>NC_060140.1:959701288-964918788 GCF_021461385.2 Schistocerca piceifrons | reverse complement strand
TATATATATATAATATATAATGACTTTTGAACACTATTAAGGTAAATACATTATTTGTTCTCTATTAATATCTTTCATTTGCTAACTATGCCTATCAGTAGTAAGTGACTTCAGTAGTTAGAAACTCTTATTTAGCTGGCAGTATTGGCGCTCGCTGTATTGCAGTAACTCGAGTTACGAAGATTTTTGTGAGGTAAGTTATTCATGAAAGGTATAGGTTATTGTTAGTCAGGGCCAATCTTTTGTAGGGATTGCTGAAAGTCAGACTGCGTTACGTTAAAAATATTATGTGTCAGTTTACTGATGATCAGAACAAGTAAAGAGAGAAATGTCTGAGTATGTCCAGTTTTGCTCATCCATTTGAAAATCAAATACCGTAAGGAGTTTATCAGTACAGTAATTCATTAATTTTTCTAAGGGGACGTTTCATATGTCGACCCTTAGCCGAGGATACCTCACTGGAATCTTCTGATTTTTTTTCTTGTAGTTTGTGTAATTAGTGTAGCTTTTGTTTATTGCTAGCGCATAATATAGAGAGAATTTTCTTTGTAGTTGTAGATTTTCATTGTTGTACAGTAAAACAGTTGTGGCATGCATGTAGATTTGCACTAAGTATTTCGCAGCTGCGCTTGCGATTAAGCAGATATTATTTTCAGTGCTATGTTATTTTCTCTTATTTTTGCTCTTCAAATTGTGGTTTTCTTGTTATCGTGTGAAATTCGTGATAATTATGGAGTGTGAAAAACGTAACACTAGGCTACAAAGTAAACTGGGAAATGACAGTGAAGACGAGAGTAGTGTGTTAGCGCCACCGTTAATGAATTAAATAATGTTCAACATTGTAATCCGGTAATTGTGCATAGGGAAAAGGAGCGGGCGGCAAATAATGGTGCAGACAGTGAAACAATTAGTGAACAAGGAAACATTGTCGATCGATCGATCGGCAACAGCTCGCCTCAGGAATCCGAAATGACAGTACAAAATTTTGCAAACATTGGAGATTCAGATTTTGCGTCATTACCCGTTTCTCAATCAAGTTGAGACACATTTTCTGCCTTTCAGCCGGCCGGAGTGGCCGTGCGGTTCTAGGCGATACATTCTGGGGCCGAGCGACCGCTCCGCTCGTAGGTTCGGATCCTGCCTCGGCCATGGATGTGTGTGATGTCCTTAGGTTAAGTAGGTTTAATTAGTTCTAAGTTCTAGGCGACTGATGACCTCAGAAGTTAAACACAATTGAGCAAACGCTTGAACAAACTTGAAAAGATTTAACTGCTGAGTTACTTAAAATCGAATCGAAATGTCAAAAAGTCTGTAATGACGTAAAAACACAAATTTGCGAGCATTTTCAACCTGTTTTTTCGCGTCATGAAAATGCATTACAGAATTACGAAGCAGCCATAAAAGAACTGCAAACTATTGTTCATGAAAATCACGACACCTTGCAAGCTAAAATAGACTCAGTGGCATCTACCGACTCAGCTACGCAACTTGCAAACACTCAAGGAAACTTAAAGGACATGGTAGATACGCTTTCAACACAAATGGACACCCTGAAACTTGGTTCAGAAAAATACACTGAGGAAATCAGTTCATTATCGGAGAAAGAAGCCGAACTTTCGGATCAGTTTACTAACTTATCTACAAAGGTAGATGATGACCTGAATGACACAAGACCGGTAGCCTTCAGTGACACAGAAGAGTATGAACAAATTAGAAAATTCAAACAAAATCAAATCAATACATAGTACAAAAGAGAAATCCGGGATGTACAAGATCAGTTGACACAGGTAATACAAGAATTACATATTTCAGAGGACACTCACGCTCCAATACGGGAAGAGGGACATAGAAATACGGAACAGCCACAAAATAATAACACAGGGCACTTGGGAAATTATGAAAGAAATTGGCAAGATACACCGAATTTTGAGATGGAACCGCCGAAAAGAAGTAACAATGACCGATACGGGAATCGCCGATATGATGATTTTGACTATAAGCTGTTCATTACTATACGCAATTTCAAAACATTTAAGAATTCCAGCAACGACATTCATCTACAAGCATGGCTTCATCAATTCTCTCATTGTTTTCCTCCCAACTGGTCATTGGAACACAGGTTGGAATTTATGTGTGCGTACCTAGAGAATGAACCAGCTGGAAGAATGCAAACGGTCATTCACGATTGTCACAGTGAAGGAGAATTTTATCACGCCTTCCTCTCAGCACAAGACCGAGTAAAACACAGCATCATAATGATGAAACATTTCGAACAATCTGAATTTTCCAGTCTTGTGAAATATTTTGAAGACATGTTGCACAAGAATCAGTACCTGTCAAACCCATACAGCCGCTCAGAACTCATCCGCATTTGCTTAATCAAATTACCTGAACATTTACGACATATTATTTTGGGAGGACGTTGCAAATACGACATTGAAGCTTTTCAGGGACTCTTACAACAATTGGAAATGGACACTGACAATCGCGGGACGAGAAAACAGGAACACAACAATTATAGGTCACATCCGTCACAATTCCGCGATGAAAGAAATAATAACTGGACACGACAATGCTATTCTTACAAAGCAAATCGTGACCAAAACGGACACCACCCATATGAAAACCACTGGCAGAGTAATAATAATCGCAAGGAAAGATCACCTCTCCATGGTAATGACTATAACAGAGACAATCAGAGAAACAGACAATATAGGAACCGACATAATTATTATCAAGTGAGACACAACAATTTCAGAGGCAACGGTCCACCGCACAGCCACGATTCCGGGAGAAATTCTACACCACATGACCGACTAGAAAGAAACTAAGAAAACTACCGGCATAACGACAGACCTGAATCTCATCAGAATTGGCTGGATTCAAGCAGGGCAGGGCCCTCTCGACAAGGCGATTTTGTAGAAGTTAGGTCTCCAAGTCCCAATAACGACGCGCGCCAACAAAGAGACAGTAGGCAATGACTCACACCGCTGGCAGATAAAAATCGTACTTATGATGCTGACGACGTAGCTGCGGTGGCTAGTAATTACGTAAAAATGGAAGACATTAGGGACATCTTACTCCAGGAACACGACGTAAAACATAACAACATTGCACATCCTGTAGTTAACATTGCAGTAAAAGACGTAAAATCTACGGCAGTACTTGACTGTGGCAGTCCCATTTCAGTAATTAGTGAAAGAGCCTTTAGCAAATGCAACAAATCGAACGATTGCCCCACACTTCCGTTGTATAAGATTAAATTACAAAGTGCAATCGTTGGAAAAAGTGTAGATGTACGCCAACAACCCAACTTAGAATTCTTTTGTCAAAGCCACAGTTTCTCTACGACCTTTCTTGTTGTTCCATTACTGTCGACGGAAATTATATTGTGGGCAGACTTTTTGAATGAATACAAAGCAATCTTAAATTATCACGATGCTGAAATAAGTTTAGAGAAAGAAGGTAAGTTAATAGCTTTGAAATTTGAAGATTGGTTCTCAAACTATTACGAGGAAATTAATCGGCTTTAATTCTGTTAGACAACAGTTCGGAATTTTCTTCGGAACTAGACACTAACAATCACTCTGCAAGTACTGACAGGGATGATATCGACGGCATATTTGAAATTAATGAGTTGATTCAGAATAAAATTCAAACAACTGAGAACTATAATGACACTGATAGGCAGGACCTTTTTGAGATTTTACAAGCACATTCCACAGTTTTTACTCACAAAACAGGAACAATCAAAGGATTTCAATACCAATTTCGTGTTCGTGAGCATACTAAATTTTGTGTTAGACCATACGTAATTCCGGCACATTATAGGGACCGTGTTAGAGCAGAAATGCAATCTATGCATGATGAGGACATTATTGAGCCTGCAGTAAGCTCATACAACAATCCATTACATGTTGTTGAGAAGAAAAATGGATCGATCAGGCTTGTCTTAGATTCGAGACAAATCAATGCTATCACGATTCCTGAAACAGACAGGCCGCAAACGTTGGAAGAACTTCTTCAAAATTTTAATGGTGTAAAGGTGTTGTCTTCTATTGATCTCAGATCCAACTTTTATCAGATCGAACTTCATCCAGAATGTAGAAAATACACAGCTTTCCTTTGCTTCGGCGTTTGTTATCAGTTTCGGAAACTTCCTTTTGGTTTGAACATTTCTTTGGCAGCATTCATTCGCGGGCTAAATTCCATATTACCTGAGTTCTTAAAACGTCACATCACCTACTATGTGGACGTCATTCTAATAGCATAAGCCTCATGGGAACGTCATAATCGCATCCTCAACACTGTGTTACATATTTTTGCAGAATCTGGAGTTACAGTTAACGTGAAAAAGTCTGAATTCGGTAGGTCAAAGGTAAGGTTTTTGGGACATATTATTTATTCTGAAGGCATTCAGCCGGATCCTGAAAAGTTAGAAGCAATCAGAGCCATTCCAGTTCCATACACAAAAAAACAAGTCCGCAGTTTTCTAGGTCTGGTAAATTTTTACCGTAGTTTTCTGAATATGAAAATTCTAGTTACACCAAAACTTTGTTCTCTCACTGGAAAAAAAATACTATTTGGAACTGGAACGAACAAGCACAGTTGGAATTCAGTTCTTTGAAAGAAGCGCTAGTTAACGCGACAATACTAGCTCATCCAGATCTGTCACAAGATTTCTGCCTTAGCACGGATTCTTCTAAAGTCGGTCTTGGTGCTCATTTATTTCCTGAAGCCATAGAAAATGACGCTACTGTTCAGAAAACCATTGCTTTTGATAGCCGAGGGCTAACTAAATCTGAAAAAAATTATTCCGTTACTGAATTAGAAGCTTTAGCTATCGTTTGGGTATTTAACAAATTCCGTTTCTTTCTTTCTGGTAAGCACGTAAAAGTATACAGTGATCATGTGTATTACAATTTCTTATGTCTTCAAAATTAAATAATGACAGGTTAAAACGTTGGGCATTGTTTCTGCGAGAATTTCACTTCACAGTAGTCTACATTCCCGGCAAAGAGAACATTGTTGCGGACGCGCTGTCACGTGCACCGGTAGGGCTTGAGAAAAGTAACAGAAGGCAACCTCGAGAAACATTTCAGTATCCTTTACATTCAGAAAGTCGCCTTTGAAAACTTCATCACCACATCTTTAAAGGACATTGCTCATGAACAAGATAAAGATCCGATTTGGAAAGACATCAAAAGTAAATGGCATGAAAAGATACACACACAAATTCGGCATTATTATCTGGTTAGAAACAACATACTCTTGAAACGCTGCACTGTTGATGACAAGCTATGGGTGCTTTACATTCCTGACGATTTTGTTAATGAGCTCATTTGGTACATTCATTTCAGCTACGCACATTTTGGTCCACGTAAATGTTATCATATTCTTCGGACGACTTGTTATTTTAACAATATGGAAAAGAGAATTCGAAGAGTCTTGTCTATTTGTAAACTTTGTCAAAAGGCTAAACCATCTACGATCTCACATCGTGCTCTGTTGTTTCCTATCATTCCTTCTAAATTAAAAGAATTTGCTGCTGTTGATCTCTTGGGACCCCATATCAGAACATCTAATGGATTTTCGTACGTTCTAGTCGCTGTTGAACTTACTTCAAAATTTGTTTCTTTCACACCGTTACGTAAAGCCACTGGACGAACTGTATCCAATTCCTTTGTTAAAAATTTCTTACGTGAAGTTGGACACGTTAGTAAAGTCATTTCAGATAACGGACCGCAATTCAGATCGGCTGTTTAGTCGCGCATGCTTCGGAATCATAAAATCAAACCTGTTTTTATTTCATTGTACTCACCACATTGTAACCCGTCTGAACAGATTATGAAACAAAAGAAATGGTTCAAATGGCTCTGAGCACTATGGGACTCAACTTCTGAGGTCATTAGTCCCCTAGAACTTAGAACTAGTTAAACCTAACTAACCTAAGGACATCACACACATCCATGCCCTAGGCAGGATTCGAACCTGCGACCGTAGTGGTCTCGCGGTTCCAGACTGCAGCGCCCAGAACCGCACGGCCACTTCGGCCGGCCTATGAAAGAAATCAGTAAGCTTTGCAGACTTTATTGTCACAGAAAGCATCAGCATTAGGACAGATTTTTACACTTATTTCAAAACGTGCTGAACGATATGCCTCATGACTCCACTGCTTTACCACCCGTTCTTGTACTGAAGAATGAAGAACCACCGAACAGAATTAGAGAGCTTGTACCTTTTCCGAATACACATAAACTTAGACATAATTGATTTGACTATGAAAAATATAAATTCTGCAGCAGACAAAAGCAGGAAACTACACGCAAAGCAAATGCAAAGAAATCATATATTGGTCAGAAAGTTCTCATTAAAGCTCATTCATTGTCACATAAGAAGAAACACTTAAGTCACAAATTCTTTCTGATTTACAATGGACCTCAGAAGTAAAACACAATTGAGCAAACGCTTGAACAAACTTGAAAAGATTTAACTGCTGAGTTACTTAAAATCGAATCGAAATGTCAAAAAGTCTGTAATGACGTAAAAACACAAATTTGCGAGCATTTTCAACCTGTTTTTTCGCGTCATGAAAATGCATTACAGAATTACGAAGCAGCCATAAAAGAACTGCAAACTATTGTTCATGAAAATCACGACACCTTGCAAGCTAAAATAGACTCAGTGGCATCTACCGACTCAGCTACGCAACTTGCAAACACTCAAGGAAACTTAAAGGACATGGTAGATACGCTTTCAACACAAATGGACACCCTGAAACTTGGTTCAGAAAAATACACTGAGGAAATCAGTTCATTATCGGAGAAAGAAGCCGAACTTTCGGATCAGTTTACTAACTTATCTACAAAGGTAGATGATGACCTGAATGACACAAGACCGGTAGCCTTCAGTGACACAGAAGAGTATGAACAAATTAGAAAATTCAAACAAAATCAAATCAATACATAGTACAAAAGAGAAATCCGGGATGTACAAGATCAGTTGACACAGGTAATACAAGAATTACATATTTCAGAGGACACTCACGCTCCAATACGGGAAGAGGGACATAGAAATACGGAACAGCCACAAAATAATAACACAGGGCACTTGGGAAATTATGAAAGAAATTGGCAAGATACACCGAATTTTGAGATGGAACCGCCGAAAAGAAGTAACAATGACCGATACGGGAATCGCCGATATGATGATTTTGACTATAAGCTGTTCATTACTATACGCAATTTCAAAACATTTAAGAATTCCAGCAACGACATTCATCTACAAGCATGGCTTCATCAATTCTCTCATTGTTTTCCTCCCAACTGGTCATTGGAACACAGGTTGGAATTTATGTGTGCGTACCTAGAGAATGAACCAGCTGGAAGAATGCAAACGGTCATTCACGATTGTCACAGTGAAGGAGAATTTTATCACGCCTTCCTCTCAGCACAAGACCGAGTAAAACACAGCATCATAATGATGAAACATTTCGAACAATCTGAATTTTCCAGTCTTGTGAAATATTTTGAAGACATGTTGCACAAGAATCAGTACCTGTCAAACCCATACAGCCGCTCAGAACTCATCCGCATTTGCTTAATCAAATTACCTGAACATTTACGACATATTATTTTGGGAGGACGTTGCAAATACGACATTGAAGCTTTTCAGGGACTCTTACAACAATTGGAAATGGACACTGACAATCGCGGGACGAGAAAACAGGAACACAACAATTATAGGTCACATCCGTCACAATTCCGCGATGAAAGAAATAATAACTGGACACGACAATGCTATTCTTACAAAGCAAATCGTGACCAAAACGGACACCACCCATATGAAAACCACTGGCAGAGTAATAATAATCGCAAGGAAAGATCACCTCTCCATGGTAATGACTATAACAGAGACAATCAGAGAAACAGACAATATAGGAACCGACATAATTATTATCAAGTGAGACACAACAATTTCAGAGGCAACGGTCCACCGCACAGCCACGATTCCGGGAGAAATTCTACACCACATGACCGACTAGAAAGAAACTAAGAAAACTACCGGCATAACGACAGACCTGAATCTCATCAGAATTGGCTGGATTCAAGCAGGGCAGGGCCCTCTCGACAAGGCGATTTTGTAGAAGTTAGGTCTCCAAGTCCCAATAACGACGCGCGCCAACAAAGAGACAGTAGGCAATGACTCACACCGCTGGCAGATAAAAATCGTACTTATGATGCTGACGACGTAGCTGCGGTGGCTAGTAATTACGTAAAAATGGAAGACATTAGGGACATCTTACTCCAGGAACACGACGTAAAACATAACAACATTGCACATCCTGTAGTTAACATTGCAGTAAAAGACGTAAAATCTACGGCAGTACTTGACTGTGGCAGTCCCATTTCAGTAATTAGTGAAAGAGCCTTTAGCAAATGCAACAAATCGAACGATTGCCCCACACTTCCGTTGTATAAGATTAAATTACAAAGTGCAATCGTTGGAAAAAGTGTAGATGTACGCCAACAACCCAACTTAGAATTCTTTTGTCAAAGCCACAGTTTCTCTGCGACCTTTCTTGTTGTTCCATTACTGTCGACGGAAATTATATTGTGGGCAGACTTTTTGAATGAATACAAAGCAATCTTAAATTATCACGATGCTGAAATAAGTTTAGAGAAAGAAGGTAAGTTAATAGCTTTGAAATTTGAAGATTGGTTCTCAAACTATTACGAGGAAATTAATCGGCTTTAATTCTGTTAGACAACAGTTCGGAATTTTCTTCGGAACTAGACACTAACAATCACTCTGCAAGTACTGACAGGGATGATATCGACGGCATATTTGAAATTAATGAGTTGATTCAGAATAAAATTCAAACAACTGAGAACTATAATGACACTGATAGGCAGGACCTTTTTGAGATTTTACAAGCACATTCCACAGTTTTTACTCACAAAACAGGAACAATCAAAGGATTTCAATACCAATTTCGTGTTCGTGAGCATACTAAATTTTGTGTTAGACCATACGTAATTCCGGCACATTATAGGGACCGTGTTAGAGCAGAAATGCAATCTATGCATGATGAGGACATTATTGAGCCTGCAGTAAGCTCATACAACAATCCATTACATGTTGTTGAGAAGAAAAATGGATCGATCAGGCTTGTCTTAGATTCGAGACAAATCAATGCTATCACGATTCCTGAAACAGACAGGCCGCAAACGTTGGAAGAACTTCTTCAAAATTTTAATGGTGTAAAGGTGTTGTCTTCTATTGATCTCAGATCCAACTTTTATCAGATCGAACTTCATCCAGAATGTAGAAAATACACAGCTTTCCTTTGCTTCGGCGTTTGTTATCAGTTTCGGAAACTTCCTTTTGGTTTGAACATTTCTTTGGCAGCATTCATTCGCGGGCTAAATTCCATATTACCTGAGTTCTTAAAACGTCACATCACCTACTATGTGGACGTCATTCTAATAGCATAAGCCTCATGGGAACGACATAATCGCATCCTCAACACTGTGTTACATATTTTTGCAGAATCTGGAGTTACAGTTAACGTGAAAAAGTCTGAATTCGGTAGGTCAAAGGTAAGGTTTTTGGGACATATTATTTATTCTGAAGGCATTCAGCCGGATCCTGAAAAGTTAGAAGCAATCAGAGCCATTCCAGTTCCATACACAAAAAAACAAGTCCGCAGTTTTCTAGGTCTGGTAAATTTTTACCGTAGTTTTCTGAATATGAAAATTCTAGTTACACCAAAACTTTGTTCTCTCACTGGAAAAAAAATACTATTTGGAACTGGAACGAACAAGCACAGTTGGAATTCAGTTCTTTGAAAGAAGCGCTAGTTAACGCGACAATACTAGCTCATCCAGATCTGTCACAAGATTTCTGCCTTAGCACGGATTCTTCTAAAGTCGGTCTTGGTGCTCATTTATTTCCTGAAGCCATAGAAAATGACGCTACTGTTCAGAAAACCATTGCTTTTGATAGCCGAGGGCTAACTAAATCTGAAAAAAATTATTCCGTTACTGAATTAGAAGCTTTAGCTATCGTTTGGGTATTTAACAAATTCCGTTTCTTTCTTTCTGGTAAGCACGTAAAAGTATACAGTGATCATGTGTATTACAATTTCTTATGTCTTCAAAATTAAATAATGACAGGTTAAAACGTTGGGCATTGTTTCTGCGAGAATTTCACTTCACAGTAGTCTACATTCCCGGCAAAGAGAACATTGTTGCGGACGCGCTGTCACGTGCACCGGTAGGGCTTGAGAAAAGTAACAGAAGGCAACCTCGAGAAACATTTCAGTATCCTTTACATTCAGAAAGTCGCCTTTGAAAACTTCATCACCACATCTTTAAAGGACATTGCTCATGAACAAGATAAAGATCCGATTTGGAAAGACATCAAAAGTAAATGGCATGAAAAGATACACACACAAATTCGGCATTATTATCTGGTTAGAAACAACATACTCTTGAAACGCTGCACTGTTGATGACAAGCTATGGGTGCTTTACATTCCTGACGATTTTGTTAATGAGCTCATTTGGTACATTCATTTCAGCTACGCACATTTTGGTCCACGTAAATGTTATCATATTCTTCGGACGACTTGTTATTTTAACAATATGGAAAAGAGAATTCGAAGAGTCTTGTCTATTTGTAAACTTTGTCAAAAGGCTAAACCATCTACGATCTCACATCGTGCTCTGTTGTTTCCTATCATTCCTTCTAAATTAAAAGAATTTGCTGCTGTTGATCTCTTGGGACCCCATATCAGAACATCTAATGGATTTTCGTACGTTCTAGTCGCTGTTGAACTTACTTCAAAATTTGTTTCTTTCACACCGTTACGTAAAGCCACTGGACGAACTGTATCCAATTCCTTTGTTAAAAATTTCTTACGTGAAGTTGGACACGTTAGTAAAGTCATTTCAGATAACGGACCGCAATTCAGATCGGCTGTTTAGTCGCGCATGCTTCGGAATCATAAAATCAAACCTGTTTTTATTTCATTGTACTCACCACATTGTAACCCGTCTGAACAGATTATGAAACAAAAGAAATGGTTCAAATGGCTCTGAGCACTATGGGACTCAACTTCTGAGGTCATTAGTCCCCTAGAACTTAGAACTAGTTAAACCTAACTAACCTAAGGACATCACACACATCCATGCCCTAGGCAGGATTCGAACCTGCGACCGTAGTGGTCTCGCGGTTCCAGACTGCAGCGCCCAGAACCGCACGGCCACTTCGGCCGGCCTATGAAAGAAATCAGTAAGCTTTGCAGACTTTATTGTCACAGAAAGCATCAGCATTAGGACAGATTTTTACACTTATTTCAAAACGTGCTGAACGATATGCCTCATGACTCCACTGCTTTACCACCCGTTCTTGTACTGAAGAATGAAGAACCACCGAACAGAATTAGAGAGCTTGTACCTTTTCCGAATACACATAAACTTAGACATAATTGATTTGACTATGAAAAATATAAATTCTGCAGCAGACAAAAGCAGGAAACTACACGCAAAGCAAATGCAAAGAAATCATATATTGGTCAGAAAGTTCTCATTAAAGCTCATTCATTGTCACATAAGAAGAAACACTTAAGTCACAAATTCTTTCTGATTTACAATGGACCTTACAGAATCCGACGAACACCACATGATAATTGCGTTGAAGTTGAAACTCTGTGTACTAAGAAGAGTAAAGGATTGCACCATATTTCACATGTAAAACTGTTTATTGAGAGATGATCTGCTTTTTAACTTAGTCTTTGCCACAAAATTTTTCACTTCACATTACTAGTACGCTTGGACACACTTAGAAACTGTTAACATGCAACAATGATTTAAAGTTAACTAGCCAGTCAAGAACCTGGGCAACCTATTTAGACAGTAATTACGAATGCATTGTTATAGTGAACAGACCACAGAGTGTTATTGTGTGTATATTCTTGCTTGTTAGTTGCACGATTACGTAACGACTATAAGGCTTACATACTTAGAACATATACTGTTACTGCTAATGAGATTTTAATGCAAAATTTTGATTTACTTGAAAATACATTCTGGATTTAAAGTACTTGCTGAGAGATACCAGATTACACAGTGGTCAGTTTATTTGACAGATACATGATTATATCATGACGCTACTAATGTGTGACACAATTTACATTGTTGCTTTTGTGGTGTATCTGTTTTATAACTGCACAGTTTTTCTGAATTCTTATGGAAAGGAAAACATGTTTTAGTAGTAACTTTTGTGGTATAGCTACAGTGAAACGGCCTTTTTCCTAGCACAACAATACATGACAGTATAGTACTTTCTTGATCACGGTACTGTACTATACGCATAGCATTTCGCTTTTGTTTATTACGAGGTAAGTACATTGACTTCTACAGAATTTTGCTTACGGACGATGATAATTACGACACTTGGCACATTTTTTTACCCTTAAGTAATGACAGAGATTAGCTTACAACAAGACGCACAGTTTAGCGCTACAGAACACGTATTTGAGTGATTAATTTTGTACTTAAAACATTTATTTTTAAAGATTTTTGAATTACAAAAATACAAAGGTTTTCCGTGATACATTTAATTCCATTGCTGTAATCTGTAACACCTGAGGGTACAATTACATTAATCCTCAGGGGGGTACACGCCTACTTTGTGTACTAAGTGCGTAAAGAGCGCTAGGAGCCCTAGCTGATATGGTATTTGCTTATACAACTTTACACATCGGTACCATATTTCTCTAACACAGAATTCCACAGCTATCTGAACATTTAACTGTGAGAGACAAATATTTTTTTTACTACATCAGTGACACATTTTTACGCAATTACACAGTTGGATAACTTCACACCTGTGAAATTGCATTTTGTCTGTACTTTGTGAACTGTTCATATTTTTTCTGAACCATTGTGATACTATGAGAGCTTTGAATGATGTATTTTGTCTGGGATCATGATTTTTAAAGTACGTTTGAGGTAGATGACACTACTGAAATGAGCAGAGAATTTTTTTTAGGTTTTGAAATTATTGCAGAAAGCTACGACGTTTTTGGGACTTGACTGAATTTTTATGATGTTATTATTACGAAGACGATGTGTATTATGCTCTTGAGGTATGTTTATGATCAATAAGATGATGCTACGATATATGAGGAATGTGATTACATGTTTATATGTATATGAATAATGATTAGAAGTTAGGGACTCTGGTTTGTGAAAAAGGGTGTTGGAAAAAAAGAATAGTACTTCAAGAGTCTGTGTGTGAATGTATCACAACAGTGCTATTCATAAGATTTCGTTTCTACTGTAATCTTTCGATCTGTGAAATTTTTTTGTATGAGACTGTCACTGTAATGCAAACTGCTGTCGTAAATATTTCGACAAAAAAGCTAGGTGACCTTGATGTAATGCGTCGTGGGCGCCCAGCTGCATCAGCCGCCTGGAGAAAAAGCCATTAGGTGGAGAAAAAAAGAGGCCATTTACCTCGCTATTGACATTCCTTTGTAGAAACCATCGCAAATATGACACGCTATTTCTTGGAAACATATAATTATACTGTGGAGCATGTACTTTCTGGTACTTACTGAAATGCTTATGAATTGATGGGAAATATTCTTACACCTGCATGCCTGATTATGACAAGTGTCTTTCTATGAGAGTTGAGAGAATTTCTACTGACTTATGAAATGCTGCATGGCTATTGAATGAGGTTTTTATGCTTTGTTTTGTACATAGTTGCTTATTTAATTTGATATCTGGTTTTGCAGCTGTGTTGCAGCATTGGTTTTATAAAATAAAATTAAATGCATTTGCTAATGTGAACACTTTCTGTCGAGAGATCTATTAAATATAATTTTATGACCCACATACTTCGAAAAAGGAGCACTTGGAAAGGAAAGAATAACAAGAAGGGACTAATAACAGCAACTGCATACATAATTTTCTTTTAAAGTACTTGGTAATTATTTTTCTGGAATAAGTTGTTGTGGTGCACCACTTTAATGACATAGACATTAAGATGTGAATAGACATTTCCCTTATCTGCATTGTTGTCTTTAGTGTGCTATTTTTTCTGCTTGAGCTTTGTCATGTTTAGATATAAGTTATTGCATTTGCTGCTGCTGTTTGCCAGGCATAGTGCTACTAAATTTGACTTTGTATTACTCTAGTAAGCCAGTTTTAATACTGATTAATTTTTCTTGTTGCTGCACATTGGCTCATCTCAGTTGTAATGTTGCATTTGCTTGGCTAATTTATATTTATTGCTGCTAGCTTTGCCAATTTGCATATTTTTGTCATTGCTGTTTGTGTTAATTGTTTTGTGCTGCTGCCTGCCTTGTCCCTTAGTTTATACATCTGAGCTCAGTAGATTTAAGTTGGCTTAAGAAGGGATGGCTATGTAAGAGAATGAGTTGCGATGAATTGGAAGAAATGCTTTTACAAAAAAAGTTTTTTTTTTAAAAGGGGTCCTGTACAATGAAGAATAATTATTTTGGAAGAGGATATGAATAGATTACAGAAAGCAGGTATAGACAGGAATTTCTGGGAATAATGACGAACGAAGGGAGATCTCCAAGAAGTAAAGAAAGTTTTGTTTGCAAAATACTGCAGTAAATCAAACCCTGTCCTTTCCTTTTGTGTTATTCCGCTATGTGTTTGTGTACCCTTGTGTATTTGTGTTTATTCTGTCTTTATGTGTTTATTTGATAAGAGTTATGTTGTACAATTTGTCTAATATTATGTTATTTACTTTGTAAAGATGTTTAGACAGTATTAATTCTGTTCTGTTTCAATGCTCATGTGCGAAATTAATGTTTCGAAAACTATTCTCATTATTTTATTTATTTACTTATGTCATAATTCCTATAACACTGACGTTCATGTTTATTTCTATTCTTTTGTAAAGCCTGTGTTACTACAAATGTTATCTGTATTATTATGTTTTTAATGATGTTTTCTGTATCTTTGTAATTGTATTCTCATGTTATAATATTGTAATTGTCATCAGTTCATCAAATTAAGTAACTTGTAAGCATTTATTTCACTGCACACCTTTCTGTTGGTCATAGTATATGCACAATATGTGAGAAGTTGGGACTGTTAGTGTTTGCATGTGTGTTAATAATTCAGCAAGGGACTGGTTAACACCATTGCTGGTTCTAAGGACAATTCCAAAAACTTTGTGAGTGCACAAGTGGTGGTTTATGGACATGCTATATTGTCCACAAGACTCTTCGATGGTGATTGTGCACCTGCGCAGTCGCAACAGATGGCTGCTGGCCGTCTCTACAAGGACTGCAGTGGGTCTGTACCTTTGTTGGCCCACCAATACCACACTCTCTAACAGGACAACAGTGGGTCTGCTCTGTGATGACATACCCACCAATATTCTTTAACTTCGATTGACTCTGCTGTGGGTTTGCTCTGTTGTGGACCATTACCTGTCGGCATGTCAAGAGTCAGCATTATTTTTCTGTTGAAAAGACAACTATACTTCTTCAAGACTGCATGGAAATCCACTACTTCCGTGTGCATTTTCTTTTACTGCTCAGGCTTTGTGCTTAAAATTGTAATTAATACTGTGATGAATGATCAGGACTGCCTTTATGGACTATGAGAAAATTTTAGCTTTTGACCAACATTGTACCGGTAAGTGTGTGCATTTGATATATTTGTTAGCGTTAATATAAAATTTTTTTAACAAATATGTATTGGCCAGTGCCCAAAACAATTTGTAAATTTTTTTGGGGGAGCATGGGGACTACGTAATTATGCTGTTTAGGTTTTTATGTTGGTAACGCCACGTAGTGCTCTCTATGAAAATCACTGGCTGTGCTGTGTGCAGTCTGTGACTGGTTGGCATTGTTGTAATATTCGCTATTGTAGTGTTGGGCAGTTGGATGTGAACAGCGCATAGCGTTGCGCAGTTGGAGGTGAGCCGCCAGCAGTGGTGGATGTGGGCTAGAGAGGTGGTGGAGTTTTGAGAGCGGATGATCTGGACGTGTGTCCATCAGAGGCAGTAAATTTGTAAGACTGGATGTCATAAACTGATATATATATATATATATATATATATATATATATATATATATATATATATATATATATATATATATATACTTTTGAACACTATTAAGGTAAATACATTATTTGTTCTCTATCAAACTCTTTCATTTGGTAACGAAGCCTATCAGTAGTTAGTGACTTCAGTAGTTAGAATCTTTTATTTAGCTGGTAGTATTGGCGCTCGCTGTATTGCAGTAGTTCGAGAAACGAAGATTTTTGTGAGGTAAGTTATTCATGAAAGGTATAGATTATTGTTAGTCAGGGCCATTCTTTTGTAGGTATTGCTGAAAGTCAGATTGCGTTGCGCTAAAAATGTTATGTGTCAGTTTAGTGATGATCAGAATAAGCAAAGAGAGAAATGTTTGAGTACGTTCAGTTTTGCTCATCTGTTTGAAAATCGAATAACGTAAGGGGTTCATCAGCACAGTAATTCATTAATTTTTCTAAGGGGATGTTTAGCAGGTTCGAATCCTGCCTCGGGCATGGATGTGTGTGATGTCCATAGGTTAGTTAGGTTTAAGTAGTTCTAAATCCACATCTACATCTACATCCATACTCCGCAAGCCACCTGACGGTGTGGTGAGGAGGGTACCTTGAGTACCTCTATCGGTTCTCCCTTCTACTCCAGTCTAGTATTGTTCGTGGAAAGAAGGATTGTCGGCATGCCTCTGTGTGGGCTCTAATCTCTCTGATTTTACCCTCATGGTCTCTTCGCGAGATATACATAGGGGGGAGCAATATGCTGCTTGACTCCTCGGTGAAGGTATGTTCTCGAATCTTCACCAAAAGCAGGTAGCGGGCTACTGAGCGTCTCTCCTGCAGAGTCTTCCACTGGAGTTTATCTATCATCTCTGTAACGCTTTCGCTATTACTAAATGATCCTGTAACCAAGCGCGCTGCTCTCCGTTGGCTCTTCTCTATCTCTTCTATCAACCCTATCTGGTACAGGTCTCACACTGCTGAGCAGTATTCAAGCAGTGGGCGAACAAGAGTACTGTAACCTACTTCCTTTGTTTTCGGATTACATTTCCTTAGGATTCTTCCAATGACTCTCAGTCTGGCATCTGCTTTACCGACGATCAACTTTATATGATTATTCCATTTTAAATCACTCCTAATGCGTGCTCCCAGATAATTTATGGAATTATCTGCTTTCAGTTGCTGACCTGCTATATTGTAGCTTAATGATACGGGATCTTTCTTTCTATGTATTCGGAGCACATTACACTTGTCTACTTTGAGATTCAATTGCCATTCCCTGCACCATGCGTCAATTCGCTGCAGATCCTCCTGCATTTCAGCACAATTTTCCATTGTTACAACCTCTCGATATACCACAGCATCATCCGCAAAAAGCCTCAGTGAACTTCCGATGTCATCCACAAGGCCATTTATGTATATTGTGAATAGCAACGGTCCTACGACACTCTCCTGCGGCACACCTGAAATCACTCTTACTTCGGAAGGCTTCTCTCCATTGAGAATGACATGCTGCGTTCTGTTATCTAGGAACTCTTCAATCAAATCACACAATTGGTCTGATACTCCATATGCTCTTACTCTGTTCATTAAGCGACTGTGGGGAACTGTATCGAACGCCTTGCGGAAGTCAAGAAACACGGCATCTACCTGGGAACCCGTGTCTATGGCCATCTGAGTCTCGCGGACGAATAGCGCGAGCTGGATTTCACACGATCGTCTTTTTCGAAACCCATTCTGATTCCTACAGAGTAGATTTCTAATTTCCAGAAAAGTCATTATACTCGAACATAATGCGTGTTCCAAAATTCTACAACTGATAGACGTTAGACATATAGGTCTATAGTTCTGCACATCTGTTCGACGTCCCTTCTTGAAAACGGGGATGACCTGTGCCCTTTTCCAATCCTGTGGAACGCTACGCTCTTCTAGAGACCTACGGTACACCGCTGCAAGAAGGGGGGCAAGTTCCTTTGCGTACTCTGTGTAAAATCGAACTGGTATCCCATCAGGTCCAGCGGCCTTTCTTCTTTTTAGCGATTTTAATTTTTTCTCTATCCCTCTGTCGTCTATTTCGATATCTACCATTTTTTCATCTGTGCGACAATCTAGAGAAGAAACTACAGTGCAGTCTTCCTCTGTGAAACAGCTTTGGAAAAAGACATTTCGTATTTCGGCATTTAGTCTGTCATCCTCTCCTTTCAGTACGATTTTGGTCACAGAGTGTCTGGACATTTTGTTTTGATTCACCTACCGCTTTGACATAAGAGCAAAATTTCTTAGGATTTTCTGCCAAGTCAGTACAGAGAACTTTACTTTCGAATTCATTGAACGCCTCTCGCATGGCCCTCGTCACACTACATTTCGCTTCGCGTAGTTTTTGTTTGTCTGCAAGGCTTTGGCTATGTTTGTGTTTGCTGTGAAGTTCCCTTTGCTTCCGCAGCAGTTTTCTAACTCAGTTGTTGTACCACGGTGGCTCTTTTCCATCTCTTACTATCTTGCTTGGCACATACTCATCTAACGCATATTGTACGATGGTTTTGAACTTTGTCCACTGATCCTCAACACTATCCGTACTTAAAACAAAACTTTTGTGTTGAGCCGTCAGGTACTCTGAATTCTGCTTATTGTCACTTTTGCTAAACAGAAAAATCTTCCTACCTTTTTTAATATTTCTATTTACGGATGAAATCATCGATGCAGTAACCGCTTTATGATCGCTGATTCCCTGTTCTGCGTTAACTGTTGCAAAGGGTTCGGGTCTGTTTGTCTAGGGGACTTATGACTTCAGGTGCTTAGAGCCATTTGAACCATTTACTCAACGTGTGGGGTGATATCTTTTATGATCATTTCATTGGCTCTTTTTTCTGCACCATCTCACTGGACTAAAGTATCTGCAATTTATCACACCTGAGTTGCTTCATTTACTTGACGATGCACCACTGGGCGTCAACCAACTAATATGGTTTATGCACATTGGTGCTCCTCCTAACCTTATACGGATAGCTCGCCAGTATCTCAATAACAGTTTCCGAGCAGGTCGATTGGTTTGGGCTTCCCTTTGCGTGGTGTTCCCAATCACTCCCGCACGCAATTTCGGTGTTCTAAGGGAATCTATCCTAAATGGATTTAACTAAATGTTCCTGGAGTTCTCCACAACACATGACAAGGTACGAAACGCAGGCTGAGGGTATGTTTGGTAGCAGGATTTGGTCATTTTGAGTAATTTCTGTAAAGGTAAATGCGTTTGGTAACTGTATTATTTTTGTGTAATGATGTAAATGTATTTGATAAATTCATTTTTCCACGAATAATAAATCCTTTCATACCTCCCGAGCGAAGGATAATCGGAATGTCCACGTGAAGGTTTTGTAATGCTGTCATGTCAAGAATAAATCCATACAGCTTTTTCGCAAGTTTTTATGCACTCTATATATAACAAATCAGTGCTGTTGCGCATTAAACGAACACAACCTGCCTCCTAGCGTGTTTGCAATATATTATGAGTTTATGTAATGTGTTGTATGTATCGATATGTGTAATAATTCTCTGTCCAAACTTTTAACAATAGAATACATATGAAAGATCTGAAGTTATTAACGCTGGAAAATGACGTTCTAAGAGTGTTGTAGCGTAGGCAGAAACCGACCAGTTAAAACCGATACAGGTATTTTAAGTCTCAATAATCAGTACTTTTCGGTATCTGTTTATTTTTTCCTAACAACCGAGCAAAAAACCGAAATATCAATTAGCCATAGCAGCTTTGCTAAATTTTTTCGTTTTTTAAATAAACATTGGATAGAAAAGAAGCAATTTTTATTCGTAAAATTCAGATTCGTTTGGAATATTGCGTTATTATATAGAATGGGAAATGCAATCAATGCTGTTTTAATAACAATGCCGATAGAAACGAGCAACAAACACGTCGCATAAGATTTGGTACAGCATTACTGAGATAATAGTGTCCCTGTTGCTATGCGTTGTGGCGTGAGGTATGCAGTGTGCAAGACTTGCCCCACCTTGTACGTTTGTTAGATTCCCGCTGTCCTCGCCAGACGTGTGTTGTATTGCAAAATGGCACCAAATGTCGTCTGGAAACATTTTTACGAAGTAACGTAGCAATGAAATACAATTCATTTGTTTCAAAATATTAAAGATCTGTCTGCCATTTTTACGAAATAAGAAAAGAGGAAGGAAATTATGATAACGGCAATAAATTAAAAACCTAACAACAGTTCGTGCATAGTATACAAAGAAATGCAAAGTAGCTGATCTGGTGCCTGAGTCTACATAATATGCCTTTATCTGCTTGTGGCCCTTGAAAACAGGCAAATTACCACGAAAAATAGTGTTCATCAACCTTAGTTTTCCTCCTTTAGCACCGACCATCTGTAATGCCCAGACAGTGATATAATCGTCGGTTACAACACAATTTTTGAGCAGAATTACAAAAAATTAGAATCAATAGGAGAATACCAGTAATTTTTTGTAATATTCAATCACTAATCACTTCTCGATAACGCCAGCGCACAGTGGACAGACTAAGTTTTCTTTTATATTCCTTTTTAATTTAATATTTTCATTCCATGTATCTTGAAACCGACTGGGTCAAAATTTTTCAGTATTTGTCGGATTTAGTTTATTACAGGAAATAGTATGAATAAAAAGCCGAAAATTGATTATTTCAGAAACAAGTTATTTTGAGCGCCTTTAACAGTTAGGTTAATCTGGCGTGGAAGAAAAAGCGATATAACCGAAAACTGGTTGTTTTTGCTGTAATCGCCATCGTTCGGGTACTCCGATATCTTGTGAAAATTCTGCTACGGTTATATGAAACGAGACTTGCGAGGGGATTGCAGCTTGCCCGATAGCATTGCTTAACCTCAGAGACGAGCAGAGAACGCTGGTATTGAGACGTCGTTCTGGTCGGACGTGCCCCCAGGCACCCTACGCGAGCCATGGTGCAGATGCTACGGCGGTGAGCTTAACACGCACGACCACACGTGACCTGTTGCGTGCACAGCCGGGGAAACTAGCAGGAGCAAAACCTAGCCTCCGGCAGACGCGATCTGCACACTGGTGGAAGCTCCTTTGCTGCCGTATAGCTGTATCAAGGATGTCCGTGATACAGGGGCGTTCAATAAGCAATGGATACACTTTTTTACTCGAACAGTAAAAAAAAGCGGAATTTGAAGTGGGACACCGTGGAATATTGCCGCTTCAGCTGGAGACCATCAATGTGTTGCTTCCAGCTTAACCCCTCATCAATGGACACACCCAAAAATTTTGAAAATTCTACCTTAGCTACAGACTTCTGTTCAAAGTCTATATTTATTACTGGAGTTGTGCCATTTACTGTACAGAACTGTATATACTGTGTTTTATCAAAATTTAAAGAGAGTCCATTTGCTAAGAACCACTTAATAATTTTCTGAAAAACACCATTTACAATTACATCACTTAGTTCTTGGATGTTGTTACTATGCTTGTATCATCAGCAAAAAGAACTAACTTTGCATCTTCATCAATGTGGAATGGTAAGTCATTAATGTACATCAAGAACAGTAAAGGACCTAAGACCGAACCTTGTGGGACCCCGTACTTGATAGCCCCCCCAGTTTGAGGAATCAGCTGTTGTTTTAACATTACATGAACCACTTATTTCAACTTTCTGCATTCTTCCAGTTAAGTGTGATTTAAACCACTTGTGCACTACCCCCCCTCAAACCATAATGATTTAGCTTATCCAAAAGAATTCCATGATTTACACAATCAAAGGCCTTTGAGAGATCACAAAAAATACCAATGGGTGATGTCCGGTTACTCTGAGCATTTAATATTTGATCAGTGAAAGCGTATATAGCATTTTCTGTTGAAAACCCTTTCTGAAAACCAAACTGACATTTTGTTAGTACTTTATTTTTACAAATATGGGAGGCTACTCCTGAATACATTACTTTCTCAAAAATTTTTGATAGAGCTGTCAGAAGAGAGATTGGGCGATACTTGTTGACATCCGACGTATCCCCCTTTTTATGCAATGGTTTTAAAATGGCATATTTCTGTCTATCGGGGAAAACACCCTGCTCCAAAGAGCTATTACATACATGGCTGAGAATCCTACTTATCTGTGGGGAACAAGCTTTAAGTACCTTGCTGGAAATGCCATCAATTCCATAAGAGCTTTTACTTTTCAGTGAGTTTATTATTTTACTGATTTCAGAGGGAGAGGTTGGTGGAAATACAGTTGTTTCAAACTGCACAGGTATGGCCTCTTCTATTAGAAGCCTTGCCTTTTCTAGTGAAGATCTAGATCCTATTTTCTCCACATCATTTAAAAACCGATTATTGAAAATATTTTCAATTTCTGATTGTTAGTTAGTACACTTGTCATTCAGTTTTATGGCACTAAAGTCTTCCTGTGCTCTTGGTTGCCCTGTTTCCCTTTCAATAATATTCCAAATTGCTTTAATTTTATTATCAGAGTTACTGATCTCAGACATGATACACATGCTTCTGGACTTTTTAACACCTTTTCTTAGTACCGCACAATAGTTTTTATAATATTGAACAATTTCGGGGTCAGTACTCCATCTTGCTGTTAGATACAGTTCTCTTTTACGGTTGCAAGATATTCTTATTCCTTTAGTTAGCCAAGGTTTTTTATATGTTTTCTTGGAATTATGTTTAACTATTATCTTGGGGAAACAATTTTCAAATACCCTTAAAAATGAATCGTGAAATAAGTTATATTTCAAGTTTGCATCGCGTTCCTTATACACTTCATCCCAGTCTAGCTGCTTTAGGCTCTCCCTAAAGTTTGCAATATTTATGTTGTTAATTGAACGCACTGCTTTGAAATTCTGATTTGATATACTGCATGGAGCTATGTCACGTACTGTAACTAGCTGTGCACCATGATCTGAAAGACCATTTTCAACAGGATAAGCATTTATGTCCTTAAACTTATCTTAGTCTATAAAAAAGTTATCTATCAATGTCCTGCTGTTCTTTGTTATCCGAGTAGGAAAATCAATGACAGAGCTCAAATTGAAAGAACTGAGTAATACTACAAGGTCATTCTTCCTGTTACACTCTTTCAGGGAATCAACATTGAAATCCCCACAAATGGTAATTTGCTTCCCCCTGTCTGACAGATAGCACAACAAAGCATCCAAGTTTTCTAGAAATAGCTGGAAATTCCCTGAGGGGGACCTATACACCGTTACAATTATGAAAGTGCCATCATTTAGTTTTAGTTCAGTGGTACATGCTTCCATATGTTGCTCTACACAAAATTTTTTAGTTTCTAAATTTTTTACACTGTGGAAGCTTTCGACATATATGGCAACTCCTCCTCTCGTCATATTATCTCTTCTTACATGTGCAGCTAATTGGTACCCATTGATGCTAACCTTTTGCATATCAGTGACACTGTGATGCTCAGACAGGCATAGTTCATCCACTACATTCTCAGTTTCTATATTTTCTACACAAAGCAGAAGCACATCAATATTATTCTTCAGTCCCACAATATTTTGATGAAATATACTAACATTAATTTTCACTTTACTTTTGTGAGTATCTTGAACTTTTTTAACATCTTTAGTACTTGCCTGGCTGAGTTTCCCACTGGACACAGATCTTACACTAAAAAAGTGTTTCCACCATGAGATGTAGTTCCTCCCCCCATTAAATTTCCTGCTATCAGCCCAGCCAGTTTACCCTTCCCTTTCTTGTTGAGGTGTAGGCCATGTCTAGTATAGTCCCACCTACAGAGTGAATCAACAGGAACCACACCAATGTGCGACCCTGCACCAGATCCAAGTAGCCGTTCCAACTCCAAATTAACTCTCCTGACAGAAGAGCTCAAATGAGGTCGGTCGTGGTGCTCCAGAACCGACACAAACCCAACACTGGTATGACTCGATGTTGATGCAATCTTTGCCAGGTCACACTCTATGCTGTTGCCCAGCCAACCCACAATAACCACGGTATCTTCCTTAGTAAAGCCTCTACATAGTGAACCTAAATCCTCTGTAAACTACCCCAGTCCAGAACTAGGTTTCAAAAAACTTGTGACCTGGTGCGCTGGCCCCAATTCATCCTGCAGAAGTTGGCCCACACCCATAGCATGCGAACTACCTAGCAACAAGACCTTCTTTCTCTTTGCAGACTTCCCTACATTCTTATTCAATTTGCTGCTGAAAGCAAAAAGAGCAACGAAGGACCACCTGTGCGGAATTGCTTGTGCATTACGAGGCTGACCGGGACAACTTTTGTCAAACATAGTCACATGCGATGAAAGATGGGTTAGAAACCTCTTCAGCGTGTTCGACGTCATAAAAATGGAAACGAATTTCTCTATGATAACGCAAGGCCTCTCACATGTCTGCGCACCCGAGAGGAGCTCACAAAACTTCACTGGACTGTTGTTCCTCGCCGGCCAGTGTGGCCGAGCGGTTCTAGGCACTTCAGTCTGGAACCGCGCGACCGCTCTGGTCGCAGGTTCGAATCCTGCCTCGGGCATGGATTTGTGTGATGTCCTTAGGTTAGTTAGGTTTAAGTAGTTCTAAGTTCTAGGGGACTGATGACCTCAGATGTTAAGTCCCATAGTGCTCAGAGCCATTTTGTTGTTCCTCATCGACCCTACAGCCTGGATCCCCCACCTTCTGACTTCCATCTATTTGTGCCAAGGAAGGAGGCACCCCACAGGAAGCAGTACTTGGATGATGGGGAGGTTATTGGTGCAGCAAGACGTTGGCTCTGACGTCGACCAGTAGAGTGGTACCGAGCGAGCATACACGCACTCCTGGTAAGGTGGCGCAAGGCAGTCGCACTGAACGGAGATTACGTCAAAGTATAGTGTTCTGTAGGCAAAAAATTGGGGAATAATATGGTCTATTGGAACGCTGAATAAAACGAATCTGCTGTCAGAAAAAAGCGTTACATTATTTATTCAACGCCCCTCGTAGTACACACAACTATTAGTTATTAAAGAGAAGGACGAGATATAAAAACGGTTTGCCAATGACAATGCAGTTCTGCCGGAGGCGGCAAAGAATATGCAAGAGCAGCTGAACGGAATGAATAGTGTCCTGAAATGAGGTTATAACATGAACATCAACAAAAGTAAAACAGGGGTAATGGAACGTAGTCGACTTAAATCAACGATGCTGACTGAATTAGATTAAGAAACGAGACATTAATAGTAGTCGATGAATTCTGCTACATGGCCATCAAACTATCGATGGACGAAATTCAGTGGACATAAAATCTATACTGGCAGTAGCAAGAAAAGCGTTTCTGAAAAAGAAAAACGTTTTTAGCATCAAATATATTTTTAAACCTTGCGATATCTTTTCTGAGGACCTTTGTATAGAGTCTAGCTTTGAACGGAAGTTAAACGTGGTTGATAGACAGTTCAGGCGAGGAGAGAATAGATGCCTTTCAAAATACGCGTATAATGCTACAAATTAAAGTTTAAAATTAGATGGGTAGATGAATAACTAATGAGGTGGTACGGAATCTAAGTGGGGAGGAAACAATGTTATGACACAGTTTAAGTGAAAGAAGAGAATGGGTGAAAGACACACTATGAGCCATTAAAAATTGTAAAGGAAGACCAAACCCACAATACAGTAAGCAACTTAAAATTGATCTTGGTTGCAGTAGTTATGCTAATATGATAGACTAGCATGGAGAGCTTCATCAAACCAGTCGTCGGATAGAAGACCACAACAGCAACAGTTGAATGGAACGGATTGTGTCCTGAAGAGATGTTATAAGATGAACATCAACAAAGGTACAGAATTTTGACAAAGAAGGAGCAGATTTCGAAAATTTATTTCTCAAAAACCAGAAAGGGTAGAAGTACAATTCTAACGTTCCTAGAAAGGGAAAGGGTCATTTTTCAGTGTTCAAACGATTATGTAATCACTGTGAACAGCGCGTATTCAAACGGTTATGTACTCAACGTGTGCACCACATGTTACACGACAAAAGACCAGTTTGGCAGCTCATTTCTCGTCACGCAAGAATCATCCAGTCTCTATTTACCGAATTCGCAGTTTCAACAGATCGATGGTACAGATCTTGAAGAGTAGCAGCTACATATTCTAGATACTTACTAAGAAAATATTCTCTCCTAAAGGAAATGTAAACAAAGAACGGTTCTGTGAGCGAACAATTTTAGTCAGAAAAAATGACGTCTTTTATAAACAAACCAGCGAATACAGATTATGATACCAGGGAAGAAACAATATTTAAATCCATTGATACAAGCGAGACGAAATCCTAAGTTTCTTAACAGCATTCCTAAATTCGATTAATTTTCCTGGCGCGTCCTCGCAGTAAAGCTTCTAAAAAATACTACAAAAGAGGAAATATCAACTGCAAAAGAAAAAGGCCAGTCAGCTCTCATATCGCGAACTCCACTCATTTCGATTACCTTACCGTTCTGCTTTAAAACGCTGCAATACCCCTAACATTAGCGAACGGTATGACTATCAATAAAGGAAATTTGCAGTGTTACTGAGTGAAATTAAAAGAATGGAGTGTCTTGCATGGACAATTATATTGGTAAATAACGCATTCACGTATTGGATAACCACAAACCTTACAGAAAAACTCAAATCTAGTTTATTACAATATGACTTGAATTTTAAAAAAATATTTAACTCACAACACGTTGTCTCACAGTAACGTTTTTTACAGAGCCTTTGCCACAACTTCAACTGCAATGAGTAAAATTAGGCTATTGTTTTGCTTCACATATAAATTTACGCTGATGAGCGAAACATTATGACCACCTGCTTAAAAGCTTGTTTGCCCATGTTTGTAGCGAAATACGTCACTGATTCATCGTATCAGGTTCAAATGGTTCAAATGGCTCTAAGCACTATGAGACTTAACATCTGATGTCATCTGTCTTCTAGACTTAGAACTATTTAAACCTAACTAACCTAAGACATTGTAAAGACATTGCTTTCCCCGAAAGTCGACAATATTTTTTTCTTATGTGCATTACCTTGTCATAGTACGTATGTATAATGTATTTCAACTATTCTTTATTTGTTAATACGTCCATTGTTTCTTCATTCATTTTTCCACTGTTTTATATTTTATACTGTACGAATACGAATGTTCTGGTTTTATATGTTTTGTAAATCTTTGATTAGGCTAGGAGAAGTACTGTGTCAGAGAGAGAGCGAACGACTATCGATAGAGAGCGTGCGAGTTGTTGTGGTATCGTGCCCGATTCGCGGGTGGAGAAACGTTGCAAAGTTCGGCGTGAAAGACGGTGATACACGGAGGAACAATTAATTACATTGCGTCCGCTGTGTTAATAGGAGATCGTGCATTATTAAGTGAACAGTAAAACCTGAAAAGTATATCGAGTGTTTGCGGTGACGATTTTACATACTGTGTGAATTTGTGACAATTAGCTGTGAACCAGACACCATTGTCGTTGGCGACATTAACTGTTAGAATTTCGTGAAAGTGAAACAAACCAAAATGTTAAGTAAAAGAACAGTGCTGTGATTTGACCAAGAAACATTTATTATACCATCCTAACTGTCTTAAAGACGACGACGTAAATTGAACTGATGTTTAACGGACTGTGACTGTTTTCCTGTGGCAACACGCTGAAAGAACTGTACGAAGTATTGGCATTAACCGGCTATATATTGTAAATACTAAAGACATTGCACAGTTCCGACCTAGCCGCACCACGTGATTAATAAACTTTTAATAATAAAACGTCGCGCGCGTAACGACAACGCACACACTGGAACTATTATTATCGCGCCAGTGCTGCCAGCTGATTCGCCTACAGCGGAGACGTGGACCACCGCCGTAATTGGAATATTAATGAAACTGGAGGATCCATCATTATCTTCACGCCACGAACCAGGATTAACTTCACACATCGTCCGTGTGGACCACCGCTGACGTCATCGCACTGCCTGCAGCAACAGTTAAGACATGAAAAGAAAATTATTAAGCTCTCTCTCATTTCAAAATTAAAGACAATTGCAGTTAAATTATCTATTTTAAAATACTGTCACAATATCAAGGTTCAATTTTGTTTAGTTCCAATAAATATTCTTTCCATTATTTCGTATTGTTGACAGTGTTGAAAACTCTCCAAATTAAAGTTCAATTAATAATTTTCTTTCAAAATTCTTCTCAGACATTTTGCTGCTCATCATAATTTTCTTTTAATGTTAGTATGGAACTTCTTTTGGAGGGAGTACATATTTTATTTTTCGTGCAGTAAAATTAGCTACCATAAAATTACGTATTTTGCCAGCTGATGCTGTCCGCCATTACTGCTTGAAAACTGACCAATAGCATTTTTGCACCTATTTTCTCATTGGCTGTCAGCTTCAAAACAAAATTACGTATTTCGTGGGCATCTAGCAGATGCGCGATGTCTATGTAGGCCCCAACAATAATATTTTTTACTTTTGCATGTTTACTGGAATTATATTGTCTTTAATTGTTCATTTGGCCCCTGTTAAAATGATTTATCGCATCTATATAATAACTGTACGGAATTACCTAATTAATTTTTTATTATGTAAACATTGGCATACCATATTTAGATTAAAATTGACGTCTTATTAGCCCCACATAATTTTCTGCACGTTCTGACAAGGACTATGCCAATTTTTTTTTCGTCCATGACTAACAGGGGTAGTCAGATTCCTTGTATAGGTCATGTTTCATTATTTAAATTATTTTATTATTTACATTTATTTGTTGGTAGGTTTGTGGAGGTAATGTAGCTCTCACAAATAACATGCCGTTAATTTGCGTACTCGGTGATGGTGCTGGATAGCGATCCAGATGGATTCCACAGGATTTACGTCATGCGAATTTGCCGCGCGGTATTAGCCGAGCGGTCTAAGGCGCTGCAGTCATGGACTGTGCGGCTGGTCCTGGTTGAGGTTCGAGTCCTCCCTCGTGCATGGGTGTGTGTGTTTGTCCTTAGGATAATTTAGGTTAAGTACTGTGTAAGCTTAGGGACTGATGACCTTAGCAGTTAAGTCCCATAAGATTTCACACATCATGCGAATTTGGTCGCCGAGACGTCAACGTGAATTCATTATAACGCTCCTCAAACCATTTTAGCATGGTTCTGGCTCCGAGACACGGGCAGTTACACTGCTGAAAGGTGACCTTGGCGTCGGGGAAGATATCAAGTGTGAAGGGATGCGAGTGATTCGCAGCTGCTAGCGTGTCTTCGATTACTACTACAGGTCCTATGCAAGCGCAGGAGAATGTCACCCATAGTCACTGCTCTCTCCAGTCTGCCTCCGTAGCGTGCAGCACGTTTCGATCCACCTCTCACCTCGTGATGGAGTTTTTGAGGACGACAATCGACCTAGTATAGCAAAAATGTGATTCACACGAAGAGGCAACACGTTTTCATTGATCGACTGTCGAATCCCGATGATCCCGTGCGCACTGTAATGGTAATTGACGATGTCGTTGGGTCAACATATTAACACGTAGGGGTGGTCTGCCCCGGAGCTCCATTTTCAACAATGTACGATGAACGGTGTGCTCCGAAACACGTGTGCGTGCACCGGCATTGTGCTCTTTCGGAAGAGATGCCACAGATCACCATCATTCTACTTTACAGAGCAGACAAGTCTACGAACCCCACGTTCTGTTGGTTTGTTGATTTAGGGGGAGACCAACCTGGTTCTGCAAAGAGACGTGGGCGTTCAACCTAGTAGTAATTTCACTGTCTTACCCCTTTCCATAGACCGGCTACGTAGTTTTCGAGATACTCGTTCACAGGTTCTGGGTAATAATAATCTGCCCTTTGTCAGAGTCGCTTGTCTCAAACGATTTATCCATTTGCAGCCCATATCTTCGCTTCAGTGTTCCGATGTCATACTTCGCGTGCCGCGTCACGTGACTGTAACGCTATCAGACGGCATCCAACGTCGCGATGGGCAGTGTTCATAATGTTTCGGCTCATCAGTATAAGTGCGTGAGACAACACGCGCAGCACTTGAAAAACGACTCACCAAACAAGTCAGAAACATACAGAAAGTTTAAATAATTAGACAATTATAATCAGTGGTCTAGAATTACATTAACTCCGATTGGAAATGGAAATGCCGTATGGCTAGGGCTTTCCGTCGGGTAGACCGTTCGCTTGGTGCAAGTCTTTCGAGTAGACGCCACTTCGGAGACTTACGTGTCGATGGCGATGGAATGATGAAGATAAGGACAACGCTACATCCAGTCCCTGGCGAAGAAAATCTCCGTCCCAGGCAGGAATCGAATCCGGGTCGTTAGGTATGACATTCCGTCGCGCTGACCACTCAGCTACCAGGGGCGGACAACTCCGATTAATAAGCACTGAATGGATTACTAAGCAAGTATGCCTCACTGCTATTTTAAATCGCAATCAGTAACGTTACTTCACACTGTGATTATGAGATAGTTTTATACAAAATTTAACCTCTGCTGTTTTGTATTACTTTAGGCACTTATTAACTTTTGCAGGAATGGAATTCATAAACAACATTGAGATTTCAGTAAGGAAATAGGATTAGGGTCCTTGTGTAAGTAACAATGACGTACAGAAATGATAAGAGTAGGAATTAAACTTTTAAACATAATAATTATTTCCAGAATGAAATTTTCACTCTGCAGCGGAGTGTGCGCTGATATGAAACTTCTTGGCAGATTAAAACTGTGTGCCGGGCCGAGACTCGAACTCGGGACCTTTGCCTTTCGCGGGCAAGTGCTCTGGAAGATGAAGACAATGCCTCACCTTCACTGTTGTTGTTGTTGTTGTGGTCTTCAGTCCTGAGACTGGTTTGATGCAGCTCTCCATGCTACTCTATCCTGTGCAAGCTTCTTCATCTCCCAGTACCTACTGCAACCTACATCCTTCTGAATCTGCTTAGTGTATTCATCTATTGGTCTCCCTCTACGATTTTTACCCTCCACGTTGCCCTCCAATGCTAAATTTGTGATCCCTTGATGCCTCAAAACATGTCCTACCAACCGATCCCTTCTTCTAGTCAAGTTGTGCCACAAACTTCTCTTCTCCCCAATCCTATTCAATACCTCCTCAATAGTTACGTGATCTACCCACCTTATCTTCAGCATTCATCTGTAGCACCACATTTCGAAAGCTTCTATTCTCTTCTTGTCCAAACTGGTTATCGTCCATGTTTCACTTCCATACATGGCTACACTCCATACAAATACTTTCAGAAACGACTTCCTGACACTTAAATCTATACTCGATGTTAACAAATTTCTCTTCTTCAGAAACGATTTCCTTGCCATTGCCAGTCTACATTTTATATTCTCTCTACTTCGACCATCATCAGTTATTTTACTCCCTAAATAGCAAAACTCCTTTACTACTTTAAGTGTCTCATTTCCTAATCTAATCCCCTCAGCATCACCCGATTTAATTTGACTACATTCCATTATCCTCGTTTTGCTTTTGTTGATGTTCATCTTATATCCTCCTTTCAAGACACTGTCCATTCCGTTCAACTGCTCTTCCAAGTCCTTTGCTGTCTCTCACAGAATTACAATGTCATCGGCGAACCTCAAAGTTTTTACTTCTTCTCCATGAATTTTAATATCTACTCCGAATTTTTCCTTTGTTTCCTTTACTGCTTGCTCAATATACAGATTGAATAACATCGGGGAGAGGCTACAACCCTGTCTCACTCCTTTTCCAACCACTGCTTCCCTTTCATGACCCTCGACTCTTATAACTGCCATCTGGTTTCTGTACAAATTGTAAATAGCCTTTCGCTCCCTGTATTTTACCCCTGCCACCTTCAGAATTTGAAAGAGAGCATTCCAGTTAACGTTGTCAAACGCTTTCTGTAAGTCTACAAATGCTAGAAACGTAGGTTTGCCTTTTCTTAATCTTTCTTCTAAGATAAGTCGTAAGGTCAGTATTGCCTCACGTGTTCCAACATTTCTACGGCATCCAAACTGATCTTCCCCGAGGTCCGCTTCTACCAGTTTTTCCATTCGTCTGTAAAGAATTCGCGTTAGTATTTTGCAGCTGTGACTTATTAAACTGATAGTTCGGTAATTTTCACATCTGTCAACACCTGCTTTCTTTGGGATTGGAATTATTATATTCTTCTTGAAGTCTGTGGGTATTTCGCCTGTCTCATACATCTTGCTCACCAGATGGTAGAGTTTTGTCATGACTGACTCTCCCAAGGCCATCAGTAGTTCTGATGGAATGTTGTCTACTCCCGGGGCCTTGTTTCGACTCAGGTCTTTCAGTGCTCTGTCAAACACTTCACGCAGTATCTTATCTCCCATTTCATCTTCATCTACATCCTCTTCCATTTCCATAATATTGTCCTCAAGGACATCGCCCTTGTATAAACCCTCTATATACTCCTTCCACCTTTCTGCCTTCCCTTCTTTGCTTAGAACTGGGTTGCCATCTGAGCTCTTGATATTCATACAAGTGGTTCTCTTCTCTCCAAAGGTCTCTTTAATTTTCCTGTAGGCAGTATCTATCTTACCCCTAGTGAGACAAGCCTCTACATCCCTACATTTGTCCTCTAGCCACCCCTGCTTAGCCATTTTGCACTTCCTGACGATCTCATTTTTGAGACGTTTGTATTCCTTTTTGCCTGCTTCATTTACTGCATTTTTATATTTTCTCCTTTCATCAATTAAATTCAATATTTCTTCTGTTACCCAAGGATTTCTATTAGCCCTCGTCTTTTTACCTACTTGATCCTCTGCTGCCTTCACTTCTTTATCCCTCAGAGCTACCCATTCTTCTTCTACTGTATTTCTTTCCCCCACTCCTGTCAATTGTTCCCTTATGCTCTCCCTGAAACTCTCTACAACCTCTGGTTCTTTCAGTTTATCCAGGTCCCATCTCCTTAAATTCCCGCCTTTTTGCAGTTTCTTCAGTTTCAATCTGCAGTTCATAACCAATAGATTGTGGTCAGAGTCCACATCTGCCCCTGGAAATGTCTTACAATTTAAAACCTGGTTCCTAAATCTCTGTCTTACCATTATGTAATCTATCTGATACCTTTTAGTATCTCCAGGATTCTTCCAGGTATACAACCTTCTTTCATGATTCTTGAACCAAATGTTAGCTATGATTAAGTTTTGCTCTGTGCAAAATTCTACAAGGCGGCTTCCTCTTTCATTTCTTCCCCCCAATCCATATTCACCTACTATGTTTCCTTCTCTCCCTTTTCCTACTGACGAATTCCAGTCACCCATGACTATTAAATTTTCGTCTCCCTTCACTACCTGAATAATTTCTTTTATCTCGTCATACATTTCATCAATTTCTTCATCATCTGCAGAGCTAGTTGGCATATAAACTTGTACTACTGTAGTAGGCATGGGCTTTGTGTCTATCTTGGCCACAATAATGCGTTCACTATGCTGTTTGTAGTAGCTAACCCGCACTCCTATTTTTTTATTCATTATTAAACCTACTCCTGCATTACCCCTATTTGATTTTGTATTTATAACCATGTAATCACCTGACCAAAAGTCTTGTTCCTCCTGCCACCGAACTTCACTAATTCCCACTATATCTAACTTTAACCTATCCATTTCCCTTTTTAAATTTTCTAACCTACCTGCCCGATTAAGGGATCTGACATTCCACGCTCCGATCCGTAGAATGCCAGTTTTCTTTCTCCTGATAACGACGTCCTCTTGAGTAGTCCCTACCCAGAGATCCGAATGGGGGACTATTTTACCTCCGGAATATTTTACCCAAGAGGACGCCATCATCATTTAATCATACAGTAAAGCTGCATGTCCTCGGGAGAAATTACGGCTGTAGTTTCCCCTTGCTTTCAGCCGTTCGCAGTACCAGCACAGCAAGGCCGTTTTGGTTAATGTTACAAGGCCAGATCAGTCAATCATCCAGACTGTTGCCCCTGCAACTACTGAAAAGGCTGATGCCCCTCTTCAGGAACCACACGTTTGTCTGGCCTCTCAACAGATACCCCTCCGTTGTGGTTGCACCTACGGTACGGCCATCTGTATCGCTGAGGCACGCAAGCCTCCCCACCAACGGCAAGGTCCATGGTTCATGGGGGTCACCTTCACTAACTGCAGATTTTTGACTGCCTTGTGCCACATGTCATCCATTTACTACTTGCTCTCTGATTCTGTCAACGTTATTAACTATACTGTTCTCTCGACAATGCCTAAAGAAAAAAATTATATACATTTCACTACTTAAAGTTTACATAATAAATTTATAACAAAGTACGTACTTAGTGAAGAGACAAGTACATAAAATTTAGTTCAAAACTGAGAAAAAGGTAAGTATATTCCAGATTTATATTTATGTCTTTGCTGAAGTTTTACAGAATGAAGGAACATTCTTTTACTGATAGAAAAAATAAGTTTACATTAACTTTCGTGCTACATCTACCACTGGACGGAGCATAATACAATCTCTGTACTGTATAGTACGCATGTATGACGTCACGCTTTCCTTAGTCAGCGTGCGTAGCCGAATGACAGCGTTTTGGCAGCTCAGCACGTGAAAAGCCCTGCGCCGTTTCGGGAGAGGAATTACACTCAAGGATCATTTATAACAGTAGACTGTGGCAACCGAGATGCAGGCTTCCGGTAAGTGTCAAGAATAGCAGGCAGCTAAATCTGTTGCGACGGCGGGCTACGTCTGCTAGAGACGCCACAGACCAACACATTTAATGCAAGTTCCTGTAACTCATGAACGATAATTTTACGACAGCTAATTTTTGACGACAAACTGTTCGCTCGTCTGTTTTGAACATAGAACACAAAGAATTTCTTTCCAATAAATCTGACGCGAGGGTAGAACGCTACAAATACGACAGACCAACCTCAATAATCTTCTACTTTCAATCGGTGTGATTATCATGTGAAACAGAGATGAGACAGTATATATGGATGTACTAAACTATATATTGTTTATAAAGTACAAGTTTTTGGGTTAGTGGTCGGGTTGTTACTTCTTTTACATGGTATTTTAACAATTTTCCAAGTTTTTTTCTTCAGGTGTCAAGCAAAGTTTCGTTCACCGTTGTTTGAACCTCACTGGAATTTAAGAACAACCAAAAGGCTGTGTCAAATCGTACAAATTTTTAAGAAAACTCTCTCAGAAAAAAAATATTATTAAGCACTTGGATGGCAGTGTGTAAATCGTATCTTCGTGTCTCCTTGCGGGACCTTTTTGCAGGATGAAGCATAAACGACAGCACCGTGTTCCAGAGACATTGATATAGTACAAGAATCCGTTTCAAAGTTACTAACGTATGCTGCGTTGTTGCTAAGCGCTTCCATGTAGAAGATCGACCAGGAAAACTTTCATTGTCCACCGGAAACGTTGACGTGTATAGCTCACTTCAAGACCTACTGGAGACAATGGTTTTTCTACAGACTGTAATTCGTTGTGGCAATGTGTCAAATTTTGTTCCCATTCATGGATTTTCTCCATGTGTTCTCTAATGCTTTCAAAAACTCGCTGTTTTGTATGGCGAGTAGTCTGTAATATAATAATGTCATTTAAAAGCGGCATCTGTAACGCTTTTTTTCGAATTGTAGGTATTACATTTCCCACTTACACGTTAGTGGTGAAAAGTCTTCGGACAGTAGAACGAAACTGAAAATGGCAATCAGAATACCATAGGATGAGTTCCCTTAAGATATTAGTGAAGAGTATGGAAAACAAAGAGAAAATCTATCTGCATTCCAAAAGTCTGGGAGATATCTACTGAAAAGCTCAAAAGCCTGTCGCTGTTTTGGAAGAGAGTTCAGACTTTCATTTGACTTGCGATGTTTGCTTGAAGAAGATTAAGTAAACACAACATAACACCACTGAGAGAACACGTGTAGAAAGATTCATGAAAATAATTGCACTAGGGGGGTAAAGTATTATAGCGACAAATTACGCTAAAACACAAGTAAAAGTCACTGAAAAGTTGATAGCAGTGGGCAAATTCCCAAGAACATAGTAGTGGTAAATTGTCTCTGCCTAACACCTGACGATGGAGGAATGAATTTTAGCGAAAGTGATGATAAAATTTAAGTTCATGATTTTTGTCCGTGCTGTGTGTCGTAGATGGCTATGAATCAGAATTTTATTCTTGTTTTATGACAGGAAAACAATGAATGGATACACACTTCGTGCAGTGGTAAAAAGGAAGAAATTTTGGAAATGGCTCAAGAAACGAGATGATAATAAATACCTTCCAAATTTTTCTTCTCACAAAACCATCGCAAAATTTAGGTGGTTAAGACATAACTGAAGTGCCTGAAATGATGTCTAAAATGATGTTACGGAAATGAAATTTAGAAACTGAGATGTTGTTACTACATTTATAAGTTTATGAGTCACAGTATAAGTTTATGAGTCACAGTTTAGCATGTTTCGTAAAATTGTGATTTTCTGTAATTTCTTGACACGCAAGTTAACAGATGTGTGGAGCAACTTTACAGTTCCTTGTTTACCAGTATCCTAATTATTTGAAAGAAGTACTGTCACAAAACCATGATTCTGCTTTTTCTATATTTATTCTCATACTCATAAGTGAACACGTTTCGACGACAGCTGATCGAATTAGCTGCTGTAAGTTCTGCATACCCACTTCAAGTTCTATACACTTTTCTTTTACAGCGAAAGTAAAAGCTGAGTTATGATGTGTGAAAGAAAATGTACAACTCCGAAAGCTGCGTGCAATCACAAAGTAAGTGAATATGGTGTGACATGTTCGTCATAGGCACCCCATAATCTGGTTATCATGTGTGATCCTCATCCAAATACCAGTAGCTCATCACTGACGCATTTTCAAATTGCGCAGTCTTACATTTAGCCCTATTTTTAACTTGTAGTCTGCAAGTTAATGTAAGTGGTTCATGTGAGCTATTCTACAAATAATAGCTCGAAACTTGCACACACAGGCAGTGTTCCATGAATTTCTTAGCTGAGTCAATTGGATAATTCTGAAATGTTGCTCCATTAATGTTCTTAACTATACCGTGTTGCATGTCCTCAAGTAGTAGTTCGGTCGCTTTATACGAGGATTGTACCAAAAGTAAGGTTCCCAGTGAGCTACAGCCTCAAGAGAAGGTGCTAGGCTAAATCCCCCGTCCGCGATTCGCTACGTCGCTCAGTGTTGGCTTGGCCGCCGTCAGAGATGGAAGTGTTGATCGCCGCTCTCGCCACATGCGAGGTTCGAGCAGTAATCCGGTTTCTCCATGCAAGGAAGTTACCACCCGTGGGAATTTATTGGCAACTGACTTAGGTTTATGATGAAGAGTGCATGTCCGTTCAGCACGTCCGCAGATGGTGCAGGGCTTATGCGGAGGGTCGCATGAAAGTTAACGATGAAGACTGGAGTGGAAGACAGCGGGTTTTGGATACGATTGTCCGGAAGATCCACAGTGATCTGCTCAAAGATCGGAGGGTCACTGTCCGTGACCTTGTTGGACACTTTCGTGAAGCTTCCCACGGCACAATTGAAAGAACTTTAACAGAAACGTTGGATTATCGCAAAGTGTGTGCTTACTAGGTTACCCGGATGCTGACTGATGGACATGAGGAGCAATGCCTTGACCATGCTCCAAGTTTCTTCAACAATGTGAGGAGGGAGACAAGGAGAAGTTGTTGGACTCTATTGTCACGGGAGATGAAACATGGGTGTTTCATTACATCCCTGAAACTAAACAGCAGTCTCGTCAGTGGCGTCACTCCGGTTCACCACCACCAAAGAAATTCAGACAAATGCAGTCAGCAGGAAAGGTTATGGCGACCATGTTTTGGGATCAGAAGGGGGTACTCCTCATAGATTTCATGGAACCTGGGACCACAATAAACTCAGACAGATATTGTAAAACATTGACCGAACTCCAGCGAGTAATCCAGAATCGCCGGAGAGGACGACTGACAGAGGTAGTAATTCTTCTTCACGACAACGGTGGACCCAACGTCGCTCGTCAAATACAGGAGCCTTTGAAGAAATTTGGGTGGACTGTTACGCCCCATCCCCAGTACAGCCCAGACTTAGCTCCCAGCAATTATCACCTCTTCCCCAAGCTATGTCGCAAACGCTTCAAGAGCGATGATGGAGTCTAAGCAGAGGTCACACACTTCCTCAATGTGTTGGTGGGAGACTTCTTCAACTCAGGGATACGACAGCTGGAGCACCGTCTTCAAAAGTGTGTCCAAACAAATGGATAATATGTTGAAAAATAAACAAAAGTGTAAGCTTTTCAATGATGTATAAATTAATAGCAGTGAACAACGTTTTCTATTTGTAAAGAAATATGGGAACCTTCAAATGTTTTACCAGCTGCGACATAGCGACATAGCGAATATGAACAGTGATCCAATACTGTCAAATGTTCTTTTATTCCAGCCTTTGATCACAATATATATTCCTTTGACGACGACTGGATATGGAAACCTTGCTTTTGGTACAACCCTTGTATGATGCCCTGATTAACCAGACTGACTGTAAAATACCGAGTGAGCACTGGTTTCGTATCACTGCATAAAAACTAAGATATAGTCATGGACCAGTAATTAATGTATGGAAAGGTACATGTTAACCCACGAAGTTGCTCATATAGGGAAGCACACTGATGCCAAACCAACGAGGCACAAGTCAACATGACTCATGTATTGTGTTCTGTTTCTGTTTACCATGATTCCAAATCATCCATCCAGAATACAGAATCCCACACAATGGTATACTCTAGTCCCTATATTAAGTCCATCTTTCATCTAAATTTCTGAATACAGTATACATGTTTGATGTGGAAATATCTAAGTGAAACTACACTGCTGTTCTGAGAAAAAAAGTTCCACTTTCTGTCCCACACTACTAGAATTTTACCAAGTCGCAAGGTGGACCTCCTCTGCTGTCTTTGCTCCTCCAATCGCGAAAACCAGATAGATCCAAAGGGAAGGAACGCTCTGCCTGAAAAAATACTTGGTTTCCTTACCATTGCTGACTTGCTTCAACCCATGTTAGAAAAAGTTAGTCACTTTAATTAAGACATTCAATGTATTACGAATTCATCACTCTGTGAATAAAGCAACATTCATGTACTATGCTCTGAAACTAAAACACTCCACGAATAAGACAAAAATTATTTGGGCCATTATTATGAAAAGTCGCAAACAAAACTGGTCATCCAAATGAAACTGAGCTCCAGAAAGTAGCTGTGACAGAAATGGTGGACATTCAAATCATTGGCCACGAAATTCTATAATTATTCCCTCGCAATAGCCACAAACACTGTACCCAGAATATACAAAGGGCGTTCAAAAAGTTCTGCACAGTTGTCTCTAATTTTTTTATTTTTGCAGGAGGAGAGTGAAATTCTTTGTGAACATACTTGGAACATTTAGCTATAAGTTGTTGTATAAAAGTATTTTATTTTATTTACAGGTGACCCTTAATGGTCGGTGAGGGAGATGCCAGGTTGCGACAATGGTCGGTTATGGAATTCCTCTTCAAGACCGGCGATGACTCTGCCACATCGATTCACAGGAAGTTACTCCCTGTTTATGGGGTGGACGAAGTGCATCGCAGCAGTATCCAGCGGTGGTTGCAGAGGTTTAAAGATAGTGATTTCTCTCTACTGGTCAATCCACGATGTGACGCCAGTGAGTGATGTGAATAAGGAGACTATTGATCAAATCATCCAAAATGACAGACGTGTGACGACACGACAGCTTGCTGAAATGACTCGTTTGTGATTGGGTGATGTGGTGTCACTGGTACGCTCACTAGGCAACCGAAAAATCTGTGCACGTTGGGTGCCTAGATTACTGACAAGAGAAATGAAAACGATGAGGAAGAATGTGTGCGAGGGTCTCATGAAGATCTTTACTGATGAGTGGAAACAGTGTTTTGACAGCATCATTGCCCAGGATGAAACATGGTTGTTTTTGTCGGAACCAGAGAGCAAACCCCAATCCAGGGAGTGGCGGCATCTGGATTCCCCTCGGAAGAAGAAACCAAGACTTTCACAAACAGTACGCCGAAAGGTAATGGCCTCCTTCTTATGGGATCAGCGTGGTGCCATTTTCATTGACTTTTTGGAAACTGGCTCCACAATTAACCGGCACCATTACCGTTTGTCACTGGACAAGCTGCGAGGTGCCATCAGGACCCACAGACCACAGCTTCAAAGTCAGCTCATCAGACTACACCATGACAATGCCAAACCCCATACAGCCCTTATGACGCAGTAGAAAATCAGGAAAATGGGTTGGAAAATGGTTCCTCACTCTCCCTACAGTCCAGACTTGGCTCCGTCTTATTTTTACCTCTTTGTTCGTCTGAAGGCCCACCTGCGGGGTAAAACATTTGATAGTGAGAAAGAGCTTATGATCGGTGATGGAGTTCCTCTTCAAGACCGGCGATGACTCTGCCACATCGATTCACAGGAAGTTACTCCCTATTTATGGGGTGGACGAAGTGCATCGCAGCGATGGTGTAAAAATCAATTCCCAGAATTTTACCAAAGTGGATTTACATCATGGGAACAACGCTGGGGCAGATGCGTCAGAGCTGATGGAGGCTGCATTGAGTAGGCTCAATGTATAGCTAAATGTTTCAAGTACGTTCACAAAAAATTTCATTCCCCTCCTGCAAAAAATAAAAAAAGATTGAAGACGACTGTGCAAAACTTTTTGAACGTCATTTGTACAACCAAATACAGATGTATTAGATTTACTTGTGCGTGCACTGCACGTTACATCAACATTGCTTTAAAAAATATAACCGCTGAGGAAATTACAGAATTCATGAAGTTACTAAACAGTTGTCATGCTGCTGGCTATAAAGGTGTTTCTAGCAGAATATTAAAATCTTGTGCTGACGTGACAGCATTACCCTTAAGTTTCTTTTGTGATCAATCAGTGACTTGGGGCAAATATCCAGACAGATTTAAATATGTGAAAGTAACGCCTTCTTCAAAACTGGACATAAGCAAATTACCACAAATTACAGACTTATATCACTCCTACCAGTCTTTGTAAAAGTATTCGAGAAAGTGGCCTATGGTATGATACTGACCCATCTAATAGGTTTAGTTTGTTAACCACACCTCAGTTTGTGTTTCGTTAACGGTTCTCCATACTGAAAGCATTAAAAGACCTCATAAATGAGGTGTTATCAGAACTAGGCAAGGTAATTTATCCTTTTGGTATATTATGTGGCTTTGCCAAAACCACTGATTGTGTGGAACAAAAACACATTACACAGCAATCTCAAGTACACTGAGGTGACAAAGTTCTTGGATACCTCCTAATATCGTGTCGGACCTCGTTTCAGCCGGCATAGTGCAGCAATTCGACTTGGAATGGACTTAACAAGTTGTTGGAAGTCCCCTGCAGTAATATTGAGTCATGCTGACTCTATAGCCTTCCATAAATGCGAAAGTGGTGCCGGTGCGGGATATTGCGCATGAAATTTACCTCTCAACTATGTCCCATATAAGTTCCATGGGATTCATGTCGGGCAATGTGGGTGGCCAGATCATTAGCTCGAACTGTCCAGCACGTTCTTCAAACCAATCGCGAACAATTGTAACCCAGTGACACGGCGCATTGTCATCCATAAAAATTTCACCTTTGTTTGGGAACGTGAAGTCCATGAATGGCTTCAAAGGGTCAACGATCGGTTCAGCTGGACCAGAGGACCCAGTCCATTTCATGTAAACGGAGCCCACACCATTATGGAGACAACACCAGCCTGCATAGTTCCTTGTTGACAACTTGGGTCCGCGGTTTTGTGGTGTCTGCGCCACAATCGAACCCTACCCATCAGCTCTTACCAACTGAAATCGGGGCTCATATGAGCAGGCCACGGTTTACCAACAAGCATCTAGGGTTCAACTCATATGGTCACCAGCCCAGGAGAGACGCCGCAGGCGATGCTGCGCTGTTAGCAAAGACACCCGGGTCGGTAGTCTGCTGCCAAAGCCCATTAACGCCAGTTTGCGTCACGCTGTCCTAACCTGTATGGTCGTCTTTCGTCTCAAATTGATTTTTGCGGTTGTTTCACGTAGTGTTGTATGTCTGTTAGCACTGACAACTCTACACAAACGTTGCTGTTCTCGGTCATTAAGCGAAGGCCGTCAGCCACTGCGATGTCCGTGATGAGAAATAATGCCTAAAATTTGGTATTCTCGGCACACTACAGGCACTGTGGATCTCGGAATATTGAATTCCCTAACGGTTTCCGAAATGGAATGTTCCATGCTTCTAGCTCCAACTACCATTCGGCTTCAATATCTGCTAATTCCAGGTCCGCCAATGTACTGCCCTTTCATAACTTGCATACGCGATACCATCTCGATCTGTATACGTGGTTATCGCTGTCACATGACTTTTGTCACCCCAGTGTATTATGACACGAATGGCATCCCTCTTGTATGGATGGAATCTTGTCTCCATAACAGGTAGCAGAGGGTATCATTAAAAGACTCTCAGGCAAGAAAATAACATCGTAAAGGGGCAATACGAGCTGTGTAGTGCCACAAAGGTCAGTACTGGGTCCACTCCTGGTTGAATGATCTAACACTTTAAACGGCGAGTAAGAAACAGAAATGTTTGCTAATGGCATAAGCGTATTATTCAGACTTCCAAACTCAACCATAGCAGACACAGCTCAGATGATAGATGAGCAGGTCTACATGAGGTTCACAGCTAATAATATTATGTCTTAATCTCGTAAAGACTCGTATTATGCGATTTCAAACAAGTCATAAATGACCTTTTAGTGCCAGAAACAGACGTTAATAGTGATGTACTGAGTGAAGCAGAGTGTGTAAAATTCAATGGAAACTGGCAAGTTTAGATAGAGACAACACACGGGTAAGCTAATAAAGAAGCTCAGGTCAGCGTTTTATAGCCTTTGATGCTCTCCCACAGTGTTGACCTTAAGACAAGAGTGTTCGCTTATTCTGGATATTTTCAGTGCCTATTGCCTTACCGAATTTACTTCCGTGACAACGCATCTGAAGTAAATAAAGCTTTTATTCAGCAGAAGTGAGTGGTAAGAATACTGAGTAGAATAGAGACCTACACATCCTAGAGAAGCCTTTTAAGGATCTTCAAAATTTAACACCCACTACCCAATACATCTCCTCTAAGGGGAGTTTACAGGACCTATGTGCTCAATATTAAATAAGCTAGATTTACGTACCTTCATCTCTGTAACCAGTTAAGATAACAATCTAAAATTTGTACAGGTAACTTATCCAAGTAACTTATGCCTGCTGAAGCCGAATTAAGAGAACAGATACGGAGCTATATATATTTTAATTATGCTATTTTTATTGTGAATATTTGTACATGTCAGCCTCTAGGGAAGGAGTACAGTGCCGCAATAACCTTGAGCTTCGAGTGTACCGCGTAAAAAAGATTCGGAGATCGGTGCGCCCTAGTATGAAACGTCCCCTTTGAACAATTTATACACGACTGTGCTTAACCTGACACACAATGTTTTTAGCGCAACGCAATCTGACTTTCAAAATTCCCTACTAAAGAATGGCCCTGACTAACGTTAAACTATACCTTTCGCAAATCGCTTACCTCACAAAAATCTCCGCTGCTCAAGCTACTGCAATACAGCGAGCGCCACTACTGCCAGCTAAATAAAAGATTCAAACTATGGAAGGCACTAACTACTGATAGGGATAGTTAGCAAATGAAAGATATTAATAGAGAACAAACAATGTATTTACCTTGATATCATCATGTATAAATATACCAGTTCATGACAAATTACAGTCCGCCCCAGTAGCTGAGTGGTCAGCGTGACGGATTGCCGTCCTCTGGGCCCGGGTTCGATTCCCGGCTGGGTCGGAGATTTTCTCCGCTCAGGGACTGGGTGTTGTGTTGTGTTCATCATCATTTCATCCCCATCCGGCGTGCAGGTCGCCCAATGTGGCGCCGAATGTAATAAGACCTGCGATATGGCGGCCGGACCTGCCCCGCGAGGGGCCTCCCGGCCAATGACGCCAAACGCTCATTTCCATTCCATTTCCATGACAAATTACAAATCTCCGCCATCTCTCTCCCCACATCCACCACTGCTGGCGGCTCACCTCCAACAGCGCAACGTTACGCGCTGTTCACAGCCAGCTGCCTAACACTACAATGGCGAGTAATACAACAATGCAAAGCAGCCACAACAGCACAGCCAGTGATTTTTATACAGAGGTGGCGTTACCAATAAAAAAACCTAAACAGCCTACTTACATAGCCCCCATGCTCCCCACAAAAATTTTTACAAATAGGATTGGGCAGTGGCCAATACAGAATTGAAAAAATTTTTTCATAATTACAGTAACAAAGAAATCAAATGCACACACTTATTGATACAACGTTGGTCAAAAGCTAAAAATTTCTCACAGTCCATAAAGACAGTCCACATTGTTCATCACAGTAAAATAGTGTTTTTCTCAAAGTCTGATCAGTAGAAGAAAATGCACACGGAAGTAGTGGATTTCCATGCAGTCTTGAAGAAGTAGTGTTGTCCTTCCAACGGAAAGACAGTGCTGGCTCTTGACATGCTGACAGGTAATGGGCCACAATGGAGCAAACCCACAGAAGAGTCATTCGAAGTTTTGAAGAGTATTGGTAGGTAAGTCATCACAGAGCGGACCCACTGTAGTCCTGGTAGAGAGTATGGTATTGGTGGGCCACCAGAGGTGCAGACCCACTGCAGTCCTTGTAGAAATAATGGTATTGATGGATCATCAAAGATGTAGACCCACTGTAGTCCTTGAAGAGATGGCCAGCAGCCATCTGTTGTGACTGTGCAGGTGCACAATCACCATTGAAGAGTCTTGCGGATAATATAGCAAGTCCATAAACCACCACTTGTGCACTCACAAAGTTTTTGGAATTGTCCTTAGAACCAGCAATGCTGTTATCCAGTCCCTTGCAGAATCATTAACACACATGCAAACACTATCAGTCCCTACTTCTCACATATTGTCCATATACTATGACCAACAGAAACGTGTGCAGTGAAATGTAACTGACAAGTTAATAATATCATGAACTGGTGACAATTACAATTTTATAACATAAGAATACAATAAAGGTACAAAATACATCATTAAAAAACATAACAATATAGATAACATTTGTAGTAAAACAGGCGTTACAAAAGAATAGAAATAGACATATACGTCAGTGTTACAGGAATTATGACATAAGTAGATACATAAAATATCAGAATGACTTTTGGAACATCAACTTTATACATGAGCACTTAAACAGAATGAATAATGTCTAACATCTTTACAAAGTAAATAACATATTATTAATGCCAATTATATTTGAGGATAACAGTATTCCTCATCATAGTGAATGTAGCTTAATATTAAAAGAAGAAAAAATTCTATGAAACTACACAGAGACAGGAAGAAAACAAATACACAAGGGTACACACACACATAGTGGGATAACACCAATAGGAAAGGACAGGGTTCGTTTTCAGTGTAACATTTGGTACTGCAGTCCATCCCAAAACTTCATTCTATAGATCTTTCGTCTTATTTCAACCTTTGCTTCCACCAAAAAAATCTTATCCAAGCATGCTTTCTGTATTCTGTTCATATTTCTTTCAAAATAATTATTTCTGATTGTACAATACTCATTTGGGCCCAAATCCTTTTTTATATAACTTCGCAATGCATTCTTTACCTATTCTCCATAGTCAGTTTCTCATATAGTCTACCCCCTCTTAAGCTAACTTAAATCTACTGAGCTCAGATGCTAAACTAAGGGACGAGGCAATGCAGCAGCACATAAAACAATTATTATAAACAGCAATGAAAAAAATGGAAAATTGCAAAGCAAGCTACAGTATAAATTAGCAAAAGTCAAATTCAATAACACTATGCCTGGCAAACAGCAGCAACTTATACCTAAACATGACATAGCGCAAGCAGAAAAAATATTACACTAAAATGGCCATGTCTAATACCTATGTCACATCTTAACATTAGAGTGATGCATCACAATTTATTCTACAAAAGAAATTACCAAGTACTTGAAAAGAAAATTATGAATGCAGTTACTGGTATTAGTCCCTTCTTATTGTTCTCTCCATTCCAAGAGCTCCTTTTTCGAAGAATGTGGATCAGAAAATAATTATTTAATAAATCTGTTGACAGAAAGTGTTCACATTAGCAAATGCATTTAATTTTATTTTATGAAACCAATGCTGCAACACAGCTGAAAAACAGATGTCAAATGAAATAAGCAATTACGCAAACCAAAGCATAAAAACATCATTCAATAGCTATGTGGCATTTCGTAAGTTACTAGAAATTCTCTCAACTCTCTTAGAAAGACGCTTGTCATAATCAGGTGTGCAGATGTAAAAATATTTCTCGTCATTTCATTAGGCATTTCAGTAAATATCATAAATTACGAGCTCCACATTATACTTTCAACAAGGAAATGTCAATACCGAGGATAATGGCCTTCCCTTTTTTTTTCTACCTGTGCTTCCTGAAAGGCTAATGGCTTTTTTTTCGGGCGGCTGTCGCCCAGGTGGGTGCCTGCGACGCATTATGTGCAGGTGGTCACTTAACTTTCTTACTGAAATATTTACGACACCAGCTTCCGCTACGGTGACAGTCGCATATAAAAATATTTCACAGGTCAAGAATTAGCGTTGCAAATCTGTAGAAACAAAATGCTATTGATATAACAGTGTCCAAAAAATTTTCATCTGCATTGTAATACATTCACGAATATACACACACATTTCATAACTCTTAAAGTACGTTTCTTGGTTTCCAACATCCTTTTCATAAATCAGAGTCCCTAAACACTACTCATTATTCCTTACCTCATTATACATATACATATTCGTCGACACTTCTTCAATATTTCATCATGAGAAATACGTAGCATAATAAACATTCCTCAACAACATAATACACATCGTCGTCGTAATAATAACATCATAACACCTCAGTCAAATCTCAAAATCGTCGTAACTTCCTCCAATAATTTCTAAGCCTAAAAAAATTCTCTGCTCATGTCAAAAGTGTCAGCTGCCTCAAACGTACTTTAAAAATCATGATCTCATACCAAATACATCATTCAAAGCTCTCATAGTATCACAATGATTCCAAAAAAAATATGAACAGTTTTCAAAGTACAGACAAAATACAGTTTCATAAGTGTGAAGTTATCCAACTGTATAATTGCGTAAACATGTGTCACTGATGTAGTAAAATAAATGTTTGTCTCTCTCAGTTAAATAATCAGATAGCTGTGTAATTTGTGTGTTAGAGAAATAAGGTACCGATGTGCAAAGTTGTATAAGCAAATACCATATTAGCTAGGGTTCCTTGTCGTTGCCACACACATGGTACACAAAGTAGGCGTGTACCCCCCTGAGGATTTATGTAATTATACCCTCAGGTGTTACAGATTACAGCAATGAAATGAAATATATCACGGAAAACTTTCTTTGTAATTCAAAAATCTTGAAAAATAAATGTTTTAAGTATAAAATTGATCACTGAAATGCGTGTCCTGTAGCGCTAAATGTGCATCTTGTTGTAAGATAATCTCTGTGGAAGTGTCGTAGTTATTTTCCTCCGAAAGCTAAGTTCTGCAGAAGCCAATGTACTTACCTCATGATAAACAAAAGTGAAATGCTTTGCGTATAGATATCGTACTTATTACGCTTATTGGCGTGATGAAGAAAGTACTGTACAGTAACGTATTGTTGTGCCACGAAAAAGCTGTCTCATTGTTGCTATACCACAAAAGTTACTACTAAAACATGTTTTTCTTTCCAGAAGAATTCAGAAAACTGTGCAGATATAAAACAGATACACCGCAAAAGTAACATTGTAAATTGTCACTCATTAGTAGCGTCGTGATAAAAATCGTGTAGCTGTCACATAAACTAACCTCTGTGTCATCTGGTATCTCTCAGAAAGCACTTTAAATACAGAATGTATTTTCAGGTAACCAAAATGTTGCATTAAAATCTCATTAGCAGTACTGGTAAATGTTCTAAGTATGTGAGCCTTATAGTCGTTACATAATCGTACAACTAACAAGCAAGAATGTACACACACAATAACACTGTGACGTCTCTTCACTATAACAATGCATTCGTCATTTCTGTTTAAATAAGTTCTCTTGGTTCTGGATTGGATATTTAACTTCAAACATTGTTGAATGTTAACAGATTCTAAGTCTGACAAAGCATATTAGTAATGTGAAGCGAAAAATTTTATGACAAAGACTAAGTTAAAAAGCAGATTATCTTTCAATAAACGGTTTTACATGTGAAATGTGGTGTAAACCTTTACTCTTCCTAGTACGCAGAGTTTCAACTTCAACGCAATTATCATGTGGTATATGTCGGTAAGGAATGTTAAATCTTTTCTCAAGGTTAGCGTCTGTGTTATTTTTCTCTGAGCCAGCCGGCGCAGGTGGCTGCCTGCGGTGCGAGTCATTGTCTGTTCCTTTGTTGGCGCGCGTCGTTATTGGGATTAGGAGACCTAACTTCTACAAATTCACCGTGACGAGAGGGCCCTGCTCTGTTTGAATCCCGCCAGTTCTGATGCAATTCAGGTCTGTCGTTACGATCATATCGTCTGTCGTCATGTCGGTAGATTCCATAGTTTCTTTCTTGTCGGTCACATGGTGGAGAATTTCTCCTTGAATCGTAACTGCGCGCTGGTCCGTTGCGTCTAAAGTTATTCTGTCTCCCTTGATAGTATTTATTTTGGTTCCCATATTGTCTGTTTCTCTTATTGTCTCTATGATAGTCATTACCACGGAGAGGTGATCTTTCCCTGTAGTTATTACTACTCTGCCAACGGTTGTCACACGGGTGGTGTCTGTTTTGGTCACGATTTGTGTTGTGAGAATAGCCTTGTCGTGTAAAGTTATTACTTCTTTCATCGCGGAATTGCGACGGATGTGACCTGTAATTGCTGTGTTCCTGGTTTCGCGTTCCGCGATTGTCAGTGTCACTTTCCAGTTCTTGTAACAGTCCCTGAAAAGCTTCAATGTCATCTTTGCAACGTCCTGCTAAAATAATATGTCGTAAATGTTCAGGCAATTTGAGTAAGCAAATGCGGATGAGTTCTGAGGGGCTGTATGGGTTTGAAAGATATTGATTCTTGTGCAACATGTCTTCAAAATATTTCATAAGACTGGAAAATTCAGATTGTTCGAAACGTTTCATCATTATGATGCTATGTTTTACACGGTCTTGTGTGGCTTGAGACCAATATGCTGAGAGGAAGGCATGGTAAAACTCTCCTTCACTGTGGCAATCGTGAATGACCGATCGCATTCTTACAGCTGGTTCATTCTCCAAGTAGCCACACATAAATTCTAATCTGTGTTCCAACGACCAGTTGGGAGGAAAACAATGAGAGAATTGATGGAGCCATGCTTGTGGATGAATGTCGTTGCCAGAATTCTTAAATGTTTTGAATTTACGTGTAGTAATGAACAGCTTATAGTCAAAATCATCATGTCGGCGAGTCGCATATCGGTCATTGTTAGGTCGTGTCGGCCGTTCCATCTCAAAATTCGGTGCACATTGCCAATTTCTTTCATAACTTCCGAAATGCCCTGTGTTATTATTTTGCGGCTTTTCCGTATTTCTAAGTCCCTCTTCCCGTGTTGGAGCGCGAGTGTCCTCTGAAATACGTAATTCTTGTACTACTTGTGCAAGCTGATCTTGCACTTCCCGGATTTCTCTTTTGTACTGTGTATTGATTTGATTCTGATTTTGTTTGAATTTCCTAATTTGTTCATACTCTTCTGTGTCAGTGAAGGCTACAGGTGTTGTGTCATTCAGATCATCATCTACCTTTGTAGATAAGTTATTTAGCTGATCCGAAAGTTCAACTACTTTCTCTGACAATGAACTAATTTCCTCCATGTGTCTTTCTACTGTGTCCTTTAAGTTTTCCTGAGTTTTTGCAAGTTGCGTAACCGAATCGGTAGATGCAACTGAGTCAATTTTAGCTTACAAGGTCTCATGATTTTCATGAACAATAATTTGCAGTTCTTTTATGGCTGCTTCGTGATTCTGTAATGCATTTTCATGCCGCGAAAAAATAGGTTGAAAATGCTCACAAATTTGTGTTTTTACGTCGTTACAGACTTTTTGACATTTCGATTCGATTTTATGTAACTCAGTAGTTAAATCTTCACGTGTTTGTTCAAGTGTGGTGTCTAACTTTTGAAGATTTTGTTCCATTGTGTCTAACTTTTTAAGATTTTGTTCCACTGTGTCTAACTTTTTAAGCTTTTGCTGTGTTTGTCTCTGATTTTGTTCCATTTGTTGCATTAATTGCAATAATAGTGTATTAGTGTCTGGAATCTGTTTCTCTACGCTTTTCGGCAGTGCATTTGCACCGGAAACATTCACATTTTGACAAGCAGAAAATGTGTCTTGACTTATTTGAGAAAACGGTGATGACCCAAAACCTGAATCTACAGTATTTGCGAAATTGTGTCCTGTCATTTCGGATTCCTGAGGCGAGCTGTTGCCGACCGATCGATCGATAATGCTTCCCTGTTCACTACCTGTTTCACTGTCTACACCATTGTTTGCAGCCCGCTCCATTTCCCTATTCACAATTACCAAATTACTACTTTGAACATCAGTTAATTCACTACTCGGTGGCGCTAACACACTGCTTTCGTGTTCACTGTCATTTCTCAGTTTACTTTGGAGCCTAGTATTACGTTTTTCACACGCCATAATTGTCACAATATTTCACACGACAACGCAGAAAAGCACAATTTGAAGATCAAAAATAAGAGAACACATTAACATAGCACTGAAAATAATATCTAGTTAATTGCAGCTGCGAAATACTTGGTGCAAATCTACATGCATGCCACAACTGTTTTACTGTACAACAATGAAAGACTGCAACTACAAAGGAGATTTTCTCTACAATTACGCGCTAGCAATAAACAAAATCTACACTAATTACACAAACTGCAAGAAAAAATCAGAAGATTCCAGTGAGGTATCCTCGGCTAAGGGTCGACATATGAAACGTCCCCTTTGAACAATTTATACACGACTGTGCTTAACCTGACACACAATGTTTTTAGCGCAACGCAATCTGACTTTCAAAATTCCCTACTAAAGAATGGCCCTGACTAACGTTAAACTATACCTTTCGCAAATCACTTACCTCACAAAAATCTCCGCTGCTCAAGCTACTGCAATACAGCGAGCGCCACTACTGCCAGCTAAATAAAAGATTCAAACTATGGAAGGCACTAACTACTGATAGGGATAGTTAGCAAATGAAAGATATTAATAGAGAACAAACAATGTATTTACCTTGATATCATCATGTATAAATATACCAGTTCATGACAAATTACAAATCTCCGCCATCTCTCTCCCCACATCCACCACTGCTGGCGGCTCACCTCCAACAGCGCAACGCTACGCGCTGTTCACAGCCAGCTGCCTAACACTACAATGGCGAGTAATACAACAATGCAAAGCAGCCACAACAGCACAGCCAGTGATTTTTATACAGAGGTGGCGTTACCAATAAAAAAACCTAAACAGCCTACTTACACTAGTAACATTATGCCTCCTCACCTGGACCAACAAACCCATCATGTTCGACAGTATTCTGAGTGAATTACGTACCCACATATGGCCACAGGTGGGAACACATCCAGCAATTGTCAGTTGCGCTGGCAGAGGAATGGATTGTCCTAATATAAGAACACGGTACAAACCTTCTGGACGGTATGGGAACACGTTCCAGAGCACGCATTGTCGTCCGTGGTGAGCACACACGCTGTTAACAACTATGTCCCGTTTTTTGTAACGTCCAGGGGACCATCATAAATCGCGGTGACTTCAATGTAATTGTTATCTGAGAATAAAAGTGACAAATGTGTCACTTGTGTCCGTCTCATTGCGTATTGCGTAATCTCGTCAGTCATGTACTGTACCGTAGCAGTTCTTTGTATGCACGATACGAGTTTCATCTAGCTACGTTACTTGCCAGTGAAATACCGTGCGAAAGTTACTTTAGTCCTTAAGTTTCGCAACTCATCGTGTGATTTAACGGAGCATGTGTTTTTACAAATCCATCGGATACGACAGCCACACAAAAAATTTAAAAAAATATTATAATCAGTTCCTGAAACCTTGGCTAATGAGTGGAAGAGTTTCCAGGTAAGTCACATGAAACTTGGGATGATTAAATAAGAAATGGAACTGATTCCTGTGTGTTATAAAGAAGTTGAAAGCGCGAGCAGAGAACTAACATTTCCCAAATACATCTGCAAAATGTATCGTGGAGACATATACTCGTAGATGTCTGTGGAAGGTAGGATGGTGTACATATACATACGCTGCATACACAGTTGTATGTAAATATCCAACATACTTTGAGGCGACAAAAGTCGTCGGATAGGGATATGCACCTACACAGATGGAGGTATCATCGCGTACACAAGGTATAATAGGGCAGTACATTGGCGGAGCTGTCGTTTGTCTTCAGGAGCTCCTTTGTGTGAAAAAGTTTCCGACGTCATTACGGCCGGATGACGAGAATTAACAGACTTTGTAAGCGGATAGGTAGTCGGAGGTAGACGCATGGGACATTCCATTTTGGAAATCGTTATAGAGGTTAATTTTCCGAGATCCGTGGTGTCAAGAGCGCGCCGAGAATATCAGATGGCAGGCATTATCCCTCATCACGGACAGCGCAATGGCCGGCGGCACTCACTTAACGACTGAGAGCAGCGGCATTTGCGTAGAACCGGTAATGCTAACAGACAAGCAAAACTGCGTGAAATAACCCGCAGAAACCAATGTGGGGCTTACGACGTACTTATCCGTTAGGACAGTGCTACGAAATTTGGTGTCGATGGGCTATGGCAGCAGACAATGGATGCGAGTGCCTTTGGTAATAGCATGACGTCGCTCGCAGCGCCTCTACTGGGCTCGTGAGCACATCGGTTGGACCCTAGACTACTGGAAAGTCGTGGTCTGGTCGGATGAGTCCAGATTTCAATCGGTAAGAGCTGATGGTAGTGTTCGAGGTGGTGCATACGCCCTGAAGCAATGGGCCCAAGCCGCGTGAGGTAGCCACGCGGTCTTAGGCGCATTACCATGGTTAGCATGGTCCCGCCCCCTCGCCCCCCCCCCCTTCCCCCCCGTCGGAGCTTCGAGTCCTCTTTCGGACATGGGTGTGTGTGTTGTCCTTAGCGTAAGTTAGTTAAAGTTAGGTGAAGTAGTGTGTAATGTCCATAGGAACTTACCACAAAAAATGGACCCAAGTTGTCAACATTGCCCTGTGCAAGCTGGTTGCGTCTTCGTAATGATGTGAACTGTTTCTACTTGGAATGGACTGGGTCCTCTGGTCCAACTGCTCACTGACTGGAAATGGTTATATTCCGCTGCTTGGAGACCATCTGCAGCCATTCGCGGAATTCCGTTCCCAAACAACGATGGCATTTTTATGGATGATAGTGTACCATTTCAGCGGGTCACAGTTGTCTGCTATTGGTTCGAACAGTATGGCCATCCAGATCACCTTACATGAATCCTATTGAACCTCTATGGGACTTTAACGAAAGGTCAGTTCGTGCACAGAATCCTGCACTGGAGACACTTTCGCAGCTATGGACGACTTCAGAGGCAGCACATCCAGCGACTTGTTGTGCTAGTATCACGTCGAGTTTCTGCACTTCGCCGGGAAGAAGGAAATGCGACAGGCTATTGGGAGGTATCCCGTGACTTTTGTCACCTCAGTGTAGAATGTTCTGTTGTTACCAGGGCGACCGAGGCTCCTGAGCCGCACGCAGCAGCGTAACGAGGGGCCCCTCACAGCTGCTAGCCTTCTGCTATGCGAGCACATGAAATAAGACCGGAGGTTACAGCCGTCGGGCGCTACCTGGTGCGTATGAATTGTGGATTACGGCCGCGCCAGCAAAACAGCTTCGCCGGTGTCGGCGGCGGCGGTGGCAGCTTTGCGGAGTGAGGTGTGGAACGGAGGCTGGGATTGGCTGCGGTAATGAAGGCGGGGACGGGACGTATCCCGTCGCGCCGCGTCGCGACGCCAGATTTACGACGGCAATCTGCAAGCCGGGGATGTCACGGCGCGCGGTCACCACGTCCCGCCGCGGGGGTCACTACTTCATTCCCGGCTAATTTACAGGGGCTCTGCCCACCAAGGAGGGCGCCCGATAATTTTCCGCATGGACTACGGCTGCTGCGTTCGTTCGACCACACCGAAAACTGCGGGCAGCTGTTTGCGTGCGTCAGCCACCTCCGTGCGCGGTTGGTACTGAAAGATTGATAGTGATAAGATGTGGAGTAGGAGATAAGGGACGGGTGGGGATCCTTGCGTTCACCAATACTAAACTACACTGCTCGCCGTTAAAATTGCAACACTACGAAGTCGGCATGCGACATTTGCTAAACTGGCATGAAGTGTTCTACGTACTTGTATATGCTCAAATGTTGATATGTGTGTGAATTCCTAAGGGACCAAACTGCTTAGGTCATCGGTCCCTAGACTTACACACTGCTTAAAGTAACTTAAACTAACCTTTGCTAAGAACAACACACACACACCCATACCTGAGGGAGGACTCGAACCTCCGGCGGGAGGGGTCGCGCAGTCCGCGGCATGACGCCTGAAACCCCGCGGCCACTCCGCGCCGCCTTGTATATGCAAATGATTACCCTTTAAGGGCAACTGCCATCTACGAGGGCTATTCGGAAACCAAGGAACGATCGATCACGAAACGGAGACCACATCGAAAATCAAAACTGTTTTATTTGGAAAAGTTAGCTACAGCTGCCAGCTAGTTTGCTACATAATGGCTACTCCGACTTCAGCATGTGTCGTAGCATTGTACTAACTTCCCAATAGCTAGGCATAGAATTGGTGGTCTGTACCAATTTTGTACACTGGACTGCAGCTCACTGTCTGTGCCAAAATGTTGTCTTCATAATCAGAGGTCATTTGAGCAGAGGTGGAAATCGCAGGGAGCCAAGTCTCGGCTGTACAGTGGATGATCAAACACTTCTCTTCGAAAACGCTGCAGGAGCTTCCTCACTGCCCTGCAGTGTACGGCAGAGAACTGTCATGAAGAAGGAAATGAATAACAGTTATTTTATGTGGGTTTGCATGGAATCAGGTGAAATCTCTCGACAGGCACCCATATTTGGCGGGAGGCTCTATTTTCTAGGCATCTTCACTCGCTCACTGTGCTGTTTGTAGGCTGTTTAGGTTTTCTTATTGGTAACGCCACGTAGCGCTCTGTATGAAAATCACTGGCTGTGCTGTGTGCAGTCTGTGGCTAGTTTGCATTGTTGTCTGCCATTGTAGTGTTGGGCAGCTGGATGTGAACAGCGCGTAGCGTTGCGCAGTTGGAGGTGAGCTGCCAGCAGTGGTGGATGTGGGGAGAGAAATGGCGGAGTTTGAAATTTGTAAGACTGGATGTCATGAACTGCTATATATATTATGACTTTTGAACACTATTAAGGTAAATACATTGTTTGTTCTCTATCAAAATCTTTCATTTGCTAACTATGCCTATCAGTAGTTAGTGCCTTCAGTAGTTTGAATCTTTTATACAGCTTGCAGTATTGGAACACGCTGGTTTGCAGTAGTTCGAGTAACAAAGATTTTTGTAAGGTAAGTGATTCATGAAAGGTATAGGTTATTGTTAGTCAGGGCCATTCTTTTGTAGGGATTATTGAAAGTCAGACTGCGTTGCGCTAAAAATATTGTGTGTCAGTTTAAGCACTGTCATTTATAATTTTCCTAAGTGGACGTTTCACAAGGCCTATTAACGACCTTAAAGCGAACAGTACTTATGAATTGTCGTGACTGTTCGAAGTGTCACCAAAAAATTGCAGCTCTAATCATTTACATACCCGCTAATGGTGTGAATGTGTATGGAGTTACGCTGGTGTCCGATCCTGTTTTCTGTGTGCTTCACTTCTTTTGTCAGACAGTGTATTACATGTACACTCATGTTCAGAAAAAAAACAGAAAACCTGTAACGTCTCGAGATAGGACTTTCATATTCATAGGCCATGTACATTAGTGCATTCTGCAGAAATGATTAGGGTTTCAGTCACCTGTTGCCTAGTAGGCATTGAGTCTGCCATGGGTCCTGATTACTTGTACCATGCGTGATAGCATCAACTTGTATAACACGCGAATGGCATCCTGTGGTATTGACATTCATGCTGCATTTACCTGGTTCCTAAGTTCATCTGTAGTGGTTGGCATTGGGCCACAGCACTGCGCCCATCGTATCATCGTATACCACACATTTTCGATTGTTGAAAAGTCTGGTGAACTGGCGGGCCAGGGACAAAAGCTGACATCCTGTGACATCAAGCAGACACGTGTTCGTGCACCGTCTGGGGTGTTGTGCAGAATGGGTATGGCAATGGGTTGAAGGATATCTTTCACGTAGGTCACACAGGTCACTGTGCCCTGGACACGCACCAACTGTGATTTGTGGCTGTACCCCCTAGCACGCCAACTGCTGACTGTAGCAACTGACATATTTACTGGCCAACTTCCTGTTTGAATACTTTGTATAACTTAAACAATGGTCCGTTTCAGTCTCATTACACTTCTAGTCTACATTGTACTCGATTTCCTGTTTATGGACTAGATCACTTAAGTGATTTTCTTTTTTCTTTTTAAACTTTAACATTCTTATTAATTTTCCGCTTTTTATGCAATTGTATTTAAATAATCTAAAGTATTTTTTCTTCCAAAATAGTTGTTTACATTTTAATTGTAATTTTAAATTCTAGAGAGAAAGGTCGTTGAAGCACTGAGCGTGCCGTGAATGCGTGGTAGCCTTTGTTCGATGATGCATATGCCCTTGGTGACGTTGTATTGGAGATTCACTTTTGGCAGTACGAAAGTTTTTTTTCGTCATTCGTCGTATTTTTTATGCTGGTTCATCGTTGGTCAATTCGTCTCTAGGTTTCCATACGAGTAGTTATCTCCTATTTTTCGGGATGACATCTGAAGTTACTGGAATTTGCCATAAAGAATATCGGATGTTTATATCGCTAGAACGTTAAAATCTCGTTGGTAGTTAAATGCAATAATGGTCACGTATGAGAAGGGATTTGAAAAGGTTTCTTGATCTCTTCTGGTCTAGGCTCTTCCTTCTTCAAAATCTTCTGCGTTGCATTTTCTGTTCTTGGTGCATCTTTCTGTCTTCTCACTTGTGTCTTCGCTTTTCTCTGGACCGGGAATTAGGATTGATGACGAGTTTAATCTCGTTCTCGTTTAATCCGTTCTTATGGCACGTTCTTTGCATTTGTTGTGTATTCTTCATTGTAATCGGTTGTTCATCTAGATAAGTTGAACAGCCTTCCGTCGTTCTCTTGTTCCATCCCATAAGTGTTCAGGGATTGTTTCGCAGTTGTCGAATTTCGTATGGTCTGATAGCAGTTTCCGCTATTCTGCACACTGAGTTACAGAAATGCTTTTCTTCTTCTTCCTGTGGTGAATCTAAGCCTCCGCTCGGCCTCGCCGTAATATGTCCGCCTTCGTTCCCGTTCGGTGGACATCCATTATATCTTCATATGCTGCTTTGAACAGTTCGCTATAAAAGTGCCACGTATCGAACACTTTCGCTAAACCATTGTTATAACGCTTGTGTGTGGCTTTCATATGAATAAAGCTCACGTCGCGGTCCATGTTGATTGTATCCGGGAGTTATCCTCTAGGAACGTTGCTTCCACCAAGACCTCTTCTTTCGTCATCTCATAGCTGACGTACCAGGCACTCACACTCGGTGTGCCTTCCTCTCACTCCTAACCGCTCTCCTCAGTCTTGTCGTCGATCGGGCCGCAGTGATGCTGCACCTTGTCTGCTGAATTCATATCTAATACAATATTTCTCTCATAAATTACGCTGAAACATGTTCTGAGGCATCAGGGGATCACAAATTTAGCATTGGAGGGCAGTGCGGAGGGTAAAAATCGTAGAGGGAGACGAAGAGGTGTATACACAAGTAGATTCAGATGGATGTAGGTTGCAGCAAGTACTGGGAGATGAAGAAGCTTGCACAGGATAGAGTAGCATGGAGAGCTGCATCAAACCAGTCTCAGGACTGAAGACCACAACAACAACAACAAAACTTTACAAACATTAAACGTCCTCCATGAATTTACAAAAAGCATTATTACTCTATCCAAACAGTTTTTCTTATCCCTATATAATTTTTTTTTCATTCTTCACCATTTTCTATTCTTAATATAAAGGTCAGGGTTTCCTCATCTTCATCACGATGTAGAGTAAGAGTGAAATTGATGGTGATGACGGTTAGTACGTTAGTGACTTTCAAATTTTACTTCTTTTTTAGTTTTTTAAATGCAAGTACATTATGTTATTTTGAAAACTTCGGACCTTGACTCCGACTCCAGCGCCTTTTTCTCTGCCCTCTCTTCTTTTTGGCGTTAGCTGTAACAGATCTTCAAAATACACTTTATCTCTGCTGTACTGATATTTTTCATTTCAAAAATGTTCTCTATTGTTCTGTTGCGTTGTTTTTAAAGCTTAAAATTTCTTTTTCTGAGTTGTACTTATCTCTTTCTCCTTTTTTCTCGATAATAAACTTTTATATTCCTTTCTTCCCTCATCATACTCTTCCTTATTGAAGTCTTTTCTGGTTTAGTTTTTCTTCCCACTGTTAACCTCCTTCCACGAAATAACATGTTTCTTCCTTAGCTTAACATTTCAATCGTCTTTCCTAATTATTACCTCCTAACGACTGCTTATATTTATTTCCCTCAAACCTCTCGTTCAATATCAGATTGTGGTACTTTCCACAAATCATATATGCTTCACATATTCCCCCAAAATATCTCCTCAATTATTTGTTCACCGTCCTCGACGGAACGGTTTAAAAATGCCTATCCCCTTGTCACCTAATTATCTATTTCCTTCCTACTTCTTCACTTCCTTTCGTCTGCAAAAATCTACTTCCTCCTCCTTCACACTACGTCTTTGAGAGAGAATCTACTACTATTTCGTCAAACTATCCACATGCTGATCCCTATTTTTCTCCTTACTTTCAAGTCTTTCCCCAGAACAAATTTCGTTTGTAGAAGAGTTACTTTAGTTCTTACTTTCCTATCTTTTCATCATCAGTATTCTTTTACCTTCCTACGAAATTTATTTTATTTAGTTAACTGAGATAAGTACAAGTTAAAAGTTTTATCTGGGTGCATTTTGCTATCTTTCATACTCTTTGATTTCTGGACATTTAACACAACTAAATTCTCGTGTGGAGTTACTCTTTTTTTTGTTTATCTTTTATATACTCTTAAATGACTCACATGGTGTCAGCCTAATGATTTCCCTGTTTTTGGATTAATCAGTTCGACTGCATTATCGCGGACTACTTTACTTACTTCTATGGGAAGAATTTCTGGAAGAAAAGAATTTCTGGCTCGTATCTTTTCTTGCTAGAGAGATGGTGGTTTTTTACTAGTACCTTTCTTCCTAGTGAAAATACTCGTGTGTTTGCCGTTCTGTCCGCTCGGTTCTTTCTCTTTAACGCAGCAGCTTTCAAATTGCTCAGTGCTAGTTTTACTAAATGCTGATGCTGTACTCGTGGTACTGGTGGGAATTTAATTATTTCTCCGGTTTTATCTGGTGCTGGTTTATTTTTTAGAACGGTAATTGGAGGTAATAATGTACCGCCATGTGGAATTCAATTTGTGACATCTTGGAAGTCAGACAAATGTCTGTCCCACGTATTATGCTGCTTACTACAATACAAACGACAGAGGGTTCCTTAATATTTCATCATTCGTTCAGCTGGGTTGGCGCTTGGTTTTCCCACTGGTTTGTTATCGTTTTTATTTTCCTCATACCTTTTAACACCTGTCCTCTTAATGGTTTGGGATGAAGTTTTTTTGCCCATAATCTTTATTAAACGCCTCTATTACTTCTTCATATGTTCCTGTCCTATATGTTTCATCTGCTTTAGATATCGTTATTGGTGTTGCCAATGGTACATTATCCTCTTGGCATACTATTTCTCTCCCCGTTTCGTATAAATACACTACATACAATTTGGTCCTCATCAGTTTTTGTATCACAGTCTATATTCACCGTTAATACCTTCTGTTCCTCACCATCGTCGGTCGATTCCCAGACAATTGAATCCCAGCGTGCTGCTGTCTGTATTCGATCTCCCGCTAAACCTAATTCAAAATCTTGCTTATCAAAACTAAGTCTATTTACATGTTTGATTATACAATTAACTTCATTATTCGATCGAATCGCTTGTGACTGGTCTTCGTACCGTTCATCTCGTCAGTTCTAACTTTTACCTGGGTTTGGTGGCCTCAAATCGACCTCCTCTACCGTTTCATTTCGCGTGTTTTGTTCCGCTGAAGCTTGATTTTCCCAACCTTTCTGTGTCCTGGCCATTCCATTTCCACCTGAATAACTTGGATTTTGTTGCTGAAAACCTCTAAACCCTCCGGCTTCGTTTGCATGGTGATTATATCTCGGATCATTGTTACCACCGTAGTTTCTAGGACCAAATCCACCATTATAATTCCGCGGCCCACCAAAATATTGTTGTTATCGCATGGGTGATTACCACTCCTTTCTAAACGACTAGCTTTTCCTACGTTATTATTGCAATTGTCATTATTATTCAAGCCAGATCGGTTGCTGTTATCCCCCCTACTACTGTTTTCTCTCACTACACGTTGTTTCTTCGCGTCTTCTTCACTGAAAATGAATTCAAGTTTTCTTAACATTCATTGAAATGCTTGTATATTATCTCCTGTCCTACTAAACAATGACTGCTGATGACGTAACGGTAACTTCATTGTGCACATCCTCATCAGTTCCCCATCACTGTATGGATTATCTAAACACTGACTTTTCTTTGTAATTTCATCGAAAAATCGAACTGGTTTATTTTCTCCAGAATTTTCGAACAACCCCTTCTGTAATAATTCACACTTTATTCTATTTTGTGTTTCTGTGGACCATTATCGCTCCAAGAATGAAGATTTAAATTGCTCATACGACTGACAATTTACAGCTACTCTTTGCATGGTTTCCGCTATTACGCCGTCCATAGGCCCGCAAATGAAGTCAAGTTCATGGCTAAGTGGCCAATGCTCTGGTAAACCGATCTAAAATTGATTTATAAATGTGTGTGGATGAAAGCCGTTCCCGGTTTATTTATAATGTTGGAATTTTCTGACTGTCAAAAAGTGATCATTGTCAAATTTTTCTCTTCCACCAAGTGGCATTTGTGATTTCACAATATTGCCCATATCTTTCAACTGTGTCATGTTCTCCTGTACTCGTTCTACCACATTCGGGTCTTCATATGACGTATGTACGTCCCATTTAGTATCGTATCCACGCAGTGATGTGCAGTTATCTAAACCGTACCGTTCCTCGTGTGTCGGACTGAAAGATTCGTTCACATTTCCTGTAATTAGTTCAGTGTTCTGCCTTCCTATTCGATTCATATTGTCTTGCGATCTATAAACAGTTGAACTGTAACTTGGAAATTGCGCAGTTGGTGCACGTGTAGCGGCAACTTGCTCTGTTCTCGCGCCACTAGTTCGAAGGGTCGGCTGCCACTCTGTTGGAATGCGCGTTTACCGTTTTCGCTCCCTTGTCTGCTGTGACCGCACATCACATGCTCCGCTCAGCTGTGTTAACTGTTCTTTTCCCATTTGGCTCTGTTTCGTTTCTGTAATTATTGACACAACCTCTTGTGGATATGCGACTAGAATTTCATGACGTTTTTGTGTTTCCGCTACTGCTACGGAAGATTGCGCAACTGACTTGTTTGTTTCTGGATTTCTGTACATCACTATGTCGGATGATACCACCGATTCCGTTGCTTCGCTACTGTTTTCTGTACGATTCTCGATACACTGTTTCAATTCTGTACGAAGGTCTTCATACTGTATCTTATTTTCCGAGACAATGATTTCAATGCGATGTCGAATCGTTTTAATGCGGCTCGCGTGACACGTTTTCCGACATTGAGCTCTTCCATGATTAGTTGCGCCTTACTAGATGTCTTACGTGCTAACTTATCCACTCTTTGATTAACGTTGGACACTGCATCCTGCACCTGGTCAACGTCAGGACGCATCTCTTTATGGTCAACCACTAACAATTGTATAAGCTCGCGCTAGTCTCTCGCCTTTCTCCGGATTTCAATAAACTGTTCATTAACTCCCATGCGTAATTTTTGCTGATCTTCGCGGTATTTTTCGAGCCCAGTATAAGTTTCAAATTGGAGACTATTTAAGGCAGCATTCGTGGCCGATAACCCGGCATTTGCTGCTGTTTTAAAATTTGCCGTTTCGGTTTTTAAGTCTTCTAACCCTGCATTTGTCTGCTTTACGATCATAGTGAGTTGCTTCAATATTGCAAACATACTGTCTGACTCTTCGCCATCGATACCTGTCACTATTTGATGAAAATTTTGCTGTTCGCATCTCTCACGTGGCGTTTCACCGACCCCGACTTGTGCACAGTGCGGACGCACTTACACACATTCTTTCTGTTGGTTCAATTACTATATTCGGTTCGACATACAGACGTTGCTCGTTTTCTGACTCTATTTCTGACCCACTAGCCCCGTCATTAATTTGTTTTTGCACATTCGCTGGCTGTGATACCAATCTTGAAACTGCTACCCTTCCCTCTGTACTATCACTACGTTCCGTTCCGTGATTCGTACTTTATATTTTATGTTGTACATCAATCTCTGTTTCGTCAAGATCTTCAGTTTGACCTATCTGCGATACTCTCCGTTCTTCCGCCATCTCCTATCGTCTAACAAACCTTTGTCTTTCTCGTATTGCGCGAGCTTGCGCTCTCGTCAACATCAAATTATATGATCTTACCCGTTTCCAAAATATCACTGAAAGATTCTTAGATAATGTACACATCAGTATCAAAGCCGTTCACTGTTTCTGGAATTTCAGCCCAACTCAACAACGCCATGAATAACCTCGCGCGCGCCAGCAAGGTCATGCACAAGTTACTTTTACACAATCACATATGTTCTTCTAATTGCCAATACAACTTTTATACACTTTGGATCACACATTTACTGTATTCTGTCCACTATAAATTTACATACATACATTGGGTAACCTCGTCACAAAATAACACTAAAAATATTTTTTTGTCAAAATTAATTTTGTTCCTTACTAAAATGGTTCAAATGGCTCTGAGCACTATGGGACTCAACTGCTGAGGTCATTAGTCCCCTAGAACTTAGAATTAATTAAACCTAACTAACCTAAGGACATCACAAACATCCATGCCCGAGGCAGGATTCGAACCTGCGACCGTAGCGGTCTTGCGGTTCCAGACTGCAGCGCCTTTAACCGCACGGCCACTTCGGCCGGCCTGTTCCTTAATAATTTGACTAATTGCCATCCAAGCAGACCAATTGCCATCCTGGTTCAGTCGCCATTTGTAAGGTGATATTTTCGGTTTTTCTTATTCTATGACTGAGGACAAATGTGTAAATTTAAATGACATGTTTAATCTCTCAATATTAGCATAGAAATACACACTTTTACACAGTTTAGCATGTGACAATATTCAAACATCGTAACAGAGGATAACGCATCTCATCAACAGCAAAAGTGAAAAAATCCTAAACACGTCAATATTAAGCATTAACTCTCAGAAAGTTAAATTATCCTAAACTCGATAATATTAAAGTTTATCTAGATGTTTATTTACAAAATTATTCTTACGATTTTGTTGTGATGTTGGTCAGTACTACGATAAGTCATCTGATTCCGATTCTAAGTTCGGTACTATTTTTAGGATGACAATCAAGTCTACAGTGGAAGGTTAGTTATATCCCAGATCACATAAGAAAGAGATTGTCCGTTCGCTTGGTCTAGCAGGCAACCCTTGTCAGGGAACGGCCACCAGACAGCGACAGCCTCACACCCTTACTTGTGGCACCAACCACTAGATGGCACTCCGCTCTGTGAAATGTGTGGCAACATCGTCCGAACGCGTGCAGCTTTCCACCAGTTGGCGTCTGTGAAGTACAGCTGTTTGTGACATACCGGAGGTAGTGGATCGAGTCATCATGCCGAGTGCCTGCGAGTATATCAACTGTGTAAGGAGTAGACGGACAAATCCTGAACCAAAAATGTTCAGATTTCCCGTCAAAGATAAAGAAAGGTTACGGAAGTGGATTTTAAATCCAGGTAAATCAATGAATTAGTTAGAGTAAGAATTAATAAAGAGCCCTAATCATTCGATCCTATCTAAATTTTGTCGATCTTATATTCTGCTATAACGTGGCAGCCCTTCCTTTATTTTTTTTCAAAGATATCGTTGTTTAGGGCGTACATGAAATTATATTCGTTTACAACTCACAGTAATGAAATGCAAAGTGTGGCTATACTTCAGAACGCTTTCAGAAATACTTAGAAAGGAAGCAAAATCTGTTTCTTAAACTTATTTACAGTCTCAATGTGAAAAATATATTGTCGTTATAACTCACCTAATCCCTATACATACTCTATGCAAAATAAATAACTCTGTCGGTAATGTCGGGACGCGAAACCCACTGCTCGGTGCAATATTTGTCAGTAAATTAACTGATTTTATTTCCAAGACGTTGAGAAGATTTTGAAAGCTTTATAGTGTTAACCTGCACGTGGAGATCTTTTTTACCACCATAATCCGCATCTGAAGAGCTGTGTAACAAAGAGGAAATAGACGGCATGGAAGGCGAGTGTAAAACCTATGCGACTGCATTACAGTCTGCATTTAAACAGTAACTCGCGAGAAATGTTTGTGTGTTACTTTTCATTTATTTCATTTCGCATATGATTGTGAGAAGTATCCCTACAGTAGGAATAAACTTGGTTTGTAGAATTACAGGAGCTAATCTACATTCTTCGATTGAAAACAGCCGATCATGAGCTACAGTCAGCTGTGTGACGAATGAATTACGCACGCAGTGCTCTAGCCGAACACAAATCAGCCTAATTCACATCACCGAAAATACAGCGTTGCCAATTCCGCGACATGGACAGGTCAGTTAGCATTGTAGCGTCACCTGCGGCATCTGTTGACCGACGAGAAAACTATTTTTACGGTTGCCTGTTCCGCCATAAGGACGGTCAATCTGTTTCTTATGTGATCTGGGGTTATATGACAAATTGAGCAAAAAATTACCCAAGGTTACTCGAGGTTACATTGGACGCAAGCTGGCGAACCAACAAGGTTACCCCTCTGCATGCGGTATTTACCTTAAGCTGCGATGAGCTGTCGTCTGCTAGAACTCTCTCTCCGCTGAAGTTCCTATAAAAATAATTAAAACCTTTACTGACTTTTTTCAGCATACACACCTACAAATCCCTCATCCGTCCTATCCTCTGTTATGCCAGCGTTGCCTGGATCTCTGCCCCCACCCGCTTTTACAAGGCCCTCCAAATCCTTGAACGCCATGCGCTCCGCCTTGCCTTCCATATCCGCCTTCCTTCCCCCACACGGCTCCTGTATGAACTGATCCCCTTCCCCCACCTCCTCCTGTTCCTCCAACATCTCCGCATCCTTTACATTGTTTGCAGGCTTGATCCCCCCCACCCTCTGGTTTCCTCCTTCCTCTCCACCCCCCGCCCGTTGCCGCGCCTCTATCGCTGTATCCCTCCCTCTCTCCACCTCCACACCCTCCATCTCCTTCATCAGGGCAATTTCCAACGCCTCCCCCTCCCGGATGACGAACTTCGCCGTGACATCTACCCTTCCTTCCAACTATAACCTGGCCTTGCTCCCCCCCCTCCCCAGGGCTCCCTTTTCCTCTTTCCTCCTTCTCCCAGAGCGGATTTTCCTCCGTCCCTCCCTCCCCTGAGACCCTGCACCCCATACTTGCCTCTCTCCTTCCCACATCCCCCCCTACTTGGCCCTCTTCCGCGCGCCCCCCGCTCCCCTCCCCCATCTCTTCCCCTCCCTCCCTTCTTCAGGTCTCCCTCATCTCCTAGCGCCTGGCAGATCAAAATGGCTCTGAGCACTATGCGACTCAACTTCTGAGGTCATCAGTCGCCTATAACTTAGAACTAATTAAACCTAACTAACCTAAGGACATCACACACATCCATGCCCGAGGCAGGATTCGAACCTGCGACCGTAGCGGTCACGCGGTTCCAGACTGAAGCGCCTTTAACCGCACGGCCACACCGGCCGGCGTGCCTGGCAGATCCTCTGTATTGATCATCATCAGTGTGCCACATCAGTGTTGTGTTTAGTGCTGTTTCTCCTGTGCGTCAAGAGGTGTGATTTTAATTGTGTACTGCCTTGAGGTTCGCCGTCAGTGTTACGCTATGTGCTATGCCATCTGTCAACACCTTCATGCTCCAGTCAAACTGTGCCTTGTGTTCTTTTAATCGTTGCAGTGTGTGGCTTTTTGTGTGTGCTACTTTTAAACAGTTTTTTATCTCCATTTTACAGTCACCCCGTTTTTTGTCTATTGCCTTCCATGATGTTCCCCCTTTTTTATATCTATGTTCACCTTATTCTCTCCTTTGCTGTTTTTAAATGTCTTCTATTGTTTTATTCTATGTCTTTCGGCTGAAGAGCAGCGCATATGCTGCTGCCAGCCCGCCCCGATGGGGAATTGAAATACAATTAAGAAAAAAAAATTTTCAGCATAAACTCTCTATATGTTTCTCGTTATGCGAGAAAACCTGTACTCATCCCTAGTCTTAGAATATGGCTATATACATGGCTGGAGCAGCGTGCATATTATAATGCCCTCTCAGTTCTCGCAAGAACAATTAACTAACTGGCTGGTTCGTTTCTCCACAGTTGGAGCTAAACATTGCTACAGCTAATTTCTAGCTGGATGTCAGCCGTTGTGCACGCAGTGTTCACCCAGATTTCTTCTCTTCATCGTACTGAGCGTTATGCGTTCCTTTCTCCACTTGTCGCCAATTCAGAGACAGTGGTACAAATGGCTCTAAGCACTATGGGATTTAACATCTGAGGTCATCAGTCCCCTAGAACTTAGAACTACTTAAACCTAACTAACCTAAGGACATCAAACACATCCATGCCCAAGGCTGGATTAGAACCTGCGACCATATTTGCACCGTGGTTCTGGACTGAAGCGCCTAGAAGCGCTCGGCCACAGCAGCCGGCCTTCAGAGAAGAGATCCCCCAAAAATTTCCGTCTTATCTTTCTCATAGCCGAACTGTCTCCTCACCTGGGTTCGTTCGTTCTTAACGACATAACTTTTTTCGACCAATTGGAGCATTCCTCTCATTTTGTGGAAACACTCTCTACCAATCGTAAGGGCCCACCATTAAACTGCGTCGAAACTTTGGCGCTTTAGCCTTTCCTAGTGTATTTCTGCCGATCGGACGTTTTGGCCCCGCGCTAGTTGTCAAAATACGTACATTGTCCTTCATGTGCGTACCACTTTCTGGACACGTGATCGAAAATTCGTCACTATTCTTGTTAGTATCCATCTGGAATTGTGAAACGCAGTTTTTTTAAAAGCTTTCTTTGCTGTCCTTCCTCAGATGGCCCGTTTACTCGCTCTCCCCTTCTGAGTTACCTGGTCGGTTGTTGACCTGGCTTGGGAAGCCCCTTTGATTTTCGTTTTATCTCCTGTGGCGCGGACTTGCCTCTGCTCTCGTCCCTCTGAATTCCAAACTAAAACGACTCTTGCTTCTTGTTGCACCTTCTGCTCATAGACATGCATTATATAGGAACGGTGCGTTAATCACCGTCGATTGAGCATCATCCCTCTTTGCAAATTTGCTCATAACCGCCAAATTAAGTTAGGTGTCATATTCACCTTTTTGTTGCGATGTATGAAGCTCTCATGTAAGTTGTGAATCTGACGTTCGTTTATTCTGCCACATTACATTGTGTAACTTTTTGAAATGAATTTTCTTATGGTAATAGCATAAATATTGTCTGGTTTTTTAATGAGCTACGTGGCTGTAAAGTCCTTTACAGGGTTGTATTTTGATTAAGGAGTTTTGCTGTTTGCTGCTGTAAAGATTGTGCGTTCCATGGGTTTCGTAAAGCCTTGAAGAAATCGTGGGGAAGACGTGTTCTAACTGTATGGTTCTCCACAATAGCTACTCTAGGAATGGTGTCAAGCACAGACTACTTCGTAAGGCCAATCTTTATCAAACAAGCATACTAAAGACCAGACCCTCTCGATAATGTGTATTGTTTATGCCACATTTAGTTTTGCACTTATTTCTAGACTTAACAAACTCCTTCCCTGACCTATTTTTACAAGATTTCTCAACGTACTACTCCTGTATTAACCAGAGACTGAACTATCGTGAGTGTCCCTGTTGTATAGATAAGAAGATCGGTTTACTGGAAGGCAGCCTTCAGATCGGCGGAAGACAAGTGCTTTTCTTTTCATCAGTTCCCTGACAGATTTGATGCTATCCATACAAATTTCTCTCCTGTGGCAGTATCAGATTAACAGTTGCATAGATGTTCTCAATTTTGTGTTGGATAAATTCAAATGTCTATCTTCTCTTTCTAGTTTTGCCCCTCGTTCTTGTCGGTTTTTACTGCATTTTCCTCTTTCACCGATTCTGGGGAGAGTCTTCTCATTTATTGTTTTATCAGTCCACCTAACCTTAAGCATCCTTTTATAGCACAACACCTCAAATGCATTTCCCACCGGGTTGGGGATTTTCTCTGCCCGGGGACTGGGTGCTTGTGTTGTCCTCAACATTTCATCACCCTCCTCATCATTCGTGACAGTAGCTAGATTGGACTGTGGATAAAATCGGACTGTGAAAAAATTGGGACTTTGTACGGGTGCTGATGACTGTGCAGTTGAGCGCCCTACAAACCAAACATCATCATCACCTCAAACGCTTCTTTTGCGATTTTCCCACAATCCATTTTTCATTTCCATAGAATGCTGTGTTCCAAAATTACCTTATCGGAAATTTCTTCCTAGAATTAAAGCAAATGTTTGGCACTGGTAGATTTCTTTTGGCCAGGAGTGGCATCTTTGCCCGAGACTTGTCTGCTTTTCATGCCCTCATTTTTTCCTCCGTCATGTACTATTTTCCTTCCAATGTAGCAGAATTCCTACGTTTCGTGTACTCCGTGGTCCTTAGTTTTAACGATAAGTTTATGGCTAATCTCATTCCTGGTGCTCCTCGTTACTTTCGTCAGTCATCGGGATACTCATTATGCATAGTGTGTGTTGATTAGAGCGTTCATTCCATTCAACAGATCCTGTAACCCTTCCTCACACTTACTGAGGATAGCAATCTCTTCTTCAAATCTTATAAATGATACACTGTCATCGTTATTTTTAATCCTACTACTCTTCGTTATGTTCGTCATTCCTTCTTCGGCGTGTAGATTGAAGAGTGGGAGCGAGAGACTACGATCGTGTCTTATACCCTTTCGAATCCGAGCATATCTATCTTGGTCTTCCATTCTAATTTTTCCCACTTTTTCTCTCTATATAAAAGGAAATGTCCTGAGTGGCTCATCATCTACCAGCCCATCCACTCAGGATAGAAACTTGAAGTTGGAGAGGGTGTTGACCTTATAATGTAGGAGTCGTTTAAGAAGGAATTTTTTGAAATTCCACCCTTAAGGAGGTGAAAAGGAGATGAAAGGTTTCTTAAAATATGTGGCTGTTAAGGCAATTTTGAAGTTAGAATTACGATAATTGGTACTGGTTCCTCGACCGGAAATAAAGAATTTAACCACTGTAAAGGTGAAATAGTGGGTGAAAGCTTTTTTGAAAATAAATCGTTATTAAAGAAGTGTTAACGCATTTCGAAAGGTATATCTGTTTGAGATCTCGGTTAAAAGTAAGGAAATATTTGTGCCACTGTTCTTGTAAATCCAACCACTAAGGTGGTGAAAGAGGGGATAAATATTTTTATGGAAATATTTCATTATGAAAGAATTTTAAAAGCTAAATCTACGTAAATGTGAATTTGGCTTCTCAGTTATAAATAAAAATTACGTGTTTCAGTGTTTTGGAAATTCAACCTCTAAGAGTGTAAATCGAGGGATGAGTTTTTGTGAATGTATTTCATTACGAAATTGTTTTTGAAACTAATCCTCTGAAAGTTTGTATTTGGCTTCTCGGGTAGAAATAAAAAATACGTATTTCATTATTTTTCGGAAATCCAAATCTTTAGGGGGTGAAGTAGGTTACGAATATTTTTATGAAATTATTTCGTTTCATAAAAATATATTAGAAGCTAGATCTATGGAAACTAGTATTTGTCTGCTAAAGAAATATCTGTTAGAGGATGCAAGTTCTTATGGAAATATCGCTATAAAACTCAAAAGGTAGGATTAACAAAGACCTACCACTCCATCAGCGAGAATCGCTTTTTAGTCAGAAGTACGTACGAAGAGACAATGCTTTTAAGGCCCTAATAGTGTCAAAAATTCGGAAGATGTTACAAATTTTGAATAACATAAAAATTTGATTAAAGAAAAATAATGTGTGCAGGCCATACAGTCTACGGGAACGAAGCAGAGGACGCAAAGCTAGTTCCTGTACAAACGGCTTCAAAGTCATCGTTCGTGAATCTCTCGCCAGCGCGTTGCGCGGAATTCACATCTCAACTCACTGGCAGTTGTCACCAGCCGTCTTCTCTGCGAGAGCGGTACAGTCTGTACAACAGGATCGCTACTGGCCCATCAGAGCGCTGGGCAGCTATTTCTTCGGTTGGACGCCTCGTGCAGTTTTAAGCTAAAGCACTCTCTTTCTGGGTTGTTCATCGAATAGATGATATATTTTCTTGCTTTGTGTATCTGAGATGAGTTGATTCGCCTTGAGGGAAAGGGGCTCTGAGCACTATGGGACTTAACATCTTAGGTCTTCAGTCCCCTAGAACTTAGAACTACTTAAACCTAACTAACCTAAGGACATCACACACATCCATGCCCGAGGCAGGATTCGAACCTGCGACCGTAGCGGTCGCGCAGTTCCAAACTGACACGCCTAGAACCGCTCGGCCACACTGGCCGGCCTCGCCTTGAGGGCTTCGGTGAGATTGCCACAAACTGCGAACATTCAGGTTGTATGCGCGTGGTTGGATATCACGAGGGTGTTGGGGCTACGTAAAACTGTGTTCTTTTAACATTGCATTTTGCGTTCGTATATGCCGTGAAATTTGCTACGCCTTTGCTCTCTTTTCTAATCCATCAAAATACTTGTCGCTCTGTATCTGTTTCTGAGTTAACCATTCGTAAATTCATAGGTTCTCTCTCAAGTCTGTAAATTTATTCTTACGTAGTTGGTTAGTTGGTTACATGTTCCATAGATCCATTAATGAACACATTCTTTTTTAGTCCCGTTCATGAAACTACACTTAAAAACAAGTTTTTCTGGCTACCAGTTTTTAAGCAATAGTTCATCAATGGAGTAGAAGCAGTTGTCCAGGGGAAATGATTTTGGGGCATATTATTTAAAACTTGCTTTGCTACCTGGCAGACATTTTATGGCATTGCGCAAATAATCAAACGTTTCTATTGCTCGATATTGAACCGTTTTCTGAGCTGCTGACTGCTTTAACAATGGGTAATGAAGGTCATTTTTCCCTCTAGATCTGAGAGAGTAGACATCACTGTTCTTCTCAGATTGTGATGTATTATGACGAATTTCACTAGCGAATACATGTATTGCGACAGCGTAGTTAAAATGTGTAGCTCCTTGAAGAGATACCTATATGACGTCCGTAGGTGACACCACAAATTATTCGTATTGCTTGCTTTTGTTCAATCAATACTTTTTTTCTAGGTGATGAGTTAACCCAAAAAATTATTTCACAAGATTTTATTGAGTGTAAATGGTGCAAATATCAAAACTGTTTCAGAAGATTAATTCGTTTGCTTGCAAGATTAGCGATTACACGAAGAGCAAAATTAGCTGAACTTAATTTCTGAGATGCTCAGTAATATGCTTCTTCTAGTTCAAGTTCCCATCAATATGTACACCCAAAAATTTGGAGCATTCTAATTTACGTATTCTTGTGCTATGGTAGTTGGAGTGTATGTTAAACTTTGCAATCCGATGTATGTATTTATCTGTGCGGTAAACTTTTATACCACGGTTATCATACATTTCGTCCTCGCGAATTTATTATGCTGGACCGTTTCTTTTGTTTACAAACGCTATAACGTGCTCCATTCAGTTACCATCGGTAAAAGCATTTCAGGAATGGAGGTAAGACGTCGCAAATGCAATACTTGAGTATACAAGCCGGCGGAAAAGGCGTCATCGTAAATTATTGCTTCCGCTACATAATCTCTCTGTTTTCAGGTTAATAGGTAGAGTAGACCACATATTTGAAAGACGTTTGCCCGGCACAAATTGAACCTATAAGGTCTAATTTTAATACACTCTGAGGTGGTGAAGTCCTATATTTGCTGTCAGTGTTATAGTTCAAAACAAAATTATGTTACTTCAGAGTAATAGCGCCCCCTCCTCTTTAGTTGTACTTTGCGTAATTTTCGCCATACCTGTGAGCTAAAATTAGAGTCAGATTGTGTTATTGATGGGTCATGTTCAATAACTGGGGGTATACTCGTATTTCAGGAAATAAACCTTGTTCGGAATCGTGTACGAACACTCAGGTACAGTTTTAAAAGAAGTAGCGGGCTTATAGGATATACGACAAGGTAGCAGCCGTTGTCTGAGTTTGGTCCAGATGCTTACTTCTGGCACTAGCCGGAAGAATTAGGCGATCAAAATTTTATTTTAGTGCGGTTCTCGTTCCAGATACAGTTTAGACTATCAAACGCGTTGACTATATTGTATTGGTGAACACATTATGGACACAAAAGTCGTGCTGGAAACCAGGTTCTTGTGTTCATACCGTTGTTCCACCAGTGCTTTGTTATACTTTCCTTTAGGATCCACCTGTGGACCTGTAACACTGAGGGCAATTGTAGAGGCTCGAGGCGTCAACGACTCACAAGGTATGGTTCAGTGCGTTATACTGTACGAGCAGGTCAGGTGAGGTCGAAAGTAGCCGCACAATCTGCAACAATAAAACGATAAAAGAACCGATATCTGCGGCCACGTATTTGTTGATGCACTCTGACATCAAAGGGGACGTGCGGGCGCGCTGTGTGGTCGCAGCAGCTCGCGGGGCGTTCTTTACGCTGCAATATTTACGTGCGGGCGTGCCGCGCGCGATAATTCACTTAGGGCCGGCGCCATCAAACTTGCATGGCGCGGCGGACACTGGGCGGGCTGTCGGGCTGTGTTCTCGCGCCGCCGCGGCCTGCGAGACTTCGCGCCAGGTCCGACTGATGGCGGCGCGCCGCCAGCCGCCACCGGGCGACCAGAGGGCCGTGCCTCTCGCTGCAGCAGTCAGAGGGCGCTTCCGGAAGACTTCTCCTCCAGATCCGGAGCTTCGTTCAGGTTCCGCAGACTACAACTGAGTACGCTTCTAGCCATCAAATTTGCAACTCCACGAAGGATAGCAAAAACGACATCTTTTTTCAGTGCATGTGTTGTATGACAGGAAGAATTTTTGTTGTTAGCAAACTTTACAAGCTATGAAAACTGTTATGACTGGGGTTCTGTAGGTACAGATAAAGCAGCAGTCAAGTGAATTGGAAATGGTACTCGTTTATGCAGGAGCAACTCCAGGGTAATGTTTGTCACAGGAAGAGATAACAAGTAACAAGTTGTGACGCTATCATTGACATTACCTATACATATGTAATCTTTGTCTGCTTGTGTTTAATCTTTTATTCATTACTTATGTCATTGAAATCGATCTATTTATGTAATATTACAAACAAATGAAAATGTTCGAATTTTACTTGTAATTTTGTATTCACGTAAAAGATGGAGGCAAGTGTCCCCGCAACGATAGCTGCTCGGCGGGAAGAGAGAATGTGGATCTTGTTCCGAGGTAAAGTCATGCGCTGGCGCGCCAGTCGGGAAGGTTGGACCAGAGAGGGCTGCGAGACGACGTCAGCCAATTGCACTCTGACCGAACTCTCTCCAGGATGACAACAGCGGCCTTTATATGAAGAGGACATAAGCGCCACGCCGACTGGTCGCGGCCAGTTCTATAGAAGCTTCACGACTAGCCACCTAAATAAAAGAGTAAACTGTATAACTTCACTTGTATTAGGGATTGTATATACTGAAGAGATTTCTTATTTGAATGCCGCCCTTCGCTTGCGACACTTCTGTGTTACTGTCAAAGTTAACTACTGTCATTGTTCATATCGTAATAAAACTCATTAATACGATTTGTTGAATGTTGTCTAGCGATCCGAGAAGGTAGATTTCCTAGACCCCACATATTTGCCGCCAAGGCAGCAACAACAGGTCTGGCGTTCGTGCTGCAAGGCTCCTTCGTAGCAAGAGTCAGTCTAGTCAGTGGGTAGGATACAAAGTGTTCGCATTCGGTGTGCTGAACGATGTAAGAAGAGCAGCAAGATTATATAATATAACCTCGGATGTGGAAGCAGTTTGGCTTATTATACATGGCATGCACTAATCAGCTCTGTACTACAAAATCCGATGCCATGTCCACTTTGCCGCCTTTTTGAACAGCCACAGGAAATCGCCACAGCCACCACCTTCGTCTCAAATTGTGAGCTTGGTACTGTATAATTGCACTGACCAGTTATTTGGTTTCTTATACAAATGATGATGCTAATTTGTTTAAACTTTGTGTCGAAGACCCATCTTTAAGCCCTAGTCATGGTAGTTCTTTTTAGTTGCTGCAATGTACCCGAGTGTCCTATTTTACTGAAGTGAAAAAAAAATTATTTTCAATAGCAAAATTAATAGTGTCAGCTCGAAAGACTTGCAACAGGCGAACTGTCTTCCCGACGGAAGGCCCTACCCACAAGGCATTCCCATTTCCAATAGCAAAAGTAATAATTTTTGTGGAACAGTTAATCTCATAATTATTCAATGAGACTACTTTTTGAAATAGTGCACGTGTTTCTTTATAAAAGAATAGTTAAAATTTCACCGAAGTACAAGTGCAGAGTGTTCTGGTTCATTGTTGTTATTACTGAAATCCCAGTACAGTATTAAAATTACATGAATAAAACTGGGATTATTCAGAAGAGTTTCTGGCTAGTAAAGTTGAAAGGCCAGCTTTATTTATTTATTTATTTAACCTGGCGAGATTAGGGCCATCAGGCCCCCTCTTACATCTAACCAGGCATTCTACTTATTTTACATTCATATGTTTTAGTAGGCATGTTAAACTACATCTAGTACAAAAAGTGAAACAAACAATTAGAAAGGTACACCTGGAAAAATACATACATATAGAGCTTATATTCGTAGATCATAAGTACTGTTATAATTAGACATTATTGAAGAGACAGATTTTACATAGGAGTGCTGGCAGCAGGGAATATGAGGGAGACTCATGGTGAAGGGAGGAGAAGAATAGAGAGACATGATGAAACATTTGTCAAAAGTTGGCGTGGCGCTGCGTGTTTGTTCGTAAAAATGGTTCCTATGGTATGACGTAAAGAGTTAGTTCCCAAGTAGACCTCTCACCGACCAAGTGGATATATCGGTGTGTGTCTAGGTCTGATAGTAGAGCGGCCCATTGCGTGGTGTATTGAGGCACCGCAGCTGGTGGTTAAGGCTTGGGAGAGGGAAAGAAGTTTTGATTGGTAGAACCAGTATTTTAATTTGTAGCAGCTCACGGAGGCAGCGTGGCTATTTAGTCTGTTAGGCCCCTGTTCAATTAAGTGGCTGTGACGGTTGTTTCCTCCCAACGCTGAGCAACGGAATGTACAGAGATTCTGTGTGATTTTATGGATAGTCGCTGGTGATACACTGATGTTGGCTAATTTAGGTGCTCGGGCTATCAGTTGATTGTAGTCTTGTGGACAGTTTCGGTTGTAAGAAATAGTTTGCTGTGGAAAATCCAGCGTGAGCCTGGTTAGAGAGACAAGTATATTTGTAGATGCTGAGTTTCTGGGAATAGGTGAACCGATATCCGGTCTGTGGTGTATGATTAGTGGTCGCAGCTCGCCCAGAGGAAATTGGGTTGTTAGCCGTCTAGTTGAAGTGATTCGGGAGTGATTAGTGTGTCTGTCGAGAAGGTGAAACCTCGAACAGATTTTTGTTGTTGTTTAAGTACCATAGTCCTACAGCGGACCTAGCATGGGCTCGTACAGACTCGAACTGTTTGTCCGTAGTGTAATAGGACGCACCAGTTGTGGAGCTGATAAGCGGCCAAAATAAAGGCACCATTTTACAAGCAACACACAGCTAAACAAAAACTTGATAAGCGCCTAGGATTTTTGTTTCTGTTTCTTTTGGATTACTGAATTTCCATTTTGTGGGGGTGTGGTAGTCTTTGATAGCCCTCCCGCACTTACATGAATAAAAGTGTATTGAAATACCTAGAGATAATAAATTCCAGTTTTCTTGGGTTAACAGAAACCTTACGTGTACGGTATTCAATTAGTGGCTCGTGTGCGTGGCAGGTATGTTAAACAGTTAAAACGATTTGTTTGATAGAAAGAGCATCCTAAGTAACCTTAATTTGAAAGGAAGTTGTCGAAATTTATCACGGAAAAGTCAACGATTACAAAGATAACAGAGAATGGTATATCTGTGGAGTACGTGACGTTGTGTTTTTTACATAGCAACGCCGGGGTAAGCGGAAAGAGATTTAGTGGCAGCATAAACTATTTTAATGCTTACCGATATTGAGGGGATGAGTCTTAATACAAACCATCAGAACACGACGATATGTGGAACAGAAATTTTGTAAATAATTTAAAGTTTACAAGACTTTTCCAGAGACAATATACTGCGTTGTGAGAATTTCGTTGTGTGGGGACAACAATTGCAAGCTATATGTGACATTTATCTCTACATAATAAAAACAGGTATTGTATTTAAAGAAGTTTTATGCTTTGATTCGATCCGTAGTACGATAACGAGAGTTGTTAGCGAAATTGGACTATCTCGTAAGTACTGTTTGATATTAGTGGTCATTGTCATTAGAATATTAGGATGTGTCTATTCATAGTGTAATCGTGTCATTGTGTATAGTGCGGGCTTTCAAATAATAATGAATGAAATGAGTGGCCCTCAACTACGTACCCTCTGATTCGGAGTTTCAGTATTCAAAGTTTTGGCTGGTTTCGTTGTCTAGGCGCTGGGATACGCAGTTGCCGCATTACAGGCCAAATACTGCTGAGTCTACAGTATACGATAAGAATTCACACGTGAATCGAATGGTCGAAGGTTTCTATCACTCGGCAATTGCGAATTATGAATGTAACATATAAATTTATAAAAGAAAGATTGCAATTAAATAAAATTTGCAGGTACTATTTTAACGAATTTAAATGATGAGTACGATTGTAGAAGTACTTTTGAGAATGCGATATATTTCTGCAAAACACTTACTGGTGTCGATGGTCCAGCAATTAAATAAAATATAAGTTGAATAACAGGGAAACAATGGATTCCCACTCCACGTAATTAGTTATGAACAACAACATAGCTCGCTAGACATCCACTTCTGAATGCATACTACGACTTCACTGCAGAAGCCACGGAAATCACACAAGAGCACAGGTCGGCACTCCGAAATATTTATATCCTCCGCGACCACGCGCAAACTGCTCCACTGGCCAGGTCCTTCTGCTGACTCCGCGTGCCCTGTGCCGCACTGTCCAGCACTGGCTCGTGTCCTCTCCAGCAACGATGCACCTGCCCAACCTTCGTATGTCTCGCTTGGTAACAAGCGGTGTGATTGGCTAGAACGCTCCCTCCATGCCTCCAAGCCAACGTGCACTCACAAATACATTGAAACACATACAAAATACATTTACATTTAAATAACTTGAAATCAAATAAATATTCCTACGGCTGGACCATAAACACGCTCTAACACACATTATTAAATACATAAACAAATTAAATAAACATATGAAAGGAATAGAACAAAAGGCAGGCCAGTAGCCTAATGTCTCTATGCTTTCTAGAACACAGTAAATATTTAACCAATTTCTTCATGAATAGTATATATCGGATATAAACAAAGACGTAGATGAATAAACATATTTATTTATAAGCATGCTGCAACCGTTTTTTTGTGTAATTGTGGAGTACTTATGGCCTGATGCGATTAATAGTAATCGACCACTTTGACATCCCATAGCTCATGTACTATTCAAGTTACATGCCTGTAATTTTTACCAATTTAGGTTCAAAATAATAGCTTTCTAAAGACATGTAGATCGAAGAAATCGGATGAACCGTTTAGATTTCGGAAATTCGTTGCTGTGTGTTACTTGTATAATTTACAGTCAATAAACTTTAAACTAATAAAGATATTGAAAATCTGATTACAACATCAGAATCGTCGTGCAAATAATGGTAATGTACATGTTTCTTTTTGAGGTATCATGATTCATCTATCTACTATTAATTTCTATACAAACTGTGAAGTGTCTGCCATTAAGGTTTCACAAAGTCCGCCATCTTTGGCACTCCCGGTGTGTCTCCTTCATCAACACAGTGTCACAACGGCATTCCCAGCCTTGCGGCTGGACAGTGCGCCGGGGCCGCCCCTCTCGTCTGGGTAGCGTTCGGCACCACGTGTTTGCTTCCATGTCCCGGCTGGCCGAGTAGCCCGTGCGGCCACGCCAACTTAGAATGTTTTCAGGGCGCCACAATTCGCCCGTTACCTCACAATAGTAAGGGTGCTGTCTATCATTATTCGATAGTCGAGCCATCTATATAGTCAGTTGTTGAGGTGGCTGCAGCAGTAATTATACTAAGATTGATCTGTCTTCAATTTGTCCCTTGAGAGTGTGATTACAGTATGAGTTAAGCTTCGAGTAGTTGCCAGGCGCTCTGCTACGACTGGAATCTTCTGAAATCTGATAGCGTTCCACAGTCCTAACATCGACTGTAAAATTAAAACCGTACCAAATTAAAGGTGTAGTGGTCGATTGGTTCGTCCAAGTATTTCGCGCGGCAGGAAGCCATACATCAACGGCATAGCGACGTTGGTACAGTACGATCTGTTGTCGTTGTGAGTTCGATTTTGGGTACCGCCAGTCGGCGCTTTACATTCTCCCAGCCTTTTCTGTGTATACCTCCTGCTGTTGTGGGTCTTGAACAGCTGAAATGTACTGCCAAATTCAATTGGTCTTGCTCCTCTCTCAAGCCCATATTCCCCTGCTCCTTCCCCTACAACAGCATTACAATCCCCCATGACTATAAGGTTGTCATCTCCCTTTAGGCATTGAATTACCTGTTCAGTATCCTAATCTGCTTTATCTGCCTCTCCACCTTCTGCCTGTGATGTCGGCACGTACATCTGAAGTATCGTTGTAGGTGTTTGCTATCGATTCTGATGAGAACGACCCAGTTACGGAACTGTTTCCAATAGCTCACTCTCTGCCCTGCCTTCCTGTTCATAACGAATCCTACTCCTGTTATACCATTTTCTGCTGTTGTTGGTATTATCCTATACTGATCTGGAGAGAATTCCTTGTCTTCTTTTCATTTCATTTGATTAACCCCTATTGTACCTAGATTGAGGCTTAGAATTTACCTTTGAGGTTTTATGGCATTCCTACTGCGTTCAAAGTTATGATATTCCACACCCAGTCTAGTGGAACGTTACCCTTTCGTTGCTTATTCAGTCTTTTTCTCATGGTCACCTCCCACTTGGCAGCCGCCTCCCGGAGATCTGAATGGTGGACTGGCTCGGAATCTTTTGCCGATGAAGAGATGATCATGACACTTTTTCAATTACAGGCCACGTGTTCTGTGGGTAAACGTTATGTGTGTTTCATGCAGTAGTTTCCATTGTCTTGTGCATCCTCATGCCGTTGGTCATTGCTGGTTCTTCTACCTATAGGACAGTTTCCCACAACAAGGGCAAGAGAGTATTCTGAACCTTTGTCCGCTCCTCCGCTCTTCTTTGGCAAGGCCATTGGCTGAATGTGGGTGACTTCTTATGCTGAAAGTCTTCGGCCACTGTTGCTGATGATTTTTATTCAAATTTAAGCAATGAGGCATTTCAAACCCGGAACCGAGGACTTTTCATCACTAATCGAAGATGCTACCGAAGACCACGTGGGTTATGTATGCGAGTCTTTGAATTTCTTGAAATAAGTTTACTTTTTAATAGTCCAATAATGTGGCTACTGAAGACCACGTGTGTTATGTATGCTAGTCTTTGAATTTCTTGAAATAACTTTACTTTTTAATAGTCCAATAATGTGGATAGGATAATGTCTATTGGGTTTTTGATGTCTGCTATTTGTTTCTTCTTTGACATTGTTATCTGTGGTTCTGAAGATTGCAAGATAAGTGTATTGAGTTACTGTTTCGATTTTTTCTGCTTCAGATTTAGTGGAAAGATCTGCTTTAGCTTACCATAGGAATGTAAAGTATTTGGTTTTACTGCTACTAATAATTTCTAGTCCTGTTCCAAGTTAGCTGCTATACAATTCTGTGGCGAGTGAATTAATTTCTTGTTTACGAAGTCATCTACACATGCCAGTACGTTTAAACTGTATTCTAGATTTGTTGCAGATTGTGATGATTTTATTTTCCTGATGATGTGATCTATGAAGAAGTAGAAAAGTGGCGGCATTGAAGCAGAAGCGGCGAATTCGGAAGTCTCCGGTGGGGCTCGGAAGGCAGGAGTGCAGCTAGTTGCAGAGTCATCGCAAGGGGGCAGCGCCAGCGGCAACAGCAGAGGCAACGTCACAACCTCGATGAGGCTAGCAGGCTATCCAGTGGCCATTTTTCGGCAGACTTCAGTGGAGATCACGGTCGGAAACTGGAGAGGAGACTGGAGAGGAGACTGCGGCCAACACCACGGACAGCTACTGGCTGTCTAGTCACTGCCACTAGAGGCGCACATGAGCACAGCGTCGGCGCAGGTGATACCATGTTGTGGAGCGTGTGCGGGGATCCCCTCGAGTCAGTTATAGTCCGTGCAGAATGCCGTGGCCAATAAATGCGTAAACAGCAGGGCATGCACGAGAGAGCAGTCGTGGTGGGGATTACCGGCAGGCGTTGTAAGGGAAGTGCCGAGCGCTGGGGAGGAAGTGCCATTCTAAACTGAAACCCAGGCTCACAATTTTTGTAAATATTAAATGCAGTCCCTTCGCTCCCACAGTTGGATGGTGAATTCAAACAGATGTACTGTCACCTGTCCTTTGATTACTATCTAAAAAGAATTTCACCGAAAATACAGCAGTTTATCTTCGCCTGGGTTGTTAACCATTTGTAAGAGAAGCGTCACCAATGGCGAGTTTTGAGTAAAACCTAGAGATTTCGCTGGTTGCCATCTTGAAATTTGCTTAAACCCAGGCTCACAATTTTTGTAAATATTAAATGCAGTCCCTTCACTCCCACAGTTGGATGGTGAATTCAAACAGATGTACTGTCACCTGTCCTTTGATTACTATCTAAAAAGAATTTCACCGAAAATACAGCAATTTATCTTCGCCTGGGTTGTTAACCATTTGTAAGAGGAGCGTCACCAATGGCGAGTTTTGAGTAAAACCTAGAGATTTCGCTGGTTGCCATCTTGAAATTTGCTTCTTTCGCCAAAACACAGCAGAGTTTACACAGTCTCACCTCAGCAACAGGTGCATGTGACAGAATTCTGAAACAGTATTTTATTAAGTGAGAAACTGAGGAAAAGTAAGGTCAATAGCTTAGGAAAAAACACATTCTTGGTACAGAAAAAAGTGTCATGTCTTCACTTACGCTCTTCTAAAACCCGCAACATTTCTCGTTTTACCAGCTATCGATGGTCGTTAAAAATTACAATCTTTCATCGAAAAGGTCTGTATTTAGTGGAATAACATGGTAGATAATGAAGTTTTACATAATAATGATATGGTAAGTTACTTTTCTCCTTGCGTGCTATCAGTTTCCAAAATCTCATTTCGATGTCTGAAACCGTTTTTGAAGTATGACAAATGTTGTGGATATTCCCATTTCCCTCTGACTTCATCGCTGGAGCGGCGCGATCGCAAATGCGTGTGCTAGAGTAGATCAATTTTCTCGAGATTGGCAAGTCTAAAGAAAAAGTCACTATGTTACCTCAATAACATACGCAGCGACATATTATTTAATATGCACCAAGTGCAAAATCATAGCGACCAACATTTTTCATTGCCAAGTTTTCCGAATTTCGCGCTGTGTCTTACTTCCACGTAAATACCACAGTAACTACGACCATTAACGAAATGATGGACGCATCATCATGATCCTGATATGTAAAGCTACAAGTAAAGCAAAAATGAAATTTTTGTACCGAATAGTTTCTGTAGAATCGTTTGATAAAGATTTCAAAGCGTGCGCTTCGATTCTGTCATCGCTGACCAGCCGAAGGGTGGAACACACTTGTCGGCCTCCCCTTCCGACCAAACGAATGAAGTCGCCCAGAGCTTTGGACAAAAACTGGTCACTGTGCATCGGTCACCGTATCCTGTGCACACTCAGCCCAACGCCTGATGACAAGTGAATAAAGTGGATTGTATGAGGCAAAAAATAAATACAAATTTATTAGTTTAGTTGTTTAGTACAGTTGTCTACCACAAAAAATAATAATCTTAAATTTACTGGGAATAAATAATATAAAATAAAAATAACTGTCAAATTAAACTTAATCTAATTTTCGACAAATTAAAATTTTTGATATATAAACTGTTTCTAATTTCTATAAATAATATGTTTTTGATTTTCATTAATGTACTGTTTAATAGTTTAGTTAACTTTCAAATAATTAGCAGCAATGACAAAAGTAAGGCAATTATTTTACAATTATGAAAAAAATAGTTTTTAATGCATAGAATTCCCTCATGCATATAATTCCTTTCATTTGTATTTGTAAATAATATTCATATATTTGAATAATTTTTCCATACACACTATTTGTATTACCATATATATTCTACATTGTTTGTGATATTTGTGATGCATTTTACTGTGTATGTTTTTGGACTATTGTGATGCATCATTTTTTTGGGTTTTGATTTATGTGAAATTGACTATGTTTTCAAATTTCTTGTAGCTGACAACTAAATATTTTTCTGTTTATCTTAAGATACATTTCACATATAATTGTAAAACGTCCTTCAGAAGTTAGGAGGGTTAAGTGATGGTATGAATGGCGTTTTCTTGTTAATGTTTTCAAGGCAATTCATCATGAGGATACTACTGCAGTAAATTCTTAAAAATTTGGGAGAGGAAGTTTTCTTCCATTTTATCCCCTTCAGAGATCGTCTTTCTTTTTTTCCAAAATAAATTTTGTAAATATTTAGGTTGGGGGATCGAGGGTTACAGGTACAGTTACTCTCTGGGGGCAGTGAGTAGTGGGCGCTCGTGGCTGTACGTCAAACGTGGCTGAACGATACATGGTCACGTGCCATTAGAAGTTTGATAAACCCATTAAATGTTGCTGTGTTCGTGGATGGGATTGAGGACTCATCAATGTTAGACGTGAGTCATTAGCAGATATCGGTAAAATCAATGATTACCTCAGAAAAGCAATAATAAACCGAAATAAGAGTGAACGTCAGTACATGTGCATTGAAACATTAGGAGTGTGTACTGTGGCTTGAACTAGAGACACTAAACCTTTCAGTTCTATGAATTCAGGTGAATGTTCCTGGGGAGTAAGATACCGACTCTGAGCTGTTCAGCATAAACATTAGTCCGATTGCTGTCGTTACAACACAGCTGGTTTTAGAAAGAAATTTGGCTGTGATAGATACGAATAAACTAGTAGGCATTGTACATATGATGGTCACAAACAATCTTCTAGCCTGACTCTGAAAATGACATGGATGTTTTTTGAGCGATTGTTTTGTACTCTAAAATCTGAATTCTGAATGCACATATTTACCAGCTGTATTAATTTGTCTGGGATTCGAAATTCTTTTATAGTCTTGCACAGATAGTTTGTGTTGATACTATCAAATGCTTTCTAAGGACTATGAAAAGCATATGCATATCCCAAGTATATTCAAATTTCTTATCAAGCAGGATTCGTAAGATAAAAATATCATCCACTGTTGATCTAATTTTTGTAAAACTTGCTTGTGCATCATCAATTATTTCTTCCAGATATTTTTGTAACCTTGAAACAATTGTCAGTAGGTATTTTATATACAGTGTTGAATAATGATATCCGCTTGTAGTTTTTGCACGTAGATAGATCTCCTTTTGTATACATAAAAACAAAACACCATCCAAACAGGCCTTGAAAGCCCAATGGTATCAATTGGCCGCTGTGTCATCCTCAGACCTTAGGCATCACTGGATGTGGATATGGGGGTCCTGTCGTCAGTGCACCGCTTTCCCAACCGTTGTCATTTTTCGTAATCAGTGTCGCTATTTATCAGTCAAGTAGCTCCTCAATTGGCGTCTTAAGGGCTGAGTGCAGCCCACCTGCCAACAGCACTCGGCAGACCCGCACGGCGACTCATCCAAGCTCGATAGCGCTGAACGGCTGTGATCTGATGGGTAACCACTGTGGCAAGATCATGGGGTGAATTAAAGCATCTTTCCGTTCTTCTGAAACTTGCTTTTCTTTCCAAATCTTAACAGTCTTGACAATCAGGAGGCTTATTTTCTAGATATTGGTAGAGTGCTGAGTCACGACCCTTAGGAGGAAGAATACACGATTACATTTGTAGGTCATTTGAGGGGATAGGTAAATGTAGGTGAAGTTCCGCGTTCTGGACATAGACAGGCCAATCACGCCCTATCAACTGCTGTGCCATTCTCTGCCTGTGACATTATCGAATGCGGGATGGAGAGCCACGTGACCAACATGACACTCTCCCTACCGTCCTTCGTCCTTCTCAGTCTTATATTATGCAGGATGACGCTAAGAAGAAAATCAGTATCCTACGCAAAGCATACGAGTGGGACTGCAATAAAATAAAACTAAATAAAAGTTGATAGATAAAAGTCATTGTGATCATCAGATTTTGAGGAGCGTAATATTTACTTTGGAATATTTTTATCTCCCAATTTCAAGCGTTCGCTGGAGCAGTGTCTTGTTTTCTCTCTCTTCTTTATTCACAGTACTGAAGCCAATGCAAGAAATGAATTGTCTCCATTGGTAGAAATTCCCACTAGTGTTAAATTGCTTTGCGACAAGATGCACACAGCTAGACAGATTCCTCAAAAGTCAGGTTAAATTTGAGAACTTTGTTGCTATGTCTGCAAAGTGAGGTTAGATTTGACAGACTCTGGTTGTACGTCCGCGAGTGTTTGACAATCCCGAGGGTAAGAAACAGCGAATCTGACAAATAAGTTTGATCGTTTGTATAGGTCTTTAGAAAGAGACTCTCATGTTTATTTCTTTTCTGGCCATCCAGTATTCATCTTCAGCTACCCTAAAAATAAAGGCTCATGACAAGGTTCTATGACATCAACTGTTAATTTGTTTTGCTTTGCAGTTTATAATTCAAATGTCCTCCTCCGCATTTTTCTGCATTTATGTGAATGCGAATCTGAAGAACTGCAGCCGTGACTTCGATACGGTTTTCAGTAATAGACAGACTGATTCACGAGGAAGGTTTGTGTAGAGTATATACAAGCGTTGGATCTTAAATAGTCGCAACTATTTATTCACAATCGATACCAAAGACTTACATATTTGAAACTGTTACTGTCCTTCAAATTAGTCGCCAGCGTTGTGTAGAACCCGTTGCTAGCGATGTGGAAGTCGTAGTGTACCGTTATCTGAGCCTGTTATGTTGATGGAGCGAATGGAGCGGTCTACATCGGTCTACTGCTTGTCGAATCTCTGGAACAGTTCTGAAGCGAATGCCAAGAAGTGGTTCCTTCATCTTCGGAATCAAATCAGAGTCACAAGGAGTTAAGCCGAGAAAGTATGGTGGATGGCAGAATACTTCCCAGTCCCATCGAAAAACAAGGCAGCCACAGCTTGCACTGTACGCGCCCACGCATTGTCGTGTAAAATGATGGGTGGGTTGCGTAGAAAGTGTCGGAGCTTCTTTCGCAAAGCTGGTCGCAGGTGATGCTCCAAAAACGAACAGTAATACTGTGCACTGACGGTCTGCCGTGGAGGAACGTAATGCGTTAGGATGACACCAACACAGTCGTACAGGAGAATCACCATAACTTTCACCATACTGGGGTTCTGACGCACTTCCGACTTTCGCGGCGACCCATAATTACGCCATTCTTTGGATTGGCGTTTCAGTTTTGGCTTAGTGGCATTCGCTTCCGAACTGTTCCAGAGATTTGATAGGCAGTAGACCGCTCCATTCGCACCATCAACAGAACAGGCTCTGCTAACGGTATACTACGCCTTCCACATCGCTGGCAACGGGTTCTACACAACGCTGGTGACTACTTTGAAGGGCAGTAACAGGTTCAAATACGTAACCCTTTTGTATCGGTTGTGAGTAGATAGTTGCCATTATTTAAGTTCCAACCCTCGTAATTTACTGTCGCTACCCTAGTCAAGTCGTCCGCTCGTATATACTCAGTGCTACCAGTGTGAAGGCAGGGTAGCCCGTTACTTATATAATGTATGTATTTTAGATTCCTTGAAATAAGTTTTCGTACCTGGTTTGAAATTTGCTCTATTACGTTTATTCTTTAGCTATATAAGTGGATCTGCGTTAGAGCCAAGAGGTGATTTCTCAGCAGCAAAGCGAAGATGTTTCAGATACATTCCATTACCACGTTTCCTTCTTATTTTGGCCACCTTAAGGATCCAAAGTCTTCTAATAGCGATGATGAAGGAAGATTTGCTGATGTGGAACCTCCTTGCCTGGCTCTCGTTTTAGGTATAAATTTATCACTATCTTGATCAAGTCTAATGGAAGCTGTGGTATTGATGAATGTATTCATCAGTACCCTGACAAACAGATTTATTTGGAACTAGGGCTAAAGAGTTTACAGAATACGTAAACACCTGACATAGTGGTAGTTTGCACTCACTGTTCCATTTGATGATTTCATCACTACTTGGCGTCGAGCACACTGTACTATTTCCCATTCTGGGCCTGCTGGTTACAAGTTCCAGGAACTTTCCGTAGTCCATCCAAGGAAGTACTTTGAGAGAACGCGTGATCCGTAGCCTAGGTGACACAGTTTTGCAACGAGCGTCGGTATGTGTGTATGTAAGCGGCAGCCATCAACAGCCGCAACACAGTATAAGCAGAATTACGCAGGTGCGGGCCACATGTGTCGTGGCTGCGTTAGCCAACTCATCGAGAACCTTCTAATAAACACAGCACCACATAACCGGTGGATTCAGCAGTGGTCTGCACTATTTAAGGGCATCAGAGGTGGACGTCGGCATTCGGTTCGACTGATTGGGCGTCCAGTCGCTGTCACGTCGTCGTCAACAGTGACGCTGTCTCTGAGGACCGGCTGGTGGAGGTCGTTGCCCGCTGCTGCACCGGCGACTCCCGGCGTCGTCACGAGCCGCAGCGTCTGCAGGAGGCGAGCTGGGCCGGGCCTCGTGCCGCTAACCTCCTACCACCTGCGCAGCCGCTGACCAAGTGTGGCGTCGCGTTCCCCAGACTGCGTGCATCAGCACGTCTCCACCACGACACGAGCGGTGGGGCTGAGCTACCGGAAAATGTATTGGGAGAACCAACAATAAAGAGGAAAATTGCTAGAAACAGCCACCTTCTTCTACCCAGCCACGCCCTACACCTCGACCACGTCACCTGCGCCGGTCATCCTATTCCACTGCTGTCTGTGATTGGGTATTTGCACGCTGACGTCCAACATCGGCGGTGCTCACATTAATGTTATTGGACCGCGTAAAGCACCCCATAGTTGTGCAATAATACTGTACAATAATATAGTGCAATATTTATTGAAGTTCTACCTAGATTGCGCAATAATATTGTACAATATTACTGATACGTGTAGTGTTCGGAATGATGGATGATAAATACGCTGCTGCTGCGATAATTTCTCTACTTTGTTGCAATCCGAAAAAGAAAAGAAGATGGATCAAAATTAGTACAACAATCCTCAAGGATTCACTTACAAAAACTCGAGAGAATTGAGGCAGAACCCAAAACAAGATTATCGTAACTTTTTAAGTGTTGATTGTCCAACACTGGATACATTACTGGAAATGGTTGTGCACATAGATAGGCACATTCACTCCGCTTCCTGCCCTGGAACCTCGAGTACAAGGCTTTATTTATTATAGAACTGTCATGCGCTTGTAGAATTGATTTCCCGTGATTACACTAAACCTCTCGTTAGCCAAATGTAGCTGCACATGGCTGACAGCAGTGAGACAGTGCTATTGCTTTAGTAATTGACTTGTAACTTATGTTTCAGCACGAGTTGTATAGTGGATCCCTCTTTCAGTTTTCGTGGTTTGTTTATCTTGAGTATCAAAGTAACCTATCAGTAACAAACACTGAGTGGATAACCATCAATTCTCTGCGATATAATAAGTGTTTTGTGCCATCTGTAACATTTATTTTTTGTGGGATGGCAGGCCTCGAAACTGACCAACAAATTTCTGTCGAAACCCCCTATTGAGAAATTTATGTGGAAGCCCAATGCCTCATTATCAAAAAACAAAATTCTGCAATGAAAGGTCCAGTTCCGTCAAGTGAGCACTTACCTATTAAGCTACGACACTTTGCTACTGCCAGTTCTTTCCAACACTTGAAATTTAGACATGCCGTTTTAAAATATCTTCATTCGTTGTTGGATGGTACCGTTCTCTGTATTTTCTGAGCTTTTAGTCAAACGCTTCATTCTTAACATTTATGTTTTTGTATGATTTATACATTTCGATGCTGTCCAATAATAACATTCTTTCGTATTGTTTTGAATTAATTTGCAACAGAAAAATAACAACAACAACAACGAAGAGCCAACACAAATATGCTAGCCAGTGTAGCACGCGGGAGACTGCTGTCAAGCATAATATTAGTACTACCCACACACTGCACAATATTTTCGGGAAGGGCAAAATACCTCATAAGTTCTTGATTTTGGCACTGTTATTGCGTAACATCTCAATCTAACACCTAGACGTTTATTTTTATTGCGCTTCAGGAAATACTGTACAATATTATTGCCCGTCTAGGGGAGCTAAAGATTTTAATTCCGACAATTTATCGAATTATACACCCTGTCTTGTATACTAGCCTCTTTTTGCTGGTTTTATTTTTAAAAGCAGGGTTGATTCCACTCTTCATAACTAAGATACCACTTTATGCGTGTAAGAACCACATAATTTTGGTGATAAGTTTGAAAAAAAAAACTGTCGTTATTCTCACCCAATGTAGTGTCAGCGCCAGTAATGTATAGATGTTCATTCAGTTTGTGTCTCGTAGAATCCATACAGTTTTAACTGCAGAGTTTATTGAGCCTCCGACAGCTAACGGGCGTTTAGCCAGCTAAAATTCAAGTAAGAACATGTGACACGAAACATAAATTGCTACAAGTATATAAACGTTAACGAGTAACACTGTTGTAGTGGCACAAATGTAAGTAAAGATGCACATATACGCTTAACAGAAGTGTTAAAGGTGCTATATATTATTTTTACCTGGCACCACAAGTTAACAAATAAAACGAAAAATAGGAGCGCTAGAAATACAACTGTTCGGAGCCTAAATTGAAATTTATTATATGTATAAAGTGCAGTTTAACATGGAAGTTAACGTAGTTTCCAGTGCTGGGTGTTTCAAGAAATTTCAAGGATTTCCAAAAACCAAACTTGGCATTGCTTACACAGAAGCGTCGAAATACTATTTTCAATGCTGCAACATTTCACACCAATACTCTTCTGAAAATTAGTAAATGTTCTTGCCAGGTTCTTTTGTGCTTTTAATCTGAGGATATGTCGAGAATTTTTGTAAATGAACACCTCAAACTGGTATATGATTGCCGTAGACAAGTCAACCTAACCTATCAACACCTCTGACAGAAAGCTTCCCCGTAGTAAAATGTTATTCGTTTGAAGACTACAGTGTATTCTAGATCACATCCAATAACAGATGTTCAATCAATTTGATTCGCGAAAGCGTTTGCTTCTCAAGTCATTCTCTTTGAATAAATAAGAAAAAAGTTATTTTGCAATTAATTTGTTCTGCACTATTCATGTTTTACCATAAGTCGGTGCTACACTATTCGTGCAATAACTGTATTCTTGTTACCTCACTTTACACAGTCTTGTGCAAATTAGAGCTCTAAAATGTTACTCGTTGAAAGCTCAAGGACATCTTATAAGAAACAAACGTGTTTTATTTCTGTTATAATGGGCTTTCCAATTTTTCATTCTCGTAACAGTTTCCGCTGATGACGCATCTTCTCGCGATCGCAGATTCCCACCACACCCTCGACTAACGGCCAGTTCCGTGCGCCGCCTGCGGAATGCTCTGGCTAGACGTCGTTCGGTTGCAGTCTCGCACGGGGAACATGAAATACTAGAAATAAATTTTTACGCTAAACAAATTATAGAAATACAAATACAAGTAAAACATTTAGATTACTTATTATGCGTGGATGAAGCGCGGAAGTGTCTAACGTATTAAATTTTGTGGCTCTATTCGATGGGACAGACAACGCGATCATAAAATTTAGTACGGTGGAAGAAAACAAATTGCAGAATTTTCTTTTGTTGAGAGTACAGTTTCCAGGAGAGAAATGAACCAGAAATCTTGCGCCCGAAATGTAATTCCTTGTGACATTGGCGTTCCATTTCCCTTGTCGTCGATTCTTGTCGACAGGAACTCATTTCCTCCTCTCACTTAACGGCAGAGAACGCCAGTTACTTCAGCGTTGTCGATCGCGTGCTTCGACGCGATTCCATTTTCACTTTTTTGTGATCACTCGCAAATAGCCTTACTGTGACGGACAAACTACTAAAATTCTTGAAGGCATCTTGCGCACCGTTTCCGACGTTTGTATTTGAACTCAATCCTTTCTTTTTTTTACTGTATCGTCTTGTAAACGGTTTCACACTGTTCCTAGACATATTTTTAGGACTGCTTTTGACAACGAGCTTATGCACAGCCATGCTAAAGACACAAGTATACATTTAACAAAAGTGTTAAACATGCTGTGTATCAATTTTGTATGGCATCGCAAGTTAACAGACAAACAACAATTAGAAGCGCTGGAAATACTACTGTTGAGAGCCTAAATTGAAATAATTATACCTATAATGCACATATTAACATGACAGTTAACTTAGTTCCCAGTTTTGGGTGTTTGATAAAATTTCAAGGAGTTTCTAAAACCAGAGATGGTATTGTTTACACAGCAACGTCGAAGTACTATTTTTAAAGCTGCACTTCATCACTTCAATAATGTTTTGAAAATCATTGATTGTTCTTTCGTGCTTTAAATCTGCGGGTAGCTCAAGAATTATTGTAAATCAACGCTTCAGACCCTGGTACATGATCGGCCTAGACAAGCCAACCTAACCCATCAGTGTCTGATAGGAAGACGTGCACATGATCTTAAGTGATATTTCTGCGCTGCCACGAATAAAATAACCACGAATAATTGTCATTTTCTTACTGAAATATTTTCTTGTGCTACAGGGATAATGAGGATCTCCGGAAGTAATCATCATCTACACTCTGCATCGCATAATTGAAAGCGACGTTGAAATGGTACGAAGTAACTATATGGACGATATGTGTTTGCGTAGTGATGTTCTATCATTCAGCCACTCGTAACAAAGATACAGGAAACAGACAAAATACTTTGGCCATAAATGCAGATGTTAGCAAAGCCTGCAGCTTGTGCTACGAACGGCACCCGGTGCGAGTGTCATCCCTGGACAGAAAAGTGTTCTGAATAGCTGTGAGTGCATGACATCGGAGGTACATGTGTTTCAAAGCGGGCAAATTGTTGGAGCTCCTATTGTGGGTACTTACGTAACCAAGATAGCCAAAGTGCTCGGTATTTCAAGAGGCGGCGTATCGAAGATTTATACAGCATGCAGGGGAAAGCGGAAAAACAATCCTCTAAATCACAAATCGGATGACAGTGTGCATTGAGAGATAGTGATGGACGCTCATTGAAAAGCATTGTGACGAAAAATAAGGGGACAACACCTTCAAAATACACTGCAGAACTGAATGCTGCACTCGTGAACTCTATCACGAACGGAGCTACATAAGCAGTAAACCACAGGGAGAGCTGGAATTATAAAACCGCATATCAGTTACGAAAATGCTCTTCATAGGAAAATGTAGTGTCGAAGCGTTAGAACCTGGACAATGAAGCAACGTAAGAATAGAATTTCGTCGAATGGGTCTTGTTTCACAGTGCTTTCAACTTATGATCGTTTACTTCCCGGAAGTGAAACGTGGCGGAGGTTCAGTGATAATTTGGCCAGCCATGCAGTGGTATTCCTTGGGTCACATGATTACTTGTAAGGTCGCATTACTGCCAAGGATTATGTGACCATTTTGGCTGATCAAGCCCATCCCATTGTACAATGTTTGTTCCACAATTATAACGCTGTGTTGCAAGACGACACAGCTCGTGTTCACACAGCACGCGTTGTCCAGCACTGGTCTCGCGAGCACCAAGATGAACTTCCGCATCTTCCCCTGGCCACCACAGTCACCAGTTCTCAATATTATTGAGCCTTTGTTGTCTACTTGGGGCAGAAGGGTGAGTTACCTGAACTTGCCACTATTTTGCAAGAGGAATGGTATAAGATTCCGTTGAAAACCATGAAATGAAATGTCGTGTGGCTAGGGTGCAAATCTTATTTTCAGTTGCCGGCATTTCGGCGACTTGTTTGTCAATGGGGATGAGATGATGATGAAGACAACACAACACCCAGTCCCTGAGCTGAGAAAATCTCCGACCAGCCGGGAATCGAACCCGGGCCCCTTTGCATAGCATTCCGTCGCGCTGACCACTCAGCTATCGAGGAGGACGTTGAAAACCATACCAGACCTGTTTTTATCTATTCGACGATACCTCAAGCAGTTCCAAATGCCAACTGGTTTCCTACACCGTATCGGCCACGGTAATGTGAAGTGTTTTTGGTGTTTCTATATTTTTGCGCACTCCCTGTATGTCTCCAACTCAGAGTCTCTGAAATCCCTAGGAAAAAAAGTGAAGCTGTCATCATGTGAGCGTACTGTCATCCCACCTTATGCAGTATTTGAGAGTTTCAGTGGCGCGCCGACTCGTCATTTGATGGGACATTGTCGTCCGAGCTGGTCATTGTTGCCAGTACGGACAGGGGATGTCATCGTTTCGACAGTGCCGTATCGTAAAGTAAATCGCTTTAGGCTGGAAGTAGTAACATGTCTGCTATTGTTTTATTGCACTATGGTTTAAATATTGTGAGGGATCGGAGGGAAGTGTTTTTACAGAAGCGTACTACGTTCGCTAACAAATTATGTGTATTGTTTGTGCACATTGTTAAGGTACACGCGAAAATGAATTATTATCACGATATTTGTGACTACATCTATACGAAACTTCATTAATCTTATTTATAGACTCTTCCGTTACTTCTTGGTGGAACAATTTCATATTTAATGCTGAATAACAAGTACACTGTTTTTGTTTATTTTGAACTAGTTTTCAGGTTCTTAGGCCATCTTCAGCAAACAACTGGCTAGGGTCTAGGAGGGACACTGATTCTTAGGCAATCAAACATTACAGGTAAAGATACAATCACTTGCATAGTGTGTTGTACATCAAACCTGTTTCTTAAAGTTGAAATTACACTTTATGCAATGGACAATGTTAAGCACAACGAATAACTAAACTATACATATTACAAGTTAAGTCGTTATAATGTTTTTTATCTTGACATTGGCTGATGCAACAAACATGTCTTTCACACCGTAAACTAAACTTCAGGCAATGGACAGTATTATCTACATTAATTAGAATACATAATCTTACAGTATTACAGGTTATATGGTTATGATGCCACCGTTTGTGACGTCGTGACATAGGCTGAGAACAACCTAATTGAGCGCTAGTAAATTATGTTGAACAAACACACGTCTCATATTGTAAACGATATTTTTATGCAATGCGCAATATTAAATATAGGACATCACGGCTGGTTGACAGCATCATGTGAAACTTAAAATAATATTGTGTAGTTTAGTTATTTATTGCTCTTAACATTGTCCAATGTGTAAAGTGTAATTTCAACGTTAAGAATAAGTGGGATGCACAACACTCTGTGGAAATGAATATATCTTCACCTATAATGCCCCCCCCCCCCCTCCCTATGGAAACTGCCGTTGGTGGGCAGGCTTGCGTGCCTCAGCAATACAGATAGCCGTACCGTAGGTACAACCACAATGGAGGGGTATCTGTTGAGAGGCCAGACAAACGTGTGGTTCCTGAAGAGGGGCAGCAGCCTTTTTAGTAGCTGCAGGAGCAACAGTGTGGATGATTAACTGATTTGGCCTTGTAACACCAACCAAAACGGCCTTGCTGTACTGGTACTGCGAACGGCTGAAAGCAAGGGGAAACTACAGCAGTAATTTTTCCCGAGGGAATGCAGCTTTACTGTATGGTTAAATGATGATGGCGTCCTCTTGGTTAAAATATTCCGGAGGTAAAATAGTCCCCCATTCGGATCTCCGGGCGGGGACTACTCAGGAGGACGTCGTTATCAGGAGAAAGAAAACTGGCGTTCTAGGGAGTGGAGCATGTATAACACTACCATCCGCTACTGCTATACCATAACCTTAAAGTTGGAGGCAGTTTGTAAAATAGAACTATCTAGCTAAAGCAGTTATGGTATAAAGCAACAGAGCAGTGTTACCCTCTGAGAGGAATTTTGTTGTGTTGACCGTGTTGTTCCTAACAGAGGTGGCTTATCGGAAGTGAAAGTTAGAATTACTTAAATGCTTAAGTAGTAACAAACAATAATTTGCCTATGTACACTGTTCAAAGAGTAAGGAAAACGGTCGCCAGCCTAATTAGGCAAGAGAATTATTGACATTCTTGTTTATGAAAATAAGTATGAATAACTTTAAAGGACAAACACAACCTATATTTTGCCATACGTGAGTGCAATAAAGTTTGTCTCCTGCGCATGTTCACGTTAAAGAAAATGCTAGCAGTTATAACATGGCTATTTACATAATGGCATCAGAAAACGACATATACTTTTACCTTCAAGGTTTGTTCAAACTGAATGGTCTCAATAATATTACTATCAATATTCACTGTAGAATCATAAAATCGCCATAGGTTCAATATTAATTTTCCAACATTTTCCTATCTTATAAAAAAATTGTAAATATAGTTCACTGCAAAATTATGAACTGGTCGTAAGTTAAGTCTCTCTCTCTCTCAACTAAATACTTTTCTAACTAGAATGAAAGTTAAATGTATTTCACTAACAAAAATTTTCTCACTGAATTTTCAATAAAAGAAGTTACTGTTTTCATAGATAGTGGTCTTTCTATTAATTGTTATTTAGCATGAGCGCAATAGACAAACTATAGATCCTGTTACAACATCAATACGCACTTTTAATACACAAGGGGAGTCCAATGTTGTACAGAAGTTCACTTGAATAGGAAGAGTAATTGAAAATAAATAAGTACCTTATCTGAAAGACATAAGGCGAAACAAGGCCCCAGGAGTAGACAACATTCCATTAGAACTACTGATGGCCTTAGGAGAGCCAGTCCTGACAAAACTCTATCATCTGGTGAGCAAGATGTATGAGACAGGCAAAATACCCTCAGACTTCAAGAAGAATATAATAATTCCAGTGCCAAAGAAAGCAGGTGTTGACAGATGTGAAAATTACCGAACTATCAGTTTAATAAGTCACAGTTGCAAAATACTGACTCGAATCCTTTACAGACGAATGGAGAAACTGGTAGAAGCCGACCTCGAGGAAGATCAGTTTGGATCCCTTAGAAACATTGGAACACGTGAGGCGATACTGACCCTACGACTTATCTTAGAAGGCAGATTAAGGTAAGGCAAACCCACGTTTCTAGCATTTGTAGACTTAGAGAAAGCTTTTGACAATGTTGACTGGAATACGCTCTTTCAAATTCTGAAGGTGGCAAGGGTAAAATACAGGGGGCAAAAGGCTATTTACAATTTGTACAGGAACCAGATGACAGTTATCAGAGTCGAGGGGCATGAAAGGGAGTCAGTGGTTGGGAAGGGAGTGAGACAGGGTTGTAGCCTATCCCCGATGTTATTCAATCTGTATATTGACCAAGCAGTAAAGGAAACAAAAGAAAAATTCGGAGTAGGTATTAAAATCCATGGAGAAGAAACAATAACTTTGAGGGTCGTCGATGACATTGTAATTCTCTCAGAGACAGCAAAGGACTTGGAAGAGCAGTTGAACGGAATGGACAGTGTCTTGCAAGGAGGATATAAGATGAAAATCAACAAAAGCAAAACGAGGATAACGGAATGTAGTCGAAATAAGTCGGGTGATGCTGAGGGAATTAGATTAGGAAATGAGACACTTAAAGCAGTAAAAGAGTTTGCTATTTGGGGAACAAAATAACTGATGATGGTCGAAGTAGAGAGGATATAAAATCTAGACTAACAATGGCAAGGAAAGCGTTTCTGAAGAAGAGAAATTTGTTAACATCAAGTATAGATTTAAGTATCAGTAAGTCGTTTCTGAAAGTATTTGTACGGAGTGTAGCCATGTATGGAAGTGAAACATGGACGATAAATAGTTTAGACAAGAACAGAATAGAAGCTTTCGAAATGTTCTGCTGCAGAAGAATGTTGAAGATTAGATTGGTGGAACACATAACTAACGAGGAGGTATTGAACAGAATTGGGAAGAAGAGGAGCTTGTGGCACAACTTGACTGGAAGAAGGGATCAGTTGGTAGGACATATTCCGAGGCATCAAGGGATCACCAATTTAGTATTGGAGGGCAGCGTGGAGGGTAAAAATCGTAGAGGGAGACCGAGATGAATACACTAAGCAGATTCAGAAGGATCTAGGTTGCAGTAGATCCTGGGAGATGAAGACTCTTGCACAGGATAGGGTAGCATGGAGAGCTGCATCAAACCAGTCTCTGGACTGAAGACCACAACAACAGGTATAATGTTTAGTTACCTAAGAACCAGTGTCTCTCCTAGACGGTAGTCAATTGTTTGCTAAAGATGGTCTAATAAGCCGTAAAGTAGTAAGAAGTAACCAAAAATAAGTAGAACAAAAACAATGTACATGTTATTCAACACTAAAACTTCATTAACATTAGTAAACTGGCAGTAGTTCTTGTGTATAAATTCGTTTACCAGCAGTACGAGATCGCAAAAGTATTCTGAAACTACTCGTATACCAATGAACACCCAAGATTTACTTCTGGCCAAACACGTGTGAATAACCGTTATTCAATTGGTTCTCTCATTGAAGGATACCTGAGTGTATTTATTAGTTTGTGTACATCATTTGGAACTCACTTTGCTACCAACGTAATTAACACTTTCAGTTATGATTTGTTGCAACATGGACACTGAACGGTTGCAGCCTATGTACCACTGGAAGGAAAGTAACTGATACAAACTTTGTGGTGCCCTAGTTGTACTTTCATGAATACACAAATGTAGCTTGCTTATTTTATTTTGTATTGCGCCATATGCAGGTATAGCCAACGTGGTGAAATATCGTAACAAAAAAATACCGAGGCGCCTACAGTCATTCCGAAGGGTGATTTGAACACCACAATGCTTCAGTAGGACTTGTGCTGTTCGAAGTGGCCCGCCGTTACCTTCCTCTGACCTTTAAAGTGACTTAAGCCAGCCAGTTACTGGAGGACCGATAGCTTCAGCTGGATTCCGAACTACGGTGCAACTCGGAATTTTTCACACGAAAAAGCATTGCGAAAGGTGAAAACAGCGAAAAGTGACTTAAAAATCTCGAGATAGAACCTGAGACATTTAGATTCCTAGTCTGGCACTGCACCAATGAGTCACTGAGTCATAGCTGAAATTTCTATACATACTAAAAAGAAGGCTAAGCTGCATAATGAGTTTTTGGGAGGCGGAAAAATCCACCCTCAGCAGCGTGGCTGCGTACCTAAATTATTCAACGGGCATCTGGTTCGACACTGCGATCTTACTCGACGATACTGTCCCGTAAAACGAAGGAGTAGGCATCGTTCACATTGCTAATGAGGTATTTAATGTGACGTGCTATTGTGCGATTGTTGTTCTATCTCGAACTGAACTTTTACGGTGCAAGAAGTTCCATCAGAATGAATCCAGTAGCTGTGGATGAGCAGTTTACTAGAGATATGTTTCTGGCGGAGCCTCTTGGCTGTAGAACGCAGATACCGCTAGTGTGACACTTGGCTGTTTAAACGCTGACCTGAGGAACTTCAACTGTCGCTCAGAACTTTGGTTCTGAGTGCAATGACTATGAGTGAGAGCCATGGTCAGTAGAAGCTCGTACTGCAACCACACAGGAATGAGTGTCTGCGTACGTAGCGAGCTGCTGCCCCGATTCTGCATGCCAGCTGCTGCGTGCAATTATTCGGTAACAGAACCATTCCGGCGAAGTCCGTAGCGCGATACGTTGTAATGATGTGGAACGATCCATTTTATATTCACATGAGAAATTAATTTGTAAATTAGGCTACATACTGAACATCTACTGAAAAAAAAAACTTCAGTGGGTTGGTAATTCCTACCCATCACCTTTTACAAATTACAAAAATAGTCAGGGAAACATGCTGTGTGGGGTAAACTTAGTTATCTGTCAGATGGCTATCAGTTTGGGTTTAGGAACTGCAAAGACACAGAGAGGCTCGATGAAAGAAGCAAGACATAAAAGAGATCAAAACATGTTAATAGGCTTTGTTGACCTAAATAAAAGCCTTTGTGAATGTAAAAGGTGCGAGATGATCGAAATTTTGTGCAAGAGAGGAGTACGCTACGGGGAAAAATGGGCAATATAGCTTACAATATCTACGAGAACCAGGAAGGAACACCAAGACTGGAAGGCCAAGAGGAAAGTGCCTGGATGTAAGAGGGTGTAAGACATGGATTCAATCTTTCGCCCCTGTTGTTCAGTCTATACATCAAAGAAGCAATGAAGGTAATAAAAGAGAGGTTCAGTAGTGGTACCAAAATTCAAGGAGTAAAGAAAATGGATTGCGAGCAAATCGAAGGAAGACGAAGGTAATGAGGAGTAGTAGGATGAAATCAGCAATAAAGTTAACAACCGAATTGTCAACTGCAAAGTAGACGAAGAGAAAGAATTCTGCTACCTTGAAACCAAAATGGCACATAATGGACAAAGCAAGGAGGGCATAAAAAGCAGATTAATTAAGGCAAAGAGGGCATTCCTGGCCGAAAAACATTAGAACATTATCTGAGGAAGAGATCTATCAGAAAGTACGATCGGAGCCCAGAACTGCATGCTAGTGAATCGTGGACTGTGAGAAAACTGGAAAAGAAGTGAATCCAAGCGTTTCAGATGTGATATTACTGAAGGATATTGGAAGTTAACGTGGATCGATAGCGCAAGAGGTAAGGAGTTCTACGCAGAATCAGCGAAGAAAGGAAAGTGCGGAAAGAGCTGACAATAAGAAGTGGCAGGATAGTGGCACACATGTTAAGGGATCAGGGAATAACTTCCGTGGTACTAAAGGAAGCAATAGTGGATATAAACTGTGTAGGAAGGTAAAGACTTAATTAATCGAACAATTACTTATGTAGGACACTGTTTCCAAGTGCTACTCTGAGATGAAGAAATTGACACGGGCGAGAAATTCGTGGCTGGCCGCATCAAATCCGGCCGCTGTGGCCGAGTGGTTCTAGGCGCTTGAGTCCGGAACCGCGATGCTGCCACGGCCGCAGGTTCGAATCCCGCCTCGGGCATAGATGTGTGTGATGTCCTTAGGTTACTTAGGTTTAAGTAGTTATAAGTCTAGGGGAAAGGTGACCACAGATGTTAAGTCCCATAGTGCTCAGAGCCCTTTGAACCATTTTGTACCCCATCAAATCAGTCAGAAGAGAGAGGAAAAAGAGAAAAAACAGAAAAAGGTGAGGGTTGGACTCGTGCCCTAAGGGTTCTGTAACAGCTTGATTACGTATACAGACAATTCATCCATGCTGGCGATCGAGAATCTCAACGATTTTTCCTGTTATCGGCATTGATACTGGCAGGATATTCGACCTGGCAATTCCAAGACTTTCGAGAATGTTTTAATTTTGATTCTGAAGTTGGATAACGAGTGAGAAAATAATGTTTCTTTCGTGTGTATAATTACAGATTAACAATTTTCTGATTTTTTTCCCTTTACTTCGACTGTGAAGCCTTGCATCTTGCCAAATTTCATGATCCTAGGTCAACAGAAGTACCATGTAGGCTGCAATGAGTCAATTTGCAAGTGTTTATTATGTGTCATAAGTGGCTACATCCTCTGATTGCGTTGATTCAGAAGCTTCAGTGTTTTACACCGGCAAGGGACTATTGACCTCCCCATGCTACACTAATTACGAGTGTAACCTGATACGTCTTCCTGTTCCTGAGAGAAAGGGGTGTTAACAGACATGTTTCCCTTGAATGTTTTGCTCCTCTGTCAACGGATCATAGTGATACAAAAAACACTCCTCCATGTTGAACAGGCGGCTAAAGAAATCCTCTCTATTGGCCTCACACAGCAGTAACATCTCTGCTATTACTTCGGTTCTGCGGTCTTTTCGTACGGCAGCGGGCAGTGGCTTAATCTAACGGACGATGACCTCTATCATGTTCAAAACGTCTTGAAAAATGTGGAGAACTGACCAGAGAGTGACTTTAACATTTTACACTGTCGCTTCGACTATGATGAGCTGGTCTTAGAGCAGCAGGGCGTACATTTCACTTGCGATTCTCTGTTCTTCACAAGGATTTGGTCTACAACTTCGTCCTTAGTCATTCTGACTTGTCTAGCCGCAGTGGAATCGTCTGTGCCACTAGTCCACTGTGCTGTATGATAGTGCATTGCTGCCGTACGCTTTTACCAAAGCAACACAGAGATTTGCAGCATTATTCCACTTGAAAAACAGAAAACCAGTTATCGCATCATAATCCACGTTATCAATGGGCTGCGCTATTTTGTTTTGCCTTCTCCAGTGGTGTACCACGGTCCTGGGACGCAGAGATTTAATTGTGTACCTGGACTACAGTTTATCTAACATACACAAATAAAACTAATTATGTAATTATTTTAATTTAGTCAAAATTAACAGAACCAATTAATGTCAGAAAAGGGCTGAGACGAGGTTGCAGTACGTCATCCATCGCGTTCAGTTTACATGTGGAAGAGGCTCTCCGAAGGTGGAAGAAGAGCTATGGAGGAATGGGAATTATTATTAGAGATGTACAATTGTTTTCGTTACGTTTCACTGATGGTCAAGCTGCTTTGGCAGAAGATGAATTCAGTCTTGAGTTCGTGATACCGCGTTTATACCAGAAATATGATAAATAGGTACTGCAAATGAGTCTGACTAAACCTGAATATCTGGTTGTGAATAGTAGTGGTAGTAGTAGTAGTAGTAGCTTTATTCATACGTAGGTCTCTTTTTAAAAGGATACAGGACATGTAAAAGTATTTACAAGTTAAGACCAAGTTAAAATAAGCTAATTCATATACATATACATTTACAGACTTCTAGTTAGAGCCGGCAGTTGTGACCGAGCGGTTCTAGGCGCTTCAGTCCATAACCGCGCTACTGCTACGGTCGCAGGTTCGAATCCTGCCTCGGGCATGGATGTGTGTGCCTTCCTTAGGTTTAAATAGTTCTACGTCTAGGGGACTGTTAACCTCATATGTTAAGTCGCATAGTGCCCAGAGCCATTTGAACCATTTTTCTAGTAAGAGACAATGATCCTGGTATACAGTACCTAAAAAAAACTTATTAAATAATGTAATGCCACACTGCTCACTGATATCTCACTATCAGTCAGTGCACAAGCTGTACACACATTGTTTCATATCACTTCACTCGCTACACACACTCACGCACACACACTGGTGATCTCTGGGCCATTTTCTATACCACAACTTCCTGTTTGCAATCCTGAAAAACTGAGTCATCATCCCTCTATAATGAGTGAGATGTTGAGTTAAGAAAGAAGAAATGGTGTTAGAATTGTGCTATGCATAGCTTGGGGGTAAGTATTTCTAGAAAAGGAAAACAGAAGGAAAAATAGTGTGAAGGTGTTATGTGGAATGTTGGACGTTTTATAATTATTATTGTTATATATTTGTATAACTTTTTGTGAAACCACTACTCTGTTTTATCTAAGGAATCCTTCAAAAATGTATTGCATAACAGGTACTTTTCAGCTGCCATTTTAAATAAGTGTATCTTTGCAATTTCGTTAATCTCTTGTGGTAAGTTATTATACAGTTTTATTCCTTGGTAGAAATTGCTGTTTCGAGTTTTATGTTTATTTTTTATTGGTAAATGCAAGTTGAATTTAGCTCTTGTTCTATGGTCAAGGACAAAGCTGTTTGTGCAGTAATTACCAATGTTATTTTTGATGTGTACAACTGACTGGTAAATGTATTCACATGAAGCAGTTAAAATCCCCAACGTTTTGAACAGATCTTTACAATGAGCTCGACTACCACTTTTGGTTATTATTCTTATGGCTCTTTTCTGGAGTTTCAAAATTGTGTTCATATTTTGTGCATTTGTTCCTCAAAAAAGAATGCCATAGATAAGAATTGAGTGTACATATGAATATTATTTAACTAAAAGACACTGCATGTTACACACTGATGATAGGATTCTAAGGGCATAACATGATGATGACATTCTGTTCCCAAGTACCTTTGTGTTTTCACACCACTTCAACTGTGAATCAATATTCATTCCTAGAAATTTTGCGTTTGTTACACAGTCTATAGCGGTGCCATCTACCTTTAATTTAACATTGTAACTTTTTCTCTTCAAACTTAAATTCATAGCATTTGTTTTTTTGTGTCCAATGTCACTTTATTGCTTATTGACCAATCATAAACTTCCAAGAGAGTTTCATTTGCTTTCTCTACAAGGAGTTCTCTTGTTGTCTCAGTGATTATAATATTGCTGTCATTGGCGAAGATAATTTTTTCAGCATCAGTAACACTACTGGGAAAGTCATTGATGTATATCAGGAATAGTATTGGTTGTAATATGCTACCTTGCTGAACCCCTGTGTTAATGTATTTTGGTTCTGATAGGTGTTTTACTAAATGTTTAGATCTATTTGAAGTATGTGTTATTTCTACTCTTTGTACCCTATCTGCTAGGTATGATCGAAACCAATCATTAGCTACCCCTTTTATTCCTAATGCTTCTAATTTATTTAATAGAATCTTTTGGCCGATTGTATCAAAGGTCTTAGAAAGTTCTAAAAATATGTCTGTGACACAACCATCTTTATCAAGAGCATCAAGTACAGCTTTTGTGAATTCTACTATGGCTGACTCCATATTTTTGCCACTTTGGAAACCAAATTGTGATTCACTTAAAAGATTGTATTTGTCAGGTAATCCATTAATCCGTCTTTCATAATTACTTCTAGTATTTTTGAGAATGGTGACAGCAAGGAAATGACTTGGTAATTTTCTATGTCTTCTGCATTACCTTTCTTAAGTAAAGGTACAACTCTTGCCTGTTTTAACTGCTCTGCAAATGTCCCTGATGTGAAGGATTCATTTACTATATTTGTTAAGGGGCCTTGTATAATCCCTATGCATTGTTTCAGTACACACATTGGTAATTCATCTGACCCTATTGACTTTTTATTTTTTAGTTTTTAAACAGTTTTATTGACTTCATTCTCTGTGGCTGGAAGTAACATCATTGTATGTAATGAAACATTACTTACAGGAGTTATATTTGTTTTGGGGAATTTTTGCTGTAACTTCTTTGCAATACTTGAAAAATGCTCGTTTTCATAGTTTGCTAAGTGTTGTGGATCATTTATTTACTTATCCTCCTCCCTCAGCAGTATTTTATTCTGCATTTGTTTGCCTCTCCCTCTTTCGTTTTTTATAACATACCAGACTGCTTTGCTTTTAATCTCTCCATTATATATTATTTTGTAATTACATGACTTTTTTACGGTAATCTGCATGTTCCTATAGATCTTTTTATATCTATGACAGAAATTTGAAGATTCTGGATCATTGCGACTCTTTTTCATGGAACTGAGTTACTTAAGTGTTTGGGAGGACTTCTTAATGTCTGCTGTTATCCATCTGTTTTTGTGATATGTTGATACAGACATGTATACTTTTGGAAATGCATTTTCAAAGTTAAGCTTAAATAGTGTGGAGAATTTAGAGAATTTCATATTCAGGTTGGTTTCATTCTACGCTTTATCCGAGCTTTGCTTTGCTAATTATCTTGAAAAATCTTTTTTTTTATATTTTAGATGTCGTTTGTATGCTTATCGTTTAGGGAATGATCAAATGGTTTAAATGGCTCTAAGCACTATGGGACTTAACATCTGAGGTCATCAGTCCCCTAGAACTAAGGACTACTTAAACTTAACTAACCTAAGAACGTCACACACATCCATTCCCGGATTTGAACCTGCGACCATAGCGGTCGCTCAGTTCCAGACTGAAGAACCTAGAACCGCTCGGCCACACTGTCTGGCCAGGGAATGATCCAATGCCTGATTTTACTGGTGTTATTTGACAGAGACAGTCTGATAGTCTGAGATCTTTTACAGCTGCATCACATTTTTCCCTGTCCATATTTGTGACCACATGTTCAATTACTGATGCAGTCATTGTAGTAAACCAATTTTGCACTATTGACTAATAGGTACATGCCAAAACTTTGAAGGATATTTATGAAGGTGATGCTGGATTCATTTATGATATTAGTATTGATGTTAATGTCCCCACATAGAATTATGTTGACATTTGTGCTTGAGACTTTATAAAGCACTTCTGTTCATTTATTGAAGAAAGTGTCCACACTACCACTGGCAGATCTATACACACACACACAATGATTAATTTCTTGGTGATATCAAGTCATGTGACACTAAATTTGAAGTTCACATCATTAACAGAGAAGTTATGAAACAGTAGAAAAGATTAAATATCCAGGGAGATGTTGTTGTGGTCTTCAGTCCTGAGACCGGTTTGATGCAACTCTGCATGCTACCCTATCCTGTGCAAGCTTCTTCATCTCCCAGTACTTACTGCAATCCACATCCTTCTGAATCTGCTTAGTGTATTCATCTCTTGGTCTCCCTCTACGATTTTTACCCTCCACATTGCCATCCAATGCTACATTTGTGATCCCTTGATGCCTCAGAACATGTCCTACCAACCGATCCCTTCTTCTAGTCAAGTTGTGCCACAAACTTCTCTTCTCCCCAATCCTATTCAATACCTCCTCATTAGTTACGTGATCTACCCACCTTATCTTCAGAATTCTTCTGTAGCACCACATTTCGAAAGCTTCTATTCTCTTCTTGTCCAAACTAGTTATCATCCATGTTTCACTTCCATACATGGCTACACTCCATACAAATACTTTCAGAAACGACTTCCTGACACTTAAATCTATACTCGATGTTAACAAATTTCTCTTCTTCAGGAACGATTTCCTTGCCATTGCCAGTCTACATTTTATATCCCCTCTACTTCGACCTTCATCAGTTATTTTACTCCCTAAATAGCAAAACTCTTTTACTACTTTAAGTGTCTCATTTCCTAATCTAATTCCCTCAGCATCACCCGATTTAATTTGACTACATTCCATTATCCTCGTTTTGCTTTTGTTGATGTTCATCTTATATCCTCCTTTCAAGACACTGCCCATTCCGTACAACTGCTCATCCAAGTCCTTTGCTGTCTCTGATTGAATTACAATGTCATTGGCGAACCTCAAAGTTTTTATTTCTTCACCATGGATTTTAATAACTACGCCGAATTTTTCTTTTGTTTCCTTTACTGCTTGCTCAATATACACATTGAATAACAACGGGGATAGGCTACAAGCCTGTCTCATTCCCTTCCCAACCACTGCTTCCCTTTCATGCCCCTCGACTATTATAACTGCCATCTGGTTTCTGTACAAATTGTAAATAGCCATTCGCTCCCTGTATTTTACCCCTGCCACCTTTAGAATTTGAAAGAGAGTATTCTAGTCAACATTGTCAAAAGCTTTCTGTAAGTCTACAAATGCTAGAAACGTAGGTTTGCGTTTTCTTAATCTTTCTTCTAACATAAGTCGTAAGGTCAGTATTGCTTCACGTGTTCCAATACTTCTACGGAATCCAAACTGATCTTCCCCGAGGTCGGCTTCTACCAGTTTCTCCATTCGTCTGTAAAGAATTCGAGTCAGTATTTTGCAACTGTGACTTATTAAACTGATAGTTTGGTAATTTTCACATCTGTCAACACCTGCTTTCTTTGGGATTGGAATTATTATATTCTTCTTGAAGTCTGAGGGTATTTCGCCTGTCTCATACATCTTGCTCACCAGATGGTAGAGTTTTGTCAGAACTGACTCTCCTAAGGTCATCAGTAGTTCTAATGGAATTTTGTCTACTCCCAGGGCCTTGTTTAGACTCAGGTCTTACAGTGCTGTGTCAAACTCTTCACGCAGTATCGTACTCCCATTTCATCTTCATCTACATCCTCTTCCATTTCCATAATATGTCCTCAAGTACATTGCCCTTGTATAGACCCTCTGTATACTCCTTCCACCTCTCTGCTTACCTTCTTTGCTTCGATCTGGGTTTGCATCTGAGTTCTTGATATTCATACAAGTGGTTCTCTTTTCTCCAAAGGTCTCTTTAATTTTCCTGTAGGCAGTATCTATCTTACCCCTAGTGAGACAAGCCTCTACATCCTTACATTTGTCCTCTAGCCATCCCTGCTTAGCCATTCTGCACTTCCTGTCGATCTCATTTTTGAGATGTCTGTATTCCTTTTTGCCTGCTTCACTTGCTGCATTTTTGTATTTTCTCTTTTCATCAACTAAGTTCAATATTTCTTCTGTTACCCAAGGAGTTCTACTAGCCCTCGTCTTTTTACCTACTTGATCCTCTGCTGCCTTCACTACTTCACCCCTCAGAGTTACCCATTCTTCTTCTACTGTACTTCTTTCCCCCATTTCTGTCAATTGTTCCCTTATGCTCTCCCTGAAACTCTGTACAACCTCTGGTTCTTTCAGTTTATCCAGGTCCCATCTACTTAAATTCCCACCTTTTTGCAGTTTCTTCAATTTTAATCTGTTCATAACCAGCAGATTGTGGTCAGAGTCCACATCTGCCCCTGGAAATGTCTTATAATTTAAAACCTGGTTCCTAAATCTCTGTCTTACCATAATATAATCTATCTGATACCTTCTAGCATCGCCAGGATTCTTCCATGTATACAACCTTCTTTCATGATTCTTGAACCAAGTGTTAGCTATGATTAAGTTATACTCTGTGCAAAACTCTACCAGGCGGCTTCCTCATTCATTTCTTAGCCCCAATCCATATTCAAATGGTTCAAATGGCTCTGAGCACTATGGGACCTAACTACTGTGGTCATCAGTCCCCTAGAACTTAGAACTACTTAAACCTAACTAACCTAAGGACATCACACACATCCATGCCCGAGGCAGGATTCGAACCTGCGACCGTAGCAGTCGCGTGGTTCCGGACTGCGCGCCTAGAACCGCTAGACCACCGCGGCCGGCAATCCATATTCACCTACTATGTTTCCTTCTCTCCATTTTCCTACTCTCGAATTCCAGTCACCCATGACTATATTAAATTTTCGTCTCCCTTCACGACCTGAATAATTTCTTTTATCTCATCATACATTTCTTCAATTTCTTCATCATATGCAGAGCTAGTTGGCATATAAACTTGTACTACTGTAGTAGGGACATATACTGACAAAAATGGACTGGGTACTACACAAATAAAATTAAGAATACAACAAAGCAGAAAATTAATAGGTTGTATCGATTCTTTTTGGCTGAACAAGAATATTTCTAATTGTTGTTGTTGTTTTGCTCTTTAGTCCAGAGACTAGTTTGATGCAGCTCTCTGCGCTACTGTATCCTGTGCAAGCGTCATCATATCCAAGTACCTACTGCAACCTACATCCTTCAGAATCTGCTTAGTGTATTAATTTCTTGGTCTCCCTCTACGATTTTTACCCTTCTCACTTCCCTCCATCACTAAATTAGTGGTCCCTTGATGCCTCAGAAAATGTACCACCAACCGATCACTACTTCCGGTCAAGTTGTGCCACAAACTCCTCTTCTCCCCAAGTCTATGCAAGACCTCCTCATTAGTTGTGTGATCTACCCATCTAATCTTCAGCATTCTTCTGTAGCACCACATTTCGAATGCTTCTGTTCTCTTCTTGTCCAAACTATTTATCATCCAAGTTTCACTTCCATACATGGCTACACTCCATACAAACACTTTCAGAAACGACACTTAAACCTATATTCGATATTAACAAATTTCTCTTCTTCAGAAACGCTTTCCTTGTCATTGCTAGTCTACATTTTATATCCTCTCTACTTCGACCATCATCAGTTATTTTGTTGCCCAAATAGCAAAGCTCTTTTACTGCTTTAAGTGTCTCATTTCCTAATCTAATTCCCTCAGCATCACCCGACTTATTTCGACTACATTCCGTTATCCTCGTTTTGCTTTTGTTGATTTTCATCTTATATCCTCCTTGCAAGACACTGTCCATTCCGTTCAACTGCTCTTCCAAGTCCTTTGCTGTCTCTGAGAGAATTACAATGTCATCGACGACCCTCAAAGTTATTGTTTCTTCTCCATGGATTTTAATAACTACGCCGAATTTTTCTTTTGTTTCCTTTACTGCTTGCTCAATATACACATTGAATAACAACGGGGATAGGCTACAAGCCTGTCTCATTCCCTTCCCAACCACTGCTTCCCTTTCATGCCCCTCGACTATTATAACTGCCATCTGGTTTCTGTACAAATTGTAAATAGCCATTCGCTCCCTGTATTTTACCCCTGCCACCTTTAGAATTTGAAAGAGAGTATTCTAGTCAACATTGTCAAAAGCTTTCTGTAAGTCTACAAATGCTAGAAACGTAGGTTTGCGTTTTCTTAATCTTTCTTCTAACATAAGTCGTAAGGTCAGTATTGCTTCACGTGTTCCAATACTTCTACGGAATCCAAACTGATCTTCCCCGAGGTCGGCTTCTACCAGTTTCTCCATTCGTCTGTAAAGAATTCGAGTCAGTATTTTGCAACTGTGACTTATTAAACTGATAGTTTGGTAATTTTCACATCTGTCAACACCTGCTTTCTTTGGGATTGGAATTATTATATTCTTCTTGAAGTCTGAGGGTATTTCGCCTGTCTCATACATCTTGCTCACCAGATGGTAGAGTTTTGTCAGAACTGACTCTCCTAAGGTCATCAGTAGTTCTAATGGAATTTTGTCTACTCCCAGGGCCTTGTTTAGACTCAGGTCTTACAGTGCTGTGTCAAACTCTTCACGCAGTATCGTACTCCCATTTCATCTTCATCTACATCCTCTTCCATTTCCATAATATGTCCTCAAGTACATTGCCCTTGTATAGACCCTCTGTATACTCCTTCCACCTCTCTGCTTACCTTCTTTGCTTCGATCTGGGTTTGCATCTGAGTTCTTGATATTCATACAAGTGGTTCTCTTTTCTCCAAAGGTCTCTTTAATTTTCCTGTAGGCAGTATCTATCTTACCCCTAGTGAGACAAGCCTCTACATCCTTACATTTGTCCTCTAGCCATCCCTGCTTAGCCATTCTGCACTTCCTGTCGATCTCATTTTTGAGATGTCTGTATTCCTTTTTGCCTGCTTCACTTGCTGCATTTTTGTATTTTCTCTTTTCATCAACTAAGTTCAATATTTCTTCTGTTACCCAAGGAGTTCTACTAGCCCTCGTCTTTTTACCTACTTGATCCTCTGCTGCCTTCACTACTTCACCCCTCAGAGTTACCCATTCTTCTTCTACTGTACTTCTTTCCTCCATTTCTGTCAATTGTTCCCTTATGCTCTCCCTGAAACTCTGTACAACCTCTGGTTCTTTCAGTTTATCCAGGTCCCATCTCCTTAAATTCCCACCTTTTTGCAGTTTCTTCAATTTTAATCTGTTCATAACCAGCAGATTGTGGTCAGAGTCCACATCTGCCCCTGGAAATGTCTTATAATTTAAAACCTGGTTCCTAAATCTCTGTCTTACCATAATATAATCTATCTGATACCTTCTAGCATCGCCAGGATTCTTCCATGTATACAACCTTCTTTCATGATTCTTGAACCAAGTGTTAGCTATGATTAAGTTATACTCTGTGCAAAACTCTACCAGGCGGCTTCCTCATTCATTTCTTAGCCCCAATCCATATTCAAATGGTTCAAATGGCTCTGAGCACTATGGGACCTAACTACTGTGGTCATCAGTCCCCTAGAACTTAGAACTACTTAAACCTAACTAACCTAAGGACATCACACACATCCATGCCCGAGGCAGGATTCGAACCTGCGACCGTAGCAGTCGCGTGGTTCCGGACTGCGCGCCTAGAACCGCTAGACCACCGCGGCCGGCAATCCATATTCACCTACTATGTTTCCTTCTCTCCATTTTCCTACTCTCGAATTCCAGTCACCCATGACTATATTAAATTTTCGTCTCCCTTCACGACCTGAATAATTTCTTTTATCTCATCATACATTTCTTCAATTTCTTCATCATATGCAGAGCTAGTTGGCATATAAACTTGTACTACTGTAGTAGGGACATATACTGACAAAAATGGACTGGGTACTACACAAATAAAATTAAGAATACAACAAAGCAGAAAATTAATAGGTTGTATCGATTCTTTTTGGCTGAACAAGAATATTTCTAATTGTTGTTGTTGTTTTGCTCTTTAGTCCAGAGACTAGTTTGATGCAGCTCTCTGCGCTACTGTATCCTGTGCAAGCGTCATCATATCCAAGTACCTACTGCAACCTACATCCTTCAGAATCTGCTTAGTGTATTAATTTCTTGGTCTCCCTCTACGATTTTTACCCTTCTCACTTCCCTCCATCACTAAATTAGTGGTCCCTTGATGCCTCAGAAAATGTACCACCAACCGATCACTACTTCCGGTCAAGTTGTGCCACAAACTCCTCTTCTCCCCAAGTCTATGCAAGACCTCCTCATTAGTTGTGTGATCTACCCATCTAATCTTCAGCATTCTTCTGTAGCACCACATTTCGAATGCTTCTGTTCTCTTCTTGTCCAAACTATTTATCATCCAAGTTTCACTTCCATACATGGCTACACTCCATACAAACACTTTCAGAAACGACACTTAAACCTATATTCGATATTAACAAATTTCTCTTCTTCAGAAACGCTTTCCTTGTCATTGCTAGTCTACATTTTATATCCTCTCTACTTCGACCATCATCAGCTATTTTGTTGCCCAAATAGCAAAGCTCTTTTACTGCTTTAAGTGTCTCATTTCCTAATCTAATTCCCTCGGCATGACCTGACTTAATTCGACTACATTCCATTATCCCCGTTTTGCTTTTGTTGATGTTCATCTTATATCCTCCTTTCAAAACACTGTCCATTCCGTTCAACTGCTCCTCCAAGTCCTTTGCTGTCTCTGACAGAATTACTGTGTCATCGACGAACCTAAAAGTTTTTATTAAACTTCAAAGTTTTTATTATTTCTCCATGGTTTTTAATACCTACTCCGAATATTTCTTTTGTTTACTATACTGCTTGCTCAATATACAGTTTGAATAACATGGGGGATAGGCTGCAACCCAGTCTCACTCCCTTCCCAACCACTGCTTCCCTTTCATGCCCCTCGACTCTGATAACTGTCATCTGTTTTCTGTACAAATTGTAAATAGCCTTTCGCTCCCTGTATTTTACCCCTGCCACCTTCAGATTATGAAAGAAAGTATTCCAATCATTATTGTCAAAATCTTTCTCTAAGTCTACAAATGCTAGAAACGTAGGTTTGCCTTTCCTTAATCTGTCTGGTAAGATAAGTCGTAGGGTCAGTATCGCCTCACGTGTTCCAATATTTCTAAGGGATCCAAACTGATCTTCCCCGTGATTGGCTTCTATCAGTTTTTCCATTCGTCTGTAAAGAATCGGCGTTGGTATTTTGCAGCCGTGACTGATCGTTCGGTAATTTTCACACCTTTGGGATTCGAATTATTATATTCTTCTTGAAGTCTGAGGTTGTTTCGCCTGTCTTATACATCTTGCCCACCAGACGGTAGAGTTTCGTTAGACCTGGGTCTCCCAAGGCTGTCAGTAGTTCTAATGGACTGTTGTGTACTCCTGGGGCCTTGTTTCGCCTTATGTCTTTCAGTGCTGTGTCAAACTCTTCATACAGTATCACACCTCCCATTTCATCTTCGTCTATTTCCTTTTCCATTTCTATAATATTGTCCTCAAGTACATCGCCCTTGTATAGACCCTCTATATACTCCTTCCACCTTTCTGCTTTCCCTTCTTTGCTTAGATCTGGGTTTCCATCTGAGCTCTTGATATTCATACAAGTGGTTCTCTTTTCTCCAAAGGTCTCTTTAATTTTCCTGTAGGTAATATCTGTCTTACCCCTAGTGAGATATGCCTCTACATCCTTATATTTGTTCTCTAGCCATCCCTGCTTAGCCATTTTGTACTCCCTGTCGATCTCATTTTTGAAACGTTTGTGTTCCTTTTTGTCTGCTTCATTTACTGCATTTTTATATTTTCTTTCATCAATTAAATTCAATATCTCTTCTGTTACCCAAGGATTTCTATTAGCCCTCGTCCTTTTATCTGCTTGATCCTCTACTGTCTTCACTACAAAAGAGTGGATAGGTTATAGGTTGAATCTACTCTATGCTATGGGTCAGAACTACGCAACAGGACTATGCTGACCTGAAAAGAAGAATAACAGCTGTGGAAATGGATTATTTATGAAGGAGTGTCAGAATATCAAAAATAGAAAAGAAAACTCATGATGAAGGGAGAAGTCGAATGATGGCAGATGAAACAGTGATAGACAGAACTGAAAGAAAATCTCTAAAGTGAAATGGACACCTATGGAGAATGCCAGATCATTGATGGCAAAAGAATATTTCTGAATGGAAACCACCTGGTTGACGTAAATGCAAGAGACCACGATGTTCTTGCGGGAAGGCGTGCCGGTCCCCGGCTTCAATTAGTGTCGAGGTTCGGTGAACAGACCAGCCTGTGGATGGTTTTTAAGGCGGTTTTCCATCTACATTGGCGAATGCGGGCTGGTCCCCCTTATTCCGCCTCAGTTGCACTGTGTTGGCGATTGCTGTGCAAACACCGTTTCCATGTATGCATACGCCATAATTATTTTACCACGCAAACATTTGGGGTTAAACTCGTCTGGTGTGAGACTTTCCTTAGAGGGAGGGATTTCCACTGGTGGCAGAACTGCACAAACATCCTGGGTTCGGTGTGGGGCGGTGGTGGGGTGAATGAACTGCTATGGCCTGTTGTGGGGGCTACGGTGCGACAAAGACTCTGTCGTTTCTAGGTATCTGGTTTAATACATATGTACATATAATCATGCAATTTCTGAGAACATTTCGCTTGGAAAACAGGGTTTTTTCATTGCTTAAAAATGCAATTGAAACGGTCACAACAGCAAGAAATTTCTTTTTTATGAGGTTATCGATTTCGATCTGTTTTAGACCATCTTCGGACCTGAGCACGTAATCATGCTCCTAATAGATATATTTGTGGAAATAAATCAGTTATAAGGTACTCATATACATTCCTGTATTGACACATATAATCCTTTAGCTGTTACTGCTTGCAAATGACTCATTCATACACAATTTATTTTTAATTAACATAACTAACATTTTTTAGCTTCTTAACCTGGCATTAACAAAATCCATCTCAACATAAGTGGGGCCCTAATTTAACAATCACACACCATAATACTCATACTAACTACCAATTTCGCTCATTTGCTAAAAGGTGCTGCGAGCGAACCGCCGAATCTTTCCATCAGTAAATGGGGTATGTTCTCAACTGACTCGGTTGTTTTAACCCCCTCCACTGACGGAATGACCCGCTTCCTAATTCCGTATGTATAAAGCCAATACGGACTTGTAGCTGTCACGCCTTTGCGCTTACTGCTACGTATTTAAACCGTAAATAGCTCAGTCCTAATGGTAAGAGGTAGTAGTGAATTCACCTTGTTAATCTTTGAATACAGCACAGCTGCCACAAGCTCAGCTCACTTTTATTCCACTCCTACCCTCGCCATTGCACCACATTAATTAGGTGCTGCATGGACCTTGCTAAATTCACTTGCGTATACATTTTTGACCGATACTCCCCAGTATTTACCTAATGATTAGTACACTCCTAACCGGACTATTTCCGAAAGAGCTGTGATGATTGAACAGGTTCGATCCACGGCCTACAGTGCCCTACAGTTCACACGGTAACACTGCCTACCTGACCCACTTAACTTGGTAGTGAGCTTATGTATCCAATCACCACTGCTAGCAGCAGTGGATAATCCTATCAGCACGACGAGAGCAGCAGACTTACCGTCGAATCCTCCTGAAAATACTTATAACTACGGTCGCCAGCTCTGAAGAAGCAAAAGAATAAATCAATTTTTTGGCTTGTTTCAAAGTGAAACAGCTTGAGTTGAATTTAAACTTAATTCTGAATATTACTATTTCTGATCATTCTAGGTGATTCTACAAAGCAAATACTCTCTCAATTTCTGTGAGTTGGCTAGGTAATTACTACCAAGACAATTTATGCAACTTAGGTTAACAAAATCCTATCCTTCAACTTATTTAATGATTTTGGATATTACTCTTTGGACAATTGATATATAATTAGTTAAGTGACTTTACTTGAAAAGTTACTCAGAAAAATTTAAGTAACTATAAATAGGCGACTCATTCTGGAGCGACCATTGCTCTTTTCAACATTCTTATACGCTAAAGTATTCTACAACCAAAAGAATTGTAAATGAAAGAGGCGATGGTGGCCTCAGTCTGATTTCACTGTACTATGTTTGAGGTTACTACACTTTACAATGAACAACATGCGTCGTAATTTTACTCATTACTATATTCTGTCCTCTGCACTTGCATAAAAGAAAACTGGCATTCTCCTTTCACATGTATACAAAGTTCGACTTAACAATTGCAAGTAGTCTTGCCTTGGGTAGACGTGTCGGTGCTGGTGGTGAGATGCATGTGGCTAACGCAGCTCTTCACGCCTCATGCCCTTAATGGCGGCTGAAACTACGAGCTGTAGCACTCGTATAAGCTACTGCACGTCCGCCATAAAATCTGGGCGCAGGAACTCTTACAATCAGCCCCAGCGGCATAGAGATGGCTTCGACAACCATTCGTCGCGTTCTACTCCACAAACGGCGACGATATTCGCCTCTTCGCTGTTGCACAATCACTTTTGCGTGAGCACAGTTACGCACGTCCGATCACGTCAACACTCCCCAGGCCATTCCATTGTTCAGTCCCTGTGTCTCCAGCTACCTCTAGCTACGCTCGTATCACCAAGAGTGGGGGCGTTCCCCTACCACCTTTTCACTGAAATCATTTAGTATTTAAGAATATTTATATTTATTACCCTGGAGTTCATACCAGTCACAATAATTTACTACTAGCGCTTTATAACATTAAATCATACAGTAATAACTTATAATTACCAAGAAAAAGAATACATTTGACTCCGAGAGCTTAGTGCATTGTCTGACAGGTAGCGCTAATTCCCAGTTTCGCCAATAGATGGCATCAGGGTGCACTCCCTGGCAGTCTCACACCAGCGCGCCCGTTTCCGACGCGCGGGCTCCAAATTACTGTCAGCCCACCATCATTTCAGTTCCGTTACAGTGCATATACAAGTAACTAAAATCTGAATCGGCATGTTGCCAGGTTGGGGAACTGGGTGTCGACTTTGCTGTGTGAAAAAGAGTAATATACATAGCATACAACGGTACGGTTCATGCTGTAGTGAAGAAGGACTTGTGGGTAAAATGTTCATAAGTGAATAAGGATACAGTATTACATGGCTCGTAATTACGCAGACAGCGAGGTAGGGGAGGGAACAACAGAAGCGATGGGAGCTCTCTTGCCGTCGGGACAGGCATAGTTCTACAGCTAAACGTTTTCACACAAACATCCATCTCGCAGAACATCTAAGTTACAGCTAGCGAGTCTGCTAATGACAGTATTAACAGGTTATGCTGAGATGACAAATAATTCGACAAATCAGTCGTTTATTATCTAAAAACGCAAAAGGCTTACAGGATTTAAAATGAACTTCTCTTACGAAACCACAGCGGGGTTTACCAAGCTTCACATCACTAACATTCTAATGCAGCTACATTTGCCACCTTGTCTTGAAACTGTTCATTATTAAACAACAACTGAGGGCAAGTCCGGTCAATAGGTTATGAAAACCTCATGCTCAGCATAAAAATAAACATATGATCCTTCACTTACGTCAGTGTAAACCCAAAGTAATTCCTATTTAACCAACTGTCGATGACCCTTAGAAAATATTTTATTGAAAAAATCTGTAGTTACCCCCACATCACAGTAATAAGGAAGTTTCACATTTTAACCATAAGGCAAAATAATATCCGCTTTGCACGCTACCATTTTTCGAAAACTTGTTTTGATACCTTGAGACTGATGACCTTAGAAGTTAAGTCCCATAGTGCTCAGAGCCATTTGAGCTCAGGTACCCTGAATAGTTAATGAGATATGAGGGATGCTATGAATATTTTACTTTCAGTCTATCATTTGCATCTGCGACTGAAGTGAATGCACTACTTAAAATCCATTTTCTTGATACTGAAGGTAGATACATATCTCATCTCAAGATTAAAGAAAAATTCAGTACTCAGTAATGATGACTTAACATCCACCAAAGCAAAATGATAGCGATTCCTATTTTTCGCTGTGAACTATTCGAATTTCACACAGTATCGTACTTAATACAGAAGTATGGCAATAACTATGACCATTAACGAAATGATAGGTAGCTCACAATGGTGCTGACGAATGAGACTATGAGATGTGAGAGAATGAATATTTTTCTTTCCCGATTAATTTGTTTAATATCGTCTGCGAAAGACTGAAGTGCAGCCAGCGTATGCGCCCTTCGGTTCCCGCAGTGTAGCGAAGGCGGGGGCAGAACGTTTCCTTCAGACTATGACTACCCTATCTTTATTCTTCAAAGACCGCTAGCTGTATTAGACTGCAGTCTCTCCTTACCTTTCGAACTAACTTACCGTACAGCTTATCTCATTAAATAATTCCTCCATGGATGCTATAATGACTGCTTCAAGCGAGAACATCGACTGTTAAGCGGTCAGTAATTATAGTTTATTCAAAGACTCAGTAAATATTAACACTTTTGATTACATTCAGCATGTCAGTCTACATGCTACAATTTGCTACCAATCGCTACCACAGTGAAACGACCGATCACGGCACGGACATGCTATAAAAGCATTTAGACGGTTACCGAGCAATGCCGACGAATGCACTATCCAAAGCTCGCCTCACTCCATCCTGGCCGAGAGCCCATCTGCCACCAACTCGCACGACAGCAGTAACTGGTCTCCAGCGTATTTTCAACTTGCACAGGTCAACTTATACTGGTAGCCATGACTAAAAAGCGCTCAATGGATAACTTCATCGATAACTATTACGGAAAATTGGCAAATACGTTGCCATGTGAGGACACTGTACCCTCACATATCCCCAGATCTCAAGAATTAATCTTGCCTGGAAATTTATGGCGACATAACGTTTCAGTGTGAAACTGATCACGTAAGAAGGGCCCCAGTAAACAGGAAAGAGCAGAAGAGAATACAATATAACGTTAAGTATGGAAATATTGTAGTTATTGACTTCAAAGAGTGTTACTACTCCACAGAATTACCAAGAGAAAGTGTTTGTAACTCGATCAAAACAATCCACTTTATGTCCATGGAAGAGCGATAAAGAAAGGTAAAGCATTAAGTCATAAACTGTCAGTTTCTGTAATGCACACTATACATTAATGTAACTGCCAATGTTGTGCAAATTAACATTCTTCTGCCTTTAATTCCGAATCAAATTCGTCAACTTTTAAAGTTCACCTGTAAAGCAGCTAATGAAGTAATCAACTTTTTAATTAGTCAAGAAAGTAATCAGTTTCAATAGAGAAATCAATAAAGCACTGATAAACTGGACAGTAACAGTCATTATTAAAATATAATGTCCTTACGCTAATCATAACCAGAGATGAAATATTGTCGTAACACAGCAAAAAGCTAAGTAATCAGAGGCTTTACAAAGCATACACACAGGTAAATAAGTAATCAACGTGACACCCACTATCGTTATTAATTAACGGATTCAAAAAGAAAAGAAAAGTAAGAAGGGAGCAACACTTTTACAAATCTCTATTAAAGGCACTCTGCTATGTTCTCGTGAGCCATATAGCTCTGGACGCCCATGGTCCCTAAAACTATTAACCATCCCCTTTGGTTCCTTCTATCCGAGTAAATTTAAAATATACAAAATTCCTTTTGACCTAAGAGCAAAATTTCTTCCATATAAATCCCCCTTTTGGTTATCTTTCTCTTTTTGAAGTACCAGTAGATTATTGTAGGACACTTGTTTAAGCTTTCTGTTTCATTCTTTAAAATAATACATAACTATCACGAAAAACTTCACATGAATAAACTATGAACGCTCTTCCGTGTGTAACATATACTAAATATTAACTTATTTAGGAATGAAGGGTTTCATTTGATCAACACTATATAATCCCTTAATTACACCTGATGAAGGTTCCATAAGAAGTAACGCTTTGGGATGTACAATCTTATGTACAACATATGGACCTTCAAAGATAAAGAAGAATTTTCTACATTCCTTACCGATCTTAGAACTTTTAGGATGAGATCGTACTAACACAAGATCTCCTACCTGAAATGAGGGTTCTATAGCATGTTGATTATAACTTTTAATTCTCCGTTCGGCATTTTTTACAATTTGTTCGCAAACTTTTTCGTCTGGGATGCATTGTTGGATCTCATTTACTGGTGGCCAAGGTAGAACAGCTAGTAAAGGCTCACCTATAATTCGCAGAATAACATTTTTCTTTCCTTTACATAATACGGTAATCCAATAATTAGGACTCGCATTAGATGACTTTCAATAATTGGTTCTTCAATTAATTGAGCACGGTTTAAATTCCATTTGAAATAATTCCTATAACCTCTCCACCGTTTAGAATAAGGAGGAGAGTGTAACAACTCTAAAGTTAGGTGGTATTTTTTTCCTCTTGACCAATAATTTTGTTTAAACTGCCTAACAGAATCATCCCAATCCTTAAATTCAGTTCTATGCAGTACTGCCCATTCCGCAGCTTCTGCTTCTAAATGTCCTATTACAAATTGAATGCGTTTTTCATTACTCCATTTAGGAGATAATGATGTTTCAAAAGCTTTTATAAAGATTATAGGGTGAAGTTCGCCTCCTGGTTTGAATACAGGAAATCGACTTGCTACATTTGAATTTATCGTTATGTCATCCAAACATTCTGCGAGAGAAATAGTCGGATTTTGTTTAGATTTCAGAGACGGAGTTGCATCGGATTGGCTTGCCGTGATTTCTTTATTCATATTGTTGTCGTCCGAGCTAGCAAATTCGATGCGACTGTTGTCTCTGATTACGTTATTGCTTCTACTACTTGAAATGTTTCCATTATTATCTAATTCCGATAACCGTTTAGTAATTTCCTGTATTCGCATTTCTGTATTGGATACGCTATTAGCTAATATCGATTCTTCACTGTGTTCACGATGTGAACGCTCTGTACCTTCGTCAATGTTATTATCTTTGGCAGTCTCAAGGTTACTGCATATTTCAGTAATTAAAAATTTCATGTTTTCGATTTCGGTATGATCCTTTTCTACTTGATGAGTTAATGTCTCTAATTCTACATTATCTATTAAAGAAATCTCTGCAGGTTTGGTAGAGACCTCTTTAATAGATTCCAATAATTCTCTACGAACAGTTTCTGTTTGCATAGAAAATTCATCTCGTAACATATCGTTATTTTTCTGTATTTCATTTACAACTAAGACAGTGACACTATCTAGTCTCTCGGTTAAGTCAGTAATATCGTTTCGCATGCGAGCTTTTTCCTCGCGCGATTCCTGGATATGTTCTTCTAACCTTTTACAATTATCAGCAATCTTATTACTAAGTCCTACTAATTTTTCCTGCATTTCAACTTTAGAAGCCTCTATTTTATCACTTAATTCTCGACTGGTTTCATTAAGATGTTCCTGTAACCTGTCTGCAGATTTTTCTAGCTCCCCTTTTAATCTAGCAGTAGATTCCTCGTTAGACTGTTTTAATTCCTGTTTCAGATCCTCTTTTAATCTAGCAGTAGATTCTTCGTTAGACTGTTTTAATTCCTGTTTTAGTTCCTCTTTTACTCTAGCAGCAGATTCTTCGTTAGACTGTTTTAATTCAGCTAGAAAATCCCCATTAGATTGTTTTAATTTAGCGATCGCCCTAAAAAGGGATCTCATGCTCCTATCGGACATAGATTGCTTTTCGTCTGACATTTCACTTCCCGACATTATTGTAAGATATTAACTATTTACGCACGCAGACTTGTAATCAACAATCCTGTAAAAGCACACTCCCTATGTACAACACTACACTTCCAACTTGAAACAAACTCACCGGACACTAATATTGTAATTTGTAGTTCTCGATGATCAGTGTGCTGCTATGGGCTGCAGATGTAACAGCCGTCGATGCAGCCGCTGAGATGCTGCAACCCCGCTTCCGCAACCGGCAGGACGCTGAGTCGAACACCGGAGACGTCACTGGCTGCAACCACGCCCGGCACCGCCGTAGACAGGCGAAGCCCTCCGCAACACCTCTAATACCAGCCGGAGGAACGCCCCGCAGCTGACGTACTGGGCCTGTTACTTTAGGGAGAAAAAAGGTTGTCGGGGTTTGCAGCGTTCAGCTGCTGCCCAACAGATGCGCCTTCTCGTGGAACAACTGCGTGACCGTACTGCTTGGCTGCGCTCCGTCAGATGCCCACACCCGCGAAGTCGCCGCTGGCTGGTGAAGGCTCCACGAAAACTCGCGTTGACTTCCGAAGGGCTCTTGATGTTTTGTTTCGTACCTGTGTGCCTTAGTTGCACACAAGTCCTGTTTCTAAGGTCGCCACGGTGTAGTGTAACGACGTAAGTTTTTTATAACCGATTTTCGTTTGATATATGACCATGTGCAGACTTCGTCACCTACGTCAGTTACAACCCACTTCAAAATGATTTATATTCTTTTTAAATTGTCATAGAATGGTTCTTGAACGAAACTGTAAAACATCAGTTGAGTCGTATGCAAAGAATTACATCACTTGGGCCAATTGGTTTTCGTAAACTTTTTCGATTTAAATTTCGTTTGTTTCTCCTCAGAAATTATATTGACACACGTTATCTTGATTTAGTCGATACCAGAATCACACATTGAATAAACCTTTGAGATTCAAAGTTTCGATGAACGCTGTCAGAATTCAATAATCTTGTCAAATATATTATTAATCCGTTCACATAATTCTTCATAAATAAATCCTCAGAACACGTGTTTCAACTTTAGTAGCATCCACTATTTTATTAGCTTCCTACACATACAGATGTGAACTTGACCGTTGACAAACTAGGACTGACTTTTCAATAAGATTAAGCTCTATATGACGTCATTGTTGTACAAAAAGAGTACAAAAAATTCATTTTTAATTTTTAAAAGCACGACGCAACAACTCGGTTCCAGGATCTTCTGTTGCTCCTTGGCTGTCGACCCGCGACGTATAGCGGCCAGCAATTTCCTCTCTGGTCGCGGCAGCGAAGACGCTGTCTCCGTTCGTTGCGCCGCCCTCTCCGTACATGAAACACATAAAAAAATACAAAACTTTTAGATAATTTACAGCTATTACAAATATTAAGAAAAATACATAAACAACCTAAATTAACTTATATTCGCCTGCAAACTGGGCTGACACTGGTGGATGGGTGACGCTTAATTTCGTCCCACTACACTATCCACCTTTCCCACAACTGCCATTACATGCTTGTCCCACTTCATATCGCTCTGCAATGTTACGCCCAAATATTTAATCGACGCAACTGTGTCAAGCGCTACACTACTAATGGAGTATTCAAACATTACGGGATTCTTTTTCCTATTCATCTGCATTAATTTACATTTATCTATATTTAGAATTATCTGGCATTCTTTACACCAATCACAAATCCTGTCCAAGTCATCTTATATCCTCCCACAGTCACTCAACGACGACACCTTCCCGTACACCACAGCATCATCACCAAACAGCCGCACATTGCTGTCCACCCTATCCAAAAGATCATTTATGTAGATAGAAAACAACAGCGGACCTACCACACTTCCCTGGGGCACTCCAGATGATACCCTCACCTCGGATGAACACTCACCATCGAGGACAACGTACTTTGTTCTATTGCATAAGAAGTCTTCGAGCCACTCACATATTTTGGAACCAATCCCCTATGCTCGTACCTTAGTTGGGAGTCTCCAGTGGGGCACCGAGTCAAACGCTATCCGGAAGTCAAGGAATATGGCATCCGTCTGATACCCTTCATCCATGGTTCGCAAGATATCATGTGAAAAAAGGGCGAGTTGCGTTTCGCAGGAGCGAAGCTTTCTAAAGCCGTGCTGATGCATGGACGGCAACTTCTCTGTCTCAAGGAAATTCATTATATTCGAACTGAGAATGTGTTCGAGAATCCTGCAACAAACCGATGTTAAGGATATTGGTCTGTAATTTTGAGGATCCGTCCTTCTACCCTTCTTATATACAGGCGTCACCTGCGCTTTTTTGCAGTCGCTCGGGACTTTACGTTGGGCAAGAGATTCGCGATAAATTCAAGCTACCTAGAGAGCCAATGCAGTAGAGTACTCTCTGTAAAACCGAATTGGAATCCCATCAGGACCTGGCGATTTATTTATTTCCAACCCATTCAGCTGCTTCACAACCCCAGGGATATCTATCACTATGTCCTCCATACGGGAATCTGTACGAGACCCAAACGCCGGTATGTTTATACGATCCTCCTGCGTGAAAGATTTCTCAAATGCTAAATTTAAAATTTCAGCTTTAGTTTTGCTGACTTCCGTTGCCAGGCCAGATTGTTAAGTGAGTGACTGGATGGAAGCATGTGACCTGCTTACTGATTTTAAGTAAGACCAGAATTCCCTTGGGTTTTCAGCAAGATCTTTTGCTAAGGTATGACAGTGGTAGTGGTTGTATGCTTCTCGCGTCGCTCTTTTTACAGCAACACGAATCTCTACTAACTTTTGCCTGTCCTCATTCTCCCGATCTTTCTTGTACCACGAGTGCAACTGTCTTTGCTTCCTGAGCATTCTCCGAATTGCGCTGTTAAACCACGGTGGGTCTTTTACGTCCGTAACCCACTTTTTCGGCACATACTTCTCCAATGCGTGATTTACAATGTGTTTAAAATTTGCCCATAATTCTTCCACGTCCATCGAACCGGAAGTAAATGAAGTCGATTCACTTACTAAGTGGGACGCTAACAATTGCTTATCTGCTCTTTCTAGTAAGAATACTCTCCTAGCCTTCTTGACCGACTTTTTAACTTTCGTAAGCATAGTCGTAGTGACAACATCATGATCACCAATCCCTGTCTCAACACCGACACCGTCGATAAGGTCTGGTCTGTTCGTGGCTACCAGATCTAAAATATTTCCATCACGCGTTTGCTGTCGATTTAGCTGCTCAGGACAGTTTTCGGATAATGTGTTCAAAAGTAACTCACACGACGGCTTGTCTGTACCACCTGTAATGAATCCATAGACATCCCAGTCTATACTAGGTAGGTTGAAGTTGCCTCCGACTAATATAGCATGATCCGGGTACTTCTGCGATATAGAGTGTAGACTCCCTTTGAATGTTTCTAGAACTGTCACGGTGGAACCTGGTGGCCGGTAATAACACCCAAAAATTAACTTTATTTCTCCTAGCCCTGTTAAACGTGTCCAGATAACTTCACAATCACACTCTACTTCGACCTCAGTATATACAATATTTTTGTCAACTCCAATGAAGACACCACCTCCTACGGTGTCTAATCTGTCTTTCCGATACACGTTCCAACACTCACTAAATATTTCAGAACCTCCTATCTCAGGGATCAGCCAGGTCTCAATCCCGAGAATAATTAGCACGCCACACGCTTCCTGGAATGCAGTAAATTCAGGAGCTTTATTCCGAACACTGAAAGTTTACTGCTAATATCTTGATAGCTGAAGTGTCTTTACACTGAGCGCATCCTGATTTCCCTGCCTGCACGTCGACTGGTGAGTGTTCATCAGGACACCTCGCACTACTGCCTAGCCTAAAAAACCCCATGTGCACGCCACAAGTACTCTGCTACCCGAGTAGCCCCTTCCTTTGTGTAGTGCACCCCTGACCAATCTAGGGGCGTCCTAGAATTCCCCACCCAATAGCGCCAGTCTAGAAATCTGCAGCCAAGACCGTCACAGAGTCGACGAAGCCTCTGGTTGAGACCCTCCACTCGGCTCCAGACCAAAGGACCCCGATCCACTCTGGGAACGATGCTGCAAATAGAGAACTCTGCTTGCACCCCGCGTGCGAGGCTAGCGGTCTTCACCAAGTCCGCCATCCGCCTGTACAAACTGAGGATCGCCTCAGAACCCAAGCGACAGGCATCTTTGGTGCCGACGTGAGCAACTACGACTGCACCCCGTACGCTCGATAGCCGCAGGCAAGGCCGCCTCCACATCTTGGATGAGGCCCCCCGGCAGACAGACCGAGTGCACGTTGAAATTCTTTCCAGCCCTGTACGCTGTTTCCCTAAGGGGCTCCATCATCTGCCTAACGTTGGAGCTCCCAATAACCAGCAAGCCTTTGCCTCCGGGTGCCTGCTCGGGCCCTGCTGAAGGAGCGGCCACCTGCCCACTGACAGGATGAACGGGCGAGGCCAGCCGGCCAGCCTACACTTTGACCCTACGCCTCGAGCGACGCGAACGCGTTGCAGTCCGCCACGCACCCTGAGGTGAGGGCGGCCCCAACCCGCCGGGTACACTAGAAGGTGCCTCGGCGGCTGAGTCAGCAGACGCAGCAAGCGACACCTGGGGTGTCTCAAGCGACGCGCCGGACCCTTCGCCGTCGCTGCACCTCGAGGCAGCAGCCTGAAGGCGGCTGACCGTGGCCAACAGCACGCTCAGCTGCTCGCGAACCGCGGCCAATTCCTCCTGCGCCCGCACACAGCACGCACACGTCCTATCCATCCTACTACTAATATCTCGACGTATAGAGATGCGACGAATAAAACAGCAATATGGGACTGCACAGTTACGTCACCAGCGCCAGATTGAGCTGCGATATACGAACAATTATTTACGAACCAAGCAATCAAATGACCACGATTACGCTACTATACAGATATTACTGTCTTAGTACAAATGACAACCGCCTACGCGATGTTACACTGTACCATTATTAAAATTTGATACTACCCCTTTCTAATACGAAAATACGCAAAGATCCGAAAAATTTCACCACGCAAGCACACAAACACACAAAGTAATTTGAATTAAACCTGCGGAACTAACACGAAAAACTGAATATACGACTAGTTTCTGCTACTGCTGCTCGCACACGTCACTCTGCAAGCACAGATGAAACTGCACTGGCCTCTGTCTGCTGCTAACTGACTCTACGAAATAATCAGAAAGCACTGGCTGTGCAAAACAAACAACTGACTAACGACTCCGCGAATTTATACTTTACAGCTGTCAATAAGCAATATAACTCCCCTCAAATACGAGAATACGCAACGATTTTATGTAATTAAATGTGCAAGTGCACAAACACTCGGAAAGAAATTAAGAATCAAACTACAAAACAAATATGAAAGCTAAATATGCGACTCGCTACTGCACTGCTGCTGCATTACTGCTGCATTGATACTTCATCAGCGGCTGCTCAAGGCTCTGACATAGAGGTAACGTAGTGTCGTCAGGTTAAACACAGGAAGAAAACACGTGGCAGGATCACTTCACCTTAACAGATCGCGCCGCAATAGAAAATAAATGTAAACGTCATACACACACACACACACACACACACACACACACACACACACACACACACACAGCACAGTACAATTCAAAATGGTGCAATGATGAATTTGAAGTACACTGTGAGTCGAATTTCGCTCTGATCCCTGATCCCTTTGGCGGTCCTTCATTATCTATTTTTTCTGAACGGTCAACAATTCATAATAGCTCACCAAAATCATCAAATGTTCGCGACGCTAATCGTTTCCTTACTTTCTATGGTAAATGCTTTATAAAAATTATAATCAAATCATCATCACCAATAGGATTGTCCAGATAACTATTGCGCTCCCAGTGTTTTTGAAGAAAGTAGCGCACCAACCCCTCGTGCCGATCGTGACTGTGCATGGCAAATAATTTCTTTTTTATTCTAGGTTGTTTCTCACGCAACCAGTATCTGCGGAGAAACGCATTTTCACAAAGTCTACAAAAGTAGTATACTAATCAGATACATTGTTTCCCCATATCGCTGCGCGGGATTAGCCGAGTGGTCTGAGTCACTGCAGTCATGGACTGCGGGGCTGGTCCCGGCGGCGGTTCGAGTCCTCCCTCGGGCATGGGTGTGTGTGTTTGTTCCTAGGATAATTTAGGTTAAGTAGCGTGTAAGCTAGTGGACTGATGACCTTAGCAGTTAAGTCTCATAAGATTTCACACATATTTGAACATTTTTTTCCCCATGTCCTAGCACCTGCATTCATGTGTCTTACACAAATATCGATTTTTTTCTGGTTCATTTTTAACTCGTGCAAATGAAACTTTAAATTCGTTCATAAAATCCATGGGATGTAATTGTTCATATGACTCAAATTCTTTAAACTGTTCTTGACAGAGTACCCTGTTAACAAGATTTTTACAATAACCTGTTTCACGATTTTCTTGCGTTATCATTTCTGTTTCTTGTCGGATAATGTTTGTGTCTACTGAGGTATGAGATGTTCTTACATTCTTCATTGTGCCTTCCAGTGCCTGTATTTTTGGTTCTAGATTGGAACATTGTTCTTGTACACCTGATACTACATTAATGGCTGATTTATTGTTTTCCACACACGCTGTTTGACCTCGAACTACCTCATTATTTGTAACGGCATTGCTCAGTAAAGCTTGTTTTACTACTTTCGCTTGTGAGCTTACTTGTTTTTGTACCTCAGTTACATCAGCTTCGATCTTTTGACACCACATTGTAACCTTGTGCACGAACTCTGACGGTTTCTCATCAAGTGATTTCCTTCAGTCCTGACTCTGAAACTCATTACTAAAATTCACTATTTTTTAATCTAAGATTTTTTGCAATTTTTTAGTTTGTTGCCGGCCGCGGTGGTCTAGCGGTTCTAGGCGCGCAGTCCGGAACCGCGCGACTGCTACGGTCGCAGGTTCGAATCCTGCCTCGGGCATGGATGTGTGTGATGTCCTTAGGTTAGTTAGGTTTAATTAGTTCTAAGTTCTAGGCGACTGATGACCACAGAAGTTTAGTCGCATAGTGCTCAGAGCCATTTTTTTTAGTTTGTTCTTCGAATTTTTTGTTCAGATTTTGCTCATGAACATCGACTTTTTGTTCTATTCAGCGTTAATTTTTTCTAAAAACTGCGTCAATACGTTCTGTTACTTCCTCATGTGTCTCAACATCTACATTTAAGTTTGTACTTTCACTTTCCAGGGCATCTGCATTTTGAATTCTACCACATCTGATTAGTTAACAAAATACATATCACCAGTGTGCTGATTAACACTGTCCTTTCGTCGATTGTGTTACCGTTCTCTGTTTAATTAGACATCGTTGTTCAATTGTATACAGCACACGCAAATTATAATTAAAATGAGATTATTCGCAGTCTATTATTTTTTTCCTGTCCCTCGTTGCTTGGAAGTCGAGGCGCCGCTAAAAAAGTGTAGTTCACTCACCATAAGTAGACGATGGCAACCAGGCTCCGGATCCGAAGACTTGTACGATGCCACGTCCCCGTCATCGGTCTCCACATATAACGACCCTGTCGGTATTCCTCCAGGCCCGATATATTAAGTCGCAATCTCTCCTTACTTTTCCAACAAACTTTCCGTACAGCTAATCTTCTTAAATAATTCCTCCAGGGTTTCTATGATGACTGTTTCAAGTGAGAACATTGATTATCAAGGGCTCACGAATTATAATTTATTCAAGCACTAAATAACCTTAACACTTTTGATAACGTTCAGCATTTCAATCTACAAGCTACAATTTGCTAACGATTGCTCCCACACTGAAACTTGAGCACGGCCGATAGCGTCCCGGACACGCTACATGAGCATTAAGGCGGTTGCCACTCAGTGCCGATGAATGCACTATCCCAGCTCACTTCGTCCTGGCCGAGAACCCAACTGCAGCTAACACGCACCACAACAATAACTTGTCTCCAGCGGATTGTCAACAAGCAAAGAGTAAATTATACCGGTAGCCACGGCTACCACACGCTCAGTGGGTAGCTCCATCGATAACTACATATATTTTTAATTTACAAACATACAGCAAATACATCGGCATGTGAGAGCACTGTACTCTCTCAAGACGATTTAGTGACAGCAAACTGAAGTGTACTCCCCTTCAGAACAGAGGGGTGGACTCGCCCAGCTACGAGAACGAGAATGCGTTTCTGCGCATGACGTGCAGGTAAGGCCTTAGTGTGAGCTCTGGTCTCTCTAATGTTGCCTTCATTCTGTTGTCATACACATATACAGATGAAAGCAGCAAATTAGTTGTCTCTTAAGGGAAGGTACAATATCGGAATTTTAATGGTAAACCAAATAGCGAAGCACAAAACCACTCTTGTAGCGTCCACCACTGGAGTTGTATGAACATTTCTGTAATTCATTCGTACTTAATAAACGAACCTGTGACGAAGTGTGCTGCTCGTCTTTGGATTTCTCTATTTTCTCTACCTCTGCTTTCTGGAATTACTCCCACACTGACGAACGACATTAAAGCTTCGGAGGAACACGTGTTTTGAAAGCTACCGTTTTCACGGTGGACTGCACTTCCTGGTTTTTCTTTCAGGGAACCTCTCCGGCATCTGCATTTCCTGCAATTAGTTTTATGCTGTCGCTCCACTTTAATTGCTCCGTGTGCATACGGCAAGATATTCAATGAATATAATTGCTTCCAGTGACTGTTCGCCAATTGTGTAATCAAATAATAACGGGCCAGACGGGACACTAAACCTTAATCTTCCTTCTTTTTAACAACGTTTCCTTCCGCTTATTTAGTCACAGTACGTTCATTTGTTTGTTACCCGTCAACTAACAGTCCCAGCTCCAAGTGTAGATCCTTTATAAGTTTCCTGCATTTCACTACAAATTTCTATCGTTGCGACTTCTTCATGTACGGCAATATAACCGACGAACATCCTCTTGGAGCTTTCGACGTGATTTAAGTATTTTGTGAACAGTAACGGTCTCCTAGCGCTTCCTTCGGGTACATGCGACGTTATTTTATCTTCTGCAGATTTCTCTCCGTCAAAAATGGCATGGTGTATTCTATTTGCTAACAACTATTGCACACGTGGGAGAAATAGATTGCTGAAACGCCTGAAGTATTTTCATCAGTAGGCAGAGTCTGGAAACCTTACCTCTACGAGGTGTTTCAGGAGGGACGGTAAATATTTTATGAGGTGATAGTATAGACGAATTGCAATAAAAATGCCATATAACATGCGCACAATTTTTATTGAGTACAGGGATACAGCTGTTAGCTAGGTAACACAAACAAAACCCAAAGCAAAGGCAAATGAGGACTTTTATAGTTTATTTTCAAAAATTTCACCGCCAACGTCAATGCACTTTCCACTTCCCTTCATAACACCACGAATAGCTCTTCTGAGGTCATCTTTGCTTTCTTTTATGAGGGCTGTACAACTCACAATCCGAACGATCAAATCGGCTCTTGTGGTTACTTTTTCTTTGTAGACTTCGCATTCTTGTAGCGAAAGGAATCTCTTCCAATAAGGCTGGAAGCTCATTTTCAAGAAACAGTAGATAATAAGGTCCAGTAAGACGATAAAGTAACAGGCGCAATCCACTGATTATCTAGCAGACCACACTACACGTTTATATAGATGCGTTCTTGAAAATGTGTCTCCAAAATGTGTCTCCACAGTGGCATGTGGGTTTTCTTCAGACCATTGACGTGAATTACGAGTGTTATTGATGCCGTCACGAGTGAAAGTATTCAATGACAAATTTCCAATCGTCTATCTTCATCTCCTGCTAGAAGTGTTGAATTAGCTGTAAATGATACGGATGAAACCCGTGCATACATATTATTATATATGGAACACCGATGCGTGCAGAAATTCTGCGTGTACTTGTTGAAGGACTACGTTCTACTGACTGAATAATGTCATCTAGTTCATTCACAGTCTCTCAATTTACACGTTCAGATGCAGTATGGCTGCTGGGCACAGTATCAGTGTCATGCTGTGTATTGAATACACCAGTAAACACTCTTGAATCTGGTAGTCTTCGGTTAGGAAATCGGATGAAATATTCTCTACAGCAGCAGTGTTTCCATTACAAAACCCATACAAAAATGCCTTCTCAGCATACTCAGCATGTGAAAATACGTGCGGCATGTTTATACGTTACAGTACTGTATACTTGGCCAACAAATCACAATGAAAATTTCAGTGTAAACTAAAGCACAACTTCACAACGTGAACATCAACACCGTAGTGCTGACATTCGATAAATATGCCCATACCAATCCACAGCAACAGGTGTACCAACACACGAAACAAAAATGCATTGAACTCAATTGTATCTCCGTACTCAATAAAATTGGACAGATGTTTTATAGCATTTTTTATTGAAATTCCTCTATACTACCATCTCCTGAAACATTTACCATTCCTCCTGAAACTTCCTGTGCAAACCCTTAAGTATGTTTAATCAGTTTTGTTACAGCAGCCAAAATCAGTTCCTTAAAGAGGACCGCACTGTTTCCCTGTGGCTAACTAAGCTTATGCAACGTCTGTAATGACCTCAACGTCGACTGGGCGTTAAACCGTAATATCACTTCTTTCCCGCGCAACGTTAAAAGACTGTCCTCCTTGCAGAGTCAGGCCCAACAAAACCGCACCCTACTTGTGTAGTGGAAAGCACCTCGTATCTCTGAAACGAGAGCTTTGCAGTGCCTCTAAATAAACCGCCCCTAACGCCGGCTCCTTTCACTCGGCTCTAAAAGTCAGAACTGCTGACTCTGGCTCAACTCGGCGCGGGAGCCCCGCTAGTGGATGGGTATCAGCGTGCAAGTTTTATTGCGCCAGTGAAAGTGCTGAACAGGTAGCCAGCCAGTCCGCAGACAAGCCAGCGAAATCCCGCGGGACAATGGCGGGATGCGGCCGTCCGTCGCTTGCCAAGCTGTTTATGAAGAGGGATAAGCGCTCCAGCTGCCTTCCGTCCCAAAGAGAATAAAAAAGGGGGCAAAGAGATTCTGTCCGCCCGCCCCGAGATAAGCGGGTGTCGGGCCGAGGCAGGGAGCCGCAAATTCCGCTTCAAGCATGTACACGCCGCCAGCGCGTTATTAATAGTGCAGTGCATACCAGAGGGAACAGCAAGGAAGGCACGCAGACTGTGGCTCTGGGGTCAGCTGAAAGACGACAGGATGTGCAGTGCGAACACTGATTAGACAAATGCGCTGCAGTTCTCTGTCAGCTGCATTTATACTCTGCCGACCACTGGGAAGTGTGGGGCAAAGAACAGTTCGCATTTAACCGTGTGTATAGTTTAGTTCACGTACCATTCAAATTAAAAAAAGCGTCTCTGTGCAGCTAAAAATCTTTAAGAATAAAATATCGCTATTTAATATTTTTATGATCTATGAAAGGCAGTTGATTGTGTAGACTACATTGTTGTTTTGGTCTTCAGTCCAAAGACTGGTTTGATGCAGCTCTCAATGCTACTCTATCCTGTGCAAGCCTCTTCATCTCTGAGAAACTCCTGCAACCTACATTCTTCTGAATCTGCTTAGTGTATTCATCTCTTCGTCTCTACGATTTTTACCCTCCACACTTCCATCCAGTACTAAATTGGTGATCCCTTGATGCCTCAGAACGTGTCCTACCAACCGATTCCTTCCTCTAGTCAAGCTGGACCAGAAATTTCTCTTCTCCTCAGTTCTATTCAATACCTCCTCATTAGTTATGTGATATACCCATCTAATCTTCAGCATTCTTCTGTAGCACCACATTTCCAAAGCTTCGATTCTCTTCTTGTTCAAACTCTTTATCGTCCATGTTTCACTTCCATACATGGCTACACTCCATACAAATACTTTCAGACACGACTTTCTGACACTTAAATCTACACTCGATGTTAACAAACCTTATTCTATATTACGTAGTAACTGGATTGTAGACCAGGTCTCGTAATTTTCTTAAAAGCCATTACTGATTGTTCTTGATGTTTTGACTTATATACGTTCTATGGGCTTCACTAATATGGTAATATAACTTTATATTTTGGCTATATAGACCACTGCATGTAACTCACGGCGGAAGCGCCACCTGTCTTTTTGATGTATGTATTTACGTTATTGTTCCTATACCTCCCACAATGTCATAACGGGAGTGTTAAATGCTTGCCAAATTTATTTATTATCACTCTATTTAAGAACGCATTTAATATTGATGTTTCAAATATTGCTTCAGTACGCCTATCGGCACAAAGTTCGCGACATGAGCGCCACCTGCCCTGGCCGCTGTGCTACTACGCTGGCCGATTTTACTCAGTCGCTTAGGCGCTCTGCAACTTCTATGTACCTATTTTATTTGTTTGACAAACCCTGTTGTCAGGGCTATATTTTATATGATTAATGTAACTATGCAGATGTTTGCCTAAACGATAAGGACATATCACTTCATGTTGTTATAATACTGTAAGTACCAAGAATCTTTCTCACATCTTGTAATACAATATTTTCCTAATATATGTTAAACTTTATTCTTGACTCATGTTTCATACCTTAATATATATTACGATGTTCATTGTCCCCAGGCCGTCTTCTGAAGAAGATAGATTTATATCTATTGAAACCTAGGTAAAGATTACTTTATCCTTTGCAACTGGTCGGCTGTTCTTAGTCTGATTTACGTGGAACCATTGCTGTAGCGCAGCTATGTTTAAAGTACTGAAATCTCTCTTCTTCATAAACGCTTTCCTTAAATGTGAATTGCAGAGTAATAATGTAGATGTAGATGTAGATCGACAGTCTACATTTTATATCCTCTCTACTTCGAGTATAGTAAGTTATTTGGTTGCTCGAATAGTAAAATTCATCGACTACTTTGTGCCTTATTTTCTAATCTAATTCCGTCAGCATCGCCTGATTTAATTCGACTACATTCCATCAGCCTCGTTTTGCTTTTGATGATGTTCATGTTACAGCCTCCTTTAAAGACACTGTCCACTCTGTTCAACTGTTCTTCCAAGTTCTTTGCTGTCTCTGACAGAATTACAATGTTATCGGCAAACCCCAAGGTTTTCATTCCTTCTCCCTGGATTTTAATTCCTATTCCAAATTTTTCTTTGATTTCCTTTAGTGGTTGTTCAATGTACAGATTGAATAAGACTGGGAATAGGCTACAAGACTGTCTCACTCCCTACTCAACCTTTGCTTCCCTTTCATACCCCTCAACTCTTATAACTACCTTCAGAATTTGAAAGAGAGTATTCCAATCAACGCTGTCAAAAGCTTTCTCTAACTCTACAGCTGCAGTAAATGTAGGTTTGCCTTTCCTTAACCTAGCTTCTAAGACAAGATCAAATGGTTCAAATGGCTCTACGCACTATGGGACTTAACATCAGAGTTCATCAGTCCCGTATAATTAGAACTACTTAAACCTAACTAACCTAAAGACATCACACACATGCACGCCTGAGGCAGGATTCGAACCTGCGACTGTAGCAGGCACGTGGTTCCGGACTGAAGCGCCTAGAACCGCTTGGTCACAGGGGCCGGCCTAAGATAAGTCATAGGGTCAGTATTGCCTTGCGTGTTCCTACATTTCTATGCAATCCAAACTGATCTTACTCGAGGATGGCTTCTACCAGCTTTTCCATTCATCTGTAAAGAACTCGTAGACCATGTTAAGCTGTTAGGAAAAGTTTTAATGGAACTAATGACTTTATAAACAACTGGTTTGAATCATACTTAACAAACAGAATGCAAAAACTGTGCTGAAGAAATCAAACAATTTTGGAAGGGTAGAAAATTTTAGCGACTAGTGATAAATGACGAAAGGAGTTCCAAAGGATTCAATTTTGGGTCCACATCTATTCCTTATATATGTGTGAATGACCTGCACTTAATATTCAACAAGCAGGATTGATGCTTTTTGCAGACGATTCGAGTGTTATAATAAATCTCCTTAGAGAGAAAACAACAGAAGAGAGTGTTAACGATGTTTTACAAAGAATTAATAAGGGGTTCTGTGAAAATGGATTCCCCCTACATTTTGAGGAACACACTGCATACACAGCACATGAGTAGGAGTCTGTTCCAAAGTTTTGGATTACATACTAATGAAAACTTGAGCTGTAAGGAGAATATTACTGAACTTTTCAAACAATCAAATTCGGCTACTCTTGCTCTTCGTGTAATTGCTTTTCGTGGAAGCAAATGACTCAACCTCCTGACATATTTTGCGTATTCACACTCAATAATGTTTTACGGAATAATTTTCTGGGGTAACTCATCATTTAGAAAGAACTTATTGATGGTGCAAAACCGAGTAGTAAGAATAGAATGTGGTGTTCACCAACAGTCATTATGCACGTATCCCTACATGGAGTTAGGCATTTTAATGGTACTATTACAACACTTATGGTCGCTAATGAAATTAATCATCAAAAGTCCATCACAATTTGAGAACAATAATACTGCCCATATCTACAGCACTACAGGAAAAAATTACCTTATTATCCTTTATTAAAGCTGTCAGTAGCTCAGAAAGGAGTTCAATATGCAGTAGCAAAAAGTTTTGATCATTTGCCCAATAATATAAAATGTGTGACAGGTAGCAAAATAAGTGTTAAATGAAAATAATTTCTCCTGGACAACTCCTCCTATTCTGTCTATGAATTTCCATTTAAAAACTGTGGACAAGTGTGTCTGTTAAAACTGAGATGTCTTAATGGGATAAGTGGCTTTCCACAGGTAGCATACAGGGTCAATAATAATATGTTTCCTGTTAATCACTGTAACATAACGTGATGTTGTCTACGACATGTGTACTGAGAATTAGTTTTAATGAATGCCGAAAGGTCGAAAAAAGCGCCAACATGGGTAAAATAATGTTAAATATACGTATTTTACTTATTAAAACAAGATGTATTTATGAGAGGGAGAATGAATGGCTGTAGTCACACGTCATTTGCATCCATTTGTACTACAAAGATTTTGTATTTGGTGTCCACCCACCCAGATTATGATTCTAAGCATCTCTCAAAGAGTATGGCGTAATGATGCTCTAGGAAAGGTGTGACCTTTGAGGTATTCTTGTCAGTGTACATTAGCAAATATTTTACAAATGGCAAGAAACATTTAGCTGACTTTGTGTCGTTTCTAGGGAACACCACAAGAAGGTAGTCTCTTTTCGTACCCAATGAAACTTATTTACAATATTCACAAAATTTCCAATGAGTATGACGTGCATTACACTTGTTTCCTGTATTTACGTAATTTCCACTGGTTGGGACGTTTTCTTCTTAAAGTAATCTCTGTACATAGTTAAAAATGACTTCAAGCTGTAGTCAATTTGGAATCTTTGTAAAGCCTTTGCAAGAGTCTCAGCAATCTTACTTACTGACTTTTTCTTATTCTCCCATCAAATCTTAAAATTAATTAGAAAAACTGCTTCGTCTTCACAAAGAACTTTTTTCTTAAAAGTAAACATTGGCATTACTATATTTATACTCGGCTCCATCCTTCAGAAACGTTAATAGTGTGACAATGCCTTTTACGGCAACTCCAAATATCTGGTAGCATACGCTCGTTACCGAGCCATTGGTCCACAAAATAGTCATAGCAGTTGAAACTTTTGGTTTTCAGGCGTTCTCTACTGAATCATCATCTGACAATTTTAGAGGAAGGTGTGTTAGAGATGAAGTCATTCTTATGCGACAGCATATTCCTTCGTTTTCCTTATTGGCAGAAACAAGGCTGTAAGACTGAACTTCTTTCCACATATATTGATTAAAATGAAAATTGCAATATATAATCTCTATTTCAGGAAAGAAACTTCTAGCTGAATGGACAATAGCAATTTTGAAGTCAATCATGGGAGACACAGAGTTTGTTCCAAGCATGTTAGTTTTAATAGCAGAAAAAAGGAAACATATTTTTCGTTCTTTTTTGGGTAGCAAAACATGGACTGCAGAAATGGTGTTTGTTTCTTCCCAAGAACTTTTAAGACCGGCGTGAAGTATAAGTAACTTTCCAAACTTCTTGTGCGAAGAGGCTTTTCCCGGTAATACTACAGTGACCAGAATCGAACAAGATAGGAAACAACGCGAGAATCTATGGGGACTGCCAGACTGGCTGAGCACATCAACAGCGAACCGCCAGAGAGTAAACAGGTGGACAGCAATGAGAGAAAGATAGGCAATGGAGACAGCACGGTAGAATAACAAGTCTGAGTAAGCCAAAATGGTAAAACCCAAGACGTAGACAATCCAGAACCAAACATCGATGCGTTCCGAAATCAGTATAATAGTGAAATCGTTACTGAGTGACTGGCCGTTATTTTTTTCCCTCTGAAAGGAGTCTACTGGGGCTCACTTGTATGTGACACCATAATATGATACGAATATCACTGTAAATTAAAATGAAACTAGTATATTATAAACGATGTACGTCTTTGTTAGGCTTTATATCGCTGTGTAAAACCGCAAGCTCAGAGAAACTGCTTCTGGTCTGAGATTATCATAGTGTTGGAGTAAGAGAGTGCTGAGCGCACAGTTGTTGGTAGCTGTCTGTGAGGGAAAGACGATGACGTAGCCAGTTTTTTGTGGTGTGCTGTGTGAAGCCACCAAGCGTTAGATTAATATAAGTGTGTCAATATTGTTGAACATGGAAGCAGAAAATTTAATGCAAGCAAGGTGAAGATGTCAAATAGTTATGATTTTTGTGTTTGCCAGTGCGTTAGTATAGATGAGCTGCCTGATAATTTGTAATTTCTGAATAACCCCAGAACGTATCTAAGCCGTTTTGATAAAAAGACTAGTTAGATATTTCTCTTGTGTAACGCTTCTAAGATTTGTTAACTGAGCTATGTGTAATCTGATGATGTTCATTTATGTTAGATTAATGAAGTTAGATAATACTTGCTGTTTAAATCTCATTGTTTGTGAGTAATGTAACTTCAATTGTCTGATGTTTTTGAAAGGGCAAACTCAACTTGCAATATAATTTTGCTAAAAAAACAGTTGTAGTAATTCACCACAATCAGTACCGTTTCCCTGTCCAGGTCATATGTTTTCCAAAGAAGTTGGATTGTCATAGATGCTTTCATTTATCACCCAAAACAATTTCATGTGCATTTCAAAGTATTACAATCAGCACTGCGCATCGCTGAGCCTGTAGCTAGCATATTTTTTTATGAGAGACCAGAATATCTCGCGTTACTCCTTTGCTGCTTTAGAGGTAAGACAATGTAATTTACTTGTTATGTGCACAGACCAAAGTTATCAGTTTTGAATAGGGCCAGATGATTCAGTGACTAAGGGGCTGAATGTGTTATGAAGTGACTGTATTTTTTTACTGGTATTGGGAGTTGCATTGCCCAGTCAATTCGTGTAAAGTTTGCTAACAATAGCACAGTGAAAGCACACCACTTGCACTTACAACACTCTGTACTGCAAGCCGAGTTTTGACTCCGTTCCACAGTTCAGACATTCATTCATCGTAATCGTAATGCTTTTAGTTTGTAAGAGAACGTTAGACTTGGCGACAGCTCTGGCAGTCGTTCACCTTGTGAAATCTCATATATTAAAATAGTCATATATATATTCTGTCCTGTCAACCACTCTGTAGGAATAATAGTAGTTAGATATTTTTGGCGCAACGATATTTAGTAATTTGTACAAAATTTCTTCCACAGTTCATCGGCATTCTTGTTTTTTTCACTGACTTGGGTGTTGAATTTTCGTCTTTGGCTTTGTACTTTGTATTTGATACGATGCCGCGCAGAAGTGTTAAAGTTCCGACGCTTAATCTGACAATTAGAGATACGGAAATAGACGATTTTCCTATTACTGACAACAATGTTGAGACGACAGTAACCACTCTGCGGTGCAACAGTTACGAAGAACCACAACAGTTGCAAAGCACCATTTGCAAAGCACCGTGACCTCTGCTTCCCAGAGCAATGTACAGTTTCCTGACAATATGATATCACCTAATTTATCATCTGCTCAGACTGCCGATTCCGGCATAGCGGAAGACGCTGAGGTACATATTGCTAACACGCAGATGTCAGAACATGATTCCTTACCAAATCAGGTAAATGAACTTCCCAGTTCTTGTGCAGTCAATCAGAATGCCAACAGAATGTTAGAGGACACAGTAATGCAAAGTACTCAATCTGTTTTTTAAGAATTTGTCAGATTCCGTAAACAGTAATTATGTAGATAAAGCAAGAAACGAAACGTCCATGGCTGTAGATGATGTCTCCGCACCACAAAGGACAACACAGGTGACATCAGTTCAAAGCAACATGGGAGCGATGTTTCAAAATCTCATGCACATGTTCCATGAACGATTTAATAAATATGATGAACAATTTTCCATCATACGAGAAATACAAGTTGACACCACCACTCGCTCAATGAACAATTTTCCACCATACGTGACGAGCTTAAATCGTACACAGAAACGACTGATAACCGTTTCAAACATGTAGACACAGACATTAAGGCCACCGAAAAACGTCTCTGCGATAAAATTGAAGCCATAGCCTGGCAATGCGCAGACAGCACCAAAGATCTGAGAGATGACATTAATGCTTTAAGAATTCAGTGTTGTGAAACATATAAAAAAAGCTTATAGACGAAATACAATCAGTTAATGAAATAATAGATCAACAAGACGCTCGATTAGATGCACGTCTTAAAGTTCACACAGACACCTCAGAAAAGCGATACGAAGACTTTCTCCGTAAAAACACAGAGCAAAACAGTCAGTTGTTACAGCCATTAACAGTACAGTTCTACAGTTCTGCAAGTAGAACAGCAGTTGCTCAGTATTCTTACAACCCATGTTGACGCTAGTATATATTCCGTTATAAACGAAGTTAACAGGGTACAGCAATCATAGAACCAAATGCGGACAGATGTAACTGATTTCAAAACCACTGTTGTTACACGAATCCAAAAAGTTGAAGAAAAGTGTACAGATGGCATTGAGTTGTTAATCACCCGCCATGAACAAATAAAGCTGGCGCAGGATCCTGACACAATTAAAGCAAATTTGAAAAAGATGAACAAAACTAAACGCAAACCACAGAAGCAATTCGACGCTTTACATTCGAACAATTCCACACACACTCTTACACTCACGGAAAGATGTGATGAACTATCAGCAAGATTAAAAACACTTCAAAACCTTAGTGAAAATAAATCAGACGACACAGCTCCCATTCTGTTTACTGCATCTCAGGAATGTCAATCCATGCAGCAAACGTTAAACCAGCTTGGTGCACATAACAGTTCGCTACACAGGAAAGTTAATAGTTTACATCAGAAAGTAACCAATATCAGAAATTTTTCTCCATGTAATCAGTTTCAAACTAACATGTAACAGCAACAGTCAACTACTTTTCAATCTCACAATAATATGAGCAGACTACAAAGAGCGCGTGATATTAATGCAAACTATTCATCACACAATCATTGTTTTACGCCGCCGAACCTTCTCAAAATCTAGGACACGAAGGATTCGACTATAAACATTTCCTATCTGTAAAGAAATTCAAGGTATTTAGAAATAAACGCACAGACCTGTATCCCCTTGATTGGGTGCAGCAATTTTCGTTTTCGCTGCGACCAAACTAGCCAGTGACACACAAGCTCGAATTTATATGTAGCTTTCTAGAGGGAGAACCTTTGATGCGTATGTGACCCACAGCAAGACAATGTCACTCTGTAAGATGCTTTTCTATTCACGAATTGGCCGGAAAAGACTCAGCGAGGCATTAAGGAGCAGTTAATCAGTTTACCAAATTTTGAACACTCCAGTTTTCCCACTATCTCCCAGTGTTTTGAGTATATGGTCCAACAAAATCACTACCTGACCGAACCGTATAGCCAATCTGTGCTCATGCAATTATGCATCTCAAAACTATCACATTCATTACGAGTTTCCCTTCTCACTGGACAGCAGAAGGAAAGTATTTCAGCATTCAGACACTTATTATAATTACTAGAAATTCAGCAACTGGGCTACTCATCTATCAATAAGAATTTTAATAACGGCAATAAAGGGAATAACGCATTCAGTTACAACGAACAAGCCCGCCTATTCCATTACAAGAGAAACAAAAGATTTAACTCTGATAACGATATTTATGGACACGCTAATAAGAGACAACATTTTGACAACCAGCAGCAACAACATCAGAATTTCGACGCCAACAATCACGGTTTTCAGCCGCAATTGTTGCCGCAGCTGCAGCAGCCTGGAAATATTCAACAACAATACGGTATACAGGCTCAACCGAATATCAGTGTATCACAATCCAGCTTTGGCAGTACAGCCTAGTCTAGTAATTTTAAGCAACGGCAAGGGAATAACTTCTGCCACAAAAATCAATGGTCGCAGTCACATCGAAACGCTCAACAGCAAAGAAATATTCACCACAATGATGAAGAGAATAATCAACAAATTTAGCATTGGAGGGCAGCGTGGAGGGTAAAAATCGTAGAAGGAGACCGAGAGACGAATACACTAAGCAGATTCAGAAGGATGTAGGTTGCAGTAGGTACTGGGAGATGAAGCAGCTTGCACAGTATAGATTAGCATGGAGAGCTGCATCAAACCAGTCTCAGGAGTGAAGACGACAACAACAACAACAACATACGACCTGAAATTCTACATTCATAAATCCTGACAAACTGTTACACCAGGTATTTGTATTAGGTGAGTGATTCCAGTTGTGACTCTGATGTTGTAGTCATAGGATACTACGATCTTTCGTTGTGTAAGCACACCATTTTGCATGTATCTTCATTTAAAATATGCTTCTAGTCTTTGCACAACTTTGAAATCATATCAAGCTATGTCTATTTGTGCAGAGTGTACTTAGTTTGGTAGCATCGAACATAGTACGACATTACGTCGATAGTTCATGCATTTCATAAGACATTATATCAAACAAAACGTATAGAGAAACAAAAATAAACACTTACTACAACAGCGCCCTTTTTATGCCCTGTAGGAGATTGATACACTCCTGGAAATTGAAATAAGAACACCGTGAATTCATTGTCCCAGGAAGGGGAAACTTTATTGACACATTCCTGGGGTCAGATACATCACATGATCACACTGACAGAACCACAGGCACATAGACACAGGCAACAGAGCATGCACAATGTCGGCACTAGTACAGTGTATATCCACCTTTCGCAGCAATGCAGGCTGCTATTCTCCCATGGAGACGATTGTAGAGATGCTGGATGTAGTCTTGTGGAACGGCTTGCCATGCCATTTCCACCTGGCGCCTCAGTTGGACCAGCGTTCGTGCTGGACGTGCAGACCGCGTGAGACGACGCTTCATCCAGTCCCAAACATGCTCAATGGGGGACAGATCCGGAGATGTTGCTGGCCAGGGTAGTTGACTTACACCTTCTAGAGCACGTTGGGTGGCACGGGATACATGCGGACGTGCATTGTCCTGTTGGAACAGCAAGTTCCCTTGCCGGTCTAGGAATGGTAGAACGATGGGTTCGATGACGGTTTGGATGTACCGTGCACTATTCAGTGTCCCCTCGACGATCACCAGTGGTGTACGGCCAGTGTAGGAGATCGCTCCCCACACCATGATGCCGGGTGTTGGCCCTGTGTGCCTCGGTCGTATGCAGTCCTGATTGTGGCGCTCACCTGCACGGCGCCAAACACGCATACGACCATCATTGGCACCAAGGCAGAAGCGACTCTCATCGCTGAAGACGACACGTCTCCATTCGTCCCTCTATTCACGCCTGTCGCGACACCACTGGAGGCGGGCTGCACGATGTTGGGGCGTGAGCGGAAGACGGCCTAACGGTGTGTGGGACCGTAGCCCAGCTTCATGGAAACGGTTGCGAATGGTCCTCGCCGATACCCCAGGAGCAACAGTGTCCCTAATTTGCTGGGAAGTGGCGGTTCGGTCCCCTACGGCACTGCGTAGGATCCTACGGTCTTGGCGTGCATCCGTGCGTCGCTGCGGTCCGGTCCCAGGTCGACGGGCACGTGCACCTTCCGCCGACCACTGGCGACAACATCGATGTACTGTGGAGACCTCACGCCCCACGTGTTGAACAATTCGGCGGTACGTCCACCCGGCCTCCCGCATGCCCACTATACGCCCTCGCTCAAAGTCCGTCAACTGCACATACGGTTCACGTCCACGCTGTCGCGGCATGCTACCAGTGTTAAAGACTGCGATGGAGCTCCGTATGCCACGGTAAACTGGCTGACACTGACGGCGGCGGTGCACAAATGCTGCGCAGCTAGCGCCATTCGACGGCCAACACCGCGGTTCCTGGTGTGTCCGCTGTGCCGTGCGTGTGATCATTGCTTGTACAGCCCTCTCGCAGTGTCCGGAGCAAGTATGGTGGGTCTGACACACCGGTGTCAATGTGTTCTTTTTTCCATTTCCAGGAGTGTATATTCCTGGAGAACATGATAGCAAGTGTTTGCATAAGAGAGAGAGAGAAAAGTTGCTTTAGCTCTCGTTTTCACATGTCTATCGGAGATATAAGACATAACACTAACTCCGAAAATCCCTCTCGCACACACAAATGCACACACGTGCACACATATCAGCAGCACAATTTTTCACTCCTCGCTTTAACGTGGCAGTCGTGAGCAGGGGGTGTTTTGATATATATTTGATATATACTGGTGGAGTTACTGAGCTACCACCTAACGACACCCCCATCCTCAGCTAACAACTGCGGCCTACCCGTTACCAAATGATTTAGGTGCTCTGCTTTGCTTTGAGTTGTGCTTGCTGGTTGTTTCCTTTTCTTATTTTGAAACGAGTGCAGAGAGCAATCTTGTTCTGTCATACGGTTCGAGTATGACTCTCACAACAACAGATGGAATCAGCCACCCATATGTACATTACTACATCAGTTCTGCTTTCCCAGGAGCACAGAACACGTACGTAGGCTGCCAGCCCTGTGGGAGAGAGACCTGGCTTGGCTCCTCAAAATTCCCGTCTCCCCTCGACAACCTGAACTCCTCGTTTATATTATGAAAAGTGTCGGATGCAACATGAGTGACAGTAAGAGAAATAACAGAGCATGTATAAATCATTGGAACTTGTAATCTGGATTTTGCGAAGCAAATTTAATCAAATTACCAACAGTTAAAGCTAAAAGCATTGTACTCACCAAAAGCAGCAACTCCGTGACTTTGGGAAGACAGCTTCCAAATAATTAGAAGGAACGATATTCTTGTTGGCAAATAAATTTGTCATCTCAGATTGAAATGTTCACTTTTACACACGAATGACTTTTCACAGAATAGCATCCCAAAGGCACTCAGCCATTCTTCTTCTATGGTGTTCCATAGGAACGTTTTAGTTCTCTTGGGCATTGAAAAGCACCGCTCAGCTTCTGATGTCTTTAATTTCGGAACCCCTTCCGATCTGATAGTCATGAAGTTTGCACCATAACTACTCTGAGCTATTAGTTATAGTCGATCATCGCCAATCAATGGTTCAATTTCTTTCAGAATACTCTCATCTGTAGTATGAGCATTCTTTCTGGATTAACCAAGTTCCAAAATCTTTTAGCTGGTTTTCCCTCCACAACATAACGCAAAACAATAACCAATTGAAATTCGCAAGACACATCTGTGCTTTCATCCGTTATTACTGTAACATAATCGGCACGTTCTATTTCTTCACGAACTTCATCACGGCACACTTACAACGTACATTGCAGTAGTTTGTTCTGAACTGTCTTTGAAATGCCTTTGAACACTGAGGCTTGAATGAGACGAGCTTGAAGATCCTTATCCAGTTCCACGCTGAACTGAATTAGCTCGCGAAAAATCTGCTTATTTTGAGAGGCATCAGATCCATCGTGGCCCCTGAGAATCAGTTCCAAAGCACCATAGGACTAACTACAGTTTATAATTAAATTCAATATATATGTATTCTTTTCTTCATGTTTATTGTGGCTGTCAGTTGTTTGTCTGTATTGAGAATCTAATTTCTGCTGAACGTTGGTTTTGCCTAGAAATGAAAGACTAAGCACATTATTGATGTGTCGCTTTGACATTTCATGTACGTTCATTTTAGACCATATATGCCCAATATCAGTTATTCCGGTCTTATACCAATGACATCACCCCCAAATAAGACAAAAGGAAAACAAAAAACATCGTTGCTTTCTTCACAACCACAAATCTATTTCTTCCTTTGTAAATTTCTGGACTGAACTAACGGTATCGACATTTTCATTGCTGCTACAGACTCATATTAGGGAATGGCCTACCTAATGTTTTTTATCTGAGAATAGTGTTGCAAAAAGGCGTTTTTAATAACTCATTTACTTTGTTCATGTTTGCTATTTTCATGTTTGTTCAGAACTGTATTACACGAACGTAATGTGTCTTGTCAGAAATACTACACCTTGGTTAGGAAAATAGATGCTCAACAGATGGTGAATACGTTTTTTTTTTGTTCTGTAGTAACAATTCTGCTGTTGTGAAATATACCAATATTGAAATAATGCCGCTTAGTTTCAAAATCTAAGTTCATGATTATATTCAAATTACATATAGCTATTTATAACGATATTTAAGTGTATTATTTCTGTTTTAGATTTAATTAAGCATTAGGAAAAGTCAAATACTATCATAATTCCTCAGTACATCATTATCCTACTTGTTTCCACATCGATCCCTCCGGACGACTGTCTTAAACTTCAATCTACTCTTCATCATTATCAAATTGTGAGCCGAGTCTATGTCTGCTCCTGGGCGAGCGTATCTGATTAGTTACAAACCGTCTTGCTGGAATTTACTGTAGATCTCAGTTACTTTTCTGTCTCGTTGCTACTACCGAGCCCACGTTCTCCCATAACTCTCTTCTGTTGCTTCCCCTACAACAGTGTTCCAGTCGTCCGTTATTATTTGCTACCCACACAACAGTGTTCCAGTCATCCATTATTATTAAAGTTTCATCTCCCGTTCGATACAGAACTGTACCTTGACTATCCTGCTTCACCTTCTTTATCTCTTCATCTTCTATTTGTAACGATAGCAACTATACTTGAACTGTTGTTGTTGAAGCTAAGTTGCTGTCGATTTGAAAAGAATAATTCTATTAGCAAAGTGTTCGTAATATCTCACCTCTGCCCTACCTTGTTGTTCGTGAAGAATTCTACTCCCATTATACTATTTGCTGCTAATGTTGATATTATCCTATATCTGGCCGTTCATTTCACTGACCTCCACCACACATACATTGAGCCTTTGCAATTTCCTATTAAGTTTTCCAGCTTTCTCCCCTAATTCGGATTTCTGAATTTCTCGCTCCGACTCGTTAAGATTACACTTTCCTCGATTAGCCAAACTATTTCTCATGTTTACTTCCTCATTGGCAGTTCCCTCCAGGAGATCCGAATGGGGGACTAACCCGGAATCATGCGCCAATGGAATGCTTATCATGATACTTTCTCACTTGTGGGCCACATGTCCTATGGATACATGTGATGTATATTTAAAGCAGTGGGGTGCATTGCCATATGCATCCTTAATCCGTTGGTAGTTGCTGATTTTCCGCTTTTTACTGGCAATTTACCACGTCGAACATCTACCTGCTCCTCTGTCCTCTTTGACAAAAACTTTGGCAGAGTGAAAGTGATACCTTTTACAGGAATTCTTCGGCTGCCATCGCTAACTGCCGATGATTTTCATTCAAATTATAACCTGTGGCGGTGATCGAAGCCCGCACCAAGCACGTTTTCATCACTAATCAAAGGTCCTGACTCTTGCCAACTGTGACCTCCTAGCGCGGTGATACAGTCCCTGTAACAGTATGATTGAATAAATGGACCCTATGATGGAAACTCTGCATTTCCGGACATGAGTTCATTAGACCTCTCATCGATCAATCCCTAGAGTTTGTACATGGTGGAAAAAATCAGCCTGTATACAAGGATGTATCATAAATTCATACTATTTCACATTTTAAAAGACATTTTCTCTTCATTTTCACAACTACCCTTATCCCAGTTACTACACTTATTCCAAATACTAGCATTATTTAAAACTGTAAAAGTGCGAAAGTTTCGAACGTGTCCAGTGGCTGTAGTTATTGTAAATCTACATGCTCCTAGTGCGGATGACTATATGTGTTTTGCTATTGTGTAATATGTTTCAGACTGCAACCAGCGAAGTCAGTAGTCATTGTGATGAGACGTAATGACCGAACGCATATTGCTTTCATTCATTAATATGCCTTTGTTCACAGCAATCAGCAGCCCTGATTATAATGTACTTCGCATTCATTTTACGCAAAGATATTACGAATGATTAGATTATTTGTTCCGAACAGTGATGCTGCCAGTCTTTGCTCATGTCAACACCGGTCTCAGCTTCAGTAAGTAGATGGTTCACCATCTTAAAATGTTGTGTTATCCTCCAACGAAGAAAAATGAGGTAAAATGAGGTAACGCGTCATGCGGCCCTCACCTTCGATGGACTCCTGCCTCTCTCGCCATCAAATCGAAGCCTCTATGTCTGGGTAGGAGAGCAGAATGCAATAACGACAACCGAAATAGTGGCCATATTGAACACGCTGTTCTTTGTCATCAGTTGCCCTTGCGTTTAAGATTCTGTTTTTATGTACTCGTAGCTCGTAATGTTATGTGTCATAGTATTCAAATAAGCATAAGGATGAATGGTTCAACATCTTCTGCGCTACCCTGTATGATTCTCTACTATATTTCACTGTACCACCATTCACAAATACTTTACACATTTCCCAATAATACAAATATTGTTAAATATGACGTACCTGTCGCAGGAGACGGATGGTAAATGCAGCATCGGAGCCAGTACTCACTGCAGGTATACACAGTGTGTCCCAAAAAAGAAGAAAACAACAACACCGACAAGTATTAGGGACATGTTTCTTTACACTAAAAGAAGAAAAACAAGTGTATTACACATGGGCTCTAAAATGCATATCTTAAGAACTAGAAGCACCTTTTCAGTAGAAGAGATGTGTTCCAAACTAGCGAAGATGAACAAGTGCTCATAGATCTAAAGGCATGTTTTTAGACCCCATGTCTACTGGACATCTTTATGTTGATTTGGTCCATACTACCTCCTCGCAAAGTATGGAAAGCAAACTCCTTGCAGTAGATGTGATCTATATCATAGTTTCGAAGATGAACAAGTGTTTATAGATATGTACACTACTGGCCGCTAAAATTGCTACACCACAAAGATGACGAACTACAGACGCGAAATTTAACAGACAGGAAGAAGATGCTGTGATGTGCAAATCATTAGCTTTTCAGAGCATTCACACAAGGTTGGCGCCGGTGGCGACACCTACAACGTGTTGACATGAGGAAAGTTTCCAACCGATTTCTCATACACAAACAGCAGTTGACCGGCGTTGCCCGGTGAAACGTTGTTGTGATGCCTCGTGTAAGGAGGAGAAATGCCTACCATCACGTTTCCGACTTTGGTAAAGGTCGGATTGTAGCCTATCGCGATTGCGGTTCCTCATATCACGACATTGCTGCTCGCGTTGGTCGAGATCCAATGACTGTTAGCAGAATATGGAATCTTTGGTAAAGGTCGGATTGTAGCCTATCGCGATTGCGGTTTATCGTATCGCGACATTGCTGCTCTCATTGGTCGAGATCCAATGAGTGTTAGCAGAATATGGAATCAGTGGGTTCAGGAGGGTAATACGGAACGCCGTGCTGGATCCCAACGGCCTCGTATCACTAGCAGTTGAGATGACAGGCATCTTATCCGCATGGCTGTAACGGTCCGTACAGCCACGTCTCGATCCCTGCGTCAACATATGGGGACGTTTGCAAGACAACAACCATCTGCACGAACAGTTCGACGACGTTTGCAGCAGCTTGGACTATCAGCTCGGAGACCATGGTTGCGGTTACCCTTGACACTGCATCACAGACAGGAGCGCCTGCGATGGTGTGTACTCAACGACGAACCTCAGTGCACGAATGGCAAAACGTCATTTTTTCGGATGAATCCAGGTTCTGTTTACAGGATCATCATGGTCGCATCCGTGTTTGGCGACATCGCGGTGAACGCACATTGGAAGCATGTATTTGTCATCGACGTACTGGCGTATCACCTGGCGTGATGGTATGGAGTGCCATTGGTTACACGTCTCGGTCACCTCTTCTTTGCATTGACGGCACTTTGAACAGTGGACGTTACATTTCAGATGTGTTACGACCCATGGCTCTACCCTTCATTCGATCCCTGCGAAACCCTACATTTCAGCAGGATAATGCACGACTGCATGTTGCAGGTCCTGTACGGGCCTTTCTGGATACAGAAAATGTTCGACTGCTGCCCTGGCCGGCATATTCTCCAGATCTCTCACCAATTGAAAACGTCTAGTCAATGGTGGCCGAGCAACTGGCTCGTCACAAAACGCCAGTCACTACTCTCGATGAACTGTGGTATCGTGTTGAAGCTGCGTGGGCAGCTGTACCTGTACACGCCATCCAAGCTCTGTTTGACTCAATGTCCAGGCGTATCAAGGCCGTTATTACTGCCGGAGGTGGTTGTTCTGGGTACTGATTTCTCAGGATCTATGCACCCAAATTGCGTAGAAATCACATGTCAGTTTTAGTACAATATATTTTTCCAATGAATACCCATTTAACATCTAAATTTCTTCTTGGTGTAGCAATTTTAATGGCAAGGAGTGTATTTTAGAGCCAAAGTTCACTGGACTTTTTCCTGTTTTGGTGTAAGAAACCTGTCCATAAAATTTTCCGGCGTTGTTTTTTTTTCACTAGGCCCGATCTCATATGAGAATCTGGCACTGCGAGTGAGGCGTTCATGGTCTGAGGTGTGTGGGGTTATCTGTTATTCTGTTATTCTGAGCAGCGGATTAATCTGACATGTACCCATTACCCTGTGGCTCCTGCAAGATACAATTTCCACCCCGACACTGCTACAGAAGTCAGACAGACGCTCCTAACGTTCTAAAGAGAGGTGCCTGAAAAACTTTCAGTAATAAATATGTTCTGGAGTCGTCTGCTGTAAGGAAATGACACAAAAATTCACAAAATTTCTTACGTAACTAGTGGGATACTTGGGTATTGGAGTAGTGCTCGTTCGTGTAAGAAAAACGTGAAACTAACGAAAGCTATTATTTATTTTGCAAAAATTCTGAGAAATCACAGTGACACTTTTAGATACGAATTGAACAAGTTATATCCTGGTTCTTTTCGGAATGTGAAGTTACCTTTCAAGGATAGGATTCGCTAATAAAATTTATACACAAAGTTAAAGATGCTTATTGCCTTGGCAGAATGGCTGAGAGGCGCGCCTACTCAACTTGAATAATTATCCTTTAGAATGTTGCTAGGTACTGTCGAGGCTGTCGTGTGTGAAATGCAGTGAAGTGTACTTTTGTGGAGGATTTATGGGGTTCGCAATAGCTGTAGCGCACAATACTGTAAGCTGCGATGACTGTGTCTGCGCCACTCGCTGCTGACAAATAAGATACCTCTCGTTCTATCTGGATTGACCTTCGCCAATCAAACTCTCCCTATGCCTAGATGAAGTCAAGGATTCCTATTCGCCCCTAGTCTAACTATTGGCGTGGTACACCGGTCAGATAACCAGTCCACTGCGATGCCACTCAAAATTCGCTCGCAGGCGTTTAACTATAACTCTATCCGTTCACACCGCACAATAAGTGTGTCGGCCAACACAGTGAACAACGCTTAATCGCAAGGACTCAATATATAGTCGCACTTCGATTCGCTCTAGACAGAGGTGCTCTCCCAGTGAAGTACTGAGGAGAGACTTGTTCCTCGCTCTCTCGAGTACATGTACGAGCGCGCACGCTCTCGTTACGTGTTCTCGCTCCAAGATCGACAATGGAACGGCGCCTCTCCACGCCAGATGTAAAGGGGTATATCTTTCGGTCTCTTCCATTATTCCTTCAGCTCAAGGCGTCAGAAATATCGTCTGCCAAATGAGCACTGGTCTTCTCAAACGGGAGAATGACGTTTCGTTTAAGGCCACCAACCCGGAAACCTGTAGCTTTGGCGTTTGGCGTTTGCTGTCTCCCTGTGAAAATCTCTGAAACTGCGTGCTATGTCTAAAGAATGCGTAGGCTGGCCGATCCCACACAATGTAGTGGAATTTGCTTTTAAGTCGCACATGGGGTCGTTCCCCCTTTTCACTCGGGCCCACGCTGTCCGCTAAACGGGAGGTCACCGGCCGGCATGGGCTGGGTCGTCCTCTGAAGGCCCTGGCGTCCCATTGTGGAGCCTCTCTCCCGAACTAAAAGCCTCTGTGACTGTCGTGTCTGGAATGTATGTGTGCACGCCAGCCTCGAGTATTTCAACCACAGTGCGCTCACTTGTTAATTGCATATCGTTTACATGAATTCATACAACATTGACTTTATCTTATCGAGTTTGGGTTCGAATGAAGCGTCTTGATGTGTGGAACATGATTGTGAGCCCGGAATATGGAAGCAATGAAGAAGGTCAGGAGACCACGACGTCTTACAATGGGTAGGTCAGTAATGGGAAATTTGGGTCGGAATGGAAGTGTGCTAAGATGGACGAGGTGGTTTAGGTGACTGCTTGTGTAAAGCGGGAAATCCGAGTTCAGGTCTCGGTGTGACACAAGGTGTCTAAGCATCTAGACTGGGGACTATGGTCGTGCACAGGGGTGGATCTGTACGAAGGAAACGTGTGGGAGCCCATTGTGATGTCGCTGTCCTAATCATTCTGATCATCTATATCTTGAAATTCTGAACAACAAATCTGCTTCCGTGTTCGATGAGACATGTAAATCAGAAATGATTAGATTTGCTAATCCATTTGTTTCGGAAAACAAAAAAAGAGTTTGTTGTTTTTAGATAGATGATGTGTAGCACTAACTAATTCAACTTCTTTTGAAATCGAACTGATCATAGTAGAGTTGATGTTCAATGTTATCTTTTATTTTGTTGTCCAGCGACTTAAAACGATGAAATTAATCGTGTAAAAGTCTTCATTTAAGTTTTCATTCACCAATATTGCAACATCGGTAAGGGTAGCAAACAAAAAATAATTTATTGTGCTCACAGTGTGTAGTAGGAAGAACACACAGTGCTGCCACCTCTGCCAGCAACAAGTTGGGTATCAAGTCGAGCCGAGCCTGGATGATAGCCAAGAGGTATGTCTTTTTTTTTTTTTTTGAGTCATCAGTATTCTCACTGGTTTTGTGCGGCTCCTGCGACAACCTCTTCATCTCAGAGTAGCACTTCCAACCTAGCTGGCCGTGGTGGCCGAGCGGTTCTAGGCACTTCAGTCCGGAACCGCGCGACTGCTATGGTCGCAGGTTCGAATCCTGCCTTGGGCATGGATGTCTGTGATGTCCTTAGGTTAGTTAGGTTTAAGCAGTTCTAAGTTCTAGGGGACTCATGACCTCATATGTTGTCTCATAGTTCTCAGAGCCATTTAAACAATTTCTTCCAGCGTACGTCCTCAATTATTTTCTGGTTGTATTCCATTCTCGGTATTCCTCTACAGTTCTTACCCTCTACAGCTCCCTCTAGTCCCATGGAAGTTGCCCTGTCCTCCTGTCCGTTCTTCTTGTCCGTGTTTCCAATTTGTTCCTTTCCTTGCCGATTTGATCGTCATTCCTTATCTTAGCAGTCCACCCGGTTTTCAACACGCTTCGGTTCTCTTCTATCCAGGTTTTCCCACTGTCCATGATTAACTACCACAAATGCACATTCTCAGAAATTTCTTCCTCAAATGAAGGCCTCCATTTAATACCACTAGATTTCTCTTGGCCCGAAATGTCTTCTTTGCCAGTGCTAGTCTGCTTTTTATGTCCTGCTTGTTTCGTCAGTCATGTTATTTTGCTTCCAAGATTTCAGAATTACTTAACTTCGTCTACTTCGTGACCGTCAATTTTGTTGTTAAGTTTCTCGCTGTTCTTACTTCCGCTACTCGTCATTGCTTCCGCCTATCTTCCATTTACTCTCAATACATATTCTGTACTCATTGGACTGATCATTCCATTCACAAGAGCCTGTAATACTTCTTCACTTTCTCTAAGGATAAATATCTCATCAGCGAATCTTATCACTGATATCGTTTCACCTTGATTTTAATCCCACTCTTGAACCATTCTGTTATTTCCGTCATTGCTTTTTCACTGTTTGGACTGGATCCCTATCTTACACCATTTTTAACACGAGCACTTCGTTCTTGGTCTTGCAGTCTTATTGTTCCCTCATGTTTTTTTACCTGTCGTATACCACCCGTCTATCTCTGTAGCTTATCCCTATTTTTTTCCGAATTTCGAACATCTTGCACCATTTAACATTGTAGAACCCTTTTCGTAGATCGACAAATCTTATGAGCATATATTGATTTTTGTCCAGTCTTGCTTCCATTATCAATTGCAGAGTCCGACGTGCCTCTCTTGTGCTTTTACCTTTCCTAAAGCCAAATTGATCATCATCTAAAAAGATCGTCAGTTTTCTTTCCCATTCACCTCTATGTTATTCTTGTCAGCAGCTTGGATGTATGAGGTGTTCGACAGTTTTCGCACGTATCTGCCCTTGCTATCTGCAGAGTTGCGTGGCCGATTTGCTGCTGAAACTCTGATGATATGTCGACAGTCTCATAGATTCTGTATACCAACTTGAATAGTAGTTTGGTTGTCCCTTCCCCAGTGATTTTAGAAATTCTAAAGGTCTATTATCTATCCCTTCTGCTTTATTTAAAGTCTTCCAGAGTTCTTTTTATTCTGACCCTAGTACCGAATCCTTATGTCTTCCTTATCGACTCGAGTTTCTTCTTCTATCAAATCATCAGACAAGTCCAGCCCCCCTGCACCTTCGATGTACTCTTTCCACCTATCCGCTCTTTCCTCTAAGTATAACAATGAGATTCACATTGCACTCGTGATGTTACTATCTTTGCGTTTAATTTCACAGAACGTTGTTTTAAGTTTCTATATGCTAAGCCACTCCTTCTGACGACCATTTAGTTTTCGAATTCTTCACTTGTCTCACTATGATGCAACCCAGCCGTAATCTGGGTCTTTTCCAGGCATATCTCTTCCTCTTGTGATCCTTGAACAGGTACTCGCTAATACCATTTTGCAGCCATTTTGATTTGGCTACCCCGCACTTCCTGTTTATTTCATTTCTAAGTAACTTTAAATTCTGTATTCCTGTATTTCCCTGAACTTTTGGTACTTCCTCTTTTCGTTGATCAATTGATGTATTCTTTCTGTTACCCAAGGTTTCTTCGAAGCTATCTTCCTTGCACCTACGTTGGATTGTCCAAAATCTGTGACTGCTCTTTTTAGAGATGTGCCCTCCGATTCAGTTGAACTGCCTGGTTTGATATTCCTTATTGCAGTATCCACATCCTTAGAGAGCTCCAAACGCAGTTCATCGTTACTCAGTGCTTTAGTCTCCAACTCCCTTCGACATTGATTGTTCCATACGATTTTTTCAACTTCAGTCTGTCTTCATCATTACTAAGTTATGATCTAAGAGTGTTTCGGCTCCTGGATACGCCTTACTATCCAATATCTTGTTTCGAAATCTCCGTCTGATCATCGTACGATCCAATTTGAATCTTCCTGTGTCTCAGGGTCTTTTCCAAATATACCTCCTCCTCTTGTGATCCTTGAACAAGGTATTCACTATTACCACCTGATATGTTTCCAAAACTCAAAGAACACTTCACTTTGATAGCGATGAAGCGGTGCAAGCAGAGGCGAGGTTGTGATTACGTCAACAAAGTCAAACATTCTTCAGTGTCGGTATCAAGAAACTGGTCTCTCGTTCGGAGAAATTTGTTCGTCGCCAGAGTGACTATGTTATGAACAAAAATGTAGACATGAAAAATAAAGATGTAGAATTAATGTTTTATTTTATTTAAAGAGCTGTAGAGCTTTGGCATAAAAGATTCGGAGGCATTACTTTTCCTCCTCGTAAAATGAGGCTTCTTATTTCCGTTTTCAGATTTTCTAGCTTACCTACTTCTCCCAAACGTCTGACATTCCACGCTCCGACTGGTAGAATGTTATTCCTTCGTTGACTGTTCCATTATTTTATCATGGTCACCCACAGTCCCCTCGTTGGGGTACTAATCCGAAATCTTTCGCCATTGGGGAGATCATAAAGACATCTTTTTCAATTACAGGCCTCATGTCTTGCGGATACACACTAAATGCCTTTAATACAATGGTTTCAATTGCCTTCTGCATTTTCATGCCGTTATTCATTGCTGATTCTTCCGCCTTTTTGTGCCAGTTTACCATTCCAAGGGCAAGAGAGTGCCCTGAACTTTTGTTCGCTCCTCCCCTATTTTTGATAAGACCGTTCACAGAGCGAGGGTGACTTCTATTCCGGAAATCTCTGCCCGCCATTGCTGATGGTTTTTATTAAAAAATTAACCAGTATCTGGGTCAGAATGCGGTAGTCCGGATGTTTCGACTACTAGTTAAATACGCTACCCCCTCTTTTTTGTTGATTTCGTTCTGTACGTTATTGTTCATTGCATTTGTTCGAGGCGGACGTTTCATGACACCCATCCAAGTTGATCCATTGACTCAGTTTCTTATTGCAGAGGGCAGCTAATCCTCTGACCGAACAAACTGAGCCACTGCTCCGCTGCCACTAGAACACGGGTTCACCCACATTCTATGCTGGTACATCTCTGTGTCGGAATTCATGAACCATGGTGGCTGGCTAACGGAAACATGACAGTCTTTCGAAAACCCATGACCAGGTGTTTTCAGTCGAAGAGAGATGTGGTGAATACACTGGCTGGGTAACGAACACCTTGTACATCGAAGCAGTTCAGGACAACACGCTCTCGTGTTATCTTCTTGAATGATAACATTACGGAGATCTCGGAGGTTGATCACTGATGAAGGCTTCAACATGTCATAAATGAAATGGTAACTGTCAAAATTACCCGCTATGAGAACCATAGGTGATGGTATTGTGTAAGCAATGGCACCGCATACACTCTGCCAGATGCTGACTCCGTATGACGACGGTGAGTGCAATCTGGCAATGATCGTACTCCTTGGATCCTTGTTACATGGACACGTACACCATGAGGATATATACAGGGTCGTCTTTCGTCGGCACGCGTCTCTCTGCTACTGCATTAAGGAAAGCCATGATAATGGTTGCCTAGCTTTCAGTCCCTGATGCTCAAGATGACTATCCATTTGGGTGCTTCCTGTGTTACAGAGTGGTCCATTTCCTCACCTAAAGTAAGCAGAGTGGGCCGTTTCCTCACCTAGGGTACGTGACGTGGCTGTACGATTCTACACGGCTGAGTGGAGTATACACTATGTGATCAAAAGTATCCGGACACCCCCCAGAAACATACGTTGTTCATATTAGGTGTATTGTACTGCCAGGTACTCCATATCAGATACCTGGGTGGTTATTGGGTGTCACTTGTGTCATAAGTCTATACGCGAGACTTCCACACTCCTAAACATCTCTAGGTCCATTGTTTCTGATGTGATAGTGAAGTGGAAACGTAAAGGGACACGCACAGCACAAAAGCGTACAGGCCGACTTCGTCTGTTGACTGACAGACACCGCAGACAGTTGAAGAAGGTCGTAGTGTGTGATAGGCAGACATCTATCCAGATCGTCACAGAGGAGTTCCAAACTCCATCAGGATCCACTGCAAATACTATGACAGTTAGGCAGGAGGTGAGAAAACTTGGATTTCATGGTCGAGCGGCTGCTCATAAGCCACACATCACGCCAGTAAATGCCAAACGACGCCTCACATGGACGATTGAACAATGGAGAAACGTGTGGAGTGACGAATCACGGTAGACAATGTGGCGATCCGATGATAGGGTGTGGGTATGGCGAATGCCCGGTGAACGTCATCTTCCAGCGTGTGTAGAGCCTGCAGTAAAATTCGGAGGCGGTGGTGTTGTGGTGTGGTCGGTTTTTTCAAGGGGTGGGGGGGGGGGGGGGGGAGGAGGGGGCGTGCGGCTTGCACCCTTTGTTGTCTTGCGTGGTACTATCACAGCTCAGGCCTACATTGACGTTTTAAACACTTACTTGCTTCCCACTGTTGAAGAGCAATTCGTGAATGGGGACTGCATCTTTCTACACGATCGAGCACCTGTTCATAATGTACTGCCTGTGGCGGAGTGGTTACAGGACAATAACATTCCCTGTAATGGACTGGCCTGCACAGAGTCCTGACCTGAATCTACAGAACATCTTTGGGATGGTTTGGAACGTCGATCTCGTGCCAGGCCTCTCCTCAGTGCAGTACTCCGTGAAGAATGGGCTGTCGTTCCCCAATAAACCTTCCAGCACCTGGTTGAAACATCGCTCCTGTCTAGAGCCTGTGTATCGGGTGAATGACTCATGCGCGCACACCGACAGATGGTCTGAAGGGGATTCAGTCGAGTACGTAGTTCTAATTTTCATCTGCTAGAGGACAGTAGCGGACAGGACTAAACAGAAAGAACTATAATGTAGTTAATTATTTTGACCACCCGACATTCAAGAAACAGGTCAAGAGAATGTTTTTGTGAATTATTCTCTCTATTTCTTGAATCCTCTTTTGTTTATTTATGTTTGTACAATTTTGTATATGCTTTTAGTAGTGTGAATGATTCGCGAAAGTGGTGTAAAGTAAATATGTAGATCAATGTTCTACTGATGAACGCTGTGTGGACTAGATGAGAAAGTTTTAAAACAGTGTGAATGCAGACGATGGGGATTTTATATCATAACATGTTAACTTAAGTTTTTGGTAAAAGGAACGCTAATTCGAGCACATGAAAATAGTTAATAATGCAAAGTATAAACAAAATATCACAATGTTAAATATTTATTTCGGAAAAAAGTACAGTTCGAAAGTGTGTTATTTGTTAATCGGTTACTCATGAAAAGCCCGAACTAAAGCGGGAGAAGAATGTTTTTCCGTTGGCCGTAAAGGAAACTGGTCAATCAGAATGGAGTATTCTTCGCCCTTCTTTTCTCTTGGAGATACAGAATGCTAACAGCTTTCTAGTAGTCGGAGCCTAGCCTTTCAATGGTACAGTCATGTGTAATATGAGCTCCGAAGGCAGATATAATTTGCCGGTTTTAGTTGAGCTACATGCCTCAAAAGTGCTTAAAAGTGAAAGCATATTTATTCCGGTGTGTTTTTTTTAGAAATTACGTATTTTTTAATTAATTTTGTGTATGAGAAAAGACAGTAATGCCGCGTGGCATATTGAGCAGGTCGGCGATTAAAAACTTGAGTGCATTAGACACCGATAAACTTAATAGTACTTGGTAGCGGTTCAGATTCGGGAAATACGTTACCATAAACTTGCTAACATGAGTCAAATGGATTGTGTATGGCTGTTAAGATTAGCACAGGCTTTGTAGTGAACATATACATCTCAAGGTTCAGAACATACCGAAATTTTGCCTCTATTTCCACCTTTCATTCAACTTTAAGACCTTTTCCCGATTCTTAGAATAGTTATGTTGTATGCGGCCTGGTGCCAGTTGCAGCACGGTAGGTTTTCTCGGCTTTCCTACCGGCGATCTGCTGCAACGAGTTCACAGGTGGGTGCAGGTAATGGCTGAACGTAGCCGCGCCACCGCACTGGCTCTGTGGCAGGAAGATGGAACGTGCTTTAATGTATCGCCATGAATATCGTTTATCTGTGGATATGGATGTAAAATTCTAGGTTTGTTCTTACTTTGACAGAAGAAAGCCGCCCATACTATCGTAGTAAGTACAAAAGCAAAAATTTTACACCGATTTCGACAGACAAACAATACTCATGACGATACATTAACTCATGTTCCATCTTCCTGTCACAGAGCCAGCACCCGGCATTATACAATAAACAGTGAGGTAACTTCCAGAAAACTATCTGAAGACGAACCTGAAAAGACTCGGTACCCGGTTCATGGAATAATAAATAACTATTCAAAAAAAGTGACTGGTTGCAGTTTTACGTATTTACTGCACTCTCTTCTGACAAGAGCCACTCTTGTTGAGCAGTGGTCTTAGCGTAGGAAGACATGCCTATCTTACTTGAGCTGTTTATTTCTTTAACTTGACTCAACTCCGTCCGAACAAGCCTTGTAAGGCCCAACGGTACTGACCGGCCACCGTGTCATCCTCAGTCCACAGGCGTCACTGGACGCGGATGTGTAGAGGCATGTTGTCAGTACATCGCTCTCCAAGCCGTACGTCAGTTTACGAGACCAGAGCAGCTACTTCTCAGTCGAGTAGCTCTTCTGTTTGCCTCACAAGAGCTGAGTGCACCCCGCTTGTCAACAGCACTTGGCAGACCGGATGGTCACCCATGCAAGTGCCAGCCCAGGCCGACAGCGCTTAACTTCGTTGATGTGACGGGAACCGGTGTTACCTCTGCGGCAAGGCCGTTGGCCTTTATTTCTTTATTTGTGTAACATCCAAGCAGCAGTTGGCATGAACTCGAGACACTTACTTGCCTCCGAAGATTAAGTTACCAGGCCTTTGATTTAAGTAACGTGTGACTCGTTGTTCCAGTATCCCGAAAGGACTGTGGGGGTCTTGAGCGGCCACAGGATTTACTGCTGAACCCACCGAGACTCAGCCAGGATGAGATGCTGTTATCCGCCTCTGGCCGACTACATTTTAGTCTAACGCAGCCGATGAACAAACACGAGTAGTAGGGAGCACTCGCTTTGTAAAACTGTCCTTCAGCGCGTGGCGACCGCTGCCGTATATAAAGCAAGCCAGTGCGCCCAGTGATCCTCCAGTGGGCCAGGCCGCTGGAGCCGCTCCAGGCTCCAGCCGGTCCCGGACGGCCGACCACAGCCGGCGTTTTCCGTTTCGGCGCGCCTTTGATCTCGCGCCGCGGCCGGCTGCAGCGGGCGATTAAACAGGCGCGGCGGTGCGCTGGCGAATGTTTGACTCCGAACCCGGCCTGAGCAGTTAGCGCCGCAGAGCGGGGATCCTGTTTTTGCAAAACGCCGTTAACAGCAACAGTTCTGCTTTACAAGTACTGCGAACGCTGCAAACAGACCCCAAACAACTGAGTTTCAAAGTCTATCCCACAGCGCACAGTTTACTCTGCAGTAGGTTTGGATTTTCTCTTAGACTACGACTTGACTAGTTTTCAGAACTGTCCATCTAAACTGACGGAAATGGAAAGTTTTACACCTTGTAAGTGAGCCCTATGTTAAGAAGTGGTCAACTAACGTTAGTTGAACTAATCTCTGATGTTGTTACACGAATTTTTGGGCTCAATAACCAGTTTTGTAACTTTATGTGACTACGAATTAATAAAAGGAATAATCACAATAGCAGAAACGTACGGAAAAAGCAGCCCAACGAGAAAATTATAACCCTAGCTTGTAACCTCCCCCTCACTTAATGACAGTAAAAAATTAAACCACATGTACCTAATGGAAATTTGGGAAAAGCAATCGTCACCGAAGTTAATCTGTCGGTAAAGAGGGAGGAAAGGGTTACATCTAAACGAAAGGAAAAATGCAAATGAAACTGCCGGAAATTAATTTTGAAAAGGGGTAAAGTTAATAAAGAAAGTAAATGTGCGGCCGTTACGTTAACAATTAACTAGCGGTAATTAGATATTTGAGATTTGGGGAAAATTACGGTCGCCAGTCCTATGTACAACTACTATAATAACTGAAAATGAAAGATTAATGCACATATAATTAGCACTAAAAGCGAGGCAACTGAAAGTTGACATGTGCTGTGTGAAAACTGAATGTTTGTCAGAAGTAATAAATTTCGCTACACTCTGACTTAATTTAGCAAAAGAATTAATAAAACCGGAAAATTGAATGTTTCTGAAGCACTACGAAATTCAATAAAATAAGGTTAGTCTTGGGCTACCTCAACAATCATTTCATAAGCTACTTGAATCTATGCAATTTAGAAATAAGAGATTTAACTTTGAACTTGAATTAAATGATTCTGAACAATTGACAATAGTAAAATCTGGTACGTACCAAGCTGAGCTGCAGTCACAGGTAAGCCAAAATACGGTAACAAAACTCGCACTCTTAATTTGTGCTTGTGTAATCTAAATATTGTAGCCAGCTATGAATACTTTAACGAAACTTTGAAATTAAAGCAGTGAAATGGAATGATATTACTTTAATGCTGGCGTTTGAATTGCAACGACACTCGGGTTCATTTCGGAAAAGAAAGGGACCCTGCTTGGTAATGCAATTGGGACAATGAGCAACAAAGGTTCATGCTAAGATGCTGTAATTTTGGGAGGAAAATTTAACAGTTTGAAAAGCTGAGGTCTGCCATACAGTTCTAAAACTTTACATGCTACCAGACTTCCTTGTTGGTTGATTGAAGGTTTGAAGTCGTCGATCGAGGAGGTGGCGACAGTCACTCATTGTCGGCCGTCGCTGTTGCAGAAGCTGGATGTTGGCGCGCCTTCTTCTCGACACGGTCACCGGGCGAAACGAGCTCTTGACGTGCACCAGCTAATGTTTCCCGTCCGCGACACCGTGCCAGAAAGGTTCATAGCAAGTTGAGCGCAATTACATGCTGCCAAACCCAGACAGCTCGGCAACTCGCGGGAGCGTCACACCACACACCTGCTCCACCGCCCTACTCCAGCCAGACCCCCTCTGCCCGCGCTCTACGCGGCAGAGTTAACACTACCAGAGATCCTAAACACTTTGGTTCTCCACACGACCTATCGATGTATTCGTTCGATAGCATAGTTTTCCCTAGGTTGCTGTATTTTTACAATGAAATATCATTATCCATGGCCACGGAGCTCAACAGTCCAAATATAATGGACAAGTTGTTATTAATACAAATAATATTTACGAAACAAACCAATTATACATCGACATAAATGCATATATATATATATATATATATATATATATATATATATATACAAACAGTAAAACAATTACAATATATAAACAGACGGAAATGTCATATCTTCAGGTGACAAGATAAGGAAAAAATTTATAGTACAATAGATGGAAATAGGAGGATATGCATTTCCGGCGTTACAAGCTTACGTAACAAATCATCAAACAGTCTGTAATCACTTGTGTAATCCTCTGGAAGTTGTCAAGGGCAAATGTGTTTAGCTTGTACCTAAACAAAGTGCCATGGGATGATTTCTTTTGAATGTAATCACGGTCCTTAAATCTGAAAATGGTCTCGCATAGAAAACACCTCGCCAACTGAATAATGATACAGCAAAATAATAAAATCTGCACATACTATTACAAAAGCTGAAGGTGACACTGCCATGTTTTGCACAAATTATTGCGTTCAGTCCGCCGCTGGTAGCTGAGTGGTCAGCGCTACGGAATGTCATGCCTAACGGCCGGGGTTCGATTCCCGGCTGGGTTGGAGATTTTCTCCGCTCAGGGACTGGGTGTTGTGTTGTCCTTATCATCATCATTTCATTCCCATCGACACGCAAGACGCCGAAGTGGCGTCAACTCGAAAGACTTGCAAAAGGCGAACGGTCTGTCGGAGGGGAGGCCCTAGCCATACAGCATTTCCATCTCCGTACTGCGTGGAAACATCAAGTCACACACTATAAAAATTTGCCACAACAATTCTCCATGCTGGTGTCATTGACGAAACTTTCGTTTCACAATCAACAAATCATACATGCAGAGAGCGGGATGTTTATTACTAATCCGTGGGAAAAATGTAAATGACTGCATTATTTCACTACGTACTAGCTGAGAAACGCACCTTTGCCAGGGTTTTGTTTTAATCCAATCTTCTATTAGTCCATCTCCTCACTCCCCTCTCTCCGCATCCCCTCTTCTCCCCCTCTCTCTGTTCAAGTCCTCCCCCTCATCCTCCTCCCCTCCCTCTCTCTGTCTGTCTCCTCGACTCCCTCTCTGCGCATCTCCTTCACCTCTCTGTTTCTCCACCTCCTTAACTTCCCTTCTCTGTCCATCACTCCGTTATCACCCGCACCCCCACCTCAGCGGGAGGTACATGCTTTTTATCTCCACAATATTTCTTTCCAGGTGTTAGTATGCGACCCAAATTCTGCTGAAATCGATCCAAGGGCTTAGGAGAAGATAATGATCACATGCGTATGTGAGGTATATTGCCACAAATCTGTCTGATTCTCTGTGTTTTTTTTTTTAATTTTTATTTTTCTTAGTATACGACCGCAGAGGGGATGTCAAATTGGTCTGTGGCATTCAGCCGTGTGACTGTGTTAAGTTCAGAAACACGTTGGCAAAATTATTGGCTCTCTGCAGTATTTATTCTCGTGGCCTGGTTGAGACAGTGAACACCACAAATAAGACACAAACTGCTCCTCATACTTCTAAAAGTTCTAGAATATTTTTACGTCACCCCTTCTCGTCCACCTTCCACCACTACGGGTAGTATTTTTATAAAAAGAATGTGATGCACCTAACAAATTAGGCTGAAATTTCTCCAGGTTTTAATAAATGATAAGCACCAGTTTGCTTTTGTTCTACAATGTTACTTTTACTGTGTTAATCGGTTTTCGGGTTACAAGGCTATCTTGAGACATTTGCTGAGTATTGTTACCAAAGAAGTTATGCTTTTATGTCACCTCGTTTCCATTCCCACTCCTACTGGATAGGGGTGCTTCTTAAGCCCACAGTGCTCCTTCCTAGATAGCAAGCAGTAAACCCCTGAGTCTTGAAAGCAGTGGTCGTCAAACGGCGGTCCGTGGGTCCCATGCGGCCCCGATAGAGTGTTTGTGCGCCACGCTGTCCTAAGGTGTACTTCATAATATAATGTATCTACCAACTAACTACCCAGTTCAAAAACGTCCACTAACATTAAGGATACTTATAAATGGTGGAAAAATCGAAATTTTTTAAATGAATTCTATAGTCTTTCCTGATTACATTGATATATACACTAATGGTTTCAAATGAAAAATTACCTATACGTACCAAATTTTAAAGTTACGGTCATGTATGCCGCCATGCCCCCTCTATTTCTGTTACAAATACCAGTATTATTTCGAAAAGAACTGTAACTTCCTGTTTCCAGCGATTATACGTGTGATACATTGTATATGTTTGTAACAGTGCAAGTTTCTAGGTCTGTAAATGATAATCTTTCCCAGTATTTACTTTTGTTTCACTGTAGCAGTTTGTTCACATGTTACTGGATGTTTGTTGCCCAAGTGCTACGTATGTTTGTGGAAGTACGTATCCTTTAGTGTGCAGTAATTACGAGCTATGCCACGTATTAAGAAATTCAATAAAAGGAAATTCTGTGGTAACCAGTGCACAAACAAAGCAAGCCACACTGTTGAAAGTAACCTATGTATCAGTTCTTCTAGGAAGAAACTCTCACATGGCACCATTTTTGTTTTAACAATGAACCTGTTTGTAGTGGACTTGTTGTTGTTCAATTGGGTAACTTATCTTCTTTGATAAAGAAAGTGGCGAAATGTAAACAGTGTTATGGCGTAGGCTGTCCGGAATTAACTGAACAACAAAGTAGCAGGAAGGGTTTAGCGTCAAAATTAGTTGTTCTGTGCAAATCCTGCAGTAAATATTCCTCGAAAATGACTTCGAACATTGTGCATAATTCATATGATTAAAATTTGTAGTTAGTGTATGCAATGCGTGCAGTAGGAAAAGGAAAAAAGTCTATTCAAATGTTTTGTGGTTTGATGGTCGTTGGTCCTTCTCCCAGTAGGTTCAGCAAGTACATAAAGTACTTTCAGGTGCCTTGACGTCTGTGTCTAAAGCATCTATGAAACGTGCAGTAGAAGAAACTGTAAATATCAGTGGAGCCAGGGACATTGGTGTTGCATTTGATGAGACATGGTAGCGTCGAGGACATCGTTCCTTGAAAGGTGTTGTAAGTGTGACATCTTTGGAGAACGGAAAAAGTTGTTGATGTTGAGTGCTTATGTAAGTACTGCCACACCTGCCATGGTAGCACTAAAGGACATACTGAACAACAGTGTTCTAAGAATTATGATGGTTTCAGTAGAGGTATGGAATGTGATGGAGCTCTACAAATATTTCAGAGGTCGGTTCTCCCGTTTATAACGTTAGATATACGAAGTACCTTGGCGAACGGGACTCTAGAGCTTTCAATAAAATTAATGAGTTCATTGTTTATGGTGATACTTTGGTAACAAAACTGGAGTGTTGTGGACGTGTGCAAAAGAGGATGGGTGCTAGATTGAGGAAGCTGCGAACAGAAATGAAAGTAAAGTTGCTGTCTGATGGAAACCTCTGTCTGGCATAGGCAGACTGACAGAAACTGAAATAGATCTTCTTTAGAGTTATTATGGACTGGCTGTTAGACGAACTGCACCTCTGAATGATGTTACAGCAATGACATAAGCTGTATGGGCCACCTACTTTCATAAGTTGTCCACAGATGCCCACCCTGTTCACGGACTTTGCCCTAAAGGAGCAAATTCTTGGTGTGGTTTCCAAAAAGCAAAAGAAAGTGGTCAAATATACCATCATAAGCATTCTCTCAATGACTGTTGTGAATGAAATAAAACCAATTTTTAGAGACATTAGTGACCTTGCTTTGCTTAATAAATGTCTTCATGGGGGCACTCACAATACAAATGAAAGTTTCATCCGTTGCATATGGGAAATACGAGGGTCGTCCACAAAGTAAGTTCCGTTTCTATTTCTGTCCGCGGCAGCGGTACGATCGCAGTTCTGAGCATGCGCGGCAGTTACTCTGACTCAAGGAGAAGACACGGACGCCATTTTCAGGTCGCTGCAGCCGACATGTGCTTTGTAATGCTTCTTTATAATGTCAGCCGCAATTGAAAATGCTGTCGCGCGTGAGCCCGCCTCAGCTCTCTTACTTAATCTTTTTATATCCTTATTGATTCGTTCGTACTTGGCTTTCAAAATAGTTTGTCATAAAGTCACAAATTCTGCATCTTGAGTGAGCGCTTGGACATCATTTTCGCAAGCAGTCTTCATTTCATATACGTATGTTTGAATTGTTGTTACCACTTCAGCTAAGCTTTAATGAGCAATTTTTACCCTACCGTGCGCTGTTCCCCAACTTGACGTGCACTTTGACTTTGATCTTCACTCGTACTAGGAAGTTCTTTGTCTAGCGGATTGTACATATTGGTAAATTTTGCATTTAATTTATTGGTTATGTAGCGTCGCAGCTATTACGCGACTGCGGATTTTTGCAGTAAGTTTTGTTACCTTATGGGAATCTGTTTTGGAAGCCTGCAGTACAGTAGCGTTCGCGGGCGGTCGACTTGTGGCCTGCCGTATGCGTCATAGCCACACCTGTCGCTAAAGCGGACCGTGAGAATGCTCACTGGGGCGCGTACTAAAATCACTTATTCACCTCACCTAAGAAACTAAATAACGATGTTAAATAATATCTGTTTTATTCCAAATTTGCTCCATGACCTTTTATTATTCAAACAAACTTCGTGTCAAAATTTGATACTACTACCTATAATAGTTTCTGACATATAAAAATTACCTAAAATACCAAAAACTGACATTTAAGGAATTAAATTAAGTTAGGAACTATAATAGTTTATCATTTGGTATTATTTGTAAACATAATCAGAACTCTCAATGTGCCGAATTAATTAATTGAAATTTTCATATTAAAACTTTAATTTTCATTTTCATAATATAAAATTCAGGCAAAATTATTATTTGTGTCTTATGTCGTTGTGGGAGTAAATGAGAGTGAGCGAGAGTGTGTATGTGGGACATACGTAAATTTCAAGATTAATGTTATGTAATGCATTACGCAATCATAGCATGGGAAAGATGTTTGTACCCACATTGCTGATGACGTATGTCCAAGTGTTCTTGTTTTTATAAGAAGGCAGCCAGAGTAGTTATTTGTAGAGTAATGTTTTCCTAAAGTTATCTCAAGATCAATTTTCGTTTAGTTTCAATTAATAAACATTATAGTAATAATTGCTTGTCGAAGTGGTGCCAATGAATCTGATGTAATGATTGGCTCAGAACAGTTTATGCGCGAATATGATCTTGAAAGATTGATCATATTGGCTGTTCATTTCATCAAGCAATTAGAGTAAAGTCTTTCCCGCGCTCTATCAAGTAGTATATGCACTGTGAGAAACGGCATTCAGACAGTCATGGACTAGCTGCCGGACGAGAAGGTCATGCTAGACGTGTCCGAAAAAGTTTTGTGTAAATTGAAGAAGTGACTGTTATTTCGCGTTCGGTTTATATCGCCGTGAAAGCAGATGCATTTACGGACAGTTCTGTGAAATTTGGGACATTTTGGAGTGTTTGTTGTAGAGAAAACCGCGTGTGAAACTATCGGCCTTTGTGAAGAATTCTGCGTGGAGTGCTCATTATGCATTTACTGAACATGTTTTGGCTAGCATCTTCCTTTGAAGATTATTGACTGTATTAATCTCATAATAATTCAGGTTGGACGTAGTACATTTATGGCTGTCTTGCGTGTAATATAAGTTGCATGAAATAGTAATAGATGTGATATCGACGTAAATGAGATCTTGTTGACACCATGACTAAAAGACAATAAAAGAAACATTAGTACCGGGTAGCTGACATTTTCAATGACTGAAGGAAGCACCCACTTTTGCCCGTTATTACTAGAGATTTACAGGTTTATTTTGTTACCTGAGTTATGCGGACTATGCAATCGTAAGTATGGACGATGGGTTTCTTCAACGCTGCTCTTAACATCGTTTACGTAGTACCTACGAATGCAGAGCAACGGATGGTGAACGAATGCTGTGCTGAGGTAGGTGTGCATTAATTTGCAGCTTTCTTCACTCAGTTATAGCGAACATTTTAGAACCGTTCCGCCGCAGTTGCATATGTCAACTATGTGTTGAAGTTAGTACGTAAGTTTTCGAATTCGTTCGAAAGTGTCCTGACTTTTCGGTTTAAGGACATAGATTTTGATCTAAATTGCCATGACCAGTTGACGTGTTTGTGATACTCAAATCTGTGTGTAACTCAGTATTAATTTTTATTAATTTCTGTAAGTACTGATACCTGCAAATGATGATTGTCTAGTGTGCGCATAACCTGAGTTTGTGTGAGTCCGTTCCTTTCACTGAATATCATGCTCAGAAAATGAGCTATGTCTGCTGCATTGTTTCTATCCAAATTATTTTGAAGAGAGGCCTTTCATATTTAGTATTGTTAATTAACCATAACTGCTGTTAGCCATGAGACTTCATTTCGTCTAACATTCTGTCCACTCATTGCAGCTGAGCTCAGTTGTATACTGTTTTTGACTGTCACATTGACATTGCGCATTGGACATAATCCCATGAAAGCAATTATTTGAAAAGTCAACTCACAGCACACAGCTATACTAATACGATATGCTTACTTATTACCATCGACAAGCTGACATAACATTGGTCAAGAAACAAACATTTCGGTGTTGGTGCCCAGCTTTATCACGTTGATGTTGCTGTTTTATATACTGCTTAGTATTGTAAGTAGGCTGTTTATGTTTTCTTATTGGCAACGTTACGTAGCGCTCTGTATGAAAATCACTGGCTGTGCTGTGTGCAGTCTGTGGTTAGTTTGCATTGTTGTCTGCCATTGTTGTGTTGGGCAGCAGCAGCTGGATGTGAACAGCGCGTAGCGTTGCGCAGTTAGAGGTGAGCCGCCAGCAGTGGTGGATGTGGGGAGAGAAATGGCGGAGTTTTGAAATTTGTAAGACTGGATGTCATGAACTGCTGTATATATTATGACTATTAAGGTAAATACATTGTTTGTTCTCTATTAAAATCTTTCATTTGCTAACTATGCCTATCAGTAGTTAGTGCCTTCCGTAGTTTGAATCTTTTATTTAGCTGGCAGTAGTGGCGCTCGCTGTATTGCAGTAGTTCGAGTAACGAAGATATTTGTGAGGTAAGTGATTTGTGAAACGTATAGGTTAATTTAGTCAGGGCCATTCTCTTGTAGGGATTACTGAAAGTCAGATTGCGTTGCGCTAAAAAAATATTGTGTGTCAGTTTAAGCACAGTCATGTATAATTGTTCTAAGGGGACGTTTCATATGTCGACCCTTAGCCTAGGATACCTCACTGGAATCTTCTGATTTTTTCCTTGTAGTTTGTGCAATTAGTGCAGCATTTGTTTATTGCTAGCACGTAATTGTAGAGAGAATTTCCTTTGTAGTTGTAGTTTTTCATTCTTGTACAGTAAAACAGTTGTGGCATGCATGTAGATTTGCACCAAGTATTTCACAGCTGCACTTGCAATTAACGAGATATTATTTTCAATGCTATGTGTTTTCTTATTTTGCTCTTCAAATCATGCTTTTCTGTGTTGTCGTGTGAAATATTGTGACAATAATGGCGTGTGAAAAACGTAATACTAGGCTCCAAAGTAAACTGAGAAATGACAGTGAAGACGAAAGCAGTGTGTTAGCGCCACCGTGTAATGAATTAACTAAAGTTCAAAGTAGTAATTTGGTAATTGTACATAGGGAAATGGAGCGGGCTGCAAATAATTGTGTAGGCAGTGAAACAATTAGTGAACAGGGAAGCATTATCGAACGATCGGTCGGCAACAGCTTGCCTCAGGAATCCGAAATGACAGGACACAATCCTGCAAATACTGTAGATTCAGGTTTTGCGTCCTCGCCGTTTTCTCAAATAAGTCAAGACACATTTCCTGCTTTTCAAAATGCGAATATTGCCGGTTCAAATGCATTGTTGAATAGCACTGAGGAACATGTTACAGACACCAGTGCATTGTTATTACAATTAATACAACAAATGGGACAAAAGCTTCAAAAGTTAGACACAATGGAACAAAATCTTCAAAAGTTAGACACAATGGAACAACACCAGAGACAAACACAGCAACAGTTAGACACAATGGAACAAAATCTTCAGAACTTTGACACAATGGAACAAAATCAGAGACAAACACAGCAAAAGCTTCAAAATTTAGACACAATGGAACAAAATCTTCGGAAGTTAGACACCACGCTTGAACAAACACGTGAAGATTTAACTACTGAATTACGTAACATTGAATCGAAATGTCAAAAAGTCTGTAATGATGTAAAAACACAAATTTGTGAGCATTTTCAACCTATTTTTTCGCGGCATGAAACTGCATTACAGAATCACGAAGCAGCCATAAAAGAACTGCAAACTACTGTTCATGAAAATCATGAGACCTTGCAAGCTAAAATTGACTCAGTTGCATCTACCACTTTGGTTACGCAACTTGCAAAAACTCAGGAAAACTTAAAGGACACAGTAGATACTCTGAAAATTGGTTCAGAAAGACACATGGAGGAAATTAGTTCATTATCAGAGAAAGTAGTTGAACTTTCGGATCAGCTAAATAATTTATCTACGAAGGTAGATGATAATCTAAATGACACAAAACCGGTAGTCTTTAATGACACAGAAGAGTGCAAACAAATTAGGAAATTCAAACAAAATCAAAATCAAATCAATACACAGTACAAAAGAGAAATCCGGGAAGCACAAGATCAGTTGGCACAAGTAATACAAGAATTACATATTTCAGAGGACACTCGCGCTCCAGTACAGGAAGAGGGACATAGAAATACGGAAAAGCCACAAAATAATAACACAAGACATTTCGGAAATTATTAAAGAAATTGGCAAGGTGCACCGAATTTGGAAATGGAACCGCCGAAACGACGTAACAATGACCGATATGCGACACGCCGACATGATGACTTTGACTATAAGCTGTTCATTACTACACGTAAATTTAAAACATTTAAGAATTCTGGCAACGACATTCATCCACAAGCATGGCTCCATCAATTCTCTCATTGTTTTCCTCCAAACTGTTCATTAGAGCATAGATTAGAATTTATGTGTGGCTACTTAGAGAATGAACCAGCTGTGCGAATGTGATCGGTCATTCACGCTTGCCACAGTGAAAGAGAATTTTATCATGCGTTCCTCTCAGCGTATTGGTCTCAAGCTACACAAGACCAAGTAGAACATAGCATCATGATGATGAAACACTTTGAACAATCTGAATTTTCCAGTCTTGTCAAATATTTTGAAGACATGTTGCATAAGAATCAATATCTTCCAAACCAATACAGCCCCTCAAAACTCATCCGCATTTGCTTAATCAAATTACCTGAACATTTACGGCATATTATTTTGGCAGGACGTTGCAAAGACGACATTGAAGCTTTTCAGGGACTCTTACAAGAATTAGAAATTGACACTGACAATCACGGAACGCGAAAACAGGAATACAACAATTACAGGTCACATACGTCGCAATTCCGCGATGAAAGAAATAATAACTGGACACGACAAGGCTATTCTCACAACACAAATCGTGACCAAAACAGACACCACCCATATGACAACCGTTGGCACAGTAGTAAGAGTTACAGAGAAAGATCGCATTTCCGTAGTAATGAATATAACAGAGACAATCATAGAAACAGACAATATGGCAACCAGAACTATTATTATCACGGGAGACAGAATAACTTCAGACGCAACGGTCCACCGAGCAGTGATAATTGAGGGAGAAATTCTCCACTGCTTAACCGACAAGAAAGAAACTACAGGAACTACTGACATGACGACAGACGATATAATCGTAACGACAGACTTGAATTGCATCAGAACTGGCGAGATTCAAACAGAGCAGGGCACTCTCAACAAGGTGAATTTGTAGAAGTTAGGTCTCCTAATCCTAATAACGACGAGCGCCAACAAAGAAACAGACAATGACTCGCACCGGCAGACCTTTGCATAAAATGGGGGATAGATCTGATGTCAACAAATACCGTCCAATCTCCCTTCTAACAGCTTTATCCAAAATTTTTGAGAAAGTAATGTATTCAAGAGTAGCTTCACATATCCGAAAAAATGAAGTACTAACAAAATGTCAGTTTGGTTTCCAGAAAGGTTTTTCAACAGAAAATGCCATATATGCTTTCACCAGTCAAATTTTGAATGATCTGAATAACCGAACACCACCCATTGGGATTTTTTGTGATATCTCAAAGGCTTTTGATTGTGTAAATCATGAAATTCTGCTAGACAAGCTCAAGTATTGTGGCATGAGTGGGACAGTGCACAAATGGTTTAATTCGTACCTAACTGGAAGAGTGCAGAAAGTTGAAATAAGTAGTTCTCGTAACATGCAAAGATCAGCACATTCCTCAAACTGGGGAACTATCAAGAATGGGGTTCCACAAGGGTCAGTCTTGGGTCCTTTGTTGTTCTTATTATATATCAATGACTTGCCATTCTATATTCATGAAGAGGCAAAGTTAGTTCTCTTTGCTGATGATACAAGTATAGTAATCACACCTGACAAACAAGAATTAATTGATGAAATTGTCAATACTGTCTTTCAGAAAATTACTAAGTGGTTCCTTGTAAACGGACTCTCACTGGATTTTGATAAGACACAGTACATACAGTTCCGTACAGGGAATGGTATGACGCCGTTAATAAATATAGACCTTAATCAGAAGCATATAGCTAAGGTAGAATATTCCAAATTTTTAGGTGTGTCCATTGATGAGAGATTAAATTGGTAGAAACACGTTGATGATCTGCTGAAACGTTTGAGTTCAGCCACTTATGCAATAAGGGTCATTGCAAATTTTGGTGATAAACATCTTAGTAAATTAGCTTACTACACCTATTTTCACTCATTGCTTTCATATGGCATCATATTTTGGGGGAATTCATCATTGAGGAATAAAGTATTTATTGCACAAAAGCGTGTAATCAGAATAATAGCTGGAGTCCACCCAAGATCATCCTGCAGACATTTATTTAAGGATCTAGGGATATTCACAGTAGCTTCTCAGTATGTATACTCTCTTATGAAATTTGTTATTAACAACCAAACCAAATTCAAAAGTAATAGCAGTGTGCATAACTACAATACTAGGAGAAAGGATGATCTTCACATTTCAAGATTAAATCTAACTTTGGCACAGAAAGGGGTGAATTATACTGGCACTAAAGTCTTTGGTCACTTACCAAATAGTATCAAAAGTCTGACAGATAACCAACAAGTATTTAAGAAGAAATTAAAAGAATTTCTGAATGACAACTCCTTCTACTCCATAGAGGAATTTTTAGATATAAATTAAGAAAAAAAGAAAAAATATTTAAAAAATAAAAAAAAATAAAAATAAAAAATAAAGAAAAACAAAAAACACAAAAAAATGAAGTTGTTATATTAACTTAAGTATGTTGTTAAATTAACGAAATTATGTCATGTATTAGAAAATTCGACTCGTTCCACATCATTACGAAATATCGTATTCATGATCCATGGAACTAGTATTAATCTAATCTAAACTAATCTACAGCGACGTACGCTGGCTGGCTCAGCGAAAAATAACATAGATGCTAACCTTGAGAAAAATTCCAGTATTCTTTACCGATGTATACCGCATGATAATTGCGTTCAAGTTGGAACTCTGCGCACTAGGAAGAGTAAAGGTGTACAACACATTTCACATGTAAAACCATTTATTGAAAGATAATCTGCTTTTCAACTTTGTCTTTGCCATAAAACTTTTCACTTCACATTCCTAGTATGCATTGCCAGACTTAGAAACTGTATCATGCAACATTGTTTGAAGTTAAATATCCAGTCAAGAACCAAGAGAACTTATTTAAACAGAAATTACGAATGCATTGTTATTGTGAACAGACGACACAGTGTTATTGTGTGTGTACATTCTTGCTTGTTAGTTGCACGATTACGTAACGACTATAAGGCTCACATACTTAGAACATTAACCAGTACTGCTAATAAGATTTTAACGCAACATTTTGCTTTACTTGAAAATACATTCTGGATTAAAGTACTTTCTGTGAGATACCAGATGACACAGTGGTTAGTTTATGTGACAGCTATATGATTTTATCACGACGCTACTAATGAGTGACAATTTACAATGTTACTTTTGCGGTGTTTCTGTTTTATATCTGCACAGTTTTTCTGAATTATTCTGGAAAGTAATACATGTTTTAGTAGTGACTTTTGTGGTATAGCTACAATGAGACTGCCTTTTCTGTAGCACAACAATACGTTACAGCACAGTACTTTCATCATCACAGCAATAAGCGTAATAACTAAGATATCCATATGCAAGGCATTTCACTTTTGTTTATCATGAGGTAAGTACATTGGCTTCTGCAGAACTTAGCTTTTGGATTACGATAACTACGACACTTCCACAGAGATTATCTTACAACAAGACGCACAGTTTAGCGCTACAGTACACTTATTTGATGATTAATTTTGTACTTAAATCATTTATTTTTAAAGATATTTGAAGTACAACTATACAAAGGTTTTCCGTGATACATTTCATTCCATTGCTGTAATCTGTAACACCTGAGGGTATAATTACATTCATCCTCAGGGGGGTACACGCCTACTTTGTGTACCATGTGTTTGGCAAGCACAAGAAGCCCTAGCTAATATGGTATTTGCTTATAAAACTTTACACATCGGTACCATATTTGTCTAACACAGAATTACACAGCTATCTGATCATTTAACTGAGAGAGACAAACTTTTTTACTACGGCAGTGGCAGATGTTTACGTAATTACACCGTTGGATAACTTCACACTTACAAAATTGTATTTTGTCTGTATTTTTTGAACTGTTCATACTTTTTCGGAACCATTGTGATACTATGAGAGCTTTGAATGATGTATTTGGTAAGGGAGCATGATTTTTAAAGTACGTTTGAGGTAGATGACACTATTGAATGAGCAGAGAATTTTTTTTAGGTTTTGAAATTATTGCAGAAAGCTACGACGTTTTTGAGATTTGACTGAGGTGTTATGATGTTATTATTATGATGCTGTTCAGGTACGTTTATGATCAATAAGCTGATGCTATATGAGGAATTTCATTATGCTATGTATTTATTATGATGAAATATTGAAGAAGTGTCGACGAATATGTATATGTGTAATAAGGTAAGGAATAATGAGTGGTGTTTAGGGACTCTGATTTGTGGAAAAGGTTGTTGGAAACCAAGAATCGTACTTTAAGAGTTATGAAATGTGTGTAAATGCGTGAATGTATCACAATGCCGACGAAAACTTTTTGAACACTGTTATACTCATAGGATTTTGTTTCTACACATTTGCAACGCAAATTCTCGACCTGTGAAATATTTTTATATGAGACTGTCACTGTAGCGGAAACTGGTGTCGTAAATATTTCGGCAAGAAAGTGACCTTCACGTAATGCGTCGTGGGCACGACGTATTACGTGGGCAGCTGTGCAACAGTCACCTGGAAAAAAGCCATTAGTATGTGCCTTTCAGAGGCACAGGTGGAGAAAAAAAAGAGGCCATTATCCTTGCTATTGACATTCCTTTGTAGAAAGCATCGCAAATACGACACGCTCAAACTTGAAAACATATGATTATACTGTGGAGCTCTTAATTTATGATATTTACTAAAATGCCTAATGAAACGATGAGAAACATTTCACGGCTATTGTCTTGCTAGTTGAGAGAAATGCCATATGATTTACTTTATGGATTTATTTACTCATTTTGTTTAATATCTAGTTTCTAGCTGCACTGCAGCATTGGTTAAAATAAAATTTAATAGATGTACTAATATAGTTAGTTTATGCCTACAGATCCAGTCAATTATGAATTTATCATCTACTTTCACGAAAACGAGGGCACATAAATAGACATTTCCCTTCACAGGAATTGCATAAATAATTCTTTTACGATTTGCTAACTTATCTGCTAGCATAAGTTTTTGTGATGCATCACTCTAGTGTTAAGATATGACACAGGTATTACACATGGCCATTTTTACTGTAATATTTTTTCTGCTTGAGCTATGTCATGTTTAGATATAAGTTATTGCTTTTGCTGCTGCTATTTGCCAGGCATAGTGCTACTAAATTTCACTTTGTATTGCTCTGTTAAGCTTGTTTTACTACTGATTTATTTTTCTTGTTGCTGCACATTGGCTCATATTAGTTGCTTGCTTTGCACTCTGCATTTTTTTGTCATTGCTATTTGTGTTAATTGTTTTGTGCTGCTACATTGCCTCATCCCTTAGTTTATGCATCTGAGCTCAGTAGATTTAAGTTAGCTTAAGAGAGAGTAGACTATATAAGAAACTGACTATGGCCAATAGGGAAAGAATGCATTGAGAAGTTATATGAAAAAGATTTGGGTCAAAATGAGTACTGTACACTGAGAAATAATTATTTTGAAAGAAATATGAATAGAATACAGAAAGCAGGTATAGATAGGACTTTTTGGGAATAATGATGAATGAAGGGAGATCTCCAAGAAGTAAAGAAAGTTTTGTTTGCAAAATACTGCAGTAAAACAAACCCTGTCCTTTCATTGTGTTGTCCCACTATGTGTTTGTGTACCCTTGTGTATTTATGTTCTTCCTGTCTTTATATGTTTATTTGATAAGACTTATGTTGCAGAATTTTTCTAATACTCAGCTACATGAACTATTATGAGGAATACTGTTATCCTCAAATATAATTTGCATTATTAATATGTTATTTACTTTATAAAGATGTTAGACATTATTGATTCTGTTCTGTTTTAATGCTAATGTGTGAAGTTGATGTTTCAATAATTATTCTGATCTTTTATGTATTTACTTATGTCATAATTCCTGTAACACTGATGTATATGTTTATTTCTATTCTTTTGTAAAACCCTATTACTACAAATGTTATCTGTATTATTATGTTTTTAATGATGTATTTTGTACCTTTGTAATTGTATTCTTATGTTATAAAATTGTAATTGACACCAGTTCATCAAATTAAGTAACTTCTAAGTTACATTTCACTGCACACGTTTCTGTTGGTCATAGTATATGGACAATATGTGAGAAGTTGGGACTGTTTGTGCTTGCACGTGTGTTAATAAGTCAGCAAGGGACTGGTTAATAGCATTGCTAGTTCTAAGGACAATTCAAAAACTTTGTGAGTGCACAAGTGGTGGTTTAGGGACTTACTATATTCTCCGCAAGACTCTTCGATGGTGATTGTGCACCTGCACAGTCGCAACAGATGGCTGTTGGCCGTCTCTACAACGTCTACAGTGGGTCTGCACCTTTGATGACGGTCTGCACCTTTGATGACCCACCAATATCATTATTTCTACAAGGACTGCAGTGGGTCTGCACCTCTGGTGGCCCACCAATACCATAATCTCTACCAGGACTACAGTGGGTCTGTTCTGTGATGACCTACCCACCAATATTCTTCAAAACTTCGACTGACTCCGCTGTTGGTTTGCTCTGTTGTGGTCCATTAGCTGTCTGCATGTCAAGAGTCAGTACTGTCTTTCCGTTGGAAGGACAACACTACTTCTTCAAGACTGCATGGAAATCCACTACTTCCATGTGCATTCTCTTTTACTGCTCAGACTTTGAGAAAAAAAAAACACTGCAATTTTACTGTGATAAATGATCAGGACTGTCTTTATCGACTGTGAGAAAATTTTAGCTTTTGACCAACATTGTATCAATAAGTGTGTGCATTTGATATCTTTGTTATTGTAATTATGAAAAATTTTATCAAATCATTATTGGCCACTGCCCAAAACAATTTGCAAAATTTTTTGTGTGGAGCATGGGGGCTATGTAAGTAGGCTGTTTATGTTTTCTTATTGGCAACGTTACGTAGCGCTCTGTATGAAAATCACTGGCTGTGCTGTTGCAGTCTGTGGTTAGTTTGCATTGTTGTCTGCCATTGTAGGGTTGGGCAGCTGGATGTTAACAGCGCGTAGCGTTGCGCAGTTGGAGGTGAGTCGCCAGCAGTGGTGGATGTGGGGAAAGAAATGGCGGAGTTTTGAAATTTGTAAGACTGGATGTCATGAACTGCTATATATATTATGACTATTAAGGTAAATACATTGTTTGTTCTCTATTAAAAATCTTTCATTTGCTAACTATGCCTATCAGTAGTTAGTGCCTTCCGTAGTTTGAATCTTTTATTTAGCTGGCAGTAGTGGCGCTCGCTGTATTGCAGTAGTTCGAGTAACGAAGACGTTTGTGAGGTAAGTGATTTTTGAAACGGGTAGGTTAATTTAGTCAGGGCCATTCTCTTGTAGGGATTACTGAAAGCCAGATTGCGTTGCGCTAAAAAAATATTGTGTGTCAGTTTAAGCATAGTCATGTAAAGTGTTCTAAGGGGACGTTTCACTATGTTTTTGCCACCAATAAGAAAAACGCATATATAATATTAATAAGGCTGAAGAATCTCAAACACTGCGAGTAAGTTGTTTTGGTTAATCATGATTTTGTTCCGTAACCAAGAAACAGTTTGGATAGTAAGAAAAGAAACAGAGATCTGTGTAGCAACAAACGAATTTCTTCAAACCAACTGTTCACCAACGGGTAAGGACTTTTTTATTTCTTACTTTTTGATAATGACACGAAAACAGAGTTTCGACTTTGAGTAACGTTTGGAGTTCCCATTTTATCCAACGTCAGCCTGTGTCATGGTTTAATCTAAAGCGACTTCACCCCAGTTGGTGGCAGGGTTCATCATGTTAAGAACAATGGTGGACCATGGCTTCTTTACTCGTATTTCCCAGAGGTGAAGAGCTTCTTTTGGTGCGTGTTAAAATTGTGATTCAGGTGAGATCTAACACAGGACCTTCGGAATGTTCTGAAAGCAAGGAGAATGGTGTGGACGAACAAAGACCATTATTTTATAAATTGTATTTCATGCGTCAAAGGAGCAGTCTGATGGAGCCGCAAAGATGATTTACTATGCTTACTTTCCCGACAGTGAAAGCAAAGCCTTCCAGAAACCCTTCAGTGGACGAGGCCACGGATCTCTGTCCTGAGCAGAACAAATCTTTGCCAGAGAATCTTCTCTCGGTACAGCAGAAGACGGCCACCGACCACTGGCTGCCTCATGCCAGCCGGCGCCAGTTCGGGTAATCGCAACACTTCGCGTCTTGCGCCTATGATTCACAGCGCATGTTTGAGCACTCACAGTGACAAACAATAAATTATTTCCAGAATGAGATTTTTACTCTGCAGCGGAGTGTGCGCTGATGTGAAACTTCCTGGCAGATTAAAACTGTGTGCCCGACCGAGACTCGAACTCGGGACCTTTGCCTTTCGCGGGCAAGTGCTCTACCAATTGAGCTACCGAAGCACGACTCAGGCCCGGTACTCACAGCTTTACTTCTGCCAGTACCTCGTTTCCTACCTTCCAAACTTTACAGAAGCTCTCTCCTGTGAACCTAGCAGAACTAGCATTCCTGAAAGAAAGGATATTGCAGAGACATGGTTTAGCCACAGCCTGGGGGATGTTTCCAGAATGAGATTTTCACTCTGCAAGCGGAGTGTGCGCTGATATGAAACTTCCTGGCAGATTAAAACTGTGTGCCCGACCGAGACTCGAACTCGGGACCTTTGCCTTTTGCGGGCAAGTGTTCCACCAACTGAGCTACCGAAGCACGACTCACGCCCGGTACTCACAGCTTTACTTCTGCCAGTACCTCGTCTGCTACCTTCCAAACTATGCGCGCGAAAGGCAAAGGTCCCGAGTTCGAGTTTCGGTCGGGCACACAGTTTTAATCTGCCAGGAAGTTTCAATAAATTATTTATTTGAATTACATAAACGCGCGCTGTCAGTTCTTTCGAACACCAAGCAATCATACAATTAATTCACCTCGATGTTCAATGAATACTCAACCTTCAGTGTGCAAATAATCTAAAATTAGGGAGTAAGGAGGACAGGGAAAGGGACTGCAGACCGGTGGCGCTGGGCGGGAGTGTGGGTCCACCGGAGAGCGTGCCGAGACAGTCCGCGCGTCTACTATAAACACTGTGTCCAGGTGATGCAGTGGTTAACGCAACTGTCTAGTAAGCAGTTCGATGATTTCAGCAGTAAATAGAAATATTAAAAAAGGTAGGAAGATTTTTCTGTTTAGCAAAATTGACAAAAAGCAGATTTCAGAGTACTTGACGGCTCGACACAAAAGTTTTGTCTCAAGTACAGATAGTGTTGAGGATCAGTGGACAAAGTTCAAAACTATCGTACAATATGCATTAGATGAGTATGTGCCAAGCAAGATCGTTAGAGACGGAAACGAGCCACCGTGGTGCAACAACCGAGTTAGAAAACTGCTCCGGAAGCAAAGAGAACGTCACAGCAAACATAAATATAGCCAAGCCTTGCAGACAAACAAAAATTACGCGAAGCGAAATGTAGTGTGAGGAGGGCTATGCGAGAGGCGTTCAATGAATTCGAAAGTAAAGTTCTACGTACTGACTTGGCAGAAAATCCTAAGAAATTTTGGTCTTATGTCAAAGCGGTAGGTGGATCAAAACAAAATGTCCAGACACTCTGTGACCAAAATGGTACTGAAATAGAGGATGACAGACTAGAGGCCGAAATACTAAATGTCTTTTTCCAAAGCTGTTTCACAGAGGAAGACTGCACTGTAGTCCCTACTCTAGATTGTCGCACAGGTGAAAAAATAGTAGATATCGAAATAGACGACAGAGAGAGAGAAAAACAATTAAAATCGCTCAAAAGAGGAAAGGCCACTGGACCTGATGGGATACCAGTTCGATTTTACACAGAGTACGCAAAGGAACTTGCCCCCCTTCTTGCAGGTCTCTAGAAGAGCGTAGCGTTTCAAAGGATTGGAAAAGGGCACAGGTCATCCCCGTTTTCAAGAAGGGACGTCGAACAGATGTGCAGAACTATAGACCTATATCTCTAATGTCGATCACTTGTATAATTTTGGAACAGGTATTATGTTCGAGTATAATGACTTTTCTGGAGACTAGAAATCTACTCAGTAGGAATGAGCATGGGTTTCGAAATAGACGATCATGTGAAATCCAGCTCGCGCTAAACGTCCACAACACTCAGATGGTCATAGGCACGGGTTCCCAGGTAGATGCCGTGTTTCTTGACTTTAGCAAGGCGTTCGATACAGTTCCCCACAGTCGTTTAATGAACAAAGTAAGAGCACATGGACTATCAGTCCAATTGTGTGATTGGCTTGAAGAGCTTCTAGATAACAGAACGCAGCATGTCATTCTCAATGGAGAGAAGTCTTCCGAAGTAAGAGTTATTTCACGTGTGTCGCAGAGGAGTGTCGTAGGACCGTTGCTATTCACAATATACATAAATGACCTTGTGGATAACATCGAAAGTTCACTGAGGCTTTTTGCGGATGATGCTGTGGTACATAGAGAAGTTTTAACAATGGGAAATTGTACTGAAATGCAGGAACAAGACTTTTGGTCAGGTGATACATGGTTATAAATACAAAATCAAATAGGGGTAATGCAGGAGTAGGTTTAAAAATGAATAAAAATAGGAGTGAGGGTTAGCTACTAAAAACACCATAGTGAACTCATTATTGTGGCCAAGATAGACACGAAGGCCACGCCCACTATAGTAGTACAAGTTTATACGAAGTTCAGCAGATGACGAATAAATTGATAAAAGTGTGATGAGATAAAAAAAAACTATTCAGATAGTGAAGGGAGGCAAAAATTTAATAGTAATGGGTGACTGAAATTTGATAGTAGGAAAAGGAAGAGAAGGAAACGTAGTAGGTGAATACAGTTTGGGGGTAAGAAATGAAAGAGGAAGCCGCCTGGTATAATTTTGCACAGAGCATAACTTAATCATAGCTAACACTTGGTCAAGAATCATGAAAGAAGGTTGTATACGTGGAAGAAGCCTGGAGATACCGGAAGGAAACAGATATATTAAATAATGGTAAGTCAGAGATTTAGGAATCAGGTTTCAAATTGTAAGACATTTCCAGGAGTAGACGTGACTCTGAATACAATCTATTGGTTATGAACCGTAGATGAAATCTGAAGAAACTGCATATAGGTGGGAATTTAAGGAGAGGGGACCTGGATAAACTGACTAATCCAGATGTTGTATAGAGTTGCATGGGGAGCATTAGGGAACGATTGACAAGATTGGGGGAAAGAAATACAGTAGAAGAAGAATGGGTAGCTTTGAGGGATGAAGTAGTGAAGGAAGCAGACGATCAAGTAGGCAAAAGACGGGGGATAGTAGAACTCCTTGGGTAACAGAAGAAATATTGAATTTAATTGATGAAAGGAGAAAATATAAAACTGCAGTAAATGAAGCATTCAAAAAGGAATACAAACGTCTCAGAAATGAGATCGACAGGAAGTGCAAAATGGCTAAGCAGGGATGGCTAGAGGACAAATGTAAGGATGTAGAGGCCTATCTCACTAGGGGTAAGATAGATACAGCCTACAGGAAAATTAAAGAGACCTTTGGAGAAAAGAGAACCAACTGTATGAATATCAAGAGCTCAGATGGGAACCCATTTCTAAGCAAAGAAGGGAAAGCAGACAGGTGGAAGAAGTATATGGAGGATCTATACAGGGGCGATGTACTTGTGAACAATATTATGGAAATGGAAGAGGATGTAGATGAAGAGTTTGACAGAGCACTGAAAGACCTAACCCGAAAGAAGGCCCCAGGAGTAGACAACATTCCATTAGAACTACTGACCGCCTTGGGAGAGCCAGTCCTGATAAAACTCTACCATCTGGTGAGCAAGATGTATGAAACAGGCGAAATACCCTCAGACTTCAAGAAGAATACAATAATTCCAATCCCAAAGAAAACAGGTGTTGACAAATGTGAAAATTACCAAACTATCAGTTTAATAAGTCACGGCTGCAAAATACTAACGGGAATTCTTTACAGACGAATGGAAAAACTGGTAGAAGCAGACCTCGTGGAGGATTAGTTTGGATTCCGTAGAAATATTGGAACACGTGAGGCAATACTGACCTTACGACTTATCTTAAAAGATAGATTAAGGGAAGGCAAATTCACGTTTCTACCATTTGTAGACTTAGAGAAAGCTTTTGACAATGTTCACTGGAATAATCTTTTTCAAATTCTGAATGTGGCAGAGGTTAAAAACAGGGAGCGAAAGGCTATTTACAATTTGTACAGAAAGCAGATGGCAGTTAGGAGAGTCGAGGGACATGAAAGGGAAGCAGTCGTTGGGAAGGGAGTGAGACAGGGTTTCAGCCTATCCCAAATATTATTCAATCTGTGTGTTGATCGAACAGTGCAGGAAACAAAAGAAAAATTCGGAGTAGGTATTAAAATCCAGAGAGAAGAAATAAAAACTTTGAGGTTCGCCGATGACATTGTAATTCTGTCAGGGACAGCAAAGGACTTGGAAGAGCAGTTGAACGGAATGGACAGTGTCTTGAAAGGAGGATATAAGATGAACATGAACAAAAGCAAAACGAGAATAATGGAATGTAGTCGAATTAAGTCGGGTGATGCTGAGGGAATTAGATTAGGAAATGAGACACTTAAAGTAGTAAAGGAGGTTTGCTATTTGGGGAGCAAAATAACTGATGATGGTCGAAGTAGAGAGGATATAAAATGTAGACTGGAAATGGCAAGGGAAGCGTTTCTGAAGAAGAGAAATTTGTTAACATCGAGTACAGATTTAATTGTCAGGAAGTAGTTTCTGAAAGTATTTGTATGGAGTGTAGCCATGTATGGAAGGGAAACATGGACGATAAATAGTTTGGACAAGAAGAGAACAGAAACTTTCGAAATGTGGTGCTACTGAAGAATGCTGAAGATTAGATGGGTAGATCACACAACTAATGAGAAGATATTGAATAGAATTGGGGAGAAGAGGAGTTTGTGGCACAACTTGACTAGCAGAAGGGGTCGGTTGGTAGGACATGTTCTGCGGCATCAAGGGATCACAAATTTAGCATTGGAGGGCAGCGTGGAGGGTAAAAATCGTAGAGGGAGACCAAGAGATGAATATACTAGCAGATTCAGAAGGATGTATATTGCAGTAGGTACTGGGAGATGAAGAAGCTTGCACAGTACAGAGTAGCATGGAGAGCTGCATCAAACCAGTCTCAGGACTGAAGACCACAACAACAACAACAAATATCCTTTACACGGTGTTTCTAAAATGAATTTAAAAAATTGTTGGGTTGATAGAGCGGGTCGTAAGAAGCAAATTTCACACAACAACCTATTTCCGCAATCCTTAGCGATCGGCCCTAGACATCACTTAACAATGTCAAGCGGCACAAGTTAGGCGTACTACCCACCATTCGAGTGAACATGGTAGCACGTCCAGAGGGCAACGTTTTCAGTTTGTTTGTGGCATCATGGTAAAAAGTGATGTGGGGTTGACGTTTCATGACCTTCATTTGTAGGCAGTTGCAAAAACTGTTGTAAATTGCGCCTTCCTGCTTGAATTCACGCCGTGCAACGACGCCTGAGTGATTGTCGCTTACTTCCAAGCACCCCTGGCAAAGTGATTGCATCAGAAGCTGATCCGTCTCGATAGGTGTTTCCTAAACAACAGATTACATGTCTCCTCAGACAAAAAAAATGCAGTGGCGTCAGGTCAGGGGAATGTACATGCCATTGCCACCAGCCCATCGTACCCTTCCCAGTTCTCATCAAAGGGCTCAGTCGAATGATTCCGCACCGCAAGAGCGAAGTGCTTAGGTGCACCATCGTTCTGGTACCACATGCACCTTCGCTTGTTGTGTAGGACCTTTTCCAATAACTCTGGCAGCGTTATTCTTAAACATCTTAATTGTCTGTCTGCGTTCAGTTGTCGGGGGAACATGTATGAACCAATCACTTTATCACCTATCAAATCAGCCCAAATGTTGATGGCGAAGCGCTCTTCGTGACCACGAAAAATGGTTCCCACCTATGTTGGTTGTGGCTGTTGAAAATACCTTCCTTTGTTAAGAATGTCTCATCTGCAAAAAGAACGAAGTGTAGAAATTCAGGCTGGAAAAAAAAAGAACCAACTGGCAGAAATCAGTGCGACGCGGGAAATCTTCTGTGTTAAGGGCTTGAACTTTCTGAAGGCAGTGATGATGCAAATGAGCTTCATTACACAGCCAGCCGCGGTGGCCGAGCGGTTCTAGGCGCTTCAGTCCGGAACCACGCGGCTGCTACGTCGAAGGTTCAAATCCTGCCTCAGGCATGGATGTGTGTGATATGCTTAGGTTAGTTAGGTTTAAGTAGTTCTAAGTCTAGGGGACTGATGACCTGAGATGTTAAGTTCCATAGTGCTTAGAGCCATTTGAACCATTTTTTCATTTCACACACGCCCGACCTAGGATTGGCTTACACTCATTTCTCGAACAACAAGCCGTGAGCAGGGTAGAGTCTCCTCTTCACGCTCTGTTGTACGCACTTTATGTTGACAACTGCTTCCGTCCTGCCTACGGACCTGTACACCAAACGACGACACCTTGTCAGTGGACAACTCACCTCAAGTGCACCTGTCTTTCTTAGGGACCTGCAGATGGCAGTGAACGTGCGTCGATATGGCACTACGATTCGGAAACCGCTGAGATGGGACAACTGTTGGACAACGAGAGCATTTCCATTTGCCACCCCGTAAGCACAGTGCATTTCTGCCCTTTCGTCCCAAGAAAAGCGCTCAATTTCTGGACCGTTTCGCACATAACCAAACCTAAGATTGTCTCCTTTCTTGACTTGCTGACGCTGGGCGAACCAGACTCTGCGGTGTGCGCAGGTGCTGCCTTCTGTGTGACAGTGCAGATGACTGTCACTGCCAAACGCAGCGCACTCGCGTCCCAGCAAACGCTGAAAGGAACTCCGTGGCGTTGTCCCGCCCAGAATACACGCCACCCATTTCGACTCGTATGGAGGACTGTACGCCTACCTTTTTGGTCCACGCTACCCTGTCAAATGATGCCTAGTGCCGAACGTTAATGGCTGCGGATATGGGTTGCTATGTGAAAGTTGCTTCTTCCACTCTACCAGCCCTCTGTGTTTTACACTCATTTTAGAAACACCCCGTATAATCCGAGCGAACACGATGCAGCATCAACAGTAGTGTGGCCAATGCTCAAGAAGCATATGACGCAAGTAGAGTTGAAGTATTCAAACTACCATTAACCGACAAATCTTTTCTGAAATAAATAGGTTGGTGCATAAGGTCTCACCCCGTCGTAGATTCGAGTCCTCCCTCGGGCATGGGTATGTGTGTGTGTGTCGTCCTTAGCGTAAGTTAGATTAAGTAGTGTGTAAGCTTAGGGACCGATGACCTCAACAGTTTGGTCCCATAATACCTTACCACAAATTTCCGAAATTGCATAAGGTCTTGGTGTTTTTGGTTGGCATTCTCTAACACAATTAATGTTCTAACATTGTTCTTGTGGTGACGTACTGAATGTTGCATATTTGAACGTTAAGAAGACTGTTTTGCAAGCGGTAGAAAACGGAGGGTCAAACAGCAAAAGTCAAAAGTTAGCGACATTTTCTTGGCTTTTTATGTTGATAGGACGGACAGGAGAGAGGGGGGGGGGGGGATAGAATACGGATGCTGCTCGTAACATCTCTGCCGTTTCAAGTATTTTTAGTTTCAACGTAAATTATTCCCGTATTCGATGGCCACGTTCACTAGTTGGGGAAAAAGGAAGATATGTAGATTTAGTTTTAACATTCCGGGGATAACGGGCCCATTACAGCATTTGCCTAAAGTAGCATAGGCAAAACACCATAAATCTAAATCGGCATGGTCAGACGGTGATTTGCACCATTGCAGTCCTGAATAAGACTGCATGAGTGTTCAGTGCTTTAATTCAAAGTAACAAAAATAAGTAGGCGAGCATATATGCATTTTTGCTTGAAAATTATCAGCTGCCTCATCGAGCATACCTATAACATACCTTGGTTGGTGACGATGTACGGTGCCTTTGTGTTACCTACAGTTACAAAAATTATAGGTTGAGGACTAACAAAAAATCTCAGGCAGTGTCCTGTGAGAGTCTACAACGATATTTTTATACATCTGGTGGCACAGAGAAGCTGTTGTCTGCTACTAAATGCTTCCAGAGGTATGTCCATTGAAGGTGCCCCTTGTTGTCGAAAACTGATACGCTTTTAGGCCACAATATAAGCCAGACTACCAAGAAGACTCCACCAAGTATTGCTGCTGCACTCTGCTGATTTCGCTGAGGAGCTGCTGGTCTTGCACCCTGGAAAATTTACCTTCCAGCCGCCTTAACGGAGAACCATCAGCAAAATGCCCTTCACACATAGTTTGGCGACATATTTCACTGCAAAGTGTAAGTTTCAACATGCATGAAATCTAAAAACTATTAGGGCATTCTCAGACAGTTTTAGATGTACTTTTCGTGATTAATTTCTCTCTTTCGTTTACCTGATTTGTTCAATAAACTAATGAAGAAACATTACAGAGTACTAATAATACTGAAGTAAAATTTATCATCATAACGATAGAGAAAAAGTCTATTTTTATAAAAGAAAGTATATGTAACACGAGATTGCCAAAATCGTCACGAATTAGACATTTCTCAGGCACTTTCAACATCGAAACGGCCTATGTGTAAGGTGCAGTGCCGGCCGGGTGGCCGAGCGGTTCTAGGCGCTACAGTCTGGAACCGCGCGACCGCTACGGTCGCAGGTTCGAATCCTGCCTCGGGCATGGATGTATGTGATGTCCTTGGGTTAGTAAGGTTTAAGTAGTTCTAAGTTCTAGGGGACTGATGACCTTAGAAGTTAAGTCCCAGAGTGCTCAGAGCCATTTTTTTGTAAGGTGCAGTCCACAGTCATAACGAAGTAACGTGACAGGACCAGAAAGGCGGCGTGGAACAGCAGCAGCGATAGTGGATACGGAACGAATCACACATAACAAATTATTCACTGTCACAATTTAGTCAATAAAGCTGTATCTTCACAAAAAACTGGATATTATTTCAGCAGAAGGAGAAAAATGTTAGCCTTAACAGATGTGCAATTCTGCAAGTTTTGTATCGTTAAATCTACAACTCTGTCACAGAAGAGGTAAAAATTTTTATCTTTATCAATATTAGAATCGCAACATTCGGTCTCAAACAAGATAACATTGCCACTATGCCAACGAACAATTGCAGCATTAAGCACTCGCTCACGGCTCCAATCATTGCTAGGGTGGATAATTCATATCGGAAAAGAAGAGATTAGTTGTAATTTCTACTTCGAATGAGTTTTCTTAGAAACATAAATTTGCTAACTCAGAGTCACCGCTTAAATGATAATCATTCAGAATAGTTAATGGAAATGACAAGAAAATACCAACTGAATGTAACAGGATAGTTTTCAGCCACATCGAGGAGTAAGCCGACGATCTCATAGTTACCAAATGTATTCTGTGATGTTACAACGTCTGAAGCTAGTGGCTGTAACAATATTTACACAGTTGATATATCTTGAGAGCCTCGTACTTGTGTTTCAAAGCTGCGGAAGGAACAGCCACTAAGCTGATCAGACGAAAAGGTGAATGAGTGTAATTCGCATTTGTGTAACTAGGGGCAGAGCTGAAGCGTGGTTGCGGATAATATTCACTTACACCGCCCGCAAAATGAGCAGCATACATTTAGAAAAGGGGAAATTATTTGGGCGGCCCTCCTCTTCACTACTACGGAAGATTGGTCGAAACACAAGAAACGTAAGGGACAATACCTATACACCAGCTAACAGGATTGCGTCACGTTTACTGCCGACATCCATAGCACCAAGGGATAAAACTCACGCAAGGTACGTCAGATACAACTTACATTGCTGAAAGAGAACATTAGAGAACAATCGAACTTCTCAAGAACTTTCACAGTATCTGAAATTTCTGCTGCTGTGAAAACTCGAAAACCTGGAAACGCATCCGGAAGTGATCTAATCCATCTCGAATTTCTTCTGTACAGTGAGAATTATACGAGACAATGGCTAGCGAATTTCTTCTCTGACGTTATGATTTCTCGTTCGGTCCCGCAAAAGTGAAGCAATCAAAAATCATAGCAATACTCAAATCCGGCAAGGCGTCAGACCTGCCAGAGAACTGTCTTTCAGTCGCACTACTGAGTACTGTTTATAAGTTCCTTGAGAGAATTCTGACCAATTGAATTAGTCTAGTGATCTTCCAGAACCTTCGTACAAAGCAATCTAAATTCCGAGCAGAAACGAACTGCGCTGATCAAGTATTACCATTAACAACATTTATTGAAGAGGATACTAAATGAAGCAGAAAACAACCATTACTTTCGTTGGTTAGGTGGAGCATGTGACTTGGTTTGGCAGCGTGGGCTGCTTAATAAATTAGTATGACTTGTTCCATGCAGACGGACAACAATACTAATTGAGAACATGACGCTTAGAAAAACATTTACTGTAGCTCCGACAAAAGACAATAGCTGTCCAAAAGCGTTGAATAATGGCTTACCACAGGAATCCATCCTTGGTTCTCTCTTGTTTAATTTATACACTGATGATCAGAAATCGCAACATCAAAAAACAATTTATGCAGAGAAATGAAATTTCGTGAATATATTTTTCTAGATAACATATTTAACTGCATAACTTTGCAAGAACACAGGAGGATTTAACCCCGGGATGACCCGTTACAAATGTGAAATACTGGTACGTTCATAACCGGTGTAATCGCCAAAATGTTGAATGCAAACATGCAAACGTGCGTCCATTGTGCTGTACAGGCTCTGGGTGTCAGTTTGTGGGATGGAGTTCCACGCCTGTTGCACTTGGTCGGTCGATACAGGGACGGCTGGTGCCTCGCTAACTGCGGTGTGCAATATACTACGAACAATCGCTTGTTGTCTACGTAACGCAGCAATCAACAACTGTACTACAACAATTTAATCCGAAACTGTAACAGAAAGTAATCGTTTTTTCTCACCGCTATTCAAGAGAGACGAAACTGCAAACTAACAAACAGAAACAAGTGGTGATGTACGCACTGTCGTCATTGAGGTTGGTTCTTAGATTTACTTCTGGAGGAAGGCCGAGTTGATACTATAAGACACAAAAGTATTAGATCAGTTTATGATACTTCCTAGCAAACTAATACTGAGTTCAGGAATGAGACTGAAACTCAGGGTCTTTGCCGTTTGCGGGCAAGTGCTCTGCCGACTAAGCTACTCAAACACGACTCACGACCCTTCCTCACATCTTCACTTTCGCCAGTACATCGTCTGCTACGTTCTCCGGCGAAACGTACGAGAGTAGCACTGCTAGAAGAAAAGATATTGCAGAAACATACCTTAACCACTGCTTGAGGTACTTTTCCAGACCGAATTTTCACTCTGCAGCGGAGTGTACGCTGATATGGACCTTCCTGGCAGATTAAAACTGTGTGCCGGACCTAGATTCGAACTCGGGACTTTGCTATGAGGATGGAGGTGAGCCGTGCTTGGGTAGGTCAGTCGGTAGAGCACTAGCCCGCGAAAGGCAAAGGTCCCTAGCCCGAGTCTGGGTCCGGCAAAGAGTTTTGATCTGACACGAAGTTTCACATCAGCGTTCACTGCACTGCAGAGTGCAAATTCATTGTGGACGCTTTATGGTAACCTGAACAAGACGATATATAAGGGGCATTCAAAAAGAAACGAGCCTGAGTCTGGAATGCGCAAACCGGTGACAGGGGGGTAACATCGTGGCGTGTCTAACAAGGTGTGGTTCCGACCAGAGCGTGGAAGTTCACAGCCCGTCGCTAGAGGGCACAGGTGCAAATCACATGACCATACAGAGCTAGCTGCAGCATGCATCAATCGTCCAACGCTGACAGCCGCATTGCCAACAGTGACATGGAGGTGTCAAAAGAAGAGTAAAGAGGTTGTTCGTTTTCTGACAGTGGAAGGAGTAGGAGAAGTGGACATTCATCGACGAATGTCACAAGTGTACTGCATACACTACATGCCCCTTACAAGGGTCAAGGCATGGCACAAGCACTTCAGGGGAGAACGGCTGTCGTTAGCCGATCATGCACCGTCTGGAGCATTACCAATGACATCGTCCAGCTGGTGGATGCACTCATTATACAGGACCGCCAAGTGACAGTGAAAGTCATAGCCACCGTGGTCGGATTGATCGTTAAGTGTTGACACCATCATGAAGGAACGACTGCACATGCCCCAAGTGTGTACCCAATGGGTGTCCCACAGTCTTCAACCACACCAGCAAGCATGTCCAATAGCCCAGTGTCTTGCGCATCTGCAGCGCTATACTCAGGAAGGGAATGCGTTCCTGGCGCGAGTGGTGGCGGGAGTTGAGTCCTGGTGTCATCACTTAGAACCAGAATCAAAACGACAAAGTGTTCAGTGGAAGCATCCAGGGTCACCACCACAAAAAAAAGGCAAGGCCATGCACACGAATGCAGGGAAGGTAATGCTGACGTTCTTCTTTGACCAATATGGCTCCCTTCTGGTTAACTTCCTGCAGCACGGGACAACAGTGAATATCCAGCGTTGCTCGCAAACCTTGACCACCCTTCGCCAACTGATCGAATCAAAACGACCATGCAATTTCACCTGTGTGGTCATTCTGCTCCACAATAATGCAAAGCCTCATACGGCCAACACAGTCGCGGCACTCCTGCAGAAATTAAAATGGGAGGTTCTCGGCCACACTCCATACAGTCCGGATCTCTCTCCCTGTGATTAAGTCATTTTTGGTCCCCTTAAAAAGGCTCTGAGTGGCAAAGGATTCACCTCGGACGACCACGCCCAGCTGTAAGTGCGTAACTGGTTAACATCACAGCTCCGGGATTTATATGAGACAGCCATTCACCGCCTTGTATCACAGTGGGACAAGTGTCTCAACAACCAGGGCCAATACTTGTAACACGCAGGTACTGGTTTCTGCCATTATGCCTCTGGCTCGTTTCCTTTTGTACGCCCGTTCTGCTTAACTTTGAAACAATCCACGACCGCAGGAATGTCATTTGTATTTGTTGCTGTCACTGAACACTAACATATCACTTGATGCAGTACAAGATAATAGTTTCTTCTCTCAAAGTAAAACTGACTACATACTTCTTTCTGGCACAGCTCTCGCACTGCTGGCTCTGTAGCGAGACGATGCTGTCGTCTTCGGTGATGACTGCAGAGTGAGAGTGGCACTCCGCTGTAACGCAAGCAAGCATTCTGCGGCGGTGGCGTATGGAAACTCTTGTGCGCGTGTCTACGCCGACGTTTCCCATTTGTCGTTGCGTCTGGCAGAGAGGGTGTTTACTTATGGCTCCGTCGTGAGGTACAACTTTGCCTCGGAATCTCATTCTTTGGACAAAACGGCACACTTCAGTACGTGGTCAACGCAAAATGATAAAGATATTATCATTAAAATGCAGTATCATCCACTACGTGTAATAGCGATAAACGTGTCGCTTGTTACCACAGGTCAAAACTTGAGAGAACACATTTAAAATATTAATGACAGGAACACAACAATAAGAGAAAGGAAAAGAAAACTAAAGAAAAGGAGAAAGGAATAGCATCGGAAAGAGACAAATGTTCAACTGAGAAGTTCGAGGCTCAGGAATAGGAGAAAAAGCCATTTGGGGGGAAAAAGTACCGCTGAACAGAAGCACGAGCAGCACATCGTTACGACTGGAACATTCCACTAGCACGCTCAAGTGACAATCAGCAGCGCTCACAGCATCCAAGAGCTACTAGATTAGAAATAAGCGATGAACCAGATCTATTGAAAGATATAATGTTTTTTACACTGAGTGACTATGAGGTGCTGATTACAATACAATAGTCTAACAACAGTATAAAAGTATAAGTGAATACATGACTAATTTAAACAACAAAGTTATTATCACAGCTATATTTTAATTTAATAATAATAGTTTATTTTATTACAGGGCAATAACAATTTCCCTTACAACATTAAGCAATAATCTTTATGTAAATGGAAATGTCAGCTGATTTGTCTCAACTCTGCCATGTTATAAAATGGAAGAAATGATGGATAACATCGATAGGTAAAACATTAAAATAGGTCACTGATAGGTTAAATGATAATAATACAGAAACAGAGAATAAAATGGAAACGGTTTATGATTAGATGCATTTATAGAGAATATGCCAAGGGCTTCAGGAAAAATAGATTATAATACAGATATGCTGGATACTCAAATTAAACAAAGTCAGAATAAGAAGCATTGAACTAAAAATGAGACAAATTGGCGAAGAACTTAATAGTTTTAAGATCAAACTTGTTAACAACGAATGGGAAAATGTCAGTGAAGTTAAGTGGGATATACATGAAAAGTTAGATGTAGTGATGGAAGAATTCCTAGAGTCATCGCATGAAGTAAAATCTATTTCTACCAAAACACACAAGAACACTTTTAAAAGAATAAAATACGACATCGTGGAGTGAAGCTGAAATTGTGAGAGAACAAAGAGAAATTGGTAAGCCAGGAATAGATAATGTGATGCTACAGTAGAAGCTATCACTACTGATATCGGGAGGTTGGAGACGATAGCTCGAAGTATTGTAAAGAGGAACAGAGGGGGGTGTCTCGAGAGAGAAATAGACCAGCTACTGATAAAGTTATCCAGCAATTATCTGTGGACTGCAGTATTAGGGACCCTTTTAATGTTAATGGCAATATAAAAATGTCATCGATTTATTAAAGAAAATCATGACACGGTCTCTCATTCGAAAATCTAGCAATGTATAAAATTTTTATTCAGAGAGATGTGAAATGTATCAATCCAAGACGGAATCCCACACCTTCAGTTTAAAAAATCACAGAACATTCATATCTTTAAATAGTTCTTGGATCAAATATGTCCGCTCTGTTCTACTTTTGTGGAAAATTTCTACCTGTACAGTCTCTTAGAGACAGTCTTTAAATTTGTTACATTTTCCTAATTATAGCGTTTGTATCAACTGTGCGACTTCGAATTATCTCGAATGCTTATAATATGACACATGATTTCAATGCTTGAATCTATTTTTAGCAAAACTGGCAATAACCTTACATATGTGAGTGTAGAAGTAACTTTAATATTTGTACCTTCTATTTTATTATTATTATTATTAGTATTATTATAAAAACGTATGCCAGTTTTACATTGCTGGTACTTCAGAGAGGCAAATACAGTATAATACAACTCGCACATAATTTACAAATTTATAAACTTATTATTTACGCAATTTATCACATTTGCGTTGGAAGTCCTATGGGTTTCCAGCGTACGAATTTTGAGCGCATTCCTCTTACGCCTGTCTGATTGTCTTGTAAAGCCACAGATGCACTCTGCAGTGGTAGTCTTTCCTCATCTATATGGTAGATTACCGCATCACCCATGGTTGGTCTGGATACCGTTACGTGTACTCCGGGTCTTCCAGGGCAGATCAAGTTTCCATGGTTTGTTTTTGGCATGGAGAAAACTGTGGGTCTATGGCAGAGTGAAATAAAAATGAAATGATTGTATGGCACTGACGGCCGGAAATCTCCACCTGGGGGACGCCCCACTTGGCGACTTGCGTATCGATGACGGTCAGATGATGAAGAACACAACACAACAGCCAGTGCTCGAGCAGAGAAGATCTGTGACCCAGCCGGCAATAAAACCGGGCCCACTGCATAACAGTCAGACGCGGTGACCACCCGGAAAAGGGGGCGGACTCTAGTGTTGTATTATTATACCACTCTTGCCTCCAAGCTTCATTGTCTGCCTGTTTGTTACCAGTTCTGAATGGGACCTGTCTGGATTTTATAGTAGGTATGTCCTCAAAATTTAGAATTACATATCTAATCCAATTTTTAACTTTATATCTCTACATGTACCGAAAAGTTTCTGTTACAATTTTCACATAATTGCAGGGAAAACTATTGAATTGATTAATCTGAGATTTGATCAATGTAACTTTCTAGACATTTTAAAATTGAAAGTAGAAAGAAGTTTATATCCTGGCATAGAGTATAACATTAACAGATATTATTATACGCTTGCTCTGTAATTTGGGCATTTTACTATTCATGTCACACAAAGTATTGATGCGTTCAGTCTGTAGCTGCGTTCTATTAGAGATTCTTGAACTCTGTTCACTACGAACCAATTGTTTCATTTCATTGCTCGTTACTTCTTATTAAACGAAAGGAGTAGTTATATGGAAGCATTGTCTGCACTAGTAACAAACGCAATTTTTCCAGGCGTTTTACTTATAATAAGAACACCAGTTTCTGAACTGATCATCAGAGAAGCTTTAGAAATTGAAATTCCCATTAGGTAATAGAAAGGTCTGTGATGATATTGCTTTAATGACGGATACTATGAAACAACTAATTACATGGCGATTATGAGCAGAATAATGACTAGCGAATCCTGGAATTTAAATGACTGAATGTGTGAAATAAGTGAGAAGTAACGCACTAATGGAAGTGAGGTATGGAGCGACACATTGATAAATTACTTAATTTTCAGTTCTACTGTTGTTTAACGCACCAGCGGCCACCGGAATCGATGGCTGTTTCATGTTCACTTATCCGCTTGCTTTTATTGAGTCTGTACGGCATGCAAGTAAAAGGTGCCTTTACCTAGAAAACTGTGCTCTTGCTCGCCAGATCCGTTTTTCTGGTGGCCGCTTGGGTGCAGTTAACAGTTAGCCCCTGGAAGGTCGGCAGCTCAGCGCTACAAAGTGAGGACCCCCCTCAGAACAAGTGTTTCAGCGGCTGCAAGCGGACAGTCGGCCGTTAGGCGAGTTCTTGAGCCGTCCGTACAAGAGGGCCGGATAACATTGTTCTCCCTCCAACTTCCTTTTCAGTTACTGCCGGAGAGAGCATCTGAGAGGCCAGCTGGGGCGACTTAAACGCGCTGAAGATGTGGAGAGTGGCTGGTTCCGTAGAACGACACGAGGCTTCTGTAGCTCTGCCCCTGTCCGCCATTACTGATTTTGTATGCCGGTCGTTGCTACATCTGAGGACCTTGGAATGTAATTATCGTTATTCATCGCTTGATTCGTAGTGATAATTAAACACGTATTCGTGCTAATGTACAATATTAACTAAGGAGGCACAAGTAACAATATTTAAACTTTGCATCGTTAACATAACCGAAAGAGCGGAGTGGCAGGATACGTTCAGAATAAGAATTTTTTTATGGTTGTCCTATAGGGATCGTAATAAGTAAACATTTTATGGCACACATGTTGTGAGGGAGTATTCCGATACCAAGTACTTGGATAGCTTCTTGTGTGACGTCGACAACCTACTGGTGGCGTTATCATACAATAACAACTTTTTCTGTCGTCTTCTGATTCGCTGTCATTATGTATATATCGTCCGTAAGGCGTCCCTGTTGTTGACAACAAATGACAACAGGGATGCAAAATCCCTGGGAGGCAGCTTGAAGAATGCAACACTTTATTTGTGCCACGGGATGAACAACGTTATCTTGTAAGGACTTACACAAACCATAGCTTGGGATACATTTTTGTTAGGGTTCTAAAATAAATTTGTGTTTTATGGAGATGAAAATTGAGCCAAAAATGCAAAAGCTAATGGTAAAAACAGGTGATATCACGGAATCAGAGGTCCGTGCTGCAATAAAATCCGTTAAAACTATAAAGCAGCTGGATTAGATGAAACATGAGGTGAAATTCTGAAATATGGTCAGGTCTTAATTCACCATCTTACTAAACTGTGCATTACCTGTTGGGAAACAAGAGAATTACCAAACGACTGAAGGTGTGACATCGTTGTTAAACTACCAAAGAAAGGAAATCTAACCGAATGTACAAATTAGAGAGGTATAACGCTTCTCTCGGCGCCAGGCAAGTCTTTTGCTTCATACTTCTGAAAAGGATATAAGAAGTAGCAAATTTTCGACTACGAGAAGAACAGTCGGGCTTTTTAAGTGACAAATCCTGCTCTGAAGAAACATGTGATCTGCGAAACTTAATGGGACAATGTATAGAATTCAATTATCTGCCGCATCTCCAATTACTTGATTTTTTTAAAAGCATTTGACCATATAGGCCGACAATCGTTGTGGAATGTTGTAAGCCTATGTGGAATTCCTGGCCATCTCACTGATATTTTCAGAAACTTGTTCCTAGACTCGAATTGCTGCATAAGAACAAAATATTGGAACGTCTCTTTCACTAGTATTCTGGTAGGTGTCAGACAAGGATGCATTCTGTCACCATTCATTTTTCACATTAGTCGCAGATTTCATAACGAGAGAAACGATGGACAACTCCAACATGAGCATGTTTGAGTGAGCAATGTAGACTTACAGATGTGGATTTTGATGATGGCATCATTCTTCTGGCAGTAATACCACATAGTTTATAACTAATGACTACCATGCAGTAATTTTCAAATTACAGTGCAACGGATGATAATTCAAGAAGTTGACCGACTTCCATATCTCTCTAGTCTCGTCCGTAATAGTGGGGACGTAGATGAATACATCTTCACCAGAATCGGGAAAGCTTCTGATGTCTACCAACGAATGGCATCTGTATGGCTACCAGACTCTATTAGTATCTCCATAAAGCCTCGACTGTACTCTATCACACCATTGATGGTAATATACGTACGTGAGACCTGAAAAAAGCCAACAAAATCAGCACAGAGGCTCAAGTGTTTTTCACGTACGATGCATGAGGCGAATTTTGGGATCAGCTACCATAACCGAGTTTCACATAATGAATTTCTGAGCAGAAGTGGCCCACGCAGCCAGCATAAAATCATTGCTGAAAGAAGACTGAAGTTTGCAGAGCATATTCTGTGAGTGAAAGATGGAGGCATCCCCAAGTCAAATCTGCACTGTTGTGGAACCAACAAATGGATATGGAAGTTGTGAGCATGTGGGTGCTATTCTGTCATTCTGCGCAACAGTTTAATCTGAGATGTACCCTTTACCCTGTGGCTCCTGCAAGATGCAATTTCCACCCCCACACTACTACAGAAGTCAGACAGACGCTGAATAGTGCTAGTTATTGTAAGAAAAACATGAAACTAACGAAAATTATTATTTATTTTGCAAAAATTCTGAGAAATCTCAATGGCACTTTTAGTTATGAACTTAATTTATTTCCGGGTTCTTTTTGGAATGTGAAGTTACCTCTTAAGGATAGGATTCGCTAATGAAACTTCTATACAAAGTTCAAGATTGTTATTGACTTAGCAGAATCGCTGAGAGGCGCACCTACTCAACTTGAATAATTATTCGTTAGAATGTTGCTAGGTTCGGACAAGGCTGTTGCGTGTGAAATGCAGTGAAGTGTACTGTTGTGGAGGAAATAATGGGGCTCGCAAGAGCTGTAGCGCACAATACCGTAAGCTGCGATGACTGCTGTCTGCGCCGCTCGCTGCTGACAAATAAGATAACTCTCTTTTTATCTGGATTGACCTTGGCCAATCAAACTCTCCCTACACCTTCATGAAGTCAAGGACTCCTATTCGCCCCTAGTCTAACTATTGGCGTGGTACACTGGTCAGATAACCAGTCCACCGTGATGCCACTCAAAAATTCGCTCACAGGCGTTTAACTATAACTCTGTCCGTTCACACTGCACAATAAGTGTGGCAGCCAATACAGTGAACAACGCTTGATTACAAGTACTCAATATAAAGTTGCACGCCGATTCGCTCTCAACAGAGGTGGTCGCCCAGTGAAGTACTGAGGAGAGACTTGTTCCTCGCTCTTTGAGTACACGTATGAACGAACACGCTCTGGTTACGTGTTCTCGCTCCAAGAGCGACAATGGAAGGGCCCCTCTCCACGCCAGTCATGAAGGGGTATATCTTTTGGTCTCTTCCATTACTCCTTCAGCTCAAGGCGTCAGGAATATCGTCTGCCAATCAGCATTGCTCTTCTAAAACGGGAGGATGACGTTTCGTTTAAGGTGACCAATCCCGAAATCTGTAGCATCGGCTTTTGGCGTTTGCTGTCTCCCTGTGAAAACCTCTGAAACTGCATGCTATATTTGTGAAGAATGTGTAGGCTGGGCGCTTCCAGACAATGCAGTGGAGTTTGCTCTTAAGCCAAACACGGGGTTGTTCTTCCTTTCCCTTGGGCAAACGGTGTCTGCTCTACGGGCGGTCGCCGGCCGACATACATAGGCTCAGTCGTCCTCTGAAGGACCGGCCCCCCACAGTGTGTGGTTAGCGTCTCCCAAACTAAAAGCCCCTGCGACCGTCATGTCTTGAATGTGTGTGTATGTACGCCAGCCTCAAGTATTTCAATCTCGGAGTGCATTTGCGATTTATTAGTTACTTGCATATTGTTTACATGAATTCGTACAACATTGATTTTATCTTATCGAGTTGGGGTTCGAATGAAGCGTCTGGATGTGCAGAATATGATTGTGAGGGCGGAATATGTAAGCAATGAAGGTTAGGAGACCACGATGTCTTACATACCTCCCTCCTTGTGACAACATTTTTGTCTGGGGTTTGTCAATGCCGAGGAAAACATTGACAAAGTCAGGCAAAAATTGTTCTTTTAGATTTTCTAATAAACTTTTCTCAGCCATTCTTAACAATTTTTTCAAAATATTTCTTTATAGGTATTGTTTCTTTTTTTAATTCTACAATTTATGTTTTGTTGTTAGGCAAATATAGACTTTACAAAGGTTGTTATTCTTTGTTGTTGCCAGTATGTGTCTCTGTTTTTCTTTTTAATTTCCAAAAATTGTTTTTACAATATTAATTTTTCTAAACTCGTTAGTGTACAGTGTATCACGTTTTTAGTGTGGTTATATCTTTCCTTTGGTTAAGCTTCCCGTGAATGTTCACAAAAGCTCTGTTGTGTGACTTTGCTTTATTTATTTAGGCATTATTTGTGTCACTGTTTTAGGAGTGGAGAAATTTTTTTGTTTATTCTATCCTCTTTCAACCTATTGTTAATCAAAACCCAAAACCTTTTTTATATAAAAAATTAACTTGGCTTTACAGGGAATTTTGTGAGTATCTACTTATACCAAATAATTTTCTTTGCATAATATTTTAAGGTCTCTATCACATTACGGGGTTTATATATATGATAAAATAATTACTTTTACAAAAAGGAAAAAAAAATTTTACAAACATATCATTATCTTAACTCTACATTTCAGTCATTTCGTTTTGTGCTGCATCAGTTTCTGTGCTTGACGATCCCCACTCAAATGCTGGAATGTGTTGACCCATTTGTATGGGTGTCACAAATCATGAGAGAAGCACTCTAGCATGCTATGCTGGTTCTTACTTGTTGACATTGTCATCATGGAGTGGTACTTTTAACCGATGATGATAACTGTGGTTTACTGCATGAACAGTGATGTCTTGGTTCTCCTGTGCTGTCACACCTGGGATGGTATGGCAGTTCGATGATTGTAGTTGACTACCGACGGTCGTCACCCAGTATTGTGCTGTGACGTCTTGGTACCTCACATCAGGTTCGGTATGGCAATTTGATGATGTGGTAGGGAGAATACTTCATTTTGCTGAATTTATTTCTAGATACTGTTGGTTGGTACCACTTAATATTCCGTTTGCCGTTCGCTTGTATTTGTTTGACGATTCAAGGTTTATTTTTGGAGGGGTGGTTGTAGTAGTTGCCATGTCTCAAAGTTCGTGGAAAGACGTTTGCAGCAATTTGCTTTGTAGGATAGGAGAGAAAGGTATCTTGCTGTCTTCTGCCCTTCTTCATCTTGCATCTTCTGTTCTTCTCTTCTTTCTTGCATTCATATGTTCTTCTTGGGCTAGGAATATGTAAATTTAAGTGTAGGAGTGATTAGGATTTGTGGGATCTGACTGCCTTTCCAACTGTTACTTGATGAGTTTGTACATTTTAGTAATTTTTTATACCTTCATTGTCGTCTCATCATATTATGATACTCCCCACACTCTTAGATTGTGTAGCAGTGTCGTGACATATGAAATGTCCATGCTGTGTGTTGTCCTCCTGGAGTCCAACCTGGTTGCAACCTGCATTATTAGTGTTGCGTTGGTCTTCATGCTGTTGTTATTGCCCTAAGTGCTTTCTCAACATGTCTGTACCCTCTCCCTCGCTATCTCGAAGCATCTGGTGTTAAGGGAGCTAGTGATTGGTGTTGGTGGCAATGTCCCTCTGACGTGTAGAAATATTTACAATTTTTGTTTTACATGTATTTGTTGTTTACAAAAAAACTCTGATTTCATATAATGCAAAAATTTTCTGATAGTGGCAAAAATTATTAGATGGATATTTTTCTTTATTCTAATTATGTCCTACCACTTCTTCATCCTTTTGTGGGTTGTGTGTCATTACTTGTTTGTGTGCATGTTGCAGGATGCTCAATACTACAAGAAATTATTTGTTTGTTTTGTGTCCCTTTTTTTTCTTCTTTTAATTATGTTGTTCTGTTGATATTTTAATGTAACTTTTATTTAGTGGTTAGTATAAGATAGGGCTGACATTAGTTTGCCTAACCTCTTCCGAATTTTTCAATTCAATCTTTACGTTTTGCAGTATTCGATGGCCTAACTTCTACATCTGGTTTCTCTTTGCTGTGTTGTTCTTGTCTCTGTGGACCATAATTTCCTCGGTAATTATTCGCGCCCTGGTCTCGCCAGTTGCTGTTTCGAACATCGTGACCTCTTTCTAAGTACCTTTGACCGTTGGCAATTTGATTCCTAAACCCATATGTATGAGTGTTCATTACCGTGTCTATTTCGGTACCAATTATTCTGGTTATCGTTTCTATGCCAATTGTCTGCATTGTGCCACTGTCCTTGTCTGTTAAATTGCCTGAAATTATTGGTGTTAGGATTACGATTATTATTATTGAAATATTCGTTCCTAGTCCTATCCTTTTGCTGTTCCTTTTCCTTTCCCTTGAAATCTCTTTGAATTCTTCGGTATTTTCATTTTTTCCTACTGTCGCCTGGTGATACTTTAACGGTATCAGCTCTCCGTTACTGTACAGTTTGTCTAGGCATTGATTCCTTTTGTCCATTGTATCAAAGAATTTTACCACGCTTCTCTCTCCTGCGATTTCATATGTTGTCATCTGAAGTAACCCGTATTTAGTTTTGTTTTGCGCCTCCTTAGACCAATATCTTTCGAGAAATGCTGTTCTCAACTGTAGGTAAGACGTACAGGTTGCCGCGATCTTTTGCATCACCTCTGCCACTGTCCCTGACATGTGTGCACGAATGAATTCAAGTTTGTGAGCTACACTCCAGTGGTCTGGTAAGCCTGCTTGAAGCTGGTCGAAGAATGTGCGTGCATGCAAGCTATCGCCTTCTTCCTTGAAATGTTGAAATTTTCTAACTGTAAATAAGTGGTCTGTACCATATCTACGCATAAATCCGGTTTGTGGCTGATTCATGGACTCAAATAATCTGCCACTGCTTGTGTCGTCGTGTTTATTCTCTGGTAATCTACTGCCTGTCTGCCTAGTCTCAATTTCCTGACTCAGATCCGCGTCATATCGTATCATTGGTGAACAAAAGTGTTGTTTGTGTGTTTCAACTCTCGTCGTTCGCGGTATAGCACCTGTGCTGCTATTATGCTGTGTCGTTGAATTTACTGGTTTAGTGGCCTGTCTTTCGATTGGTATCGGCTGAATGTATGTGTTCCGTTTTTCTAGATACTGTGCCCGGTCCTGTGGCATGTCATGTATTACTTTAATCGGGGTTTTCTGTTTCAATTTCTGCGCGAGTGTTACGTCTAGCTTTGGTTCTGCTTGAACTTTCTTAGACGGTGCGTGTTCGTGTACTGAATTAATGCTTGACGTGTCAGTTGTTTCGCTACAGGTGTAATCGGTCTTGATCTTTTCTTCGATAGTTTGTATCAACTCTTTTCGAAGCTTCTCAAACTGATCTTTGTTTTTAAGTCCTATTTTATTGATCCGCTGATTATATTTTTTCAGTGCAACGTTTGCGACCTTGCTTTGAATTGGTTGTTCTTCCGAAATTTGTATTGCTGTTCGAGTGGTTTTTTTCGTAAAACGTTCCAACTTTTTGTCAACGTTTACGATGTCCAATTGGACCTTGTCGATGTCAGTGCGTAATTGCTGCTGACCTTGTGTTAGTACCTGAATTCCTTCTCTAGATTCTTTCGCGTCTTTGTTTATCTGAGTGATCTGATCAATTCTAACGATCCCTCCTTCCATCTGGATTTTAACCTGTTGGATCTGTCTTAATATCCCGATTATCCTGTTTCAATTCCTGATGGTGTTTTGTCATCTTTGTATTAATATCCTGATTCTGTTTCGTAATACTAGCGTTCATTTTTTGTTACATCCTCTGATTCACCATCTGTCCTATTCTCAGGTTGACCTTCTGTCCTATTCTCAATAAATTCGTTTACTTGTTGTCTACCTGGTTGATTCTCCCCATCTTCTCTACTTGCTGTCTCTCACGTAACCTTTTGGCTTGTGCTCTCGTTAACATGGAAATTCTTTCAACATACCACAACCCTATCTACAAAATTATACGACCACTTACCAGTTGGTTGAACCAACAACAACAACAACAACGTTGTGACTTCTCGGCTAATGTTCTGTTTGCTCTGCTACAGTCTCCAATCTCCACCTGTGCGCTTGCAAAGGGAGAAAAATGTTATTTCTTAATTCTAACTTACATGATGCTGCGTCACACTGCGTCTCTGCGTCACTCTGTGTCTGCGCCTATCACCTGAAATCCTATGGCCTAACAGCTACACAAAAATAGTAAAAAAATGGAAAATTTTCCAACGCAATAACACCCGCCCATTTCCCTACAATTCTGCTTTTTCACTACCTGTATCTATTGTGATCCCAATCTTTGCAAATAACTATTTAATACATGAAAGAAAGTTCTTCAAAGTGCTACTGCTGCAACCTGCCGTACCTAACTATCTTGACACTTTCCTATCCTGGTAGGTTACCAATCTTACCTATTCTGGCAGCGTCGCCATTTTCTGTGAGCGTGGGGTGCTATTCTGTCCTTCTGCACAACAGTTTAATCTGAGATGTACCCTTTACCCTGTGGCTCCTACAAGATGCAATTACCACCCCCACACTACTACAGAAGTCAGACAGACGCTCCTAACATTCTAAAGAGAAATGCCTGAAAAACTGCAGTTGTCTGCTGTAAGGAAATGATACAAAAATTCACAAAATTTCTTATGTAACTAGTGGGATACTTGGGTACCTGAATAGTGCTAGTTATTGTAAGAAAAACATGAAACTAACGAAAATTATTATTTATTTTGCAAAAATTCTGAGAAATCTCAATGGCACTTTTAGTTATGAACTTAACAATTTATTTCCGGGTTCTTTTTGGAATGTGAAGTTACCTCTTAAGGATAGGATTCGCTAATGAAACTTCTATACAAAGTTCAAGATTGTTATTGACTTAGCAGAATCGCTGAGAGGCGCACCTACTCAACTTGAATAATTATTCGTTAGAATGTTGCTAGGTACAGACAAGGCTGTTGCGTGTGAAATGCAGTGAAGTGTACTGTTGTGGAGGAAATATGGGGCTCGCAAGAGCTGTAGCGCACAATACCGTAAGCTGCGATGACTGCTGTCTGCGCCGCTCGCTGCTGACAAATAAGATAACTCTCCTTTTATCTGGATTGACCTTCGCCAATCAAACTCTCCCTACGCCTTCATGAAGTCAAGAACTCCTATTCGCCCCTAGTCTAACTATTGGCATGGTACACCGGTCAGATAACCAGTCCACCGTGATACCACTCAAAAATTCGCTCACAGGCGTTTAACTATAACTCTGTCCGTTCACACCGCACAATAAGTGTGGCAGCCAATACAGTGAACAACGCTTGACTACAAGTACTCAATATAAAGTTGCACGCCGATTCGCTCTCAACAGAGGTGGTCTCCCAGTGAAGTACTGAGGAGAGACTTGTTCCTCACTCTTTGAGTACATGTACGAGCGAACACGCTCTGGTTACGTGTTCTCGCTCCAAGAGCAACAACGGAACGGCCCCTCTCCACGCCAGAGGTGAAGGGGTATATCTTTTGGTCTCTTCCATTACTCCTTCAGCTCAAGGCGTCAGGAATATCGTCTGCCAATCAGCATTGCTCTTCTAAAACGGGAGGATGACGTTTCGTTTAAGGTGACCAATCCCGAAATCTGTAGCATCGGCTTTTGGCGTTTGCTGTCTCCCTGTGAAAACCTCTGAAACTGCATGCTATATTTGTGAAGAATGCGTAGGCTGGGCGCTTCCAGACAATGTAGCGGAATTTGCTTTTAAGCCGAACACAGGGTCCTTCTTTCTTTTCCTTGGGCAAACGCTGTCTGCTATATGAGCGGTCTCCGGCCGACATAGATAGGCTGAGTCGTCCTCTGAAGGGACCAATCGCCTTGGCGTGCGGTTTGTGTCTCCCGAATAAAAGCCCCTGGGACTGTCGTGTCTTGAATGTGTGTGTGTGTACGCCAGCCTCGAGTATTTCAATCTCGGAGCGCATTTGCGATTTACTAATTATTTGCAAATTGTTTACATGATTTCGTACAACATTGACTTTATCTTCTCGAATTTGGGTTCGAATGAAGCGTCTTGATGTGCAGAATTTGATTGTGAGGGCGGAATATGTAAGCAATGGATGTCAGGAGCCCACGACATCTTACAACTTCAGTGCATGGACATGACATGGAAGAAGTTGAAACCTGGCAGCACATCTTCACTGGAAGGGATTTGCTGCTCGATATGGACATTTGACGAAGAAAGTGAGTGAGAAATTGCACTGTGACAGGAGAAATATCTACATGATTAGGCGTAATGCAGTCGCTACTTTACCACTATCTGTATTGTGTATATGAAGCAATATTCTGGAACTACAGTCAACACTTTTCGTTCACTTTTGACGAAAGTTGGTTCTGGTAGCGAATGATACTTCATAACCAGAGTCATGAAACAACGCTTCAAATGTGCCTACTTATAAATAAATTTGAATGTGTACGTACATGTGCCCTGCTTGTAGATCTGATGTAACGCTGTTCCACTCCAAATTTATTTTTTATTTACTTTGAAATTTAGTACAAGCAACAGTTTGCACAAACGCATATGACCTGCGTATTGATCATTAGTATCAGGTACCGTTAATACGGTGCAAGTACGTGATTGGACTTTAGAATAAAGAATAGGTTGTAATCGTTACAGACAAATGCTTTTATTAGGTAAACAGGGTAAGCATTAACAAAACCGACAAAGTGCATGGGCGGATTTCTGACTGGAAATCGAGGAAGAACATGTGTCGAGAAATGGACGGTGTGCATACAACGATTTCAGATCGGTGCGAAACACAGTACAGAGCTGCATCGCATCCACGTCACAAAAAATGTTCAAAGTGATCACCATGGGTTGCAGTGCTTGCGTTCACACGTCGCTATATGGATTGAAGCACTCTTTCGCACTTTCCGGCCTCTCTGCAATTAGCATCGCAGGTGTCGTGAACACATTGTTGAAGGATCTGCACATCAGGAGCTGGTTCTGCTGGTGATAATTCCTGCACTCATTCCAGGTGATGGGAACAGAAGCGGTTGCCATACATGTTACGCATAATCGTACTTTGCCTTACATTATGTTGATGGGCCACTTGTCTGTAGCTTGTACGAGGGTTCCTGCAGAACCCGGTACTTCAACTCTGCTGTACGCACAGTCCACAGCCTCCCTGCATGTGCGTCTGTCTGAAAGGAGCCATGATACACAAATTCGTAAAAGTGGCTTCAAATGTTGTGTGATGTCGTTGGTGTCTGTGACCGTACTTGTTTTGGCTTAGCCGTGCTGCCTCTCGACCATTTCTATCTGCTTGGCAGTACCTCGGCTTGTTCCGGACATGAATAACGGTCCATTCTGCTGCTTACAGTACGCTGCATCAATCACGCAGCCTTTAACACTCAAGGACCACACGGTACGTGGTCAAAGGAACTTTCATTCGTCAGAGCCATCTATCATGGCAACGATGCACTTCATTTTACAGTTTGATAGGAGCTTTTTACGTCCATTTACAGTCAGTAATCTGTCCCTGGAGTTTGTCGGTTTTGCTAACGTTCACCCTGTATAATACTTTCTCGCGATTTTTTTGCGCCTTCTATAAAGTAATATAAAGTGACAAGCAAACTGTATTTTGTAATGGGACAAAGAAACCTATATATCTGCTACGTATGAAGAACTAGTGGTACTTAACATTATTGTTCATGAATAAGCTCTAAGCTTATCTATAGAGGTACAGTCTAAATTGATTTATTTCGGAAAATAAGTAAGCGTAAAGCTTGTTAATACTGAGTTCTGTAATCCAATCGTAATAAGAAGATGATGGTAATTGTGCATATGTCGACATGTGTAAACCAAAGAGATAAATGAACAGTAAGTCGGCGACAAAATGTTTGACGACCACGTTTATCATTGTTTTATTTCAGTATGGAATCAATATTTCTTTTTTTAATTATCTCTTATTCATTTTCCTCCCATAAATATTTTAGTGTGAAGTATTTCTTTCGATAGTACTCGCCTACGTGGGTAAATATTCTTTCTGTGTTTGTCATAAGAAAAGGAAAGTAGTGATAATGCTATTACGTACCAGTAAAAGTGGTTCTGATGAATTACTATTTTTGGTTACTGGGAGGATCTTGACAGTTTACGGGCAATCTGTATTGTACGATCAGCAAATAGTTTTGTTCTGAATTCTCCAGTGCTTGTTCAAACCAAAATATCGCAGACTGAGTCACTACTGCTCAGTGGTAAGTAACAGTCCACTCCTTTATACTAATAACGCAGAGCGCTATCCTCTTAGCGCGAGTAAAACCTCCAAATCATGGCAGGGAACACCCTGTTCTCTCAGATGGTGGTAACCACATGCTAATGAATACAGCACACTCAACTTCCGTTGAGTTTGCTGCACAGGAACACTAGTTAGAAAATGAGTAATAAACCAGATCAGTATTTGATCTTAAATCCAACCATGAATTAGCAATACGTTCTTTGATTCAATACCATACTCACAATGAAAATAAGTCTAACATCCTACAAATTATTTAAGCGCACTCTTTCCCATCACATAAGAACATAAAGCGTAACTCCCCCACTAGCAATTCAACGAGTCTCAGTGCAAACCACCGGATAGTATTTTATTGGCGGAACTCGCAAATCTAACCAACTATTTCGAGCCAGTAATATCTCTGATCTTTTAGTAGCCAAAGTGTGCTATTACTGTGTATTTTCTACTCAGCTGTGACTATTCATATTATAGCTCACTGTAACTGTCAACGCGTCACCTACACTGAGATTGCCCCCAGTGTCATTTCCAACTGTCCAGCGCTACTTCCCGACGATAACTCTCCATTTGAACATACCCTAACACCCACATTAAAGCGTTTTGGCACCATCTGCATAAACAAAAGTACAGCGACACCATTACTTTCAACAATTAAGTCATTGTATTAGATGGGCGTCGATCATTCTTCTCGTAAATTGCTACTGCCGTCCGCCAGCAAAGTAGGAAAGATATCTTACGAATACCGCTCATCGCTTCTGCATTGGTACCCAACATTTTTAACAATACATGTACGCAGCATTTATAATAATAAACGATTAACGTTTATCCATATCATCGTATCCAGCTACTGCAACAATAGGTTAAGACAAAAAACTACCGTGACGAGAACTAAAATAAAACATATTCCTTTGACGCATCATAACATAAAAGCACTTTATCTAGTTAACAGTAAAGATATCTTCCATGGATGATAGATGATGTGGCTGAAAACGTTCTAGCAGAAATGCATACATGCAGTATCAGTAAATCCAACTCTTGTTGTTGTCCGTGTGTATGGTGGTTCCAATCCCTGTCGGCCTTGATCCAAGTTTTCGTGGTGTCTCCAGTCCGCTATCCGCCAATGCCGTCTGGTTTCATGGATGGATTCTCGTTTACTACTCCAAAGGTATTGTTTTCGAATTTAACCGCAAGCAAATGTTTTAACTCGCCCTAAAAGACCTTCTTCCCCTCTGGCACTACGAAATGAATAACACCGTGATCGGCCGTTGTTTGTAATCCACGTTAAACCTGATTATGTCCTCCCCGTTATCGGCTGGGCTGTAGTCGGTTAGGATTAAATCATAACAGAGGCAGATGTCGTAGCAAATGGAATGTCTGTATTTGCTTAACCACAAACTTCAGTTTGATTGCAATGATCAGAATACAAGAAATAAAAAAAGGTGTTTGCGAATATTATTTTCTTCGCAATTCCCTGTTGTGGATATTTCTTTTCCTTCCAGATTTTTCCGAGGTCAGAGAACAAGACTGAACAATCGCATTAGTTTCTTCATGTTTGCGATCCTTCAGCATTATTAAAAATATATATCCTTTTTTTCCCGTGACGGCAAAAACGTAGTAAGAACAACACAGAAATACAAGAAATGGACAGGACACGAACATCCCTTATTTGTGTTTGTTGACTATGTGTATGTCAGGTGGTCTAACGTTATAAATAAGCATATACTTTTAACAAAACTCGGTAGTCTGAGTTTTAATTTTATACAATCGTATGTGTTGGTAATAGACTCCAAAATGCTGTCGTATGATTCTCATTAATTGTTGTTGTTGTTGTGGTCTTCAGTCCAGAGACTGGTTTGATGCAGCTCTCCATGCTACTCTATCCTGTGCAAGGTTCTTCATCTCAACCTACATCCTTCTGAATATGTTTAGTGTATTCATCTCTTGGTCTCCCCCTACGATTTTTACCCTCCACGATGCCCTCCAATACTAAATTGGTGATCCCTTGATGACTCAGAATATGTCATACCAACCGATCCCTTCTCCTAGTCAAGTTGTGCCACAAATTTCTCTTGTCTCCTATTCAATACCTCCTCATTAGTTATGTGATCTACCCATCTATCTCATTAATTAATAGAATGAAATACCGACTTTTCACCGGCTAGATCCCCTGTAAAGGTTGGCACTCGATTTCCAGTATTTGTAGCGGTGGGTGTTGGGGGCCGGCAAAAATATAAAAAGCGCTGACTAAAGTTCGTCACTCGCATTTCATATATTACAAAATTCGTTTCCCTATTCTGTGTGTACGCTAGAATCACTATTAATAAAACTAATAAATCAGTACACCATAGAAGAGAAAGGTTTATTCTTGTTTGGGTACAGCTAGAAGTAATGTCTGAATTTCGCTCTCTCAAGACATATGCACAGTTTCTAACTTTGATAAGTGACTTACGGTGTTACACTTTTAACGTAAGATTGTACTTCTTAATGAGTAGATTATGACATAATTTGAAAATTTGACTGTCTGTCAATAATTGTATGAAATAATAAAAGTTAAATTTTTATTGTTCCTGGAAGAAGTTAGGTAGTCAATCTACAAGTGCGCCAGGGTGTTTTTAACTGTTTGGTAATACGGGTGTTTACTGCATATCTACTAAGGAAATTTTCGTCATCAACTACTTTATATTTATCTTACACTTAAATAAGTGTTTTAGTTGCAACGTAAGGAGCTAATGTCAAATCTAGTGAAGACAAGTGGAATGAAATCTTCACTTTCCAGACAACTACCAGTGACGCGCCGCGTCAAACAGTTGCCTCGACTTCGCGCTGCCTACACACTCCTTCCCTTTGCATCTCCCGACGGCGCCACCAGCGCAGCTGAAGGAGGGGGTAACAAGCAAATGTGCCGCTCATCGGCGCTTAACTCTCGAAAGGCGAACGGCGCGGGTGTGGGTCCTGATATAGCACACAGTTTTAAGCTGCCAGGAAATTTAATACGAGCATACAATTCACTTGAGTGAGCAATTAATTCTGGAAACAATGTCTTACTGTCTGTTTTCACTTGATGCAGCGTTTTCTTTTTGTCCCCTTACCGCAAACTAAAATATATAGGCAGTGTATGGATCTCTATCTTATTGCCGGGACTTCAGCTTATGATATATACGAGAAGGAGTACCACCACAGCTGCATCTTGAGAATGTCTTCATTCTATCACACGGCTAGTTTCGGCGTCACATTAGTGGCATTCTCAGGCTCCAACACCGCAAAAAGAGTATTTCATTTCCTTGGCGCATTTTTTGTAGGATCCTTGTTACTAGCACACGGGCTAGCTTTAGTCAGGAGTTTATACTCTACACCGTGTTGTCTCCGCTGGAGAGAACAAGGATCCCACAATAAATGCACCAAGGAAACCAAATACTCTTTTGGCAGAGGTAGGGCCTGAAGATGGCGCTAATGTGCCGCCGAAACTAGTCGTCTGATTGAATAAAGACATTCTCAATCCACAGTTGTGTTAGCACTTCTTCTCATATACAGGTTGACAGTAATGGAACTATATAGCAAAATACCTAAATTAATAACAAACTACGGCGTGCACACACATTATGACATGTTAGATATGTCTGCCATCATTGGTGATGGTTGGTGCAGACGAATAGCGAAATTCTGCGTGACCCGCTGAAGTGTCGGAAAATTGATGCTGTCGATGACCTCCTGAATGGCTGTTTTCGGCTCAGCAGTCGCATGTGTTCAGATCCGGAGAATATGGTGGCCAATCGAGGCCCATGTCAGTGGCCTATGGGTACGTGAGAGCCAGAATGCGGTCCCCAAAGTCCTCCCCCAGGACATGGGCTTCGATGGGGTAGAGCTCCGTCTTGCATGAACCGCATCTTGTCGAAATCAGGGTCACTTTGGATAATTGAGATGAAATCGTCTTCCAAAACCTTCACGTACCATCAAGGAATATCATACCAATGGTTTTGTGATTGAACACTGCACACCACACAGTAACCAGCTGAGGGTGAAAAGGCTTCTCAATCGCGAAATGCGGATTCTCAGTCCCGGGCGCACTAATTCACATAACGCCTCGCGGCCAACCGGGCAATTAGAACGTCCTAACGCAAACCGTTCAGAAGTTATGGCGATTTTTATTTCATGTAGTTCAATAATTGTCATCCTGTATATGGGCAATGATTTCCATCACCTGAAGAATTTGCTCAATCCCTTAAAAACTCTATTTTAAAGTACCTAGATGACAGATGGCACAATTTTTCCCAAAATTCCCGAGCGCAAGCAAAAATGTACAAATTTGAAAAGGTAAATATGTTATGGAACAATAAAACGATTCATACGACAAGTATTTTTCTTTGATTATTTTTTGTAAAAACATATAAAATACGATCCTTCCACATACCAACTGTCGTTTGTAAACAGCTACGGAATGATTGAATAAGACGAAGCCGCTAATAACGAGGAGTGGTACGACAGGCACCGCTAAATAATGGAAGTCAATCCCTGTTGGTATTCCACGTCTTTGATCTCATACATACACGGCCTCCACAGTAGGTCAGATTAAAATGGGACTATCCGATGCGATTTTCTGGACCAGACCGCGTGACCCTACGTTTTCCTCTGTGCTTACCGCCATCTGCAACCCATTGGCTCTATACACGCAGCACACTGAACAAGACGAAATGTCACGAGATGACAGGCCCATTCCCCAGACACTGGTGTGTTTGCACCGTTCTATCATGATAGTATTGTACCCTTTGATATAAAAGAAGCCTGTTGACAGAAGCTTTCTCTTTTCCATTCCGTTTGGCGGCACGTAACTGAATACGCGCAACGTGACGCCGTAGAAGGAGGGTTGCCGAAATTACGTATGCGGTTTCAGTCTCTAACCTTAATCACTCATTGACGATCTACACACCCATCAAGCCAATTCGATGTTCTTGTTTATTGGAATTATCATAAACATTGGTGGAAACACGGTTAAACCAGTATACAACATCGAGTCATACTGGTGTGACCACTAACAAAATGTTCCTTTTTTTTGAACGGAAGTGATACGAAAATCGTTTCCAAGGGAACTTTCATACGGTGTGAAGTCTTTTGACTCACTGAGATCGTACGCAACATTAAGCACCATTAATTTTCAAATTCTAAGGGACACCATTCTGTAATGCTGAAGTTTCTGAATTTTTAATGTCGCTTTATGGTGATAGTGTATCGTGAGTGAAAGCACCAGAGAAACTGTGGAACGCCACATATGAATCTCATATGAAACCGCATTTGCAATGATCTTTTGCTGATAGTTCAGACAAATATAACGTCAATTGTACAGTAAGAGCCCAATGAAATGGACTGGTGTAGTGATTGCTGTGTCCTCTGTTTGGAGTTATTAAATTAGTAATACTGTTTGTGAGGCACATTTTGAAAATTAAATTTATGTATGGGGATGGCTTTGCTATCCAGCTTGGGAAGCTAATTGGTATTATATACGTTTATTGATTATAAATATTGCACTCGAGAGCAGTAGCAAGTCAGTGGATTAGGTGCGAGAACTCGGCAGTTCGTTTCGCATTGCATCACGGGTTAGTGGATGTGCAGCATGTCCCGTGCACACGGACTGAATGATCAGATAAAGTTGATCGTCGGTAAAGCAGATGCCAGAATGAGATTCATTGGAAGAATCCTAAGGAAATGCAATCCGAAAACAAAGGAAGTAGGTTACAGTACGCTTGCTCGCCCACTGCTTGAATACTGCTCAGCAGTGTGGGATCCGCACCAGATAGGGTTCATAGAAGAGAGAGAGAAGATCCAATGGAGAGCAGCGCGCTTCGTTACAGGATCATTTAGTAATAGCGAAAGCGTTACGGAGATGATAGATAAACTCCAGTGGAAGACTCTGCAGGAGAGACGCTCAGTAGCTCGGTACGGGCTTTTGTTAAAGTTTCGAGAACATACCTTCACCGAAGAGTCAAGCAGTATATTGCTCCCCTCTACGTATATCTCGCGAAGAGACCATGAGGATAAAATCAGAGAGATTGGAGCCCACACAGAAGCATACCGACAATCCTTCTTTCCACGAACAATACGAGACTGGAGTAGAAGGGAGAACCGATAGAGGTACTCAGGGTACCCTCCGCCACACACCGTCAGGTGGCTTGCGGAGTATGGATGTAGGTGTAGATGTAGATTGAGTGGCAGGTCATGTGGCATGGCATTGTGGGTTGGGCACTTTCCAGCTCATGGTGGCACGTTGTTGACGTACTGTTGTCTCCGTTAGCCTACTCCTTGCGTAGCGGTGTCGTGGGTGGCGTCGCCGCTCCAGCGTCTCATGAACTAACAGACGGGACAAACAGCAGTAGCAAACAGGGACAGTACTTGCCCCACTCTAACGGGCAAAGATGTAGACACGTCATATGCAGAATGGACTGAAACAAAACATTATTATCTGTGATTACATATGTATTTCCAAAAACACTGCCAAAGCCACGATTCCATTCCACTTGCTTAAAGAAGGACACGCACAGCTCAGCGCCGCCACTTTCTCATGACAAATCACTGGGAGGGTTCTCAACTAACGTATTACACACTCACTCATAAAGACACACTAAACAAACCGAGATTCATAACAAATTTTAAAATATTTTTACAACTTTTTCTCACTCTCCAGTAAATAGCATTTGTTCATATTTTTTACGTGACGGCTTCTGAAATACTTTATTCCCTTGAAACGTTCCAGTTTCCTAGAATTTGGGTTAATTATTCTGGCAGTACGAAATTTTTTATTATGTCTCTTACCTTTGATGAGTTGATGTGAGATCCAACCAGCACATAATTTCCCACCTGACAGGTAGCTGACTGAACTAATCTATCTTCTGCTAGTTTTCTAGCCAGTGGTTTTTTCTGCATATGTTGTGATGCCATATTCTGCCATTCTTCTTCTGATATCTCTTGGCAAGCTGGGAAATTAATTTCTTCAAAAGTGTTTTCTGGTTTTTCCCCAAAAAAGTTTTTTGAAAAATGATAAAAAGGCTAGTACACAATGGTCCTCCAGTGCTTTTGTGAGACAAATGATTAACATCATTTTGGAAGCTCGCTACTTTTTGTATCTAGTTTTGATGGTACTTACCACAATACACTTTGAAAATCTTCCCAATTCTCTTATAGAGTAATCAGTTGAATTTGAATACAGACAATACGTTAAAATTAAGATATGATAAGTTTACTGATCCTAATGAACTTACTCCAAATGTTGATTGAAATTGTGGGTTTGTGAGAAGATATTCTGAACGTATTGCACCCACAAAATACTTTTCTTTCAACTCCTAAGCTATAATTTTGCTGCTTGCTTTTCGTAGTCGGAAGAATGGAACAACAGTTCCAGAACAACCAGCAGCTGTGGGAAGTTCCCTTCAAATTTTGGAAGTTGGCCAAACAAATCTAATCTGAAAGATCACAACCGTTTAACGACTTCCGTACTTGTCACGACAGCCGGCCGCTGTGGCCGAGCGGTTCTTGGCGATTCGGTCCGGAACCATGCTGCTGCACAGTCGCAGTTTCGAATCCTGCCTCGGACATGGATGTGTGTGGTGTCCTTAGGTTAGTTAGGTTTAAGTAGTTCTAAGTCTAGGGGACTGATGACCTCAGATGTTAAGTCCCATAGTGCTCAGAGCAATTTGTACCATTTGTCACATCAAGTTGTTAAAAATAATCTGTTCTTGTAACTTCTCCATGCACTTTTTGGAACCAAAATAGGCATGACTGACGTGGATACACGGTATTCAACTAAAGTTTCTACTTGCTGTTTAGAGGTAAATGGTTTGCAGAATCCTACATTAAGATTATCCCTTCGAAATAAAATATCATCATGAACAACGTAACGACTTCTAATTTTCTCTTCATTTTCATCTTGGCACTTTGACTTCATCGTTTTAAGTATTTCATCAGCTTTATGTTGTGCCTTAATTTGGTATAGAAACATTTTAATCTGTGGTTTGTTTCCTAATGCTCATATAAAGTTAATTTTAAATTCTATCAATCTTTGCATTCCTTTGTAGATGTTAGACTTTCGAGAGAAGAAAAAATAGTGCATCCTGCACGACAGTAGACTCGGCCAGAATCAATGAATCCATAAATCGAATTTTTGTGCTTTACACTCCCATTCAGTGAGGCAATTGTACATCAATTTACAATTCCTTAGGAAACCTAAGGCCTTATGATCCACTTTCACAATTTAGTGAGGCGGTTCTGCACTAATATACACTTCCTCAAGAATGCAAGGACCTTATGATGTATCCTGATAATTGCGTATCTCCATAGGGCGAGAACTTGGAATCTCTCGAAGCACTATATCATTTATAGTGCTTACTTCTCGGTGAAACTGTGTTTTCTTTCCTGTGAAGATAATTCTTGGTTTACAAAATCGATTGTACGCCATTCTTTCTTTCCCTTTTCAATCAGCAACTGATATTGATGGGCTCCAATGCCATATTCTCTTGGATAATTTCCAAGATAAAAAGGTTTTTCCAAATCTGGATGTTGTAACAAAGTTTCTGTTGATGGTTGCATCTTCGATATCTTCAAAGGTTTTTTGTTGAGGGGCCTCCAAGTCTAAGTCGAATTCTTGTTAACAAGCTGTAATAGTGCTGGTGACGTTAAGCTATGCCCCCTGACAAATCGACGATAAAAACTTCCAAGAAACGATGTATTTGTTTTTGTAAGTGAGTACTGGAAAATTTCTAATAGATGCTAAATTTTTAGGATTTGTCCCGATTCCTGGTGACGATATTGTGTGGTCTAAGATCGTAATGATCCTCTTTGTAAAGTCCACCTTTTTCACATTAGGACTGTCTTCCGCAGTAATAAATGTTCTCAAAATTATCTCCAAGATATTCACGTGCTCTTCCCATGATTTGAGTACAATTAAAATGTCGAACACATAAAACACAATCAGATGTAACAGATTACCTAAAATTTTGTCTAAGGTTCGCAGATAGGTTGCAGGAGAAATACTGAGTCCAAAAGGCACGCACTTGAAGTGATAAGACAGCCTGTGAAAATAAATGGTGTGCACTTTCGACTAGAATTTTTTGACTCAGGTTGCCGGTAGCTGTAGTAAGATTAAGACTGTCAAGATACTTTGTACAGTACAACTGCTGCTGAACCTCTTCAGTGTTTTTAGGTTAGTCGCGTTGCGGAAAAGTAAGTCTGCCAATAGCTCACTCATCCAAAACTAATCTAACAGAACTACTTCTTTATTATTTTATTTATAGGATCATAATTTCACTTTCCGACCACACAATAATAACATAATCCAGCATCTTCTGAATTTCTTTATGTACAGATTCAACTTTGGAAAGAAGAACAGTATATGATTTCAACCGAAAAGGTTCATGAGGTCTCTCTTTGAACTGACATTTCCATTCTTTTATTAACTCAGAGTTCTCTGATAACATATCTGTGTATATACACGAAACTTCACGTAACTCTTCTTTGCAAGATTTCAACAAATCTGTTCTGTGGTTCATCGTCTCATGAATGTTACGAGTATTGTCTCTCATTTCCTCATCCTTATATGTAGATGTTGGATTTTTCATATAAAGTGGAGCCTCGATTCTAACATCAACTTTCTTTTTAGTTAGTTATAATATAGCACGAGTAGCTTAATCTTTATTACTCGTAAATCCAACAAAACAAAGTCGCACACCTTCTGCTATACTTTTTGCTATTAAACATCTGTCTCCATAACCTATTTTACATAGTTTCTCGTTCAATTATCATTACCAAGAATCTAATCAACAATCAAAGAATTAAGGCACTCGTATCAAAATATTCAGTAGACAACAGAGATCGAAAAAGAGCTTGTCCCCTGTAGCGCTATTTCCATTTCCAGAAGCTTTTACAATATGTCCACTGTTCTCAGGAAAAACTGGTATTTCAGTAATATCCTTACGTTGTTTATATACTCCTCGATACAATCATCATTTCGCTCCCAGAGTATAGTAAAGACGGAATCTTTTTGCCACAATCATTCACTGAACCAATTGGTTGTAGCATTTCTTCTCGGACTTATGTATCTACATGAAACGAATGTCATTTTTACGTTCATATTTAATTATGCAAACACCCTAACGTGGCATATTACTTTGTGCCTTAGTTTCGGAACGTCCCCCATCCGAAATTACATTTAGTTTAACGGGGGTTTGTTGAGGAATCTGTGCCATTCATTTGAATATCGAACAGCAGGCATTTCATTTTCCAGCCAATCAGCGTTCATTTGTCTAAGATCTTTCTGATTATCGTTATGTTTCTGATTACTCCTCATGACGTCATATTGGCGTCGGTGATCATTATTCTGTTAACACCACGCCGGCCAACGGGAACACCAGGTCTTGTGGCCACATTTATGGGCATAATGAGGGTTCTGGTAACATGTTCATTTTGTAATTACAACGACTTCTTCTTTTGCTGTATAATACTTCCAAATGATCAACAGTTTATAGTAATTTATCTAAGTAGTCAATCCTGTGTGAAGCCAATTTTGTCTCACTTATTACAAGGTAAATTCTTCGTTAAGATTACTATTAAATTCTCACCATTAATTGATCAATCCAAGTATTTCGGAAGAAAAATGTAGCATGGAACCTGCTGAGTGCAAATAACATCTCTTTAATAACTCTTTGTTTAACTCTAGGCAAATATTTTTGCAAAAATGTCTCTCAGACTCAGAAAAAGTGCCATATTTTTCAGCAATACGATTTCCCCTATTTCGGGCACAAGCACACAGGTGTCACTTACAAATATCAATCTTATTCTCGTCATTGACATACATACAACTTAAAATTGTTTAAATTATCAACTGGATGAAGGTGTTCATTCTGATTGAACTCTTTAAATTGTCCGTTGCTAGTAATATTATATTATTATTATTACTACACACGTTACAGGCCTTTTCTCAGACCGCGCGAAACATTCATGAATACTTGTTCTTCCTATCCTTCCAGTACTCCTTCATTCGTTCTCTAAAGGCTCTCTTCCTTTCTTTCGTCCACTTTGGGCTTTGGAATTTAGTTGATGTTTTCTCTGACATCACTTGCCACTTGTACACCTTGTATCCACAGACGCCTTTTCCATGACGTCAGTTGAATCTATCTGAGCTCTTTCCATACCAACTTTGACTTGTGTCATCCAGGGTGTTGTGGTCTTGAGTCTCTGGATGTACATGGGGATTCTGTTGGTGAGTCTGGTCTGTGGGAGTCTGCTTATGCGCCCATAAAATTTTAGTCGCCTCTTTCTAATGTCCACTGCGATGTTGGAGAACTTCTCTGTGGTGCTCCTGGAGTGAAGCTTATATCGATCGTCCTTGAGTTTTGGCCTAATAATTTTCCTAATGATTCTTTTGAGAATGTCCTCAAGGTTGGCCTTTGTGTGTAACATCAGTGTCTCACTGGTGTATAGCACCTCAGGTTTGATTACAGTGTTGTAGTGACGAATTTTGGTGCAGGTGGACAGTCATTTCTGGTTGTAAATACACTGTGTTTTGTATAAGGCTCTCTTCATTTTCAATAACCTAGTGTTCTGGGAAATTTTCTCCTTTCCTGTCGTTTCGAGCACTTCACCTAGGTACTTAAAATGTGTGACCCTGTTGACCTTGCCATACTTTGTGTTCAAATTTGGAATGTTTACTTTCGTGCAGAAGAACTCAGTTTTCTGAAAGGAAATCTGTAGCCCTACTTTTTCTGCGCACTCTTTGAGTACTTCTGTCTGTCTGACTGCTGTAGTTTACTTATCTGTGAGTAGTGCCAGATCGTCTGCGAAGGCCAGACAGCCGACCTCCAGCTTGTCCTTGGGTCTCCAAGTCGCATTGGCTTCCAATGGACTTGTATTTGCAGCTCTTTTTCTCATTCCTTGATGACCTTATCCAGCATTAGGTTGAAGAGGAGCGGTGAGAGTCCGTCGCCTTGGCGAACGCCTGTCTTGATCTCAAAGGGTCGTGTCTGTCAGTGTCTGTTTGATCAGTCGCATTGTCTTTCCGTCCAAACCTTTTTCATGTAGAATGTTGAACAATGACTGGCGGTCGATGGAGGCGTATGCCTTCTTGAAGTCAACCAAGGTGCATATGATTGGACTGCTCCGGAGGACTTTATTTTCAGGGTAGTCTTCAGATTGAAGATTTGTTCTGCACATGAGCGACCAGGGCGGAAGCCCGCCTGGTACTCGCCGATCTTATGTTCCAGTTGGTTCCGTGTTCTTTGGAGTAGGCACACTGAGAGTACCTTGTATGCGACTTATATTAGCGAGATACCCCTGTAATTGTTCACATCTGTGGTGTCACTCTTCTTGTACAGAGGGTGGATCAGTGCGCATTTCCAGTCGTCTGGCAACTTTTCTGACGTCCATATGTCTGTGATGACATGCGTGAGTTCTCTGAGTGAGTTTGGTCCGTGGTTTTTCAGTAGTTCGGCCACTATGTCGTCTTCACCAGATGTCCTGTTGCTGTTGAGGCTGACGATGTGCCTGTGGACTTCCTCTTGTGTCGGGGGTAGTGAGTCTGTGTGTCAGTCTGTAGGTTCTTCGTCTGGGAATCTCTCTGTGGGTTCTGAGAATTTGAGAAGTTCTGTGCCAGCACATTACAGTTCTCCTTATCCGTCAGTGCCAATTTTCCGGCATTATTTCTAAAGCAGAGGTTCGGTGGTGTGTATCCACAGATGTGCCCTGCAAGCGTCCTGTAGAAGTGTCTTGCGTTGTAGTTGAGGAAGTTGTTGTCCTCTATAGAGTGTAGCTGTTCCTTCAGGTAGATCCTCTTGGATTGTCTAACAATTTTTGCTGTTGTCTTTAGTGTTTCGTTGAACACATGTAAATTTTCTGGGGACTTGTTACGGTTGTATTTCTGGTATGCCAATTTCCTGGTGACGAGTGCATTCTCACAGTGTCCTACCATGGGTGCTTGGTATTACTCTTCAGAGGAGTGAGGGCTTGTGCTTTTTCTGTGTTTTTTTGCGGAAATTTTGCCAGTCATTTGTATATTCTTTTTCCCAAGCCTCTCTCACTCCAGAGTCAGCGATCTTTTTTGTGTCAAATCTCTGTAGGGGAGTTTTCTTCCAGAGAATTCGCTTGGCGGTGAACTTGAGTGTGATGTGTGTTAGGTAATGGTCAGAATCAATGTACCTGTATGTCATGGATCTCTCTCTGTACTGGGTGCGAGATTGCCACATGCTCAATTTGGAACTCGCCTAGCTGCTGGACTGGCGAACGCCAGGTTTTCTGTTTTCTGGAGTGTTTTCTGAGGGATGTCGACATGAGCTTGAGGTTGTGCTGCTGGCGAAATTCTATGAGCCGTGTGCCATTTTTATTGGTGAATTTATGTGCGGGATAATTTCCAGCTGGTTTCCTGTGCATTTTTCTCTGCCGATCTGTGCTGCTCCTGCCCCATCACTTGCGAGATGGGGTCCTGGGCTTGCGACTGGCAATGGCATAGTTATTGTATTATTATACATTATTATTATATTATTATGCAGGAATGGCATTTTCTGTTGTAGGTCCCTGTCAATAGTGAATCAATCTCCCCACATATCACGCTTGGATCAGTGTTAGTTTTACGATTTTAGCTGGCCTCGATCGTTTGCTCCAGCTTTTTCCATACCAGATCAGAATGTTGCTGTAAGCCGGAAAATAATTTGGCAGCTGAGTATTTATTTTCTTCACGAGACGTTTGCATTTTCACAATGGTATCCTGAAATTTTGATTTCATTTCAGGAATCCGATCAATTACTTGTTGCTGTAAGGTTAACTGGGGCAGAACGTCACCAACTCGGATTGAATCTGCCTGTACTAGAACGCTTTACATCGACTAATCCTTGAAAGCCATTTTAAAATTCGCAAACTAAAGTTGCGTCGTGCCCCGTAATTCATTCTCTGTCCAGTTTAATTTGCGCCAAGCGACCGCTACGGTCGCAGGTTCGAATCCTGCCTCGGGCATGGATGTGTGTGATGTCCTTAGGTTAGTTAGGTTTAATTAGTTCTAAGTTCTAGGCGACTGATGACCTCAGAAGTTAAGTCGCATAGTGCTCAGAGCCATTTGAACCATTTTTTTAATTTGCGATTGTTTGTGTCTCCCTGCCGTCGTTGCATAAGCAGCTGCAGCAGCAAGTCGTACACTCCTAGCTCACTCATTTGTTACATAGTTTAAGTCTTAATTTCTTTGCGTGTTTTTGGTACTTGTATTGTCTAATTCATAAATTTCTGGCGTATTATAGTATTTGAGAGTTGTAGCATAGCGTTTTTAGTACCTGAATAGTGTAAAATCGCGTAGTCTCCTTCCGCCGCCGAGCAGTGTGTCAGCAGTGTGCAAGTAGCAGCATTACTGCATTTACTGGGCAATCTTCTATTTTAATAACCGTTTAAATTTTGTGTCGATTTGTTTGCGCTCTCTGTAGATTAGTTCAGGCGTTCTTTGCACAACAGTTTTTAGCATGGATACGGACTGCAACTGCTGTGTTCGGATGCAGGCTGTGTTGGCATCCCTTCGCTCCCAGCTTCAGCCAGTGTTGGCTTCGGTCACACAGCTTGAGGCTGTTGCCAATGGGCATCACTGTGGGGTTCCGGATGGGGGTTTGTCGGGGACGGCCAGCTCGTCCCACGCATCCCCCGATCGGACTACGACTGTGGTTGCCCGGGATACTGCCCGCATTGAGGCTGATCCCTCACCTGTGGTAGAGTGGGAGGTCGTCTCAAGGTGTGGCAGGGGGCGAAAGACATTCCGGAGGGCTGAACGGAAGGCCTCCCCAGTTTGTCTGACGAACCGGTTTCAGGCTCTGTCTCAGGCTGATACTGATCTTCGGGTGACATGGCTGCTTGTCCTGTTCCAGAGGTTGACCCTCAGACTCCAAGATCCGGACGGTCGCAGAGGGTGGGCTTACTGGTAGTTGGGAGCCCCAACGTCAGGCGCGTAATGGGGCCCCATAGGGAAATGGCGGCAAGATAGGGGAAGGAAACCAATGTGCACTCCGTGTGCATACCGTGGGGAGTCATTCCAGATGTGGAAAGGGTCCTTCCGGATGGCATGAAGGGTACAGGGTGCACCCATCTGCAGGTGGTCGCTCATGTCGGCACCAATGATGTGTGTCGCTATGGATCCGAGGAAATCCTCTCTGGCTTCCGGCGGCTATCTGATTTGGTGAAGACTGCCAGTCTCGCTAGCGGGATGAAAGCAGAGCTCACCATCTGCAGCATCGTCGACAGGACTGACTGCGGACCTTTGGTACAGAGCCGAGTGGAGGGTCTGAATCAGAGGCTGAGACGGTTCTGCGACCGTGTGGGCTGCAGATTCCTCGACTTGCGCCATAGGGTGGTGGGGTTTCGGGTTCCGCTGGATAGGTCAGGAGTCCACTACACGCAACAAGCGGCTACACGGGTAGCAGGGGTTGTGTGGCGCGGGCTGGGCGGTTTTTTAGGTTAGATGGCCTTGGGTAAGTTGGTAAAGTACCGGAACTTCAAGCGCTGATAGAAAGCACAGAAGCCGAAATCGTTATAGGTACAGAAAGCTGGTTGAAGCCAGAGATAAATTCTGCCGAAATTTTTACAAAGGTACAGACGGTGTTTAGAAAGGATAGATTGCATGCAACCGGTGGTGGCGTGTTTGTCGCTGTTAGTAGTAGTTTATCCTGTAGTGAAGTAGAAGTGGATAGTTCCTGTGAATTATTATGGGTGGAGGTTACACTCAACAACCGAGCTAGGTTAATAATTGGCTCCTTTTACCGACCTCCCGACTCAGCATCATTAGTGGCAGAACAATTGAGAGAAAGTTTGGAATACATTTCACATAAATTTTCTCAGCATGTTACAGTCTTAGGTGGAGATTTCAATTTACCAGATATAGACTGGGACACTCAGATGTTTAGGACGGGTGGTAGGGACAGAGCATCGAGTGACATTATACTGAGTGCACTATCCGAAAATTACCTCGAGCAATTAAACAGAGAACCGACTCGTGGAGATAACATCTTGGACCTACTGATAACAAACAGACCCGAACTTTTCGACTCTGTATGTACAGAACAGGGAATCAGTGATCATAAGGCCGTTGCAGTATCCCTGAATATGGAAGTTAATAGGAATATAAAAAAAGGGAGGAAGGTTTATCTGTTTAGCAAGAGTAATAGAAGGCAGATTTCAGACTACCTAAAAGATCAAAACGAAAATTTCTGTTCCGACACTGACAATGTTGAGTGTTTATGGAAAAAGTTCAAGGCAATCGTAAAATGCGTTGTAGACAGGTACGTGCCGAGTAAAACTGTGAGGGACGGGAAAAACCCACCGTGGTACAACAACAAAGTTAGGAAACTACTGCGAAAGCAAAGAGAGCTTTACTCTAAGTTTAAACGCAGCCAAAACCTCTCAGACAAACAGAAGCTAAACGATGTCAAAGTTAGCGTAAGGAGGGCTATGCGTGAAGCGTTCAGTGAATTCGAAAGTAAAATTCTATGTGCCGACTTGACAGAAAATCCTAGGAAGTTCTGGTCTTACGTTAAATCAGTAAGTGGCTCGAAAGAGGATATCCAGACACTCCGGGATGATGATGGCATTGAAACAGAGGATGACACGCGTAAAGCTGAAATACTAAACACCTTTTTCCGAAGCTGTTTGACGGGGGAAGACCGCACTGCAGTTCCTTCTCTAAATCCTCGCTCAAACGAAAAAATGGCTGACATCGAAATAAGTGTCCAAGGAATAGAAAAGCAACTGGAATCACTCAACAGAGGAAAGTCCACTGGACCTGACGGGATACCAATTCGATTCTACACAGAGTACGAAAAGAACTTGCCCCCCTTCTAACAGCCGTGTACCGCAAGTCTCTAGAGGAACGGAAGGTTCCAAATGATTGGAAAAGAGCACAGGTAGTCCCAGTCTTCAAGAAGGGTCGTCGAGCAGGTGCGCAAAACTATAGACCTATATCTCTAACGTCGATCTGTTGTAGAATTTTAGAACATGTTTTTTGCTCGAGTATCATGTCGTTTTTGGAAACCCAGAATCTACTCTGTAGGAATCAACATGGATTCCGGAAATAGCGATCGTGTGAGACCCAACTCGCTTTATTTGTTCATGTGACCCAGAAAATATTAGATACAGGCTCCCAGGTAGATGCTATTTTTCTTGACTTCCGGAAGGCGTTCGATACAGTTCCGCACTGTCGCCTGATAAACAAAGTAAGAGCCTAGGGAATATCAGACCAGCTGTGTGGCTGGATTGAAGAGTTTTTAGCAAACAGAACACAGCATGTTGTTATCAATGGAGAGACGTCTACAGACGTTAAAGTAACCTCTGGCGTGCCACAGGGGAGTGTTATGGGACCATTGCTTTTCACAATATACATAAATGACCTAGTAGATAGTGTCGGAAGTCCCATGCGGCTTTTCGTGGATGATGTTGTAGTATACAGAGAAGTTGCAGCATTAGAAAATTGTAGCGAAATGCAGGAAGATCTGCAGCGGATAGGCACTTGGTGCAGGGAGTGGCAACTGACCCTTAACATAGACAAATGTAATGTATTGCGAATACATAGAAAGAAGGATCCTTTGTTGTATGATTATACGATAGCGGAACAAACACTGGTAGCAGTTACTTCTGTAAAATATCTGGGAGAATGCGTGCGGAACGATTTGAAGTGGAATGATCATATAAAATAAATTGTTGGTAAGGCGGGTACCAGGTTGAGATTCATTGGGAGAGTGCTTAGAAAATGTAGTCCATCAACAAAGGAGGTGGCTTACAAAACACTAGTTCGAAGTACTTGAGTATTGCTCATCAGTGTGGGATCCGTACCAGATTGGGTTGACGGAGGAGATAGAGAAGATCCAAAGAAGAGCAGCGTGTTTCGTCACAGGGTTATTTGGTAACCATGATAGCGTTACGGAGATGTTTAACAAATTCAAGTGGCAGACTCTGCAAGACAGGCGCTCTGCATCGGGGTGTAGCTTGCTCGCCAGGTTTCGAGAGGGTGCGTTTCTGGATGAGGTATCGAATATATTGCTTCCCCCTACTTATACGTCCAGAGGAGATCACGATGTAAAATTAGAGAGATTAGAGCGCGCACGGAGGCTTTCAGACAGTCGTTCTTCCCGCGAACCATACGCGACTGGAACAGGAAAGGGATGTAATGACAGTGGCACGTAAAGTGCCCTCCGCCACACACCGTTGGGTGGCTTTCGGAGTATAAATGTAGATGTAGATGTAGATTATTGACCAATTCACGTGTGTTTCCATTTCGTTTGCTGTTCAGTTCGCATGTGTTTGCATAGAGTTTACTCATTTCGCAAGTGTTAGCGTCTAGTTTACTGTCCATTTTGCGTATGTTTGCGCTAATTTATTGTTTATTTGTTTCAAACAATGCAGAAATAGTAGTGACTATCACCGTTTCCAATGATGGAATCGTTCATCATACTGTCTGGATTCAACCCACAAGAATGTGAATTTACGTTCTCCATCACAATTGTATGTGAAGGTTCATTGTTATCAATTTAATCCAGTATACAACATCATCTGCTCCAGTCTATTGACTATACACTAGAGGCTGCCATAAACAGTTTCTGGAAATTTCCGATGTTTTTGTTGTGTTCCGCGCAGCATTTGTAAGAATTCTGAGCTCTACGCGTATAAGTGCCGTGAAATGTATTAAAGCTATTTGGAAGACATTGTTAACTGTTCAGTTATAGAATTTTGTAGTAAAATTCTATAACTTTTGAAGGCCAGTTATGTAACGTGCAGATGGCTAAGCCGTACATTGTCGCTCATTCACCATTTGTATCTCGAAAGAGACGGTCAACTCCCATGGAACGTGTGATATTTGCAAATAAACTGGGTTACTTTAATTTCTATCTTACCTGCCTTGAAAATCAAAATCTGTGTTAGTTTCCAATAGCTCCTATTAAAAAATGTATTTAAATTGTATTTGATTTCTGATAATATTTATCCTTAATTGAACATCACTTACTAATAATTGGGACATAGTGTAGTAATAATGGGCCAACGACCTTGCCTCAGTGGTAACACCAGTTGCCGTCAGATCACCAAAGTTAAGCAATGTGGGGCCTGACGAGCAACTGGATGGGTGACCCTCCAGGTTTGGCGAGCGCTGTTGGTAAGATGGGAGCACTCCGTCCTTCTGACGCCAACTGACGAGCTACTTGACGGAGAAGTAGCCGCTCTGGTCATGAGAACTGACAACGGCCGCGAGGTGGGTGTGCTGACCACGTGCCCGCCCCTCCGTACCAGCATCGAGTAACGTCTAACAGCTGAGGATGACATTGCGGTCGACCAGCACCAATGAGCCTTCCCAGGTCTGTTCACGTAGAGCTTTTAGCAAAATGCCGGCTGAGGTGGCCGAGCGGTTCTAGGCGCTACAGTCTGGAACTGCGCGACTACTGCGGTCTCAGGTTCGAATCCTGCCTCGGGCATACATGTGTGTGATGTCCTTAGGTTAGTTAGGTTTAAGTAGTTCTAAGCTCTAGGAGACTGATGACCTCAGACGTTGTCCCATAGTGCTCAGAGCCATTTGAACTATTTTAGCAGAATAATAATATGACAAACAGACTGTTAAATATAGTATTGTCAAGATTTTCTCCATTGCTACGGGTCTAAATTTCAATTCTTTCATAGGAACAAGATCATGTCGTACCTTGGAACATTTTTTTCAAATTTCGGAAATTCTTGCTTTTGCCGTTTCATTTTGGCAATTTCAAAGGAACATTGCAGCACATGAATAGTGAATGTCACCATTTAAAAACGGAATAAGAAATAATATTAAACTTCTGTTAGACGGCTAGCTAGAAGTGAAAGTCCAAAAAAGTGTTCCAAACTACAACACTCTTCCCTGCAAAATTGCAGGAATACTAAAATCTTTTTTCAGTTTCCGCAACAAAAATTCACAGTTTAGACCATTTTGAATCCACCCGACGGTGTAACAGATGACACAACGAGGCACAGCTGAAAATTTTTACCCACACTCACCATTTCTTCCTGTCGGCGGTCGAACATGTCTCCAAATGTTTCTTCCGTAGCTGATGTCCTAAAACCAGTTTCGCCCCATATGTATCATTGCCACGAATATATTAGCGAAGATTTTACATTACTCCTCTCAACATCAGTTTTGCTGTGCGAACTTCCGCCACCGAATGAATCAGGATGACCAAATGTATTGGGAAGAGGTAGAAGGCACATCATTAAGATTCGTCTGACCTTTACAAGTGATTTATTCTTTCCAATTACAGTGCCGTGTTTCCCTTGGTCTACGTCACTGGGTCCTGCTATGCTGAGGACAACACTACATTGTCTGCAAAATGGCTTGGCGCAGAACGGCTGCCTCAGCGACCTGTGCACGCTCGGTGTGTTGGCCTTGTACACCAGCGGTGTCGTCGCGTCCTCAGGATGCTGGCAGTTGACTCAGCGGTCTGAAACCCTGGCGACTCAGTGCCGCTCGGTGTGAGCCGCAGGCAGCCAGCTGCATGCTACTCGCCAGCGCGGCTGAGATCGCAGTGACAACAAGTGCCTGCGATCCGGCGTACGAATCTGCGGCCCTCGCCACGGGATGCCTCTGGCGTGTGTTGGAAGCCACGACGCCTGCCCGCAGTAACGTGCCGTGGAGTGGCCCGCCGCTGGCTGCCTACGGACACCCTGTCAGCCTTGGAGGGTCAAACCAGCGACCTGCCGTGGACTGGAACGCTGGCACCCGGTCTGCTGCTGCGTGTAGCTGGTGGTGTGACATGCCCCGCCATCCAGGAGAACTACCACACTTGAATCGATCTTGTTAGGAGAAACCCGCACCTATTTATACATGGCTGCGACACTTTGCATCACGTATTCATAACATGCTACGTTGGCCAGGGGGCCCCTTGTGCCTATGATTTGCAACATGCAAAACACGTTTACTCTTTCAGCAATTTGAAGTCCCTGTGGTTGCAATCCGGCCTGCACCTGGCTGCAACTTGTACTCAGAATATTGCACAGAACTAACTTTCCCTATCCTAAACGGTGGTGCCGCAACATTATTCCCCTCTTCGGAAAGACCCGGTCCCTGAGTCGACTCTTAACTAACTCTTAACTTGTTGGGATCTGCACCTCTGGCATATTTCCTTACTATTAGAAAAACGTGGTCTAGTGCCCCTTAAAACCATGACATGAAACAAAACGTAAAAATTCCTTACTGGACGACCACTGCTTGATCAACCCCTTACTACTCATCTCACGTCCTTCGGTATCCAATCCACTGAGATTTGGACTACCCTTGGTTCCCTCTTGGAATTAGCTCTCCGTATGATCAGAAAGAAAACAACACGTAACAAAGTTAAGGCTGCGATGATACTTGGCACAGAGGTGCTCCAAATGATCGTTATTTGTCATTGCCTTTCCCTATACTGAGCGACGTGTTGCACAAGCTGTTCGACTGATATGCGCCCTTCTTGCTCTAAAATGAACGCGTTTATGGATCTCAACAGACCTGGCTCCAGAGTTTGATTTAACAAGGTCAGATTCTGCCTTGGCAAAACCTCTAAAGTGGCTTCTGGCCAGTACACCTGTGGCTGCGTAACATTAAATTGCGAGACCCCTGAAATTGGCACTGGCATTGGAAGGTTGGTCCTATTATGTTACTCTTAGTTCCATTGATTGAAATTCCGCTCCCCTAGAGCTCTATACGTTTCGCTTCTGCAAATACTCCCCACTCAAAACAATTTGCTACTACTACCAAATTCTCGAAGGTGGAGAAGATCCAATGCATCTCGACCCATTGCAAAATCAATTATGTCTGCACGAAGTCACGTGGACAGTCTATTCCTTTCCCCCTGGCTAAAAATAACTGCACCATACATGTGTTCAGATTGGTACTTACCACCCTCTACGGCAGCTTCGTAATTCCTCCCTCGCCATTTCAGGGTATCGGTTTCTAGTTGCCGAGATCAGCAATACCTCTTTAGTTTTCACTTCCACAAACTTGCTCACTGCTCCCCACTTCCCTGGATATGGGTGGACCGTGCCGGCTGCTGTGGCCGAGCCGTTCTAGGTGCTTCAGTCTGAAACCGCACTGCTGCTACGGTCGCAGGTTCGAATCCTGCCTTGGGCATGGATGTGTGTGATGTCCTTAGGTTAGTTAAGTTTAAGTAATTCAAAGTCTAGGGGACTGATGACCTCAGATGTTAAGTCCCATAGTGCTTGGAGCCATTTGAACCATTTGGGTGGACTGTGTAACACTGAAACCTCGCGTTCTTCCCCATAATCGGGAATTGGACTATAATATACACTCGTGCGCTGTCGGTTGTTACCCTTACTGTTGCAACATGGTAGAAAAGCGGCAAATTTTGCTCGCTGGGCTCCATTATTAAATATGACCCTGACGATAGTTGATTCTGTGCCTTGCGCAACCCTTGTAAATATTGGTCTGGCAGTAACAAATCGATACTTATATGGCCTTGTAATGCGTGTTGCAGTGCTTCTTGCAGATTCGTTATTACTCCCTGGGCATACCGCACACTGTCAGCTACTCCTTGCAAAAGTCTGGTTAACACCACCCTGCTGTCTAATACTTCTAGATGCCCTTGTAAGGATCCCAGGTTACGATTTATTACATCTTCCAACGCCTTAACACATTCCACTACCTGCCCTGCTAATGCGCGGAGCAACTGTGCATTATTCAGGACTTCCCGTTCCAATGTCTCTATTTGAGTTGCATGCCAAGCTTCCGTTGCCCTACTCTCCTTTGCGAATTGCCTCACTGATTCCACCATCTTGTTCAGTTCTTTTATACTGTATTCGTCTGCGGTTCCAAAAACTGTCTTTAAAATTTTTGCCCCCGCTTTCAGCCATCCTCGTTTCCGACTTACCCATGACACCTCTTCCGCCATCCATCCCACCTGCTTCCGTTGCGTCTTATAAGCCTCATGCAATTTCTTATACTCCCCTGCAACCTCCTTCAGCATTCCCTTGCCTCTGCACATTGCCGAAGCTCTTCGATCACTTCCTCTCAAGCCTCTTCATTCCACACTTCCCATACGCTCCATACCAACCTTAATGCCCACTGGTGACTCGACACCACCACAACTTCTTGCCTCGAGCACGGCACTCTCCCGTAAGGCGTCAATCCCGATGATGAAGTGACGAATCACCACCAAAGCTCCCCATTTCAGCGATCTGAGGACGGGGATCACCACCACCCTTCCTCCCTCTTCAAAAAGACTGCTGCCCCTAGCAGGCTCACAATACTCGAAAACACATATAAAATACAATGCCTAATTAATCTACACAAACCCAATGATACATGACACGAAAACAAGAAAAACTACAAATACTCTACTACTTTCTGGATCGCATAGCATGCGGTACTTCATGCTGTACTCTATCTTCCAGGTTTTCTCTGTGCTTACCACCTCTCTTCACTCTCTCTTTCTTCCTCTTTCCTTCCTGGGACACACCTGGAATCACATCTGGGCAACCCTTAAATGGTTGTAACCACCCAATGTGTACTATCGTTGTTCTAGTTGGCAGCTGAAGCTTAACATTAATGGGGGATGTGGTTTCAACAACTTGGTATGGCCCTTGATACCTCGTGATGAACTTCTTCGTTTTCCCTTCTTGCATATAGGGGCTGGACAGCATTACCTATTGCCCCACTCTATACTGCAGTACACTTCCTTTCCCCTTTACTGTGTCTTCCTATCTTTCCAAAGTCTTTGTATTCGCCTTTTGTCTTTGCAAATTCTCATCCAGATTCACTGGTCCTTCCTTTCTGTAACCTCACCAAATCAAACGGTGACGGCATTTTTCGCCTATACAACCTCACATGGAGACTACCGCTATTTGTATGGACTTTTGCATTGTATGCGCATACAATATGCTTCAAATACTCGTCCCACTGATGGTGATGAGAATCCATATAAAATCTCAGCATCTTCCCGATTGTTCTGTGTACCCGTTCTGTCCTTTCGTTGGCCTGTGGATGCAATGTGCTCGTCCTCAACTTCGTTATATTCAACAACTCACACAGTTCCTTCATTAGATCCGGCATGAAGTTCGTCCCTTGGTCAGTAATTATTGTCTCCCGTACAGCAAACTTCAAAATCCAGTTGTTTACTAATGCTTGTGTGACCATTGCTGCCTGCTGATTTGGCACAGTCAGCATCTCCACATACCTCGAAAAATGGTCTATTATTGTCAGAACGAATCTGGTCCCCGATGGTGTTCGCCTGAAAGGTCCTAAGACATCAGTCCCCAACATAGAAAATGGACATGTCGCTTATAGCAATCGTTGTAGCTGTATCTGTTTCCGACTCAAATCTGCTCTCTGGGCAGATGGTATACAATTCTTGACATACTGATCCACATCTACTTTCCTACCTCTGCACCAATACCTCTCCGCCAATCTCCTATTCGTCGCTCTACACCCTCCATGACCAGATAACACGTGATCATGTGCTTCCTTTAAAACTTCATCCCTCATCTTCGCTGGCACTACTACCCTTGCTCCTAACTTCGTTTCCCTCCACGGAAGACCGCTGTACACTTTAAACTGTGGCTGTGTCTGATACAATTTACAATCGTTGTCCGCGTCCTGTAATTTTTGCCTTACTACTAGGTCATAACCTATGACTTCTACTTTTGCCACCTTCCTACTTACTATATCCACGTTACCGTGCTTCTTCCCAGGCTTGTGCACCACCTCCTAGTCGAATTCACTAAGTCTCACAGCCCATCTAGAGAGTCTACTGGACGGATCCCTCAACCCCAACAACTACTTTACTGCTGCATGATCTGTCACTACCCGAAATCTTGTCCCACATAAATAACATTGAAAATATGTGATTCCATAGATTACGCTAAGCATCTCCCTCTCAGTTGTTGAATAATTCCTCTCTGCTGCATTCAACTACCTAGACGCATAGGCTACAGGATGTTCTTTCCCATCAATTTCCTGACTAAGAACTCAACGTAAGCCGGCCGAAGTGGCCGTGCGGTTAAAGGCGCTGCAGTCTGGAACCGCAAGACCGCCACGGTCGCAGGTTCGAATCCTGCCTCGGGCATGGATGTTTGTGATGTCCTTAGGTTAGTTAGGTTTAACTAGTTCTAACTTCTAGGGGACTAATGACCTCAGCAGTTGAGTCCCATAGTGCTCAGAGCCAACTCAACGTAATACTTGAGTCGATGCATCACATGCTAGTACAAACTCCTTTTCAAAATCTGGAAAACACAACAAGCGGACTTGATGTTAACACTTATTTCAGTTTGTCAAACGCTTTCTGACACTCTGCTGTCCACTCAAATTTCACACTCTTCCGTAACAATCGCATCAACGGCTGTGCTAAATCTGCAAAATCCCTTACAGCCTGTACCAACCTCGGATCTGTTCGCACTTCGTCCTTACTGATAATATGACCCAAATATTTTACTTCTTCTAATGCAAAATGACACTCTTCCAGGCTCAATGTCAAACGAGCTGCTCTTAACCTCATAAAGACTTCCCTTAACCACTGTCCATGTTGCTCCGTACTACTTGAAAACACTATAATGCCATTCAAATAGAACCAGACACTGCCGTGGTTTCAAACCTCTCAAAACACTGTCTAGCAACCTCTGAAACGTTGCCAGACCGTTTATCAAACGGAATGGCATTCTAATGTACTGGTAATGGCCTCCAGGAGCAGAGAAACAGTTTTCGGGCGATAATCTGGAACCACCTCAAACAGATGATAACCACTTGTCAAATCCATCGTAGAAACGTACTGGCACTGTCCTAAGTGATCCAGAGTCTCCGATACGTTTGGAATGCGGTATGCGTCCGTTACTGTCTTATTACTTAGGTATCGGTAGTCACAACAGAACCTGTATTACTTAGTTCCATCCATAGATTTTTTAGGCATAACGACAATGCCCGGTGCCCAACAACTATTACTATGCTCTATAATAACGTTCGCAAGCTCCTGATCATTGAAATCCTCCACAGTTAGCTGCAAATACCACGGTATTCTGTATGATTGACGTAAAACAGGTGTTTCATTCCCTGTTGGTATCCTATGTTAAACTAATGAAGTTGCTGGTAACGGCCCTTGCAGAAAAAAACTAATCTTCAAATTCCCACAGTAATTCTTCCATATGCTCTCTTTCTCCTCCTTTTAAATGCTTAATTTTGTCACGCAGTGCAGTTCTATGGGGAGTTAATGGTTGATCGCTTCGCCTACCTCTTGGACACCAGTCCTCGTCATCTGGCACATCCAAATTTGCTACTAAAGCTCCTTTCCTCAAATTCGCGTTTACAGCGCTAAAATTCTCCACGTTCACCAGAACTACTCGCCCGTCGTTCCCCTCCCAAACGCGTAAAACACTATATTTCACAAAACAGCCCAATGGACCCAAAACTTCATTATCCTGCAATGGTTCAATAACACATACTGTACCCACAGGTAGATTTGACTCCACACTTACCCAAAGCGACTTTCCGGTGCCACTAGACACACACTCGTGCGAATTAGGCCTTAACGCGAATGTATGCAGTTCAATTGGTTTGTTTATTACGTTGAACGCCCCTCATGACAGCTCTGCATTGGCAACACTTTCTCCTAGCTGAATTAACATTCCATGGAGTTCCACAGTTCATTGTCCAAGGTAAATTTTGTCATGATGTAGATGCAAGAAATCTACTCATAGTACCCATGGTACTACCTCCATGCATGCATGAAATACGACTTTCTCTATTCGAAAGTCAACTGTCTCTGACCACAAAGGTGTTCCCTCCTTATCCCCCACTCCGCGAAACCTACAAGATGGTGGGTCTAGCTTCCTTTTCTGTCTGCAAAACGGCTTTGTGTGGAGTGGCTACCGCAGCAACCTACGCACACACAGTGTGTCGGCCTTGTACAGCAGCGGGCGTCGTCGTCACGATGCCAGCAGTTAAATTAGTGGTCTGCCACACCCTGCCGACTCAGCACTGCTCGGTATGAGCCGCAGGCGGTCAGCTGTGTGCTTCTCGCCGGTGTGGCCGAGATAGCAGCCACAACAAGCGCCCACGATCCAGCGTCCGAATCTGTGGCCCTCGCCTCGGGATGCCTCTGGCGTGTGTTGGAAGCCAGGACACCTGCCCACAATAGCGAGCTTTGGAGTGGCCCGCCGCTGGCTGCCTACAGACCCCCTGTCAGCCTTGGAGGGTCGAACCAGCGACCTGCCGTGGACTGGAACGCTGGCGCCCCATCTGCTGCTGCATGTAGCTGGTGGTGTGACACGCCCTTCCATCCAGGAGAGCTGCCACACTTGAATCAATCTCGTTATAAACCCGCACCTATTTATTACGTGGCTGTGCGCCTCTCTTTTGCCATATGCGCTGCTTTGCGTCATGTACTCATAACACACTAGGTTCGCCAGTGGGCCATATCTGCCTGTGATTTGCAACATGCAAAACCGCCACACATGCTCTTTCAGCAATTTGACGGCCCTGTAGCCTCTATTCCACTTCGCAACTGTTGCTGTGCATAACTCACTGCAATCCAGCTTGCACCTAGCTGTAACTTGCGCTCAGAATAGTGCACAAAACTAACCTTCCCTATCCTTAACGGTGGTGCCGCAACAGTTTCTCCAATCGGCCAATCATAAGTGTTACTTGAGAAGATTATTACGAATTCGGCAATAAAGGATTTAATTGACAACAATTAATAACGGATGACAAAATGTATTCTTTGTTGATGGAATTGTTCCTTCTCCAAAAACCAAGCTCCACTTTTATTTAGAAAATTCCAGTATGCCACAACACGTCATGAATTACCTCGCAGTAAACATAAGGTTTCCCATAACTCTGTGTGAATAATTAAACTGAACATTATCTTAGAATGAATGTAATTTTATTCCATTCAAGTCGGAACAAATGTCTTAACGAATGTGCGTATTGTATTCGTCTGTTGGCCTCCCGCTACGATTTTTACCCCCAGACTTCCCTCCAGTACTAAATTGGTGATCCCTTGATGTCTCCGTATGTGTCGTATAAACCAATTCTTTCTTTTGGTCAAGTTGTGCCACAAATTTCTTGTCTCCTCCAATTCTATTCAGTAATTTCTCATTTATTACGTGATGAACGCACCAATTCTTCAGCATTCTTCTGTGTCACCACATTTCGGAAGCCTGTATTCTCTTCTTATCTGTTTCACTTCCTCACCTGGCTACACTCCAGAAAAATACCTTCAGAAAAGACTTCCTAACACTAAAATCTATATTCGATGTTAACAAAATTCTCTTCCTCACAAATACTTTTCTTGCCATAGCCAGTGTACATTTTATATTCTCTCTACTTCAGTCATCATCAGTTATTTTGCTGTCCAAATACACTACTGGCCATTAAAACTGCTACACCAAGAAGAACTGCAGATGATTAACGCGTATTCATTGGATAAATATATTATACTAGAACTGATATGTGATTACATTTTCACGCAATTTGGGTGCATAGATCCTGAGAAATCAGTACCCAGAACAACCACCTCTGGCCGTAATAGCGGCCTTGATACGCCTGGGCTTTGAGTCAAACAGAGCTTGGATGGCGTGTACAGGTACAGCTACCCATGCAGCTTAAAACACGATACCACAGTTCATTAACAGTAGTGACTGGCATATTGAGACGAGCCAGTTGCTTGGCAGCACTCGAACATTTTCTGTATCCAGAAAGGCACGTACAGGACCTGCAACATGCGGTCGTGCATCATCCTGCTGAAATGTAGGGTTTCACAGGGATTGAATGACGGATAGAGCCACGGGTCGTAACACATCTGAATTGTAACGTCCATTGTTCAAAGTGCCGTCAATGAGAACAAGAGTTGACCGAGACGTGTAACCAATGGCACCCCATACCATCACGCCAGGTGATACGCCAGTATGCCGATGACGAATACACGCTTCCAATGTGCGTTCACCACCATGTCACCAAACATGGATGCGACCATCATGATGCTGTAACCAGAACCTGGATTCATCCGAAAAAATGACGTTTTGCCATTCGTGCACCCAGGTTCGTCGTTGAGTACACCATCGCAGGCGCCCCTGTCTATGATGCAGTGTCAAGGGTAACCGCAGCCATGGTCTCCGAGCTGATAGTCCATGCTGCTGCAAACGTCGTCGAACTGTTCGTGCAGATGGTTGTTGTCTTGCAGACGTCCCCATCTGTTGACTCAGGGATCGAGACGTGGCTGCACGACCTGCTACAGCCATGCGGATAAGATGCTTGTCATCTCGACTGCTAGTGATACGAGGCCGTTGGGATCCAGCACGGCATTCCATATTACCCTCCTGAACCCACCGATTCCATATTCTGCTAACAGTCATTTGATCTCGACCAACGAGAGCAGCAATGTCGCGATACGATAAACCCCAATCGCTATAGGCTACAATCCGACCTTTATGAAAGTCGGAAACGTGATGGTACGCGTTTCTCCTCCTTACATGAGGCATTACAACAACGTTTCACCAGGCAACGCCCGTCAACTGCTGTTTGTGTATGAGAAATCGGTTAGAAACTTTCGTCATGTCAGCACGGTGTAGGTGCCGCCACCGGCGCCAACCTTATGTGAATGCTCTGAAAAACTCATCATTTGCATATCATAGCATATGCTTCCTGTCGGTTAAATTTCGCGTCTGTAGCACGCCATCTTAGTGGTGTAGCAATTTTAATGGCCAGTAGTGTAGCAAAAACCATCTACCCCTTATGTGTCTAGTTTCCAAATCTAATTCCCTGAGCATAACCGGATTTAATTCCACTACATTCCATTATCCTTGTTTTGCTTTTGTTGATGTTCATCTTATATCCTCCTATCAAGGTACTGTCCATTCGATACAGCTGCTCTTCTATGTCCTCTTCTGCCTCTGACAGAATTACAGTGTTATCGGCATACTTCGAAGTTTTTATTTTTTCTCCCTGAAATTTAATTCTTAGTCCAAATTTTTCTTTTGTTTCCTTTACTGCTTGCTCAGTGTACAAACTGAATATCAAAGGGGATGGGCTAGAACACTGTCTCATTCCCTTCTCAACCATTGCTTCCCTTTCATGCTCCTCAAACCTTATAACTGACATCTGGTTTCTGTACAAGATGTAATTAGCCTTTCGCTCCCTCTGCTTTACTCCTGTCATCCTCAGAATTTCAAAGAGAATATTCCAGTCGACGTTGTCAAAAGCTTTCTCTAAATCTACAAATGCTTTAAAAATAGGTTTGCCCTTTCTTAACTTATCTTCTAAGGTAAGCCGTAGCTTCAGTATTGTCTCGCGTATTCATACATTTCCCCAGAATTCAAACTGATCTTCCTCGAGGTGGGCTTCTACAGTTTTTCCATTCTTCTGTAAAGAATTATGCTGGTGTTTTGCAATGATGACTTTGATAGTTCGGTAACTTTCACACCTGTCAGCAACTGCTATCTTGGGAATTGGAATTAGTACGTTCTGCTTGGAGTCTGAGGATATTTCGCCTCATACATCTTGCACACAAGATGAAACTGTTTTGTCGTGGCTAGCTCTCCCTATGCTATCAGTAGTTGTGACGGAATATCGCCTACCCACGGGGGGTAGATCTTCCAGAGATTTATCATATACCTCTCCCAGTGTCATATCGCCCATCACATTTTCATCTACGTCCATTTCCTTTCTATAATAGGCCTATTCCTTTCAAGTCCATCTCCCTCGTATAGACACTCTGTATACTCCTTCCACCTTTCAGCTCTCCTTTCTTTGCTTAGGATTGGTTTACCATCTGAGCTCCTGATATTCATATAGCTGTTTCTCTTTTCACCAAAGACCTCCTCAATTTTCCTGTAGGCCGTATTTACTTTTCCGCTAGTGAAATAGCTTCCAAATCTTTACTTTTGTCCTCTAGTCATTTCTGCTTAGAAATTTTTAAAATAGAAATAGGTACATACAATAGGTACATACAATGAAAATAGTAAATTTTAACGTGTTATGCAAGAGCAAAGATGTACATGTGAAAGAACGCTGCGAGGCAGCTGTCGCTGAGGCGGAGTATGTGTGAGAAAGAGCTCGTGTTGAGTCGCGCAGTGGTGGTCAGTGGCTGCTCGGGAGTAGCAGGTGTGGATCGCCAGGGGCGGGCAGTGTCTGCTGCGATGCTCCGGGGTGGGCAGTCGCTTTGTACTGAATATTCAGTGTGATAATTTCAATGTTGTGTATTAATGATTTATGGAAGAAATATGATTTGAAGCAAAATTAATTAAGAAAATGCTACAAATATTATTATGAAATTGTGGTGAAGAATCTTTCTACATATAATTGCATCGATCTACAATAAGGTAATCAGTATTCAAGAATTTATATGCTTCTGCTGTAGATAGAATTTGGTATTTAACCCTACGTTTTCTATTGTATTTTTTGTAAAAATCACTTGTTTGCGTATGTGTAATTTTTATGATATGGCTTAACAACCGCAAGTCAGTTTCACAATATAGTAAGATTTTCAAGTAAGATATTATAGTCATTCTGCTCAGTCATGGTCCGCCTCCCAATTCCAAGTCGTTTTTATGTAAACAAATTCTAAATGTCTTTCAGTCAAATATGTTGCATATTGGCTTTTGCATCTGTATTTAATTTACGAGTAGTAGTGCTGACAGCAGGCCGGCCGCGGTGGTCTCGCGGTTCTAGGCGCGCAGTCCGGAACCGTGCGACTGCTACGGTCGCAGGTTCGAATCCTGCCTCGGGCATGGATGTGTGTGATGTACTTAGGTTAGTTAGGTTTAAGTAGTTCTAAGTTCTAGGGGACTGATAACCACAGCAGTTGAGTCTCATAGTGCTCAGAGCCATTTGAACCATTTTTTGCTGACAGCAGAACAACGCGTTATCCAAGGCGACACGGGTACGAGGTAAGAAATTTATTCCACACAGTTTATGCATTTTCGCACTGGGTATTCTTTTGTACTTATTCAGATTTATAGGGCCGTCGTAATATCGAGTACATCTGAATGTATTTACCTCTAATTAGTCATAATCGCGCACAGGTTTTAATTAGTGTGGGTTTACTGGTACTGCTTTCTTGCTAATAGACAGATTGTTTAAAACAGGTTCAAGAAAATGGCTCTGAGCACTATGGGACTTAACTTCTAAGGCCATCACTCCCCTAGAACTTAGAACTACTTAAACCTAACTAACCTAAGGACATCACACACATCCATGCCCGAGGCAGGATTCGAACCTGTGACCGTAGCGGTCCCGCAGTTCCAGACTGTAGCGCCTAGAACCGCTCGGCCACCCCGGTTTAAAACAGGGTCTGGAAAATTTGGAGATACACGTAATCAGATACGCAATCAGCACACCACTTGATATAACTGTTCTTTGTTCGACATAAACATCACACCTTACTTAAGACGTAAACGTTACAAAATTTGTATTTCCTTTCGCCTGCTTCATTTGCTGTATTTTAAAATTTTCTCCATTCATCACTTAAATCCCGTATCTCTTGTATTATCCAAGTTTTGTCTTTTTACCTATTTGATCCTCTCCTACCTTCACTATTTCATCTCTCAAATCTAACAATTTTTCTTCTACTGTATCCCTTTCTCCTGTTCTTGTCTATCGTTCCCTAATGCTACTTCTGAAACTCTCTACAACCTCTGGTTCTTTGAGTTTATACAGGTCCAATCTCCTTAAATTCCTACCTTTTTGCAGTTTCTCCAGTTTTAATCTACAGTTCATAACCAACAAATTGTGGCCAGAGGCAACATTTGGTATTGGAAATGTCTTAAAATTTAAAATCTGGTTATGAAATATTTTGTCTTATCATTCTTTAATCAATCTGGAACCTTCCGATGTCTCCAGATTTCCTCCACGTGACATGTTATTACACCAGTAATTATAATAAATCATTCCAAGAATGACGTGTTTTTGTAAATCACTGGATCGCGCGCATGAAATCTTGTCCCGTATAGAAAGATGCTAACGATACTCGATTCCCGATCATGTGGTCGTTGATATTATGTGTTACGTCAAAATGACGTCACGTTTTCGGGAATTGTCGTGAAACGAGCGTTATCCTTAGATTTCGTGCAGGGGCGATCCATAATTACAACCAAAGCAGTTATATCATTTTGCATAGGGCCACCAATCTAATAATCCTTTGCTCGGGTCTCTGGGTATTTAATATTAGATCCCTATTGTCGGATTGGAATTTAATTTTCGTTCAGCGTCCAGGATTGCGAGTGCAGGAGTAAATACACAGTTTTAAAATGTATTCTCAGTCACCTCGCGATAGTCAGAACGCCACATTCGCTACTGTACATACCTCCACACGTTTCGTGTACACCTGCACATACGGATGGCAGTACTCAGTTATAAGTGACCATCTTTTAACATTGCAGCTCTCTTGTATGACGCTTTATGTAGCAATGAACTGGTCACACTACTGGCCTATAGTAACTATTTATTCTCTCTCGAATATAAATCACAGCTGTAAGTAATAACAGGCAAGGAATAATTCGAAAGAACAAATCTACATCTACATCTACATGGATACTCTGCAAATCACATTTAAGTGCCTGGCAGAGGGTTCATCGAACCACCTTCACAATTTTCTATTATTCCAATCTCGTATACCGCGCGTAAAGAATGAACACCTATATCTTTCCGTAGGAGCTCTGATTTCCCTTATTTTATCTTGGTGATCGTTCCTCCCTATGTAGGTCGGTGTCAACGAAATATTTTCGCATTCGGAGGAGAAAGTTGGTGATTGGAATTTAGTGAGAAGATTCCGTCGCAACGAAAAACGCCTTTCTTTTAATGATGTCCAGCCCAAATCCCGTATTATTTCTGTGACACTCTCTCCCATATTTCGCGATAATACAAAACGTGCTGCCTTTCTTTGAACTTTTCGATGTACTCCGTCAGTCCAATCTGGTAAGGATTCCACACCGTGCAGCAGGATTCTAAAAGAGGACGGACAAGCATAGTGTAGGCAGTCTCCATAGTAGGTCTGTTACATTTTATAAGCGTCCTGACAATAAAACGCCGTGTTTGGTTAGCCTTGCCCAAAGCATTTCCTATGTGTTCCTTCCAGTTTAAGTTGTTCGTAATTGTAATACCTAGGTATTTAGTTCAATTTACGGCCTTTAGGTTAGACTGATTTATCGTCTAACCGAAGTTTAACGGGTTCCTTTTAGCACTCATGTGGATGACCTTACACTTTTCGTTATTTAGGGTCAACTGCCACTTTTCGCACCATTCAGATATCTTTTTTAAATCGTTTTGCCGTTTGTTTTGATCTTCTGATGACTTTATTAGTCGAAAAACGACAGCGACATCTGCAAACAACGGCAGACGGCTGCTCAGATTGTCTCCCAAATCGTTTATATAGAGAAGGAACAGCAAAGGGCTTATAACACTACCTTGGGGAACACCAGAAATCACTTCTGTTTCACTCGATGGCTTTCCGTCAATTACTACGAACTGTGACCTCTCTGACAGGAAATCACAAATCCAGTCACATAACTGAGACGCTATTCCATAAGGACGCAATCTCACTACGAGCCTCTTGTGTGGTACCGTGTCAAAAGCCTTCCGGAAATCCAGAAATACGGAATAATATAAAAGCTATATTTCTGTCCCAAAGCGTATGAAAAACACTTTGCAGATTTCCTTTCTATTGGCGATTAGCACACAAGCGCCGGAAACGTGCAGGTATTTAAATGCACTCGTCGCCCTGCCAAGGTATGAATTACTGGAGTCCTGGTATCACCTCTTGGCTTGTCTGGAGTCGCCGTAACTCCAACTCCCCTGCTTGCTCCTTTTCTTCTACGCCTTGTACTGGTGTAGCAGTTGCCGGTTCTGTGTGATGCTCTTGAACCACCTCATCATCCGTTGTGAGGGTATTGAGCACAAAACCCCACTTTCACTCATTCGATTGACACCGTCTGCTGCTTGCTGTAACATCGTATGCGCGAGGTATGCTCGTCTCATTGCAACACTTCGTATGGCGCCGTGCACGGTGCTCGCAAAGGGGGGTGGCTGTACTGCAAATGACCATGGCACATGGCATTAAATGCGATCATGTTCGCAAATCTTTGTGGATGATAATATCGTCATGGAGGAATAGGGCGTAATTCGCAAACTGACTCTGCACTTGTTGAAGAAAATGTGGTAAATTTGTAGCTTCCAGTCCGGGCTGCGTCGAAAAAGAATTGATTGTAGATGTAAAGCCTCTAAAGCCTTTCCATGCAGAATTTTCACTGTGGCTCCAATGTCCAGTTGCACACTATTTGGAGGCGCAACAAAACCAGCGACAGCGCAGAGAGTCCATCCGTTTTTATGGCGCATGAATGCCGCCTTTAAAGTTCTGTGCCATTGCTTCATCATCTGATTACTCGGCGGACGGTAGCTGGTGTTACGGTGATGACGAAATCGTCACAGATTGAATAGCTCCCGCAAAAGAGTGAAACTGCTCTCCTTGCTCCGGGGTGGGGTGTTACGGGCAACAGAGCCTCTCTATCCATGTTGATAAAAAATCCTTGTCAGCGTTTCCGGTGATACGTATGCAGTCGGTGCTGCTTCGGCCCATCGAGTATGCCTATGGCAGTCAGCAAGTAGCGATAGCCATCAGAAGGGGGCAGTGGTCCTATGATATCTAAATGTATATGTAAGTTGGAAACTCTTCGTCCTGTTTATGCACGTGTCTGCCACGTTGCATCTCTGGCACGATATGCACACCCTTGCCAACATGCGGAAATCCTTCCTGATGAAGGGCGACATGAATCAATCAGTCACTGTTATTTCCCTCGTATTCGTGTCAGGCTGAAACAAATTATGCACTCTATCAAATGACATCTTGCGGAGCCCCTCAGTTATGAAAGGCCTGGTTCTGGCTTAAGACATGGTGCACCAAATCAGAACCTTCGCCCCCCACTGGCCGTATGTGCTTAATCTGGAGCCCATAAAGCTGTTTCGCAAAAAGTACTGCAATTGGCTATGGGTAGCCTGTAGATGGGCGAGTTGCTCATAATCCCCAGTATGTATGAAGGATTCAATGCGTGAAAAAAGAAAGAAATAACAGCTACTTCGTTCTTTGATCTTCTAATGCGTCTCAAATCTAGCTGTCGGGATTACCTCGGAGATCATCTGCCTACATTTTTACGAAGAGCGAAACTTACTGGCTTATGATACATACACAGCGAGCGGTTTTGCTCCACATACTGTCTAAAGCGTCTTATCGCTCCATAAATGGCTAGCACCTGGCAGTCTAAGCGCTCCATTTGACCTGCGCTTGTTTTTTGTGAGCCGCTGAGAGAAAAGTCCTAACGGCTGCCACTCGCTCTGCACCAACTGATGGAATGCGGCTCCAGTTCATTGGTGGGCAGCACCCACCACCTCTGCTGGCAGCGCATCGTGAACAGGGTGGGCCAAAGGAACTGCTGTTTCTAAGCTGGCTTTAATCTGATCTCTGTTGTCCATGGCAGAGGTCCTCGTCCTGAGGTATCTTTACCTGCCAGCGCTGCCATCAGAGGCAATTGCACCTTGACTGCTCCTAGTCGGTGTCGACTCCTAGGAACTTTCTTAACTGGTGGTAGCCCGTCCGATGAGGTATGTTCTCAATGATATCGAACGACTTCCAGTCGGTGACACTGGGTCGCCAAGAAACGTTACTTGTTTCTCTCGCAGATTATATTTTTTCTTGTTGACAACGATGCCATACTAGCTCATCCGGTCTAATACCATTTTGAAATGTTCCTCGTGTACCAACGGATTACTGTAGAATATCAAAATATCGTTGAACAGCAGCGTAGCCCTCGTAGGATTCAACAATAAAACATTGTCCGCCATGCGGTGTTTTTTTAGTCCTTACGGCATTTGTACATATTCGAGTAACCCGAATGGAATTGTTACAGCCGTCTTCGGCACATCTTCTTCTGCCACAGACATTTGATTATAAGCTTTTCTTACAATCTATGAGCTGAAAATCAAGGCCCCTGTTAGCACATTGCTGAAATGTCTAATATTCGGCACTGTATACAGACGTGGAATTGTGCTTGCTTCAATTTGCTGTAATCTCTCCAGGTGCCGTTTTTTTTCCATTACAAGATGCAGCGGCGACGTCCACGGGCTATGTGACCTGCACACAACCTCCTGCACGCTGCATACTCTCGAATTCCTTTGCCGCGGCAGAACGGCCGAGCGCTAACCATCTCAGCCACTGTGATTTTCGTTGAGCAGATACAGTCCTAGTGTGGTGGATCATGTTATGCACAGCACTCTTAACTCGGCTCTCAACTGTGGTCCTCTTCCTGCGCATCCGAATTTCGACTTGAGGCCATTGTCCTCACAGCCGACTGTCCTAACGAACCTGTTACGATCTTTCCCTCCACCTTACTTTGCCCTGCACTGAGGTCTCAAGCCAAAGTCGGCTGATGAATTCCGTGGCCACGATGGGTTCGATCACATCCGCTAGCACAAATTTGCACCGGAATTTTCTATCTCGCTCTCTCCGTAAGTCGCTGTGGACGAATTGTTGGCCCGCTGCAGTGTGGGCAGGACTGGTTGCCGTTTTCCTCTTTTTCGTGACTGGCCAGCAAGGTCCTAACATCTGATCCGGTATCGAGTAAAAAGCAACCGTCTGTCCCACGACCTCTCGCATACAACCCACGTGACCACGTAAAGAAGTTAGACTGATTACTCGCCCGCCAGCGGCCGCGATGTCCGTCAGTCTCCCTGTCGTCGTGCTTCCACTTGCTCCTCCACAACGCCTCACCTACTGCTGGCGTTCGACTCCATTTGGGCTGGTATAAGAAGACTTACGTTTTGTCTCTCACTCGCCAGAATGTCAGTGGTAAAAAAATATTGCTTTTCTTGTTTTTGCGTTGAAATGGTTTGTCTCTGTTCTTAGTATCTTGCTAGGGGGTAATTTTCTTATACCGCGCCAACAATGCTGTCTCGTGTTGCAGTGCATCTGCCTGCTCTTTCAGACTGATGAATTGTTTAGTAATTTCTGTGCTATGTTCTTTCGGGATTACTGCAGTCTCTTGGACGATGTCTTCCCTAGTCACTATCGTCACTCTCGAAATGGTTGCTATGTCCAGCACTGAGTACACCCTATCAGTTAATGCAATTAAGGAACTGACGTCTATTCCTTCATATGTGACCACAGGCACTTTGACCGCTAGTGGAAGTTGCGCCGTCCATACCTTCCGCAATATTACGTGTGAGAACTCTTATTTGCTTACAGTTCCTCGAAAGTGGCACTTTAATGTGACATCTGATGCTATGCATGTCACTCTAGCACCAAGACTGACGGCCGTCACCGCGAGTTTCGTGCCCTCCTCGGCCACGCCACTCTGAACGAAAGCCAGATCTAGCAAGGCAAACTGCACTGAAGAGCCAAAGAAACTGGTACACCTGCCAAATATCGTGTACGACTCCCACGAGCACGCAGAAGTGCCGCAACACGACGTGGCATGACTAAAGTATGAAGTAGTGCTGGAGCGAACTGACACCATGAATCCTGCAAGGCTATCAATAAATCCGTAAGAGTATGAGGGCGTGGAAGTCTCTTCTGAACAGCACGTTGCGAGGCATCCAAGACGTGCTCAATAATGTTTATATCTGAGGAATTGGGTGGCCAATGGAAGTGTATAAACTTAGAAGAGAGTTCCTGGAGCCACTCTGTAGCAATTCTGGACGTGCGGGATGTCGCATTGTGCTGCTGGATTTGCCCAGGTCCGTCGGAATGCAGAATGGACATGAAAGGATGCAGGTGATCAGACGGGATGCTTACGTACGTGTCACCTGTCCGAGTCGTCTCTAGACATATCAGGGGTCCCATATCACTCGAATTGCACACGCCCCACATCGTTACAGCCGGCCGGAGAGGCCGAGCGGTTCTAGGCGCCACAGTCTGGAACCGCGCGACCGCTGCGGCCGCAGGTTCGAATCCTGCCTCGGGCATGGGTGTTTGTGATAGGTTAGTTAGGTTTAAGTGGTTCTAAGTTCTAGGGGACTGATGACCTCAGATGTTAAGTGCCACAGTGCTCAGAGCCTTTTGAATCATTTGAACCACACCGTTACAGCGCCGCCTCCAGCCTGAGCAGTCCCCTGCTGACAGGCAGGGTCCATGGGTTCTGATATTGTCTCCATACCCGTACATGTCCATCCTCTCGACACAATTTAAAATGAGACTCCTCCTACCAGGCGACATGTTTCCAGTCATCAACAGTCCAATATCGGTGTTGACGGGCCGACGCGAGACGTAAAGCTTTGTGTCGTGCAGTCATCAAGGGTACACGAGTGGACATCTGGCTCCGAAAGCCCATATCGTTGATGTTTCGTTGAATGGTTCGCCTGCTGACACTTGTTGATGGCCCACCACGGAAATCTGCAGCAATTTGCCGAAGTGTTGGACTTGTGTCACGTTTAACGATTCTCTTCAGTCGTCGTTGGTCCAGTTTCTGCAGGATCCTTTTCCGGCGGCAGCGATATCGGAGATTTGATGCTGTACCGGATTCCTGATATTCGTGGTACACTCGTGAAATGATCGTAGGGGCAATCCCCACTCCAACGCTACCTCGGAGACGCTGTGTCCCATCGCTCGTGCGCCGACTGCAGCTCCACGTTCCAACTCACCTAAGTCTGGATAACCTGCCATTGTGGCAGCAATAACCGATCTAACATCTGCGGGACACACGTTGTCTTATATAGGCGTTGCCGACTGCAGCGCCGTATTCTGGCTGTTTACATATCTTTTTATTTGAATACGCCTGCCTGTACCGGTTTCTTTGACGCTTCAGTGTATATTTCTAGTGTATCTGGTAAGAGATGCGGGACTTCACTGTTACTGAGTGCATGCACGACGGGTTATATATGCAGACAAAAATATAAGAAATATCCCGGATTTTTCCCGGATTTCCCAGTTGAAAAAACGTTTCTCCCTGGGTGAAAAGGCACATTTTTTCGGGTGAACATACACTATGGCCCGGGTGAATGTACATTTTTTCGGTGTTAAGTGACAATGTACTTCCCATGGAGGCTGTAAAGCGTATCAGTCCTTTGAATGGTAACGGTTTTATACAACGACGTGGAGTTTCCCAGAAAAAAAATTAGAAAAAAACGTATTTTGGAAAGATCTTTATTGCACAGCAACAAGTACACTGCATGGTTTGGTATTACGAGAGTATAAATACGAATTCATGAAATACATGACGGTAATTTCCGAACATAGAATACCAAAGTATAAGAAGTGCGATGTCCATGGTATATATGGAAACAGGTACTTCACTACCTCCCCGAGCGGACTAGTAGTAAACTTTAAATTCGGGAAAATTTGGCACTATAATATCTATTTTAGATTCGCAAAATACGGCTGATAGATAATGCTTTGTGATATAATACTGGTCATGAAAAACGTTTCGCTGCTCTGAGCGTGTCATTGGGCAGGACGCTAAGATGACAGCTTAAATTTCAGCCGCTCGATGTATTTGACAAGCATGATTGTAAAAGTTTCACTGCTGTTCAACAAACATTTCGTGGGTTAGCTGGGTGAATACATGTTGTTCCGTTGAGCACTTCGACTTTTCCATAGAAAAACCGAATACGTGTAAATTGCTCAAGAACTAACCTCGCAATATTTTTGAAGGGGAGCTATACTTTTTGCCATCCCATGCCTTGGAGGGGAATTGGGACCCATTGTCAGAGAGCAATGCTTTCGGCTTACCAATTTCATTGTAGTAGGGCTCCAGTTTTTTAATCATTGTCTCACTAGTAGCCTTTTTCATCCCATACATCTTTACGTGCTTGGAGAATACATCAACTGCAAGCAGAATTTACTTTTGTCCTCCCCTGTAGGTTGGTTACGGACCAAACACATCAATTGCTAGGAGTTCTTTAGCGTTTTTGGGCAAGATGTTTTGCATCTCCCCTTGACTTGTAATGGTTCTCTGTTTTACTCGCTGGCACCTGTCACAAGCTCCTAGTTCCTTCTCTAGATTGTCGCAAGGATGTCAAAATGGTACATATCGAAATAGGTGACAGATGGATAGAAAAACAATTACAATCGCTCAAAAGAGGAAAGGCCGTTGTACCTGAGGGGATACCAGTTCGATTTTACACAGAGTACGCGAGGAACTTGGCCCCCTTCTTGCAGCGGTGTACCGTAGGTCTCTAGAACAGCGTAGCGTTCCAAAAGATTGGAAAAGGCCACAGGTCATCCCCGTTTTCAAGACGGGGCATCGAACAGATGGGCAGAACTATAGACCTATATCTCTAACGTCGATCAGTTGTACAATTTTAGAACACGTATTGTGTTCGAGTATAATGACTTTTCTGGAGACTAGAAATCTACTCTGAGGGAATCAGCATGGGTTTCGAAAAAGACTATCTTGTGAAACCCAGCTCGCGTTATTCGTCCACGAGACTCAGAGGGCCATAGACACGGGTTCCCAGGTAGATGCCATGTTTCTTGACTTCCGCAAGGCGTTTGATACAGTTCCCCACAGTCGTTTAATAAACAGAGTAAGAACGTATAGACTGTCAGACGAATTGTGCTATTGGATTGAAGAGTTCCTAAATAACAGAACGCAGCATGTCATTCCCAATGGAGAGAAGTCTTCCGAAGTAAGAGTGATTTCAGGTGCGCTGCAGAAGAGTGTTGTAGAACCGTTGCTATTCACAATATACATAAATGACCTAGTGGATGACATTGGAAGCTCACTGAGGCTTTTTGCGGATGATGCTGTGGCATATGGAGAGGTTGTGACAAATTGTACATAAATGCAGGAGGATCTGCAACGAATTGGCGCATGGTGCAGCGAATGGGAAGTGAATCTCAATGTAGACAAGTGTAATGTGCTGCGTATACATAGAAAGATAGATCCCTTATCATTTAGCTACAATGTAGCAGGTCAGCAACTGGAAGCAGTTAATTCCATAAATTATCTGGGAGTACGCATTAGGAGTGATTTAAAATGGAATGATCATATAAAGTTGATCGTCGGTAAAGCAGATGCCAGACTGAGATTCATTGGAAGAATCCTAAAGAAATGCAATCCGAAAACAAAGGAAGTAGGTTACAGCACGCTTGTTCGCCCACTGCTTGAATACTGCTCAGCAGTGTGGGATTCGTACCAGATAGGGTTTGTAGGGAAGCAGCCAACTCACGCCGTAATAAATTCACATCAGTCTTTCCATTGTGTGCCAGCCTAGACCGCTGTAACTAGCTCTGACGTTATAAATGTTGCGCAATACTTTTAAAATCAAGAAAATATCCTGAAACGGTTCTAGCATGTCAGGAGTAATACTAAATCAATATGTGTTGAATATCAGTTCAATAACTTTAATCATTTTCGAAATTTGGACGTTTCTCTGTAAAAATCATTGGCGCAACAGAAAAGAGCTAGAGACTTAAAAATTTATATTTGGATTCCTTTTTCATAATAGTTTAGTAGAAACAGTGTCCTGGATCTCACAAATTAAAAATTTTGTTGAAATTCAATATTTTCTGGTTTTTGTCTTAAAAATTAAGGAAGCAAGATAGATTAAGTAGGCTAATAAATAAGGCTACTATGTTTAGATTTAAGTAGAAGGGAGATCCGCTATAATCATAAAGATGTGAGAAGTTTCAATTGAATAACTATATAACTATAGCGATAGCGTATCTCCAAAGGGCAAGTTCAGAGCTCGTCTACTGCGTTTAGTGTAATTAAATTAACTCTCTCGCCCAAAATAATTAACTTAGCCACGTCAGATTTTTATTATGATTACTTACCTGTGTGCTGATTGCGCATTTAAATTGAGAGCTTCATCTGCCATCAGCAAAAGAAGCTATGATTTATTCAATAACTTAAAGTGGTGCATGACTAGCCCAGCGGCTAGTCGGGAGAGCCGATTTGATCAGGCGTTCCCTTAGCCGTCCGCACCGCGGCTTTATATATAAGAACGCTGCGCGAGGAAGGAAGGCCCCAGTTCTCTCCAGACGCTGGATAGCACACCATCTGTGTCGGGAGTCGCGTCGCGTCGGTATCATTGCTATAAACAGCCTCTAATGCCGTATTAAGTTACTCGGGATATGCGTAACCATGAAATCATTTTCGAGAGAAGTGTTAATTCTGGGATGACTTTAATTATCTATCTTCAGTTTGCGTATGTCGTATTTTCACGTGCCGTCGCGGGACAAACATTCTACCATTAGTTAGCGTGGCGTTTGATGAACATTATCATCAAATTATGGCGAACATTCACTTAAACATTTAATTTGGACAGTTATAGTTGCATCAGCGCATTAGACTATGAACTGCTCTGTTAAGTCAGATTGTGTGGATCTTTTTTTTTTTTCATTTGTGACTTTCAGAATATAGAGAACGTTTTTTCCACAATCGTTTTTGATTATGAATCCCAGACAATCTCCTAACTCCTCAGAGCTTTAAGCTGTAGCTATAAGAGTATTTCTCAAATGAAGTGGGCACTAGGAATTCTAATTACAGGCTTCACGCTTTGCTAATCACTTTCTGGTTGCCAATATTGTAGTTAGAGAGCCAGTGTTGAGAACAGCAAAACAACAACATAAATAATAGGAACATTTTAAACAATAATTATTCTACCCGCCACCCCACATATGGTTAAAACGGCCGGGAACACTGCAATAATTTCTACATTCTACATTACATTTATAAAACATATAATTTCCACCTGCCGCCCCACAGGTTGATAGAAAAGATAGAGAAGATCCAATGGAGAGCAGCGCGCTTCGTTACAGGATCATTTAGTAATCGCGAAAGCATTACGGAAATGATAGATAAACTCCAGTGGAAGACTCTGCAAGAGAGACGCTCAGTAGCTCGGGACGGGCTTTTGTTGAAGTTTTGAGAACATACCTTCACCGAGGAGTCAAGCAGTATATTGCTCCCTCCTACGTATATTTGGCGAAGAGACCAGGAGGATAAAATCAGAGATATTAGAGCCCACACATAGGCATACCGACAATCTTTCTTTCCATGAACAATACGGGACGGGAATAGAAGGGAGAATCGATAGAGGTACTCAAAGTACCCTCCGCCACACATCGTCAGGTGGCTTGTGGAGTATGGATATAGATGTAGTTGCTCACCCTACAGTCCATGTTACTGGACAACACACAGTCTTCTGGTATCCCCATACATTTTTCGTGCCCCATAGTGCCCATGGTTCAGATGCACATAGTTACTTAGTGACTGGACATGTTCCTCAGGCCAGCACAGTTGCCACTCCTCTCTGCTTTCGTTCTTTCTACGGAACAACAGCCCTTTAAATATCTTGTAAAATCTCTCCAACTTCTCATGGCTCTTTGTACCCAGTCTGGTCTTAAATACACTCCTGGAAATGGAAAAAAGAACACATTGACACCGGTGTGTCAGACCCACCATACTTGCTCCGGACACTGCGAGAGGGCTGTACAAGCAATGTTCACACGCACGGCACAGCGGACACACCAGGAACCGCAGTGTTGGCCGTCGAATGGCGCTAGCTGCGCAGCATTTGTGCACCGCCGCCATCAGTGTCAGCCAGTTTGCCGTGGCATACGGAGCTCCATCGCAGTCTTTAACACTGGTAGCATGCCGCGACAGCGTGGACGTGAACCGTATGTGCAGTTGACGGACTTTGAGAGAGGGCGTATAGTGGGTATGCGGGAGGCCGGGTGGACGTACCGCCGAATTGCTCAACACGTGGGGCGTGAGGTCTCCACAGTACATCGATGTTGTCGCCAGTGGTCGGCGGAAGGTGCACGTGCCCGTCGACCTTTGACCGGACCGCAGCGACGCACGGATGCACGCCAAGACCGTAGGATCCTACGCAGTGCCGTAGGGGACCGCACCGCCACTTCCCAGCAAATTAGGGACACTGTTGCTTCTGGAGTATCGGCGAGGACCATTCGCAACCGTCTCCATGAAGCTGGGCTATGGCCCCGCACACCGTTAGGCCGTCTTCCGCTGACGCCCCAACATCGTGCAGCCCGCCTCCAGTGGTGTCGCGACAGGCGTGAATGGAGGGACGAATGGAGACGTGTCGTCTTCAGCGATGAGAGTCGCTTCTGCCTTGGTGCCAATGATGGTCGTATGCGTGTTTGGCGCCGTGCAGGTGAGCGCCACAATCAGGACTGCATACGACCCAGGCACACAGGGCCAACACCCGGCATCTTGGTGTGGGGAGCGATCTCCTACACTGGCCGTACACCACTGGTGATCGTCGAGGGGACACTGAATAGTGCACGGTACATCCAAACCGTCATCGAACCCATCGTTCTACCATTCCTAGACCGGCAAGGGAACTTGCTGTTCCAACAGGACAATGCACGTCCGCATGTATCCCGTGCCACCCAACGTGCTCTAGAAGGTGTAAGTCAACTGCCCTGGCCAGCAAGATCTCCGGATCTGTCCCCCATTGAGCATGTTTGGGACTGGATGAAGCGTCGTCTCACGCGGTCTGCACGTCCAGCACGAACGCTGGTCCAACTGAGGCGCCAGGTGGAAATGGCATGGCAAGCCGTTCCACAGGACTACATCCAGCATCTCTACGATCGTCTCCATGGGAGAATAGCAGCCTGCATTGCTGCGAGAGGTGGATATACACTGTACTAGTGCCGACATTGTGCATGCTCTGTTGCCTGTGTCTATGTGCCTGTGGTTCTGTCAGTGTGATCATGTGATGTATCTGACCCCAGGAATGTGTCAATAAAGTTTCCCCTTCCTGGGACAATGAATTCACGGTGTTCTTATTTCAATTTCCAGGAGTGTAGTTTCAAAATTGGATCCGCATTCTGTATTCGCCTCATGTCTTTGCATGTGCTAACAATCTGATTTTCTCCTTCCACACCTCTTATATACACCACCTTAAATTCTGTACTCTCTTCCTCCTCTTCACTGTTCACATCTACATCCACATCGAATCCCCGCGTCCGGTCCCCCACAGTGACGCCCCTTGGCAGCAGCCTCAAGCTGTGTGACAGAAGCCAACGCAGCCTGGAACCGCGAGCGAAGGGTCGCCAACTCAGCTCGCATCTGTACACAAAAATCACAGTTCCTATCCATTACTGCTGTCGCTCCTGTTTTAAGCTCGTAAAAATATGCAACAAACGAACGGTATACTCGCTTTATTAGCAGCGGGAAATCGAAGTGCTCTCTCGCTGACAGTCTAACTGACACTAAGCTGTTCTAACCAAACAAGCAAAAGCTTGTACGATGCGAGGGTCGATACAGGAGTCGATAACAACGGCGGTACTGTACGCTACACTGTTATTAAAATAAAAGGTTGTGCCTAGTAAGCTCTCAAACACGCAAGAAATTACAAAAATAAACTAGTAACTACCCAGATGACTGAAAATAAGACGCTCCTGTTTGAAGCTCTCCTCACTTCCAATCGTCAAGCGTAAGAGAGCATCCGCGACCACATTTTCAGTACCCCTAACATACTCTATCTGATAGTGGAACCTTTGTTAAGAACGTTGCCCTCCTAGTGAGCCTCTTATTCAACGCCTACAATCCTGCAAATAACTAATTGCCTTCAGGTCCGTCATTACAATGGTCTCATGCTCTTCCAAATATATCCGTAACTTCATAAAACCCCACACCACTGCCTTTTCAGATATACCATACGCCCACTCATGCTTAGTCAGCATCCTACTTGCAAACGATATACTTCGGTGTTCCATATTTGCGTCAACCAACTTCTTTTGAAACAGAACAGCTCCTATCCCATAGTCTGAGCTGTCAGTGGCAAAGTGATAAAATGGGAGTGACATATGTGGGTAGTAGAGTAGACTACTCTTATTTAAACTATCCTTGATTTTATTAAATCCCTATCACAGTCAGCTGTCCACACCCATGGTGCATTTTTCTTTAACAATCGTGATAGGTTCGGTGATTTAAGGCTTAAATCATCTACGAACTTTCGGTAGCACCCTACCATTCCGAGGTATGATCTCAATTACTAGTGACTTCTTGGTTTGACACACTCCGCTATTGCCTTTATCTTTTCTTCATTCGGTACAAAACCCTCTGATGACATTACATGTCCTAAAAATTTTATTTCTGTCTTCACAAACTCACAGTTTATCAATTTCAGTCATACCGCCATTTCTCAAAGCTGTAAACACATCTTGCAGTAAACCAATTTGATGTAGCAATCAGGATATCACAAACGTAAATTGTCAGTCTTCTCATGAGCTCACATCCCAGCACATAACTGAGAGCTCTCACTAATACAGCTACAGATATGCATAGTCCAAAAGGGACTACTTTGTGTTGATAAGCCCTGCCTTCAAATAGGGAGGCAGTATACTTTCTGCTTTCCACTCTTTAAGGCACCTGCCGAAACCCAGCCATCAAATCCATAGTTATTAATAGTTTTACATTTTTGAATCCTAAAATCAATTCATCTATGTTCTCATGGTGGTCTGTTTCCTTAAAATTACTTTGTTCAACCTCCTAGCATCTAGAACCAAGCGCACCGATTTCTCCTTCTTCTTTACAACTACTATTGGATTGCAATATTCACTTCTGCACTGTTCCACGATTTCCCATTCTAACAGACATTGTAGTTCTCCTCTAATTGCCTCCCTGTCTGCCTGTACTATAGGGTATGGCCTGACCTTAATGGGTTCATGTGGATTCACCCTGAGTCAATACTCAAAATCAGTCACCTTCTCTGGCTTCTCAGAAAACACATCTATGTTTTTTCTCAATAATTGATATAACTCTGCCTTCTCATCCTCATAAATCCCCCTTGTACCATTTACTTTACTCCTTATCTCTTTCTCAACCTCCATCTCATCCATCAAGCACTATGCTACATGCAAACTAGCCACCAATTTTTCATCATTGAGTGCATTATTGAGTTAAACCATCTTTCTTCCCTTAACAGTATTCAGTTCCACCATCCACATATTTGCCATTTGTGACAATTTGTATTTTGTGGTTTACACTGTACGAGAAAAAATGGGCTGTATTGGTTGAGCTCACGTCTGTTGGTCGACAATAAACGATGGTGATTTTGGGACTTAACCCGGAGCGCTAGTGCAGGAGACTGGTATTAGCCTTATATTTTCTTTTTATTACCCATTTCTGTCTCCGTCAGTGTGCTGGAGATAAATGCTCATCCGCTATAAGGAGGCGTCGCACTAACCTAGTACAGTGTGTACACAGTAAATACAACGCGCTTACCCGGGTGGGTGATATCACAGAGCTCCGTTTTTTTCCTTCTGACGTGTAGTTTTTTCGGGGTTTTGGATTTAATTCTTGGTGTTGGTGACGCGTACAGTAATGTGTTATCCAATAACGTAAAGTCTTCAGAATTTTCTCGCAGTCTTTGGCTGCGGCGTATATTGCGTATTCGTCGCCATTAGGCGGCGGGTCAATACGCCGCCACCAGCACAAATAATTATTAAGCCTTGCAACACTGTAAGGGTTGCCTGATTTCACAGTTGCGTTCAAAAATCTCTAGAGTGACTCTTAGGATAGAGCTGTTGAAGAATGAGGAAGCGAGTTACTGTGTGAATATTTATAAGGGCAGAACATCAATATACCGCTCTTCATTAAGAGATCTTAATCTGGCGATTAAGATATCATGTGTTTCCATTGTTTGTAGTATAAAATTTATATCCCAGTATTCAGAGTTTAATTGTTAAATAAATTTCATCGCATTTTTTTTTCTTTGTGGACTTTTATCTATGAACATGTTTCCATTATACACAAGAGTGAAGTATGTCTGTCTATTAAATCACTCACATAAAAAGGCAAAAAATTCAGTGTTCACTTTTGGATTTCCACCGTAGATTTGGTACGTGGCAGATGTTTCAGACCCCGAAAATGTTATTTGAGTGTTACATGGTTACTCATTTGATTTACAAAATTTCGGCCTCAGGCTTGAAGGCTTGCTTGTACTCTTTCAGTCATTATCGTATACTTTTATCTTTGTGAAAGATACACTGTCTAGATGGTAGACGTCAGCATAACCGGGGAATACAGCCACCAAATAAGTAAACATGATGTCTGAGGATGGATTAGCAACAAGATTTAGCAGTGGTATAGAATACCCAGAAAAAATTAATAGAGCAAAATTCTGCCCTCCCAAGACACAACGAAAAGAGTCGCGACTGCCAAATTAATAGCGCATATGTGGCGAGCTAAATAGTTCACATCCGTTCTTAACGAAACGGCTAAAAAGAGTAAAGAAAATGAAAACATCTTAGGCCTGTATTTGAAAATCTCAAAAATGTAAAAATTTATTACTTGAGGCAACTCACAGTAAACGTCTTATGTATTTCCCTCACTAAAATAGGTTTAGGCCGTTACTAGATCGTGGCTGAGCGGTTCTAGGTGCTACAGTCTCGAACCGCGCGACCGCTACGGTCGCAGGTTCGAATTCTGCCTCGGGCATGGATGTGTGTGATGTCCTTAGGTTAGTTAGGTTTAAGTAGTTCTAAGTTCAAGGGGACTGATGACCTCAGATGTTAAGTCCCATAGTGCACAGAGCCATTTTTCAATCGTTACTAGATCTACCATGAAGGTCAGGTCCACAAAGGACCCGATGAAGCTGCTTCGTTCCTATTGGACTGCGTTAAAAACCGTGCATCCGAGACACTTACCGAGTTACACCTGTTTTCGGATAACTGTCCCACGCAAAACAAGAACCATAAGTTGTCAAGAGTTTGTCTTGCCCTAACCGCTAGGTTAGACAATTGAACGGATTTTTGCCTTTACGTGGACATTCATACACTCTATGCGACCGAAAATTCAGCGTAATAAAAGTCGCATTAGGAAATGTGACCGCATCTACAGTCCATGCGAAGTTGCCAGCTTATAGCTAATGCTGACAAGAACATCAAGGACAATTAAGCTGGTCGAGACCGACATGATCATTTGTGTTCTACTTGGTGAACTACGGTACTTGTCATAAGAAATCGTCAATCTCTCTTGAACACGATTACCTTCCCAGAAATAAAAAAGCGCTATTTATTACTTCCAAATATCGTTATTTTTAGTATTCTCGTGAATACATAGGTATTGTAAAAACAATTGCGTAGATAAGATCCGGTGGTTTTCAAAGCCTGGATACCTTTATTCTCAATAAAACTAACGAAGTATCTTTGCCTAGTCGAGACTCTTATCCACAAGGAAACATACCTATCAAAAATTGCAAAATTGAAGACATAGGAAATTTATGTTGTATATTGTAGAAAAACACAAAGGCTTTTACTATCTAATCTTATAGTGGCCAGTACCTTCTCTTTATCTCAATGATAATGAATGAGGTTGAGAAAAATAAGTTAATGTAATGCAATAATATTCATTAACTATTGAGTAGCCCAGATGCGAAAGCCGCCAAATGCATTTATTTATTTATTTAAAAAGAGAGCGCACAGGTAGTATGGAACTGCTGAAGCGCTTGCGCAGCGCACCATAGATGCAACAATATTGGAAGAGGGCGGGTAACTCGACAGAGGTCGCTCATGTAGCGGCTGTCTACGTCAATTTTTGGTATAAAGTTAACGATGTGAACTAACAATCTATAATGCAAAACAGTCACCTGAAGATGTCTGAATGGTTGTCAGCCGAAATATCGTGGCAAGAAGTCAACGTCATCCGGCTGCAATCCCGAAACTTTATGGAACACGGCAAAAGCGTCAATCTCAATCATTCTGTGGGGACGGCAGTGACGGCACGGCGCCACCTCCCTTCACAGAGGACCGGCGCTTGCCCTGGCTATAAAAACACAGGGCAGGCCCCAACCCAGCTTCCATGAAAACTGCCCGTCTCCCTGGCGTGGTTCACCTCTCCTAATTAGATTCACTGAATGCCTCCTGCCAACAACAGGAAACTGAGACAACTCTGACAGCTTAACTTCCCAGCGAGAAAAATTCAAAGTTTTCCTGCCAAGCACACAAGCCCAGAACTGAAAATAAGAGAAGCACGAAAATGTGGTAGAAAAATTAAACAATATCACATAGCGGTTGTTGGATGGTTCTATGTGTACCTCTGTCATTTCCCTCTTTCCTGTTTCATTATGTGGGAAAAAATGGTTGTTACAAAGAATGTATGTGAACCTGAATTTAATTTACCTTCATGGACTTTTCGCGAGATATACGCTGATAAACACTGAGTTGAATTTAATTGATGAAAGGAGAAAATATAAAAATGCAGTAAATGAAGCAGGCAAAAAGGAATAGAAACGTCTCAAAAATGAGATCGATAGGAAGTGCAAAATGACTAAGCAGGGATGGCTAGCGGACAAATGTAAGGATGTGAGGCACATATCATTAGAGGTCAGATACCTACAGGAAAATTAAAGAGACCTTTGGATAAAAGAGAACCACTTGCATATGAATATGAAGAGCTCAGATCAGATGGAAACGCAGTTCAGCCGTCCGGACTGGCCGTGCGGTTCTGGGCGCTACAGTCTGGAACCGAGCGACCGCTACGGTCGCAGGTTCGAATCCTGCCTCGGGCATGGATGTGTGTGACGTCCTTAGGTTAGTTAGGTTTAATTAGTTCTAAGTTTCAGGCGACTGATGACCACAGAAGTTGAGTCGCATAGTGCTCGGAGCCATTTGAAACCCAGTTCTAAACAAAGAGGGCAAAGCAGAAAGGTGGAAGGAGTATATTGAGGGTCTATACAACGGCGATGTTCTTGAGGACTACGTTATAGAAATGCAAGAGAATGTAGATGAAGATGAAATAGAAGATATAATACTGCGTGAAGAATTTGACAGACCACTGAAAGACCTAAGCCGAAACAAGGCCCCGGAAATAGACAACATTCCATTAGAACTACTGACAGCCTTGGGAGAGCCAGGCGAGATGTATGAGACAGGCGAAATACCCTCAGACATAAAGAAGAATATAATAGTTCCAATCCCAAAGAAAGTAGGTGTTGACAGATGTGAAAATTACCGAACTATTAGTTTAATAAGCCACTACTGCAAAATACTACACGAATTCTTTACAGACGAATGGAAAAACTGGTAGAAGCCGACCTCGGGGAAGATCAGTTTGGATCCCGTAGAAATGTTGGAACACGTGAGGCGATACTGACCCTACGACTTATCTTAGAAGGCAAACCCACGTTTCTAGCATTTGTACACTTAGAGAATGGTTTGACAATAATGATTGGAATACTCTCTTTCATATTCTGAAGGTGGCAGGGGTAAAATACAGGAAGCGAAAGGCTATTTACAATTTGTGCAGAAACCAGATGGCAGTTATAAGAGTCGAGGGGCATGAAAGGGAAGCAGTGGTTGGGAAGGGAGTGAGACAGAGTTGCAGCCTCTCCCCGATGTTATTCAATCTGTATATTGAGCAAGCAGTAAAGGAAACAAAAGAAAAAATTGGAGTTGGAATTAAAATCCATGGCGAAGAAATAAAAACTTTGAGGTTCGCCGATGACATTGTAATTCTTTCAAGGACAACAAAGGACCTGGAAAGGGCAGCTGAACGTAATGAACAGTGTCTTGAAAGGAGGATATAAGATGAACATCAACAAAAGCAAATCGAGAATAATGGAATATAGTCGAATGAAATCGGGCGATGCTGCGGGAATTAGATTAGGAAATGAGACGCTTAAAGTAGTAAATGAGTTTTGCTATTTGGGGAGCAAAATAACTGATGATGGTCGAAGTAGAGAGGATATAAAATGTAGACTGGCAATGGCAAGGAAAGAATTTCTGAAGATGAGAAATTTGTTAACATCGAGTATAGATTTAATTGTCAGGAAGTCGTTTCTGGAAGTATTTGTATGGAATGTAGGCATGTATGGAGGTGAAACATCGACGATAAATAGTTTGGGCAAGAATAGAATAGAAACTTTCGAAATGTGGTGCTACAGAAGAATGATGAAGATTAGATGGGTAGATCACATAACTAATGAGGAAGTATTGAATAGGATTGGGAAGAAGAGAAGTTTGTGGCACAACTTGACTAGAAGAAGGAATCGGTTGGTAGGACATGTTCTGAGGCATCAAGGGATCACCAATTTAGTATTGGGGGGCAGTGTGGAGGGTAAAAATCGTAGAGGGAGACGAAGAGATGAACACACTAAGCAGATTCAGAAGGATGTGGGTTGCAGTAGGTACTGGCAGATGAAGAAGCTTGCACAGGATAGAGTAGCGTGGAGAGCTGCATCAAACCAGACTCTGGACTGAAGACCACAACGAAAACATCCACTGATTAGCGAAAAACATCATGACTACTATGAAACTTCCTGGCAGATTAAAACTGTGTGCCCGACCGCGACTCGAACTCGGGACCTTTGCCTTTCGCGGGCAAGTGTTCTACCAACTGAGCTACCGAAGCACGACTCACGCCCGGTACTCACAGCTTTACTTCTGCCAGTACCTCGTCTCCTACCTTCCAAACTTTACAGAAGCTCTCCTGCGAACCTTGCAGAACTAGCACTCCTGAAAGAAAGGATATTGCGGAGACATGGCTTAGCCACAGCCTGGGGGATGTTTCCAGAATGAGATTTTCACTCTGCAGCGGAGTGTGCGCTGATATGAAACTTCCTGGCAGATTAAAACTGTGTGCCCGACCGAGACTCGAACTCGGGACCTTTGCCTTTCGCAGGCAAGTGCTCTACCAACTGAGCTACCGAAGCACGACTCACGCCCGGTACCCACAGCTTTACTTCTGCCAGTACCTCGTCTCCTACCTTCCAAACTTTACAGAAGCTCTCCTGCGAACCTTGCAGAACTAGCACTCCTGAAAGAAAGGATATTGCGGAGACATGGCTTAGCCACAGCCTGGGGGATGTTTCCAGAATGAGATTTTCACTCTGCAGCGGAGTGTGCGCTGATATGAAACTTCCTGGCAGATTAAAACTGTGTGCCCGACCGAGACTCGAACTCGGGACCTTTGCCTTTCGCGGGCAAGTGCTCTACCAACTGAGCTACCGAAGCACGACTCACGCCCGGTACTCACAGCTTTACTTCTGCCAGTACCTCGTCTCCTACCTTCCAAACTTTACAGAAGCTCTCCTGCGAACCTTGCAGAACTAGCACTCCTGAAAGAAAGGATATTGCGGAGACATGGCTTAGCCACAGCCTGGGGGATGTTTCCAGAATGAGATTTTCACTCTGCAGCGGAGTGTGCGCTGATATGAAACTTCCTGGCAGATTAAAACTGTGTGCCCGACCGAGACTCGAACTCGGGACCTTTGCCTTTCGCGGGCAAGTGCTCTACCAACTGAGCTACCGAAGCACGACTCACGCCCGGTACTCACAGCTTTACTTCTGCCAGTACCTCGTCTCCTACCTTCCAAACTTTACAGAAGCTCTCCTGCGAACCTTGCAGAACTAGCACTCCTGAAAGAAAGGATATTGCGGAGACATGGCTTAGCCACAGCCTGGGGGATGTTTCCAGAATGAGATTTTCACTCTGCAGCGGAGTGTGCGCTGATATGAAACTTCCTGGCAGATTAAAACTGTGTGCCCGACCGAGACTCGAACTCGGGACCTTTGCCTTTCGCGGGCAAGTGCTCTACCAACTGAGCTACCGAAGCACGACTCACGCCCGGTACTCACAGCTTTACTTCTGCCAGTACCTCGTCTCCTACCTTCCAAACTTTACAGAAGCTCTCCTGCGAACCTTGCAGAACTAGCACTCCTGAAAGAAAGGATATTGCGGAGACATGGCTTAGCCACAGCCTGGGGGATGTTTCCAGAATGAGATTTTCACTCTGCAGCGGAGTGTGCGCTGATATGAAACTTCCTGGCAGATTAAAACTGTGTGCCCGACCGAGACTCGAACTCGGGACCTTTGCCTTTCGCGGGCAAGTGCTCTACCAACTGAGCTACCGAAGCACGACTCACGCCCGGTACTCACAGCTTTACTTCTGCCAGTACCTCGTCTCCTACCTTCCAAACTTTACAGAAGCTCTCCTGCGAACCTTGCAGAACTAGCACTCCTGAAAGAAAGGATATTGCGGAGACATGGCTTAGCCACAGCCTGGGGGATGTTTCCAGAATGAGATTTTCACTCTGCAGCGGAGTGTGCGCTGATATGAAACTTCCTGGCAGATTAAAACTGTGTGCCCGACCGAGACTCGAACTCGGGACCTTTGCCTTTCGCGGGCAAGTGCTCTACCAACTGAGCTACCGAAGCACGACTCACGCCCGGTACTCACAGCTTTACTTCTGCCAGTACCTCGTCTCCTACCTTCCAAACTTTACAGAAGCTCTCCTGCGAACCTTGCAGAACTAGCACTCCTGAAAGAAAGGATATTGCGGAGACATGGCTTAGCCACAGCCTGGGGGATGTTTCCAGAATGAGATTTTCACTCTGCAGCGGAGTGTGCGCTGATATGAAACTTCCTGGCAGATTAAAACTGTGTGCCCGACCGAGACTCGAACTCGGGACCTTTGCCTTTCGCGGGCAAGTGCTCTACCAACTGAGCTACCGAAGCACGACTCACGCCCGGTACTCACAGCTTTACTTCTGCCAGTACCTCGTCTCCTACCTTCCAAACTTTACAGAAGCTCTCCTGCGAACCTTGCAGAACTAGCACTCCTGAAAGAAAGGATATTGCGGAGACATGGCTTAGCCACAGCCTGGGGGATGTTTCCAGAATGAGATTTTCACTCTGCAGCGGAGTGTGCGCTGATATGAAACTTCCTGGCAGATTAAAACTGTGTGCCCGACCGAGACTCGAACTCGGGACCTTTGCCTTTCGCGGGCAAGTGCTCTACCAACTGAGCTACCGAAGCACGACTCACGCCCGGTACTCACAGCTTTACTTCTGCCAGTACCTCGTCTCCTACCTTCCAAACTTTACAGAAGCTCTCCTGCGAACCTTGCAGAACTAGCACTCCTGAAAGAAAGGATATTGCGGAGACATGGCTTAGCCACAGCCTGGGGGATGTTTCCAGAATGAGATTTTCACTCTGCAGCGGAGTGTGCGCTGATATGAAACTTCCTGGCAGATTAAAACTGTGTGCCCGACCGAGACTCGAACTCGGGACCTTTGCCTTTCGCGGGCAAGTGCTCTACCAACTGAGCTACCGAAGCACGACTCACGCCCGGTACTCACAGCTTTACTTCTGCCAGTACCTCGTCTCCTACCTTCCAAACTTTACAGAAGCTCTCCTGCGAACCTTGCAGAACTAGCACTCCTGAAAGAAAGGATATTGCGGAGACATGGCTTAGCCACAGCCTGGGGGATGTTTCCAGAATGAGATTTTCACTCTGCAGCGGAGTGTGCGCTGATATGAAACTTCCTGGCAGATTAAAACTGTGTGCCCGACCGAGACTCGAACTCGGGACCTTTGCCTTTCGCGGGCAAGTGCTCTACCAACTGAGCTACCGAAGCACGACTCACGCCCGGTACCCACAGCTTTACTTCTGCCAGTACCTCGTCTCCTACCTTCCAAACTTTACAGAAGCTCTCCTGCGAACCTTGCAGAACTAGCACTCCTGAAAGAAAGGATATTGCGGAGACATGGCTTAGCCACAGCCTGGGGGATGTTTCCAGAATGAGATTTTCACTCTGCAGCGGAGTGTGCGCTGATATGAAACTTCCTGGCAGATTAAAACTGTGTGCCCGACCGAGACTCGAACTCATTCTGGAAACATCCCCCAGGCTGTGGCTAAGCCATGTCTCCGCAATATCCTTTCTTTCAGGAGTGCTAGTTCTGCAAGGTTCGCAGGAGAGCTTCTGTAAAGTTTGGAAGGTAGGAGACGAGGTACTGGCAGAAGTAAAGCTGTGGGTACCGGGCGTGAGTCGTGCTTCGGTAGCTCAGTTGGTAGAGCACTTGCCCGCGAAAGGCAAAGGTCCCGAGTTCGAGTCTCGGTCGGGCACACAGTTTTAATCTGCCAGGAAGTTTCATATCAGCGCACACTCCGCTGCAGAGTGAAAATCTCATTCTGGAATCATGACTACTGTCCACTGCGGAGCTGGATGCTGCCTGGTGACGTTGCGGGCACGTGACGCAGTGACAAAAGTATGTAAGAGGAGCAGATATGGGCTGCATATGGAAATCTTTTAAGATAAGCAACTAACAAAACGCGATTATTATTAGGCGCAGCGTGCCAACGAGTATGTCGAAAGCGACGGAACTAGTCCAGTGTTCACATGCTACTATGGGGAGCATCTACAGAAAAGCCGAAAGAACACACTGCTGGTGCACGCTGGAGCACACCGTTCATCGTACATTGTTGAACATGGAGCTCCTCAGGAGACCACAGCTACGTGTTCATATTCTGACCCGACGACATCATTAATTACGATTGCAGTAGGCACGGAACCATCGGGATTTGACCGTCCATCAATGGAAACGTGTCGGCTCTTGGGATGAATCACATTTTTGCCACACTTCGGTCGGTGGTCATCTCCACAACCGTCGCCGTCGAGATGAACGGCGGCTTGAGGCGTGCAGCAGTCCCGTGGGACCCGTGGTAGTAATGGAAGTCACGCTAACAACTACGAACCACCTGCATCCCTTCCACGATGGCGACGTCTATTTCAGCAGTATAATTGTCTGTTTCTGTGAGCCAGAACCGTGCTACATTCGCTTGAGTTCCGTTATAGTCAACTCACGTTGGTGGCGACCAAATTCGCCTGATGTAAATCGTATGGAACACACCTGGGTCGGTATCGGGTGCCATCTCCACATACGTAAATCAGAGGCTCGTGATTTACGCGAATTATATAACCTGTACGTAGACATCTAATACCTCGTTCCTCCATAAACATACCAACAAACTGTCGGATCCCAGACACACAGAAACAGTGACGTGTTTCGTTCCAACGACAAACATGCTTTTAAGCGGGTAGTCATAATGTTTTGGTTCATCAATGTACATAGGAGAAAGCAATATATCCGTTGATTCTTCTAGGAATGTATGGAATTTTACCATCGAATCTCACTGTGGTGTACAACCCCTCTCTTACAACGTTTTCTGGTATAGGTGGGTGAGTATCTCCGTGACACTTCTCCGCATGTTAAACCAACCTGTGACAGAGTGCACTGCTGTTCAGGTGGTTCAAATGGCTCTGAGCACTATGCGACTTAACTTCTGAGGTCATCAGTCCACTAGAACTTAGATCTACTTAAACCTAACTAACATAAGGACATCACACACAGCCATGCCCGAGGCAGGATTCGAACCTGCGACCGTAGCGGCCGCTCGGCTCCAGACTGTAGAGCGTAGAACCGCGCGGCCACTCCAGCCGGCTGCACTGCTGTTATTTGTATCAATTTTTTCTCGTACGATTGCCTGTCTGACGAGCAACATTCCAATATATTTCGAACGAAGGTTCTGTAAACTACTGGTACCTCCTTTGTGGGTGGGTTACATTTCCTGAGGGCTATTCTAGTACATCTAAGTCTGGCATCTGCCCTTTCTGCGATTGGACTTATGTGGTCGTTCCACTTTAAATCGCTCCGCAAGCATACTGAACATTAGAGGTCCTAGTGGTACACTCGATATCACTTTAGTTTCTGTGAGACATTCGCTGTCCAGACGTACAGTCAAGTATTTACCAAGCCAGTCACATATTTTCAAAGATAGTTTGTATGAACGTACCTATGAATTAATGAGCGAAGTGCGTACAGAAAATAGGTCAAGATTAACATTTTTTACCATTGCACAATACATGGCAGTGCTCAGAAACTAGCAGCTGTAAACGTCTGGAATGTACCTCGAGCTCGTCAGTTGCGTTGTGCAGTCCAGATTCAGAATAATACTGAAATAGGTAAGGAAGGTGGGTGTCGCACTCGGCTCTACCGCTTTGCTTCTTTCGGTGCTCTCTGGAAGTAGTAGAAGGTTTTACGTTCACCGGGTCATCCAGACCACGTTGCGGGCTGCGCATCTAACGACTTTCAGTGGCAACAAAAATCTGATTTTCAGTATTTCGTATAACTATTGACTGAATTTGAAAATTTAAAATGCTGTCATACCGTACACATTAAAAGGTACAATCTTGTTTAATACAATAAATCAAGTATTAGAGACAGAAGCTGTGACAAGTCTTATCACAGCGAACGCATGGCGCGCAAAACTCTCTGAATCTCGCGCCCGGCGCTAAGTCCCAAGCAACTGGAAAGAAGCGCAGCTGACTCCGGTACATAAGAAAGGCAAAGGAACGGGCCCTCATAATCACAGGCCAATATCCATAACATCGGTTTGCTGCAGAATTCTTGAGCGCTTTCGGAGTTCGAATGAAACAAATTTCTTTGAGACAGAAAACCTTCTGTCCATAAACCAGCACCGATTTAGAAAGCGTCCCTCGCGCGAATCTCAGCTCGATCTCTTCTCGCGTGGTATCCCGCGAACCATGGATAGAGGGCAACAGGGAGATTCCATATTCCTAGACACGATGCCCCACTGTTGACTGTTGACGAAGGTTCGAGCATGCGGATTAGATTCTCAAGACTTTTTAAGTAAGACTTCTTAACCAAGACTTTTTAACACAGTACGTTGTCCTTGACAGCGAGAGTTCATCAGAGGCACGGTTATTGCCAAGAGTGCCCCAGGGGAGATTGACAGGACCACTATTATTCTTTCTGTGTAAATACGTAACATGATGGATGAGGTGGGTAGACATTTACGGCTGTTTTTGTGATGATACTACGTGGTGTACGGGAAGGTGTTGTCGTTGAGTGAATATAGGACGATACAAGACGACTTGGACAGAATTATTATAAGCGGGATCTGAAGCTGACTGCAGAAGGACTATACTACGACCAAGATAAATGAAAGAAGTTAGGGCTCGTACAGAGACAGTAGACAGTCGTTTTTCCCTTGCTCTGTTTGCATGTGGAACAGGAAAGTAAACGATTGATACCTCCCCCACGCACTGCACGGCGGCTTACGAAGTATATATGTATGTAGGTGTAGATACAGACTATAATCATCCTCTATTTGAGAATGATAACATTTAGTGACTTTCAACTAAAAATTATAAACATACACCATGGAACACACCTGCAAAATTATGTAGCTGTGCGACGCATAGTTGAGGAGATTTGACATTATAATTTTTGAGAAGCGTGAAAAACCAACTTTCCTAAAACGGTGCGCAAATCAGCCAGAGTAATCTCATCCAGTATTTGATAACGAGAGCGGTTAGCGATATGTTTACTACATTAAGTCGTGTATACGAGGCGGGTTCAATAAGTAATCCAACACATTTTTTTTTATGGAAGCAGGCTGGTTTTATTTAAGATTACATTACACCATACTGTCCTTGACTGTTTCGGCTGATAAATCCTATTTTTAACATAATCTCAGTTCAGTGTGAAGGCCTTACGCCACCTTGCTGGGAGGGTCTGCGTGCCAGCGTGGCGCCAATCTACTGGTTGACGTCAGAGCCAGCGTCTCGCTGCATCAGTAACCTCTCCATTGCACACGTGCTGCTTCCCGCGGGGTACGTACTTCTTTAGGACATACACATGGAAGCCGGAAGGTGCGAGACCCGGGCTGTAGGATAGATGAGGATGAAGAATCCCACGGTGTTTTGTGAGGTCCTCTTGGGTGCGCAGACTTGAGTGAGGCCTTGCAGTGTCATGGAGAAGGAGATCGTCACTTCGAGAGAGAGTGTCTGCACGCTCCAACACTGCAGGAGTCGGAGCTGTGTGCGGCCGGCCGGCCGGCACACGAGATGTCGGGTAAAGTTTGCGTGAGGTTGTTTCGATAATGACAGACGCCACGCCCAATGACTCACCGTGCTTTTGTTCACTACGAGGTCTCCGCAGATGTTCTCCGAGCGTCTATGAATATATGCTCTGGTTGGCACCCACCTCCATTACATAAAATATTTTGAAGGCAACGCTCAGCGCTGCCACCTATAGGAAACGAAACTATAACGGCTGAAGCAGGAATATTCCACAATGTCTCACAGCAAAGTCCACATTTTTTCAGCCGAAATTGGCGGAGAAAAAAAAAGTGTTGCATTAGATATTGAACGTCTCTCGTAAAATAATCAGACTGCTTAAGCTGTTCTATCCGCGGAGTTCGATTCTTTAAAGAAACGGCGGTTGGGGGATTACTGATCACTAGCTGTTTCGAATAGCGAGCGTATAAAGCAGCAAATCGAGGCAGCGTTACAAATGACAGCCTCTGCCGGTGCAGCCGACGGGATTCTTCTTCGTCAGTAAAATTGGGGCTCGTGAAGCCAGCGGGCTGGACATAATTTTTATTGGGTCATGAAGGCGTCGCTCATTTGTCTCGGCGGCGCGGCGCGGCGCGGTGGGGCGCACTTTGCATGGTAATTGGCCAGCGGCGTGCATCTGGACGCCGTCGCCGCCTCCGCCGCCTCCTCCGCCGCCGCCCGCCGCCCCCGCGGCACCAATATTGATTCAGCACCGCCTCGGCTGGCGCGCTACGCCGCTGGCCTAACGTAATAACGCTACGCCACTCCTGACGAGGAGAGCCCAATGAGGCGAACGTCCCCGCTGGGGACAGTGTGTTCCGCCAGGCGGAGTGGAGTGTCTGCCGCCCGGATTCTGCTGCAGGCAGCGGGACGGCCCTGAGGCCCACCCGGTGCTGAGCGCAGAACACGATTAGACGACGAAAATCCTCCCTGCAAAATCAACACAGATTCCGCAAACAGGTATCTTGCTAAAGTCGGCTAGCTCTGTTCGCTCACATCATACAGAGCGCCGTCCACACTTGGAGCGTAGGTTGGTACTGTGTTCGTTGACTTCGGGAAGGCATTCGCTACAGTTCCGTTCAGTAGCCATAACACTTGCTTACCAAATATGGGGCCAGTTTGTCACTTCCTTGTGACTTCAAGGCACATAGAAAACACTCATTTCTTTAATGAAACTGTGTGGTTCCAGAGACTATTTCCAGTCTCAAACATCTACGATGTAGATATGCATACCGGAGCAAAGAATGAAAACTTTTACCGGTTCGAACCCGCCCCCCCCCCCCCCTTCCCACTTACTAGGCAGATGCCCTGACCACTACGCCACTGTGGCACAGTGGCTTTGTGCAACTGCACAGACTACCGTAATACGCCTCCCAACTCAATACAAATTCCCATTCATGCCTCAGTCCACTTGGTATTCCCCTTAATCTCGAACAGCAGTAGACCTATGTTCGAATCCCGGCCTTGGTATAAATTTTTATTCGTCGCTTCAGACTGTACATATATAAGTACATGACACATGTTTGAGATTTGAAAACGCCTGTGGAACCGTACAGTTTCACTAGACTAAAGCACATTTCTTCTGGGTTTCAGGCAGGATCCCTAATTTCGTTTTATACTGACGTGCTATTCCAATACCGTGGCAGAGTCTGTGCAATGCTTTTCGAGTTTAGAGGAATACCACGTGGGCTGAAGTGTGAATGGGTATTTGGGTTGTGGAGTGAGGTGTGATCGGGTATTCCACACAACTGTGCAAAGCCACTTAGCAGGGTGGCGGAAAGGTTAGAGCAACTGCCTAGTGAACAGGAGACTCAGGTTACAATCTCAAACTTGGTACACCCACAAAAAAATACGTTCTTCATATTAGGTCCTTGTGCTTCCAGCTACCGCCAAGTACTCCATATCAGCAACCTCAGTGGTCATTAGACATCGTGAGAGAGCAGAATGGGGCGCTTAACGGAACTCACGGACTTCGAACGTGGTTAGGTGATTGGGTGTCACTTGTGTCATACGTATGTACGCGAGATTTCCTCACTCCTAAACATCCCTAGGTCCACTGTTTCCGATGTGGTAGTGAAGTGGAAACGTGAACGGACACACACAGCACGATGGCGTACAGGCTGACGTCATCTGCTGACTGACAAAGACCGCCGACAGTTGAAGAGGGCGTAATGTGTAATAGGCAGACATCTATCCATACCATCACAGAGGAATTCCAAACTGCATCAGGATACACTATCACAGTTAGGCGGGAGGTTAGAAAACTTAGATTCTATGGTCAAACGGCTGCTCATAAGCCCCACATCACGCCGGTAAATGGCAAACGACGCCTCGCTTGGTGTAAGGAGCGTAGACATTGGACGACTGAACAATGGAAAAACATTGTGTGCAGTGACAAATCACGGTACATAATGTGGCGATCCGATGGCAGGGTGTGAATGTGGCGAATGCCTGGTGAACGTGGTCTGCCAGCGTCTGTAGTACCAACGGTGAAATTCGGATTCGATGATGTTATGGTGTGGTCGTGTTTTTCATGGAGGGGACTTGCACCCCTTGTTGTTTTGCGTGGCACTATCACAGCACAGGCCTACATTATTGTTTTAAGCACTTTCTTGCTCCCCATTGTTGAAGAGCAATTCGGGGATGGCGATTGCATCTTTCAACAAAATCGAGAACTTGTTCATAATGCACTGCCTGTGGCGGAGTGGTTACACGACAATAGCATCCCTGTAATGGAGTGGCCTGCAGGAAAACCTGACGTGAACCCTATAGAACATCTTGGGATTGTTTTGGAACGCCGACTTCGTGCGCAGCCTCACCGAGTGACATCGATACCTCTCCTCAGTGCAGCACTCCGTGAAGAATGGGCTGCCATTCCTCAAGAAACCTTCCAGCAGCTGATTGAACGTATGCCTGCGAGAGTGGAAGCTGTCATCAAGGCTAAGGGCGGGTCAACACCTTATTGATTTCCAGCATTACCGATGGAGGGCGCCACGAACTTGTAAGTCATTTTCAACCAGGTGTCCGGATCCTTTTGATCACGTAGTGTATTTCTTAGCCAAACAAAACCGGTACTTAAGGAGGTAATTTCAAAAGTGTCCAAAGGAAACGTTAAAGATCCTTTACTAAAAGCTGTAGGACTGTCTACTAGAACCGTCAGTTCATTAAGTACACACCGTCCGCCGTGTGATGCTCTGCCAGTGGCGTCATTCACATGTGGTAATGAGGGGCGTGGGGTCAGCACACCAGCCTGCTGGGCGCTTCCAGCTTACCAGACTCTGGAGCCGCTGTGTACTCAGGTAGCTCCTCAGCTGGCATCACGGGCTGAGGGCAGCTCGCTCAGGAACATCAATATTTACAATATACAGAGTGAGTCACTAACTATTGCCTCCTAGGATAAGTCCGAAAGTATGATAGCAGCTGAAAAGTTTGTGGGAGAAATGTGGCATGGGGCAACGGGGGCCACAATACAATGTTGGGTTTTTGTTGTCAGGTGGGGTCGTTTCAGAGCTATGAAGGTCAACTTTGATTTTTTTTGTTTTTTTTTAATAGGATGCTGTAGTTTGGTACTTATTTTCTGATAGCGGCTATTGAGACGAATCCAATGATGTGTAACAGTAAGGTCTTCGAAGGTCAACGAATGTAAAAAAGGTGGCATGAAGGTCCATTTACAGAAGGTATTCTAAGTGGTGACCATTGGTATCAATGAAGTGCTGCAATCTTCTTATCACGGATTGAGTGTTATTCCCTGCCACATCGGCACTTGTCGAAGCACATTCTCTGACAATTCTCTCTCGTATATCGTGCAAACAGTAAATATTCGCTGAATACGGCATATTCATCGAACGTGCGATTGAAATGTAAACACCATTTGACGATTTCGCTATACAGCACTAATAGGAACGGTAAGACTAGTATCGTCGAATCAGGCGAGTGTGAATGATGTATTCCTTCGAAGAACAAGTCGATATGCTTCTCATTTACGGAGAATGCCAACGAAGTTCAGTGAGAACTAGAGACTTATACGCTAAAAGATATCCTCAACGTACTTAACCTACATGTCGTACATTTAAATATTAATATGATTAACTGAAAACAACTGGATCTTTAATGCATCGGAAACATATCCGGCAAAGGAAAGTTACTAATGAGGAAACGGAAATTGGTACTCTTGCCACTATGGTTCGAGATCTTTGTATTAGTTCGTGTCAAATAGCAAGTGAATCTGGCATGAGCCAGAGTAGTGTTGTTCGTGTTCTGCATCGCCATAAATATCATCCTTACCATATCAGTCTCCACCAAGAATTAACTGGTACGGATTGTATGCGTCACACTGAATTCCCAGCCCGTGGGCTCAATTTCATATTCAGGGAGATGACACATTTATTCATTTGATTTTATTTACTGATGAGGCTACATTAACGAACCATTGCAATGTTATTTTGCATAACATACATTATTGGGCAACTGAAAATCCGTGTTGGCTACGGCAAGTTGCACACCAAAAACCGTGATCGGTGAATGTATGGTGTGGGATTCTGGAGGACAGAATTATAGGCCCCTCGTTCATCGAAGAAAATCTTAATGGTAAGAAGTACACCACATTCCTGCAAGAAACATTAGGTCTGTTATTGGAAAAAATACCATTAGGAACAAGGAACAGAATGTGGTATTCATACGATGGGTGTCCGGCACATTTTTGGCTGATAGATAGAAATGAGTTGCAGAGACAATTCCCAAATCGTTGGATTGGACGTGGAGGAGATGTGTCGTGGCAGGCTCGTTCGCCTGACGTGACGCTTCTGGATTTTCTCTTGTGGGGATTCGTAAAAGACATTATTTATAAAGACGTTCCAACTACACCTGAAGATATGCGAGAGAGAAGTGACAGAGCATTTGCTTCGATAAGTGTCGATGTGATAAGGACCACCACTCAATCCCTCATAAGAACGCTGCAGCACTGCGTTGATACCAATGGTCACCACTTAGAACACCTTCTGTAAATGGACGTTCGTGCCACCTTTGTGACCTTCGTTAACCTTCAAAGACCTTAATGTTTAATAACACAGGACTCGTCTCGATAGCCCCTATCAGAAAATAAAACTATAGTATCCCATTAAAAAAAAAAAAGAGTTGATTGATATCTCTGAAGCGACCCCACCTAGCAACAAAAAGCTAACGTCATATTATGGCCCCCGTTGTCCTATGCTACTTTTGTCCCACAAACTTTTCAGCTGCTGTCATACTTTCAGAACTATTCTTGGTGGCAACAGTTAGTGACTCACCCTGTTTACTGCCCGACAAAAACGGTAAAGCACCCAGAAGTGGAGGAAGAAATGAAATGTACTTCATGGGTTCAGATGACATGGTTATGCTACTTCAATGATTACGATATCGAATCAACTTTACGAAGAACTTGGTAGTATGAGCCAATGACGTTGTACCCTCTCTAGCCTGGGAGCGTGCACTAATTCGTTTTGGAAGGATGCCTCTGTTGAGGCAAGCTGGTCCATAACAGTTGCAATTGGTTCTTGATATCGTATGTACTGGTACCAGGACTTCCGGAATAGCCCCTCACATGTTATGTCGAGGACAGATCTGTCCACGGGATTACTGAAACATAACGCAGAGGCTTCATAGAGACATGTACCATGAATGAGCGTTGTCCTGATATCGTCGCATGAGAGATAACACATAAAGATGCTGCATGTCCATGACGTACCATTGTGCTGTTAGAGTGTCCTCAGTCACTACCATCCATGAGATGAAGTAACAGCCAATGTCACTTAACTCTAAGACGCCAGAAGTAACACTTCTGTGCCCCTCCAAAACATAGTGTAGGACCGCGATTCATTCCTGAACACAATGCGGCGTCGTTCATCGACAGTTCATGCTTCCCTGTCACGGCACCATTCCAAATGCAGCCATTTGTATTGAGGTGTTAACGGAAGTATATGCATGAGACATTAATACTGTGGTCTGGCTGCTGACAGTCTTCGATCAATGTTGCACGATAACACAGAATGTTGCAGGGAGTAGATTATTTGTTCTCGGTTACCAGGAGTAGATGTGAAGGGTTGCCATATGCTTGGTGCACAGTCCGGTGATCCTGCCTTGTAGCTGTTTGTGATCGAGTGGCAGCCTGAAGACGAAAACGCGTGCCTTCACTCTCACACGCAGTCCAACATCGGACCACTGTCACACCCAAACACCCCACAAAGCTGGACACTGCTCGATTCGTCCAAGGAGTCAAATGGAGACCTCAATGGAGCTCACTTCAAACTCTGTTAGGTGCTGATAATGCTGTCTCACACGATTGTGCAGAATCTCCGTGTCATTCACAGGGATAACATATGACGCTATTCTCGCTCCTTATATACTCTACCAAGCCTGGTAACAACAGAAAACACGAATAATACTAATAAACTCTAATAGTCGTTCTACACTCCTGGAAATTGAAATAAGAACACCGTGAATTCATTGTCCCAGGAAGGGGAAACTTTATTGACACATTCCTGGGGTCAGATACATCACATGATCAGACTGACAGACCCACAGGCACATAGACACAGGCAACAGAGCATGCACAATGTCGGCACTAGTACAGTGTATATCCACCTTTCACAGCAATGCAGGCTGCTATTCTCCCATGGAGACGATCGTAGAGATGCTGGATGTAGTCCTGTGGAACGGCTTGCCATGCCATTTACACCTGGCGCCTCAGTTGGACCGGCGTTCGTGCTGGACGTGCAGACCGCGTGAGACGACGCTTCATCCAGTCCCAAACATGCTCAATGGGGGACAGATCCGGAGATCTTGCTGGCCAGGGTAGTTGACTTACACCTTCTAGAGCACGTTGGGTGGCGCGGGATACATGCGGACGTGCATTGTCCTGTTGGAACAGCAAGTTCCCTTGCCGGTCTAGGAATGGTAGAACGATGGGTTCGATGACGGTTTGGATGTACCGTGCACTATTCAGTGTCCCCTCGACGATCACCAGTGGTGTACGGCCAGTGTAGGAGATCGCTCCCCACACCATGATGCCGGGTGTTGGCCCTGTGTGCCTCGGTCATATGCAGTCCTGATTGTGGCGCTCACCTGCACGGCGCCAAACACGCATACGACCATCATTGGCACCAAGGCAGAAGCGACTCTCATCGCTGAAGACGACACGTCTCCATTCGTCCCTCCATTCACGCCTGTCGCGACACCACTGGAGGCGGGCTGCACGATGTTGGGGCGTGAGCGGAAGACGGCCTAACGGTGTGCGGGACCGTAGCCCAGCTTGTTGGAGACGGTTGCGAATGGTCCTCGCCGATACCCCAGGAGCAACAGTGTCCCTAATTTGCTGGGAAGTGGCGGTGCGATCCCCTACGGCACTGCGTAGGATCCTACGGTCTTGGCGTGCATCCGTGCGTCGCTGCGGTCCGGTCCCAGGTCGACGGGCACGTGCACCTTCCGCCGACCACTGGCGACAACATCGATGTACTGTGGAGACCTCACGCCCCACGTGTTGAGCAATTCAGCGGTACGTCCACCCGGCCTCCCGCATGCCCACTATACGCCCTCTCTCAAAGTCCGTCAACTGCACATACGGTTCACGTCCACGCTGTCGCGGCATGCTACCAGTGTTAAAGACTGCGATGGAGCTCAGTATGCCACGGTAAACTGGCTGACACTGACGGCGGCGGTGCACAAATGCTGCGCAGCTAGCGCCATTCGACGGCCAACACCGCGGTTCCTGGTGTGTCCGCTGTGCCGTGCGTGTGATCATTGCTTGTACAGCCCTCTCGCAGTGTCCGGAGCAAGTATGGTGGGTCTGACACACCGGTGTCAATGTGTTCTTTTTTCCATTTCCAGGAGTGTATTTGCCATAGGGAACTGCAACTCTAATTAGTAGCTTATCCACTGATGATGTGTACCTACACAAAGTTATAACTGTGTAGGTTTCCACGGTTAGTGTCAATTAACACAAGAGTTTTCCGGGGACAGTTCTGCATCACAGTGTAATACATATATGCTATCACTGTAAGCGTGACCAAAGCATTGATTTCATCGCTGATAGTCTTATTATTACAAGATGGTGCAGTAATATACCCAGAAAGCTCTCACGTTAACTGTACGAAGTTACATTGTCACCTGGACTGCGAATAACGCTGTTGTCTGTAGGAAATCTGTATCAAGTGATGTGTATCTTAAGGAAGGCACCACTAAGCTGTGTACAAATCCACTACTGTCTGACTCGCGTGGTGTTGGATTGAGGGCGCCAGAAGCGAACTTTCGGCGATATTCAGACGTGACAGTAATACTGGTGCATATTAAACAGTAAGTTATTTCTGCAATATTGCTCAAATATGACCGGTTCTGAAGTATTTAGACGAATTTAACGCTTTATACTTACAATTAGATTGAACGACTACCGTGTACTAACCTGTAATTTATTTAAATAGTGCCAATAAGCGAGCTGCATGTATTACAGTAAGTAATGCAGACAATTCAGATCCGTAAATATTTAATTTGAAAGTTCGTTGATCCTGCGGAGTGTGAGAAATCTAACATGTAATGCAATTTTATTTTTCTACAATTTTCGTGGAGGTTGGCATATTACGATAATCTTGCAAGCTGGGTGTATTTTAATAAATTATACAGCCAATTTAAAAGTGGAAATATTTAGCCTGCAGGTCCATAGAGCTTGCAAGTGTAATATGGCTACCGAATTTTCGTCGTAAAAGAGTGCTACTTAACCTAAGAGTTTTTATTATTGAAGCCAAGTATGCACGTTGCATGTAGTTTAATAAGTAATACAGACAGCTTAGAAACTGGAATGTTTAATTTTAAGCTTCTGTGCTTCAAAAGTGTGTTAAATCTTACATATAATACAGTAAACGGTAAATGACTTTATCATCGATTTTCATTTTTGAGGTATTGACTCACTTTTGGAGGTGTCACATCTCTGTCAGCGTCTTAAATCGTCTCGTGAGTGTATATAAACAAAGCATGTCGTTCTGCAATTTAAATGATATATCATAACAGAACACCTACTTCATTCCCGAAATCGAAGGATAAAAACACTTGCTTCCTTCCAAAAATCGTGCTGTGTCATGGGATTTTTATTAGATGTTGGTGTAATTGTTACAGTTTTCTTTGGCGGCCTTTGTGACCGAGCGGTTCTAGGCGTTTCAGTCTGGAATCGCGCGACCGCTACGGTCGCAGGTTCGAATCCTGCCTCGGGCATGGATATGTGTGAATTCCTTAGGTTAGTTAGGTTTAAGTAGTTCTAAGTTCTAGGGGACTGATGACCTCAGAAGTTAAGTCTCATAGTGCTCAGGGCCATTTGAACCATTTTTGATACATTATGTTCGTTTTTCCTCTCCTGGCATATACTTTAGTGTTCACTATCATGTTTTGTAGACGTCAGTTTCATGGAAGTGTGAGTATACGGAAAACAACATAGTAGTACATAATACAAACATTGCACTTTTTGCTTTTCTGATGTACTTGGCAAACATTTTAGATCATTGTGATATTCGACGAGCATCACAGATTTGAAAACAATTAATTTAAGGCTCTATTCTTACACCAGTGTGGCTCTTAGAAGGAACGTTGTTGCTGCTGTCTGTTGGACAAGCATCAGGAGCTTAAACCAGTAGATGATTTTATTTTGCGTTTTTGAAATTTTGCAGAATAGTATTTAAAGTAAAATTCATCTTTGACATCTACATATTACGAATTCGTTAATTACATTACTTAATCAAGCATTGGCTTTAAATATTTATGGGATTTATGTTTTATACTCGTTTTCGCATTCCAAAAGAAACTTATGTGCTTGTTTAGCAGGCCACATTTGTTCTGACACGAAAATAGCATTAGTGTAGCTATTTTAGATTTCGCAGTCATGTTATTTGGCACAGATTTAAACATCACATTTTTTTTCGTTGTTGATACATTTTACAGACTTGGAAAGAACATTAAGACATTTGACAAGCCTCAAAAATACACGTGGAGAATAATTAAGTCAAGGTTCTGTTGTGTCATACACCGAGCATGGTACATGGATCGAACTTTTAACATATTTCCCAGTGCAGACATATTAAAAATTTGTGGTAAGGTCTTATGGGACCAAACTGGTGAGGTCATTGGTCCCTAAGCTGAGACACTACTTAATCTAACTTAACCGAACTTACAGTAAGGACAACACACCCACCAATGCCCGAGAGAGGACTCGAAGCTCCGACGGAGGACATATAGACATATTTTGGTGATATTAAGCAAGTGCGGCGTGAGTTAAGAGTTGCTTTAAGTTTTTCATTGTCTTTGGAACAGTATTTCAAGTGCATCTCATATTTGACAGCTACACATTACTAATTTGTTAATTATATTCGTTAGCAGATGTTGAATTTTAACTATTTATACCTGTTCCAATATTGCATGAGGAATGATGCATAACTTCTGATGAAATTTACTGGTGTGACTAGTGAGTCAGTCCATAAACTACTTTTTGAAAGCACTAATGAAAACTTAGTTGACACAATTTCCATCATTTTACACAATTGTATTACTTTTTAAAGTGTGAGATGTATTTCTTTGATAAATAATTCAGATTATTAGTATAATATTGAACTCAGCTGAGAAGGGACTACGTTGGAGTTGTCTCTTTCATTTTTATGGTAGCTGAAATGCTTGGCTCTGGTTGGAGAAAGGAGAGTGAGGTCGTGCATGATGCAGTGTGTCTTTATTTTACATAAATATTATGGAAATAATGCAACTTGGAGTAATTTGTGTGCATCTTTTAATACTAAACTTTGATTGGCTGGAAAGAAGAGAGGGAGTGGAGGGGGTGGTATAAAACAAAATTGATTTAGTTCCCGCATCTCGGATTTCCAAGTGGCTGTTTGATATTAAATACTTCGCTGTGATTGGTTGGAGACAAGGAGAGGAGGGCTTTTGGATTTCCCACTCTTGGATGTTTCAGGTTTAATACTAAACAGTGATTCGCTGGAGATAGGGGTGTCAGAGAGGATTTTTTAAATTCGCACAAACACAACTAGTTTAGTTGCACCATACATGATTTTTGGTTGGCTCATTCATTTTTGACACTACGCTGTCGTTGACTCAAGACAGGGAGAGGAGAGTAGGAGGTGGTTTTCAATTTCCTGTTAGCACAATTGGGCTGTCTTCACCATCTTCGGTTAGTTTGATTGACTCTTTCATTTTTAATACTTCATTGTGATTGGTCGAAGATAAGGAGGGAGAAGAAGGAACTATTGGGACGTTTCTACTGCTGTGTGTATGTGTTGGCAGTTTACAGATGCTCAGTGGCAAGATTGTGAGTGCAAATACAAAAATTAGTATGAACGAATGTGATTAAATTGGCTAAAAATTTTGTCAAATAGTGATTAGTAAATCTAGAGAACTACATTTAGTCTCTCCCATCGCATTGAGGAATTGTTCTTCCTCGAAGGGCAAGTAGGGTCTTAAATTGGTAGGGACTCTTTAAGACTAGAACACGCCAACAGGCTATATTGGATTCTGAGTGTAGCAGCTACTTACAAATTAAAAGATAAGTGAAAGGGATAGGATAAGAAGGCAGACAGTTTCAAATCGTGTTTTTTGATGTTTATCGTCCCCCAACCTAAGGAGTGGAACGCGCTGTTTCAGATATGGCCCATCAAAGAATATCGGTTTCGTTTGGAAAATGTCAAGCGGGTTGGTGGTGGACATCGAGGACTCCAGCTGGGAATACACAAGAGAAATTAATAGTTCCAGCGTTTCCTTGCAATCAAGGAAAGTTCCTGAAAATTCTATTGGGAAGTGGAGGCCTGAAACTATTTTTAATATACATTGCCAAAAATCAGTGCAGCTGGAAAGAGACATCGATTTTGATCCAACGACTGCATATGCCACCTGTGTGATAGTAAATGTACTGATAATGGTTCCAACGTCGTCCGCCAACGGACAGCATAGTGGCTTAGCTACCAGAGCGCCATCTGTGTGTAGGCTTTAATACGGGATACTCACAGCCTGAAGGCTCAGTGTTGTGCAAAAGTGTGAAGTAAGCAGACAACAACACCACAGAGATGCACTCGTGCTTCCCACAGCCAACTGAGCGAATTTGGAAAGAGACAAATCGTGGCCTTCCGAGTAGTGGGATGCTCTTTCGGAGAATTACCACACAAGTTGGACCTGCTGTGTCTGTTGTGCAACGATGCTGGTATCAGTGGTCAGGTGCACATTCTCACAGCCGTAGGCGAGGTCATGGACGTCCAAGGCAACCAGGATCGTCGTACTGTAAGGGCAGCAGTGGCAGCTCGTACAGCTGCCAGAGCACACATAAGAGGGCTTGTGAGTAGAGACAAGTCAACACGAACTGTTGTGAACAGGTTGCTAACAGGGGACTCCAGGCACCCACACTTCCAGCGCATCGTCCACTCATGCCACAGCACACGGAAGATGAAATGGCGGGCTGTGGTCACCAGTGATGAAAGCAGATTCTATCTGCACCCAAGTGACGGTCGTTTGCACGTACGTCGTGGATACATGATGAGCGCTGTCTCATAGAGTCATCCAAGACACGCTGCATGCCTCCCCCCTTCCCCCCCTCTCCCCAGCCCACAGGCCTTATGATCTGGGTTATGATGCGGTAAAACTCTCGTTCACCTTTTGTGATTCTGGAGGGGACACTAACCTCCTCTTGGTACTTGCAGAATGTTGTTGGCCCCTTTCTTTTGCCTCTTTCTTGCAGCAAGAAGTTGATGCATTGCTCCAACAGGAAAATGTTTGCCCACACACAGTCCATGCAACTCAACGTGCTTTGCAAGATATGCAGCAAGTTCCTTGGCCATCATGATCTCCGGATTTGTCTCTAGTCTAGAACGTTTGAGATATGATGGGACGTGAAACTCATCAACCAGCAACTCTCACAGAACTACGGGAATTGTTCCAGTAAGCGTCGTATAATACACAACAAAAGAAGTTTTGCATCACCCCCGTTCAGAGAACTCTTGAAGATAGACGTTGATTGTGGATATTGTATCAGAGACACACTTCCTTTGACTGTTCAGAGATATCATTAAAACCACCCAAAGATCTCAACAACCTTGCATGAGCAGCGCCTATCAGACGAAGGGGTTCCGACAGCCGATCAGTTCCGGCAATTCCACCAGAAAGCCGGTACACAGCACATGTTGTCTGTAGTTAAACAATGCCTAGACGGTCAATACCGCGCTTCGATCGCGTGCACATTGTTACTTTGTGCCAGGAAGGGCTCTCAACAGGTGAAGTGTCCTGGCGTCTCGGAGTGAACCAAACCGATGTTGTTTGGACATGGAGGAGATATAGAGAGACAGGAACTGTCGGTGATGTGCCTCGCTCAGGCCACCCAAGGGTTACTACTGCAGTGGAAGACGGCTAGCTACGGATTATTGCTCGGAGGAACACTGACAGCAACGCCATCATGTTGAATCATGCTTGTCGTGCAGCCACAGGACATCCTGTTACTACTCAACTGTCCGCAATAGGCTGCATGATGAGCAAATTCACTCCCGACGTCCATGGCGAGGTCCACCTTTGCAACCGCGACACCATGCAGAGCATTACAGATGGGCCCAACAACATGCCGAATGGACCGCTAAGGATTGGCATCATGTTGTCTTTACCGATGAGTGTCGCACATCTCTTCATCCAGACGGTCGTCGGAGACGTGTCTGGAGGCAAGTTGGTCAGGCTGAACGCCTTACACACATTGTCCAGCGAGAGCAGCAAGGAGGTGATTCCCTGCTGTTTTGGGGTGGCATTATTTGGGGCCGACGTACACCGCTGGTGGACTTGAAAGGAGCAGTGACGGCTGTACGATACGTGGATGCCATCCTCTGATGCTTAGTGCAATCATATCGGCAGCATATTGGCTAGGCATTCGTCTTCATGGACGACAGTTCGCTCCGCCATCGTACACATCTTGTGAATGACTTCCTTGAGGCTAACGACACCGCTCGACTAGAGTGGCCAGCATGTTCTCCAGACATGAACCCTATCTGGGATAGATTGTAAAGGACTGTTTATGGACGACGTGACCCACCAGTCACTCTGAGGGATCTACGCCGAATCACCGTTGAGGAGTAGGACAATCTGGACCAACAATGCGTTGATGAACTTGTGTATAGTATGCCACAAAGAATACAGGCATGCATCAATGCCAGAGGTCGTACTACTGTGTATTAGAGGTACCATTGTGTATAGAAGTCTGGACCATCACCTCTGAAGGTCTCGCTGTATGGTGGTACAGCATGCAATTTGTGGTTTTCATGAGCAATAAAAAGGGCGGAAATGATGTTTATGTTGATCTCTATCACAACCGAGATGATGCAAAACTTTTTTTTGATGTGTGTATTTCCCAGGAGCGTATTCGTCATCTGTCCGATCGAGTCAATGCCGGAGTCAGCTCCTGCATTTCCAGCTCTGGTGGCTGCACGACGTACTAATGTGCGTGCTTCAGCGAGGGTCGATACCTGGTACCTTAGAAACGTTTCTGCTATTGATGTGTAAATGTTAACATTTCGTGTACTCCATGTTCACTGTTGCAACAACAAACACTGAGTAAATTGAAAACTTCTAAAAGGATGTATTAATTTTTTTTCTGGTGGTGTGTTCCTGGGACAATACGTGCCAGACAAAAATACGACACAATCCTAATCAGTCGAAAGACTAATGACAAATCACCAAGGAACTTTCTGTGAGAGCAAATGTTAATCAGGTGTAATTTTCGTATAATTATCTAGATGAAAACTGTTCACGTATTCGAAGTTAGCTTTAACAAAGAATGTAGAATCGAGAAGGGGACATGTAGACTGTTTAAGGAGAACAGCGATTTAAACTAGCAAAAAATAGCTAATCGAAACAAGTTGTTGCTTTCTGATATAGCTCAGATATTGCGATTATACAGTAACACGAGAGCAGTGAAAAACTATCTAAAATAAGCACTGGCGCGAAAATGTTTGGCACGGAAAAAGTGGCCTCATATTTCTGTGCCGAAAGAAAGTTCTCGTGGGAACTAGGACGCTGGAGCGCTTACTTCACCCACCCGACAGCTCAATCTGTGGGCGGTCACGATAGGTGGCAATTTGTTTCTATCTATTGCAGCTCGCACATCCTTTCCGATGCGGCTCTAACACCACGTGCGTCTGCGCAGGACAGGAAAAAGTGGCGAGTGGGAATAGTTGCTAAGACGGTACACTGCGGTAACTACGACGAGAAACTTTCGAGTCAGATCCGGCCACGCGTGTATGTCGTGTAGCGGCGTTAGGAGTGGGCGCGGTCGATCCGGCACGAGTGTTTGACAACTGAGGAGGCGTGGAGGCCTCACCGGGCAGGACCCGCCGTGTCACCAGTAGGTGGCGGCACCCTCTGAGCCGCAGTGGTTGGCGAACGCTCTGAGTATTTGTGTTACCGAGGCTGCAGGTCAGGTAAGCAGTGGTTCTAGCCGCGTGGCAAGGAAAACACACCTATTGCCTTCAGTCACCGAGGGGTAGTCGCCATGGCTGAGTTCAGTGTACGTATGAAATCCATACACATCACAAAAATGTATTTACTTGAGTTTGTATTTATGAATGCATGTATTTACGTATGTATGTTTCACATCTCCTCCTAAGCCACCTGACCAACTGCTGTTGTGTACTGCTTCGTAGACAATGATAAGGAGCGGTAGGCTTCAGAGTTGTGCATCAGCTGTCATTATAGAGAATCTGGAAAGGAGGAAACACGTAAATACAGTAAACAGAAGTCTTACTTGTCTTGTAGCTTTCTTCAACCACTGCAAAGAAACTTTGCAATAGAACAAGCAGCAATAAAGTCGAGGTATTAGAAGAAGCAAAATAAAGAGCGTCGTGCAGTGTGAGGCTCCCTCTACTAATGCATGAGCGAACTGTGGAAGGGTGACTGGAAGACAGCTGAGGACTGCAACTGAGACTGGGCGTACAGCTGCTGCCAGCCTCCTAAATCGTCGCCGCCCAGGGTTCTCGCAGTCGGAGCTGCCGAAGGCGCGGCCTAGCGTGCTAGCATCATTCGATCCTGTAGGTACCCGGGCGACCGCTACCGGCGCCTGTCGAAAGCATACGTTTCTGACACCGACTGTGTAACGCTGGTGTGGGTGGTATGGATCTGTGATACCGCAGTTTCAACCAAACCTGATTCTCATATCATTCAGTATCTGAAAAGAATCACTGTGGGGGTAAGAACCACCCTCCTATCAAAGGGGTGGGATTAAAAATGGGCAGTGTAGCCCACGACGCTAGCATAGCCATACTTTAGTTATCCAGTTTTCGAGAATGAGAGCCTTAGAGACTTGCAACAACAAACTCTGCACATAATTTCAAATCTTTTCCAAACTTTTTCTCGCTGGCGACCCGCACAAACTGATGAAAGGAAAAGAGTTTAGTACATTTTCGCTGTTCATGCAGAGAGATGGAGAGGAGGTGATAAACAGAGAGAGAGAGACTTGGAAACGGATAGAGAAAGGGAACAGGAGGAGATGGACAGAGAGGGATGAAATGGGAGGTGGACTAAGAAAGGAAAGGAGAGGAGATGAACATTAGAGGAGGGGGAGATGAGGAGATGGATACAGAAAGGAAAAAGGAAGAGACGTACAGGGAGAGGAGGAGAAGGAGATGAACAGAGAGAGGGGGGGGGGGGGAGAAAGAGATGCACAGAAAGAAGAGAAGAGGAAATGACAAAGACAGGTGTAACACCACATCTGTATCGATTCCATGTTCTTCTCCGGTTGTCCCACAGTCCATTGTTCACTTGCACACAGTGTCGTGCTCCAAGCGAAAATTCTCGTAAGTTTCTTCCTCAAATTAAGGCCTATGTTGGTACCTGTAAAGTTTTAATAGCTTGTAAAAATACAGTATATCTGCCTGTTCTAGTGTGATGTCTACAGCATCTTTTCTTCGGTCGTCATGCGTGATTTTGCCTCAAATATGCGAGAATCCCTTCACTTCGTCTTCTTCGTGGCCCACAGTTTTGATGTTACATTTATCGCTGATGTCATCTACACTACTTCTCATCACTTTCATCTTCCTTTGGTTTACTCTCACACTATATTCTGTACTCATTACACTGTTCATTCCATACAACAGGTCCTGTGATCCTTTCTCAGTTTCACCGTGGATAGCAATATGATAAACGAATTCTATCATCGATATCATTTCACTCTGAATGTTAATGACACTCTTGAACCTTTCTTTTACTTCTGCTTTGCTTCTTTGATGTGTAGACTGAACAGTAGGGGTGAAAGACTACACCTGTATGCTATACCACTTTCAGTCCTTGAACTTTGTTCTATGTCTTCTAGTCTTGTTGTTTCCTCTTGGTTCTTGTGCATAATGTATATCATCTGTTTTCCCATATAGCTATTTTTCTTACCATTTAGTACACCTTGAATCATTCTACATTTTCGAACCCTTTTTGTATGTCCTCAAATCCAATGAATCTGCCTTGATTTTTCTTTATTCTTATCAGTGGCTACGTCAGAACTACCTGTCAGGTACCTTCACCTTTCCTAGGGGCAATCTAATCGTTATTTATCAGATCCTCAGTTTTGTTCTCTATTCTTCTTAGTGTAATTCTTGTCAGTAATTTTGACGTACGAGCTGTTATGCTGATTTTGCAACAGTTCTATTAATTATCAGCCGTTGTCTTCGTAATTGCCTGGAAAATATTTCTCCGAATCTGATGATATGTCTCCAGTCTCATACATTCCACACACCAACGTCAATAGTGCTTTGGTTGGAACTTCGCCCTGTCATTTTAGAAATCACCGTTTCTGCCTTATTTAATCACAATTTTCCAAAGCTCTGTTAAATACTAATACTGAATCCCATACGTCTTCCATATCTGCTCCCATTTCTCCTTCTATCACAGCATCAGAAAAGTTCCCCCTCGTGAAGGCGTTCAGGGTAGTTATTTCACCACTCCTACAAGTTTAACATTGACATAGCACTTTTCTCCATTTCTCTACAACAGAACTGCGTGCTGTGGTATACATTCTCGCAGTTATCTACATTTTAGAGAACTTCAAGCGCATCGAATCTCTCGTTATTGGTTCAGTATCCCACTTTGTTTCCACAGTATTTCTTCCAAATGATTCTTTTGAACTTATCACCAGTCTTCATCATTACTACATTGCGATCTATGTCTATATTTGCTCCTGGGTACGCCTGGTTTCGGAAACTTTGCGTGTTTGCTGAGCTGTACAGCTGTACAGCTGGTGGCAGCCATGCAGTTCTTAGAATTCCTGACAGCCGTATCGGGTCCCTTCAGTAAATTGTTAATTGACTATCATTTAAACCAGCTCGGATCTTCCAATGTCTACTGGTTTTTTCCACGTATTCCCCTTCTTGTGTGATTTTTTAGCAATGTATTCGCTATTACTGGTTGAAATTTTTTGCAGATCTCCAGTAGCCTTCTCCTCTCATTCCTTCTACCAAACCCGTATCCTTCTGGAACTCTATCTTCTATTCCTTTCCTTACTACCCATCCCAATCCTCAATGACTATTACATTATCGTCTCCCTTAACATATTGAATTACCCGTTCAATATCTTGAGATGCTTTCCCTACATCTTCATTTTCTGCTTGTGACGTTGCTATGTGTACCCGAACTGCTGATGATGGCGTTGGTTTGCTGTCGTTTCTGATGATAACAACCGTATCACTGAGCTATTCAAAGTAACTCACTCTCTGCTCCACTTGCCTATTCATAACGAATCCTACTCCTTTTTACCGTTTTTTGATGCTGTGGATGTTACCCTATATTCGTCTGACCGGAAATTTGTATCCTCTTTCAATTTCACTTACTGTTCTCACTATATCTGGTACATTCCTTCGCATTTTGTATTTTAAGGTTTCTATGTTCCCTGCTACGCCGGCCGGAGTGGCTGAGCGGTTCTAGGCGCTACAGTCTGAAACCGCGCGACCGCTGCGGTCGCAGGTTCGAATCCTGCCTCGGGCATGGATGTGTGTGATGTCCTTAGGTTAGTTAGGTTTAAGTAGTTCTAAGTTCTAGGGGACTGATGACCACAGAATTTAAGTTCCATAGTGCTCAGAGCCATTTGAACCATTTTTTTCCCTGCTACGTCCAATATTTTGACATTCGTCGCTCTGACTAGTAGAATGCCATCATTTTGTTGGTTATTCAATCTTCTTCTCATGATTACCATTCTATTGGCATAGGATGGCTGAAAGACGGAGCTTAGAAAGAAAATGTGAACACAAGGGACGATCTGCCCTTATAAAAGAAGGGCAGGACGGTCTCAGAAGAGCTACACGTGATGTTGTCATGAGAATTCGAAAGTTCATTGATTTTAAGGGCAGATTTTTCGAAAATCAACTTCGAAGTGAATCATTTGCATTTGGTTAACACCTTCTGTTTGTATTTGTTTCAGCTACATTCTTACAAATGTGTTCTGGTGTCTAAAATTAAAGCAACAAAGTGCTGTTTTCCAGTCCTGTGTCTAATTCACGATATAATTATACAAAATGTCAACAGATGTCGTTATGATTGTGTTCTGCACGGAAGATGGCATTCCAATCAACGGACAACCACGCCAGCAATGACGTTAGGGCACCTATCAAGCTGGGTAGTGTTCGCACCTTAGTCCCACTTCCACAATCGCTGTGTACACAGCCACAGACGGTGCAGTACGGGGCAGAGAAGACGCCCACAGACTATCTGCTGTGGAGGGCCATAGGGTCTAGCATCTGACCTCGCAGCGTCCCCTGGATGTGTTGCATCGGAACAAACGGTGCACAGAAGGTTTCAGCAGAGTGGCCTTTATTGTCTGACACCTGCTGTCTGTTAACGTCTGGCGTGTCTCCACAGAAGGGAACGTCTAGAGTAGAGCCGTCAAAACGCCACCTGGACTGTCGAACGTCGGGCCAATTTTCTATTCACAGATGAGTCTCGATATGGCCTGGAGAGTGATTCTTTACGGATTGCATCTGGAGGGCACATGGAATACGATTTAGGGACCCATACATTGTGGAAAGAGATCGATATCGAGGAGGATGCCTGATGGTGTGGGCAGGGATTATATTTTCAACTCGAACACTTTTTCACGAAATTGTACGGGTGAATCAGCAAGGTTTAACTGCTGCCAGGTACCTCGAGGAGATCTGGGGATCTCATGCGCCGTTGTTGCGAGGTGCTGCGTGCCCAGACTTCGTGTTGATGGGCGACAGTGCTCTATCTCATAGAGCTAGAGTGGTTAATGTCTGTTTTGGAAACAGAAGATATTGCGCGCATAGAGGGGGCCTACTCACTCTCCCGATTTGAATCCCATACAGAACATCTGGGATGTACCAGGGAGACGGGCTGCATCACGTCAGCATCCATCAACCAGTCTCCAAGACTTGAGAGCAGCTCTGCAGGAAGAATGAGCGTTATTGCCTCAACATGAGATTGATGGAATCATTCAAAGCGTGTCCCGTAGTTGTCAGGCGTGTATTGGTGACAGACGTGGTCACACCCCATACTGAGCACATTAGCCAGTTGTCAGAATGTGCGCACAAGTCCGTTAACTTGGAAAAACATTAAGAACGTTTTTGTCTACCGTTATGGATGTTGTAGTTGACTACGTTCTGTAGTTTTTACTGTGTTCCTACTTTACTAGCAGCTGTTTATAATGTCTTGTGCAAAATAAGCGTAACCTTGCAAGATTTCCATTTGTTTCTTTAATATTAGATGCCAGTGTATCTCTGAAACTAATGAAAATAGAACACGTATTTTGTGGAATGTTCAGATAACTTACGGGAAATACAGCCGTGTGAGGTCGTCGACAGCTGCCTACATTTAGATATTTTGGTGAGCCAAACTAGACCTCCTTTAAAAAATTTGAACTTGAATGATTGCTGGCTCCTATACGTCCAACAGATTCTTCTCACTCAGGCTGCCAGTTTGGCCTTGAAAATGGCAGGGTGCGCTCCTGCCGAAATATCAGCTGTTGTCGATGACGTCACCCACTCTTGCATTCCCATAACTTATTTTAACATTGTATACGCCAAGAAAAACTCAGGTATCACATTAAATAAGATGTTTTGTGGGAATTAATCTGTACGTCTACCTCCTAAAATATTTTATTTTCTGTTCCTCCAGAAATACTCTGTATGTGAGGGTTTTGGCCACGAACTATGTCTACATCTACATCAATACTACAAAAGCCATCTTACGGTCTGTGATGGCGAGCACTTTGTGTACTAATGTCATTTCTCCATTTTTCTGTTCCTGGGGCGAATGGTTGGTGTGAAGAATGATTGTTTATGAGACACTATGAGATCTCTAAACTCTCTGATTTTACAGTCATGGTGTTAGGGGCAGTTTTTTTCCCCCAAAACTGCTTCTTAACCCAATTAATAGCCCACTATTCAAATTAAACTATCATAAAAGTTGAAATTACTAGCATCAGATTAAAGTATGCATGTAGCTGAAACGAACACCAGTGACAGCGAATCTAATAAGTATTTCTTCATTTCACTCTTATACAGTGAAGGATATGTATAATGGGTTTTCTGTAAGCTGGGTCCACTGGCTGACTGTCGGAACGTAAGGACTGGAGGGGTACAACTGCAATCGAATCATAAAACTGCTCCTTGCTGAAAGGCAGAGTCCCGTCCAGGTACACAGTGAATGGACGGGCGCTGTCACAGAGGATGTCCCACATTCCAGTAAGAGCTCCTCAGGCTGCACGAGGCGGCATTCGATACGCTGTAAACTTCCGTTGTGTGAACCAGATTTCTAAAAAAAATAGAGTTTTTCCCGGGGATGGGAAAATACCCACCGAACGAAGCCAGCAATAACTGAAATTCAAATTTTGTAAAGGAGATCCATTTTGGCTCACCAAAGTCGATTTTGTAGCATGGAGGAAAATTCGAGAGTAAGTACGTGCGACTGCTATCATTCACTTACGTGAAACTACCCGCATAGTGGGAGAGCAATTCTGCTTACAGTCCCACTCTAAGAGAAGCAAAATTGTTGCAACTGTTATAAATTTTTCATCAGTGGAACTCAGAAGGTCTACAGCGACTGGGTAAGGAGAATCCAGTCCTGGCAGATCCAGGGAGAGTGGATAAACCATTCTGGATCGTCAGAGGGACAGATATCACCACCTTAGAACTGCAGGGATAGAGAGAGAGGACTTGGTTCTAGAGCTGTTCATAGATGCTGGGACTGAACGTATAACTTACTATCAGAGCAGCATCCCTGTGTACCTGAGTTTTAAAGCGGCGGTAAGCATGAGCCGCATTTGCATACAACGTGATCAGGAGACTGTTAAGTCATTTCTTTCGAGTTCTGCTTTTCTGAATTAATTCATGCAGTCAGCTAGAGCTCAACAAGCTCTTAGGCTAGAGAACTGGTTCTCTTACGCAGTTTTCTGGCTATGTTCTTTAATCTGTTCACTAATTCAGCAGTCATTGGCGGTTTACATGGGCATTGCTACTTGTATCATTTCATTTCCAATTACACCCACCTGTGTCACTGTATTATCATATATGTTAGCAACTCATTTGAATATCTGTTAACTTTATAATTACTTTTATTGCGTACTCAATGATTGGTGTCAAGTCTATGCAACTTAGTAACAAACAGGGTTGTCAGTGGACAAAGTATATCAAATCTGCAATGTTGCAATGCCTGTGTTATTCCATATTAAGATTTAATTTTCTTTTGGACATGCATGCATGTCCGAAGGGGGAGGCACTTTGGAGACTATAGCTGTTATGAAAGACACGAAATGTGTTCGCAGTTGCGACAATCGACAGCCATCAATTGTATAATGGAATGATGACAGCGAAAATTTCTGCCGCAGTGGAATTCGGACACAGACGGTCCGCTCATTGCGAATGGTCGCCTTACCAGCTGGCTATCCGACAGACCCAAACGTCTATATGTAGTCAACCATGTGTCTAAAACCTGCAGTCGTACATTCATGACGCATATTCCCGTACAGGTGAGACATTTTGCTTGAAAGTCTGAAAGTACATTATCGTTAATGAAGTAAAAGATCCAGGCAGTGGACACCAAGTGAAAAACTACTCCTTATGCTTCAGATATAGATTGCAATAATAAAATGGGAAGGAACTGTTGATTAGAACTCAGGGAGAAGTTGCAGTCTAATTGACATTCTATTTATTCATCTTAAACATGACAATACCACAAAATAATTAAAGAAAGATCACACAAACATTTTTATTTAACAAACGCCTTAGTAACATGGGACCTATGGTGGACACAGTAATATGTTGGGGATCGACACGTGAATCCAGGTTATGGCACCAAACTGCGCCACCAACAAGCATCTATATTCTACCATACAAAGAAATAGAAAAATATGGTTCGAAAGAACAGGGTGTTAACAAATATATATTATAGACCTACGTCACAGCAGCTAATACTTTACCTTCTGCTGGTGAAGGCGGCACACCAGGATGCGCTCGGCGACTGAAGTCAAGGCCGGCGGCAATCTGTTATTAAATGCAAGTATGCGGTCTAGTGTTAGGTTAATTCAGAACGCTGGTACTTCCCCATGAGCCTCTGAAATACCGATGGATTCCTGTGTGCAAGTGGTCTCGTTTGCTGGTCTGCCAAGCCAGTTTGACTCCATGCCATGACTGTGCGTCTCGGAATATGTCACATACTAAACGGCCGACTCAAGACAAATAAGTACACGCACGTGTCACTCGTTATGACCATGATGACGTAAGCAGTACCTCTGACGGTTCAGAAGGTGACTGGCACCGGCTCCAAGTCACGCCCTAGTAAAGGACACAAGTCTCACCGTTTAGGCAGAGACCTGCAGTTCTTTTACTAGTGAAGCGGCAGTACAAGAGACTTGTACAAGAGTGATCCTCCTTCGTTTCTCCGAATTTCCTCTTCAGCTCGGTTCCAAAAGCATATTTCTCTTTCTTGACTACCCCAAATTTCGCACAAGCCAATCACGAGCTGGAGCCTGGCATTCTAAGCTCAGAGAATGGCTGTTGCACTGTACACCGATTTGACCAATCAGAGACTTTAAAGTTAATTGGCAGAAAATGGAAAAAAGATACAGCTTCGCGGCCTCTTTCCCACACGTTTGCCATGTCTTTTCCTAACAAAATACAGGATGGAAGCACAGCCCTCCATAAACAGCTTGTTATCTCCCCTGTTGTGTCCATTTCAAAGTTTGCAAAGAAAGGCCATAAACTCGCAAAAAGCCTCATGCTTATACAAACACGTTTTGAAACAGAGTCTGGACGTCTGGATGCCAGTTTCCCTGTCGCACAGAAATTCGCAGAACGTTTACATTTCCTTTGGCGGCTTGCTCCCTAACAAGGGTCCATCCTCTGCTTTATTCCCAGCCTACAATACGCTTTTGGCGACTTCTTGGCACTGGCCCATATACCTGTATAATGTATGAAGTTAAATCTTAGTAAAGATCATATTACCTACGAACACGAAGTGGCATAACACCGAATCAGAAATGAGAGTGCCATGCAGTCTCTCACAACCTCTCTGTTCCTCTCAAATTTATTCATGGGTAGTGACACACTTTAAAAGGTTAGTGTGACACGGAACAGAATAAATTGTGACACGTAGTAGAGCCATTATCAAAGAAATGAACATGAATCAATCTCTGTACACCATACATCCCAGTACAGTGTTATACCCTGTCTTAACCAGATACAACCAGGGGTCATCCATATCCTCTCTGCTGCATGCCCACAAAAATAAATGAGAAATAAAGTGTGATGGGTGTACCATCGAGTCATTTTCTTGAAGACCCAGATTTAAACAACAATTATTAAACGGTTACAGGGCCATGCAAACATTTATCTGCTCATTCATCCTGAAATTGGGGTCAGAGAATGTAATTTCCTAACTTGAATATAGTATTGTGGTCTTGAGGATTCTGCGTCCCTTGGAAAAATTACTACCCCTTCCCAGTTACACACATCGCTACATTCATTCCATGACAGACACATTTATTTTCGCAGTACAGATTCTAATTTGTCCATGGCCGCTGTCGCATGAAAATCCGAGGCTTCACGTATTTTTGTGTCGAGGCTCCGCGTCATTTTGTCGCATTTCCACGCTTCCGACCTTCCTGTTCAAATTGATCACCGTCTCTCGTCCCTGCAATGCTATGCGTTTACTCGCTTTCGATGCTTCAACTGCTACTCGTCTTGCGAAACTTGCAACTGTCTTGGCACTCTCTGCCGTCTTCTTAGCATCACGTGCAATTTTTAAGCATTTTATTACCTTTGTGTTTACTTTCTGTAGGTCTTCCTGGAGTTTATTTGCCCATGACTTGTGTTGCTGTCGCTTCTGATTTACCTGAGCACCGATATTTTTTATGTCCATCCTTGTCTCATTAATTTTCTCCTCCATTCCTTTTAGTCCAGCCTCCACTCCCTTTAGTCTATCAAGTTTCTTCTCCATTCCCATTAACAATGCCACTAGATTGAAGTCCTCATCGTTTCCCACCTTATCGTGATAATTCGAATTCATACATGAATTCTGTGGTTTTGTGTCTGCATCATTGCGTTCTGATACTGTCCTGTATTCCCTGTCCAGATTTCTAACAATCACATCTGCCTCGATATGTTGTGGTACGCTCACGTCTTCTACCACACGCGATCTGGCATTGTCTGTCCCCTCAAGAAAAGACATATCACTTTCGTATTCCTGATTTCCCTGTTGTGTGACCTCGTTTTTGCTAATTCCGTTCAACAGCAACGTCTCCCTACGTTCAAACTGTGCCTCAACTGTTTCATTGTGCTCTTCATACATGATGTATGCTTTATTTTCCCGCTCCCAGTCTACTCGTCTAGCCCTGTTTCTCGTTATCATTCAAATTCTCAAATAACAACAACCTTACTTATTCGTGCAACACATGGACAACCTATTCTCTAACTGACAATATATGCGCAGTATAACACAGTGACAGTAGTACTTGAAATTCGGAATCAAAAACAACCAAATACGAAGCAAATGCAATAGTAAACACCACAAAAGTAATACGACAATGACGTTAGCAACGACGGGAAATCGGTCGACAAATGACACAGAAATCGCTGACACAAATGCACTATAAATAAAACAAGTGAACACATGTTGTTGTTGTGGTCTTCAGTAAACACACAAACAACACAATCAGAGCATTAAATATCTACAGCATACTAACGAACCATATTTTTCTTAATAATGCGTACCTGATCGGCAAGTACACAAACTGACAGCATTACAGAAGTGCCAAGGACCGAGGTCCTGGCAGCGGTTTGCCAAATGAAAGAGGATTAACGTTAATGAAGTGAATGATCCACACAGTGGACACCAAGTGAAAAGCTACTCCTTATGTTTCAGATCTACACTGAAATAATAAAATGGGAAGGAGCTGTTAATTATAACTCGGGGAGAAGTTGTAATCTAATTGACATTACAAATGCCTTACTAGGCGCTGAGAAATATATACACTCCTGGAAATGGAAAAAAGAACACATTGACACCGGTGTGTCAGACCCACCATACTTGCTCCGGACACTGCGAGAGGGCTGTACAAGCAATGATCACACGCACAGCACAGCGGACACACCAGGAACCGCGGTGTTGGCCGTCGAATGGCGCTGGCTGCGCAGCATTTGTGCACCGTCGCCGTCAGTGTCAGCCAGTTTGCCGTGGCATACAGAGCTCCATCGCAGTCTTTAACACTGGTAGCATGCCGCGACAGCGTGGACATGAACCGTATGTGCAGTTGACGGACTTTGAGCGAGGGCGTATAGTGGGCATGCGGGAGGCCGGGTGGACGTACCGCCGAATTGCTCAACACGTGGGGCATGAGGTCTCCACAGTACATCGATGTTGTCGCCAGTGGTCGGCGGAAGGTGCACGTGCCCGTCGACCTGGGACCGGACCGCAGCGACGCACGGATGCACGCCAAGACCGTAGGATCCTACGCAGTGCCGTAGGGGACCGCACCGCCACTTCCCAGCAAATTAGGGACACTGTTGCTCCTGGGGTATCGGCGAGGACCATTCGCAACCGTCTCCATGAAGCTGGGCTACGGTCCCTCACACCGTTAGGCCGTCTTCCGCTCACACCCCAACATCGTGCAGCCCGCCTCCAGTGGTGCCGCGACAGGCGTGAATGGAGGGACGAATGGAGACGTGTCGTCTTCAGCGATGAGAGTCGCTTCTGCCTTGGTGCCAATGATGGTCGTATGCGTGTTTGGCGCCGTGCAGGTGAGCGCCACAATCAGGACTGCATACGACCGAGGCACACAGGGCCAACACCCGGCATCATGGTGTGGGGAGCGATCTCCTACACTGGCCGTACACCACTGGTGATCGTCGAGGGGACACTGAATAGTGCACGGTACATCCAAACCGTCATCGAACCCATCGTTCTACCATTCCTAGTCCGGCAAGGGAACTTGCTGTTCCAACAGGACAATGCACGTCCGCATGTATCCCGTGCCACCCAACGTGCTCTAGAAGGTGTAAGTCAACTACCCTGGCCAGCAAGATCTGCGGTTCTGTCCCCCATTGAGCATGTTTGGGACTGGATGAAGCGTCGTCTCACGCGGTCTGCACGTCCAGCACGAACGCTGGTCCAACTGAGGCGCCAGGTGGAAATGGCATGGCAAGCCGTTCCACAGGACTACATCCAGCATCTCTACGATCGTCTCCATGGGAGAATAGCAGCCTGCATTGCTGCGAAAGGTGGATATACACTGTACTAGTGCCGACATTGTGCATGCTCTGTTGCCTGTGTCTATGTGCCTGTGGTTCTGTCAGTGTGATCATGTGATGTATCTGACCCCAGGAATGTGTCAATAAAGTTTCCCCTTCCTGGGACAATGAATTCACGGTGTTCTTATTTCAATTTCCAGGAGTGTATTATAGCCCTACGTCGCAGCAGCGAATACTTTACCCTCCTGCTGGTCAAGGCGGCACACCACGATGCGTTCAGTGACTGAAGTCATGGACGGCGGCAATCTGTTATTAAATGCGCGTTCCCGAAAAATGCAAGTATGCAGTCTAGCATTCAGTTAATTCAGAACGCAGGCACTTTCCTATGAGCCTCTGAAACCCCGATGGATTCCAGTGTACAGGTGGTCTCATCTGCTGGTCTGGCAAGCCAGTTTGACTCAGTGCCATGACTGTGCATGTCGGAATATGTCAAATGTTTAGACGGCTGACTCAGGATAAATATGTACACGCACATGTCAGTCGTTGTGACCGTGATAATACAATCAGTACCTCTGATGGTTCAGAAGATGACTGGCACAGGCTCTAAATTGCACACTAGCAAAGGACACATGTCTCAACATTTAGGTACAGACCTGCAGTTCTTTTACTAGCAAAGCGCCAGTACAAGAGACTTGTACAAGAGTGATCGTTCTTCCTTTCTCTGCACTTTCTCCTCAGCTTGGTTCCAAAAGCACATTTCTCTTTTATGACTACCCCCACTTTTGCACAAGCCAATCATGATCTGTAGCCTGGCATTCTAAGCTCGGAGAATGGTCTTTGCACTGCAAACAAATTTGATCAATCAGTGAATTTAAAGTTAATTGGCAGAAAATGGAAAAAAGATTCAGGTTCGTCACCTCTTTCTCATGCATTTGCAATGTCTTTTGCTAACGAAATACAGGGTGGAAGCACAGCCCTCCATAAACAGCTTGTTATCTCCCCTGTTGCATCCATTTCAAAGTTTCCAAAGAACGACCAAAAACTCACATAAAGTCTCGTGCTTATACGAGTACAAACATGTTTTGAAACAGAGTCTGGACGTCTGGACGCCAGTTTCCTTGTCCCACGGAAATTCACAGAACATTTACATTTCTTTTCACGGCTTGCTCCCTAACAAGGGCCCATCCTCTGCTTTATTCCCGGCCTACAATGCGCTGTCGGCGACTTCTCGGCGCTGACCCGTATACCTGGACGCCAGCCTCCCGTCCAGCGCCAATTTCATGTGTTTTACACAATGCGACCACGGCACACGGCCATCTGGAAATGTCTCAGCACCGTTCCCCAGGAAAACACGCTTTGTCGGCCCACCAATGCTGTGCTTCTACTGCAGTTAAGTCGGAACCCTGTTCCTTTGAACGCAGGTAAAGCAAACTGTATTTCCTTCCCTAGAGCATGCAAACAACACCATTAACTACTACCTACCATTTCATCATAACATATGAAGTCAAATCGCAGTAAAGATTGTATTACCTATGAACACGAAGTGGCATAACACTGAATCAGAAGTTAGAGTGCCCTGCAATCTCTCAAGTCGTTTCCCAGGAGTCAGCAGATAAATACAATATTGCAATGCCTGGGTTGTTCCAAATCACACTGCAATGTTCCTTCGGACACACACCATCAGGTGGCTTGCGGAGTATGGATGTAGATGTAGATGAAATATACGGGAATATACGTAATGGATGTACAAGTACCGGTTCTAGACACGTGGCTGAGGAGATGTGAAAGTTTGGGGCTGGCCATAGGTCATGTTCGGATAGCCGAAAGGTGAGGTGACTGCTCGTGATAAGTAGGATATCTGGGTTCGCATCCTTGTCAGGCTCAAATTTTTATTGTCATCATTCCATTACACTGCTGATGGTTGTCAATATTCGTGACTGAGAATACAATTAATGTATAACTCAACTCTTCTCTTCACTGAGTCTGTCCTAATCTGCACTTCTGATTTCCAACGAGAACTTTGGGTTGTTGGTGGTTAAACTGATCTCTTTGCTTGTCTCCTAAGTGTGACCTTTATTTTGTAGCTGCTTATCCTCCTGTTAACTGCAAATACGTGAATGAAATACTGTGTCCTTCAGTTTAATTCCATAGTTTAATCAACATTTTTCTTATTGTATCTTTATGAGCTATAATACCAATATTTCATGTATAGTTGGGCTGCGACTGTTTAAATTCAGGTGTTCAATAGTTCCTGTTTCTCGACTTTTTGTTAATACTGGTATTTCACATGATCTTATGGGGAATGATCTGACCACTATAAAGGTCACCATTTGAAGATCTTATTAGCATCACGGGGGTATGCAGTATATCGGCTGACTTTTCCAGGAACTTATGCTCTCGGAACATCAACAGTGAACCACAGATGATGCAAAACGCCTCTCTTGCAGCGCCTGCCAGTTGAGTTGGCTGAGAATGCCCGTGACACATTAGCGCTTACTAAATGAACCTGAACGAAACGGGCCGATGTTCTGCAGATATTTTCCCTTTCCCCTATCAATCCCATCTGGAACGGATCCCAGAGTGAGGAGGAATACTAAAGTATAGGTCGGCAGAGGGATTTGCAAGTAACCTGCTTTGTGGGTCGACTGCGTTTCTTGAGGAACCTTGTACTGAATCTCAGTCAGACGTGTGCCTTTCCTGCGATCAGTTTTATGAGGCCATTACATTTCAAATCGCGTTGTATGCATGCGTACTCCTAGATGTTTTACGGATGTGATTAGTGCCAGTATTTATTCTGCGATTGTACAGTCGTACAGGGTGTACAAAAAGAATCATCCGATTTGGCACGTCTATGTTTCTGAAACCAATAAACATAGAGAATCAATTTTGTTTTTTGATGAACAGGAAACTCAAAAGGTTTTTTATACCTTTTCATAGGTGTTCAGTATGCCTCCTAGAGATGCACTGCGTATGTCAGTGCTGTATTAAAACTGTTCCCACGCTGCAGGGGGCATGTCTTGAGTTACAGCTTCCACAGCTGCTGTTATGCAACATCTCAGTTCATTCACTGTTGTTGGTAACGAAGGCACATAAACAGAGTAGTTTGTAATCCCTCACAATAAATAATCACAGTCAGGTCCGGTGAACTTGGAGGTCAGAAATATAAGGCTGAATCATTTGGTCCCGTGCGAACGATCCGTTGTTCAGTACTTCTCTGATTTAAAAAATCCCTCACTTCCAGATGCCAATGTGGCGGTGCCCCATCCTGTTGGTAAATGAAGTCGTTCGAATCAGTGTCCAACTGTAGGAAAAGAAATTTCTCAAGCAAATCGAGATGTTTGCTTCCTGTAACAGTATTCTGGGCAATGAAAAATGACCATACACCTCTTTCCGTGAAACTGTACAAGACACATTATATTTTGGAGAGACCATCGCATGTTGTACAACTTCATATGGTTGTTCCGTACCCCATATTCTCACATTATGACGATTCGCCTTTCCACTTAAACAGAATGTTGCCTCGTCACTAACCATTCAGCGTGGAAGGAAACTGTCATCCTCCATCTTGCCAAGAAAGAAATTACAGAACTCCACACGTTGTCGTTTGCCTCCTGCACGAAGACCTTGCAGTAGCTGAATTTTGTATGTTTTCATGCGTAAACGTCGGTGTAAGAGACTGCAGACGGACATCTGGGCCATGTTGAGCTCTCAAGCCGCAGGCGAACGGATATCTGCGGATTCCTTTTGAAACTATGACGGATAAGTTCGACATCCGTGTGAGACACTTGGGGACTGCACGGCGATTTGCCTTTACACAAGCAACCTGTTTCTCGGAACAGTTCAAGTCATCGTCTAATGCTCTGTTCTGTAGGAGTATCCGCACCATACCTCGTACGAAAGTCACGTTGAACAGCTATTACTGACCCGCACTACTCAAAACGTGGAACACAAAAGCTTTCTGTTGCCCCGACATCATTTTTACTAGAACAGAAGTAGACGCGCACTGCTGCTACCTAGCGCGAATCAAGTAAAACTCGAGAGTTTGCTCTTTCCAATAGTATGTTGCTGACGCACGTATCTCAAGTAACATAATAGTCATGATTTTTCAAAATCGGATGATTCTTTTTGATACACCCTGTACAGTGATGGGTCTTTCTGCGTATTCAGATACAATGTGTTACATTTGCTAGTGTTGAGGGTCAACTGTGAGTAACTACACAAAGCGTCGACCTCTGCAGGTCTTCCTGCATTTCGTACAATTTTCTCGTTCTGCGACTACAGCATTATGGTTCACGAAAAGCCTCAACGAACGTCTGCCGAATCATTTACTTCCCCCGATGTAAAGAATCCAGGCTGTATTTTCTCATTATTACTGGAGTCTTTAGAAACATGTTAATTGATACTAATCTCCGGACAGCTCACAAAATTGAAGCCATAGACCGTCTTGTTGACAAACAGTAATTGCTGTAAATGGTGGCGGGAAATCGCCCTGTTTCGATTACTCCGGATTCTCTTTTGTTACCGCTGTCCAGCGCCGGGCGCAAACCTCATTCGCGGTGACAAATCATCGGATAAGCTTCGGCATATACCCCTACAAACGACCAATTACGTGTTGCAGAAACTGCGCTTCTCCGTACACGTGTTCGGCGGTCGGTAGCGACAATGCGAACGTTGCTGAAACATATTTCGTACTTCGTTGGTGTTCTTCTGACAGAAAATTTACTCGTACATCATTATTACCGCGAGTTCTGAATATCCATTTAGTATATAAATTGTCTTTTAACGATGATACCATGCGTTAGGTTTCAGTATTTCAGGTCACATAACTTGTGCTGCATAATTATTATACTTACCAAATCAATACTTTTTAAAACTTGTTTAGACGGATAATATAGACATAATAGGACAACTCACCGTGTTTGTAAGTCAATTTCACGTCCAGTAAATTTGACATGTTCCAACAACAGAGGAGATTGTAGCAGCTTGGTATAATTTTCAGACTTCCGCCCCTAGCCAGTCCCCTAACAGATGTTCAGTATATTTTCTTAACCCATTTTTAAATGATGGCATGCGATTTTTATGTGTTGCAATCTATTTCTGAAATCAAAAAATTACTCCGTGTTCCAAGGTACATCTTGGTAATGACCGTAGGGACAAATATTAGACTAACATTTAAAAGAGCAGCAGCTGAGAAAATCTTTTCATTATTGTGTTTAATAGTCTATATCAATCTTTTGCAACCTTTTTGAATACGCGACTCCTGGGAACCCCCCAGAACCATAATAAATGTATGTCACCGATTTCAGAGGCAACGTATTTAATTTATACTGATCGAGAAATCAAGTGCAGTGTTAAAAGAGATCGCAGTGCTCTGCGGGCAGATATGTAATTATATTCCTTGCCGCGGGGGAGACATGGGGGTGAGAAGGGGTCAGCGGCGCATAGTCGCGCGTTTTCGTTCACTACATCCAGTTGTCTGAGTACGCCAGCAAGTACGGACGTGATTATTGTCTTCGCGCTTCGCTGTGAGCGAGCATGAAATGGACAAGTTTCTTAAAAGACCTGTGCGGCCCTCCATGTCTGGTATAAGTGGCAATGGCGGAAGCGAATCAAAATAGACTTTATGCCGACAGTTACCTTAAGTATGGTTCTACTGTCATGAACAATAAACCTCAATGTGTTAATTGCGGCGAAGTATTATCACGTGAGAGTATGAAACCATCAAAGCTTCTGCGTCACCCCTCAACTAAACATTCCAAGGAAGCTGATAAATCGTTGTATTTCTTCGAAATGAAACTGAAAATACTTAAACAGCGGCAAACTACTATGATTCAGGTAATAAATAGTAATGTTATTTGTTGATTTAAAACAGTATTAATGTTTCTGAATTTTTATTGTTTTATTTATTTAACAATATTTTCATTTGATTTTAGGTATCCAGTGTCAACGAGAAAGCGTTTGTACAGTGGCTGGCATGAAAATAGGGCTTCAAGATCATCTCGCCATCTTACTGCATTGGTAGTTTTTTTATAGTGATAATTTCAAATGTTTGTAAAAATATTTTAAAAAAATTGGGCAATTCTATTTTTAGTCTAGGATGTGATGGAGTCCTTTCAACAAGAAAATTCTCACTAGCTACAAGGAAAAAAATTAAAACTAACATTATAAGAAATTTTGGAGGAAAACATTTTTTTACTGCTACCTGTGGTAGTAACACAATCACTAATGTAATTGGACTGAAAAAAATTGAACATCCTCAAAGTTTACAGATGCATATGCTGCGTCTTTTGTTTCGGAAACATAAAATTATTCTGAGATAAAATATAAAATATTATAAGAGGTGTGAAACTGTGCCGACTGCGTAGCGAAAAATGTAGTCACTGATGACTTTTCGCTCTGAAAGACTGCGAAGAAACTTCCCGTTAGAAAGTTGTTAAGAAAACTACAAAATTATTTTTGGTAACATTTCAGACATCATTATTGTATCGTTTCACGTACAGAGGCAAAATACTTCGGGTATATTCCGTGCTCAGCAGCGCGCGAGTCGTTGTAGATAGTCGCCAAGAGTCTTGTTCGGACGGCTAGCTTTAATATGACCGAGAATATTCCCTACTTCCCGAAAATATTTTACTGGCTACTAATACATATGCTTCGTCATTGAATCTGTCACTCAAAACGCCAATATACGCTACGCTAAAGTAATTGTGGTTATTTTGAAGCCAATATTTTCACTGAAGTAGAGCAAAATACTTGTTCACAAGGTTTTGTGAAACCCAAGTTTTATCTGAATTTGCTCTAAGCCTATTATTCTTAGCACGCAATACGTGCTTGGTACACAAAAACCTCGTTCTTACTACAGCAATGTCCCTGATTTGTGTTACAACTTTCGTAGATCATTACAGGTTCTGAATTAAAAACCAAGTGGGCGGAGAAGACAGTGCATTGAACTGAAAGCTAGAATAATCAATTTTATCACGGAAATTAGCCTGTATTTCTCTTGCCATCGGATACTTTCCTCTGTCATACTAAAGTAATACAATTCTACGTTCTAGCTTTTTGTACAAGTCGTCAAATATCATAGATTTCTACGCTCTTCTCGGAGAATCAGAATAGGTGCTGGGACTATTCTAATGTTACTGCGCTGTTTACATATACAGTCGATACAGAAACACCACAACGTTTTGTCATTTTATGAGCTGCATTACCCTTACTACGAAACAGCAAGTAAATCCTTCTATGAAAAAAAGGAGTTAAATTTCGAATGTACAAGTAAACCGAATGTAGTAAGATTATATCCGAATGTAAAGACATTCGTTACAGCAGGTTTTTAGGAAAAACTGTTGTTAATTAATGCAGAATTGACAATCTTATTTTAATTGACAGTTACTGTCGAGTAAACTAATCGCCACCATTTGTGATAAATTTATCAGACCCCTACTGTAAGGGAAAAACATTTGCGGTATGTCCTCTATAACTGAAATGAATAGACAAACATTTGAATCAAGTCAGCTTTTTACATAGACGGCACCTACCTAAACTGAAGGATCTTCTGTCTCCGTGTCTTCAGGTTCACTGTCGTTTGTTTCAGCCAGGTGTATCATCACAGATTCCACTATGGTGTCTCTTAAATCCTGGTTCAAGAAATCACTTTCTTGCAATGCCTCTGCGTTTTACGCACCTCTCCCAGTCCTGCCGAGTAACATTGTCAAGTGCTTCGTGTGTTAGCTTGTTGACATCAGCAAGTTTGAAAGTAGTATTTCTTTTCATTACTTCTCGCTTTAATTGGGCCCGTGTCAATTTAGTGGGATTATACTGGTAGGGTCCCGGGTTCGATCCCCGCCAGTGCCTAAATTTTGATAAATAATCAGCATTGGCGGCCGAAGAATTCCGGCATAAGAAGTCAGTCTCATTCTGCCAACGGCCTTGCTCTCTCCATTGGCAAAAGATTCCGGAATAGTCCCCCATTCGGATCTCCGGGAGGGGACTGCCAAGGGGGAGGTTACCATGAGAAAAAGATTGAATAATCTACGAAAGGATAACGTTCTACGAGTCGGGGCGTGGAATGTCAGAAGCTTGAACGTAGTAGGGAAACTAGAAAATCTGAAAAGGGAAATGCAAAGGCTCAATCTAGATTATAGTAGGGGTCAGTGAAGTGAAATGGAAGGAAGACAAGGATTTCTGGTCAGATGAGTATCGCGTAATATCAACAGCAGCAGAAAATGGTATAGCAGGTGTAGGATTCGTTATGAATAGGAAGGTAGGGCAGAGGGTGTGTTACTGTGAACAGTTCAGTGACCGGGTTGTTCTAATCAGAATAGACAGCAGACCAACACCGACAACGATAGTTCAGGTATGCATGCCGACGTCGCAAGCTGAAGATGAACAGATAGAGAAAGTGTATGAGGATATTGAAAGGGTAATGCAGTATGTAAAGGGGGACGAAAATCTAATAGTCATGGGCGACTGGAATGCAGTTGTAGGGGAAGGAGTAGAAGAAAAGGTTACAGGAGAATATGGGCTTGGGACAAGGAATGAAAGAGGAGAAAGACTAATTGAGTTCTGTAACAAGTTTCAGCTAGTAATAGAGAATACCCTGTTCAAGAATCACAAGAGGAGGAGGTATACTTGGAAAAGGCCGGGAGATACGGGAAGATTTCAATTAGATTACATCATGGTCAGACAGAGATTCCGAAATCAGATACTGGATTGTAAGGCGTACCCAGGAGCAGATATAGACTCAGATCACAATATAGTAGTGATGAAGAGTAGGCTGAAGTTCAAGACATTAGTCAGGAAGAATCAATACGCAAAGAAGTGGGATACGGAAGTACTAAGGAATGACGAGATACGTTTGAAGTTCTCTAACGCTATAGATATGGCAATAAGGAATAGCGCAGTAGGCAGTACAGTTGAAGAGGAATGGACATCTCTAAACAGGGCCATCACAGAAGTTGGGAAGGAAAACATAGGTACAAAGAAGGTAGCTGCGAAGAAACCATTGGTAATAGAAGAAATACTTCAGTTGATTGATGAAAGGAGGAAGTACAAACATGTTCCGGGAAAATCAGGAATACAGAAATACAAGTCGCTGAGGAATGAAATAAATAGGAAGTGCAGGGAAGCTAAGACGAAATGGCTGCAGGAAAAATGTGAAGACATCGAAAAAGATATGATTGTCGGAAGGACAGACGCAGCATACAGGAAAGTCAAAACAACCCTTGGTGACATTAAAAGCAACGGTGGTAACATTAAGAGTGCAACGGGATTTCACTGTTAAATGCAGAGGAGAGAGCGGATAGGTGGAAAGAATACATTGAAAGCCTCTATGAGGGTGAAGATTTGTCTGATGTGATAGATGAAGAAACAGGAGTCGATTTAGAAGAGATAGGGGATCCAGTATTGGAATCGGAATTTAAAAGAGCTTTGGAGGACTTACAGTCAAATAAGGCAGAAGGGATAGATAAGATTCCATCAGAATTTCTAAAATCATTGGGGGAAGTGGCAACAAAACGACTATTCACGTTGGTGTGTAGAATATATGAGTCTGGCGACATACCATCTGACTTTCGGAAAAGCATCATTCACACAATTCCGAAGACGGCAACAGCTGACAAGCGCGAGAATTATCGCATAATCAGCTTAACAGCTCATGCATCGAAGCTGCTTACAAGAATAATATACAGAAGAATGGAAAAGAAAATTGAGAATGCGCTAGGTGACGATCAGTTTGGGTGTAGGAAAAGTAAAGGGACGAGAGAGGCAATTCTGACGTTACGGCTAATAATGGAAGCAAGGCTAAAGAAAAATCAGGACACTTTCATAGGATTTGTCGACCTGGAAAATGCGTTCGACAATATAAAATGGTGTAAGCTGTTCGAGATTCTGAAAAAAGTAGGGGTAAGCTATAGGGAGAGACGGGTCATATACAATATGTACAACAAGCAAGAAGGAATAATAAGAGTGGACGATCAAGAACGAAGTGCTCGTATTATGAAGGGTGTAAGACAAGGCTGTAGCCTTTCACCCCCACTCTCAATCTGTACATCGAGGAAGTAATGATGGAAATAAAAGAAAGGTTCAGGAGTGGAATTAAAATACAAGGTGAAAGGATATCAATGATACGATTCGCTGATGACATTGCTTCCTGAGTGAAAGTGAAGAAGAATTAAACGATCTGCTGTACGGAATGAACAGTCTAATGGGTACACAGTATGGTTTGAGAGTAAATCGGAGAAAGACGAAGGTAATGAGAAGTAGTAGCAATGAGAACAGCGAGAAACTTAACATCAGGATTGATGGTCACGAAGTCAATGAAGTTAAGGAATTCTGCTACCTAGGCAGTAAAATAACCAATGACGGACGGAGCAAGGAGGACATCAAAAGCAGACTCGCTATGGCAAAAAAGGCATTTCTGGCCAAGAGACGTCTACTAATATCAAATACTGGCCTTAATTTGAGGGAGAAATTTCTGAGGATGTACGTCTGGAGTACAGCATTGTATGGTGGTGAAACATGGACTGTGGGAAAACCGGAACACAAGAGAATCGAAGCATTTGAGATGTGGTGCTATAGACGAATGTTGAAAATTAGGTGGACTGATAAGGTAAGGAATGAGGAGGTTCCACGCAGAATCGGAGAGGAAAGGAATATGTGGAAAACACTGATAAGAAGGGACAGGATGATAGGACATCTGCTAAGACATGAGGGAATGACTTCCATGGTGCTAGAGGGAGCTGTAGAGGGCAAAAACTGTAGAGGAAGACGGAGATTAGAATACGTCAAGCAAGTAATTGAGGACGTAGGTTGCAAGTGCTACTCTGAGATGAAGAGGTTAGCACAGGAAAGGAATTCGTGGCGGGCCGCATCAAACCAGTCAGTAGACTGATGACAAAAAAAAAAAAAAAAATAAATAAATACTGGCAGTGATACGGTGGTAGACGTACCACTTGGTGTCCCATTTCGTTTGCCAGTTGATCTAATTCGTAAGTCTTTCTGTCATCTACGATTTCTTCTTTAGACAGAAGTGCAGCCTTCGTTTCATCGACTGAAAATTAAACATTCTTTCTCTTTAACCACTCCATAATGTCTGCCTTGCGCCAATTTGAACGTGGCAGCTTTCCTATCTGAATTGAGTGGTAGCTGGCCTTATCCGTCACGATAGTTGACCCTTCTTCCAGCGCAGACAACAGTCGAATAAACCAATTATTAAAAATTTCTCCATTCATTTCTGAATGGAAATCGGATTGGCAAGAACTTTCCCCACGACGAAAAACAAGTTTGGCCACTGGTATGAAGCCTGTGGTTAATGAACCAGAGTGGCCGATGATTAATCGGCCACCTCTACCAGTAGGCACTTTCAAACTGCCGTTTCCTTTGCAAAAAAAAAAAAAAAAAAAAAAAAAAAAATGGTTCAAATGGCTCTAAGCACTATGGGACTTAATATCTGACGTCATCAGTCCTCTAGACTTAGAACTACTTAAACCTCACTAACCTAAGGACATCGCACATATCCATGCCCGAGGCGGGATTCAAACCTGCGACCGTAGCGGTCGCGCGGTTCCAGACTGTAGCGCCTGGAACTGCATGGCCACTCAGGCCAGCCGAAGACGAAGAACGGAGGTCTCTGAGCACGAGTAATTAATTTTTTCACGGAGGTCAGCCTGTATTTTTTTAGCCATTGGATATTCTCCTCTGTTGTAATACACAGGTACAGTTCTATGCACGAGTCCTCTGTTAAAATCGTCGAAGTCCATTGATTTCAGTTCACATTCGTATCTCTTTCTTGGAAAATCGAAACACCCATTCATGCCTAGAAATTATGCCAATGACACAGATTTGCTAATATGGTCTACAGTTGACTTGGAGACACCACAAGCTTTAGCAGTAAGATTATGAATTTACGCAAAATTTAAGTTATTCTTCGCTTTTCAATTGTTGGCTAGATAAGGAAAAAACTTGAGTACATTCGATATGATAATTTTCGATTGTTTACGAATGTCTTTCCACCCTTTATGCACATCGACCAGAGGGGTACTACAAGTAGGCCGTTGCTCTTACATTGTTGTTCACCACCGACCACATGTCAAAGCACCTTTCTAAAGACAGTAAGACACTGAGATCAGATGTGAACACTCGATATAGCACGGTAACACTGAGTTTTCAGCTGCTCTGACTTACCGCTCCGCTAACGGCAACTACATGGAAACAAGACAGAGAGGTGGGCGAATGACAGCCCCTGCTGGGAGCAGGCAGCGGCCATGACCTTGAGGACTCTACTTTCGTGCCGGCCACTATAGCTAGCTACCGAGTCGTATTCGGAGTCTCTACAGCAGAGAAGAGAAGCCGCATACAGTTGCAGAGACTTTTATTTTGCCAGCAGCCCTGGATGTGTTTGAAATTATCTTAGACAACCAAGAGGCAAACGAGCTAAAACGCGTACCACTTTCTGGTAATACGATTGAACACAGAATAAACGATGTGAGTGGTGACATTCGAGAACAGTTAGTCGAAAATTTAAAGAAGAGCCCACATTTTGCTTTTGCTTTGCAGTTTGATGAATCTACTGATGTTTCATATTGTGCTCAATTTATAGTATTTGCGCGCTTTGAAACAGAAGAAAGTATCATTGAAGACATTTTATATTGCAAAGCACTCCCTTTAAACACTACTGGCCAGTGTTTGTATGATATGGTTTAGAAAGCACTCACAACTACGAGACTGATTGGACAAAATGTATCGCTATTTGTAGTGATGGTGCTAAAGCTGTGACTGGCAGTAAAAGTAGGCTTGTCGCAAAATTAAAATCAATAATGCGAAATTTTTCATGGACACAGTGCTTTCTTTATTGACAAGCTCTGACAGCCACGATTTTAACTTCTGATTTAAATGATGTGCTTAAAGAGGTGATCAAAGTTGTGAACTCTATTAAAGGTAAAGTGTTTAGGATCATTTGTGAAGACATGGGTTCGCTCCATCAAAATCTCCTTTATCACATAGAGGTCAGGTAGGTTTCTAATGGGAAGGTATTGACATGAGTTCTGGAACTAAAAGGTGAATTGTTAATGTTCTTACAAGATTCTAAATCTGGATATGCGAATTACTTTTGCGACGCTGTTTGGCTATTAAAATTAGCATTTCTTGCGGATCTTTTTAACCAACTAAATACTTCAAACAAGAGCCTTCAAGGGAAAGAAGAATCAGAGGATTCTTCACAAAACTTAGTTTGTGGTCAACGTTTTTACGAAAGATGATGTTTTAGTCTTTTCCTTGTATTCGGAGGATTGTCGAAAAAAATGGAATGGAGCAGTCGGTGGTAATTAGTTCTCACATTCCTTGCATGATACAGAGCTTGCATAATTTGGAAGAGAAACTATGAAGTTACATTCCAGAGCTTAACTCTGTCGCTACAACTGGCTGATCTCAGTTCGATGACGAAAGAAACACTTATAGATGTAGCAGCTGATGGGATGCTTAAAATGGAATTTAATACGCAAAAGACTGACTACTTCCAATGAAGAGGAAAGAAGAGCATTCAGAGCTGGCAAAGGAATCTTTGAAATTATTAGTGCCATTCACCACTTCCTACCTTTCTGAATTAGCGTTCTCTTCATGGTGAACATAAAAACTAAGAAGGGAAATAGACTTCAGCTAGAAAATGATCTGATGATTTGTGTCTCAGAAATAGAACCACGATTTGACAAATTATTAATAAATAAACAGGCCCAGCCACTCATTGAAACTGTTTTATTTTTATTGCAGTCTAGGACCTATAATCCTTGCATGCTTTCATCTGGCTAAGTGGCACCCATGGCAGATATCACTGGTGTCGCCCTATGAATAAAAACTGTTCAAAACAATAAAATCTTAATATGTTTCAAGTATGCTTTTTTAATAATACAAATGAGAGACATTAGTCATCAGGTATCAAATTGCAATTGCGCCAATAAAGCGCTGTGCATTTGCATACAATCGCTGGATGGTACCATTGTTGTTATTGACTTTACTCTTAACGGTATGGCTTGTGCTTCGCGGGAAAGAAATGACACTGAAATAACAGAAAACGCCGAGGAAAAAAGAGCGTAATGTTATACATCAGCATTGTTATTATTACTACGACGAACAAAGTACATTAGACGCTTCGACAAAGACAACGCCGCCGACAATGCAGCGTTCAGCTGTACTGTTAGCGACACCCCTCGCATTGAAATTATTGTAACCGATACCTCCGCTCGGGTCTGCTCGAAGATGTTGCCAAATTCTCTGTGACGAGGTTGCAAGGAAGACTCATGTTACTTCATGGCCTTGAAATACCTCTATATGCATTCAATTTTAGATATGTCGTAGTTAACCAACACGAATTCAATAAAACCGCGGATTAACCGATACGTAGGCAGATGTTTCATTCAGCAAACCATTTTCTGTGTTCATGACTCTTTTGAAGAGAAGGTAAAAACAAATGTCTTTAGATCTACATTTTACAAACTGTTTTAGTATGTTTTCGAAATGGAATGCAGTATCCTTTTTTATGTGAATTCCAACAGAAAAATATGTTTCGCATAACGAGTGTTCAGCAATGCAGGTAAGACTCAGAAGTGAATTATCCTCGTTAAAAGAGAACCGACTGTATAGTCAATTTGTAAAAACAAGATCTTTTTTCTAATTTCTCACAGTTACTTATCGGATCATCTTCATTTAGTTATCGATCGGTTCCTGAAAACAGTTTTCCAGTTTTGCGTTTATTTATCGTTAACACGGTGTATTTATTGTGAGGTTATCTACATTATGCTAAAGTAAGCAGCCGTCCCGATTTGGCCAGGACAGTACCGGTTTTTGGAGTCCTGTCCCCCTGTCCCGACCGGTTTCAGCCGGTTTTTACAAATCAGATCCAAGCCCGGTTATGGGATATTTCAACATGTAACTTTTCACATTTTTAGCATTGTGGAAGTGTTTTACACTTTATTTCCACATCATATCCCAAACCTAAGATATTACATTATAGAATGCGTTTACACGAACTGTCTGCAGACGCTTTCGAGACCTTCAATAATACTTGCGCTGAAGTTGGTGTTACTGAGCTGGATTTCCCTAGCGGCAGCCCTTTCGTTGTTTTTTGTTGGCGTGAGCATTGTAGCGCGTGCAGATTTTAACCAGCTTCGCAACGCCCAAACATCATTGCGTTTTCAGTTCCGAACTTCAGAATATGTAAGTAACGTATTCATAATTCATTGTCATAAACAGTGTGGTAACTCTGCTTTTAATTTACCCTCTACTACTTTGGATCATCCCTCAGAGCGCAACAAATTTTTACTATTGTGATATATGACACAGCCATGCAAATAGGAGCTGTCTCTTTCTATTGGATGTGATGCGCGGATGGGTGTTAGATATTTAATGTGTGTTTCGGTATGTAGTCAGCGCCATCATAACTTCCAAACGAAAGGTCCGATTTTAATGCAGTTATTTTATCTGACAGCTAGTTTAATAAAAATGGTTCTTAACTATGTTCCATGAAAGTTTGTACAGTAGTTCAAATTTCACCAGCTAAATTTTAAGTAAAAGAAATTAACACTAGCTCCCCTGAGATTACGCTATATAATATGATAATTACGGTAGCAACTATAAGAAAATTAGCACAGCTGACACGATGAACATTTCAAATGACGCCTCCAAGACCCCAACAGCAAGTTATAGGAGGCAAAAAGCTCAATTCCTCGTCTGGCTGATAATGAAGCAAACTAAGACACTTTCTAAAGTGTATACAGTATAAAATGCATTTCAAGCGTCAATTTTTAGCAATAAAATGATAATTACAATTTTACAGTTATATTACCTTAGCTGTCCTCTATTAGTGAGAAGTATGTAGCTGTTTATTTTTAACTATGAACTCCAAATTCGGTTCAAAAGACGTTATCTTTATGCTCAGGACTGGTTCAACTTCGAGTCGGTTTATATAGGCCTATTTATTTCTTCAGGAAAAGCAATGTTGGAAACCCTGATTCACACTTATGTATCGAATATAAAGACATTACAAATTTTATCGCTTGTTCTGCTAAAGCGGGATCTCTTGACGACAAGATATTCAAAAATCTGTCACACGTCGGCACAGTTAACGAGTCAGCATTTGAATCTGACAAACTACAGGATTCTAAATTGACTGAAAATAGGTACCTTATCCAGGTTCGGTCGCTGTTGATTGAAAGAAAATACGAGTTTCAGATTAGTGTCCACTGTACAGTCTGTAATGTAATAAAATAAAAATCATTTGTGACCCTTTTTCTTTCCTATCAGTGTAATGTAATAGAATGAATATGAGCCGTGACTTATATAAAAAAGAAACACACATTAACGCAATGGCTCGGCATAAAAGAGAAATAACTAATGTAGGAATATTATTAACAGTATAATATGTTGTTTAATTTAGCCCGACGTGTGTAAGCACTGAGTAAACTAGCTCAGTTCTCAGGGTATTTACGTAATTGTCGATAATTAATTTCCTTTTCTTATTTACTCAACACATAGATATTATTCCATGCTCGTGAGAAGTCGTGCGCTTACTGCACCAGAGAATATTTGCTAAGTCTGTTCGATGTACACTTCTGCAATACGTAACTTAACATCATGGTTTCGCCTCGATTCCCCAATATAACAAGAGTACCATCTACAAATGAAATCCTATAATGGAACTGGGATCCTGTGACCAGACCTTTTCTGCCTGGGATGTTATCTTGTCATATAAAGAAAATCTGTAAGTAATATTGTTAAATTATTGGTAGCTGCCTCCGGTCTCGTGGGATCTGAAATAAGGTTAATTGTCCTAACCGATGGCACGCCTCGTAGATGAGCTAAAAGACAAATGTTAAAGATTTGACAATTCTTTGTTAAGGCTCATATCTATTTAAAACAATCCAGGTATCAGACTACCAATTGATTGACTACATACACAAATTCTTTTGACAAAATAACCATTATATTTTTCGGGTTTTAAGTACAACTTACATTATCAGCTGGTATAGCAAGATGAGCTTTTCACAAGATCGTCCTCTTAGGTCCGAATCCAAGCAGTTATGATAAGTGAAAGACAAAGGAAAGATAGTTCATGCATAAAAGCGCAAGAGTCCATGGAATAACACATCCATTATAGTTCTATCTCTTCCTTTTTCGCGTACTTGTCGTAATATTTAGTTTACATTTTTTAAAACCCAAGTCCACCCGGGAGAAACAGTTCAAGTCCTAGCAAATGCTCCTTGGTAAGAGTTGCTGTATCGCGCGGTAATGGACCTAGGCCTATGTTGTACTCTTTTTGAAATTCCTTTAGCTTTGTGAGCCTTCGTTTTAGGCCAAACGCAGAACGATCGCCAGTAAAGTAGTATCTTAAGGACGTACAATTACTAGAATAAGTACAAGTTCTTTGTAACATACAACTGTCATTGATTCCCTTAAGAAACTAAGTTTTTTGATTAATTTACTATTACTATAATGTGATTATCCAATAACGCACGTAATTGTGAACTATCAATTACGAGAAAGAGATATTTATGCGATCCGGTACTTCATTTTCGTGTCGCGGTACCGGGTCGCGATCCTTCAGCTGGGGAATGCTGCCTCAAAGCATTCTTTCACGCAAAGACTTGGTGTTTCTTCATAAATTGGACAAATAACCAAGAGATAACTGGTAAAAGGCGATTAATGATAGCTTCATTTAATAAGTACACAGACGTACACAACTCATCCGGAAAAAGTACTTTCTCCTTCTGCTTCATTTCTTTAAGGTATAAGACGATATTATTGCGCATCCGAACTGAACTTTCCTCTCTTTACGCCAACTGCGAGAGAATTCGCACGCTCTATTTTCTCGTCAATTATTGCTGTTAAAACGTTTCAGAAACGGATGGACAACAACTAATATGACGAATGAAACTGTGTGAATTGTTTAACATGGATTCTAGGAGCAGCTCACTCATTTTGGCCGTGGCTATCAACGTGTTAAAAATATCTGAATTAAAGTCTTCGAGGACGTCTGTTTATCTTACACAAGTGACCAACGACGATAATTTCTTTTCTCTTTGAAGTTGCTCGTTTCAGCACTTACAAAGCAGAAAAAAACAGGAATCATAAACATATCTATTCACCAGAACAATTGTCTTACACAAAAACAAACTAATAAAAAGGCGGTCTGATAGACCCCTACGTAGTAATTGTGTTCCTGTAGACATCCATAGATAGCAGATGGGTTAATCAATTTAACAATTTAACAAACCCTCATATACTGTCATTTATTTACTTTTTAACACAGGTATCCATTCATAATAAAAAGAGGGCCAACAGATCACGATGTCCATAGCACGAAATGTGTAGGAGAGTTTTCTGGTTTCTCATGGAGGGAAGTATGACGTAGGTATGACACGGAGTATCACTTGAAAACGGCCAAACACAAGTCATCAGATACCAGTGCCGCATCTTTGAGAAGTTTAACAGACTTCTTTCGGCAAGTCGTTCCAAGTGACCACGAACTTAAACTAGCTGCAGAACTACAATGATGGCACGTCGAGTAGGTTTCTCCTAAAATGGGTCGATGCTACCCTACAGCCACATGGCGAAAATCTTCAGGTACTTTACCCCTTTTTGCCAGAAAGACAGGTTTTTGTCCACGCCTTTTTTGGGATGAGAAGCCAGCGATCAGTTGGCTGGCTAGATGGGTCCTGTATGTGAGCTGATCGTGCTGTCCACTTTCTCTCTTACTTATTTTCCACAGGATAAAACTGTTCACTGCAGCAACGTCCACCAGGAAATAAAATATTCTGTGCCAACGTTTTACAGAACGTCTGCCAATAGCATACCTTTCCTGTAATTGATCAAACATATCGGCACAACCCATTATTTTGTTGTATTCTGCCACAACTTCAGGACAAGAAATCTCTTTACTAGTACCATCCTTGTTTTTCCTTTTCACTGTGGCTGTTTCTCATGGGTCATGAATTGAGGACAGGAAAGTGACTGGATGGTTATCCAAAAAATGGTTCAAATGGCTCTGAGCACTATGGGACTTAACTACTGTGGTCATCAGTCCCCTAGAACTTAGAACTACTTAAACCTAACTAACCTAAGGACATCACACACATCCAAGCCCGAGGCAGGATTCGAACCAGCGATCGTAGCGGTCACGCGGTTCCAGACTGTAGCGTCTAGAACCGCACGGCCACTCCGGCCGGCCGATGGTTATCCATCCATTTTACTACAGAAATGGCTCGTTTTGTTTCAAACTGGAATTCTCATCGTTCCAATTTTACGTTTTCCTTCATTAATTTGGGTAAATCAAAAGTATTTACCTTATACTATAGCTTTGAGGAAAAAACATCACAAAATGTCACGCAAACAGCACTGAAAGGCTCCTCTACAGAGCTACACTCAGCTATACAATGCCTCTGCGCGAAGGTACAGCAAAAACGGCGGGAACTTCCGACTGGAAGTAGTACCCTATACTGTTCACTAGGTGGTAGCACCGTACAGAGGTGGGAACTGTGAATCCTACGGGACTAGGAGCGAGTTCATTGTAGTGGGAAGCATGTTTCCCACGGCTCACGTAAGGGTTAAAAGGATGTTGTAGTTCGCACAATCGAGTGCCTTTGACATATCACAGAAAATACCTGCTGCTTGTAACTTGTTATTTAATGAATTAAGTACATTTTCACTGTAGGTGTAAATAGCCTTTTCGATATCAGAACCCTTCAGAAATCCATACTGTGTTCTTGATAAGACAACCTTAAGATAAACATTTACAGAACACAGGTGAAGGGCGTTTCAAGAACTCAAAATAATTAAAGAGAAACCTTACAGGTGAGGATTTACATATTAAAGCCACAGATACTGAAACAAACTCTGCTGAAGGCCTAAATACAGAGCAACAAGAGTTTTAAATAAAACACGGCTGAAGACCTAATCTTAAAATAGTTGACATGAATTTCCGCTGAAGGCCATATATTACACATAAAACAGACAATATTAATACACGGCTGAAGCCCTGGGACAGTACCTGCGACCAAATAAAATGACAATCACAAAAAACCAACAGCGGTGCTCAGAAGTATTCCAAGGGTCGGCCTGGGGAGGAAACTAACCACAGTTTAGGTGAGACAGGCAGCCAAGCGTAATACTAAACAATCGGGTTGCAACACGACCTAGGGACGGCTTATAAACCAAACAACAACCTAATCAATTCCCTCTGTCGCAACCGACCGACTGCCTATTCCAGTGCGCAGACAGCATTCATCTGCTCAGTGGAAATCACAGAAGCTACACAGTATTCAACGTAAACACACTTGCACAATAACTCAAACAATCGTAAAAGCAATCACTGCGGAACAGCAAGGACGAATCAATTCGACACACAGAGTTCCCACGAGCGGCCGGCGACCAAATACACGTCATCCGATGAGACGACCGACCGAACGACCAACCCAGGTCGTTGCCACTCAAGTTCCGTGTTTCGGAAACGGTCGGGCCAGTCTTGGCTGTCCGAAGCTGACTGCAGCTCCAACACGACTCAACTCTATGTCGGTTCGGAAGTCGTAGACACGGCGACCCGGGCACACTGGCCGCACCCAACCATGCAGAGGTGCCTATTGCTCATTGCCACCACATCTCTGCACAAGGAAGGAACGGACCCACGTCCGGCAAGATGACCAACTGACGAGGCCCAGAAACTGTCAAAAGACCACACAAACGACCAACCAACGGTCGTCCCGCTCCAATCTCCTTCCGTAGGACAGATCGTGTGTGTCGGCAGCGGTCAGCGAGCACCGGCTGTCCGTACCACACTGGCGCTCCGTGCCGGACTCCCTGCGGTCGGACGACGTCCCGCAGACACTGGCTTGGACCCAATCATGCAGAGGGAACACCGGCTCATTGGCCACCCGAAATCTCTGCACACCGAAGGAACCGAGCAAGGTCCCGCAAGGTGATCATTTGAAGGGGCGCAGAAGCGATCGGAAAACTAAATACAAGTCGCCCGATATGACGACCAACTGAACGACCAACCAGCGGTCGTCCCTATTCAAGTCTCCTTCCGTCGGACAGAACACGTGTGTGTCCTCAGCGGTCGGGGGAGTACTGGCAGTCCGGACCGCACCGGTGCTCCGTCCCGACTGAACTTTGTCAGTAGGCTGTTTAGCTTTTTATGTCGGTAACGCCACGTAGCGCTCTGTACAACAATCACTGGCTGTACTGTGTGCAGTCTGTGGCTGGTTGGCATTGTTGAAAAATTCTCTATTGTAGTGGGCAGTTGGATGTTAACAGCGCTTAGCGTTGCGCAGTTGGAGGTGAGCCGCCAGCAGTGGTGGATGTGGGAAGAGAGATGGCGGAGTTTTGAGAGCAGATGATCTGGACGTGCGTCCATCAGAGAGAGTAAATTTGTAAAATTGGATATCATGGACTGATATATATATATATTATGACTTTTGAACACTATTAAGGTAAATACATTGTTTGTTCTCTTTCAAAATCTTTCACTTGCTAACTATGCCTATCAGTACTTAGTGCCTTCAGTAGTTAGAATCTTTCATTTAGATGGCAGTAGTGGCGCTTGCTGTATTGCAGTAGTTCGAGTAACGAAGATTTTTGTGAGGTAAGTGATTCATGAAAGATATAGGTTATTGTCAGTCGGGGCCATTCTTTTGTAGGGATTATTGAAAGTCAGATTGCGTTGCGCTAAAAAAAATATTATGTGTCAGTTTAGTGATGATCAGAATAAGTAAAGAGAGAAATGTCTGAGTACGTTCAGTTCTGCTCAGCTGTTTGAAAATCAATTAACGTAAGAGGTTTACCAGCACAGGAACTCATTAATTTTTCTAAGAGGACGTTTCATATGTCGACCCTTAGCCGAGAATACCTCACTGGAATCTTCTGTTTTGTTCTTGTAGTTTGTGTAATTAGTGTTTATTGCTAGTGCGTAATTATAGAGAGAATTTCCTTCGTAGTTGTAGTTGTTCGTTGTTGGACAGTAAACCAGTTGTGCCATGCATGTAGATTTGCACCAAGTATTTCGGATCTGCGCTTGCAATTAACGAGATATTATTTTCAGTGCTATGCTAATGTGTTTTCTTGTTTTTGCTCTTCAAATTGTGCTTTTCTTGTTATCGTGTGAAATACGTGATCATTATGGCGTGTGAAAAACGTAACACTAGGCTCCAAAGTAAATTAAGAAATGACAGTGAAGACGATAGTAGTGTGTTAGCGCCACTGTGTAATGAATTAACAAATATTCAGAATGGTAATTTGGTAACTGTGCATAGGGAAATGGACCAGGCAACAAATAATGGTGTAAACAGTGAAACAATTAGTGAACAGGGAAGCATTATCGATCGATCGGTCGGCAACAGCTCACCTCAGGAATCCGAAATCACAGGACACAATCTTGCAAATACTGTAGATTCAGGTTTTGCGTCCTCACCGTTTTCTCCAATAAATCAAGACACATTTTCTGCTGTTCAAAATGTGAATATTGCCGGTTCCAATGCACCCTCCGAATAGCACTAAGGAACATGTTTCAGACAGCAGTGCATTGTTATTACAGTTAATGCAACAAATGAGACAAAGGCTACAAAAGTTAGACACAACACTTGAACAAAATCAGAAACAAATGGAACAAAATCAAAAACAGTCACAGCAACAAATGGAGAAAATCAGAAACAAATTACAGAAACACTTCAACAAACACGTGAAGATTTAACTACTGAGTTACATAACATCGAATTGAAATGTCAAAAAGTCTGTAACGACGTAAAAACACAAATTTGTGAGCATTTTAAACGTACTTTATTCGCGGCATGAAAATGCTACATAGAGAATGAACCAGCTGTAAGAATGCGATCTGTCATCCACGATTGTCACAACGAATGAGAATTTTATCATGCCTTCCTCTCAGCATATTGGTCTCAAGTTACACAAGACCGAGTAAAACATAGCATAATAATGATGAAACATTTCGAACAATCTGAATTTTCCAGTCTTGTCAAATATTTCGAAGACATGTTACATAAGAAACAGTATCTTTCAAACCCATACAGCCCCTCAGAACTCATCCGCATTTGCTTAATCAAATTGCCTGAACATTTACTACATATTATTTTGGCGGGACGTTGCAAAGACGACATTGAAGCTTTTCAGGGGCTGTTACAAGAATTGGAAATTGACACTGACAATCGCGGAACTCGAAAACAGGAGCACAACAACTATAGGTCACATCCGTCACAATTCCGCGATGACAGAAATAAGTGGACATGACAAGGCTATTCTTACGATGTAAATCGTGACCAAAACAGACACCACCCATGTGACAACCGTTGGCAGAGTAGTAATAATTACAGTGAAAGGTCACCTCTCCGCAGTAATGACTATCTCAGAGACAATCAGAGAAACAGACAATATGGGAACCAAAATAATTATTATCAAGGGAGACAGAATAACTTCAGACGCAATGGTCCACCGTGCAGTTATGATTCTGGGAGAAATTCTCCACCACATGACCGATAAAAAAGAAACTATGTAGACTATCGACAAAACGACAGACCTGAATTTCATCAGGACTGGCGGGATTCAAACAGGGCAGGGCCCTCTCGACAAGGTGAATTTGTAGAAGTTAGGTCTCCAAATCCCAATAACAACGCAACCCAACAAAGAGACAAAAGGCAATGACTCACACCGCTGGCAGCCACAAAACGTACTTATGAAGCTGACGACGCAGCTGCCGTGGCTAGTAATTACGTAAAAATGGAAGACATTGGGGACATCTTACTCCAGGAACACGATGTAAAACATAACGACATTGCATATCCTGTAATTCACATTACAGTAAATGACGTAACATCTACGGCAGTACTTGACTCTGGCAGTCCCATTTCAGTAATTAGTGAAAGAGCCTTTAGCAAATGCAACAAATCGAACGATTGCCCCACATTTCCGTTACGTAAGATTAAATTACAAGGTGCAATCGCTGGAAAAGTGTAGATGTACGCCAACAAACCAACTTAGAATTCTTTAGTCAAAGCCACAGGTTCTATATGAACTTTCTTATTGTTCCATTATTGTCGACGGAAATTATATTGGGAGTAGAGTTTTTGAATGAATACAAAGCAATCTTAAATTTTCACGATGCTGAAATAAGTTTAGAGAAAGAAGGTAAGTCAATAGCTTTGAAATTTGAAGATTGGCTCTCAAACCATGACGAGGAAGTTAATCAACTTTACCTCCTATTAGACAACAGTTCGGAATTTTCGACGGAACTTGACACTAACAATCACTCTGCAAGTACTGACAGGGATGACATCGACGGAGTATTTGATACTAATGAGTTAATTCAGAATAAAATTCAAACAACTGAGAATTGTAATGACACTGGTAGGCAGGACCTTTTTGAGATTTTACAACCACATTCCACAGTTTTTACTCACAAAACAGGAACAATCAAGGGATTTCAATACCAATTTCGTGTTCGTGAGCATACTAAATTTTGTGTTAGACCATACGTAATTCCAAAACATTATAGGGACCGTGTTAGAACAGAAATAAAATCTGTGCTTGACCAGGGCATTATTGAGCCTGCAGTAAGCTCATACAACAATCCATTACATGTTGTTGAGAAGAAAAATGGATCGATCAGGCTTGTCTTAGATTCGTGACGAATCATTACTATCATCATTCCTGAAACAGACAGGCCGCAAACGTTGGAAGAACGTCTTCAAATTTTTAGTGGTGTAAAAGTGTTGTCTTCCATTGATCTCAGATCCAGCTTTTATCAGATCGAACTTCGCCCAGAATGTAGAAAATACACAGTTTTTCTTTGTTTCGGTGTTTGTTACCAATTTCGGATACATCCTTTTGGTTTGAACATTTCTTCGGCAGCATTCATTCGTGGGGTAAATTCCATATTATCTGAGTTCTTAAAACGTCACATCACCTTATATGTGGACGATATTCTGATAGCAGAAGCATCATGGGAACAACATAATCGCATCCTCAACCGCGTGTTACATATTGTGCAGAATCTGGAATTACAGTTAACTTGGAAAAGTCTGAATCCGGTAGGACAAAGGTGAAGTTTTTGGGACATATTATTTCTTCTGAAGGCATTCAGCCGGATACTGAAAAGTTGGAAGCAATCAGAGCCATTCCAGTTCCATCTACAAACAAAACAAGTCCGCAGTTTTCTAGGTCTCGTAAATTTTTACCGTCGTTTTCTGAATATGCAAATTCTAGTTACACCAAAACTTTTTTCTCTCACTGGAAAAAATGCTATTTGGAACTGGGACGAACAGGTACAGCTGGAATTCAATTCTTTGAAAGAAGAGCTACTTAACGCGCCAATACTAGCTCATTAAGATCTATCGCAAGAATTCTGCCTTAGCACGGATTCTTCTAAAGTCAGTCTTGGTGCCCATTTATTTCAAGAAGCCATAGAAAATGACACTACTGTTCAGAAAACCATTGCTTTTGCTAGCCGAGTGCTAACAAAATCTGAAAAAAATTATTCCGTTATTGAATTTGAAGCTTTAGCTATCGTTTGGGCATTTAACAAATTCCGTTTCTTTCTTTCTGGTAAGCACTTAAAAGTATACAGTGATCATCGTGCATTACAATTTCTTATGTCTTCAAAATCAAATCATGACAGGTTAAAACGTTGCGCATTGTTTCTGCGAGAATTCCACTTCACAATACTCTACATTCCCGGCAAGCAGAACATTGTTGCGGACGCACTGTCACGCGCACCGGCTGGGCTTGAGAAAAGTAACACAGAAAGCAACCTCGAGAAAAATTTCAGTATTCTTTACATTCAGAAAGTCGCCTTTGAAAACTTCATCACCACATCTTTAAAGGACATTGCTCATGAACAAGATAAAGATCCGATTTGGAAAGACATAAAAAGTAAATGGCATGAAAAGACACACACACAGATTCGGCATTGTTATCTGGCTGGAAACAACATACTTTTCAAACGCTGCACTGTTGATTACAAGCTATGGGTACTTTGCATTCCTGACGATTTTGTTAATAAGCTCATTTGGTACATTCTTTTTAGTTACGCACATTTTGGTCCAAGAAAATGTTATCCTATTCTTCGGACGACTTGTTATTTTAACAATATGGAAAAGATAATTCGAAGAGTGTTGTCTATTTGTAAACTTTGTCAAAAGGCTAAACCATCTACTATCTCACATCGTTCTCCGTTGTTTCCTATCATTCCTTCTAAATTAAAAGAATTTGCTGCTGTTGATCTCTTGGGACCCCTTGTCAGAACATTGAATGGATTTTCGCACATTCTAGTCGCTGTTGAACTTACTTCAAAGTTTGTTTCTTTCACACCGTTATGTAAAGCCACTGGACGGTCTGTATCCAACGCCATTGTTAAAAATTTCTTACGTGAAGGTGGACACGATAGTACAGTCATTTCAGATAACGGACCACAATTCAGGTCTGCTGTTTGGTCACGCATGCTTCGGAATCATAAAATTAAACCTATTTTTATTTCATGGTACTCATCACATTGTAACCTGTCTGAACGGATTATGAAAGAAATCAATAAGCTTTGCAGACTTTATTGTCACAGAGGGCATCAGTATTGGGACAGATATTTACACTTATTTCAAAACGTGCTGAATGAAATGCCTCATGACTCCACTGCTTTACCACCTATTCTTGTACTGAGGAATGAAGAACCACCGAACAGAATCAGAGAGATTGTAGCTTTTCTGGATACACGTAAACTTCGACACAAAGACATAATTGATTTAGCTATTAAAAATATAAAATCTGCAGCAGACAAAAGGAGAAAACTGCATGGTAAAGCAAATGCAAAGAAATTATACATTGGTGAGAAAGTTCTCATTAAAGCTCACTGATTGTCACATAAGAGGAAACGCTTGAGTCACAAATTCCTTCTGATTTACAATGGACCTTACAGAATCCGAAGTATACCACATGATAATTGCGTTGAAGTTGAAACTCTGCGTACTAGGAAGAGTAAAGGATTACACCACATTTCACATGTAAAACCGTTTATTGAAAGATAATCTGCTTATTAACTTAGTCTTTGCCACAAAATTTTTCACTTCACACTACTAGTACGCTTTGTCACACTTAGAAACTGTTAACATGCAACTATGTTCTAAAGCTAACTATCCAGTCAGGAACCTAGGGAACTTATTTACACAAGTAATTACAAATGCATTGTTATAGTGAACAGAGGACACCGTGTTATTTTGTGTATACATTATTGCTTGTTAGTTGCACGATTACGTAACGACTATAAGGTTTATATACTTGGAACATATACTGCTAATGAGATTTTAAGGCAACATTTTGGTTTACTTGAAAAGACATTCTTTATTTGAAGTACTTTCTGTGAGATTATAGATGACTTAGTGTTTGGTTTCTTTGACAGCTACACGATTATATCACGAGCGCTACTAATGTGTGACACAGTTTACATTGTTGCTTTTGTGGTGTATCTGTTTTATATCTGCACAGTTTTTCTGTATTATTCTGGAAAGTAAAACATGTTTTAGTAGTAACTTTTGTGGTATAGCTACAATGAGACAGCGTTTTTCGCAGCACAACCAAAGATTACAGTATAGTACTTTGTTGATCATGGTACTGTACGTAATAACTACGATATCTATACGCAAAGCATTTCACTTTTGTTTATGATGAGGTGAGGACATTGACTTCTACAGAACTTTCCTTACGGACGACGATAATTACTACACTTGGCACATTTTTACCGTTAAGTAATGACAGAGATTATCTTACAACAAGACGCACAGTTTAGCGCTGCAGTACACGTATTTGAGTGATTAATTTTGTACTTAAAACATTTATTCTTAAAGATTTTTGAATGACAATGATACAAAGGTTTTTTGTGATACATTTAATTCCATTACTGTAATCTGTAACACCTGAGGGTATAATTACATTAATCCTCAGGGGGGTACATGCTTACTTTGTGTACCATGTGTTTGGCAAGCACAAGGAGCCCTAGTTAATATGGTATTTGCTTATACAACTTTACACATCGGTACCATATTTCTCTAACACAGAATTACACAGCTGTCTGATCATTTAACTGAGAGATACAAACATTATTTTACTGCATCAGTGACAGATGTTTACGTAATTACACAGTTGGACAACTTCACACTTATGAAATTGTATTTTGTCTGTTCTTTGTGAACTGTTCATATGTTTTTTCGGAACCATTGTGATACTATGAGACTTTTGAATGATGTATTTGGTATGGGATCATGATTTTTAAAAGAACGTTTGAAGTAGATGACACTGCTGAAATGAGCAGATAATTTTTTTTTAGGTTTTGAAATTATTGCAGAAAGCTACGACGTTTTTGAGATTTGACTGACGTGTTATGATGTGTACTGTGCTGTCGAGGTATGTTTATGATCAATAAGCTGATGCTGTATGAGAAATTTCATTATACAACGTATTTATTATGATGAAATATTGAAGAAGTGTCAATGAATATGTATATGTGTAATAAGGTAAGGAATAATGAGTAGAGGTTAAGGACTCTGACATGTGGAAAAAGATGTTCGAAGCCAAGAATCGTACTCTAATTATTATGAAATGTGTGTACATGCATGAATGTATCACAATGCCGGCGATAATATTTTTTACACTGTTATATTTATAGGATTTTGTTTGTACACATTAGTAGCGCAAATTCTCGACCTGTGTAGTTTTTGTATGTGACTGTCACTGTAGCGCAAAATGCTGTCGTAAATATTTCGGTAAGAAAGTCGAGTGACCACCTGCACGTAATGTGTCGTGGGCGCAGTCGCCTGGAGAAAAAAAGCCATTAGGTGGAGAAAAAAGAGGCCATTAACCTCGCTATTGACATTCCTTTGTAGAAAGTATCGCAAATTCGACACGCTCATTACTTGGAAAACCATTATTATACTGTGGAGTACGTACTTTGTGCTACTTGCTGAAATGCTTATGAATTGGTGGGAAATATTCTTACATCTGCACACCTGATTACGACAAGTGTCTTTCTACGAGACTTGAGAGAATTTCTACTGACTTATGAAATGCCACATGGCTATTGAATGATGTTTTTAAGCTTTGTGTTACATAGTTGTTTATTTCATTTGCTATCTGGTTTCCAGCTGTGTTGCAGCATTGGTTTTATAAAATAAAATTAAATGCATTTGTTAATGCGAAAAATTTCTTTCAACAGATCTATTAAATAATAATTTTATGATCCCCATTCTTCGAAAAAGGAGCACTTGGAAAGGAGAGAACAATAAGAAGGGACTAATAACAGTAACTGCATACATAGTTTTCTTTTCAAGTACTTGGTAATTTCTTTTGTAGAATAAGTTGTGGTGCACCACTTTAATTACATAGACATTAAGATGTGAATAGACATTTCCCTTATCTGCATTGTTGTCTTCAGTGTACTATTTTTTTTGATTGTGGGTTTGTCATGTTTAGATATAAGTTATAGCATTTGCTGCTGTTGTTTGCCAGGCATAGTGCTACTGAATTTCACTTTGTATTACTCTGTTAAGCCAGTTTTACTACTGATTTATTTTTCTTGTTTGCTGCACAGTGCCTTATATTAGTTGTAATATTGCAATTGCTTTTCTAATTTAGATATACTGCTGCTTGCTTTGCCAACTTGCATTTTTTTGTCATTGCTGTTTGTGTTAATTGTTTTGTTCTGCTGCATTGCCTTGTCCCTTAGTATATATATCTGAGCTCAGTAGATTTAAGTTAGCTTAAGAGGAGGAAGAGTATATAAGAAACTAACTATGAAGAATAGGGAAAGAATGCATTGAGATGTTATACGCTAAAGTTTGTAAAAAGAAAAGGTACTGTACAATGCAGAATAATTATTCAGAAAGAGGAAATGAATAGAATACAGAAAACAGGTATAGATAGGACTTTTTGGGAATAATGATGATGGAAGGGAGATCTACAAGATGTAAAGAAAGTTTTATTTGCAGAATACTGCAGTAAAACAAACCCTGTCCTTTCCTTTTGTGTTATTCCGCTATGTGTTTGTGTACCCTTGTGTATTTCTGTTCTTCTGTCTTTATGTGTTTATCTGATAAGAGTAATGTTGTAGAATTTTTCTAATAATGTGTTATTTACTTTGTAAAGATGTTTCAACATTATTTATTCTGTTCTGTTTTAATGCTCATGTGTGAAATTAATGTTCTGAAAACTATTCTCATTATTTTATGTCATAATTCCTGTAACACTGATGTATATGTCTATTGCTATTCTTTTGTAAAGCCTGTATTACTACAAATGTTATCTGTATTATTATGTTTTTCATGATGTTTTCTGTACCTTTGTGATTGTATGCTCATGTTATAAAATTGTAATTGACACCAGTTCATCAAATTAAGTTACAATTCACTGCACACGTTTCTGTTGGTCATAGTATATGCACACTATATGAAAAAAGGGACTGTTAGTGCTCGCACATGTGTTGATAATTCAGCAAGGGACTGGTTAACAGCATTGCTGGTTCTAAGGACACACCAAAAAGTTTGTGAGTGCTCAAGTGGTGGTTTATGGACTTGCTTTATTGTCTGCAAGACTTCTAAGGACATGCCAAAAAGTTTGTGAGTGCACTAGTGATGGTTTATGGACTTGCTATATAGTAAAAGACTCTTCGATGGTGATTGTGCACCTGTACAGTCGCAACAGATGGCTGCTGCCCGTCTCTACAAGGGCTGAAGTGGGTCTGCACCTTTGATGATCCACCAATACCATTATTTCTACAAGGACTGCAGTGAGTACGCACCTCTGGTGGCCCACCAGTACCATAATCTCTACCAGGACTACAGGGGGTCTGCTCTGTGATGACCTACCTACCAATATTCTTCAAAACTTTGACTGACTCTGCTGTGGGTTTGGTCTGTTGTGGCCCATTACCTGTCTGCATGTCTTTTTGTTGGAAGGACAACACCACTTCTTCAAGACTGCTTGGAAATCCACTACTTCTGTGTGCATTTTCTTTTACTGCTCAGACTTTGTGCATAAAATTATAATTAGTACTGTGATGAATGATCAGGAGTGTCTTTATTGACTGTGAGAAAATTTTAGTTTTTGACCAACATTGTATCAATAAGTGTGTGCATTTGATTTCTTTGTTATTGTCATTATGAAAATTTTTTTCAAATCTATATTGGCCACTGCTCAAAACAATTTGTGAAATTTCTTGTGGGGAGCATGGGGGCTATGTAAGTAGGCTGTTTAGGTTTTTATATTGGTAACGCCACGTAGCGCTCTGTATGAAAATCACTGGCTGTGCTGTGTGGAGTCTGTGGCTGGTTGGCATTGTTGAAAAATTCTCTAGTGTAGTGGGCAGTTGGATGTTAACAGCGCTTAGCGTTGCGCAGTTGGAGCTGAGCCGCCAGCAGTGGTGGGTGTGGGGAGAGAGATGGTGGAGTTTTGAGAGCAGATGATCTGGACGTGTGTCCATCAGAGAGAGAGTAAATTTGTAATTCTGGATATCATGAATCGATATATATATATTATGACTTTTGAACACTATTAAGGTAAATACATTGTTTGTTCTCTTTCAAAATCTTTCATTTGCTAACTATGCCTATCAGAAGTTAGTACCTTCAGTAGTTAGAATCTTTCATTTAGCTGGCAGTTGTGGCTCTCGCTGTATTGCAGTAGTTCGAGTAACGAAGATTTTTGTGAGGTAAGTGATTCATGAAAGGTATAGGTTATTGTTAGTCAGGGCCATTCTTTTGTAGGGATTTTTGAAAGTCAGATGCGTTGCGCTAAAAATATTGTGTGTCAGTTTAGTGTTGATCAGAACAGGTAAAGAGCGAAATGTCTGAGTACGTTCAGTTCTGCTCAGCTGTTTGAAAATCAATTAACGTAAGACGTTTACCAGCGCAGTAACTCATTAATTTTTCTAAGGGGACGTTTCAACTTCGTCCCCGATTGCTGCTCCGTCCCCGACTGAGCTCCCAACTGAACTCCAGACAGACGACGACCCGGAAATACTAGCGGTCGCTCCAGATATAGTACGACAGTGCACTTACCTATAAGCACTGCTGCTGCCACTGAAGGGCAAGCAAACCAGAAAACTAGTGATGCCAGTAAATCGAATTAAAGAAAAAGAGGAAGCGACAGAACCAAAAACAAGATGACGAGCAATAAACGACATGAGCGCGAGAAAATAGACAAATGGAACGTAGAAGAAACTGTACTAATATGCATTGGGTACAGATGCTTCAGCGCTTCACATCGAAACAAATTCCTTGTGAGAATATTTCAAGGGTTATGGAATTTGCATTGTGTCTACCAGGTAAAAATGCAGTCACTTTCATTCAGTTTCAAGAGAAGACAACATTTCTTTTTAATTAATTGCGAGAATACGTAGTGTATATTTTTACGAATGATTGTACTAGTATTTTGTAAGATATTTTTTCTCTTTTATACAGCACTATAAAAAAAAACAACAGTGCTTCACTTCAAGGCAATGACCACAATAAACTACACGAAAGAAATGAGAAATTAACAAGTGACCAGTAACAACGATTTTGTGGGAATCCCGATAAAGCCACTGAAGTAGGCAAATAGAAACAATGTCCACATACAGTGTGTGAATTTAAGTCTGAGTTGAGCTCAGGCATCCTAGATCCGCTCGGCAGAAATTGCTGTACTTCGTGCCTTGTCTCACTGCTGTTCGATCTATTGTTCGGTTCCAAGCTTGTTACTGAAATGCGTTCTAGTAACCGTGGTGCCAAATCTTGTACGTGAGCTGTGTGCGTGTTGTTTCAGCCATTTTGTATCACATTTGAAAGTGAGCATCTTTTAAATGCTCTTTCATAAACTGTTCTCGTTCCGTGTGATATTTTTATCACAGCAGTTGTCAGTAAAACACAAGACGCTGCCATAGCACCGCCGTTCCAGCTCGGAAGTTGGACGTTGTCCTTACCCTCTTGCTGGAAACCTCTCAGAGGTAAATACTACCTGTACAAGACTTAGTGGCTCTCGGCGCTGCAGTTCCACACCGCAGGAGTGGGAGGAGATCGATAGGCATCGTGTTGCTGCTCACTGCTGCATGTGTTTGCGTATTTGAACTCTTCAACAGGTTCAAATAAAATTCGTATTCATTATTATAAGTAAGTACCAGATCTGAACGTGAGCGAATTTGCAAGCTGCTTTCACAAAACCCTGTCACTACCGTGTGAAATTTATATTACAGCAGATGGTCGTCATAAAACATGCTGCAACTGCTTTCTCCTGAGATCGCGACCCCCTGAGCGAGGGTTTGCGACCCCCCCCCCCCCCCCCCCCCCAGAGGGTCGCGACCCACAGGTTGAAAATCATTGATTTATGTGTTACATTATTACTCTACTACACACCAATAACCAGTAAGTAAAATCAAATTAAGCAAAACTATTATGACAAACCAGTTACGAGTTAAATACATTTTGAAACAGAGTCTATGAAGAGGAACCGAAATTTTCATTTTCAAGGTAGGTAAAATTGTTATTAAAGAAACACAATTCATTAAAAAGTAACACATGTTCCACGGTGAAAGACCTCCATCTGTTTCAAGGTATAAAATGGTGTATGACAGACGAAGTATGACTTAACTAACCGCACGTTATATAAATAGTTCTAACAAATATAAAGCATTTTTCTCACAATCAAATTCTGCTCCTTAAGAATTAGCAATATATTCCAAATATCGTTATTATGCAAGGGAAATTCGGAAAGAAAGTGCAGTTTGGCAATAGTAGCTACAGATGAAGAAGCAATTCATTTCACAATACTCTGTAACACACTATTTTTCAACATAACCACCGTAATTTCTCATGGATTTCTCTTAGCGTGGCATGCGTTTATATATTTCTTCGTCATAGAATGTTGCCGCCCATTGCCCAAAGAAGTTTAGGTACCTAACACGAGCAAAGTTTATAAAAAACCCAAATTTTCAGTAACCACCTCCTAATTACTGTTCGTGAAATTTGTGAGAATTGACGAGCAATAGCATTAAACGTAAACCTACGGTTTTTCTTAGTCATTTTTTGGTCTGCATTAACCAGTTCATCAGGAACCAGAGATGAACGACCACTTCGTTCTTCGTCATGCATTTGATCACGCCATTCCTTAAACTGTCAGACCCATATCTTCTCACCGCTGAAGCACTCATTGCATTTTCTCCATAAACCTCGCAGATTTGTCGATGAATGTCACTTGGTCTAACGTTCTTAGCATTCAGAAAACCAATCACGATGCAAATACAATCGCTACGAACGACACACAAAACAGAGCGAGCTCCAAAGCGCGCCATTTCTTCTGCCTGAACCAGAGATACTACTGCAGATGAGCGGAACTGCGATCTTAGCAGTGCTGTGGAGAAAAATCAAAACGGAACTTACTTTCCGAGCTATCCTCGTATTAAACAGAACTTACATGTACAGAATGGGAAATACTAGCAAATTCTGCACTAAACAGAACTGCTGTATGCTGGCATGATGTCTAATCAGGCAGAGACCAACAACATAGGTACGCCTTGGAAAGATCACAAAAATACTAACTGGCAATATGTTATTGTTTAAGGTTTATACTATTTGATAATTGGATGTATTAGTAGCATTCTGAGTCGAGCACTCCTTCTGGAATACATATTGTGATATGCTAAGTAAATTTTTTCCCCTTAGGTATGCGACTACTCTTGAGTACATTAAGTTTTCGAATATCTGTCAGTAAGGAAACTGAATGATAATTGTTTAAGTCTGCCATGCCACATTCCTTATGAAGTGGTTTTACAATTGCATGTTTTAACCTGTCTGGAAAAATTCCCTCTGCCAGTGACGCATTGCAAAGATCCCTAAGGACATTACTTATTAAGTTGGAACAACTTTTCAGAATTCTGTTTGAAATTTCATCAACCCCGCAAAAGCTTTTGCTTTATAGAATGTTTATAACTGTATGAATTTCAGTAAAGGGTGTTGGTGCTAGTTCGAGTTGGTTAAAGTTCTGTGGAATGACATTTATAATATACTCTTTTGTTTCTTCAACTGAACCATTTAATCCTAAATTTGCTGCTACGTTTAGAAAGTGATTATTGAAAGTACTTGCATCTTCTGCATTATGAGTCACAACATTGTCGCTTACCGTAACTGCTATGGAATCTTGTAGGCTGACTGTCCGCCCTGTGTCCTGCTTGACAATGTCCCACATAGTTTTAATCTTATCACCTGAATTATTTATTTATGTCAGGACACCAAAGAGACGTGGTCTCCAAAGTTGTGATAAGCAACTGGACTCTTTATTTTTGTCTTTAATTTTCGTCGGCGATACGCTGGACATAAATTTTGTGCGTCCATTCTGGACTTTGACTGTGGCACGCTTAGTGTACGGACATCGGATTTTGGAACTTTCAATTTACTGTGACATATTCAGGCCTTCGGCTTCAGATACTGTTTTTTTATTATTCAAGATGTGACTCTTTTTCAGTTATTGTATTCCGAAGAAACTCCCACGGTAACAGCTTATGACAGTCTCTCATGCGCATAACTTCATGTGATTTTAAAATCAGTCAGAAAGTATCGACTAAAAAATACCGTGCTTCCCTAGGCACACTGTTCTCGAAGTACTACTCTCTCCCCTACATTTTTCAAATGACAGCTACATAAATGCTGTGCACACCACTGTAAAGTGCGTGGCAGAGGGTACTTATCACTGTACCACATAAAAGAGTCTCTTCCCGTTCCAGTCGTATATCGAGCGCGGGAAGAATGACTGCTTAAATGCTTCTGTGCTCACTGTAAAAAGTCCATTTTCGTCTTAGTGGCCACTAGAGGTGCGATACATATCAGTTTATAGCAAATTTCCAGGGTCATATCTCTAACTTTATAAACAGACTACTGCACGATACTTTCCACCTATCTTCAAAGCATCGTCGGGACGCCCTCCTTGAGCCAAACAAACCGGTGACCATAGGTGCTCCTTGTTTGTGCGCATGCAGTGTAACAAGATAATTCTCTTTGATTTGGGTCCCACATTTCTTTCCGGCCATTAAAATTTACGTCTCCTGCGATTTGCCTGAATCGGTTAAGGCAAATGCAGAGATTGTTCCTTCGAAAGGTCACAGCCGATTTCCTTCTCCAGCCTCCCATAATCCGAGCTTGGTCTGCGACTCTGAAGACGAATTGCCTATCAGGTGTTAAGTCATAAATTTTTGCTTCTCTTATCTTTGCAATGGTGTGAGAAGTAATCAGGTGCTGTTCTTCTTCCTTAATACGGGAAATTTTAAAACGGAGCTCAGGATTTAATTATTTAAACTTGAACCACAGTAACTACGTTCCTGTCTAGATTTAAATGTTTTTAATTTCCTTTCAAGATATGACATGACTGCGTCGTTATCTATACTGAAGCAGCAAAGAAAACTGGTATGGGGATGCGTATTCAAATACGGAGATATGTAAACCGAATACAGTGCTGCAGTCGGCAGCTACACCTGTATACAACAAATGTCGGGCGCAGTTGTAATATCGGTTACTGCTGCTACAATGGCAGATTATTAAGATATAAGGGGAGTTAGAAAAGAAAAACATTTTTTTCAGATTTTCGAATTTTTATCTCGTTATAAAATTTGCAATTTTATTCAGAAAATCTTATATGGACTCGCGTACCAAAAAATGTTTTTGTTGGAATGAAGACACTTAAGTTGGGGGTGGGGGAGGGTCAGTGTTGCTGTTATTGCTTTTAATGATGGCAACATTGGTAGGGTGAAAGTGCTACAGTATATGGGAATTAATCCTGGAGCTAACTGCATCAGAGAACTTGAACGGATGGACAAGGTTCGCATTGATAAAGCAGAGTATGTAGCACAGTTGGTCACTAAGGAGTCGAGAAAAAAGAAAAGAAGATAAAACTTGGAAAAAGATCAAGAGGATGATATACAGTATTGTGCGGTGTGCTTCTCAGTGACTAAAAATAAAAAAAATTAAGCATACATGAAATGAGTTACAGTCTTTTGAAACTTTCAAAGCCGTTCCTGAAAATTTACATTTTCTGTTACATTTTTCTCTAAATCTCAGAAGCCACTTCGAGTAGAGTATTCAGATTTTCGGGGAGTAATAACATACATATCATGAGTGTAATGAACTAAAAAAAGGTCATAACGTTATGTGTAATTAAAATTATTTATGATAACATGCGAAAAAAGTACACAAAATTTTAGCCGTGTAATTAAAAATTTGTATTTTCGAAAGCAGTGTCTGAAATGCAATTATTGTAGTTCAGTAGACTCAGAACATACAGTTTAATGTCCTGTAAAAGTTTCACATCAATGGCTACAGTGGTTCCTGAAATACAGGGAAGCCAAGTCTAAATTTAACATTGTCGGGATACGGCGTTCCAACTTCGCTTAAGTGAGTTTGAATCTGGTGTCGTAGTCGACACACGAGCGGTGGGGCACAGCATCACCGAGGTAGGCATGAAGTGGGATTTTCCAATACGACCATTTCACTAGCGTAGCGTGAATATCCGGAATCAGGTAAAACATCAGCTCTCCGACATCGCTGCGGCCGGAAAAAGATCCTACATCAACGGGACCAACGACGACTGAAGAGAATCTTTCAACGTTACAGAAGTCCAACCCTTCCGCAAACTGCTGCTGATTTCACTGCTGGGCCAACAAGTGTCAGCGTGCGAACCATTCAACGGAACATCGTCGATATGGGCTTTCGGAGCCGAAGGCCCACTCGTGTACCCTTGATCACTGCGCTAGACAAAGCTTTACTCCTCGCCCGGCCCGTCAACACCGACATTGGACTGTTGATGACTAGACACACGTGGCGTGGTCGGAAAAATGTCGTTTCAAATTGTATCGAGCGGATGGACGTGTACGACGGATATGGAGACCACCTCATGAATCCATGGACCCTGCATATCAGCAGGGGACTGTTCAAGCTGCTGTACGCTCTGCAATAGTGCGAGGCGTGTGCATCCATTCATGTCCATTGTTTATTCCGACGGACTCGGGCAATTACAGCAGGACAATTAGACATCCCACACGTCCAGAGTGGCTCCAGGAACTCTCTTGTGAGTTTAAACACTTCAGCTGGTCACCAAGCTCCCCAGACACGAACATTATGGAGCAAATCTAGGATGCCTTCCAACGTGTTGTTCAGAAGAGATCTCCACCGCCTTCTACTCTTGTAGCTTTATGTACAGCCCTGCAGAATTTAAGGTGCCAGTTCCCTCCAGCACTACTTCAGACATCAGTCGAATCCATGCCACGTCGTGTTGCGGCACTTCTGCGTGCTCGCGGGGACCCTACACGATATTAGGCAGATGTACAGTTTCTTCGGATCTTCAATATAACCCTTTCTGCCTGGTTTAGCTACCGTTTGTAACTTAGTACTCATTGTTGCTTTAACAGCCTCACGGTCACTGATACCGGTGTCGACATGGACATACACAAAGAGTTTGCAACTCTCTATTGTAATTAGATACAGATGCCATTAATTTTCAGGGGCGTTCAATAAATAATGCAACACCTTTTTTCTCGGCCAGTTTCGGCTGAGAAAATGAAGAATTTGTTGTTCAGTAAGTAATGCAACAGCTTTTTTCTCGGCCAGTTTCGGTTGAGAAAATGCAGAATTTGTTGTGGGACATAGCGGAATGTTCGCGCTTCAGTCCCTACAGTGTTATGTTGTGGTCGTCAGTCCTGAGACTGGTTTGATGCAGCTCTCCATGCTACTCTATCCTGTGCAAGCTTCTTCGTCTCCCAGTACCTACTGCAACCTACATCCTTCTGAACCTGTTCAGTGTGTTCATCTCTTGGTCTCCCTCTACGATTTTTACCATGCACGCTGCCCTCCAATACTAAATTGGTGATCCGCTGATGCCTCAGAACATGTTCTACCAACCGATCCCTTCTTCTAGTCAAGTTGTGCCACAAACTTCTCTTCTCCCCAATCCTATTCAATGCCTCCTCATTAGTTGCATGATCTACCCACCTAATCTTCAATATTCTTCTGTAGCACCACATTTCGAAAGCTTCTATTCTCTTCTTGTCTAAACTATTTTGTCGTCCATGTTTCACTTCCATACATGGCTACATTCCATACAAATACTTTCAGAAACGACTTCCTAACACTGAAATCAATGCTCGAAGTTAACAAATTTCTCTTCTTCAGAAACGCTTTGCTTCCCATTGCCAGTCTACATTTTATATCCTCTCTACTTCGACCATCATCAGTTATTTTGCTCCCCAAATAGCAAAACTCCTTTACTACTTTAAGTGACTCATTTCCTAATCTAATACCCTCAACATCACCCGAATTAATTTGACTACATTCCATTATCCTCGTTCTGCTTTTGTTGATGTTCATCTTATATTCTCCCTTCAGGACACTATCCATTCCGTTCAACTGCTCTTCCAAGTCCTTTGCTGTCTCTGACGGAATTACAATGTCATCGGCGAAACTCATAATTTTTATTTCTTCTCCATGGATTTTAATACCTACTCCGAACTTTTCTTTTGTTTCCTTCACTGCTTGCTCAATATACGGATTGAATAACATCGGGGAGAGGCTACAACATTGTCTCATTCCCTTCCCAACCACTGCTTCCCTTTCATGCCCCTCGACTCTTATAACTGCCATTTGGTTTCTATACAAATTGTAAATAGCCTTTCGGTCCCTATATTTTACCCCTGCCACCTTCTGAATTTGAAAGAGAGTATTCCAGTCAACATTGTCAAAAGCTTTCTCTAAGTCTACAATTGATAGAAACGTACGTCTGCCTTTCCTTAATCTATTTTCTAAGATACGTCGTAGGGTCAGTATTGCCTCACGTGTTCCAATACTTCTACGGAACCCAAACTGATCTTCCCCGAGGTAGGCTTCTACTAGTTTTTCCATTTGTCTGTAAAGAATTCGCGTTAGTATTTTGCAGCCGTGACTTATTAAACTGATAGATCGGTAATTTTCACATCTGTCAACACCTGCTTTCTTTGGGATTGGGATTATTACATTCTTCTTGAAGTCTGAGGGTATTTCGCCTGTCTCATACATCTTGCTCAGCATATGGTAGAGTTTTGTCAGGACTGGCTCTCCCAAGGCCGTCAGTAGTTCTAATGGAATGTTGTCTACTCCTGGGGCCTTGTTCGACTCAGGTCTTTCAGTGCTCTGTCAAACGCAGTATCATATCTCCCATTTCATCTTCATCTACATCCTCTTCCATTTCCATAATCTTGTCCTCAAGTACATCGCCCTTGTATAGACCCTGTATTTACTCCTTCCACCTTTCTGACTTCCCTTCTTTGCTTAGAACTGGGTTTCCATCTGAGCTCTTGATATTCATACAAGTGGTTCTCTTCTCTCCAAAGGTCTCTCTTAATTTTGCTGTAGGCAGTATCTATCTTGCCCCTAGTGAGATACGCCTCTACATCCTTACATTCATCCTCTAGCCATCCCTGCTTAGCCATTTTGCACTTCCTGTCGATCTCATTTTTGCGACGTTTGTATTCCTTTTTGCCTGCTTCATTTACTGCGTTTTTAGATTTTCTCCTTTCATCCGTTAAATTCTTCTTCTGTTACCCAAGGATTTCTACTAGCCCTCGTCTTGTTACCTACTTGATCCTCTGCTGCCTTCACTACTTCATCCCTCAAAGCTACCCATTCTTCTTCTACTGTATTTCTTTTCCGCATTCCTGCCATTTGTTCCCTTACGCTCTCCCTGAAACTCTGTACAACCTCTGGTTTAGTCAGTTTATCCAGGTCCCATCTCCTTAAATTCCCACCTTTTGCAGTTTCTTGAGTTTTAATCTACAATTCATAACCAATAGATCGTGGTCAGAGTCCACATCTGCCCCTGGAAATGTCTTACAATTTAAAACCTGGTTCCTAAACTCTGTCTTACCATTATATAGTCTATCTGAAATCTGTCAGTATCTCCAGGCTTCTTCCATGTATACAACCTTCTTTTCTCATTCTTAAACCAAGTGTTAGCTATGATTAAGTTGTGCTCTGTGCAAAATTCTACCATGCGGCTTCCTCTTTCATTTCTTACCCCCAATCCATAGTCACCTACTACGTTTCCTTCTCTCCCATTTCCTACTACCGAATTCCAGTCACCCATGACTATTAAATTTTCGTCTCCCTTCACTATCTGAATAATTTCTTTTATTTCATCATACATGTCTTCAATTTCTTCATCATCTGCAGAGCTAGTTGGCATATAAACTTGTACTACTGTAGTAGGGGTGGGGTTTGTGTCTATCTTGGCCACACTAATGCGTTCACTATGCTGTATGTAGTAGCTTACCCGAATTCCTATTTTTTATTCATTATTAAACCTACTCCTGCATTACCCGTATTGGTTTTGTATTTATAACCCTGTATTCGCCTGCCCACAAGTCTTGTTCCTCCTGCCACCGAACTTCACTAATTCCCACTATATCTAACTTTAACCTATCCATTTTCCTTTTTAAATTTTCTAACCTACCTGCCCGATTAAGGGATCTGACATTCCACGCTCCGATACGTAGAACGCCAGTTTTCTTTCTCCTGATAACGACGCCCTCATGAGTAGTCCCCGCCCGGAGATCCGAATGGGGGACTATTTTACTTCCGGGATATTTTACCCAAGAGGACGCCAGGTATTAAAATCCAGGGAGAAGAATTAACAACATTGAGGTTCGCTGATGACATTGTAATTCTGTCAGAGACAGCAAAGGACTTGGAAGGGCAGTTGAACAGAATGGACAGTGTCTTGAAAGGAGGATATAAGATGAACATCAACAAAAGCAAAACAAGGATAATGGAATGTAGTCGAATTAAGTCGGGTGATGCTGAGGGAATTAGATTAGGAAATGAGACACTTAAAGCAGTAAAAGAGTTTGCTATTTGGGGAACAAAATAACTACATATAAAATGTAGACCGGCAATGGCAAGGAAAGCGTTTCTGAAGAAGAGAAACTTGTTAACATCGAGTATAGATTTAAGTGTCAGAAAGTCGTTTCTGAAAGTATTTATATAGAGTGTAGCCATGTATGGACAATAAATAGATTGGACAAGAAGAGAATAGAAGCTTTCGAAATGTGGTGCTACAGAAAAATGTTGAAGACTAGGTGGGTAGATCACGTAACTAACGAGGTGGTATTGAGTAGGATTGGGGAGAAGAGAAGTTTGTGGCACAACTTGACCAGAAGAAGGGATCGGTTGGGAGGACATGTCCTGAGGCATCAAGGGATCACAAATTTAGCATTGGAGGGCAGTGTGGAGGGTAAAAATCGTAGAGGGAGACCAAGAGGTGAATACACTAAACAGATTCAGAAGGATGTAGGTTGCAGTAGGTACTGGGACATGAAGGAGCTTGCACAGGATAGGTTAGCATGGAGAGCTGCATCAAACCAGTCTCAGGACTGAAGACCACAACAACAACAAAGCTGCATGTCCGCGGGACAAGTACGGCTGTAGTTTCCCCTTGCTTTCAACCGTTCGAAGTACCAGCTCAGCAAGGCCGTTTTGGTTAGTGTTACAAGGCCAGATCAGTCAATCATCCAGACTGTTGCCCCTGCAACTACTGAAAAGGCTGCTGCCCCTCTTCAGGAACCACACGTTTGTCTGGCCTCTCAACAGATACCCTTCCGTTGTGGTTGCACCTACGGTACGGCTATCTGTATCGCTGAGGCACGCAAGCCTCCCCACCAACGGCAAGGTCCATGGTTCATGGGGGGGGGGGGGGGACAGTGTTATGAAGTTCTGCAATATGTAGCCTTCAAAATGTCGTCTGCGATGGAAGTGCGTTTTAAGCAGATATGTGTCATTGAGTTTCTTTTGGCGGAAAACCAGAGCATCGCAGGTATTCATAGGCGTTCGCAAAACGTCTACGGAAACCTGGCAGTGAACAAAAGAACGATAAGTCTTCGTGCGAGGCGTCTGCCATCAACGCAACAATGTCGTGCAAACCTGCCCGATCTCCGGCGTGCCGCCCGGCCGCACACAGCTGTGACTCCTGCAGTGTCAGCACGCTCTCTCACTCGTGGTGATGGACGGATCTCAGTCAAACACCTCGCTGCTCAGCTGGACGTCTCTGTTGGCGGTGCTGACACACTCGTCCGTAAGCTAGGGTTCTCAAAGGTGTGTGCCGGCTGAGTTAATTGCCGCCTAACACAAGGCCATAAAGAGCAACGAAGGACCGTTAGTGTGGATCTACTTCCGCGTTTCTGTGCTGATAGTGGCAATTTTTTTTGTCTAATATCGTCACAGGCGATGAAACTTGGGTTCATCACTTCGAGCCGGAAACAAAACGGCAGTCCATGGAGTGGCGCCACACCACCTCTCCTCCGAAGAAAGTTCAAAGCCGCACCCTCGGCAGATAAAGTCATGGTGAGGGGCTTCTTGGAGTCTGTCGTGGTTATTCTGTTTCATGTCCTTCCTCATGGCGCAACGATAAACTCTGAAGTGTATTGCGCTAACCTCAGGAAATTGAAGAATCGACTTCAGCATGTCAGTCGCCAAAAAAATGCAGACGAATATTTTCTTCTGCACGAGAGCGCAAGGCCTCACTCAATTCAGCGCACCCGAGAGGAGCTCAAAATTCTTCATCTGATTGTTGTTCCTCATGCACCGTACAGCCCTGACCTCTCACCTTCCAACTTCCGCCTGTCTGAGCCAATGGAGGTGGCGCTGGGTGGGGAGGAGTACGTGGGTGATGGGGAGCTTACTGAAGTAGCGAGGCGTTGGCTCCTGGCTCCGAGGTCGACCAGCAGAGTGGCGCCATGCGGGCTCACAGGCCCTCCCAGTAAAGTGGCGGAAGGCCGTCGTATAGAATGGAAGTACGAAGAAAAATAGGGTTTTGTGGCCAAAAGAGTGGGGATAATATGGTGTACTTTGATCCTGAATAAAACCAACCTGCTTAAAAAAACTGTAGCTATAAGGATGGGGAATAATATGGTGTATTGGGATCCTTAGTAAAATCAGCCTGCTTTAAAAAATGTATGTCTATTGCATTGCTTATTGAAAGCCCCTCGTAAATCCTACTGCCTCAAATTCTCAAACCGCTTGCTTTTCCTATCGCCTACTTTCTCTTGCCTTGCCTTCATCAGTCGATCTGTGCAGTGTGTCCTGTCCTACTGTGCCTAATCCGCTCCACACGCAGATTGAGGTATTTCATGCTTTCTAAGCTGCCTTAACCCTCGAATAATCATCTGACAATATAATTTCTCCACGCCAAGCATCTAGGAATCAGCTCAATATCCTACAATCCTCTTCCTCTCATTTTTCAATTCTCTCCACTTTAGCTGATAAGATGGTAAGTAATCTCCTTAAGAGCCCAGTGCTCGCTGTGGAGGGCTGCAGGTAGTGTAGACCCGGTACCAGGCGGTCATATTAACCTCCGGCACTCGCAAAAGTCGTCGCAGTCTGGCAATGCGTATATGACAGTTGGTTGTACGGAATCAGTGCAGTAAGATGTCGAGACGTGCAGAAAGGAGACGTTGTGTACGGATGTGCCCACGGCCCACCATGAATGAAACTGCCTTACTTTTTTATATATTACCGCGGAATGTCCAACGTGTCTAGAAGGAATAGAGTACCACGTGCAGACATTTAATGATGTGTGGGAACAGAGACCATAAAAAGATCCTAACTGATAGGTACCTAGCACGAGTGTCAACCCTTGTCGGTAACAGTCCGTATCAAACTGAAAGCAACTGCTGCTGTCAACGAATGCAGATCTATCTCAGTTAATGAGTGAAACTGCGAATGGAACTGCATGCAGTAGACTTTTGGACTCGGAAACCTGGCAAAAAGCCATTGGAAGAAACGATATTCCCTTTGCGTGGACAGTGACTGAGTTATTGTAAAACATCATTTTTTATTTTTGCCTCAGTCTTGATGATACAATTATAACCCATCTTGGCCTGCAAACGCCATGTTCAGATGCTGCAAAAGAGAACAAAGAAACTCAGATTATTACGTGAAACAAGTGCAATTATTTTCCGTAGACCTACTTGTGAGCTTAGTAAAGTGCTATTCACATGTGCATGGTTGATACTTATGGGCGGAACTTGATGAAGAAGTATTTAATCGTTGTCAACTAATTAATAAAATAAAGAACAAGAGAATTACAAACAAGTGTATTTTTCCTTCTCTAATCTTTGCACTAGATGTGTGCTTCTTCCGTAAGAGAATATTCTATAATAAAAACCATAAAATATGACAATTGTTACAATAGTCAATCCTGCCAGGGGAACATCCGCAACTGAGCATTATAGCAAACACGACCGGTTTCGGGCTGTTACATGCCCATCATTCATCATAAGCTATAAATTTGTGCTCTGATCCAGAGCGCCGCGCTGGATGAGGACAGGAGGCGGTGTATCACCAACGAGCGCAGAGCATGGTGCTTGAACTACCGAAAAGTAAAAGAACCTCACAAATGAAGCGGTATTTTCAACCTTTGCTGTTAATATAATATTGGAGTCTTTAAATACAGGCTGCTAAAACAATAAAATCTATTTAGAGTGAAGTGAGGTCACTACATCAAAAGAGACAGAACAGCAACCTTTATGGTATGTATTATATAAACTGAAGTTGGAGGTGGGGCGAAAGGAAAGGGACAATTGATGTCAACTGCATCGAGACTTTATGCGGAATCAGCTGCGACGAGTGAAAATGTGTGCCGGGCTGGGATTCGAACCTGGAATCTCCTGCTTACAAGGCAGCTGCGTTAACCACCCGAGCACAGTGTTCATTCCACTTGTGTCGACTACCTCGGTACGCCCCTCTGCCGACCCACACCCCCACCTAGACCCACGGGTTTGAGATTCCCGTAGGAGGTGAAACGTAGCTGTGCATCCGCACTGGAGTTGGTGGACTCATTGCCCATCGACGCGAATCAGTTACACGAGTGAGTAGCGCGTTGTGTCTGTTCTTTCGGACGTATCTGTTGTATATGTTGCGGTACCCAGTGCCGCTGCACGAGGCTGTAGGTGTTTAGCCACTGGAACGGACGACCAGAGCAGTTACTTGCTGCAGCTGGCTGGCATTCTTCTTCCGTCTGCGAGATGTTTAGATTAGCTGGGCAGATGTAAGGGGAGGCGGGAGGGGGGGGGGGGCGGGGCACGCGCAGTCCGGGCAACACACTGTGGCTCTCATTTGATAGGCGGCCCGTCATCAGCTGGAGCATGTACGCAGGGAGCAGCGACTAAATTAGCTAAGTAAATCGTCGTAAAGATTAAGATAAGCGTCAATTACAAACTAATTTTGTTCACTGAGTAGTTTAGCCTTCTTTTCGTTTCCTGACGTAAATCACAAGGTCTTTTAAAATCTCTAACCGTCTAATTTTTTCAACATTTACGACTTAAGGTTATCTTATAGAGGACACGCGCACCTAGCACAAAGAGTAGGGCAGGTAAAGTACACTTTGTTGTATGTGTATAGTTCTCTGATTTCTAATCTTATGTTCACGTGACAACGCATGGATACTTGTTCATCAAATGACGCCCATAGGTATGAAGATTAGATGGGTAGATCACATAACTAATGAGGAGGTACTGAATAGAATTGGGCAGAAGAGGAGTTTGTGGTACAACTTGACTAGAAGAAGGGATCGGTTGGTAGGACATGTTCTGAGGCATCAAGGGATCACCAATTTAATATTGGAGGGCAGTGTGGAGGGTAAAAATCGTAGAGGTAGACCAAGAGATGAATGCACTAAGCAGATTCAGAAGGATGTGGGCTGCGGTAGGTACTGGGAGATGAAGCAGCTTGCACAGGATAGAGTAGCGTGGAGAGCTGCATCAAACTAGTCTCAGGACTAAAGACCACAACAACAAGAACAGGTATGAACCATATGCATGTTAATAGCACTTCGCTAAGCTGATAAACTGGTGTAGTGAAAAGAATTGTACTTGTTTCAGGTCTTAATTTGAACTTTTGCGTTCTCTGTTGCAGCACCTGAAGATAGACTTTGATGGCCGACACCGGTCATGACTCTGTCGTAAAAAGTGCCGTAGCTCACAGCACACGGAAACAGGACATTAACTGACTCATTACCTCTTTTCAAACGATGTATGGTATCGAGAGTACGAGCTACCCAAAGAGGCATTTAAACAACAGTGTTTGGGGGATGTAGTTTATGTTAGAGGTGATTCTGAGATGTTTTGGAGGTGTTTTTCATATTATGATTCGGCCCGGTTACTGACGTTACTATGAACGTGGATAGGGATTTGTGTTTTAACACAGTGTTCCGCATTCTGCTACATGTTTATGATGGGCATGCTGGTTTCTTTCCGCTGTACGACTGTGACATCAACTGTGTTCACAAACACTTTGTGGCACATCGATTGGTCTGCTAAATCACCCGATGTTAACCTCGTAGAAAGTGTCTGGCTAGGTGTCCGGCATCTAATGATCGATGAGTGGCCTCATTTGGATACGGTATACTTGAACAAACGTGTTGATTTTCTACCTGGTCGGGCTAAGGCCGTAATCGAGGCCAGAGGCGGTGTTACAGGGACGGTTCTTCGGTCGATTTGGGGGAGGGAACCAAACATCGAGGTCATAAGTCCCATCGGATTAGGGGAGGAAGTCGGCTGTGTCCTTTCAAAGGAACCATCCCGGAATTTTCCTGAAGCGATTTAGGGAAATCACGGAAAACCTAAATAAGGATGGCCAGACGCGTGATGGAGCCGTCATTCCCTTCAATCGAGTCCAGTGTGCTAACCATTACGCCACCTCACTCGGTGGTGTTACAGGGTGTTAGCGTGATGATGATGTTTGGTTTGGTTTGTGGGGCGCTCAACTGCGTGGTTATCAGCGCCCGTACAATTATCCAATCTTTGCTCAGTCCAATTTCGCCACTTTCCTGGATGATGATGAAATGATGAGGACAACACAAACACCCAGTCATCTCGAGGCAGGTGAAAATCCCTGACCCCGCCGGGAATCGAACCCGGGACCCCGTGCTCGGGAAGCGAGAACGCTACCGCGAGACCACGAGCGGCGGACGGGGGTGTTAGCGTAACGTCTCCTGGGGGTGGTTAATATTCTTCACTCCGTTCCTGTTCTGGCTTCCACCTACGAGTAAATTCCACTGCAGGAAATTCCCAGATCCAATTATTTTCCCTATTACTCCACGTGATTACCGTTCTCAGTATCAGTAAATCTTACGCAGTGTTCCCGCCTTACGGTGTCTAACCTGCATCGTCCGTAGCGGTCGAATGCTCATCCGACACGGTAATTTTTCCATGCCAAACACTTCACACTCACAGATCGCTTGCCTCTTAACATGCAGTTAGCATTGTCAACAGTCCACTTGCGTTTCTCTAACTGTTCTGTCATTAGCGACCACAGAGGCACCGCTTCCAACAAGCCTTCCCCCATCAAGGGACGCTCCCATTTTGGACACCCACGAAGCTGATTTCTTGTTCTATGTGTCTTTTGTCAACTGGGAGTCCAATTCAAGGTTATTTTTCCTGGAGGGATATCCATTACCCCAGATATTTAAATTTTTTTACTTTATATGTTTTCTGTTCTTGGACTTTTAGGTATATATTTACGCGTCTTTTCTTTTTCATGGTTTTAGTTTTTTTGTAAGAAATGGTAATTCCGATTTTAGCTCTTTGTTTCTCTAGTTAAAGAATTTTTTCCTTTGCTTCCTCCTTTTTTTCAGCGAACTTGGCCAGATCGTCTGCAAAGGCAACGCAGTTGATTTTTGGATTCTTATTTTTGCAACCCAGTCTTATTCCATTCTTTATATTTTTACTGCATTCTCTAATCACTTTCTCAAGTACATAATTAAACAATAACGGGGAAAACCCTCCCTTGTCTTGCTCCTGTTTCTATTTCAAATGAGTCTGACGCTTCTACCATGAATTTCACTTTTGACATGTATTTCTTATAGTGGCTTTTGTTATGTTGGTTGTTCTCTTATCCAAACGCAGTTCTTCTCTCTATGGACTCTCTATGAATCGAATCATACACCTTGAAATCAATGAAAGAAATTAGGTATCTGTTTGTCCTTGATTTTCGATATCCATAATGTTTCTGAGTTTCAGTATTTGTTCTGAATCCTCCATGATACTCTCCCAGTTGTGGATCCAATTGCGGTCTTAGTCTATTTAAAAGGACTTTTGAAAGAATCTCAAAATTAATCAAACAATGAGATTCCTCTGTACTTCTTTGGGTCTGTTTTGAACCCATTCTTGTGAAAAGGGTGGATGAAAGCTGTCTTGCACTGTACTGGTATCATCTTCTTCCCAGATTTTATGGAACACATACTGAAGAGATGTAATGTAATTTTTATTGTTGTTTTTCGTAGATCATCCACCATTTCACCCGATGCTTTATAATTTCTTTGTTCTGAAACGATTTTTTGTAATTTTTCAATTGTTGGTGGCTCTGTGTCTGGTTTATCAGAATTATTTGGAATCAATAAAAAGTTTTCGAGATTGGGTTAGCAATTCAAGACTTTGTCAAAGAATTCTTCTAATTCTTATAGTTTGCGGCATCATTGTGAGCAATGTTCCCATTATGCCTTATTGCACAATATTACTAGAATGTCCAAAAAAGTTCTTTGGCTCACGAAACACAACTGGTACGTCATGCCTGCTCTTCCTGTCACGCTGTTACCTGAGTCCACCTCGTCGCCGCAAGTGCTGCAGCCGCTGTGCTACAGCCAAGTGTCTGTGCCATCAGCCAGCCGGTGACGGCGCACCCGTGTCCCTCAGGCCGCAGATTCCACCTTTCTTAGCGTCCCAAAGATGGCGATAAACTGCACGTGCACGGTCTTTATGCTTGCTGTGTTGCAATTTCCACCTGCGAATTTCCAGTGACGTTAGACCCACACAGTAGCCATCAGATACTAACACCACTGCACACAGCTAAAGGGATACCTTTTTCTGTAGTGAAAATATTCGCGATAAAAAGTTCACGTGTAGATGAAATTGCAGTCAGCGTATGACAGTGTTAATTTGTTAGCGTTCTGGGAAGGTACTCATAGTGCAACGTTCCAAATTTTCATCAGTGTTCAAGCTCTATTTTTATCATTTGATACTTTTAATGACTTTTTTTCCTAAAAATCCCTATGTTAGAAGAGCAGAAAATCTGTTACTTCTCTCCCTTCTGCATTTTGGAGGAATGAAATACAATAATAAAAATAAAAAATGTGGTTAATTGCGAGTAAGACTCGCACACTGAGAGTTCCGTGTAAACTTGATTATGTCATCCATCCCGGGAACCGAGAATCTCGACGATGTTTGTCTGTTATCGACATCGATACTAGCAAAATATTGGTCCTGGCAATTCCAAGACGGTCTCAAAGTCGCCACTGTAATTCATGAGACTAGGCCATTTTTATATTGTCTCCTATCATCATTTATTTCAATATTTCTTCTGTTACCCAAGGATTTCTACTAGCTCTCGTCTTTTTTCTACTTGATCCTCTGCTGCCTTCACTACTTCATCCCTCAGAGTTACCCATTCTTCTTCTACTGTTTTTCTTTCCCCCAGTCCTATCAGTTGTTCCCTTATGCTCTTCCTGAAACTCTGTAAAACCTCTGATTTAGACAGTTTATCCAATTTCCATCTTCTTAAATTCCCACCTTTTAGCAGCTTCTTCAGTTTTAATAGATTGTGGTCAGAGTCCACATCTGCCCCTGGAAATGTCTTACAATTTAAAACCTGGTTCCTAAATCTTTGTCTTACCATTATATAATCTGTCTGATACCTTCTAGTATCTCCAGGCGTCTTCCATGTATACAACCTTCTTTCATGATTCTTGAACCAAGTGTTAGCTATGATTAAGTTATGCTCTGCGCAAAACTCTACCAGGCGGCTTCCTCTTTCATTTCTTAGCCCCAATCCATGTTCACCTACTATGTTTCCTTCTCTCCCTTTTCCTACTCTTGAATTCCAGCCACCCATGACTATTAAATTTTCGTGTCCCTTCACTACCTGAATAGTTTCTTTTATCTCATCATACATTTCTTCAATTTCTTTGTCATCTGCAGAACTAGTTGGCATATAAACTTGTACTGCTGTAGTAGGGGTGTGGTTTGTGTCTATCTTGGCCACACTAATGCGTTCACTATGCTGTTGCAGTAGTTTATCCGCACTCCTATTTTTTTATTCATTATTAAACCTACTCCTGCATTACATTTTGTGTTGATAACCCTGTATTCACCTGACCAAAAGTCTTGTTCCTCCTGCCACCGAACTTCACTAAATCCCACTATATCTAAGTTTAACCTACCCATTTCCCTTTTCAAATTTTCTAATCTACCTGCCCGGTTAAGGGATCTGACATTCCACGCTCCGATCCGTAGAACGCCAGTTTTCTTTTTCCTGATAACGACGTCCTCTTGAGTAGTCCCCGCCCGGAGATCCGAATGGGGGACTATTTTACCTCCGGAACATTTTACCCAAGAGGACGCCATCATCATTTATTGATACAGTAAAGCTGCATGCCCTCGGGAAAAATTACGGCCGGAGTCTCCCCTTGCTTTGAGCCGTTCGCAGTACCAGCCTAGCAAGGCCGTTTTGGTTAATGTTGCAAGGCCAGGTCAGCCAATCAACCAGACTGTTGCCCCTGCATCTACTGAAAAGTCTGCTGCCCCTCTTCAGGAACCACACGTTTGTCTGGCCTCTCAACAGATACCCCTCCGTTGTGGTTGCACCTACGGTACGGCCATCCGTATCGCTGAGGCACCAACGGCAAGGTCCATGGTTCATGGGGAAGAACTTAGAACTAGTTAAATCTAACTAACCTAAGGACATCACACACATCCATGCCCGAGGCAGGATTCGAACGTGCGACCGTAGCGGTCACCCGGTTCCAGACTGAAGCGCCTAGAACCGCACGGCCACAGCCCGAGAAGCTTCCTCTGGAACAGGGTGGACGACTGCATCCGGCTCAGAGACATCGTCAACCATAGATAACGGCCGAAACATTTTCGTCAAACGAACCGGGGAGGCCCTACGATCGGCCCCACGGAAAGTTTTTCGCTGCCTGCCAGACTTTGGAATGATCTCCCACTCGACCACCGGTGAGCGGTTAACCTCAGTACAGGAGTACCCAGAGCGGTCACAGCAGTGGACCGATCGGAGGAAACGTGGGATGTGCTCGACATCCCTTGAATCCCCGCGTACGATCCCCCACAGTGACGCCCCTTGGCAGCAAAAAATGGTTCAAACGGCTCTGAGCACTATGGGACTTAACGTCTGAGGTCATCAGTCCCCTAGAACTTAGAACTAATTGAACCTAACTAACCTAAGGACATCACACACATCCATGCCCGAGGCAGGATTCGAACCTGCGACCGTAGTGGTCGCGCGGTTCCAGACTGAAGCGCCTACAACCGCTCGGCCACATCGGCCGGCTTTTCAGATATACCGTAGGCCCGCGCATGCTTAGTCAGCATCCTACCTGCAAACGATATACTACGGTGTTCCATCTTTCCGTCAACCAACTTTTGAAACAGAACAGCACCTATCCCATAGTCTGAGCTGTCAGTGGCAAAGTGATAAAATGGGAGTGACATATGTGGGTAGAATAGTATACTACTCTTTCTTAAACTATCCTTGATTTTATTAAAGTCCCTATCACAATCAGCTGTACACACCCATGGTGCATTTTTCTTTAACAATCGTGATAGGTTCGGTAAATTAAGGCTTGTATCATCTACGAACTTTCGGTAGAACCCTACCATTCCGAGGTATGATCTCAATTACCAGTGATTTCTTGGTTTGACGCACTCCGCTATTGTGTTTCCTTTTCTTCATTGGGTACAAAACCCTCTCATGACAATACATGTCCTAAAAATTTTATTTCTGTCTTCACAAACTCACACTTTATCAATTTCAGAGTCATACCCCCATTTCTCAAAGCTGTAAACACATCTTGCAACAAACCATAGTGCTCTCTCCAAGTTGATGTAGCAATCAAGATATCATACACGTAAATTGTTAGTCTTCTCATGAGCTCACTTCCCAACACGTAACTGAGAGCTCTCACGAATACAGCTACAGATATGCATAATCCAAAACGGACTACATTGTGTTGATAGGCCCTGCCTTCAAACAGGAAGGCAGTATACTTTCTGCTTTCCACTGTTGAAGGCACCTACCAAAACCCAGCCATCAAATCCATAGTTATTAATAGTTTTACATTTTTGAACCCTAAAATCAATTCATCTATGTTCTCAGGGTGGTCTGTTTCCCTTACAATTACTTTGTTCAACCTCCTAGCATCTAGAACCAAGCGCACCGATTTGTCCTTCTTCTTGACAACTACTATTGGGTTGCAATATTCACTTCTGCACTGTTCCACGATTCCCCATTCTAACATACATTGTAGTTCTCCCTGTCTGCCAGTACTATTGTTTTAGCAAAATGGAGGATATGAAGGAGCGTGCACAAGTGGTCTGGTGGTATGCAGAGACAAAATCGGCGACCCAAATGCAAAGAGACTTTCGTCGAGTTTAAAACAAAGTGCCCCCGTCGTTCAAGACTATAAAGCAGTGATGTGATCAGTTTTTGGCTACTGGGAGTGTTGCGAAAGGGCATGGTGGTGGTAAGCCTGTGATCAGCAAACATCACGTGGAACAAGCGCGGCGGTCATTCGAACACAGTCCACAGAAGTCAGTGCGACAGGCAGCACGAGAACTTCGTATGAAACGTTCAACAGTGCACAAAGTGCTTCATCAGCAATTACGTTTGTACGCATATAAATTGCAGGTTGTGCAAGAAATCAAGCCTGATGATCGACTAAAGCGAGAAGAATTTGCATGTGTCATGTTAGATCGCATTGGCGCGGACGAGACATTTTTATCGCGCGTGATGTTTACTGACGAAGCAACCTTTCACGTGTCAGGGGCTGTCAATCGTCACAATGTGCGCATGTGGGGATCCGAAAATCCACATGCACCTAGGGAACACATGTGCGACAGTCCGAAAGTTAATGTGTGGTGTGGTTTGATGATAAATCGCATAGTTGGGCCGTTTTTCTTTCAGGAGCCGACTGTGGATGGAGCCATCTACCTGTACATGTTGGAACAATTTGCCGTGCCACAGATAACAGACCTGCAGCCAAATGTGATGTTTCAATAAGACGATGCACCACCCCATTGGAGCCTTGTTGTCCGAAAAATTTTAAATAATACATTCCCGCAACGATGGATTGGCCGTGGAGGTCCAATTCCTTGGCCGCCACGTACGCCCGACATAACACCCCTCGATTTTTTCTTGTGGGGTTATGGTAAAGACCGGGTATACGCTACACCAGTAAAGGACCTGCAAGACTTGAAACAGCGCATAAGAATTGTCATCAGCTCTGTCACAGAACAGCTGCTCCGCAACACATGGCACGAAATCGATTATTGACTTCATATCCTTCGCGCTACCCGTGGCGCCCATGTTCAAGTGTACTGAACCGTCCACCCGTGTATAAAAACTTGATGAGCTGCTGCATGATTTCTCTGTATTTGTTTGTCAATAAATTTTGTGTCCTCTCAGATTTTATGAGTTCAAATGTTGGAGTCTCATTGTGGACACCCTCTACTCTAGATGTCTTGATGAGTGAGTTCGCGTGTATCGAAATATATGACATAAATGGCCGTATCTTTTGATTGCTTTAATTTAGAGGCTTAAGCGTTTTACACTGTCAAGAGACCAATGTGACATGAATGTCAACTTGATACGTTCACTGCGAAAATGGTCTCTTAACAGTCGGACACACAGATCAACAGACACAAACGGACAGACGGATGGACAAAAAAACGATCCTGTATTGGTTTCGTTGTTACCGACTGACGTACGAAACCCTAAAAAAAGAAGAGAAATTACTGTGAAACACAGCTTGAGCCCTTCATCTGCTACAAAGATGTAGATAGACTATTACAGGTGCCGGTTTATTGCTTTCTGGGAAACATTACGTATTCTCATTTAACAAGGCAACTACAGAATCATCTCGCATAGAAGGTAAAGAATAAAATTTAGCATCAATAAATTTTGGCTGTGACATCAAAAGGAGTGAACGTTCATGGTAGATTAAAAGTGGGTGGTCATAGAGTCGCGAACACAGTACGTCGTGACCCGTACTTTTCCAATATAGCGATATGTGCGCAGCTAGAGAAATATTTTCCGCTCTTTGCTTGGGGTCAGATAAATGTCAGTTTTCCGCTAAAAATGCTGGCAATTGAAGCCGTGCTTCGTTAGTTCACGGGCGTTGCGTCGGATAATGTCGTGGCAGCTGCGCAATATTCCAACGAGACAGCTGCTTGTCATCTTCTTACTTAGCACCTGAAGATGACGGGCAGCTGTCTCGTTGGAAAATTGCGCAACTTCCACAACGCTATCCGACCCGACGCCCATGAACCATTGAAGCAGCTAAGTAGTGAAGAATACAATAGAGAAAGGTTACTGATTTTGGATTGGCATTCGTCGCATAATATGTTGTATCAATATTTCAGACGACTTTCACAGCCTCTACTGCTGTTCAGAGTGACCTGTTGTGGAATTCGGAAGGACTTAAAGAGGAGCAGTAAACACACCTTTTTTAATAGCTGACAAAATGCTGGATATCCAGTAAGGCACTTCCTGACTTGCTACATCTCTGGACGTTAAAACAAATTGCAAACCCATGAAAGAAGATAGCAAGAAAATGGCCATGAAGTGTGCTTTACGACTGATATACAAATGATTAGCATTTTAGAGCGACGACATAACCTACATAGGAGTAACGCCATTTTCATTCTGTAGATGAATCGTGGGCAATAGAGTCAAATAATTATAATACGATATTGCTCCTTAGATTGCTCAGTATTCCACAGCTATCATTCAAAAATGATGCGATCATTAAGGTCATACTCAACACTATGCATGGATTCAGTGGCGCTCACGACGAGCGCTTCAGAGGTCAGACGTATTGCTTGCTCTGCCATGCAGTATCGTACAGCCAGATCATATATACTGGGTCAGGAAATGTGCTTGTTTCAGCAAAACAATTATTTCCGCAGAAAGTACGATGACGACTGTGGCGCCACAGAATGTCAACACATCGATAAGTTTTGCAGTTTCCCTTGATGTGGCAGCAGAGAGCAGCATGCCGAAAGAGGTGTGCCCGATGACGAAACTGGACACAGGGACGGCAACACGGCTGTTTTAACACGAATCGCGAATCTGCAAACAGCAATACGATGGGCTAAATCAGTGTGTGGAGGCTCCAGGAAATGTGAGCGTTGCGCGATTACATTAATGCGAGCCCAGCACCTGGTGTGATGGAATGGAATGCCACTGAGTAAACAACAGGATCACACCTGGATCGCGTAGCCACTAACTTGGCTTGAGACCTTTACACTTCTGACGTTTTAAAGCCGGTGGCTGTGCTTAGCTTCGAGTTCTCTTTGACCTTATCTTTCTACAAGATAACGCAAGACCACATGTTGCCCTTGCTGTTCCTACCAACATGGATAAAGACGATGTGCGAATGTATTTCTAGTCAGAAGTTGCTCCAGATCTGGTACTATATTGAAAGCACCTGTTCATGGGTTCCAGAGAGTCTAGCAAATGTTCATTCACCAGCTGTCACAACTTATGAACTCTAACATAGAACTGATGCATAGTGGAATGACGCACCAGTATCTGTCATTCAAGCTCAGTTTGACTCCGTTCAGCCGGTTTAGAGCAATTTTTGCGTCCAGAGGTGATAGCTTTGTGGACTGAATTTCGCTCACTGTACAACCTAGATAGCATACAGATTTAATCATTTACTCTTTCTGTCATACTATATATGCACAATAAGCAAAATTTCGTGATTACACACATTTAAAATACAATGCCTGACAAAAAAAGTAAAGCATCCAGGAGACATTGTATAGTGACACGTGAACACCGTTGGTGGGTATGCAGACGATTACAAGTTGAGCATCCACCAGAGAGCATTACTGATGTTCGTCTTTAGTGTTGTTAGCAGGCCTGGTAGGGTAGCGTGTATAAGAGGCGTTAGGTAATGAGAGATGACTGAAGGGCACCGAAATACCATCTACTCGCCTGAGACAGCGTTATCAGCACCTGACCGAGTCCGAAGATAGCGACATAGTGGGTGTAGTCGAATCGTGCAACATCAACATTTGTGGTTCTTTTTTATATGACAATGGTCCATTGTTGGTTTGTATGGAAATATGAGGGTAGGCAGCCTTGTCATCAAGGCTACTGTGGACCAACTCTGATCACCACATGGGGTGATGACTGCATTTTCCATCAAGTGCGTCATAACCCTTTCAGTTCTGCGCCCTCCGTCCCAGAACAGTAATGAAACCCTGTGTCATCCCACACCATTGGCTGGAGGCAAGTAACAGCAATACTGGGGAATTACCGTCCCAATATACAGGCTGCTGTTAACATCAAAACACAAACGACTGCGGCTGTGATCAGGAGACGTGGACTGCTGATGACTGGCGTTGCATTATCTTCAGCGAGGAATCGCTGTTCTGCATTAGGACGGACGACGACCATCGTCGGCAAGGATGGTGGTGTCCTGGGTAGAGGCACGGCGTTGTCACTGCATTCATTATGGTGTGGTGAGCCGTCGGTTATGACTTCACTTCACAGCTCGTTGTGTTTGAGGGAACTCCAACGGCACGATGGTAAATCACGGACTTCGCCGTCCTCCATGTTGTAAGCGTATTGTCATATCGCCGGCGTGGTTGCGGAGTAACCTCGCGAGCGGCCGCGCTTATTGCAGAGTCGAGCGCGGGACACGGAGCTCTTACGTTGTGCTGTGGGCAGCTCTACTTGTGAAAGATATTGTTATGGACGTTCAAGTGTTGTTACAAGTGATATTACAGTGAAGTGATGAGATATGCAAGTGAATTCAGCGAAGAAGGGGGCAAAGAATTAATTGATGTTGCTCATATGAGCAGTGCCACCGATAACGTTTCTGTGTATCCGCTCGTTGCGTTTCGTAGCGTACAGCATCAGTCGTCCGCGCCGTGTTCGGTCTCCCAGAATGAAATAACGTGAATCAGTAAAAATTAGTTACCACAAAAGAGTGCAATCAAGTGCCAGTGTCTTGTAGCGAGCGTGAGAACGTGCGTTCGGTCATAGCGTTTCCGCACCATGAACAATAACCGTGCCGCGACGGTTACGCGGGCGCTCATACAAGTGAGAACTGAGAACCGAAAATTTAACGTCGTAAACAGTGAAACATCATTACTAGTGTCCAGGAGGACTGGAACCATACATCTGTGTGTGCGTGACGATCGTAAGAACTCTCGTTCCATTATTCGGCTTCCTCATCATCAACAACCACTCGCTCCGTATTCGGTTACGCGTACGCTCGTCTGAGTGATGTTGTGGACTGGTAGTCGTAAAAAATAAGGTATACACACTTATGACTTAGTATGGAAACAGTGCAACTTGCGATTTTCTTATCATCTCAGAATATAGTTGTTCATACCAGATGTAAGACAGTGTTGTGTTTGATATTGAGTGACTCCCGTAAATCCTCTTGCATATTTAGATACATAATTTCAGACGAACCAGAAGCAGTGAGAGCGGAACAGTACGACCGCCGCGTGGTTATCAGGTTCGTGGTGTGGACTGAGCGCACGGTCAGGAATCGAGATTGCAGTTTAAGGGACCGCCACTACTTGTACCCCAGGCGTGTTACAGTGTGTTGAACCGTCGTGCTTCATACATGCCACTCTTGAGTGGGCTCATATTGCCAAACGATTGGTAAATTTGTCTCGATTTCATAATCACTGCACCGACGTCACATACGCTCTCACGCCGATAAGTTTCATTTCGTTTCCTCTTCCCTTTCTTGGTGCTCCACTATTTTTATATGGGAGATGTCCTAAACCAACATCGAACTTTGGAAAGTCAACCAAACTTTTTCGCATTACGTAACTACAGTTGTAGTGTAGAAACTATAGGAAATAGATAACATTCACCACTGAGGAAGTCTGTCCATCTTATGATCTGGAATTACGAGAGACATTAATCAACGGCAGTGCTGAGAAATCTGAAGATGGATGTGGAACACAGAATGTTTCTTTCTCTTTGCGGCGAAGTGTAATCCGTGAAGAAATTTTGCAATACAGCGACGGGCTGGGGTTCGAACTGGGAACCATTGCCTTCCCGGCCAGTGCTCTGACCGATGGAGCTGCCCACACTTGCATCAAGGCTTACGTCTGGGCTTCATTCTATCAGATGCACTATTCTGCAAGAAACTCCAAGGAAATGACAATGTATTCTCGCTGAATTACGATCTGTGGAAACACTATATGGTGACACAGGAGGTAGTCGTAACCTGAGAGTTCCTTGCTTAAAGATTGGTGACGGAGAAGAAAAGGAGCGTTAATTAAATAAGGAAGGTTATAATTAAACATTCTTTCGATTGTGGAATCGAAAACGTGAGCACAAGCCCAGCTCACCAGCAATGGATTAACAGTGGTCTAGGAAAACCCTAAAAAATTGGATAAGGAAGGTCAGACGGTGATGTGAATCTCGCACAACCGCAAGCAAACCAATGCAATTACTTAACCAGTGACACTATTTTTTTACTTATCAGTACTTTGATGGTTTGACGCTATCTGTCCCTATCTTGTGCTAATCTAGCCAACTCCACGTAACTGCTACATCAAATAACTTCTGTAATCTACTTGTGTATGTTATGATCTTCATTTGCCTCTTCTATTTCTTTTTCTACCACTTCTTTAGTATTTACGAGCAATCCCTGTTCATCCGCCCCCCCCCCCAAATCTCCCACGGTTCCTGAAATAATCGAACTGTCACGCGTGAAACGGCTTCAAACGTCTGATTGCTTGACAGATGAGTTAGTCAACGTTAAATAGTGTGTAATGTTTCTTGGAAGCCGCTAAGAGTTCTCAATCTCATATACTGGGTGAATGTAGTCGGGATAATTTCCGTGCGATGAGCTACGCCTTCTCAAGATACATAAGCAGCTTCAATCTTTAAGACGTTACATTGTAGTAAACCTTTAGCGTAGTGTTGGAGCCCTCAATAACAACAGTTTAAATCTATTTAATTGGGTATATAATTTTATCAAATACTGAAAATGAATATCCTGCTGTCCCTGGACGCCGTTACACATGTAGCCTGCAACTAGAATTAGGAGACCGTTGTAGCCGTGTAGTAATATATAGGGTGACAATTACTGAACTATATGAAATAAAATCATCGTAACTTCTGAACGGTTGGCGTTAGGATATGCAAGATGCACGGTAGGCTGCGGGGCATGATGGGAATTAGTATGCGCATGTATGGTTTGGTTTAGCGACGGAACTAACTTCCATTTGGATGGGTTCGTCAGTAAGGAAAATTGGTTCATTTGGGGGCATGAGAATCCGCGTTTCGCGATCGGCAAGTCTCTACATCCTCAACGGGTGACTGTGTGATGAGCAATGTCCAGTCACGGAATGATCAGTGCGATATTCCTTGTTCACACGGTGGCTACCAAGCGGTATGTTAAGATTTTGGAAGACAGTTTCATCCATACCCAAGGTGACTCTGATTTCGACACGATATGGTTCATGCAAGACGGAGCTCGACCCTATCGAAGCAGAAGAGTGATGTTCTGGAGGAGCACTTTGGGCACCGCATTCTGGCTCTGAGACACCCAGAGGCCACTGGCATGGGCCTCGATTGGGCGCCACGTTCTCCGGATCTGCGACTCCTTTTTGTGGCGCTGTGTTAAAGGCAGGGTGTACAGCAATAACACCAAAACCATTTCTGAGCGGAAAACAGCCATTCAGGAGGTCACCGACAGCATCGATGTACCGACATTTCGCTGTCCGTCTGCGCCACATCATCGCCAATGATGTCAGGCGTATCGAACATGCCATAACCTAAATCCAAATATACGTTTACATGTTGAATAAAGTGTGTGCATACAGTAGTTTGTAACTAATTTGTGGTTTTTTCACGTAGTTTCATAATTGTCACCTTGTTGATTGTCTTCGTTATACACAAGCCAGGAAAGTAGTGTGTATAAAACAGGCCTGTATAATCTTACAGTGGAACAATTTGGTATGTTAATCACTTTTGTTCTATCTATTGCCACTGTAGTTGTGTGTTGTATCAATTTCTCATCAACAGCAACACCAGGTAGTGCAAAGCATTCAGGTGTGTCACGGTAGACTAAAGAATAAAGAAACGCCTGGCTAGTAACCTCTACGAAAGACAGAGGAAGGAAGGAGTCAGACTTCTTGTATTTAATAGCATGCAAGTTCAGTGGTATGAGGTATGTCGGTTACAAACTGCAATGTGTCATGTTTACATTATCTTAAACAAATGTTTGTTGACTCGTGCGACAAAGCGAAATTTAATGTGCCTTTTTTGTAAACAGTGTCATGTTTTGGCACTAGTTTGCAGCCCTGACTATGCCCACTAGAATTACGTAAGAGTGGGAGAAATTTTTAAAAACGGAAGAGAAAAATCACAAAAAATCTCAAGTGTTCCAGCAGAACAGAAATTGAATCAGGATGTCATCAGTGAACATCCATGGAATTGTTTGGTAGAATGGTGAGTCGCCAGGAATTTAGAAAGGGCACATGAACGATATACGCGGGCGCACAAAAAGGAATCTCGGAAGGTTGGTTGGTTTGAGGGATAAAGGGACCAAACTACAGGGTCGTCAGTCCCTAATCTCCGAAGGGCACAGCAGCTTCCTCGAGAGGTGACTGGATGCGTGATTAATGGCTCAAAGGTTAATGTTTTGTTTTATTTACAGTTGAGGTATCTGTCGCCACAACAAATGTCTTTTATATTTGGAAATGTTGTGATTGTTTTTTGTTCTGAACTTACCGAGGATTTTGCAGACACAAATCTGTAAGAAACGCCCGCACTTGTATCCCTAAACACAGGAAATCATTTTGATTTTCTAAGACACCAATTAGCTACACACGTATTTTGCGCAGCACGATGTACTTCGACTTGTTCGTGATTGACGTCTTACGCTAGAAAATTTCCGTATTTCACCCGTTATAGTTTCGGTCATGAGCTGAAAGACTGGAATGAGGTAGTTACCGTTACTGTCAAACACCAACTGTGCTCTTCCATTCAACATAATTGCTACCGCCTGCATTATAAACGATCTTCCCACAGTACACTCAACGTTATAATATTCTTCCTCAATCATTAAAATTATTGTTGATGTCGTAACACGTGTCCAGTTATTCGACCTGTTAGATTCATTACGTCATTTGTCAGGCAATTTTTCTCGTTGCCTTGATGCCAAATGTCTTCACCGTTTATTCGAGTGATCCAGCCCACGTTCAACAGTTTTCTGCATCACAACGTTTCAGAGGCTCGTAAGAGTTTTATTTCTGTCTTCCCCATCATTCAAGTTCGCAAACACTCAGATTTATGTATCGAATATAAATCTTCTCATGAAACTTTTTCTGCTCTCGAGAATTTTAATAGTTTATTTTTATACAAAACACTTGTGTAGTCCTAGACATTCTTTCTTGCATTTTTCTTCTTTATAGATTTATTATGTGATAGCAAATTTCCTCCTCAAGAGCGTCTTGTCTAAATTTAGGCATCCAGTATGCGCTCCTGCGTTGAAGTGGCGAGTATGTTGATGTACTTGGGGCCTAGCAATACATTACTTGACAGTGGGTGGCGATCACTGTACTAAACACTTTGTTACGTATGTCAGTGGATTCGAACTAGCTCCTGGTTTCCTTCGAATCGTTGTGCAGTAAATAGTTGAAACTGTGGCAGTGAAAAATGTGCTGCCTGCGCCAGTTCACAGGTGCGTCGGGCAGGATCCACCATCAGATTACGGTTCAAAAATGGCTCTGAGCGCTATGGGACTTAACATCTGAGGTCATCAGTCCCCTAGAACTTAGAACTACTTAAACCTAACCAACCTAAGGACATCACACACATCCATGCCCGAGGTAGGATTCGAATCTGTGACCGTAGCGGTCGCGCGGTTCCAGACTGACGCGCCTAGAACCGCTCGGCCACCACGGCCGGCATCATCAGATTACGGGAAGTGCGCTGAAGTCTCTTTTCTTCATCACACTGCGATCTTGTAACACTTAAGTCGATTGTCGATACTGTAACATCTATTTGAATTGAAATACAAGTAAATATTTTTTTCTCATACTATATCTTTATGTAAGCAGAAATAATTTTGTAAATTTTGTTTTGTTTTCTGAAGCTATGTTAGTTTATATTATGCATGTACTAAATTATAACACATGCAAGTAGTTCATGTTTAGGAAATGTAGAACTGTGTGAAATAGAGAAGCTGAAGGGAAGTTCATCCGCACTAGGAAGGTTTAGGGTGGAATGTAAGAGGTGGACAGGCGCAAATTAGAGCGAGATATTCTTAGTGAGATCCTGTGGCTAGCCTTCGAACATTGATCACTGCGGCAAGGATTACTAGAAAAAGGAATAAGTATGCCTCGGATGTGAACCGATATTTGCCGCTGTATCATGGCGCAGGGTGTCCATAATCAAAGTTCCAGTTTCAAAACACTGAAGAAAGAGATCCACTGCTCAGAAAGACAAATTTGAACAGCATATTATTGACGTAGGAGGAAACATCGCGGAAAAAAAAGAAACAAAATTGACCAATAGATGGCACTGCAAGCGTCGGAATGTGCACGCCAGCAGACACGCGGCACACGGCCGTCTCTCAGTTTGCCTCCTGGACGCCCGACATGAGTCTCCATGGAGGATCGCGGGCGCCGCTGGTAAAGCTCTTTTACAAGGGTGATGACTGTGTGCAAGTAGCCCTGTAGAGGTTCCGGACACTCAGGGGCATGAAATAAGTCATCGGTCCGATGTCTGATAAGGGTCTGGAGGAAATAAATACAAAATTCTCCGAGAGAGGTTTTTTTGAAGTGTAATGTGGCAGAGGCTGGAAAGCAGTTGATGCGAGGTCTGTCGAAAATGTGGCTACGGAATTGCAGGACGGGTCGAGCTGTGCCGTGCAAACATGCAGTGCACGGGCAATTGCAGCACTTTGCATAAAATCCTACAAAACATCCTGCATTGCTACCCATAAAAAATCACGCATGTTCAGAGTTTCTTCCTGCTGACCTGCCACCAGCACCAATGGTTACTCTGAAAATTCTTGCTCGTGGTAGTGGAGGATGAGTGGCTGTGGACAGATGACGCCCACTTCCATCTCCAAGGACACGTCCATACACGGAGGTGCAGAACGTGGGCGAAGGAAAACCCATACTCCCAGCAACCGCTACCACCTCATTCTGCAGTGGTGACTGCGTGGAGCAGGTTGACATCTGCGTCTACATCCATACTCCACAAGCTATCTGACGGTGTGTGGGAGAGGGTACCTTGAGTACATGTTTTTGTGCTATCGGTTCTCCCTTCTATACCAGTCTCGTATTCTTCGTGGATAGAAAGATTGATTTTATGTTCATGATCTCTTCGCGAGATATACGTGTACTATAACATACTTCCTTTGTATTCGGACTGCATTTCCTTAGGATTCTTCCAATGAATCTTAGTCTGGCATCTGCATTACCGACGATTAATTTTATATGGTAATTCCATTTTAAATCACTCCTAATGCCTGCTCCCAGATAATTTATGGAATTAACTGCTTCCAGTTGCTGACCTGCTATATTGTAGCTAAATGATAAAGGATCTTTCTATGTATTCGCAGCCCATTACACTTGTCTACATTGAGATACAATTGCCATTCCCTGCACCATGAGTCAATTCGTTGCAGATCCTCCTGCATTTATGTACAATTTTCAGTTGTTACAACCTATCGATATAGTACAGCATCATCCACAAAAAGCCTCAGCGAACTTCCGATGTTATCCACAAGGTCAATTATATATATATTGTGAATAGAAACTCGCTGCGGCAGACCTGAAATCACTCTTACTTCGAAAGAGTTCTCTCCGTTGAGAATGACATGCTGCGTTCTGTTCTCTAGGAACTCTTCAATCTAATCACACAATTGGTCTGATAGTCCATATGCTCTTACTTTGTTCATTAAACGTCTGTGGGGAATTGTATCAAACGCCTTGCGGAAGTCAAGAAACACGGCATCTACCTGGGAACCCGAGTTTATGACCCTCTGAGTCTCGTGGACGAATAGCGCGAGCTGGCTTTCACACGATCGTCTTTTTCGAAACCGATGCTGATTCCTACAGAGTAGATTTCTAGTCTCCAGAAAAGTCATTATACTCGAACATAATACGTGTTCCAAAATTCTACAACTGATCGACGTTAGAGATATAGGTCTATAGTTCTGCACATCTGTTGGACGTCCCTTCTTGAAAACGGGGATGACCTGTGCCCTTTTCCAATCCTTTGGAACGCTACGCTCTTCTAGAGACCTAGGGTACACCGCTGCAAGAAGAGGGATAAGTTCCTTCGCGTACTCTCTGTAAAATCGAACTGGTATTCCATCAGGTCCAGCGGCCTTTCCTCTTTTGAGCGATTTTAATTTTTTTTCCCTCCCTGTGTCATCTATTTCGATATCTATCATTTTGTCATCTTTGCGACAGTGTAGAGAAGGAACTACAGTGCAGTCTTCGTCTGTGAAACAGCTTTGGAAAAAGACATTTAGCATTTCGGCCTTTAGTCTGTCATCCTCTGTTTCAGTACCATTTTGGTCACAGTGTGTCTGGACATTTTGTTTCTATCCACGTACCGCTTTGACATAAGACCAGAATTTCTTACGATTTTTTGCCAAGTCAGTACGTAGAACTTTATTTTCGAATTCGTTGAACGCCTCTAGTATAGCCCTCCTCACATTCTACATTTCGCTTCGTGAAATTTTTGTTTGCCTGCAAGGCTTTGGCTGTGTTTATGTTTGCTTCCGCAGCAGTTTTATAATACGGTTGTTGTACCACGGTGGCTCTTCTCCATCTCTTACTATCTTGTTTGGCAGATACTCATCTAATGCATCTCATCTAATGCATATTGTACGATGGTTCTGAACTTTGTTCACTGATCCTCAACACAATCTGTACCTGAGATAAAACTTTTGTGTTGAGCCGACAAGTACTCTGAAATCTGCTTTTTGTCACTTTTGCTAAACAGAAAAATCTTCCTACCTTTTTAATATTTGTGTTTACGGCTGAAATCCTTGATGCTGTAACCGCTTTATGATCGCTGATTCCCTGTTCTGCGTTAACTATTTCAAATATTTCGGGTCTGTTTGCCACCAGAAGGTCTAATATGTTATCTCCACGAGTCGATTCTCTGTTTAACTACTCAAGGTAGTTTTCAGATAATGCACTTAGCAAAATTTCACTGGATTCTTTGTCCCTGCCACCCGTTATAATCGCTCGAGTCTCCCAGTCTATATCTGGTAAATTAAAATCCCCACCCAAAAGCATAACATGGTCGGGAAATCTACTCGAAATATTTTCCATATTTTCCTTCAGGTGTTCTGCCACAGCAGCCGCTGAGCCGGGGGGCCTATAGAGCCATCCAGTTACCATGTTTGGGCCTGCTTTAACCATGACCTACACCCAAATTATTTCGCATTTCGGCTCTCCGTCAATTTCCTTCGATACTATTACAGCTATAAACACGCCTCCCCCTTCACTGTCTATCCTGTCTCTGCGGTATACATTCCAATCTGACTTAAGAATTTCATTACATCGTTTATCGTAGGGCCATATATTTTTCGAGGAGATGACTACAGGGGGTCCCGTTACCTATACTGTCTCTGGTAAACGCTATGAGAGTCTTCTGCGCACCAAAGTCATTCCAACCATTCAACATTGTGGATGCGTAAGTAGAATCATCTTTATGCAAGATGGCGCTCCTCAACACGTTTCACAATCAGTGAAGCAGATGCTGCAGAGACATTTCGGAAATGCTAGTAATTATCAGCCATCATTTCCCTACAGCCTGCCGGTCAGGACCACCTGACCTTAATCCTTGTGACTTATGGCCTGGGGTTGTCTGAAATAGGTGTACAGTGGTCGAATCACGAAGGTAGTTGAGTTGCAGGCACGCTTTGCATAATAATTCTGTACGTGTGTTCCGAGACACTCCGATCTGTTGTGGAACGTACTGTTTCTCGATCTCAGCTAGTGGCAGAAAATGGTCGACAGCATATTGAACGTAACTTACGCCACTCTTAAGACACTTAGAATCTGGTATAATTTTACTTTTATGCTATTTTTGGCCCCAGGACAGTAAAAGACCGATATCATTTTTCTTTTTATACGGTTTTTGATCCAAGGACAATTAAAAACGAATGTCATTTCGCTTTTTATACAGTTTCTGATCTCAGATGAATTAAAAACCTTAGCGTGGTAGATGGGCTTACCTATCTAACGGTGCCACAACTACCGACTGCCGAACTTGTGCAACGACGCACGCTGAACAGTACGGACGGTATAATGTGCAGCTCAAATCATAGCTGTCGTCTGCGATTCGTATCTATCCGTAAAATTCGTTAAATCTTTTTGTTCCATCAAGTTTCCTACTGCATCAATGAATTTCTGTTCAAATTGGACGTCAATCAGGGCAGTGGTTCTCTTTTACAGCGCTTTGAAACTGGAACTTTAGTTCTGGACGTCCTGTACTTATTGGGTTAGTCTGAAATTTGCATTTTCGACGCCATGAAAAGCTACACAGAGTAAATTACGTCAAGAGCTATTGTTGCATCAGATAACATGATAACATCATTCTATTGGCGCAGAAGACTATCTCGACCTACACGCATTGTTACATTTAGTTTTCTATACTTTAGCATGAACCAGTGTTTATTGAAGTGTGCATATTTTAGTGATTTATATTAACAATGTGTCTTGAGCCTTAATCTATCGTCCGTCACTTAGCATGATTTGATCCTGTTCCTTTTCCAAAAGGTTCTGCAAGTAATTTTTTGTATGAAGCGCTCCACGTGGTAATCAGAGTTCATAAGTGCAATACCTAGTAAAAGAATATTAACTCCAGTTTTTTCTGAGGTGAAACTTTCAAAGATTAATAAACTTCATTTCACTGAATATAAAATTTAATAGTAAACCAATGATTATAAAACGGAGTTCAGGCCATAACAAATTAAAGGACTACAACATTTCTTCCGATGCAACAGGTTTGTACAGACTGCTTTGAGTGTTCGTTTCTTTTATATGAGTGTGTTACTGATGTTTAACGTTGAAACTGTTAGTCATGTCTGTGACACAGAGCAGTTTTAGGATCTTCCTCCCCTTACCGGCCATGTTGTAGTCAGTGCATTAGTAATCATACAATCAAAGTTTGCACATAATTTTGTGAATCATCATTAAAATAATTATCATCTTAAATTTACGAATTGGATTAACTTATCAAACTAGAGCAGATTTAGGCCCCACCTACACAACTCATATTCTGTGCAACGTTAAGGTTTGTATGTATGAGGCAGTAAAGTGGAAACGAGACGTATGGGAAAAGCAAGCTGTTCATTATTTCAAAAGCAATCGCCATGACGGTTAATACATGTACCCCACTGTGAGACAGGACTGCCAATGACGTCTTGGGAAAATGTTTGCGTTTGCCTGCGAAACATGACTAAACCCAAGCGCGCACTCCATCGCCTGAAACAAATCGACGCCCACCAATGTCTTTCTTAAGGGCTCTAAAAATACGAAAATCTCACGGGGAGAGATCGGGACTGTGAAAGATGTGTAAGGGCTTCCTAGCGAAACTTCTGCAGCGTAGTGAAAACGACCTTGCCAACGCACTGACTTTCTTGTCTCACAGTGGTATAAATGTAAGACAGTAATGACGATTACTTTTGAAGTAAGAAACAATTTACTTCCTTTTTCTCTATCTGTCTTCTTTTCATTGACTGTCCCTTATACATTCCATGAATGTAAACAGCGCTCACGTTAGTTAGAATGCAGTTTGGAAACTACTCTAAAATCGTTATTTATCAGCAGTGAGGTTTCAAGTGCACTCCATGTCAGACAGATTAGCACTTTTCCCCTGTTACATAGTATAGTGTAATCAGCATTATTCGTTACACACTGAAATTAATTATATTCGTTAGTGTGGAGTAGTCTATGGCCCAGTATATTTAATTTCATGAATGATTACTTTTACTTTTGCCTCAATTGCCTGGAGATCGTCTCCAATTTGCTTGGCAAGAAATTTTAGTTCTTAAACAAAATACTGTTGGTTCGGACCCCGCTCGAAAACTTTGCGTCTTTTCAGTATCTAAACATTCAGATGATATCCTAGACTTCCTCGCAACAAACAGACGTAAACTTATTGAATCAGCTAACGTAGAGAAAGGTATCAATGATCATAAGGCTGTGACAGCAACTATGACGAGGGTCCTACAAAGAACGTTGATTGGTAGAAAGATATATTCTCTCAGCAAGGGTGGCAGGATACAAATTTCAGAATATCTCAGCAGTCTGCATCATATATTCGGTGATGAGGACGAAGACGTGGAGAACAAATGGAAAAAATTCAAAGACATCGTTCAACATGCCCTAGACAAATATGTTCCGAGTAAGGTTTTAAGGGACAGGAAAGATCCACACGGTTTAATAGCTGTGTTAGAAAATCGCTACGTAAACAAAGAGCATTTCATCTGAGATTCAACAGAAATTAAAACCTAGCTGACAAAGAAAACCTGAAAGAAGCGAAAATGAGCGTAAGGAGAGCATTGAGAGAAACGTTAAATGATTTTGAAAGGAAGACGTTGTCAATCGATCTGCGTAAAAACCCTAAGACATTTTGGTCGTATGTAAAATCAGTGAGTTGGTCAAAATCACCTACTCTCAGTGACCACACCGGCACCGAAACGGACGATAACAGAGAGAAGGCCAAAATACTGAATTCGGTCTTCCGAAGTTGTTTCATAGCGGCAGATCGTGACACTGTCCCTCCTTTCAATCGTCGTACGAACGTCGGAACTGCAGATATTGAGAGAACCGAGAGCGGAACTGAAAAGCAACTACAATCTCTTAGCAGTGGAAAGGCGTCAGAACCAGATGAGATACCTATAAGATTCCATAAAGATTATCCGAAAGAGCTTTGTCCCCTTCTAGCAGTAATTTATCGTAGATCGCTTGAGCAACGAAAGGTATCTAACGAAGGAAAAAAGTGCAGGTCATTCCCTTTTTTAAGAAAGGCCATCAGACAGATGCACACAATTATAGAACTATATCGTTGACATCATTCTGTTGTAGAACTAAGGCACTTGTTTTATGCTAAAGAATTATGACTTTTTTTGGAAAATGAACATCTCTATAAAAATCAACGTGGTTTTCGCAGACAGATACCCTACGAAACTCAGCTCGCTCTGTTGTTCCATGAAATCCATAGCTTAGTGGATAATGGCACCAAGGTTGATACCGCATTCCTTGACTTCAGTAAGGCATTTGGCACCGTCCCGCATTGCCCTTTAAAGAAAAAGATATGAGCTTATGGAGTACCGTAGCAGACTTGCGATTTGATACAAGACTTTCTTGCAGATAGAACTCAACACGCCGCTCTTACCGGAACAAAATCGACAGATGTAAAGGTAGTTTCAGGAGTAGCACAGGGAAGTGTGACAGGACCGTTGCTGTTTACGATATATATAAATGATCTAGTAGAAAGCGGGGGATGCTCTTTAAGGCTATTCACAGATGATGCAGTTGTCTATACCAAAGTAGCAACTTCAGAAGACAGTAAGAAAGACCTGTACAGAATTGATGAATGTTGCAGACTTTTGGCAGTTGACCCTGAACGTAAATAAATGCAACACAGGAAAAGAAATCCACTACTGTACAGCTACATTACTAATGACAAGCAGCTGGAGACAGCGCCTGCTATAAAATATCTAGGCGTAACTATCCAGAACGACGTCATGTGGAATGACCACATAAAACAGATAGTGGGAAAGCAGGTACCAGTCTCAAAATCTTAAGGAAATGTAACTCATCCACGAAAGAAGTGGCTTATAACGCCTTTGCTCGCCCGATTCTTGAGTATTGTTCATCTATCTGGGATCCGTATCAGGTAGGACTGATAGAGGGGATAGAGAAGATCCAGCGTAGAGAGGCGTGTTTCGTCAGGTAGTGAGACAGCGTTACAGAGATGCTAAACAAACTCCACTGACGTTACAAGAGTGGTGTTGTGTATCATGGAGAGATTTACTACTGAAATTTCGGGCAGCTTTTTTCAAGAGTCAGACAGCATATTACTTCCGCCCCCCCCCCCACCCCCCACCCCCCACTCCTGCATAAACACACACACACACATAGACCTCGCGTATTGACCTTGAGGGGAAAATTTGAGAAACTGTAGCCAATACAGAGGCTTACCTACGATCATTCGTCCTGCGCACTATTCGCGAGTGGAACAAGGTTTGAGGAATCAGATAGTGGTACCGAATGTACTCTACGCCACACACCATTAGGTGGCTGGCACAGTATGATGTAGATATAGGTGAAATACAGTCCGATCAATTCTGTCCCAGCTTAGCCATCGCTGCTTCGTTTGCGTGGACAGTAAGGTCTGCATCAGTTTTCTTTTTCTTCAATCGAATCTTTATGTTTTTCACAAATTGAAACATCTTCTAGTATTTTCACGCTGATTAAGGCCAAAAAGCGATTCCGCTAGCTGGAGGAAAAGGTCTTTTTGTTAATCACGCCTTTTGCGTTCTTATGAAGGTATTTCCATAGAAACGTTCATCGCATAATCATACTTCTTTATGTTTAACAGAGCGGTGAAATAGCAGTTATCGTACATGTAGCTTCACAAAAATTTTAATACAACGAAATATTTTCTCAAAAATTGTCACTCCCTGTTTCACCGCCATAGGGGTTGAATTTCCAAAAATGCTGAAACACGTGTTTTTTATTTCTGACCGAGAAACTAAATACCAACTTTCGTAGGTCTGGCTTCAAAATTGCGTTGATATCGACATATTTCGAAAAAAGCATGTTATTCCCTATCTCTCCCCCTAGTGGCGTAATTTTGAAGAATCCCCTCTTGAGCGGCGGCTGCAGTACAAGATCAACACGCTCTCCTAATTTCAAGTCTTTATCCTCAATGATTTGGGTTGCCCTTTATATATAGAGATCAGCACACGATCATCGTCAATCAAAGAAGTAAGAGTTTAGAATGGAACTGCTAAATTAGTGTACCGCCAGAGGGTTATAGTCTCACGACGTAAAACGTATAACTACAGAATTTTTCACCGCGACAGCAGGGTCACTCTCTCTTCAACACAACAACTTCCTCTGTTTCTGTTAGCCACGACTGTTATGACCTCTGCAGTCGTTCCGCGGTCTGTAGTGTTGTGTAGGGCGGCAAGTAATTCCTGGCGCTGCCGGCGCCGCCGGTGGGCCGCGTGATCGATGCGGGGGCAAAGTGTTTCTGCACAGATCCTTGTCTCGGCCTCGGTCACGCCACCGCTCCCCGCAGTCGACGGAAAGAACGGCCTGCCGCGGCCGGTCTGAATTATTCACGCAGTCACGGAAACCCGGTGGCCACGCGCCCCTAGCTGCGCCTACACCGGTCATCGCAGGCAGCCGGGACGGCGCCTGTCGCGTCCGAACTCACGCCTTGTGATCTCTGCTGGCTCTCAGGATACCTGCTTAAAATAATGTGGCGCGGAACCACTGGGAAAGTTCCCCAGCAACAGGGAGAAATTGCTGTGCTTGTCAACCACACGACACCTCATTATTCGACCCGCAAACATTTTTACGCAGTGACGTGTCTCTACTAATCCGACAAACAACTAATATTCACAAGCTGCCTATCGTGGTAAAGTCTGGGCAACCCATTTCTTACTACACACTGCCGGAGAAAATTAATGCAACACCCTCAAGGACAACCTCATTTTAGTGACAAGTGAGGTGATAGAGAGTTGTGCGACATAAACGAAAGTTGGTAGAAGTGTTTCTACATCTGAAAGATGATGCCTATTCAAATTTCGCACCAATCGCGTAAGAGTGGCTCTGTTCGCGCCACTATGAGGATGCTAATCAGGTTTGGTTTAAATACACGCTGTAACGGTCGTGAGCATTAGTTACCTCTGAGATTGGACGTGGATAGTTGATGTTATTAAAAAATGCCTTTAAGGAGACAAAGACGCCATCATTAACACCTCACTGAGTTTGAACGAGGTCATAGAATTACGGGTACTACAAACTAAATGTTTATTCTGCAAATATTGCAGGAAGATTTGGAAGGAATGTAGCCACCGTACGTGACTGCTGGCAGCGTTGTTCACGAGAATCAATGGAGACCGGCTCCGAACGGCCACGTGGCGTTACCGGGAGGGAAGACCACTGTGTTCGACGTATGGCTCTGGCGCATCTTACTGCGTCTGCAGCAGCAGTTTCAGCATCAGTTGACTTCGCAGTGACACAGTAGACTGAAACTTCCTGGTAGATTAAAACTGTGTGCCGGACCGAGACTCGAACTCGGGACCTTTGCCTTTCGCGGGCAAGCGCTCTACCAACTGAGCTACCCAAGCACAGCTCACGCCCCGTCCTCACAGCTTTACTTCCGCCAGTACCTCGTCTCCTGCCTTCCAAACTTTACAGAAGCTCTCCTGCGGACCTTGCAGGACTAGCGCTCCCGAAGAAAGTATATTGCGGAGACATGGCTTAGCCACAGCCTAAGGGATATTTCCAGAATGAGATTTTCACTCTGCGGTGGAGTGTGCGCTGATATGAAACTTTTAATCTGCCAGGAAGTTTCATATCAGCGCACACTCCGCTGCAGAGTGAAAATCTCATTCTGGACACAGTAGACTGTTACAAATCGGTTACTTCAAGAACAGTTCTGATCTAGACGCTGTGTAGCGCGCATTACACTGACCCCAAACAACCGCCATTTGCGAGTTCAGTGGTGTCAAGCGAGCAGGGTAGACGGCGGTGTGCTGGTTAGAAGAAGGCCAGTTGAGGCCGTGCAAACAGCCTGTCTGTGTGTTTGTTGCACACTGTGGACGTACACCTGGGTGCGATTTTGCGAGGCAGCGGATCACTTTCGTGGTTACGCCACCAACCGTGACCGCAAATTTGTTCGTCATCCTGCTGATTCGACCATTTGTGTTGCCATTTATGAACATCATACCAGGGGGTGTTTTCCAACAGGATAACGCACGTCCACATACCGCTGTTGCAACCCAACATGTGCTCGATCAACGCATTTATATCCGATCGAGAGCATATGGAGAATCGTCGGACGTTAACTCCAGCGTCACACATAACCAGCATTAACCGTCCCTGTGTTGACAGACCAAGTGCAACAGTCGTGGAACTCCATTCCACAAACCGACATCCGGCACCTGTACAACACAATGCGCACACGTTACATCGGATATTGATGTACCAGCAATTCACATGTGCAGTGGCTTATCTCGCGCTTACATTAACCTGTGGTCTTGCAGTATTGGTGACTTAAATGTAATACCTTGACAAATCATCATATCAATGTAGTGCTGAAATTTCATTACGCTACATTAATTATTTTTTGCCGTTGCGATTTTTTTTCATCAGTGTACATTATTGCAGGAGTATACTGTACTGCTTGCCTCCTGGAGCAGAAACATTTGTTATAAACTTTCGTGAAAGTGAAGTTTATTTACCGCGAAAAACTTCGTTAAGAGTTATAAAATGTCAAAATATTACGAAAAATATAATTAAACGTGTCATGCCCTACAAAGAACTGTTATATGGGAAACTAATATGATCATTGTCATTCTTAGAACAAATGCTTTGATGATTTTTTTGTTGTCACTTCTGATAATGTATCTGGAGCGTACTGGGGACTGACGTGATTTGTGTAAGTGTAATTTGGTAATTCCAAGCAGTAGATGAAATTTTACTTACGTCTGTACTCTCGTATTTTAGTATTTGCTTACCCCACCAACCTACGCTTTAAGAAATGTCTGTGAATATTCTAAATAACGCACGAGAGGCCCAGATGCTATTCATATTGTTGTCGGCAATCTTAAGACCGATAACGTTATTTCACTATGTTTCTGAACTGAGTAATAATATTTAACTCAGACGTGTTTAAAAAATAACACTAATAATACTCCTTCAGAGGGGATAGGTATTTTATTAATTTCAAGGAATATTACGAAAAAACATCGCGTTTGTGTGTGCTGCCCGAATCTGTGGCAAAGACGATGTTTTATCAATACTTAAAGAAAGCAAATATTTATCGAGAGAAGTTTCAAATATTACCAGATGGTACAAACAACTGTTCACGCTAGGACGTAACCCATGAAAGCTGGATATTTTTTAAGAAGTGTATTTGGTATTTAAGAAAAAGATACCCCTGAGAGCTTATTAGCGGAACTTATAGCTCTAAACCCCAAAGAGGGTTTAACACCGTGTGGTTGTAGTTTGTGCGTATAGGTGAGATTTATATTCTGATACAGCAGATTCTTACCACCAAAGAGAACTGCTATTACGTATGTGCATGCCGCTCCAATCTAAAGCAAGTTTCAGAGCTACCTGCGTTTTATTATATGCAAGATCCTCACAGATTGTTTCAGTGTATAGTTTGAAATTTTCATGTAACATATTACGAAAACAATATTCAATTAGGCCGACATGCAAAGATTTACTGTACAGAAATAAACTTTTATCAGATTCGTACTATACATTTTATAGCGTTTGCGTGTCTTTACAATAAGTTAATACAATAACATGGTTCATACAGACAGACATCCTACACGCCAAGACGCGGTACATACCATAGTATGGTAACAAATTCAGGCCAAATGAAACACACATGGTACAACAGAGCGTGTCCAAACTGTCGCTTCAGTGCACAGTGTACCGCCGCTTGCTTCAACTCTGGCGTGTATTCTCACACGAAAAGATCGTAAAGGTACCGAATGACATCCTACGGTAGACTGTTCCAACCATCTTGAGCTTTTTGTTGCAGTTCAGCAATTGTTCTTGCAGGCCCTGGAGAACGAGTAAGTTCTCTCTTCGCAGTGTCCTATACGTGCCCAATTGGCGAAAAATCTGATGATTTTGCTGGCCAGGGCAATTGTTGTGTACCACGAAGAGCACTTTGCTCCGAGCAGCCATATGTGAAGGCGCAACGTCCTGCTGAAAACGGGAGAACCACCGGGATAACTGCGTGTACAAATTAGCGGTTACTGGTTACTTAACACTGCAGAACCTCCGAGTGTGCCCGCGAGCTGCAACTGACGGCCTCTTACACCATGAAGCCTGGGGTGGGACTTGTGTGCTCTCTGAAACAGGCAGCTCACCAGGTCTACGTCACACCCGTGTGCATCCATCACTCGCTTGCAGACAGAACATACTCTCATCACTGAAGACAACAGAGCTCAGTTCCCACTCTCCAGCCGTGCTTGGCGGTGTCACAACCTGGCCAGAGGTACACGTATTCTTCATCGTGCTGCAAGCAGACGGTTCCCAATGGTTCCTGATGACACAGCAACTGAAGTCTCCAGATTTCGTCCCTGGACGACAGTGGGTCCGGAATCTCTGTTCATACAATGCGTCGATTGATATGCGTATGTACTACGCGGAAGTCTAGAACCAGTTCTACAGGTGTGGGCGTCTCCCACAGACTATATAAAAGTAGATAAATTGTTCCCAACATGTGGAGCACTCCGTCTATACGTCTGTCCAGCTTCCTGCAGGCCCACAGTGCGTCCCTGTTCAAATGTCTGAAGCCGATCAGCGGAGTACTTAGTCGGTCGGACATGGTTGTACCCTAGACTGAATGTTGCAAACACTGTTCACCTCTAAACTTAGCACAGTTATTGCCTGCAGAGTCAAAGCAGAGGGTGCTCAGACAAGTTTCCTTAGCACTACCTGATGGCCTATGACCGTGGCTAATGTATCGCTAATGCTACAACCCCTCGGTGTCAAGATATTACGTCCTGGTTCCGCTGAATATATACCTTGACGGTGCTGCACTTTCTTCCAGGAGCGTGAGTCTCTATAGGCTGAACCCGAACTACACCGAAAAGAATTTAGGATGTTGTTCAGCGATATTTTCTTAGTATTTTGGTGGGAAGGACACGTGGTCTCCATTGCCCATTACAAAATAGTTATATTTGTTTCGATTTCTTACCTCCATTTATCTCTGCATCTCTATTTCAATGAAAATGTCTGCGTAACAGTCCAAATGTCGTCGGTTGTGCGCTGCGTGTGTTGTTTGAAAGCAAACTTGTATTCACTGCGGTACTTGCTACCGATAACACTACTACCCATTTCTCTCTTGCTGCTCCAGATTGCCTCCATTGCTGGTCGGTTCCGTCTCGGGTTTGTTTCCAACGATAATGCCCATTTCACTCTTGCTCCTCAAGCTTGTCTTCATAGCTGGTCGGTTTTGTCTCGGGTTTGTTTTCCGACGGCAATACACACAGTACTATGTATAGGTTTACTGGTGTAGAGTTTGCCGATGTTCACCTGATGAATGAAGTCATCGAAGGCAGTGGAAGTGCTAGATGCCGACGCTATGCTGATGTGTTCGCACAGCAACGACAACTTTATCACATCACCTTCGCATTTGAGGAGTGCTGTATTACTAAGTATCCTGTGCTAAACGTATTGGTGACTATACATTATAGTAGTCTTTCCGTCTGTTGTGGAGATATTTTCAAATAAAGAAAGGTAAGTGAGCTATATAAGCGGAATTAATTATAATTATTATTCTCCAACGACCTACGCAGACCTGTGGTTCTTTGTTCAAATCTCCCTCCGAAATTTCGTCGGTATAGTTCGATTTCACCCTGTATAATGATGTGTATGTGAAAAGGTTTCAGCACAGTTGTGGAAGCTTGGAGCATTATCAGCTAAACTTGTTACGCATGTTACTTACATCTACACACACCACAAGCTGTCTTATGATGTGTGGTGGAGGGTACTTTGCGTAACACTTCCTCCTTTTCGTTACGGTCCCGAATGCATCGTGAGATCAGCGATAGTGGGACAGCGTCCGTACGAGTTCGAATACCTTTAATTTTAGCTTCATGGTCTTTTGGTGAAGTAAACGTCAGAGGAGGCGGTGTACTGACCGACTCGTCTAGGAACGTACTCCCTCGGGAATTTCAACAGCAAACCCTACCGTTATGTGTGCAGCGCCTCACCTCCGTGACGCCTTCACGCCTACTAAACTGACCTGTGACGAAAAGCGCTGCTCCTTTTTTCGGGTCGTCTCTACTTCATCATCAATAATATCTGGTTACGATCCTTTATCACAATCAAAGAAATACTGAAGAATTGTTAGAATAAGTGTTTTGGAAGATACACCCCTCGCTCGTGACATACATTTCCTGCGGACTCTTCCACTGAATCTGTTTGGCATCTGTCTTTCCTACGGTTACTATGGCAACGCCTCTTCATTGCTCTATATACGGCTATTGTTTTCGCTTCGCAGTTGAAAGCTGTTAAAAGCGCTGTAGGAGTGTCTTAGTAATAAAGAATGAATATTTTTAAACTTCATGCGTGATGCGATGTTTTTTCACGCGGCTCAGTGTTAATGTCGTCATTTCTGTTGAGCTATGTGTCGCACAATAATATACTTGTGCAGGTACATTCAGTGTCATATGTGGATTCTGTACATGAAATATATTGCGAATAGAGTTAGTAGCAAACAGTTAGTGAATTTAAACGTCATGCAAGATTCAGCTGTGTTTCACTCATCTCAGTGTTTATAACGTCATATCTCATGATCTATGTGTCATACAGTGATATAATGTTGTAGGTACATTCAGCAGCGGCATATGTGGGTTTGCCTACTAAATGTGTTGCAAATAGAATTAATGGCAAAGAAGTGATAAATTAACCATAATGTACAATGCAGCAGTTTTGCATGCATATCGATGTTTACGGTGTCATATCTCCTATACTATGTTTAGTACCATGTTACAATTGTGTGGATTTATTTCGCGCCATGCACGGAAACAATATATTTATACGTTATGCATGACAGGGAAGTTTTACACGCATCTCATTGTTCGTGACGTCATATCTCATGAACTATAATAGGCAGGTGGTTCTTACCCTCGCAGCGATTGTTGCCTAAGGGCTAGGGATATGTATACCAAGTTTGGTTGAAATCAGTCCAGTGGTGTAGGAGGAGATGTGTAACATACATACGGACACACATGCACCCACATACCCACACACACACATCCACTTTTATAATGTATAAGGACTGTGGGCAGTAATGGTCCCTTAACACTCCCTTACGGTACACCTGAAGTTATATTTACGTCTGAAAATTTCTCTCCGTCGAGAATGATATGCTATGTCTATTCACAAGCAACTCTTCAATCCAATCATACAGATGGTCTGATATTCCCTACGATCTATTTTGTTCATTAGGTGGCAATGGGGCACTGTGTCGAACACCTCCTTGAAGTCACGTCCCCAACACAGAATCAACCTCGGCGGCGAAATGTATTGCCTCCTAGATCTCGTGGATCAACAGAACCAGCTGGGTTTCACACGTTCATTGTTTGCGGGGCTCATGCTGACTTCTCAAGAGGTGGTTTCCGTTCTCCAGAAAGGTCATAATACTAGAGTATAAAACGTGTTCCAGAATTTTAACGAATCGGCGATATAGGCTTATCGTGTTGTGCGTTTGTTCGTAGAAGCTTCTTGAAAACTGGATAATCTGCACCTTTCTCAAGTTTTTGGGAACGCTCTGGTCCTCCAGTGGCGTACGGTACAGCGCGCAAATTCTTTGGCATACTGTACGCAAAATCGTGTAGGTATCTCATCAGGCCCAGACACCATCTCTCTCTTAATTATGTTGTCCAGAATACTGTCGCTGTATGTCACCCCTAACTCCCCTATGGACACTGGTGGGAGATTTATGTAGATGGTACGTGACAGGAGCGTAGTACAGATGCACCGCACTTCGTACAAAAAGCGGTTTACATATGACTTACTACCTGTAGAGAAATGCTAAAGAGTTAAGATATTTATAACAATCCTAGGTTTAGAGAGGTGAAAGAGAGGGTTTTGTGGTTGGTTATAACTTTGGATCAGGATAAGCAATCTCAAAAAAAGTTGGTAAATGTGTCATTTCCAGTCACACACATACACACACAAAAAGAAAATACTTTGGGGTGAGAAACTATTGAAATATTAAACTAAATCGAAGTCTCGGCCACCAGAAGAAATCTCAAATGCACTTGGTCGATAACAGACAGGGTGAATAAGCTCACTCTATTTGTGGATTTTATGAGATCCGCAACGTCCTCAAACACAGTGCCGGGGATTTTCATATTCTTCGCTCGCTACGTGCAAATTTTCAGTTCTACAGCGAAAACGAACAGGACGTTTTTGCAAGAAATCTGATGTTAAATTTTGTACTGGGATATGTATTTGGTGGGGGCCATAGCTTTTGAGTTACTCAAGAAAAAAAGCATCTGAAGGTCACTTATGTACGATTTTCTTGAATAATTTGAAAACTATGTCCTCTAGCGAAAACGTGTCCCAGCACAAAATTTCACAACATTAAATATTCTACAGACAGCTCCTGTTAATTTTTTCTGTAAGACTAGAAGCTTGCATGTAGCTAGAGAGAGAATATGAAAATCTTGCTCGTTATATTTGAAGGCGTTGAGGGTTGCATAAAACCTACAGGTAGGGGCAGATGATTCACCTTGTGTATTGTTTCTACTTCAAGTGAGACTGAAAGAAACAACCAGCTACAGTTTTCCAACAGTTTCTTCGTCTCTCCACACACATTACGTCTGACCTTACATGTGGCTCAGTGGCCCACGTTATGGATATGAATGTGCAGATTACTGTCTCTGTTCAGCTGTTCGGTTTTTATCCATCACTTACCACTTTCCATCTCTGGGAATGTTTATTAATGTGAAAAATGCCGACTTGCATCCTGGTCTGGAGTTCAGCGCATAGTCAATACTCGAATATATTTTTTGAAAACTAAGTAGACTTAGTTGACCAGTTTCAAATGTTTAAGAATGGTCTCGTTCCTTTACAAGGAGAAGAATTCGGCTTTTGACAAACAGCAGTTAATAGCCGATTGTTTTTGTTGTTCAATAAAATATATTTACAGACAATCAAAATTGTTGCATAGTGTAGGCAAAACCTACGCCTCAAAAACATCCCGGTTGATGACAACTTTACCTTTGTGTGAAAACAAATTCTTTTCTGTTAAGGAACCTATAGCGCCGACAGGGACAGTGATCGTGGTATTAAGTGGATGAAATATATTAACAGCAAATTGCCGATACTTTTTTCACGGCCTGGCGTGTGTGTAAAGGTGGGAAAGGAATGTTACACGTAATGATAACAGGAAATCTATGTTACTGTGGAGTTCACAGCTTTCAGTGTCACTCGGCGAATTGGTTGCAGTGTCAGCGGCGCTTACGTTCAAATTTAGCCGAAAGCATTATAGCAGGAACTAAAAGTACTCTGGAGTGGGGACGGACCTGTCAGATGTTGCGTATCGGAAGCCGCAGTGACGTACGGGCCACCAGGGGAATCCAGTGACACCAAAGGCTTCGCAGGTCTCGTTACTGGCGCCCCGGCGTCACTGCAACTTCGAGCATTAGCTAGAAGTTTATCGATGGCAGCCAACGCAGCTTCCAGCTGTTTGCGGACAGCAGCGAACTCTCCTTGCGTCCGTTGACAATAAGCACAGTCCCTAGCCATATCGTACTGTGTATAAAATACATATGAGGTATCAAATGGCGTCGCTGAGCTCGAAAATGCACCAAAGGAGAATAAAGTAATACTAAAAGTTGATGTGCAGATTTCTCACTAAACTCTGAGACCGCAAGCTATTGCTGGCCCGGGGAAAGGGGGGGGGGGCGAGCGGTTCTAGGCGCCACAGTCTGGAACCGCGCGACCGCTACGGTCGCAGGCTCGAATCTTGCCTCGGGCATGGATGTGTGTGATGTCCTTAGGTTAGTTAGGTTTAAGTAGTTCTAAGTTCAGGGGACTGATGTTAAGTCCCATAGTGCTCAGAGCCATTTGAACCGCACGCTATTAAACAGACATAAATATCTCTACCTGGGAAATTTACACTAGGAAGCCGCCCTACACAACGATATTCACAATACTTACGCAAAAACAAAAATTAATTTCTAACCACTAGTTTAAGAAAAGATAAAAAATGAGTAGTATACCCAGCTACCATCCAGGCAACAGTTCAAGTTTCCGCCGCTAGATGACGCTGCTGATACGATGTTACGGTCGCTGGCGGTAATGGAAAATTAAAAAATCCAAGACGGCGGCAGGGCACACCCGTCTGTAATGTCATAAACATCACTACATGAAATGCCTCTGTCTCCTCCACCTTCCACTTCTTCACCCATTTTTCCTCTTCCCTTCTTCAGCAAATAACAGTGTAGTATTAAAACCAAACAGCAGATTAAAGTGTAGTATTTTAATCGGCATTAAAATTCTAGAGTCAATCAGAACGTAAGCACAGACCAACCATCTTGGCTGTGCTCAAAAGTGCTTGAAAATCTCAAATTTTTTGCCTCATATTCAAAATTATTCATCTAAAAAATTACATAATGGTTGTAACTTGTAGTATTTTCACATCTACAATTCGTTTATGGCATGAACTTGCAGGGTAAACAACACTAATGAACATGCAAAGTTCCGGCTCTGTACCCAACGTGATCTAAGGCACAATGAATCCTCAGATTCATAATTTTACACATATGAATTGCTCTGTGATGCTTTTAAGGTGTCATAACATTCTTTTTATGTGCAAAATATCTGCAAAAGTACGTCAGAAATATAAAAAATGCAGAGTTTATGTCAAGGGTCACAACGTTATTTTTCACACACACCCACCCACCGACACACACACACACACACACACACACACACACACACACACACATGTATCTGTCAATTTGGTGCTTAAAACATGATACTAAATTGTCTAATTAAGTGTTGCTATGCTATTTTCATACCTAAACAACATGCTGACATGTTGAACAGGCAGTTCGGTTTTAGTCTAAATGTGATGATGTAGTATAAGTAAATGAACCAAGCCCACAACTGCAGAAAACACTATGCTAAGCAGGCAGAAACACACAATACTGTCAAAAAGACAAACGAAATGCCAAAGACCATTTTAGCAAGCAAAGAAGGAAGTGTTTTGTTGCTACCTTTAATGCGATGTATCCTTTTAGCTGCCTATTTTCGCAGAACACAACGGGAAATTTCTAATACGAAAGGTTTACATTAAAGACATGAGCAAAGACTGCGGTGAATAAGACAGATTGTAAGTGAATGGGGGAGGGTGAGGTTATAGTTTCGTCTGTGTTTGCTAATTGTACCCACTCACCTCGTAAATCAAATCGTCATTCGCTTCTTCCCTTGCAGTCTAGGAGCAGCAGCAAGAGTATTGCTGTAATAAATGATAACTAACAAGGGAAAGGAAGGAGTGCCAATTGACCGAAATTTAAGTTTCAGCCTAGTATAATCCATTGATATATTTTTTAACACTTGCACTACACAGGGCTGCACTGTTACACGCTTAATAAAGTAGCAAATATGTTGATACACTGATACATACAGCAACACTACACCACAATACATCATCCCGCACTGCAATCCAGATGCGGCGTTCGTGGCAATGTAGGTAATCCAAGTTTCATTTACCGGTGCCGATGAGATCCCCGCCGGCATCTAATCATGTTCTCGCGATTGTTCTCGTGATTTTTGGCTTCGCGAACTGTGGATTACGTCTCGTGAGGTACACGAATGATTACACGGCGTCAAACACGTTTATAGTCACAAAATTTACTTGTCCTCTTAGCCCGATTCCGTAACATCTTCACACCAAGCACACGGTTAAACACCACCATATGAATCCCTCGCTTGTTCTGGCGCGAAAAAGAAATAAACGACCACAGCGATGTCATTATAATCGATATCAGCGCTACTCGATACATGCTTGCATTCCCGCACGAAAGTTGTTTCTAAATTCTGAAGGAATTTACGAAAATAAGCACTAATTGGGGGGGGGGGGGGTCCAGAAGAAAGATCAAGGGAAGAAACATACATTCTCATACTTTAACCTGCAGTGCAGCCAAAGTACACACACATAATCAAACAAAAGAACATAAGAAACATGTCTGAAAAACATTATTTGCAAACAGGAAGTAATATAGCACATATAAAGCAAAACAGTGCAGACAAAACGAAATGCACTCAAAGATAACACAACATCAACAAATGTAGTCTGAACACAAGTAAAAGAAAATGGTGAGAGAAAAAAAATCCACCTAACTGCCCAAAGCAGTATAAAAATACCAGAAATACAGAATTTTGAACTCACTACACTACACAGTTTAAATACCAATTTGGATAGAACTAACATATCACAACGCTATCATTCACAGTTTATATGATCACAAATTCAGAGAAAGGGAAAGGAAGCAACATATGGGTCTAATATTTATCAAGTATTGTCACACGCAGCATACTATACTCTTGAATGCACATTTAATGATGAATATTAACTGCAACTCACTTAACACTACCTGGAGAGGGGGAGGTCACCGCTCCAGGATGGCAGTTGTAAGGGAGGGGTTGGGCAGCTGTTGGGAGCACCATGTGTGACTTCCGTTGCTGTAGAAATTATCTGCTAACTTCATCTTGAACAGCAACATTAAGCTCCCCCAGGCCATGAAACACAGTGAGCGCCCCATGACAATTCTACCTACTTATATCTTAAGGTAAAGTTGAAAGGGTGATAGTTGTGGCCACCCTTACATGAATGTGACATACAAACTTTCGACATAATTTTATGCGACCCAGTCAGTAAACATTTATCCTTAAATCAACATGCTGTCTCAATATGTGGTAAATAATGAGAAAGAGAACAATTAGAATAATATAGGATATTACATTACAATCTAAGGTAACACATTCTGATTCCATCACAGTCTTTAGTGAATGCAGTGACATAAAATTCTGTCTACATTAGTCACTCCTATAGTACGACTTGATATTTTCCACATGATGTTTTCCTTCTTAGTTGGCAGAACTTAATACTTACAGTTCCACTGTATTTGGACCTTCAATGCCATTATTTTATATGGTCCCTTATATTCTAAGGTGAATCTCATTATTTCATCTGTTATTTTACTCGATTTTGTATGTGTCTTAATCATCACCAAATCACCAACTTTGTATGAGATTGGATGAACATTTCTATCATGACGCCGTTTTCTTTGATTTGCCTTAGCTTCTAGAGTCTGCATTGCTAATTGTATTTTATCATCCAAGGTCATGATTGTCTTGGCAACATCCTTAATGAGTTCAGTAAATACCGACTCTGTTTCCTGGTTTAACAACAGCTCACTAGGTGCAAAACCTGTGGACATATGTGGCTACTCTTAAGTACATCCTCAAAGTCCTTCCAATAGTTCCTCCAGCGGCTATGCTTGTGATGAAAGTAGGTTCTGCACATACAATTAATCTCCTACATGACCCATTGTGCTGGATTCGGGACTGGTCTATATTTTGCAATTAAGACTTGTTCAATATTATTTTGACGTAGCAGCTCCTTCCACTCTTTGGAGATAAATTGTGGACCATTGTCTGTAAGTATCCTCTTTGGTTTACAAACATATATAAAATAGTCATCAACCAACTTCTTCACCATCATCTTGCTAACAGCTCTTTTCATTGGGTAAAAGTTTACATATTTTGATCCTACATCCAATACCACCATAATATGAGTAAAATTTCCTTCCGACTTTGGCAAAGGGCGAGGAGATGAGTTGCAACTACATCCCCAATTCCATTTGGAATGATTGGACACATAGGGCCTTGATGTCTAATTGTTGTAGTCTTTGCCCTTTGGCAGGCATCACAAGTTCATAATAACCTCTTTACCTTTTTGCTGATACCAGAGAACAAACACTCTCTTCTTAATTTCTTGATGCATTTGTCGGCACCAAAGTGTGCATTGCTGTAGTGGGTGTACCAATTCAACCGCTCTATAGTGTGCTCTGTAATACAGACTCTCCATTCTTGTTTTGTTTGATCAGTATGTCTCTATAAGACATTATTATGAATCAGGTAGTATTTACAATGTTTCACTTGACCTGTACAACCATACATAGTCTTAACTAGCTTCAGTGTTGGATCCATGTTCTGCTCAAGACGTATATTCTCAATAAAATTCTTCACATAAGTCTCATGTGGAACACCTTTCATACGACTAACATATAATATATTTTCTTGCGGTCCATTTACGTAGATGTCTTCCATACCAGTTGGCATTCTCGACAAGGCATCTGGTACAATGTTTTGGTCCCCGGCTCTGTAGATAATAGCAAACCGATACTCCTGAAATGCAATGGGCCATCTAGTTAATCTCCTATGATATAATTTACATTCAGTCAGGAAGGAAAGTGCCTTGTGGTCTGTTATCACCTTTGTCAATCTACCTGCCAGGTAATACCGAAGTTTACTGAATCTCCAAAGAACTGCTAATGATTCATGATCCATAATTGTATACTGGCACTCCCACTTTGACAGCGCACGAGTCTCGAAAGCTATTGTCCTTATTCTTCCTTCAATCTTGTCATCAATTTGATATAGATGCACACCAAGTACATAGTCTGATGCATCACAAGCGATGTTTCTGTGTGACAAAATTTGTGAATTACACAAATGCCTCTTGATATCCTCAAAATCCCTCTCACAGTCTTCGGTCCATTGCCAAAGTGTTTTAGCTTTCAGAAGATTCAGCAAGTGAGGACTATTTAATGACTGATCACTCACGAATTTTCTGTAGAATCTAGCTATTCCAAGGAATCCCCTTAATTGTTTCTTGCAGCGAGGCACAGAAAAATCCTTTATAGCCTGCAATTTGGCCACATATGGTTCAATGCCTTGTTCACTACTTAGGTGTCCCAAGAAATGAATCATGTCTTTTCCAAATTCTGATTTATCTGGGATCACAGTTAAATGCAGTCAAGATACCATCCAAAGCCTGCACATATTCTTCCCATGTTGTTGTAGCGATGAGAATGTCACCTACATAACCTGTAACTTTCTTCAGAAGCTGCTCTCCTAACACCCTGTCTAATGATCAAATGAAGGCTGATGGTGAAATGTTGAGCCCAAAAGGTAGAACACAGTATTGGTAGCCTTTTCCTTCATATAGGAATGCTGTATATTATCTTGAGTCCTTATGCAGTGGAATCTGCCAATATCCAGATTTCAAATCGATGCTGCTGAATAATTTTGCTCCAAGAAACTTTTCAAGCAACTCCTCCAGACTCAGAGACCTGTCTCTCTGTGACAATGTGATTTTATTCACTGGTCTAGCATCCAGCACAATTCTGACATTTCCATTTTTCTTGTCCACAACAAATAAGGGATTATTATACTAGCTTGATGAACATTCAATAATTCTCATTTTCAACATCTTGCTAATTTCCTCATTGACAGCTTCAAGTTTGGCTTATGGAATAGCATACGGTCTTGCAAAGAAGGGTTCATGCTCCTTCACCTCTAGCTTGCATTCTGCTGCCTGGATTACTCCAGGTTCATCTGCAAAAACCTGACTGTGCCTCCTCCAAACATCTGCAAGAGCTTTGATTTCCTTATGCCCATCCTGTTGTAGCAAGGCTAACTTCCTCTTAAGCGCTCTCTCAGAGTCTTTCATTCTAATTTGATGTTCCCATCTCCACTCCCTTTTATTCAAGCTTGCATTGTCACCTTTGTGTACATGTTGTGGTACAGCTTCTGAGTCCATGCCAATCTCAATCTTAGCCAATCCTATTTCTTCACCTGCCTTCATGGCACCCTTGAATGAAATATCCTTCCCAAAATCTAAGTACACTTGCCGTTTTGCTAACCACTCTACACCAAATATTAAAGCAAAGCCAGTCCAGGCACAACCAGTGCTGAAACATCGCAAGTCTGCCCCTTAAACTTTACTGTAATCAGGATTTGCTCGTTTACATTTTTACCTTTTGTACCAACAGCACCCACAATGGACACATCATTTACAGGAAAATTCGGTATTTCTCTACCTTGTTCCAACCATGCTGTATACAACCTTTGTGACACTACATTAACTGGAGTTCCTGAATCTAGAAGGATGTCATATTTTACATTGAAAATTTCTCCCTCTACAATTGGTTGCACAGCTTTCTCCAGAACATCAACATCTTATTTTAGCAAAACATGTATGACTTCATCCCTTTGTTCCAATTTTCGTATGGTCAGCACTATTGACTATCTACCTCTATCAAGCACGTAACTGCACATTGCTTGTGCAAAGCTCTATCAAGTGGCTTCCCTTTCCTTGTACTGTTAACACTCCTTACACGCTTATACCAAAGCCGCACATTTGCACACCTTTCTGTAAGTCTCTCTTCACTCTGGTAACTGTCATCATCTTCTTGGCTTAACGACAACATTGTCATTGGAGATCCCATATCAGAATGCATTTTCACACCTTCACTCCCATTAGTATAGTCAGTGTTCTCAACATCAGCTGTGACCTCTTACACACCATAATTCTTATGATCTTCTAAGAGACGTACACAGTCACCATCTTCACAACAACCATACTTCCCTTCTTCTGACACATATCCGATAATGCGACTGGGTTGACAGTCTTTTATGGTACCATAACAATTTTCATTGGCACCACAAAGCACTTTTGTAGTGCTATCTCCGCCATAACTAACAATTTCATCAAAATCTTCATGCATATTCTCTTGTGCACATATTCCTCTATCCCTTCTCGTCTTCCTAGCGTCACACTCTTGCTCCCTATGTACCTGACCATCATACATTTTAACAAACACCGATATGCATGATTTTCCACCTGTTAACCCATCACTACTTTAACTGTTGCAGATCTTTTCCTTAGCATTTAGTCTCCTCTGGCTTCACTACCTGTTGCATTATCTGCTATTTTTCGTTGATGTTTAACTACCTGCTCTATTACATCCTCTTCACGTTCAACTCCAGTTCTCCTTACTCTATCACTCTCCAGTCTATCGTTCTGAACTGTTGTCCGAGGCTGTGGTCCTATTTCTGGGGTTACTAACCGGACCTCAGCAGGAATCACACCTAGTTTTCCTCTCCTCGTGGTTCATGATTTTTTTCCGGCTCAGTCCGTTCACTGAACCCTGTTCTCTGATACCTATCATTGTAAAATGCAGCAACATCACCTCTACCTTTGTGGTCGCTATGTCTTCCTCTGAATCCGCGCCCATGTGATCCTCAGTAATTATTGTAAAATCGTTGATTATCATGTCTTCTGTCATTTATTGGTCTATCCCTGTTGGCTCCATTAAGAATTCTTGGCTGTCTTCGTTCAGATTCCACCTCATGATTTCTTTCTTCCAAGTTGTCTAGTTGTCTCAGTGCTAGCTTAATTGCAGCTACATCATCTCTTGATTTAACCAGTAGCTTCTCCTGTGTTGTTGTTGGCATCTTAGTAATGATCAACGACACTAATGGCTCCTTGCCTATTGGTTCATCCAGGTACACATGTTTTTATCATATAGTTTTTGAAAAAAAAATCTTAAACCTCTATCACGTTCATAACTATACCTTCTGTGCTGACAGAGTTCCTTCCGAACCTCATTCTGTTTCTTTGCTGTCCAAAATGCATTTAGGAATACCTTCTAAAAACTTTCATATGTCTTACAGTCTTGTCCAACTCTTAATCCCCTTGTGCCTGCTTCTGCTTCCATATAATTACACCACAAGCGTAATTTTTCTGCAGTCATCGCACAGCACTGGTAATACATCCTCAAACTGATCCAAGAAGTCACATGGATGCCAATTCCCATTAGGACTGAATTAAAGTCTCTATAATATTTTGCACTCCAACAAAATCGTTAGTTACAACACTATCATCTACATCTACACGGATACTTTGCAAATCACATTTAAGTGCCTGGCAGAGGGACCATCGAACCACCTTCACAATTCTCTGTTATTCCAATCTCGTATAGCACGCGGAAAGGATGAACACCTATATCTTTCCGTACGAGCTTTGATTTCCCTTATTTTATCGTGGTGATCGTACCTCCCTATGTAGGTCGGCGCCAAAAAAATATTTTCACATTTGGAGGAGAGAGTTGGTGATTGGAATTTCGTGAGAAGATTCCGTCGCAAACAAAAACGCCTTTCTTTTAATGATGTCCAGCCCTATTCCTGTATCATTTCTGTGACACTCTCTCCCATATTTCGCAATAATACAAAACGTGCTGACCTTCTTTGAACTTTTTCGATGTACTCCGTCAGTCCTATCTGGTAAGGATCCCACACTGCACAGCAGTACTCTAAAAGTGGACGGACAAGAATAGTGTAGGCAGTCTCCATAGTAGATCTGTTACAATTCCTAAGTGTCCTGCCAATAAAACACAGTCTTTGGTTAGCCTTCCCCACAACATTTTCTATGTGATCCTTCCAATTTAAGTTGTTCGTAATTGTAATACTAGGTATTTAGTTGAATTAACGGCATTTAGATTAGACTAATTTATCGTGTAACCGAAGTTTAACGAGTTCCTTTCAGCAATCATGTGGATGACCTCATACTTTTTGTTGTTTAGGGTCAACTGCCACTTTTCGTACCATTCAGATATCTTTTCTAAATAATTTTCCAGTTTGTTTTTATCTTCTGATGACTTTATTAGTCGATAAACGATAGTGTCATCTGCAAACAACGGACGACAGCTGTTCAGATTGTCTCCCAAATCGTTTATATAGATGAGGAACACCAAAGGGCTTATAACACTACCATAAGGAACGCCAGAAATCACTTCTGTTTTACTCAATGACTTACCGTCAATTACTACGAACTGTGACCTCTCTGACAGGAAATCACAAATCCAGTCACATAACTGAGACGCAATTCCATAACGACGCAATTTCACTATGAACCGCTTGTGTGGTACCAAGTCAAAAGCCTTCCGGAAGTCCAGAAATACGGAATCGATCTGAAATCCCTTGTCAATAGCACTCAATACTTCATGTGAATAAAGAACTATTTGTGTTTCACACAACGATGTTTTCTAAACCCATGTTGACTGTGTGTCTATAGACCGTTTTCTTCGATGTAATTCATAATGTTCGAAAACGATATACGTTCTAAAATCCTGCTGCATATCGACGTTAACGATATGGGCCTGTAATTTAGTGGATTACTCCTACTACCTTTCTTGAGTATTGGTGTGACCTGTACAACTTTCTAGTCTTTGGGTACGGACCTTTCGTCGAGCGAACGGTTGTATATGAATATTAAATATGGAGCTAATGCATCAGCATACTCCGAAAGGAACCTAATTGGTATACAGTCTGGACCAGAAGACTTGCTTTTATTGAGTGATTTAAGTTGCTTCACTACTCCGAGGATATTTACTTCTACGTTACTCATGTTGGCAGCTGTTCTCGATCACGTAATAGTACCCTAATCTTGGCTTCCACCTGTCCCCCTACCTCTTGCTTCATGGTTCCTATGTCAGCACTTACAATATTTACTCGCCTCACACATTGCTTTTGTCCCAACTCCAACTGTGAAACGTTTTCATCCAGCTTTTCCTCATAGTTCATCCGATTGTTGGCCTCCTTCTTAACATCAGTCATCTGATTAGTAATCTTCTTATATCATGGCACCCTTTCTTCCCTTTGTATATTGGCACTTACCGATTCTGCATCTATCAACCTCCTGCATTCCTCCTGTCTTACGTATTTCATCTCTAAGTTCATCTGTCACTTGATTCAGCTTTCCATCTTGCTTCAAACCCTTTCAATTCTGTATCGAAATTTTCTCTGACACTTTTGATCTCCTGTACCAGGAACCTTTGAGTTTTATTACTCTGTTCCATCTCGTTGTTAATCTGCTCATTGGATGCCTTAAGTTGCTTAATCTGCTCACAAGTTTGTTTATTAGATGCCTCAGTTTTCTTACTATACACCAAAAGCTCTTGCAATAGGCCATACAAGTTTAAATTTTGAGCTTGTTTGGCTGCATTCGAATCTGAAAACAGATCTGCATTAGAATTCCCTGCATCATCTACCATGGTAGCATCAGCAAAACTACAATCAAGTGATGCCTCATTCTTTGATGTCTCATTTTCACTATACAGTTATGCTGGTGAACCAGAGTCATTTAACACCCCATCATTTACCACTTCCATCTTTATCGTCTCTACATCTACTTCCTCAGGTTCAGATTTAAATGACATTATGGTATTAGAATGGCTTGACATGTCATTGTCATCTACTTTCAGCTTTATCCGCGTCACATGTTCCTCATTGAACATCCTTGAGATAACATCCATACTGACATCTATTTCCCTTGCTACTTCTATAAAACAAATTGGTACCTTTCGTAACTCTAATTTATGTGACAGAGCCTATTCAAACATATAACAAAAACACAACTCAGTAGCACCTATGTTGGCAATGCTGAAACATAACACCATATTCCTTAACAAATAGTAAATGTTCAGTAGTAGCGTAAGAAGTTTTTGAAACGTTAATATGTTAAAGCAACTATATTACAAGCAATCAAATTCAGATCAATTTGGGCGTGATCACAGCTATAAATAATTTTCCTTATGGGAAATAAACGATTTACATGCAAAAATTCAGTCGAATTCAATAATAGCTACTGTTGTTAGTTTCATTGCGCGACACTTACGCCCGCTGTATTGTGCCTCTGCCGCATGTTGACGTAGTGCTGCCAGCGCTGCTGCTATTCCGCGCGGCCAAGATGGCGCCGAGCAATGCGGCGCACGACGCTCCTTTGTCTCGGTCTCCACGCCTCAGAGCGAGACTACGCCGGACTGCTATGATCTCCGATGCTCGGTTCCGCCGTTAACGAAGGTGAGGCGCTGCAGCAACTTGCGATATTCCGTTGTCTCTGTGTCAACTCTTCCGTAGCGCCGCACCGCGAACGATGATTGAATTACACATCTTCCATTATTTGCATCACTGGTGGGGTGAGAAGACGGCCCACGTTGCTCTGCTGTCTTGACGTCAGCTCTTCAGTAGCGCCGCAGTACGACCGATAACTGAACGGCTACACCTTCACTTGTCAACAAGCAGCTTCTGTCGGTGGTGGGGATATAGTACGGTTCACATCGTCCCACTGTGGTACTGCTGTATGCAGTAGGCGGTATTACCAACTGCCACGATTGTCACTTACTCTTCTACAGTTGTGCGACGTTTATATAGTTCATTGCCAATTCTCTGATCGCACGTTCTTTGCATCAGACTGCCGTAATACTATCTTAGGGTGGTATCACTGCGCATTCTCGTTTTTGTTCATCACACACAAAAGCACGTGTGACATCACTACCAATTGAATATTGAATTAATTTTACAGTTACTGCGATCGCCACTCCTATCTAAAGATTGAAAGTGCTAAAACGCAGTCGCCATGTAAGCGAATGGGGAAGGGTGGGGTTATAGTTTCGTCTGTGTTTGATAATTGTACCCACTCACCTCGTACATCCAATCGTCATTCGCCTCTTCCTTGCAGTCTAGGAGCAGCAGCTCGAGTATTGCTGTAATAAATGATAACTAACAAGGTGACTGAAGTAGTGCCAATTACCGAAATTTAAGATTCAGCCTAGTATAATCCACTGATGTATTTTTTAACACTTGTACTACACAGGGCCCGGTCAGTGTGGACGTGCGTTTCTAGGCGCTGGTCTGGAACCGCGCGACCGCTGAGGTCGCAGGTTCGAATCCTGCCTCGGGCATGGATGTGTGTGATTTCCTTAGGTTAGTTAGGTTTAAGTAGTTCTAAGTTCTAGGGGACTGATGACCTCAGATGTTAAGTTCCATAGTGCTCAGAACCATTTGAATCACATGAACTACACAGGGCTGCACTGTTACACGCTTCACAGAGTATCAAACATGTTGATACACTGATACATACAGTAAGACTACACTACAATATGTCATCCCACTCTGCAATCCAGATGCGGTGTTCGTGGTAATATAGGTAATCCAAGTTTCTTTTACTGGCGCGGATGAGATGCTCCCGGGCATCTAATCATGTTCTCGCGATTGTTCTCGTGATTTTTGACTTTGCGAACCGCGGATTACGTCTCATGAGGAACACGAATGATTACTCAGCGCCAAACACCTTTATAGTCACAAAATTTACTTTTTCTTTGAGTCCGATTCCGTAACATCTTCACACCAAGCGCACGGTTAAACACCACTACGTGACTGCCTCGCTCGTTCTGGCGCGAAAAAGAAAGAAGCGACCATAGCGATATCTTCATAATCGATATCAGCGCTACACGGTACATGCTTACAAGATAAAACATGTCCATACACAATGGTGGAACAAGATAGAGATGAAAGGCCTGTATCTCGAAAGTACACCACAATAGAAGTATTTATCATAATAAATAAAACTTTTCAGTAGCAAACACGTGTAGGTGGCTTATTATAATGCACAAGCATAGTTACATATCTCTGATTGCAAATGGAAACTCAAACTTTGCACCGAAATAATAGTGCATTATTTCTTAAAATAGGTAAGATTTTGAGCACAAAGAACGTGTGACACTTTTGCCATAATTTAATTGTTCTGAAAGACTTTTAAAAAAGTACACAAGACTTGTATATTGACACTGCTGACAAATCTTATACGTTAAGCAGCATTTTGTGCCACATTTGGAAACACAGTAGACCTTCAAACAACATCTAGATCGCCTACGTATCACCTACTAAAATAAGCATGACCTACTTGTTGATACTAAAGGAATAAATTATAGGTTATTAACAACCATACTTCGATCTTTGTACCATATGTTAAATGCACCAAAACACATAAAAACTGGATCTATAAGGTTGAAAATGCATGTGACTGTTCCTACTTATCTGACATACTGCTTAAAATTCACCTGTTGACTAGAATGAACGAAGTAAACACCGTGGTATTCCCATGATGTTGGTATTGACAGAATATTACGCTGGCAAAATACAGTTTCAGCCAGTTCATCAATCAGCCATACATTTTCCCATCCCTCGAACGTATTTAGCATAGCAATATGATCAGAATATTTAGCACCAGCTAATATATTTTGCTGGTAAGTCAAATGGCGATTGTCCAAATCAGCAGCAAACCCCTCCAGTAGCTTGGAACTGTAGCAAGATATTTTCCAGAATCGTCATTTTACCCAGTCTTGGTTCAATTGGCAACTTGGCAAGGATCAGGTTCAGTGGAGTAGGTTCATTATTATTTATTTCAGTAGTTCATTTCTCTAAGTAACTCTTCAGCGGAATACCATGCGGAAAAGTAGTATATACATTCATATAGGTATGAAATGAGGATTGCTATGCTTCAGCTACAGGATTTCAAAGTCTGTCAAACGTTATTGTGATGCCGTGTTAGGATATTAACTGCATTTTGCAGTTAAAAACGTTGTTGTCTTTTGTTGCCACACAACGCAAACCACACGGCCGTCGGAATCGTATACTGAATATTAGTAATACACATTCATATTTATAACAAACATGGGTTGGTATGATTTTAAATCACTCCACCGTTGTTGGGCATTAACTTTATCTTGCAGTACAAAACGTTTGACGTCTTCTGCTGATAAACCAAATATTACAGTAACTCTCAAGCTAGGTTATTAACTTCATCTCGCAGTGCAAGACGTTTGTCATCACCTGCCTATAATCCTAACATGGGCTGTCACAAAGTGGAGACAATTTGAGTCTCCAATGAAGCCATGCGGGGTAGCCGAGCAGTCTAGGGTATCATGCCAGGGCCCGAGTAGCTATCTCCGTTGGAGTTTCGAGTCCTCCTTCAGGCATGGGTGTGTATGTTGTCCTTAGCGTAAGTTAGTTTAAGTTAGATTAAGTAGTGTGTACGCCTAGGGACCGATCTACATCTATCTGCATCTATACTCCGCGAGCCACCTTGCGGTGTGTGGCGGAGGGTACTTATTGTACCACTATCTGATCCCCCCTTCCCTGTTCCATTCACGAATTGGGCGTGGGAAGAACGACTGCTTGTAAGTCTCCGTATTTGCTCTAATTTCTCGGATCTTTTCGTTGTGATCATTACGCGAGATATATGTGGGCGGTAGTAATATGTTGCCCATCTCTTCCCGGAATGTGCTCTCTCGTAATTTCGATAATAAACCTCTCCGTATTGCGTAACGCCTTTCTTGAAGTGTCCGCCACTGGAGCTTGTTCAGCATCTCCGTAACGCTCTCGCGCTGACTAAATGTCCCCATGACGAATCGCACTGCTTTTCGCTGGATCATGTCTATCTCTTCTATTAATCCAACCTGGTAAGGGTCCCATACTGATGAGCAATACTCAAGAATCGGACGAACAAGCGTTTTGTAAGCTACTTCTTTCGTCGATGAGTCACATTTTCTTAGAATTCTTCCTATGAATCTCAACCTGGCGCCTGCTTTTCCCACTATTTGTTTTATGTGATCATTCCACTTCAGATCGCTCCGGATAGTAACTCCTAAGTATTTTACGGTCGTTACCGCTTCCAATGATTTACCACCTATGGCATAATCGTACTGGAATGGATTTCTGCCCCTATGTATGCGCATTATATTACATTTATCTACGTTTAGGGAAAGCTGCCAGCTGTCGCACCATGCATTAATCCTCTGCAGGTCCTCCTGGAGTACGTACGAGTCTTCTGATGTTGCTACTTTCTTGTAGACAACCGTGTCATCTGCAAATAGCCTCACGGAGCTACCGATGTTGTCAACTAAGTCATTTACGTATATTGTAAACAATAAAGGTCCTATCACGCTTCCCTGCGGTACTCCCGAAATTACCTCTACATCTGCAGATTTTGAACCGTTAAGATTGACATGTTGTGTTCTTTCTTCTAGGAAATCCTGAATCCAATCACAAACCTGGTCCGATATTCCGTAAGCTCGTATTTTTTTCACTAAACGTAAGTGAGGAACCGTATCAAATGCCTTCCTGAAGTCCAGGAATACGGCATCAATCTGCTCGCCAGTGTCTACGGCACTGTGAATTTCTTGGGCAAATAGGGCGAGCTGAGTTTCACATGATCTCTGTTTGCGGAATCCATGTTGGTTATGATGAAGGAGATTTGTATTATCTAAGAACGTCATAATACGAGAACACAAAACATGTTCAATTATTCTACAACAGATTGACGTAAGCGAAATAGGCCTATAATTATTCGCATCTGATTTATGACCCTTCTTGAAAATGGGAACGACCTGCGCTTTCTTCCAGTCGCTAGGTACTTTACGTTCTTCCAGCGATCTACGATAAATTGCTGATAGAAAGGGGGCAAGTTCTTTAGCATAATCACTGTAGAATCTGAATGGTATCTCGCCTGGTCCGGATGCTTTTCCGCTACTAAGTGATAGCAGTTGTTTTTCAATTCCAATATCGTTTATTTCAATATTTTCCATTTTGGCGTCCGTGCGACGGCTGAAGTCAGGGACCGTGTTACGATTTTCCGCAGTGAAACAGTTTCGGAACACTGAATTCAGTATTTCTGCCTTTCTTCGGTCGTCCTCTGTTTCGGTGCCATCGTGGTCAACGAGTGACTGAATAGGGGATTTAGATCCGCTTACCGATTTTACATATGACCAAAACTTTTTAGGGTTCTTGTTTAGATTGTTTGCCAATGTTTTATGTTCGAATTCGTTGAATGCTTCTCTCATTGCTCTCTTTACGCTCTTTTTCGCTTCGTTCAGCTTTTCCTTATCAGCTATGATTCGACTACTCTTAAACCTATGATGAAGCTTTCTTTGTTTCCGTAGTACCTTTCGTACATGATTGTTATACCACGGTGGATCTTTCCCCTCGCTTTGGACCTTAGTCGGTACGAACTTATCTAAGGCGTACTGGACGATGTTTCTGAATTTTTTCCATTTTTGTTCCACATCCTCTTCCTCAGAAATGAACGTTTGATGGTGGTCACTCAGATATTCTGCGATTTGTGCCCTATCACTCTTGTTAAGCAAATATATTTTCCTTCCTTTCTTGGCATTTCTTATTACACTTGTAGTCATTGATGCAACCACTGACTTATGATCACTGATACCCTCTTCTACATTCACGGAGTCGAAAAGTTCCGGTCTATTTGTTGCTATGAGGTCTAAAACGTTAGCTTCACGAGTTGGTTCTCTAACTATCTGCTCGAAGTAATTCTCGGACAAGGCAGTCAGGATAATGTCACAAGAGTCTCTGTCCCTGGCTCCAGTTCTGATTGTGTGACTATCCCATTCTATACCTGGTAGATTGAAGTCTCCCCCTATTACAATAGTATGATCAAGAAACTTCTTCACGACGTTCTGCAGGTTCTCTCTGAGACGCTCAACTACTACGGTTGCTGATGCAGGTGGTCTATAGAAGCATCCGACTATCATATCTGACCCACCTTTGATACTTAACCCAGATTATTTCACATTCGCATTCGCTAATAACTTCACTGGATATTATTGAATTCTTTACTGATATAAATACTCCTCCACCATTGGCGTTTATCCTATCCTTGCGGTATATATTCCATTCTGTGTCTAGGATTTCGTTACTGTTCACTTCCGGTTTTAACCAACTTTCCGTTCCTAATACTATATGCGCACTATTTCCTTCAATAAGAGATACTAATTCAGGAACCTTGCCCTGGATACTCCTGCAGTTTACCAATATTACGTTAACTTTTCCTGTTTTTGGTCTCTGAGGACGGACGTTCTTTATCAACGATGATAATGTCCTCTCTGGTAAGCCGTCAGGTATTTTATCGTTTCGCCCAAGGGGGGGTCCCTCTAACCTAAAAAACCCCCGTGTGCACGCCACACGTACTCTGCTACCCTAGTAGCTGCTTCCGGTGTGTAGTGCACGCCTGACCTGTCTAGGGGGGCCCTACAGTTCTCCACCCAATAACGGAGGTCGATGAATTTGCAACCATTATAGTCGCAGACTCGTCTGAGCCTCTGGTTTAGACCCTTCACACGGCTCCAAGCCAGAGGACCGCGATCGACTCTGGGCACTATGCTGCAGATATTAAGCTCAGCTTGCACTCCGCGTGCGATGCTGGTTGTCTTCACCAAATCAGCCAGCCGCCGGAAGGAACCAAGGATGGCCTCAGAACCCAAGCGGCAGGCGTCATTCGTTCCGACATGTGCTACTATCTGCAGCCGGTCACACCCAGTGCGTTCAATAGCTGCCGGAAGGGCCTCCTCCACATTACGGACGAGACCCCCCGGCAAGCACACCGAGTGCACACTGGCATTCTTCCCCGACCGACCCGCTATTTTCCTAAGGGGCTCCATAACCCGCCTAACGTTGGAGCTCCCTATAACTAATAGGCCCGCCCTCTGTGACTGTCGGGACCTTGCCGGAGAATCGGCCACTGGCCCAACAGGCGAGGCATCCTGTGGTGGCTCGGAAACGATGTCATCACCACTAGGAAGCACCCCGTACCTGTTGGAAAGGGGTAAGGCAGCTGCCACGCGGCCAAATCCCACCTTCGCCTTTCGGCCAGGCACGCGCGAGCCAACCACTGTCCGCCATTCACCCTGGAGTGATGGCTGACCGGTAAGATGCTCACTGCCGGAAGACGCAGCGACATCAGGGGTTCCATGTGATTCCAAGGCCACCGAAGTAGGCATAGGTCTCACCACAGTTGCCCCAACGCCACTACGAGCCGACGCCTGCGCCTCGAGCTCGATGAGCCTAACAGACAAAGCCTCCACCTGCCCCCGAAGAGTGGCCAATTCTCCTTGCGTCCGCTCACAACAACCACAGTCCCTACACATGACTATGTTTACCCTACTCTATACGGTGACAAATTCCCAAGATAATCTTCTGATGAGCTACTCTGATAATCAAGAAACACTCACTGAAATACGAGACGCGAAAACTACGCTAGGTTTTCCCAGAAAAACTATTTAGAAGCTAAGCGCAGCAAATAAGTACAAAAACGCTTTATACAAACAGTACTCGCTGCTGCTGGTGCTCTCGCTCTGGCTGTCACAAGACAACTGCTGATTCAAGTGACTAGTGGCTAACGGCCGCGAAACAAACAAAAGACGGTTTTAGGGCGCTTTCTGTTCTAAACGATCAAGAAAACACTAAGAAATCTAACACGAAAACTAAGTAAAGTTTTATCAAGAACTGTTAGTTACTATGCAGAGCAGATAAACACAAATAGAATCCCTTCCTTAGTGGAAGGTCGTAAACAAAATGCAAAATAAACGCTTTATACAAACAGTACTCGCTGCTGCTGGTGCTCTCGCTCTGGCTGTCACAAGACAACCTCAGAATTTTGGTCCCACAGGAACTTACCACAAATTTTCAATTTTCTTCAATGAAATAGTACACTGAACAACAGTAGTACACGTTCATATATGGAAGTAACAACATAAAAGGGGGGGAGAGTTTGAGTTGTTGCCCCAGATGATAATTAGGCGAAATATTTGTCAGGATTTGTAAGCAGTGGGTCCTTGAAGTACGGCGATCCACGAACACCGAGAAGTAAATTTAAACAGTTTTATTAATAAAGGCTGATTATAAATCACGCACGCTACGCGCGCCTATCATCACTATGTCTTACATCCTAATTATGGTCGTATCGAAAGGCTCCATGGTGAGCTAAGAAAAGAGACATATTCGCGCCCAAGGCCGTGCTAGTTAATACGGCGCGCTGCGGACGGCGGCCAGTGGCGTACTCTGCATCGCAGTGCGGCTGGAAGCGCGCCTGCTGACCAAGCAAATCGTCAGCATTCCAGACAGGTCAGCTGCCGAGCACGTGTTATGTACCGTATGGCTGCGCGCAGCCTGTAGACCGTTACAGAGAGTTACTAATCTTTCAGAGTCACCCACCATGCTAGGATATTAATTTTATCTTGTCATCCTCTGCTCATAATGCTTATCAGGAAAGATAGTGGTAGTTGACACAAATAAATATGCGTGCAGAACTGAAGCAGTATTATAAAACAAGAAGCTGACAGTGTGTGTGCTATACACTGCATTGTAACACTGGTAGCTGACAGTGTCCTGTCTGTAATACTGGCATTATAATTTTGCCTATATATTCAAATCTACTTTAAATTCTAATATGATCTCTCATAACCTGTTCCCAAGATCTAAACCATGCTGTATGATGTGGGAAGTACCATGTAAAATTATGTGAGTTGTTTCCAAAAGCCTTCGAATTTGCGAAATGCAGTTTTGTGGTTGGATTTCAACTGACTGAATGTTCTCATACGCACTTCCCATTCTGGAATTGAATCTTTTCCTTTGTTTTCTTCAGCCGTTGTTAAGTTCAAGAATAATTGATGCTTCTCGATGCTTCTCGATATTATTTCATTATCGTGTGAATCATTGCCCAGAGTTTTTCAAGTTACAGTCCATTTAAAATTACTCGATAGTTGACGTTTACCACTTGACACTACGGTGTTGCCACAGCAGCCGCCAGATACCAATCGGTTATAGGTAACACACAGACACAGCGGACCACTTCACAAAAGCTGTTAATGTGTGGTGGGGAGCTCTGTTGGAAGCGGCCAATGGAATGTATGTCGGAAATGCGAAATGCTCTCTCGACAACTGATTTGAAATAATAATGCTGAATTGCAACACCAGACGCGTTTTGTAGCCCTGAATTTAAATTTATGTGTTAAGCTGACCAAAACCCCATGGTGCGTGATGTATCTGGGGAAGAGTTGGTCAACAATCTGCGGCAGAGTTGAAATTCACAACTATTAAAGGTAACCACTTCGAGAAAACTCAACACAGAATTAGTTCAGTTTCAGCGCTAAACGCGAACTGGAACTCCTTGATGTGATTGGTTACCTGAAACTATCCTCTCACTGGCTACACGAACTGCTGCGTCACCAACCGATGAGGAGTCTTCACTGGCACTTGGTTGCAGGTTACAGGCGACAGAGGCAGATTTCAAACGGAAAAAGAACGGTAGTTAGAAAAATAAGAGCAAATATGATGAAAATGACATGGCAAGGAATTAAAAATATTGCATTTAAACGAATTAACTAAATAAAAACGGTAATCAAGCTCTTTTGATAGATTTGGATATAAAAAAACCCACGGCGTTTGACGACATTCTAACCTACGATATTCCACGTGGAAGTTAGTACGGTAACCAGTGCGAGAAGTACCCGCATTTTCGACTCTGCTCACCCTGACGCAATGATGAGCTGCAGCCTTTAAAAACTCGCCGTGCCGCACTCAGTGACTGTGATAACCGCATACGTGACGCTGAACCGCGTCTTGTGCGGAAGTATCCAGTAGCGTTTAGCTAGCGCTGTGTGTGAAGCATCTGTGTTTCGTTCCCATCGTTATGTGTGTATGTTGTTTAGTTACTATTTTCGATGAAATACGAAGTGAAAGTGCGAAATCTATGATTCAGGGTCCAAACACACCAAGAACGAATGCTGCACAAGGAACTGGAACTGTTATTACAGTTTGGCAACGGCGAACGGTTGGGGTGAGACGTTGAGAGCTCTGACTGGAGAAAACCAGCTCCGTTGCGTGAGCTGTCAACTATCAAGTAATTTTGATCACACTATAGCAAGAAAACTAATACCTCTACCACTTCATTTGGATTATTCCAGTGGGTATAGTCGATATCTGCTGATGATTCATTGGATACGGTCTTCCAGTCGTGAATGTCTTGTTCCTCGTCGTGATCATTCCTTCTTTCTTGTACTCTATCACCATCAATATCATCAGAATCACCATCCTCACACTAGTCATCCTCTTTTTCTTCTCCTCCGATATGTCCACCATCTTGTTTCACAAATATATCATTTTCTTCGGATTCAACGTCTTCATCTTCTTCGACTTGTCTTGCCTCGTTGCTGTTGTTGTTGTTGCTCTTCTTCTTCCTCTTTACCATCATAAAAAATGGTACGTGATCCTTCCTTCGTGCTTTGTCAGTAACACTGTTACTTGATGGAGTCATTATCTCTGAAAATCTTTGTGAAATCTTTGGATGTCTTCGCCAAAACAAATTTATCCAATTCTTGGTATGTTTTTCATATTTGAAGGGTGTGTCGAGTTACAACTCTGTAAATGATTTATGGACGCCTTCTAATAGATGATTTGTACTAATAGGGACTCCATAGTTCCGACTCTCCAAGTTAACTATCACATTTTTCACCCAGTATACATGAGGGACCACTCTGTCTTTGACTGCATATTTTTCAGAACATTTATACACCACAGTTGTTCTGGGAACTTCGTAGAGTTTACTATTACTTACTATGGGCATCGCATATTTTGCAGTTTGCAAAGCTTGAAGCATTTGGTTTATGTCGTACTTGAGAATCTTCTTTTCGTTTTCCTTCCCCATGTCATGTTACACTTGCAAACCTGAAACAAAATGTTACGCTAAGCAGGCTAGGTAGTAATAGCTGATAGTTTCAAACAAATATGCATTCGAACTGGAATAGAATGCTGCGAAATCTGACAGTAGCTCTTAACTACTGGGACTTAAATAGTGCTCTACCACTAGAAGGTGACTGTGCATATGTAAAGAATTTCAGCTGTTATGGCTTAAATAGTATTATAGCGTCAGGAACTGACAGTGTGGATGTGCAGAGATGTGAAGAACTGGGTATTAAACAGTACTGTAACGCCAGAACCTGACATTGTGTATGTGTGGGGAGTGTAAGTTATTGACTCTCAAGGAGTATTCTCTACGTGCGGTGGGTATCAGCTACTGGTTGGGTTCAGTTAATAATGGTGTCAGCTACGGGGACTGAGCATTTATGTGCAGACGTCAGCAAGTCTAATCGTACTGCTGACTAAGGAAAGTCTACATGATAAACAGAGAAGAGCATCTGAGCGAGCACAGGGAATAAGAATGAGGCGAGAAAGAAAGAAATATGCAATTCAACAGCTACGTAAGTCACTTATTTATGAATTTACAGCCTCAGTTTTACTCATAGGCTAAATACATTTGAAAATACAGTAAAGAAACTTTCACTAGTCAGTTTTATTCATATTTTGGTCGTTTAACAATCTGCTGTACGGACAAGTCTTAAAATTTTTTCCTGCGAGCGACTATCCGAATTGGTCAAGTAAGCTTCAAACAGAGTTAAATCAGAGATAGTTATTTCGAGGAATCTCAAGGAACATCGACTGATAACACGGCCCCAAACATGTCAACGCCACAAGTAAAAAATAGAAGAGGTCATCAAACAATAACAATTCTCAAGCTTGTTGTTGCCTTTGATAAATGGAGGAAGAGAGACAGTTAAGCAGTTCACATATGATAGCTACTGTCGAAGAGATAGTTCAAAACATCGACAACTTTGCAGTCAACAGGATCAGAGAGAAAATCTGCGTGGAAAAGGCTACTGAAATATTATTGACGCTGGCATCCATGGTAACTATACAACAGAAAGAATTACTGCGATTCTTTCAAATTGTGGTACTGAGAAAGTGCCTGTATGGTACTGGAAAAGCTCAGACAGCAACTTGGCCTGAAACTACCTGTGAATAGCAACTTAAGTCCTTCGTTAAAACTTTAGGTTCTGACACAGTAGCATCACTTATGGGAAAATTTAAAGGTGGCTCTCTTTTAATAGTAAATCTTTCAGAAAAAGACCTCTTGTATTTATCTTGTAGGCATCACCTACATGAAATTATTCTCAAAAGATTTTTGCTGGAAAAGATGAGCTGTAGAAATCTCTAGAAACACAGATAGGACTGTAACAATCTTCAAAACATTTCAAAATACTTGATCTGGGATCTCTGTTAATATATTCATTACGAAAAAGTCAAGGAACATTTTGATCAAGTCGATGTTCTTCATCATATTAGCTCCATAAGCAATGTACGTTTTAGTATTATAGATTTAATTACCAAAGTTAGTGCAATAAATGTCATTATTAAGCTGAAATCTATTAATGTTGAGTAATATTTTTTGAGAAATGAGCAATTTATGCATTTTTTTCTTTTTTCCTCAGTAAAAGCGTCTAGGGGCACGGATACCTCTTCTCCTGTGGAGCTCAAATTATACACAACAGATTTTTTCGTGCATTGGCACCAAACTAGGAGGTAGCATAAAGAAAAAATCTATTTGAATAATAAAAGCCACTTTAACCATAAATACTGAGTAAATATGTCTACATCTACATCTACATCTACATTTATACTCCGCAAGCCACCCAACGGTGTGTGGCGGAGGGCACTATACGTGCCACGGTCATTACCACCCTTTTCTGTTCTACGCGCTCGAATCTCTCTGATTTTACATTCATGATCTCCTCGGGAGGTATAAGTAGGGGGAAGCAATATATTAGATACCTCATCCAGAAACGCACCCTCTCGAAACCTGGCGAGCAAGCTACACCGCGATGCAGAGAGCCTCTCTTGCAGAGTCTGCCACTTGAGTTTGCTAAACATCTCCGTAACACTATCACGGTTACCAAATAACCCTGTGACGAAACGCGCCGCTCTTCTTTCGATCTTCTCTATCTCCTCTGTCGACCCGATCTGGTACGGATCCCACACTGATGAGCAATACTCAAGTATAGGCCGAACGAGTGTTTTGTAAGCCACCTCCTTTGTTGATGGACTACATTTTCTAAGAACTCTCCCAATGAATCTCAACCTGGCACCTGCCTTACCAACAATTAATTTTATATGATGATTCCACTTCAAATCGTTCCGCACGCATACTCCCAGATATTTTACAGAAGTAACTGCTACCAGTGTTTGTTCCGCTATCATATAATCATACAATAAAGGATCCTTCTTTCTGTGTATTCGCAATACATTACATTTCTCTATGTTAAGGGTCAGTTGCCACTCCCTGCACCAAGTGCCTATCCGCTGCAGATCTTCTTGCATTTCGCTACAATTTTCTAATGCTGCAACTTCTCTGTATACTACAGCATCATCCGCGAAAAGCCGGATGGAACTTCCGACTAGGTCATTTATATATATTGTGAAAAGCAATGGTCCCATAACACTCCCCTGTGGCACGCCAGAGGTTACTTTAACGTCTGTAGACGTCTCTCCATTGATAACAACATGCTATGTTCTGTTTGCTAAAAACTCTTCAATCCAGCCTCACAGCTGGTCTGATATTCCGTAGGCAGACTCTGCAAGAGAGGCGCTCTGCATCGCGGTGTAGCTTGCTCGCCAGGTTTCGAGAGGGTGCGTTTCTGGATGAGGTATCGAATATATTGCTTCCCCCTACTTATACTTCCCGAGGAGATCACGAATGTAAAATTAGAGAGATTAGAGCGCGCACGGAGGCTTTCAGACAGTCGTTCTTCCCGCGAAGCATACGCGACTGGAACAGGAAAGGGAGGTAATGACAGTGGCACGTAAAGTGCCCTCCGCCACACACCGTTGGGTGGCTTGCGGAGTATCAATGTAGATGTAGATGTAGGCTCTTATTTTGTTTATCAGGCGACAGTGCGGAACTGTACCGAACGCCTTCCGGAAGTCAAGGAAAATAGCATCTACCTGGGAGCCTGTATCTAATATTTTCTGGGTCTCATGAACAAATAAAGCGAGTTGGGTCTAACACGATCGCTGTTTCCGGAATCCATGTTGATTCCTACAGAGTAGATTCTGGGTTTCCAAAAACGACATGATACGCAAGCAAAAACATGTTCTAAAATTCTACAACAGATTGACGTCAGAGATATAGGTCTATAGTTTTTCGCATCTGCTCGACGACCCTTCTTGAAGACTGGGACTACCTGTGCTCTTTTCCAATCATTTGGAACCTTCCGTTCCTCTAGAGACTTGCGGTACACGGCTGTCAGAAGGGGGGCAAGTTCTTTCGCGTACTCTGTGTAGAATCGAATTGGTATCCCATCAGGTCCAGTGGACTTTCCTCTGTTGAGTGATTCCAGTTGCTTTTCTATTCCTTGGACACTTATTTCGATGTCAGCCATTTTTTCGTTTGTGCGAGGATTTAGAGAAGGAACTGCAGTGCGGTCTTCCTCTGTGAAACAGCTTTGGAAAAAGGTGTTTAGTATTTCAGCTTTACGCGTGTCATCCTCTGTTTCAATGCCATCATCATCCCGGAGTGTCTGGATATGCTGTTTCGAGCCACTTACTGATTTAACGTAAGACCAGAACTTCCTAGGATTTTCTGTCAAGTCGGTACATAGAATTTTACTTTCGAATTCACTGAACGCTTCACACATAGCCCTCCTTACGCTAACAATGACATCGTTTAGCTTCTGTTTGTCTGAGAAGTTTTGGCTGCGTTTAAACTTGAAGTGAAGCTCTCTTTGCTTCCGCAGTAGTTTCCTAACTTTGTTGTTGTACCACGGTGGGTTTTTCCCGTCCCTCACAGTTTTACTCGGCACGTACCTGTCTAAAACGCATTTTACGATTGCCTTGAACTTTTTCCATAAACACTCAACATTGTCAGTGTCGGAACAGAAATTTTCGTTTTGATCTGTTAGGTAGTCTGAAATCTGCCTTCTATTACTCTTGCTAAACAGATAAACCTTCCTCCCTTTTTTTATATTCCTACTAACTTCCATATTCAGGGATGCTGCAACGGCCTTGTGATCACTGATTCCCTGTTCTGCACTTACAGAGTCGAAAAGTTCGGGTCTGTTTGTTATCAGTAGGTCCAAGATGTTATCTCCACGAGTCGGTTCTCTGTTTAATTGCTCGAGGTAATTTTCGGATAGTGCACTCAGTATAATGTCACTCGATGCTCTGTCCCTACCACCCGTCCTACACTTTTGAGTGTCCCAGTCTATATCTGGTAAATTGAAATCTCCACCTAAGACTATAACATGCTGAGAAACTTTATGTGAAATGTATTCCAAATTTTCTCTCAGTTGTTCTGCCACTAATGCTGCTGAGTCGGGAGGTCGGTAAAAGGAGCCAATTATTAACCTAGCTCGGTTGTTGAGTGTAACCTCCACCCATAATAATTCACAGGAACTATCCACTTCTACTTCACTACAGGATAAACTACTACTAACAGCGACGAACACTCCACCACCGGTTGCATGCAATCTATCCTTTCTAAACACCGTCTGTACCTTTGTAAAAATTTCGGCAGAATTTATCTCTGGCTTAAGCCAGCTTTCTGTACCGATAACGATTTCAGCTTTGGTGCTTTCTATCAACGCTTGAAGTTCCGGTACTTTACCAATGCAGCTTCGACAGTTTACAATTACAATACCGATTGCTGCTTGGTCCCCGCATGTCCTGACTTTGCCCCGCACCCTTTGAAGCTGCTGCCTTTTCTGTATTTGCCCGAGGCCATCTAACCTAAAAAACCGCCCAGTCCATGCCACACAACCCCTGCTACCCGTGTAGCCGCTTGCTGCGTGTAGTGGACTCCTGACCTATCCAGCGGAACCCGAAACCCCAGCACCCTATGGCGCAAGTCGAGGAATCTGCAGCCCACACGGTTGCAGAACCGTCTCAGCCTCTGATTCAGACCCTCCACTCGGCTCTGTACCAAAGGTCCGCAGTCAGTCCTGTCGACGATGCTGCAGATAGTGAGCTCTGCTTTCATCCCGCTAGCGAGACTGGCAGTCTTCACCAAATCAGATAGCCGCCGGAAGCTAGAGAGGATATCCTCGGATCCATAGCGACACACATCATTGGTGCCGACATGAGCGACCACCTGCAGATGGGTGCACCCTGTACCCTTCATGGCATCCGGAAGGACCCTTTCCACATCTGGAATGACTTCCCCTGGTATGCACACGGAGTGCACATTGGTTTTCTTCCCCTCTCTTGCTGCCATATCCCTGAGGGGCCTCATTACGCGCCTGGCGTTGGAGCTCCCAACTACCAATAAGCCCACCCTCTGCGACCGCCCGGATCTTGCAGACTGAGGGGCAACCTCTGGAACAGGGCAAGCAGCCATGTCCGGCTGAAGATCAGTATCAGCCTGAGACAGAGGCTGAAACCGGTTCGTCAGACAAACTGGAGAGGCCCTCCGGAATGTCTTTCGCCCCCTGCCACACCTCGAGACGACCTCCCACTCTACCACAGGTGAGGGATCAGCCTCCATTTGGGCAGTATCCCGGGCAGCCACAGTCGTAGTCCGATCGAGGGATGCGTGGGACGAGCTGGCCGTCCCCGACAAACCCCCATCCGGACCCCCACAGTGATGCCCAATGGCAACAGCCTCAAGCTGTGTGACTGAAGCCAACACTGCCTGAAGCTGGGAGCGAAGGGATGCCAACTCAGCCTGCATCCGAATACAGCAGTTGCAGTCCCTATCCAGGCTAAAAACTGTTGTGCAAAGAACGCCTGAACTAATCTACAGAGAGCACAAACAATTCGACACAAAATTTAAACGGTTATTAAAATAGAAGGTTGCCCAGTAAATGCAGTAATGCTGCTACTTGCGCACTGATGACACACTGCTCGGCGGCGGAAGGAGACTGCGCGATTTTACACTATTCAGGTACTAAAAACGCGATGCTAGAACTCTCAGATACTACAATACGCCCGAAATTTATGAATTAAACAACGCAAATACCAAAAACACACCTGATAATCAACCCATTTTTAATAGACAACGAGTTTCAAGATCAAGGATTACATATTCCCAGTACAGCGATATAAACGTTAAGAATATAAAGCAAAGACATAACACCAACATAAATCGTAGACAATTACAAAATCATTATGAAAAAAATTAAAATACGTAGATTGGAACTTAAACAGTGGCAACACTGCTGTGGAGACACCATGCAATGGAATCTACTACTGTTGCTGATAGCACACGTTGTTGACACACCTACCCTACCACCGAGCAAATCGAGTGAAACACCTGAGTGTGTGGTCTAACGTAACGGCGTCACTGTGTTTTCGAAACAGGAACAACTGAGTTGGATCGAGACTGAATGTGCCAGAGGTCGTACAGCACGACAGTGTCATCAAGCTCTTCCGCTTTGTGAAAGAAGCGGCGACACTTTCTGCGCAAGCCACCCATCATTTTGCACGACAATGCGCGGGCGCATACAGCGCAAGCTGTGGCTGCTCTGTTCGGTCGATGGGACTGGGAAGTACTGTGCCATCCACCATACTCCCTGGACTTAAGTCCTTGTGACTTTGATTTGATTCCGAAGCTGAAGGAAGCACTTCGTGGCATTCGCTTCAGAACTGTTCCAGAGAGTCGACAGACAGTAGACTGCTCCATTCGCACCATCAACTGAACTGGCTCTGCTAACGGTATACTACGCCTTCCACATCACTGACAACGGGTTGTACACAACGCTGGTGACCTCTTTGGAGGACAGTAACAGGTGAAAACATGTAAACTGTTTAAGTTCCGACCCTCTTATTTACAGCGACGTGTCGCAAGCAATTATTGGCGACATGCAAGTAATCAATGTCCTTTGACAGATACACTTTCTATGCAAGTTGATCACACAAGTCCATGTGGATCACATGTCACGCCTCTTTTAGCGCCTCTCCTGTGGTCCTGTGTACTAGTCCACTGTGTCCACTGTGCTGGTGCGTGTCTTCTTCCGTCCGGGTCTAGTGGCTAGGAGCGTGTCGGTCGCTTTTGTTCTCTTCGTGTAGAGGCCGCTCCTGTCCTGGCGACGCCACAGTCAGCGTGCTATTGCCTGAAGTCGTCTCACAGCCGTCTCGGCTCTTGCGTTCTTCATCTTCGTGCCGGAGATTGTCGATACGCCGGAACAAAACGAAATTCCAGACAAAAACATAATTACAGACAAACCTATAAAAATAATAAAAAAACAACCGAATTTCCACACATCACTTATTTATAATGGCAACTATCTAAACATGTAATGTTGCTGATGCACTGTCATACAAGCTCTCAACAGAAAAATAGTATACATAAAAACCAACTGAAATCAGATATACATCTCTAGGGTACATCTAAAGAGAAACTAATAATTCTAAAAAAGACAGGATATGGCAGCAACAACATTACATGTAAGGTAAAAACACCTAGCGATGTATTATAAATTTTCTGAGTATAGCTACAGACGATTATACTAAGGCCATCGCTTACTTACGTATTTACAGAGCACTTGATGATGGCAGTATGCCGAAATGGGCTCATCGTGAACGATTTATAAAACAAAAAAAACATTTAAAAAGCATTGTAGCTGGCTAATATTCGTAATAGTCATGTAATTGAAAGACGTACTTTCGTTCTGGGCCCCAAAGAACAAAAATTAATTACACTACGTTTCTTTACTTTCGTTTGTAGCACTGTAAGTTAGTCATACAAGTCTGGGTTGATCGAGAGTTATTCAAAAAATCGAGAACTATAATTACATATTAATTTTCTGGTTCACAGATATTCTTGGAAAAACAGATACTAGCAGTGCGTCGATAGTCCTGTTAATGTGGTTAGTTCTTCAACTTCCTTTCAAATTTAGAAGTACCATTTTGAGATCTTGAATCAGTCGCACTTTCTGTTATCCACTCAACAAGTCATTTAGTCCTACACGAACATATAAGAGCCACAGTGATAACGAATACCTCAATGGATCAGGCCCAGTTAAAGAAAGCCTTTCAACAGTTTTGTTGTTCATTAACGGGACCATAGCTTTATTTTAAAATAGTTCTCGTCGGATCCAGCATGCCACGCAGAATATCGTACGTGACACGGGATGATTGGAAAAATGTATACACACAGTTCATAGCTAAAGTTAATAACGAACAGGATTAGTAAATTGGTGACAACTATCAAGACACTGAACATATGGATCACCAAAAAAGTAAGTTTCTGGACAACGTAAGGAAAAAAAAAAATACTGACAGCACTAGCAATTGGGTTTAGTTGATGCTGTGCTCGGCGGAATGAGTTTATGTTGTGAAGTGCAGATCTCTCGTGCGCTGTGCTTATACATGACGTTTATAAATACACATAACACATTTTAAGCCCATGTTTTTGAGACAGAGCAGGTATATGTTTGTAACAGGAACACGTCACAAGAAAAATGTTGCTTCTATTCCACAGGTACGTACAACACTACTCCCTGTCTGCTGGTTGCAGTACTTGTTTTAACCCAATAGCCAATCAGCTGATGTTCATAAAAATTCAATACTTTGTTCTTAACACAATAGACAAAGAAAGAGTACACTAAATTAACTCGTTTCTGTGCTTGTATGAAGTGTTTAATCCCAAATGTGGTCCCCTGTCACACTTATACAAAGGATCACTGCCAGCGCCCAGTAATCATATTGTGTGTTTACAACACATTCAGTTTTTGAAAGTTTCAGGCTCACTAAATAAATCACAGTGTACGAAACAGAGATTACTGTGACAGTTGTGGCGCTACCCAACATTTAATGAAACATTTATTTCGTTGTAAAGGGGTTAATTTTCCCCCATCTTGTAATGAACGGAGTGAAAGAGGTGAAAAATAGTCACTTGTGTGAGAGAGTGTGGTGAAGTATTGTGGTGTTATACTATCCTTGGAGGCCATATGGAATTTTGTGTAGAACGTATCCCTATTCCAGCGAGCAAATTATTGGGAAAATTAGGTGAGTTGTGGGCTGTGACTGATGTCGAGTAAAGATCCATCAGGGCTGCTAAATATTTGTCGATGTGTAATTAAAACAGATCCTAATGAAACAGCTGTTCGGCGTGGGAAAGAACCGTTTACGTGTGTTTGTATACGCGCTCTGGTGTAGCTGCTGTTAATCGTTTGCTGGGGACAAATAAATGAAACGCTAAACCGTCCTCCTCCTCGTCAATCACTGCTTTGCAGTGTACAACCCACCCAGTACGCACAGCCAGCACTGATGGGCAAAATGTAAGTGAAATTACACATATGTTAAAAATTTTACTCGTTGTAAACAATGCGGCAGCTAACGACTGTGAAGCACTGTAGAATCTGCGCCTCCGTAAAGGGCCACCTGTTCAGTTCGTTTCGTGCGGCAAGTAGTGTGAAGAATTATACAGAGATTTGTTTATGTCATGACATCTTTGCTCTTATCTCCCCTTTCCACCTATGAGGAACTTCTTTGAATATCCTTTTAGCCGTTCTTGTAAAGTGATAGTCCGTAGACAACCGCAACGGGTTGTTCCTAACTTTCAAAGCCGTTGGGCTATTAGAAAATGATCGTAATGATAGCTCCAAAATCCGTTAGTGTATAATAGATGGAGTAGTAGAAATGGGTGGGATGAGGTGGAGGAGTAAGTATGTGTATGTTGAATTGTGATGTGTCGGTATACATATGGTGAATACAGATAGGTAACGATCATGCTGTAATATTTCTGGCTTATTCAGCCATCATATTATGCTCCAGGAAGCTATTCCCAGGGCAGTGGAGATGCAAGAAGCATAGAGACCTCGCAATGTGGGATGAGGTACTGGTGACAGGTGTTAGATTCGGCACCATTCCCGTGAGAAAGACCGCCTGCATGATGCTGCTGCTCTGTGATTGGCTGCTGTGTTCGTTAAACTTTAGTTGCTATTATTAATTAAACCTGTCATCCAAATTACTTAATTTTTTTAAATAAACATATCTCAACAGCCAGCTATCAATCAGCCATTTCAAAATTATTAAAATCAAAGTATTACTAAAACAGAAGACTGACGATATTACTGCCGATGCACTTAGGTGGCGTTCGGGTCACGCCCTGCTGGCTTGGCGCGCGAAGTGTCTCGGGCAGTCCGTCTCTCCAGTTCTGACCGTTCCAGTAGACAGACATGTTGTCGGTTATAGCAGTATTTGTTTCATGCAATTTTATTTACTACAGTTCCGACCGTCGCTAGGTACAGACATGTTGTCTGTAATAGTAGTATTTGATTCGTGTAATTTTATTCTCCAGTTCTGACGGTTCCAGTAGACAGACATGTTGTCTGTGGCAGGATGTATTTCATGTTATTTTAGCCAGATATAATGACTGTGGAAAGATATGTTCAATACGTTGTGATCAAGAATAGTTTCTCGTGTCTATATCAATAAAAACGCGAGTGGCATCCCAAATGAGTTGTAGTTTATTCGTAGCAGCAGTTCCTTGCGAAGTTAATTTCAGCCTCAAGAGAAAGAATCCACGACCTGCGTGCTGTCTTCTGCGCTGGGGACATCATCTTCACGAAGACAGCAGGTTAGTGAGGTGTACAAGAACTTATGTATTCCACACAGGGCAGTGGAAACAACGAGGCACCTCACGTGTACTGCGGTAATGGAGAGGAGGTAAAGAAGGATGAAAGTATTAACACTATCTCACTTTTATTCCTTTTTTCTTGCCGTAATGCTCCTCAGAGACTCCATATACCGATAAGTACATTGTGATGCTGTACTCAGAACCGGGATTAGTCTCAAAAGACGACGTGGCGACACTTCTGTGTTCGTTGTCGTCTCCAGGCTCACCAGGGGGCAAGGGGAGCCGCAACTACGATCGTTCTGCTGACGTTCGACGGTGCTCCAGGCAATTGCAAAGTCAGACGACGCTGCTGGACTGTTCCGCACAACCTATCGATCAGTGTGTCTGTCCTCTGGGACAGAGGCTGCGTGAGCCGAGTGAGGACGTGTGTGGTGTTGACTGACCCTCCTGAAGCCATGTGTTCGATATTCGCATTATAGTCATCTGATACCGGGGGACACGAGCACCGGTATTGCGGAACGAGTAACTATTATTTCGGTTGGCCACGATGGAGACGCTGACGGATTGCGATACGTGCTGGTGGAAATTGCTGCCTCTCAACCCTTTGAGACCGAGCAATACAAAAAAATATGTAAACTTAAAATTTTTCACTTAATTAACGTTTATTATCATAATAAGTAGAGTACTAGAGGAAATTTACAAAAAGTTGGTTCAAATGGCTCTGAGCAATATGGGACTTAACTTCTGAGGTCATAAGTCACCGAGAATTTAGAACTACTTAAACCTAAGTAACCTAAGGACATCACACACATCAATGCCCGAGGCAGGATTCGAACCTGCGACCGTAACGGTGGCACGGGTGCAGACTGTAGCGCCTAGAACTGCTCTGCCACCCCGGCCAGACTTACAAAAAGTAAACGATCAATTATTATACGTTGTTTTCAACCACTCATCATTTCGTTTGATATAAACTGACGGAAAAAAATCGTAACACCAAGAAGCTGTGCGACATAAACGAAAGTTGGTAGGCGTCCAAATCGGGTTTACTTTAAATACAACCTGTCAAGATTGTGAGCGTCACTTACCTTTGAGATTGGGCGTGCTGAGTTGGTGTTAGTCGAAAATGCCTGTAAGCCGCCAAAGATGCCATTAGCAACACTTCTCTGAGTTTGGCCGAGGTCGCGTAGGGCTACGAGAAGCCGGAAAGCTGGGATGTTCCTTCTGCGATACTGCAGAAAGACTTGACAGGAATGTACCCACTGTACACGACTGCTGGCAGCGGTGGTCATGCTAAAGTACAGCACGAAGAAGACTGGGTTCCAGACAGCCAAGGGGCCTTACCGAGAGGGAAGACCGCCATTTTCGGTGTACGACTCTGGCGCGTCGTACTGCGTCTGCAGCAGCAATTTGAACAGCAGTTGGCACCGCAGTGACACAACGAACTGTTACAAACCAGTTACTTGAAGGACAGTTCCGATTCAGACGCCTGTAGCGTGCATTCCACTGACCCCAAACTACCACCATTTGCGACTTCAGTGGCGTCAAACGAGAGCTCAGTGAAGGACTGGGCGGAGGTGTGTTGTGTTTTCTGTTGAAATCTGGTTCTGTCCCGGTGCCAGTGATGGCCGTGTGTTGGTTAAAAGAAGGCCAGTGGAGGACCTGCGACAACCCTGTCTTGAGTGCTACACCCAGTGGACCGACACCTCGAACTATCTGGGCATCGATTTCGTATGACAGCAGAGCACTCTCGTGGTTATCCCACGCACCCTGACTGGAAACTTGTGCGTCAGTCTGGTTATTCGACCGGTTGTGCTGCCATTCATGAATAGCTTTCCAGGGGGTGTTTTCCAGTAGGATAACGGTCCCTCATATACTGCTGTTTCAACCCAACACGCTCGACAGAGTGTCGGCGTGTTGCCCGTCGGCCTGCTCGATCACCACACCTGTCTCCAATCGAGCACATGTGGGACACCACCGGGCGACAACTCCAGCATCATCCAGAAACTGCATTATCCGTCCCTGCATTGACCGACCCAGTGCAACAGCCACGGAACGCCATCCCACAAACTGGCATTTGACCCGTGTACAACATGATGCATGCACTTTTGAATGCTTACATCCAACTTTCTGCTGGTGACGGCTGTCATTAATGTCCCAGAATCTCTCATTTGCAATGGCTCATCTCACGGTTACGTTAAGTTGCGATGTTGCAATTTTAATTACTTAAACATTTTGCCTAGACAAATGTACTCCCAAAATTTCATTACTCTACATCGAAAACTTTTTGGTGTTACGATTTTTTCCGTCAGTGTATCTGAAAGCCAGTTCACATTTTTCCTACACAAAATTACACATCTAGAAATTTCCATGAACTCATAACGGCTAAAACAAATTATAGTCCTAAACAACAAGTAAAATAGGTTTTGTATCTTAATTACATACTACCCCAGCGTTTTTTTATTACACTTATGAAAGCAGTAATACAAACTCAGAGTTACGTTGCAGCAACTTGCAGTACTCACTATCACTTTGGTCTCCTAATACAGCCACTATAAAAAAAAGAAACCGGATGTCAGAATCACCTACAACCACGTTTCACAATCTCGGCGCCAGCTGTTGCTTTGAACGACCTAACTGACCACTACAATTAAAGTACCTCATTGTAGTGTTACAAGTTTCTGTCATACAGTGGTATTAGTGGTTTCATGCCAAAGCCGCTGGTACATTAAAAGAGGAATTAATAAAATTGAAGCTTGATGCGGAAATCACTAGTTCTCAAGGAGTGAAAAGAAAATATTGCTAGTTTATAAAACCAGTAATTGTGGTTGTTGCAAGAAATGTTTAAAATGAAAATGGTTGTTGGTTTCGTGTTTGTTGAAGTGAAGTAAATATGTAAGCGTAGGCTTCCGCGGGCGTTGTCTTCTTCAATAAAATTCTTCAGGGTATCAGACCGCATCGTCATAATTTAAAATGCGCCAACGTTTCGGCCAGCGTTGCAGCTAGCCTTCATCAGGGCCTTACGTCAACTGCTAAATGAATTTTTTTTTTCTTTATTGTATTTAAATTCCCCATCGGGGCGGGCTGGCAGCAGCATATTGCTAAATGAACACACTTGGTTCCTTAAATAGCTGCACGAGAAAACCGTGTCGTTACTTGATTGGCTGTAAAAGGAGGAGGAGGAGGGGTGAAAGGTATGCTTTATTGGTGTTTCCTTTATTATCTGTCATTGGCTGAAATAGGTGTTTTCTATTGGTCTTTATATTAATCCACCCCATTGGAGGAGACGGACGAATAGCGAACAGGTGATGGCTGTGACGTCACACTGTTTCCATGCTGTCCAGAAGCCGGCTGCGGCGTGCCATTGCTTTGAGTGCTCGCGACCACTGCTGCGGCTCTCCGCGTGTCTGCATGGGCCGCCACGGCTCTGCCGCCGCTCCGTAGCCCTGCTATTGCAGGCAGCCAAGACCTCGGAAGCTTGTACCCGTCCTCTCTATTCATGTTGGCGGGTCTTTTGGCTATTTCTATCGCCTCTCTAATCTTTGTTTTGAAAGTGAGAGGCTGTTTCGCCAGGACGCGGGCTTCTTGAAAAAATATTGGTTTCCCGCACTCGTCTCGGTGCTCCGCCACTGCTGACTTAGTGTGTTGTTTCAGGCGGATATATCTTTCATGTTCCGAGAACCTTGTGCTAATCGGACGTCCCGTCTCACCTATGTAGACTAATCCACACGCACAACCAATTTCATACACGCCAGCTGTGTGTGGTTTGTCAACTGCATCCTTGGTAGAACCGAGCATGTCTGATAGTTTGTTTCTGCTTCGGAAAATTGGTTTGATGTCGGCTTTTCGTAGAATTTTGCCAATACGTTCGGTGACCCCTTGTACATATGGTAACACAGCAATGCTCTGTGCCTCCTTCTCCTCTTCCCTATCAGTCTTCTCCCTTGTCGGCATGGTGCTGTCTATCATCTGCTTCCCATAGCCATTAGTTCCGAAGATGGACCTGAGGCGTTCAAGTTCTGTCTTCAGATGTTCTTCGTCGCTTATCCTGTACGCTCTCTTCGTTAGCGTGTGAAGGGCGGACTTCTTCTGCGTGGGGTGATGGTGGGAGGAGGCGTGTGTTACCATATGTACACCGAACGTATTGGCAAAATTCTACGAAAAGCCGACATCAAACCAATTTTCCGAAGCAGAAACAAACTATCAGACATGCTCGGTTCTACCAAGGATGCAGTTGACAAACCACACACAGCTGGCGTGTATGAAATTGGTTGTGCGTGTGGATTAGTCTACATAGGTGAGACGGGACGTCCGATTAGCACAAGGTTCTCGGAACATGAAAGATATATCCGCCTGAAACAACACACTAAGTCAGCAGTGGCGGAGCACCGAGACGAGTGCGGGAAACCAATATTTTTTCAAGAAGCCCGCGTCCTGGCGAAACAGCCTCTCACTTTCAAAACAAAGATTAGAGAGGCGATAGAAATAGCCGAAAGACCCGCCAACATGAATAGAGAGGACGGGTACAAGCTTCCGAGGTCTTGGCTGCCTGCAATAGCAGGGCTACGGAGCGGCGGCAGAGCCGTGGCGGCCCATGCAGACACGCGGAGAGCCGCAGCAGTGGTCGCGAGCACACAAAGCAATGGCACGCCGCAGCCGGCTTCTGGACAGCATGGAAACAGTGTGACGTCACAGCCATCACCTGTTCGCTATTCGTCCGTCTCCTCCAATGGGGTGGATTAATATAAAGACCAATAGAAAACACCTATTTCAGCCAATGACAGATAATAAAGGAAACACCAATAAAGCATACCTTTCACCCCTCCTCCTTTTACAGCCAATCAAGTAACGACACGGTTTTCTCGTGCAGCTATTTAAGGAACCAAGTGTGTTCATTTAGCAGTTAACGTAAGGCCCTGATGAAGGCTAGCTGCAACGCTGGCCGAAACGTTGGCGCATTTTAAATTATGACGATGCGGTCTGATAACCTGAAGAATTTTATTGATGAAGTAAATATGTGAGAACATAGAATTCTTACATGTGGCCTGTTTATTTTAACAGGAGATGGGAAATGTGGTTTAGATAATAAAACACAGCATTAGTTGCGTTTTTTTTGCATAGCACGACGCTCTTCCTCTCACAAATAACCTATATTCAAATGCGATTTATAAATGAGGAAGTTGCTTTGTATAATTTCAATGTAGATTTCATTAGTCTTACCTACTCCATGTGGTGGCGCTGAAGTGCTAATCATTTGCAAATACAAATATGTAGTACAAATAATGCTGATTTTACATTTGTTGCATTCCGCCTTCATAGCATTGCAACTTTAATGAACCAGTAGAGTAATTTATCAGAGAAAAAATTGCAGAATTATCTCACTGTTCCTGGCAAGCTACGAACTCTATTACATACAAAAAACTAATTTCTCTACCTCACAATTTGCTAACAGTTACCGCCTTTCACATAAAATCTCGTCCGTGGAATACGGCAACAGTTGAAACATTTGAGGTCAATCGAACGGGAAGCCATGTTTTTTCTTTTGCAGTAGCAATCGATGTAAAAAATTTGCACCAGAATACATAGTTAACTCTGTTCGGCAACTGCTTTTATAATGTTATTTTCGTAGTAGGTGCATGTACTTGAGGAGCATGAGCTGGAATAGAGGTGAAAATTGTACCAAACGTTTCACACACCAAACGTGGAACAAGTCGATTGTTATTAAATCACTTTCTTGAAATGACGTGCTGCCAAGGTTCAGTTGAATAAATGCTGTACAACAGAAAATAAATGGCCATTCAGCAAACTCTAGCCGAAATATCAGAAACGAGTACCTGTTTTTAAATGGTGACGCAACTTTCCTACTTGAATAAAACGTTCTCGGTTTTCAAGCCACATCAGTTCAAATAAAATCATCGAGCTTTCGATGACCATCTCCGCCATCGTCGTCGGGGCTGCTACGGTTTCTCGCTTATATAGGCACGATGACGTCATCAGCAGTCAGTCAGATAGACCCAAGGTGGAGCGCGCGTAAGTCAACCCGGGCAGCTAGATGGTCATCGAAAGCTCGAGGATTTTATTCGAATTGACGCGGCTTGGAAACCGAGAACGTTTTATTCATGTATGCCGTCACGAAAGACTCCGAAGACACATAACTTTACTAATTAAATTTAGTATGGCAAAACGATAGAACAACTTTTTAAATGAATTCAATACATCATTTCTCCCAGTCTACTTACGATATAAGCATGGTGAAGAATGACTGGTTATATGCATTCAAAAGCACATTAATATCTTCGTATCTTATTTAGAAAAGGTTCATGAGCAGAAATTGCGATCTACATCTACATCGATGCTCTGCAAGGGCTCATCGTATTATGTGGGAATCAGGCTCCACAGGGTACAGTAAGTACTAAGAGAAGTTGGAGAACTGAGCTGCTACAATAAATGCAGAGAGTATGGAACATGCACTTTCATACAGACGGACTAAATGATACATACAACTACAAATAAGAAGGATGAAACACCACAACTAGAGTTAGAGGTAAATTTTTGTATAATGTATAAGTGAACAAATTCTCTAATTGCTAAATTTAGATTTATCATTATGTCATGCGGTTACACAGCTAGATGACTTGAAAGTCGCAGGCAAGCAGGTAAACGATATTGATAGAATGATCGCTGACCAGCAGAAGAAGATGATCAAGTCAGGGTATCCAACATACTATTCCACACAACATATGTGAGCACAGCGTTGATTATACTCGTTGTACTGGCTTGTTGTAATAGACACTGTAAATGTTACAGAGTTGTACAGAAATATTTTGATAACAATGGCTGTCGTGGAAAAGCACGTGTACTTCACAGTATTGTAAATCAAACCCCAGAAAATATTAGTTTAGGAAAACTTCTCAGTAGCATCAAAGAAGTGGTGATTTATGAATGGCATCTGAAAGGGCAAGATGAGTCAGAATCCTTTAGAAGTAGACCAAGAAAGTCTTTAATAACCAAATGAAATAGTATCAATTTAATTACGTAATTATTTCATTTCTGGGAAAACTTTTTAAATGTATAGAAAGGGAATGTGATTATATGAGCATAATTCTGAAATTATTTACTCCAGGAAAAACGTTATAAATGTATAGAACAGGAATATTATTGTATCAAATTAAGTCTATAAGTGTTTAACTTCTGGAAAACTTTATACGTATCTAAAAAGTAATTGTATACCAAATCAAACACAAAACCCAATGGAAAGAAATAGAGTTTGAAACGAATTCTTAATTATTTTTTAATTTTTCTGCTAAAAGACGTACGGAAATCGGAAATATGTGACATTGCTTCTCTGACAGTAATAGAGTTATGACTAAGAACAAAAAGAAACATTAATTAATTACTTTCCCTACAAATCATAAGGAAATTAATTATCAAGTGTCTGACTGCGAGTTTTAAAATATTCTCTAACAACTCCTAACAACTGTTCTGCAATGCTCCTGTGCGCAATGGACAACTTGCCTCTTGCCGCTGCAACTGCGTGGTCAGCAAAATATTTCAAAAGCAATACTGAGATCCACGTAGAGTGCAATTCATGGTCATAATAATTGCAATAGCTATCGTTATATTTTTTATATAGAAACTGGATGATCAGGAGGGGTTTGGTCAACCAGCCTTAACTGGTGTAAAAAATGAAAGAAATCAATAAAGACTTTACTATATTCGCAAAATAGACAATGGCGAACTTTACGTAGACCTTAATTATTCCACAACGTCCATACTCAATAAACACGTCATTGGCCACAGCAAAGATACGAATATTACTATCAATGTATGCATACACAATTCTGACAAAATCCCCCCAGTGCGCAAGCAATCAACTACTACGTGCAACAAAAAGACGAATTTACCAGAAACTGCTCAATTAATACCGAAGTCTCCTGCGGCGCTACCAGCACGGTCACGGCAGACTGCGGCCTCTCATGTCGCGCCGCTGCTCTCCACCGCAGGCTGCGTCCGACCACTTACGACTCCTCCCAATAACTGTCCGTTTGCTACCACTTGCGATAGTAATATGTCAGAGTGTGTGCATGCGCACCACAGAAGCATCATTGGTCAACTTTGCAAAGAAGTACAAACGTTCAGCTTTCCGGTTTTACATTGACGCCACTCTAAGGAGTAATGCTAATTCTCTGGAGAGGGGAGAAGTAGTATCCACAAAGAAATAGTAGTCTCGTGAGAAAATAATAACCGAGAGAGAGTGAAGTATGTCGTCGAAGTATTGCGCCATAGCCACTGTAAGTAGGCTGTTTGGGTTTTTACACTCCTGGAAATTGAAATAAGAACACCGTGAATTCATTGTGCCAGGAAGGGGAAACTTTATTGACACATTCCTGGGGTCAGATACATCACATGATCACACTGACAGAACCACAGGCACATAGACACAGGCAACAGAGCATGCACAATGTCGGCACTAGTACAGTGTATATCCACCTTTCGCAGCAATGCAGGCTGCTATTCTCCCATGGAGACGATCGTAGAGATGCTGGATGTAGTCCTGTGGAACGGCTTGCCATGCCATTTCCACCTGGCGCCTCAGTTGGACCAACGTTCGTGCTGGACGTGCAGACCGCGTGAGACGACGCTTCATCCAGTCCCAAACATGCTCAATGGGGGACAGATCCGGAGATCTTGCTGGCCAGGGTAGTTGACTTACACCTTCTAGAGCACGTTAGGTGGCACGGGATACATCGGACGTGCATTGTCCTGTTGGAACAGCAAGTTCCCTTGCCGGTCTAGGAATGGTAGAACGATGGGTTCGATGACGGTTTGGATGTACCGTGCACTATTCAGTGTCCCCTCGACGATCACCAGTGGTGTACGGCCAGTGTAGGAGATCGCTCCCCACACCATGATGCCGGGTGTTGGCCCTGTGTGCCTCGGTCGTGTGCAGTCCTGATTGTGGCGCTCACCTGCACGGCGCCAAACACGCATACGACAATCATTGGCACCAAGGCAGAAGCGACTCTCATCGCTGAAGACGACACGCCTCCATTCGTCCCTCCATTCACGCCTGTCGCGACACCACTGGAGGCGGGCTGCACGATGTTGGGGCGTGAGCGGAAGACGGCCTAACGGTGTGCGGGACCGTAGCCCAGCTTCATGGAGACGGTTGCGAATGGTCCTCGCCGATACCCCAGGAGCAACAGTGTCCCTAATTTGCTGGGACGTGGCGGTGCGGTCCCCTACGGCACTGCGTAGGATCCTACGGTCTTGGCGTGCATCCGTGCGTCGCTGCGGTCCGGTCCCAGGTCGACGGGCACGTGCACCTGCCGCCGACCACTGGCGACAACATCGATGTACTGTGGAGACCTCACGCCCCACGTGTTGAGCAATTCGGCGGTACGTCCACCCGGCCTCCCGCATGCCCACTATACGCCCTCGCTCAAAGTCCATCAACTGCACATACGGTTCACGTCCACGCAGTCGCGGCATGCTACCAGTGTTAAAGACTGCGATGGAGCTCCGTATGCCACGGCAAACTGGCTGACACTGACGGCGGCGGTGCACAAATGCTGCGCAGCTAGCGCCATTCGACGGCCAACACCGCGGTTCCTGGTGTGTCCGCTGTGCCGTGCGTGTGATCATTGCTTGTACAGCCCTCTTGCAGTGTCCGGAGCAAGTATGGTGGGTCTGACACACCGGTGTCAATGTGTTCTTTTTTCCATTTCCAGGAGTGTATATTGGTAACACCACGTAGCGCTCTGTATGAAAATCACTGGCTGTGCTGTGTGCAGTCTGTGGCTGGTTTGCATTGTTGTAATATTCGCTATTGTAGTGTTGGGCAGATGGATGTTAACAGCGCGTAGCGTTGCGCAGTTGGAGGTGAGTCGCCAGCAGTGGTGGATGTGGGGAGAGAGATGGCGGAGTTTTGAGAGCGGATGATCTGGACAGAGACAGTAAAATTGTAAGACTGGATGCCATGAACTGATGTATTTATATTATGACTTTTGAACACTATTAAGATAAGTACATTATTTGTTCTCTATCAAAATCTTTCATTTGCTAACTGTGCCTATCAGTAGTTAGTGCCTTCAGTAGTTACAATCTTTTATTTAGCTGGCAGTATTGGCGCTCGCTGTATTGCAGTAGTTTGAGTAACGAAGATTTTTGTGAGGTAAGTGATTTGTGAAAGCTATAGGTTACTGTTAGTCAGGGCCTTTCTTTTGTAGGGATTATTGAAAGTCAGATTGCGTTGCACTAAAAATATTGTGTGTCAGTTTAGTGTTGATCAGAATAAGTAAAGAGAGTAATGTCTGAGTACGTTCAGTTCTGCTCAGCTGTTTGAAAATCAAATAATGTAAGAGGTTTATCAGCACAGTAATTCATTAATTTTTCTAAGGGGGCGTTTCAGCACGAGAAGGATAACGACAGGGCGCGAGCTGCAGTATTGCAAATACGACAAACAACAGGGTCCAGGCGCCAGTTAATCGCGCGATTACGATATAAACGAGGGCTCTGGTATCACAGCACTCCGTTGACACGCATAGCTCCAAGAGAACTCGACAGGGGCGTTTACGGCTGGACGGAGAGCACTGGAAGGGCGTCTTTGGGAGGAACACCTATACGTCAAGAGGAGCCAATGTCAGGCCTAGGGTGCATTTTGTGACCGTATAAGGAGAGACACCTCTGTTCCCTCCTCCAGCCTCTGAAGATCATACCGTAGTGCAGTCTTAGAGCCAATAAAATGACGGCGAGTCTTCAGGACCACGTCACGTCCGGGGCACGAAGGGAAGGAGGGGGAGTAGGTAACGAGAGAAAATTTCGAATCGAGGACAAAACTCCGAATAAAACTCGGGGAGCAGGACGCTCTGGGGCAGAGTAGCAGAGCAGATTAGGAAGCAGAGTAATGGGCGGAGAGTAGACGGCACGAATGAGATGTATAGAGGTGGCAAGAGCCAGGAAGGGCTAAACCAGATGTATCAGTAGCCATACAGGGCAGACAACAGTAGCTGCAGTAATACGAGCATAGCTGATGGAATCATAGGTAAGAAGTTGAGGCACTCTGCGTGTTGCATCGTGGGTGTAGGTGATAGTAACAGCGTAATTTTATGGCAGACGGAACGGTGAACGCCAGGCAACATCTCTGTACTAAGCTTGGTGTATTCGTGGCTACCTTTCCTTCAGTACGAACAGACCAAGAGGTAACACTGCTTCTGAGCGAATTTAGAAGTTGCAAACCTGTTTGACATTATTTCAAGTCACCTTCCCATCCTCACCTTTTTTAATACAATGAAGTGATAAGACGCGTGGGATACCTCTTAGTATCATGTCTGGCCTCCCTCTCCCAGTGTAGTGCAGCAACTTGATATGGCATGGTTTCAGTGGGTCTCTGGAAGTCACCTGCATGAATATTGAGTCTCTGTAACCGTACATAATTGCGCAAGTTCTGTCGGTGCAGGATTTTGTGGTCGAACTGTCGTCTCAATTATGTCCCATAAATGTTCCATGGGATTCATGTCGGCCATCTGAGTAGTCAAATAACTCGCTCGAATTGTTCAGAATGTCCCTCAAACCAATCGCGAACAAGTGTGGCCTAATGACATTGTGCACTGTCATCCATAAAAATTCAGTCGTTGTTTTGAAACATGAATCCATGAACGGCTGCAATCGGTTTCCATGTAGCCAAATATAACCATTTCCAATCAATGACCGGTTCAGCTGGACCAGAGGACCCAGTTGATTCTATGTAAACACAGCCCACGTCATTATGGAGCCGCCGCCAGCTCTTACAGCGTCTTGTTGAGAGCTTTGGTCAATGGCTTCTGGGCATCTGTGCCACGCTCGAACCTTACCGTCAGTTCTCACCAACTGAAACCCGGACTCGTCTGCCCAGGCCGTGGTTTTCCAGTTGTCCAGGGCCCAGTCGATACAGTTACAAGCCTAGGAGAGACGCTGCAGGCGACGTCGTTCTGTTAGCAAAGGCTGTCGCGTCGGTCGTCCCCTGCCATAGCCCATTAACGCCAAAGTCCCTACAGATTTCTGAAATTATTTTGTTTGTCTGTTAGCACTAAGAAAACTAAGCAAACTCCGCTGATTTCGGTCGTTAAGTTAAGGCCGTCGGCCGGTGCGTTGTCCGTGGTGAGAGATAATCCCTGAAACTTGGTATTCGCGTCACTCTCTTGACTCTGTGGGTCTCGGAATACTGAACTCTCCAACAGTTTCCGAAATGGAGTGGAATGTGCCAGTCGAAGTCTGTTAATTCGCGTCGTGCGTCCACAGTCACGCCGGAAACCTTCCCACGTGAATCACCGGAATACAAATGACAGCTGCACCAATGCACTGCCCTTTTACTCCTTGTATACAAAAATAAGAGTCGAGGGGCATGAAAGGGAAGCAGTGGTTGGGAAGGAGTGAGACAGGGTTGTAGCCTCTCCCCGATGTTATTCAATCTGTATATTGAGCAAGCAGTAAAGGAAACAAAAGAAAAATTTGGAGTAGGTATTAAAATCCATGGAGAAGAAATAAAAACTTTGAGGTTCGCCGATGACATTGCAATTCTGTCAGAGACAGCAAAGGACTTGGAAGAGCAGTTCAACGGAATGGACAGTGTCTTCAAATGAGGATATAAGATGAACATCAAGAAAAGCAAAAAGAGGATAATGGAATGTAGTCGAATTAGGTCGGGTGATGCTGAAGGCATTAGATTAGGAAATGAGGCACTTAAAGTAGTAAAGGAGTTTTGCTATTTGGGGAGCGAAATAACTGATGATGGTCGAAGTAGAGAGGATATAAAATGTAGACTGGGAATGGCAAGGAAAGCGTTTCTGAAGAAGAAAAATTTGTTTAATGTCAGGAAGTCGTGTCTGAAAGTATTTCTATGGAGTGTAGCCATGTACGGAAGTGAAACATGGACGATAAATAGTTTGGACAAGAAGAAAATAGAAGCTTTCGAAATGTGGTGCTACAGAAGAATGCTGAAGATTAGATGGGTAGATCACGTAACTAATGAGGAGGTATTCAATAGACTAGGGGAGAAGAGGGGTTTGTGCCACAACTTGACAAGAAGAAGCGATCGGTTGGTAGGACACGTTCTGAGCCATCAAGGGATCACAAATTTAGCATTGTAGTGCAGCGTGGAGGGTAAAAATAGTAGAGGGAGACCAAGAGATGAATACACTAAGCAGTTTCAGAAGGATGTAGGTTGCAGTAGGTACTGGGAGATGAAGAAGCTTGCAAAGGATAGAGTAGCATGGAGAGCTGCATCAAACCAGTCTCAGGACTGAAGACCACAACAACAACAACAGCGCCATCTGTCCATGTACATATCGCTATCCCATGAGTTTGTCACTCTAGTGTAAGAGATTTAACACCATAGCCAGGTCAAGACTGCGTCTCACATAAGCCCCAAAAACACTGCCGCCAAATGTCAAGCAGTATCCACGTTGGGACGTGACAGCAACGCCGCCCTGGGCAATTAAAATTGCACACTGATGAGATTTAAACGAATAGAGCTATTAAAACATACTTGAATCAGGGAAAAGAATCTGTAAAATTTACTTGTGCACTGACTCAGTACTACACTTGCACTTATTATCGGAAGAACGATCGTATGGGGTATCAAGTGAAATCTGTAACTGGACTGAGGATTACCTGGTACGAGGAATACAGTATATTACGTTTGATGGAGAGTCATCGTCATATGTAGAAGTGACTTTAGGCGTGCACTGAGCAAGTGTATAGAGGTGCTGGCTATTCATATTGTGTATTAATGACCTTGCACACAGTATTAAAGGAAATCTCAGAGTTTTTGCAGAGGATGTAGCTATAATGAAGTACCATCTAATAAAAGCTGCACAGATGTTCAATCAGTTCTTTATAACGTTTGAGAGTGGTGTGAATATTGGCTACTTGCTTTAACTGTAGTTTCTAGCTGCCGCTTGTGACGGACCAGCAGAACATCAAGCTACATATTTAGTTCTTTCTATGTTTCTTTCGTAGTTTCACTCTTAAATTCCATGCGTGTTTTGTATTTACAGGGCGACAATGATTGAAGTACCTGAAAAAACGTAAATTAGCTACAAACTACTGCGTGCGCACACTTTATTCAACATGTAAACGTCACTACAGGTATTTGAATTTAGGTTCTGACATGTTCGATACGCCTGCGATTATTGGCGGTGATGTGGTGCAGATGAATAGCGGAATTGTGCGTGACCCGCTGAAATGTCGGAACATCGATGCTGTCAATGACCTCCTAAATGGCTGTTTTCAGCTGAGAAATGGTTTTGAGGTTATTGCTGTACACCTTGTCTTTAATGTAGCCCCACAAAAAGGAGTCTTATGTCTTGAGATCAGGAGAAAATGGCTGCCAATCGAGGCCCATGCCAGTAGCCTCTGGCTGTCCCCAAAGTGCTCCTCCAGGACATCACTCTCCTGATTCGATTGGGTCGAGCTCCGTCTTGCATGAACCACATCTTGTTGAAATCAGGGTCACTTTGGATAATGGGAAAGAAATCATCTTCCAAAACCTTCACTTACCGTTTGGTAGTCACCGTGGCATCAAGGAATATCGCACGGACTATTCAGTGACTGGTCGAGGCAAACCACACAATCACCTGTTGAAGGTGAAGAGACTTCTCGAGCACGAAATGTGGATTCTCAGTCCCCCTTATTGACGAACCCATCGATGTGAATGTGGGCTTTGTCGCTAAACGAAACCATACTAATTCCCATAACGCCCCGGGCCAACCCTGCTGTTTGAACGTCCTGACGCAAAGTTATGACGTTTTAATTTCATGTAGTTGAATAATTTTCGCCCTGTGTGAAGAGCAGTGTTGCGTTTTAGTAACTGTGAAGTGTAGACTCGCTCAGTCTGTAGCACAATTGTCATTTCTTTTGAACCCCCAGATACACAGGGCAGTAAGGCGTTAAGCTCTATGAGGTGTCTCGTCAGAAGGGTAGAAAGTAAAACATTTTGCTTTCTCTGTGTTCTTTTAGAGTTTATCCTCAAGTTAGTAGTGTAAGATGAATAGGATGCGTGTGTGTGCTGTGTGCGGGTACAGGAGGTGCTAGGGAGAGGGGGGGGGGTGGTTGCTAGTTATCGGGAGATCCTGTGTAGGGCGCGTTATGGAGCCCTTTAGGGAAACAGCGTGCAGGCCTGGAAAGAAATCAAATATGACCTCGGTATGTCTGCCGGGGGCCTCATATGAAATGTGGAGGAAGCCCAGCTTGAGACTCTCAAGTGTAAAGGGCGGAGTTGCGGCTCACGTTGCCCCTATTGACGGCTGTCACTTGGATTCTGAGATCACACTCAGTTCGTATGTGTGGCAGTGGAAATCAGACAGCTGGTCTCGCTCGTGGGTTACAAACAGAACTCTGAATTTCCAACATCGTTCCCAGAGCTGATCAGAGAGGCCTTTGACGTGGAGCCGGGTGAAGTGCCTCAACAAAAGCTCTGTCAATTCAGCGACGGCATTGGCTGCAGATTTCTGGACCTGCATTATCGAGTGGAGAACTGTAGGACTCCCCTTGATAAGTTAGAGGTGCACTACGTAAAGGAAGCAGTTATTCGGGCAGCAGAGTAGTACTTGTGAATATAACTTTTCTATTTTTTTTATTTGGGCTAGACGGTAACTTGAGATACTATGATGGACGCTTGCCAGTCGGTAGGCAGAAAGTGTACAAAGTAAAGACACTTCAATGGTCAAAGTTGCCGAAGTATTAGTGAGAAAGTAAGTTCCTGAATTTAGTGACCCACAGGGTAACTGTCGCTGTCAAGTCTCTCTCAGAACTGAGAGCTGGATGAAACCCCAAAGTAAAAAGCTCCGAAATACTTTGTGACACATGGAACGTGTACCTAAAAGACCGATTTGACGGCATGTCCAAGGGGGGCGGGGGGTGAGGAGTGTTCACTGCAGTCGACAAAAATATTGTGTCTGTCGATACCGCAACTGAATCTAACAGTAAAGTTACCCAGACGTATCTAACAGGTCTAGGTGAACTCCAGTTAATTATCGGATGACACTTGACTCCATCGACCCTCCTCAGTTTCGATCTACTAAGGACATTCTCCCTTGCAGCTTCCCTTCTGGCACTGCCTTCGTCATCCTGTCTTCTCTTCTCACTACATATCCCAGCCATTCGGTTCTTCTGCTCTTCATCACAGCTGTCACATCTGGTTCATAAACCAGTGTTTGGATCTCCGTGTTTTTCCTTATTCTAAAAATCCCATTTCCTGACACAGGTCCAAAGATTTTTCGTAGCGCCTCGTTTTTGAAGCTCTATATTTTTCTCTCCATCTTCTTACTCAGTGTCCAAGTCCATGTTTCAGCCCCATACTTAAATACTGGTTGCGCTGTTGTCTTGCACGTGCGAAGTTTTTGTGTTGTTGTTAGTTCAAATGGTTCAAATGGCTCTGAGCACTATGGGACTCAACTGCTGTGGTCATCAGTCCCCTAGAACGTAGAACTACTTAAACCTAACTAACCTAAGGACATCACATACACCCATGCCCGAGGCAGGATTCGAACCTGCGACCGTAGCAACAGCGCGGCTCCGGACTGGAGCGCCTAGAACAGCATGCCCACCGCGGCCGGCTGTTGTTAGTGGTTTGCTAATGAATAGCTTGATGGCTGAGAACAGACACGTCTCTGCGAGAGTTTATTCGGTTTATTATCTCCTCTTCTATGTTGTTGTTCGCACTGATAGTGATATGTGAAGGACCTAGTCTCCTTAAAGTCCATATCTTAAACTAGCAGTGATCCTTCCGTTTCCTCTTCATTGTTTCCTCTTACAATCATACACTGTATTTTATCTTCATTGATCCTCAGATTCACTTGTTGTGCTGCCTCTGCTAGCACATTAGCTGTTATTGTTAGTTCATCTTCCTCGTTCGCTGTATGACAACATCACTGGCAAACCCAAACTGTTTCAGTTGACCACGTCCATTTACATCTCTTCCAATACATGGCGCACGTTTTAGAGGTAAATAAGCTATCGCCACTACATAACATTCAGACTCGCTGCCTTCGAATTTCACTTTACATTTAGTTTCCTCAATGCATGCTCTGGTTAGCCTGATAAGTTTCAAAAATGGTTCAAATGGCTCTGGGGCTTAACATCTGAGGTCATCAGTCTCCTAGAACTTAGAACTACTTAAACCTAAGGACATCACACTTATCCATGCCCGAGGCAGGATTCCAACCTGCGACCGTAAGGTCGCGCGGTTCCATACTGAAGTGCCTAGAACCACTCGGCCACTCCGACCGGCGATCAAACCAATTCCTACTATTTTTTTCAATTACTTATCTGAGAATGAATACTTGGTCCGTTGTTGCCTTGTCTTTCCTAAGTCCAGCCTGGTGCTCTTCAAGGTTTTCCTCTAAATACGGTAGTAAATTTAGTAAGGCAATGCGTGCAAAGATCTCTTATGTGCTACATAATAATGATGGACCCCTACAACTATCACACTTGTTTCCTTTCCCTTTCGAGTCTATTGCTTGTCATTCCTTAACCACCTTTTCATTTCTCCAGAGTTGCAGAATAATTCTATACAGAATTTTAGTTTAAGCTTGTCCACCTTGTTTTAGCAGTTCTATTCTCATGCCATCGGTTCCTGAGGCCTTACTGTTATTCATTTGTCCCATAATTTCATCCATATCCATAATTGCAGGATTGTAGGCTCCTCTTCTCTTGGTTGAGGTCCTTCATAGGCTTTAGTTTCCTCAGTCACTTCTTTTTCTGCAGGGACATTAACCATTTCTTCGAAATAGTTCTCCATTATGTTGATGCCCTGTTCTTGGCCAGCCACCAAGTCATCTCCATTGTTTTCCATTGCTACAGGAATTCTCTTGCGTTGTTCATCTTTATGTCTTCTTCAGTCCTGTCTCTTCCCATTACTTTCCTTTCTTCGCTTGTTGCCTCTGGTATTCTTCTTTAGTCTGAAGGGTGTAGGTATCTAGCAGCCTCTATTTCTACTGCTTTCACTTTTTTATAGGCTCCTTGCATTTTTCATTCAACCGTATTTTATTCCTGCCTTTCCTTTCTTGTATCCCTAGGCGTTCTTTCACACTCCCAATCAACATGGATTTGAATTTTTCCTAGCTTTATTCTGCCTTCACTTCGTTTCTTTCTCCTTCTCCTCGTTCTAGCAGAATTTGGAATCGATTCTGTAGGTTCATCTGGTATTCACTTCTGCTTTATTGATTTGTCAGCAGGATTACATCTATTCTACCTTTTAGGGTGCTGACTCTTATCGTCTTTTCTCATGATATTCTTTGTTCTTCTTTGAATAGTACCAAATTGTGATCACTTCTGCTCCTCATCCAGCTCTGACACTATCGATTCCATTTACATGTCTTGAATCCACCAATACATGGTCAATTTGACTGGTATACCTTCTTCTAGACGAATCTAAGTTCTTGAGTGTATCGTCTTACGCAGGAACATTGTGCTGACGAGCTTCATGTTCTCTGCAGTTACAACGATTACGAGTCTTACCCCATTATTATTAGTTTTTTTTTGTGGAGCGTGTACGTTCCGCTGACAGATCGGAATTGTAATACTTGCACGGAGTGACATTTGCACGGAGTGATCCTCGCACGGAGCTTGGAACTCTTGCCGGACTAACTGGCTTTTCGCAGGTACAGACACACTGAGAAGTCTAGCAGTTCACTACAGCCGCTCGTGCGGGCTGGCTCGGCCTCACGCGCAGCAATGACCTAGCGTGTATCGATTTAGGATGGCTCATTAACGTGTTCCGTGGCAAATTTATTTATAAGACACTTGTATTAATGAGAACAGCAGATGAAATTTAATATAATGAGAACTGACAATGAAATTCAACATCTCTTTTAAAATTTTGATAATGCAAACGGAGGGGTGGAGGGTGGGGGTGGGGTGAGCGCAGCAGTTTTAAGTAAGAAATATAGTATTTCTTACGACCGATGTAGCATTATGATGACTGCCGTTTTAGGACGAAATTTAAATTGACAAATTTGTATTTTGTACCATTTCATTTAAACGTTAAGCATAAAAATACAGAATATCACTAAAGAATGAATGTCTGGTACTACATTTCGAGTAATGCTGATTCGTAGAGAAGCTCTTAGACTGAAGTCTGCCAGTGAGCACTGTGGGTGGATTTCGTTCTCAGCATTGCGTACATCTAGATATAAGTATAAACTTCGACATAATCGTAGCTGCAGACTTGTAAAGTCGTGAAAATTTACGTTGAGGGAAATAAGTCTGCGAGACTAATTTTGCTGTGAAACTAATCAAGCAAACGTCATACTGTAGGTGTATAAGTTAGACCTGTAACCGAGTTTCCACACTGCCAACATAAACCGAAAAATCAGTGAAACTGCGCAACTGTTTGCAAGCAATATGGTAACTTGGTCTAACTGCAGATTCCTTTGTTGAGTGTTCCTCCTGAAAACAAAAATGAATTTTCATAGTGAAAACATTGGGGAAATTATTGAGCCGTTTATTTCTGTCCCAAATGGTGAATAATTTGTACAGTCATATCGCATTTTTAAAATTTTTGCAAAGTAGCTTCTCGCTGACGCCTTCCACGTGTCCACAATCTTTTGCGTGGAATCTATTGTAATGCTAATCTAAACAGAATTTTTTCGTTTTGTTCAAAATCTTGAACCATATTAAGTGTGTCAAGACACCATCGCATACAATAAACGTATTAACTAGGCATCCTGCACTGATACGTTGATGTTGATGTGTCTGACAGCTTTGAAGCTCCTTACCCGACTATCATGCTACTTTTCATCCCTTTAAAAACAGCTTCTCCCCATTTTAACGGGAGACTCCACCGCGATACCTCAATTTTTTCAAGAAAAGTTAATGGCTATTGACTCTTAGGAATGTTTACTCTTAGATCGCTAAACGATTTGGCTGTGTTCGAATTACAAGTGTGCCGGAGAAATGTGTGGTATACGTAGAGCGTAAGGGGCTGTGGAACACCGAAGGATGCCAAAGATAATTTTTGATTTCTATCACAATCAAACAGAACATCTGTACTCTGAACTTGGTACAAACTGGGATAAACATGAAACTTCCTGGCAGATTAAAACTGTGTGCCGGACCGAGACTCGAACTCGGGACCTTTGCCTTTCGCGGGCAAGTGTCTACGCAATATCCTTTCTTTCAGGAGTGCTAGTTCTGCAAGGTTCGCAGGAGAGTTCTGTAAAGCTTGGAAGGTAGGAGACGAGGTACTGCCAGAAATAAAGCTGTGAGGACGGGGCGTGAGTCGTGCTTGGGTGACTCAGTTGGTAGAGCACTTGCCCGTGAAAGGCAAAGGTCCCGAGTTCGAGTCTCGGTTCGGCACACAGTTTTAATCTGCCAGGACGTTTCATATCAGCGCACACTCCGCTGCAGAGTGAAAATCTCATTCTGGCATAAACATGTTGCAAGATTTCCAGGAAAACTGAAGCGAAACAATACACTGTCAGTCGTTGGGAATCAGTTACATTGGCTACTGACTGTTCAGCGCAATGAACAAGCTCCAAGGAAAGAGCCATTGGCTTACCATCAGATACCTCTACCACCTGTGAGGTAATGGGCGAGTTTTGGAGTCCTGAAAATATTCTAAGTTCGGCGTTGACGTGGCTGCACGGGCTGCCCGCCATGCAGGGGCACGTCAGCGACCGCGTGGTGCCGGACATCAGCCGGAGCGAGAGCGGTGGGCAGCCACAGCGCGTGGTCCAGGCCGACGCCGTGGCTGTTGATTCCATGTCGACGCTGTGTCGAGGACTGTGCTTTGCGTCGATAAAGGAGATTTGTATGCCAGGAGTGCCACAGATGGTGGGCTTTGTGAAACCATAATGGCAGACATTTCACAGTCGATGTAGAAACTAATAATAGCCAGAGGAATCACGATACCTTAAAACGAAACATGTTCATGACCATCATTTGCACGACGATTCTGATGGTGTAATCAGATTTTAAAGATCTTTATTAGTTTAAAGTTTAGTATCTGACTGTAAATGATACAAGTATCACCCAGCAACATTTATTCGTCTATGTCTTTGTTTATATCAGATATATACTATTCATTAAGAAATTGGTCAAATATTTACTGTGTTTTAGAAAGAACAGAGACATTAGGCTACTAGCCTGCTTTTGTTTCTATACCTTTGATGTCTTTATTTGATTATTTACGTATTTAATAATGCATGTTACAGCGTGTTTATTGTCCAGCCATAGGAATATTTATATAATTTCATGTTACTTAAAAGTAAAACCAGTCATTCGTATGTGTTTCAGAATGTTTGTGAGTGTGCATTGGCTTGGAGAGATGACGGGAGTGCTCTAGCCAATCACAGTGCTCAGTGAGCAGTTTGCGCGTGGTCGCGGGAGATAGAAATATTTGGCATTCTCAAAGCTACTTCTGCTGTGGTACTCACCATTTAACGTCGTTTATATAGTACCTGCAGATTTTATTTAATTGGAATCTTTCGTTTATAAATTTCTATGATACATTCAAAATTCCCAATTGCCAAGTGACAGGAACCTTCGACCACTCGATTCATGTGTGTATTCATATTGCATACTGTAGACTCAACAGTATTTGGCATGTAATGTGGCAACTACGTATCCCGTCCCCTAGACAAAGAAACCAGCCAAAACATTAAAGATTTCAACTCTGAGTCTGAGGTCACGTAGTTGAGGCCCACCATTCTTTATTTATTTTTTTTTTTTGGACAACCCGCACACCGCACCTCCTCAAGATGGCTATGAGTAGATATTTATTCAAAAAATTGAAGAAAAAGGTTAGCCAGATCTTGAAACCATAAGAAGAAGCCTGAAATAAGCAGGAAGGGGAAACGTTATGGTCCCGGTGAATTTAATGGGCAAGTGGGTTGTAGTAAAGTTTTTTTTTATAAGACGTTAAAATCCATTTTTCGATAAGTTTGTGTTTCAAAGATCTGTGCCAACCTTTTTTACCACAAGTATTAACCAATCTGAATGAAATTTTTCCAGGAAGTAGTCTTGATGTGTTTAGATACTTTTATGTATCAGTATTATCGAAAATATAATCTATTTTTTGATCGTCACATATATGTGCCGATACTTAAAAAAATTTAAGGTTGAAATTTGGAATAAACACTGAAAACAAATTACTAATATTTCTCATAAAATGAATACATAGAACAGTTGAACTATGTCTTGTGAATGTATGTACAAAATCTGACATGTGAATATTGTGCTATGAGTACCAAAATTTGGTTTTCAGAAATACCGTTAACATCACATGAAAAATTCAAAACCCGAAAACCAATGAAGTTCTAACTTGGGTATTACTACATCTTTACATAATATACACGATATTAAAGTTTGATTGCTATCTTCAGTGCAGAAGAAGAGTTAAATTTTTGGGTGGAGTCTCCCCTTAAGCACTGCACCATACCCACTGTATGCAGGTATCCAGGGCCACGCTGAAGGCAGGCAGCCCACCATTGTCCGCTGCACGCCTCCTGCGCTGTCAGCCGGCCGTGCTGCGCAGCGCCGCGCCGCGCCTCGCTGGCTGACGCCGCCTCACCCTCCCACTTTTCCTGCGAGCGCTCAAATCCCAGGCACGAGTGAGGGCGAGAGCTCATGCTCCCCAAACAGCATCCTCAACAGGCCTGCTGTAGTCTACTAGAAATTAATTTCAACATATCTTGAAAGGTTGCAAAACTGTGACCAGGCACTTTTTCATGGTAATTAATTTTGTCTTTACGAGTTTCATGCTGGTTTGCTCATCTTCCGACAGAGGGAGAAAGTATAGATTTAATTGCATATCATTTGCCTGCTTTTCCGCTGCGAAGATGTCAAGACGAATGTTGCGGTTATTTCCTCAAAAAGGCTTGGCTTTTGGCATACTCTTGTCAGCCTTCGTAAGGGAATATTTTACAATCTTCAAGACACATTTAGCTGACTTTCTATCTTTTGGAGGGAACACCACGACGAGATGTATTTACAATATTTACAAGATTGAGAATCATTGTGAGAGTTGGCAATACTATCTTAGGATTTAAAGGTTGGCTACAGCGGGCATACACAAGCTCTGGAATCTAAGATATTGTTGTCGCGCCTCGCAGCGCACGGATTAATTTAGTGGCAGTTTGGAGGCCAGTGTAGGAGCCCGCCTGCCCGCCTGCTGTGGTGCGCACGTGTGTTGGGCGAGGGGTCGTCGCCGAGCTGCCGTACTGCCGTGTCCGACAGCAGCCACACAGGATTGGGTATTGAGTTGATATATTTTATAATTTGCAGCTCGTTTATTAATTTAAAGAAAAGGGTTTGTGTATGTGCACAGCAGCAGATTAATTTTCACAATGATAGGAGTTCAGTTCTTAAGGGAAACCATTGTTAGCCGAATAGATTAAGTATTGATTTTTGACATTGATTTCTTTTGTAATTGTCAGGGAATTGTTTCACTATGTATTTAATTGAGAAGTATTTCAGTCTGTCTCAAGAGTTTGATTAATTTGTATCATTGCTTTAATGCCACTGGAGGCAGATTTACATATGAAGCGATTGTTCAAAGAGCTTCTAGCGTTTTCTTAACTGAATGAGAAAGAATCGCTTTCAGAATATAGTTTTTTGTTTGGGTTATCATTTATCGTGTTTAGATTTGGCCAAACCCTCTCTCTTGAATTATGTGTAGTTGTAGTAAGCACCAGCAGCCGCAGCAACAGCAGGAGCCGCCATACAGAACATGCATTGCACTCAGCATGAATAATAGGTTTTTTTCGTGTTTTTGTTAAATAATGGAATGCAGCAGATCAAGCAGTGGCAGCAGAAAGACCAAGTAAGTTATTTGATGCGCACAGGACCAAGTAAAAAAAGAAAATAAAGTTTACGCGATCTCTGTAATAGTAAAGTTAACAAGAGTACAAGCACGAGATTTTCAGTAGAAAACACGAGAAAGGAAGATAGAGCTCGCGACTTTCAATTGCATTAAACGACTTTTCAATATTTATTAATTTTTCAACAATTCCGAGTATTCTTCGTCAGCTGCGGAAGATAGAGTACACAGTCCCTGACTAAGGTGTTTGGTACGCTACCCAACTGCACCACGAACATTTCGTTTCACAGTGCGCCATGTACGTGTACAGGCAATTCTGTAAAAAATTCTAATTCGAGAGCACCCATAAAAAATAAAAGGTACTTACATTATTGGGCACTAGAACAATCTAAACTTAGCAAATTAAAAAGCAATTCGAGTCAATGACGGACGAATAAGAAAATCTCCACACTCGTTATCGGAGTCTATTTGTAGTGGACTAGCAGTAGCTTAGCAACTACAGTAACGAAAAAGAATCACAACAGCAAATCGGGGTTGTGCGACATAAACGAAAGCCGATAGGCGTGTTTCTGCATCTGAAAAATGATATCTATTAGAATTTCTCTCCAGTAGCGTCAGAGTTGCGCCGCCGTGAGGATGAAAACTGGTTTGCTTTAAATAAAGCCAATAACGGTCGTGAGGATTAGTTACCTTTCAGATTGGACGTGCTGAGTTGATATTACTTAAGAATGCGTCTGAGGTGACAAAGACATCATCATCAACTGCTCAGTGAGTGTGAATGAGGTCATGTAAAAGGGTTGCGAGAAGCTGGATGTTCCTTCTGCGACAATGCAGAATGAGAAAATGGTTCAAATGGCTCTGTGCACTATGGGACTTAACTTCCGATGTAATCAGTCCCCTAGAACTTAGAACTACTTAAACCTAACTAACCTACGGACATCACACACATCCATGCCCGAGGCAGGATTCGAACCTGCGACCGTAGCGGTCTCGCGGTTCCAGACCACTGCAGAAAGATTTGGCAGGAATGTAATCGCTGTACAAGATTGTTGGCAGCTACGGTCGCGAGAAAATTGTGTCCCTTATGGTAACATGGCACCATCGAGACAGAAGACCATCGTGTTCTGTGTGCGCCTCTGCCACATCGTCTTGCACCTGACTCAGCACTTTCAGCAGCAGTTGGCGTCGTAGTGATACAAAGATCTATTTCAAATGAGTTACTTCAAGGACAGCTCCGATGCCCTTGTAGACAGCATTCCACAGACCCCAAATCACCGCCATTTGCTCCTTCAGTGGTGTAAAGCGAGAGGCCATTGGAGGGCAGGGTTGAGGTCCGTTGTTTTTTCTGATGAAAGCTGGTTCTGCCTCGGTGCCAGCGACTGCCTTGAGTTGCCTACAAGGAGGCCAGCTGAGGGCTCGCAACCAGTCCGTCTGCTTGCTAGGTACACGGGACTTACACCTGGAGTTACGGTATGGGGCGCGCTGTCGGGTGACAGCGGGAACACTCTCGTCGTCATACCACGCAGTCTGAGAGCAAACTTGTACGTCAATCTCGAGATTCGACCTGTTTTACCGCCATTCATGAACAGCATTCCAGGGCGTCTTTTCCAACAGGATAACGCTCGCCCACATACCTGTGTGGTAACCCAACGTGCTTCACAGAGAGTCGACATGTTGCATCGAGCAGACACGGGACATCATCGGAGCACAATTCCAGCGTCGTCCACAGACAGCATTGACGGACAAAGTGCAGCAGGTGTGGAATTCAATCTAACAAACTGACATTCGGCACTAGCACAGTACATAAGGGTTTTCATGGTTGTATTCAACATTTTAGCTGTTACACCGGTTGTTATTGTACTAGCAATTCACATTTTAAACGGCTTATCCTGCGCGTACGTTAAAGTTTGACCTCGCAATTTTAATCGCTTAAAATGTTACCTAGACAAAAGTATTCCCGAAATTTCATCATTGTGCATTAATTATTTTTTGTGTTGTAATTTTTTCCGTCAGTGTAGTTGGAACCGGCGTTGGTGAGACGTAGTTTTTCGGGAGCCTAATTTTTTAGAGCTGCGAACTGATCCAGCTGTTATTAATAGCGAATCGGTGACGGGAAAGCGTGGTCTGCTGCGATACACACTGCCGTCACATGGACGAGCCCCACGGTGTCGAAGCAGATTCCAAAGTTCGGCGAAATTCCGATTACAGGCGAGCCGTGTGGCGCGGGCTGAAGCCCTTCCCTCGTGTAGCCGGCGGGCCGGCGGGATGAGCCGCTGATCTCTGGGCTTTGTAGGACGGAGCGGCGGCCGCGCGCTCGTACCAGCCGTCCGGCGTGATTTATTAGCGGCGAGGTGGCCGGCCGGGTCGGCAGCCGCGCCACAATGTGGCCGGCGTGTGCCGTGGCTGGCCCGTGCTCTCTACACGGCCACGCAGCGCAGAGCTACGGGGCGGGCGGTGCAGTAAGCAGCGCGTGGAGACTCCACTGGCAGTCGGCGAGCCACGTCTGGCAACGCCCAGCTGCGTGTACTGCGGACCCGAAATGACAGGTCTAGCAGGAAGAAACTCACACTGAGGTCTCGAAAGTCATGGATCCATTGGGATATGCACATATATACAGGGGGCGGTAGTATCGCGTACACGAGGTACAAAAGGGCAGTGCTCTGGTGGAGCTGCCATTTGCACTAACGTGATTCATCAAGGAAGCTTTCTGAAATGATCAAGGCGGCACGAAACGAGAATTAACGGACTCTGAACATGAAATGGTAGTTGGAGTTAAACGCATGGGACATTCCATTTCGGAAATCGTTAGGGAATCCAATATGTCGAGATCCACAGTCTGAAAGGGAGCTCGCAATACCAAATTTCAGGCATTACTTCCCATCAGGATAACTCGGTAGCCGACGGCCTTCACTTAAGGACCGAGATCAGAGGCGTTTGCGTGGAGTTGCCAGTGCCAATAGACAAGCAAGACTGTGTGAAATAACAGTAGAAATCAATGTGGTGCGTACGAAAAACACATCTGTCAGGACAGTGCGGTGAAATTTAGCGTTAACCGGCTATGACATCGGATGACCACACCGACTGTGTTTGTTACAATGACGCCATTGCCTGCAGCGACTCTGCTGGGCTGGCGACCGCATCGGCGCGACCCTAGGCCACTGGAAAACAGTGGGCTGGTCAGATGTGTCCCGGTTTCACCTAGGGTGACCTGATGGTGGGGTTGGGGTGTAGCACAGTCCCCGCGAAGCCGTGGACCCAAGTTGTCAACCAGGCACTGCTGAAGCTGGTGGTGGCTCCACAATGGTGAGGGCTGTGTTTACGTGGAGTGGGCTGGGTGATCTGGTCCAGCTGAACCGATCATTGACGGGAAATGGTCATGTCCGCTACATCTAGGCCATTTGCAACCATTCATGGACTTCATCTTCCCAAACAACGATGGAACATTTATAGATGACAATGTGCCATGACATTGTGCCACAATTGTTCGAGATTGGTTCGAAGAACTTTATGAACAACTCGTGCGAATGATTTGGCTTCCAGGTCGACTGAAATTAATCCAGCGGTCATTTATAAGACATAATCAGAGGTTATTTTGTGTACAAAATCCTGCACCGACAACACTTTCGCTATTATGGGCGACTATAGAGACACCATAGGTCAATACTTCCGCAGATGACTTTCAACAGCTCGTCGAGTGCATGCCACGTAGGGTTGCTGCACTGTGCTCTGCAAATGAGCTCCGATATGATGTTAGGAGGTATCCCATGACTTTTTCACCTCAGCGTATGTTTCCTGACAAAAAAAGGTGAAGCACCCACAAATGGAGAATGAAATGAAATGAAACTTCACGGGTTGGAGGAATATGTGATGTCATTTCAGTAATTACAAAATCGAGTCAAATCCAAGAAACACTTAGCAAAGCTTCTGGAGTAGATGATATCACAGCTGAAATGAGCAAAGTCGCAGGACCCAACCGAATTCAGTGGCTGTATAGAATAATGAGGATAGCATGGACATATAGGAAGATTCCTGATGACTGCACAAAGGCGATTATTGTACCTATGTATAAGAAGGGTCACAAGACGCTTTGTTAGAACTACAGAGGAAGAGCACTACTGCGGCACTGCATAAACATTTACAAAAGATGTTTTTACTAAAGATCAGGAATAAGATCAGGAACAAGGATTTCGACCTGGAAATCAACCATAGCTCTCATAATTAGAGCCATACAGGTTATAGAAAGGAAACGATAATTTGGGAAAGACACCAGAGTTGCATTCATACATTTGAAAAAGGCTTATGACATTGTTAGAAGGGCAGAGGTATGACAATGTCTGAAGAGTCTGGAACTGTCAAAAGGAATGCAACTGAGAAACATAAACATGTAAAAAGTGCTTGAAACGTGTTATAGTAGACGGCAAAAAGTAAGAATGGTTTATAACGGACAGAGGGATTCCTCAAGGAAGTCTGCTCTCACCAATACTTTTTAATATAGTCGTGGAGAATATCATAAGGAAAGTTCACCAAGGGTCAACAGATGCTATGAAAATCATGGCACCTACAGGTCATGTGATGATATGGGTAGAAAATGAACAGAAATTGGAAAAACACCTGGCAGAGAGTAATTGAAGATGCAGACAGGGAAATAAGTTTAACGAAAAATGAGGTAATGAAAATCAGCAGGAAAGACAAAAAATGAGGACATATTAAAGATGTAGATGCTTTTAAGTATCTAGGATGTAAATTAACCAAGAATTACATTTTGAAGAGAATGTAAAATTGTTCAAAATTTTATTATTGGCTGTTGGACACAATTAGAAATCCAAAAATACCTGTCAAAGCAAAAATCATGATGTACAGGTAATTCAATATGACAATTTTGACCTATGAATAAGAATGTTGGGCTTGGACGAAGAAAGATCCGAGCAGAGTATGAGCAACAGAGATATGCTTTCTGTGAGAGATCCGCAGTAAGACAAGAAGAGACAGGATAAGAAATGAAAAAATACTAAACACCTTACAGATCAAGCCCCTAAAAAGAACTATAGAGAGTAACAGAATTAAGTTATTTGGCCATATTGAAAGAATGGAACTAGAGAGACTTCCGAGAAAAGCCGTATAATGGACAGAAAATGGATGAAGACCGACAGGAAGAACATGATGGAGAGACCAGGTGAAGGATGCTGTGGAACAAAGAGGACTGCAATGGGAGACTGTGGGAGAAAAGAGGAGGTTGGAAGAGCCTCTGTGGATGACCTGCATAAATAGAAAAGTTTCAAAAAGAGGAAGAAGACTTGAGAGTATGAGTGCACTTATCAGTATGACAATCCATCCTCCCTGTCTGGATGAATGCACTGAAGGAAATGTGACATAAAGTTGTTGTGTCCACTCCTGAGGTGAACTGGCATACACCTTGACATCCTGGCTACTGACACGGGGATGTAGTAAAAATCTGAGATGGTTCCACACATCTTCTATTTGGGCAGATCTGGGGATTTAGCTATCGATGGGAGTACCTCAACATCAGAGAGGCAGTTCGTAAAGATAGGGCCATGTATGGAAGAGCATTGGCTTGTGCTGCCTTGAGTGGTTACTCACAAGGATGTAGGATGTTCACGATGCACAATTATGCTATGCTATAAGAGTCACTACCAGCCATGACCTGAAGTCGTAACCGATGGCTCCTCAGACCATGACATCAAGAGCAACACCACTTTGCTTCTCCAAAACATTGGTTGAATAGTATCTCCTCAGAGGCTGCTGCAACACTTGACGACGCTGGTCGTATGAAGCAACACTAAACACGATTCATGGCTGAGTACAGTGAGATGCCATTCACCAGCACTTCAGGCTTCCTGCTCATGACACCACTCCTGTAGCAACTGTTTGTGCTGTGGTGTTAACAGCAGCCTACACAAATGTCGTTAATTCTCTAGACCATTTGCTGCTAGTGTCTGTCCAATAGCATTTGCGTTACACAAATTAATGCAGGGAGTCCATTACCTGCCCCTGGATGCCAGGCGTAGATGTGAAGCAGTTACGACGTACGTGGTACACAAGAAGGCGATCCTCCATTGTGGTGGTCTGATGTGGTCCACTGGAACCTTGCCAACGAGTATGCCTCCCCTCATATTCACTTGCAGCCCACCATGGACCAGTGGCTCATCTGAATGCCCCATAATTATTGATACTGCATGATTCTTCCAGCTGGCCTAATGAAGACCAACAATGAGGTTCCCTACAAATTCTGTCAAGTGCTTATGACGCTGTCTTACACGAGTATGGAGCATCTCCATAGCCTTCACATTGATCATTGAATATCTGACAGTGTTCACTCCATTACATATCATATGAGGACTGGTAAGAACATTTAACATCAGTAACACTAATGCACTTTGGTGGCAGTTCCACCTGTTGTAGAGAACTGCAGCTTTAATCACTTATATACCTACCTGAGATGTGTACATATACGAATTTATATAGACATCTCACTGTGTCTCCTGGATGCTTCATTGATTTTGTCAGGCAGTATATTTTGTAAGACTCTAATCCCTTGCAAGGAACAACTGTAGATTAGGGATGTGCAATCCACTCCTCAACTGATTCATTGGCTAGGTCTTGCCAAGGAGTGAGTGACCAATGGGTTAGAAAAACCAGCTCTTTGGACTCGAAATTTCTCGCCAGTGACACAGTGACCAGAATGATAACTGTAAGGCAGACTGCTTCATCAATGTCTTACACAAGATAGGAAACTAGTCATTATGGCATTATAAGAAAAGAGTCCCAAGCTGCAGAAAAATATGCTGTAGATGATATGTACGTATGTGTCTGTATACCTTACCGTTGTGAGCTGCTTTTGTCACATATGAAAAGAACAAAAACTATCAAATCTTTGGAACTGAACATTGACACAGAAAACACTTTTTCACCTTTTGTTTCCCCTTTGGTTAGGAAAGAGGCAAAGATCATTGGCTCTCATAGTGTAGCTTTGATAGTTTCACCATGGGAGCCAGTGTTCTGTGGTGCAGGGGCATTCAGCAGCTCACTTGGGAGCGAGCACACATTGAGGAACTGACTCATGACAGAGGATGAGATCGCTGACCGCTCCTGACTCGGTACAGAGAGGATCGCAATTGAGCTAGCTCTTGGCAGCCACTCACTATTGTCCTATCATTCCCGACTCCACGTGGAGTGGAGCACAAGGTAACCCAGGATTTGCCTCACCCTCTGTGCTCTTGTTCCAATCACTGTTTGAACTTGTAGTGTTCTTGGCACGTTCATAGCTTTAGCTCACAGTTTGAACTGATTCCATCTCGACGCAGCACTCTCCATTCAAGTTCGACTCGTCATAGATGCTGTTCATTATAAGGTTAATGGTATGCAGGCAAATTTATTAAATTTTACACATACATAAGTGGATATATAGATTATAAGAAAAATAAAACCACATCTGTTCCGGTTAAGTTTTTACTATTTGAAAAGTACTGAGCCGTGTGTGGCTCATGTACTTGCCATCTATTATTTAACATCTTGATTTTATTGTACTGCCATCTCGTTATGTTAATTTCAATTACTGGTGTCACTCAGTTTCTGCCTTGCCTGCCCGTGAGCGGCATCAGCAGCGCTTATCGACATAAGCCCTGCCGTATCATCTTTGCTGCACTGCTGTTACTTCCTGGTTGTCGTGTGTGATGAGTGAGTTGGAATGTTCCAGCAGTAGAGTTCGGACCTGGCAGACCGTTGGGACGCGGCAGAAGTTCGGTTGGATTGGAGTGGCAGTCAGGTTCGGATAGCCGTGACTCGCCCGACCGTTGCCAGCACACATGATTTGAGTGGGGACGGCTTTGGCTGATCGTCGGTCGGTCGTCTTGTCGGGCGACGCGTATTTGGCCGGCGATCGCTTATGGGTTGGCCCGGCCAATGTGGCTGAGCGGTTCTAGGCGCTTCAGTCTGGAACCGCGCGACCGCTACGTTCGCAGGTTCGAATCCTGCCTCGGGCAGGGATGTGTGTGATGTCCTTAGTTAGGTTTAAGTAGTTCTAAGTTCTAGGGGACTGATGACCTCAGATGTTAAGCCCCATAGAGCTCAGACCCGTTTAAGATAATGGGTTGGCTGTGTGTTCCGATTCGTGATTCGTCCTTGTTATTGCACAGTCACTGCTGTGAGCGTCTAGTTCTTCGTGTCAGTGTTCATGAAACTGTGTCTAGTTTATTTGATTTTGACTGACAAGTTATTTAAATGTTGTCGGCGTACTGGCTCTGAATTGGTCGGTTGGGGTCGAGTAGCGAGGAAGGACAGAATAGCCATCACTCGCCCGACGATTGCCGACACACACGTTTGAGTGGCAATGACTTTGCTTGGCCGTTTGGTTGGTCATCTTGTAAGTAGGCTGTTTATGTTTTCTTATTGGAAACGTTACGTAGCGCTCTGTATGAAAATCACTGGCTGTGCTGTGTGCAGTCTGTGGCTAGTTTGCATTGTTGTCTGCCATTGTAGTGTTGGGCAGCGGCAGCTGGATGTGAACAGCGCGTAGCGTTGCGCAGTTGGAGGTGAGCCGCCAGCAGTGGTGGATGTGGGGAGAGAGATGGCGGAGTTTTGAAATTTGTAAGACTGGATGCCATGAACTGCTATATATATTATGACTATTAAGGTAAATACATTGTTTGTTCTCTATTAAAATCTTTCATTTGCTAACTATGCCTATCAGTAGTTAGTGCCTTCCGTAGTTTGAATCTTTTATTTAGCTGGCAGTAGTGGCGCTCGCTGTATTGCAGTAGTTCCAGTAACGAAGATTTTTGTGAGGTAAGTGATTTGTGAAAGGTATAGGTTAATGTTAGTCAGGGCCATTCTTTTGTAGAGATTTTTTGAAAGTCAGATTGCGTTGCGCTAAAAATATTGTGAGTCAGTTTAAGGACAGTCGTGTATAATTGTTCTAAGGGGACGTTTCATATGTCGACCCTTAGCCGAGGATACCTCACTGGAATCTTCTGAATTTTTCTTGTAGTTTGTGTAATTATTGTAGCTTTTGTTTATTGCTAGCGCGTAATTGTAGAGAAAATCTCCTTTGTAGTTGCAGTCTTTCATTGTTGTACAGTAAAACAGTTGTGGCATGAATGTAGATTTGCACCAAGTATTACGCAGCTGCAATTAACTAGATATTACTTTCAGTGTTATGTTAATGTGTTCTCTTATTTTGCTCTTCAAATTGTGCTTTTCTGTGTTATCGTGTGAAGTATTGTGACAATAATGGCGTGTGAAAAACGTAATACTAGGCTCCAAAGTAAACTGAGAAATGACAGTGAAAACGAAAGCAGTGTGTTAGCACCACCGAGTAATGAATTAACTGATGTTCAAAGTAGTAATTTGGTAATTGTGCATAGGGAAATGGAGCGGGCTGCAAACAATGGTGTAGACAGTGAAACAATTAGTGAACAGGGAAGCATTATCAATCGATCGGTCGGCAACAGCTTGCCTCAGGAATCCGAAATGACGGGACACAATCTTGCAAATACTGTAGATTCAGGTTTTGTGTCCTCACCGTTTTTTCAAATAATTCAAGACACATTTTCTGCTTTTCAAACTGCGAATATTGCCGGTTCAAATGCATTGCCGAATAGCACTGAGGAACATGTTTCAGACACCAGTGCATTGTTATTACAATTAATGCAACAAATGGGACAAAAGCTTCAAAAGTTAGACATAATGGAACAAAATCTTCAAAAGTTAGACATAATGGAACAAAATCTTCAAAAGTTAGACACAATGGAACAAAATCAGAGACAAACACAGCAAAAGCTTCAAAAGTTAGACACAATGGAACAACACCAGAGACAAACACAGCAACAGTTAGACGCAATGGAACAAAATCTTCACACCACGCTTGAACAAACACGTGAAGATTTAACTACTGAGTTACATAACATCGAATCGAAATGTCAAAAAGTCTGTAATGACGTAAAAACACAAATTTGTGAGCATTTCCAACCTATTTTTTCGCGTCATGAAAATGCATTACAGAATCACGAAGCAGCCATAAAAGAACTGCAAACTATTGTTCATGAAAATCACGACACCTTGCAAGCTAAAATTGACTCAGTTGCATCTACCGATTCGGTTACACAACTTGCAAAAGCTCAAGAAAACTTAAAGGACACAGTAGATACGATTTCAACACAAATGGACATTCTGAAGCTTGGCTCAGGAAAACACACTGAGGAAATAAGTACACTATCGGAGAAAGTAGCCGAACTTACGGATCAGTTCACTAACTTATCTGAAAAGGTAGATGATGATCTGAATGACACAAGACCTGTAGCCATCACTGACACAGAAGAGTATGAACAAATTAAAAAATTCAAACAAAATCAATATCAAATCAATACACAGTACAAAAGAGAAATTCGAGAAGTACAAGATCAGTTGGCACACGTGATACAAAAATTTCATATTTCAGAGGACACTCGCGCTCCAACACGGGAAGAGGAACTTAGAAATACGGAAAAGCCACAAAATAATAACACAGGGCATTTCGGAAATTATGAAAGAAATTGGCAAGGTGCACCGAATTTTGAGATGGAACCGCCGACACGTTGTAACAATGACCGATATGCTACTCGCCGACACGATGATTTTGACTATAAGCTGTTCATTACTACACGTAAATTCAAAACATTTAAGAATTCTGGCAACGACATTCATCCAAAAGCGTGGCTCCATCAATTCTCTCATTGTTTTCCTCCCAGTTGGTCATTGGAGCACAGGTTAGAATTTATGTGTGGCTACTTGGGGAATGAACCAGCTGTAAGAGTGCGATCGGTCATTCACGATTGTCACAGTGAAGGAGAATTTTATCATGCCTTCCTCTCAGTATATTGGTCTCAAGCTACACAAGACTGAGTAAAACATAGCATCATAATGATGAAACATTTCGAACAATCTGAATTTTCCAGTCTTGTGAAATATTTTGAAGACATGTTGCACAAGAATCAGTACCTGACAAACCCATACAGCCCTTCAGAACTCATCCGCATTTGCTTAATGAAGTTGCCTGAACATTTAAGAAATATTATTTTGGCAGGGCGTTGCAAAGACGACACTGAAGCTTTTCAAGGACTCTTACAAGAATTAGAAATTGACACAGACAGTCACGGGATGCGAAAACCGGAAAACAATCACTACAGGTCACATCCGTCACAATTCCGTGACGACAGAAGCAATAACTGGACACGACAAGGCTATTCTTACAACGTAAATCGTGACCAAAACAGACACCACCCGTATGACAACCACTGGCAGAGTAATAGTTACAGAGAAAGATCGCATTTCCATAGTAATGAATATGACAGAGACAATCATAGAAACAGACAATTTGGCAACCAGAACTATTATTATCAAGGGAGACAGAATAACTTCAGACGCAACGGTCCACTGTGCAGTGATAATTCAGGGAGAAATTCTCCACCACTTAACCGACAAGAAAGAAACTACAGGAACTACCGACATGGCGACGGACGATATAATCATAACGACAGACCTGAATTTCATCAGAACTGGCGGGATTTAAACAGGGCTGGGCCCTCTGGGCAAGGTGAATTTTTAGAAGTTAGACCTCCAAATCCCAATAACGACGCGCGCCAAGAAAGGAACAGACAATGACTCGCACCGCAGGCAGCCGCGTGCGCCGGCTGGCTCAGAGAAAAAGACGCTAACCTTGAGAAAAATTTTAGCACTCCTCACCGACGTATACTGCATGATAATTCCGTTCAAGGTAAAACTCTGAGTACTAGGAAGAGTAAAGGACTGCACCACGTTTCTCATGTATAACCGTTTATTGAAAGATAATCTGCTTTTTAACTTAGTCTTTGCTATAAAATTTTTCACTTTACATTACTAGTATGCTTAGTCAGACTTAGAATCTGTTAACATGCAACAATGTTTAAAGTTAAATATCCAGTCAGGAACCAAGAGAACTTATTTAAACAGAAATTACGAATGCATTGTTATAGTGAACAGACGACACAATGTTGTTATTTGTACATTCTTGCTTGTTAGTTGCACGATTACATAACGACTATAAGGCTCACATACTTAGGACACATACTGGTACTGCTAATGAGATTTTAATGCAACATTTTGGTTTACTTGAAAATACATTATGGATTTAAAGTACTTTCTGTGAGATACCAGATGACACAGTGGTTAGTTTATGTGACAGCTACACGATTTTATCACGACGCTACTAATGAGTGACAATTTATAATGTTGCTTTTGCGGTGTTTCTGTTTTATATCTGCACAGTTTTTCTGAATTATTCTGGAAAGTAAAACATGTTTTAGTAGTAACTTTTGTGGTATAGCTACAATGAGACAGCCTTTTCTGTAACACAACAATATGTTACATTATAGTACTTTCTTGATCACGGTAAGGTACGTAATAACTACGATATCTATACGCAAAGATTTTCACTTTCGTTTATGATGAGGTAAGTACATTAACTTCTGCAGAACTTAGCTTTCGGAGGACGATAACTACGACACTTCCACAGAGATTATCTTACAACAAGACGCACAGTTTAGCGCTACAGTACACGTATTTGAGTGATTAATTTTGTTTTTTAAAGATATTTGACATACAATGATACAAAGGTTTTCCGTGATACATTTCATTCCATTGCTGTAATCTGTAACACCTGAGGGTATAATTACATTAATCCTCAGGGGGTACACGCCGACTTTGTGTACCATGTGTTTGGCAAGCACAAGGAGCCCTAGCTAATATGGTACTTGCTTATACAACTTTACACATCGGTACCATATTTCTCTAACACAGAATTACACAGCTATCTGATTATTTAACAGAGAAACAAACATTTCTTTAATACATCAGTGACAGATGTTTACATAATTATACAGTTGGATAACTTCACACTTATGAAATTGTATTTTGTCAGTACTTTGTGAACTCTTCATATTTTTTCGGAACCATTGTGATACTATGAGAGCGTTGAATGACATATTTGGTATGGGATCACGATTTTTAAAGTACGTTTGAGGCAGATGACACTTTTGACATGAGCAGTGAACTTTTTTTTAGGTTTTGAAATTATTGGAGGAAGCTACGACGATTTTGAGAGTTGACTGAGCTGTTATGATGTTATTATTACGATGACTATGTGTATTATGCTGTTGCGATATGTTTATGATCAATAAGCTGATACTATATGATTTATTTGAGTATACTACACATCTGTTATGATGAAATATTGAAGAAGTGTCGACGAATACGTATATGAATAATGAGTAGTGGTTAGGGACTCTGATTTGTGGAGAAGGATGTTGGAAACCAAGAATCTTCCTTTTAAAGAGTTATGAAATGTATGTAAATGCGTGAATGTATCACAATGCCGCCGAAAATTTTTTGGACACTGTTATATCAATAAGATTTTGTTTCTACAGATTTGTAACACAAATTCTTGACCTGTGAAATATTTTTATATGAGACTGTCACTGTAGCGGAAACTGCTGACGTAAATATTTCCGTAAGAAAGTTAAGTGACCACCTGCACGTTATGCGTTGTGGACACCCAGCTGTGTCAGATGCCTGGAGAAAAAGCCATTACTGTGTGTGCCATTTCAGAGGCACAGGCAGAAAAAAAGGGAGGCCATTATCCTCGCTATTGACATTCCTTTGTAGAAAGCATCGCAAATACGACACTCTCAAACTTGAAAACATATGATTATACTGTGGAGCTCTTAATTTATGATATTTACTAAAATGCCTAATGAAACGATGAGAAACATTTCACGGCTATTGTCTTGCTTGTTGAGAGAAATGCCATATGGCTTGCTTTATGTATTTATTTACTCATTTTGTTTAATATTTAGTTTCTAGCTGCACTGCAGCAATGGTTAAAAGAAAATTTTATAGATGTACTAATATAAATATTTTCTGTCTACAGATCGAGTAAATAATATTTTTTTTCAAACAAATGACGGAGCACAAAAAGACATTTACCTTCACAGGAACTACATACATAATTTTCTTTTCAAGTACTTGCTAATTTATTTTGTAGAATAAGTTGTGGTGCACCACTTCAATCACATAGATATTAAGATGTGAATAGACATTTCCCTTTTTCTGCATTGTTGTCTTTAGTGTAATATTTTTTCTGCTTGAACTTTGCCATGCTTAGGTATTAGTTATAGCATTTGCTGCTGCTGTTTGCCAGGCATAGTGTTACTGAATTTGACTTTGTATTACTCTGTAAAGCCAGTTTTACTACCGATTTATTTTTATTGTTTGCTGCACATTGCCTTATATTAGTTGTAATATTGCAATTGCTCTGCTAATTTATGCTGCTTGCTTTGGCATTTGTATTTTTTATCATTGCTGTTTGTGTTAATTTGTTAAGTGCTGCTGCATTGCCTCGTACCTTGGTATATATATCTGAGCTCAGTAGATTTAAGTTAGCTTAAGAGGGGGTAGACTATATAAGAAACTAACTATGATGAATGGGAAGAAATGCATTGAGAAGCTATAATAAAATCGTTTGGCCAAAAATGTAGTGTACAGTGGAGAAAAACTATTTTTGAAAGAGGATGTGTACAGAATACAGAAAGCATGCTTGGATAGGATTTTTTTTTGGCTGGAGCAAATGTTGAAATAAGAGGGACGATCTATGGAATGAAGTTTTGGGTTGGACTGCAGTACCAAATGTTACACTGAAAACAAACCCTGTCCTTTCCTTTTGTGTTATCCCACTATGTGTTTGTGTACTCTTGTCTATTTGTGTTTGTCCTGTCTTTATGTGTTTAGTTAATAAGAGTTATGTTGTAGAATTTTTCTAATAATATGTTATTTACTTTGTAAAGATGTTTAGACATTATTTATCTGTTCTGTTCTGTTGCTCATATGTGAAGTTGATGTTTCGAAAGTTATTCTAATCTTTTATGTATGTACTTATGTCATAATTCTTGTAACACTGATGTACATCTTTATTTCTATTCTTACGTAAAGCCTGCATTACCACAAATGTTATCTGTATTGTTATGTTCTTTAATGATGTATTTTGTACCTTTGTTATTGTATTCTTATGTTATAAAATTGTAATTGACACCAGTTCATCAAATTAAGTAACTTGTAAGTTACATTTCACTGCACACGTTTCTGTTGGTCATAGTATATGGACACTATGTGAGAAGTAGGGACTGTTAGTGTTTGCACATGTGTTGATAATTCAGCAAGGGACTGGATAACAGCATTGCTGGTTCTAAGGACATTCCAAAAAGTTTTGTGAGTACACAAGTGGTGGTTTATGGACTTGCTATATTGTCCGCAAGACTTTTCGATGGTGATTGTGCACCTGCACAGTCGCAACAGATGGCTGCTGGCCGTCTCTACATGGACTACAGTGGGTCTGCATCTTTGATGGCCCACCAATACCAATATCTCTACAAGGGCTATAGTGGGTCTGCATCTTTGGTGGCCCACCCATACCATAATCTCTACCAGAACTGCAGTGGGTCTGCTCTGTGATGACCTACCTACCAATATTCTTCAAAACTTCGACTGACTCTGCTGTGGGTTTGCTATGTTGTGGACCATTACCTGTCTGCATGTCAAGAGTCAGCACTGTCTTTCCGTTGGAAGGACAACACTACTTCTTCAAGACTGCATGGAAATCCACTACTTCCGTGTGCATTTTCTTGTCATTGCTCAGACTTTGAGAAAAACACTGCTATTTTACTGGGATGAACGATCAGGACTGTCTTTATGGACTGTGAGAAAATTTTAGCTTTGGCCAACATTGTATCAATAAGTGTGTGCATTTGATTCCTTTGTTATTGTAATTATGAAAAATTTTATCAAATCATTATTGGCCACTGCCCAAAACAATTTGTAAAATTTTTTGTGGGGAGCATGGGGGCTATGTAAGTAGGCTGTTTGTGTTTTTTATATTGGAAACGTTACGTAGCGCTCTGTATGAAAATCACTGGATGTGCTGTGTGCAGTCTGTGGCTAGTTTGCATTGCTGTCTGCCATTGTAGTGTTGGGCAGCGGCAGCTGGATGTTAACAGCGCGTAGCGTTGCGCAGTTGGAGGTGAGCCGCCAGCAGTGGTGGATGTGAGGAGAGAAATGTCGGAGATTTGAAATTTGTAAGACTGTCATGAACTGCTATATATATTATGACTATTAAGGTAAATACATTGTTTGTTCTCTATTAAAATCTGTCATTTGCTAACTATGCCAATCAGTAGTTAGTGCCTTCCGTAGTTTGAATCTTTTATTTAGCTGGCAGTAGTGGCGCTCGCTGTATTGCAGTAGTTCCAGTAACGAAGATTTTTGTGAGGTAAGTGATTTGTGAAAGGTATAGGTTAATGTTAGTCAGGGCCATTCTTTTGTAGGGATTTTTTGAAAGTCAGATTGCGTTGCGCTAAAAATATTGTGTGTCAGTTTAAGGACAGTCGTGTATAATTGTTCTAAGGGGACGTTTCAATCTGATTAGAAGACGTGTATTTGGGTCGTCCATCGCTGATGGGTTGTCTGTGATCCGTTCTTGTTGTTGTTCCACAGTCTCTGCTGTTAGCATCGTTTGAGTTTTGGTACAAGTGTGGAGCAGAACTGATCTCGATCATTGGTCTCTTGACTGTCCGTCGGTTGGGTTGCCGTCGCATTGAGAATGGTTGGGCCAACTGCCTGTCTCACCTAAGCGAGCGTTAGTGTTTGAATTCCAGGCCGACACTCGAACATCTGAGTGCCCTTGGGTGTACTGCCCTATTCCTTTTAACTTGTTCTTGTGGTTTGTACTTGTATGGCTTCTAGACTTTTTTTGAAAATTAGAGCTGTTTTGCTCTTAAGGCCTTCAGTCCAGTCCAAAGAACTGTGTCACGTAAGGCCTCTGGCATTTTAAAAATTTTAATGTTGTTGAATTTTAAGTATTGGGCCTTCAGCCGATTTTGAGTTTGACTTGTTTGTTCTTAAGGCATTCTGCCTAAATTAAAGAACTGTTTCACGCAAGGCATTTGGTATTAATAAAATTAATGTTATGGAGTTTTAAGTGCTAGGCCTTCAGCCGATTTGAATTTAACTTGTTTACATCAGCCTAACTAAAGAACTGTTTTAAGATAAGGCTTGCCTTTTAAAGTTCTGATTATGCGTGCGTTTTAAGTTGTTGGCCTTCAGTCGTTTTCAAATTAAGGTGGTTTTCAGCTCCTAATTAAGTCCCAAAGATAGAAGCTGTGTGTTTAAAAAAAATATTTGGGCTCGTGTAATGTTTGATCAAATAATAAAGTTGTATGTTCGAGTGTAACTGACAACTCCTTATGTTGGCCCCTTTCCAAAATTTATACTATCTGTCCTGTCCTGCGGGATTAGCAGGGGGTATCAAGTACATCTAATTTTTTTCCATATGACGTATATTTCATTGCTGCAGGAGATAAGTGAACCAAATCATCATTGACTACATGAGCTCGAAACAACGTGTAGTATCAAGGAAAATGCAATTCCAGCCAGAAGATAACTCCATGTTCTTCTGGCTCTTCATCAAACCTGACGAGGCATCTAAAATCCACGCACCAACAGTGCCTCTGGTAGAGTGTGGGTCAGGAATCTGATCGAGATCACAATAAATCGAAGGTTCATTTGCTGAATTTTGAGACATATTTTGTCACTAATCATCATTACTGATGTTTGCGTCCACTTCTGTTGTTCTTCCACGTCGTCAAAGTGAGTTCCAATCTATATGCAGCTTGCAATTGTCATTTTGTTCCTGCCCAGATAATGAAATGTTAACTTTCATTAAACTAGCATCCCCAACCGATTTTCATTTTCAACTAGGCATAAGTAAATTTATTAATGTTATAAAGCCGACAACAGTAAATAAAATCATGAGGTTTGATAATCAACATTAAAAAAAAGCCATAAATTTGCTTTACCCAAATTACAGTTTATATTCAGAAAACATTGTCAATCTATCTAATATCCAGTTATTTGATGAAATTAAAAATTATGTGGCCACTGCAGAGGTAACAACATATGGGAAACTATAAATAATATTGGTTTCCATGCACTCACGGCACGTTTTACAAACGAAAAGGTTTACCTCCTGGAGTACTTCCAAGTAAAGAAAGAAACAGTGCAGAAAATATTTCAAACTGTGTAACTGTGTTACCACCAAATATAATATCAAGTTTAAAATCCCTCCCACAATAAAGGATAGTAATGCAAATATGTAAGCACCTACCACACTTTTGAAACTTCCAAATGTATTTGTGTAACACGCAGTACAAAAGTCAGTACTGTTGATGAGTAGAAAAGAGCAGTAATATTTTCCAAAGTAGTCGATTTGTCTTAAGCAAACGTACTGAAATTCAACAAAATTTAAAAAAGGAACCAATCAGCAACCAATTTCCATCATCGCCAGTGGAAATCACTGTTGAATTTGGGAGGAGTTCTATACCTTCAGTCACCTCTAAGAAAGGCACGATCCCGGACTTGCAGCGATTGTCGAATTAAACAAATACCAATCTGTAGCCTATTTGCTTAGAAGTACTTATTATTTAAAGTTGTGGGAAACTGTGGTATGCAGTACTTCACCACTTGATTCTAAAAAGATTATTTCCCAATCACGTCAGTATCCTGTAAGCGTACCTGTTCAAAAGCAGAACAAATATTCAATGAACGATTCACTTCGAGTAAAACGAGACAAATTTTGTTCATAAAACGTGACGTTGGATACTGGTAATTTCTTTTTCTAAAACACACGTATTGTCATGTCAACGGTAAACGACGGCCGTAGATAATTTTAGGAAGTAGAAGATTAAGTTAAATTGTGTTATATTTTTATTATTATATTACATTCTTTCAATAAAATTTTGAAAAAGTAACAAGCATGAGTTTTATTTTTATAATTCACTAATTTCATTAAAATACTTAAAATTTTTTGGGCATATTTTAAGTTTTTTTGAAATGCGAAATGCAAGACTTTCTGGAAATCTTAAGACTGCAAGGGAAGTATCGCTAAACTATTAATCTTCTCCGGCATTTATGCAGAACGTTTCCAATTGGGGTAAAAAGAAAGGGACAGTGATCTGGAACTGAAAAATCAAGGTGGCTTCCTTTCATGTGATTTAGTAAACGAGTGGTAGACAGTGAATCATGAAAAAGAGAAAGTTCATTCCAGTTAGTGAAAGAAAGGATTTCCCCGGGCTCTACTGTAGGCAAGTAAAGGTGTTGCTTTTACTGCACACTGCATGTACTCGTATGTAATCTTTGTTTTTCACACTGTAGAGCGGTGGATTTTAATTTTCCTAGTGGGACGCTTCTCTAAATGGGAGGGCCTGTAAATTAATTAAATGAAGAACAGAAAATAGTCCGAACTGTTATTCACAATCTGCGCTCCATTTGTCTACATTTAAGTTCATCGTGGCTGAAAAATAAATCCCTACTCACTACTTTGAAGGGAATGGGAAGTAAAGGCGAAAAATTAAATGTTCACTGTTTGAAATAATCCACCATGTTTAACAATTACATAAACCAACTACTCCCATCAGCACTTGGCGCAGTTCAGAATGTAAATCCCCTCAAAGCTCCGTTATTTATAAATTACTTTTCAGCGACAAATTGTTCGAATAACTGGAAGTACAGTTTTTAAAAGTGGCAGGTTTTAACAGTCCAGCTGCCACGCAGATTTAAAATACGAACGGCGCACAAAACATACAAGACCTAATCAATTTTACCCTGAGACTGTGAAAGCTGGACCCTCCCTTAATATCTACAGAAAATAATTGATTCTTTTGAAACGTGTCTGTATCGTCTTCTCTGAGGCATATCTCGGGTGCTGAAAATTTCAAACAAAGAAGTCATTCATCGGATGAAAAAGCAAATCGTACGTTTGCTCACTACATAACAGAGGATAACTCAGTATCTTGGAGTGATTACAAGAGACGAAAGATAACAGTTATTACAACTAATGATTGAAGTAAAAATACGAGAGTAAACGTCTGTTGGGAGACGAAGGAACTCGTGACTGAAGGACATTTGGAGATGGTACAACTGCAAGTCGGAAGATGTCTTCCGTGCTGCAACGTTAAGTCCATAGCTGGCTACATCCACGCCGTTCACATGGGGCTCCGAAAACCAGTTTTCCCGATACATCTTCTGGATGGTCACGTAAACACTTCAAAATCGATTCTGGAAAAGTTGCCAGTTTTCCAGTTCCACCATCGATTTTTGCTCCCATGTAAACGCAACTGGTTTTGAAATGTGCGCTAATATGGATGGAGTGGCTTTTTATACAGTGAAGGATATCAGACTGAGACTGTTTACGCCTCGTCTAATTGAAGAGAAATAGCGATTATGGTGACTCAATCAGAAACTGTAACAGCTGTTTCATAGGCGCCATTTTTATCTCAGCTACCAAATCTACTTCAGACCCTAACATGTAAACACGACAGAGAGAAACGGTTTCCGAAATTCGATTTTCGTCTTTCGTAAGATGTGTCGCATGTAGACGTAGTGAGTGACTGCCAACCTCCATCAACAGAGGGCGCCTTAAGAAGAAAAGAAATTGGTACGACTTTTTAAATGGAAGTTCAAGGGATTTTACCCTCTGGACTCTCCATTCAATTAGCGCAGTACCCTTGTTAGATCAGCTAAATTTTTTCTAACACTTTGTACATCATAATACACTGAGAGAACAAGGGACCTGGCATACCTCCTAATATAAAGTCGGATCTCCTTTTGTTCAGCGTAGCCTCTCCCCGATGTTATTCAATCTGTATAGCAGTAAAGGAAACAAAAGAAAAATTCGGAGCAGGTATTAAAATCCATGGAGAAGAAATAAAAACTTTGAGGTTCGCCGATGACATTGTAATTCTGTCAGAGACAGCAAAGGACTTGGAAGAGCAGTTGAACGGAATGGACAGTGTCTTGCAAGGAGGATATAAGATGAACATCAACAAAAGCAAAACGAGGATAATGGAATGTAGTCAAATTAAATCGGGTGATGCTGAGGGGATTAGATTAGGAAATGAGACACTTAAATTAGTAAAGGAGTTTTGCTATTTAGGGAGTAAAATAACTGATGATGGTCGAAGTAGAGAGGATATAAAATGTAGACTGGCAATGGCAAGGAAAGCGTTTCTGAAGAAGAGAAATTTGTTAACATCGAGTATAGATTTAAGTGTCAGGGAGTCGTTTCTGAAAGTATTTGTATGGAGTGTAGCCATGTATGGAAGTGAAACATGGACGATAACCAGTTTGGACAAGAAGAGAATAGAAGCTTTCGAAATGTGGTGCTACAGAAGAATGCTGAAGATAAGGTGGGTAGATCACGTAACTAATGAGGAGGTATTGAATAGGATTGGGGAGAAGAGAAGTTTGTGGCACAACTTGACTAGAAGAAGGGATCGGTTGGTAGGACATGTTCTGAGGCATGAAGGGATCACAAATGTAGCATTGGAGGGCAGCGTGGAGGGTAAAAATCGTAGAGGGAGACCAAGAGATCAATACACTAAGCAGATTCAGAAGGATGTAGGTTGCAGTAGGTACTGGGAGATGAAGAAGCTTGCACAGGATAGAGTAGCATGGAGAGCTGCATCAAACCAGTCTCAGGACTGAAGACCACAACAACAACAACAGTGCAGTATCTCGACGTGGCATGGAGTCAACAAGTCGATGACCGTCCCCTGCAGAAATATTGAGCCTTGATGCTTCTATAGTCGTCCATAATATCGAGCCGGCCGATGTGGCCGAGCGGTTCTAGGCGATTCAGTCTGGAGCAGCGGGACCGCTACGGTCGCAGGTTCGAATCCTGCCTCGAGCATGGATGTGTGTGATGTAGTTAGGTTAGTTAGGTTTAAGTAGTTCTAAGTTCTAGGGGACTGATGACCTCAGATGTCCCACAGTGCTCAGAGCCATTTGAACCATAATATCGAAAGTATTGCTGGTGCAGGTTTTTGTGCACTAAGGGACCTGGTGATAACGTCCCATAAATGTACGATTGATGGCCAGATCATTCGCTCGAACTGTCCAGAATGTTCGTCAAACAAATCGCGAACAATTGTTGCCCGGTGACATGGCGGATTGTCATCCATACAAATTTCATCGCTGTTGGGGAACATGACGTCCCTGAATGGCTGAAAATAGTCCCCAAGTAGCTGAATACAACCGTTTCCAGTCAATGATCGCTTCAGTTGGACCAGAGCACCGAATCCACTCCATGTAAACACAGCCCACACCACATCGCAGCCACCACCAGCTTGCACAGTGCTTTGTTGACAACTTGTGTCCACGGCTTCGTGGGGTCTGCGCAATGTTCCAATGTGACCACCAGCTCTTACCAACTGAGGTCAAGACTCATCTGACAGGCCACAGTTTTCCAGTCGGCCTAGAATTCAACGGATATGGTCACGACCCAAGGGGATGTCCTGCAGGCGATGTCGTGCTGTTCGCAAATGCACTCGCATTGGTCATCCATTACCACAGCCCATTAACTATTTCACTTATATTGCTTGTCTGTGATCATTGAACGCTAATGCAGCTGCTCTCGGTCGTTAAGTGAAGGCCCTTGGCCACTCGGTTGTGGTAACACGTGAAATTTGGTATTCTCGGCACACTCTTGACACTGTGGATCTTGGAATAATGAATTCCCTAATGATTTCCAAAATGTCTAGCTCCAGCTATCATTCCATGTTCAAAGTCAGTTAAGTCCTATCGCGCAGTCAGAATCATATCAGAAACCTTTTCACACGAATAACCTGAGTACAAATGACACTTCCACGAACGCACTGCCTATTTGTACATTGTGCACTCTATACTGCCGCCATCTGTGTACATGCATATCGGTATCTCACGACTGTTGCGTACTCACTGTAATTTTCTATGTAGAATATGATTCTGTAACATTTTCATTCTAGCTGATATCTAAATAGGGGATAATCACGTATGTGTGTCCGGCTTTGAGACACAAATTCACATTTCCTTTAAGAACTCGAAAATTATTGAAGGTAGCTTTACAGAATGTCTCTACATAATATTTTCATATCAAATTACACTCATTATCATAATTTCAACTCTGTATTTCTGTATCCTGTTGGACGTAAAATTACGTTAACATATGACTTTTTGAGGAAACTATTTATCTGATGATGTTCTAACTCAGTACACCTTTCTTCTACATATTCCTACGCTACCCTACTAACAAATTGCATAATTATAACAATATGAAAGTCTTATGTTACCGCGCTGTGTACCTCTATGTCGGCCACAAGACACGCAGAGGCGTGCAGCTGACTTGGCCATGGGCTGGGTAAAAGAGCACAGAAGGTCACAGCCTCTCTTTGCAGCTAACCACTGTTACCTAGACAGCTACGGCGCTTGCTTGCCGACACACCAAGTCCTATCAAATAAACTAAAAAAATCTATGATCATTTACTGTTTCAAGTATCACACTAGAAGAAAAAAAATAGTTTTCTATGACTATGGTATTAGTGATTCACAGCGAGAATCAGTCAACTCATTGAACAAATTATAAGATATAAAATGGAATGATAAGACAGATGACGGACTTTGGTTCATTTTCAGGGTACTGGGATAATGAGCTCAGTCTACGAAGGAGACTGCTTAAAAATGATTTGTGCTCAAGAGTCTGAAACCCGTACGACATGAGCATAATAGGGGATACTGGACATAAAAGGAAGGGTTGTAATTAGTTTATATCTGACCACATGCTGTGCGCGTCACGGAATGTGGTTGCATGCATACCTTTACGTTCAGTCGTATCCACTCATCTGGGCCACATTTATTTGCCACGCCGTGTATTTCAGGAAGACAGCGCTTAAGTGTCACTGTGACTGACCCAGCTGAGAGGCTACCTTCAAAAGCTGACGAAGCCCTAATTGAAAGAAGGAGCAAACTGTGCGTCAGTCTCTCTCCAAGTTAAAAAAATGGCTCTGAGCACTATGGGACTTAACTTCTGAGGTCATCAGTCCCTCTAGAACTTAGAACTACTTAAACCTAACTAACCCAAGGACATGACACACATCCATGCCCGAGGCAGGATTCGAACCTGCGACGGCAGCGGTCGCGCGGTTCCAGACTGTAGCTCCTAGAACGCTCTGCCATCCCGCCCGGCTATCCAAGTTCTTCCCTGTTTTTACTGAACTGTTTCGAATATATTGGACTAAGCATATTTTATTTGTTAGTGATAATCACGAAATAAACACAAGAATACTTGAAATGTACTCGCAGCTACGAATACGAGAGTTATACAGTAATTAAAGAGACAAATTGGTATGAGGAAAGAGCTGTTAGTAGGGCAAGTTTGGTAGTTTTATGCCTTTAAGATGGCGTCACTGGGATGAGCCCTGATCAGCTAATGTATCAAAATATTTTTGTTTATAACCTCAAAAACACGTTTCACGATGGCGAATCCGCTTGAAACGTCCACGTTCGTTGAACGACGTTCTGTTATTCGTGTTTTATTTGCTGAAGGCGAGAAACCAGTCAATATATACTGTAGAATGTCTAAAGTTTATGGTGACGGTTGTATGAACCGTACAAATTTTTACAAGTGGACAGAGCAGTCCAAAAATGATCGCGCCTCAGTGACTGACGAACACAGTTCTGGCCGAGCAGTTGTAGTTTCAACTCACTCACTTGAAAGTCGACTATTCGTGCCGACCGCCGTGTGTCTGTGTAAATGATAGATGATAAGGTTCAAGTTAGTACTGGTACAGTTGACAACATTATCTGTAACAAGCTGAAGTACTGCAAAACGTGCGCAAGATGGGTCGCAAAGGAGTTGACGCTGGTACACAAGGAAACAAGGTTGAGAGTGTGCACATAGGTAAAGGAACGTTACGAAAGAGAATATGAGCACTTCCCCAACAAAATTTTAACTTGTGATGAAACTTGGGATCACTAGTATGAGCCAAAAACAAAAAGCCAAAGCATGGAGTGGAAGCACACCAACTTATCTGTCAAGACAAAATTCAAACCCCAACAGGAAAAGTCGTGTTGACAGCGTTTTATGATGCTGAAGGTCCAGTTTTTTGTGATTATCTCGAAGAGCAGGGTACAATGAACAGACAGTACTACTCATATTCGCTTTTAAACAAGGTGAAGCCAGCCATGAGATAGAGACGTCGTGGATCTCCGAGGAGAGGTGTGATTCTCCAGCAAGACAACTCACGTCCTCATGTTGCTCAGCTAACCCGTGAAACGATGGACAAAATTGGGCTGGAAAGTACTGCCTCGTCCCGCTTACAGTCCTGATTTAGCACCTAGTGATTCCCATTTGTTTGGTGCACTGAAAGGTGCATTATGTGGGAAGCGGTTCCAGGACAACGAGGACTTGAATAAGTTTGTGGGAAATTGGTTCAAACACCAAGATAACGAGTTCTTTGCAGCGGGATTAAAAAAGATTGTAGCCCGTTGGAACAAGTGAATAAACGTTCAGGGGGATTATGTTGAAAAGTAGAAGAAGTATTGTTTTGTAAAAAAAATAAACCTTTTTCTCCAGACCAATTTGTCTCTTTAATTACTGAATGACCCTCGTACGAATAACCATCCGCTCTGTAAGGGAATGACGACAACGAAAACGCGTGCCAGACCGAGAGCTGAAACCCGGATTTCGTGCTTTACGTGAGCTGTCGCCGTAGCCGCTTTGGCTATCCGTGCACGACCCACGGCGCACACCCAAACTTCCATATGTAGTCGTTCCTGCGTCACGGTGTAATTCCCGTACAGGGGAGGAGATTTCAATGGAAAGTCGCTGGCTGGTATCGGTGGATGAGGACGTTATGCACGCGTGGATGTTCGAACATCAACTGCGTCATTCTTCTTAACAGCACAGGCGCTGCGTTACTGAAAAGTAAAAATGACGTATCCCTGACATTTACTACAGAGTAAAGTAGGCTTTTTGTACAAAAAGTTTTCTTAGTTTGAAAAATGATTTTTGGACGATGTATGTCATATCCTCAATTTCATTAAGAGTGAGCCTGTTCTCGTATTAACGGGCCACTACTGCTCTACACCTAATGATGCATTGTTAGGAATTCTGGGAATGTGTCCATTTGACTTGGAAAGTAGGGAAAGGCGAGGCCTTCGTTGGTTAAAGAAAGACAGTGGAATGGAAATACGAAGGGTACTTGGAACTCAGACCAGTACGAAAAACTTAACAAAAGGTGGCACATTACAATTGCAACGAAATGACGGAGCACTTGAGGCGAGACTGAAAATGAGATTTCGTAGCCCGTCGAGTGGACTGACGCGCTACCTGGGTGGTCGTGGCCCTTACCTACCTATCTGTACAAAATCAAAAGGGAGGTGAATGATTGTTACGACTGCGACATTGTGGGCACACCGAAACGCACATCGTGGGACTGTGCACTCTATGAAGACGTTACGCGTAACGGCCGTCAGGCATTAAGGATGTTGGACCTCTGAGGAGCACCGGAGATCGAATCAACCTGGCGCATCAAGGACTATACCGCAGCAGTATCCAGGCAGGCTAAGAATGGCTTGATGAGGTATTCAGACACGCGTCAGCACGCTGCCATCCCGGCTAGATAAAATACTCCACAAACAGAGAGACAACTGAGGCTGGCGACCACTGACTGAAATGGTTACTCAAGAATTTACATTGCACTGGTGCAAGTGATCGCAGAAGCGCGGGTTCTAAGACATAACAGTGAACCTTGGAATTGTTCTTTATTTACTTTTTGTTATTATTTTTATGGTGCAAATGTTGCTAGTGTGCTGCCCTAGGCACGAGAAATCCAGCAGACATTGGTTATTGACTGGGGCAGTATGACTGCGGATCCAGTAGCGGAAACATTCATCTACAGATTAAGTGCACCAAATGAAATGAACAAAAACATAATAGATTCTGCAGTGCGAACAGTGGTATTAGTAGTTGGTTAACTGGTTAATTTTTTTTTTTTGCAATTGTAGTAGCAGTTGTAGTGGTTATAGTATTAGCATTTTTCTAATATTAGTGTTTTTTAAGTACCAGGAATAAATAAATAATATATATTATTATATATATTATTTGTTATAATATATATTATTTATTTATTCCTGGTACCTAATAAAAACACTACAACTGCTACCACCATTACAAAAAAATTAACCAGTTGACCAATTACAGGGAGATCCATCTGAAGTATAGGATGAGATTATCTCGATAAAAAATGTGCATCAATTCTTTCGTTACGCCAAATGAATCTATTTTTGTACAAAACGTGCTGTATCCTACTTTTAGCGTTACCCAGGAACAACGACATGGACATAGTAGAATGATGTTCCCATGGGGTGCTTCATTAGTGTGAGTCTCCTTGCCTCTCACAATTTGGGGTGCTTAATTAATGAAATTAGCCACGAAGAAATTGTTCAAAATTATCCACATTTGGTTCAATGCATAAAGTCAATCGTCTCCGAAAGTTTTCCAAAGGTTTGAGCAGCACATCCCGTGGTATGGCTGCACACATTCTTCGAATGCGTTGCTCCATATCGTTTCGGGTTGTGGGCTGTCTTTCATAAACAATATTTGTTAAATAACCAAACAAGAAAACTATCAGGAGATGTTAGGTCTGGTGAACGTGGAGGCCACTGAGATGGGCCGCCGCGTCCTGTCCACTGACAAGGGAACCGTAAACTTAAAACTTTCCGCACGTGTCTAGCATAATGGGGAGCTGCTCCGTCCTGCTGGGACCACATTCGCTGCCTGGTTTCTAAACCAACATCTTCCATTTGCTCCAACAAATCATCACAGAGAAGTGGTAAATAAGATACCCCAGTAACATGTCGGTCAAAAATTACGGTCCTTTCAAGTAACGGTTTAAAATCCCACACCAGACCATTAATGACCATTTGTCTTGATTGTCAACGGGTCTGTGCCAGTGTGGATTGACAGGGGACCAATAATGACAATCATGACGATTTAATTCGCCATTGTTTTTGAATGTGGCTTCATCGGTGAACATAACGTATCCAAACAAATCATTGTCACCTCTTATCATTTCCAAGGCCCATTGGCAGAAATGCACGCGTATTTGCATATCTTTCGGCGTCAATGCCTGCGCCAGTGTAATATGATATGCATAATGTTTATGTGCCTTCAAAATCCTCAAAACAGTTTGTCTCTGAATCACACGACTACTCATTTCGGGATCCAGTTGAACACAGGCGAGAAAGGTAAGGGTACAAGCGTCATTTTCATTTTATTCGCGATGACGAGGCGGACGGTGCATGTATCCGTTTCGAGCTCGTTGAGTGCAATTTCGAATAATGTTTTCGCTTGGATGTCTCTGTTTGGGAAACGGTCCACATACAATTGCGCAGCTGCAGCGTAATTGATATGGCACTCACCTAAAATTAACATCATATCAACAATCCCTGTAGGATAGTGAGCCATGTTTCGCTAAAGAATAATTTACTTTCGTTAGTTGATGTTTACAACTCAAAATCTGAAAGTGAAGTGAACGTCTGATCGCACTGCACCGACGTTTATACTGGGCCATAGTTCGCAGTTTGGCCACGGTAGCGCCACAGTCGGGTGAGTAATGCAATTGTGAGGAGTTCCCTAACGAGATTTCAATACCATTCCGCCTCCCTCCATCAAAAACTGTGGCGGGTAGGACATATTCTGTAAAAAAAAGCTTAGTTTGGCGTAATGAAAGAATTGGTGCACATTTTGTTTCGATCTGATGCGTCTTTGTCGGATCATTCTAAATAAATCGGAGTTCTTCCCCAATTTTTTCTCGATTTCAGCGCCATCTGTCAATGGTTGAAAAAAATTTTTCAGACAAAACTTATTTATTTGCTGATGGAGAATTCGAATCCGCAATAAAAAATATGGGTTTCCATTTAAGATTTAGAAGTTGCACCCTGCCACACCCAAGAGGGCAGGGTCTGGGGGTCACGTGTAGTATCATTTGATGTTCCCCTTTGAGTTTAAGAACCTGTCTCACCCACTATTTTTACCCGATGTATATTTTTCGAGATAATATCAACCGAAACTTCAGATGGACTCCCCTGTATATATACAGGGTGGTCCATTGATAGTGACTGGGCCAAATATCTCACGAAATAAGCGTCAAACGAAAAAACTACAAAGAACGAAACTCGTCTAGCTTGAAGGGGGAAAACAGATGGCGCTATGGTTGGCCCGCTAGATGGCGCTGCCATAGGTCAAACGGATATCAACTGCGTTAAATAGGAACCCCCATTTTTATTACATATTCGTGTAGTACGTAAAGAAATATGAATGTTTTAGTTGGACCACATTTTTCGCTTTGTGACAGATGGCGCTGTAATAGTCACAAAAGTATAAGTACTGGCATCACGTAACATTCCGCCAGTGCGGACGATATTTGCTCCGTGATACATTACCCGTGTTGAAATGGACCGTTTACCAATCACGGAAAAGGTCGATATCGTGTTGCTGTGTGGCTATTGTGATCAAAATGCCCAACGGGCGTGTGCTATGTATGCTGCTTGGTATCCTGGACGACATCATCCAAGCGTCCGCACCGTTCGCCGGATAGATACGTTATTTAAGGAAACAGGAAGTGTTCAGCCACATGTGAAACGTCAACCACGACCTGCAACAAATGATGATGCCCAAGTAGGTGTTTTAGCTGCTATCGCGGCTAATCCGCACATCAGTAGCAGACAAATTGCGCGACAATCGGGAATCTCAAAAACGTCGTTGTTGAGAATGCTACATCAACATCGATTGCACCCGTACCATATTTCTATGCACCAGGAATTGCATGGCGACGACTTTGAACGTTGCGTACAGTTCTGACACTGGGCACAAGAGAAATTATGGGACGATGACAGATTTTTTGCACGCATTCTGTTTAGCGACGAAGCGTCATTCACCAACAGCGGTAACGTAAACCGGCATAATATGCACTATTGGGCAACGGAAAATCAACGATGGCTGCGACAAGTGGAACATCAGCGACCTTGGCGGGTTAATGTATGGTACGGCATTATGGGAGGAAGGATAATTGGCCCCCATTTTATCGATGGCAATCTAAATGGTGCAATGTATGCTGATTTCGTACCTAATGTTCTACCGATGTTACTACAAGATGTTTCACTGCATGACAGCATGGCGATGTACTTCCAACATGATGGATGTCCGGCACATAGCTCGCGTGCGGTTGAAGCGGTATTGAATAGCATATTTTATGACAGGTGGATTGGTCGTCGAAGCACCATACCACGGGCCGCACTTTCACCGGATCTGACGTCGCCGGATTTCTTTCTGTCGGGAAGGTGAAGGATATTTGCCACCGTGATCCACCGACAACGCCTGACAACATGCGTCAGCGCATTGTCAATGCATCTGCGAACAATACGGGAGGCGAACTACTCGCTGTTGAGAGGAAAGTCGTTACACGTATTGCCCAATGCATTGAGATTGACGGACATCATTTTGAGCATTTATTGCATTAATGTGGTATTTACAGGTAATAGCGCTGCAACAGCATGCGTTCTCAGAAATGATAAGTTCACAAAGGTACATGTATCACTTTGGAACAACCGAAATAAAATGTTCAAAGGAACCTAAGTTCCATATTTTAATTTAAAAAACCTATTTATTTATTTATAATCAAGAAAATGTGAGTTGTCTTGTTTTAAAACAGTGTGAATCAGGCTGATTTCCAAATAGTATTTCTGTTTTTGAACAACTTTTTTATCTGCGATGTCTGTGTTAATATGGGTTCAGTGTAATTTATCATACACATAAATTTCTTTAGTTTAAAAGCAATGGTTGTTTTACAGTTTTTACTTATCAAAATGAAACAAATTTCTTGACAAAACTTACCTGTTTAGTAATAACAACAGCGTAGAGGTGAAAAAATTTAAATAATAAAACTTTCCTATATCAAACGAAATAGATAACACCCAAACCTCGACATGTCAGACATTGAGATTAGTACTAAAAGCTGTATGTCGATAGAATATCAACCAACACTTGCATTTATTTCGTACTATGTGGTGTTGTCCAGCAGAACTGGCGTAAACGTTAATTAAAAGTGACACCAGAACTACGGAACACAGGTAAAGCGTAACTGTGAGTAGCTAACACGTGTAGCTTCCTTGGGGAAGTTAGTGAAGCGTTAATTCGTGCTACCAAGGGTCCTGGATCCATATCCCAATGTTGACAATTTTTTTAATGTATTATGCGTGAAAGTCTTATATGAAACTAATAATACCTCTGCAAATGTGATGCAATTGTTCCTTTATTCTACTGTTCCGTTTGCTTACGTTTATTCTTTGAAACCACGAATGCACTAGCTGCTTCACCACAAATATCTTTACAAGTGTACACTATAGGTTTGCTACTTTCTAGTAGCGAAGCGAAAGCAGACTGCCAAACTCCGAGAAGTAGTTTTACACGTCAGGGAAATGGTCTCTCATTTAAGAGTTACACGCTCGCTGCATTTGTTTGTCGGGGTGGACGTCCCATGGCACCCATCCCTCTTCACCGTTGATCCGTTCTCTCAGTTTCACAGGAGGCAGCTAAGATTCTGACCGAACACGCTCTGCTACCGTGAGGGCTAACCATTTCAAATACATGGGATCAAAGAAACTATCACTCACAGATGCACCTTTGCTGTGCTCTGTAGTTCTGGTATTGCTTTTAATGACCAGTTACGCATATTCTGCTGGACGACAGCACATAGCACGAACTAAATGGGTATTTTGATTGATTATCTACGTACGTTTAGTACCGATCTCAGTGTCTGACATCTGAAGGTTTGGGTTAAGAATCACTCACTTAGATACACCATAAATACGATGCATCAGAAATATCGATTTTTGTATTACAATCGACAACAAAGATCAGTCGATTTATCGAAAAGTCGATGTATTGATATTTTAGTAAAACACAATGGGATATGATATATTTTATTCACTATTAATTCGCGTTGTTGTTGCCTTGTGGCTCACCGATACACACCTAGAAGTGCTCCACTATCACTCCCGCACATGCGGGCGACCTGTGTGGAACCTGTAGAGGTCCGTAATGGATGATCTCAGCAGTGGGTGGGTAGAGAGCCACACTCTTCTGGAGGTGAGGATATGTCCACTCTGGGCGTGGATGCAGCAAGGCGGTGGGAATGAATCAGGCGGATCCATCTAGAGCGTAAGTACATCCACAAGGTCCCATCAGTATCGATGTTGCAGCTGGCAGCCAGAGTCAGACGTCAGCCCTGATGAGTGTCGTAGGTGCTCATGTCAGTGAGCAGCCTCGGAGGCAGGGACGGCACTCAGGGTAAGCAGGATATGGTGGCAGCATTCCCAGTCAGCAGTAGGACGACGAGAAACTCCCAAGTCAGCGTTCCCTCCCAGGCAGCGTACAGAAGTGGCAGCCTGCTGGGTAATGCACGCACTCGCTGGCATAGCCACGCGTCTCACGCAGAATGGGCCGAGAGTCCCAGGGTCAAACTGTGGAGCCCAGCATCGATGGTAGCGTCAGCGCTGGCAGCCAAGGAGTACGCCCAACGATGCGGCAGGGGGTGGGGGGGGGGAGGGAGCGAAGCGGGGGGGGGGTGTTGGTCGGCACTAGATCGTCTAGGGATGAACTGCTGAACTATGGACCCCCAAGTAGGTGGCCCGCAGTGGATGGTGGTCAGCTGCCAGATGGCCCTCCGATTGGAAGGCACTAAGTAAACAACATTCGGACTTAGATGCTGCTGGGTGATGCACAGTTAGCTAAGACACTGTCTGGTGGTGACAGCTTGATGGCCAATTTCAGAATGATGACCAGCATATACTTCCCATCTTATCTGGCTCCAGGTTGTGAATGATACCGCCTGTCTAAAATTGGCAGTATTTGTGCGAGTTCGGTCCATCGTTGTTTATGGAATGGCAGCACCTCCTCTGCCGTAATTCACAACAGAGCTGATGTGCGAGAGGTGGACGTTAGGCAATCCTGGCATCATCACCTCGGTTTCCCAATCTTTCCACCGAGTCACCAACATCGCAGCCTTGGCAGTGCCGTTTACCAACTTCGCCTTTCAGGATACACGGCTGATGTCTTCCATGACGTCAGCACAGTCTGAATATGGCTTCTTGTGGCCCCTGAAACTGGCGTTTCTTGTGACATCCTGCCATGAGCACCGCGGAGTGGCCGCGCGGTTTGAGGCGCCATGTCACGGATACCGCGGCCCATCCCGCCGGAGGTTGGAGTCCTCCCTCAGGCATGGCTATGTGTGTTGTTCTTAGCATAAGTTAGTTTAAGTAGTGAGTAAGTCTAGAGACCGATGACCTCAGCAGTTTGGTCCCATAGGAATTCACACACACACTCACACACACACACACACACACACACACACACACACACACACACACACTGCCCATGAGGTTTTCTTACTAATCTGGAGACAGGATCTTGAGCCAGGTTAAGCAAAGACGCGGCATAGCTTTTGGACTTCGTAATGTGACAACAGTTCACACATTTTCGAAAATAAGTCTATTTGGTCGTCTAAAGGGCGAAGCTTACGAAGCAAACACAAAATGCCGCGAGAGGACCACAACAAGAAGAGGGACTGGAACTTCTGGATCACTATCCTGAAATACTGTGAAGTAGTGGTGTAGGCGTCGGAAGTAGTACACGTCCCAATGGTACTTGCCACCTTGGAACGATGGGAACAGGCTCACAGCAGGCGCCACCAAGGCCTGTGCTAGACCAGCCGTTAGCTGTTGACTTATTAAAGTCATGATAGATAAGGTGGCTTTCTGATTTCAGCTGTTGTTCCTCCTGAGAGTCAAGGAATTCCATGAAATCCTCATCGTTAGTGATTCGGTGAATAGGTGGTACTTCGACGCCACTTTTAGAAGAGTGTTTCCGATACTTTCATCTGAACACTAGTTGCAATATTTTCTGGCTCGATACAGTCAGCCAAAGTATGAACACTGTGAAATAACGGAAGTCTTTACCGAGCGAGGTGGCGGAGTGTTTAACACAATGGTCTCGCATTCGAGAGGAGGACGTTCGAACCCGCGTCCGCCCATCCTGATTTAGGTTGTCTGTGATTTCCCTAAATCACTTTAGGCAAATGCCATGATGGTTCCTTTGAAAGGGCAGTGCAGACTTCCTTCCCACCCTTCCCTATTCCGATGGGACCGATGACCTCGCTGTTTGGTACGTTACGCCGAATCAACCAACCAACTAAAAGTCTGAATAAAAACCAAGTTTGTCGTAGTAACATGAGAAATCTAGCTTGAGACAAACACTAAACATAATATGAGTTCACAGCGTACGTCGACAGACTGAAAGCTAGTACACGTCTCGTAAGCATGCCCGGATGAACGCGAGATTGGGTAGTTGTCCGGTGACCTCCGGGACGGACGTGGCAAAGGAGGTCATGTCTCTGGCTTGTCACTTTCTACACCTGCCTGCTGCGTACAAGTGGCGCGCCGCTTATGCCAGCGACTACATAGTCCCTACCTCTGAGCTGCTGTTGTGGTTTTACGGCCCGTTACCGGCGACGTCGTTGTAGGCGGAGTAGAAACTCATACAGGGAAGTGATGGGAAAGGAAACCTCATTTTCAAGGAAACAATCCACACATTTGCCGTAAACTACTCAGAGAAAGCATGGAAAACCTATAACCGGGTGGCCGGGTGGGATTTGAACCACCGTCCATCAGAATACGAGTCCAACGCCCTCTCAGTGTGGCCCCTACCTCAGTCTGTGTTCCTATCACGACAGTCCTTGCTAAAATGAGTGTAATAAATACATAGACTGTCTTCGCTAATGAAGATGATGTGAAACAATCATTAGGGCAAGTGCGTTTCGCGGCTCCCTTTTCTGTGTTGCCACAAACGGCACAATAGTGTCTCCATTCGTAATGGAGTAGCATAACATGTAAGAGGCCTAGTTGAGTCTTGCCGCGTCAAAGCAGAACACAGAATTTTTAAGAATCTGGCGCTTTCAAGTGATGTTCTCGCCCCAACGTCCACAACCTGTGACGCCGTAATTGATCTACTCATCAGTTTGCTAAAGCTCACTGTTCGCATTATCGTAAGTGAAGAAGTCTACTGGGATGACATCTGTTTTTTATTCTGTACATAGCATCAGACTAAAACAGAAAATCAATCACAGAAATCATGTGATATTGAAACGTACCGGAGTCACGAAGACGTATGACCAGTAGTAAATTACGATACTAGCATGTTTCACGAAATCTGAGATTTCATTTTTTTTTCAGCTATGTTTTATCTAGAATTGCAAACCTGATGTTCAGAAGGATACCCTTGGGGCCAATGTTTTGTATGGAAACGTGTATTTAATTTTCATTCATTCCCATGTTTTGTGTTATACGTCTGAATACCAGTATATCTTCAATTTTAATGGCGTTAAGTAGCCTTTAACTTCCATTTGCTTCTTTTGACCATAATTGGCATACATTCTGCACTGTGCAGTATTTGATTATGAAATTTTTCCATAACATTTTATTGTCGATTGAATCAAGAATAGTTGGAATACATAAAAATAAAAAATATAAATATTCCTTTGCATATAAAAGTCGCACAAAGATACACGCGCGCGCACACACACACACACACACACACACACACACACACACACACACATACACACACACTGTGTGTGTGTAGCTTTTTGAGACTTGTAACGATGCCTCCCTATTAAGTTTATGTAAATTTGTGTGTTACATATACTTAAAAATAGATGAATATAAGCACGTTGTGTCATAATTTCAAGGCAGTTGGTCAAAAACTTTTGGAGATTTGCGCTTTTGCGATTTCTATGTAAGTACAAATGTAAATGTCCATTCCTTCTAAATCTCAAATTCCTTCATAGATTGCTTTGAAATTTTCACAAAACGTTCCTTTTGAATTCTCGAATGTTTTTATATACCTACTGGAACGCCATCCGGTGTGTAAGTAATGTAAGTAATAAGAGGGGAAACGTTATGAAATGTATATGTCGATTTGTTCAGAATTGTTAACCTCCGAAATTTCGTTACCGATTGCTTTAGTATTTTGACAGAGTGTTCCATCGGAATACGCGTGTGTTTTTATTTACCTACTTTAGAAGTATATGCAATACACAAATTTATATAAATTTATTAATAGGGAAGCGCTACAAAATGTACAATAGTGAAACATCGATGGCGAACAGGAAAGTTCTATTTATGACTTATTGGCTTATGATCAGAATACTACTATAGAATCTGAATTTGCAATAACAAGAAACAAGGCGGAGGAGATAGACAGAGGCATGGGAGGATATGGATAGTGGAAATGGGAAGAAGGGACAAAGAGAGGGGACAGAGAGAGATGGAGAGAGAAGTGCGAATAGAAGATGGACAGAGAAAGGGGGCACGAGGTGTTGTTGTTGTCGTCGTCTTCAGTCCAGAGATTGGTTTGATGCAGCTCTCCATGCTACTCTGTCCTGTGCAAGCTTCTTCATCTCCCAATACTTACGGCAACCTACATCCTTCTGAATCTGCTTAGTGTATTCATCTCTTGGTCTCCCTCTACGAATTTTACCCTCCACGCTGCCCTACAATGCTAAATTTGTGATTCCTTGATGCCTCAAAACATGTCCTACCAACCAATCCCTTCTTCTAGTCAAGTTGTGCCACAAACTCCTCTTCTCCCCAATCCAATTCAATACCTCCTCATTAGTTACGTGATCTACCCACCTTATCTTCAGCATTCTTCTGTAGCACCATATTTCGAAAGATTCTATTCTCTTCTTGTCCAAACTAGTTATCGTCCATGTTTCACTTCCATACATGGCTACACTCCATACAAATACTTTCAGAAACGACTTCCTGACACTTAAATCTATACTCGATGTTAGCAAATTTCTCTTCTTCAGAAACGATTTCCTTGCCATTGCCAGTCTACATTTTATATCCTCTCTACTTCGACCATCATCAGTTATTTTACTCCCTAAATAGCAAAACTCCTTTACTACTTTAAGTGTCTCATTTCCTAGTCTAATTCCCTCGGCATCACCCGATTTAATTTGACTACATTCCATTATCCTCGTTTTGCTTTTGTTGATGTTCATCTTATACCCTCCCTTCAAGACACTGTCCATTCCGTTCAACTGCTCTTCCAAGTCCTTTGCTGTCTCTGACAGAATTACAATGTCATCGGCGAACCTCAAAGTTTTTACTTCTTCTCCATGAATTTTAATACCTACTCCGAATTTTTCTTTTGTTTCTTTTACTGCTTGCTCAATATACAGATTAAATAACATCGGGGAGAGGCTACAACCATGTCTCACTCCTTTCCCAACCACTGCTTCCCTTTCATGCCCCTCGACTCTTATAATTGTCATCTGGTTTCTGTACAAATTGTAAATAGCCTTTCGCTCCCTGTATTTTACCCCTGCCCCATTCAGAATTTGAAAGAGAGTATTCCAGTTAACATTGTCAAAAGCTTTCTCTAAGTCTAAAAATGCTAGAAACGTAGGTTTGCCTTTTCTTAATCTTTCTTCTAAGATAAGTCGTAAGGTTAGTATTGCCTCACGTGTTCCAACATTTCTACGGAACCCAAACTGATCTTCCCCGAGGTCCGCTTCTACCAGTTTTTCCATTCGTCTGTAAAGAATTCGCGTTAGTATTTTGCAGCTGTGACTTATTAAACTGATAGTTCGGTATTTTTCACATCTGTCAACACCTGCTTTCTTTGGGATTGGAATTATTATATTCTTCTTGAAGTCTGAGGGTATTTCGCCTGTCTCATACATCTTGCTCACGAGATGGTAAAGTTTTGTCATGACTGGCTCTCCCAAGGCCGTCAGTAGTTCTAATGTTATGTTGTCTACTCCTGGGGCCTTGTTTCGACTCAGGTCTTTCAGTGCTCTGTCAAACTCTTCACACAGTATCTTATCTCCCATATCGTCTTCATCTACATCCTCTTCCATTTCCATAATATTGTCCTCAAGTACATCGCCCTTGTATAAACCCTCTATATACTCCTTCCACCTTTCTGTCTTCCCTTCTTTTCTTAGAACTGGGTTGCCATCTGAGCTCTTGATATTCATACAAGTGGTTCTCTTCTCTCCAAAGGTCTCTTTAATTTTCCTGTAGGCAGTATCTATCTTACCCCTAGTGAGACAAGCCTCTACATCCTTACATTTGTCCTCTAGCCATCCCTACTTAGCCATTTTGCACATCCTGTCGATCTCATTTTTGAGACGTTTGAATTCCTTTTTGCCTGCTCCATTTACTGCATTTTTATATTTTCTCCTTTCATCAATTAAATTCAATATTTCTTCTGTTATCAATTAAATTCAATATTTCTTCTGTTACCCAAGCATTTCTATTAGCCCTCGTCATTTTACCTATTTGATCGTCTGCTGCCTTCACTACTTCATCCCTCAGAGCTACCCATTCTTCTTCTACTGTATTTCTTTCCCCCATTCCCGTCAATTGTTCCCTTATGCTCTCCCTGAAACTCTCTACAACCTCTGGTTCTTTCAGTTTATCCAGGTCCCATATCCTTACATTCCCACCTTTTTGCAGTTTCTTCAGTTTCAATCTGCAGTTCATAACCAATAGATTGTGGTCAGAATCCACATCTGCCCCTGGAAATGTCCTACAATTTAAAACCTGGTTTCAAAATCTCTGTCTTACCATTATACAATCTGTCTGATACCTTTTAGTATCTCCAGGATTCTTCCAGGTATACAACCTTCTTTTATGATTCGTGAACCAAGTGTTAGCTATGATTAAGTTATGCTCTGTGCAAAATTCTACAAGGCGGCTTCCTCTTTCATTTCTTCCCCCCAATCCATATTCACCTACAATGTTTCCTTCTCTCCCTTTTCCTACTGACGAATTCCAGTCACCCATGACTATTAAATTTTCGTCTCCCTTCACTACCTGAATAATTTCTTTTATCTCGTCATACATTTCATCTATTTCTTCATCATCTGCAGAGCTAGTTGGCATATAAACTTGTACTACTGTAGTAGGCATGGGCTTTGTGTATATCTTGGCCACAATAATGCGTTCACTATGCTGTTTGTAGTAGCTAACCCGCACTCCTATTTTTTTATTCATTATTAAACCTACTCCTGCATTACCCCTATTTGATTTTGTATTTATAACCCTGTAATCACCAGACCAAAAGTCTTGTTCCTCCAGCCACCGAACTTCACTAATTCCCACTATATCTAACTTTAACCTATCCATTTCCCTTTTTAAATTTTCTAACCTACCTGCCCGATTAAGGGATCTGACATTCCACGCTCCGATCCGTAGAACGCCAGTTTTCTTTCTCTTGATAACGACGTCCTTTTGAGTAGTTCCTGCCCGGAGATCCGAATGGGGGACTATTTTACCTCCGGAATATTTTACCCAAGAGGACGCCATCATCATTTAATCATACAGTAAAGCTGCATGTTCTCGGGAAAAAATACGGCTGTAGTTTCCCCTTGCTTTCAGCCGTTCGCAGTACCAGCACAGCAAGGCCGTTTTGGTTAGTGTTACAAGGCCAGATCAGTCAATCATCCAGACTGATTGCCCCTGCAACTACTGAAAAGGCTGCTGCCCCTCTTCAGGAACGAGGTGATGGACTGGAAAAGGGGCAACGAGAGAGAGAGAGAGAGAGAGAGAGAGAGAGAGAGAGAGAGAGAGAGAGAGAGGAGAGAGTGTGAGGGGGGGGGGAGGAGAAGATAATTAGAGAGAGGGGAGGAGCTGATATACAGAGTGAGGTAGCGTTAGACGGACAGAGAGATTGGGAGGATGTGATGGACAAGGAGAGAGAATGGGAAGGAGGAGAAGATGGACAGTGAAGGAGGGAAGGGGTCATGGACAGAAACGGGGGAGAGAAGGATATTAGGCCGTACATCCAATTCCCATGCGTATTAGAACATGTGCTTTCTCTTTCTTTTCTTTTTCATTTAAGCAGTTTGAGGCACAGGAAAGTGTGGCCAGGTACGCCTAGTTACGTATATAGTAGTGTAACATTTTCTGGAAATCTTACAAAAACTGTTTCAGAGTTTTGTTTAATAACGTATAGTTATCTTCGTTTCTATAAATTTAGCTGACCTCAACCGTTGTGTCTTTGTTGTAATGTTTCACTCATGTATGCAGAAAAATAAGTACAAAAGTTGTTTCGGTCAATAACCGGTTCTGGATCATTCTAGAACTCCAAGCTATAGCATATCACTGGGGTACGCGCCACATGTGGCCAGTGTTTGTTTTGATCTCCAGTAGTGCAGTCCTTGTTTCGAGCTAGAGTAGGACAGTCTTTGCTTTAGAAGCTGCACGCTATGTATTGCCGAGCAACAGCGGATAGACAGTTAATAATCAAACCAGCAAGAAGCTAAAGTAGACAGAAACACTCCCATCACTGTGGCCCACGGAAGGTGCCGCCACACTTACACTATCATTAAAAAAAACCACCTTGAACGACTAGACATAGAACGTTCATATTCATAGGATGTGTACATTAGTATGTTCTGCAGAAGTGATTACCATTTGAACCATGTCAGGCCGTGGGTTCAAGGTCAAAATCGATATCACAGCACAACACCGCCCACCATTAAAATGTGCCTGCAGCTCTCGTTGTCGCTATAAACCGAAGGTAATGGATCAGTGTGACTTGGGCAGACGTGAAGGGTGCCTCACATGTGTATGTATGGGCGAACCATACAATCGAATCAGTGAGTCTGAAAGAGCGCATTGCTGGGGTGAGAGATTGTGATGCATCCATCCGGGAAATTGCTGCTTGTGTAGGACCAAGTGTTTCGGCAGTGCAACGGGTGTGCGCAGCACGGTTCACGGAAGGTCGTAGAATACGACGAGATGGGTCAGGTCGCATCATCCAGCCCAGCCCCCGAGAACATCAGCGCCTCGTCTGAATGGCATTGCAGGACAGATCTACATCCTCCTTGGCTCTGACGCAACGGTGGAACAGCGTAATACATTATACACTATCAGGGGTGACAGTCCAGTTTAGTATGTCATGGGTTAATATCGCCCACTCCTCCGCCTACCTGTGAGTAATGTGCACAAAAATGCTGGACGCCAATGGTGTTTGTAATGACGTAACTGGGGACAGGAACTCCATCAGATAGTGGCTGGACGAATGAAGGCTCTGTTTGTTTGAAAATGTAGACTGCATTTTGGTTCGCCGCAGTTGGGGTGAGCGGTATCACAGTAACTGCATTCGCACAAGATATACATAGCCAGCTTAAGGCCTTATGGTGTTTGGTGCTATTTGGTACAACCATAAATCACAACTAGCCCGCGTCGAGGGCCTGTGACCAGTCTGACCCACGTGAATGACATCCTGCGCTGCCATATCCTTCCTGCACGACACCCCTGATGCTATTTTTGAACAAGAAAAAGCGTGGGCAAATGTCTCTGCACGGATATGTGCCTTCTCGGTGTCACAGGATGTCAACTTTTTGACTAGCTAGCCAAGATCACCAAACTTGTCACCAATCGAAAACATGTGAGATATGGTGAAACGACACTGTGACCCAACGCCAACCACCACACATGAACTTTGGAACGAGCATTGATGGCTTTACAACAGGACACCACTCACACGTTATAAGCGTCGACGCTATCACGCACGGAACAAGTTATCAGGCTCCATGGTGGTCCCAGTACCTACTATGGAACTGGACACATGCTGAACCAAGGTGACCCAAATGCTAATCATTTCTTCAGAACATACTAATGTACTTGTCGTGTGACTATGAACTTCCTATCTGTAGTCTTTCAATGTGTTCCGGTTCTTTTTTTTCTGAACATGAGTGTATAATTCTCCTCACCGCCGCCATCAGGCCACAGAGGTTAACAAGGGTGTAATGCAACATGAGCTTCATTGCCACGCTTCATGTCTCTGTTGAGCTGAGATGCAGTACCTGTCGCATGAACCCATAAAGTGGTGTGAGGTACGGCAACACGTCTTACTGCAATTACACCCAGCTTAAGAAATCTCTCCAACTGAAATGTCTTGTAATTTGAGCAGCCACTGTGGTAGAAGATAAAAGAATTATTAGCAGTCTAGTGCGTCAGCACGTATTTTCGATCTGCAATTTTTACTGCCGCAATATAATTTAGATTTAGTTTGTAATCTCGGGAGAAAACCTCTAAATGCTAAGCTATCACCACGTAGTCAAACTCTTATACCGTAGCCAAGGCAGCCCCTGAGCGCCGGCAACCCATATAACACCAAAGAGGACGAGGTTGTCCATGCCCAAAGGCGTACTCAAAAGCACCACGGTAAACACCGGCTATTTACACACAATATACTACTTCCTGCAGGGGGAGCTCGAGCCACCGCCTGCAGGAAGTCTGATTGGCTGGAGTCACCTATTTAGGCCCGAAGTTCAGTGCACGCCGGATGCCGACCTCGTGTACTGCAACTGTCTCGGAATTGGACTGTTACTAGTGTGTGAATGTGTTACCACGAACCTTTGTGGAAAATAAGAAGTGAACTTTTGTTTGCCTCTGTTAGGAGACTTTTTGTCTTTATTGTTACCTTTCGTTTGTCTGTTCAGTCATCAACCTTGTGAACTTATATTATTAAAAGTTGTGTTGCGAAAAATTGCGAACAGTCAGTCACAACACAAACCTTCATTTTATCTTAAATTTTTGCAGTATATTTGAGTACAGAGAAGAAGACGAATCAGTTCGTACGTCATCGACTTCACGCCGAATGACAGCCCATAGAAGCGTTCGTGTTAGCCAAGACAGCCCTCTGTAGTTAGTAGGGAAGCCGAACACTGCAGTTCAGTTACCAGTTGCAGGCTGAGCAATACACTTGGGAAATAAGCGCCTAATCGTATGGACTACAGTGTGCGTCCAAAATCGAAACTTGGCGAGCAAGGCAGAGTAAAATTGAGCTTAGGAAGTGTAATTTGCTTTGTGAAACATTTACCACGTTTTCTACCGTATTAACGTATGACTCTTCCAGCTGTATGTTCAACACTCTAGCACTGCCGTTCCATATGTCCATTCGAAAGTCATTACTACGTAACTTGATAGGAATATGCTGCATTTCTTCAGGTAATTGAAACAGCTATTTAAATATGAAATTGTAGTTGCAGGATGCAGTAGAGTAGATAAACAGTTTTCGAATTGTTGTAGCAATGAGTAGAAAAGTTTTAATATTTGCGTTGTTAATCCATATATTCGTGGCTCCGAATGTCGTCTCCTTGTCGTCTAGCTGATTATTTTAGGTCCAGGTTTTTCAGCGTAGATGAAGACACTTTTTCACATTTTCTACTCATTGCAGTTCATTTCCCAACCACACATAGCAAACAATGAAATTCGAGCACATTCCTGAGCAGAGTCTCTTTCCACCTTCCACAGAAATAATAATAAACACCGGAATTAACAAGGTTGTAACACGTTTCAGATGCATTTTAAAGTCAATTGGAGGGTGATTAGCTCCACATGAAACCCCTTTATGTAGCCAACTAAACAAAGCCATTCACGCTCAGCAGCCCCAGACACGATCTACCGATACAACGATTATTAATAGGGTCGCCAGCGTCCTTGTAAATTGCTCACCCTGAGAGACAAGTGCACATAATCAGGCTCTTGCGACAGCTCATTTATCAAAGGCTCACATCTCTTCTCAGGATTGGTGAGCAGCAGGGACATCAACACCAGAAGACTGACAACAGCAAAACAGTTAAACCAACACAGTTAAAAGCCAACACCGAGTGGTAAGCCTAACTTACGTAGTCCACTTGTACTTACAGCACACTCCAGTATTACACGCCGCACTAGGACGCAATACCGAGCGAGGTGGCGCAGTGATTAGACACTGGACTCGCATTATGGAGAACGACGATTCAATCCCGCGTCCGGCCATCCTGATTTAGGTTTTACCCGACTTCCCTAAATCGATCCAGGCAAATGCCGGGATGGTTCCTTTGAAAGGGCACGGCCGACTTCCTTCCCCGTCCATCCCTAATCCGATGAGACCGATGACCTCGCTGTCTGGTCTCCTTCCCCAGACAACCCAACCCAACTATGACGCAGCGACTATAAAATTATGCAGAAGATATAAAACAGGCAGAACTCACTGCTAACAAGGTATATAAAAGAACTTCAAGTTATAATACAAGAACTTCTTTATGTAGTTCCAACTATTTGTTGAGCAACGACTGTCTACTTAGATTTGGTAATTCTTTATTAGAATTTCTGTCACAGTTGAGTGACAGTGGAGTTATCATCCATTGACTGTGTCAAGCATGTAATAAGGTCATTACATATCTGTTGCATGACTATGTCTAATGCAAACTTTAGCCAAGTTTGCCAGTGAGGTTTTGCTTTGATATGCACTTTAAGTCATCAGTCACCAGTAGAAATTACATGCAACTGTGACAGAAATTTGAACAAAGAACTCTAAAGGAACTTGTTTTAATGTGTTCAGGTTAATTATTAAAGTCGCAGTGTTGCATTGCTGGCTGTAGTACTTATGTGGTGTTGGACCATTATGGAGTAAGGGGAGTAGCTTACAATTGGTTCGCCTCTTACTTTAACAACAGAAAGCAGAGGGTAATTCTCCGCATTATTGAGAGTGGTAGTGATGTTCAGTCCCAATGGAGCACTGTTAAGTGGGGCGTTCCCCAAGGGTCGGTGCTGGGGCCACTGCTGTTTCTTATTTATATAAATGATGTGCCTTCTAGTATTACATATGATTCAAAAATATTTCTGTTTGCTGATGACACCAGCTTGATAGTGAAGGACCTTGTGTGTAATATTGAAACAGTAACAAATAATGTAGTTCATGAAATAAGTTCGTGGCTTGTGGAAAATAATTTGATGCTAAATCACAGTAAGACTCAGTTTTTACAGTTTCTAACTCACAATTCAACAAGAACCGATAATTTGATCAGACAGAATAGTCATATTATAAGCGAGACAGAACAGTTCAAGTTCCTAGGCGTTCGGATAGATAGTAAGCTGTTGTGGAAAGCCCATGTCCAGGATCTTGTTCAGAAGCTAAATGCTGCTTTATTTACCATTAGAACAATATCTGAAATAAGTGACACTTCAACACGAAAAGTAGTCTACTTCGCATATTTTCATATGCTTATGTCGTATGGTATTATTTTTTGGGGTAATTCTTCTGATTCAAAAAGGGTATTTTTGGCTCAAAAACGGGCTGTTCGAGCTATATGTGGTGAAGTTCGAGAACCTCTTGTCGACCCTTATTCAAAAATCTGGGAATTCTGACATTGCCCTCTCAGTATATATTTTCTTTAATGTCGTTTGTTGTTAGCAATATTAGCCTATTCCCAAGAGTTAGCAGCTTTCACTCAGTTAATACTAGGCAGAAATCAAATCTGCATGTAGAATGCACTTCCTTGACTCTTGTGCAGAAAGGAGTGCAGTATTCTGCTGCATCCATTTTCAGTAAGCTACCACAAGAACTCAAAAATCTTAGCAGTAGCCCAAACTCTTTTAAGTCTAAACTGAAGAGTTTCCTCATGGCTCACTCCTTGCGCAAGCGTGGGCTTATATTAAATACCTCTGTATTAAACAATATGTCATGACATAGAGTACATAACAAATAATAAAACAAATAAAAGAACTTTGGACTTGATGACAGAAATAATGCTCTCAAAAACACTGTTAAGACCAGAAATAAACAATAACGGCTTTAGGTTATAAAAATGATAATTCTTACTGAAAATGAACAACAGTGATATACAAGAAGAAAACACACCCAGATATATATACACACACACACACACACACACACACACACACACACACACACACACACACACAACAGACTTTTCCCCACACCTCCACAAGCGTATGTGCTTGACACATATACAGGTATTGTACACATGTCGTCCTCCCCCTCTCGCTGTCCACCTCAGCCTCCCTCTGTTTGTTCACTTCATTTCCCCCCCTATCCCCTCCTCCCCCTCCTTCTCTCTCATCATCTCCTCCTCCCCCTCACTTCATCCACTTTCTCCTCTCCTCACTCTGACCACCCCCTGCTCTACTTACCTCAATCTATCCCCAGCCATGCTCATTGCCACATGTAATCCTGCCAGCACAGTTCCATAAAGCAGTCCAATAGTACTTCCGCAACACACCTGTCAAGCAGGGCAGGCTGCACGTCAGGGACTTGAAAATCATTTATTTGTCCACGATGTAGAGGCTGCCATGCAAGGCAGGTAGATAAAGCTGGACTACACTACTCCAACACAATATGCCTGTCATCTAATGCAGCCTGAATGACAGGGCCTGGAAAACCATTTCTTGCCCATGACCTGTACGCTGCCCTGTAAAACATGTTATCTACACCTACATCTACATCTGCATCTATACTCCGTGGAGGGTACTTTGAGTAACCTTCTATTCCAGGCTCGTATTGTCCGTGGAAAGAAAGATTGTCGGTATGCCTCTGTGTGGGCTCTAATCTCTCTGATTTTATCCTCATGATCTCTTCGCGAAATATATGTAGGAGGGAGCAATATACTGCTTGACTCCTCGGTGAAAGTATATTCTCGAAACTTCAACAAAAGCCCGTACCGAGCTACTGAACGCCTCCACTGGAGTTTATCTATCACCTCCATTATCCTTTCGCGATTACTAAATGATCCTGTAACGAAGCGCGCTGCTCTCCGCTGGATCGTCTCTATCTCTTCTGTCAACCCCATCTGGTACGGATCCCACACTGGTGAGCAATATTCAAGCAGTGGGCCAACAAATATACTGTAACCTACTGCCTTTGTTTTCGGATTGCATTTCCTTAGGATTCTTCCAATGAATCTCAGTCTGGCATCTGCTTTACCGACGATCAACTTTATATGATCATTCCATTTTAAATCACTCCTAATGCGTACTCCCAGATAATTTATAGAATTAACTGCTTCCAGTTGCTGACCTGCTATATTGTAGCTAAATGATAAGGGATCTTTCTTTCAATGTATTCGCAGCACACTACACTTGTCTACATTGAGATTCAATTGCCATTCCATGCACCATGCGTCAATTCGTTGCAGATCCTCCTGCATTTCAGTACAATTTTCCATTGTTACAACCTCTCGATATACTACATCATCCGCAAAAAGCCTCAGTGAACTTCCGATCTTATCCACAAGGTCATTTATCTGTATTGTGAATAGCAACGGTCCTACGACACTCCCCTGCGGCACACCTGAAATCACTCTTACTTCGGAAGACTTCTCTTCATTGAGAATGACATGCTGCGTTCTGTTATCTAGGAACTCTTCAATCCAATCACACAACTGGTCTGATAGTCCATATGCTCTTACTTTGTTCATTAAACGACTTTGGGGAATTGAATCGAACGCCTTGCGGAAGTGAAGAAACACGGTATCTACCTGGGAACCCGTGTCTATGGCCCTCTGAGTCTCGTGGACGAATAGCGCGAGCTGGGTTTCACACGATCGTCTTTTTCGAAACCCATGCTGATTACTAGTCTCCAGAAAAGTCATTATACTCGACCATAATACGTGTTCCAAAATTCTACAACTGAGAGATTAGAGCGCGCACGGAGGCTTTCAGACAGTCGTTCTTCCCGCGAACCATACGCGACTGGAACAGGAAAGGGAGGTAATGACAGTGGCACGTAAAGTGCCCTCCGCCACACACCGTTGGGTGGCTTGCGGAGTATCAATGTAGATGTAGATGTAGATCGACGTCAGAGATATAGGTCTATATTTCTGGACATCTGTTCGACGTCCCTTCTTGAAAACGGGGATGACCTGTGCCCTTTTCCAATCCTTTGGAACGCTACGCCCTTCTAGAGACCTACGGTACACCGCTGCAAGAAGGGGGGCACGTTCCTTCGCGTACTCTGTCTAAAATCGAACTGGTATCCCATCACGTCCAGCGGCCTTTCCTATTTTGAGCGATTTTAATTGTTTCTCTATCCCTCTGTCGTCTGTTTCGATATCTACCATTTGTCATCTGTGCGACAATCTAGAGAGGGAACTACAGTGCAGTCTTCCTCTGTGAAACAGCTTTGGAAAAAGACATTTAGTATTTCGGTCTTTAGTCTGTCATCCTCTGTTTCAGTACCATTTTGGTCACAGAGTGTCTGGACATTTTGTTTTGATCCACCTACCGCTTTGACATAGGACCAAAGTTTCTTAGGATTTTCTGCCAAGTAGGTACATAGAACTTTACTTTCGAATTCATTGAACGGCTCTCGCATAGCCCTCCTCACACTACGTTTCGCTTCGCGTAATGTATGTTTGTATGTAGGCTTTAGCTATTTTTATGTTTGCTGTGAAGTTCCCTTTGCTTATGCAGCAGTTGTCTAACTCGGTTGTTGTACCACGGTGGCTCTTTTCCATCTCTTACGATCTTGATTGGCACATACTCATCTAATTCATACTGTACGTTTTGAAATTTGTCCACTTATCCTCAACACTATCTCTACTTGAGACAAAGCTTTTGTGTTGAGCCGTCAAGTACTCTGAAATCTGCTTTTTGGAGCTTTTGCTAAACAGAAAAATCATCCTACCTTTTTTAATATTTCTATTTACTGCTGAAATCATCGATGCAGTCCGCTTTATGATCGCTGATTCCCTGATTAACTGTTTCAAATATTTAGGGTCTGTTTGTCACCAGAAGGTCCAATATGTTATCGCCACGAGTCGGTTCTCTGTTTAACTGCTCAAGGTAGTTTTCAGATAATGCACTTAAAAAATTTCACTGGATTCTTTGTTCCTGCCACCCATTATAAACGTTTGAGTCTCCCAGTCTATACCTGGCAAATTAAAATCTCCACCCAGAACTATAACATGGTCGGGAAATCTACTCGAAATGTTTTCCAAATTTTCCTTCAGGTGCTCTGCCGCAACAGCTGCTGAGCCAGGGGGCCTATAGAGACATCCAATTACCAAATTTGAGCCTGCTTTAACCTTGACCTTAACCCAAATTGTTTCACATTTCGCGTCTACGTCAACTTCCTTCGATACTATTGCACTTTCTATCGCTATAAACACGCCTCCCCCTTCACTGTCCAGCCTGTCTCTGCGGTATACATTCCAATCTGAGTTTACAATTTCATTACTGTTTACATCTGGTTTCAGCCAACTTTCTGTCCCTAGTACTATGTGGGCGCTGTGACCGTCTATTAATGAGAGCAGTTCTGGGACCTTTCTATAGACGCTCCCGCAGCTTAGTATTAGCACATTAATATTGTTATTCCCTGTTCCGTTTTGCGTACTACTACCTTGTTGCGTCTCAGGAGGGGTCTTGTTAGGCTTAGGGAGGGAATTCTCTAACCTAAAAAACCCCCATGTGCACTCCACATGTACTCCGCTACCTTTGAAACCGCTTCCTGCGTGTAGTGCACGCCTGACCTATTCAGGGGGACCCTACATTTCTCCACCCGAAACTGTTCCCACACAACACACTTGGTATACATGGCAGCCTACATGCCAGGGGTTGGGAAAAACACATTTTTGCACTTGACATTGCTCCTACTGGAGTTAGCTTGTTATAAAGTCCACAGTGCTCATACTTGTGAAGTATGCTGCTTCTGTGACAAATTTCTTGAAATAGATGCAGAAGTTTGGCAGGAGATCCCAGACATACACATGTACACTTTGCTTTATATATATATCTTCAACAAGAAATCTTGAATGACCCGGATGACTGGAGAGGTTGGCACCAACTAAGATGACAACTAGTATCAGCCTGTAATAAATATTACAAATGGACACACTAATTAGCAATGAATAAATAAAAGCAACCACCCCTGTAACAGATCTACACTCAACTATTATCAACCTTTGCCCTCTACAAGACTAATCCCAAAGGACAGCACAAGTACACAGAGGTAACAATACATGGAAATAAAATGTGTTAAAAGACACAATAACCTATCACTAGTAAAGAAAGTGGAATCGTCTCTCCACCTACAATAGTTTCCCTGTAAAGTATAACACTCTTATTCACTATGATTCTTGCCATTATAGCTGACACAGTCTGATTTGACCCATCTTGGCACACACCACGCCACAGTAATTAACTCGGCTGAATACTGTCATCACCTGCTGCTTACAGTTATGGCTCAGAAAAGCACACTTCATTCTGTGCTCTGCACTGTTTTGTGATAGCTGACTTCTTCACTGTTCCTCTCCTCTCTGCCTGTGACTGCTATTTTCTTGTGAACACCGGCAAAAGACACCATCCGCTGCCTAGCTAGACGACGTCGGTGTACAGCTGGCCATTCCCTCTGCTGTTCAGACTGCTGAAATATAACACAGCTTGGTTGCATGGCGCTCTCTTTTCTCCAGCGTCTCTTGCTTCCTGGCCATCCATAAAAATGTCACTCACTCTGCCCCATTTCCAGAGGCCAGCCAGAGGGGCGCTGGCATCGGCATCCTTGCGTAACAAGTGCTTTCTTGGGGAGTGTGCAACCACAGACCATTAGAAAACTCAGCGTGGACGCCAGGAGGTACAAATGCGCTGCAATGCAGGGCACACACATCATCCTTTTAAGGCCTCACTACATAGACCTCCACATGTGGTCGTGTTATACATGAATGTTGATGGCAAACTCAACAAGCCAGCAACATGGCAGCCTGACTCCAGAGGCAATAGGTTTGCTCGAATGATGTATAGATTATGATCACTGCTCACAACGAGATTTAGAGACTGAGAATGGATTTTAGGCACATGATGAAGTAAGAAAAGTACATAAGTAGAGTAGACACTAATGGGGAATTATTATAGGAACAATGAGGGTGGCAAAAGGGGAAATCCGCTGTCATAACCGACTTCGACAAACCGCACATTGATATGGCCTGCCACCTGGGAGTGAGTATTTAGGAACGGTGAAGCTGGTCGTCTGTTTGAGTACTGCTGTCAAAATGGTTCAAATGGCTCTGAGCACTATGGGACTTAACATCTGTGGTCATCAGTCCCCTAGAACTTAGAACTACTTAAACCTAACTAACCTAAGGACATGACACAAATCCATGCCCGAGGCAGGATTCGAACCTGCGACCGTAGCGGTCACGTGGTTCCAGACTGAAGCACCTAGAACCGCACGGATACACTGGCCGGCGTACTGCTGTCGTCAGAATTTATGGAAAGTGATCGAAGAATGGCGAAACCTAAAGTGGGTGATAAGTTTTGCATATCCACGACATATTAGACAATGAGAAGGTCGGAGGAAGCGCCTAGAACCTACGTTTTCCTATGTTGACCCAACAACAGTATCAGTTACGATAGCAGTGGGGACGGGATCATCGTGATTAGTCCGTGAATCCTTGGGACTGTGTGATCTGATTGGATAAATCAAATCACATCTCCTTTTGTACTGGATCGACGATCGTCTCTAGATATGCGATCATCCAGGCGAGTGGCTGCTAATAACATGTGACACGCCATGGACGCAGTCCAGTGGGGTCATTATGCTATGAGGCACAACGTTAAAATTATTACAGACCACCTGCATCCGTTCATGTGAGATGTCTTCCCTGACAGTGATTTCATCTCCTAGCATTATAACTGTACTTGTCACACAAAAGAAACAAGCTTAAATGGGTTAAGGTGTATAGTTGTGAACTCATGGTGGTGCTTTGGCCATCAAATTCGCCTGGTATCGCCCAGTGGTCAACATCTAGGCCGCTATTGGGCGCCAGCTTTCTGTCCACAAACAACTGGCCTAAACGTTGTGGGAATTACGTGATCTCTGCGTAGACATCTGGTGCCACAAACCTTCAGAAAGGTGCCAAGCAACTGACATACCCACGGCACGCAGAATTGCTGCTGTATTGCTTTCCAAAGATGGACCAAGATGATGTTTAGCAGGTGATCATAATCTTTCGGCCCATCAGCATATATTCCCTAACTATACGAAGTATCAACGTCAACAAGACAGCCGAGAACACTACGCGTCAGTGTTGCATCCATTCATACGGACTGGAAGCACCATCGCTTTCTTTTGGCCATGTGTCACGCTCCATTATCAAAGCCACGTGCGATAAACCGATGCTAACAGAGGGGCTAGTTAAATGGTTCTGAGCACTATGCGACTTAACTTCTGAGGTCATCAGTCGACTAGAACTTAGAACTACAGACCATCAGAACACTCAGCGTGAACAAAGCAAGAGCATATGGACCATCAGACCAATTGTGTGATTGGATTGAAGAGTTCCTAGATAACAGAACGCAGCATGTCATTCTCAATGGAGAGAAGTCTTCCGAAGTAGGAGTGATTTCAGGTGTGCCGCAGGCGAGTGTCATAGGACCGTTGCTATTCACAATATACATAAATGACCTTGTGGATGACATCGGAAGTTCATTGAGGCTTTTTGCGGATGATGCTGTGGTGTATCGAGAGGTTGTAACCATGGAAAATTGTACTGGAATGCAGGAGGATCTGCAGCGAATTGACGCATGGTGCAGGGAATGGCAATTCAATCTCAATGTAGACAAGTGTAATGTGCTGCGAATACATAGAAAGATAGATCCCTTATCACTTAGCTACAAAATAGCAGGTCAGCAACTGGAAGCAGTTGATTCCATAAATTATCTGGGAGTACGCGTTAGGAGTGTTTTAAAATGGAATAATCATATAAAGTTGATGGTCGGTAAAGCAGATGCCAGACTGAGATTCATTGGAAGAATCCTAAGGAAATGCTATCCGAAAACAAAGGAAGTAGGTTACAGTACGCTTGTTCGCCCACTGCTTGAATACTGCTCAGCAGTGTGGAATCCGCACCAGATAGGGGTGACAGAAGAGATAGAGAAGATCGAACGGAGAGCAGCGCGCTTCGTTACAGGATCATTTAGTAATCGCGAAAGCGTTACGGAGATGATAGATAAACTCCAGTGGAAGACTCTGCAGGAGAGACGCTCAGTAGCTCGGTACGGGCTTTTGTTTAAGTTTCGAGAACATGCCTTCAGTGAAGAGTCAAGCAGTATATTGCTCCCTCCTACGTACATCTCGCGAAGAGACCATGAGGATAAAATCAGAGAGATTAGAGCCCATACAGAAGCATACCGACAATCCTTCTCTCCACGAACAATACGAGACTGGAATAGAAGGGAGAACCGATAGAGGTACTCAGGGTAACCTCCGCCACACACCGTCAGGTGGCTTGCGGAGTATGGATGTAGATGTAGATCTACTTAAACTTAATTAAGCTAAGGACATCACACACATCCATGCCCGAGGCAGGATTCGAACCTGCGACCGTAGCGGTCGCTCTCTGCTGTAGCGCCTAGAACCGCACGGCCACTCCGGCTGGCGGGGCTAGTTATTTCGGACATCTCTCTATAGTGCTATAGGAAGGCAAGTCATCATTTGAAATTGTAACCAAAAGTCTCGAAGATTTAATGATCAGTTTGCATTAGAGTTATAAATTACACTTTGATACACGTTCGGACGGACATGGGCTACACATCTTTCAAATATAAATGGTATAGAAGTACACTGATGAGCCAAAATTAAACGACCACTTGCTTAATAGTTTGTCTGTCTGTCCCTGGGACGAATTATATCACTGATTCTGCATATCACGAATCCAACAATTTGCTGGCAGGTTTTTGAAGGTATGTGGCACTAGATGGCTAGGCATAGGTTACTTAATCGTGTAAATAGCGCGTCGCTGGTTTGCGTACGAGTTCATGGTGCCCGATGGCGACCCATTTGGGTTCCATAGCATTTACATGCGAATTTGATTACCGAGACATCAACGTGAGTTTACTATAATGCTTCTTAAACCATTCCAGCACGCTTCTGACTCCAAGACAGAGACAATTATACTGCTGAAAGATGACATCGCCGTCGGGGAAGACATCAAGCGTGAAGGGATGCGGTGGTTCGCAGCCGTCAGTGTGTCATCGATTACTACCACAGGTCTGACGCAGATGCAGCAGAATGTCTTCCATAGCATAATACTGCTCCCACCAGCCTACGTTCATGGCGCAGTGGGCGTTTCGAGCCGCCCTTCACCTGCATGATGGCGTTTGAGGAGACGACCACTGACCCTAGTGCAGCAAACACGTGATTTACCCGAAGAGCCAACTAGTTTCCACTGATCGACCGTCGAATCCCAACGGTCCCGTACCCACTGCTATCGAATCTGACGATGTCGTTGCGTCAACATATGAACACACAGGGGTGGTCTGCTACAGATCTCCATGTTCAACAATGTATGGTGAATGGTGTGCATTGAAACACGCGTGCACCAGCAATATGTTCTTTCTGCAGAGATGACACGGATCACCATCTATCCTACTTTACATAGCAGACAAGCCTCCGAACCCCACATTCTGTGAAGAGCCGTGGAGGTCCAACCATTTAGTGCCTAATGCTGGTTTCATTGTCCTCTCACATCTTTCGTAGGTGCTCACCACAGCAGCAAGTGCACATTCGACCAGCTTGGCTTCTTTCGAGATAGTCGTTCACAGGCTCTGCGTAATAATAATCTGTCTTTTGTCAAAGTCGCTTATCTCAAAGTAGTTCCTGATCCCGCGTCCGTGTCTGCGCCGCTTACATACTTTTGCTATAGCGTCACGTGCCCACAACGCCATTAGGTGGCATCCAATGCCGCGGTGGTTCAAATGGCTCTGAGCACTATCGCACTTAACTTCTAAGGTCATCAGTCCCCTAGAACTTAGAACTACTTAAACGCAACTAACCTAAGGACATCACACTCATCTATGCCCGAGGCAGGATTCGAACCTGCGACCGTATCGGTCGCGCGGTTCGAGACTGTAGCGCCTAGAACCGCTCGGCCACAATGCCGCAGTGGGCAGAGGTCATAATGTTTTGACATTACAGCGAGCGTGTGTGTGTATGTGTGTGTGTGTGTGTGTGTGTGTGTGTGTGTGTGTGTGTGTGTGTGTGTGTGTGTGTCTTACACTATTTAAAGTGGAGTGGATTTTAACAAAAGTGTCTAAGAGTTCGTGACTGATTTAGCAAATCGTTACACGGTACTACATTGGAAATAGGCTATATATTTATTTAAAAATATATGAATATACGTGTAGTATGTAAAGGAGAAACGTTAGAAAAAATCCTCAAATTTTTGCACGATACACTAATGAACAATCAGACATATATTTTTGAAAATATAAATATGTATGTAATATAAAAAGGGATGATGATGATGTTTGATTTTTGGGGCGCTCAACTGCGCGGTCATCAGCGCTCGTACGAAGTCCCAGTGTGCACGCAGTCCAATTACTTTTTTACAGAGTCCAATCTAGCCACTGTCACGAATGATGATGATGATGATGATGATGATGATGATGGTGAAATGATGAGGACAACGCAAACAGCCAGTCGTCGGGCAGAGCAAATCCCCAACCAGGCCGGGAATCGAACCCAAGACCCTGTGATGTAGAGGGAGCAACGTTGGCCACGAGCTCTCGACATAAAAAAGGGAAAAATTGTTATCAGAAATCTCGAATAGTTCATGCCAAATTTACTTCAGATCTGTAGAGGATACCCTAACGAATATCAGGACGGACATATGCAATGTATTTTTAACGTATTCAGTATATACATATGTGTGTAATATGTAAAGGGGAAATGTTATTATCAAAAACGTTGAGAAATTAGTGACAGATGTACTTTAAATTTTTACTCAATACTTTAATGAACATTCGGACAGTCACTGGTTGTATACTTTCTTAATATATAAAATTTCATGTGATACATAAAATGTTAAGGTTTTTACCAAAAACCTTGAAAAGTTCTTTACCGATTTACTTCAGATTTTAACACGACACTCCAATGAACATTTGAACGCACATAGGCTACACATTTTTAAATATATCAATGTATGTGCAGTACATAAATGGGAAAAGTTCTTGAGCAATTTAGATTAAATTTTTAACGATACTTTAATGTACATTCGTACAGTTATGGGCTAAATATTTTTTTAAATAAAAATCTATGGGTATTTTGTAAGAGCTGACTTCGAGTAAAAAGTCCTGTGGTGTGCTCTTTCTCACAGTCAAACAAACAGCTTCTTCTATATATACTATTTCTTATTATATATATTTTTAAATAATTGTATACGCAGCAATTTCGTTCTTTTCATTGCACTCGGTTTTCGCAGAAAACAGAGAAGTTGCGTGTATGGCTTAGTGGGTTAAGAGTAGAATAGTACTACAGAATACGAATTTGCAGTAAGAATAAAAGAGTCTCAATGTCGGAGAGAAGAGTCAAGAGGTGATGGACAGAGATGGTGGAGGGACGAAATGGACATAAGGAAGGGGAAGGAGGGGATAGACAAAAAGTGGTGGGAGGAGATGGAAAGGGATGGTGGCAGGAAGACATTGACAGAGAGGGGTAGGAGTAGGTGATGCACAGAGTGGGGGAGAGGAGGAGAGGTGGACCAAGAGAGGGTGAAGAGGAGATTAAGAAGTGTGTCCAGCTTCATGCATATTTAGCAACTGCATTGCCGGGTGGGCTAGTACTAATATAAAGACAAGTGGTTTTTTAACGTTCCTATAAAAAATCTCGAAAATTCCTTGACCAGTTTATTCAGATTCTCACATAGTACTCTAATAAACGAAGAAACGGATACTGGAAGAAAATAAAAATAGTATATATATAGTTGTGGTAATAGTGGTAATAGTTGCGGACCATCATGTCCGTTTTGAAGCCACAGCGTTAGACGTAACTGTAACTGTAGTCATACAGTCCACTGACGTACATCTGAGTAACCAGAGGTTCATTATTCGTTACTAGTAGTCATTACATGAATATAAAATGTTAAACTTCACGTGAGTATACGAGTACAGTGCGATTTAATTCCAATCAAACGACTGGAAAGAAAACTATCTTCTTTGGAGAAGGGATGTGCCATCCAATATTGAGTACGACAAGTGTGAACAGCAAATATCGAACCACAGTGTCGGTTTGTCTGAAGGACTGCAAAACATATAGACCGTCAAGATTTTTGATTTCAGTGCTGGAGAGCTTACCTTTCTTAACAGTGGCATAAAAAATGGCTCAAATGGGTCTGAGCGCTATGGGACTTAACATCTGAGGTCATCAGTCCCCTAGAACTTAGAACTACTTAAACCTCATTAACCTAAGGACATCAAATACATCCACGCCCGAGGCTGGATTCGAACCTGCTACCGTAGCAGCAGCTCGGTTCCAGACTGAAGCGCCTAGAACCACTCGGTCACACCGGCCGGCAACAGTGGCATCGCGGGCATGGTACATCGCGGATGAATAAACGACAGGGATATAGTTTATTTCAAAATAGTGATAGGAACTGATGTACTTTTTTCCTGTGTGGCTAACAGAAGAATTGTGTATACGAGAATTTCAGTTTCTGTTCATAAAGTATCATGCGGTGGGCCTATAAGAGATATTGGCATTCACTCTCTAAAAGAACATTATTGTGGCTCTATGTTTTATTCGAAGGAATGTTTGGTTCTCACATAGAAATTGATTGGTTTTGGATATGATCTAAATGCGTCTTCAGAAGTGAATGCTAAAATAATACAGTCACTAAAGAGGGAGTACTTTAGAGATTCAGAACACTTTGTTGTTTCTGAAATGCGATGTGTAGAATGTATTAATTACACTAAACTCTGTTTCACGATAACAAAAAAGTTTATTGTTACGCTAAGGACGTAGTATTCATATTAGACACAGCTCTGGCACAAAATGCAATTGTCATTTCGATTTTATTAAGGCAGGCGATAGCTGGTTGTCTACTGGAATTTTCTCATACGTTGACTCAAGTTGTTACAACGAAGGTGGGAGATGAGGCCACTGGAGGAGGTACAACTGTGAGGTAGGATCACGAGTCGTGCGTGAGTGGGTAGGAGAGCACGGAAATTGCGTGCGAAAAGCGAAGGTCCATGTTCGAGTCCCAGTGTGGCACCCAATTTTAATGTGCCAAGAAGCTTTGTAACTATCTACTGTTTAAAATAGATGATATTCTAAAACATGTTGAAAATGGTGATTAAGTTCATATGTTTCCCCTGTGTGACGGCTTAACGTGACAAATGACTTCTGCTACAAGAGAGAGTTAGTTGTAATGCGGCGGGGTTGACAGCCAAATTGGATAGTGACGTCATTACGCCTGCATGTGGCCATTGCAACTAGCTCATACCCTCGACACCCGTAGTATCAGAATGAACAATACTGCTAGTGGAACTTTGATCCAGAGTCGTTACAGCCTTCCTGATTACTAAATCTACACCTGTACCCACATCTCTAGTCACCAGCCCACCGCACAGTGTGTGGCAGAGGGTGCATCACGAATTACTGTCACTGCGCACCTTTCCTCTTCTGGCCTCGAATGTTATGCTGAAATAACGAAGGATTGGCAAGTCTCCGTATAAGTTCTAATCTCTCTGATTTTACCATCATAATCTTTTCACGAGATCTATTTAGTACTGTGATATATATATGGTTCATGGTGTGAGTTCCTGTAGTCATGTCATAGTTCATGAACCACGGGCAACGTATGAGTGGCCAAGTAAGTGGTCCCGACAGTCGGGATACCAGTTACTTTGGAATAAGGCTGGGCATCTCGGACATATTCTGAGTCGTGGTCACCTTTGTGCTCATACGGCAAAGACTACCAAATCCACCGGTTAGTTCCTCAACCTTTAGGGGTAAAACCCAATGGGACCCGGGGCAAGTAAGGCAGCAGCCTGCTTACCTGGTACTTTAGATATGATACTGGCAACAGTCAGAGCAACATGCCTCGGACCTTTGGAGGTGACGGAGTCCCACCTCTAACTGACAAACCAGGGACTCCTAAGATACGACTTGGCAAGCAAATGGTAATGAGATGGGGAGCTATTAATATCAATGGGGGCTACTCTGGGAAGAAGGTAGAGCTGGCAGAGGCTGCAAGTAAGATGGGGCTGGACGTTTTAGCTGTTAGTGACATTCGGGTAAGGGGTGAGAAAGAAGAGGAAGTGGGAGAATACAAGGTCTACCTGTCGGGAGTCAAAGCAGAATAGCTCAATGGGGTGTAGGGCTTTACATCAGGAAAGAAATGGAACCCAGCGTAGTTGCAATAACGTATGTAAACGAACGACTGATGTGGATAGATCTGACAGTGTCTAGCAAGAAAATTAGGATTGTGTCAGTATATTTGCATTGTGAAGGGACGGATCAAGATAAGATGGATAGTTTTTATGAGGCACTCAGTGATGTAGTTGTTAGAGTAAAGGACAAGGACAGCGTTCTGCTCATGGGTGATTTTAACGCCAGGATTGGAAATCGAACAGAAGGGTATGAAAGGTTATGGGTAAATTTGGAGAGGATATGGAGGTCAACAGGAACGGGAAACAACTTTTGGATTTCTGTGCCAGTATGGGCTTAGTAATCACAAACTCCTTTTTTAAACATAAGAACATTCACCGGTATACTTGGGAAAGCAGGGGAACCAGATCTGTCATTGACTATATAATAACAGATCAGGAATTCAGGAAGGCTGTGAGGGACACACGTGTATTCAGGGGATTCTTTGATGACACTGATCATTATTTAATCTGCAGTGAAATTGGGATTGTGAGGCCGAAAGTGCAGGAGGTCAGGTCCATATGTAGGAGGATAAGAGTGGAGAAACTTCAGGATAAGGAAATCAGGCACGAGTACATAACAGCGATCTCAGAAAGGTACCAGTTAGTTGAATGTAGTCAATTACAGTCACTGGAAAAGGAATGGACAAGGTAGAGGGACACAGTACTAGGAGCGGCTAAAGAATGTCTTGTAACAGTAGTGTGTAAAAGTAGGATGAAGCAAACAGTTTGGTGGAATGACACAGTCAAGGCAGCCTGCAAAAGGAAAAGGAAGGCGTATCAAAAATGGCTACATACCAGAACTCAGGTAGACAGAGAAAGTTATGTTGAAGAAAGGAACAAAGCCAAACAGATAATTGCAGCATCCAAGAAGAAATCTTGGGAAGACTTTGGAAAGAAGTTGGAGACTATGGGTCAAGCTGCTGGAGAACCATTCTGGAGTGTAATTAGCAGTCTTCGAAAGGGAGGTAAGAAGGAAATGACAAGTATTTTGGACAGGTCAGGAAAACTGCTGGTGAATCCTGTGGATGCCTTGGGCAGATGGAGGGAATATTTTGAAGAGTTGCTCAATGTAGGTGAAAACACGATCAGTAATGTTTCAGATTTCGAGGTAGAATGGGATAGGAATGATGATGGAAATAGGATCACATTTGAGGAAGTGGAGAAAATGGTCGATAGATTGCAGTGCAATAAAGCAGCTGGGGTGGATGAAATTAAGTCGGAACTCATCAAATACAGTGGAATGTCAGGTCTTAAATGGCTACACAGGATAATTGAAATGGCCTGGGAGTTGGGACAGGTTCCATCAGACTGGACAAAAGCAGTAATCACACCAATCTTTAAACATGGAAACAGAAAAGATTGTCACAACTACAGAGGTATCTCTTTAATCAGCGTTGTGGGTAAAATCTTCTCAGGTATTGTTGAAAGGAAAGTGCGAGTATTAGTTGAGGACCAATTGGATGAAAATCAGTGTGGGTTTAGACCTCTTATAGGTTGTCAGGACCAGATCTTTAGCTTACGACAAATAATGGGGAAGTGCTGTGAGTGGAACAGGGAATTGTATCTATGCTTTATAGATATAGAAAAGGCATATGACAGGGTTCCTAGGAGGAAGTTATTGTCTGTTCTACGAGATTATGGAATAGGAGGCAAACTTTTGCAAGCAATTAAAGGTCTTTACATGGGCAGTCAGGCAGCAGTTAGAGTTGACAGTAAATTGAGTTCACGGTTCAGAGTAGTTTCAGGGGTAAGACAAGGCTGCAACCTGTCTCCACTGTTGTTCACATTATTTATGGATCATATGTTGAAAACAACAGACTGGCTTGGTGAGATTAAGATATGTGGACACAAAATAAGCAGTCCTGCATATGCGGATGACTTAGTTGTGATTCGATTGAAAGTTTGCAGAGTAGTATTTCAGAGCTAGATTAGAAATGTAAGGACTATGGTATGAAGATTAGCATCTCCAAAACGAAAGTAATGTCAGTGGGAAAGAGATATAAACGGATTGAGTGCCAAACAGGAGGAACAAAGGTAGAACAGGTGGACGGTTTCAAGTACTTAGGATTCACATTCTCACAGGATGGCAACATAGTGAAAGAACTGGAAGCGAGGTGTAGCAAAGCTAATGCAGTGAGCTCTCAGCTACGATCTACTCTCTTCTGCAAGAAGGAAGTCAGTACCAAGACTAAGTTATCTGTGCACCGTTCAATCTTTCGACCAACTTTGTTGTATGGGAGCGAAAGCTGGGTGGATTCAGGTTACCTTATCAACAAGGTTGAGGTTACGGATATGAAAGGAGCTAGAATGATTGCAGGTACTAGCAGATGGGAACAATGGCAGGAGGGTGTCCACAATGAGAAAATCAAAGAAAAACTGGGAATGAACTCTATAGATGTAGCAGTCAGGGCGAACAGGCTTAGATGGTGGGGTCATGTTACAAGCATGGGAGAAGCAAGGTTACCCAAGAGACTTATGGATTCAGCAGTAGAGGGTAGGAGGAGTCGGGGCAGACCAAGGAGTAGGTACCTGGATTCGGTTAAGAATGATTTCGAAGTAATAGGTTTAACATCAGAAGAGGCACCAATGTTAGCACTGAATAGGGGATGATGGAGGAATTTTATAAGGGGGGCTATGCTCCAGACTGAACGCTGAAAGGCATAATCAGTCTTAAATGATGATGATGATGATGATGATGACGATGATACGTACAAGCTGGTGTTTTTAGGTATTTATGGTCTCGGAATTTTGTCTCTCTTATAGTGTACACCACCGGACTCGGACGCATATCTCCATGACGCTCACTAATCGAAACCGAGACGAGTGGTGCTGCTCTCCTCTGAATATTCTGTGTTCTCCCTGTATGAACTGTACGCAGACGGATGAGCAGTGCTCCACTAACTGTAGAACTGGGTTTTCTTGAGCTACCTCCTTCTTGACCAAACTACACTTCCTAAGGATTCCTGCAAGATATGTCATTTTGGCATCTGCTACACACCAGACAAAGTTCGTCACCACTCGTGAGACACCTCGCTGTCACTGTATACCACCACTTCCAGCCACGTAACGACCTCAGTTCGGCCACGAGAGTCCACAAGCTTCTTCCGGTGTGCCACGCACTGCTGAAGCCCGTCATTGATTAATTTCCATATTTCTACCAAATGACGAGAATGTGGACTGCTACTTTTCACTCGTCGTTCCAGACATTTCCCATGGGATTAAAATCCGTTGATTTAGCAAACCTGCCGAAATAGTCGACTCTAAACGTCCGTAGCATGCAGTTACCTTCGCAATATTCGATCAAAGATGAATCTGCATTTACTGAAGCTGCGATTGCTGTCGGGTTTGACACTGATCGTCACTCACGAGGCGTGACACTCGTGACGTACAGGGAGTGTGAGAGGAGGGGCGTCGAGATCAGGGGTGGCCTGTGCAGAGCTGACTGTTTACGGCTGAACTTGTTCAGGGCTGACTAATTTTTATTTTGAAATTTTCTTTTCCCTTTTTGATTTCTTTTCTTCTCCTTATTATAAAGTCTGTTTAACAGTTTGCTGGACTATGCGCCCATTTACATGCCCACGGTCCCTTCAGTGATCCAGGCGCTGAAAGCAAGGATCCATATCAGCTGTACGGTCTCTGCTTGGGTGCCAACGCTGCTGCACAACCCATCGGCTGCCGAAAGATCAGTGGCCGCTCTAAGCCACACCTAAGGTTACTCAAACTAGTGAACTCACTATTAGTACCTTAACTAGGCAGTCACCATTTAGGAGTATGTCAGTAGCCCCTTACAACAAACTATGTCTACTCTTACAAACACTAGCCGTAACTTAAACCAGGCCTTCAGTTTAAGGCGTGCACCTAACCCCATTAAAACTAAATAGGCACTAGCCACCACTTAAAATCAAACACGCTTAACAGTAAGGTTCGCCGTAAGCTACCCAATGAACACCAAGTGAGAATAATTCTTGGTGGAGGCCTTTACAAAAGAAACGTAAGAATCGCCGCTGAGAGAAGTGGAAGACGGGGGCAACAAACACGTCTGTTGTTCCTTTAATACTACACGAGGTCAGTTAAATAACTACTGAAACGCCCATAATAAACAATACGGACAAGCACAAACATGTTCATACAATGAGCCACAAAGACCTCGCATTCTTGAAGGCACTCAAAATGCACAACAGCAGTTCTGAGAACACGCGTCAGTCATAGGAAAGACATCCCCAAAATGCAGCGGGAATACACGAGACCAAAGCGAGAAAACACGACGGCGACAACATTAAATATGCCGACGGATGAAAGTGTAGGCACGACGAGATCATGGCAAACTAAAATACAGTCAACCAAATACAATACTGTGTCAGACACTGCTCTCACAGACGACTTGTTCAGAGATGAAGCCACTATGTGGACATCTAAAGAACAGCGGTACGTCCAGTGTAGACTTAGTGACTGGCACTGCGCACTGTACACACACGTGACACTTTCCAGTCATCCTCTCGGAAACGTACTAAGTATTTCCTCGTCAGTAAACACTACTCGTGTCACTTCCTAAAACACTGAAACAACATGGTTTAGAACGTGTTAACAGAAGCTAATACAACATAACAGACTGTCAAATTATACGCCACTATATTTCACGTGTCTGAACTTGCAAATACACGAAAGATGCGTACCGATCACTCGTCACTGTGCAACCTCTCGCAGTGCAGCTATAATCGATTCCGGAACGCGCGATTCCAACCAACGAGGAACACATCTGCAGCTGACAGTTACTACAAACCGGCTCTGACAATAGTCGTGCGTGCGGACAGCAGGATGAATTTTAAGCGGTGGACTATCAACGCACACCGGACGTTTGTAAGTAACCTAACTCGCACGTCACAGAGGAACCACTTCCACGGAGCTATACCAGATTTACTAAGGCACAGCACGAAACACACCAGGAACATACAAGCCTTTTACTTTCTCTACAAAAGCACGCCGACAATTGCATATAGGTTGCGAACCACCGACAACAACTCTAAATTGGCGCTGGTAGAACCTAACAAAGGCTAGGCAATACTTCCACATTTCAAACTAAGTTCACAAACAATGTGACAGCAGACAGAACAACTCAAAATCACTTTCACTCTCAGCTGCGCACTGAACCACCAACGAATAACTTTCCCCACTGAACAAGCTCTCAGGGCAGCGGGCATAAACCAACAATACAAGTCCAACCGAGCACTTCAAACACCGACAGATGAGAAGCACTGCTGGAGAACTCAGTACCCGAAGACTGGAAAGTTGGACAGGTCACACGAATATTCAAGAGAGGTTGTAGGTGTAATCCACTAAATTACAGGCCCATATCGTTAACGTCGATATGCAGCAGGATTTTAGAACATATATTGTGTTCGAACATTATGAAATATCTCGAAAACACGGTATATTGGCACACAGTCAACATGGGCTTAGAAAACATCGTTCCTGTGAAACACAATTAGCTCTTTGTTCACATGAAGTGCTGAGTGCTATTGACAAGGGATTTCAGATCGATTCCGTATTTCTGGATTTCCGGAAGGCTTTTGACACTGTAACAGACAAGCGGCTCGTAGTGAAATTGCGTGCTTATGGAATACCGTCTCAGTTATGTGACTGGATTTGTGATTTCCTGTCAGAGAGCTCACAGTTCGTTGTAATTGACGGAGAGTCATCGAGTAAAACAGAAGTGATTTCTGACGTTCCCCAAGGTAGTGTTATGGGCCCTTTGCTGTTTTTTTATCTATATAAATGATTTTGGAGACAATCTGAGCAGTCGTCTTCGGGTGTTTGCAGATGACGCTGTCGTTTATCGACTAATAAAGTCATCAGAAGATCAAAACAAACTGGAAAACGATTTAGACAAGATATCTGAATGGTACGAAAAGTAACAGTTGACCCTAAATAACGAAAAGTGTGAGGTCAACCACATGAGTGCTGAAAGGAATTCGGTAAACTTCGGTTACACGATAAATCAGTCTAATCTAAAAGCCGCAAATTCAACTAAATACCTAGGTATTGCAATTACGAACAACTGAAATTGGAAGGAACAAATAGAAATTGTTGTGGGGAAGGCTAACCAAAGACTGCGTTTTCTTGGCAGGACACTCAGAAAATGTAACAGGCCTACCAAGGAGACTGCTTACACTACGCTTGTCCGTCCTCCTTTAGACTACTGCTGTGCGGTGTGGGATCCATACGAGATAGGACCGACGGAGTACATCGAAAAAGTTCAAAGAAAGGCAGCACGTTTTGTATTATCGCGAAATATGGCCGAAAGTGTCACAGAAATGATACAGGATTTGGGCTGGACATCATTAAAAGAAAGGCACTTTTGTTGCGACGGAATCTTCTCACGAAATTCCAATCATCAACTTTCTCCTCCGAATGCGAAAATATTTTGTTGGCACCGACCTACATAGGGAGGAACGATCACCACGATAAAATAAGGGAAATTAGAGCTCGTACGGAAAGATATAGGTGTTCGCTCTTTCCGCGCGCTATACGAGATTGGAATAGTAGAGAATTGTGAAAGTGGTTCGATCAACCCTCTGCCAGGCACTTGAATGTGATTTGCAGAGTAGCCATGTAGATGTAGACTTAGCTGACCGTATCAAGTAAGGAGAATATTAAACGGTACAGAAGTCCACCGCAGTCCCCACAACGTCGTGGCACGATGCCCCACTGCAGGCTGTTAACGGAGGTACGAGCATATGGAACAAGTTCACCCCTACGTGAGTGGCTCTAAGATTTCTTGAATAATAGAAGCCAGTATGTTGTCCTCGACGACGAGTGCTCATCAGAGACAAGGATATCCTCAGGAGAGCCCCAGGGAAGTGTGACAGAACTGCTGTTGTTCTCTGTATACACATATGATTTGTCGGGTACCTTGGGCAGCAGTCTGCGGTAGTAGCTGATGATACCGTGGTATACGGTAAGGTGTTGAAGTTGAGAGACTCTAGAAAGATACAGAACGACATAATTTCCAGTTGTGATAAATGGCAGCTAGCTCTAAATGTGGAAAAATGTAAGTTAATGCAGATGAGTAGGAAGATCGAACCTGTAATGTTAGGCCACAATATTAGTGGTGTCCTGCTTGACACAGTCAAGTCGTTTAAATGTCTGGGCGTGACGTTCCAAAGCGATATGAAATAGGACGGGCATGCGAGAACTCTCATAGTGATGGCGAATGGTCGACTTCGGTTTATTGAGAGAAATTTAGCGAACAGTGGTTCACCTGTAAGGGAAACCGCATATAGGACGCTGGTGCGACCTATTCTTCACTACTGCTCGAATGTTTGGTATCCGTACCAGGTCGGACTGAAGGAAGACATCGAAGCAATTCACAGGCGGGCTGCTAGATTTGGTATCGGTAGGTTTGAAAAACACGTTTTACGGAGATGCTTCAGGAACTCAAATAGGAATCCCTAGAGGGAAGGTGACGTTCTTTTCGAGGCGTCTGATTGTGTAGATTGTATCACTCTCTTAGAAAAACGCAGATTCTATGAGAATTCTTGCTTTAAACATAACTGATTTGAATCACGACTTAACAAACTGAATGTCAAAGGTTTGACTGAATAATTCACACAATGTCGGAGGGCTAGAAAATTTTTGTGAAGTCTGAAAGGGAGTGAGACGCGGTTCAATTTTGGATCCACTCCTGTTCCTAACATACGTATATGAATGACCTGCCATTCATATTCAACAAGCAGAATTGTTATCTTTTGCAGGTAATACTAGTTTTGTAATAAATCCCACTATAGAGAAAGCAACAGAAGATATGGTAAACAGTAACAGAGGGGATGTAATTTCCACAGAATTATAAAGTAATTCTAAGAAAACCTCTCCCTAAGTTTTGAATAAGCGCACTACATTCAGTTCTGCACAACAAATAGTCATATCACCATTAGTTTCAGCACATGAGTAGGACTCAGTAAAAAGGTTGGAATGCTTCATATATTTTGATGTGCATGATGATGGACACTTGAACTGGAAGAAGCAGATTACCGAGCTTTTCAGACAATAAGTTCAGCTGCATTTATTCCTCGTATAATAGCTCATCTTGGAAATGAAAGAATTAAACTCCTGTCATATTTTGCATATTTATTCTCAGTAATGCCTTATGGAGTCATTATCCGCGGTAACCTATGGCATAAAGAGAAATTATTGATTACACGGAAGCGAGCAGTAAGAATAATTTGTCGTGTCCACCAACGGATGTCGTGTAGGTACGTCTTTAACGGGCTAGGCATTTTAACTGCACCGTCACAATAAATACATTCGCTAATGAAATTCGTCATAAATAATCCATCACAATTCGAGGACAACAGTGATGTCCATAGTTACAACACTAGAGTGGAAACGACCTTTATTAATAATTATTAAAGCTGACAGTGGCTCAGAAAGGAATTCAATATGCAGAAAGAAAGAAATTTGATCATTTGCCCAGTACCATAAAATGTCTGCAGACAACAAAGCAAGTATTAAATCAAACTCAAAATTATTTCTCCTGGACAACTCCTTACATTTAGTTACGAATTTCTAATTAAAAACTGGTATCCAGCAAAAAATAAAACAAAATTAAGTGTAGTTCTATGAACAGCATTAAAAATGGTGAATTCAGTAATTTTAACACTAACCATGTATACATATCCTGCAATCTGACTCGTTCTACATGCTTTCGATAAAAGGAACACGTAAACGTGGAACACGTAAACCAACTAACTAACTAAATAACTGACAACCTCATTGACGATGTAGTCATGAGCATGACCAAACACGATAGCCCTTCTCTGCCGTTCTGTCATGTGTCCAAATCATACAACCGACAGATACTTAAAACCACTTCACTGCCGTGGCATACGTCTGCTTTCGAGCGTAAAATGTCCACTTGGTACCAGTTATGTGCATAAATCTACATACACACACTTACGACAGGAAACAGGGAATGCCGGAGGGCACGTGGTACTAGTATTATCGATTTTCTCTTCGGTTCCTTTTGCCTCTTGAACTAGGGTCAAACGGAATTCCGTTTACGTTTCCTGAACGTTTCTGTTACACTTCCGTATGGGCTATACCGACGTGTTACAGTCCTGGCAGGGCGTCTCTAGGTTCGTTCGATGTCTATTGTTACGCCTATTTGATAAGGGCTGTATGCACTGGGACAGTACTGTAGAACTGATGAAAACATCGTCTTGTATGCGATTTATTTCAAAGACGCTTTGTGTTTCCCACAACTCGTCCAACAGATCTTGGTCTACCATTGGCGTTCCCTGATACGGATTTTAGCTGATCGTCCAGTTTCGTTTCTCTTTCTACAGTTAGTCGTAAATACTTTTGCGATGAGAATTGCTCAAGGTGTTCAGCACTAATTCTATAATCAGATACACCTGGGTTCTTTTCCTTTGTTGCAGGCGTTATCTCATATTTGTCCACATTTAGAGAGAGCTGCCGTGAACTACAATGTGTAGAAATTATGTCCAAGCCTCCTGAAATTCATTGCGATCAACTAAAGGCGGTGCTGTCCTGCACAGAACGGTAGCATAAGTGAACAACCTTATACTGTTGCTGTTCGTGTCTGATTTATGTATATTGACTTGTTTATGTGTACTGAGAATATTACATGCTTTAATAGACTTCGGTCCTTAAAAAATATAACACTGTGATTGGGAACTATGTGACTGGTTGAATATGTGCCTCAGTTTTTCATAACTTTTACTACACAATAACATGAACATTTTAAAATGCCGAAATCGGTTTGGATCAGACATGGACATCATCAGACCAACAGCACTGCTGCAAGCGGTTTCTGCTTGTAATGTGACGTCTAGTGAATGTCAGGCATAGTCAAGGCGCAACAGCAGAGAAAGTAGACGCTTATACCATCTGTGGGCCAGAATCGATGGCAGAGCGGAAGTGCTTCCGCCTGGTGGTAGCTAAATTAAAGAACACTGTGCAGAAGACAGTGTCTGGCTTGTGATGCACTCTGACAGCGAAATAACAAACGAATTAAACTAAATACTATTGTTACGTGTAGTAAAAATATAAATGTGAAATTACTTTAATATATGAAAATGACTGTAATTGAATATTGTAATGCTATGGTATGTTTAGTTGTAAATAGAGAACTTGGCGTAAAATAAAATAATGTTTAGGTGTGGGGGGAATCCCCTACAATGAGAACAGTGTACAGGTTGGCGCGTAATATTGGCGGTAGAAGTAAGTTGGCGTAGCTCTGAGGCAGAACAAGTGTTAAGTGGTTAAGTGCCGGTGTGTGCTATGGTAGCGTTGCTAACAAAACATTTAGAAGTGAGCTGAAAACAGATATGGACTTCTTTTATCGTATGGCTACAAGCTAAATCGACACCAAGGCTTGTAAGACGCGATATTTCGACGGAGATTAGCTGTGAGCGGTAAAAGAGTACGGTTTCCCGCTCTGGGGTACATGGCACTGCATGGTGCAATGCTGTGTTAATTGCGACGAGTTGCTTGTGCCAACGGCGAGGTGTGAAGGGACAAGTAGCCCATCCAACGGCGTATTGTGATCTCAATAACTGATGAGGTCCATTGGTGAGCTCACTGCGGTAGCAACGAACTAGAAGTTATCTTACAACAGTATTGTTACGAACAGTGGTTGTTATACCGACGCCATTACCAGTACATTTATATTTTGTGAATCAGTTTGTGTAATATTCAAACCAAGTTCTCTACAGTGTGTAAAGTTTGGCGGCAATAATAATTTTGTGGTTTAAATTGCATTCCCCGAGTGTAATCAATTATTTAAAGGAAATAGCTCATTATTAACCCATATCCAGTGATTTCTATGTGATGCAACATCAGTGAAAAGTTATGGCGCATGAGTATCTCCGTAGCTATATTGCAAGAGAAAATAGTCGAAATTAACGCTGGTATTGCCAGCAGACGCCGCTTCATGCAACGGATGGGAGATGCCAGGTTCTGCGCCACCTTCATTACTAACCAGCTCGATGTGGTGGCTTTTCAGTACATTGCCATAGTTAAAAGTTACTCAGTTCCGTCCGAGCAATGTGATTCTCAATCAGTGTTTTCAGTAACTATATTGACAAGCAGATCTATATTGTTCTTCAATTAAGCGTTCAAGGAAATTGCTGCCACCATAGTACACATTGTGCCTTCAGCACAATGCAAGCTCAATAACATTAAATTCAGTAATTACAATTTGTGTAGTTTTCATTAACCTAAAACACGTTCAGTTGATTATTATGTGTGTTTATGTATTGTGAAACGATTTCAGGCTGTGGTATTGTTTTAAATGACTAATGTCCTCCTGCTAGGCAATATCAAACATACAGAATTAAGTCCTCCCTGTTCAGTCGCTTCAAAGAGATTATCAGTGCTACTAATAATCAAATATAGACGTAACAATAAGTTTGTTACGCACCATTATCATTATTTATTCAAAAAATTCCGTGTAGTAGTTGGATCACCATAGGGGTGTTTATTCAAACCTATTACACGCGAGAGCCGCTTTCCGGAAGTCCGATGCCGCATGGTCTAATAATAATACAGTAAATTCGGGTAGTGGCGTCGCATGCTGCTAGCAACGGAAGTGAAACTCCTTGCAGCAGGTGCCATTGGTCTGAAGATGACAAATGTCTGACCCAAACCGATTTCGGCATTTTAAAATGTTAATGCGATTGTATCCGAAGAAAGACGAAAAATTAAGGAACATACTGTGATCTATTACTAAAATACTTTATGAAGAAACCACATTTTTATTAGCTATGATTGTTTATTCGTTGTTGGTCGCCGATGCTGTGCAGTGTCGGAGACGATCTACAGTGTTACAAACTAGACTGGTAAAATTACCATAGGCTATGGTAGACTGGTAATAGTAAGCGCAGTCTACGGCAGTTTTCCTAGTGGCTTTTGTCAGTTAAGATCGTATCGGCATTACCTGTGCTTTACGAACTGCGTTACCTGTATGTTAGGTGTGCTGCATACGTATTGGGCGTTATCTCATTTCGATCATTTGGTTTGCGTATGAGATCAGTGTCTTACTAGATTCCCCTAGAAAGCAGAAACGGTGAAATGTCTGAAAAGTGAAGGGCAACATCATTTATGGAACATGTTTGTTCTACATAGTTATTGTTAAAAGCAAAAACTATTTATACAATAATTAAAATTGTCAAATATGGATTAAAGTTTTATTCGAAAATTCTTGCTTTGAAAGGTCAAACAGAGGGGTGTTGAAGTAAAAATAATAATAATAAATACAGATTTATCTTAAAGCGCAGAAAACGCATTTTACTAAAAGAAAGGTAAATTACAAGAAAACTGAAAAACTAAAACATGTCAAACACCGCTTCAATACGTCGTCGAGCTTGTACAAAATATTTTGTTGTTGTTCATAAACAACGTTCGCACTTATCTGTAATAATAGTAATCTTTTCCGTTTGATCGTGAGTTATATTAAGTACAAAAAACAATGATAATAAAGATATTTCATGTTTGTGCTTGTAAACTGTACTTGCATCAAAATAATTGTTTTCGTTAAATAAAATCGCAGAAGATATGGGATCAATTAATTATTATTACTTATAAAATGCAATTTATACTTTGTAAGGACGCAGAATAAACAGTGAACTAACACTGAACGATGTGCAGCTCTAATTATATGCAAAACAAAGAAACAATCCAAAAACAAACAGAAGGCATCGTCTTCCACACTGACTTATGTTTCTTTTCCTACCATTGTTACCAACACTGCCAGTGATCCTACCAATCATTATGTTATTTATTTATTGTACCAAAACGACCGAAACTTAATTTTCGTAGAGCACAACTCTACCACTAAGAGACCAGTGTGCTGGTCGGCTAAAGACTGATTCACACAAGATGTCAACGGAACAGAATGAACTGTCACTAGACGGAACGTAGACACGACATTAATTCTCTCAGATTAGCACCAAAAAATGAGAGTGAGTTTATCACATGTCGTCTGTGATACAAAAAGTCGGGATATAGTTACGGAATACAAGAAAGTAGAACCGTAAACGTAATTAACAGCCTAAGAAAACTTCGTTACAGATATTCTTGAACTATTCTGTTTGATAAGTTACTGGGATGTGAAACAACGTTTCAAAACATCTACATTTATTTTCTAGTGAAAATTTGTACGTTCAAACCCATCATACCAAATTTATAAGGAATTACATAGAATCTGTTTACCTTATCCATTATGTTTGTAACAAATGACGTCACAAACAACTTCATAAACGGTTGTTTAATGAAAATTACTTCATCGGTTTATGCTCTTATTTATTTACAGTGTTGGCTACAGCTCTGTTCTGTTGTTGTGAAACGTAAATCATTTTGCGCTTTCAGATATCTGTCTCGCTTATGGAAGAATACTCAGTGCAAAAATCTATCCAAATCAGCAAGGAGGATTTGCAATTTGTCACGGAAACAATGCAAAATAATGAAATAAAGATCAACTATAATATGGGTGAGAGCGGCGAAAGTAAGTTAACATTCGAATTTAACAAACGACAACACATTCCTCCCCACCAACGTCGACCTAAGAACTTTTTTACCGAGAAAGCATGTCGGTGTCGTGACATGACGTTCGGTTTCGACAAGAGAGAATCGGCCTTTATACTAATACTTAGGTTAATACGATGTCTGGCGAGCTTATTAGTTAGTCATCTAGTTAGTTTGATGTTCCATGGATTATCTGCACAACAAATCGTAATGACGTTGAACAAGTGATTTTACATACATATCACAACTTAATTTTTAAATAAGGCTACATGCTGAATGCTTATAAAAAGTGCATTTTTTTCTAAATATCTACATATGTGAGTTAGTAATTCTTATCCAGCACCTTTTATGCATTACATTAACAGAAATTCTTCTACAGGTCAGAAGGAGTTATCAAGGAAAAACTTTTGCAGATCTTTTCAAATTTCACTTTGCTATTTCTCAGACATTTTATATCCCTGGGCAAGCTGCTAAAATTTTTTGTTGCAACATTGTGCACTCCATCCAGTGCTAAAGACAACCTCGTGTAGAGCAACGAATGTCTGTTTCCTTCTGATTTTATAATTATGTGCATCATTGTCCCTTTTGATCTGTAGTGAATTGTTTACAAGAAAAACTTGAGGAGGGAATAAATGTACTGAGCAGCAGTAGTCAGGATGGCCAACTCTTTAAACTGATGTCTACACGATGATCGTGGGTGTGCACGACATATGACTCCTACAACATGTTTTCGAGCAACGTCAACCTACTAATTTGTCTCTCTCCAAGATTTGCAATGATGCTAGATGTTTTAGGAGCACCAAAATATTCCTTTTCCAGTTTTAAAATTCTCATCGGTACGAACACCTAAGATTTTTGAAGTTTCAAACTGATTTATTATTACCATGGTACTGCTGTTATACGTGTAGTACCTCTAGATGTGTAGAACTGAATATGTTGTGTTTTTTAAATTGAGCGTGAGACTTTTTGCAGGAAACCAGTCTTTGATGTTTTAAGAAAATTGTTTACTATTTCTTCTCTTTCTGTGTGTGTGCTGAGGCTGATTACAATACTAGTATCATATGCAAAAAAAAGCTAATTCTGCTTGTTGTATATTGGACGGAAGATCGTTTATTTATATAAGGAATAATAATGGAACTAAGATTGAGCCTTGGGGAACCCCATACCTGATTTCTTTGCGTCAGAATAATATCCACGGAGTAAATTGGTTGAACTACTAAATACAAGTTTCCTGCATTCTTTTGGTTACATGTGTCCACTGGCTGGCTGTACCATCAGTCCCATAAGGCTTCCATTTGTCTAGGATAATGATGTGAGTCACACAATTAAAAGCCTTAGATAGGTTGTAACATTTTAAACCAATCCCAATGCACCCTTCCAGATATATGGTAGATGCGACTGTTTCCAGCGAGTGTTCGTCAATCACGTAGTCAGACAACAACAAGTCTTCCCTTCTGTCTGTGCGCGATACGTTATGGATGACGTGATTTCGTAGGAGACGCGAATATGGGTGTAGGAACTTTCCTCGTCGAGAGTGTGTGGTTCGCACGGGAGTGCGAGTGTGGGGGTGGGTGGGGGTGAGTGGGGGCTGTGGGGGCGCACAGTGGTCCCCCGCGCGGCCCGGGGCGGTCCCGCTGGCGCACGCCCGCTATCGAACGGCGGCGGGCGCGCACTGCGCATGCGCGGCCTGCCCCCGGCGCGCCCGCGCACCGCCAGTAGGCCACACGCAGCGCACCGCGAAACACAGACTGCGCTGCGGCCGGCCGCGCGACTCATGGACGAAGGCGGCGGCGGCGGCGGAGGCGGCGCCGGGGGCGGCGGAGGCGGCGGCGGCGGCGGCGGGGGCAGAGGCGCAGGCTGCCCCGGGGGCGGCGCGGGCACCAGCCGCAGGCCCAAGCCCGACCTCGACCTCATCGAGAGGGCCTCTTCCATCGAGGACCACTGCCTGCAGGTAGGGGCCGGCGTCTGTTGCCGCCGCCGGCGGCGATGCTCTGAGACGGACGGAGTGTCGTCGCCCACGGCCTGTATGTAGTACCTCAGAACTTGGTATTCGCTCGCAGACAGTGATCTGACGCAATGATCGGCCGCCACGGCACAACATCGAGAATTTTGCGGCTAAGAACAATCTACATTTCACTGAAGACGTCGTAAGACAGCCATTCCATGCATTAGGAGGAAACAGTCACTTTAAAAAAAAAAAAGAAAAAAAAAAGAACGAGAAATTTAGCCACACTTGAGTGACTCTTCTTTATAAAAAGCCAAAGAAGGGAAAGGATCAAAATCTTCTATGCTTCCACAACCTCTTACAGTATTTCAATGGTTATTAACTCTCGCAAATATAATAAAAAGTAATCCGAAATTATTTACTTGGTGGAAGGGGAAAGAGGGGAGATCTCACACACAGGTAAGCAAAAGAGACTGAAGAACAGCGACCTTTTACCTGCTGCCAACCTCACGTTCTAGTTTACATTTTAACACAGCTTCATTATTGTTTATTCCAACTTCACAACTGGTAGGACATACAAGTGTTATATCCAGTTATTAAAAGCAGCAATGTACGAAAATATAGTCACTGCTTATTAGACAAAAAATTCAAAGCTAACCATACAGTCCACGTTCGTATTCATTACTAATTTCCTAAACGTATTTCCACTTAGAAGTGTGACATTTTGAAAATTTCCACATGAAAATTGCTAAAGTTTTGATGAAACTTTGTATGGAACAATAACTGTCTCACCATACACACGTATTTGTTAACTTTCAACGCCTCAGACTCCTCTTAAACCTGGAAAAAAAACTTCATTCATAATTTCTTATTCCTTTCTTTTCCTCTTAATTATCTGATACTTTTTCTCTCATCACATTTCCTCTTCCTACATATCTTGATATTTGTATCGTATTGAAGATTTACTAATATTCGATACAACTCCGGTCCACTCAAGGTGTGACGACCCCACTACCCGCCATGACCCACTGGCTCATTCTGCCCGTGCGTGACTGCTACATAATATGTATGCGCGCCCAAATCGTAAAACTCGCGTTGTCGGTACAATGCCCTACCGACGTCCCTCACGAAAAACTTGTACGCAAGAAGTTATGCTGGTCTCACAATGTGTAACGTTAACTGGAAACCAGTTATTCGTCTTTTGCAACTGAATGCTCTGTTTTCAACCAAAAGTTTCATACATTCTTATTGGGCGCCTTCACTGGCCTATGAAATAATTCATGAACTATACATATTATGAGACAGATATCGTTTCCTGGCAGCACATACAGGTTATCTTGCTACTTCCAATTGTAAGACTCTGACTTATCACTTACTTTTATGTTTCCTATTTTTTCGTGTGTACATTGACTTACGTGTAGGCATAAGAAGAACGCAATGTAAGCTTCTAGTTATCTGTACGTGACAATGGAAACATCCAGTTGCAAAATACGGATAACATTTACTCTTATATACGTGGTAAACATAACTGAGAGAGCAAGTAACAAAAATGGCAACCAGTATTAATAACAGAATTGTATAACTGTAGAGAGGTGTAAGACTTACAGCTGCTGAACGCTTCTGTTAGATGCACACGATGCTGCCGGAATTCATGTGTCAGTTAATTCACTCTCTGCAGGTTGGAGAAAAAGTCATAGTTTCAAGGTACGAATTTTTGTCGTTTTTGTGAATTCCTAGACAGAAACGAACATACACTCGGCTGACGATCATATTTAAATTCAGTGATAAGGCACTATGAGGGACGAAGCACGTGTACTGGAATAGGAAATTCATTTTTTGACAAATTCATTGACGATTTAATTAGCGCTTATTTACTAGGAGAAAAATAAGAAAAGGAAGAAAGAAACATGCAACAATACGTGTAACGTGTACTGAAAACGAATTTTACACTATTCAGTCGTGAAAGAGCGACTATAGGACATTCAGGAACTCAGAATGAACGTTTGCGCAGAATTTCTTCTAAGCATTGTGAAGAGTAGCATAATAGTTTCATCAGAACTTTTGTTTTGTGATTGCCAGAGCAGAATGAGACAGCAAGACATTCGCTAACCACTTGCCACTGTATTATATAGTACATCAGATGTAATGTCTATGGAGATAATATTTTACGTGTGTTACGTTGTTCATTAAATTTGGAAGACTGATACAAATCCTGTGCAAACAGCCACCATTAATCAATTTATTTAGGACATAATTACTTTCTTATTTTAAAATGTACAAAGGTATCATGAACTCTTAGACATGAGGCATTTATTCAAACACGCGTGTGGCGAATGTATTGCTAACTCTTTATCCCGTTCTTCGGAGATATTAATTTGTTAACAACGTAAAAATCGTACCATTATTTGATGAGTTGGCGGGGCGCTCGGCTTTAAGTAGGAAATTATTCATGCTGAAAAGGTGTTGGCAACAGCAAACCGCAGAATAAAATCGACGTGGAAGGTCCGGTCTATATTAGCTTGTTGGTGATGTCAGTTGTGCGAACATGGAATTAATTAATACAACAAGCTTGCCGACCTACACCTACCCACCCTCGCTGACACACACACACAGACACGCACACATACACACACACACACACACACACACACGCACACAAGCTCTTCGTCGGACATTACATCGCCCGCCACTAGGGATATACGAGAGTTTCTCCCAGGAAGTGTTCTGTGTACGTAAGCTTTAATGAACAATGAATGCAAAACACAGATGAGGAGTGCGCAAACAGCCGATTTGTAGAATTTCTGATGATGTTTATGTAACTAACACAGTTCGGTAGCACTTTTTATTTGGTGTAATGATAATCACATTTTCCAAGTATAATCTAAAAACTGTGTAGTTTATCATAGTCCCTAATCTCAGAACATGAACAGAACATAAAATCTTTTGCACCAGCTGCTTTAATCTAAAGACCATTCTGGGTCTCAATCGGTGGCAACGACCTCTGAAATCAACATCTGGCACCAGACGTTGCACAGTACCGAAGTCGTAATTAACAGTATTGAAAACACAATTCAGCTCACCGCTTAATGTGTGAATACGCCTTGATCAAACGAAATAAATTACAGTGTTACTGGTAAATTAAAGGCCAGTCACCATCTTAATCGCACAACCTTCTGCAGAGGTATAAGCTTTAAACTGATGTGCTGTGATCATGTCAAAGGGGTTCTTGCCTGGTCCAAAGTACGAGTTTTAGGAGCAATGTATATATTTAAAGGTCCAATGTATATATTTAAAGGTTTGCATCAGTTATATTTCTATTGTAACCTAAACTGCCTGCGAAAATTTAACTCGAAGGGTTTTGTCCATCCTACGACCATAATTACCCGTGAATCAATGGCGACGAAGCTTTCTGATGTACAGTGTTAAACGAAGTTCATATGAGCGGTAAGCAATATATCAGATAAAGGTCATTCGTGAATGAGTTACGTATTGTAACGAATATATTTGAATCTGCAGACAGATCTGCAAGAGAAGTGCCAGCAAACTTTAATTGTGATAGCAGAGTTACGTCGACGGAGTGACTGTTAGTATAGATCCGGTAACGATAACTTACTTCCTGTACCCATGATTCATTCAATCAGTTTAATCGTAGGTGTCATGCTCCTCCTAACTTTTCAGTTTATGCATAGTGTTTCGAATAGGACATAGCTGACTCTAATGAGTGTTGAGGCTAAAACGTCCTATAAGAATTCGTGAGGAGCAGGGTGTTATGTCCGTTCCGCTGGCCTGATTTGCTTTACCTCGATTTCCTACATTACTGCAGGTGACCGCCAGAATTGATCCTTAAATGAAACAGTGTGAAGTCTAGGTCCACAGAACTGAGCTACCACTAAGATATCCTTAACCTCTGAGGGACACTAAGCCTTGACGAAAACAGTGCGTTTAAAAGGTCATATCCGACTTGATTCACTGCGCAAAGATGGCAAAGGAAAACAAAGCACCTCGTTCTGTTGCTATCACTACAGTTCCATCACTCTTCGCTGTGTACAGAAACTATATTACACTACTTTAACTTGCAACTTCGTACTGTTGAGTGTAGGCATGTTATTAAAACACGTTAGGATACTTCCATCTGTCTCCCATCTTTGACTGCTACTCGCAGGCTCCGTTAGGCAGATGGGGCCACAGGCACGAATGTAACGTATGTGAAACACGACGCAGTGACCTGCATACATAGAGAGCGGTGGTAGTGTGTCGTCATACACCATTCATTATCTGCTTACGTGAAAGAACAGAGTCCAGTGTATCAACGTGCCAATCCGGCTAAGAATTAGAACTCCCGTAATGTATTCTCCAACGACAGTAAAGGCAAAAATTGTTGTTATCGTGACAATCATAACTTTCTCTCTTACGCGACCCGCACGATCGACACTGGTCTTTGACACAATGACTGGCGTCGACCGTCAGTTGCGCTTTACTCTACGACCCACACACACACATCGCTATCTTATAGGAATAAGTCATTTTTTAACATAGGCTGTCTACTGCGTGAGATTTAAAGGGAGCAACGAAAATCTGGGTGTATGGATCTGTCCATGAAGAGAATCAGTATTACAGAGGATAATAATACCGGGTAGTTTTAATGAAGTGCGGTTACTCACAGACGTCCCGGATGCCCTCTAATTGCTGTATGGCAGCCAAACTTAATAGATATTATAGTGCGTTACAAATAATGCAGTTTCTGCGTCAGTCACTTCGTTATTTTGTCACAACGCGTTTCGATGGTTCACACCACCATCTTCAGGGAGGGAATTAATTATTTACATGGCTGGTGTTGCTGTAGAGTACAGACGTCTTTTCCTAGTCGCAAACCGACGGCAGTGTAGGTTATTTTGCGTCTTTTGCTAATGATGAAACTGTTTATTTAGAAAAGGCGCTTTAGAGGCAAAAGAAAACATTAATTTCTGACGGTGAATTATACTTACTGGACGTCAGAGTTGTTAAAGGTCTGCATACTGTGGCCTAATGTATTTCCTCTCCACCGAACGTTATATTTACAACTCTACCGTCCCTGTACGTCAGTTCACTGTCAGAAATTCTTGTTTTTCAACGTCTAAAGTGCCTTTTTTAAATAAACAATTTTTACCATTAGCAAAAGACGCAAGACCTACACTGCCGCTGGCCTGCGACTGTGAAAAGATGTCTGTACTGTTAACCAACATCAACCATGTAAATAAACAATCTTCACCTGAAGCCGATGGCGTGATCCATCAAAACGCATAGTGGCAATATAAAGAAGTGACTGGCGCAGAAACAGTTTTATTTATACTGACCAACACTCGCAGCCCTCATAATGCCGTCCCTTATGAACGAAATGTTCATTCTAATGCGTTAAAACGGTAGCGGTTAATGTCGGAAAACAAATTAGTTTCAGTTTTGGCCAAAACGTGCAAATCTGGCGCTATACACTGTTTGTATGACTGCATGACACCCATGCTGTCAGCTGACAAACCATAAAGTGAGTGAACAGTATGGACGTAGAGAAGGAAGACGGTGCGCTGTTAGTGAGTCTGCTTTCTGTGAACGGCAGCAGCTACAGTGGTGCACTGAGAGAGTATCGCCGACTGAGAGCCAGATGTCGTTAAATAGCTTAAAGAAGACGTAAACGAAGATTGAAAATACAGGTGAGCTTATTGTGGCACCTGGAAGGGGAAGGCGTCCCATCACAGCGGAGATTATTGACGGTGTCGGCGTTGCTACAACTGACCCAGTAACAAGTGGCCCGGGTAAGGCTAGTGCTAGTGTACTGTCGCGTGCATTGTCAGTCGAGCAGTCAACAATACGGACTGTTTTGTACCTTTTTTGCACTGGTACCAGTACAGTATCCAGACGGTGCAGAAACTGAAACCTCATGATCCGCAGCAACGTTCTGAATTTGCTAATAGGTTTGGCCGGGCAATATTCTATGGAGTGATGAGGCACATTTTACACTACAGAGTGCAGTGAGTATACTAAACTGCCCAATTTGGGGTACTGTTAAATCGCGTGTTGTGCTTAAATAGCCACCGCACTCGCCGTATGTGACTGTGTTGTGTGGATTCACGAGCACCTTTATTCACGGTCAACTCTTCTTTGAAGAGAATATACCCAGAGGTTCTTTCAGGCTTACAGGCAATGTGTTATCTCCAGAGGTTTCCCAGAGAGCAATGAGAGAAGCATTCAACGAATTCGAACATAAAACATTGGCAAACAATCTAAACAAGAACCCTAAAAAGTTTTGGTCATATGTAAAATCGGTAAGCGGATCTAAATCCCCTATTCAGTCACTCGTTGACCACGATGGCACCGAAACAGAGGACGACCGAAGAAAGGCAGAAATACTGAATTCAGTGTTCCGAAACTGTTTCACTGCGGAAAATCGTAACACGGTCCCTGACTTCAGCCGTCGCACGGACGCCAAAATGGAAAATATTGAAATAAACGATATCGGAATTGAAAAACAACTGCTATCACTTAGTAGCGGAAAAGCATCCGGACCAGACGAGATACCCTTAAGATTCTACAATGATTATGCTAAAGAACTTGCCCCCTTTCTATCAGCAATTTATCGTAGATCGCTGGAAGAACGTAAAGTACCTAGCGACTGGAAGAAAGCGCAGGTCGTTCCCATTTTCAAGAAGGGTCATAAATCAGATGCGAATAATTATAGGCCTATTTCGCTTACGTCAATCTGTTGTAGAATAATGGAACATGTTTTGTGTTCTCGTATTATGACGTTCTTAGATAATACAAATCTCCTTCATCATAACCAACATGGATTCCGCAAACAGAGATCATGTGAAACTCAGCTCGCCCTATTTGCCCAAGAAATTCACAGTGCCGTAGACACTGGCGAGCAGATTGATGCCGTATTCCTGGACTTCAGGAAGGCATTTGATACGGTTCCGCACTTACGTTTAGTGAAAAAAATACGAGCTTACGGAATATCGGACCAGGTTTGTGATTGGATTCAGGATTTCCTAGAAGAAAGAACACAACATGTCATTCTTAACGGTTCAAAATCTGCAGATGTAGAGGTAATTTCGGGAGTACCGCAGGGAAGCGTGATAGGACCTTTATTGTTTACAATATACATAAATGACTTAGTTGACAACATCGGTAGCTCCGTGAGGCTATTTGCAGATGACACGGTTGTCTACAAGAAAGTAGCAACATCAGAAGACTCGTACGTACTCCAGGAGGACCTGCAGAGGATTAATGCATGGTGCGACAGCTGGCAGCTTTCCCTAAACGTAGATAAATGTAATATAATGCGCATACATAGGGGCAGAAATCCATTCCAGTACGATTATGCCATAGGTGGTAAATCATTGGAAGCGGTAACGACCGTAAAATACTTAGGAGTTACTATCCGGAGCGATCTGAAGTGGAATGATCACATAAAACAAATAGTGGGAAAAGCAGGCGCCAGGTTGAGATTCATAGGAAGAATTCTAAGAAAATGTGACTCATCGACGAAAGAAGTAGCTTACAAAACGCTTGTTCGTCCGATTCTTGAGTATTGCTCATCAGTATGGGACGCTTACCAGGTTGGATTAATAGAAGAGATAGACATGATCCAGCGAAAAGCAGCGCGATTCGTCATGGGGACATTTAGTCAGCGCGAGAGCGTTACGGAGATGCTGAACAAGCTCCAGTGGCGGACACTTCAAGAAAGGCGTTACGCAATACGGAGAGGTTTATTATCTAAATTACGAGAGAGCACATTCCGGGAAGAGATGGGCAACATATTACTACCGCCCACATATATCTCGCGTAATGATCACAACGAAAAGATCCGAGAAATTAGAGCAAATACGGAGACTTACAAGCAGTTGTTCTTCCCACGCACAATTCGTGAATGGAACAGGGAAGGGGGGATCAGATAGTGGTACAATAAGTACCCTCCGCCACACACCGTAAGGTGGCTCGCGGAGTATAGATGTAGATGTAGATGTAGATACATGACCTACAAGGTCATCTGATCTGAATCCATGTGAGTTTGGTTCTCGGGGTATCTATAAGAACGCGTTACTACGGACGCGTTGGTACCTATCTCATCTGACGGTCAGTATACTGGAACACGTTGCTCAGATTCCACAGGGACTGCTGCGAGCAATTGTTGATCACGTCGTTTTACAGACGGAGCATATCGTGGACGTCTCTGATGTAAGCAGTGGTTCGTAATAAAATCAACGTTATGCCTTTCTCACTTGTTTGACATTTTCTACCTACGCCCGTTCCTAATAGATCACGTGTGGAAACATTTATATGCGTCTTTCTTGCACTCAGAGCGCCAGATTTGAACTCGGTGTCAGAAACTGGAACTGCTTTTTGCCAGCGTAAATCAGTTCCTCATTAACGCATTAGAATATCTTCCAAGTTTCGCTGCCATACGATAATTACAGCCCACACTGGACCCTGTGTGTCGCTGCTCTTTGATTATAAACACCCGGTACGTAATAGCAGGCTTATATTCTTTGAAGATTATGCTAAATACAGGTTGCTTTGATATTTGAACTTATCAGAAGTTGTTTAAATTGTTGCAAAATTTTTTTATGTAACTAGGTTTTAGATTTATTGATTATACGTCTAGATCTTCAGGATGTTAACAAAAGTGTTGAATATTTTGCGAGGTGATGGTAACCATCGAAACAAGAAAAAAGTGCAACAAACGTGGGTTCTAAAATGCATTCCTTAATATCTGCGATCACTTGTTTATCTTCTCTATTGTGAAACAGATCTCCTCTATTGAACAAGCGCTTATAGCTCTTGAAATATGCATGTTAAACCCTACGTTTACTGTACTTCTTTTTCTTGCTTTGGCCCATACTACCTCCAACCAAAAGAAGGAAAGTAAAGAGCTTACAGTGAAAGAGATGTGTTTCACAGTAGCGAAGATGAAAAAGTCCTCATCGCTCTTAAGCTAAGTATTTTAGAGCCCACTGTTACTGCAGCATTTTTTTTCTTGTTTCGACGGTTACTACCACCTCACAAAATATTCGACACATTCAGTTGAGAAGAGAGACGGAGGACACTTAGGATAGCACTAACCTTTGCCCACATTCCTGTTCCACCCTCGAACGCGTGCGGAAAACGGCCCTCGGTAAGCCTCCGTATGAGCTCGGTTTGTTTGTGTCTGTGATTTTACCATCACGGTAATTTTGCGAGACGTTTGCAAGAGAAGGTAATATGTTGCATGTGGATCTTGGTCCGCAGGCTCTGGGATTGGAGGGGGGAGGGGAGCTGGAAGCAGTAAAATGCGTGCTTAGAAACCGAGAGATCGCGGTATAGATCTCAGTCGAAACGTGGATATTTTCGTTCTAGCTTTAACCTATCCTTTACCCCTCGGAGATGTGAAGGTTCACTAGGAATGACAAGCGGTTAGGATTCCATGCTGAATCTTAGGCCCTTTTTTCCGGGTACGTTTAGTGTGATAGGTCAGGAGCACGCAAGTCGCCGAAGAAGCGTTCAATTGAAACTTATTCATCAGGACACTGTGCCACATGAAATTATCAATTGTTACGTAAGCTCTCCGAAATTTAAAACTATACCTCTCGGTGACGTATAATGTCTGGCTTGCAGATTCTGCAGTTAGAGTCAGTTGAACTTTTCCCTCAAACTGCGGTGCTAACCAAAAGAATTCATGACGAAACAGGCAGCTCTTCTTTGGGTGACGATGTTCGGTCTGTGGGGCGGCCAACTGCGTAGTCATCAGTCCTCCAACAGAGTCCCAATTTTTACACAGTCCAATTTTTACACAGTCCAATTTTTACACAGTCCAATCTAGCCACTGTTACGAATGATGATGATGACGAAATGATGAGGACAACGCTAACACCCGGTCCCTGGGCAGAGAAAATCCCCAACCCGGCCGGGAATCGAACCCGTGATCCAGAGGCAGTCTTCTTTGGAGATTCTCTATCTCCTCACGTACTTGTTCCTGCTACTGGTCTCGGACAGAGCGGCAATACGCACCTAATCGGTTTGAGAAACGTTTTTGTGAGTGAAGTATATTTCCTCTGATTTCACCAGCCAATCTGCATCTGCAACTAGTTTTACCTGCTCATTTTACGTCAATTAACTCTAGGCACATTCTCCTAGACTTTACTGTTTCCGGGTTTTGATAACCAATTGTCTAATCGAAGAATGGTGCGCCTTTCTAGTTCTTTATGCGCGGTTCTTACGCATATGTGCATGGTATCGCGAGCTTAATGTTGATCGTGAATTTAGTCTGCATTTGCTAAAGGGTGGTTGTTGTGTTCTTCCTACAGAAATACCCATTCACCTTTCGATGATGTCCTCTTCTGCAGTCCAGGCCACGCGCCTGTCCTGTCAGATAAGAGAGTTGAGTGACCTGTAGTAGAGACAGAGTGTATCAGATTTTTGTTAGTGTCAGCTAAACTGAGCTGTTAAACGACAGACAGTCTGTGAGCGATGATTTCACGGTATTGTTACTCGTCTGATACAAAAACACGACCGAGCAAGGTGTCGCAGTGTTTAGCACGCTGGACTCGCACATTCGGGAGGACGACGTTTCAAACCCACGTCCGCCCATCCCGATTTAGGTTTTCTGTGATTTCCCTAAATCGCTTCAGGCAAACGGCGCGATGTTTCCTATGAAAGGACACGACCGTCATCCCTCCCTAATGCGATGGGACCGACGGTCTGGCTGTTTGGTCCCCTCCCATAACCAACCAACAAAAACACGGCCATGCCCGTCACACTCTTGAGTTACAGTTTCAACACACACACCCAACCGTCGTCACTCGCAACAGCTTAGCCTATGCTATTGAACCAAACCTAATACCAAAAAGGGTTACAAGACGGACATAATGCTCGCTCAAATACACCCAACGTGATCCCTTTTAATGTTTAGTTCTCGGTTTCAACTTGCGCAATACGTCACGCGGATTTTAGTTACTTCAAAAAAGTCACAGTTTACATCTAAAAATCGGAATCTCGCTCGTTCGTCTTTCTCACACGTTCACATTCACTTTGCGGCACTTCACAGTCAAGTTTTTCTCATTACTCTGCTGAATTACTACATCTGTTCAGAGCTCCTAATGTATGCGTCCGAACGTGATGATAGCTGAGCTCCGAACTTCCCAAGACTTCACAGAGCAATTCTTTGGCCCAGCAAATACGCGAGTACGAACTGTCCTCTGACTGGCTGAGGCGCATCATAGACATTCCGATATTAGTACTAAACCGCACATTCCCACGTCTTTTACATTTGACCAGTCTCGGCCTAATAGCTTTTATGAACATTTCATTAAAAGAACGTATTTATAAAATCCACAATTATCGACAGGTCTCCCTTTTTAAATAACAGAACTATCTTAAAATGTTTCTTGTTTTCCCAGTACCACAAACCGGCTAGTTACACTTTGCAAATGAGAGTATGATTCAGTCTTTGTACTGATACCCACGCTAATGTAGACACAGTTAATAGACATGATAATAATCATTTATTATACAGGGTGAAGAACAATTCGTGGACTCGGACTTTGCAGTGCTATTCCTCACGTACTAACAATACAATGATGTCTCTCACAAGATTTCGCACTGCGCATATCACCGGCAGTAAACGGACGTCAAATATTGACAATCTGGCAACACTTTAATGACATGTAGGTAATTACCTCTCTCATTATGTCTGAATAGTGCTGTGCAGTTGGTGCAGTGGTTAGCATTTTGGGTTAGCATGTGGGAGGTCTAGGGTCCGATTATAAATCAAGGAAAATTTGTCTTTATTTGCTAAATTTAGTCTTCGTGGTACGGCCTCTGGCGTCTTAATCGTCGTAGAGCGATTACAGTCGGTCTTCTTCAAAACATTTGCACTTACGTACTACGACCGCAGAAATGGAAGTACAATCGTTTTCATTGGTCAGCTTTTAAAGAAGTCTTTTGCACGTCATGGACGCGAATTGTTTCCCACCACTGCATCTGCTAGATTTCAGACCTATTTTCTGTGTACCCTCCCACAATAATCCCATCGATTAGTACCAACAATTATTCTTGCCACGTTCCGGTCCACTACATTAGTTAGGAATGTACTATAATAAAACCGGATACATGTGGCTTAAGTAAAGGTGTATACGCCTCGAACTCCTGTATACTCACCCAGTACGCTGCCCACTGCACGAAATGCACAGCGCTTGTCCTACTGCGGACACGTGTAGTGACTGTACGTGTGATTACAGTGTTGCCAGATCGAGAATCTTTAACATCCGTTTACTGCCGGAAATATGGGCAGAACGAAATTTTGTGACAGACATTTTTGTTTTGCCAGTATGTGAGAAATATCGCTGCGAAGTCAGAGTGCGTGAATTTTTCTTCATCCTGTATACCTCGCATTCAGAGCATCACACGAATAATTAAATTTATCAAATCATCAATAATCAATAAAAGTCCTAATATTCAAAGAAGATGGAACTTTTTTCCAAAATACGCTGTTATAACTACGTATGATTTGAGTATGAAAGCAGGTGTTGACAGGTGTGAAAATTACCTAATTTTCATTTTAATAAGTCACGGCTGCAAAATACTAACGCGAATCCTTTACAGACGACTGGAAAAACTGGTAGAAGCCGACCTAGGGGAGGATCGGTTTGGATTCCATAGAAATGTTGGAAGACATGATTCAATACGACTTATCTTAGAAGATAGATTAGGGAAAGGCAATCCTACGTTTCTAGCATTTGTAGACGTAGAGAAAGCTTTTGACAATGTTGAGTGAAAAACTGTCTTCCAAACCAGACGGCTGTCATAAGAGTCGAGGGGCATTAAAAGGAAGCAGTGGTTGGGAAGGCAGTGAGACAGGCTTGTAACCTATCCCCGATGTTATTCAATCTGTATACTGAGCAAGCAGTCAAGGAAACAAAAGAAAAATTTGGAGCCGGAATTAAAATCCATGGAGAAGAAATAAAAACTTTGAGGTTTGCCGATGACATTGCAGTTCTGTCAGAGACAGCAATGGACCCGGAAGAGCAGTTGAACGGAATGGACAGTGTCTGCAAAGAAAGGTATAAGATGAACATCAACAAAAGGAAAACGAGGATAATGGAATGTAGTCGAATTGAATCAGGTGGTGCTGAGGGGGTCAGATTAGGAAATGAGACACTTAAAGTAATAAATGGGTTTTGCTGTTTGGGGAACAAAATAACTCCTTGATGGGCGAAGTAAAGAGGATATAAAATGTCGACTGGCAATGCCAAGAAAAGGGTTTCTGAAAAAGAGAAATTTGTTTACATCCAGTATAGATTTAAGTGTCAGAAAGCCTTCTTTGAAAGCACTTGTATGGAGTGTAGCCATGAATGGAAGTGAAAGATGGACGATAAATAGTTTAGACAAGAAGAGAATAGAAGCTTTGGAAATGTGGTGCTAGAGAAGAATGATGAAAATTAGATGGGTAGATCACGTAACTAACGTGGAGGTAATGAATAGAAGTGGGGAGAAGGGGAATGTGTGGCACAACTTGACTAGAAGAAGGGATCGGTTGGTAGGACATGTTCTGAGGCATCAAGGGATCATATTGGAGGGCAGCGTGGAGGGTAAAAATCGTAGAGGGAGACCAAGAGATGAATACACTAAGAGTATTAAAAAGAATGTAGGTCGCAGGAGGTACTGGGAGATGAAGAAGCCTGCACAGGATAGAGTAGCATGGAGAGCTGCATAGACCCAGTCTCTGGACTGAGAACGACAACAACAACTTGATTTGAGGCCGTAAGATGCTGATACCTTTCGATCACAGCCATTACTACTTGAAACTATTGTTGAATCAGGTCGCAAATCTGTTATGTTCGGACCATAGCTCATTGTCTGTATCTATTTGCTCCGTAGCGTCCGACTTACGTAGGAGTGGTACAGGGCGCTACGACTCACGCTGTTCAATATTTGTTTAACATATTTGAGAATGACCACGTGGCTTATAGTAAATTGCAATAAAGTGCGAGTATTTTATTTCGAGTAACCGAAACACGGCTTGTTTAAACTTAGATAATGTTTACGCTCCTTATAGACACAGCCAGTGGCTGATACGGAGTTTAGGGCAATTAATCTTTCTTAACCAAGGGTAGGTCTGAACGAGCGGAGCTAACCGAGTTGTTTCCAGACGAGAAGGAATAGACGGCAGCCTTCATTCCGCAAGAAACGACCACTTTATATAATGCGCAGCGTTGCACATCCAGTTCTGTCGTTCGTTCCTTTGTGCTGCCGCTTTCTGTTACTTTCTCTCCCTCCACCTCCGTCTCCTCTCCTGCACTGTCTCTCTCTCTCTCTCTCTCTCTCTCTCGACCGTAATTCGTGTTTAAGCGCTTTTGAGTTATCCGAATCTCTTACGCTTAGCCGTTAATGCCGAGCTGCCGAGCTGCTGGGATTTTATGTAGATCTGTGTGAAGCGCGAGTCTCTTCCTCCACAGAGAAATCGCTGTGACCCACTTTTGTGTCGGATGTGTCACTTACTCTACCAGTCTCCACTCGAAGAGCCACACTGCGGGTAGGCGAAGGAGAGCACTGTGAAACGAACGATCTCAGCGTTTACCTAAAGTGATGCTGAAAATCTTACCCTGCATTGCCAGATGGGAATTTGAACCCCTATTACTCAGACAGTGTGAAGGAGGGCTTATGAATCAAAAACATCTTCATATCTCCCTTTCACGCAAAGAAGACTGAAATTTATATTGTTTTCAGTCCCCTCTTCATGTTATCGAGGGTAAGTCAAAAATTATCCGCTTAATGCCTTTTATTGCAATAGAAACTGGACACGTCCGTTAACACCATTTTTCGATATAGTCCCCTTACTTTTCAAGGCTCTTGGTGCTCTGCTGCACAAACATCCTGATGTCTCCAGAAAGCAGGGTTTTCGGTTGGGCAGCGAGCCACGCATGCACCGCGTCCTTCATTTCTTGGTCCTGGTGGATCGACGGTCCCCTAATGCCTCTTCAGGTGGATCGAGCCAGTGGCTGTTGGAAGGGGCAAGATCAGGTCTGCACAGGGGATGAAGCAGTACTTCAGATTTGAGTCTGCAGAGCGCTTCAGCAGTGTGGGGAGCGGTGTGCGGTCGGGCACTCCCGTGCAACAGCACGGCACCTTCTGACAGAAGTCGTCGGCGTTTGATTTGAATTGCTGGCCTTGTACATCCCGAACAACGATAAGCATCAGTTTTCCTTCACGTGGTTGGTTTTTGAACTTTTTGATGCTGGGCGATTGCGGTTGTTTCCATTCCACACTACGCCGTTTACTCTCCTTCTCGTAATGACGGGTCCGTGTTTCGTCGCCAGTGATTATTCTGTCGTTACCTCAAATGTATTTGGCATATGTCCAAGCGCGTTTGTTCATGTAACACTGCGAGTTGTTTCGGGACCCATCTTGCACAGAGCATGTGAGTCTGTAGCGAATTATTTCGTATACAGAACTATGACTAGTAAGGTGCCTATTCAACACTGGTCACTACCCCGCCTACCAGAACAATGCCACGTGCACATTCAGTGTTGCCATCATTTTGGGCCGTGGATGGTCGTCCGTCTCCTTCCTCAGGTGTAACTCTTGTGCGAACATTTTCGAGTCTTGAAATCCATTCGTAGAGACTCCGCTGCAGCAGGACACCGCTGTCGTGTTGTGACAAAAGTCTCTGATGGATCGCGGCCGCCCGTTTCTCCTTCCGACCACAAAAACCAGATCGCCGCTTACTGTTCCTCTTTCGTGCAGACTTGTTATGGAGCGGCCAGGTTCTGTCTGCAACAAACTGCAACAAAAGGAAGACTAACGGAGGAACTAGGATGAAACTTTCATAGTAGGACCACAGCTGTGAAAATAAAATAAGCGAGGACAGAGGTCAGTATGAATAGTGTAAGAAGCGATCGTCTCTACCTACGTGGATACTCAGCAAATAAAACTATAGTGCCTGCCAGAGAGCTCATCGAACGTCCTTCGCAATAATTCTCTATCGTTTCACTCTCGTACAGCGAGCGGAAAAAGCGAACACCTGTACCACTCCGTGCGAGCTCAGTGAAGCACCCACAAGACACTGTCGGGTGACGGCGTAACTGCGTAAATCTTTGAGTTCTTTGTGTTTAGCGTAGTTGCGAGGCCTGGTATGCCATATAAAGGGCATGAACAGGGTGAGATGTTGAGCAACCTCTGAAGGATACAGAGATGCCGAGTACTCGTGAGACAGCGTTATGGGCGCCTCCTTCAGTGTTTGAAAGGGACTCATTGGTTGGTGGGGGGGGGGGGGGGAGGGGGGCGGAGGGGCTTCTACATTTGGCTGGCTGGTTGAACCTTGCAGTATCCGTGTCTGGGGGCACTGAACCCCTTGTGAACCAAACTCATGGTAACCCCTCCGCATCTCCACCTGCCATCCGGTAACAAGCAACAGCCTTCCCGCTACATTTTGTGCCATCTCGCACCATTGGTCGGAGTCTGACAAGGGGTCCATCACACCTGTTAATCACGGAATTTCATGAGTCTTAGGTATGTTGGAGGGGAGCTTTTGTTGAGTGGCTGGCTAGCTGAAGTTCTGTGCGTGCCTCCTGTGCCTGTATCGTCAGTCTTGTCTACACCACCTGAGCGTATCGCAGCCGTTGACGTTCGCGGCTCCACCCTGGCGGTACGCGTTCCAGTACTGCCTGCGAACTTACTCTTTTTTTCGATTTCATAGTACAGAATGGAGAGCTGCTTCAAACCAGTCTTTGGACTGAAGACCACAACCACATCAACAACAACAACAACAACAACAGCACAGAATATCATTAAATGGTAGATGTAGGGAGGATCCCAGATACAGACGAAACTACTCATCCCTAATTTTGACCTCGATTATGCTATTAATACCTATCAATCCAGCTTCCAGTACCAATCGAGGTACCATAGATCCCTTGCGGTACAAGGAGCGAGAAACGCCCCTGTGCAGAAAAAAGATTTGCAGAAGATTAGTGGTCCCTTCAAATCACAGTATACTATAAGAGTATCACGAAAGATATTCCCTTTCACTTTCTTACGCATGCAAGAATCATCCAGGAAATTCGGTAGGATTGATCAAAAAAATGTTGAAGAGTTGATTTATATATTTGAAAAAATGTGACTGTTATGTGCGCGAAATTATTGAATTTCATAAAAGTGCTGTAGGAAGAGTTTTTAAAATGTCTCATTCTTCTGTACGTGCTACAAGGAAACTTTATTTACATTTTACAAACGTGCTGAGGGTAGGCAAATCAGACACTTTACAATCAGATCGCTGTAGCTAAAACAAAAGCATGTATCTGCAACGTAAGAATTATTGCACCAAGATGAACTCCACTTTGCCATCCCTGTCATGTTTATTTTTACATACAGGTCAAAATTTTCACAAAAGATCCAAAATTGCTGAAGACTTGTAGAGAAACAGCTTCGAGGGAAGATTCCACAATTCTGTATCAATATTATGCACCAGCTTTCACAGGAATGATCAAATACGCAAGGAACGGCTCGAAGTTGATCGAAGAAACAACAGTCTTTTAAAATTTTAAGGAAGTATGTTTTACGGTACCACTTCTGAAAAATTTGTGTGACTGCAAGGGACTAGCTTTCACTATACGTGCGCCGTGCTCTACGCGACAAATAGCATCCGGAATTCTGTTCCAGCATGACAAGTGACAACGGGCATGACGATTCTATAATTTGAAGGAGGTGTGGAGTAATGATTCATTTATTAATGAAATTATCACGGAGGAAATGACTATTTTTGAATAATTATGCGTGACATGTACTACTTAGTGGTAGTATGTGCGATAGAAATGGAAAAGAATAGAAACAGTGGACAGGGAGGATTGGAACCCCACCGTTGGTGTGGTAGGCTCGTAACTCGCCCACTGTGCCGACCTCGTCTGGTCAAAGCGTGATAAACGTCACGGGCACGGAAGTCACGCATAAAACTTCAACCTCGATTTTCTCAGCAATTATGGACCGTCGCATTTAAAACCGCTAGCCAGTTACTCCATACAGATCCCTCTATAATATAAGAGGCTTGCTCAGAAAGTAAAGTATCACTTTTTTTTTCTCAGCCGGAAACAATGCTACGAATGCAAAACGTTACGTCTTTAGTATTTGAAGCGTCCTGCCTGAGCGCGCAACGTGCCGTCATTGCATTTCCCACTGCAGAGAAAGAAACTGTGGGGAATATTCGCAAACGCTGGTGCAAAGTCTACGAAGTATCTGCTGTCGACAGAAGTACAGTTAGTCGCTGGGCACGAAGGGTGAGGTCATCAGAAAGCGGTTCGGCGGAGCTCCACGACTTGCAGCGTCACCATCCAGCCTGTCACACCTGACATGTTGCAGCGAGCTCCCATTAGTTTGGGCCATTAAAGGATGGCATTCGTGGAAGACATTTTGAGGACGATGAGTAGGTGATTCACACAGTTAAGCACTGGCTCCGCTACGAGGACAAGGATTGGTAGCGACAGGGCACACACGCCGTTGTTTCGCGCTGGAGGAAAGCCTTAGAACCGGATAGTAGATTACGCAGAAAAATGTGATGTGTCGATAAAACACCATTCTTTCATGTGCGTATTTCCCATTATGTTCAGTAAAGACTTGTTGAAGAAAAAAGTGCGGTACATTACTTTCCGGGCTACCCTCATTCCTAATAGTCATCAAAATCTGTGCTTAACAGGTTTGATTGTTCCCCTATGAGCGAGACTAGGGAATTATTGTTCGGTGACTAGGCACCCATTAACGTCACAACACATACAATAGGTTTTAGAGTAGCACAACGACAGGGACGAATGATCCGCTGACGTGAGGCACCGCAGTATGTTCAGCCGGTGAATCGAAGCTCAGCAGTACCGCGGGTAACCATGGTCGGTGGGTATGGCGGCTTCGGCTGAGGTCCCAGTCTTGCAGTGTTTTAAGGACGCACAGCGGTGTCGCTCCAAACGCCACGGCGTCGGGAGTCGTTCAGTGCCGTTTAGGTCACGGCTGGTAGTCATAGACGGATTTCTGAGACGACAACGTTCCGACCCAGTTTTACCTCTCACCCTGCAATTTCAACAGGATAACGCTCGTCCACAGATGGCACATATCTTTATGAACGGTGTGAGTGATTTTAAGGCACTCCCTTGGCCAGGAAGAGTCCCAGATCTGTACCAAATAGAACGTGTATGGGAACAGCTCCAAAGTCAACTATGTCCCAGTCCGAGTATCCGGGATATGAAGGACCAGGTTCAACAGTTGTCAGTCAGTGTGCCTCAAGACAGGACACACCGGCTTTGCGACACTTTCTCCACCGAATCAGTACATGCATCTATGCCAGAGGGGGTACAAAGTTATTGTGGTAAGTGGGCTCATCTTGCCAAGTCCTTATAAATTAGACTTCATATTGTAATCACCGAAGTAACATCACATACCATCTCAACACATGAAGCTTTATTACTTTTACTCTTCCTGTTATGGTGCAGCCAGTGTGTAATATCGATGAAGAATGACATCAGAATTACGAGAATACTAAGAAAATTTCTTTGGGAGATTTCGTCTCTCTCTGTCTGTTTAAGCGGACTGTTACTCACGATGTAGCAGGTTTCGTGTGAAGAGTTCCTCATGAGAGAATAACAAGTTACCAAACTCATGATGAACGAATCTTGCTCCTTTAATTCATACCAATGTTACCTATACTGCTGCATTCATAGCTGCGGTAATAAAATTCGAATGCAAAAATCCTGTGACGTTTCATTTTAGCATTAGATAGAACGAACTAGTAGTGTAAACTATTTTATAAACACTGTTCAGCCAAAATATTGTGACCACTGCCCGCCACGACGTTGGACACCACCTGGTGGACACCTGATGCACTAACAAAAGCATGTCAGTGGAGAAGATGTGGGTGGGGAGAATAACTCCAGCGGAGATATTGGCAGCGAATGGGGAAATCCATTGTGCTAAGTGAGTTTCACAAAGCGCAGATTATTATCACGCAGAGAATGAGCACGAATGTCTCTAAAATGTCGAAGCTGGTCAAATGTTGACGTGCTACTGTCGCGAACATCTACGGAAAAAGGCAGGATAGTGAAACTACCATTACGCGCGAAATAGTTGGACGTCCACGGCTCTTCACAGAGCGTGGGGGTCGGAGGCTTGTCTGCTCTGTAAAGTGGGGTAGATGCTGATCTGTGGCATCTCTGCCAAAAGGGCATAATTCTGGTGCTTGCGCAAGTGTTTCGGAGCACACCGTTCACCGTACATTGTTGAAGGTGGAGCACCGTAGCAGACCACCCACACGTGTCCACATGTCGACTCGGCGACATCGTCGATTGTGACTGCAGTGGGCACGGGACCGACGGTCAACGGAAACGCGTCGTCTCTTGGGGTCATTCACAGTTTTGCCGCACTAGGTCGATGGCCGTCTCCACGAACGCCATCATTGAGGTGAATGGCGGCTCGAGATGTGTAGCGCGCTACGGACGCACGCTGGTGGGAGCAATATCAAGCTACGGGAGACATTCTGCCGCGCTTGCGTGGGATCTGTGGTAGTAAGTGACAGCTGCGACCTACCCGCATCCCTTCATGCTTGATGTCTTCCCCGGCAGCGATGTCATCTTTCACCGTTATCATTGTCCGTGTCTCGGAGCAAGAAACCTGCTGCAGTGGTCTGAGGAGCATTATAGTAAACTCACGTTGATGTCTCGGCGAGCAAATTCGCCTGGTGTAAATCCTATGGAACCCAACTGGGTCGCTGTCTGGCGCCATCCGCGTACGCAAATCAGCGGTCCGTTATTTACGCGAATTAGAAGACTTGAGCGAGGACATCTAATACAACATGCCTCCACAAACGTACCAACGAACTGTCGGATCCATGATAAGCAGTTTGTTACAAAGACGGGCAAACGAGCTATTAAATAGGTGGTCATAAGGTTTTGACTCATCAGCGTAGGTCGTAATGCCTGGGTTTTGTCATATTTGGTTCCAAGCGTGGAATACTCGTTGCCGCGCGGGATTAGCCGAGCGGTCTTAGGCGCTGCAGTCATAGGCTGTGTGGCTGGTCCCGGCGGAGGTTCGAGTCCTCCCTCGGGCATAGGTCTGTGTGTTTGTCCTTGGGATAATTTAGGTTAAGTAGTGTGTAAGCTTTGGGACTGATGACCTCAGCAGTTAAGTCCCATAAGATTTCACACACATTTGACCAATACTCGTTTTCCGATGTCCTTCAGTAAACATTATTCAGCATTTCTCGGTCAACTGTATGCAAGCAGTATTTCAATTACTGCTTTGCAATTACTTTCGCTCTGGATTCTGATAAACGGCGGAAGATATTCCGGCTTCAGATGTTTCTATGTAGTAGCCATCTCCCTTTCAAGAGCGAGCTCTGTGCATGAAAAGCGCTTTACGTCAAAGAAGAGAATTCCAGGAGGCGATCTTGCATGAGCAGCGCTGGATAAGAAAGAAAAGTATCTAATAGCCATAAAAATTTTCATCAATATTTTAGTACTATTAACGTACGTACGATGATCCTTGTAAGCCGTATTCAGCCGTGATTAGGGACGGATTTCTCACAGACAGGGTATGTGGGACAGCTAATGAGAAACATGTTAGAATTATACAGGAACGCGGTTCAGATAACATTTGACCACCATATTTTAGGCGTCATACAGGGACATCTTTCAGATAACAATTGTCCACTATATTTCAGACGTTCCTGGCAGCAAAATAACAGGTTTTATAGATAAAAATGCAATTATTTTCAATGGAATCTCTTTTAGTTCAATGAAATGAGCAGGCAATGAAGCATAAAGAGTTTCTTCATGAGAATATTTTAACTGTGATTCGGGATATAGCGCTAAATGTTCCACGTACGGTTGATGTTATCACACTTGAGCAGTCGACGCGTTTTACATGCTCGTATTTCTGGAGAAGTTGAAACAAAGGGAAAACAGAGAATGATAACTCTGGCGAACGGGAACCAGCGCCGGAATACTGGAGAGGCAGGTTCCCATGATCTTGTAAACTATCGTCAGTTTCTCAGACTTCGGCCGGAGGCATATCGGATTTGGTCGAACTGGAGGACACTTAATGCGCAGGCCCAGCACTATTACAACCAAGTCACCTAGTGGTATTAAGGACATGTTGCAACAGCGAGTCGCTGTCAGCTGAGCACCTAAGTCAGTAGATTTGTCGCGCGACACAATACTTTGTCTAGAGTTTATTGTTGGTGTATAAACTTGGATGTCTATGAATCTGAGTGGGCTTGCACTTAACGCGTCATCTATTATTTGCGCTTATATGCCAATTACGACGGCTTTCAAAAATGGTTCAAATGGCTCTGAGCACTAGGCGACTTGACTTCTGACGTCATCAGTCGCCTAGAACTTAGAACTAATTAAACCTAACCAACCTAAGGACATCACACACATCCATGCCCGAGGCAGGATTCGAACCTGCGACCGTAGCGGTCGCTCCGCTCCAGACTGTAGCGCCTAGAACCGAACGGTCACTCTGGCCGGCACGACGGCTTTGACGGGTGTTCTGAGGATGGACGATATCCGAAACACATCAATACAATATTTATAGAGAGTGGAAATATGTGTTGAGGTTCTGTTAGATGACGATAAGTTCGGCTTTAGGAGAGGTAAAAGCACCAGAGAAGCAGTTCTGACACTGCGCTTGAAAACTGAAGCAAGCTTAAGAAAAAGACTTCTTCATAGAATCTGTAGACCTAGAAAAAAGTACTCGACAATTTAAAATGGTGTAAGACGCTTGAAATTATATTTAAAAAAATATGACTAAGTTGTAGGGATACGCGGGTAATGAACAGCATATATAAGGACCAAGAGGGAATGATACACTCAAGAGTCAAAGAAACTGGTACACATGCCTAATATCGTGTAGGGTCGGCGCGAGCACGCAGATGTGCCGCAACATGCCGTGGACTCGACTGATTTCTGAAGTATTGTCCGAGGGAACTGACACCATGAATCCTGCAGGGCTGTCCATAAATCCGTACCAGTACGAGGGGTGGAGATCTCTTCTGTACAGCACGTTGCAAGGCATCCAAGATATGCTCAATAATGTTATTGTCTGGGGACTTTGGTAGCCAGCGAAAGTGTTTAAACTCAGAAGAGTAGTCCTGGAGCCACTCTGTAGCAGTTCTGGTCATGTGGGGTGGCGCATTGTCCTGCTGGAATTGTCCAAGTCCGTGGGAGTGCACAGTGGACATGAATCGATGCAGGTGATGATGCAGGATGCGTAGGTACGTGTCACTGTCAGAGTCGTATCTAGACGTATCAGGGGTCCCATATCACTCCAACTGCACACGGCCCACACCATTACGGAGCCGCCACCAACTTGAACAGACCCCTGCTGACATGCAGGATTAATGAGGTTGTCTCCATATCCGTACACGTAGATCCGCTCGATAGAATTTGGAACGAGACTCGTCCGACCAGGCAACACGTTTCCAGTCATCAACAGACCAATGTCGGTGTTGATGGATCCAGGCGAGACGTAAAACTTCGTGTCATGCAGTCATCAAGGGTACACGAGTGAGCCTTCCGCTCCAAAAGCCTATATCGATGATGTTTTGTTGAATGCTTCGCACGCTGACACTTATTGGTGGCTCAGCATTGAAATCTGCAGCAGTTTGTGGAAGGGTTGCATTTTTATCACGTTGAACGATTCTCTTCAGTCGTTGTTGGTCTGGTTCTTGCAGGATCGCCTTCCGACCACAGTGATGTTAGTGATTTTATGTTTTGACGGATTTCTGATATTCAAGTTACATTCATGAAATGGTCGCACGGGAAAACCCCACTCGATCCCTACCTCGGAGATGCTGTGTACCGTTACCCGTGCGCCGACTATAACACCACTTTCAAAATCACTTAAATCCTAATAACCTGCCATTGTAGCAGCAGTAACTGCTCTAACAACTACACCAGACACTTGTTGTCTTATATAGGTGTTGCCGACCGCAGCGCCATATTCTGCGTGTTTACATATTTCTGTATTTAAAGACGCATTCCTATACGAGTTTATTTGGCCCTTCAGTGTATGGCTGGAAGAGCAAGAACTAAGTACTCGGATTGAAAAGGATGTAAGGAAGAGTTGCAGCCTTTCGCCTCTACCGTCCAGTTTGTATAGTGAAGGAGCAACGATGGAAATAAAAGAAAGGTTCAGGAGTAGGATTGAAGTTCATGGTGAAAGCATATCAATGATAACATTCGCTGATGGCATTGCTATCCTCGGTACAGGACGTGTTGGATGGAAAGGACAGTTTACTGAGTACAGAATACTAACTGGGATTTAACTGAAGAGAGTTGAAATCAGTGAGGAATAGCACAGATGAGATTAGCGATAAACTTAATATCAAAGCTGGAGACCACGAAGTAGGTGAAGTTGAAGAATATAATTATAGGACATGTAATTATAGGAAATTTCTATGTAGTTTTCATGAATACCGCTTTCCTGTAGGAATATCAGACACATTTTTAGACACCTTAAGTAGAGATTCTGGATAAGGGAAACAAACTAAAGCAGTGTCAACAAATAGAAAAGGAGTAGATGAAAATGACGCGAGAGATATCATACTGTGGATTGAATTTCGCTGAGAACCGTAAGACCTAAACCAAAAAAAGACCTCTGAGTAGGTTAGAAAGTGAGATACAAAAAGTAATTGATAAATTTTTTTATTTAGACGGAAAAGTAATTGACGACGGCCGAAGTACACAAGATATAAAGTGCAGACTGGCAATAGCAAAAAAAAAAAAAAAAAAAAAAAAAAGCGTTCATGAAAAAGAGAAATTTGCTAACGTCGAATATAAATTTATATTTTAGGATATCTTTTATAAAGATGTTTGTATAGTGCGGAATTTTGTACTGTAGTAGATGATAAGCACTTCAGACAAAGAAAAGTAGAAGCTTCTGAAAGATGTGCTACAGAAGAATGCCAAAAATTAGTTGGGTAAATCGAGTAACTAACGAAGAGTTACTGACTCGAATAGCACAAAAGGGAAATGTATTACAGATCCTGACTCAAACAAGGAATCAGTTGATAGGGCACACTCTGAGGCATCAAGGAATCTTCAGGACGACAATGGAAGTGAAGGACGGAGAACGAGGATCGTCCATAGTAAGTAGGTTGAAACTAATGTCCGCTGCTTGACACACTTACAGGGTCACTTTTTTGTAACTTCCCCCTTTTCTCCCAATGCAACGGAGAAGTACGAAATTTGGCTCGAAAATGCCCACACGTTTCTGTTGTAATGATGCGAAAGCAAGGCGCCCTTCGACGTCCCCCTCGGGCTCAGCGAACCTTCAACCAGTAAGGTGCGAAAAATGCCAGACCTAAAAATTCATGAAGGTATGAAGTGGGTTAATGACGTCGTATTAGCACCAAACACTAATCTCCGTCCGAACAGGCGTTGAAGGCCCAACGGTACCGACCGGCCGCCGTGTCATCCTCACCCCACAGGGACTTGTGGTCAGCACACCGCTCTCCCGGCCGTGTGTCAGTTTACGAGACCGCAGCCGCTACTTCTCGACCTAGTAGCTCCTTAGTTTGCCTCACAACGGCTGAGTGCATCCCGCTTGCCAACAGCCCAGCCCGACAGCGCTCAGCTTCACATGTGGCACCAAACGCCACCTCAGTCCTGCCCAGCGCCGCGGCGGACGTTTCACACGACGGGAAAGCCGTCACCCTCTCCCTCACTCACGTCTCATCTCTTCCCCTGAAGCCTCCGCAATGATGGTCAAAACCGCGACGCCCAAAGTTGAAATCGTGTATTTTTGTTGCAGATGGCCGAGAGAAACATTTCAGACCCTCCGCCGCCTAGAATGGGCACAAGAAGGCCTCAGGGGGTGGCATATAGGTCGTCAATGGAACAACCCCTTCCTTTGAACTTTGATTCCCAAACATTTCGCCGTCGAATACTACAGTTTCCATGGCATTGTGCAACAGAACGACATTGTTGACAACCTTAGGCAGTGCTGACACCACACGACGATTCCAACCTTCTCTAAGGACGTCTTGGCGCTGCAGTCAAATATGGTTCAAATGGCTCCGAGCACTATGGGACTCAACTGCTGTGGTCATCAGTCCCCTAGAACTTAGAACTACTTAAACTTAACTAACCTAAGGACATCACACACACCCATGCCCGAGGCAGGATTCGAACCTGCGACCGTAGCAGCAGCGCGGCTCCGGACTGGAGCGCCTAGAACCGCACGACCACCGCGGCCGGCGCGCCGCAGCCCCATTCAACGTAATCAGACCCCTTGGAGTGGAGCGCGACCACAATTTTTGTTTTGGTATAAGTGATGGAACTACTAGGGACCGTTCGAAACCTTTCGACGATAAATAAAGGTCATCGAAAGCACCAGAGAGCTTTTATGCTTTTCCAGCTCTCCTGTGTTGCACCATCATGCGCCATAATCATGGGGGAGTGCGTCATTGACAAGCACACGAATGAAAGAGCAGTGGTCTCTCTAAGACGACCCAGTTTGGCAACACCCTCGGTGTCAGCCACGCACCATTGATGGGAATTTGAAAAAATGTTCCTCTACAGAGACGTGCATTTACCGACACTATTTTCTGGCCGGACAAGCAACTCTACCGACACAACCTCAGCTGAGTGTCGCTATGTCGCTGCATTACCACCTGCCGGACACCTGCGGAATCTCAGGGGTTTCGTAAGTGTTGCCTAACCCACTGGTCCACAGTCATCGGTGAACGCATGCCTTTGCACAGGGAAATTTTTAAAGCGCTTTAACAAAGCGGGTGACAACGAGATTGTTGCCCAACTGGGGATCATAGTGTGAACATTTTCCATTTTATTCATGCACACTTTTGAGTAATTAGAGAGGAAGGTTGTTGGCACTTTCGAGCCAACTTTCCATATTTTGCTTTGCAACTGGATAAACCGAAGGGATTTCAAAAAAGTGACCCTTTAATTGTGTAGTACTGCGTAGGTTGCAGTAATTATCTTGAGGGGAAGAGGACTGTACATGGTGGACTAGCGTTGAAAGCTGCATCAGTCCAGTCTTTAGCCTGAAAACTACAACAACAACAACAACAAAGAGAAGTGGGTCGAAACTTTTGCTAAATATTATAAAAGTAATCACAGATTCTATGGTGGTTTGTTACATGTATACATCGGCAGAATTACATCATCGTGACGCTATCAAAAGGCCAAGGAATTTACGTAGGAAACAAAAGATGACGTGAGGTTCTGCGATGGAGAAATGCTAGTAGAGCCACCGCTCATGTCGGAAAGTACACAGTGCTTTCATTTATTGCGTTGCTTCTCCGCGTCGAGCAGCCGCTTCCACTAGCTGCTATCTCGGTTAAAGCTACTTTTGCGTAATCTGACTCCGGCAGCTTCCCTGCTGACAGGATACATGTTTGCCGACGCATGACACACAAGTTTGGTCTTGTAAAACATGGTTCTATTCGTGCGTGTGAGACAGTCATCGGTAACTGCATATTTACTATATATCCGATATTCTGTACAAGTTTCCGACCCCTTACATTTGCGTCGACCAATGCAGTACTTGTGGCAAACGTTGTAAATTTCAGAAACTCTCGTACCGAAAGTGTCGTTCATCGGGTGAAGTGTATGTTTTAATTTCTTGACTGTGTGGAACGTGGCGAGGTGCTTATTTGTCGACATTGCTAACTCGACTAGTATCGTAGACATTGACACAGTCCCTTTTAGGATATGCAGATTTCTTCTCTTTTTTATGAGGCAATGGCGACGCAGTTAGGAAGACGGTTACTTAAAAAATGTCAGTGCAGTACCGTTTAGTACAGTCAGCTCTCAAGACGTCGAAGATAGTGTCCGAAAGCTGGAATTATCATTTAAACTTCATGCCACACGAAAAAGTATCTTCTCGTATCTATTATTATGTCTAAGGTTTACACCGTTCTTCCAAATGGCCTCACTGTGTCATATATATGCTATAAACTGCTACCTCGGGAATTGTCGATTCTCTGTGGTACTTCTTTATTATACCCCTGTGCTTTTTATTTTTATTTTGTACCACTACTCATTTCCATTGTGTTTAACGTGACCTCTGGTGGACTGTCACCCTCAGGCATTCATCGATAATTCAGTTCGCTTTTATCGTGAGTCTCTGCCTGTGTAGAGTTGTCGGCGTCGGCATGACACACAGCAAATAATAGTACTGGGCCAAAATGTGGATGATTTCATTTATCGGACGTGTTCCTCGTTCGAAAAACACAAGTGTCGCTTATTTCCGTTGGCGCGCGCGTGTGTGTGTTTGTGCGCGCGCATATGCGTGTGTCTGCGTGTCACCTGCGATGTTTACATAGCGTATGGAAATAGCAGCGAGCTGCTAACTGCTAAATTAACTCTGGTATGCTGCGAGTCACTAATGATACTTCAAAAACAATATCAACGCGCATGCAATTTTCGAGAGAGTGCCTCTAGCGTTTTTGCTGTCGCTATCGAGCGCCTTCCGACAAAGTGACAAGTGGGTTTAATGTGAGCCTACACAAAGGCCCTTCCAAAATAAACAGATAAACAAAGAGCACACACGTACAGATGGATATGAACACACGTTGTTTAAGATTAAATATAAACGACAAAAACATTTTCGTTTGAATGACGCATTGATGCAAACCGAAAGAAATTTCCTGAATCCACATCCACATCTACATCTATGGTGAGCAATCCACCTTGCGGTTTGCGGCGGAGGGTAGTTTGTGTTCGTGTGTCATTTCCCCCTTTTTCCTGTTCCAGCCGCGAGTGGTTCACGGGAAGGAAGATTGCTTGTAAGCTTCCGTGTGGGCTGGAATATTTCTAATTTTATCTGGACGGTTTTTGCGCGAGATATGTTTTGGAGGAAGCAATATATTTTTTGTATCTTCTAGGAACGTACGCCGTAAGAACTTTAAAAATATACCGTGTCGTGATGCAGAACGGCTGTCTGCCACTGAAGTTGGCTCACCGTCTCGGTACAGCTTATGCACTTACTAAATGAACATGTAACGAAAAATGCTGCTCTTCTTCGCATCTTCTGTTTTTCCCGTACTGACAAGACACGATCAGCTACTGGTCGAACGAGTGATTTGTACCAGGTGTAGAAAGTATGAAACAGGAATTTCCCTGCAGGTGGTGCTAGCCGTCAGTGTAGGGCCCGTGAGACCGCGTCCGCGCCGGCCTCTGTGGCAGTGCGGTTCTAGGCGCTTCAGTCTGGAACCGCGTGACCGTTACGGTCGCAGGTTCGAATCCTGCCTCGGGCATGGATGTGTGTGATGTCCTTAGGTTAGTTAGGTTTAAGTAGTTCCAAGTTCTAAAGCCCCATAGTGCTCAGAGCCATTTGAACCATTTGAACCGCGTCCGCAGCGGCATCTGCTTCCTGTAACAGCTGACGACTAATGTCAACACGGAGTAACCCAAGTTCCTTACATCGCAATCTGTTTCAAACCCGTAAACATGTCGAGTTTTGTGCCTACGAACTACCATTTGCGGACAGCATTGATTTTCTGTTTTCCGTTGAAGAAAACTGCTGCAGAATCGCATCAAGTGGTTGTCGCAGCTTTCGGCGAACATGCTTTTGCAAAAAAAACACAGCGTTTCGAGTGGTTCAAAAAATTTAAAAGTGGTGATTTTGACGTGGAAAACTACCGGATAGTTCGAAGACAACGAATTCAGGGCTTATTGGACGAAGATAATACTCAAACTCAACAGGAAGTCGCGGAACAGTTGAATGTGACGTAGAAAGCCATTTCTCTTCGGTTGAAAGATATAGGAAAGACGCAGAAAGTGGAAAAATGGGTTTCACATGAACTGAATGAAAGACAGCCAGCAAATCGAAAGACCATTTGTGAAATGCTGCTCGCCAGATACAAAAGAAAGTCGTTTCTTGTGACAGGTGATGAAAAAATGGATATATTTTGAGAATCCTAAGAGGTGTAAATCATGGGTGGATCCAGGCAAACGATCGACATCCGCTGCAAGACGAAATCGCTATGGAAAGAAGACAATGCTCTCTGTTTAGTGGGATCAGAAGGGTGTCATCTGTTATGAGCTGCTGAAACCTGGTGAAACCGTTAAAACTGATCGCCACCAACAGCAAATGATCGATTTAAATCGAACATTATGCGGAAACGACAGGAATACGGAAAAAGGCAACACAAAGTCATGTTCTTCCTTGATAACGCCGCATCACACACAGCAAAAGGCTTTAGGGAAACGATCGAGGCGTTCATTTTGGAAGTACCAGGGCATGCGGCTTATTCTCCAGACTTGGCACCGTCCGATTATGATTTGTTTGCGTCACTGTGACACGCTCTCGGTGAACAACGCTTCACTTCGCGTGAAGATGTACGAAGATGGCTCGCTGACGGGTTCGCTTCAAAAGAAGAACTGTTATTTTTGGCGTGGCATTCACAGCATACCGGAGAGGAGCGAGAAATGTACAAGTTACAATGGAGATTATTTCGAATAAAATATTGTTTATCAGTTTCAAACAACAGACGTTTAATAATTGCAACCAAATTCCGGTTTCATACTGCTGCACCTGATAAACCAACTCCTTTGATGATGGACTACATTTCCTGTGTATTCTCCCAATGAATCTCCGCCTGCCGTCTGCCTTACTCGTTATTAATTTTATGTGGTCGTTTCACTTCAAATCGCAACATACGCATACTCATGGTACTTTATGGGAGTAGCTGTTTCCAAAGATTTTACTGAAATTGTGTGATAAAGCAGTAAAGGGTCTTTCTGTCTGTGTGTTGTCAGTACGTTGCGTTTAATTGCGTTAAGGGTCTACTGCTAGTCACTGCACCATGCGTCGAACCTCAGCAACGTCGCGACTTTTCGGTGCACAACAGCATCATCCCCAGCAAACATCGCGGAACTAACGATGTAGCTACCATGGAATGTACGTATGCTGTGAAAATCTATGATTCTATTGCGCTCCTATGTGGCGAGCCCGTAGTTACTTCTACGTCTGAAGACACTTCTCCGTTCAGAAAAACATCATGTATTCTGTTTCCTAGAAAAATCTTGAGTGCTATCACATAGTTAGTTTGATATCCGGCACGCTCTTATCCTGTTGATAAGTCGGCAGTGCGGAACTGTATCAAATGCCTTCTGGAGGTTAAGAAACATGGTACATACCTGAGTAAGTGTATGTACTGTTTTCTGGATCTCGTGGACGAACAGAGCAAGTCAGCTATCACACAGTCGTTGTTTTCGGATGCCATGGTGATTCCTAAAGATTTTCAGTCTCTGTTCGATGACCTCACTGCAAACGAGAATGACCTGTACTTTTTTTCCAATCATTAAGGAAGCTTCACTCCTCTGTAGCCCTAAGGGGTACACTGCTCCTGGTAGAGTTGTCTATGTGGAGTCGAACTGGTATTCCGTCAGGTCCAGTGAGTACGTTAGAAGTGGTAGGTGTTTCCTCGTGCTTCTCCTGTTATTACTGACGACAGATTATAATTATTTTTTCTTAATTTCGGAGGAGCTACATAGCTGATCTCTAAAGACTTCACTATTCACAGAGTGTAGTATGGTGTTATTATTATGCAGTCTTGAACCACAGTACTACCACTAAATTTTCACGAGTTAATTTACATTCGTTTTGTGTTTTAAATCCGGATCGTACAACATCCGCATCATCAAGCCAAGTAAACGAACACTTCTTGCGACAGAGGTGGTTGCAGTTCTCGTACTATAAATTGTAATCTCTTGACAAATCATAAGTGCTCGTTTTCACATCTCTTAGTCAGCAAAATACAAAATTTTAAACAGGACAACCAAGAACTCGTCATACATGTAACGAATTTTCACAGTAAAAGCAGAATTGTGTCCTCTCACCTACGGCCGGAGGAAGGAAACGCGGGTTTCGGCAGGGCAGAGAAGTAGCTGTAAGTAACACATCATCTGTCGCGGTGTATCTGCAAGAAAGCCTGTCGTCAGCTCTTGCACAAATCGTCGCTTACCTTGCATTATTTAGCTTTTAACCTATAATGTATTGACTCGTCAATGTGTTTATTATAGTGGAATTTTTAGAGAAGGGGTAACATCACTGGCGGTAACGCACCTTCAATGACCCTTTTAGTGAAAGTGCATTATTGGTTCCAGTTCTGCCAAACAATACACATTCACTACGGATAGCGCACCATAGCTAGTGAAGGTATATGTTCACGGCGAAGAGCTAAGGAATGCGAACCACGGTTGCAATGGCAAAACACAGTAGCATTACGGAAGTTGCATTTGATGAGCTGTAATTTGAAAACATTTTCATATTACATAAAATTCATTGTGCTGCGATAGCAAAATACAGAAATATAAGCTAAGATAAATCTGGACATCTCTGCATGCTGTATTATGGTAGTGTGAGTTTAAGCATTTTATCGCCACCGTCGTGGCCAGACGTTACATGAGCATCAGGCAGAAAATGACACAGTTCTTCATCATAAAGGTAGTACTTAATCTTGTCTTCTTCAGTAACAGGTTGTATTAATTTCCTTATTCCATTCTCCTGGAGCACTTCATATCTCTTCAAAAAGTTGTTGACCCTCCTTTGTCGAGAGTTTAGTGATTTAACCTTGCTGATAAGTGACTCATACCTTACTCTGTGCATGAAGACACAATAATAATTGGAGTTTCCTGTTCTGCTCTAAGATATTCGTAGAACTTCACTGATTCAACCATAGCTGCATTGAAGTAGAACATAATCTACTATACTACCCTCCATCGACTAATCGGACTCAGTGATCTTACACTTTCACTAGTAGATGTGTTTCTTTTTTTAACTTTATCGTAAGCTTTCACTAGTAATTTTAGTGGTGATATATGTGCAATAGGGAAGGATTACATTCACTAACGAGATCCACTTACACCAAACCACTAAACACACCCACCCACACACACACACACCCACACTGCACTGATGAGCCAAAGCATTATGACGACCGCCCTCCGCGAGGCTGTATGCTGTCTAGTGGCGCTGAGGGCACGTGACATGCCACGAGAAGTATGTGAACGGAGCAGAGACGAATAGGGAATTATTCTAGCGACTATACGTTTCGCAAATGCGGCTATCCGACGACTTAAGCGGCTTCGACGAAAGCCAGGTTGTTGTGGCCCAGAGTCTGGCAGCGAGTGTCTGGGAAACGGCGAAGCTGGTCGGCCGTCCGCCTGTTACTGTCGTGAGCATCTGTGGAAAGTGGTTGAAGAGTGCTGAAGCCGCGAGTAGGCGACAAGAGGGTGGATGTCCGTACCTCATCACAGAACACACGGATCGGAGGCTTGCGCGCTCTCTAAAGCGTGACAGGAGGCGATCTGCGGCAGATCTGAAGACAGAATACGGTGCTGGCGCAGCCACCAGTGTTTTGGAGCAAATCGGTCCGCGCTCAGTGTTGAAGATGGTGTTCTGCAGCAGAGGACCCTACAATTCAGTTATGATACAACATCGAGATTGGACCGCAGATCAATGGAATCGTGTCGCGTGGTCGGACGAATCTTGTTTACTGTTACAACAAGGTCGATGGTCATGTCCAGATATGCCGCCATCCAGGCGACGGCTGTTCGAAAAATGCAGCGCTCCACAGACACAGGACAGTGGAACCATTATTATGCTACGGGGGACGTTCACCTGGGCTTCCACGGGACCTACGGTAGTAATCGAAGGCACCACGGCAGCTGTGGACTACGTGAACGTTATTAGGGACCACCTGCAACCTCTTACGCTTGATGTCTTCCTCAGCAGCAATGGCATTTTCCAGCAGGACAACTGTCCGCGTTACAGGGCTAGAATTGTGCTGCAATGGTTTAGGAGCACGATGGTGAACTCATGACGATGTCTTGGCAATCAAATGCGGCTTATATGAATCCGATGAAACCCAACCGGGACGCTACCGGGCGCCAGCAAACCAGCTGCCCTACACAACGGGAAGTGTGCGGCCTGTACGAAGGCATCTGGTGCCGCAAACCGCTGGAAACCTATCAAGTACATGTCGAAGTCATGGTACGCTGAATCACTGCTGAGTTGCGTTCCGGAAGTGCACCAACACGCCTTTAAGCTTTCAATTAGGTGGCCATAATGTTTTAGCTCATCAGTATGTACGTGGATCTGCGTGTTGGTGTGTGTGTATGTGTGTGTGTGTGCATGTGCGTGTGTGTGTGTGTGTGTGTGTGTATGTGTGTGTGTGTGTGTGTGTGTGTGTACATAAAACGCGAGGCTGCCTTTAGAAAATCAGGCGACGCCAATATACAGTGCTGCAGTTAACGTAGTGCTGCCAGCCCTTCGAGGCAATAAGTATTTGCAACTGAATATTACCATAGGTGAATAAAAGTTTCGTACGGTTCTTACGCATCTTAAACAATAAAAGCGTGAGAAACAACTCTGGCAGGAGGATAGGAGATATTCTTAACAATGAGAAAAACTTGATTTAAGCACAGATGACAGCATGTGTGGCAATCACAACCGAAGTAGTATCGGCCTGTAGTGTGCAGGCGCCTCGCAGAGCAGACTTTGTGCTCGCTTAGTTTCAGTCGCTTTCATACTCTCACAGAGCGACCAGTTTCTTACCAACACGACCCTAAACATAACTGACTCCAAGACAATGGAGTCAGTGCAAACAAACATGGTGGCAAACTTGTTTGCTAATTCGCGTGAACAATCCTCAAAGTAAACGGCGCCGGCGAGAACCTGAGTCAGAGTGCGGCTGGTGAGTGTGTTTCCGTCAGTTTTATTGGTCCAGCGGTGTTTCTTCGCCAGTAAAAATGTACTTTCTGCGGCCAACGTTACCGAGGAGACTGAACTCCCCTGCTGCTTCTTAGGCGACAGGGTAGTGGAGAGTCAGTGGTTCCTAGGCTGACCATTTTCAAGTGGCCCCACCCAGGGGCCCCCGTAAATAAAAGGTCTTCCTACACAACAGCCTGGCGTCGAATTCAATTTGAACTACATGGCGATTTTCTTCAGCGATCCATGCCGCCTTGGGGCTTTTTTAAACCATGTGCTTGGTGGGTATTAAAAAAATTTGATCTTACCATCTGATAGTCCTGTACTTGAGAAACGCATCGAAGGTACCAGAATAATGAGTAAAGTATAATGGAAAGGCAAACGTCATATTCTACATGCATGCAGTCGACCAATGGTTGCTGTCATGGGATTTGTGAATGTATAAATGCTTGATTGGATTTTATATTACTTTGATTTGGTTCTCTTCCTCTGTAAAATTTGGACGAAGCAGTGGCTGAGACCTCTCGACATCAAGAGAAACGGTCGGATCTACAGGATCATGGAACGTCGTGAAGTCCTCAGCTAGATGCGAAAGATTACCAGCAGCGTCTCCCACTGTAGCACATGAGCATTTCTGTGACATTTTGAGGTGAATACAGAAGACTCGTTCATCACTAGATAAAAATACCGGCGCTGTGTGTACCTTCCCTCCCCCCCCCCCCCCCCCCCCCCCCGCCCCACCATTCACAGCTGTGTAAGATGTTGATTCAAAATTTGTTGGCGGTCATGGAACATTAATGGAGTCCACGATATGGGAGTATCTAGCACAAATAACTTGTAGTTATTAGAGAAAGGGAGAAGAAATGAAAATTTGACGTTTATCGTTGATTTTGCAATTGTGCCACAAACAACAAAGGGCATCGAAGATGATAGAATCTTCGAAAGAGGTTATAAGAGGAACATTAACAAAAGTAATACAAAGCTGATGGAATGTCAGTCGACGCAGAGCGAATTAAATTTGTAAATGAGACACTCAAGTTTCAGATGACTTGCTGTTTGGACAGCAGTGCAATTGATATTGGCCAAAGTATGGAGAATGGGAATTTGGATAGAGGGTTGCTGGGATAGTCATTGCAGTTCTGCAAAGCCACTGTGACATGGTGGCGTAGTGGTTGGTGTATCATCCTAATGAGCAGGAGACCTGGGTTCGAATCATGGCTTTGTAGAAATTTTCATTCGTCTCTTTAATCTGCATATATACTCCGAAGTAAGGCGAATATATAATGCTGACTTGCAATAGCAAGAAAAACACTTCTGAAGAAGAGAAATTTGTAACATTCAATAGAAAATAAAGTGTTAAAAAGTCCTTTTTGAATGCATTTCATTGGGTTGTTGCCTTTCACAGAAATCGAACGTGGATAATAAATAGTACGGACAAGAAGAGAATAGAAATTATTGGAATATGGCGTTGCAGGAGAGTGCTGAAGATTAAGTCGATTGATCGAAAAACTAACGAGGAGTTACTGAATCGAACTGTGTGGGGGTTGGAGGTGGGGAGGGGAGAAATTTGAGTAAAGGAAGGATTATTTAATAGGACTCATCCTGAGACATCAGGTATGTAGTGGAGGGAAGTGTGAGAGTAAAGACTCTGGAGGGAAACCAAGGGATGGCTAGAGTGGGCAGGTTCAAATGAATACAGGATGCTGTAGTTACGTAGAGACCACGAGTGTTACAAAAGCTAGACAAGCACGGAGATCTGCATTGCATCGCACCAGAGTCGGGAGTAGATTTTAGTGTGACTGGAAGAAACCCTTTCGTTGTTGAGATACTAGAGTTACCACTTTAAAAAAAAGGCTAAAGAAAAAAACAGCTGGAGGAGAAGGTGAGCCGCGCGGGGTAGCCGCGTTGTCCTGGGCGTCTTGTCACGGTTCGTGCGGCTCTCCCCGTCGGAGGTTCGAGTTCTCCCATGGGCATTAGTGTGTGTGTTGTCCTTAGCGTAAGTTAGTTTAAGCTACATTAAGTAGTGTGTAAGCCTAGGGACTGATAACGTTAGCAGTTTGGTCCCACAGGAACTTACTACAGATTTCCAGATTTTCCGGTGAAGGTGATATCTGCCAAGCAGTTATTCGCGGATAGTCTAAACTGTTAAAAAGGCTGCATTGCCGTTCGTTACCTTAGTTTTTACAACAGCAGCACAGGGCAACACACTGAACGAGAGTCCTCACGAAGTAAACAGATTTTTTTTGAATCGTCAGAATGGTCCGTCTGTGATGGGGTTTATTTCAGTGGAGAGACCGTTCGACAAAGTGTATATACCGGAGTTGGAAAGCTGCAGGAAGAATGGTTGCTTCGGTATCGCGCAATCCTCGAGGCAAATGGACACAGCGGGATGTAACGCACTCGCGTCGGATACAGCCCCGCCAGCACAATACCAGATTACGCCGGGGAGAATTAATTTCAGCGGAGGGCACGATTTATTGCACGCAGAGGTTAGGGGGGGTCGGCGGTGCGTGCCTTATCAGCGACACGGAGGACGCGAAAGTTGTTAAAAGCCGATAATCATCGCGCGCTGTGTTGGGGGTACTGGGGCAGTAGCCTACGCACCGCGGCGGAGACCCTGTTGCGAAAACGGCTGAGGCATTTCACGGTTTCGGGGCCGCAGCGGCAAGGAGGGGCCGAATGAAATATCGGGGCCAGTGATTGTGGAAGAGGAAACTGTGTGAAGGGTTTGGAGGCCAGCAGGGCGCGCTCGCAGCGTGGCCTGCAATGGAGGGAGGGGTGGGGGAGGTGGGGAGGGGGAGGGGGAGGGGGAAGAGAGGGAGGGTAGGGCGAGGGTTTGGGGTGGGTGGGGCACCGCCCGGCGCCATTCTGGCCGCGGTCCAGGCGCGACAAGCAAGGCTACAGGGTCCAACTGGGGCAGCCTGTCAGCGGGCTTAAATCCACCCCCGTACACTGGCGCACCAGGCCACTGGCTCCGCGGTGGGGTGGCGCTACAGAACCGCGTCTGGCCGTGTTCGCGGGTGAGTGAGACGTCAGCCGTAGGATGGTCGTTACACGGAGCTTGCATTTCTTGCCTTTGCAGGAGTAGCAGCACAGTCACTTAGGTGTGTACCTAGACAATCACTGGACATTTCGCACCCACGTAACGAAGCACTCACATGAAAACGAGGCAGATGCAAAATACTGGCCAGATGCTAGTAGGACTCGCGCACTAAGAGTTATGTGCAAACTTAATTATGTATGAGATGCACACTATTTTTGTAAAAATACAGTTTTCATTCTGAATGTGTGAACGTTTTACAGTATGTAGATACAGCCTTCCCGTTTGTCTTCAAACTTAGTTGAACCTGTTCCCGTGAGTGGCGCCATCACAGCATGTCTTCAAGATGGCTGCTACACTTGACGTTCGTCAGAAGAAACGTGCTGTCATAGAGGTCCTGTGCTGCGAAAACGAGGCAGTGGGAAACATCCACAGGAGGTTGAGAAAGGTGTATGGAGATGCTGCTGTCGATCGCAGTAGAGTTAGTCGGTGAGCAAGCAGGTTACGTGACGAAAGCGGGCACGGCAATATTGAGGATTGTCCTCGCAGAGGCAGGCCTCGTACTGCACACACTCCAGACAATGTGCAGAGAGTTAACGAATTAGTGGCTGCCGACAGACGCATCACAGTGAACGAATTGTCACGCTACTTTGGGATAGGGGAAGGAAGTGTCTGCAGAATACTGAAAGTGTTGGCGTTAAAAAAGGTTTGTGCCAAATGGGTTCCCAGGATGTTGACAGTGGGTCACGAAGAAACGAGAAAAACAGTATGCAGCGAACTTTTGGAACAGTACAACAATGGTGGAGATGAATTTCTTGGAAGAATTGTGACAGGTGATGAAATACGGCTCCATCATTTGACACTAGAGGTGAATGGAGTGGTATCATGCAAATCCACCCAAGAAAAAAAATTCAAAACTACACCTTCTGCTGGAAATGTTATGGCTAGAGTGTTCTTCGATTCTGAAGGACTCTTGCTTGTGGACATCATGTCAAGTAGAACCACGATAAATTCTGATGCATATGCGACGACACTGAAGAAACTTCAAGATCGACTGAGTCGTGTTCGGCCACATCGCCAAAAGCAGGATGTCTTGCTGCTGCACGGCAATGCACGGCCACATGTCAGTCAAAAAACCATGGAAGCGATCACAAAACTCGGATGGACAACACTACAACACCTGCCTTACAGTCCTGACCTGGTAACATGTGACTATCATGTCTTAGGGAAACTGAGAGACTCTCTTCGTGGAACAAGGTTTGAAGGTGATGACTCCCTTGTGCACGCTGCCAAACAGTGGCTCCAACAGGTTGGTCCAGAATTTTATCGTGCGGGTATACAGGCGCTGGTTCTAAGATGGCGTAAGGCAGTTGAGAGGGATGGAAATTATGTGGAGATATGAAAATTTTGTTCCTAAAGTATGTATCTACACACTGTAAAACTTTAAAACATGTAGAATAAAAGATGGATTTTTGAAAAAATAGTGTGCATTTCTTTTGGAGTGACCCTCGTATGCAGGCATACGTGAATTTAGGAACCGAAAGTTTTTGCCTCTTGGCGATACTGCGAAGATATCGGTCCCACGGCTTCCAAGACTTTCAGCGTGTTTGAATTTCAAGTCACAAGTCGGATAACAAATGACAAAAGAGATACACTGAGGTCACAAAATCCATGGGACGCCTCCTAATGTCGCGTCAGAACTCCTCCTGCCCGGAGTAGCGCAGCAGCTCATCGTGGCGTGGAATCAACTATTTGGTGGAAGTCGCCTGCAGAAATATTGAGTTATACTGCCTCTACAGCCTTCCATAACTGCCAAAGTATTGGTGGTGCAGGATTTTGCCCACGAGCTGATCTCTGGATTATGACCCATAAATGTTCGATGTGATACATGTTGGATGATCTGGGTGGCCTAATCATTCCCTCTAATTGACCAAAACGCTATGGTCCGGTGACATGGTGAATTGTCATCCATAAAAATTCCATCGTTGTTTGGGATCATGAAGTCCATGAATTGCTACAGACAGTCTCCAAGTAGCCAAACGTAACCTTTTCCAGGCAGTGATCGGTGCAGTTGGACCAGAGAACCCTGTGCATCCCGTGTGACCAAAGCCCACACCGCCGGCCGGTGTGGCCGTGCTGTTCTAGGCGCTTCAGTCTGGAGCCGCGCTGCTGCTACGGTCGCAGGTTCGAATCCTGCCTCGGGCATGGATGTGTGTGATGTCCTTAGGTTAGTTAGGTTTCAGTAGTTCTAAGTTCTAGGGGACTGATGACCTCAGATGCTAAGTCCCATAGTGCTCAGAGCCGTTTGAACGAAAGCCCACACAACTATAGAGGTAGCACGGGCTTGCACCGTGCATATTGACAATTTGGGTACATGACTTCTTGAGGTTTGAGCCCCACTCGAAGCCTGCCTTCAGCTCTTATAATTGAAATCGGGACACATCTGTCCAGGCCACAGTTTTACAATCGCCTACGGTCCGACCGACATGGTCACAAATCCAGGAAAGGCGCTGGAGGCGATGTCGTGCTGTTAGCAAACGCACTCGCGTCGATTGTCTGCTGCCACAGTCTATTTAGGCCACATTTGCCCGCACTTCCTGACGGATACATTCGTCGTGTGTTCCGCACTGATTTCTGTGGCTATTTCACTAAATGCTACTTGTCTATTAACGCTTACAACTCTACTCAAACACACCACTGCTCTCGGTCGTTAAGTGAAGGCCGGCGGCCACTGCGTTGTCCGTGACGACAGGTAATGCCAGAAGTAGGGTATCTTCGACATGGTGAATTGTCATCCATGAATTTCGGAATATTGAGATTCTAAGGATTTCGAAAATGGAATGTCCTACGCTTCTAGCTAATTCCGCGTTCAGTGCCTGTGAATTCCCGTCGAGCGCCTATAATCACGTCGGAAACCTTTTCACACGAACCACCTGAGTACAGAAGACAGCTCTGCCAATGCACTCCGCTATTATACCCTGTTTACGCGATGCTACCGCCATTTGTATATGTGTGTATCGTTATCTCATGACTTTTGTCAGCTAAGTATAAATTAACAATTTCCTGATTCTTCCCTTTATTTGTGCTGTGAAACCATTGATCTGGTCAAATTTTATGATTATACGTTAAGGGAAGGTACGCTGTAGGTTCTGATGAGTCAGTTCGAGAGTATCAAAATATGTGAGATAAATGGCCGTTTCTTTAGAACTGATAGAGGTAGAAGTTTAACATGTTTACTCGACCAAGGGACTGTGGAACTCAGTATGTGACACAAACTTGATACCTCTACGTGTTCGTAAGAAAAAGTGGTTCTAACAGAGAATCAGACATACAGTGCAACAACGAATGATTAAAACAAAAGGTGTAACATAATTACAAACTAACAATTATCGGATTTTTTGTACTGTGAAATCTTGGCACCTGGCGAATTTCATGATTCTAGGTCAAATACCCTGTAACATTTGATGACTTTGCAAGTATCAAAATATGTGACATATATGGCCTTATATTTTGACTGAATTGACTTACGTGATTCAATTTTTTTCATCATCTAGGGACTGTAGTCCTTAGTATGTGACGTAAATTCGAGCTTGATACAACTACCAGTTCGTGAGATAAAGGATTCCGAACAGTCGGACAGACAGACAGACAGACAGATAGACGGACAAGAAAGTGATCCTATAAGGATTCCGCCGCACGGGATAGCCGCGCGTTTTGAGGTTCGAGTCCTCCCTCGGGAATGGCTGTGTGTGTTGTCCTTAGCGTAAGTTAGTTTAATTAATGTTCAAGTCTGGGGACCGATGACCTCAGCAATTTGGTCACTTAGGAATTCACACACATTTGGATATTTTCTATAAGGGTTCCGTTTTTACCGATTGAGGTAAAGTAAGTAAACTGTTTACTTTTTCAAAGGTAATCGCCACAACAGTGAATACACTGTGAGACAAGGGCGACAGTGCCTTCATGGAAAAATGCTTGCAGCTGCCTACAGAACCATGATTCTACCCAGGCGTACACCTCTTCGTCCGAAACAAATTGACAGCCACGGATGTCTTCCATCAGACTCCAGAAATATGGAAATCGCATCGCGAGAGATCGGAACTGTATGGAGGATACGTAAGACCTACCTTGTGGTACTTCTGTAGCACGGTTGGGTCGACATGCTGCAGATGTTTCACTGGGAAGCCCTTAACATCCTCCATACAGACCTATCTCTCCGCATGCGATTTCCATATTTCTGGAGCCTGAAGAAAGTCATCGGTGGCTGTCAATTTGTTTCGGACGAAGAGGTGCATGCCTGGATAGACCATGTTTCCGAACGCAACCGTAAACATTTTTCCAGGAAGGTATTAACTGTCTTGTCTCACAGCGGGATAAGTTTATTGACAGATCTGGCGATCACTGTTGAAACAATAAACAGTTTGCTTACTTTTTCCATGTGTCACGTTTCCATTCGACTGCTCCTTGTACACAGTCCAGTCAAATTAACGTGACCACCGCCTGTGTTCGACGCCAACGTGCAGTAGTCACGCACAGAAGGCAGGTGGCAGCACTAGCAGTGGAGGGCGTGCACAACACGTGTGGAGGGCGCGGAAGCAGTGCAGTCGTTGTGGTAACTGCACGCCAGTACTACAGCTGGACGTCCACTGGCCGGCCGGTGTGGCCGAGCGGTTCTAGGCGCTTGAGTCTAGAACCGCGCGACCGCTACGGTCGTAGGTTCGAATCCTGCCTCGGGCATGGATGTGTGTGATGTCCTTAGGTTAGTTAGGTTTAAGTAGTTCTCAGTTCTGCGGAACTGATGACCTCAGATGTTAAGTCCCATAGTGCTCAGGGCCATTTGGACGTGCACTGAGTGGCGGCAGGCGGCCTTATCGGGTGAATCACGCTTAATGCTTCATCGGACAGACGGTCGTTTGCTTGTACGACTTGAATCATCTGAAAACAAAAGCCTGCCACAGTCGTGGGTAGGATCGAGGCCGGAGGAGGCAGTGTGGTGTGAAGAATGGTTTCGTGGCATTCCGTGATCTGGTGATCTGGTAATTCTGGAAGGTACAATGCGTAAACAGAAGTATGCAAGTATGCATCTGTTCTTGAGGACCATGTCCACTCCAACATGCAGTTTGTCTCTCCTCGGCGCGGTGGCCGCGCGGGGTTAACCGAGCGGTCTCAGGAGCTGCAGTCATGGACTGTGCGGCTGGGCCCGGTGGAGGTTCGAGTCCTCCCTCGGGCATGGGTGTGTGTGTTTGTCCTTAGGATAATTTAGGTTAAGTAGTGCGTAAGCTTAGGGACTGATGACCTTAGCAGTCAAGTGCCATAAGATTTCACACACATTTGAACATTTCTTTTTTCGGCGCGATGGCATCTACCAGCAGGAAAATGCAACGGCCACACAGCTCGCAGTGTACGTACGTCGTTCAAAGAGCACCAGAATTAGTTTGTCGTAATCCCCTGGCGATCAGTCTCCTAGTATTGAAACCCAGTCGTGAATCTGTGGGAGCTCGTTTATCGGGCTGTTTGCGCCACTGATCGTCAAGCAAGAAACCTGGCGCAGCTGGCCACGGCCCTGGAGTGGGCCTGGCTCCACATCCCTGTCGGCACCTTCCAGAAGCTCACCGACACTCTTCCTGCCCTCTCAGCAGTCTGCGCTGCGAAAATGGTGGTTATTCAGGCTTCCGACAGGTGGTCACGTTAACGCGATTCGGCAGTGTAGAATATGTAGCGAGGAAAGCGGGGTTGTTGTTTGTCGGTGCACTTTTCAGGCTTTTACCTTTAACCGACCCGTAATACAAGTTTAACATATTTTCTCACTCCATTTTGAAATGATGGCATTTATTTTTTATGTGTTGCAGACTGTATACGAAACTACAAGAATTTCTCTAGAAAATTAACGTTTTCCACAAGTGTAAATGTGTTCTAAGATACAACATGATAAAGTACCTAGAAACAAATGTTCGATTGAAATTTAGAAGCGTAGCAATTGAGAAAAATCTTGTCAGCCCGTATCTAACAATGTGATTGTTATATTATTACTCCACCACACAATAATAATCGGCAAAGAAAGTCAAATTAAGTAGAAGTGTTATCAGAGCCAACTACAGTTTAAACGGTCCAGTCACATTAATGTGAACATCGCTTATGATCGACGTCAACTTGGCATAACCACTCACAGGGTATACAAACCGCGACGGAGGCGCGAGAAACACCGCAGTCATTCCTGTAATGCGGAAACAGAGCGATTTATCTGACGTCCAAAACGGCGCAGTCATTGGCTTGCAGACAAAGGGTGGAGGCTTTTCCGAAACGACTAAGTTTCTAAACTGTTCGTGGCCCACCGTGGTTAAAGTATACCATGCATTGCAAAACGGCGCAATCCAAACCCGGCGCCGAGGCAACTGCGTAGCACCACAATCCGTAGATGACGCGTTTGCACGACGGCTACGGAGATGTCTACGGCCGAACAGACGTGCAGCTGTTGAGCAAGGGGCTACCAAAAGTGTGTCCTCAATGACAGTTCATTTTAAAGACAGGTAAAGTGGTTAAAAGATTAAAGAAACTCAGTTTATTTGCAAGTATCCCATGTTACATGGTGCAAGACCTTCTGTCTCAAGGCGGAAGAAGTTGCATCACCGCTGAAGTATGCTTTAACTGTCCTCAAGTTACATAAATAATTCTAAAATATATCTCAGAAGTGGCTGCGAATCAGCAACTGTATAAAGTCGAAGAGGTTGAAAAAATGAGCCAACCAGTTGCAAACCTAAGGTTTATATAGCCTTTCACCTAGGTATCGATATTTCTAAAAATATCTTCTTCAGATTGAGTGGGCCATAAAATGTATAGAACCGGTTGCAAACTACTTTTACATACATAAGAAAATATTACTGATAGAAAAATAATTGTGATGTAAGCGTGCTCACTTGTTACATCACATGGTGGTAAACTACATTAGCTGAAGCCTGGCGGCTCTTGCCCATATGAAATTGATAGAAAATCCAGAAGCATCACATGCCATGTCTCGAGACAGAAGCCATATTACATTCAGCGTACGTCAGAATAAATACACAAATGTATTCACCCATTGGTAAAGGCACGTATCAACACAAAATTTTAACAAGAGTTATCACTTGAGCCTGTACCTTTGAACAGCTGGCCTCTGTCTCTGCTATGGTGAATACTTAGGATATGCAAAAATTTTATCCTCTGGTCTCTTGTTATAATTGTAATTTATCAACATGTGATGTAACAAGTGAGTACACTTACCTCACAAATATTTTTCTGTCATTAATATTTTGTTACGTATGTAGAAATAGTTTGTAACCGATTATATACATTTTTACGGCCCACTCCTTACGAAGAAGGTATTTTTAGAAATACAGAAACTTAGGTTAAGGGTTAAATAAACCTTAGGTTTGCAACTGGTTGGCTGATTTTTAACCTCTTCTAAAATATATATAGTACATTACTCACCATTAAGATCTGTCATAAAGAATTAATGTATTACAAATGGGTTTAAAATATTACACAGCACTTAAATGTGCGGAAACCGTAATATTTACGAATGCTGAGCAAAACCGAAAACGATGGATCAGATATGATGGTCTGTAATGCGCGTTCCTTCGTGTCATTCTAAACTCAGTCGCTACACTGAAGCACCGATCAAAAAACATTGTGTGTTACTATGAGCACTGGTACAATGCTCTCCTCTGTTATAAAAATGTATGTTTATGTGTGTGTTGCTCATCTCCACAATAGTTAGTTGTTTGATTTCAACCAAGCTTGATACGCATACCACTTATTGTCTGGAAAGAACTACTGTGGGGGCGAGAACCACCTCTTGTTGACTAGGAGGGGGCTTAAAACGAGTTGACATAGAAGGTTGGCTGAGGAAGGTGGGCAGAGGGCACAGACAGGAAGAGGAGGGAGGAGGAGTCAGACAGGGCGAAAGGGTAGGAGGAGATTGACGGACAGAGGGTGAGCAGGAGAGAGATAGAGAGAGAGGGGAGGGGAAGACGGATAGATAGACGGGGGAGAAGGGAATATACGAAGAATATACGAAGAAGTAGAGAATGTGTGCAATATATGTGACGTACATACACGTTGACGAAGCCGTGGGTAGAAAGTTAGTGCATTATGAAGCGGTTTGAATGAGTGTTTGCAGGTAAGTATGTATGATGTTCCACAGCTGCTAAACCGTTGGATCGGTATCAACGAAACTTGTTAGATACATCACTTACTATCTGGAAAGAAGCACTGCGTAGGTAAGAACCACCTAACTCCCATAGGGGTTGGGGTGTGGGTGGGAAGCCATAAGAGGTAAACGGTTCGATAATGTGAGATATTAGTATCGGAGCCTTAATTTTCAGGATCCCTGTGCACAACGCTATCAATCTCGATGGGCTTTCACATCTAGAGGTAGAGGAGCAGATTGAGGGTGAAACGACAGCGACATATCGCTCTTTACATCATCTCAGGCGTCGGTTGACATTGTCTGCAGAAGCTTGTGGCTTATGAGGATCTGCCAGCTCGTTTTAACTGATTTTTTTAACTCCCTACGCGCAGCCATTGTGTTAATTGGACTGCTGGTAGCAGTTTGGAACTCACGAGTGATTCGTTCCGCTGATTTCATGCGATTGTTTCAGCCACCATCTGCAATGCACGACGGCCCGTGTCCGTTGGTAGGCGAGGTCTGTCTGGCCTGGCTCTGGCTACGGTCGTTCCTACGCGTCTCCACATCACCAACAGCCCACTTGGGCAGATTTAGAAAGGTTGCAATGTCCCTGATGGATTTGTTGCTCAGGTGACGTCCAGTCACTGGTTCACATGTTCGAAGTCACTCAGCTCTCCTGACCGATCCATTCTGACCTTACTGCTTCTCTACTGACAAAAGAACACCCCCCGCCTCCCTTTATACCGGTGCGTGCGTCTCTCATAACATCAATAACACATTACGCGACGGTGTCCAGATACTTTCGATCAGACCGTGTATGTGGTAACTGTTGTGACTTAAAAACAGTATTTAGGGAAGAACGTGTGCTCCACTGGCGTATAACCAGAGGCTAGTTACGTAGCATGTTGTTTGGAATATAAAATACGAAAATTCCCTAGTTTTAAAACTATGTATAAAATCACTGATTACTGTGGATTATACAGCTGTTAGTACTTGATATATTATTGGCAGTAGAGAACGAGGCCCCAGCCGGTGTATGAGAAAGCATAATACCTTTCTAGTTGACACACTTGATAGATATCTACACTGCTGAGCCAAAATATTATGATTAGTGCCCAACGCGAAACAGATAGACTCCTAGTACTGTTGATGGCACGCAATGGTGTAAGGAAGCTCTATAAGAACAGCAGAGATGAATGTGGAATCATTACAGTGCCTCAAATGCGGAAACCCATTAATACAAGCGAGTTTGACAAACGGAAGATTCTTATGGCCAGCAGCCTGAAATCGAGCATTTTGGGGAAGATGGTAGGTTGTTAGCGTCCTATTGTCGTGAGTAGAGTTGCGCTCTACCAAAATTACAGAACCGTACAGTACATAAATGACGTAGTAAATGGTAGGACTACCGGTAATATTGGTAAAAAGAAGGAACGAAGATTGAGTTTAACGTCCCGTCGGCATCGAGGTCATGAGAAGCAGAGCACAAGCACGGATCGTGTCAAAGATGGGGAAGGAAATTGGCGGTGTCCTTTCAAAGGTACCATTCCGGCATTTGCCTGGAGCGATTCAGGGAAATCACGGAGAGCCTATATCTGAATGGCCGGATGCGGGTTTGAACCGTCGTCCTCCCGAATGTCGATCCAGTGCGTTGACCACTTCACCTCGCCACGTCACTCGGCGGTAGTATTGGTAGTGCTCACAGGGAAAGAAACCTACATGAATGTATGAGAGAGAGAAAATGGGAGCCAACGGCTTCTCTTTGCTTGTTTATTTTGCACGTACTTAGACCTGTACAGTGTTCAGTGTTAGTCCAGTGTATATTTTGTATCCTCACAAAATACGTTTTACAAATAATAAAAATTAGTTGATCACATAACTTCCGTGCTTTTTTTGTAACCAAAGCAATTACTTTTGATGCAAGTACAGTTTACAAGCGCGAACACAAAAAAATTTATATAATTATTTACGATAATGATGTAGGGTGAAACAGTGAATTAAAATTATTACCAGCGCAGGATGCAAACCCGGGTGTCCTGCTGACTGGGAAGATGTTCTAACCGCTGCACAACAGTTTACTGCAGTTACCGTAGCTGCACTGATTACCCCAGTGCACCTCCCTCCCCAACACGAATCCAGTTCACACCTCTCAGGCCGTTGCTGTGTGTTTGATGCTGGCCCACACCTCAGCTGTAGGTGCTGCATTAATCATATACAGTTGATATTCTTGAGACATATCAAGGTGAGATTCAGAATGTCTCAGGAATATCAACTGTATATGATTTACATAATTACTGTCGTTATAATGCAGTCAATAGAAAGTTATTTATCGTGATGAAAGGTAAGTTTTCTATTATTACTTACAAGTGCAAAAGTTGTTTATGAATAACAGAAACATGTTTTACATAAGCTGACGAAGTATTATAGCAATGTTTGATATGTTTTTGTTCTAAGATTTTTTAAATTTTACTCTTTTATTAAGGAAATTGCGTTTTCTAGCACTCTGTGATAAATTTGCACTGTTCCTAAACTTGTACAACAACATCCCTATGTTTCACGTCACAGAACAAGAATTTTCGAATAAAACCCGAACTAAACATTGACAATTTCATTTTTGCTATAAATACTGCCTATTTTTGTCAAACAGACTGCAGGATAACTATGTAGGACAAAAATGTTCCGTAAGTTACGCCGTCCTTTATGCAATCCTCAGTTTCTCGCCAGTTCACCTCTTCCGGTTCCTACAGGAATCTGGTAAGACACTGACCGCTGTGCAAACAAAACGCTCGAAATTAGGTAACGCCCGATTTCGACACTTCTAACTGCCGACTGATTTTTACACAGATTATACGTAATCTTTTGATATCTGTATTTTCGATTACCAGATGATTCATGTAACTACAGCAAAAAATTAATGAAAATGAGATATACGACGAGAAATATGGCCTCTATGCCAGAATGAGATTTTCACTCTGCAGCGGAGTGTGCGCTGATATGAAACTTCCTGGCAGATTAAAACTGTGCGCCGGACCGAGACTCGAACTCGGGACCTTTGCCTTTCGCGGGCAAGTGCTCTACCAACTGAGCTACCCAAGCACTTGCCCGCGAAAGGCAAAGGTCCTGAGTTCGAGTCTCGGTTCGGCACAGTTTTAATCTGCCAGGAAGTTTCATGGCCTCTATGCTTTACCTTTGAGTCTGACAATGATTCACTTTATTCAACTATTTATTTACTTTAGAGTTAACCGCAGTTACAGGCTATTGTTGTGACTAGTTTTGCACATACACTGGCCGTCTTCATTGTCTTCATTAACCAAAAATTTTGAGAAGAAATGTATTGTGGAAACGGGACACGATTAAAAGCCTGTTTTGTGATTAGCTTTGGAAAAATAAAAGTAATTATCCAATAAATGACAATCATGTTGCTCTATGGGCATTAAGTAATTTTGTTTTCCAGATCTTTGGCTCATTTTCTTGGTAACTGGATGGTACCCCCCGTCAGTCCCGTACACGCATACATTAAGCACGTTTTGTAGGTGACTGGTGTGGAGGAACTGCGAGGAGAGTTTCCGCACAGTCCGTTCCATTCTGTGTCTTTGGAAGTTAATGTGTGGAGCCGTCAATAACGAAACGCAGCAAGGGAAACTCGTTTGCGGCAGCGCTTGCGCCAGAGACGAAACGATGGTCTCGGACACCGTCAGCCCGCCCTCCGAAGCCTACGGTCAGTCGGCGCAGCTCCTCTGTGGCGGCGAAACAATAACGCGGCCTTCAGCCGTCGTGTCGTGTTTCTACTTGGCACACTCTTGTGGACCCCTCCCCTGAACTCTTTTGTGTTACTTTTCTGGTGTTCCCATGAGTCTTGGTACGCCCTATGAGTACAGGACAATGCGAAAGGAATATTGCGACTACAGACGGCTCTAGCAATTTAATACACGGCGATAAATCAATAAGAATTACAGATGATATCAAAGAAAGTTCTGTTCGGTTGGGAACGTGAACAACACGTAAGGGAAATTCTGCGAGTGATTGAAAAAATGCGTAATTCGTTGTGGGACTTCAGGGAACATACCTGCTCCAGCCCCTATAGTTTCATGAAGTCGCGACAGAAGGCGGCCCTGTATGTAACCTTCAAAATGACGTCTGTAACGGAGGTGCGTTCTAAGAAGAGAGCCGTCACAGGGTTTCTTTTGGTGGCAAACAGAGCATCGCAGATTTTCATAGGCGCTTGCAGAATGTCTACGGAGACATGGCAGTGAACAAAACAACTGTGAGTCGCTGTCTCTCATCATCGTAACAGGGTCGCAAAAACCCGTCCGCCCTTTCACGTGCAGATCGGCCGGACACAGCTGTGACTCTTGAAATGTAGGAACGTGCGGGCACTCTCATTCGAGTTGATGGACAGATCACAATGGAACACCTCACAGCCGCGCGGGATTAGCCGAGCGGTCTAGGCACTGCAGTCATGGACTGTGCTGCTGGTCCCGGCGGAGGTTCGACTCCTCCCTTGGGCGTGAGTGTGTGTGTGTGTGTGTGTGTTTGTCCTTAGGATAATTTAGGTTAAGTAGCGTGTAAGCTTACTGACTCATGACCTTAGCAGTTAAGTCCCATAAGATTTCACACACATTTGAACATTTTTTGAATACCTCGCTGCACAAGTTAAGATGTCTCGTGGTAGTGCTGGGCCAACGGCTTTGCCACTGTGGTTCCCTGTCAGATTACCGAAGTTAAGCGCTGTCGGGCTGGGCTAGCAGTTCGTGCTCACATCCGGTTTGCCGAGCGCTGTTGGCAAACGGGGTGCACTCACCCCTTCTGAGGCAAACTGAGGAGCTTCTTCATTGAGAATTAGCGTCTCCGGCCTCGTAAACTGACATACGGTCGGTAGAGCGGTGGGTGTGCTGACCAGATGCCCCTCCATATCCGCATCCAGTGACGCCTGCGGAGTTAGGATGACACGGCGGCCGGCCGGTACCGTTGGGAGTTCCAAGGCCTGTTCGCACGGAGTTTTGGTAGGCACTGAAACACTCGTGCGTTACTTAGGGAACTCTAAGTTGTGTGCCCACCGGATCCGTCATCACCGAACAGAAGATCATAAAGAGCAACAAAGGACCATCTGTGCCGAATTACTTGAGCGCTACGCGACTGATCGCCACAATTTTTTGCCGAACATCATCACAGCTAATGAATCATGGGTTCATTTCTTCGAACCGGGAAAAAAACAGCAATCGATGGAATGGCACTACACCACCTCTCCTCCCTTAGAAAAGTTCAAAACCGCCCCCTCAGCCGGTGAAGTCATGACGACGGTCTTCTGGGACTGTGAAGAGGTTATTCTGTTTGATGTATTCCGTCATGGTGTAACGATCAACTCTGAGGTACACTGTGCTATCCTCAGGAAACTGAAAAAACGACTTCAGCGTGTTCATCGACACAAAATAGGAAACGAAATTGTCCTTCTGCATGAGCCCTCAGGGCCTCGCTAAAGTCTGCGCATCCGAGAGAAGCGACGAAACTTCAGTGGACTGTTCCTACTCATCCACCCTACAGCCCGGATCACACACCATCCGACTTCCATCTGTTTAGCCCGATGAAGGACGCACTCAGCAGGGAGCAGTACGTGGATGATGCGGAGGTAGTTAATGCGACAAGACGTTGGCTCCGACGTCGACTAGTACGATGGTTCCATTTGGGCATCAGGCCATTCCAAAAACGTGGCGTAAGGCCGTCACATAGAGCCGAGATTATGTTGAAAAATATGGTTTTGTAACGAAAAGAGTGGGAAGCAGTATGGTGTATTGTAATCCTGAATAAAACCAACCTGCTTTCAGGAAAACAAGTGTTGTACTTCTTATTGAATGCCCCTCGTATTTCAAAAGCAAATGTGGAGTCACCGAGACGACCCCATTACAAATCCACCTTTTGAATTCTGGAATTGATTTTCTGGAAAGAGACACATGCGTAAGATCTTTCACATAACCTCATAAAAACAAATCCATGGTTGTCAGGATTGGAGATCTAGGTGGCCAAGAGCTGAATAGACCGTCTTCATGTCCGGTACGATCCATCCTACTGTCTGGAAGATGTTGACCTAAAAACGTGCGATCCTCCAGACCACAGTGTGCTCCACATCGGTGTAATATGTAACCCGCTAGTCCAGTCAGTGAAGGAAAATTAGGGGAAAAAATCGTGTAGTCGCAAATTTTTGTACAGTGCAAGAACGGAATGACGTGTGCAACATATTAAAAAATACCGTTATCAGTGCGGCGGGAGCGGTAGAGTGGGGGAGGAGAGTGGCGGGAGTTTTAAGGTCACTTTTTTATGTTTTTCTCTAATAACTCGGAAACCGCGGCTTCTACAAAGAACGATTTTCAGCACAAAACGAAACTACATTAAATTTCCTACAAAAAGGGTCCTATTCAGACTTTCACGCTAATCCCTTCTTCATAGGTCTGCAGACTGAAGGTCGAGCAGTTGATTCCCCTCCCTGTGTACCCCACCACGTCACAAGCGGCGACTACTGGTTGTTTCACATAAATCACAGCTGACACAGTGCGCAGACATGCCCGGGAAGTGCTCACTTTGCAAAAAATGCGTTAACACTACATGGAGAGCAGAGATGAGCTACTAATAACACCAACGCAAGCAATACATAGGGACAGAATCTACGTGAACTTCCGCACGCTGTTCTACACAGCTAGACGTGGAAACTGATCCTCAGTCATCCCCGTAGCCGGCTGGAGTGGCCGAGCGGTTCTAGGCGCTTCAGTGTGGAACCGCGCGACCGCTACGGTCGCAGGTTCGAATCCTGCCTCGGGCATGGATGTGTGTCATGTCCTTAGGTTAGTTAGGTTTAAGTAGTTCTGAGCTCTAGGGGACTGATGACCTCCACTGTTAAGTCCCATAGTGCTCAGAGTCATTTGAACCAATCATCCCCTTACGGCAGCTATAATGTTCTTCCGAGAAAGCCAGCTTAACCACTATGAGCACCGCTCGCTTTCCGATTTACAAAGACACTAAAGCTCCCCAGTATTTTTTGTCCAGTTCTCTTATGCGAGAATGTGCGCATCACATCTAAGGACAGTAGAGCCATAGTAATGGATAAATTGTGTAACAAGATGGAAGGGGGAGATGTGTGGAGAGAAGGTAGGTCACCGGATTGATCCACCCACTTTACTGCTTCATGGGCCTGCAAACTGAAGGTCGAGCAGGTGATTCCCCACTCCATCTACCCAACTACGTCACAAGAAGCAACTACGGGTTGAAACTTCCTGGCAGATTAAAACTGTGTGCCGGACAGAGACTCGAACTCGGGACCTTTGCCTTTCGCGGGCAAGTGCTCTACCAACTGAGGTACACAAGCACGACTCACGCCCCGTCCTCACAGCTTTACTTTTGCCAGTACCTCTTCTCCCACCTTCCAAACTTTACAGAAGTTCTCCTGCGAACTTTGCAGAACTAGCACTCCTGAATGAAAGGCTATTGCGTAGACATGGCTTAGCCACAGCCTGGGGGATGTTTCCAGAGTGAGATTTTCACTCTGCAGCGGAGTGTGCGCTGATATGAAGGTAGGTGACGAGATACTGCCAGAAGTACAGCTGTGAGGACGGGGCGTGAGTCGTGCTTCGGTAGCTCAGTTGGTAGAGCACTTGCCCGCGAAAATCAAAGGTCTCGAGTTCGAGTCTCTGTCCGGCACACAGTTTTAATCTGCCAGAAAGTAATTAAAATTACAATGAGAAACTTAGGGATACGTACAATGCTGGTCTCATTCAAATTCGTTCTACAGTATACATGCAAATACATGAATATTGATTACCTTATTGTAGATCGTTTAGAAGTATGTAGAAAGTTTCTTCGTCAAAATATCTTAATAATTTTTTAACATTTTCTTAATTAATTTTATTTCAAATCTCATTTCTTCCTTAATTCATTAATACACAACACTGAAGTTATCACACTGGATATTTAATGCTAAGCGACTGCCCACTCCGGAATATTGCAACAGACGCTGCCGGCCTCTGGCACGCTATCCGTGCTACTCACGAGAAACAACTGCCTGCTAAGCTGTCAGGTACACACATGCTCTGCCTCAGCGATAGTTGCCTCGCAGCGTTCTCTCTAACAACAGACATAATGTCTGATAGGATAGCCGCAATCAGTGAGTTTACAATGTTACTTATAATCCGTCTTGATTGCAAGATGTTTATTCATATGACCGGTTTCGGTTCATCTGGAACCATCTTCAGATCTGTAACGATAATAATACTAATTTAATATTTCACGTATGCAAACCTTTTTCAGCCTATCTAATCAACATCAAATGTACTAGAACGTACCTGATATTTCGGTTACAGGCGTAACCCGTCCAAATACAGCAATATTCACTTTTTTATTTCCTTTATTGATTTTCTATTCCTCCCGAAGGGGGCGGGCTGGGAGCAGCTTAGTACCCTGCTCTGCAGCCTACAGACTGTTTAAAACGTAAGAACAAGATAAGAAACAGTAAAATCGGGCGATAAAACGGTGACTTAAATTGTAAAACGGCGGAAAATTGTGGAAAGTTAAAGCAAAGGGTTGGCAGAGCTAACAAAATACACAGGAAGCAGACGCAACTTTCACATACTGCGTCACATAATATTGGTTGGCAAAATGCACGTCACTTATATTAATTATAACGTCATTACCGACAGATGGCGTCTGGTATATTTTTTACATTACACACATGTCAAAGGTTAAAATCCGTACTTATCAAAATTAAAAAAACACAGTAAAATTATCACTTTTATACGATCTAAAACATAGGGCGATTTCTATATCCATGGCGCTGGTGTAGACTTGTTTTCCTCCACGGTCTGCGTCCGTGGTTCCCGCTATTCCGGTGTTGTGCCGCGGTCCGCTCATTCGCCCGACGTCCATCGCCGTGGGCAAGAGGGCCGCACAGGAGGGCCCCCTCACCGACGCCAGGCGCTGCACGCGTCTTCCAGCTCCAGCTTCTCCACCACGCGCCATCTCTCATCCCTCGGCCTGGACCTCCACACGCAACAGTAGCCATCTTGGTAAGTCGTCATAAATACTAATATAGGCGTTATGACTGAACTCGCTTTGCTCGTTGAGGATTAAATACGGATCTTTCTTTTTGTGGGTGTGTATTTCAATTTCTTCCAAAATGTTAAGAAACCGTCTCTCATAAGCTCTATGCAGGATGTCTAAATTGTGTTCAATGTTCGTGACTGAGTGATTTGAGGCAGCCATATCCGCCCCAAACCCTGTCTTGTTTTGAGAGTAGGTGTGCTCCCTGAATCCGGTCTCAAAGTTCCTACCAGTCTGCCCTATATATTGTTTACAGCAGTCATCACATTTGATCTTATATACATCTGAATCCTGAAATTTATTCCCACTATTACATATTTTGTGCCGGAGCATTTCAGCGTGCTATTTGTTCGGAACCCTATTTTAATGTCGGATTTACGATAGCATCTTTCAATCTTATCTGTAATTCTTCCACTGTAAGTGAGAGCCACGTATTTTTTCTTGTTGTTCCTCTTAACAGCGCCTTGACTTCCTTCTATTTGTTTCATTTGCCTCTTCTTTACCTTCTTATAAATATTCATCACCTGCTTACACGTATATCCGTTCGCTACGGCCACTTGTTTTAAAATACTTAGCTCCTTTTCTACTTCCTGTTGGCTTAGTGGCAATATTAGTAGCCTGAATACCATCGATGCAAAATACGCCCATTTGTGTTGCGGTGGGTGACAAGAGCGCTCATTGATAACTAAATCTGTACACGTAGGTTTTCTGAATATGCTAGATTCATGCTTCGCAGCCGGCCGGAGTGGACGAGCGGTTCTAGGCGCTTCAGTCTGGAACCGCGCGACCGCTACGGTCGCAGGTTCGAATCCTGCCTCGGGCATGGATGTGTGTGACGTCCTTAGGTTAGTTAGTTTAAGTAGTTCTAAGTTCTAGGGGACTGATGACCTCAGATGTTAAGTCGCATAGTGCTCAGAGCCATTTGATCCATGCTTCGCATCTTTCTTTATTGGTGTTAAATCCAAGTAATCTATACGGTTGTCTTCTTCAAATTCCATGGTGAATCTAATTTTCGGGTGTTGAGAGCTCATTTTTTGTGCTACGTTTTCGATATCATTTTTATCTCCTTTGTATAATAAAATAGTCGTCAACATATCTCTATATGAACCGAAACCGGCCATATGAATAAACATCTTGCAGTCAAGACGAATTATAAGTAACATCGCAGCGTCACAGGGTATATCTTTGTAATCGATGTATCGCTTATGCTCTTGGATAATACGTTAAAATTTACAATTTTCATTATATGCACCTATTTCAAACCGTACTCCTGCCTCCCGTGGGCCTTTTCGTATGTGCGTTACGCCCTGACTCCTTTTGTACGGATTACACTGCGCGATCGCGTCGAACAGTGCAGTTGGCGGAGCTCGTGGAACGGAAGGATGCTCGCCGAATGGAAAGGCCCGCTCGTTCCCCCGACTTACATCCAAACGAGCACGTGTGGGTTGCATTAGTGAGGCGTAATGCAGAACGTCCACGTGTGCCAACGGCCATCTTGCAGTTGGCAACCGCGCTGGTCCCCTGCCACAAACACTCTTTACCGACCCGGCGGCCAGCATTGGGGGCAGTTGCAGAACACGCATTGTCGTCCACGGTGGTCACAGACCCTGTTACGAACTTTTTCCCGCCTTTTGCGATGTCCAGGCAACCATCATTAATCGCGGTGCTTTCATCGTAAGAATTGTCTTTCAACAAAACTGTTACTGCTGTTCCCTTCATCGCGTTTTTATTTGACTATCCTTCTGTACTATACTATAACCGTTTTTACTATGTATGGCCCACGTTTCACAGAGTTATTCGGCAGTGACACATCATGTGGATGTTACTTTCGCCCTCAAGTTTTCACTCCAGTACACAGCGACTTTCCATAAGAGCGTGCAAAAATGTAGCAGGACATAGAGCATGCTCAACTGAGCAATTTGAGCTAGGGCACCTGGTGTCGGAGGAGTCAACTTACGGAGACTTGGAAGTAAACTTGTCTTCCGCTTTGTGGAGCGGTACTGTTTCCAGCTTGTTTACAACTAACATCGTAACAAGTTTACACGTACTGTGCTGTTTATTTACATGAACGTTTACATGACGAGCGTCATTACAAGGTTACAATGCCGTCTGAATGGCCGTGTGTACTTGAGGCTCGTGCAAAGATTTCAACCTGAGTTGTTGGAGAACGTACCTTTGGCTCTTCGTGAGAGGATGTGGATGTGGATGTGCATCGCCTTACTTCAGTGTGGATGGCCACAACCATCTCAATGCTGTATTTTCTGGTCGCTGGATTCGAATGGGAGGTCCTACTCTACGGTCTGCGAGGTCACCTGACCTGAATCCCCTTGAATATTTCCTATACGGATATCTAAAGTCATTTGTGTATCAGACATGTGTGGATATGGAGATGGAAGTAGTTGCTAGAATTGTAGCTGCCTGTGGTGTGATTCGAAAGACACCGGAGACATTTGTCAAGGTGCGTCCGAATCATGTTCGCTGATGTCATACTTGCATTGAGTGCAGTAAGATACAGTACAAATGGTAGTTCATCTTGTCAGTGTTGGCATTTGCAGTTAACTTTAACTAATGTAAACAAAAAAATGTACAGTAATGTGATGTTATTCCTATTATCTCCTTAACCTGGCTTCTCCGACTCTAGGTTCCCTGCTTCAAATTGTACAGTGGAGCATCATGTATGCCCTGTTAAATTTTTTCACGCTCTTACGGAAACACCCTGTATGCAAATGTAGGCGTAGTGGCAACCTTCACAAATATGAAATGCTGTCAGTATAGGTGAGCTCTTTATCATTTAGAATCGCGTCTAACGGCCGCTATTAGATGCTCCGTAAGAACGTATGGCGAACCTCTGCTACTGGAGATAACTGTTGTTCTATCCTGCAGGTTTAACGGGACGAAGCTGTCAGAGGTCTAAAGTAGTGAAGTAGGCGTGGTGAAGTCGTGTTCTGACCTTCTTTTTAGTCGACATCCTAACGTTGTTCCGTGGTCATGGGTACAGCATTTACTCATTTTCATTTTTCGTCAGGTTTCATTTTAAATTTTTAACTCTGTTGCTGGATGACCTTCTATCCAGTAGTATCATTTTGTGAGTGTTTGTACGTTAAATAAATACAGTTTTCAGTTTTGGGAATGAATCTTTCGATCTGCAACGGAGTGTGCTGTGGTTTGAAACTTCTTGGCATGTTGAAACTGTGTCCCACATCAGTACTTGAAGCTGGAAACATGTCTTTCGCGGGTAATGCACTGACTCACTGAACTATCTTTTACCACTCCGTCTTCAGGCCACCAGTAGCCCATCGGGACCATCCGACCGCCGTGTCATCCTCAGATGAGGATGCGGATAGGAGGGCCGTGTGGTCAGCACACCGCTCTCCCGGTAGTTGTGATGGTTTTCTTTGACCGGAGCCGCTACTATTCGGTCGAGTAGCTCCTCAATTGGCATCACGAGGCTGAGTGCACCCCGAAAAATGGCAACAGCGCATGGTCGCCTGGATGGTCATCCATCCAACTGCCGGACACAACCGACAGCGCTTAAATTCGGTGATCTCACGGGAACCGGTGTATCCACTGCGGCAAGGCCGCTGCCGAAGTATCTTTTACTTTATTTTATTTTATTGTGCTCAAACAAATGATTCACATAATTGCTCATGCACCGATAAAAACCTATACGTATATCAATGTATGCTTAAAACTATTTATATTGAATAGATAAACCGTTTATCAAAGTGATAATGCCAGCATACATTTTTGTATCCACCAATAAAATATCTTTATTTAAAATAGCATAGCATTAATTCCATTTCCTGCTTGCACAATATGTTTCTGCACTATACTGATGGATCTTTAAAACTGATTTTAGATTTGATTACAAAGCTCAAGTAGCATAACTGTAACAAAATTCACGTCATCCTTAAAAACGAAAATAAATGACTAGTATGCGGCAAGATACTGAGTTTTTTAGTTATGTTAGAGGCATAGGAAATTTGCTCAAATTTATTATAAATCATTAAGAGTACTGCTTACTGAATTTCACGTTCCGTGTTCGAGGCCCGTTCTGGAACATAATTTTACTCTGTCAGGAAGTTTCATTTCTTCACGTGTTCTATTAGAGTATTCCAGGTTTTTTGAGGGTACGTTAATACCACCAAGATTATTACAATACAAAAATAAAAATTCCAGCAGAAATTGAGGTAATATGAGTCGAGAAATATTGCAATGCCATTGAAGAAGCACTTTTTACTCGAACCACGTACCTCACAATGAAATAATCACCGAGCAGCTACGATTAACGCAACTTCTACGACCACTGAGTACGACGGTTTCGAGAATCAGCTCGTTGTCTGAGCACCATCACTGAAGACATCCTGCTATGTCGCTTTACGCGAAGGGGAATTACGAGTCTAACACTATGCTATTAACAAATTAATTTCAAGGAGTGAACTCATGATAAAAAAAGAAAAAATCTTCGCTGCGCGTGGAGGTGAAGTGAGAGAAGAAAAGTTGCAGGCTCCACTTCTCCTCAAGCTTAATTACTTCCACGCCACTCTTGGAAAGATCGTTCCCGTCGAGGCTGCGATTCCGTCACTCAAAAATATCAGCGCAGAGTCAAAAACTTATCACAGACTACAGCAGCAGCGGGGAAAGAACTCCTACTGAAGCTATATTCTCGGACGATCGTGCCATAACTACAGGAACACTTTTATTTTCAGAGAAAAGGGCCGTCCGTTAAAGTTTTTGCTGCCTTTTACAAACGACGTGTAAGTGGTATAGCCTCCGGCCAACGCACAGTTGATTTGCAAGGTTACATAGCTCGGCGACCGCTGTATCTACGGAACACACGTTGGGTGCTTCCTATGTGTATGATTGATTGGATCGGTGTTCCGCGAGAGTTGATGTAAAATCGTTTGCATACTTTGTATCATTTTGCGCTGAAACGAGGATCTTTCCCAGGGCAGGAATCGGAAAATACAGCACACATCAAGCACAGACGCGAAGTTTACCACTCCATCGTTAATGGTGCAGCGAGGCAGGGCACGCCGATGAGCAGAGTTCAAACTTTTTCCATCACTGCTGAAGGCTGTCTGTGATTTTTGTGAATATGAATTTGTCAGGGGGGTTTCTTAATAATTTTCATGCTGGATATCCTTATCCACCTCGAGCTTCTACTCCTTCTCAGATGACCTAATCGTCAATGGATCGTTAAATTACAACGTTCCTTACCTCACAGAAACTATTATCTATGACGTACTTCATTTTCAACAAGAAGTGATTCACTTCATTGGAGGTTGCGTTCGTCATTCAGAATACTAAACGACCGATGCAGTGTACTTCACCTAGACACACAAAAAAGGATGGAGTTAAGACACTTTAAATAATCCAATGACAGTTTAGTTAAAATTTCGGAGAAATAGACGAGGTTGTTAAGTACAAACAAGGATCTTTATCATAAAATATCTTAGTGAATCATTTAAAGAAAATCACTATACTTGTAGTAATGAGAAAATATTGAGAAAAAGCTATCAAGATGACTGTGAAACATTTATATGTCTCACTGATGATGATATTCATGATAGAAATACATTAAGCTTTAAATCTATGAAAATGCTTGATAAACGAGAGAGAGGGGTGATCCTTGTGAGTAATATAGAAGAAACGAAATGTGTAAATGTCCAGAAGAACCTGTTGTATGAAGATGCAAGTAGAATTCAGAATGAAGCAGATGACAGATACACGAATTTAGTGCATGGTCTGGACATCAAGGAACTGATAAGGACCATGAAAGCCTTAAAAACAGGAAGGCAACGGGCACGAACCTTTAATGTATGGCGGTTGGCCCTTCCAACTCAGATTGTCACGACAGTATATCACGTGTTGGAAAAACTAGAAGTACGAAAATTATAGCTCCAACCAAAACGAGAGGGATCAGGCTGCAGGTTCAAAATGGTTCAAATGGCTCTGAGCACTATGGGACTTAACATCCATGGTCATCAGTCCCCTAGAACTTAGAACTACTTAAACCTAACTAACCTAAGGACAGCACACAACACCCAGCCATCACGAGGCAGAGAAAATCCCTGACCCCGCCGGGACAGGCTGCAGAACACAGCGCGACAACTCTACACTAAGTCTGTAAATAATAGGGTGAAGCGTATGGCGGATGCGGTATTTGTCTTAAAACAAGTGAATGAAAAAACGAAGAGAATTCAACAATCGCACTTAGTATTCATAGACTTCATAAAAGCTTCTAATAAAATTAATAGAGCACTGGGGAATCATGAGAGAAAGAGGCTTTATGTGGCATCTGACAGGCGCTCTGAGGAACCTGTAAAATGATACGCCCATATTTGTTTCACAGTATGGAAGATGAAGGAGTGTTCATAGCTCTTAAGGTATGAATTTTTAGAGCGTATTTTTATTAGACTTTTTTGCGTCGACTGATAGCTCCGGTCTTAACCCTGATTATTGGCCATTCCTACTGGTCACTGTGTGCAGACACTATTTTTTATGCTTTGCCTCAAATGTAGAATGAAGTTGGTCTCGTACTCGGGTCAAGTGCAGGCCAAATCCCGTCGGAGGTTTGTTACCGCCCAAGAGATTTACTTCGTCCCGCCTTCCCCAATCCAAAACATTGTCTCCGCCCCTAATGACCCCGTCGACGACACACGCTAGTCTTCCTCCCTTCTTCGTTACATGTGTGTTCTGACAAATTCGCACTGTGCCATTCTCGTGTGACCCGAATCACCAGTCCAGGAGACATTGTCCCTTGCTGCAGTAACCCAGTGTAAGCGTCACATTGTCCGTGATAATATCTGTGTCCTGCAACATGTACTGTCTAGAGGTACACGTGTAGGGTGGCGCAATGTATGCGCCACAGCAAGTAGTTAATTCTGGATGATACTGCTGGGGGCCCAACTATCTGGCCGCAGTACAATGCGCTGTTACTCGCCACGATACGCTCAACTGTCTTGCCGACACGGCTGGCTAGTCACGTGATTCGCCGAACTATTTCATTCGCCGTGCGTGTCGCCCCCCCCCCCCACCCTCCTCTTGCCCCTCTATCACCACAGCGCCGAACCTACGTCCAATTCAACTGCTCGTGCCTTACGGTAGTTATGACTTCAAGCGAGTATTAATTCCACTTTTTTTGTAGAATGCCGAAGTGGCGCCGCAGCTCGGAAAAAAGTACAACACGCGCCAAAGCTTCGGAAAATGAGAAATGTCACAAACAGTGGCAGTAAACAATTAAAATTAGAGCGGAAATGGAAATTACAGCCGTTTTGACAGTTCGGCAGCCACAATAATTGTCACGCGTGGCGTTCTGGGCAGCGAATGTACGTAGGAGTCGGGAACCAAATAAGCCGGCCTGAAGGGACGGCGTTAACGGTGAGCACGGCCCCAGTGGCTTTATGAAGGCGGCTCTGTTTTCTATTACCGACAAACGGCAGATACTGATGTTAGTGAGAGCGGAGTCATATCAGCTGCGTTTCTCTTCTTGTTACCCCATTGTAAGAACGCATGTCACAGGCTTGTCCTGCAATACAAACATTGATTATTCCGATACATCTTGTTTACTGACAATTCTCAGATATTTCATTGAATACGACGACGTAGTGATTCAGATTAGCACTACCACGTCCAATAAGAATTCTTGTCGATGACATTTGAAGTAGCACAAGGCACTGATCCTGAAATTGAGCTAGTTGTTGTAGAAGAGGGGTAAATGCTTAACTCGATAATTGTTAAAAAGCATGATTCTTGTCTAAATTGTCACTCGTAGATTATTTGTAGTTGTTGGTTATTTGTTATTTGCAGTAATAAGTACGATACGCGGCATAAGAGATTCAGATAAATGATTTTATTTCTGATACTAAATGTTTTCCTTTGAAGGAATGGGAAGAAGCAAAAATCAAAGCTGAACTAATGAGATTCAAATGAGCTACGCACTATCATTGAAATCCATTTACTTCCGGATTAAAGACCTTGAAAGCGCCGACAGACGCACAAAATTTCATGTGGGTTCCGAAAAATCTCCTCAGAACACCACACAGGAAATCGCCGAAAACTTCGTCATGTAAGATGGCGGAATAAAAGTGGATCTTAAGTACGACAGTTATATCTGTCATAAAAAGTTACGATAAAAAGTTGTGTTTGAGCCAGAGGGTTTGTTTCGTTATCTGCCTCGTGATGACTGGGTGTTGTGTGATGTCCTTAGGTTAGTTAGGTTTAAGTAGTTCTAAGTTCTAGGGGACTGACGACCATAGATGTTAAGTCCCATAGTGCTCAGAGCCATTTGTTTGGTAATATTTTACTGAAGACGGACATGGAATTACGTTTCAGTGCTGTATCTGTAAAGTGCAACCAGCATGATCTTTTTTTATACATATTAGAATCGTTGATGCAGCTTTGATCAGTCATTACGCTTCTGACTCGAGGCGACAATCATAATAATGTATAACGACTGATGAGAAGGCATTCAAGAAACAAAAGACATTTTAGAAGGCTAGAAAAGTAATTAGTATGGATTGATTGTAGGGACTCATATATAACTACCTAGCGAGATATAACTGTAAGTGGGAACCATAATGCTTTATTATTGTATAATATGAAAGACGACCTAGAGAAACACGTAAGGATGTGTCGTTTCACCATCTTTTAGTAGCGCTCAGAAGGTGCTTTTGTTTTGTCTCTCAGCTGCCTTGCTGACCCGCCCTGTAACAATTTTCACATCCTGATAGGGTTAGGTAATAAAACATCTTACCCTACCCCAGCAATTGTTACAATAAAAATTTTGATACAGTTAACATTTCCTGTAGCTTAATGAAAGTGATTCCAGAAAACCAGAATACTGAAATGATTTAATGGTTTCTTATAAGGCAGCTATGATTGTAACAGTGTTCGTGGAAGGTGAGCACCGTAAGCAGTGTCTTCCTTGTTAAAAGTCGTCTTGATCTGAGACCTTAATCACGGAGCAGTTTACAACATGAGGAATCTCTTACTTGTTGATACTATGGCGACAATAACCACTGAAACTAGAGAATAATAGTAAGCTTCGTTGCTCTCATAGACTTCTAGAACTGGAAAAAAACACGTAGGTATTCAGGTCTCTAATACTCCTGTGCAATACAGCAGACACTCACTGTGGCCGCACAACACACCGCGCTGCTACCCGAGACGGGCCTCGAATAAGTGAACTTATTTTTCTGACTTATTCGAGGCATGATGTCACGGGAAGGTAGTTCCGCAGCTGTTCAGTACTGAGGAAATTGAATGATTCTTTTCTGTTTCGTCCGTCTCAGTTACATTGATACAAAATTCAGCTCTCGTGGTTACCGATTTCGGGTTGACACACCCATTTCCACACCACACACCTTACTATTAACCGTAATTATTCATACAACCAGTTTAGTATTGCCAATCAGTCGTAACTGATCATTGAGGACACCTGTTGCCCACTGTATGGATTGTGCTTTGCTGTGCCTTTTGGCGTCATATTGTATGAATAATTAAAGTCAACAGGTTTGAAAAACTGTATGTCAGCTCGAAACCAGCAACTATTACAGCTTACTTTTATATCAGTGCAGCTGAGATGGTCGAAATAAAAAACAATTGTTCAAATTCCTTTTCTGAGACAGTATCACGAACACTATGGCGATGTAACATGAAAAGGCGAAATTAATGTACGGGAAATTACTTCAGCATTACATAAAACGTTGTACTTCGTCCGCTACAAATTTCTCGTTAAGTAATACGAGGAGAAATTAAGAGGACTAATTTCTTTCAACCTCCGGACGGTCGCGAAATGGAAACCACAGTGAAAATTAAAAAAAAAAAATTATTGCAACACTTAGCTACAACTTCTAACTTCTTCTCTATATAATAACCGCTCCGATTTAGACGTTTGTCGTCGCGTTGTACCAGCTTTCCAATACCCTCGTCATAGATGGCAGCATCCTGTGCTCTCCACCAATTTCCTACTCTGGTCTGCAGCTCGTTGTCTGCACCGAAATGCTGGCCTGCTGGCCAGTGTTTCGTGTGAGCGAAGAGGAGAAAATTCGCGGGAGACAAGTCAGGGCTGTATGGTGGCTGATCAAATACTGCCCATCGAAAGCGCTGCAGGGGCGTCTTTGAAGCAGCCACAGCGGACCCCTGCAGCACTGCCGCACACTGCTGTCACGACGGCTGACAGCTACGTTACTTGGGATGCACGGAATCAGGCGGAAACCCTGAGCAAATGGCAGCACGCACCTCACTCTTGGCTGGAGACTCTGTTGTTGTACACGTCTTTACTTCCTTCCTGTGCGCTCAGAACTAAAAAGTGCGACATGACACAATCGATGGACGTACTAAAGACACTCCGCAACACATCTGCGCAGAGCTTACTTGGATATTCATTGTGGTTTTAATTTCACGGCCGATCGGAAGGTGTAAAAAATAGCCCTCATATTAATAGCAATTTTCGAAGTAAATGTTGTTCAGGGAACTTCACACACACTTGATGGATCACTGGGGAGTTCAGATCCTTAAATAATAACGAAGTATCTTATAAAAAACCTGTTAGCATGTCAGTCAGCTGCACTTCCCGTGTGTAACCCTTACCAAACACGCCCACAATGATAGGCATTTTCTTTCCTCTCGCTAACAACTCTTTCATCCGATGAGAAAAGTAGGTCTGATACTCCGTAAACTAGTATTTTGTTCACTAGGCGACAGTGCAGAACTGTATCGAAATCCTTCCAGAAGTTAAGGACCTCGGCACCGCCATAGGAGCCGATGGCTACTGCCTTTTGGCTTTCATGGACAAACAGAGAGATTTACGCTTCGTTGTTCTCCTGTTCGGGGAATTCTGATTATTTCGTACAGATGGGATTTTTCCGGCTATAAAAATCTCGTAACTGCAAGCATGAAACGAGTTCCGTAATTCTACAACAAGTCGATGTTAGCGAAATAGGCCTACATTTATGTGCATGTGTACGCTTTTTATTGAAGACGGTACTAACATGCGCTGTTTTCCAATCGTGGAAACGACTCGTAATTCCAGCGACCTATGATAAACTTCTACTAGAAAAGGAACAAGTTCTTTCTCATAGCGGGTCAATAAAGAAACCAAGAATAGCACCAATTCAGGCCGACTTCACTTGTGTAACGATTCTAACTGCTTTTCTATTACGTGGACACTCAATATTTGTCATTTCCACATTAATGCGAGAAATAACAAGGAGAAACAATAACTCGATGTTCTTCAGTTTCAAGTTTTTTCATCTACACGCTTTCGCTTTCAAGAGTCCATTTCTTTTAATCAAGATACCGAGTTCCGAGTGCCAGATACTGGCATCAACAATTGACTGAAACGAGAAACCAGTGTTTCTTCTTGGTGAACTCGTCCCCAAAAGGGCAGGCATATGCACGGCAATTAATTTGTGGCCAAACAACCTCATTCTTGCTACGGTAATCATACGAACTAAAACTACCCATTTAAAATTAATGACAGTAGAGTTCCACCTCGTTGGACATCGGTGCTGATTATTCCGTATAGAATGTCAATAATTACGACAGTTGTATGTTTCGCTTGATATTAGCGGGAAGGTATCAGGAGGAACATCATGGATGAAAGGGCACAGCCACGCTGTGAGCTGGATACCTCAATGATTGCAATGAGAATAGCAGGAGTTATGACGTCACAAGCGCTGCGGTCGAACAATAGGCGTAGTTGCGCAGTATTCAGCAGTGTTACGGATGTATACCCAGTGGTTATTTTGAAAACCGTTGGGGAAAAATACGCGAGTGGAAACAGAGAGGCTGTGGGATCGAATCCGAGGAGGGCTGTGAAAATCTCCAAAGGGTCTATGTGGGCGGAGTAAGAGCATTCTCTGCGACAGGCGGCTGAGCCGAACCTGTGGGATATCCAAGGCAATAATGCCTTAAGAAATTCACATTTTTTACCTCTCAGCTATGTGTGGAGTCTCCAGGAACGGCATGTGCTTTGGAATCCACATTAAACTTTATATCCCCTTTCCCCTGTTGAAAAACTGTGGAGGGTTAGAGTGACGCAATCGCGCTGAAGTGGTATCCAGTCGGCTATTGAGCCACACCAAGTTATTATTTTTCCTAAGCAGGAACTGACCTTTATGAAGGTAATAATTAAGTATCTTGGATCAATATGGAATGACTTAGCTAGCACACAGTCCCATTGAGAAAGAAAATTTTAAGGTTAGCGTCCAATGAACGGGAGGGGAGAGGAAGGGTGAATGAACAGATTTCCTTGAGGTGTTGACGTGCTCTGAAGCTCAACCACACGCATCGGCTATAGATATAATCGGACCATTAGTCAAGCAATCCGGAAATCTTCAAGAGGGGTTCAAACACTGGTTCATATACTCTACTTAGGATAATAGAATATTTACTGTTTACCGTGACTTGCAAGGGGTAAGTTATGTTGTGAGTTACGAACATTGTGCTCTCATTTAAATATATGGCCGAAAGAGTCAGCGTACAGGAACTGTGAAACGAACCCTGTAGTCGAGGACCGCGTGCCACAAAGGGCGCAGATTCACCACGAGATGGGGAAACTCACAGGAGTCTATTGTCTATTGAGGCATAAGCGCTGTAGTGTGCGAGTGAAACAGACGAGAACATACGTCATAGGGAAACCCAGTAGAAGGCGTTTGTGGCAAAGGAGACGTAGCAGTGTTAAGTAAGGCGGACCTAAGATCGGCCATAAAGGGAGGCATTTATGAAAACTATTTAATTCTGTAGCAATGCAGGAAACCAAGCCAAAGTAACTTTAATCTGGCATCCTCCATAAATTTTCATGGTTATGCCAATATAACTTGAATATTGATCATATCTATAATAGATTAGGATTTACTGTTAAAGTGAAATTAACAAGTTTTGTAACAAACACCTGAATGCTAAAATCTGAACGCTTTGGTCGATCTTAACGATCGACATTTCATATAGAATCGAAATGACAAATGTTGTAAATATCAAGTCTGTAACTTCATTTTTTTAAAAGATATAGTAAATTTAATTTATCAGTATTTTCAGTTAAGCATCAGATCATCATTTCCTCCACACAAAACACACTGGACGATGACAGCATGACACCTTATTGTATCATTAGGTAACAGAATATTTGTTGTAAAGTTTAGTGCATAATAGTTATTTTTGTTCTTTATTTACTTATCAGAAAGCACAGCGGTGGAAGGATACTAGCCGTGGCATTCAAAGCTGAGAAGGAAATTGTATTGGTTTTATGTAACAGAATTTAACGTTTATTATGTAATGTATATTATTGTTACTTTATTTAAAACGTGAAAGTAGTGAACCTTTCATTATTTGAATACGTTAAAATGTAAAATAATGTAGAGTAAGCTGTATCCAACTAGGTGGACGGCTTCAGGGAAGGGAACTGCACCAGTCAGTTGAGCGACGATGCTCGGCGCGAGGGAAACGCGGCCGGGGACGGGCAGTTCTGGTCGAGACACACGCGGCCAGGGACGGGCAGTTCTGGTCGAGACACACGCGGCCAGGGACGGTCAGTTCTGGTCGAGACACCAATGGCGACAGTACTGGTGCAGACGCGAAGACGGACGGTTCGGCTGGAGACACCAAAGAGTACATGGGATTTAGACGCGGAAGCGGACAGTCGGTCGTTAGGCAGCTAGGAAGTGAAACGACTAAGAAAATGTCGCGTAGTGCGGTATCGCGGGACTTAGTCTCTGAGCGGTGAGCAGCCGCGCGCCTGGTGTGAACTCTTTAACTTTTGGACTTGTAATTCGCGATGAGATTGTGAAGGATCGAACTGTGTCTAATAGACGTGCGCTCGAGTGTAACAGTAACTCCAAATACGACCCATTTCGCTATTAGTTTGCTTTCTGAACAAACATTATTCTAACAAATTCGAAACTGTGTGGCCTACATCATTTATGGGTCGTTAGTTTAGTTCCCGATATTTTTTAATTCTGTTATTATATGTTATGTTAACTTTGCGTTTCGTGAACTTGCCATCAGACAGACAATTTAATCACAGGGTCACAAGTGTCTAATTTAGGGCTTGTAATGCGACACGTACGGTTGAACTCCTGGACGAGGTAGAGGCAGGACATTTCGACGAAGAGGAACCGCATGTGAGCCCGAACATCTGTGGGATGTCAGCTCGCAGTGCCCTTCACGCCAATGTTAGTCAGCACAATAATGTGTCATATTCATCAGAGAAAACGTACACTACTGGCCATTAAAACTGCTGCAACACGAAGATGGGGTGCTACAGACGCGAAATTTAACCGACAGGAAGAAGATGCTGTGAAATGCAAATGATTAGATTTTCAGAGCATTCACACAAGGTTGGCGCCGGTGGCGACACCTACAACGTGCTGACATGAGGAAAGTTTCCAACCGATTTCTCATACACAAACAGCAGTTGACCGGCTTTGCCTGGTGAAACGTTGTTGCGATGCCTCGTGCAAGGAGGAGAAATGCGTACCATCCCGTTTCCGACTTTGATAAAGGTCGGATTGTAGCCCATCGCTATTGCGGTTTATTGTATCGCGACATTGCTGTTCGCGTCGATCGAGATCCGATGACTGATAGCAGAATATGGAATCGGTGGGTTCAGGAGGGTAATACGGAACGCCGCGCTGGATCCCAACGTATCACTAGCAGTTGAGATGACAGGCATCTTATCCACATGGCTGTAACAGATCGTGCAGCCACGTCTCAATACCTGAGTCAACAGATGGGGACGTTTGCAAGACAACAACCATCTCCACTAACAGTTCGACGACGTTAGCAGCAGCATGGACTATCAGCTCGGAGACCATGGCTGCAGTTACCATTGAAGCTGCATCACAGACAGGAACGCCTGCGATGGCGAACTCAACGACGAACCTGAATGCGCGAATGGCAAAACGTCATTTTTTCGGATGAATCCATGTTCTGTTTACAGCATCATGATGGTCGCATCCGGGTTTGGCGACATGGCGGTGAACGAACATTGGAAACGTGTATTCGTCATTTCCATACTGGCGTATCACCCGGCGTGATGGGATGGGGTGCCATTGGTTACACGTCTCGGTCACCTCTTTTTCGCATTGACGACACTTTGAACAGTGGACGTTACGTTTCAGATGTGTTAGAACCCGTGGCTCTACCCATCATTCGTTCCCTGCGAAAACCTACATTTCAGCAGGATAATGCACGACCACACGTTGCAGGTCCTGTACAGGCCTTTCTGGAAACAAATGGTTCAGATGGATCTGAGCACTATGGGACTTAACATCTGAGATCATCAGTCCCCTAGACTTAGAATTACTTACACCTAACTAACCTAAGGACATCAAATACATCCATGTGCGAGGCAGGATTCGAACCTGCGACCGTAGTAGCAGCGCGGTTCCGGACTGAAGTGCTTAGAACCGCATGGCTACAGCGGCCGGCTTCTGGAGGCAGAAAATGTTCGACTGCTGCCCTGGCCAGCACATTCTCCAGATCTCTCACCAACTGAAAACGTCTGATCAATGGTGACCGAGCAACTGGCTCGTCACAATACACTTGATGAACTGTGGTATCGTGTTGAAGCTGCATCGGCAGCTGTACCTGTACACGCCATCCAAGCTCTGTTTGACTCAATGCCCAGGCGTATCAAGGCCGTTATTATGGCCAGAGGTGGTTGTTCTGGGTACTGATTTCTCAGGACCTATGCACCCAAACTGCGTGAAAATGTAATCACATGTCAGTTCTAGTATAATATATTCGTCCAATGAATACCCGTTTGTCATCTGCATTTCTTCTTGGTGTACCAATTTTAATGGCCAGTAGTGTAAAAATTCGAGTTCATAGTTCATAGTTGAAATCGGGCTATGGAAACAGAAGTTATCAATTTAGCACCTACATCTGGGCAAAGGGTGGCTCGATCTTAAATGAATCAACACATTGGAACACACACACATATACATAAGGTGAAGGAAACATGCCGCACTTGGAGATCGAAATGTGATTCCTCGATCAGATTCAAGACAAAAGTTTATCTAGCAAAACCAGCTCGGATACATTTTGAACACGCATGTACGGATACGACCAAGTGGTAACACAGTCACGTCGTGCAACGCATAGAAACTTAAGAGGAACGTGTATCACAGCCGTATCAGCCGCCGCTGCTCGCTGGGTAGACAGACTGCTGGGACATCAAACCCACATCCACCACAGAGCTTTGGCTCGACGTCTGTTCCCTAGTTCTCGTCGTTGATAAGCAGGGCACCATTTTGTCACTTGTCAACAGCCTATCACAAGACAGTGGGATCCGTTAAACTGCATGCATGTGCCTACTAATCGCACAATGCACAACCATAATTGGTCCTGAAAAAATTTTGGAGGACGGCTACCCAATAGCGTACACAAAAGATGAACACGTCGATATGTTATGGTTCTGGGTGGATCCGATAATTAAGCTGCCGTTGTTACTCGTGCGTGTGCTACACGGTACCCTCAAAGACGGCATCCCGATAACAACGTTTTTCATCGCCTGGCCTAACACCTTTTGGAAATCGGTAATCTTCGTCCACAAGTAATGGACAGAGGTCGTCCAAGGGACGTACTGCACAAACAGAGGACGCGTCTTTTGAAACCGTTCACCAATCACTTCGGCGACGTACCGATGATATTGCAGGGTAGTTCCAAATATCTCAACCACCGGTTGTCGAAGCGTTTAATGCTCGAGAACTGCACCCATATCATCGCACTTTAACACCAGGAGACTGCATTTGACGAGTACAGTTATGTAAATGGATTTTGCATCAAATGGAAGATAACGAACGTTTCATAAATAACGTGATATGGACTAACAAATCTAGTTTCACTTGTAAGGTATTTTCAACCTGTACTGGTCGATACACAAATCACATGTCACCTGTGAACGTGGCTTTCAGGCACCTGTGGGCTGGAGTCTTGGGAGGAGTGCTTTTGGACCCTCACCTTCTGCCGGCCAGGTGGAATGCGCCGCTGTTTTGCATTGCCATACTTTGCCTGACACATTAGAAAAACATTCCACTATGGTTTCAGCAAGATGGTTGCACAGCCACACTTTGGTATGAGCGTGCTTAACTGTTTAAATGAAGCATTTCCAGGGAAATGAATTGGACCTGAAGGTTCAACGTTCTGTTCTCCACGTTCCCCGGACTTTAAACGACTAGATATTTAATTGTGGGGTCGTGTACGTAGCGGCTGTGTGAAGATACGCCTGGACGTCAAACGTACTGAATGGAATTGTTGAGCGGAGCATGATGTGAATCTAGTGTAGCCTACGTGTTGCATTCTTTGTACCTTACTGGATACGGACGATGTTACTGTATCCAGTATTTTTCCTGTTCGTTTCATTTGTATTATGGACGGAAGCAAGTAGTCGTTTACGTCTATAAGAAGTTCATGTTATGTGTTAACGTCGAAATAAAGGTAACAACAACAGAACGAAGTGCACAAGATACGCCACTGTGGAGGTGTACATTGAATACAGTTCGATGTTTAACTGAAAAAAGAGAATGTTTGGAAAGAACGTGAGTGGTGCACCAGCAAGTCTCCAGCAGCACAACGTGGAATTCATGCTACCTGTTCTCCCGCCATGCTGCACGCAGTTGCTGCGTTGCATAGTCTAGTTTTTTAAATCGCATTTCTATTAATGCTATTGGTGGGATTTGGTTCTGCTACATACACTTTTATTTTGAATTGGGATGAGGAATCGTACGTAGTCAGCCAAGTGCGGCATTTCTTCTTCAGTCTGTATATATATGATGTGACCTGTGTAAGTGCAATATTATTCTTATGTTTGGTACCTTAATAAGCACACACGTCAGTGCACTGGTTGTTTTTTCTTTGGGCCGGACAGTCTTCCCACAAACATTTGAGGAACTTAACTACCTTACGCTTTTTGCACAGGTGTAACTGCATCGGTAAATGGACTACGACTGTCGGTATAGACTAATCGGTTTACATCTGCGCATCCACACTTCGGCACCTGACCCGATACCAATGGGAAAATAAACATTAATGGCTTGTTCATGGTACATTTCCATGGTGGTACTGTTGTTGTTGTGGTCTTCAGTCCATAGACTGGTTTGATGCACCTCTCCATGCAACTCTATCCTGTGAAAGCTTCTTCATCTCCCAGTACCTACTTCAACCTACATCCTTCTGAATCGGCTTAGTGTATTCATCTCTTGGTCTCCCTCTGTGGTACTGATCACTCTAAAAGCCTACTACTCCTAACAGGTATAATTATTAGTCTGTAATTAAAGTAAATGCCGATGTAATGTTGTTCAGTACATCGTCCTTAGCCACCAATAGAAAGATCTGAAGTTTACCTGTTGCACCCTCTGTATATATTGCAGAAAACCTGTAATGAACTCACCGTTCTTCCACAGTCAGTCACCCCAGACAATAAGTAACAAGGACCCTACCAGACTTGAGAGGACACAGTATGGTGAAAGGAAAGAAAGACGAGCCAAGGTGACCTCGGATGGAAATGTTGCTCACGTGTTAGTGCGGTGGCGGCGATCGAGACGCGCTGAGTGCGAGACTGTAACTCACCTTGTAACAGCGAGGCGCTTGCGGTTTCATAGCTTCGCCTTTAAAATTCGTCGGCTGAGCGGCTATTCCAGTATCCAGCTGAGGATACAAACTCAAGCGGGGGCGACATTAAGGAACCAGCCGACACTGTTGTCTTGCCCGAGCCACAGTCAGGTACCTCCAACATGTGACGAGACGCTGCCACACAGTGCACGGACGCACACTGCTTGCTGTACTTAGGGCACCAAGCTGTTTGGAATCTTGGTATCTGTCCACCTGTCGACTAAAATTGGCATCAATTTTCCCGCACCCAAACATCTGAAGCGGGTTTCCTGCACACTTTTTCATTGTAACTGTTGAATTAAAAAAGTGAGTCATCGATGTTGCAGTTAGGGGGACAAAAGTGAAAATCATGTACAACTTCACGAGGTGACTAGCTGTTATGGCAGTTTACAATTATTACATGTAATACGTCTTATTAAATATCAGTTGACCGAGGCTAAGCCAATTTCTATTAATTATTTCACTTGGATGGGTTCGTTATAAGGCGCACACTAGTTGCTCTAATTGGCAACATCCTACTAATATGTGCATTTACGTATTCTCATTTTGAAGAGTGGAGGACAGATGCAGTCTCCCACATCCATTTTGGAAAATAAGTGTTACAAATTCTTCCTGTTCAGGTAATCGTGGAATACAATGACTGCGTGAATGCACTCGATATCATCAGATCGAATGAAAAACTAAGGGTACAGCGAATCGTACCATACTGCACCGTGTAACACACCGATAAGCCGAAACATTATGACCGCCGCCCATCACAAGGTTGGATGCGGCCTGGTGGCGCCACGGGCACAAAAGTATGTAAGCGGAGCAGGCGCGGGCGGGGAATCACCCTAGCAGAGATACAGGGTGCAAATGGGGCAATACACTGCGATAAGCGACTTTGTCAATGGGGAGATTATTATTATGCAGAGCCAGTGAACGAGTATCTCGGAAACAGTGACGCTGGTCGAATGTTCTCGTGCTACTGTAGTGAGCATCTACGGAAAGAGCTACGGCAGTGAAACTTAGACTAGGCGCTAAGTGGTTGTACGTCCAGGACTCTTCACAGAACGTTGGGTTCGGATGCTTGTTTGCTCTGTGAAGTAGGCTAGATGGTGATCTGTGGTGTCTATGTCAAAATACTACAATGCTGGTGCCCGCACAAGTGTTTCGGAGCACGCATTTCATCGTACATTGTTGAACATGGAGCTCCGCAGCAGACCACCCCTACGCGTTCACATGTTGACACGACGACATCGTCAGTTTCGACTGCAATTAGTACAGGACCGTCGGGATTCGACCGTCGATAAGTGGAATCGAGTCTCCTCTTCGGCTGAATCACATTTTTGCTGCACTGGGTCGAATGTCGTCTCCGCAAACGCCGTCATCGAGGTGCACGGCAGTTTGAAACGTGAGGCGCACCTGGGACACCGGCCGGAGGCAGCAGTGTTGTGCTGTGGAATGCATTCTCCTGCGCTTGCATGGGATCTGTGGCAATAATCGAAGGCACGCTGACAGCTGCGAACCACCTGCATCCCTTGGTGCTTGAGCCGCGCGGGATTAGCCGAGCGGTCTGAGGCGCTGCAGTCATGGACTGTGCGGCTGATCCTGGCGGAGGTTCGAGTCCTCCTTCGGACATGGTTGTGTCTGGGTTTGTCCTTAGGATAATTTAGGTTAAGTAGTGTGTAAGCATAGGGACTGATGACCTTACCAGTTAAGTCCCATAAGATTTCACACACATTTGAACATTTTTTTTTGACCTTGGTGCTTGATGTCTTCCCCAACGGCGATGTCATCTTTCAGCAGCATAAGTGTCCGTGTCTCGGAACCAGAGGCGTGCTACGGTGCTTTGAAGTGCATTATACTGAACTCATCTTGATGTCTCGGCGTCCACATTCAACTCGTATAAATCCAATGGAACCCATCTGGGTCTCCATCGGACGCTACGCAAATCATCGGCATGTTGTTTACGCGAATTACACGACCTTTGCTTAGACTTATAATGCTAGAGACCTCCATAAACGTAACGATAAACTGTTCCATCCATGATAAGCAGAATCTGTGATGTATTTCGTTCCAAAGACTGACAAACAAGCTACTAAGCATGTAGTCTTAGTCATCTTCAACTTTTGTAATCCTGTCTTCCTGAGTTGCATGTAATACTATGCTATATTGATAATTTTTACTTATGGACCGTCTGACAAAATGGTTCAAATGGCTCTGAGCACTATGGAACTTAACATCTGAGGTCATCAGTCCCCTAGAGCTTAGAACTAATTAAACCTAACTAACCTAAGGACTGGAGCGCCTACAAACGCTCGACCACTCCGGCCGGCTGGACCGGCTGACAGCAACTGAATAAAACACAATTTTAGTGCCTTGCAGAAAATAAAGGCGAAACGTGTAATTAATGGCACTAAAATTGTGTTTTATTCAGTTGCTGTCGGCCGGTGCATAAGTAAAAATTATCAATATACCGTAGGTAGTCATAGTATTTTGTACCACCTACACGATGTCCCAGAATTCTTGCGACAGACTTCGACGAGTTGTAGAGGGTGTGTTGAGGATCAATCCGAGGACAGTAACCTGTATCCGGAGGCATCATCCAACGACGCTACAGAGCATCGACGATATAGGCACCATGATGATGACGACGATGTTTGGTTTGTGGGGACGCTCAACTGCGCGGCCGTACAAAGTCCCAACCTTTACAAAGTCCAAGCTCGCCACTTGCACGAATGACGATGAAATGATGACGACAACACAAACACCTATTCCCCGGGCGGAGAAAATCGCCAACCCGTTCGGGAATCGAATTCAGGACTCTGTGATCCACGGGTAGCAACGCTAGACACTAGACCACGAGCTGAGGACTTTACAGGCACTGGCGGATGCCACTAGAACACCCGTTCTTAATATGTCGCTCGGATATACAATTTCAAATGACTGATATAGTTGTTTGAATCACATTCTGTGCTACAGAGTAGCAGGTCTTCCTACGTGTGGCCGAAGTTTCACCGAGCTGTATTATTTGGTAGTAACACACGATCCGAAATTACTTTGTTCCTTAAGGTTTGGACACTAGTGTAGTTAGTCATCATCGTGAGACACGCTACAAGTAATGAAGGCAGCAGCGTTCGTATTGGGGGCAGAAACGGCAGCCCGGTGGTTATGAGTGACCGCGCCGGTAGCGGCTGCCGCGAAGCAGTGGAGGAGGCAGAACAGTGCGTAGGCAGCGGTCAGCCGCGGCGTGTCTGTGGCTGTGTGGCGCAGAGCCCACCCAGCCCCAGCCTCCCAGGGATGTGGCGGAGAGTGCTTTTATTGGGGGGCGGACACAGGCCGGCAGGGGCGGCGGCGCTGCGGGGTCGATCGCCTCCCACCGAAACCGGAGAGGACAGGATACTCGACACTGCTTCCGAGAACTGTACTGAGAAATATGGGGGCTAAACATGGAACTAATTGCAAGAATAAAACCTGTCGTCAGAGGAAGGTCGTTCAGTGAGTAAAGCAACACATTTTCTTTCTCAGCCAGTTTCGATTAAAAACGTGCGGAGTTTGTTGTGGGACATCATGGAGTGCTTCTTCTGCAGCCTCTGTGGTTTCGCGAAGTTACGGTAGCTGGCGGCGCTGTACGTAGCCTTCAGAAAAGCATCTGTAAGGGGACTGCGTTCCAAGCAGAAGGCTTTCTTTGAGTTTGGTGGGAAACCAGAGCACCGTAGATATACAAAGGCGCTTCCAGAGTGTCTACAGTGAAGTGGCAGTGAAAAAAGCACGGTGAGTCGTTGGACAAGGCGTCTGTCACGATCGCAACAAGATCGTGTAAACCTATCCGACATTCGGCGAGCTGGCCGGCTGCTCACAGCTGAGACTCCTGCAATGTTGGAACGTACGAACATTCTCATTCGACGTGATCACACTCAGACACCTAGCTACACTACACACCTGGACGGTTCTGTTGGCAGTGCTGACACATTCGTCGACCAGCTGTGGTATTCAAAGGTCTGTGTCCGCTGGGTTCCTCGCTGCCTGACAGACGACCATTAAGTGAAGCTAAGAAGCATCTGTGGAGAACTTTCTGGCCCAATGAAGGATGCACTCCGTGGGAAGCAGTGATATATGATGGCGAGGCTGTTGATGCAGCAAGAGGCTGGCTGTGACGTCGGCCACTCTGGTGGTACCACGCGCGCGTGCAGGTTCTCCCAGTAAAGCGGACTGAGGCCGTCATTTTGAACGGAGATGCGTTGAAAAATAGGGGAGTAATACAGTGTGTTTGCAATCGTGACTAAAACAAACCTGCTTTCAGAAGAAAAATGTGTTGCATTACGTATAGAACTCCCCACGTATCATTTAGTGGCCGCTCCTCTGAGCTCGTCCTGTGGCTAGAGTACGCGCTGCAGCCGGTGTCGGGTATCTGGGGGGGAGGGAGCTGTAACACCACGTATTACAAACGTTACCAAGAACACCCCATAAAGACACACGCACGCATGCGGCCGCACGAGACCGCAAAAAAAAAAAAGAAAAAAAAGCTAGTATGAATTAATAACCAATCGATCTTGTGACGGATCCTTTAGTAATGAACAGCCCACCGGTGAGTCCATAAGTTTTTTCTATAAAAAATGGTTCAAATGGCTCTGAGCACTATGGGACTTAACACCTGAGGTCATCAGTCCCCTAGAACTTAGAACTACTTAAACCTAACTAACCTAAGGACATCACACACATCCATGCCCGAGGCAGGATTCGAACCTGCGACTGTAGCGGTCGCGCGGTTCCAGGCTGACGCACCTAGGCCGGCCGCGGTGGTCTCGCGGTTCTAGGCGCGCAGTCCGGAACCGCGCGGCTGCTAAGGTCGCAGGTTCGAATCCTGCCTCGGGCATGGATGTGTGTGATGTCCTTAGGTTAGTTAGGTTTAAGTAGTTTTAAGTTCTAGGGGACTGATGACCACAGCAGTTGAGTCCCATAGTGCTCAGAGCCATTTGACCCCTTTTTTGACGCGCCTAGAACCACACGGCCACACCGGCCGGCCTACTGCTGTTGTAACCCGACATGCTCTACAGAGTATCAGCATGTGGCCTTGGCCTGCGCCGTTACCAGGTCTGTCTCCAGTCGAGCACGCATGGGACCTCATCAGACGAATACTCCAGAGTCATCCACACATAGCATAAAGTACACTATGTGATCGAAGGTATCCGGACACCTGGCTGAAAATGACTTACAAGTTAGTGGCGCCCTCCATTGGTAATGCTGGAATTCAGTATGGTGTTGGCCCACCCTTAGCCTGGTTGACAACTTCCACTCTCGCAGTCATACATTCAATCAGATGCTGGAAAGTTTCTTAGGGAATGGCAGCCATTCTTCACGGCGTGCTGCACTGAGTAGAGGTATCGATGTCGGTCAGTGAGCCCTGGTACGAAGTCAGCGTTCCAAAACATCCGAGAGGGGTTCTACATCCACATGGATACTCTGCAATTCATATTGAAGTGCCTGGCAGAGAGTTCATCGAACCACCTTCACCATTCTCTATTATTCCAATCTCGTATAGCGCACCGAAAGAATGAACACCTGTATCTCTCCGTACGAGCTCTGATTTCCCTTATTTTATCTTGGTGATCGTTCCTCCCTATGTAGGTCGGCCTCAACAAAATATTTTCGCATTCGGAGGAGAAAGTTGGTGATTGGAGTTTCGTGAGAAGACTCCGTCGCAACGAAAACGCCTTTCTTGTAATGACATCCATCCCAAATCCCGTACCATTTCTGTGACACTCTCTCCAATATTTCGCCACAATACAATAAGTGCTGCCTTTCTTTGAACTTTTTCGATGTACTCCGTCAGTCCCATCTGGTAAGGATCCCACACCACACAGCAGTATTCTAAAAGAGGACGGACAAGCGTAGTGTAAGCAGTCTCCTTAGTAGGTCTGTTACATTTTCTAAGTGTCCTCCCAATGAAACGGAATCTTTGGTTAGCCTTCCCCACAACATCTTCTATGTGTTCCTTCTAATTTAAGTTGTTCGTAATTGTAATGCCTAGGTATTTAGTTGAATGTACGGCTTTTATATCAGACTTATTTTTATATCAGACTTATTTATCGTGTAGCCGAAGTTTGAGCTCCTTTTAGCACTCACTTGGATGATCTCACACCTTTCGCTATTTAGTGTCAACTGCCACTTTTCGCACAATTCCGATATTTCTTCTAAATCGTTTTGCAGTTTGTTTTGATCTTCTGATGACTTTATTAGTCGATAAACGACAGCGTCATCTGCAAACAACCTACGACGGCTGCTCAGATTGTCTCCCAAATTGTTTATATAGATAAGGAACAGCAAAGGGCCTATAACACTACCTTGGAGAACGCCAGAAATCACTTCTGTTTTACTCGATGACTTTCCGTCAATTGCTACTAACTGTAACATCTGACAGGAAATCACTGATCTAGTCACATAACTGAGACGAAATTCCATAAGCACGCAATTTCACTACCAGCCGCTTGTGAGGTACAGTGTCAAAAGCCTTCCGGAAATCCAGAAATACGGAATCGATGTGAAACCCCTCGTCAATAGCACTCAGCACTTCATGTGAATAAAGAGCTAGTTGTGTTTCACAGGAACGGTGTTTTCTAAACCCATGTTGACTGTGTGTCAATAGACCATTTCCTTCGAGGTAATTCTTTATGTTCAAACAGAATATATGTCCTAAAATCCTGCTGCATATCGACGTTAACGATATGGGCCTGTAATTTAGTGGATTACTCCTACTACCTTTCTTGAACATTGGTGTGACCTGTGCAACTTTCCAGTCTTTGGGTACGGATCTTTCGTCGAGCGAACGGTTGTATATGATTGTTAAGCATCGAACTATTGCATTAGCATACTCCGAAAGGAACCTAATTGGTGTTCTATAGGATTCAGGTCAGAACTCCTGCAGGCCAGTCCATTACAGTGATGTTATTGTCGTGTAACCACTCCGCCACAGGCCGTACATTATGAACAGGTGCTCGATCGTGTTGAAAGATGGAATCACCATCCCCGAATTGCTTTTCAACTGTAGGAAGCAAGAAGGACTATAAAGATCGATGTAAACCTGTGCTGTGATAGTGCCACGCAAAACAACAAGGGGTGCAATCGCCCTCCATGAAATACACGACCACACCATAACACCACCGCCTCCGAATTTTACTGTTGGCGCTACACAAGCTGGCTGATGACGTTCACCGGGCATTCGCCATACCCACACCCTACCATAGGATCGCCACATTGTGTACCGTTATTCGTCACTCCGCACAACTTTTTTCCACTGATGAGTCATCCAATGTTTACGCTCCTTACACCAAAGGAGGCGTCGTTTAGCATTACCGTCGTGATGTGTGGCTTATGAGCAGTCGACCGACCATGAAATCTAAGTTTTATCGCCTCCCGCGTAACTGTCATGGTACTTGCAGTGGATCCTGATGCAGTTTGGACTTCCTGTGTGATGGTCTGGATACACGTCTGCCTATTACACATTACGACGCTCTTCAACTGTCGGCGGTCTCTGTCAGTCAACAGACGAGGTCGGACTGCACGCTTTTCTGCTGTACGGGTCCCTTCGGGTGCCCACTTCACTATCAGAACGGAAACAGTGGAACTATGGATGTTTAGGGGTGTGGAGACCTCGAATGCAGACGTATGACACAAGTGACACCCGATCACTTGACAACGTTCGAAGTCTGTGAGTTCCGCGGAGCGCCGCATTTTGCTCTCATCGAATGTCTAATGATTACTGAGGTCGCTGATATGGAGAACCTGGCATTTGGTGGCAGCACAATGCAGCTAATATGAAAAATGTAACTTTTTGGGGGTGTCCGGAAACTTTTGATTACATAGTGTATCTCTGTATTGGCCGATCAAGTGGCGATAGGCATCGGACTCCATCCCACAAACGGACGTCAGGTACCTGTACAACACAATGCATGAATGTTTACATGCTTGCATTCAACATTTCGGCGGTTCATCGGTTATTAACGTACTGGCATTTCACATTTGCAATGGCCTATCTCGTGCTTACATTAACTAGTAATTTTGCAATGTTAATCGGTTAAGTATGTTACCTAGACAAATATATTCCCGAAATGTCATTGCAGCACATTAATTATTTTTTGGTTTTGCGTTTTTTCCCGTCAATGTATTTGAAAGCAGACACGGACAAAAAGCGAGCTTCAGCTACAAGATGAATATTAAAATATTCGTTTGTGCGTTAAGAATTTGTCGAGTTCGTCAGCAGTGTCGGCATGGCAAAGTTACATATGTACATACATTCACATTAAATCTGCCTGAGCACTCCCGATTCTTCGATGTAAATTTCAAGCAGACTCTGGCTGGCGCGAGGGAGGCGCAGTACTCGGGTCAGCGGCACAGTAGCCGCGTAACGAAGTGACGCGGGCCGCGGAGGAGCGGCCGCGAAACTCGCACAATGGCCCCGGATGTAAATTCGCGATACGCGGTGAGAAAATGCGGATTCGCGGGCGCGCGCCCGCGATGAATGCCCGCCCGGGGCGCCAACTCGTCGCGAGTTGTCGCGTGCGCGTGCGCGCCGGGGAATCCCACGTGAATAGCGGACGTGCGCGGGTGGCGCGGCGTGGCGTGCCGGGCCGTGATGAGGGTATTACGCGGCGCGGACTGCCGCCGCCGCCGCCGCCGCGGAAAGTGGCACTGCTAGCGCGCCGGACGTATTAATACCGAGTTCCTCTCTCATGTTAATGAAACGGGCGCCACGTGTCACTCGCCACCGTGCGTTTCGGCCTCTGGTTCATCATCGGACGCTACACGCGGAATAAATTACACGAAAACTGGCTTTCATTTACAGTGTAAACTGCTTACTCCACGCGGCAGCTGTAATTAAATTGCACAAAGTTGTGTTGTCGGGCAATATCTCTCGCGCTTATTTATGTGTATCAGCTACGAGCAGTACCAACTTAATTACAGCCTTTTCCGTAGCGTTTCTTAATCTACGGCGTTGGGGTTCCGAAAATACCACTACGGGTGTTGTATTCGCCAAGTATACGTGGTGGCAAACAGAGTAATGTGGCAGGAAGAGAACTCCCTGCCGTCCATAACAGTTGCTGTTTTGTCTTGCTGGCATGCAGCAGCTATACAGCCTCGTCACATGGCCACTTGACGCGAACATCTGCTAAGCTCAAAATCAGAAACAACATTTTTCAAAAGTTTTGTGGCTCTGGTTGCCGTTCGTCATGAGACACTCTTCGAGCATCGGCTCCCGGATTGTTACATTCAACTGCAGAGAACTGTGCGTCTGTCTGGCTTAATAGTCCATATGTGAAGAAGATAAGTGTAAAACTGAACAAAGCCATGGGCGTTTTTAGTAGGCCAATATCATCTTCTTCCACATACTGGTTGTCTATCTTGAGCCTTATTCCACCTTCTGATATCAGACGGAAGAAAATACCAGAAGATTGTTGGCAACCACGACCTTCTAGTATTGAATGATTTATCCCCCGCGGAGCCAAAACGTTAAGCTCAAGACATCCCATTGTTGCCACAGCAAGAATTCTTCCTGAACATACTGCTGTGCCACCGACGAATGGGACCGCTGTTGGCAACAAAAATGTCTTCCACAATGCCCGAAGCTGCCATTTATCCAGCAAAAGCCCCCTGGATTTGACCAGCCTTTGGCAATTTGGACTACTCTGAATCGTATCCGATCTGGACGTGGAAGAAGTGCTGTCACTGTCCGCAACAATCTCCTGGCTGTGGTGTGGAACGACAAACTGTTTCTGCTGCTGTATCGACATGTCCCGCACGTGTCTACGAGGATACTTTAGAAGGTTTCCTGACACTGACGAGTCACGTGATGACCAGTGCCCTAAGATAAATAAATAAATAAATAAATAAATGCAATTGAAGGAAAACACCCCTCCAGCACTATTTTTAACGAATTAACCGGGTTTCAACACTGCTAGGAGTGTCTTCCTCATAATTTAAATCAAAGACTGGTCTATAACACGGTCACAGAATTATGACTAAAATCGTACGATACAGAGTATAAGTACAGAATTATCGTGAAAGTCTGGCAGTACTTATATGTCATTTATAAAATAATAAATATGCCAAAAGGGCATTAGTCACAAAGATATTTAAGATAAAAAATTTGTGATGGCGAGCCACTACGGGATGCTCGTTAGTTACACGGTTACAGGTTGCAACCTGTGTTGTGTGTTGATCGAACATAGCGGTAACAAATCTGGCAGCCCACCTCTGTATTGCTTGGAATATTACGGGATCTGCTTTAACTTAGCTTTTTCTACGTCCAGAACACGATAGCATAGTTTTCTCTAGGCAAGACCCAGCGTAAAAATTCAAATAGTATTTACAAAACAAACCAATTATACATCGACATAAATGCATAAATATATGTATACAAATAGTAAAACAATTACAATATATAAAGACACGGAAATGTCATATCTTCAGGTAACAAAATATGGGAAAATCTATAGTACAATAGATGGAAATAGAAGGATATTCATTACCGGCGACACAAGTCGATGTGTTAAGTTCGCATCCAACTATTACTGCATGATCTGGTTACTTCTGCGCTACTGCGCGTAGACTTTCTATGAATGATTCTAAAACTGTCACAGTGGAATCGGGTGGTTGGTAGAAACATCAAATAGTTATCTTGGTTTCATCTAGACTTGTTACACGCATTCACGTATCTTCACACTAAGGCTCAATTTCGACCAGAATCGTCACAATATTTTTGTCGATTGCAATGAATACTCCCCCTCTTACGGCGTCTAATCTGTCATTTCGATATACGTTTTATGCCTCGATAGATATTTCAGATCTTTGTGCTTCGAGTTTGAGCTAGCTCTCGGTTCCAAGAATAATATGTGCGGTACAACCTCCCTGGATGGCAGTAGATTCGGGAACTTTGTTACGGATACTTCGACAATTTAATGTTATTTACTTATCAATCTAAGTGTGTTTACTTTCTACGCGGTCTGTTTTTGATCTTTGCATGTCGACTGGCAAGCGTTGCTGAGAGGACGTCAAACTATCACGCAGCCTGAATAAAAAAGAAAGAAAAGAAAAGAAAAATGAACCATGGGCATTCTACGTATACTCTGCCTGTCGAGTGACAGCTTTCTTCGTATGAAATTAATGAGAAGTCTTAGCATCATGCCACACGCCATGAAGGATTTAAATGCCCGGCGCGAGTACTGTGGTGTCACCGCCAGACACCACACTCGCTAGGTGGTAGCCTTTAAATCGGCCGCGGTCCGTTAGTATACGCCGGACCCGCGTGTCACCACTGTCAGTAATTGCAGACCGAGCGCCGCCACACGGCAGGTCTAGAGAGACGTACTGGCACTCGCCCCAGTTGTACAGCCGACTTTGCTAGCGAAGCTACACTGACCGATACGCTCTCATTTGCCGAGACGATAGTTAGCATAGCCTTCAGCTACGTCATTTGCAACGACCTAGCAAGGCGCCATTGTTGTTGTTGTTGTGGTCTTCAGTCCTGAGACTGGTTTGATGCAGCTCTCCATGCTGCTCTATCCTGTGCAAGCTTCTTCATCTCCCAGTACTTACTGCAACCTACATCCATCTGAATCTGCTTAGTGTATTGATTTCTTGGTCTCCCTCTACGATTTTTACCCTCCACGCTGCCCTCCAATTCTAAATTTGTGATCCCTTGATGCCTCAAAACATGTCCTACCAACCGATCCCTTCTTCTAGTCAAGTTGTGCCACAAACTTCTCTTCTCCCCAATCCTATTCAATACCTCCTCATTAGTTACGTGATCTACCCACCTTATCTTCAGCATTCTTCTGTAGCACCACATTTCGAAAGCTTCTATTCTCTTCTTGTCCAAACTGGTTATCGTCCATGTTTCACTTCCATATGACTACACTCCATACAAATACTTTCAGAAACGACTTCCTGACATTTAAATCTATACTCGATGTTAACAAATTTCTCTTCTTCAGAAACGATTTCCTTGCCATTGCCAGTCTACATTTTATATCCTCTCCACTTCGACCATCATCAGTTATTTTACTCCATAAATAGCAAAACTCCTTTACTACTTTAAGTGTCTCATTTCCTAATCTAATCCCCTCAGCATCACCCGATTTAATTTGACTACATTCCATTATCCTCGCTTTGCTTTTGTTGATGTTCATCTTATATCCTCCTTTCAAGACACTGTCCATTCCGTTCAACTGCTCTTCCAAGTCCTTTGCTGTCTGTGACAGAATGACAATGTCATCGGCAAACCTCAAAGTTTTTACTTCTTCTCCATGAATTTTAATACCTACTCCGAATTTTTCTTTTGTTTCCTTTACTGCTTGCTCAATATACAGATTAAATAACATCGGGGAGAGGCTACAACCCTGTCTCACTCCTTTCCCAACCACTGCTTCCCTTTCATGCCCCTCGACTCTTATAACTGCCATCTGGTTTCTGTACAAATTGTAAATAGCCTTTCGCTCCCTGTATTTTACCCCTGTCACCTTCAGAATTTGAAAGAGAGTATTCCAGTTAACGTTGTCAAAAGCTTTCTCTAAGTCTACAAATGCTAGAAACGTAGGTTTGCCTTTTCTTAATCTTTCTTCTAAGATAAGTCGTAAGGTTAGTATTGCCTCACGTGTTCCAACATTTCTACGGAATCCAAACTGATCCTCCCCGAGGTCCGCTTCTACCAGTTTTTCCATTCGTCTGTAAAGAATTCGCGTTAGTATTTTGCAGCTGTGACTTATTAAACTGATAGTTCTTTAATTTTCACATCTGTCAACACCTGCTTTCTTTGGGATTGGAATTATTATATTCTTCTTGAAGTCTGTGGGTATTTCGCCTGTGTCATACATCTTGCTCACCAGATGGTAGAGTTTTGTCATGACTGGCTCTCCCAAGGCCATCAGTAGTTCTAATGGAATATTGTCTACTCCCGGGGCCTTGTTTCGACTCAGGTCTTTCAGTGCTCTGTCAAACTCTTCACGCAGTATCTTATCTCTCATTTCATCTTCATCTACATCCTCTTCCATTTCCATAATATTGTCCTCAAGTACATCGCCCTTGTATAAACCCTATATATACTCCTTCCACCTTTCTGCCTTCCTTTCTTTGCTTACAACTGGGTTGCCATCTGAGCTCTTGATATTCATACAAGTGGTTCTCTTCTCTCCAAAGGCCTCTTTAATTTTTCTGTAGGCAGTATCTATCTTCCTCCTAGTGAGACAAGCCTCTACATCCTTACATTTGTACTCTAGCCATCCCTGCTTAGCCATTTTGCACTTCCTGTCAATCTCATTTTTGAGACGTTTGTATTCCTTTTTGCCTGCTTGATTTGCTGCATTTTTATATTTTCTCCTTTCATCAATTAAATTCAATATTTCTTCTGTTACCCAAGGATTTCTATTAGCCCTCATCTTTTTACCTACTTGATCCTCTGCTGCCTTCACTACTTCATCCCTCAGAGCTACCCATTCTTCTTCTACCGTATTTCTTTCCCCCATTCCTGTCAATTGTTCCCTTATGCTCTCCCTGAAACTCTCTACAACCTCTGGTTCTTTCAGTTTATCCAAGTCCCATCTCCTTAAATTCCCGCCTTTTTGCAGTTTCTTCAGTTTCAATCTGCAGTTCATAACCAATGGATTGTGGTCAGAATCCACATCTGCCCCTGGAAATGTGCAAAATTCTACAAGGCGGCTTCCTCTTTCATTTCTCCCCCCCCCCCCCCCCCCAAATCCATATTCACCTACTATGTTTCATTCTCTCCCTTTTCCTACTGACGAATTCCAGTCACCCATGACTATTAAATTTTCGTTTCCCTTCACTACCTGAATAATTTCTTTTATCTCGTCATACATTTCATCAATTTCTTCATCATCTGCAGAGCTAGTTGGCATATAAACTTGTACTACTGTAGTAGGCATGGGCTTTGTGTCTATCTTGGCCACAATAATGCGTTCACTATGCTGTTTGTAGTAGCTAACCCGCACTCCTATTTTTTATTCATTATTAAACCTACTCCTGCATTACCCCTATTTGATTTTGTATTTATAACCCTGTAATCACCTGACCAAAAGTCTTGTTCCTCTTTGCCACCGAACTTCACTAATTCCCACTATATCTAACTTTAACCTATCCATTTCCCTTTTTAAATTTTCTAACCTACCTGCCCGATTAAGGGATCTGACATTCCACGCTCAGATCCGTAGAACGCCAGTTTTCTTTCTCTTGATAACGACGTCCTCTTGATTAGTCCCCGCCCGGAGATCCGAATGGGGGACTATTTTACCTCCGGAATATTTTACCCAAGAGGACGCCATCATCATTTAATCATACAGTAAAGCTGCATGTCCTCGGGAAAAATTACGGCTGTAGTTTCCCCTTGCTTTCAGCCGTTCGCAATACCAGCACAGCAAGGCCGTTTTGGTTAATGTTACAAGGCCAGATCAGTCAATCATCCAGACTGTTGCCCCTGCAACTACTGAAAAGGCTGCTGCCCCTCTTCACGAACCACATGTTTGTCTGGCCTCTCAACAGATACCCCTCCGTTGTGGTTGCACCTACGGTACGGCCATCTGTATCGCTGAGGCACGCAAGCCTCCCCACCAACGGCAAAGTCCATGGTTCACGGGGGGCGAGGCGCCATAGCAGTTGATAATTAATATTATGAAGCATGTACCGTAACGAGAGATGTTCTACAATTGTGGATTAAAGTTAAGTATTATATCAACTACGTACTTTATTTGCAATTCTCAAGATATTGTCCTGTTCCAGACCTCACGCCAGTCAGCGTGTAATTAAACGCGTGCATTTCGGCCTCCTCTAGAAAAACAGTGTTGGCTCTTCTGCCAACACTACAAGTACCGCCCGAGGGTATAGGCGTACACTGAGCTGACAAAAGTAACGGGACTCCTCCCAGTATGGCGTCGGACGTCCGTCTGGTCAGAGTAGTGCAGCGACTCAACATGTCGTTGGAAGTCCCCTGCAGACATACTAAACCGTGCTGCCCCTATGGCAGTCCGCAATTACGAATATGTTGCCTGTGAAAGATTTTGTGCATGAACTGACCTCTCGACTATGTCCCATAAATGTTCGATGGGATTCCAGTAGGGCGATCTGGGTGACCAAATCATTCTCTCGAATTGGCCAGAATTTTCTTCATACTATTCTCGAATAATTGTGGTCCGTTGACATGGCGCGTTGTCATCCATAAAAATTCCATCGTTATTTGCCGTAAATGGTCACCAAATAGCTGAACGTAACGATTTCCTGTCAATGACTGGTCCAGTTGGACCAAAGGACCCAGTCCATTCCATTATGTTGTCGGTACCATCTTGCACAGTGCCTTGTTGACAACGTGAGTCCATGTCTTTGCGGGGTCTATGCGACAGTCGAATCCTAACATCAGTTCTTGCCAACTGAAAATGGGACTCATCTGACCAGTCGTCTAAAGTGGCGATGTCCTGCCGTTAGCAAAGGCACTCGCGTCGGACGTCCCTTGCCATAGCCCACTTACGGCAAATTTCGCAGCACTGTCCTAAGGGACGTCTCTTGCTATTTGTGCGGTTATTTCACGTGGTGTTACTTGCCTATTAGCACTGACAACTCTACACAGACGCAGCTCTTATCGATCGTTAAGGAAGGCCGTCCACCACTGCCTTGTCCGTGGTGAGAAACAAGGCCTAAAATTTGTTATTATTGGCACGCTCTATACAGTCTCAATCTGGAAATACTGCTTCACTTACCGATTTCCGGAATGCAGTGTCCCATGCCTCCAGCTCCAACTATCATTCCGCATTCAAAGTCTGTAAATTGTAAAAATTGTAAATCTATAAGCACGTCGCAAACCTTTGCCCATCAATTGCCTGAGTCAAATGTCAGATCTGCCACTGGTCTCCCATTTTATACGTTGTGTTGGCGGTACAACCGCTGTTTTCATTTGTCCACATTGCTATTCCATGACTCAGTTTGTGTATAACAAGTGTAACTTCGTTATCGGTAGTACTGTTTCGTGTTGTATTTTTAACTATCGGCAGTACAGTATCCTCCGACTTTTAATAGCTGATGTTTTCTATAGCAAAGTACTGAATATGGGAACATAAATATACAGTTATGTATTGATAGGATTTCAAAGTAGGGCAAAAGTTGACAGCTTTTATGAACAGTTCAGAAACGTGAAATACTGCACATCGTAAATCGCAAAAGGGTTGCATCCCGCGAGTACATTATCAACGAATTACATTTCGAAAAAAAAGCACCTCACAGAAATTCCTGGTTGTAACGATATGAGGAGGTATAAAATGAAATGGTAACATAAGCTGGGTCGTACCTAAAGCAAGTGGAATACTTCCGGTTATTGGCAGGATACACGGATAAAGCAGTCAGGCTACATAACAGACAGCTCACAAATAACTCGTGTGAAGCATCCTGCAATATTTTCCAAGGGTCGTGGGACTCGTACCAGCAAGACCAAAATGGACACTGAACGGACACAAAGAAGGATCACAGTTTTGTTTGACCCACGGCAGAGGGCATGTGAGTTGCTGAAAAGCATAACATGGTAATTGTTCGAAGACAGACGCCAAATATCCTACGGAAGCTTCTTCAAGAAATTTCGAGAACCAGTATTACGTGAGACTCCTACGAATATGCTACAGGTGGTGGACAACACTGTCGAACCATGGCGACCGCAACAAATTACCATGCCTGATGCGGTGTGGGGAAAACTGTTGCCATTCAAAACCTTTTCCATTAGTCTTGGGATGGATAAACTGAGATTCTTAATGGGTTTCAAGAAAATTTTACACCGTTCATCCCGCAAAATAGTGGAAAGTTCAGTTAACGATGATGGAGGTGGATAGTGATAATGTGCCCTTCTCTCCAAAGTAGATCACAGAAGCTCAATAATATTGAGATCTGATGACTGTGGAGGCCAGGGCAGAGTCACAATTCATCCTCTTGCCGACAAAACCAGACCCACACGAAGCGAGCTGTGGGAAGACGAACCCAGTCGTCCTGGAACACAGGACCACCTCTGGGGAACAAACACTGTACCTTGGGGTGAACCAGATCAACCGCAGTGGTCACCTACTCCTTGGAAGTAATGTGACCTTAAAGAGTAAGCATGGCGCCATTGAAGTACCACGATGTATATCTGCCCACGTCATCACCAAAGCCCAGCCATGTTTCACTGTTGCGACGTAAACCCGACCGGAAGATGGAAACAATGTAAAACATGACACATGCGACCATATAAATTTCTTCCATTGCCTTATAGTCCAGGTTTTAATGCTACGGCACTAGGTTTTCCTGTTATGTTCATTTGCATCACTGACGAGTGGTTTTGGAATTCCAGCTTATCTTGCATTTCCCAGCTTATGGAGCTCCCTTCGTCTTGTTTTGTTGCTGAAAGTGCAGTGACTTTTGCAGCTCTCTTTCTCTTAGTTTTCGTCTCAATTCACTTCAGTGACCGTCTGTGAGGATCACTGAACACTCGCTTTCATCCGTGTTCTGACTCAGCTGATAATGTTCTCCCGCTCTCCCTGTATGCAGTGTATGTCTTCGATAAGGTGCCTGTTGAAACACCAAACATTTAGCCTTTTTTGGTTACGGACCACCAACCATACGAGCGCCAACAGTCTGACCACTTTCGAATTCACGTAGCTCCGTTGTAATGCACTGACAGCTACACAGAATACTCTTCTGAGCACGGTTGAGATTTGCAACGCATTTAGTACATTGCATAGATGCCGCTCGTCGTCAAATACAACTGGAAATTTGTGGTAAGATCTTATGGGACCAAACTTCTGAGGTCATCGGTCCCTAAGCCTACACAATACTTAATGTAACCTAAACTAACTTACGCTATGGACAACACACACACCGATACCCGAGGGAGGACTCGAACCTCTGACGTGGGGAGCCGCACGGACCGTGACAAGACGCCTCAGACCGCGCGGCTAACCCGCGCGGCGGTCAAATGCAACAGAGTAGTGAAGCTGTACATGTAAAGCTTACTTTGAACTCCCTGGACCCGTAAAAAAAAATAAAGATAGAGAGAAGAGGGATCACTATTTCAGTGAAGATGCAGTCTTTGCTCACAGGATATCAAGCAATAAAAGATGATCACTTTCACAAAAATGCCACTCTTGTGACAGGATACCTGTTACGTGCCGATTAGTTTCGCTGCTTGCGTTGGTAATATCAATTAAGTATTCATGTAATATATCACTGCAATATTCATGCAACGGCCTACACGGCAGAAAGACAGCGAAGCAGTATTATTTTCGGGCCACCGCGCCACTGTAGAGCTTCCGAAAGGGCTTAAGTCTGCTGATAAGCAGCTTCCACCGAGGCGCCTTCTCTCCCCAGCCCACATCTCCGGCATCGAGTGATGAATATTTCAGGCGCTGCGGTCAGACCTCGCTCGACGCTTATTACCATAAGTGTATCCTCTTCTTGAAGCTATGGTCTGTTATAGACGTGTCTCTTTTACAGCACAAAAGGTACGGCAACATTTTGATGGCGTGTAGTGTATAATGTATTAATGAAAGTATAGGCTGTTTAAAGTCATTCGGTTTTCTCTGTACAGTTCAGCTTAATAAGACGTTAAGTGCTGAACGGAGGAAGACTCCCTAATTACGTACCACGGGAGACAATACAAAAATACGCATCTCTGTCGGCGTTATAATCATTAGCTTTATTTCAGGTTATGTTTAGCTGAATTCGTTTCCTTACTTCTTTCTACGCCTTAATCTTCTCGTCGTTTTTATTTGTACCTTCAAATTTACAGCTGAAATGTATCGCTTGCTACCCTCGTAATAAGTCTATTTCCATTGCACCTGTCTCTACTGTTTCATTTTCTTAGGCTTTATATGGTGATTTATTTTACAGTATCACGGTTTGTTTGTCACGATGACATCTTTCTGTGTTTCCATGTGAAAATAATTTGCTGTTCTGCACATCCACAATAACTTCAAACAAAATGAGCTGCTTCGGTGGGCATCATCCATCCTAACATCATAAAACATGCCATTCCTCAATTCAACCACTGCGGAAACCACATTTTCATTGACAGAATACAGTGATTAAGACAATTACGCTGTACTAGGAGCCATTTGCACTTTATACAGCGTGTATAAAAACACGTGTCTGTAAGGTTAGGGAAATATCCTTGACATCAAAAGATTATAAAATGTTCATTTGATAAGTGGACCGAAAATTCTTCTTTATGAAGACATGAGAGGTTTTATTATTCATGGGACAAAAATGATACATTCAGCAAACACATTCATATGTATGAAAAGATTTATTATTGATGGGCCAAACGTTATACAGATTATATATTTATGAAGCACATTTGCATTTACTAAAATTGCTGGAAGTGACCACCTTTTGCTGTCCTGGATCCCATGAATCTGCCTTTCATACTCTGCCGTACGCTGGAGAAAACTCCTGGTATGTTCCGCATTTGCTCCAATTCACTTTGGACAAAATCCATCAGAACATCGACGTTGGGTACGGGAATCGAATACACCAAAGATTTTAAGTGTCTGCAAAAGAAAAATCCATCTGATTGAAATTTAGAGATGGTACAGGCCGTGCAATGGGTCACGCTCGACAAATCTGCCTGTTAGGAAACTATTTATCGAGATATTGGCGAACGATCCGTGTTAAGTGAGATGGAGCAACTTGTGCAACTAGCGCATTTCCGTAATTTCAGACACTGAATACATTGTTGTTTTGGAAGTTACTGTAAAACAGAAGAATCGATAATCGGGCAAAACATACCAAATACCATGACCAACTGGAAACAAGAAAATAAGTAAATGTACACATCCGAAGTAATTTACACGACCGGCAATCACTACTGGGAATTTCTTTCATACTTCCCTAACGAAGGGCTTTTGGACCAATGTTCATACGAACTTTTTGCAATGTTTTGATGTCAAGAAAAAATTCGTAAGATTTCCGATACGTGTCTTTGTACACCCTGCACAGCAGAATATTAACAAAACAGTTTATGGTCTGAGGAGACAACGGATAGATAAAGGACACGGGATCAGAAATTATTTTACATTCGACTTCTGCTGAGTTAATCTTAGTGTCTTCAGAGATTACAGTGCCATAAAAATGTTGCTACTGGGGATCTCACAACCTACTTACGCCGGTATGATTACGTGATTAGAGCGTAATTTGCGGCATAATTCTCATTTCATTTGAACAGCCCTTTTGCGTTTCATGTAAGGCGGAGTTCAGGAACATATCTGTAGTGAACTGTTGCTACGCTGAAACTGAGTTGATCGGTTTTGATGAAACTCGTTACTGCGTAACGACACAGCTATTGTCGAAAAATAAGCAAGCATTTGTACGCCATAGCAAGTCATTTCTTATAAAGAGAAGTGTGCATACGGCAACAGCAGGTTCTAACAATCTCCTTCTCCGTAGTCACTGATAAGAACTTCGTTTGGTCAGTAGATGTATTGCCACAAAACTCGACTGTGCATTTGCAAATCACATATTGGGCTTCAAAGACGAGAAGCAGGCAGAACTAGACTCCCACTTTTTATCAAGACAAGTAGTAATATTTCTACTTACCCGATGTTAAGATTAGTCTTCTGCAGTCGCCATTCTCAATGTTTCTTTCGTCTAGACATTGACTGCTTGGTGCAATGGTTTGGTTGGTATGTTGATAACACTGTCTATTAATATACTGATTCACGCATAACATTACTTCAGTATTTTATTAATCCCTGAATGAATTTTTCATGTTAACATAACAACACTCTGAACTACAGAAAGCTCACAAAAATCGTAAAACAGGTTTCTCAAACATACATGCTTCCTATCCGTACAGACGGAGACTGACCCTCGGGAAAGGACACTGTGAGAGCCTAAAGTTGCACTTACAAGTATTTTGATCGCTTGACAACAACTAGCTGATACCACAATGACTATATGATATAAGTGGTTAAAGTTTCACTACTGGGGCCTGTTCAAGTAATTTTAATACAAATGACATCAAACATAAAAAGTGGTGATCTTTCTTGGTAGCACCAGTGCCAACATTTTCCCAGTTAATTTATGAAATTAACCAAATATTAATTATTGTGTGTTACGGTTATTAACTGTAGTAACTACCTCGATTATACATAAAAGTAACTTAAATAATAATTCTGTTCATAAATTTAATAAAATATATTGTATTAAAATATGAAAAAATTTAAAAGACAGAACCAGTTTTTGAGGAACAAAAAACTTTAAATACGAAATGCCAATCCACTGCGGCTTCAAATAGGAGAACATTAAGGTTCAGATGGCATATAAATTTACAAAAAATATTATTTTTTCTATATGAAAAGAAAACTTCAAAGGTCGTGATTGATGTGTTGTACAAGGCGTTTCAGCTGCCCCTGTTGCTGGGTTTTATGCAGCCCACAACATCTTCAAACACCACATGCAAAATTTATATATTCTCTCACTCAATACGTGCACTCCGTTAGTCGTACAGAAAAAATGAACAGAACCTTTCTGTAGGAAATTTAATGTAGTTAAATTTAGTACTGGGTTGTGTTTTTTCTAGAGGCCGTAGTTTTCGAATTATTGAAGAAAAATGTAGAAAAGTTACCTTCAAACGCGTTTTCCTTGAATAACTGGGAAACTGTGGCCTCCAGCGAAAAAGTATCACAGTACAAAATCTAACTGAATTCTATAAAATGGTCCTATTCATATTTTCTGTAGGAGTAATGGTTTGTTCGTGGCGAGCGAGACAAGGTGAGAATGCCGTGTATAGTTTTTGAGCGTTTTATGGGCTGCATGAAACAAAGCGGCAGGGGCAGCTGAATCGCCCTGCATTTATCGTTTAAGCAGAGCAAATTAAATTTTTATTTAAAAATAATTCCGCTCTTGCACCAGTAATCTGTGTGCAAATAATATAAGCTACGAGTCCCGAAACGTTCAGAATTTCGTGTACGCTGCCGCATTATACATGACCTATTTGCAATAAACATCGAAACATTACTCTGACACACGTTTTGTATGTCAGTTCAAATGTAGTAAACTATTCAGTTTCATTACAAGGTCTGGGAATTACAGCGCATGTACAGTTAGTGCTGTTGCTAGTGTTATTGCTATCGGACTGACAGCATATAGAAGAACACTATTAATAAATAAAGTGAAAGGGCGGTTGATTTATGATGAGTAACCGACAATCGCTGATCTCGGACGCGCTCGATGGAGAATGATGACGAATTTCGTGTTTTTACGTAAAGCGAATTTTGTATCTGTTCAATGCAATTGGCTATTGACATTGAAAGTTTCAGTTTAGGTAGCTTATAGATCATCATCGCAGGCAGAATATTCGACCGATACAGCGATTCTGCCAAGATACAGACCAAAACGAGGATGCTGCTGCTGACATAGGAATCAATAAGACCCTCTATGTTGACCAAGTCTCTGAAAGTAAACTCAAGCTTAGTCGGCCGTGACTCAATTTGCTGTTCTGCAAACAAGTGAGGGAGCAAAAGTCAGGAATTACACTTTTCTGTGAACGTCTTGTGACTTATTCAGTCTCGAGATGGGGAGCAAATAGAATTTTTCCCCCTTCGTACTCTGCTCCAGTTTGAAATAATATTCTGAGACAAAAATAATTCTTTTACGTTTGTTGCCTTTGTGTAGGATGTCGTGAACATTGCCTTGTTAAGACTATTTCGAATGGGTCCGTTCTTCTTTGATTTTGACTTCTTGTGTTCATCCATGCAGTACTCTGACTTTATATGACAGCGTCGTGCTTCAAACACTGTGTTTGAATCTACTTGAGTATTTGCAGTTCTCAGCTCTACTGATCACCGAACGCATCATGATAAATTAAGAACCGTAATAGACGTTAAATGATCCTTATCGCTGTATCCTCGGGTATACATCTGACACGGAAAATGGGTTTCGCAGATTACAGCTATATTCTGAGGTACACATCTGATAAGATAAAAGGGGGAAAAATAAAGTAAACAATATTGTCTGTATCTCAAGTTAAAAAAAGTGTTGTAAGTAAAGGGTAAGAGTACTCACAATCAGTTCACATAAAATTCAGGACACAGTTACACGGATTACCCAGCATTCTCTGTCGAATGAAAATAAAACGTCCGTCAAAGAAATTCTAATCATGTAATTTTGTTAGACAAAATTTCCAGTTGGTGTGAGGTATGGTAGCTAGGCCTAAGTAAGGAAAAATGTAAGTTAATGCGGGTGAGCAGGAAGAACAAACTTAACAATATTTGGATACAGTATTACTAGTGTCGTGCTTGACACAGTCAAGTCGTTTAAATATCCGGGCGTAACGTTTCAAAGCGATATCAGATGGAACTGTAGTAGGAAAGGCTATTGGTCGACTTTGGTTTATTGGTAAAAATTTTAGGAAAGAGTGGTTCGCCTGTAAAAGAGACCACATATAGGACGCTGGTGCGACTTGCTCTTGAGTTGTGCTCGGTTGCGTGGGATCCATACGAGGTTGGATTGAAGGAAGACATAGTAGCAATTCAGAGGTGGGCTTCTAGATTTGATACTGGTAGTTTGACCAATATGTAAGTGTTACAGTGATGCTTCGGAAACTCGAATGGAAATTTCGAGAAACACTGTTGAGAAAATGTAGAGAATCGGCTATTGAAGCTGACTGCGAAACGATTTACTGCCACAATGAGATTTCCACTCTGTAGCGGAATGTACGCTGATATGAAACTTCCTGGCAGATTAAAACTGTGTGCCGGACCGAGACTCGAACCCGGGACCTTTGCCTTTCGCGGGCAAGTGCTCTACCAACTGAGCTACCGAAGCACGACCCACGCTCCGTCCTCACTAGCACTCCTGGAAGAAAGGATATTGCGGAGACATGGCTTAGCCACAGCCTAGGGGATGTTTCCAGAACGAGATTTCCACTTGCCCGCCAAAGGCAAAGGTCCCAAGTTCGAGTTTCTGTCCGGCACACACTTTTAAACTGCCAGGAAGTTTCGATTATACTGCCGCCTACATACATTGCGCATAGGGACCACGAAGACAAGATACGAGAAATTAGGGCTGATAGGGAGGCACATAGACAATCATTTTTCCCTCTCTCTATTTGTGAGCGGAACAGAAAAGGAAATGACAAGTAGTGGTACAGCGTACCTTCTGCCAAAACTGTACGGTAGCTTCTGGAACATCTATGTAGCTGTACATGTAGCTGTAGATGTAGATGTAACAAAACTGGTAGAACGTTGGAGTCGATCACCCCAGATAGGAAGGGATCCTATAATAAAATAAGATCTAAAATTCAAAGTCTGAAAATGTGGAGTTAAATGAAGGCAATTAACAAAACGATGATATAATTCAATATACTCGCCATTGGTAGGGCAACATAATGCAGAATAGACTAATATGGCAGTAGCATACGGTGTTATGCAGGCAGAAAAACAGATCAGATAAAAACTGCGATATAACGGGAAACCTAAAATAAAAATAGTGTAAAATAGAAATATGTTAATAACCGGTAAAGATGGATTAGTAAAAAATAGACACAGGAAAACAGACTAACCAAGCGACACTGAGAAACGGAAGAATAGTAGTATTAAGAAGCTTGCGAGAACGTGGAACTCAAGAGTCACGCAGCCGGAACAAACGCAGGGAAAGGCCGGTGGAGCAATAAGCGCGTGGGGGCGGAAAACCCACAGGAGAAGCCAGTAATAAGCGACACTAAGCGGGCATGACCCTTGGTGTACCCTCATCAAACCGGGAAATGTCCTCTTTTAGTAAAAGTCTGTAAATTTTTATCCTATGACTACTGCGCATTGTTGTGCGTCATTATTTGTGTTCTCACTAATTTAAAATTTACCTGTTTCTCATGATGCAATATTTGTCTCAGATCTTACCTTATGTAAGCTTCGCTTAGTAGTCAGGGTTTAGTTAGCGGGTTTTAAATTGAGCCTACTTTCAATGCGTCCCTTTAGAGCTATTGCTGCTAGCTATTAATTGGAATACGAGTTTTTAACAGTATGTTAAGTAAGGTTTTGCTACCTTCCAGCGAGATGCTTTTTAATAGGAGTGGCACATGCGTGTGTTATTTTAACTCGTGACTTTGGCGTGTTGTTCCACGACGCCAGATATATCCCCTCTAAATTAAAAACTTGCACGCCACTGGTGAAAAGGAAAAATTTTCATTGTGTTTTACGGTTGATACATAAATTTCATGTCACCGTCTTTTGGTTAGTTTCCCTGCAGTTCTGTACTGCTCCTGTTCAATATGTACCTTTACCACTCATAACTGACTTTTAACCCCTTTGCTGTAACTATCTATATAATGGTTTTTTATTTGCATTTTGAATGTAGATCACTAATTCAAATTGTGAACGCCCGGGCTAGTTGCTCTACCCGTCAACAGATGGCAGTGCTTTCGACACTATGGTTTACCAGTTTGCTTCCTGCCGTCGTGTAAGCTGCTCCGTGCTCACTGGTGATACGTCGCGTCCTGTACCCGTCCACCGCGGCGCACAGAACAGAGTGTAAGTGTCCTGGTGTTCACTGCGTATTTGAGTCACTTTGCCATTGACTTGGATTTTACCGCACCTAGCTCGACCGTTGTTTCCTAAAATGTTATATGGAATTTTTTGCTTTTTTATGTATACTATCGCGTGTAAAAACTATTACCAGCTCCGGTCTCTTGTTTATTCTCAGTATAAGACCTGATGAAGGACGTGAAAGAGCACGAAACCGGTCGTGTTTTAAATAAAAACAACCTCACAACTGAAGCCGTATTTGCAACCTCTGCCAAACTGGGAAGTGTTTCGATATCAGATTTTGAGAACATATGAATTTAAACAATTCAAAACCATCTTCGAGTACACACCTCCTGAACAAGGGCATTTTACCACTAATTTCTCAAATAATCTAAAACTTTTTCACCATGACAATAAATTCCAAACCCTAATTTTGGAGGAAATTGAGATAATGCGTTGTAAGAAACGTATCACTCTTAATTTACTCCAACCACTCTCTTCCTGAGGTCCCCTTTGGATCTCTCACCTTCTTTAACTACAAGTTTTCGTCGCTACTGAAAGCCGATGAGAACTGGCTGTATTCAATATCTTATATTTTCCATCAAGTTTATTTCATGTTCCTAATATAATTACATTTTACCATCCTTGAATTAATCAGCTATGTAAGGATACCACCCAGCTTCCTCCGTCACATTGATTCCTAGCATTTATTTCTTAATTTAACATTTTGGTAAGTTCCATAATATCGTCCTCCTTGCGTTTTTTCAGCGCCGTTTGGTTAGTCTTTCTTCTCATATGTATTCCGCCCCCCCCCCCCCCAACTCAAACTGAATTTGTTGACTAATAATGCTCTGTTTTTATTTTAGATTCCCTATTATATTGTGGTTTTTATCTAATCTATTTTTCTGCCCGCATACCACCGAACGTTAATGTCACGTGAGTCTATTCTGCATTACGTTGCTTTATCAACTGTGATTTTTTGTTTAGTTATATTCCCGTTTTATCAATTACCTTCATTTAATTCCATATTTTCAAACTGTGAATTTTAGACTCTATTAGTTCTCTTGTTTCTGCAGTGGTCGACTCCATCGTTCTGCCGACTTTATTACCTGACAATTGTTCCTTCGGCGAACATTTTATTATGATTGGAAAGAGAATGTTGCGGTGTCTATTTAAATTTAACCATGATGTGGAGATAGATATGACTGTGAGTACCCTTACCCGCTATTTACCACATTACCACAGTTTACACCACCACTTTCACCATAGATACACTACCGTGTTTTGCATTTGTTCCTCAGTAACTAGCTGTCAGTTCATAGCCATACGGCGCACTTAAGATTAGTTCTTCGTGGTTAAGCCAGTTTCATTAAGTAAAAGCTCACTGCAGAATAAGTTCTGCAACAAATACTGGTGTTGTATGTAAGGGTAGGCTTCGACAGCCTTTGTCACTGTCAATAAAATTCTTCTGGGCTGTTGACCGCATTGTCAATTTATAAAATTATACAACGTTTCGGCCACTATTGCAAACGACCTTCCTCAAGGGCTTCACACTGAGCTGCGCATGCTTCAGTAAAATCTGCTCGGTTCAAAAGCCCCGTCGCTTCGAATAAAACACCCGAGCTATCGATAGCTGTCTCCACCATTGTCATAAGGAGTTAAAATCGCTGGTAACTATATTCGAAGTGACGCGGTTTGTAAACTGAGAAGACTTTGTTGAAGTATCTTAGCAGTGTTCCGTTCTCATGTTTCGATAACCTGCTCTCCGTTTGCAGATGCTTACCTACAGACTATTCTCTCCTATATTCTTTCTATTACTTATTCATTTTGCACCTTGTCGGAGTACTTAGTTCTTAATATTGCCGTTTTGCTAATTAAAGGAAATTAATTGTCTTCCTTTCCAAGCTAGTTTCCTCGAAGAACATAAAGTAACACTTTTCATTTCAGAAGGGTTCATAAAGCTCTTTGGAACTGTAGACCTTCACACTTGAAACAACGAGAATCTTAGCCCCAAAATTTGCCAGTATACGACGTAAGAGGGTTTGAGAGCACTGCTCCACTGCCTTAGCGGGCTAGCGTAAGATATTCTAAAGATCCCAGTTTCAGTTCTCAACTGATTCCAGGATACAGGGTGTTTATAAATGAATATCGAGCTTTTAACGCTTTATAATATTTAATACATTAAGCTTACAGTTATAAATGATATGTCAAAGGAAAGAGAAATTCAAACAGTTTTACCAAGAATCTTATAAATGTTCACTGGCATAGCGAAGTACGCGATTGGTTGAACTTCACTGTGCCCAAGCGCTCGATATGCCGCAAGGGACCCAATGACAAGGCTTGCTTTGCATGGCCCCCACGTTCACCCGACCTAGCGCCATGCGATTTTTTTCCTTTGAGGCTTCATCAAACATCGTGAGAACGTGCCTCCGCTACCAGCAGACCTCCCTGAATTAAGAAACCGGATTGAAGCAGCTGTTGCTACAATCACTGAAGACACACTTATCAACGTTTGGGAAGAACTCGGCCGTGTGACAAATGGTGCTCACATTTAACATTATGAGGTTCTTGGTAAAACTGTTTGAGTTGCTCTTTCATTTGACACTTCATTTATAACTGTAAGTTTAATGTAAGAAATACTATATAGCGTTAAAACCCCGATATTCATTTATAAAGTCTGTATTTTCTTATTTATGGTTTCCTTCGTTACTTGTTAGTAGAAAAATTCGATATTTGAGGGTGAATATCAAGTAGAATAAAAACAGTGTACTTGTTATTCAACCTTAAGTAAAAAAAATATTTTCTACCATTTATCACTTTCCCTATATCTGGAAATGATTTATTCGTGCGAGAAACGCAAACCTAGTTCGTGGGTCAGATCCCACGTTCGACTGCAGATCCTGGTATACTGGTAACTGATCAAGGAAAATCGGCTGAAATACTGGGATAAGGCGAAGACACGTCACCTCCAACAGTACCATTACTATTAAAGAAACGTGGTGTTCAAATTTACACTCTAATTGATGGTAGCGTTATCTTACGCCATAAAACGGATAGACCCTTATGAAAAAATGTTTTAACATCATGTTAAATACCTTTCCATAATTCCACTTAAATGTAGTTTGCCTAGGACTGCCCTAGACCTCTCTTTAGAGAACATAAATACAAGCTTTACTGAGCAGTTTACCGGAACTATAATTTATCCAAGGTAATTGTGGCTGAGTCATTTGCCTATAGATTAAAATGATTGAAGAAATACAGCAACCTGCCACTTTTTGTACAACTCCCAAATGCCAAATGCCAAGACGCAATTTGAATTTGCACCCATCCTCAACTGATGGAATACGCTTATCTTCATACAGAGGTATGTGTCAGTTTTTAAAGACGGCAGCCTTAAAGTCTATATAAACAACTGACCTCGTAAGTGGTTCCGGAATTTATAAGAAAACTATAACTTGAGTTTAAGTGTAATTTCCGATTTACACAAATAGGTAAGCCAACAACATGACAACCACTGTGCTGGAGGATGCATCACCGACACTAAACCAAAGTGTGCTATGCATGTAAATGCAGAACTAATTCACCGATCTTTTAATTAATCGTAATATACAACTCGGGAAATGTGGTAGTTAAAAAAAATTATATTCCCGGGACAGCCGCAGCATTTAAGATGCAGTTAACATAACGGTATATTTCATCTGTACCTACACCTGCACACACACACACCCCGTAAGCCGCTGTACAGAGCGTGAGAAGGGTACCTTGTGCCGCTATTCGTCATTTTCTTTCCAGTTCCATTCGCAAATACTGGTAGAAACAACTGTCTGTTGCCGTCGTAAGAGTCCCAATTTGTCTATCTTGTCTTTGTGCTCCTTACGCGAAATGTTCGTTAGTGGAAGTAGAATCGTTCTGCAGTGAGCTTCAGATGCCGGTTCTTTTAAATATGCTCGATAGGGGCTCTCGGAAGAAACGTCCAGTTCTCTCCAGGGAGTCCCGTTTGAGTTCCTGAAGCATCTCGGTAACGCTTACGTGTTTATCGAACCTACAGGCAACAAATCTAGCAGCGCGCTTCTGAATTGCTTCGATGTCTTGCTTGAAACCGACCTGGTGGAGATCTCAGACATTCGAGCAGCACTCCCAAACGGGTCGCATTAGTGTTCTGTACGCCGTATTATTTACAGAGGACCCACACTTTTCTAAAATTCTCGCAATAAAAGGAAGTCGACCGTTCGCCTTCTGTACAACGGTCCTTCCGTGCTCGTTACATTTCGTATCGCTTTGCAACGTTACAGCTAGATACTTAATTGACGTGACTGTATCAAGCAGCATATTACTAACTCTGTATTCGAACATTAGAGAATTGATTTTCCTATTCATCTTCCTTAACTCACATTTTTCTACATTTATAGCTCCTGCCGTTCGTTACACCAAATAGAAGTTTTGTCCAAATCGCTTTGTATCCTCTCTCAGTCGCTCAACAACGACACGTTCCGGTACACCACAACTTCATCAGCAAACAGCAGCCGACCGCTGTTCGCCATGTCCGTTCGATCATTTATGTATGTAGAGAACCGTAGCGGTCCTCCTATATTTCCCTGGGACACTGCAGGCGATATTATTGTCTCTGTTGAACACCCGCCGTCGAGGAAAGCGTACTAGGTTCTATTGCTTACGAAGTCTTCGAGCCACTCGCAAATCAGAACCTGTTCCGTTTTTTCGTACCTTCGTTAATAGTCGACAGGGGGAACCACGTCAAAAGTTTTTCGGAAACCTGGGAATACGGAATCCTCCTGTTGCTCTTCATCAGTGGTTCCCGAGGAAGGGACAAGCTGGGAGCGTGCGATGTTTTCTAAATACGTGCTCATTTGTAGACAAGAGCTTTTCACACCCAAATAAATTTATTGTATTCGAACTGAGGATATACTCAAGAATGATGCAGAATAGCGATATTAAGGATATAGCTCTGAAATTTTGAGGGTGCGTTATCTCACTCTTCTTATGCGCAGCAGTCACCCGTGCTTTCTACCAGTCGCTTGCGACTTTGTGCTGGGTAGGAGATTCGTGATAAATACAAGTAAGGGGTCAACGCCATAGAATACTGATTGTTACACGGAATTCGGGTTCCAGCGGGGCCAAGCGACCTATTTGTTTTCAACTCTTTCAGTTGCTTCTCTGTGCCAGGGACGCCTGTTACTGCGTGCTCCAGACGGGAGCCTGCGGGATTGTCGAACGAAGGTATGTTTGTACTGTCCTCCCACTTGAACGATTTCTTAAACGCAAAATTTAAAACTTCAGCTTTCCTTTTGTTATCTTCTATTGTCACACCAGACGGGTGAACGAGTGACTGGATAGAAGACTTCGACCAGCTTACCTATTTTACGTAGGACCACAATTTTCTCTCGTTGTTGGCAAGATCTTGTGAAGGTATCACTGTATTACACTAATAAAGATAGGTGAATGCCAGAAACTCGCCATTGCATACATAAACGTGTATAAAAATTGGTTGGAAGATAAGATTTTTAGTATCGGTGACGATGTCGTCAATACAGACGGTGTATTACCTCGGATTCGATAAGGATTTGACTGAAATCAGGGTAGTTACTTTAAAAAGGAATAATTGTGGCATGCAACGTACGTGATTCAGCGAAATCACGAAGGTACAAGTATTGATGGCTCGGCAGGGAATTTATACATAGGTTGCTGTAACCCACGGAAAACAGAGGCTCCACGCGGTACAGCGGTGTCATTTGAGTTGCCTGCACAGCAGGCGTTGAGCGGCGGGGCGACGTACAGTTAACGCAGTAATTCCCGTCTGGTCCAGAGACAGCGACATCTTTGCCTCCCTACTATGCATAGCCTGTCACGTGAGCGAAAGTAGAGCGTTGTTCGATATCGCTCAGCTCGCCACTTACTTTTGGGGGCTGCACGACCCGACAAGCAGAGTGGTTCTACGTACCTCCATTTCCGACGCTCAGCCTTCCACTTACGACGTGCACCAGCCGACAACTGCCTGCAAACGGTCTTCGATGGCCGTCTCTCGTCCACCAGGTCATCACACCGCGGTTGAATTCTTGGAATCGTCTTTCAAACGAATCTGGAGTTTGATTCTGAGCGATACTTGCCAGCTATTATACCTGGCGTCGGATCTCTACCAAATGAGAGTTAAGTTTGCATGTTGGTGTTCCGGATGTTTTGAGTTTACTTATCGATTTCTCTTTTCTATTTGTAGTTTGTTGTTGTTACATATTGTCAGTTTGTCATTCGGATATAGCGAGTGGAGCTGCGGACGTTAGAAAATTGAGTGTTAGTCGAGAAATCAGAACATTTCTGACCAAGTCTTCTGTATGAGTTCAATAGGTGGGGGACAGGCAGCCAGAAACGACAGCGTCGTGTATGGGATAAAGGCATCGGACGAAGCAGGCCAAGAAAATGGTTTTGTCATTTTAAGGAGCACCGTTTTGACATTAGTGACACTTCACATTCACGAAGACCTTCGAGCTTTGATGAAGATCGTTCGAACGCATTAATCCACAAGAATCCAAGTCAGTGTTCTCGACAGCCGGCAAATGCGATGAACTATTATCAATTCACTGTCGTACGACATTTGTATGCAACGAGAAAGGTTCAAAAATCGGGTTGTGGGTACGGCATGCTCTAAGCCAAAATCACAAAAAATCAACTGGTGGACTTAGTGCATCTCTGCGCGTCATCAATTGACTCGTGAAGAACTTCAAACAATCCTAGCCTGTATCGTTACTGGTGACGAGAAATAGTGCCTTTATGCTAACATAAGAAAAAGAAAGGAATGGCTGAGCCCAAACAAAACAGCAAATCCCCATACAAAGACATTTGCGCATCCAAAAAACAATCTTATACGTGCTGTGGACCGGTGACCGTATGGTGTACTGAGAACTGCTTCTCCGAGGCACAATGATCACCGCTGACATTTATTGTCAATAGCTGAGAAGTATTGCAGCGCAGTCCAAGGTAACCACCTTGACAGAGCTGATATACGCTTTCTACCCATGTTAAGTGTCGTGGTACGCTGGGGCCTAGCAAACCTCATTGCTAAAGTGTAAATTACAACAGAGCAGTGGTTCTCTGTAGTCCGAGACAAGTGCCTTAAACACCATAGAGCCCCACCCGACGGTATTTGTTACGACTGAAGAGAAAACCGTTGCGTGGCAACATTTCTCTAGCTCTGTTTAAGTTGACTTTATCCGGATCACATGTGAATTCATTCTGAAACGTTGAGACTACATTTTCGACTGCATTTCGGCGACCAAACTGTAATTGCATTATCACATAAACGCATTTTAGCATATGTGGAACCGGTACCGTTACTAAATAGGTCCAATTGGCTAGCAACCAACGCCAAATACGGCTCGCCACAACCAAACCGTCCATCAGAGCCAACCGCCGTGGGGGCGGCTCCGGCAGCGCCTGCGGTCGGCGGCCCCCCGGGGGCAGTTCCGCAGTTCCGCTAACAGCCCGGGTTAGCGGCAGCGCACGCCGCCACCAATGTGTCTCGCCTTCATAAATGTGTTACTGCAAGAGTTCTGGCCAATGCATTTTCTGTTGCGCTTGCGAGAGACGACGTTTCCACTTGTTGCCTGTCTGGTCTGTTTTTATCAAAGGCAGAAAACGTCTACGGTGTACAGGTTTTGAAGTTTATTTCATGATAAGCACTAGTCACACGGTGCGTGGGAAGCTTGGATGATGGAGTACATCCGAATTTAGGTGACAGAAACTGCTAGTTTTCTTCGAGTGTCCTAAATATCAAGCCCCATATATTACAGTCAGCCTAATTTTAGTGACACAACATAACAAAAATAATCTATCAATACGTACACCTTCAACAATGAAACAGAAAACCCATATGGTGAAAAGGGACAGTCAGAGCTGAACTACGTTCTCTGCCAATTGGCTGGCCGTTTCGAAAGCCGATGTAATACGAACTGAGGGATCGTCACAGATTAGGCTGCACTAAAATCTTCGTTTGTTCCAACAGTAGGTAGTTTGTGGACATCAAATCATTCTTTTAGGCGCTACCAGTCCCTGGCGAAATAGTTAAGCGCATCAAAGACATTCACTTCTCTTCCAAACAGTTGGCTTTCATGCACCCCATCACCACCCCATGCAACTATCCTATATTCTGTGCGTGCGACCAGGTGGCTTCTCTGCACCTCAATAAGTGTTCCATCTTACTTTAGGTATCAATTTCCACTTTCCATTGCATCACTTGTCAGCCAACCGCTGCCACAGCCAGGTCGCTAATGCACGCCTGTCCATTGGCACTCGATAGGCAGGGAAGCCGGTTCGGGTTCTGGCGTGGATGGAATTTTCACTGGCCGTATCTGGCCGATAATGGGAGGGGGAGCAGTGTCACGAAGTTCTTGAACGCCAGTCTTTGCGCCAATGACCGGCATTAAATTTCAAACATCTCTGCCATGTCTCACGAAGCTAGGGCACCTGACGCTGTTGATGATGATCTGTCCCTTCGGATGTGGACGTTTAGCTCGGCAGCACCCTTCGTGCTTTTCGCGGGGAGGAGGCTATGTGCCTGCACCGGGTTCCAACTCCATCCTTCTCTCATCATCATACAACGCAAACACGAAAATAAAATAAAAGATGCATTCATTACCCTCTCCTACTACCTTCAACAAAGGTATTTATGATAGAAATCTCACATATCAGCAAGAAAAGGAGCCGATGTTAGTGGAGGAAAGCGCCCTTTCCGACAGGCGGCTGTACTCATCCCGTGGGTTATACCAGAAAACGAGACCATACCTACAAGCTAATCAGGCTCATTACTTTTCAATGAAAAGTCCCCTACCACGCACGGCTTTGAACACCGAAATTCCATTGTATCCTTAATTCTTTACAGTCTTGACCGATCAATATAATTACCGTTTTCGGTATCTAATGTTAGTTTAGCATGTATTTTCTGACTCAGATGACACGGGATTGACACCCGTGAAGAGTGAAAGTTATTCTGGCCCTCGGCCGTAGTACATCAGGAACAGCTTGCTGGTGGTGGCGTCCAGTTGCCTCTCATGCGAAAGAATAGACGTCCGCCATTGCTGAGCGCTGTCAAGAGTGACGTCATTCGAATGCCACTGTCAGCGCCGTCTCCGGCTGTGACCAGATTGTGCGAGCTGGTCTCGTCAGTGTCTGAAGGCTCTTCTTATCGTTAACAGTTTCCTCTGTTTCCTCCAGCTGTCTTCATTTCTTGACGATTTTGTCATGTTCTTCCCACCAACATACCGTCAACTACTTTTAGTTCTTGCCCTTCCTTTGGCTTCCCTTCCCATCCATTTCTTTTCAATATATTCGTTAAAAACGTAGTGAAACTAAATAAATGTCAAAGACCTTCGTTTTTTTGGCGGAGTTGCTAAGCCGGCCGGAGTGGCCGAGCGGTTCTAGGCGCTACAGTTTCGAACCGCGCGACCGCTACGGTTGCAGGTTCGAATCCCGCCTCGGGCATGGATATGTGTGATATCTTTAGGTTAGTTAGGTTTAAGTAGTTCTAAGTGACTGATGAGCTCAGAAATTAAGTCCCATAGTGCTCAGAGTTATTTGAACCATATGAACCGTAGCTGCTATGGCGTTTCTTTGTTCAGTGATCGCTTACAAAATAGATCTGTACATCTGCTTTCCTGGGACTTCTTCAAAGCCATATTTCCATGTCTTCTAAAAGCTTCTGTCTGTCTTCAACTGCATCCATCTGTCACAGCCACACAGAAGCACACTCAGTGCCTTACGACAAACTGAAAACAGATCTTAGGTGGCTTACACTGAAGAGCCAAAGAAACTGGAGTACCTCGCTTATATATGCTGCAGGGGGTGGAGATCTCTTCTGAACAGCACGTTGCAAGGCATCCGAGAAATGCTCAATAATGTTCATGTCTGGGAAGTTTGGTGGTCAGCGGAAGTGTTTAAACTCAGAAGAGTAGTCCTATAGCCACTCTACAGCAATTCTGGACGTGTGGGGTGTCCCATTGAGCTGCTGAAATTTCCCAAATCCGTCGGAATCCACAGTGGACTGGAACGGATGCAGGTGATCACAGAGGATGCTTACGTCGTATCTAGACGTATCAGGCGTCCCATATCACTCCAACTGCAGACGCCCCACACCATTACAGAGCCTCCAGCAGTTCCCTCCTGGCATGCAGTCCGTAGATTCGTGAAGTTGTCTCCATACCCGTACACGTCGATCCGCCCGTTCCAATTTGAAACGAAACTCATACGACCAGGTAACATGTTTCCAGTGATAAACAGTCCAGTGTTGATGTTGACGGGCCCAGGGGGGTGGGGGTGGGGGGGGGGGTCTTCAAGATTTGTGTCGTGCAGTCATCAAGGATACACGAGTGAGCCTTCGGCTCCGAAAGCCCGTGTCGATGATATTTCGTTGAATGGTACACACGCTGACACTTGTTGATGGCCCAGCATTGAAATCTGCAGCAATTTGCGGCAGAGCTGCTCTTCTGTCACGTTGAATGATTCTCTTCAGTTGTCGTTGGTCCCGTTCTTGCAGGATCTTTTCCGGCAGCAGCGATGTCGGAGATTTGGTGTTTTACCGGATTCCTGATATTGACGGTACACTCCTGAAAACGTTGTACAGGAAAATAATCCCCCACTTCGTCGCTACCTCGGAGGTGCTGTGTCCCATCGCCCGTGCGCCGACCACAACACCACGTTCCAACTCACTTAAATCTTGATAACCTGCCATTGTAGCGGCAGTAATCAATCGAACAACTGCGTCGGGACTTGTTGTCGTAAGTTGTATACGCGTTGTCGACAGCAGCGCCGTATCCTGCCTGTTTACATACCTCTGTATTTGAATACGCGTGCCTACACCAGTTTCTTCGGCGCTCCAGTTTCTTGTACTTTGATGAAAGAGCGGCCACTCGCCTGCGCGCCGCTCTCACGTCTGACGGGGCCTTGGCCGGCGTGACGCGGCAACGACAGGCCCCTTGTGCTCCTTTCAGATTCACCAGCGTTCGCACGTGGCGTCACAAGAATCGTTACCAGTTCTCACAAAGACAGTCATCGTACAGTCGATCTACGAAACTAGAGCGTAAACCACTAAACATACAGCACAGGACGATAGACCAAATTAGGGAGCTTGATACGACTATTTTGGTATATAGATCGACTATGGGCTTGAATTACTTTTATCAGTTAATGAGTCAAGAAGAAATCTGTAAAGACATTTTGCACTAACTGTTTTATTATTTTTTTATTATTATTTATTTTATGGCCTTCATTGGACCACTGTAGTCAAAAATACAAAGTTCTAAACAATTTGGTTCGACAATAACTTAATATATTTAGGTAATATAATTATTAGAGGCTATTCTTATATGAAAGGTGTTTTGCTCTTCTGTCTGCCCAATATTTCTTCATTCTTTCAGATATTTTCTTTCTTTCTTCATCTGAGACAACTCTTCCTGTACTCCTTTTATTCATTTTCATTTGTAGTCTGGTTTGCGGGTCTTGCAGTATTCTGGTTTTCTCTGTCTTGTTTTTTAGGTCATCTACTGTAATTTGAAGTTCTTTAATATCTTCCTTAATTTCTGTGATCCATTTAATGTCGCTCTTGCTATTCCACAATTTTGGTATTGTTTTTTTACTAATTCTGTTTTCTGGAGTTCTCATCAGATGTCCAAAGAATGAGATGCGTTTCTTCCTGATTGTGCTCATGACTGGTTCTATTTTCTTATATGCTGTTTCATTTGATGCTATTCTCCAATGTCCATTTATTTTATACTGTTTATTTACACATGTCCTAATTACTCTTCTTTCTATTTTTAGTATTCTGTCAATTTCTGCTGTATTAGTTGTTTTGAAGATAGTTTCAGCTGCATACGTTATTTCTGGTTGTGTAACTGTTTTATAGTGTTTTAATTTTGCATCTATAGATAGGCTTTTTTTGTTGTATGTAGTTTTGGTAATGTAATTTGCATAGTTCAGTTTTTTTATTCTATTTTGCCATGATGGCTTCTCATTTAGATTGTATGTTATTATTTCGCCTAAATATTTAAATTTATCAACAATTTTGATTTCCTGTTCTCCTATTGTAATTTTGTTTGCAGTTAGCATAATCTCCGTTTTTTCAAATGATATTCTAAGGCCTACTACTTTCTCTGCTATTTCTTGTAGTGATTTCACTTGTTGCCTGGGTTCTTGAACGGTGTTGGCTAGGAGAGCAAGATCATCAGCGAATCCCAAGCAGTTTAAGCTATTATGATCTTTTGCACTTCCAATTCTTATCCTCTTTGGATTGTCCTTGTACCATTCTCTCATTATGTATTCCAGTGCACAGTTGAAAAGTAATGGTGATAGGCAGTCACCTTGTCTTAAGCCTGTTTTTATGAGGAACGGTTCCGAAATTTATCCTCTAAACTTCACTTTTGATTTGGTGTTGGTTAGAGCGAGTTGTATTATTTTAATTAGTTTTGGATGCAGTCCTAGATTTCTTAAAATTTTTAATACTGGAGGTCTGTGGAGACAGTCATATGCCTTCTTAAAATCTACAAATGTTATTGCCAGAGGTTTCTTCCGTTTCTTGTAGTATGCCATAATCAATTTTAAACTAATTATCTGCTCTGCACAGCTTCTCTATGGTCTGAAACCTCCCTGATATTCCCCTAACTCCTGTTCTAATTGCTCCTTGATTCTTTCATATAGGATCTTGGATAGAGTTTTATATGTGCAATCTAGGAGAGAGATTCCTCTGTAGTTGTCTGGGTTGCTCTTATCTCCCTTTTTGTGTAGTGGGTGGATGATAGCTGTGGTCCAATCTTAGGGAAATTGTTCTGTTACCCAAAGTTTTGTTAGAGCCATGTGTAAGGAGGTCTTGACTGTGTCACTTGCATATTTCCATATTTTAACAAAAACCTGATCTTCTCCACATGCCTTATAATTTTTTTGTTCTTTAAGAATTTCTTCTACTTCTTGGAAAATTGGAGGGTCTAGTTTGTTAGGTTTGGTTTTTATTGGGGTATTTATGTTGATTTGTAAGGGTTCTTTGGGTTCCTCGCAATTCAGAAGTTTGTAAAATGCTTTTGCCAAGATTTCTGCATTTTCCTTGTTACTGTGTGTCATTCTTCCATCTTCATCTTTCAGTATTAGTGTAGGGGCCTCATATTGTTGTAGTTGTTTCCCAAAGATTTTGTAGTAGTTCCTAGAGCTGGTTTTATGATAATTACCTTCTATAGACTTTATAATATCTTTATGAAATCCTCTCTTGATTCTTCTAATATTTCGAGTGAATTTTTTTCTTTCATTTTTTAGGTTGATGGCATTTTCTTCAGTTTTATGTGTTTGAAACTTTAACCATGCTTGGTGTCTATCTTCATGGAATTTGCCACATTCTGATGTCCACTAAGCATGTTTCCTTCGTGGGTTCAAGGGAGCTAGATTCTCTGCTTCTTTTTTAAGATTAGGCACTAGTTGTTCTAGATCATCTGTTAATTTGATGGTTTGTGTTATTTGTTGGTACTTATTATTTTTAATTATCTGATGTGGGTCAAACCTCCTTTTTATTTTGTTAGTTTTTCCGGTCCTCTTCTTTAACGGTGTGAATTTCATTTTAATTTTAACCATATAATGGTCTGAGCCTGTGTCTATTCCTCTCAGTACTTTAACATTGTGGATCTCCTTATGAAAATTTTTGTCCATACAGACATGGTCTAGCTGCCACTCGCCCTTCCTCCAGTCTGGATGTTTCCATGTTTTAAGTTTACTTGGCTTCCTCTTAAAGTACGTTGATTTAGATATAAGGTTGTGTTCTCTGCAGAGTTCAAGTCTTTGACCGTTTTTGTTTGTAAATTTATGTGGACTCCATTTTCCAATTATATCTTTAAATTTCCTTTCTTTTCCCAACTGAGCATTGAAATCTCCCAATAAGATTTTTACATTCTTTTTATTTACTCTGTTCACAGTTTGTTCTAGAAGGTCCCAAAATTTATCTAGCTCTTCCTTTGTTTTTGTTAGACAATTTTTTTCATTTGTTGGGGCATGAGCATTTATTATTGTATAGGTTTTATTCATTATTTTAAAGCTTAGAGTCGCAATTCTTGGTGATACTGCTTGGAAATCCGTTACTGAATCTATTATTTTTATGTTTACTAAAAACCGCGTTCCAAACTGGGGACATTGTCTCATTGCCCTCGGTCCTGGTTTCCCATTATAAATTCTGTATCCTTGTGATTGCACTAACTGTAATAACGTTTATAGTAATTAAGCCACAGGCTAGATCGACCTTCGATAGGAAAGTGCTGGTAGAGGCGAAGCAAATGATATATTCACCTGTTTATTAACGCACTAAATTAACAGACGAGAAGCGTGTGAACATAGAGATTAATGAAAGTCAGCGTGAGTCGTTATACAAAATAGATACGCAGATAGTATTGCGGTATTTGTTGGTAAACGTGAGCACACATATATGAACAACGTATAGATTATAAGTTTTCAGGGTTTAATTGCTGTTTTAATTTATTAATTAAATTTTTCACGAATTTAAATTCTAGCAAAGCGAATGACACCAACAGAAAGAGCAGCGCATTTCCTGCACGACTCATGTGCCCCATGTATGTTTGCTACAGATGTTCGAGACATAATAAACTAAGACTAAATATTGTGCTCATTACGGGAAAACTGCTGCTGGCACTGCAGTTGCAGGTGAACTATCAATCAAAAAATTCACTATGACATATTGCTTTCGTCAGCGTCTGAGTGCACATCTTGTGGTAACTCTGGTTGATATAAGGACAAAAAGTTGCAATTAGGACTAGAGACCAATCCTAATAGGGTATGTAATAAAATGGAACACCCACAGCCGTCCTTTCGACGTTGTCTATTATATGGCTACCAACTTTGATGATTTAGTACGCCATCTTCCGACCTTAACTGACGTTGAGGGGGTTAACTCTAATCATATGCACGATTCCATCAATAAACATCTATGAACTAGATTCCGTACACTGTAACAACTTTGTTGTCCCCAACCATTAACTACTAGCTATGTTCATAGATGATCGTCCTGTGTAAAGCATGTTACTTGCAACACCGTCAAAAAGTCATCGTGTGTATCAAATCAGCTCTACTGTACACGATGGCATCACGTTCCAAATAATGAAACTTATTGTTGACCCACTACTGCCCACTACGGTAGATGTTCAACCACACCTAACCAAAAATGTCTTCCTTCACTGAGGCCTGGAAACAGGGACTACTTAAGCCTAAAACAGACGCTGGAACAGCATCCTCCGATGACCGACCTATTTACATTCTTCCTGCACTGTTCAAGGCCTTAGAATATAAAGTCCACCACCAGCTAACGAACTATCTTACTACAAATATCCTATTAGACGAATATCAGTTAGAATTCCATAAACATCGAACCACAACATCTGTCTTAATAAAGGTAACAGATGCCCTGAAGATTGCCATGTATCCACCAGCGAAGCCTTTGACTCCATCGAATATGACATTTTACTTGTCAAATTTAGCAGCCTAATTTCTTGCCAAGTGCAGTGCAATGGCTTCGCTCATACCTGACGTCTCGCCAGCAATGTGCCGCTTCCGCCAGCCAGTCACAGTGGATTTACAGTACGTAGTATCACGTGTGACACAGAGTTAGTTCGGTATTAGGCCCTATACTCTTTTCCCTGGACATAAATGATGTCTCAACAGTCTCATAGTATGGAAAATACCACATGTTCGCTGATGATCTCCAGTTGCATCTAAGCGCAAAACCTATAAACCTGAAGACAGCGACCGAGGATCTCAGTAACGACCTGTGTGCACTACCAAAACAGCGGAAGACATAAGGTTAAGGTTCAACCTATCCAAAATCCTAGCGGTACCTGCTGATAATTCTGGGCTCATCAACCCGAAATATGGGGACTATCTATCATGTTTAATCCTAAATGGGACAAATATCAACGTCTATCCTTCAGAAAAGTGTCTAGGAATAATAATAGATGAAAATCTAAACTGGACTGTGCAAGTAATTGAAATATGCAAGAAGGCACCAAGGTCTCTCCATGTCCCACTAAAATATAAAGTCTCTTCCCTCTTGACTTGAAAAAGAAACTTGTACAAACAGTTATACTTCCAGTTATTGATTACAGCGTTATCCTGCAGGACTTTTTTCAGAAGAGCTCACGGCGTCTGGAACTGGTTATGAATGCCTTTGTTCATTATACCTGTGAATTACACTCTTTGTCCGCAGCTCGTGGTCGTGTGGTAGCGTTCTCGCTTCCCGCGCCGGGTTCCCGGGTTCGATTCCCGGCGGGGTCAAGGATTTTTCTCTGCCTCGTGATGACTGGGTGTTGTGTGATGTCCTTAGGTTAGTTAGGTTTAAGTAGTTCTAAGTTCTAGGGGACTGATGACCATCGATGTTAAGTCCCATAGTGCTCAGAGCCAATTGAACCAATTAGACTCTTTGATCATATTTCACCATCCCATGCGCAACTACCCTGGCTGCATGCAGAAAAGCGCAGAGATTTCCGTACCCTCTGTCTTCTGTACTGTCTTGTCAATGAACACTGTCCCTCGTATCTCTCCTTGAACTTGAGAATCTTGGCTGAAGAACACGGCAGAAACATCCGTTCGCATCACAGAAAAAGCCTTTCTACCCCATTCTATCGTTCAGCGACCTTCGTGAAATCCTTCCTAGTAGCAGGAACCCGACTCTGGAAACAACCACCAGTATTATTGTAGAGAACGAAACAACATCTGCAGCTTCAGAAGACAGGTAACGACGTATCTACTAAAGCAACGCACGCATTACCATCATACATCCATCGTTCCAATCTGATCTTCCTCATATCCCAGCATTCTTATCCGACGTATTCTCCTAAAATTTAGTTTTCCTCGAAATCGCTACATCAGATAATATCTATTTTATAGACCTGTAAAAGGCTTTTATATCTGCCACTATCATTATTGTTATTAATGTTACAATTATTGTCATTTCTTTCTTGTCTCAGACGTAATGTCTGGTTAAAAATGGAAGGTGACGCGGACCTTGATCAAGCGTGACTTCCTTTTAACTGTACGGTATATGTTACAATTATTGTCATTATTATTATTATTATTATTATTACTATTTTCACTGCTAGGGGTTGCATTTGCGGTACTGGAAGTAAGCAGTTTCGTTAAGTCACAGTCACTATACCACACTCATACTGCCACCTCAGAGACCCACACCATTTTCATCCTAGCTATCATAGTAAAATAATTATTTCTTAGGTACTTATGAGGTAATAGATGCTGTGTATGTGAAACCGCGATTCGATGTAAGAGAGGGGCTGATGGCCCGAGTCAGATTAGATTAAATAAATGAACTATAAATCCAGACCAATTTATCTCTCCTGATTACGCATATCAGTGAGGATTAATGTAAATTGTTATTGAGAAGGGCAGACTTCGATCAGGGTGACCTCGACCCCTACAACGAGAGACGCGCCAGAGACATTAGTCAGAGCTCAGATTGAGGAGAACATTTATTACCGTACTACCGTATCCAGGTGAATTCCCTGACAAATCCAGAGAATGTCCTGACAAACTATTTTCTTTTTCTGTTCTTTAATCTGCCAGCTACTAAACCGCCTATACCCGCTATGGATCAACTAAGTGTTACCCGATTGCACTTGCTATTCGTACAGGCCATGGATCATCTAACCTCACTTCTTGCCCCACGCTTGTAAACTTCCTAACAGTCAATAACTTCTTCTCAAACATTTCCATCCACAGTACACACATGATAGACTGACCCCCAGTTGTAAGCACTGATGTTGTGGTTAAGGAAAGTGGTTTACTCAAGTTACATAAAGTGGTGATTTTAAGCTGTCGGACTAAGTGGACCATGCAGTGTATATGATGGCTGTTTCTTTTTCTTTTTTTTTTTTTTTTTAATCTTGGTGCATAAGTTGTTATTGGCTCCACGGTCGACCCCTCACGCACTACGACATGGACTGGCTGGGCTTTCCGGCCTCTGGTTTACGCAACGGTACGATACTAAGACAGGGTGCAAAACTTACATTTTGGCATATGGTAACACTAGCAAGTCACCTCCATGCTTTATCTCGAAATCTTATCAAACAACATGAAGAAGGTTGGGCTTGATGTTATAATTACTAATGAAATGCGTACTTGTGCAGTCCAGACAAATACTTTAAGAAAAGACGTCGTAACATCTAAATCTATATTCAATGTTAACAAATTTCTCTTCTCCATAAACGCTTTATATGCCATTGCCAGTCTACATTTTATTTCCTTTCTACTTAGGTCAACATCAATTCTTTTGCTGCCCAAATAGCAAAACTCGTCTATTACTTTGTCCCGTTTCCTAATCTAAATCCCGTCGCATCACCTTACTTAATTCGACTACATTCCTTTACCCTTGTTTTGCTTTTGTTGATGTTCATCTTATATCCTCCTTTCAAGACAACATTCTGTCCGTTCAGCTGCTCTTTCAAGTCCTTTGATGTCTCTGACAAAACTGTAACGTTATCGGAGAACCTCGAAGATTTTATTTATTTTCCCTGATCTTTAATTCCTACTCCAAATTTTTCTTTGGTTTCCTTTAATGCTATCTCAGTGTGCAGGTGAATAACATCGGCCATAACTGCAGTCTGGTTTCCATAAAAGTCACTAACAGACTTTCGTTCTCTGTATTTTATCGCTGCTACCTTCAGAATTTCGGGGAGAATATTTCAGTCAACAATGTTAAAAGCTTTCTCTAAGTTTACAAATGTTATAAAAGTAGGTTTATCTTTCCTTAACCCATCTTTTAGGATAAGTCGTAGGATCAGTATTACCACGCGTGTTCCTACATTTCTCCGGAATCCAAACTGACCTTCCTCCAAGTCAGTTTATAACCATACAGGTGTCTGCTACTACTGTACCATAACCTCAAAACTGGAAACAGGTTATGAAGTAAAACTATTTTGTTCAAGCAGTTATGATATATAGCAACAGAGCAGTGTTACCCTCTGAGAGGAATTTTATTAGGTTGACCGTGCTGTACCTAACGGGAATGGCTTATCGAAAATGAAAGTCAGAATTACGTAAATATTTGAACAGTACGAACAAAATTTTGTCTATCTGTACTGTTCAACTGAGAAAGAAAACGGTCGCCAGCCTAACTAGGCAAGAGAATGGTTAACATTCTCGTTTAAGAAAATAGTTATCAGTAGCTATAACGGATCCACACAACCTATACTTCGTCACACGCGAGTGCAGTGAACTATTACACATACATACGTTTACGCTAAGATTGGAACTAACAGAGCAGCAGAAACAATTTGCAAAATTATAACAGCTACCGAAACACACTATTACTTTCAGCGCTTACACAAAGTGACTGGTCTTTATAACATTACTATTAATATGCACTTATAATACACCAGAGAGACAAACGCTTAGTAAGCACGAGTATATAAGGTTTCACAACTGCAGCTTTCTCACTTTTACTACATTGAAACACAATGTTGACAAAATTGCAAGAAACTGCCTCACCTTTTATAATTTACTACAGACAACTATGTGATCATTTACTTTATAAGCCTCAGTCTTAAGGAATTTTAATTTGAAGTTGGCAACAACATATTAACAAGCATTTTTACTAGGAAAATTATTTCAGCAAGCATCATTAACTTTAACTCACTCTCTTGCCACTTTAACTTTCTCTTTATTATGTTCAAGAGGCATCAATTAGCAAAACTCTAGGCTTTAATTTCTTTCAGTAAGGACACTCGGAAATCACTTTAGTTTAAACGGAGAGGAACCTAAGAGGTGTTATGATGAGGAGAAAAATCAAGGTAGGTACACAAATTCAGAAATAAATTACCTTATATTTGAGCACATTAGCAGATCTATTAAGCTGACCCTTCACTGTACATCATTATGGTATTACGTTACAGTGATTGCGCAACGTGGTGGCAACTGCATGTTGGTAGGTGGATTCGCAGACAGAATTGCGGGACTCTGTCATTTCTTGGTGGCGATGATAGAGACAAATTCCAGAAAAATTGCATCTATCTATCCATCCATCCGAGGCCTTGGAAAGAAGCAGGAAAAGCCTCTCTCGAAATCAGCAGAATATGCATCTTTTACATGGCAGTGCACAGTTTGGTAGCTCGTCCCCGACTGCTGGCTCGTCCCCGACTGACTATCAGTTCCACCTTTTCTACATAGGCCAGCCACAATTTGCGCGCCCTACACCGTTCCGTTCCCGAGGGGAACCACTACACCATTTACATACAAACTAACTAAGAACCCTACGTGAGGATCAGCAATTTACATAACAGTAACCAAATGCATTAAATAAAACAAAACATTTACACATATTGACACCTCTAGAAAAAATTATTTACACAAAATTACAATTATATACATTAAGTTTTGTTCCCTCCAAATGTAACAAAGCATTTAAACGACTGCATAGAATCAAACTATGACATCAAAGTTTGTGCAAAGAAAGAAATATACAGTTTTATGTTATCGATTCAATCACACACATTTACAGAACCTCAGCGATGTAACATTAAATGAAACAAAAGCAAAATAAATCAGTAGAACATTAGAGCTATGGTGTTAAAAGTTTCCATCAGTTTTTTCAATCTACTGTAAAGAATTCCAGTTAGTGTATTGCAATTGTGACTTATTAAACTGGTAGTCCTGTAATTTTCACACCTGCCATCAACTGCTTTATTTTAAATTAGAATTACTACATTCTTCTTGAAATCTGAGGGTATTTGGACTGTCTCAGACATCTTTCCCAGAAGAAGGAAGAATTTTGTCAGAAGGCTGTTAGTAGTTCCGGCTGAATATCCTCTATTCCCGGGGCATTATTTCGTCTTTGATCTTTCAGGGCACTGTCAAATTCTTCTCGCGGTATCATACCTCCCATTTCATCTTCATCTACATCCTCTTCCCTTTCTATAATACTGACTTCAAGTTTATCTCCCTTGCATAGTCTCTCTTTATACTCCTTCCACCTTTCGCTTCCTTGTTTAGGACTGATTTTCCGTGTAAGCTCTTGATATTCGTACAGCTGCTTCTCTCTTCCCGAAAGGCCTCTTCAGTTTTCCTGTGGGCTGTATCTATCTTTCTCCTAGTCAAATTTGCTTTTAAATCCTTACATTTCTTCTCTAGCCATTCCTGCTTAGTGATTTTGCACTTCGTGTCAGTCCAATTTTTTAAACGTTTGTATTTCCTTTCATTTGCTTCATTTGATGCATTTTTAAATTTTCTCCTTTCGCCAGTAAAATTTAATATCTCTCGTGTTGTCCAAGGATTTCTTCTAGGCCTTGTCTTTGTGCCTATTTTATCCTCTGCTGCCTTCACTGTTTCATCTCTTAAAGCGATCCATTCGTGTTCTACTGTATTCTTTGCTCCTGTTCTAGTCACCCGTTGACTAATGCTCCCTCAGAAACTTTCAGCAACTTCTGATTTTTTCAACTTATGCAGGTCCCATCTCCTTAATTTCCTACATTTTTCACAATTTCTTTAGATTTAATCTACATTTCATAACCAATAAATTGTGGTCAGAGTTCACATGTGCTCCTGGAATTGTCCTATAAATTAAAATCTGGCTTCTAAATCTCTGTCCTACAACTGTATGTCATTCCTTACGTATTCATTTTCATATAACTCGCGAAGTCTCGTCAGCAACTGCCATTTATTGCACAATATCAACCTTACAGCGCACACTGTATTGAGAAATACACTCCTGGAAATTGAAATAAGAACACCGTGAATTCATTGTCCCAGGAAGGGGAAACTTTATTGACACATTCCTGGGGTCAGATACATCACATGATCACACTGACAGAACCACAGGCACATAGACACAGGCAACAGAGCATGCACAATGTCGGCACTAGTACAGTGTATATCCACATTTCGCAGTAATGCAGGCTGCTATTCTCCCATGGAGACGATCGTAGAGATGCTGGATGTAGTCCTGTGGAACGGCTTGCCATGCCATTTCCACCTGGCGCCTCAGTTGGACCAGCGTTCGTGCTGGACGTGCAGACCGCGTGAGACGGCGCTTCATCCAGTCCCAAACATGCTCAATGGGGGACAGATCCGGAGATCTTGCTGGCCAGGGTAGTTGACTTACACCTTCTAGAGCACGTTGGGTGGCACGGGATACATGCGGACGTGCATTGTCCTGTTGGAACAGCAAGTTCCCTTGCCGGTCTAGGAATGGTAGAAAGATGGGTTCGATGACGGTTTGGATGTACCGTGCACTATTCAGTGTCACCTCGACGATCACCAGTGGTGTACGGCCAGTGTAGGAGATCGCTCCCCACACCATGATGCCGGGTGTTGGCCCTGTGTGCCTCGGTCGTATGCAGTCCTGATTGTGGCGCTCACCTGCACGGCGCCAAACACGCATACGACCATCATTGGCACCAAGGCAGAAGCGACTCTCATCGCTGAAGACGACACGTCTCCATTCGTCCCTCCATTCACGCCTGTCGCGACACCACTGGAGGCGGGCTGCACGATGTTGGGGCGTGAGCGGAAGACGGCCTAACGGTGTGCGGGACCGTAGCCCAGCTTCATGGCGACGGTTGCGAATGGTCCTCGCCGATACCCCAGGAGCAACAGTGTCCCTAATTTGCTGTGAAGTGGCGGTGCGGTCCCCTACGGCACTGCGTAGGATCCTACGGTCTTGGCGTGCATCCGTGCGTCGCTGCAGTCCAGTCCCAGGTCGACGGGCACGTGCACCTTCCGCCGACCACTGGCGACAACATCGATGTACTGTGGAGACCTCACGCCCCACGTGTTGAGCAATTCGGCGGTACGTCCACCCGGCCTCCCGCATGCCCACTATACGCCCTCGCTCAAAGTCCGTCAACTGCACATACGGTCCACGTCCACGCTGTCGCGGCATGCTACCAGTGTTAAAGACTGCGATGGAGCTCCGTATGCCACGGCAAACTGGCTGACACTGACGGCGGCGGTGCACAAATGCTGCGCAGCTAGCGCCATTCGACGGCCAACACCGCGGTTCCTGGTGTGTCCGCTGTGCCGTGCGTGTGATCATTGCTTGTACAGCCCTCTCGCAGTGTCCGGAGCAAGTATGGTGGGTCTGACACACCGGTGTCAATGTGTTCTTTTTTCCATTTCCAGGAGTGTATATTAAACGAGCGTCAGTATGTTTAAAAGCTCTGCAGTGTCCTTCAGTACAATGCGGAAGCCATGAATACAACTCTCAGACAGTCAGTATTATCGCACAACACTCACTACTGTGCAATAAATATTAAATGTGTGAAGGCCTCTGTAGGGAGCTAGCTGCGTCGTCTGGGGCGACTATAGGAAGGGTAGTGTTACCTGGCTCCAAATCAGGTATGGCCGCTTCCGTCCAGACTGTTTCGTTTAAACTTTCTGCAGCCATACGTTTAGCATTGCGGAATTGTGCTCCCATCTTTCAATTAATGATGATAAATTATACAGAACTCTAATCCATCTGGTCTCTAATAGGTAGCCAGCGCTTTTTCCGTTTCATCACCTTGTCGCCCTTTCCCTGCATAGTTTACTTTGTGCTGATTGAAATTAAATACTAGATGTACCATCTAAACTATACTGAAATAGAGAAGTTCATGAAATTTTCACACATCTCGCTTTCGAATTAGTTCTTGAGAGGACTCAGGCTACTGTTATGGATACCAGCTGTCACTAAAAGTACTGAAAGCTACTTTAGACTACGCTGAAGTTGGAGCGTAACGTCAGCTAGGATACCACCCGCCACGGACTCTAGTGTATTTGCCACTAAACTGGTGTTCGAAGGTAGCGTCAGCTAGCAGAGTGCATGGAGGTCGGCTGCTATGTTCTGATGGAACAACTTACCACCTTGATAATCCAGGGAGCAACCAGTTTAGTGCTTACAGAAACGCTACGGTAGATCTCTCCGCAACAGACGGATGGCGTCTGTCTACACGGTATTGACGGTTCGTCGGTGAAAATGCTGGAATATGCGATGAATGAAATTTCATGCTTACCACGAAGATACAACACCCCAAAAGCATCTATGGAGAAACATAAGACGACGATGGAGGGTTACTCTCTAGGAAATGTTTTAGAGGTCATAAATTTTAGCGGTCATAAATTGGCTCTTCAATACTTCTCTCTACAGTTGCACCTTAAGATAACGAGATGCTGGCTCATGGAAGTATTGTGCAGTTTCCGTGACACCGCAGGGCGCTACGTCGAAGAACCATTCAAGCAGTTACTTCACCGAGCGAGACTTAAACAACACAGCACTCAGTCACTCTGAGAAGGTTGCGAGATCACGTTGAATGGTGTGACGTGGTTGTATCTCCTGCGCAAAACAGAATCATTTCGTAATTAACTAATGCTAACTTTTGGAAGGTGCTGTGCAAATAGTGAAGTCAGTGGCCCTTACGGTATAATATCAGCCTTGGTTTTGTATACTTTGTGTACGATCTATAATACACATACGAGAAACACACACATTATTTCTTAGCCGGGCGGGGTAGCCACGCGGTCTCAGGTGCCTTGCCACAATTCGCGCGGCTCCGCACGTCGGAGGTTCGAATCCTCCCTCGGGCATTAGTGTGTGTGTCCTGTCCTAAGCGTAAGTTAAAGTTAGGTCAAGCAGTGTGAGAGAATGAGAGTAGCTGTTTTGAAAATACATTTTCCCACATTCCGCACAGCTGGATATGCTCGCACATTGCTCGAAGAGCAATTAAATTTTGAAAGAACTTCGTCAGTCATGAAATATCTATCTTAATAATTCAACATGGGAAAACCTCAGACGAGGACGTCGTAGGTTTTGTACAGAACCTGAAGCAAATCTCAAACAGTGGACTGTTGGTGAGAAGAAATATTTTTATGATCTCTTATACCAGATTGTCACACAAGCACTGATTCGTTCCGTCCCGCTGATGTCCGAGATTTGCACTGAATACCGTGGTGCTGCAGTAACACATTGTACTCGCATTTGGGACGTCAATGGCTCAAAACGCCGTGTGGCCATACATTTCCCTAAATCGCTTAATGCAAGTGTCGACGTCTTCCGATCCGTCCCCATCCGTACTTACTTTCTGTCTCTACTGACCTCGTCATCAACGGATAGTAAACTCTCATATCCCTTCCCACCTTTCTTCTCCAAAACGTAACCCTTAATACTTTCAACTTCATAGGTAGCTCATTATATGCAGTCAGAAAAAGAGATATTCAAGATTTTATGTAGTTATTGACTGAATTTGAAAGTTTAAGATGCTATCAAAAGCTACTAATTAACAACAATAATCTTACGTCAAAGGTTTAACGTAATACGCCAAGTATTGCAGTTAGAAACAGTATATATTCTCTGAGGCACCATAACTCACTTCATGCAAATTACCCAGACTCTATTTGTTCGGTATTTAAGAATATGAGCACTTTCCGAGTTGCCAAAAACTTCACTACACAGTTTAAAATGTTTTCGAGAGTTTACCTCACTGATACGGTCCCTTATAAGGGTAAAAGAGTTTATCACTTACTACATTTTCGCAGTTCATGCAGTAAAATTTATTTCTTCTTTGCTACTAATTATATTCGCAAGATATTTTGTAGACTTATTGATATATACCACTGAATATATATGAAAAAATATACCGTTGTACGATACAGAAATGGAAGAGGACGTAGACGAAGATGAAATAGGAGATACGATACTGCTTGAAGAATTTGACACAGCACTGAAAGACCAAAGTCGAAACAAGGCCCCCGGAGTAGACAACATTCTAATAGAACTACTGGTAGCCTTGGGAGAGCCAGTCCTGACAAAACTCTACCATCTGGTGAGCACGATGTATGACACGTGAAATTCGCTAAGACTTCAAGAATAATGTAATAACTCCAATCCCAAAGAAGGCAGGTGTTGACAGATGTGAAATTTACATAACTATCAAATTAATAAGTCACGGCTGCAAGATACTGAAACGAATCCCTTACAGACGAATGGAAAAACTGGTAGAAGTCGACCTCGGGGAGGATCAGTTTGGATTCCATAGAAATGTTGGAACACGTGAGGCAATACTGACCCTACGACTTATCTTAGAAGATAGATTAAGGAAAGGTAAACCTAGATTTCTAGCATTTGTAGACTTAGAGAAAGCTTTTGACAATGTTGATTGGAATACTCTTTCAAATTCTGAAGGTGACAGGGGTAAAATACAAGGAGCGAAAGGCTGTCTACAATTTGTACAGAAACCAGATGGCAGTTACGAGACGAGGGACATGAAAGGGAAGCAGTAGTTGGGAAGGGAGTGAGTCAGGATTGTAGCCTATCCCCGATGTTTTCAAACTGTATATTAAGCGAGCAGTAAAGGAAAAAAACGAAAAATTTTGAGGTGGAATTGAATTCCGTGGAGAAGAAATAAAAACCTTAAGGTTCGCCGTTGACATTGTAGTTCTGTCGGAGACAGCAAAGGGCCTGGAAGAGCAGTTGAACGGAATGGACGGTGCCTTGAAAGTAGGATATAAGATGAACATCAACAAAAGCAAAACGAGGATAATGGAATGTAGTCAAATTAAATCGGGTGATGCTGAGGGGATTAGATTAGGAAATGAGACACTTAAAGTAGTAAAGGAGTTTTGCTATTTAGGGAGTAAAATAACTGATGATGGTCGAAGTAGAGAGGATATAAAATGTAGACTGGCAATGGCAAGGAAATCGTTTCTGAAGAAGAGAGATTTGATAACATCGAGTATAGATTTAAATGTCAGGAAGTCGTTTCTGAAAGTATTTGTATGGAGTGTAGCCATGTATGGAAGTGAAACATGGACGATAACCAGTTTGGACAAGAAGAGAATAGAAGCTTTCGAAATGTGGTGCTACAGAAGAATGCTGAAGATAAGGTGGGTAGATCACGTAACTAATGAGGAGGTATTGAATAGGATTGGGGAGAAGAGAAGTTTGTGGCACAACTAGACTAGAAGAAGGGATCGGTTGGTAGGACATGTTTTGAGGCATCAAGGGATCACAAATTTAGCATTGGAGGGTAGCGTGGAGGGTAAAAATCGTAGAGGGAGACCAAGAAATCAATACACTAAGCAGATTCAGATGGATGTAGGTTGCAGTAAGTACTGGGAGATGAAGAAGCTTGCACAGGATAGAGTAGCATGGAGAGCTGCATCAAACCAGTCTCAGGACTGAAGACCACAACAACAACAACAACAACAAGAACAACAATGGCGCCTTGCTAGGTCGTAGCAAATGACGTAGCTGAAGGCTATGCTAAATATCGTCTCGGCAAATGAGAGCGTATCGGTCAGTGTAGCTTCGCTTTAACAGCGAGTATAAATATAAGCGTCAGGAAGTCTTTTCTGAAAGTATTTGTATGGAGTGTAGCCACGTATGGAAGTGAAACGTGCCGATAAATTGAAACTTCCTGGCAGATTAAAACTGTGTGCCCGACCGAGACTCGAACTCGGGACCTTTGCCTTTCGCGGGCAAGTGCTCTACCAACTGAGCTACCGAAGCACGACTCACGCCCCGTACTCACAGCTTTACTTCTGCCAGTATCTCGTCTCCTACCTTCCAAACTTTACAGAAGCTCTCCTGCGAACCTAGCAGAACTAGCACTCCTGAAAGAAAGGATATTGCGGAGACATGGCTTAGCCACAGCCTGGGGGATGTTTCCAGAATGAGATTTTCACTCTGCCCGCGAAAGGCAAAGGTCCCGAGTTCGAGTCTCGGTCGGGCACACAGTTTTAATCTGCCAGGAAGTTTCATATCAGGGCACACTCCGCTGCAGAGTGAAAATTTCATTCTGGGTGCCGATAAATTGTTTAGACAAGAAGAGAATAGAAGCTTTCGAAATGCTGGAGATTAGATGAGTAGGTCACGTATCTATTGGAAAGGTGCTGAACAGAATTTCGGAGAAGAGGTATTTGTAGCACAACTTGACTAGAAGAAGGGATCGGTTTGTAGGACAAGTTCTGAGGCATCAAGGGATCACGAATTTAGTATTAAAGGGCAGCGTGAAGCGTAAAATCATAGAGGGAGACCAAGAGATGAATACACTAAGCAAATTCAGAAGGATGTAGGTTGCGGTAGGTACTGCGAGATGAAGCAGCTTGCACAGGATACAGTAGCATGGGGAGCTGCAGCAAACCAGTCTCTGGACAGATGGCCACAACAGCAACAACAACAACAAGATACAGTTCATGAGATACGATGTCATAAACGTTACGATGAACTCTGTTCGCTATCTGTTTTGCGGATAGTATCCACTTTTATTACTTAATATACCTACAGAATTTTATCATTGTAGGGAATGTTGCTTAAAAGTTAAACTAGGTTGTCAGAAAATTGTAAATAGCTCCGAATATCAGTTTTACATTATTAACGGCGAACATTTAACGCTTTTACTCATTTGTAATCAGACGTCAGATTCTATTTTATACACTGGAGTTAGATTCTCTAAAAAATAGTCGGGGGTTGGGTCATTGGTAGCCAGCTAACGAAGCCAAGTAGCGTACTTTGGAGAATTCGTGCCTGATTACATTTATCTTCTAATCTGATGTTATTATTTTTGTCTAATCACCGCAAACGTGTCATGAAATAATTTCCCGAACAAGGTCACACGCTAAACCGCCATCAGTCGCTTTCTGATAGAATCAGCTAGTTCAGTGCTAGCTTTTCCGGTGCCACTAGTACGATACATCACAAAATTCTGCTAATTTACTTCTTAATTTATCATTTGCTGATTTTGTCTTAATGCTTGTAGATTATCGCATGTTCGAGATCACCGAAGCTGCATCAGCCACGACGCTAATGCGTAGACGAACACGTGCTACAACAACATCGTCATATAGCGATATGGATACAAAATGTACAGGAAAACCGGCAACAGTTGGTTAGTACTTACCGAATGTTGTGCCGCTTCGCCAGTACGTCCAGAAATTCAGCACGGGCTGTGATGCTCTCGCAAACGGATATAGAACGCCCAATACTTCCCCACGCTGTTAACCAGAGATTCCAGCATGGCTTGAGATAACATTCGGATTCTTGTACAAGCGCTCTCTGGAGATGTGCTGTCATGCGTGTTTGTGGTGTTGCGTTGCGCCGCTGTGCTTCTAAGCTTCGTGCATCGCGTTCAGTCACGGACCAAGGTGACCACTCTAGTACGGCACATAATCTCCTCATGTAGGAGGTTTCTGGTCCACTGTAGTCCGTACGGCAAGAGAAGATCTCTGACGCCTTAGCGTAGCTTCTTCGCGCATCTGTCGGTGAAGAACAAGCTCATAAAGCAATTCTGTTGGCGTTTCTACGGTAACGTCTTAGTGCTGTTTCAGCTACGGCAGTGTTGCGACAGTCATTTGCATTGCAACGTTGTAATTCTGTCGGAGACGGTAAAGGACTTGGAAGAGCACTTGAACGGGAATAGATAACGTCTCGAAAATATAAGATGGACTTCAACGAAAGTAAACTAAGAGTAATGGAGTCTTAGTCCAATTAAATCAGCCGACGCCGAGGAAATTAGATTACGAAATGAGACACTAAAAGTACTAGATAATTTCTGTTACTTGTGCAGCAGAATAATGGACATAGAAAGTACACTGGAATTAGGAAGAAGCATTTCTTGAAAAGGGAAATTTTTTAACATCTAATATAAATTTAAGTATTAAGAAGCCTTTTCTGAAGGAATTTGTCCGGAATTTAGACCTCTACGTAAGTGAAATGTGTACCAAAACACAGGACAGAGAAGAGAATAGTAGATTTTGAAATGTAGTGCTACGGAAGTGTGCTAAAGGCTATGACTGGATCGGATAAGTAATGGGAGGCAAAGATTTTGTAAGCAAGAAAAATGATGGCTGAGGGGAGAGGGCGTTACGTTTAATTATGCAGGGGGAGACCTAGGCTTGTCTACAGTGTAGGTATACTGGATGCAGGGTGCATTGGTTACGCAGATATGATATAGCTTACACAGGATGTAATTGTGTGGAGGCCTGTATTAAATCAGTCTTCGGAGTGAAGGCCACAACAACCCCAAGTATAAGTTACAAAATTCTCTGGGAGCCGACTACGCTATTTAATTAGACATGTGTTGTCTAGAGCCTCTGAGCAAGGCAGTTGCTGAACTACTTGGACGCCTTCGAGCACTGGAGGCCGAATGATGATTCTGGTTCTTCGATATGGCAGGTGGTCCATCGTACCGTGTTGAAAGTTCCTGCCTCCTGGAGATTTCTCAGCGCTGTCAGACTAGCAGTGCGGCTAACATTTAAGTTCTGCCGAGCATATGGCCACGCACAGGTTCAAAAAAATGGCTCTGAGCACTATGGGACTCAACTGCTGAGGTCATTAGTCCCCTAGAACTTAGAACTAGTTAAACCTAACTAACCTAAGGACATCACAAACATCCATGCCCGAGGCAGGATTCGAACCTGCGACAGTAGCGGTCTTGCGGTTCCAGACGGCAGCGCATTTAACCGCACGGCCACTTCGGCCGGCCACGCATAGGTGATAAAAGTGTAACACGCTATATTAAACCACGCCTCACCAAATTAGATGAACTTCAGTGTCAGTCACTGACTAAGATGGGAGCAAGCGGATCGCCATGTGTGATTAAATCGATGAGCCATGGCCTAAGCTCGTCGATGGAATGGTGCCCGTAAAGTTGTAGTAACAACAAGGGGAAAGAGGTAGGGAGATTGGAGTCTCTTCATTTCACATGGCGATGGAACAGCAGAACTTACAGACTGGGATTGGTAATGGTTGCATCTTAACCTTCTATTCATAAAAATATTTACTTGGAGGAATATAAAAGTAAGCTCACAGTATAAAATATTAGTTACCTCATTAAAAGAGCTCGCCTGTCACCGTGAATTACTGTACATGGCAGTGGAACTGGTACCACGAGGTCATGTGACTTCCACCGCTGCAGTAATTCACGACAATAAAAAGTTGTGTGTGTGTGTGTGTGTGTGTGTGTGTGTGTGTGTGTGTGTGTGTGTGTGTGTGTGTGTGTGTTTTTGTGTGTGTGTGTGTGCGTGCCTGTGCGTGTGCCAGTCAGCTGTATGTAATCAGCACAGTAGGATGAGTCAGAGTGCAAACGTGGCAGAATTGCAGAAAGAAGCTATCTTCTTTGGACGTGTTCATGACCATACTGTGAATAATTTGTCCGATTTGTTAATGTATGAACGCGGACTATATAACGCGTATACAAGGAATGGGGTGCCACTGACAGTCAAATAACACAGTGCAAGAACAGCGGCCGTAGATGTTTCACAAACGATATGAATGAAAGTCCATTTCAATTTCACTAAGCCATAAAACTAAAGGATCACTTTTTCGAAACTATGTTAATTGTCACCTTTTCCACGCATAAGTCTGAAATTCTGCTCAAATGTGCCTTCAACCTTTCTCTGTAATGGTACAAAAGTGTGGCTGCCTCGGGCTCGGTGAGGTTCCAGACAGAAAAATGTTGATGCATGTCAAGAAAAGGCCACCACTTAAAAGTTCGTGCGAGCTTTGAGGTGGGTTAATGAAGTCACATTTGCACCAAATTTCACCACAATTCAGTGCAGTGCCACAGTGTACGTGTCACATGTTGGGAAGGTTCTCACATACACTCTTACCCACAATTCACCCTTTCTTTTGCCGCCTCTGCGATGGAGATCAGAACCGAGACACCCTGCGTTGAAATAACGCGGCTTTCTTATGGGTGGCCGAGGGAAACATTTTAGAAGAACCGCCGCTCAAAATGACACGAAAGGGCCTCGGGGCGACACATAAAGGGTGTTCATGAAACCACACCTTCCCTTGGGGCATTGATTTGCATGCATTTTGCTCCCGAAAACGACAGTTTGCAGTGCCTTGAGGAACAGGACGACCTTCTTGACAACGTTCTACACTGCTGCCACCCTCTGGGCGTTTCAATGCTGTTCTAAGAGCATCGTTGGTCTGAAACCCCATTTAACGTCATATCTACATCTACATCTATACTCAGCGAGCCACCTTACGGTGTGTGGAGGAGGGTACTTATTGTACCACTATCTGATCCCCCCTTCCCTGTTCCATTCACGAATTGTGCGTGGGAAGAACAACTGCTTGTAAGTCTCCGTATTTGCTCCAATTTCTCGGATCTTTTCGTTGTGATCATTACGCGAGATATATGTGGGCGGTAGTAATATGTTGCCCATCTCTCCCCGGAATGTGCTCTCTCGTAATTTCGATAATAAACCTCTCCGTATTGCGTAACGCCTTTCTTGAAGTGTCCGCCACTGGAGCTTGTTCAGCATCTCCGTAACGCTCTCGCGCTGACTAAATGTCCCCATGACGAAACGCGCTGCTTTTCGCTGGATCATGTCTATCTCTTCTATTAATCCAACCTGGTAAGGGTCCCATACTGATGAGCAATACTCAAGAATCGGACGAACAAGCGTTTTGTAAGCTACTTCTTTCGTCGATGAGTCACATTTTCTTAGAATTCTTCCTATGAATCTCAACCTGGCGCCTGCTTTTCCCACTATTTGTTTTATGTGATCATTCCACTTCAGATCGCTCCGGATAGTAACTCCTAAGTATTTTACGGTCGTTACCGCTTCCAATGATTTACCACCTATGGCATAATCGTACTGGAATGGATTTCTGCCCCTATGTATGTGCATTATATTACATTTATCTACGTTTAGGGAAAGCTGCCAGCTGTCGCACCATGCATTAATCCTCTGCAGGTCCTCCTGGAGTACGTACGAGTCTTCTGATGTTGCCACTTTCTTGTAGACAACCGTGTCATCTGCAAATAGCCTCACGGAGCTACCGATGTTGTCAACTAAGTCATTTATGTATATTGTAAACAATAAAGGTCCTATCACGCTTCCCTGCGGTACTCCCGAAATTACCTCTACATCTGCAGATTTTGAACCGTTAAGAATGACATGTTGTGTTCTTTCTTCTAGGAAATCCTGAATCCAATCACAAACCTGGTCCGATATTCCGTAAGCTCGTATTTTTTTCACTAAACGTAAGTGCGGAACCGTATCAAATGCCTTCCTGAAGTCCAGGAATACAGCATCAATCTGCTCGCCAGTGTCTACGGCACTGTGAATTTCTTGGGCAAATAGGGCGAGCTGAGTTTCACATGATCTCTGTTTGCGGAATCCATGTTGGTTATGATGAAGGAGATTTGTATTATCTAAGAACGTCATAATACGAGAACACAAAACATGTTCCATTATTCTACAACAGATTGACGTAAGCGAAATAGGCCTATAATTATTCGCATCTGATTTATGACCCTTCTTGAAAATGGGAACGACCTGCGCTTTCTTCCAGTCGCTAGGTACTTTACGTTCGTCCAGCGATCTACGATAAATTGCTGATAGAAAGGGGGCAAGTTCTTTAGCATAATCACTGTAGAATCTTAAGGGTATCTCGTCTGGTCCGGATGCTTTTCCGCTACTAAGTGATAGCAGTTGTTTTTCAATTCCGATATCGTTTATTTCAATATTTTCCATTTTGGCGTCCGTGCGACGGCTGAAGTCAGGGACCGTGTTACGATTTTCCGCAGTGAAACAGTTTCGGAACACTGAATTCAGTATTTCTGCCTTTCTTCGGTCGTCCTCTGTTTCGGTGCCATCGTGGTCAACGAGTGACTGAATAGGGGATTTAGATCCGCTTACCGATTTTACATATGACCAAAACTTTTTAGGGTTCTTGTTTAGATTGTTTGCCAATGTTTTATGTTCGAATTCGTTGAATGCTTCTCTCATTGCTCTCTTTACGCTCTTTTTTGCTTCGTTCAGCTTTTCCTTATCAGCTATGATTCGACTACTCTTAAACCTATGATGAAGCTTTCTTTGTTTCCGTAGTACCTTTCGTACATGATTGTTATACCACGGTGGATCTTTCCCCTCGCTTTGGACCTTAGTCGGTACGAACTTATCTAAGGCGTACTGGACGATGTTTCTGAATTTTTTCCATTTTTGTTCCACATCCTCTTCCTCAGAAATGAACGTTTGATGGTGGTCACTCAGATATTCTGCGATTTGTGCCCTATCACTCTTGTTAAGCAAATATATTTTCCTTCCTTTCTTGGCATTTCTTATTACACTTGTAGTCATTGATGCAACCACTGACTTATGATCACTGATACCCTCTTCTACATTCACGGAGTCGAAAAGTTCCGGTCTATTTGTTGCTATGAGGTCTAAAACGTTAGCTTCACGAGTTGGTTCTCTAACTATCTCCTCGAAGTAATTCTCGGACAAGGCAGTCAGGATAATGTCACAAGAGTCTCTGTCCCTGTTGGAGTAGTGCGACCACAATTTTTGCTCTTTATATGGCGTAGAGGCACTAGGAACCTTTCAGGGGGTGGTATCAGTCTCAAGAACATTGTCATATTGCGAACAGTCGTTTCCAACAGCGAAATGTGTGCGAACCAATGCCCCAAGGGAAGGGATGGTTTCATTGACATCCTTTACGTCACTTCCGGCGGCCTTTATGTGTTGATTCTCAGCGGCAGTTTGTCTTAAAAGTTTCCCTCATCCAGCCGTAATGAAGTTGCGTGATCTGAACGCTGGGTGTCGCAGTTCTCACCTCCATCGCAGAGGCGGCAAAAGAAGGGGTGAAATGTGGCAAGAGGGAGATTTGACACGTCTACGGTGACAGTGGGAAGAATTATTTCTTAGGAACTGTGTTAGATGCAGCTTTTGTTGTTTATTGCAAATGATAACTTAACTCCGGAGGTTTTTTTTAGTGATAAATTTCCACATGTCGTCCGTTTGTTGTCGGTAGAACATCTAGTCGACACTCAGTTTCTTTGCATGTCTTTGCCAAGATGTCATTCGTCACTGAATCTACATCATCTCGATCGAAGGCGCTGCAGTCATGGACTGTGCGGCTGGTCCCTGCGGAGGTTCGAATCCTTCCTCGGGCATGGGTGTGTGTGTGTCTCCTTAGGATAATTTAGGTTAAGTTGTGTGTAAGCTTAGGGACTGATGACCTTAGCAGTTAAGTCCCATAAGATTTCTCACATTACATCATGTCGTGTTCTGTTCAAGTGTATGTGTGTGTATGTATGTATGTGTATGAAATCTTATGGGACTTAAATGCTAAGGTCATCAGTCCCTAAGCTTACACACTACATAACCTAAATTATCCTAAGGACAAACACACACACCCATGCCCGAGGGAGGTCTCGAACCTCCGCCGGGATCAGCCGCTCAGTCCATGACTGCAGCGCCGTAGACCGCTCGGCTAATCCAGCGCGGCTGTCGTGTTCTGCAATAAGATTTTGTACTTCAGGCAATCGTTAACTGACTGCTCAAACCCCTAATGTAACTTCAGGAATTTTGAACCGTCTCTACCGATCCATCTGTTCGGAAAGGTTTCACCCAAGAATTAACAAACAGCTTCCAGCGTGGCGGTGCGCCATACTACTGAAACATATCCTGTCATCGACGTTCCTATAACGGAAGTAAAACCTAAAACTGAAGAAGTGTTTCTATAAAAACTTCACGAGTTAAGCTACCATCTACAAGAAAACCGCGTAGTTATTGGAAGTGTATCGATAAAAATACTATTGGATAACCTACCACCAGCAACAAACCGCTCAGTGGTATCCAGCATAGTTCCTTACAAATAACTTTTCGTAATTAGAAAAAGACTTTGTTGTTGTTGTTGTTGTTGTTTTGGTCGTCAGTCCTGAGACTGGTTTGATACAGCTCTCCATGCTACTATATCCTCTGCGAGCTTCTTCATCTCCCAGTACTTACTGCAATCTACATCCTTCTGAATCTGCTTAGTCTATTCATCTCTTGGTGTCCCTCTACGATTTTTACCCTCCACGCTGCCCTCCAATACTAAATTTGTGATCCCTTGATGCCTCAGAACATGTCCTACCAAACGGTCCCTTCTTCGTGTCAAGTTGTGCCACAAACTGCTATTCTCCCCATTTCTATACAATACCTCCTCATTAGTTATGTGATCTACCCATCTAATCTTCAGCATTCTTCTTTAGCACCACATTTCGAAAGCCTCTATTCTCTACTTGTCCAAACTATTTATCGTCCATGTTTCACTTCCACACATGGCTACACTCCATACAAATACTTTCAGAAACGACTTCCTGACACTTAAATCTATACTCGATGTTAACAAATTTCTCTTCTTCACAAACGCTTTCCTTGCCATTGCCAGTTACATTTTATATCCTCTCTACTTCGACCATCATCAGTTATTTTGCTGCCCGCATCTCGTGGTCGTGCGGTAGCGTTCTCGCTTCCCACGCCCGGGTTCCCGGGTTCGATTCCCGGCGGGGTCAGGGATTTTCTCTGCCTCGTGATGGCTGGGTGTTGTGTGCTGTCCTTAGGTTAGTTAGGTTTAAGTAGTTCTAAGTTCTAGGGGACTTATGACCACAGCAGTTGAGTCCCATAAGTGCTCAGAGCCAGCCAGTTATTTTGCTCCCCAGATAGTAAAACTACTTTGCTACTTTAAGTGTCTCATTTCCTAATCTAATTCCCTCAGCATCACCGGACTTTATTGGACTAAATTCCATTATCCTCGTTTTGCTTTTGTTGATGTTCATCTTATATCCTCCTTTCAAGACACTGTCCATTCCGTTCAACTGCTCTTCCAAGTCCTTTGCTGTCTCTGAAAGAATTACAATGTCATCGGCGAACCTCATGGTTTTTATTTCTTCTCCATGGATTTTAAAACGTACTCCGAATTTTTCTTTTGTTTTCTTCACTGCTTGTTCAATATACAGATTGAATAACATCAGGGAGAGGCTACAACCCTGTCTCACTCCCTTCCCAACCACTGCTTCCCTTTCATGTCCCTCGACTCTTATAACTGCCATCTGGTTTCTGTACAAATTGTAAATAGCCTTTCGCTTCCTGCATTTTACCCATGTCATCTTTAGAATTTATGAAGACTTTATGAAACCGAAATTAACTATCATTTATCGTCATATTATACATTCCTTGGTGTACTTTGTGCGTTACAATAATACTCAGTCTTTTACGTCTTCTCTACTTGACTCTTGTCTAGTATCCCAAATATTTATACACAATAGTGTATTTAGAAAAACTTACGTCATCACATTCACCGAGAGTTGTTATGGTATTGTCGCTGGACACTTGTTCATCGGTCTGACTTTGCCCAGTTTGACAGTAATTTTGAATATTTCGTGCGAGGTTGTACGGTGCAGGATTTGATGCAATGATATTTTTGTTTATTTACTTTGTGTGTGTGTGTGTGTGTGTGTGTGTGTGTGTGTGTGTGTGTGTGTGTGTGTCTGATAGAGAGGGAGAGAGAGAAAGAGAGAGAGAGGAGTGGTGGAGATCTTTATGGACTTGATTTTACAGTAGGAGCAACGATTTACTGAGGCAGAGTGCTTCTTTCTTTCATATCTCTGATACAGAACTTAATATAACATTTTGTGCTACAGCGTTTATGCGACGGTGCAAAGAATAACATCAGGTCACTTCTGTGAAGAAGGCAAACTGATAGTTGGGACATATGCCTATAGTGAAGTCATTCGTCTGTGTTATATCTTTATATGCTTTGACATATTTGAAACTCAGCAGGAGCGTGTTTCTCGTCAGCATTTAGAGACTTGGACGATGGCTCTTTTGTTACAGATCGATGTTGCCCACATACGTACGCTATCCGCATCTATTTTTAAACGTGGGGCGGTAAAAAACTGATGCAAAAAATCAATGTAGCTGTGTGTCTACATCATATGTGCAGGGATTCATTCTAAGACCTTTCTTGACATAATGGTTAATCTTTCGCTACAAAGCAATGATAGTGCACAGCAAATGTTCAAATGAAGAATATTTTCTCAGGTTACGAACATGCTCGACATGTTTCCTTTTCTTGAGGACGATGTTACCATAATGCGTGTTTTCGGGCCACAGCCACAAAATTAATTTATGGTAAGAAAATTCACACTACTGTGTTTGGCGTATTGCATCCACATACACTACACGAATTTTTAAAATACGCCGTTCCAACTTCGAGGTGGCTGCGCTGTGATACTTTAATACTTTTGTACGAACTTCAGCACACTCAGTTATGAAAGTGTGAAAAAAAGCCATGAGTACATGAACCACATAGGCAGCAATAACCTGACATGATGTCAGAACTTGTGTTTTGAAATGTGTGTCTGTATTGGGTACAGATAAATTGGACACATACTGAGGCAGACAAATTTCGTCCGAGACTGGAATGAAATGTCAAAAGAGCGACAACTGTGTTGGGTGCTCAGTAGCATTAACTGCAGTGCAGTTCAGACAATAAAACTGTGTGTCAACGTTCCCCAGCGAACAAAAAAAAGCAAAAAAAAACCATAGAAGCCAAGCTGGAGGCGTGTAGTAGAACTGATTTGCCATGACGGGCCGGTAAGTCGTCTTGCGTTGCATTGGTACAGTGAGGCTGTAACTAGGGGAGAGGTGGAAGTCAGTTGTCATAATACAAAGGGCGTTCAATGAGAAGTAAAATACACCTTTTTTTAAAAACAAGAAAGTTGGTTTCATTCAGGATTCAAATACACCACATTTTTCCCCACTCCGTTGGCTGCAAAATCCTGCTTTTCATTACAATCGGTGTTAAATGTGATGACCTTACGCCACCTTACTGGCAGGGCTTTAATGCCTTTGTGGTACCACTCTACTGGTGGACGTCGGAGCCAACATATTGCTGCATCAACAACCTCCCCAACGTCCACATACTACTTCACACGGAGTGCATCATTTATTGGGCCAAACAGATGGAAATCGAGAGGTGCGACGTCTTGGGATGAGGAAGAATGTATGAGGCCTTGTGTTGTCGTGGAGAAGGAGAAATTCGTTTGCATTTATGTGGCGACGAATACACTGAAGTCGTTTCTCCAATTTCCTGAGGACAGCACAGTTGATCGTTGCACCATGAGGGAGGACATCAAAGGGGATAATTGCTTCAAAGTCCCAGAAGACCGTCACCATGAGTTTACCGCTGGAGGGCTCTGAGCTTTCTCTTAGGAGGAGAGGTGCCGTGGCACCACTTGCGGACCACGGGAGTACCACGGGGTCACGCAGACACATCACAGAGACACTTACCTTCTTTGGAAGTCAGCGTATTGTTAAAAAATGGCACCACAACGTTGCCGAATGGTCTCCGTGATGTATCGTTGTACCACCAGAGTTCCCTCAGTCATTGCCAGCCGTGAACTAAAGTCATACTTGATTGCTCCACGCACTTTGTCGCTAGGATTAACACCGGTGTATCTGTCCAAAAAGATGGAGGAATGGGACACGTTCTCAGGTTTCCACCACAGCCGCAGATGCAGTCAACTGGGGTAGGGCAGACCGTGATTCATGAAGACAATGCGACGCCATTCGTCAGCACTCATTGCTTCCCAGTCAGGGCAGCATCCCAAACGCAGCCATGTGTGGAGCAATCAGGCGTGGCTTCAGATCACGGCTAGGAATGACTGAGGGAACTCTCACGCCACAACGAGACTTCACGGACACCATTCGGCAACGTCGTCGTGCCAGTTTCCAACAAGACGATGCCAGTAAACTGACGTAAGGTCGTCGCATTTAACGGCGATTATATTGAAAAACAGGATTTTGCAGCCAAAGGAGTGAGGAAAAATGTGGTGTATTTGAATCCTGATTGAATGTTGTGGTGTTAACGTCGCCCTATGTATGGGACAGAGTCCATTACTAATTCTCGGTGGCATCTGCGGATGCGAGGAGTTTGTGATGTGCTTGGTGCACAGTATGACGATCCTCCCTGAGTGGTCAGAAACACTTGACCGGAAACCTTGATGAATGTACCTGTCCCCACTTTCACATGGAGTCAAGCATCTGGTCACTGTTACATCCGAATGCCCCACAAATCCACATATTGCGCGATTTGACTAGTCAGCGAAATGGAGGACCACAAGATGAGCCCTTTAAAACACTCTCAGGAACTGATAACGATGTCTTACACGAGTACACATGTCCGTGTCCATCAGTGATCGCTGTCCGCGGCTCGTGGTCTTACGGTAGCGTTCTCGCTTCCCGCGCACGGGGTCCCGGGTTCGATTCCCGGCGGGATCAGGGATTTTCCCTGCCTCGACTGGGTGTTTCGTGTCTTTCATCATCATTTCATCCTCATTCACTCGCAAGTTGCCGTAGTGGCGTTAAGGAACTTGTGGGGCGGCGGCCGGACCGCCCCGCGAGGGGTCTCCCGGCCACCAATGCCCTACGCTTCTTTTTTCTTTACAGTGATCGCTCAGCATGTGACTCTGTTCACGCACCTTATGTACGCTCCCAGTATTGGTAACAACACTAAACACGAGCAGTACTGACGCATACTGCTGAGCACTCTGTCGCAGAGAACTGCAACTCTAAACATTTACGTACAATCATTTACATACGCCCCCCCCCAAGGTGTGTATATGTGCAAAGTTACATTCACATGCAACCACTACGTCTTCTGGGTGTTTCATTTTTTAATTAGACGGTGGCCCTACAGTTCGTTGTCCTCACACATGGAAGAATGGTTCAAATGGCTCTGAGCAGTATGGGACTTAACATCTGTGGTCATCAGTGCCCTAGAACTTAGAACTACTTAAACCTAGCTAACCTAAGGACATCACACACATCCATGCCCGAGGCAGGATTCGAACCTGCGACCGCAGCGGTCACGCGGTTCCAGACTCAAGCGCTTAGAGCCGCACGGCCACCCCGGCCGGCCACATAGACGGCCGTATGACACGCACCGTTTCTGCTCGTTACTATACGCTCATTACCTCAGTGTCTCAGAGAGCAGTACGAAAAACCATATCCGAACAGGCGGTACCGACCGGCCGCCGTCCGTGTCATCTTCACCCCTTAGGCGTCACCGGATGCGGATACAGAAGACACGTGGTCAGCACACTGCTCCCCCTGCCGTTACCAGTTTTCATGAGTGGTGTCGCTACTTCTCAGTCAAGCAGCTCCTCAACTGGCCCCACAAGGGCTGGCTGCGCCCCACTTGCCTACAGCACTCGCCAGACCAGGACGGTGACCCTTGCAGGTGGACCAAATTCTAATGACAGGACGTCACGAATGTCGTATATGGAAGCCTTAATTCATTACCAAATGTCGTTACGTCACGGAAAAAGAAATCTGACATGAAATGGTATAGGGGCGGCTTGTTTGCAAATATTTTGCTTCCCAAACAAAAAAAGCAGACGTTTAGTGGTATTTATTATTCTACTCAAATTCCTTTAAATTGTTGTTCCGTAAAACAAAGCAGAAATAAAAACAACATAAACAGTGACAATGTGTGCCGATTCCACAAGGTACCAGGCGTATTATGGAACCTGATGCACAGTCGCTCAGCCAGGCCGCACAAAGGACAGAGTGGTTGCTCTTCTTTTATTCGAGGCACCCATGCTAACCTGATGACCACCCATATGTGTTCCATAAAACTGAAGTTATGCGCCCTGGCAGGGCGCAGAAGCATCTTCCATGCCAGTGGAGTGCTCCTAAAACACTTCTATCACTACATAGAAGTGTTGATATGGTGCACCTTCTTGTTAAATACATAGAATATCTTCGAGGTCGCTTTGGGTGAATAAATGTCTCCACATGAGGGAACGGTGGATTGCTGTGTCGTTCACATGTAAGAGAATTTTTTTGTCACTAGTTTTCCAACTCCTTCGATGTGGCACCCTAAGACTTCATCTCCTGTGTTAACCTTTTCGTCTCAGCAGAGCACTTACACTCAACGTGCTAAATTACTAGTTCTGCATATTTCTGGCTCTGTTCTCCTCTACACCTGTGCCGTCTGCAGCTCGTTCTAGTATCATAGAAGTTATTTCTGATGTCCTGTTACCCTGTCCCTTCTTGTTAGTGTTTTCGACATTTTCGTTTCCTCGCTGACTCTGCAGACAGCCAGCTCAGTTCTTGAAAAACAACTTCATTTCAATATGTTTTGTACTACTCATTTTAAACGGTTTTGTTTGTTCTCTTCAGACCTGGTTTGTCGTGCGTACGGTTCGCTTCTGTTCAACGCCATGTTCCAAATATGCGCAAATTCTTTTCTCAGTTTAAGGTCTCTGTCTGATGCCTGTGCCTAACCTGCTTGAAGCTGTAATGCAAACGTCACGACCACAGTATGGGGATTCTGTCGCACCAGCTGTCCAAATTTGTGGTTGGACGATTTAAGTGCTGTCTACTTCTTTTGTAACGATTTTAGGAGTGGTGATATTGCGATCGAGAGGTGTGCGTAATAGTTGGTTCATAATGTTTCCTTTCAACAATCTTAATGACAAGTTTTCTACCCGGTCGAGAGACCTCAGGATTAACCTTGCGGTTTTTTATTTTTTGAATCATCAGTCTTCCGACTGGTTTGATGCTGCCCACCACGAATTCCTCTCCTGTGCCAACCTCTTGATCTTAGAGTAGCACTAGCAACCTACGTCCTCATTTATTTTCCGGATGTATTCACTCTCTGTCTTCCTTCACAGTTTCTGCCCATCAATTCTCCCTCTTCCTGATATCTTGACAGATGTCCTATCATCCTGTCCGTTTCCTTGTGAGTGTTTTCCACACATCCCATTCCTCTCTAATTCTGCGCAGAACCTCCTCATTCCTTGCCTTATCAGTCCACCTAATGTTCAACATTCATATGTAGCACCACATCTCAAATGCTTGTATTCTCTTCCGTTCCGGTTTTCCCACAGTTCATGTTTCACTACCACACAATGCTGTGCTCCAAACTTACATTCTTACTGCCTTGTAAGTTATTCATAATTAGAAAACCAACAGGCCAGAATCATTAAAATGATATCAAAGTACTCTCTTAAAAGTTGGCCAGCAGTGACTTTCTAATAATAAACAAAATAATTCTACAGCAACAAATCTCATTACAAAATTAATTGCCTTTAGCCAGGCCTGGACCTGGAGAATATAATTTGAACACAGCTGAACAAGAAAAGAACTTAGGAAATAATGTGCCGTAGTAAATCTTGATAGTTGAAAACACCAAAAGATGCTTAAAAGAACGGATAAGGCTTCGTTAAACTAACCAATAAATATCGGCCACTAACGTCGGCGTCTCCTGTCGGATTCCAAAATGTTCTACTAACTTGCTCATAAATCAGAAAACATTCACATCCTGATTCAACACAATACCCAAAAGCCAGAATGTTACAGTGAAACTCCTTCCGGGCCATTCAGCAACGACTTTCTCTCGGTATACGATGTAGTGACTTCTCAATAACAAGTGCTAGTGCACTCCATACACGGCCCTCCTAGCCATCGGAATCCGACCCATAGCCAGTTGAGGCCACACCGTCGTTCTCGTCCGAGCAGTATGGGGAAGTTGATCGGCCCACAGCAAAAATTCTTCTGCCGGCAGGGGTTTATCGCTGCTTGTCCAGTCCTGCAAGGCCTGCAAAACACGGGAGAGTTCTTGCTTGACGCCCCCTCCCTCCACCGTACATAAATGACGCCATGGCTTAGGATAACACGATGGTCGGTCGGTCGTGGAGCTACTACTTCTCTCCCGGTCTTCCATCCATACTGCCTCCTCTTGGTTACCCGTACATCATATATGCTAACCATTTTTACGTGTAGCACATACTCATGTGTCAAAGAATTGCGAACAAACGTTATAGAGCATTCTTTCTACTGCGAAAAATTCTAGGAAAGCGTCTTGACTTTCCTTAAGTCTTCGACGTTAGAGCTGCCTCTCTTCTGTCTTCATCTCTCCTAAGCTGCTAAAAAATACTCAGATGTATTTTACATTCTTGTCGGCAACTTGCCTGTGTTGTGAAGGTGACTGTGCAATATTTTACACCTTCGTCTAGCCTTGGTGACTTTGTGATTGTGTGGACAGCACATTTCTGAAAGTCTCCAGTCTCATAGATCCTACAATCTACTTAGTGGTCATTTCCCTAACGAGTTAAGCAATTTCAAAGGAATTATATCTATCTCATATACCTTTTCGATCTCAAGTCTTTCATAGATCGTTGCCACTCTTTCATAACGAATCTCTCATGTCTTCCAAATCGACACCCATCTCTTTTGGCGTGTTAGCAGGAAGTCCCCCCCCCCCCCCCTTGCAGCGACTCTCAGTGTACTCTTGACAACCTTAATTTTTCTCGAAGCTGTTATGACTTTTCCATACGCTGAATTTGACTTTCTGACATACATCTCCTTTCAGTTTCATCATATTTACCATGCAGTCACTTCTCTGTATCACAGACCCTATTTCTTCCAGTGTAAATATTCTGCATAACTTTGTCACCTGCTATAATAGTACAGAGGATCGGTCAACGTTCATACACATCGATGGCAGGATGTCAACAGGCGGGAGGATGTCCTATGTACTCGTACCCGGGCACCGATGTGTATCATCGTCGACCATTTCTCAGTGTTTTTCAAAATTATTGGCCCAGACGGCAGTGTTCCTCCACCCGTGCTAATATCTGTACTCCAAAACGTTTGGCTACCAGATGGACACCTTTGGAATTGTGGCTCCTGTAGGCAATACTGAATAGCTGGTTCTGGTTCTGTAGGTACGCTGCTGTCCTCTGCACTTAAATCTACCTCTAATCCTACAGAGTGATTCCTTGATGATGTTACGAACTTACAGGGATGATGAAGATTGGTAAATGCATCGGTTCAAGGTAAGGGACACAGGTACAAGATACCACAAGACTTTGGGCATTTGTTAGTGTTTGCCGCTATGAGATATATATCGTATACTGAACAAGTGTTCTGGAACCCTTAGTTTACTGTACACTTTTTCCATGGATTTTTCTATACTACTTCCTCCAAAAGTATGGAAAGAAAAGAGTTTTGCGATGTCTCTCCCCTCTCCCTCCATCCTTTTGATTCTTCCTCTCTCTTGTTCCACCACTTTAGCTAAACTTTAATTTTAAGTACTGTCTTTAAAATGCGAACAAAACTTTTATAAGTGAAGCTATATCTGTCTGCATAAAGATGACAATGTATGCCCTGAGACAATCGGAAAATTTTGTGAGAGATGTGATCGCTGCAGTTGCCACACACTGAAATTAAAGTATATGTAATGAGAAAAGTCACTAAAAATGAAATAAATGGGGACCAGTAGTATGTAGCAGTAACTGTTCTGTAACAGCAATGAGCGAACCCATGAGTTAAGCACAAATATACACTCCTGGAAATGGAAAAAAGAACACATTGACACCGGTGTGTCAGACCCACCATACTTGCTCCGGACACTGCGAGAGGGCTGTACAAGCAATGATCACACGCACGGCACAGCGGACACACCAGGAACCGCGGTGTTGGCCGTCGAATGGCGCTAGCTGCGCAGCATTTGTGCATCGCCGCCGTCAGTGTCAGCCAGTTTGCCGTGGCATACGGAGCTCCATCGCAGTCTTTAACACTGGTAGCATGCCGCAACAGCGTGGACGTGAACCGTATGTGCAGTTGACGGACTTTGAGTGAGGGCGTATAGTGGACATGCGGGAGGCCAGGTGGACGTACCGCCGAATTGCTCAACACGTGGGGCGTGAGGTCTCCACAGTACATCGATGTTGCCGCCAGTGGTCGGCGGAAGGTGCACGTGCCCGTCGACCTGGGACCGGACCGCAGTGACGCACGGATGCACGCCAAGACCGTAGGATCCTACGCAGTGCCGTAGGGGACCGCACCGCCACTTCCCAGCAAATTAGGGACACTGTTGCTCCTGGGGTATCGGCGAGGACCATTCGCAACCGTCTCCATGAAGCTGGGCTACGGTCCCGCACACCGTTAGGCCGTCTTCCGCTCACGCCCCAACATCGTGCAGCCCGCCTCCAGTGGTGTCGCGACAGGCGTGAATGGAGGGACGAATGGAGACGTGTCGTCTTCAGCGATGAGAGTCGCTTCTGCCTTGGTGCCAATGATGGTCGTATGCGTGTTTGGCGCCGTGCAGGTGAGCGCCACAATCAGGACTGCATACGACCGAGGCACACAGGGCCAACACCCGGCATCATGGTGTGGGGAGCGATCTCCTACACTGGCCGTACACCACTGGTGATCGTCGAGGTGACACTGAATAGTGCACGGTACATCCAAACCGTCATCGAACCCATCGTTCTACCATTCCTAGACCGGCAAGGGAACTTGCTGTTCCAACAGGACAATGCACGTCCGCATGTATCCCGTGCCACCCAACGTGCTCTAGAAGGTGTAAGTCAACTACCCTGGCCAGCAAGATCTCCGGATCTGTCCCCCATTGAGCATGTTTGGGACTGGATGAAGCGTCGTCTCACGCGGTCTGCACGTCCAGCACGAACGCTGGTCCAACTGAGGCGCCAGGTGGAAATGGCATGGCAAGCTGTTCCACAGGACTACATCAAGCATCTCTACGATCGTCTCCATGGGAGAATAGCAGCCTGCATTGCTGCGAAAGGTGGATATACACTGTACTAGTGCCGACATTGTGCATGCTCTGTTGCCTGTGTCTATGTGCCTGTGGTTCTGTCAGTGTGATCATGTGATGTATCTGACCCCAGGAATGTGTCAATAAAGTTTCCCCTTCCTGGGACAATGAATTCACGGTGTTCTTATTTCAATTTCCAGGAGTGTAATTAATTATGTAACGTGCCTAGTAATTGGTTCAAATGGCTCTGAGCACTATGGGACTTAACATCTATGGTCATCAGTACCCTAGAACTTAGGACTACTTAAATCTAACTAACTTAAGGACGTCACACACATCTATACCTGAGGCAGGATTCGAACCAGTGACCGTCGCGCGGTTCCAGACTGTAGCGCCTATAACCGCTCGGCCATGCCTAGTAATTCCCTAACCACCATCCAAATACATATATCCTCAGCTCTAAAGTCAAGAAATACGTGTGTCACAAAAACACATTTACCCTTCATACGGCAACAGGCCACCTGGAAAATACATGAACTTAAGCTACGCTTCAATTGGTCGTTACACAAGTGACATGAACTACTAATCATTTACGGGCTCAGCTATGTCACTTTTCTGAAAGGTGTCAGGTATTACATTTTGGAAATCAGTGTCAACTCCGTCACACTTCCACTAACGTTACTTACAACTTGAACTAAGGAGATCAGTAACATAACTGGTTCTACACATATACAAATAAACATTTGTTTTACAAAGTGTCACACTTTGTAAAACAAATGTTTATTTGTATATGTGTAGAACCACTAACGGCTTTTCCTCAGTTCCACTCATTAGTAAATTCAGTTCAAAGCAAAACAATGTGCACATACTAGTCACCTACTTATGTCTGTTGTCTAGAGTGACATAATTCAGCTTTTTTAAATATGCTGCTTGGAGCAACACGACCAAAACTTGAGTGATATAGAATAATATTGGCTCCATTAGGTACTCATAACCAATTGTAAGAACTCTCTATAAATGAGATGTTATCACTGTCAATAGCATTCACTTTTCACAAGACATATTCATTACACCTTTTGCTGTCGCTGCTGCGAGAGAGAGATCCATTACAGTAAATGATTAAAACAGTATATAGACTTATGCTGCACTCTATCTGATGTAAAATAGAATAGTGATGTACTTACATCTTACGAAATGCGTGATATACTTGCAATTCCTTATTTGTGAGGTTATCATTTTGGACACTGGTTTCTCCGATTTTTCGCCATCATTTGCCGACGTGTTAACAGCCACTATCAATACTGGCCATGGTACACAGAGAGGTAAAGTGCTTTTAATATCATCTTGTCGTTGTAATGCCCACACCACGAAGTTTACATGCGAATCCTTTTCATGAGTTCGTATTTTTTGCAGCATTTTAACTTCACGTTAGTTATACCGTTGTCAGTGAATATCGTCTAATATTGTGAACTATTCTTCCACAAATACGTAAGTATGAAGACGCTGCGTTAATTGTACGCCGCGTGTCCAAGCCACTCATTCCTTGAATCATCTAGAACCTTTTTCGCCACTCATTACCTAGTAACTTCTGTACCACGTCTTTCGCGCCAAAAAGCACTTCAAAGAAGTAATTTACATTAATTTCCCTCGCCTGCTCTGTGAAAATTAGCCAAGCATATTACATTCCACATTTACATAATGATATTGCTACTAAACTCTCTCTCGCGTTGCTATTATTTTACACTTTTTTTCAGATCATCAACAATATTTCTTCAAACATGTTTAGTTTCCAAAATCATGAACAAATTAAATACAATTGCGTTAAATACATATCATTTAGATATTTGTGCCAAACGGTTTTTATCTTGGATGGTACTACTAAATGCGTACGGCTGCCTACCTATAGCCAGTGATGAAATAGCACTTACGGGGAAGACACTAGTGTGCAGCTACTGTTATTTATGCGCCCGAGTAGTGTCGCCGCATACGAGTTAGTGTTTTCTGGTGCGGCACACACATGACGCGGTAGCACAGATGTAATATTTTTGGGTATCTGACTTTCGGGTTCGCTAAGATTTACACTAGACGAGGTACACTGTCAGAAGTATAAGGACGATTTTCGCTTATAGTTTTCGACTTGGTCGTTTCCAGGTCTGGGTCCCTTACCTAAAATTGATGCAACTACCCTTCTCCATCATGCCCGAAAGTTTGTACACCTACAAGTTTGGTTGCTTTCCATGTGCTACCCGGCAGTTTAGTACTATTAAAAAAAAGTTGCAATACGGCTGCAACAGGGAAAGCTTGTAGGCAGTCACTCCGCCTTTGCAAGACGAATAGAAACGAAAAGGCCTTGAACATTATTTATTTTAATCTAAGAAATGTAATGCCCTGGAAACTTTTGGCGATACTCAGGTACAAAGTGAAGCACAGCCTATTTCTTTTTCTCGTTTTATATTCGTTAGTCACTTTAGTCCTTCACGATCTTGTAATCTTTCTAACAACTTTTAGGTTAGTAACTAGACGCAGAGAAAAGTAACCTTCACTTGAGTTCTACTGCTGAAACTCTGCCTTAAGGAAATCTTCTCGCTAGTAAACTACGGTAAAAACTAATTTTATTAGAAATAAACAATTCCATCTGCAACGGCACGGTTATCTGAGTTTTATCGTACAGAAAACAGCTCCACACACCTTAAGGTGATTTCTTCTTTTGCAGTCCTGACCACACACCTCTCCTGTTAGAAAAATGCATAATGTTCACCGGCAAGAAAAAGCTGTAGCGGAAGTTATGCGCACTGCACACCTCTACAGGTCGCATCCAAATGTTTTTCAGTATCAGGTTAGCAGAGAGATTAATTGAAATATAGTTTGCGAGTAAAAACTTCAGTGTATTGTGACTTGTTTCCTACGAAGCGCCCGCATCTCGTGGTCGTGCGGTAGCGTTCTCGCTACCCACGCCCGGGTTCCCGGGTTCGATTCCCGGCGGGGTCAGGGATTTTCTCTGCCTCGTGATGACTGGGTGTTGTGTGCTGTCCTTAGGTTAGTTAGGTTTAAGTAGTTCTAAGTTCTAGGGGACTGATGACCATAGATGTTAAGTCCCATAGTGCTCAGAGCCATTTTTTTCGTACGAAGCGCCGCAGAACTGGTGCTAATATTAAGTTACAATTCCATCATTCACACTCAATCACATTCACTCGTAGCAGCCAGCTTATGGTAACTAACCAAACTCCTTACCAAAAGGATTAACAAACAAATTATCTGTGACTGGATGCTTGCTCAAATATTACACAGTTTGACCAGTACGAATGCTCAGTTTGCGGTCATACCTTGTATAACACGCCACGCGGATTTTGGACGTTCAAGAGTCACTGTTTACATATTAAAATCGGAATTTGACGTTTTCGTTTTTTTTTTCAGACGTTCGTGTCCACTTCATGGCACTTCACGGTCAAGTTTTAACCATTATACCGTAAAATTTTCACATCTATTCAGAACTCCTTATATCCATGTCCGAACATGATCGCGGCTAAGATACGAACTGCATTTAGGCATCGCAAAGTAATTCTCTCAGCCTACAAAACACGCGCGAACGTACTGTCCTCAGATTGGCTGATACACATAGTACCAATCCGATATTAGTGTTAAACGGCACAGTCCTGCGTCTTTTACTTTCGACCAGTCACAACTTTTAAGCTTGTATGAACAATTTATGAAAGGTCAATTTATAAAACCCACAAATATCAAAATCATTCCCTCTTTGAACAACAAAGTTATCCCAAAATATGTCTTGTTTTTTCAGTCCCATAAAGACGCTAGTTGCACTTTACAATTTCCCTTGAGTAAGGTTCACTCTCTCGATACACAGTTCTCATTCTCAGTTAATGGATATAACAATACTCGTTTATTTAATAATTCGCATTCACGCCATCATTCACACTAATAATTAAAAAGATAGCAATAATTAATGAAAGTCACGATAATCGCAATAAAATATACTGTTTCAACTACTTGATAAGTTCACACTCTGTAAGATGCTGACACCTTTCGGCTTCAGCCGGAACTACTTGCTTAGCTACTGGATCAAGGCGCACCTGTCATGCGAGACATGACTCTTGTATGAAGCTGTCTGCCTGCTACCGACTATTACTTACATAGACGAAATGCAAGGCGCTACGCCTCACATCTCGCTATTAATTATTTCTGGAATTTGACCGATATAGAATCTAAATATTTTTATATTCTTGTTTAAGGGGCTATGTCTCACGGTTAACTGCACTGAGCATACCTATTTTGTTTTTCAAAAGAGAAAGTATGTTCAAAAGTTTCCAACGCGATAGAACAGGAGTTAGAAACCACAGATTTGGTTTGGTTTATTTACGACTGGAAAAAGAGAAATTGGTTTTAGTTTTAGGTTTCCATAGCTCAGTCAGCCGGAGTGGCCGAGCGCTTCTAGGCGCTACAGTCTGGAACCGCGCGACCGCTGCGGTCGCAGGTTCGAATCCTGCCTCGGGCATGGATGTGTGTGATGTCCTTAGGTTAGTTAGGTTTAAGTAGTTCTAAGTTTTAGGGGACTGATGACCACAGCAGTTAAGTCCCATAGTGCTCAGAACCATTTGAACCATTTGAATCCATACCTCAGTCGGTAAACAATCTAATAAATATTCCTTGATCCATGCTTCACATTTCAGTAGTTTCCTAAATAGAAACATCTGCGTTTACAGCTGTATTCCGTAAGCCGCCTGATGGTGTGTGGTAGAGAGTGCTTTGTTGTATCACTGTGACTTTCCACCTTTCCTGTTCCAGATGGAAGGGTTCTTGGGAACAATGGTTGTTGTTGTTGTTAAGCCTCAGTGTGAACTCGTCTGTGTCTACCTTTATTTCCGCGGCGTTCTCGCGAGATGTAGTAGGAGAAAGCAATATATTAGCTGACTCTTCTAGGAAAGTGTGCTCTCGTAATTTCATCAGTAAACCACATCGGAACGTGCAATGCCTCTTTTGCAGCGCCTGCCACCAGATTCGGCTGACCCTCTCCGTGACGCTTTCACACTTATTGTACCCAGGCCCCTAAAACTTTGCACTCGACATAGGCGTTTCAAGTTGACAGCGTAACAGGGTAACACGTGGAGAACGAGAAGCGCGAGGCGCTAGTCGTGGAGCGTGAACCAGTCCCAGCGTAGTAATCGTTGCCGATCGTGGCGTCAAAGCTCCCGCGTTGCCGCATTTCTTCGGACTGGACATAAACAACGTACATTGTGTGTCGTTTCTACAGTGTGCTTGCGCTGAACTGTGCTTTGCTTCACTGTGGTTTACAAAAATATGGTACTCGAAGAAACTTCGTCTACCTAGTGACAATCCTTTGCGCCAAGGCGCGCCGTTAGACAGCGAGGCACTGAAGTTGCTACAGAGAACGCGTGAGTTTTACAAGCAGGAGAAGAAATATACGCAAGTATTCGTGGACAGCCATCAGTTCTTGCCGATAAAGTTAGGAAACGAACATCAAAAGCTCTTGGAATTAGTGCAAGAACAGTAGTAAGCGAGGGAATGTTATCGCAAAAGTTGAAAGACGTACACGTAAGCCGTAACGATTCAGAGCCGTCTGGATCGGATAACATATTTTCAGCGACTTCAGTGTGTATTACATCATTATGCGGTTCTTTATTTGCTTTCATTGTGGTAGCGAGTCAAAAACGATTTCTTGTATCTACTGTTATCGCTCAATAGCTTACATTTATGAGATGGAACAGAAAACGGTATCTTCTGCTATCCGTATAAAGGCTGCTGTTGCGATATCGCTATTGCAGTATAGCGAAGCTAAATTGACGTAGTGCGAACTGTCAAGCGCAATGTTTCGCTGACGCAGGTATAAACGGACCTCTAACGAAGTACGCCGCTCTTCTTCGGATCTTCCCTATTTCCCCTATCAGTGCAATATCGTAAGAATGCCAGCCTGGCATGCAGTTCATTGGTCGAGCGAGGGTTTCGTACGGTACCTGCTCTACCGGTGGACTGCAGTTCCTGAGGATTCTTCCGGTGAGTCTGTCTGCCATCTGGCTTACCTGCGATTACTACTACGTAGTCGCTCAACTTTAAATCGCTCCCTACGCATTCTCCTAGGTATTTAATGAATGTGTCTGATTCCAATGATTGTTGTCAAATCGTGTAATCCACCAGCAATCTGTATTTCTGAATGCTTATGCACCATACGAGGTCTTTTCAAAAAATTCTACGCACACCTTTTGATTATTGTGCACGGTCTTCTTCGAAATACTCTACCCCACAGGTGATACACGGCTCCGGACGCCGTTTACACTTCCGGAAGCAGTCTTGATACACCTTATGCTGGATCGCGCGAAGCGCCGTCTGCGAATTTTCTTTTCTCTCGTCTATCGTCGCACATCTTCGTCCCTTCTGCGGGGCTTTCAACACTGGAACTAAAAAAAAAAAAAAATTAAAAAAAAAAGAATTCGCAGAGGCCAGGTCTGAACAGCTAGGAGGATGAGTCAGCACAGTGATTTTGTTTTTTCTGCAACAGTCACGCACCAACAGGGGTGGATGTGCGGCTGCGTTATCGTGATGCAAGACCCGTGAATTGTCTCGCCACGTTGCAGGTCGTTTTTCCCTCACATTTTCTCACAAACGTCGCAATACGCCCCGATAGCACCTTTGATTAACAGTTCTTCCCTCTGATATAAGTACACAATGAACTAATCTTTCAAACTCAAAGAAAATAACAGCATAACCCTGACATTTGACCTAACCTGCCGAGCTGTTAATAGTCTTGGAGAACCTATCCCAACCCACTGCGGAGATTGAACTTTGGTCTTAACATCAAGACCCAAGTCTTAAGGCAAATCTAGTTCTCATTTGCGGGATCCAGAAGCTCTGCTAGGTGTTTACTCTTCAGGCATGGGGCGAACTTGGGGGCAGCACGATGCACTCGAAGACACTGTGTCAAGATTTCATGACATGATCCGACTCAAATGTCACTTTCTTCTGCAATCTCTCGGACAGTCAGTCCTCGATTGGCACGCACAGTTTCGTTGACGTTCCTGACATGAGCATCGTCGGTAGACATCGAAGTGCGTCCTCAACGAGTGTCATCTTTAACTTCAATCTGGCTATTTTGAAACCGTGTGAAGCATTCGTAACACCGCGGACGGCTTAAGCGCTCGTCACCGTGGGCTTACTGTGTCTCTGTAGAGGTTCTTACGAAAAATCTAATCCAGGCGCGTCGCTCCTCTAACTCTGCCATCTCCAAATTAGCGAACTGTGCGACGCAACGTTCTACTCAATACAGCACTGAACAGTAACTAACAGATATAAAACAATGAAAGTTCAGGCAGTTACACTTCAAACACAGGTATGTGCAGGGATCCCAACCGCATTTCACTACAATACACCATTGGCGCGAAATTACAAATGTCCCGGAATTATTTGAACAGCTCTTGTACGAGGGCAGTTCAATAAGTAATGCAACACATTTTTTTCCTGAAACAGGGGTTGTTTTATTCGGCATTGAAATACACCAGGTTATTCCCCAATCTTTTAGCTACACAACACTAGTTTTCAACGTAATCTCCATTCAATGCTACGGCCTTACGCCACCTTGAAATGAGGGCCTGTATGCCTGCACGGTACCATTCCACTGGTCGATGTCGGAGCCAACGTCGTACTGCATCAATAACTTCTTCATCATCCGCGTAGTGCCTCCCACGGATTGCGTCCTTCATTGGGCCAAACATATGGAAATCCGACGGTGCGAGATCGGGGCTGTAGGGTGCATGAGGAAGAACAGTCCACTGAAGTTTTGTGAGCTCCTCTCGGGAGCGAAGACTTGTGTGAGGTCTTGCGTTGTCATGAAGAAGGAGAAGTTCGTTCAGATTTTTGTGCCTACGAACACGCTGAAGTCGTTTCTTCAATTTCTGAAGAGTAGCACAATACACTTCAGAGTTGATCGTTTGACCATGGGGAAGGGCATCGAACAGAATAACCCCTTCAGCGTCCCAGAAGACTGTAACCATGACTTTACCGGCTGAGGGTATGGCTTTAAACGTTTTCTTGGTAGGGGATTGTGTGTGGCGCCACTCCATTGATTGCCGTTTTGTTTCAGGTTCGAAGTGATGAACCCATGTTTCATCGCCTGTAACAATCTTTGACAAGAAATTGTCACCCTCAGCCACATGACGAGCAAGCAATTCCGCACAGATGGTTCTCCTTTGCTCTTTATGGTGTTCGGTTAGACAATGAGGGACCCAGCGGGAACAGACCTTTGAATATCCCAACTGGTGAACAATTGTGACAGCACTACCAACAGAGATGTCAAGTTGAGCACTGAGTTCTTTGATGGTGATCCGTCGATCATCTCGAACGAGTGTGTTCGCACGCTCCGCCATTGCAGGAGTCACAGCTGTGCACGGCCGGCCCGCACGCGGGAGATCAGACAGTCTTGCTTGACCTTGCGGCGATGATGACACACGCTTTGCCCAACGACTCACCGTGCTTTTGTCCACTGCCAGATCACCGTAGAAATTCTGCAAGCGCCTATGAATATCTGAGATGCCCTGGTTTTCCGCCAAAAGAAACTCGATCACTGCCCGTTGTTTGCAACGCACATCCGTTACAGACGCCATTTTAACAGCTCCGTACAGCGCTGCCACCTGTCGGAAGTCAATGAAACTATACGATACGAAGCGGGAATGTTTGAAAATATTCCACAAAAAATTTCCGGTTTTTTCAACCAAAATTGGCCGAGAAAAAAAATGTGTTGCATTACTTATTGAACTGCCCTTGTACGTTGCAGACTTGCGCGTGATTTTCTTCCGATTACTTGTGCGCTGGTGCAACAGCACAGACGAATTCAATGTCGAGGAAACGTTAAAAATGAGCCTTCCCTCCTGCCTTACAATTCTGATCCCGCGTTATATAGAACTCACGAGAAACCTTAACGAGTATACAGAATGTTAAAAACTTAAATCTGCATGAAATCTGTCTTCCACACTTCAGGTGTTTACAGTGGTAGGTTATTAAAACAGACACCACCCTGACGGAACAGTGTCGCGGTTGTGTGTGCCACAGCGTGTGTGTAGTACCTGTTAGGTAGCGCCAGTGCACGGCGTAATACTATATGCCGCGAAGTGGGCCTGATCAGAAAGTGCAACATTTACTTAGAGGCGCTCATACATACAGCTCTGAATATTCATACGCGGCAGCTGTCGTGCGCGCGCGGCCCGCCCTAGGCCAGTACACACGGGCAAGCTTCATTTATGCGCGGTTTGCATTTGACGTCAATGTTTGTTTGCGAGTGGCCGTCAGCCTCTTTTTTTTTCTTTTTCTCCTGCCACGAACATGTCCCTTGATGGCGAGCAGTGTCAGCTCTGCGCACCACACAGCAAGATCGTTTTTCCTAAAAAGCGGCGTAAAATATTAGCACCGAATTAGTACTGACGCATCGGACGGTAATAAAGGACATTACTTTCGTGTCGGCACGCTATACCGATGGGGAATGATGGCTGTAGCTAGCAGGGAGCCCTATAGCCACCGACAAAACATTGATGATGTACACTCAAAGTTCAGTACTTGAAATTTTATCTACAAATAGCCTCAACAGTGAGGCTATTTGTGTTCATAGCTCCGCATACATGTATACTAAGTTTCGGAAAGTGAAGTGAATGGCACGTTCACATTCATTCATAGTTTATTATTAAACGACCGTAGCTTAGAAACTGTTTTTCGTGTACCAAAATTCTCCTTATGCCATCTGGTCAAAATCTTCGAGCAAATTTTGTTGAATCGTTTGATTCATATTGCAGACTCAGAACGTTTCATACCAAGAAAAAGGTGTACACGTAAGTTCGTTAATTTCGCATAGTTTACTGAGGTCGGCTTTGAAAGCTAGAAAACTGAAAGACTTTTTTCGATCTAACGACTGCCCGTGACGCTGACAAAAACCGTGCATTGTCACGAAAGGTCTGCGGGATAATGAAAGAGTGAGGGTTTGTGACTTTATTCAAAATTTATTTCAAAACAGGAAATTTTATGTAGACATCGAAGGTAAACGCAGTCTGTGGAGATTTAAAAGAAATGGTTTACTACAAGGAAGTAATCTTTCACCACGGATGTTTAACATTTATACCAATGCCCAACCACTAATGGCCAACAGAAGTAGTTTCCTTTAAGCAGATGATGTGGCATTAGGGAGTCAAAAGAGATGTTTTGAAGATGTTGAAGGCAACAGGCAAGTGGAATGAGAGAACTGAGTGTCCATTACTCTAGCAATCAACTTCGTCCAATCTAGTTAAACTGTGTGCTTTTGATCTTAAGCACATCACAAACTTATCACCATATGGCAACAATACAGTTACTGAATACGACCCAGTCAAAATATCTGCGAGTCACTCATGATTGTACTTTGACGTACAAGCATCCTTGTGAGAATACTAAAATGAAGGTGGAAGTTAAAAATAATGTCCTTCGCAAGATCACTGCTATCACGTTTCGCTCTCGACCACACACCGTGAGAACGATGGCACCAGCAACATGTTACAGTGCTGCAAAGTATGCACGACCAGTCTTGTACAAATCTACACACGTAGAAACAGTTGACTAGACGCTAAACGAAACATATGGTCCTACTACAGAGTGTTTGAAACCAACGCCACTTGTAAAACTACACCAAATCGCTGCCATAGTGCCACCAGATATCCGTCCTGAAGTAACTGCCAACGTGGGAAAAACAAATCAGTCTCAGCAGGAAAAATGTCCATACTTGCATCCGTTCCAGAAGGCTCAAGATTGAGCACCACCCAGGAGAAGGTTCTTAAAGATCACTGCAATCTTGAAAAAACAGCAAATACAGCAAAAAAATATGGAGTGTGGAGTGACATTTACTCTAGCTGGCCCCTCCATTTGGATTCCTTAACACCTGGGCATGAACGGACTGGATTCGGTGGAGGTCAGTCGTCTTTGTTCTCAGATTGGAAGATCCAGGAGTAATCTCTGGAAATGACACTTCTCAGTGGATACCACGAACAGTGACAGTGGAGAATCACAGAGCATGGAGCACCTACTGGATTGACCACTAAGGCCTGCATCTTACAGAGATGAAGATCTTCTGCTCGATAGTCGGAATGCGGTTGAAGTTGCAAGATTTTGGTCGACAGCTTCGTAATTCTTGACTTTTAATGGTAGTTACCACGCGTTGCATTTATTTCTGACTAGAATATAAAAAAATCAAATACAAATAAGTTTCAGTCAAATTCTTCCGTGTGTGTGATCACGCCATTTCATAAAATAGTACAACGTATTCAGGACACCTGCAATCGTGACTGAAACTTTGGCGTATTTTGTAATGTGACTGGGCCAGTCTCATCGCTAAACCGCACTGAAACTGATTCTGGCAACATAATGTTCAGTCATTTGTATATGTACATTACACACATCAAAAAAAGTTTTGCATCACCTCGGTTCCGAGACTTCTGGAACCTTTGCAGAAAATTGGAATAGAGGTCAACATAAACATTCCCGCCCTCTTTGTTGAGCATGCAAACCACACATTGCATGTTGTACCACCATACAGCGAGACCTTCAGAGGTGGTGGTCCAGATTGCTGTACACACCGGCACCTCTAATACCCAGTAGCACGTCCTCTTGTTTAGATGCATGCCTGTATTCGTCGTGGCATACTATCCACAAGTTCATCAAGGCACTGTTGGTACAGATTGTCCCGCTTCTCAACGGCGATTCGGCGTAGATCCCTCAGAGTGGCTGGTGGGTCACGTCGTCCATAAACAGCCCTTTTCAATCTATCCCAGGCATGTCCGATAGGGTTTATGACTGGAGTACATGCTGCCCACTGTAGTCGAGCGATATCGTTACCTCGAAGGAAGTCATTCACAAGATGTGCAAGATGGGGGCGCGAACTGACGTCCATGAAGACGAATACCTCGCCAGTATGCTGCCGATATGGTTGCACTATCGGTCGGAGGATGGCATTCACTTATCGTACAGCCGTTACGGCGCCTTCCATGACCACCAGCGGCGTACGTCGGCCCCAGATAATGTCACCCCAAAACAGCAGGGAACCTTCACCTTGCTGCACTCGCTGGACAATGTGTGTTAAGTCGTTAAGCCTGGCCGAGTTGCCTCCAAACACGTCTCCGACGATTGTCTGGTTGAAGGCATATGCGACACTCATCGGCGAAGAGAATGTGATACCAATCCTGAATGGTCCATTCGGCATGTTGTTGGGTTAAATTGTGCCGCGCTGCATGGTGTCGTGGTCGCAAAGATGGACCTCGCCATGGACGTCGGGAGTGGAGTTGCGCATCATGCAGCCTATTGCGCACAGTTTGAGTCGTAACACGACGTCCTGCACGAAAAGCATTATTCAACGTGGTGGCGTTGCTGTCAGGTTTCCTCCGAGCCATAATCCGTAGGTAGCGGTCATTCACTGCAGTAGTAGCCCTTGGGCGGTCAGAGCTAGGCATGTCATCGACAGTTCCTGTCTCTCTGTATCTCCTCCATGTTCGAACAACATCGCTTTGGTTCACTCCGAGACGCCTGGACACTTCCCTTGTTGAGTGCCCTTCCTGGCACAAAGTAACAATGACCGTCTAGGCATGGTTGAACTACTGACAACACGAGCCGTGTACCTCCTACCTGGTGGAATGACTGGAACTGACCGGCTGTCTGAACCCCTCCGTCTAACAGGCGCTGCACGTGCACGGTTGTTTACATCCTTAGGTGGGTTTAGTGACATCTCTAAACAGTCAGAGGGATTGTGTGTGTGATACAATACCTACATTTCACGTCTGTCTTCAGGAGTTCTGCAAACTGGGGTGATGCAAAACTATTTTGATGTGTGCATTTTATTCATAGAGTATAAATTCCATCTCTGCGACTCAATGAAAGGTTGTGTGTCTGCTTACGGCTTCCATTGCCTTCATTTACCTTAGAATGTCTTCAATAAAGATTTCGACTTTTCTTTTTACACACATGTGCCAAAATGGGTCTGGTTGTTCCATGGAGTCGGGTATTTTTTTCCTTTGCACTTTCATGCCTAATTCCCAAAACTTCCACGATTTCCACCAGAGTTTGTCTGCAAACGTGCACGTGACATATGATGTCAAATTGATTCCATATTTTTAGATTTCCAGACGGCTTTCGTCACCGTTCCTCACAAGCGTCTTCTAACCAAACTGCGTGCCTATGGAATGTCGCCACAGTTGTGCGACTAGATTCATAATTTCCTGTCAGAAAGGCCACAATTCGTAGTAATAGACGGAAAGTCATCGAGTCAAATAACAGTAATATCCGGCGTTCCCCAAGGAAGTGTTATAGGGCCCCTATTGTTACTGACCTATATTAACGACATAAGAGAAAATCTCAGTAGCTGTCTTAGATTGTTTGCAGATGAAGCTGTCATTTACTGTCTCCGTCTTGTAAACTCATCAGATGACCAAAAGGAATTGAAAAATGATTTAGATAAGGTATCTGTATGGTGCGAAAAGTGGCAGCTGATCCTGAATAAAGAAAAATGTGAAGTTATTCACATGAGTACAAAAAGAAATCCGCTAAATTTCGATAAAACGATAAGTCACACAAATCTGAAGGCTGTAAATTCAACTAAATACTTAGGTATTACAATTACAAATGACCTAACTTGGAGCGATCACATAGATAATGTTGTGGGTAAAGCAAACGAAAGACTGCGATTCAATGGCAGAACACTTAGAAGGTGCAACAGGTCTACTAAAGAGATTGCTTACACCAGTCTTTTCCGCCCCATTCTAGAGTATTGCTGTGCTGTGTGGGATCCGCATGAGGTGGGACAGACGGATAACATCGAAAAAGTACAAAGAAGGGCGGCTCGTTTTGTATTATTGCGAAGTAGGGGAGATAGTGCCACAGATATGATACGTGAATTGGAGTGGCAATCATTAAAACAAAGGCGTTTTTCGTTGCGACGGGATCTTCTCATGAAATATCAATTAACAGTTTTCTCCTCAGATTGCTTAAACATTCTGTTGGCAGCCACCTACATCGGGAGAAATGATGATCACGATAAAATAAAAGAAATCAGGGCTCGCACAGGAAAATTACATTGCTCGTTTTTTCCCGCGCCGTTCGAGAGTGGAACGGTAAGAGAGATAGCTAGAAGGTGGTTAATAGGACCGTCTGCCGGGCACTTTATTGTGAGTAGCGGAATAATCACGTAGATGCAGATGACAGCTATAATAATGCGCCACACTTTATCGAAATAACAAAATTGTCCCCCATTCGGACGCGTGTTTTAAACTTGGCTCAAAGGTGCCTACAGACCTCTGCAGAGCTGCAAAAGCGTAGCGGCCTGGGACGTCACCCTCGGGCTCAGCGAGACTTGAAATATGTAGAAAAAAGGCCGCCTCTCTGAAGTTCATGTGGGCTTGATGGTGGCTTAATGGTGTGTCATTGGCACCAAATTCCGCCACAATTCTGCCCAACACCACAGTGGACGTTTCACAAAATGCGAATGTCTCACATCCCCCCTCACCCACATTTCCCCCCTTATTTTGCCGCCTCGGTGATGGACGTCGGAACTCCGACATCCAGCGATTTTCTTATGGGCGGCCGAGGGAAACATTCCAGACACATCGCCGATCAGAATCGATACGAAAACGTCTCAGGGGGTTGCATAAGGGGCGTCAGTGAGTTTAATCCATTCGCTTGTGTCGTTCAATGGCAGAACATTTCGACGCTGAAAACGATCTTTGGCGTATGATAAGCAACAGTGCGACGTTCTTGACAACGTTCCACAATGCTGCATTTCTCTAGTGCCTTAAGATAGACAAACCCCTCATAAGGTATGTCGAAGCGGTTGCCTAACCGTCAGGCATTAGAGCAGCCGTGAGACTAAATTGGTGTCGAAGTGTCCGTCTGGTACATGTTTAAAGTTCTCAAGAAAGGTGCGTGGAAGCCACCGAGGGTTTTGTTGAACACGAAGACCTTACTTTACAGATTATGTGGCACCTTCGTGAACACGCCACAGGAGGGCGTGAAAAAGAAACGTTGAAAAAGATTGAACCCCTTTGCTGCTTCGAATCACGTTCAGACTCCGTTGGATAGTTTTGAACGGTCCCTAGAGGTTCCGCCCTGTATACCACAGAAAAATTGCGGTCACACCCATTCCACGTGTGTCTGTCTGATCACGTTGAGTAGCGTTGCAGCCCCACAACGTATGCAGAGTAAGGCTGAAATGTCCAGGGGCGGCAGAAGTGTCGAACGTTGTTACGAACGCTGTCCTGTAGCTCATCGCACTCCAAATTGTTGCTTTCGACAGCGAAATGTGTGGGAATCAACGTCCCAAGGTGACGTCATTGACGCCCTTCTTGCCGCCCCCTGAGACCTCTTTGTATCGGTTGTGAGCGGCGGTGTGTGTAAAATGTTTCCCTCGGCCACCAATAAGGAAGTCGCGTGATTTCAGCGCTGGGTGTCGGGGTTCTGACCTCTACTGCAGAGGCGACAATGTTGGAGGCGAAATGTGGGTAAGGGGGAGGGGGGTTACGACCTTACTGTCGTCTGACACGTACACGGTGGTGTTGGGCAGAACTGTGGTGGACTTGGGTGCCAATGTCACACCATTACCCACCTTAAAACTCGCATAAGGTGACGTTTCTTCCGCATGTGTCGACACCTTGCTGCAAGTGAGGTCTTCGATTTTTCCTTGGGATGTAATTCTGAAGCTTCTTGCAGGCGAAGGAGCGCAATGGATCCGTGTTCGGCATGAGCCGTGTTCCAGTCACTGTCCAGACTTCCTGATCTAGGTTTCAAGTTCTTTCCTTTAATCATTTCAGGTGAGAACCAGGAAGGTCCCTCACATCACAGACCAGGCATCAAACTGCAGACTTCCTTCCTGTAAACATTGTCGAAGTCAACAAACTTCGACGACAGTAATCATTTTCCGTTTCGTTGTACGCTTCAGTAACTACATTTGACGTTAATACACAGATGAGCAGCTATGGAAAACTGATCATGTCAATCTTTTGCGACGGCTGAGATGGTACTTCGTCGTCAACATGCCTCCAAATGCTTTCAAACATAGTGAAAAAGACAAGAGGTTTCGTGAATCTGATCGTAGCTTGATAACCGGTGACAGTTGTCACAGATATTTCAGCTCCGAAAGAACAAAGGCGTTGGACTTCCCGTTAGGTACAGTATGTGTTCAGGATAATTGAGTTTCTTAGTGCTAGGGTACAGAAAAATATGGTACATGTCGTGCTAACACAACGGTCTTTTCCAGCGAAACTATTATATGTAGCGAATGAGCCTTCTACTGATTCTGTCATCGTTGAAGGAGGAATATTCTTTCAGACCTTGTATTTAAGGTCTGTTTCTTCGTCCACCGAATCCTGTTGTAGATTTTTTCGTTAGGCAGAACAAGGTCACTGTATCGTTTTTAAATAGACAGGCAGTGAGTGTATAGTTGTTGCGGAGACGTAAGAGTACTGAACTGTTCTTTATCTTGAAATTTTCCCGGCGTAGTGAATATTTCATCGAATTTCGGGCAGCCATCTTAAGGTGAGTTCCATAGCTGGTCATAATTCTGATATGCACCTGCTGATTAGCCGAAACATCGTGGCAAGAAGTGGACTTAATCCGGCAGCAATACCGAAACCTCACAGGGTATTTTACTGTTCGCCAGCGCCACTAAGATTTCCTGGGCATGTCTGATGTATATTCATGCGTCAACATGACCTTTCAGCACTTTTTGTATTTGTGGAAAGATTCTACCCTTTTTAACAGAGGTAGAGGTATTGGTACGCATTACATTAGTCTTGTGCCTATTTCAACTGCACTTTAATGTAGGACATACGTGATTAGGAAATTCCTCTTATAATCATCTCTTATTGCTGTGGTTTCAGATGTGACTTCTGGTACATAAGCAACTCATACTGCGCACTTCCACACTCATACCCTCATAAAATACACTGACGAGCCAAAGAAACTGGTAAACATGCTTAATATCATGTAGGGCGCACATGAGCACGCAGAAGTGCCGCAACACAACGTGACATGACTTGACTAGTGTTGGAGGGAACCGACACCACGAATCCTCCAGGGATGTCCATAAATCCGTAGCGGAAGTGTTTAAACTCAGACGAGTGATCCTGTAGCCACTTTGTAGCAATTATGGACGTGTGGGGTGTCGCATTGTCCTGCTGGATTTGCCCACGTCCTTCGGAAAGCATGAATGGATGTAGCTGATCAGACAGGATACTTAAGTATGTGTTACCAGCCAGAGTCGCATGTAGACGTATCAGGAATCCCACATCACTCTAACTGCACACACCTCACACCATTACAGAGCCTCCACTAGCTTCAACAGTCACCTGCTGACATGCAGGATCCATGGATTCATGAGGTTGTCTCAGTATCTGTACACGTCCATCTGCTCGATAGAATTTGAAATGAGACTCGTCCGCAAAGGTAACAGTCCAACGTTGGTGTTGATGGGCCCAGGAGAGGTGTAAAGCTTTGTGTCGTGCAGTCATCAAGGGTATACGAGTGGGCCTTCGGCTCCAAAACCCTATATCGATGATGTTTCGTTGAGTGGATCGCACGCTGACACTCGTTGATGGCCCGGCACTGAAATCTGCAGCAGTTTGCGGAAGGGTTGCGCTACTGTCACGTTGAACGATTCCCTTCAGTCGTCATTGGCCCCGTTTTTTCTGGGCGCAGCGATGTCGAAATTGTGATGTTTTACCGGATTCTTGATATTCACGGTACACTCGTGAATTGGTCGTATAGGAAAATCCCCACTTCATCGCTACCTCGGAGATGCTGTGTCCCATCGCTCGTGCGCCGACGATAAAACCACGTTCAAACTCACTTAAATCTTAATAACCTGCTATTGTAGCAGCAGTAACCGATCCAACAACTGCGCCAGATACTTGTTGTCTTATGTGGGCGTTTCCGACCGCAGCGCCGTATTCTGCCTGTTTGCAAATCTTTTATTTCAATATGCATACCTATACCAGATTCTGTGGCGTTTCAATGTAAGTGCTACTTCTCTGTATGGCAAGTGTTATAGACAGACTATGGTTATTATTAGCAACACATTTTCGGGGTATGAGCACATCATTTCATAATCCTGACCAACATTTAGTCTTAGTAGCAATTGGTCTACTTCCGCATGTTGCAATGTAATTGTTTAGTGTTACGACATAATATTACAAAGCCAGAAACTACGGTACTACCAGGATTATTAAGTGTAGCAGTAGTTCACTGTCCTGAAAAGTGTTCATTCGTGTAACAATTATTGATCTGCAATGCTGACCGAGAACTGAACTGCACTAGAATGTGCTCGCGCAATTATGGGAGTGTTTTGCCCGACACTCTAAATTTCAGGGACTCGCCACGTCACACTACTTCGTCTCCTCTGAGACTACTTTGTCGATCATTATAGTATTGACTAAAAATAAGGACTGATAATACGTATAGCACAATGGCTCACGAAAGTTGTTGAATTATCACTCACCTTCACAAATGAGGACTTTCACGTAGACAAGTACTCGAATCCTGAATTTTCTATCAATGAAAAGCAAAGTAAAGTCTCTGAGCTTACCTTACAACCGAAACAGAAGCTCTCTCTTAGTCTTCTTTAGACCACGTAGAATTTTCGTCATACCTGTCTGGACTCACACTCCAGGAAAAAATGGCACAATGCCAAACGCCTTTGTCCTAATGTAGATATTTTGTTGCAGAAGGAAACCTTTCAGGTGATGCGTACAGTGTGCTGAGCGGAAAAATCTTAATGAATTAAAACCGTACTCCGAACCATCGCTGGAAGTCGCATACTTGCCTTTGCCATGGCACAGTGCGGCATTACTAGGCTGTAAATAATTGATTCTCCAGAACATACGCTCACTAGCACGTGTGGGCTTTCTATCTGATGCACGTCTACTCGACCAGAGAACAAAACGTAAACTTTTTATCTGACCACAGAACGCATTTTTTGTCTTATTTTTAAGTCTTTGCAGTCTGTACCGATTATCCACACAAACCTCTCGAGGCCTTTTTCGTGGGACTACTGACGCTATATGGCGATTTACGCGGGTATAACAAGCAACCAGTCGCTTTTCCTCAACTCTGAAAGATTTATTTTCTGTATCATTAAACAGTTTTTACGTCACTGCAGACTCGTCATCAAATGGTGGGGTTACAGGAACATTATCAAATTATCTGGAAGCCATATTCGTGGTGCTGCCGCAAATAACAAAAAATTTAAAAAACAGAGATTTACATTTACAAACGGAAATCATCTCAAAATATCGTTATCGAAGGAAATGAATCAACACGGAACTATTTGTTCGAAAATTTGTAAGACATCTTTGCACCAAGAATCCCTCAAAAGACACAATAAGATATATTCATCCAACTTCATAAATTAATATGCTGTTCTTCGTGTAACAACTACGCCATCTCGACATAAAAGTTTTTTTGGGTATGGTACCGCGTCATAACGTATAAAATACGGCTGTTGCTGGAGAAAAAGCAACGTTTCGGCCACGGCTGCAGCAGCCTTCTTCTGGGTCTACTGGTGCGTTCTAATTGTGCAGGGTCCCTTATATTTTGGTGTTACTGTTCACTGCGAACGGCGTTACGTCATAATTTTAAAAAGAAAATTCGTCTCATTAGTCACTTAAGGAAGGAGGAGAGGGAATTTTATTTTAATAGGTTATTTAGGTGGAGGGAGAACGGAACCTCTGTTGCCTATTGGGTCTTGTGTTATGTGCCATGATTGGTGGTCACCATCGAATGAGAAGTTGGCTGCTGTTTACCAACTGCTGGACGGCGGCCGCGCGGCGGCAGTTATTCGCTGGTAGTGCTCGTGCCTCGTGTTGACAGTGTGGTGTGTTGGGCTCTGATTGCTGGCAGCGAAGGTGGGGCAAGCCTGAGTCCATCCTCCCTGTTCATGTTGTTAGGGTGTTCAAGTATTTAGATGACCTCTCCGATTTCCGGTTTCGTCCAAACCGGATTGTTTGGCTTGCTTGGTCAACACACAGGCTTCGGTGAATTTAATCTCTTTTCCACAGTGTTGCTGATGTTCTGCCACTGCACATTTGTTGTGTTGCCCTAGACCAATATAGCGCTCGTGTTCCAGAATGCACGTTGCTATTGGCCTGCCAGTTTCGCCGATGTATGTCTCCCCACGTTTGCTTTCCACCTTGTAAACGCCTGCAGTGTGTATTGCATCCACCTTCTCCTTAGTGGAGCCTAGCACGTCCTGGATCCTACGACCACTATAGAAGACAGGCTGCACCCCAACCCGGCGAAGGCATTTGCCTACTCGGCCAGTAACATTTTTAACATAAGCGAAGCGCACTCTTGGCTGCAGTTTGTCTATTTCTTGTTTATCTTTCTCACTTCTGTTCGTCGACGAGGCTGTATGGATCGACTTACGGCTGTAGCCATTGGCTAGAAACGTTGTGCATAGCCTTTTAAGCTCAGGTGTTATGTTTTGAGCATCACTTAGGCGCTGCGCAGGGATTTCCAAAGAGTGGCTGACCGAGTTGTTCTGCTCTGGGTGGTGTTAGGATTGGTTGTGCAGCAATTGAGCCCAACAGACCACACTGTCAGCACGAGTCACGAGCCCTACTGGCGGGTGACTTGCGGGCTTTCACAGTAAATGTGAACTGGGGTGGTAGCTGGTGTGGCTCTCAACTACGTACCCTCCGACTCAGAGTTGAAATACTAAAAGTTTTCGCTGGTTTCACTGTCTAGGGGCTAGGATATGTAGTTGCCGCATTACAGGCCAAATAATGCTCAGTCTACAGTATACGATAAGAATACACACATAAATCGAATGGTCGAAGGTTTGTATCACTGGGCAATTGCGAATTATGAAAGTAACATATAAATTGTATCAATGAAAGACTGTAATTAAATAAAATCTGCAGGTACTATCTTAACGACTTTAAATGATGAGTACGACAGTAGAAGTACTTTTGAGAATGCGGTATATTTCTGCAAAACACTTATTATTTCGATGGTTTAGCAATTAAATAAAATATAAGTTGAATAACAGGGAAACAATAGATTCCTACTGGACGTAATTAGCTATGAAAAACAACATACCACGCGAGATATCCACTTCTAAACGCACACAACGTCTTCACTGTAGAAGCCACGGAAGTCTCACAAGTGCACAAGTCGGCACTCCGAAGTATTTCTACCTGCCGCGACCACTCGCAATGCGCCCCACGCTCCAAGTCTTTCACGCGACAGTGCGTCTGCTGCTCCGTCGCGTCCAGCCCTCTCCCTACTCTGCTGTACTGTCGCTCGCGCCGCACTGCCCCGACCACCACGTGTCCTCTCCGGAACCGATGCTCCTTCCCAACCTCCATACGTCTCTCTCAGTAACGATCGCTGAGATTGGCTAGAGGGCTCCCGCCCTGTCTTCAAGCCAACGCACACTCACAGACATAATGAAACACATTCCAAATACTGGATTTTGATTTAAATACTTGAAATATAATAAATATTCCTACAGCTGAACTATAAACACGCTCTAACACACATGATTAGATACATAAAGAAATTAAGTAAACATATATGAAAGGAGTAGAACAAAAGCTACGCCAGTAGCCTAATGTCCCTGTGCTTTCTAAAATACAGTAAATATGTAACCAATTTCTTCATGAATAGTATATATCGGATATAAACAAAGATATAGATTAATAAATATATTTATAAGTGTACTGCTACCGTTTTTACGTGTAAGTGTGGAGTATTTACGGTCTGACGCGATCGATAGTAACCGGCCGCTTTGACCTCCAAAAACTCAAGAACTGTTCACGTTACATGCCTGTAATTCATACCAGTTTAGGTTTACACTAATAGCTTTCTAAAGACACGGCGATCGACAAAATCGGATGAAGCGTTTATATTTTGGAAATTCGTTGCTGGGTGCTACTTGTATAATTTACCATCAGATACTATACTTTAAACTAATAAACATATTGAAAAATCTGATTACACCATGAGAATCATCGTGCAAATAATGGCAATGTACATGTTTCTTTTTGAGGTATCATGATTCATCTGGCTACTATTAATTTCTATACGAACTGTAAAATGTCTGCCATTAAGGTTTCACAAAGTCCGCCATATTTTGCACTCCCGGCGTGTCTCCTTCAGCGCCGGCCGGAGTGGCCGTGCGGTTCTAGGCGCTACAGTCTGGAGCCGAGCGACCGCTACGCTCGAAGGTTCGAATCCTGCCTCGGGCATGGATGTGTGTGATGTGCTTAGGTTAGTTAGGTTTAAGTAGTTCTAAGTTCTAGGGGGCTGATGGCCTCAGATGTTAAGTACCATAGTGCTCAGAGCCATTTGAACCATTTTGTTTCTCCTTCAGCAACACAGTGGCTGCACCACGCGCTGGGGCCACCCCTCTCGTCCGGCTGATGTTCGCCACCACGTGTCTGCTGCCGGGCCCCGGCTGGCCTATCGGCCCATGCGGCCACGCCACAATTCGCGCGCTACCCCACAAACTGCCACCCCGCGGCCGACGTCCAGCATTTGGTAGACAGCAGCCAACTTGTCAATCATCGGTGACCACCAAACATGGCACATAACACAAGAGCCAATAGACAACAGAGGTTACGTTCTCCCTCCACCGTAATAACCTATTATAATAAAGTTCCCTCTCCTTCTTCCTTAAGTGACCAAAGAAACGAAGTATCTTTTTAAAATTATGACGTAAAGGCGTGCGCAGTGAACAGTAACACCAAAATACAAGGGACACTGTATAGCTAGAACGCACCAGTAGACCCAGAAGAAGGCCGCCGAAACGTTGGTTTATCTTCAGCAACAGCAGTATTTTATACATTATGACGCGGTACCATATCCAGAAAACTTTTATATCGACTGACTCTGGTTGCGGAAGCATACGCAATTAATTTATGCCATCTGTTTACTCCCAACTGTTTTGATTTGTTATTTATATTATCATGAATCTAAGAAGAAATGCTCTGTCACATATGATTGGTTCATTTACTCCAGGGCCGGCCAAGCGCTGCACAGTGTGCAGACGTGTGCAAGTGCTGCACATGTGCGCACGTGTGCGACAGCGACATCTGTTATGAGACATGTGTCCTAAATGAACGGCGGCGGCTCCGCTTCCCTGTTTATGTGGTGCAAGCAAGAGCGCAACATACCCAGTCTCGTTTACTCCTGGTAACCGTAACCTTAACAGAGAAGTGCTGAAAAATGGCAGGTGCTGTGAAAAAGCAGAGGACGGGAGATGTATGTTCTCAGTCGTTTAAAAATGACTGGGAACTGCAATTCTTTTTTGTAGCCGTTGGTGAAAACTCAGTGTTTGCTATGCCGCCGAATAATAGGCGGCCAGCGTAAGTCTTAAATTGAAAGACACTACAATACGTATCACAAAGACGAGTGTAATGTACTCAAGATTGAAGAACGGCAAGCAAAATTAAATGTCTTTAAGAAAATGGATGAGACACATCAACTGGATTATCATTTCTCATGACCAGTGATAAACGTGTTTGGATTTATTCCTTTCATAAATAAAAATTATTGTTTACTAACTGTGCATTAGTGCCTCATTCTGCTCCATGTTATATTATTATCAGGAAAGTTGGTCATTAAATCGATTGTTCGGATGTATACTTACATTTACGGTTTTTCTTAATGTGTGAAGGGCTACGCTCAGCTGAAGTCGATAAAACGTAACATTCATCTAATTGTCGGTTATTATGCAGATTTCAGACGTAGCTGATGAAATATATAGCAATAATGGTATTGAGATAACAGGTGATCATCGAGAGGTCTGCGGTTGTCATTCTGTTCAGAGGTCAGTGAGTCAGAAATTATGTGGGTGTAACTGAGGGCACCGAGAATTAGTTATAGGAAACCTTGCATTAGTTCAATGTTATTTGAAATCACGAATAAGGTTCGTTGGAAGTCGCTAAGTGCTCTCTTTCTTAAATACTAGATCAAAAACATTATTCGTATCTACGGGCCGTCAGTCAAGCTGCCTTAATAAAAACCCACGGTTGTTAACTGTATTACTTGTCTTACTGGGTTAAATTGTTAACATAAAAGTAGACGTCTCAATGAGTAGACCGTGAGAGTATTTTAAATGTTTAATACGCGAAATACCTTCCCACGGTTGGCTTGCAAGCTGTGGAAAGAGCACTAGAATGCGCCGGTACAGAGTATCCCAGCAAGTGGATAAAGCGACATCTGTGCATAGGAACATGCACTACATGAACGCTGACGGCTGCGGCGTGCCCGCTGTGACCCGGAAGTTGCACATGTGCAGGAGCACCGCACGCGTGCAGAATTTCTGGCCGGCCCTGCTCTACTCTCTAATTTTGTCGTTTAACTTCTTCATCCATATTGCACGTATATTATCAACACATACAAACATCTACAGCTTGCAATGGCCATTTACAGCCATTATCTATTCTTACAAATATTTTTAGTGTAATGCAATGCATCCTAACTCAAACGCTGCGATGTGGCAAAGTCTGATACATAGCACATTCGTATTTGCTGTACCTACGTTTATCGTTTACTTACAACGACTGAGTGTGAAGTAAAGTGCAGTCAAGGAATGTTTATGTGCGTGAATAAGCTGTAAAGTGCGCATTATCAAAATCAATTTGTCAGAGATACCACGGGACAGTGCAGTGTAAGTGTCTTAAAACCTAACAATCTTTTAGTTTCATAAACATTTCGTCTCTAGTAGCAAAATTTCCGTTATTTCTACCAGCACTACAATCACAGCGACTAACTGGACGTGACCCTGATAATGTTCCTGTAACACACTCATCTGATGGTGAGCCTAGAATTGCTTGAAAATTAGGTTAATGGTACAGAAAATAAATTGTACGAAATTGGAAAAAGTTACTGGTTCCGTATAATACCAACATAAATTGCAAATTAAATCGTAACTGGAGTTCGCCATCCACAATGGACTAAGTAAAAACGGTTCTATATTTATTCTCTTAATCCATTTTTACAGAACGTTTATTTGTGTGAGATTCTTTCCATGACAGACAAAGACACATGAAGTAGAAACTGTAGTGAGAGAAGTAGGTACGTCAACAGTTGACGAAATTTGCACGCTTAAAATGTAGACAAAAGCAACAAAAATAAAAGTCCTACCACCAGTGTAGACAAACTAATCGTCAGTGAAAAATAAAATAAAAACTAATTATACGCTCTTATTACAGAATGCAAGACGCAGCTACCTATTGTTCAAACTGTGTGCATTCAAGATTGGAAAAAGTCAGTTACGAAATACGAACATTCACAGAATAAATAATATTCATTCAGAAGTACAGGACACAGGAGTAGCTCGGTGTTCCTGCAGAGGAACACTCTTAACAGATAATTAAGCCCAGATTTCTCATTAAGAAACTGCGCTCGCTCGGTGGGACGGAGTAATACTTTAACGCAGTGGTCGCAGCAGGCTGCCAGAGATAAGAAAAGACCGCCCGTGGAGGCGGGTCCAGCGGCGGTTCGCCGCTGAGTTATACTTCCGTTCTTTTGCTTCCCAGGACACAAAGGTACATTCTGAGGCTGCCCTTCGTCCCCATGCCTCATGCACAGACTCATAATTGGACTGAGAGAAAAACGCATGTAACTGCTGTATGAGAATGTCCGGCATCATTTTGTCCACGTATAGTTAGGATGCCTCAACAAAAGCTCGTAAAACCATAAACAGAAGCGAAGGACCTTCTGTTCGGAGTTGCTTGCACGCTACGAGGCAGATCGTGACAATTTTTTGTCGAACATCGTCACAAACGGTGAAACACGGGTTCATCACTTCGAACCAGAAACGAAACGGCAATCAATGGAGGGCCGCCCCACCACTTCTCCTCCAAAGAAAAAGTTGAATGCCACGCGATCAGCCTGTAAAGTCATGACGACGTTCTTCTCGCGAGGGGGGAGGGGTTATTCTGTTTGATGTCCTCCCTCATAGTGGAACGATCAATTCGGAACCGTATTGTACTACCCTCTGAAACTGAAGAAACGACTTCAGCGTGTTCGTTGCCACAAAAATGCAAACGAACTTCTCCTTCCCCATGACAATACAAGGCTTCGCACAGGTCATCTCGCCTGAGAGAAGCTCACAGAACTGCACTGGACTGTTCTTCCTCAGCCATCCTACAACCTGGATCTCGAAGCTTCCTACTACCATCTGGTGTACGGTCGTCTCACTGAACGGAGATTATGTTGCAAAACAGTGGTTTGCAGCCAAAAGCGAGGGGAATAATGCGATGTATTTATGATCTACTGATAGCGCCTTTCATCAGTAATCAACACGTCCTGATTCCAGGGTTCGAGCTCCGCCACTGCTAAAATTTACAACAAAAATAATCAGCAGTGGTGACCGAATACTTACGGCATAAGAAGTCACCCTCATTCAGCCAAAGGCCTCATAAAAGAGGTCGGAGGAGCGGATACAGTTTCAGGGCACTCTCTTGCCCTTAGGATGGGAAACCGCACATAAAGGCGGAAGAATCAGCAATGGTGAAGCTCATGAAAATGCAGAAAGCAAAGGAAACAACTGCATTAAATGGTTCAAATGGCTCTGAGCACTATGGGACTTAACTTCTGAGTTCATCAGACCCCTAGAACTTAGAACTACTTAAACCTAACTAACCTAAGGACATCACACACATCCATGCCCGAGGCAGGATTCGAACCCGCGACCGTAGAGGCCGCGCGGTTTCAGACTGTAGCCCGTAGAACCGCTCGGCCACTCCGGCCGGCAACTGCATTAAAGACACTTAACGAGTATCCACTGGATATGTGGCCTGTAATGGTCTCTGCGTTGGTAAAAGAGTCTGGACTAATTCCCCAGATCCAGATCTTTGGGAGGCGACTGCCCAGGGGAAGTGACCGTTAGAAAAAGATAGAGTAACCAAAAACAGGAAAACGTTCTACGACTCGGAACGTGAAATACTGGAAGTTTAAACATGGTATGTGTGAGTTAACGAGCATAGCGCTCTCATCTATAATATATGGCTGAAAGAGTCAGCCTACAGGAATAGTGGAATGAACCCTGTCGTCCAGGACCGCGTGCCATAAAGGGCGCAGATTCACCACGCGATGGGGGAAACTCACAGCGGTTTATTGTCTATGGAGGTCTAAGCGCTGTAGTGTGCGAGTGAGACGGACGAGAACCTACGTCATAAGGAAACCAAGTAGAAGGCGTTTGTCGGCAGTGGTGCGTAGGAGCGTTAGATATGGCGGACCTAAGGTCGGCCATAAAGGGAAACATTTATGGAAACTATTTCATTCTGTAGTAATTCAGGGAATGAAGCCACAGTAATTATAATCTGCCATCCTCCATACATTTTAGTGGTGATCCCAATAAAACTTGAATGTTCATCATATACACAGGGTGTTTCAAAAATGACCGGTATATTTGAAACGGCAATAAAAACTAAACGAGCAGCGATAGAAATACACCGTTTGTTGCAATATGCTTGGGAAAACAGTACATTTTCAGGCAGACAAACTTTCGAAATTACAGTAGTTACAATTTTCAACAACAGATGGCGCTGAAAGTGATGTGAAAGATATAGAAGACAACGCAGTCTGTGGGTGCGCCATTCTGTACGTCGTCTTTCTGCTGTAAGCGTGTGCTGTTCACAACGTGTAAGTGTACTGTAGACAACATGGTTTATTCCTTAGAACAGAGGATTTTTCTGGTGTTGGAATTCCACCGCCTAGAACACAGTGTTGTTGCAACAAGACGAAGTTTTCAACGGAGGTTTAATGTAACCAAAGGACCGAAAAGCGATACAATAAAGGATCTGTTTGAAAAATTTCAACGGACTGGGAACGTGACGGATGAACGTGCTGGAAAGCTAGGGTGACCGCGTACGGCAACCACAGAGGGCAACGCGCAGCTAGTGCAGCAGGTGATCCAACAGCGGCCTCGGGTTTCCGTTCGCCGTGTTGCAGCTGCGGTCCAAATGACGCCAACGTCCACGTATCGTCTCATGCGCCAGAGTTTACACCTCTATCCATACAAAATTCAAACGCGGCAACCCCTCAGCGCCGCTACCATTGCTGCACGAGAGACATTCGCTAACGATATAGTGCACAGGATTGATGACGGCGATATGCATGTGGGCAGCATTTGGTTTACCGACGAAGCTTATTTTTACCTGGACGGCTTCGTCAATAAACAGAACTGGCGCATATGGGGAACCGAAAAGCCCCATGTTGCAGTCCCATCGTCCCTGCACCCTCAAAAAGTACTGGTCTGGGCCGCCATTTCTTCCAAAGGAATCATTGGCCCATTTTTCAGATCCGAAACGATTACTGCATCACGCTATCTGGACATTCTTCGTGAATTTGTGGCGGTACAAACTGCCTTAGACGACACTGCAAACACCTCGTGGTTTATGCAAGATGGTGCCCGGCCACATCGCACGGCCGACGTCTTTAATTTCCTGAATGAATATTTCGATGATCGTGCGATTGCTTTGGGCTATCCGAAACATACAGGAGGCGGCGTGGATTGACCTCCCTATTCGCCAGACATGAACCCCTGTGACTTCTTTCTGTGGGGACACTTGAAAGACCAGGTGTACCGCCAGAATCCAGAAACAATTGAACAGCTGAAGCAGTACATCTCATCTGCATGTGAAGCCATTCCGCCAGACACGTTGTCAAAGGTTTCGGGTAATTTCATTCAGAGACTACGCCATATTATTGCTACGCATGTTGGATATGTGGAAAATATCGTACTGTAGAGTTTCCCAGACCGCAGCGCCATCTGTTGTTGAAAATTGTAACTACTGTAATTTCGAAAGTTTGTCTGCCTGAAAATGTACTGTTGTCCCAAGCATATTGCTGCTCGTTTAGTTTTTATTGCCGTTTCAAATATACCGGTCATTTTTGAAACACCCTGTACAATAGCTTAGGATTTACTGTTAAAGTGAAATTAACAAGTTTTGTAACATCTGAACACTTTGGTCGACATTAACGATCGATATTTCATATAGAAGAGCATAATTAAAATGGCAAATTTTGTAAATATTAACGCTAACTTTAATCGCTAAAAACCTATAGTAAATTTAAATCATCAGTATTTTCAGTTAAGCATCAGATCATCATTTCCTCCACACAAAACACATTGAACGATGACGGCATGACACTTTATTATTGAATTAGGTAATAGAATATTTGTTGTTAAGTTCAGTTTATATTAGTTACTTTATTTATTTATCAGAAAGCACATTGGTTGCAAAGCTACTGGCCATGACCTTCAAAGTTAAGAAGGAAATTGTGTTGGTTTTATGTACAAGAATTTAGCGTTTATTATGTAGTGGGTATTATTGTTATTTTATTTACAAAGAGAAAGTGGCCAGGGTTTCATTATTTCAATATGTTAAAATGCAAAATAAAGTAGAACAAGCTGTAGCCAATCAGATGGACGGCTTCAGGAGAGGGAACTGCCCTAGTCAGTTGAGCGAGGATATTCAGTGCGCGGGAAACGCGGCCGGGGACGGGCAGAGAGGGACAGTTTGGATGGAGTCGCGAAAGCGAACGGTCGGTCTTTAGGTAGCTAGGAAGTGTAACGACTTAGAAAATTTCGCGTTGTGTGGTATCGCGGGACTTTGAGCGGTGAGCAGCCGCGCGCATGATGTGAACGCTAACATTTCGTGTAAATGACAAGGAGGAGTGTCGTGTTTCGCAGTGAGATTGTGAATGATCGAACTGTGTCAAACAGATAAGCGCTCGAGTGTGACAGTAACTCCAAATACGAACACTTTCGCTGTTAGTTTGCTTTCTGAACAAATATTATTCTAACCAAATTGAAGCAGTGTGGCCTACATCATTTATGGGTCGTTAATTTAGTTTACGATATTATTATTACTCTTATTATTAACTTTGCATTTCGCAAACTTGCCATCACACAGACAATTTAACCAAAGGGTCACTAGTGTCTAATTTAGGGCGTGTAATACGATACGTGCGGTTCAACCCCTAGAAGAGTTTGAGTCAAGACATTGCGATGAAGGGGAACCGCATGTGAGGCCAGAAATCTTTGGGATGTTAGCTGGCATAGGTTGCTACAAAATCTGAAAAGGTAAATGCAAAGGCTCAGCCTAGATATATCAGGGGTCAGTAAAGTGAAATGGAAAGAACCAAACGATTTCTGGTCAGATGAGTACAGGGTAATATCAAATGGTTCAAATGGCTCTGAGCACTATGGGACTTAACATCTGTGGTCATCAGTCCCCTAGAACTTAGAACTACTTAAACCTAACTAACCTAAGGACATCACACACATCCATGCCCGAGGCAGGATTCGAACCTGCGACCGTAGCGGTCACGCGGTTCCAGACTGAAGCGCCTAGAACCGCACGGCCACACCGGCCGGCAGGGTAATATCAACAGAAGCAAAAAATGGTATAACAGGAGCAGGATTCGTTATGAATAGAAAGGTGGACAGAAAGTGAATTAATGTGAACAGTTCATCAGAAGCGACAGCAAAGCTACACCTACAACGATAGTCCAGGTATACATACCGACGTCACAATCCGAAGATGGAGAGAGAGAGAGAGAGAGAGAGAGAGAGAGAGAGAGAGAGAGAGAGAGAGAGAGAGAGAGAATATATGAGGATACTGAACATACGTAAATGGAGAGGAAAATCTAACAGTCGCGGGGGACTGGAATGCGGTTATGGGGGAAGGAGTAGAAGGAATAGTTACCAAAGAATGTGGATGGGACAAGTAATGAGAAAGACTAATTGAGTTCTGCAATAAATATCAGCTACTAACAGAGAACACTCTGCTCAAGAATCACAGGGGGGAGGAGGTATACTTTTGGAAGGTCGAGAGATACGGGAAAGATTCACTTATATTACATCATGGTCAGGCGGAGATTCCGGAAACAGATACTGGTTTGTAAGGCGCACGCAGGAGAAGATACGGCTTCAGATTACAATTCAGTAGTTATAAAGAGGAGGCCGAAGTTCGAGAGGCTAGTCAGGAGGAACTAGTGTGCGGAGAAGTGAGATACAGAAATAATAATGAATAAACAGATAAACATTTGAAGTTCTCTGAGTCTATAGATACTACGATAAGAAATAGTTCAGTAGGCAGTTTAGTTGAAGAGGATGTACATCTCTAAAACGGACTATCACAGAAATCGGAAAGAAAAATATAGATACAAAGAAGGTAAGTGCAAAGAAACCATGAATAACCGAAGAAATATTTTAGTTGGTCCATGGAAGAATGAAATACAAAAACGTTAATGGAAATTCAGGGATACAGAAATAGATGTCACTTAGAAATTAAATAAACAGGTGGTGCAGGGAGGCTAAGATTAAATGGCTGCATGAAAAATATGAAGAAATCGAAAAAGAAATGATTGTTGAAAGGACTGACCCAGCATACAGAAAAGTCAGAATGATCCTCAGTAAAATTAAAAGCAAGAGCGGTAGTGTTAAGAGTGTAATGGGAACTCCACTGTTAAATGGAGAGAGAGCGGAGCGGATAGGCGGAAAAAGTATTCTGAAGGCCTCTATGAGGGGGCACGATTTGTCTGATAACGTGATAGAAGAAGAAACAGATGTCGATGTAGAAGAGATAGGAATCCAGTACTAGAAACAGAATTTAAAAGAGCTCTGGAAGACTAAAATCGAATAAGGCAGAAGAGATAGATTACTATCCATTAGAACTTCTAAAATCTTTGGGGAAGTGGCAACAAAACGACTACTCACGTTGGTGTGTGGAACGTATGAGTCTGGCGACATACCATCTGACTTTCCAAAAAACCTTATCCACACGATTCCAAAGATGGCAAGAGCCTCAAGTGCGAGAATTATCACACAAAAGGCTTAACAGCTTATCATCCAATTTGCTGTCAAAAATAATATATAGAATAATGGGAAAGGAAATTGAGGATGTGTTAGATGACGATCAGTTTGCCTTTAGGAAAGGTAAAGGCACCAGAAAGGCCATTCTGACCCTGTGGTTAACAATGGAAGCAAGACTAAAGAAAATTCAAGACATGTTCATAGGATTTGTCGACCTAGAAAAAACATTCTACAATGTAAAATGTTGCCATATGTTCGAAATCCTGATAAAAATAGGGATAAACTATAGGGAAAGACGGGTAGTATACAATAAGTAAAAGAGCGAAGAGGGAACAATAAGAATGGAAGACGAAGAACGAAGTACCTGGATAAAAAAGGTTGTAAAACAGGGATGTAGTCTTTCGCTCCTACTGTTCAATCTGTACATCGAAGAAGCAGTGACGGAAATAAAAGAAAGGTTCATGGGTGGGATTAAAATTCAAGGTGAGGGATATCAATGATAAGATTCGCTGATGACATTGCTTTCCTGAGTGAAAGTGAAGAAGAATTACAGGATCTGTTGAATGGAATAGACAGTCTGATGGAGTAAAGAATATGGATTGAGAGTAAATCGAAGAAAGACGAACGTAATAAGTAGCACAAATGAAAACAGCCAAAAACCTAGCATCAGGATTGGTGATCGCGAAGTAGATGAAGTTAACTCTACTACCAAGGTAGCAAAATAACCCGTGATGGATGGAGCACGAAGGACTTAAAACACAGGTCAGCAATGGCAAAAATGGGCATTCCTGGTCAAGAGAATGCTGCTAGTATCAAACATAGGCCTTACTTTGAGGAAGAAATTTTTGAGAATGTACGTTTCGAGCATAGGATTGTATGGTAGTGAAACTTGGGCTGTGAGAAAACCGGCTAAGGAGACAATCGAAGCATCCGAGATACAGTGCTACAGAAGAATGTTGGAAATTAGGTGGACTAATAAGGTAAGGATTGAGGATGTTCTCTGGAGAATCGGGGAGGAAAGGAATATATGGAAAACTCTGACAATAAGAAGGAACAGGATGATAGGACATCTGTTAAGACATCACAGAATAAGTTCCACGGTCCTAGAGGGAGCTTCTGGGGGTAAAAACTGTAGAGGAAGACATAGATTTCAATCCATCATGCAAATAACTGAGGACCTAGGTTACTAGTCAGAGATGAAGAGGTTGGCACAGGGGAGGAATTCGTGGCGGGCCACATCTAACCCTACGGTCGCAGGTTCGAATCCTGCCTCGGGCATGGATGTGTGTGATGTCCTTAGGTTAGTTAGGTGTAACTAGTTCTAAGTTCTAGGGGACTGATGACCACAGAAGTTACGTCCCATAGTACTCAGAGCCATTTGAAACACATCTAACCAGTGAGATTAGAGAAAAAACTGTAGTCTTGAATGAAACCAATCTGCTTTCAGAAAAAATGTGTAGCATTACTAATTGAATGTACCTTGTAAAAAGGATACTTTTCCCTTTTTTGCAAAATGCACCTGTCATGTTATGTAGCCTGGCCTCTTCGATGCTCCTAATGTGCGGACGTGGCAGAATGCCATTCTCTCTTCTGTACCTGCCCGGAGATGTCTTTCGGCAACACCAACTTTAAAACACTCTTGTCATCTTAAGTTAACTTTCCTGCCGCGAGTCAGCTACAACGTGCCCCCAAGCCTGCTGAAATAACCTGTTTCCCTCGCCTTATTAAGAGAAAGGAGATGAAGAAGTAATTAGCAGGGGAATCATAGGTAGCAGTGAATATTGTTTGTAGTTTCCACGCTGCGCCAACGAATGGACGTTACTGATTATTGCGATCTGCATATTAAGTTAGAAAATAGGTTACGTGATAGTTCGGCCATAAACTGCCACGTAAACACAGGATTGTTCTAGGGAATAACAAATTCGTGATCGTCGTGTGTTGTGTGTTGTGAATCTTATCAGTTTGGTGTTTCGAAATACATGTTTGTTTTTTTCATAAATATTTGCTAACAAAGTACGAAAGTGAACTGGTCTTTCTGGTTACCATGTCCTATTAGTTCTACAACTTAATTTACATAGTTTTTTTCGAGTTTCGAGGCTTTATTGTGAAAAACATCAAAAAAATTTCAATTCATCGCTGGCCTCTACTTTCTCCCGTCTTTCCCGAAACACGAATTGCACGGCAGAAGAACTGGGCGTCTTTTGACGAAATCCATGAAACGATCGCATTTGCATTTGTTCTTATGACCGGAGGTGTTCGTTGGACTGGCCGTTTGTCACTGATAGAAAAAATGGTGGTACTTAGAGGGAGCAATGTTCAGAGAATACTACGGGTGGGGGTAGGACTTCCAATTTCAACCCTTCCAGGTACGCTGTAATGTGTTTTCCGACAGGGGGTCGAGCATTGTCATGCTACAAAATCACCTCTTCGTGTCTGTTGCTGTATTGTGGCCTTTTGTCTTTCAGTGTTCGGCTCAAACGCATCGACTGCTTTCGACAACGATCTGTTGTGACTGTTTCTGTCGGCTTCAGCAGTCTCGAAAAGCTTTTCCATAGCCATGCGGGTCTGCGATGTCTACTGCAGCGTCGAAACCATTCTCTGCACGTTCTTCCACTAGTAGGTGCCTCAACACATGTGTTACGCAGCATTGTATGAGACTCAGCCGCAGATTTATCCATATTAAAGCAGAGGATTAAAACTTCCCGTTAATGACAAAAATTCGGCTCTTAAGTTAACGTATTTAATCGAGAATAGCTTTACGATGCAATCTCATACCCACAAATATTTACAAATGCGTAAGCTTACTATGTGGTGCTTACAGCCTACCATCTGTTAACCACCACCAGCAGCTAATGCCAGCCGGCCGAAGTGGCCGTGCGGTTAAAGGCGCTGCAGTCTGGAACCGCAAGACCGCTACGGTCGCAGGTTCGAATCCTGCCTCGGGCATGGATGTTTGTGATGTCCTTAGGTTAGTTAGGTTTAACTAGTTCTAAGTTCTAGGGGACTAATGACCTCAGCAGTTGAGTCCCATAGTGCTCAGAGCCATTTGAGCTAATGCCAATTACTGCAAAAAGGTGGAAGCAAAGTTGTAGACCTGCTGTTTGATAGGGTAATGGTGTCATTTTATTTTCATTGGCGTGTAGCTTAATAGTATGATTATATACTTTGTCGGCCAAACTGATATCATAACTGTTTCTTGCTATTTTTCATAGATTTTCTAGTTGAGACGTTATGTATTCTTTCAACCGCCAGGGCAGCCGAGAGCGGTAATGCGCTGCTTCTTGGGTAGGCGCGCCGGTCACAGATCGAATCCGCCTGGCGGATTAACCGACGAGGGCCGGTATGCCGGCCAGCCTGGATGTGGTTTTTAGGCGGTTTTCCACATTCCGCTAGGTGAATACCGGGCTGGTTCCCAAGTTCCGCCTCAGTTACACGACTCACAGACATTTGAAAACGTTCGCACTATTTCATGACTTACACTAGACGCAGACAGCTGGGGTACACTGCTTGAGTCCTGGGGGGGTTCAGGGTCACGTCAGGGAGGGCATCCGGCCACCCTCTGCAACTAACACTGCCAAATCAATAGTAACAAGGCCGACGCAGCGTTGGAGCGGGACAAAGGTCACGAGAAAGAAAGATGTTATGTATTCTTTCGTAGATCGATATTTTGTTAGTCAGAGTACAGCTCCATAAATATACTAACTTATGTGTTTTTGTATGGAAAAGACTATTGTCTGTGTTTTTTTTTTTTCGGTAGATGCTGAATTAGTAAAATGGTCCATCTGTTGTTGCTTTTAGTTCCACGCGATTTGCGATTTGAAGCCACGACCAAACCTTAGAAGTAGATTTTTGCAATTCCGTGGAAGACTCTGGTCCTGCCAGAGTGAACCCCGGCTGGAATGGAACTTTACTAGGCCGCTCCAGCAGCGCTAGGCCTGCGGGCGCCGGCAGAGACACCGGCCACCGGCCCCCGCTGCCGCCGCCGAGGTCTGCGTCCAGGCCTGAGAGGGAGGAGGGCAGGAGGTGCGGCGACCAACTTGTAGCGACGTGGGGGCGGGGGCGGTGGGGGCGGCGGGGGCGGGATCGATAGCTCCGGGACGCGGGCCCGCCTCTCGCCGCCGCCGCCGCCGCCGCCGCTCCGGAAGGCAGATCCGCGCCTCCGAGTCAGCGACGCGTCGCCTCTCGGCAGGCCGGCCCGCAGCCAGGGGCCGCGAACGCGGCTTCCACACACAGCCTGCCCGAGACCCCTCAGCGAACCGCGATACTGTCCGTCACGTGGACTGACCGACAACCAGGACCTAACATTTTTATTACGCTTTGTTTGTACGTGCATCCTTCAGTCGAAGTCTGCCGGACTTCGGCCGTTCACTTATGTAAGGAAATGAAACACCTACAGCCGCCTTTATGAAGTCATTTGTTGTATGGTTAAAAGTTTCGGTGCTTCAGTGCACCATCTTCAGGCCATACTGATGCTGAAGGAGTTAGCACCATCCATATACGCGATGCATCACTGACCGACATCAATAACACAGGCTAACGAAAAATTTCTTTAAAAAACTTTTTTTACTTTGATAGCTGACCTTTATAAATTTTTAGGAGCTGAATTCAAATCTAGCCATTGTTTTTTTTGTATCACCCATAGTTTTCGAGCAATATACTTTTTATTATGTAGTGTAAAAATCCTATGCTATACGGTAAACTGGGAAATTAATGAAATTTGTTACAACATAAGTATGGTTCTACAGTAAGCTACTTAAAACAATGATATGGTTTAATAGAGGTTTCGCCGGCCGGTGTGGCCGTGCGGTTAAAGGCGCTTCAGTCTGGAACCGCGTGACCGCTACGGTCGCAGGTTCGAATCCTGCCTCGGGCATGGATGTGTGTGATGTCCTTAGGTTAGTTAGGTTTAATTAGGTCTAAGTTCTAGGCGACTGATGACCTCAGAAGTTAAGTCGCATAGTGCTCAGAGCCATTTGAACCATTTTGAATAGAGGTTTCATTTGTCAGTTAGAATTGGTTTGCATTTTCTTTCTCTTTTTTTCACTGAAGCTCCTTGTATAGCTTTTTCTACGACGAGTCGCTTGCTGAACTGCTCGGTGAAGTGACCAGCAGTAATCAGCGGCCTTGGTGGCAGAGTTTTCCATCACTTTAATGTCCTGGTGAAAACACTCTCCTTGCTCCTCACTAACATCTCCCATATTCTCCGGGAAGTAATCAAGGCGACTGTTCAAAAAAATGAACTTTCAGCCTCACTAAACATCCTAAAGTTTTAAACTTCTTTAACATTGTAGCTATAATACAAACATATTCTGGGTGTTTTTCATGTTCTTAGAATTTTGTAACGACTTGCTTGAATGATATCGATGCTTCTTTCTCATTTAAGGTCATTGTGGATTCAAAGTTAACATCAAACATCAATTTTGTAATGTCTGGTCCGACAAAGACGCCTTCTTTTAGTTTAGCTTATGCAAGTTGTGGAAACGTTTGGAAGAGATACTTAAAACATGGCCCATCTTTAGGAAAAAGCTTTACAAACTGTTTCATAACGCCTAACTTCAGATGTAGAGGTGGTAGGAGTACATTTTTTGGATCTCCAAGGTTTTTGCGTAGAATGTACTTCTCGCCAATTTTTAAAGACTCCCTCACAGACCAGTTCTTTCTGAACCAGTGTTGGTCCCTAGCCCTACTGGCTCATTCACACAAGAAACATGGAAATTTGGTAAAGGCACCTTGCTGACCAAGGAGCATGTGTGATACTTTTAGGCCGTCACATATCCAACCATGAGCAGAATACTCTATTTTAATTAGCACTATTTCTAGGTTTCCATAGCTTTCTTTCACATACACAGAATGTTTAACAGGTGCAGATGCATACATGTTACCATTGTGTAGTAAAACAGCCTTTAAACTAGTTTTGGATGAATCAATATACAGCCTCTAGTCTTCCTTTTTGTATTCAATACAAAACTCATTCATCAGACTGGGAATGTCTGAGCAGTACACTAAATCACCTTCTTGGTGAAGAAACTTGGAAAATCGCTACTCTCTCTTTCTGTACGTGTATACGCTGTTTCAAACTGCCAATAAGTTCTTTTCTTTTGATTTAGAGCCAAGCAATTCACCTTTTTCTTTCGTTAAGCCCAGATCCCTAAGCAAATCGTTAAGCTCGGTCTGACTAAACAATCTGGGCTCAAGGCTTTCTGTATTACAACGGAATTCATCATCATCTGCTTCATCTAAATCAGATTAGGATTTAAATCACCTGGTGGTTCAGGAACCGGCAAATCTACACCGTGCCCTACTGGTCGGATGGCGGACGGAAGGTTAGGGTAGCTTCTTATCTTACTGTTTTTCGAATTATGACCAGTAATATCTACACTGCAAAATTAGCAATCATCGGAATGATTTCTTGGCTCCCTCCATATCATAGAAAAACAGCAAATCTAAATGCTTTTTCTCCTTTCTGGACCATTTCCTCAGATCTTCAACACACAAATAACATACCTTATGCGGCGACCAAGATTTATCTTGACCACCAAGTTTAGATCCAAAGTATGGTAGAGAATCCTTTTTCACAAAGTCTGTAATGTTTCTTTGGTGTATTTTAATCACAAATTCACCACCAATATAACAAAAACTGTCAGCAGAGTTTTTACAACCACGATTAGACATTGGACTGAGCACATGTACAGGAAATGGTAAAGTGAGGTTAAGTTGACAGTAAACAAAACAACATCTTTTAACACAAAGAGAGAATCGACCTTTTTTGCCAGCAAATGTTTTTCAGCAGTGCTACCAATGTCATCTACATTCAGTAACCTCCTTTTTAAATTATTTTCATTACATAAAAGCTGTTAAACTCTTTAAAAAATCGCTTAATTGAATTTAATAAATTTAACTGTAAACTGTGAAGAAATGGCGGGTGATACAGTTTTTAAGTATCATATTTGGACTTACCACCCTAAAAAACATGAGAATTTTCAGCAAAAAAGTTTTTCCATCTTTGGCTTGCGTAATTGTTTTTCACCATTCGTATACACGATGCATTAGTGGCCGCGTCTATAACTGCTTTTCGTAGACCACCTGTAACCGTGATATTGTCTCTAGAGCCATCAACTATCACCTGATTCATGATTGGTCAGCTGATAATTGATGGTTGGAGAGACAAGATCGCTGTTACAGGTAGTCTGAGAAAAGCATATTACAGATGTCGGCCACTGTCGCATTGTGTATGCGAATAGTGGTAACCCCCTCAGGATCAGTTAAGGGCTGAAGATGGTGCACTGAAGCACAGAAACTGGTAGCCATACAATAAATGATATAAGGATGGCTGTAGCTGTTTCATTTTCTTACATTTATATTACGCTATTCAAAAGAATTAGGGAAACACGCCACTGTAGATCTACCCCACGAGAAATAAAAGTAGAAGTACAGCCTTTCAGAGGTTCCCAGTTTACTCGAGCTATATCGTTGCAACAGTCCACATGGTGTACACGAAATACTTACACTTACAGATCAATAGCACAAGGGGGTTCCGAAGTAGCAGGTATCGAACCATGCTGAAACACTCCTATTAGTACGTAGTGTAGCCTGCACGGGCGGCAAAGTGGGCGGTGACTCTGTCATCCAGTCAGTCGTACAGAAGGTGAATACCGTCCTGAGGTACGGTATGTCGCACCTGCTCGACCTGTTCACGTTGTTCTGTAAGAGTTGTTGGTTGATGAGTCGCACGTGTCACTTCTCGTCGCGTCATATCCCACACATACTCGACTGGAGAAAAGGCAGGAGATTATGCTCGCCAGGAAAGCTGCTGCATGTCTTTCAGAGTACGTTGAGTTTCAAGAGCAGTCGGTGGGCGAGCATTGTCCTGTTGGAGCAACACATCACAATTCTGTCGCAAGAAAGGCAAAAGAACGCGTCTAACAGCATTCTGCTCGTACCGAGCGTTGGTCAGCGCCTCCCCAAGAAACACCAAAGGTCAACGAGATTTGCAGCTTATCACATCCCGGTCTGTAAGTCCTTCGGTAGGGCCACTGAGTCTTGGACGAATGCACTCTAAGAGACGGTGCTCAATAGGTCCACGTCGTAAGCGCAAACGACCATCACTTGGCAGCAGGCACAATCAGCTTTCAACGATGAAGTCCACGGCGACTTCTTCCAGGTGATCCTCTGGCGGCACCAGTTGATCAGCGCCCGTCGATGCCGTGGTGTGTGGAAGATAGGCTGGAAGTGTGCTCGTCCGTGGTCCCACTGCTAACAACCGGATCGCAACAGTTGGTGTTGACATGTCTGGGCTCACAAGCCGTCGTATCTCCACTGTCGTAGCTGTACTGTTTGCCACTGCTGTCCTGGCGGGCTGTGTGGGCGTTCAGATCCCCGTCTGCGGGTATTAGGATGTCCACGTGACCGCTGTTACCAGCATCTTACACAACTGACGCAGCTCGTCGAACTTGTGTGGCAGTTCTCCGACAGGACCATTCCGCTACTCGGAAGGCAACACTCTGACATCTGTTAAACAGTTGGCTGCAATAGGCACGAGTACGTCCCCATGGCATGGTTCCCTTCTTGCTTCATACGTTTGCACCGCAATGAGCCTTCCAGCTGTGAGCATTGCCTGCTGAAGGGTAGACGCAGATTGCGCCCTGGTAGGTTTGCCACTATGGTGTCCGGTGGCGGACGACGTTGAAACCATTAGCAGTACATCTGTTATCCTCCAGGTGACATATGCCATCATTGAATAAAAATTCACGTCGTCTCTCGTGGTGTACTAATTTTTTTTCCGGCAGTGTATTTTGATACAGGTGGTTCTTGTGGTATCATTACATGGCTCGTGATCTTCGGGTTCAATGAAGGCAAAATCTAAAATCATCCTCCATCTGTTGGCTAAGTTTTGCATTACAGTGTCGTTTTACCCCTAAGAAGGAAGTGAGTACCGGTGTCACAGTGTTTTCTAGTAAGGTACAACACGTCGTACACTTTGATTTTTATTAACTTCTAAAGCAGCACCGGTAGATTCAAGATAAATATCGGCTTCCATCTTAAGGCTAAACTCACGCAAAACCAATAGAAACGCATTGCGTTTAACACTGTCTGAAAAGAAGTTGATGTCAAGAGGATAGTAGAGCAACGTTGTTTTGGCGCAAATTTTTAGAAACGGAAGTCGTACACTTAGTGCATTTAACAAACCGCTATCTACGAACTGCTTGCTTTCGAATCTAGAAGTATGAAACTAGAGTAAGATAACTATCGAACTCTCCTGTACTCTGATGAGCATTTCGCAAAATGTATTACTAAGTAACGTCCTCAGATCATTCTGGGAACCTCTAGTGACATATTAATTACTAGCTGGAGCAGCATGCTTCGCTCAGGGAGCTGGTATGACAATGCGTCGTAGTCACAATAAAAAGATAAACGTTAAAGCATGTTGTTGTTGTTGTTGTTGTTGTTGTTGTTGTTGTGGTCTTCAGTCCTAAGACTGGTTTGATGCAGCTCTCCATGCTACTCTATCCTGTGCAAGCTCCTTCATCTCCCAGTACCTACTGCAACCTACATGCTTCTGAATCTGCTTAGTGTATTCATCTCTTGGTCTCCCTCTACGATTTTTACCCTCCACGCTGCCCTCCAATGATAAATTTGTGATCCCTTGATGCCTCATAACATGTCATACCAACCGATCCCTTCTTCTAGTCAAGTTGTGCCACAAACTCCTCTTCTCCCCATGATCCCCATGATCATGACTGAAAATGGATCACTGGTAATAAAGATGTCGTTATGATGATCCGGAGTGATGCAATTAAGAAGTATCTGCTGTCTGATGAATTTTTCTCGGGTTATCAGCCGAGTGGTGGCGTCGTCTCATCGCCAGAAGATGATGGGTACGAGACTCTTTGAAACGTTGCGACAAGACGACGCCACCACTCGGCTGATAACCCGAGAAGAATTCACCAGTGGAATACGCCGAGAAAGACTGCAGTCGCACATATCTGCTGTCTTTCGCGTCAGGTCGACATCACTATTACATCGTAACCGTCGCCAGCATCGTCTGTGTAAGAACGACTTACATAGGCTTCATTCCAAATGCCGGTAATTGTAATTAAAGTGCAGCTACTCACAGAGGTCCAGTGTGGGCTGTAATTATCGTATGACAGCGAAACTTGGCATACATGCTAGTGCGCTAATACGGAACCGATTTATGCCGAAAAAAGTCCCAGTTTTTGCCACCGGGTGCAAATCGTGCGCTGTGCAGTTAGTCGTCGACGTCTCTGTTGCTCATACTGAACAAACTGCGTCAGCGGCAGTTAATAATATCAGCGTTATGCCTTTCTCACTTTTTTGACCTGTTCTGCCCAGGTCCCATTCCTAATCCGTTAGATATGGAAACATTTCTATGATTCTTTCTTGCGTTGCCGGATTTACAACTGGTGGCCAAAATTGGAACTTATTTTCTTCCAGCGTAAATGGATTCTGTATTAACACTTTAGAATACATTCCAAGTTTCGCTGTCATACGAAAACGATCCCATGATTAAACTGAGTGGACTGCACAGTCTTGAAATAGACAAAAATCTTAGAGTACTGTACACTTCAGAGTAGTTATGGGAAATGGACATTTTGCATGAAATGGAAATATTCGCCCATCGCGGAAGAAATTTCATTTATACTGGAACTTCAATTTAATACTATAAAAGAGATGGTACATAAACATTAGGAATATCAATATATATGAATCTGTCTTCTAATAGCAGTATGTCTGTAATTCTTTCTACTGTTTTATCAACATCAGATTATCACAGTCACTGTCATTGTAATGTATTTCGTCAACGAACGTCAGAGATGCGTCAGCAATGTGTGCAGAAGACATTTCAAATCACAGACAATACCAGGATCGACACATCCATCGTTAGACCGAAATGAGTTTTCTTTTGACTTTCATCTTGTTTCTCCTTGACAACACAGTTGATTGTGATACAACTTTTAAGTGTATAGTAAATTACAAGTTTATCAGTAGTGGTTGTCAAGATAAAAGGAGCTGTACCGATAGATGTAGCTGAGCACACGGAAAGAAGACAGTGATTTCAGATGATCAAAGTTAACAGATACTTAAATTTTGATGAGAACAGTAGACTGCGTCGCATTAGGTCACACTCCTCTTTGCCGCAGCATGGCCGCTGCGCAAGACAACACTGTGCAGGGCAGCTATAAAATCTACATTTTTTATTATATGTTTTTTTTGTATTGGTATGATAGCCCGAAGCAGGCTGCTTTATTAAATAATTTAATAAAGCAGCCTGATCCCGGCTTATTTAAGTAAATGAACCAAAAATTGTGTCTGTTAGCTCTTTCTCGAAAAAAAATCTTATGGAATTATTACATTCCTCTTGAAGTCTGAGAGTATTTCGGCTGTCTCATATATCTTGCTCACTATGTGGAATAGTTTCGTCGCGGCTGGCTCTTCCAAGGAACTCAATAAGTCAGAGAGAATGTCGTCCACTCCATAAGCCTTGTTTTCAGTTACATCTTTCAGTGCTTTGTCAGCTTCTTCTCTCAGTGTCGTAATTCCCACATCACCTTCATTTACTTTCTCTTCCCCGTCTGTGATATAAACGCGACTTCCTCTAGCAACCCCACGTGTTCCTTACGTGAGCTGTATGTTGCAGAACGCTGTATGTTTCGTTACTCGTTTCGGGTCGTAGCCGCTGGGTGCTTTGTGAGATAATGTGTCCATGCTGCACGATGCTTTTCGCGTAGCGTAATCCACTGTAATTTTATTTATTGACGATATCTGTGACATCCCCACTGCGGTTATACTAAGCAGCCTTCTGTGAGTCCCGTCTGTCTCCTGCATTCATCGATCTTGAGATGGGTGCCAGGCGGTTAAATAGTATTCAAGAAATGATCAAATGATCGGAGGAGGACTTTGTAGGTGGTCTCTTCGCGTATTAACTGCACTTCGCTAGGATCTTCCAATCGATATATCTGGCTTCTGCCCTATTAACGTTCATGTTTGTTTTACTAAAACTGTTCCACACTTGCTCCAACATGCTCCGCGGAAGTGACTGACTGCACTCACGGTGCCTATCACACAATAATGGGCATTCTCGACTGTTTGCGTCCATTCCACTATTCATATTGATGGTCAACTGCCAGCGTTTGCCTCAGTTATAGATCGTTTTCAAACTATTGCGGCTCAGGATGTCTGAGTGGCCTGCAAGCATGAAGAATTATTCATGCAGCGGGTGGTTTGTCTGCCGACGGATTGTGTAGTCTGCTAGGAGAGTGTTGGCGAAACAGAATCTCTCGATTTCTATTCCGTGACAACTTTCTAGCGATGTCACCGCCGAACCACTAATTGCTGCAGACATTATTTGTCGATGACGGCACTCTGACACGATATCCAATTTACAGGAAGAACCAGCTGCGTCCGCCCACGTTTTTCATTGGTCCAGTCAGCTTACATGGAAAAGAAAGAAGAGAGACGTGAATGGGAACCGGATACACGTCCCAATCTCCGTCTCTTCCCTGTGTCTGCCCATCTCCTCCTTCCCCTTTCTTTGTCCCTGTGCTCCTCCTTCTCTCTCTCTTTGTCCATTACCTCCTCCCCCTCACTCTGTCCATAACATAACTTTCTTGTTTCCTAACAACGTTTCATATATATTTTCTGCTGTATGTGTCTAAACGGTTATTATAGAAACGTGTAAAGATTTGAAGTAAATCGGAAAAGTACATTTCGAGATTCTTGTTAATAATGTTTTCCATATCCCAAAAAACCAGGTGTTGACAGTGAAAATTACGGAACTATCAGTTTAACAAGCCACGGCTGCAAAATACTAACACGAATCCTTTACAAACGAATGGAAAAACTGGTAGAAGCTGACCTCGGGGAAGATCAGTTTTGATTCCGTAGAAATATTGGAAAACGTTAGTCAATACTGAACCTACGAATTATCTTAGAAGAAAAATTAAGGTTCAAAATGGTTCAAATGGCTCTACGCACTATGGGACTAAATATCTGAGGTCATCAGTCCCCTAGACTTAGAACTACGTAGACCTAACTAACCTAAGGACATCACGCATCCATGCGACCGTAGCAGCCGCATGGTTCCGGACTGAAGCGCCTAGAACCGATAGATTGAGGAAAGGCAAATTTTAGACTTAGAGAAAGCTTTTGACAATGTTGACTTGAACACTCTCTTTCAAATTCCGAAGGTGACAGGGGTAAAATACAGGGAGCGAAACGCTGTCTACAATTTGTACAGAAATCAGATGGCAGGTATAAGAGGCGAGGGGCATGAAAGGGAAGCAATGGTTGGGAAAGGAGTGACACAAGATTGTAGCTAATCCCCGATGTTACTGAATCTGTATACTGAGCAAGCAGTAAAGAAAAGAAAGGAAAGATTTAGTGTACGAATTAAATCCCATGGAGAAGAAATAAAAACTTTGAGGTTTGCCGATGACATTCTAATTCTGTCGGAGACAGCAAAGGACCTGGAAGAGCCTTTGAACGGAATGGACAGAGTCTTGAAAGTCTTGAAAGGAGAATATAAGATGAGAATCAACAAAACAAAACGACGATAATTGAATGTAGTTGCATTAAATCAGGTGATGCTGAGGGAATTATATTAAGAAATGAGACATTGAAAGTAGTAGATGAGTTTTCCTATTTGGGGGACAAAATAAGTGATGATGGTCGTAGTAGAGAGAATATAAAATGCAGACTGGCAATGGCAGGGAAATCATTTTTGGAGAAGAGATCTTTGTTAACATCGACTATAGATTTAAGTGTCAGGAAGTCTTTTCTGAAGGTATTTGTACGGAATGTGGCCATGAATGGAAGTGAAACATAGACGATAAATAGTTTAGGCAAGAAGGGAATAAAAGCCCTCTAAATGTGGTTCTACAGAAGAATACTGAAGATTAGATGGGTAGATCACGTAACTAATGAGGAGGTACTGAATAGGATTGGGGAGAAGAGGAGTTTGTGGCATACCTTGACTAGAAGAAGGGATGGGTTGGTAGGGCATGTTCTGAGGCATCAAGGGATTACCAATTTAGTGATTGAAAGCAGCGTGGAGGGTAAAAGTCGTAGAGGGAGATCAAGAGACGAATACACCAAGCAGATTCAGAAGGACGTAGGTTGCATTAGGTACTTTACTTGGAGATGAAGAAGCTTGCACAGGATAGAGTAGCATGGAGAGCTGCATGAAACCAGTCTCTGGACTGGAGACCACAACAATTTGTATTTACACATCCTGTGTATTAAAAATATACATATGTTAAAGAATTAGATACTTAAAACATGCTTATACTAGAATTTAACGTTATGTCAAAATTTAATAGCAATCGGTCAAGAACTTTCGGGGATTAACGATTTTGAGCAAATCAACATTTACATTTTTATTACGTTTCTCCTTTTATGACATATATACCAAATGGCGTTCCAGTAGGTGTTACACAGCTAACGGCACACATGAAGAAGTAGTTCACGAATGAACGAACCATGGCCCGTGTTTAATATGCACAGTATTTCGGTTCGCGATCAGGCTGCTACTATCAGGCGTAGTGATGGTAACGCGGCCATTCTCCTCTGAAACTGTCTACTAACATTTTTCAGAGGATGATAACGCAGATTCTCTTACACTGCTCTGTTAGTGCAGATCTGGATTAGCCCCACCAGTGGCTGTTTTCGTTTCACTGTTGGTTTTCTCTGCATTTCCTATGTAATGTGGTGAAGGTTTCGGAAAGTTAAAAGTTTACAAGCTGGGTGCACTAGATAAGAATCCTTTTAAGAAGAATTTTCCATCATAAAATTGTTGGGTCTTGAGCAAAGCCACAGCCAGAGGAAACCAGACCGGCATTCACGACTGTCCTCCCCCTCTCCCCCTCACCCCCCCCCCCAAAAAAAAAAATCACTCGCCAGGAGGGATATAGGACACGCTTGTTTGCGTCCAAAGAAACTGGAACGCCACACAGAGGGCTCTTAATAATATAAGAGAACTGTAGGTAAGTGTGTATTCCCTCAGGTGGTGTGAAGTTTCGTTATGAAGCCTCGGAATAACATTTGGTTTAAACTTTCAGAATCCAGCTTCCTGCTTAGGTCCTACTGTTATTTTTTGCAGAGCCCGCATTTTCTCGTAGTTTGTACGTTCTGAGCTTCCTCCGCACGTAAGAGCGCTATTGATTCAACTAGAGATAATGGACGAGAATAAGAAGTAGCTTAATATCTTCACTTGAGTTTTGCTGGACGTCACTCGCAATTATTGTGAACATAAGTCAGCGAGTTCCTGCTCTGACGGAAAACAGCAACTTTTCAGAGCAGCCAGAAGGGGAACAATTCACTGTAAGGTTTAGGAGCTTAAACTTTGCTATAAGGCATTGTACACTTCGGTATAGGTCTTCGCAGAGTAAGGACTTCACTTTAGATTTTCAGAGAATTAAGGTTTCACATTAGGAGAGGAGAGATGACTGATGAGATAAGTCTTGCTGCCACTAGGTTCATCCCTGTACTTACGCACTGAGTACAGAGATCTGACACTCCAGGCGCTAAAGCCGCCGTCCGACTTACTCGCGCTCTCCGCACGTGGTGAGATCTATCTCCGCTGCACGTGCGGTCGTCTTTCAGACGCGAAGTTAATTCAATCCCTTCAGAAGCCGAGAACGTGATTTTAAAGTCATGCGTGCAGCTTGTTTCTCTCAGTGTGCGTTATGGCAGTCCTATAATGTTCGCTCCTATTTTTCCGTGTATTGACTACTTTCAGCTAACAACTTACGCAGTCTCTGGTCTTGCCTGTCTCTTACTAACGTAATTGTGTTTCATCTTCCCCACCCACCTACGCCAAGGTTATACCTTAGAGTTATAACCCCTTGACCGTTTGTCAATGGTTCTTTATAAATATCGGTCGGCAATTTTCACATTTGAAGGCAATAAGTCTAATTATTATAGAGCTCATTTGTTTCCATTCATAGCTAGAAGATCTACGTGAGTGATATAGTACCAATTTGTTTCATTTGTAATTGGACCAACCCTGTTAATACTGATTTAAGTAAGAAGTTACTGTTGTGCGACAATATTGTTGGTTTAAATTAGTTTGCATGATCATTTGGGATAGTTTTCACTCTGTCGGTCACCAGAGTTGGCCATTGTTTATCCTTGGGCATGTACTTAACCACAACCAACACCCCACAAAAATTAGCTGTCTGTGAGACGGCACGGCGCTTCTATCTATTCTCCTCCCCCTCCGACCAGCCACCCGCTCTCTTCGTGGTCTGCACCCAACATCTGCTTCCCCCTGCTCTGTTGACATGTCGCCCAATTCACGTTTCGGAGGGGAGGGGGATGGGGAGGAGAGGAAAGCTCCACGCCACACGCCAGCCCCTATGCAGTCAGTTCGTCACCGCGGCTGATGATGCCCACCACATGGTCACTTGCCAAAACACCATGCCCACTTGACACCGATACCCGGATATTCACCCCTGCACTATTTCGTCTTGAACTGCTCCGGAAGAAGCTGAGGAATCACCTAATCTACATCTACATGGATACTCTGCAAATCACACATATGTGCCCGGCAGAGGGTTCATCGAACCACCTTCACAATAATTCTCTATTATTCCAATCTCGAACAATACGCGGAAGAAACGAACTCCAATAACTTTCCATGCGAGCTCTGATTTGCCTTATTTTATTATGATGATCATTTACCCCTATGTAGGTAGGCGTCAATAAAATATTTTCACATTTTGAGCAAAAAGTTGGTGATTTAAATTTCGTGAGATAATCCCGCCGCAACGAGAAACGCCTTTGCTTTAATGATGATGTCCACCCCCAATCCTGTATCATGTCAGTGACACTCTCTCCCCTATTTCTCGATAACACAAAACATGCTGCTCTTCTTAGAACTTTCTCTAAGCACTCCTTTAAACCTAGGTGATAAGAATCCCACACCGCGCAGCAGTACTTCAAAAGAGATCAGACAAGTGACTCATTTTTCTTGTAACGGAGGTCAAACGGATTCCTTTCAGCACTGATGTGGATGACCTCACGGTTTTCATTGTTTACGGCAACTGCCAGTTTTAGCACCATACAGATATCTTTTATAAATCCTTTTGCACTTTGTTTTGATCTTCAAATGTAAATGTCGTGTGACTACGGCCTCCCGTCGGGCAGACCGGTCGCCAGGTGCAAGTCTTTCGATTTGACGCCACTTCGGCGATCTGCGCCTCGATGGGGATGAAATGATGATGATTAGGACAACACAACACCCAGTCCCTGAGCGGAGAAGATCTCCGACCCAGCCGGGAATCGAACCAGGACCCTTAGGATTGACAGTCTGTCGTGCTGAACACTCAGCTACTGGGGGCGGACGATCTTCTAATGACTTTACTAGACGATAATCGACAGCATCATCTGCGAACAACCGAAGACAGCTGCTCAGATTGTCTCCTAAACAGTTTATACAGGACAGCAGAGGGCCTATAACACTACCTTGAGGACCACCAGAAGTTACTTCTGCTTCAATCGATGTCTTTCCGTCGATTACCCCTTGTTTACAAAAACACCGAATGTAATGCAGATGATTGAGCCTGGAGCCGACATGAGCGGCCCATTGTTAGGACACAGCAGGTGTTCGATGGTTCCTGCAAGTGAGACGCTGCTGTATTACGGGTAAGAGGCGTATGACCTTGTGGGGGGGAAATGCTGCAGCAACTGGGAACGTGATCCAGAACTGAAGTCCGCGGGACAGCACAATTCTTGTTGGCAAACGCCTGATTTGCGCACAGATTCTTGCGGTATATGGGGACCAAATGGAATGTCGCGTCTAGACGTAGTGAAAGGTGACCAAGGCTGTACAAGTTGGGGGGAACGCAATCGAGAAGTCCACATCTTGCACCATACGGTTTCCATCTTTTCGGAAGACTGAAAGCAGATGAGGGGGGGGGGGGGGGTGGGAGAAGAGAGATTTTCTAACCATGAAGACGTTCACACAGCGGTACAGAAACGACTCCGTGGACAAGAAGTGGATTTATATCGTCCAGACCTGAACGTTTGTGAGATGTTCCGACCGTTTTTTATAGAGACTTGGCGATTATGTTGAAGAACAGTGTCATGTATCTGTGTCGCTTTGAAGTGTAGTGCAACATTCAAAAATGTTAGCCGACCTACCAGAATAACGTGTAAGTTACTTTTTGCGCTCCCCTCGTACATTGTCTTGAAAAAGCACAACGTTCAAGACAAATCGCATTCAACTGGAGCAAACTGCAAGAGCAGGCGATATGCTGCTGACGAAAACATCAACGTAATCTGATACATTACCCATCTAGAGATGGGCTTGATAGCCAAAACCGGGTTATGGCATTGAAATATAGCACTTTACAAGTATTTGTGGATGGTTGTGTTATTCACCAACAATTTATGACGGGATATGTCCAATAATTTATTTGTCAGTATTATTATTATGGATTCGTAGGAATAAATTTTCCTGTTGGTTCTTTTCTCAAATTTTATTTCTGCTGTATATCGTCATATTGTTTTCAGAACAAATACGAATTACGTCTGTTTCCGTTCTTTAGAACATTGGTTAGCTGGGTTAATGAACTATCAATTAGATACAGTAAATTAGTGCCCATTATTTAGGTTAGATGAAGCATTTACTTCGAAGTCACTGGCGAGTCATTTCCCCAGGTTTTTTAGAGCATGCTTATCTACTTTTATATTCACTTGTCATTAGATAGGTCAGTTTAGGGGAGACGGCAGTAAATTCGCAGTTTAATGATGAGTATCGTCTTTAATCCCATAGCAGTTCTCATTCTGGGGACGGATAATGTAGGTATGGACGACTTGGTGACGCATATGAACCGTAAGGGTGCGACGAGACAACATATGGCGTAGTTAGACAGTGACACGGTGAGAAGACGTGCGGCTGCTGTGAAGGACTCACTCAAAACATGGCGCACACGAAGTAATTCGAGGAGGACCAGTTAGTGGAACAAGGTACGACCCCCAAAACGAATACACGTAACAGTTGTAAGAAGGCCCCCAATGTCGTATGAATAACACTGAAGCGAAACTAGTTACATTTAATCTGGAAATATTTTGTGAAATACTTTAACTAACAATTTAATTTGTAACTCCATATGACTATCAGTACAAACAAGGGAATAATAGGAAAGGTGGGGAGAAGCTTAGAAATGGGGGTAAGTTTATTTCTCATTGCACTGTCTGCAGACTGTGAATGTCAATAGTGATGAACTGAGGAAATTCCAGCACAAAGAATTTGACGCTGCTTTTCCAAAAATGGTTCAAATGGCTCTGAGAACTGTGGGACTTAACTTCTGATGTCATCAGTCCCTTGAACCTAGAACTACTTAAACCGAAGGACATCATCCATGCCCGAGGTAGGATTCGAACCTGCGAGCGTAGCGCTGCTTTTCCAGAATGCCTCAAACTTTTGCGACACTTCCCTCGAAAACTTACGTTGAATGGACACCGAGTACTACAAAATTACGTAACAGACATAATGTCACTGTGTGATATCGAGAGAACAAATTATTTACCTTCATTCCTGTAAATAAGCACGCCGCAGCACTTGCTACCCGAAAACAAAGGCTTCTAAATATTTGCCATGTAATAGACAGAGTACAGTGAATACATTATATTAAACTGCTTAGTTTGTTTCAGTCAATGCTCACATACATTGTTTAATGAAAATACCGGTTTTAGCTGACTAGTAGTATTAATAGTCTACAAACACTTATTACCCAGTAACAGCGGTAAAACCATGGCATTAGGAGTCTCAAACAAATTTTGACTCTTCGCATGTTGGGACTCTGTCACGAACTGAGAAGTGTCTGTTAGCTGTTCATATACCTGATCTGTTGTAAATGGTATAGCCATTTAACATTTACGTGAGCACAGACTCAAATAAACTTTGTAGTCAATGACTTTCATTTACGACATACTATCGCGCACACAAACAACAGTCAAGTTGTGGGTGAGATGTCTTTTGTGGGACTTACAGATACCATACGCATCAGATCTATCGTTTTCTTCGCAAACTAAGTTCGAGTTAAATTCGAACGGAATCAGAAATTGTTGAACTAAATATCTTAGCTTTCCCCACCTACGTCATACGCCGTGCGAAACAGTTTATATTTTTCTTTAATTGGCATAACTTTTGCACGGATGCTCGAAATAATTTTGTATGGTAACTTGAACCAGTTATTACGTGTCTAATCAGGGCTCAATTAAGTAAATTTTGTTCTGTGAACATATTGACAAACTCAAATAACAAAAGCAATTACTGAGTAATTTACGTAATTGGCGCGAACTCTGAATTAACTTTGAAAATATGTCAGGTGATAAATACGGCAGGCAGGAAGACTGAGTAATGGGATGAAGTCGGATAGATTAATTTAGACATTATTGTGGACGAGTATACCGAAACACAACTGAAGCTGAAGTCACTTTACAGACAGCGGAGAAGTGCTACAAACTTTCACACTCACGTAGCACTTTTGGTAAGCGTTCAGCTCTAAGTACTTATTGCTCTGTAGTTCGTCGTACATTTTTGATCTTGAAATGGCTTCATTGTTGTCGCTATTAGAAAAAACAGTCGCGTATAGTTGGACCTGTACACTAACGCTCCGGTTAAACCGTCTAAGAGTGTCTTTTGCGAAGTGCTCCCTTACTTCTCGTGACACTGAGGAAAACTGCGTGCTGTAAATGAGTATGGGAATGAGGTGGTAAAGTACTGTCACGTTGAGAACGTACAACTGTTTTCGTACGTCTGTTTCCTTAACTTTTATCCTCGTAATACGTGTTTGTATCATCACGAAATCAAGAAGCAGTGGGAATTTAACATACACCTCGCTTATGCACTTTTTTTTATATTCATCTACTCAACTTGCATTAGGCCATCGTCTCGATTTATTAGAATCCATCAATAAAGTTGCCTGTTCACCGTTCATTCGCCACACATCCCACCCACCTGCATTTAATCTACCGTACAGTCATTATTACGCCTACTCTGAAAATCTTCATGATAGATACGTACAACCTGCTTAGCTTGTGCGGATTCTCAGCGGGAAAGTAATACGGAAATTGCTTGTAAAGGTTTTTCCATCGATAAAAATAACTCGTTGGAGAGAGAAGCTATTTCCCTGATGGCACATCAGAGTCAACCCAAAGAATTCCATACCACTTCTCCAATACAGCTGGTTAATCTGCTGGTGAAGTGAAAAATTATACGGATGGAAACTGTTTGCACTCAAAACGAGCACAACTTCGACTGAATTATTGCAGAGACACTCGCAATTTCTATGGAGATAGCATGGGGGTTAGGAGCAACAGCTGCCAACAAATTTAATTCGTTCGCTCCACTCGTAGCTTGTTTGCTCCTTATCCTCTGTGTAGTATTCAAATGCACTCCAATAATGTTTCTTTTCTTTTTTTTTAGGATTCGTTGAAATATTATTCGTTTATTCGTTTTGAGCACCGTCTGGAGGGATAACTTTGTGTGTACATCTCATGTGTTCTCTTTGCGTTATTTCTACATTCTCCTTGTACAAGTAGATTATCTAGATCCCCTTGACTTACGTAATAGATTTTTCGTTTTCGAAGTGACCTTCGTCCGATACACGTGGACTAGACAGGCAGAATAGACATCTACATTTACTTCTTGGCCTTTTTATGCCGTTATCACGTCTGTGCAATGCTATTTCCTTCTTATCCAACGTTATGTACTTCCTTATTGGGGTGTGAAATCACGAACTCTCCCATAAGGCAGCAGTTGATTTCGTTTTTAAAACAGATTAATCTTAAGTTCTAAATATTGTAAATATATCCGAAACCACTCACCGGATTTTGATAAGTACAATGAGACGCAAATAATGTCTTTTTGATAACTGGAAGTGGCTATGGAAAGAGACTCTACGTGATTTTTTTACAACTAATCCTACTGACAGCAGAATTAAGATTTCGTAAATGGTTCTTGAAATATAATTTTCAAAGCGATAGAGTCCGCGCCAGCGATGAATTTTTTGAATGACTTCTTTAAACCTTCAGCTGCCATTTTCTTTATTCCCTGTACGATTGGCCTTAAGCCATTTTCCAGTATTTTATGGATGATTTTTTAGTGACAGGTTGTGCCACATACGTCGTTGCTCCTATGATACCATGTTATGCTCATAAATTAGTTCGAAGTGTTCACTCTAATTTAGGAGCACGTTACTTTCGAGATAAATTGCACTAGATGGTTATAATTAAAATACAACTGTTCTCTGATGTCCAGTGTGAACTGTCATTCCAGTATGGCAGCGAAATTTGATAGGTATGCTAATGCGTTAATGCGGAATAGATAAACACTGGAAAAAATTGTTACAATTTTGACCACAAGGTGCAAATATGGTGCTCTAAGTTGTCTGTTTGACGTTGTGACGTCCATGTGTCATTTGAGAAGCCATAACGTGAGAAAAATATACGACTATCGAGAAGAGAGACGGTACGCTTCGAGTGAAACTGTTTTATGTGAACGTTAACAATTACAGAGCTGCACTGAGAAACTATCATCGACTGAAAGGTCTGAGGATAAACAGTTTACAGAAGATGACAACTAAAATCGAAAACACGGGTGAGCTTGGTGTGACACGTGGAGGAGGAATGCGACCTGTGCCGGTGGAAGCTGTTGCTGTGACTGCCCAGCCAGCAGCACCGGACAGTGATAGCTAGCGGTCGTGCACTGTCACGGGGACTGTCCACGCCATGGTCAGCAGCACAGAAAGTTTTGTGGTCGATTTCACACTGGTAGCCGTACAAGATACAGACGGTGCAGCAACTGAAACATCGCGATCCACGGCAACGTTCTGAATTTGATCTTCTGTTTCTTGCACGGATCTAACTTGATGGCACGAGGTCGGGAAATGTTCTATGGAGTGACGAGGCACATTTTACGCTAGAGGGTGCAGTGAATACACAGATGTGCCGAATATGGGGCACTGTTAAACCGCATGTTGTATACGAAGAGCCATGTGTCTGTGTGGTGTGGATTCACAGGCAGCTTTACTCTCGGTCCGCTCTTCTTTGAAGAGAATAGACCCAGAGGACCTGTCAGGCATACCGTGACGTCTGTACGTTATCGATACCTTCTTGTACAGCATGTGGTTCCTGCTCTGGAAAAGCGCAACTGTCTGGAAACCACTGTTGCCATGCAAGAAGGGAGAACACGTCATGTCGCTCGCCCAATAAAAGATCTGCTTAATGCAATGTTCCACGAACGTGTTACCTCCAGACGTTTACCAGGCCAATAGCCTGAAAGGCCACCTGATCTGAGTCCGTGTGACTTTTGGCTACAGAGGCACCTAAAAGAAAGAGTTTCCCGAGGACCCGTTCGGTCACTACCTGATCTGAAGGCCAGTATAGATTAAACTTATGTAAGTTTACACATGTTTAACTATGTAGAGAAGCTCATATAAACAAAATTGTCGTCCAACAGATCCAAAAATCATTTCAGCCCGACAAAAGGGCGCAAAGACATTGAGGCTTGTATAAGTTTCTTTCTGGTTAATCATACTGTAATAATAACAAGAAAGGTTTTCATTTTTTAACACTTCGCACAGATATAATAGCTTATTATTTTCCTCAGTACGAATGTTCTGAATAATAATTAGAACCTTGTAAGCTTCCCCTTAACTTCAGATATAGAGCTTCTGTTTTCATACAAGTTTGAAACAATTATTTATACCCTGAAATTTACCCCCAAATGGAAGAAACGATTTTAGACCATAACGCGATCTGAGCAGAATTCTGATAAGCAGAAAAAGCTGACTCAAAATGGCAACAACAGGGGAAAACTCATTTCATGGTAACGCATTTCTGAACATTAAACATCAATTGTAAACTGTGAACTCCTGGTTTCAGTACCACAAAGTCTAACAAATAGCATGTAGGTAGGTTCCGTAAACTCCTAAAACATGTTTTAATATCAGTTGCTCATTGTAATTCAGCAACCTGAAAATCTGTTACTTGATTGACCTTTACGAGCGCAAGCTGTTTGTCTCCGAGGCCTAATGAATTTTGTGGAAACTTCATCACCATCAATGTTGCCTAACGATCTGAAAATCATTTACGAAAAATATAATCAAAGGTTTACATGCTAGTGCAATGCGTTCCATGTATACCAGATTCTGTGGATCATCTAAGTTCATTTAACGGTTTCAGGCAGGCCGCGCGGGATTACCCGAGCGGTCTGAGGCTCTGCAGTGCGGCTGATCCCGGCGGAGGTTCGAGTCCTCCCTCGGGCATGGGTGTGTGTGTTTGTCCTTAGGATAATTTAGGTTAAGTAGTGTGTAGGCTTAGGGACTGATGACCTTAGCAGTTAAGTCCCATAAGATTTCACACACATTTGAACATTTGTTTTCATGCAAACTTCTAATTTGCATCCCGTACGACATAGCAAGTTTATGTCTCAGGACATTGCGAAATGCGTTAATGAATGTTCATAGGCAAATTAAATTAGTGAAGCAGTAACTGAAAACAGAATCAAGTCCTGGTGCTCCGCTCACATGCTGAAATGAAACAACTTTAAATTCATCCTATACATTATATTTAAAAACACACTACAAAAATGATATTTCACATTGAATAAATAAGTAGGATCTTTGTCTTCCACGGCCGAGTGCCCTACCAACTTTTTTGTTGTTGATCTCCTTCATGTTCGCTATAGTGCATTGCATTTGTTCAGGCTGGATCTCTCATGACACCCATTGAAGTTCAACGTTGATCCGTTCACTCAGATTTGTTTTTTAAATTACAGAAGACAGGTAACCCTCTGACCAAACACGCTACGCTACTGTGCCGGCATCAACTGAGCTACCCAAGCTAGTACCTCGTCTCCTACGTTCCAAACTTCACAAAGAACAATCACAAACAAAATCAGATTCAAAAAAATGTTGGTAGAGCACTTCCCTGCGAAAGGCAAAGGTCTCGAGTTCGATTCTCGGTCCGGCACACAGTTTTAATCTGTCACGAAGTTTCAATAAATAAGTTATTCAAGATAACGTAAGCTATGTTGAAGTTTGTCATGCCTATCATTGAAATGGATTTCGAATCACATGTGCCGAAGTAGTAGTGTTGAGTGGTAAATTCGAGGGCGAATTTCTCCGAAGGGTGGAGGAATGTTGAGTGGTACTTAAGTAAATAAATTAGTGAAATCAAAGTGAAGCATAAATTAGAAAATAAATGAAAAACTTAGTTTGGTTTAGAAGAATTACACACGGGCAAACAGCGGGCAGAACAACAGAGCAGAAGAGACAATGACCATGAAGTCAGCAAGTTCCACATAAGCGGACGCTGTCGATTCAGCTGTTGGGCCATCGCCCGACCTGCTCACGTGTTTCTCAGTCGTCACATGTGATCAAAGGCCCTCGCCTACATTCCAAGAGCCAATGACTGACGTTAAGAAGATTCTTCGAGAAGCTTCTCAACGTGACAGAGGAGGCAATGACCGTGAAGTCGTTCACCTACAGTAAACTGAAGTGAATAAATACGCGAGACGCAGTGGGCCCGACAGACGAGAGACGAAGAAGACGAAGAAGTGAAGAAGCGTATCAGTAGTTTTCAGTCGGTTTCGGTGCTGAAGACCGTCATGCAAGAAGAGACTACATCATACACAGAAGCACCAAGTGCGCCGCTGTAATGGAATAGCAAGAAGCAGCCTCGCCGCCAGAAGACAGAAGTTAAAAGGTATTTGAAGTCTGATTTTTGCGTACCCGGGTGACTCGTGAGGACGGGAAGGAGACGACCTCACATCAGCAGTCACCTGTGAGCTGGGATGAAGATCTGACAGCCGAAGATTGGCAAGCGGGAGTCCGTTGCTCGAGTCCGGGAGACTGGCCTTCCCCCGCCGGGCCGCTCCGCTGGCCGACCCACAACACACGCGGCCGCTTAGAGAAGAGAAACACTGGGACGCCACATCCAAGGTACCACCATCCGATGCACGACTTCGCTCGCAATAATTAGACGGGCCACCTCGCGCTGCGCGCCTCCAGTCAACTGGGCGAGACGGCGACACGAGATGCACACCGCCACGCGTAATCAGATGCCGCCGCCGCCGCCGCAGCAGAAGACTTCGCAAACGACACAGCTGCCGCTCTCCGAGACAGAACATCGAGTAAGAAACAGTTGTACAAATCTTCAATAAAAGTTATCTTATGTAAAAATGATGTTTCATTCGACCTCATACCCGAGCCAAGGAAGAACCCACCCTGCCCACATGTTGTTAAGAGAGAAAAATTAATTAATTTAGTATTTCCACCCTGACATAATGATTTAGAATGCTCATCCTGACAATTGACTAGCATCAAAAGGGAAAACCCAGTTACATTTAGCATCACAACTGTTACAGTAGTACCAAGTCGAACACTTTCTGCTGACTTTATAGGTATGCAGTACGTGAAGAAATTGGTAGTGAGAATAGTAAAATTTCTGAAGTTACACATTGTTGTGCTTGAAAATGGCCTAAGGCCGGAATCTGGATTATATAACAATAAAATAAAAATTATTACAGTCAAATTGCGGCAGCATCATTCAGCTTGCAACTGTACCGAACCATGAGTATGGAGACATAATATATTACTGAAAAGCACGTTGATTGTGTCAAGGGGACGCTTGGAACGGTTTTCCGATTTAAAACCCGCTGTTGTTGAATTTATGAAGGAAAAAGAAGTGTAGAAACGAAAATTAGAACATCGGGAATGAATTGCAGACCTCGCTTTTGAAGGGGGATTGACTGCACATTAACTACAGTAAGACTGTGTAAGATAATTTCTTCCTGATTTTCTCTGCATGCATTTAAAAAGAAAGTCGCGTTTTAGAGGGGAGATATGCTGACAAACGCAGTCCTGTTCCCTAAGTTCTCTGCCGGTAACTGCCGGAAACTATCCTTGTAATTCTTTCAATGAATTCTTCGAACCCCTCATTTTCTTTAATGGCGGCGGACTTAAGGAACAAGACTGTGTTTGTCAGAATGTCTCCTTTCTAAACGCAATTTTCATTTTAAATGTATCCCCAGCAAATGAGAAAGAACTCACCTTGCAATGTCTTACTGTGTTCAATGTGCAGTCAAGGTCCATTTGAAATCAGAAGTCTGCAATTCATTCCTGATGTTCTTGTTTTCGTTCCTACATTCCTTTCTCCTTCAAAAATTCAACACTAGCGAGTTTGAAATCGAAAAATCATTCCAGCGTACCCCTTGACTTCAACAGTGTACTTTTCAGTAATTCTGTATGTTATGTCTACATACTCATGTTCGGTTCGATTGAAAACTGAATGATGCTGATGCCATTTGACAGTAATAATTTTTATTTTATTGTTATACAATCGAGATTTCGCCGTTTTATAGGTGATCTGCAGTACTCGGTGCTTATGCAACTGCGTAATAGATAATGAGAATTTTCATCCCCCTCTTCTGTCATTTCCGTTCACTTTTAAAGGCCTTTGTACAACCGTCCTAAATGCCGCCAACAAATAGCGAAGGCTAAACAGTTAGTGACACTAAGATTCTGCCGAATTGAAGAGAGGTGTGCCGCCCGAAAAATGCGTCAGTGAACAAAATGGCGTCTGAAAGTCCGGATTCGCATTATGCGCATCATACAAAATTTTAAATACATGAAAAACATGCTTAATCGAATTAATGACTCACTATTTTTTATCAGATAATGTTTCCCTTCAAAAAAATGGTCCAAGAAGCGCTAACATCGGGTAAAATTTTGTAAAAAGTATTTAAAAATTCAAGAAGGCAAAGCAGTAGATATCTTCTAATGACGATAAATTACAACTCCGCGGTACAGTAGCTTCTAGTAGTTTCGAGCGTTGTCAGACCAATGTCAGCACCAGTCTCAACGGTCTGGACGTACCGGTATACAGAAGGACCCACATGTCCTGTTTTACTAACTGTCCCCTACGTTTGTAACATAGACTAGGTTATATGTACGGAGATTTTAATAGTGATCCTGATAAATATACCCTAATAAAAGGTCGGCCGCTGTGGCCGAGCGGTTCTAGGCGCTTCAGTCTGGAACAGCGCAACCGATACGGCCGCAGGTTCGAATCCTGCCTCGGGCATGGGTGTGTGTGATGTTCTTAGTTAGGTTTAAGTAGTTCTAAGTTCTAGGGGACTGATGACCTCAGATGTTAAGTACCATAGTGCTCAGAGCCATTTGAACCCTAAAAAGAAAAGATCAGACAGACTATGCCACTATATCCCTCAGAAGAATACTCAAGAACCTAATCAATCATTGCCTCGCCGAATAACTGTTTGCATAAGGGCCAGATGTGGACCAACACGTTCTTGACTTTTTCAATTTGTGAAGCCCTTTCTCTTGAATAAATCGTTCAAATTTCCTGCAACTGTAAACGTTTGTTTGTCTACACATGCAAATCACATCTACCGATTTTCGTCCCATTCGGATAATACCTTCGTGTTGCGTCATTTTTTCTGTTTTTTTCTTCAAGTGTATAAACAGCGACCAAGGCAGACAATTGTAGTGACTAGTGATAACGATAGAGGTCTCGTGCGATTTTACATAATTTGTGGACAAAAATATCCGATGTTTATTCACACTCGGGTGGGCCCCGCACATGACGGGCCCTATCCCCCCACAACTGGCTATCCTTTACCGACAAACCACAACGAGTTGTACTAACTGCGTGCGGAAAGTAGAAAGGAAGGAAATAAGCAGGAGTTGTTTGTGAAATGCAGAAGGGCGAATTTCCGGGGCGCTAACCGTGTTTGCTCGGCAGACGCCTGTTTTTACCTGTCTCTGCGAGGCGCAGCCCGGGCCGGCGCGATCGGCCGCGCCTTCGCCCCCGCCGCCCCCGCCGCCCCCGCCGCCCCCGCCGCCCCCGCCGCGGCTGCGGCCGCCTTGTCCCGCCTTGGCCGGCCGCGCCTCGTCGCCGCCATGAATATTCAGCGGCGGCGCGCCGCTCTGCTCTGCTCTGCTGTGCCCGCCTGCGAGCGCCCGCCGACGCTCTAATCAGCGCGTCCCGACGCACAGCGCCGCGCCAGTCCGTGCTGTACTGGCGCCACTAAACACGCGCCTAATGCTGGCACCAGACCGCAGCACGAGCCGAGGCGCCGATGCCCCGGCATGCTTCATCACTCTCTCTCTTTCTCCTTCACACTTCCTGTTCTTTTTCTTTACACTTTTTCCTCTCTTGTCTGATGACAGTGCCCTAGACAGAATACACACTGTCCAGGCCACCTGTCAAAAGCCTTAATAATCTCCACTAGCAGCGTCGACCGCTGCGAGACCTGCAGAAAGAGAGTCAGTCAGGTTCTGGAAGGTACTGACAGGAATTTCGAGCATGCCGACTCCAGTCTCGTGACCAGCTGCACTACGTTCCTCGGTTGAGCATCCATGGGTGAACAGCCCGTTCGAGGTGATCTCACCAGCTGGGTTTAAATCCGGGGAGTCTGGAGGTCAGACGAGTACGGTAAACTCATTCTTGTGCAGTTCGAATTAAACACGATGCACTGCAGGCTGCGTGACACTTTGAATTTTCCTGTTGGTAGATGCTATCATGCCGAGGGAAAACAGACCGCATAAAGTGGCGGGCGTAGTCCCAAAGGGTGGACGCATGTTGATCCATCGTGCCTTCCAGAAGTGATTTCAGACGTTCCCCAAGGTAGTGTGATAGGCCCTTTGCTGATGCTTATCTATATAAACGATTTGGGAGACAATCTGAGCAACCGTCTTCGCTTGTTTGCAGATGACGCTGTCGTTTATCGACTACTAAAGTCATCAGAAGATCAAAAACTGCGAAACGATTTAGAAAAAATATCGCAATAGTGCGAATAGTGGCAGGTGACCCTAAATAACGAAAAGTGTGACGTCATCCACATGAGTGCCAAAAAGAATTCCGTAAACTTCGGTTACACGATAAATCAGTCTAATATAAAAGCCGTAAATTCAACTAAATACCTAGGTATTACAATTACGATCAACTTAAATTGGAAGGAACACACAGAAAATGTTTTTGGGAAGGCTAACCAATGACTGTGTTTCATTGGCAGGACACTTAGAAAATGTAACAGACCTATTAAGGAGACTGCCTACACTAAGCTTGTCCGGACTCTTTTTAGAATACTGTTGCGCCGTGTGGGATCCTTACCAGATAGGACTGACGGAGTACATCGAAAAAGTTCAAAGAAAGGTAGCACGTTTTGTATTATTGCGAAATATGGGAGAGAGTCTCACAGAAATGTAGATGTAGATGTAGAATGGCAAGATTACCAGGCAATGCCATGAAAACATTCCCCAGACCAAAGTGTTCCCGCGTCCAAGCCTGGACCCATTGTCCTGAGACGTTTCACGTCGTACACGCCAATGGCCATCTGTCCGATGGAGCGAAAACGTGATCCGTCTGAAGAGACCACTGGTCGCCACGCAACGGACTTCCAGTTGCGGTATTGGGGTGCAAATTGCAGCCTTCGTCGCCGACGAACAGCAGTCGGCATGGGTGCGTGAGCCAGGCGCCTGCTGAGCAGGCCCACACACAGCAACATCCGCTCAACGCTCGTTGAGGAGCTGTTGGTAGCCCCTTGGTTCATCTGACGGTCAGTTGCTCAATGTTGCTCGTCTATCGGCCCGTATCTCCGCAGCGTCTTCCACCCCTGTCGTCTTTGACCCATGGTGCACCAGAATTGACTCGGCCCGAGTTTTGGGAAGCGCCACTTTGGCGTTCACGGTGTACTTTAATCACGACGGCACGCGAACGGTTTACAATCTTAACCGTTTCGGACATGCTTCCACCCTTGGCCCGAAAGCCAGTGAGATACCCTTTTAGACAAGTGCATTGTTGCCCACGTCGCCGCTCCCCCCCCCCCCCCTCCCCCAAACCTGACAATCTCTCCATACCCTCCACTGCTAGTGATTCACCCGTAGTCTGTGAGGGGTTACTGCACGTTGAGCATAGACAGTGCTCACGTTAATGTGACTCGACAGCATCGTAGTAAACTCTTAGGCCTTCACACTTAACCAATCGACATGCCTAATATAGTGAACTATTTTTTTCAAAATCTGAAAGCAAAGGGATATTACAGTCGAAATTTTTCCTGGGTTCATTTGACACTGCTGCAAGCCTTAATGATGATGATATCTTGGGCCAGCACCTGTGACTGAGCGGTTCTGGGCGCCTCAGTCTGGAACTGCGCGCCTGCTACGGTCGCAGGTCCGAATTGTGCCTCGGGCATGGATGTGTGTGACGTCCTTAGGTTAGTTAAGTTTAAGTAGTTCTTAATCTAGGTAGACTGGTGACATCAAATGTTATGTCCCGTAGTACTTAGAGCAATTTGAACCATTTGATGATATCTTTGTTAAAATATTACAGAGGCAAAATATTTCGTCCATCCAGAAAGTTCCGAGATTGATTTTATTCCTTGCGCGCAGGTGGGGTCAACGCAATAACTATGGCGGCACCTTCATCTAAAAACTTTGAACAGGGAACGTGCGATCGACGAATTAATTACTTGTGATTAGAATTCGTTCCTGGAAATGAATCAGTATGAACCTGCCGCAAGACGAAGAAGTGCAGAAGTTCATCTGGATTGTTAAAGCTTTGATGCCACTTAAGTCCATGTGAAACGTCCCCTTTGAACAATTTATACACGACTGTACTTAACCTGACACACAATATTTTTTTTTTAGCGCAACGCAATCTGACTTTCAAAATTCCCTACAAAAAAATGGCCCTGACTAACATTAAACTATACCTTTCACAAATCACTTACCTCACAAAAATCTTCGCTGCTCAAGCTACTGCAATACAGCGAGTGCCACTACTGCTAGCTAAATAAAAGATTCAAACTACGGAAGGCACTAACTACTGATAGGGATAGTTAGCAAATGAAAGATATTAATAGAGAACAAGCAATGTATTTACCTTGATGTCATCATATATAAATATAGCAGTTCATGACAAATTTCAAAACTCCGCCATCTCTCTCCCCACATCCACCACTGCTGGCGGCTCACCTCCAACTGCGCAACGCCACGCGCTGCCCACAGCCAGCTGCCCAACACTACAATGGCGAGTAATTCAACAATGCAAAGCAGCCACAGACCGCACACAGCACAGCCAGCGACTCTCATATTGAGCGCCACGTAACGTTGCCAACAAGAAAACATAAACAGCCTACTTACATAGAGAAAACATAAACAGCCTACTTACACATGTGACGCTCGAACATATCATCAAATTACTTACGATACCTTCCCGTAAGACGAAATCTGTTTCGTGCCTCATGCAGTTTAAATAAATCTTGTGATTACATATATACAGACAATGTGAAATGTTCAGGAGAAATCGAACAGTGAGGTATAGGCATCGGGTAAAAATATGAAATCACAGCGAGAAATGCGGCAAGCCTGCAGCTTTCCCTGTCCTACTGGACCACTAAATGTACCTGTGTTATGTCCTCAGTTCGTTGCAAGTATCAGTCGTGTCGGAGATAAGTGAATTAGAATCTGGGTAGATTGTTGGTGGTAGTATGGTGGGTGCTCCCGTAACCAAGGCAGTCGAAGTGATTGGTGTTTCGACAGGTGCTGTATCGATGTTTCTTGCCGCATACAGAGGAAGGGGAGAAACGCCATCTGATAAGTGACAACGCGGACAGAGGTGTATGTTGAGTGATCGTGATAGACGGTCATTGAAGAGGACTGTGACGAAAAACGAGAGGAAAACAGCTGTAAAATTCACTGCAAAGCTTAATGTCACGCGTGCGATCCCTTTTAGTACCAAAATAACACGAAAGTAACTCCATAAGCAGGGAATTGCAGGATGAGCTGGAATTCCAAAACCAGTCATCAGTTGTGTAACAGCCCGCAAAACGAAAAGTTGGTGACGAAGCCATAAAACTTGGACCATAGAGCAATGGGAAATGGTTTCTAACTTCTGGCCGAGTTTACGCCCCAAGAGTAAAACTTGGTTCCACTGACGATTTGGACAGCCATATCGTGATATTCCATGAACTGCATGGTTAGTTTGCAGGGTCGCATTACTGCCAAGGGTGTGATCATTTTGGCTTATCAGTCCATCCCATGATACAACATTTATTCCCCAGCAATGATGCTGTGCTCCAAGACGACAACTCGCATCCTCCAGGACTGGTTTTGTGAGTACTCCCCTGGCAGTCACCATACCTCAATGCTACTGAGCCTTTCTAGTCTACTATGGAGAGAAGGGTGTTTGATCGTTATCCAACTCTATCATCGCAACCTGAACTTCCATCTGAAAACCATACAGGACCTGTTTTTATCCATTCCGAGACAAGTGGAAGAAGCTATTTTCCAAGATAACGCCGCTACTACACGGTATTGGGCACGGTAATGTGTACTGCTTGTGATTTTTCATATTTTTTCCCATCCCGTGTAGGTAGGAACTCTCGAGAAAGACCATAAATGTACGCAAGGCTTTCAGGGGGAGGGGGGGGGGGGGTATATCCAGTCCATTCGGTTTTCACCACAGTTTCATGGAGGTTTCCTTTGCTTGTAAGGCAAATGACGGAACTGTTAATCCTTCGCAAAAATTTGCAGTTAGGTAAGCTTTTTTTCCATTTCGTGTGCCGTAGCCACGAATCTACTGAAAAAATTCCATTTACAAAGTTGGCTGGGTTGGGTTTATTTGGGGGAAGAGAGCAAACAGCGAGGTCATCGGTATCATCGGATTAGGGAAGGATGGGGAAGGAAGTCGGCCGTTCCCTGTCAAAGGAACCATCCCGGAATGTGCCTGAAGCGATTTAGGGAAATCACGGAAAATTTAAATCAGGATGGTCGGACGCAGAATTGTACCGTCGTCCTCCCGAATGCGAGTCCAGTATGCTAACCACTGCGTCACCTCGCTCGGTAAGGCTGGCTGCTATGTAATTGTTGTCATTTATATATCGTCAGCTTATTCCGGCTCTTTACCGTTTTCAACGGTGTACTTTTAAATTTATTCCGTCACCCTTTGTGGGTGTAAACAAAACGACATGTATCATTTTAATACCTAACTGTAGTCGCAGTAAGGACGAGCCAGCGTAACGTTCTATATTGGTAATCGCTTTGAAGTAACATTATTGCCGCAGTAGCATACGCATGTAAACAAAAAAATTCATAATGTATCATACAGAACGTTGTTCTACCCGAGTTGATTCGACGCGATCCAGTTTACAGTGAACAGCGGCTCAGAGGAATACCGACAGCCAACAGCGCGCAGTTGATCCCACCCATCCACATCTACTGGAGACAGGATGCATATTATAGATCTTTCGTCGGTGCATTTAAAATTATCATTTAAGCACTCTACCTCGAACACACAAATCTGTTGACGCTTATGTCATGTGATATAGTAAATCATTCTATAAAATTAAGTCAAAACTTTAAATACAAACAGTTTCAAGGATTGAAATTATAATTTCACAAGGTTGAAGAGGTTGTAGATTGTAATGTACAAACACACACCTACTTGCACATTTTTTGGGCATTTACTTGCAACGTTTATATCATTCCATTTTATCAAATACTCAGATGAAGTTCTGTAAAAGTCTTGTACAACATAATTCTGTTTGTTCGTTCAACATTCTGGCCCACTCTCTTTTTACGACGTACGTGCATTCCATTTCCTTCAGTGCACCGAGACTTTGCAGTACTTTGACGCCTCTGAATTAGTTTGGGCCGTTCCTTCCAAACGTCTTCCCACTGTGGAAGACCCTGTGGTGTGTAATTTCCCCTAACATTCCAGAACTAACTGTGGGGAGGCCACCGCTTTAAGAACCAGCTTCCAGAAGTTGGTGAACAAAGTTAAATGGGTGGCACGGAAATTACGGCCCTAGGCATACCTCTTAATGTGGAGAATTCGCACAAAATTTTATCCTAACTACATTATGTGACTGAAGTACTATGTGGTTTTTGACTTAGACCTGATTGCTAAGCCTACAACTTAATGTATGTGAAGCGGTCGAACAGAAACAGTGATACAATTCAGTAATCACGTTTATTCATAAACACATAGAAAATGAATCATCAAAAATCTGTAGACTTACATCTATCCAAATTTACATGAAGATCAAGTGAAAAGCAGTGTCACTCTCCTTTGAGTTAAATTACTTCTTGGCCTCTTAAGAATTCACTAGCTCAGTGTTCACGATAACTGACAACTGCTTTATCCTGTAAGTTTCAATCTGAACGGTGATTGGAAATCGGTGGCTCAAACTGAGAAGTCCACACATTCATTGCCAGTGGAAAAGGAGACGAGACAGGATGTCGTGCTGTATTTGTCAGGAGTCAGATCAAACTGAACTGCTCTGTCAGTGGTGTGAATTCTGTTCACTGTGAGCACGAATGGGCTGCGCCGAACTCTGCGCTGCAAACGTGCTGGCTGCTTCGCAAAGACGGAGTCCTCAGCGCCTTTGTGGGACTACAAGATGTGGCAGTCTCTACAGTGCTGCTATGCAAAGTCCATCGGACACCGTCGCTTCCTACCCGAATGTGGAAGCGGACACTCTCGCGTCCTACCGCACAGTCGAACCAGACACTTCCGGGTCCTACCGGCAGGTGCTGCTCCTGCGGCGCTCACTTAGGCCCTGCATATGTGCCAGTAGACAATAGCAAAACTGCTGCCCAATCACGGGGATTCCCTCCATCAGAGAATCCCGCCAAAAGTAGGGCGTCTTTTCCAGCTTCAAGTGGCAGCATCAAACTCTGACCAACTCCCACAGCGAATTCGTTTGAATGCTCCGATCCGACATAACACCATCATATTTACACCAAACGCACGTTCTTCAGCCAAAGTCCACAGCCTGACAGTTGGCAATGGATGTTTTAACACAACCACTACGAAGCTAGAGTTTTTTTGCTGTGGCCTGCACTTTATGCAAGCGGCAGATGCTGATCTTCAAAAGAAGTCAGAAAATACTGGATGCGGAGCTTAAATCACAATTCGGATTTCCCACGATATCGTAGTTCCGCCGGAAGTCGCGATTGGCGTTCTTGAAAACCAGATGCACCCAATAAACAGTCAGAATGGCCGGGGTGTTACGGACAAGTGCTGAGTACAACCGAAGAGCCGAAATTATCGTAAGTGTTCTTGCTGGGCGATCGCCCACTTACGTAGTTCGATTCTTCCCTACCCGAGATCACCAGTTTACGATATTTTGGGCAAGTATAATGCTTCGGAGAAGTATGAGGAGGTTCTGCTAACCCGGCGAGGAAACTTCATTCGAGGAAACGCGTGCCACGAACTGCGGTAGTCATCAAAAATCTCAGGCGCTGATTTCGGGGGAGCCGGGGCAATCGCTGAGGAAATTGGCGTCATTCTTGAATGTCAGCGGGCGAACAACGCCTCGGATGCCAGAGGATTATCTCATACGAGACATTTAGTCCAAAGTTGGCTCTCAGATAACGTTGACAAGCTGTGGTCAAAGGAATTCTGACCCCCGGATAGCCCCGATTTGAGCCCCTCCCACCAATAAGTCAAGTCACTCTAATGTCGCATCCGTACGCACCGCTATCGAAGCAGCATTCGCGAATATGGACGGCGCTGTTATAAAGAGTGCGTGCTATCGCCTCAGGACAAGACTGGAGGCGGTCATTGCGACCGAAGGGGGCTACATCGAATAATGTTACTCTTGAAAGGTACCACTACTTAAAATGTAAATGAATTTTCCTTTTCATTTGTATCTTGTTTTAATAAATTTGCTTTTCATTTTCATTTGTATCTTCTTTTCATAAATTTGCTTTTTTAAAAAGTTTCATTTGTCCGGATTTAAGCACGACACCCTGTATGAGTACGTGCCCCGGACTCCTACAGATGGCAGCGTATTGCCTTTGGCCGGACCTAAGCTGCAAGCAATCGATAGGGAGGACAATGCTTGGAGTCCCCTGTGGGTTCTGGGCCGACCTCACCTCGAAGTATCTTATGCTACCCAGGCCACCGTCCCGACCACTGGTCACTGATCTGCTCTGCACATTCGCATCCACTCCAGAATCATTCATTATTCATTAAAAACAGTCACTGGGTTAATAAAGACACGCACGCAAATTATACACGACACCTTAGGGCCTGTCACCGTGTTTTATGATCCCAATGATATTTTTATACCTATTTTCCTTGCTGTCAGCCTCAGAATGATAAATATATTTTAATTATTTGCTGATTGCTTTTCAGACGTATTGGCACAATTATCTAGTAAAGATTGGTTTATACCTTGACGTAGTCGTCCGTGTGCTACAGGATGTTCGGAAGAGACGCAACCTTATGGAAGAATGTTTCTGTTTTGTTGCAGGTATGATCCTTCTGTAATTGAGTAAGAAGCGGACTGCACATTACAGTAGAGAGGTTTCGTTGTCACACTGTGCACTGGATGTCTCAGTTGTGGCGAGACTCAGAGGACCTCCACAGAAAAATGCAGTGAGTATTCATCAACCATCTCCATTGTTAAGTGACTGCATGATAGCTTCTATCAGAGACATTAGCCGTATAGGCACTTTTGTTTTCCATGACTGTGTGTAATAAAGATTTTATTTATGTAACACAACTAGTAACGATGTTTATGATTTCTTGACTCTCTAACGATCTGTCACGTGTTCTGAGCCACTGGTACTCACCATCAGCCACCAACGCATATGAGTCGAATATTAATTACGTTACTAATATTATTAACGAGTTTATCGCAATTTTTGAGTTAGCAGTGTCTTCTTCAGTTCCAGACGATAATATGCCTCTCTCCATAGAAAATGAAAACAAGTGTGTGGTGTATTTGTTGCCAAAATAGGCTTGCTAACGTAAACGTTTATCAGTGTCCTTATATTGTCCACTCACTGCATCTGTGAGCAATGTGTGTTGCGTTGGTCGAGCATCTGTCTTCGTTTTGTAATACTCTCCCGCAATGTTTTAAGTCACATTCCACTTTGCACACTGTTAGTAAAATAAGGCTAAAACTGTACAGTATACTAGTACATAATATTTTAATATACATATTCAGTGCGTAATATTACTATGTTATATACGCAAGGAGCATGACAATATAAATAGGAGATGGGTGCTATATAAAGACCAGTTGCTCTCATCTTGATCTCATAGACTGGTAGAGATGATTTACCTAGTTAATTAGTTCACGTGCGTTGGATTCCTTGTATAATTAATAGCAATGATGAGAAACGAGCCATTTTATCCTCACAATACACATTCATTTTAAATATGACTGCACGCTGACCATGCACAAGGTTTTATTCTTAACACAGGTGGAAGTTAGTAGTGCCTAGTCACCGTCTTTTACACATTACAAAAAACAAATTCTTCTACGGAATAGAAGGACCTGTCAAGGAGAAATTTTTTCATTTCGCTTTCAAATTTAATTTTGCTGTCTGTCGGCTGTTAATTCCTCTTGTGTGAAGTACGATGTGGTAATGCAATAACATATCACATATACAACACTTATCTCACTGTACTTGAATGTTTATACGATAAGGAACAACGAAGATGGGGTGGTATATTTTCTAACTAAATAGTAACAAATGATTATACATGAAGAAGGGTAAGTGTCTTCCTGACATTTTGGTGTAAACAAAAGTATCAGTGTTTTTACTTCCTAGAGCTGGCCTTTGTAGAGACTTGTACCCATTTGTTGTTGCTATGTTTTGTTGGAAATCTGGTTTGTTAAGAGAAAATTTATGTGCACGGTTTTTAAAGGCTCTTAAAGCAGCTTTCTTACGGTAACTGCGATACGTAGAGCTTTTTTATATGGTAGTGCCATTGTGTTACTTGTACACTTCGATAGCTACCTAATGATTGCTACTAGTTAACGTAATACTTGGGACGTTTAATGGTGAATTTAGTATTATTGTGCCAGTCATTGAGTAAGTCAAATAATGTGTTCATATCATCAACATATCCATTAAACACTGAGAACGTGTCATCAGTGGATCCCCTGTAGTATTTTCTTCGTTGTGTTGCCTTTACTATTCAATACTTCCTTTTTTTAGGCGGCTGACAAATACGTCATAAATGAGGCTGATGTGTGAGCTATCAATTGCTGACCTATATTCTGTTAGTTAAAACCTTCCACTGAAACTGAAATGATTATAGGATATCATTACATTAGGTAGGTCAGTTGTTTGTGGTATGAGAATTTGTGTGTGTTCGCCGTGTTTAACCAGGTTCGATTTCGTATCCAATCACATGCGTGGGCAGTGAAACTGATGGAAAGTGTCGGAATGGCAGGCAGTGAAGCCTGAGAACAAAAGCTCCTATCAGATATGGAACGGGGAATTAATTTTCGAGACGGTAGGCCTCGCGTCGCTTGATCGGCTCACCTGCGAGTCATGTACTTCACTGCTTCTTTGACAGCAGTATCCCATTACGACGACACTGTGGCTGTATATTAATTTTTCTTAAACCAAGGAATTGACTTTGGCAATGTAATGTTTAGATTATGGAGATTTGTTAGCTTGTAGAAGCTGAGTGTGCACAGTTATCGTACAGTTCTCCTGATTTGTCCTACTCGTATGCGCATATCCCTCACATCTCTTCGACTGCGCACACTTCTTTCTATGCTCAGCTTTCTTTTTTTTTTCTTTTTCTTTTTTAAAAAAAAGAAAAAACATCAAAGTCAGGCGACAGGTGGAATCCACCCGAACCCATGCCGTTATGGGGTATGTGAAGTGGAGCTGGCATTCACAGCTTTCATCATTTAACGCTGCAATCAAGCTCTTCTGCGAACCTTGCAGAACTAGAACTCCTGGAAAAAGGATATTGCGGAGACATGGCTTAGACACAGCCTAGGGGATGCTTCCAGTGTGAGATTTTCACTGTGCAGCGGAGTGTGCGCTGATATGAAACTTTCTGCACGGTTTGCAGGAGAGCTTCTGTAAAGTTTGGAAGGTAGGAGACGAGGTACTGGCAGAAGCAAAGCTGTGGGGACGGGTCGTGAGTCGTGTTTGGGTAGCTCAGTTGCCGGCACGGTAGCTCGGCGTGTTCGGTCAGAGAGCCGGTTGGCCTCTGTAATAAAAAACTGAGTGGAAGGATCAACCACTGAACTTGAACAGGATGTCTTGCGACGTCCGCAACGACCAAACATGACGATAAATAACGAACAAAATGCAAAAAAAAGTTGTTAGAGCACATGCCCGCGGAAGGCAAAGGTCCCGAGTTCGAGTCTCAGTCCGGCACACACTTTTAATCTCCCAGGAAGTTTCATATCAGCGCACGCTCCGCTGCAGAGTGAAAATCTCGTTCTGGAAACTTTTGTTTCTTCAATATTTGTTAGCTTGTAGAAGCTGGCCTATTTACGTCTGCCTGCCAGTGGCGGACACATCAACTTTTATGTTGGGAGAGACGTTTCGCTTTCCACCCAACTCTGTGAGATTAGTGTGTACTGTATTACTGGTGAGTGACAGTAGATTCATTAGGAGGGGGAAGATTGTTGTTAATGTTACAAATTTTTCATTAGTCGGCATTCGGAAGGTATACTGCAGTTGGCTAATGAGAACCTGGTGCTGGCAGAACCAACAAGATTTTCAGAAGGAGAGCAGAGACACATTTCGCCTTGGATTGCCAGAGAGGGAACTTCTTCATCCTAGACCGTCAGAGGGGGAGATGCCTTCGTTTATAATTGCAGAGACCGGGGACGTAGTCCAAGAGCAGGTCATACGATTAGATCCCGAGGCTGTACTTTTAACTCTCAGCTGTCACCGCGGCCGTCTTTACGTTTGAGTTCGATGGTTAGTGTAACGTGGAACCGAATGCACACTAATAAGGGGACTGCGAAGTCGTTTGTTTCAAGTCAGGGGGATATTTTCTCAAAATTAGTTCAGACACTCAGCCAGTTAAATTCAGCATGCGTTTAGGCAAGGAACTGGTGCGTTCTGGGTTAGTTCTTTATCTGATGACTAATTTGTAATTTGTGTGTACGTAACTAACTGTATCATTTCCTTCGCAAATGCCAACCACCTGTGACATAGTATTATCGCATACCTTACGTAATTCATTTTTACCTTATAAATTTCATAACTATTTGTTTTGTCTATTCAATGGCTGAACTCAAGTTACTGCACCTTAGTAAATGTCGACGCTACAGCTATCCTCCGCCGCAAAGATGCCGCACGTCCAATCAGAAAGAGGAAATAGAAACGCCCCCCTGCCTCCCCCGAGCATTGCGAGACGCAACCACCGCGCCGCGACTTGATAAGCGACGACACAGGACGCGAGCGGCAGTTCTGTTTTGTCCACCGTCAAGAGAGGAGGCCTGCTTCCGCCTCCGGTGGACATTGGGGGTAACTTCGCGTCGCCGCGCTCTGCTCCGCCACTGTTGCACAGTGTGTCGCGTGGCGTCAGCGGACATGTCTCCATAGTGTCTGAAGTAGACAGAGTTCATATCTCTATAGAATTGCGATTTCACGCATCTCAGAGTTCTCGACTGCTTGCTATGTTTGGAGGCCAAGACGTTGAACTGCACACTTCATTGCACGTGTGAACATTCAGTCACAGCCGTGGAGAGAGAGAAAGAGAAGTGTATTACTTTTCGCTTCAGATAGTATATTCTGTATTTGGGCTAATCAGTGTTATTGACTGTTCTCTTTGGCAACCTGTGTGTAGGAAAGCAGAACACAAAATATAAGTTGCATTCTGTAGTTGGATGAGACCCCTTTACCGTAACATAAATATGTAATTTATGGTACCAATATTTCATGTCTAACTGGGTCCCCATTGTCTGAATTCGTATGTTCAGTAGTATCCATAACGTGGTGTTTTTTCTATATAACTTACCGGGAGCGCTCTGTTCACTGCATGAGTCACCGGTTTCAGATCTTGCTACCATCTCAGGAGTATGCTAAATTATCGACTGTAGTCTCAGTAGTCGTGGAATCCTGACCAACATGAGCAGCAATGTCGTCTCCAGGTAAGTGGGCTCATAGTGTATACCTCTGTCCACATAACCTGCTACTAATCGGAAAAATGCGCACGATTCGAGTTTCCGGCTTAGCCCTCGCACAACCGAGGGGAAGGGGCTGTGGTGTTGTATGCACACTTTTGGAAAAAAATTGTAATCTAGACAGTTACTTTATATTGTAAAATTTTGGTAAAAGAAAATTTTATTGTTTTTAATGAATTCTTTTACCAGACTGCATATATGTTTTAAAATTTTCAGTTAAACCTAAACCAAAAATTTAAGTCTGTGTAGTAGACGTCACTTTCCCTACTGAATATCGTATCCAGTTTTTCGAGGTTTGTGGCCTTCCTTACACACCAACATCTGTTCAAACAGTAGTTGAGAGTAAAATTCATCAAGTGCATAGCCCACCAGGTTCAGATCTTGTTAGCATCTCGGGAGTGTGCATTCTAATGTTTTTATTTTTCATTTCTCATTTCTGTTTATTCTTATTTCGTATAGGCCAACTAAGGACCACGGCATTCAACTAGTGTGTTTGAAGTGGGCTTTGGCATTTTGCCCAGTAGTTACGCATCCTTTCGCAATGTTGTTGCTTCCTCTCCTGTGTCCAGAGGGTATCAGTCTTCTTTCTTGGTAGTCTGTCCTAGAACTTTTGTCTAAGCTTCTTCTGAGTATTGTCCGATCCTTCAAGTTTCCTTCTGTTATTCCCAGTTCCTGAAGATATTTCTCTACTTCCATCAACCATCGTGACTTGGTCTTCCTCTTTTGACAGTAACAGAGAAGCTGGTTGGTCAATCTGTCACGATTAATCCTGTTAACGTGTCCACAAAATGCTAGACGTCTCTTCCTAGCTACATCTGTGATTTATCTATTTATTTTTTGGTGGTCATGAAGTCGGTAGAATAAGTTATTGAAAGTACATCGATATTGATAAGATTATACTAAAATATTAGTGCAGGCTCTGGACCCTACTTACACATCAATATTTCTTTAAAAATTATGTTGTTAATATAAGTCAACAACAGTTAGCGATTTTGATTTTTAATTATTTTTTATGGTTGGGCATTAAATATTCCTTGGTATTGTCCCCGTATGGAAACCGCCTTGGTGTTGCTAGGGTTAACACTGCTGTGTGGTTGGAGGAATGGGGGTTGGCGATAAGGGGGGAGGGAAGGGGGTGGCAGAGAAAGAGGGGGCGGGGCGGCAGATCGATGGTCGGCTGTGGCGGCCCTAACCGGAATGAACGCGTCGCCGGGTCCGGCCTACCTCACCGTTTGTCCCGCCGGCTATCCCAGCAGCCGGCAACAGTTGAAAGCCTGGCTGGGGCCACACAAAGCCGGCCGCCTCGACAAAAGGCCAGGCCGACGATACAGACCCACCTCAGGCAGGAGGCGTTTTTACGGCTCTCCACGACTCTCGTCTGCGCATTCTGATCTACGCAAGATAGACCAAAAGAAATCATCAAAGGGCATACTGGCACCTGCAGTATAACTGGGTCAGAAATGAGATGTGGCATCAAAAATACATTACGGTGTAGCCGGCCGGATTGGCCGAGCGGTTCTAGGCGCTTCAGTCTGGAACCGCGCGACCGCTACGGTCGCAGGTTCGAATCCTGCCTCGGGCATGGATGTGTGTGATGTCCTTAGGTTAGTTAGGTTTAAGTAGTTCTAAGTTCTAGGCGACTGATGACCTCTAAAGTAGAGTTCCATAGTCCCAAGTGAGCCCCACAACAGCAATGCGCTGATGTATCGGCAACCCTCTGGACGGAGTGGTATGGCGTACATACATAGCTGTAAGGCGTCGGCTCCCAGGATTTCGGCCGCAGGCGACAGTCGTATCGAATGTGGTAGACGGCGGGGCTTCGAACCGCTTCAACATAGCCCTGGAGAAGTATCTTCGGCCAGGTCACGTTGAGTAAACTCTACTTCTTGGGGACCTTCTTTGGATTAGTCTGTACGATCTGTCGTCGTAATCCACTTTCTTCTCGAAGCGGAAGAACACTGAGAGAGTTTTATACTAATTTTTGTCAGGAGTTATTGTTTTGGTAGTAGACCTTTCTCTCATTGATCTGGAAACTGTTGTCTCTTAAGCATCTCAATAAGTGAGATATGGTAAAGTCTACTAGGACATCCTGGAGAATATTAAAATGAAAAAATAGAAAATGAAATTGAACTTTCGAAATACCTACTAGGGCTGTACATAAAATATGGACATATCGAATCTGCCCCAGGAAATATCGGTATATAGCGGACATTTTCTCTGATCCGATATATCGAAATATCGATGTCAAAATGGACATATCGAGTGCCGATATTTTAATTTTATGTTATTTTGGCATCGCAGTTTTCGGTGAATACTTGAAATTGATGTAGAACATATTTTTACTTTCACTATGTGCATGAGTTTTACAACTTTTTGAGCTTTCATCCTATCCAGTCTTTCTCTTTGGCAGTGTGAAGCAAGTAAAGGTGGCACAAAGGGAGAAATTCGAATGCAGTAGCGGGAGGGGGTGTGTGTGGCGGTGTGAATGGAATAACAAGATTTCCGATACGAAGAAATAGCACACCAGTCACGTTAAAAAAAGCAATTTTAACGCGTCTGGTGTGTTATTTCTTCATATCGAGATTCCTAAAATAGAATAACTGAAAATGATGAAGAAAAATCTAAATGTTGAGATTGGTATTTACGGCCGGTGAAGATATGTGAGGGGAAATACTGATGCAATCGGCACTCGGCGATACCAATAAAAACTACAACGTTTAGCTTTAGCTTGCAGTTTTGCTTCATCAGGTGTATTTTGACATGTAGCCAATGACAAATTAAGAAAGGGAGGTATGAGAGGTTAACTGGAATGAAATATTGCATGACAATGCATCATGTATACAGTTGTTAGTCAACTAACACAACAGTAGACGAAAAACGTAGTGTAATACAAGCTTTTCATCTGCCCAAAATCCCATCATTCACTTACAGATTTTTGAATTAAGTGGTTTTCTTTCAGTTGTTGTTCTGAGAGGAGGGGGGGGGGGGGGCAGGCAGGCTGCTGCTAGTTTATGATGTAGAGTATATCTAATAATGAATCAATAGTTCACAACTCTAAAATCTGCAGTATATTTAAAATGTCAGCCGATATTTTTGGAGGCCGATATGTCGACACTTTCTCCTCTGATATATCGATACTTTTTTCGATATATCAGGGACAATAACGTTCTTTTTTTACCTATCAGTATAATGGATTCCCGATATTTTTAAAAGTGTCAACAGTCCTAATACCTACGAAACTGGCTAGGCGACGAGGACGTAAGCTCCGGGAGAGACTAATAGGAAGAGGGAGACCAATAGAGAGACAAAGAGAATAAAAGGTGGAAAGAGAGGCGTGTGTGTGTGTGTGTGTGTGTGTGTGTGTGTGTGTGTGTGTGTGTGTGTGTGTGTGCGCTAGAGAGAGAGAGAGAGAGAGGGGGGGGGGGGGGGGAAGTCCAATCGACAAAGCTGCCGCATCCTGAAAAATAAGAAGGAACATTTTGTTTAGCTCGGGCTGCTAAAACCGACCAGACGTCGCGAATGCCCCAATGTAATTTGGCAGCGGCGACAAACGCTGACATTTGAGCAGCCAGAGTGGAGGCGAGGTCTGGCGACGGGTATTGACAGGGCGGCCGCGCTAATCAGTAGTGTGGTGTCCGGGGTGGGGGTGGGGGGTGTGGGAGTGGTGGTGGTGGTGGTGGTGGGGGTCGTGGTGGGGGGACCGGCCCGCTGTGTCCGCGGCAGAACAAGCGGATGTGGGCCGCGCGTCGCCAAACGGGCCCCTGGCGTTGTACGGCGCAGGCGGCGCAGAGTCTGCTGCACGTAGGGCGGGAGGCGGGCGCGGCTGCTGCTGCCACGAGGGCTCACCTTGAGACGCCACTGCACTTCCTCAGAACAGTAAGCCTGATGTTGTCATTGACATGCTGTTGTGAGGTGGTTGAAGTTCTCTAGGTGTATAGATACAGCAGAAAGGAATCGCTTAGTAGGCAGTACAGCTCAAGAGGAATGGACATCTCTAAAAAGGTCCATCACAGAAGGTGAGAAGGAAAACATAGGTACAAAGAAGGTAACTACAAAGAAACCATGGGTAACCGAAGAAATACTTCAATTGATTGATGAAAGGAAGAAGTACAAAAATGTTCGCGAAAACTCAGGAATACAGAATTATAAGTAGGTGAGGAATTAAATAAATAGGAAGTGGAGGGGAGCTAAGACGAAATGGCTGCAGGAAAAGTGTGAAGACATCGAAAAAAAACCGATTGTCGGAAGGAAAGACTAGGTGTACAGGAATGTCAAAACACCCTTCGGCGACATGAAAAGCTAGGGTGATAACATTAAGAGTGCAACGGGAATTCCACTGTTAAATGCAGAGGAGAGACCGGATAGGTGAAGAGAATACACTGAAAGCCTCTATGAGGGGGAAGATTTGTCTGATGAGATAGAAGAAGAAACAGGAGTCGATTTAGAAGAGATACCGTATGCGGTATTAGAATCAGAATTTAAAAGAGATTTTCAGGACTTAAGATCAAATAAGGCAGAAGGGTTAGATAACATTCCATCAGAATTTCTAAGTGGCAACAAACGACTATCCACATTGGTATTTAGGGTGTATGAGTCTGGTGACATAGCATCTGACTTTCTTAAAAGCATCATCCACACGATTTCCAAGACGGCAAGAGATGACAAGTGCGAGAATTATCGCACAATCAGCTTAACAGTTCATGCATCCAAGTTGCTTTCAAGAATAATATACAGAGGAATGGAAAAGAAAATTGAGGACATGCTAGATGACGATCAGTTTGGATTTAGAAAAGGTAAAGGACGAGAGAGACAATATGACGTTGCGGTTAATAATGGAAGCAAGACTAAAGAAAAATCAAGATACGTTCATAGGATTTGTCAACGTGGAAAAAGTGTTCAACAATGTAAAATGGTGCGAGATGTTCGATATTCTGAAAAATGTAGGAGTAATATATACGGAGAGACGGGTATAGCAATGTGTACAACAGCCAATAGTGGACGACCAAGAACGAAGTGCTCGTATTAAAAAGGGTAGAGAATTCAGGTATAGGACGATAAGAGGATCCGAAATCCTAGTTGGAGGGCATTGCTTTTGAGGATCTGGAGGGCGTGGTGAAAGGAGGGAGGAGCCGACGTTCAAGTCACAAATGCATAGCAGAGGATGGGCGGTAGTCTGGAATCCAGTTAATGGAGACTAGCATATCTTCTGGATGGTAGTTGTACAGAATTCCTCACGGTATCTAGAGGCAAGGTGTTGATACTGTCGAACTAGCTGTATGTGTGGAGCCAAGCTTCTGCTTATAGCCGCTATTGGCGGATGGATATCCACCTGGAAACTATCTGCGTCACTTAAGGCGAAAGCACAACACAGTCAGTGCTGTGTGTGCCTGTCTGGCGTCTGACCACAACTAAATTGCGCTTCTCTGGAGGCTGGCCTTGCCATGTGGCGCCCTCCATGTGTATGGCTGTGTGTTGCATCTTCTGGAGGACAGCACATTTTATGGACTGTTGAATGGAACTAGTCTACTCTTCGCAGTGTGCGCAAACAACACCAGAATGAATTTGTTCAGAAAACGTCTACTGTGCAAGCTATCATCTCTTTTCACCTGCCCAAATACTACTGTAACATCCCACATTGCAACTTCGCGGGCGTGTAGTTGCGTACGAAGGGGAATCGGGAGAAATGCTGCCGAGTTTGGTAATGACAACTCTTTCACTTACAACTACATTTTTCATTTGGAATTATTTACGAATAAAACGACGGAACAATTGGTTACACTGGCTGAAGAACTTAAATGCTTGAAATGAACAATTCTGATATTATTCATTCGCCAATCCGACTGAAAGCACTTCACTGCAAAAGAAGTTCGTTACAACAGCGGCGCGCGTAATCTACAACTGTGTGTTCAAGTCGGTCACACAATTTTGTGCCGTGTTTGCAGAGCCAAATATTCCGTATAATTACTGAATTTAGAATACCAGCATTACTCTGCTAGATATCTTTGACGGAATGCTCTTAATATAATAGGACGCAATTTGACTGCTAAAGCACTGAAATAACGTTAAACACATCAATATTATGCATATGTTGTAGACACTAGCCATTACTCCACAAATCTATTTACACATGAAAGAGAAAGGAATAAAATTCAAGCAAGTAAAAATTGCAATGAAACATTAACCGCTGAAACAACGCTCTAATACTGCGCACCAATAGAGCAACAAGACTTTTTTTTCAAAACTTTAACTTGTTTAATGCCAGTATTTAAATTACATTAATTAGTTTCAAATAAAAGAGTACTGGGTTGAAGATCCGTTACTACACACACTAAAGGTTAGTTTACTTAAATTTCATATAGGCCTATTAGATTCTTTTCACGCTTATGATTCTCGGTAATGCAAATATGAATCTTCGAATCAAGAACGTATCCCAGATGATAGCAACTTAGGTCAACAATGTAGATTACCACACACAGTATAGAGTGATACAAAATGCTTCATTAATTGAAAACTGCTGAGTGTCACTGACAGTCGAGATTTAAATTGATAACCACTCTAACCACGTGTTACAGTTTTATGACGCTGGGCTGGCATCGTCAAACGTCGTAATCTTGAGGATAGGTTGGTCGGTAGTGCCAGAAAACAGTCTGTAACTGCTCCATATGCTACGTTGTGGCAATTTGTAAGTAATATACAGTGGCATGAACTCCTGACTAAGTTTCCGTCTCTGCTTACTGCAGCCCACGAGTGTCACACTTGCAAGAAACCATCATGCTGTCAAACAGTAACTTGAAAATGTACTCGAGTCCAGTCTGTCACTTAAAAGAAATCTTCTCGGCTTAAAATTGCTGCTAACGACATGTCCAGTGGTGCGAATTCCCTCCTCTGTGTTAGGCATGTTCTTGCACGCACCAAGTTTCAAATTCACCGATTAGGGAGCGGTACAAGTTCTACCCTCCACAGTTCTCTTTATCCTATTATATCTCAGTGATTACAGCATTTCAATAGTAATAATATTGTAAGCTTTGAATACTGTGAACAATGCCCGATCAACAGACGCATAGACCTCATCGAAATGATTGAATCAGATATGTTGTTGTTGTTGTTGCGGTCTTCAGTCCTGAGACTGGTTTGATGCAGCTCTCCATGCTACTCTATCCTGTGCAAGCTTTTTCATCTCCCAGTACCTACTGCAACCTACATCCTTCTGAAACTGCTTAGTGTATTCATCTCTTGGTCTCCCTCTACGATTTTTACCCTCCACGCTGCCCTCCAATACTAAATTGGTGATCCCTTGATGCCTCAGAACATGTCCTACCAACCGATCCCTTCTTCTGGTCAAGTTGTGCCACAAACTTCTCTTCTCCCCAATCCTATTCAATACTTCCTCATTAGTTATGTGATCTACCCATCTAATCTTCAGCATTCTTCTGTAGCACCACATTTCGAAAGCTTCTATTCTCTTCTTGTCCAAACTATTTATCGTCCATGTTTCACTTCCATACATGGCTACACTCCATACGAATACTTTCAGAAATGACTTCCTCACACTTAAATCTATACTGGATTTTAACAAATTTCTCTTCTTCAGAAACGCTTTCCTTGCCATTGCCAGCCTACATTTTATATCCTCTCTACTTCGACCATCATCAGTTATTTTGCTCCCCAAATAGCAAAACTCCTTTACTACTTTAAGTGCCTCATTTCCTAATCTAATTCCCTCAGCATCACCCGACTTAATTAGACTGCATTCCATTATCCTTGTTTTGCTTTTGTTGATGTTCATCTTATATCCTCCTTTCAAGACACTGTCCATTCCATTCAACTGCTCTTCCAAGTCCTTTGCTGTCTCTGACAGAATTACAATGTCATCGGCGAACCTCAAAGTTTTTATTTCTTCTCCATGAATTTTAATACCTACTCCGAATTTTTCTTTTGTTTCCTTTACTGCTTGCTCAATATACAGATTGAACAACATCGGGGAGAGGCTACAACCCTGTCTTACTCCCTTCCCAACCACTGCTTCCCTTTCATGTCCCTCGACTCTTATAACTGCCATCTGGTTTCTGTACAAATTGTAAATAGCCTTTCGCTCCCTGTATTTTACCCCTGCCACCTTTAGAATTTGAAAGAGAGTATTCCAGTCAACATTGTCAAAAGCTTTCTCTAAGTCTACAAATGCTAGAAACATAGGTTTGCCTTTCCTTAATCTTTCTTCTAAGATAAGTCGTAAGGTCAGTATTGCCTCACGTGTTCCAGTGTTTCTACGGAATCCAAACAGATCTTCCCCGAGGTTGGCTTCTACTAGTTTTTCCATTCGTCTGTAAAGAATTCGTGTTAGTATTTTGCAGCTGTGACTTATTAAGCTGATAGTTCGGTAATTTTCACATCTGTCAACACCTGCTTTCTTTGGGATTGGAACATATAACAACCCAAAAATTGAAGAATAGGAAAGCAACACCGACAGACGGAATGAGGGTCGAATAGTTTAAATACGGAAGCCTCTCACTGAAGGAAGGTATGCTGTATCTCATTAACCTGTGCTGGACCGCGGGTAAGGCAAGACAGGTGTGGAGTCTGGCTAATTTTCTTACCCTGTTCGAGAAAGGTGACAGATGTGACCTACACAACTATAGGGAAATAAGTCTCGTTAACCCCTGTAGCACTATCTTAGATAATAGACTGCCCCCTATCTCTCGTACAGTGTTATCACAAGAACAAACAAGATTTTAAAAAGGACGCGCCTGCACTGATGGTATTTTTAGTCTAAAACAGTTGGTAGAGAATTTAAGTAAGAGACGCACGTACTGTTTGTGGATTATGAAAAAAGCTTTTGACAAAGCTAGTAGTCACATTTTTTGACAGACTATGGGAAAAAAGCTTCTCGGTGCTGCTTATTAACTCTGTAGAAGCTCATTACATGGAGTCAAAAAACATGATGGAAGATGGAGGCAACGTGCCTCAAAAAGGAGGTGGGCAAGAATGTTTAGCATCTACACAGGTGAGATAGTAAGAGCTTGGAAACAAAGTATTACCTACGGCATGAAGATCAACAAGAAGAAAAATTTTAATACTTTTCTACACTCCTGGAAATTGAAATAAGAACACCGTGAATTCATTGTCCCAGGAAGGGGAAACTTTATTGACACATTCCTGGGGTCAGATACATCACATGATCACACTGACAGAACCACAGGCACATAGACACAGGCAACAGAGCATGCACAATGTCGGCACTAGTACTGTGTATATCCACCTTTCGCACAATGCAGGCTGCTATTCTCCCATGGAGACGATCGTAGAGATGCTGGATGTAGTCCTGTGGAACGGCTTGCCATGCCATTTCCACCTGGCGCCTCAGTTGGACCAGCGTTCATGCTGGACGTGCAGACCGCGTGAGACGACGCTTCATCCAGTCCCAAACATGCTCAATGGGGGACAGATCCGGAGATCTTGCTGGCCAGGGTAGTTGACTTACACCTTCTAGAGCACGTTGGGTGGCACGAGATACATGCGGACGTGCATTGTCCTGTTGGAACAGCAAGTTCCCTTGCCGGTCTAGGAATGGTAGAACGATGGGCTCGATGACGGTTTGGATGTACCGTGCACTATTCAGTGTCCCCTCGACGATCACCAGTGGTGTACGGCCAGTGTAGGAGATCGCTCCCCACACCATGATGCCGTGTGTTGGCCCTGTGTGCCTCGGTCGTATGCAGTCCTGATTGTGGCGCTCACCTGGACGGCGCCAAACACGCATACGACCATCATTGGCACCAAGGCAAAAGCAACTCTCATCGCTGAAGACGACACGTCTCCATTCGTCCCTCCATTCACGCCTGTCGCGACACCACTGGAGGCGGGCTGCACGATGTTGGGGCGTGAGCGGAAGACGGCCTAACGGTGTGCGGGACCGTAGCCCAGCTTCATGGAGACGGTTGCGAATGGTCCTCGCCGATACCCCAGGAGCAACAGTGTCCCTAATTTGCTGGGAAGTGGCGGTGCGGTCCCCTACGGCACTGCGTAGGATCCTACGGACTTGGCGTGCATCCGTGCGTCGCTGCGGTCCGGTCCCAGGTCGACGGGCACGTGCACCTTCCGCCGACCACTGGCGACAACATCGATGTACTGTGGAGACCCCACGCCACACGTGTTGAGCAATTTGGCGGTACGTCCACCCGGCCTCCCGCATGCCCACTATACGCCCTCGCTCAAAGTCCGTCAACTGCACATACGGTTCACGTCCACGCTGTCGCGGCATGCTACCAGTGTTAAAGACTGCGATGGAGCTCCGTATTCCACGGCAAACTGGCTGACACTGACGGCGGCGGTGCACAAATGCTGCTCAGCTAGCGCCATTCGACGGCCAACACCGCGGTTCCTGGTGTGTCCGCTGTGCCGTGCGTGTGATCATTGCTTGTACAGCCCTCTCGCAGTGTCCGGAGCAAGTATGGTGGGTCTGACACACCGGTGTCAATGTGTTCTTTTTTCCATTTCCAGGAGTGTATAAGCAGATGATCAAATAATAATACAAAAAAGTGAAGATAACTTACAAAGAGCCTTTTACTACCTTAATGTGATGGCCTCTAAATATAACACGAACATCTCCGCGGAAGTTGTTACATTGGAGGGAAAACCGCCTTGAAAATCTAACATTATACAATTTAATGCTGGAACAGGTAACCCACTTCCAGTATTTCAGTTGTGACAGAGGTCGGAATTTTGACAGCCAAATTGATAACAAATTCCTAAAATTTCACGCAGTCTGTAGTGCAATTAGAAATGCTTACAAAATGCCATGAAAGAGACAGACGAAATTTTACAAGATCAAGGCGGTACCTACTATCTGTATATTTGAAACAAACGCAAAAGGATATGAACTGGATCCAGGCTGAGGAAATGAAATTCCTCCTTAGTGTTAATAGGCGCATCTGACAAGATCGCTTCAAAAATGAAGGCAATAAAATGAGTAACAAGTTATTCAGTGTTCAAGAACATACATCCAGGCAGAGTGCATGAAAATGGACTTCAACGACAAAATATTGACTACACATCGAGAGCAGCAAGACAGGGAAGAAGACCACAAAAGGGATAAGTGGACCTTGTTGATCGGAACAGGTGAAATCATCTAATCTATGAAATGATAAGAACAAAAAGATGATGATGATGAAGAAGCATTGAGTATTTATGTAAACTTCATAAAAATCACAGGAAACGATTAATCTCTGAATACTACTTGATATTAAAAAAAAAAGAAATTGTAACTGACGCTATGTTGGGGCATTACATTCGCTGATTGGGAATATTATTCTGAAATACGCTCATTTTGCATGCTGATTTGTGGAAGCTGGCTGATGCCTAAATGATACTTACGTTTCAATTATTTCATACATTAATAATTAATATAGCAGCTGCCTCATGCTGCAACGTAAATCTCTTTTAGTTCCGCTGTTTTATGCGGCGTTTTTCATTTTTATATCTTCTTATACCCTTAACTACTGCTTAGGTGTTCAGTTGCGCAGTTTTGCGATGCCATCCCATTTTTACTGTCTTAAAATCAATGAAAAATGCAAAATCAGGTGTGATTCGTCTTCTCCTTGTGAAAGTTGAGCTGAGCTGAACTCACGAAAAGAGAGGCGTGTACGCTTTGTAGCACATTTCGTTAATAATCGATGGTGTTCAAAATGCTTTGGTGTGGACTATGTTAGCTAATATTCATTCTATTATGTGCAGTGTTCATTCATTAATTCCATCTGTATGTTATTAGAAGAAGGACGGAGAAAGAGTTATGCTGAAACGAAAGAAAATATTTTTCTACTGGAAGTGTACTTGCGGTGTGGACGGCTGTTGCGATGTTTGCATCTCGCGTGATGAACGACGGAAACTGTCCGATGAATCATGAGTCTGGTCTCGGTAGTCAATCAGAATGCTCGTTCGTAATGTACTACGGTTCGTGAATGAGGTTACCTGGTATTTCGTTCTTGAAGTGGTAATTTTTGAGAAAATGGAAAATGAAATAAGCCAGTAGGGTAGTTCAGTGGCGAACGTATATATCTAGCTACACTACACATAAAAGTATTACGGCAACGTATTTTGGTGTTAAGATACGTTGGCTTCTCCAATTCACAACCAGATTGCCACATTATAACCGAACCTAGCACCCGAGCTACGCTACACGTCGGTCTGTCAGCCATGAATATTTTTTCCACTCACATTCGTTGTCTTTGCCAGTTTACAGGCAGTGTGTCATATTCAATCCTAACTTAAGCGTCGTGCTAAGCTAAAGGTGTGAAAATCAGTGTCGGTAATTACGATATCAGTAAGAGTTATTCTCGTGCTCTCCAAAAGCAATCCTTTGGTATCTTCTGCCGAAAGAAATCATTACATTCAGTGATTCAGATTCGTGTTTGCGTACTATCGCCGACTGGCTACGCCCGACGTTAACGAACTTCCAACTTCAGCACGCAAGGGAAGACCCACTGACACCGACACGAAAGTGTTTCAGCCGTTTCCCGCGCTAGCTGCAGTCGCTTATACTGGAAAACACAGACAGGTAAAGGACGAAGCAATCAGCCCCCTGTGCCAGCTATACACATCCCTGCACAGTACAACGATCTGAACGACCACACGGTCTGGCATTTTTAACGAATATAAAATGAATTATCGCGTTCTGGAAGAATGAAAAAAAACCGATAATAGATACTTAGCTTTACCACACATTTAGATGGTTCCAATACGTCTGGTCCCGACAAAGTCACTGACCTGCCAGCATTACCGGTGCCGAACTCTCTCTTCCAAGTTAGAGAATGGCTCTGAGCACTATGGGACTTAACATCTCAGATCATCAGTCCCCTAGAACTTAGAACTACTTAAACCTAACTAACCTAAGGACATCACACACATCCATGCCCGAGGCAGGATTCGAACCTGCGACCGTAGCAGTCGTGCGGTTCCAGACTGAAGCGCCTAGAACCGCTCGGCCACCAGCGGCCGGCCCAAGTTACAGATTCGTGATTATGTGATCATACGATGAAAGATGACGCAAACACAACACTAAAGAAAAAGAGCAACACGTACGGCAACACGAATATCTTTCACGCTTGACAGAGAAACAGAAAACAAAAAAAAGGAATGTTAGAATTTCATTTCCGTCGGTTATGGGGCTGTTCAGAGACCGATATTGGTTCCATCACCGTTCCTAATGATAGAATAAATGCATTCTCGACCGGATAACATTCGGGGCATAAGGTCGTGGTCCGTCTGTAATGATACGGTAGTGGAGGCAACAAACAGTTCGCCTCGTCTATATACAAGGAGGTAACCACATATTTGGAAGTTAAACTACAGACGAGTTGTTTCGGTGAGGAAAATCTGTGGCAGAGAATTTGGACAAATTATGAAGCGATGGTCGTGCAGATGACGTGGTCACGAGTTACTGAGTGGCACATGACCTGAGAGTTACAGTCGTGACTCCTTTGTGATGTACTGGAAATTTTGACACGGAGTATCCCATTTGTCTGCAGGGTGTATGTATAGGATGCTTTTACAAAATAATGCGGCAGATCCCTCACACCAAGTAAATATCAGATATACTTACGTCAGAAATTCGTTCGTTGTGCTGGACATTTTGAACATTTTTGTGCTCTGTTGGGTTCCACACTTTGTCAAACATTGTTTCATTAAAAACAAAAAAACAAAAAATTTTCGGAGACATGTTTACATGGACTCTTACTATGTGATGTGAGGAAACCTCCATCAAAGCCTGCCTGCTGTACTCTGCATTGTCAGACTCACTGCTCGATGGAATGTACATAGTACTGTTAACCATATCACTTGTAGTGCTTATAAAAATCAAATGACAATTTCAGGCACATTACTTGTGTCATACAGATATGGCTTTATGTATGGAGACTGAAGCGGCAAGACTAGGAATCGGACCCAGACCTCCTGCTTACTCGTCACGTACGTTAGCCACTAAGCTACCTCGGCAGAACTGTCCACACGACTGCTCGGACTACCCTGGCATGCCTCCCTCCTCGATCCAAATGCCCCCTTACACATGAAAAGATTTGCCGGGGTTCTCCATTTTTGGAATAGCACCTCGGCATCGATCGTAAATGGGGGATCCAGCCTGGAACCCAGATGCAGGTACATATACAAGTGAAATCACTCTGGAATGGGACGCCCCAGCATAAAGGAACAAGAAAATGGGCCTGGCAAATGTGCAGGCCATTTATCACAAATCATTTGTTATTTCACAACAGTCCAGTAATCTTTTATTGCACAGATACCAAAAATACTAATAAAATTCAAATGATAATAGCTGCTTGCAATGAATGTCATTACGAAGGCACAACTAATGAGTGACAATAATTAGCGCCAGCAACTGATTTAAAATGTTAACAGCAGCTCAGATTTCAGCAGAGCTTTAGATACAGCCATTAGGAGAAGCACTCGGGCATTTACTCCAGAATTTCTTAAGTTAAAGCAGTGTATCATTAATTAGTTAATTTAAACGAATAAGATGTACCAATTTAGGAAGGGCGAACAAGAAAGTAGTGCAAGCAAATATACGCTGAAGCTGCAAAGAGACTTGTATAGGCAGGCGTATTAAAATACAGAGATACGTAAACAGGCAGAAGACGGCGCTGCGGTCGGCAGCGCCTATATAAGACAACAAGTAAGTGCCTGGTGCTGTTGCTAGGTCGGTTACTGCTGCTACAGTGGCAGGCTATCAAGTCTCAAATGAGTTTCAACGTGGTGTTAGTCGGCACACGGGCGATGGAACACAGCATCTTCGAGACAGCGATGAAGTAGGGATTTTCCCGTACGACCATTTCAAAAGTGTACCGTGAATTATCAGGAATCCTGTGAAATATCAAATCTCCGACATCGCTGCGGCCTGAAAGAGATCCTGCAAGAACGGGACCCACGACGACTGAAGAGAATCGTTCAACGTGATAGAAGTGCAACTCTTCCGCAGACTGCTGAAGATTTCTATGCTAGGCTGTCAAGAAGTATCACTTGCGAACGATTCAACGAAGCATCATCGATATGGGCTTTCGGAGACGAAGGTCTACTCGTGTACCCTTCATGGCTTCGCGACACGAAATTTTACGCCTCGCCTCGGACAGTCAACACCGACACTGGACTGTTGATGACTGGGAACATGTTGCCTGGGGACGACTCTCGGTTCAAATTGTATCGGACGGATGGACGCATATGGTTATAGAGACAGCCTCATGAATCCATGGACCCTGCATGTCAGCAGGGGTTGTTCAAGCTGATAGAGGCTCTGTAATAGTGTGGAGAGAGTGTAAGTCGAGTGATATGGGACTCCTGATAAACTAGATGCTATTCTTACAGGTGACGCGTACGTAATCATCCTCTGTCAACGTCCATTGTGCAATGACTTGGGCGATTCCAGCAGGACAGTGCGACACTCCACACATCCAGAACTGCTACAGAATGGCTCCAGGAACGTTCTTCAGAGTTTAAACTTTTCCGCAGGGCACCAAACTCAGCAGACATGAGCTTTATTGAGCATATCTGGGACACATTGCAACGTGCTGTTTAGAAGAGATCCCTACTCCGTCGTACTCTTACGGATTGATGTACAGCACTGCAAGATTCATAGTGTCAATTCCCTCCAGCACTACTTCAGACATTAGTCGATTCCATGCCACGTCGTGTTGCGGCCTTCTGCGTGCTTTCGGAGGCCCTACATGATTTTAAGCTAGTGTACCAGTTTATTTGGCTCTTCAGTATGTTTTAGGAAATGAGCATAGGAACAATTCTCAACACAAATATTCAGTATTTGATCAATCAGAGATGTTCCTTGGGCATAATAAAGATACGGACGGGATAAAATAATAAAATACCATTTAATGAATTTAGAATTGCTCCAATATTGAAACCATCACGTTTAAACCAATCTTCAAACAGGGAAAACGAGACAGGTGCAGGTGCGGCCGGTCACGTCTGAGTGAGATGGTTTAGTGTAATCGGCATTTCAGGCTACATTAACGAGGGATTGCTACGAGACAGAAACTCAAGTTATGAGGGATGCTGTAGCAAGCCAGCAGGCCGAAACGTCTCAGAGAACCCGGGTCAGTGCCTCGAAACGCTACTAACAGTTCGGAAAGCCGAGAGCAAACAAGCAAACATATAGTTCATTCATAATAACCATCGAATATATGAAAATGCTCAAATCAAGGCAAGAAACTCAATGTGAGCGTGGCCCCAAGCCCCAAGCAAACTTACGTATTACAACAAGAATACTACAATAAGAATTACTATGAGGATTAACGGGTTAATCTTATAATAAGATACAGCAATAAGTTAAAGTAATAACCAAGAAATCACAGGGCTACTAAAACACAATAACCTAACTGACTTGCCGGCCGGGGTGGCCGAGCGGTTCTAGGCGCTACAGTCTGGAACCGCGCGACCTCTACGCTCGCAGGTTCGAATCCTGCCTCGGGCATGGATGTTTGTGATGTCCTTAGGTTAGTTAGGTTTAAGTAGTTCTAAGTTCTAAGGGACTGATGACCTCAGGAGTTAAGTCCCATAGTGCTCATAGCCATTCGAACCGTTTGAACTTAACTGACTTGAAAGTAAAGGCAAATCTTGAGGCTTAACACTCAAATAACTACATAAGTAAATGTGTTTGAAACAAAAATATAAATTGTTTTTTAAAGGGGCAGAATCTTATCAGAGTTATGGAACTTAATTATCCAAATGGGCAATATTTACTGGGCCGCTAGCGTTTGCGTACCGCGGCCGTTGGCAATTTGGTAGTCTTTATATCAATCAGGGAAGCGACAACTTCCAATACAAATAAAACTCAATTTAGATCGCAGTCGTCACTGATACACATGGCGGCCTAGAACGTATGACACAAATTCAGGCCGAAGTGACAAGATAAGCAGACACTGAACAAGTTGAAATTAAAAGAATAAAACACGTCAAAAATGGCACTCAATTTCAAACAGAGGCACAAGAAAGTAAGCTTAATACTTGAGATAGAGTGACGGAGATCTACAGGCAGTCTAGTGTAACGGGAGCAACTTCAATACGGGAGCATATATGTCACTCAAATACGAGTAACTTACCCCAGAAGGGCAGAATGAAGCTACATTAGAGGTGAATGGTGCAGATGTGCATCTCGGAAATGGATCAATTGGCAATTAAATAGGAGTGAGTGATGCAAATTCGTGTCTCAACATTGAGAAACTATTACGACAACCGACCGTTTTACTTGTAAAACAGATAGGACTACATGGATTCGAATGTTTAGGTACTTTTTTTGGAAGAAACGTCGGCGTTTCCTTCACTACAAGGGCACTGCTTGGTTCACAAAGGGAAAACGTAATATTATCCGGTAATACGGCAATTTTCTAAACTGCGTTATTCATAATGGGGATGTACAGCATGCAGAAATGTAATTAGTAAACTGAAGTGGAGTACTATAAAGAAATGAGAAGAAAATATCGAAATAAGTATTGTACATAGGCGACAAAAATCGTATGTTTCTTGAAAGGAGGGGGATAAAACGTTATGAGATATCAGAGCATAGTATTCCTTTTGGAACCATAAATACGAATATGAACACTGATTAATAGCTAGTACTCTTGAGTTTGTATGTGTGTATTTAATGAATGTGATATCTGCTCAATATTTCTTTTCTTTTCACAGTGTTTTGTAAATGAATTGCACGATTTCGTTAGTTCGTTGTCACAAATTTTCAGTTACTTTTGGGCAAATATATTCGCAGAACATCTTTCATGATACGTGAACCACATTGAATGTGGTACACTTAAACCTTTTGAGCAAAACAACTGGAGTTATGTCTAGAAGAAAACTGTAAAATGATTCTCTACGGAATGGAATGGTTAGACCCTGGAGTTCCAGTCCAGCGATCGATTTTAATCTGCCAGAAAACTTCACAGTAGCGGTAACTTTGTGCAATCAAATGTACCTTCTGGAATCACTCTGTGAGGCAAAAAATATTTCTAAAGGACAAAGTACCTAAAGATTAAGAAATGGAATCTCTCGCGGCAAGGCGTAATATTACAACCAGCCTGTGTAAATGCATGTTACTTGTTTTATAGTAATTACTTTGCAGAACAGTAATAGTAACCTCAGACTTTCGACAGACGATGCAGTTACCTATAAGAGGTGATCTAAAAGTACCCGTCTGAGGGTGTTGCTGCAACTTATATGCAACACAGCTCGACTCCGATACTGGTGTATAAACACCGACTGGATTTGCAAAGGATTAGGGTGCCATTCGTGTCTTTCCGACGTGTATGCGGTAAATGAGGAACGACGTCAGTACCAAATGTGTCCAAACGAGACCATCGTGCTGTTATTCTTTTCTTGGCTGCCGAACAATAGACGTACACCGGAGAATGAAGAACGTGTGTGGGGCAGCATGTCTGTCGAAAACCACCCGTGTAGAATGGTATGCCAAGTTCCGTGCTGTGTCATGATAAATCACCTGTTCATATCGCAAACTGCGTAATGGAGAAGTTACGCCAACTCAGAGGGGAGACACTAGAGCACCATGACGTCTTCCCATGTGACTATTACGCCTTCGGTCCGTTAAAAAAGGCCTCGAAGGGTCGACGATTCCCGTCGGACGAGGATGGGCAGCAGCCAGCTACGGACGTCTTCACGGAGCAGGACACGGTGTTTTACCAGCCGGGTATCTTCAGCGTGATGCACAGGTCGGATGATTGCTCGAATGCTCACGGCGATTTCCCCCGCTTTACGTACCGATTCTGGACAGTAGGGCTTAGCATCTTGATCATCCTTTATATAATAAAGTACTGTCTGAAAGTTTATGCGCAACTATTCAGTCAGATCTTGATAAGAATTAAAAGTGGCGCAAAGACTCGAAACAGGCTTCAAATGTTCAGAAAAGTAAAAATGTGCTCTTCACAGATCAAAAAAAAATGTTGTGTTCTATAACTGCAATATCAACGAGTCACAATTGAAATCCGTCGACTCATACAAGTACCTGGGTGTAAGTGTCTATAGGGATATGAAATGGAACGATCATATAGGTTCACTAGTGGCTATTGTGGTGGCAGGGAAATGAGGTTAGTCTACAAAGCAGACTGCATACTTAACACTCCTGCGACCCGTCCTAGAATATTGCTCGAATGTGTGGGTCTCTTATAAAACAAGAATAACAGGGCATATTGAACGGATACAAAGAAGGGCAGAAGAAATTGTAAGAATTTTGTTCGATCCATAGGCGAGTGTCACGAAGGTGTTGAAAGAACTGAACCGGCAGACTTGAAGATAGACGAAAACTATCCCTACCTACTTAGAAACAACATTATGTGACAAATATTGGAATATACTAGAATTATATAGGTATCGCTACCATAGTGATCTCGAAGACTAAATACAGCATGGAAAAATGCATTTAAGCAGTCATTAATCCCTGGATCCATGTGTGAATGGAACGGAAGAAAGCCCTATTAACTGGTACAATGGAAAGTACCCTCAGCCGTGCACCCCACAGTGCTTTGTAGAGTACACCAGTAAATGTACATGCAAATATTTAGTAATATCGTTGATACTACCAGAACGGTTGTGCAAATGTAACTGAAACGAAGGGAAAATATTTGGCATCACATACACTGCTGAACAAAAGTTTGGACTACTGTTGAAAATGTACGCCAGCCGCACTGGCCGAGCGGTTCTAGGCGCTTCAGCCTGGAACCGTGTGACGGCTACGGTCACAGGTTCGAATCCTGCATCGGGCATGGACGTGTGTGATGTCCTTAGGTTAGTTAGGTGTAAGTAGTTCTAAGTTCTAGGGGACTATTGACCTCAGAAGTTAAGTAAGTGCTCAGAGGCATTTGAAAAGGTCTCATTGACCTAGGCACGTCGTTCATTATCCAATTAGAGCTCACATATTGGACGGTGTTTACTACTGGTACGCTCGGTGGCCGTTTCCCAGTCATGTAGACATACCGCTGACGCACTGGCACACCTCGAGGAGTAAGTGTCAAGAGTACTTTCATTCACTTTGTGTTCAGCACTGCAGTAACACGCCACCTAGAGGCATACATTGCTTTGATAGGGTCAGGATAGTGGCTTTACTTTCAGCAGATAATACACAGCAAGACGTTGCCGATCGATTACATCTCACTCAAAGATATATGTCTCAGGGGAGGAGAAACTACTGAGAGACGGAAAATGTGAACGACAGAAGTCGCAGTGATAGTCCTCGTATCACAACACCAATACAGGATCGTTTCCTCCAACTGTCGACTGACAGGTGTGCTACATCAGTTGCCAGCAATTTCGGAAATTACTTCTCCCGGGCAAAAGAAATTCGTATCTCAGACCAAAACGTTCGTAAAAGATTGCATCAGGGTGGTCTTCAGTGCAGAAGACCAATGACAAGTTTTGCACTGAACCAACGGAAACGACGCAATCGAAGGACCTGGGCACTTGCACATCAACATTGGACCATTGCAGAAAGAAAGCATGAAGTAATGGCAAGTTTGCTGTCGAGACCAGGATTAGCTTGCGGCCAAAGACTAGGCGCGTTAGGATTTGTAGAAGCGCTAGACGACACCAGGAACGCCGATATGTTCAGGAAGTCCATCTATTTGCAGGTGTAAGTTTACTGTTTTGGGTGACAATAATGATGGGATGGCGAACCCCCTCTAAATCCTGTCTACGGCAATTTGACTGGTCCCCGATACCACTAAGAGGTCCTAAAACGATTGTAAGGCCCTACTGAAGTGAAGTCGGTGACAGCTTTATTTTAGTCGGTGACAAAGCAAGACCGCACCGTACTCTTGTAGTGTCTCGGTATCTTGAAAGATGGATCATTAACCGATTGCCCTGGCCACGTAAGTCTCCAGATGTAATTGAGCTAGCATGGGACCCGTTGAAGGTGGCCATTGCACAGCCTGCGAATCCATCTGACAATCTTCAGGACCTCCCTGAAGCAGCCATTGTGGAGTGGGACCTCATACCACAAAATAAACTTGATGTCCCCATCGAGAGCATGCCTTGCAGGGAGGACTTACTCACTACTAAAGACTGGTAATCATCGTGATGAGATAAACATATTCACTGTTCATTCTTTCAAGATGTGGACTTACGGGAAAGTCTACTTTGTTTTGTAATGATTTTTTTGTAACTAATCATAATCGTTATTATTTTCACAAGAATTATGTTTATTTTTTTAGTAAGGTATTGTAGAAACCTCAGTGTGTGTACTAAAAGAAATCGTGCTAGTAAATTCTATGATATTCGAAACTTTCGTTGAGCTGTATATTTAGTGACACGCTGAAAGTAAAGTAGCAATGAGTGAAACAGTTTGGTACATACTTACTTTCTTTGTAATGAGAAACCTAATACTGCAATTTAAGACTCCGTCAAAAATGAGACTGCGAGAAAGAATTAGATGCCTGGATAGTGAGCAGCGATGGCGTGTAGTGGTCGCTGCGGTGTGAACAGGGAACGGCGGTACGGCGACAATGCGCCTGTGAGCTGGAACGGAGGGACACAGAGGCCAGCGCTGACGGGCTGCGCGGCTGACAAGTGGACAGCGCCTGCATAAGCCGCGATACGGCTGTCGCGGCACGTCCGCGTCGCTATCCGGCGGAGCTGCGTTCACACAGCCGCTCTTCGTGGGACAGCAGCGCTGCCACCAGCAGAGGGCAGTAAAACATCAGCAGGCGCCACAGTGGCTGCGTGATGTAGTGAGGCGTGACGCCAAGACAGGGTGCACTGGATTTCCAAGATATGATACGTTTAAAAAGTCCTGTCATCATGGATATTTGGTTCATTTGGCTTACTTTATAGACAGACTTCCTCACGAGCTTGTAATGTTTCGATAAGTTCTATGGAAAAAAAGAAAAAAATTGAAATCACTGTTGGTTAATAAACATACAAATAAAACGAAACCACGATGAATTCTTCACTCGGCAGTGAAAAGGAATGTTTTGAAACTGTCTGGCTAGTTACACATGTGTGCCAGACAGTTACTCGACCCCATAACCTTCACCTCCGTGGACAATGTTCTTGCCGACAAAGCCATCCATCCACGACTCACGACACGTAATCAAAACTTCACTTCCGCCTCTACTTTTAGTTCCTGAGCGAAGAAAATTCCCGACCCGGCCGTGAAACAAACCCGGGACCCCAGCGATCTAATCTAGAGGTTTGCACAGTAACTACTGAACATGAGCTATGGACAGCTGAACGATGAAAGATCCTTTCTGGAAGGTAGGAATTAGACACTGCTGTAGAAGGGAAGCTGTCGGGGCTGGCAGTTGGGAGTAGCGGGCTACCTCAGTTATTCACGACCAACGCTTGCGGAACTCGTGGTTCTGGCTTCGATGCCCGATCCCTCACACAGTTTTACTAAGACGACGTCATATTGATCCTCCAATTAGCATGCGATGCGTAGCTGAAGCGTTCTCCATCATATTCTGAATGTTTAGGTTTCTTTGCGCAGTTAAATTGCTCATAGAAATCAACGGCGTTGAAATTTCTGTAGTGCAGTTCATCGGCGTTTACAAACTTTATCTTTTGTCTACTGAAGGTAATTCATAAGCCACCATATGGTGTGTGGCGGAGGATACTGATGGTACCACTATCTTCCCTCTCCTGATTTCTGTGTTCCATTCACGAATGGTGCGTCGGAGGAATAATTGTCTGTAAATCACAGTGTTGGTTCTGATTGTTTTTGTCGTTGCGTCCATTTCGCGAGACGTATGTGAGAGGGGAAGCAGTATGTTTCCCGACCCATAGTGGAACGTACTCTCGGAACTTAAGCAGTAAAGCTCTCCGTGACCCACAAAGCCTCTCTTGTTCCGCTTGCCACAGCAATTTGTTGAGCGCTCTGTGAAACTCTCCAGTCGACTAAACGATACCATGACGAAACGCGCCATTGTTTATTAGATATTCTGTCGTCCTTCTATTAATTCAACCTGATGATATTTTGTCATTCTTCTATTAATCCAATCTGATAAGTGTCCCACACTGATGGGCAATACTCGAGAATTATTCGAACAAGCGAAATCACTTCTTTCGTGGAAAAGTTAACTTTCTTTGCGATCTTCCCATTGAATCTCGGCCTAGCATTTGCTTTTGCTACACTTTGTTTTTGTGCGATTATTCCACTTTAGACAGCTTCGGATGTTTAATGATAGGTATTTTACGGTAGTTTCTATATCCAGTGATTTCGTTCCGTTATTGTAGTTACACATAAGCGGATTTACTGGCTTGTCTCTCCGCAGTACGTTATATCTATTTACGTTCACAGTCAACAGATAGTCCCTGCAGCAGCCATCGATCCTTTGTAAAATGTTCTGTAATTTCTCACAGGATCCTGGCGTTGCGGCCTTCTTACAGGAAATTTTAGTTTTCGACATTCTCCTCTTGATCATTTGCACCGGTCACACCACGCTTTTATAATATTGCAGTGCCTGTGAATCATCGTTTACAAACTTTATCTTTTGTAATCCACAAGGCACCTTATGGTGTGTGGTGGAGGATACTTGCGGTACCACTATCTACCCTCTCCCAATTTCTCTGTTCCATTCACGAATAGTGAGTGGGATGAGTGATTGTCTATGCAACGAATGAATTCAATGCAAAGTTCCTTCGGAAACGCATGCATGACTCACGGCCAAGCTAAGACCCATGTCGTTCATGCGCCACAGCCTGCATTCCTACACTTTACGTAATTCCTGTGTAGGGGAAGACATTTTACTTGAAAGTCGTTGCCAGGTGTCGGCAGATAAATGTGACATTTCAGTGCCTGTGTTATTAAAAAACACGAAGTAATGTCCCTTCGTCCGTTTTCATTCCATTATACACATGATGGTTGTCCACATCCGCAACTGCAAATACATTTCATGTATTTCATAACGGCTGTAAGCGCCTCAGTGCCTGTTCTTTCGGATTTGCGTGCATGTCCGAAGAAGTATTGCGCCGTACTTCTTAGCAGCACACTGACTGCAATATCAGATTTATCCGCCGATATGGGGAAGCGAATTTCAATAAAAATGTTCTTCCCATGTACAGGAACTACATAATGTGCGCGAGTGCAGGTTGTGACGCATGAACGACAGTATGTAAGTTTGAGTCTGGTATTGAGCCGTGGACGGACAGCCAAAGCGGTTAAGATGACAGCTCGTGCATAACGGGGAACCCGGGTTCGATTCCCGCTCCGGCAAAAATTTTCATTGCCATCATTCCCTTATGTTGACTGTCAGTGTTCGCAACTGTGAATACATTTCGTGTACACCGCACTTCCTTTGCGTACACCTTAAATTAGCGTTGCATTTGAAGATCTCGTCTCTGGCGTGTGTTGTATCTGCAAGGAATTCGTCAATGAATTCATAAATCTGGTCAAATAGTGAGCTCGTGCTTTGCTTATTAAAAGAACGCTCGAAACTGTATCAAGTTACTTCCTGAAGTCAAGAAACAGGGCATTTACTTGGTTGCTATTGGCTACTCATCTCTGCAATGCATCGTCGCACGGAGCGAGTTGAGTTTCACAAGACCTCTTTTTGCAGAATCCATGTGTGACAAAATCGCACAAGTTATTGCCGTAATTTTACAAACAGGTCTGTTGTTGTTCGAATGCTGTCACAGGCAGGGAGAATTGTTCTCAGACTATCCTGTTAGGAACAGGTAAGTGTTTCGTACTCAAGAATCTTCACATGTTCAAAAAAGAAGAACTCAAGTGCAATCAGATCAGGTGAACAAAATACCCACGGAACAGGACCACGATGATCTACCCGTGTGTGAGAAAAGCTCACACGCAGGTTGTTCATAAGTTAGTTTCCCAAAGTGAGCTGGATTTCCATTGTGTCGGAGCCACATACGGGCATGGAGAAAATCAACTGAAATGCCAAACAACAACGTAGATTGGATGTCTCTCACTAATAAAGGCGCAGTCAAGCTGGTCGAAAGCAGATATAAGACTATCAGGCAATCAATCTGCCCACTTGTTCGAAGAAAAGTGTTCTGATATTTTTATACAGCTGTAGTGTTGTGATTCTCAACATCCTATACCTGTCATTTCAGACTATTCATCATTCCATATTTGCTGATACAGGCTTCATCCGCGTAATCTGCTTGCGGAGAATAGCAATGATCGACCGTACGGCTCTGTAGCACAAATTAGCCCAGAAAGGCGTGAGCTTCAAAGTCTACAGGGTGTCGATAAATAGGGATGTACCTGCTGTTCCAGTGCTACGATTCCAACAGAAACATTCGCGTCACACATTTCTTATCGAGTGCTGCTTAAAGGTTGCTCATGCTTGCGAGCAGTAACCACTTCCTCCAAGTCTGGAGTAGTTTCGTTTTCCTCCTTGGCTAGTACATAGTACTGTGGTATCTCGTTTCCCGTGATCGATGAAACAGTCTTGCGAACATACAGTCCGTCGGATTCGTACCACGTGGGTACTTGGCCTGATGAAACATCTTCCGTTCCCTACAGTTTCCATTTCCTCGTCAGAAGACGAAAATCGTCCTTGATAGTTTCTTAAGCGGATACGATGCTGTTCTGATCAACTCTACACCCAATCAAGTCGTAGCTCTTGGCATCAGCACTGTCGCGGCAGTGTAGTAGATATGGGCAGAATCAAATACTTCAAGGGAACCGAGAATTCTGTTTTCCAGTTTCGTTGGAGAACCTCTATAAGTACAGCACAGCAGTTAGGGGCACCGCCTCGGATATTTCATCAACGCACCTGGAAATACTCGTCAAGTTCTCGGGTCTCACATGAGTATCTGGTGTTCCCACGTACGTAACGTAGGACTTCATGACGTCCGCTGCGCATCTGAGATAATTCTTTTACGTATATCATGCAAAGGTTACCGAGTTCCGAACTTCGTTTATCTGGTGCATTTTACGTTTTCCATAAAAAAACACTGTTTTATGGTTAGAGTGTTTGCTCCGCTATTCAGTCTTTCGTATGCCATTTTGAGGAATTACTCTGGAAAAAACGGGTTCTTTCGCTTATTTTAGGGCAAAAGAAATTGACACAATTTCTATCAGGAACTCCCATAGCCGCTAATGTTCATTTAAACCGAAAGTTAATATCCATTTCTTTGTAAATAAAATAAACGTATTGCTTTCTTGACTGTAGGTTTCCCGGCGTAAACTGTTGATGAAGGTATCTCGGGTCTCCAGCCAGGTGGTAGCGTTGATATGTCGCGACGTTTCGAGAAGTGTCATACTACCCATCTTCTGGCGAAGACCCGGCTGGAGACCCGAGAAACCTTCACCAGTATTACTTTTCTGTTTCCATATATTTTAAATGCCATTTTGGACGTAATTGTAGAAGTAAACTGAAAATTAAATAAGTTTAGTATTTCCATCAGAACTTAGTTTCAAAATATATAGTCGATTTGTGTTTTCAAAATCATTTTTGAAAACTAATGGAAGAATTGTTAGTGAAATTTTCATGGAGCTACGAGTATTTTAATGAAAGATATGAAGTATTTTAGATAAAATAGTATTTTTGAAAAGACATTACTAAGTGTAATGAATTTTTTTTTCTTCGTGTACCAAGTGAACAGGTGAAAGCCAATTCCCAACTTCCAACGCTGAGAGGCAGCTGAACGGTAATGAATACATATACGAAAATCGAAAGCTTTTACACGAACGATTGACTGCTTCGGACTAGCCAATCCACTAAAGCAGTAAAATACTTCGGACAAACGCCCGACCACAAACTAGCTTGGAAACCAGAACTAATAACAGTACAAGAGAAAGCCGACTCTAGACTGAAATTATTAAAACTACTAACCATCCTAACGTGGAGATCGCTTTACTCATCCAAACTACACACCGACATGGGCTTGATCCCATCAGGCCTCGCTTATGTCAAAGTCGACTGTATGTCTACTGCACCCCAATATTCTACCTTCCCTTCCAAACCGTAGAACTCTTCTGATCTTGCCTTTATTATCCGTTTACTCTTTCCCGCTATGATCCTCAGTAAATTTATTGATTTCTCCCACCTTCCCTCTCCTCTCTGACATTGCACGCCTTTGGACTTCCTGCGCTTCCCGCAAACCTACCACCAACCACCCTATCACTTCGTGCCTGATCATTAAGCCCCGCTAGGTGCCGCGCTTGCGCTACACACCCTCCTGCCCCCCCCCCCCCCCCCCCCAGCCCCCTTGGAGATTACACCTGCTCACTTTCCACAACTTCCCCTAACACAACTTTAACCGCTTGTCCCTAAGTGAGCACTAAAACCGCCGATAGATCTACCCATCCTTCCAGCTTTAACAGAACACCGCTCTTAAATATCCAGGATCCTCTTCTCCCACCCCCCCCCCCCCCTCACTTTTCTCCATCAGGCGTTCGAGGTCCTCCTGCTCAACTCTTCCAAGCGACATTTTTACTAAAGCTCGCTTCCTGCTTCAACCCTCCTCACCTATTGTTCGCTTATTGTGGGCTTAGTCCAGCAAAGTGAAGATCTCCGTCTTTTTATCTCTCTTTTTTGTGTAAAGTCTGTCAATTTCATGTATTTTAAAAGAAAATTTTATTTGTAATCTCCATTGTTCAACCACCGCTTTATTTTTCAAACATGTGCATATTTATCAAACAGGCATAATTTTATATTGTACAAATACTTCCGGTTGAATCGCTGCCAGACCAATAAAGGAAAGTTCATCCCCCACGAATTGTATCATCTTCATTGAGACATCACTCATGCAGCGTTCTGCATGTGTAACAGCAAACCAAATGCAGCGGCGTCATGATGCTACCCAAAGGAACATCTCAGCCAAACGGGAAGAGCATTTTTCTTTTCGCATGTAGCCAGTGCAGTAACAAAGCGAGTTTGGAGTCATTTTATCGCTAGGCATTGTCCTGTGTCCTCAGCGACATCTGTTTGTTAGGTAATGCGTGTGTTGTGGCTACAGCTTTTCTGTTCTGTGGAGAGGAGGTCCTGTCCGTTCTAGTTATCACATAGCCATGCTATTGGTACGAGTGGTAAGCTTATTTTCCTGTGGTGCTTCTGACCATACGAGGATCGTTGTTTATTTTTTATCCAGTGCTCTTTCAGACTAGTTGCCAGTTGAAAAAGAGAAGCTTGGTAAGTGAAATACATGCCGGTAACAGCATTTTGAAGTGCTGTAACTATGACTATGACTATCTGTTAAAATTGTCTTTAGATCTGGCTTTACTATAGTCATATTTTGAATTTAAAGAAATGAAAGTATGATGCCTGCTGGTACTTGAGCTTCTGACAATACATAAAGCCTACTGCAGAATGAAAGTGACCAGCTGTAACTGTACCTAGGAGAACACGTCTTCGTTACTGACTCGAATTATACACCGTTATTCTTAAGTATCTTCAGGTTTTGAGAAGATGACTGCACGAGAACTGCAAGACATACGGAAAAGAGACCCAAACCAGTGTCCAAGACGCTACTCAAGGCGGGTGTAAAATGAATGTGCGCAACGGAAAACACTGAATGCGAAAATGAAGATTTGGCCCTGAAGCAGATCTTAGGATCTTTTAATGGTGATACTGTCTCGTCCTTCTGGATCTTTAACATATAAATTACAACATAAACTTAAATGAATGATTAAGGGAATAGTAACTGCAAAATGATACATGTTTCTGCTTATACATTTATTGTGGATTAAAACCCCTTTATATTTTACAAACGTTTATATATCAATGTCCAATGGACATGATGACATACAAATGCATTTCCTGACTAATATTATTGATCAATTGCTCAAATCTGCCACTTTTTATGGCTGTGCAAGTTAATGTAAATAACGTGCGGTGGCTGACATAATCTACATACCAAGCGCTAGAAGACACGAACTTCAAAGATGTTTCAAATGGCTCTGAGCACTATGGGACTTAACATCTGAGGTCATCAGTCCCCTACAACTTAGAACTACTTAAACCTAACTAACCTAAGGACATCACACACATCCATGCCCGAGGCAGGATTCGAACCTGCGACCGTAGCAGTCGCGCGGTTCCAGACTGTAGCGCCTAGAACCGCTCGGCCACTTCGGCCGGCCCTTCAAAGATGACGTGCAGTGGTGCGCAACCTCAGTGGAAATAAAGTTTACGTGATCACAGCTGTTTAGCTTTATAGCCCCAGTAAGCCGAAGCAATTGGCAACATCACATTATGTCCTGTGTCCGGTGCGTCGGAGTGATGATTCTCATACACGTTTGGGACGGTGGAAGAACTTCAGACACAAAATAAAAGAAACCTTGGAAACACTAGGGCGGTAGATGGCGGTCCTCTGACTGGTATCATCTAACACTGTTTTCTCCTCTCTGTGTCCTACAGGCAAGAAACGCGAGTTCCCAGCCACAAGGACGGAATTAATATGACGTCTCTACGTGAGTAAAGACAGAGGAAGTGCTCGCAATCACTGAATGCTGCGTACACAACAATGACTCTTTATCCCGAGGCGAAGGCCCCGAATCGTATAAGTTCACAGCAGCACAGAGCCTAACCGTTCTATCTATAAAAATCTCCCGAGAGCAAAGACAGCAAGTCCGTCTGTACCAACAAAAGCTAATACTAAGCGAACATCAATCACGGGCGCTCAAAACGGAAGACCCGCTTCGTCTCCACCCCTGGCTTCCCAGAAAAGCTCGGCTCCCCTCCCTCGTAACTGCAGAAGGCGAATCATATTCTCGAAACCACGGAATATTCTCCCCATCTACAGATTCTTCCGAACGTCGACCAACCATATTTTAGTCTTTTGTCGTTCAGCGCGGAATGTTTGCGAGGAAATAACCTATACCCGTTAATTAGGAATTCATACAATGGTACGCTTCTCAGAGCAAAAATCCTCGGGAATAACCCAACCTGCGTGATTTCCGAGGTAACGCTTCCTCGTTCGTCTCTGCTGCGTCCAAGATTTGGAACGGGAAACCATGATGAGTGGACGTAGGTACTATATAGCAGTGTGATGGAGCCTGGGCTAGACGAGAAGGTGCGGAGCGAGAGGTGAAATGAAAGGATGGAAAAGGCTCTTAAATATAATTACACACAGACAATAATCTAATTTAAAAAAGAATATTTGTAGGTCAAAGACAAAGTAGTGGAAAGGTTATGTTGGCAACACTACAAAACACAAACATCAACAGTGGTGTGCATAAAAGTGTGTTGTGAGAAATGCATAGTGCTGCAGAACATCTAAAAAGTAGACGAAAATTATGTGTCTAATACAGGAAAACAACGATGTGCTAGCAGATGGCATATCCCGATGTAAGCGAGAAGTCAGCCGGAAAATAACCGTAACTACAAACCAACCCATTCTTAACGAACTGTTTTTCGATTTAAATGGCAAATCAAAGTGTAAATAAATTTAATTACAGACCACTGATAATTCTTTACCTGAATAAAGCGAAACGCGTCTGTTGAAAAAATCACGCATTTTTGTTGCTGCAACGACGGATCAAAAATACCCTCAAGAATTATAATGCAACTACAGACAGTATGTCCAAACAAATTAAGAATACCTGTATTTTTTCCTGAAGAGAATTACAACTTGGTTGCGGTGCTGTTGCAATTGGAGATTGTTTTGGTTTCTGAAAAGAAGTTTGTAATACTCTTCAAAATGGTTCAAATGGCTCTGAGCACTATGGGACTTAACATCTGTGGTCATCACTCCCCTAGAACTTTAAATGCGAACATTTTTAGGTTACGCTTTACCGTGACTGTTACTGACATTAAATGAAACGAAAAGTTCACTGTTACCAGTCACCGTTTTATTTATTTCCACGACGCGTTTAGAAGGTTTAAACCTCCATCATCGGGTGGATTTACATTAGTAAGTATTACATTTGTGTGTGTGTTGTGTTACGATTTTTGGAGGAACTTGTGGCACTGCCTAGTGGAGAAACGAAACGCTATTTCAGAATATGGTTTAGGATTACTTTGGACGAAAAATTAAACTGATATCTAATGGTAAACTTTAAATAAGTAAACTACAGTACCTTCAGTGATCACAGGTTCCTTTTGCTGTCGTAACACATCACATGTATACTGCCACATTTGTAAACAATATTTTTACTCCCCTAGAACTTAGAACTACTTAAACCTAACCAACCTAAGGACATCACACACATCCATGCCCGAGGCAGGATTCGAACCTGCGACCGTAGCGGTCACGCGGTTCCAGACTAAGACTCTTCAAGTATTTATTATTTTTGATTGTCCGGTTGTTTGCTGGTTACAGCGCATTTGACTCTTGAGTGTCTGTTGCTTGATGTACAGCAGTGGAAATTTGTTTTTGCCAGTTTTTGTCACGTTTCAGTGCTATGTATAAATATAAGTTAGAAACTCGAGGTAGACGTCAGGGAGAATAGTATTAGTTATGGTTAGTACTGACTGGTGCTATTTATGACGGGAAACATTTAACCTATTGTACTGATTCAAATGTCTGAAACTGTGTGCGGCGATCAGAATTAAGGACTGCTTATGACTTAGTTTACCGGTCTGAAGGATCAGTGTCATTCTATGCGATTGACGTTCTTATGAAATTGCAACCGTTTTCTGCTTGCTCCGGTTTTTATTTCATATTTCAATCTACGGGACGGCACATAGATTTGTTACTGTATCGAACAAGCAACTATTGCATCGCTTCAATTGCGTTTGGCAGCAAATGCTCTGCTAAATGCCAGCCACCACTGGTAAAACGCCAATTGGCGGTCCGGGAACAACGAGAAGGCGGGAGAATTTCCAGCGGCGGGGTATCAAAGCTTCAAAAGCCGGCGCTGCGTGCTGGAACTTTCTGCTGGTCACGCGGAATTCTATTAAAGCCCGACTGGATGATGGACTGGCAGCAGCGAAACTGCCAGCCTTTATCTGATTGTTGTATCTGTTTGGGTGTGCTCCAGTGCCTGTGTTTCGGCCGCGGTAGTGAGTAGACTGCTGTTAACAAAAGAAGGGTATGGAACTGCATGTTTCCATCAGCACAGACCTCGTAACAGCATCCTAACTCCAACATACAGCCACCGCAAGCGGCGCCGGGTCTACTGAACTGCATTAAGATTTATTTCCACATTACATTCTTTCTCTGAATGTATCCCAGAAGAATGAATGTATCGTATCTGGAATAAATAATGTGATTCATGTGTGTCTTCAAAAAAGCCTGGTCAGGTATAAAGAGATCACTGAGATTTCTTATAATTACTCTTTAAGGTAATGTGGTGATAAAGCTCTTCTGATATTGAAAGGTCTCTGTTGGATTCCTTTCATGTTAATTTTTTAAAACTGTTGTCATTTACGGCATACATTCCACTTCTAAATTTACTGTGGTGTTTCTGACTATCTGGGAGGATACTGAGCAGTGGAACGTGTTACTTTTACACATAAACATGAGTGATCTGTCACACTACTACACTTTAAAATACAGTTTATGTGTAATTCATGTCACAGTGTCTCATATGGAACCTAAATCCGGTTTCTTTTATATACACTATATGATAAGATACTGTCATCCCCCATCCCTTCTGTGTGGAAGGATGAATGAGCAAATGTATTTCTAGTTGCATGTTTGATGGTAGCAGACAAGTCTATCTGCTAGAGAACAGTAGGACCAACGTCGGAACACGTAGCTACGCTTTCTAAAAGCAAAGAGGTTTCTATCCTTAGTATGGTCCTGTCCGTCCCTTGTCATGTTGGTATAGGAAGCTGCCCCTCTGGCCACTTCCGTTTGTATTTGTGAGCCACCCTCAGGAAGGGACCACGGCAGTCTGTCCGCGGCGAGCGTCTGAAGTGGTAAGGTCTCCGGCTAAGCGCGTGTCTGCTAAGTCCGTAGGACAATGGATTTCTTAAGTTCAGCCTAACTGAAAATTTAATCTTAAATTGCAACGCAGTGTCATTCGAGTGTGAAGTTCAGAATATCTTTCGGTAGTTGCTTTGTCACTACTTTGTGAGTAAAGTGAAACCACGTGTTGATCAGTAACTCTAAGATCATCAATCTTAAATGCGAATGTGCGTGAGATTATAACGTCTCGTCTTGACAATATTTTTCAATATAGCAACTTTTCTTTATGTTCAATCCACGTGGGGTGTACTTTGTGGGACCAGTACCACGTGCTTATACAATTGTTCGACCCATCAGGTTAATAATAAGACGATAGTAACCAGTTCGAGGCTTTTATTTTGTAAATTGCGTTTCGATGTAATTTACTGTAATTACAAAATTATTGTGGAGTTACACTCTTTGTGTAAACCAAATTGACCACGTGAAGCACGTGGTGTAAGCATCAAAGTAGCCCTCAGCTATTCTTTTCGGGAAGATTTCAGAGAGAGTTAGTATGAATTTAGTACACCAGTGTGTGGTAACTTCATGACGGACAGGATTGCGCTAGGAACGTAACTTCTTTGGGTGAAAATTGAATCGGTTGGTTGTGGTTAATTTCCTCTTGGATATGTTTCAACGTTCTTCGTGTGTTATTTTATGAATGCAGTGTTGTATGCAGTCTCCCAATCTTGGCTCCATATTTGATGTGTTCCGTAAGATTACAAACTCACATTTTCACAATCCTAAATAAGGCACCAGTTTAGTTATGAATCAAGTTTAATATGCTGAAAGTTTAACGGAACAATGATCAGTGTTAAAATAAATGTCCAAATACAAACTGATTTATTTCTTTTTATTTAAATTCTCATTTTATAAAAAAAAAAATGTTCAAATGCGTGTGAAATCTTATTGGACTTAACTGCTATGGTCATCAGTCCCTAAACTTACACACTACTTAAACTAAATTATCCTAAGGACAAACACACACGCCCATGCCGGAGGGAGGACTCGAACCTCCGCCGGGATCAGCCGCACAGTCCAGGACTACAGCGCCCTAGACCGCTCGGCTAATCCCGTGCGGCGTCATTTTATATATATATCACCGGTTATCGTAAGATGAGTACTAAAAGATTATAATTAATGTTAGTCTGGTTGTGAATTTGGTAAGCTAGACTGGATACCTGGTGAAACAGTTGCTCAGTAACGCAAGATAGCTCACAGCTTTTAACCTGCTTTTATTGTCTTGAATATCAGCACTGCTTTCAGAACAAGTTAATGCATCAACATTACAATATTCCATTCCGAATGACCATTGCCCGAAAATAATTCAGTCTGGAGGTTACGGGGCACAGGAAAGACGTTCAATTTGGTGGTCAAGCAAAACGGGATAAATGGCCAAATACCTTATTTATTCTCCAGGCTACTATCAGGGTTGTTCTGGCTAATCTCCGCTTCCTCTCGTGTGCCAACCCCTTCATCTCTAGAATCCTCAATTACACAGAGGTGACGTAAGTCATGGCGTAGCGATAAGCACGTATACAGACGACGGCAGTATCGCGTACACTGGGTATAAAAGGGCAGAGCATTCGCGGAGCTGTCATTTGTGATTCACGTCAAAAGGCTTCTGACATACGGCCGCGCGACAGGAACTAACAGACTTTGAATGTGGAGTGGTATTCGGAGTTAGATACGTTCCATTCTGGAAGTTGTTAATCAGTTAAATAATCCGCGATCCACAGTGTCGAGAGTGGGCCAAGAAAACGAAATTCCAGGCACCGCCTCTCACCTCGGACAACGGAGTGGCCGACGGCCTTCACTTAATGACGGAGAACAGCGGCGTTTGCTTAGAGTTGTCAGTGCTGACAGACAAGCAACACAGCTTGAAACAGCTGCAGAAATCGACGTGGGACGCACGGCGGGCGAACGCAGCCGTCAGGTCGCTGCGGTGAAATCTGGTGTCCACGGACTGTGTCAGCAGACGACCGCCGCGAGTGCTTCTGATAACAGCACGACATCACCTGAAACGCCTCTCCTGGACTCTAGACGACCAAACACCGCGGCCTGTTTAGATGAGTCCCGATTTCAGTTCAGTCATCAACTGGGCATTTTGCAAATTGGTGACCGCTATGTTTACATGGAATGGACCACTTGGACACCATTTGGAGCCATTCATGGACTTCATGTTCCAAAACAGCGATGGAATTTTTATTGATAACAGTACTCCATGTGACCGGCCCACAACTTGTAAGCGTATTGTCATATCTCTGGTTTAGTTGTGGAGTATCTTTGCGGGCAGCCGCGTCTTTAGAGAGTCGAGCGCGGGACACGGAACTGTTACGTTGTGTAGTGTGTGTCGCTCTGCATGTGAGAGGCATTGTTAGTATGGAAGTTGAAGCGTTGCCACAAGTGCTATTACAGTAAAGTGATTAAATATGGAAGTGATCCAGAGGAAAGTGCGTCAAGAAGTAATGAAAAATGAGCAGTGCCGCAGATAACGTATTTGTGTATCCTCTCGCTGCGTGCCGCATAGGATCAATCATCCGCGCCGTGTTCGGTCTCCCAGAGTGAACCAATGTGAATCAGTAATACTATTTACCACAAAAGAGAGCATTTAAGTGCCAGTGTCTTGTAGCGAGCGTGAGAACGCGCATTCGGTCATTGCGTTCCACATCATCAATAATCAGCAGCGTTGCGATTGTTACGCTCAAGCTCGTACAAGTCAGAACTGAAAAATTAACTTTACCGAGAGAGTTATATCGTTACTGGTGTCAAGGGGGACTGGTACCAAATGTCTGTGTATGCGTGACGAGCGTAAGAACTTTCGTTCTATCATTCGGCTTCCGCGTCATCAGCAATCACCCGCGTCATGTCGGTTACGCGTGCGCTCGTGTGAGTGATATTGCGGACTGGTACTCATCCATTAATTGGGATAAATACTTAGTAATTAGGACGTGAACAGTGCCACCTGCGCTGTTCTTTTATCGTCTCAGAATACAATTGTTCATACCAGTGCTGTGTTTTAACGTTGAGTGGCTCCCCTAAACCCGCTGGCATTTTTCGATAGATAATTTCAGGCAAGGCAACAGCTCTGTGGAGCAGAACAGTACGACCGCCGTGGAATTATCGGGTACGTGGTGTGGGCAGGGCGCACGGTCAAGAGAAGTGGCAAGAGAAAACTTTTTAAGGTCCCCCCACCCACCCATTTGAACCCCCAGGCGTGTTACAAACTGTTCGCGATTGGTTCGAAGAACATTCTAGACAATTCGACAGAATGGTTTGGCAACCCAAGCCGCCCCACTTGAATCCCACCAAAAATTTATAGGAACTTATAGAGAGGTAAGTTTGTGCACAAAAACCTGCACTGTCAACACTTTCTGCCAGGAAAAATGAGGTCCGATATGACATTAGTAGGTATCGTTTGACTGACTTTTGTCACCTCGGTGTATTTGTTGGTTTTATTCCAGTCTCTGCCGTCCCGTATAGTTTGTACCGCCTATAGCTCCCTCTAGTGGCATGGATGTTATACTCTAGTATCTTAATACCTTTCCTGTCATCCTGCCCCTTCATTTTCTCAGTGATTTCACAAATTCCTTTCCTCGGTGGTTCTGAGAAGAAATCCCTCATTTCTTACTATAGTTCAATTCTTTTACCTTGGCGGCTCGCGCATGCCCGCCCAGACGCTGGAGATTGCTGCGTTGCCAGTTGCAAACGACGCACGCGCCAATAGAAGCAGCGCCATAGTATAGCACTATGAAACGTCCCCTTTAAACAATTATAAATGACTGTGCTTAACCTGACACACAATATTTTGTTAGCGCAACGCAATCTGACTTTCAAAAATCCCTACAAAAGAATGGCCCTGACTAACATTAAACTATACCTTTCACAAATCACTTACCTCACAAAAATCTTCGCTGCTCAAGCTACTGTTAGGTTTTTTTATTGGTAACGCCACCTCTGTATGAAAATCACTGGCTGTGCTGTGTGCAGTCTGTGGCTGCTTTGCATTGTTGTAATACTCGCCATTGTAGTGTTAGGCAGCGGCAGTTGGATGTGAACAGCGCGTAGCGTTGCGCAGTTGGAGGTGAGCCACCAGCAGTGGTGGATGTTGGGAGAGAGATGGCGGAGTTTTGAAATTTGTCATGAACTGCTATATTTATATATGATGATATCAAGGTAAATACATTGCTTGTTCTCTATTAATACCTTTCATTTGCTAACTATCCCTATCAGTAGTTAGTGCCTTCCATAGTTTGAATCTTTTATTTAGCTGGCAGTAGTGGCGCTCGCTGTATTGCAGTAGCTGGAGCAGCGAAGATTTTTGTGAGGTAAGTGATTTGTGAAAGGTATAGTTTAATGTTAGTCAGGGCCATTCTTCAGTAGGGAATTTTAAAAGTCAGATTGCGTTGCGCTAAAAACATTGTGTGTCAGTATAAGCACAGTCGTGTATAATTCTTCAAAGGGGACGTTTCATATGTCGACCCTTAGCCTAGGATACCTCACTGGAATCTTCTGATTTTTTTCCTTGTAGTTTGTGTAATTAGTGTAGTTATTGTTTATTGCTAGCGCGTAATTATAGAGAGAATTTCCTTTGTAGTTGTAGTTTTTCATTGTTGTACAGTAAAACAGTTGTGGCATGCATGTAGATTTGCACCAAGTATTTCGCAGCTGCGCTGGCAATTAAGTAGACATTATTTCCATTGCTATGTTATTTTATTTTGCTCTTCAAATTGCGCTTTTCTGTGTTATCGTGTGAAATACTGTGACAATAATGACGTGTGAAAAAACGTAATACTAGGCTCCAAAGTAAACTGAGAAATGACAGTGAAGACGAAAGCAGTGTGTTAGCGCCGCAGAGTAATGAATTAACTAATGTTCAAAGTAGTAATTTGGTAATTGCGCATAGGGAAATGGAGCGGGCGGCAAACAATGGTGTAGACAGTGAAACAGGTAGTGAACAGGGAAGCGTTATCGATCGATTGGTCGGCAACAGCTCGCCTCAGGAATCGGGAATGACAGAACACAATATTGCAAATACTGCAGACTCAGGTTTTGGGTTCCCACCGTTTTCTCAAATGAGTCAAGACACATTTTCCACTTGTCAAAATGTGAATGTTGCCGGTGCAACTTCACTGCCGAAAAGCACTGAGGAACATGTTTCAGACACCAGTGCATTGTTATTACAATTAATGCAACAAATGGGACAAAAGCTTGAAAAGTTAGACACAATGGAACAACATCAGAGACAAACACAGCAAAAGCTTCAAAAGTTAGACACAGTGGAACAAAATCTTAAAAAGTTAGACTCATTGGAACAAACACTTGAACAAACACGTGAAGATTTAACTACTGAGTTACATAACATTGAATCGAAATGTCAAAAAGTCTGTAATGACGTAAAAACACAAATTTGTGAGCATTTTCAACCTATTTTTTCGCGGCATGAAAATGCATTACAGAATCACGAAGCAGCCATAAACGAACTGCAAATTATTGTTCATGAAAATCATGAGACCTTGCAAGCCAAATTTGACTCCGTTGCATCCACCGATTCGGTTACGCAACTTGCAAAAACTCAGGAAAACTTTAAGGACACAGTAGATACTCTGAAACTTGGTTCAGAAAAACACACTGAAGAAATAAGTACACTATCGGAGAAAGTAGCCGAACTTTGGGATCAGGTCACTAACTTATCTACAAAGGTAGATGATGATCTGAATGACACAAGACCCGTAGCCTTCACTGACACAGAAGAGTATGAACAAATAAGAAAATTCAAACAAAATCAGAATCAAATTAATACACAACACCAAAGAGAAATCCGGGAAGTACAAGATCAGCTGACACAGGTAATACAAGAATTACGTATTTCAGAGGACACTGGCGCTCCAACACGGGAAGAGGGACACAGAAATACGGAACAGCCACAAAATAATAACACAGGGCATTTCGGAAGTTATGAAAGAAATTGGCAATGTGCACCGAATTTTGAGATGGAACGGCCGACACGACCTAACAATGACCGATATGCGACTCGCCGACATGATGATTTTGACTATAAGCTGTTCATTACTACACGTAAATTCAAAACATTTAAGAATTCTGGCAACGACATTCATCCACAAGCATGGCTCCATCAATTCTCTCATTGTTTTCCTCCCAACTGGTCGTTGGAACACAGATTAGAATTTATGTGTGGCTACTTAGAGAATGAACCAGCTGTAAGAATGCGATCGGTCATTCACGATTGCCACAGTGAAGGAGAATTTTACCATGCCTTCCTCTCAGCATATTGGTCTCAAGCCACACAAGACCGAGTAAAACATGGTATCATAAAGATGAAACATTTCGAACAATCTGAATTCTCCAGTCTTGTGAAATATTTTGAAGACATGTTGTACAAGAATCAGTACCTGTCAAACCCATACAGCCCCTCAGAACTCATCCGCATTTGCTTAATCAAATTACCTGAACATTTACGGCATATTATTTTAGCAGGACGTTGCAAAGACGACATTTAAGCTTTTCAGGGACTGTTACAAGAACTAGAAATTGACACTGATAATCGCAGAACGCGAAAACAAGGACACAACAATTACAGGTCACATCCGTCACAATTCCATGACAACAGAAACAATAACTGGACACGAAAAGTCTATTCTTACAATGAAAATCGTGACCAAAACAGACACCACCCATATGACAACCACTGGCAGAGTAATACTAGTTACAGAGAAAGATCGCATTTCCGTAGTAATGAATATGACTGAGACTACCATAGAAACAGACAATATGGGAACAAAAGCAATTATGATCAAAGGAGACAGAATAACTTCAGACGCTACAGTTCAGCGCGCAGTTACGATTCAGGGAGAAATTCGCCACCACATGACCGACAGACAAGAAACTACAGGAACTACCGACATGACGACAGACGATATATTCGTAACGACAGACCTGAACTGCATCAGAACTGGCGGGATTCAAACAAGGCAGGGCCTTGTCGTCAGAGTGAATTTGTAGAAGTTAGGTCTCCTAATCCCAATAACGACGCGCGCCAACAAAGGGACAGACAATGACTCGCACCGCAGGCAGCCGCTTGCGCCGGCTGGCTCAGAGAAAAATGACATAGACGCTAACCTTAAGAAAAATTCCAGTATTATATAACGACGTATACCACATGATAATTGCGTTGAAGTTGAAACTCTGCATACTAGGAAGAGTAAAGGTTTACACCACATTTCACATGTAAAACCGTTTATTGAAAGATAATCTGCTTTTTAACTTTGTCTTTGCCATAAAACGTTTCACTTCACGTTACTAGTATGCCTCAGAAACTGTTACCATGCAACAATGTTTGAAATTAAATATCCAGTCAAGAACCAAGAAATCTTATTTAAACAGAAATTACGAATGCATTGTTACAATGAACAGATGACACAGTGTTGTTAGTTGTGCATTCTTGCTTGTTAGTTGCACGATTACGTAACGACTATCAGGCTTACATACTTAGGACACATACTGGTACTGCTAATGAGATTTTAATGCAACATTTTGGTTTACTTGAAAATACATTCTGGGTTTAATGTACTTTCTGTGAGATACCAGACGACACAGTGGTTAGTTTATGTGACAACTACACGGTTTTATCATGACGCTTCTAATGAGTGACAATTTACAATGTTGCTTTTGTAGTGTTTCTGTTTTATTTCTGCACAGTTTTTCTGTTTTATTCTGCAAAGTAAAACATGTTTTAGTAGTAACTTTTGTGGTATAGCTACAATGAGATTGCCTTTTCCGTAGCACAACAATACGTTACAGCACAGTACTTTCTTCATCATGGCAATAAGCGTAATAACTACGATATCTATACACAAAGCATTTCACTTTTGTTTATCATGAGGTAAGTACATTGACTTCTGCAGAACTTAGCTTTCGGAGGACGATAAGTACGACACTTCCACAGAATTATCTTACAGCAAGACGCACATTTAGCGCTACAGGACATGCATTTGAGTGATTAATTTTGTACTTAAAACATTTATTTTTAAAGATATTTGAAGTACAATGATACAAAGGTTTTCAGTGATACATTTCATTTCATTGCTGTAATCTGTAACACCTGAGGGTATAATTACATTAATCCTCAGGGGGTTACACACTTACTTTGTGTACCATGTGTTTGGCAACCACAAGGAACCCTAGCTAATATGGTATTTGCTTATACAACTTTACACATCGGTACCATATTTCTCTAACACACAAATTACCCAGCTATCTGATCATTTAACTGAGAGATAAACATTTTTTTTACTACATCAGTGACACTTGTTTACGCAATACACAGTTGGGTAACTTCACACATATGAAACTGTATTTTGTCTGTACTTTGTAAACTGTTCATATTTTTTCGGAATCATTGTGATACTATGAGAGCTTTGAATGATGTATTTGGTAAGGGAGCATGATTTTAAAGTACGTTTGAGGAAGATGACACTATTGAAATGAGCAGAGAATTTTTTTTAGGTTTTGAAATTATTGCAGAAAGCTACGACGTTTTTGAGATTTGACTGAGGTGTTATGATGTTATTATTACGACGACGATGTGTACTATGCTGTTGAGATATGTTTATGATCAATAAGATGATGCTACTGTATATGAGGAATAAGAAGTATGTTGGAAACCAAGAATCGTACTTTAAGAGTTATGAAATGTGCGTAAATTCGTGACTGTATCACAATGCTGACGAATATTTTATTTGGACACTTATATTTATAGGATTTTCTTTCTACAGATTTGCAACGCTAATTCCTGACCTGTGAAATATTTTTATGTGAGACTGTCACTGTAGCGGAAACTGCTGTCGTATATATTTCCGTAAGAAAGTTAAGTGACCACCTGCACGTAATGCGTTGCGGGCACCCACCTGGGCGACGGCCACCCGAAAAACAAAAGCCGTTAGCCTTTCAGAGGCGCAGGTGGAGTAAAAAAAAAGAGGAGAGACCATTAACCTCGCTATTGACACTCCTTTGTGGAAAGCATCGCAAATAAGACACGCTCATTACTTGGAAACATATGATTATATTGTGGAGCGCCTACTTTCTGCTACTTACTGAAATGCTTATAAACTGATGGGAAATATTCTTACATCTGCAAACCTGATAATGACAAGTGTCTTTCTACGAGAGTTGAGAGCTACTGACTTATGAAATGTCACATGACTATTGAATGATATTTGTATGCTTTGGTTTGCGTAATAGCTTATTTCATTTGATACCTGTTTTCCAGCTGTGTTACAGCATTAGTTTTATAAAATAAACTTAGATGCATTTGCTAATGTGAACACTTTCTGTCAACAGATCTATTAAATGATAATTTTGTAATCCACATTCTTTAAAAAAAAGGAGCACTTGGAAAGGAAAGAACAATAAGAAGGGACTAGTAACAGTAACTGGACACATAATTTTCTTTTCAAGTACATGGTAATATTTTTTTTTACAATAAGTTGTTGTGGTGCACCACTTTAATTACTTAGACATTAGGATGTGATTATACATTTCCCTTATCTGCATTGTTATATTTACTGTAATATTTTTTCTGCTTGAGCTATGTCATGTTTAGATATAGGCTGCTGTTTGCCAGGCATAGTGCTACTGAACTTTAATTTGTGTTACTCTGCTAAGCCAGATTTATTTTTTTGTTTGCTGCGTATTGCCTCATATTAGTTGTAATGTTGAATTGCTTGGTAATTTAGATTTACTGTAGCTTGCTTTGCGATTTTCCATTTTTTTATTGCTGTTTATATTAATTGTTTTATGTGCTGCTGCATTGCCTCATCCCTTAGTTTAGCATCTGAGCTCAGTAGATTTAAGTTAGCTTATGAGGGGGTAGACTATATAAGAAACTAACTATTATAAATTTATAAGAAATAGGATACTGTACAGTGGAGAAAAACTATTATTGACAGAGGATGTGAACAAAATACAGAAAGCAGGCTTAGATAGGACTTTTTGGGAATAATGATGAACAAAGGGAGATCTCCATGCAAAATCCTGCAAAAAAACAAACCCTGTCCTTTCCCTTTTGTGTTATCCCACTATATGTTTGTGTACCCTTGTGTATTTGTTTTCTTCCTGTCTCTGTGTAGTTTCATAGAATTTTTTCTTCTTTTAATATTAAGCTACATTCACTATGATGAGGAATACTGTTATCCTCGAATATAATTGGCATTAATAATATGTTATTTACTTTGTAAAGATGTTAGACATTATTAATTCCGTTCTGTTTAATGCTCATGTGTGAAGTTGATGTTTCAAAAGTTATTGTTATCTTTTAGGTATGTACTTATGTCATAATTCCACTGATGTATATGTTAGATCGATTCTTTTGTAAAGCCTGTACTACAAATGTTATCTGTATTATTATGTTCTTTAATGATGTATTCTGTACCTTTGTTATTGTATTTTTATGTTACCAAATTGTAATTGTTACCAGTTCTTCAAATTAAGTAACATTTCACTGCACATGTTTCTGTTGGTCATAGTACATGGACAATATGTGAGATGTAGGGACTGATAGTGTTTGCACGCGTGTTAATGATTCAGCAAGGGACTGGATAACAGCATTGCTGGATCTAAGGACAATTCCAGAAACTTTGTGAGTGCACAAGTGGTGGTTTATGGACTTGCTATATTGTCCGCAAGACTCTTCGATGGTGATTGTGCACCTGCACATTTGCAACAGATGGCTGCTGGCCGTCTCTACCAGGACTACAGTGGGTCTGCATCTTTGATGGACCACCAATTGCTACAAGGACTGCAGTGGGTCTGCACCTCTGGTGGCCCACCAGTACCGTAATTTCTACCAGGACTACAGTGGGTCTGCTCTGTGATGACCTAACTACCAATATTATTCAAAACTTCGAATGACTCTGCTGTGGGTTTGCTCTGTTGTGACCCATTACCTGTCAGCATGTCAAGAGTCAGCACTGTCTTTCCGATGGAAGGACACTACTTCTTCAAGGCTGCATGGAAATCCACTATTTCTGTGTGCATTCTCTTTTACTGTTCAGACTTTGAAAAAAAAAGAAAAACACTTTAATTTTACTGTGATGAATCAGGACTGTCTTTATGGACTGTGAGAAAATTTTAGCTTCATATGAAACGTCCCCTTTGAAGAATTATACACGACTGTGCTTACACTGACACACAATGTTTTTAGCGCAACGCAATCTGACTTTCAAAATTCCCTACTAAAGAATGGCCCTGACTAACATTAAACTATACCTTTCACAAATCACTTACCTCACAAAAATCTTCGCTGCTCAAGCTACTGCAATACAGCGAGCGCCACTACTGCCAGCTAAATAAAAGATTCAAACTATGGAAGGCACTAACTACTGATAGGGATAGTTAGCAAATGAAAGGTATTAATAGAGAACAAGCAATGTATTTACCTTGATATCATCATATATAAATATAGCAGTTCATGACAAATTCCAAAACTCCACCATCTCTCTCCAAACATCCACCACTGCTGGCGGCTCACCTCCAACTGCGCAACGCTACCTGCTGTTAACAGCCCAGCTGCCCAACACAACAATGGCAGACAACAATGCAAACTAGCCACAGACTGCACACAGCACAGCCAGTGATTTTCATACAGAGGTGGCCTTACCAATAAAAAAACCTAAACAGCCTACTTACACATAGCCCCCATGCTCCCCACAAAAAATTTTACAAATTGTATTGGGCAGTGGCCAATACAGATTTGAAAAAAAATTTTCATAATTACAATAACAAAGAAATCAAATGCACACACGTATTAATACAATGTTGGTCAAAAGCTAAAATTTTCTCACAGTCCATAAAGACAGTCCTCATCATTCGTCACAGTAAAATTGCAGTGTTTTTCTCAAAGTCTGAGCAGTAAAGGAAAATGCACACAGAAGTAGTGGATTTCCATGCAATCTTGAAGAAGTAGTGTTGTCCTTCCAACGGAACGACAGTGCTGACTCTTGACATGCATACAGGTAATGGGCCACAACAGAGCAAACGCACAGCAGAGTCAGTCGAAATTTTGAAGAGTATTGGTAGATAGGTCATCACAGAGCAGACCCACTGTAGTCCTGGTAGAGATTACGGTACTGGTGGGCCACCAGAGGTGCAGACCCACTGCAGTCCTTCTAGCAATTGGTGGGCCATCAAAGATGCAGACCCACTGTAGTCCTGGTAGAGATAGCCAGCAGCCACCTGTCGTGACTGTGCAGGTGCACAATCACCATTGAAGAGTCTTGCGGATAATATAGCAAGTCCATAAACCACCACTTGTGCACTCACAAAGTTTTCGGAACTGTCCTTAGAACCAACAATGCTGTTATTCAGTCCCTTGCTGAATTATTAACACACGTGCAAACACTAACAGTCCCTACTTCTCACATATTGTCCATATACTATGACCAACAGAAACATGTGCAGTGAAATGTAACTAACAAGTTAATAATATCATGAACTGGTGACAATTACAATTTTATAACATAAGAATACAATTACAAAGGTACAAAATACATCATTAAAAACATAATAATACAGATAACATTTGTAATATGGGCTTTACAAAAGAATCGAAATAACATATACATCAGTGTTACAGGAATTATGACATAAGTACATACATAAAAGATCAGAGTAACTTTCGAAACATCAACTTCACACATGAGCATTAACACAAAACAGAATAAATAATGTCTAAACATCTTTACAAAGTTTATAACACATTATTAATGCCAATTGTATTTGAGGATAACAGTATTCCTCATCATAGTGAATGTAACTTAGTATTAGAAGAGAAAAAAGTTCTATGAAACAGTACACAGAGACAGGAAGAAAACAAATACACAAGGGTACACAAACATATAGTGGGATAACACAAAAGGAAAAAGACAGGGTTTGTTTACTGCAGTATTTTGCGTGGAGATCTCCCTTTGTTCATCATTATTCCCAAAAAGTCCTATCTAAGCCTGCTTTCTGTATTCTGTTCATATTTCTTTCAAAATAATTATTACTGATTGTACAATACTCATTTGGGCCCAAATCTTTTTCATATAACTTCGCAATGCATTCTTTACCTATTCTCCATAGTCAGTTTCTTATATAGTCTACCCCCTCTTAAGCTAACTTAAATCTACTGAGCTCAGATGCTAAACTAAGGGACGAGGCAATGCAGCAGCACAAAACAATTAACACAAACATCAATGACAAAAATACAAATGCCAAAGCAATTGCAATATTACAACTAATATAAGGCAGTGTGCAGCAAACAAAAAAAAAATCTGGCTTAGCAGAGTAACACAAATTAAAGTTCAGTAGCACTATGTCTGGCAAACAGCGGCTTATATCGAAACATGACATAGCTCAAGCAGAAAAAATAGTACACTAAAGATAGCAATGCAGATAAGGGAAATGTATAATCACATCTTAATGTCTAAGTAATTAAAGTGGTGCACCACAACAACTTATTGTAAAAAAGATATTACCATGTACTTGAAAAGAAAATTATGTGTCCAGTTACTGTTACTAGTCCCTTCTTATTGTTCTTTCCTTTCCAAGTGCTCCTTTTTTTAAAGAATGTGGATTACAAAATTATCATTTAATAGATCTGTTGACAGAAAGTGTTCACATTAGCAAATGCATTTTATTTTATAAAAGCAATGCTGCAACACAGCTGGAAACCAGATATCAAGTGAAATAAGCAACTACGAAAAGCAAAGCATAAAAATATCATTCAATAGTCATGTGACATTTCATAAATTAGTAGAAATTCTTTCAACTCTCGTAGAAAGACGCTTGTCGTAATCAGGTGTGCAGATGTAAAAATATTTCTCGTCATTTCATTCGGCATTTCAGTAAATATCATAAATTACGAGCTCCACAGTATGCTTTCGACAAGGAAATGTCAATAGCGAGGATAATGGCCTCCCCTTCTTTTTTCTACCTGTGCTTCTGGAAAGGCACACCCTAATGGCTTGTTCTCCAGGTGTCTGACACAGCTGTGTGCCGACGACGCACATGCAGGTGGTCACTTAACTTTCTTACGGAAATATTTACGACAGCAGTTTCCGCTACAGTGACAGTCTCATATAAAATATTTCACAGGTCAAGAATTTGCGTTGCAAATGTGTAGAAACAAAATGCTATTGATATAACAGTGTCCAAAAAATTTTCGCCGGCATTGTGATACATTCACGAATTTACACACATTTCATAACTCTTAAAGTACGATTCTTGGTTTCCAACATCCTTTTTCACAAATCAAGAGTCCCTACCCACTATTCATTATTCCTTACCTTATTACACATATACATATTCGTATTCATCAACACATAATAACTACATAGCATAATCAGATTCCTCATATAACATCAGCTTATTGATCATAAACATACCTCAACAGCATAATACACATTGTCGTCGTAAAAATAACATCATAACACCTCAGTCAAATCTCAAAAACGTCGTAGCTTTCTGCATTAATGTCAAAACCTAAAAAATTCTCTGCTCATGTCAAAAGTGTCATCTGCCTCAAACGTACTTTAAAAATCATGATCTCATACCAAATACATCATTCAAAGCTCACATAATATCACAATGGGCCCGAAAAAATATGAACAGTTCACAAAGTACAGACAAAATACAATTTCGAAAGTGTGAAGTTATACAACGGTGTAATTACGTAAACATCTGTCACTGACGTAATAAAAAAGTTTGTCTCTCTCAGTTAAATCATCAGATAGCTGTGTAATTTCTGTTAGAGAAATATGGTACCGATGTGTAAAGTTGTATAAGCAAATACCATATTAGCTAGGGCTCCTTGTGCTTGCCAAACACATGGTACACAAAGTAAACGTGTACCCCTCTGAGGATTAATGTAATTATACCCTCAGGTGTTACAGATTACAGTAATGAAATGAAATGTACCACTGAAGACCTTTGTATCATTGTACTTCAAATATCTTTAAAAATAAATGTTTTAAGTACAAAATTAATCACTCAAATGCGTGTCCTGTAGCGCTAAATGTGCGTCTTGCTGTAAGATAATTCTGTGGAAGTGTCGTACTTATCGTCCTCCGAAAGCTAAGTTCTGCAGAAGTCAATGTACTTACCTCATGATAAACAAAAGTGAAATGCTTTATGTATAGATATCTTAGTTATTACGCTTATTGCCATGATGAAGAAAGTACTGTGCTGTAACGTATTGTTGTGCTACGGAAAAGGCAATCTCATTGTAGCTATATCACAAAAGTTACTACTAAAACATGTTTTACTTTGCAGAATAAAACAGAAAAACTGTGCAGAAATAAAACAGAAACACTACAAAAGCAACATTGTAAATTGTCACTCATTAGAAGCGTCATGATAAAACCGTGTAGTTGTCACATAAACTAACCACTGTGTCGTCTGGTATCTCACAGAAAGTACATTAAACCCAGAATGTATTTTCAAGTAAACCAAAATGTTGCATTAAAATCTCATTAGCAGTACCAGTATGTGTCCTAAGTATGTAAGCCTGATAGTCGTTACGTAATCGTGCAACTAACAAGCAAGAATGTACAAATACAACACTGTGTTGTCTGTTCACTATAACAATGCATTTGTAATTTCTGTTTAAAAATGTTCCCTAGGTTCTAGACTGGATATTTAACTTCAAACATTGTTGCATGTTAACAGTTTCTTAAGTCTGACAAAGCATACTAGAAATGTGAATTGAAAAGTTTTATGGCAAAGACAAAGTTAAAAAGCAGATTATCTTTCAATAAATGGTTTTACATGTGAAATGTGGTGTAAACCTTTACTCTTCCTAGTGCACAGGGTTTAAACTTCAAAGCAATTATCATGTTGTATACATCGGTAAAGAATGCTAAAATTTTTTCTCAAGGCTAGAGTCTTATGTTATTTTTCTCGGAGCCAGCGGGCGCACGCAGCTGCCTGCTGTGCAAGTCATTGTCTGTCTCTTTGTTGGCGCGCGCCGTTATTGGGATTTGGAGACCTAACTTCTACAAATTCACTCTGACGACAAGGCCCTGCCTTGTTTGAATCCCGCCAGTTCTGATGCAGTTCAGGTCTGTCGTTATGATCACATTGTCTGTCGTCATGTCGGTAGTTCCTGTAGTTTCTTGTCTGTCGGTCATGTGGTGGCGAATTTCTCCCTGAATCGTAACTGCGCGCTGAACTGTAGCGTCTGAAGTTATTCTGTCTCCTTTGATCATAATTGCTTTTGTTCCCATATTGTCTGTTTCTATGGTAGTCTCAGTCATATTCATTACTACGGAAATGCGATCTTTCTCTGTAACTAGTATTACTCTGCCAGTGGTTGTCATATGGGTGGTGTCTGTTTTGGTCACGATTTTCATTGTAAGAATAGACTTTTCGTGTCCAGTTATTGTTTCTGTTGTCATGGAATTGTGACGGATGTGACCTGTAATTGTTGTGTCCTTGTTTTCGCGTTCTGCGATTATCAGTGTCAATTTCTAGTTCTTGTAACAGTCCCTGAAAAGCTTAAATGTCGTCTTTGCAACGTCCTGCTAAAATAATATGCCGTAAATGTTCAGGTAATTTGATTAAGCAAATGCGGATGAGTTCTGAGGGGCTGTATGGGTTTGACAGGTACTGATTCTTGTACAACATGTCTTCAAAATATTTCACAAGACTGGAGAATTCAGATTGTTCGAAATGTTTCATCTTTATGATACCATGTTTTACTCGGTCTTGTGTGGCTTGAGACCAATATGCTGAGAGGAAGGCATGGTAAAATTCTCCTTCACTGTGGCAATCGTGAATGACCGATAGCATTCTTACAGCTGGTTCATTCTCTAAGTAGCCACACATAAATTCTAATCTGTGTTCCAACGACCAGTTGGGAGGAAAACAATGAGAGAATTGATGGAGCCATGCTTGTGGATGAATGTCGTTGCCAGAATTCTTAAATGTTTTGAATTTACGTGTAGTAATGAACAGCTTATAGTCAAAATCATCATGTCGGCGAGTCGCATATCGGTCATTGTTAGGTCATGTCGGCCGTTCCATCTCAAAATTCGGTGCACATTGCCAATTTCTTTCATAACTTCCGAAATGCCCTGTGTTATTATTTTGTGGCTGTTCCGTATTTCTGTGTCCCTCTTCCCGTGTTGGAGCGCCAGTGTCCTCTGAAATACGTAATTCTTGTATTACCTGTGTCAGCTGATCTTGTACTTCCCGGATTTCTCTTTGGTGTTGTGTATTAATTTGATTCTGATTTTGTTTGAATTTTCTTATTTGTTCATACTCTTCTGTGTCAGTGAAGGCTACGGGTCTTGTGTCATTCAGATCATCATCTACCTTTGTAGATAAGTTAGTGACCTGATCCCAAAGTTCGGCTACTTTCTCCGATAGTGTACTTATTTCTTCAGTGTGTTTTTCTGAACCAAGTTTCAGAGTATCTACTGTGTCCTTAAAGTTTTCCTGAGTTTTTGCAAGTTGCGTAACCGAATCGGTGGATGCAACGGAGTCAAATTTGGCTTGCAAGGTCTCATGATTTTCATGAACAATAATTTGCAGTTCGTTTATGGCTGCTTCGTGATTCTGTAATGCATTTTCATGCCGCGAAAAAATAGGTTGAAAATGCTCACAAATTTGTGTTTTTACGTCATTACAGACTTTTTGACATTTCGATTCAATGTTATGTAACTCAGTAGTTAAATCTTCACGTGTTTGTTCAAGTGTTTGTTCCAATGAGTCTAACTTTTTAAGATTTTGTTCCACTGTGTCTAACTTTTGAAGCTTTTGCTGTGTTTGTCTCTGATGTTGTTCCATTGTGTCTAACTTTTCAAGCTTTTGTCCCATTTGTTGCATTAATTGTAATAACAATGCACTGGTGTCTGAAACATGTTCCTCAGTGCTTTTCGGCAGTGAAGTTGCACCGGCAACATTCACATTTTGACAAGTGGAAAATGTGTCTTGACTCATTTGAGAAAATGGTGGGAACCCAAAACCTGAGTCTGCATTATTTGCAATATTGTGTTCTGTCATTCCCGATTCCTGAGGCGAGCTGTTGCCGACCAATCGATCGATAACGCTTCCCTGTTCACTACCTGTTTCACTGTCTACACCATTGTTTGCCGCCCGCTCCATTTCCCTATGCGCAATTACCAAATTACTACTTTGAACATTAGTTAATTCATTACTCTGCGGCGCTAACACACTGCTTTCGTCTTCACTGTCATTTCTCAGTTTACTTTGGAGCCTAGTATTACGTTTTTTCACACGTCATTATTGTCACAGTATTTCACACGATAACACAGAAAAGCGCAATTTGAAGAGCAAAATAAAATAACATAGCAATGGAAATAATGTCTACTTAATTGCCAGCGCAGCTGCGAAATACTTGGTGCAAATCTACATGCATGCCACAACTGTTTTACTGTACAACAATGAAAAACTACAACTACAAAGGAAATTCTCTCTATAATTACGCGCTAGCAATAAACAATAGCTACACTAATTACACAAACTACAAGGAAAAAATCAGAAGATTCCAGGTTCGAATCCTGGCAGGGTCGCCATATGAAGCGTCCCCTTTTGAACAATTATACACGACTGTCCTTAAACTGATACACAATATTTTTTTTTTAGCCCAACGCAATCTGACTTTCAAAAATCCCTACAAAAAATGGCCCTGTCTAACATTAAACTATACCTTTCACAAATCACTTACCTCACAAAAATCTTCGCTGCTCAAGCTACTGCAATACAGCGAGCGCCACTACTGCCAGCTAAATAAAAGATTCAAACTATGGAAGGCACTAACTACTGATAGGGATAGTTAGCAAATGAAAGATATTAATAGAGAACAAACAATGTATTTACCTTGATATCATCATATATAAATATAGCAGTTCATGACAAATTACAAATCTCCGCCATCTCTCTCCCCACATCCAGCACTGCTGGCGGCTCACCTCCAACTGCGCAATGCTTCGCGTTGTTCACAGCCAGCTGCCTAACACTACAATGGCGAGTATTACAGCAATTCAAAGCAGCCACAGACTGCACACAGCACAGCCAGTGATTTTCATACAGAGGTGGCGTTACCAATAAAAAAACCTAAACAGCCTACATACACATAGTATAGCACAGTTCGCAAGCTTACGTGTAGGGGGGAGCGCGCACTTCATGAAGTAAAGCCACCACGGCCGCATTAACCCTTTCGCTGCTACAGAGACGTGCTCCCTGCATTCCGCGCTGTGGGCGATTTTGTCACTGCACTGGTCGCCTGTGCAGACACATTGTGTTCCGACTGCTTTGACACTCTTTATCATTCGATTGCACAAAAACTATTTGGCTCAAAAATTAGATTTTTACCTATCTTCTTGACTGATACCTTCCCCCCATAAATGACTTAATTTTGTTTCGATGTTCAACGCAGTTATTTTGCAGCATTAAATATAATAAACCTTTGCACGAAATTTTGAAGAGTTTGCAGAGATAAAAGTCCATAGAGTATGCTTTCTGTATGGTCGATTTTAGTTGCCACAATGTTGAGAATGAAATGTGGACAAGATACCTATATATTTCATTTAATTTAAGTACCACATAAGTGTTGTATGTAATATTGAGAAATATTCCACCTTTCGCGACTGTAACAAAAGTTTTACTTACACTGGGCACGTTTGGCTTTATTTTAAAGCACTTCAATCAATCAAAAGGAAGAAGACAAAAGACACAATAAGAGCTATGTCAAATATAATTTTGTGTGTGGCACACACAAATAACATTTATATGCTTAAACACTGATGAGCCAACACAAACGTTGAATATTGTGCTACCGCAGCACAAAACTACGAAACGTGACTTGGCAATGGAGGACGCAAAATACAGTCCTCTTATGATGCTTCAAAAGAGAGAAACGCGTCTGGTCTAAATAAGTCGCTTATTACAGTTGCAGAAGAGGGATATATTTCAATACCATTGGTAAAACTGCGACTGTGGAACAAAAACAAGAAATAGAACATGAATACCATTGTGTATGTGCCATACCTTTCACCAATGGAAGTGCTTTAAAATAAAGCCAAACGCGCCGTGTGTATATAAAACTTTTATTACAGTCGCGAAAGACGGAATATTCCTCAATATTACATACGACACCTATGTGGTACTTAAATTAAATGAGATATTTTTATACCGTAAATATTATATGAATTTTAGGTATCTTGTCCACATTTCATTTTCAACATTGTGGCAACTAAAATCGACTATACGGAAAGTATACGCTATGGACTTTTACCTCTGCAAACTCTTCAAAATTTCGTGCAATGGTTTACTACATTTAATGCTGCACATCAAAACAAAATTAAGTCATTTATGGGGGGAAGGTATCAGGCAAGAATACGTGTAAAAATCAAATTTTTTGGCCAAATAGTTTTTGAGAAATCGAATGATAAGTGTGTCAAAGCAGTGGGAACACCATGTGTCTGCACAGGCGAGAAGTGCAGTGATGACAAAATCGCGCACAGCGCGGAATGTGGGGAGCACGTGTCTGCAGCAGCGAAAAAGTTGATGAAGAGGCAAAGCGCTAGAAATTTCATTCAAACGAATAAAATTCGTGAAGTAAGGCACTCCAATATTGTTTTTAAATAAAAAAAATATTAAGCACTGCACAAGGTTTGAATTCATAACCTTTCACTAGGCAGCCCCACACCTTAACCGTTCCGCTACCTCAGCTCATCGAACAATGTAACTCCATAAGGACTCTAACACCTCACGCAACAACTTATAAACACTGTTGGTATGACTATGAATGAGTTACACTTCGTCGAAGTACAATAGGAAATAAACAATTACCGCTGTTCTTTATTGCGAAAAAGCAGTTCGTGAGATTGAAACAAACTCCTTTCCTTGCTATCGCCTGAATTAGGAGTCTTATTGTTTGTTTGGTTTAATTAATTAATTGAATATGAAGCAGTTGGTATAAAGAATGCTTTTTCCAAACTTTCTGTAAAAGAAAGTCTGCTATCAAGACATTGCTTTTGTTCTATTACTTTATTTATGACTGAACGTTTCTAAAACTGAAGACACTCGTCCGTGCTCCGCACTGCAGTCGAGATCTGGCAACGTCGTTCTCTGTTCATTGGCTGACTGTGTTTTGTGACGTCAGATGCGCAGAACGAACCTAAACTCGGCCGCCAAGATATATGACGCGCACTTTAGTTCACCTAATTTCCAAATACTTCTGTAGCAACATCTCTAAAACGCCTCTTCTTTTCCGTTTGCCTCAAAGTCTGTGATTTATTTCCACATATTTATCTATTCGAAACGTACATTATCAGAAATTTCTCTTCAAATTAACGCCAATGTTTGAGACTAGTAATGTTTGTTTTGGCAAGGAATTCCCCTTTTATCTTTGCTAGCCAGCTGTTTATGTCGCCTTCCTTTTCGATCAACAAACTACCCCGCTAGAGAGGATGAATCATAACACTGTGGTGGAAAACTGGATACACAATCTGTTTACTGATCTTGTAAGTTTTTATAGTGCTGAAAGCAGATAAACAGCATCAGCAGGTGTGGAGCAGGCACAGAGCAGTGCGACATCCAGACACCTTGCAAGTTATGTATTATGTTCTCAGCTTTGAGAGTGACAGCACTTCTAACAATGTAAAATTAAGATGCCCTAACCTGTAAATGAAGCCTCCTGTAAGCAAATATGTACATATGTAACGACACAGATAAAGATACTGAATAAACTAAACAAACCTGTGTTGGAAAAATGTAAATTACTTTTATTTAATAGCTCCCGTATGGAGATTCAATATTCACCAGTACGACATTACTAGCAACTGAAGATCGACAGGTGAGCAATATTAAGAAGCTAATGATGATCTATTTCTTGTTTAATAATCATGCTCTGCTACTTGTTCTCTGGCCGAACATAAATCACACACTGTGTAAATTGCTCTTATAAACTCTACACCTGAATTTGTACTGAACTCGTTTCAGTAAGCCTCAGATCAACGTTCCCCCGAACAGAAGTTCAAAATGCTTGAAGACTCAGTGAAGTCCCGTACTTAGACAAGTGCAAATGGAACTACAGTGACGCTTCAGATCCTCGGTACTGAATGTTCCACGTTATTTGGTGGCGCTATGCATGAAGGTCGTAATTTGTTTGTCCCTGGTATTGTAAGAGATACTTCTCGATTGTTTCTACCTATGATGGGCAGTATAAATTCTAAATAAATTTTGTTCACTTCATCGTCAGCCTATAATAAAGCGAACTTAAAACCTTTCAAACATCAAACGCAGAACTATTACTTTACCTGTAATGAAAACTACAGTGAGGAATTGCAAAATGGCACGCGCACGCGCACGCGGACGCGCACGCACACGCGCACGCGCACGCACACGCGCACGCGCACGCGCACGCGCACGCGCACGCGCACGCGCACGCGCACGCGCACGCGCACACGCACACGCACACGCACACGCACACGCACACGCACACGCACACGCACACGCACACGCACACGCACACGCACACGCACACGCACACGCACACGCACACGCACACGCACACGCACACGCACACACACACACACGCACACGCACACGCACACACACACACACACTCACATACACACATACGCACGCGGAGATCCGGTTTCTATTTTCTTCACTTTCCTGGACTGCGAGCGTTAGAGAATTTGCTTGATCCTGCATAGATAGAGTTTTATATACAGGAAGGGAGAGGGGTGAGGTTGATACGATGGCAAATACAGACTTCTCACTGAATAAAGTCGGTGACGGTGGTTTTGGTGTCTCATAAGCTGTCTGCAGCACCGTCCAGCAAAAGTTGAGCGTGATGAATCGGGAAGCAGCCCTTTTTATTACCTGCCTTCTGGATACTCCTATGATAGCGGAACGCCACGGGGTGGTGTACAATACTGTGTTAAGGTGAAACCGTGTCTGCAGAAAGTACGTTACTGGCCCCGGGACAGTGAGAAATCTCAGCTAAATGAGTGAAATGATTGAGAACTAACCAGGTTACTTTCGTCCTTTCATCACCTTTGCCTTGAAGAAGTGACGTAAATAGTCCTCCCCTTCTATTCGTCTCGATGACAAGAGAGCTGTCTAATACAGAGAATGCAACCTTGTTTGTTCCTATACGGGAAATGGGGTGAGTTTGGTTTCTGAAGTCGGCAGAAACGAATGACGGAGCGAGCGGCCGAGGAGCAGTATTCGTTAAGGCACCCCAAACCTCTTGTTTTTGACGGAAATCTGCTGAGACGTAACTCCACAAAACGGTCGTTTTGGTGTGCTGTGGCACGTCCAAGAAAGACAAATCTTTTGAAATGAACATTTCGTCATCTTTATCTTCTTTATTTTCTTAAGTACTTGAAACTGAAATGATAACTGCACGGAAACCCAAGAGGTAGTTCTCTCTTTCCTTAGGAACGCACTGATATGGCTATTCCAATTTAAATCCTTTCCATTGCCACGAAAATAGAGTGTCAATTTATATGAATTATTAATTAAACGTTTAATTAAAATTTTAAAAGAAGTGACACCTTTTCTCATTCATCCTCAATCACTTCTTACTGATGTTAATTTCTATTCATTCTTCGTTGTTGAAATTTTTCAGAAAAATAAGACTTCACACGCACACACACACGCGCGCGCGCTAAGACACTTTTCTCGCGCAGTGTTACCCAATTTTACGAAATGTTCCAACCCGTAAACAGGTTGTGAAACGGCAAACAACTACCATACGTGGACGAGTGCACAGCATTGCTTTTATGTATAAATGATATTTGCAAAGTATTCACATAGAAAATTGAGGGCACCACGTGCGTCAACAGATAGTATACACTCTTAATATTCATCAAATCTTCGCTTTCCGGCAGTACATTCACAGGTGCGGAATGTTAACGTTATGCAAAGTTGTAAATTAAATTTCAGTACTAAAAGGTACCAAAAGCTGAAGGCATTTTTTTAATGTCAAGTGTTTCATTCGTCGCTGCTTAGTACTACAGCATAGTTAGAAATGAAAAGTACAATACGTGTATGTTGTACAGGATTAATTTATTAAGTTAATCGGTTTGCGGTTTATAACGCCATCATGAAACTTCAACTGTCTATCGTCATCAAAAAAGTTACAATATTTGTAAACAACATTGGAAAAGACGTTACTCACCTAGAGCGAGGTAACCACACACAGTAAATTTCACGTTTGACGGAGTAGTCGTTGTACTGCAATTCAAGCGTTAAAAGTAGAGCGGTAAGTAACGTAACAGGATAAAACCTCTAAAAACGTTAACACTATACTCAACAAACAGTGCCTATACGGAAATGAAGTCCCATGCTTATTGACAGAGCGTAGGGGAACGACGCTGGAGACCCGCACCGTCATACTAGGCAGGGTCCTAATGGAGCTGGTTTGCCATTGCCTTCCTCCGACCGTAATGGGGATGAATGATGATGATGCAGACGACACAAGGACACCTAGTCATCTCGAGGCAGGTGAAAACCCCAGACTCCTCCGGGAATTGAACCCGGGATCCCGAGCTCGGGAAGCGAGAACGCTACCACGAGAGCAAGCGATGCAGACTGTGCCTACATAAAAATTTAAATTAAATTAACAATCCCAACAAAATATAATTAGTGGTTGATAAGAGTACTAAATAATGGGTTGAAGAGGTACAACATATGGGAAGTGATACAAAAACAGAGTTAAAAATAGAACTGAAAAGTTAAAACAACAGAATATTTCGATGGTGGTGAGCCACAGCCAGGCAATATTTTTTGACAGAATAAACCGCAGTTGACTGTGCATTACTGTATTTAGCCGATCTCTGTGGCCGAGCGGTTCTAGGCCCTTCAGTTTGGAACGGCGTGACCGCTGTGGTTGCAGGTTCGAATCCTGCCTCGGGTATGGATGTGTGTGATTGAACCATTACTGTATTTATCTTCTGTCTATCTAGATTTCGGCTTTTATGCGATTATGGAGTACAATGCTAAAAGTTTTTAGACTATTAACACATCGTAACTGTTAAGGCAGTCCAAAACCTTAATGGTCTAAGAACTTTTAGTATTGTACTCGATAATGACATAGAAGCCGAAATCTAGATAGTACGAAAGATGAATGCGGTAATACGCTGCCGAAAGGTGGTTTATTCTTTGAAAGAATATGCGGAGTACAAAGGAAATAACGAACAAATAAACGCTCCATTTTCCTGCATTTATGTAAGTTATTGCGAATTCCTTCGTACGCCATATATTCTGTAATTACATTTGTGAGTTCTATCTTTTGCTCTGTCTCTGTATCATTTTCCATATGTCACACCTCCTCAAGCAATTTTTCAGCACTCTTTTCAACTACTAATTACACTTTCTCGGGATTTGTAATTTAATTTAAATTGTTATAGAGGCACTGTTTTTGCAGTTTCGTTAATGTTCTTCCTGATTTGCTCCCTCTATATTTATTTATTGTTCAGCTTTTAACTTTTTAATTGCATTACCCCTCCGTGTCAATGGCAACGTTTACTCTGTGGCCGTGTCTCACTGTAGATGAGCAATATTGTTTGCAATGTTGTTTAAAAATAATGTAACTTCTTTGAAGACGATATTCAGTAAAAGTCAGATGATGGCCTTCTAAGCCGAAAAAGTTTAAAGAACCAAGTTTATTCTCTGGAACAGACTCAATGTTATGATTTTCATTTACGTTGCATTTAACTTTAGCCAAAAAAATCAAAACAATATTTAAAAATTAACGTTCCACTACAAGTCAGTTCTGTATTTTGTGTGTCGTAGCACAAAACTCACTGACAGTGGCGAGCTTTCACCCAAACTAGTCTTCAGATGGCAAACGAAGCGTTTTATCAAGTCGGAGCCGGAAAACCTATATCACTTGTAGAAATCAAACGAACATGTTCCACCTAAGGATTTAGCTGAACGAAAAAATTTGGAAATTTGCGGCAAGGTCTTATGGGACAAAAGTGATGAGGTCGTCGGTCCCTAAGCTTACACACTACTTAAACTAACTTACGCTAAGGACAACACACGCACCCATGCCCGAGAGAGGATTCGATCCTCCGACGGGGGAAGCCGCGCGAACCATGACAAGGCTCCAGACCGCTCGGCTAACCCCGCGCGGCCTCATTCAACGAAATGAAGCTTCATTCCTATTTAAACTTCATGATATACGCCCAGCTAAATTGTATATAGCTTTTTATTCACTCAGACTCAGTGAGGGAAGGGCCGCTGCTTACTGCAAGTCTGGGCGAGTAACGGAATTTCCATAATTACAGGGAGATTAAATTCCGTAGTCGCCCTTTCCGCGCCACAAGTCTCCGAAAGTACTGGCTTATCTTCGTTTCCTTCATCATGTTGCCTTCTGTTACGAAGGTAATAGGGCCATGTTACACTATCAGGGATAAAAAGAATACTAAAAAAAAAAAAAAATCTCGTCACCCGACTCATGTCACGCAGTGGAATTTTAATTTGCGCTCTTTTATCCTTTCCTAGCTATTCTGTGGGTTTAGTAGCGGCTCTGTTCAAACGAAGGGCTTATTTGGATTCGAGAGATAATTCAGATAGCTACATCTCACAGCGATAGGAATCAGTGTTCATAATGCACAGAGCGACTAGTATGCAGTTCTCCGTAAATCTGCTAGCAAAAAAGCTCCGATATTGAATTACATTTCATACCGACAGCGTTCTCTTTACTGAACACTGTTACAGAAGCTTTATTTTCGATTACGGATTGCTCAGAATTATTTTATTTAACGAACCCTTAATAGTTTCACTTTACACATGGAGAAGCGAAAAATATATATTTTATGAATAGTAGTGTGTTGACTCTGTTACTCTTTTTCAAATTCTCTTTTCGGTAAGTGTTTCAGAGCAAAAGCTCATCTTCAGTGTTTCCAAGAATTACTCGAGGTTTTTCCGTTGTAACTTGGCCAAGCGGACGTACCTGAAGGAGCTATGTTGTTATACATTTTGCCGTCGCATTAGTGTGACCACCTGCAGAAAGGCTGAAGTGCGCACCGCTGTGAGTTACGCGGGAAGAGAGTCGGCTGGGGTTCTGGAAGGCACCGACTGCGGTCTGGAGCCATCCGGACTCCAGTGTCGCGGCCAGCTGCGCTAGATTTGTCGGATCATCAAGATGGTCGCACAGATTCTCAACTGGGTTTAAATCCAGGGAGTCTGGTGGACAGGGGAGTAAGGTAAACACATGCTGGAGCTCTTCGAATCACGCACGAACACTGCGAGCTGTGCGACACGCTGTAATGTCCCCACTGTATTTATTTCAGTATGAGATTTAGCTCAAGTTTATCTCTCACTCTGCAAAAGTCTACGTATTACCAAAACTATGCATCCACAAACAGTTATCCAACTGAAACTCGTATGCAAACCTTTGACTAAACAGAACCTAATTTGAATTGAACTGTAACTGCTTTGAATAAAGCATGTCTTTATATTCGATGCGCAACTGAAGTAAAACAGTTGTCTGGTCCCAATCAAAATTTCCACTTACCTCGCGTCTTGACAACATTGCTGCAGATTTCTTCAAAGCACAACACCAAACAGCAAGCAGGCAGCGGCTAAGGTATATTTCTATTTCTAAACAAAATTTCCAAACTATATTCAAACCGTTGCGTACCACATGGTGCAATGTGATAGTGCGTAATGATAAACAGTGCGATGGGGAGAGTAACTATTACTATGAAATGATATTCCAAGACAACGATCTTAGAATAAAGTATGTATTCAAAAAGACTTCGCGTGAACTTCAGACACGACATTGGTCTGAATAATACCAGGGTTCAGAAAGTGAACAAAGACTTGGAGAGGGTACAGTGTTAACAGAATTTTCTATAAAATTCAAACAGCTTAATCGGTTAGTATGTTTATGCATGGCTCACAGATGTGGGGTGGTCTTCCTTTCATTTCTGAGCAATTTAACTAAATAACAATAATCATTCCGACAAAGTAGCTGCGCAATGCTGCAGATTTACCTCAAACTTCTTCTGTTCAAAAAATAACTACATTATTCGAAAGTTATATGATGCTTTAACCTTTCAATGTATACATCATACTCATCCTTGCTGTCTTTGTCAATTAGTTTCTCTTCATCTAACATATACATTCAGCAGTGAACGCAGCACTGCGGAATACGTCCATCAACTGCCACATTTCGATTAAGAATGTATCAGACAGCGCAGAAGAAAACGCTATGTCACAACAAGACCAGAGATTGTCTAACAGTAACCTAATTTGCTCTTCCTCTTACGTGCACATCGGTAACATATAGAAACCAAAATAACATGACCACCTTACAACGTTCTACTGCTCTGCTGATAGATACCATCGTGCCGACGAAAAACAAACTGCATGTAGAGATGGAGATGGTCCCCAAGGATAGATGCATACTTCTGTTGAACCATTGTTCCTTACCAAATGACCAAATCACACAAGGAATCCGACGAAAACATTCCTCAGATCACAACGCTTCCGCCTAGTTGCAAAGTGTTTGGTTTCAGACGTTTCATGGTGCATGAACCAGGCGATTGCAGCGGAGGCCCTGATGCAGCAACATTAGCGAACGGTCATTGAGGACGCGCTGTTGGTAGTCCCTCGGTTCAGCTGGGAGGCCAGTTGCTCAACAGCTGAACATCTCCGCATCCGTGGTTCACGCTTGTCTTCTTTGGCCCGTGGCCCACCACAGTTGCCTCTCCGTCGGTTTTGGATGGCGCCATTTTGCCATGCACGGCGTACTTTAACCACAGCAGCACTTGATAAGTTTACAAACGTATCCATTTCGGAGATGCTTTAACTGTTGGTCCGAAAGCCAACTATCATGCCATTCTGGACGTGAGATAAATCTCTCGGTGTCCGCATTACGACAACGACTGCACAGCTATTCCGCGTGTCCCCCCCCCCCCCTTCAAACACCCCGCCTTCTCCCGCCCCCCTTTCTCTCCTCCCCACACACTCTATGTGCCCTCCACTGCTAGTGTTGTCATCTGCCACCTGTGAACGGTTGACGTCGAACACAAGTGGTGGTCGTATTACTGCGACTAGGAGGTGTACAAATGGAACAAGCATACGAGAATTTGTGAAAGAAACCCGCTGTTAAATACGCGCAGTTGATAGAAACTGCTTCACTGCTGGTGTGTGCTAAAATATCTCCTTGATCTAAGCTTTTCAGTAGACAAATAACTTGTTCACAAACAGAAATACGAAAATACGGAGAACGACCATCCTGTGTTACTATAGATATTCACATAAAGCGGGGCTACTTTAAGTCAGCACCACTAGAAGAACGGTTGTAAGTGGTCTGTTTAGGTTTTTGTGTTGGTAACGCCACGTAGCGCTCTGTATGAAAATCACTGGCTGTGCTGTGTGCAGTCTGTGGCTGGTTGCCACTGTTGGAATATTCGCTATCGTAGTGTTGGGCAGCTGGATGTGAACAGCGCGTAGCGTTGCGCAGTTGGAGGTGAGCCGCCAGCACTGGTGGATGTGGGGAGAGAGATGCAGAGTTTTGAGAGCGGACGATCTGGACGTGTGTCGTCTAAAAAAGGAAATTTCTAAGACTGGATGTCATGAACTGATACATATATTATGACTTTTGAGCACTATTAAGGTAAATACATTGTTTGTTCTCTATCAAAATCTTTCATTTGCTAACTGTGCCTATCAGTAGTTAGTGCCTTCAGTAGTTAGAATCTTTTATTTAGCTGGCAGTATTGGCTCTCGCTGTATTGCAGTAGTTCGAGTAACGAAGATTTCTGTGAGGTAAGTGATTCATGAAAGGTATGGGTTATTGTTAGTCAGGGCCATTCTTATGTAGGGATTATTGAAAGTCAGATTGCGTTGCGCTAAAAAAATATTGTGTGTCAGTTTAGTGATGATCAGAATAAGTAAAGAGAGAAATGTCTGAGTACGTTCAGTTTTGCTCAGCTGTTTGTAAATCAAATAACATAGGGGTTTATCAGCACAATAATTCATTAATCTTTCCAAGGGGACGTTTTAAACTCTAATTATCAATCCATTGTTATTTTAAATGCTGTTTATATGAAGACAAAGCTCCTCCCAGTTACATTTGAAGGTTATTGCTGTTCTGTTATTCGTGCCTAACCAACTCGATTCCCCAGAATACCTCAAAACACTTATGATCTCGATCAGTACAATGCGCACCAACAAGGGCGGATCTGCGGGATTATCCTAGAGTGTCTTTTTGTCGAGATTCTTAAACACCGGGCGTTGTGGCGCTCTGAACATCTCACAAAACTACGATGGCAGCTGGAAGCTGCCCAACGCGGTCAATGGAGAGAGTGCCATATTTGCATCCAAGTAACTGGTCACTGGCAAACAACCAATACGATTCAAACACAATTACCTTTAGATTCTGAAATTAAAAATCGCATTCTACCAGTTACCGAGATAATCAGGTGGGATTGATTAATACCTTCTATAATTGTTAAAAATCATTCAAAAGCCAAGCTAGCCGCGGTGGCCGAGCGGTTCTAAGCGCTTCAGTCCGGAACCGCGTGACCGCTACGGTCGCAGGTTCGAATCCTGCCTCGGGCATGGATGTGTGTGATGTGCTTAGGTTAGTTAGGTTTAAGTAGTTCAACGTTCTAGGGGACTGATGACCTCAGATGTTAAGTCCCATAGTGCTCAGAGCCATTTGAAACATTTGAGCCAAAAGCCAAGAGCGCACAAAATATTATTTTAATTTGAGATAACCGGTTTCAACTGTCTTAGCTGTGATCTTCACGCTTTAAACATTTTTTTGTAGTAAAAAATTTTCGTTTTACGTGAAACTGATGCACAAGATGTCAAGTGAATACAACTCAGCACGCTATAAACGTCTGTCACGCTAAAATATTTAAAAACACTCGATGACAAACGTTTATAGTGTGCTAAGTTTTATCCACTTGAAATCTTGTGCATAAGATTCAGCACAAAATGAACACGTTTTACTACAATAAAATGATAAGACGTGAAAATGACAGCTAGGACTTTTGAAACCGCTTATATTGAATAAAAAAAATGAGCGATCTTGGCTTTTGCATATTTTTAACAATTGAAACAGATCGCCTTTCAGTACTCTCACAATGAGAAAATTCAACCTTTTATAACTCTGCACCGTGCCTGCTGGGTTCCACCCTGTGCTACGTCGTTAGATTCGTTACAGACAGGAACGGCATCAGCAAGGCGCTGACCCGCGGGGCAGTGGAAAGAGCGGAGCGGGCACACCTGCAGAGCGCGCCCTGCCAGCCCTGATTTAAAGTACGAGTACCCGCCTGTCGCTGATCGGCGCAGTTCGGTCACAGACTTGGAGAGCACCAGTACTGAGTACTAGGAAGGCAACACGTAGTCTACACTCTCAGTATAGCAGTAGTGTATAAAAGTAATGGCACAGGAAGCCCATCAAGCCACTTCACAGTGACAAGTTATGTTTCTTTCCTCTTCAGAAACAATGAGTTATGTTAATCTGCAAGCGCCTGTACAGTTCATTTTGGATTCCTGCCGCCGACTATCGCAATTTCTCTCCTCATTATGTGTGTCGGTGCTCACTCCCACAGTAGCCCATCCTTTACAGTGTGTCCATGCCTCAGACCTTCAAATGTTCAAATGAGTGTGAATTCCTAAGGGACCAATCTGCTGAGGTCATCGGTCCCTAGACTTACACACTACTTGAACTAAATTATGCTAAGAACAACAAACACACACACACACACACACACACACACACACACACACACACACGCCCGAGGGAGGACTCGAACCTCCGGCGTGAGGAGCCGCGCAAACCGTGACATGGCGCCTTAAACAGCGCGGCCACTCCGCGCGGCTCAGACCTTCACCTTCTGTGGTGAGGCGTAGGCTCCAGCACATTATCCATTCGTGATTTCACCGTTTTGCAACGACTTTGCATTGCTACTCACGACAGAAGCAAACGAACAGTCCACCAGCCTCACCGTTTCTGGCATACTTTGCCCTTTGTAAAACTGGATTATGTCAGTGGACATCTTCATTTGCGGCCCCTATCGTCGCTAGGATGAATCTCCATTCGTATCTGCTCCGCATATACGACTGGTGCGTAAGTCCGTAGCGTTTACCCGTAAGTTTAATAAATGCAACAGACAGGCGTAACAAAGGCTTCACTATTCAATAATATATTCTTCTTCACTGTTTACAACAATATGCTAACGCTGGGTTAACTTTTCAGTTCCGCAGTTGTAGGAATCACGTGGTTTTGACACAAAAAACTCGTCGAACCATCTCAGTAGCAGATATTCATCCAGAAGGAAAGTCGCATAAAAGGTGAAAATCTGAGGACGCAAGGTCAGTCGAATAAGGTGGTTCCGGAATGATTTATCAACACAACTCCTGCGCAGTGGCTTTTCTTTTTTTTTCGCCAGTGTAGCAGAATGCGGGCGTGCGGGTTTTCGTGGAGTAGCATCACTTCATGCAGATTTAGTGGTCGTTGTTCTTGGATTGCGTCTGCAAGACGTCTCAGTCACTGACAGTAAATGTCAGCAGCTATGATTACACCTTGGAAAAGTAATTCGTAGCACACCATGCGGTCGCTACATGCATAACATTTTCTTTTGCGGATGCGCACAGGTCTTGTACTGGGAGTTTCTGCTCCATTTGTACTCAACGATTCCTTTCTTTCCTTGTGTTAGTATAAACACACAATTTCTCGTCGCCAGTAACGGCACAGGACAGGAACGGTCGGTGTTCAAATGATTCAAATGGCTCTGAGCACTATGGGACTTAACATCTGAGGTCATCAGTCCCCTAGAACTAAGAACTACTTAAACCTAACTAGCCTAAGGACATCACACACATCCATGCCCGAGGCAGGATTCGAACCTGCGACCGTAGCGGTCGCGCGGTTCTGGACTGAAGTAGGGGACTGATGACCACAGATGTTAAGTCCCATAGTGCTCAGAGCCCAACCGGACTGAAGCGCCTAGAACAGCTCGGCCACAGCGGCCAGCGGTCGGTGTTGTTCATGAGCCAATTGGTGACGACCAAGCAGAGATGCACACATGGACACCCGCTAATTTTTGTGATTTTAGCTTACAGTCTGCGGTACCCATTTACCCGATTTTTGAACGTCCTCCATTACACGCAAATGTCGCAAGCTGGTGGAATAATCACAGTCCATCACATTTGGCACTTCTATGGTGTACTTAAGTGGATCTTTGTGGATTTATGATTTTAAACAATATCCATTAAATCTCAAAGGCCTTTCTGAACCAGGGGAGTCACTAATGCCAAAACAGTCCTACGTAAAGCGAGAAAACCATTTTCTCGCCACACGCTGTGCAGTGGCATTATCACCATAGACGGCGCAAATGTTTCTCGCTGCCTCCGTTACTGACACCGCTCTATTGAACGCAAACGGAAGAATATGTCAGAACTGCTCCGATTTCTCAACTTGGTACTCCATTTTATAGCGTCCATAGGTCCACTCACTATCTCTAAATGACTAAACGACAGTATGTAAATTCAAATAGCGACAGTGAACTACAAATAAAAATGGCAGTCGATAAATAAACCTATAGTAACCGGATTATCCATATCCAAAACAAAAGCGCTACGAATTTCGGCACCAGCCCAATACTTTCCTTTTTCATTAAGGAACCGCGCCACCACTACGTCGCAGGTTCGAATCCTGGATGTGCGTGATGTCCTTAGCTTACTTAGGTTTAAGTGGTTCTAAGTTCTAGGGGACTAATGACCTCAGATGTTAAGTTCCATAGTGCTCAGAGCCATTTGAACCATTTTTGAGCTAAAGAGGCCAAACGGAAACGAATTCCATATATCTTTTGCTGTAACACCTATGATGCTTCACTTCACTTACTCTCACGAGTCTGTTGCGTCTTTTTTCATCTGGCTGTTGCAGAACGCCGCAGAGACAGGATCGTTGACGAATCGTTCAAGGAAAGAACGACCGAACACACTGCGAGTTCTCTTATCACCTATTCAATGTCTTTAAGCAGAACCTTCCCTGAGACCGAGTTGCCGATAACTTCTTTTCATTTCTTATGAATATTTTTATGCAAGAGTCATGCTATACTGATCAGTCAATGACGTCCGCAGACCCTCCCACGGTTTCATGTATTGCGTCTGACGATATTAATAGGTGGTAACCCGGTGATTACGTAATTTACATCTTCTGACAGTAGCTACAGATTTCATGTATCTATATTTTTTGTTCAGGTTCGCCGAGTTTCAACGTTTCTCTAGCCCGTCACAGAATTGCATAACAAGCAGTATTTTTGTTTGCTTGGCGCATTAGTAAAAGCTTTCGTAATAGTAATATCTCAGTCCTTTCTCTTGTATTCAGAATTCAAGATGGAAACGCTTCAGATACTTTACCATGTAGATACGTCAGTGCATTGGTTGTATTTTCCTTGCATCGATCTGTTTCCCCACAAACACGTCACAAACTTAACGACCTGATATTTTCTGCACGGTTGTAACTGCACCACTAACTTGAGTACAGGCTAACCGTTTTGCGTCCACTCGTGCACACTTCAACACCTGACCTACTGCCTAGGAGAAAGTAAGCGTTAATGGGTTGTCCATGCCACATGTACTTGGAGATACTACCCAACGTAAAAACATACCACTTGTAATAGTTATTAGTCTGCAAATGAAGTAAATACTGATGTCATGTTGTTGACTACACTGTTGTCAGACGCCAATAAAAATATCTGCTCTTATAACCGTCACACCCCGCATGTGCCACTCCGTGCCAATTTCATATTCAGTAGCTGCACTCTAATTATAACATGACAACCCTAATGGTTGTATGCCAAATGCGATGTCTGTGAAGCGAAAAGACTACGACTATAACAGCGGCTTGGCCAAGCCCCAATGACCGTTAATCTACGTCTCACTAGCTTCTACTTCGGCAGGATGGGTTAGTCTCATAGTTTGATGTAGAGTTTGTTATCAAAGCAATAGAAAAATACCCAAGTACTAGGGTTATTGTAGTGCTGGATCGTATTTAGATAGTGCCACACGAAGTTATTCGCGGAACGGGTGCACACTAATCGTGTCAGGAATAATTATGTGCCTTTATTTTGCAGAGAAACATTAGCAGTATCTCTAGACGTAATCTGCCTTAAAAGCAAGCACCGATACGCCGTAATGCTCATGGTAATAACTGGTTCTGGCTTGGGCGGTGTGAAAGACCTTGAAGAGTGAGTACAGGCATTACGGTGGTGGATGACGCCGTTGTTGTTGAAGAGCACTTACGCCACCGTAAAATACACGTGTCTACCTGTGTTCAACTAATATCGATGACTGAAAATTTCGCTGGGAGAGTAACGAGAGAACCAACGAATAGACACAAATTCGCGATCACAATCCCACATAACTACCTCCTCGCTTAGCAGTAGAAAATAGTCCGTCAGAAGTTGGTCGTATGCAGCTTCGTGTGCTGTAAGACTCATTCTGAACACGTGCTCAGATAAATATTTTAATAACGTATTTTTGTTGGCAGTTACTGGTTTGTAGGCTATCACCCACTCCTGGCTGTGCAGTTACGCAGACCCCTTCTCAAAGTCCTTGAATGAACCAATTGTGGAAGGTACTGGATCCAACGATGGTATTGTCTCAGCATTCCTAGGAACAAATCTATGCAACGTGTGGCTATCCAGAGCGCTAGTCGCTGAGATACGCCCACCGTTACATTTCGGTGAGGAGTCTTGCAACGAATCGTGGTGTGTCAGAATCACTTCGGATGCTATTCCTCTCAAGTAAAACAAAGACAAGACAGTTTTCTAAACACTTGAGGAAGCGAATCGTATTCCGATAACCTTTCCCCTTTAAAAATCTGAAAATAAAACTGGAGCGTTACAAATTAACGATAATGCTCTGCTACACCAATTCAGATACCTTGGTCGATTTCAGCTCTACAATTGGCTATTGCATTTCGTGCATGGTTGTGAGGTTGATAGTTCCTGTCATCAGAATAACATCGAAATGCTATAACAGATAACGTGTGTTGTATCAGTCCCGTTATATACATTTGTTTCTTCACCGCTCACGTTGTAAGTGATACATCCTGAATATATACTGATAGAAAAAGATCGTAACACCAGTTGTGCGACATAAACGAAAGTTGAAATGGCGTGTTTCTACATCTGAAAGGCTTTAGCCTCGAACGACAGTTACCTCCATTGAGATTGGACGTGGTGAATTTACTATAGTCAAGAATGTCATTAAGGCCACACAGACGCCATTATAAACATCTTACTGAGTTTGAACGAGGTCGTATACACTGTACATGACTGCTGGCAGCGGTGGTCGCTGGAATGTAAAGGAGCAACAAGACTGGAATGTCCGGACGACCCCGTGGCACTACCCAAGGGAAGACGATGGTGTTAGGGGTTTGGCTGAGGACCGTCGTACTGCATCCACTGAAGCAGTCTGAGCAGAAGTTGGCACCACTCGGACACAACGGTCTGTTACAAATCGGATACTTGAAGGACAGTTCCGAGCCATACGCCCTGTAGTGTGCATCCCTCTGACCCAAATTTGTGACTTTACTTGTGTCAATCGAGAGCCCATTGGAGGGCAGGGTGGACGTATGTTGTGTTTTCTGATGGAAGCTGTTTCTCCGTTGGTACAAGCGATGGTCGCGTATTGGTTAGAAGGGGGCCAGGTGGGGGGGGGGGGGAGGGGTGAGAGTTCTTTTATATTTTAAGTTTCCTCGTTGTGATCTCCAGCTCGGAGTAGTCTGCGAACCCCCGACTTATTAAATATTGTTCTTATCTGTAGAACAATTTAAATTTTGCTAAAAATGGAGACTTAGCGTCTCTGATCTTTTAACGCTTTTATTGCGTCTTTAAATACAACACGTGTTAGACGATAAGTATCTTGTTGCAGGAAATCTTCTGGTAATGAATAACAAGCGTTTTTCCAGTACGTACATACATGTGTACATCACTGATTTAAACTTTTGGCCAGTGGTATTCCTTGACAGAGTGAGTGGCGCAAAAGTCCCTTTGCTGCCTGTGAAGACTCCAAGTAAGTCTTACTCTTTCGGAACGGCTCAGATACGAGGTGGAATACGTCACGCAAATAATAAAGTTCACAAAACAGGACTAAATCGCATAATAAATCTTACACAAGAATTAAAACTTTATATTCTGAACGATTATTCTGGATAACAAACAAATACATTTCATTGTACTAATAAAACTTGTTGATTAATATTTAAAATTAGTATGAGATTTAAGTGCCAGTCAACGAAACACTCAGGAGAATGCAGCACTTGTCAGAAGCGTTGGTAGCTTCATTAAGAAACAGCATCTGCCGGCCCTGCCATTCATAAACAGTTAACCTTCCAACTATCAGTACAGCGTTGGTATGAAGCGAATTTATGACACTCGGCATTAAGGGGTTAAAGTCTGTTTTGCAACGAATATTACACAAGCGAATGTGCATTCCCAAACAACGCCCAGGGGATTCGCTAGTGCGCACTTTCACTGACGTGTACCTGCGAACAAGCATTTATAGCGTAGCGAACGTAAGAGAACGCGAGGGAGTGAACATCGAAGCAAAAGTTGCGTATAGTTCTATAGCGCTAGCGTTGTGACAGTAAAGTTGCCTAACTTGTATTTCGTACGTCCGTTGTAATCAAAACGGAGAACACAAACGTACTACTTGTCGTAGGAATGAAACAATTAAGGTGTCTCAGTTTGTGCGCAAACGTGATATGCAATTAGGTAGTGTACTTAACACTAACCTGCATATACAGCTTTCGTTAGCGTCACTCCTAAAATTTCAACATATGTTAGCTGACGCTTATTGCAGGCTTCTCATTACAACAGAAGAGGAAATTTAAAAGCAGGAGATTAATTAGCGCCTATCAATGGAAGAAAGGCTAACATATACACTCTGGTTATTAGCAACCGGTGACATTTACATAAGTGACTGTTTCGCATTTCAGTAGTTGCTTTTACACTAAGGTGACAAAAGCAATGGGATAACGATATGTATATATACAGGCGGCGGTAGTATGGGATACTCTAGGTTTAAAAGGATAGTTCATAAGCAGAGCTGTTGCTTGTACTCAGATGACTCACATGGAAAGCTTTCCAAAGTGATTCTGGCTGCACAACGCGAGTTAAGATCTAGACACATGGGACATTCCATTTAGAAAATCGTTAGGGAATGTAATACTCCGACATCCACAGTGTCAAGACTGTGCCGAGAAAACCAAATTTCAGGCCTACCTCTCATTACGACCAACCCAGTGGCCGACGGCGTTCACGTAACAACCGAGAGGAGCGGCGTTTGCGAAGGGCGTCAGTGTTAATGGACGAGCAACACTGTGTGAAATAACAGCAGAAATCAGTGTGGGACGTACAATGGACGTATACGTTAGGAGGGTCCTACGAAATTTGGCTTTAATCGACTATGGAAGCAGACGACCAACGTGAGTGCCTTTGCTAGCAGCACGACACCGCCTGGAGCGCCTCTCCAGGAGTGGTGACCATGTCATTTGGACCCCGGACGACTGGAATACCACGGCCTGGTCAGATGAGTCACAGTTTCAGTCGGTAAGAGCTGATGGCAGGGATCAAGCTGGCGCAGACCCCACGAAGCCATGGATCCAAGCTGTGAACAAAGCACTGTGCAAGCTGGTGGTGGGGTGGTGGCGTGCTGGCTCCATAATGGTGTGGGCTATGTTTACATTGAGTAGACGTTCCTCTGCATGTTCGGTTACTTGGAGATTATTTGCAGCCATCCGTGGATGTCATGTACCCAAACAAAGATGGAATTTTTACGGATGAAGATGCGCCGTGTAACCAGGCCACAGTTGTTCACGATTGGTCTGAAGAACGTTCTGGGCACTTCGAGCGAATGGTTTGATCATCAATATCGCCGACATGAATCCCATCGAACATTTATACGATACTAACTGTGGCCCTGGCTTTGCTGAGCGGGTTGATGTGAGATTGTGTGGTAGTTGGAATGAAAGGATAAATTTTGAAGTATAGGAGGTAAAAAAATCATCGAAAACATATTCTAACTATTTACAATAGTTGTTTACAAAGAATATTTTTCATTTTGTTACCCAGGCTAAATATGTCCATATTTTTCGAATTTCCTACTTGAGAGTTAGCTACGTTTACCTGATTGTGGGAGAAGCAGGAGTTTTTCAGGTTGATGTCGCCATATTCTAAAGTTTGTCCTTGTGCTTTGTTAATTGTAAAATTATAGGCTAATTTGATTGGAAATTGCCGTCTTTTATATTTTAATGGCAGTTCAGTAGAAATAAGTGGTACCTGGGGATAAACAGTATGTGTCCCTTGTACTTCCCCGTTATAAAATCGGCTTCGATGATGTTATTCGATAGCTCTTTGACGATCATCCTTGTTTCATTACATAGTTTTAGTGAGTTGATATTTTTAAGTAGTATGTTCGGAGATGCAGTATAAAGTCGAAGGCAGTGTAATCACATTCCTGCTACTAGCAGAGAGCTTAAAAATTCTGTAGGGAAGTTCTAGCATGGTGTCGGTTTGTAAACTCTCTCTTCACCGGAAATTTTCTTTTGAATTTTAAACTTGATATGGTCGAAAATACTACTTTAAGTTGCCAAAATTGCCCTTTTAAATAGCCAGTCTGGATTGGTATAGTTATGAACAATGTTTGAATAAATTTGATCGATGAGTTCGTTTTCAGCAGTGGCGATGTTGCAGAAATCTCTGTTAAGTTTAATGAGGCAGGTCGTCTGGTCACTAGGATATGTGCCTTCGCATATTTGTAAAAGTTGTTGAGCAAAATGTGTTGTTGTTTCGTCATTCGATAGTTCAACTCTTAAATTTTTTGTTAGTCGTAGTATTTGTATGTGTGGCCAGAGATGTGATTTTTTTAAGCATGCACTGATCTCGTATGCTGGTTTTGACTTGGGGATAACTGGAAGTGTTTGTCGAAAATCTCCTGAAAGTATGAGTAGAGTTCGTTCCATCAGTCCAGAATTTCCTCGGAAGTCTCATAATTTTCTGTCCAGGGCTTCGATTGATTTTTATGTGCCATTGTGCTTTCGACTCAGAAGGTAATTTTAGCTTGCTTTAGAAGTTCACGCCGTCTAGACGCTCTTGAGATTTTACATACCGGGAATTGTTCCTCGGCTATATTCAGCGGTAGTTGTAGGTAGGATTGGGCAGTTCATCCTCGTTCCATAAGTGTGGCTGCAATGCCGAATGAGGCCAGTGAAAGTCTGATGTGTGGTTTAGCACGTATTCCGGCCAGCAATAGATTTATTAAAAACGTTTTCACGGTGTCGCTTTGTGCGTTCAGATAAATTATTCATCCAGTGTTGTTGTTGATCAGGTCCATGATAACGTTGTAAATTTCCTTCTGATTGTCCTTGGGGAGTGGTTTGTTGTGAGCAATGTATTGCAGTAGTACGCTGTTATATCTTTTTTCCTTTGTAATTTTGAAGTTTAGCACACTGATAGCATCTTTTCGTGGTGCTTGCAACCCAAGTTGCACTAGTCTGGCTGTTTATGGGTAAACAGTTATCTTCTGGGAGATTGAGTGTTTCATTGAAGATGTCGTTGAATTCGATGGTCAGTTCAGGATGAGCCTATCGGATGTGGTACAGCATGTCATCAATATACTCTGTTTGAAGGAGTCCCATAGCTGTTTTGGATTCGATGGGTTGCATGTCGTTAGAATTAAGTAAGACTCCCATTTGCTCATATGAGGATGCGAATGAGACTCTTTGTAGTGTTGATTCCCAGTGGTGTTTCGTTTTACAGTAGTCCTACCAAGCGTTGGCATGCTTCTCTGTATGTCTGACACAGGTAAGCGTCAACAGTTTTGAGATCTGTGAAACTTTTTGAACTCCGTGTAGGAACATCCGGAGACAGAATTATTCGGCGTTGTGTGGCTGTACGATATATACTCTGTCTAGTGCGCCAGTTTTCATGATTCCTGGATGATCTTCAACTGGGATTTCTTGTTTTCGTCGTTGATAGATTTTTGTGGTTGTGTTCTACGTGTAATAGGTAGGGACGTCCACATATACTAATGTTTCCATGAATAGATCTGTTTGGCACAGTTGGTAAAAAAACTGATAATGTTGTGTTCTGAGGTGGTTTGATTGCAGTTTTACTGCGGTTTCTTTAGTGAGTTAAACTCTCTGGCTCGGGCAGGGAAGGAGTCTTGAGTTAGCAGCGGCTAGATGTTACACAGTTGGTTTGCGTTCGTGTAAGGGAAAACCGAAAATCCGCTACGCTGCTGGTATGGTAGAAGTTATGAGGAGTGGGAAGGTGCCGGACTAACATGAATTCAGACACACATCCAAAAAAAAAAAAAATTATTAGCAAACAATTCTTACTCAACAGTTATTAGAAAACATATTGTCTGACTTTTTCCTTTCTTTTAAAGGGTTCCAGTTACAATAATTAGTAATCTTTACACTGATCCAACATCAACGGTAAAATACCGGTGATACAGTAGCGCCAAATTTGAGCCCAAAGTAATTATAACTTCAATTAAAGTTTCAACTCAAGTTGGATAACTATTTGTGATAAAAAAAATTTAAAATGCCCAAAGCAATGTTAAAATGCATATAGTAACCTTGAAACGAATTATAACAACAAACTGACAGCAGTTCAAAGCTAAAAACAAAAAATTTAGCAAAAGCACTTTAAATACACCCATTAAAGCGGAAGCCCTTGATCACAAGTTTTGTACAAGCCACTTTCTCGTGCTACAACTAAAAAAACTTGCTCAGTTACTACACTGGAGTAATTAGTTAACTCAAGAACAAATCTGCAGCGTTACAGTTCATCCACTGCTACCAGTCACAGAGAAATGGAACTAATGGCGCCTCACAGGGGCAGACTTAGCTACAATTTTGCAAGACGATCACCTGGAACACACACATTGGCCAGTACTCAATAATAAAGCTGCTCAGCTTCACGCAGAATTAGCCAATATTACTGTGTCAACGCAAACAGGGCGCAGCGACGGTATAGCGGCGGCTGCACAGACTTCCAGCCGTCGCTTCAGCCGCCGATCTCCTTCGGGCAACACTAGTATTGTGCAACCGAACCGCTCTTTCACGCAAAAGGCGAGCTCCCTTCGAAGTTACAGCTTCCCGAACGACGGCCCTCAACTGCAACTAGGCTGCGCTACAACCCCACAGGAGGCCAAGTCTTTATCCGGCACACACATCGACTGCTTCCCGCACAGGGCCCCGCTCGCAACCTTCTTCATGCCGCTGCTGACTGAAGACACCTTCCCTGCCCGAGCCGTGCCACCTCGCGAACCGCAGGGGCACCACAAACCTCTCTGCAAAGAGATTTCACACAACAAGCGATTCCACCAGAGAGGACACAGTCGAAAAATACTAAACTTTGAGGAAGGTTTCGACGCTTCGCACAGCTTCTTCGTTACTGTTGATATATTCACTGTCTTTGTTTGAAATACTGCCGCGTTACTGCCTTTTTTCACATACTTACAGGCATATTTTATGGATTTCACTGAGTTGCTCTGTTCTACTTTTACATATGCTCGGAACATTTTGTAAACTCTATTTCCAGTTCGTCGCTGGCTCGTATTCGTATTTTTACTGTGAAGCCACCGTTTTTGGGTAGTCGTCTTCTGCATTTGGGATAGCCATCAATCCCGGATTATGTATCGTGCTAGTACGGTTTTGGGTATTTTTAGTACATTTTCCATCAATCATACATTGTGGGTTTGGGCCTAATGGCGCCCAAGCTCTGTAAATCATGTTTTTCACTACTGTGTCGCGCAGTTCCGGATCTTCTTCTCAATTGGGAAATTGATTTTGTCGATATCCGTGGCATAGATTCTGTCGTGTGGCCATATGACATTGTGTAAGTGAAACAGTCCTTGTTTTTCCATTCGATTGTGTACATCCACCACCTAACGGTTCCAAAGAGGTGGAAGTTTGTGATGACTCGGATAAAACTCATTTGTTTTTGTCGGGAAACTCGGACTATTATGTCGTGTCGATGCATGGAGGCTCGTCCGTATCTTGGTTGTTCTTTGATTTTTGGTCACGACGAGTTGCGTGTGAATGTTATGAAGAGGTAAGGTAGTCCGTATTTTCTTGAGTGTATTCGTACATATGTCTCGGACTTCCTATGTATAATTAGGGTAAGATTACCATTGTTCCAATGTCGTCAATGTTTCGCTCATTTACGGTTTCGACTAGAAGGTGACTGTATTCTTCCGTGCGTAGTTTCTTCCTATTCACTCTTATGTAAAGCATCCTTTCCGCTTCGATTTGTGCATATATATCTACCAGGAATTGTTGGAATGAACGGCGAAGGTTGAGAATGTGATTGTATGTTTCATTTTCTCTGATCACTAAGCGGTAAGCATAGAACTCCTTGAAAGTGACTTTTTTGTTCCTACACCGGTTACAGGTTTGATTTGTTCCACATGAGAATGATACCCGTCCTCTCCGTCCAGAAATGTTGTTGCATATTGGAGGTCACCGTATGAACTAGGTGTCTCTGCAATGCGTTGCAGTCCTCTTCTTCGTTGTACGAGTATGTCACGGCTTGTGTTTTCATCCTTCACAATTACGGTGACGATTTTGTCTATCTAAGGTGCATTAAATCGACGATGAGTGTTCTTCAGAAGGTCTCTTGTCAGCTCGAATTATAAGGTTATAGTCTTAAGAAATCATTCGGTCTAGTGCTGTTACGAATATACACATAACAAAAAAAATTTGCATCACCTAGGTACCGAGAGTTCCGGAACCTGTACAGAAAACTGGAATCGAGATCAACATAAACATTGAAACTTCCTGGCAGATTAAAACTGTGTGCCCGACCGAGACTCGAACTCGGGACCTTTGCCTTTCGCAGGCAAGTACTCTACCACCTGAGCTACCGAAGCACGACTCACGCCCGGTACTCACAGCTTCACTTCTGCCAGTATCCCCCAGGCTGTGGCTAAGCCATGTCTCCGCAATATCCTTTCTTTCACGAGTGCTAGTTCTGCAAGGTTCGCAGGAGAGCTTCTGTAAAGTTTGGAAGGTAGGAGACGAGGTACTGGCAGAAGTGAAGCTGTGACGACGGGGCGTGAGTCGTGCTTGGGTAGCTCAGATGGTACAGCACTTTCCCGCGAAAGGCAAAGGTCCCGAGTTCGAGTCTCGGTCGGGCACACAGTTTTAATCAGCCAGGAAGTTTCATATCAGCGCACACTCCGCTGCAGAGTGAAAATCGCATTCTGGAAACATAAACATTATTTCCGCCCTTTACTGCTCATGAAAACCACACTCTGCATGTTGTACCACCGTACAGCGAGACCTTCAGAGGTGGTGGTCCAGATTGCTGTACACACCGGTACCTCTGATACCCAATAGCAAATCCTCTTGCATTGATGCATGCCTGTATTCGTTTTGGCATACTTTCAACAAGTCCATCAAGGCAGTGTTGGTCCATATTATCTCAACGGCGACTCAGCGTAGATCCCTCAGAGTGGTTGGTGGGTCACGTCGTCCATAAACAGCCCTTTTCAAACCCTCCCAGGCATGTTCGATAGGGTTCATGTCTGGAGAACATGCTGGCCACTCTCGTCCAGCAATGTCGATGTCCTGAAAGAAGCCATTCACAAGATGTGCACCATGGGGGCCCGAATTGTCGTCCATGAAGACGACTGCCTCGCCAGTATGCTGCAGATATGGGCTGCACTATCGGTCGGAGGACGGCATTCACGTATCGTACAGCCGTCACGGTCCCTTCCATGACCACCAGCGGTGTACGTAGGCCCCACATAATGCCACCCCAAAACAGCAGCGAACCTCCACCTCGCTGCAGTCACTGGACAGTGTATTTAAGGCGTTCTGCCTGACAGGGTTGCCTCCAAACACGTCTCCGACGTTTTTCCGGTTGAACGCATGTGCGACACTCATCGGTGGAGAGAACGTGATGCCAATCCCGAGCGGTCCATGGGGTATGTTGTTTGGCCCACTTGTACCGCGCTGCATGCGGTCGTGGTTGCAAAGATGGACCTCGCCATGGACGTCTTGAGTGAAGTTGCGAATCGTGCAGCGTGTTGCGCACAGTTTGAGTCGTAACACGACGTTCTGTGGCTTCAAGAAAAGCATTATTCAACATGGCGGCGTTGCTGTCAGGGATCTTCCGAACCATAATCCGTAGGCAGCGGTCATCCACTGCAGTAGTAGCCCTTGGGCGGCCTGAGCCAGGCATGTCATCGACGGTTCCTGCCTCTCTGTGTCTCCTCCATGTCCGAACAACATCGCTTTGGTTCACTCCGAGACGTCTGGACACTTCCCTTGTTGAGAGCCCTTTCTGGCACAAAGTGACAATGCGCACGCCATCGAACCGTGGTATTGATCGTCTAGGCATGGTTGAACTACAGACAACACGAGCCGTGTACCTCCTTCTGGTGGAATGACTTGAACTGATCGGCTGTAGGACCCACTGATTCTAATAGGCGGGTTTAGTGACATCTCTAAACAGTCAAAGGGACTGTGTCTGTGATACAATATCCACAGTCAACGTCTGTGTTCAGGAATTCTGAGAACTGGGGTGATGCAAAACTTTTTTTGATGTGTGTATGATTCAGTTGATCGTCTTTGCGTAAGATCCTCTGAACGTCTTGGACTACTTCTTGTCTCTATCCGCTGATATTTGTGAGTCGTTGATTAATTTAGGTTTCTCCATTTCCGATGAAATATACTTGCAGAACTTTATGGAATTCTTTGGGTGGTTGTAGTAATTATCCTGTGTTGTAATAAATTCCTCCTTGAATGGAAAAAAATAATCAATTTCATCTCTGTTAATGCTGATAGAAGTGACACCGAAAGAAGTCATTTGGAAGCAGGCGTTGTACGCTTTTATATTTTGAAGAAAGTGTTTCGATTCTGGAATTTCTCCGGTAATGTAATAAAAAAATTCCTGCAGAGGTGCTGGCAGTGGTGGTAATCGATTTTTTCCATTCATGCAAAAGAATTCTGTTGTTTCTCTACTGAATTTTTTCACGTTGCTAAATTGGCAGCGCTTACGGCGTGTTTGTGTGTGTTATCGTAGTAGAATGCTTCATTTGTAAGGGTGTATTGTTTACTTGTCCTCGTCCGAGATTGTGTCGCAATTCTTGAGTCTTCACTCCTTTCATTTCGTTGTTCTTCGGTTTCTCTGCTTCTCAAGCTGCTCGTTGCCGTTCGTTTGGAAATTAAGCGTGCTTCGCGCTCTTCGTCTGCTTCGTTTTTTCGGAGTTCTTTTTGTTTTCGCCGGTAAGTCTTCTCCTTTTTTACGTTTGGGATTTATCTAAAATATTAATCAAATTAACGTTTCATTATAAATACACAAGTACACTTTACACGCTACTCACACTTCATTTTCAATTTATATTCGGTCATCGTATTACTCGTCTAGTCACACTTCACTGTTTGCTTTTATTCACTCAGCCGGCAGGTGTAGCCGTGCAGTTCTAGGCGCTTCAGTCTGGAACCGCGTGACCGCTACGGTCGTAGGTTCGAATCCTGCCTCGGGCATGGATATGTGTGATGTCCTTAGGTTAGTTAGGTTTAAGTGGTTCTAAGTTCTAGGGGGATGATGACCACAGATGTTAAGTCCCATAGTGCTCAGAGCCATTTTTTTTTATTCACTCACTGTACTACTTTTTCGGTCCCTCCCTTCGTCAATGATAAGAAACTGACTCTCGAGCCCACGACGGCTCTTGCTTTATATACCTCTACGAATGGGTAGCCCCACCAGTCGCGAATTCCAGAACATACCAAAAAGGCTTCGAATGGTCCACAATGTTCCAGAACACTCCACAACGTTCGAGAGTGTTCTAATATGTTCCGCAATGATCTAGGATGTTCCTGGATGTTCCATAACATTCCGGAATCTTCCCGAATGTTCCAGGCTATTTCCGAACATTTCAGAGCATCCCGGATGATTGTGGAACATTCCTCAACATTCTGGAATGTTGTGGAATGTTCTCGAATGTTCTGGACCGTTTTCGAATACTGTCGAATGTTCTGAAATGTTCCCGAATACTCTCGAATGTTCTGAAACGTTCTATAAATGTCTAGAGGGTGAAATTTCCCAGCGCTTATATTTTCAAAAGCACGCCCTTCTGGTAAAAACGGGAACCTTCTTCATCGATGGGGGACAGATGCCTGCCACACCACTTAACTTCCTTGCTTGTATCGGGACTATTTTTGAGTTTTAGCGGTGCGCACATTGTACATTACATTTGTTACGTGTATTGATAAACGAGAGGTCAGTTCGTACTGGAAATCCTTCGCCGGCAACACTTTCGCGATTCTGGTCGGCTCAGTATTTCTCCATTGGTCTTCCAACGATTTTTTGAAACCTTGCCGCGTTGAGCTGCTGAACTAAACCGGGCAGCAGGACGTCTGACACCATATTAGGTGGCATCCCACGATTTTTGTCACGTCAGTGGATATCGGGTTATTTGCGATAACTATAGTGACTTACACGAAGAAGGATTGCAAGGATTTTATTAAAGTTTTGTTGGGGTGACATGAAGAATAAATAAACTCTTCATTATTATATCATTTATTTATGTTTGTTGTTTTGATCCATAATTTATGATCATAAGATTAAGTTACCTTAGGGCAGAATACGTCAATAAATAAAATGTGAAAAACAGTAAGACCCGTCACATAAGCTATTTGGTAAAATGTGGGATAATGTTTAAGTTGTTGTTGATGTTGTGGTCTTCAGTCCTGAGACTGGTTTGATGCAGCTCTCCATGCTACTCTATCCTGTGCAAGCTTCTTCATCTCCCAGTACTTACTGCAACTTACATCCTTCTGAATCTGCTTAGTGTATTCATCTCATGGTTTCCCTCTACGAGTTTTACCCTCCACACTGCCCTTCAATGCTAAATTTGTGATCCCTTGATGCCTCAGAACATGTCCTACCAACCGAACCCTTCTTCTAGTCAAGTTGTGCCACAAACTCCTCTTCTCGCCGATTCTAAACAATACCTCCTCATTAGTTATGTGATCTACCCATCTGATCTTCAGCACTTTTCTGTACACCACATTTCGAAAGCTTCTATTCTCTTCTTGTCCAAACTATTTATCGTCCATGTTTCACTTCCATACATGGCTACACTCTATATAAATACTTCCAGAAACGACTTCCTTGCACTTAAATCAATACTCGATGTTAACAGATTTCTCTTCTTCAGAAACGCTTTTATTGCCATTGCCAATCTACATTTTATATCCTCTCTACTTCGACCATCATCAGTTATTTTGCTCCCCAAATAGCAAAACACATTTACTACTTTAAGTGTCTCATTTCCTAATCTAATTCCCTCAGCATCACCAGACTTAATTCGACTACATTCCATTATCCTCGTTTTGCTTTTTTTGATGTTCATCTTATATCCTTCGTTCAGCTGCTCTTCCAAGTCCTTTGGTGTCACTGACAGAATTACAATGTCATCGGCGAATCTCAAAGTTTTTATTTCTTCTCCATGGATTTTAATACCTACTCCGAACTTTTCTTTTGTTTCCTCTACTGCTTGCTCAATATACAGATTGAATAACATCGGGGAGAGGCTACAACACTGTCTCACCCCCTTCCCAGCCACTGCTTCCCTTTCGTGCCCCTCGAGTCTTAAAACTGCCAACTGGTTTCTATACAAATTGTAAATAGCCTTTCGCTCCCTGTATTTTATTCCTGCCACCTTTAGAATTTGAAAGAGAGTATTCTAGTCAACATTGTCAAAAGCTTTCTGTAAGTCTACAAATGCTAGAAACGTAGGTTTGCTTTTCCTTAATGTTTCTTCTAAGGTAAGTCGTAAGGTCAGTTTTGTCTCACGTTTTCCAACATTTCTACGGAATCCAAACTGATATTCCCCGAGGTCTGCTTCTACCAGTTTTTCCATTCGTCTGTACAGAACTCGTGTTAGTATTTTGCAGCTGTGACTTATTAAACTCCAGAATGAGATTTTCACTCTGCAGCGGAGTGTGCGCTGATATGAAACTTCCTGGCAGATTAAAACTGTGTGCCCGACCGAGACTCGAACTCGGGACCTTTGCCTTTCGCGGGCAAGTGCTCTACCATGTGAGCTACCGAAGCACGACTCACGCCCGGTACTCACAGCTTTACTTCTGCCAGTACCTCGTCTCCTACCTTCCAAACTATACAGAAGTGTGTGGCTAAGCCATGTCTCCACAATATCCTTTCTTTCAGGAGTGCTAGTTCTGCAAGGTTCGCAGGAGAGCTTCTGTAAAGTTTGGAAGGTAGGAGACGAGGTACTGGCAGAAGTAAAGCTGTGAGTACCGGGTGTGAGTCGTGCTTCGGTAGCTCAGTTGGTAGAGCACTTGCCCGCGAAAGGCAAAGGTCCCGAGTTCGAGTCTCGGTCGGGCACACAGTTTTAATCTGCCAGGAAGTTTCACTTATTAAACTGATTGTTCGGTAATTTTCGCATCTGTCAACACCTGCTTTCTTTGGAATTGGAATTATTATATTCTTCTTGAAGTCTGAGGGTATTTCGGCTGTCTCGTACATCTTGCTCACCAAATGGCAAAGTTTTGTCAGGACTGGCTCTCCCAAAGCCGTCAGTAGTTCTAATGGAATGTTGTCTACTCCCGGGGCCTTGTTTCGACTCAGGTCTTTCAGTGCTCTGTCAAACTCTTCACGCAGTATCGTATCTCCCCTTTCATCTTCATCTACATCCTCTTCCATTTCCATAATATTGTCCTCAAGTACATCGCCCTTGTATAGACCCCTTTATACACTCCTTCCACCTTTCTGCTTTCCCTTCTTTGCTTAGAACTGGGTTTCTATCTGAGCTCTTGATATTCATACAAATGGCACTTTTTTCTCCAAAGATCTCTTTAATTTTCCTGTAGGCAGTATCTATCTTACCCCTCGTGAGATAAGCCTCTACATCCTTACATTTGTCCTCTAGCCATACCTGCTTAGCCATTCTGCACTTCCTCTCTATCTCATTTTTGAGACGTTTGGATTCCTTTTTGCCTGCTTTATTTACCGCGTTTTTATATTTTCTTCTTTCATCAATTAAATTCAATATTCATCTGTTACCCAAAGATTTCTACCAGCCCACGTCTTTTTAGCTACTTGATCCTCTGCTGCCTTCACTACTTCGTCCCTCAGAGCTACCCATTCGTCTTTCTACAGTATTTCTTTCCCCCATTCCTGTCAATTGTTCCCTTATGCTCTCCCAGAAACTCTGTACAACCTCTGGTTTAGTCAGTTTATCCAGGTCCTATCTCCTTAAATTCCCGTCTTTTTGCAATTTCTTCAGTTTTAATCTACAGTTCATAAGCAATAGATTGTGGTCAGAGTCCACATCTGCCCCTGGAACTGTCTTACAATTTAAAACCTGGTTCCTAAATCTCTGTCTTAGCATTATATAATACCTTTTAGTATCTCCAGCATTCTTCCATGTATACAACCTCCTTTTATGATTCTTGAACCACATGTTAGCTATGATTAAGTTGTGCTCTGTGCAAAATTCTACAAGGCGGGTTCCTCTTTCATTTCTTAACCCCAATCCATATTCACCTACTATGTTTCCTTCTCTCCCTTTCCCTACTCTCGAATTCCAGTCACCCATGACGATTAAATTTTCGCCTCCCTTCACTACCTGAATAATTTCTTTTATCTCGTCATACATTTCACCAATTTCTTCATCCTCTGCAGAGCTAGTTGGCATATAAACTTGTACTACTGTAGTAGGCATGGGTTTCGTGTCTATCTTGGCCACTATAATACGTTCACTATGCTGTTTGTAGTAGCTTACCCTATTTTTTATTCATTATTAAACCCACTCCTGCATTATTTTCTATTTATTTCCCTGTATTCACCTGACCAAAAGTCTTGTTCCTCCTGCCACCGAACTTCACTAATTCCCACTATATCAAACTTTAACCTATCCCACCGGCACACGTGCGAGGAACGGCGAATGCGAAACGCGCACCACAGAATGCCTTTTGCGCAGGCGCGCCTAGCGCTTACACCAACGAGAGTTCCAGCTCGCTTGTGTTCGCTTCGGTGTGAATGGGGCTTAACACGAGACGACCTGGACGGTTTCGACTATTGTCAGTTCGGCTCGGGCCGTTCACGCACTGCGGTCGCTCCGAAACGTCGGTTCGACAGGTAGCTGCGGGTCGGGTGGCTTTAATAGAATAACGCGGCGGCGGCGGCGGCGGCGACGGCCATGCATATTCAGCAGCCGCGGGCGCTGATGAGAGCCGCCGAGTGCTGGGTCCCGCCGCTGCCAGCACGCCGGCGCATGCGCACCGGAGGACGCTGCGGGCCGCCGCGCCACACTGACAAGTGACGGCCGTGCACAGTGGCGGCGGGGCGTGGGGCGCTCACTCGGCGGTCTCTGTGGTGACGGGGCTCCGCCCGGCACTACAGGGGACGTCTGCGGCGGCCACCATCCATCTGATAATGTCGAACTTACACTCCCTGAATAACAAGTCAGTTTGCGTGGCACAAAGCTAAACGACAAAATAAGATTAAAAAAGAGAAACAGAGAACACTCACAGACAGCGACACAACAGAACCAGACAACCACACTCACTCATTTTCGTATCAACTACACGCAGAATGACGAATATACTCTAACTGGCCATTAAAATTGCCACACCAAGAAGAAATGCAGATGATGAACGGGTATTCATCGGACAAATATATTATACTAGAACCGACATGTGATTTCATTTTCACGCAATTTGGGTGCATACATCCTGAGAGATCAGTACCTGGAACAACCACCTCTGGCCCTAATAACGGCCTTGATACGCCTGGGCATTGAGTCAAACAGAGCTTGGATGGCGTGTACAGGTGGTACAGCTGCCCATGCAGCTTCAACACGATACCACAGTTCATCGAGAGTAGTGACTGGCGTATTGTGACGAGCCAGTTGCTCGGCCATCATTGACCACACGTTTTCAGTTAGTGAGAGATCTGGAGAATGAGCTGGCCAGGGCAGCAGTCGAACATTTTCTGTATCCAGAAAGGCCCGTACAGGACCTGTAACATGCGGTGTCGTGCATTATCCTGCTGAAATGTAGGGTTTCGCAGGGATCGAATGAAGGGTAGAGCCACGGGTCGTAACACATCTGAAACGTAACGTCCACTGTTCAAAGTGCCGTCAATGCGAATAAGAAGTGACCGAGAGGTGTTACCAATGGCAGCCCATACCATCACGCCGGGTGATACACGAGTATGGCGATGACGAATACAGGTTTCCAATGTGCGTTCATTCCGATGTTGCCAAACACGGATGCGACCATGAGGATGCTGTAAACAGAACCTGGATTCATCCGAAAAAATGACGTTTTGCCATTCGTGCACCCAGGTTCCTCGTTGAGTACACCACCGCAGGCGCTCCTGTCTGTGACGACAACCGCAGCCACGGTCTCCGAGCTTATGGTCCATGCTGCCGCAAACGTCGTCGAACTGTTCGTGCAGATGGTTGCTGTCTTGCAAACGTCCCCATCTGTTGACTCAGGGATCGAGACGTGGCTGCACGATCCGTTACAGCCATGCGGATAAGATGCCTGTCATCTCGACTACTAGTGATACGAGGCCGTTGGGATCCAGCACGGCGTTCCGTATTACCCTCCTGAACCCACCGAGTCCATATTCTGCTAACAGTCATTAGATCTCGACAAACGCGAGCAGCAATGTCGCCATACGATAAACCGCAATCGCTATAGGCTACAATCCGACCTTTATAAAAGTCGGAAACGTGATGGTACGCATTTCTCCTCCTTACACGAGGCATCACAACAACGTTTCACCAGGCAACGCCGGTCAACTGCTGTTTGTGTATGAGAAATCGGTTGGAAACTTTCCTCATGTCAGCACGTTGTAGGTGTCGCCACCGGCGCCATCCTTGTGTGAATGCTCTGAAAAGCTAATCATTTGCGTATCACAGCATCTTCTTCCTGTCGCTTAAATTTCGCATGTGTAGCACGTCATCTTCGTGGTGTAGCAATTTTAATGGCCAGTAGTGTACAATGGCGGAAAAAAAATTGCAACACCAAGAAGGAGATGTGTGGCGTAAACAAAAGATTGTACGCGTGTTTCTACATCTGAAAACTGAAGTCTTTTCCAGTTTCGGACCCGTAGCATAAGAGAGGCGCAGAAGTGCCACTATGAGGATGTAGATCACGTTTGCTTTAAATATACGCTGTTACTTTTGTGTTAGTTGCCTTTGAGACTGGACATGGCGGGTTAATGTTAGTCAAGAAAGCCTTGAGGGTGAAAAACAAGCGATTGTTATCACTGCACTGAGTTTCAACGAGGTCATGTAATAGGGCTACGAGAAGCTGGACGGACGTTGCTTCTGTGACACCGCAGAGAGACTTGGCAGGGGTATAGGCACTGTACATGATTGTGTCAGTGGTGGCCGCGGCAACGTACGGTCGAAGCAAGACTGGACAACGGACGGCCACGTGGCACCACCGACAGGAAAGACCACCGAGTTCAGTGTGTAGTTCAGCGCTTCGTACTGCGTCTGCAGCAGCAGTCTGAACAGCAGTTGGCACCACAGTGACACACCGAACTGTTACAAATCGGTTACTTTAAGGTCAGTTCCGAGCCAGACGACCTGCGGCGCGCATTCCACTGACCCCAAACCATCGCCATTTGCGAACTTAGTGGTGTCAAGCGAGAGCCCAGAATGGAGGTCTCTTGTATTTGTGGTGAAAGCTGGTACTGCCTCGGTGCCAGTGATAGCCGTGTGTTGGTTAGAAGGAGGTCAGTTGAGCGCCTGCAACCAACCCAATTGCGTGCTACACACACTGCGCCTATACCTGGAGTTATGGTCTGGGTGTGATTTCGTATGGCAGGATCGCACAGTGACGGCAAAATTGTACGTGAGTCTGTTCATTCGACCTGTTCTACTGTCATTCATAAAAAGCATTCCGGGGGGTGTTTTCCAGCGCTGTAACGCTCGCTCACATACCGCTGTTGTATCCCATCATGCTCTACGGAGTGTCGACTTGTTGCCTTGGCCTGCTCAGTCACCAGACCTGTCTCCACTCGAGCCCCTGTGGGACACCATCGGACGACAACTTCATTCTCATCCTCAAACATCATTAATCCTCGATGTACTGACGGAGCAAGTGCAACAGGCATGGAACCGTATGCGAAGAAACTGACATCCGGCACTTGCAAGACACAAAGCATGCACTTCTGCGTGGCTGCGCTAAACATTCTGGCGGTTTCAGCGGTTATTAATATACCAGCATTTCAAATTTGCAATGGCCTTACCCTGGCATCCTGCAACGTCAATCACTTAACCATGTTACCTAGACAAATGTATTTCCAAAATTTCGTTATTCTACATTAATTATTTTCAGTCATGGTATGAGAGAAGGCACAAGATAGTGCACAGTGACATACAAACATAAACTCACTTATAAAATCACCAACTTCTTCAAAAGATGGGGTATAAACATAGCATACACAATAGACAATGCCTTCCAAAAATACGTCCCAAAACTTATAAGAAACGTATGCATACCCAAAAGGTAGGTACCTGTATACATCAGTTACAGTGGAACACTTCTGATGACAGGTCTATAGGGCAAATAGGCTGAACATTTGATATTAGAACTCATGAGAGCCTGTAAATGCGGGAAAAATTACTCCACATTAGTAGAACACCTAAGAGAACTCAATCACAAGATACTCTCTAGGTAAGAAGTCATGAACATAATTAGAATCAACAATAAAAATTACCATATACAAAAAACCAAAGCAGTAATAATAATAATCCAGTATACGTAACGAACAACTAACTCTTTACATTAATAGGTAAAACAGTACAAAAAACCTGTGTACATTAATAGGTAAAATAGTACAAGAAATGTCCAACAGAGTATTATTATCACAATAATACCACCCAAGCCCCTTCCCCGCATTCTTCCATCAACCCCTCCACAAAAAAATTAAATGAAAATTCAAATCAGCTGAACAGTAAAACTTTCACCCACTCTCTGACAACTGAGAGCTCTTACATTCACAGTCAACTTTCTAAAACTCGCCCTAACCAACCAGAAACGCCTCCACCCCGTCCCCCCCCCCCCCCCCCCCCCACACACACACCCACCCCCACCCACACACCCACACACAAAAACACACGCGCACACACACACACACATAGTTATAAAGAGAAAAGAAAGGAACAGACGTTAGTTTACAGAAAATACTTCGTCGCATTGGGAACATGTGCATAAACGAAGCAAATAGGACGAGACATAAAGTGAAAGGACTGTAGTTGTGACTTTAAATCACTGTGTTCTTCGATAAAATACCTGCACCTTGTGGCAGAAGAATAATAATGCTCCATAGCAATTAGCCAAAGAAGTGCAAATTGTGAAGAAAAAAGTTCGTAACGTGAAAGTGTGCTCATATTGCGTAAGTGAAATTGTAGTGCTACCTCCGGCATTTAACCAAGTGAAAGTTAAGGCAGATGGCAGCCAAAAGCATGAATGACTGTAACTAATCACTTATTAACGTATGAAAACGCAGCAGAACCTCAGCCACACTGCGAGGTCAGACTGGGTCACTACAGGCTAGGTTCACACGAAATAAAAATTATGTTACTTCGCTCACATTGTAATACCTGTGCTGGTGGCCACTTTCACTGATTCACAGCGCCAACGGTCCGACACTGGGCGGAAGTCGGACAAAACACAGCGATCGCCAGAGACGCATTCTGCAAACATGCGGGGAGTATCCAGGTGCATGTCCTAGCCTGGCCAAAGATTGGACACTTTGCGAAGAGCATGGCGGAAAACGAGAATGGTGCCGAAAACTGATGGACCGCTGGTGCCACTGGGGCGGAGCGCAGTAACAACAGCGTCAAAACTACTACCTCAAAAAAGCGAGAACGTGCCGAGAAATGGCTCTGAGCACTATGGGACTTAACATCGGAGGTCATCAGTCCCCCGTGCCGAGAACTCAAGTACCCTGCAGACACTGGGATGGAGTGTAGACACAAAGCAGCATGATTTGCACAGGGAGGTGTGTGAAAGTAATGAACTGCGGAAGAAGTCAAACTGTTTAAAGAAATGTTTGCTGGGCAGTAAGGAGGTTGCTTATAAATCACGAACGCCAGCAGATTCTCAGACGAAGCATAAACATGAGACTGTCCAGGTCGCTGGCAGAGATAGGCGTTACAAAAGTAGTGTTGTGTGGCTGCTTTCATTACAGGTAAGGAATGTATTAAAACATCGGAACAATATGTGATCAACGCTGGGAATAGTCTTGACCGTGAAACTGTGCGAAAGACGCCGATTCTAGGGTCACACACCAGCACACGCAAGATGGAAAATTTCCACCTAGCGTTGGGAGGCATGGTGATGAAACAGCGATCATTGATAGGGCAGCACTGCAAATTTAGTCCGGAGATATGGCAGAAGAGGTGAGTTGGTGAGACAGCGCTTAAGCAAGAGGACATTGGGGGGGGGGGGCCTCTTCCATTCTTTGCTTACATCCTGCTCTTGACACCTTCATATCGCAGCTTCGGCCACGCAATCCACAACAAACTGTCAACCTGTAGACCAGTCCGGGACTTCGTCGTAAGGTTGAGACACTGGGGAGAGCGACCGCCTCGCACCGCACAACTCCGTGGTGACGCACCGGACCGATTCGGCACTTGTTGTTTTGATGCGGGCCGCCACCAATTCCTCTCATGTGCCAACCCCTTCATCTCAGTTACTTGCTAGCGGTATTCCAATCTCTGTTTTCCTTTATAATTTTTGTCCTCTAAGCTCCCTCTAGTACCATCGAAGTAAATTCCTGATGTCCTATCATCCTCTCCCTTCTTCTCGTCAGTGTCTCCCAAATACTCCTTTCCTCGTCGATTCTCCAGAGAACCTCCTCATCCTCATCTTATCACTTCACCTAATTTTCAACATTCTTCTGTGGCAACACATTTCAAATGCTTCGATTCCGTGTTTCCTACCACTGCTCCAAACGTACGCTCTCAAAAATTTCTTCCTCAATTTAAGGCCTATGTTTGATACGAGCAGACTTCTCTTGGCCAAGAATGCCCTTTTTAACACTGCTAGCCTGCATTTTATGTCCACCTTCCTCCGTCCGTCATAAGTTATTCTACTGTCTAGATAACAGAATTCCTTAACTTCATCTAATTGGTGGTCCCAATCCTAATGTTAATTTTCTCGCTGTTGTCGTTTCTGGTACTTCTCATTGCTTTCGTCCCTCTTCCATTTACTCTGAATCCCTATGCTGTACTCATTAAACCGTGATTTCTTTTGATTTTTACTGAGGATAGCAATGCCGTCAGCTAATCGCATAACTGATATCCTTTTAACTTTAATTTTAATTCCGCTCCTAAACCTTTCTTTTTTTTCCGACGTTCTTTCTTTGATGTATATACAGTAAGGACGAAAGATTACATCCATGTGTTACACCCGTTTTAATCCGAGCACTTCGTTCTTGCTCTTTCACTGTCATTGATCCCGTTTGGTTCTTGTACGTATTGTATATTAACCGTCCTTCCATATAGATTAGCCGAACAGCTCAACCCTGTTTTTCTCAGAATTTCAAGCATCTTACACAACATAGTCAAACGATTATTTCAGATCGAGAAATCCTGTGAACGTGTCTTCAGTTTTGTTTAGTGTTGCTTCCATTATCAACCACTACGTCAGAATTGCTTGTCTGCCGCCTTTGCCTTTCCTAGAGCCAAACTGATCGTCATCTAACGCGTCCTCAATTTTATGTCACATTATCACATGTCAAATGACTATGAAGAATGGTGAGGTAATTCATCGGCTCCTCCTTCTCTTTAATAACTGAGTCGTGTCTACAGCCAGTCAAATCGGCCTTCCGATTTGTGACTCTTTGTGTGTAAAAGGTACTGAAATAAATGCAGTTATTTCATGTTTTATTCATCTAAACAATCTGTTCCATTTGCTTGTTAGTCCCTTACTCTCATAACTTATTGCTTTTTGATTTCACTTAATTATTGATGTCAATCATTGACTCTCAATGAAGGGCAACATAATTAGTAATCTACATATCATTTTAGGGAAGAGGAAAAAGAATTCCCGATCGCTACATTTTTCACGCCCGACACGAGGTGATCTCATTACTCACCTGCATGTCATTTCACGTCAGAGAGAAGAATTATTCGTTTTACTACAGCGTTTATATATGCTGCTTATAGGAGACATCACCAACATCACCAACTTCATATTTTACGCGGAGAAAGGCACACTTGCAAAGGTAATTTGGGTCGTAATTCTGATAGTATGCTGTTATAACCTTCACAAAGTACAGCTTTTAAACTGTCAAGCGCACCAGTTGCTCGCTGCGCCCCAAAGCAGCCGGTTAATACCTTTGTGCGAGGTGCTGTACAGTGGAGCGAGTAACAGGTCTGCGAAATACTGTTTTGACGTTGGTAACACGCTTTGTTCATTGTGTCGAAGTGCGCTGCTTCTAACCTATAGCTGGCGACAGATCTCCTTGTTTTGAACATTTTTAAATTGCTAGCCGCAGACAAAGTGTACGTGAATGAAACGAATGAGTGAGTCATTAAGAGAGTAGCGTAGCACTATTGAATAATTAACGTCGCTGTTGTGCGGTATTTTTAAAGCTCGTACTGTTAAAGTGAAGCACATTTGCACTAGACGCGCTGTTCTTCAAAGTGATTCGCCTCATCAAATTGTAAATCGAAAATCATTAAGTTCATTTTATAATTCCTCAGTTGCTTAGGTTTATTTATTTTGATGCTGGAGCGTATATCCAGCTGCACAGTATCAGTATGAGAATATTTTCAAAAAGACATTCAATGTACATGTGCGTGAAGTTGACATATTACCTATTCATACCGTTCACTGTTTTTCCAATAGAATAACATGTGTTCTTGAGCAATATTTCAAAATACGTTCCCAGACGTGTTCGCATCACTCCACACCCCTCCTTTTCTCTCGCCTTCAACATCCCTCGAACAGCAGGATGCTGGCTGTCACACCTTGAAGAGAACTTCCCGCTCGGGCACTGGGCACTGCAGTCTGGTGGAGCGAGTGATGGACAACCAGTCTGCAGGAAGCTTTAAAGCAGTAACCGTTGTCCCACTGACGAGTGTTAGCTGGCAAATTAACTGACCTTTTAAGTTCATTAATGATCATCAATTGGCTACATACTAATACATTTTTTAGTGTACGGGGACCCAGACTCTCTTATGATCTGAAACTTTTGACCAGACTTTTATTATAAAAAAACACATAGAGCGTAACGAAGTTGTTACTTTATGAAAGTTAACGGATTGTTGAATCTCGCAGTAACTGGCACGTATCTGTTATGATACCCCCCAGCACTTCTAGTCAAAATTTCATCAGGCACAAACGCTTAAGGCTTGACCAAGATATTCTTTCGTCAACTTTGACAGATTAATGATGTGCACATTGTCAGAAGTATGGGGACATCCAAACTGTTATACTCTACTACACACTCTTCAACAGATACTTTTACTGTTAATCATCTTGTAAAATAGACACATTACTTTGTAATAAAATTTCACTGATTACAAAACATTATAGTACTTAGAACATCAGGGAGATCCTTAAACTGATGTGGGACACAACGTAATTAGCAAAATACTTCACAGGCCAAAATTTCCATGGCGTATAAAACAAAATCAGTGCAACTTCTTTAAGCAAAGTGAAATAAATATCATGTAGTATTGAGTGAACTTACTCACTTTCACTAACACATGGAGCACTTGAAAGTAGCATTATCGTTCAGATTGGAATACCACCTCCACTTAATATGTAGCACAGTTGAGCAAATAAATTAATTAAATTTTAAAGGAACAACTATCGCTTTCGGGATTATTTAGAACTGTTTGTAAATTGGGAACATGATCCTAACATGGATGAAGTGATGTCAGTCAAAGTAATTTAGGTGAACTCTTAGATTGAGTTGTAAGACAACAAGCCAGACATAAAATATTCTGGTTAGAGACTTGTCGTACTTCGCAGGGGCGGATATTTACTACGCTGAGAGAGAGAGAAGAGCGTGGAGCGTGGAGCGTGGCTGTTTCATGATGCTGGAGGCCACAGAAACCCCTTAGCTTGGACAGAACGGGGGGGGGGGGGGGGAGGTTGTCCTTTGGAGAATACCGTGCCTGGAGAGAGAGCGTCGGGGGCAGAAGAACACGAAAGACATCCTTTTGGCGTGAAGGAATGTGTGAGGTCACAAATGGTGGTCGCGAGCTAACTTCCGAGGGATCTTCTCACGGGAAGCGCTGGGACACGTTTCCACCGAAAGTGTTTTTGATTGGCGAAATGCTGAGGATGTAGTAGGGGAATTGGGACATACCAGAGCAGAAAATCACCTAAGAGGCCTATGAGTTTCAGGTGACTGGCTAGCAGACTCATGAGCCATATAGTGGTAGGTAATGTTTTGTAAAGGCCTCCGGGATTTGTCGCCTGAGTTCAAACGTAGATGCCCCACGTCCAGGAGGGAGCAGGGTACGGCTCGGGCGAGGACTTCTCTCTGGGGATCGATCGACAACACATCCCAGCTGCGATCGATCGAGGACAGTTCCCTCCAAGGATCGAGCTAGACTTCGCTGCACGCGGGATTAGCCGAGTGGTCTCAGGCGCTGCAGTCAGGGACTGTGCGGCTGGTCCCGGCTGAGGTTCGAGTCCTCCCTCGGGCATGGGTGTGTGTGTTTGTCCTTAGGACAATTTAGGTTAAATAGTGCGTAAGCTTAGGGACTAATGACGTTAGCAGTTAAGTCCCGTAAGATTTCACACACATTTGAACATTTGAACATTAGATTTTGTGGCGAGAGCCACACTGGAGAATCTGCCGGCTAAGTGCTGCTTTCGACACAGTGAATGTGTAAAGTCGTTTCTCCGTGACATAGATGCTATTCTGTTTCCTCGGGTGGCGATTCTTTAGCTCTCTGTGGAGACTTAAACAAATTGAAGTGCTTCTTTAAGGGAGATTACTTCAGTTCGATTCCTGCTCCTGGCTAGTGAGCAAACCTAAATCTTGTGTCCTCTCTTGTACTGAGGTAATTTCAGTCCTAAGTGTTTTCAAACGGCATATTGCGCCCACTTTGTAGGCAGAGTATTACAGGTACGCCACAAACGTCAACGCCCCACCAAGCAATTCATCGGTGCAGTGAAACTGCCGTCCGTACTTCAATGGAAGATACGCGCACTATTACAGAAACATTAATAGTAAATGTGTTGAATTACACTTGCTTGCGCACTGAGCGTTTTTATTTTTTATGGAAGTACCAAACAGAGCGAAATTCTTCCGTTTCTCGTCACTAATCAGTATCTGCCAACTTCTTTTTGTCTTTCTAATAAGGGGAGGGGAGGGGAGGGGTCGCCTTCTAAAGAAAGTCAGACATATGTTCTGCCAATTTCGAAATTACATGTGGGACATATTCCGATATTCTGTGCTTCATATTTATGTAACTTTGGATTCTAGCCGGCTGCTATGACTGAGCGGTTCTAGGCGCTTGCGGTCGCAGGTTCGAATCCTGCCTCGAGCGTGGATGTGTGTTGTCCTTAGGTTAGTTAGGTTTAAGTAGTTCTACGTTCTAGGGGACTGATGACGTCAGATGTTGAGTCCCATAGTGCTCAGAGCCATTTGAACCATTTTTGGATTCTACATGTTTTTGAGATTCATTCTAATACCGTACCGATAGGAATTATTGGTTCGTTGTGCTAAACTGAAGTGAAGCAAAACCGCAATATGAAACTTCGCTTTATGGGAACACCTAGGTATAGGCTGTCAGTGGCACGGCGTCTTCATGATTTGTAGGCGTGAGATTCCATTGCGGAGACAACACTAGGCAACCAAACGCGCGCGCGCGCGCGCGCGCGCGCGCGCACACACACACACACACACACACACACACACACACACACACACACACACACACACACACACACAGTCATACGCAATAGATACCACGGGGTTTACATAAAAGAGAAAGCTTTACAAAACATTGGTTAATGCAAAATGTTTCAGCTCTGACTGAAGTGATCGAAGAGTTTAGCTGCTGTGCCGGCGACATTGGCCGCAATGACGCAACCATGGCTCTTTCTGTGATATGCTCTGCAAAACCTCTTGTTGGCGACGGAATTATAAATCTGAGCAGTCCACAATTTGCTACGTTGCCATGAATAAATGCCACTTCTGCCCTAGCCTCATTTAATACAATTTAGCTATTATCATGCATGGCTCTTTTCTCCATTTGCTTCCCTGTCCAATGGCTGGCCACAGTCTGGCCTTTGTTCTGTTGTTGGCGCGCTAACTTTGCGACCTTCTAACTTTTCGACTGGCTCGTTCGCCTCCCAGACACTGTGGTACTTCATCGACCTTTCCCTCTCACTTACAATACTAGCAGTCGTAAGCAGGAACTAGCTACGTTACATAGCAATTTCATACATTTAACATGTAACAGAACATAGACTTCATAATAACATTGAGTAATATTTATATATACACCCACTTAAATGTTTTACCGGAAATATCTGTGCAACAACGATAGATTGGAATGAATCTCAAGAAACATGTAGAATCCAAAATTTCATAAATCTGAAGTACACAATATCGGATTCTATCCCATACGTAATTTAAAAATTAGCAGAACATATGTTTGACTTTCTTTAGACGGCACTCCTCTCTCCCCCCCCCCCCCCCCCCCCCCCCGCATTATTAGACGCACGCACAAAAAAGTTGGCAGATACTGATTTGTGACGAGAAACAGAAGACTTCTACCCTGACTGGCACTTCCATAAAAACGCTCAGTGGGCAAGCAAGTGTAAGTCAACACGTTTACTATTAATGTTTCTCTCGTAGCGCGTATCACAGGCATGAATGTAAGGCAGGGCTCATGAAACATAAGGAAATATTAGTTCAAACACAAACTTACGTTTCATTTAAATGGATATCCCATGTTATTTCTTACGCAATGAATAAAATAAAATATTACAAAAAGAATGGCGTTGGTTGCAGCGTAACACGTAAATTACATTCAAAGAAATTGCAAAGTGAAATAAACGAAATGCTCCCCAATTGCAGAATCCGACATGCAAGCGTGAACCCCGTGCTGCCCATAATCGTGATGTGACTGGCGTACTACGGTGCAGAAAAAGCTGTTCTTTTTGCTGTTTACACTGTTAGGTGAACTGGAAACAACGCAGATGTGCAGTCATACACGATGAGGAATAAGGAAAATGTTTACTCGTTCGTGGTATTTACTAAAGTAGTTTCATCAGTGAACAGCACCGTGCACGTAAGCGAATTTGAAAGTCATTTCCATGAAGCCCATGATGTAACGACACGTGATACAGCTGGTATTTATGCCTGTGAAGAATGCACACCACTCTTGTTCAAGGAATTCGCACCAACCTCTCTCCTTTCGTGACAACTGGCTTGGAGGTTTATTACATCAGCCATCAGAACAGCTATTTCTGCTGCTTCATGTGTTACTCTTTAGTTACGGATCCACATTCGTGGTGACAGGTGTCCCGTATCGCAAAGCCTTCTAACGATGTTTGTGAAGACTGGGCACGTGTGGCAATGTCTCTTAAGGTAACGTTGGGCATAGAGTTGTGTCACTCGTCTACCATTTTGGTGACATTTTTCGTAAAGTAATAACATGCCAATCAGTTTTCTGTTTTTGAAAACCATGTCGAATACCTAGAACGGATGAACAGGTAAATTAGTATCACGTTTACAACATTGATACCAATTACAGGGTACAGTACGCCAGTGCTATTAATCTGTACGCACCTCCACACAGATCAACGTGCTTCGCAGTGAGCTGCCCCCGCACACAGCGCCGATTGGAGGCTGATCCAGTAGACCTCTGCAGAAGCGAGGGCTTGTAATGGTTAGCGTAACGGGTCGGCGTACACAGCCCAGTACTGTTCCGTAGTGTGTACGTAGATAAATAAAACATGCAAGATGGAAACTGTTATTCACATACCAAATAGGAAATCCTATTAGCCGTCCGTTGTGGCCGAGCGGTTCTAGGCACTTCGGTCCGGAACCGCGCTGCTGCTACGGTCGCAGGTTCGAATCCTGCCACGGGCACGGATCTGTGTGATGTCCTTAGGTTAGTTAGGTTTAAGTAGTTCTAAGTCTGATTTGCTATTTATTACTAAAGTAAATAGAAACCGCTAGACAAAGACTGTACTCTTGTGTGCAGCCCTTGTTAAAAAATAACTTCGGAGCTATAACACTTTCTTTAGCAACAAATTTAATTCAACAATTCCTGATGTTAAAACAACTTTTAAACATATATAAAGTAAACTCTTGGAATTTAAAGATTTAACTTTTTTTCTTTTCAGGAAACGGCAGAAATGTGTGTTGAAGGGATAGAAAAATTCGTAAAATGTTTTTCTTGAAGTAGGCAATCTGTTTTATGGACTACGTAAAATAAGCACTTGAAGAAACAGCTGTCTTACTGTAACGCAGCTTAAACTCACCCAACTGCTGACCGTACTGAGCACACACTGGGCGGTTCGCATTGCCACATCGACCTCCGTACACGAGCGATTGTGGCCGCGCGCTCGTAGGTCACCCTGTGGACGTTACCACGTAGCCCGCCAGCACAGCGAATGTCTGCTGACTCACAGCAGCCAGAGAAAACAAGCCAGGCGACTCCATCGGGTGGCGCAACATCTTCTACGGAGTATTTCAAAAACACTTTTACGGACTTCGTGTACATAATCTTTACATCAAAAGAAAAAATGTTCATATAAACAAATGTCCGAAAATCTTCGTTTCCAAGGTATTAATGAAAGTTGACTCTCAACGGCTTTGCATGAACAACCCAACAACTTGTTATTGCACCAGTCCGACTCATTGTACAGTAGGTGGCGTTGTGTTGCCGAGAAGACTTGTTTAGAATCGTCATGTGTCTGTTGTCAACGTGTCCATTGTGTACATGTACAACAGCTAGTGGGTTACCTGAAAGTGCTCGGTTCCAACGAGGCAGGATATTCTTTTCGTGAGTATGATTGTTACGTGCGGCCGTGTGAATGGTAATGGACACGAGGCTGTACCAGACGGCGTTTCCAGACCGAACACAGCCGAGCCACCCAATCTTCGGTGCTGTACTGTGTCAAGACAGGACCCGCAGCACCACAGACTGTTGGTCGAGGATCACCACATGTTACTCTTACACCTGACCAAGAAGGGCACGTTCTTTGGCCTGTCGAAGAGGAGCCGGGTATCAGGGCAAGACACGTAGCCCTGGCATGTCTTACATCTCCACGTTCAGCATGGAGGGTACTTCATGAGTAACTAATGTAACCATATCATCTTCAGTGTGTCCAGCTTCTCACACATGTCGATAACCCACCAAAGGAGAACTGTTGCCGATGGTTTATTACCCAAACTGCCAATTCGTTGTTTATCTCTTCAGTTTTGGTTACAGACGAGGCAACGTATGGGAGAGACGGAATAGCAAATTTGCACAACCAACACATGCAGGCCAGTGTCAGTCTACAGTACAGGCCGGACATCAGCATCAGTTTAAGATTAATGTGACAGCTGGAATTCTAGAGCCATACATTGTCCCAGCACGTGTTACACATGATGTCTACCTAGATTTTATTCAGAACACTCTCGAAGATCTGCAAGAACATATGTCCTTGTCAATAAGAACGAAAATATGGTTTATGTACGATAGAGCTCCAGCACATTTCAGTCCCAGTGAGATGCACTGGCTGGTAACTACAATGACACACTGGTAGGCAGAGGAGGACCAGTTCCATGAGCTGCACGTTCTCCCAACTTCAGTCTTTTTGCCCGCATCTCGTGGTCGTGCGGTAGCGGTCTCGCTTCGCACGCCCGGGTTCCCGGGTTCGATTCCCGGCGGGGTCAGGGATTTTCTCTGCCTCGTGATGGCTGGGTGTTGTGCGATGTCCTTAGGTTAGTTAGGTTTAAGTAGTTCTAAGTTCTAGGGGACTGATGACCTTAGATGTTAAGTCCCATAGTGCTCAGAGCCATTTGAACCATTTTTTCAGTCTTTTGGACTATTACCTCTAGCGGCACCTTAAAAAACCGGTCTATGCAGGAGGCCATCCGGGTGCCGAAATTCTTCATCGACGTGTCATGGAAGCCCGCCAAACCATTCGAAACCGTCTGTGAGTATTTGAAAGGATGTGACCGACTTTGATTTGACGAGCACCATGCGTCTTGAGAAGCAAGAGAAGAACAATTCTAGAATTTATTATTAGTTTATGTGTTCATGAGCTCCAGTCACCTAAATTGCCAACTTCCATTAGTATCTCGAGAATGAAGGCTTTTCGACATAGATAAGTTTGTACTTTTTTACTTGTTTTGTAAGGAACCTGCCCCAAAGTTTATATCAGGTGTACAAGTATGAAATGCGGATTTCAGACAGCAGATGGTGCACCAACGCAGTTGATGCTATAAAGATTTGACACTTCGCCATTTTGCTGTATCATCAACAAGTGCCAGACGCGCACGAGTGGTAAACTGAGAAAGAGTGTGCATAGTGTTGTGTTGTTATATTCAACATGACGAAATTTATACCGAACACAGAGCATTCGCGGACAGAATTAATTTTTTGACGAAAACTGTTGCTGAATCATACGGATTATGTCGAGAAGCTAACGGTGAGCATGTTCCACCACAACATACGTGTGAACGATGCTTCCGACGTTTCAAAAGTGGTTACTTCGATGTTGCAGACAAGGAACGTGGAAAACAACCAAAAAAGAAGACGTGGAATTGGAAGCATTGTTGAACGAAGATGATTCGGAAGCACAAAATAAACTAACCGATGAATTGGACGTTAGTCAAAAAGCTGTTTCCAATAGGCTACGAGAGATGGGAAAGATTCAGAAGTTCAGGAAACCCCTAAATGGATACCACAGGAGTTGGACGACAGTCACATCGAGAAAAATACATGTGAGATTTTGCTCGCTCGGTGCAAAAGGAAGTCATGTTTGCATCGTAGACTGGTAAGTTCTACCGTACGCAGCTTACTCAACAGACTTGGCTCTTTCCGCTTACCATTTGTTTCCATCGATGGGTCACGCACGTGCTGAACAGGGCTTTGTCTGATACGAAGATGTGAAAGAATGGCTTGCTGGATGGTTCACAGCAAGAGGGGAAAGTTTTACTACCGTGGTATTCACAAATTGCTCGAAAGATGGGAAAAATGTATAACAAATTATAAAGCATACTTTGAATAAAGCACTGTTTATCATTCTTCTGAATTTAACACGCTTTTTAGACAAAATTTCCTCATTTCATACTTTTACACCTGGTAAAAGTGTTACTGAAACACGCTGTATACCGAATCAGTGTCCTTAGAGGCTCGTTGAGTGACGACAGCTAAGGAAGCGCCGGCCTGCACGCCACTGTGAATAATGTCGTTGACTCTCAGTGAATCAGGAATTACGAAATAAGAGAACGTAAACAGCTGGAACTAACATTTGTCGCCCATCGGAAGAAGAAAATGAAATCGACAGAAATAGAGAATGTTACAAGGCCACCATCACAGACGCTGGCAGTGGGCGAGGACCTCAGTGTGACAATGAGCCAGCTCTCTCCTATCGCTTTCGGTGGGGCAGAGGTACACTTATAACACTCCCCGTCTGCTAACTACTGTACCATAACCTCAATGCCAGAAGCAGGTTGTAACATAAAACAATTTTGTAAAAGTAACTATGGCACAAAGCAACAGAGCAGTGTTACCCTCTGAGAGGAATTTTGTTAAGTTGACCGTATTGTTCCTAATGGAAGTGGCTTATCGGAAATGAAAGTCAGAATTACGTTAATATTGGAATAGTGACAAACAAAATTTTGCCTAGCTATACTGTTTATAGAATAAGGGAAACGGTCGCCAGCCTAATTAGGCAAGAGAAAGATTAACATTCTCGTTTATGAAAGTAGGTATAAGTAACTATAATGGACAACACAACCTAGACTTAGCAACACGTGAGTGCAATGAACTCTAACACACATATGTTTTAAGATTGAAGCTAACAGTTAGAGCAGCAGGAACTATTTTCAAAATTATAACAGGTACAGAAAAACACTATCACTTTCAGGGTTTACACAAACTGAGTGGTCTTTATACTGTTAATATGCACACAAGAGAGACAAACACTTGGCATACATGAGAATGTAACGTTTCACAACTGCAGCTTTCTCACTTTAACTACAACGAAACACAATGTTGACAAAATTGCAAGGAACTGACTCTCCTTTTTAGAATTTACTACAGACAACAACGTGATCATTTACTTTATAAGACTCAGCCTAAAGTTTGAAGTTGGTAACAGCACTTTAAATAACAGTTTCAATAGGAAAATTATTATTGGACAAATAACATTTGCTTTAACTCACTCTGTTACCACATTAGCTTTAATTATCTTTCTAATAAGTTCAAGAGGCATTATTTAACAAAGCTCTAGGCTTCAACGTACTTTCAGTAAGGACACTCGGTAATCACTTTACTTCAAACGGAGAGGACCCTGAGAGGTGTTATGATGAGGAGTAAAATCAAGGTAGGTAAATAAATTCCGATATGAATTACCTTATATTTCAGCACACTAACACATCCATTAGGCTGATCCTTCACTGTACATCAATATAGTATTACGTTACAGTGATTGCGCAATGTGGTGGCAACTGCATGTTGGTAGGTGGAATTACAGGTAGAATTGCCGGACTTTATCGTATCTTCATGGCGACGATTCATACAAATTCCAGAATAGATCCAGCTATTTATCCACCCATCCGAGGCATTGGAAAGAAGCAGTAAAAGCCTCTCTCTGAATCAGCATGATATGCACCTTTACATTGACAGTGCACAGACTGGTAGCTCCTTTCCGACTGGTGGCTCGTCTCCGACTCGTAGCTCGTCTCCGACTGACTATCAGTTCCACCTTTTCCACCTAGGCCAACCACAATTTGCGCGCGCTACACAGTTCCGTTCCCGAGGGGCACCACTACACCATTTACATACAAACTAACTAAGAACCCTAAGTGAGGATCAGCAATTTACATAACAGCAAACAAATACATTAAATAAAACAGAACATTTTCACATATTGACACTTCTACAAAAAATTATTCACACAAAATTACAATTACATACAATAAGTTCTGTTCCCTCCAAATGGGACAAAGAATACAAATTGCAGATACACTACTTTGCATAGAATCAAATCACGACATCAAAGGTTTGACAAAGAAAAGAATACACAATTTTATGCTATCGATTTGAACACATTCACAGGCGATCAACAATGTAACATTAAATAAAGCAAAATGAATCCATACAGCATAAGAGCTGTGGTGTTACACACTCCACGGATATGACGGTGGCTGTGTGAACACCTGCTTCCCCGCCGTCAGGTCACTTTACCTCAACTCTGCTGGGTACAGCATGCACGCCATAGTGCTGGGTATGATCGTCTCAACAGCGACTGAGCTGTCATGGATTATCTCTCCAATGCTTTCGGTGCAGCCCATGTCACCAAGGAACGTCACTGTCATCGTTGGGAATGTAATCTAGGTAGGTAGCTACTGAAATTTCTCCTGACTACAGTGCTGAAGTAAACACAGCAGTCAAACAAATTAAATATGAAACACCCTAGAAAATCACAAATGGATGTAAATAAAAGCGAAGCTCGAATTTGTAAGCTTTGCCTTTAGTGGACAGCGGTCTTATATCGAGCTACGACTCAAGACTACCCCCCCCCCCCCCCCCGTATATATATATATATATATATATATATATATACGCCCTCCCCCCCCCTCCCCAACACACACACACACACACACACACACAGACTGACATCTCCCAGCCGCGCGGAGTGGCCGTGCGGTTTGAGGCGCCGTGTCACGGACTGCGCGGCCCCTCCCGCCGAAGATTCGAGTCCTCCCTCGGACATGGGTGTGTGTGTGTGTGTGTGTGTTATCCTTAGCATAAGTTAGTTTAAGTAGTGTGTAAGTCTAGGGACCGATGACCTCAGCAGTTTGGTCCCTTACAGCTTCACACTTCTCCCAGTATCATGTCTCTCTCCTACCTTCCGAACTTCTCCTGCACATCGTAGTTCACTAATCGGGGCGGAAAGGTTTTTGGGGAAACGTAGCTTAGCTGTAGCCTAAGTTTTGTTTCCAGTACGAAGTTTTCGAAAGCAGGAGACCGAGGTACTGGCAGAAGTAAAGCCGGAGGGCGGGGGATGGGGGGAGAGGGGTGGTTGTGTCGTGACCTGGATAGTTCAGTTGCTAAGAACGTAATCCACTAAAGGTAAACGTTCCCGGTTCGTGTTCTGAAACGACAGAGTTTTGATTTGGCTGGAAGTCTCTAACTAGCGCACGCTCCGCTGCAGAATGTAATATTCCTTCTGGGCACATTAAAATTCTTAATTGGCGTGCTTCCGTTCCTCACACTGTATAGTGTATTTCTAAGCCGAGATTACAGAACGTTTGTGATCTTAACGTGACAGTTTCGGACGCAATACCCATATGTGAATGATCGCGAATTTTTACAGAACACTTGCAGACTACATCTAGAGCATCTAACATGCCAGTTCACTTTTACTTCGTCTAAACCTTGGTCAAAACTGATCATAATTCCATTGACTACGAGCAGGTCATATGTGAAGGACATTTTGTTCTTGTGAAGTTGGTATGGAAGCAGATGTCGATTAGGATACTGTTTGGTGAAATTAATATTCTTGTAGCCTGTATTAAGATTCAGTATTTCACTGTAGCTGACAAAGTGAGTTACCTACAAAACTTGGAGTTGTCCAAAGAAGCTCTTCTCTTAACAATTTACTAGCAAATAAAAGTCGGCAGCAGTCTTTTACAACCCAAAATTTTGCACCCTATGCAAAATTAATTTTAGACTTTGATTCATGACGCTAGAAGTCAGAGTTCCCGAAATCTGTTGCCACATTTGCTTTTACGCTATTATGCTCTAAGCATTATGGTAGTAGCAAACGAGAAAGAACTTACAACAGGTCTGGCGCTTTTGATTTTAATTTGCACTCGCGCTTCGAATAACACTGGGGACCGTGAAATCTACATTAATTTCGTTTTGTTTGGAAAGTCTTATTCTTCTCATTTTGCTTGATTACCATCCATATTAAATTCCTTGCTCTTTAATCTATATTTTCGCTCTTAATGAATACTTAGCACCTCCTAGAGCTTTATGCGATTTTAATTTAGTGTCACTCTTCCCTTAGTTACATTATTTCCAACAATTAATTACTTCAGAATTTTATCAAAAGTTAGGTAATAATATATTTTTATTTTCCATTACTCTTAGTGGACCCTAACTTTAGAGGATTTTCGTGTATATTTGTTGCATCAAATTTCTCTCCGTTGTTATGCGATACTTTCTTTCTGTGCACAGGGTCACTTGTAATTCACAAACCACACAACAAACATTTCTTAACTTGTTCGAATGTTTACAAAGCCATTGTTACATACCAGTTATGCGTTCATTTCCTGATTTTATGTTAGTGTCACACAGTTGCAAAAAAAGTGACTCAGTACTTTGGAAGCAATGAAGATTTGTATTTTTAAAACGTTTTACTATGCGCCATAGCCACATGATATATCAGGTGGAAATTTCCGCTTTCCGAGGATAGCGATCATATTATTATAAGATAGGTACTGTATCAAAAAGAAATCCATCTACATCTGTACTATGAAAACCACCATGAGGTGCATGCCAGAGGGTATGTTATATTGTACTAGTTATTAGGATTTTATCTCGTTCCATACACACATATGGAGATTGATAGTTTGAATGAGTCTGTGTATGCTGTAATTATTCTAATATTGTTCTCACGATCCTTGTGAGCGATACGTAGATGGTTGTTGTATATCCCTAGAATCATCACTTAAAGCCCGTTCTTGAAACTTTGTTACTAGACTTTCTCTGGACAGTTTACGTTTTTCTTCAAGAGTTTCTCAATTCAGTTTCTGCATCATCGCTGTAACTCGCTGTCATAGGTGAAAGAAACATGTGAACCTCAAATAAGTTTCATTCACAGATGTCTCCGTCTCAACAGAAATGTCGTACTTCTCTAAGAAGATTTGGGTTAAACGTCCCCTCGAAGACGAGCTCATTAGAGGCAGTTTTGTTCTGAAAAAGAGTTTAGATGAAAAGTGGTCGCGGTATTGTATATGGTAGCTATGTGTATGTACCCCACCATTTTGTATTGTGAAGCAGCTACCTTTCTCCGTATCCTCTAGTTTATTAAGAGTATCTTAGCCCTCCCGGTTAGCCGCGCAATCTAACACGCTGCTTCCCGAGCGGGAACGCTTGCCGGTCTCCGGCACAAATCCGCCGGGCGGATTGGTGTCGAGGTCCGGTGTGCCGGCCAGCTTGTGGATGGTTTTTAAGGCGGTTTTCCATCTGCCTCCGCGAATGCGGGCTGGTTCCCCTTATTCCGCCTCAGTTATACTACGTCAGCGGTTACTGAGCAAACCCTGTCTCCATGTACGCGTACAACACAATTACTCTACCATGCAATCATCTGGAGCTACACTCGTCTCCACTGGGGACGGAACCGCACAATAACCCTGGGTTCGGGGTGGGGTGACGGTGCGATGAGTGGACTGCTGTAGCCTGTTGTGGGTTGTGAACCACTGAGGGCTACGGCAGGGACGAAGCCTCTCCCTCGTTTCTAAGTACCCGGTTCCATACACAATACACACACAACAGTATCTTTCGAGAGCACGGTTAGCTAGTCTAGTGATACAGTGAGGTGACAAAACTAATGGTACAGTGATATGCACATATACAATGGCGGTAATATCGCTTACACAACGTATGAAAGGGCAGTGCATTGGTGGATCTGTCATTTACACTCAGGAGATTCGTGTGAAAAGGTTTCCGACAGATTATGGCCGCACGACTGAAATTAAAAGACTTTGAACGTCGAAGCTAGACGTATGGGACGTTCCATTTCGGAAATTGTTAGAAAAATTCAATATTCCTAGAGCCACAGTGTCAAGAGTGTGTGAGAGAATGCCAGATTTCAGGTATTACCTCTCACCATTGGCAACGCAGTGGCCGACGGCAGCGGCGTTTGCATAGAGTTGTCAGTGCTAACAGAGAAGCAACAGTGAGAGAGAGAACCACAGAAATCAATGTGGGACGCACGACGAACGTATCCGTTAGGACACTGTGGTGAAATTTGACATTAATGGGCTACGGCAGCAGACGACCGACGCGGGTGCCTTTGACAACAACACGACATCGCCGGCAGTGTGTCTACTGACAGTTTCGGTTGGACCCTAGACGACTGGAAAACCGTGGCCTGGACAAATGACTCCCCATTTCATTTGCTAAGAACTGTTCATAGGTTTACAGTGTAGCGCAGAGCCCACGAAGCCATGGATGCAAGTTGTCAACAAGGCACTGGGGAAACTGGTGGTGATTCCATAATGGTCTGGGCTGTGTTTACATGGAATAGACTGTGTCCTCTGGTAGAACTGAACCGACCATTGTCTGCAAATGGCTATGTTCGGCTACTTGAAGACCATCTGTAGCCATTCATGGACTTGATGTTCCCAAACAAAGATGAAATTTTTATGGATGACGATGGGCGATGTCACCGGGACACAATTATTCGCAATTGGTTTGAAAAACATTGTGGATAATTCGAGCGAATGATTTGGCCACCTAGATCACCCGACGTTGATCCCATCGAAGATTGATGGGACATCAGAGGTCAGCTCGTGCACAAAATCCTACACCGTCAACACTTTCCCAAATATGGACGTCTGTAGAGGCAGTAATTCTGCAGGGGACTTTGAACGACTCGTTGAGTCCATTCCACGTCACGTTGTTGCACTAGATAAAGGGACGTCCGACACTATATTAGAAGGTATCCCATGACTTTCGTCACCTCACCCTGATACTTCAGGGGTTGATCCAGGATGTTTTCAAGTGACTTAGTGTAAAGGGCGCATGATCTCAGGAGGCTAGTTGCAGAGTCATTGCATTCCGTATATTGTCATATGCCTCTTTGTCTGTACTGTACTGAAAATATCTGTACAAAAGTGTTCTTGTCGACGATTTGCGCTGTGTTTTATTTGGAAACAACAACGCCCACATTGCCCTCAGTTTTGAATTCAGGACAGCCCGTTTACGCCTGGGGTTTGTTTTTGGGTGAGAGATACTTCTTACATTAACAGTGACACACAGCAGTTTATGGACTCGGGATCTCTACTTAGTAGGAGAGCTAGTTCCAGATACATTCAGCTTGGATACAAAAAAGTGGCTCTGAGCACTATGGGACTTAACGTCTGAGGTCATCAGTCCCCTAGAACTTAGAACTACTTAGAGCTAGGACATCACACACAACCATGCCCAAGGCAGGATCCGAACCTTCGACCGTAGCGTTCTTATGGTTCCAGACTGAAGCTTGGATACAGTTCACTTATTTAGACAACAGTTAACTACAGAAGACCCGTGTCCACGTTCGTCGTGTGGGGTTTCGGTGTCAGACCCCTAGTCTTTGGGGCACGGAGCATAGTCGTGAAGCCGACTGCATACGCGGCTCAGAAGCGAAGCGTCCATTGGATGGCAAGCATTCTTCGGTAGAGGTGTGTGATGCTTGAGGTTCTCGCCTCGCGGTCTGGCCGTGCTATGCAGGCAGGGAGGTGGGCGGAAAGCCCTGCACAGTCGCATCTAGCGGCGGAAACATAGACACCCTGGGTGCCAAACCCGTTCTCGACGTTTGGCTGGATGCACTTAGTGTTCGCAGACACCTTGCGGATTGGCGACTGGGAGGGCTCAGTTCGACCCTCGGCCTGTCAGTGCTGTAGCTTGACACTCAAATAGCTGTAGTTAGCGACGGAAGCACATACACCCAGGATGCAAAACCCGGTCTCGATGTCGTGCTGGATGCATCTGGTGTTGGAAGACAACTTGTGGATTGGTGGCTGGGATGGACTCATTTCGATCCTCGGCCTGTGGGTGCTATAGCTGGACACCCAAGTAGCTGCAGCTAACGACGGAAGCATAGATACCCTGGTTGCGAAACCCGTTCTCGACGTTTGGCTGAATGCCTTCGGTGTTGGCACAAATCCTGTTGATTGACGGCTGGGAGGGCTCAGTTCGACCCTCGGCTTGTCGGTGCTGCAGCTGGACAGCCAATAGGCGGTCGTGTAGGATGACAAATGAGCTAGGTGCTCCAGAAGATGGCGGATGAGCGACGACGCTCTCACGGTGGTACCTCGCTCGACAGCGATTTGATGCCACTTGCGGGCGGCACGGGTGCCACGTACTGCACTCGCTGCATGGCTGCTGCAGCGTTCGATTTTCGGTATTAGTGTTGTTGGTCGTTTACTAAGCAGTTGTGCCATAGTACGGAGAGGGTGTGGTGATAAAATGCTGCCCTATCTTATTACAGCAAACAGCGCAATTACGACAACGGGCACTCATGCCCCTACAGCAGAATGGCTGGGTGTACCAGATCAAGAGCTGGCCTACCCGCACCTCACGTATGGGCTCGCTTAACGCAATGGAGGAGTGGCAGAACGACACTTTGAAGAGCTGTTCCTGTAGCGGCGACAGCCACGTCACTGTACTTTTGCACCTGTGCATAGGCGCCTATGAGGAAAGCGGAGTTTTCAATGTTACGGTGAGCACATACTATAGGCTCTTTCCATGTTGTGAGGGTATTATCACAAAACAAAAGTAATTGCAATAGCAGACCGAGCGTATCATGATTACGTTATTACTCTGTAATGAACCACCAGAGACCATATTTCACTTACATCAAAATATTCAGAAAACATCACTGAAAAACTTTTGAAATTCATTTGACAGTTGACATGGTTCAGAATGAGTTCCAAAAAAGATGAGTTATCTGCTTGGGCAGAAGGTGACACTTAAGTCTATGCTATTGATAAAACACAGGATCCCAGCTGAAAGCCAGCTGTCACATGGGCAGTAGGCAGTGTGTAGAGTTGCTGTGACTGGATTTCCCCACCAGTGTGTCCATTTCTGGAACTCCTGTAGTGACAAGGTGTCGCCATGATGCAAACTCAGATCTGAAAGTTTGTTCACAAATGTCGCATAAGTAAAAACTCCATCCAAATAGGCCTTGGGAGGCCCAAAAGGACCGACCGACCGCCTCACCATGTAGGCGTCACTGCATGCGGATATGGAGGGGCACGCGATCAGCACGGCGCTCTCCAGGCTGTCTATTTCTTCTTAGTCAAGTGGCTCCTCAATTGGCCTCACAAGGGCTGAGTGCACCCCGCCTGCTAACAGGGCTTGGCAGACATGGATGGTTACCCATCAAAGAACTAGCCAAGCACAACAAGGCTTAACCTCCGTGATCTGTCGGGAACCCATGCTACGCTGCGGCAAGGCCGTTGGCTCCTCATGTAGGTAAGATCCATGTTAATAAAGATAGAGAATAGGTTCTAGCACTGTCAAGAGAGAAATGACGAAGGAAACTCTCTGAAGTTGTGCCTTAGATATTGAAGATATAAACTTATTTTATGATTTTCAAAATTAATAACTTTTAAAATGCTTAAGCAAACGTAACTTACAAAGCGCCAATTGATAATGCATGAACAGCACTACCGCAAAATTCCTTCTAAATTTGAGTCATGAGCTGCAGTATAGACGTCAAGTATTAAAGAAAGCAAGGTAGTACATAGTCCCCGTCAGAGGACATCGAGATGGAGACGTGGTTATCGCAGCTGAGTTCTACCAAACGCTGTCATGGATGTGCGCGTAAAGTTTGGCACGGGCAAAGCCACTGACCGAGGTGTTTCACTGCCGGCAGAAACTGGCCTGGCCAGGCAGTTCAAAGCCTAATCTCAAGGCCCGTGGACCAAGCCTTACCTCGCGCATTGCTCTGTTTTCGTGTGATCTATTGTCATTCGCTCGCGGTGGTCGCGTGTTGTGTTTTCCTCCGTGCTCGATCTCTACGCGGCTTTCGAACTGTCGCTCGCCCGTGTATTGACTCACACGTCGACTTTCGTTCCCTTTTTCTGGAGTTCAGCTGTCGACTCATTGTCGAGCCACCGTCGGTTTGTATACTTTATATTCGTGCCAAAAGTGAAGGTTCGCAGCATTTCCATTCCCTGTACGGATAGTAAAAAGATAGTGGCAAAACGGTGTAGCGGCAGTATTACACACACTATGTGATTAAAATTATCCGGACACCTGTATGCAGTGCCGAGTCGATAACTAGACGTTACGAGAGGTGGATCAGCCAGTATAAAAGTAGATGGGGAGTACTGCGTTATCAGTTGCGAAGCAAGACTAGCAGCTGAATGGGTTGGCTGGGAGAGCTCAGAGGCTTCGGACGTCGACTAGACACTGGGCGACTTACAAATCCTCCAGGACATTTCCACACTTCTAAAGCTGCCCAAGTGGATTCTTGGTAACGCCATTGGCAAGTGTAAACGCAAAGGAAAAGCAATAGCTAAACCAAGACCTGGTATACCTCACGTAATAACGGACAGGAACTGACGAACTTCGCATAGTGTGCCTATAAAAAATCGCTTGCGGTCAGCGAAGGAAATCGTTTGTGAGTTCCAGTGTCATAACTGTAGTCCAGATAGCGCAGTGACTGTGCGTTGGGATTTAGAAAGAATGGGTTACAATGGTCGGGCAGTTCCTGGCCCACACACTTCTGTCATCAACGTCAAGTGACACTTGAGGTGATGTAAAGACAGACGACACAGGACTCTGTGTGACTGAAAGGTGGGGTCTGTAGTGGCGAATCGCGCTGTACTCTGAGGCAGTCTGATGGAATGGTTCGGGTTTGGCGAATGCCTGGACAGCATTGTGTCGGCCGGAGTGGCCGTGCGGTTCTACGCGCTACAGTCTGGAGACGAGCGACCGCTACGGTCGCAGGTTCGAATCCTGCCTCGGGCATTTATGTGTGTGATGTCCTTAGGTTAGTTAGGTTTAAGTAGTTCTAAGTTCTAGGCGACTGATGACCTCAGAAGTTAAGTCGCATAGTGCTCAGAGCCATTTGATAGCGTTGTCAGCACTCATACCATCAGTTGGCAGTCGATGGTTGGAGTGCTGACATCACAGTTACAGGCAGTCTGCGTAAACCAGTTGTATTGGCCACGGATGGTGACTGTATATGGATCGAGATAACCAACCCCGTCAGCATGTAGTAAGGCCTAAAGACGACGTATTGAAGCGCCGAAAGTGGTAGCTGCTCAATAAATAGGATCATAAGGACGCCTTAAGGCGTTTCATTTTCTAACGATAGTGAACGGCCGTGATCCCCAAAACCTCCTGTCAAATGGATGCACATACGAAAACGTAAAATTTCCAAAAATTGTTGAGGACGTTGTCTGTTTTACAACTGTTTTCGGGACTGTTCGCCGTTTCATGTATAACTGACTGAGCTGCAAAGCAATTCACACTTTAATGAAGGATACTTTTATATTAAAACTCTCCAACACGTTTATATTTCCTTCCTCAGGTAGAGCTTCCAAGTCTGCATAATGAGTTTGCAAAAGTGCTACAACATTTCGATTGCCAAAATCCTTCTTGTAATATAGTAAAATAATTGGAAGTTATCAGAAGAGAGAAGCGGTAATGTTTCAGGTGCGTGGCCATCCGCTACACATCTACAGAGCCAACAAAGTCTAAAAATCAGTCACGTTTCGAGTAACTCGAAGAGAGACAGAGTGGAGAAGCAGTTGGTACGTTTCATTATCTACCTGAAGTATGCTCTCAATGGTACCACATATCGTTTATAAGAATCCTTCCGTTTCGTGCTAGTCATCACAATGGACAATGCTACGAAGAGTCTGAGACCCAGGACAGAAAAATATGAGAGAGTCCTACGTAGCCACCGTCTCGCAACACGAGAGTTTTCCTTCCACCGGTAGGATTGCAAAAAACTTCTGCACCGACGTATTATTAAAAGGGAGAAAAAAATCTGTCGCTACCGAGCATTCCGTCTCCACTTGTCTTTAGGAAGAGCGGGTCTTTCCTCCCGAGATGCCCCGTTCCAGCGAATTGACGGGGGAGCAGCAATTTGGAAACGAGTTGCGGCGGAGTTCCCTTTTAGGGAGCAGGTTCTGCTCCAGTTAGCCGAGCAAAGCCGTCGTCTCATTGGGCCGATATTCACGTCCGTCCCCAGCCTACCTACCTGCTGGAGGAGAGAGGGGGGGGGGAGATTGGGGGTGGTGGAGGGGGAGAAGGGGTTGAGGCACTGCACGCAGCGGGCGAACGAGCAAGCAGTCTGATTAAAACCTGGCGTTCCGCCGCACCGCGGCTGCAGTTTAAAAAGAAATCGAATTAAGAGTTAATTTCTTTGCTGGTACTTTGGTAAATTGAAATGCGTAACTTAATTACCAGTGCAACATCTTCATTGCTCTTTCCCTGACCAAATGGATTTTCGTTACTCTACACAACAGACGCAAACCCGAATTTCGGGTCGTTTTTGTTCGTGTTATTGTATTTGTCTCGATTATTTGTGGCTCTGTAGTTGATTAGGCTTTGTGGATCCGAAGCTGAAATGTTGTTTCAGAAAAACGTTAAAAGAATAACCCGTGAGATTTCGAATTGCTGTTTCCAGAAATTGGTGTACCACAGATTTTACGTCCAAACTTTATCGTAATAAGGTAGGACTGAAAAATGAAAATTACCTTTCGCAAAATCTTTCTAACGTTCCTATGCTATCAGGCCTTATGTAGTTGTTGGTGCGTTGACGGTTTTACCACGCTGTACTTGTTCATTAAGACCAATGTCAGTTTTTATGGATAAATAATATTGAAGGAGGAGCCATTTCGTTTCAGCGTCCCGTTGGCAACTAGATTATCAGGGACGGAAAACAAGCCCGGACTGGGGAAAGATATTGTGAAAAAGTGCAACCGCCTTACAGCCGTATGGCTTCGGAACGCGATCCTACTACGCAGCTACCTGCCCTGATTGTGCCCAGCATCAGATTCATTCCATCTTGCTGCACGATCATATGGAAGTAGATCTGAAGTGATTATAAATATATTGAAATAATAGTCGACTATAATCTTAAACAGGTATAACCTGAAAAAAGAAGGACCACAGTTACATCAATAATGGAATTCACACAAGATCAAAGAAAAGGGTAGTGAAATCGTTGGTGAAAGTGCCTTGATGCAAGACGGATACAGGACCGAGACAGAATGCTCGGTCAGTCGAGAAGAACTGTTCATGTAAATGATAAAGGAACACTTATCGAAAGCAAGGAATAGAAGTGATTGGGAAGAGCGACAGAGATACTGTCCAATGATGGAACACGGTGCTAATAAAAGCAATTTGCCTCTGCGGCTCAATGGAGGTGACTGCAATTACGAGTGGCCATCCTAATTCCAGATGGTCAGAGTGTCGCAACCAGCGAGCAACAAGACTATGAACTGCTTTTCCGACTAAACGATGGTACAGCTACTGCAATTTCCTCTTCGTACCTGTAGTACTCGATTAACTGTCTCTCCATGACAGCTGAACGGTTGGACCATGTGCTTTTGTACTGACCGTACGAGCCTCTGAAATACGTCTACGCTAGAAAACAACTTGGGTTTCTGAATAGGAGCGAGCTCTTGCTGCGACGGCTGTTGAACACCTCCGGTTTTGGAGAAAACGCTCTACTTTTCACAATCAACTCAACAGTGCTAATTTTCGCAGTTTTGGACAGGGTAGGTTGGGTAGTACTGCCTTCCTCTAACTGTAAGGATCGGTACTCTACGGTCCTTCGTGTATCCATATGCGAAGGACCGTTCAAACTACGCACCGCGTGCTCCCTTGCAATGGAAAACGTCATCTTATCGAAAATTACCAACCATTGAATTATTGGGTTTGTCATAAATAACTTTTAGGCTACCTATCACGATTTACTTTTATTCGTATGTTATACAATACGTTTCGGAAAATGATTCCCATTTTCAAGTATGGCTCCTTTTTTTTTCTATATCACTTTTATGCAGCGTTTTCGATGTGTGACGCTCTGCTTTGTTTTGTTGACTTTACTGCATTATATAAGAAACACGCAATTTCTAGCTATCGATTTTTTTATATGTAGTTAGTGGCGAAATTTGGAAGAATTTACACTTACAGTTTTCTTATGGTCCATCTTACATCTTTTACATCTTATGGTCCATCTTACATGCTAAACATCACACACAGTTTTCAGTGCACATTGTACATCCAGAATAACTTGCACTAAAGAACACCTACAAAGATGTTTTTAGGTATAGTTGACAGAGAGATAACGTTGCAGGTCTTGCACAGAAAATGATATGCTTTTATACAGAGAATATTCATCTTAACAAAAAAATGGCTCTGAGCACTATGAGACTTAACTTCTGAAGTCATCAGTCTCCTAGAACTTAGAACTACTTAAACCTAACTAACCTAAGGACATCACACACATCTGTGCCCGAGGCAGGATTCGAACCTGCGACCGTAGCAGCAGCGTGGTTCCGGACTGAAGCGCCTACAACCGCTCGCCCACAGCGGCCGGCACGCAGGAATTCGAACTGGTTGGCAATACCTTGTTTCGATGGTGACAGACCTCTCGCCCAACGGCTCGCCGTGCTTTTGTTTCGTGCCAGGTATTCACACAATCCTCTAAGCGCCTATGAATATCTGCGATGCTCTGTTTTTCCGCTAAAACAAACTCAGTGACAACTGCCTGCTTCGGACGCACTTCAGTTACAGACGCCATTTCGAAGGCTACGTATAGCGCTGCCAGCTATCTGAACTTCTTGAAACCATATGAGCTCAAACGGGATTATTCCACGATGTCCCCACAACAAATCCGCATTTTAACTGAAATTGGCCTAAAAACACTGTTGTATTACTTACTGAACGCCCCTTATTTGTAAGAAGCTACTGCAAACAATTTGACTCATTTAGTTTGTTTAGGAATCTAGGTCGGTAAAGATGGAAGAAGCACAAATTCCGATGGTTAAAAGTATCTTCAGTAAAAATAAGTTAAAATAATTTAAAAAAGTAGCTGCCTATGAACCAGGAACTGCTTCTGGAGAAATGTATTTTGAGTGTGGCATTGTGTAACTGTGGGACATGAAGTCTGGGAGGCTGAGGAAAGAAACAGACTGCGTTCTGAGAACGGACACGTAAGCCCAAGAACATCGAAATCTTTAAAAGAGTAGGTGAGACGATCAGTTTAAGGGACATTGTCGCATAAATGAGGGCTCAGATTATTTCTCAGTTGTTGCGTATTAGGGTCTCCTAAAAACATAATAGAACGAAATTGTGAGTGAACAAGAAAGCAAGACGACCACGCCTAAACCACATAGATATATTTCAGAAAGAGCTCGGCTGTAGATCTCACACTGGAATGAAGAAAAAGTAGAAACACCTGACGACTGGAGATCTGCTACGATCTATGTCGATGCCAGCCAATCGCTGGATTTAACACGAAAGGCAGAAAGTACCATAGGTCATTACGTTTAGTTGGTATCGTGAACAACGGTTCTTTGTTAGATGTATTAAAGTTGTCTACAGCTATGCACCACTGGTAACTTCCTCTTCTCCAAACATGCACTTCAGATAACAGAGTGTATTGACGATACGACATATCAGCTAATATTTAGTTATGTTCCATTTCATTATAAACCACCATCGTTCCTGTAACATTCAATGAAATGAATCTCATCAGTCTGAGAAAACAGCATTAATGATATCAGAATATTTTTTGCGGCTTTGTCGACCTCAGAAATAAGTATTTCAGATATTTCTCCCCTTTAATGAAACTGGAATTCATTCTGTATGGTGGAGGTCACAAGACGACTTCAGAAATGTGTTTGCGTAAAGCATTTCCGTTTCCGTCTCTGAAGTAATTGGAAACTGAGTCGCCAATTTGGCAGTCAGGTGTGAAGTAATTCAACAGCTGGAATTGATTTGATTTATAAACTGGAAGAAGTTGTACCTGGAGTGGATGAACATTAATTACGCTCCGAAAGATACTCAAATTTTAACGAAAAAACAGCGCAGATTACATCACTCTCCAGTTCAACCTGTTGGAAAAAAGTTTGGAATTTAATTTTCGTCACAATTTAACAGACTCTGAATCTCTGCCACGCGAAACACTCGCTGAATCCATTTTCTTCTTAATTTCTTTGCTTTGTCCCGTTTAACTCTTTTTATATTGCTTCTTCTGGCTTCTGATGAAGATTTTGAGACTTAATACAGCATGAAAAAGAATGTGTGCACTCATTTCCCTTCGCACAGTCGAAAAGTAGCAATAAAATTTTACAACAGAACTTGGAATTAACAGGTCTCCGTCCGTGGCAATAAGGACAGAAATCGTTTGACCTGCAGGAATACGCCCTGGGTGCGCATCTGGAGTCTCCAGAAATATCAGTGCGGATGTTATTAAGTTAGAACGGGGAAATTCAGCCGACTGGAATGCCGCCTTCGTATGTAGACAGTGTGTAAGGCAGAACGTGACAGCTGGAAAGCTTAGGAATCCACCGGCGTATGAGACCTACAAAGAACCTATTGTTTGTGAAATTGGTGCACCCAAGATTTTCCGCGGTAAAGGAGCCTATTAAGAAGGAACATAATTGTGAAAATCACACTTCTTGGAGTAGAGACTGTGAGTGCAGTACTTCTTGGATTGCAGCATTTTATTTCTTATTCTACGGCACTGCCAAAGCACCGTATTTTTCACACTTCCTACAAACAAACAAAAAATAGTCAAGACCAGCTTTTAGTTCCAGTCCCATCCCAGTACATGAACTAGCAAAATACTTATTTTGCGATTTAGTACACTCTTATGAGCTTCTTTGATTGTGAGGGACGAAGTTGGATGGTGGGGGAGGGGGGGGGGGGAGGGGTACGGATTTTCTATTCAGCGTGAAAGCGATGCCATTTCCGTGGGAAAGAATTTAAACTCCTACCCATCATCTACTTGATATAGAACTCTTCGCAACAGGAAATCACCGCAAGAGCTTTACTATATGATGGCGCTAAAAAAAAAGTTAATAATCGAGCAAAGTGAGATTTTACCAAATACTCGTGGAAAAATATTGTTGTGACAGTTGAAGGCGGCTCCATTTACGTACCAGTATATGGCTAACATAAATGAAAGGTACTAACAACAGCTGATAACGCCTGTGGACGTTGCAGTACGTCTGGCCACCAAGGAAACAAGCAAATGTATTATTTTGTCACAACTCTGGAAACTGTTATTTATTCTGTTACAACGCAAAAAACGATTTTATCTGAAGTATGAGTAGTATCTGAAGGTATTTTACACTTAACGATGTTTAACATAGCTTTTGGGCACATTTACTATGCGAATAAAGATTTTATATATTTTCTTAAGCGTTGGTGAAAGTGTCACTGCTTTAGAGATTTCTTATATAACAAAATTGGGATTACCTAATTGAACGCTTTAAAGACACAAAGAGTTCTGTTCATTGCCACTAAATTTCTACCATTTTCCAATTTGATACTTTTTCAGTTTACAGACGCTTGCAATTATGTAGTAGCTGCTAGGGGCTCCATTGTTAATTATTTGCGTTAAACACATTTTATCCTAAGTTTTTTGGGTGTATCACAACCACCACCGAGAGCTTCAAATCTTGACATTTGTTGGCCGCTTAAAACAGTTTACGTGAAAGCTACCACTCCTTCCTGAACTATCAACAAGTGTTGGTATAGGAGTGTGAACGCTGTCTATGCTGTAATATATACTCACAAACAGAAGAAACTAGCTGCACCAAAAGTTGTGAAGGGGCTATAACTGTGAATAACTTTTATGCATGTATTTCCATGGTCACTCCTCTGCCTTTCCTCTGACAGAATCTGAAAAAAAAGACGTTAGCCACAGTAATAACCCCTTTATTACGCTGTATAATTTAGTGAGTAAAGCGACCTTACTTTTTATTACACATAAGGGAATGGAAAAGCTTCTGCAACGTGCAACAATAGGGGAAAGGTATTCGATCGTTAAAGCATTTGGAGACTAAACATGTTATGGAAACTGTAAATTACACGCTATAGGATCTCAGATGAGGTTAGGTTGGTTGGTTGGTTGGTTCGGGGATGGTGACCAAACAGCGAGGTCATCGGTCCCATCAGATTAGGGTTTCAAAGGAACCATCAGGGCGTTTTCCTGAAGCGATTTAGGGAAAACACGGAAAACCTATATCAGCCCTCCCGACTGCGAATCCAGTGTGTTAACCACTGCACCACCTCGCTCGAGGGTGAGGTTAGGTTAGGTTAGGTTTGGTTAGTGTGTTGAGGTGTACCTTACAGGTCCAACTAGCTCTAATAATGCACTTTACTACCAGTCACCTATCAACACCCAACAAAATGAGCACACAATTCTTATCGACGGAAGCTACTAATTGCAAATATGTCGTGTCCACTGTAGGACCATCTGCGAATACTGGATCAGAATCAGACTTACATGACTTGCATTAAATCGCATATAAAATAAATTGAAAGGGAACACGGGTGTAGAGCGTGACCCTTAATAAAAATGAAGGGTACATTCAATAGGTATGATCTCCCACGGAACCAAATCTTGACATTCCACCATGAATGCCGTTACACATGTTCGAATTACAGTATCAGTAGAAGTATAGAAAGATGATGAATCTCCACAGACAATTAAATTGAAATACCACTAACTGACAAAGAAGCTACATTTACAAATTCAGCCCTGGTACCTGTGAACACACATTCAAAACGGACTACTCCTTCAGTAAAGTATCTCAGAACTACGCCACAAAATTGACACTCTCCACTAAACAAAAAAATCATTTAAAGTTGAAGAGCTGCCTATAGATCAGTTCAGAAAATACGAGATGCCTATCACTAAAATATCCCTGGATCTGTATCACCACGTGTTACGAAGCAAATACGAGTATTAACGAAGACCAAAATTTACCATGTGAAATTTCCGCTTGAATAGCATCAGGAAATAGTGATGAATTTCCTAGAATCTAGATGTAACATGAAACTCGTTCGTATGAAAGCAACAGCACTGCACACGGATACGCATTTCACCATTTACATCGAAGCTCGCAGGTCAAAAGCTTGCATCTTGCACACACTGCAAATGCCTGAATTACTACTTGTTACCAGCGTACTGCCAGGCGGCGGTCAACACGAGAGGAATCCTTTGTGTTTCAGACAGAATGTTAGAATTAGGACTGTCGATATTTTTAAAAATATCGGGAATCCCATTTGTCGATATTCAAAAAGTGTCATTACCGTCCATAAAATTGTCGACATATCGGTGTATTTTCGGAAACAATATCGACGTACCGTCCAACAAAATAGAAAAAAAAATCTGCGGCACATTGTCGATACTCTTCCACTTATTAGATATTCTGTACATCAACACGCCAGCAGCCGGCTTATCCCCCTTTATGCAAGAACTGAAAGGAAAACGATGGACGTTCTCACTTGGCGATAACCACTTTGCTAGCAGTGGTAACTGCACATATCGAATTTCTTGCCGACTTTCCTGTTCTTTCACCTCTGCAAATGCCAGTGACCTAACAGTTGTAGTGCCCAAACTGCGTGGTGAAGTTAAACGTTGCAATTTCTGTTGCTAACGCCGAATGACGATTACGTCAGCACGTCTCCCCCCACCACAAAGACCAATCCTGTCATTTATATTTTTGTTCATCGGTTTCAGCAGCTGTTTTTGAAGAATGCCGATGTGAAGATATAGTACACTAGTTGCGTTGAAAATGTTTTTTAGCGCAGCTGGTGTGCTGTTTATTCGCTTCGATATTTTGTAACTTCTTTCACACCGTCACCCTCGGACTGCTTCTTTGTTCCATCTCCAAAAGAAGGAATGGACGCGATGAAAGCTCAAAATGTTATAAGGCAGCGAAAGTAAAATTATTTTCTTCTACAATTTCAAAAGACCAACTTCAAATATTTGTCGAAAATTTTCAAAAAATATAATATAAAATAAAAATATCGACACTTGATATTTCGATTTCGATATCGATATGTCTGTGAAAGAAATATCGCCGATACGTATCTATATTTTCTGAAAAAAATCTATGTCTCCATGCATCGATATTTTATCAACAGCCGGAACGGAAGTCGAACCTAGAACTCTCCTATCCACATGCGATGCCCCCACCGACTGTGCTACACAGACATGATTCGCGACCTGCACCACAGTTTTAATTTTATCAGCAGCTCTCTTCTACTGCGGAAACTTCATAAACCTATCCCGTGTTTCCTGCTAAAGGGAAAGATCCCGGTTCGAGCCCCAGTGCATCACACACTTTTAATCTGGCAGTGTGTTTTAAAACGGCACACTCTCTGCTGCACGGTGAAAGGTTTATTAGGAATGGATATGTTTCTAATAAGCCTACATAGCTGAGGTTGCGAGCGTCGGGTGAATGTAACACGTGTGAAGATTCATTTTTGACCGAGAGGGGTGCACAATACTTCGCTGCGTTTTCCGCGCCATGTTTCCAGGAGATTCCCCTCTTCTGGAAACTAGGGACATGCTCATACGAGAAAATGCTTCTGCTTGTAATGCTCTGTTGGAAACCTGAAATCCGAAGAGCGTAATACTTTGTTTTTCTTATCACCCCAGCGACGAACTGTTACAATGACAAAATAGATATGAGCGTATGTGCGCTAACATGAAAACAAGGTAAGTGTTAAGAATGAGACTTGAAACACACGTGACAGATGAAGTCGTCAGTGTTGGCTGTTGTGTCACGTGGGACTCAGCCGCTTCCTACTGTGCACCAGTCCACCTGGCACGGTACACGCACACCACGCTCATCGGTACTGTGGCTCTCGACCCAGTGGTAGAAACTTCAAATACTGATGCTGGGAGTAATTTTCCCTGTCAGTTTGGGATGACAGTGGGAAAAGGTGAACTCTGTGGTTTGTCGCTTTTCTGTGGTATCTCGTACAGTAAGAAATCGTGACATTGGTGCTGCTGACTCTTAAGTCTAATGGGGGTACTAAGTTTGGTTTGTAATAGAAGTGAGTATGCCGTGTAATGATATCAGATTCATTCTTTTCTTTTCACACTAATACTTAACAATAAGTTAAAAGCTATGTTCCACTACACCGAAGGCCCCCTACTATCTGTTCGACCGTAGCCTGACTGCATGGTAGTAATTGGTACTAAATCAGTATCAAGGCCCCGAAAATACTTCCCTTGTTATAAAAAAAAATTTTAAAAAATTGGTTCGATGAACGAACGACAACGCAGTCTGACTGAGTAGTGTTAACCAAGCGAGGTGGCACAATGGTCAGCACGTTGGACTCCCGTTCGGGAGGAGGACGGTAATATTCGCGTCCTGCCATCCAATTGTACGCTTTCCATTTTTCCGTAAATATCACCAGACAAATGCGAAAATGTTTCACTTGAAAGGACAGGGCTGATTTTCATTCCCGTCTTCGAAACATTCGGAGCTTCTGCTCCATTTCTAATGAGGTAGATGTCGACGGGACGTTAAACTCTAATTTGCCTTCCGTCATCAATGTTATACTCCCCGAACAACTCTCTATCAGGCAAACACAAACTGAAAGTGTAAGTAAGTTTTCTCTTAGATAGAAAACACGTGTGGTACAGCTGTAGGCTACACTTTGTATGTCCTAATAACCATTAGTATGAAGTACCAATCATAAAGCCACTCTCAACATATTTACGATAGCAGCACTTGTCTCGAAGTTCTCTACGACTAGAAACTTCCTTAAATTTACAATAGATTGTGCTCGCATCAACTGCCAATATAGACAATAGATAAATGAGCACGTGGGAACTGCGTACAAAATCGCAAATTTCATAAATACCTTTCAGATGTAATAATTAAGTAGAAATTTGAAATTAATTTCTGTTATGTTCAACAAATAAGGAGGAAAGCTTAGTAACGAATTTACATGACGTGTCTTCCAAGTGACCATGTGGTAATACACTACCACATATTATCAGAAACAGAGCAAAACAACCCCATATATTTTCAGATCCCATTGATGTTACTAAGTAAGTGGAACCGTGGTACACAGGGTGGTCCATTGATCGTAACCAGGCCAAATATCTCACGAAATAAGCGTCAAACAAAAAACTACAAAGAACGAAACTCGTCTAGCTTGAAGGGGGAAACCAGATGGCGCTATGGTTGGACAGCTAGATGGCGCTGCCATATGTCAAACGGATAGCAACTGCGTTTTTCTAAATAGGAACCCCCATTTTTATTACATATTCCTGTAGTACGTAAAGAAATATGAGTGTTTTAGTTGAACAACTTTTTTCGCTTTGTGATAGATGGCACTGTAATAGTCACAAACATATGGCTCACAATTTTAGACGAACGGTTGGTAACAGGTAGGTTTTTTAAATTAAAATACAAAATGTAGGTACGTTTCAACATTTTATTTCGGTTGTTCCAATGTGACACATGTACCTTTGTCAAATTATCGTTTCTGAGAAAGCATGCTGTTACAGCGTGATTACCTGTAAATACCACATTAATGCAATAAAGGCTCAAAATGATGTCCGTCAACCTTAATGCATTTGGCAATACGTGCAACGACATTCCTCTCAACAGCGAGTAGTTCGCCTTCCGTAATGTTCGCACATGCATTGACAATGAGCTGACGCATGTTGTCAGGCGTTGTCGGTGGATCACGATAGCAAAAATCCTTCAACTTTCCCCACAGAAAGAAATCCAGGGACGTCAGATCCGGTGAACGTGCGGGCCATGGTAAGCTTCGACGACCAGTCCACCTGTCATGAAATATGCTATTCAGTACCGCATCAACCGCACGCGAGCTGTGTGCCGTTTATACGTCATGTTGGAAGTACGTCGCCATTCTGTCATACAGTGACACATATTGTAGTAACATCAGTAGAACATTACGTAGGAAATCGGCAGACATTGCACCATTTAGATTGCCATCGATAAAATGGGGGCCAATTATCCTTCCTCCCATAATGCCGCACCATACATTAACCCACCAAGGTCGCTGATGTTCCACTTGTCGCAGCCATCGTGGATTTTCCGTTGCCCAGTAGAGCATATTATGACGGTTTACGTTCTTGTGCCTAGTGGCAGAACTGAACACGACGTTCAAAGTTGTCGCCATGCAATTCCTGGTGCATAGAAATATGGTACAGGCGCAATCGATGTTGGTATAGCATTCTCAACACGGACGTTTTTGAGATTCTCGAGCCGGCCGAAGTGGCCGTGCGGTTAAAGGCGCTGCAGTCTGGAACCGCAAGACCGCTACGGTCGCAGGTTCGAATCCTGCCTCGGGCATGGATGTTTGTGATGTCCTTAGGTTAGTTAGGTTTAACTAGTTCTAACTTCTAGGGGACTAATGACCTCAGCAGTTGAGTCCCATAGTGCTCAGAGCCATTTTGAGATTCCCGATTCTCGCACAATTTGTCTGCTACTGATGTGGGGATTAGCCAGGACTGCAGCTAAAACACCTACTTGGGCATCATTATTTGTGGCAGGTCGTGGTTGACGTTTCACATGTGGCTGAACATTTCCTGTTTCCTTCCTATTTTAAGCAGCTCAGTTGATATCCGTTTGACCTATGGCAGCGCCATCTAGCGGGCCAACCATAGCGCCATCTGCTTTCCCCCTTCAAGCTAGACGAGTTTCGTTCATTGTAGTTTTTTCGATTGAAAATTATTTCGTAAGATATTTGGCATGGTCACTATCAATAGACCACCCACTGAATCATAAATTAAGACAATCATGAATTCAAAGATAATGTGAATAATTAACATGAGAAAATAACAGAAGTACGCTGACTTCTGCGAAAAATTGCGAAATCAGAACACTATAACTTTACACCACAAGTGATGCTCCTGACCTTGCACATGTGATTAGGATTGAGGAATTTTACATTATTTCTCAGCTCAAGAGCTATGTGCGAAGTCACTATGTGCTATGCTCCGATCAGCTAAATCTCGAGGAATGGAATCAAAGAGGGCTCTAGCACCTTTCTGTGGAGTCTCAATCCACATGGGCCATGTGTGGTGGCACAGTGGCTAGACACTATACACGCGTGATTTTGGCGCTTCGAAGCCCGCCTAGGCATCCATATTTAGATCTTGTGCGGTTTCTCTAAATCGCAATTGAGTAAATGCAGGGACTGTTGCATTAGAAAGAACGCTGGTGAGATCCTTTACCAGTCATTCACAATCTGACTTTGTAGTCCCTCTCTAGTGATCTCTTCATGGACGAGATATTACACGATTATCTTTCTCCATTTACGTTCACACGATTTTCAAATGAGCCCGTAAACGTTTCACGGAATTATATGGATGGCTATGACGAGCCCGATAATCCATATCTATGATATGTTTGACGAGCGGGCGAAAAGGGTTTGTAATGATGGTTCAGATGGCTCTAAGCACTATGGGACTTAACATCTGAGGTCATCAGTCCCCTAGACATAGAACCAATTAAACCTAACTAACCCAAGAACATCACACAAATCCATGGCGGAGGCCGGATTCGAACTGCGACCGTAGGAGCAGCGCGGTTCCGGACTGAAGCGCCTAGAACCACTCGGATTTGTAATGATTTACGACTACAACTTTTAACTAAATACACATTTGTGCAGATACTGCCGAAAATGGCGAAATTAGTATAGCAGAAAGGATTTTCGTCCAGTAGGTACTTATGTAAACAAAGAAAGCCGCTCATTTGTGCTGTCCGTCTCGCCCACTCCTCAAGACCAACTGGGTGTCGATGGAATGACTGAATGTAGCTTACTATCCCAAAAGTAATGTCAGACATTTTGAAATTGCGGTCTACGTGAGAAATTAAAAAAAAAAATTCCACCCCCACTGCTCTAGGCCAATTGATTGTGGTGGTGTTGCTGGATAACTGTAATCCGTGAGGTCTTGACTGCCTAGGAGGTTTCCTCCACCACCAGTCCAAGTAAAAGCTTACTCCACAACTCGCCCAGATATAGATGAACCCACGTAGATGAACTTGTCATTCGTGCTGTGTACTTTAGTCGATAAGTATGAGGAGTCATCAGCTTTGGCAGCAGCAACGGCAGAGCCAGCCACTGCCTCCAGGCAGAATAAAAATAAGAAACCTACTGGTAAGAATGTGTAAGGCCTCTCCCAGTAATTATGGCTACCACTGTCTAACGTGTCAACAAAGAGTGGTGTTCTCCTCGGAGCCATGTACGACGGCGTGAAAACAGTGGTCAAAAAAATCGTAACCGACATGGACAGGAAACGAGTAGTGCACTTTGTCAATGACAATCAGTTTATACTTCGACTGGAAATGCTGCATACAGTGAACGTAGGTTCGTCTTAACCACTTTTCGAGGGAATTTTGTGAAGGGAAATTTACGTAATGGCTACTGAGAATCGGGATATTTCGCAATAGGCCATTTCTCAGAGCAGTAACTAAAGCTTCACGTCTTCAGTGGCCCCAGAAAACACCAAAAATCAAATGACACAAAGCGTCAAGTTAATTGAGAGTCAACAGAGGCGTTTAATCCACAACAGATGGAGGTAGCAGTTCAGGCTGTAGGTGGTTTCTAGTCTTTTTGAAGGTGTTTTTTCTACCATTACTTGGGACCCGTTATCCATGTTACCATAGTAGGATGTTTATACCTACATTCTCGGTGGCCAAGTGTCGCTCTTTCTCTTTACATCGTTATGATTGGTAAGCTGTGGACACTCCCGTCTTCCCAGATAACCACAGCTGTATAAAAGGCTGGAGAGGCTGGCAGACACTCAGGCACATTATAGCCCTTCGACTGGCCGGCTGAATCTCTCGATTTTAGACTCAAAGAGAACACCTGCAGCTATATCTTCACAATTTATCAGCTCTATGGAGTGTAATGATCAAATAGTGGTCTCAATTGGATATATAATACCTGAAGAAAACTGTGGACTCTGGTCTTCGCCATATTTTCATTATCAAGTCTAGAGGGGATGTTACACGGTATTGCCATGATGTCTGCTGGTGGTGAGTAATACAGGTGATCAATCGTTAAAGCAACCACTTTCGCGGTATGCAGCCAGCTGGCGAAACCAGCAGCTTGGGCCCACAGAGTTGGTGGCAGGAGATTTGCAGTAAATATATTATGGTCTGTCACGTAAAATATTTCTATCACACATCCCACAAACACAGAAAAAGACAAATAAATTACATTTACTAAGCAAGGATGTGCTGCAACAGCATCCCTTCATTGTTCAAGCATATTTAACTCATGCTTAGGAGATTGCTTACTACACTCTGGATTTCCTTCTGAGAAATGGCAACAATTTTTTTGACGAATGTGGATTTATGTTCATATAAATTGTAGGGATTTGGTTTGTACACTATCCCCTTTACTAACTCCGTCTCCAGAGACAAAAGACACTGGGGGTTAAATTGGGGGAATGAGGATACCATGTGTTTTTGGTGATAAATCTACCTTTAAACAAATGTAATGAGAAACTGACAATATGTGCTATCACAGGGCCCTGCTGAATGGTCGTGAAAGCATGTTCTCTCTCAGTTAATTTGCCAAACACAGGGAGCAATATGTATTGCACATGTCATTCAACGTTAACTGTTTCGTAGAAAAGAAGTAGGGCCTATTAATCTCTCACCACTAATAGCACACCAAACTCCCGTTTTTTAATCATGAAGAGGTGCTTCATCTATTACGTTAGGCTGTCCAGATCTCCACGAATAGTTATTTTATGAATTAACATACCCACTTTATTTGTCCGAAAGGAAAGTTAGATGAGGGTCAATTTCTCCATCATGCACTCTATTCACAATCCGTTCATAAAACTGCAAACTATCTGCGGGATCACCCGGTTTATGTTCTTGCATTGCAGTTACTTTATAGGACTGTAACTTCAGTAACTTTGTAGCGTTTGAACAGAACCAGAGGAAATTCCCATTTGCTAAGAAAGATGTCGTACTGATTTACTAGATCTTTCCATAGCATCCCCAGTGTTACCCAAAGTGCCGTTTCCGAGTAGTGAACATGACTGTCTATAGAATGAGATTTTCACTCTGCAACGGAGTGTGCGCTGATATGAAACTTCCTAGCAGATTAAAACTGTGTGCCTGACCGAGACTCGAACTCGGGACCTTCGCCTTTTGCGGGCAAGTGCTCTACCAACTGAGCTACCCAAGCACAACTCACGCCCCGTCCTCACAGCTCTACTTCCGCCAGTACCTCGTCTGTTACTTTACAAACTTCATAGAAGCTCTCCTGCGAACTGTGTGCCGGACCGAGAAAGGCAGAGGTCCCGAGTTCGAGTCTCGGTCCGGCACACAGTTTTAATCTGCCAGGAAGTTTCATATTAGTGCACATTCCGCCGCAGAGTTAAAATCTCATTCTGGAAACATCCCCCAGGCTGTGGCTAAGCCATTTCTCCGCAATATCTTTTCTTTCAGGAGTGCTAGTTCTGCAAGGTTCGTAGGAGAGCTTCTGTGAAGTTTGGAAAGTAGAAGATGAGGTAGTGGCGGAAGTAAAGCTGTGAGTACCGGGCGTGAGTCGTGCTTCGGTAGCTCAGTTGGTAGAGCACTTGCCCGCGAAAGGCAAAGGTCCCGAGTTCGAGTCTCGGTCCGGCACACAGTTTTAATCTGCCAGGACGTTTCATGACTGTCTATGTTTCCTGTCAAGAGTGCTTTCCGTTTCGCGAAGTTTACATGTCAATCGATGAGTCATACTCCGATTAGGGACTTGAAAATCAGGAAATTCCTCTCGATAAAATCTCCTTACTACACACACTGATTCTGTACATATTTATGAATCATACATGAATACTTTTTGAAGAATAGAGCGATTGTGCTTCGCCATTTCACTTGAAATAGTTTCACTCAACGAACAGCTGCACGGTTTCTACACAAGCAGAGGCATCACAGCGGAGATAAATGTACCTCCCATCAGCTCTGCCGCCGGCTGGTTGCCAGGGGTAACAAGATGCCTGCCAGGCATTCGCGTCGAGGACTGATCACCCTGTATTTTTTCAGTGAACTTATCACCCGTAGTGACGAACCATGCGATTCTGAAGGATGCTGACGTTGCGTTCAGCATCACAGTCGATCCTCCAGGCAGTGGACTGGAGTGATTAGGGAGGTAAACCATGGAGGCGGCCGAGTCGGTGCGGCTTGCTCGTTAGCAGTGAGCGAGGCGGAGCTCATTGGCCGCGCCGCGCCGCGCCGCGCCGCGCCGCACTCATTTAGCTGGCGCTGTCCCCCCGTGTTGGCGCGGGTCGCCACCATAAAGCAAATGAGGCGGCAAGGCCGTCCCAGAGACGCGCACACACACACACACACACACACACACACACACACACACACACACACAATGGCTGCGCGCCCTGTCCGCCTGACCGCAGCCGCCCAGTACAAAGGCCGCCACTCCGCCAGATTAAAGTCTCTGTGCCGCCGTTATTTGCACGCATTCTGCGTATTTGGTCTCGCATTGATACCCCCTCATTTATTTTTTCCGAGTTAATGGATACTTGCAATATGAAAATGTGCGCATTAAGGCCGCCTTCACCTCAGGGAGACCAACCGATACTTCTACAGTGCAAACCATTATTTTAAAGATGTCATATGGGGCTAATTAACAACATTATGAAAATTACCACGAGCACACTCTTCTTCTATAGACAAATTATTTCTTCTCGTACTTTGGAGAGCTCAGTTGTTGTTAGTCCAGCGTCTATACCTCGATAACCATAAGAATAAACCTGAAGTAAACAAACACAAACGTGATTATTGGTTGATAGCGTGTCGATATTTGTTCCACATCAGCTTCGCTGATAGCTGCGATAAACAAACGGCAGTCGCGCTTGCTTTGTTTCTCAGCCAGCGCGCTATGTCATCTGCGACACTGCGCGACTGCAATAACATCTCTGCGTCGGCTGTTCCTCGCGGATGTTGGCAGCACTCTTAGTCATTCACTACACATAGCTTCATAGCTGCAATTTAAAATGCAGACGCATTACGTGGAATCATTGCACGCGGAGTTCACCTGCAGTTACTTTGCCGTCCAGTAAATTGGGCACACCTTTTTAGTAGCTTCCAGTTGCAGCATGGCTCCCAAGAGAGTCCACACCGCTTAATCGTGAAGTAAGTAACGGCCGGGTAAGTGACGTGGCAAGGATGACAAAATTTCTTTTCCATTGAGGATCTTTATATTATATTATGGTTTTTGATATCTCTACTGCGAGAGAGAAAAGTTTTTGACTGATTTGATAAAGACTTCATAATAAAGTAATAATTAATTTTCGTTATTTTATTTGTGCACGCTGCTGCCTGCATACCATTATAACAATTTAGTACCCACGAGAGGACTCTCCCGTCTTCTTAATTAGGTGATATTAGCAACATTTCAAAAAAGATTATCTCAGTTAATGTAAATTTTCGTAGTCTATGATGAACATGACACTGTTAAACAAACGATTTTAAAGCATTTTCAGAGTTTGTCATTTCTTTGCAATTCATGGTTTTGCAAAGTGACTTTTCCAAATTTGCCAATAAATCTTTTAAAAGAGTCAGCACTAACGTAATTTAGCGCGTCATCACTCATTTCCCAACCTTTGTCATTCACTAGACAAAGTTTCGTAGTTGCAATTTAAAATGCAGACACATTATGTGGAGTCATTGGACTCATATCACGTGTAGTTACTTTGCCGCCCAGTAAATGAGACGCGACTTTTTAGAACTGTCAATAGCAGCAGTTTACGGAGAACAGTTGCCCGAACGCTGTTCATTGCCACAGGTAAGCCAAATGAGAAAAAGAAAAAAAAATACATTTGAGATTTCAAAGGACTTCCTTTCACACGACCAGAAATCAGTTAATGCTTTGTCAAATTTCATTCCAGAGAAGTACAGAGTGTTACGATTTTTTAAGGGGACTCAGTACACTTCCGTGGAAATCAAGCAGTCCGATTAACTTCTATTTCGATTCATTGTTGGAAAAAGAAGCAATTTCTCAAGCAACATTTTAGACAACCCAAGCAAAGCAATCACCAACGAGAAATCAATAAACAGCAACTATCAGTAAAACTAATAATTTTTGAAAGAAATTTCATGGTCAGCAGCCACAGCGGATGTTGTTACGTTCTTGGAAGTGGGTCCTACTTACGCATTAGACACATTATTACTGTGATACTGTAACTGGAGCTTTAAGATGTTCTAATGTATTAACAGTCATCACAGTTACTCTTAATCATATTTAGATATTAAATCTTTATTTCAAAAGTCGTGTATAGTCGCAGTCTCCGCTATAGTTGTTTTTATTGTCGTGCTGTTAATACGAGCTGTGAAAATTGGTGATAAAGCTTCCTGCTCTGTAGTGATCAAGTGCGTGGAATACCATTTAAAATGGTGAGAAGCAGATTGTTCTTAATGTTTCTCACAAGTTTATGGAGAAAATCGGGTTTGAAGTTCACCGAGCAACGTGTTCACTAAAATTGCGGCAAATTTATTGACGGGACGCTTGCCATAATCCGGAAAATGGTAATCCGCTGTTCTGCGGATTGCTGATTTGGATCTGGTTTTCTTCCGTTATTTTACTGATTCTTATTCGTTCAGTTCGAATACCTACATCATTTAAATATAAAATTCATGAAATACATCCCAATTAAGACATATATATTCGTCATTTCTTACGAAAAACGCACATCTTCATGTTTATAATTACATATCGCACCAAAAATACGGATTTTATTGCAAGTATAGATCCTTGACTATCAATATTTTAAAAAAAGATTTTTAATGAAGGTTATTTATATTAAGAAAACATAACAAATTACGTTTTGGGACAGAAATATGGACTCAAATACTTTTATTTGGACTATGATTATTGTCTTATATGACACATGTGGTCTCACACGAGCCAGAGTGGCAAACAACTTAAAAACACGGAAAACAATAGTTTTCACGCCATCCAGCACACCATACAAATGCTGCATTTCCGTATTATCGCCGAGACGATATGCGGGCAACACACAGCGCAAAGTGTACCCTCATCATCATCGTACTTGACTATACAGACGACACCTTGATCTCCACTCCATGTGAAACGAAATTCAATGAGATTCCAGCAAACGCGGAAGAATACACAATGAAAATTATACATCTCGTTCATTCTTATGATGAACGCACTGTAGTAGAATGTCATTATCAATTTGCTGAGGTTGGAAGTTCCTGTTATCGTTTTTTTCCGAGCTTGCGATTTAAACTTAGGTTCTTAAACGCCGCCTTCTGAAAAACGCAGTGTATTTTTCTACTCACCCATACATGTTTCGGCACGTTTTATCGTCTGTGGGTAATTTATTTCTATAAAATATTATAAAAATTTTATGGTTGTTTTTCTATTTTAAATGTAAAACTACATCAGTACCATTTCTTTACTCTGGTTTGGTTGCTGACCTCGAAATACATTACTTGTGAAAGTGGCATTGTACAAGGTCGGCTTGCATTTATTCCTTTTTATAGTTTTATGCCATATCATCTGCAAAGAATATGCTTAAGAGTTACTAACAGCGAATACAGTTTTTCCGAGAGTAGCAGCGGTGTATGTTCTTTACTTACGTCTTCTGTCTCGTCGTGCATCTTTCGTGTGTTGACAATTTTGATACTAACTATGCGTTTTACAGTTCACCTTTACTTGCTTTCACTCGTTTCTGTACACGAAACGATACGAGTGTTTGGATGTAAACGTAGGTTACGTCACCATAGTCACGGACAGATGCAATGTTATTGTCTCTGCGCACTTGTTCATCCTTTTGTTTTTATTGAGATTGGCGCTATTTTTTAATGTCTTGACGCAGCACACGCAGTCACAGAGATAAAAGTCTCTATCCCAGCAGACGCACCACAAAAATTCGCAAATAATATACTAGCTAATTATACTCCAGTGAGTACTCTGTGACGCAGTGAGAACGCCTGCGAGCATCATTGATAGTATATGATGGAAACAGATTAGCCACCATAATAATTTGCAGAGGGACGTAATCGTTCACACAATTGCTCGTCAGGGAAATTTCCTTAGAAGAGGCACGATAAATCTCCATTTTTAACCGGGACGTCAGAAGACCACGTAGACGATGTTAGTACAGGGGTCGAAACGTCGAATGTGAACTGTGAAATTTGTAGAGCTACATGACTCGTGTAACAACCGAGATTTACATTTCCTATGATTGTATCAAAGAAAAATGTGTGCAACTGAATAGACAATCAGTCTTCGTGATGAAACATCATTTTCTTATTTCATTGTGTTGCAAATGAAATGTGCTTTGCCTGACATGGTTTAGAAATCTTTTTTTTTTTCATAAAATTCACTAATAAAGCTAAGGTTTTACATTACAAAACTTGCGTATATAAGATAGAAAAACACACTTTACCTTTCAAATTCCAAATGAAGTGAGCAAACCGACGGAAATATCATTTCTGCAACTAGGGTTGCACGGTGAAACATCACATCAATCACCATCAGCAATGTAGTCGACTGCATGGAATTACCGTTTCTATTCTTAGCCACTTGCAGTCTCTTACCCATGATTACTGTATGTCTTGCGGCCTTCAGTAACACGCAAGGAATCAGAACGGCCTTTGAGCCCCTGGCTGTAGAACTGAGGGGTCCATATCTACACGGAACGCGTCTCTAGTGTTCTCAGCTCGCGTCTGTTGCCTTAAACTGTGTCTGAGGTGGAATGTCCCAGATTGTCTCAGAAAGTATCTGAACATACCACAATGTGGTTCCAGAAATTCTTCGATTGTATTCCTGGTACCTGTAAACGAGATTATGAAACTTGTCTCTCACTTTCTCTTCTCTTCGAGCACCGATGCAGAACAACTATACATTTTTTTTCAATCACAAATATGAAATTAAGATATGGCTACAGAAAACAGATTAGGTTTACTATCTACAAGTATGGCAACGTCTCAGTAACCCTATTTCCGAAATCATATGAGATAAGATAAGTGTAATGCGGGTTATAAGAATTAATTTTTGGTTTGGCGCCAAAGCTGAGTAATACTAAGTACATTGCTTTTAATTTACTTGAGCTAAAACGTGGAACAACAGAGCGATGTCTAGTGTCATGTACTAGCCGTACGCCTGATGGCCGGCAGCCCGGCGCAACGAAGAGGCAACGCGGGTATGCATACCGCGAAGGCGCCGCCCCTCAGGACTTCAGGTGCCGACAAATGTCATCGCAGCAGGTAGGCGGCGGTGCACACCACAGGTCCTACTCGCTGGGCATCTACTTCGCTCCGCGGAGTAGATTCACAAGTGTGCATCCGACCACTGGCTATTTATAGCGGCGCAGCTCCACACAACGATAGTTCTGGGCCAAAGCTGTGGCCCCTATCACGTGTCGCCTAATCCTTGCCCTTCAATCAAAAGCCGGTTATCGCCACCGCAGTCTCCAACGTCGCCTCCGAGAAATACCTCCGAACAACTGCCCCCGAAAACACTCTCCTTCTACGCATTGGGAAACTTTGTTGGATTAGTCTCTACGTCCCTCCAGCTTAAATCACTTTCTCACTTTGTTGTTTTTCAGACGAACGTTTGGCAGAAACAGGAGAGAGTTTGGTATTAAGTTTTGCAACAAGAAGTTTTCTTGTTTTCTTAATGTCTTGTTGTGTTTTCGTTAATCTTTCTCTTCTTGATTGGGAACATGTTGTTTCATAGTATCTAACTACGTGAGACACATCACGTAGGTAGTACGAAAGAAACGTTTTGGAAAAACTCGTCTGGAAAAGAGTGCGAGTCAGTATCAGTGTTCTAATGTTTCCCCTAGTATCAGTAGTTAATACAACTAAAACTATTTCGAATTAATCTATTACCGGAAGTTAATAATGCGTAGAAAAGTACCAAAATACTGAAGGAGTAAATTGAGATTTTACTCGCGTCTCTTGAATGTTTATTTGCGAAGAAAATATTCATTATTTCGCTAACAATTGCTTGCAAGATAAATACTGAGTTTCTGAGAATTTCAGTATGTAGGTTCATGGAAACGATGTTCGAAGATTAATTGCATTAATAATTCTGGCATTAGGAATACAAGTCTCCATCCTATTAACTCGAGCGCTAAACAACATTTCTTTAATATCAGTTTTGTTTCATCACTTTTGTGCTCGTCGGCTCAGATTTAGAGGATAAAGGTCGACTATAAGAGGCACTACTATTTCTCCGTTACTTTTTTATGTATTTGTCTTTGTATAAGGTATCTACATGTTGAGTTGTGGTGTTATGTTTCCTTTTATTATTCGATTTTCTTTTATTTGTCGCGCTGGAAAATTAACTTTCATCAAACTCTGCAAAATAGGCTCAGAGGAGGAGATTAGTGTATAACGTCCCGTCGACGACGAGGTCATTAGAGACAGAGCTCGAATTAGGAAAGCAGGGGAAAGGAAATCGGCCGTGCTCTTTCAAAGAGAAACTGAACCATCCAGGCAATTGCCTAAAGCGATTTAGGGGAATCACAAAAAACATAACTCAGAATTGCCGGGCACTGGATTAAACCGTCATCCTCTCAAATGCGAGTCCAGTGTGCTAACCACTGCCTCATCTCGCTCGCTAAAAAAAGGGGGATCACATTCGAAGACAACTGCTTGTCCCAATGCTGTATTACTCTTTTACAAAGGGCAGTTCAGCTGCCCCTAATGACCTACCGATGTCGTTTTATGCATCCCGCAAAGTTATATCCGACCTTCAAAAACCGTGCTCTAGACTTTCATATTCTCTCGCTCTCTACGCTCAAACTGTTACTCCTACAGAAAGATGAACAGGACTTTGTGAGTTAACGAACATTGCGCCCTCATTTAAGTATATGGCCGAAAGAGTCAGCCTTCGGGAATTGTGAAACGAATCCAGTCGTCCAGGACCGGATGCCACAAAGGGCGCAGATTAACCACGATATGGGGAAAGCCACAGGGGTGTATTGTCTATTGAGGCCTAAGCACTGTAGTGTGCGAGTGAGACAGACAAGAACCTACGCCATAGGGAAAACAAGTAGAAGGCTTTTGTGGCCAAAGAGACGTAGCAGTTTTAAATATGGTGGACCTAAGATCGGCCATAAAGGGAAACATTTATGAAAACAATTTAATTCTGTAGTAGTGCGGAAAATGAAGCCACAGTAATTTTAATCCTCCATCCTCCCTGAAATTTCGTGGTGATCCCAATAAAACTTGAAAGTCAGTATAAATTTGAAAACTGAATAAATCACGGAATAATGTACATAGAGAGGTACAAATTGACACACATGCTTGGAATGACATTTTATTAGGACCAAAAAAAATATTAACGTTCAAAAAATGTCAGACAGATGGCGCTTCATCTGATCAGAATAGCAATAATCAGCATAACAAAGTAAGACAAATTAAAGATGATGTTCTTTACAGGAAATGCTCAATATGTCCACCATCATTCCTCAACAATAGCTGTAGTCGAGGAATAATGTTGTGAACAGCACTGTAAAGCATGTCCGGAGTTATGGTGAGGCATTGGCGTCGGATGTTGTCTTTCAGCATCCCTAGAGATGTCGGTCGGTCACGATACACTTGCGACCAGATAACCCCAAAGTCAATAATCGCAAGGACAGAGGTCTGGGGACCTGGGAGGCCAAGCATGACGAACGTGGCGGCTGAGCACACGATCATCACCAAACGACGCGCGCAAGAGATCTTTCACGTGTCTATCAATATGGGGTGTCTTTTTTTCTAATAAAACCCCATGTCATTCCAAGCATGTGTGTCAATTTTTACCTCTCTATCTACATTATTCCGTGGTTTATTAAGTTTTCAAATTTATACTGACTTTTTGATCATCTGGTATAATAGCTTATCATTTACATTTAAAGTGAAATTAACAAGTTTTGTAACAAAGACCTGAATGCTAAAAACTTAAAGGGTTGGTCGATCTTAACGATAGGCATTTCATATAGAAGCGCATCATTAAAATGACAAACGTTGTAAATATCAACTCTGTAATTTTGTTTGTTTAAAAGATATAGTAAATTTAAATTATGAGTATTTTCAGTTAAGCATCAGATCATCATGTCCTCCACACAGAACACACTGAACGATGACAGCATGACACTTTATTGAATCATTAGGTAACAGAATATTTGTTGTAAAGTTTAGTGGATAATAGTTGCTTTTGTTCTTTATTTATTTATCAGAAAGCACGTCGGTATATGGCTACTGGCCGTGATATTCAAAGATAAGAAGGAAATTGTATTCGTTTTACATAAAAAATTAACGTTTATTATGTTATGGGTATTTCTGTTACATTATTTAAAACGTAAAAGTGGTCAAGCTTTGATTATTTAAATATGTGAAGATGAAAATAAGGTAAAATAAGCTGTAGCGAATCAGACGGACTGCTTCAGGAAAGGGAACTGCCCTAGTCAGTTCAGTGAAGATGTTCGGCGTGCGGGAAACGCGGTCGGAGACGGGCAGAGGGCAGTTATGGTCGAGACACCAAAGGGGACAGTTCGGATTGAGACTCGGAAGCGGATCGTCGGTCTTCAGGTGGGTGGGAAGTGAAACGACTCAGAAAATTTCGCGTTGTGTGGTATCGCGGGACTTGGTCTCTGAGAGGTGGACAGCCGGGCTCCTGGTGTGAACGCTAACATTTCGGGTAGTTAACGAGGTGGACTTGTAACTCGCGATGAATTTTTGAATGATCGAACTGTGGCAAATGGATATGCGCTAGAGTGTAACAGTAACTCTAAATACGGCCACTTTCGCTATTAGTTTGCTTCCTGAATAAACATTATTCTAACAAAATCGCAACTGTGTGGCTTATGTCATTTATGGGTAGTTAATTCAGTCCCCGATTTTATTACTACTGTTATTATATGTTATATTAACTTTGTATTTCGCAAACTTGCCATCACCGAGACAATTTAACCAAAGGGTCACAAGTGTCTAATTTAGGGCGTGTAATGCGACTCTTGCGGTTCAGCCCCTAGATGAGTTCGAGCCAAGACATGTACACAAAGAGGGTCCGTGTGTGACACCGAACATCTTTTGGACGTTAGCTCGCAACTTCTTTGTAGGAAATTTGATGTGATTCTATTTTATGCTAGGATACGGTTTCGATAGAGACCTTAGTTCTCGCGTTATTAAAGGAAACCGTAGGAAAGAGATCGATCGCACCCCCATTCTTGCACTCAGCCTCCATCGTTCAGGATTTCTAGTGTATTGTTCATGGCACTCCCTCCTAAGAGGGTACAAAAATTTGCGATAGCACGCCCAATTTCTGACACTAGACGTATTTTGGCTTTCACTAACTGGCGTCGTTATGCCACCGGCATAGTCGAGCGCTTAAAAACGATAAAGTTGACATAGTTCCTTTGAAAAAGCACGGCCGATTTCCTTCCCCATCCTTCCCTAATCCTGAAACGTCCCCTTAGAAAAATTAATGAATTATGGTGCTGATAAACCTCTTACATTATTTGATTTTCAAACAGCTGAGCAGAGCTGAACGTAATCAGACATTTCGCTCTTTCCCTATTCTGATCAACACTAAACTGACACACAATACTTTTAGTGCAACGCAATCTGACTTTCAATAATCCTTACAAAAGAATGGCCCTGACTAACATTAACCTATACCTTTCACAAATCACTTACCTCACAAAAATCTTCGTTACTCGAACTACTGCAATACAGCGAGCGCCACTACTGCCAGCTAAATAAAAGGATTCAAACTACGGAAGGCACTAACTACTGATAGGCATAGATAGCAAATGAAAGATTTTAATAGAGAACAGACAATGTATTTACCTTAATAGTCATCAAAAGTCATAATATATATAGCAGTTCATGACATCCAGTCTTACAAATTTCAAAACTCCGCCATTTCTCTCCCTACGTCCACCACTGCTGGCGGCTCACCTCCAACTGCGCAACGCTACGCGCTGTTCACAGCCAACTGCCCAACACTACAATAGCGAATATTACAACAATGCCACCCAGCCACAGACTGCACACAGCACAGCCAGTGATTTTCATAAAGAGCGCTACGTGGCGTTACCAATATAAAAACCCAGACAGCCTACTTACATAGCCCCCATACTCCCCAAAAAAAATTTTACAAATTGTTTTGGGCAGTGGCCAATACAGATTTGAAGAAATTTTTCATAATTACTATAACAAAGATATCAAATGCACACACTTATTGATACACTGTTGGTCAAAAGCTCACAGTCCATAAAGACAGTCCTGATCGTTCATCACAGTAAAATTTCAGTGTTTTTCTCAAAGTCTGAGCAGTAAAAGAAAATGCACACGGAAGTAGTCGATTTCCAAGCAGTCTTGAAGAAGTAGTGTTGTCCTTCCAACGGAAAGACAGTGCTGACTCTTGACATGCAGACAGGTAATGGGCCACAACTGAGCAAACCCACAGCAGAGTCACTCGAAGTTTTGAAGAATGCTGGTAGGTAGGTCATCACAGAGCAGACCCACTGTAATCCTGGTAGAGATTACGGTATTGGTGGGCCAGCAGAGGTGCAGACCCACTGCAGTCCTTGTAGAAATAATGGTATTGGTGGGCCATCAAAGGTGTAGACCCACTGTAGTCCTTGTAGAGATGGCTAGCAGCCATCCGTTGCGACTGTGCAGGTGCACAATCACTATCGAAGAGTCTTGCGGACAATATAGCGAGTCCATAAACCACCACTTGTGTACTCACAAAGTGTTTGGAATTGTCCTTAGAACCAGCAATGCCGTTATCCAGTCCCTTGCTGAATTATTAACACACGTCCAAACACTAACCGTCCTCTTTTTTTCACATCTTGTGCATATACTATAACCAACAGAAATGTGTTCAGTGAAATGTAACTTACAAGTTACTTAATTTGATGAACTGGTGTCAATTACAATTTTATAACATAAGAATACAATAACAAAGGTACAAAATACATCATTAAAAACATAACAATACAGATAACATTTGTAGTAATAGGGACTTTACAAAAGAATAGAAATAAACTTTTACATCAGTGTTACAGGAATTATGACATAAGTAAATACATAAAAGATCAGAATAACCTTTGAAACATCAACTTCACACATGAGCATTAAAACAAAACAGAATAAATAATGTCTAAACATCTTTACAAAGTAAATAACATATTATTAATGCAAATTATATTTGAGGATAACAGTATTCCTCATCACAGTGAATGTAGCTTAGTATTAGAAGAGAAAAAAATTCTGGTCGCCATATGAAACGTCCCCTTAAAAAAATTAATGATTTATTGTGCTGATAAACCTCTTACATTATTTGATTTTCAAACGGCTGAGCAGAGCTGAACTTACTCAGACATTTCACTCTTTCCCTATTCTGATCAGCACTAAACTGACACAATATTTTTAGTGCAACGCAATATGACTTTCAATAATCCCTACAAAAGAATGGCCCTGACTAACATTAACCTATACCTTTCACAAATCACTTACCTCACAAAAATCTTCGTTACTCGAACTACTGCAATTCAGCGAGCGCCACTACTGCCAGCTAAATAAAAGATTGAAACTGCGGAAGGCACTAACTACTGATAGGCATAGTTAGCAAATGAAAGATTTTAATAGAGAACAAACAATGTATTTACCTTAATAGTCATCAAAAGTCATAATATATATAGCAGTTCATGACATCCAGTCTTACAAATTTCAAAACTCCGCCATTTCTCTCCCTACATCCACTACTGCTGGCAGCCAACAGCACCACACTGCAATAGCAAATATTACAACAATGCCACCCAGCCACAGACTGCACACAGCACAGCCAGTGATTTTCATACAGAGCGCTACGTGGCGTTACCAATATAAAAACCTAGACAGCCTACTTACAATCCGAGCTTGTGCTCCGTCTGTTACATCTTCGTTGTCGATGGGACGTTAAACACTAATCTTCTCCTTCTCCTATGAAACTAACGTTTGTGTGAATTTGAACTAACAGTTTTGTGAATTTTAAAATAAATAATTACCTGTTTGCATTCTTCAGGGATCCTGACTGTTGTGCTTATAAGCGTTAAGTTTGGATCTTTTTGTCATCGTAGTCGTTTTCTTCATTATCCTCTCTGGCACATTTAAATTAATAATGCTAACGAAATTCTGGACTATGCAGGTGCCATACCAACACAGATCAAAAAACGGTCGAATATAGGGAATAGTTCGATTGGTTGGAAATTTTCGTTCAGTGGTACGAGGTAATGCCGTAAACAACATACTAGAAATTCTGATTGGTGAGGGAAGAGTGTGGGCTGGGGCTGCGTTTGAACGTCCGTTTAGTAGATTGTTTTTGAACGACACGAAAACTGCTTAGGATTGACTATAGAAATGTACAGCTCATGAGAAGCTTTTTGATCTCTGTATTCCATTTTTTTAAACTCCATGCGCCAAGTCGTTGTGCTAAGTGGGCTGCTGGTTGCTCTTTGGAACTCACGTGTGATTCCTTCCGCTGATTTCATGCGGTTTATTACTGCCATCCTCAACGATGCTCAACTTTCCCTATCGTCTTTTCTTGATTTAGCTGTCCATATTCCTTCTCGTTCCAGCTTCACGGTTACATCACCAACAGTCGACTTGGGCGGTTTGAGGAGGGCTGAAATGTCCGTGATGGATTTGTTACTCAGGTGACATCCAGTGACTAGTGCACGTTTGAAATCATTGACCGAACAATTCTGCTATTACAACTCTGCACTATGCTTTTCCCCCTACTTTTAGTCCGGCTGATCTGTCTCTTGTGACATCTAGTGGTTGGTTCCACAGTACATAAAGGTGTCCGGATACTTTCGATCAGACACTGTAGACGTGATGCAACATGGAATGGCGAATTCGCGCGTGTCATCCAAGCTGAGTTGATGCAGGTGCTCAACTGGGTGGGAGCGGTTGTTGCTACTAGACTTCTTTGTACTAATTTTCTCAGTACTTATATCCATAAATCAGCAAATTAATTACATGTTCCATAAATCATTTGAACGATCCCCTTGTGAAAATGGTGAACAAGTCAGTTTACAGTATTCATACAGATGAATAGTTTTAACATTAATGAACACGTCATTTTTAGTCTTGCCCTTGCAATTACACGTCTTCTTTCTGTTTTAATGGCTACCAGTTTTTAAGTAGAAATTTGGCAGTGGAGTAAAAGGCGATGTCCAGAGAAATGATTTTAAATTATATTTAAAACTTTTATGTTATTGGGCAAATGATCAAACACTTTTGTTGCTGCATATCGAACCTCTTTCTGAGCCACTGAGTGCGTCAACAACGGGTAATAAATTTCATTTTTACACTAGTCTTGTCCGTATGAACGTAACTGTTCTTCTCAAATTGTGATGGAATACTTATGATGAATTTTATTAGCAATTATATACATATTGTGACCGTGCTGTTAAAATGGCTAGCTACTTCAAGAGGTGCCTACATGACATCCATGGTCGGAGATAACGTATTTTTTTCTACTGCCCGTTTTTGTGCAATCGGGACTTTCTTTCTAAGTGGTGAATTACCCCAGAAAAATTATTTCGTAACATGTTATTGGGTGGAAATATGCAAAATATGTCAGGAAATTGTTAAACTTGTTTCCAAGATTAGCAGTGTAATAGCAACTTCTGACACCGAATGTGACAGGGACACCAAATGTAGCGGGAATAGGTAGAACGCACAATATTACGACTCATCCAAGATTTTCAAGTGATTTGTTGTTTTCAGCTACAGTGCTCCCATTCCTGGCAGTCTGTGTCACCAGGTCCCGCAATGCTGAGGACACGACTTCACGGTCTGCAAAATGGCTCGGCGCGGAATGGTCGCCTCAGCAAGCCGTGCGTCTCCCTGTTGTGTGCAGGCCTTGTATAGCCTCGGAGCTGTGTCGACATTAGGATGCACTGACAGTCGACTCAGCGGTTTTCGCTCCTGCCACCTCAGCGCCGCTCGCTGGGCCCGCTGCACGCTTCTTCGCCGGCGTGGATAAGATCACAGCGACAACTAGCGCCTGCGACCTGGCAGCTCAATCTGCGGTTCTCGCCTCGGGATGCCTTCGGCGAGTGTTGGGAGCCAACAAGACTGCCCGCAGAAGCGAGCCTTGGCGTGGCCCGCCGCTGGCTTGATGCGGACCCTATGTTGGTCTCAGAGGGTTGAACCAGCGACCTGCCGCGGACTGGAATGCCGGCGCCCCATGTGCTGTTGGGTGTAGCCAGTGGTGTGACACACCTAGCCGTCCAGGAGAGCTGCCACACTTGAATGCTTTGTTAGTGAACGGGCACCTATTTATATGCGATAGTGCGCCTCTGTTTTGCTAAGCGCGCCGCGCGACGTCACGTGCTCATAACAGTGGGACCCTTCTGCCTGTGACTTGCGCCATGCAAACCGCTGTGTGTACTTTTCTACGCCCCTGTGGCCTCTATTTTACTTCTCAACAGCTGGTGAGCATAACTCAGTGTAAAAAAGCTCTCGCCTGGCTGTAACTTGTGCGCTCAGAGTTAGAACTCTTGAGAAAAATAGGGATACGCACTGGGGAAAGACGGGCAATTTACAATGTGTACAAGAACGAAGCGTAAACAGTAAATGTGGAAGACCAAGAATGACGTGCACGGATGATAGGGTATAAGGCAGAGATGTAGTCTTTCGCCTCTGTTGCACAATATATATGTCGAAGAAGCAATGATGGAGATAAAAGAGAGGTTCAAGAGTGGAATTAAAATTCAAGATGAAAAGATATCAGGTTAAGATTCGCTGATGACAGATGTCCTCAGTGAAACTGAAGTAGAACTACAGAATTTGTTGAATGGAATGGTCTAATGAGTACAGAATATGGATTGGGAATAAAGTAATGAGATGTAGTGTAAATGAGAAAAGAGCCAAATTACCATCATAACTGGGGATCACAAAGTAGATGAAGTTAAGGAATTCTGCCACCCAGGCAGCAAAATAACCATGACGGATGGAGCAAGGTGAATTTAAAAAGCAGACTAGTAGTGGGAAAAAGGGCATTCCTGGCTAAGAGAAGCCTAGTAGTATTAAACATAGATCTTAATTTGAGAAAGAATTTTCTGAGTATATACGTTTGGAGCACAGCATCGTGTAGCAGTGAGATATGGACTGTGGGAAAACCGAAACAGAAGAGAGCAGAAGTATTTGACTTGTGTTGCTACAGAAGAATGTTGAAAAATAGGCAGACTGGTAATGGAATGAGAGGGTTCTCTGTAGAATTGGTTAGGAAGGGAATATATGCTAACCTTGACGAGAAAAAGGGACAGGGTGATTGGACATCTGTTAAGACATCAGGGAATAATTTCCATGGTACTCGAGTACTCGAGGGAGCTTTGGAGGGGAAAAGCTGTAGAAAAACACAGCCTCTGGGATACATACAGCAGATAATTGAGGACGTAGGTTGCGATTGCTACTCAAAGAGGTTGGAACAGGAGAGGAATTCGTGGCGGCCGCATCAAACCAGTCAGAAGACTGATGACTCGAAAAAAAAAAAGGTACGCAGTATGTGTATCTGAATTCATTGAAGCAATTGTAACAGATAGTTACACACTGATCAGCCAAAACATGAGCACTGCCTACCACCGTGACGTTGGATCCCGCGTGGAGGCGATGGGGTTACGTGATGCGGTAGCGAAAGTGTGAAAGCGGAGCAGGAAAGGACGGGCGATCACTCTAGTGAAGATATGGGCTGCAAATGGGGAAATCCATTGAGATAAGCGACCTGGACAAAGGGCAGATTATTATTACATAGAACCAGTGAACGAGTATCACGAAAACGGAAAAACTGGTCAAATGTTTACGTGCTAGTGTCGTGAGCATCTACGGAAAGTAGTGTGACAGTGGAACTACCAATAGGCTTCTAATGGCTGGACGTCCACGACTCTTCACAGAACGTGGGATTTGGAGGCTTGTCTGCTGTGTAAAGCAGGACAGATGATGATAGATGGCACTGAGGCGTAGCGCCGTATAACGATCCTGCCTTGGAGGCGGTTAAGTGGGAGATGTGTCTCAGAGCTGGATAGTCACATATGGTGACACGAGACTGGACGCGCACGTAGTTTATGTATCAGCCGATAGAGGACAATATTAGGTAGGGAGACTGTGATTTTAGTTTCGATTGTGCCCACTAGATTGCACTAAGGTAATAGAATGTTTTTCATAAACTGTTCTAGTATTTTCATAAAGTGTTATGTCTTTTTGTGTATGTAAAATGTTATAAATGTGTTTTAGCAGTATGAATGACGCGTGAGTGTGGATTAATTTTAATATGAAGATAATTGTTTAACGAGTTATGTAGTAGGATTTAGTGTGGAAACATTTCGAAGAAGTATGGATACGAACGAAGGGGATTTTTGTAGAATAGATTTGTAAAGTAAGTTTATGGTAAAGGGAAAGTTAATTCAGGTATAAATAACAATAGCAAATAACTTTATGCATTAACAAAACTTCAGCGTATTAGTTAATTACGTCGATAAAAGGTGCAGTCGTTAGGTTTACTATTTTGCCATTGGTTATTGATGAAAAGCGCGGACTGACGCGGGAGAACGTTGTTTTGCTATTGGCTGTTGAGTAAACTGACCAATGGTAAAGCAGTATTCTTCGAGTACCTTTGTCTGCTGGTAGAGAAGACTTAGAGTGTTCTGGAGAGGAGTTGAAGCGTAGCCATGAAAGAGATCGGACGTGTGCAGTAGTAGTTCCGATGGAAACGATAAATTGCCGGATCTAGCAGTGTTTCATACATCAAAAGTGTTGGAAAGTGACGGCATAATTATTCCTATGTGTGTGTAGAAATTTCGTAATTTTAAGTGAATTTTGTGATGAGATAATACATATATTCCGAGTGGCGTATTGAGCAGGTCGGTGGCTAAAAACTGTGACTGCATTTGGTACCGACAGACTTAATATTTGGCAAGCATTATCGATCTAAAACTATCAGTATTTTTGTAGCTATTACGTTTTCGGAAAATGCAACAGCATAAACTTGCTAACGTGAGTGGAAGGGATTGTGAGTGACTGTGTTAAGACTAGCACGGGCTTGGCAGTGATACTTGTTCAGAATATATTGAGGACAAAATTTCCAACCTTTTATTTCTTGTGAAACTTTCTCCCGAAACGTAGATTAGTGACTTAAATTGCAGCCTGGTTCACGTCGAAGTACAGTAGGTTTCACTCGGCTTTCCTACTGATGATCTGCTGAGACAATGTTCACAGGTAGGTGCAGGTCCGTCATAAAGGGACGGAAAGAACCGCGCCGCCGCAGCATCTCTGCGGAAAGACCACAATGCTGGTGCAAGCACAGGTGTTTCGGAGCCCACTGTTGATCGTAAATTGTTGAAAAGGGAGATAGGCAGCGGACCATCCCTACGTGTTCACATGTTGACCCAACGACATTCTCAGTTACGATTGTAATGGTCACGTGACCGTTGCGGTTGAAGCGTCGTTCAGTGGCAGCTTGTCGGCTCTTCGGTTGAATCACATTTTTCCTTTACAAGGCCGATGGTCGTCTCCACAAACGCCGTCACTGAGATGAACGGTGGCTCGAAACGCGCAGCGCACCACGGACGCAGTGTGGAGGGAGCAGTAGTATGTTGTGGGAGATGTTCTCCTTCCTGCGCTTACATGGGACCTGTAAAAGTAGTCGAAGACACGCCGGCGGCAGCGAACCACCTGCATCTCTTCATGCAGATGTCTTCCCTGCAATGCGAATTGTGTCAGACATAGGGGATATAAAAATGAAAAAGCTGGCATACTGTGCTTACTTTCATTCCATAATGTCGTGTGGGATTATTTTTTTGGGGTAATTCATCAAGCCAAGCTAAAGTTTTCCGGGCACAAAAACATGCAGTAAGAGTTGTATGTGGTGTGAACTCAAGAACATCCTGCAGAAGCCTGTTTAGGGAACTAGGGATACTGACTACTGCTTCCCAATATATTTATTCCTTAATGAAATCTGTCATTAAAAATATATCACTTTTTCAAACTAACAGCTCAATTCACGGAATCAGTACTAGAAATAAGAATAATCTTCACAAGGATTTAAAGTCACTTAGTCTTGTACAAAAACGTGTGCATTATTCAGGAACACACATTTTCAATAACTTGCCAGCAGCCGTAAGAAACTTAACAACGAATGAAATTCAGTTTAAGAGAAGCCTAAAGGATTTATTGGTGGGCAACTCCATGTACTCCATTGATGAATTTGTCAGTAAAACCAACTGATACATATATATAAAGTACAATCTAACTTCTGCACCATTTCAGTGCAGTAATGTGTTCATTGTAAATAAGTATTAAAGAAGTTGCATTACACCTTTATTACTTTATAAATAAATAAAAAAATTATTTTAAATTCAGCGCATTAGTATTTGTGAAATGACTCTTTCATATAGTGTTCATTAAAAAATGACGATTATTCCACTTGAGACCTGTGGAAAGGTACATTAGCTTATTTGCTTTAGTTGTAAATATTTGTCATGTATTGTTGTTTTTTGACATGTTCTACATCCTGGAGGACCTCCTCACTACGGATCAATTGGAATGAAAGTAAATCTAATCTAAAACCTCATCCCGATGTCATCTTTCAACAGGATAATTGTCAGTGTCTCGGAGCCAGAACGGTGTTACAGTGGTTTAAGCAGCGCTGCAGTGGACTCACGTTGAACTCTTGTCTGCCAATTTCTTCTTATGTAAATCCACCTGGGTCGCTATTGGTCGCTACACTGCGTACGCAGTTCAGCGGCTCCTTATTTGTGGGAATTACACGATCTGTACGTAGAAATCTAGTGCCACATATCTCCGCAAACCTATCGATAGACTATCGGATCCCAGATAGGCAGAATCAGTGATGCATTTCGTTCCAAAGATGGACAAACGGGCTACTAACAAGTAAGTCATGATGTTTTGGCTCATTAGTGTGGTTTCATCACAGCCTCTTCGGGTTCTGTTACACTGGCCGGCGCGCAGACACGAGCCGTGCCGGCAGCCCCTGCGGCCACGGAGCCACGGAGTCCCTTTACGAGGCGTCGCGGCGCGGCTCGGCGCCAACGGCGGAGCGAGTTTATCGGCGCCTCATGTATGTTGGACGTGTCCGTCATTAGCGGCGGTCGTAACGGCGCAGATTCTCGTTAGCCGGTGATGGACGCTGATGCGGAACGGCTCCCGCGCGTCCGCCGTGGCCGGAGCCATGCGGCGCCGCCGATGCCCCTGGGCCACAACAGGTGAGCCAGGCGGCACCAAGGCTTATCTGCGGAGGGCCGGGCCCGCCCAGCCCCTGATCGCTTCCGCGAAATTCATGGCCCGGTAGTAGCGACACCCAAGTGGGGAACCCGCCGCTCTGCGCTTCGCAGCTGTTTTAGCACAGCCGATTTCATCAGAAAGTCGCAATTTATTTCTCGATTCTAATCTCGCTCCCTAAAAAATTTTAACGGTTATTTTCCAAGTTGCGATTTACAGGCGACATGGCACCTAAAAACGGAATAACATTGCTCTGGGCGGACCTAGTGTAGTACGCTTTTCTGCCGCTAGGCGTGTATAGAACAACTCATTGCCAGATCAGCGACGCCTGCTTAGTCGACCTGGCTTCTTCTGTTCACCTGCAGTGACACTTTTCACCAGCGCTGTTTTGTCCTTGTTTCGTTTTTTATGATGGTAAGTTTAAGTGAACGGCGTGCAGATGTGAAATTTTCTACATCTCCATACAGACTCCGCAATCCACCATACGATGCGTGGCGGAGGGTGCCTCGTACCACAACTAGCATCTTCTCTCCCTGTTTCACTCCCAAACAGAACTAGGGAAAAATGACTCCCTATATGCCTCTGTACGAGCCCTAATCTCTCTTATCTTATCTTTGTGGTCTTTCCTCGAAATGTAAGTTGGCGGCAGTAAAATTTTGTTTTGTACTTGTGAGAAAAAACTGAAGTTTACGAATGGTTTGCTCGATTTAAAGATGGTGACACGTCGACTGATGACAAATCCCGTTCTCGACGTACATCAAGTGCCGGGTTTGGCGAAAACCGAAAAAAATCGAGAGTTTGTGCTCGCAGACAGAACTTTAAGAAGATTGTGCAACAGTGTTCGTCCAAGCAGACCAGCTTGTGGCAGACATGACACTGGTTCTTCCACGACGACAAAGCATCTACACACACAGTCATCTCTCTTAGACAGTCTTTGGCTAAAAATTGCATGGTTCTGCTGCTCCACGCGCCTTACCCACCTGACCGCGTTCCGTGCGACTTTTTCTTACTTCCATGAAGAGAAGCTTGAAAGGAGACTGATTTGAGAACACTGAAGAAGTCAAGAGAAGACCGAGCGAGGGGCAGTCAGCTATTTCTGAAGATGACTGCAACAAATATTTCGAACACTGGAAGCACCGGTGGTACAAATGTGTTAGTTGTAATGGACAGTATTTTGAAGGAGATAAGGTAGCTTTGTTACCAATTTGAAGATAATTCCGGTTTTTTGGGTACCCCTCGTATTTGCTTCCTCATATGCTCACAAAATACACTGCGTGACAGAAACAGCAAGCACCTAGAAGACGAGGGAAACTTGACAGATTGAGAAAGTATGTGACGTAACTTCATTGTTCGCAAACTCAATTCAGATTTACAAAGAACTTCGCAGTACGAGCCGTGGTCACTTATGAGTATGACGTTGCAAACCCTCTGGTCTGGATACATGCAGTGGTTCGGTTGGGGAAGGTGTCATTACGCCACTCTGCCCGCTCCTTTGGCAAACTACCCCACAAGAAGACACTATACTTCAACAGATATATCGAGGATAGTACAGTGCTAATTGAGGGAGACGAAACGGAAGTACAGAGTTATCTGCAGACATTAAATAGTATGCATAGGAACATAAACTTTACATTAGAGGCTGTAGCGGATAAAGCAATGAATTATTTTGACATTACAATTAGCAGAAGAGGAAACAAACACGTTTCCAGTATCTTCAGAAAACCGACCTGTACAGATGTAGTTATTAATACAAGTGCCATCTCAAAAGATATAAAATGGCTTCTTTAATATTATAATCCACAGAGTTTTAAATTTACCATTAGAGAAAGCAAGTATAGAACAAGAGCTAACTAAGCCTGAATACACTGCATTTGTTAATGGATATACACATGAGAAGATAGACAACATGTATAATAAACTAACCTGGAAATTGCTGATAGGAAGTACAGAAGATAATAATAATAGAAAAAAGCAGATGTTAAAACAAACACCAAGAAATGATTTCCGAAGACATAGAGGAATGGTATCAGGTAAGACAGGACACCCGTTTTGAAAATTTAATATTGTTCTAGCATTTAATATCGTGAACACCTAAAAGAATAGACTACGACATAATGTTGAGAATGGACAAGATATAATATCACTTGTGTATAAAGGCTGAACTGCGGGGACTGTGATGGTTTTTACGTTGGGAAGACGGTTAGGCCATTTTTTAAAAGGTTTAGAGAGCGCACTAGCGTTCACGATACGTCAGTAGTTGGGAACCAATCACTTTATAGTCGACATAAGATTACAAAGATCAAGCACAGCATAAGAAATTTACGTAAACTATCGAAAAGAAATAAGCTTGTTATTGTGGGGAACCTAAAATTTTGAAAAAGATGAGGTAGTTACCTATATGGAAAATATTGTACTTAAGTATTTTATACCTACTGACATAGAAAATATGTTTGCGAATGCAGTGTGGGTGTATTTGTCGTCTGCAGATCCGAAGATAACAGCAAAGTGTGTTGAAGCCGGTCATAAATTAAAAATAAATATTTAAATGTGATCTTGGTTCTGAACTACTTCTTCAAATATTACTATCACCAGGTCGCCCCCTTATTAGGTTGTCCATATTATATAACCCACATCTACTACAACTGTTCCTTGATACTGGCTCTGAGAAAGAGTTGACTTGCGAGCAGGTCACGCATATGTTCTGTTGGGAACAGGTTCGAGGATTTATATCGCTACGGCACAACCTCAGCATCATGCAGACAAATCATAGATACGTATGCTGTGTATAGACGAACACTGTCCTTTTAAAACTGGCACCAAGATACTGTCGCATGAGATGTAACACATCGGGACGCACGATATCCGTGACGCAGCGGTGTATGGTACCCAGAGTGCCCTCGAGACGTGACGTCAAGTCATACCCGATGGCTCCCCGCGTAATGGTGACAGGAGTAACATCACTGTACTTCTCCATAACACTGGAAGAATGGGATGTCGGGTTAAGGGAAGCGTCCGATTCCACCCGTCTGCTTTGACCCATGACGTAAAGGTGTTGTGGTGTGTGACGTCATTACGACGCGGAGTTTATGAGTTGGTTGTGTTTGTAGATGTTGTCTTCTTGTGTTTTTTGTGTATTTATTGTGTATTGAATGTGTTACAATTTACGAAGGGATGTTTGACTTATGAATTTTTGAGGTGTTGTGGCTTTGGTTTTGTTTTTCGTAGTTGTAGGTAGTGATTTTTTCGTATCAATAGTTATGGTTGACCTACTCGCATACAGGCCAAGGGAGATTACTGATTACAATTTTCGTAGTTTTGTATGTAGGCGTTGGTGTTTTGGTATCGTCAGCTGCGGTTGACTTTAGGACACACACACAGTTCTCAAGTGCACATTCATCTCCTAAACGTAAGAGCAATCACACGGCTCCGCTTAGCAAGCAGCACCATAGGAAAATCGTCGGAAAGTCTGGCAACAGTGTCTCGGGACTCATGTACAGCCGTCACAACGACTAAACAAACTGGACATTATGCAGGTGACGTTAGGCATCCTCTACTGGACTTAGGACTATACAAGTGCTTGAAGACTGTTAATCTTCATACTCCATTTAAATAGATTTAAAATTCTGTGAGTTAACATTCGCCATCTATTTTTGTCATAGCAGTTGCCTAATCGTATCTGACCCTGTGACGAATCTGTGTAGCTGCTGCGTGCAAGCAAGCCAAATCACAACAGGAAATACTTGAGTGGCAGGGGGTTCTCTTCCTGCTACATTTACGTGTTCTATGCCAAGCACATTTGGTTAAACAACATCCAACGTTAAATAATACCATGAATCTGAAAAATACCAAGTTGCTCCGTAGTTCGGAACACACGTTAAGGATGGATGATGGCTGTACTTTACTTACCGAGATATGGTTCTCTTTTGATAAAAAGAAATTTACATTTATTTCTGAATTTTGCACTAGGAAAGGCCGTTATTATTCATTAGTATCGCATTGTATTGCAGGACAAGAACTTCTACAAGCAGAGTGAATTTACGAGCTAATCTTTAAAGCCGACAGCTCCATCACAGCGCTAGAGATCACTTCATCCAAGGCTTTCAGATCACCTTTGAAAGAAGCATGGAGTGGGAATTTCTGCACAGTATGTCTCCTAGTGAGTTGCTTCGAATTGCTGCCACACACAGCACATTCAGAACAAACCTACTTTGTCAAAACACCGCCACCTCTCATTTTAGTTGATCCTTCTTTGGAGAAGACATACGACAGCGGCTAGTCATAAACTTCTAGAAGTAAGAATACCGACAGTGGTATTTTTTATGAAATATATGAATTACGTGATCAGTTTCGACGCTGCATTACTGTCATCTTCAGGCCCCTATGGAAACTAAATGGTGATATCACCACTGAGTTTGCATAGAGGCCTGAAGATGACACTAACGTAGTGTAAAAACTGGTCGCATAGTTCATATATTTTAATAAAATACACGGCTATTGGTATTACTTATCTCACCATCTCATTTGTCTTGCTGGGACGCGGTTTAGCCTCGGCCATTCGCGACGTGGAAGATCAGACGCGGCTGCTGCCTCTTTTTCAGTTTGGTGGTTGTTTCGAGGTGGATGATCCTTAAGGCGTTCATTCTAGTTCCCGATTCCATCGAGAACATTTGTGGTCCGAAAATCGATTAAAGTTAGCTTGCATGACTTTTAGTATATGGACAGTGAATTCTAGAAAGCACTGCTAGGAATTAAGTTCCCATGCCGCCTTAAGAATTTGCATCTTGTCATCTTTCTTCTGAGATCACGATAGCAGTCCTGGATAGAACAGGCAATCACCGAATGGAAGCAAATTGGACAGTGCCAGTAACGGCACCCAAGGCTTCATTAAGACATACATTATAGTTGTATGTTTGCTGTTTTACAGTGCGGGGCACAATATTTAGTAGCTGCGTAAGCAAGTGAAATGGCACCACTGCGAAGCGTGTCTGCGTTTCCTCCTCTATCACTTCAGTCCATTTCATGGAGTGGGTTTACTATGGAGCAGCCTTCTTCGACAGGGTTGTGCAGTGTTGTTTTAAGTGACAGTCTCCGATCGAGGGTGACAACTGGATATTCATGGAAGAAGCTGTGGCAAACATCAACCGCATCAAATACCACGTGTGACTCCATTATGGAAATGCAACACTGTAACCCTTGTTCGCCTTGGGCTTGGCCGGATTCTCCGTTCGCAAAAGTACTCTTTCAGTGTGGTGAGGTCACCTGTGAACGTACTCTCACAGTTCCTAATATCTTCGTTCTGAAATATTAATGCCAGGTCACCTGCCTTCTCCATTTCCTTACAGTTACTACCCGTCACGTAGTGGCCATACCAATTGAGCAGAACGAGAGCCAGAAATGATCCTCGCGGCAGACAGTTGTTCGAGATTCTGCATGTGTTAACTTTCCCTTTCAGGAAAACGGAAAACCGCTGAACAGGCAGTACGTTGCTCTGCCTTCCTGCAAGCTTTTGACGTGGAATTACATCGACAACCGGCATCATGCGTTGTCTCCTTTCTGTATCGTAAGCTGCAATCAGGACCATGAAAGCATGCGATTTCAGGATTCTCTGAAATTAGGATTCAATAAACGATTTAAGCGATACCACCTGCTCGCAACAACGCCGATTTTTTGAAGAGGCAAGCTTCAGGACTGACATGACCTTTTGGATGCGACTGAGGATTAGAGCATTCAGTAGCTCGTATGTAATGCACGGCCATGACTGTATGACATGTATTTGCACCGACCGGTCGCTATTCAGGCTTCCAAATTTATTTAATTACTTTTTGCTATAGGCATTAACACTTGGTTCTCATTCAGTTTTAGATTTGTGTATTTTAATTTCATTGAGGCATCAAGGAATCTCCAGTTTAGTATATCAGGGCAGCGTGGAGGGTAAAAATCGTAGAGGGAGACCAAGAGATGTATACACTAAGCAGATTCAGAAGGATGTAGGTTGCAGTACGTACTGGGAGATGAAGAAGCTTGCGCCGGATAGATTAGCATGGAGAGCTGAATCAATCCAGTCTCTGGACTGAAGACCACAACAACAACAACAACAACAACAATTTCATTGTGGTTTCCCACTCTTTATTCTTCGTAAAATTTAACTGTTATATAATAATTTCATTGGATTTATGAGCTAGTACAATTTGATAACGGTGCCTACGTTTCACAGATTCAGAAACCGTTTTGTGTAGGTTACAATTTCTTTCCAGCATTACTATTTAATTTTGTCTTAACCTTTGTGTTTATAGCGTTTCATTAGCAAATTATTAATCTTCCAATTAATACCATATCGTAAAAGTTCATTGATTAATTTGGAAAATGTTACAAACTTTCTTATGAGGTTTACTCAAACTTCGGTTTTTCGGCTGTGTGAAACTGATAATTTAAGTTTCGCTTTATTGATAAAGGAATCAATATTATTTATAACAGTAGCTAAACATCGAAGACTTTATCTAAATAAAATGAATCTTATATTGCTGCTTGTTAAGAACATTCTTGTGTTCGTAATGTTGTTTAGTTTCCAACTTGAGACAGATAGATTCACTTTTCCGCTCTTTCTGCAGCTGTGTTTCTGTTAGTAACACTCACTATAGCGTATTTTACAACTAAATCCTCACTTCAGTCCATTTTATTGCGTTAATTTATTGTATCCCTTTGTTAAGTAAATTATCTTCTCCCATAACTAATGTGCTGATCTCACTGCGTGGCCGTGCGACATTAACCTTTTTCTTCTGCTTGAGAGACAGCTGACAGCGTGACCGTGATACACGGCACTGAGGGAGGAATTTCAGCCAGCAATCCCTGTAGAGTTTCACAATTTATTTTGATACCAATAATAAATTAATATGAGAATCTCTGTAGGGACTGTTTGCTGCAAATAATTCGTTAGTAGAAAAAGTCTAACTTTAGTATAAAACGTTGAAACACTATAGTCCGACTAAAATTACTTGATAGTTGACGTCTGTCACTTGCGGCTAGAGTGTTGCCACATCGGCTGCAGCTACCGCTCGGTTTTAGATGACACACACATAGGGCGGGTCACTTCACAAATGCTGTTAGTGTACACTGAGGAACCAAGGAAACTGGCGCACCTACCTAATATCGTGTGGGGGTCCCGTGATCAAATAGTACACATACGTAATGTCATCTGTCAGAGTCGTATGAAGTATCAGGGGTCCCATATCACTCCAACTGTGCACGCCCCACACCATTACAGAGCATCCACCAGCTTGAAACAGTCCCCTGCTGACATGCAGGGTCCATGGATTCATAAGGTTCTCTTCGTACCCGTTCACGTCCATCTCGATACAGTCACATATGAGACTCGTCCGGTCAGGCACCTTGTTCCCAGTCATCAACAATCAAATGTCGGTATTGACGGGCGCAGGCGAGGCGTGCAATCATAAAGGGTACACGAATGGTCCTTCGGCTTCGAATGCCCATATTGATGATGTTTTGTTAAATGGTTCGCACGCTGACAATTGCTGAAGGCCCAGCTTTGAAGTCTGCAGCAATTTGAGGAAGGACTGCACTTCGGTCACGTTGAACGATTCTCTTCAGTCGCCGTTAGTCCCGTTCTTGCAACACCTCATATGGCTGCAGCGATGACGTTGATTTGATGTTTTACCGGACTCCTGATATCCACGGTAATCTCGTGAAATGGTCGTATCTGAAAATCGCCACTTTATCGCTACCTGGGAGATGTTGTGTCCCATCGCTCGTGCGCCGACTAAAACATTACTTTCAAACTCACTTAAATTTTGATAACTGGCTATTGTAGTAGCCGTAACCTATATAACAACTGCGCCAGACACTTGTTGTCTTATATAGGCGTTGCCGACCGCAGCGCCATATTCTGCCTGTTGCATTCCTCTGTATTTGAATACGCATGCCAATACCAGTTTCTTTGGTGCTTCAGTGTGTGACACGAAGCAACGCTGGAAGTGCCGCCGCGAGGTATATCGGAAATGCGAGATACTCTGTCGACTGTTGGTTTTAAGTGGCCAATGACTGAACTGCGCCAGACTATACGTTTTGTAGCTAACCACAAGCTCGTAATGTGCAATTGTAATCCGCCACAACAGCGGTCAACTCTCTGCCGCGGAACTAAAATCGCAATTGTTATTTCTCGCTATCGTTGGTTAACCGAAAGTATGCTCGAACTAGCTACAAGTGTTGTCACGCCATCAACTGCTGACCAGTCCTCGTTGGTACTTCGGTGCAAATTATTATCGATATGGGCAGATTCCAAAACTAAAATTAATGATGGGAAGAAAAATAAAAGCAAATAAAGACAATACGATGATGAAAGTGACGCGCCAAAGAATTAGAAATAAAAAACTGCGTTTGAACCAGTTAATTGAATATAAATAATAATCAAATTACTTTGATTATAATTAGAAATAAAAATAGTTTCCCTACCTTCTACGTGGTTCAAACCGAAGACCTTAAACACATGAGATACACAGGGTGAGTCACCAATTATTGTCACTTAGAATAACTCCGAAAATATGAAGGTAGCTGAGAAGCTTGTGAGACAAATGTTGCATGCGACCATGGGGGCCATAACATGATGTTGTTTTTTTTTTTTGTTGCTAGGCAGGGTTGCGTCAGATATATGAAGTTCAACTTTGTTTTCTTTTTTAATTTAATGCTGTAGTTTGGTACTTATTTTCTGATAGCGGCTATCGAGACGAGTCCAATGAAGTGTAATAGTAAGGTCTTTAAAGGTCAACGAAGGTCAAAAAGGTGGCACGAAAGTTCATTTACAGAAGTTGTTCGAAGTGGTCAGTATGTTATGTTAACTTTGTATTTCGCAAACTTGCCATCAGTGCCGCAATCTTCTTATCATAGACTGAGTTGTATTCCTTGTCACATCGGCACTTATGGAAGTACATGCTCTGACAATTCTCTCTCGTATATAGTACAAATAGTAAATATTCGCCGAATACAGCATATCCATCTAACGTGCCATTGACATGTAAACACCATTCGACGGTTTCGCAGTACAGCACTGATAGGAACGGGAAGACTAGTAATGTCGAATCAGGAGATTGTGAATCGCGTATTCCTTCGAAAAACAAGTCGATATCCTTCTCATTTACGGAGAGCGCCAATGAAATTCAGTGAGAGCTAGAGACTTACTGAAAGACATCCTCAACGTGCTCACCCTACACGTCGTACATTTAAATATGTGTATGATAAACTGAGAACAAATGGATCATTAACGCAACGGAAACATATTCGGCAAAGGAAAGTTACTAACGGGGAAACGGAAATTGGTACTCTTGCCACTTGCGAGCTAACATCCGATAGATGTTTGGGCTCACATGCGGCTCCTCTTCGTCGAAATTTCTTGGCTCAAACTCGTCCAGGGCTTGAACCGGACGTGTCACATTATACGCCCTAAATTAGACACTTGTGGCCCTTTGGTTAAATTGTCTGGCTGATGGAATGTTTGCAAAATACAAAATTAACATAACATATAACAACAGTAATAATAGTATCGGGAACAAAATTAACGACCCAAAAATGATGGAGGCCACACAGTTGCGATTTGGTTAGAAAATGTTTATCCAGAAAGAAACCTAACTGTGAAAGTGGTCGTATTTAGAATTACTATTACACTCGAGCGCATATCTATTTGACACAGTTCGACCATTCACAATCTCATCGCAAAACACAAGTCCAACACTCCACCTCGATATTTACGCGAAAAATAAGAGTTCACACCAGGTGCGCGGCTGCTCACCGCTCAGAGACTGAGTCCCGCGATACCACACAACCAGACATTTTCTGAGTCCTTCCACCTCCTAGCTACATAACGACCGACTGTCCGCTTTCGCGTCTTAATCCGAAATGTACCCTTTGGTGTCTCCAGTCGAACTGTACCGTATGGTGTCTCGACCAGAACTGCCCTCTGCTCATCTCCAACAGCGTTTCGTGCGCGCCGAACATCTTCGCTCAACTGATTAGCGCAGTTCCCTTTCCTGAAGCCGTCCATCTGTTTGGCTACAGCTTATTCTACATTATTGTATATTTCAACGTTTATTGCACATTTTAAATAATCAAAGCTCGACCACTTCCACGTTATAAGTAAAGTAACAATTTCCATTACATAAAACCAATTCAATTTTCTTCTTAGCCTTGAATGTCGCGGCCAGTAGCCTTGCACCAATGTGCTTTCTGATACATAAATAAAGAACGAAAGTAACTATTGTGCACTAAACCTTACAACAAATATTCTACTACCTAATGATTCAATAAGGAGGTATGCTGTCACTTTTCAATGTGTTTTGGGTGGATGAAATGATGATCTGATGCTTAATTGAAAATACGTAATTTAAATTTACTATATCTTTTAAGGAAATAAAGTTACAGAGTTGATATTTACACCATTTGTCAATTTAATGATGCGCTTCTATATGAAGTGTCGATCGTTAAGATCGACCAAAGCGTTCAGATTTTAGCATTCAGGTCTTTGCACAAAACTTATTAATTTCACTTTAACAGTAAATAAATCCTAAACTATTATAGATACACTCAATATTCAAGTTTTATTGAGATCACAATGAAATCTCATGAAGGATGGCAGATTAAAATTGCTGTGACTTCATTCCCTGCATTACTACCGAATTAAATAGTTTTCACAAATCTTTCCCTTCATGGCCGATCTCAGGTCCGCCATATTTAACACTGTTACGTAACCTCGGCCACAATAGCCTTCTACTGGGTTTCCGTATGACGCAGGTTCTCGTCTGTCTCACTCGCACACTGCAGCGCTTAGGCCCCAGTAGACAATGGGCGCCTGCGTGTTTCCCCTTCTCATGGTGAATCTGCGGCCTTTGTGGCACGCGGTCCTGGACGACAGGGTTCGTTTCACAATTCCTGTAGCCTGACTTTTTCGGTCATATATTTAAATGAGAGCGCAATGCTCACACACTGTGATTCGAGATCCTTGTGTTAGTTTGCGTCAAATTGCAAGGGAATCTGGCATGAGCCAAAGTAGTGTTGTTCGTGTTCTACGAGTACATCGCCATAAAAATCATCCTTACCATATCAATCTCCACCAAGAATTAACTGGTACGGATAGTATGCGTCGCATTGAATTCGGCGATGGGTTCAATTTCAGATTCAGAGGGATGATACATTTATTAATTTGATTTTATTTATTGACGAGGCTACATTCACGATCCATGAAAATAATAATTTGCATAACATGCCTTATTGGGCAACTGAAAATCCATGTTGGCGGCGGCAAGTTGCACACCAAAACCCGTGGTCGGTGAATGTATGCTGGGGGATTCTGGAGGACAGAATTATAGGCCCCTATTTCATCGAAGGAAATCTTAATGGTAGGAAGAACACCACATTCCTGCAAGAAACTGTTAGGTCTTGTACTTTTAGGAACAAGAACAGAATGTGCTATCAACACGATGAGTGTCTGGCACATTTTCCGGTGATGGCTAGCAATGAGTTGCAGAGACAATTCCCAAATCGTTCGATTGGACGCGGAGGAGATGTGTCGTGGCCGGCTCGTTCGCCGGACTTGACGCCACTGGCTTTTCTTGTCGTGGGGATTCGTAAAAGACGTTGTTTATAGAGACCTGCCAACTGTACCTAAAGATATGCGAGAGAGAAATGTCAGAGCATATGCTCCGATAAGCCAACGTGATAAGGAATACCATTCAATCCATGATACGAAGATTGCACTACTTCATTGACACCAATGGTCATCACTCCGAACACCTATTGTAAATGGACATTCATGCCACCATTTAGACCTTCGTTGACCTTCAAAGACCTTACACGTCATTGGATTCGTCTCGATAGCTGCAGATTTCTTCACTTGCGCCATCGGGTGGAAGGTGGTGGGTACCTGGGTTCCGCTTAATAGGTCAGGAGTCCATTACACACCTCGGAAGCGGCTATACGGGTAGCAGGGGCTGTGCGGAAGGGACTTGGTGGTTTCTTAGGTTAGAGGGTCTCCGGGAACCATCGGAAGGGAATGCAAAGTACATCTATTTAAAAATGCTGATAAAAATTCTCTTACGGCCATTTTAAGAGACAGTCTCCACTCCTTCCGATCTCATCACGTAAGCGTAGAAAAGATATGGAATGATTTCAAAAGATAGTATCGACGGCAACTGAGAGATATATACCACATAAATTAATAAGTGATGGTTTAGATCCACCATGATACACAAAAAGGGTCAGATCGCTGTTGCAGAAGCAACGAAAAAACCATGGTTTTGCAGAAGTTCGAAATATAGCCTGTACTTCAATGCGAGAAACTTTTAATAATTTCCACAACGAAAGTCTGCCTCGGAATCTGGCAGAAAACCTAAAGACTTTCTGGTCGTACGTAAAGCACACCAGTGGCAAGACGCAATCAATACCTTCACTGCGCGATAACTGATGACAGTGCCACTAAAGCAGGGTTATTAAAGACGGTTTTCCGAAACTCCTTCACCAAAGAAGACGAATTAAATATTTCTGAACTCCAATGAAGAACAACTGCGAAGATGACAAACATAGAAGTAGATATCCTCGGTGTAGAAAAGCAGCTTAAATCACTTAAAAAAGGCAAGGCCTCCGGTCCAGATTGTATACCAGCCATGTTCCTTTCAGAGTATGCTGATGCGATTGTTCCATATTTAGCAATTATACACAACCGCTCGCTCACAGAAAGTTCCGTACCTAAAGACTGGAAAATTGCTCGGGTCACAGTAATACCCAGTCAGGGAAATAGGAGTAATCCACTGAATTACAAGCCATTATGACTAACGTCCATATGCAGAAGTGTTTTGGAACATATACTACATTCTAACTCTATGAATTACCCCCAAGAAAACGATTTATTGACACATAGTCAGAACGGATTCAGGAAACATTGTTTTGTAAAACACAACTAGCTCTTTATACTCATTACGTAATGAGAGCTATAGACAGGGGATGTCATATTGATTCCATGTTTTTAAATTTCCAGAAGACTTTCGACACCGTTCCTCACAAGTGTCTTCTAACCAAACTGCGTGCCTACGGAGTATCGCCTCAGTTGTGCGACCGGATACGTGATTTCCTGTCAGAAAGGTCATAGTTCGTACTAATAGACGGAAAGTCATCGAGTAAAACAGGAGTAATATGTGGCGTTCCCCAAGGAAGTGTTATAGGCCCTCTATTGTTCCTGATCTATGTTAACGACATAGGAGACAATCCGAGTAGCCCTCTTAGATTATTAGCAGATGATGCTATCATTTACCGTCTTGTAGTCATCATATGATCAAAACGAATTTGCAAAATGATATAGATAAGATATCGTTGTCGGACGAAAAGTGACAATTGACCCTGAATAAAGAAAAGTGTGAAGTTATTCACATGACATCTAAAAGAAATCCTCTAAATTTCGATTAACCGATAGTCCACAAAAATCTGAAGGCAGTAATTTCAACTAAATACTTAGGGATTACAATTACAAGTAACCTAAATTTTAACGATCACATAGATAATGTTGTGGGCAGAGCAAACCAAAGACTATGATTCATTGGCAGAACACTTAGAAGGTGCAACAGATCTGCTAAAGAGACTGCTTACACCACGCTTGTCCGCCATATTCTGGAGTACTGCTGTGCGGTGTGGGATCCGCATCGGGTGGGACTGCCGGATGACATCGAAAAAGTACAAAGAAGGGCAGCTCGTTTTGTATTATCGTAAAATAGGGGAGATAGTGCCACAGACATGATACGTGAATTGGATTGGCAATCACTAAAACAAAAGCGTTTTTCGTTGCGACGGGATCTTCTCATAAAGTTTCAATCACCAGTTTTATGATAACCGTGCATGGGACGCTAATCCGCGTCTTGTGTGGAAGTACCCGGTAGTGTTTGATTAGTCCTGCGTGTGAAATGTGTATATTTCATTAGCATCCTTGTGTGTGTGTGTGTGTGTGTGTGTGTGTGTGTGTGTGGTTTGGTTTTGTGTGGTTATCATGTGTTACGAAATACGAAATAAAAGTGCTAGACTCATGAATCGGGATCAATACACAGCAAGAAAGAGTGCCAGACAAGGAATTGGAAGTGAACCAACCAACTGTTGTCGCTGTTTGGCTATGGTGAAAAGTTCAGGCGTGACGTTGACCGCTCTGATTGGAGGAAACCAGATCCATCGCGTAAAGTTTCATCTATCAAGTAATTTTAATCGGGCTATAGTTCCGGGCTTCTGCAGTATTGTCGTCTTTACGGGATACCGTTAGGGATGTGGGTTTACACTAATGTGTGACCACTGGCCAAGAAACAATAATAATTCGTGCGTTACATGTACGAGACAACAAATGTTTGATTAATATGTCATGCGCAAAACCTTTCAGAGTTTGTAATTCACTACAGTCACTACGAAATCATTTCCGGTGGATTCACTCAAAAGAGTATCTCAGTACTTCATCTTTCTTATTAAGGTTCATGGCCCCAGAGTTGCAAATCTAGTCGTAAGAAACCTTAATGGTCCCCATATCTGAAGGTAAGTTCCGGAAATTTCTTCTACACTGTCGTTGTCAACCGGCTTTCAGCTTCAGGAAGAGCTACATATTGCAGTCAAATTTACAGTTACAGGTTCGCACATAAATGCCAGTTTACTGTTTGTAAAGCACTTCAGTATGACAATAAACCGAAATTTTATCATTCAAATATTAATGTTAAGGCCTTCGGTACACAATATTTCCATCATAGCAGCATACTCTGTACTGCAGAGCTTTTTGTCTTTAGGAATACATGGAGGAAGGTATGTCAGAAATGTTAGGAGGAATCCTCGGGCATTGTGCGTAAGATGTTTTAATGATAGCAGTATTGGCTTGCTGGGACGAATGCAGGTACATTAACAGTCGTGATATCAGTGCAAAAATTTACATCTACATCACCTAAGGCCTCCTTGATATCACTAGTTCTCATGTGCATGGGATATAAAAACGGACATTGAAGTGATGACATTTCTTTCTGTGTGATGCATGTGCAAACTAAAAACGTAGCTTCATCGAATTAAATTCACCGAAAAAAAAGGAAATGCAGTGAATCGAAATGAAATAAGTGGGCATGTTCAGAAATGCTGAAGGTCAAAATAGTGATTACGTCGGGATACTTGAAAATTTGTCTGGAGGCGTGAGAGGTTAAAATGACTGCTCGGTGTAAGCGGCAGATCCAGGATCGGATCCCAGTCCGATATTAATGACAACTTGTCAGGAAAATTCATTAAATGCGTAGTTCTCAGAGCAACACCCGTAAAGTACTCTTCGCCGTTGCAGGGAGACTATAAGCGCACGTGTCAGCTGGGAAGCTGCCGGCATCATGCCACTGTGTATGGGCAGTAAAAGGTTTTATGGAAGTAGTCGGGGCGCCCCGGCGGCGCTTCCAGCTTTATGGCTGGTCAAGCGGACGTCTCTCTATGGACTGCGTCTACTTGTTCCGATGTGGGGCACCACGTGGCCCCACTGGGCTGGCAGAGCTGCCGCGGTCCGGCGTTATGAAAGGGGAAAGATGTATGTAGGCCAGCCATGCCGGTAAACAGACTCTCACAAATCCCGCGCCTCTCAACAGGAGAGTTAAGCATTTTCTCCCACTCTGTAGCCAAGTCTAAACAGGACAGCGTAGGACTTCAGTCAATGAATTCTTTGTGGCAGAGTGGGAATGAAACCTCGGTTGAACCAACCAATTTCAGGCATTTCATCGATTCCTATAACCTGGATGGTACGGCTGAAGACCACAACCGAATTATTGACTGGTGCTAGTCAAAAACAAGGTGGTGCATCGCTGTCGACAGGACATTAGACCATACTTTCCTTTGTGGGGGTCAGTATCGTGTTTGTTGATTTCGGATACTTTTTCAGTTATCTATTACTTGAAGATTTTCACAAAAAGTGTAAACTGAGTCTCTATATGAGATCTCGTTCTTCATATAACTTACGGGAAAGCAGTTGGGCTACGTAGTGGACAACAGCAGATATTTCGAGGGGAGCACACTCTGTTATTCACAAAACAAAACTTCCGCAAGTAACCGTCGTGCAAAATAATTTAAAACCTCGGTTTGCAGACGGAAAGATAACACACACACACACACACACACACACACACACACACACACACACACACGCACACACACACACACAGTAAACGCTAGTGGCACCACGCAACCAAAGGTGACCGACGTCAGAATTTATCGCTAGCTAAAATTAATAATCTGTTTTCGACAAGAGAGAGAGTAGGACTCTACGTAGAATTTAAACAAAAATCTCCATCTGTATTTATGAGATCATTTGCTAATTTCATTTCAACTGCTTCCTTTACAACGCCATCCAAATAGCTGGGAGTGATTGCCATAATCTCCACGTTGTTATATTCCACAGAGTGACCGGTGCGAAGACTATGTTCGGCAATGGCGAAATTGGTAACGGTATTAACTGTCCCCGCATAGACACTGCCTTCAGTTTAACTCTTCAGCGATGGTCGCGTCTCCTAATCATGAACCTTAGCGTAACGGGAGGTGAACAATGTTGCAGAAGTTCATGTACCATTTGAACATTCATTTGTTTGATATCTTGAAATAGATCTTCTCTAAATGTAGAGTTGCAGTGTTCTTTGCCCTTTAAAATATGGCCTCCTGTCGGAAAGTGTTGTGGGCTGTCGAGTACCAGTAGAAAGGTTACCAAGATGAGAACAACCCCACCGTGGATAGAATATATATAAAATTCCTATTACTGACTTGTTGGTACAAAGCTTTAATTAATGTCATCAAGAGAAAAAGAAAGAAATGCGGTGTTAGTGCCAGCTTGTCTACAGTTCATCTACTTAACACACGAATTCTAGGTCGTTCTTGGCTTTCAAGAAAATTGCAGAAAGTACGAGCATTATGAAAACGAACAGAAAAGCAGTTTCTCCTCGTGGTTTTGTAGAGGGAAGACCTGGGATAGGATATGGTGCAGATGTAACACGGGCGAGTCCTTACAACGGCCTCAGTATCTTTCTCCCCTCTGTGACGGTGGGGCATTGTATAGCTTCCCTTCCCCTTTGTCTCGATCACAGTCTTTCATGTTCTGCATTTTGCAACGTTTAATACAACATTCAATGTCTTCTACTCATCAAGGTCATATTTTAGGTCTAAACATGAAGATCGTAGAGTAATTAGAAGAAATAGATGTTACTATTTCGAGACACAGACCGCCGTTATTCTCCGCAGGGTGTCTCATGCAAGAGAAACTACGCGTTCCTCCGCCTCTAGAAAAAGGTTGCAGAACACTAATTTCGCCAAGTTTTCGCTTCCTTTCCTCGCCTTGCCTCGGTGTCTTGCATAGCGAAATACGTTCACTGAATAAACGTCTGTTTCCACTTCACTTACTAAAACAGTTTAGCCTCAAAAATAAAAATTTAAAGCCACAGTAGGCACCATAACTTGTGGGGCGGCTGGTGGAAGTTATACCTGTTAATTAATGTTTGGTTTGTAATGTAGAAACATTTCCCGGCCGATGCACCAATTGTGGGGCGGCTGGTGGAAATTATGTTGTTATATTTAAAATGTAGAATGCAATGTAGAAAAGATGCATTTCCCGGCCGATTAACCATATGTGGGGCGGCGGGTGGAATTAATTGTTATATAAATGTTCCTATTATTTATGCTGTTGTTTTGCCGTTCTCAACACTAACTACAATTTTGGCAACCAGAAAGTGATTAGCAAAACGTGAAGCCTGTAATTAGAATTCCTAGTGCCCAATTCATCTGAGAAATACACTTATAGCTACAGCTTATAGCTCTGAGGAATTAGGAGATTGTCTGCGATTCATAATCAAAACGATCCTGTAAAAACGTTCGCTATATTCTGAAAGTCACAGATAAAAAAAAAAAAAAAAAAGAATCTACACAATCCAACTACCAGAGCAGTTCAGAGTCGAGTCTAATGCGCTGATGCAACTATAATTGTCCAAATTAAATGTTTTAGTAAATGCTCGCCATAATTTGATGATAATGTTCATCAAACGCAATGCTAAATAATGGTAGAATGTCTGTCCCGCGGCGGCACGTGAAAATACGACATACGCATACTGAAGATATATCATTAAAGTTATCCCAGAATTAACACTTCACTCGAAAACGATTTCATGGTTACGCGTATCCCGAGTAGCCTATTACGGCATCCGAGGCTGTTTGTAGCAATGATATCGACGCGACGCGACTCCCGACACAGATGGTGTGCTATTCAGTGTCTGAAGAGAACTGGGGCCTTTTTTCCTCGTGCAGCGTTCTTATATATAAAGCCGCGGCTAAGGGAACGCCTGATCAAATCGGCTCTCTGGACTAGCCGCTGGGCTAGTAATGCACCACTTTAAGTTATTGAATAAATCATCGCTTCCTTTGCTGATGGCCGATGAAGTTCCCAATTTAAATGTGCATTCAGCACACAGGTAAGTAATCATAATAAAAATCTGACGTGGCTAAGTCAATTATTTTGGGCGAGAGAATTAATTTAATTACACTGCACGCAGTAGACGAGCACTGAACTTGCCCTTTGGAGATACGCTATTGCTATAGTTTTATAGTTATTCAATTGAAACTTCTCACATCTTTATGATTATAGCGGATCTCCCTTCTACTTAAATTTAAACATCCTAGCCTTATTTAATCGCCTACTTAGTCTATCTTGCTTCCTTAATTTTTAAGATAAAAACCAGAAAATTATGTATTTCAACTAAAATTTTAATTTGTGAGATGCAGAATACTGTTTCTACTAAATTATTATGAAAAAAGAATCTAAATATAAATTTTTAAGTCTCTAGCTCTCTTCTGTTGCGCCAATGATTTTTACAGAAAAACGTCCAAATTTCGAAAATGGTTAAAGTTATTGAACTGACATTCAACACATATTGATTTAGTATTACTCCTGACATGCTAGAAACGTTTCAGGTTATTTACTTGATTTTTAAAGTATTGCGCAACATTTATGACGTCAGAGATAGTTACAGCAGACTAGGCTGGCACACAATGGAAAGACTGATGTGAATTTTATACGGCGTGAGTAGGCTGCTTCCCTACAAACTGATTTAAACAATTTGTAAACGAAACGCTTTGAAAATATGACTAAAAATAGTACAAACTGTTACGTTACATAGTAAAGCTGGTTTGACACACTGTCTTCAATGACTGTTGTTATATTTCTCTCTTTTCTTTACGAAAGTATGTAACGGGCAAATTTTCGTGTAGAAATTTATAACACCATTAGGAGCAACAAAAATATTTCCTCTTATGTACCCATACAGGAAAATATGCAACTAGCTCATGTTATGATAGTTGTAGGTTTAGGTTTGAAGATCACTAAGAGAAAGCCATCATCGATTATCGGTCACACGACCACACCGAAACTGCTCGGTGCTCAGTACTGTTGAAAAACAAATTCTTTTACGTCCAAACAAGTGCAGCAGTCGATCTGTACAAACGGTGTGATGTCGCCATAGAAACGCATTGTCCGACGATTTCGCCATGAGAATTGAAAAACTGTCATGAAACATACATTTGGTTGTTTCTGCACTCTGTCGTCTGATCGGGGAATACTCATTTCCAAATGCGACATTATGTCCATACACTACAACACTTACGGAGCAAGTTGACTCGCCAGAAGAAATAAACAATGAGATCTAGGAAATCTGTATTTTGATTTGTTCTGTACCGCAGTATGAGTGTGCGGTCATGCACATGCAGTTACAACTGATTAAAATAAATATAACTTGTAATTGGCATCTACAAAAACAATAAACCTTTATATAATATTAGTTTATTTGTTTTCGTTGGAAAAACATTCATTGCTCCTTCCTTCTTTCGAAGATTCTTGGTTACTAAATGACACAATTTGCATTACAGATCCAATCATAAAAAACAGTGGTTTTTATATTCGGTCGGTGGTTTTCCTTATGATCGCTGTAATTTTCTCTGGGGTACTGCTGGCGATCGGTTCTTCTGATACGAAGAGACACTGAGCTTTCCTACGACATCAAAATATTTTCGACTTCTTAGTAGCGTAACTGATGTACAAAAGGTATGTTATTGTCATCTATTCGAAAAATTCTGTGTTTTCCATCACTTTTGTGACATTTCTCTACCTCTGTCTCAAATATTGGTTCAAATGGCTCTGAGCACTATGGGACTTAACATCTGAGTTCATCAGTCCGCTAGAACTTAGAACCACCTTAACCTAACTAACCTAAGGACATCACACACATCCATGCCGGAGGCAGGATCCGAACTTGCGATCGTAGCAGTCGCGCGGTTCCGGACTGAAGCGCCTAGAACCGCTCAGCCACCACGGCCGGCTCTTAAATATTGTTGGCGTACATTGCAGTAGGTACTGGGAGATGAAGAAGCTTGCACAGGATAAAGTACCATGGAGAGCTACATCAAACCAGTCTCTGGACTGAAGACACATAACAACAATACATGATTTTGTAGTCAAGGATATTCCGTAGCGTTAATACACTGCAAACGTGTTTGTAAACATCAAACTTTAGTCACCTTCACGTAACGAACAGTTCAGCGTTTCATTACAACCACTACCCCCTGAATTTTATTTTATTCAGGTTTAGGATGCGTCTTGCGTCTGTTTGCAACGTTTTGAGACAATCTTAGACTCTCTCACTATTGAGCCACTGAAGTTTTCTTCATTTATGTGAAACTTAATAACCTCCCCACAACACAATGTGCAATGGAAGTGCAAAGATATGACGACATAGCAAGTAGACGATCTGTCAGTAGGGCGGATACTACACTAAAAAACTAGTTTGTCAGAAACGATAAATAATCTTTAATGTTACCATTGATGCAATTCAAACCTGTTACATACTTTAGTTTGGCGTTAGTCAGCTGGTCAGCCAGCAGTAGCCGGCCTAGACACGTGCAGCAACAGGGAAGTAATCGACTTTGTTACATTTTATGAGTTCCTAACCAGGAGTTAATTGTAGAGTTGCATCTATGTGCTTTGTTAGTTTAGTTTCTTGAGTTTCTGCATGTTAATTTAATATAAACACTTGCCGCACTTTCGTTTGTTTCGGAAAGTAAACCGATTTTATGACATACTACAAGTTCCTAATCAGGATCGAAGTATTTAGTCTCACCTGTGTACTTTGGTAGCTCAGTTTTTGAATCTCTGCATGTTAATCTAGTATATTGTACACAATTCTCGCATTTTCCTCCATGTCTATAGTAGAGATCTGTAGTATGTGTCAATTGACATTGTTTACCAGTGTAGTGTAGTTTACCACAGTCCTTAGTATGGTTAGGGACTACGATGGCTGTGTGCTGATACGAGCCGAGCTGGCGACACTTCGCTCTCAGCTCCAGGCTGTGATGGCTTCGGTTACACAGCTTGGAACTGCAGTGGATGGGCAACAATACTGCTGTGGGTCAGCCGTGCGGATCCAACGGACGTCCAGCACGTCTGAGCCCGGCGATCGGCCTGCACCGGCGGCCAGCCCACTGAGGCTTACCATTCACCCATGGTCGGGTGGGAGGTCGCCTCAGGGCGTGGCAGGTGGTGAAAGACTTCCCAGGAGGCCGCACGTAAGGCCTCCCCATTTAGTGTGACTAACAGCTTCCAGGTGCTGTCTGTGGCCGACACTGTCACTCAGCCAGATGCTGTCTCCTGTCCTGTTTCAGAGGAAACGTTGCAGCCTGCAAGACCCGGGCAGCCACAGAGGGTGGGATTATTGGTAGGGGTATGGGGCTCCATAGGGACATGGCTGTCAAGGAGGCGAAGAAAGCCGAAGTGCACTCGGTGTGCATCGCAGGTGGAGTCATTCCAGATGTAGGAAGGGTCCTTCCAGATGATGTGAAGAGCACAGGGTGCAGCCAAATGCAGGAGGTGGCTCACGTCGGTACAAATGATGTGTGTGACTTGGGATCGGAAGAGATGCTGGTTTCGAGATGCTAACATAAGTGCTAAAGGCTGCCAGTCTTGTGCGAAATGAAACCAAGCTCATCATTTGCAGCATAACCGACAGGACACATCTCAGATATCTGCTTCAGAGCCGAGTGGAGAGAGTGAATCAGAGGTTCAGACGGTCCTGCGACCGTGTAGGCTGCAGATTCCTCGACATGCGCCATGGGGTGGTTGGGTTTAGCGTTCCGCTGAACAGTTCAGGCGACCTCTACATGCAGGAGGCGGCTACACGGATAGCAGGGGCTATGTGGAGTGGAATCGGCCGAGTTTTGGGATGTAGGGTCTCGGGGAAATACAAAAAGGGTTTCAGTCTCAAAGGGTGCAGATTATACATAGTAAGAATATAAATACAGGAATTATCGGTATAACAGTTGTTAATTGTCATAGCTTTGTTGTGAAAGTACCAGAGTTGAAAGCGCTAATAGAAGGCACTGATGCTCAAGTCATTACCGGCACTGAAAGCTGGCCAAAGTCGGAGGTAAGTGTACCCGAAATTTCTGCGAAGAACCTGACGGGCTTCCGAAAGGATAGGCTAAACACAGTTGGCGGTGGTGTGTTTGTTGCTGTTAGAACTAGTTTACGTTGTAGCGAAATTGAAGTAGACAGTTCCTGTGAGTTGGTACCGGCAGGGGTCATTCTTCACAGGTGGGATAAAATTATAATTGGATCTTTCTACCGACCTTCCGACTCAGGTCATGCAAATGCTGAAAGGTTCAAGGAAAACATGAGTTTGATTTCCAACACGTAGCCGACTCATACAAATAAAGTTGCTGGTGACTTTCATATACCCACGATATGTTGGCGAAAATACATGAATAATTCCGGAGGTATGCATAAAGACCATCCGAAATTAAGCTGAACGCATTCTCTGAAAATTATTTCGAGCAGTTTGTTCATGAGCCCACGCGAATAGTAAACGGTTGTGAAAACACACTTGACCTTCAGCAACGAATAATCCTGAGCTCCTGTCGAGTATCAAAACGAATACAGGGATTAGTGAACACAGGGCTGTCGTAGCGCGATTGAGTATTGTAATCCCCAAATGGTCCAAAAATAAACGTAAAATATAACTATTCAAAAAGGCAGATACCAGTAAACTTGACGCCTCGCTGGGAGACAATTTCCTCTCCTTCCAAAACAATAATGTAAGTATACACCAGATGTGGGCTGAAATCAAAGAAGTAGTGTCTACAGCAATTGAGACATTTTACCAAATAAATTAACAAACAACGGAGGTGATCCCCCTTGGTACACAAAACGGGTCAGAACACTGTTGCAGAAACAACCTAAAAAACATGCCGAATGTAAACAATAGCAAAATCTCCAAAATTGACGATCTTTTATGGAAGTTCGAAATTTAGCGCGGACCTCAATGCGAGATGCGTGTAATAGTTTCCACAACGAAACTTTATCCCGAAACATGGCAGAAAATCCCAAGAGATTCTGGTGCTATATAAAGTATGCTAGCGGCAAGACACAGTCAATGCATTCTCTGCGCCATAGCAATGGAAATACTATCGACGATACTGCTGCGAAATCAGAATTGCTAAACACAGCCTTTCGAAATTACTTTACCAAAGAAGACGAAGTAAATATTCCAGAATTCGAATCAAGAATAGCTGCCAACATGAGTAACGGAGTAGTGAAGCAACTAAAATCACAAAGTAAAAGCAAGTTTTCTGGTCCAGACTGTATACCAATTTGCTTAACAATCATATGCAACCCCTCGCTCGACTGAAGACCCCCACCCAAAGACTGGAAAGTTCCACATGTCAGACTAATATTCAAAAAAGGTAGTAGGAGTAATGGACTAAATTACAGGCCCATATCGTTAACGTCGATATGCAGCAGGGTTTTGGAACATGTATTTTGTTCGAACATTATGAATTACGTCGAAGAAAACGGTTTATTGACACACAGCCAAAACTGATTTAGAAAACATCGTTCTTTCGAAACACAACCAGCTCTTTACACGCACGAAGTGTTGAGTGCTATTGACAAGGTATTTCAAATTGATTACGCATTTCTAGATTACCAAAAGACTTTTGACACTATCACACAAGCGGCTTGTAGTGAAATGGCGTGCTTATGGAATAACGCCTGAGTTTAGTGACTGGGTTCGTGATTTCCTGTCAGAGAGGTCACAGTTAGTAGTTTTGAGGAAGAGCCATCGAAGCAGTGATTTCTGACGTTCCCCAAGATAGTGTTATAGGGCCTCTGCTGTTCCCTCTCTATAAAAATGATTTAGGAGACAATCTGAGCAGCCGTCTTAGGTTGTTTGCAGACGATTCTATCGTTTATCGTCAGGTAAACCCGCCAGAAAATCAAAACAATTTACAAAACTGTTTAGAAAAGATATTCGAATGGTGATAAAATTGGCTTTTGTCCCCAAATAATGAAAAGTGTGAGGTCATCCACATAGTGCTATAAATAATCCGTTAAACTTCGATTACACGATAAAACAATCAGATCTAAAGGCCGTTAATTCAACTAAATTCCTAGGAATTACAATTACGAAGAACTTAAATTGGAAAGAAGTCATAGAAAATATTGTGGGGAAGACTGCGTTTTATTGGCAGGACACTTTAGAAGTTGCGACAGATCTACTAAAGAAACTGCCTGCACTACGCTAGTCCGTCCTCTTTTGAAGTACTACTGCGCGGTGTGGGACTCTTACCACAGAGGATTAATGGAGTACATCGAGAAAGTTCAAAGAAGAGAAGCACGTATTGTATTATCCCGTAATAGGGAGGGGGGGGGGGGAGTGTCACGGATGTGATACAGGATTTAGTACGGATACTATTAAAACAAGGCGTTTCTCGTTGCGGCGTAATCTTCTCACGAAGTTTCAATTACCAACTTTGTCCTCCGAACACGAAAATATTTTGTTGACCTACATAGGGAGAAATGATCATCATAATAAAATGAGGGAAACCACAGCTCCCGTGGAAAGATATTGTTTGTTGTTGTTGTGGTCTTCAGCCCTGAGACTGGTTTGATGCAGCTCTCCATGCTACTCTATCCTCTGCAAGCTTTTTCATCTCCCAGTACCTACTGCAACCTACATCCTTCTGAATCTGCTTAGTGTATTCATAAGATATAGCTCTTCGATTTTACCGCGTTCTGTTCGAGAGTGGAATAATACAGAATTATTGTTAAAGTGGTCCGATGAATATTCTGGGAGACACTTAAGTGTGATTTGCAGAGTATCGATGTAAGTGAATAAATAGCTTCAGTCACAAAATTATTACATTTCCCCGCTTTCATCTGTATTAGTTTTCTATTAGTATTCTACTCTCATCTTTCTCTTCATCCATACATAGTATGATTCGCTAGATACAAACCATTAACATTTAAGCAATATCATTTGCACTACATATTGTTTCATACACAGTATAGCTATCGATCAGCCAACAATACTTTTCAATACATATAGATGTTTCATTGTCAAAGGATTCATAGCATATCTGAAGCGGTAGGGAGCTGGTTGTTGAGTGGTAAGGTGCAGAGCAAATTAAATCTTACTCCCACAAGTAACAGTTTATTATCAGTTAAACCCCAAGGCAAGTTTGCTTCTTCCAAATGTCTGAATTCCAACCGGCGTCTCAGGGTCAAGAACACACACCGCAAGTTTGGCTGTCGTCTTCACACGATGTTCAAGCTACAGGGTTGTCAATACAGCCGTGGCAACAGCGAACTGTGAACTGTCACCGAACGGGGTGGCGCAGTGGCTAGCACACTGGACTCGCATTCTGGAGGACGACGGTTCAATCCCGCCTCCGGCCATCCTGATTTAGGTTTTCCGTGATTTCCCTAAATCGCTCCACGCAAATGCTGGGATGGTTCCTTTGAAAGGGCACGGCCGACTTCCTTCCCCGTCCTTCCCTAATCCGATGAGACCGAAGACCTCGCTGTCTGTTCTCCTCCCCGAAACAATCCAATCCAATCCAAACTAAGAACTGTGAACTATATACAGTTTAGCTGAAAGGTCCGTCAGCACACGCTGAAGCGCCAATCAAACTGGTATGGGCATATTCAAACACAGATATATGGAAACAGGCAGAATACGGCCATGCGGTCGGCAACGTCTGTATAACACAAGTGTCTGGCGCGTTTGTTAGCTCGGTTTCGGCTGCTACAATGGCAGGTTATCACGATTTAAGTGAGTTTGAACGTGGTGTTACTACCGGCGCAGGAGCGACGGGACACAGCAACGCGGAGGTAGTAATGAAGTGGGGATTTTCCCGTCCGATCATTTCACAAGTGTACCGTCAGTATCAGGAATCTCGCAAAACATCAAATCTCGGACATTGCTGAGGGAGGAAAAAGATTCTGAGAAACGGGCCCAACGACCACCAAGAGAATCGTTCAACGTAACAGAAGTGCAACCCTCCGCAAATTAATGCAGATTTCAATTCTAGGCCATCAAAAAGTGTCAGCGTGCGAATGCAACATTGATTTGGGTTTTCGGAGCCGGAGGCCCACTCGTGTACCATTGATGACTGCGCGACACGAAGCATTACGCCTCGCCTCGCCTCGCCTCGCTGACATTAAACTGCTGATGACTGGAAACATGTTGCCTCGTCGGACGAGTCTGGTTTATAATTGTATCGAGCGGATGGACGTGTACGGGTACGGAGACAACCTCATGAATCCATGGACCTTGCATGGCATCAGGGGACTGTTCAATCCGGTGGAGGCTCTATAATTGTGTGGGGCATGTGCAGTTGATATGGGACCCCTGAAACGTCTAGATACGACTCTGACAGGTGACACGTACGTAAGCATCCTGTCTGATCACCTGCACCCGTAGTGCATTCCACGGACTTGGGCAATTCCAGCAGGACAACGCGACACCCCAAACGAGCAGAATTGCTACAAAGTGGCTCCAGGAACACACTTCCGATTTCAACTTCCGATGGCCACCAAACTCCCCAGATATGAACATCATTGAGCATATTGGGATGCACTGGAACGCGCCATTTAGAACAGATCTCCACCCCGTCGTCCTCATGAATTTATGGACAACCCTGCAGAATTCATGGTGCCAGTTCTCTCCAGCACCAGTTCAGACATTATTCGAGTTCATGCCACGTCGTGTTGTAGCACTTCTGAGTGCTGGTGGGGTCCCTAAACGATATTAGACAGGTGTACCAGTTTCTTTGGCTCTGGTCGTCACCTCACTGTCCCCTGGCGGGAAGATGTCCTTCAGTTACCTAGCAACCGGACAGAGACATCCGCTACTACTGATACAAGAGGGTGGTCCATGGAATTAGAATGGCAGGGATGGGAGAAACTAACTGGTTAAAACCGATACCTGTATTTTAGTTCCGTATCCGGTATTTTCCGGTATTTGTTTGGTCTCAGTTATAACAGGTTTATCGGTTTACCATACCAGTGGTGCAAATAAGTTTCGTTTTAATTGAAACTTTTGTTAAAACGAGTTTGGTAGAGCGTTCTGCTCGTCTGAAACATTGGTTTCGTCTTTGGGTGGCATTGTTTCCCGTCAAAGAAGCCAACTTACAAATCAAGACGTTATAGAACAAATAATTATGAACAGATAAAAAAATAAATATTCATCATACATAAATTTGTTATTGAAATTTTAACTATTACCATGTAATTGTTCCTTGTAAGTGTTACATTTTGGCTACTTTTTAAAATGTTCATCTGAATTTCTATTAAATATCATCTTTGGTTTGGCAGAATAAAATCAATAGTATTTGACTTTCCATACATAAGCAAAGATATATTATCGGCTGAAAGCAGGTTTTACCTTCTAAATAGTTAAAGAAAATGAATACTACAGATTTTAGACAAAACCTGTTTTTTGGCTGCTATTTCTATGAGATAATACAAGGAAGTCGTGGCAACAGAAATAAATTAAAACTTATCATTTAATTCATAGTTCGTAATATAAATTGAATGTAGCTGATCTGCTGTCTGTGTCTACATAGTATGCCTTCATCTGCTGGTAGCTTTTGGAAATGTATGCTGCGTTCGCATCGACCATCTCTTCATAATTATGCTGGACAGATGTAGGTGATATTTTAATTTTAACTACTGGTGCAGCCTTTTGCACGATTGTTTTATGCATCTCCGCTGCAGGATGTGATTTTAGTAAGTGACTAAAAGTTTTGTGCTTGTAATACTTTGGTAATTTTCATGTATACTTAAAGCTACAAGCGTTTGTTTTTCTTCTGTCTCAGTTATGTTGATAAGTTTTTTGCTAATGAAGGTGTCTTCCTGTGTAGGTGTATTTTTGCTTCTGATGAAAGTATATTTAGATGTACCGAAACCGTGGTAAGGGTTTCAATAAATCTTTATCCTGCAACAGTTTGGCTGTTATCATTTACCGTGATGATATTTGATTGTATGTATCTTGAAACTTGTAATGCAAAAATTTGATAGAGTTTTAGAATCCTTCACTACTTTTCGATGTTATTGTTGGAAATTGCAACAATTAAAAAAATTAAAATTGGTTAATTCGGAAACCAGGTTTTTGAGCGATTTTAATTGTCAGGTTAAACTGAAGCTGAAAAAAACCGATGCAACCGAAAACACCTTGTTTCAGCCATGTCTAACGCACAGTCAACATCAATGAATTCAGTAGCTGTATGCCGCGTATACGAGGCCTAGGTGAAAAGATCGGTGTTTGTATAAATGTGGAGTACCATGGGTCCAATATCATCTTGATCTGCAGAGCAGTATTGTCTACATGGCATTATAACGTTGCATTGCGTATGTTTCGTTAAACTGGATAATTTGGAATACTTTGCGGTTCTAAAATTCTTTTATTTTTATGAAGTTTTTTCGCTTGTGATAGGTACAGTTTCATAAGGAGTCTGCTCTTTGATTTTTACAGTGGAAGAAATGGACTGCAAAATATTAACATTTCTATGTTTCTCTTGCAGACAATATACGTGAAGGACATCCCAGAACTGCAGCCACAGACGGAAACCTCGAGAAAATGCACGGTATGTTATTATGTATTCAACTATTAAAGCCATATGAATATAATAAAAAGCTACAGTGCATTTTAAGTAAAGCTTTAACTACGAGAAAGCTTTCTGCAAGATGGGTGACCCGTTTGTTGAACGCCAACCCAAAAATGAGGGGAAACGAATGTTAGGAACTTGTTTTAAAGAGAGCGCCTGGATCACCTATCACATTTGTACCGAAGACGGGACGCAGGTGGACCACCTCGGTCTGGAAACGAAACAGGAATTAAAGAATACTGGATTGAACTCAGTTGCCTCAGATTAAACAATCCTTGGGGACGAGTCTGTTAATTAAAGGAGAAACTGAAATCTGTTTCTTCGTTAATAATTTGGTTTGGCTGCGTAAATATTTACAATGAAATTTCAGAAATGTCTGTAGTATTTATATTGTTTTAAATTTAACGACTGTGTTATGAATGACAAAGCTATCTCCCATGTAATTAACCCTATGCTTAGTGCATCTTTCCTGTTGTAGTTACTCATGATTTGCGAGTATGTTTTGCTCGAAAGCATGTGCATGTTTTCTTAGGAATTTCGACCACTATAAATTACATACAACACACAGCACCTTGTAAGACAGTTTCTTTTTGGGGTTTACAAAGTTAATGATGGTGGTATATTTCTTGAAACTGGTGTCATAACTCAGTCCTGTTTTCTGGTTATCTGGATCTTTGTAGATAAGACACATATTACACTTCAGTCTCCATTCTTACAGGCTTTTACTATAATGGTGATTATATCCTTTTGAAAATAAATGTTTTTGTGTGCAGTGTGTAATATACATCCCAATATGGACCACATTTGTCTTGTGACTCATACCCACTGTATAGTGTTTTACAGCACACTGTATCAGCTACATCTCCTTTTATTGAAGTTGTTGCGCCACAGTGCCAAGTTTAAAAGCAGCCAAAAACTCTCAGACAAACAGAAGCTAAACGATGTCAAAGTTAGCGTAAGCAGGGCTATGCGTGAAGCGTTCAGTGAATTCGAAAGTAAAATTCTATGTACCGACTTGACAGAAAATCCTAGGAAGTTCTGGTCTTATGTTAAATCAGTAAGTGGCTCGAAACAGCATATCCAGACACTCCGGACGATGACACGCCTAAAGCTGAAATACTAAACACCTTTTTCCAAAGCTGTTTCACAGAGGAAGACCGCACTGCAGTTCCTTCTCTAAATCCTCGCACAAACGAAAAAATGGCTGACATCGAAATAAGTGTCCAAGGAATAGAAAAGCAACTGGAATCACTCAACAGAGGAAAGTCCACTGGACCTGACGGGATACCAATTCGATTCTACACAGAGTACGCGAAAGAACTTGCCCCCCTTCTAACAGCCGTGTACCGCAAGTCTCTAGAGGAACGGAAGGTTCCAAATGATTGGAAAAGAGCACAGGTAGTCCCAGTCTTCAAGAAGGGTCGTCGATCAGATGCGCAAAACTATTGACCTATATCTCTGACGTCGATCTGTTGTAGAATTTTAGAACATGTTTTTTGCTCGCGTATCATGTCGTTTTTGGAAACCCAGAATCTACTCTGTAGGAATCAACATGGATTCCGGAAACAGCGATCGTGTGAGACCCAAGTCGCTTTATTTGTTCATGAGACCCAGAAATTATTAGATACAGGCTCCCAGGTAGATGCTATTTTTCTTGACTTCCGGAAGGCGTTCGATACAGTTCCGCACTGTAGCCTGATAAACAAAATAAGAGCCTACGGAATATCAGACCAGCTGTGTGGCTGGATTGAAGAGTTTTTAGCAAACAGAACACAGCATGTTGTTATCAATGGAGAGACGTCTACAGACGTTAAAGTAACCTCTGGCGTGCCACAGGGGAGTGTTATGGGACCATTGCTTAATGCAGGAAGATCTGCAGCGGATGGGCACTTGGTGCAGGGAGTGGCAACTGACCCTTAACACAGACAAATGTAATGTATTGCGAATACATAGAAAGAAGGATCCTTTATTGTATGATTATATGATAGCGGAACAAACACTGGTAGCAGTTACTTCTGTAAAATATCTGGGAGTATGCGTGCGGAACGATTTGAAGTGGAATGATCATATAAAATTAATTGTTGGTAAGGCGGGTACCAGGTTGAGATTCATTGGGAGAGTCCTTAGAAAATGTAGTCCATCAACAAATGAGGTGGCTTACAAAACACTCGTTCGACCTATACTTGAGTATTGCTCATCAGTGTGGGATCCGTACCAGATCGGGTTGACGGAGGAGATAGAGAAGATCCAAAGAAGAGCGGCGCGTTTCGTCACAGGGTTATTTGGTAACCGTGATAGCGTTACGGAGATGTTTAACAAACTCAAGTGGTAGACTCTGCAAGAGAGGCGCTCTGCATCGCGGTGTAGCTTGCTCGCCAGGTTTCGAGAGGGTGCGTTTCTGGATGAGGTATCGAATATACTGCTTCCCCCTACTTATACCTCCCAAGGAGATCACGAATGTAAAATTAGAGAGCTTAGAGCGCGCACGGAGGCTTTCAGACAGTCGTTCTTCCCGCGAACCGTACGCGACTGGAACAGGAAAGGGAGGTAATGACAGTGGCACGTAAAGTGCCCTCCGCCACACACCGTTGGGTGGCTTGCGGAGTATAAATGTAGATGTAGATGTAGATATGGTATGGTAGTGAGGGCTTAGGGTCTAACAAACATATCCAGGTTGCTTTTATGTAACGTTAATCACGCCGACCTCACAGATAATTTAATATTAAAAGGCATGGAGCTACAACGTGAAATGTCAACAGAAATTTGACTCAAACACAATATAAGTCCACAGGATAGGAAATGTAATTATGTTCATGGTGAACGAATATTTTGTGTGAAGACTGCTTTCTTTGGTGGATTTATTTATTGTAGTAAATTGTCAAGTAAACAACCACTCAACAGCAAGAACGGCGATGAACAGTTACAACAGAGTTTCATGAGTCAGGTATAATATGTAATATAAGTCCAACGACATTGTCTTGTCTATGTACGAGGGCGTTCAGTAAGTAAGGCAATACTTTTTTTTTTCCTGAAAGCATGGTGGTTCTATTCAAGATTCCTGTACGCCACATTATTCACCACTCTTTTGGCTACAAAACTCGACCTTTCAACATAATCTCAATGCGACGGCCTTATCCTACATTCCTGGGAGGGACTATACGCTCCGTTGGTATCACTCCACTGTTAAATGTCGGAGTCAACGTCTTTCTGCATCAACACCTACCCCGTCATCTATGTACTGCTTCCCAAGACGTGCATCCTTCCACTGGGCCAAACAGACACAGAGGTTGCAAGGTGCAGGATCAGGGCTGTAGGATGGATGAGGAAAAACACGTCAATGAAGTTTTGTGAGCTCCTCTTGGGTGCGCAGACTTGTGTGAGGCCTTGCATTCTCATGGAGAAGAAGAAGTTCGTTTGTGGCGACGAAGACGCTGAAATCGTTTCTTCAATTTCCTGAGGGTAGCGCAATACACTTCAATGCTGATCTTTGCACCATAAGGGAAGATATCAAACAGAGAGGTGGTTAGGCGATATACCATGAATTTCCGTTTTTATCCGGTTCGAAATGATTAACCCATTTTTAATCGTCTGTGACGATGTTAACCAAAAGATTGCCACGACCATCATCGTAAAGCACGAACGGTTCCGCACAGATGGTCCCCCATAGCTCTTCATGGGCTTCTATTACGTGGCGAGAAACCGGGCGGGCACATTACTTCCGTGTACCCCAACTGGTGGACGAGTGTGTCACTCCTGCCAACAGAACGTCCAGCTGAGCACCGAGGTGTTTTGATTGCGATCCGTGGTTCGCATTGAATGAGAGCGTCCGCGTGTCCCAATATTGCAGGCGGCACGAGTGTGTTCGGATGGCCGGCACCCGGGAGATCGTTCAGGTTCGCGCTACTTTGTTGTGATGATGACAGACGCCACGCCCAACGACTCACCGTGCTTTTGTTCACTACCAGGTCTCCGTAGACGTTCTGCAAGCGCCTGTCAATATCTGCCACGGTCTGGTTTTCCAGCAAAAGAAACTCAATGACAGCTCTGTGCTTGGAACGCACCTTCGTTTTAGATGCAGTTTGAAGCCTACGTATTGCCCCGCCACCTATGGGAACTTAATGAAACTGCAGCAGCTGAGGCGAGAATAGTGCACGATGTCCCACAACAGATTCGGCAGTTTTTCAAGCGAAATTGGCCGAGAAGGAAATATTTGCATTACTCGTGAACGCCCCTCTCATATTTATGCAGCTCTCTGCTGTTCTACACCTACATGTGCAATATACTGTCGAAGCTGGTGTTCAGTGCATAGCCTAATGCTGTACTTTCTATCGTTACTGGCGATTTTCTATCATTTTCCACTTGCGAGTGGAACCAGGGAAAATGACTGTCTAAATGCCCAGATATGTGCCTTTATCTCATAACATTCTCATAATCCCCACGCCAGATTTAAGGTAGAGGCAGCAGAATTTTTGCTCGAATGCCGCTTCTATGAATTTTACCAGTATGGTTTTCCGAGAAAAACGTCTAACATTTTCGAAAGATACTCAAATTCATTCTTGTATGCCATCATGCCCGCTTGGTAGGGACTTGGAATGCTGGACCAACGTCTAGAACTGAGAGAGCTAGTCTCTTGTATGCGGTTTTCCTTACAAATACACTGCACGTTTTCAGAAACTTTCCAACAATTTTCAGTCTTATAATCCTCTTCTCTGTTACTAAATTCCATCCGGCATCTCATTTCATGCCACTTCTCAAAATCAAGCACTTAACATTTTCACGTTGGTACAAGCTCCATTGTGCCACTTAATTTGTCATCGGCGTCTTTCCCTTTTGTTATGGACATTGTTTTGCTCGTACCCGATGTGGAAGTAGTCACATAAGTACCAGAAAAACACGTAAACTTTCTCCCCGTAAAGTAAATTAATTTACTGGACGTATTTCGTAGTTCGGAGCTGTTGATTCGCATATGCTTGCACACGTGCAGTTCCCGCGGGCTCTTGTGCTGTTTTTGACAACTCGTGGGAAATTTGTCAGCTGACTGTCACGTCCTCAGACGCTGCCAAACGCCTGATGAATACTGCATGTCCTTCACTCTCCTCGGGTGCTGAGCTGTCGGACAGTTACTTATGAGCTCCGTGTATCACACGCTGTTCTAACGGACCGCAATTTGTCACACTGCTGTTCGGGCATAGGGCGCCATGTGTTCCGAAATGCCCATCCATCCAGCCGTCAAACTTTGCAGGAACAGCACCCAGCTTGCCTCCCTACGACGTGTATCGTTTGCCAGTCTTGGATAGGGGTTACAGTGCGAGCACAAACTACAGCTTTTAAAGTGAGTTCGACCACTCTGAGAAGAGCAGATAGTTACGTACATAGATGGTATTCGAACGTGTTTACTGGACATACAAGTTTGGAAATGACGAACGCTGTATTGTGTAATGAAAAGTGATTTCTTCGGAACTATTGAGAGACTAGTTTACCATCGCGAATAATCCGCACTGTATTCTGATCAGTCACGAATAGGTAATATAATAATGGAAAAATAAATAAAAGAAAGTTTTTGTTAATAAAAGGTATTTATTCTAAAGTAGTAGTAACAAATATAGCTCTCATTATTAAAAAGGTGATACCATTATATACAATACGGTTAACTGTAAAACATGAAAAGCAGGAATTGTCTTTGTCAGATTACTTTTCTTTGTTAGAAGTTCGGCCGGACGATGTGGCCGAGCGGTTCTAGGCGCTTCAGTCTGGAACCGCGTGACGCTACGGTCGCAGGTTCGAATCCTGCCTCGGGCATGGATGTGTGTGATGTCCTTCGGTTAGTTAGGTTTAAGTAGTTCTAAGTTCTAGAGGACTGATGACCTCAGATGTTAAGACCCATAGTGCTCAGAACAATTTGTTAGAAGTTATTTACTTTTCCAGACTTCTTCGAAAACAGTGTTAGTAGTTACAATGTAATTGGCGTTTACATTTTGGCTGTGTGAGTCTTCAGAAAAAAACATAAATATCACTGTGTCTGCAAACTCGTAAACCGCAACATATAGCTATCCATGCGAAAAGACACGTTCTGGTAAATACAGTCCTGCGTTTTCAAGCGTCTTACATTGTGCTTTGTTAATCGTCATAGTGAAAGCTTCTTTTATTGGGATGGGGTGGTTGGATCGGAATATGTTGTGAGGTTTTATCGGAGACAATGAATTTAGCTGTGATGATATGTTAACATAAGTGAGTTATCACTAATCTCGCACCATTGATTAATCACTGATTAGCGTTAAGATATCTAATTAAGAAAATAATAGCATTTTTCTTGTAAAGAAATTGATGGGGTCCTAAATCGGACTTGTTGAAGAGTTGAAGAATTCTACTGCGTACAAATGAACATTGTTTATTTCTTCAAGTCGTACAGAACCAGAACTGAGGTACACCCTTTTCTCTCCCGGTAAAAAACTGGAAATGACATATTCATTAATTGTTGTTCTAAAGTGCAGTGCTGAATTTGCTGGACCATTATTGTGTCATATCTGTTAAGGCAGTCAAAAGCACCTGCTTAAAAATGAAGTCCACTTGTATCTGTTAGCGAGTTTTGTAAACTGATATAAGGTGACCACATCTTCGGTAAACTTCGACATGACCTCACATGTTGTTAATTGAAAAATAATGTAAACGTTTGTGTAGATAAATGAATAGTTAAGTCTTCTCTGTACTCAGCCCAAATTTTATAGTAAGTTTGATCAGAAAAGGAACTGAAAAGAAAAGGACGTTGTTGGGAAGAGTACTAGGGGCACTAAGGTAGCCCCGCGACACAGATGGGAAATGTCTGAGGACGTTAGCAGCAGCGGACACGAACGTCAATAACGGAGAACGGTAAGAGAGCGCTGTAGAAATACTGACACAATTAAAAATTTTAGACAGAATGCTGAGGGTATAAGATCAGCGTGACCACTGAGTGGGAGAATAATCGAACAATTATTAATTCAGCGAAGTGGCGAATATGGTGATATAATGTGGTGCAATCGATTTGAAAGTTACACGATAACAGTTAATGCTGTAAAACAAACTGGAAATAAGCAGTGATAAAAGGAATGTCCATAGGCCTATTATTTCATGTAATCATTCACCTACGAAGCCATCAAATGTTGACTCACTCGAACGAAAGACACCCTCGTCCTGATGGTAACACGGAGCTGATTACAAGCGTGTTAGCAAAGGGAACTGTTTCTCGATAAAGGCTCAGGAATTTCAGCGATCAACAATACGTTCTACTTTTCATTCTCTCTCCAACATTTTATGGCAGTCAGATTACGAGTACATTATACGAACGGATGCTAAGGTCTGCCGGCTGGAGTGGCCGTGCGGTTCTAGGCGCTACATTCTGGAACCGAGCGACCGCTACGGTCCCAGGTTCGAATCCTGCCTCGGGCATGGATGTGTGTTATGTCCTTAGGTTAATTAGTTCTGAGTTCTAGGCGACTGATGACCTCAGAAGTTAAGTCGCATAGTGCTCAGAGCCATTTTTGCTAACGTCTATTGCACAAATAAACGTTTAAAAATTAACACTTAACAGTAAAAACAACAATAGCAGATACGTTGTATTTGGCTTACAATGCTACTATATTTGGCACCCCACGCCCGGATTTAAACAGATAGAAACTTTAAAACCAGTCCTAATAAATGGGCACATCAAGTGTGTTACCACCTCTTAACTGACTGTGACTGGAGACCAGCCCAGCACTTGTCTATATGGGCGTGGGAAACCACCTTTAAAACCACACTTAGCTTGACTAGCATACCAGATGAATAGTCGCTTACCAGCCATAGAGATTCAATTTGGGCCTGGCTTAATATCGTGCCTCGCAAGCTAGCGTGCTATGTGTTTAAGATACACGAGCAGGTAAACAGAAATTCTTTAACATTAAGGTGTACCAAACATTAGGAACAAATATACACACATGTGATATTATGGCTAATATATTTACGAGTGTTGCCCAGAAAGTACTGCACCGCATTTCTTTTTCTCAGCCAAAAACAATGCTACGATTGGCTAACCTGATGTTCGTATTGTTTTAAGTGTCCTGAGTGAGCGCGTCAAGTTTCCGTCATTTCCTACAGATAGCGTAGCTGCAGCACAGTTTCAAAATGGCGTCTGTAGGTGATGCGTTACAAGCAACGTGCCGTCATTGAATTTCTCACTGCAGAGAAAGAAACTGTGGTGAATATTCACAAACGCTTGAGCAAAGTCTATGGAGCATCTGCTGTCGACAGAAGTACATACAGTCGCTGGGCATGGAGGATGAGGTCATCAGTAGGCGGTTCGGTGGAGCTCCACGATTTGGAGCGGTCGGGGAGACCATCCACGGCTGTCACACCTGACAGGTTGCAGCCAGCTGATGTTGTGATTCGTGATGACTGAGCATTACGAGTAGGGAGTTGGAAGACATTTTGAGGACGATGAGGATGTGATGCACACACTGAAGCTCTGGCTCCTCCACCAGGACTAGGATTCGTACCGACAGGGCACACACGGCCTTGTTTCGCACTGGAACAAGGCCTTAGAATGAGATGGAGATTACGTGGGAAAATAGGGTGTGTAGATAAAACACCATTCTTTCATGTGTGTAATTTTCATTGTGTTCAATAAAGAATTGTTCAAGAAAAAAAGTGGTGCATTACTTTCTGGTCAATCCTCGCATATGGTCTAGTTTATTTACGAAAGTAATAAAGTCTAATTGTGATGGATTGAAGAAACATATAACGTCCATTTGGGGGAAACCATTGAAATCATAGCTACCTACAGTGTGTAGTCATGTGTTGGCGACATAGGTCACTGTAACGGGTGATATGAGTTACATTGCTTCAAATCATTCGCCAGTCCAGTACTGGATAACAACTGGTGAGCATCAACGCCATCCAGTAGCGCCAACTCACAACGGGGGACCATAAGCCACCATCCCATACGTCACGACCAGCCTCAGATATTATCATGGGTGGAGGCAGTACGTCTTTCGGCGGGAAAAGGCACGTTGGCACACGCTGGCAGCAGGATACGGTCGCGCTGCAAACCACTTGAGGCCTCACAACTCGCTAGCCAACAGGTCACTCTTCCGACAGATGATGCACTTGCTGTGGAGTGAGGAATGTGTAGGTGATGTCCCGTACACATCTGCCATCTCTCTGTTGAACAAAACCCTGCGCGCGACCTGCATATTCAGCAAGATGATGCGGCAACGTGTCATTCCCACTAGAGGTGTTAGTTCGGCTCTCAGTTGTCGTGGACTCGAGCCTACTCAGCTAACAGCAGATACCATCCAGCGAGATGCGCGCTTCCTGTTACCAGCACTGAACTTTCTGAGTGAGCTGTGGTTGGCTCTTGTGCACTCAAGGATTACAGTGGCTCCTCAACTGTATTCGCATCCCTTGGGTTCTATCACACATAACGTTACACCGTCAGCTGGAAGAAAACTGCATGCTGTGCGCTACTTTATAAATGTCCTCTAACAGCAGTTTATAGCAGGTCGCTGGATCAACGAAGGGTACCCCGAGACTGGAAAAAGACACTGGTCTTCATCGAGCTACTGCATGTAATTATAGGGCTATACCGCCGACGTCAAACATTTGTAGGATTATGGAACAAGTCATATGCTCATGCATTATAACGTTTCTGGAGAAAGAAAAATCTCCTCTATAAAAACCAACAAGAATTCTGTAAACAGAATTCTTAGTAAACATAGCTCACTCTATTCGACCACGAAATGGAGTGCACCGTGCACAAAGACACTCAGTTTGATTTCGTTTTCCTTGACTTACGGAAGGAATACGACACATTTCCTTACTGTCGTTCAATGAAAAAATTACGAGCAAAATAAGTACCGGACCAGATACAGATTTGTGGCTAGATTTCAACGACATAGAAACACAGAACTCAGTATGTTGCTCTACACGGGATGAAATCAATCACTTTGGAGGTGATTTTTGGAGTATGCGAAGGGAGTGTTACGCGCGCGCGCGCACACACACACACACACACACACACACACACACACACACACACACACACACACACACATATATATATATATATATATATATATATATATATATATATATATCCCTTTACCCACTGTGCACTGACTCTCTACTCCCATCTGCGTCTTAACCCTTTTGCTGTACACAATTTTCGTCAGTAATATTGGCCAAACAACGTAGTACTGTGTGGCGGTACTCACTTTTTGTACCGTTTTAGCCTTATATTCTTCTGCTTTTAATCTTTGAGCATAATACAAGGTTAATTTGGTAACGGAGGGAAGTGTGTGTGAGACTTCGGAGGGAAATGGGGGGGGGGGGGGGGAGGACTATAATACACTCAGAAAAAGAAGAAACCCGACGCACCGCGAAGAAATTATCCGAATGGGGTTGAAATCGGTAAATATGAGGTACATGCGCAGATAAACAAGCAATATCAGTTTCATAAAAATTGGATGACTTATTCAAGAGAAAGAGCGTCACAAACTGAGCAAGTCAGTAACGCGTTGGACCAAGTCTGGCCCTTATGCAAGCAGGCATCCGATTTGGCATCGATTAGTATTGTTGGGTGTCCTCCTGAGGGATATCATGCTGAATTCCGTACAAGGGGTGCGTTGGATCGTGAATATCCTGAGATAGATAGAGGGCTCTGCCCATAATGCTACAAACGTTCTCAGGTGGAGAGAGATCCGGTGACCTTGCTTGCGAAGGTAGGGTTCGGCAAGTTAGAAGGGAAGCAGTAGTAGCTCTCACCGTGCGCAGGCGGGCATTGTCTTGCTGAAATGTAAGCGCAGGATTGCTTCTCACGAAGGTCAACAAAACCGGGCGCAGAATATTGTTGACATAACGTTGTGCTATCAGGATGCCTAGGATAAAACCAAAGGTGAAAAGAAATGACAGCCCGGATCGTTCTCCTGGTTGTCGGACCGTACGGCAGGCGACAGTCAGGGCGGTATCCCATTGCTGTCCAGAGATTATCCAGGCACGTCTTCGTTCGTCATCGGGGCTCAGTTCGATGCTGTGCTCAACGCTGAAGACAGTTTAGCACCATTCAGATTCCATCATGGGCGTGCTCGGCTTACATTTCAGCAAGATAATGCCCGCCCCAATACGTCGAGGCATTCTATAGCTTGTCTTCATGCTTACCAAACACTAGCTTGGCCAGCAAGGTCCCCGAATGTCTCCCCAACTGAGAATTAAGCATTATGGGCAGCGGTGTTTTGATGATCCAAGGCGCCATTTCGACAGAGTTTTGCCCGATATCTGTCAGGAGGACATGCAACAATTCTATCAATCCATGTCAAGCCGAATAACTGCTTGGATTAGAACCAGAGGTGGACCAACGCGTTATTCAGTTGCTCAATTTGTGGAAGTCTTTTTCTTGAATAAATCACGCAATTTTTCCGACTTTGTACTCATATGTTTGTCTCTACACATGCATGACATCTACAGATTTCCATGCCATTGGGATAATTTCTTGGTAGTGTGCGCGTGTGTGTGTGTATGTCGTTTTTTCTTGTTGTCTGAGAATGTAATTGTAACGAAAGTTGGCTACTGTATCATGTGAAACGTCCCCTATGAAAAATTAATGAATTACTGTGCTGGTAAACCCCTTAAGTTATTTGATGTTCAAACAGATGAGCAAAATTGAACGTACTCAGACATTTCTCTCTTTACTTATTCTGAATATCACTAAACTGACACACAATATTTTTAGCGCGACGCAATCTGACTTTCAATAATCCGTACAAAAGAACGGCCCTGACTAACAATAACCTATACCTTTCATGAATCACTTACCTCACAAAAATCTTCGTTACTCGAACTACTGCAATACAGCGAGCGCCAATGATGCCAACTAAATAAAAGATTGTAACTACTGAAGGCACTAACTACTGATAGGCATAGTTAGCAGATGAAAGATTTTGATGGAGAACAAACAATGTATTTACCTTAATAGTGTTCAAAAGTCATATATATATATATCAGTTCATGACATCCAGTCTTACAAATTTACTGTCTCTGATGGACACACGTCCAGATCATCCGCTCTCAAAACTCCGCCATCTCTCTCCCCACATCCACCACTGCTGGCGACTCACCTCCAACTGCGCAACGCTACGCGCTGTTCACATCCAACTGCCCAACACTACAATAGCAAATATTCCAACAATGCCAACCAGCCACAGACCACACACAGCACAGCCAGTGATTTTCATACAGAGCTCTACGTGGCGTTACCAACATAAAAACCTAAACAGACCACGTACACATAATTAAATAGATGTAGACTGCAGAGGTTAATGCAGAGATGAAGAGGTTGGCACAAGATACACAGAGGTGAAGATCTGCATCAGACCGATCTTTGGCGTGAAAAACACGACGACACGAACATAACTCTAACCTATCAATGTCGATCTAGCCTGTACTTCTCCTACATCTAGTTTTGTGTTGTCATGTCACTTCCACTCGCTCTAGATGGTTCTTCGTAGTTACGTTACAGTTATACTATTTAGAGTTATTTACAGCGTGTAGAGGAATTACTATACATTCCAAAGCCTTCCGCGTCGTACACCCCTGTGTACGCAATACGCTGCCGAAGAAGGCGCAGCAGCAACTCCCGTTATTTAAAATGAAGACATGCTACGGTCGCCACACCTCGCGAGAAGTGTCGGCCTGCGCAGGCAGACTTTGGCGGCGGCCCAGCTGACGCGGCGGCGGTGGTCGTAAGGTAGTGGAGGCGGGAGGGCGAGGCGAGGGCAGGCCGCCCCCGCCGCTCACTGCCGGCCCCCGGGGGCGGCGCCGCCCCCGCCATAAACTGCGGACCGCCGCCCCGCGCAGCGCAGCGCGGGCCCGTGGGAAATCCGCGGACACACTTCCTGGCTGCTGCCAGCGCCGCGCTGGGCACCCCTGGATTTACGCGCCGCCAGCTTATTGCCTCTTATGTTCTGGCGGCGCCGCCAGTTTCCGACGTCACGGCTCACTTAAGCAGCGTGCAGTATGCGCAGGTGTCAGGGAGGCCAAAGTTTCTCTCCTAACTAACAACGCACGCAGTCGGGTCAAATTGCACTGGCGGAAAAAAGAATTGCAACACGAATGAACCTTGTATTTACTTTCAAAATCTTTTCTTAAAGCATTTACTTTATTTACTAGCGATTCATCAAGAACATTAACACATTTAATCACACTTGGTCAGCGTGGAATTAGTTACCAGGGAGTAACTGATGAAAATGAAATTACCTTTAACAAATGGGAATATTATTCATAAAAGTCTTTTCAGAAACAGATTTAAAATGTATAAGCAGAAAAGCAACCTCGAAATATCAAGTTACAATTTTATTTTAGAGGCAGAATGAACAATATTGAGAGTATGAGCCTTTCGGGTTGAGAAGCTTGTCGCTCCCTTTCAACACGTCCGTAGTCACGACCGCTCACAACCACCTCTGAAAGACTACACTGGTGCAAATCTGCAACACACCAGATTACTTCAAAATAAAAATTTTGACAACTCACACAAACACATTAACTATGCACCCCGTAAGAGGGATGGAAATGGTACAAACACTCACACTAAGAAATTATTTGCCACCGAAGGTGCAGCTTGATTTTAAAAGGACTCTTACGGTGGAAGGGTGGCAACTTTATAAGAATGACTATTTAAATAAAACCCATGAAATTCAGACTTACATAAAATGTACAACATGCTCTACATTACACATATACCGCCTCACAAGATGACAGGCAAGATAAAAACATATTTCAGGAATTCGGTCTTCACACCTTAATTCTATAAATTCGTTAACACCGAATCCGGCAAACATGACAGAGGCAGCTGTTAACGTACGTCAGATTGACAGGGGGACTACTGATCAACCCGAACCGCAGATTGCTCTAACCCTCCCCAACTCCACAAGGGAAAAACGGACCACCCAATTTACAAATAACCACCCTCCCGCGGGTGGGCAAACGGAGAAGAATGGTGGGACGACCCCAAAACAAAGCGGCTGGTGACCTCACCAAGAAAACAAGTCGAATTTAACAAGTAAATGAAGCAACGTATCACGAATCACTTAACTTCTAATAAACTGCGATATCTGGTGAAGACCTGGCGCAGCATCCCCGCTGCCAGCCGCTTCAAAGGACGCAAGAAGGCGCGCCTATCTCCCGTCTCACGGCGTCGCAGCTCGCCCCGGCCAGCCCGATGTCGTCGGTTGACTCCTGTTGCTCTCGTGTCGACCGCGAAGCCACTACCCCCTTCCTATACGCCGCGGCCCACTGGACTCACGTGGCGACCTCACATGTGCCGACGCTCAAGGCGGACAAGTCATCTCGTGTCTCAGTGCGCGACCGACCAACCGCCCGATCCAACCGCCAAAGACTGTTGCCCGAGCAACTCGAGCAGACTGGCGGCCTAACGCGCAGACTCAGATGCAGGAACTCAGCCTCGACCGGGCGACAACTAGCTGAGTTCTGTTACTGGCGAAGTGGCAAGACTCTCATTTTCTGGCTTCGAGTGTAATCCAAACGACAGTCATACTGGCACTCGGACGACAGTCGGACACTGACTGCCGCGCAAATGCGAACGAGAGACAGACCAGCAACTGGTGACGCGAGACTGACCTAGCCTCACTTCGACTAACCAACTGCCGAGCTCATAGCGGCCCTTAAATGCACGTGAACAGGCAACATTTCCGCTTTCCCACCAGAGGGAGACACCAAAGCTGCGGTTGCCACAGCGGCGCCACCGCCAGAAACGGAGGGCGGCTGCTTCACACTACACGCTGCGACGCGCTCTTCAAAACAGCAATTTTTTTAGCACAGCTCAACGAAAAAATAATGTACAGGAATGAAAATTCAAGAATACACTTGTCTAGGTAATGCAATTAAGTAAGATCACAAGTTAATGTAAGAGCGAGATAAGCTAATGCTGCTACATTAATAATCGCCGAAATCGCCAGAATGTTGAACGAAAGTATGCAAATGGTTCAAATGGCTCTGAGCACTATGGGACTTAAAATCTGAGGTCATCAGTCGCCTAGAACTTAGAACTACTTAAACCTAACTAACCTAAGGGCATCACACACATTCATGGCCGAGGCAGGATTCGAACCTGCGACCGCAGCGGTGGCGCGGTTCCTGACTGTAGCGCCTAGAACCCCTCGGCCACTCCGGCCGCCGAAAGTATGCAAATGTTGATGCATTGTGTTGTGCAGGTGCCGGATGTCGCTTTGTGGGACAGAGCTCCACGCTTGTTGCACTTAACCGGTCAATACAGGGTCGGTTAACGCTTTTTGTGAATGACGGAAGACTTCTCGTCCGATGATGTCCCACGTATGCTGGACTGGAGACAGATCTGTGAACGAGCAGGACAAGACAGGACGTCGATACTCTGTAGAGCATGTTGGGTTACAAGAGCGATATGTCGGCGAGTCTTACCCCTTAGGAAAACACCACATGGAATGCTTCATGAAAGGCAACACAACAGCTCGAATCCCCGGACTGCCGTACAGTTTTGCAGTCAGCGTGCGTGGAATAACCACACTCACCTGACCTTCACTCCAGGTGCAGGTCCAGTGCATCTAGCACCTAGACAGGTCGGTTGCAGACCCTCAACTTGCCTCCTCCTGACCAACACACGGCCATCACTGGCACCGAGGCAGAGGCAGACCCAGCTTTCATCAGAAAACCCTGACCTCCAATGAGCTGTCGCTTGACGCCACCGAAGTCGTGAATGGCGGTGACTTGAGCAGCGGAATGCATGCTACAAGGTGTCCGGCTTGGACTTGTCCTTCAAGTAACTTATTTTATATACTCGTTCGGCATCACAGAGGCATAATTTACAATATTCTTATCACTATATACTAAAAAAGAAAACTATAATTCTACACTATATTAGATATGTTTTTGAGCCACTCTATGGCTGAGTCACTGAGTCTATGTATGTCCATGAGTTCACCACCATAGCCATACACTTTGCACACGAGTAGATGGTCCATTGTCTGTATTTCACTGCACTCACATACAGCGCTGTCTGCCAGGCCCCACTTGTTCATCAGGTGTTTACATCTCCCAACACTCGTTCTGACCCGGTTTAGAGCTGTCCACACTCTTCTTGGTAGGTTGAAGCCATCAATATTCTTGTTCAGATCGTGTACTAAATTTTTGTTCTTAAATTCACTTGCCGACCATACTTCGTTCCAGGCCGTTCTCGGCTCAAAGGCTTGTAGTTCTTCACCGATTTTCCAAAAGGGTGATCTGGATTTAGGCCTGTTTTTCGGTGTCAGATCTTGGTGGATAGGGAGGTCCGGGTTGTCTATAATTTTCCTGTAGGTTTTTAGGGCTAGCTGTGATCGCCTGATTTCTGGAGGCTCTATGTTCGCTAGTACAGGAAGCCATGCACAGGGGGTGGCCCTTTCTCGAGATTATTCGCATTGTCTCCCTCAGCTGGACATCCACTTTAGATACGTGTGCACCTCTCCTCCAGACTGGTGAACGGTATTCAGCTACACTGTAGACAAGGGCTAGTGCTGAAGTTCTCAAAGTGCTCGCTCCACATCCCCATGTTGTTCCAGCCAGTTTCGAAGGGATAGCATTGCGGGATTTTAGTTTTTGCTTTGTGTCTTCGAGGTGTGAGCTGTACGTTAGGGTCCGGTCTAGTTTCACTCCCAAATATTTAGGCTTATCCTCATGTCTTATGCTTTGGCCATTCGAAAAGATCTGTAATTTTCTGTGTGTCTCTTTGTTGTTGAGGTGCATTATAGTGCTGGTTGTTTTGTTGGGGTTGGGAAGTAGGTGCCACTTGGAGTAATAGGTGTTCAGGACTTGAAGGTCTGCATTCAGTGTTTCGTCGAGATCGTTGTAGTTTTTACTCTGATATGCGATGGCCAGGTCATCTGCATATGCAAATTTGCGTGATTTAGTTTCTGGCAAGTCAGCTATATATAGATTGAAGAGAGTGGGTGCTAGTCCCGAACCCTGTGGCAGACCATTATTCAGAACCATGCTCTTACTGTTCGTGCCATGGAGTGAGACCTTGCTTTTCCTGTTCGTTAGTATGTTCTTGAGTAGTTTGTAAGTCTGATTGCAATTTATGATTCTAGTTAGCTTAAGCAGTAACCCTTCAATCCATACTGTGTCGTAAGCTGATGTGAGGTCTATGAGGACCAGGCCAGTTTTCATCTTGTTCTGGAAGCCTTTCTCAGTATAGGTTGTGAGGGACAGCACTTGATCGCAGCAGTTTCTACCTGCTCGGAAACCCGCTTGGTAAGTTGGGAGGTTGGCTTCGATGTATGGAGTTAATCTAGTCAGCAATATTGTATCGAATAGTTTATAGGAGGTACATAGCAGGGATATTGGTCTGTAATTCCTAGGATTATCTCCAGTCTTTCCGGGTTTCAGCACTGCGATGACTTTTGCTTCTTTCCATTCCTTAGGCACAACCCCCGTGCCTATGCATTCCGTACAAAGTTTGGCCAGTCACCTTCTTCCTAAAGTTTCCAATTCCTTTAAGAATTCTGGTAGGATGTTGTCAGGTCCGGCTGCTTTTCCTGTCTTCATTAGCTTCAAGGCCTGGGATATCCCTTCTGTCTCCACTTCTTTTACAATGCCCATGTTGGTTGGGTTATTAAGCAATAAACTGCTTAGCTCTTGGGAAATATCTCTCTTTTCGGCTGTTTTTAGCTGGATTTTGGAGGTCTGTTTCAGGACAGCTGCAGTCTCAGATGCGCTGGTTCCAAGAGTCGGCCTGTTAGGCGCCGTGGCACCGCCTAATTTCCTCAGCAGGCCCCAGCTCTTCCTGCTGGAGTGGGTAAAATCTAGATTCTCCATCGCCTCCGTCCATCTACTCCTACGTTCCCCATTCATGGCGCTGATCATTTGGTCTGCAGTCTCCTCGTCCCCAGTCTTCTCATATTCCTCCAGTAGTGTTTCACACTATTTCGTCCAGCAGGGGGTGTATTCCTTTCTCGATCCTCGTGGAATTGCATTTAGGGCCGCTTTTTGTACTAAGTTTACGAATCTTTTGTAGTTCTCGGGTTTTGGAGGTATCCGATTTATCGTTTTCTCAACATAGGATCGGTATTTATTCCTCAGGTTCCACCGGGGGATTGGGGGGCTTTTTATGACTGGGATTGATAGTCCGATCTCCACTATTACTGGATTGTGCTGGCTCCGGGGGAACGCCTCGAGGAGCCTTCTTACAGCTCGCACGGGTGTACCTGTTCCTCCACCTGTGACAAAGGTCAGGCCAGGTGTTGACGTTGTGCCCCACGCCTTTGATTTGAAGGTCGCTGTGTCCTTGGGGTCGAAAAGGAGGTGTAGGTCCCTGTTGTCTGCCCAGTCACTTAGTCCAGTCCCTTCAGCTGTGGATTTCGGGTATCCCCACCTGGTGTGCTGAGAGTTAAAATCGCCAGCGTAAACTGCTGGGTGGTTAGCCTCGTGTAGGATACCTGTGGGCCATTTCTGTGATGGAGGTTTGTAGACATTATACAGTGTCATCTCTCCCAGTTTTATGCCTATCGCATGCTCTGCTGGTACCACTTTGGTGTCCAAATTCCTTAGGAGTTCGTTCTTCACTAGGGTGGCTATGCCATGTTTGTCGTGTCCAGTGTAGCTCACAGCTGTAAATCCGGGTAGTTTGAGTCGATTGATGGTTTCATCTGTGAGGTGGGTCTCTTGTAGGAGTACGACACTTACTCGTTCTCTCGTTAAGATCTTTTCGAGGATTTCTCCATTGGTCCTCGTGTAGCCTTCTATGCTGAACTGGCGTACGTTCAGCTTCTTCATGCTAAGACTCTGCTCTATTTGCCTCTGTGTGGCCCGGGAGGCACTGTCGCGTCCGGCCGCCGTGGATGTGTAGACTTTTCGCCGCTGTGCCATGTTACAGCGTTGCCCGGGGTACACCATCTAGGAGGTTGTCTACACTTCGTACCCCTTCAAGTAACTGATTTGTAACAGTTGGTTGTGTCACTGTGGTGCCAACTGCTGCCCAGTTTGGCGCTGCAGACACAGTACGATGCGCCAGAGCCGTACGCCGAACTCGGTGGCGTTTCCTCTCCGTAGTGCCACGTGGCCAAACTGAGCCCCGTCCTCTTTGCGACCATGCATTCTCGTGATCACCGCTGCCATCCATTACGTACAGTGTTTACATTCCTGCCAAGTCTCTCTGCAGTATCGCAGGAGAGACATTCAGCTTCTCTTAGTCCTATTACACGATCTTCTTGAAACTCAGTGAGGTGTTGATAATGTGAGGCGTAGCGCCGTATACCGATCCTGCCTTGGAGGCGGTTAAGTGGGAGATGTGTCTCAGAGCTGGATAGTGACAGATGGTGACGCGAGACTGGACGCGCACGTAGTTTATGTATCAGCCGATAGAGGACAGTATTGGATAGGGGGACTGACTTAGTTTCGATTGTGCCCAGTATATTGCACTAAAGTAATAGAATGTCTCTTATAAACTGTTGTAGTATTTTCATAAAGTGTTACTACGTCTTCTTGTGTATGTAAAATGTTATACATGTGTTTTAGCAGTATGAATGATGCGTGAGTGTGGTTTAAGGTTAATATGAAGATAATTGTTTAACGAGTTTCGAAGAGGTGTGGATATGGACAAAGGGGATTTTTGTGGAATGAAGCAAGTTTATCGTAAAGGGAAAGTTAATTGAGGTATAAATAGCAATAGCAAATAACTTTATACATAAACAAAACTTCAGCATATTAGATAATTACGTCGGTAAAAAGTGCAGTCATTAGGTTTACTATTTTTCGATTGGTTATTGATGAAAAGCGTGGACTGACGCCTGAGAACGTTGTTTTGCAATTGGCTGTTGAGTAAACTGACCAATGGTAGATCAGTATTCTTCGCGCGCCTTTCTCTTCTGGTAGAGAAAACTTAGAGTATTCCAGAGAGGAGTCGGAGCCTAGCCATGAAACAGTTCGGACGTTTGCAGTAGTAGTTCAGATGGAAATAAGTTGCCAGATCTAGCAGTGTTTCATACATCAAAAGTGTGGTAAAGTGACGTCGTAATTATTCCGACGGGTCTGTAGAAATTTCGAAATTTTTAAGTGAATTTTGTGACGAGAAAAGCCATAAATTTCGCGTGGCGTATTGAGCAGGCCGGTGGCTAAAAACTGTGACTGCATTAGGTACCGACGGACTTAATATTTGGCAAGCATTCTCAACCAAAAACGATATGTATTTTTGTAACTATTACGTTTTCGGCAAAGGCAACACCATAAACTTGCTAACGTGAGTGGAAGGGATTGTGAGTGACTAGCACGGGCTCGGCAGTGATACTTTTTCACCTAAGTTTCAGAATATATTAATTAAGGACAAAATTTCCAACCTTTCATTTCGTGTGAAAACTTTCTCCCGAATCGTAGATCAGTGACTTTAATTGCAGCGTGGTTCACGTCAAAGTACAGTAGCTTTGGCTCGGCTTCCCTACCAATGATCTGCTGAAACAATGTTCACAGGTAGGTGCAGGTTCGTCGTAAAGGGACGGAAGGAACTGCGCCGCCGCAAATGGCGGCTTGAAGGCATTGAAGGCATTCCCCACTAACATCAGCCCGCCACATCCAGTCTCGAAGGCCACAAACGTTCACCACCGTTAAAGCGCGTATTTAAAGCAAATGTGATACGCGTCCTCGTAGCGTAGCTACGAGCTACAATCTATTGCGACTGACCCGTTCCCTGAGTAGACTTCATCTTTCAGACGCAGGAACTCGTCTACAAACTTTCATTTATGTCGCACAACTCCTTCTTGGTGTTGAAATTTTTGCCCGTCAGTATATAATTCTCGTAGCTTACGAAATTATCACGTCAAAGAATGGCTCCAGATAAGGTATCATCTGCTTTGTAGTGAACGAATTTATAGCACCAGTGTAGGAAATGTTGTCTTGTAAGAGGGCTTTACCTCATGCAGCTTAAGAATCCTACATACTAACATTTTTTAATTCATTACCAGCTGAGAAACCCGGAATTACCCAGGCATTTATTTATAGCTTAGACCGAGATGTTGTACGCTAGGATTTTATTTTTCCTTCAACTTAGTCAGGCTTGGAACCCTGCACTCAGCCTGGAGAGGAAGACGCGGTCCCAGAGATCGAGAACCGCCCCCGACGGCGGCAGCTGGGAGACTGCAGACCCCAGTTCACACCCAGGCGCCGCTTCCCCCACCACCTCCAGTAGCCGCACCAAAGGCACCAGAAGAGGAACGGCGGAGGGGGTAACGGCTAGTATACATAGGGAGCCGAGAGGAACAGCACAACATTCGTGAGGAACCACCTGAAGATGGCAGGGTGTAAGTCTGCCGAAATATTGTGGAGAGATTACGACGCTACCCGGTCGGATACTCCAGAAGTGCTCAAATTTTGTTTTTTGCTTACACGGTGACAATCATTGAACTACATGAAAAAAAAACAACCAAAAATTACTGACAAACTATGGTGTGCACACACTTCATTCAATATGTAAACGTCACTACAGATATTCGTATTTAGGTTACGACATGTTCGATATGCCTGTCATCATTGGCGATGATGTGACACAGACAAACAGCGAAATTCTGCATGACCCTTTGAAGAGTCGGAGCATCTGTGCTGGCGATGACCTCCTGAATGGCTGTTTTCAGCTCAGCAATGGTTTTGGGATTATTGCTGTACAGTCTTCAATACACCCCCACAGAATGGAGTCGCATGTGTTCATATCCGGAGAATAAGGCGGCCAATCCAGGCCCATGCCAGTGGCCTCTGGGTACGCCACAGCCAGAATGGGGTCCCCAAAATGCTCCTCCACGCTTACTTTGGATAATAGGGATGAAATTATCTTCCAAAACCTTCACGTACCGTTCGGAAGTCACCGTGTCATCAAGGAATATCGATCGCACCGATTATTCCATGACTGGTCTCGTAGAGGGTGAAGAGACTTTTCGATCGCGAAATGCGGTTTCTGTCACCCAAATGGGCCAATTTTGCTTATTGACGAACCCATCCAAATGAAAGTGGGATTCGTCGCTAAGCCGAGCCGTGCATGCTCATACAAATACCCATCATGGCCCGCGGCCAAACGTGAAGTTTGAACGTCCTAACGCAAGCCGTTCAGAAGTTATTTCGTGTATTTCAGTAATTGTAACCCTGTATAAAGCTTCTCAGCACGCAATGTTTGAAGTAGAATGAAGGAAAAGCTTCTTTGATACGGGAGAGACCGTGAAGCAGCTTTGCGAACACAATGAGAATTTTGGGCTGTTTTCTCTGCGAGTGAAAGGTTCTGAGGAGCGAGATAATGCATGACCCTCTCTGTCACAGTTACGTCACACATCTCTTTCAAAAGGACTTTCCAAATTAGCAAGTGAAAACCTGAAGTTGTGTAGCTGCAGCAAGTGTAACCTCACAGTCTCCATTGGCTTCTTGAGACTGTATACTTCATTTTGTCACTGACGCAAACTTCCGAAAATTCTTTTGTCAGTAGGGCATAAAGAAATATTTTCCTAGGAAAGACGTCAGTTATAAACAAAACCTATCGGTGCAAGCAAAGAAATGTCGTTACATTTTTAATTTACAAAGCGAAATCAGTAAATATGTATTTCCTAGTCAAGTAGATTAGCTGTTAGTTTGTATTGATAAAGATAATATCGCTGCACTTTATTCTGTCACGGACGTAACCTCCCGAAAATGCATCTATTACTTAGTTTAAAAAAAGTGTCATCTATTGGTTCTCTGTTGTGCCACGAAAGTAACAGCGCTGGCTATTGGCTCTTAGGTGTTCTACGCTAGCCGGCCGCTGTGGCCGAGCAGTTGTAGGCGCTTCAGTCTTGAACGGCGCTCTTGCTACAGTCGCAGATTCGAATCCTGCCTCGGCCATAGATATGTGTGATGTCCTTAGGTTGGTTAGGTTTACGTAGTTCTAAGTTCTAGGTGACTGATGACCTCAGATGTTAAGTCCCATAGTGCTCAGAGCCATTTGAACCATTTGAGGAGATTCAGGGTAAATTAAGCTGTTCACGGGTAGCGTTGCTGTACCATATTTGTGTCCCTCGGTCTGTTATTGTTAATCAGTTGTTCATTAAATATTTTACAACTTGTCGCGTTGATTGACGGAAGCGATGTGTGCCTTTATTGAGTGCACGTATGTCCTCGTGTAAGGAAGATAAGGATCACTAGCTATTTTCGTAAACTTCCGCTTGAGAGCAGATTCTCGGGGCAAAAATGTGGAAGCTATAAGGCAGAGAATAGGCAACCATAATTTTGGAGTGTTTTAATTGTTCCTTCGATGATGCGCATAGTTCGATTGAGCTGCGTGACATCGAGTCCGGCGTATCGCCGGTTGATAAAGACCGCAACCCATTGTTGTGTCACAGGGTACACCAGAAAAAGAGCAGAAGTTCCTAGTGGTGGAGCTGATGAACCTTATGTCGTACCACAAATCTTCTGTAAGATGTCCTTTCTTGTCTTCATCTTAGAGGCAGTTTTCAGCACAGCACGCTCTCTCTAAAACTGAGCGTCCTGTCAAGAGTGACCCCCTAGATAACGCGGCACTTGGTGTGACTCTGCCGTTACTCTTCAAAGTGCGCCTTTCAATTGTTTTTGGCGAGTTGTTGTTATGGTGGAAACTTGGTACTTTTGTTCTGGCAGCACTTGGCTGTAACCTCCAGTTACGGATGTATTTGACAACAATTTGTGGGTCTTCACTCAAGACAGACTCGATAGCACGCCGATCTTTCTATTTAGAAGCAAGAAATCAATCGTTTTGTCTTTAGGAATGTTTTCTATGTACATATATACGATGTTACTCGTGCCCGAGGGTATCATAAACTGTACGTGTTGCTGGAGAGGCACTGAACGAGTAGCAGTACCGGCTCGAATCAGTCCTAGTGCTCTGGATACGTCGAAGCGCCACGCGACAAGTTGTATACAATGATCTGGTAGAAAGCGTCGGAAGCTCTTTGAGACTGTTTTCAGATGATGGTGCTCGTTATAAGAAAGACATTATCGGTTTATAGAATGACTTGCAGAGGGTTGATGAATGGTACAAGCACTGGCAGTTGACCCTATACGTAAATCAAGGTAACATATTGCGCACGCAGGAAAAGAAATTGACTGAACAACTACACTATTAATGACAAATTGCTGGAAACATCTGCTGTAAAATATCTAGGAGTAACTATCCAGAACGAGCTTAGGTGGAATGACCATATAAAGCAAATATAAAGAAAAGCAAGTGCCAGACTGAAATTAGTTGGAGGATCTTAAGGAAACGTATCTCAGCCACGAAGGAAGTTCCTTATAAGGTGCTTGTTCCACCGATTCTTGAGTATTGTTCATCAGTGTGGGATCCTTACCAGGTAGTACTTGTAAAAGAGACAGGGCACACCCAACGAGGTACGGTAGGATTCGCCACGGGATCGTCCAGTCGGTGCGAGAGCTTCACAGAGATGTTCAGCAAACTATAGTGGCACACGCTATAGGAGAGGCGTTGTGCATCACGCTGAGGTTTACTATTGAAAATTCTATAGAGTACTTTCCAGCAAGAGTCAGATAACATCATTACTTCCTCCACATTCATCTCAAGAAATGACCACAGCGAGAAAATTCCAGTAATTAGAGCTAGTACAGGGGCTTACCGACAGTCATTCTTCCCACGCGCCATTCACGAATCGAACAGTTAGTGATACAAAAAGTACGCTCCACCACACACAGGCAGTTGGCTTTCCGAGCACTGATGTAGATCTGGATTTAAACCGTGGACGGATGGAAACGTGCCGCCTGATCGGGTGGACCGCGTTTCTTGTTGCACCAGGCCGACGGTCGTGTCCGGACACGTCGTCATGCAGGCGAACGAACGGCTGCTCTTAACATGCGCCACACCACGGAAGCCTGTGGTGAGGGGAGGGGGGGGAGTACTATTCTATGGTGGACACTCACCTCCGCTTACATGGGATCTGCAGTGGTAATCGAATGGTCCAACACAGCTGTGGACGGCTTGAACATGTTTTTCACACCATCTTGCTTGTTGCGTTCCCCGACGATGGCATCTACCACCAGGACAACTGTCAGCGCCACACAGCCAGTATTGTGCCACTGTGGTTTTAGCTGCACGATAGGGAAGTTACGTTTGTCCTTTGGCAACAAAATTCGCCTCACCTTTATGCGACAAAACACATCTGAGACGCTACCAGACGCCAACTCTGCGTCCACAAGCAACAGGCCCGTACTCTTAGGGAATTGTGTGATCTGCGTGTGAGGACTCTCGGTGCTACAAGTCTCTGTAATCCTATTAAAGACTTTTCGAATCCTTTTCACGATCATTAGCTTCCATTCAAAAGATGGACCAACATGCCATTAGCAGACAGTAATAATGTTGTGGCTCAGAAGTGTAGATGTGTACGATAAATATTTTTGGATTACGTAATATTTCTCAGTATAATCATAACTGGTCAAGGCAGGAACAAGCCCAATTACTTCATTCGTTATGATGGCAGCAGCGCAAGGTATCCAACACGTTTGACATTTTTAAGTCAGTTACTCGAGTATGTGTGTAGGTTGCGCACTATGTCACTATGTGATAATGACAGACACCTGTGGACGACTTGCGTTGGAGAACAAATACCTTCTTCAGTCTCTACACGGTGATGAAGGCTGAGGGAGGAATCATGGTGAACGGCATACATGCTCTTAGCATAACAACAAGAAAGTGGTTCCCTGTATTCTATATTTGGTTAAACGTAGCAATTAAGTTTTGTGTTCCGTAGACTTTTAATAATACAGCTATCTAATTTGAAATTCTGTAGATAGCAGAGATGAAGTAGTGGGAGCGAATGATTACCTCCAAGTTGCACAGAAACCAGATTATAGTTGTAAGAGTCGAAGGAAATGAAGCAGTATCTCGAAAGAGAATGAACCTGGTCCTTACCGTAATCGTATATCATTCAATCCGTAGAGTGAGCAAACAGTAAAGGAAACCAAAAGAAATTTGGAGTAAGGACTAAATTTCAGCTAGAAGAATTGAAAAGTTTCAGGTGCACCGATTCCACAGTAAACCAGTGAGAGATGGCAAAGAGCGTGGAAGATATCTTTAACGATATGCATAGTGTTTTCAAAAGAGGAATATTAACAAAAGTAAATATACAATAATGGAATGTACTTAAACTAAATCAGGCGACTCTGAGAGAATTAGAGTAGGAAATTAGACACTAAAAGTAGTAGGTGATGTTCATACTTCCACTGCAAAGCAACTGACCATGACTGAAGTAAAAAGGATATAAAATACAGACAATGCCATTTCTGGAAAACGTAAATTTGTTAACATCAGATATATAATTAATCGTCAGGAACTATTAACCTGAAAATTTGGAAATTTATGGCAAGTTCCTATGGGACCAAACTGCAGAAGTTATCGGTCCCTAGGATTACACACTACTTAATCTAACTTGAACTGACTTACAGCAAGAACAACACACACAGCCATGCCTGAGGGAGGACACGAACCTCCGACGGGGGAAGGCGCGCGAACCGTGGCAAGGCGCCTGAGACCACGTGGCTACCAATCGCAGCTCTTAGCCTGAAACGTAGCCATATATGGAAGGAAAATGTGGACCATAAACAATTCAGTCAAGAACAGATTTGATGCACACGAAATATGCGGCTGCAAAACAATGATGAACGTTAGATGAGTACGTAGGATGACTGAGGAAGAGGTATTGAATCGACATTGGGAGAAAAGAGGATTGACTCAACGTGACTAAATGAAGGATCGGTTGATACGGTAAATTCTGAGCCATCAAGGAACAGTAATTGTCAGTCTTATAGTGGAGTGGTGTGACAAGGGGAGAGGGGCAGAGGGGGTTAAAATTGTTGAGGGCAACGAACGTTCAGATGACAGGTTACTATAGTTACGTACAGGGTAGACTAGCGTGTAGAGCTGCACAATACCAGTTTTTAGACTGAAGACCAGAACAACAAATAAAAACTCCTCAGCAGAATAAATAAATTGCCATTATCAACATCAGTAAATAGTTTTCAAGCCACTAACTATACCAGTCCGTGGTGTGTCCGCGACGTTTCTAAACTAACATGGTCACCTCCCAGTTTTTGGAGACATTAATCTTCAACGGTTCTATTTTATCGACAAGTCGCAAAACCCTTCACCTGAAAATTTGCTATTGAATAACCCTGAAAGCCTCGTTTCTACAACTGAATTGATTCATTCTCTCACTCATTGTCTATTTATTAAAAAACTTTTCGAATTAAAGCTCGTGTTTGCGGAACATTCAAACCTTGTATGAATGGTTTAAGTGTATTTAGTCAGCTCTGCAGCCGAAGAAAATGCATGGTTGGCTCCAGAACGCTATTTTAATAACATTTTTAAATGTTCTTGTACATGAATTTGCAATCATCCCATCAGGTCGAGAAGAGAGAAGGAAATGAATTGTGGAATCCACTGCCAGAATAATCACACTATACATTACAACTGCTACAATTAAAATATTCGAAAAAAAGTAATAGAAAACTGAAGAGGCATAAACACGAATGGTTGCAAAGCACCTTTCACGGAGAAAGGTATAGAAAAACGATAAAGAAAATTGGCCCGGTGCGGGTTGGACTCGCGCACTGAGGGGTCTGTATAAACTTAATTACGTATGTAGACGTCCTGAGAATTGAGCGTGTGTGGCCGAGCGGTTCTAGGTGCTTCAGTCTGGAACCGTGCGACCGCTACGTTCGCAGGTTCGAATCCTGCCTCGGGCATGGATGTGTGTGACGACCTTAGGTTAGTTAGGTTGAAGTTGTTTTAAGTTCTAGGGGACTGACGACGTCAAATGTTGAGATCCATAGTGCTCAGAGCCATTTGAACCATTTTGAATTGAGCGTACTAACGATTTTTGCCTATTCTCGCCACTCGCATCGGTCCAAGGGACTCAAAGATGTTCGCTAATTTTTCAATTTCAAGTCACGTGATTTAATTACAAATAAACTATTTCGGATTTGTCCTTTTACTTGTACGGTGGAACCCCTATAGGATTTTAAAAGTATGTTTTCCAGTATAAAAATATGTGAGATAAATGGACGTATTGTAATGTCTCTTGCAGCGGTCTCTCCGCGATATTTTCAGAAATTTTATAAATTATATAACTCAGTGCATATCTCGAAATATCTCTTCTTATCTTACCGATTATCAATGCAAAGTAGTTTCAAGCCCAATTATTCCTTGGAGCGTCCATTTACTCCATGGAATAGCTTCTCTGCTATCTATGTTTTCTCTTATGAAAAGAGTGAAGGAATTCTTGCCGATTAGTCGTGAAAGAAGGAGGAGGTATATGTACGTATTGTTGAGCTAGTCGCCATCTTGATGAGATTCTGTATGAGAAGGAATTTAATACATGAACTAAACTAAAGTAAGTGTGTTCGCGTATTATTTAACTGATTATTATCGACAGTGTCTGCTTACTACGCTGTGTTGCACGGGATCAGTGGGGAACGTCTGATTTACACTGGACGAACCTGCCGTTTTGTATGCTCAAGATATCCAGTTACTTCAAATAAATAGGCTAACACGGTCTTACCAGCTGATCTCCGGTCTTCCCCATGTGATCACCGAAAGTTAATAATTATTACAAATGTTTTCAGGAGATCGACTGACAATTTTCGTCGCACCGAGACTTCGAAATTGCTTCACTGCCTTATGGAATTTAAGTAAAGCTCAATTTAATCTGGATAGAACAGTATTGAACTGTGTGAATGTGATAAGCCTGCTTTGTGAATGAAAATTCCCTTAACATACGCATGTTTTTACTATCCCGATCAGTGAAGCTAAATCAGGCCGCTGTGAGAGGTTTTTTAAATTTTAGATTACATACAAAAAATATTAAAGTATCTTATGGCTGAAGTGACGCAGAAGCTTAAATTTTTTACAGCACTAAGGGACCTCAAATCTTAGCGTTCGACATAAATTTGAACGTGATACGCTTACCTGTTGTAGAGAAAAGGAGATCTTAACCGATGGACAGACCGACAGAGAGACGTATAAAAAACTGCGAAAACGTTTTTCGTGTGACATAGTGTCAACTAAACAATTTTCGGATTTTATTTTCTATTTTGTACTGTGAAACCATGCTTCTTTCCAGATTTCATGATTCTAGGTCAACGGAACGTACCCTACAAGTTTTGATGGAGTTTTCGAGTGTCAGAATATGTGATATAAATGGCCATATCTTTTGATAGCAATCACTTACAAAGTTAAGTTTTTCCTACATTGGCAAGAGAACGTATGCTTCAGCATGGGGCTTAAATTTCAACTTGATGCGTCTACTCGTTCCAGAAAGGGAACTTTAATAGTCGGGCAGACAGCCAGATGGACCACAAAGCGATCGTATAAGGGTTCCGTTTTCTCACAGGTTGAGGCACGGAACCGAGGAAAAAAATAATAAAGTTAAGGGGAAAATGGCATATTACGACTTTAGCCAATGACACAGAAAAACATTAAAACTCATACTTGCAGAAGCACTATTTCTGTCATCAGGAAGGAATATATTTGCTGCTAGTGAAATGCCCACCGTTTTTCTGGTAATTCGCCTGCTCCTATCAACATCCCCATCAAACAACACTGAACGTGGGATGTGACTTTCCATTGACGATGTGCTTATACTTGAATCTTCTGTCAATCTTCAATTACTCGTTCCTACACCTTCATATCATACGACTTTAGTCTTCATCCTATTTTTCTAGCTCTTTCACAACACCAGCATTTAAGGTGACATATACGGGTAGAAAGAAGACATTAATATTATCAGAGATGTATGGAAGTCATACTTTCGAATCTAAAAATGTTTGTAACTAACCGACAAGCTCTCAGCTGCACGCTAAGAATGGCGGTATTATTCGTCGCATATGCCACCTATTTACGCGTTTCATTCTACGTCCGTTTGTTTTGGTCTTTGTTTATTATTCCGTTTCGCACAATACCGCAGACACCAGCGAGTTGTAACAGGCGAACCAGGCCGATAATACAGCGTACGCGGCCTCATTGGTGTGTATTGTTTTCCGTTAACGACGGTTTCAGTACGCAGCCACAGATATGCTACAGGCAGAACAAACACGTTGCTTCGTGGCGGCGGACAAACTTGTAAACAATATTAAGGTTTATTCTCGTAATTTTGCTTTTGAGTTAACTGCAGCGACCACTGGAACGTTTCCTTCACCACTGAAATTTGTAACGTTGGGGTCTCAGATGGAATACCATGTTCAACAAAGGTCTGTTGTGGTAATGTTCCGATTGTGTTAATGTTGTCTTTAGTCTGATGACCGACAAATGCCGGTCTCAACGTCAGCGTATATTTGTGTGAATCTCTTCATACCCTCCACATACGTAGACTTACCATTATTTATCTTTCAAGCTAAGATGTGTGGCATTGCTTCCCAACGCTTCTGAGACCATTATCCTCGGGTGAATTCATATATTGGCACCGTTCCCACCATACCTTCATCAACATCAGTACCTAACTACACTTTAGAACGAAAAAGAATTTGCTTTGAGAAATTTTATTTTTGAAATTATGAAATACACTGAGGTGACAAAAGTCGTGGGAGAGCGATTTGCACGTGATGGCGGTAGTATAGTGAAAAGAATGTGTAAAAGGGCAGCGCATTGAGGGAGCCGTCACTCGTACGCAGGTGGTTCATGTGAAATGCTGTCCGACGTGATTACGGCCGCAGCACGGGGATGAACAGATGTTGAACGTGTAATGGTAGCTGCAGCTAGACGCATCCGAGATCCACTACGTCCCGCAAATACCACATTTCAGGCATTATCTCTCAACTTGGACAACACAGTGGCCGACGACCTTCACTCAACAACGGACAGATGCGGCGTTTGGTTAGAACTGTCAGTGGTAACAGACAAGCAGCACTGCGTGAATAGCTGCAGAAATCAAAATGGGACGTGCGGAGAGCGTATCCGTAAGAACAGCGCGGAGAAATTTGGAGTTCATGGGCCACGGCAGCGGACGACCGACGCGAGTGCCTTCGATAACTGCACGACATCGCTTCCAGCGTCTCTCCTGGACTCGTGTCCATATCGGTTGGACCCTAGGCGAGATGAGACCCGATTTCATATGGTAAGAGCTGATGATACGTTTCGAGTGTGGCGCAGAGCCGACGTAGCCATGGGCCAAGTTTGTCAACGAGTAACTGTGCAAGCTGACGGTGGCTCAGTAAATGTGTAGGCCGTGTTTACATGGAATAGACTGGGCCATTTGGTCCATCAGCTACTTGGAGGCCATTTGCAGCCATTCGTGGGCTCCATGTTCTCACACATAGATAGAATTTTTATGCATGACAATGAGCAATGTCACCAGACCACAATTGTTCACGACTGGTTTGAAGAACATTCTGGACAGTTCGAGCGAATGATATGGTCATCCAGATCACTCGAATCTCATCAAATACGTGTGGGACATATTCGAGAGGTCTGTTTGTGCACAAGATCCTGCACCGGCAACACTTTCGCAATTATGGAGTGCTATAGAGGCATATATCTGCATGAGATTTGCAAGGACGTGTTTAGTTCATGCCATCTCCAACTACTGGACTACATCGGGCAAAAGGAGGCTCAACACGATATTTTTGTCAGTTTCACTGTCATCGATGCATGGTGAAAGTACAAAGTATGTATATAATGTATGGACCATGTGAGGAGATTTTCATGCCTTGATTTCACAAGCTACAGCCTCCACCACATTGTCTCACATGTCAAAGCGAGTATTAGAAATTAAAAAAATAAAATAAAAGTAAAGACAAAAAATTAAATTTTTGTGACTTGTGAAATCAGTATTATAATCTTGCGGAACAGTGATCTCTTAAAATTAATTTGGTTTTGTGACGCAAAATGCAATCGAACTCTTTGGTTCCTATCCCTCAGAAAATTTTCATTTCACTCCAGACATCTGCATTTCTGGAGAAACTAGACTGATTTACCCCGAGGCCGGCTTCTACCAGTCTTTCCATTGTTCTGTAAAATATGGTTGTCGATATTGCGAACCATGAATTATTTATCCGGCAGCTGATTAATATTCACAATTGTAAGAACTTACCTTCTTATTGGGATTATTAGATTCTTCATAAAGTCTGAGGATATTACGCCAGTTTCGTTTACCTTGCACACTAGGAGGGATAGTGTGCCACCGTATTTCTCCCAGGATCTGAAGAATTCTGAGTTGTCGTAATCTCTTGTGGTGTGCCGTTTCGACTTAGGTCTTACAGTGCTCTGTCAAGTTCTTCTCACTGAACCGTATCTTTTATATTCATCTAATTTCTCTTTCCTTTTAGAAATAGTCAGAAAAGTATGTAAGCGTGTTGCAGGGTAGGTTTTTCTGAGAAAAACAGTTCTTAAGAGAGAAATTCGGTGCGTTGCGCTGTTTCCGAGTTAATTAACATTGAAATTAGACAATCAGGCTTTTGCGCGCGTAAATTTAAGCGACCCACCACATATAATTAGTGTCTGTTGTCCTCATAGCGCAGGTGAAAGCGTCAAAGACTGCTTGTCCTTTGGCTCGGTATCGGTCCTTACTACCGTCCCATGTCCAATTTTTGTCTCGCTCTCCTGTTCCCTTTTTGTATATCAAACGAAGAACGCGTTCGGCGCCAATTCTGTGTCGGACCCCTACAATTTGTGCCCATAACGGCCTAATTGGCTGAATTCAGTGTCTTCAGTGCCCATCAACATTGACGGGAAAGAATCGTAACACGAAGGAGGAGCTGTGCGACATAAATGAAAGTTCGTAGGCATGTGTCTGCATCTGAAAGATGCTGTCTATTCAAATTTCATGCCAGCCACATAAGAGTGGCGTTAGAACCAATACTATGAGGAAAGAAATTAGGTTTGCTTTAAATACAAGCAGTAACGGTCTTGAGCGTTAGTTATTTTTGAGATTGGACGTGGTGAGTTGATGCTGTCAAGAATGTCTTTAAGACGACAAAGACGCCATTAACAACACCTCACTGAATTTGAACAAGATCGTGCGATAGGGCTACGAGAAGCTGGATGTTCTTCTGCGATACTGCAGAAAGACTTGGCAGGATTGCAGCCACTGTACCTTAATACTGGAAGCGATGATCACGGGAATGGCCGAAAGGAGATTGGACTCCGGACTGCCACGTCGCGCTACCGAGAGGGAACACCATCGTTTTCGGAGTATGGCTCTGGCTCATTGTATCGCATTTTCAGCAGCAATTTGAGCAGCGGTTGATTTCACAGTGACACAACGAACTGTTACAAATCGGTTACTTCGATGACAGCTCCGAGCCTGACGCCCTGTAGCATTCTGCTGTCACCAAACCTTCAATGTTTCTGACTTCAGTGGTGTCAAGGAGCGCTCGTGGGAGGCCAGGGTGGGAGTCTGCTGCGTTTGATGATGGAAGCTGGTCCTGCCTGCGTGCCAGTGGTGGCCGTGTGTTGCTTAAGAGGCGGCCTGCCTACCAGACATACTGGACCGACACCTGGAATTATTGTCTGCGGTGCGATTACGCACGACAGCAGGCCCACTCTGTTCGTTATCCCGCTCACCCTGACTGCCCTCGAAGCGCTCTTGTAACCCACCAAGCTCTCCATAGTACAGACACTGTGGGGCGGCTGTTAGAAAATATATGGCGTGTTATAAAATTTTGTAAAATGTAGAAACACTTCCCGGCCGTAGCACCAATTGTGGGGCGGCGGGTGGATTGATTTTGTTATTATAAATGTTTTGTTTGTAGAAATTATGCATTCCTTGCCGTTTTAACCATATGTGGGGCGGCGAGTGGAATTAATTGTTATATAAATGTTCCTATTATTTATGCTGTTGTTTCGCCGTTCTCAACACTGGCTCTCTAACTACAATATTGGCAACCAGAAAGTGATTAGCAAAACGTGAAGCCTGTAATTAGAATTCCTAGTGCCCACTTCATCTGAGAAACAGACTTATACCTGCAGCTTATAGCTCTGAGGACTTAGGAGATTGTCCGGGATTCATAATCAAAAACGACTTTCTAAAATAGTTGAGTATATTCTGAAAGTCACAGATAAAAAAAACACAATCTGACTAACAGAGCAGTTCAAAGTCTAATGCGCTGATGCAACTATAACTGTCCAAATTAAATATTTAAATGAATGCTCGCCATAATTTGATGATAATGTTCATCAAACGCCAGGCTAAATAATGGTAGAATGTCTGTCCCGCGACGGCACGTGAAAATATGGCATACGCAAACTGAAGACAGATCATTAAAGTCATCCCAGAATTAACACTTCACTCGAAAATGACTTCATGGTTACGCGTATCCCGAGTAACTTAATACGGCATTAGAGGCTGTTTATAGCAATGATACCGACGCGACTCGACTCCCGACACAGGTGGTGTGCTATTCAGCGTCTGGAGAGAACTGGGGCCTTGCTTCCTCGCGCAGCGTTCTTATATATAAAGCCACGGTGCGGACGGCTAAGGGAACGCCTGATCAAATCGGCTCTCCCAACTAGCAGCTGGACTAGTAATGCACCACTTTAAGTTATTGAATAAATCATCGCTTCCTTTGCTGATGGCCGATGAAGCTCTCAATTTAAATGTGCATTCAGCACACAGGTAAGTAATCATAACAAAAGTTTGACGTGGCTAAGTTAAATATTTTGGGCGAGAGAATTAATTTAATTACACTACACGCAGTAGACGAGCTCTGAACTTGCCCTTTGGAGATACGCTATCGCTATAGTTTTATAATTATTCAAATGAAACTTCTCACATCTTTATGGTTATAGCGGATCTCCATTCTACCTAAATATAAACATCCTAGCCTTGTTTATTAGCCTACTTAATCTATCTTGCTTCCTTAATTTTTAAGACAAAAACCAGAAAATTATGAATTTCAACTAAAATCTTAATTTGTGAGATCCAAAGTATTGTTTCTATTAAATTATTATGAAAAAGGAATCTAAATATAAATTTTTAAGTTTCTAGCTCTTTTCTGTTGCGCCAATGATTTTTACAGAAAAACGTCCAAATTTCGAAAATGGTTAAAGTTATCGAACTGATATTCAACACATATTAATTTAGTATTACTCCTGACATGCTAGAATCGTTTCAGGTTATTTACTTGATTTTAAAAGTATTGCGCAATATTTATGACGTCAGAGCTAGTTACAGTGGACTGGCTGGCACACAATGGAAAAACTGATGTGAATTTACTACGGCGCGAGTAGGCTGCTTCCCTACAACACGTTACTTGGACAGCTCGCTCACGAGATCTGTCTCCAATAAGAACATGTGGGGCGTCATATTGAGACTGCTCCAGCATCATCCATCATCCCTCTATCGCTCTACCAAGAGCAACAGTCGTGGATCTCCGATCACACAAACTGACATCCGCTACCTGTAAAAGACAACGCATGCACGTTTGCATACTTGCTCTGAAATTTTTTGTGGTTACACCGGTTATTAATGTACCAACATTCCACATTTACAGTGGCTTACCTCTCGCTTATATTAACCTGTGATCTTGCAGTATTATTCACTTACTTATGTTGCGTAGACAAATGTAGTCTCATAATTTCACTACTCCAGATTAATTTTTTTGGGGGATTGAGATTTTTTCCGTCAGTATGTATGTGGTGTTTGGCGTTCATAGTTAACAAACGAAAGAGACGCGTAGAGCGCAAAGAAAGAAACCAATAATCGTAATAAACGTATGTCCCGAAACCAATAGTTTCCCCGATAGGACGTCTTACGACTGAGTACATGTACACGTTAGAACTGATGACCTGTGGAACCAAGCTACAGACATGCACAGGTGGTCAAACACATTACCACAGTAAAACGAGTGTTCCACATGGCCACCGTTTATATGGACGCAGGCCTCAGCACGTCTCTTCATCGACGTCCGTACAGGTTCAAAAATCACAGACGTGTTCCAAAAGCACCGACAGCCATCCACAATGCGCTGCCGGCGTTCGACACTATCAACAGAGCTGTAGTACACGGTGGGTTTTAAATATTCCCACATAAGAGGAAACCTAACTGGGTCATGTCGGGGAGACCTGGGATGCCACGATATTGGCGATCCACGACTGATACAGGATCAGGAAGCCGTCCTGTCAGAATATCCTCTTTAGCCTTCCCACTTAATATTTGCAGGCTGAGGCTCTTAGACTTCGTCCCTCATTTCACTGGAATGGACGACGCAAAGCCTCTCCATGAATGCATATCTTCTCTGTACTTACAGGGTGAATAAAAATTCGCGGAGACGAACAGCGCAGCACTGTTCCTCACGTAATAGCAGTACAAAAATGTCTGTCAAAAAATGTCGACCTGCTCATATTTCTGGCAGTAAATGGACGTCAAATACTGGCAATCTGGCAACACTTTTATCGCATAAACATGAGGTCGGAGTATTTGGTGTAGTGAATAGCGTTTTGAAACTTCTTGGCTGATTAAAACTGTGTGCCGGACTGAGACTCGAACTCGGGACCTTTGCCTATCGCGGGCAAGTGCTCTACCAACTGAGCTACCCAAGCGCAACTATAACTCGATAGCAGCAGCAGCTTGAGAGAGCAGCAATATGAATGAAATTAGTTTCTGGTGTCGAGGTCTAGTATCAAAGCATCTGGCTAGAAAATAAAAGGTTCTAGAATCCAATCTTGGTTATGTAAGTTTCTTTCCGTGGAATTACTTGTAAGAAAGAGAAAAAAAAAACTGACTATGTGTTCTGTGATATGAAGAGGTGCGTTGAGGTACAAGCGCAGTCGTTGCATTTCTCTGATACCGTCTGCGCTCGTAAGTTGTGTGTGGATAGCTAGACTGCCGGTTTCTACCCCTTTCTTACGGCAGCGGTAGAGCGCCGTGTTTGCTCTGACTCAGGGCTTTACGTTCCTCCGGCCACGGAGCAGTAAAGCGCAGAACCTACAGAAACACGATTCTGCCATCTGGCGACAATGTTAGAATACATGCCGGGCTCAAACTTCCTGTAATCCAGTATTACAATCATTCTGTAGCATGACGCTAATGCATTTGGATACGCAAATCAATGCTTGATTAAATAGAATGTAACTTAAAAAACATTAGAAATGGCTGAATATAATTTGAATATAATTATGGCGTTGGATTTTGAAACTAAGAGGTATTTTTTCAATATTTATATGTTTCACAACTGTAGGGCTATTGGAACAGACTAAAAAACTAACTTACTCACCACTTCGTGAATACCCAATTTGAGAAAAACAGTTTAGTAGTGGTATTACTGCTTTCTGTCCAAACACGTTGTAGCTGATACTCAGATCAGTTAATTAAAACACTATAGCTGTGTCAGCACGTTTTCTCTTTATGTGAAAATTCAGCTGTATGTGCAAATTACAAACGAGAGTAAAGCAAGCGAATTATTAAAATCTCCATTTAGCCACAAGCCTCTCAGTGAAATAATTCAGATAAAAACACTAGGTAGGCCACTGCCGAATCTGAATCTGCAGCAGTCAAAAAATCGATGCCGTAAGTTCATGTGCATATTTATCAAAAGAATAAATGGATCTGCGGCTGAGAAGAAAACAACATTTTTCTTTTTGTTTTCCTTGTGTGTTATTTGAGGGAGATGTTCATTGGTAGAAAGAATGGAATAACTGATATTGGTTGTCGTATAATCTAAAATAAAAGTACACGAAATATCAAAGTGACACCTGAATAATATTCTCAGTCTTTCATTTGTTGGCAAAATACAACAAGCACATGGAGGAGAACAGATAATATATTGAATTTAACTTTAAACTGTAGTCTGTTCTGTGGTGTTTTGGTAACTGTTTGTCAGGCACCACGATGCATCTGCTGCCTCTCAAAATAAGGGGTTTTTTAATGAGCTAGTTCAGTACAGCTCGGAAATTGGTAAAGCTCTTCAAGTTAATCTCAGAAGAGCATCAGCGCTCAACGGCTTTTCCAAGACTGTTCAGAACAAGCTACTGCAATGCAGATTGGAAGTGTACGATGAAGAAGTTCGTTAAAAAATAAAACGTGCCGGCTACGTTGCATTAATCGCGGGTGTAGCCCCAGCTGTGTCTTGCGAATTTCAGGTGATTGTTTGGCGAGGTATTGTTCTACATCTACATCTACATCCGGTTCTCCCTTCTATTCCAATCTCGTATTGTACGTGGAAAGAAGGATTGTCGGTATCCTTCTGTGTGGGCTCTAATCTCTCTGATTTTATCCTCGTGGTCTCTTCGCGAGATATGCGTAGGAGGGAGCAATATACTGCTTGACTCTTCGGTGAAGGTGTGTCTCGAAACTTCAACAAAAGCCCGTACCGAGCTACTGAGCGTCTCTCCTGCAGAGTCTTCCACTGGAGTTTATCTATCATCTCCGTAACGCTTTCGCGATTACTAAATGATCCCGTAACGAAGCGCGCTGCTCTCCGTTGGATCTTCTCTAACTCTTCTGTCAACCCTATCTGGTACGGATCCCACACTGCTGAGCAGTATTCAAGCAGTGGGCGAACAAGCGTACTGTAACCTACATCCTTTGTTTTTGGATTGCATTTCCTTAGGATTCTTCCAATGAATCTCAGTCTGGCATCAGCTTTACCGACGATCAACTTTATATGATCATTCCATTTTAAATCACTCCTAATGCGTACTCCCAGATAATTTATGGAATTAACTGCTTCCAGTTGCTGACCTGCTATTTTGTGGCTAAGTGATAAGGGATCTATCTTTCTATGTATTCGCAGCACATTACACTTGTCTACATTGAGATTCAACTGCCATTCCCTGCACCATGCGTCAATTCGCTGCAGATCCTCCTGCATTTCAGTACAATTGTCCATTGTTACAACCTCTCGATACACCACAGCATCATCTGCAAAAAGCCTCAGTGAACTTCCGATGTCATCCACAAGGTCATTTATGTATATTGTGAATAGCAACGGTCCTATGACACTCCCCTGCGGCACACCTGAAATCACTCTTACTTCGGAAGACTTCTCTCCATTGAGGATGACATGCTGCGTTCTGTTATCTAGGAACTCCTCAATGCAATCACACAATTGGTCTGATAGCCCATATGCTCTTACTTTGTTCATTAAACGACTGTGGGGAACTGTAGCGAACGCCTTGCGGAAGCCAAGAAACACGGCATCTACCTGGGAACCCGTGTCTATAGCCCTCTGGGTCTCGTGGACGAATAGCGCGAGCTGGGTTTCACACGACCGTCTTTTTCGAAACCCATGCTGATTCCTACAGAGTAGATTTCTAGTCTCCAGAATAGTCATTATACTCGAACATAATACGTGTTCCAAAATTCTACAACTGATCGACGTTAGAGATATAGGTCTATAGTTCTGCACATCTGTTCGACGTCCCTTCTTGAAAACGGGGATGACCTGTGCCCTTTTCCAATCCTTTGGAACGCTACGCTCTTCTAGAGACCTACGGTACACCGCTGCAAGAAGGGGGGCAAGTTCCTTCGCGTACTCTGTGTAAAATCGAACTGGTATCCCATCAGGTCCAGCGGCCTTTCCTCTTTTGAGCGATTTTAATTGTTTCTCTATCCCTCTGTCGTCTATTTCGATATGTACCATTTTGTCATCTGTGCGACAATCTAGAGAAGGAAGTACAGTGCAGTCTTCCTCTGTGAAACAGCTTTGGAAAAAGACATTTAGTCTGTCATCCTCTGTTTCAGTACCATTTTGGTCACAGAGTTTCTGGACATTTTGTTTTGATCCACCTACCGCTTTGACATAAGACCAAAATTTCTTAGGGTTTTCTGCCAAGTTGAGGGAAAACGCGTTGAAAAATTCAGGAACTTTGTTAATGCGAAGTGAGAATGCTGAAAGAGATTAAACCCTTAATTGACGGAGACCGAGCAAAACTAATAGCTCAGAGTTAGGACGGTGCAAACGTTATGAGTGGCATTTGAAATAGGGCACAGAAATAAATTAAGGGCAAATACTCAAATACAAACCACATCCATTATTATGCGCACCAGTGCAACCTTTTACGTCTACAACAGCCTCTGTTAATCACAAAGCCCGCATCTCTGTACCATATCTTTCAGATATTTATTATTTCTTTCCAAATTCGCCACAGAGATCAAAAGTGTTGCATAGCATTATTCAGAAAAGCTTTCTCCCTTGGGTCTATCACGAGATGGAATTACCATTCGCGAATACTAACGGATGTTTATGAAAACAGGAAAGATCTTTTTACATCATGGAAGCCACTGAAACAAGTGAGAGCATAAAACTATTGAGAAAGCTGGTTCTTACAAACAAAGACTGCAAGACTGTAATTCATTGTCCGGCTATCATTTTTCTATAAGGTAATGCCTCATGCAGACATACTTTTCAGTCAGTTTCAAAAGAGGGTTAAGAGAACTAAGTAAAGCTAGACATCCAGAACTTTGAAGTGATGATACAAAACATTATAGATGACACTGACTCCATCATTAACGAGATTAGCTTTGAAAACGACGAAATACTCTCGCCAAGAAACCAGGGCCGGCCGGAGTGGCCATGCGGTTCTAGGCACTACAGTCTGGAACCGCGAGACCGCTACGGTCGCAGGTTCGAATCCTGCCTCTGGCATGGATGTGTGTGATGTCCTTAGGTTAGTTAGGTTTAAGTAGTTCTAAGTTCTAGAGGAGTGATGACCTGAGAAGTTGAGTCCATAGTGCTCAGAGCCAAGAAAAAAGGGACTGTTGATGATTATAAATAAAGAGACGCTTTGTGAGTGTGCCATGTCATCCTCTCTGGAACAAAATTTCGTTTTCAGCTCACTGGACATTTTATTGCGGTCAACTTATTTGACGTAAATCAGTTTCACAAACATATAAAGAATTTTCCAGGCAAATGCATTGATGGCTCTGAGCACTATGGGACTCAACTGCTGAGGTCATTAGTCCCCTAGAACTTAGAACGAGTTAAACATAACTAACCTAAGGACATCACAAACATCCATGCCCGAGGCAGGATTCGAACCTGCGACCGTAGTGGTCTTGCGGTTCCAGACTGAAAATGCATTGAAATTCCGGACAAAAGGAAGACGAAGGGACAGCCAGGCCTGAGTTGGGAGCAGTTTTCGGCGTAGTTCTGTATCGTTCTCTGTTTCTAAAGAGTGACCTTTGTGACACTTTAGAAGAGACTGTTAACTATTGCAACTGGTAATTATATGCCTGTTTCGACATGAGAAGCTGCGCGGTGTTTCTCAACTCTCACGAGAATATAAACGTTTCAACGAAACAAAATGAAAGAAGAAAGATTGACGCCTTAAGGATGCTATCTTGTGAAAAGTCATTCGTGTGCAAAACTCAATATTTCATTTCAAGAGTCACACTTTTTGGTAACAAGAAAGAGTGAGGAAGGAATATAAAATAGCATTCATACTAATTATTTACAAGCTGATGCATGGGGGCTTAATTAAATATCATTGAAAATATTTTTAATTTTTGTAGCTGTCTGTCCGATTACGTAAGTCTCGTAATCGGCTGGCCCTGACTAGTATTATTACGCAATCTGACTGCAACAAACAATGAAAGAAAATTTTCGTAAACACAGCTAATTAATTAAGTCCCCAGCAACTATAAAATCTACGAAGCCAATAAGCACAAGAGTAACTGTTCTGTATGTGGGAGTGTGACTCAACGTCCACATCTGGCACGGTTCTTTTCCAACAAGACAAGAATTTTTAAATACCAACTATGCTGACGTGACAAAAGAAAATTAGAAAAACTATAATTACGCAAGAAAACCAGAATTCACTCTAATACAAGAACACAAGCCAGATGCTTTGTTGACTGAACCTGTAGTGACGCATTATTTCAGACACACAATCAATAAAAGAACATTGTAGTTTTTACCTTCATATATATTGACGAAATGCACTCATTACAATAACATCTGCTATCTCTCCCATCAAATAACTACATAAAACATGGAACAACACTCTTTACTACCACATCTCACTCCGACTTCACGACAAGCAGTGCCCACTAGCACATCTCGGTACGAACTCTTAACACATACTGTCCTCTACGAGCTCTCTACTAGCACTGACTGCTACGAACTCTCGACAACCACTGTGGAGGCGGCTTAATAGTACTCTTTGGCGCAATCTCTGGCGCAGTGGCACAGTGTAGCCACCTTTCATATGCCCCTCCTCCACAGGCCAGAATTTGATGGTATTTTTGCCAGCATTGGTGGTGAAAATACCACCAAATTCGTCCAGAAAAATACAGATAAAAATAAAAGATAATATTAATACCTAAATATCACATAATTAGTTAAAATTTTTGGCTTTGCACTGACCTTTCACTAACCTAATATATAAAATACAGTAGGCAATACAAATTCTTTTCATACATGTGGCTTTACATAATAGTTTACACAATATACAAAAAATCAGTTTATACAAATGTTCACATAAAATGCTTTCAATGATTAGTTTATACAAAAAAAGAACACCAACAGGTAACATCTTTTGAGTAAAAGCAGTCCATCAGTGGCACCCAGTAAAGTTTAGCAGGTACACCCAGCAACAAGTCACATTAGTTCAGTAGAAGCAATCCATCAGATGCACCCAGCAATGTTAAGCAGGTGCAGACACCAACAAGTGACATCATTTCAGTAGAAGCAGTCCATCAATTGCACCCAGCAATGTTGAGCAGGTGCAAACAGCAACAAGTGACTTCATTTCAGTAGAAACAGTTCATCAGTTGCACCCAGCAATGTTGAGTGCAGGTGCAGACACCAACAAGTGACACCATTTCAGTAGAAGCAGTCCATTAGTGGCATCAGCAATGTTGATCAGGTGCACGCAGCAACAGGGGACATCTTTTCAGTAGAAGCAGTACATCAGTGGCACCCAGCAATATTGAGTAGGTGCAGACAGCAAAAAGTCACATCTCTCAGCAGAAGCAGTTCCATCAAACTCACTAGCACTGATCACACTGTTCATCAGAGTTTATGAGCAGAAATTAAACATGTCCTAGTGGCACCACATATGTAGAAAAGGTACAAGTAACAGTCCATAATTTTTGTACAATCACTGATCACACAGTTCATCAGCAGAAATTAAACACGACCAAATGTCACACATCATGTTGAAAAGTGCAGGTAACAGTTCAGAATATTTATCTTCACTAATCAGACAGTTCAGGCATGAACAATAGTTTGGATGCACATACAGATGCTTTTACAGTAACATACAAATCATAACAAACACACAAATGATATCAGATAATTGTCCTATTAACTATTACAATACACAAATACCAGTAAACCTATAATATTTATGGGTGTCAGTGCAAGCCACTACCAACAAACAATTAAAATAATATCTAGGAGATAGGTGGGTATGATTAGTAAAGGAAAACACACAGAACACACTCACTCATCTTTCATTCACATTAAGTACTACTGTGTAATTGAATAGTGTTAACTGTGTAAATGTAATTCTGTCAAAATCTGATGTTCATCATGTGTATCAAGTAGTAGTGGCAGCAATGTATAACAGTCAATAATAGTTAAGTCAACGTCATAGTCATCATGTCAAGACCAATGTTTGCCAAGCCAGATCAAAATGTACTGTTGTTGAACAACTGTCAGTGAGCCAAGATATGCAATTACTTCCTCTCTCCAAAAAAAAAAAGTATATACTGCTTAGTGATTTAACAAAGTGTGTGTATAGACTATCTTCCTTCTATTTTAGTGTTCTAGTCTGGTATCTTCATCCTCCTTGTTCCATAAGACCAACAAAAAAATATGCTCCTCACTTACTTTACCTCTTATACACCAAAACTCCAATAATCATCAGCATCACATAATCTCAATAATACCTTAATAATACCTCTTCAATACGTCTTATCATCAATATCATTTACCTTACCTCTTGTCCACAAAAACTCCAATAATCATCAACTTCATATACTCTCAGTACCTATAATAATACGTCGATAAATATAAACCTCAGCACCAATATCATTTCACTTCCATAACAACTCTTTCCTCTAGTCAGTCTCCTCGAACAAGTACAGATAAAATCCTAATGCAACTTCAATTCAGCATCCCATACAATCCGAAGACACAGTGTCAACACACAACCTCTGTGTAATCCATCTGACCCAAATTTTCTACTCATTATAAATTATAAGATACATTTTGGTTCCTTGTCCATCATTAAATAAAAGAAATGCATACCTGACCTCTAACAGACTTAGTTCGATTAACTCTCAGTAATTAAGTACAATTACGGAGTGTGAATGATCATAATATTTCACAGTGTGTACACCACTTCAAGAATCATAGCAGAAGCAAACATGTGGAGTATTTTTTGTGTCAAGTGTCACTTCAATGCAGTGTAATACTGTCAATGGTCTAAACCTAGTTTTGGTCTGTCATGTCGTTAGCTTCCTTCCTATTAGCATAAATTTATACAGCTTCCATAAAACCTCAGCTCATGTGACTTCTATGACTTTCTTGTACTAATGTCGTTCGTCGAATGATAGCAGTTCATTTTCTTATCTTAAAAATATAAGGCACTGAGCGTAAGCAAAACAAGCAATAGCAAGTAAATATACCAGTAGAGAACAGAATGTCAACAAGTGTATGCAGCACAATTCTTACAACGAGGCTCTGCCAAGCGACAATCTATAATTAATACTATAGTGTGACCTAAACTCTATGTTTATACACAGTATATCAGCATTTCTATACACCAAATTAAAGAGCAGTTATGGCAACAAAACAGAAATGTGTAAATATGTAATCCATACGCATAGCAGTAGACATATATCTTACGTAATAAACAGGTCATTATCATCATATCAGCATACGCAAATAAATGTTCATATGTCATCTTAGCAAGTAAACATGGAGGCGCAAGCAGATAAATCACAAAGTATAACTTACATACCTAAACACATCAGCACAATAAATCAGGTTACCATTACAATTTAAATAAATAAGCACAGCAGGCACATAATTAAAAAAAAAAATATGACATCAGTGAAAAAGCATAGCAGCCAAGCGATGCATAATATATACAAGTCACAACCCAGTTCATTAATAATCATTGTCAAAATCAGTTAACGTACGCAAGCACGTCGCTTCACAAGTAATTTCATAGAACATAAAATTTAGCACAAGGCATGAACCACGTAATCGCGAGCAGCAAATTACGTCTAAAGTACGTACCTAAGTGGAAATTTGTTACCTGAAAATGAACTCAATTAATAGTTACCTTTTTTAGTTTATTAGTTTCTTCTTCGAAATTACGTTCTTCCTGAAAATTTCTCGATAGCAAGTCCTCTTAACGTCGGAGACACACAGAATTTACCTGAAGTTCTAAAATATTTTATACAACCGTATCCTGAAAAATACTGAATGTTAATAACATAATTCATCAAGTCACTATAGCTTTATACTGAATTTAATCGGAGAAATTAGACTGTGTATTTGTTTACGGCTGTCAGTGCATTCGCACTGAGCACTCGATCAGCTGTAGGCGCGTGACGTAGGAAGCAATTGTTCACGGTCAACGACTGCCTTGTGCGGCGCGCAGACTTGACTGTTGCTTTGAGTATGTGCCGCCGCCAAAACACAGCGCGGTATCCTAGCATTCTCCGTGTGTTTACATCTAGCTGTTAGTTTCTCTAAAATATGTCATTCCACAAAAATTTTTACGTTGGATATATAATGTATTCCTTTAGAGCGTCGAGATTTAAGAGTTTCTACTTCGACAGTGTTATCATGAATAACTTTGAGAATTCTATATGGACCGTTATAAAGCAGAAAAAATTTGCGACACAAGCCTTTTCCTTTGTGAGACAAACGGTGGGACTTAATTAACACCTTCTGACCAACTGACAAGATTTTTAAACGACCAGGACGCTTAGCTGATTTCTCTCTTCTAGCAGCCGCCGATGCAATATTTCGCAGAGCCAGGTTGACAACTTCAGAATGACGCAGTTTCCGAGTAGGTGGAAAAGGAACGATTTCAGATATGCGATTTGTCGGTGCTTTATTTTTTAATGTCAATATAGGCGGTAAAGAAGTTGAATCATTAGGGAGTTCATTCAGGATGTTTTGAAAAATATGAAGATACTGATCCCAAGTTCTGTGATTCTGATGACAATAAAGTCGACACAATTTATTGATTTCCTTCATCCATCTCTCTGAAGCGTTAGATTGAGGGTGAAAAAGTGAAATGAAGATTGGTTTAATTTTACGACGCTGTAGAGTACGAAGCCAAATTTTAGAACGAAACTGTGATCCATTATCTGATATAACCTTATCAACATGACCAACTTCTTTAAGAAAATGTTTGATAAAAGCGTTAGATACTGAACGAGCTGTTGCTTTGCGTAAAGGTGTAAAACATACATATTTTGATGTCAACTCCACTGCTACGAAAATGTACGCAAAACCATTAGTGGAACGAACCACTGGACCGAACAAATCGACTGCAGCCGTCTCCTTTAATTGCGCTGGAATGATAGGAAACAACGGTGCTCTGTGAGAAACTGTTGGCGGCTTAGCCATTTGACATAATTTGCATTTGGCAAGAACAGATCGAATACGTTTTTCCATATTACTGAAATAGCAATTTTCTCGTAATTTATGAAAGCATTTTCTGGGACCAAAGTGTGCATAACTGAGATGCGTATACCAAATCAATTTATTGACCCACTCATCAGGAATACAAACTAACCAAACGGAGTTGTCGACCGATTTTCGTTTAAAAAGAATGTCATTGCGAACTAAATAATGCTGTCTAATCGCCACGCTTTCCTTTCTCCTCCACTTCTCCTTAATGTCCTTCCAGATAGGATCCTTATTTTGCTCCTTAGCGATGTCCTGGAGCGAAGACGAAATAAAGTTCTCAAAAGCAACACCTTGAATATACATCAAACAATAATTGTTTTCCTTGTAGTCCTCTTCAGCACTTTGTTTCAAACCCATAGGTGCACGTGATAAAGCATCGGCAACAATATTTGAAGAACCCTGTATGTAAACAATACTAAAGTCAAATTCCTGTAGGTACAACGCCCATCGTGACAATCTGCCGTGAGTTAATTTTGTTGACATAAGAAATTCCAGAGCTCGATGATCGGTATAAACCTTCGTATGTCTGCCAAACAAAAATGTGCGAAATTTTGTGAAAGCCCAAACAACAGCCAAAGCTTCAAGTTCCGTAATCGAATAATTCTTTTCTGATTTAGAGAGAACGCGACTTCCAAACGCAATAGTCTTCTGTACTACAACGCCGTTTTCTTCTATCTCTTGAAATAAATGTGCACCTAGGCCTTTGTATGATGAGTCCGTCGCCAAACAAAATTCTTTAGATAAATCCGGATGTGAAAGAAGTGGAGCAGCAACTAAAGCATCACGAAGCTGTTCAAATTCTGACTGAGCTTACTCATCCCAACACCAATTAGATTCTTTCCAGATAGTTCACATAAACGAGGTGTGGCCAAATCGTCCAATTTAACAAAGCGTCGAAGAAAATTACAGACACCAAGGAAACTACGAACGTCACGTTTTGTGCTAGGAACAGCATAATTACGAATAGCGTCTAATTTTTCTGGATCAGGAAGAATACCTTCTGTAGAAATAATGTGACCGAGAAATTTCACCTGAGAACGACCAAATTCAGATTTTTCCAATTTCACTGTCATGTCAACTCGTGCAAAAATACGTAATAATGAATCCAAAATTTTGTTGTGCTCACTCCAAGAACGTTTAGCAATAAGAATGTCGTCAACATAAGAAGTAATGTTGTCACGAAGATAAACAGGTAAAATTTCATTTAAGCTACGAATGAATGCTGCTGAAGGTACAGTAAGTCCAATCGGTAATTTCCAAAGTCACTTTTGGGTACATTAGTCAAATCCGATTATTGTTTAATTACTCACTAGATAGATTGATAGTCGAAGAGCTGGTTTGACAGATGCAAAGAATAGTAAAAGAGTAGGCAGCGGTCCAGAAAACTAAAAGAGAAATAGCACCACTACAGCTCGGGGCCCTATGCTCGCTACGGCACATATTCACTTAGAGTAGTGAATCCCCTGAGGACATTAATAGCTGCACATAATTTCTAGTTTGTGACTTAATGGCAACTTTGGCGGAAGTGCGTACATAAATTGATCTAGCCATGAACATGGATGTATGTCATCCTTAGAATTGCGGAAGATCTTAAATTTCCGGACAGTCAAAAAGTGTTTATAGTCAAAGTTTTCGCCTCGTGGCGACAAAGACCTACCGCGTCTGTCCCAGTCCGAATGTCGATTATTGTAAAGTTCGCGCGCCTGGCGCTCTCTTGCTGCATCCCGTAAATGAAACAAATTATTTTCTTCAAACCCCTCTGCTACCTGTGATTCTAAGTTCCTTCTACTGTCCTTTCCTACTATTTCGCCTTCAATTTGTTTGACTTGCTTCCGTAATGCCTCAAATTCCTTTTTCACGCGTTCATTAAATTTTCCCTGATTCTCAACATGCTTATTTATGTTCTGATACTCTTCGGTTTCTGCAAATGGTAATGGAGCTGTATCATCTGAATCTCTGTCCCCATGTAAACTAAGATTTGTCAATTTATCTGAAATTTCCTCAACTCTTTCCGATAAGTCACCTAATTGTTCTTTCTGTTTATTTACGTCTTCCGTAAGTGTCGCGACTCGGGTTTCAGTATTGTCACATTTGGTAGCTAGCTGTTCATATTGTTGTGTTAGGTTATTTAATCTGTCATTTGGTACGGATCCTTCGATTCTCTCAAATATTTCTTCCTTATCCTTTGCACGTTGTAAATTTAACTCTGAAAAATTCTGTACTATCACGCGATCTCTTTCTTCCTGTTCTCTATCCTGTTCCCTTTGCCTGATTTCTACTGCAATTAATCTATTATTGTGAGAATTCAGAATCGGTTGTACTTCTTCCCTGATTTCTTTCTTTAATTCATCTTTCATATTTTTGAAACATGTCCCTATTCGTGAATCTATCCGTGTTTCCAAAGTTCCCATCTCTGTTTTAAATTCAGATCCTAACCGAGTTTCCATTGTTCCCATCTCAGTTTTAATTGTTCCTATCTCTGTTTTAAATTCAGATCGAAACTGCTCCATTGTTCCCCTATCTGTTTCTAATTCAGCTCGTAAAGTTCCAATCTCTGTTTTTAATTCAGATCGTAACTGTGATCCCAAATTTAATATTGCACTCATCAACTGCTCTGTACTAACTTTTTCGAAATTCCTTTCGCCCCTAACATTTCCCACAAAACTAACTTCCTTCTGCATAGCAATAAAGCTATCTGTGTTCGATACTATTTCAGGATCTTCTATCGCTAATCTCGTATTCTGTGAATTTTCTGATTGAGAAAAATTTTGAAATGGTTCTGGACTATTTTCCCGACTTATTACATTGTTTTCAACTCCATCATCCACCATACTGTTTTCCTGTGTTGGCGAGTTCGCCATGTCAACAATTTCGTTATTCTCACTATTCATCATTTTTGCCTTTTTCATTGATCGCGTAATCATTTACAAAATATACGAAAGATTCGTCACTGTACGAAAATTACACACAATGACTCTTTATCTCCAACAATACTATTCACATGAAATGTCTCCCTCAGACACGATCAATCGAACAATTGAAATAATTGCACTAATTTGTCAAACGCGTATACAAGGCAATAAAAATTAAATTTTGAAAAATACCATTAGAAGAATACTAATTACCAAATCTACACATGCAAAATAGACTACAATTAATAAACTACAAATTACTACAACAATACTACAGTCTACTATTTTTACAATCAGAAAAATCCAAGGGACGATCCGAAGCAGCGGTCGCCACGTGCATGGGGGCTTAATTAAATATCATTGAAAATATTTTTAATTTTTGTAGCTGTCTGTCCGATTACGTAAGTCTCGTAATCGGCTGGCCCTGACTAGTATTATTACGCAATCTGACTGCAACAAACAATGAAAGAAAATTTTCGTAAACACAGCTAATTAATTAAGTCCCCAGCAACTATAAAATCTACGAAGCCAACAAGCACAAGAGTAACTGTTCTGTATGTGGGAGTGTGACTCAACGTCCACATCTGGCACGGTTCTTTTCCAACAAGACAAGAATTTTTAAATACCAACTATGTTGACGTGACAAAAGAAAATTAGAAAAACTATAATTACGCAAGAAAACCAGAATTCACTCTAATACAAGAACACAAGCCAGATGCTTTGTTGACTGAACCTGTAGTGACGCATTATTTCAGACACACAATCAATAAAAGAACATTGTAGTTTTTACCTTCATATATATTGACGAAATGCACTCATTACAATAACATCTGCTATCTCTCCCATCAAATAACTGCATAAAACATGGAACAACACTCTTTACTACCACATCTCACTCCGACTTCACGACAAGCAGTGCCCACTAGCACATCTCGGTACGAACTCTTAACACATACTGTCCTCTACGAGCTCTCTACTAGCACTGACTGCTACGAACTCTCGACAACCACTATGGAGGCGGCTTCATAGTACTCTTTGGCGCAATCTCTGGCGCAGTGGCACAGTGTAGCCACCTTTCACTGACTCTCTAAAGTCATGAAGTTGCTGCTTTTGGCGAGTACAATGCTTTTACTTTTGATTAAATTTGCTTCCCAGTATCCAGATCAAAAGTTCTATTGTATCCCGTATTAACGGCACTCATGTATCGGCAACTGTTCTGGCATCTGGCAGTCGGCCGCGAACGTAAACATACGGGGACTTTGGCCGATCGAGGCGAAAAGGGGAAAAGAGCGGTGCGTGTATAGGTGTCCGTGGCGGATGGAGCGGGGGGGGGGGGGGGGAGAGGGAGACAAGCCACGCCTCCCCTCCGACAGGGCTGGTAGCCGACGTCCGTGTTGTGTGCTCCTTGGAATGCAGAACTGACGTAATGGTCATGTGGATTGCTGATGCATCTGGGTTTGCAAGACTCGTATTTGAATCCCGTGACAGACCAAGCCTGGTCTCCCCACTTATATCAATATAAGTAAACAACGGGCAAGCACAATAGAAAGCAAAGCGGAGTACACACGGCATTCGATAACGGTTACAGCACAACTGTTTGCTGAGGTTGGAAGTGTCGTCAACGTGGTATTTAAGACCCGACCTCTACTGTTATATTACGCAACCATACATAAAAACACCCCCTACCTTAGACTGCAGGTAATGCAGGAGTAGGTTTAATAATGAATAAAAAAATAGGAGTGCGGGTAAGCTACTACAAACAGCACAGTGAACGTATTATAGTCGCCAAGATAGACACGAAGCCCATGCCTACTACAGTAGTACAAGTTTATATGCCAACTAGCTGTGCAGATGACGAAGAAATTGAAGAAATGTATGCTGAGATAAAAGAAATTATTCAGGTAATGAAAGGAGACGAAAATTTAATAGTCATGGGTGACTGGAATTCGACAGTAGGAAAAGGGAGAGAAGAAAACATAGTAGGTGAATATGGATTGGGGCTAAGAAATGAAAGAGGAAATCGTCTGGTAGAATTTTGCACAGAGCATAACTTAATCATAGCTAACACTTGGTTCAAGAATCATAAAAGAAGGTTGTATATATGGAAGAATCCTGGAGATACTAAAAGGTATCAGATAGATTATATAATGGTAAGACAGAGATTTAGGAACCAGGTTTTCAATTGTATGACATTTCCGACAACAATCTATTGGTTATGAACTGCAGATTGAAACTGAAGAAACTGAAATAAGGTGGGAATTTAATGAGATGGGACCTGGATAAACTGAAAGAACCAGAGGTTGCAGAGAGTTTCAGGGAGAGCGTAAGGGAACAATTGACAGGAATGAGGGAAAGAAATACAGTAGAAGACGAGTGGGTAGCTCTGAGGGATGAAGTAGTGAAGGCAGCAGAGGATCAAGTAGCTGAAAAAACGACGGCTGGTAGAAATCCTTGGGTAACAGAAGAAATATTGAATTTAATTGATGAAAGGAGAAAATATAAAAACGTGGTAAATAAAGCAGGCAAAAAGGAATACAAACGCCTCAAAAATGAGATCGACAGGAAGTGCAAAATGGCTAAGCAGGCATGGCTAGAGGACAAATGTAAGGACGTAGAGGTTTATCTCACGAGGGGTAAGATAGATACAGCCTACAGGAAAATTAAAGACATTTTTGGAGAAAAAAGAGCCATTTGTATGAATATCAAGAGCTCAGATAGAAACCCAGTTCTAAGCAAAGAAGGGAAAGCAGAAAGGTGGAAGGAGTGTATAAAGGGGTCTATACAAGGGCGATGTACTTGAGGACAATATTATGGAAATGGAAGAGGATGTAGATGAAGATGAAAGGGGAGATACGATACTGCGTGAAGAGTTTGACAGAGCACTGAAAGACCTGAGTCGAAACAAGGCCCCGGGAGTAGACAACATTCCATTAGAACTACTGACGGCCTTGGGAGGGCCAGTCCTGACAAAACTCTACCATCTGGTGAGCAAGATGTACGAGACAGGCGAAATACCCTCAGACTTCAAGAATAATATAATAATTCCAATTCCAAAGAAAGCAGGTGTTGACAGACGTGAAAATTTCCGAACTATCAGTTTAATAAGTCACAGCTGCAACATACTAACGCGAATTATTTACAGACGAATGGAAAAACTGGTAGAAGCCGACCTCGAGGAAGATCAGTTTGGATTCCGTAGAAATGTTGGAACACTTGAGGCAATACTGACCTTGCGACTTATCTTAGAAGGAAGATTAAGGAAAGGCAAACCTACGTTTCTAGCATTTGTAGACTTAGAGAAAGCTTTTGACAATGTTGACTGGAATACTCTCTTTCAAATTCTAAAGGTGGCAGGGGTAAAATACAGGGAGCGAAAGGCTATTTACAATTTGTACAGAAACCAGATGGCAGTTATAAGAGTCGAGGGGCATGAAAGGGAAGCAGTGGTTGGGAAGGGAGTGAGACAGGGTTGTAGCCTCTCCCCGATGTTATTCAATCTGTATATTGAGCAAGCAGTAGAGGAAACAAAAGAAAAATTCGGAGTAGGTATTAAAATCCATGGAGAAGAAATAAAAACTTTGAGGTTCGCTGATGACATTGTAATTCTGTCAGAAACAGCAAAGGACTTGGAAGAGCAGTTGAATGGAATGGACAGAGTCTTGAAAGGAAAATATAAGATGAGCATGAACAAAAGCAAAACGAGGATAATGGAATGTAGTGAAATTAAGTCGGGTGATTCTGAGGGAATTAGATTAGGAAATGAGACACTTAAAGTAGTAAAGGAGTTTTGCTATTTGGGGAGCAAAATAACTGATGATGGTCGAAGTAGAGCGGATATAAAATGTAGACTGGCAATGGCAAGGAAAGCGTTTCTGAAGAAGAGAAATTTGTTAACATCGAGTATAGATTTAAGTGTCAGGAAGTCGTTTCTGAAAGTATTTGTATGGAGTGTAGCCATGTATGGAAGTGAAACATGGACGATAAATAGTTTGGACAAGAAGAGAATAGAAGCTTTTGAAATGTGGTGCTACAGAAGAATGCTGAAGATTAGATGGGTAGATCACATAACTAATGAGGAAGTATTGAATAGGATTGGGGAGATGTTTGTGGCACAACTTGACTAGAAGAAGGGATCGGTTGGTAGGACATGTCCTGAGGCATCAAGGGATCACAAATTTAGCATTGGAGGGAAGTTTGGAGGGTAAAAATCGTAGAGGGAGACCAAGAGATGAATACACTAAGCAGATTCAGATGGATGTAGGTTGCAGTAGGTACTGGGAGATGGAGAGCTTGCACAGGATAGATTAGCATAGAGAGCTGCATCAAACCAGTCTCAGGACTGAAGACCACAGCAACAACAACACCACCTTAGACTGCCATGTAGAAGTGTCCGCCTTTGCACTTTGAGCAGTGAAGAATTGAGCGCTCTATATATGTGTGCGTGCGGGTACATTTGAGTGCGCTAGAAAGAGTTTCGAAGTTGCGATAAATATTTTCGAAGTTATTTCCTGTGGAAACATTATAGCTAAAGCAAGCTCTCTCTTTCTCTCTGTCTTTCGCGAAATCGTATGCAACCGCTTTCTATCGTGTTCTCCAGGAATATATGGAAGTCTTACTGTGCTTCAGAAGATCGCCATTGTAAATGTTTGTTTCTGTCTCCCCTGTGCATTTTGTTTGATATAGTTTGATACAATATCGTTTGAAGTATACGAACTATAGACAATATTTCCTAATACCTCCGATGCTACCGAACAAAGTTTATTCCCCTCCCCCAAAGTTACACTATAACTGCTCTTTCGCCGTTAACTAACGGGTGAGGGACATACGAGGCGCCTAACTGAAATCTAATTGTTGTAGTCGTTTTAGAACAATTGCACCACGAAAAATAGGTGCACGTCCAAAACCTTTGGTTTTCAGTCGTTTTCAGCATATTAGGCGTAATGTAAAACGATCTTTGCTTCATTTACGTAAAGAAAGTTTTGCAGAGGCGCAGCACATGACTCAGTTTTCAGATTTCTGGCTTCCTTGCGTCACAAGTAGAAGCGAATGCGACTCCCTGCGTGGTGGGGTGAAAGATGTCATGTGCTGGGACACTTGAAAATATACGGAAATTGGTTACGAAACACCTTTGGCGAGAATGGGCGAGAATGAGATTCATGCCTTTTAAAGATATTAAACGCGTGGGAACTATCTTCTCGAATGGGGTTCAGAAATTTACTGCGGATGAGTACATAGGATTTTGAAATTCTTCTGCAGATGGTTGAGGGATGCATTTCGAAATGTGACAATTTCAGACTGTCAATTTTCGCTTGCCTCAAATTATCAGTCGCAAGTGGAACTCTTAATTCACGACAAGTTCTTTCAACAATGGGCAGTGAGTGACTCAACTTCGAAGTTTTCTAATAAGTATAACCAGAAACGAATAGATACGTAGCTCATCATGTGATATGAGACTTGCAATAATAATTTTTTTGAACCAGTACTTTCCCTGAAATCGTTTAAGAACAATTGCATGGCGAAAAACATCCGAATGCATAAGATCTAGTGCTTTACTTTTTATGCGTGAGATAAAACGTTTTTCGAAAAAGTGCTTCAGCAACTTTGCATCGTTTACATACAGTAAGTTCATTTAGCACCGCTGCAGGTGACTCAAATTTCAGTTTTCTGCTTTCCTCCAGTTATGCTAGAATGTGAACACGGCGGAGGCGGCGGCAACGATAAAGAGTCCACGACAAATAATTGCGGCAATGAGTCTCAACAATGCATCACAGTGCTTACTAAGCTTCTCAAGTGTCGTTGTGTACACGACCTGAACATGTATAGCATACGTACTCTTTTTTCTTTATTTTTTTATTATATTTCTTTTATTTGTGCCACCTTGGGCAGTCACGGATTCATACTGAATCACTTACACATAACACCCATGATTCGCATACGATATTTACATTGGTTGTGAACATGCTACTTTCATCGCGACGTGTTCCCATCATTGCCATGAAATGTCACTCCAAACGCCTATTCTACATAGAACACATAACATTCATGTCAGTACACAATGCTGCCATGCGCTCTTTACATCGCGCAGGTTATATGAAACTGATGATAATTCACTTACCTAACGTTGTTCTCTGCTTTTAATTCGCGGCCTCTGAGGCCGAGCGGTTCTAGGCGCTTCAGTCCGGAATCGTGCTGCTGCTACGGTCGCAGGTTCGAATCCTGCCTCGGGCATGGATGTGTGTGATCCCCTTGGGTTATTTAGGTTTAAGTAGTTCTAAGTCTATGGAATTGATGACCTCAGATGTTAAATCAAATAGTGCTTAGAGCCATTTGAACCATTTTTCGCTTTTAATTGGTGGCCCGCAAATAAAATATGCTATGCCAGTTTTGTCGTATGACCTTAGATAATGATACCAATGTAAAGTTAGTCCGGGTCGCTAGTCTGATACAAAAATTAGAATACCACACATCCTCGTAATAGATACATCGCTTGTCTCTAACAACTAATAAGAACTTTTTTGGAACATTGTTAGTGGATAAAACAGCGATCGATAAACTAATAATAAAAGCAGTGTTGATAGCATAAAATTATCTACGCTATCGGAAACAAAAATTAGTACCCCTTTTAGAGGTGTCCAATTCACTCAGGATCTACTGTTGCGACAGTGCAATCAACCAACAAGGAAGACTGGAAGCACGTAAAGTTTTAGAACTGTATGGCAGACCTCAGTTATTGAAACTGTCCAATTTTTTCATTAAATTACAGCAACGTAGCATGAACCTTTGTTGCTCATTGTCCCAATTGCATTACCAAGCAGGGTCCCTTCCTTTTCCGGAATGAACCCGAGTGTCGTTGAAGTTCAAACACCAGCATTAAAGTAATATCATTCCATTTCACTGCTTTAATTTCAAAGTTCAGTTAAGGTATTCATAGCCGGCTACAATATTTAGATTACACAAGCACAAGGTAAGAGTGTGAGTTTTGTTACCATATTTTAGCTTACTTGTGACTGCAGCTCAGCCTGGTACGTACTAAATTTTACTGTTGTTAATTGTTCAAAATCATTTAATTCAAGTTCAAAGTTAAGCTTCTTATTTCTAAATTGCGTAGATTCAAGTAGCTTTTGAAATGATTGTTGTGGTAAACCAAGATTAACCTTATGTTACTGAATTTCGTAGTGCTTCAGAAACAAAGCTCACTATTAATTTCAGTCACTAAATTAACTTCCAATTTTTCGGTTTTATTAATTCTTTTGCTAAATTAAGTCAGGGTGTAGCGAAATTTATTACTTCAGACAAACATTCAGTTTTCACACAACACGTGTCAACCTTCAGTTGCCACACTTTTAGTGCTAATTATATGTGCATTAATCTTTCATTTTCAGTTATTGTAGTAGTTGTCCATATGACTGTCGGCCATAATTTTTCCCAAATCCCAAATATCTAATTAACGCCAGTTAATTGTTAACGTAACGACCGCAAATTTACTTTCTTTATTAACTTTACCGCTTTTCAAAATTAATTTCCACCAGTTTCATTTGCATTTATCCTTTCGTTTGGATGTAACCCTTTCCTCCCTCTTTACCGACTACCGACAGATTAACTTCGGTGACGATTGCTTTTCCCAAATTTCCATTAGGTACACGCGGTTTAATTTTTACATTAAGGTCGATAAGTGAGGGGGAGGTTACAAGTGGACGTCCAAAACCTCGTCTACAAGTGTAGGAACACGTGATCGCTGGTACCAGTATCGTTGAACAGCTGATGCAGCACGTCCAGATTGTGTGGTAATTCTCCGAAAGAACCATCCTACCACACGGAAGGCCACAATCTGACCCCTTTCAAACTCGCTCAGCTGGCTGTAGGAAGCACGAGTGCGTCTCCGTGGCAGGGTTGCCTGCGCCTCCCTGAGCCTTCCGGCTCTTTGCATTCCCTGTCAAAGAGCAGACGTAGACGGTGCTCGGGTAGCCGCGCCACTACGATACCTGTTGACGGACGACACTGAAACCACTGTCATTACGCCTACTGTCCCCACAGTGGCATATGTCGCCATCGGATCAATATCGACGTCGTCTTTCCAGGCGCCTTTTGCAGTAATGTATATCATTAGGTACCATTTTCGACCTTTTTAAAAAATGGCTCTAAGCACTATTAGACTTATCTGAGGTCATCGCACCCCAAGACTTAGAACTACCTAAACCTAACTAGCCTAAAGACATCACACACATCAATGCCCGAGGCAGGATTCAAACCTGCGACCGCAGCAGCAGCACGGTTCCGGACTGAAGCGCCTAGAACCTTTCGGCCTCAACGGACGGCTTTCGACCTTTTACAGGATCATCCTCAGACCATATCATCCCGTGAAAAAGGAGTAGAACACCTTCTTAAAGATCAAAGGACTTACATACAATCACAAGACTAAAATAATATAAAAACATTCGTGGTACCCTTCGGTGAAAGCAGAGTTTGAATATCAGCTGCACTGATATTCAAAAGCTCATAGAATGAGCAACTAATACTGTTGGTAGGTCGCCAACTGATAACCAAGAAAACGAAATATGCCTCGATATGTTCCGCCTTCAATCAAAGATGTTGCGGAAGCCAGTTGGAATGACGGCAACGGGTAACCAGGGAAACGATACGGGATACGATACGGGAATCGATAAGTACCGCCATCAGTCATAGAAGTTACCGAGTTACCCAAAGCTACGTTTTGACGTGCACCTATTATGTGTATATACTCGTACTACTAGCTGGCAGTTATATCGGTAAGGTTCAATAAACGTACGTTATCGTTTAAAAAGCCAAACCACTGCATACAAGTAAAATAGAAGCATAAAACGTTACAGTCTTAAGTAAAAATTATGAAAGTACGTAACAATTTGTGCACATGTGATGTACGAAGCGTGTCTGGGAAGTAAGTACCGTTTACTCTAATCGCCACCGCTGAACTAGTGTCGCTAGGCCGCTCATTCGCTCTCGCCTATCTAGCTCATTGTCTTTCCACTGGTGCCATTATAGCATTAGCGTGTTGTGCTTACATTTGTTAGTGATCTTTCAGACTGTATATCACAATCTGCGAGGCCACCTAGTGCGAAGTGCGTTCTCTGATATGGTTTTTGACTACAAAGAATGTTATGCTAGATGAATTTTACTGTCAGGCTGTAGAGATATGTGGTGAAAATGTAATGACAAACTGGATGGTGAGAAAATTGCTGAGACACTTCAGTAAGGGATGAGGCGATGGTTAGGCTGAGAAGCTGAATAAAAAACAGACGCTTCACAACAAAAATGCTCTATGATGAGTTTACTCAAATTTCAAACACTGTTTTTTATGAGATTTTCATAAATCGCTTACGTTTTCGCAAATTGCGTTCCCGTTGGGTTCCGAAAATGCTTACAGACGTCCACAAAACGATGGCAGTGCTTTGACATTTCTTACCCGATACAGTGATGAAGGAGACGAATTCTTAAATAGAATTGTGCCCGGTGATGAAACTTACGTTTGTCATGTCATTGCAGAATCAAAACAACAATTAATGGAGTGGAAACACTCACGATCCCCCAGGTAACAAAAAATCAAACCAACGTTGTCAGTACAAAGAACCATGTGCGCTTTGTTCTGGGGCAGACAGGGCATTCTGCTTGTTGATTTCCTTCCCAGAGGTGAAACCGTGGATGCGGTAAGATACCACAGCCTAACACAGCAGTCACGACAATCTGTCTTTTGTTATTCACTGCAACAGCAGCGCGCCAAGCGGTCAGCAAGCGAAACTTCTGAATGCAGTACCGCTTGAGTGCGAATACTGCCCTTAATATTGACTTGTGCAATAAAAATCGGCAATAACTAAAATATATACTTTCCTAAGGACTCTGGGATATGTGAAATAGCACCTTTCAGGACAGTTTGTTTCCGTTTCCCTTGCAACATACAGATATCTACTGAAGAATGTCCCTCTCCTTTAATACCCAAGTTGCCAGTTAACACCAGAAGACCGGAACTTTTTCAGACAGGCGTGTTATATCTACTCAACAATATGAAGTTTTGTTCACCACACTTTCATCCAAATCAGTGAATGTAGAACGTAGGAAAGCTGTAGGGAATGTAATACCTACATTATTATTAAGATGCAAAATAGGACATCACACATGGAGTTGAAGGGAAAGCCACACAGATGCGCAAATAAAACGTCAAAAGATTTTCCCCACGATAGAACAAACCGGTTTCACAATAGTTGATACATTTGAATCACAAACGGCAAGAATTTTCAACATATTCGCTTTTGAAGCAAAAGTAATTACAGAAGTATTCATGTATTAGAAAGTCGAGCTAAGCGCAAGAGTGGGGGAATCACAAGATCCATAAAAAATTTTACGTGTCAATGAATGTGCCTATCGTAATAAGAACAGGCCACAATAGAAATAGACGCTTCTCAAGCATGAAATATGTGTCCATTTTCTCTTGCTTTCAATGGAATAAGCGACAGTTAGACAGATATTCAAAAGTATTTTTCCGTGAGTAAGTTGTAGTTTATATCTTCGAATCAGCGAGATTTCGCTCGTTTTACATTTTTTACGCTAAAGTTATACATATAGGTAATTAAATAGTGCATGGAACGCAAAACGTAACAACTATTTCGTTAATCAAATAGAAAAGCAATTAAAACAGAGATTGTCCATACGGTACATGTAGCTGTCTGCTTTCTTGCCGCCTGGGGCGCCAGTGTCGCTCCACCTGTCCAACGGTGAGAATTTTCGCACCAGGAAGTGTCGCGACTATATGTATTAGACTGTGATGACACTCTCGAACACTGAGAAAACTTGGGTCCGAAGTTAAAAAAAAAAAAGGCGTGGAATGCTCAATGAACGCATTGTCTTGTTTCATGACACCACACGTCCCCATTATTCTCGTGTCACTCAAAAACTTATTCATCTACTCGGTTAGGAGCAGTTAGATCACCCACTGTACAGACCCAACCTCCTCTATTCTACTACCACTTGTTCATGAACTTGAAACATGATTTTGGAGTAAGGAGATTTGACAGTCATAACGACGCAAAAAACGGTATTCAGCAGTGCCTGTCTTCAGTTGCATCTTTCTAGGAAGAGGGCATAGAACAGTTGGTATCCCGCTATAACAAATCTTAGTAAAGAAAGCGCCAAGGGCCTTGCCACAGTGGTAACACCAGTTCCCGTGAGATCACCGAAGTTAAGCACTGCCGCGCTGGACTAACACTTGGCTGCACTCAGTCCTCGTGAGGCCAATTGAGGAGCTGCTCTTGATTGGGAAGTAGCGGCTTCCGTCACGAAAACTGACAGCGTACGAGGGAGCGGTGTGCTGACCTCATGCCCCTCCATATCCGCATCCCGTGACGCCTGTGGGCTGTGGAGGACACGGCGGTCGGACGGTACCACCGTTTGGCCTTCAAGGCCTGTTCGGACAGAGTTTTTAGTAAAAAACAACTACGCAGTTAATGAAAGTAATATCTTAGCACAGTTAAAAGGCAGTGTGTAACCATTAGGCACTATATTTATGTTGCATACAATGTAACAATCATCATAGAACGCTAAAATTCTGCATAATACACTTATAAAATTAAATAATATTTGTAAGATATTCGAAGGATGCAACATAAATGCTGCCTTAGATGAAAAAATAATTTAAATGTTGAGATATTTTAAATAATATGTAGCACAACGAATAAGAAAAGTGCACTTATGGGTCCCATAGAATAGCATCTCTTTCTTCGCAAGCCACGAAATATCTATAGTGCCAAATATATTGTCAATCTGTTATGCGCACTGTAGGAGACTTGTGCACACTAAAGGTGTTAATGGTGCAGCCTTGAGGACTTTAGGAAACACAACAACTGACTCTAAACCCGGCATAGCGGAAAGCAGGACGGCGGAAGCCTAGGATAAATGTTTAGAAATACATAAGGATCTGACGAGAGAAAATGTAAAGTGTGAGCTGCTAGTTGCATATGTTGCTGATGTCCATGTCGCATCATCATTGCGGTCACTACCTGCTACTGTCACAAGAATTAATGTAACCGCCTTTATTCCCGTCGATGTATCCGTCTCCAAGCCACTCCACTTATGACTCCAAAGTGTAATGGGTATCAGAAGTGTGGTTGCAGGGACACAATCGATATGAAGGTAACAATCTGTTCAAGTAAACAGCTATCCCGAAACCCGATGCCACTTCCAGGTTACTATCTAATGGCTTTCAAAGACAGCAAAAATATGATTTACAACTCTCGTAATTTTTCTCGTAATTATTAATCAAATTTAAAATGTTGTTGTTACCTGCTCATTCCGATGTATAACTTGATGTTAAAAGTTTAAGACAAGAAGACAAGTAGGCCGCTATGGCAGAAGCTGCATGTTTGTCTTGTGACTGGCAGACTTCACTCATTCAGTATTTGAGAATGAGAGCACTTAGTGACTTCCTGCCAAATTTACACTTAATTTCTTGTTCTTCTTTTTCAGTTCAGGTTATCTAGGGACCACGCGCCAATTTGAATGCTTCCTCCTGTATTCTTCTTTGCTCATCCTCCAGTAATATTTCATCTTCTCACTATGTATCCTTTTCCTCTCCTCTGACCATTTTCATCCAGACTTGGAATCCTACCATTTTTAATACTGTCATCTTCAAAATCTTTCTTTCTGTTGCATCTTCTTCACCTCTTGAACCCAGGCTATTGTTTATCACCCGTAATTACAAATCTTTACGAAATTTTTTTACCGCTGACATCCTGATAAGTGGTCAACATACCTTTGAAATGTACAATACACGATAGGTTTCCTGAGCGGTTGTGAAATATTCCCTAACAACTGGATCACTGTGCCCCTTGAGGCTTTCCCAGCAGGTACGTTCAATATATGACTCTCGACTCTGCCGCATAATCTCGCGCTGTAGATCTTGCAGTGCTTCTTCGAGGCAACTGCTCGTCATTGTCACGTGGCGCCTGGTCTTTACTACGGATAAGTAGCAACTGCCAGCAGCCGCTCTGCTACGGTCTGTTGTGGTGGTTTCGTCTGAAAATCGTGCACGCGCTTGCTGGCTGGCAAGTTGCCTGCAGACGGATGTCGGTAGGATGCTCAGACTGTAAGCGTAGAGTGAGGCACTGTATGTTGGCCAGACATATTATGCGGTGCAAGATAGATGTGATGAACACCGTCGTCTTACAAGTCTGGGCCAACCGAATAAATCTGCAACGGCGATGTGTTGCCTTACTACAGGAAACCGCATGATGCACGGGAAGACAAAACAAATTGTATCCTAAATTTCGTCATTCTGGGACTGTGTGATAAAGGAGGCAATACGAATTCCCACGATGAATAAGCTAATAAATAACTCGGGATTCTAATTAAATACTGCCTGGAACCGTGAGCTTGCCACCAGTAGACGTGGAGAGAGAGAGACAAAAATTTCCGACTACAGCTACACCGCAATGTAGTGGAGTATCGAGCCAATTACCAGTTTCGGTTTGGCTCCCACCCACAGTGACCCTTCGTCGCACTCGCGGCTTTCAAATGAGGTCAACGTGTGGACACGGGCAGCTGTTACTTGCCAGTAGTAGCCATTTGCCACCAGCAGACAATGTCGAGCAGTTGCCTCGCCGAAACTTTGTGGGATACACAAAACGAAATCCGGCACCAGACTTAACGGCCATATGATGCACTCGTTCATTTCTAGTATCGAAATGAAGCTCTGTGCTACGTAACACTCACAAAAGCTGCCAACCTCAGCACATTCCACGTTCACGGGAACGGCTGCTGTCCGTGGTGAACCGACAACATAAAAATACAAGAAACACTATACGAAGCCGTTATAACCCGGTATGATTACGCTTCTATACTCATGAATGCTTACATAAATAAATGTTCATTTCATGACTATTATTTCTTACATGCGATCCTCCGAAAGCATGCAGATTTTATGACGGGCGTTCAATAAGTAAGGCAATACTTTTTTTTTAAGGTTAGTTTTATTCAGTGTTCCAATACACCATATTATTCCCCACTGTTTTGGCTAAAAAGCCCTATTTTTCGAAATAATCTCCGTTCAATACAACGGTCTTGCGCCAGCTTACTGGGAGGGTCTGAAATCCCCCGTGGTGCATCTTGCTGTATGAGTAAGCTCCCCATCATCCGTGTACTGTTTCCTGTGGACTGAACGTTCATCGGGCCTCACAGGTGGAAGTCGGAAAGTACAAGATCCGGGCTATAGGGTTGATGAGGAAGAATGTGTGAGGACTTCCGTTGTCGTAGAGAAGGAGAAGTTCGTCTTCATTCTTGTGGCTACGAACGTGCTGAACTTGTTGCTTCAATTTCCTGAGGGTAGCACCAGACACTTCAGAGATGATTTTACACAACGAGGGGGACATCAAACAGAATGACCCATTCATAGTCCCAGAAGACGGTCGCCATGACTTTAATGGCAGAAGGTGCGGCTTTGAACTTGTTCTTCGGACGAGAGGTGGTGTGGCGCAAGTCTGTGGATTGCCTTTTGTTTCCGGTTCGGAGTGATGGACCCGTATTTCACCGCCTGCGACGATGTTCGACAATAAACTGTTACGATCAACACGTAGCGCGCAAGCAATTCCGCACAGACTGTCATTCGTTGCTCCTTATGGTCTGTCAGATGGCGAGCAACCGAGTGGGTTCTCACCTCTGGTAGTCGAATGCGTCAGCATTGCCAACAAAGACGCTAAAGTGCGGAGCTAGGTGTTGCACTGTCATCCGCCGGTCACCTAAAATAAGAGTGTCCACTCGTTCCAACATTGCTGGAGTCACAGCTATGTGTAACCGGCCGAGCCGGCCGAAGTGGCCGAGCGGTTCTAGGCGCTTTCGTCTGGAATCGCGAGACCGCTACGGTCGCAGGTTCGAATCCTGCCTCGGGCATGGATGTTTGTGATGTTCTTAGGTTTGTTAGGTTTAAGTAGCTCTAAGTTCTAGGGGACTGATGACCTCAGATGTCAAGTCCCATACTGCTCAGAGCCATTTCAACTAATTTTTTTTTTTGTCACCGGCCGAACCGCGGGAGATAGGACGGGTTTGCGCGACCTTGTTAAGATGATGACTGCTCTGCGGAAAGCCCTACCGTGCTTTTGTTCACTGCCAGGTGTCCGTAGACATTTGCAAGCTTTTATGAATCTACGATGCTCTGTTTCTTCGCCAAAAGAAACTCAATTATTGGTCTCTGCTTGGACCGCACCTTCGTTACAGACGCTATGTTGAAGTCTGCGTATAGCGCCACCAGCTATCGTAACTTACTGAAACTATAGAGGCTGAGGCGGTAATATTTCACGATGTCAGCTCTTTTACAACAGGAATTGACTGAGAAAAAGAAATGTGTAGCATTACATACTTAACGACTCTCCTGTATATCCAACAATGAACGTTATGAAGGGCAACAAAATGTCATCGACTTGTCGCTCTGCTGTGAGGAAGTCGCGGATGCAACCAAAGATGCCCTGCTATAAAACGAAATGGCGCCGCAGACCACCACTCCTGGTTGTCGGGCTGTACTGAAGCTCTGGAGGGTCCAGGCACGTCGTCGCGGGTCATCGGGGATCATCACTGAAGACAGTTGTACTCGAGATGCCAGGCCGAAGACGTGTCTGGAGTCGCCCCAGACAGCGGTGCGTTACCTTCCTGAATATCGCCTGCCATACGCTAATTGGACAGAATTTGGCAAGATATCCCTCATGAGGACATCCAATACCTCTGACAATCAATGCCAAGCCGAACAACTGCTTGCGTAAGGGCCAGAGGTGGACGGACGCTCACTGACCCGCTCAATTTGTGAAGGTCTTTCTCTTGAATAAATCACTCACATTTTCTGTAATTGTAATGGTTTATTATTTGTACATCTACTAATCTCGTCCCAATCGGATAATTCCTTCTTGGTGCGTCGCTTTTTTTTCCTTTTTTAAAGTGTAAATTCGAATATCTTGGAAGAACGTGAAGTAACTTTTATGGGCATCACCTGAAAAAGTCAGCTAAAATATTAAATCCCTAGGGTGACTTTAAGAATTCGGTATACTCCAAGTGTTTTGATGATGTACTCGGACAGCCACACTCGGCAGCAGACGACAACTTCAGCAGTTCGCTGCACTTGCAGGCAGCGTGGCTGGGGTCTGGCGTGGCACACAAACAGTATTTTGTGTCTAGGAGTCCTGCATACTACGTTCGCTAGACTAACAGTCAAACAACTCGTATTAATGAGTTCTATTAGAGTAAGACAATATACAATAATTAGCTTTGATAGACGTGTGGCAAGCAAGGGGTGACATACAAAATAATCAGTCTTCTTCAGAACAGATAAACACAAGCCTCTGCTACGTAGAGTTTACTATCCAAGTGGCTGACACTGAAGCTACTATCGAAGAGTGGTCTACCAGCCGGGCACGGCGATTATGTCCTCTTCGCATAGGGGCCGCTGCTGTTACGTTGCCGTCTTGGACGGAGGTCGATCAGCGAGCGATTGCCTGACGTCTTCTCACAGCCGTCTGTTCTCTTTCGTTCCTGAGTGGCGTGCCGACGCTGACTCTACGCCGGAACACAATAAACACACCTAAAGAACCTCCTGATGAATATTGTATGCACTAAATGTTTTAGGACAATGTTTTAATTTAATTATGAATTTTATCAATATGTTTTACGTCTCATTGTTAGCTGAATTTTCCGAATTCCTGCTTGGTTTTGAATGTTACATCTAGTGCGTGACAGTCCTGGCTCAAAGAGCGTTAGTGGAACGCTCCTTATAAAACAAAGCTTTGATCTTACGAGACAAGTGTGTGCAATGCTCTTTGTCTTCTCTGAATTCTTAATAAACTGATGGCTGAGTTTGGTCACTGTACACAATGAAAACACGATCACAGTAAGAATAACAAACTGTGTGTAGAACAGGTAATAATTGTTATTTAGCCATGGAAAAGTCGTAGGCCACTGAAGCTCCTTGCAGTCTACGTCAGGCATGAGATTAAAATTTACCTATTTGCTCTAATGATTGACATAAGTGACAGCAAAATTAATTGAGAGAAACGTTCCCCAAAACTCAAAAAAGTGTGAAAGGCTGTACGAAGGAAGTGGAACAAGATTTGCTCGTCAGGGCAGTTAGCGAATTTAAAGTTAACGGTACGACAAGCTAACTTGAAATACCGTCAAATTAAGCAACACAAGTTACATAGTAAGATCAGCAGGTAACGAGCTGCTGAGAATATAGACCACGCTATCGTAATTTGCGACACATTTTTTTTTTTTTTCAAATCACCTACCATGCGTCAATCAGCACCAGACGGTGACCAGAGATGTCTCCCTCCCAATGATGTGCTGGAAATGAATGCCCAGCATCTAAGTTCACAGTTCCCCAATGCCTACTTTCAAAAAACTCTCGACAGGGAGGGTATGACTCAATGCTGTTGACGATGTGAGGAACGAGAATATCCCTTATTTCTCGATAAAACGGGGGAACTCCGCAGTAACTTCCCGCTGTTGGCACACAAAATGCATACTGAACGCCACGAGGCTCATACCAGTCTGGAGCAGCCTTTCGTCGACTGGTCGGGACCTTCGTGTCAAGAGTGGTAGTGGGGGGGAGTCAAAGTGTATAATCCAAATATTCGAGTGAAAGCAACTGTCTGGCTGGGTGGTGTCACGGTTTCTCTGAATTTGATACTGATGGAGAAGAGACAAGTATGCAAACCCAGTTGCTGTCTGGGGACGACTGGTAGCACGACGCTCGCTTCCTGCAGCGGCCTCACTTCCGAGAGAACGCCCAGCTCCCTGAAGAGGCGCAACTCTGCTAATGAGATTCATTGACTCCCTTCTGCCAGCAACAGGAAATTGAGACCATACCAGTAGTGCACTACCCTAGCACGAAAAACACAAGGATTGTCCCACGCACACAGGACCGGTACTATCAAAACAATAACCATGAAATAGTGGCAGAGAATGGAACAAAATCAAATAGCGATATGAGAGAGAATGTCACAGTTTCATACTAATTGTCTTACATCTTAAAGACAATATCTGTGTCACATTCGAACAGACAGTTTCAGTTCCTTCCTTTCGTCTTCTCACTCTCCTCCCCTCCCCATATTCCATGATGCCTGGGTCTGTACAGTGCAAAATGGGATTAGTAAAATGTTTGATGCCATTGAATGTTATCACCAACCTACTGTTCTGCTGTTCCTTTTATGCCAAAACTTATGATATGTTGTTATTTAAAGAATTTACACTCTCTGGAACTCGTGATTAATCAGGTAAAATTTAAGAATTTTTAGTTTAGGTGTGAATTGTATAATCAGCTTATTTACGTAAAATTTTAAGAATTTTTATAAGTTAAATTTACTGATTGTTGTCTATAGAAATATTTGTTGATGTTTTTATTTCATTTCATTTTAGATCCGAAAATGATCGTTAAATGTCATCGAAACTAGTTACAGCGACTAATTTCAACTGAAACTGCTATACTAGATGTTTTAAGACACACTGATACACAAGGGGTTACTCTAGAAACGCAGTTCTATATTGGTGTGCTTTTTGAAGGGTCCTTAACGTCATCCATATTTCACCACGAACGTGCGAGGTGCGTCCAGTAAGCAACGCAACATTTTTTATTTCTGAAAGCAGATTAGTTTTACTCAGGATTCCTATACTCCATATCATTCCTGTCTCTTTTGGCTACAAAAGCCTTTTTTCAACAGAATCTTCGTTCATTGTGACGGCCTTCCGCCTCCTAACTGGAAGGGCCTCTATGACCACATAATAGCACTCCAGTGATCGACGTCAGAACGAACGTCTTGCTGAACCAATAACCTCCCCATCATCCACGTGTTGCTTCCCGGGGAGTGCATCCTTCACTGTGCGAAACAGATTGAAGTCAAACGAAGCAACACTTGGGTTGTAGGGTGGATGAGACAAAACAGTCCAATTAAGTTTGGTGAGCTCCTCTTGGATGTCCAGACTTGCGTAAGGTCTTGCTTTGCCGTGGAAGTTCGTTTGTATTTTTGCGGCGACGAACACGCTGAAGTTGATCCTTAAATTTTCTGAGGTTGGCACAGTACAGTTGAGAGTTCATCGTTGCACCGTGACGCAGGGCGTCAGAGTAACCCCTTCAGCGTCGCAGAAGAGCGTCTCCATCACTTTACCTACAGAGGGTGCGGCTTTGAACTTTTTCTTCGGAGGAGAGGTGTTACGGCGCCACTCCATGGATTGCCGTTTTGTTTCCAGTTCGAAATGATGAAAATATGTTTCACCGCCTGCGATGATGTTCGACAAAGAATGGCCACGATCAGCCTCTTAATGCTCCAGCAATCGTGCACAGATGGTCCTTCGCAACTCTTGATGGACTTCTATTGGGCGGCGAGGCACCGAGACGGCACACACCTTTGAGTACCTCAACTGGTGGACAAACGTGTCAGTACCTAAAACGGAGACGTCCTGTTGTGCAACAGGACGTTTAAGTATGATGCGTCGATCATCTCGAATGAGAGTGTCCGCACGTTCCAACGTTGCAGAACTGACAGCTGTGTGCGGCCGGGCGGCACGCAGAAGATTGGTCGTGTTCTCGCGACCTAGTTACGATGATTAAACCCGCTGCTCCCAACGACTCACCATGCTTTTGTTCACTGCTATGTCTCCGTAGATATTCTGCTAGCGCCTATGAATATCTGCGACGCTCTGCTTTTCCGCTAATTCCCTGGTTGGAATGCAAATCCTTTACAGACCCCATTTTGAAGACTACATATAGCACCGCCGCCTATCGGAAATTCATGAAATTGTGTCCACTTAAGAATCTGCGCGCCTGCTTGCTCTCACGTACCACGTTCAACATGCTCATACAACTTTGGATTTAATTCCTCATAACACTTGGGATGCGCATCGTACCAGGACAGCGTTTATCATATCGAAGTGTGTAGTACAGTTGTGCGACTGATGTACAAAATCATCGACTCTCTGGCAGTACGCTTGCCTCGTAAGCCACAGAGGGAGACGGCTGTGTGTCCTCAGAGCCGCTGCGGGCGGCCACACTTCCGCATGCCCGGCCCGTAGCGTCGGTTTGCTGAGCGCCGCCGCCCCCCATTCATGGCGCGCGGCCCCGCGGAGAAAAACCGCCCCGCGGCCGGGCCTAAGTGCCGCGGCGGGCTTTTATTTGTGCGCTGCGGAATCTCCGGCCGGTGGCGCAGCCGGTGCGCGCGACAACTCCCACAGAGGACGCGGGAAGAGGCCAAAGCAAGACACACAGCCGGCACGCGAGACGCACACAGCCACGTCCGCCCTGGGCGGGGAATTTTAGAGACCACTTCCTACTGCCTCAGAGATAACCCATCCCGCCTCCGTAGTCCGTGGAGCTGCGTGCGGAAAATACACCGCATGACAAAAACACGTGAGGCACCCAGAAGACGTGGTCGGATGTCTGTGTAGCTTTCCACACGTACACACCATCGGCGAATAGGTAAAAGAGTGGGTTTTATTTCTCCGCGGCAGGTAGAACAGCCTACAGAATCCATTACTGTCGTTCGTGTATACTGTGTATGCCAGACAGTAGCATTGTTACATACGTGGGGAGCACAAACTGTTCAAAAGACTTCCACAGAATCCAGTTACTACAGTCTATCCAAAAAATTCTGGAACTTTGTGCACAAAATTTTACTGCTCTTATCTTCCACTTATTGTTCATCGCCTCCTTCCAAATACTCTCCTCCACGATCGATACACAGCACGAAACGCCGTTTTCACTTCCGGAAGCACTCTTGGTACGCCTCTTGCTGGATCGCGCAAAGTGCGTTCTGCGAATTTCCCTTTATCTCATCTGTCGTTGCAAATATTTCTTCTTTCAACGAGGTTTTCAACTTTGGAACTAAAAAATCCGCAGGAGTCAGGTCTGGAGAGTACGGCGGATGAGACAGCACAGTGATTTCATTTTTTGTGAAATAATCACGTACCTACAGGGATGAATGTGTGGGCGCGTTGTCGTGATGTAAGAGTTCTGAATTGCCTCGCCACATTTTAGACCGCTTTCTTATCACATTTTCTCTCGGGCGTCGCAATACGTCGCGATAGTACCGTAGATTAACAGTTTGTCCCCGTGCGACGCGTTCATGATGAACTGATACCTCAAAGCTGAACAAAACTATCAGCATAGCTTTGACGATTGACCTCAACGGATGTGCTTTCTTTGGCCTTGGAGAACGTTTCCCGACCCACTCTGAAGACTCAATCTTGACCTCAACATCATAACCGCAGACTTACGTCACATCACCAGTTAAGATTCTCTTAAGGAACATCTCGTTCAAATTTACGAGCTCCAAAATTCTTCAAAGATTGCGAGGCGGAGGTGTTTCTGGTCTTGACACATTAACCGTGGGACGAACTTGGCGTCAACACAATGTATTCCAAGGTCCTGTGTCAGGATTTCATGACATGATCCAGCTGAAATGTTAACATTTTCTGCAATCTCTCGGACAGTCAGTCTTCGGCTGGCACGCACAGTTTCGTTGACGTTGCTGACATGAGCGTCATCGCTATACATCGAAGTGTGTCCTGAACGAGTGTCATCTTTAACTTCAGCCCGGCCATTTTAAAACCATGTGAACCATTCGTAACACCAACTAAGGCTTACGCACTCATCACCGTAGGTTTCCTGCACCATTTGGTGTGCTCTGTGAAGGTTTTCTTGAGTTTCGCGCAAAATTTAATGCAGACTCATTGCTCCTCTAACTCTGCCATATAGAAATTCGCAAACTGGGCGTCACAACGTTCTACTCAACACAGGGCTCAACTAACAGACAAACGAGGGTGACTCAAATGAAAATCTTAAATATTTTTTAAAAATATTATTTATTGTGCAGAAGTGGTACAAAGCTGTATCACTTTTCAACATAATCTCCCCCACCCTCAATGCAAGTCCTCCAGCGCTTGCAAACTGCATAAAATCCTTTAGAACAAAATGCTTTTGGTTGCCCGGCAACCACTCATACACCGTGAGGGCCACCTCTTCATCAGAACGGAACTTCTTTCCTCCCATTGCGTCTTTTAGTGGTCCAGACATATGGAAATCACTTGGGGCAAGGTCTGGTGAGTATGGTGGATGAGGAAGACACAAAAAATGCAGGTATGTGAGTGTTGCAACTGTTGTTCGGGCAGTGTGGCGCCTTACATCGCCATGTTGCGAAAGGACACCTGCTGGCAGCAATCCACGTCGCTTTGATTTGATTGCAGGCCGTAGATGATTTTTTTAGGAGATCTGTGTATGATGCACTGGTGACAATGGTCCCTCTAGGCATGTAACGCTCCAAAATGACGCCTTTTTCGTCCCAAAAGAGAGTCAGCATAATCTTCCCTGCTGATGGTTCTGCTCGAAACTTCTTTGGTTTTGGTGATGAGAAATGGCGCCATTCGTTGCTCGCTCGGTTGGTGGAAGTGAACCCAGGTTTCGTCCTCAGTAACGATTCTTGCAAGGAAGCCATCAACTTCTCGTTCAAAGCGCCGAAGAAGTTCTTCACAAGCACCAACACGTCGATCTCTCATTTCAGGAGTCAGCTGCCGTGGCACCCATCTTGCAGACGCTTTGTGAAACTGGAGCACATCATGCACAATGTGACATGCTGACCCAACACTAATCCGTAAACATGCTGCAATATCATTCAGTGTCACTCAGAGGTTTTCCTTCACTATGGCTTCAACTGCTGCAATGTTCTGTGGAGTCACAATTCGTTGTGCCTGACCTGGACGAGGAGAATCTTCCACTGAAGTCACACCATTTGCGAACTTCCTTCTCCATTCGTAAACTTGCTGCTGTGATAAACATGCATCACCGTACTGAACCATCATTCGTCGATGAATTTCAATAGGTTTCACACCTTCACTACGCAAAATCCGAATAACAGTACGCTATCCTGAGTCTTCTGAACTAAAAGAAGAACATAATATTATGTATAATTAAAATTATTTAACATAACGTACAAAAAGTACACAAAATTTTAACTGTGCAATTAAAAAATAGAATTTCCGAAAGCAGTGGCTGAAATGCAATTATAGTAGTTCAGTAGACTCAATCATACAGTTTAGTGTTCTGTAAAAGTTTCATGTCAATGGCTACAGTGGTTCGTGAAATACGGGGAAGCCAAGTCACTAAATCGAGTATAGATTTAAGTGTCAGGAAGTCGTTTCTGAAAGTATTTGTATGGAGTGTAGCTACGTATGGAAGTGAAACGTGGACGATAAATAGCTTAGACAAGAAGAGAATAGAAGCTTTGGAAATGTGGTGCTACAGAAGAATGCTGAAGATTAAATGGGTATATCACATAACTAATGAGAAAGTATTGAATAGAATTGGGAAGAAGAGGAGCTTGTGGCACAACTTGACTAGAAGAAGGGATCAGTTGGTAGGACATGTTCTGAGACATCGAGGGATCACCTATTTAGTATTGGAGGGCAGCGTGGAGGGTAAAAATCGTAGAGGGAGACCAAGAGATGAATACACTAAGCAGATTCAGAAGGATGTAGGCTGCAGTGCTGGGAAATGAAGAAGCTTGCACAGGATAGAGTAGCATGGAGAGCTGTATCAAACCAGTCTCAGGACTGAAGACCACAACTTCAACAACAAGTCACTAAATATAACATTATCGGGATAGGGCGTTCCAACTCACCCAAAGCGAGATGTCTTCTTGACGGTGATGGTACCTTCCATCAAAGTAACTGTTCACAAAGCCAGATTCGTGCTTCAGTGGTATCAAAAGCATGGTAATGAACACAAATTCATGTTAGGTTATTACACATATAATTAGCACTAGAAGCGTGGCAACTGAAGGTTGACACGTGTTGTGTGAAAACTGAATGTTTGTCAGAAGTAATAAATTTCGCTACACTCTGACTTAATTTAGCAAAAGAATTAATAAAACCGAAAAATAGGAAGTTAATTTAGTGACTGAAATTAATAGTGAGCTTTGTTTCTGAAGCACCACGAAATTCAGTAAAATAAGGTTCATCTTGGGTTACTACAACAATCATTTCAAAAGCTACCTGAATCTACTCAGTTTAGAAATAAGAAGTTTAACTTTGAACTTGAATTAAATGATTCTGAACAATTAACAATAGTAAAATTTAGTACGTACCAAGCTGAGCTGCAGTCACAGGTAAGCGAAAATATGGTAACAAAACTCGCACTCTTAATTCGTGCTTGTGTAATCTAAATATTGTAGCCAGCTATGAATACCTTAAGTGAACATTGAAATTAAAGCAGTGAAATGGAATGATATTACTTTAATGCTGGCGTTTGAATTTCAACGACACTCGGGTTCATTCCGGAAAAGGAAGGGACCCTGCTTGGTAATGCAATTGGGACAATGAGCAACAGAGGTTCATGCTACGTTGCTGCAATTTAATGAAAAAATTTAACAGTTTCAATAGCTGAGGTTTGCCATACAGTCGCTGTTGTAGAAGCTGGATGTTGGCGCGCCTTCTTCTCGACACGGTCTCCAGCCGAAACGAGCTCTTGATGTGTGCCAGCTAACGCTCCCACCCGCGACACCATGTCAGAAACTATCATAGCAAGTCGAGCGCAATTACATGCTGCCAAACCCCGAAAGCGCGGCAGCTCGCGGGAGCGTCACACAAAACACCTGCTCAACGGCACTACTCCAGCCAGACTCCCCTCTGCCCGCGCTCCACGCGGCCGAGTTCACACTACCGAAGATCCTAAACACTTTGGCTCTCCACACGACCTATCGATGTAATAGTTCAATAGCATGGTTTTCCCTAGGCAAGAACCAGCGTAAAAATACAAATAATATTTACAAAACAAACCAATTATACATCGACATAAATGCATAAATATATATATATATATATACAAATAGTAAATCAATTAAAATATATAAAGACACAGAAATGTCATATCTTGAGGTAACAAAACAAGGAAAAATTATAGTACAATAGATGGAAATAGGAGGATATGCATTTCCGGCGTTACATGGTGACACATCTAAATGGGCAGACGCTCGAATAAACATGGCAAATGTCTTTTGACGTTTTCGGAACTGGTTTCTATGGTGCGGTATCGAAGCTCACTTCTTACCATTTCTGTGCGGAACGTGAAGGTAACAGGCTACAGCTAAAACAGTGGCGTATAGAAATTCATTCCCTTTACCTTCTTTCCGTGAAAACGAATAGGAGAAAATAAATTATACAAAAAATAAATACTCACACAATCTAGATATAAAGTTAGGTGTCGCAAGGCGACAGTCTTATTTATCTGTATAATAAGATATATTACTAATTTTATATTTAACGTGCAGCTGACACCGCATTAATCCTAAGAATTTTTAACGTCATATATATTAGGAGAGACACTTCTGCCTGAGTATTTGTGCGTTTAGGTATTCTAACTGCTGTCTGCTGTAACGTCTATAATGAATTCAGATAGTGAAAGTCTGAAAGTTGCAACTGAAGTGTAACACTGTTTTGTGTTGCATTACTGAAGGCACTAATGTAGTAGCGGTGATAGAAAGAGAAGTTATGTTACTTATATTGTATATGGCAGCAGTGTCTAGAGGATTTAATAGTGCGTATCAGTTCTATAATGATTAGCTCCAAGTTGCATATCGAGACTGAAACATTACTTCCACACAGCACATTCAAATTTATTATGGTGTTTTCCCGTGAACGCATTAACAGATAAGTTTTTGCAATCATAGGGAAAAGTTCGCCCGTCTTTGAACTGTAATCGAACAACAGATAACTAACACTCTCATTACAAGAATGCCGTAACTGCGCAATCGCAAGTTCAAAGATATTGCTATAGCAAATGCGTATATTTAGGTATTTATAGTGATATAAACATCTACTGTGTTTTAAATGTTACCAACAAAAATGGTACTCGTGTGTAAATTTGTCTCATTTAGTACTTTTCTACCTAACAAAATACAAGGTGTATCTAAATTAATGGCGTAGACGCCCATAGCTGAACATACAGGGTAGACGAGCAAAGAATTGTACAGGGTAGACGAGCAAAGAATTAATATTGAACCTGGGCCCCAAAGCGTATAACTTAAGAACTATGAACACTCGTTCAGCATCGCTAACGTTGAACACATCTCTGCCACTGAACAAGAGCTCATATCTCTCAAGTTATGCACTTTACAGTCCCTCTCTACTGGACTAATTTTTCTTGTTTTGGTCCATATTACCTTCTCCCACAATATGGAAATCAAAGAGCTTTCAGTAGTGGAGATTCGTCTCACAGCTTCGGAAATGAACAAGTGCTCACAGCTCTTAATGTATGCGATTCAGAGCCAATGTTTACTGAGACTGTTTTGCTTCTAGTGTCGTTCACTGTCAACTACGCACATCAAAAATGTTTTGCGTCACCTCGGCTCCGAGAGTTCCGGAACCCGTACAGACATCATTTCCGCCCTTTTTATTGCTCATGATAACCACACCAAACAGCGAGACCTTCAGAGATGGTAGTCTAGACAGCTGCGCACACCGGTACCTTTAATACATAGAGCACGTCCTCTTGCATTGACGCATGCCTCTATTCATCGTGGCATACTGACCACAAGTCCATCAAGGCACTGTTGGTCCAGATTGTCCCATTCCTCAACGGCGATTCAGCGTAGGTCCCTCAGAGTGGTTGGTGGGTCGCGTCGTCCATAAACAGCCCTTTTCAATGTATCCCAGGCATGGTCGATTGGGTTGGTGTCTGGAGAACATGCTGGCCACTCTAGTCTACTAATTCAACTGAAGGTAAACAGTATCAGGACGAATAATTTTCCGAAGTGCACATAATGTTGCATATGTGACATACCGAATATCCATATTACCTATAAATAGGTTAAGGAAATAGTAATAGCCGGCCGTAGTGGCCGAGCGATTCTAGGCGCTACAGTCTGCAACCGCACGACTGCTACGGTCGCAGGTTCGAATCCTGCCTCAGGCATGGATATGTGTGATGTCCTTAGGTTAGTTAGGTTTAAGTAGTTCTAAGTTCTAGGGGACTGATGACCTCAGCAGTTAAGTCCCCTAGTGCTCAGAGCCATTTGAACCAAATAGTAATAACCGGAAAATACGTTCATAAAGCAAGCCTCCTAGCGAAATCCGAGACTACACGGTGGAATATATATATGTATTCGTTTCCACCGTGTAGTCACGGATTTTGCTAGGAGGCTTGCTTTATGAACGTATATATAAAGTGTGTATGTGTATGTGTGTGTGTTTACGAATATCCATGTATTGGAGGAGGATGACGAAATTCTCCTAACGGTTCTGAAAAATAGAATAAAACCGGCATTTACCAGCGCACCAGCTTATGTATTCAGTTGGATGAAAGCTGTTCAGTACGATATATTTACGGCTATTGAACCATTTCAAATTCTGTGATTCTGTGACTGCACCTACGTAATTTACTTTAAACGTATGGGAAACGTTAGAGCATGTCTCACGGAAAGTCAGCGGCACGGGGACGATTGTCGTTGCAAAGTGATCAACGAATTAGCGACGCTAAGTGCAACTGCACTGGAGTCATTAATGGAAGACGAAGTACCGCGGTTGAATTATAGCCCCTAATGGACCAGTCGACAATCCCTTAACAGCCATTTCGTTAACTGCGACGTTTAACACGGAACAATATTCCTAATGGACACCGGGAGCAAATGGAAATCGTGCATGTACTTTGTGTCAATTGATGCACTTTAGAGTGCATTGATGCACTTTAGAGGGCAGTAAGAAATCTTAAGTTTTATCCAAGAACGATTGGATACATTTGTTCATGACATATTGTCGTAACGAATGTGAAAAATTGACGCTATAGTTTCTAGTCGTATCTTTATCTAAGACATAATTTACAATCAAACAGTTATCAGCATTTCAATTCATAATATCTCTCAGATAGTATGTTTTGATCCAACCCAGATTTAATAATTTCGTGGACTCGCCGCATTTCGATTAATAAACATTACATTGTGGGTAAAAGCTGACTGACAGAATATCATATATCTTAAATACAACATTAGCCTCTCTCCAGCTTACACTTGGTAAAAGTCACTGTTAGATTACTTATTAAAATTACATTAGCCTATGCACACACACGCACGCACACACAAAGAAACACACACACACACACACACACACACACACACACACACACACACACACACAAGCATACACATTTGAATTTTGCAGCATTTTCAAAAACACTGTCTCTAACAGTATTTCCAACATTAAAAATATGTAAGCATCTTTAGTTGAATGGGGCATCAACATGATACTATATTGAGAGGGAATGGAAGAGAAAAAACAAAAATACTCTTGACATAAATATTACGCATGCATCAACGACATTTAGGATAGCTTTGCATCGTATAATTAACTGGATGAAGCATGCATGGCAAGAACGTAGGAGACAAGGTACTGGCAGAAGTAAAGCTGTGAGGACGGGGCGTGAGTCGTGCTTGGGTAGCTCAGTTGGTAGAGCACTTGCCCGCGAAAGGCAAAGGACCCGAGTTCAAGTCTCGGTCCGGCACAGAGGTTTAATCTGCCAGGAAGTTTCATGAACGGCACTTTTGACTCTTGTTATTTTTACGTTTTATGATATGTTGCAGTGCAGCAGGGTGAGAGGTATATCATGTGTTTGTTATAGCTTCTGTCACCTATTTCTACTTTCTTAATGCATAAACTAGTAATGTACTTCCTTTCACTTCTACTGCAGATTCTGAAGGTGGCTAATGCATAGCCGAAACTGGAAAATCCATTCAAAAACATTGTAATGAAGGCAATTAAATAAAACTTATGTGCATCGTGAGCAGTCTCCAGATGGTCATATTATGCCAAATTCTGTTGAATTTAATACACATTTTGATTCATCAACAAAACGTTTTACAATCTCATCTAGTGCATACAGTAGGTCATTACAATAACACATGTGCATCTGCTAAGCTCTCAGTTTTTGTGACAACCAGCTTGTAACATTAGGACTGCAATTCTGCCTATATAACCCATTCTTCTTTGAAATCTCTCGTCATTTGTTCCCAATATCCGAAGTGTGTTGTTCAGTACGCGAAATTGCGCACAATAATTATGTTACCTTTTTCCAAGACTTTCTAATTTACAAAACACACCTTTTGTGGCTGTCTTTCAGCTGATGGAATCTTCTCCCATTCTGCAGTTAAGGCTTTCACTTTATTATTTTTGACAGCTGCTGTAAACTTTAAGCAAAAATTGATGCTTTTAAAAGTACTACTTCAATAGACACTATTTCATTATCATCTGAATTATTGCCTACCTCTTTCTATGTTAGTATGTAGATCAATCACTCTATCAATTTATTTGCGTCATTCCAGTAGACATAGCCGATATCTCCAATATCTCTACCTTCTGCTTTCATAAATGCACTCGTGTTGAGAAAAAACACAACACCTTAAACGACTAGAGATAGTTTCAAATGGTTCAAATTGCTCTAAGCACTATGGGACTTAACATCGGAGGTCATCAGTCCCCTAGACTTAGAACTACTTAAACCTAACTAACCTAAGGACATCACACACATCCATGTCCGAGGCAGGCTTCGAACCTGCGACCATAGCAACATCGCGGTTCCGGACTGAAGCGCCTAGTACCACTCACCCACAGCGGCCAGCTAGAGATAGGATTTTCACATTTGCAGCACATCTGCATTAGTATGTTCTGCAGAAATGATTAGCATTTCAGTCACTTCGGTTCAGCATATGTGCCGTTGCCTAGAAGACACAGAGTCCGCTGTGGCCCCTGATAACTTGTTTCATTCATGATGGCATTAACACCTACAAGGCGCGAATGGCGCCCTGTGGTATAGCCATTCACGCTGCGTTCACCTGGTAACAAAGTTTGTCTGTGGTGGCTGACATTGGGTAACACTGCTGTGCTCGGCGTTTCCCCATATCCCACCCATTTCCGAATGGCGACAAGTCTGTTGATCTGGCGGGCCAGGGGACAAGGCTGACATTCTGTGACATCAAGAAGGCACTTGCTCGTGCAGCAACATGTGGTCGTGCATTGTCTTGCTGAAAACTGGTGTCTGTGGTTTTGTGCAGAAAGGGGTCGCAGGATGTCATCCACGTAGGTCACACCAGCCACAGTGCCCTGGAGATGCGCTACCTGTGATTCGTCGTCGTTCCCAGCAGCACCCCACCCCTCAAGACCTTGAGTTGGTGCTGTATGCCTTGTGCGAATACAGTCACTGTGATGCAGCTTCCCCTGTCTGCAGCGAACCAGATGCGGCCATCATATTCAGACAGAACCTGATTTCGTCCGAAAACACTGTCTGGTGTCATTCCTGGCTCCAGTGACGTTGTTCCATACACCATCGATGACTATCACGTTTCTGCACATTCGTCAAAGGTAGAGAGAGAAGCGGACGACGCGGACTGGCACCCGTTATGGTGTATGTTGTGACTGACAATTCGCAATTTTTCACAAACACAACTTTTATTGATGTAAGTTCACAAGGTTGATGACTGAACAACAAACGAAAGGTAACAATGACGATGCCAGTAAGAGTCTCCTAATTGAGGCAAACAAAAGTTACCTTCTAATTCTGCACACAGGTTCGTGGTAACACAATCATATACTAGTAACTGTCCAGTTCAGAGACGAACACGTATTATTCAACGGTCTCAGTATACGAGGTCGGCATCTGCCGTGAACTGAACTTCGGGGCTGGTTCTAGTCCCTAAATAGCTGTCTCCAGCCAATCATGGTTTTGGCGTAGTGATACTTCCTGCAGGCTGTGGCTCGAGCCCCCCCTGCAGGAAGTGGTGGTAGGAAGGTCTGTTTCCATTATCTTGTATCGTAAATAGCCGGTGTTTACCATGGTGCTTTTGGTACGCCTTGGGCATAGACAACCTCGTCCTCTGTGGTGTAATATGGGTTGCCGGCCCTCAGGGGTACCTTGGCTCCAGTATAACAGTGTACCACGAGGAGGACGCAGATCTATCCTGCTGTACCATTCAGATGAGGTGTGTGTCTTTTCGGGGGTGGTCTGGATGATGGGGCCTGAACCATCCCGTCGTGTTCAATGGCCTTCCGTGAACCATGCTGCACACACCCGTTGCACTGCCGAAACACTACGTCCCATACGAGCAGTAGTTCCCCGGATGGATGCGTCACATTCTCTCATGCCAATAATGTGCCCTCTTTCAAACTCGCTGATTGGACGGCGCGGTTCGTGCATACGTCTGCTCAAGTCACACTGATCCACCACCTTCGGCTTATAGCGACAACGAGAGCCACAGGTACATTACGCCGGTAGGTGGTGTTGCGCCTCGTTATCGATGTTGACCTCATTTCTACAGAACATACTAACGTATATGTCCTGTGAATATATATGTCCTATCTCTAACTGGTAGTGTTCTTTTTTTTCAGAACATGAGTGTACATTGTTTTCTTTTGCGTTACATCTTCATTTTTCCTTGTTTCTTTTTCTTCTTCTCCTTTCAGAATAGCTGTCCTTCTTGAATTAATTTAAACAGGCTGAGAAATGGGTATCATTACAAGTCCAAATGCATGCTTCTTGAATTGCATCATCTTTCACGCCCCTTCTTTATCTACAGCATCATCAGCACCGCCATCCAAATCATATCCATCTTCTTTTTCTTCTTCTACTCCTCGTCCGATATCTCCTCCTTCCACTTTTATAAATACATTCTTTCCTTTGGCTTAACCTTCTTTTTCTTGGCCTGTCTTCTACAGGAATAGCTGTAGCGGTTGCGAAATCCGTTTATGTTCGTCTCCCAGTACAGTGTCACTTACAGCTTGCCTTTTTGCAGCAACGCCAGTTTCCTACTGCTATCTGTCGAGATTGCTCCTTCCTACAGGTAACAGTTACAGAAAAAATATACCTTTACACTTCGTGTTCCGCAAAATAGTGACATCTAAAGGTATCCGTCTTCCTCTTACGTTTGTGATAGAGACAATCAAGAGTTTTACGTTCTACACGATTTATTTTTGAGACGTGGGGTGACGGGGGGAAGAGGGGTGTGGGGCGGAGGGGGTGGGGGGATGGCTAACTTGCTGTGACTATTGGAGATTAAAATTTAACATATGCATTTTACGCCACTGAGAGTGATAAAGGAACATCAGTTTAGACATGGTATGTCGGATTGTTCCTTTTGAGTGTGAGCGAATGCAAAAGCGTGAAACTGACCTTTTACACCGATTGACACTTGATGAAGAATTTCCTGTTGTTTCTAAAGCTGTCATATATATTCTGACTAGAGGCTGGTTAGGCTGTTATAGAGATCACTCAATAGGTGTCAAAAGCGTTGACAGTCGCTTGACGAGAGCAGAAAAATCATATATAAACGGGAGAAATTTCACAGAGAGTGCATTACTTTTTGTTGTTTCGTCACGGCTGACGAGACGTAACTGGGTGCACCGCCATTGAGTTAAAAGGACAATTCTCATACAGGCGTCAAAGCAGGACACAGACTGAAATGTTACGCGTCGGAAACAGAAATAGATACAGCTTCATTCCCTGAAAACATGGATAATGGTACGGTGAATCTCTTGATGAAACCCACATATGAAAGGGAAAAGAAATGAATAGGTAAGTTAAGTATTTTATTATAATTGAGCTGTTGGGCACGATTAGTTACCGTCTGGTAAGTAGCTTCTACTGCTAGGGCAAATAAATATACATGAGAGTGGAAAATTAAGATTGTTGCTATTGAATTTTTTCTGTACTGCGAAGAAACAGGGAGAATCAACCAAAAGGTAAAATAAGGTGGTAAGTTATCCATCCTGCGACGGAGAGCAGCGCAGACATGATTCTTACGATATGGCACTGTTCGCTGTTATGAGGTTATGAAGTTAGAGTACTTCTTGAACTGTAATACTGCTTTGTTGGTTGGTATAACCGTGTCGCAAGTGTTTTAGATGTGTCTGCGAGTTCAGAATGGATGCAGAGATATGTAAAGAGACACAGAAAAGACACAAAACACGCCGGGTAGTCGATTTTAATTAACAAATGTAATTAAGTAGCTTTGAGGTGACTACCCCCAACAAAGAAATTAATTTCAATTGTTTTGTTGAGATCACAGAATGAGGAGGATGTGGAACATTTCATAACTACAATCATCTTGAGTCACGTAGTAAGCAGAAGCAAAGAGATCCACAAAACTGATGTCCACTATTACTGACGTTCTTATGTAGTAGAACGAAACAAACTCATTGCCTCCAGAAAGTCGTGCATCAAGGAAACCAGGCAGATATAGCATTTCCTGACTTTCGAGAACTCGAAAATCCATTTGACTCAATACACAAACACCTAGTAACTAAAGCTCGATCATATGGAGTATCATACGAAAGCTGTAATTGGATTAGTGGGAAGATACATCATTTTTTTTAATGGAAAAAAGTCACCAACTGCTGTGTAAGTGACTTCAGTAATGTTCTAGGGAAATGTGTTGGGTCAGTGCTATACAACAATTATGTTAATAACCTGGCAAAGAGGATTTATAATAACCCCAGAGTTTATGAAAACGATGCAGTTATCTATCATGATGTAGAGGTGCAGACTGAAGGGATGAATGAAAATTAATACTAGTGCTATGATTCAACCCCACGTCTCCTACTCACCAGGCAGATGGGCTAACCACTACGCCACCCTGCACGGTGGCTTTGCACACCTCCATGCGCAGTGGCTTTGCACACCTCCATGCGCAGTGGCTTTGCACACCTCCATGCACAGTGGCTCTGCACACCTCCATGCACAGTGGCTTTGCACACCTCCATGCACAGTGGCTTTGCACACCTCCATGCACAGTGGCTTTGCACACCTCCATGCACAGTGGCTTTGCACACCTCCATGCACAGTGGCTTTGCACAATTGCATGCACAGTGGCTTTGCACAACTCCAGGCACAGTGGCTTTGCACAACTCCATGCACAGTGGCTTTGCACAACTCCATGCACAGTGGCTTTGCACAACTCCATGCACAGTGGCTTTGCACACCTCCATGCACAGTGGCTTTGCACACCTCTATGCACAGTGGCTTTGCACACCTCCATGCACAGTGGCTTTGCACACCTCCATGCGCAGTGGCTTTGCACACCTCCATGCACAGTGGCTCTGCACACCTCCATGCACAGTGGCTTTGCACACCTCCATGCACAGTGGCTTTGCACACCTCCATGCACAGTGGTTTTGCACACCTCCATGCACAGTGGCTTTGCACACCTCCATGCACAGTGGCTTTGCACACCTCTATGCACAGTGGCTTTGCACAACTCCATGCACAGTGGCTTTGCACAACTCCATGCACAGTGGCTTTGCACATCTCCATGCACAGTGGCTTTGCACACCTCCATGCACAGTGGCTTTGCACAACTCCATGCACAAGGGCTTAGCACACCTCCATGCACAGTGGCTTTGCACACCTCCATGCACAGTGGCTTTGCACAACTCCATGCACAGTGGCTTTGCACAACTCCATGCACTACCATCGGACGCCTCCCTCCACAATTCAAATTCTCATTCACGCCTCGGCGCACTTGGTATCCCCCGCCTCAACTCGAACTACACTGCAGAGGCTCAGACAAGAATGGGAATTTTTATTGAGGAGGGAGGCGTCTTAGGGCAGTTAGTCCAGTTATGAAGAGTTACTGCTCCAGGGTGGTGTAATGGTTAGCACATCTGCCTGGTGAGCAAGAGACTGTAACGCCCCAAGGACAGAAAACCCCAATTAACAAACTTTGTCGAAACTTAAATTAGCGAAGTGAGTCATCTCGACAGTGACGGCAAGTATTGACGATAAAATTCACACTGGTAATATCTTGATTAACACCTATATCATTCAGATACTGAGAATAGCGTACAAAAAGTGGAGATAAAAGAAAAGGATTATCATAGATTCTTTGTCAAACATCAATAGATTAAATTCAAAATCATAAGAACGAAGGTTAAATCCAAGAAAGTAATTCAGTCAAAGATAACATTTACCATGGAAGAGAGTTTTAGCCGCATCCGAAAGGAAATTCAATGCGACTACAATGCAACTCAGATATGGAAATGTTCAGTTAGTTAGTTGCTCTTGAGTCACTCTACAGTACTTTTGCTATAGTTGTCTGGACGCAAACGTTATTAGATTGTTTCAGTTTTGGAAATTTAATAATTCGTGAGATAGAGACTGAAGTATTGCTCCGTCATTCGACTGATGAAAGTTAATCTTAACCGTTCTCAACGCGATGGTATAGTAAGACGAGTGTTAGACTTCAATTGAATGATATTGGTTTATCATACTGATGAACAGTTACAGACCTTGAGAGCAATGGATCATCGACAGAAAAGCAATTCCTTTTCTTGAGTAGGACACAATAAAACGAAGACACGAAGAAAGTCAAGTACGCCGATTAGTCAAACGTTGTCGTCAGCATCACGATTACTGAACTGAACAGAAGTTAATGTTGAATGATATATCGGCGTTCGTATGTTGTTGGGACAATCAATTAATTACAGAATGAACAATAAAATCTGAATCAAAAGATAAATCTTACGTGTCGCCTAACTCATTAAACGGACAATACAGTGTGTAATAATGCAAGTTGATTGACTCTTTAAACATCTGCAGTGACTAAGTGAGTACATAATTAATGGACAGTGAAGAGTGATTAGTTTAAATTAGTATTACGGCGTATTAAAAAAAATTACTCCAACATAAGTTATCTCTGGAGTCACGTCGGACCGTTGTTAATAACTTGACGTAGCAACGGAATAGTAGACAGAAAAAATTATGAAATTAAGAATCAAGATTTTATTTCGTCACAGAAGTAACCGTGCATAAAAATAAAAATAAACGATTGCAGTTTACCAGTTTGCGCAAGCTGAGAAGACTGTTGTGGACAGATAGCAGAATATTTCTAATCCACGCAAGGAGTTGTATTCTTACAAGAGTTACAGGTGGTGTTCCACGTCACACCGACGGGGTCGAACATCGTTACGAGTCGCATCTCCTCCCAGCGAGTGAAGGAGGAAGGAAGGGACGCCACAAGACCCATGTTCGAATCCATGAATCGGCACAAAAGTTCATTTGTTGCTTCAGGCTGCGTACATGCATCATAGGTGTTTGAGACTTGAAAAGTTCTCTCGAACCACATAGTTTAATCGGTTTACCTGTGATGAGTTAGCACACAAAACAATGGGGTCCACGACCCTAATTATGTGCTTAACTAACCATAGCCCCATTTGGGGAGAAATCCCTTTGCTCCTTTCGAGACTTCCAGCTGACATACGCAGATAATTGTAGCGAGGACGTACAGCATAAAGTGGACCGTGACGCACGGTGTAATTTGATATGCACGAGAAGAACTGTCGGAAGAAAGCTGTAGAAAAATCCAGTCAGATCCTGATAAGATGTGAAAGTGGTGCAAGAATTGGCAGCCAATTTTAGATAATCGGAAATATAAAATTGCACATTTCGCTATATGCACTAATGTAGTATCATACTTTGCTGATTGGTAGGAGGCTCCCAAACGGCTTACGAAACTCTCCTGCGATACGTCCTACTATACTGATCAAGCGTGTAGACGATGTCCTCCGGAATGGAAAGCTTTTCCTTTGTCTCAACTACTGTGCCAAGCCGCCCCTTCTCCTACAGCAGAGAATGCGTCACATTTAGCTCTGGGCGTTTAAGGGAAGTCATTCCTGTCATAGTAACAAATGAAGACCTAGACCTTGCCTGTCTCTTGACTAGTCATTCTGGAGAAGGTATCGACTTTCTGTCGGTGAGAGTCAAGAAATTACAGGTTTCCTGCAAGCTTTATGTGAAATCGCAGTGTCCGCTTTAAAGATTTCGTCAGTTCTCTCCCTTTAAGCCGGGAAAACAGCAAGCCCATGAGATCGAGACACAGTCTAATGCAACCAATCCGAGTTCGTCTGCCACCGACGTCTGTCCTCGTTCTCAGAATATCTGGTGACAGCATGCTGATCGCAGAAAGCACTGAATGGCGCCGTGTAAACTTACAGAGTGGGCAAAATGAAACAGGCCCGGAAAATATTTCTTGCACCTTAAGACTGGCAATCCACTTTAAAAAAACCCTAACAGGGGCAGATGATGTCGGTTAGGTTGTCTATGTTTAAGGTGCACGAAATAGTTTTTTGGGCCATTTTTACTTTGGCCATCGTGAATATGATCAGCGAGACAATACTGGAACAGTTAAATAGCATCATAACGTTTCAGAAACTGATTAAGATTGCACGGTCTAGTTGTGAAATATTGGGATCAAAACTGCTTCATTTGAACTGGGTTAGGTGTCGCATGGGGAAAGCCATGGGCTCGTAACGCGAGGATGGCTATTAAATTCCTCTTGTAGCCACCACGGTTTGGGTTTTTCTTGATTTCCCTAGTTAAGAAAAATCCTAGGATGGTTCCAATAAAAAGGACAAGTTCACTTTCCTTCACCGTCATTTCCGGACCTGATTCTAATGACGTCGTCGTTAACGAGACGCTAAACGCTCATTTAATATTCCGTCTTTCCAAGTTAGTTTGGAACATATCGAGCATAACATTAGGCTTGGTTTTTACTGAATGCATAGCAGCCAAGAACTACGGCAAAATACCAATCCACGCAACGGCGAATCATTCAAATTTTCAAACAGTTCCCAGTAATGGACGAGAATAGACTCTTCAAAGGGCTATCTAGTTTAACAATTCCTGCAATGAAGGCAACCCAAATAAAAGCACTAAGGAAGATCTGAAAGGAATCAATATCGCAGAACATTCACACAAAACAGAAACACTCTTAGAAATAAGACACGTGAACATCAGGGATTTCGGGACTCGTAACATGCACCCTGGAACAAATAGTTTGGAATAGAAGAGAAAACAAAGAAGGGACCAAAAACCTTGTGGTTTATTTTTAAGTTTTCTGACCCGCCAAGACATCCTCTTTACGAAGAACTGCTCATATCAGTGTATGACTTACACTCAACAACCTGAACTGTTTGTTGGATACATTCCCTATAAAGGATATCCCAGAAATGTTGCGATGAACTTCGAGGGATTGTAGACTGTATGTTGAAGAATAAATCGAGGACACAGAGCGTCGAAGTTAGAGGCGCAGCGCCTGCTGCTGGCCCACCCGTTCGGCAGCAGACGTGACTCCGTACTCTGACAGACCGTAGGCCGAACATCTCCCAGTGCTGTTTGTTATTTAGCGATCGCGACTGATCTCCACGATCACCTGTGGAGAAGATAAAGCTAACTGCTGAGTAGGCATTAAGGCGATGCTCTGTTATCTTTGTGGATGACGGTTTCGGACAGTGTTCCTCTCCACGGTTAGTTCCTCAAACACCCTCTACAACCCCTCGAAGTCTACCGCAACATTTCTGGACACCCTGTGTATTTAACTTCTATAGCTCCCTCTTTAGAGCAATGGAAACTATTCCTTGACTACTTCTTCTATCCCTCTGCTTGTCAGTACTTTCCACATGTTCCTTTCCTCTCGATTCTACAGAAAACTTCCTCATCCTCTATTTTCTCAGTTCACGTGATTTTCAACATCTTTGTATAGCAACACATCTCAAACGCTTCGATTCACTTGTTTTCCAGTTTTACGCAAGCCATGATTCACTTCCATACAATGCTGTCTTTCAAATGTATTGTCTCGGAAATGTCGCCCTCAAAACTAAAACCAAAGTACAGTACACGGAGACACGTAGACAGGAATGTCCTGTACTAGTCTGATTTTTATGTCCTTATTGTTCCGTACGCTTTGTAGAATTTTCTTCCAGAATTCCTTTTCGTCTACTACGTAATCCTCAATGTTGATAATGACATTATTGCTAGTCTTATTTCTATCACTCCTCACTACTTTCGAAATTCTTTGTTCACCTTCAGTCCAAATTCCTTGCTCATTAGACTGTTCGTAGGATTCGAAAAGTCATCCTGAAAATTTATCCCAATCTTCAAACTTTATCCTGTATCCGTCATTGCTTCTTTGTTGTAAAGTAAGGACGAAACACTAACACTCTTTTTCAAACGAGCAGTAAATTCTTAATCATCCCTTTTTATTCATAGCTCTGGGTTCTTGTACGTCTACACCAGCCGTGAAGGCAAATCATTGTTTCCGATTGTTACTAAAAGTCTCGAAAATTACCTGACCAATTTAATTCAGATTTTTACACGATACTCCAATGAAAATTCAGGCCGGCATAAGCTATACATACACGGACGGAAGAAAATCGTAACAACAAAATAATTAATGCAGAGTAATGAAATTTCATGTATACGTTTGCCTATGTAAAATATTTGAGAGACACAAGTTAATGTAAACAAGAGATAAGCCATTGCAAATGTGACATGTTGGTACTTCATTAACTGTAGAAACTGCCAGAACGTTGACAGAAAGCTTTAAACATGGATTAACTATGTTGTACAGGTGTCGGTTGTCAGATTTTGGGATGGAGTTGCATGCCTGTTGCACATGGTAAATCAACACATGGACGTTTAATGCTCTTCGTGGGTGATGCTCAAGTTGTCGTCCGATGTTGTACTCGAGGCAGATCTGGTGATCGAGAAGGCCAAGGCAAGATGTGTACGCTCTGAAGAACATTTTAGGTCTCAACAGCGGTATCTGGGCGAAAGTTGTGCTGGAAAACTCCTCCTGAAATGCTGTTCGTGAATGGCAACACGACAGGCCGAATGACCAGACTAGCGTACAGTTTTGCAGTCAAGGTGGGTAGGATAACGACGAGAGTGCTCCTGCTGTCGTATGAAACCTCATCCCAGACCACAATTCCAGGCGTAGGTCCAGTGCATCCAGCACGTAACCACGTTAGTCGCAGGCACTCTACTGGCCTCCTTTTAACCATCACACGGCCATCACTGTCACCGAGGCAGAACCAGCTCTCATCAGAAAACACAGCAGACCTCTGCCCCGGCCTCCGACGAGCTCTCGCTTGACACCCCTGAAGTCAGAAATGTTGGAGGTTTGGGATCAGTGGAATGGACGCTGCAGGGCGTCTGCTCGGAGACGTCCTTGAAGTAATCGATTTGTAACAGTTCGCTGTATTACTGTGATGCTAACGGCTCCTCAAATTGATTCTGCAGATGCAGTACGATGCACCAGAGCAATTTGCTGAGCACTATGGTTTTCTGTCTCGATGGTGGTACGTGACAATCACGAGCCCGGTCTCCTTGTGACCTTACATCCTCGTGACCACCGCTGCCAGCTACCACGTACAGTGCTTACATTCCTGCCGAGTCTTTCGGCAATAGCGCAGAAGGAACATTCAGCTTCTCGTAGCCGTATTACACGACTTCGTTCAAACTCAGCGAGGTGTGGATAACGTTGTCTTTGTCGCCCTAAAGCCATCAGATCACTATGTTCAGTCTCAAAAATACACTATGTGATCAAAAGTATCCGAGCAGCCCCAAAAACATACCTTTTTCATATTAGGTGCATTTTGCTGCCACCTACTGCAACGTACTCCATATCAGCGACCTCAGTAGTCATTAGATATCGTGAGAGAGCAGAATGGGGAGGTCCGTGGAACCTACGGACTTCGAACGTGGTCAGGTGATTGGGTGTCACTTGTGTCATACATCTGTAAGCGAGACTTCCACACTCCTAAACATCCCTAGATCCACTGTTCCCGATGTGATAGTGAAATGAATACGTGAAGGGATACCTACGGCACAAAAGCGTACACGTCTGTTGACTGACAGAGATCGCCGATAGTTGAAGACGGTCGTAGTGTGCAACAGTCAGACATCTATTCAGACCATCACAGAGGAATTCTAAACTGCATCAGAATCCACTGCAAGTACTATGACAGTTAGGCGGGAGGTGAGAAAACTTGAATTTCATGGTCGAGAGGCTGCTCATAAGGCACACATCATGCCGGTAAATGAGACGCCTCGCTTGGTGTAACGAGCGTAAAGATTGGACTATTGAACAGTGGAAAAATATTGTGTGGAGTGACGAATCACGGATAACAATGGGGCGATCCGATGGTAGGGTGGGGGTATGGCGAATGCCCGGTGAACGTCATCTGCCAGCGTGTGTAGTGCCAACAGTAAAATTTCGAGGCGGTGGTCTTATGGTGCGGTCGTGTTTCTCATGAAGGGGGCTTGCAGCACTTTTTATTTTGGGTGGCGCTATCACAGCACAGGCCTACATTTGTGTGTTATGCACCTCCTTGCTTCCCACTGTTTAAGAGCAATTCGAGGATGGGGATTGCATCTTTGAACACGATCGAGCGCCTGTTCATAATGCACGGCCTGTAGCGGAGTGGTTACTCGACAATAACATCCCTGTAATGGACTGGCCCGCACCTGAATCCTATAACACCTTTGGGATGTTTTGTATCGCCGACTTCGTGCCGGGCCTCACCGACCGACATCGATACCTCTCCTCAGTGTAGCAGTCCGTGAAGAATGGGCTGCCATTCCCCAAGAAACCTTCCAACACATGACTGAACGTATGCCTGCGAGACTGGAAGCTGTCATGAAGGTTAAAGGTGGGCTAACCGTATTGAATTCCAGCATTACCGCTGGAGGGAGCCACGAACGCGTAAGTAATTTTCAGCCAGCTGTCCGGATACTTTTCATCACATAGTGTAACTAATTCCTAAGAACGACTGTCGCAGATTGTAATTTAAAGCGAACCAGTTACACATCCTTATACTGGCACTACTTGCGCGAAATCAATAGAAATCAATTTCCAGATGCAGAGACACATCTACCATCTTTCGTTTATGTCGCACAGCTCCTTCTTGCAGCAGCGGTTCCAATTTTGAAGACAACTCACCAAGAAGGGATTATGAAAATGGGGCGGAAATCGCTAAATATGATGTTCACGTACAGACAAACAACCGATTACAATTTGAAAAAGATAGTGTGGTTTATTCAAAAGAAAGAGCTTCATAAAGTGAGCAAGTCAGTAACGCCCTGGTCCACCTCTGGCCCTTGTCCAAAAAGTTATTCGGCTTGGCACTCGTTGAGAGAGTTGTCGGACGTCCTCCGTAAGGATATTGTGCCAAATTCTGTCCAGCTGCCGCGTTACGTCGTCAAAATTTCGAAAGGGTTGGAGGGCGCTGCCACTTGCTAGTCAAGGTAGGGTTTGGCAAGCACGAAGGCCAGAAGTAGAAATTCTCGAATTGTGCCCGCCAACATTATGTTGCTGAAATGCAAGCTCAGGAGCACATTCGAAGAAGGGCACCAATACGGGCAGCGGAATATAGTCGACGTACCGCTGTCCCATAAGAGTGCCACAGATGACAGCCGAAGAGATGCTGCTATGAAAAAAAAATGGCACCCCAGACTATCACTCCCCCTAATTCTCAAGTCGAACGGCGGGCGCCACTCAGGCTGGTGTTCCAACGCCGCCCGGCGCGTCTACGGACATGTCTTTGGCATTGGATCTGACTGTTGCAGAATTGTCTTCAGTGATGAGTCCCTCTTAGAACTGAGCCCCGATGACCAGCGTCTCTGCGGACGCCCCGTACAGTGATGGGACACAATCCTTACTCTCGCACGCCTGTGAATGTACATCAGATCTGATGATTTTCGTACTACTCGGATAATTCCTCCTCAGTGCTCCGTTTTGTTATCTTAGAGTACAGTACAGGTAATATACAAGGGAAAACGTTGTTACCAAAAATCCGGAAAAGCTCTTGACCGATTTACGTCAAAGTTTTACACTACACCCCAATAAACATTCGGACCTGGTCTATATATTTTTATATACATATAAAGCAAAAATATATACGAATACATATGGTACATAAAGGGAAAACGTAGTTACCAAAGTCTGGAAAAGGTCTTGTGCAACTTATTTCTAATATTCACATACTCCTCCATGGAAAACATTGTCTCCAAGAATCTCGAATAATTTTTGACCAATTTACTTCAAAATTTTACATGATTGTGAATTGAGCATACAACAATATATGTTTTTCATATATTGAATGCACGTTTATATATGTATGTGTTCATTGGATTATCGTGTAAAATTTGAAGTAAACTGGTCAAGATCTTTTCGATAGCAATATAAATATTATTCATAAATTATATACACAGATATATACGGCACGATAGTCTAGTGAATATTAAAGCGGGCATTGGCTATATATTTTTTAAGACATATAATCCTTAAAGATGCATGTACTGTATAAAAGAGAAACGTTTTTACCAGTGATCTCGTAAGTACTTGACCAATTTGCTACAAATTTTACCATGATGCTCTAATGAACAATTGGATAGGCATAGGCCATAAGTTTTTTTAATGCATACAATCATTAAATATATGTGCGATGTATAAAAGCAGAGGTTGTTACCGACAATCTCGAGAAGTACTTAATCAATTTACTTCAGCTTTTTACATGATACTGTAAGATACATTCATGCGGACATGAGCTACATATTTCTGTAAACAAAACTGTACAGGTTTTCTGTTAAGCTGTTTGTGAGAAAAAAAGTGCTGTGTTGTCCTCTGCATAGAATATGTGCTGTTTTCGTTTCCTTTCTCGCAGCCAGTTTTAAGTATTATAGAAGGACCATTTACACCGTTAGAAAAATTATTTCTCTCATACAACTTAAGCAAAATCCTTGAAAAGTTCTGCTTTAAAGTAAAACTAAATGCTTTCATAAATAGCTGTATCATCTTATTTAAGACGTAGACTTAGTTCCCACTGATAGTGAGTATATGTATCCTGATAAAAGGCATACAGTTGATAAAGTGCACACAGTTGATAAAATCCTCGTTCCACCCACGCATATCGGCGGCGAATATGGCTCTCCCGAGGTTACCGCATAGCAGTACGCTGCCAGCGGAATGTTGACACAGATACGATATTGCTTGCACTCGTGTCCGAAAGGACTTTGCATCCCAATTCGGAATAACATGGGCACTGCAATATCGTATTTATCCGCAGATACCCGACAAGCCACTTTCACGTAAAATGTCTCCCCTGTACGACAATATACGAGGTATATTCAAAAGATTCCGGAACATTCGTAATTTCGCGCAGTGATGTGATGGATCGAAATACGGTTGACACGACTGTAAACGCTTGCGCTTAATGTGTAACTTCCGGAAGTTTCGTTGTTGTACGTCTGTTAGCTATTTTTCAGTGCTGTATTGAGTACAACGTTGTGTCACACAGTTTGCAAATTTCGAGATGGCAGGTATAGAAGAGCAACGCGTGTGCATTAAATTTTGCGTGAAACTCAAGAAAACCTTTACAGAGACACACCAAATGATGAGTGCTTAATCCGTACACGGTGTTACGAATTGTTCACACGGTTTAAAAATGGTCGTGTGGAAGTTAAGGATGGCCCTCGTTCAGGACGATTTTCGACGCCTACTGACGACCATCATGCCAGAAAAGTCAACAAGATCGTGCGTGTCAATCGAAGACTGACTGTCCGAGAGATTGCAGAAGAATGTAACATTTCAGTTGGATCATGTCATGAAATGCTGACACAGTATGTTGGAATGCATCGTGTTGCCGCCAAGTTCGTCCTACGGCTCATGAGTCAAGACCAGAAACACCTTCCTCTCGCAATCTCTGAAGAGCTTTAGAATGGTGGAGATGAGAACAAGATGTTCCTGAAGAGAATGATCAGTGGTGATGAGACGTGAGTCTACGTTTGTGATGTTTAGACCAAGGCTCAATCTTCCCAATGGGTCGGGAGAGGTTGTCGAAGACAAAAGAAGCTCGTCGGGTCAGGTCAGGTCAGGTGTCAAAGCCATGCTGATAGTTTTCTCTGACTTTTAAGGATCAGTCCATCGTGAATTCGTGGCACAGGGAAAAACTGTTAATAGATGGTACTATCGGGACGTGTTGCGATGCCTGCGGAAAAATGTGAGAACGAAACAGCCTAAACGTGGCGAGACAATTCACGGCTCTTGTATCACGATAACGCACCCGCACATTCGTCCCTGTTGGTGCGTGACTGTTGCACAAAAAAACCAAATCACTGTGCTGCGTCATCGTCCGTACTCTTTGATGTGGCCTCTGTGGACTTTTTCTATTTTCCAAATTGGAAACCCAGTTAAAAGGAGGAAGATTAGCAGTGATATACGAGATAAAAGAAAATTCGGAGACTGACCTTAGCGCGATCCAGCATGAGGCGTACCAAGATTGCTTCCGGAAGTAGAAAAGGCTTTGGGAGCGTTTATCAGTTGTGAAGGAGAGTATTTCGAAGGAGGTCACGCACAATAAGTAAAAGGTAGGCGTGGAAAAAAAATTGTGGTTAGAAATTCGGAATTTTTTGATCAGAACTCGTACGTAATGAATATACGAGTACAGGTTGTAGACACATGGTTCATGACAAATGGAAGTTAGGGTCTGACCAACTGGGAAGACGACCGCCCACGGCCAGCTGGAAATCCGTCAGGCACATCAATCCATTATACAACTGATGGCAGTCCACACTCGCAGCTCCGAACGCATTTCATGTTTTTCACGACGGCTGTAGTAGCTTCAGTGTACAAAGCAAATTCGGAATAACACAGACACAGCAATGTCGCATCTATGTTAACACACCGCCGGCAGCGTAATGCTCAGCAGCAAACCTTGGAGAGCCATGTTTACCGCTGATATGCATGGAAGCTACGAGTATTTTATAGACTATGTGCATTTTACCAGCTGAGTTTTTATCAAGATATGTACACGTTAGGAGTGCCTTTTATGCATTGACTTCATGTAATGTAACATGGCAGTTTTATAACAAGTTACGTAAGGTACGTGGAATTTTATATAATTAGTGAAATTGATTGTAGTCTTCTCCCCATCCCCTATTATCTTTCTATTTTCCACTTAGATCAGACGATGCCAGCACAAGACTATTGAAACCGGTCATCTCGGAACAATAAAAGTGTCTACACTACTATCTCGGCGTACGAACTATGATCTTCATTTCCCATCACACCGATCGTTCCACAGGCACAACATGGGACCTTTACTCGTTTAGACTGATTTAATAGTGTAACAGTGCGGAGAAATAAGCCATTAATTTTTTTTCGAGCTAATCAATCTAGCATTAGGCAGCGAAATTTGTTTCACGCTGCGTATTTCTCTAAGAGTTTAGAGTTCGTGGATTCTCACCGCGGCCGTGACTGACACTTATAAGATACTACGAAATTCTCGAGTAAGAGACGAAATGATCGTTTCAACAAAGCTCTCTAAAACATATAAATATGTTTTATGAACTACGCTATAGACAGTAAGAAAGAGTATGTGTTCCAGTGATTAATCTGACCGTGCAAGGCATTCTGTTCTACCTCTGTCTCGCTGTGGGTATAGGTTCTGGTTGTATGTACATGACTTGAGACATTGTGCTCACGTTGGGATACAATATCCTTACTGTATCAACATATGGTTCTCTTCAGTCAGAACAGATAAGTCATAAAGGAGATATGTCGCAAAGGAGAAATAATGTGCCCATTGGAATTTAATGACACAGTAGTCAGATAGATTATATTTGTTTTTGTTATTTTTCAACCACCCAGCGATAAATGTTGGCGTGCGGAATGCAAACACCTACACTGATGAGCCAAAGATTATGACCACCTGGTTAAAAGCTTGTTTGTCGGTCTCTGGAATAAAATACACCACTCACTCTGCATATCAGGGACCCAAAAGTTTGTTTGCAGGTTTGTGGAAGCACCTGGAATTAGATGTCCACGCACAGGTCATGTAATTCGCGCAAATAACGATCCGCTGATATGCGTATGCAAAGATGGTGTAATATAGCGAACCGGATGGATTCCATAGGATTTACATCAGGCGAATTTCGACTCCGAGCCATCATCATGAGTTCGTTATAATGCCTCGCAAACCAATGTACACTGTTCCGGCTCCAAGACACGGACGGTTATATTGCTGAGAGATAACGTCATAGTCAGGGAAGACATCAAGTATGATGGGATGCAAGTGGTTCCCAGCTGTCAGCGTGTCTTTGAATACTACCACAGGTCCCACGCAAGCGCAGGAGAATGTCTCCCATAGCGTAATACGGCTCCCATCAGCCTGTGTCCGTGGCGCGCTGCACGTTTCAAACCGCCGTTCACCTCTTCGACGGCGTTTGTTGAGACAACCATCGACCTAGCGTGGCTGAATTCACCCTAAGAACCGATGCGTTTCAATTGATCGACGGTTGAATCCCGGTGGTAACGTGACCACTGCATTCGTAACTGACGATGTCGTTGTGTCAACATACGAACACATAGGGTGGTCTGCTGCGGAACTCCATGTTCAACAATGTACGCTGAACGGTGTGCTCTGAAACACCTGTCCGTGACAGATCATTGTGCTCTTTCAGCAGAGATGTCACAGGTCACCAACTATCCTACTTGACAGAGCAGACACGTCTCCGAACCTCCTGTTCTGCGAAGAGTCGTGAACCTCCAACCACTCAGCGCCTAACGACACTTTCCCTGTCCTACGTCTTTCCGCAGATGCTCACTACAGTGGCGCGTGTGAACGTTTGATCAGCTTCGTCGTTTTCCAGATACTCGTTCACAGACTCTGCGTAATAATAATGTATTTCTAAAAAAGTGAATAAGTACTTCACTCTGTAGTGTTAGAAACACATGCAGTCTTAAATTTTAGTCTAGTAACTAAAATGACCCCTCTGTTCCATCTTCACTGAGATTAAATAAGTGCAGTCTTTCTTCCTGTGAACAATGAGACGCTAGCACGTTGCCTGGAAGTGCACAGAAAGCAAAAGTAAAAGTAATGGCTATCAACATCTATTAAATGTGATGTGCGTGAAAACAACAGGCAGACACAATAAAGGTCCATGAGTTGAGCGGTGAGAGCTCTCACGGTCATCCAGCAAAAACTGACTCGTTTCTCCAACACCATTAAAACAGATGAAAACATTTTAGAGTTGTTGTATATGATAGCTTAGCTCAAACATATTCATTTGTGAAGGACACAAACACTGCTAGGTGATATTTCATTCAACCAGGTATTCAAATAAAAAAACTCGCTGTTTGAATGGCACTGCGTTCCCGTCTGTGGTCAATGACGTAAGCGAATCTGCTGGTTTCCAGGCATTTTGCACACAGAATTGCGGTGAATTTCTATTAATTATTCACGCAGAAAGTTATAGCGCTGTATTTCATGTGAAACTAGCGAGAATAATTTTAGCGCCAGTGTTACGGTAAAATAATTATACGTACCTGCATTGAAAATGAGGCGTTAAATAAAATATCATATTATGTGTTATACGCTTAACGAGCAGGAAGATTACTACGACCCTCTTTAATGATATGAAACTGGAACAAGCGGTGTGTAGGTTGCACTAACGATGCAGAAGAATACCATTTTACGTAATATGAGACTGACATTACTCTGTTCCTAGCAAAGATACACCAAAATATACCTGTCAAAACGGGCGGTAAGACGTTTATCTACAAATGTGTAAAGCGTAGCGATATTTGACTAGTTTTTTTCCTTTCTTTAAGAACATTAGAGATATAGAATGTCATTTCCGTTGTTACAATTTTTTTATACACTGACGGAAAGAAATTTGTACATCCTTTTAGAGGTTTCCATTTCACTCACGATTTATTGTTGCAAGAGTGCATGTGGAGTACATGAAATTAACACATTTAGAGATCAATAGCGCAAGTGGTTCTGAGGTTCCTGGAATCGGTCCATGCTGAAACACACATGTTAGTAGGTGCTGTAGCCTCCACAGGCGGCAATGCAGGCGCTGACTCCGGCATCCAGTTGACTGTGCAGATGGCGAATGCTGTCCTGGGATACGTTATGCCAAGCCTGCTCCATCTTTTGACGTAGATCTGAAAGACTTGTTGGTTGCAGAGTCGCATAAGTGACTTCTCGTCACGTCGAATCTCATAGCTGCTCGGTTGGATACAAATCTGGAGATCGTGCTGGCCAGGAAAGTTGCTGCACGTCTTGTAGAGCACGTCTGTCGGCGAGCTTTATCCCGTTGGAACTACACGTCATCTTCCTGTTGCGGCAAAATGGCAAAAGAACGGATCTAACAAAATTCTGCCACGTACCGAGCGCTGGTTGGCGTCACCTCCAGAAAGACCAAAGACGAACGAGTGCTGTGGCCTTCTGCGTCACCAGCCGCGAGGCCTGGGTCGCGGCCAGCCTGTCTTGGACGAATGCACTCTACGATGCAGCACCACTCGCCAGGTCTACGCTGCACGCTCAAACGACCATCACTTGTTTTCTGGCAGGATCTGCTTTCACCGCCGGAGCCCACGGCGCGCCATTCCATCTTCCAAGCGATCCTCTGACGGCACCATTCGAGCCGTACTCGTCGCTGCTGTGGCGTGAGTGGAGGACGGGCTAAGGGTGCACGTGCCCTTAATTACACTCCTAATAAGTGGTTCGCTACAGTTCGTGTTGACACGTCTGGGCTCACAAGCCCTCTTATCTGTGCTGTGGTAACTGTACGATCTGCCACTGTTGCCCGTACAGTAGGACAATCCTGGCGGCCGTTTGCACTGCTTGGACGTCCAGGACGTCGTCTATGGGTGTGAGTACGTTTACCCGACCACAGACACCACCATCGTTGCACAACTGACTTACCACGTCCAACTTGTGTGGGTGGCAGTTTCCAGAAGGACCATGCGCCATTCGGAGGGCCACAATTTGATCGCTTTCCAACCCGCTCAGTTGGCTGTAGGAAGCGCGAGTGCGTCTCCGTGGCGCGGTTTCCTGCTTGCTTTACACGTCTGCCCCACAATGAGCCTTCTGGCTGTGGGCGTTCCATATTAAAGGGTAGACACAGATGGCGCTTTGGTAGCTATTCCACTAGGCTATCTGCTGGCCGACGACATTGAAACCATTGTTATTGTGGGGGTCTTCAGTCCTGAGACTGGTTTGATGCTACTCTCCATGCTACTGTATCCTGTGCAGGCTTCTTCATCTCCCAGTACTTACTGCAACCTACATCCTTCTGAATCTGCTTAGTGTATTCATCTTTTGCTCTCCCTCTACGATTTTTACCCTCCACGCTGCCCTCCAATGCTAAATTTGTGAATCCTTGATGCCTCAGAACATAACTGATCCCTTCTCCTAGTCAAGTTGTGCCACAAACTCCTCTTCTCCCCAATTCTGTTCAGTACCTCATTAGTTATGTGATCTACCCATCTAATCTTCAGCATTCTTCTGTAGCACCACATTTCGAAAGCTTCTATTCTCTTCTTGTCCATACTATTTATCGTCCATACTTCACTTCCATACATGGCTACACTCCCTACCAATACTTTCAGAAACCACTTCCTGACACTTAAATCTATACTCGATGTTAACAAATTTCTCTTCTTCAGAAACGCTTTCCTTGTCGTTGCCAGTCTACATTTTATATCTTCTCTACTTCGACCATCATCAGTTATTTTTCTCCCCAAATAACAAAACTCCTTTACTACTTTTAGTGTCTCATTTCCTAATCTAATTCTCTCAGCATCACCCGACTTAATTCCACTGCATTCCATTATCCTCGTTTTGCTTATGTTGATGTTCATCTTATATCCTCCTTTCAAGGCACTATCCATTCCGTTCAACTGCTCTTCCAAGTCCTTTGCTGTTTCTGACAGAATTACAATGTCATCAGCGAACCTCAAAGTTTTTATTTCTTCTCCATGGATTTTGATACCTACTCTGAATTTTTATTTTGTTTCCTTTACTGCTTGCTCAATATACAGATTCAATAACATCGAGGAGAGGCTACAACCCTGTCTCAGGCCCTTCCCAACCACTGCTTCCCTTTCATGTCCCTCGACTCTTATAACTGCCATCTGGTTTCTGTACGAATTTTAAATAGCCTTTCGCTCCCTGTATTATACCCCTGCCACCTTCAGAATTTGAAAGAGAGTATTCCAGTCAACATTGTCAAAAGCTTTCTCTAAGTCTACAAATGCTAGAAACGTAGGTTTGCCTTTCCTTAAATTTTCTTCTAAGATAACTCGTTGGGTCAGTATTGCCTCACGTGTTCCAATATTTCTACGGTATCCAAACTAATCTTCCCCGAGGTCGGCTTCTACCATTATAAGTACAATTTCTGTCCCCCAGGTGGCATATGATGTCATCGGATCAAATTCGAGTCGTCGTTCCTGGTGTACTACTTGTTTGTCAGCAACACATATTAAGACATATGCGAAAGGTAAAAAAGTTTTCAAAATCTATTATCAATACTCTTCATACTACCAATACAAATACTAGTCAACTGCTACACGTCGTGGGCCACCGCTGACAGAATATGAGGACCTCCGTAAGAGGCTTCCATTCACACCGCTTTTTAGGGTCTGAATGTCCTTGATATGACCTCTGTGTTTAGATGTTCTCAAACTATAAACTCCGAGTTGAAGACTCGTCTTCGTTAAAAAGTAACAAGTAGAATAACGTACTTAAAATGGTATCAGTATGACGCAATATAAATCTTAATATGAGTTTACAAGATCTTCGTTTTCTTTCAGTACATCATTTACGTCCGTCTTGGCAGGGTCCGCTAATGATATGCAATCTATAATTCCCGTTTTCTTTCTGTTTATATTGTTGGTTGCTCTTCGTTTCCTCACAGACGTTGAGGAACGTTGTGCGCTATTCATTTGTGAATCGGATAGTCTTTAACTAGACTCTCATATGGGTGACTGGAAATCAACAATTCGGCTCTGATCTGCCAAAATGTTGACCGTCTACGGGTATTGTACATCTATATCCATATTCCGCAAGCCACCGTAATATGAGCGGCAGAGAGTACTATACATAGTTTAGTTACTGCAATTTCTTCCTGTTCCATGTACGTATGGAGCGAGGGAAGAATAATAGCTTAAACACAATTATGCGGGCTGTAAGTAGTCTTGTTTCCATGAATCTACGGGAACGATGCGCAGGGATTAGTAGCATTTTCCTAGATTCCTCGCATAAAGCTGGATTTTGAAGCTCTGGAAGAGTGGTTTGTGCCTATAGTCGATCGCATACCACAACAGTTTTGTTTCAGCACCTCCTTCATGCCGTCACGTGCATCAAACATACCGATGACCACTCCTCCTGCCGGCCGATGTGGCCGTGCGGTTCTAGGCGCTTCAGTCTGGAACCGCGTGACCACTACGGTCGCAGGTTCGAATCCTCCCTCGGGCATGGATGTGTGTGCTGTCCTTAGGTTAGTTAGGTTTAAGTAGTCCTAAGTTCTAGGGGACTGATGACCTCAGAACTTAAGTCGCATAGTGCTCAGAACCATTTCAACCATTTGAACCACTCCTGCTCTTTTTTGTATACGTACAGTTTCCCCTGTTACTCCTCCTTGGTATGGATCAAACAGACTTACGTAATATTCTAATATTAATAGATCTGTTTATGAAATAACTTTTCTGGTACCATTCACATTTTCTCTTTGTTTGCATTTTGCACGACGGTTTTAGAAAACTATTCTCATTTTCGAGAGCGTTTTTCTGTGCTCTGGTATTTATTCGTCATGTTTTCTATGTGTGAAGTGTATTGTTCTGTTCATTAACATTAATGTATAAAAACTTGTCTAACTGTAATTTATGAACAATCTTTATATACAGTTTGTGGTGAAAATTTGAATGGAAATGCTTACAGTTTTCTTGTGGTCCACCTGTGAAGAAACTCACACCTATGAAACATCACATATAATAATATACGCTGAAATTACCAAATGTACATAAACAGCTACAAAAATGTTTTTAACAGGGGGTTTTTACTAAATAATATGCATCATTATTTATTATATACGTTGATTGTGGTACATATTTCAGTGTGTCACAATTTTAATTTTAGTATACTGTGGAAGCATCTAAAGAAATTCACTTTCCAGATTTTACTAAAAATAATGCATCGTATTTTTTGCAATGTGAATATATCTCCAGTTTTTCCAACAGATCATTTTATGACCCTTATTTAGTCAGTAGAATATTCTGACGATTTGTTCTACTTTTCCAAATAGTTTCCGTATATTGTGTAAATATGTGGCTATTGCGTCTGTTACGTGTGTAGGCTGTAATGTACTCAGTATACTTGTCAGAGTGCGGAACAAGCTGAAGAGAGAAAAAAAAAGAATAATATATGACTAACAGGAAATGAGATATAACACAAAAAAGTGTTTTTCAATTTTGCGCTTAATCGTTTGTTCCGATTACCATTATCCACTGGAAATCATGAGAAAGAGTTGAACATAGCCAAACACATTGCAATAAATAATAATTACCCGTTAAAATACGTAATGGACATTTATGAAATGTTATCCAAAAAATATAGTAAAGACAATTTAAGTCAGAATAAGACAAGTGAAACTAGAAACCAAAAATTTATCACTTTGCCTTTCTATGGTCCCATTAGCAATAAAATTGCCAGTTTATTCAAGAAGAGGAATATTAATGTAGGTTTCTCAACGACGAACAGACAGGCGTGCTTTTAATGAATAACATTCATGAACGCAATTTCTTGCATGATTCAGGTGTTTACAAGCTTATGTGTGCCACGTGTAATGCGGGTTACATAGGGCAAACTGGAGGAAAATTAGAAACGAGGCTCCGCGAACACGTAGCACTTGAGAGGAAAGATATTGCGGAAAAATCGAATTTCGCCGTCCACCTGATAGCTACTGGTCATACAACTCCAGATTTGACATCGCAATTGAAGTTGTTGCACAAGGGTTAAAAAAGGACGCTTTCTCGACCTTATGGAAGAGATGGAGATTTTTTGCCATCAGAAATCTCCAGATATCGCGCTACTTAACGAGCAAGCGATATCGAGAAGCACACATTTTTGGGAATGCTTCTCCAATTTCCTATGAAAAGAGTTGTTAACTTATTGCCAATCATCACAATTGACAATTCGTAGTCAGTTGCTTGTTACCCCTTATATACAACGCCTCAGTCATAGTTACTACCAGAACACTTACAATGGCCGCTATTCCAACTATCTCAACACATAGACACATATGTTTCGGCTTGTTCTAATAATGTTACTAATTTCTGTTTTTAAAAAGTATGCTCCCTTTTGTTCCTCAATTTTCAGAACTTCTGGACGCCTATTGAACATAATTTTACTACAGTCGACAGCTCTTAGGCGTTGACACAAAGTGATTTGAACTTATTTTCACTTTTATATAATTATTTTTATGTATGTTAACAATTCCTTTTCTGTTTGAATGAGTGCTGGATATCGTGCATAACGTGTTTTTAACTCCTCTACAGTTCAATGTACATTTCTGGAATAAGTGGCACTATAACCCGTCCTTCCTCATGATGGTTGCTCGATGTATGATGTATACTACTTGTTCACACCTTGTATTTTAAATTTATTTCAGTTAAACAATTAGAATTATAGGTACTTCTTAAGTCTGCTTTTATTGCATATCGGTCCCACGGCTACTATAAGTTATGTAAAATCAAATTATTTTTATTAGTATTCAAAACCGGTTGCTTGGCAATTTTATTACTGTTTTATCAACCTGTGAATGTATTTATGGGTTCTGACCAAGTGCTTATGTGGAAGCGTACAACCAGTGTTATAAAAAATGATAGCCTGTGCAAATGGGACGAATGATATGTACATGATCGCGTCGTTAAATATGATAACAAAATTGTTAGTCTACACCCTCAAACCATTTTTGTTGTTGTAATGAATATTGTTTCATGGCATTTGAATTGTTACTTAGTGGCATTTTCCGTACTATTACTATTTTTTATATATTTGATTCCTTCTAACTTCCCACGCTAAATTGTGGGTGCTATGTTTTACATTAAGCAACCGTATATGTTTTATGTCATGCATGTATGGGTTCTGACCCAATGCTTATGCGGAAGCATATAACCATTGTTATAATAATGTTAGCTTGTCCAAAGGGACAAACGAGAGGTACATCATCATGTCGGTTAAATATGATAGCAAAATTGTTTGTCTACACCTTCAAAACTTTTTTGTATTGAATATTGTGTTTCACAGCATTTTAATTATTATGTAATGGCATTTTCGTACAGTGACTATTTTATATATTTGACTCCTTAGTCTTAACGTAACATTTTACGTAATGCACGAACGTTGTACTTTTAACTTCCCAAGCCAGATGGTGGGTACAATGTTTTTTAAAACACTGTGTTATATCTCATTTCCTGTAAGTCATATATTATTCTTTTTCCTTTTTTTTCTCTTTAACTCCGACGACTTATTATAGATGTGTTTTATGTTTTGTAAGTTGGTTTTTTAAAAACAATACGCCAGTGTGGTTCAGATGTTTCCTTCTCTCTTCGTCTGCTATGTTTTTTACCCACGTTTTAAATTTGAATTACCTCATGATTCACAAATGCGCAAGAGGTATTTTGTGTTAATACCTTGCAAAACCACTAATATTAAGTCTTCACGTGGCACATTCCACATAGAGGGCGTTCCAAGCCCTGTCACACCGAGGTCTGCTGAACAGGTGCATGTAAACAGCAGCCTCAGTTTATGTGATCGCTCTAAGCTTGTGGTTATAGCTTGATACCAGTGTCTACAAATTTTAATTGTGTATTACAGGTTTGTTCGTACCAACTGTTATGTTCATACGCAAGTGTAGTTGTGATTTTCTGTTTTATAATCTCTGATCGTTATGTGAAAAATTTTTAACTTCTAGCACTGAGGATGGTCACTAAGTGACCGAAAATCGATTTTGCTGACAATAAAACAACAAAATACGGCCAATGCTGATTTTCCTTCCAATTCTATCCACTATTTGGTCGTGATGCACAGAACACTCCACGGAGCCGCCAATCAATACACTGTTGTTTCTTCATTAGGTGTAATTTTTCATCAGTATTTTATTCAGTGTCTATGACAGTTTGCATATTGGACTACTTATAGAGTTTACTGATGACCTTATTGGGTTTCCAACTCTGTGTATTTCTGGTTGTGCTCCTAAACGTGGTACTTTTGCGTCCATATATGTGCGATATTCTTTGTGGTTCCTTTCAAGCGTAAATGTCTATTCCTTAAGACATCTTTAATTTTATATTTAAATAGTTATGTTGTACTTTTGTATGTGCTGAATATTATTAGCATCAAGAAATTAATGTCTTTCTGCTCCCTTTTTTTCATTGTGACTAATGTACTGCCTTTTCTTCCCTTCTAACTACGGACTGATTGATTTTCAGTTTGTTTATAGATTTTGTTTCTTGTACCATTTCTAGTATATTTAAATCTAAACCTTATTTTTTAATTTGTTATTCAAGAAGTTTTCTTACACTGTGACCTTTTGCTGCTTTTGTGTTTCAAATGAATTTTGCAGTATCAGTTGCACTTCAATTTGCAATTATTATCTGTATTAGTATGTGGTTGTTGAGGTTGGGTTTTATGTTGTATTTCAGTTCTGTTTTTGCAGTACACTATTTTCCCTTTCATTGAGTTTATGTCCGCGATGTTTACCATTCTGCTGTAAAACGTGCGCTTTTGTCAGTTGTTACAAGGTCATATTTGTTATTTTGTTTGAATCTAAAAGCCTGAAGTTTCTTGTCATGCCAACTGCAAATAATAAAACACTCCTTACGGACGATGTCTTAGGTATGCTTGCACCTACTGTCGTCTATGGTGGATTCCATTCTGTTTGCTGCTTCTACCTGCATTTTGAGTAGCTGTCTGTTTAGTATATCGTTCTTCTTGTGTTTCTGCACAAGTGGACTATAAGGGGGAAAAAAGAAAGAAACAGTTGCCATGTAAGATTCAAGAAACACTTAACCGTTATATCTAATTTCAAATTCCATAAAAGTGACAATACATTCAAGCAGTAGTATAGCAATACATATAATGCGCAAAGAAGAAAAACTGTGGCTGAAAACAGAAATAAAGCTGCTAACAACATGTAAGTTCTGCCAGCGCATAAATTTGATTAAAATTATTCTCTACAGGTGGGTATGTCCCGTACTTTTTGTGAATTTTGCTAAACATACTGGACAGGAAAATTCTAAGAATGCTCTCATGAACTTTTGTAATCAATCACCTTTACAGAAGGATACCATTTTCCTTTCATCCTACCAATGAACAGAAGTCTGTCGTTTGCTGGATGAGTGGAATCTTATTGATTTATGCTGTTTGGTTGTCGAACTACATTTCAATTTTTGGAAACAAAATGCATTCTGTTTATGAGTACGAGTGATTTATGTATCATCCGCTGAGTTTTGTTTTATACAGTATCATATAACATTATAAAAATTATACCGGCTTCTGCCACATGTTGGCCACACTGTATACTCCATAGGTGACATTTGGATATCAATTGGGTGTCCTCCAACATATACCACTAAGCCACGTTCATGATCACCTACTAGGTGTTTTCTATGGCCATTACTGCTTCAACCATAATTATATGTCATAACTAATTAGCGCGCCTATCCTCGAAATAAATGAATTACTCAAACACTTTACGCCTACGAACGAAAAAACGCGCTCATCTTAGAAAATTCTAGAAGCCAGTGATAGTTGTGGGATACAATATCACATCAGAGTTGGCAGTAGTCCTTACACCTACTTGGCGGGCGGACTATCTTTCTTGACGATTATTGCCATGAATCTCAGTCTGGCATCCACCCGGGCTACGATAAGTTTTAGGCAACACACTTGAAATCACTCTACGTGCACTGACAGATAGTAAATAGTTGGGATGGCTTCCAGTGATTCTTCGGTAATTATGTAATCATAGAATAACGGGCCTATGTGCCTTTTTGTATACGACACCTATGCCACCAATCATCAAGCACACCGGTACAGAGTGAAAATTCATTCTGCTGGATACGTTCCATTTGAAGAACGAAAATGTCAGACAATCAAACAATGACCTCGAGGGCTCGGAACAGCACAAAACTATGCTTAGAATGAGCCTCGAACAAAAAAAAAAAAAAAAAAAAAAATTGATCTGTCACTTTACTTGCAAATCGTTCCATTCTACTACAAGTGACATTTTAACCGAGAGAAAGGAAGTAACAGGGTGGCAGTACCATGGGAGGGAAATTATACATATTTCAATGATGACAGTGTATCATTACATTTTCATTCAACAGTGCTAAACACCTTTGCTTAAAGTGATTAAAAAAGCGCAAACACACATATACTACATACCTATTAGATCTTATTGTAGTGCTCATAGTGTAGATGCGGTATTTCGATAAAGTGGATAACACAAAGTGGAAGAGAACAGTGTGCAAACCTCATTAAAGCCACCTTTTTACATTCACAATCACTTTAGTATTCCAGCAGTCCATTATAAAAAACCGCACTAATTACATTTTCAAATGATGATATCTTTATGTCAGTGTAATAAAATCTCCCTTTCACCAAGCATATTACAACATATTTTCAAATTTTGGTGCAGAAAACTGATTGTAAATCGGAGAGTGACGTTTGATGATGAAATAAAGATCATGTATCTTCAATTGTGGTTTGGCACAAAGTAGTCTTACTGAATCACCAGTTCTTCTGATATACAGCTTATTTTGGCGAAAGAAGTAAACATCAACGGGTTGGCAAAATTTTGTTGTTTTCGGTGGCAATATCTTCAGCAAACACCTTTGATCGTGAAACATGCGACAGTAACGATACAATCTGTATCACCTCACCAGGAATCACAAGCAACAGGTTCTTTCTAATTGCTACATGTTCGCCAAGAGCTAAAATCAGAAAACGTTTCATGTGTCCTTTAGTCATTTTTCCACTTTAGATGACCTCCAAATGAATGTTTAGTGGGCATATTGTTTCGAGTTCTTTTGAAATACACACATCGAAAAACGTTTTGCATCTCCCCAGTTCCCAGAACTCCTCAAGTTAGACGTTGACTGTGGGTATTGTATCACAGACACAGTCCCTTTGGCGGTTCAGAGATGCCACTATAGCTACCCAATGACGTAAACAACCATGCATATGCAGCATCTATTAGACGGAGGGAGTCCGACGGCCTATCAGTTCCAGTCATTCCACCAGGAAGCGGATATAGGGCTCGTGTTGTCTGTAGGTCAACCATGCCTAGACGGTCAATACCGTGGTTTGATCGCGAGTGCCCAATGGACCGCTCTGGATTGGAATCACGTTCTCTTCACCGACGAGTGTCACATATGCCTTCAACCAGACAATCGTCGGAGACGTGTTTGGAGGCAATCCAATCAGGCTGAACGCCTTACACACACTGTCCAGCGAGTGCAGCAACGTGGAGGTTCCCTGCTGTTTTCAGGTGGCGTTATGTGGGGCCGACGTCCGCCGCTGGTGGTCATGGAAGGCGCCGTAACGGCTGTACAATGCGTGAATGCCATCCTCCGACCGATAGAGCAACCAGCGATATTGGCAGCATATAGGCGAGGCATTGGTCTTCATAGACGACAATTCGCACCCCCATCGTGTACATCTTGTGAATGACATCCTTAAGGATAAGGACATCGCTCGACTAGAGTGGCCAGCATGTTCTCCAGACATGGATCCTATCGAACATGAATGGGATTGATTGAAAGAGGGTTGTTTATGGACGACTTGACCAACCAACCACTCTAAGGGATCTACATCGAGTCGCTGTTGAGGAGTGGGACAATCTGGACCAACAGTGCCTTGATTGACTTTTGGATAGTATTCCACGACGAATACAGGCATACATAAATCCAGGAGGACGTACGACTGGGTAATAGAAGCACTGGGTGTACAGCAATCCGGAACACTACCTCTGAAGGTCTCGCTATATGGTAGTATAACATGCAATGTGTGGTTTTCATGAACAATAAAAGGGCGGAAATAATATTTATGTTGATCTCTATTCCAGTTTTGTATACAGGTTCCGGAACTCTCGGAACCGAGGTGATGCAAAACTTTTTTTGATGTGTTTATTTAAACGAAAATTGCTTGTGTTTCTTAGAAAAAAATGTACAACTTGTTTGCTTGTCTACCTGTCATTGATAAAACCACATCAATTATGAAATGTGGATAGAGCTATTACAGACTCCAACACACTACCTGTGGTTTTCTCTCCTCTGTGAGACAGTTTGGATAATGAAAACATTTCATACTGGAATTGACTCTGGTCACTGTCTGAGCATTTTATTTCTCCTTTCTGTGATCTGCATAAACATGTTAAATTCCTCCGCAGACTGTTGAACTATCTGACGTACACTATTAACGTCTTCTACGTCCTTACGTGAGAGAAATGTAGTAGTATGTCTGGACGAAATGCTGTATTAAGCCTTAAGGTCGTCGACAAGAGAAATCTAAGCTTTGAAATCGTCCAAGCCACGCATCTTAGACTCTTCTAGTGACCACATTTGCAGGAGTCAATGGTGAACTGCAGAGTTCCACGACCTTGCTCTATCAAATTCAGGTATTACATCCTCTTTTGTAGTTTGTAATTGTGGCAGCCTGTTTCCTTTGAAAGGAGCTGCTGCTCGACTTTTGCTACACAAAAGTATTAGAGTTAATCTACAATCTCGTATACTTTTAACGTACTTGCAGAGCCTTATTAGACTGTCACAGGAATTGTATCCACAGCTGTAATAGACTCGATAAATATTCTGTAGTACGCTGTCAGCAATATCCTCTAACACACTGTGGACTCTTTGTGTGGCGATAGTACTCACTTTGACTGGACTGTTCCTGTTACTCTGGGGAAGAACGTCGTGTACCGCTTGAACAGTCACCTTCAGGTTCAAGTTCTTCTGTTCTTCAAAATCAGTCTATCTATCCAAGCATGTATTTCTGTATCATCCCCATTATATTCCTGGCGGGTAGCCGCGTGGTGTGAGGCGCCTTGCCACGGTTCGCACGGCTCCCCTTGTCGGAGGTTCGAGTCCTCTTTCGGGCATGGATGTGTGTTGTCCTGAGCGTAAGTTAGATTAAGTAGTGTTTAAGGCTAGAGACCGGTACCCATAGCAGTTTGGTCCCATAGGAACTTACCACAAACTTCCAGTTTTTGTCTATCACTGATCCCGATTTCATTTCCATATTCTGCACATCGCAGCTTTGTCCCAAATGTTTGGACCACATTTGTAGGATTACTTCCCTTCATGTTCTCGCTGTACACAGTTTACACAGTAAATCACTTGTGAACACTCCAAGACACACATTCATATTGCAGCTATACAATTCACGCAACTCCAACACTCGTTAGTGCAACTTCAACATGCCACCATCTGATGGCGCCGGCAGACAAGTGCCGAGTTTTACATGGAAGTGACACAGATCACCGTTGTTTTTGGAACCGTATGTTATTTTAAGTATGGTTTCGCGCGGTTTCGAGCGTTCGAGGCCAAAGGTGTCTCCCGTAAGTGCGATTTTCCCGCAAAATTGTCTTGTGTTCTCGGTACCCTATTGCAGGCCCCGAGAATTGTTCCAAGTGCCAAATTATGGAGCATATGTTTAAAACATTGATTACTAGAGGGCTCATGGGCTGTGTCTCAGTGTTTCATTCTGAAGTTTCAACTACCATTAATCAAGGTCTCGTCAGTATAAGAGAATCACAGTTCATGTGCTAAGCAGAGGGTATGTAAGCTCTTGTTTATATTAATAAAATATACTGGTAACGAAAGAAGATAATTTGCGTTTCAAAGATAGTAATAAAACTTGGAGAAGTCAACAGACAAAACAATGTGTGTCTCGAAGATGTTATGTAAGGCCATTTCTTTTTCAACAGCCTCGGGAGTTCTACAGTAAATTCTGCAATATCTTATCCCAAGAACGGAGTTGTGTAAGAAAGAGTAGTCGGTACTGACAGATTTTTTCTTCGATTTTTTTTGACAGTAAAAAATCATGGTTAAAAGCGATGAGTGACGGAAAAAGGCCTAAGACGGATTAGTGTTTTAGCCTTGGCTCTTTCTATTTACAGGCTGCTGCCTAACTACGTTTTTGCGTACTTCTTTTCTAAAAAAAATTTACAAAATAAAGTCTTTCTCCTTATAAACTATTTCATAATCCGGGCAACCGCAACTGTTCAAAGGGACGATGTTTGGAAGAACTCCGCTTACTGCTGGTAAAATTGATGTCTATTACAACACGACCGGTTTCACAGCTTCAAGCCACATCATCAGGTGAACGCAAACGGTCAAAAGCTAAGTAGAGGTGTATCACATTTTTGTGGGTATTAAAGTTAATAAAGGAATGTCTAAAATGTACTGACAGCGTTAGAAGATCATAGGCACCCCCATCGCTATTAGTCAAAATTTACTATTAAGAGTATTTAGTCAGTATTCTGGTAAGCGAAAGGTAAAGAAGACGTGCTCCATTGTTTTAAATTTGCCTTCATCTAAAAATAAAAAATAAAATACTTTATAATGAGGGACACTGAATTTTTTTATAAAAACAGGTCGGATTGGCGATGAAGAATCGTCACTGATGACATGACTATCTGTGGCACATGCAGATTGCTGTGTGTAAAGTTTGAGGCGCCAGTGTCCTACCAGTGTGAGAGCAGGAGGAGGCAAAAGCGGCCCACACGAACCACAAAGAGAGAGACTGGCTGGCTGGCGGAACAGAAGCTATCCATCTGGACAGTATGACGTCTTATACTCATGACTAGGAGCGCTGGATCGCTACCGTTACAAGCGCGATTAATACTGAATTTTTTTTACATACTAACACCTAATCATACAAATAATCAGATATATTCAAAATATGACTTTTTTCTTTTCTGTGCAGTACTTTTAAATGTGTTCCAGAAATTTTATTAGAAACGACCTACCGGTATGTCCTATATACTTCTTAGGGCAATCATTGCATGTAATGCACTATTCGCACGCTGCATTGTTTTTATTTACCACTGGTTTTTCCTTGTGCCTGAGTTTTCTGCCTGGATGTGAAAATGTAGAACGCTCTGGAATAATGTTTTTGCATCTCTCACGTCTGCCAGTGTTTTCGCATATTGCACCCAGGTGTGGTATTCTACAGAAAATAGAGCGTTCTGTTGTCTACTCCACTGGTCTAAGCGTTATAACGTCCGCCTCTAATCTGCTGTGGGAAAAAACATGTTTCTTTTTCAATGTACTTCTATTGATTGGATTAACAAATTAAGGATCGTAACCGCTTGGATGTGCTATATACTGTATAACCTCACATTCAGCCACTTGGGCTTCTCTGGTAAGGGACACTTCATACATATGGTTTAACACGACCGGTAGGTCATTTCGCATAAGATTTCTGGAGCACCTTAACTTAAATAATCCGCGATCTGCATTAACAGCGGATTTTTGGCATGGGGGCCACAGTACCAGATGCCTTCAGAAAATTTAAAAATAATACACAAAACGGAAAATAACAAGAAAATAACGATATTATTAATTTATTAGAGCAAGTGGAAATTTTTAGATGTAAGAAAGAAAACGTTCGCGTTGAATAATCAACTGGAATTAAAGCACCATAGCCTTCTGGCTCACTTTGATTACTTGTATAATTAGGTATTAGTATATAAGCAAGTTCTGTATTATTTTCGCTTGTAAAGGTAGGGTCCGAGCGTTCATAGCCATGAGTGTATGGCGTCACATTGCCCACATGGACAGGTTCAGTTCCGCCAGCCAGCCAGCCAGCCAGCCAGCCAGCCAGCCAGTCTCTCTCTATGTCGTTGTGCGGGCTGCTTTTGCCTCGCCCTGCTCTCACACTGGTAGGACACTGCCGCCTCGTACTTTCCACACAGCAATCTGCATGTGCCACAACTAGTCATGTCATCAGTGACGATTCTTCATCGCCAATCCGGCCCCTTAAAAGAAAAAAAAAAAAAATTCAGCGTCGCTCACTGTAAGATATTTCCCTTTTTCTTTCTAGATGCAGGCAAATTTTAAGTAATGGAAATGGAGCACGTCTTCTTTACCTTTGCTTGCCATAATATTGACGATATTCCCTGAATAGTAAATTTTGACTTGGAGCAAAGGGTATATCCATGATCTATTAACGATGGGAGTACATTTTAGATATTCCTTTCTTAATTTTAATGTCCACAAAAATGTGGTGCACCTGTGCTTTGCTTTTTACCGTGTAGGTTAACCTGATGATGTGGCTTGAAGCTGCGAAACCGGTCGTCTTTTAACAAACATCAATTTTACCTGCTGTAATCGGAGTTCTTCCAAACATCATGCCTCTCTCGTTACACACGTTAACTAATTTAATAAATTTTTTACAGTGAAAAAAGAATTATAAAAGAGCATTAGGTGACGTGCGCAAGGACAACATTTTTATACTAATTTCTCCAATGTTCATCGTCAGCCCAAAATGTTTCGAGATTGGATAAGTAAGAAATTAGAGAAAGTTAAGATGTCGGTTTTAATGCTTCAGGCGCTCTACATTGTCTTCCCTCACTTGGGTACAACGCACAGTGCCTTTATAACACCACGTTGAACTGCCCGAAAAGACCTTCTTTGCGATGTTGTGCAACTCGTATCTTAACTAAATAGGTCGTATTCTTCATGTAATGGAGAACTCGGTAGAGATAATTGATTACATTAACGTCCACTATATTTATAAGTGAACATCGAACTGTCTTTGAAGAAACGAGGTGAAGCAACACGTCACCCTCGTCTCAATTACCTGAATAAATGTGTCCTATTTTACGCCGTAAAAAAGGCATAGTTTTTTTAAACTGTAAACAGTACTGTGTCGTGTAGTCACGAGAAATTATGCGTCAACAGTTTCGACTGGTGAAATGAACGGTGATGGATGATGGGCCATCATTAGCTGAATTGAAAACGACACGTTAGTAAACACCATTACAATTTTTCCGTCCATTTTCGCGAAGCTAATATGAAGCTCACTCTCATTTATATGCATATACTTGTAAACAAGAGAATCGACAGTTAATTAAAAAAAGTTCATATGTCGGATCGTAATCCCCTAGTAATTAAATACGACAGGACTTACGACCGCGCTCTGACAAGCGGTTGTCGAAATTGTTCAACTTCTGTTGCCGTTGTTGGAAATTTCCACGTGCCGTAACGCGCCGAGTGCAGCTACAAAGAGATTCAAAAAGAAAACTGCTCTTACGGCGACCGCCAATCACAAGGGGGGCGGACCCTCTGCTGGAAGGTTATTTGATATGGATGAAAGATCAAAGCTGGACCAGTTGCAACAGTCCACTTTGTACTTGCTTCATTTGACGCTTAAATACTGAATAGGCGTCTCGGCTGCGTGCGCAAATAATTAAAGTGGACGCGACTGTACCGCCATCGAACTGTGAGCTCACGGTTGTCATTACACCGCGAAACAGAAGCCAGTAGATGAGAGGAGGCTCACTGAATAGCGACACCACCTTTTCTCGTTCCTTTTGGTGTCTGTTTTGCGCTGATTTCACTTTCCTATTACAGCCTCGCATTGTAAGTTGTATCTACGTGGTTTTTATGTCAGAATATTGAGTTGGTTAAAAATATTATGTACTATAATTTATACATTTTAATCACCAAAGGTCGATGAAAAGTCGTCGTCTTCGAAGTTTAATATGGTACAGTAACTGTTACTCCAATTTCCATGTAGACTGAACGTGTAACTTCTTTAACTGCAGGTACGTTACGTGTTTGTAACGCAGACGCTACTGTGACGATTCAAGGCAATGCGCTTTGCAATATCTTCAGTCTGTATGTGATGATTGCTGCCAGCTGATACGTATAACGTCAAACAAGTCAAATAATTACGCTTATCGTGTAAAGAAGAATAAATGCCATCCTCCTTTTGCAACTGTGTCACGGTTTTTCTTCCACCAAACGTGTTTGACCTGTTGGTATTAGGGATCATAAGCGATTTTTATTTATATTACTCTTTTAGTGCGCTGTTAGCTATTGCGTTATAGCTAACTGAATATCTTTCCAATAAACTGTATGTCACAATTAGGCAATCATGTTTGCTGCACGCCTACATTGTACTTACATCTGCATCTACATGATTACTCCGACTGGAAAAACGAACACTTAAATCTTTCTGTGAAAACTCTGATTTCTCTTATTTTATTATGATAATTTTCCCCTATGTAAACGGGTGAAGACAAAATATTTTCACATGCTTAAGAGAAAGTTTGAGATTGCAATGTCATGAGAAGGTCCTGCCATAGCGAGAAACACCTTTATTATTATTATTATTATTATTGAGTGCAACCACCGCTCGTGTTTCATTCCTGTGGCACGCTCTCCCCCATTTTGCAATAATATGATATTACCTGCTCTTCTCTGAACTTTTTCGATATTCACCGTCAATCCTGTCTGATGCGGGTCCCACTTAGCACAGCATAGCTCTAGAAGAGGTCGGACAAGAGAATTGCAAGTAGACCTTTTGCATTTTCTAAGTGTTCTGTCAATAAATCGCTGTCTTTGGTCTGCTTTCGCCACAACATTATCGATGTCATAATTCCAATTCAAATAACTCATGATTGTAGTCCCCAAGTTGAGTTTACAGCCTTTAGATTTATGTAAATATCGTGTAATCGAAATTTACCTCACGTGGATAAATTAACACTTTACATCATTTACGGTCTATTTCCACTTTCTATAGCATACAGATATTTTGTCTAAATCATTCTGCAATTCGATTTGGAAACAGATATATTTACAACACGGTAAATGAAACATCACCTGCAAAAAATTTACGAGAGCAGCCCAGATTGTCTTCTAAACCATTTATACACACCAGTAACAGCAGAGGGCCTATAACACTTCCTTGGGGAACGTCAGATGTTACTTCTGTTTCACTCGGTGACTTTCCTCGATTATTTCAACTTTGACCTTACTGTAACTCAGCAGCAAAGTAAAGCACAAAAACAGATGAATTAATTTATTTTGTATACATAGTAGATGTAATTAAGTAATATCAAGGAAGAACTGCTGCAAATATGTGTTCAACGCGTTAGAGGTGTGATCTATAAGGGGTGGAGAATAAAGGATATCGCTGTCAAGATGGAATCACATTTTGGATTTATATCCTTTATTTATCTCAATAAAATAGTGGTCACTATAGTGGACAGACCACTTTTTGGTAAAGTAGTGGAAATATCGTCGTTTTAATAATACAGACGTCTTGTGTTGTAATGGTGACGCAGAAATATTGCTCATTGTGCCAGTCTTTCCTTATCAGACTAAATTTAATATGATCACGTAATTATAAATATACGTTAAGTTTCCACGTGCACAAAAATCAGTTCTGCTAAAGGCCGATTTTTAACGAGAGTTCTAAATGCGCTGTGCAACAGTCTACATTTATTTATTCATTTATTCCATAAACGAAGTGATAAGAAGTAAATGCACGGGGCATTTATATGTCTCGTTGGAAACGGTCCTTACGGAAAATGGTTACTTCGAAGTTTATGGAAACTTTACGTATGTTCAAAATTGCGTATTTGGTCGCAGAGTAAACCATGAAACTGGCCACTTCAAGTAACGCTCTTACCACTTGAGCGTTCCGAACACACATTACCGCCAGATGCCCCGCTAGCTGAGTGGTCTGCGTGACAGACTACCAATCCCACAGTCTGGCATTAGCTGCCGCAACGGTCGCACGCTCCTCAAGTTTGCTCCGTGAACGTTCATTGTTTACGCCAGTGTTTTCGTGTTTTGTGCTCGTTTATTGACGTTTTGCACGTGAATTAAGCGTTATCAATTGAGCATTTGGTCTTCTTTCGTGTCATCTTTCTACGAAGTGCCGTTGGGATTTCGGCGTTGTCCGAGATTTCTTCGCTGCAGAACACCATGGCAAACTCCGTGAGAAAAAACACCGTGATTTTCACCTTCGACAAGTACACCCGTCGAGTACAGCCCTCTGCACTTGACATACACGACTGGATTACCGAGGTAATTGGCCTTCATTCTGAATCTGTTCATACCATGCAGCTCGACTCTGATGAATACTGCATTTTTGTAAAGTTTAACGATTCCGCGAGTGTAGACCGCTTTCTGGCAAAATTTGGTTATGAAACGGAATTTATACACCGCGATGGTACTAAAAGTACTGTCAAACTCCGGAATTCCGAGTCTGTAATTAGGAATGTTAGGGTTTTGAATATTCCCATAGAAGTAGACAATTCGAAAATTAAAGATGTCCTTTCAAAGTATGGGGTTGTCAGGCAAATAGTCAACGAAAGGTGGGCTTCGCATTTCAAGCTGCAGTGCTTTAACGGCATTCGCTCCGTGGAGATGGAAGTGAAAGCAAACATTCCCTCCCACATCTTTGTTGACGGGCACAAGGCGCATGTTATGTACTCAGGACAAACCCCTACATGTCATGTATGTAACGAGTCTGGTCACCTCCGTCAGGACTGCCCTCGCCGTGTATTTGTGCTAACAAATAACCTTACGCAACGCCGGAAATTGACACTCAACGATTTGTTGCCAGCCAGTAATACAACAGAGCCAGCGGCGGTCGTGGATCCTGTTACTACCTCTGAAAATGTTGCACTTAATGTTAATGACTTTCCGTCTTTAAAACCTGCATTAACTGCTGAAATTCCGTCCCGTGACAGCGAGATTCCCACAAAAAAGCGTCCTCTAGAGGACACTGAAAGAAATGTTGATGAGGACTCTTCCTGTGAAACACCCGTTGCCAGGAGGCCGAAGCCCAGTCCTGAAGATCTGTTGGAAGTGGAAAAAGGAGATGGAATGAAGGTCGATGTGGCTCCCACTTCCGCACAAGGACTTACACCGCCACGAACAGATAGTGACGCAGCGGGTAGTGATTTTTCACGGAAATGTGACCCTGAGCCTGAGGTCACGGCTGAAATAACCGCATCAAGTGCACAACCCATACAGTGCGAACCGTACGAGGAAGTACCAGGTAAAGAACCTGCTGACTCCGAAGCGCAACGCCGCGCCGAAGGAGGAAATACACAAGCATCACCGCCTCGCCAGCAAAACAACACAACAGACACCACGCCGGAACCAAACATTGACGACTCGCAAGCCACGGCCGTTGCCCCATTTAGCCACCGCCGGCGGCTGCGACAGACACCGGGCCTTGCTGTCACGCGTCATCAAGCGAAAGTCACACCAGAGAAGAAAGACATCAAGAAAAAGAATATCAAATATGAAGTCATCAGGTCCAACACTGACGAGGAGAAAGAGAATGGCCACAGTGACTTATAGCAATGCATTGTCAGGATATCAGGATACTTTTCTTCTCAAGCTATTTGTTTAAAAGCAGTGCAAATTTTCTAGGCAGTTAGTACATGTAATGGGCACACAGCTTGTAAAGATCGTGCCTTGTAGGGAAGCACGTTTGCTGCTATAATCATACCGAACCTCATCCCAAATAGCTTCTTCCGGTATGTCTGTGCTGCAAGCTTATAGCATTACTACTATTAACATTAATAAAATACAGTCACCCTTGAAATTGGCAGCACTAAAGGAATTCTTGTACCAGTCCGGAACAGATATCGCGTTGCTACAAGAAGTTGCGATAACGGAATTTCGGATCCCAGGCTTTTTTGAAATTGTTAATGTTTCTACGGAAGCCAATATCGGTACAGCCATTCTTATAAGGGAAGGCATTCCGGTGACTGAAATCGAACGACTAGAATCAGGAAGTGCCATAGGCATAAAATTTTTCGATGTGACAGTGATTAACCTTTACGCCCCATCAGGAACTTCCCACAAATTGGATCGTGCGAAGTTTTTTCAAGATGAACTGATTTATTTATTGAGGAAAAATCCGTGTTCTCTTATACTAGGTGGAGATTTTAACTGTGTTTTAAACCTGAAAGATCAACAACCCAACTTCCACTACTCGCCACAGTTAAAAAAATTAGTAAGTGATCTACACCTTAAGGATGTGTGGGAACTTCAGCACCCGACGTCAGTCGGGTTCACGTATATAACCAGCCACTCCCGCAGCAGACTAGATAGAATTTACGTGTCACCAAATTTGCAAAATTATTTATTAAACGTTGAGACTATTCCAGTGTATTTTAGCGATCACAGTACACTTTTAACTTGCTTTAATCTAAGTGTACAACCAACCCGTCGATTCAGAGGCCAATGGAACTTAAATATCTCTGTTTTAACTGACGAAGAACTGGAACAGGAAATAAGGTTTGCGTGGACTATGTGCCTCTGCACAGTAGACAAGCACCCAACAGTCATAGACTGGTGGACAAGGAGGGCTAAACCAAGGCTGCGGAAAGTTATCATGCAGTATAGTGCAGCCAGGCACAGGGAGTTGAGGAATACAATGGAGTTTTATTATAAAGTTTTAAGAGACTTATATCAACAGGCCCATGATGACGTAATTCGTCTGAATGATATCAAAAAAATAAAAGCCAAGTTATTAAGCATTAAACGGCAACAGATGGAGGGACTCAAAATTAAATCGAAAGCCACATCTGTCGTAGCAGATGAAACAGCTTCTCTGTATCACTTGGTTCGGCATGCTAAAAACAGACGTCAAACTTTAATTGATGAAGTCCAGACGCATACTGGTACGAGGCTCACATGCCAGAAACAAATACTGGACGAAGTCCACAGGTACTATGAAACCTTATATGCCCCTACCACAGTGGAAGATGCAGCTCTCGAGGATTTTCTCACTATTTTAGGTCCACAATTGTCGGGAACAGACAACGCTGACATCCTGTCACCTATTACTAAAGATGAAGTGCATGAGGCAGTGCGTAACTCACCTCTCAACAAATCTCCGGGACTTGATGGCCTCCCTGTGGAGTTTTATGCCCGCTACTGGTCTATAATTGGGGACAAGATCACTTCCATGGCAAATGAGGTCCTGAACGGAAAACCGGTCCCTGCAGAGTTTAAGGAAAGTAAAATAGTACTGATTCCTAAGAGTAAAGGCAAAACCAACTTAAACAATTTTCGGCCTCTTTCGCTACTAAATTCTGATTACAAAATAATTTCGCGTATTATCAACAAAAGACTCTCTGCCTTTTCCAACAAAATATTGAGTCATCACCAATCTTGCTCTCCGACCAGAACGATATTCGAAAGTCTATCTGCATACAGAGACGTCATTGCAATTACCTCAGTGACAAGTATAAAATGTGCTTTAATCTTTATAGATTTCAACAAAGCTTTTGACCGCGTTAGTCATAGATACCTCTTTGCGACGCTGTCAAGAATGGCTTTCCACCCCCAGATTGTGAACATGCTAAGGAATATTGCAACAGGTGTAAATGCGAAAATAGCAATCAATGGCCAAACATCTAAACCCATACAGATAAGGCGAGGGGTTCCACAGGGCAGTCCCTTATCAATGTTTTTATTTTCAGTATCTTTAGAGCCCTTCCTCCGCACTGTCCACGAAAGATTAACAGGCATAACATTGAGTGGTGAGAAAACTGTCATACGAGCTTATGCTGATGACGTGGGCGTTGTAATAAGGAATAAGGAGGAGACAGTTACACTGGAAAGAGAAATCCAAAGATATTGTCTAACGTCGGGAGCGACAGTAAATGAAAACAAAAGTCAAATATTGAATCTACGGGGCCTAGATCACCTTCGACTGGCATGGGCAAAACAAGACAACAAACATAAAACTTTGGGAATCACCTTAATGGCATGTCCGATGCGGATGGCTGCTTTTAACTGGACGGAAACTAGGAGGAAAGTTCATGGTGCTGTAATGGAGAACATCCATCGAACTATGGACCTGGTGCAAAAAGTCAGATTCATCAACTCCTGCGTTTTGTCTAAAGCGTATTTCACTGCGCAGGTATTTCCAATCCCTAAACTAGTAGCGAAAGGGATCATGTCCACTGTTACCAATTATTTATGGAGAGGAGACATATTCAGGGTTGGTGCGACTACGGTTATACTGGATGTCAGAAACGGGGGCCTCGGTTTGATGCATATTGGCAATAAAGCGTCTGCTCTGTTCCTCAAACGGACTTTCCATATACTCAGAGAACTTCCACAATGTATAACCGCAAAGCTCTTTGAGGCTGTGACACCCCATAGCCTGCAAGCACCGATTGATGTGCGAAGGATTAATGCCCGTCTGCAGTATGTGAGGAACTTTTTCCTCGAAGCAAGTTATCTTAGTGACGAAATCAGAAGCAACACACGTATCACAGCGCGCGACATCATACTTGAAAGGAAGTTAAATGAGGGTAGAAACAAAATTGAAACGAAATTCCCAAATTGTGACTGGAAAGCTGTATGGCGGAACATCAACTATGCCGGGCTATCTACAGACGCTATTTCCGCATGGTACAAAACAGTTAATAATGTCATCAGCACCAACGAGAGACTATATGGGATCGGTTTAAACCAGACACACCTTTGTGGAAAATGCAATCTGGTGGATACACTCAGCCACAGATTCACCTGTGGTGGCAATGTGCATAACTGGAATTGGATCAGGCAACAAATCGCCTTTCTCACCAGATCCTCTACGGAATATATAACGCCATCGCTCCTCCTGAGACCAGACATGACATACTTTCCGAAATTAAAAACCAACGCCATTAGCTGGTTACTGGGAAAATATGTTAGTTATGTCATCCACACACTTGGGTCGGACAACGAGATAGAATTCCGCGTTTACATGAAGTGTGAATATGCAAAAATCAGCACGTATCGCAACCACAAGAAGCACTATGGCAACATGCTGAAGATCATTTTTGAAAGAATGGGTGTTGGTTAAATATGTGAAACCACTACAACACCTTGAACGAGAACGAACATAAGAAAAATAAGTCACTTGGTTCCTTATTATTATTTACTTTAACCTTGCTTCTGGAATTTTTTTTTTTTTTTTTTTTTGTATGTGTTTAATTGTATTGTATTTAAACTGGTTCATAGTCAAGAAAACTGGTATTAAATATGCTATTATTTTTTATTCAATGGACAGTTTACAAATTAAACAGTGAATTCAACTTTGTAGACAAACCCACTGATTGGGTGACAATAATTTGCACCTAGAATAATCTCAGTTATCTTGAGCAAAGTTTATACTGTAACCACTTTTAAAGTTTGTTTTACCATTATTACTGTATTAGACATATTTAGCATATAAATAGCTTAAAACTGGTTCTTTTTTTAATGTTGCAAATGGTTTAATCATTAATTGTACTGTTGAATACTTGAAATGTATGTTTTAGTAAAATACAATTAAAAAAAAAATCCTAAGGGCCCGGGTTCGATTCCCGGCTGGGTCGGAGATTTTTCTCCGCTCAGGGACTGGGTGTTGTGTTGTCCTAATCATCATCATTTCATCCCCATCGACGCGCAGGTCGCCGAAGTGGCGTCAAATCGAAAGACCGACGGGAGGCCCTAGCCACACGACATTTCCATTTTTATACCGCCAGATGCATATCTCCTATTCGTTTAATACAACCGCTGTTTCTCTGTTGATGTTCGTCGCAGTACTGGGCTCCGAAACACTCACTACGGGATCGTGATCCAGACATATGCTTCTCAGTTCATCACTGCTCCTAGACGTTTACTCTATTACAGTAATGTATTGTTGTTAACATATACAGTCATTTTACGTCAGCTGCTACTTTAATTATGCTTGATCATATAGATGCAAAAATTTTGTTATTTGCAGCTGCATTTTGTATATAAATAAAAGATTCGTAAATAAAATAAAACTTTTGGTTTAAAAATACGAGGGTTGTTTGAAAAGTTCTCGGAATCACCACGAGAGGCCAGCACTAGCGTAACGCGTTGTTCACGTGGTATTCATTGGACTGCTGCCTGTAAACACGTGCCACGTCAGTGCTCTTGGCAGAGAGCTGTGGGGGTGACGTGGCTCTGTTGTAATAATTTGCGAAGAGGGAAAGAAACGAGATTCGAGCAGTGATTAAGTACTTCGTAAAGAAAGGTATGAAATTAAAGGACATTCATGCCGATTTCCAGATTACACTGGGGAACCCTGTTCCTTCATATTCAACTGTTGCAAAGTGGACAAGTGAATTGAAATTTGGTTAGCAGAGCTTAGATGATGATCCGCGCAGTGGTTGGCCAAGATGTGTCACTACTCCAGAAATCATTGCAAAAGTGCACAAAATGGTCATGGAGGATCACCGATTGAAAGTGCATGAAATTGCTCACTCTTGCCAGATGTCATCTAAAAGGGTTTATCACATTTTAACTGAAGAATTAGAAATGAAAAAATTATCTGCGTAATGGGGATCGACGGCCTGAGTGGCCGAGCGGTTCTAGGGGCTACAGTCTGGAGCCGCGCGACCGCTACGGTCGCAGGTTCGAATCCTGCCTCAGGCATGGATGTGTGTGATGTCCTTCGGTTAGTTAGGTTTAAGTACTTCTAAGTTCTAGGGGACTGATAACCACAGCAGTTAAGTCCCATAGTGCTCAGAGCCATTTGAACCATTTTTGATGGGGGTCGCGACTCAAGACACTGAATCAAAAACAGGAACAATGTTTGGTCCGTTTAAGGAGAAAGGAACAAGAGTTTTTGCGCCAGTTTGGGACCACAGACGAAACTTTGGTGCACTTCTGTACCCTAGAACAAAACAACAGTCCAAGCAGTGGAAACATGCTGCTTCTCCGCCACCAAAGAAAGCACAGTCAATTCCCTCGGGGGGAAAGGTCGTGGCATCAGTGTTCTGGGATGTCAAGTAGATTCTGCTTGCAGATTATCTACCCAATGGGCAAACAATTACTGGAGAATACTATGCTAACCTCCTGGACAAATTGCAACAAAAGATACGTGAAATAAGGCCAGCAAGGTTTAGCAAGGAAGAAAGCCATCTTCCATCAAGACAGTGCGCGCCCGCACTTATGTGCTTTTAGTCTTATGTCAAAGTGGTAAGTAGATCAAAATAAAGAGTCCAGACACACTGTGACCAAAATTGTACTGAAACAGAGGATGACGGACTAAATGTCTTTTTCCAAAGCTGTTTCCCAGAGGAAGACTGCACTGTAGTTCCTTCTCTAGATTGTCGCACAGATGACAAAATGGTAGATATCGAAATAGACGACAGAGGGATAGAGAAACAATTCAAATCGCTCAAAAGAGGAAAGGTCGCTGGACCTGATGGGACACCAGCCCGATATTAAACAGAGTACGCGAAGGAACTTGCGCCCCTTCTTGCAGCGGTGGACCGTAGGTCTCTAGAGGAGCGTAGCGTTCCGAAGCATTGTAAAAGGGCACAGGTCATCCCTGTTTTCAAGAAGGGACGTCGAACAGATGTGCAGAACTATAGGCCTATATCTTTAACGTCGATCAGTTGTAGAATTTTGGAACACGTATTATGTTCGAGTATAATGACTTTTCTGGTGACTAGAAGTCTACTCTGTAGGAATCAGCATGGGTTTCGAAAAAGACGGTCGTGTGAAACCCAGCTCGCGCTATTCGTGCACGAGACTCAGATGGCTATAGACACGGGTTCACAGGTAGATGCCGTGTTTCTTGGCTTCCGCAAGGTGTTCGATACAGTTCCCCACAGTCGTTTAATGAACAAAGTAAGAGCATATGGACTATCAGACCAATTGCGTGATTGGATTGAGGCGTTCCTAGATAACAGAACGCAGCATGTCATTCTCAATGGAGAGAAGTCTTCCGAAGTAAGAGTGATTTCGGGTGTGCCACAGGGGAGTGTCGTAGGACCGTTGCTGTTCACAATATACATAAATGACCTTGTGGATGACATCGGAAGTTCACTGAGGCTTTTTGCGGATGATTCTGTGGTATATCGATAGGTTGTACCAATGGAAAATTGTACTGAAATGCAGGAGGATCTGCAGCGAATTGACGCATTGTGCAGGGAATGGCAACTGAATCTCAAAGTAGACAAGTGTAATGTGCTGCGAATACATAGAAAGATAGATCCCTTATCATTTAGCTACAATATAGCAGGTCAGCAACTGGAAGCAGTTAATTCCATAAATTATCTGGGAGTACGCATTAGGAGTGATTTAAAATGGAATGATCATATAAAGTTGATCATCGGTAAAGCAGATGCCAGACTGAGCTTCATTGGAAGAATCCTAAGGAAATTCAATCCGAAAACAAAGTAAATAGGTTACAGTACGCTTGTTCGCCCACTGCTTGAATACTGCTCATCAGTGTGGGATCCGTACCAGATAGGGTTGATAGAAGAGATAGAGAAGATCCAACTGAGAGCAGCGCGCTTCGTTACAGGATCATTTAGTAATCGCGAAGCGTTACGGAGATGATAGATAAACTTCAGTGGAAGACTCTGCAGGAGAGATGCTCAGTAGCTCGATACGGGCTTTTGTTGAAGTTTCGAGAACATACCTTCACCGAGGAGTCAAGCAGTATATTGCTCCCTCCTACGTATATCTCGCGAAGAGACCATGAGTATAAAATCAGAGAGATTAGAGCCCACACAGAGGCATACCGACAAGCCTTCTTTCCACGAACAATACGAGACTGGAATAGAAGTGAGAACCGATAGAGGTACTCAAGGTACCCTCCGCCTCACACCGTGAGGAGGCTTGCGGTGTATGGATGTAGACATGTGCCGTCGCCATGGCAAAATTACACGAACTAAGATATGAGTTGTTGCCACACCCACCTTATTCACCTCATGGGGCTCCATCAGACTTACATCTCTTCCCAAAACTGTAAATTTATCATGGTGGACGAAGATTCTCTTTGAACAAAGAATTGATAGCCGGAGTTGACAACTATTTCGCAGGCCTGGAGGAAACTCATGTTCGAGATGGGATCAAGGCAATGGACCGTCGTTGGACCAGGCGCATTAATCTACAAGGAGACTACATTTAAAAATAAACTAAGTTTCAGTGATATAAGTATTTTTTTCCATTCCGTTCCAAGAATTTTTCAGACCACCCTCGTATGAAATTTTTTATTTATATGCTACAGCATAATTAATAAATTCTTTAGTGCAACTGATTTATAACTATCACATTTGAATAACTAAACTTGCTTGCACAGAGATTCGAAAGTTATTGTTCATGAAATACAAGCCAAATGCTGTGATTGATCCTGTTAACGTGAACATTAAATGTGCTTGCTAATTTCGTGTCCTTTGTTATTTAAAAGCTTAAGTGGCCGTGCGGTTAAAGGCGCTGCAGTCTGGAACCGCAAGACCGCTACGGTCGCAGGTTCGAATCCTGCCTCGGGCATGGATGTTTGTGATGTCCTTAGGTTAGTTAGGTTTACCTAGTTCTAAGTTCTAGGGGACTAATGACCTCAGCAGTTGAGTCCCATAGTGCTCAGAGCCATTTTATTTAAAAGCTTCCGGTCTTGCATATTTCACTCCCATCTACCGCAGTCAACGTAGCCTATAAATGATGCGTAACAATGATAATGACTAACATTTACGTCGTAGAATTGCACGTTTACTACCAGCTCTACAGATTTATTATTTATGTTCCACCGGCGTCGGTCCTAGTGATCGGCTTCAGAGGAAGAAAATGAAGCAGAATCGAGCGGCCCAATCATTTTATATGAGAAAAACATAATATACATAAAAAAGTACCAGTCGTCTGCGTACTCGTAAAACATAGCCTATATGCAAGATGCTGAATAACTATGTCCTTACCGAGCGAGGTGGCGCAGTGGTTAGCACACTGGACTCGCATTCGGGAGGACGACGGTTCAATCCCGCGTCCGGCCATCCTGATATGGGTTTTCCGTGATTTCCCTAAATCGCTCCAGGCAAATGCCGGGATGGTTCCTCTGAAAGGGCACGGCCGACTTCCATCTCTGTCCTTCCCTAATCCGATGAGACCGATTACCTCGCTGTTTGGTCTCTTCCCCCAAAAAACCAACCAAAAAACCAACCAACTATGTCCTTTACTGAGACGTTCATAAAATATGAGTTACACACCTAACAACTTCCAGTCCCTTCATCAGTCTTGACCAAGTCACAGCTCGCCATGGTACACAGTCCAGCAACGTCCAGAATATACAAGATGTTCCAAGTTGAAAAGTAAATATCTTAGGAGGCAGCATAGTACACACTAACTCGAATAAAAGATTCCGGATAAGATGTTTCCAGTTTTTATTAGTTGCAGAGATAGAGATGTAACCTAAGCAAATGTAACTTAAACAAATACTTGCACAAGATGCTAAGGAAAGGCGAATGATTAAGTTGAAAGTTCGTTTTCATAAATTCCAGCTTCGACTGCAGCACACTGCCGAATTCTCTGGACAACACATGTAGCCCGTCTCAGGTCGTCTTGGCTTTCTTTTGTGTGAGCTGCACTATTGGTATTCCGATTAACTGGCCTCTTGTATGAGTTTTTTCTACCTCGCCTTTAAAACATCCCCGCAGGTCAAAATATAAAGGGTCGGGGTACGGGGACTTGGTGGTCAAGAAACGTAATCATTTCCACCAATCCATCCTGCGAAGAATGTTAGAAGCTGTGTCACCAGATGACCAGAATGTTCCGAGGCTCCGACATGCTGTAAGAGCACACAAATCCTTCAATACGGCGGAATATCAGCCAATGGCTCTAAAAGCTTGTGTTCAACGAAGTCTACATAACAAGGGCTCCTGATACGATGCAGTAACACAACAGGACCAGTTAACTAAGTTTTTATATTTCCACACCATCGACAAAGGTATGTGGGTTTTCGTCGGACCATCGATGTGAGTTACAAGTCAAAGTGGTTTCTTCAGTAAAGAGTTCTAATGAGATTTGCAATAAGCCAACGCCAAAATTCCTACATCTACTATTGGAAACGTAAATGAGAAGTATAGAAGCCGTGCGTACTGAATGTCCGCCATAGTATTGTGTGCGGATGGCGACACGTTTAGATATTCTGCTTGTGTCTGTTAAAGGACTACGTCCTACCAAGTGAATAATGTCTTCCACTTCATCCAGACTCTATCCTTTTTCACGTTCATACGAAATATGACTGCTAGGTGCTCCACCAGGCTCACCCATTATTGTGAAAACACCAATGAACACTCTTGAATCTGACACTCTGCGAGTAGAAAATAGTCTGTCGTATTCTATATCACCAGCAACAGCGTTTCCATTACAAGATTAGTACTTGAATTCCATTTCGGCATACCCAGCATTTGTAAATACGAGCGTCATGCGTAAACCATTTCCCAACAAGCCACAGTCATAGCTGTTACATGAACTCTAGCGCAATTTCACAATTTGAATTTTTAAGGAAAAACGACACTGATAAACAAACCCAAAGCAACAGGTGTACGAACACGCGAAAAGAAAACCTATTTTTGTTACACGCTGCATCTTCGTAACCAATGAAAATATTATATAGAATGTTTTAATGGAATTAGTTGTTACTGTCATTTTCCAAGAATATTTTCTGTTCCTCCTGAAACGACGTTGTTATTGGCAGCTAGGGTGGCGTTACAGCGCTTTGTGGGAATATATATAAAACTGTTTAACTCACGCACGGCATTGTTAACCAGCCTGACAATGCCTACGATCAAAGCCGTAGCCAGGATTCTGTGAAAGGGAGAGGGGTCAAGCTCGTTAAAGAGGGCCTTAAAATGCTCATGTTCATCATTTTACGCTGCAAACACACATTTATTAATTATATATACAGAGTGTTACAAAAAGTACGGCCAAACTTTCAGGAATCATTCCTCACACACAAATAAAGAAAAGATGTTATGTGGACATGTGTCCGGAAACGCTTAATTTCCATGTTAGAGCTCATTTTAGTTTCGTCAGTATGTACTGTACTTCCTCGATTCACCGCCAGTTGGCCCAATTGAAGGAAGGTAATGTTGACTTCGATGCTTGTGTTGACATGCGACTCATTGCTCTACAGTACTAGCATCAACACATCAGTACGCAGCATCAACAGGTTAGTGTTCATCACGAACGTGGTTTTGCAGTCAGTGCGATGTTTACAAATGCGGAGTTGGCAGATGCCCATTTGATGTATGGATTAGCACGGGGCAATAGCCGTGGCGCCGTACGTTTGTATCGAGACAGATTTCCAGAACGAAGGTGTCCCGACAGGAAGACGTTCGAAGCAACTGATCGGCGTCTTAGGGAGCACGGAACATTCCAGCCTATGACTCGCGACTGGGGAAGACCTAGAACGACGAGGACACCTGCAATGGACGAGGCAATTCTTCGTGCAGTTGACGATAACCCTAATGTCAGCGTCAGAGAAGTTGCTGCTGTACAAGGTAACGTTGACCACGTCACTGTATGGAGAGTGCTGCGGGAGAACCAATTGTTTCCGTACCATGTACAGCGTGTGCAGGCACTATCAGCAGCTGATTGGCCTCCACGGGTACATTTCTGCGAATGGTTCATCCAACAATGTGTCAATTCTCATTTCAGTGCAAATGCTCTCTTTACGGATGAGGCTTCATTCCAACGTGATCAAACTGTAAATTTTCACAATCAACATGTGTGGGCTGACGAGAATCCGCACGCAATTGTGGAATCACGTCATCAACACAGATTTTCTGTGAACGTTTGGGCAGTCAATGTTGGTGGTGTCTTGATTGGACCCCATGTTCTTCCACCTACGCTCAATGGAGCACGTTATCATGATTTCATACGGGATACTCTACCTGTGCTGCTAGAACATGTGCCTTTACAAGTACGACACAACATGTGGTTCATGCACGATGGAGCTCCTGCACATTTCAGTCGAAGTGTTCGTACGCTTCTCAACAACAGATTCGGTGACCGATGGATTGGTAAAAGCGGACCAATTCCATGGCCTCCACGCTCTCCTGACCTCAACCCTCTTGACTTTCATTTATGGGGGCATTTGAATGCTCTTGTCTACGCAACCCCGGTACCAAATGTAGAGACTCTTCGTGCTCGTATTGTGAACGACTGTGATACAATACGACATTCTCCAGGGCTGCATCAGCGCATCAGGGATTCCACGCGACGGAGGGTGGATGCATGTATCCTCGCTAACGGAGGACATTTTGAATATTTCCCGTAACAAAGTGTTTGAAGTCACGCTGATACGTTCCGGAGCTGTGTGTTTCCATTCCATGATTAATGTGATTTGAAGAGAAGTAATAAAATGAGCTCTAACATGGAAAGTAAGCATTTCCGGACACATGCCCACATAACATATTTTCTTTCTTTATGTGTGAGGAATGTTTCCTGAAAGTTTGGCCGTACCTTTTTGTAACACCCTGTATATTGTTTCCTTTCGGAACGTCTTCATACAAATAGTATTTGGTGTGTAATACGTATGCGCAATTACACATTTCTTTATTTGGAAATACGATAACTTCTCTCTATTGGAAAAAACGAATTAAAATTCGAATATAATGTATTGCCTTTCTGCAAACAAAACACAGCTCAGTCTTCCGATCTAAGGTACGCTAAAGCAGAGCAAAATAATCTTAACGTTGGAATAAATAACTTACAAAGTCAAACGGATTCAAGTCTTTTCACAGTAGCTTTTTTGCTCCTACCACAATCTTGTATTTAAGTTTAGGACTTACCTGAAATATAGTTACAATTTCTTCAGTGTATGAAACTATCCTAAGTTCAATTCAGTCAAAAATTTTGTTAATCTTTCATTTCATCAAATTTCTTCAGTTTCCTCTAGTAATCAGCACTTTTGTTTAAAATTATTATCTCAACAGTCAACTTGAAACTAGATCAACCAAATTTATTTATCTAACAAATCAGTATGTACAAATACTATGAACTACAGTTTTGGATTTCATCATTGATTCACACATTAATTTAACTAGACTTTTAATGTATGCGTCCTCGCAAATGAGTTTGTATTGATGCATGATAATGTGTGTATACTCCTCTATATTGTAAAACATACGCTGTCATTTACACGACTTTTATTTACAAATACGTTAAGAATTAGGATTCACTGTTCCAAAGATATTACGAATAAGACATTCACAGTAGAACATCATTCCCAAAGTGAGTCATCTTTACGCACCGATATACAGTAAAAAACGACGGTCGCTAGCGGCCTTGCAATGTAAATATGGCCTTCAGAGTCGGGAGTCTCCGAAGAAATGTTCGGCTTTTTTTCAGTGCAGCTCTTTTCATTTAAGCATCTTCAACGGAACTGGAATCTGTCAGAAAAGAAAGGAATTCGGAAGGAATCGGCTGCGGTCTATATTAAGGGACCAACTTGGGCTTTTATCTAAACTGAAAATGGCAAACCACAGAAAATCATTTTCAAGGTTGACGGCGGATGGATTAGACCTACCTCACCTCCCGAATCCAGGAATTGCCTCAACGCGCAAAGCTACCCAACCCAGTGGAGAAAAAGGGAAAAAAATGGTTGTTGTACATTGTTTACAGATAAATTTCATCACAACAGAAGATGAAATTCTGATACTGCACGATATTCCATCAGTTGTACGTGTTTCGCTGACTCACGGTGAATGAATGCATGTACATTTGAAGATTTAATTGTGCAAAGAATCCATGGCTTCAGTTATTATAGTATTATAAGAGCGTAAATAGATTTTGGTGGAAAGAGGAGATGGTGGATTCAGGACGCAGTCGGTTCGGACGAATTCAACCAGCCCGCTGAAAAAATGTTTTAGAAACGAACGAACTATGGAATGTGCAGTCATCACATACACCTCCAATCTCCACAAACCTCTCCTCATCGTTCCGTATCGGAAACCGTTTCACAACTGAGTATTACCCGTGTGACTAGATATTAGGCCCTTTGGCCTAATAATGATAGAAATTTGAGCAAATTTTTTAAAGAAATGCAATCATCGCCATTTGAGCCATATTTCTGTTGATCAAGACGATTTTTGTGCGACACAGAAAATACAAGTGTATTTTTGTGCACTGATTTTAATTTAGTGCACGTAATCATGTTTACCGCCCCGCTGAATCGTAAAATACTGGAATATTACAGCTCGGAAGTTCTACCCTTCTCCAAATAACGACTCCAATACTAGCATTAAATTACTACAGACAGGAAATTATGCTGTTATAGTAGTGCGTACATATTTTTAAGTTATCGTAACGCTAGTGGATGAATCAAAATCGGTTTTCCTCTGCTCTCTTGTTACCAACTTACCCGTAATTGGAAGCTATCAGAACAGCAAAAAGCAGAAAAGCAATAAACGGTGGCTTTTACATTAAATTCAACTGGAAGTAGGAATTGAACTAATTAATAAAACAAATGACCTCCAATAAGGCCAAAACTACGTAGTAGTTGGTATCTATAGTTTAAGTCTATCGATGCCCATGTTGGCTACGAATTGTACGGTTTCCTTTTCTTTCGACGTATGACTGAAAATTAAAATACGAGTGGAAGGTGCGGTCAAAAAGATTCCGTTACAAGACCGCAGAGTCCAGAATGGATATGCCACTCAGGCTAAATTGCCGTGGTCATACAGGCAGCCATGCCACCGACGCACCAGGTTTAAGATACCCGTCTGATAAAACACAGTACCCTGCTTGGTGAAGAAATCTGTAACTGCCTGCTGCACATCATCGTCTGACCAGAGTCGTCGACACTTCAGAGCCTTTCTTTGAAGGACCGAAGGCGTGACAATCGTGTGGGAAGATTTCATGTCCATTGCAAGCGAGCCCGGGTGTCTCCCAGTTGAGTTTGGGTGACTTCTGCGTTGCGACGTGCGTTATCATGAAGCGGCAGTACTCCTTGTCGCAATATTCCACAACGGTGCTTTTCGACAGACATGCTGCCCCGTACACGTTCTTTTTTCTCTGATAGTTGTCTACCAGCCTTTGCCCTTCGGAAGCCAATAAAAGAATGGTTCTTTTTGTACGCGTTTGGTAATAGCGTCGCCATAATTTATGTTTGTGCATTTATCGCATGCATGTCGGAAAGACACCAATCCCGCACAAATCCATTGCCTACATGTCGGTGCTTATATACGCACATCGCAGCCGCGCTACGTTGCACATACATTGCAGTAACGCCATCAAACGGAAACTTTTTGACTGCCCGGCGTATCTCTGAATTTCACTACACGGCAGCTAGATCGTGTGGTATAAAATGATATTCATAAAAGGGGGGGAGGGGAGGTCGTGACCCCGGATCCCCTCTTTAGCTTCGTCGTTGTCCAAAAGAAAATAAAAATTCCTCAGCCCTATTATTCTCTTTCAAATGTTGGGAGATGGTAAACAAAGAACATTAAAGTAAGAAACTCTATACTCTTACAAATTGTATGAGTTTAACAAGTGCCGAATCAATGAATTTTAAACGCCGCATTTTACCGATTGAAACCTCCCCCTCCTTCCTAATTTCAGCAAAGACTTTTACAAAAAAATTTAAAGGAGTGAAGTTCACAATAAACTTTCTAGTTTATTTAGATTTGGTGTAGAGTTGGCTCCAGTGCTTCTTCTCTGGGGATCTGATTTTTGAAGGCGAAATTCCCACATTTTAGGTCCTCATGCCTGAATTGATCTAAATAAATTTGAAGATAGTTGTTGCAGAATTTTTGTTGTTACGTTAATATATTTTGTCACATTTTACTATATCATACAGTCTTGAATTTTCACATTAACCAAGCCGAAATTACATTGTTCGCCGAAAATACAAAAAAACGTCCGGTAACAACAGAGGGATGGTTACTACTACTTCACTCTGTGGTAATAACTATATTCCAAAGGGTTTACAATTTTTCTTGACAAATGAATTGCTATTAATGTCGATTATTGTTTCACAACTGAATCCAGAAGTAAACATAGTAGTCAGTACTAGATTGCGTAATTATTAACAGAAATTTCAAGTGTGCCAAATAATTCGTAATTTCAAATGTTTCAAAAAAATTATTTTAACTCTACATTCAGAGCTAGTACTTATCGAATGTAACATCGAAAATAAAGTAATTCCCTTTCATAAATTTTAGCCTGAAGTATAATATATTGTGTATAAAATTTAATGAAAATTTTCAGAAAAGCAGTTGAGATAATGCTGACCAGTCCATAATTCGAAAAATAATACCGGTATTATTAACTACTGTTGAGGACAAGTAATGCTAGAGGAGGATGTCCCGTTACATGATCCAAGTTCCTTCACTTCGTGATGGAGAGAAAAGACGGCGACTTCATCTCTACTTTTAATGCTCTCGTGTAACAGCTTTCCATATGGTACATACCTTCTTTTACAGCTATAAAGTTAGCTAATCTCCAAGACCAATGTGAAATTAAAAGGAGACTATTAAAATGGAGTAAAACGAACGTGGGATAAATCTTGCAAAGGACACGGGGTGAGGCTAAACCGTTTACGGGTTTATCTCTTGAGCGAGCATATTAAAGACGTAATCCATTAGAGCAGTTTGCGTCGCTGCTTTAATGTGAAAACAGTCTTGCCTCTGTGTTCCTATAAACACTGCTACATCGTTGCTTCGAAATCAGTCCATTACTTTAACGCTGCGTAGATCAGACCTTAACTTCGTAAACCTGTAATTTTTAGCGACTATGTTAAGAATATGGGTAACGGCATACTTTTGCACGTAATATAAAATCATCTAGTAAAGCCATTCTCATAAAAAATCTAGAAGATGACGCTTATAGCATTAAAAAAATAGAAACCCGCCTAGATTGCGAAAAAAGCACCTAGTGTTTACCTAGGTTTCGACGTAGATAACTACACCTTCTTCAGAACAATAAAACCCACAAGTGCCTAAGAAGACCTTTGTCAATGATTAAAAGAACACCATGGCTATACATTTATAAACGAAAAAATGGAAACACAAACAGTACATATGTACAAAGTCTAAACAGTTACTTAACTTAATGGTGTAACCTCCACCTCACACTGGCTTATGTTCAATGGGCCACAACCCGCCATACACTGCAGCTACAAATGGTCGCTGTAGCCTATCCTGTATAGTAAGGATCATAATGATGAAATTGAGGTATTATCTTTGAATTCAGAGAGTTCAATGTTGGGTACTCTTTATATGTCAGGGAAACTACGTTACTAGTGTTGCGTACATAGTTCCGCGTAGTCAGCGCGTACACAACTTTCCCCCTAAAGCGCGCCCCGCTAAGCACAACAGCGCAGGCGCAGCGCTCGTCCGTCTCCACACTACGAGATGGCGCTGCCATAGAGACGGACCAAATTCTGCTTCCGCCGATCCGCGTATTAATATGTAACACAGCCAATGAGATTGCTGCTAACGTAGAACCTTTTCTACTCGCGGATCACACTGGCGCAGTGATACATGCACATGTGAGGTATTATAACGAATGTACAGACCTCCGATTATTCAGTCTGCATTTGTCTGCACCAGTCTGCATTAGTCTGTACCAGTCTGTACGAGTTCTACATTTGTCTGTACCAGTCTATAGTCAAGTTTCAGTCTGCGCCTAATAAGATTACCATATTCCTGTACATAGCCATGAAGATAAATGTATAGACACTTTCGTCAAGTATCAGAGATATATGTGAGAATAAGATTAACGTATCAATACCAAAGGAACTTCAGATTGTCAATTGTAAATAGCATCCAGAACCAAGTTAAGTAATTTTTATGCTTGTTATTATTTTAATAAATGTGTGTGAAAATTAATCAAGTTCTGTTTAAAGTTGGTCACTGTCAATCTACTGCTCTAACCGTGCAAGTGTCATTTCTATCGTCTGACCTAACGGCAGAAGATAAACACGCCACGATAAGACCACGAGACATATTGCTGACACTCGCCTACTTCGTTAGAGCGACAAGTCAAATAATGTGATGGTGTGTGTACTGAATGTCTTACAGTACGCCCACCACAGTTAATCTCCTCAAACCCGTTCATGGAAATTATCTAATGTAGAATTTTCCTCTTCTTATGCATCTCTCCTAGAGTAGACAAACTTTGGGAAGTACATGATGCTACATTCTTTATTCTCTTTATTGTGCGATTGGAAACGACTGTGACTGTTGAAACCATCTGTACCCCACATTTCAACGGTCGTTTTACTTCCTCACCTGATTCTTTCAAACTAAATTTTATGGAACTGCGCACCATCTCCCACGCACAATATGAAGGACTTTCTCTCCACCTATGCTACAAAGAAACGTCTATCTTCTGTCACAATGGGCACCCTGATGTTACGCTGTTTCCAGCACTTCACTGCCTCCGCATGTTCACTCGCTGTTAGCTAGCACCGTCTGGTTCCAAGGTACAGTTATCGACCTTGAACGGCGCGGAAAACGTCCTGGCATACTCAGTACCACAACGATCCATCGTTCGTGTGATGCACCAAACTGTGAACAATCCTAATGGACGTATCACGCACTGAGCACCAGATAAAGCAACAGTAGTATTATGCTGGAGTGTTGTCCCAGCAGTCAACCGTGAGCAAAGCGATTTGAAATAGAAATTTTTGGAACTTAGCTTATGAGAAAGCCAGCGATCATACAATACTATAAAAATATAATGAAAACAATCTAGATTGCATAAAATATTTTGTTTTAAAAACGGCGACCACTTTCGATCAATGTTTGATCTTCCTCAGACGGTTGCTCTGTAAACTGAGAGCCGGCCGGGGTGGCAGAGCGGTTCTAGGCGCTACAGTCTGGAATCGCACGACTGCTACGGTCGCAGGTTCGAATCCTGCCTCTGGCATGGATGTGTGTGATGTCCTTAGGTTAGTTAGGTTTAATTAGTTCTAAGTTCTAGGGGACTGATGACCTCAAAGTTAAGTCCCATAGTGCTCAGAGCCATTTGAACCATTTTTTTTTTGTAAACTAACAAAAATATTAGAAAACACACGAAGGTAAACAAAATAGTAAAACGTGATATAACTACAATATAAGTAGGAGAAGAGATACCCTTGGTGGCTGCAGAAGCTGGTAGCATGGAGCTCTTAACTGCTCTAGCCTCGTGTGAACAGCGGCTGCTGCATAACGTGCAGATCGTCGCATAAATACTGGGAGCTCCGCTCAACGTCTCCAGCATCACGTCAGTGATAGCTAGTACCCGTGAAATACGAATAAAACCAGTAAAAATACAACTATGAAATATTTGGATCACGACAACAGTCATTTAAATAGTAAAATTGGCATGCATGAAATACAATAAAAGAACACTTAAATGAAACACAATAAAGAAATAAACAATTAACATTCGAACTAGAGCAGTGGTCCTCTCCTGTGCGTAATGTATGTAAAGCAGAGGTGGCTCACATGGACGCCATCAGTAACCATAGTAACGGTAGGAAGATCTATGTCTTTCCATTTAAAGTCAAAGGTACAGAATACAGAAGTATAGTTTACAGTTTCTTACTCTACACGTATTCATAATTATACAGGGTGATTCAAAAAGAATACCACAACTTTAGGAATTTAAAACTCTGCAACGACAAAAGGCAGAGCTAAGCACTATCTGTCGGCGAATTAAGGGAGCTATAAAGTTTCATTTAGTTGTACATTTGTTCGCTTGAGGCGCTGTTGACTAGGCGTCAGCGTCAGTTGATGCTAAGATGGCGACCGCTCAACAGAAAGCTTTTTGAGTTATTGAGTACGGCAGAAGTGAATCGACGACAGTTGTTCAGCGTGCATTTCGAACGAAGTATGTTGTTAAACCTCCTGATAGGTGGTGTATTAAACGTTGGTATAAACAGCTTACAGGGAATGGGTGTTTGTGAAAAGGGAAAAGTTCTGGACGGCCGAGAACGAATGATGAAAATGTAGCACGCATCCAGCAAGCATTTGTTCGCAGCCCAGGAAAATCGACTCGCAGAGCTAGCAGAGAGCTGCAAATTCCACAATCAACTGTATGGAGAGTCCTACGAAAAAGGTTAGTTATGAAACCTGAACGTCAACTACCCGAGGCGATGGATCGGCCGCCAGGCAGCCCGTGACAGAGCACTTCATCACTGGCCTCCAAGAAGCCCTGATCTTACCCCCTGCGATTTTTTCTTATGGGGGTATGTTAAGGATATGGTGTTTCGGCCACCTCTCCCAGCCACCATTGATGATTTGAAACGAGAATTAACAGCAGCTATCCAAACTGTTACGCCTGGTATGCTACAGAGAGTGTGGAACGAGTTGGAGTATCGGGTTGATATTGCTCGTGTGTCTGGAGGGGGCCATATTGAACATCTCTGAACTTGTTTTTGAGTGAAAAAAAACCTTTTTAAATTCTCTTTGTAATGATGTATAACAGAAGGTTATACTATGTTTCTTTCATTAAATACACATTTTTAAATTTGTGGTATTCTTTTTGAATCACCCTGTATATATAAGAGGTAATAAGTACGTTTAACAAAATAGGAGCAGTGCCAAAGACGCTAAAAATGTGAGCAAACAATAAAACAATACGCCATTGACATTAAAATTAGGTTCAAGGTACCCTGGGAGGGAACTTATAATGGAAAGATGGCTCAGACAGGACGTCTCCAGTAAGTACCTTACAGCGTAAAGACCGGTATATTCCGATACACTTTAAAGGTTCAGAAGTATTGGCTTGTTATGACAACGTTGATTCAGAACATAATAATATTACATACAGCAGAAACTATGGGTACGCTATAGACAAGAGAAATGATGTCACCGACACTGAATGTAAGACACTCGGTACCCTTTATTGGGGCTTGTGCGTAACGTACGTGGCTCGAAAGGGACGCAACAGGTAACCATGGTAATTCTACAATGATTGATATGTTTCGAGTAACAGTAAATACTGGCTTATTATTACAACTTCATTCGGAGCAATACGTTCGTTATGATATATTTACAGGGAGTAAAAATAATACATTCATTAGATACAGCAGGAACGGTAGTCACTACACCAGTGACAATGCGTCTAGTTATAAAGTGCCTTCTGCAAAGGACTTGTACGAAACGTGTGTGATCTGAAAACTAATAGAAAGGAACCCCACCGGAGACCAGGTGAACGTTGTCTAGTGGAGTATTTTAAAGGCCTGGACTGCTTTTATTCTGTTTCTGATCTGACCAGTAATTGCTTCTGAAAATGTGTGACCAGTGTCAAAATATCGACTTCTATGCATCGTCAGCAAAGCTCACTCTAGAGCCCAATATGGAAAGGCAAGCATTGAACATCTGTTCTGAGACATAAGTAAATCGAAAAAGTTCTGAAAACCTCGCGATACAGGCTTTATAACTGCAACACGAGATACCTGGAGGCAGGCACGTTGGACGAGAGACGGAAAGGTCGAGAAGTTACAGCTGTCGCTTTCCTCAGGCGATGCTGAATATGCTTCCTTCTTCATTAATCTTTGTTTCAGGCATGAATATTCCATTTCATTCCCTGTCTTCTATCTTACAGTCCCTTGTTTAATCTCTCTCCTTGGCTTAATGTAAATAAATTCGCTTTATATTATCCAGTGCCGCTTCTCTTACTCTTAATTTCCCTAGTGTTTGGTTTACGCCGGTACTTCCATCTCGACGTCAGATGATACTCTTTCTTAGCTTTCTTTATTCTGTTTTCTGTAACTCTGCGTAGACGATATCGAGCTAGAGCGTAACATACTCGTTGTAAGTTTTCGTGACACTCCGTAGCCAAATGGTACGACATAATATTTTTGAACGTGGAATAGATCAGATGCTGCATTGATGAAAACAGGAGCAAGTCGTCTATACAAACGGACACTACCCGACAGAAACGTGATGAACCTAAATACATGGTCGGATGAGTGTAGCTTCGTACACGTACACACCATCGACGGGTATGTAATACAGTTGCAATTCGCTATGATAGCTACAACAGCGACTGGCGTGCGTTAGTGTTGTTCGTTACTATGTCTGGTAGGAATGTAAGACGCATGAACACAGTCAGACAGATGTTGAGTGATCACTGTCAAGGAAACGGGCAAGCCGCGTACCCGTGTTAGACGGCATTTTCAGCTCCTGACAGTTTTTAAAAGGGCCACGTAGTGGGTCTCCATTTGGTGGGCTGGTCGAATGGTGCAATATCCAGATTTTTAGGGCATTCTGATGTGACAGCGGCCCTATGTTGGACGGGGCAGGGACAGTAGTCGTCAAAGTTCCAGCCGGCCACATCTGACCACCACAAGGGAGGATCTCTGTACTGCCCGCCAAGCACATTGCAAATCCCTTATCATCTGCACCTGTCACGCAGAACAAGAACTGACTTCCTGAAACGTTCTGAGTCGTACTGAACGACTGGTCGGAGACTCGCTGCGACAGAACTATGGGACTACTGTCTAATGCATAGGCTGACGGCAACTCCACGACACAAACGGCTCCGTTTCGCGTGGTACAGCTACGGGGAAGCAAGGCCTGCCGGTGAACGGCGTCACACTGTTTTCAGCAGTGAATCGCGGACTGCACCACGCCGGACGACCATCGACGGCCATTCTGGCGGCGACTCTGGGCAGAGGCTCTGTTCTTCCAGTGTTTAGGACAGGCACAGTGGTGTTAGTCCTAAAGTCGTGGTGCGGCGAGCCGCCGGGTATGACTTCAGGTCACGGCAGACAGTGACTGAGGAAACTCTGACGGCACAACGAGATGTCAGGAGCATTCTGTGTCCTCGTGTGTTACTTCCCTCGTGACAGCATCGCAGTGGCATTTTTCAACTGAAGAACGCTCGTTCAGTGGCATATGGCTCTATGAATGGTCTGCGTGAAGCTGTGTGTGATGCCAGGAAGATTCAGGTATGTCCTCGACAGAAAATGTGTGCCACCAGCTCTGATTTTTTCTAATTTCCAACCGAGAAAGACTTATGCGCTCAAAGCAAGCGCTTGGTAGCGTCCCAGATGCTTTTCGTGGGGTTGAGATCAGGCGAATTCGGTCCACAAGACATTAAACGTAAGTTGACTGTCGTGGTCTTCAAACCACTCTAGCCTTGTGAAACAGGAAGTTATGCTGCTGGCAGACGCCACCCCTTACGGTTGTGACATGAAGCTTAGCTTGAGGGGGATACACGGTCCGTTATAATGTCCGCGTAGCCTACAGGAAACATGCTGCCTTCGCTTATTACCGCAGGTCCCAAGGAAGCCCAGGTGAATGTCCCCCGTAGCGTAATACTGTCCCCACTGATCTGCGTATGTAACGAAATGCGTGTATCGAGCACTCGTTGGCCTGGATGATGCTGCGCCTAGCGCAGTCGTAACTGACGGTGTCGTCGGGTGACCTGCAACTCGTCGTCTGCTGCGCTTAACGTTGTGCTCCGAAAGACTTGTCTCTGCACCAGCTGTGTACTCCGTCGTCATACCTGGCACATATCGACGTCCAACCTACTTTGCAGAGCGGACAAGCTGCCAAACTAGATTTTGTAGGATTTATTATATCTCAGCGTATGCTTGGTTATCCACTGAACATATGAATAAGAGTCAAGGGGTGAGGATGGGATTGGTGGCAATTGTCTCCTCTTCCACACCGCACTCCCCCCCCCCCCTTCCACCCCGTGCCCTCCAGGTCCCTCAACCGAAGCACCGGCCACAACGATTTACGCTGTGTCAAAACCGCTTAGGTGAGTGAATATGTCCATTTGTGGCATGCTTCGTCACTAGAACGATTGCCCGTTCGCCTCTGTTCTGGTTTTATAGTTTCATTGCTGCGTGCCTCGCAGCCACCAGGTTGGTTGGTTGGTTGGTTGGTTGATTTGGAGGAGGGGACCAAACAGCGAGTAATCGGTCCCCCTCAGGTTACGGAAGAATGGGTAAGGAAGTCGGCCGTGCCCTTTCAAAGGAACCATCCCGGCATTTGTCTCAAGCTATTTAGGGAAATCACGGTAAACCTAAATCAGGATAGCCGGACGGGTGACTGAACCGTCGTCTTCGCGAATGTCAGCCAGCAGGCACTGCTCGTTCATGTAGTACTGATCTGTTACGAGTCTAAAATAGGAATGGGTGATATTTAAAGCACTACTAAAGTAACACAGTTACTCAATCCTACATCATAACCAAATAACATCTTCCATGCAGAGCCCCATTAAATTTTGAATGGGCTAGGGTTCATCGACATAAAAACGCCTTTCCACAGTTCACCTTGTTTTCTTATACAAAATAAAACTATCCGTTTTTCTATGACAATGTATTCCTCAATGTTATTAAAATTTCGTTGCCTTTTCATTGTAATAGGCTTCCTCCGAGTTACGTGATGCATACTGCTACATACAAGTAGATCCGTGCTGCTAGGGTGTTATTTATGTGTCTGCAACATATTCGTTCCTTCGGTACATTCCATCTCAACCGTTGCTTGCGGCAGCTGTGATTCACAAGGGAACCATCATACGTATTGATTGTGGACTTCAACGAGTCTTAGGTATGTTGTGGAGTAACCTGTTCCGAGTACCTGGCTAGCGGTGGTTCATGCGACGGCCCCGAACTTCAGAGAAAGTCGGCGTCGAAGTTTCATATGTGGCCCCTACACCCTTAACGTTGGTCGTCTTCCGATCAAGCGAGTGTAGCGCAGCGCCTACGGTACGAATACTTGTTTTTACGTTATCGGTACGTGGTGAGGGAATAATGATGAGCCACATCTTTGCAAACGAAAGAACGCCGTATGCCTTCACCATAAAAATTATCCCACTTGCATGTACTCCACTTTTGCATCCCTGTAATGTTTACTTTTATAGGCAGGTTACAATTTTCACAGAAAATTATAATGCTCTGTGCTGTTGTAAGCCGTCGCCAGCACACCATTCGGCAAAGATGTAGTGTCAAGATCGATAGTAGTCGCTGGATCAAGTGCGGCCACCACGAGAGGGACCAGAGACACACCGACCAGCAACAGACCTCCAACGCCCTCTCGACAGCAGGTATTTAGGCGGCCGCCGCTGACCGGGCTCACTGGTCCACTTCCAGTTTGGCATCTGCCACTCACTCCCAGAGCGGGTTGAGTTCATAACAGGTTACGACAGTGCACATCGAACATATTAGTGACTATGGCGAGACTACAGTTCGTAATAGCGAGGTTACCGATATTGTCTGCAAGAGGACTATTACTGACGAGCTTGTACCACGTGGACTCTGTTCAAGCTAAGTAAATGTGCCAGTTCATACAGATAAAGAACCGTATTAATCGATCTGTGCATTTGTGTTGTAGAAAGAGGGTACCAACCACACATAACGTCGTCTCCCTTGCCTCGATGCAGTACAAGACTCTACAATGGCGACGACGACACTACATGCTCCATACTTGCTAAAGACTAATAGAAAAACCGCTCGATGGAAGAGTCCATAAAAATATGTTCCCTAATTATGCGCCAGCCGGAGTGGCCGTGCGGTTCTAGGTGCTGCAGTCTGAAACCGCGAGACCGCTACTGTCGCAGGTTCGAAACCTGCCTCGGGCATGGATATGTGTGATGTCCTTAGGTTAGTTAGGTTTAACTAGTTCTAAATACAAGGGACTAATGACCTCAGAAGTTGAGTCCCCTAGTGCTCAGAGCCATTTGAACCAACCATTTGAACCTAATTATGCAACGATGTAGAGTACTTGATTTCACAATAATTATCAAATACGCAAGGTTCGCATCGAAATTGATCGAAGAAAGAAAAATCTTTTTGAATTTAAATGCCCTGTTTTCCGGCATTGCTACTGAAAATTCTGAGTCTCTGCAAGGCTGTTCCTTTAATTAAATGTGGTGGTGGTGTAGGTATTTGTGTTTCTGTTGCTTCTATGCCAAATACCACATGGCATTCTGATTCAGCACAGAAAGCGAAGCAAGTGGTAGGGAATAATACACGATTGAAGAAAGTTTACTTTAACGTATGATTTATAAATGAAATTACTACGACGATTATGACTACTTTTGAATAATTATGCATGACATGTGCTATTTAATGATGTTGTATTCAATGAAATTAGAAATAAAAGGAGGGTTTGAGTCCAGTAGTGCCAGAAAAATAGCCGCGAATATTAACCGCTGCGCTACGTTTTCGTGGTCGAAGAATGACTAATGTTACAGTTGTAATAGGTACGCACAGAACTTTAAAGTCGATTTTCTCTGGAACTGAGGGCCGTGGCATGAACTGCTGCTGGCCAGGTACTCTCTACAACATACCTGAGACTCATCGAAATCCGTGGACACCAGGTCTGATGGCCCCCTTGTCAGCAACAGCTCCTCTGGGCAGCCTCCTCTAACTCTCTACGGGACTGTGTCCGCTGCTTGCGGACGTCGTCACACGCATACCATTCCAAGTATATTGTCGGTTCCAGACTATAGCCGTATTTGCGTATAATACAAATTTTGTCTGTAGTTGTGTGTGGTCGTCAACAATGAATAAGGACAGAAATCTACTTTTGTCTTGGAATATCTCTCTGTGAGAGACTACACTAACAGAATTGTTCGGTGTGATATTTTGTTCAAACTTTATGTTTCAAAATGTCTGTGCTTAACTTTTTATGAAATGTGCTGACACAGCCACTTAAATTATATTTAGACTTCCAAGTACCTGTGTTCAAGCAGACGCCTTCAGTTGTAGTAAGAAGCCCCGACCAGCACTAACGCACTTTCCGTGTTCTGCTTTCATGTCTCGTAGGTTTCAGCATGCCTCACCGTCCGCATGGAATCTGTTACATAGTAAGTTTCTGGAACTGGAAAGTAGTCATCTGTTGCTTGTAGTTAGTAGTTCAACCTATACCCATGCTACAATATTGTCTGAATGTCTTACCAACGTGACAGGATGTATTAACTGACGCAGAACATCTTTTATACCTTTATAACATTCTCAGTTGATGCTGTGTTGACTCATAGCTCCTTGATCTTTTTTTAAATAATATTTATACTTTGTGTATTTGTTTCGAGTTTGTAGTTTCATCCTGTGGCGTGATGGTAATGATATTACTATACAGGTTCACCTGGATTTACCTCTGTGCCCGATGTGAAATTATTCTGACAGTGCCGTGTGGTAGTGACCCGTAAAGTATTGTAGCACACACAACAGCCGATGTAGAAGACAATAACTGCGAATACTTTAAAAGACAATTAATTACTTCTTTACAAACAATTAATAATATTATGAATAAAAATAAAAATTTGTGTTTTATGTTGTATTATGGTATTAATGTGGAAGACGGGGCCAGAGTACATATTTGTGATGTGGGTAATTAAACGACAAATATGCATTTTGTGCTACAAAATAGTGGTTTGTGGAGAACTAGAGACCAGAAGCAATACACAATCAAAATATTAGCTTTCCTTATTCCATGTTGTTGTTGGATTATCTCAGAGATAAAGTCAGACTCTAAAAAATAAATGGAATATTAGAAGTTGCATTATAGAATACAAAACTGTAGCACATCATCAGACCATTTTCGGGTCTCCTACTTTAAGATGGATGACGTACGCCTGTCTGTTGGGGGTGGCATCCTATGTACTTTGTAATGAAATTTTAACCTTCCCAAAAGCTGTTCAGCACAGCCTATTTCAAGTACTTCTCATGCTGCCTAGCACAAAAACATTGGTGGTTAATATGTACCAATGAAGAAAATTGAAGTTACTTAAGTCTGTACAAGGAATATGCTTTACAAAGAAGTTTATTTCGTTAGAAGCGGCTCCTGTGTTTGAAAAGTGAATACTGATGTTAAGAATGAGTTAAGAATGAAGTGTGAAACAACCTTAAGCAGTATTGTGAGCAGAAGTGGCTTTAAGATGAACTAAAAGAAAAATATTGACAAGACGCCAACCTCAATAGACAGGCATACATTGCGCACCTTAATCTAGCAGACCCGAAGACGGACTGATGTTACACCGAAATCGATTGTCTTCAATCACAAAGTAGCGATAAGCTTGTGTATTTTATAAGGACGTTTTTAACCATTCTAAAATCTGTTCAACATAGCTTACACGAAATACGAGAACAAGATAAATATATACACAGTAAAATGCGTATGAACTTTTTTGGTGTTCTAATGGCTACGTTAGAGGTACGATATAAAAACAGTCATGCCACTATTAACGAGCAGAGATATATTGGAATACATGGAAATCATAGCGGAATAGGGGATGATTTTGTATCACTATCAGTTGTACAATCTGAGTTTAAAAATGTTAGTGAAAACTGAATCAGAATGAATTGGTGCAAGTTTACTGTCGTAACTCAATTACTGCCTTAAATTATTGCAGAAAATATCTATTATCTCTTAAAAGATTCCTTAAATAACGAAAATAATGCGGTACATGGATTATAAATTGCATTCGATTTTGCCCTACTTCCGGTTCTATTTTTTCAGCCCTGAATAGCACGTGCTTGTGTTCAGCTGACAACATACTAGCACATATTGGCTTCACTATCGAACATGTTTGGTATCCCTGTATAATTTACGTACTGTAATTTTTTTTTTCCTTAGATATTTCATTCACGTTTCGTAAGAACCATGCTCCATCATCTACTTTACAGCAACCTAGACAAATTCAAATAATTTCCCTGCTTTCTGACACTGGAGAAAAGCGAGCAGCTTCCTGTTTCACAGATACGAAAGAAACCATTGATGAGCTTTACCGCTAGTTCCATAACGCTTCAACTTACGTAAAAAGCATAGCGCCGGACTTTGTACTGATATTTTCTACCTAAAACCAAACTGCGTGTCTATCAACAGACTATATTTACTGAACCGTGTGTCTAGCAACAAACTATATTTACTGAGATGTGGACAAAGTGGGCAGTATAATAACCTTGTCTGGGATACTGACAGTCTCCAAGCTTTCCAACTTCGTTTCCTTTCTCAGCAGCAGATGCTGGGATTCCGTGGAAAATCTAACAGTCGTTTTACATGCTGTATCCTCCCGAAGATGGAGGGCAAATCCTGCATAGAAAAGGCTAGATTCCAGGGATGGCTTAGACGACAATCACTGTTGTTACGAATTTGCCTTACGTCACAAAAAAAAAAAATCCCAAGTGGACATTCATTTCCCAAATGTGAATGCAGGGAGTTATACGGCCCTGTTCAGCGGGTAGTACCTCAAAAACGTGGTCGGATAATCGTCACACTGTATCGGAATACTGTCTCAGCGAGTGTCTCAGGACTGATCTACAGTTGACGCCGAGAAGAGCCAACCCGGACGTGGGAGGTCAGCGTTCACTGGATCTACGACTGTGATATTCGTTAAAATTAGATCAGTGGAAGTGAACACTCCAATACCTAATCTTCATACTCCAGCTAAGTACTGTGAAATTTTTATCAAAAAATCTACAAGTTGTTGCTAATCTGTCTTGCTAACTGTCTTTGCCACAGCTGCTGCCTAGCTCCATTTGACCCTGTGACGAATCCGTATAGTTGCTGCATGCAAACAAGCCATCTCATATCAACCATTCTGTAGAGGGTTATCTTCTTGCCACATTTCACTACAATTGTATTTCGTGAATACAACATTACACAACAGTCGTTCTCTTGGGTGTTGAGCATTGCTTGCCAGTCTGGCATAATTGTTAGGCACTATTAAGAGGAGACTGAAAAATCCGGAGAAGATCGACATCTTTTGTAACGCACTCGTTAATTAACGCGACAGCGTTACGGAAATATTTCCCAGACTATTGGCTGACGCTACAAAAGTGAAGTTCCTCATAAGTGGACGTTCACCGTTAAATTTACGAGAACCTACGTACCAGGAATGGTCTACAAACATCTTTCTAAGTGACCACAACCAGAAAATTAGACGTCATAAGGTCTTTACCGACAACCATTCGTAACTGGAACAGGAAATGGAGGAAATGGCAGCAGTGCAAGAAACTTGTGCAGTGACGTGGCTCGCGGTGTGTAAAAATAAATATAGATTTAGGATAATAACGGGGCAGCTCGGCAGAAAATGAGCTGTTCCATTGTGAATCGAAGGTGCTGATGCGATTTTCAGTTCCTAAATTCGGCTTCTTCTTATGTAGCAGATCGTTGATAATTATACTTGTAAATGTAGTCGTAGATGTAAATGTGAAGTAGAGACCAGCTTTCCTGACGAACCAGCGGCTACAGTCAGCGCCTACTCTGTTTAACAGCTTCGCACACAAGTGTTCCGCATGTAGGCGCGCTCTGCATGGCTGCTTCTGTGTTGTTGGCAGACCCGGGTCGCCTCCTCGCCTGGCCTCGACCGGAAGCTGCCCAACGGTGACGTAGTTCCGGAGCGGCTGACCGAGGACGTGGCGGCGCGCCGCGCCGACAGGGACCGCGGTGAGTAGCCAGGGCTGCCAACGCAAAGCGCCAGGGTGGGTACCCAGGGCTGCCAACGTAACATGCTTTGTCTGTGGCAACCAGCGCACAAGGCACCGTGGTGTCATCTGGGTAACCTTCGATCACTGAGATGACCTCTTTTCAGCGCTTTAACCGATCGTAGGCTAAAAACAATTACTGGTAACTTCGAAAAACAGTATCTGAAAGGGGATTCCTACTGCACGTAATTAGTTACGAACGACAACATAGCTCACGAGATATTCACTTCTAAATGCATACTACATCTTCACTGTGGAAACCTTGGAACCCGCTCCGCACTCCAAGGCCCTCCTGCGAGCGTGCGTCCCTCGCTCCGTCCTGTCCCGGACTCCCCCTTGTCATTTCCGGAAAAAGATCCTCCTCCCCCACTTCCGTACAGTCTCTCCACGTGTCCTTTTTGAACGATCGCTGTGATTGGCCCTGTCTCGAAGACAACGCACACTCACGAACATATTGAAACACATTCGAAATGCTAGATTTACGTTTAAATAACTTGAAATTAAATAAATATTCCTACGGCTGGACCCTAAACACGCTCTAACACACATTATTAAATGTATAAACAAATTAAATAGACATATATCAAAGGAATAGCAAGCAAAAGTAGGTCAGTAGCCTGAATGTCTGTGTGCTTTCTAAAACACAGTAAATAATTGACCAATTTCTTCATGAATAGCATATATCGGATATAAACAGAGATATAGATGAATAAATATATTTATAAGCATGTTGCTAGCGCTTTTTCGTGTAACTGTGGAGTACTTATGGCCTGACGTGATAGATAGTAATCCACCACTTTGATCTCCAATAACGCATGTACTACTCAAGTCTCATGCCTGTAATTCATAGCACTTTAGGGTTACACTAATAGCTTTCTAAAGACACGTCGATCGACGAAATCAGGTGAACCGTTTAGATTTTGGAAATTCGTTGCTGGGTGTCACTTGTATAATTTACAGTCAGATGCTAAAATTTAAACTAATAAAGATATTGTAAATCTGATTACACCATCAGAATTGTCGTGCAAATAATGGTATTCTACATGTTTCTTTTTGAGGTGTCATGACTCCTCAGGCTACTATTAATTTCTATACGAACTGTGAAATGTCTGCAATGACGGTATCACTAAGTCCACCATATTTGGCACTCTCGGCATACAAGTCCCTTTCACTGACAGAGCGTCGCCAACGAATTCCCAGCCACGTGCTCGGCCTGGACCACGCGCTGGAGCTACACCCCTTGTCCGGCTAACGCCCGGCACCAAGTGTTCGCCGCCGGGCCGCGGCTTCCAGAGAGGCCCGTGTGGCCACGCCAGCTCCCAACTTGGAATATTTCCAGGGCGCCTCAACTCGCCCATTACCTCGCACTCTGCTAACTACAGTTGACTGTAATGAGTGTATGTAAACTGTGGCACACCGTTTATGTTGGATGATGACGAGAGAAGGGAGAGGGTGAAACCTAGTGGCGGTACGTAGCCTGTTCCTCTCGTACAGCACCAAGGGAGCCCGAGCTTAATGTCCCATCCGACAGAAGGATCAGCATCGACAGAGTCACATGCCCTCTCTCCATGAGACACAGCGGCCAACGTGGCTTCAGTCTGCTGACGAGAAACGGTGTTTTGAACGTGGCGAGACCCTTACCCTCTCTCTAATAACAATAGAAGTTTGTTCGAGAGTTTGAACTTCATTTGTACCTGCTTTTATAGCTTGTGAGACAAGATGAGCCATATCCTTAACCAATTCGAGCGACGGATTGACGACTCTTGGTCTGATTCGTAGGCAGCCGGGGGTCTACACAGTAGTTGGGGTTTTCATGGCCACTAGTTGACTATTGTCTGTTAACTTTTGTCTCGGCACCTTCTGACGAAGTTTGTCCGGTGATTTTCCCGATGTTTCGCCAGCAGAAATGTTGGCTTTGTTCAAGGATTCTGGCAGCTGGCGAAACATCAAGAAAATCAGTAACAAAAACATCATTCAGAAGATCCTGAGACAAAAACTAACAGCCAAGAAGCCAGCCTGGGAGCCATCTTTTCAAGTTTTCTGCGCCCGTGTAGGCAAATACTGGATGGCCGTCATTATACTACTCAGAGGATACGACATACCGTTACAATATGATAACAAACAGAACTAAGTTTCACACGATTCACAGACAGACCTAGAACACGACTTCCCTACCTTATACGAGGTGCATTCAAGTTCTAAGGTCTCCGATTTTTTTTCTAATTAACTACTCACCCGAAATCGATGAAACTGGCGTTACTTATCGACGGAATCGCCCTTGCAGACGTGCACATTTTTCACAACGCTGACGCCGTGATTCCATGGCAGCGGCGAAGGCTTCTTTAGGAGTCTGTTTTGACCACTGGAAAATCGCTGAGGCAATAGCAGCACGGCTGGTGAATGTGCAGCCACGGAGAGTGTCTTTCATTGTTGGAAAAGGCCAAAAGTCACTAGGATCTAGGTCAGGTGAGTAGGGAGCATGAGGAATCACTTCAAAGATGTTATCACGAAGAAACTGTTGCGTAACGTTAGCTCGATGTGCGTTGTCTTGGTGAAACAGCACACGCGCAGCCCTGCCCGGACGTTTTTGTTGCAGTGCAGGAAGGAATTTGTTCTTCAAAACATTTTCGTAGGATGCAACTGTTACCGTAGTGCCCTTTGGAACGCAATGGGTAAGGATTACGCACTCGCTGTCCCAGAACATGGACATCATCATTTTTTCAGCACTGGCGGTTACCCGAAATTTTTTTGGTGGCGGTGAATCTGTGTGCTTCCATTGAGCTGACTGGCGCTTTGTTTCTGGATTGAAAAATGGCATCCACGGCTCATCCATTGTCACAACCGACGGAAACAAAGTCCCGTTCATGCTGTTGTTGCACGTCAACATTGCTTGGCAACATGCCACATGGGCAGCCGTGTGGTCGTCCGTCAGCATTCGTGGCACCCACCTGGATGACACTTTTCGCATTTTCAGGTCGTCATGCAGGATTGTGTGCACAGAACCCACAGAAATGCCAACTCTGGAGGCGATCTGTTCAACAGTCATTCAGCGATCCCCCAAAACAATTCTCTCCACTTTCTCGATCACGTCATCAGACCGGCTTGTTGTCACACAATGTTCTGCCTTCATTAAACTGTTGCACCCACGAACGCACTTTCGACACATCCATAACTCCATCACCACATGTCTCCTACAACTGTCGATGAATTTCAATTGGTTTCACACCACGCAAATTCAGAAAACGAATGATTGCACACTGTTCAAGTATGGAAAACGTCGCCATTTTAAGTATTTAAAACAGGTCTCATTTTCGCCGCTGGCAGTAAAATTCCATCTGCCGTACGGTGCTGCCATCTCTGGGACGTATTGACAATGAACGCGGCCTCATTTTAAAACAATGCGCATGTTTCTATCTCTTTCCAGTCCGGAGAAAAAAAATCGGAGCCCTTAGAACTTGAATGCACCTTGTATTACCTGATGACTGCATAAATGTTGTAAATCGTGGCAACAGTGGACTTTGTTGGACAGGAAAAACAGTAAGAGAAATATAGCTCAAACTTCATTGCTATATATTTACTGTCAATAAAACTCATATGCTGCAAACAGACACTTATGATTATAATAACATGATCAGTTTACACTGCTGAGGGACCACATACGTCACCTCTGTTTTTGAGTAAACTGTTAATAAAGGATTATTTTCCAGGGCAAGAGAGTTTTTGAAGGTAGCTGAAGGAGTATAACTCCCTATACTCATAAAGCAGTACAACTGAAATAACTCCTTCAAAAAAGAGTTAAAGCAAATTTCCTTCACCAGGAAAAATATTTTTAATGTGAGATACATAACGCTGTAAACTGTTTAACCAATTGAAAACATCAGATAGCCGTAACGATTAGTTATTTAAAATATTAACCGCCTGTACATAGAGATATCGCGTGGCATGGTGACGACTTTGTGCTAATAAAGTGCTACAGACAGTAATAAACTGTCTGTGTCCAGTATCGTTTGGCTTTTATTAAATGCTAGTCAGGGACAAACATCACAGAGGCATCACAGAAATAATTTCTGAGACGAAATAATACAATTAATAGCCAGAAATTAGTCCCAGGAAGTGCAGATAAACGGTGCTACAGCGTTTACAGAAGTTCAATAAATACCACATGATTCCATCAAGAGCACTACATTCCTTTCAATTTAAAAAATAACGATTTAAACAGTTTGAAAGTATTGAACGCTTTTTTATAAAAGTTTTGTCACCGATATTTTTGAAATACACCACTTCTTCACGCTTAATAAAAACTTCTGGTGGCATAAGCCATTTTTCTTCTGCATTTCATTGGCCGACGCAAGATACTTCAAGATGCAGATCATTGGTTTTCTTTGTGAGTCTGCACTGTCGTTCTCAGCGCTTCTAAACCAAACCAGCTAGTACGATGGATGTTGCACTTTATACGCACGAACGACGTCGTGAATTTTGTATGATTTATTCAGAGGTAATCACATAATTGATGTTATTGTAACATATACAGATCTAACAGCTGATTCAATAAATTGCTACAACAAACTATATTATCCGAAAGACTGTAACACAATTCTGTAAGTAAAAAAATAAGTACAGATGGTAATAACATAATAACTTTTACGGTACAATTGTATTATTTCTTTACATACGAAGGCTGAATACTGGCAAGCAAAGGATCCAGCAGAAGCTTAAGATTTCTTTATAGTTGTTCCTCAAGAGCAACAGTTAGTAACAATTTTACTTCTTACTGTCACAAGCACACTACTTTCTCTGATAATGCGAACAGCACGACAAAGCTCCACACTTGTCGTCACGGATACAGGATATTCCACAATGTAACACGGAGTTCAGAGGCGTTACATGGCTGTGTTATACACTGAAGAGTCAAAAGCCATGGGATGACGAAGCAGCTCGACGTGGCATGGGGTTAGTCAGAAGCCACCGTCAGAAACATTGAGCCACGCTGCCTCTATAGCCGCCGATAATTGCCAAAGTGTTGCAGGATTTTGAGCACGAACTGACCGCTCGATTGAGTCCCATAATTGTTTGGTGGGATTCCTGTGGGGTGATCTGGGTGGCCAAACCATTCACTCAAACTGTCCACAATGTTCTTCAAACCAATGACGGACAAGTGTAACTCGGTAACATGACGCATTGTCGTTTATAAAAATTCCATCGTTGTTTGGGAATATACAGGCCTATACCACTAACGTCGATTTGCAGTGGGGTTTGGAACATATACTGTATTCCAACATTATGAAGTACCTCACAGATAACGATTTATTGACACATAGACAGCACGATTTCAGGAAATATCATTCTTGTGAAACACAACTAGCTCTTTATACTCATGAAGTAATAAGTGCTATCGACAGGGGATGTCAAATTGATTCCATATATTTAGATTTCCAGAAGGCTTTCGACACCGTTCCTCACAAGCGTCTTGTAACCAAACTGCATACCTACGGAGTATAGCCTCAGTTGTGCGACTGTATTCGTGATTTCCTGTCAGAAAGGCCATAGTTCGTAGTAATAGACGGAAAATTATCGAGTAAAACAGGAGTAATATTCGGCGTTCACCAAGGAAATGTTATAGCGCCTCTATTGTTGCTGATCTATATTAATGACATAGGAGACAATCTGAGTAGCCGTCTTAGATTGTTTGTAGATGATGCTGCCATTTACCGTCTTGTAAAGTCATCAGATGTCCAAAACGACTTGCAAAATGATTTAGATAAGATATCTGTATGGTGCGAAAAGTGGCAATTGACCCTGAATAACGAAAAGTGTGAAGTTATTCACGTGAGTACTGAAAGAAGTGCGCCAAATTTCGATTACGCGATAAATCACACAAAGCTGAAGGCTGTAAAATCAACTAAATACTTAGGGAGTACAATTACAAATAACCTAAATCGGAACGATCACATAGATATTGTTGTGGGTAGAGCAAACCAAAGACTGTGATTCATTGGCAGAACACTTAGAAGATGCAACAGGTGTACTAAAGAGACTCCTTACACCACGCTTGTCCGCCCTATTCTGGAGTACTGCAGTGCGGTGTGGGATCCGCATCAGGTGGGACTGACGAATGACATCGAAAAAGTACAAAGAAGAGCAGCTCGTTTTGTTGTTGTTGTTGTGGTCTTCAGTCCTGAGACTGGTTTGATGCAGCTCTCCATGCTACTCTATCCAGTGCAAGCTTCTTCATCTCCCAGTACCTACTGCAACCTACATCCTTCTGAATCGGCTTAGTGTATACATCTCTTGGTCTCCCCCTACGATTTTTACCCTCCACGCTGCCCTCCAATACTAAATTGGTGATCCCTTGATGCCTCAGAACATGTTCTACCAACCGATCCCTTCTTCTGGTCAAGTTGTGCCACAAACTTCTCTTCTCCCCAATCCTATTCAATACTTCCTCATTAGTTATGTGATCTACCCATCTAATCTTCAGCATTCTTCTGTAGCACCACATTTCGAAAGCTTCTATTCTCTTCTTGTCCAGACTATTTACCGTCCATGTTTCACTTCCATACATGGCTACACTCCATACAAATACTCGTTTTGTATTCTAGCGAAATAGGGGAGATAGTGTCACAGACATGATACGTGAATTGGACTGGCAGTCATTGAAACAAAGGCGTTTTTTGTTGCGACGGGATCTTCTGATGAAATTTTAATCACCAGTTTTCTCCTCTGATTGCGAAAACATTCGCTTGGCACCCACCTACATAGGGAGACATGATCATCATGATAAAATAAGAGACATCAGGGCCAGCACAGAAAAATTTAAGTGTTCGATTTTCCCGCGTGCCGTTCGAGAGTGGGACGGTAGAGAGAGAGGTTGAAAGTGGTTCTTTGAGCCCTATGCCAGGCACTTTATTGTGAATAGCAGAATAATCACGTAGATGTAGATGTAGAAAGTCCGTTAATGTCTGTAACTGGTCTACAAGTAGTCGAATATAACGATTTCCAGTAAATGTTCGTTTCAGTTCAACCAGAGGACCAGTCCATTCCATGTAAACACAGCCCACACCATTATTGAGCCACCACCGGCTCGCACAGGGCCTTGTTGACGACTTGGCTCCATGGCTTGGTGGGGCCACATCTGACCACGCCCCGACAGTTTTCCAGTCGTGTAGCGTCCCACCGATATGGTCACGATATCGGAGAAGAGCTGCAGGCGATCTCGTGTTGCTATCAAAGGCACTCGCGTCGGTCGTCTGCTGCCTAGCCCCTTAACGCCAGATATCGCCGCACTCTCCTAACGGATACGTTCGTCATGCGCCCCACAATGATTTTTGTGGCTGTCTCATGCTGTGATGGTTCTCTGTTAGCACTGAGAACTCAGCGCAGACGCCGCTGCTCTCGGTAGTCGAGTGAAGGCCGTTGGGCACTGCATTGTCTGTGGTGAGATGTAATGGCTGAAAATTGTTATTCTTGCCACACTCTTGACACTGTGGATATCAGAATATTGCATTTTAAAACGATTTCCGAAAGGGAATGTCCCAAACGTCTAGCTCCAAATACCATTCCCCGTTCAAAGTGTGTTAACTCTCGTCGTGGTGCCATAATCAGGTCGGAAACCTTTTCGCACGAACCACCCGAGTACAAATGACGGCTCCGCCAACGCACTGCCCTTTGACACCTCGTGTAAGCGACACTACCGCCGTTTGTGCTTGCGCATATCGATATCCCATGTCTTTTGTCACCTCGGTGTACGTACGTAAGCAAGGACCGGATCGTGACGTCATCAGACCGCTGACAGAAATCGCGGTGTTGCTTAGACGTATATTATGGAGGTTGTACTGTACCAAAGTTGCTGCTTTTCGCTTTACTTAAAAGTAAGGATCTGATGAATAGAATGAACAGTCTAATAAGTATCGAATATGGACCGAGAGTAGACAGAAGAAAGACGAAAGCATCAGGAGTAGCAGAAATGACAATAGCGAGAAGCTTAATATCAAAATTGGGCACTATGGTAATAGGGGAAACTGTAGAGGGCAAAATATGGAGAGAAGGACAGAAGTTGCAATACATCCAACACACAACTGTGGACGGAGTGTGCAAGTACTACTCTGAGATGAGTAAGCTGGCACAGGAGAAGAATTCGTCGCGGGTCGCAACAAGTTAAGGAATTTTGCTACCTTGGAAGAAAAATAACTCCGGACCGGTGAAGCAAGGTGTACATAAAAAGCAGACTAGCAGCAGCAAAAATATCATACCTGACCAAAAGAAGTCTACCAGTATCAAACACTGACTTTAATTTGAGGAAGAAATTTCTGAGAATGTGGGTTTGGAAGACAACATTGAATGGTAGTAAAGCGTGGGCAGTGAGAAAGGAATCGAAGTTTTTGACATGTGGTGCTACAGAAGGATGTTAAAAATTAGGTGGACTCTTAATGAATGAGGAGGTTCATCACTGAATCGGTGAAGAAAGAAACATATGGAGAACACTGACAATAACCAAGGACAGGATGGTAAGAAATTTGTTAAGACGTCAGGAAATAGCTTCTATGGTAATAGAGGGAGCTGTAGAAGGGAAAACCTGTAGAGAGAGACAGAAATTGGAATACAGCGAACAAATAACGGAGGACGTTGACGAAGGAGAAGAATTGGTAGCTGTCCGCAGAAAACCAGTCAGAAGACTGATTACTAAAAAACGATAGTGTGCAGCTTATCCACTTTGTTCATTTTATCTGCTGTCCGGTTCCATAGCTAAGTGGTCAGCGCCGCTGATTGTCCTGTAGGGGACCTGTGTTCGATTCCCGATAGAGCCAGGGATTTTTCCCTTGTAGACCGACTGAAACCGGGTGCACTCAACCTCTTGATGGCAAATGATGAGTTACTCTACCGGGCAGTAGCAGACTCAGATCTGACAAACCGATAACGCTAGGGGGAGCGACGTAATGACCCCGCGCCTCTATACCGCACGTCGGTAACGCCATTGGCTGAAGATGACACACCGGTTGTTCGCAGCCGATTGGCCTATCGATGGCCAGAAAGACAGAGCTCTCTTTCACTTTTCTGTTGAAGTTGTTTGTGTGTTTCCGATTTTCTTTGGACACACTGAACATCGTAGGATACTGGTGATTGATGATGAAACACGTACTTTCCATGATCCGGGAACAAAGCCTCGATCAATGCATTGCAAGACTTCCAGATCGTCAAGAATTAAATAAGCGCGACTGAACAAATTAAAACTAAAGGCAAAGCTTATTTCTTTTTTCCGATATAAACGTTCTTGACAGAAGGGGTACCTAAGGGGCAAACTGTCAATCAGAAATATTGCACATGCGTCGTACTCAAGCTAGGGAAAAAGGAAGGAAGAAAAATGCCGACTTTTGAAACAGAACTTCATGGTTTCTGCACCAGTATTAAGCGCCAGTTTGGTTTGCCCCATCTGCAAAGATATTCTGAGCATTCATGTGCGTCTCTATCATCTGTATCCTCCAGATGACGGTAAATGTGATTTCTACCGGTTTCCGAATGTGAGCAGTTCATTGAAAGAAATACAATTTCTGTCTGTGAAATTGGTAAAAGCGAAAGCAGCAGAGTTGCTGGACAATGTGGTAGCTGATGAGCTGTAGCATTCTGTCATCAAGGGAAGGTACTCATGCAGCGGTGTGTGCATAGTAGAGGAGAATATATTGAAGATAAAAATTCGTTGCTACTCTTTGTAATAAATTACATTTCTCTGAGAAGCCTCTGACAAACCTCACACGATGTTTCACAAGGGTGAGGTCTCAGCCACGACCAAGAGATACGGCTCATACTTGGCAGACCACTTGTGTACAACTTAAAATGAAAGACTCACAGATATTTTAGTTCAACATCACTCCAGATTTGAGAAAATCACCCCTAAATGTTTACGACGCGTAATCGACTCAAAATTTACAGTGTCGATTCATAAATGAAAATTGAGCACTTGTCATCATCATAAACGGGAACTCCAAAGAGTTTTTTCCAAGGAATCGAGAAAAAATGGTTGCAACTGGCACTTATGTACGCACAGGGTAAATGCTGTTCAACGAAAATGGCCATGTCGAAGCTCGTAAGGCGTGCGGCTGGGGAGCAGAGAATCCGTGTTCGATTTTCACATCCATTTTGCAGGTTTTTAGGAGTAAGAGAGTTAATAAGGTAATGAGTAACAGTTATGGGAAGGTACGGAAATAACTTTATCAAACGATTTGGGTTGGTACAGAACAAAATTTTGATTTTGGTTCCTTTGCAATGGCTCTTTCACTCACTCCTTTATATGTGCCAAGTTTCTTTGAACAATTGCGTGGGTGGTGCTTGACATATAACCATAGAAAGCAATTTAGCTCGCAAGTCGAAGAACATCCAATCAATGTAGTCTCCGTGCAACCATAGCGTTCCTTCAGAAAATTGGGCTGGAAACAGATTTGGTTTATATTTAAAATATTTCTTTTTCAGGAATTAATTTTTAATGGATACCACGCATATGGCAACAGCTTTGAAAAATCGCTGCTGGAAGTTGATCATGAATTATACTGCGGGTCATTGTTGCATCCATGCGGTTTTGCAGTTCCCTCTGGGTTTCCAGAAACACACTGCAGTTTTGAAAGTTCCAAATTAAGTTCTGTACTGCGCGCCGCTGTAAACTAGCATCGCGCAGTCGCCTGTCTGTTGTTCTTCGTGACGAATTTGCATCAGTCTTACTCGGAATTGTTTTCATTCAGGGCGGCTTAAGATTTAAATTTTTTACGAAACCAAGGCGTTTGGGAAATTTATTTACGTATGTTCTTATTATTCGTTATTGCTTACCTTACTAAGTCTGATACTAATACCAATTTAGGTACGGAAAAAAACACACATGGCAAGAACATCTGCTGAATGAACGTGACAATCGAACACAGGTTCTTTGCTCTCCAGGTGGTTGCCATGGTTGTTAGGGCAGCGAGCCTTCCTTGAACAGCGTTTACCTTACGACCTTGTGATACATAAGCGCCAATCTTAACAGTTTGTTTCCTCGATTTTTTGGATAACATGCGTTTGCTGCCTCTATATATTAGGTTGATGAAAAATTCTCTATTTTCAGTTGTGTATGTTGTCAATTTTGAGTTGTTTGCACGTCATGAACTTAAGCGATGATTTTCTCAAAAAGTGGAGGGTGCTGAGCCAAAATATCTTATGGTCTCTCATTATAAGTTAGCATAAGCGATCTGCCAAATATGAGCCGATTTGGTTGGCCGTGTCTGAGACTTTCCCCTTATCAGTAGAGACGAAGTTCGTAATGCGTTTTTTGCGTCAGGTGAAGAAGTAACCCTGTATATGGAAATGAAATGAAAGACTCGGACATCTTCAGTGTTGATTATCGGCTAGCGGACTTAGCCTTTCCCATTGGTATAAAAACAATATTGATAGCTAGAAATGTTATTACGCCTACGAATCATTAACATGAGTGACAAAAGAAATGTTTCCTCAGAAGAGTTTCATATTTAAAATAAGCATTTTCCAAATGTCTATTATCGTTCGAGCTACGTCCAGACAGATATTTAGCAGATCACTAATAATCGTTGATCAACAACGATAGAGTTTCGACACAAGATTTCACAAATTTTCATTCAGAGAAAAAGAAATGAAAGTATGTGTGGTACTACTCTGTTTCCAGTTTCAACAAATGTTGAGCCCCTTGAAATGTTATTAATAATGGCCCTTATTCGCAATTATATTTTACTGAAGGACAAACATTGCAGCAAAATGAACTTATTGCGGTGGCAGCCTGAATCCCATCTATAAAAAATGCTGAAAAGGAAAAAGCATCCTAAGGTATTACAGTTTTCCTTTTTAATATTATTATCATGGTATGCCAAACACAGACTGAAAATTCAGTTTACGTCTATAAACATTTCACATGGTACGTTAGGATGCGTTTAAGATGTCTCCGCGGGTCGACATTCTGTAACGTTTTTCTTTTCTGTCATAAAGGAAAACAAAAGGAAACTGAATTCAAGAGCGTTTAGCATCACTGCAGCTGAATAAATTATTTCGTCTGTAGTAAAAGAAATGCGGAGTTCCGAAAAAGAAGGTAAGTTATGACTATAAAGTTAGTTCACTTTTTCCGTTAAAGTAATCAGTTAGTTATTTGCCTAAGTTTTCCTTCTGATGGATCTTTCGATCGATGGCACAATATGCGCCATAACATATTCAGAACTTATTGTTTTAAAAAAATTGATGTAATAGGGCATTAAACGATGAAACTCTGAAACGAAAATCTTACCAAAAATAATAAACGTAGAACACAAGAATAACTTAATTTACAAATATTAATAATGAGCATGGAGATTAGAAAGACTTAAAAGTATCGTCACTAACCGATTTGTGGCATTATCTTCACTGCTCGCTTGCTGCAGTCTCGGAATAGTTGCCCGTACCGAGACACGCTGGTGTGGTGCTCGTTGCCTGGCAACGTATCACCGTCAGAGACAGAGAAGACTATCGTAAAATGTAGATGCCGTGGCAACATCGATAGTGGGTCGTTGATATTCTACAGTCACTGCGCACTCCATCAGCAGAGATAGATATAGCCAGCCCAGCTGTAAAGGGAAAAAATAAAATTAATAGATCACTGAGAATAATCAAAATGCATATCATTAGGTAATTTAGAAAGAATAGCAATTCGTACTACAGTGGCATTTCGGTCACAGGACTGGAGTATTGTGCTCTGTTTGGCTCCACCGTATTGTTACTTATCTGTGATTTTCCCTACGGACAAGGATAATTTAATCAAAACTGTAGCCAAACATTACAAGTCGAAAGCAGCAGTCAAACACAATCAGAAGATATATTTTGAAAAGTACTTTTGTTAAACGTAAATGTGTAATGAACGCTTGCAAGTCCAAAATAAGGACACATGATAATCGTGACTATTATGTGGTTAAAATTACAACATGTATCTGGAAAGTTCGTGAATGGTCTCACAAAATAAAGACAGCAAGAGTTACAAATAAAATACATTTCCTGGCCTTCAAAGTAATCACCCTTCGATACAACACACTTCTGACATTGGTTTTAAAGTTGTTAGGAACTATCAGGAGACGCTTCTTGTGGAATCACCCGAAGAACCGTGGTTCGATATCCGCAACGTCTGCGTGCTGAACTTTCTCACTCAAAGCAACTTTTCTTCGACATCCTCATTATTCCCAATATTTGGCCCATCAGACTTCTTTTTGTGTCCCTGTCTTAAACTAGCCCTGCAAGATAGTTAATTTAAACACATCCGCTTCCGTTGTACTCGTAGTAATATTTATTTGAACCATAACCGGTTTCGAGATTTTGAAATCCCATCTTCGGGCATACGGAACTGTAACACACAAAGGACAGGAAGGAGGAAATATAATGTAAAATGTTTGTAAAAACTAAGAGACCAGATTGCCGAAACAAGGCCACCGTAAAGAATTTAGTAATAAATAACATGTGGTCAGGATAGTCAGTGCAGGAGTTCCAATCATTGCTTTTTGGCTGAAATAGAGAAAATAAAAATCGAATGGCAGAACAATGAAATTGACTTAAAAATGTATCTTCTAGGCCGATGTGACAAAGTAGACAGAAGAAAACAAGCAAACGCAATACTCACGGTGTCAGCTGCTGTTCAGCCACACGGCAGGAAGACCACCCACTACTGTGGAGGACCCGGTAGGATGTCTTAAAGTGCAGTGAAGCCCACAGCCACCCCTACAGTTTGCCTGTAAACTACGTTATTAAACTGGAAATAGCTATGACACAATACTAGCTTGAGAAGTATTGTGAATTCGTCAATGGTCAAAATTAGCACACAGTTCTATGTTATTCTCAATAATGGGAACGGCGTCCTTAATTGGTATATTGGTATACATGTTAGTAATGTCTAGGCTAGCTATATATGTGTCACTCGTAATAGTGACTATATCTGAGTAGCTAATGAACTGATCCCTATATTTTGTAGTTTACGTAGTAGGAAATTGGTGACGTTACCAGAGAACGCTATTCAACATTTTAGCTAGCCAATAATCAGGAGAGTCAATGGCGTTCAATATCGCTCTCAGAGGAGAATTTAGTTTATGCATCTTACGTGTACCTCTTAGAGTCGCGGTTTTCGGATTCATTAGTATTAGTGGCTTTTTTGAATGAGGTCAAAACTTTGCGTATTCTTCTAATTTTTTTTCTTTTCTTAGCTACGAATTTGTACGTTATGTCAAAGGGACATGCTAGTATATTGCTACTACTCAAAAATTAATGCACTTTCTTTATGTAAGCGGTCCCATAAATAATGGCTGACTTGTGGCCTTTATGAGTTGGTATGATAAGAAACTGGATATCCGTCAGTTTCATATTGACGTTCCGAACTATCTGCAGGTCTTTTACTGAACACGTGTCCTTTGTGTTCCATAACACCACTGGCCAGTGCGTTCTGTTTAGTAAATTCGTATTCAACGGCCTTGGTTTGTGCGAAGTATCACATTTAGATTGGTCAAGGCAACAGTAGTATAAGCTACTAGAATAGTAGCAGTCTTATAAGCAAAAGTGGAGTGCGTATTGCAAGACAAGCCCTTATTCAGCAAGTCTATTTCGACGCGACTGGAGTCATTATTGGTACGGATGTCCAGCTTATTATGAAAATGGAAACTACACGTGAGTTCCTCGACCGAATCTGATCTGTCAGTTCTCAGGCCTGATGTTCTAATCTTCTACTCATGGGTAGGCGTTTTTCTTAAATATTTTTTTGGGTTCAGTAATGTGGACAATATGCGTATACGCATCGTCAAAATTAAAACAGTCAAGCTCTATAGCTAATCGTAAATTGGCATTATATACGTCTTCTTTTTAGGAGTGTCTTTCTTTACATTCTATAGCCTAACTTCTTTCATAATAGCCGTTTTCAGCAACTGCCGTACATAATGTCGCGAGTTAGCATTGTTATTATTGAACAGCTGTTTAATAAAATTGGGAATGACATTATTTTATAGAGGAATTTTGCTGGCTGTGATCCCAGTTGAGGTTCAGATGATCTTCTCACTCAAGTTTAGAAGAGCGAAACAAGTCCTGGCTGCCCAGCAAGGCACTTTATTGCACAAGGTTTGGTACGCAGGACATCCTCAACTGAGAGGCATGAGAATTAATTTAGAGAGATCCGCTTCAGATGTAATGACATTTATTTAAAACACGACCAGTTCCAAAATTTTAAAATCCCATCTTCAGCTGTACTAAACTGTAACATACAAAGCAGTGGAAGGAAGAAATATAATGACAGCTGCCGGCCGCTGGTGGCCGAGCAGTTCTGGCGCTACAGTCTGGAACCGCGCGACCGCTACGGTCGCAGGTTCGAATCCTGCCTCGGGCATGGATGTGTGTGTTGTCCTTAGGTTAGTTAGGTTTAAGTAGTTCTAAGTTCTAGGGGACTTATGACCTCAGCAGTTGAGTCCCATAGTGCTCAGAGCCATTTGAACCATTTTTTTTTAATGAAAGCTATGTGAAAAACCAAAGGAGCAGACTAGTGAAACCAGGCGACTTACTTATGTTATTTGGTAATATATAATACATGGTCTGGACAGTCACTGCAAGAGTTCCAGTCATTGCATGTTGGCGGAAATTGAAAAGAGAAAAACGGAGAATCCCAGTAACGAAATTGACCTAAAATGTATCTTTCGGGTGGGTGGGACGAAGTAAATAGAAGACGAGGACAAGCACAGTTCCCAGACTGTCCGCCGCCGGGCAACCGCACGGAAGGAACTAGGGATGTTGATAAAATGTTGATATATCGATATCTTTTCCAAAAAGTGACTACGTATGTCGTGCCCCGCGATTTATCGATGTACCGACTGGAAAATAGGAATAACGAGTGTCGATATTTTTAATTGTATTATATATATTTTACAATTTTCGGACAATATTTTAAGTTCTTATTTTGAAATTGTGCTAGGATATAATTTTACGTTCACTGTGTGAAGGAGCCTCACTACTTTTTGTGCTTTGTTCACTTTCAGTCTTTCTCAAATGATGACCTAAAGTCCGGAAATGAGTGCACGATCAAATTACGGCACTTTAGTGGTACAGGTAGGCCTTGATCATACAAAGTTCCAATCTTTCTCTTTGACTGTGTGAAGCAAGTATATGTGGCACAGAAGAAGAACATTGATTGCACTGGTTGGTGGCGGTGTCAATGGAATAACAAGATTTCCGATGAGAAGAAACAACACACCAGTTGCATTTGCTGTTCCTTCACACCGACATTCTTTAAAACCAGTAGCCGTAAAATGGTGAACGATAATCTAAACGACAAGACTGCGGGGCACGGAGACGTGTGAGAGGAGGTGCTGACGTAATCGGCGCTTCGCGCTACTATCAGAAACTGAAACGTTTAGGATCACCACGCAATTTTGACACTACAACTGCTAGGTCGCTGGCGTTTGCAGAAATGAAGAAACGGGGATATCGGCATGCAGTGTTCCGGACAAATCCGAACACAGATCCGTTGGACACTTTTTACTGTGCCTGTTACATGGAGTTACCATTGTTAGGTAAGAGGTTATCGCCAGGCGCTAACGTGCATCATTTTCCTTTCAATTCTTGCTCTAAGGGTGATAGGCAGGCTGCTAGCTTGTTGATTTACAGACTGATAATAAATCAATACTTTAATATACAGCTCTAAAACCGGCAATATATTTACAATGTGCAGCTGATATTTTTATAGTCAGCTACGTCGATATTTTTTCCACCGATGTATCGGTATGTCGACGTTTTTCTATAAATCACGAGCCGATAAAGGTATATTTGTAAATATCGATATATCAGATTCCTAGTAGAACGCAAGCCACTAATGTACGGAGGGCCACGCCGGAGGTCTGGAAACGCGGTGCGGTGCAGGCATTTGGCAACCTTTCCACTGTGATGATCATGAAATTTGACGGGGGACAGTGAAAATCTGTGACGTCCTTCCACGGGGGGAATCATATGTCGACGGCACAAATCAGAGAGCAACATTAAGAAATTATTCTTATATTCATGGTGTTATGGCAGATATACTGACATTGGAAATAACAGTTCAGACACCGAAATAAATATTAGTACACTGAAGTCGATCTCTTTAAAGTAATTATTGTGCCTCTCAGTTGCGGATGTCCTATGTACCAACTCTTGTAGCCCTGAAAAACTTTAACTCTGCAGAATTTCTGCGTGACCACGGTGCTTCGAGCGAGTCCACAACAAGCATTTGCTAACAGTTCCCAATAGCGTATATTGTAGCTAATGATGATCGCTGTTAAGGGCAGTACAGCTATTTGGGTAATCCTTGCTCCCTTCGTTTTCTGAGACCATCCACCGATCTTCAGACGCACCTCGTATTGCAGTTTACTGTGTCCAAAGGTTCGTATAAAGCTGACTGTGCCGTGCGCAATTTTCGTTGACAAAACAGTGGAACTGGATTGAAAGCTGGAAGCGTCAGAGGAAAAAAAAAATGTTTCATCGATTTGGAAGAAGTACATAATTTAATAAATGCTCCTAATTATTAAACTGAACACTCAAATCACTTCACTGCAACCTCAGAGATACTCTTAATTAGTTTACACGTGCTTATATGATGGAATAAGTTCGGTAGTTACGCACTATCACAATCGGAAAAACAGCCACAGCATCGTTCGCTGCGATGCTGAGTGGCAGGCGGTCGTAAGCTCTCACCGACGTTTACGTTCATTTATAGCACTCGCTACTCGCTTAAACACAGATGCAACTGGTGATGAATGGCGGCATGGAACTTGTGTAATGACAACCGCCGTACAGCTACTGCCCATCTGCTGAGCCGATATACTGAGGTATTTGAACCTAGTGCCATGCTGAGAGTCGTGACTCTCATGTTCCCGCGTTACACGTCTGCTCATTTCAGACGCTGTCTCCTGTTCTCGTGCCTTGCCAACTTCCTCTGAGGTACGTGCTTCCGTATCTTCTGCTGTGTATAACAGTTACTAATTATACTACACAATGGTCGATCTATCCGATGTGACCAAGGTACTAGTGGCAACATCACATACACTATGAGGAAAACGAAGTAAACATAGTTAAAGTATGGGAAGTTTGACATAAATATTTGATCTCATACCAAACATATTTGTGTATGTGTCAAGTGAATCTCTGTCTTCCTCTACAGTTTTTGCCCTCTGCAGCTCCCTCTAGTACCATGGAAGTTATTCCCTTATGTTCTGTCATCCTGTCCCTTCTCCTCAGCCGGCCAGGGTGGCCGAGCGGTTCTAGGCGCTAAATTCTGGAACCGCGCGACCACTACGGTCGCAGGTTCGAATCCTGTCTCGGGCATGGATGTGTGTGATGTCCTTAGGTTAGTTAGGTTTAATTAGTTATAAGTTCTAGGGGACTGATGACCTCAGAAGTTATGTCCCATAGTGCTCAGAGCCATCTGAACCATTTTTTTTTCTTCTCCTCGTTAGTGTTTTCCGCATATTCCTATCCTCTCTGATTCTGCGCAGAGCCTCCCCATTCCTTGCCTCATCAGTCCAGCTAATTTTCAACATTCATCTGTAGCACCACATCTCAGATCCTTCGATTCTCTTCTCTTCCGGTTTTCCCACAATCTATGTTTCACTACCATACGATGCTGTGCTCTAGTCGTACATTCTCAGAAATTTCTTCCTCAAATTAAGACCTATGTTTGATACCAGTAGACTTCTCTTGGTCTGGAATGCCTTTTTTGCCAAAGCTAGTCTGCTTTTGATGTACTCTTTTCTCCGTCCATCATTGGTTATTTTACTGCCTGGGTAGTAGAATTCCTTAACTTCACCTACCTCGTGACCATTATCCTGATGCTACTCGCTGTTCCCATTTCTGCTACTTCTCAGTACTTTCGTCTTTCTTCACTTTCCTCTCAATCCATATTCTGCACTCATTAGACTATTCCATTCAGATCGTCACGTAATTCTTCACTTTCACCCAGTAGAGCAACGTCATCAGTGAATCGTAAGACTGATATCCTTTCACATCGAATTTTAATTCCACTCCTGAACCTTTCTTTTATTTCCATCATCACTTCTTCGCTGTACAGATTAAACAGTACAAGTGAGAGACAACATCTCTGTCTTACACCCTTTTTAATCCGAGCACCTCGTTCTTGGTCGTCCACTCTTATCATTCCCTCTTGGCTCTTGTATACATTGTGTTATTACCCGTTCTCCCTTTAGCTTACCTCTATTTTTCTCAAAATTTCGAACATCTTGCACTATTTTACATTGTCGAAAGTTTTTTACAGGCAGAAAAATCCTATGATCGTGTCCTGATTTTTCTTGAGTCTTGCTTCCGTTATGAATCGCAATGTCAGAATTCCCTCCCTGGTCCCTTTACGTTTGTTAAAGGTTAACTGATCGTCATCTAACACATCCTCCATTTCCTTTCCCATTCTTACTGATGTTATTATTGTCAGCAACTTGGTTGCATCAGCTGTTAAGCTGATTGTGCGATACTTCTAGCACTTGTCAGCTCTTGCAGTCTTCGGAATTTTCCACAAGTCGAACGGTACGTCCCCAGACTCATACATCCTACACACCAACGTGAATAGTTACGAGTTAAGATATGTTAAAGACCAAAGTACAGGTTGGTAATAGCCACTCGTAAAACAGAAATAATGAAATGATATCTAGTTATACTCGTCCCGCTACTTCGCGAGCTACCAAAGACGTTTGAGGAAATAAACTTACAACAAGACATTGAACCACTTTTTGACAAATATCTTTTAACAGCTACTGAGTACGGTTGACGTAAAAGAATCTTTGCAGAGAAAGCGGTTTATGAACCCACACATTCACCTCTGGTGGATCTAAACAAGGAAACTACTCTGTTGGCATCTAGAAACCTTTCCGTTCTGATGATCACAAAATTTTACGGGGGTAACTGAAAAGGTGTGACTTCCTTTCACGGACGGGATCATATCTCGGCAGCACTAAACAGAGTGTCACATTACGAAATTACTCTTTTACCCGCAGTGTTCTGGCAGATATACTGACACTGGAAACAACAGCTCACACACCGAAATAAATGAAGTGTTCTGATATTATCACTTACGACTCTGAAGTTCAACGCGGAATAAATTTAAAGGCTGCATATATAGTCTTACTATTGATGGATGTAAATTCTCTGAGAACGTCAAGTTCGTATTTGCGATATTCACCGGTACGTTAGAATGAGATTTACAAACTGTGTGTTCACATTTTCGTTACAAGGCTTGGGGATATAAACCGATGTTGAAGTAGAATTAACTGGTCAGAGAACGATTGTCACTGCCGTATAAAACCAATAATCCCATCAAAGCCCTTGATACACGATGGCGGGTTGTCTCATCCGTCTTGCTCTCACTGGCGTCCCTTTGAGGGTCGGGTACAGCCGTCTACTCTCGCTATAGACGCCGACGTCAATCACTGTTAGGTATTCGATCAGGATCTGTTAGGAATGACAGGGCTTAACTGAAAAATATTCCTGTTTGACAACGAGCTCCATCTTGTCTTTGTCGATATTCGTTCCACTGGTTTGACACTCTCACTTAATGTCTTGTAAGGATCCTTTCATATCTGCGTATATTAAACGACTTATTTATTCTATTATCTGTACATGACATATATTATAATGTCTCCTAGTGCATGATCCTTCGCTGTGGAGTTCCTACCAGCAACAGTTACTTGGTTTCATTGACGTTATTCGTGTCACAATAACAGTTGCTTGAGCACTTATGACTTGAATAATAAAACAAAATCTACATCAGCAAATTAATATTCTTTAAATATCATCCTTCAGTGATCTCATGTCCTTTCTTTAGTTATTAATTTGGTAATGTGTGTGGCATTTAATTTTTAATCCAGTCAAAATGACCGTCCGTTTTGAGCTATAGTTGAGAGTGCAATAAGTCGCTATATCAAAACTTCTGACAACCTAGCCATCAAATTATACAGAGACTTTTACTTTATTCCCACTTCACAACATGATTTAGCCTGTCGTACTCTTAGTTTAATCGAAAAATAATTGGTATTTACAAAATAAGTGTGTGATCGTTAGCGTTGGTGATCTATAGAGATTTCAGTACTTTTTCACAATTTAAAAGGGTGGAACAACAGAAACTAGTTACTACGGTTGGCCATAGAAACACAGCTGCGAAAAACTGCCAAATTACTTCGTTTCTAAGCAGGGTAAGTATACAATCAGTTGCATATACGGAACGTCGCTTCACGCCTTTTGTAAACAAGGATGCAGAGAGGAGAAGAGTATTTAAGTGAGAATGTTAAGTTATTTTATCCTTGGTTCGTTGGTTTCACTGTCTGATAAACGGAAAGATCTTAATGGTAACAGGCAAGGTGGTGGGAGTAATACGAATAGTACTTTCTTCTCCTTGAATATGGAAGAAAAACTCAACTCCAGTGAAAAATATGTTAGTATTGGACGAAGGGAATATTTGTTATGTCGTTACTTCTTTTCAGTAATGTTCCATGAGTCTAAGGAGAAGCCGTCGTCCGAATTTAATCAGACTCGGTGTAATAAATGTTGTCTCTTACTTGTTTGTCGTTGTTTGATAACCGATTTAAGGACTGCGCTAACGTATGACTTGCCTGTACAGTAACATCTCGTGTCATACTGCTCAATGTACGACTTTTTGAAGGCTATTAGTGACGGTCGAAATCGCTCAAGTGTGAAACCACATAATATGGATTACTTAATAGCTGAATTTACACTGCCATTGTTGTTGTTTAGCCAATCACCTGCTTCCAAGAAATGCTGTTGCTTTAATCTTCGGCTCGAAGACAGGTTTGATGCGACATTCCACGCAAGTCAATTCTGTGCAGTCATCTTGATATTTGGATAACTGTAGCAACCTGTATCAATTTGGATGTCCTTACTGTCGTCCAGCCTTGGTCGTCCTTTGTAATGTAACCTCTCTAAACTAACATTCAATACCAAATAAGTTTCTTGATGTCTTAAAACGTACCATGTCAGCCGTTTCCGTCTTTAGTCAAGTTCCTTTCGGGACGATTCGATTCAGAGTCTCTTTCTGCCATCCAATCTATCCATCTAATCATCAGCATTATTCTGTAGCACCTCATTTCAATGCCCTTTGTTCTCTTCTAGTCTGTTCAGCGAACCACTGTAAACTGCTTATGGAAGTGGAGGAAGGTCTTTCGTACAATCTCTGCAGAACCTTTCAGGTATCTCTTCTGGACCTGATGCTATTGTACTACTAACCGATTTTAGTTGCTATACTACTCCGCCATCGGTTGTCTCAATATCTATCATTTCGACAACCATCGAATGAACGTCGAAATGCGAAATAACTACCTCCTCTTCTAGCAGCAGTTTATTGTAGTTCACGGGAGCAACGAATGGTACCTAGCGACTGGAAAAAAGCGCAAGTCAATCCCGGTTTCAAGAAGTTCATAGTACAGATGAACACAGTCATGTCTAAAAAATATCCTCATGCAATCCGGAAACATATATCTTGGGAAACTCAGCTCGCGCTGTTCCTCCATGAGATCCATAAAGCTGTAGTCAACGGTGCTCAGCTTGAAGGCGTGTTCCTTCACTCCGGAAAGGCATTTCACTGCCATATAATGAAAAATGTACGAGCTTACCGAGTATTAAATAGTTTTTCCGACTAGATTCAAGACTTACTTGCAAATAGAACTCAACACATCGTTCTTATCGCCACAGAATTAACAGATGTAAAGGTAATTTCCGGAGTGCTCTAAAAAGTATGATAGGACCTTACTATTTACACTATACAGGACGGTCCTTTGATAGTGAATCTCACGAAATAAGCGCCAAACGAAAAAACTACTAAGAACGAAACTCGTCTAGCTTGAAGGGGGAAACCTGATGGCGCTATGGTTGGCCCACTAGATGACGCTGTCATAGGTGAAACGGATATCAACGGCGCTTTTTTAAATAGGAAACTCCATTTTTTATTACATATTCGTGTAGTACGTAAAGAAATATGAATGTTTTAGTTGGACCACTTTTTTCGCTTTGTGGTAGATGGCGCTGTAATAGTCACAAACTTATAAGTACGTGGTGTCACGTAACATTCCGCCAGTGCGGACGGTATTTGCTTCGTGATACATTGCCCGCGTTAAAATGGACCGTTTACCAATCGCGGAAAAGGTCGATATCGTGATGATGTATGGCTGTTGCGATCAAAATCCCCAACGGGTGTGTGCTATATATGCTGCTCGGTATCCTGGACGACATCGTCCAAGTGTCCGGACCGTTCGCCGGACAGTTACGTTAGTTAAGGAAACAGGGAGTGTTCAGCCACATGTGAAACGTCAACCACGACCTGCAACAAATGATATTGCCCAAGTAGGTGTTTTAGCTGCTGTCGCAGCTAATCCGCACATCAGTATCAGAGAAATAGCGCGATAATCGGTAATCTCAAAAATGTCGGTGTTGAGAATGCTACATCAACATCGATTGCACCCGTACCATATTTCTATGCACTAGGAATTGCATGCCGACGACTTTGAACGTCGTGTACAGTTCTGCCACTGAGCACAAGAGAAATTACGGGACGATGACAGATCTTTTGCAGGCGTTCTATTTAGGGACGAAGCGTCATTCACCAACAGCGGTAACGTAAACCGGCATAATATGCACTACTGGGCAACGGAAAATCCACGATGGCTGCGGCAAGTGGGACATCAGTGACCTTGGCGGGTTAATGTATGGTGCGGCATTATGGGAGGAAGGATAATTGGCCCACATTTTATCGATGGCAATCTAAATGGTGCAATGTATGCTGATTTCCTACGTAATGTTCTACTGACGTTACTGCAAGATGTTTCACTGCATGACAAAATGGCGATGTACTTCCAACATGATGGATGTCTGGCACATAACTTGCGTGCGGTTGAAGGGGTATCGAATAGCATATTTCATGACAGGTGGATTGGTCGTCGAAGCACCATACCGCGGCCCGCACGTTCACCGGATCTGACGTTCCCGGATTTCTTTCTGTGGGATATTTGCCATCGTGATCCACCGACAACGCCCGACAACATGCGTCAGTGCATTGTCAATGCATGTGCGAACGTTACGGAAGGCGAACTGCTTGCTGTTGAGAGGAATGTCGTTGCACGTATTGCCAAATGCATTGAGGTTGACTGACATCACTTTGAGCATTTATTCCATTAATGTGGTATTTATAGGTAATCACGCTGTAACAGCATGCGTTCTCATAAGTGATAAGTTCACAAAGGTACATGTATCACATTGGAACAACCGAAATAAAATGTTCAAATGTACCTAAGTTCTGTATTTTTAATTACAAAAACCTACCTGTTACCAACTGTCCGTCTAAAATTGTGAGCCATATGTTTGTGACTATTACAACGCCATCTATCACAATGCGAAAAAAGTGGTGCAACTAAAACATTCATATTTCTTTACGTACCACACGAATATGTAATAAACATTGCGGGTTCCTATTTAAAAAAGCGCAGCTGATATCCAATTGACCTATGGAAGTGCTATCTAGCGGGCCAACCATAGCGCCATCTGGTTTTCCCCTTCAAGCTAGACGAGTTGCGTTCTTTATAGATTTTTCGTTTGACGCTTATTTCGTGAGATATTTGGCTCGGTCACGATCAATGTACCACCCTGTATATAAATCTACATCTACATCTACATTTATACTCCGCAAGCCACCCAACGGTGTGTGGCGGAGGGCACTTTACGTGCCACGGTCATTACCTCCCTTTTCTGTTCCAGTCGCGTATGGTTTGCGGGAAGAACGACTGACTGAAAGCCTTCGTACGCGCTCGAATCTCTCTAATTTTACATTCGTGATCTCCTCGGGAGGTATAAGTAGGGAGAAGCAATATATTCGATACCTCATCCAGAAACGCACCCTCTCGAAACCTGGACAGCAAGCTACACCGCGATGCAGAGCGCCTCTCTTGCAGAGTCTGCCACTTGAGTTTGCTAAACATCTCCGTAACGCTATCACGGTTACCAAATAACCCTGTGACGAAACGCGCCGCTCTTCTTTGGATCTTCTCTATCTCCTCCGTCAACCCGATCTGGTACGGATCCCACACTGATGAGCAATACTCAAGTATAGGTCGAACGAGTGTTTTGTAAGCCACCTCCTTTGTTGATGGACTACACTTTCTAAGGACTCTCCCAATGAATCTCAACCTGGTACCCGCCTTACCAACAATTAATTTTATATGATCATTCCACTTCAAATCGTTCCGCACGCATACTCCCAGATATTTTACACAAGTAACTGCTACCAGTGTTTGTTCCGCTATCATATAATCATACAATAAAGGATCCTTCTTTCTATGTATTCGCAATACATTACATTTGTCTATGTGAAGGGTCAGTTGCCACTCCCTGCACCAAGTGCCTATCCGCTGCAGATCTTCCTGCAGTTCGCTACAATGTTCTAATGCTGCAACTTCTCTGTATACTACAGCATCATCCGCGAAAAGCCGCATGGAACTTCCGACACTATCTAGTAGGTCATTTATATATATTGTGAACAGCAATGGTCCCATAACACTCCCCTGTGGCACGCCAGAGGTTACTTTGTCTGTAGACGTCTCCCCATTGATAACAACTTGCTGTGTTTTGTTTGCTAAAAACTCTTCAATCCAGCCACATAGCTGGTCCGATATTCCGTAGGCTCTTACTTTGTTTATCAGGCGGCAGTGCGGAACTGTATCGAACGCCTTCCGGAAGTCAAGGAAAATAGCATCTACCTGGGAGCCTGTATCTAATATTTTCTGGGTCTCATGAACAAATAAAGCGAGTTGGGTCTCACACGATCGCTGTTTCCGGAATCCATGTTGATTCCTACAGAGTAGACATGATACGCGAGCAAACAACATGTTCTAAAATTCTACAACAGATCGACGTCAGAGATATAGGTCTATAGTTTTGCGCATCTGCTCGACGACCCTTCTTGAAGACTGGGACTACCTAGAAAGCGTCGGAAGCTCTTTAAGACTGCAGATGAAGCGGCTGTCTGTGACAAAACAGCGACGCCAGAAGACAATACAGAGCGAAAACATTACATACAGGGGACTGATGAACGGTGAAGGCTCTGACAGAAGGAATCAACTACTCTACAGCTACACCATCGATGGCAAATTGCTAGTAATTTCTCAGTTTATTCCACTACGTGTTTCGAAGCATAAAGCTTCGTCTACATGTGCCATCAGCTGCGTATCTTTGCCGTTGTTTAGCTTTCAGGGACTTTGTGCATTTCCAACTGTGCGAGAGAATCAGATATATCTGCCTGCGAGAATACAACATGAATTAGTCCTGTTTCACAATCTTTCGAAAAAAATGTGCAAACTGATTAAATCCTGACCTTTACTATTAATCTCTTTAATTAAACAAAGTGGTCCCCGTGCGTTAATCATCTGCCTAATAATGCAGTTTGTGAAATGATTCCTGTGCGTTGACAATTTTCGTAGCAAACTCGTCCTGAAATGAAAACATGTCACCTCGTAATTAACTGGTTGGAAACGCGGTTCTTGCTGCTCTCTGCGTGCCAGTTGCAAATTTCTAACTACAGTTGCTGGGAGATTAGTGCAGTGCTCCGACCAACAAGTAAACTATTGTAAACAAATCACTGAGTGAGACATTCCTTTACATAAAAATCACTTGGATCGAGGACGGGGACAATATTCCTTTAACAAAGTCTATTTAAACTTTCTGATACTTATTAATTGTATGAAATTCATGTCAAAAGATTCATTAACATTGTGAAAGGGCAACACTGATACGAAAGTCTTATCCTCGAAGACGTTAGACAAATCATTAATAAATACGAAAAATGTCTGATAGTGGAAATTACTCAATCTTCAATGAAAAAACTGAATTTTGCTGATGTGTGTGTCTCATTCAACAATTAATCTTAACTATGTCACTGCAGTGCCAATAAAAAAAAATTATTACCTTCATTCCTCTTCATACTCTTTTCATTCTAAACCACTAATCAAATCTTTCTCGTTTGTATCACAATATTCAGATACAAATTGTTTTACTTAAACACAGATGCACTTAACTTTCCGTCTACATTGCTATGACTCCTCTGCTCGGCATCTGTCTCACTACTACCCTAAAGATGGAACTGCGCGCTCATCGCTGCCAAGCAGCGATGACGAAACATGCACGTCGTCCAACGACACAGCTGCTCCGACCTAAGACTGCGGGCGAAAAATAGCTTTTGAGACATCCAAAGTATGTACAAATTCCAGAAATGCAAATAATAAACTCCGAATAGAAATGTTTCAGTACACGTATTGCGCAGCTGACGTATCAAAATGAAAGCTACAGTTGTGAAAAGTGGTGTACTAAGATAATTACGAGGACATGAATGTGTGGCGGTCGGTCCAGTGAGTAATGGGGAATCACACTCACGGCAAACAAACGCATGGAACTAGAACAAAAAACGCTAAATTTTGGAGAGGGTTTCGGACAGAAATGAATTCAATAGTAATGTAAGGAAGTAAGTGGTTGAACTCAGGCATTGTTGCAGCAACCACAGCGCACAACTGGACATCACGACATGGAGGCGACTGGTGCAGACGGTCCAGAGGCCAGCTGACCGCGGCGACGGAAGTGACTGACGTAGGAGCCAATGATGTGTGGACCCGAAGTGGTTTTTGTTCCATTACCATGCCTTTGTTTGACATGGGTATGACTCCCCAAGACTGGCTGTCCCTAACGCCACACGTGTACGTTCCCATAATTATAGGAGTACACCACTTTTCACAACCTTAGCTTACATTTTGCAATGTCAACACCACAGCACTTGCAGGCTGGTAGTCCCTTCTCTTGTTCGCAACTGATGGCACCTGAATATGAGGAACTATGCTTCGCTTGCCAATAATTTCTTAAAATTCCACCAATGGTATCGGTGTTTTATTCTATACTCCGAACACCATGAAACAAATCTCACTTCACGCGGTCCTGAGTTACCTTTATGAAAACAATTAGGCCCCAACTAATTCTGTTAAATAATTTGATTGACTTTACATAGGTCAACATGCTGACCATGTGGTTGTCAGCGCTCATCCTTTCTTGCTCTTTCAGCCAATATCGATGTCGTCGTCTAATTACAGTTCTCGATCCGTAAATTTACATCATACCCCAGAATTATCCATAAAATCTCGTCAAATTTGTTTCCCTTTAAAATGTTGTTAACAAAGTCCAGGATTGACAAAATTCTTCTCAAATTGTCACACAACCGCGAAGTACGCGTTACTGTTCTTCCGACATTTTTTTTTCTGTTGTGGCTTCAGACTCTTATAGCACACGAATTTTGGCTCACTCTACGTAAGTAATCTAATTTCCGTCGGGCTGAAACCATAACTGCCTGATGTTGATCCCACCTTCCCTCAGTGACGGAATGATTCCACACGTTCGCTTCTTCATTCTTGTGTAATATATGTAGGATGACGCAAAAAGAGAAACACCGACAACGCTTAGTATATTATGCGAGATGGCAAAATGATCGGTTTTCAAGAAGGAACCCATATATGGAAACGCAGGTAACTTGGGCGCTGGAAACTGTCGAAGTCTAAGACCAAACGGCTCTGAAAATTTCTTCCGATTAGTTTTGGTGTCTGAATGCGAAATGTGTGCAACCTTTTAGCCATCTGTGTGGCGCGGATGGACGACCTCAGCCTAATAACATTCGTGCGTATGCGCCACATTTCTCCACACAGTCCTTGCGCGTATCCTACTGCGGACGTTGTGGGGTCCTCCAGTGCATGCAGTGCGATATTAACCAGTACGCACCTGCGGGTACGACCGACGTGGTGCTTGCATCCGGCAAAGCGAATTGCAAAGGGAGAACTGCTGAATGGTTGTAACCCGCCAGGTTCGCCGAGAGCGGTAACGCGCTGCTTCCTGGACTCGGGTAGGCTCACCGGCCCTGAATCGACTCCGCCCGGCGGCTTAACGACGGAGGCCGGTGTGCCGGCCAGCCTGGATGTGGTTTTTAGGCGGTTTCCCACATCTCACTAGGTGAATACCGGGCTGGTCCCGACGTCCCGCCTCAGTTACACGGCTCGCAGACATCTGAACACATTCGGACTATTCCAAGGATTACATTAGACACAGACAGTTGGGGTACGCTAATTCCATCCCGGGGGGTACGGGGTGGCGGCAGGAAGGGTATCCGGCCACCCCTTAAATTAACCTTGCCAAATGCGATTAACCACGCCGACCCTGCGTCATTGCGGGAAAAAGGCACAAGCAAAGAAAGAACTGCTGAAAGATTGTACGTGGAACGTTTTCCAAGCAGACGCACATATCATTCCATGATTGTGGCGATAGAGAGATGCCGGAGAGACGCCAGAAAGTTGCACGTGCGTGTATTCTGCATGAGGTGAGTTCATTGTACTGTGAAGTAGTAGCTCTTTGTGCTTTGTATTTGCGAACACTATCTCTGGTCTACTGTTTGTCCTCTGGTTGGTGCCGAAACGTGGTGCAGGTTGTCCACGCCCAGCTAGATCATTACAGTTTGAGGAGAACGCGCTGACAGTGTTCATAGAGAACACAGCCACCACCAGACCCGACAGGTGGCACAGGCGATGAACGCGGTTAAAAGTGCTGCGTGGTGCCTCGTCCAGCAACACGGGGTCCAACCACGCCATCTGCAGGAGATCCAGACAGGCATTACGGGAGGAGGACTACCTGCGACAGGTACAGTTTGCGCAGTGGTATTTAAAATAACCCAATACTCCATCCACACCTCCAACCACACTTCCACAGCTTAGTGAAGTTTACCGATGAAGGCACGGTTACTGGAGATAGGATGTTAAACTTGGACAACATGCATGTTTGGACTGATGGAAATCCGGTTGCGCAGGCGATTCAAAATCACCAATATAGGGTCGGTATTAGCATCTGGATTGGGATACCTGTTGACCATATCATTGAGGTATATATAACAGGACCGATCTATTTCACATTCATTAGAGACGTTTGGCTTACCTTATCGAATGTAGTGCCATTAAATGTTTGTATGAACATATAGCTGAAACAGGACGGAGTTCCAGCACGCTTTCATGTCGATTTGCGGAATGCGTCGCATATACCAGTACAAGGTTTGGAAGAGGTGGACCAGTTCCATGAGCAGCACGGTCGCCAGATCTGATACCAATCGACAATCTTCCGTGGGGTAGTATGAAGAGTATGGTGTATGGCACACCTGTAACGTCAGCGGAGGACGTTATCGCTCGAGTCCACGGAGTGGTTGTAATAATTTTAAAGACACCTGCACTTATGCGTGAAGCTCAGCAGCGCCGATGTAGGCTCTGCACTGACATAAAAGGTTCGCAGTTCGAAGCCCATTGCTAATGCAGACGGCGCGATCTGCTACTCCTTTTGGGTTTATTGAAGTGATATGGAACACCCACACTTCTCAGACTTCGACACTCTTCAGAGCCCAAGACGTGCATTTCCTGATATACGTTGCTGCTTGAAAACCGACAAGTGCACCTTCCCGCATTAACATACTGAGTGGTGTCTTTTTGTGCACCCTGTATATTGGTCCGCTTCTGCTGAAACCTCTGTTGGTAGAATATTACAGTCAACAAACTATCTCCGTCCGAACAGGCCTAGGAAGGCCCAACTGATACCGACCGGCCGCCGTGTCATCCTCAGCCCACAGGCGTCACTGGATGCGGGTATTCTACTGTAACGACGCAAGTTTGTATAAATGATTTTTCTTTTGACATATGACCATGTGCAGACTTCGTCACCTACGTCAGTTACAACACACTTCAAAATTATTTAAATTCTTTTTAAATTCTCTCTGAATGGTTCTTGAACGAAACAAAACTGTAATTAAAACATCATCATTTGAGTCGTATGCGCAGAGTTACGTCACTCAGTCCAATTGGTTTGCGCAAACTTTTTCAATTTAGATGTCGTTTGTTTCTTCTCAGAAATTATATTAATGCAAGTGATCTGATTTAATAAATATTAGAACCACATTGAATAAACTTTCAAGATTCAAACCCGCGATGGACGTTGTCAAAAATTAATAATCTTGTCAAATAAATTACGTAACATAATTCTTCATAAATAAATTCTCGGAACGCGTATTTAAACTTTAGTTGCATCCACTAGTTTATTATCTTCCTACATATAGACGTGAACCTGAGCCTTGACAAGACAGAACTGAACACTTACAACACGATTAAACTTTCTATGACGTCATTGTTGCGGAAACATTACAAATTCTTAACTTTTCAATTTTCAGAAGCACGACGCAACAACTCGGTTTCAGAATCTTCTGTTGCTCTTTGGCTGTCGACCCGCGACGTATAGTGGCCAGCAATTTTCTCTCTGGTCCCGGCAGCGAAGATGCTGTCTCAGTTCGTTGCGCCGCCCTCTCCGTACATGAAACATAAAAAATAAATACAAAACTTTAGACAATTCACAAACATTACAAATATTACAAAAATACATAACCAAAACACTAAATTAAACTTCTATTCACCTGCAAACTGGGCTGACACTGGTGGATGGGTGACTCTTCGATTTCGCGTCCCACTACAGTATCGAGGGGCACATGGTCAGCACACCGCTCTCCCGGCCGTAGGCCTATGTCAGTATGTCAGTTTACGAGACCGGAGCCGCTACTTCTCAACCAAGTAGCTCCTCAGCGAGCCTCACAAGGGCTGAGTGCACCCCGCTTGCCAACAGCGCTCGGTAGACCTGATGGTCGTCCATCCAAGTGGTAGCCCAGCCCGATATTACAGTCAACAAAATAGCAGAAAAATAAGACACAACACAAACATCTAACTCCCTGCGTAGTTCCAAAAGTGTTTGCGTTGACGTTCCGTATAGTGTTTTATAAGGAAGATGTTTCGATCTCTGTCGTATAGGCCATTGGTTACATAAAGGTGATGATAGGAAAGCAAGAAGTAAACAGCACTGCATCTTGGAAAAAATTTTCCTACTCCGCTTGTAGCAATAAAGTTTTCTGGTTTTGTGCACTATGCGATATAGCGTACCGTAGAATTTTTCATATCCGCTACCTTACAAAGAATGTTAAATTAGTACCAAAGACGCCATTTTATTCATCTCATGTTGGGTGTAGCCGAACTAAAAACTAGAACCACAAAATCATCTGGGGCCGGCCGCAGTGACCGAGCGGTTCTAGGCGCTTCAGTCTGGATCCGCGCGACCGCTACGGTCGCAGGTTCGAATCCTGCCTCGGGCATGGATGTGTGTGATGTCCTTATGTTAGTTAGGTTTAAGTAGTTCTAAGTTCTATGGGACTGATGTCCTCAGATGTTAAGTCCCATAGTGTTCAGAGCCATTTGAACCATTTGAAAATCATCTGAACTCACTGTCAGTGAGAAACAAGATAGAAGATGTGCTAAAGGACATTTTAATTGAGAAGTATGACTTTTACAGGAAACAGAAAGAAGAAAGATGAAAACATAGCACCGTATACTGAGTGGTGAGGGGTGGATGACAGAAAAAGCACATTCTTGAAGGCTAGGTATTCAAGATTTTTTTCAAAAACTTGGATAATACCTAGGAGTAAAAAAAGAAAACCTAAAGAAGGGAAAAGTGAAGGCGGAAGATAAATATCTTCGTTGCAGCTCAAGGCTTAGGCATCTCATATGATGATGATAACGATGAAACATCAACACGACTCTGAAAGCCGCGATCATGAGTTTTAGAAAGGTGCTGACAAAGAGAGTCAAGTATTTAATGTGAGTAGGGTAACAGTCACGCAACTGTTTCCACATGCTCGGACACGACATTAATTAACGATGTAGCTGTAACCATAGATAGCATCATTTATTCTGACGTTACGCTACGAACAATGCAAGAAAAAACGCGTCGCTGCCACACAGGAGAAATTCCCACCACAGGAAACGCTGTACACTGAGACTGGCATAACTGCCTCTGGAGTGTCCTTCGTTGCCTAGGGGGTAAACTTTTTTTTAGCTCTCCATTTCACTCTCAGCGTTATAAACGAGGTAATAAATTTACTTTTTTGTCGCCATCTAATTTTGTGCAAGCAGGATATTATGAAGACAGATAGCTTTCCCGAGGAAACTTACGTTTTGCACAAGCGGTTAAAGTCGGCATTCAAGAGCATTCATCTAATGCTCCCAGATTTAGTTCGCACGGTTGCCCGAAGCAGTGCTATCAAGCTGAAGCAGTACGAAAAATTCTGGTTTTACGCTCTGAGACACGCATAAAGGCTACTCACAGAAATATCCTTCCACCGGAGTGGTCATTGAAACATAGCTTTGTTTCCATATGAATTGGAAACTTACACATTTTCAACATCAGATTTCTCGCATGATGGAGTCCTGTTTGGATTGGCACTATGAGCGTCCGATTGTCTTTATGACACTACGTCACTTTCCACACCATCTCTAAAAACTTCCACTGCTACTGATGGTTTGGATGTCTATGCTACTCTATCCTGTGCAAGCCCCTTCATCACCGGGTAATTACTGCAACTTACATACTACTTAATTTGCTTAGTGTATTCATGTCTTGATCTCCCTCTACGATTTTTAACCTTCTCGCTTCCCTCCAATACTAAATTGGTGATCCCTTGATGCCTTAGAATGTGTGCTACCTTACCGGCCTCTTCTTCTAGTCAGGCTGTGCCACTATTTCCTCCTCTCCCCAGATTTACTCAGTGCCTCCTCATTAGTAACGTGGTTTACTCACCTAATCTGCAGCATTCTTTTGCAGCACCACATTTCAAAACCTTGTATTCTCTTCTCCTCTAAGCTATTTATCTTCCATGTTTCACTTCCATACATGGCTACACTCCACACAAATACTTTCAGAAAAAGACTTCCTTACACTTAAATCTATACTCTATGTTAACGAATTTCTATTCTTCATAAACGCTTTTCTTGCCATGTTTAGTCTAAATTTTATGTCCTCTCTACTTCGACCGTCAACAGCTAGGTTGCTTGCCAAATAACAGAACTCATTTACTACTTTAAGTGTCTGATTTCCTAATCCAATTCCCTGAGCATCACCTGACTTAATTAGACTACATTCCATTATCCTCGGTTTTCTTTTGTTGATATTGATCTGATATCTTCCTTTCAAGACTCCGTCCACCCCAATCGTCTTCCATTCCAAGTCATTTGCTGAGAGAATTGCAATATCGTCGGCCAACCTCGAATTTTTCATTTTTTCTCCCTGGATTTTAATTCCTCTTCAAAATTTTTCCTTGGGTTCCTTTACTGCTTGGTCAATAGACAGACTGAGTAACATATGGGATAGGCTAAAACCCTGTTTCACTCCCTTCTCAACCACTGCTTCCCTTTCATGCCCCTCGACTCTTATAACCGCAATCTGGTTTGTGTAAAAATTGTGAATAGCCTTTCGCTTCCTGTATTTTACAACTGCCACCTTCAGAATTTGAAAGAGAGTATTCCAGTAACATTGTCAAAAGCTTTCTCTAAGTCTACAAATGCTATAGACGTAGGTTTGGCTTTTCTTAACCTATCTTCTATGAGAAGTCGTAGCGGCAGTATTGCTTCGTGTTTCCCTACATTTCTGCAGAATCCAAACTGATCTACTCTGAGGTCGGTTTCTATCAATTTTTCTATTCGTCTGTAAAGAATTCGTGTTAGTATTATGCAACCGCGACTTATTAAACTGACAGTTCAGCAATTTTCACACCCATCAACACCTGTTTTCCTGGGAATTGGAATTATTATATTATTCTTGAAGTCCGAGAGCATTCCGACTGTCTCACACATCTTGCTAACGAGACGGAAGAATTTTGTCATGGCTGGCTCTCCCAAGGCTAGAAGTAGTTCTAATGGAATGTTGTCTACTCCAGGGACCTTGTTTGGACTTAGGTCTTTCAGGGCTCTGTCAAATTCTTCATGCAGACTAACGGAGGTCGAAATACATTCATCTGCTCCTTACTCTTCGCCTGTATAGAGCACGATTTAAATCAGCTAGCGGGCTTCATGCGCAGCTGTTAAGTTTCGTCATCTGCAAGAACAATGAGTGTGTTTGTAATTAGAGGAACAACGATTGACATAATAAATCATTTATCAGGTGCGAGTGGGATTAGCACGGTGAGGGTTCTGTAAAAACTTAATTATGTATGTAGACAGTTCGTCCATTCGAGAATCTCGACGATTTTTACCTGATGTCGACAATGATACTGGAACTATATCTGTCCTTGGGACCACAAGACCTCTGAGAATGTTTTAATTTAATGTTTTAAGTCGGATTAGAAATGGGAAAAGAAAATTTTTTGTGTGATATAAATAACAAATTAATAATGTTCCGATTTCTTTTTCCTTCCCTTGTACAGTAAAGGTATGTCTCTTGCCAAATTTCATAATTCTAGGTTAACAGCAAGTACCATTTACGTTTCTATGAGCGAATTTCCGAGCATGAAAATATGTGACATAAATGGCCCTATCTTTTGCTTGCATTGGTTTAGAAGCTTCTCTTTCTTACTTTGGCAAGGGGCCGTAGGCCTTAATATGTGACATACATTTCTACTTGCTACGTCGATCCATTCCCGAGAGAAACGGGCTTTAACAGTGCTTCCCAGTCATCCGAAGTCCAGTGGCCCCCACTGCTCAACACTTCAAACATTGTTTAACATTGACTGCAGAAGTGCATAGAATACGAGGAAGACCCAGACTGCTGTACTCCATTCTTTTTAACACCCTGCCCACAGTCATTGTGGTAGCTACACTCCACGTAGCCCTTCGCTATTCACTAGAAATTCTTCCTGCTAATTTTTAACAATCACACTCTGTAAGTCTCGATGGTCCCTGTCCGTCACTATAAGACGTATCCCTCGTCTTGGTTCAGCTGTAGTTGCTTCGACCATCAGTCGACGTGGGCAGGCCGGCCGGTGTGGCCGAGTGGTTCTAGGCGCTTCAGCCTGGAACCGCGCTACCGCTACGGTCGCAGGTTCGAATCCTGCCTCGAGCATGGATGTGTGTGATGTCCTTAGGTTAGTTAGGTTTAAGTAGTTCTAAGTTCTAGGGGACTGATGACCTCAGATGTTAAGTCCCATAGTGCTCAGAGCCATTTGAACCATTTGACATGGGCAGCCATAGAAGGGCTGAAATGTCCCAATGGATTTACTACTCAGGTGACATTGACTGACTTGACCACTTTCGACGTCACTGAGGCCTGCTGACCGACCCATTCTCCTTTCACTGCTTCTCTACTGACAACATATGCTGAGGTGACAGACGTCATGGGTTAGCAATATGCACATACACAGGTGGCGGTAGTACCGCGTAGGAAAAGTATAAAACAGCAGTTCGCTGGCGGAGCTGTCATATGCATTCAGGTGACTCGTGTGAAAGGATCTCCAACGTGATCGGGGATTAACAGACTTGGTAGTTCGAGCTAGGCGCATGGGCGTTTCACTTCGGAGGTCCTTAGGGAACTCAGTATTCCCAGGTCCACAGTGTCAAGAGTGTGGTGAGAATACCAAACTTCAGTCATTATCTCTCATCACAGAGGTCGCAGTGTCCGACAGCCTTCACTTAACAACCGAGAGCAGAAATGTTTTCGTGGGGTTGTCAGTGCTCAAAGACAAGCAACACATCGTGAAATGACCTCAGATATCAATGTGGGACGTACGACGAACGTATCCGTTAGGACAATGCGGGGAAATTTGCCGTTAATGGGCCATATTAGCAAACGTCCGACGCGAGTGGCTTTCCTAACAGCACGACATAACCCGCAGCGCCACTCGTGGGCTCTTGACCATATCGGTTAGACCCCACACGACTAGAAAACCCCGTGGCCTAGTCAGATGAGTCTCTATTTCAGTTGGTAAGATCTGACGCTAGGGTTTCATTGTGACGCACACCCCACGAAGCCACGCTCCCAAGTTGTCAGAAAGGCACTGTATAAACCAGTGGTGGCTCTGTAATGGTGTGGGCTGTATTTATATAGAACTGACTGAATCATCTGATCTAATTGAACTGATCATTGCCTGGAAATGGCGATGGTGGGTTACTTTCACGCCATTTGCAGCCATTCGTGGAGTTCATGGTCCCAAAAACCACCGGTATTTTCACGGTTGGCAATGCACCCCATCACCAGGGCACAGTTCTTCGTGATTGGTTTGAAAGACAATCTGGACAGTTCGAGCGAATGATTTGGCCATCCAGATCGCCCGACGTCAATCCCATTCTAAATTTATGGGACATAATCGAGAGGTACATTTCGTGAACAAAATCCTTCACGACAACACTTCCGCATTTATGAACGGCAATAGACGCAGCATGGCACATTGTTTCTGCAGGGGACTTCCAACGTCGAGTTCCTGCACTACGCCGAAGTAAAGGAGGTTCGACACGATATTACGAGGTGTCCCACGACTTCTATCACCTCAATGCTATACTGGCGCATTCTCCATGTTGGAGTCTCGTGACAAGTAGGTGTCCATTCTGTGATGCCCAGATGCTTTTGATGAGGTAGTGTACACTACTGCCCATTAAAATTGCTACACCACGAAGACGCGAAATTTAACCGACAGGAAGATGATGGTGTGATAAGCAGACGATTAGCTTGAAACGTCCCCTCAGAAAAATTTATACATGACTGCTTAAACTGACACACAATATTTTTAGCGCAACGCAATCTGACTTTCAATAATCCCTACAAAAGAATGGCCCTGACTAACGTTAACCTATACGTTTCACAGATCGCTTACCTCACAAAGATTTTGGTTACTGGAACTACTGCAATACAGCGAGCGCCACTACTGCCAGCTAAATAAAAGATTCAAACTACGGAAGGCACTAACTACTAATAGGCATAGTTAGCAAATGAAAGATTTTAATAGAGAACAAACAATGTATTTACCTTAATATCATCAAAAGTCAATATATATATAGCAGTTCATGACATCCAATCTTACAAATTTCAAAACTCCGCCATTTCTTTCCCCACATCCACTACTGCTGGCGGCTCACCTCCAACTGCGCAACGCTACGCGCTGTTAACATCCAGCTTCCCAACACTACAATGGCAGACAACAATGCAAACTAGCCACAGACTGCACACAGCACAGCCAGTGATTTTCATACAGAGCGCTAGGTGGTTGTGCCGTTACCAATATAAGAACCTAAACAGCCTACTTACAAGCTTTTCAGAGCACTCACGCAAGGGTGGTGCCGGTGGCGACACCTACAACGTGCTGATACGAGGAAAGTTTCCAACCGATTTCTCATACACAAACAGCAGTTGACCGGCTTCGCCTGGTGAAATGTTGTTGTGATGCCTCGTGTAAGGAGGAGAAATGCGTACCATCACGTTTCCGACTTTGATAAAGGTCGGATTGTAGCCTATCGCGATTCCGGTTTATCTAACGCGACATTGCTGCTCGCTTTGGTCGAGATCCAATGACTGTTAGCAGAATATGGAATCGGTGGGTTCAGGAGGGTAATACGGAACGCCGTGCTCGATCCCAACGGCCTCGTATCACTAGCACTCGAGATGACAGTCATCTTATCCGCATGGCTGTAACGGATCGTGCAGCCACGTCTCGATCCCTGAGTCAACAGATGGGGACGTTTGCAAGACAACAAACATCTGCACGAACAGTTCGACGACGTTTTGTAGCAGCATGGACTATCAGCTCGGAGACCGTGGCTGCCGTTACCCTTGACGGTGCATGACAGTCAGGAGCGCCTGCGATGGTGTACTCAACGACGAACCTGGGTGCACGAATGCCAAAACGTCATTTCTTCGGATGAATCCAGGTACTGTTTACAGCATCATGATGGTCGCGTCCGTGTTTGGCGACATCTCGGTGAACGCAATTGGAAGCGTGTATTCGTCATTGCCATACTGGCGTATCACCCGGCGTGATGGTATGGGGTGCCATTGGTTACACGCCTCGGTCACCTCTTGTTCGATGTGTTAAGACCCGTGACTCTACCCTTCATTCGATCCCTGCGAAGCCCTACATTTCAGCAGGATAATGCACGACCGCGTGTTTCAGGTCCTGTACGGGCCTTTCTGGATACAGGAAATGTTCGACTGCTGCCACCAATTGAAAATGTCTGGTCAACGGTAGCCGAGCAACCGGCTCGTCACAATAGGCCAGTCACTACTCTTGATGAACTGTGGTATCGTATTGAAGCTGCATGGGCAGCTGTACCTGTACACGCCATCCAAGCTCTGTTTGACTCGATGCCCATGCGTATCAAGGCCTTTATTACGGCCAGAGGTGGTTGTTTTGGGTACTGATTTCTCAGGATCTATGGACCCAAATTGCCTGAAAATGTAATCACATGTCAGTTATAGTATAATATATTTGTCCAATGAATACCCGTTAATCATCTGCATTTCTTCTAGGTGTAATAATTTTAATGGCAAGTAGTGTATTTCTCTTTGAGATCATGAGAATATTGTGGGAGAGATTAGGGTCTATACCCACATGTTTACAGTTCCTCCTCGCTCCGTACACGAATAATAGAAGAATTGGTTTAAAGTGGCATGTACCATTCTCTAAAAGACGCAGTCCTTGGACGTAGATTGTGATGGATTTTCTGAATGTTGGCTTTTTAGATGTTTTTGAGAAGGATACCAGCGTTAGTTTACAGCGAGTTCAGGTTAGAGATGAAGGAAAAGACGAGAAAAGGAGAAGATGGTGTACCTGTGACCTCCATCATGCTAAGCTCGTCTGGTTCGTGTTAGCGAAGGTATAAACATTTATATCGGGGGAGAGGCCATCCACCGTAGTCCTCACCTAATACATTTCAATGGGCTGGCGCTTAAGGCGGCAAGCTCACGGAAGAGTGACGGAAATGGAAGAGTAGTCTCATCAAGAAAGATGGAGCCGGGCGGGGCTTGTGTGTCAGGGGTGGAGAGGGGTTGACATCGGTGATGGAGGAAGGGATCGTGTGCTGAGGCGTAGGGGTGGGTTGGTGGTAGCAGCGCGGGCAGGGCGCGGGTGGACCACCGACTTTTTCGTCACCGCCCGTGACGCAGAGGGTGGCGGGGCACACTGGCTCGTCCGGAGAAGCGTGGGTGTGTGGGGGTGAGTGGGCGGGGGGTGGGGGGGCTGGTATGCGGGTGCAGGCTTTGTGCATCCGACAGGGAAGACACGAGCACCAGGGTGCGGTGACCGTGCTCGCTCGCCCGCCGCTAATACGCCTTAATCGCATCTGATTACTCCCGTGGCCCGTCTCATTTAGCGGATCACGCGGCTACTCAATATCCGCGATCGGAACAGAACAGAACAGCCTCGTCGCGTGGCCGTTATCTCAGCCGGTATTAAACCAAAGAGCTCCAAAGCAAATTGCCAATTAATTATTGGCACGACGAGCAAACAAGCTGCACTGCGGAGTTCTGATGGGACAAGGGGGACATGTGATGCTTGTTAAGCCCCGTGACTCTCTCTCTGTCTCTCTCTCTCTCTCTCCCCCTCTCCCCCCCCCCCTCTCTGTCCCGTTTTGTATTTCTCGGCTCGTGATGGCATGACCATATATCAGTACGGTAACCAAGGCTACGATAGTAGCGAGGGATTGCCCACCGTTAAAAAAACAATTAACGTGAGTTCGAGCAACACGTTAGCCACAACAGGCAATAATTTTTTTACGCTGGTGGGTAGCGTGTGTTAAAATAACTCTGATTCGTAAATTTCATTGTTTTTGTTTTAATACTTCTGCCTCTGAGAGCTACGTAACTCATTCCCAAGCTCCACGTCGGAGTTGAGAGAACGTGGATTGTCTGGCGCATGCTGTCAGGACGTGGAGTGGGGATACGTCGCTGGCCAGAGTAGCCGAGCGGTTCAAGGCACTTCAGTCTGGAACCGCGCGACAGCTACGGTCGCAGGTTCGAATCCTGCTTGGGCATGGACGTGTGTCATGTCCTTAGGTTAGGTTTACGTAGTTCTAAGTTCTAGGGGACTGATGGCCTCGGAAGTTAAGTCCCATAGTGCTCAGAGTCATTTTGAGGATATGTCAACAAACGGTAGCACGGGAGTGCCTTTCGCGAGAAACTGAGACGATTTAATTGTCTCCTATTCTGGCTGGATGACGCTATAAGTGATTGTAACACTGCGTGTTATGAACCCCTCCAAGAGCACCACGTGCCATGACGAGCGCGTAGACAGCAGGACAAGGTCGAAAACAAAGGATGAGTAAAGAATCAATTTATGAATATTAAATCAGATGACAGATTCGGGACCATCTGATGAGGAACAAACAGCTACTCTCTCCAAAATCTGCTTATCAATTTTATTTAGATGTATCTACAGATTTTTTTCCCCTTTATTGGAAGCAGCTTAGTACGAATTTTGAAAACATAAGAAGATAAGAAACAATAAAAGCCGGCGATAAAACGGTGACGTAAATTGTAAAACGGCGGAAAATTGCGGAAAGTCAAAACATAAAACGAATGGTGGGCGATGATAATAAAATACAGAGGAAGCCGACAGGGAAATTAGTAGACAGACAATTAAAAAACACGGAGACACTCTAATTTCCGTTCACAAGAGATATAAAAATCACACCTTACGACAGTATGATGTCCGTTCACAACGCTTCGGAAAAGACGCACAACACTTAACAATCCTTTGAAACACTGCACTAAAAAGTCGGCATGAAGAAGACACACTACAGGCAGGGGAGATGGAGGGGGGGCGGACAGATTTGGAGAAACAAAAAGGGAGGGAGGAGGACTCAGAAGGGGGAAGCAGGGCAGACGTGAGAGGGAATGCGAAAAGGCAGAGGAAGGAAACGCAAAAGGACTCAGGGGAGAGAAACGAGGCAGACAGAGGGTAGGTGGGGAAAAACAGTGTGGAAGGGGGGGGGGGGGGAAGGAGCTGGGGAAAAAGACAAAGGAAAGGAGGGGGAGGTGAGGATCAGAGCCGATAGGAGGGATAAATGTAGGGACAGAGGCCATCATGCAGGAGGGGGAGTTGACGGAAGCCACTTTGGGAAAGGAGATGAAGGGTGTAGTGGTGGAGTGGTGGAGGCTAGGGGGGACACAACGGTGAAGGTGCAGCACATGTTCGGGGTTGGAGAGGAGAGGAGCAACCAGGGGGTGAGGGGGATCAAGGCGGCGGGAGGTGTAGAGTAGGCGGATATGTTAGAGGAGTAGGAGCAGATGGGGGAAAGGAATGAGATCATAGAGGATCTGCGTGGGGGACAGGAGGTGTATACGGAGGGTCAGGTGGAGTGCACGGTGCTCGAGGATCTCGAGGGACTTACAGACTTCGGGAGGGGGCGGATATCCAGGTGGGACTGGCATAACAGTGGTTGGGACGGTTTAAGCATTTGTAGGTGTGGAGGATGGTAGAGGGGTTCAATCCCCATGTCCAGCCAGAGAGGAGTTTGAGGAGTCAGAGGCGGTTGTGAGCCTTCAATTGGATAGAGCGGAGATGAGGGATCCAGGTGAGCTGACGGTGAAGGGTGAGGCCAAGGTAGGTGAGGGTGGGGGAGAGGCCGACAGGATGGGCGCAGATGGTAAGGGAGTAATCAAGAGTGGTACGACCTACGATGATTGCCTGGGGCTTGGAAGAATTGATTTTCAGCAGCCACAGGTTACACAATGTGGCAAAAAGGTCAAGGTGATTCTGCAGAATGCTTAGGGACCGTTGGCTGACAGGAGCGAGGACAAGGAATGCGGTGTCATTGGCATCATCTACAGATTCTATCGCGAATTAAAGCATCTAAACAATTACAGAAAGGAAAGAGACCTTATAATAATAAGGTATGAATATGTGATGTCTGTTCGTTCAGGCATGTTCAACAGAACAAACACCATTAATTCATATAAGTGATTCGTCTCAATTGGCAATGAAACCACAACCTTCAGTGCGGATGAACACTTAACGTTCGGCCCCTAGCAGGCATGGGAGATATGCACGGGGAATGCAGATAAGTAGCGACAGGCGGCAGTGTGAGTCAGCGAGGGAGCTTGCCCGGGCATTCCGAGCTGTTTTGATAGACACGGTGTTCAGGTGTCGCAGAGATTAACGCAACTGCGTAAAAAGCAGGAGGTCCCAGATTCGAGACCTCTTCCGGTACACATTTTGACTAGTCGCTCCTAATTCTGCATGAAAACCCAATGCAGCGGATACCGTTAGTTCCTTCCCCTTCTTTTCGTCCCCCCACCCTAGCCCCCCTGCCACCCCACCCATGTCCACCTTTAGTTTACATAATGAATCCCTACATACAGAAGAAGCGAAGCCTGTACACAGATTTTTGCTGCCGTCAGTTGGAGAGGAATTCATAATTTCATCAGTATTGAGTTGTCCATTTAAACGGAGGGTCTCGTAGGCCTTAAGACGCTCACGGACACAGAAAAGCCCGTTATTCCAACGGTGGACGCAGCGATAGGTTTGCAAACCTCTGGGGTAGAGAGGAAGCGGCCAATTCTGTCGACCAGCAGGCAACAGCTAGCCGCTTGACAAGCCAGCAAGTTGGCAGCAGAACTACTTTTCTCAGGTGTAGGCAAGCCAGTATGAGGTGTCCGCCAGTTAGCAAAACCCTAGAGAACCGTATCTCCCGCAAAAACGTCTTCTCTATAGCTACGCTCTGGCTTGCTGCGGTAAATTTTGATGGTTCGTTACTTTGGCCACAGTCTAGTAATGATGCTCGAATTCGATCGCCGATTCGGCCGTTTGGTGATTGCGAGTATTTCGCTACACTGCGGGAGAACAGCGTCCGGCAGTCATGAGGTAAGGTTCGCCGATGTGTGCCAACCCCGTTTTGTTGCCGAAACCTAGTTCTCCTGGTACAGTATTCTTTCTCCGAACTGTTCTACAAGGTTATGTTTTTCTATACGTCGTTCTGTGAATGCTTTTTTGTCAGTGGAGGCGGCCTCGATTAAGAGTACCTTGTTATGTGCTAATTTCGGTATAGAACGTTTTGTTTGCTGTATTTATTGATGCTAATGGAATAATTTAAAAAGTTGAGGTCTGCCATACAGTTCTAAAACTCTATGTGCTTTCAGTCTTCCTTTTTGGTTGATTGAAGGTTTGAAGTCGTCAATCTAGGAGGTGGCGACAGTCACTCATTGTCGGCCGTCGCTGTTGCAGAAACTGGACGTTGGCTCGCCTTCTTCTCGACACGGTCACCAGGCGAAACGAGCTCTTGATGTGCGCCAGCTAATGCTTCCCGTCCACGACACCGTACCAGAAACTATCATAGCTAGTCGAACGCAATTACATGCTGCCAAACCCCGAAAGCGCGGCAACTGGCGGGAGCGTCACACAAAACACCTGCTCAACCGCCCTACTCCAGCCAGACTCCCCTCTGCACGCACTCTATGCCGCAGAGTTTACACTACCAAAGATACTAAGCACTGTGGTTCTCCACACGACCTATAAATGTAATCGTTTGATAGCATAGTTTTCCCTATGTAAGGCCCAGCGTAAAAATACAAATAGTATTTACAAAACAAACCAATTATACCTATATATATATATACTGCTCATATATATATATATATATATATATATATATATATATATATATATATGAGCAGTAAAACAATTAAAATACATAAAGATACAGAAATGTCAAATCTTCAGGTAACAAAATAAGGAAAAACATTTATAGTACAATGGATGGAAATAGGAGGATATGCATTTTTGGCGTTACAATATGTGCACAGCACTGAAGCTGGTATGGCTCCACATCCCTGTTGGTGCTTTCCCGAACCTCACTGACTCTGTTCCTGCACGTCTCGCACCTGTTCGCTATTCAGGCTATTTACATTATGTGACTGAACAGTGTAGGTACGTCACGTGTGACTTTTGTAGGTCTACATTTGTTCCAGTACCACCTAGTGATCAGTTTTGGGCTTCCTCTGATGGAAATCTGGACGTAATAATTTACTTGGGATCCTCGTAAATCTCTGGATTTTAATTTTGGTAGTGTAGATGACCTTATCCAGTTGACCAGTAGTTACTCTACATCCTCTCAGCAAGAACTGTGGACTACTACTGTGCAGGTAGGAGAGTTCTTGAAGACGCCATGTGAGGTGTACGTTTTTACAGTTTCAGTGTTTCGCTTTGACGTGGCAAGACACAAATAAGCCCCTCGTACGACCTTCTACTCCAGAAATCCGATATCAGAGCAGAACACTTCCACAAGGTAATGAATCGCATCAGTGTCTCTAGAAAATCAGAAAAAACATTGAACGTTTCGGTATGCCAGAAAGAGGACACACTTAAAGACTGTATTATCAGGATTGAACAAAACTATGTTCTCCGATACTATCAACAGTAGAGTCCATCCTTTAGATTTAGTTACGTTTTCACTTTGTAGTTCTCTGAACTATGGAAACAATTTGTCTACGTGTTGTCCCTCATAGTTCTCATCTTATTTTGAATGCCGTTTCATCGTCAGGAACTGCCTTTCATAGCTGGCATGGTCCGAAGTACCATCACCCTTCCTTCTGATTAACAAATCAAGAAACGCAAGGCAGCCATCCACCTTGGTACTCTGGTGAATTAAACTAAGACGTTATGAAGGATGGTAAATCCATCTATAGGAAGTAAACACAAGCTGATATGTATCTTTAGGCTGATAGTTGTGACCTTCCGTCTAAGTGTGAAGCGTTTATTCACAGCTTGGTTTGGAGGTTCGATGTCATGTCAGACCCTAAACATTTCTTAGATGACTTATCCAAAGCTGGGGTTGCCAGAATGGACATTGTACTGTATCTCCTGAGGTGGTCATGAACTTGAAGTGTGTAAATGCTGTGTATCGGTAATTATTGTATGAACAGCTGGCGAAGCGTGCCAGCGAATAAACAAATGCGTTATGTAGTAATTCCATGGACATTCGAGAGTGTGTGTCTGAACTCTCTATTATTTTGTCTTCTTCTGTTATTCGACTTGAAGGGAAAAGAACGATTGTCTGAGGTTCATCTTGCTTTAATAGTCTATGTAAGTTGAAAACTAAGAAGAAATATAGTTGTTCATAACTTAAAATTTGTGTACAGTATTCAATAATGTATATTCTTCAACCATACTTGTCCTGAGTAGACATGGTCTCAACGGAATATTGACCACTGTCAAGCGCCATACTAGAAAATAATTAGTAATTTTCTTTCAGATCATCTTCTAGACGAGCCGCTGGCTAGGACACTAAACTTTCTTTCAGATTCTACCAGCCATTTGGCCGCTACGAATAATTTAATATATTTCACTTTCAGATTTTCTCAAGGTTGCGAGATGATATCCCAGGCAGAAAGGCCAATCACAGGATGCTAGTTCTAATATAGGATGTCACCCGCAAAAGAGTATGGTTGTTATCTTCTACTGATATTCGAGACGAAACCACGATATGGTGTTGTGCGTTTTATTACTTCAAATTGAACTGGCATACGTAATATTATCTGGTGCTATAAGCACATGAGTTTTAATATATGAGAATTCAGGAGAGAGACAACTAATTATTTGTGGTCCCGTAACCATCTTTAGTACTGAGCCAGTTTGCTGATTGCTGATCCGCGTCGGGCTAATTTAAATTACATTACACTGTTCATAGTATTATTAGACTTCTCTTTTGTTTTGACGTCACTTTAAGAAAAGCTATTAAAGCAGGAATAACAAATTAAAAATTTTATTAAATTACATTACAACACGGTGAGATACAAATAAAACACGCTTCATGCATTCGAACAACCATATGCAAGGTGGGTGATGACAATAATGTAATGGCAGCTGTTTTACCTCGTGCAGACAATATTTCCGTAGAGGTTTGTCGCATTCTCTAGAAACACAGTGTTAAGCGTTTTTTTCCGCCCAGAGTCTAACATTACGGCCCTTTTTTGCTGTCTGTGAAGGATGATATAGGTTTGCGTAAGGTGGATATCTACCGTATCCCCTGCAATTCTGGCATGTCAAGTATCGGTTAGACCGTCAGGACCATGTCGGCCTGTTGGACAGAGCGTAAGTGTCACACATACTTTCAACAGCTGGGCAGGTGTACGACTGGAGGACATTGCCTTACTGCTGGATACACCTTGAAACATTCACAGAGGTGACAAAAGTCATGGGGTAGCGATATCTACACATACAGTTGAAGGTAGTATCGCGTACACAGCTTATAAAAGGGCAGTGCGTAGGCGGAGTTGTCAGTTGTATTCTGGAGATTCATGTGCCAAGGTTTCCGACGTGATTATGACCGGACAACGCGAATTAACAAATTTTGAAAGCGGAATGGTAGTTGGAGCTAGACGTATGGGACACTCCACTTCGGAAATCGTTAGGGAATTCAATATTCCAAAATCCACAGAGTCAAGAGTGCGGAGAATATCACATTTCAGGCATTACGTCAGAGAGTAGCGACTTTAGTGTTGAATTGTCCGTGCTAACTGGCAGATAACACTGAAGTCTTTTATTTGAAGATTTTTCTTTGGGAAGTTCCTTTATATTAGAAGTATTTGTATTTAGAAATATTTTTGAAATACTGTAATACTGAATGCATGTTTGTAGACATTTTGAAACATACACGTATTATTATGTGTTACGAAAGATATTATAATTTTTATTGCTGTGTTTTGAATATTATAATTTTTATTGCTGTGTTTTTAAAGATAAATAGATACGTTCAGATATGAGATGTCTATACACATATCCATAAAAGAGGTGATTGAAATGCAAATTTTCGTGTCTCGTAGTTGTAAATTATCTTTGGATACACTATAGTTTCTACTTTCCAAGTACTATTGTACAGTCAAATGAATCTTCGGTGCTGTCAATATCGTCATTTACTACTGTACTTTAAAAGTACTTTGTATGTTTAAGTAATACAGGGTGTTACAAAAAGGTACGGCCAAACTTTCAGGAAACATTCCTCACACACAAAGAAAGAAAATATGTTATGTGGACATGTGTCCGTAAACGCTTACTTTCCATGTTACAGCTCATTTTATCACTTCTCTTCAAATCACATTAATCATGGAATGGAAACACACAGCAACAGAACGTACCAACGTGACTTCAAACACTTTGTTACAGGAAATGTTCAAAATGTCCTCGGTTAGCGAGGATACATGCATCCACCCTCCGTCGCATGGAATCCCTGATGCGCTGATGCAGCCCTGGAGAATGGCGTATTGTATCACAGCCGTCCACAATACGAGCACGAAGAGTCTCCACATTTGGTACCAGGGTTGCGTAGACAAGAGCTTTCAACTACCCCCTAAATGAAAGTCAAGAGGGTTGAGGTCAGGAGAGCTTGGAGGCCATGGAATTGGTCCGCCTCTACCCATCCATCGGTCACCGAATCTGTTGTTGAGAAGCGTACGAACACTTCGACTGAAATGTGCAGGAGCTCCATCGTGCATGAACCACATGTTGTGTCGTACTTGTAAAGCCACATGTTCTAGCAGCACAGGTAGAGTAACCTGTATCAAATCATGATAACGTGCTCCATTGGGCGTAGGTAGAAGAACATGGGGCCCAATCAAGACATCACCAACAATGCCTGCCCAGACGTTCACAGAAAATCTGTGTTGATGACGTGATTGCACAATTGCGTGTGGATTCTCGTCAGCCCACACATGCTGCTTGTGAAAATGTACAATTTGATCACGTTGGAATGAAGCCTCGTCCGTAAAGAGAACATTTGCACTGAAATGAGGATTCACACATTGTTGGATGAACCATTCGCAGAAGTGTATCCGTGGAGGCCAATCAGCTGCTAATAGTGCCTGCACGCGCTGTACATGGAACGGAAACCACTGGTTCTCCAGTAGCACTCTCCATACAGTGACGTGGTCAACGTTACCTTGTACAGCAGCAACTTCTCTGACGCTGACATTAGGGTTATCGTCAACTGCACGAAGAATTGCCTCGTCCATTGCAGGTGTCCTCGTCGTTCTAGGTCTTCCCCAGTCGCGAGTCATAGGCTGGAATGTTCCGTGCTCCCTAAGACGCCGATCAGTTGCTTCGAACGTCTTCCTGTCGTGACACCTTCGTTCTGGAAATCTGTCGCGATACACACGTACCGCGCCACGGCTATTGCCCCGTGCTAATCCGTACATCAAATGGGCATCTGCCAACTCCGCATTTGAAAACATTGCACTGACTGCAAAACCACGTTCGTGATGAACACTAACCTGTTGATGCTACGTACTGATGTGCTTAATGCTAGTACTGTAGAGCAATGAGTCGCATGTCAACACAAGCACCGAAGTCAACATTACCTTCCTTCAATTGGGCCAACTGGTGGCGAATCGAGGAAGTACAGTACATACTGTCGAAACTAAAATGAGCTCTAACATGGAAATTAAGCGTTTCCGGACACATGTCCTCATAACATCTTTTCTTTATTTGTGTGGGAGGAATGATTCCTGAAAGTTTGGCCGTACCTTTTTGTAACACCCTGTGTAGTATAGCCAGTTTAATGTTTAGTACTGTCAGCCAACTTTAAATGTAAGTCACCATGCTGGAAACAGAATTCGTACTTTACGTAACGTCAATGTAGGTTTTCTGTATGAAATCAATTTGTATCTTTTACTGTGTATATTCTGATATTTCTCTTGTTCATTTGAAGAGCGAAACGGGAAAATGAAAAATATTAAGTGTGACTTGTGGTTGTTTTCAAAAACTTATTTTTTAAAAAAAGCTGAAATGTGTATTAAGTCCTTCATCTAGATTTCGTTTTCCTGTGAAATAATTACTAAGAAATGATGAAATGCCAAATTCACTAAAATTTCACTGCTTTTGTGTCACAGAACTGGACTCCAAGTTAACAAAGGCACTTTGAAGAAAATTATCGTACATTTCACCTTTGGCTGTGAAAAGTATTAGAATAGACGAAATATTGTTTGTGAACGAGGTGACACAGTTTCAAAACAGGTATACTACATTTGAGCGGAAAATGAAGGTTGAGCATTATGGCGGCGAGTGGTGCATTCAGACAAACTGTGAATTCAAATATGTTACAAGGTGAGGTATAGTGTATGAATAATATTGTTAAACAAAAGTGCCAGCAGTGTTTAATGTCATCGGCGTAGAGACGTGTAGCTTGTAACAATATGATACTTGTAAGAAAACTGGAGCATATACTGTTCTTAACAACCTTTTCTGTTCATCAGACGAAACGACGATTATGCCGCCACCCACGCTTGGTCTTCTGTTCAGATGTCCGGATACTGAAGTTTCAAAAGACATTGTGTTGTTGTGGTCTTCATCCCGAAGATGTAACGCTGTGCAAGTCCCCTCATCTCAGCATAACTGCTGCAGACTACATCCGTTTCACCACAGTTATTGCTTGCGAACCTTGTTCTCCCTTTACAATCTCCCACCTCCCCCCTCCCCCAAGCACACACACACACACACACACACACACACACACACACACTTCTCTATTACCAAATTCCTGATTCTTTGAGGCAAAAGGATGTCTCCCGTCAATTAATCCCTTCTTTGAGTCAAGTTATGCCATAAATTTCATTTGTCCACAATTCGTTTCAGGGAGTATGAGGAGTTACTCTACCTATGTAATCTTCAGCGATCCTCTGTAGCATCACATTTCAAAACATTTTGTTGAAAAATAATTGCTACCCAGAGCTGTAGTCATCAGCTAATTACACCAACAGTTTCAATTATTAACAGATCGTCTTGAGGTGTCTACTTACAATAAAAAACCAAAATAAAGCAATAAGAGTCATTGCAAGAAACTAACGTATCTATAGTTCTCAACATTTATAACCTATTGGAAACTTACATTATGAACTCGTAAGCAGATGTGAGAGAACTCATAATCACCATCAACTGTCATGGCACAACCAAAAATCTTCATTTAACTATAAATCAGAAACACATATAGCATCTACTAATTCTGTGGCGAAAACTGTTAAAATACTGATATAACATGAGATCCTCATTAAGGAGTATCTAAAGGGGTTAGGATACTCGGAAGAGATACTACACCGAACAAAAGAGCACTTTAGAATTTTAAATCACAGGTACAAAGTCAACCTAAGGCGCTTGTTAATAGTAGCACTATAGATCGTGTGCAATCTGCGACATCAAACTATGGAGTGCCCTTTTGTTCTGTATAGTATCTCTTCCTACCAGTTTAACATGAGTGGTGATGTATTCATTACCGATGAGCCCATGTTACATCAGTATCAGAAAGAGCTTCGACACAGAATTATTGGACGCTATATGTGCACTGATTTATAGTCATGTGGAGATGTTGACTCTAGCCATGATGGTTGATAATGAATATCAGTTGTCTCATATCTGCTTACGATGTCGATATGTAAGTTCTAAATACACTCCTGGAAATGGAAAAAAGAACACATTGACACCGGTGTGTCAGACCCACCATACTTGCTCCGGACACTGCGAGAGGGCTGTACAAGCAATGATCACACGCACGGCACAGCGGACACACCAGGAACCGCGGTGTTGGCCGTCGAATGGCGCTAGCTGCGCAGCATTTGTGCACCGCCGCCGTCAGTGTCAGCCAGTTTGCCGTGGCATACGGAGCTCCATCGCAGTCTTTAACACTGGTAGCATGCCGCGACAGCGTGGACGTGAACCGTATGTGCAGTTGACGGACTTTGAGCGAGGGCTTATAGTGGGCATGCGGGAGGCCGGGTGGACGTACCGCCGAATTGCTCAACACGTGGGGCGTGACGTCTCCACAGTACATCCATGTTGTCGCCAGTGGTCGGCGGAAGGTGCACGTGCCCGTCGACCTGGGACCGGACCGCAGCGACGCACGGATGCACGCCAAGACCGTAGGATCCTAAGCAGTACCGTAGGGGACCGCACCGCCACTTCCCAGCAAATTAGGGACACTGGGTATCGGCGAGGACCATTCGCAACCGTCTACATGAAGCTGGGCTACGGTCCCGCACACCGTTAGGCCGTCTTCCGCTCACGCCCCAACATCGTGCAGCCCGCCTCCAGTGGTGTCGCGACAGGCGTGAATGGAGGGACGAATGGAGACGTGTCGTTTTCAGCGATGAGAGTCGCTTCTGCCTTGGTGCCAATGATGGTCGTATGCGTGTTTGGCGCCGTGCAGGTGAGCGCCACAATCAGAACTGCATACGACAGAGGCACACAGGGCCAACACCCGGCATCATGGTGTGGGGAGCGATCTCCTACACTGGCCGTACACCACTGGTGATCGTCGAGGGGACACTGAATAGTGCACGGTACATCCAAACCGTCATCGAACCCATCGTTCTACCATTCCTAGACCGGCAAGGGAACTTGCTGTTCCAACAGGACAATGCACGTCCGCATGTATCCCGTGCCACCCAACGTGCTCTAGAAGGTGTAAGTCAACTACCCTGGCCAGCAAGATCTCCGGATCTGTCCCCCATTGAGCATGTTTGGGACTGTATGAAGCGTCGTCTCACGTGGTCTGCACGTCCAGCACGAACGCTGGTCCAAGTGAGGCGCCAGGTGGAAATGGCATGGCAAGCCGTTCCACAGGACTACATCCAGCATCTCTACGATCGTCTCCATGGGAGAATAGCAGCCTGCATTGCTGCGAAAGGTGGATATACACTGTACTAGTGCCGACATTGTGCATGCTCTGTTGCCTGTGTCTATGTGCCTGTGGTTCTGTCAGTGTGATCATGTGATGTATCTGACCCCAGGAATGTGTCAATAAAGTTTCCCCTTCCTGGGACAATGAATTCACGGTGTTCTTCTTTCAATTTCCAGGAGTGTAGGTGAGTACTATATTTACGACTGCATTTTGTAATGACTCATAGTGCCTTGTTTTGGTTTTTTGTTGTATGTAGATATTTGAAGATTTTCTGTTAATGACTGAAATGGGTAGCGTAATAAACTGATAAATACAGCTATCTGCAACCACGATTTTCCAACATTTTTTACAAGCAGTATACCACCCGCCACTTTTATTTCGTTGTTGTCTGAACTGCCGGAACAGCCTGTAACGCTGCCTCACACTTCCCAACTACAGCTTTCCTTTCATATCAACAGGCTCTTACAATTGTAGTGTGGTTACAGTACAAATAGTCAGTAATCTACCATTATCTATATTTCCTTCATCCTACCTTCAGAACGTCAAAGAGTGTCATCCAGTGAACAATGTCAGCACCTTCCTTCTTTCGGGTATCTAAAATCGGCTCATCAGATTCGAGAGCAAACCAACACTGACAACAACAGAGTAGGTGCACATGGTAACGAAGGAAGCGGATGATGAAGAAATAGAGAAATGATATGAGGATATTGAACGGCTAATTCATACGCAGAGGGAGATGAAAATCAAGTAGAGGGACAAGAATTCGGTTATAGCGGAAGGACTAGAAGAGTTACGAGAGACTTGGTTATGGAAGACAGACGAGAAAGACTAATTGAGTTACACAGTAAGTTTCAGCTAGTAATAGCGAATACTATATTCTAGAATGACAAGAGCAAGAAGTATATTTGGAAAGGGCCGCAGACATTGGAATATTCCAGTTACATAATTTAATTGTCAGACACAAATTCCGAAGTCAGATATCGGATTGTAAGGTGTGCCCAAGAGCATGTATAGATTCTGATCGTAATTCAGTTATCATTGGGAGTTTAAGAGAATTTTTCGGAGGAATCAGTGTGGAAGTAAGTGACATTTTAAAGTACTGAGGAATGATAAAGCGTGTTTGAATTCCCTTGATTCTCCACATACGGAGATAATAAATATCGCAATGGACAGTATAGCTGAGGAGAAGTGAGAATTTCTAAAATGAGCAATCACAAATATTGGACAGAGAAACATAGTTGCAAGGAATGTAACTGCGAAAAAATCTTGGGTAAGAGGAGACGTACTTCAACTGATCGACGAAAGAAAGAGGTAGAAAAGTGTCCAGGAAAAGAGAAATAAAGAAATTTAAATCACTTAGAAATAAGATAAATTTGAAGTTCACGGAAGCCAAAGCGAAATGGCTGCAGGAAAAGTAGGAGGAAATCGAAAAAGAAATGATCGTCAGAAGGATGACCCAGCATAGAAAAAAATCAAAACAACCTCCGGGAAATAAAAGGCAACGGCGGCTACGTTAAGAGGTCAATGAGAATTCCGCTGTTATTGTTGTGGTCTTCAGTTCTGAGACTGGTTTGATGCAGCTCTCCATGCTACTCTATCCTGTGCAAGCTTCTTTATCTCCCAGTACCTACTGCAACCTACATCCTTCTGAATCTGCTTGGTGTATTCATCTCTTGGTCTCCCTCTACAACTTTTACCCTCCACGCTGCCCCCCAATACTAAATTGGTGATCCCTTGATGCCTCAGAACATGTCCTACCAACCGATCCGTTCTTCTAGTCAAGTTGTGCCACAAAGTTCTCTTCTCCCCAATCCTATTCAGCACCTCCTCATTAGTTATGTGATCTACCCATCTAATCTTCGGCATTCTTCTGTAGCACCACATTTCGAAAGCTTCTATTCTCTTATTGTCTCAACTATTTATCGTCCAAGATTCACTTCCATACATGGCTACACTCCATACAAATACTTTCAGAAACGACTTCCTGACACTTAAATCTATACTCGATGTTAACAAATTTCTCTTCTTCAGAAACGGTTTCCTTGCCATTGCCAGTCTACATTTTATATCCTCTCTATTTCGACCATCATCAGTTATTTTGCTCCCCAAAAAGCAAAACTCCTTCACTACTTTAAGTGTCTCATTTCCTAATCTAATTCCCTCAGCATCACCTGACTTAATTCGACTACATTCCATTATCCTCGTTTTACTTTTGTTGATGTTCATCTTACATCCTCCCTTCAAGACACCATCCATTCCGTTCAACTGCTCTTCCAAGTCCTTTGCTGTCTCTGACAGAATTACAATGTCATCGGCGAACCTCTAAGTTTTTATTTCTTCTCCATGGATTTTAATACCTACTCCGAATTTTTCTTTTGCTTCCTTCACTGCTTGCTGAATATACAGATTGAATAACATCGGGAATAGGCTACAACCCTGTCTCACTCCCTTCCCAACCACTGCTTCCGTTTCATGCCCCTAAACTGATATAACTGCCATTTGGTTTCTATACAAATTGTAAATAGCCTTTCGCTCCCTGTATTTTACCCCTGCCACCTTCAGAATTTGAAGGAGAGTATTCCAGTCAACATTGTCTTTCTTGGGGATTGGGATTATTATATTCTTATTGAAGTCTGAGGGTATTTCGCCTGTCTCATACATCTTGCTCACCAGATGGTAGAGTTTTGTCAGGACTGGCTCTCCCAAGGCCGTCAGTAGTTCTAATGGAATGTTGTCTACTCCCGGGGCCTTGTTTCGACTCAGGTCTTTCAGTACTCTGTCGAACTCTTCACGCAGTATCATATCTCCAGTTTCATCTTCATCTACATCCTCTTCCATTTCCATAACATTGTCCTCAAGTACATCGCCCTTGTATAGACCCTCTGCTTTCCCTTCTTTGCTTAGAACTGGGTTGCCATCTGAGCTCTTGATATTCATACACGTGGTTCTCTTTTCTCCAAAGGTCTCTTTAATTTTCCTGTAGGCAATATCTATCTTACTCCCAGTGAGATAAGCCTCTACATCCTTACATTTATCCTCTAGCCACCCCTGCTTAGCCATTTTGCACTTCCTGTCGATCTCATTTTTGAGAGGTTTGTATTCCTTTTTGCCTGCTTCATTTACTGCATTTTTATATTTTCTCCCTTCATCGATAAAATTTAATATTTTTTCTGTTACCCAAGGATTTCTTCTAGCCCTCGTCTTTTTACCTACTTGATCCTCTGCTGCCTTCACTACTTCATCCCTCAAAGCTACCCATTCTTCTTCTACCGTATTTCTTTCCCACACTCCTGTCAATTGTTCCCTTATGCTCTCCCTGAAACTCTGTACAACCTCTGGTTCTTTCAGTTTATCCAGTTCCCATCTCCTTAAATACCCATTTTTTTGCAGTTTCTTCAGTTTTAATCTACGGTTAATAACCAATAGATTGTGGTCAGAGTCCATGGCTATGATAATTCCCCTATTAAACGTAAAACAGAGAGCAGATAGATGGAATTGGTACACTGAAGTCCTCAATGATGAGGAGGGGGAGGAATTGTCTCATGACGTCACAGAAGATGAAATTGGACTGGATGTGTAGGGGATACGGGGTCCAGTATTACAGCAGAATTCCAGTCACCCATGCTCGCATTAAACAGAGTGTAAGCAAGAGATGCAATCTTTCGTCCTTACTCTTCAATCTATACATGGGAGAAGCAATGACAGAAATAAAAGAGAAATTTAGTAATGGAATTAAAATTTATAGTGAAAGGACATCAATGGCAAGAATCTCTGATGATATTCCAACCTTAGTGAAGGTGAAGAAGAATTACGGAGTTCGTTGAATGGAATTAAAATGTAGTGAATACGGAATAAGAACTAACAGCAAACCAAATAAAAACGCAAGTAGTGGGAAGTAGGAGAGATGAGAATAACGAGACTCTTAACATCAGAATTGATGATGACGATGTAGAAGAAGATAAGAAATTCTGCTACGTGGAAACAAAATAATCTATGACGGACGAAGCAAGAAAAGTCAGACTAGCAACGGAAAAGAGGGTGCTCCTACCCACAAGAAGTCTATTAGTATCAAACACTGGCTTTGATCTGAGGAAGAAATTTCTCAGAAAGTACGTTTGGAGCGCAGAATTAGATGGTAGCGAATCACTGACTGTGGGAAAACAAGAACAAAAAAGAATAGAAACGTTAGATGTGCGGTACTACAGAAGAAGTTTGAGAATCAGGTGCGTGTTAAGATGAGGTATGGGGAAGCTCTACGCAGAATCAGCGAAGAAATAAACACGTGGAAAACACTGACAAGAAGAAGAGACGTGGCGAGGGGCCTAGAGTTAAGACTTCAGGCGATACCTTCCACGGTATTAGAGGTACGACATCGGGGAATAACTTCCAAGGCACTAGAGGGGCATGCAGAGGGACAAAAACCTTAAGACTTTATGTGGACAGATACTGGAATACTTCCAATACATAACTGAGGACACTGACTTCCGTTGCCACTCTGAGATGGAGAGGTTAGCACAGGAGAGGAATTCGTGGTCGGCGCCATGAAACCAGTCAAAGAAGAGGACTAAGAATAAAAAATAAAGTGAGGTTAGTGTGGGCGTTACTGTGTATTCCGACGTGGATTATTACGTGTTCATAATGAGCGTATTATATAGCGTTGTCCGAAAGGATTTAAAGGGCGTGTGTGAACGGTGAGCGGCAGCTGGAGGCTCCAGGCAGGGAGGGAGGGAGGCGAGCAGCGTCTCCGCGGCCTCTGACAGCAGGGCGTCGGCTCTGGCGGCGGCGTCGGCGGCGGCTGAACGATCAGCCCATCTCGGCGCGCGCCGCGCCAGCCGTATCGGTTCGCGGAAAATTCGCGCTCCACTTGCGGCGGCCCGCCGCAGGAGGTATTCCGCGCCGCTCAGCCGTATCGACGTTCAGCCAGCCGCCCCCGTACGCAGCCGGCTGCCGACTGGTGAAAAGTCAGCCGGAAACGTTCCCCCACAAAGGGCGGCTCGGCTGCCACAAAGATAACTATCGCAACTGATACCATGACGCCGCAGGGACAGGGCAGGGAAAGGCAACTGTCGTTCGAGCAGTTTTATCTGTAAGTATCGGTTTATCGTTCTTATGGCTACTATAAAGCAACCTTAAGCTACTCTTTCGCAGCCTAGCATCTGGATTTCGCAAGCCTCAGAGATCTCGGGCGGAGTGCACACATATTCGTTTTATAAGTTAAACGCTGAAAGAAAACAACCAAACGTACACACAGCAAAAAAGTTTTGCATCACCTCGGTTCCGAGAGATCCGGAAGCTGTAACAAAATTGGAATAGAAATCAACATAAACATCATTTGCACCCTTTTTATTGCTCATGAAAACCACACATTGCATGTTGTACCACTATACAGCGAGACCTTCAGAGTTTGTCATCCACATTGCTGTACACACCTGTAACTCTAAAACTCAGCAGCACGATCTTTTGCACTGATGCATGCCTGTATTCGTCGTGGCACACTACCCACAAGTTCATTAATGCACTGTTAGTCCAGATTGTCCCAGTCCTCAACGGCGATCGGCGTAGATCCCTCAGAAGTGGTTGGTGGGCTTACGTCGAACATAAACAGCCATTCTGAATCTATCCCAGGCATGTTAGATAGTGGTCATGTGTGGGGAACATGCTGACCACTCTAGTGGAGAGATGACGTCATCCCGAAGACAGTCATTCACAAGATGTGCACGGTATGGGTGCGAAATGTCGCCCGCGAAGACGAATGCCTCGCCAATACGCTGCCGATGTGGTTGCACTATCTGTTGGAGGTTGGCATTCACATATCGTAGAAGCGTTTCGGATCCTTCCATGACTACCAGCGGCGTACGTCGGCCCCACATAATGCCACCCCAAAACAGCACGGAACCTCCACCTTGCTGCACTTGGTGGACAGTGCGTCTAAGGCGTTCATGCTGACCGACGATTGTCTGGTTGAAGGCATATGCGACACTCACCGGAGAAGAGAAGGTAATGCCAATTCTGAGCGGTCCATTCGGCATGTTTTTCTGGCCATCTGTACCGCGGTGCATTGTGTTGTGGTTGCAAAGTTGGACCTCGCCATGGACGTCGGGAGCGATGTTGCAAATCATGCAGCCTATTGTGCACAGTTTGACTCGTAATACGACGTCCTGTGGCTGGACGAAAAGCATTATTCAACATTGTGGCGTTGCTGCCAGAGTTCCTCCGAGCCATAATCAGTAGGTAGCGGTCATCCACTGCAGTAGTAGTCCTTGGGCGGCCTGAGCAAGGCATGTCATCGACAGTTCCTGTCTCTCTGTATCTCCTCAATGTTTCAACAACATCGCTTTGGCTCACTCCGAAACGCCTGGACATTTCCCTTGTTGACAGCCATTATTGGCACAAAGTAACAACGCGGACGTGATAGAACCACGATATTGACCGTGTAGGCATGGTTGAACTACAGACAACATGAGCCGTGCACCTTCTTTCTGATGGAATGACTGGAACTGATCGGCTGTCGAACCCCCTGCGTCTAATAAGCGCTGCTCGGTGCTGGTTGTTTACATCTTTGGGCGGGTCTGGTGACATCTCTGAATAGTCAAGGGGACTATGTCTGTGATACAATATTCACAGTCAACTTCTGTCTTCAGGAGTTCTGGGAACCGGGGTGATGCGAAACTTTTTTTGATGTGTGTAGTATTTCCAGATTTATAGACAGCTTTTGACAACGTTGAATGGAATACACTGAAAGATAAGCCTTCCCCCTGGATAGGACCTGCCTTTAGCACGTACAAAGCGAGCCCAGCGCAATGGTCTTAAATCACTAATCATCATCACAGATCAAAATATTTTCATGTTTACTAAACAGAAGGGGTTGCCAGCTACGTTGTAAGGATACCGTCAGTGAGATGAACAAATTAGGAACACAGGGGTTATATTTTTTTGTGAGCGTTGGTTATCAACGATCGGTTTTAGGACAACATTTGGGTCTAAGATTCAAAACACCTCCGTGTATGATAAATAATTTATTTTCTTAAAATTTCTATGTTTACCAGATTAAAGTGACAGCAAAACTCTTTAAATGTAAATGAATGCACTGACGTGCACAGTACAAGTGGCAGCAGTATCGCGTACGCAATTAATAAAAGGGCACTGGACTGGCGGGGCTGTCATTTGTGCTGAGGTGATTCAAGTGGAAAAGTTTACGACGTGATTATGGCAGCACGACGGAAATTAAATTTTTGAACGCGGAATGGTAGTTCAAGATAGACGCAGGGAACATTCCATTTTGGAAATCGTTAGGGAACTGAATATTACGAAATCCACAGTTTCAAGAGTACGCAGAGAACGACACAGTTCGGGCATTACCTCTCACCATGGACGGCGCGGTGGCTGACGACGTTCACTTCACTGCCGTGAGCAGCGCAGTGCTAACAGACAAGCAACACTGCTTGAAATAACAGCGGAAGACCACGTGACACACAACGACGAACGTACGCGGTGGGTCAGTGCGGCGGGATTAGGAGTGAAGGGGCTGCCGCCGCAGACGGCCGAAGCGAGTGTCTTTCCTAACTGCGCGATGTCGCCTGCAGCGCCTGTCTTGAGATCTTGGCCACACTTGTTGGACCCTAGACGACTGGAAAACCATGGCCTGGTCAGATGAGTCCCAATCTCAGTTGGTAACAGCAGATGGTAGAGTTCGAGTGTGCCGCAGACCCCACAAAGCCGTGGACACAAGTTGTCAGGAAGGCACTGTGCAAGCTCGTTCTGCTCCATAACGGCGTGGACTACGTTTGCATGGGACGGATTGGGTCCTCTGGTCCAATTCAACCGGTCGCTAACCATTTTGAGGCATTCATGGACTTCATGGTCCCATACAACGATGGAATTTTTATGGAGGACAGTGCGCCATGACACCGGACAACAATTGTTCACGATTGGTTTGAAAAACATTCCGGATAATTCGAGAGAACGATTTGGCCACCCGATCGCTCGACATGAATCCCATCGAGCATTTATGGGATATATTGAGAGATCAGTTCGAGCACAAAATTGTGTATCGGCAACGTTTTTGCAATTACGGACGACTATAGAAGCAGTATGGCTCACGTTTCTGCAGGGGACATCCTGCGGCTTGTTGAGTCCATCTCACGTCGAGTTGCTGCACTACGCCGTGCGGAAGGTGGTCCGACAAGATCTTAGGAGATATTCCGAAGACTTTTGTCATCTCAGTGTAATTTGAGGCCTCCCCCCACAGTTACCAAGACAAGTATTCTCCTCAAAAATAGCGAGGAAATGAATAGAAAGATAATGAAATATTGCTCAAGAGGAGAACATCGGAAGTGCCATAACCTGATTTCCCAGAAACTTCGCTTACTGGAGAGAGGTTAAAATAAGCGAACAACTCGTCTCGGCTTATCCGCAGATATTCGACCATTCCTGAGAAAACAACGGTGGAAGCTCTCGAGGTCTTTCAGCGAGTGAGTAGTCCAACAGAAGCGGTGGCTTAGTGATTAGCGTCGTGGAGACACAGTTTTTGCCCCGTCTCCCAGACAAAATCATTATTTTTGTTTGTTTTTTGTTTATATATACAGGGTGTTACAAAAAGGTACGATCAAACTTTGAGGAAACATTCCTCACACACAAATAAAGAAAAGATGTTATGTGAACATGTGTCCGGAAACGCTTAATTTCCATGTTAGAGCTCATTTTAGTTTCGTCAGTATGTACTGTACTTCCCCGATTCACCGCCAGTTGGCCCAATTGAAGGAAGGTAATGTTGACTTCGGTGCTTGTGTTGACATGCGACTCATTACTCTACAGTACTAGCATCAAGCACATCAGTACGTAGCATCAACAAGTTAGTGTTCATCACCTACGCTCAACGGAGCATGTTATCCTGTTTTCATACGGGATACTCTACCTGTGCTGCTAGAACATGTGGCTTTACAAGTACGACACAACATGTGGTTCATGCACGATGGAGCTCCTGCACATTTCAGTCGAAGTGTTCGTACGCTTCTCAACAACAGATTCGGTGACCGATGGATGGGTAGAGGCGGACCAATTCCATGGCCTCCACGCTCTCCTGACCTCAACCCTCTTGACTTTCATTTATGGGGGCATTTGAAAGCTCTTGTCTACGCAACCCCGGTACCAAATGTAGAGACTTTTCGTGCTCGTATTGTGGACGGCTGTGATACAATACGCCATTCTCCAGGGCTGCATCAGCGCATCAGGGATTCCATGCGACGGAGGGTGGATGCATGTATCCTCGCTAACCGAGGACATTTTGAACATTTCCTGTAACAAAGTGTTTGAAGTCACGCTGGTACGTTCCGTAGCTGTGTGTTTCCATTCTATGATTAATGTGATTTGAAGAGAAGTAATAAAATGAGCTGTAACATGGAAAGTAAGCGTTTCAGGACACATGTGCACATAACATATTTTCTTTATTTGTGTGTGAGGAATTTTTCTTGAAAGTTTGGCCGTACCTTTTTGTAACACCCTGTATATCCACGTGCGTAGAAAATTAATACACGAATATTAACGCTATTATTACTCGTCTACTAATTGTATGTCTGGTGAACGAATTGAAACAAGAAAAATAGCAATAAGTGAATGGAAAAACATTGAAAATTGTTTTCGGTAAAATTCCTGTAGTGTACCTTGATCAATAATAAATTGCTAGCGCCGGTTTTCACAGAAGTGATCCGTTATGCGTGGTTTCCCAAGGAATTATTGCCAAAGTGTGAAATCTTCAACAATTTTAGTCACGTCTCTTTCCCCAGTGCGATTCATACGAAGAAATGTCCATGTGGGAAACGTGTCTTCGCGTGATGCTCGTGGTATTCGGGACGTCTATATTTGAATCAGTATCATTCAAGGAAATGCAGTAAATCTTCTAAAACAGTAATCATAAGCATCAAATGCAAGAATGAAATACAAGAACACGACAGTTTAAAAATATCGTAGCCCCTGAAAATACCATACAAACATGTATTATTTAACAAATGTATAACACTTATTTTAAAACCCATTTTAGTATTTACAGGTAATATAGTCCCCTTGTATCCTCTAACTTGATCAGAAACATGAGAAACATTCCGTAGTAACATTCTACGGACATGGGTAGATAAAGGAAAAATGTGAACTAAATGAAGTCGCAATTGGGTTTCGTGCTTGAGAAGCCACAACGCTAGCGACAATGCCCGCAATTGAGCTGCGCCTATGGCGCGCTGAAAGGCGCCTAAATAACGTCAAAAACGTTGACATTCATTTCCTCAGAAACGGTCGAGTATCTAGGAATAAGCTGAGAGATGTATTAACTTATTTTGATCCCTCTTCCACTGAGTGAAATTTCTGGGAAATCGGGTTATGGCTCTTGTCATCTCGCGTTGGGTGAAATGTGTCCGTCACATCACAACACTGTTTGAAATTCTGAAGCTTGCGTAGAAAAATGGTTGTCTACAGCTAGTGCACAAGTCAGACTGCTGTCATAACAGTTAGCACTGCTATACTATATTTGAAGCATCCAGGATAATGTGTGTTACTAAACGGTTAGAACGGTCAGCTACTCACCATGTTGCCAGCTCAACTCGCAGGTTGCCTGTCTAATAGGTTCCACGGAAACAAACATTTAATTTTATGCATTTCACATAATTGTTGGCCAAATTTAAAGTGTTAAATGCTCTAATACTCTACTCATTGTAAGGTTACATAGCAAGTTTTAAGAAAATAAGGCAAGTATTAAAGTTAGAAAAAATATGTATCTTGAAGTAGCATAGCTCATGTTGCACAAATTACGGAGTCTATGTTCTTCAACAGCCTAATCCTTGATAGGATGATATGTTCTTTTGGTATCTCAGAATTGAAGATCTTAGCCTCTTCCACAAAACTTCACCCCTAATTTCAAACCTTTCCGATACCCTTCCGATACGTTTTCTCGGTGGAACTGCCCACAAAATAATGAAAGGAAAAAGTTTTGTCGCTTACTATCCCTTCGCTGTTTGTGCAATAAAAATTCAGCATCAAGTAAGAAGTTTTAATTTATTACTCCTTTTCTATTAACTCTACACGAAACACATTTTACATAGAGTACACACACTTATCACTGGATGTACCTACAAAATTATATCATTGTACAACACATATTCAGGACAAATAACGTCACAATCTTTGAGATGCATGGGAAATTAACTTTTTTTAACACGAAGCGCAAATTACCCATGAGGTACTGTTCCACCTTTCTACGATAAGAGCACATAGACATTTCCAATGAACCTTATAATTACCCTTTTCGTTTTTCTCACTTTTATACGTGGAGTTCGGTTTTTCAAAAAATCAGCTTCAACTTATGAATGATGAATTTATGGAATGCGTCTTTCTTTAAATTTCACTAGCTGAACAGCCCACCTACAAACTTATTAACTTGATAACATTCTTACGAAGGGTTACGCATTTGAAGACAATACTTGTATAAACAGTAGTTACTAGTTAATAAGAAGCTTAAGATAATTCGTATGAGAAACTTCTACAAGAAATTCTTGCTGCCTTCAGAGGATGGGTCTCCCACAGAAAGAAGTTACGGAGGAGGGGGAGGAGATTAGTGTGTAACGTCCTGTCGATAACGGGGTCATTATAGACGGACCACAGGCTCGTATTAGGAACGCTGGGCAAGGAAAGCGCCCGTGCCCTTTAGAAGGAACCATCCCGGCATTCGCCTTAATCGATTTAGGAAAATCACAAAGGACCTAAGTCAAGATGACCGGACGCGGGCTTTAACTTTCGTCCTCCCGAATGCGAGTCCACTGTGCTAACAAGTTATGCTAAAATAATTTAGTAATTGAAAAATGATGAGGCTGCTTACATTTAACTTCCGTCCTAATACATGTGACTGTTCGTATTCAGAATCGGCGATTACTGCCATGTCGTCAGCGGAAGATACATTGCTCACTTTTTATTCATGATAAGTTAGTCTCGCACCATGCTCGTCCTTTGCAACCATGACTGCAGAACTTCCTTACTGATCTTGTGTAATATTTCCTGCTAGGCAGGAGAAATATTTTCTTCCACCGCTGTCCTTGCAACATTTTAAAATTTTAAGTGTGTGCGTATACTCATTTCTACTTGACATCACCAACACATTAGTCTTACTTTAGTATCTTTGTAACCCACGTTCTGTGCAAGAAATTTCGTCATTTTACGTTGTTTCATTGCCAGAAGGAGGGATAAGAACTCCAGCCACCTTCTGAGCATCGGGAGATTTCAAGGGCGGGGTATTCGGTGCAGATACTGGTGTGCTGGGCCAGGTGTTTAAGTAGTCCTGGGTGCTGTGGTTAGTGCCTAACATCTGGAGCACATTATATCGTTACATATTGTTCAAGAACAATGCTCAGCAGAGATAAGAAGAGGTTGTTGTCGTTGTGGTCTCCAGTCCCGAGACTGGTTTGATGCAGCTCTCCATGCTACTCTATCCTGTGCAAGCTTCTTCATCTCCCACTACCTACTGCAACCTACATCCTTCTGAATCTGCTTAGTGTATTGATCTCTTGGTCTCCCTTTACGATTTTTACCCTCCACGCTGGCCTCCAATGCTAAATTTGTGATCCCTTGATGCCTCAAAACATGTCCTACCAACCGATCCCTTCTTCTAGTCAAGTTATGCCACAAACTTCTCTTCTCCCCAATCCTATTCAATACCTCCTCATTAGTTACGTGATCTACCCACCTTATCTTCAGCATTTTTCTGTAGCACCACATTTCGAAAGCTTCTATTCTTTTCTTGTCCAAACTGGTTATCGCCCATGTTTCACTTCCATACATGGCTACACTCCATACAAATACTTTCAGAAACGACTTCCTGACACTTCAATCTATACTCGATGTTAACAAATTTCTCTTCTTCAGAAACGATTTCCTTGCCATTGCCAGTCTACATTTTATATCCTCTCTACTTCGACCATCATGAGTTATTTTACTCCCTAAATAGCAAAACTCCTTTACTACTTTAAGTGTCTCATTTCCTAATCTAATCCCCTCAGAATCACCCGATTTAATTTGACTACATTCCGTTATCCTCGTTTTGCTTTTGTTGATGTTCATCTTATATCCTCCTTTCAAGACACTGTCCATTCCGTTCAACTGCTCTTCCAAGTCCTTTGCTGTCTCTGACAGAATTACAATGTCATCGGCGAACCTCAAACTTTTTACTTCTTCTCCATGAATTTTAATACCTACTCCGAATTTTTCTTTTGTTTCCTTTACTGCTTGCTCAATATACAGATTGAATAACATCGGGGAGAGGCTACAACCCTGTCTCACTCCCTTCCCAACCACTGCTACCCTTTCATGCCACTCGACTCTTATAACTGCCATCTGGTTTCTGTACAAATTGTAAATAACCTTTCGCTCCCTGTATTTTACCCCTGCCACCTTCAGAATTTGAAAGAGAGTTTTCCAGTTAACGTTGTCAAAAGCTTTCTCTAAGTCTACAAATGCTAGAAACGTAGGTTTGCCTTTTCTTAATCTTTCTTCTAAGATAAGTCGTAAGGTTAGTATTGCCTCACGTGTTCCAACATTTCTACGGAAGAGGCAACAACTTTTTTTTTCATTTTCACAGGGGCCCGCTGCGATTTCCTCTCCTGCGCCCACGGTTTCATCTCAGAATAGCGCTTGTACCTTACATCCTCCGTTCTTTGTTAGTTGTATTCTTAGCATTTTCATCTTCAGCTTCCTCTACTGCGCCTGAAGTTTTCCCCTGTTGCTTTAACACACGTCCTGTGATCCTGTCCTTTCGCTTGTTAGTGTTTTCGTAGAGTTCTTTTCTGCCCCGATTCTGTGGGGAACCTCCTCAGTCCTTACAGTCCACTAAATTTTCAACGTGTTTTTGTTGCGCCACATCTCAGACCTTGAATTCTCATCAGGTATGTTTTTGCCGCAGATCGTTATTCAGTAATATACAATGCTGTGTTCTAAACGTACATTCTCAGAAACTTCTTCCTCAAATCTCAAATTAGAGTCTACTTTTGATGTTAGTACAACACACTTTTCAAGAAAGTTCTTTTTACTAGTGCTAATCTGTTTTTATGGCCTTCCAGCTTCGTCCGTAACGGGTTATTTTACTTCCAGGATCACAGAATTACTTTGGTTATAACGAAGTAGACAATTTCGATGTAAAGCTCATTTCTGAAATTTCTCATTCGTTTTTCTTCGGTTTACTCTCAAACAATGTTATATGCTCATTAGGCTCCCCATTCCATTCAAGAGGTCCTGTAATTCAGTGAGGCAGTTCTGACGCCGCGCTTGATAATGGAAGCAAGACTGATTAAAAATAAAGATGCGCTCATAGGATTGTCAACCTGGAAAAAGCGCTTGACAGTATCGGACGATGCAAGATGAGTGAAATTTGAGTAAGCTGCAGGGCAAGACGAGTGACATATGTAACACGTACAAGAACCGAGAGGAAACAATAAAACTCGGAGTCCAAGAACATAGTGCTCGGATTAAAATCAGTGTGAGACGGGGATGCGGGCTTTCGCCCCTACTGCTACTGCTCGGGCTATACGTCGAAGATGCAATGAAGCAAATACAAGAAAGATTCAAGGGTGAGACTAAAATCCAGCGAGAAAGGATGCAAATGGTAAGATTCGCTTATGACATTGCTATCCCAAATGAATGGGAAGAGTTACAGGACCTCCTGAATGGAATGAACAGTCTAATGAATAGTTGATATGGATCGAGACTAAACCGCAAAAAGTAAACGTAATAAGAAGTAACTGAAATGCAAATAACGAGATGCTTATTATCAAAATTAGTGAAGCTTCCTGATAGATCAAAACTGTGTGCCGGACCGAGTTTGAACTCGGGTTCTTTGCCTTTCGCGGGCAAGTGCTGTATCCTCTGAACTACCCAAGCAGGACTCACGCCCCATCCTCACAGCTTTAATTCCGCCGGTACCTCGTCTCCCACATTCCAAATTTCACAGAAGCTCTCCTGCAAAACTTGCAGAACTGTCACTTCTAGAAGAAAGTATATTGCGCAAATATGGCTTTGCCACAGACTGCGGGATGTTTCCAGAATGAGATTTTCACTCTGCAGTGGAGTGTGCGCTGATATGAAACGTCTGCAAGTTTCGCAAGAGAGCTTCTCTGAAGTTTGGAAGGTAGGAGACGAGATACCGGCGGAATTAAAGCTGTGAGGAGGGGACCTGAGTGGTGCTTGGGTAGCTCAGTTTGTAAAGCACTTGCCCGCGAAAGGCAAAGGTCTCGAGATCGAGTCTCGTTCCCGCACACAGTTCTGATCTGCCAGGAAGTTTCATATCAGCGCACACTCCGCTGCAGAGTGAAAATCTCATTCTGGAAACATCCCCCAGGCTGTGGCTAAGCCATGTCTCCGCAATATCCTTTCTTTCAGGAGTGCTAGTTCTGCAAGGTTCGCAGGAGAGCTTCTGTAAGGTTTGGAAGGTAGGAGACGAGGTACTGGCAGAAGTAAAGCTGTGAGTACCGGGCGTGAGTCGTGCTTCGGTAGCTCAGTTGGTAGAGCACTTGCCCGCGAAAGGCAAAGGTCCCGAGTTCGAGTCTCGGTCGGGCACACAGGTTTAATCTGCCAGGAAGTTTCATATCAGCGCACACTCCGCTGCAGAGTGAAAATCTCATTCTGGAAACATCCCCCAGGCTGTGGCTAAGCCATGTCTCCGCAATATCCTTTCTTTCAGGAGTGCTAGTTCTGCAAGGTTCGCAGGAGAGCTTCTGTAAAGTTTGGAAGGTAGGAGACGAGGTACTGGCAGAAGTAAAGCTGTGAGTACCGGGCGTGAGTCGTGCTTCGGTAGCTCAGTTGGTAGAGCACTTGCCCGCGAAAGGCAAAGGTCCCGAGTTCGAGTCTCGGTCGGGCACACAGGTTTAATCTGCCAGGAAGTTTCATATCAGCGCACACTCCGCTGCAGAGTGAAAATCTCATTCTGGAAACATCCCCCAGGCTGTGGCTAAGCCATGTCTCCGCAATATCCTTTCTTTCAGGAGTGCTAGTTCTGCAAGGTTCGCAGGAGAGCTTCTGTAAGGTTTGGAAGGTAGGAGACGAGGTACTGGCAGAAGTAAAGCTGTGAGTACCGGGCGTGAGTCGTGCTTCGGTAGCTCAGATGGTAGAGCACTTGCCCGCGAAAGGCAAAGGTCCCGAGTTCGAGTCTCGGTCGGGCACACAGGTTTAATCTGCCAGGAAGTTTCATATCAGCGCACACTCCGCTGCAGAGTGAAAATCTCATTCTGGAAACATCCCCCAGGCTGTGGCTAAGCCATGTCTCCGCAATATCCTTTCTTTCAGGAGTGCTAGTTCTGCAAGGTCCGCAGGAGAGCTTCTGTAAGGTTTGGAAGGTAGGAGACGAGGTACTGGCAGAAGTAAAGCTGTGAGTACCGGGCGTGAGTCGTGCTTCGGTAGCTCAGTTGGTAGAGCACTTGCCCGCGAAAGGCAAAGGTCCCGAGTTCGAGTCTCGGTCGGGCACACAGGTTTAATCTGCCAGGAAGTTTCATGTCCTAATCTTCTTTGACACACACACTAAACTCTTTCTATATAACGGTTCATACTACAACACGGTGAGCTAACCTTGCAGATAAATGCGTTACTAACAAACAAATGGCCAATGATATAGTGAACAGTAACATATACCTCTCAACATCACGTAACTTAAATGAACTATGTGCAACATTTCATAAAACCATTTATCGACACACATGAAATTAGTAGCAATACTGGACCAGGAAAAGCTTGAAATGATTCTGAATTTAAACCAGGGGACCTGCTAATGATCATAATCTATAACTTCATTATTTAGTACAGGAGGTGTAGCCCCTCCACGCCCATATGATGGCCAGCTCAAAATGTCTACTGTCATCTCTGCATAAAGCGCTAGTGTTCAATAAAGTGAGGTGTGGATACTTCGATGTTTGCGTACGCCTGGTTAAGGTTAGCCATTTATACGCGATTTAGTTCAGGGTCCCTACTCCTGCACATTAATCAACTTGCGTTAGAATAGACACCATAGTAAACAGTTCTTTCTTAAACTCGGTTTGAAGCAACTAAACATAATTCAAATCTAGCTACACCGGCTCTGAAGTAGTCTTTGCATTGTTTCATTAACTAAATTGCCTAGTACATGAGGGCCCCTAAACTTTCGTGGTTAGAAGAATCACGCCCATTAACAAAAATACACCAATATGTATGAGAAATGGTAAGTATTGTTATCCTTAATTATAAATTGAGGGAAGTACAACAAACTATAACTCTTTAAATAACCAATGTGCTTTCATGAGCAGTCTTACGATCTACTCAAAATAATAATCGTCTGTACAAATGACAACGCAGTTCAACCACTTTCTGACAATAAATTAGGACATCCGGAATTCAGTTTACTAGGATTCCTGTCCAGGTTTGTGATTTGGGATAATCACGCGTATAGGAGAGAGTTTTTAACAACACCACGATTATTATTAAAATCAACCAAATTTCACAAATACCTGGTCCATTTACAGAGTGCCAAATATACACATATTAGGCTGGTGGTACTGGTGGAGAAATTTGCAGTGGCTATAGACCTGGTGGCGATGCAATCATAGCAATATCGTTGGCCTCTCCCTGTTACATATCTTCTTGACCTCTAAACTCCAGGAGTATGAGCCACAATGATCCGCTACCGCTAGCGACGTGTTAACCACAGCACTGCTCAGCCCAAACCCCTTACCCGTCACAAAGGACGAGTTGCCACTTGCACGCCAACCACACCACTTCCACTCCACCAGGCTACTTCCGTAGCTGTGGGCTTCCCAACATCTTTTACGTTCAACGCTATGTGCCCTAACTATGGAGCAAGTTATTTACGGTACATTATATAACAATTATTCCAGTAGTTATTCAAAGTTACAAGCTAGTTTAAACAACATCGTTCATAAGTTCACGTAACTGAAATATGTATACCTAGTCAAAGATACAACCTTCTGTATAAGGAACACTACAAATCGACATGGAATTATCGATGCAGACACAAAATAGATTGAAAATAGTTGTTACTATACGACATGTTTTTAGGAAGCAGCTAATAGCCTCCTTGTTACTAGGGGAACTCTAGAGGATAAGGACCCAGAGGAAGACAGAGATTGGATTACATTCAAATAGTAGTTGCTTACGTACGGTGCAAGTGCAGCTCTGAGACGAAGAGGTTTTCCCAGGAGAGGAATCTGTGGTGCACCGCAAGAAACCGGTCAGGAAAAGAAAAAAAATATTTTTTACCTTTATTTAGGATAGCAATATGCAAGGCTAATTGAAGACTTTCATTTGTTGTAGGGTTCTTGGGAACTACAGTGCACGAGTAAAGGAAATCCCATACAAAACGCTGGTGCGATTGGTCTCCAACGTACGGAGCTGTAAGTTGTGTATAATCATACGCCTCTATCGATAGTTCGCTGATAGCGATGGTTTTGTTCGTTTGCCGTGAAAACTGAGTTGGGGAACTCCCGGTGGAGTCATCTTGTTGGCCTCGTGGAGTGGCTGCGCAATGTCACGGATTGCGCGACTCCTCCGGCCAGAGGTTCGACTCCCCCCTCGGGCATGTGTGTATGTGTGTGAATTCACACACATTTGAACATTTTTCATCTTGTCGTCGAAACATGGAGCAGACCTTAGAGATAAAAGTTATGTTCTGGTGGTAAGTAGTTAACTGTCGGTGAGTGTACGAGTATTTGAATTGAACTGTGAGCTGAATAACGATTATTAATCCTAAAAGTATTGTCAGTCAGTGTACACTGGTTGCGTACTTATTATCGTGATATCAGAAAGCTCAAGCGCGCCTTGCACCCACGCAGTGCAACTATGTTTGCGTGCGTTATTGATTTCCTAAAATTCGTTTATGGATTGGCTTATCAGTCCTCAGCTTGGTCACTTTGATTTGAAGCTCTATATCATTCACCACAGAATACTGGAACGAGTAGATAGCATAATTCTCTACACACAATGAAACCCAAAATTTGCTTAGAAAATATAAATGATGAAAGAGGAATTCTTATTTCCTCAAAATGAGTGTTCTACTTTAAATACTACCCCAAAAGCTCTGAAAACGTAAATAAACTCAAGACTGATTTCACATCTTACTTGCATCTTTCACCAGCACATGACTGCACTGAAAAATCGGTAACTCTTTGTTAACAACTGAAAACCAATATTTTCTTACAAAATGTACATAATAAATTAGGTTTGTGTGTTTGTTGATCATAGGATTTGCTTTAAATAATGCCCCACAACCCCCGAAAACACGAGATATAGCAAATCACGACCTCAGTTCGAGCTTTGTACCACGCTAGTAGATGGCTCCCCCGCTAAAAATCGTCCTTAGATCGATGTTTGTAACAAGAGTCAGTAGTTACAACTGTTATCGACAGACGGTCAACAGTAAAAAACACAACTTAGTCGTAAATTAACTTATTTTCCACAGCTAACATGTTGCAATATTCTGAAACGTCTCCAAAATACGTGACCATAGGAAAAAATACAACGTTTACACCGACTATCCAGGGCTTAGTCGAGGTTTATATATGAAAAAGAACATGAAGACTCTAATTAGTCAATGAGATGTCACAATAATGCAATTAAAACAACAGATTTGGAAATTAATCATTTTCCACATTTAAGGTCTGCAAAAAGTCTAAAGTGTTTGCAGAATACGTCAGCAGCACGAAAAGTGAGATGTTTGGATAGCTCGTTGAGGGGAACTTCGGTACCTTATACCATGATTTTGTACTGCCGCGTTTATATTTCTCCGTGGTTAAAAAACGTTACGGAGTTGTAAATTAATTATTTTTCGATACCTAAGATGAAAAAATTCTAAAATGTCTGCAAAATACGACAGCATGGCGAAAAAGTGGATGTTTATGTTGCTTGTTGAGGTTAATACTTGATAAATGCTGTTTGCTGTCACACTATAGCGAAAAACGTCCGTTAAAAAAGTTAATTTCTGTATATACACATATTCATCAAATTCGTTACCTTAAAATTGTAAAGTATGTGTCCCAGTGGTAGATTTCAGCACCAAATAACAGTTGTCATTTTAGAAGGAAGGTATAATAACTTTACGTCATAATACTGTTCTGACCAGGCTTATAACTGGAGAAAAAAAATACGTTTTAGCTGAGCAAGCAAATAGACAGACAATGTAATTAATTAGGCCTAATCACAACATATCCTCAAAGTACATAGTCCAGCATTTTAAAAAGTTCTCAAGCATCATTTTTGGAGGAACAATGATAATGTATTGTTTTATTCACTAGAAACATTATAAGCAAAGCTAGTCATCGTCTATTATTGCTGTTATCACAAATGACACAGATCTACTGAAATCCATGTAAATAATAGCAGTTTTGTAGACGCTATTTGTCCGATGTTATTGCCCATAAGGCTCTAGAAAGTACGTCAGCAGCACAGAGTTCACCATCCACCGCTACACGATCGTTGGTGGCTGATCATTCCAAAACCAGCAACGTTTCTTCTGAGGATTCCACAAGCTAACTCATATACTACTTTGCTGAACCCAATAGTTGTAGAAATACTATATGCTATAATTTGTAAGAAAACTCTATATAATTTAAGACAAAAAACGGTAAATGTGATGTACATGTCCAGAAAAAATATTACAGTTTCGGAATAACTGGATGATGTATTGAAAACCAGAGTTTGACAAATTGAGGCAGTCAATGCGTTGGACTACTTCTGGCTCTTCTGTATGCAGTTATTCGGCTTGGCATTTATTGACAGAGTTCCTGGAAGTCCCCCTCAGGGATATCGGGCCATATTCTGCCCAACTGGCGCGTTAGATCGTCAAAATCCCGTGCTGGTTGGAAGGGCCTGTCCACAATGGTCGAAACGTTCTTAATTGAGGATAGATTCGGAGACCTTGTTGGACAAGACAGAGTTTGAAATGTGAGCCCAGAACGACTTGCCTTGAACGGCAACAAAACGACTCTTAGAATATTGTTAGCGTTCCGCTGTGCTGTAATGTCGGAAAACAACCAAAGAAGTCCTGCAATGGGAAAAAAGACGTCGCAGAACGTTACTCCTGGTTGTCGTGCCGTATGGCAGGCGATAATCAGGACAGTATTCAAGTGGTGTGCGATGCGTCTGCTCGATTCGAAGCGGGAGTCATCACTAAAGACAGTTCTGCTATAGTCGTACCAAATTTTGTCCAACTGGCTCGTTTTATAATCAATTTACCGAGCTGATCGGAAGTCCTTGCCCCTAATGCTTTAAACGTTCTCAAAAACGCTTCTGGATATGACCACGACGGGTGTACTATCGCGGCTGCCACCAGCCATGTGGCCTGACAAACTGCAGTGATGGTCTAGGTCACCGGATTTCTCCGCAATTGAGAACGCTTAGAGCATTAGGGACAAGGACATCCAATCAGCTCGGGATACTTGATGATCTAACGCGCCAGTTGGACGAAATTTGGTACGATGAGATATCGTACCTAATTTCGTCCAACTGGAGGACATCCATCTACTCTGAACTTTAAATAATGATAAACCACAAAAAGCTCATGATTGCAACTGAAACAAACAGGAACGTAATTCGTGTTGTCTTGTTGTTTGGCGCACGAAGAGTAGTACTGCGAATCGTATTGCATTTCATGTCACCTTGGTGCCAGGCAAGGATTCTAGGAGGGGAGGGGGTGGATGGGGGGCAAACCGTGATATCTGTCCCGGGCGGCAATTTCGGGGGACGCTAAACTCATATTCTTGAAAAAAAAGGACCTTATTTCAAAAAGCGCTCAGTATTCAGTGGACGTTGATCTACCGATTATTCACATGATTTTAAAACGCATCCCAGTTGGTTTTTTAACGTTTTTGAACACGTGTCAGTAGATTTCTGAACGAATCATGAGTATATGAATGAAATGGGAAACGGTTTTCCTAACATCAAACTTTTTGCAGGTAGTTGGCCTAACAGACATTTCACATTCGTACTTTGCAAATTATATCCTGTCATGTTATTTATATAAATGAGTAGACAAAGATGACCATTTGTGCCAAAATAATCTCGCTTATTTAGTTTGTGTTACAACTGCTGCGATTTTAGAAAGAATTATTTCGTTTTATCTAGCAGAAAGTGACAGACGGAATCAGATCGAGAAACCACACCAATCTTGGGTACTGCTCGTATTAACAGCTTTTTCAGTATTAGACAATTATATTTTGATTTTTCATGTAGCAAAGTGTTTGACGAACTTTGATGGGGTAATAGATTCTTTCGCAGAAAGGAGAGCACGCCGTGTAAGGCTGAAGGAAGATTAGAGACAAAAAAAAAATGTTGGGACTTAAGGGTTGAAGATATGTGTACTGTCTTCCTTGTCTCTTCTCTTTACTGGTTTTATGTTTCCTGCATTAATTGTATGTCACATAAAAGAGGGCGTTATTAGATAGTAGGCAGTAAACAGTGCAAATTTTCTGAAGAGTCCTTTTCCTCCCGGTCACAAATAATCCCACCCCGTATTAACTATGAGTTTTTTCTAAAGGAGTGTAGGATGGCAAAACGGCCGGCTGGGGTAGGAGAGGTACCACAGAAATTCTAATTTCCGGTGTCCTGTATATAGGTTTGATGGCTTCCATTACCAAAAATACACTTTTGAATTCCACAGAGCGAAATGCTGTGACATCTGACAGAAGAATGTCATTTGAAGAGGCGTGGCATTGCACTTTGTCACACTTAAGACCAAACAACATGTCTTACAGTTCCTCGAACATATATGTTTTAGATATCAATCTCTTCACAGATATGTACGCTCAAAATGAACATATTTTTGAAAAATTGATTTTTTTTTTAAATTTTTGGTGTTCTATGTCAAACACTGGAGGGGTGAAGGCGCCAGTATCAAGTTTTTGCCCAGTTCGGAAATATCATAAATCTGGGTCTGCTGGGTGCGAACGAAGGTGTCGCATAGGTACACGTCGCATCGTGTGACCTTTATTGCAACGTGTCGATTCATATGTTGTATAGTCGCAGTTTGAACCGTACAAAGCCAACGGCCTTACCACGGTGGTTAAGCGCTGTCGTGCTGAGCTAGCACCTGGATGGGTCACCGTCCAGGTCTGCTGAGTGCTATTGGCAAGCGGGGTGCACTCTGTTCTTGTGAAACCAATTGAAGAGCTACTTAATAGAGAAGTAGCAGAATCATCAGCCAGGAGGGCAGTGTGCTGACCATACGCTCCTCCGTATGTGCACCTGGTGATGCCTAAGGCCTGAGGATGACACGGCAGCTGGTCGGTACCATTCGGCCTTCACGGCCTGTTTGGACGGTGTTCGTTTCTTTTCTTATTCATACAAAGCAAAGGAGTGAGCTGAGGAAATGAAAGTAGCAAATAACCCCAATAAATGTAAATCTTGAAACCAATGGTCACTCTGATGTGAGTTATGTACAACCGCATTAATGCCAGTATTACAATGCAATTGGTTTGTTTACTTCGAAACATCGCAAGTGAGGCGTAAATTACAAAATGTAAACAGGCCTCGTTTAATTTTATCATCATTTTAGATACTGGTTAACAGCTTTCCGACAGCAAGTTGGTAGGTCCCGGCCCGCCGGTAGGGTAGCCTCCATAGACCCATTTCTTGAAAACAGCGGATTTGTTTTTGTGGGGGGACATTTAACAGTTTAGTGTCAGTGAACTCAAGACATGCATTGTGGATGATTGCAATACATTCAGGACATTCTTGGGATTTTTGAACGTATGTGTGCACCAGTGAGAAGATGTGCCAAAGCCTGACTTCAAGTGAACCGTGTTTGTGTGGAGCCCCTGTTGTAAAGGGTTTTTCTCAAGTGAATATCTGCAGTTTGGATACCTGGGGATTCTTTTACGGGGTCCTCATGTATTGAGTCATAATACGTCGTACTGGGGAAACTATGGGATTCTGTATCGAAGAAACCACTCGTTTTCAGACCTATGGTTTTTAGGATTAATTGTTTGTGTCATTTCATCTGCTTGTCCCTTTGCTTTGTATCAATAAGAAGAAAAAAAAAAAAGATGCGCCTTTAGAACAGGCCATGAAGACCCTATGGTACCGACAGGCTGTTGCTTGTTTCGTTGCCCTACACTCGACCCTGTCGTTTGTATCTATAAGTGTGAAACTTCATGTCTAATACACTGATGTAAGCTTGAAGTTAGATTTCTTATGGCTTCAGAGACAGGTTGTTATGATTGTAATAGATCAATGTGTCCATTACAAAAGTATAACAGAGGTGCTAGGAAAACTAAAAATGGACATACTTTCAGAGGACTGGCGTTGTTTTTGCGAAACCTAAACCAGCAGAACGGGGTGCATCATGCTCTGTACGATGCAAAGGAGGAATTTTGTGTGAACACTGTGTTCATTTCGTCTAACATTCAGCTAGATATTAGCTGTAGCGTCGCTGAGTTCCAACAGCGGAGAAATGAAACACCCACGTAGTTAACTGAAACCGCAGAGTGAAAATCTCATTCTGGACGACGTAGTTAATTGTTTTTGCGAGAACTGGGAGGGCATTGTAATATGCACACTGCTCCATCCACGCATGTGCGTATAGCCACATTGCAAGACTAGGGATGAGTGCATGTTTTCTCACCTATCGAGAAACAGAGGACAGTTTCTGCTGATAAATTCATCAAAGTTTGTGATTAGCTTTTATAGGACTTTCAGAGGACGAGAGCAGCCATGCAGCTGGTAGCTCATCGCAGCTAAGGTAAATACCACTAGCAGAGGCGTAAACTTGTTGGTTCACCAGCTTGCGTCCACTGTGAACTCGAGCAACCTTGAGTAATCTTTCGCTCAGATTGTCACAAAAACTAACCATCGTTCATAGTACCGAACTTATAACCGGAATCGGATGATTTGTCATAATATTGGCCAACTTAACGATGTAGTATCATGCATAATTTTGTAGAGAACCTTCTGGTTAAGATTCAATATTGATGTATTCAAAGTTATTTCGATTAAACAGGAAGAAATGCGTTATCTTGTCGACTGTCCTAACATTGTCATGTAACAACCTACGTAAACCGGCGTACTTCTATCACAATAATCTTGAATTAAAAACAATTTGTGTGCAGCTAAACAGCGTTGTGCTCTGTCATAGAATAAGGGTGCACTCCTAACCCCAGTCATTTATTCTATAGACGTTAACGCACTCATAGGGTGTTTTTGCTGATGTCTGAGGATAGAGAAAAGGAGTTAGGGATCATACAGGCATTAGGGAATATACAGAGGCACATGGACTCTTGGCTCTCCCTCCTTCAGTGCGGGAATCAGCAGAAAATAAAATCAATAAGATATCTGAAGCTTCCCACCAGTACAGTGACATGTGCAGTATATACGTGCATTGCCTGGCAAAAAAGGGAAGCATACATAATACATCATGGAATGTCACTGTCACATCGTACACATACACACCGTTGGCGGATATGTAAATGATCAGAGTTGCAATTCTCTGTGACAGGTGATGCAGCCATCGGGTGCATTAGTGTTGTCCGTATTTTGTGTTGTTACCAAGTCTGGTAGGGTACATAAGGAACGTGTTCAGCGTCAGATGTTGATTGATCACTGTGAAGTCCACGGAGGTGCCGTGTAATCGCATGAGCTACTTACCAGCACTCGACAGAGTTTGAAAGAGGAATCGTTAGGCTGGTAGAATCTTTCAGAATTTGTGTGGCAGTGACCTGTTGTTGGACCCCATGGGAGTGTGAGGACGGGCGTACTTGTCGTCAAGTTTCTAGTTGACTACGCCCCACTACCACTCGGGAAGGTGGCCTTATTGTGCAGCAAGCTCATCGTAATCCTTTCACAACTGCGTCTGCCACCTGAGTGCAACTAATGGACTCCCTAAAACAGACTGATGACCATAGATGTTAAGTCCCATAGTGCTCAGAGCCATTTGAACCATTTGAACCATCCCTAAAACATTGTGTCAACCCGTTCCATTGTTGTGAGCCTAGCAGTAGCCGAACTAGGTAATTTCCGTCCAGTTTGTAGTCTGCCGTTAACATCACAACACAAAGGACTGTGTTTGGAGTGGTGCCTTGACCAATGTTTTGAGAGGCACAGCAGTTACGGTGTGGCAGCCATCGTTAGAACTTCAGCACACGGCTAGTTGTGACTTAGTGAACTATGATGGCATAACAGAACGTCCTCATTTGTAACATCTCATGTGAGAGTACCGTGCTGCCGGTTTTCAAGACGTCAGTGATGGTCACCGATGGTGATGGCGGTGTATGTATGTGGACAGTGGCTCGACACTGATTTATTCAGAACGCCTTGGCTGCATTCATGTACGTGCCAAACTTTCTTGTACCCGGCAATGTTTCGGACTCCCTACGAAGCCGCAGTATCGATACGGCTTCTGAGATAGTGCAGCTATCAAGCGCACTCAGTTGCTCGGAAATCTGAAGATGGTGCAAACCTAGAGTACCCAAGGCGCACTTTCGGACGGAATTCTTCACTTAAACACTCGCTCGCCGCCTTGTACAGCCAGATGCTTGTTTTACTTGAAGCTTTTGGAGACGGTGCCATTCGATACGGTGCTACACTACTGCTTTTTCCCTTTCTTCCGGTATTTGTTGTGGATTAATCTTGTGATCCAGACGAAAATTTACGAATAAGGTGGCAAACATGAACACGATCTCGTGTACAGACTCTAAGTCTTCCACTGATAGAGAACCTGATTTGCCTAAGATACATCGATACTTTTTCGATATACAGCCAGCCCTTAATTATATTTTCTTAAATATCGATATATCGGAATCCCGACATTTTTTAAAAATATCAACAGTCGTAGTCAGGAGTGCTCCAGTGAAATGTGATAGGACCAATCTTGTTCTTTGTATACATACGTTTCTGACGCACGACGTGAGCTGCAACCTGTGACTGTTTTCTGAGGACGATGTCGTATACAGGAAACTGTCGGCGATGAGTGACTGCTACAGGATACATGATTACTTAGAGTTTCTATATGGTCTGACGAATGGTGCCTTGTCTAAACTTAGACAAATGTAATTTAGCGCCGATGATTAGGAAAACCAGTCCTCAAATATTCGAATACAGTATTAGCGGTGTGCTGCCTGACGCTATCACATTATTAAATATCTATGCATAATGCTGGAGGCTGGTAGTAGCGAAGACTAATGATAAACTTCGGTTTATTGGGAGAACTATCGAACAAACCCACCGTTACCCGAGTTTTTTTTTTTTTTTTAATAGATGTATGTCAACGCCTGTACCACGCAGCGTCCAGTCTTATTCTTAATGCCTGTGGCATCATATCCCATAATCTATATGTTGTACAATTACAAAGTTGGGTTGGGTTGTTTTGGGGGGAGGAGACCAGACAGCGAGGTCATCGGTCTCACCGGATTACGGAAGGACGGGGAAGGAAGTCGGCCGTGCCCTTTCAAAATAACCATCCCAGTATTTCCCTGGAGAGATTTAGGGAAATCACGGAAAACCTGAATCAGGATGGCCGGACGCGGAACTGAACCGTCGTCCTCCCGAGTGCGAGTCCAGTGTGCTACCCACTGCGCCACCTCGCTCGGTAATCACATAGTTTCGTAGGTACATACAGAGCCATACGTGGATACAGTGTGCGAAACGCGTTGCGAATTGGGTTAGTAATAAATTTAAGCTTCATGCTGGATGCAGCTGCTTTTCAAACATCTCGTTCTTTATGTCATCACATCTCTTGATTGCGTGTCGTACAATGATAGAATTTTGCACTTACATTCAGTGGTCTATGGGCATAATATCTACACACTTCAAAAAGCTTTTGCATCACCCCAGTTCTCAGAAATCCTAAAGACAGACGTTGGCTGTGGATATTATATCACAGACGCAGTCCCTTTGACTGTTCACAGATGTCACTAAACCCGCCCAAAGAAGTGAACAACCAAGCATGAGCAGCGCCTATTAGACGGAGGGGGTCCGACAGCCGATCTGTTCCAGTCATTTCCATCAGGAAGCAGGTACAGGGCTCGTGTTGTCTGTAGTTCAACCATATCTAGACGGTCGATACCGCGTTTCGATCGCGTCCGCGTTGTTACTTTGTGCCAGGAAGGGATCTCAACAAGGGAAGTGTCCAGGCGTGTCGGAGTGAACCAAAGCGATGTTCTTCGGACGTGACGGACACACAGAGAGACAGGCCGAAGGGCTACTACTGCAGTGGATGACCGCTACCTACGGATTATGTCTCGAAGGACCGCAACGCCATCATGTTGAATAATTCTTTTCGTGCAGCTACAGGGCGTCGTGTTACGACTCAAACTGTGCGCAATAGGCTGCATGATGCGCAACTTCATTAGCGACGTCCATGCCGAGGTCCAACTTTGCAACCACAACACAATGCAGCGCGGTACAGATGGCCAGAAAAACATGCCGAATGGACCGCTCAGAATTGGCATTACCTTCTCTTCTCCGGTGAGTGTCGTATATGCCTTCAACCAGACACTCGAAGGAGATGTACCCTGTCAGGCTGAACTCCTTAGACACACTTTACAGCGAGTGCAACAAGTTTGCGGTTCCCTGCTGTTTTGGGGTGACATTATGTGGGGCCGACGTACGCCGCTGGTGGTCACGGAAGGCGCCGTAACGGCTGTACGATACGTGAATGCCATCTTCCGAACGATAGTGGAACCATATCGGCACCGTATCGGCGAGGCATTAGTCTTCATGAATGACAATTCGCGCCCCTATCGAGCACATTTTTTGAATGACATCCTTCAGGATAACGACATCGCTTGAGAAGAGTGGCCAGCAAGCTCTCGAAATAAGAACCCTATCAACAATGCCTGGGATAAATAGAAAAGGGCTATTTAAGGACGACGTGACCCACCAACCACTATGACGGTCTACGCCGAATCGCCGTCGAGGAGTAGGACAATCTGGATCAAGAGTGCCTTATCGAACTTCTGGATACTATTCCACCACGAATCCAGACATGTATCAGTGCAAGAGCACGTACTACTGGATATTAAAGGTACCGGTGTGTACAGCAGTCTAGACCACCAGCTCTTAAGGTCTCGCTGTATTGTGGTACGGCATGCAATGTGTGGTTTTCATGAGCAATAAAAAGGGCGGAAATGATGTTTACGTTATCTCTATTCCAATTTTCTGTGCAGCTTCCTGAACTCTCGGAACCGAGGTGATGCAACACTTTGTGTGTATAAAGTACGTCACGAATACAGTTAATAGTAAGGAAGTAATAAAGTATAATATCATGTCTCATGTGGTACTTTTACTCGATGAACTCCGGAGAAGTAGAAAGTAATAAGCATATTACCATACTAAATTTTACAGGGGTTGTCAGCGAGAAAATAAATTGTAGAGATATGAAATTATGTGTAAAGTTTGTTTCAAGTTGCTATGTGCTCTCACTCTCAAATATTGGGGGAAGAAAGTCTCGTAACTAACGCGTTGCGTGTTATGGTCTTTTCTCACCTCCACCACATCTGATAGGTAGGTTGACGGTAATATATGTGTGTACCAAGTTTGGTTCGAATAGGTCCAGTGGTGCAAGCGCGCACACACACACACACACAAACACACACACACACACACACACACACACACACACACACATATTTTTCTGATATGTATGAATTGTAGGAAAGTTTAGCTCATCTACGAAAGGAAACCGCGCATACAGTGGTAATGTGACGCGTGATTGTGTACTGGTCGAGTGTTTGGAATTCTCTAATGGTCGAATGAAAGAAAGACATTGAAGGTATTCAGAGGCTTGCTGCTAGACTTCTTACCGGTTGGTTATGTCAAAACACGATTATTATGGAGATGCTTTGAGAACTACAAATGGGACACTGGAAGACGTCGTTCTTTTCGTGAAACCCTATTGAGAAAATTAAGCAAACCACCATTTCTATTTTACCGCAGAAAGATTCTTATGCCGCCAATGTACATGTCGCTTATGGACCGCGAAGACAGGGAAAGAGAAATTAGGGCTCGTAATCAGGTATATAGACAATCATTTTTCCCTCGCTCCATATCCGCTCGAAGTACGAAAGGAAATCTACTGTGCATGGTATTGTCTGCTGTACACCGTACCGTGTGGAGTATGTATGTAGATGCGGATGCCTACTAAAGGACAGGTCACTGGCCGGCAGGGTCTGATCCACATGCTCCCGTGTTGAACTGCGTGTTTACGCGTAAACTCGCAGCAGCCGTTCTCAACAGCCATTCTCCGTGTCCGGTCGTACGTGTGGGCTCGACTGCTTGGACGGCGGTGTTTTCCCTCCGTGGGACAGCGCCGGCTCACGTAGAGAGCCCAGCCCGATCCGAATGTTTACTTGAGCCGGGGGCGTCCCGCACTTGACAAACTGCGCCCCTCTAGGGCAACACTCGGCCCGCAGGCTCGGTAAACAGCCTCGCGGCCGGTGTTTGCTTTGTCCTACCTGCTGCCGGCGGTGGCGATCCCGCGCCCTTGGCCAGCACCTCTTGGCCAGGGAGGTTGCAAAGAGGACGGTGTCACGTGATGCCTTCGGCCGGGCCCTTTGTGCCACGTGATCGCGCTACGAGAGCGTCAGGCTGTAACGAGCTTGCTCTCTCACGCCTCCTCTTCACCGATCAAGTCCTGAGGCAGAATGTTTCTACTTGATGGTTGCCACGTCCTCTGAACGGCATTTAATTTGTCGCAATTAGGATGATTTAGTGAGGCAAACGTGAAAAAGTTAGCCATGAACATCTGCGCCCCTCGAGAATGGTCAACTAACGACTGAAGCGGATCTGCCCCTACCGTTGGGTGTTATGCAACCTGCAACACCTTCAAAAACCACATAAGGGATTTTCATGTTTTCTACTTAGCTGCGTCCAGGCTGTTAGTCCTATAGAAAAAAAAACGAATTGGACTATTCTGTAGCAAATGTAATATAGCAGAGGTTGAAAATACCGCTTCAGTTGTAAGGTTCTTTTATTTTCAAGTAATTAAAATATGACCAGGTTTGAACTCTTAAATACCCATCATCAGGCGTTATACTGAAAACTAAACAAGAGATCATCATCATCGTCAGTGTTCTGCCTGACGGCAGGTTTTCACATGGTAGTTCTCCAGGCTGTTCGGTCTTCTGCCATCCTCTTCAGGTCTGCATAATTTCCTCTTCCCTTTATGTCGTATATCATCTTGTATCTCCTTTTTCCTCTCAGTCTTGTCCCACAAACCAATCCTTCCAAAGCATCTGCTAGCAAGCATCACTTCTCGATGAATGTCCCAACCAGATCTTTTTCCTTTCTCTTACAACCTTCAGCAGACATCTTCTCTCAACAACCCTTTTCCATACTCTTTCATTACGCACTCTTTCCATCCAGCTTATGGTCTCCATTCTCCTCCACATCCACATCTCAAATCCTTATAACCTTTTTTCATCCTCTTGTCTCAGCGTCCATGTTTCTGCCCCGTATAGTGCCACACTCCAGAAAAAACATTTGCCAAGCCTTTTCCTCAGTTCTTTATCTAATTTGCCACATAAGAGTCTCCTCTTTCTGTTGAATGCCTCATTCGCTTTGGCAACTCGAGTTTTCACCTCCTGGTGACATCTTAAGTCTTCGGTTATTGTGCTTCCGAGATATTTAAATTCACTTACTTGGCTAATGGTAGATTGTCCTATTTTAATATTGGACAGTCTGCATCTTGTACTGATGACCATACTCTTTGTTTTTGCTGTGTTTATTTGCAACCCTTATTCCACACAAGCTTCATTCAGATCTTTCAGCATGTTATTCACTGTCCGCTCACTTTCTGCCACTAATACCACGTCATCAGCAAATCTTATACATTCTATTCTCTTTCCACCAATACATATTCTACTTTCCCCATGTAAGTTTTCGAAATAATCTCTTCATGGTATCTTTCTTCAAGGTATATGTTAAAAAACAGTGGGGAAAGGATACAACCTTGTCCAACACCTCATCCAATGCTGCTTCCATCTGACATTTCATTTCCAATCCTTATCCTTACTCTCTGGTGTAAATATAGATTCTGTATCAGTCGTCTCTCTTTCCAATCTACTCCTTTGCTCTTCAAAATATCCATCGGCTTGTTCCACTGAACTCTGTCAAAAGCCTTTTCTAAATCTATAAAAACAGCAAAGATTTCTCTGCCTTTTTCCATATATCTTTCACCTATAGTTCTTAACAAGGTAATAGCATCCCTTGTTCCTTTTCCTCTTCTAAATCCGAACTGCTCCTCTGCAATCCCTCTATCCAGCTTGCCATATAGCCTCCTATTCAACACTCTCACAAGACTTTAGCTGCATTAGAAATTAGACTGATGGTCCGGTGCTCTTCACATTTTTTAGTGTTTCTCTTTTTCTCTACTGGTATCGTAACTGTTGCAAGGAAGTCCTCTGGCCATTCCCCTTTGTAATATATCTCGTTACAGAGGTAGACTATTCCTTTTCTTGCCTTGTTTCCCAGACTCTTTAACAGTTCTGCTGGTAAATCATCAATTCCACATGCCTTCCTATTCTTCATCTCCTTCAGCGCATTTTCTACTGAGCTAATAATAGTTTTCATACGCAATAATACACATAAAAAAGTAAAAAAGAAGTTCCATATAACATTCTAGAAAACAGTGATCGGGCTACATGTGGTAAAACATAAGTCAATGGCGAAGCGACATCAGGCAATTCTACGGACGATTGCCTGGGTGAAGAAATATGCAATGAACACCAGGACACTTACACTTCGTCCTGTGACTCCGAGCGCCGCGGTGGACTGGTACAGAACGCGACGTATCACCAGCGAGTTGCGTACACGACGGCTCCGGTCTCTTGTCTATTTTCAGTATAACACCTGATGATGGCATGTAACGTTCCGAAACCGGTCGTGTTTTAGCTACTGGAAAATAAAAAGGACCTTACAACTAAAGAGGTATTTTCAATCTCTGCTCTAATGCTCAGTTGCGAATGCGCTTCCAGAAGGATTCTTTGTAGAAATTTAATGTAGTTAGATTTTGTACTGGGATACGTTTCCGCTCAAGGCCACGGTTTTCGAATTATACAATAAAAACGTGTCTTGAAGGTAACTTTTGTCTTGAATACTACGGTCCCTAGTGAAAACGTTTCTGGACACAAAATTTAACTACAATAAATTTCCTACACAAAGGTCCCGTTCATTTTTTCTGTGGGACTAATACTTTGTGCACAGCGAGTGAGAGAATATGAAGATCTTGCCCATGCTATTTGAAGAAGTTTCTGATTGCATAAAACCCACAGGGAGGAGCAGCCGAATGACCCTTATACAGCAATCAAATAGTCTCCTAGTTTGCTTATGTCGTGTTGCAGTCTCATTTTTGTATTCACAGTCTGTGGGAATGCGTGGCCACCAGTCAGCTGACGACTACTAGCTGCATATAGATCTACAGATGGTTGAAACAGATAACTTAAAAATTTAAAGAAAATATTGTCAGAAAACACAAATAATAAAAATACAGCATACTGCATCTAAATCAACATGAATACTCTGCAAATCACTGTGAATTCCACGGCAGGAGGTGCGTCCCATTCCACCAGTTAGGGATTCTTCCCGTTTAGTTAACATATGGAGCGCGGAAACAATGAGTGCTAAGATTTCTTTGTGCGTGCTGTAATTAAACGTCGCGATCCACATGGGCGCCATATGGTGGGGTTTGTTGTAAATTCCTAGTCTCCACTGAAAGCCATTACCTGAAACTTTACAAGTATACTTTCTCCATATAGTTGACGTCTATCTTAAAGAATCTGCCAGTTCAGTCCTTTTATCATCTCTGTGACACTGTCTGCGGATCAAACAAACCTTCACAGACACATTCGCGCTGCCCTTCTCTGAACATGTTTATTGACACCTGTCAGTCCTCTCTGGTACGGGTCCCACACATTTGAGCAATATTCCACAATGGGTCGCACGAGTGATTTGTATGCAATCTCCTTTTTAGAGTAACGGAAATCCTCTAGTGTTCTTCCAATGAACCGAAGTTTGCCACCTGCTTTAGCGGTATTAGAGTCTATAAGATAGATCCATTTAATATCCAGACAAAGTGTTAAGCCGAAGTCTTTCTGTCAGTTTACCTGTTACTCACAGATATTAAAGCGATAGAACATAATGTTTTTCGTTTTGTGAAATGCAAAATTTTACATTTCTGAATATTTAAAGCAAGTTATCAATCTCCACACCAGTTTAAAATATTATCAAGATCTGGCTAATTATTCGTGCCGCTTCTTTCAGACTTCACTTCGTTACAGATAAATGCATCATCTGCAAAAACTCTGAGATTACTATAACTATCGACTGTAAGGTGCGTAATACATAACATGAGCAGCCAAGGCCGCAAGACACTTCCCTGGGTTACAGAGAAGTGTGAACATACCTCTACATTTGTGTGGTGCCATCCATCCAAGACTACTTGCTGCCTCTCCCATGACAAGGGCTAGTCAGTCCACTTACAAAGTTCGTTTGGAACCTCATACGACAGTACTCTCCTCATAACAAGCGTAGGTGTGGCACTCACTCAACCACACCGATCTATATTTTCGGAATCCATGCTGGTTGGCATGGAGGAAGTTATTCAGTTAGAGAAATCGCATTATGTTTGAGCTCAGAATATTGTCCAAGACCTTACAACAGATATACGTCAACGATATTGGACATTAGTTTGTGGATCACTTCCGCTGCCCTTGTTGTAATGAATGAGGCAGAAAGGATGGGCGTTTTTAGAACAGGTAGCATTCAGCCTCAGATAGTGGAGGTGGGGGGACTGATGTGGCCAGTGTTTGGTAGCTCCTGCCATTTTGTTTAGTCAAGGTCATGGAACTGTGGACATCGTGTGTTTGCTTACGATAGTCTTGTGTATAGTAATGAGTCTATCGTTGCAGTTCAGCGTGACTTTCATTGCCATTTTGATCTTACGAGACAGGATAGTGTTCCCATTCGTGATGGAAAGAAAACCGCCGAGGGCTCCTCGCTTAGAGCGCACTGCAGAAAATGTCGAAGGAGTTCGGCAAGACATGCACCGAATCCCTATTCGATCCACTACGAGACGTTCTGCTGAACTGCACTTCAGTAATCGTTCGGTAAGGCGTATTTTGCATATTGATCCAGGATTTCATCCCTACGAAATGCCCAATGTGTAACGATTGAACCCATAGAGATTATGTACAGCAGCTAAATTTTGCTTGAGAAATTGAGGCAATACTTGAGCAAAATGACAACATTATTTTGTTTATATGTGATGAAACTCATTTTAATTTGAACGGTATGGTAAATCAGCGGAACTGTCATTATTGGGCCAGGGAAAATCCGGAGCTAATGCATGAGAGACCAATACATAGTCCCAAGGTGAGTGTTTGGTGTGCTGTAACCGGTACAGGTGTTACAGGTCCATGCTACTTCCAGGACGATAATGAGATTACTGTAACTGCAACCGCGGAACGCTATAGACAGATGATCACTGAATTCTTCCTGCCTGAACTAAGAGAAAAACGTGTTCCTATACGGTGAATTTGGTTTCAGCAAGACGGGGCACAGGTCACACAGCAAGAATGTCAATGGAAGCTATTCGCACTGTTTTTTCGTGGTCGCGTCATTTCCCGACTTGGTGACCTTAGTTGTCCTCCTCCTCTTTCCCCAGGCCTATCCATGCGCGACCACATTCTCTGGAGTTACCTCAAGTCATGTGTATACGAGCATAAACCACGTACACTTGAAGGACTGAAGGAAGCAGTTCTTGTTGAAGTCGTTCAAATTCACAGAGCAATGTTGGAGAGAGTGGAAGCGAACTTCCGAGAGCGGCGTGAGAAGTGCATCGCTGAAAACGGCCGTCACCTGGGATATGTTGGTTTCAAGCATTTTTTTTTTTTTTGTAAACTTGAAACATCGTTTGAGTATTATTCTGTAAACAAAATTTTTTGTCCGTCCTTTGTGTCTCACCCGATGGGTGTGGCCTGTCCTTTCTTCAGCTATTAGGCATCGTATTTGTTGGAGGGATCTACGGTACATTATAGTTAACAGAGTGGCTAACAGCTAAAATCTGATAGGCATTCGATTGGGCCCTCGGGATTTGTCCAGTTTTAACGATTTCAGCTCTTTCTCAACACGACTGACACTAATATCTAGTTCACTCCCATTTTAAATTGTACGAGGATTAAATAGGGGAAGGGTTTCCCGTCTTGAAGGAACATTTGAAGAAAGAATTACGTATTTCTGTTCTTGTTTTACTATGCACAGTTTTAGTTTCTGCCTCGTTCAAGTGTTTGAACACTACTTCTTGTAGTGTGATGGTACAGCTTTAATGACCCTACATAAATATATTTTATTCTCCTTCTATCTTCATTTTATTGATTGTATTCATTAATAAATGTCAACACATTCAAATGATACAAATACGTCTATCTGCAGATAAATGTTACAGTACATCTTTGTTATAAGAGAGCCGGTTACAACTACGGAAACAGAACAATCGAGGGGCAGAACCGGTGATGAGAGATGCGTATTATTGTCGTGACAATGTCAGTGGTGTGTGAAGCGGTACGTGTGAACCGGACCAAATGTGCTTAGGTTCTGATTGGTCGAGAAACGCAGAAGATGCTATGTTTTAATTTGGCAGCTCGTGTACACGTGTTTGGAACTGGTTTGTTCTCAACAGCACGCGAGTTGCAAAGGTAGGTAGGATGAGACAGTGCATTTCGAGTGACTGAGTGCATTTCTGGCTGCAAGCAAACGTATTGTTCAACAACATCGGTATAATACACTTGTGGGACCTGATTTAATCTCAGAGAATAATTTTCTTGGTCCAGCTTTTTTCAAGCTTAAGTAAGAGTACAGGGAAAATATCTGGGTACAGATTTATTGATTTCGAGTTTGATAGTAAATTTAATTTCATTCTTTTGGCCTCATTGTTAATCAGTCTTGACTAGTCCATTCATTTTCTTTCAGCACTACTAAATGAGATTAGGTAACCACTTGATAACACAGTCATTTATACTATTTAATTTATGTCGACCACTCCATTGTGTGGTAATGGGTGTTCAAACCCAATTACGATGACGGACTTCAGGCACTGGTGTTTCTACATTCGCTAAATAAGTAAGGGAAGCAAAGTAACTTATAATGAATTCCATGTGCCTTGATTAATATAGCCTTTCATTCACTAACAGAATATGCCCTTGTGTGTTCACCAATAAGGTTTTGTCGAAACTTTTGATGAAAACTGTTCTCGACGTCCCGCACAGGACAGTGCATGAAGATTTCTTACAACTTCTTCTACTGACGGTGTTGCCCAAAATCTTATTTTCATTATTCTTTCTTGTTTCTTTAATATGATGGGAAGTATGATGTTCATTGGTACTGCAGAAAAATTTAATTAACAGAATGTTAAACCAAAACATTCAAAAGGTCTGCAATATATTTCACAGCCATAAATTAAAGGATAAAGTGCGAAGCGCAGGCTTTGCGTTACCTGTCTTTGGGAATTTCGTGTTATTTTGCGGAATGTTATTTTGCAGAGTGTTATATTGCGTAATATTGTTTTGCACAATATTGTTTTGCACACCATGTTTTGCACAGCGTTGTTTTGCAAGAAATTGTTTTGCATGGCGTTTCTCAGCACGACATTGTCTTACAGGACACTGTTTTGGACGACGTTGTTTTGGATGTTGTTTCGCACGACGACGTTTTGGGCAACGTTTTCGACGACGCCACTTTGGACGACGATACCTCGAACGAAGTTACTTCAGACGAGGCTACTTCGGAGGATGTTACTTTGGAGGATGTTACTTCGGAGGATGTTACTTCGGAGGATGTTACTTCGGAGGATGTTACTTCGGAGGAGGTTACTTCGGAGGAGTTGAAGTTATTCACATGAGTACTAAAAGAAATCCGCTAAATTTCGATTACGTGATAAGTCACACAAACCTAAAGGCTATAAATTCAGCTAAATGCTTACGGATTACAATTACAAGTAACCTAAATTGGAACGATTACATAGATAATTTTGTGGGTAGAGCAAACCGAAGACTGCGATTCACTAGCAGAACACTTAGAAGGTGCAATTGATCTACTAAAGAGACTGCTTACACCACGTTTGTCCGCCCTGTTCTGGAGTTCTGCTGTGCGGTGTGGGATCCGCAGCAGATGGAACATTGAAAAAGCACAAAGAAGGACAGTTCGTTTTGTATTATCGTGAAATAGGGGAGATAGTACCACAAATATGATACGTGATTGGAGTGCCAATCATTAAACAAAGGCGTTTTTCGTTGCGATGGGATCTTCTCATGATATTTCAACCACCAGTTTTCTTCTCAGATTGCGAAAACATTCTGTTGGCACCCACCTAAATAGGGAGAAATTATCATCACGACAAAATAAGAGAATTCAGGGCTCCCACAAAAAAATTTAAGGGCTCGTTGTTCCCGCGCGCCTTTCGAGGATGGAATGGTAGAGAGACAGCTCGAAGGTAGTTCATTGAACCCTCTGCCAGGCACTTTATTGTGAATAGCAGAGTAATCACGTAGATGTATATGATGTAGATGTAAATGTAGGTTACTTCAGGGGAGGCTACTTCGGGCGACGTTACTTCGGGCGACGTTACTTCGGGCGACGTTACTTCGGGCGACGTTACTTCGGGCGACGTTACTTCGGGCGACGTTACTTCCGGCGACGTTACTTCCGGCGACGTTACTTCGGACAAACTTATTTCGGAAGATGTTACTTCGGACGAAGATACTTCAGACGCTGCTACGCCCACCACCACCACGCTTTCTTTACAAGGGCGTGTTGAAAAGTAATGCTTCCCAATATCTCATGTGAAACCAAAAAAATTTAAATAAAGGAAACGTTATTAAAATACTAAGTTACATCTTTATTTTTCATGTCTACATATTTATTTCTCAACGCAGTTACCCTGGGGACGAACACATTTCTCCCACAAGGAGACCAATTTGTTGTTACTGTCACTGTACAATGTCTGACGGAGCCACAAGCTCACCTCTGCCTGCACCGCTTCATCACTATCAAAGTGAAGTACTCGAAGCCGCTCTTTAAGTTTTGGAAATAGAAGAAAATCGGATGGGGCCAAATCGGGACTGTATGGAGGATGATCGATGAGAGTGAAGCCAAGGCGCCGGATTGCTGCAGACGTCGCAGATCTCGTATATGGTCTGGCATTTTCATGCGGAGGGAGAGTGCGTTGCATGTGTGGAACAAGTCTTCGATTCGGAAACTCGATTACAGCACGCTGTTTCTCACCGACCGACAGAGTTACGTCACACAGTGCCATGTTACACTCTACAATTTGGAGCGCTCTACCGGTAGAGGGCCGAAAATACGTAGACACGAACAATAAAGGTGTAGAAAGTTAATAACTTTTTTTAAACCAAAATGCCTTAAATTTACTTTTCAGTATACCCTCGTTCCAAACAATACTAATATACACAGTTTCACAACCATACAAATTGCTTTGTCATATGGACAGTATGTCTTCTAGTTAACATGCAATATTTTCGCGACTGACTTACTTGTTTTATTCTGGTAGTGCAAACAGTGGCATAACGTTTCCCTGCTCCCATGTAAATCACCTGGCGCAGAGCACTGCTGGGAATAATCATGCCAACGTTTTCAGACTTCTAAGAGGGTAGTATCGTAGTTGGATCTATGGACTTTTTATAGAAGATACGAGAAATAAATCTCAAATTCGTGTGATATAATAGATTCATATCAATGCCGTAAACCCGTTCATGCACCAGAACACGGATAATGAAAGAATGTTATCGAACTGTGAAGGATTTAGTGAGAGAGGTAGAACTTGTGAGAATAATACAGTTGCCTACCTATATGGATCGTGGTCGTGGAAATTAGCGCTCATATCTGAGCGGCTGGTGATCTAAATAGTATTAATGCCGATTAGGCTTGTAGTCAGTTCGAAGTTAGATTCTGATCCATCGTTGTTCATAGATATTTTAGTCGTAAATACATGCGTTGGACGGCAGTGGAATGCTGGACGCATGCCTCAGGGGCGAGACCTTCATGCATGGAGAACTCCAAAGTGAATACTAAACTTGCAGAAATCAGCTTAAATGGCCATTAATGGGTGAATGATTATCTGGAGAGTGATTTGCAAACAGAAAGGGGGGGGGGGGGGGGGGGGGAAGTTAGCCAGTGTGGAACTACGCAGTCTACTGTAAGTTTCGTATGCAGCAAAATTTTTTTCTGAGTCGCCAACCAATTTAATTAAAGTATATTGATTGGCGACTCCATGTTGTCTTGTGCACTACGACCAGATAACAGGTATACTTGAAAAAAGAGACAGCATTGGTCGTATATTTTTTACTATTGCAAAATCGATTTTCTGTCACTGAGTGACCATCTTCAGTGCTATATTGTATAACTTAAATTGGGATGCACTGTTGTTACTAAGCTTACGGCAATCACATAGACTAAGTGATTGCCGTAAGCTTAGTAACAACAGTGCATCCCAATTTAAGTTATACAATATAGCACTGAAGATGGTCACTCAGTGACAGAAAATCGATTTTGCAATAGTAAAAAATATACGACCAATGCTGTCTCTTTTTTTCAAATTTAATTAAAATTTGGAAAAACTTAATGTAAGGACTGAATTAATCACTGATATGCTAACGTGTTAATATTAATAAAAAGATCCAAGTGAATATATGGAATGAACATAGCGGAACAACCGTTAAATCAAATAATTCAGAGCAAGGAGATGCTCATGCTTCAACAAAAAGGATAAAATAATCAGGCTAAAGTCTACAAATATAAGGCCTGGCTTTTGCGCTTCGGAAACTCCAGGTGGAAAGTATCAAAAATAATCTTACAAAAAGGGACGTCTTTGTCTAAGAAACAGTCAACACAGTTTGACATAGTTTATTAAAATAAAATATCATATTAAAAATACAGGATGTAATTCTAAGATACAATCTATCGGCACCTCTTATTTAATTAATGAACTCACTTTTATAATATTGAGTGCTGAGATACGTTCCGCTGATAAATGAAAAGAAGATCATAGGTGTGCGTGGCAAAAGTTCACACGAAGATACACGATTCACACACACACACAAGAATAGAGATAAAAAGAATTTTAGCCACCAGAATTAGTCAAAGGCTCAGAGGTTCATCGCTATAGCTGTGATTGAATTATTGTGAGTAAGAATACTATGGAAACCTTTCCGGCAAAGAAATTTATCTGCATCACTTTGCAAATGAAACTGGGCTACGCTGGCGTGAATCACCCGCAAATGCCGTGAATATTCATGAAGAAAGCAAAATTACTAAGACTCGTGAAAACTTCAGGAGCACAAATGTAAATCGAGTAGATACAAATAGCAACAAAATATTACACGGAATTAAGAATAAACCTTGTATAAGATGGTACTGAAATTACACCTGGTGAAATCACCACCAGGTGGTACGAAAAAAACTACACAGTCTTAAAACTGAAACGAAATGAGAGGTAGAACTAATAAAACACATACACACGAGAGAAGTTCACATATACATTCGAGTTAAAAGAAAATTCAGACAGCTGTATTTTAAATCTCTGATGGAGTAACGAACTTCCTACACCACGTGTTCTGGTTGTACAAAGCAAGGACCAGAAAACTTAATACACACAGAAAATATCAACTAGTCTGACTACATCCTGAAAATATGATTCGACTACCGAACTTGAAAAGGGACCAGCAAATCAAACGTGTACATCAGAATAGCTACACACCACCACACATTAACACACTCACCAGTGCCAAGTGGCTATTGATGCTAGCACCTTCACTCACCGACGGTCCAGCCCCGACTGCTTGCTCTTCCTGCAACGAACTTCCCCCAGATAGCCGGGAGGGACCAAAGGGGTCCTTCCCGCCACCGACTTAAATACGTCAAATGACTACCGAAAGGCTACAAATCTCGTTGTCTTGACTGACTTTGACTACACTGTTGCTTCCACAGCAGACAGCCAGATGGTGTACTGCTACCACACATAAGACAAATTCAACACACACACTCGCTCAAGCATTCATACATATGATAAAGAGAGGAAGGAAATTTGGGAGCACGAAATGTAGGTAATATACATAAGATTAGATGCGTACTGGAAAAATTGATACTTTACTGTAATTGTGTACCACTGAATGGGGACAAACACGAAAGCTTAGATGCTTCTTGGAAAAACTAAATTACAACTGATTGAGTGTGACAGCACAAAATACAAGTTAAATACTATGAAACGAATCTAACAGAGACGTTTCAAGCTGGGACCTGGAGGAAAACGCCAACTTCAGAGATTCAAATGGTTACACGGATAGGACTCAATATGCTGATCATACAAATTTTCCTGCTATTAACGAGCTGAACAGAGCTTTAAGAAAGAAATAGAAAATTTGTGGTATAACGTACAAGAGTAACAATAAGGTTTCAATGCTATGGTGAAAACACACCGTTTCGGTACACTTCCAAATTAAATCTGTATGGGGTGTGCGTGAAACAATCAGTAGCTGCGTTGAAGCTTAATTTTTAACTATGTCAGTTAAGTAATACTGATGTCAAGGGAAAACAATCAAGGAATTAATGAATACAGTGCATTTGTTTGCGTTCAGAAAGTACAGAATCTGCTTGTAGGCGCGCAAAGTTCATTGAAAACATTCTACACCGCTCTGTATTTTGTTCTCTACTTGATAACAACCAAAATTTGAAGTACGAGTACACATGTCCCATTGCGGCGACACTGAACGCTTTCCTAGGGACACAGGAACTTCACTCACATTCATAAACTCGACCCATGCTGAACGTTAGTTGCACTACACGTGTCGACAGTGTGTAAAATAATTTTGTTCTTCCGGGTCTGACTAGACAAAGTGAACGAAAGTTATTTCAGATAAATTCCATTTTCCAAGAAGTTTCGGGACTGCAGCCAGATTACATTGACTTCTGGCCACGTTATTTCAGCTGACAACCATTCAGCCACATCCAGGTGAGTGTCTTGCATAGTAGACCGCTAGTTCACATCGTTAACTTTATCCCAAAAATTTGCTTGAAGACGCATGCGCAAAGGCAGCCGCTACACCAGCGACCTCTGTCGAGTTTCGCACCCTCTACGAATATTGCTATGTATACGGCGTGCAGGCACATACATAATGCGATGCTACATGTTTGCCCTCTATCGGAATGCGGGCTTGTGGAGTTAAAATTCGGATGTAAAAATTAATACAATTAATTGTCGCTGGAGGTGTCATTACTCATAAAACGTTCTCTTTCTGAAGAAATTAAAGAAATCATCGGACCCCAAACCTTACCCGTTAAAAGCTATTATCGCGATTAATAAGATGTTCCGCGAAACGTATTTCCGTCGATTCCTCTGTGACACACATGAGGACCTCTTTGAGGCGAATATCTCCCTCAGAGGACAATTCATGGATTGCCCTGTGGAGATACAATGCTTAGCTATGGCTGACTTACTGGGCTGAGAAAAGCGAGTGTGGCGAATGCGTTCAGCACATCATTCACGCGCTGCCCGTTGTCTGACCAATGTAGGCTGAGCCACACTGGTAAGGTGCTCTGTAGGTTCCAGCTCTCCCAATCCCAGCCTTGCAAAGGAGCTGGAACACCAGCAGGCCGTGTCCAAAAATGATCGACTTTCTTCACATCACATCAGCACAGCTTTAAGGAAGAAGAAACATTACATGTAGAGGAGAAGGAGCGGTTCTGGTCCAGTTTTTTTTTTTTTTCTTTAAGAAAAAGAAAACATTCTGACTGGTTTGGTGCGATCCGCCACGGATTCCTTTCCTGCGCCAACCTCTCATCTGGGAGTAGCACTTACAACGTACGTCCACAATCATTTTCTGCATGTATTCCAATCTCTCTTTTCCACTACCATCCTGTCACTACTTCTTGGCAGTGTTTTTCGTATATTCCTTTCTTCCCGGACTCTGCAGAGAACCTCTTCACTCCTCACCTTACAAGTCCGCTTAATTTTCAAAATTCTTCTGTAACACCACATCTCAAATGCTTCGATTCTCTTCTTTTCCCGTTTTCCCACCGTCCACATAGGCATTATTTTGTCGAAATTAGGCAGAATCTTAAGGAAACATTATATCAAAGTAATCTTCCACCCTCCTACAAAGTCTTGTGAGCATCTCGGTTCGGCATAAGGAGATCTGGGACTGCGGAATCTGCAGAATACCTTGCCAGTGTGGCAAAGCCGACATCGGTCAGACAACGCACATAGTGCGCTGAGCATGATCACCACACTCGCCTTTCTCAGCCCAGTAAGTCGGAAATGCCCGAGCATTGTGTCTCAGCAGGACGTTCCATGGATTATTCCGCAACGGAAATCTTGGACTCGATGAGGTCTTCATGCGATTCAGTTGTTAAGGAATCGGTGGAAATATATAGTACTCTGATTTCTTTAATTTCTTCTGAAAGAAAACTTTTTCTAACTAATGACGCGTTAAGTAACAGTTAATTTTATTAATTTGAACATTTAACTTTTAACTCCGCGACTGCGGGTTCTGACAGAGAGCGCGCATCTACACACATCAAAAAAAGGTTTGCATCACCCCGGTTTCCAGAACTCCTGAAGAGAGATGTTGACTGTGGATATTGTATCACAGACACAGTCCATCTGACTGTTCAGAGATGTCACTAAACGCTCCCAAAGATGTAAACAATCATGCAAGAGCAGCGCCTTTTAGACGAAGGGAGTCCGACAGGCGATCAGTTCCAGTCATTCCACCAGGATGGAGGTATACAGCACGTGTTGTCTGTAGTTCAATCATGCCTAGACGGTCAATACCGCGGTACGATCGCGTGCGCATTGTTACTTTGTGCCTGGAAGGGCTCTCAACAAGGGAAGTGTCCAGGCATCAAGGAGTGAGCCAAAGCGATGTTGTTGGGACGTAGAGGAGATACAGAGAGACAGGAACTGTCATTGACGTGCCTCGCTCTGGTGGCCCAAGGGCTGCTACTGCAGTGGATGACCGCTGCCTACGGATTATGGCTCGGAGGAACTGTGACAGCAACGCCACCATGCTTTTAGTGCAGCCACAGAAAATCGTGATACGACTCAAACTCTGGGCAATAGGCTGCATGATGCGCAACTTCAACCCCGACGTCCATGGCGAGGTCCACCTTTGCAATCGTGACACCATGCAGCGCGGTACAGATGGGCCCAACAACATGCCGATTGGGGAGCTCAGCATTGACACGACGTTCTCTTCACCGATTAGTGTCGCATTTGCCTTCAACCAGGCAATCGTCCGAGACGTGTTTGGAGGCAACTCGGTCAGGCTGAACGCCTTAGACACACTGTCCAGCAAATGCAGCAAGGTGGAGGTTCCCCGCTGTTATGAGATGGCGTTATGTCGGGCCGACGTTCGCTGCTGGTGGTCATGGAAGGCGCCTTAACGGCTATACGATACGTGAATGCCATCCTCCGATCGAAAGTGCAACCATATGGGCAGCATATTGGCGAGGCTTTCGTGTTCAGGGACGACAATTCGCGCCCCTCATCTTGCGCATCTTGTGAATGACTTCCTTTAGGATAACGACATCGCTCGACTAGAGTGGCCAGCATGTTCTCCAGACATAACCGTATCTAACATACCTGGGATGGACTGAAAAGTGCTGTTTATGGACGGCGTGACCCACCAACTACTCTGAGGGATCGAAGCCGAATCGCTGTTGAGGAGTAGGACAATCTGGACCAACAGTGCCTTGATGAACTTACAGATAGTATGCCACCACGAATACAGGCATGGATCAAGGCAAGAGGACGAGCTGCTGGGTATTAGAGGTACCGGTGTGTACAGCTATCTGGACCACCACCTCAGAAGGTGTCGCTATATGGTGGTAAACACGCAATTTGTGGTTTTCATGAGCAACAAAAAGGGCGGAAATGATTTTAATGTTGATCTCTATTCCAATTTTCTGTACATGTTCCTGAACTCTCGAAACCGAGGTGATTCGAAACCTTTTTTGATGTGCGTAGTATCAACATTACGCATACACTACATGCCATAGGTGTCACAATATTCTAAGAGGGTCCGAAACTCGACAGACTTCACTCGTGTACCGGCTGTCTCTGAGCTTGCGTCTCCGCTCCACTGTTTGGGATAAAGTTAGCGACGAGAACTAGCAATCTCCAGCAAAAAAACGCTCACCCGGAGATGGCTGAATGGTCAGCCGAAATATCTAGGCAAGAAGACGACGTATTCCGGCTGCAATCCCGAAACTTCGTGAAACACTCTTCACGCCGGGCTAATTTCAAGAAGTAGAAATTCCGTTTTACTGTCGCTTTTCTGTGCAGCTGTTAACTACAAAGTCCGTACTAGTATACAGTACAGATACGAAAGGAAGAAAATGTAACACCGTTTGGACGATTTCCATATACAGAACATATTTTTTCTCCTCAGCAGCCATTTTAAGGTTTTCACTTAGTCGTGATACTCAAAATACGGACGGTGTTTAACGGTTCATATGCTATGCAAAATTAACATTTCGGGCTCCATTGAAGGTTCTTGGTAACGACTGCACAACACGCCACGCAGTCGAGTTTAACGACCTCTAAGAATATTACTCCGCCTGTAGCACGCAGACGCATGCGTGATGGCGACACTGCATGCAACGTCACCAGTAAGGACCCGCGGAATTAAAATTCCGGTGTCAGATTAATAAAACCAACGGTCGCTAGACAAGTAGTTAGGTGTCTAATGTTTTCTTTCTGAAGATGCTAAAGAAATCACCGCGTCCCATGTCTTATTCAACTGAAAACAGCCATCAGGATCAGTAAGATCTTCCACCAAAAATGTTTCCACAAATTCCTTACTGACTGAATGTCAGAAGAACCTCGTCGGGACCAATACTGCCGCTGCAGAATACTCCATAGAATGTCTTGTTGAGGTGCGTTGCTCGAATGTTACTGACTCACTGGCACGCGGAAACTGACCAATGCTGGCTTTGCCAAGCTGACATTGTATTCAGTAGATTCCAGTCTACCCCACTCTCAGATGATCCTTTTCCGAACAGAGCCCTTTGCAGGCGGCCAGAAGATTACTTTAACACAGTGTTTCTTTAGGATTCTGCCTAATTGTGTCGAAATATTGCTGACATGTGAAAGGAACGCCATGGACATTAAACAACTCCTGAGACCTAGCCTGCTGGAAGAGCACAGTGTCCGGGCCGTTACGCGAATAGTGCACTGTATCATCAAACATATCAGAAACCCGTATTTAATGCGGAACTGAGAAACAGATGTCACGAGACGGGACTCCAACAGTATAAAAAGGGCGGGGAGGATCGTGTTATCTCCCTTCATATCCAAAAAGCCTTTGACCATGAATAGCATTCTGGACTGATCTTCAAGCTACAAACCTATGCACTCCCCGTCAACTACATCTTTCCTTCAACACCGTCGTCCACACGTCGCAATCAACCATGGCTCCTTCAGCATCTTTCACTCTGCTTCAGGTGAGCCTCAAGGCTCGGTCCTCTCACCCTCCCCCCCCCCCCCCCCTTTTACATCCTGTACGTTGCAGACATTTCTAAGCCTACACCTCAAAATGGTTCAAATGGCTCTGAGCACTATGGGACTTAACATCTGAGGTCATCAGTCCCCTAGAACTTAGAACTACTTAAACATAACTAACCTAAGGACATCACACACATCCATGCCCGACGCAGGATTCGAACCTGCGACCGTAGCAGTCGCGCGGCTCAGGACTGAAGCGCCTAGAACCGCTCGACTATCGCGGCCGGCTCTTCACCTCAAACATACCTCCTGCAGCGCGCTGGCGACACAGCATACCTTGCCTCTCGTCATACTCTTAAACTCTCCCACGCCTCTATCCAACGCCACCTCAGTCACCTAGTCGATTGTTGCAATGTATGGAAACTCCAAGACAGTCCACAGCAATGCCATGCCATCATCATTTGTCGCACCACTCGGCGTTTCCGTCGTCCCGATCTCCATATCTCCATCTACAACCACCCATCCCTTCGACTAACAAAGTAACGTATTTAGGATTAGCTCTCGACAGAAAACTAACACGGAATTCACACCACCTTACCATGCAACACAATGCCCGAAACCGACGAAAACTACTAAAATTACAGTACTGGCCATTAAAATTGCTACACCAAGAAGAAATGCAGATGATATACGGGTATTCATTGGACAAATATATTATAATAGAACTGACATGTGATTACATTTTCACGCAATTTGGGTGCATAGATCCTGAGAAATCAGTACCCAGAACAACCACCTCTGGCCGTATTAACGGCCTTGATACGCCTGGGCATTGAGTCAAACAGAGCTTGGATGCAGCTTCAACACGATACCACAGTTCATCGAGAGTAGGGACTGGCGTATTGTGACGAGCCAGTTGTTCGGCCACCATTGACCAGACGTTTTCAGTTGGTGAGAGATCTGGAGAATGTGATAGCCAGGGCAGCAGTCGAACATTGTCTGTATCCATAAAGGCCCGTACAGGACCTGCAACATGCGGTCGTGCATTATCCTGCTGAAATGTAGGGTTTCACAGGGATCTAATGAAGAGTGGAGCCACGGGTCGTAACATATCTGAAATGTAACGTCCACTGTTCAAAGTGTCGTCAATGTGAACAAGAGGTGACCAAGACGTGCAACCAATGGCACCCCATACCATCACGCCGGGTGATACGCCAGTATGGCGATGACAAATACACGCTTCCAATGTGCGTTCACCGCGATGTCACCAAACACGGATGCGACCATCATGCTGTAAACAGAACCTGGATTCATCCGAAAAATTGACGTTTTGCCTTTCGTGCATCCAGGTTCGTCGTTGAGTATACCATCGCAGGCGCTCCTGTCTGTGATGCAGCGTCAAGGGTAACCGCAGCCATGGCTTCCGAGCTGATAGTCCCTGCTGGTGCACACGTCGTCAAACTGTTCGTGCAGATGGTTGTTGTCTTGCATACGTCCCCATCTGTTGAGACGTGGCTGCACTATCCGTTACAGTCATGCGGATAAGATGCCTGTCATCTCGACTGGTAGTGATACGAGGCCGTTGGATCCAGCACGGCGTTCCGTATTACCCTCCTGAATCCACCGATTCCATGTTCTTCTGACAGTCATTGGATCTCGACCAACGCGAGCAGCAATGTCGCGATACGATAAACCGCAATCGCGATAGGCTACAATCCGACCTTTATCAAAGTCGGAAACGTGATGGTACGCATTTCTCCTCCTTACACGGGGCATCACAACAACGTTTCACCAGGCAACGCCGGTCAACTGCTGTTTGTGTATGAGAAATCGGTTGGAAGCTTTCCTCATGTCAGCACATTGTAGGTGTCGCCACCGGCGCCAGCCTTGTGTGAATGCTCTGAAAAGCTAATTATTTGCATATCACAGCATCGTCTTCCTGTCGGTTAAATTTCGCGTCTGTAGCACGTCATCTTCGTGGTGTAGCAATTTTAATGGCCAGTAGTGTACTAGCAGGCCGGACCTGAGCCTACATGCCTCTACCATTATCGTCACCTATAAATCCACTTTCCGCCCCATCCTAACCTACGCCAACGTTACCTGGATCTCTCTCTGCCTTGCCTAAATTCAAAAAGTCACTTGCACTCCGCCTCGCCTTCCACATCCACCTACCCACCCCATCTCGCATCCTCTACCAACTCACACACTTCCCACAGCTTCTTCCCATCCTAGAGCATCTTCGAATCCTACACATAAATCACAAAACCCGGTCCCAGCTACCCAATTGCATACCCACGAATCACACAATCCAGGCACTCTGCTCTGCCACTACACCTGCATTCCACCTTCCATACACCTACATGTCTTATCCATCGTCTCCCGCATTAATTTTAACCAACTCCCGCTCCCCAACAATAATATCCATCCTGACGTATACCTCTCTCTCCAACCCTAATCACGACGCTTCGCCTCAGACCGTCCTCCCATTTTCTCTTTCCCCTTCATCCACCTTGCTGACTTCTAGTCGCTACCTACGATTGTACGGGGTCCTATGGTCATAGTCATCATAGCACCTTCATCATGACAATTTTTTCGATTTGCACCTCGCATCACCATTACACCAGTCCGCCTGCTTACCTGAGTGGTTAGTGCTTGCCTCCCATCTATCGGACTCGGGTTTGATTCCCGGCCGGGTTGGAGATTTTCCCCGCTCGTGGACTGGGTGTTGTGTTGTTATCATCATTTCATCCTCCTCAACGGAACCAGAGTCGCCCATTGTGGCGTTGACTGAAATAAGACTCGCACTCGGCGGCCGAACTTCCCCTGATGGGGCCTCACTGCCGGCATTGCAATACGATCGTTTCATTTCATTTTTTAATTACTGCGAAGTTATTCACGTTCAAGAGCGACCGTATTTTAACTGTAATATAAACTCGTCAGACGAGTTTTAAAAACCATCAGTATAGTTGTCTATGAGTATGTTACGTATACTCATTTGTTTTTATGTAAGAATCGTCCCTATCGTCCACCCATGTATTTTTTCCAACATCATGGATATGGGTAGATCACATAACTAATGAGGAGGTACGGAATAGAATTGGGGAGAAGAGGAGTTTGTGCCACAACTTGACTAGAAGAAGGGATCGGTTGGTAGGACATGTTCTGAGGCATCAAGGGATCACCAATTTAGCATTGGAGGGCAGCATGGAGGGTAAAAATCGTAGAGGGAGACCAAGAGATGAATACACTAAGCAGATTCAGAAGGATGTAGGTTGCAGTAAGTACTGGGAGACGAAGAAGCTTGCACAGGATAGAGTAGAATGGACAGCTGCATCAAAGCAGTCTGAGGACTGAAGACCACAACAACAACAACATATTTTTGTCTCCTTTTCATATGTTTTAACCACTCTGAAATACAATTTTTGCAGCCTTTGGCTGAAGAGCGGCTTTGTCTGCTGTCAGCCCACCCCCGTTGCGGAGATCTCAAATAACAATTAAAGAAAAAGAATCGTGTGGTCTGTGGAGAATCAGTAACAGCAGAACAGGTCGGTGAGGAGAGCCCAGTGACCTCTATTTTTTTTTTTTGGTCATCAGTCTACTGACTGGTTTGATGCGGCCTGCCACGAATTCCTTTCCTGTGCTAACCTCTTCATCTCAGAGTAGCACTTGCAACCTACGTCCTCTATTATTTGCTTGACGTATTCCAATCTCTGTCTTCATCTACAGTTTTAGCCCTCTACAGCTCCCTCTAGCACTATGGAAGTCATTCCCTCATGTCTTAGCAGATGTCCTATCATCCTGTCCCTTCTCCTTATCAGTGTTTTCCACATATTCCTTTCCTCTCCGATTCTGCGTAGAACCTCCTCATTTCTTACCTTATCAGTCCACCTAATTTTCAACATTCGTCTATAGCACCACATCTCAAATGCTTCGATTCTCTTTTGTTCCGGTTTTCCCACAGTCCATGTTTCACTACCACACAATGCTGTACTCCAGACGTTCATCCTCAGAAATTTCGTCCTCAAATTAAGGCCGGTATTTGATATTAGTAGACTTCTCTTGGCCAGAAATGCCTTTTTTGACATAGCGAGTCTGCTTTTGATGTCCTCCTTGCTCCGTCCGTCATTGGTTATTTTACTGCCTAGGTAGCAGAATTCCTTAACTTCATTGACTTCGTGACCATCAATCCTGATGTTAAGTTTCTCGCTGTTCTCATTTCTACTATTTCTCATTACCTTCGTCTTTCTCCGATTTACTCTCAAATCATACTCTGTACTCATTAGTCTGTTCATTCCGTTCAGCAGATCATTTAATTCTTCTTCACTTTCACTCAGGATAGCAATGTCATCAGCGAATCGTATCATTGATATCCTTTCACCTTGTATTTTAATTCCACTCCTGAACCTTTCTTTTATTTCCATCATTGCTTCCTCGACGTACAGATTGAAGAGTAGGGCGAAAGGCTACAGCCTTGTCTTACACCCTTCTTAATACGAGCACTTCGTTCTTGATCGTCCACTCTTATTATTCCCTCTTGGTTGTTGTACATATTGTATATGACCCGTCTCTCCCTATAGCTTACCCCTACCTTTTTCAGAATCTCGAACAGCTTGCACCATTTTATATTGTCGAACGCTTTTTCCAGGTCGACAAATCCTATGAAAGTGTCTTGATTTTTCTTTAGCCTTGCTTCCATTATTAGCCGTAACGTCAGAATTGCCTCTCTCGTCCCTTTACCTTTCCTAAAGCCAAACTGATCGTCACGTAGCGCATTCTCAAATTTCTTTTCCATTCTTCTGTATATTATTCTTGCAAGCAGTTTCGATGCATGAGATGTTAAGCTGATTGTGCGATAATTCTCCCACTTGTCAGCTCTTGCCGTCTTCGGAATTGCGTGTATGATGCTTTTCCGAAAGTCAGATGGTATGTCACCAGACTCATATATTCTACACACCAACGTGAATAGTCGTCTTGTTCCCACTTCCCCCAATGATTTTAGAAATTCTGATGGAATGTTATCTATCGCTTCTGCCTTCTTTGACAGTAAGTCCACCAAAGCTCTTTTAAATTCCGATTCTAATACTGGATCCCCTATCTCTTCTAAATCGACTCCTGTTTCTTCTTCTATCACATCAGACAAATCTTCACCCTCATAGAGGCTTTCAATGTATTCTTTCCACCTATCTGCTCTCTCCTCTGCATTTAACAGTGGAATTCCCGTTGCACTCTTAATGTTACCACCGTTGCTTTTAATGTCACCAAAGGTTGTTTTGACTTTCCTGTATGCTGAGTCTGTCCTTCCGACAATCATATCTTTTTCGATGTCTTCACATTTTTCCTGCGGCCATTTCGTCTTAGCTTCCCTGCACTTCCTATTTATTTCATTCCTCAGCGACTTGTATTTCTGTATTCCTGAGCCGGCCGAAGTGGCCGTGCGGTTAAAGGCGCTGCAGTCTGGAAACGCAAGACCGCTACGGTCGCAGGTTCGAATCCTGCCTCGGGCATGGATGTTTGTGATGTCCTTAGGTTAGTTAGGTTTAACTAGTTCTAAGTTCTAGGGGACTAATGACCTCAGAAGTTGAGTCCCATAGTGCTCAGAGCCATTTGAACCATTTTTTGTATTCCTGATTTTGCCGGAACGTGTTTGTACTTCCTCCTTTCATCAATCAACTGAAGTATTTCTTCTGTTACCCATGGTTTCTTCGCAGCTACCTTCTTTGTACCTATGTTTTCCTTCCCAACATCTGTGATGGCGCTTTTTAGAGATGTCCATTCCTCTTCAACTGTACTGCCTACTGGGCTATTCCTTATTGCTGTATCTATAGCGTTAGAGAACTTCAAACGTATCTCGTCATTCCTTACTACTTCCGTATCCCACTTCTTTGTGTATTGATTCTTCCTGACTAATGTCTTGAACTTCAGCCTACTCTTCATCACTACTATATTGTGATCTGAGTCTATATCTGCTCCTGGGTACGCCTTACAATCCAGTATCTGATTTCGGAATCTCTGTCTGACCATGATGTAATCTAATTGAAGTCTTCCCGTATCTCCCGGCCTTTTCCAAGTATGCCTCCTCCTCTTGTGATTCTTGAACAGGGTATTCGCTATTACTAGCTGAAACTTGTTACAGAACTCAATTAGTCTTTCTCCTCTTTCATTCCTCGTCCCAATCCCATATTCTCCTGTAACCTTTTCTTCTACTCCTTCCCCTACAACTGCATTCCAGTCGCCCATGACTATTAGATTTTCGTCCCCCTTTACATACTGCATTACCCTTTCAATATCCTCATACACTTTCTCTATCTGTTCATCTTCAGCTTGCGACGTCGGCAAGTATACCAGAACTATCGTCGGTGTTGGTCTGCTGCCGATTCTGATTAGAACAACCCGGTCATTGAACTGTTCACAGTAACACACCCTCTGCCCTACCTTCCTATTCATAACGAATCCTGCACCTGTTATACCATTTTCTGCTGCTGTTGATATTACCCGATACTCATCTAACCAGAAATCCTTGTCTTCCTTCCACTTCACTTCACTGACCCCTACTATATCTAGATTGAACCTTTGCATTTCCCTTTTCAGATATTCTAGTTTCCCTACCAAGTTCAGGCTTCTGACATTCCACGCCCCGACTCGTAGAACGTTATCCTTTCGTTGATTACTCATTCTTTTTCTCATGGTAACTTCCCCCTTGGCAATCCCCTCCCAGGGATCCGAATGGGGGACTATTCCGGAATCTTTTGCCAATGGAGAGATCATCATGACACTTCTTCAATTACAGGCCACATGTCCTGTGGATACACGTTACGTGTCTTTAATGCAGCGGTTTCCATTGCCTTCTGCATCCTCATGTCGTTGATCATTGCTGATTCTTCCGCCTTTAGGGGCAATTTCCCACGCCTGGGACGAGAGAGTGCCCTGAACCTCTATCCGCTCCTCCGCCCTCTTTGACAAGGCAGTTGGCAGAATGAGGCTGACTTCTTATGCCGGAAGTCTTCGGCCGCCAATGCTGATTATTTATCAACATATAGGCAGTGGCAGGGATCGAACCCGGGACCGAAGACGTTATGAATCAAAGACGCTACCCCTAGACCACCTCTAACGCGACCAGTTATCAGAAGTCACCTGAGCCACAGATCCATAAGGGACAGTTTTTCAAGCTGTCCGACTGTTAGTTTTGTGACCGTGATGTGGAAAGCGAAGGAACTAAAACAGCTAAACCGTGACCGAGCAGACATCACGTGCTGACGGCCACAGACCGTCTTGTAAAAAAATTATGGCAATTAATCAGAAGTTGTGAGTTCTAAATTGCTACCAGCAGGCGGGCTAACACAATGACGCTGCGTAGAGGGTTAAAAGCAGTGGGGTACAGTGGAGGAGCAGCTGCTTACAGTCAGCGCATTTCTGCAGTCAGTGCAAAGCGACGCTCGAGGTGGTGTGAAGAGTGACACGACTGGACAACGAAATGGCTGGAAACGAGGGACTTGGTCTGGGGATTGACACTGTGTATCTGTGCCGTGCGCCCTCGTTTAAATTCGCGTAATTCCCGGGGAGTTGGAATCCCTCTGGCCGAAAGATCGCATAGAGTGTTACTGTTGCTGCTAGGGGGCAGATCGTACGAGAAGGTAGTTAAGGGCTGCGGGGACCTGGAGAAATGGACGGCGAAGAGCACAAGTGAGGCGGCGCGTTGTCGTGGCCCGTTGGCAAGAGTTGTACCTCTGATCACTGCGGGTTTCGCGCGGCCGACTGTTGGTCGCAGCAGTGGACATTGCTCGTCAAAAGCTATCTCGGCAGGAAGCACAGTATTCGGCGTGTCCTACTCAAGCAGTTTGTTTCCAATGAGGCGTCAGGTTGGAGTCCGGTCTAACCTTTGCAAGAACTGCTGGATGATACCGGTGGTTTCCGACTGCGAGTAATCTTCGTTGCATCCTTCTCTCGGCGCTCTGTAAGCAAGCTTTGTCGGTGGGCGCTGGATCTGATGAGAAATCACGGCGAGCATAGGATTAGTGTACACGTCACTTGGTGTGGCGTGGTGGCTATTTTGACTTCGTACCCTGGGTTCCCGTTGTTATACTGTATATGTATATAAATGTGTTACTTGTAAAGGTTTTGCCTGGTGCTACTTGAATTCAGTTCTGCCAATGTTGTGTGTGGGCTTGTGGCTGTCACTATTCCAAACTGATTTTAGAATCTAAGGGTACAGAATGCGGATGTAATTTTTCTGATTTACGTATTGCAGTTTATAGTCAGTGAAAATTCTTTAACCTACCTGCCTTATTTCCGAGACATGTCTGTAGTTACCTGTGCTGGCTAGTATCACGAGCTCGAGCTGTTTACAAAATTATTTGCATCTACAAAAAAAAAAGAAAGAAAAAACTAAAATAAAGGAAAACTTTATGCCTCAGTAGCCAGGTCAAAGTTTTCTGTACTACGTTCGTACTTTTCTGCATTTGTAATATGTTTAATTTTTACTAAATAATTAACGAGTTGTCTCTCTGTTACAGGATAGGTGACTGTATCTGTTGTTAACTGTGGTCTAGTTGAAGATGCCTGTGTACCATGACTGAAATTTTTAATGAAGGTTTCTAGCACTGTGGTAGCGGCAACCAACACCCTATATTAGTATAGGAGGAGGAATTATTGCTATTGGCGTTCCCTCTGCCACCGTCTCTATCATCATAAATTTTAACCACATTTGTCAGTCATTTGGCTACCCCGAAGGCAATAGCGTTTTGATAATTACTGACAACAGCCGATGGTTGATATTTGTGGCGTATTCATTTGATCATATGTTTTGCTGTTGGTAATGTAAATGTATTTTCACTTCATTTAATATTCTTTACTAAAGGGATTTGGTTTTATACTGTGGCCGTTTTGAGGTGTTTGCTGTCATTTGTGTTATTGAAATTTAGTCTTTTCAGTTCTGGAGGCAATTTGTTAATGGTATTATTGGATTTTTTTTTTTTTGCTTTTTAAAAATAAATTCATTTGTGTTTTTAGACGCATTGATAAATTTATTATGACTCAGTATCTACCCACTCAACACCAGCTGCCTACCGCATTCCAATGTTCTTTGGGAATCAGAGGAAAGGGTTTCAGTTTGCCTAATGCCTAGACACTGCAGCCTATCATCATAACAGAAGTAAAGTATGGAGGAAGTGCTTATACTCTCTCTCTCTCTCTCTCTCTCTCTCTCTCTCTCTCTTTTTCTCTTAACACAAGGTATCGATTTCTTAAGTTTGGAATCGTGGAAAAAAATATTTGCAAGTTGTGACGTCGTGTATATCTCGCAACTCGTAGTAGCGGCTCAATATACGCTAACACTGACCATTTCTCGTACGTAGGCAGATAATTCTGAAGATACTAGACTGGGTTGCAACAATTTACTATGTTGTCTACACACACTGCTATCTCAAATGTACGCGTAGTTTGTCTTAAGCTGTAGTGGTTAATGCGTGATAAATATGTATTGCTGCAGAGAGACAGGATATAATTACCTAGGCAGCTGCACTGTTATTCGCGACCATTTGTACTGCAAATTATAATCTCAACAATGTTTATGGCAATGAAAACAAGATTTTTACCAGTCAGTGATTTACTCATAAGCAAGCCAGAGCCTCATACTATTATTTATTGCCTTTGCGTATGTCATGTATATTTATTGAAAACTTTAGACAAAAAATATTTTCTTTTTCTGATAGCAAATATATTTAAAGTAATTTTTCCTGTGATCTTGTGGGTGAAGCCCGAAAATAATGTGAGCAATTATATCGCAAGTAATGGCTGCCACTGCGCCATTGCGGCAAAACAATGGCAGATGGCCAATGAAAAAACTTGAATTCTAACTATAATTAATTATTTCCACTTAATTATACTAGGTATGAAATGAGATTAAGAGGACAAATACTTTTTATACAAATATAGGGGAAAAAATTACGTACAGTTAACAAAATAGTGCGGTCAGAAGCAACCTCCTATAAAGCGTCTAGTAGTTTCGAGAGCTGACACCAGGGTGATGATTTCATTCATGCAAGTCCTTACACCACAACTGTATAGAAATTGCGTGACCTGATACTGATAGTCTTTGATATTCTTAGTATTTTTTAGATAGAAATATATTTATTATTAATGTTTTTATGTTCAAAATAAGTAAAGGTGGAGAGTTCCCTCGTTCCAAAATAATTTTTCGACACTGATCGCACTTTTTCATACATAAACACTCAGAGCTTTATTCGTTATTGACACAGTTCACTTGTGATTGCCGTAACATTTCACTACGGTTTCAAGAAGGGTTTCCAGGAGATGGTAGATGCTGTTACGGTATTCGGGTGTTTTCGGTGGTTATGATGTGGTCCCCTTATCGTGCTTAAGAAAACTGTGGGTGAGCAAAGATATGAACACATTTTGCAGCTTTTTTACTGCGTACAGTAGAGGAGCAGTTCGGAAAAGGTGACTGTTTGCATCACCTTGACAATGCAATCAGTCTTAATGCAGCATCTATGAGACGATGGTTCGTGGACAACATTTCTGAAATCTACTGAGTCAGAACGTCGACGTCGCTCCATTCCTCAGCGGCCAGCATCTCTGCCCTCTCTGGTTTCGGCTCTTGGGGGAGAATGGTCCGCCATTCTTGCATAGAGTTTCATGCACTTCATTGAAAATGTCACCATAGAGTTGAAGCCGTCAAAAGGCACAGGATGGGCACACCCAGTATTGGTGCCTGATAGATTTGACCACATAGTTTATGTTATACTGCAGTTGCAATTACTCTTAGTCCACAGTCGTAGCGATAACACGAACAAAACTCATCTTTTTCTGTATGTGTTAATACAACAATTTGCAACATTCAAAAGGGGAACAGATTTGGATTTGGGGACCAGTCGACAAAGAGGTCATTAGAGACTTAGCACAATTACGGATTTTGACCGATCGAGGTGGCGTAGTGGTGGGAAAGTGGATAGCCGGTCATGGAAATGAACCATTCTACTTCTGACTGCGACTACACTTCTCACTACAACCCACCTAGCTCTGTTGCAGTATTCTCGGAAGTGTGAATAGGGTGAGGTGGACTATAATGTTTCCTTTAGGCCTTTTTATAATAACGCTGTACCAGGACTATTGGTTACGAGAAGCCTGTTCAATCGGAGGAAGACTTGGTTAGATGGATATTGTTATGAAGCTGCAAATATACAGTGTGTGGTCGACATATTAAGGCGACTTTGTAGCTAAAGACGTAGAAACCTATCAGTATCATGCCGAGAGTTGAAAATTACATGGCTTATGTTGTAAACAAAATATATATTGCCTTGTAATTAACTGATATTATGCCTGAAAATATTAAATGCAAAGTACGCAAAATGTTCCACCATGAGATGAATGCCACAATTAACGTTAATAGAAACCCAATTAATAGACTTTGAAGACGTCGAAATAAGTCTCAATAGCTTTTGTACCAACTGCCAAATGTGAGCACTTGATACCCGGTACCACTTCTGCGTCCCTCATATCTTTAAAATAGTGATTGTCCACTGCACACAACAGAAACTCGTCAGAATGAGGCAAACATCCTAGAAATGTATCCTAGAAATCATCTAAGGTGAAAAAACTGTAGTTGTAGGGAATTAGGGATCCCCAAACGTAGATCAGATCGAGAATACAAAACCTTTGTTTAATCCAATCTACTGAATAACTGGCAATAAATAACACAGAGCAATGTTCTAGAAATTGCAGTAAACCAAAATATAATGACTCTAAACTTCGTCGGACTCGCATTTAGCTGAAAGACTACAGGAAGCAATACTTTATGACTTCTACATCTGGACACCTTCCAAAAGTAAGATAAACGACACAAATATTTAATATAGACAATTAGATACTCTAGTTGCATAACAAAACTAGTTAAAAGCGAGCTGCTCAGAAGGTGGGATACGTCACTGCCTGAGCGAAACGTTGAATGACGTGATAAGTCTTGGAGAAGTTCTGATATCGTGTTGGACGCCCTTCTTCCCGGTGGAGAGCAGCAACTTCACGTGGCACGGAGTCAAAAAGTCATTGTAAATTACCTGCAGAAATATTGTGCCATGCTGCCTCTATAGCCGTCCATAACTGCCAAAGTACAGGGTGTCAGTTATTCAACTATATGAAATAAAATCCACATATCTTCAGAACGGTTTGCCGTTAGAACGTTCAAACTGCACGGTTGGCCGCTGGGCATGATGGGTATTACTACGGTTTCGTTTACCGACGACGCTTGGAGCATTTCGGGGACTGAGAATCCGCATTTCGCGATGAAAAGTACCTTCACCTTCAAAGGGTGACTGTGTGGCGTGCAGTGTCCAGTCACGGAATAATCGCTGCGATATTTCTTGATGGCACGGTGACTGCCGAACCGTACATGAAAGTTTTGAAGATGATTTCGTACCCTTTATTGAAAGTGACCGTGATTTCGACAAAATGTGGTTAAAGCAAGACTGAGCTAGACCCCATCAAAACAGGAGAGTTTTTAATGTAATGGAGGAGCACTTTGGGGACCGCAGTCTGGCTGTGGTGTACCCAGACGTCACTGGCATAGGCCTCGATTGGCACCCATATTCTGCTGATCTGATCATATGCAACTCTTTTTTGAGGGTCTATATTAAAGACAAGGTGTACAGCAATATCCCCGAAACCACTGATGAGCTGAAAACAGGTTTTCACGAGGTCACCGACACCATCGATGTTCCGACACTTCAGCGGGACATGCAGAATTTCTGGATTCGTCTACGCCATATCGTTGCCGATAATGGCAGGGAAATCTAACATGTCATAACCTAAATTCGAAGATCTGTAGTGACATTTACATGTTGAATAAAGTGTGTGCACGCCGTAGTTTGTAACTAACGTAGTTTTTTCCATATAGTTCAATAATTGTCACGCTGTAAGTATGATCCCATAAATGTTACGGATAGCCTAACCATTCGCTCGAGTGGTTGAGAATGTTCTCCATACCAGTCACGGACAATTGTGACCCGATGATATGGCGCATTGTCATCCATCGAAATTCCATTGCTGTTTGGGAATCTGAAGTCCATGAATGGCTGAGAATGGTCTCCACGTAGCCGAACATAACTATTTCCAGTCAGCGATCGGTTCATTTGGACCAGGCGACCGAGTCCCTTCCATGTAAACACAGTCCACGCCACTACGGAATCACCAACAGCTCGCAAAGCGCCTTATTGAACGCTTGGGTCCATGGTATCGTGGGGACTTCGCCACACTCGAACCCTACCATCAGTTCTCACCAACTGAAATCGGGACATGTCAAGCGAGGCCACGGTTTTCCCGTCGTCTAGGGTCCTACCGATATGGTCAGGAGAACAGGAGAAGCATTGCAGGAGATGTTTGCAAAGGCACTCGCGTCGGGTCGTCTGCTGCTATAACCATTAACGCCAAATTTCGCCGTACTGCCCTAACGGATACGTTGGTCGTACTTCCTTCATTGGTTTCTGGTTTTGTTTCACGCAGTCTCGGTTCTTTGTTAGCACTGAGTGCGGTGACTAACGGTACTATGCCCATGGCAAGCGCATTAGCACAGGAATTTCCTCAATAAGCATAACCACTTACACGAGAACTGGCTACAGTCCACAAGATGCTCATTCCCTGCTTTTGAGACACCTTGAGAAGACTTCCGCCGACCCTATGGGACTGTCGAGACCTCGAGACACACCGCCTTCTCCCAGCAAAATAGACGAGGCTCACACAGTTAACTGATGCCGTAACAGAGATGAAAAAATCGACAAGTATTATGTGGCAGTAATGTTACAGAATTGCAGCGTAATTTGAGTTCCTTTCTAGTAACATGATTATGTACCATTTCAGCTGCTATGTCCCTAAGATAAATCTGTTGTCAATTCGAAGATTCGTATGAGCATTGCAATTATTCACAATGTGCTTTCCTTTTAGAGTTGGTCATTGTATTCCTGTGATCTTTGAGGTTACTTACCCAGCCAGTTAGAAGGAAGTCGCACGGTTTAATGTGTTCTTCAAACCACGGTGCACCATGGCTTTTTCTCTGCTTGAGGTGAAAGAAGTAATAAACAATAGAAAAATTCTATGACCGACTGGGGATCAAACCGTAGCCTTCTTGATTCGCATCCCGGCATCTACCCACTTTATTTATTTCTCTTCAGCGGTCTCGGCCATTTTTTTCTTATGTGGCTACATTCTATCTTGTCGTGAAGTTTTTACTTCTGCTAACGGTTTTGCATGAATAAAAATACTGTATCATAACGAATGAAAGTCGTACTAAATATATTTTTCAAAGTCCTTTTGAGAACAAAGTCTTCTTGAAAGCTAAATCTTCTTTCAGCTAGAATTCCCGCTGAGCTAGTAGTTTATTTTTGTGTATTCACTGTTTCTTTTCTTTCCTTTACGTATGAACCATTAAGGACTACGTTCATTCAATTGTTTGTTTCCCCTTTATTTTCTTCCACTTTTCTCTTACCATTTTTCGATGTTTCTCTCTTTCCTCCTATGTGTAAATGGTGCAGTCTTCTTCTTTCAGTGTTCATGGAAACCCTAGTAATCTTGCAGTTAATGAGTGACAGCCATTGCTCATCCTGTTGTGAAGTAATTCAGAGTTCTTCTATGTTCTTCTTAATTGCTTTGCACAAGATGTTATCAATTTTTTTAATTATATACCTATGTGGAAAGTCTTTTGGTCAGTCTGTTGGGATCTGTCTTTTTGATATGGCCATACAAGTTAGTTTCCTTTTCCTATCATGTCTGTAATGTTTTCAGTGTATGTATAAAGCTCACTATTATGATGTCTTGTATTTGCTCTTTTCTTGACCCCAAAATATTACTTATTATTTTCCTGCCTGTGATTTTTGTTAATAGTGAGACATTCAGCTGCATAAATTGCTTGTTGGCGAATTACGAGTACTGTAGGCCAGTGTCTAAGTTTAGCGCTGAGGGCTACAGATTTTTTATTGTATGCATTCTTAGTGAGTTAGCACGCTGTTTTTGACTTGGTAACTGTTGCTTCAATGGCTTCTTTCTCCGAAAGGTCATGTTCACTTACTTCTCCTTGATAATTGAGTTTGCTGGTTTTCTCAGTTTTTCCTTATTAAGTTTACCTAAAGGGTTGCCTTAATGTTTGTCATAAATCTGACTTCCTCAAATGAGATTTCTAACCCTGCTTTCCAGCTTGTTTTTTCAGCTACCTATCTGTCTAATGGCTGTTTCCACTGAGCCTGAAAAATAGCAAGGTCGTCTGGAAATACTAAACAGTCTCTTCGTAGGTTTTCCTTTCCTAACCTGATTTCTTCATTGTTTTCTCTTTCTCTGAATGGTATTCTCCATTCCCTCAAGTCGTTTGCTAGACCACAATCAAAGATAAGTCGGGAGAGACCAAGTATATGTCTCCTGTTTTAATCTCAGGACCTCTACAAATTTCATGCCTAAATTTCACTTTACAATGAGTGTTTAATAGTGTTCGATTTTACGTTTAAAGCCCAGTTGGCTGAGAATCTCTAACAGTGACGTTCTATTGACTGTTATAGGTTTTTCTGGTCAACTAATCTGTTTACCCAACTTTTAGATGTTCTTTTCAGACACATTATTATTGACTTAAAGTTGGGAATCTGCTCTGAACATGATGTTTTTGTTTTTCTAAAACCATGTTCATATTCACTAATTTGAGGGTCTAGTTGTTGTTCTGCCCTGGTTATAATGCTTTGGTAAGAATTTGTGTGACTGGTAGGACAGAAATGCCTCTGTGGTTGTTCACATCGGTTTAATTGCACAAGATTTAGACATCAACATGCCCATGCAACACCATGCCTCTCCACACCATAGACCAGGACCACTGAAACGATCATCTTCGACAATGTTCCTGGGTGTTTTGTGTGTGCACATCCCTCTTTTTGGTGGTCCCCGTGTTATGGCGTGAGGAGACATAATGTTGTGTGGGCCCACTGACCTCCAGATCTTTGAACACGGTACACTCACTGGTCAACGCCATTGCGACACCGTACTACCTCCCCATGTGCGTCTGTTCAGGGGTGCATTCGTCCCGGCTTCATCTTTACGGAAGACAATGCTCGACCGCGTCAAACAGCGCAGGTACACGAACTCTTGGAATGAGACTATATTCGGCGAATTCAGTGACCTGCCAGGTTCCCCGACTTAAATCCCATCGAACACGAGTGGAACACGATGGGGAGACATTGCACCGCGTCCACTGGGACCAAATAAGATCCAGCAGTTGTCAGCCTCGCTGGTGGCGGGACGGAATGCCCTACCAGACTCCTTACTGGTCTTGTGACGAGCATGTGGGCGCGCTCCAGAGTATGTGTGGTGATCACGCGCCCTATTAACACTCATTCCCCGCCTTTTGTAATGTCGACAGGACCGCCATTAATCACAATTACTTCAGAGCAGGCCCTAACTGTTGTATTTGAAGAAAAGTGTCATTTCTTTCCGTTACCTTTTCTACTATACTGTAATAGTTCCTTCTGTGTGTGGTCTCAGTTTCATTGAGCTATGTAACACTTTCTTCCCAAAGTTTTGCACAGCAGTGTATATTCCATGATCACGACATACAGACAGTATACCAGTAATTCATTAATTTACATCCTAAAATAAAATTCACTTTAGAACTTGAAAAAACAAATAGATAAACTTTCTAGATCTCACAATAACCAACAACAACTACAAACACACTTTGAGATCTACAGAAATAATTAACCATGTATCTTCACATGCAAAATTTCATAAATATACGTTCTTTCAATCCATGGTTAACTGAATCCTAAATGTGTCACTTGCGAGCTAACATCCCAAAGATGTTCGGGCTCAAAATGCGGTTCCTCATCGTAGAAATGTCTTGGCTCAGACTCGTCTAGGGGTTGAACCGCACGTGTCGCATTACAAGTCCGAAATTAGACAATTGTGACCCTTTGGTTAAACTGTCTGGCTGGCGGCAAGTTTGTGAAATACAAAGTTAACATAACATATAATAGTAGTAATAATATCGGTAACAAAATTAACGAGCCGTAGAGGATGTAGGCCACACAGTTGCGATGTGGTTACAATAATGTTTATTCAGAAAGCAAACTAATATCGAAAGTGGTCGTATTTAGAGTTTCTGTTACGCTGTAGCGCATATCCATTTGACACAGTTCAATCATTCACAATCTCATCGCGAATTACAAGTTATCTACGCGGAAAGTTACGAGTTCACACCAGGCGTGCGGCTGCTCATCGCTCAGAGACCAAGTCCCGCGATACCACACAACGCCAAATTTTCTACGTCGTTTCACTTCCTAGATGCCTAACGGCCGACTTTCCGCTTCCGCGTCTAAATCCCATGTACTCTTTAGCGTCTCCAGCCGAATTGTCCGCTTTCGCGTCTGCACCAGCACTGCCCCTCTGCCCGCCCCCCACCGCGTTTCCGGCATGCCGAGCATCCTCGCTCAACTGACTGGCGCAGTTCCCTTTTCTGAACCCGTCCATCTGATCAGGCTACAGCTTATTCTACATTATTTTACATTTTAACATATTTAAATAATCAAAGCTTGACCACTTTCACGTTATAAATAAAGTAAAAATAATATCATGACATAATAAACGTTAAATTCTTTTATATAAAATGAATACAGTTTTCTTCTTAACTTTGAACGTCACGGCCAGTAGCCTTGCACCAGTGTGCTTTCTGATAAATAAATACAGAACAAAAGCAAGTATTGTGCACTAAACTTTACAACAAATATTCTATTACCTGATGATTCAATAAGGTGTCACCGTCCAGTGTATTTTCTGTGGAGGAAATGATGATCTGATGCTCAACTGGTAATAAATAAATAAAGTTACACAGTTGATATTTGCAACATTTGTCATTTTAACTATGCACTTCTATATGAATTGTCAATCGTTAGGATCGACCAAAGCGTTCAGATTTTAGCATTCAGGTTTTTGTTACAAAACTAGATAATTTCACTTTAACAGTAAATCCTAAACTATTGTAAATATGATCAATATTCAAGTTTTATTGGGATCACCATGAAAATGTATGGACGATGGCTGATTAAAATTATTGTGGCTTCATTTCCTGCATTAATACAGAATTAAATAGTTTTCACAAATGTTTCCCTTTATGGTCGATGTTAGGTCCGCCATATTTAACACTGCTACGTCTCGTTGGCCACAAACGGCTTCTACTGGGTTTCTCTATGACGTAGGTTCTCGTCTATCTCACTAGCACACTACAGCGCTTACGCCTCAATAGACAATAGCCTTCTGTGAGTTTCCCCTATCTCGTGGTGAATCTGCGCCCTTTGTGGCACCCGGTCCTGGACGACAGGGTTTGTTTCACAATTCCTGTAGGCTGACTCTGTCGGTATTATACTGAAATGAGAGCGCAATGGTCGTTAACTCAGACACTGCAACAGGAGCCCACACATAAAGAAAAAACTACAAGACGATAAATCGCAAACAAGAACAATTATGACCCTAATGTGGTTCTGCAGTTATAAAACAAAAAAGCACGCCCTAGAGATGACCCCATAAATAATAAAATAACACTAATGAGAGAAACTGCATTAAAAAGGAAGATCATCTACACACCAACAAACTCAACCATCCGATAAAATAAACGCCTCACTAAAAAATACAAACCTGAAACTAGCCTTCTAACAACAAGTAATATTAGGACAAAACTGCTTTCAGAAAAGCCGTACCACAGAAACACTCAAACCCTGCAATCTACGAAATTAACTGCAATAACTGCACAAAATTTTATATAGGACAGAAGAAATTTCATCGTTAGATTCGGAGAACATACGTGAGGAACAAATAACAACCAATCTACCTCCTATACACACCTCAAAACTGAAGACCACGGAGTTGACAACATTGAAAACGCACTGCAAATCCTGTACGAAGTCCCATAAAGTTTAGTCATGAATATTTTGGAGAAATTTGGAATATTCGAGTACATGCACACCAACGATTTTCTCTACGATACAGTAAATGAACATACCAATTTCAGACTCACACCGTTTAAAAAAAAAATTGAAATTTTTTGTAGCAATAACAGAAAACCAAAACACCAGATATTCCGTAGCTACACAAATCACAACAACATAAATATCTTTAGGTGAAGAACTAGCTGTAAAACGCGAATTTCTAAATCTGTCAGATAGTAAAAAGCGTATTATAAGATATGTGCAACAGTAGATTATCGTACAACTCTAAAACGTTTCTGAAAATAATGTTACAGCCAACAACTACATATTGCAATAATGGTTTACTCAAAGTTGACATATGTCCATCTACAACGTCATGTCGTGAGTACAACATAAGATGAAACAAAAACCTTCATAAATTATATGTTATATAAATTGTAGTTAAATGAGCTTGTTTTCCTGAGCTACTTATGAAGGCAAGAAAACCGAATAAGCTTATATACTGAAATAAAATATGAAGCCCCATACTATTTTCCAGTCCTCTGCACAACGTATCTGCGTTTATAAGCGACTCATCAGCATACTGTGCAGCAGATATTCACTTTCCGCTGTGATTGTACCACAAATCTGATGGAGAACGCTGTTGACATTCAATTCTGACGTGGATCTGCATCGTGCATCCTGTGACGGAGCGATAGCGCACGAATAACCCGTCGTTCTGGTGCTGATAAAACGAAACCCGGTCCCTCTGAAAGACAGGAAACTATGCCGGACTTCTATTTCAGTTTGTCTTCAGTACACACACTGAATGTGAATGACAAGCATACCTCTAACGTCAACGGGTGAACAGATAAGGACATCACATTTCTGGCGAAGAATCACTTCACAGATAGGATCATCGGCAGTATACTTGACTACTGTGTACTATGTATAACTCTGATAATGTCTGACTGTGTCTTGGTAATAGGTAAATATTGTTACTGATGTAGTTTACCAGCAAAATTAAACGAATCAGAGGTAAAACTACTAATTCATATGACAATAGCAGGATCTGAAATGTTTCTGTTACCTATGTGCGTATCAACGTACCATTCATACAGTTACAATAGTGATCATTATTAAAAAAATTGACAGCGCCGAAAATATTTTTGACATAATAATGCTATTCCGTTATATCCTATCGAAACTGTCATCAGAAGCGCAAGTCAGTAAGATTGTCTTCCAGCGGATGAAACTTGACGAAATGGATTCAGAAGTCGGCGGCTTTATATAGATCACAGAAAGGAAACAGGAAGTTCCTCTAATGGAATGTATACTTGTGACCAACGGCCTTGCCGCTGTGTTAACACCGGTTCCCGTCAGATTACCGAAATTAAGCGCTGTCGGGCCTGGCTAGCACCTGAATGGGTCACGGTCTGGGTCAGCCGAGTGCTGTTGGCAAGCGGGGTGCAGTCAGCACTTGTGAGGTCAATTGAGGAGCTATTTGACTGAGGAGTAGCGGCAGCAGTCACGAAACCTGACAACGGCCAGGGGAGCAGTGTGCTGACCACATGCCCTCCCGTATCCCCATCCAGTAACGCCTGTTGTGAGGATGACACGACGGTCGGTCGGTACCGTTGGTCCTTCAAGGTGCGTTCGGATGATGCTTTTTTTTTTTTTTAGTTGTAGCAGTGACTTGAAATGGTCACGGTCAATAGCGATACATAGCCAGTGAAAAATATTGAAATACCAAGTTTTTCGTAGGCGAGTTTCTGATGCAGATTAAAATGGAGATCCATTAACTAACTTATTCGCTAGCTTCATTCCAATCGGTTCCTCAAGAATAACGTCTCAAGAAATCGAAAAGTTGGCCATTACTAGTTTATCACCATGAACAGAGTATTTCAGTGTTTAAGTTTCAGGAGTGGTGGGGAAAGTCAAACCAATGATTTTATATCAGGAAGCCTGATTCAGAAGTGACTAAGTTAAGAAGCCAGATGTCTGATGGGATAGTTATGAAAGTGAATAAAGGACATAAGTGATCGTAATTTGCATGACGCCTTACTCTCATGTATTATGTATGCAGCAGGTAATATTGCGGAGGAGGGACAAGCAGTGCTGGCTCTGGGGAAGTAAAGTAGCTGACCACCGTAGCCGAGGTGGCTAACGAAAGCCAGCACAGTGGTACTCAACTCGGAGGAGGCATGTTCGAATCCGGGAGATGGAAGAAAACTTTACAGTTGGTATTTGAACGGCAAGGGGAGAAGAACTGGTGGCGTAGCGTTCCTGAGCACGAAGCCTTACGCCAATCTCCTAGATTAAATTCCAAACCAGTCAGCAGTGAGTCATAGAATGAGCGAGTATGACACTGTTCATGATGATTCGTCCGTAGAATGCAAACATTGAGCTCAGGGGCTCCGAAGAAGAGACTATCGGCCGATACTCTTTTCCCTTCTCTCGTCATCATATAAAGTAAACATGGCACCTCACGCTATACACGTTCATTATAGACACATACGCACAATAGTTTCACTCAAGACAAAAAAATTCACACACTGTGAGGTAGCATTCTGTACGAAAGCAGAAATCCTTTTAGGTATGAGGCAGCTGAATGTGATCCTGGGGGTAGATTCGTTCTTAAGGAAGCTTCCTAGTTGCGCCGGGTCTAATGCACACATAGGTGTCACGCCATATTTTCGAAAGTATTATAGGAAACAGTAGTTTAAAACTGAAGAAACAGCACAAAAGGCGGGAATTTAAGGAGATGGGACCTGGATAAATTTAAAGAATCAGAGGTTGGAGGAAGAGCATTAGGGAACGATTGACAAGAATATGATAGAAATAGTGTAGAAGAGGAATGGGTAGCTCTGAGAGATGAAATATTGAATGCAGCAGAGGATCAAGTAGGTAAAAAGACAAGCGCTAGTAGAAATCCTCGGGTAACAGAAGAGATATTGAATTTAATTGGTCGAAGGAGAAAATATAAAAATGCAGTAAATGAAGCAGGCAATAAGGAATACAAACGTCTCAAAAATGAGATAGACAGGAAGAGCAAAATGGGGATGGTTAGAGGACAAATGTAAAAATGTAGAGGTATATATCACTATGGGGTAAGATAGATACTGCCTACAAGGAAATTAAAGAGGCCCTTGGAGAAAGGAGCACCACTTGCATGAATATTAAGACCTCAGATGCAAAACCAGTTCTAAGTAAAGAAGGGAAAGCAGAAGGATGGCAGGAGTATATAGAAGGACTATACGGACTATACATGGGCGACGTACTTGAGGGCAATATTATGGGAATTGGAGAGGACGTAGATGAAGATGAAATGGGAGATATGATACTGCGTGAAGAATTTGACTGGGCAGTGAATCATCTAAAGCGAAACCAAATTCCATTAGAACTACTGATACCCTAGGGAAAGCCAGCCCTGACAAAACTCTTCCATCTGGTGAGCAAGATGTATGAGACAGGCGAAATACCCTCAGACTTCAAGAAAAGTATAATAATTCTAATCCCATAGATTGCAAGTGTTGACAGGTGTGACTGCTACCGAACCATCCATTTAATAAGTCACGGCTGCAAAATACTAACAGGAATTCTTTACAGACGAGTGGAAAAACTTGTAGAAGCCGACCTCGGGGATGATCAGTTAGGATTCTGTAGAAATGTTGGAACACGTGAGGCAATACAGTCCTACGACTTCTTATATAAGATAGGTTCATGAAGGGAAATCTACATTTATGGCATTTGTAGACTTCGAAAAGGCTTTTGGAAATGTTGAGTGGAACACTCTCTTTCAAATTCTGAAAATGGCAGGGGTCAAATACAGGGAGCGAAAGACTTTATAGAACTTTTACAGAAACCCGATTGCAGTTATAAGAGTTGAGAGGCATGAAAGGGAAGCAGTGGTTGAGAAGGGAATGAGACAGGGTTGTAGCCTATCCCCAATGTTACTCAATGTGTATATTGAGCAAGCAGTGAAGCAAACAAAAGAAAAATTTGAAGTACGAATTAAAACCCATGGAGAACAAATAAAAACTTTGAGGTTTGCCGACGACATTGTAATTCTGTCAGAGACAGCAAAGGACCTGTAGAAACAGTTGAATGGAATGGACAATGTCTTGAAAGGAGTATATAAGATGAACATGAACGAAACCAAAACGAGGATAATGGAATGTAGTGTAATAAAAAATCAGGTCATGCTGAGGAAGTTAGATTAGTAAATCAGACACTCAAAGTAGTAGATGAGTTTTGTTAGCTGGGACGAAAAGTAACTGACGATAGTGGATGTAGAGAGGATATAAAATGTAGACTGGATATGGGAAGCAGAGTGTTTCAGAAGAAAAGTTTGTTAACGTCCAGTATACGTGTAGGTGTCAGGAAGTCCCTTCTGAAAGTATTTGTATGGAGCGTAGCCATGTATGGAAGTGAAACATGGACGATAAATAGTTTGGACATGAAGAGGATAGAAGCTTTCGAAATGTGGTGCTACAGAAGAATGCTGAAGATTAGGTGGGTAGATCACGTAACTAATGAGGAGGTACTGAATAGAATTGCCGAGAAGAGGAGTTTGTGGCACAACTTGACTAGAAGAAGGGATCGGTTGGTAGGACATGTTCTGAGGCATCAAGGGGTCACGAATTTAGTACTGGAGGGAAGCGTGGAGGGCAATAATCGTAGAGGGAGACCAAGAGATGAATACAATAAACATATTCAGAATGATGCAGGTTGCAGCAATTACTTGGAGATAAAGAAACTTGCACAGTATAGAGTAGCATGGAGAGCTGCATCAAACCAGTCTCTGGACTGAAGACAACAACATATAGGAAACAACGCAAGATGTAAATACAGCGAACTTGAGTGAGAATGAACTGACCAGATTCCCTGTTGGGAAGAGGTCTGTTCGTATGCTTGGAGGTAGGGCCAGTAATTAGCCCGATCACTTACATGTGTAACGAGCGTCGCCCACAGCACAACGTGAAATGAGTTATGGGAACTCCGGGTACTTGCGTACATTTGCAAAAACTTGAAGCGTTAATTTGTGAAAGTTTCGTTTCTTGCTTCGTAAGAGAAGGAAGACAGATCATGGTTTGATGCACTGGAGGTATGAGTTAAAAAACGCCTTCAGTCACAACTTTTCGTAATTTATTAAATAGGCGATGCATTTCGGACCCTGTGGGTCCAACAGCAGGTGTAATTCGTCGTAACACATCCTTCATTTTTTCTTTCGAATGAGGTGAAATGCGGATTCTTGCCATGAAAAGACAGGATGTTAGGTAAGTCAAACCAGAAAATATATGGGATATAGTGGAAAAGAGGAACAGTGTAAACTTGCCACGTTATCCAATAAAACCCTTTTTAAAGTTTTAGCATCAAAAGGTTTTTCTTCGGTTGTTTGGTAAGTTAACACTGTTGATCTTTTCCACTATTTCGCACATATTTTTCGCGTTTGACTGACGTAATTCATAACAGGCATCAAACCTTTTCGTGACAGGAATATGTATTTCACCTCAGTCAAGAGAAAAAAGTAAAGCAAGTATTAAGTCGAATTACACCTGATGATGGGCACACAGGGCCCGACACGCATCGCCTATTTAATAAACTGCGGTAAGTTGTGACTGAAGGCGGTTTTTTTTTTTTTTAATTCATACCTCCAGTTTATTGAATACAGTCACGTTTGAAGCTGCAAAATATGGATAAAATTAAAATGGTTTGATGCTCCGTCAAGGAAAAGGTCTTTAGAGATGGAGCTCGGATTGACGAAAAATAAGGAAATCGACAGTACCATGTCAAAGAAGACATCTTAACATTTATCTTGAGAGATTTTGGTGAATCATGAAAAAACGAGGATCTGCATGACTGGATGAGATTTACAACTGCTGTTCTCCCAAGCACTACACTGCGTTTCGCCACTGCGCTGCGTCCTACAGTGTTCCGTGTCGATGTAATGTCTCATATGATATTTTTCACCTTCCGCCGTGGGAATAAATTACATCGTAAATTTTTGATGAAAAAGTAACGACCCACTCTGACTTCGCACAGTAGCACTAAGTATCTATGGACAGTGGTGTAGCGATACTTAAATCTGTTTTTACCATAATATCCGATACGTCGTGCATACTTTAAGAAGGCGGCGGTAGTTCGCGCCGGCCTGAGGGTACGCACAGAAAGAAAGCGGGATACCTGCACAGCGAAGACAAGAGCGAGGCATTCTGAACCTGCTCCAACCATACCACCCCCCCCCCCCCCTTCCCCTTCTCCTGTAATGGGGCAGCGCACAGTGGTAGCACGACAGCGGACACGCGCCGCCTGCCTGCTGACAGGAACGAACGAGACACTGCTTTCAGCGAGCCGGTGGCTGGAGCACTACCCTAATAGGGTGGAGGCCAGCTCACCTCGGCTACCCTGAAGCATTTATCAAACGACATTACAGAAAGTGTACCATGAAAAATTGTGATTCAGTGGTCACTCATAACCACACGCACTGAAGAGCCCAAGAAACTAGTACACCTGCCCAGTATCGGACAGGGTTCCCGCGAGCACGCAGAATTGCCGCAACACGACGTGGCATGCACTCGACTAACGTTTGAAGGATTCTGAAGGGAACTGACACCATGATACCCGCCGGGCTGTAAATAAATCCATAATAGTACGAGGGGGTGGAGATCTCTTCTGAACAACACGTTGGAAGGCATCCCATATATGCTCAATAATGTTCACGTCTGAGGAGTTTGCTGGCCAGCGGAAGTGTTTATACTCAGAAGAGTGTTCTTGGAGCCACTATGTAGCAATTCTGGGCGTGTGGGGTGTCGCATTGTCTTGCTGGAATTGATGAAGTTCGTCGGAATGCACAGTGGCCATGATCGGATGCAGGTGATCTGACAGTATGCTTACGTATGTGTCACCTGTCAGAGTCGTATCTGGACGTATCACAACTGCACACGCCCCACACCATTACAGAGCCTCCACCAGCATGAACAGTCCTCTGTTAACATGCAGGATTTATGAAGTTGTCTACATACCCGTACACGTCCATCCGCTAGATACAATTGTAAACGAGACTCGTCCGACCCGCTATTATGTTTCCAGTTATCAACAGTCCAATTTCGGTGATTACGCGCCCAGGCGACGCGTAAAAATTTGTGTTGTGCAGTCATCAAAGGTGTTGATGCCTCAGCATTGAAATCTGCAGCAATTGGCGGAAGGGTTACATTTCTGTCACGTTGAGCGATTCTCTTCAGTCGTCGCTGGTCCCGGACTTGCAGTATCTTCTTCCGGCTGCAGCGATGTCGGAGATTTGATGTTTTACTGGATTCCTGATATTCACGGTACACTCGTGAAATGGTAATACGGGAAAATCGCCACTTCATCGTTACCTGTGTCCCATCGCTCGTGGCCGCCTATAACACCACATTGAATATTTGAACACGCACGCCTATTCCAGTTCCTTTGGCGCTTCAGTGTGTATCAGCTTCCTGATGAACAGCCAATCTTTTCTTCTAAGATCATAGTTGTTGTGATAATTAGGGGTTATATGCATCACTGTACAAAACTGCGTGCTATGAAAAATTAGATGCGCTATTAATTTGCGCTTGCTCCATATTAGACGATATATTGCTGCGTATCAAATTTACGAGGTCAATATCTGTCTCCAGTCTCGACGAAATGGATTGTATGTAGCACATTCGCTTCCGATTGCATACGGGCAAGAATGAAGTACTCATTAAATCTCTCGTACCTCCTAAATACTTTCACATATCGACACGAGATACTGCAACTCACAAGCGACCTATAATCAAATTGCGTGCTTATGGAATATTGTCTCAGTTACGGACCTGAGTTCGTGAGTTTCTCTCAGAGAGGTCACAGTTGGTAGTAACTGACGCGAAGTCATCGTGTAAAACGGAAGTGATTTCTGGTGTTTTCCAGGGTAGTGTTATGGGCCGTCTGCTATTCCTTATCTATATGAACCATTTAGGCGAGAATCTGAGTAGACGTCTTAGGTCATCTAAATGAGTGCTAAAAGGAATCCGTTAAAATTTAGTTACACGATAAATCAGCCAAATTGGAAGGCCGTAAATTCATGTAAATACCTAGGAATTACAATTACGAACAACTTAAATTGGTAAGAACACATAGAATATGTCTTGGGGAAGGCGAATCGAAGACTGCGATTCATTGGCAGACCACTTAGAAGCCTATATTACACTTGGCCGTCCTCTTTTGGAGTGCTGCTGCGCGCTCTGAAATCCTTCAACGAAGAACAGTACTTTTTTTACTTTCGAGAAATAGGGGAGAGAGTGTCACTGACATGATATAGGATTTGCAATGAACATCACTAAAAGCTGTTTTTCGTTGCTGCAAAATCTTCTCACGAAATCTGCGTCACCAACTTTCTCCTCGGAATGCGAAAATACTTTGCTGACGCCGACCTGCACAGGGATAAATGATCATAATAATAAAATAAGTGAAATCAGAGTTCGCACGGAATGATATAGGTATTCTTTTTTTTCATCACGCTGTTCGAGAGTGGAATCATAAAACATTATTGTGAAGGTGGTTCGATGAACCATCTGCCTGGCGCTTAAACGTGATTTTCAGTGTGTCGATGTAGATGTAGATGTAGATGAGATTTTGGCAAATCATAATACGCCAAGAGGAGATGTGGATGTAGATGTATATGGGATTTTGGCAAATGTTAACACGCTAGTAGGACAGTATTTTACCATGTGGTTAACATGTGGAACCTTGTTATCTGTCGCAATATACGACTAACTACAAAATGTTGGCTAAATTGCTCACCCAGCAATGTGGGGTGTAACATGCACTAAATGCAAATCCACAGTGACCCCTATTTTTCATCGCAATGTATTCGAATTTTGTGCAAAGTGTTATTTCTAGGCGGAATATCACTATAACTTTGACCACAACGCAAATGATAAGCACTTCACCAGAAGTTGACATGTTAAGTTGTAAGTAACATGAAAACAAGAGTTTTTACCGAATAGTTTCTTTAAAATGGTACGAGGAGGACCTCGGAGCGACTGGAGCACGCGCACTCTTCTGGTCGTAACGGCACCGCTGCACCGTGGCTAACGGTTAACCAGTTCCTCCGTGTAAGCTGGTAGGTTCGTGTAACTGCTATGGACAGCGGGGCGTGTGGCATGCAGACTACCTGCTCTCTTTCTCTTCTTACGCTCATCCTCCAACCCAGCGGTCTTACGTGATTGGTTCAAAAAATGGTTCAAATGGCTCTGAGCACTATGGGACTTAACTTCTAAGGTCATCAGTCGCCTAGAACGCAGAGCTAATCAAACCTAGCTAACCTAAGGACATCACACACATCAATGCCCGAGGCAGGGTTCGAACCCGCTCGGTTCCAGACTGTAACGCCTAGAACCGCACGGCCACTCCGGCCGGTTCTTACGTGCTTCCAAGCGATTATGCCGTTCACTGCTGCGTGGCAGTCCATCGTTTTCACAGTGGTTCGGGACTTTAATTCATCATAGTTAAGCCACGCTGAGCGAAATATTTGGAAACTTCATATCAAAAATCATGTTCTTGTCCCCTTAATGCGTAACACATCCTGTAGCGTTGGTCTTTTAGCCAGCACCGGCCTCCTGAATAGTGACAGCTTGCGCCAGATAGCCCTGCAGTCGGGCAGTCTTATGCTGTTCCAAGGAGTTCTGCCATTCACCGCTAAATATCAGTGCCATGGTTTTCACAGTGCTCTGGTCAAATGCACTGATGTCTTGCGTCTTCTGCAGTCCTTAAATTTTTCTTATTTTCCGCCATTCTCTATTCTCTGCTTTAACGGTGTCCTTGCGCATTCTATCTCTGCGGATGCACCCACTGTACTTTTCATCGGCATTTTAGTAAGACTGAACTAGACACAAGATTTCATTGCAGTTGAGCGGAGATCGGGTATTTGGTTGCTGATGATTTTATACCTGGTGCAGACAGTAAATTTTCCATTGATACTTCATTAAGTATAAAAGAGCCCGCAGCTGCGCGGAGCCGACCGTGGTGGCCGAGCGGTTCTAGGCGCTTCAGTCCGGAACCGCGCGACTGCTACGGTCGCAGTTTCGAATCTTGTCTCGGACATGGATGTGTGTGATGTCCTTAGACTAGTAGTTCTAAGTTCTAGGGGACTGATGACCGCAGATGTTAAGTCCCATAGTGTCTCCAGAGCCATTCGAACCCATTATTTTGAACCAAGCTGCGCGAAGTGGCCGCGTGGTTTGAGGCGCTATGCACGGATTGCGCGGCCCCTCCCGTCGAAGGTTCGTCTTCCCTCGGGCATGAGTGTGTGTGTTGATCTTAGCATAATTTAGTTTACGCTAGTTTGAGTAGTGTGTGAGTCTAGGGACCGATGAACTCAGCAGTTTGGTCCCTTAGGAATTCAGACACATTTGAACGAAACAGCCCGCCGCGTAGTCGGCAGCCATGGTCAAAGTAACGTGCTAAAGGCGGGTATCACAGGTTAGACACACAGTCTATAGCCTCACTCATCTAATCACTGCCTCAGCAGATTAACAACATACTGGCATGAACACCACTGTTGCGCAGTCAACACTAAAAGACATTTGCCTAGAGTGATGTCCCGCGGTACAATTGAGGCCGTTAATGGTATATGCAATTAGACAACGCCTGCGAGGTATGAAACAAATTCTCAGGTTACAATGAGCACGCCCCATGTACGATACTGCGGACTACGGCATGGATAAGTACATTGTTTGTTCCCAAACAGCTCAAGAACGTAGTATATTGTCAGCCAAAGAACCATTCTTCTGCTCCGTAATAGCGTATACAAATATTTTTGGACAGAAACTTCTCTGCAAACTCCCTTATAAGCTTTTCAAGACTGTTTTTCACCACCCTGTATATTATTCGGACTAAGAAAAACTGCACTGAAATTCAGATCCCGGCCTAGCGCTCTATATTTTCATTGTTCGTTAATCCAAGTGACGCCGAGGGGTTCCCCTAACAATGTCTTCCTTTATGTTGAAAGAAAGCCAATGTTCCTTTAGTAATTGCCTTGTTATTTGAGAAAATTTATCCCTTACCTTCTTTTAAAAGAGAAAGAGGACAAAAGAAGGTGGAACAGACATACATCTTTATCATCTCAGTATCTAACGGAACGTAAAAATAAAACCAAACTTAGCTGCAGAGTTCCTATTACGTTTTACTGACGTACAAGTGCATGACATTATTATTTAGCTCGTATTACTGTGAACAATATGATATCAAATACGAAGTATTCCTTTTGGGATTATCGGTGGCTTTATGCTTCTGCACTTGCGATTTTTTTTTTTTTTTTAAAATTAATGCTCGCTTTCTCTGGGAAAATTCCTCGGCAATATTACTGCCTCACCAGAGTTGTATCTGTAATAACTGGAAACGAAAAGAGACATTTCAGAGCGGATGCAGTTTGAAGAAGTTCAGAGAAATTATGTTGAAAACTTGGTGAATTCAAAATTTTAAAAAATGAATGATTATCAGTCTGGAATTACCATACAACACGACTGGGAAGCATATATCTTAACGAAAATAAATTGCTGGCAGCACTGCAATACTGCAGTTCGTGCCTGCGACAAATCCCAAGTAAATGTTTGCGTATATTTAGATAAACAAAGAATAAAAAAAGAGAACTTATGGTCGAGGAAGCAGAGTAGTCGCTAATGGAAACAGCTGAATCATTCGAACAGATATTTTATGCAAATTTCAATACCGAAACGTTAGTCTCATAATGGTTCAAATGGCTCTGAGCACTATGGGACTTAACTTCTGAGGTCATCAGTCCCCCTACAACTTAGAACTACTTAAACCTAACTAACCTAAGGACAGCACACACATCCACGCGCGAGGCAGGATTCGAACAAGCGACGGTAGCGGTCGCGTGGTTCCAGACTGAAGCACCTAGAACCGCTCGGTCACACCGGCCGGCGCTGAACTTTAGCCTACGACATCGGACAATGCTGATGAAGAAACAGCTGGAAGTTAATATTAATGTGCACGGTAGGAAACCTGATGTCACCATCTAGGGGCAGTAGTTGCGTCTCATCTGTGAAGTGTAACATGCGAACATGTGTGGTACGTTTTGTCTCGCTGCGAGCAGGTATTTAAAAGAGAAAATGCGCAAGACAGAACGCAGATAATGTTAATATTCTACTGTATCAGTTTTTGGAATATAATTTGTGGTGACAGGCTGATCTGTAGCTGGCCCTAGTTTTCCATAATGGCAAAGTAAAAAGGGCATGAACATGAAATCTGTGTCGCTGTGGCAGACTGATCTGTAATACAGCCGGAAGTCTAGGCTGCAGTGCGAGGTGAACGGGAACGCGTGGGACGTGACGTAGGGGCGCCCTTACTGGCCAGCGCCCCGTCAGCAGACACGGCTCGTGCATCCGGCTCTTCACGTGAGGAGCGTCACGTCACGCGGACCCCCGCCGCGTGATCGACCGACCTGCTGATTGCGCCACTTAAGGGCGTCGACCCCGCTCCAGGTGTTACGACGCCGTCCGGTGACGCGCAGCCTGTGTCGGTCGCCGCCGCACCTACGACACTGCCTCCGCCGGGCCGCGAACCCACGGCCGCTGCCTGAGTGACTGCCCCAGGCACAGGAACGCAGCCCCCGTTACCCCACAGCCACCCAGCAGCCACCACCCGCCGTCCCCCAGCATGCCGTGGTAGCAGAGCAGCCGCTACTGTCCACGGGAAACGCCTGCCTCACCAATGTCGACGTGATTTTGTACTGCGTCAGACTTGCGCCTGGTGGCCAAAGTTGGAACTAGGTTTTTTTTATTTTTTTTTTTTTAAGCGTAGGTCTGTTCCACATTAACGCTTTAGAATATCCACCAGATTTCGCTACCACACGATCATTACAGCCCACGTTAGACCTCCGTGAGTAGCTGCCATTTTCATTACACCCACGCGGTACTTACATCATCGTCTTTCGGGCATTAATAGGTTTTAGTTTTATTTCTTACGTTGAACTTATACCAATCTTCTTTTGGGGACAGACCATGTGTAGCTGTTTTGTCAGCGGATATTTTGTGAAACCAGATAGCCCACATGGCACACCTCCTTGCCTGTATAAATAGTTTATGCGAAACCGAAGTTTTTTAAACATATTTTTGCCATCTCCCATTATGTTTACCTGTTCAATTCCACGTGAATGCTTTGCTAATTCACTCACCACGTACTAATATACGTACGTGTCACCAAATGTAAACAAACCAGAGCCACTGAAGTTGTCAGCCAATGATACACATTTCAACCAAAGTTGTAGTCATCAGTCAAAGATTCCTGAATGAAAGGCCATTTGCACCGTCGAGGTAAAAAAAAAAAAAAAAAAAAAAAGGCAAAAGGCACTATACACTTGGGCTGTACGTTGTTTTGAAGCTAGAGTGGGCGGGGCCAGCCGCCATCTTATATAGCCCAAAATTTTAGACTAATGTTTGCGATTCTTTCCTGTCCATTACATCTGTCATGTGCACACCACTGTTTAAAATACTAAAAATTACAGTGTTTACATGAATAACGCACTCTACGAAAGGCAATTTCGAACGTTTCTCTGTTCTTAAATGGATAAAATAGTAGTACACACTTGGCATCGTTAATGTAATGCCATCTAATGTTTTAATATTTTTGATTTTGAAAGATTTGACAGCAAAAATCGTTCCTAAATTGTTGAAATCGAATAAAAACAGCGCTGAATGCAAGTTGATAAAGCGTCAGTAGATGAAGTCGACACCGTTGCTGAAGTACTGAAACTGTAGTAACAAGTTATGAAACATGGGCTTACCACGAAAAATACATGACTTCTGCACCACACCCAGGCTCCCGGGTTCGATCCCCGGTGGGGGTCAGGGAATTTCTCTGCCTCGTGATGACTGGGTGTTGTGTGATGTCCTTAGGTTAGTTAGGTTTAAGTAGTTCTAAGTTCTAGGGGACTGATGACCATAGATGTTAAGTCCCATAGTGCTCAGAGCCATTTGAACCATTTTCTGCACCACAATAAGACGGCTGCTAATGCATCGCTGAGAGAGCGAGAAGCTACACACAATACCGAATTCCAGAAATGTTGGGGACTGGAAACAGCGGTGACATAAGTATCTAACAGTTAATGGAGACTATTTTGAAGGAGATGACATTGACGCAACGAATAAAAATAATATTTCCAAAAACCAAAAGTTCTCGTACTTGTACAGTGCTGGATAAAGTAGGACAGCCTCAATGGCTGTGTTCAGCAGCACCAGGGTATGCTACGTGGATGCTGGGCATTTGCATCAGTTGTGATTCATCGGCGATCAGGTGGCGCTCTGCAAACCCGTCTCTGCAGCCTGAGATTTGACTCCGGAGGCAGTAACCGTGCTGTGTTTAGAGGTGAACGGCCTCTGCAACATCCATTCTAGGGCACAACCACACCCCATCGACGAATACGTACTCCTGGTGAACAGCTTCAGCGATCTGAACTGGTTCCCATTGTGGGCCTGCGGAAAGCTGGACGTAGCGACGAATTGCTGCGCATGTTGGCACAATGTGTCTGTAATGTGCCATTGCTTTCAACAGTGGTCTGTGGAACATTCGCCCCACCTGTAGACCAGGTTCTGGAGGTTCACGTAATATAAATTCATGTCAAGACCGACGCATTGTTCGAGCAGCAGTAGCCGATGTAACATGAACCAGGGAGGAAATCTGGGCACGTATTACACCTGATGTGTCATCAGGGACCATTAGCAACAGCCTGCCTGCAGCAGTATTACGACCACGTGTACCTCTGGCCACGCTACCACTGACACCACGACACCGCCGACACACTGGCGTCGCGAGAATGTTGACGTAAGAGTGGAGTGGCGCAGTGTTGTCTTCAGGGATGATATTAAGTTCTATCTGTATGTGAGTGATGGACCTATACGCATATGGCATAGACCTGGTTGGTTGCCTATTTCAGGGTGCATTCGCCCACGACGCACATGTGCCATCCCGGGCTTCACGGTGTTGGAGCGAACACTTACAATTCGCGGTCACATCTGGTGTTTCTCCAGGGCGAAGTAATGAGTGTCCGCTACATTGTACAGGCTGTTATCTACGTGCTGCTACCATTTCTTCTATAGGAAGGCGATGTAATTTTCAGCAGGACAATGCACGTCCGCTTACAGCTGCCTCGTCTCAACGTGCTCTTCTTTCAGTACAAGGGTCATTCAGTAAAAAACGGACTTTTTTTAGAAGGATCTGTTACGAGAAGTGACAGCAACACTTATTTATTTTTCATCGCTATCCCCCTCAAGTCATATGAACATTTGCGAGCGCTGGACAAGCTTCAGACTTTCACCTGCAAAGAATCCTTGGGGGCGTGCGCTTAACCAGTTACGCACCGCTGCCCGGACATCCTCATCATCAGCGAACCTCGTGTCGCTAACATCTTTCAGTGGTTTAGAAACTTGATGATCTGAAGGTGCTAGGTCCTGGGAATACGGGGGACGGGACACCCGAACGAACTTCAGGTCTCCTTGTACAGACCCATGCGCCTTTCTTCCATCCTGATGTTAAATGGAGCCCACCTCCCATACACTTTCTTGAAAGTCAGTATGTCATGAACGATATGGTGGACTGATGCGACACTAATGCTCTTCGTTGCTGCAACATCACTTACTATAACGCGCCTATTTTCTCATATCAACTTATCAACTCTCGGTAGCGTTATTATCCGTGAATGCACCGACAGAGCGTCCTGGGCGTGGCGAATCTTCAACACATGTTGAAACGTCCCCTTAGAAACATTGATGAATTACTGTGCTGATAAACCTATTACGTTATTTGATTTTCAAACAGCTGAGCAGAGCTGAACGTACTCATGCATTTCTCTCTATAGTTATTCTGGTCAACATTAAAGTGACACACAATATTTTTAGCGCAACGCAATCTGACTTTCAATAATCCCTACAAAAGAATGGCCCTTACTAACAGTAACCTATACGTTTCACAAATCACTTACCTCACAAAAATCTTCGTTACTCGAACTACTGCAATACAGCGAGCGCCAATACTGTCAGCTAAATAAAAGATTCAAACTACTGAAGTCACTAACTACTGATAGGCATAGTTAGCAAATGAAAGATTTTGATAGAGAACAAACAATGTATTTACCTTAATAATGTTCAAAAGTCATTATACATTATATCCAGTATTACCAATTTACTCTTTCTGATGGACACACGTCCAGATCGTCCGCTCTCAAAATTCTGCCATCTCTCCCCCCCACATCCACCACTGCTGGCGGCTCACCTCCAACTGCACAACACTACGCGCTGTTCACGTCCAATTGCCCAAGACTACAATAGCAAATATTCCAACAATGCAAACCAGCCACAGACTGCACAGAGCACAGTCAGTGATTTTCATACAGAGCGCTACGTGGCGTTACCAACATAAAAACCTAATCAGCTTACTTACAATGTTACTCCACATCTGAACTTACCTGCCGACTCGTACACTTGTGTTGGACTCCGACGCATGTCAGAATTTTGCACAGCCATCCGACGGAGAATTGCGACTGGTTTCATCACTTCAGCTAACAGAAATTTAATGACAGTTCTCTGCTCCTGCAATAGTGTCGCCATCTTGTTTGACTGATTCTCAATATCCCGTTTGCGAAGTAGGCGTGCAGGCCCCATGCGATAAGTGTTCGGGCACCACTACGAAATAACTAAGAAGCAGAATTTTCGTCGAGTTTTGTATTTTTTTAAAAACATTTTCGGTTATTTATTCAGTAGACCTTGTACAACTGTCCTGGTGAACAAACTAGCGAGATGTCTTGCCAGGTAAGGGAAATGAGCAGTTGTGAACTTACTCACTCTGCAGGGACTTAAAGAACCATTGCCGAAATGTAACAATAATTGCAAGATACTTAGGATATTCTATCGCAGGATGTCATTCGGCACTTTTATGAGCGAGTGCGTGCAAGAAAGCAAGCTTGCTCTGCCGCAAAAGAAGGGTACACTGTGTATTGAATCGACTCCTTGGGTACCCTTTACTGTGACCTATGTATTTCATTTGATCTGATTTTTTTGTCATATCTGTCAAGTAACTTGTTAATAAAAGAAACCTGCCATTAAGGGGGCAGCATTTTTTTTCTGCACGTGTGTATCTGTGTAAATGTGTTCTGTTACTGGAATAGCTTTCTGGATTGTTCATAAATCTCATTTTACAGAGGAAAATTGTGACAAATTCCGACAGTGTTTTCTCCCTGAATGAAGAAGACAACCTCGCGCAATTCTTGTGTGCTTGGGTCTACCAGAGAGATTACGCGTTACGAGTTGTGGGTGAGGACTGCGACGCACGGGGGTGAGAGCTGTGGGAAGTGAGCAGCGCTGCTGGGTCGCGGCGGCACAATTGCGGCTTAATTGAATTTCGCGGCGGTGACGTGGAGGGCTGCTTACGTTTGTCCGCGGCGCCGAGGGCCCTCGTGCAAATGCGGAGCCATTGTGCGCGGCTGTCGCGCAGCGCGGCCTGGAGAGCGCGCGCATCCACTTCCGCATCCACGTCCACATCCACGAGCAGCGAATCAATGGGCGCCGCAAATCCGCCGGCGGCGCGCCCGCCGATGTGGGTCAACGCGCGCCAGTCGGGCGCAGACACAATGGCCGGGGAATCCGCTGGCGCTCTAAACTAATGCACGCCGGCGGCAGAGTCTGAGGAGCTATCCGCACGACTTTCTCTCCCTACGTACCGTTACTTCTAAGTAAAGTAATGTATATAAGCAGAAATCAGTTGTCGTCTATGTGAAAGATCATCACTTGAGAACGCCTCAACACATGTTTTTTTTTTTTTGCGTTCGTAGCTGTGAGGACAAATTAATATCCATATCTTGCAGTTCTAAACGCGATTGTATTCATCTACATCTACATCCGCATATATACTCCGCAATCCACCATACGGTGCATGGCGGAAGGTACCTCGTACCACAACTACCATCTTCTCTCCCTGTCCCACTCCCAAACAGAACAAGGGAAAAATGAGTGCCTATATGCCTTTGTACGAGCCCCAATCTCTCTTATATTATTTTTGTGGTCTTTCCGCGAAATGTAAGTTGGCGGCAGTAAAATTGTACTGCAGTCAGCCTCAAATGCTGGTTCTCTAAATTTCCTCAGTAGCGATTCACGAAAAGAACGCCTCCTTTCCTCCAGAGACTCCCACCCGAATTCCTGAAGCATTTCCGTAACACTCGCATAATGATCAAACCTACCAGTAACAACTCTAACAGCCCGCCTCTGAATTGCTTCTATGTCCTCCCTCAATCCGACCTCATTGTTGTTGTGGTCTTCAGTCCTGAGACTGGTTTGATGCAGCTCTCCATGCTACTCTTATCTTCAGCATTCTTCTGTAGCACCACATTTCGAAGGCTTCTATTCTCTTCTTGTCCAAACTGGTTATCGTCCATGTTTCACTTCCATGCATGGCTACACTCCATAAAAATACACTCCTGGAAATGGAAAAAAGAACACATTGACACCGGTGTGTCAGACCCACCATACTTGCTCCGGACACTGCGAGAGGGCTGTACAAGCAATGATCACACGCACGGCACAGTGGACACACCAGGAACCGCGGTGTTGGCCGTCGAATGGCGCTAGCCGCGCAGCATTTGTGCACCGCCGCCGTCAGTGTCAGCCAGTTTGCCGTGGCATACGGAGCTCCATCGCAGTCTTTAACACTGGTAGCATGCCGCGACAGCGTGGACGTGAACCGTATGTGCAGTTGACGGACTTTGAGCGAGGGCGTATAGTGGGCATGCGGGAGGCCGGGTGGACGTACCGCCGAATTGCTCAACACGTGGGGCGTGAGGTCTCCACAGTACATCGATGTTGTCGCCAGTGGTCGGCGGAAGGTGCACGTGCCCGTCGACCTGGGACCGGACCGCAGCGACGCACGGATGCACGCCAAGGCCGTAGGATCCTACGCAGTGCCGTAGGGGACCGCACCGCCACTTCCCAGCAAATTAGGGACACTGTTGCTCCTGGGGTATCGGCGAGGACCATTCGCAACCGTCTCCGTGAAGCTGGGCTACGGTCCCGCACACCGTTAGGCCGTCTTCCGCTCACGCCCTAACATCGTGCAGCCCGCCTCCAGTGGTGTCGCGACAGGCGTGAATGGAGGGACGAATGGAGACGTGTCGTCTTCAGCGATGAGAGTCGCTTCTGCCTTGGTGCCAATGATGGTCGTATGCGTGTTTGGCGCCGTGCAGGTGAGCGCCACAATCAGGACTGCATACGACCGAGGCACACAGGGCCAACACCCGGCATCATGGTGTGGGGAGCGATCTCCTACACTGGCCGTACACCACTAGTGATCGTCGAGGGGACACTGAATAGTGCACGGTACATCCAAACCGTCATCGAACCCATCGTTCTACCGTTCCTAGACCGGCAAGGGCACTTGCTGTTCCAACAGGACAATGCACGTCCGCATGTATCCCGTGCCACCCAACGTGCTCTAGAAGGTGTAAGTCAACTACCCTGGCCAGCAAGATCTCCGGATCTGTCCCCCATTGAGCATGTTTGGGACTGGATGAAGCGTCGTCTCACGCGGTCTGCACGTCCAGCACGAACGCTGGTCCAACTGAGGCGCCAGGTGGAAATGGCATGGCAAGCCGTTCCACAGGACTACATCCAGCATCTCTACGATCGTCTCCATGGGAGAATAGCAGCCTGCATTGCTGCGAAAGGTGGATATACACTGTACTAGTGCCGACATTGTGCATGCTCTGTTGCCTGTGTCTATGTGCCTGTGGTTCTGTCAGTGTGATCATGTGATGTATCTGACCCCAGGAATGTGTCAATAAAGTTTCCCCTTCCTGGGACAATGAATTCACGGTGTTCTTATTTCAATTTCCAGGAGTGTACTTTCGGAAACGACTTCCTGACACTTAAATCTATACTCGATGTTAACAAATTTCTCTTCTTCAGAAACGATTTCCTTGCCATTGCCAGTCTACATTTTATATCCTCTCTACTTCGACCATCATCAGTTATTTTACTCCCTAAATAGCAAAACTCCTTTACTACTTTAAGTGTCTCATCTTCTAATCTAATCCCCTCAGCATCACCCGATTTAATTTGACTACATTCCATTATCCTCGTTTTGCTTTCGTTGATGTTCATCTTATATCCTCCTTTCAAGACACTGTCCACTCCGTTCAACTGCTCTTCCAAGTCCTTTGCTGTCTCTGACAGAATTACAATGTCATCGGTGAACCTCAAAGTTTTTAATTCTTCTCGATGGATTTTAATACCTACTCCGAACTTTTCTTTTGTTTCCTTTACTGCTTGCTCAATATACAGATTGAACAACGTCGGGGAGAGGCTACAACCCTGTCACACTCCTTTCCCAACCACTGCTTCCCTTTCATGCCCCTCGACTCTTATAACTGCCATCTGGTTTCTGTACAAATTGTAAATAGCCTTTCGCTCCCTGTATTTTACCCCTGCCACCTTCAGAATTTGAAAAAGAGTATTCCAGTTAACGATGTCAAAAGCTTTCTCTAAGTCTACAAATGCTAGAAACGTAGGTTTGCCTTTTCTTAATCTTTCTTCTAAGGTAAGTCGTAAGGTTAGTATTGCCTCACGTGTTCCAACATTTCTACGGAATCCAAACTGATCTTCCCCGAGGTCCGCTTCTACCAGTTTTTCCATTCGTCTGTAAAGAATTCGCGTTAGTATTTTGCAGCTGTGACTTATTAAACTGATAGTTCGGTAATTTTCACATCTGTCAACACCTGCTTTCTTTGGGATTGGAATTATTATATTCTTCTTGAAGTCTGTGGGTATTTCGCCTGTCTCATACATCTTGCTCACCAGATGGTAGAGTTTTGTCATGACTGGCTCTTCCAAGGCCATCAGTAGTTCTAATGGAATGTTGCCTACTCCAGGGGCCTTGTTTCGACTCAAGTCTTTCAGTGCTCTGTCAAACTCTTCACGCAGTATCGTATCTCCCATTTCATCTTCATCTACATCCTCTTCCATTTCCATAATATTGTCCTCAAGTACATCGCCCTTGTATAGACCCTCTATATACTCCTTCCACCTTTCTGCTTTCCCTTCTTTGCTTAGAACTGGATTTCCATCTGAGCTCTTGATGTTCATACAAGTCGTTCTCTTATCTCCAAAGGTCTCTTTAATTTTCCTGTAGGCAATATCTATCTTACCCCTAGTGAGACAAGCCTCTACATCCTTACATTTGTCCTCTAGCCATCCCTGCTTAGCCATTTTGCACTTCCTGTCGATCTCATTTTTGAGACGGTTGTATTCCTTTTTGCCTGCTTCATTTAGTGCATTTTTATATTTTCTCCTTTCATCAATTAAATTCAATATTTCTTCTGTTACCCAAGGAGTTCTACCAGCCCTCGTCTTTTTACCTACTTGATCCTCTGCTGCCTTCACTACTTCATCCCTCAGAGCTACCCATTCTTCTTCTACTGTATTTCTTTCCCCCATTCCTGTCTATTGTTCCCTTATGCTCTCCCTGAAACTCTGTACAACCTCTGGTTCTTTCAGTTTATCCAGGTCCCATCTCCTTAAATTCCCGCCTTTTTGCAGTTTCTTCAGTTTTATTCTACAGTTCATAACCAATAGATTGTGGTCAGAGTCCACATCTGCCCCTGGAAATGTCCCGCAATTTAAAACCTGGTTCCTAAATCTCTGTCTTACCATTATGTAATCTATCTGATACTTTTTAGTATCTCCAGGATTCTTCCAGGTATACAACCTTCTTTCATGATTCTTGAACCAAGTTTTAGCTATGATTAAGTTATGCTCTGTGCAAAATTCTACAAGGCGGGTTCCTCTTTCATTTCTCCCCCCAATCCAAATTCACCTACTATGTTTCCTTTTCTCCCTTTTCCTACTGACGAATTCCAGTCACCCATGACTATTAAATTTTCGTCTCCCTTCACTACCTGAATAATTTCTTTTGTCTCGTCATACATTTCATCAATTTCTTCATCATCTGCAGAGCTAGTTGGCACATAAACTTGTACTACTGTAGTAGGCATGGGCTTTGTGTCTATCTTGGCCACAATAATGCGTTCACTATGCTGTTTGTAGTAGCTAACCCGCACTCCTATTTTTTATTCATTATTAAACCTACTCCTGCATTACCCCTATTTGATTTTGTATTTATAACCCTGTAATCACCTGACCAAAAGTCTTGTTCCTCCTGCCACCGAACTTCACTAATTCCCACTATATCTAACTTTAACCTATCCATTTCCCTTTTTAAATTTTCTAACCTACCTGCCCGATTAAGGGATCTGACATTCCACGCTCCGATCCGTAGAATGCCAGTTTTCTTTCTCCTAATAACGACGTCCTCTTGAGTAGTCACCGCCCGGAGATCCGAATGGGGGACTATTTTACCTCCGGAATATTTTACCCAAGAGGACGCCATCATCATTTAATCATACAGTAAAGCTGCATGTCCTCGGGAAAAATTACGGCTGTAGTTTCCCCTTGCTTTCAGCCGTTCGCAGTACCAGCACAGCAAGGCCGTTTTGGTTGATGTTACAAGGCCAGATCAGTCAATCATCCAGACTGTTGCCCCTGCAACTACTGAAAAGGCTGCTGCCCCTCTTCAGGAACCACATGTTTGTCTGGCCTCTCAACAGATACCCCTCCGTTGTGGTTGCACCTACAGCACGGCCATCTGTATCGCTGAGGCACGCAAGGCTCCCCACCAACGGCAACGTCCATGGTTCATGGTTCATAGTTCATGGTTCATTCGACCTCATAGGGATCCCAAACGCTCGAGCAGTACTCCAGAATAGGTCGTATTACTGTTTTATAAGTGGTCTCCTTTACAGATGAACCACATCTTCCCAGAATTCTACCAACGAACCGAAGACGACTATCCTCCTTCCCCAGAAATGTCATTACATGCTTGTCCCACTTTATGTCGCTCTGCAATGTTACGCCCAAATATTTAATCTACGTGGCTGTGTCAAGCGTTACTCCACTAATGGAGTATTCAAACATTATGGGATTCTTTTCCCTATTCATCTGCATTAATTTACATTTATCTATATTCAGAGTTAGCCGCCATTCTTTACACCAATCACAAATCCTGTCCAAGTCATCTTGCACCCTCCTACAGTCACTCAACGACGACACCTTCCCGTACACCGCAGCATCATCAGCAAACAGCCGCACATTGCTGTCCACCCTATCCAAATGATCATTTATGTAGATAGAAAACAACAGCGGACCTATCACACTTCCCTGGAGCACTCCACATGATACTCTCACCTCCGATGAACACTCACCATCGAGGACAACGTACTGGGTTCTATTACTTAAGAAGTCTTCGAGCCACTCACATATTTGGGAACCAATTCCATATGCTCGTACCTTAGTTAGGAGTCTGCAGTGGGGCACCGAGTCAAACGCTTTCCGGAAGTCAGGGAATATGGCATCCGTCTGATACCCTTCATCCATGGTTCGGAAGATATCATGTGAAAAAAGGGTGAGTTGCGCTTCGCAGGAGCGATGCTTTCTAAAGCCGTGCTGATGCATGGACAGCAACTTCTCTGTCTCAAGGAAATTCATTATATTCGAACAGAATATGTTTGAGAATCCTGTAACAAACCGATGTTAAGGATATTGGTCTGTAATTTTGAGGATCCGTCCTTCTACCCATCTTATATACAGGAGTCAACTGCGCTTTATTCCAGTCGCTCGGGACTTTACGTTGGGCAAGAGATTCGCGATAAATGCAAGCTACTTAGAGAGCCAATGCAGTAGAGTACTCTCTGTAAAGCCGAACTGGAATTCCATCAGGACCTGGCGATTTATTTATTTTCAACCCATTCAGTTGCTTCACAACCCCAAGGATGTCTATCACTATGTCCTCAATACGGGAATCTGTACGAGACTCAAACGGTGGTATGTTTGTACGATCCTCCTGCGTGAAAGATTTCTCAAATGCTAAATTCAAAATTTCAGCTTTCGTTTTGCTGTCTTCCGTTGCCAGGCCAGACTGATCAGTGGGTGACTGGATGGAAGCCTTCGACCCACTCACCGATTTTACGTAAGACCAGAATTTCCTTGGCTTTTCAGCAAGATCTTTTGCTAAGGTATGACGGTGGTTGTGGTTGAATGCTTCGCGCATCGCTCTTTTTACAGCAGCACGAATCTCTACTAACTTTTTCCTGTCCTCATTCTCCCGATCTTTCTTGTACCGCGAGTGCAACTGCCTTTGCTTCCTGAGCATTCTCCGAATTGCGCTGTTAAATCACGGTGGGTCTTTTCCGTCCGTAACCCAGTTTTTCGGCACATACTTGTCCAATGCGTGATTTACAATGTGTTTAAAATTTGGCCATAATTCTTCCACGTCCATCGTACTGGAAGTAAATGAAGTCGATTCATTTACTAAGTGGGATGCTAACAACTGCTTATCTGCTCTTTCTAGTAAGACTACTCTCCTAGCCTTCTTGACCGACTATTTAACTTTTGTAACCATAGTCGTAATGACAACATCATGATCACTAATCCCTGTCTCAACACTAACTTACTTTGTGTTCTGCCTTACGGCAGGTCTTGTCATGGGAGAAACCCCGTCAGAGAGGTCCACCGCATGAGCGTCTAGGGAAGTGATTCCAGTGGTGGTTTCCCGTTGCCTTCCACTGATTATGTTGAAATGATAATGAGGACAGCACAACACCCAGTGCCTGGGCGGAGAAAATCTCCGACCCAGCGGGCAATCGAACCCGGGACCCTTGGCGTGATAGACTGCCGCGCTGACCACTCAGCTATCGGGGCGGACATTCAATATACTTGGAGTCGGAATTAAAAAACGCCCTAGTTTTCGTGTTTTATTAAATACACGATGTATTTCTGACTCTGTGTGCCCATCATCAGGTGTAAATTGTCTTACTACATAATTTATTTTTACTCTTGATGGAGGTGAAATGCACATTCCCGTCATGAAAACTTTGATGTTAGATTATGAATTTCGTAAGTCAAAATATGAGCGAAATAGTGAAAAAATGATACGTGTAAACTTACCACATAATCGAAGAAAAGCTTTTTTAACTTTTCAACACCAGCAGACATTCTCTTCGCCATCCTCACTCAAGAGGTAGATTTTCGTACACATGTATGTAAACACTTCACAGATGTTGCTGTACATGGTGTGGTCATAGATGAATTTCTTCGTAGAGCAAGAAATCTAATTATTAGACAGTGTACATATGCAGGGAATACCTTTAGAACAGGTCTCTTTAAAATTATTGAAATAACTGTGCTTGAGAAATCTGTTTGTTTATTTAACATACATTCATGTTTTTTACTTTATGGAGACATATCTCCAGCTGTTCTAACAGATTTAGAATCTTACCATTGGCTTCATTACATAACAGGCGAAACAACTAAATAGGGAAAACCGACAGAAACTTGAAAACCCGTTTTCAAGACTAAATAACTGCTTTCGGGTTGAACGATTATGAAAAATCAGTTATTTTACAGCGCTATTGGTAACGTAACGTATCATCAACAGTCTAGAAAACAGTTTAGTAGTACTGCATAATGCATCCCATGGTAAGACCCTGTATCTGTCAGAAAAGCTAGAGATATACTTATATAAAATCAAAAAACCAGAATACATATTAAACGAACAGACAGATTTCGCAAAACATATTTATTTCAGTAGTTTTAAAGGCCTATTCTAAAGTTATTCCCTGCATATGTCAATTGTTTAATAACTAGATGTCTGGCGCTACAAAAAACTCATCTTTGATCGCACCATGTACAGGAACATCACTGAAGTGTTTACATACATGTGTACCGAAATGTACCTCTTGAGTGAAGTGATATGCATGTACAGGATGGAGAAGCGAGTGTATGATGCTGTTAAAAGGTTAAAAACACGTTTCTTGGATTATGTGGTAAGTGTAAACTGTTCACTTTTTCACTATTTTGCACATATTTTCCGCATTTGACTTGCGAAATTCATAATCAAACATCAAACCTTTTCACGAGAGGAATATGCACTTCACATCATTCAAGAGCAAAGGTAAATCCTGTGTGAAGGCATGTTACACATGATGATGGACCCACAGGGCCCGAAAGGCATCGTGTATTTAATAAAATACGAAAATTTGTGGCTGAAGGGCAAGGTTTGTATGAAAGACAATTTTTGGAAAATTCACTAGAACAGTCGGAAATTTAGATGATATTTTTGTATGAAAATCCCCCATTCGGATCTCCGGGCGGGGACTACTCAAGAGGATGTCGTTATCAGGAGAAAGAAAACTGGCGTTCTACGGATCGGAGCGTGGAATGTCAGATCCCTTAATCGGGCAGGTAGGTTAGAAAATTTAAGAACGAAAATGGATAGGTTGAAGTTAGATATAGTGGGAATTAGTGAAGTTCGTGGCAGGAGGAACAAGACTTCTGGTCAGGTGACTACAGGGTTATAAACACAAAATCAAATAGGGGTAATGCAGGAGTAGGTTTAATAATGAATAGGAAAATAGGAATGCGGGTAAGCTACTACAAACAGCATAGTGAACGCATTATTGTGGCCAAGATAGATACGAAGCCCACGCCTACTACAGTAGTACAAGTTTATATGCCAACTAGCTCTGCAGATGACGAAGAAATTGAAGAAATGTATGATGAAATAAAAGAAATTATTCAGATTGTGAAGGGAGACGAAAATTTAATAGTCATGGGTGACTGGAATTCGAGTGTAGGAAAAGGGAGAGAAGGAAACGTAGTAGGTGAATATGGATTGGGGGACAGAAATGAAAGAGGAAGCCGCCTGGTCGAATTTTGCACAGAGCACAACATAATCATAACTAACACTTGGTTTAAGAATCATGAAAGAAGGTTGTATACATGGAAGAACCCTGGAGATACTAAAAGGTATCAGATAGATTATATAATGGTAAGACAGAGACTTAGGAACCAGGTTTTAAATTGTAAGACATTTCCAGGGGCAGATGTGGACTCTGACCACAATCTATTGGTTATGACCTGTAGATTAAAACTGAAGAAACTGCAAAAAGGTGGGAATTTAAGGAGATGGGACCTGGATAAACTAAAAGAACCAGAGGTTGTACAGAGATTCAGGGAGAGCATAAGGGAGCAATTGACAGGAATGGGGGAAATAAATACAGTAGAAGAAGAATGGGTAGCTTTGAGGGATGAAGTAGTGAAGGCAGCAGAGGATCAAGTAGGTAAAAAGACGAGGGCTAGTAGAAATCCTTGGGTAACAGAAGAAATATTGAATTTAATTGATGAAAGGAGAAAATATAAAAATGCAGTAAATGAAACAGGCAAAAAGGAATACAAACGTCTCAAAAATGAGATCGACAGGAAGTGCAAAATGGCTAAGCAGGGATGGCTAGAGGACAAATGTAAGGATGTAGAGGCCTATCTCACTAGGGGTAAGATAGATACCGCCTACAGGAAAATTAAAGAGACCTTTGGAGATAAGAGAACGACTTGTATGAATATCAAGAGCTCAGATGGAAACCCAGTTCTAAGCAAAGAAGGGAAAGCAGAAAGGTGGAAGGAGTATATAGAGGGTCTATACAAGGGCGATGTACTTGAGGACAATATTATGGAAATGGAAGAGGATGTAGATGAAGATGAAATGGGAGATATGATACTGCGTGAAGAGTTTGACAGAGCACTGAAAGACCTGAGTCGAAACAAGGCCCCCGGAGTAGACAATATTCCATTGGAACTACTGACGGCCGTGGGAGAGCCAGTCCTGACAAAACTCTACCATCTGGTGAGCAAGATGTATGCAACAGGCGAAATACCCTCAGACTTCAAGAAGAATATAATAATTCCAATCCCAAAGAAAGCAGGTGTTGACAGATGTGAAAATTACCGAACTATCAGCTTAATAAGTCACAGCTGCAAAATACTAACACGAATTCTTTACAGACGAATGGAAAAACTAGTAGAAGCCAACCTCGGGGAAGATCAGTTTGGATTCCGTAGAAACACTGGAACACGTGAGGCAATACTGACCTTACGACTTATCTTAGAAGAAAGATTAAGGAAAGGCAAACCTACGTTTCTAGCATTTGTAGACTTAGAGAAAGCTTTTGACAATGTTGACTGGAATACTCTCTTTCAAATTCTAAAGGTGGCAGGGGTAAAATACAGGGAGCGAAAGGCTATTTACAATTTGTACAGAAACCAGATGGCAGTTATAAGAGTCGAGGGACATGAAAGGGAAGCAGTGGTTGGGAAGGGAGTGAGACAGGGTTGTAGCCTCTCCCCGATGTTGTTCAATCTGTATATTGAGCAAGCAGTAAAGGAAACAAAAGAAAAATTCGGAGTAGGTATTAAAATTCATGGAGAAGAAATAAAAACTTTGAGGTTCGCCGATGACATTGTAATTCTGTCAGAGACAGCAAAGGACTTGGAAGAGCAGTTGAATGGAATGGACAGTGTCTTCAAAGGAGGATATAAGATGAACATCAACAAAAGCAAAACAAGGATAATGGAATGTAGTCTAATCAAGTCGAGTGATGCTGAGGGAATTAGATTAGGAAATGAGGCACTTAAAGTAGTAAAGGAGTTTTGCTATTTGGGGAGCAAAATAACTGATGATGGTCGAAGTAGAGAGGATATAAAATGTAGGGTGGCAATGGCAAGGAAAGCGTTTCTGAAGAAGAGAAATTTGTTAACATCGAGTATAGATTTAAGTGTCAGGAAGTCATTTCTGAAAGTATTCGTACGGAGTGTAGCCATGTATGGAAGTGAAACATGGACGATAAATAGTTTGGACAAGAAGAGAATAGAAGCTTTCGAAATGTGGTGCTACAGAAGAATGCTGAAGATTAGATGGGTAGATCACATAACTAATGAGGAAGTATTGAATAGGATTGGGGAGAAGAGAAGTTTGTGGCACAACTTGACCAGAAGAAGGGATCGGTTGGTAGGACATGTTCTGAGGCATCAAGGGATCACCAATTTAGTATTGGAGGGCAGTGTGGAGGGTAAAAATCGTAGAGGGAGACCAAGAGATGAATACACTAAGCAGATTCAGAAGGATGTAGGTTGCAGTAGGTACTGGGAGATGAAAAAGCTTGCACAGGATAGAGTAGCATGGAGAGCTGCATCAAACCAGTCTCAGGACTGAAGACCACAACAACAACATATATATATATATACAGCAATTGCAAAGTATTGCCAGATTCACTAGTATTTAATAATGTTGTTAGTATCTGCTGCAAATCTTCCTCAGTTGATACCCCAATTGCGTTTATCATGTACGCAAGAAAAATGGCGTTTTCAGTGATTATTTTGATTCTAACCAAACACGATGCACCCATTCATACAAGGGCCGCTCCAAAAGCAATGTAACATTTACTCTGTAATCAGGTTGGTTTCATTCAGAATTCCAATACACCATATTATTCATAATTATTTCTGCTAAAAATCTCTATCTTTCAACACAATCTCGTTCAACACGACGGCCTTACGCGACCTTACTAAAGGGCCTGTATACCCACATAGTACACAGTACTGATCTATGTCAGAGCCAACGTCTTGCTGCATCAAAAACTTCCCTATCATCCAAGTGCTTCTTCTCGTGGAGTGCATTCACCACTGTGCAGTCATGGAAGTCTGAAGGTGCGAGATCTGGGCTGTAGTGTGGATGGCGTAGAACACTGCAATGAAGTTTGTGATCACCTCTCAGGTGCACAGACATATATGGCATCGGGCTGTCATGAGGAAGTTCGAATGTGATCTGTTGCAGGAGTCACATTACTGTGTGGCCGGATGGCACGATCTTACTGCAATGATGAAAAACGCCTCGCCCGACGACTCACCGTGCTTTTGTTCTCGGCCAGGTCCCAGTAGACATTCTACAAGCAGCTATGAATATCTGCGATGCTCTGGTTTTCCTACAAAAGGAAATGACAGCTATCTTCCTCGAACATATCTCCGTTACAGACGCCATTTTGAAGGTTAGGTATAGCACCGCCACCTTTCGTAGCTATAGGGGCTTTAGTGTGAATATTCCAAGATGTCTCACTATAGAGTCCGCCATTTTTCAACTGATATTGGGTGAGAAAAAATGTGTTTCATTTATTACTGAACGTTCATCGTACTAGGCATCATGAGTAGTGTATAATATAAAGAAAATAATTTAATATTATATATATATATATATATAATATATATATATATATATATATATATATATATATATATATATATATATATGTGAGTGGAGGAACAGTAAAAGCAGACTGGGTCAGTCAGGAGAGAGCATTGATTTCAAACACTGACTAGTCGCTGAGCGCCACCCAAGTAAGGTGTCCATCTGGGACATTTCAGCCTTTCTAGGGCTGTCCAAGTCGACTGCTGGTGATATTGTCAATTGGAAGCGTGAAGGAACAACAACAGCTAAACCAAGAGCAGGCAGAAGACTTCGTGCACTGATGGACAGGCAACGTCTAGCACTTGCGAAAAGTGGTTGTAAAAATTAGCATGAAATCAGCGGAAGCCATTAATGGCGACGTCCGAAGTGCTACCAGCAGTCTAGGTAGCACCGGAACTCTACGTAGAGAGTTAATAAGATTGGTGTACAACGGACGAGCATCTCCTCATAAGCCGAACATTTCTGTAGTGCTAAGTGACGCTGGGGGGAATACCTAGAAACGAGTGATTTTCAGATATGAACCACTCTATAACCCGTGGTAATCCGATAGAAGGGCTTAGGCGTAGCGAATACCTGAATGACACTACCTGATATTGCATGTAGTGTCAACAGCGAAGTATGGAGGAGGCGGTGGATCAGTAAGGGGTATTTTTCATTATTGTGGTGTGGTCCTCTTATTGCGCTTAAGAAAACGCTAAATGTGAGTGATACGAAATAAGTTCACACACCATTGTGTACTGCATACAGTAGCGGAACAGTTCGTATACAATGACTGTTTGCACCAGCATGAGAATACACCCTGTCATAAAGCAGCATCCGTGAGGCAATGATTCGTGGACAGTAATTTTCCTGAGATGGACTCTCCTGCCCACAGTCCAGATCACAACCCAGTGGACACCTGTGGGGCGAGTTACAATGTCGACTTCGCTCCAGACTCCATCGTCGAACGTCACTCCCTTCCCTGGTATTGGGCTGCTATTCCGCAAACAGACACCTCTTTGAAACTATTCCCAACAGAGTTCAAGCCTTCAACGAGGCGAAAGGTTGACACAGCACCTATTAATACCAAGTAATAGGAGTTTGGATGATTTTGATTGGATAGCATATTTCTGAACCTATGGTTATAATTTATCACTTAATTTTATTTTCCCCTTCTTTTCACTTTTTCTTAAGTTCTTTTGTACGACACGTTTCCAACTGAAATGTCATATTTATGCAGCATCAATACAGTTCTTCTGGGCTGTTGACCTCATTGTCAATATATAAAGTTTTCTATCGTTCCGGCCATTCGGAACAGTGGCCGCAACGTCGAACAAATTTTCATACTGATAATGCAGTCAACAGCCCAGAAGAATTGAATTGACCGTGGCAACGGCCGCGGAAGCCTACGCTTACACGTTTATACAGTTCACTACACATAACGTTTCCTGCAGAATGTCTTGCTCAGTTATTGTAGAGGAGACTCAGGTTTCGCAGAAAGTGCTGAGGGTGAAGTTGCAGTGGGGTGTCGCTGTAGCTTTATGATGTAACATGTTCGTAATTGCTTTCAATATTGCTGCCTTCTGTTTGCGACATCTTTTTGATTATTTTTAGTTGGTTACAAGCGAAAGAAACGTCCAGTTGCAAAAGACAAATTTTTTGTTATGTACGTGATCAACACAATAAGTAATAGATTAACTAAACAATTTGAATAGTAGAACTGTCTCATCCAGGTGAACGATCATTTTTTTCGACAGTATAAACGTACGTGGCTTGGTGAGAAATGTCTGCTGCCGTACTAAAACGTGCTTTAATTTAGGTTTACCCCTCCGTGTAAAGGCCGACGTGCTACGAGGGGAAGTTGCGTGGAAAGATGGTAGTTACATTAATTCTCATACGGCCAAGGCCCCAGGAGTGTGAAAAAACAAGGCATGTGATTACACACGGTAAAGTTTGTTCCATCCTCATTACTAACGCATTACTAACGGAAAGTATTACAAACGTGAGCACGTCCATTGCGTTTTATCTCTTATCATATCAAATCTGTCCACAAACCTCCCACATTTATATTAGGAATGCAAATGTGGTTTAGGGTCTGCGGGGAGAAGGTGCTTTCAACACCGCTGCAAGCTACCAAGATGGGGTACCACTCCGCCCCTACACCTTACGTTGAATTAAAGGGGCCTACTTAAGAAGCAAATGCCACCAGTTCTTCGCCAGACCTGCACTTCACCCCATCGCCCTGGGAAATGAGAGAAGGCCGTGGACGGTCGGCGCGTTCTGCGGTGTAGCTCTTCTCGAAAAGCGCCCCCTGCTATTTCCTCACTCTGCCAAATCTTTCTATTGCTTTTTAATACTGGCTTGTGTTAAATTCCGTTTATCTTGTGAAAATCAATTTAGTCTCAACTTGAGTCAACTCTTTCTCTTTTTTTAACGTTAGTTTTAATTATTGGTGTATTACCATAAATATACACGGTAAGAGCTATTGACGTCCCGTTTTCACAGAACTGTTGGTAGTCATGGGCAGGTATTGATAGTCAATTAATATTGTAATAATGCTTAGGAAGTGTATTTTTTGTGCGAACATACACTTTTTTGAATGGAACGATGCCTATTGACGCAAACAAACTTAAATATTGGTAAATTGGAATGTTAGTGGTGTTTGCTGCAGGATTATAGTGCGAATCATTAACGAGATATCGTATTTTGAAAATTCACACACCGACAGTTGCACGACTCGAGTAGCACACACTAAAGAACAACACAAGTCCATACACTAGTTATGTGGATTCTGACCAGTAACGAGACAACTGACTATCAGAGGTTGTGTTCGAAACGACCACCGGCAGCGCCAATACACGATTCCAGTCTGGTATGGAACGACTGCTGCACAATTACTAACATTTCAGCGGAGATGAAGAGCAGCGTGCAGTAATACATCACTGCATGTCATTCGGTGGAGCCTGTATCTCCTAGTAGTAGTTCAACTTTCCCCACAGAAAGAAGTCTGCAGGCGTCAAATCCTGGAAGCGAGCCGGCCAAAGTACAGGTCCTCTGCGTCAAATCCAACGATTCGTAAACAGCTAGTGAAGACATGATGTAGTATTTCCTGCACGATGGGTTGCAGAGCTAACATATTGGTAACACAGGATCCTCGTAGTGTGCAGAGAATCATCTAGCATCCGTGACAGATAATCTGTTACGGGTTTGCGATACTTGTGGGCATTCAATTTCCCGTCTGTGAAAAGCTGATGGTCACTACCCCACGCCACACATTTACATTTCAAGCACGCTGATGTTCCACCTGACGAAACCAAGGGGGCTGTGAAAACACCAGTAGGCCATGTTTCGGCGGTACACCTTGCTAGAATCGGTAAACGTGGCTTCATCAACAAACAAGACACACGATAAATGTAAGCATAGGCTTCCGCGGCCGTTGTCACAGTCCATCAAATTCTTCTGGGTTTGATTCCGCATTGTCATCTGTAGAATTCCGACGTTTCGGCAGTTAGCAATACACCCTGAGGAAGGCGCCTTCCAACAGTCGCCGAAACGTCGGATTTTACAGATGACAATGCGGAATCAAACTCAGAAGAATTTTGTTGACTAAGACACACGATACTTCTATAGTGTATTGTTTCAATGCCCCTGTACAGAAGTTAACAAGATTCTCATAATCGTTTCCATGCACTTCTTGATGGTGAGAGATGTGGTAGGGAGGCAATCTGGGTCGATGGAGGATTCGTAGAACTCTTGCCTGGCTCATGTCACTTCCTCGTGCGATACTAACGTGCGGATAAAATGCAACGGCAGGAAGAACATTGATTTCCCCCTCACCTGCCTTCACTTTTTTCCTTCTGTCGCGCTGTCTAGGAGTAACAATACCACTTTTGAATAACTGGTTGAAGAGGGTGATGAATAATTGACAAGTTATCTTGCTGCACACACCGTACGTGAACGAACTGCATTCTTCCTACATTCTCCATTCACCATAAATACGCCGGCTTCTTGTGCGTTGAGGAACCCCACCGTCCTCTCAAGACCTACTGTTCGGACTGTCACACACTAACTGATTTGGAAGTCGCAATACACTCAAGTAACACACAAGCAAACTGTAAGTAAACATACTAACATCGTGGCTACCAACTACTCAGGTTGAATGGCAAAAACCATTATCAGTGCGGAAATTTCAGAATACGGTATCTCGTAAACTAGAATCTTGCAACAAACACCACAGACATTCTAATTTACCCTCCTTTTAGTCTGTTAATGTTACTGTTAATAGACATTGTTCCGTTTAAAAAAGTATTTTTGCACGAGATATATGAGCCCCTGGCCGTCAATCCATTCTGTGGAAACGACACATCGATAGCACTTTCCATTTCCAAAATATTTGCCGTGCAAGTTTTAGGTGATTCATCCTGTATGTGCTTTATTCTTTGAGACAGTATTTAGTGCGCAGCCTTAGCTAATTCCTGTATGAGAAAACCGTTGGTTGTCTTGCTGCTCGTAGGACCCCACCTGTGCCAATATTCTGACCCTCTGCACGGTGACTTCAGAGAATGTGCGGTGTCGCTGATCAGCAAGTTGTATCGCGAACCACTCTGCACCCAGCGCAAAGGACCCAAGGCCTTAGAGTTTTAAATTGACGACTGGGTTTTAGTGTTACAACAGCAAGTCCTTCTCGTATGATACCATGAGATGCTATCTGATCATGGGGCATCCTGAAACTATTATTCCAACCTGTGTGTATCATTATTGACGTGAAGTCAGTAATTAAATTATTATAAGTCATTATCAGACTTCCTGTCAGCTTATCTTTATTATTGCTACTTCGCTGCAAACATTTTTTATGTTGTCTGACGGTGACCAGATAGAATGAAACTGGTAGCAAGAATAGGTTTCTATCACCAGCCCGTTGAGTTATTGAACAATTACTTTCTAAATATCCACGAGTTTCGGTGCAAAAATCATTTTGTTTGTCGTGGAATAATAAATGGTTTGCATCCCGTGAGTCCTTGTTCCGTTCTTTCTTTCGTTATTATACTCTTCTTGTATTCGTTGTAAATACTGTTACATTTTAATTCAGTGGGGTATCGTGTACATATATTTAATAAATGACATAAATCTAAAATTAAGACAGTCGCTTGTATAACACCACATTCGTGTTCTATTTTACTGTGAGGTATAGATGCTACATTATGCTGGACGTAAGTACTCTATGTTTTCTTTATGTTCATTTCGTAGCTAGGGTAAAGCTGTCATCAACCCGAAGGTTGAGTTGAAATCCTCTGTTTTCTGCTAGAAGTTTTGGGAATGGGAATATCCTCTTTCTTTTTCCCCTGGCCTATGAAACGACTAACTCAGATGATGATGAAGAAAATACCGGAAGTTGTCAAACGTTTTTTCACTTTGAAAGAAAGGAATAGTTTCCTTTATCTACAATATTAGGTAGTTATTGGAAATGTAATTCAAAGGTAAGACATTAAAATCTTTTACTAATTGTAGTTAAGAGAAAGGAAAAAAATTAAGTTTTCTGTTGTAGACTGTTCATTGCATACGCTGTGGTGACAAAAGCCACGGTATGGTGGGGTAGCTGTATGCACACACACAGGCGACGCAAGTAGCGCGTACGCAAAGTGTGAAAGGGCAGTGCATTAGCAGAGCTGTTACTGGCACTCTGGTGACTCACGTCAGAGTGATTATGTCGCACGAAGGCAATTAACACACTCTGAGTGCGGAAAGGTAGGTGGGGTTACACGTGCGGGGTATTACAGTTCATAAATCATTAGGTAACTGGTTATTCCGACATCAACTGTGTCAAAAGTGTGCCTAGGATACCAGATTGGAGGCGTTAACTCTCACCATGGACAACGCAGTGGACGACAGACTTCAATTAAAGGCCGACAGCAGAGGTGTTTGCGTAGAGTTGTCAGTGCTAAGAGATGAAAAACACTGCGTGAAATAGCTGCAAACATCAATGTGGGACGTAAGATGGCTGCAAATGGCTGAAATCTGGCGTTAATGGGCTACAGAAGCACACGACACACGCGAGTGCCTTTGCTAGCAGCACTACATCGTCTGCAGCACCTCTCCCGTGGTCGTGACCATGTCGCGTGGGTCCTAGACGACTGGGTGCCGTGGCCTGGTCTCATTAGTGCCGATAGCGGTTGGCGACAGCTTGTGTTATGGTTCGAGTGTAGCGCAGAACCGACGAAGCAACGGACCCAGTTCGACAACAAGACACTGTGCAAGCTGTTGTTGTTGTTGTTGTCTTCAGTCCAGAGACTGGTTCGATGCAGCTCTCCATACTACTCTATCCTGTGCAAGCTTCTTCATCTCCCAGTACCTACTGCAACCTACATCCTTCTGAATTTGTTTAGTGTATTCATCTCTTGGTCTCCTTCTCCGATTTTTACCCTCCACGCTGCCCTCCAATACTAAACTGGTGATACCTTGACGCCTCAGAGCATGTCCTACCAAACGGTCCCTTGTTCTTGTCAAGTTGTGCCACAAAATTCTCTTCTCCCCAATTCTGTTCAATACCTCCTCATTAGTTATGTGATCTACCCATGTAATATTCAGTATTCTTCTGTAGTACCACATTTCGAAAGCTTCTATTGTCTTCTTGTCTAAACTGATTATCGTCCATGTTTCTCTTCCATACATGGCCACATTCCATACAAACACTTTCAGAAACGACGTCCTGATAATTAAATCTATACTCAATGTTAAATTTCTCTTCTTTAGAAACGTTTTCCTTGTCATTGGCAGTCTACATTTTATGTCCTCTCTACTTCGACTAGACCGGTCGGTGTGGCCGAGCGGTTCAGTCTGGAATCGCGCGACTGCTACGGTCGCCGGTTCGAACCCTGACTCGGGCATGGATGTGTGTGATATCCATAGGTTAGTTAGGTTTAAGAGGTTCTAGGTTCTAGGGGACTGACGACCTCAGATGTTAAGTCCCATAGTGCTCAGAGCCATTTGAACCATTATACTTCGAATATCATCAGTTATATTGTTCCCCAAATAGCAAAACTAATCTACTACTTTAAGTGTCTCATTTCCTAATCTAATTCCCTTAGCATCGCGGGATTTAATTCGACTGCATTCCAGTGTCCTCGTTTTGCTTTTGTTGATGTTCATCTTATATCCTCCTTTCAAGACACTGTACATTCCAGGTCCTTTGCTGTCTCTGAGAGAATTAGAATGTCATCCGCAAACGTCAAAGGTTTTATTTCTCCTCCATGGAGTTTAATTGCTACTCCGAATTTTTCTTTCGTTTCCTTTACTGCTTGCTCAAGATACAGATTGAATAACATCAGGGAGAGGCTACAGCCCTGTCTCAGTCCCTTCCCAACCACTGCTTCCTTTCATGTCCCTCGACTCTTTTAACTGCCATCTGGTTTCTGTACAAATTGTAGATAGCCTTTCGCTACCTGTATTTGACGCCTGCCACCTTCAGGTTCCATAATGGAGTCGGCTTGTCTCCGAGTAATGGAACAGACTGATCATTGACTGGTACTGGTTGTGTTCGGCTACTTGGAGACCATTTGCAGCCATTTATGGACTTCATGTTCCCAAACAACGACTGAAATTTTGTGGATGAGACTGCCGAAATGTCCGCTATTGTTTGCGATTGGTTCGAATAACATTCTGAACAGTTCTAGCGAACACTTTGACCACGCAGATCTCCCGATATTCATCCCGTCGAACACTTATGGGACGTACTCGAGAGATCAGTTCGTGCACAAAATCCAGCACTGCAACTCTTTCGCAATTATGGACGGCTGTAGAGGCAGCATGGTTCAGTTTTTTTGTAAGGGACGTCCAACGACTTGTTGAGTCCATGCCACGTCGAAGTTCTGCACTACGCCTGGGAAAAGGAGGTCCGACACGATGTTAGGAGACATCCCACGACTTGTCACCTCACTGTACGTTGACACCACTCTAGGGACTTGGAAAAAAACGACTTCAGGGAGAAATTATTTGCTTTCGCCACGTAGTTTTCGAGTTATTAGCCAACTAACCAGCAATTAACTGTTGGAAAATCTGTTGGCTGGTTGGCTCATTTGGGGGAGGGGACCAAAGAGCGAGGTCATCGGTCTCATCGGGTTAGGGAAGGATGACGCAGGAAGTCCGCAGTGCCCCTCCAATGGAACCATCCCAGCATTTGCCTGAAGTGATTTAGGGAAATCACAGAAAACCAAAATCAGGATGCTGGACGAAGATTTGACGTCCCTGGATGCGAGTCCAGTGTGGCAGATATGTCATTGCGGGTAATGGTACTAAAGATATCAAAGTAAGGATCCTCGGTTGTCAGGGAAATTACCTACTATTATTTAATATGTATTCACTATCATTGAATGCCAGCATCACACCACTCACTGGTTAGGCCTTACGCATGTTCCAACTGGCCGCTGCTAGCTACAAGGCAGTACGAGGAGCGACTTATGACTGTGGGGCGTGTGAACAGCATGTCACCAGTCCCTCCAGCGTTATTGCCAGAAGATGAATCCTCATGATGCCGCTGCTTTTTTGTTCAAGCAGCTCCTCATTTGGCCTGACGAGGCTTAGTGGACCCTGTTCCAGACCCTGCTACCTGAGAATCCGAGGAGACACCGGGAAGCGAATCTGCGTCCATCCCCACCGAAGGAAGCGGAAGGCTGTTCTAAATACTGAATACGAAACTAAATAATGGCAAATTCATTTCTGTTCCATTGTCTCCCATTATCACAGGATCTCTAAATGTGAACACATTACTTATTATATTTAATGTTACTAGTTAACGTGTTTGAGGGTTGTAAAACCTATGCTTTGTTTACTTTCGTACCAGCATTCACAATAACATCTTCAGCAATAATGCTATACAACATACTGTTAACTCGAAACTTAGGTAAAAAAAGTAAATAAATAATTAGTGATAGGGACATGCAACAAAGTCACCCATAACACTTCACATTTCCATGTATCCGAGATGACTTCCGGCCAGAAATGTAATAGTACAATTTACACAACATTATGACCATCTGCTTAATAGCTTGCTTTTCCGTTTTTGGAACGAAAAAAAAATCGCAGATTCTGCGTATCAGGGATCCGACAGTTCGTTGGTAGGTTTGTAGAGAGAGGTTTGTGGCATTAGATGTCTATCTATGCACAGGTCACGTAATTCACCTAAGTAAAGGGCCGCTGATTTGCGTAGGCAGCGATGCGGCCCGATAGCGACCCAGATTGGTTCTATAGGATTTGCATCAGACAACTTTGATGGCCGAGACATCAACGTGAATTCACTATAACGCTCCTCAAACCTCTGTTGCACGGTTCTGGCTTCGAAACACGTTCAATTACACTAATGGCCATTAAAATTGCTACATCACGAAGATGACGTGCTACAGACGCGAAATTTAACCCACAGGAAGAAGATACTGTCATATGCAAATGATTAGCTTTTCAAGAGCATTCACACAAGGTTGGCGCCGGTGGCGACACCTACAACGTGCTGACACGAAGAAAGTTTACAACCGATTTCTCGTACACAAACAGCAGTTGACCGGCGTTGCTGGTGAAACGTTGTTGTGATGCCTCGTGTGAGGAGGAGAAATTCGTACCATCACGTTTCCGACTTTGATAAAGTAGCCTATTGCGATGGCGGTTTATCGTATCGCGACATTGCTGCTCGCGTCGGTCGAGATCAAATGACTGTTAGCAGAATATGGAATCGGTGGGTTCAGGAGGGTAATACGGAACGGCGTGCTGGATCCCAACGGCCTCGTATCACTAGCAGTCGAGATGACAGGCATCTTACGCGCATGGCTGTAACGGATCGTGCAACAACGTCTCGACCCCTGAGTCAACAGATGGGGACGTTTGCAAGAGAACAACCACCTGCACGAACAGTTCGACGACGTTTGCGGCAGCATGGACTATCAGCTCGGAGACCATGGCTGCGGTTACCCTTGACGCTGCATCACAGACAGGAGCGCCTGCGATGGTGAACTCAACGATGAACCTGAATGCGCGAATGGCAAAACGTCATTTTTTCGGATGAATCCAGGTTCTGTTTACAGCATCATGATGGTGGCATCCGTGTTTGGCGACATCGCGGTGAACGCACATTGGAAGCGTGTACTCTTAATCGCTATACTGGCGTATCACCCGGCGTGATGGTATGGGGTGCCATACCACTGGTTACACGGCCCGGTCGCCCCTTGTTCGCATTGACGGCGCTTTGAACAGTGTACGTTACATTTCAGATGTGTTACGACCCGTGGCTCTACCCTGCAGTCGATCCCTACGAAACGCTACATTTCAGCATGATTATGCACGACCGCATGTTGAAGATGCTGTACGGGCCTTTCTTGATTCAGAAAATTGTCAACTGCTCCTCTGGCCAGCACATCCTCCAGATCTCTCACCAATTGAAAACTTCTGGTTAATGGTGACCGAGCAACTGGGTCTTCACAATACGCCAGTCACTACTCTTGATGAACTGCGGTATCGTGTTGAAGCTGCCATCCAAGCTCTGTTTGATTCAATGCCCAGGCGTATCAAGGCCGTTATTACGGCCAGAGGTGGTTGTTCTGGGATCTATGCACCCAAATTGCATGAAAATGAAATCACACGTCAGTTCTAGTATAATACATTTGCCCAATGAATGCCCGTCTATCATGTGCAGTTCTTCTTGGTGTAGCAATTGTAATGGCCAGTAGTGCATATTGTTGACATATGTCACTACCGTCGGGGAAGACATCAAGAATGAAGGGATGCAGGTGGTTCGCAGCTGTCAGAGTGTCTTCGATTACTGCCACAGGTCCCGTGCAGGAGGAGGAGAATGTCTCCCACAGCATAACACTTCTCTCACCAGCCGCCGTTCACCTCCGTGACGGAGTTTGTGGTGACGACCATCGACCTAGTGTAGGAAAAATGTGATTCAGCCGAAGAGCAGACACGTTTCCATTGATCAGGGGTTGAATCCTGATGGTACCGTGATCACTGCAATTGTAACTGACGATGTTTTTGCATGAAGCTCCATGTTCAACAACGTACGATAAACAGTGTGTTCTGAAACACTTTTGTGGATGCCACCACTGTGCTCTATCGGTAGAAATCCTACGTTACAGAACAGACAAGCCATCGAGTCCCACGTTCTGTGTAGAGTCGTGGACATCCAACCATTTAGCGCCTAGTGATATTTCTTTCCGTAGACACTCACGACATTAGGCCAGCTTCGCCGTTTTCGATATGCTCGCTTATCTCTATGGATTTCCCATTTACAGCCGATGCCTCCGCTACGTCTGTGTCTGCTCGACTTACATACGGTTGTTACCGTGTCACGTGCTCGCAAGGTCACCAGGGGGCATTCAGCGTCGCGGTGGGCAGTGGTCGTAGCGTTTCGGCTGATCCGTGAGTAATACGTGCCCTGCAGCACAACTACGTTGTAGATATAATTTTCTCACAAACAGCAGTCATCTGTTTCTTTTCCGCTCACAACTGACTGCTTGGTGCAATTGGAGCCTGGCGTATTGTTCATATAGAATGGTTTCATTTGATCAGTGCGAACATCACATTCGTTCATTTCTCCCTCATAACGACACTGCAGCAGAAACGTAATGCGTTAGTGCATTTTTAAACTGGGAATTTAGCGTTTCGCCTCCGTCTCTGTTACCACGAGCCACCTATCCGCCACTACGTCCCCCTGTTTGGCGCAGTGTTGATCGCTTTGGAAGGCGGTAAACGTTAGCGTTTCTTAAGTACTCTGGAACAAAACTTCATATAATGATTGTTTCTAAATGCCTAGAAAAAGTTCTTTTGGAGACTCCCGAAATAATTTTTTTACCAATGTAAAGATTTTGTCTTGTTGCTTATACCAGTTACAAGTTTTTCAGTATGTGTTCCAGCGATAATATTTCTTTAGCTGGTACCCAAAATCATCCAATCACATTTCTATCGTCTCTCCAGATTATATGCTCACCGAAGCCTATTTTAATCGGTTTTTAGTCTCTGTTCGGGCGCCCATCGTAGAGAATTAGTTGTATCGGTAAGTATAAACCTACTACATGTTGTTGTTGTTGTTGTTGTTGTTGTTGTTGTTGTTGTCTTCAGTCCTGAGACTAGTTTGATGCAGTTCTCCATGCTACTCTATCCTGTGCAAGCTTCTTCATCTCCCAGTACTTACTGCAACCTACATCCTTCTCAATCTGCTTAGTGTATTCATCTCTTGGTCTCCCTCTACGATTTTTACCCTCCACGCTGCCCTCCAATGCTAAATTTGTGATCCCTTCATGCCTCAGAACATGTCCTGCCAACCGGTCCCTTCTTCTTGTCAAGTTGTGCCACAAACTCCTGTTCTCCCCAATTCTATTCAAAACCTCCTCATTAGTTATGTGATCTACCCATCTAATCTTCAGCATTCTTCTATAGCACCACATTTCAAAAGCTTCTATTCCCTTCTTGTCCAAACTATTTATCGTCCATGTTTCACTTCCATACATGGCTACACTCCATACAAATACTTTCAGAAACGACTTGCTGACACTTAAATCTATACTCGACGTTAACAAATATCTCTTCTTCAGAAACGGTTCCCTTGCCATTGCCAGTTTACATTTTATATCCTCTCTACTTCGACCATCACCAGTTATTTTGCTCCCCAAATAGCAAACCTCCTTTACTACTTTGCCTCATTTCCTAATCTAATTCCCAAAGCATCACCCGATTTAATTCGACTACATTCCATTATCCTCGCTTTGCTTTTGTTGATGTTCATCTTATATCCTCCTTTCAAGACAATGTCCATTCCGTTCAACTGCTCTTCCAAGTCCTTTGCTGTCTCTGACAGAATTACAATGTCATCGGTGAACCTCAACGTTTTTATTTCTTCTCCATGGATTTTAATACCTACTTTGAACTTTTCTTTTGTTTACTTTATTGCTTGCTCAATATACAGATTGAATAAGATCGGGGATAGGCTACAACCCTGTCTCACACCCTTCCCAACCGCTGCTTCCCTTTCGTGCCCCTCGACTCTTATAACTGCCATCTGGTTTCTGTACAAATTGTAAATAGCCTTTCGCTCCCTGTATTTTACCCCTGCCATCTTTAGAATTTGAAAGAGAGTATTCCAGTCAACATTGTCGAAATCTTTCTCTAAGTCTACAAATGCTAGAAACGTAGGTTTGCCTTTGATTAACCTATTTTCTAAGATAAGTCGTAGGGTCAGTATTGCCTCACGTGTTCCAACATTTCTGCGGAATCCAAACTGATCTTCCCTGACGTCGGCTTCTACCAGTTTTTCCATTCGTATGTAAAGAATTCGTGTTAGTATTTTGCAGCTGGGACTTATGAAACTGATAGTTCTGTAATTTTCAGATCTGTCAACACCTGCTTTCTTTGGGATTGGAATTATTATATTCTTCTTGAAGTCTGAGGGTATTTCGCCTGTCTCATACATGTTGCTCACCAGATGGTAGAGTTTTGTCAGGACTGGCTCTCCGAAGGCTGTCAGTAGTTCTAATGGAATGTTGTCTACTCCCGCGGCCTTGTTTCGACTCAGGTCTTTCAGTGCTCTGTCAAACTCCTCACTTAGCATCATATCTCCCATTTCATCTTCATCTACATCCTCTTCCATTTCCATTATATTTCCCTCAAGTACATCGCCCTTGTATAGACCCTCTATATACTCCTTCCACCTTTCTGCTTTCCCTTCTTTGCTTAGAACTGGGCCTCCATCTGAGCTCTTGATATTCATACAAGTGGTTCTATTTTCTCCAAAGGTCTCTTTATTTTCCTGCAGGCAATCCGCTTCACCCCCCCCCCCCCTTCCCCCTGCACACCCACCCAGTCACCTACCAAGCAAAGTGGTTGAAATTGCTCCAGTTGTTAGGGAATTACGCTAAAATTAATTACATTTCATGCGAAAATCGCCTTTCATCTCTACGAATTAAGCCACCGAGACTGTCACGAAAATTGTAGCGACACCAACAACCATGAATTCGACACTAATGTTGTGCGTTTTGGATAAATTTTCCAGATATATGCACTGACGGAAAAAACTGCAAAACAAAAAAAAAATTAATATAGGGTTATGTAACTTCGATTCATTTGTTTCGGTAACATATTTGAGTTATTAACATTGCACGATGACAGGTTAATATATGCGCGAGATACGCTATTGCAAATGTGAAATCCTGATGCATTAACAATCGGTGTAACCCTCAGAATGTTATACATTTGCATGCAAACGTGCATGACTTTTTGTAAAGATGCCGGATATCAATTTGTGGTGTGGAGTTGCATGTAGCACTCGGTCGGTCAATACAGGGACAGTTAGTGCTGGTTGTGGGGTTGTCATCCGATCATGTACCAGTTGGGGACACATTAGGTCATCGAGCAGACCAAGAGAGGATGTGGACACACTGTAGGACAGGTTCAGTTCCAACAGCGCTACGTGGGCGAGCGTTATCCTTTTGGAAAACACTCCCTAGAGTGCTGTTCACGAATGGCACCACAAGTCGAATCACCGGACTGTCGTACAAATTTGCAGTCATGGTGCATAAAGTAACCGCGAGAGTGGTCCTGCTGCCATACGAAATCGTACTCCAGACTGTACCTCCAAACGTAGGTCCAATGTGTCTAGCACGCATTCAGATTGGTTGAGGACTCTCAACTGACCTCCTTGTATCCGACTCACGGCCATCACTGGCTTTCATCAGAAAACACAACAGACCTCCAACCTGCAATCTAATGACCTCGCGGCTGACACCACTGAAGGCGCAAATGGCGGAGGTCTGGTGTCGGTGGAAAACACGCTACAGTGCATCTGGCTCGGAGCTGCCCGTGAAATAACCGATTTGAAACAGTTCGTTGTGTCGCTGTGGTACCGACTGTTGCTTAAATTGCAGCTACAGACGCAGTACGATGCGCCATAGCCGTACGCCGAACACGACGGTCCTCCTTCACGGTAGTGCCACGAGGCCATGTGAAGCCCGGTCTTCTTGCGACCGTACGTCCCCCTGACCACCACTGCCAGCAGTCACTTACAGTGACTATATTGCTGCCGAGCCATTCTGTAGTATCGCAGAACAAACATTCAGCTTCTCGTAGCCCTACTACACGACCTTGTTGGAACTCAGTGAGGTGTTAGTAATGGCGTCTTTGTCGCCTTAAAGACATTCCTGACTAGCATTAGCTCACCACGTTAAATATCAGATGCACCTAACACTAATGAAGCGTTACTGGGTGCACTTGAAGCAAACCTCATTTGCATCCTCGTAGTGACACTACTAGACCCACTCACTCTTATGCAACTGGCGTGAAATTTTAATAGACATAATCTTTCGGATGTAGAAACCCTTCCAACTTTCGTTTACGTTGTACAAATCCTTCCTGGCGCTGCCGCGACTTTTTCCGTCAGTGAATATAGCCCTACTGGTGTGCAGACCTTAAGGACGAAAATGGCTTTCACATGATGTATCGCTGCCAAGTAACTTGGGCTTGATGAAACTTGGGCGATGCAAAGAAAGAACTACAGCAGTATAGTACAGTACAGTAGAGAAGGTAACGGGAAGAAATACGCAGTGAGACGAATAAAGAATGTCACTTCTGTTCAAAGGCAATAATTACATTGAAATCACGGCGATTCGTGACAGTCTCCTGGAAATTACGAAACGTTCTTAACTCGGTGCGTGATCACCGGGGACGGAAATACGTCCTCTTTAACATCCCGAATGCTGGCCACAATGGTAGTGAGCAGTTTTTATGGTAGGCCGTTCTGTTCCTCTACCAGCACGGTTCACAACTGCTGGATGGTCGTTGGTGCTTGTGGACATGTTGCAGCTACCCGGGGTGGCCGAGCGGTTCTAGGCGCTACAGTGTGGAACCGCGTGACCGCTACGGTCGCAGGCTCGATTCCTGCCTCGGGCATGGATGTGTGTCGTGTTCTTAGGTTAGTTAGGTTCAAGTAGTTCTAAGTTCTAGGGGACTGATGACCTCAGAAGTTAAGTCCCATAGTGCTCAGAGGCATTTGAACCATTTTTGACATGTTGCAATAGTCTCTCAGACACACGTGCTCGATGGGATTTAAGACGGGGCAACGGGCAGGCCACTCCATTCGTCGAAAGTCCTCCATCTACCTTCTTCGATACGGTTGCTCACTGTCACCCGTAAAAATGAAGTCAGTGTTGAACGCATCCTTGAAAGGACGCATATTGAAAAGCAGTAGTGTTACAATAACGACGGCCGCGTACCGTGTTCAAAGACCTGGAGGTCAGTGTGTCCATGCAGTATTATGCTTGCCTCCCACCGTAACACCTGGACAAACAAAACGATCTACCAAAATGAAATTTTCATTCTGCAGAGGAGTGTGCGCTGATATGAAACTTCGTGTCAGATTAAAACTGTGTACCGAACACAGACTCGAAATCGAGACCTTAGCTTTCCGCGTTCAAGTGCTCTACCAAAACAATCTTCACTGACAGTGATGGCCATACACTCATATGGCGAGAGATGGGAAGATATAATGCACCCAGGAACATTTTGAACAAGGTCGTTGCGGTTTGCCAGGTGTTAGGGGGTGGGGGGGGCGTAATGTTGCATAATGGGCACACTGGCAATTGAACACGGTACTGTCTCCAGTAAACGTTATTGTGGCACTGTACTCCTTCCAAATGTGGGTCTTTTCAGGGACGCATTCAGCCCCGACTTAATTTTTATTGATGGAAATGCGGGACCGCACTGAATAAAGCTGCGGAGAGGAGCTGATGGAGCGAGGGGATATTCGCTAAAGAATTGGCCTGTCCGCTCCCCGACTGAAATCCCTTCCAGCGCGTGTTGGACGCGTTGTGCAGGCGTACTCCGGCACGGTTACACGCACCGACAACCATCCAGCGTTTGTCAAACGTGCTGATGCGGCAATGGATCACCACAGGAACTCGTTACCACTCTTGTGGACAGCATAGCAGTACGTTGCTGAGCATGCCTTGCTATTCTTGGTTGTCACGTACTCTATTATGAACAATGTTCCGCCTTTTCTAATGTACAGAAGAGAATCATGAATTGCGTTGATTTCAGTGTAATTATTGTCTTTCAATAGAACTGTCGTTTCTGTCCCTGTCATTACGTATTTCTTTCAGGTACCTTCTTTACTGTACTGTAGCAGTTCTTCAGTTTCATCGATCTGCTTCGGAGTGACACATCATGCGACAGTTACAATTTCATCCAAATGTGGATATATGTTAGGATGTGTCGCTGCAGCATACGTGCATCGTAGCACGACTCCCATACGGATGTATGAACACCGGCAGGTAGGCGAGGAATTAGTGTGGCTTTCGTGTCTTTCCGATAAGAGTGCAATGCATAACGAAACGTAAAATATGGCGACGATATTGCCAAACGTGCCCAAACAGCACCAGCCAGCTGTCACTCTTTCCTTGACTGCCATAGAGCACCTGTAGCCATCCAACTGGGAGTGAAGAACGTGTGCGGAGCAGCAGGTCTGTCGAAAACCACCGACCGTTGAAAGAGCAACAGTGGGTGCTGCTGCCTCGTGATAACACATACGGCAGCTGTAGTAACGCAGAAAGTGTGCCAACTAAGGTGTGAGGTACTCGAGCACGCGCCCCACAGCCCTGACCTCTCCCCGTGCGATTATCGCGCCTTCTGTACCCAAAAAAGCCCTGAAAGGGTCCAGGACTCCAGTCGGGAAAAGATGTGCAGCAGGAGGTTACGACCTCCTTCACGCAGCGCAACACAGTGCTCTAGCAGACGGGTCTGTTCAGACTGGTGCGTCCGTGGGATAAATGCCTCAGTGCTCTCCCCGATTTTGACTGATTGGCATACGGAAACTTTGTGATCCCCTCTTATATGTGCTAGCGGGCCAGTGACTCCTTCACACTTGCTAGATGTGTGTGGGAATCGGATATACACCCTAAACTCCTTCCCTTTTCTCTCTGTTCATCTCCTGGCCCTCTCTTTGCCCATCTCCTCCTTCTATCCCTTCCTCAGTGTATCACCTCCTCACCCTCATCTCTGTCCATCCCCTCCTTCCCCCTCTCTATATCCATTTAGTCACCCCCCTGTCCATCTCTTATCCCCTCTTTATGACCTTGAGCCCTGTTTTTAATAGTATTTCAAACGATAGCTTGGTTGGGAATGAAAGTAGCTTGAAATGTATGCGTAAATCAGTTGGGATCACTGGTGTACCGGATCTGAGAGAGAGCTGTCCAGCTCCTGCATCTGTGAGGATAGTAATTTAAATGTTAGTAATGACAGTAGAACCCAGTGCGTTGTCCTCGATGGTGAGTGTTCATCTGAGATGAGGGTATCATCTGGAGTGCCCCAGGAAAGTGTGGTTGGTCCGCTGTTGTTTTCTATCTACATAAATGATCTTTTGGATAGGGTGGACAGCAATGTGCGACTGTTTGCTGATGATGCTGTGGTGTACGGGAAGGTGTCGTCGTTGAGTGACTGTAGGAGGATACAAGAGGACTTGGACAGGATTTGTGATTGGTGTAAAGAATGGCGGCTAACTCTAAATATAGATAAATGTAAATTAATGCAGATGAATAGCAAAAAGAATCCCCTAATGTTTGAATACTCCATTAGTAGTGTAGCGCTTGACACAGTCACGTCGATTAAATATTTCGGTGTAACATTGCAGAGCGATATGAAGTGGGACAAGCATGTAATGGCAGTTGTGGGGAAGGCGGATAGTCGTCTTCGGTTCATTGGTAGAATTTTGGGAAGATGTGGCTCATCTGTAAAGGAGACCGCTTATAAAACACTAATACGACCTATTCTTGAGTACTGCTCGAGCGTTTGGGATCCGTATCAGGTCGGATTGAGGGAGGACATAGAAGCAATTCAGAGGCGGGCTGCTAGATTTGTTACTGGTAGGTTCGATCATCACGCGAGTTTTACGGAAATGCTTCAGGAACTCGGGTGGGAGTCTCTAGAGGAAAGGAGGCGTTCTTTTCGTGAATCGCTACTGAGGAAATTTAGAGAACCAGCATTTGAGGCTGACTGCAGTACAATTTTACTGCCACCAACTTATATTTCGCGGAAAGACCACAAAGATAAGATAAGAGAGATTGGGGCTCGTACAGAGGCATATAGGCAGTCATTTTTCCCTCGTTATATTTGGGAGTGGAACAGGGAGAGAAGATGCTAGTTGTGGTACGAGGTACCCTCCGCCACGCACCGTATGGTGGATTGCGGAGTATGTATGTAGATGTAGATGTAGATATTGCATAATTGAAATTTGTAAATGAGTAGGATTACAAAGTTTCTGCTGAAACTGGTTCTGTTGCAGTATTCTAATCCTAAGCTGATAACCCATGAATACAAGTTTCCTGTTTTCTGTTAAACGGACCGCGAGGAAGAAAGCAAAATATCACATTGTATATATAAGGGGGAATAATATAAATGCAAGGAAAAATCTCTCTAATGTTTTACATGTCTTGCTATCGTGGTTAAAGTCTCTACAACTCACTGGTATAAAGGAAACAAAACCGTACATTCTCACAATACAGGACTTAGTTTTCTTTCTCGCCCTGCGTTTTAATAGCAAACGTGTACAGTACCGTGTAGTTTAGAAAAACTGGTTCCTCTCTGCACATCTTTATTAGAAATCATGTAAAAAATTGAAGTACATTGGTTGAGAACTTTTCGAAACGTTTCTCAATAACGATTCGTCTTTATATGGTATGTACTATATATTATACTGTATCAATGTTCTTCTGTCTGTTTATTAGAGTGTGGATTAAAAGTCTGAAGTAAATTGGTCAACATTTCTGCATTACAGTATTTATTAAAAATATGTAATCTATGTCTGTCCGAATGTTTACTAGAGCATTGTGTAAACACGTATCGGTCAAGTACGTTCTGACATTTTTGGTAATAACGACTTGTCTTCATATAGTAGTATTGATATCAGCTGACCGCTACGGTCACAGGTTCGAATCCTGCCTCGAGCATGGATGTGTGTGATATCCTGAGGTTACTTAGGTTTAAGTACTTCTAAATTCTAGGGGACTGATGACCTCAGATGTTAAGTTCGATAGTGCTCAGAGCCTTTTGAACCATTTTTTGATATCAGGACAGGAATTTAGGCCCTTGGTAGTAGTTGTATTACCTCGCTAAGCGCTACAGTGTAGGAGCGATAGTATGCGAGGAACGTTTGCATCGTTTTAGAAGAATGCAGTTCCATATGTTGCATCTGAATGGGCTTTACGACCTCGTAATGAGGGATAGAGGGCTTCCACGTTTCGTGAGTTGATTACGTACGATGAGGCAGAGCAAACATTGAATCCGGGTATTAATGTCGATACGTATTAAACGAATCAGTTGCAAAGCTGGCCCCGTCTTACTTAAAGGAACAAATTTCGGCACAACACTCAGCGCTGCAGAGGAACGTTCATGTAGAAACATTATTACTTTGGTTCTTAAACATTAAGTAGTCCCTGAGGATCCGATCATTTACACATTTTTTTGAAATTCTTGTTACGGATATTGCCATCTTCGACACTTCTATTTAAGAGAGTTAATATGTTGCAGAGCTAGTATTGGTATGGCTACAGACATTATACATCAATGTCAATGAGCTCATGCCACGTGTAAGTGAGAGCACGCGGCTTCACTTAGTGCAGATAATTTTTCCGTGTTTGGCTTCATCCGATTAATGTGAATATCGTGCAGCTGTTTCCCAATAAACCGTTCCTATTGGAATACCAGTGTTTTCTGTGCACTGTTACGGCGGAGTCAGGAAACAGGAAGAGACGTAGACTGGCAGTAAGCCTCTCACCCTCAACAGGATGCTAACCTTATAACCCGCCAACACTCTTCAGTATATTAATGACCCGTATAATCTCATGTTCTGTACCTCACAGAAAGGGCATCGATACCGAAGAATAAATGCTAACTGAAATCATGCCAGAAAGATTATAATTTGATCATTGTCGAATAAATACTATACTTAAGTAAAACAATAGGAAATAAATTTTGCGTTCTAATTACATAGCGTTGTATGGTTATCTAAGTTCGTTATCAGATAAGTGACGGAGCTTGATTGAAACGTTCGTTACTGGATAATTGAAATACGACCGCCAGCTCATGCTCGAGCCAAAGTTATAAAATTACCTATATCTGTTTGAAACTAAAGTTACGCAACAAAAACTAAAATTAGTGTTTGCGGCAACGGGAACTGCACACATGGTGACTCAAATGAAAATACCGCGTATGAAAATATGAATAAACGTTAATTATTACTGTAACGAACAATTCAGGCATACTGAAAACCAAAACTGGTTAACCACTAGCAACACGGAACCCGGAGTGGGGTGAGCGGCTTTACTCGGAATAAAGTTATCTGTCACCAGGTTTTGCGAAGCAATACCTTCGGCGAATTGCTGTTTCGCAATAAACTACATATTAGTTCTATTTAGTTTAATTTAGCAAATTGCAGCAATCAGTATAAATAACGATGAAATCACGAATGGTTTAAATAAAACGCTAATTGAACGCATAAAACATAATTACTTTGACAAATTTACAGAAGCACTACATTTTCCCAGCATTTTGAAATTATTCTTGCTTTGACACTGAATTCTACCAGTGCTATGAAATATGATACAGTGTAACATGAATTTCGGTTAATTATCTTTGTTTCGAGCTATTTCGTCAGTTGACTTCACGTTTTAAATCGCTAGTGCACTTCTCTTTGAAATCAAATAATATTTGTTTTTAATAAAGTGATACTCCGTTGTAATAATGATGATCGGAAGGAATCCTACTGCGGTTGATGAAGTGCGTAAATCATCAACACTGAAGCTAATTACAGTTCAAAGAAGTTATTATGATGTCCACTTTAGATGGTTCTACGATACTGGCAAACCTTTAACAAAACGACATTGCTAAGTGGCACAGTCATATATTGTGGTGAGATGCAGATGATACCGCGTAATCGTTACAATAATCGGCAAAAGGCTCTTCTTCCTATTAAGAGCAAATTGCATTAACGTTGTCCACACAGTACTTTTCTTCCACTATTTCATGTGCCAAATCCTCTATATTTTAACATGAACTGAGACCCAGATATATCCTCGTTTTTAAGTAGTCGCAGTACCACACTATTCTTTAGAAACCACACCGACAACACACTCCACCTTGCACGCAAGTCCGACCACCTTTCGTCCTAGCTAGGCCACTGTGCGATTTCACTTATCTATTCTGTCCGTCGCGTCTTGACTATGCTAGACTGGACAGCAGCTACAAAGGCGGGTGCGTCGCGCTTTCTGCGCAGAGAGAGACTGTGAAGATACGTTGCGATGCTGCCAGTTTCCTTCCGTCAGTTCACGCAGTCATACAGCTGGCGTCGCGCTAGCATAAACATCGTTCCGCGGTGAACTTTAACAACTGCATTCTTAGTAACGAGAATCCTTCCACACAGTATTATATTAATATTGAACTCAATCACAACATTCCCATTCGTATAAAATATAGAGATAGATAATTTCTCTACATTAAGTTCTATATGGTTGAAGACGACAGACCCTGAAAGTAAAGCAGCTGTAAAGAAAAGCATAAAAGAAAACAGGAAAACCACGGTATGTGGTAACAAGGTACATATGCAAATCTTCATGCTCCTTTCAGATTTGTAAAAACTTTCTTAAAAACTCTAATTTATATATATGTAAGTAATAACAAATATTTTTCCTATTACATAACAGAAAGCAAATGAAAGCCCAGCCATGATGAAGAAACCTCAACGAAACGTCTCTCGGTGATAGCACAAAATGAAACAATTGTGTTTTGGTCAAGGTGGATCCCTTCCAAAAGTAAAGTTTATTTGTAAAGCAAACACAGACGGAAGAGCTTCAATCCCTAGGGGATACACACACTATTTTGTCAGTAATCATGAAGCGGCTTCATTCTTTCTTTAAATAATGTCTGTTTAATGTTACGTCTTTTGAACGACAAGGATTTGTTTCGTTAATCTAACGAATTTTTGCGTTGCTTACATTAGGCACCCACAGTGATCGAATACATTTAAAAAGTTTTCAATTTTTAATAATTTGTGACCAATAGAATATCAGAAACAGATCGTTTAATGTGCTACTATAAGCTAATTTTCTTTCATTGTGCAACCTGCTACGGCATTATAGTATGTCTACTTACTTGAACGAAATATGTTTTATGAAGGAAACTGCATCGTTACGAAGTCAAAGATGAAACTTGAGCTACTAATAATTTTTTATGCTGCTGTAGGCACACTCACAGGAAGTCATGAGTAGCAGTAATTGGTATTTACATACTTCACAGCAAGAGACCCACTCCATCGTCTTCTCTATCCGACGTACATGAATCAGACTCCGCAAGGCTTATGACGAATGGTTCCATAACCGAGTCCCTGCCAATTTCCCTGTCGTACTCTTCATCTTGCAGTTTTCTGCGTATCACATGCAAGCTGCCCATGCAGATGCTGTCTAAAGCTGTGAAACGACGAGAATAACTCTGATTTATTGTGATCGTTTCATAGTTTTGGTTACTGATAATAACTTGTCAGCAGTGCCTATGAGTTTAATTTGTACACTACAGCACTGAAGATGATCACTATGTGATTGAAAATCTATTCTGCTGTCAATAAACCATCAAAATTACGGCGTAACGGTGACCTTCCTTCTAATTTCACGTATATGGTCGTTGTGCACACAGAACTCTCTGGAGTCGCCAATCAATTATTTTAATAGTCAGAGAACAAGTTTTATCATTCTCAGTGTTGTTCCAGAATGATATTTAGAAGAGGAGTGTGCGCTGATATGAAACTTTTTGGCAGGTTAAAACTGTGTGCCGGATCGAGACTCGAAGTCAGGGCCTTTGCCCTTCGCGGGCAGGTGCTCTGCCATCTGAGCTACCCAAGCACGACTCACGACCCGTCCTCGCAGCTTCAGTTCCGCCAATACCTCGTCTCCACTCCTGCAGGCCTCGCAGAACTATCACTCCTGGACGAAATGAATGCTAGTTCTGCAAGGAGTGCAGGAAAGTTTCTGTGAAGTTTAGAACGTAGGAGACGAGGTTCTGGCGGAACTGAAGCTGCGAGGACGGGTCGTGAGTCGTGCTTGGGTAGCTCAGTTGTAGAGCACCTGCCCGCGAAGGGCAAAGTTCCTGACTTCGAGTCTCGGTCCGGAACACAGTTTTAATCTGCCAGGAAGTCTGCGTACAGTTCTTTAAAAAAAGGTTAGCTTCTTTTTAGTCATTTAGTAAGTTTAAACTGTACCACCGACTCCTCACGACAGATTTTTTCTGGTTATGTGTGTAGCCGCATTGCACTCAGCGGAACACAGCGGCTAAAACAGATTCGCTTAGAGCAGTTGCACGTCCTTGCATTGCACTGTGCAAGGTTTTCTTTATCTTAGTACTTTGCTGCTGGGCTGCATTTTTTATGTTCATCACTTTGAGCAGTAGTACATTTCCGTTACCACAAATAAGTCACGAAAATTAGTTATGGCCAGTTTCGCATTACTGTCAGGTTACAGTTAAACCATTCAAAGTTAGGTATAGAATTTCCAATTTATCATCAGTTTCAGTTTAGGTAAAATTCAGTTTAAAATAACATTTATGCTGACAGTTTTGTTCTTACAGTGCAGTGTCACACATGCTTATGGATCGTTGAATGCTCGAACTTTTTAGTGTCAGATTGCTTACGTAAATTCACATGCCATTTCAGTATAAACTTTTTCGTTATTTATACTTTCAGATTCGCTTGGTAATTTACTTAGAATGGTTATTCTGTTAGTTTTTTGTGATGGAATTGCAAGTCACAAACTGTGACGTCAGGTTTTTTATCGCTACTCACTGCACTGCACAATACAAGAATTTCACAGAACAATTAGCACAAAGTTTTAAGTTTTCTGATTATTTTGCCTTTTGGGTTTTCTGTTAATTTTGGTAAATATCTATTGAAATACAGTTACACAATTTCAAATACTTTTGGTGACTCATTTAATCAGATAGAGTTCCCGTATTTACATCACGTGCATTGTTCAGGATGACAACACAGACACGCGTAGTTTAAGATAGCAATTCAGTCCAGTACAGTTTTGGTTTACAATAAGGAAAACATTTATATTTTTGAAAAATTACAATGTTTCGTTGCAAATGTACATTATAGTTATTCAGTTGATGATACGTACTAACAAAACATTGAAATACATGGTTTTATATACAGAAAGTAATATTAATATTACAGAAATAACTGAAGGGATAATTAAGAGCCGCTGTGTTGTAGTGTTTAAATCTTTTATTAATGGTACTAGTAATCATGATTTGAACTTCCATCTTGTTGCCCAAATATAATGAAATGACATACTTTATGGCAAGAAGCCAAAACATACAGCTTCTTCCGAGCCACATCACATAACTGAACTTTGGCTCTTTTGAAGCATGTGTAAGTCACAATGTTTTCGTACATTGTTGTCCTGTTTTCTGGTTAACAGGTATATGTCTGCATCTCGCTTACATATTCTATTTATTCCTAAGATATGAATCCTCTCGCGTATGGATTTACACCACATAGGTTTATTACAACTAGACAGTCACTTGGGTGTGACATGTTGTACTACAACCTAATGAGAATCCTTGCTGGTAAGTCCGTGGACACGTAAGAAACAAGGAGTTTGATGACCTACTGCTGTACCTTGGACGACGTTCCGTGTAGCCGTCGCCTCTTCGATCACCTTTTCAAAATTAATGTCATTATCGGCAGTCTTTTGTCCGCTTTGATGACGTGGTAATGGCTGTCCATAGAGTGCCCAGGAGGGGGTGGGGGGTGGCAGCGAGGCCTTTGTCGTGGCCCCTTAGTGTGCTGTGTGGTCAGCCCGATGGGGTGCGCTATGAGAGAACGCCATGGGGTACAGTGTGCAAGTTTCAGACTAACTAATTCCTACTCACCATCAAGATTTTTGATACATGAGGCGTTACGCCAGTATGCATTCCATGCCTCTTGTGATACAGGTCTGAAACAGATGAGCAGAAGAATATTTACATTGCGAGTTAAGGTGTGAAGTTTTATAATCATCGACGCAAATGGGTCTTGTAGTTACGAGAGTGGCATTTCGCTTTTTTACAGTAGATGGCGACCTAACTGTTGTTGTAATACTTGTCACATGTTACTGTTGAAACAATGGCCGACGAATTTGATTACAGTGAGCGTTTAAGGAAAGTATGGAAATGATAGAAATTTCTCGTGTAGTCTTATGTCATTACGAATGCCTCGACTTTCTTCGTTCATCTTCTGGCAATCAATCCAATGATGTCACAGAATGTTTTTCGCAATTTCATTTGCAGAATTTAGTCGTTATTATGTTTTCGCTGGCAATGAATTTCGTGTAGGTAGACCAAAATCAGTTGTTGTTCAAAACACATTGCCGCTGTCTGCCACTTCTTTGAAGGAACTGACGAGTCACTTATTGTGTTCCCTGTGGAATGCGCATAATTTGACCAACCCTAAATAAAAAAGAAAAACAATACTCAAAGAGATTGACCAATCAGATGCTAAATCCTTATAAAAAAAAAAAACCGTAACAGGAGACAAAACTCGAAACGCCAAAAGCTGCTGCATACTTCCGAGAGCGATCTTTTAATAGACGCATGAATTTCTACAAACTGTTACCTGTAAACATTCCTGCATACTTTTTTGAACTGAGACTGCCGTACTCTATGTTATCAGCATTTTCGGAATTTTCTTATTAAACTACGTTGGGTCTTCACCGCCCTTAATCCACTTACCCGGCACATAATGCTGCAGGGAAGGATTGCTTATCGGAAGCTCCACACTGACGCGCGCAAGCAATGCTTCTTCAAATCTGTACATTTAGTTGTCCTCTTCGGTCATTCTATAAAGGCCCAGCAATTAGTACTGCAACACAGTTTTGGTTGAAAAAATAAGGAATTTGTTGGGGGACATGGTGGATTATTCTCGTTTCAGCCCATATGGTCTCATGTACGAGGGTGAGTCAAATGAAAACCTTAAATTTGTAATAACAAATCGAAATTTTGCGCCGTTATCCTGTAAGTTGGTAGGCGTGCTACAAACACCATGCATAATGGGTTGTAGGTGGTAGCATAGTGCAGATGCACACATACCGTCGCAGTATCAGTATAAAGATGGCCGCCCCACTTGCGACTTGCACCAGGGAAGAACAGCGTTCTGTCGTTTGATTTTTCGTAGTGAAGGTCTGAAACCTATTGAAATTCATCGACGAATAAAGGTTCAGTGCGGTGATGCATGTTTGTCACAGCAGAAAGTCAGCGAATGGATTAGGAAGTTCACAAATGGTGTGACTTCAGTGGAAGGTGCTCCTCGTCCAGGTCAGGCGCACCGAGTTGTGACTCCACAGAACATTGCAGCAGTTGAACCCATAGTGAAGGAAAACCGCCGAGTGACACTGAATGACTTTCAGCATGTTAACAGATTAGTCATGGGCCAACACACCACATTGTGCATGATATGCTCCAGTTCCACAAAGTGTCTGCAAGATGAGTGCCGCGGCAGCTGACTCCTGAAATGAGAGAACCACGTGTTGATGTTTGTGAAGAACTTCTTCGGCGCTTTGAACGAGAAGTTGATGGCATCCTTGCAAGAATCGTCACTGGGGACGAAACCTGGGTTCACTTCCACCTACCGGAAACGAAGAGAGCGAACGAGGAATGGCGCCATTCCTCATCACCAAAACCAAAGAAGTTTCGAACAGAACCATCAACAGGGAAAGTTATGCTGTCTCTGTTTTGGGACGAAAAAGGCGTCATTTTGGAGCATTACATGCCTAGAGGGACCACTGTCGCCAGTGCATCATACACAGATCTCCTAAAAAATCATCTCCGGCCTGCAATCAAATGAAAGCGACGTGGATTGCTGTCAGCAGGTGTCCTTTTGCAACATGACGATGCAAGGCCTCACACTGCTCGTATAGCAGTCGCAACAATCACAGACGTGCATTTTGAGGATCTTCCTCATCCACCATACACACCAGACCTTGCCCCAAGTTATTTCGATATGTTTGGACCACTCAAAGGCGCAACGGGAGGAAAGAAGTTCCGTTCTGATGAAGAGGTACGCAACACTGTGCATGAGTGGTTGCGCGGACTACCAAAAGAATTTTTTTCTAAAGGAATTTATGCACTTTGTAAGCGCTGGAGGACTTGCATTGAGCGTGGGTGAGATTATGTTGAAAAGTGATACAGCTTTGTACCACTTCTGCACAATAAATAATATTTTTAAAAAAATTTAAGGTTTTAATTTGACTCACCCTCGTAGTTCGGGTAGGTGACGGCGCTATACGTAACCGTCAAAATGGCGTCGTTAACGGGGGCGCATTCCAAGAAGAGAGCTGTCAATGAGACCTTTCCTTTTTTCATGGAAAACCAGAGGTTTGCAGATACTGACAGACGGTTGGAGAATGTCTGTGGAGACTTGGTAGTGAACGAAAGCACGGTGAGTCGTCTGGCGAGGAATCTGTAATCATCGCAACAAAGTCGCGCGTACCTAACGGACCTCCAGCGTACTGGCCGGCCGCATATAACTGTCAGTCCTGCAATGTTGGGACGTGCGGACACTCTCATTCGAGATGATCGACGGATCGTAATGAAAAGCCTTGCAGCAAAACTGGACATTTATGACATAATCGTCCACGAGTTGACGTACTCTAAGGTGTGTACCCGCTGGGTGACTCGCTGCCTGACAGAACACGCAGAAAGAAACAGAACGGAAAGGAAGTGACAGTCCATGGAGTGGCACCACACCGCCTCTTCTCCGAAGAAAACATTCAAACCCGTACCCTCAGTCGGGAAAGTCACGACTGGTAACATGCTGGGCTTCTGACAGTCCCACTACCAGGCTACGTCCAACTGGTACACAATACGGTCATTAACGCAGTGTAAGCGCTTCCATAATCGTGCGTTGCCGAAGAACGATGGATCCCTCTTCGGACAGATGAGCTGCGATGAAGATGGAGTGGTTCCGGCGACAGCAGGAATTCTGCCGGTTCAGCGGCGGAGAACGACTTCTATCCTAGTGTGCAGTGATACTAAGCTTCGCATTATTTGTCTCATGTGATGCGTGACGTGAAACATAGTTATCTCTCTTCTAGCGACCTCTGTAAACAGCTGGTGGAATTTGATGGCGGACTCTCTCCGTTTGCTGAGTATGCTTCTAAGTCCAACCTCGGTTATTGGAGGAATGTGTAACTTGCAACAGTTGGCGAGTCACAATATACACTGGTGTGCCAACGCTAAGGACGAAAGTAGCTTTCGCATGATGTGTCGCTACCACATAGCATAGCTCTATCAAGCTTGGACGATACGTGGAAATAACTCTTAGTACAGTACAGGACAGAAAGTGAGTGCAAGAAGTACGTGAGGAAACGAACAGAAATAACACTTTTATTCGAAGACAATAATTACATTGCAGTCACTGAAATTCATGGTGGTCCCTTGGACATTACGGAAGGCAGGACATGGTTCTTACCAGGGTATGTGATCACCACAGAGGGCAGTGCAAGTCCTGCGACATGCTGCCACGCTGGACACAGGGTTGGGGACAGGAGTTGGCGAGGACTTGTTGTGGAAGGGCGTCACATTCCTACACCGGTGCGGTTGACAACTGCTGGGTCGAAGTTGGTGCATGTGAAAGCGCTACAGTACGTCTCTCCAACGCGTCCCATACGTGCTCCATGGAATTAAAGTCAGGGAAACGGGCGGGCAGACATTTGCCACATATCCTTTCGTATCAAGAGCTCCTACTCAAGTGTAATTAGATGCGATCGCGCATTATCATGCATGAAAACGAAGCAGGGCCAAAAGTACACCTAAAAAGACACACACTGGGAAGGAGTACAGTGTCGCAATAACGTTCGCAGGTGACTGTAGTGTGTTCAAAGATTTGGAGATCAGTTGGTCCCTGCAACACAGTGCCTGCCCACAACATAACATCAGTACTCCCACTAGTCTCCACGCAGAAAGATTACCCCCGTGTAGTCTCCTGGACCGAAACGATCATGTTCGACAATGTCCAAAGGTGTTTTACGTGTTTCATCCTCTCGCCATAAGAGAGAATGTCTAGAACTACTGCTCAGACGGAAACACACAGGAAGAGCACGTGACTCTCTTAGACTGAAGCTGCTCTCACCCAGGAAGAGCATGACACTCTCTCAGACTGAAGCTGCTCTCACCCAGGAAGAGCATGTGACTCTCTCAGACTGAAGCTGCTCTCACCTAGGAAGAGCAAATGACTCTGCTCAGACTGAAGCTGCTCCCACCCAGGAAGAGCACCTGACCGTGCTCAGGCCGAAGCTGCTCTCACCCAGGAAGAACACCTGACTTCACTCCTCGATGGTGCTACCTCTATGCTCTTGGCAACATCAGAAATTTTTCCACCGATGTGCTGGTGTGAAAGAAACGCAAAGTACTCGTAGTGGTCTCCAGGCTGGGAGACTTCTCCCATGTAGTGTCCATACCACTTTGGAACGTGAGACTGTTTGCCGTGCAGGTCTGTTGAACGCGGTTGTAGCTGCATCCGCTGTTTGACGCTGGTACCTTCTAGCCTACTGCACAATGCACCGCTCATCTGCTGCTGTAGTTGACTGAGGCTGACCAAGTCCTATTCTTCAGGCAGAAGTGACTGTGATTCGGAATACCCCCAAGGCGTGTGAAAAAAATGCTATTAGCAATATCAAACACCCGAGCCACACTCGTCGCACTCGTTCTTCTTACAGTTTGCCAACGACTCTTCCAAAAATGAAGAACACCACCATACAGTACCGTAACTGCGCGCCGATGGACACACACTATCTTTCTCGTTCATCCAATTGCCTCGTGTTGTGGAGCACACCCTATTTGCCGCTGTAGTCATTCTGGCCTCACGCCATGTGACGTCCAATACTCTGTGCACGACTTGGAGGCTTCTGGCAGAACGGTCCCGCACTTCATTCGTTTCCACCGAGTAATTAATACATTATATTACTTAAGTTGGCATGAGCAGTGAATTTGACTGACAAAAACGGAAGTAATGCGAAAATTCCCATATTCATCTTATATATCAGATAATAACTTTCTTTTGTTCGCATATGTAGAACAAAAAACTGTGGACAGTCATTTTCATAATGTGATCTACATCTACATACATACTCCGCAAGTCAATTTACTCGTACCTTGCGTGGTGGAGGATACGCCGCACAACTACTAGTAATTTCCTTATCCTGTTCCACCCTCACTTGGGGTTAGAGGAAAACGACTATGTACAATCCTCTGTATGAGCCCTAATGTCTCGCATTTTGTCTTCGTGGTCCTTACGCGTAATGTATGTTGGCGGCAGTAAAATCTTTATGTAGTCATCTTAAAATTTCGGTTCTTTAAATTTTCTCGAAGAGAATTTCGCCTTCACTCAAGGGATTCCCATGTGAGTTCACGAACCACCTCCGTAACACTTGCGTGTTTTTCGATCCTAACGGTAACAAATCTACGAGGGTCACTCTTCATTCCGCATGTGTGAAAGTTTTACAGTTTGTAGATACATCCTTCCCGTTTGTTTTCAAACTCAGTTCAACCTGTTCCCGTGAGTGGCGCCGTCACAGCATGTCTTCAAGATGGCTGCTACACTTGACGTTCGTCAGAAGCAACGTGCTGTCATAGAATTCCTGTGCTGTGAAAACGAGACAGTGGGAAACATCCACAAGAGGTTGAAAAAGGTGTATGGAGATGCTGCTGTCGATCGCAGTACAGTTAGTCGGTGAACAAGCAGGTTACGTGATGTAAGCGGGCACGGCAATATTGAGAATTGTCCTCGCAGCGGTAGGCTTCGTACTGCACACACTCCAGACAATGTGCAGAGAGTTAACGAATTAGTGACTGCTGACAGACGCATCACACTGAAAGAATTGTCACGCTACGTTGGGATAGGGGAAGGAATTGTTTGCAGAATACTGAAAGTGTTGGCGTTAAAAAAGGTTGGTACCAAGTGGGTTCCCAGGATGTTGACAGTGGCTCACAAAGAAACAAGAAAAACGGTATGCAGCGAACTTTTGGAACAATACGAGAATGGTGGACACGAATTTCTTGGAAGAATTGTGACATGTGGTGAAACATATCTCCATCATTTTTCACCAGAGACGAAGAGGCAATCAATGGAGTGGCATCATGCAAATTCACCCAAGAAAAAATAATTCAAAACCACACCTTCTGCTGGAAGAGTTGTGGCTACGGTGTTTTTCGATTCCAAAGGACTCTTGCTTGTGGACACCATGCCAAGTGGAACCACCATAAATTCTGATGCATATGTGACGACACTGAAGAAACTTCAAGCTCGACTGATTCGTGTTCGACCACATCGGCAAAATCAGGATGTGTTGCTGTTGCACGACAATGCACGGCCACATGTCAGTCAAAAAACCATGGAAGCGATCACAAAACTCCGATGGACAACACTGAAACACCCGCCTAACAGTCCTGACCTGGCTCCATGTGACTATCATCTCTATGGGAAACTGAAAGACTTTCTTCGTGTAACAAGGTTTGAAGATGATGACTCTACATCTACATCTACATTTATACTCCGCAAGCCACCCAACGGTGTGTGGCGGATGGCACTTTGCGTGCCACTGTCATTACCTCCCTTATCTCTTCCAGTCGCGTATGGTTCGCGGGAAGAACGACTGTCCGAAAGCCTCCGTGCGAGCTCGAATCTCTCTAATTTTACATTCGTGATCACCTCGGGAGGTATAAGTAGGGGGCAGCAATATATTCGACACCTCATCCAGAAACGCACCCTCTCGAAACCTGGCGAGCAAGCTACACCGCAATGCAGAGCGCCTCTCTTGCAGAGTCTGCCACTTGAGTTTGCTAAACATCTGCGTAACGCTATCACGGTTACCAAATAACCCTGTGACGAAACGCGCCGCTCTTCTTTGGATCTTCTCTATCTCCTCCGTCAACCCGATCTGGTACGGATCCCACACTGATGAGCAATATTCAAGTATAGGTAGAACGAGTGTTTTGTAAGCCACCTCCTTTGTTGATGGACTACATTTTCTAAGGACTCTCTCAACGAATCTCAACCTGGTATCCGCCTTACCAACAATTAATTTTATGTGATCATTCCACATCAAATCGCTCCCTTGTGCACGCTGCCAAACAGTGGCTCCAACAGGTTGGTCCAGAATTTTGCCGTGCGGCTATACAGGTGCTGGTTCCAAGATGGCGTAAGGCAGTTGAGAGGGATGGAAATTATGTGGAAAAATGAAAATATCGTTTCTAAAGGATGTGTATACACACTGTAAAACGTTCAAACATGTAGAATAAAACATGGATTTAAAAAGAAATAGTGTGCATTTCTTTTGGAGTGACTCTCGTAGTACCTCGCTCTGGAATTGCTTCGACGTGTCCCTTGAATCCGACCTGATGCACTTCCCAAACACTCCAGCAGTACTCAAGAACAGGTCGAACTAGCGTCCTGTATGCGGTATCCTTTACAGATGAACCACACTTTCCTACAATTCTCCCAATAAACGGAAGCCATTTGCCTTTCTTACCACAATCCTCACGCGCTCGGTCCATTTCATACCGCTTTGCAACGTTATGCCCAGATATTTAAAGGAAGTGACTGAGTCAAGCAGGACACTGCTAATGCTGTACCAGAACATTATGGGTTTGTGTTTGTTTTACTATAATTCCAGTGTTGGAACCCAATATTTACCTATAATCAAGTTATTAATTTCGGTCAGTAGTGACCATGTTTATACCCGAGTAAAACCGTGTTGCATTACACGTATCACACTATTACATGTGACGGTTAAACAGTGTGATACGTGTAAAGCAACACGGTTTTACTCAGGTCTGCAGGTGGTCATTAGCGACCGAATTTAATAACCTGATTACAAATAATCACTGTGATCCAAGAGTGTGATTATAGTGAAGCAAATATTTTCCTGCATCCTTCGAAACGTTTTCGTGACTATGTCACAAGTTGTAATCTGGCTTTGTTTTTCCTACACATCCGAATTCATTTAGGTTTTTCTAGATTTAGAGCTGGTTGCCATTCATCGCACCAGCTAGAAACTTTGTGTACTTTATCTTACGTCCATTTACAGCCATTCAATTTCGACACTTACCGTAAAGCACATCATCATTAGCAAACAGCCGCTCATTACTGCCCACCGTCCCCGCCAGGTCATATATGTACATACTAGAAAGTAACAGCGGTCCTGTTACACTTCCCTGGGGCACTCCTGACTATACCCTTATATCTGATGAACACTCGTCGTCGAGGCCAACATATTGGGTTCTGTTACTTAAGAAGTCTTCCAGCCACTCTCATAAGTGGGAACCTAATCCATATGCTCTTACCTTCGTTAACAGTCTGCAATGAGTCACCGTGTCAAATGCTTTCCAGATATCTAGAGATAAGGAATGTATCAAATTTAAAACTTCCCCGGTGTACAGAATGTTCTATGTGAAGCCTTTATCTATATGGAACATTAAAATCTTGACGACGTATAAGTTGAATTAGGATCGGCGTTATCCAACTAAATGCATAACGAACCTGACAAGTGAAAATCTTGTCTTAGAAATTCTGCTGTTATTCTGAAACATACTTCTCTCCAGTATGAGGTGGAATCGTTGACTGAAGTATCACAACGGACCTTGACGATTTTAATGAAATAACAACATCCATGCACGAATATTGTATAACATTATCTGTGTACATTGTCTCCAAACAAACTGGTAGAGGCAGAAATCTCCACATCTCAAAATCTTAAGATGTTACTTAGACTGCAGGTCCTCATAATTAATAGCAGGCTTATCTCATACTTGTTACATTTGATAATGGTGACGGAGTTTCACCAAAACTAGTCATGTAAACTTTCTGTAATATACTGCGACTATGGAAAGAGTACTGCACTGAGGTCAAATACACTACTGGCCATTAAAATTGCTAGACCAAGAAGAAATGCAGATGGTAAACGGGTATTCATTGGACAAATATATTGTACTAGAACTGATATGCGATTACATTTTCACGCAATTTGGGTGCATATGTCCTGAGAAATCAGTACCCAGAACAACCACCTGTGGCCGAAATAACGCCCTTGATACGCCTGGGCATTGAGTCAAACAGAGCTTGGATGGAGTGTACAGGTACAGCTGCCCATGCAGCTTCAACACGATACCACAGTTCATCAAGAGTAGTGACTGGCGTATTGTGACGAGCCAGTTGCTCGGCCACCGTGCACCGATGTTCGTCGCAGTAGCTCTTGTCTGTGATGCAGCGTCAAGGGTAACCGCAGTCATGGTCTCCGAGCTGATAGTCCATGCTGCTACAAACGTCGTCGAACTGTTCGTGCAGATGGTTGTTGTCTTGCAAACGTCCCCATCTGTTGACTCAGGGATCGAGACGTGGCTGCACGATCCGTTACAGCCATGCGGATAAGATTTGTGTCATCCGGACCTCTAGTGATACGTTGGGATCCAGCACGGCGTTCCGTATTACCCTCCTGAACCCACCGATTCCATATTCTGCTAACAGTCACTGGATGTCGACCCACGCGAGCAGCAATGTCGCGATACGATAAACCGGAATCGCGATAGGCTACAACCCGACCTTTATCAAAGTCGGAAACGTGATGGTACGCATTTCTCCTCCTTACACGAGGCATCACAACAACATTTCTCCAGGCAACGCCGGTGAGCTGCTGTTTGTGTATGGGAAGTCGGTTGGAAAATTTCCTCGTATCAGCACGTTGTAGGTGTCGCCACCGGTGCCAACGTTCTGTGAATGTTCTGAAAAGCTAATCATTTGCATATCACAGCATCTTTTTCCTGTCGGTTAAATTTCGCGTCTGTAGCACGTCATCTTCGTGGTGTAGCAATTTTAATGAACAGTAGTGTAAATTAGAAAGAAACTTATATGCACTTGCGCTCCTTGAGTGAGGCATGTCTAATTACAAAATGTGTGCGTTTCTTTTTTGAGAGACGTTATAGCTCGGAGTCTCTGGACCCCTGGTGGTGACCGGTGGCGGTGGCCTTGTGCTTGTCCGCAGTGCTGGAGCTGGACTACAAGCAGTGGCTGGCGCTGTGCGGGCTGCTGATCGTGGCGGCGGCGCTGGGCGTCGGCGTCGGCGTCCCGCTGGCCCTGGAGCTGCGCTCCTCGCGGCTGCTGGAGGCCCGGCTCCAGGTGGTGCGCCGCATCCTGCGAGAGGTGCCGCTCATCGACGGGTACGTCTGTCTGTCCGTCTGTGTCTGTGTGTGTCTATGTGTCTGTTGTCTGTCTGTCTGTGTGTGTGTGTGTGTGTGTGTGTGTGTGTCTGTCTGTCTGTCTGTGTGTATCTGTCTGTCTGTCTGTCTGTCTGTGTGTGTGTCTGTCTGTCTGTCTGTGTGTGTGTGTGTCTGTCTGTCTGTCTGTCTGTGTGTGTGTGTGTCTGTCTGTCTGTGTGTCTGTGTGTGTCTGTCTGTGCGCGTCTGTCTGTCTGTCTGTGTGTGTGTCTGTCTGTGTGTGTGTGTGTGTGTGTGTGTGTGTGTGTGTGTGTGTGTGTGTGTGTGTGTGTGTGTGTCTGCGTGTGTCTGTCTGTCTGTCTGTGTGTCTGTCTGTCTGTGTGTGTCTGTCTGTCTGTCTGTCTGTGTGGCCGCCGGCGCTGCGCTGTGAGCGCGGCACCTGCTGAGGCGCGAGGACGGTTCCTCGTCATGTGGCAGACGATACACTGCACACTGCATAGCGCGCGCCACACCAAGCCAGTGTTAACCACCTTCTGTCCTGTGCTAATCACATGTTCCCTCATGTTGACTCCTACATGTACGTCTACAGCATTGCACTGCAATTCACACTTACGTGTTTGGCATACAGGGTGCGCGAAATAGAATAGCACTGGAGGATATTACATGCACATTAAGACTAGGCTGGGCTGACTGTCCCCGTCCGAACAGGCCTTGAAGGCCCTACGGTACCGACCGACTGCCGTGTCATCCTCAGAACACAGCTGACACTGCATGTGGATGTGGAGGGCATCGTGGTCAGCATACCGCTCTCCCCGCCGTTGTCAGTTTTCGTGACCAGAGCTGCTACTTCCTATCAAGTAGACCCTCGATTGTCCTCGCCAGCGCTAAGTGCAGCCCGCTTGCCAATGGCGTTCGGCAGACCGGACGGTTACCTATCTAAGTGGTGGCCAAGCCCCACAGCGCTTTACTTCTATCATCTAACGGGACCTGTGTTACCACTGCGGCAAGTCTGTTGGCCTGTCTGTCTTAATACGCATGGAATATTTTTCGGGGCAGTTTTACTAGGGCATGCTGAAAAGTAATGCCTAAGAGTTTTTCGCCAGAAACTCTTAAACATTTTTAAGCAAAACAGAGGTCACCAGCATTCTGCCTATTTATTCTTCTCGTCTACACATTTCTCGACATTGTCACTCCGGTTACCAATACATTTCTCCCGACGAGGAACCAGTCTGTTGATACCGTCACTGTAGCATGTTTCACTTTCTTAACGGAGCCAAAAATTCACCTCTGTTTGCACCAATTCATCACTATCAAGCTGAAGTCCTCGAAAATATTCTTTGAGTTTTGAAAACAGATGGAAATCGGATGGCGCCAAGTCTGGACTGTATGGAGGCTGATCGGTGAGAGCGAATCCAAGGCGTCGACCATTGTTGCAAATTTCGCAGCGTTCCTGTGTCGTCTGTCAAAGTCATACTCTAAGGGAGGCCGCTTCATGTGTGAACCAACTCTTCGAATTCGAAATCCCGCCACAGCACTGGTTTCTCAGCCGGCTGCGGTGGCCGTGCGGTTCTAGGCGCTTCATTCCGGAACCGCGGGACTGCTACGGTCGCAGGTTCGAATCCTGCCTTGGGCATGGATGTGTGTGATGTCCTTAGGTTAGTTAGGTTTAAGTAGTTCTAAGTTCTAGGGGACTGACGACCTCAGAAGTTAAGTCCCATAGTGCTCAGAGCCATTTCAACCATTTTGAACTTGTTTCTCACGCACGGACGTAGTTACATTACACACTCCATTTTAAACGCTACATTTACGAGGCCTCTAGCGACAGACGGCTGCAAATATGTACACATCTATACAAATAAAAATGTATATGTACACATCTATAGAAATAAAAATGTAAATGTTCGTTTCTTCAATATCGTGGTTCTCCGAAAGTTCTTGCCTGACATTTTAGAAATTTCGACACAACGTTGACTTCGTGAAACGTTGTGAGCAAATAGGGAGTCTTATTATTTATTTATTGTTTTGTGTTTAGAAGTCTACTAAGAATCTCAATTTACTGTAAAAGTAATCAAGGCTCAAGGTCAGACAGAGGGACGAAGACGAAATGGACAGAGGAGTGGGAGGAATTGGACATATAAAATGGAAAGAGGTGAAGGACAGACAGAGGAGGCAGAAGGAGATGGAGAGATAGGAGAAAAGAAAACGGTCGAGAGAGAAAGGGAAGAGGAGGTGATGGGCGGAGAGATGAGGAGAAAGAGAGGGCAGAAGGAGGGAGAATGGGCAGAGAGGAAGATTGGTGGAGGAGAACATGGGCAGAGAAACGAGAAGGTGGTAGACAGAGAGAAAGGGAGCAAGGAGAGTATGGACAAAGAAAGCGGGAGTGGCAGATGGACAGGGGAGGGGAAAAAAGGAGATTAGTTCATATATTCAATTCCCATACATATTAAAAACGTGTGATTTCACTTTTCTTTCGTTTCCCCCTAAGGAGATCGAGCCACAGCAAACTGTGGCCGGGTGCAGCTAGTAAAGAAAAAAAGTGAACCACAATGACGTATGTTTTACTTAAAGAGCTTTAAGAGCTCTCACACAAAGAATTCGGAAGCATAACTTTTCAGCACGGCCTGGTATTTTTGCCACCCTGTACAACCACATTCACAGTATTTCTCTAGCTTACCATTTTCGAATAAAATGTGGCAAAAATTAACGCCTAAATTTTCCGTGTGATCTATGTTTTCTCTTGTTTCATTACGATGGTCATTTCTCCATATGTGGATGAGAGCCAACAACATTTTTTTGCATTCGGAGGAGAGAGTTATTGATTGAAATTGTAGGAAAAGATCTCGCCGAAAGAAAACGCCTTTATTTTAATGATTGCCACCCTCATACATCGTACTATATATGTCACTCTCTCTCCCCTAGTTTGCGATAGTACAAAAACGAGCTGCCCTTCTTTCAACCTTTTCGACATCATCCGTCAGTTGTGTCTCGTAAGGACCCCATGCCACATATCAACACTACAGAAAAGGCAGACAAGCGTAATGTAGGCGATATCTTTACTAGATATGTTGTGTGTTCCGCCAGTAAAGCGCACTCTTCGTTCTCCATCCACACATTTTTGTCATACTTCTAATTTAAGTTGTTCGTAATTTTAATTAGTAGCTATTTATTTGAATCGTCAACTGTTAAGTTTGAGTGATTTAAAGCAAAACCAAAAAATGACGGATGTTTTAAGTAGAGTGTTGTACCTATAAGCTAGTGTACCTAGGAACACACGCTGTTTTTAGGTCGCTATTTCAGTCTACTGACTGATTTTCAAGTGGCTTGAAGGAACACGCACTAGTGGCTATTATAAGTACTTTCTGCTCATTTTCTACAGTTTTTATTGTTGTAGCGCTTGAGGTTGCATTTTGTGCAGCATTTGTACGAAATTTAGAGTTCTGCACATTTAACTCTAAAACTATGTGGAATGCATTGTTAACTGTTCTGTTACGTATTTTATGGCAAGTAAAATTCTACACATTTTTAAAGCTCGCTGTACAATATGTCGACAGTAAAGCCATACTTCGTCGGTCGTGCACATCTTCTACCTTGAAACAGAAGAAGATCTTTCACCATAGAACACGTGATATTCGCAAATTGCTTGAGTTTCGTTAGTGTCTTAATAGTTTTACCCACCTTGAAAATGGGAATTTCTGTTATTTCCCAATCACTTCAATTCCAAAATGCATTTAAGTTGTAATTCACTTTGTTTAATCTGAGTTATTGGTGTGTATCAGAGTAATAATGTACCAGATAGACGACAAAATACACCCTTAACAAAATATTCTCGATTGAAACGCATTTAAATTTCACTAGAATATTTGTTCCCAGGTACATGAAGATAATATACCTTGCAACATATCTTTATAGTTGGAAAAACCTTAATTTTTCAGAGTAATGTTTCTAATTAAAAAAAACAGAACATAAAAAATGAATGTCATGATTTGAAAGCTGAATAAGAAAATATATGAAACCTCTGTTACATTGCTGACTAGAGGCAAAGTCTCAAAAGTGTGCCTAGGAACAACACTCTCCCCTACTCATGTGGAGTACCTCACACTTTTGATTGTTCTGGGACATTTGTCAATCAGCCAACTACGCAGACGTGTTTTCGATCATTCTGCAATTCTCTTTGATCCTCTGACGATTTACTAGACGGTAAACGCCGATATCATCTGCCTACAATCCTAGAGAGGCGTTCAGATTGTCTCGTAGGTAGTTATATAGATGAAGAACACTAGAGGTCCAACCAGGCTTCTGTGGGGAACCCGTATTTACCTTTCTTTTCACTAATTAGCTTTCCATCAGTCACTATGAATTGTTACCTTACTTAATGAAATCACTAATCAAGTTGCATTACTGCTGCGATATTCCGTAAGCTCGCAATCTACTCGTAGTTTGAAGAAACTCGTGAGGAACTGTGTCAAAGCGTACCGGAAGTCCAGAAATATGGAATCAGCTTATGATTCCCTGTTGATTGCACTCGTAGTCCGTGTGAATAAGGATACAGTTCTGTTTCACGAGAACAATATTTTCTGAATCGATGCTGGATATTTATCAATAGGTCGTTTCCTTCTATGTATTTCGTAAAGGTGCAACAATGTATGTGATACGAAGTCCTGCAAGAAATCAGATTCACTGATATTGGTCTATAATTCTCCAAATTACATCTGTTTCCTTTCTTGTGTAATGGTGCCACCTGCCAGCTTTACAGACTTTAAATACGGAACGTCCAGCGAGCGATCTGTTATGTATGAGTGCTAAAAATGGAGCTTTCTAAGGAATATTTGCCTTTATTCAGTGAATTACGTTACTACGCTAAGCCGAAGGTAAGTGCTTCCAAAATATTTAAGTTGTCAGCTGTTCCTGATTCGAATTCTAGTATACTTACTACATTTTTTGCGGTGAAAGAATGTCGGAAACTGTGTTCAGTAACTCCTATTTCATGTCACTGTTGTCGGTTGCACTACCACTGCTAAGATGCATTTACATGCCACGTTACTCGTGGTAGCAGGAGAATGGGAGCACAGTTTTCTGCGGTTACAGCTTCTCTAAATTTAACCATCAAGTGTCTCGTGAGAACTACGTCGTCATTCATCCAGGGCTTGCTATTTAAGGTCCCCGTGTATCTCTGTTACACCATATGCTGAGTCTCAGCTGCTTTATAACATTCCTGGCAGCAAGCCTCTGAACTCGTCCGCTATCTCTTGTCATGCCTGCTTCATAAGGACGCTGTAGCAATGCTCCTGAACTGGCCGCCCTAGGATCTTGTAAGTAATTTCGTTTGAAGATGCACTGTACTTCCCCGGAACCCTTCCAATACATCTGAGCCTTCCATTCGCATCCTCTAATGCTAATTTACGTGATCGTCCCATTTCGTATTTCTTCTTAGAATTACTCCTAAATAATTAAACGATATGAAGTGCTGAATAGTCTTGTAATCACATGCTGTGGATCCTTTCTGTTTCCTGTGGCGTCATCTTACACTCACTGACACACAGAAAGAGCTGTCATCCCTTACACCAAGTGAAAATCTACTCCAAATCTTTCACAATCTCTTACGGTTGCCCAACAACTCTGGGTGAGTAGTAATCGTATCCCTTTTTTAGGTCGTTTAACGTTTTCAGTACATTGTTGGTTTTTCTGAATTTTATGAAAAACGTTTCAAAAATCATCCAACGTAAAACATTGTTTCCTGTGTAAAAATATCAAGTTTTATGAATGTTGCAATTAAGTGCAATGCTGTAATCAAAATGTGGTTTTCGAACCATCTTTCCCTGTCTGTTGTTAGACAACAGCAAATTTTTCGTAGCAAGTTCTCTCGGTTAGCCAAGAGAAGGTAACAGTTTCTTCACATGTTCCAGTGTGCTCTTCGTAAATTCTTTGCGTTACATAGTCCAAATTATCCGTGACACCAGATTACTAAACTGCTCGCTGTTAATTTATCATAAGAATCTTTCTTTATGCATCTATCATCGTTTTGTTTATCTTGAACGCAGACTCAGAGCTGAGTTGTCTTCATACCTTCTCTGTGTTTCATTTTAAGTACGATTTCGTTGGCTTGCCCAGAAAGCCAATGCTACTGTGGATATCAATATTTTGGCTCTTCTACTTTTACTCCTTTTCTAAAATTACCCTCGCTTTCTTTGTTGACCCTTATAAAACACACGACCCATGGTGGCGGTCTCACAGTGTACCTCTGTCTTGTACCCTCAAGAGGTTTACGTTTCTCACTTCCCTTTTTTATTTTCATCATGGTCTATATATTTATTTTAAATGACAATTATATGTGAATGGTGATGAGAAATAGTCTAAAATATTGTAAGGGTGTTGCAGGTTAGGCTGTGCTGAAAAGTAATTGTCATGAAAAATTTCGACAAATTGCACCATTTGCGATTTCATTAGCACTGAAGTTAGCCAGTCAGCTCGTTGTGCGTTCAAATTCAAGCAGCCTGCCAGAGACCGTGTCACCAAACGCGTTCTACGTTTTTTGTTTTTTTTTTTTTTTGTTTCTTGTAACTGAAGCCTATCACTTTCGAAAGAGACACATTTTAGCTGGTAATGAGCATTTGAACAAGTGGTAATTCACGGGCACGCAAATGTTTGTTCATTACCACAGTTTAGCCCGTGCAAGTGACTGAATTTCCAAGCTGAACGACTCACTCTGCTAACGGCAATGTTAATTAAATCGGCAGAATTTATCTAATTTTTTTCGTAACGATTATTTCTCAGCACAAACTACCCTGCAGCGTTTTTACAAAGTCTTCAGACCATTTTTCACCACCCTGTATATAGTTGAAAATGTATGTATAATTGCCATTCCAGTATAATTGTCACTTAAAATAACTGTCCACAGTGTGGTGAAAATAAAAAAGGAAAGAGGAAAAAGGGAACCTCTTCAAGATACAAGACAGAGATACAGTGTGTGAGCACAAAGATGTCATGAATGTTGTAGCGACAACGAAGACAGACGACGATAATTACAGAACAGGAGTAAAAGCAAAAATAACCGAAATATCTGTAATCACAGTAGTAGCAGGGGCCGTTGGTTTTAAACACACCGGAGTCATCGAAGTGGCGTTCAGTTTGAAAGACTTTCACCAGGTCTTGGTGCCAACAAGGTTTCTTAGTGTCTTTCTGTGAAAGCAAAGGAAATCGTACTGGAAATAAAATACAGAGGGGTATGGAGGCTACTCCCACTCCAGCCACGTATGCTGAGCAAGAAAATTGATTGTTTAAACGCCTCTGCGCGTGCTGTAATTTGTTTAATCTTGTGTGTGTGTGTGTGTGTGTGTGTGTGTGTGTGTGTGTGTGTGTGTGTGTGTGTGTGAATGTGATCCTTACTGATGCGATACATAGGGAGTTGCAGCGTATTCCTATATCACTCACACAAAACCTGTTGTTAATTTTGTAATCTTGGTGAGCAAGCTTTCACAGGATAATAGGCGTCTTATGTTCTAGCACCTTGCTTGCTGCGGAGGATGGCCACACAAACAAACTTTTTAAAACTGTGACAACTCGTGTTGCTCGTATACGTTCAAATATCTCGTTATTCCTATTTAGCAATACCAATATTCTATTGTGTGTCCACGAGAGTTTTCTAAGGCATTTCATTGACAGATATAACATTTTGCCAACATTATAAGAATGAACCGAAGAATATTAAATCTTTTACCTATGACTGGGCATAAATGATAGTTCCATTTCATATCGTTACAGATTTGTTTTACGCAGGTGTTTCAAAGAGTTGAATAATCCATTTGTGACTCACCGACACTGCAGTCAAACGACACTACGTTTTTTAGATTTGTGAAGTTGATAACTTTCTACTTCTGAAATTTTAAACCAAATTACGAATCTTTCTGCGAAACTGAAATCTTACGAATATCTCAATATTTGTGCAGTTTTTCCAGATAGTGCTTCATTATAGACAACTGCATCGACTGTGAAAAGTCTGTGAGGTGATTACTACGCAACACGAACAGCAAGACCCGCAGCACTGTTCCCAGGGGCACACTTGAACGAACTTCTGTCTCTGTTGATGACTCTCCAACCAAGAAAACATGTTACGTTCTCCCTAACAAGAAATCTCCGATACAATCGAAATTTCACTTGATAATCCAATCATATTTATGATAATAAGCATAGCGTGGTACTGAGTCCAATGCTTTTTAGAAATCAACAACTACTGCATCTACCTGACTGCCTTAGTTTTCAGTATGTCGCGTCAAAAATTGCGAGACAGGTTTTTCATTACCAATGTTTTCGGAATCGATGACATTTGACAAGGAGACGCTCTGCTCCTTCAAGGCCTCAATACCATCTGAAGTACACTGAAGAGGCAAAGAAACTGGTACACTTGCCTAATATCGCGTAGGGCCCGCGAGCACGCAGAAGTGCCGCAACACGACGTGGCATGGACTCGACCAATGTCTGAAGTAGTGCTGGAGAGAACTGACATCATGAATCCCGCAGGGCTGTCCATGAATCTGTATGATTGCGAGGGTGTGGAGATCTCTTTTGAACGGCACTTTACAAGGCATCTAAGATATACTCAATAATGTTTACGTCTGGGGAGTTTGGTGGCCAGTGGATTTGCTTAAGCTCAGAAGAGTGTTCTTGCAGTCTATCAATTTTGGACGTGCGGGGTGTCGCTTTGTCCTAATCGAATTTCCGTCTGTCGGAATGCTCAATGGACATGAATGGATGCAGGTGATCGGACGGGATGCTTACGTGCGTGCCACCTGTCAGAGTCCTATCTAGACGTATCAGGGGTATCGTTGCAACTGCATACGCTCCACATCATTACAGAGTTTCCATCAACTTGAACAGTCCCCCGCTGACATGCAGGGTCCACGGATTCATGAGGTTGTCTCCATACCCCTACACGTCAATCCGCTTGAAACAATTTGAAACGAGACTCGTCCGACCAGGCAATATGTCTCCAGTCATCAACAGTCGAATGTCGGTGTTGACCAGCACAGGCGAAGCGTAAAGCTCTGTATCGTGCAGTTCATCAAGGGTACACGAGTGGACCTTCGGCTCCGAGAGCCCACATCGGTGATGTTTCTTTGAATGGTTCACACGCAGATACTTGCTGATTGTCCAGCATTGAAATCTGCAGAAATTTGGGGAAGGCTTGCACTTTTCTCATGTTGAACGATTCTCTTCAATCGTCGTTGGTCCCGTTCTTGCAGGAACTTTTTCTATCAGCAGCGATGCCGGAGATTTGATGTATTATCGGATTCCTGATATTCACGGTACACTCGTGAAATGGTCGTATCTGAAAATCCCCAATTTATCACTACCTCGGAGATGCTGTGTCCCGTCGCGGGTGCGGCTACTATAACGCCAAGTTCAAACTCAGTTAAATCTTGATAACCTACGAGCTGTAAACGATCTAATAACTGCAGCAGCCACTTGTTTTCTTATATAGGCGTTGCCGACCGCCTTGCCGTATTCTGCCTGTTTATATATCTGTGTATTGTAATACACATGCCTATGCCAGTTTATTTGGCGGTTCAGTGTACGTGCTCATTTGTGACCATTGATTACATACCTCATAATGGTTTTGGTCTTAAGTTTTGAAACACCCTTTACGTACCTGTTTGTGACGTTACACGTATGTAGCGTTGTTGGTCCACCCACCTGGATTTTTTGCGAGGTGAACTGCTTTGTCCGACTGGCCGCTGGCGGGCCCGCGGCTTGGGATGCGCCGTTACGGCTCAGCCGAGGCGCCACTGCTGGCCCGGCCCAGCGGCAGAGGTTGTTGCTGAGGAGCCCAGCTTGGGTACAAAGGCTTGAGAGGAAGGGGGTAAACATCAGTACGGGCAGTCTGCATAGCGGTCGGACGCTTAAGAGAAGAGGTAGTGCACCTGCAATGGCGGAGTGTCAGACACCCTGGAACACGGTTTCTTACAGTTCTTTTAAATTCGACAGTAAATGACAGTTGCGTAATAAACGAAATCTGAATACATCTGTGATCTCAGAAACGTCACGTGCATCTAGTTAGGCAACAATATTTTCAATATCTCTAAAAGTATAGAACTTAATACATAGATGGAAAAAAATCACAACGCCATGAAGGAGTTGTGCGACATAAGTGAAAGCTGGTAGGCGCGTGTCGAGATCTAAAAGACGACGTCTGTCCAGAATTCTCGCCAGTCGCAAAGAGTGGCGCTAGTACCTCCACTATAAGGGTGGAAGTCAGGTTTGCTTTAAATACACGCTGTAACTGTGGTGGGCGTTAGATACTTTTGAGATTGCTGTTAATGAAGGATGGCATACCAAAAATCAAGGGCAAAGACATACGTAATCTCCTTCATTGATTTCAAAAAAGCATATGATTCGATTGATAGAGAATCTCTGTTATCAGTCCTGGAAGAAATGGGTTTGGATAAGAAAACAACTAATATTATAAAAGCGACCCTTACAAATACATTTTCGAAAGTTAAATTTATAGGCGAACTATCGGAACCCTTTGAAATAAAAACGGGAGTGCGACAGGGCGATGGGCTCTCACCGTTGCTGTTCAATTGTGCGCTTGAGAAAGTAGTCAGAGAATGGAACACAAATATTAAGAGTGGTATGAGACTGGGTAGCAAAAAGAAGAACCTTAAAGTAAATTGCATTGCATTTGCAGATGATATGGCCCTGTTTGCTGAAACAATGGAAGAAGCACGGGAGCAAATCCTTGAACTAAAGAAACAAGCAGCTAAAATTGGTCTTCACATCCTCTGAAAAAACTAAGATATTGACAAACATCAAGCACTCATGTAAATACCTCAAAGTTCAAGAACAGAAGATTGAAATAGTAAAAGAATTCAAATATCTCGGAGAATGGATTACTTGGAATGCTGGGGAAAGCAAAGCAATGGAATCCAGAAAAAATAAACTTGAATTGGCCTTCCAACTAACACAAAATACATACAACAAAAAATCCTTTTCATGGGGGTCCAAGCCGGCCGAAGTGGCCTTGCGGTTAAAGGCGCTGCAGTCTGGAACCGCAAGACCGCTACGGTCGCAGGTTCGAATCCTGCCTCGGGCATGGATGTTTGTGATGTCCTTAGGTTAGTTAGGTTTAACTAGTTCTAAGTTCTAGGGGACTAATGACCTCAGAAGTTGAGTCCCATAGTGCTCAGAGCCATTTGAACCATGGGGGTCCAAAATTACACATTACAAGACAGTGATTAAGCCAGAAGCACTGGTTGGTTGGTTGGTTGGGGAAGGAGACCAGACAGCGTGGTCATCGGTCTCATCGTATTAGGGAAGGATGGGGAAGGAAGTCGGCCGTGCCCTTTCAGAGGAAGCATCCCGGCATTTGCCTGGAGCGATTTAGGGAAATAACGGAAAACCTAAATCAGGATAGCCGGACGCCGGATTGAACCGTCGTTCTCCCGAATGCGAGTCCAGTGTCTAACCACTGCGCCACCTCGCTCGGTCAGAAGCACTGTATGCAGCAGAAACACTTAACATGAATTTCAAAGGCCTAATGGAGAAACTTGAGGTAAAGGAAAGAAAAATTTTAAGAAAAATCATTGGGCCAAAATTTCAAGACAATAAGATTATATACATCAAAAATGAAACTCTCTACAAGAAAATTGAAAAACTTTCAGATTCTATGCGAAAAAGGAGAATAAATTTTTATGGTCATCTTCTCAGAGTGAATTCCAACAGATTAACTAAACAAATCTTTGACTTCTTCCGTAACCGAAAAACGAAACCCAACTGGTATAAAGAAACTGAGAAAGACCTAGTGGAATTAAATATTTCAGAAAATTCACTTATTGATCGAACTGCTAAATTAATTACTAAAGATGAAAACATAAGGTTCCAAGACAAATCCACACAAAAGTCCAAATCCTTCATCTCGGAAGAAGAGAGGAGAATAAGATCAGAAAGAATGAAGAAATACTGGGCCCTAAGAAAAGAACAACGCACAAAGAAATGATTGATGCAGCGTACCCCAAAGAGGGTGAAACGAAAGAAGAAGAAGGATGCCTTTAAGGCACCAAAGTCGCCATTATCAGAATCTCATTGAGTTTGAACGAGGTCATGTAGTGGGGCTACGAGAAGCTGCATGTCCATTCTGGGAAACTGCAGGAATGTGGTCACTGTACATGGCTGCTGGAAGTGGTGGTAACGAGAATGTACGGTCACAAGAAGACTCAGCCTGATATGGCCGAGTGGCACTACCGAGAGGGAAGACCACTGCGTTCAGCGTACGGCTCTGGGGCATCGTACTGCGTCTGCAGCAGCCGTTGGAGCAATTTGGACAATAGGTGGCACCACAGTGACACAGCGAACTGTTACAAATCAGTTACTTCACGGAAAGCTTAGACACAGATGCCCTGTAACGTGCATCCGACTGACCCCAAACTATTTGCTACCTCAGTGCTGCCAAGCCAGAGTTCACTGAAGGGCAGTATGGACGTCTGTTGCGCTTTCTGAAGAACGTAGGTCGTCCCTTAGTGTCAATGATGGCCTTGTGTTGGTTAGAAATAGGCCACCTGAGGACCTGCACCCAACCTCTCTGTATGTGTGTGTGTGTGTGTCTGTGTGCTGTACACACTGAACCTACACCTAGAGTTACGGTCTGCAGTGCAATTTGGTGTGACAGCAGGAGAACTCTCGTGGTAATCCCACACCCTCTGACAGAAAATTTGTACCTCAGTCTGCTGCTTCGACCTATTGTCCTGCCATTCATGAAGAGAATTGGCTCTGAGCACTATGGGACTTATCATCTGAGGTCATCAGTCCCCTAGAACTTAGAACTACTTAAACCTAACTAACCTAAGGACAGCACATACATCCATGCTCCAGGCAGGATTCGAACCTGCGACCGTAGCGGTCACGCGGTTCCAGACTGAAGCGCCTAGAATCGCTCGGCCCACACCGGCCGGCCAAATATTGTTCAACTCAATTAGCTGACGCCTACATCAATTACAGACGTTATAATAGATTCCTTTTTATTGACTTGTTCATTTCTCTTTTTCTTTATACTTTCGTGTGAATGGTAGTGAAATGAGCGTGTGGCATCATTGGCCGGGAGGGCCCCATCCGAGGAAGTTCTGCCGCCAAGTGCAAGTCTTATTTCAGTCGACGCCGGTGAGGAGGATGAAGTAATGACGGGGACAACACAACACCCAGTCCCAGAGCGGAGAAAGTCTCCAACCCGGCCGGGAATCGAATACGAGCCCTTTTGCATGGGAGGCGAGCACGTGACCACCCAGCTATGCAGGCTGACATTTCTATGTATTTTATTAATTTGCACTTCTGGTGAACACACAGATTATTTGACTGCAGAATCACAGCTGCAGACAACTGTCTACAGCTAGTTAGCTACTAGGCGTGAAAGCAGATATGTGCTGCTCGACACAATGGTTACTCTAGCTATTCGTTTTAAATAGAGCCTTGTACAGCCGAATTGCTTAGGGTATGAGAAGCATCAGTTGAAGTCGCAACTGGTTTGATTGTAGTGACTGCTGGTTAGAGAGGAGCAACTCAGCAGAACAGCGTTAGGTGACGCCGGATGTTGAAACTGTTCCTGAGATTTGCTGTGGGAAAATTGATCCATCTTGTTTGAGTTGAAATTATTCTGAGTATTATGTACCTTTCTGCGCAGTTCTTTCCTCTAAATAAGTTGTGGTCAGTAGGACACGTAGATGGCAAAAGAAAGAGCTGCTTATTCGCTGTGAATGGGACAAGGAGAAAACATTTGCGAGGTCTAGGCCAATTCTAAAATTATGTGAGAATGTGGTTGCAGTACCATGAAATGCTACCGTTTGCCTTTCATACAAAATCAAACAAAACGGAGAGGTTAAAGTTCATTAAACACGCGAATTTTAAATCTGCTTGGATATTACGCCACGTCATGCCACTCTACAATGTGAACTTTACTGTTTTCGTGCAGACGGGTAGTCATGTGAGTAAATCGTAAATTGGAGTATACATTAAATTTTAAGGCAAGTAGTTGTACAAGATCATGATATTAATGGGTGAACATGAAAACTGAAGTACTAATTTTTTATATTAATTATACAAAGAGACCAATGAAAGGTACTGTGCCATAGATCCACACAAAGAAAAACGTCAGTTGTATATGTAGCCATTAAGAGTGCTAAAAGTAACTAGATGTTACTAAGGACGTTCACGTTTAAATGTTCCAGATAATTGATTTGCAGTAGCATGCGCATACTGTGCAGCTACAATGCTACAAGTGCTACGTCATTGACTTCGTCAGTAGTGGAAGCCGAAACATAGCAACAAAGCCATCGGGGGCAACGAACTGTTCTATTGACATCGTTTTTTCACTTACTTTCGTCTAAGAGTGCACGAAACTAGCTTTGTGTTCGTTTGCCTCCGTCACCACAAACTTAGAAGTGTTCCTAATTTTCAGTTTCTTCGCTTCGAATAGCTTCGTTTTCGTTTATGATACGTAAACTGTACTTATTTTACGGTTTTCCTCGAAGAAGAACACTAAACGGATCGGACTGAAAGGCGAAGAGCTACAGAGAGACAACTTTTGTGTAGAAAAAGTAGCGGAAATAGTGTGGACAGTGATAAAGATAATCCTATTGCTGCTTAGAAATAACAATGTAAATGTGCACTGAACGCTGTTTCAAATAATCATGAGAGTCATAATTGCGGTTTGATGAATTTACAGTGCAGATTTTGTAGTGCAGGTCATTTTGCATCTGAGGTTACTTTTCGCCAAGTAACGGCATTCACATTGTGTTGTGAAAAGGGAAAAATTAATTTGCTGCCGTTAACACAACATTTATTTTCCAACGCACTGCATTAAGGACTCACATAAAGTGATGGAACAGTTAAAGAGAAAGTAAAGGTTCATTTCAAGAATACTCATAGCTATAATGCAGCATTTGCTATGGGTCATTTCTGAGGCTAAAATTTCAGATAAAATTTGTTTTATATGGAGTATATCACTTTAAGATACACGACATTTTTTATCACTTATCATGCCCAGTGACTCAGTTGGTCGAGTTTCGGCCACAAGTGGTACTAGTTACAATGAAATCATGTGGTTACCGTGTGATGCTAGCGCGCGGGCGTAGTTTGAAGTTATGATTTGCACCAAGAGTAACTAGGAGTGTGAAATATACGAGGTAACTTCAAAAGGTAACTTAAAAATTATTTTGAGAGGCCAAGTAACTTTTATTGAATAGTGCATTATACTTCGATTGTATATGCATACGTGACACTATATTTCAACACAATCAGTAAGGCTCTGAAAACAACGATCGCGATATTCTACGAATCATTGAGTTACTCGACGATAGCCATCAGCCCCTCGGTCACATAGCCGTTTGTGAAGCGTCGTAGGAACGTCTTCATCGTTGCAAAATTTGCGACTGGAGGGAATGAGTCCTCGATTGCCTGGACATTATCGTCTACGACCGATATCGATCTCTTGCCTTCCCGATCATCACAACCCATAACTGTGCAGCCTCAACCAAAGTTTTAGCACAGTTTTACTATGACTGGGCGTAAAATTACACTTGCTGCATATACCGCCAGAATTTCACGTTGAATCCGTGTACAAGTCAGACGTTTGGCTACAAGAATCGTAATGTTCTGCGTACTTTGACTTTGGAGTATGTTTCCAGCTGCTGCATCACTTCGTTCTAAAATGTGATGCACCTGTTGTCCGTGACGTAATATATTTGTGTCTGTATGGACCAGAGAAGATGTACTCTCTTCTGACAAAGTCACATTCCTGCAAATAGTATTTGGGAAGGCAGTTGATAAAATATCGATAAAACGATATATTAACATTTTTCCAGGAAGTATCGATATATATCGGCGGTATTTATCCCCGATATGTCTACATACCGATATCGAAATCGCAATATTGAGTGCCGATAGTTTTATTTTATATTATATTTTTTTCGGGCAATTTTCGATAGATATTTCAAATTGTTCTTTTGAAATTGTAGTAGGACATATATTTACTTTCAATGTGTGAAAGAGTCTTACAACTTTTTTGAGCTTTCATCTCGCCCAATCTTTCTCTTTGACTGTGTGAAGCAAGTACAGGTGTATAAAGAAGAAGTCCTATTGTAGTGGTGTGGTGGCGATGTGAATGGATTCATAAGATTTCCGACGTGAAGAAATAGCACACCAATTGCGTTAGAACCAATATTTAACGCAACTAGTGTGCTATTAAATGAAACAACAAGTTTACTGTTACCACGACGTGTTTCAAATGTTTAAGTCTCCATCATCAGGTGGATTTACATTTGTTAGTATGACGTATGTGTGTGTTGTGTTACGATTTTTTGGAGGAACTCGTGGCAGTGTCACCAGTGGTCAGAGGTTCCTTTCACTACTAAAACACCTCACATGTATACTGTCATATTTTGTAAAAAAATGTGCTATTTCTTCACATCACCATTCTTCAAGAACTGTTGCCTTAAATCGATGAATAAAAATCTAAATGACAAAGCTGGTCTTCGCCGTGGGCAGAGACGTGTGTGTGAGGGGCAATGCTGACGAAATCGACGCTCGGCTCTACCAACAGAAACCAGAACGTTTAACTTCACGACGTAATTTTGACACTAAAACTGCTAGGTAGCTGGCGTTTGCAGAACTGAAAAAACAGGGAGTTCTATATGGAGTGTTGTGGAAAAATCGGATATGTGACGAAACGGAACGATCGTCCCATCGGACACCTTTTATTGTGCCACTTACATGTATTTACCATTGGCAGAAGAGTGGTTTTCGCCAAGTGTTAACACGCATTGTTTTCCTTTCAATTGTTGCTCGAAGGGGAATTAGCAGTCAGCTAGTTTGTTGACGTACAGAGTATCTAATAAGTAAATAATTACTTAAATATACAGCTCTAAATCCAGAAAGCCCTTTTATAAATTGCAGATGATATTTTTATAGGTCGATACGTCGATCGTTTCACCATCGGCATGTGGATTTTTTTCGATATATCGAGCACGAGTAAAGATATTATTTTAACTGCCGATATATAGGATTCCCGGCATTTTCAAAAATATTAACAGTCCTAATCTTTCTTGGCATGACATGTGTAACTTACTTTTAAAATTCCCTCGCATCTGTACTAAAATGATGACATGTCACTGCAATAGATCTTCAGAATATATGCCCTTTTGCAGATATCTGACAACAAGGTATGGAATTTTTTGTGCAAGTCCGTCCGTTAACTTGTGTCATCTGCAGGGTAGTGTTCTGCTTTGGATTATCCACGCTGGATCCTGCGCAGTGGATCTCGGAACGGTGCCGTGGTCTCTTCCGGCATTTGCATCACGTCCCTGCAGGGCTCATTTGGGACGCAACATTTTTATGCTGTTTGAGGAGCGAATCAACGGCGCCCTTCATTAAAAGTAAAATCGAGTCTTTTGAAGAGACGGGGGAAAGTAAAGAAAAATGTATAAAGGGCCAACGAGGCCAAGGTAGGAGCTGATGCAGGTGCTTCTCTCTCTGAGCCGAGCAAATGAGACGTTCCTTCCGCCATTCGGTTTTTCACGACGACTTGGATGCAAACCTCTATGTCTGAGTATCATACTCGTCCACCATATTGTGTAAACAGAAGATGGTGGTTAAAATGGCAAAAATATCAGACAGAACTGTTCATTCGTTTACACAGAATTCGTTGCGTCAATGCTGACGGTGGGTCGAGGAACTGTAGAGAAGGTTTCCATAAAATGTAAGAAATGTTAAGCGTCAAAGCATTGGCTTTTCAAGAATCAAACCAACAGGTAATACTACGTTGGTACGGAAGAGAATGAGACTGTTCCATTTGTGTAACAGCTATTTGTTGTGGTTTATTCTGTGGTGTCCGCAGCTCGTGGTCGTGCGGTAGCGTTCTCGCTTCCCACGCCCGGGTTCCCGGGTTCGATTCCCGGCGGAGTCAGGGATTTTCTCTGCCTCGTGATGACTGGGTGTTGTGTGACGTCCTTAGGTTAGTTAGGTTTAAGTAGTTCTAAGTTCTAGGGAACTGATGACCATAGATGTTAAGTCCCATAATGCTCAGAGCCATTCTTCAAGAACTGTTGCCTTAAATCGATGAATAAAAATGTAAATGACAAAAGTGGTCTTCGCCGTGGGCAGAGACGTGTGTGTGAGGGGCAATGCTGACGAAATCGACGCTCGGCTCTACCAACAGAAACCAGAACGTTTAACTTCACGACGTAATTTTGACACTAAAACTGCTAGGTAGCTGGCGTTTGCAGAACTGAAAAAACAGGGAGTTCTATATGGAGCGTTCTGGACAAATCGGATATGTGACGAAACGGAACGATCGTCCCATCGGACACCTTTTATTGTGCCACTTACATGTATTTACCATTGGCAGAAGAGTGGTTTTCGCCAAGTGTCAACACGCATTGTTTTCCTTTCAATTGTTGCTCGAAGGGGAATTAGCAGTCAGATAGTTTGTTGACGTACAGAGTATCTAATAGGTAAATAATTACTTAAATATACAGCTCTAAATCCAGAAAGCCCTTTTATAAATTGCAGATGATATTTTTATAGGTCGATACGTCGATCATTTCACCATCGGCATGTGGATTTTTTTCGGTTTATCGAGCACGAGTAAAGATATTATTTTAACTGCCGATATATAGGATTCCCGGCATTTTCAAAAATATTAACAGTCCTAATCTTTCTTGGCATGACATGTGTAACTTACTTTTAAAATTCCCTCGCATCTGTACTAAAATGATGACATGTCACTGGCGGAAGGAATGTCTCATTTGCTCGGCTCAGAGAGAGAAGCACCTGCAATTTCAAAAGAACAATCTGAAGTATCTATCGAAAATTGCCCGAAAAAAATGTAATATAAAATAAAACTATCGGCTCTCAATATTGCGATTTCGATAACGGTATGTAGACATATCGGGGATAAATACCGCCGATATATATCGATACTTCCTGGAAAAATGTTAATATATCGTTTTATCGATATTTTATCAACTGCCTTCCCAAATACTATTTGCAGGAATGTCACTTTGTCACTTGCACCATTTTGTTTTATTCTGTGGTGTTGCGTCATCGTGGCGGTCATGCCGTAATTTCTAATTATATTTTAAATCTTTTAAGTTTGATAGTAGTAATTTCCTTTTGTATGCAGATTCCGCTTCTACATCACAGGAAAAGGATAATATAGAACGCAGAACAGGGATGACGGCTATGAAAAAGTTCAAATCTGTTGTCATCAACAGCATTCGTTACAACGCCATTGAGCGACACAGAACTTCTGTATACGGTTCAAAAAATGGGTGTAAATAAAATTCTCTCCTCAGGCAAAATATATTCAAATTTCTCCAAAAGTAACCGCTTCCTGTTTAAAATTGTTTGTTAAAGACTGTCTCTGACTATGGAGTTTGTAGAGAGAAATTACCACTTTATAAAAGCTAATCTTCCTCATCTCAGTAAATCAGTGCAGGACTTTCCATTAATATGCAACTCGATGTGACTAATCGAACTACAGCGGTGGATGCAATGTTTCGGCTGGAGATCCGACATGAATACAACCAATTATTACGCCGGGAAAGTTTACTCAGCCACATAATAACGAGCAATTGAATCGGGGCAGTTCGTAATAATAAATGTAGAAACTGACGGGACAACCGCGGGAAAATGTGTTTCTGGATAGGGGAAAAGTAATATCTAATGCAATAACCCCAGAATAATAATACTGCCGTGTGGTTAGGGCCTCCTGTCGGGTAGACCGTTCGCCGAATGCAGGTCTTTCGAGTTGACGCCACTTCGGCGACCTGCACGTCGATGGGGATGAAATGATGATGATTAGGGCAACACAACACCCAGTCCCTGAGCGGAGAAAATCTCCGACCCAGTCGGTAATCGAACCTGGGCCCTTAGGATTGACATTTTGTCGCGATTTTTTTTTTTTTTTTTTTTTTAATCTCATTTTGTTCGTTTTCGTTCGTTGTATCTGCTCTAGGCGGACGTCGAAAGACACCCGTTTTAGTTCGTCGTTGATCCATTAACTCAGTTTTTTTTTAATTACAGAGGGCAGCTGGCTCTCTGATCGATCACGCTGAGCTACCGTGCCGGCATACCACTCAGCTGCCGGGGGGCGGACACCCCCCAATCATCGTATTAGTGAAATATAGGGAATGCAGCATAGACAGAAACAAAATATAGCTAAAAATCACGAAAAATTACGAAACTTGCTGTCGACAACTTCAGGTGAACTGTATAGCTCAAGAAGACTCAGCGATACCGAAAACCAGATCTGAAATGAAATCACACTACAAACATAACTAAAAATCTCGGAAAGTAACGGAACATGTTATCGACAGACTACTTGAGTTCAGCAATATACTTTAACTACACACATCGACACCGAAAAACTACACTGAAGCGCCAAAGAAACTGGTATAGACATGCGTATTCAAATACAGAGATACGTAAACAGGTAGAATACGGCGTTGCGGTCGGCAACGCCTTTATAAGACAACAAGTATTTGGCGCAGTTGTTAGATCGGTTACTGCTGCTACAATGGCTCGTTATATAGATTTAAGTCAGTTTGAACGTGGTGTTATTGTCGGCACAAGAGCGGTGGCACACAGCATCACCGAGGTAGCGATGAAGTGGGGATTTTCCCGTACGACCATTCCACGAGTGTGCGGTGAAATATCAGGAATCCGAAAAAACATCAGATCTTCCAAACGTCAGCGACTGTAAAAAGATCCTGCAAGAACAGGACTCACAACGACTGAAGAGAATCGTTCAAAGTGACAGAAGTGCAACCCTTCCGGAAATTGCTGCAGATTTCAATGCTGGGCATCAACAAGTGTCAGCATGCGAACCATTCAACGGTAATAATTGATATAGGCTTTCAGAGCCGAAGACCTACTCGCATACCCTTGATGACTGCACCGAGACAAAGCCTTGCGCCTCCCCTGGACCCATCAACACCGACAGCGGACTGTTGATGACTGGAAACACGTTGCCTGATCAGACGAGCCTCGTTTCAAATTGCATCGAGAGGAAGAATGTGTACGGATATGAAGTCAACCTCATGAATCCACGGACCCTGCATGTCCGCAGGGGGGTTCTTCAAGCTGGTGAAGGCTCTGTAATGGTGTGGGGTGTGTGCAGTTGGAGTGATATGGGATCCCGGATACGGCTAGATATGACTCTGACACCTGACACGTGCCTAAACACCCTGTTTGATCACCTGCATTCCGACGCACTTGGGCAATTCCATCAGGGCAATGCGGCATCCCACAAGTCCAGAATTGCTAAAGAACGGCTTCAGGAACATTCTTTTAGTTTTAACCCTACCGCTGGCCACGAAGGTTCCCAGACATGAACATTATTGACCATATCTGGGATGCCTTGCAACGTGCTGTTCAGAACAGATCTCCGCCCTGCAAGATTCCCTCCTTCACTACTTCAGACATTAGTATGGTCAACGCCACATCGTGTTGCGGCACTTCTGCGTGCTCGCGGGGCCCTACACGATATTAGGCAGGTGTACCAGATTCTTAGGCTCAACAGTATAAATCTTAAAATAAATCGCACCACACTTACAACAAAAAATCAGGAAAAATGACGTTCGTGGTATCGTCAAATTGAACTGTTCTATGTAACTTAATCAGACAGCGGATATAAAAAAAAAGTTCTAAGAAAATCGCACTACATACCCAACAAAAAAATAGCACAAACTAAAAAGCTGCTAACATCCAAGAAACGGTCCACAGCGAGATCCTGTTTCACTGCAGGCGATACATATCGGTCGCTCGACTCTTCAGATGTTGACAAAGCAGTCGATGAAAGAGGGAAGCACTGAAAACAGAAAGTCATTACAAAAGAGAGAGTAAAGGCACTTTTTTCAATGACAGGAATTTATTAAAGAAATGAATAATATCACCTCGCTTAGGCGATAGTCAACAACACGTACAAATTTTAAAAAATGCATACCAGGGTGCTGTCTGTAATAATGTTATTTTATTTTGCTACCGGTTACGGTTCTGTACCATCATCATCGGCAGGCAAAGCAAAAGTGGACAATATGACAATGCCAAACGAAATAAGGGAAACAGAAAAAGTGTAAAATCGATCAAACCACACAGGAAAAATAAAATATTTTCGCACATTGATGCGAGGACAGCAAGTAACATACAGCAACACAAGTCAAAGAACTTCAAGGTCAAAGATGACAGTCTTGACCGAATCTAAATAATTCTGCATTAAACTGAAGTATTAAAAGCTCTACACTTGAATGAGATTACATAAAAACATCAATAAAATAGAATATAAAGTAACAGATCAGCAAGACTGATGAATGTAAGTATGTAAAACATTTTACAATCGATTCAAGAAAGTAAGCATCTGAAATACAAGCTACAGATCAATCCAAGAAATTAAAATGAGTCAGACGATATCAGACGAGAATACACATTAGTTTAAAATAATAAGAATGAAACACAATTTTTAGTAGTGAAGGGTAATATAAAGTGAAAGTAGAATATGTACACGCAAAACTACGAAAATATTATAGATATGACAAAATCTAAGCAAAAATTGTTATGAACACACAGAGCATGCATCTAAAGTTTATCACATTGGGTAGAAAAATATTTCATCGGCAGTCTTCACAATAATGGTTTCCTGGGATAACTTATTTTAAAGAATGTATGACATGTAACTCACCTGTGATAATTTTCATTAGTATTTTGATCGATTTTACACTTTTTCTGTTTTTCTTATTTCTGTTGGTATTGTCACATTGTCCACTTTTGACTGTTCTACAGTAGCCGTTGATGATGGTTCAGAAACGAAACCGGTAGCAACATAAAATAACATTATTACAGACAGCACTGTGTTATGCATGTTTTTTTTTTTTTTTTTCAAAAACGAATAATATCACTTAGTTACTCATCAGGTATGTCGTCGTCGTGCGCAGTATCTTGTGTGGTGTAGGGAATGGGTACCACTCCTCTTTCCCTCTACATGGAATACACTTTCGATGGGTCTTTTTGGGAAAATTGGGAAAGTTTCAGGACAGGGAGATTTGCAAGATGGATGTAAGTTGTAAAGATACAGGGTGTTTCAAAAATGACCGGTATATTTGAAACGTCAATAAAAACTAAACGAGCAGCGATAGAAATATACCGTTTGTTGCAATATGCTTGGGACAACAGTACATTTTCAGGCGGACAAACTTTCGAAATTACAGTAGTTACAATTTTCAACAACAGATGGCGCTGCAAGTGATGTGAAAGATATAGAAGACAACGCAGTTTGTGGGTGCGCCATTCTGAACGTCATCTTTCTGCTGTAAGCGTGTGCTGTTCACAACGTGCAAGTGTGCTGTAGACAACATGGTTTTTTCCTTAGAACAGAGGATTTTTCTGGTGTTGGAATTCCACCGCCTAGAACACAGTGTTGTTGCAACAAGACGAAGTTTTCAACGGAGGTTTAATGTAACCAAAGGACCGAAAAGCGATGCAATAAAGGATCTGTTTGAAAAATTTCAACGGACTGGAAACGTGACGGATGAACGTGCTGGAAAGGTAGGGCGACCGCGTACGGCAACCACAGAGGGCAACGCGCAGCTAGTCCAGCAGGTGATCCAACAGCGGCCTCGGGTTTCCGTTCGCCGTGTTGCAGCTGCGGTCCAAATGACGCCAACGTCCACGTATCGTCTCATGCGCCAGAGTTTACACCTCTATCCATACAAAATTCAAACGTGGCAACCCCTCAGCGCCGCTACCATTGCTGCACGAGAGACATTCGCTAACGATATAGGGCACAGGATTGATGACGGCGATATGCATGTGGGCAGCATTTGGTTTACTGACGAAGCTTATTTTTACCTGGACGGCTTCGTCAATAAACAGAACTGGCGCATATGGGGAACCGAAAAGCCCCATGTTGCAGTCCCATCGTCCCTGCATCCTCAAAAAGTACTGGTCTGGGCCGCCATTTCTTCCAAAGGAATCATTGGCCCATTTTTCAGATCCGAAACGATTACTGCATCACGCTATCTGGACATTCTTCGTGAATTTGTGGCGGTGCAAACTGCCTTAGACGACACTGCGAACACCTCGTGGTTTATGCAAGATGGTGCCCGGCCACATCGCACGGCCGACGTCTTTAATTTCCTGAATGAATATTTCGATGATCGTGTGATTGCTTTGGGCTATCCGAAACATACAGGAGGCGGCGTGGATTGGCCTCCCTATTCGCCAGACATGAACCCCTGTGACTTCTTTCTGTGGGGACACTTGAAAGACCAGGTGTACCGCCAGAATCCAGAAACAATTGAACAGCTGAAGCAGTACATCTCATCTGCATGTGAAGCCATTCCGCCAGACACGTTGTCAAAGGTTTCGGGTAATTTCATTCAGAGACTACGCCATACTATTGCTACGCATGGTGGATATGTGGAAAATATCGTACTATAGAGTTTCCCAGACCGCAGCGCCATCTGTTGTTGAAAATTGTAACTACTGTAATTTCGAAAGTTTGTCTGCCTGAAAATGTACTGTTGTCCCAAGCATATTGCAACAAACGGTGTATTTCTATCGCTGCTCGTTTAGTTTTTATTGCCGTTTCAAATATACCGGTCATTTTTGAAACACCCTGTAAGGAAACTGAAATATGTACAGTCCATCTCGATTCCTGGGTCTTCTTTCTTTCTTAAAAGATTGCGTAAGTGACTTCCAGGGACGCCCCGTTTTTTCTGTGTGCATACGGGTCATCAGACGATATTAATTCTATTGAATGGCTGACGGTTTCATGATCAGTTACCCCGTTTTTCAGTGTTTTGCATAAGCTCCAACTATCAGTGATCATTGACGTCCCCGGTAAAATGAAATGTTTAATGAGAAGTACTTTCGTTTTCTTTCCAATGGAACACAAACGTGAAATGAGTATCTCTCTTTGCTCGATTCCGCCGAACAAGCATATGTGTTCTGTTTCAGCCTTATGAGTGGGGATGTGAGATTCATCTACTTCTCCAATTTTGTTTTGCCCGTCAGTCGGGGCTCTATTATCAGCAACGATAACATAACATATCTCCCTACAAAAACCGTAATTGTCAGAAACCGTATTCAATGAAGTTTCAGACTCGGACGGAGTCCCTTTTAATGTAAAATTACGTATCCAGCACTCAACAATTATGATTTTCTGCCCAGCACTTAATTTTGTACTTTCAAACCAAGTGTTCTTTGTTATAATTTTCTTCCTACATTTCTTAAACATGATCTGGAAGGGAAAATTAACTTCCACTCTTCTCATCGATAGCGTCAAAGAATTGTCGGGGCCACAATGAGCGCTGTTGCTCGGCTGTGATTCGGAAGCAATCCGTATTGCCAACAGAATTCTAGGCACTTTTCAGTACCACTCAAACAGGAAACGGCCTGCTACCAAGCAAGCGAATTCCACGTGGACATTGCGATGGATTCGCTCATGTCTTCTACTACTCCCTCGTGCCTTTAATGCTACCCTCATGCGACGCTCCTTACTCCGAGCGAGGTGGCGCAGTGGTTACACACAGGACTCGCATTCGGAAGGACGACGGTTCAATCCCGCGTCCGGCCATCCTGATTTAGGTTTTCCGTGATTTCCCTAAATCACTCCAGGCAAATGCCGGGATGGTTCCCTGAAAGGGCACGGCCGACTTCCTTCCACATCCTTCCCTAATCCGATGAGACCGATGACCACGCTGTCTGGTCTCCTTCCCCAAACCAACCAACCAACCTTACTCGAAGCAAAAAACAATATCCATGTTTCCCGCTTCGAGAATCAAGTGTTCGATATATCCCGTGACTTCGTTGTGCAACGTTTCTTGGAAATTAACAAAACTCACAGTATCGACAAAATGAATTCGGCTATATAACACAACTTAAAACAAGAACACCAATACAGGTAAAACAACAACTTACAGACAAAAAAGACAAAAGTGCAGTTACTATATTGGCGGCTTTTCCGTTACATGCTGACGTTAGTTAACAGATCACGTTACGAACGCTGAGAAGTCAACACAACGAATGACAAGACAGATATAACTAGCTGATTGACATTCTTATCCTTAATTTCCTTTGCTTCTGAATTGAATTTATCAGCTATTTTGTTTCAGTCACAGCCATTTAATCTGTGCTTTTATGTTGCAACGCAAGTGCAACCTCGATAATACTGACATATTCAAAGAAAAGCAACCAGTTATTCAAAATACGGTAACGGTCAACCAAAATTATAAGACTGAACGATTCTCAGTGACTACAGTTTACTATCACATGACTGGCTACGGCCAACGATTACAATACCCACCAGCAGCACGTAACGAAAAACCACAGATACCGTAGTAACACTTGAGCCTGAAGAGTCTACAGTCATTCAAAAAATCAAACTTAGCTGACACGGAAACAACAAAACAAATAAACCACTGACATAAAACAAAGTTGCTTACATATCGTAAATTAGAATGGTAATTTACTTCAGTTACTAAGACAGTGACCGATGACATTTAGTAATTGGCCACTTAGATCCTTCACACCGTCAACTCGTGACGGCGAACACGACGTCGTAGCTCAAACCCGAGAATGGCAACCGCGCATTGCATTTGACCTGAATAATCATCAATTCTTGCGAAATTCAAACTTTTTTCTACTCGAAGATAAACTGAGAAAATTCCAACAACATTACATTAATAACTAATCCAGTTCTAATAACATGTAGTTACAAAAATTAGGATCAGAGTCTCACAAAAGAAAAAAAAAACCAAAGACAACACATTAACACCACCGTCCAAAACTGTTGGGTACAATACGTGATCGTTGCTGTGACTGACTATGATCTACATCTACATCTACAAGAATACTCTTCAAATCACATTTAAGTGACTGACAGAGGGTTCATCGGACCACCTACACAATTCTACATTATTCGAATCACTTATAGCGCCCGGGAGGAACAAACACCTATTTTCTTCCGTGTGAGCTCTGATTTCCCTTATTTTATCACGGTGATCATTTCTTCTTATGTATGTCGGTGTAAACAATATTTTTTCGCATTCGGAGGAGAAAGTTGGTGATTCGAATTTCGTGAGAAGATTCCGCCGCAACGAAAAACGACTTTGCTTTAATGATGTGCATCCCAAATCCTGTATCCTTTCACTGACACACTCTCCCCTGTTTCGCGATAATGCAAAACGTGCTACCCTTCTTCGAACCTTTTTGATGTACTCCGCCAGTCCTATCTGGTAAGGATCCCACACCGCGCAGCAGTATTCTAAAACAGAGCGGACAAGCGTAGTGTAGACAGTCTCCTTAGTAGATATCTTACATTTTCTAAGTGTCCTGCCAGAAAAAACCCAGTCTTTGGTTAGCCTTCCCCACAACATTTTTTATCTGTTCCTTCCAGTTTAACTTGTTTGTAATTGTAATTCCTTGGTATTTAGTTGGATTTACGGCCTTTAGATTTGACTGATTTATTGTGTAACCGAAGTTTAACGAGTTCCTTTTAGTACTCCTGTGGATGACCTCACACTTTTCGTTGTGTAGGGTCAATTGCCAATTTTCGCACCATGCAGATATCTTTTCTAAATCGTTTTGAAATTTGTTTTGATCTTCTGATGAATTTATTAGTCGATAAACGACAGCGTCACCTGCAAAAAAACCTGAGACGGCTGCTCAAATTGTCTCCCAAATCGCTTATTTAGATTAGGAACAGCAATGGGCCTATAACACGATCTTGGGGAACGCCAGAAATCACTTCTGTTTTAGTCGATGCCTTTCCGTCAATTACTGCAAATTTTGTGCTCTCTGACAGGAAAACACGAATCGAGCTACATTAGTGAGACGATGTTGCACAGGCACACAATTTCACTACAAGCCGTTTGTCTGGTACAGTGTCAAAATGCTTCCGGAAATACAGAAATACGGTATCAATCTGAAATCCCTTGTCAATAGTACTCGACAGTTTATGGGAATAAAGAACTAGTGGTGTTTCACAAGAACGATGTTTTCTAAATGCAAGTTGACTGTCAATAGACCGTTTTCTTCGAGGTAATTCGTAATGTTCGAACACAGCATATGTTCCAGAATCCTACTGCATATTGACGTTAATGATATGGGCCTGTAATTTAGTGGATTTCTCCTACTACCTTCCCGTGTTAGGGTACGGATCTTTCGTAGATTATACGGTTGTATATAAAATTAAGTATGCACGTACTGCATGAGCATACTCTGAAAGGAACCTAATTGGTGTACAGTCTGGACCAGAAGACTTGCTTTTATTAAGTGATTTAAGTTGATTCACTACTCCGAGAGTATTTACTTCTACGTTATGTTGGTAGCTGTTCTTGATTCGAATTCTGGAATATTTACTTCGTCTTCTTTTGTGAAAGCATTTCGGGAGGCAGTTTTTAGTAGCACTGCTTTGGCAGCACTGTCTTCGAAAGTATCTCCATGGCTACCACGCACAGAAGGTACTGATCGTGTCCTGCCGCTGGCATACTTCACATACGACCAGAATCTCTTTGGATTTTCTGCCATGTTTCGAGACAAAGTTTCGTTGTGGAAACTATTAGAGGCATCTCGCGTTGAAGTCCGCGCTAAATTTCGAGCGTCTGTAAAACTTCGCCAATTTTGAGGATTATAATTCGTGTAATTACGGCATGGGAGCAGATTTCGGAAGCGCTTCGCGTCTTTAGAGGAGTCAGACGTTCTCCCCATGACCAGCACTTGCATGGAAAGAGAAAAAATACAGTTACTACAGTCACATAAAATACATATATGTAATTCAGGACATAATAAATACTTGAATTAAATGTGTCGAACATACATTAGATCGGCTATTGTGATAAATGAGTGTCAAGAATAAAAAAATACGTAAGTTTGTGACACAGTTAGAGGGCGACTCTCTTCCGACCTTGAACTGCGTCAGATTGGTCTGACATGTTCCATTTTAATAGATCAGTTCAGTGGCAGGTGACGAGCGGTTTACTACTTCCACATTCTTGTGAACCACCTGAACAAGATGTGTACGGCATCTAACACCACAGAAAACAGACGCATGCCGAAAATTGTGTACACATAAATTACGATCAGTTAGTGGTGATCGCCTCCATTTAAATTCATGCGTATTTTGACCCAGCCAACGCTTGTTTGGCTGCGCAAATCCTGCAGTATCCAGATTTTTGAGGTACTGCAGATGTGACGGCGGCCCGCTGTTGGACTGCGTAGGAAAGTGAGGGCGGTCAAGAGTGTGTCAAATTTTCGCTCGACTAGATCTGACCACCACAGAGGAGAACTACTGGACCATGCACCAACGACATCGTAACAACTTCACATCTGTGCCTTACGTCCTTTTGTGGCGGTGTTCGTAGCGACCAACACTTGGCTGTGGAAATGGCTTACGAAGTCACCGCCACACTTTTAATAGCGGGCCGACTGGTCCGCTGGAACAGTGAACAGAAAGATGAAAGCCCAAACACTCAGATTAAATAAAAGTCGGTACTTATCTTTATTCACTAAGATACAGAAACAAGGTCGTGAACTCCGTGTCTACGGAAATCTGTCTAGTTCAAGTCGGAGCGGCTAGGTCAGCGTCGGCTGACGACAAACAACAACTCTGCTGCGATGAACACACAACTGACTAGCAAGTACACAATTCGGTGGCGAGTACACAACTGAGCGGCGAATGCAGAACTGTCCTAGCGCTCGCGACTCCAGCGCTTAAGAAGCCAGAAGCCAGCGGTGGCGCGCGCAGACTTGCGGCGATTTGCTGTCTCGCTGGCGCTGCTTATGCGGACGGCGTCCGGACTTTGATGCTGCCAACCTTTTGGCAGCGGGCTCGGTTGGCATTACTGGCTAGGACATAACACTCCTCCCCCCCAAATCGCCGCACCGTCGTTGAATAATGACGTGGCGAGCGTCGACGGCGGGGGAGGGGTCGGGCCGCAGGTGTAGCAGAAGAGACCGGGGCGGAGACTGTTGTCGGTGGCAGTCCCGGTCCGCACCCCAGCATTGGCTGCGCGGGGCCTCGGGAAACACTGACTGAAAACCGAGGTCAGGGTGCACGCCTGTGACCACGGGCGCAGCTTCTGGTACTGGACGCGACGGGGCGTCGGGACCCACGAAGAGAGGCAGCGTCTCCTGACGCTTCGTCGACGGCTGCTGAGTGGGCGCCGGACAAGGCGCTGCGGTGTCAGACTCCTTGGGGGTGCCCAAGGAAAGCGGCTGCAGGACAGGCTGCACAGCCACCGTTTGGGAAGGCGGCCCGGCTGAGGGGTCGACGTCCATCAGCTCCGAAGGCGGTGGCGACTGAAGAGGGACCGCAGGCGCCGGAGCGACCACCCGGGGCGCTCCCGGCTGAAGCTGCGCGGGAGGCATCAACGGGACGGGCTGTCGGCGTGGTAGCGGCGACGGCTGCTGCTGCTGCCCTGGGGGCGGCAGCGAAGTCGGAAGGCGCGGCTGGAACCCGCCGCGGACCAAATCTGTGGACAAAGAACGAGCGGCAGAATCCGGGCGGCCAGCGCGGCGCAACTGGTTCTGATGCCTCCTGTGCACCCCAGTAGCACCTTGAACAGTATAAAAACCGCGACCCTGGACACTTATCACGGTACCACGTTCCCAACGACGGCGACCGTGATAAACTCTGAAAAAAACGGCGTCGTCGCGCTGAAAACGCGTGCGATGCTCAGAAGCGGCGGGTCGATCCGGGGGGTGCAACAACCGTAGTAGGGTGCGATGACGACGGCCGTGGAGAAGCTCCGCAGGCGAAGGGCCGTCGCGTGGCGTGGTCCGGTACGACGACAGGAACGTGATGAGGGCCTGCTGACGAGAGTGCGTAGCACGAAGGCGGTCCATATGATCCTTGAATGTGCGTACAAAACGTTCCGCTGCACCATTCGATTGAGGGTGGAACGACGGAGTAAGAACATGGCGAAGGCCATTGGCAGAACAAAAACTTTCAAATTCAGCAGAGGTAAATTGTGGACCATTGTCAGACACTAAAACTTCTGGAAGACCCTCAATACAAAAAATTGAAGTCAACGCCTGTATAGTTTGTGCAGACGTTGTAGACTGCATGGGCACAACAAACGGAAAATTACTAAATGCATCTATCACGATGAGCCAACGAGAATTCCAATATGGACCAGCGAAATCAATATGCACTCGCTGCCAGGGACCGGCAGGGCGTGCCCACTCAAAATAGCGTTGAGGCGGAGCAGCTTGGTGTTCGGCACACGTCGAACAATCTGTAGACATCTGCGTAATCTGCTTATCAATGCCGATCCATGTACAATGACGGCGGGCAAGCTGCTTGGTGCGGACCACTCCCCAATGACCTTGATGCAACAAGTCGAGGACCTTGGATTGGAGCACTTGGGGAACCACGACACGAAGCTGGTCATTCTCGGTGCGTAACAGCAAAACTCCGTGCGAAACAGACAACAGATGACGTTGCGGATAATAGCGACGAACCACAGTATCCGATATGTCCTTGGCCTTGGACGGCCAACCACGTTGAACAAAACGTAATAGTAAACTCAGATGAGGATCCGTAGCTGTCTCACGTGCCACCTGACGATAATCAATCGGAAAATCCCGGAGGGATTGATGCTCATCGGCGTCAATCTGATGGCACGAGTCTTCAGAGGAATCGAAGACATCCACAGCAATCGGCAATCTAGAAAGCGCGTCAGCGTTTGCATGCTGAGCTGTAGGGCGATACAGTATCTCATACTGGTATTGTGATAACAAAAGAGCCCAACGTTGTAGTCTCTGAGCTGTCCGCTGAGGAACTGGTTTAGACGGATGAAACAGTGACGTCAGGGGCTTGTGATCTGTTACTAAATAGAATGGTCTACCATAGAGGTAGTGATGGAATTTTGTGACACCGAACACAATAGCCAACGCTTCCTTGTCCAATTGGCTATAATTACTCTGAGCTTTGTTTAGCAATTTAGATGCGAACGCAATAGGACGTTCGATGTTACCGACTCGGTGAGACAACACAGCACCGAGGCCGAAAGAAGAGGCATCACAAGCTAACACCAGAGGCTTGTTAGGGTCGTAATGGACCAGACAACGATCATTCAATAAAGCCTCTTTAAGCTGCTGAAAGGCTGATTGGCAATCAGCTGACCACACAAACGGAACATTCTTACGGCGGAGACGATGCAACGGTGCAGCAATCTGTGATGCATTAGGTATAAACCTAATATAATACGTCAATTTGCCAAGAACTGCTTGCAATTCATGCAGATTGCGAGGGGCGGGCAAATCACGAATAGCTGCTAAATGTGACTGGGAGGGATGAATGCCTTGAGCATTAATAACATGTCCCAGATACTCCATCTCCGTAAGGAAAAATGAACATTTATCGATGTTGCAACGTAGGCCTGCCTGAGACAACACTTTAAACAAACACTCCAAATTACGGAAATGTTCAGCAGGCGTCCGACCGGACACAACAATATCGTCTAAATAGTTGCAACACGATGGCACATTAGCCAGAAGTTGTGACAAAAAACGCTGAAAAACAGCTGAAGCTGACGCACAACCAAAAGGCAAACGCAGAAAACGGAACAACCCCAACGACGTGTTTATGACAAAATACTGTTGTGATTGCTCGTCGAGGGGCAATTGCAAATATGCTTCACGGAGATCAATTTTGGAAAAGAAACGAGCTTCCCCTAACTTATCCAACAGCTCGTCCGGTCTAGGCAAAGGAAAGGAATCAATGACAGTCTGAGGATTAACTGTCGACTTAAAATCAGCACACAAACGTAACTTGCCAGACGGTTTCTTTATAATAACTAAGGGAGAAGCCCACTGGCTCGCTGAAACGGGTTGAATAACACCGTTGTTTTGCCACCGACGAAGTTCATCTTCTACAGGCGCCCGGAGGGCGTGAGGCACTGGACGAGCACGACAAAATCGAGGCTGAGCATTATCTTTTAACGTAATATGAGCGGCAAAGTTCGCAGCACAACCTAGTTCGTCTTTAAATATGTCACTGTATCGTTTACACAAATCGGTTGTGCTGTCTTGAGGAACAACAACAGAATTAATTTGCAACACATTGTCTTGGATAGACAGGCCAAACAAGTCAAAACAGTCCAATCCGAAAATGTTTACACTGTCTGTAGCGCGGAGCACTGTGAATGAAACTGTTTTTGTATTGCCACGGAATGTGGCTGGCACGCTACATACACCTAACACAGGAATCTGTTCTCCACTATAAGTAGCCAAAGAATGTTTTGCCGCTGAAAGTTTAGGGCGGCCGATAGCCGCATACGTAGCACTATTTAAGAGAGTCACAGACGCACCAGTGTCTAATTGAAAATTGAAGGTCTTATCCTGGATGCGTAGTTTCACAAATAGTTTATTACACTGTCTCTGGATCGGTGCAGTGGAGGCGGAAGACACAAAATCAGCGCGTTTAGCGCATGTCCGCTGCTTACGACAACTCGTGGGTTGGGCGGGTGGAACAACAACTCCCGCTTCACTTGCAGTCTGTACATTACTGTTTACAGCGTTTGAATTACGCTTGGGTCGCACTGCAGAGGGCTGGGTGGGTGGCTTATTGCGAACAAGTTTATTACCCACACGAACCGTGGAAGAGTCTTTAAACGCGACCTTCTGGGCGGGCTGGCTGTGAAGAACATGAATATCCATGGGCTGGGCAGCACTAGAATTGTTCTTGCGTTTACGCAAACAAACAGTCTGGATGTGTCCTTTCCTTTGACAAAAGTGACAAACCGCGTTTCTCAACGGGCAACGTTCACGAGGATGAGCAAGAACACACTTAGGGCAAGACTTAACTCTATCATTTTGCACATGCGGCTGACGAATGTGTTTAACATGACGCGGCCGGCTAGTGTTTACAGTCTGACTCTGCCGGTGGGGCCGCGGGCGTGACATAACTTGCTTAGCACAGGCAATTTGAGAAATACTTGGCTGATCTAACTCACACTCAGCATAGTCAAAAGTATCTTGGGCTTCAATGATGTTCATCACAGTCTCTAAGGACGGGTCAGGCAACTTTAAGATAGCAGCACGAATACGAGAATCTGCAATGTTTTGAGTAATAGCGTCTCGTAACATGACATCACTGTAGGAAGCTCCACACACACAATTAAATCGGCACTGACGGGTGAGGCCCCGTAAATCTGTTAACCACTGTTTATTAGATTGATGTGGCAGTTTCTTTAATCTGAAGAACTTGAATCTGGCTGCTGCCACATGAACTCGCGACTCGAAATACTCAGCAAGCTTGTTAACAACAACGTCATAGTCTAAAGCTTCCGGCTGGGATTCCGGGAACAACTTACAAAGGAGTCGATAGATTTCCACGCCTGCAGTGGAAATTAAATAAAGCTGCCGCTCAGTACCTGTGATTTTGTAGACTGTCATGTGCGCCTGCAACTGCGCGAAATATTCTCGCCATTCTTCTCTGGATTCATCAAAAGCCCGGAACTGTGGTGCTGCCTGTGCTTGTTCCTTTTGTGTTGGAGGATTAGCCGCTTGTTTGGCGATTGCTTCCACCAGACTTTGTATTTGCTGACTCTGTAACAAGATCAACTGTTGTAATTCGGCAGACATAGTGAACACAAATTAAACCAGCCCCCAAAAGTTTATCGCTATAATTAGTATAACAAGAACAAGTTGAACCAGCCCTGCACACGAGTTCGGAAGACCTCGTCGCCAGTTTTGTGGCGGTGTTCGTAGCGACCAACACTTGGCTGTGGAAATGGCTTACGAAGTCACCGCCACACTTTTAATAGCGGGCCGACCGGTCCGCTGGAACAGTGAACAGAAAGATGAAAGCCCAAACACTCAGATTAAATAAAAGTCGGTACTTATCTTTATTCACTAAGATACAGAAACAAGGTCGTGAACTCCGTGTCTACGGAAATCTGTCTAGTTCAAGTCGGAGCGGCTAGGTCAGCGTCGGCTGACGACAAACAACAACTCTGCTGCGATGAACACACAACTGACTAGCAAGTACACAATTCGGTGGCGAGTACACAACTGAGCGGCGAATGCAGAACTGTCCTAGCTCTCGCGACTCCAGCGCTTAAGAAGCCAGAAGCCAGCGGTGGCGCGTGCAGACTTGCGGCGATTTGCTGTCTCGCTGGCGCTGCTTATGCGGACGGCGTCCGGACTTTGATGCTGCCAACCTTTTGGCAGCGGGCTCGGTTGGCATTACTGGCTAGGACATAACACATCCTATACCAGTGTTGGACTCCGTGAACATTCTGTGCCATCCTGCACCAATGATCAGAGGCTGACAGTAGTTGAACTACGAAATTACCGTCCCGCGCGTGGGCTGCCGTTAACGCGACGACACAAACGATTGCGTTGGGAGCAGTGCCGTGGCCGGGAGGCACTTATGAATGGCAGAGCATTGTCTTCAGCGATTGGTCGTGGCCCTACACGACCATCGCACCACTATCGCATGACAATCGTCGTGAAGCATGTCGAGCATGATGTCCTCGGCAGAGATGGGGTCCTCCCAATCTGTTGGAGAGGCACAGCGGTATTACTTCTGGTGTCGTGGTGTGAGGAGCCGTTTGGTGTGATTTCAAGGAACAGCTGGCGGTGATTAAGGGAAGTGTGACGGCACAGCGGTAGGTCAGGGACATCCTACGTCCTTACGTGTTACCTCTCACGCAACTGTACCGTGGTCTCATCTTCAATAGGACAATGGATATCAAGGACCACTTACTACAGCTGTGGGCCAGCTGGCCTCAGTATAGGATACAACGGCGTTACGGCGCCCTTACCAACCGAATTATTGCACTTACACCAGGTGACAGTATGTGTGCAACACCATAAAGGGAAAAACAGCATTTACTGCCGAGATTCTGTAACTTTCACTCGGTATTGTAACAACTGAAATAATGGTAAAAGTTTCTTACTTCCGTCTTCACGTCTCGCCCGGGTCTTTATAACTACTGGACCGCGGGCTCCTCTGCGTCCTCGGAGCCGGTCGAGCCATTCAAGTTGGTTACTGGTGTTGAGGGTGGGAGGGGGGGGGGGGGGGAGGGAGTGAGGTCGGGGTCCCGCCGCCTCGTCCCGGTGTGGCCTGCGAGGCCTGTTTACTCCATTAGCCGCCACCGGCCTGCCTCCACCCGTGCGCTCTCGTTATATCCGTGCTAAAGTTGTGTCCCATGTGGTGCTGAGTTGGAAGCTGCTATCGCATACCCTCTGAACCCCCGTGAAGCCGTCAAGTTTCATTTGTTTTCCTGCTGCCCTTATGGGTGCTTCACCTTCTTGTCAGGTACTCTAAGTGCTCCGTTAAGAGCTCAGAGATTTTATTGCCAACAGCTGGAAATCAGAGCTATCACGGGTATCTGGGGAGACTTCTTGAGGCATTGCAACTTGATTCTCAAAGGTGCCACAGTAAACAAGTAATGCTTTGAATCGAGAGGACATATTTTCAGAAGGTGTACTACATCAGATTTTTATGATAAAACCAAGCAAGAGAAACAGCGCGGCCAATGGTTTATCCAAGGAATATATACTGTGAATAAATGTTGTCGGTTTGATAGTGCACGAGTTCAAATGGTTCAAATGGCTCTGAGCACTATGGGACTTAACATCTGTGGTCATCAGTCGCCTAGAACTGAGAACTACTTAAACCTAACTAACCTAAGGACATCACACACATCCATGCCCGAGGCAGGATTCGACCCTGCGACCGTAGCGGTCACGCGGCTCCAAACTGAAGCGCCTAGAACTGAATGGCCACACCGGCCGGCAGTGCACGAGTAAAATTGTCGAAGGAATGTGTCGGGCAGCGCTTGTTGTGCTACGGGGTACAAAGGAGTACATACTGCCCAGTCGCATTCATGTGAGCAGCTGTCAAAAGCCTGGATAGCCATCTTTTTCAGCGCGAACAGCGGCGAGACGTGCAGAGACAGAGTCGGTGACTGTCTGGGAGGTACCGACAGGGATGTGAAGCCGTGAAGACTCCTGTCCCGTGGCCAGCTGCGCCAGGTTTCTCATAAGAAACTCTTTCAGTGGGATGTCGCAAAAAGTGAATGACGCTTACGCCCTTCGACGCCCCCACATGCTGCCTACCTTGCAGCCACAGTATTGGCTACTAATGGCATCAGGGAGCGGGTCTGGAGGCATCCAGTGCTGAGTACAGCCTGCGGCTACGGAGCGTAGGTGAACTGCTTAGTCGACGAGCAGCTCACAACAGTGCTACAGTGATAGTTACGTTGATACAAAGTACACCAATGATAACGATAAACAACGCATACATTGCGTTATATGTACAACAACAGTTGCCGAAGCTGACATTTTGTCATAGAGGAATCCACGGAAATTCTTAGAGTGAGAAAGAGGTGGCAGATACAATAATAGCATTTCTGTAAGATGAGGCAGTGGGATGTGTGCTGTGGCCTACCCTCGACTGTGCGGACAATTTGCAGGAGGAGTAGTATGATGACGATACGTTCTTGGCAACCAAAGGTGATACTGAAACAAGTCTCTAACCGTGTCGCATAATAAGTAGTAGTGAAACGTAGTAAAGGACAAACTTCGTCGAAGGAGCGGGTACTAGACATAATTACGTACATGCAAGATCATGCGCAACATAGTAAGAAAACAATTATGAGCGTATTTCGAATAAGTCCGCAGCAATATGACCGTGTAGTGCATACCAAAGACTACTGATATTCAAAGGATGACAAGGCGCACTTGGTACAAAACTGGTATTTTCACGTTTCAAGAATGGCTCTGAGCACTATGGGACTCAACATCTTAGGTCATCAGTCCCCTAGAACTTAGAACTACTTAAACCTAACTAACCTAAGGACATCAGACACACAAATGCCCGAGGCAGGATGCGAACCTGCGACCGCAGCAGTCCCGCGGTTCCGGACTGCAGCGCCAGAACCGCACGGCCACCGCGGCCGGCACGTTTCAAGAATACTCGATACGATATACAAGATGGACATGATAGTGGCCCACTACGTGATGCACATGAAGTTGCGCGCGGCGTAGATTACAGTGATTTCTAGAAACGCAGTGAATAGCTGCATAACTTCAGAGAGTGCTACACAGTAGGAGGACGTAAGATAATGAAATTTCAAACAAAGCGTCAAATTGACGATCCTCAGCAAACAGTGGAACTGGCCTGAAAATTTGTAGATGAGGTAAACTTATGCTATCCTTCAGTAAGGAATTTGTTTTCAACTCCCTGAAATTGGGATTTGAAGAGGAAATGCATATGAAACGAACTCTCGAAATTAGAGATAGCAAGTGAGTTTTATCAAGATCAACTAGCATCAATGCCTTAACGTATTCGTGTAAATTATGCAGACTGTTAACCTAGATGGTAAATTGGTTGGAAAGTTTAATAACTTACAGTATGGAATATTTACGTCTCAGTGACTAAGAGTGGGAAAATGGCCATAAGAGGACTACAACTATGGTGCGAGCACTGCTTTTGGCCAATACTGGTCAAAATAATTTGCTTTTGCTTGATTCCTGGTATGCGCACAAAAGTCGTATTAGTTTAGAGCAAACTATCTCTCCTGAGAAGTGTGTCATGCAGCCGTTCATACCACCTGAAACCACTCGACAAATTCAGCCTCTCGATGTTTGTTTTTCCGTACCTATAAAACATATCATTGCACTATCCACAGCTACCCATTAAAGGATAGCCAATTTTACGATAAGCTCCACGACAAACTCTTTCGCATTCGGTTGCATGTCATCACATTCCATTGGCTCTTATCACCCCGTTACATTAATATGGTCCTGCGTGCCTTCTTTCAGATTGGATACGTAACTGAAAGTCCTGTAGCTCCCAAGGAGTTCACCTTCCATCTTGATAGTGGGAACCTCTGTGATCACTGTGCAATTGATGGTTTATTCTAAACATTTCTTGAATGTCGGCGATGTCCATTTTGTAAAGTCTAACACATACATCCCATACAAAGTTGTTCTCTGCACCTGCCGGACGCTCATTTTCTGCCGATACACTGGTAAGTCTTTAGCAGCCAATATTTCTCTGCCATTATTGTTAACACAGTACTTTGAAGTGAACGTTACTAAAGGTTGAAGTAGCGACATCTCACTCAATGGGTTTTTTGTCAGTTGAGTGTCCATGATTCGAAAGCCCGCTCGAGGTGGTCCCACTGATTCAGAATTGGGTGCAAATCCGGGGAGTTTGGTGGACAGGGGAGTACAGTGAACTCAGCCTGGTGCTGTTGCTGTGTAACGCGTGGCACTGTCCAGCTCGCAGAGGCCATCGTGCTGAGGAAAAACAAACTGCAAGCAGGGGTGGACGTGGTCCCCAAGGAGAGATGCGTAATTGTGTTGCTCCACTTTGAATTCCATAATTACGAGTTTACCCAAGGGATACTACGAAAACTTTTCTGACTTCTTGCTGCATCAGCCAAGGACCTCGCTCTGTAAGCTTCTCTAGCGAGAATTTGGGAAGTGCGGTGTTTAACACGAGGCTTGTGGGTACCTGCTACGAATATCTATCCAGGAATTTACGTCAGTACAGAAAACCACCCTTCAAACAATGACGTGTGCTACAGATTTAGAGGCCAATTGTTATATGCCCAAGCTCACTGATTGCAGTACTCACATCTTTCTCACTAATTGTCAAACTAATCAAATTATTTCCTTCAATGACATGGAATCTTAAAATCATTGATATCAGGATATTATCTGCTTGAATTATAGTCTGTACTAAGGAACACGAAAATGTTTATTTCCAATCAAATACAAGCTTGGATATTCGTAAGTACACTGACTGATAAACTTAGGTAGCATACACTGAGAAAAATTAATTGGGGTTGGCAAAGTGGAGGAAGTGAAGGAAGGAATTTCAAGACTTTTTGCTTGATGAAATGAACGGACAACGGAATTTAACAAATTAATACAAAAGTGAAAATGGTCGAACCTCCTTGGTTGGTGGTCCCATTAACTTGCAAGTCCAGCGGATCTCGCTGTTAAATACGGCTCAACTTTAGTCGTGAACTAACCCCTGTGTGAAATGGCACTGCCTAAGCTGCGAGGATCTCACGTACACCCACACAAGTATCAAGATAGCTGATAAAATGCGCAGTGTGTTGTCTCAGAAGAAATCTCCAACGGACAGCTATCTTCTCCAGAAGCTGCCCAAGTGCGCTCCCGTAGCCGGCATTTATAGTCGACGGCTCTGCTGGCCGAATCCTTCTTTTTCCACGACCCCGAAAACCGAAGTCCTCACTCTCCGCCTGCCACTTTCCTAGTGTCCTTACTTCACGCCGCCCACAGGCAGTGTGTCCTTACTTTACTTAAGCTCCGTAAAATTTCGACATTACTCCACGTGGAGCAGTCAAAAAAATATGTTAAAACATCATTGCGAGCGTTATTCCACATCTCTGCACTAATCGCACGCTTTGTAACATTAGAAAATCCCACTCCATACGGTTTTTAAGCATGCTTCTAACATGGCATAGTGCGTACCCAATCGCAGGCCTTACCGTCACTATTTCTTCAGAGGGACGCTGGGACGCTGGAGAGAGCCGACCCAATCCTAAGAATCCTTCTAGCCAGTGGTTCCCACGTCGAATGCCACAGAGCTCCGCACACCACTCTGACCCGCGTTCACTTCTCGCTTAACGGAGTTTTTTTCTCGTTGTCAGCTAAGGAGACGGAACGTGGCATCGCCGTTTCACCTCAGGAATGTTCGCCCTGTGTTCAGAGCATAAAATATACCCGGCGACGCTCTGCCGGTGCCCCGGGCTCCGTTTGACAAAATCCGCCCAACACAACAGACCATTGTATTCGCCGCCGGAAAGGAGCCATGCTGATGCAGACCTCTCTCTGCACCAGACGCAGCGCCTGCTCACCCCTCCCCCCCCCCCCCCCCATCCACCCAACGAGCCGCTCGTTGCTTTTAGAATGTGCCGCCCCCCTCCCCCCCCCCCACCCTAAAGGTCACAAATGCTTTTCTATCCCTGGTAAGGCAAAATACCTCTTTTCGTTCCACGGCTAGTCCCAGACAGCAATTTTCAGCAAAATGCTTTCACCCACCAACCAAACCACAGACCAACCATTGTCAATAACGCTAAATACATCCCCCTAACCATGCAGCACAATTAATTACCCAATTAACTGGTCCCATAATCATGTCTTATAACCCGATTACGATCTTAATGTGAAAGTCTTAAAGTCTCGTAAAGTCGGCCATATTGGCTCCAGCTGCTTTGGTTCCTATGCGCTCGTGCGTTAGTCGAGGCCACTGAAGCACATAAAAGCAGTTAGCAGAATTAGCGAATAAAAATTTACTGTCAAGTCAGCTTTCCTTTTCTTAATTCGCACTGATAATTGGATTACTGAACAACACGCAGCCTAAAGGCGGAGTGATCTGGAATGGGACATGAACTCCAACCCACTATCACTATCCAACTTCATAGGGGAAGCGTAGAGTAGGTCAGTGCTGTGGATCTGTTCCGCACCTGGTAAATAAGACAATTTAAAAAGCTTCAAGTCTGCTGCAGGTATTTTGAAACCTTGCCACTTCAACAGAAGACTCAGTCGATACGTCGCCACGCGAACAGATGAGTCAGCCGACACGTCGCCACGCGTACGTGAGGATGAAGAACAGCTCCTGCACACACACACCGTTCCTGTCAACCCACTCACGATGTCCAAAACACTTAAGACCGCTCGTCAGTTCTGAACCATTAAAATAGTGGTTTTTCTGTAGTGTTAACAGATGGAATAATCCGACAGCTATGAAATCAAAAGCTTTGTCATTATACCGTTCATTGATTAATATACAGCTTGAAAATTATTGAATTACGAGGGCCGTTCAGAAAGTAACCTCCGGTTGATTTAAAAAAATACACCAAGTTAAATAAAAATATTTTAATATATACATCTTACAACTACATCTTTGCACTATTTTTCTACATAGTCCCCATAGCGATTGAGGCACTTATCGTATCTCTTCACAAGCTTTGAAATTCCTTCTGCATAAAAATCACCCGCTTGTGCCTGGAGTCAGCCTGTGACCGCATCTTTGAGCTCTTCGTCGTCATCAAACCGCTGTGACCCGAGCCATTTCTTCAAATGCATGAAGAGGTGATAATCACTTGGCGCCAGGTCTGGGCTGTAAGGTGGATGGTTGATAACGTCCCACTTGAAGGACTCAAGAAGGGCCGTTGTTCTGCGAGCAGAGTGAGGACGGGCGTTATCGTGCAAAAAAACGATACCGGAAGTCAGCATACCACGGCGTTTGTTCTGTATAGCCCGTCGTAACTTTTTTATTGTTTCACAGTACACGTCTTGATTAATGGTCGTACCACGTTCCATGAATTCAACCAACAACACCCCTTTGGCATCCCAAAACACCGTTGCCATCAGTTTTCTGGCAGAAAAATCTTGCGAGGCTTTTCTTGGTTTGGTAGGCGAATTTGAATGTGCCCACATCTTTGATTGTTCTTTTGTCTCAGGGTTCACGTACTTAATCCAGGTTTCGTCACCGGTCACGATTCTGTTTAACAATGGTTCTCCTTCGTCCTCATAACGTGACAGAAAGTCTAATGCAGAGGCCATTCTTTGAGTTTTGTGGTGGTCGGTAAGAATTTTGGGCACCTATCGTGCACAGAACTTACGGTAACCCAATCTTGCTGTCACTATCTTGTACAAGAGAGTCTTAGAAATCTGTGGAAAACCAGTAGACAACTCCGACATTGAGAAACGTTGATTTTCACGAACTTTTGCATCAACTGTCTGAACGAGTTCGTCAGTCACCAATGATGGTCTACCACTCCTCTCTTCATCATGAACGTTTTCTCGTCCACTTTTAAATAAACGTACCCATTCACGGACAACTCCTTCACTCATAACTCTTGGTCCGTACACGGCACAAAGCTCACGATGAATAGCTGCTGCAGAATATCCTTTGGCTGTAAAAAACCTTATGACAGCACGCACTTCACATTTGGCGGGGTTTTCTATTGCAGCACACATTTCAAACTGCCACAGAAACTAAACTAGCGCAGGTACGACGTTCACTCGACCACGGCTTGATGCCGACTGACCTGTTGAGTGCATGAACGCACAGATGGCGTCGCTACTCCCCCCACAACCTGCACTGTGACCAATCGGAGGTTACTTTCTGAACCGCCCTCGTATTTGAAATAAATTCGTCATAACTTCTGAATGATTTGCGTCAGGACGTTCAAACTGCACGGTTGGCCGCGGGGCATGATGGGAATTAACGTGCGTTGTATGGTTTCGCTTAGTGACGAAGCCCATTTTCGTTTGAAAGGGTTCGTCAGTAACCAAAACTGGGGCATTTGGGGGACTGAGAATCCGGATTTCGCGATCGAGAAGGCTCGTCACCTCGACGGGTGACTCTGTGGTGTGCAGTGTCCAGTCACGGAATAATCGGTGTGATATTCCTTGATGGCACGGTGAAGTTTTTGGAACATGATTTCATCCTCTTTATCCAAAGTGACCCTGATTTCTACAAGATGTGGTTCATGCAAGACAGAGTTCGATCCTATCGAAGCAGGGGAGTGTTTGATGTCCTGTGGGAGCACTTTGGGGACCGCATTCTGGCTCTGGGGTACCCAGAGGCCACTGGCATGGGACGCGATTGGTCGCCATATTCTCCAGATCTGATAACATGCGACTCCTCTTTCTGCGGCTATATTAAAGACAAGGTGTACCGCACTAATTCCAAACCACTGCTGAGCTGAAACCAGCTATTCAGGAGGTCATCGACAGCAACGATTTTCCGGCACTGCAGCGGGTCACGCAGAATTCCGCTATTCGTCTGCGCCACATCATCGTCAGTGATGTCAGGCATATAGAACATGTCATAACCTGAACTCGAATGTCTGTAATGACGTTTACATGTTGAATATAGTTCAATAATTGTCACCCTGTACTTGTATTTGTAACAAATAACTTGGTGCTTCCCCAATAAAAGTTGTCACCACTTGACAAAAAAGAAATATACTTTACTGACCTTAACGTCACAGTCACTCTCCCGTTCAACGTCATATGTTTCTACCAGGTGGAATAATGCTACCAGATACATATTATGGATGTCAGTGACATATGATGAGAATGGAATACTATCTCAGGATCTTCTAGAACTGTCTTGCGTAAGGGATGACTGTCTCCTATACTTAACTGAGAACAAGTTATGGGATAGTGCAGGTCCTTTTTTCCGAAATTTGTGTTTTTGATAATGATAACACTTGCAGCAACCAAACTGTGTACTACATGGCGAACATTTTCTAACAGAGTGGTGATACAGCAACACACTGGCAAGTGACATTTCAGCTACCACGAACCTACTTGTATAAGTGGGATTCGTAGTCTGCATCTTGAAACTGGATGCAGGAAAAGGTTCACTGCATTCAGATGCCTTACGCCTACCACAACGGATCTGTGACTTCATCAAAAAGATTAGCCATCCCATCCCTGCCGAGATGTGTCGGCATCGAACACATCATGGGGATTATGGTTCGTGCATAGCCGCCTAGCAAACTGTCTTAAATCTCATGTGAAGCTGAATTTCCGCACGTGAAAGCGCTTACAATACCCTTAAAGGCATGTCCTACCGGCCTTCCCGTCAGAGTTTTCTATACGTTTCTTTCTTCGTCGATTCTACTGAGAAATTCCACATTCTTTGTCTTACAAGTCCATCTGATTTCCTATATTTTTCTGTAGCACCACATCTCAAACGGTTTGATTCTCTTCTGTTTCGGTTTTTCCACTGCCATGACAACCATACATATCTGTGTCACAGTGTACATTGATAGAAATTTCCTCCTCAGATTAAGGCCGATGTTTGATACTAGCAGTGTTCTCTTGGTCAGAAACTGTTGTGTTGGCAGAAGAGCCAACACCATGTTACTAGAGGAGGCCGAAATGCACGCGTTTTAGCTCACGCAGGCTGGCGTGAGGAGGGAAGGACTATACTGACGTGAGGTTTGGAACATGACAGGGAATTAGAATTCAGAAAGCAGAAATAATTAGTTTGATACTTAACTTTAATCCATTAATGATGAACGTCGCTCTTGGCGGTACATGACTCACAATATTATCTGTTCAGAAGACATAGTAACTGAATATGGCGCCTTGCTAGGTAGTAGCAAATGACGTAGCTGAAGGCTATGCTAAACTTTCGTCTCTGCAAATGAGAGCGTCTCTATACAGTGAACCATCGCTAGCAAAGTCGGCTGTACAACTGGGCCGAGTGCTAGGGAGTCTCTCTAGACTAGACCTCCCGTGTGGCGGCGCTCGGTCTGCAATCACTGATAGTGGCGACATGCGGGTACGACGTATACTAACCAACCGCGGCCGATTTAAAGGCTACCACCTAGCAAGTGTGGTGTCTAGCGGTGACACCACAGAAACGTCCTCTGCTGCTGTGAAAATCTGCCTCTCATGTCCTGCTTGCTTTGTACGGCGTATGCCATTTCGTTTGAAAGGTAGCAGAATTCCTTAACTTGGTTTACTTCGTAGATTTTAATGTTGAGTTTACAATTAATCTCATTTCTGCTACTCCTCATCACTTTCTATTTTCTTCGATTTAGACGCAGTCCATATTCTGCACTGACTAGATTGTTCGTCCCGTTCAGTATGTCCTGTCACTTGTAACACCTCCGTTGTGTCCCAACCCGAACTGATCGAATAGCAGCCCAATAATTATTATTAATGTGACTGTGTACCTAATGGGGCTGGTAATCGGAATTGACTGCTACGGAAGTTGTTACTTTCCAGTTCGTCCTGTTCAATACTGTGATAATGAAATGTCTGGTAACAAGAAAAACACCAACACAGTTTCACTAATTACGAACCTATATTCGTCTCAAAAACACAAAAAAGGAGACAGCCACTACCTTCGTCATACATATCTAATTACGGCTAATCTCAGCACAGGCTTCTTCATTTTCCATTATCGTCACACGCTAATCCATCACTGCATCCAACACTGCAATCCAACACTGCAATCCAAGGTGATGCCGGCGCGGTAGACGCGAAACCAAATATCGGCCCTAGAAATGTCACTGATCACTTTCGTAATAATACTTCTTCACCTTCTGGGTATTATTCTAGTACAAAGGGGTCTAAACACGGCGATGGCGACTCCCTTCTCCGTTAAAGCCTTGTATGTAAACAAACACCTCCACACACCTCTACCTGCAACATGGCACTCGCTCAACTCCACACTCGCTCTCGCAACACGACACTATCGATTGTTCGCCCTATCGACCTGTGCCGAGTGTAAATTTATAGTAAGGGCCTATGGACCCCTTACATCCCTGCCCTCGAAAACTTCTTTGGAGCCTCTGGCGTAAAAGAATCGGCAAGGAAATTAGATATCATTACATCTGAACAAAACACACAGTGTAAATAATTAATGAAATTACAATTCACCAAATAATCCCTCGACTCCGGTAGTGGGCTGCCTCCACAATAATATTCTACAGATGGTTATTACTTCTTACAAACATGGCATTGTCCAAATCACAATTTTTTATCAAGCAGCAATAATCCTCTATAGTCCATATTGAATGTAACACACAACATTAATCTATCTTAATTAACATAGCATGGTAAATATCTTTATAAACTTATCTTGCATTCAATTACCAAAAATCTTCACTTTCAAAGGTTTGTACGAGTCATTAACTACATATTTGTTATAACTTGCTACAGCAAAGACAAGAAAACAAACTAGTTGAACGCCAGCTACCCCTTTGGTATGCCGTCCTTTCAGCGGGGTTCCTGCCGTCCATAGTACTATCACTCTAACTTATAACTCACTTGGCCAACACGCATTAAAGTTAAGGAAGAAATTCACAACTTATTCATTTGAGTTTTTAACACAAGCAAAATTGAATATCAAAACTAAATATAGCATTTACTCCTTGACTTATGCAATTATTTTACAATCCCTCATACCTCTACAGATTCCATAATATTAAATGCTCCATTATACCACTAAGTACGTCTTACATAACTATTTGCAACACTATAACTAATGTGGTCACCCAATGAAAAATTTTAAACTACTGATCATTTCATTTTGCCAAACATTACTGCCATATGTGAATTCTTATCAAGAAAGCTTAGATGAGAGGTACAATATTTCCTGTTATATTCACATTAATTCAAATCCACCATACGGATATTTGTTATTCATTACACAGTGCCAGAATTCTGCTTCTAAAGCTTGACCTACGTATAACCATAATTGACTCTGATAGCTAACTGGATACATGAATTACTCATTACTCATGAGTTACACTTTGTTTTATCAGCATACTTCAGATAAACATGCATACCTACAAATAACTTGCAAACAGATGTTGCTCATGTGCTAAATGACATACCTCAATACTTCAAACATCTCATACTCCATACATTTCATTACACATATCTCCCTCAACTTAACAGCAACTTCAACTGCAAATAAATATACATCTTCAAACTACATCAATACTCCATATACTTCAATACTTCAAACATCTCATACTCAATACACTTCATTACATATAACTCCCTCAACTTAACAGCAACTTCAGCTGCAAATAAATATATATCTTCAACCTACATCAATCCTCCATATTCACTGCAATAACTACATAAAAATACTACTCCAGGCCCCTTAGCCTCTCCATTCATCATATTTCACATCATTTATTCGAACAACTGTCTCCTCATGTATTTGTTTCTTTATATGTTCATCTTAATTATAAGCTGATACATTACTTCAATTTTCGTACAATTCCTTGACCTTTTCATGCCTCATAAAACAACTCTATAAGATTACACAAACTCTTGTTTAACCAATTAGCTTCCCACGACAATTTCTAAACATTATCTATCTTTTCTGGTTTTCATTTTATTACTTCTGGCACTAATAATTTTGCAATATACTGACACTAAACTGAGCTTTCAACTTATTGATTCTTTGATACCTCACACACTACATCAACAGTAACTACTTATCCTTATTTTAAGTCAACTATAAATTTACTGCATGGTTCCTGACTGAATTACTTGGATGACCACTACCAATCCTAAGAACTACACTAACTCTCTTAACCTACGGATAGAGAAAGATGGTAGAGGAGTGAAACTTGAAATAAGAAATAAAGTCTCACCCAACTGGGAGAGTACCAGTCGCCACTTGGTATACCAGCAAAAGAGTTGCTAGCTCCCTACACCTAACTTTCTTCAATTCGTACCTCGTGATCCCTTTGTCTATCATCTCTTCTCTCATAATTCCTGTCATTATCATCATCATATGTCCCATGATTGTGGTTAAACTGTCGACCATTGCCATGGTTCTTACGTCCATTACCTCCCCCTCTACCTCTGTAATTTGGTGGGCCATTAATCTGACTTTGATGGTAATTATTTCCTCCTTGGTTCTGATCATGCATCTGATTGTTTTCCTGTGCATGAATAGTTTCTAATTGCTCCAATATTTCCATTAAAGTATCCATATCTTTAATCAGGTTTCCCAATAAGTTTTCTAGCATTGTCCGGCTCAATCTTCTTTTTATCCCTGATATCATTATGTCATCACTCAGTGGTTGTTCCAAGGTCTCGTTCAATTCCCACAAATGTTCGGCAAACTCTCTCAATGTTCCGCTCCATGTATTAAGTGAGTTGCAGTGTAGTAGGTCCTCAAGTGCTTCACACTGATGACTTCTGGACCAGTATTTCTTCAAAAATTCCCCTTCAAACTGATCATAACTAGTAGTCGCTTCCTTCTTCCTGACTCCCCAAGTGAAGGCCTCACCTTCCATCCTATCTATTGCAAACTGAATCTTGTCTGCTTCTTTGAAATGTGCTGGGAAAACTCCTTTTAACCATTTCATAAATATCATTGAGTGCAACCCTCCTTCTGGTATAAACTTCTGCCCTGTATTATTTTGGACGTATCGATTATCACTGCTCATCAAGGTAACGACTCTACCTTCCCCAACGGTTAAAGTGGCATTGCTAATTCGTTTATCAATTTCTTCTGCCTTGCTCTCCAATTGTTGCACTCCCTGTTGTAATTACCTGACCTGCACTGCAACCCTCTTGTTATCCTCTTCTCGATGCACGGCTATAGCATTTCTCAGATTGACAGCCAATTGGTTTTGCCTGTCTCCTATCCCCTTAACCACATCATTGCATTGTTTCCGCATCTGCGTCACCTCGGCGATTCGATGATTGCAATTTGTTTCCACTTCGGTGATCCTTTCTCCCAAATCGGCTTTAGTTTCTTCAATATCGCCTTCTATCTTCTTTGTTAACTTTCCTTCCATCTTCTCCACGTCTCCCTGGACTTGGTCTATGCTCTTCTGTAGCTTACTCTCTCTCTCGTTGATGTCCATCTTCAGTTGTTCTTGTAACTTCTGCATTTCCTTCTTCAGATTATATCCTATCTTCATTTGCGATGCTTTGATCTCTTGTGGTAGAGTTTCCTTCAATGATTTTTCTAAGCTTTCTTTGGTTTCTTGTAAATCTTCCTTAAATGATTTGAGGGATATTTCTTCCCTTTCTCTAGCTTCTTGTAAACCTTCCTTTATTGTTGCATTGGTTTCCTTTAGCAAGTCTGCTAACATCGACTGTATATCTGCACCCTCTGAAACTGGCTTATCTCTCGTCGTTTGTCCCGGTGTCTTGGGGTAACTAGTTGAATGTGCTAATGGGCTTTCTAATGACAGTCCATAATCACTGATTCCTGAATCATCTCTGTCTTCCTGTCCTACCCCTTTCCTTTCAACTACTGCCTCACAAACCTGCTTATCTTCAGTAGACATGTTTGGTTTATTTTTAATGCACAGGCAAGTAATATAAAATAACCTCTAGGAACCCAAAACACTCCTAATTACCGCTAAACTAATCAAACAGTAACTGTAGTATCTTCAGAAAATCCCAAAATTGATACAATACTTATGAGTACTGAACATAACGACTCTCAAACCCTAATAATTTCAAATATCAATTTTCACATACACAGCTTATGTAAAATGTTTTAAATAAGACAAATCACACCATTCATTAAATCTATAAATGTAAAATCCCCAAAAACAATGAGCATATCTGTATAATCACAATTTAGACAGCGCAGTATGCATAAATAAGTATACTATATTTCAGAGTATGTTTCGCAAACTTTTCGGAAATTACTGTAATTGGGCACTTTTCCTAGGGTAAAACACAGTTTAAAACTATTTATTGAGAAGACAGTATACTGCAATTTAATGTTATACTAACCAGTTGTCTTCACTCACCAACTGACGTTATCACGAGTCGCGATGTTTTGACGTTTGAAGTGGGCGTGGCGTTGTAGTGCCGCCGGAGCCGTGTGAAGTCGCGCTGAAAATCTGTGGCGAGTCGTCGTAGTTCTAAGTCAGCCGCTCCGTGGCGCTGCAGGCGGGCGTAGTTTGTAGTTCGGCCGCTAGATGCCAGGTTGGCGCTCGGTGTCTCGAAGTCGCACTGATCGCTGTCCAGTGTTGTGCGTCTGTGTCTGACCTACTCCTTGCACAGGTAGTTGGGATGACGTGTGAAATCACCTCACGGATCGAAGCTCTTTGGCGCAGCTGCTGCACGGGTCTGGGTGACGTCATTCCACAATTGCGTCGCCACATAAATTGTCGCCTGCATAACAGTTTATGGGTCCACATGAATTTGCTCGATTTTTGTCATTCAAAGAGCAATTTCGATCATAACATTACTACTAAACACTTCTTTAAAAGCTTTCGTGACGAATTCTTGGCTCGTTTTGTTGTGGTAATGTTCACACGTGTCTTTCTTTGGTGTTCACTTTTCACAGTTTTTCGCGCGGATTTACGCGTTTGCACATTATGACACAGTTTATCGACACTATTACTCTTATCTAATATGGCGAGAAAAACAGTTTATTCAGAATCATAAGACGCTATTACTTCGTACTGTTCAAAATGCACTGATTCTTGCCGCGATTTTAAAGTTTATACTCTGTCTTCATCCGAAATTGGAAAATATTTTCTCGCGTTAAGCAAGATAGAATTACCTATTGTTCTTACTATTCGTCCAAAGATTGCACTTGTCCTTTCACGGTAAGCCAAGGTGTAACACCTCCGTTGTGTCCCGACCCGAACTGATCGAATAGCAGCCCAATATTTATTATAAATATGACCGTGTACCTAATGGGGCTGGTAATCGGAATTGACTGCTACGGAAGTTGTTACTTTCCAGTTCATCCTGTTCAATACTGTGATAATGAAATGTCTGGTAACAAGAAAAACACCAACACAGTTTCACTAATTACGAACCTATATTCGTCTCAAAAACACAAAAAAGGAGACAGCCACTACCTTCGTCATACATATCTAATTACGGCTAATCTCAGCACAGGCTTCTTCATTTTCCATTATCGTCACACGCTAGTCCATCACAGCATCCAACGCTGCAATCCAACACTGCAATCCAAGGAGATGCCGGCGCGGTAGACGCGAAACCAAATATCGGCCCTAGAAATGTCACTGATGACTTTCGTAATAATACTTCTTCACCTTCTGGGTATTATTCTAGTACAAAGGGGTCTAAACACGGCGATGGCGACTCCCTTCTCCGTTAAAGCCTTGTATTTCAACAAACACCTCCACACACCTCTACCCGCAACATGGCACTCGTTCAACTCCACACTCGCTCTCGCAACACGACACTATCGATTGTTCGCCCTATCGACCTGTGCCGAGTGCAAATTTACGGTAAGGGCCTACGGACCCCTTACAAACTCCTTCTCGAATCTATTGAGGATAGGGATGTCATCAGGGACTCTTGTCTTTTAACGCTGAATTTTAGTCCCGCTCTTGAACCTTTCTCTTATTTCCGTGATTTCTTCTTCCATGTATATACTAAACAGTAGGGGTGAAAGACTACATGTCTTTCTTACTCTCTTTTTATTCCGACTACTTTGCTCGTTGTCTTTCAATGTTATTGTCTCGTAATGGTTCTTGTACACATTGTACACCGATCAGACAAAACATTATGACCACTGGCCACACGCCGCGACATTCGATGCCACCTGGTGGCGTTGCGGGTACGCGATTAGCTAACAAAAGTATGTGAGCGGAGCAGACACGGGCAGGAAATCACCCCCAACGAAGATATGGGCTGCGAAAGGGAAGAACCGTTGATATAAGCAACTCTGACACACTCTGACAAAGGACAGATTATTATTTCGCAGGGCCTGTGAACAAGTATGTCGAAAACGGCGAAGGTGGGGGAATGTTCATGTGCTATTGTCGTTAGCACCTACGGAAAGGGGTAGAATGACAGTGAAACTGTCATGAAGCACTAAATGTTTGGAGTCCAAGAATCTTAACAGAACGTGGGGGTCGGAGGCTTGTCTGTTATGTAAAGAAGGACAGATAGTGACTTGGGGAATCTCTACCGAAAGAGCACAGTGCTGGTGCACGAGCAATTATTTCGGACCACACCGTTCATCGTACGTTGTTGAAAAAGGAGCTCCGTAGCAGACCACCCCTACGTGTTATCTTTCAGCAGTATAACTGTTTGTGCGACAGTGGTTTGAGGAGCATTAGGTGGTCTCACTTTGTTGTCTCTGTGACCAAATTGGCCTGATGTGAATCGTATGGACTCCATCTGGTTCACTACCGGGCTGGACTCGCATTCGGGAGGACGACGGTTCAATCCCGTCTCCGGCCATCCTGATTTAGGTTTTCCGTGATTTCCCTAAATCGTTTCAGGCGAATGTCGAGATGGTTCCTTTGAAAGGGCACGGCTGGTTTCCTTTCCAATCCTTCCCTAACCCGAACTTGCGCTCCGTCTCTAATGACCTCGTTGTCGACGGGACGTTAAACACTAACCACCACCACCACCACTATCGGGCGCCATAACCGCGTACGCAAATCAGCGGTCCGTTATTTGCGAGAGTTAAACGACCTGTGCGTAAACATGTAATACCACACATCTTCGCAAAGCTACCAACAAACTGTCGGATCCCTGATGCGCACAGAATGATGATCCAACATTCAGAGGCTACTGTTAAGACACACCCTGATGCGCAGCATCAGTGATGTACCGCATTCCAAAGACGGACAGACAAGCTATTAGGCAGGTCGCCATAATGTTTTTGTTCCTCCGTTCCTACAGCCAGTCCTTACCTGTAGCTTAATCTTATTTTCTTCAGAATGTCGAACATGACTCATAACTATACACAAATTCAATGTACATGGATACTTGTATATACAGGGAGTTTCTGTAAGAGCGTGCAAAAATTGTAACAGGACGTAGAGAATGCTCCAGTGAACAATTTGAAGCAGAGAACCTGGGGTCGGGAAAGCCATATAAAGGAGATATGGAAGTAAACTTGTCTACCGCTTTGTTTAGCGTTACTGTTTTCCAGCTTATTTACAACCAACATGCGTACAAGTTTACACGTACTATGCTGTTTGTTTACATGCACATTCTTTACTTTCTGCAAGGAAACAAGGACGACGATCCCGGTTACAAGGAATTTATGATACAGTTTTGGTTTATTTTACTTGTCCATAGTGTGACTCTGTTGTATCGTGTATACACTATCCCACGACAGAACGTCCTGTTCGTGAGGGGATACCTCTGTGCTGTATTTTCTGGTCACTGGACTGGAAGGGGAGGTAATATACCGTGGCCTGCGAGTTAACCTGACCTGAATCCTTTTGATTATTTCCTATGGGGATATCTAGAGTAACTTCTGTATGAGACCCCAGAGGATAGGGAGATGGAATTAGTCCTGCAAGGTTCGCAGGAGAGCTTCTGTGAAGTTTGGAAGGTAGGAGACGAGGTACTGGCGGAATTAAAGCTGTGAGGACGGGACGTGAGTCGTGCTTGGGCAGCTCAGTCGGTAGAGCACTTGCCCGCGAAAGGCAAAGTTCCCGAGTTCGAGTCTCGGTCTAGCACGCAGTTTTAATCTGCCAGGAAGTTTCATATCAGCGCACACTCCGCTGTAGAGTGAAAATTTCATTCTAGGAACATCCCCCAGGCTGTGGCTAAGCCATGTCTCCGCAATATCCTTTCTTTCAGGAGTGCTAGTTCTCCAAGGTTCGCAGGAGAGCTTCTGTGAAGTTTGGAAGGTAGGAGACGAGATACTGGCGCAATTAAAGCTGTGAGGACGGGACGTGAGTCGTGCTTGGGTAGCTAAGTCCATAGAGCACTTGCCCGCGAAAGGCAAAGTTCCCGAGTTCGAGTCTCGGTCCGGCACACAGTTTTAATCTGCCAGTAAGTTTCATATCAGCGCACACTCCGCTGTAGAGTGACAATTTCATTCTATGGACTTAGTTGCCAGAATTGTAGCTGCCTGAGATGTGATTCAAAACACACCAGTGATATTTGTGAGGGTTCATCAGAACCTTGTCTGCCGATTTCATGCTTGCATTGAGGTTGATGGCCGTCAGTTTCAGCACATAGCGCGAGATAGAGTACAAATGATACGTTCATTGTGTCAGTGATGGTATTTGTCGTTAACTGTAACTAACGTAAATAAAAAAGTACACAGTACCATGATTTTATTGTTCTTATTACTCCTTAAGCTGGCTTCCCAGACCGCAAGTTCCCTACGTTAAATTTTCACTGCAGTGTCCTCTATGCCCTGTTAAATTTTTGCAACCTCTTACGGAAGCACCATGTATAGTATCGAGGCTACGTGTATGAGGCATTACACGGGGAACCCTAACACATTCTTCTGTCCTTTCCGCACTAATCCGTTATTAATGATGACTGACTTTCGCTCAGTGAGATTTCCCTTGGTAATATATAATAATAGGTCACAGTTTTTCTGCTAAAACTGTAAAAAGCCGTACAGTAATTTTTGGTGTCCATAGTCGTCGCAAATTGTATGAGTATAAAAGCCACACGTTAACACACATATGACACTGAGAGGATGGCAACACGCTTGGGATGATATACTAGAAGGATTTGCCATTCGATCTTCCCACACAGCACTTGCTGAAATAACTCTTAAAATAAAGCAAAGTGAAAGGTATACTTTGTTGCGGAATCCTCAGTGAGTAGCAGAAAACGTAAGTAAACAAGCGAAGCTGAAAAGCACTTTTGTTATGATAAATTGATATGTATTAGTATATTTTGTGCTGGGTGGGTCAGACATTGTGTAAAAAAACGAAAATAAGACAAAAAGTGCCTTTATTGTGGACTGTGCACGAATTTGTAATGAGAATTGTGCCTCTGCGAATCACGTACCAGAAATGCAGGGACATTGCGATCTTCTCAGCTATTGGTTCTACCTGACGTCTCTGCTGCCATGAAATGATAAGAGCTCTACAACACACAAGCCGGCCGCTGTGGCCGATCGTCTCTAGACGCTACGGTCGCAGGTTCGAATCCTACCTCGCACATGGATGTGTGTGATGAACTTAGGTTAGTTAGGTTTAAGTAGTTCTAAGTTCTAGGGGGCAACGGCCATGCTGCAGTGGATACACCGATTGCCGTGAGATCACCCAAGTTAAGCGCTGTCAGGCGTGGTCGGCGCTTGGATGGGTGACCATCCAGGCCTCGGTGCACTGTTGCAATTTTTCGGGGTGCACTCAGCCTCGTGATGCCAATTGAGGAGCTACTCGACCGAATAGTAGCGACCTCGTTGAAGAACACCATTTTACGACCGAGAGAGCGGTGTGCTGACCCCACGCCCCTCCTATCCGTATCCTCCACCGAGGATGACACGGCGGTCGGATGGTCCCAGTAGGCCACTCGTGGCCTGTAGACGGAGTTATAACTTCTAGGGAACTGGTGACCTCAGATGTTAAGTCCCATAGTGCTCAGAGCCATCTACAACATACAGAAATAAGTGGAGCACAGACGAGCAAAAACAAGCGACGCCAATAAGTAAATTTTAAATAATAATTCTGTTGCAAGCAGGAACATGTTTATGTTTCCGGTATGAACAGACTAGAAAATATCGGAAACCAGGCTCTCAGTCCACTGAAATATTATAATCAAGTTGACACAGGAAATATTGCGATGGAGAAGGGAGAACTTTTGCTCCCCTCCTCTCGGAGTTATTAAGCTATTAAGCAATAGAAACTGCGCACGGGGAGAAGGATGGCGCTGCTTCATCTCCTGTGCGCGGCGCTTGTAAGTGTATTAATAGCTGAGAGTAATATTATTAAGGCGGGCGCCGGGGTGTTAGAGGCTTAGCGGCAGCTTCCCTGCAGGGCCCACGTGCCGTGGTACGGCCTGGGGTAGTACCGGCTGTGTTCGGCAGCGGAGGCCCGCGAGCAGTTAGCCGGCGCCGTTAGCAGCCGAGGCGGCCCGCCGGTGTTTATGGACGCCTGCCGCCTTCCCCGTTAAATGGCCGTGTTCTGCGCGTGGCCGCCCCGGTCGAGGAGCCAGCGAGGCCTAAAATGCCGTTTGCTGTTATGTGGCAGAGGGACGCGATAAAAGGATGCGGAATTCTGCTCAACTTCTCACCGCCCGCCCTTTTATATCTGTTCGTTATTTGCCTACATATCTTGCTTTATTGCCATCTAAAAACAGCACCTTCCCACTGAGTCAGCAGCAGACATCAAGTTACGCGTTTAGTTTTCGGTGCCAGGGATTATTACTGTCTTGGCAAACCATGGGACTATGTTACAGCTAGTGGAATAACGCACAGGCGACGGAGGAATTTATTTCCGTTTGTCGGTGATAGTCTTCTTTTTATTACAACTACCGGTTTCAACCATTTCTCTCTTTACTTCATGTAAGCTTATCCGCAACAATTATCTCACGATCTGTCCAAAGACGCCTATTCGCACATCCAAACACAATATAGATACAAAGCAACTAGTCCGTGAGTAGCAGCGGCTACTTTGCGTATTACGTGTGAATCGGAGCACTTACACAAACCATGATTATTCATTCAACGTTTTGGTACAAGAAATACTTTAGTTCCTATTATCATCATTCACGAAGCAATAAAGAATAAAGACACCGTGGTGCAGAATGGTCGCTACGTGGTTCACTTTCAGTATGCTAGTAAGTTTAGACAGTTCAAATGCTCCAAATTCCTCTGAGCACTATGGGACTAAACTTCTGAGGTCATCAGTCCCCTAGAACTTAGAACTACTTAAACCTAACTAATCTAAGGACACCACATACATCCATGTCCGAGGCAGGATTCGAACCTGCGACCGTAGCGGTCGCACTGTTCCAGTCTGTAGCGCCTACAACCGCTCAGCCTCCCCCGCTGGCGTTTAGACAGTAAATTTCTTTCTTGTAAGCTAATGAGTGATTCTAATTTCGTGTCGAGTGATAAGTTAGGTTTCGACATTTTGTTACATGTAAAAATTTCTTATTTTACTAAAGCTGCTATAAGATAAAGTGAAGTCCAGAAGGATAGGAAGCCGCACGGAATTAGCCGAGCGGTCTAAGGCGCTGCAGTCATGGACTGTGCGGCTGGTCCCGCTGGAGGTTCAACTCCTTCCTCGGGCATGGGTGTATGTGTTAGTCCTTAGGATAACTTAGGTTAAGTAGTGTGTAAGCTTAGGGACTGCTGACCTTAGCAATTAAGTCCCTTAAGATTTCACACACATTTGAACAATTTTGAGCATAGGAAGGTAGAAGACCAAATATTGGAAGTGAAGCTTGGATCCTGAGTCATGCTTGGGTAGTTCAGTCAGGAGAGCACTTGTCCACGAAAGGCAAATGTACCGAGTTCGAGTCTCGCCACGGTACTCAGTTTTAATTTGGCAGGCTGTTTCACAAAGTAAATTACCGAACATTGGTTACAGCACACATGTGACAGAAAATTTCAGTTATAAAATTTGCAAACTGATAACAAAGGATCAGATCATTCCCTCACCAGGAATGTACAAAGCGGTACTTGAGAAATCAACATACAAACAAACGACACAAAACAGAAATGCTCCTCTCCATAAACTGACACATACTCATCTATAATTGCATCATTATCCACAAAGTAAGCGATATATTGGGGGGGGGGGGGGGGGGGACGGAATTCATTTGAAATACCGAATAGACACTGCGGTACAGAGAATGCTCAGAACCCCTAACATATCACTGAAAAATTCAATAAATCAATCATTTATGAACCAAGTGCGACTCCTGTCATACGTCCACATAAAGCAGAAATACAGAAACGTTAGAACAAGGCAGTGTGAGCGCCTCGGGACCCTAAAAAGTGTCAGCACACATTTGATGAAAAACCGAAAATTACCCAACAAAAGAGGAACAGCCGTAAAGGCATTGAAATTCTTCTGCAACCTGTATCACAGACTTACACATTCGGAGAGAGCAGCAAAAACGGAAGTTTTTTAAGCATGGAATGGTTCGTTATTATACTGAAAACACAACGCAAACAAATAAAGAAGTACGTAAATTCTCTCTCTCTCTCTCTCTCTCTCTCTCCCCCACCCACACATACACACACACACACACAAACACACACTTACACCATGGATTGGGAGAGAGTGTGGAGCGTGGAGGGGGAGGGGACGCGTAGGTAGAGGGGGAGGGATATACAGAGAAAGATAAAGAAATGATGGGAGAGAAAGAAGAAGAAGGAGAGGGAGAAGGAGAGAGAGGCAAAGAGAAAAAGGGGGAGAGAAAGATGAAGGGAGAGAGAAAGACGAAGAAGAAAAGAGAGGGGGGGAGAGGGAGAGAAGAGCGAGGAGAGAGGGGGAGGGATAGAGAAAGGGTCAGAAGTAGAGGTACAGAAAAAGTGAGATGGAGAAGGAGAGGGAGCAGGAGATAGATAGATAGAGAGAGAGAGAGAGAGAGAGAGGGAGGGGATGGGGGGAAGAACATGTCTGATCAAGTGGGAAAACAGTCGATAACGGACTGCTGCCACATGCATACAGCACAAGAGTAAATACTTTATTAGATGTTTTGAAGGTTGTATAGTGGAGTAGCATCCATCATAGTACTGGTACAACCTTCAAATTAAGTTTAAAAGGGCGTTTAGCTGTTAGAGTCATCAAGTCACACCTATTGCCTTATTAGAACCTAGTGCTTAACGAACTAGTCAGTGCCAGCCATTGCGGCTGAGTGGTTCTAGGCGCTCCAGTCTGGAACCACGCTGCTGCTACGGTCGCAGGTTCGAATCCTGCCTCTGGCATGGATGTTTGTGGTGTTCTTAGGTTAGTCAGGTTTAAGTACGTCTAAGTATAGGGGACTGATGACCTCAGATGTTAAGTCCCATAGTGCTTAGAGCCATTTGAACCTTTTTTTTGTGAACTAGTGCGTGTCGTTACTAAAAATGAGATATGCCGTATCTGGATAGCCGTCATCTTCTACGTGTGCATGATGACAAGAATGTCCAATCAAATCAGACGTGCTCACCGAATCGTTGTGCGCAAAGAAAAGAGAGTGAATGATATTATTTCCGTTATCTTTCCATCCGCTTTCTCAACTGGTCATTATTTTACGTAAGAAGCTATGCAGTCAGTTACAAAACTTAGCTTGGTACTAATTAAGGAAGTAATATCGATACAAAGGACAAAGATTTGGCGTAATTTTCACTCCGAACTTTCAAAAAAAAAAACACATTGTATACTACGAAATGAGTAACGCAAGAATGCACTGACGAGACCACGGTTGTTTATAAACGTGTTTGTACTAGAAAAGTACCGTAAGAATAAAATCCTTTATAGAAAGCAAGTGTGAACCGGCCCTACAGCAAAGACTCTCTGTTACGGTCTCGACTTCCTCCTGGGTGTTGGGCGCTCTTGCCAGAGGTGCTTGGGGTTCGATCCTTTGCAGCTGGAGGAGACGGCTCGAGGAGGGATACAGAGCGTTCCCTCGCCCTAATCCCTCCAGGCGGCTGCCCGATCGATCCAGCTGTCGGAACGAGTAGCAGCAGGCCAGTGTGACGGCTCAGGGCGGACGGAGGGATGGAGGCTCCCGCGCCACGCAAAGCACTCCGTTTGGCACGAGGCTGAAAGCGCGGGCAAACGGAGGATGTACACGTGCTGCTGCCGGCGGCGGCGGCGATCGGTCTGCGCCTCTGTCGGGCAATGCGTGCTCCACAGGTTCATCTCGTATATTCCAGCTTCTGTGGTTTCACTTTATGGGTCAACTTCTTAGAACATGTGGCTGCAGCGGATATTGTGTATGATGTATTTTACCGCGGATTCACTGGCGCAGGGAGCTAGATTTATTGCGATACAGGAGAAGCTATGGCCATCTGTTGTTAATACAACGTTTTACGACATTTTAAATCAGCCCCACATCTATATAGTGTGTAACGAGTATAACTGCAGATATTTTTGTATGCGTTGCCTTAATGTGTAAACATATAACTTTGTTGGTTGTATTTTCTCTGCGTCGGACAGACTTCCTTCGGACATGTCACAAACTTTACTACCCGATGTTGCTTGCAAGGTCGTAACTGCACCACGATGTGGTGCAGTGTAGACTGGCCATTTTGTGCCCACGCGTCCACACTTCATCACCTGACCTACACCCCTAGGGAAAGCAAACTGGAATGGGTTGCTCTTGCCTAGAGTTCGGCTCAACCCAAACTTCAATTCGTTAGTTTTGGTACAATGCATAAATGATGTAGCGAATGGTAGGATTACCGGCAGTATTGTTAATGGTTGTAGGGAAAAAACCTAAATGAATGTGTAGGAGAGACACTGGGAGCCGACGACCTTTATCTCTTTTTCTGTTTGTTTACTTGTTTGTCTTTTACATAACCAGAGCCACACATCATTCGGTGTTAGTCCATTGTGTATTTTAAACCCTTAAAGAGTATAGATGGCATTTTATAAGTAATAATAGTTATGATCGTAATTACTTTTGATGCAAGTACAGTTTACATGCAAATTGTTGTTATTTTGTATTCAATAGAACATTCTCTATCATAATGAAAGACAAGAGTTTCCTGTTATTATTGATAAAAGCGATAGTTATTTATGAATACCAAAAACATGTTTCGATATAAGTTCCACGAATTACTAAAGCGATGTTTGATATATTTTTTTGCATGTTTCTTTTTTTTTGTTTTACCTTTTTGTTGAGGAAATTGCGTTTTCTGGAGCTAAATAATAAATTTTTTTCTCATTTTGACAACATCGACCCTCAGTTTCCGTTACAAATCAATACTTTTTTATTAAAAACCTGAATTAAACTTACACAGTTCCAGTTTTGCTATAAATGCTGTTGATTTTTAAGTAATAGACAGCAGGATAACGATGAACAATAAAAGTATTCATTAGGTTACTCTGCCTTTTGTATAGCCTCATTCACTTTGTAGATGGTTTACTGCTTTCAGTTTTCACGGCTATCTAGTGAGATACTGATCGCATACGTAAAGAAAGCGCTTATTGTGAGGTAACAAGCAATAGGTATACAATATATCTAATGTACAGATAATGCGGGTACAACCTAAACTGACAAAAGTAACAAGAACAACTATCGTAGTCCACGCTTGTTTATAATAATCTACGACATCCGACGGTAATATTACAACTTTAATCTTGCCATTTCTTCTTGGAGGTGCTAACCAACCTTAAAAGTTACGACCTGTAATAGCTATAAATGTTAATCTGCAAATGACGTAAATAGTTGTATAATGTTGTCCAGTTTATCATACTCAGTCACCAATAGAAATATCTGCACTTGTATCCGTTACATCCTGTACATCCGCATTCACTGACGCGTCGTCAGTGTGTTCGATGCTAAATTATAAGCAATTTCTCGGCACTGGAGCAGACGAGATGCGTTGCGACTGCTAAGTTCGTCACATGTGCCGACTTCCTGACTTTCATTGTCTCTCTACAGTACTTGTATACAGTAGATAAAGTAGTCCAAAATAGTCGGGAGAGCCTTCTCCACTACAAAGGCTGTCGAGGATAGTTTCTTTCTGCTGGGGCACATACGTTCTAAGGAAAACTAGATGGCAAATATACACACATCAGTAAATGTTCTTCATCATCTCGGTTCCGAGACCTCCGGAACCTGTATAGAAAATTGGAACAGATATCAAGATAAACATCATTTCCGCACTTTTTATTGCTCATGAAAACCACACACTGCAAGTTGTACCACCATACAGCGAGAACTTCAGAGGTGGTGGGCAGATTGCTGTACACACCAGTACCTCTAATACCCAGTAGCACGTCCTCTTGCATTGATGCATGCCTGTATTCGTCGTGGCATACTATCCACAAGTTCATCAAGACCTGTTGGTCCAGATTGTCCCACTCCTCAACGGCGATTCGGTGTAGATCTGTCAGAGTCGTTGGTGGGTCACGTCGTCCTTAAACAGCCCTTTTCAATCTATACCAGTCATGTTCGATATTCATGTCTGGAGAACATACTGGCCGCTCTAGTCGAGCGACGTCGTTATCCTTAAGGAAGTCATTCAAAAGATGTGCACGACGGGGGCGCGAATTGTGTTCCATGAAGACAAATGCCTCGTCGATATGCTGCCAATACGGTTGCACTATCGGTCAGAGGACGGTATTGACGTTTCGTACCACCTTTATGGCGCCTTCCATGACCATAATCGGCTTATATCGGCGTTCATCATGAACCGGTTGCCTCCAGACACGTCTCCGATGATTCTCTGGTTGAAGTCATATGCGACACTCATCGGTGAAGAGAACCTGTTGCCAACCCTGAGCGGTCCATTCGGCATGTTGTTGGGCCCATCTGTACCGCGCTGCATGGTGTCGATGTTGCAAAGTTGGAACTCGCCATGGACGTCGGGAGTGAAGTTGCGCATCGTATAGCCAACTGCGCACAGTTTGAGTCGTAACACGATGTCCTGTGGCTGCACGAAAAGCATTATTCAACATGGTTGCGTGGCGGTCAAGGTTCCTCCGAGCCATAATCCGTAGGTACCGGTCATCCATCGTAGTAGCAGCCCTTGGGCGACCGAAGCGGGACATGTAATCGACAGTTCCTTTCTCTCCTTATCTCCTCCATGTCCGGACAACATGGCTTTGGTTCGTTCTGAGACACTTCTCTTTTTGAGGGCCCTTCCTGGCACAAAGTAACAATTCAGACGCGAGCGAACAGCGATAGTCACCGTCTAGGCATGGTTGAACTACAGACAATATGAGCCATGTACCCCCATCCTGGGTGAATGACTGGAACTGATCGGCTGTCGGACCCCGTCTGTCTAATACGCGCTGCTCATGCATGGTTTTTTACATCTTTGGGCGGGTTTAGTGACATCTCTGGACAGTCAAACGGACTGTATCTGTGATACAGTATTTACAATCAACGTCTATCTTCAGGAGTTCTGGGAACCAGGGTAATGCAATAATTTTTTTGATGTCTGTATAATCCAAGGAAGCGTGTCACGGTAATAGATGGTTCAGTGTACATGCCATCACCTCGCAGTTGACGTACAGAACCATCCTTAGAGTGGCTGGAGGCGTATCTCTGCACACCCCTTTTCAGCCATGCAGACGAGGTAAGATCCTTCTCCCGCGTATTCGCACGGACACTCCCCTACGACCCCCGGCTTCTCGCTCCAGCGAGAGGACCCTCCAGCATGTGGTGCTCGTCTGTATCACTGTGCGCCACATTGTAGTTCACTGTGTTTTACAATCATATAAGAGGGCAACAGCTGATTTACTGACAGATAGGCCCTCTATTTTCACTGATAACGACACAAATGTAGTACGACTTTTAAAGTTTTGTGCAACGTCTGACTTTCCCCTAAAATTTTAAGGAGATATTTTTAATGTGTTTCTATGATGGCTGGCTTATCCTTGTTACTTGCAAATGATCAGTTGTTTCTTGCAAATGAACAGTTGTAGAATATCTGACAGTGTTTACGTTATCTTCGAGGATGTGAGACAGTGTGGTTTTGCGAGTGACCGTAAGTGAGGTTAGGAGAGAGTGAGTTTAATTATGTTCGACTTACTCTGAGTCGTTTTACGACGTTTTAACCACATTACTATCTACCACTTTTCGTAAGGGCGCTGACACCCGATGGGCGTCCAAAACACATACACAATATACATATATGTATATTTATATATATTAGTGAGTCAGGAGGTCAGGAGGAAAGGTACATAAAGGTACATACTTTGAGGGGTGATACTATTAGTGATTCTGAACAAAAAGCTTTGTTTCCGAAGATAGAAGAACACATTTAATATAGGTATAATTTTTTAAGTTTTTGTAGAATAACTCGAAAACCGCACCCTCCAGCGAAAAAGTGTCTCAGTACAAAATTAAACTATATTAAATTTCCTAAAAAAAAGGTCCTATTCATTTTTCTTCTCTAGGACTAATGGTTTCTGTGAAGAGAGCGCGAGAATGTTGAAAAACTCGCTCGGCGCGCATACGCTGTAGCTTACGTAGTTTTTGCAGGCCGATTTCAGGTAGTTTCCCTACTTGATAGACCACAAGTGTCCCATATCAAACTGTTCGTCTCAGTTTGCTACCTCAATATGCTGCCTAAAATCGACCTACAAAAATTACGTAATTTATGTAATAAGTCGCTCAGGTGCGGTTCCTGTGTGTCTCTGTGCACATAAAGCTCTTCAGTTTGTTCTCGACTGTTGTAGTGATCATAAAGTTGTTCGTTAAGTTATCACACTTCCACGATGCATATGATGGCCAAAAGATGGAAATTTTTCTAAAATTTATTACCAATGTTACCAATCTGTTCATGTAGCAGAGCGGCTGTATGCTGAATCGTAGCCTGATTGTGCCAAGCACTCACGATTTATCTTTGCGAGCTATAACACAAAAATACAAGAAACTGGAAGGGAGAAGAATAAAATACCAAAGATCATAATTATTTAAATAATATTAATTTTTAGCATAACACGTTTTTATACCGGACTAAAATGTATAAAATAATTTATCCCAGCCCACATATATTCTAACCACTTACAGGTAGTACTGAAAATGTATGATTGTGAATTAACAGCTGTGAAAATACTAATAAGATTTACAACGAAAAACGTGGAGCACATGCAATAAATAGTAGTTTGCAGATGAGCTATTCATTCATCAATTATGTATTGGAAGCGCCCCACGTTTCACGCCGTAAATCTTACAACGGTTTTCGTAGCTGTTAAAAATTCAAAATCACAAATTTTCAGACCTATGTGAACGGGGTCTGGAGTCTATATGGAGCTATAGAAATTATTTTATCCGTTTTTGATATAAAAACGCGATGTATTAAAACTTTATCACTATTCAGATAATGATTTTTCTGCTTTTAATATGACATGTTCGAAAATTTTCAATTCATTTCAAACATTCTGAAGAGATCACCGCAGAAACTTGATTAATTGCAGGTTTAATTCAGTTCCTCTTCTCCTGAGTCGGCCAATATATTGCTTCCTCCTACATATTTCTCACAAAGTGGCTGTCGACCCACATGCGACTGAGTGTTCTGCAAAAACTAGATACTACTGCGTTTCATCGTTTCCGCTATTAACTCAATCAGCAGATTCATGACAATGCCTTCCAGAATAGCTTACAGTGCGCTGAATGGTGTGTAAGAAAACTGCGAAATTAATGCCGCGTGTACATGCAGATTTTGTTCAGAATTTATGAGTAAATCGGAACTTATCTCTATTCGTAATTTGCAATACATAAAAAAACTTATAAATCAAAAAATGCGGAAGCTAAAAGTGTATTTTGTATTAATACAAATGTGAAAAATGGAACTAAAAGATACAAAATAAAAATAAGTGCACATAACCATTAACTACACGCAAATAATCTTATAGGGAAGCATAGTAGCTACATGTTTTGTTATTTTGACATGACATGTGCAGCGTTCAAGGTATATTCGAAGGAAACGTTAAATTGGTGCAGATAAAAACGTATAATGCCACCTGAAGATGGGTCAAAATCTGAACTGAGTCTGCACATAAATAAAGTTACATTAAACTGGCTGGTTGCTGTGTTTCTTCAAGCACTAAATAATGACTGGAACCAAAACCTGCTTTCTGGAATTGTTTTTGTATTTTACAATATTGATTTGAAACTTCTGTCTCACCATCACATAATCTAGTATCTGCTTTTTCATGACGTGTGACGCTGAATAGGTGAGCTACTGTACGCGCAATAATGCCAGCTGCCCTCACGTGTCTGCTTGTTTGGGTGGGCACAGCTCGCGGTGTACCCCCCCCCCCCCCCCCTCTCCACCACTCTTCCATCCCCCTCCCCTAAACTCACGTTATCTGCTCGTTAACAGGTATAATCTTATGCTATAAGTTTAACACATTGAGGTAAATATTACAGTTAGAAACCGTGTGTTTGTCCTGAGGCATGGTGACTGACCACGTGTAAATATCCAGCCTCTATACACCCGGTATTTGAGAAAGAGGGCACTTAGCAACTTCCAACAAACCTTACGCATTTCAAACCTTTATAAAACATTTTCTCACTCACGTCCCTACAACATGATGAAAGGCGAAAAGTTCATAGTTACGTTTGCACAGTACGTGCAGTAAGATTACAGCATTAGACATCACGTTTTAATTTATTACTGCTTCACTACCATCTCTACTCCTAACACAGTTTGCAGATAGTATCAACATGTAACACTGAATATACCAGCAAAATTATGTCATCATACGAAACATAGCTAAGGAAATATGACTCACAAACACAGAGATGAGTGAAAAACTTGCTTTTGCTTAAAATGGAGAGCAAATTAGCCAGACCATTCCATCAGTATTTGGTAACGAGAACACTTAGTGACTCCAACAAATATTTCAGATTTCAAACCGCTCCTAAAATTTTCTCGCTTTGATCCTTAACGTTAAGCATTTAAGATATCAAGTAATTTTTAAAGCAGTCAGGCGTTTGACGCTGTTCCATACATAGGATTTCGATATTATAGAGAATCGGAGATTCATTTCTTAGATACTACCGGGTGGCTATAATTGAAATTCAGCTATTCAAGGACGTACAATGTGGGCTGTAATTATCGTATGATAGCGAAACATGACAGATATGCTAGTGAATTAACGCTGAACAGATTTACACAAATAATTAATTCCAGTCTTGGTCACAAAGGTGCAAATCTGGTGCTGTACACTGTTTGTAAGACGAAATGACAACCAAGTCGTTCTTTGACAAGCCGTAACGTGGGCTAACAGCACGGCTATCGAGAAGAGAGAACGTGAGTTAACGAGCATTTCGCTCTCATTTAAATATATGGCCGAAAGAGTCAGCCTACAGGAATTGTCAAACGAACCCTGTCGTCCAGGACCGCATGCCACAAAGGGCGCAGATTCACCACGAGATGGGGAAACGCACACGCGTCTATCGTCTATCGAGGCCTAAGCGTTGTAGTGTGCGAGTAAGATAGACGAGAGCCTACGTCATAGAGAAACCCAGTAGAAGCCATGTGTGGCCAAGGAGATGTAACAGTGTTAAATATGGCGGACCTGAGATCGGCCATAAAGGGAAGCATTTATGAAAACTATTTAATTCTGAAGTAATTCAGGGAACGAAGCCACGGTAATTTTTATCAACCATCCGTCATAAACTTTCATGGTAATCCCAATAAAACTTTAATATTGTCCTTAACTATAATAGTTTAGGATTTATTGTTAAAGTGAAATTAACAAGTTTTGTAACAAAGACCTAAATGCTAAAATCTGAACGCTTAGGTCGATCATAAGATGCCTGTCGTCTCGACTGCTAGTGATACGAGGCCGTTGGGATCCAGCACGGCGTTCCGTATTACCCTCCTGAACCCACCGATTCTATATTCTGTGAACAGTCATTGGATCTCGACCAACGCGAGAAGCAATGTCGCCATACGATAAACCGCAATCGCGATAGGCTACAATCCGACCTTAATCAAAGTCGGAAACGTGATGGTACGCATTTCTCTTCCTTACACGAGGCATCACAACAACGTTTCAACAGGCAACGCCGGTCAACTGCTGTTTGTGTTTGAGAAATAGGTTGGAAACTTTCCTCATGTCAGCACGTTGTAGGTGTCGCCACCGGCGCCAACCTTGTGTGAATGCTGTTAAAAGCTAATCATTTGCATATCACAGCATCTTCTTCCTGTCGGTTCAATTTCGCGTCTGTAGCACGTCATCTTCATGGTGTAGCAATTTTAATGGCCAGTGCTGTAGTTTCTTTGGTTCTTTATTTATTTGTGAGAAAGCAAAATGGTGCAAGGCTACTGGCTGTGACATTCAAAATTAAGAACGAAACTGTATTGGTTTTATGTAAAAGAATGTAACGTTTATTATGTAATGGATATTATTGTTACTTTATTTAGAACGTTAAAGTGGTCAAGCTTTGATCATTTAAATATGTTAAAACGTAAAGTAATGTAGAAAAACCTGTAGTCAAACAGATGGATGGCTTCAGGAAAGGGAACTGCCCTAGCCAGTTGAGCGAAGATGTTCGAAGCGCGGGAAACGCGGTCGTAGACGGGCAGAGGGCAGTTCGGATGGAGACACCAAAGGGGACAGTTCGGATTGAGACGCGAAAGCGGGCAGTCGGTCTTTAGACGGCTAGGAAGTAAAACGACTCAGAAAATGTCGCGTAGTGCGGTATCGCGGGACTTAGTCTCTGAGCGTCGGGCAGCCGCGTGTCTGGTGTGAACTCTTTTAACTTTTCGTGTAAATAACGAGGTGGAGTATCGAACTTGTAATTCGCAATGAGATTGTGAATGATCGAACTGTGTCAAATGGATATGCGCTCGAGTGTAATAGTAATTCTTTCACTATTAGTTTGCTTTCTGAATAAATATTATTCTAACCAATTCGCAGCTGTGTAGCCTACATCATTTATGGGTCGTTATTTTAGCTCCCGACATTATTATTACTGTTGTTATATGTTATATTAACATTGTATGGTTCATACAGTCTAGCAAACTCGCCATCAGACAGAAAATTTAAGCATAGGGTCACAAGTGTCTAATTTGGGGAATGTAATACGACACGTGCAGTTCAACCCATTGACGAGTTCGAGCCAAGACATTTCGAGGAAGAGAAACCGCGTGTGAGCAGGAATATCTCTGGGGATGTTAGCTCGCAGTCGTCAGTGAGAGGCGGCAATGACAGGGTCTCACAGAGTGAATGCTGTTTAGTGATAAGCCTGAGGACGGGTCCGGTGCCAATAAAGAAGGCGTCCTATTGCGGCGCAAGTTGCTGACGAGGCGGCTGTCGCTCCAACTGACCACGCAGCACGTGTCCCGGGCAGTGTTAGTGGTCGGGCAGTGTCACGACAATTTCCCGTCCCACGGTCAAAAATGTACGGAGAACTTTGCAGTTTATTTTACACTGGTACCCGCACAAATTCCACACGGTGCTGCAACTGAGAACCCCACGATCTGTAGCAACATTCTGAAATTCTGAATTTGTTCTTCCGTTTCTGGGCAGGGATCAAACTTACTGACATGTGGCCTTGCAGTATTCTATAGGGTGACGAGGCTCATTTTACACTACATGGTGCAATGAATTCACAGAACTGGGTACTAGTAAACATCGTGTTGTGTACAAAAAGTCGCTGCACTCGGCGTATGTGGGTGTGTGGCGTGGATTCACAGCCACCTTTATTCTCAGTCAGTTCTTCTTTAAAGAGAACACACCCACAATTCCTGCCACGCGCATCCCGTTTCGTGTGCACGTTATCGAGACCACCTTGAACAGCACGTGATTCCTGCTCTGGAAGGGCGGAACTGTGTAGAAACCACTGGATTCCTGTAAGATCGGACAACACCACATGTCGCTCACCCCCTGTAGGATCCACTTAACGCAGGCTTCCCATGAACGCGTTATCTCCACAGAATTTCTAGATGCGTGCCCTGCAAGATTACCCGATCTCAATCCAAGCGATTTTTGGCTCTAGATATCTAACAGAATGCGTTTATCGGGGACACATTTGGCTTCTACCTGGTCTGAAGCCCAGTTTACGGGGACAAGTTGCTCAGACTCCGCCGGATCTGATGTGAGCTCCTGTGGATCACATTGTTTTACGGGTGCAGTATCTCTCGACGTCTCTGGTGCTCACAGTGGACAATTTGTGGAAGTGCTGTTTAATAATTAAATCAACATTTTGCTTTATCACTTGTTTGACGTTTCCTTCCCACGTCCAGATCCTAACGCATTACATATGTAAACATTTCTGTACGTCCTTTTTCATTTGCAGAGCCAAATTTGTACTTTCTGGCCAACACCGGAAATAATTTTTTTCCTACTTTAATCGGTTCCTCACTCACGCATTAGAACATCTACCGAGTTTTACTGGCATACCATGGTTATAGCCGACACTCGATCTTTGTGAGTAGTTGCTCTTAAAGTATAACCACCCAGTAATGCCTTTCAAGCAGCGATCGTAATCTTTATTGATTTTACGAACCTGACCTTCCTTTCTAGAATACGTGTTGCCGACTTTCTCAAGGATCTGGCTGTATCACGCGCAAACTGTTTCAAAAAGAACATACGTATTACAAAGTACTATTTTGTACGAACTACTGATCGCTGCGCCTCGGCTCGGCTATTGGAGAAAAGAATACATAGTCTAGTTTATATTAATAGCTGCCAGAGGTCAGTTGCCTTGTGTTTTGCTTGGTAACTGTCATATGTTTGAAATGGCTACTCCGCAACAGAAATCATTTTGTGTTCTCGAGTTTGCGAAGTGCACTTCCGTGATTACAGTGCAAAGACGTTTCACGTTGAGGTAACAAATTGATCCTCCGAGTGGGTGGAACATTCGCAGATGGTATCGACAGCTTGTAGATACAGGATGTGTGTGTAAAGGAAAGAGTCCTGGTCGCCTTCTTGTTCCCGAAGAAAATGTTGCACGAATTCAAACTTCTTGCCAACGTAGTCCTTCAAAATCAACTCGTCGTACCAGTTGGGAGTTACGACTACCTTCAACAAGAATTTGGTGTGTTTTGAGACGTCGGTTGGTAATGAAACCGTACAAGTTACAGCTGTTACAAGCTCTGCGTTCTCATGACAAAGGCAAACGTGTGGCATTTTATAACGAGAGTCTTGATGCTATTAACAATGATAACACTTTCGCACAACGCATCGTGTTCAGTGATGAAGCGACTTTCCAGGTGAACAAACAGAATGTTCGAGTTTGGGGCCTACAAAACCCATTTGCATCCACTGAACATGAACGAGATTAGCACACAGTCAATGTGCTGTGCACGATATCCCGAGAATCTGTTTACGGCCCATTCCTCTTTGATGGAAACACGGTTAACGGTCAGCGGTATCTCGCTATGTGAGAAAACTGGTTGTTTCGGATGCTGCACGAAGACAACTTCATTTTTCAACAAGACGGGCACCCTCTCACTGGAGCCGCCAAGTGCGTAAATATCTGAATGAAAATCTACTGAACCTTTGGATTGGTCGTCAAGGAACTGGGGACGTAGCATGTCCGAGCTGGGAGCCACGGTCACCGAATTAGACACCCTCTGACTTCCTCCTGTGGGGTTTCGTTAAGGACAACGTGTATGTACCACCGCTCCCACAGAACCTGGAAGAGTTGAAGAACCGGATCCGTACTGCCACAGCATCAGTGACGAAGGACATACTTGCCCGAGTATGGGAGAAATCAGAGTATCGATGTGATATTGTTCGTGTCGCTGGTGGAGGACATGTTGAACATTTGTAATCTGAAATTGAGAGGTTCGTAAGTGTATGCGTAAAATTTCATATTCGTTTATGTTACAGTTTAATAAATGTATGCGTTAGAAATACGTATATTCTTTTTGAAACATCCTGTACACTGCCAGGGATGGAACTCATTACCGCCTTGGCGTCTTCAGGGGCCCAAAGTGATGTTAAGCTTTACACAGTACAAGAAAAATTGTACTCCAGATTATGTTTTTACAACTTTGTTTCCGTCCATTTTAAGTACGTGCCATAGTTTTATTGTTGTTTATACAGATGGATTGCGGCAAGAGAATGTCCTCAGTTGTTCTGTTGTTTTGCCTGATAGGGTTTTTAAAGTCCGTCTTCCGGAACAATTGACAAATTACGATGTGAAGTTATATGGCATTCTGACGGCACTGGAGAGAGTTCATAAACATCACCGTCCTAGGTTTCCTGCCTGTTCAGACTCGCTTAGTGCACTGCAGGCACTTTACCAAATGTACCCAGTAGACCAGCAGAGTCAGCTCATACATGATTCCTTACAGCGGCTCCAACACCGTGACAAGGAGGTGATATTGTGTTGGGTACCTGGCCACATCGGGATCCGGGGCAACAACATGGCCGACAAAGCCGCCAAGGAGGCACGTCGTGACGATGCTGCCCATCAATGTCCCATCCCGTAGCACGCCATTCTCTGACAGACGCATCATGCGTCAGTGGGGGACTGAATGGTTGCAAGTCACAGCAAACAAACTGCGGTCGCCCAAATCGACCACAAAAGCATGGTGGACTCCATGTCAGCCTTACCGCTGGAAGGAGGTTCTGCTTACCAGACTGCGCATCGGACATAGGCTTTTAACATATGGCTTCCTCCTCTGGGGGGAGGATAGACTACTTGGTAAAGTTCGTGGGGTGCCACTTGCAGTTGAGCATATTGTGTCCTGTATACTGATATTAGGGCAGCCCTCAGTCTCGATGGAGATCTGCCCACCATCCTCGCAGGTACTGATTCCAGGGCTGCAAGGATGGGGAAATTTTGTGAACTGTCATGGCTCATCCCTATATTTGTGAGAAAGGGAGTCAGACTTTAATAGACTACTGGCCATTAAAATTGCTACACCACGAAGATGACGTGCTACAGACGTGAAACTTAACCGACAGGAAGACGGTGCTGTGATATGCAAATGATTAGCTTTTCAGACCATTCACACAGGGTTGGCGCCGGTGTCGACACCTACAACAGGCTGATATGAGGAAAGCTTCCAACCGATTTCTCATACACAAACAGCAGTTGACCGGCGTTGCCTGGTGAAACGTTGTTGTGATGCCTCGTGTAAGGAAGTGAAATGCGTACCATCACGTTTCCGACTTTGATAACGGTCGGATTGTAGTCTATCGCGATTGTGGTTTATCGTATCACGACATTGCTTCTCGCGTTGGTCGAGATCCAATGACTGTTAGCAGAATATAGAATCGGTGGGATCAGGAGGGTAATACGGAACGCCGTGCTGGATCCCAACGGCCTCGCATCACTAGCAGTCGAGATGACAAGCATCTTATCCGCATGGCTGTAACGGATCGTGCAGCCACGTCTCGATCCCTGAGTCAACAGATGGGGACGTTTGCAAGACAACAACCATCTGCACGAGCAGTTCGACGACGTTTGCAGTAGCATGGATTATCAGCTCGGAGACCATTTCTGCGATTACCCTTGACGCTGCATCACAGACAGGAGCGCCTTCGATGGTGTACTCAACAACGAACCTGGGTGCACGAATGGCAAAACGTCATTTTTTCGGATGACTCCAGGTTCTGTTTACAGCATCATGATGGTCGCATCCGTGTTTGGTGAGTTCTCGGTGAATGCACATTGTAAGCGTGTATTTGTCACCGCCATACTGGTGTATCACCCGGTGTGATGGTATGGGGTGCCATTGGTTACACGTCTCGGTCACCTCTTGTTCGCATTGACTGCACTTTGAACAGTGGACGTTACATTTCAGATGTGTTAGACCCGTGGCTCTACCCTTCATTCGATCCCTGCGAAATCCCACATTTCAGCAGGATAATGGACAACCGCATGTTGCAGGTCCTGTACGGGCATTTATGGATACAGGAAATGTTCGACTGCTGCCTTGGCCAGCACATTCTCCAGATCTCTCGCCAATTGAAAACGTCTGGTCAATGGTGGCTGAGCAACTGCCTCCTCACAATACGCCAGTCACTACTCTTGACGAACTGTGGTATCGTGTTGAAGCTGCATGGGCAGCTGTACCTGTACACGCCATCCAAGTTCCGTTTGACTAAATGCCCAGGCGTACCAAGGCCGTTATTACGGCCATATGTGGTTGTTCTGGGTACTGATTTCTCAGGATCCATGCACCCAAATTGCGTGAAAATGTAATCACATGTCAGTTTTGGTATAACATATTTGTCCAATGAATTCCCGTTTATCGTCTCCATTTCTTCTTGGTGTAGCAATTTTAGTGGCCAGTAGTGTAGGTTACAAACTGCCCCGCATGCTGGGACAGCCTTCGTCCCCATCTATGAGATTAGCACGCTGACGTTTCGTCAGGGCGCTGACGGCCATGATGTCGAGTGCCCCTCACCTCAAATAATCATCATCATCATCAGACCTTCCTTTCTGTGGATTTTGTTATGTACAGTCGCCAGGAAATGAAAGAGGGAAATCGAATACTGTCCTATCGCAGCCTCTGGATTTCTTTTTCCGCGCCTTGGCTCGCGGGGTGCTGTCGCTCCGGCCCAACAAATCCGTGAGTGCGGCTGGAATTGGCGCACTTTGTTTGGGCAGTGCGCGCCCCCGCCGCGCAGTCATTACTCCGCAATCAGAGCCGCCGGAACTGCGTGCGCTCGCGCAGTTGTTGTAACCCGGCACAATCGCGCCCGGAACTCCGCCATTAGGGCGGCTATCGGCGGGTAATTCTGCGAATGAATTGGAGCGAGTTAGCAAGCCGCCATGCAAATTTGGCAGGCGGGCTGTGTCTCGCTGAAATGTGGTTGCACGCGTGCGTACACACGCTCGTGTTCGCGTGTGCTTCGACTGCGCGCGCGCGCAAACCGACGCGCGCTTACGAGCGGTATGCCGACGTTGCCCGTGGGCGGCTCGTCTTTTTTTGCAAGCGCGAAATGAAATAATTTTATTTCTCTCCCGCCTCTGTTCCAAAGCGCAATTCTGAAAACCGTTTACTCCATATATTTCTCGTTCGCCCCGAGTATCGCCGCCCGCGTCCACGTCCCCGCTCTACAGAGCTCTGTGAAGCTCGACTCACTCACGTTGCACGCTGCACCAGCTCGAAAGTAGAACACATCTGTAATTTCTTGAGTGGAACCTGGTTGTGATTTTACATCTCTACACAACATAGTTCATGGTTACCCTCGACTCTGCGGTGATTCCTTGAAACGAAACCACAAAAATCATCTACAGGGTCGGCAAAATAAGCTGCCGCGGAAAATATTTCATGCATCGTAAGGCATGCAGCCAAACTTACATCATTCGTCACTGTTTCGGTCGATTCAGTTGGGTTGCCTGTACTTAGCAGCACCCCGTCTTCAGGCCACAAGTGTCCCACCGGGACCAATCGACCGCCGTGTCATCCTCAGCTGAGGATGCGGGTAGGAGGGGCGTGTGGTCAGCACACCGCTCCCCCGGTCTTTATGATGGTTTTCTGTGATCAGAGCCGCTACTGTTCGGTCAAGTAGCTCCTCAATTGGCATCACGAGGCTGAGTGCATCCCGAGAAATAGCAACAGCGGGTGGCGGCCCAGATGGTCACCCATCCAAGTGCCGGCCACGCCCGACAGCGCTTAACTTCGATGATCTGACGGGAACCGGTGTTTCCACTGCTTCACGGCCGTTTCCGCCAAGAGTAAGGCGCATGGAATATTTTACGGGCCAGTTTACTTTGCCCACCCAATATTACGTTTACGTAGGGTGAAAATGACATTTCCTCTCTTTTCACACGTTGCCCGTCTGCTAAGCTGTAAAATACGTCACTATCATCCGGCTTCGCCCTCAACACTGAAATAACCTATGGGGCGTTATCAGCATGTGCACACGAACAAATGTATTAAACACCGAAAACAGGAGGTGAAAATTCTGTGGGCAGAAATATCCGAAAATATAAGTGTACACGTACATCTTTGAAGATTCGGAAAAAAGTCACGTATGTCAATAACAGTCGGTGACTACACTTTTATATACACGTTAATGAAATGGGTGAGAATAGCTTTGAAATACTGAATATCCACACCTTCGATGAAAATCCTAACGACTCAATAATAAAAACTGATGAAGAGACGAAAGATAAAAATTAATAATTAAAGATACAATTTAATTCGATACCTCAATCCCAAACAGACATTTCCTGGTTGGATGAACTACGAGACTTTCTTTCTTTTGCTTGTGCCGTTGTTCCCGCGAATACGCAGGGTCGTCAATGTTAGTTGAAGGGGTGGCCGGTTGCCCTTCCTGCTGCCACCCGGTACCCACCAGAAGGAATTTGTGTACCTCAGCTGTCTGCGACTAGAATAATCCATGGAATAGTGCGAAAGTTTTGAGATGTCTGCGAGCCGTGGAACTGAGGCGGGATGTGGGGACCAGCTCAGTATTCACCTAGTGGGATGTGGAAAACCGCCTAAAAACCACATCCAGGTTCGCCGGCACACCGGCCCTCGTCGTTAATCCGCTGGGCGGATTCGATCCGGGGCCGGCGCGCCCACCCGAGTCCAGGAAGCAGCGCATTATCGCGTTCGGCTAACCTGGCTGGTCGGGATGAACTACAAGACTGTCACAACAGAAAAATGCAAAGACGGAATAGACATTCAGACTTAAATCTGAAAAGGAGGAAGATTTCTAATCTGTTCAAAAACCGTATTAATGGGGCCACAATGAATCGAAAACTGATGAAAAGCGCAAAATAACTTAGTTACTTCTTACCCTCAGGAACTTTCCCCGTCAGCTTACTCCAAACGGTTCGAATGGCTCTAAGCACTATGGGACTTAACATCGTCAAACTGCGGCCGTAGCAGTAGCGCGATTCCGGACTGAAGTGCCTAGAAGCGCTCGGTCACAGCGGCCGGCCAGCTTACTCCCAGGAATAATAATGACGATAACGCCCTCTTGTACATAAGTTTAGAGCAAGTAACGATATAATGCTGCCTGACTACAATTTTAATAGGAATAAGTTTATGGAGCTACAAGTACAACTTGCATAACACAACGAAAGAACAGCGCTCATAAATGAACAGTTCAATGAATTCCATGATCATACTAACTTATGTTAAGTTCATAACGTGGTTTCAAGGCTGGGGAAGTAACCTATAGTCTAGGCACGTTACGTGCAGTAGACACGCATGACTCACTATATTAATCTAACCTTTTCTCTTCAGAACTCTGAAATCCAAATTCACATAACAATCATGTTGTACATCTGCATCTGAAGATCTTGATTTACCGTCTGACCCGAAAAGCATGCAAAGAAATCGCCAAAACTGACAGCAGTTTTGAGAGACGTATACGCTGATTATAAAGCGGCTTTGTGAGAATGGTATCCCTGCTTCAGGCTGGAAGTCTGTAAAGATATGTGTGGCAGTTTGACGCAGTTGGCAAAGTTCACATATTATTGCGAAAATAAAAGAATCTTTAAACATGTCAAAGAATTAGGAACAACATACTATTTTTTTTTCAAATTATTATTACACCTAAAGCCTAACCATGGCTACAATAAAGCACACAATCTTCTGTGCGTGAAACACGTAGGATGACAGATCACCAAAGAAAAAGAATTAAGCAATAACATCTTCATGTTTATTAGAAAGTGCAGAAAAGATTATACTAGATGAGAATGAGATGACTTAAGCAATCCTAGTATTAGGATGGACTGATGAAAACACGATTGTGTACCATGCTTCAAAAACTGGCCGTCTCATGTAACAATGAACGGTAAGTTCGAACATAGATATATACACATTAGAGATCTGGAAACCTAGATACTGTTACGCCAACCTGCGCGATGCGAGCCAGAGTCTCAGCACACATTAAGAAATCTGAGAATGATAAACAGAAAGCGTATTCAGAGTGGATCAGAATACTTATCAATCGCAGCGTCGCTGCATCCGGAACGCGCCAACGGCAGACCCAGGCAGGCTAGGCTTGATTTGGGCCTTTTAAACGGGCAGTTACGAGTATATATATATATATATATATATATATATATATATATATATATATATATATATATATGCGATTGACAGTGAGAAGCCGGCCGCTGTGGCCGAACGGTTGTAGGCGCTTCACTCCAGAGCCACGCTGCTGCTACGGTCGCTGGTTCGAATCCTGCTTAGGGCATGGATATGTGTGATGTCCTTAGGTTAGCTAGGTTTAAGTAGTTCTATGTTCTAGGGGACTGATGACCTCAGATGGTAAGTCCCATAGTGCTCAGAGCCATTTGAACCATTTTTTGACAATGAGAAATGTCATTAAGCATGAAGGCATAACCTACGTAGGTTGGAACTTAAATAGTGGCGACACTACTGTAGAGACACTATGCAATGGAATCTACTATTGTCGCTGACAGCACACGTTGTTGACATAACCTACCTTATCTCCGAGCAAATCGACTCGCCCGTCCCGGAATGCGCACAATCGAAGGAAACACAGTCACGTGTGAGCGAGCGGTCTAACGTAACGGTGTCAGTATTTTTCGAAACAGGAACAGCGGAGTTGGATCAATGCACAGTATTACTGTTAGTTTTTGGAGCATCACCTGCTACGAGCTTTGCTAAAGAAGCGGAGACACTTCCTGCGCAACCCACCCATCATTTTGCACGGTAATGAGCGAGAGCATACCACGCAAGCTGTGGCTGCTCTGTTCGGTCGATGGGACTGGGAAGTACTGTACCATCCACCACGCTCCCCGGACTTAAGTCATCGTGACTTTGGTTTGATTCCGAAGATGAAGGAACCACTTCGTGGCATTCGCTTCAGAACTATTCTACAGGCAGTAGACGGTTCCATTCGCAACATCAACAGAACAGGCTCTGCTAACGGTATACTACGCCTTACACATCGCTGGCAACGGGTTCTACACAACGCTGGTCACTATTCTGAATGACAGTAACAGCTGCAAACATGTAACTCATTTCTATCGGTAGTGAATAGATAGTTTCCACTATTTAAGTTCCAGCCCTCGTATATAGTCGAGAATGGGGAGAAATATAGATTTTTAGTCGGGAATGGGGAGAAATATAGATATTTTGTTCACTATCTGTGCATTTGAGGGGCTACTATGATATTCATTGAAACTAAGAACGTTTACAATATTTTATCTTCTTTTGTTTCGACTCTTTTCTAAACCAATGTCGAAATTTGTCTGTGGGAGAACTAAGTGTAAAATCTGTAGCGGAGAGTATCTGGTAGTGAAATTTCCGGTCAAATTAATCCTGGCCGGCCGCAGTGGCCGAGCGGTTCCAGGCGCTTCAGTCTGTAACCGCGTGACCACTACGGTCGCAGGTTCGAATCCTGCCTCGGGCATGAATGTGTGTGACGTCTTTAAGATATTTAGGTTTAAGTAGTTCTGAGCTCTAGGGGACTTACGACCTCAGAAGTTAAGTCCCATAGTGCTCAGTGCCATTTTTTTTTTAAATTAATCCTGTGTGCGGAGCTTTTTCTTTTTCGGCACCACTCCACTGCTTACCAGCTCAGATCTTCGGTCTGCTAGAATATTCATCGTGTTTCGGAACACTCCAACTCATGTTTTCGATCAGCGACCTTGGAGAAAGCACATGTCGGTGGAGGGTTAACAGGGGCTAATGGTTTCTTCGAGACAAAAGTGACTGAGCGTTCTCCGCTAAATGCGGAAATCCTAGTTAGTGGTCCAACTCGTAACTGAGGAAGTTTTACCTGTGATTCTTTGTTTTCTTCGTTTACTGCATTATCTAATTAAAAACAGCACTGTTTGCTAGGATATCCCACGGGGTCAGCAGAGACGCCAGTCGGAAAGAGGAATTAACACCGCACACAACGGCCCTTTTTCCTGTGGATCTGAGAATTTTGTGACGTAAGTACCCGTGGTCTAGGGGTAGCGTCTTTGATTCATAATCAAAACGTCTTCAGTCCCGGGTTCGATCCCCGCCACTGGCTACATTTTGATAAATAATCAGCATTGGCGGCCGAAGACTTCCGTCATAAGAAGTCAGCCTCATTCTGCCAACGGCCTTGTCAAAGAGGGCGGAGGAGCGGATAGAGGTTCAGGGCACTCTCTTGTCCTAGGGGTGGGAAATTGCCCCCAAAGGCGGAAGAATCAGCAATGATCAACGACATGAGGATGCAGAAGGCAATGGAAACCACTGCATTAAAGACACGTAACGTGTATCCACAGGACATGTGGCCTGTAATTGAAGAAGTGTCATGATGATCTCTCCATTGGCAAAAGATTCCGGAATAGTCCCCCATTCGGATCTCCGGGAGGGGACTGCCAAGGGGGAGGTTACCATGACAAAAAGATTGAATAATCAACGAAAGGATAACGTTCTACGAGTCGGGGCGTGGAATGTCAGAAGCTTGAACGTGGTAGGGAAACTAGAAAATCTGAAAAGGGAAATGCAAAGGCTCAATCTAGATATAGTAGGGGTCAGTGAAGTGAAGTGGAAGGAAGACAAGGATTTCTGGTCAGATGAGTATCGGGTAACATCAACAGCAGCAGAAAATGTTATAACAGGTGTAGGATTCGTTATGAATAGGAAGGTAGGGCAGAGGGTGTATTACTGTGAACAGTTCAGTGACCGGGTTGTTCTAATCAGAATCGACAGCAGACCAACACCGACAACGATAGTTCAGGTATACATGCCGACGTCACAAGCTGAAGATGAACAGATAGAGAAAGTGTATGAGGATATTGAAAGGGAAATGCAGTATGTAAAGGGGGACGAAAATCTAATAGTCATGGGCGACTGGAATGCAGTTGTAGGGGAAGGAGTAGAAGAAAAGGTTACAGGAGAATATGGGCTTGGGACAGGGAATGAAAGAGGAGAAAGACTAGTTGAGTTCTGTAACAAGTTTCAGCTAGTAATAGCGAATACCCTGTTCAAGAATCACAAGATGAGGAGGTATACTTGGAAAAGGCCGGGAGATACGGGAAGATTTCAATTAGATTACATCATGGTCTGACAGAGATTCCGAAATCAGATACTGGATTGTAAGACGTACCCAGGAGCAGATATAGACTCAGATCACAATATAGTAGTGATGAAGAGTAGGCTTAAGTTCAAGACATTAGTCAGGAAGAATCAATACGCAAAGAAGTGGGATACGGAAGTACTAAGGAATGACGAGATACGTTTGAAGTTCTCTAACGCTATAGATACAGCAATAAGGAATAGCCCAGTAGGCAGTACAGTTGAAGAGGAATGGACATCTCTGAAAAGCGCCATCACAGATGTTGGGAAGGAAAACATAGGTACAAAGAAGGTAGCTGCGAAGAAACCATGGGTAACAGAAGAAATACTTCAGTTGATTGATGAAAGGAGGAAGTACAAAAATGTTCCGGGAAAATCAGGAATACAGAAATACAAATCGTTGAGGAATGAAATAAATAGGAAGTGCAGGGAAGCTAAGACGAAATGGCTGCAGGAAAAATGTGAAGACATCGAAAAAGATATGATTGTCGGAAGGACAGACTCAGCATACAGGAAAGTAAAACAACCTTTGGTGACATTCAAAGCAACGGTGGTAACATTAAGAGTGCAACGGGAATCCCACTGTTAAATGCAGAGGAGAGAGCAGATAGGTGGAAAGAATACATTGAAAGCCTCTATGAGGGTGAAGATTTGTCTGATGTGATAGAAGAAGAAACAGGAGTCGATTTAGAAGAGATAGGGGATCCAGTATTAGAATCGGAATTTAAAGGAGCTTTGGAGGACTTGCGGTCAAATAAGGCAGAAGGGATAGATAACATTCCATCAGAATTTCTAAAATCATTGGGGAAAGTGGCAACAAAATGACTATTCACGTTGGTGTGTAGAATATATGAGTCTGGCGACATACCATCTGACTTTCGGAAAAGCATCATCCACACAATTCCGAAGACGGCAAGAGCTGACAAGTGCGAGAATTATCGCACAATCAGCTTAACAGCTCATGCATCGAAGCTGCTTACATGAATAATATACAGAAGAATGGAAAAGAAAATTGAGAATGCGCTAGGTGACGATCAGTTTGGCTTTAGGAAAAGTAAAGGGACGAGAGAGGCAATTCTGACGTTACGGCTAATAATGGAAGCAAGGCTAAAGAAAAATCGAGACACTTTCATAGGATTTGTCGAACTGGAAAAAGCGTTCGACAATATAAAATGGTGCAAGCTGTTCGAGATTCTGAAAAAAGTAGGGGTAAGCTATAGGGAGAGACGGGTCATATACAATATGTACAACAATCAAGAGGGAATAATAAGAGTGGACGATCAAGAACGAAGTGCTCGTATTAAGAAGGGTGTAAGACAAGGCTGTAGCCTTTCGCCCCTACTCTTCAATCTGTACATCGAGGAAGCAATGATGGAAATAAAAGAAAGGTTCAGGAGTGGAATTAAAATACAAGGTGAAAGGATATCAATGATACGATTCGCTGATGACATTGCTATCCTGAGTGAAAGAGAAGAAGAATTAAATGATCTGCTGAACGGAATGAACAGTTTAATGAGTACACAGTATTGTTTGAGAGTAAATCGGAGAAAGACGAAGGTAATGAGAAGTAGTAGAAATGAGAACAGCGAGAAACTTCACATCAGGATTGATGGTCACGAAGTGAATGAAGTTAAGGCAGTAAAATAACCAATGACGGACGGAGCAAGGAGGACATCAAAAGCAAAAAAGGCATTTCTGGCCAAGAGAAGTCTACTAATATCAAATACCGGCCTTAATTTGAGGAAGAAATTTCTGAGGATGTACGTCTGGAGTACAGCATTGTATGGTAGTGAAACATGGACTGTGGGAAAACCGGAACAGAAGAGAATGGAAGCATTTGAGATGTGGTGCTATAGACGAATGTTGAAAATTAGGTGGACTGATAAGGTAAGGAATGAGGAGGCTCTACGCAGAATCGGAGAGGAAAGGAATATGTGGAAAACACTGATGAGGAGAAGGGACAGGATGATAGGACATCTGCTAAGACATGAGGGAATGACTTCCATGGTACTAGAGGGAGCTGTAGAGGGCAAAAACTGTAGAGAAAGACAGAGATTGGAATACGTCAAGCAAATAATTGAGGACGTAGGCTGCAAGTGCTACTCTGAGAAACCAGTCAGTAGACTGATGACCAAAAAAAAAAAAAAAGTCCATTTGTTGAGTGAAGGTGAGTGTAATGGATGTGTCAGTAGTTTAGTGTGATGTTTACGTTGTCCCATGACGGTGATAAAAAGGAGTACATAACGGGTACCAAAACGGGTACATAACCCTACAGCTCTCTTGTAACTCCATCAGGGCACCATCGAGCCTAACGTCTGCATCCAAATGGCAGATCTCCGTCAACAGTGTCACATGCTCCTACGCCCTGAGGCACTGAGCAGAGGTTTGGTATTTAATCCAGAACATTAGCGCAAAGTCTCGTCATCAGGTACTTTTCGCCATCACCTCCCCTCAATTTTCCTGCTAAATACTGGCGTTTCACTTTCCACCAGAATTCCAACCGGCTTATATTCAAGTGGAGTACCAGTTCTGCTACGTTGATGGTTTTAAAAGCTGTTAACACACACATCAAAAATAGTTTTGCACCACCCCGGTTCCCAGAAGTCCTGAAGAGAGACGTTGACTGTGGATCCATTTGACCGTTCGGAGCTGTCACTAAACCCGCCCAAAGATGTAAACAACAATGCCTTAGCAGAGCCTATTAGACGGAGGGGGTCCGACAGCCGATCAGTTCCAGTCATTCCACCAGGAAAGAGGTACGCGGCTCGTGTTATCTGTAGTTCACATATGCCTAGACGATCAATACCGCGGTTCGATCGCGTCCGCACTGTTACTTTGTGCCAGGAAGGGCCCTCAACAAGGGAAGTGTCCAGGCGCCTCGAAGTGAACCAAAGCGATGTTGTTCCGACATGGAGGAGATACAGAGAGACAGGAACTGTCGATGACATGCCTCGCTCAGGCCGCGCAAGGGCTATTACTGCAGTGGATGACCGCTACCACCGGATTATGGATCGGAAGAACAATGACAGCAACGCCACCATGTTGATTAAAGCTTTTCGTACTGTCACAGGACGTCGTGTTACGACTCAGAGTGTGCGCAATAAGCTGCATGATGCGCAACTTCTCTGCCGATGTCCATGGCGAGGTCCATCAACCACGACAGCATGCAGCGTGGTACAGATGCGCCCAACAACATGCCGATTGGGGAGCTCAGCATTGACACGACGTTCTCTTCACCGATTAGTGTCGCATTTGCCTTCAACCAGGCAATCGTCGGAGACGTGTTTGGAGGCAACCCCGCCAGGCTGAACGCCTTAGACACTCTATCCAGCGAGTGGTGCAAGGTGGAGTTTCCCCGCTGTTTTGGGGTGGCGTTATGTGGGGCCGACATACGCCGCTGGTGGTTATGGAAGGCGCCATAACGGCTCTACGATACGTGAATGCCATCCTACGGCCGATAGTGCAACCATATCTGCAGCATATTGGCAAGGCAATCGTCTTCATGGACGACAAGTAGGGCCCCCATCGTGGACATATTGTGAATGACTTCCTTCATGTTAACGACATCTTTCGACTGGAGTGGTCAATATGTTCTCCGAACATGAACCCTATCGGAAATGCCGGGGATAGATTGAAAAGTGGTGTTTATGGATGGCGTGACCCACCAGCCACTCTGAGGGATCTACGCCGAATCGCAGTTGAGGAGAAGGTAATCTGGACCAACAGTGCCTTGATGAACTTGTGGATAGTATGCCATGACGAATACAGGCATGCATCAAAACAAGAGGACGTGATACTGGGTATTAGAGGGACCGGTGTGTACAGCAATTTGGACCACCACCTCTGAAGGTGTCGCTGTATGGTGGTACAACATGCAATGTGTGGTTTTCATGAGCAATAAAAGGGCGGAAATGATGTTTATGTCGTTCTCTATTCAAATTTTCTTTACAGGTTCCAGAACTCTCGAAACCGAGGTGACGCCAAACTTTTTTTTTTTTTTTTTTTTTTTTTTTGTACTTAAGGGTCTCTGTTTCTTAAACCAAAAACATGAAAGTGAGGTGTGAAACCACCTTTCACAAACATTTCATGTGTGTTTCCCAGCTGTAACTGGCTTTACCAGCAATAATACTGGAGTTCTCAAAATAATCTCTCTCACTAAACTGGTTTGCACAATGATTTGGATATTCGCTCCCTTCATGTAAACTAAACTGACTTGAAATAATTACATGGCGTCTTACACCATCAGCAAGGCCAGACTGTAATTTGTCTTCCATTAGATAAGTACTACGTTTTTCCACGGCTTCCACTGCGTTTAGTGATCATGAAACTCCAAGTCTGCGACGTGTTTCATTCATTTTCACCATATTGCTCGCCTATGCCCCTTACTCACCCATATTACATTTCCAAAATTCAATGTTTACGACTGACCTAGGGAACGGACAGCCAACATACTGAACAACAATTGTGGTCTTACTTTGCAAGTTGACTGACGTTCTTGCTAGTTTGCATAACATGACGTGATGGATGGAAGTGTAACGTCGTTCCTAAAATAAACCGGTCAAGACATTTAGTCTTCTGTCTCCGTCGCTTAGTGGTCTGCGTGTCTGGAACGAGCCGCCGCCTGTAATATAACAACTGAGTGAATTTCTCATCGATGGAGTCTGAAATATGTCATGCGAAATCCGCACGGAACCCCTGATGACAAAACGATGCAGGAACAAATCGAAAAGAAGAAGACAATAATAAATGTGGTCAGAGTGTTTGGCTGTTATCCAGAGGACTCGTGGCCTATTCCCGGTTCTGGCACGGATATTTCCTTGATGCGCTGAGCTTCGTGATGCCTACCGAGGAGCTGCTTTACTGAGAAGTAGCGGCTTCAGGGTCACGAAAGGCGATAATTGTAGGGACAGCGGCATGAACCCACCACGCCCATCCGCAGGAGAGAGCTCGAAGCGATGTCGTGCTGTTAGCAAACGCCGTCACGCACATCGTCTGCTGCCATAGAGCATTAACTGAAAATGTTGACGCACTGACCTAAAGGATACGTTCGTAGCACCTTCCACACTGATTTCTGCAGTTGTTCCAAGCAGTTTTGCTTGTCTGTTAGCACTGACAACTCTTTGCAAACCCTGCTGCTATTGTTCGTTAAGCGGAGGCCGTCGGCCATTGTGTTATCCGTGGTGAGAGGTAGTGCCCAAAACTTGGTAGTCTCGGCATACTCTTGACACTGTGGATCTCGGAATATTGGATTCCCTAACGATTTCCGTAATGTAGACCCATTTTAGTACTCGGATTTCAGGCAACAGCTTGACAATACACACTACTTCGCAGATCTTGTAATGGCAAAGAAAGCAAAGCTCTTGTTGTGGTCCTGATGGGCCAGTTGGTATCGAGCAGTAACCGTGTCATCCTTGCCACTGGCGTCATCGGTCGCGATATGGCGCGACATCTCTTCCAGCGCTCTCCTGCTCTCGTGACCATATGAGTTGGACCCTAGCCGACTGGAAAACCGTGGACTGGTTAGGTGAGTCCAGTTTTCATTTGGTAAGAGCCGTTAGTAGGTTTCAGGTGTGGCACAGATCCCACGAAGTCATGGTTCCCAATGTGCAAGCTGGTGTGACTGCATAATGGTGTGGACTTTGTTAACATGTAATGGACTGGCCCTTGTGGCCCAACTGAACCGATCACAGACTGGAAATGATTATGTTCAGCTACCTGGAAACCATTTGCAACCTTCCATGGAATTCGTTTTCCCAAACAACGATGGAATCTTCATGGTTGACAATGCGTCATCAGCGAGCTATATTTGTTCGCAACTGATTTGAAGAACATTCTGGACAGTTCGAGCGAATGATCTGGCCATCCAGATCGCCCAACATGAGTCCCATCGAACATGTATGGAACATAATTGAGAGGTCATTTCGTGCACAAAATCCTGTACCGGCAATACTTTCGCAATCATGGACTGTTATAGGAGCATGGGTTCAGTATTTCTGCAGGGGACTTGAGTCCATACGACGTCGAGTTGCTGCACTACTCCGGGCAGTACGAGGTCATACACGATGTTAGGAGGTACGTCATGACTCCTGTCACTTTATTTATTTGGCTCTCACATGGCTCTGAGCACTATAGGACTTAACACCTGAGGTCATCAGTCCCCTAGAACTTAGAACTACTTAAACCTAACTAACTTAAGGACATCACACAACACCCAGCCATCACGAGGCAGGATTCGAGCCTGCGACCGTAGCAGTCTCGCGGTTCCGGACTGAAGCGCCTAGAACCGCACGGCCACCATGGCCGTCTATTTAGTTATTTATTTATTTATTTCTTGTTCCGTGGGACCAAATTAAGGAGAAGTCTCCATGGTCATGGAAAGAGTCAATACATAAAATTATAACACGATAGTAGAAACAGATAAAATGAAATATGAGTAACATATTCAGGCGACAATTTGTAAGTTTAAATAAAGACAATCAACAATGGAACACTGGAATTTGCTTAATTTTTAAGCTCATCCAGGAGCTCCTCGACAGAATAGAAGGAGTGAGCCATGAGGAAACTCTTCAGTTTAGACTTAAAAGTGTTTGAGCTACTGCTAAGATTTTTGAGTTCTTGTGGTAGCTTATTGAAAATGGATGCAGCAGAATACTGCACTCCTTTCTGCACAAGAGTCAATGAAGTGCATTCCACATGCAGATTTGATTTCTGCCTAGTATTAACTGAGTGAAAGCTGCTAACTCTTGGGAGTAAGCGAATATTGCTAACAACAAATGACATTAAAGAATATGTATACTGTGAGGGCAATGTCAGAATTCCCAGACTATTGAATAGGGGTCGACAAGAGGTTCTCGAACTTACACCTCACATAGCTCGAACAGCCCGTTTTTGAGCCAAAAATACCCTTTTCGAAACAGAAAAATTACCCCAAAAAATAATACCATATGACATAAGCGTATAAAAATATACGAAGTAGACTACTTTTCATGTTGAACTGTCACTTATTTAAGATACTGTTCTAATGGTAAATAAAGCAGCATTTAGTTTCTGAACAAGATCCTGAACATGGGCTTTCCACAACAGCTTACTATCTATCCGAACGCCTAGGAACCTGAAATGTTCCGTCTCGCTTATAATATGCCCATTCTGTCTGATCAAAATATCTGTTCTTGTTGAAGTTTGTGTTAGAAACTGCAAAAACTAAGTCTTACTGTGATTTAGCATCAAATTATTTTCACACAAGATCCTTCACTACCAAGCTGGTGTCTTCAGCAAACAGAAATATTTTTGAATCACCTGTAATACTAGAAGGCATATCATTTATATAAATTAGAAACAGCAGTGGCCCCAGCACCGACCCTTGGGGAACGCCACACTTAACAGTGCCCCATTGGGACTGAACATCACTACCACTCTCAATATTGCGGAGAATTACCTTCTGCTTTCTGTTCTTCAAGTAAGAGGCGAACCAATTGTAAGCTGCTCCCCTTACTCCATAATGGTCCAACTTATGCAGTAATATTTTGTGGTCAACACGGTCAAAAGCATTCGTTAAATCAAAGAAAACACATAGCGTTCGCAAACTTTTATTTAATCCGTCCAGAACCTCACAGAGAAAAGAGAATATAGCATTTTCAGTTGTTAAAGCATTTCCAAAACCAAACTGTACCTCTGAAAGCAAATTATGTGAATTTAAATGCTTCAGTAATCTTGTATACACAACCATCTCGATAACTTTAGCAAACACCGATGGTATAGAAATAGGTCTATAATTGTCATCCCTGTCTCCTTTTTATTAAGTGGCTTCACTACTGAGTACTTTAATCGGTCAGGAAACCGACCACTCCTAAAGGAAAAGTTACAGATATTGCTAAGTACTGGGCTAACATACATAGAACAATACTTCAGTATTCTGCTAGATACCCCGTCATATCCATGACAGTTCTAGGTCTTTAGTGATTTAATCATAAACTCGATCTCCCTCTTGTCAGTATCATGGAGGAGCATTTCAGGTAACAGTCTCGGAACACTTTTTTCTACAAGCGCTATATGATTCCCTGTTGGGACTAGGTTTCAATTTAGTTCACCTGCTATATTCAGAAAGTGATTATTAAATACTGTAGATATATGCGACCTATCAGTAACACGGACATTCCCACTACGCGCTGATTCTATGTCCTCGACCTGTCTCTGCAGACCAGCCACTTCCTTTACGACTGACCATACGTTTTTAATTCTATCCTGAGACTTAGCTATTCTATTTGCATACCACATACTTTTCGCCTGCCTAATAACTTTTTAAGCACCTTACAATTATGTTTGTAATGGGCTGCAGCATTTAGATTTTGACTATTTCTAACGTTTTTATAATTGCCACTTTGTTCTACAGGATATTCCTGTCCCTGTAGTCAGCCACCCAGGCTGCCTGTTTGTGCTAGTACCCTGTTTTGAGGAAAGCATTATATTTATCGTCTACCGTATCCGCACTATAAACACCTTGCCACTCTTGTTCCTTGATAAGGTTTATAAAGGTCTCTACAGCAACTGGATCAGCTTGCCTAAACAGCTGATAACTATATTTAACATGTGTTTCAGCACAAAAATCTTTTAGAGCTAAAATTTGTGCTTCATGATCTGAAAGGCCATTCACCTTTTTTCTAACAGAATGCCCTTCTAGTGATGAGGAATGAACAAAAATGTTGTCTATGGTTGTTCTACTGTTCCCTTGCACTCTCGTTGGAAAGAATACAGTTTGCATAAGATTATATGAATTAAGGAGGTCTACCAGCATCCTTTTCCTTCCATAATCACTTATGCAATTAATATTGAAGTTATCACATATAACTAACTTTTTGTATTTCCTATCAGATGAACCAAGAACCTCCTCTAACTTTAGCAAAAATGTTGTGAAATCGGAGTCTGGGGATTTATAAATAACAACAGTTAGAAGTTTAGCTCCACTAAATTTAACCACTGCTGCACAACATTCAAACACCTTTTCAGTGCAGTACTTTGAAACATCAATTGACTCAAATGGGATACCGTTTTTCACATACATGGCTACTCCCCCACACCGCAAAGAGCTCCTAGAAAAGCTGCCAGCCAACCTGTATCCTGGTAAAGGAAGCCTCTGAATTATCTCCTTATTTAAGAAGTGTTCAGATATACCAATAATTTCAGAGTCAACATCTATAAACAGTTCACTAACTTTATCTCTGATACCTTGTATATTTTGATGAAATATACTAATTCCATCATTAATCGGATAGCTAAGCTTTGTCAAAAGTGGTTTCTTTGTTAGAGAGATTTCCCTTAAGCAGGAATACCTATCAGCTGACTTCAATCTAAAAAAGGTACAGCTCTAACACCCACTACTACAGGAACTTTCCCATGAGTGATCCCACCACCCCCACCTATGCTGTCACCTACAAGCTTTGCCAACCTCCCCTTTCCATACCTGTTGAGGTGCAGGCCATGTCTAGTGAAACCCGTCCTGCTGATAGACTCCACCGACACCACTGAAATATGACTCATGCCTTTTGTCATCAGCGCATCCCCAAGTCTCATATTATTACACCTGATGGCTGTATTAAGATGAGGCCGATCGTGACGCTGAAACAGTTCCACGAAATGCGCATTCGTGTTGCCAGTCTGAGTGGCTATCTTTTCCAGGTCACCATCTATGTCATAATCCCCATCCCTATCAATACTATTACCAGCCCCACCCACAATCACTACCTGATCCTCTTTAGTAAAATCCCTACATAGCCCCCCTATGTTAACAGTCACCTGAGCCAATCCTGCATTAGGCTTCACAATGCTGGTGACCTGGTACTCACTCCCCAATACTTCCTGCAACTGCTGGCCTACACCTCTACCATGAGAACTACTTAACAGCAGACCCTTCTTCTTTCTCTTAGACTTTGCAACTGTCCTAGCCACCGTAACTGCTGATGTCTGCTGCATACTTCCTACATCTACAGCTACTAGCTTCAGTGTAGTGTTTCGCAAGCATGTAACATGTCGTTAGAACAGTGGTAATGGACAGATGCCGGGAACGGCTAGTCGATGACAATCGGTTTTTAACACGACGGGAATTGCAGCTGTTAGTGAAGCTGAGGTCAGAGAGAACGTTGTGAAAGGAACTACTTGCAAATGACACTTGGAGTCGTGCGTCTCGCAGAAGGCCACAGCTCATAAAGCTGCACGTCTTCAGTGGGCCACGGGAAATGGAGGGCGTAAAGTAGTCGACGAGGTGCGATTTGGCCTCTTTTTCTGATGCTACGAGGGGGAGGTCGGAAACGTTTTGAGTGACATCTTGTGATGATGACAAACGGGTTGCCCAACGACTCACCGTGGTTTCGCTCGCAGTCAGGCCTCTGTAGACATTCTGCAAGAACTTATTAATGTCTGTGATGCTCTTGTTTTCTGCCAAAAGAAATTAAATGACACCTCTCTGCTTGTAACGCACCTCGTTGCAGGTAGCGTTTTGAGGTCTATGTATGGCACAACCACCTATCGGAATTTCATGAAACTACTGGCGATGAATCCCCTATATTCCATGATGTCCTACAACAAATTCTGCTGGTTTTCAACCAAGATTGGTGGAGAGGACAATAGTTTTACAGAACTCCCCTCGTATTTGGAACAGCAGGTGAAACATAGCAGTCAACTATCACGGTTTACTTACATACTAATTTTGTCCAGGACGACGTTTACAATAAAAATTTAAGGCTAATGAACTATAATACGCCATTGACTTAGAGATTGAACTTTTAGTGTGTAGCACCCTCTCCCAAGCCAGAGAGCGCTAATGACCAGTCGTTACGTATACTCCATGGAAGTTTCGGGGAGCTATTCCAATCCTTAATTATTCATCCGCTGTCCACTGCTCACGGGGCTGGAGCCAAGGTGCGAACAAAAAAAATGGTTCAAATGGCTCTGAGCACTAGAACTTACAACTACTTAAACCTAACTAACCTAAAGACATTACACACATCCATGCCCGAGGCAGGATTCGAGCCTGTAACCGTAGTGGCCGCGCGGTTCCAGTCTGGAGCGCCTAGAACCGCTCGTCTACTGCGGCCGGCAAAGTTGCGAACACTTAGAACATTGTATATTTTAGTATCTTCACTGGTGAGTGATGACGTCACTACACTACACTGTCGGTGCGGGCGCTTTTCACTAGCCGCCTGTGGCTAAAAAGAAAAGCCGGGGAGAGAAATTGCATACTCACTGTGCGAGTCGATCTGTGGGAAGCAGGAAGTCCGAACCCCCGTAGAGGCGTGCACAGGGGGAGCTGAGCACGCGGCTGGCACAGGGGTAGCTGTCGACTGAATAGTTGTCAACAACATTCGGCACAATACTCAAGGCGAGGTCCGCAGTAGCTGAACAAACTCTACCTGTGAATCACAATTTTTTTTTTTTTGCTTGTAAATTTCATCGTACAGAATATCAAGAAATAGTATATCCATGCAAACGCATTAAAAATATTCATTTTCGCCGTAGTAGTTCCATTAGTAAATCAATCATTACAGCAAACAGTCTTCAAATCTGTATTCCGCTTTTACAAATCGTCTTATTCGCCATGGCCTACATGCTTCCGTATGGCATTTGTCGCAGAAGCAACCGAAACACGAAGTCTAGCACGCCACGCACATTCAGTGAAACCCACTGTCTTTCAGGAACATAGACTTTTCAGAAGCAACACTGGAAAACATAGTTCGTTTAAATTGATTCTTTCTTCCATCAGCTTCAGTCCGAAGCATAAGTATTTGGTCATTCCTTGAAAGTAGACGCAGCAAATTGAAGCAGAATTAAAGAACGAAATCTCGTCGAATTTTCCGTCGAAGCGATTCTGTATTAGCGATCAACAAGTCGGCAGCTTTTTGAATGCTTTTTTGTAAAAATTTTAGCCTGAATGTAAAAATGTACATCACAGGATTGGCGAAGTGGAGCACATTTGGCTGGGATAATTTTTACGATGTAGATGCATGCTTGTCATTCTTGATGGTAAAGTATCTGAACAGTCTGCCCTCCCTACGAATCAATAATGCAAAGAAAAGTGCAGAAGAAGGATTTGAACCTGTACCGCCAGCGTGGAAGACGGGTAAAAGACGCTGCGCTATTCTCGCTTTGTCGAATCATACCTAACGTTACGGGTAAAGAAGTTACACATAAGACTCCAGCATTTATTTTCTCGGAAACTGTGGCGTACGTCGCATGGAAAACCGCTAGCCAAGTACTCAAGACAACTCCCTCTATAACATAACTAAGGATGCGGCTTACGGCCTCACACAGGTGTTTCATCCCCGTCAGCGGATCTGCCAGCACTGTACGCCGCGTGCGCCCTCCATAGCATGTCTCCCCACTATTCCACGATTTGCGACGAGGAACATTCATGCAGCTTTATGTCCAAACCAACGACTCAGTCATATCGAATTTTATTTTGGTCGTTTTATATAAATTTGTGATTCGTCCATCGATAGGCATGTAGGCAACGTGACTGGCAACGTACATTTAAACGGACTACGTCACTACTTTGCCACAATGAAGCGATACAACACAGTCCGCACCACACCGGTTTTTAAATAAAGTGACCTACCTGCCGGGGAAATAATTGTCAAAGTAACATACATCACGTGTACTTGTAACACTGCCCACACTTAGTAACAGCAGAAAGGCTCGGTGATGAGAGCTAAGTGACTTCGGACGTGGACTAGTTTTTGGATGTCACCTGGGTAACAAGTCCATCAGCGACACTTCAACTCGTCTACATCTATCCAAATCGACTGATGTGAAGTGAAAACGCGAACAAACAAACACAGCTAAACTTAAGCCATGTAGCGATGGACAGGGACATTCAAACAATGAAGAGTGATTGTAAAAAGTCGCACGAAAGCAGCGGAAGGAATCACTTGAGAGTTCCAATGCTGCCACTTGTCTAGCTAACACAAAGACTGTGTGTTTTTGTTGTTGTTGTTGTTGTTGTTTTCAGTACGAACTTTGGTTTGATGCCGCTCTCCATGCTACCCTATCCTGTGCAAGCCTCTTCATCTCTGAATAACTGTTGCAACTTACATTCTTCCAAATCTGCTTACTGTATTCATCTCTTAGCCTCCCTCTACGACTTTTACCCCTCACTCTTCCCTCTAATACCACAAGTGTGATCTCTCAACATGTCAGAATGTGTCCTGTCAACCGGTTCCTTTTTCTAGTCAGGTAGGGCCGCAAATCTCTTCTCTGTCCATTTCTATTCCGTACCTCCTCATTACTTACGCCATCTACCTATCTAATCTTTAGCATTCTTCTGTATCAGAATAATTCAAAAGCATTCATTTTCTTCTTGTGTAAACTGTATATCGTCCATGTTCAACTTTCATAAATGCGTACACTTCAGACAAATACCTTCAGAGAAGACTTCCTAACACTTAAATCTACATTGGATGTAAACACATTTATCTTTTCCCTTAATATTCTTTTACTTAAAAACTCGCGGTTCTAGGCGCTGCAGTCCGGAACCGCGGGACTGCTACGGTCGCAGGTTCGAATCCTGCCTCGGGCATGGATGTGTGTGATGATTAGGTTTAAGTAGTTCTAAGTTCTAGGGGACTGATGAGTTAAGATGTTAAGTCCCATAGTGCTCGGAGCCACTTAAAAACTCATTTACTACTTTAAATGTCTCGTTTACTAATCTTATTTACTCAGCGTCACGTGATTCTATTCGACTACAATCCATTATCTTTGTTTTGCTGTTGTTGATGTTTATATTATGACCTCCTTTGAAGATACTGTCCATTTCGTTCAACTGATCTTCCAAGTTTGCTCTCTCTGACAGTATTACGTCATCAGCGAATCTCAAAGCTTTAATTTTCCTCTCTGCTCTTTAATTCCTATTCCTAATTTTTCTTTGGTTTCCATTACTGCTTGCTCAATGTTCAGGTTGAATAACATCAGGGATAGGCTGGAACCGTGTACCACTCGCTTCTCAGCCGTTGCTTCCCTTTCATGTCCCTAGATTCTTGTAACTGCCGTCTGCGCAAGTTGTAAACAGCCTTTTGTCCCCTGTAGTTGGCAGCTGCAGCCTTGAGTACTTCAAAGAGATGGCATTCTAGTCAATATTGCCAAAAGCTTCCTCTAAGTTTACTCATGCTTTTCTTAAAATATCTTTCAAGATAAGTCGTGGTATCAGTAGTGCTTCACGTGTTCCTACATTTCTCCGAAATGCAAACTGATCTTCAACCAGGTCGGCTCCCACCAGTTTTTCGTTCTTATGTACGTGTATGCGGTAGAGTGTCGGGGAGAATGGGGTACAGTGGCCGAGCAACTCAACATTGGTCAGACATTTCGTCGGCCAGTGTTACGTGACGCATGGGGTGGTGTAGAGAGCGACACCATTGAATGGTGCACAAGTAGAAAAGTGAAACACTCTACAAGTGTGGCAGTCCTACTTAAGCTTTTGGGTTTTGCTGAATGCCTGAAGAACGTTACCTGCTGCCACGCGTAGTGAGAACAGTATAGAACAGAGGAGGTGGTGATAGGGTATGGGGGCGCTTGTCATGGTTACGGCGCGGTACCCTTACTGTGTTTAAGAAAACTGTACATCCGGGAGGATATGAACTCATTTCACACCATTTTTTGCTGCACAAAGTACAGGAACAGTTGAGAGACGATGATTTTATCTGCATGACAACGCACCCTGTCACAGTGCATAATCTGCGAGGGAATGGTTTGTGGGCAGTGACATTCCTGAAGTGGACTAGCCTCCCAGAGTCCCGACATGAGAACAATGGAACACGTTTCGAATTAAATAGAATGGCTACTTCGTTCCAAATCCCGGCGTCCAAAATCATTCTATTTCCTGCTTTCGACTCTTGAGACAGAATGAATTGCCACTCGTCCACAGACATTTACATACCTCAATAAAGTGTCTCCTACAGAGCTAGGCCGTCATGAAAATGAAGGGTAGATACTTCCCATATTAATGTCTACTAATAGGTGTCCTGATACTTTTGACGAGATAGTATATATTTTAAACTGATCGCAGAACCTATAGTAGATACATTAGCGTTAGATTTAGCTACTGCTAACGGTCTCCGGACCCAACATGGCAGTCTGTTTTTAAGGATATTCTATTGTTAAATAACGTAGTGCTGCTGTATGTGTAGACATTCAGTAGCAAGTGATTTGAATGGTTCGTCCTCCCCACGTTGTACTTGGGAGTTTCACTGACGAAAAAAGAAACTCATTAAAAAGGTATAAGCTGCTAGGCATTGAATAACGTTCGTGACATTCCAGACATGGGTAAAAAAGATAAATTTTTATAAACTGTTCACTAGTTATTGTGTTACTTTCGTTTAATCAAAATTCAAAATAAATTAAAATACTACTACGCAAGTGTTAAATATTCTTACGGAAAGCCCTACTGAACCGTGTCGACAAGCTAAATCCTCTTTAGGAAGACTATAAAGACTTGGAAATTCTGAAGCAGTTACTGATTTTAAATGGTAAACTGATTTTGTTAACATTTTATTTATTGTAATATAGAACCGAATACAGGTGACTCACGAAGATATGCAAATATTTTAATATGTTAGTCTACAAGTAAAACTACAGAAAAAAGTTCGTACAAACATAGGTCCGCAAACGTTTGGTTACGGAGTTACGTCTAATAAAGCATTTTGACTGAAATTTAGCAACTTCTCTAATATAAAGCCATCGAAAAACAGTGCGAGGTCAAAGGAAAGCACGATTTCCATTTATTCTGTTGTTATTGGTCTGGTGAAGCTAATAAAATATGTCCCAGACATGCATCTGAAGTAGTTTTCCAAAACACCCAGGGAAAAAAGTTTATTATTCAAGTAAATTTGTTTACTTTCCATTATGAATGTAGAAACGCGTATGACATTGTTGACAACCGTTAGTGAGTGGTTTCAGTCGTTTCCTAATCTTAAAACGAGTCAGTTTTCTGTGTTGTTCAGTGAAAGAACATAATATCAGTGTATTCAAGTGAAACCACATAGTAACTGTTGTAGATTGTAGATTATTTATGAAACAGAGTTGCCGTTCAAATTAACGACAGAGAAATACGCCGACATGATATTTATTTATGGCAAATGTGATGGTACTGCTACGGCTGCCGTTAACAAATGTCGCGTTAACAAATATCACAGTTTTCCACTGCATGGTTATGAGTTCCCCGCTTTGTACTTTCTAAGAGCATATTTTTGGGAGTGACTTCGTCAGACAACTGGTAAAACAGTAACACACATGTATTTAGCAGAATTTTATATTAAAATCGATATACCTCTATCTGAAATGAAGATACGTAACACAAAACTGTTGAAGACCTAAAGAACTGTATGTACAGTAGATGTATTAAAAGTGAAGACAATTGAATGCTAATGTCATGATACAATAAAGCATTTGTTTTTAGCAATACCGGTTGTGCCATATTCGCGTAATACTTCAGTCTTAAAATTTGTTTTACACTTACCATAACATTTTAAAATGAGACATCATCTTTGACACTAAGTGATGTACTGAGAATCTGAACCTTCTCATCTCGACCAGTGACGTCAATATAATACTTACGACGCGAATTGAATTCCCTCCCCCGGCAGAAGATTATGTACAGTAGCTCAGGATAAATGAAGATACCATAAACTCTAGATGTGTCGTGTGGTAATGTTTGTTTATAAATTGATCGTGGTTTAACAAATGTACACCAATGTGTTAATATTGCGCTCATACTGTCCATTATAAATTAAGTAGCAGATTCAGAGAATACATTTTAAAGTTACCGGTAGCGGTTATATTAATTACTTTGATTTATTTTCGACTGGTTGCTATCTTAAGTAATAAGTAGATTAACAAATGATGTTGACATAAGACAGGAGGTTGCCCTGTTGACATCAAAATATCAAGCGCAACTCAAGAATCCACATCATTCATCATGACTGTACACCTGAACTTTTGGTGTCAACGTGTAACCTCCCCCTCACTTATCGACCTTAATGACAGAGAAAAATTAAACCGCGTGTACCTAATGGAAATTTTGGAAAAGCAATCGTCACCGAAGTTAATCTGTCGGTAAAGGGGTAGGAAAGGGTTACATCTAAATGAAAGGAAAAATGCAAATGAAACTGGTGGAAATTAATTTTGAAAAGGGGTAAAGTTAATGAAGAAAGTAAATGTGCGGCCGTTACGTTAACAATTAACTAGCGGTAATTAGATATTTGAGATTTGGGGGAAATTACGGTCGCCAGTCCTAAGGACAATTACTATAGTAACTGAAAAAGAAAGGTAATTACACATATAATTAGCACTAGAAGCGTGGCAACTGAAGGTTGACACGTGTAGTGTGAAAACTGAAAGTTTGTCAGAAGTAATAAATTTCGCTACACTCTGACTTAATTTAGCAAAAGAATTAATAAAACTGGAAAATCGAAAGTTAATTTAGTGACTGAAGTTAATAGTGAGCTTTCCTTCTGAAGCACATCGACATTCAGTAAAACAAGGTTAGTCTTGGACTACCTCAACAATCATTTCAAAAGCTACTTGAATCTACGCAATTTAGAAATAAGAGAATTAACTTTGAACTTGAATCAAATGATTCTGAACAATTAACAATAGTAAAATTTAGTACGTACCAAGCTGAGCTGCAGTCACAGGTAACTAAAATACGGTAACAAAACTCGCACTCTTAATTTGTGCTTGTGCAATCTAAATATTGTAGCCAGCTGAACTTTGAAATTAAAGCAGTGAAATCGAATGATGCTGGTGTTTGAATTTCAACGACCCTCGGGCTCATTTAGGAAAAGGAAGGGACCCTGCTTGGCAATGCAATTGGGACAATGAGCAACAAAGGTTCATGCTAAGTTGCTGTAATTTTGCGAGGCAAATGGAACAATTTGAAAAGCTGAGGTCTGCCATACAGTTCTGAAACTTTACGTGCTTTTAGTCTTCCTTGTTGGTTGATTGAAGGTTTGAAGCCGTCGATCGAGGAGGTGGCGACAGTCACTCATTGTCGGCCGTCGCTGTTGCAGAAGCTGGATGTTGGCGCGCCTTCTTCTCGACACGGTCACCAGACGAAACGGGCTCTTGATGTGCGCCAGCTAATGCTTCCCGTCCGCGACACCATGTCAGAAACTATCATCGCAAGCCGAGCGAAATTACATGCTGCCCAACCCCGAAAGCGCGGCAACTCGCGGGAGCGTCACACAACACACCTGTTCCACTCGCTACTCCAGCCAGACTCCGACAGCTCTGCCCGCGCTCCACGCGGCAGAGTTAACACTACCAAAGATCCTACACACTTTGATTCTTCACACGACCCATCGATGTAATCGTTTGATAGCAGTTTTCCCTAGGCAAGACCCAGCGTAAAAATACAAATAATATTTACGAAACAAACCAATTATACATCGACATGAGTGCATAAATATATATATACAAACAGTAAAACAATTACAATATATAAAGAGACAGAAATGTCATATCTTGAGGTAACAAAACAAGGAAAAAAAATAATAGTACAATAGATGGAAATAGGAGGATATGCATTTCCGGCGTTACAAACGAAGCATCCTCCTGCCTTATGTTAACTATATTTGTCCGCCTTATGATGATCTAAATCGAAACTAGTGGAAAATAATAATAATTACTGATGTGATAGCTTTCGGTAACTTTAAGACGTCATTTCTGAATAATTTAAGAGCTGTGAAACGTTGCCTACAGAAAATAATGTCTATACGAATTATTATCAAATTGTAGAATGTAAATATCTCATTCACGTGAGTTTCGTTTTTCGGTACGAACTAAAAATAAAGCCGGTCGTAATGAAAATAACACAACACAATTGAAACTATTTTTACTTCGTGATTCAATTACATTTATATTTTCATAATACCAGTTTGATTCACATCAAACTGTCGCCTTCACATCAATGCACAATATAGTACATCCTAGTCTAACTGAGGACTATGTGTTGTGTCAGGAACACAGATATAGTAAAATCGGACGTCACGATAAGAATGGTGCACTACATGAAACAGTACCGTGACGAGTTTTGTAGGAGATAATGTGTCATTAACGTCAGCTCTAAAACAGTAATTAAAACATGGACACGCAGAACATACCGTAGTGTGACTTTCGATGTGGATGAGCGCGTCTGGTTTCTGCGACCCTGGCCTCTGAGAACTGTAATGAGTCATCATTAATGGCCCTGAATGAAAAATAGAGGTGACTGATCATTATCGTTCGATTCTGAAGCTCTAACAACAGTCGTGTTTGAAAAACTTAGTTATGGGAACTTACTTGCTACAACTACGCGCACAACTGGCCCTTTTAATGTCTAAGTACATATCGGCACATTTGTGCCATCATCAGTGTGTGCTTTTATTCAGGGCTGTAAAATATAAACGAGTTTTAAGTGATAATTATTGGAGTAGGGGTTAGCTGTACGAAAATAACCTAATTCTCTAGAATATTAGGTTCTACAGGACCTTCATTACGTTATAATATAGATTATCACGTTCAACGAAGTGATGTTGTTGTGAAACTGGTTGGCGAGTCGCGTCATCTGTAAACATACCGCTATTTTGTTGTGTAAAAAAAACTCATGATTACATGTTGCTATAGATTACAGCTATTTTCGTACTATCTTTCTGCAACTGCATCCTCATCTACCGTACAAAACACGCGGAAATATTGTATATGTTTCCATTGTACCGCACTAGCAGGTAGCAATTTCGAATTTCACGGAACACAATGTTTATGCAGCTGCTGTATGTTTGGTCCCTGTTAATGTTCACCAATTTTACTCCTCGTCCTGGCGCCTCGTTTCAACTTTGTTTACTTGCTCTCTCTCTCTCTCTCTCTCTCTCTCTCTCCATCTCTCTCTCTCTCTCTCTCTGCGTGTGTGTGTGTGTGTGTGTGTGTGTGTGTGTGTGTGTGTGTGTGTGTGTGTGTTCCTTTTTTAAACTATGTGTAGTACATTTCGTATAGTTTCTTTAATCTGTCAAATTTTATGCTACCTCATAGTGTAATGTATTCATTTATAATGTTTTCTATCAACAGTTATTATAAACTAAACCATAAAAAAATTTTTTTTGCGTATTTCCCTTCTGTTTGATATCCAGCAAAGGCAGTCATTAGTGGAAACTCTAAGCCTCTTTTAGCAGAACGCACTAAAAATGACCACAAACGCATATTCAACGGTCGTTTGAATTAATAAATTTGCAGTCTTCCCTCTAGATAACAAACATAGGTTTCTTCCAGCTTTTCGGTAAATATCTCCCTCCTGCTTTGCTACTCATGAATTTTGATACTCTCTTTAATATTTCATTTCTACCGAAAACCGTTCACCCTTTCAGCTTTATTTCCGCACAGAACGTTAGCTTTTTGTTTAAAAGAGTTTTATCTCCAATGTTTGGTTTTACTTCTGCATTGTCGTACAGCATTAATTACATACATAAAATCCTGAAAAATATCGTTTCACGGAAAGAGTGTAACTGGCTTTATTTAAGTTTACTGTGACCTATCGCATGCTTGTTCTGAACACTTAACGGTGCATGCTGTACGGCGTTCTCCATGCGAATATCTGTTTTTAAATTATAAGGTCATTTGTACCAGATCTCCGTTGTGCTCAGTCGTCGCCTTTCATTTCATAGAAAACATAAGGGTTTCATATGTATTTATAATGTAGTATTTGTCACTAAACTTTCAGACCACGAAAATGCGAGGGGTTCTTGGTAAGTAATACAAACTTTTTTTTTTGAAAGCTGGTTCATTTTATTGATAACAATACACCGTATTATTCTCCACTATTTTACAAAACCTTATGTTTCGACACAATATCCGTTCAGTGCGGCGGCCTTGGGCCACATTACTGGGACGGCCTGTACGGCCGCAAGGTACCACTCCACCGGGCGACGGCGGAGCCAAAGTTTTTCTGCATCAATAGTCCCTTCTCATCATCCACTTATTGCTTCCCGCGGAGTGCCTCGTTCTTCAGGCACAACCGCTGGGTGGTGCGAGATCCGAGTTGTAGGGTGGATGAGGGACGCTTTAAGAGGTCTTCTGGGGTGCGAAGACTTGTATGAGGCCTTCCGTTGACATAGAGAAGGAGAAGTTCATTTCCATTTTTGTGGCGACGAATCCTCTGAAGTCATTTTGAAACTTCCCCCTTGGAAAATAATGATTGACTGTGCTGGTTGACCTCTTACGTTATTTGATTTTCAAACAGCTGAACAAAACTAAACGTACTCGGACATTTCTCTCTTTACTTATTCTGATCAACAGTAAACTGGCACATAATACTTTTTTTTTTCAAAGCGCAATGCAATCTAACTTTCAATAATCCCTACATAAGAATGGCCCTGACTAACAATAACCCATACCTTTCATGAATCATTAACCCCACAAAAATCTTCGCTACTCGAACTACTGCAATACAGCGAGAACCAATACTGCCAGCTAAATAAAAGATTCAAACTACTGAAGGCACTAACTACTGATAGGCATAGTTAGCAAATCAAAGATTTTGATAGAGAATAAACAATGTATTTACCTTAACAGTGTTCAAAAGTCATAATATATATATCAGTTCATGACATCCAGTCTTACAAATTTCCCTTTTCTGACGGACACCCGGCCAGATCGTCCGCTCTCAAAACTCCGCCATCTCTCTCCCCACATCCACCACTGCTGGCGGCTCACCACCAACTACGCAACGCTACGCGCTTTTCCCATGCAGCTGCCCAACACTACACTAGCGAATATTCCAACAATGCCAACCAGCCACAGACTGCACACAGCACAGCCAGTGATTTTCATACAGAGCACTACGTGGCGTTACCAACATAAAAACCTAAACAGCCTACTTACAATTTCTTCGGTTTCCTGATGGTAGCACAGTACAGTTCACAGTTGATCGTAGTACCACGAGATAACACATCGAACAAATTAACTCCTTCAGAGTACCAGAAGACCGGTGCCACGACTTTACCCGTTCAGATTAGGACTTTGAACTGTCTCTCAGAGTAGAGCTGGCGTGGTGATGCTCTATGGTTCGCCATTTTGTTTCCGGTCGAAGTGATGGGCCCAGGTATCATCGCTTGTGACGATGTTCGAGAAAAAATTGTCACGATCAGATTGGTAACGCGCGTGCTATTCCGCCCAAATGGTCCTTGGTTGCTTTTTATGGTCTCGTGTTAGTTGGCGAGGAACCCAGCGACCACACAGCTTCGAGTACCCCAGCTGATGCACGAGTGTGTAAGCACTGTGAACCGAGAAGTCGAATTGTGCAGCGAAGTGTTTGACTGTGATCCAGCTATCACCTCGAATGAGAGTGTCCTCACGTTCAAACGTTATAGGAATCATAGCTGTATATAGTCGGCCGGCACATGGAAAATCGATGGGGTTTGTTCGGCGTTGTTGTAATGATGACGGACGCCTTGCTCAACGACTCACCGTGCTTTTGTTCACTGCCTGGTCTCCGTAGGCATCGTGCAAGCGCCTATGAATATCTGCGATGCTTTGGTTTTCCGCAAAAAAAAAAAAAAAAAAAAAAAAAAAAAAAAAAAAAAAAACGCTGAATGACAGCATGACAGCTCTCTGCTTGAAACGTACCTCCGCTACAGACGCCATGTTGAAGGCTCCGTATTGCGCCGACACCTTTCGCAAGTTCATGAAACATGAAGCGGGAATGTTCCACTATGTTCTATACCAAATGCGGCACTTCTTCAGCCTAAATTGACCCGGAGAAAAAAATGCCTTACTTTACAAATAGAACGCCCTTCGTTTGCTGATTAGTCGCCAATCACTAATACCAGAGCTGGGACAGACAATCGTCAATTTATCACCTAAGTTTCTATCTCAGAGAAAGACTTGCATCTTTCATTTAAGTAGAGCTTAGGAACTGACTAGCCAGAAGTGGCGTACCGAGTAAAAGTGCAAGCTGAAGTATCACAAACAGCAACGCAATTGAGCGAAAGGAACTTTAAATCGTTTTAGTATGGAAGTGAGCAATAACGTTCACTTTCAACTAAAAATATCCCAAAGCGCAGAAATACATTTTGAAGCGTAGTTTCTTCACTAAAGAAACAGATACCCTGTATTAAATTTTACGAAGTATTTTCCATTTTCAGCAGATGACACTAGACAGGCTGTAATGGTTTTGCAGTTACTCGTACCAACCTACCTACTGCTTTAAAGGTTTATTATATCAAATCAATACTCAAGAACCTCTTACGTTTTCATTTATTCTGGAGATTACTCACCCTTGAAAATTAAGTCCTAACGTGCATCTCACGTTAATATCCTACGTCCAAGTCAGGTGTCTCTTTTTCTTTATTTTTCATGTATAACTATTATTTATAATTTGCAAGGAATAACGTCAGTCTTTATGCGTCAGATAAGTATGTCTTGGAGATTGGAAAATGGTTTCCGAATCTGTCATTGATAAGTGAGCGCTGGCATCCTGTTGCACCTTTCGGTGTTTTCCATGTAAACCTGTTTCTATTTAATTATTAGACGAGTCTGCTTCTACAGCTAGTTCAGTTCCGTATACGAGTATGTTCTATAATTTATGTTTTCTAGCCGAAGTCTTCCGTTAACTACGCATTGTATTTTCTATCTTTTAGTGTATTACAGAGCGGGTTCGGTGTGACATTGTAAGCTTCTTTGTGTATGATAATTAATCGAAACCCTCAGCTGCCAACAGGTGTTGTTGAAATACCTCAATGGGGACAGCTGAAAATGCGTGCCGCGACCGGGACTCGAACCCGGGAGCTTACGTGGCAGACGCTCTATCCATCTGAGCCACCGAGGACACAGAGGATAGCGCGACTGCAGGGACTTATCCCTTGCACGGTTCGCGTGAGACCCACATTCCCAACTTTTTTGTGTATCTTCCTAGTTACTACAAGTTTTACATTGTCTTCTCACTAATACGTTCTAATCATCTCTTGAACTGGCCCTGTAACCTGTCCACCAGTTGTTAGTTTTAGTTGACCGGTGGTTCGTTTGAGCTTTGAGGATATTGCTTCCCCCATTGCATTACTCATAGTAATTCAATTTGAGCTAGGTATTGTCATCTTGGATGATGAAATAATTTTTCCCGTACGTAAGAATACGTTTTAATGGTCAATGTTGCTAGACAAATTAAACAGACGTTCCAGTCAGTATTAATTATATGTCTTTTATTTCCCTCTGTCATTTCGGGATCTTAATGAGAATCCAACGCGACACAGGAACAAGAGATGTACATTTCTCACAGAGCCTTTAATTCTTACGCTGTTTGCTTGGTGTATTTGTGCTTCACGAACAAAATTACGAGGCGTGTGTACATATGACCAGAAGTGCGAGGAGTAAATGTACATCTAAGTAGTAGAGCGCAGCAGCGTTTGCCCCTGTACAACGTTGGTTGGATCTGCTGTGATATGTTATAGAGACGAACGAGCGCAATATTGTTACTGAAATGTCGATATAAAAGATGGATGTTGAAAAATTCAAAGTCATTTTTAACTTTCATCTGAGTACATACCTGATATGACTTCAGTATCAATGTCTAGAAAATACTTCACCCGCGTACATGATTTTGATCCATAAATGAACACTAACGCGATTTGACTTCTATGTACGAGAGATTCCGAGACAGGAAAGACTACCATAGCGCAGCGGTGAATATCTCGAAGATACGTTTGGGCAATGCAAAATTATTTCCAGTCTATCCGAAGTAGACTACCAGGATATGAATGCATATAGCACTCTCCCTTATAGGGAGCATGTGTGCAGCTGACATATTGACTCCAAGTTGCATAAACTGGCACCTATTCTCGTAAATGTCTGTAGCACAGACGTACTTTATCCCCGATATACGTGTATTGGGCGTGAAATTAAATAACTGTATAATCTGCTGACGGCGCCTTATATAAACTATTACACTGAGGACAGTTTGTAATCAGTTAATATTCTCGCATCAGCTATGATTTGAAGCAAATAGTAAGTGAGAACAATTGAGGTGACAAAGAAAACGCCATAAATTATGAGTAGTTTCGGGATGAGGAGTAATTAAACTGAAATGGGAAGAATGCTTGATCGTTATTCTAGAAAACAACACGATTGCTCAGCAATGAAATTACAGCAGTATGCCACGGAGCCACGTGAAATAGAATAACAAGAAATCATCAAAATCAGAACGAAGTCCATATGATTTCTAATCCCCGTAGGAATACTAAATAAGCGAGATAGTAATGTGAGGGATGGCATTTATTCACGGATGCGTTAAGGGAAGACCGATATTGATCCGTCTAACATGGGCCAATAGCTTCAACCTTGATCACAAATAAAGTACATCTACAAACCAGAACAATAAGTCGAATATTGCGCCTTAGCGTGCGAGGAGGCAAAGTTCACACCACAAATTCTTGTAACTAGCGGCGCAGAAATTGCAATTGAACTGAAACACGAGTCAAAGTCGCCGAACGTGGGAACCAATAGAACCACGAAAATGCAGATGGCGTCCACGCGATGCTTCTAGCTCCGGAGCCTCCGGGAACAAGTTTCTTTGGCCATCACAGTGCACACGGGCACGCTAGCTCATATCTCAAGCGCCCTGGCATGGGACTGGTCTATCAGTTGCCGCCTCGACAGTCTAGCGCATAGACGTGCTCGCACTATGGAGCTAAGGATGGTGAGATTGCTAGCAGACGGTGTCCGTGCATGGAGTACCTTTTCTCCTCGTCAGTGACTTACAAGTCGCTTAAAGGTAAATGACACGCAAGACGTTTTCTAATGAACGCATTTCCTTGCGCTTGAGCAAGAGTCCTGAAAAGTACAGTACGGTGTGTAATAAAAAGGTGTGGTCAAGCTTTCAGGAAGCGTTCCTCGCATATAAGAGAACAAAATGTGCAGTATGAACATGGGCCCGAAGCGCTTTGTTTCCATGTTAGAGCTCCTTTTCCACATCTCTTCAGAATCACATCAAGCGTGGGAAACACAGGGAAACAGAACGTACCAGCATTACAAGAAACGTTTTCTTACATGTAATAATGCACCCTGTTACTTACTTTCGGTTACAATGTACAGTAGATTGTAATTCTTAGGTTCAGAGCCAGTGTTTGTTGTTCCACTTGGACGACGGTAATGCTGATATGTGACTCACTTCACTGCTCTGCTAGCTTTAGGCGCGTAGGATCAATTGTTTGTTGTTCACGACGGACTTGGTTTCAGGTGGAATGGGATGGAAGTATACCCAAATGCGGAGTTCTTGGACCCCCATTTCCTGTACGGGTCAACAGATGGTAATGGCTGTGGAGCTCCGCATTCGTATCGGGAGAGATTTCCAGGACTACGGTGTCCAGTCGGGAGGACGTTTACAGTCGTCGTAGAGAGCCTGGGATTGAATGTGACGGCGCGTTTGGAGTTTCGCCCGCAAAACGAGTTCTTTTCGAAACGTTGCCACCTCACAACGGCGCCGAAAGTAAAGAAGTCGCTGCCAGACGGATCAACGAATCGGATACGTCGGCGTGGACTCGCCCGCATGTGTATCCTTACGCTGCTGCAGACAGGAAGTTATTTATGTTCGAGCGCTCACTCCAGCCTCCATGTACGAATAATTAGCCAGCACTTGTAATCATCTCATACGACGACAGTATCGTCTTAGCTTTGATACAGCCGCTTGCTAATAGAACACTTATTCAGATTTATGTATCAGGCTACAGACAGTTTTATTCTGATGTGAAAATATCATTCTCCATTGACCGGAATATTAAATGTTACGTGTCAGCGACACTATCGAATACATGTCAGATTTTAGGGCAATAATCGTTTCCGAACGTAGGTATCTGCCATGCTGAAGATAAAAAAAATTACTAGTAATTCGTGTGTGTGTGTGGGATTTGTAGTATCCGTTCGACCTTTTCCTGAATTAATCTACACTTGCGACAGTACACCAAAGGGTTGATGCGTGTATCCTTGCTAACGGAGGACATTTTGAACATTTCGTTTAGACAATTGTTTCAGAATGTACTGATATATTCTTTTCCTGCGTATTTGCCATGAGTAATACGATGATGGAGAGAAGCAGAAAATGAGCTCTAAATTAGAAATAAAGCATTTCCGGACGCATGTCCATATAACATATTTTCTTCCTCTGCGTGTCAGAAGTGATTCCAGAAAGTTTGGCCATACGTTTTTGTTACGCACTGATAATACTTATTGAATCGTTTTACAATCCAGCTAACCAAACATTGAAGGCTGAACTTGAGATACCAATGATAGCAACTTTATTTTATGATCTATATGTAACTAATAACAGGGATTATGTTATAGGGCTGGTGAGAAAAGGTGAGTTTACATGGCATCTAGAGAAGGCACCCTCAATACTTGCAGACAGTTATTATTTTTTGGTCATTTATATTTCGTGGGAATCAGGAATGTATAAGAACAGTGCTGTGAAAACAGCTAAGTTCTATCAACGTGGAAAGACGGCACGAGAAAATCATGCAGCATACGCACGTTCTACTGAAATGGTGTGGGAGATGATAATTCGACACAAAGCGTTTTTCGACGTGCCAGCTGTGTTTGGCGATTTACATTACGAATAACTACAAATATTTCATCAACTGATGCCTTTAATGAAAAAGAAAGTACATTTTTTACCATGTAGGCAGGTTAAACAGGTTATGTACAATTACTATTCTTACTTTTTCGTTTTAAATAAAGAATGAAAGATGAAAGTTTCAGACTTTCAATGAATGAATCGTTTTCGAGATTATAAAATTATCTTTCAAAAACTGGTAAATGACATTCGTTTTGCATAGTTAATCAAGAGGGGCACGTTCTGCTTTGAATAAGAGATTCCTTTAAAGACTATAAGACCAGTGATAAGCTATTCATCTTTGTTAAGCTATGAATTTTCACAATCGCTCACCCACACGTAACAAAGGATTCGAAATATTTAGGAAAACAGGAGATATTATTAATTTCGTTGTACAGAAGTAATGGTCAATATTCAGGGATAAAACTCGAACGCTCACTCAAAGTAACACTCTCTAGTACCTACGTGCTCGAAAACGAGCACTTCATCTTCCATACTGTACTCTTTGCTTTCCATATTTTGGAAGGAGGCAGTATGGATGAAAAAAAAGGAAAAAATTGGCAAGTAAACATTGGATCTAAAATGTATGCCTTAAAAGGTATGAGGTCTTGTTCAGTAGAAAACACGTGTTTCGCAGTAGCAAAGTTGAACAAACGCTCGTAGTCTTAATGTATGCACTTCACATCCCACGTTTAACATACTTTTTATTGCTTCGAACGACCATTCTTGTAGTTAAAAGACAGTGATCAGAAAACGGACTTCGTTTGTGCGGCATTTGACTATAAAAACGGTGTGCAAAGCAATATTTTTATGTAAAAATTAGCCCAACTGGTAACCTGGCTGAAAGCTAAGGAAGCACTAGAAAATTTAAAACATCCGAACACTGAAACATGGAGTGAAAGATTTTGCAGTGCTAAGAAAATGGTAAATTTGTCAGAGGTTAACTTATTCAGGTTGTAGCGACGCTGCCGCGCGGTAATTCAAGCTCTCCGGTGTGTGTGTGTGTGTGTGTGTATGTGTGTGTGTGTGTGTGTGTGTGTGGTGTGTCCGCGTGTGTCAGTGCAGTGCTGTGCGGTCGTAATTACTGTACACGACGTCTGTGTAGTTCCGCGCCCAACCTCTAGAGGTGCTGTGTTTTCTAGCTTTTATATACGCTCTGTTTATTATTATTATTCCTTGTTTTTTGAGTTAGTTGTTAGTTCCTCTCCTCCTAGCTTGTGTGGACGAGCACTGTTTTCTCTGCAATAACTACAGAAATTTTCCCAGGATTAAGGATCCTTCTGTAGACGCCGGAAGCAAATTTTGTAACTCCGATCAGCCCATGCATGCCGGGCGTCGTCAGATACGCGCTCGCGATAAAGTTATTGTTGCTGAACTGAAGGTTTTTATTCTTCTGAATCACGTTAAGCGAAGGTCGGACAGCCACCAGTTTAGTTGAACCCGACAAGGTCGTAAGCAGGTGGAACGTACAAGCCACACGAGGAACCGTTCAGAAATCGTTTATTGGATGTATGTCCAGAGATAATTAATATTAGCGTTACGAGTGTACGGTGATATCTTGCCTGGCAGCAGGAAGTGCTGCGGGAACGGCAGACGTGGCGCTGATGGGTCCTGTTGGCGGACGCCTCCTGTCTGCACCTGCGGTGCGAGGCGCGCCTCGCGGCTTATTGTTGCCAGGAGCAGAATGGCTGCCGGGCGACGGGCCAGGAATGCGCTGCCGCCGACGTAGCACGTGCTTGTGTGTTTGTGTTTGTGTTTGTGGGGGTGTACATTCCTGGTGGTGCTGACGCCGCGCGCCCCGCCTCTGCCGCAGGCACAACGACCTGCCGTGGAACCTGCGCAAGTTCCTGCACAACCAGCTGCGCGACTTCCGGTTCACGGACGACCTGCGCCAGGTGGAGCCCTGGAACAAGAGCCCCTGGTCGCACACCGACCTGCACCGCCTCAAGCAGGGCATGGTCGGCGCCCAGGTGAGTCCCGTTTCTTCATGTACTCAACACTGTCCGTCCCAAGTGTTCTCGATGATAAACAAGGTCAGGCTTCCGTCTAAGGCTAAAGTCTAAGTAGGACGTGGTAATTCCTAATCCTTGACCCTAACTACCGTGGAGACTTCACCTGCATCTACATATACATCTACATCTACATGATTACTCTGCAATTCACATTTAAGTGCTTGGGAGAGGGTTCATAAAATCACAATCATACTATCTCTCTACCATTCCACTCCCGAACAGCGCGCGGGAAAAACGAACACCTAAACCTTTCTGTTCGAGCTCTGATTTCTCTTATTTTACTTTGATGATCATTCCTACCTATGTAGGTTGGACTCAACAAAATATTTTCGTATTCGGAAGAGAAAGTTGGTGACTGAAATTTCGTAAATAGATGTCGCCGCGACGAAAAACGTCTTTGCTGTAATGACTTCCATCCCAATTCGCGTATCATATCTGCCACACTCTCTTCCCTATTACGTGACCATACAAAACGAGCTGCCCTTTCTTGCACCCTTTGACGTCCTCCGTCAATCCCACCTGGTAAGAATCCCACACCGCGCAGCAATATTCTAACAGAGGACGAACGAGTTTAGTGTAAGCTGTCTCTTTAGTGGACTTGTTGCATCTTCTAAGTGTCCTGCCAATGAACCGCAACCTTTGGCTCGCTTTCCCCACAATATTATCTACGTGGTCTTTCCAACTGAACGTGTTCGTAATTTTAACACCCAAGTACTTAGTTGAATTGACAGCCTTGAGAATTGTACTATTTATCGAGTAATCGAATTCCAACGGATTTCTTTTGGACCTCGTATGGATCACCTCACACTTTTCGTTATTTAGCGTCAACTGCCACCTGCCACACCATACAGCAATCTTTTCTAAATCGCTTTGCAACTGATACTGGTCTTCGGATGACCTTACTAGACGGTAAATTATAGCATCATCTGCGAACAACCTAAGAGAACTGCTCAGATTGTCACCCAGGTCATTTATATAGATCAGGAACAGCAGAGGTCCCAGGACGCTTCCCTGGGGAACACCTGATATCACTTCAGTTTTACTCGATGATTTGCCGTCTGTTACTACGAACTGGGACCTTCCTGACAGGAAATCACGAATCCAGTCGCACAACTGAGACGAAACCCCATAGGCCCGCAGCTTGATTAGAAGTCGCTTGCGAGGAACGGTGTCAAAAGCTTTCCGGAAATCTAGAAATACGGAATCAACTTGAGATCCCCTGTCGACAGCGGCCATTACTTCCTGTGAATAAAGAGCTAGCTGCGTTACATAAGAGCGATGTTTTCTGAAACCATGCTGATTACGTATCAATAGACCGTTCCCTTCGAGGTGATTCATAATGTTTGAATACAGTATATGCTCCACAACCCTACTGCAAACCGACGTCAATGATACAGGTCTGTAGTTCGATGGATCACCTGCCAACCATCCAACAAAAACCCCACCATAGATGATAAGTACTAAAGCTACTAACAGGCCCAACTTTTGAATTACACCTCTCCACTGCCCTCCACATTTACAAAAGCTTGATCTGGCCCATCCTCTCCAATGCGAATGTTGTACTGGTCTCAGTCGCTCCATAGCTTCGAGTGTCATTCACTCATCCTTGCTTTTCCGCTACCGTTTACGTGCTTCCACTTGGATCCACTACCATCTCATTAAATTACCACACCTCTTTAATCACACTGAACACCTCCCCTTGTCCTACACTATCCGCAAACAATATTCCAGTAACTCTCGAGTTTCGCCACTGATCACCAACCGTGCTATACTGCCTTGCCTTTGTCAACCCATCGTGCCATCACTACACCTACACACACTCCCTACACAACTTCAGACAACGATTTACATCCCTACATTTATCCGTCCTATCAACTGGAACTCTTCCCCACCTGTCCCACTTCACATCACGGCTTCCCCCTCCTTCTTCCTTCTCAATCAGTCCCCATCCCGTCTTCTCTCTCCTTGTCCCTTCTCTTGATATTATAGACTTGCTCACCCATCAGATTCCCATTCACTTTGTCTTCTTGCTACCCAAGTGTGCATTGGTTGGTTGGTTGATTAGTTGATTAATTGGGGGCGGGGGACTAAACAGCGAGGTCATCGGTCCCATCGGATTAAGAAAAGATGGAGAAGGGAGTCGGTCATACCCTTTCGAAGGAACCGTCCCGGCATTTGCCTAAGTGATTTAGAAAAATCGTGGAAAACCTAAATCAGGATCGCCAGACGTGGGTTTGAACCGTCCTCCTACTACCCATCCCAACATCTACCTCCATCTCCATAGTCACTACCCACTGTACGCCATATTTATTTATGTCACGTCCTGGCACAGCCTCACTATGCCAGCATGAAGTAAGTGCGAACTGCGTAGTACAGTCGGGATTTTAACGGCAATGGGTTAGTTATAAATTGCTGTCAACCTTTATATCATAGATGAGAGGGAGAGAATCTCCTTGGTTTGAAGCAAATAACTTTCCTGAAAACCGAGCGAGGTGGCGCAGTGGTTACACACTGGACTCGCATTCGGGAGGACGACGGTTTAATCCCGCGTCCGGCCATCCTGATTTAGGTTTTCCGTGATTTCCCTAAATCGCTCCAGGCAAATGCTGAGATGCTTCTTTTCAAAGGGCACGGCCGACTTCCTTCCCCGTCGTTCCCTAATCCGATGAGACCGATGACCTCGCTGTCTGGTCTCCTCCTCCAAAAACAACAACAACATTTCCTGAAAATAGGTTAAAGAATTGCAATAGGCAGAAAAGATTGTTTAGTTTCTATCAAGTTTATTCTCACGTATAGTTACGTGAGGTGTTGGGCCACAAACCCCTTAGTAAGATTCAGTCTATTTATTGGGACTTCAAAGCTAATTGTCGGTACATAAGAGAAACAAGTACAAAGCTCAAATGGTTCAAATGGCTCTGAGTACTATGCGACTTAACTTCTGAGGTCATCAGTCGCCTAGAACTTAGAACTAATTAAACCTAACTAACCTAAGGACATCACACACATCCATGCCCGAGGCAGGATTCGAACCTGCGACCGTACCGGTCGCTCGGCTCCAGACTGTAGCGCCTAGAACCGCACGGCCACTCCGGCCGGCAAGTACAAAGCAATCACTTGTTCTTGGTTAGCACTGAAATCTCTCTAAGTAACTGCGACAAAGACTGACAGCCTCTGTTCAACACTATTCCAATGAAACTCTAAAAATCCTACTTGACCTGCAGTTCCTGAGTGTCCACCAGAGTCTACCACTGTCTTCTCGTAGTTGAAGTCTCTATCGGCTGTATCGGCTGCTACGGGCTTACTTGGCCCACTGGCGTCTCGCTGCGGAATCTCCAAACTGCCGGCACTGACTCTGAACCTGCATCTGAATCTCTGGCCCTAGCTATTCCAAAGCCTGTCCTTTTATTTCGTTTCTCATGTACTTGGGTGCACACGAGTTAATTTGTTTCACACGACCCTTTCATTTCTAAGTGATTGGATTGCACAAGAATGCCTATGGTTCCACACGACACTCTCGTTTCTAATTAGTCGGCTTGCGCAAGAATGCATTCGGTTGCTCACGACACTTTCGTTTCTAGCTGCACACAACTTAATTTGGTTTTTTCCGCACGTCACTGTCACTCTCTCTTGTTGTATTATCGCCCTGGTGTCTGTGTCTTCCATTGCGCAAGGTTGATTCATGATGCTTCCTCTGGCAGGAAGTCAAACTCTGATGACTGACAAGCCGTACTTGGCAGCAGCCGCCGTTTATCGAGCCCCTACATCCTGGTGGACTATTTCTTAATGTCGGCTGGCTGTTTGCCTGTGGAGCCTGGACTCTTACTATGGTCACAAAATCAAGAATAAAAATTAAAATTTTCTACTGTCACAACATTATTATCCACACCCTTCATAACTACAGAACACTTCTCCTCTTCCCAGAACCGTTTTTCCCCAGTACAAGTCCTTCAGCGCTTTCAAAACTCGAAATCAATAAACAGTTAAATTACGACGCTTCATACCATTACGTCAGAAATCGATATTACGGATTTCACCGACAGATAAAGACAGTTTAATTAAAGTGGCTGCAAATCATTTTAGGGCTTTGGCCCCAGGTTTCTCTAGTGCTAGGGCTGTGTTCCATGTACCAACCAATAACTCAAAAGATGTCTCGATATAATTACATTAATTATGTAGACACAATTCATATATACAGTCACAGCATCAACATCCATTGACCTTGTTTTTCCATTGTTGAAAACTTAAAAATTTATGCAGGGTTTCAAAATATACACGTATTCTCGTTCACAGTGACCTACTTCAACATCTACTTCCAATGAAATCCTTTAGCTTCTTTTAAAAATCTATACCGGATGTTCCTCGCAACAGCCATGAGACGCTTTTTTTTCTAATTTGTCTTCGGATATTTGAAATTTCATTGTTGCAATGTGTAGCCGGAGTCAGCCCAAACAAATAGTGGTTTAAGAATTTTAGCTATTTGTCAGAAATAATACGCCCAGTGTCGATGGTAAGAGTCGGTTTTCTTTCCATAAATAACAAAATGACTTGTAAAGGAGAATTTTAAGTGCATCTTCAATAGAATGGTCCCAAATGTCTCTAGTGCGATAATTTGTTCTATCGATATGGATGATCATGAACGTAAAACACTCCAGACGCGACTGAGCAGTCATGCTGAATGGTGGTAGCAGTAGGCGTGGGATAGGCAGAGTGCTGTTGCTGCTGCAGTACTGGTTATTCTTCGAGTTTTACCGCACCTGATAATTCACATCGATGAAACAAATATAGCAATGAATTAATCTGGGACCTGTATGTTGAACGAACACGAAAAATTCCGTTCTAAAAATAATTTTGTTTGTAACTGAAACCAAAGTGACGCTTTCCGTCGACGCTGGACGTCGAATGAAAGGTGTGACGAGCAGTATTTCTTTGGGATGACCTCGGCTACACACTGCTAAAACTAAACTGCAAGTTTCTGCCGGAACATCATATAAACTGTGCCCCTAACGTTTTTTTTAGGAGGGACACCCTTTATGTAACCACGTGTCTCCCCTCGGGACATCCTTTATGTAAGCAAAAGAAGCATGAATGTGAGGTTCATAGTAATATTAAGCTTTTTGATGGCTAGCACTATTTTGATTTACATTAGTTTTTACATAAAAGAGTCTGTGTTTTGTATATAACAGTTATGGTACAGTATATTTAAACGAGTTTTATATACCTCCTTTTTCTTTTTATCTTTACCATTTAGTTTTTTTTAATTGTAACATAAAAAAACGAAGAAAAACAAGTGTAATTTAAGTAACATCAAACATTAATTTTACTATAGATTTTAAAATATTTTTAAATTCACATCTTGTAATCTGGTTTGTAATGTCTTTAGTTACGTAGTTAACGTCCTGATTGAAGAGTGGAATGTTGTACCACTGACAGCGAGATGAGATGCGAAGGGGATCAAATAACAATAAAGAAAAATGTTAGCTGTATATGAAAAGCATGGCGACCATAATATTAAAGCCTAAGCCATAGATTGAAATGTGAGACTATTTTGAGGGCGAGAATTTACTGCAGAAGTACGAGAAATATATTGAGTTTTTAACTACGATGCTCAATCACAGATCATCAGTATCAACGCAAATCGAGTACTGATATCGTATAAAAGTCCTGTACGTTCGTAACGGAAACCGCGACAGTAACAAAAAACATTTCGCAAATATAAATCGAAGCTAGTTTCACAAAACACACAGCTATCTAGCTCAATTTGAGAATGCCACACATAACTAGGCATGTATGAATGTATCGTGAATAAATGGAAACGGTTTTAAGAATTTTAACTACTTATCGAAAGAATACATACCAATAATAGTGAAGGAAGCAGTAGATTTTCTGAAGAAGAAGCACCCAAAAATTAACCGCAAAATCTATACAAGAGTAGCAATGAAAACCTATTCGACATTATCTAGAAGATAAAAATACACTTCATGAAAGCATTAACTTTTTGTGAAGCACATCTAATTGAGACTCTGACATGTGACTCATTATACGTAGAAACATCCAGAAATTCATGAGTTAACCCAACAATTTATAAAACAGTAGCAAGGAAAATCTGTTCTACATTATCTATAAAGAAACGGGAAATACTAGGAAAGCACTCGTATATTATGGAGCACATGTGACTTTTCACACAAAGAATCATCCTAAGATTGATGAACTATCCCCGAAACTTATACAATAGTAGAAAGGAAAATCTGTTCTACGTCACCTAGAGAGGAAGAGGAGAAACCATGAAAGCCTCTCTTCCGTTGTGGTGCACATCTGAGAGTCCAACACGTCGGTCATCCCTGAAAGAAATTCGCCACGATTTGCGACACAGGAGATTGTACAGGGAAGAAGCGCACGTTGTGGAGAACTCGTCTATGCCACTCATCGCCTCTGTAAGCGACCAGATTACGGCAGGAAATGTACAGTATCTGACCACACAGATATGGTCAGTGAAACAAAGCCATCTATCAGAATCTCTTAACTGACCGCATTAATCTTTGTAGACTACTGACTCAGCATCGAAACACAATTAGTAATAGCCAAGATATTCAATCTACAGTTTACCTGCAGCGCCTGTATAGTCTCCGATCAGAAACACTCGAGATTAACACAAGAATAGTTCATAAAAGACTTGAAATAGAAATTCTACATGATTAGGCATTCAGACAACTCTTTGGTGCCCCTGTAGAAACATTTATAGCTTGTACAAGATGCTCGCGCAAATGCGCATGCCTACGCCCGAGCGACGTGTATGTCCGCTTCTCCCTGGTGTCCTTTCGTCGACATCCACGCTGACCGGCCGCTGGTCCCTCGTTCCTAAGCTTACCTGTCTCCTGCAGAAGGAGTTACCCAATTAACAGTTACCGCCAACTTCGGCTCAATGACTGACCGCAACTTCTGTGTCCAGCGATTGTGCGTGGAAACATGGAACCAGAGACACATTATACAGTTACCTTGAACCTGACGGTGAGAATGTTAAAAACGGGAACAGGATTACGCTGCTATTACTATGCTGATACAGAGAAAGTTAAGAAATAAATGTCCATTCGGTTCTGCAAAATACTAGTTTTCTTCCGATAGAATTGCGCCATTATATCTTTATGGTGTATTAGAGCTTATATCAGATCAAATTATATAATGTGTCTACACATTAATAGCTAAAGCGCTTCTGTATTACAATGAAAATTTGTATAAAGGAATGCAGTTTAAAATGTACGCAAAGGAGACTAGTTAAGAAGCAAAGGACAGGGTAGAGAAATTTTGGACAGCTTGCGGAACGTGTGTAGGAAACGTTGGACTCTCCAGGGAAATAAGTATTTATGGCGACGAGTAAAACCATTAGATCTGCCAAGGTTAAAATGAATCTAAAACGAAATAATATCGACAAGAGTAATCGGTGTCATTGCACACTACCGACCACAAGATTCAGATACATCGCTCGCAGAGGCATCCAAAGGTAACTTCAATGCGATGGCACACAAATTACCTCGAGCATGCAATTGCAGTAGATGGTGAATTACATTCGTTTAGTACTGCATATGCTATTTGCGATACGGGGAAACAGTTTTGCGAAGTAATATTGGCAATATTCTTTGACAACTGCATTAAACAATTACTCTGACCAGTCACACAGAAAACTAATATTTTACACAATGTATTTACAAATAGATCCGATCTTCCCGAGATATTATCGGCCATGCTGATATTACGGGAATAATGGTCATCAAATGCAAAATGTCCATCGAGATATTTGGGAGAGTATTTGTGTTTAGTCGAACCGATGGAGAGTCTCTACCACTCTGTTTAAAGGACGAACTGAGAACATTCAGTTCAGGTATAGCAAACGCATAACAAGTGTAATTAATGTTGAAAGACGTTAAACTGCGATCAGGATAAGTAAAGTGATATAAATTTCATAAAACGGCAAAGACCCAGCCTGGTTTGATGATACAACTCGTAGAACACTGCTCTCTAGGTACAAAAGAAACTGCAGGGGAAAATGTTAGTAGCAGCTAGTACATCCGTGAGTAGGACCCTGCGTGAATCCTACAATAATTTTCACTGTCGGATTCTGGCGGAAAACATAAACAGATCTGATCATACGTCATAGTTAAAACTTGTCCAAACGACTTGTCCCATCTGTCGTTGACCTGCCTAGTGTTGAAATTCAATACACCAGACAGAAAGCAGAAATACCGTGTTCTGCATAACTCAGTTTGCCCGTCGCACACAGACATACATACATATGAGAGATTTTATTTTAAAACCACCGGTAATGCAAAATAATAAATGAAGTTTAAATAGAACCAAGCATCAGACCCTGACGGAGTTCTAGGCAGTTTTTACACCTGAATAATAGTCCAGGTCACTTCTGTTAAGATAGAGAATAAAAGAGCGGATGTACTACGTTATACGTAAAAACCACTGACGTCCGAGAGTTGCTGGATCCTGGCGTGTATTGTGAGGGACTGATGAAAAACCACTTGTGTGAGACACGACTTACTTTAGTCATACACCATGCCCAGAAAACCTCACATGCAGGTGAAGAGGTGAATGTCGTTATCACACAAATTAAACCCAGTAAGTAATTCTAGACGGCGAATGTTCTACAAAAACTGAAGTAAAACGGAAATGTTTTCAGTACACACGAAAGTTTTATTATACAGGACGAGCAACAATAAAAATTTATTCCTTGACTGTGATCTTGTGTAGGGGAAATTTTCATCGTTAGAGGATCGTAAGGAACTGCAGAAAGACTTGGACAAGATTTCCGCTTGCTATAGTGAATGGCAACTGTATTTAAATGAGGAAAAATGAAATATATGACTATAGCAAAGGGAAAAAGCCCATAGGGTCGGATTCCAAGATTATCTTAGGAAGATTTTGAGGACAGCACGTCGTATAAGTACACTGGCGGAAATAAATTGGTACGCCTGAAAAGGAGGCATGTATTTTGATCCGAGGACGGCGTACGCCATTTGGGAGACAGTAGAGGTACTGATAATGGTTTTAAAGCCGTCCGCCAACAAAGAGCGTAGTGGCATAACTACCGAAGCACCATCTGTGTCTACCCTTCAATAGGGAACGTTCATAGCAAGAAGGCTCAATGTAGTGCAAACGAGTAAAGCAAGCACTTAATCATGGCACTCGTGTATTCTACAACCTACTGAGCGAATTTGAAAGTGGTCGAATTGTGGCCTTCGGAGTGGCGGGATGACTCTTTCGGAAAATAACGTCGCAAGTTGGACGTATTGCATCAGTTGTGCAACGATGCTGAACCTAATAGGTGTCAAATACAGGGAACGGAAAGTTGTCTACAGCTTGTACAGTAACCAAATTGCAGTTGCAAGAAGCTAAGGACATGGCACGTAATCTATCATTAACAATGGTATGGGACAGGGTTGTAGTTTGTCGGTAGTGTCGTTCAATATGTGTATTGGGAAAGCAATGAGGGAGACCAAGGGGGAACTTGGAGAAGAAATTAAAGTTCAGAGAGGAGAAATAAAATCTTTACGGCTTTTTCGATGAGATACTGTCTAGAAAAGTGGGTGTAAGCTGAACATCAACCAGTGTAAAACAAATGTGATTGACTGTTGACTAATTAAGTCAAGTGATACTTAGGGTATTAGCTTAGGAAATGAAACACTAAGAGCAGGAGGTGGCTGACGGCTCAAGTAGAGACAATACAAAATGAGACTGACTATAACAAGAAACGAATTTCTGAAAAAGAACAATATGTTAAACATCTGTCGTGCGTTTAATTGTTAGGAACTTTGTACGGTTGGAAACACAGGCGGTAGGAGGGGGGGGGGGGGGGGGGGCGGGGAGCAAGCATCTGTAGAGGAAAACCAAACCTCGAATACAGTAAACAGATCTAAATAACGGCTGTAGGTGGTAGTTAGACGGAAATGGAGAGGCTTACAGAGGACAGATTACTGTCGACAGCTGCATCAAACTATTCTTAGGACCGAAGAACACAGTTGCAACAGCAAGTAAGCAGCAATACAGAATGTAAGGTCAGTGTTATTGATGTCGTATGGTAGACTTACTATATAACACTGATGCGTTTGTGACACTCTTCCCAAACTACCGAACCTTTATTCTTGTCACTGGAAAAGCCACACATAACACTAAAATGCCGTGAAACACGCTAATGTTACCCTCTGAGAGGATTTCGAATTTTGACCGCGGATGTGACTAATGGATGGAGGTATCGGACTATAATTTTGAACATGGTGAAATTAACAGAAAAACAAAATGTACCTTAACTCTGGGAGTTAATGGAAGGGGTAAAATCATAAGGGAATGAAATAAATAAACTGTCGCCAGCCCAATTAGGCACATTAATTTGGAAATTATTATTTCGTAAAATTGAATATTGGTTATTGAAGATACTGTCATTAAGATTTTCCTTTGAATAGCAAACAGGCTACAAACTGACACAGTGCCTCTGAACTGAGTGTAGCAGCAGTTACCTATAACGCACACACTAGTAAATTATTGGATGTAGTTTTGCACCAAGCTTATACCGAAGACAGTTACATTCAAAAGCATTACATAAATACTGAAATGTTACTGCATGAAGTGCAGAACTAAATTTGGACATGTGGGGCTTTTACCATAACTGACATAAAAAAACCAAATAAAGATGAATAATAACATAAATACACTGTTTAAACTCCTCTACATATATCAGTTTTCATTAGCAACAGTGGTAGTTCAATTTTTTTCCCAAAGGTGGAGAATATGATGGGGACCCACAGATTAGTATAGTTTCACTAGACAACGTTCTCTGATTATTACAGCAGCAAATAACAACTCGAAAAGCTTATCATTCACTTCACTTGGAATACTTTATAATTTACTTTGCAAGACAATAAAATAAACACTAGGCTTAATTAACTTCAAAAAAGGAACCATTCATGATAGAAATCACGACCACATTAATTTTGAAAATGAGCTTAGCTTATTTGCCTTTTCATCACCCGTGAAGCAGGTGTTCTAGACAATAATATTTACACAATCTTGCACTGTATTCCTATAAAACTATTTTTTGTAATAAACTAGGGATACTTCAGCAAAAGCTTATCCCACTTTAATTTCGTGGTTTTAACTTTAACTTTTACTAATCCTTTTATATTGGACAAAAAATTACTTTTAAATACTTGAATACAAGAACCGTTAGTTTAAATCAGGATACTCGGTTTTAGTAACACTTACGTGAGGACGCTGCATAGGTTTGTGATCAGGATAGAAAATATGGTTCTGGACACGGATTTATAATGTGATGATTATTATTAAAACAACACACAAATTACCTGGTCCATGCCCATATACATTCATGAATGTATGAAGTTAGTGAAGCTGTGGCGAAGATTGGTGGCAAGCAACATATCGGCTAACTGTACTCGTGGGTCTTGATATTCGAATGCTCTATAAAGTCTCTTCTTGGCGTCGGAGATTCAGCATATTATAGCCATTTCTTTATGACAAGAATACCAAATAATTGCCAGATCCACATCCGAGGCAATTCCTTTACATTTACATCGCGCCATTCCACTTCTGTTGCAGTGGGAATTCCCTACAGCGTTTACAAGTTACAAATACAAGTGCCCCAAACATGAACTACCTTTCAATAAGCATTTTCTTTTTATGAACACACACACATTATAATAATTTATCATTTGAACAGATCCTTTTGCTTTTTTCATATATACATTACAAAACTCTAATTTTCTTGTTGCACATCAAGGAGTTTAAATAAATCCAAATACACACTCCATAAATGCAGATACACAGTTACATAATATTAATGTACTTCTAATCAATATAAGTGTTACACATGCCCCAGGTTTCATTGAGGTTTCCTGACAGAATACATCAATGAAACATCGATAAGACTTCAAAACAGTTATGGGTGACAAAAACTTTTTTTTCCAAATGTATTACACAACAAACACTTCACATAACTGTTTACGTAAACACTGTTTCATCAAGTATTGAAGAAAAACATGTATTTGTGTTGCATTCAGAAAATATATACTAATCTATACATGTGCCCATGTTGTGAAAAATATATAAATGAATTTACACATCACTTACATACACAGCTTAACATTACACATGGTTAGTTTATACCTATTTGTCACTGTATGATCATTAAGAAACGATGTTTTGACAGCTTTAAATATTCATACAGTTCATTATGAAAATACAATACTCAGTACACTATATAAACTTTTCATCCTTTATCTGCCTATAAACGTATTTGGCAGTCCTCCACTGTTTTAAACATCAACACTTGTCTGCCTATTGACACATTTGGTCAGTCCTCCGGATCATTCTGCAGTATTCAATCCATGCAGTCCTTATGTACGTCATAGCCTGGAATTTACACGTACTTTGTATATCGAATTATGTTATACCGAATCTGAAACTTATAAATATGTATCAGAAATCTCATAGAAAAAACAAGTTTTTTCCAACATGACAGTACTTGACAGCACAACATCATGAACAAGAATATAGAGGGTAAAGTACTGTTTGATTAAATACATATACACTTTTTCATGTTGCCCCTTATTACTCATTGAAGGTTTTAAATCTACAATGTTATGAACACCTTATGGCTTCTTTGACTTAGGATAAACAAGATAATAGGCGTTAGTGTGCGGAGTTCCTTGCACTTCAAAGGGACCAATATAAATATATTTGAACTAACACATTTTTTGGTTTATTTCACTTGATTTTTCGTGAGTATTTATGAGAACAAAATTCCCAGTTTTGAATTAGGCACTTTAAAGGCCCTTATCGTCCCTTTTCAGCTTTTACTTTCATTCTTTTCCTTAATGAGTCTTTTTTCTCTCTCAGATCCAGTTCTACAAAGGGTGGAAATTGTAAGGTTTCTTCAACTATACTTTTGCTCTTATGATTAAGTAGAATTTCCTCAGGTGTAAATTCTGTAGTTTCATGGTGGAAGGTATTCATTACAGTTTCAAAGTCTGCAATAAATCTATCCCATGCCTAATGACTGTAGTGGTGGTAAGTTCGACACACTCTACCTAGTTCATGTGTATAGCGCTCTTGGATATGTTATTTACTGGTCAATCAGCTATGCTGGGGGCTTCTTCGGTTTTCTGAGTTGTAATTCTTTCACGACTATCAAATCTTGTCCCAGTATCACATAGTCTGGTGGCTCTTTCTTTTTCAGTTTATTATTTACTGCCAGATTTTGTTTGGAAAAGACTTTATTTTGCTTTTCAGGTACATCTTCCGTAGTTATTTGTTCCCATTCCTCTATTTCTTAATATGAACTATCATGTATCTCATATTCACTGTGTGATTCTAACATGAACGCTACTCTTAGACAACGAGCAAGCTCCTCTTTTGACTTTTCGTCAGTTTTCTTATTTTCAAATTTTAGAGTCTTTCGTAAAATTTGTATTTCATTTCTTCAGTATCGCTTTTGATGACGTCGGCTTTAACTTCATATTTAGTATACTAGTCTTGGATTTCAGTGTTTACATATACTCATCTGAGTTTATGTTTTTATGACCATCAGCAACACCTAATTGCATGAGTCTTTCCGCAGCCAGGATCGCCTTATTCTCACCATCGAGGATTTCATCCTCCTCCAGGTTCCTGTTTACACCGACCATTTTTTTGTTTATAGCACCAATTTCTTTAACATCGACAGCTTCCTTTCCCTTACCACCCACTTCCTCTGAAATCGCTGCTCGTGCACCTTGCATGGCGCTAACTATTTTCATCTCCTTTTCATTTTCGGACAACGATCTCTTTTCGACTTTCGTTTCCCCCTTTTATTAATTCTCTGGTCGTATAACCCTTTTCAGAGTTTTCCCACTCATATTGCTTTAAACCGTAAAACACATCATCACACAATTCCGCGATCCCTAAGGACTACATTTCGCACAAATTGTCTGTCTTTTCGCTTTTACTTAATAATGTGTCTGATAACTTTCTCATTTCGATGATATTTCCCACCAAAAGAGGTTCACTGAATTCCCCTGTGAAAACTCTTCTTCGCTGTTGCAACCGCACTACGGACAGCTGATTGCTCTTCCAAGTTCTATGCATGGGGTTGCTTAGTTCGCACGCTAGCGTCTGCAGCATAGTCTGTCACCAGTGACTCACTCAAGCCCGCACCTGTTGTTCTGCGTACACCATCTTGTGACGCAGCTCTGCCTTTTACTTGAGTCTTAAATTCACTTTGTTTTAGCCAGTATGATTTCTTTAGTTTTTGCCGGTAATATTTGTCCACCCGAATCTGACCCGTGAAACTCACAGGCCTTACTTTTCTATGTCATTTCCGTTTTAATAGTTTCGCAACGCAAACCCTCTACCACGAAATGACATTTTACCGCTACCTCTGCCTCTGCCTCTTTCTCTTTTCATCATATTTACATAGTAACGATCGTTCCCTTTCTGTTCATTATTCCTGACTATACCTATTCTGGTTGGTATTATTTTGTCGATAATCACGCTTCTGTCTCCAGTGTTCCTCGTCTTCTACTCTTTCCAAAAATGACTAAAAGCTTTTGTGATTACTTCCCACATAACATTTAGAATCTTCCGGGAGCTTTTTCCACAGATCCCACGCTATTTCGGATTTTGTTCATCTGTTTCTCAAGTGTGTCGGTTTCTGATACTACATTTCCCTAAATTCTTGCATTGAGCTTCTACCTCTGTTGTCATATAGCATGGCCATCATAAATTCTCGCCATTGGCAGTCCTGTTTTTGGTCCGACCAGTGTTCCTCTACAAATTTCTGTTTAAATTCGCCAAATTACATTTGTTCTGTATCCAAATTTAGGAGCCATCTTTTCGCATCGCCAGCTAAGGCGCTATCAACCACATTGATCTTTTTCTGGTCAGTTACACAATCATGGAAATTCCTTTCACAGTTTTTCAAAACATTTAACTGGTGTCATCCGTTATGCCTTTTTTCCCCAGATCTAATCATACTTTGTCCTCTAGCAATTTGCTACTCTATCAGTGACGTAATTCGGTTTTTATCTTACTTTGCGTTCAAGGTCACTCAATTTTTTTTTATGTGTGAAATTTAAATAATAAACTAGGGTTAGATGCCCTATTTGGGAAGTGTTCTGCTCACACTTCCTTTTGCATGCTGCCACTTGTTTACTCATTTCCTTTTTTGAATCATTCACCGTTTGCTCAGATGAGAAATTACTGGTTTACATTTGTTCGCTAATTCGGTTTAGAGGCCGAAAACTTTTCATAAATTTTTGTTACACCCAAAGGTTCTACAATGTCTTGAATTTTCAATATTTCGGTATCGAACCTATCGTTGACGTCATTAATCTGAACCTGCATAGTAGCGACATTGTTACTGATCGTGTCTATCTCACTTTTTAAGTCCTTAATTGTGTTACTCACAACACCTACCTCTCAGTGTACTTTTTCGACCTGTTTACTGATTTGAACACCTTGTGTTTTAATTTCGTTGTTAATATTACTACCTTGTGCTGCAATTTGTACAGACAACATTTTTAACAAATCGTTCATGCTCAGTGGCTTTCGCTGTCTTGTTCTATGTTGTCCTCATACTCAGATTCTACTTCTACATCTACATCTACATAGATACTCCGCAATCCACCATACGGTGCGTGGCTCAGGGTACCTCGTATCACAACTAGCATCTCTCCCTGCTCCACTCCCAATCAGAACGAGGGAAAAATGACTGCCCATACGCCTCTGTACGAGCCCTAATCTCTCTTATCTTTGTGGTCTTTCCGCGAAATATAAGTTGAAAGCAGTAAAATTGTACTGCAGTCAGCCCCAAATGCTGGTTCTCTAAATTTCCTCAGTAGCGATTCACGAAAAGAACGCCTCCTTTCCTCTAGAGACTCCCATCCGTTTTCTTGAAGCATTTCCGTAACACTCGCGTGATGATCAAACCTACCAGTAACAAATCTAGCAGCCTCTGAATTGCTTCTCGTGTTATCCTCGGTTCACTTTCGACTTTCGACGAATTGAACATATCCATCGATTCATTAACATAACCACGGTCTCCCTTCGTGCCGTCCGTCATACCTTGTTTTATTTGCGACGAGCTCATCATCTGAATTTGATCGTTGACGAGCATCTGGAACTCAACGTAAGCCAGTTGCCATCCCGTGGTGTCATCTGTGCTCTCGTCTAGTGAACTACTGCCACCTAGTACATTTTTCGTTTCGCTCGTTGTGACCTACTGTTAACACTTAATATTTTATCTTTTAAAGACCTGTAAAGTTTTCTGTTAATCACAGATACACGGATACATAATATAAACGTACTTCTAATCGATATAAGTGTTACATTACAAGGAGGGGACCCCAGCACCCAGCAGTTGGGTCGAGTTTTGGAAATAGTATAATAGCATGTGTGTGTGTGTGTGTGTGTGTGTGTGTGTGTGTGTGTGTGTGTAGGTCCTAAGAATCACACACAGCTGCCATTCACACTGGTTGAGTCCTCGTTTGTAAATCATCGACAAAAAATAACTTCAGAATTTCGTGTGATGCTCAGTATCTATTGAAAATAGCATTAATGCACAGATTGGTTGTACAGCGTAATGATTAAGGTACTAAATTCAAGGTTTAGGGCCCGAAACTGGTCAAGAGTTCGCAATTTTATTTTTAAACATCTATCAAAATGATTTTGGTCACTATTTAAATTCAGTTAACTTGTTTAAATGTATTTTTTTCTATTCCTTTGACACGTTATATTAGTCATCGTATGAGATAGATCATTGCTTGTCTTTTTCTTTTTACAATTTTAATCTTTGTTCATACAATTCTGATTACTGCTGTGAGTCAACTTCAATTTAATTTTTTTTCTGTTTTATTATCTTACATTTTCATTCATGTTATTGCATCCATTATCTCTGTTCTCATTTTACTGGAATATCGTTTTACTCATAATCCCTGTATTAGTTTGAATCATAATCTGTGTTGTTTTCTCAAACAAGATGTACATCTCATAACAAAAAATACATCCTTGTCACAAATGCACAATAAATATAGACAGACTATTGCGTCTTTTGATTTTTAACACTCAGATCGCCATTGTAAAATATTTAAACATCGTGATACATAAATAAAAATAATTAAATTCATATACACTAAGAATCTAAGTGGAAAAATAAGAGCAATTGAGGAAGTTAATATGTTGATTAAAATGACGTGATAAACGAATATAAATAAAAAGGTGTGTAAACCAATTAACTGAATACAAATTGTGATCAAAATTATTTCGATGAAAATATTTCGAAGCACCTGATGAGATTCGAATCACAACCTTTTGTATGTGAGGTCAGTACCCAAACCATTACACTATGCAACCAATTTGTAAATATATGTTATTATCGAACGACAGATCATCACCTGAAACTTTGAATTTTTTTCGTTGATTAATTGCAAACGAGTGCCCACTAGGATGAATGCTTGCAGTGGGGGATTCCTTGGACCTTAACTGACATCACCATACAGATTTTTTAAAGAAGTCAGTCCCATTGCTGGAGACCTCTTCCGGTTAGATATTTTGGAAGAGATCTGGGAAAATGCAATACATTTTTACAAGAAACCGCATAGAGACCATTATTACAGTTATTCCAGGGCTAGAAGACATTGTCAGGTAGCCATGACAACAGACCTGGAAAAACTGCGGAGACTTGCTGGTAAGATGGTGACAGACCGCTGTAGTCCTTACGAAAGTGTAGCTGAAGTGCTCTGTAACTTAACTTGGGGTCCATGGAAGAGAGAGACGAAGAGTTATCGCGAACCCTTGTTAGGTAAAGTTATAGAAATTGATTTCGAAGAACACTTTACGACCATTATGTTGCCATCAACATGTATACTGCATAGGGATCATGAGCATAAGGTATTTTTCTATTTGTGGTACCTTAATATGATCACATATCAGTGTTTCGGTTGTTTCTTCTCTGCATCAAACTGTCTTCCAACAAACACGTCACAAACTATGCGAGCTGATGTTTTATACATGGTCGTAAATGCACCACTATGTAGACTAAGCTTGTCAGCATAGACTGACCTTTTGCGTCCACACGTCCATATTTCAGCCGGCCGCGGTGGTCTCGCGGTTAAGGCGCTCAGTCCGGAGTCGCGCGACTGCTACGGTCGCAGGTTCGAATCCTGCCTCGGGCATGGATGTGTGTGATGTCCTTAGGTTAGTTAGGTTTAAGTAGTTCTAAGTTCTAGGGGACTGATGACCACAGATGTTAAGTCCCATAGTGCTCAGAGCCATTTTTTCCATATTTCAACACCTGACGTGCTGTCCAGGGGAAAACAAGCATTAATGCTTCCTCTTGCCACTCATACGTGGAGGTACTAACCAATCTAAAAACATGACTTGTAATAGCTATAATTATTAATTTGCAAATGAGTAAAAAGGATGTCATAATGTTCAGCGTACCGTTCTCAGTCACCAATAGAAACATCTACACTTATACCTGTTGCACCTGGTATATGAAGAGGTCGGTTCCGATAACGTCACATAACCCTGCGAACTACATAAAGAACCAATGTTGATAATTTGTTCTTCTTTGACTCATACATATGATATCCCACGAACGCCGCTGCTCATTGCACCTCCAAAATATTTGCAGAAGGCAGCTTAGTTAGCCGTTTGTTGAAGAAATTATTGCAAAAATGCTGTTAGGTAGTGGAAAATCGTATTTTCCACACGAATGTACCTTCTAAAGGTGTTGCACATATAAACTGTGCATCTTTAATACTCTCAGAGTTATTATTTGGACTGTGTCCGTAGCACATGAAGTAACACAGGTTCTGACTATCAATGGCAAGTAACACATCGTAGGTGTAGTTGTTTTGCTACTAAGCCTTCACTGTGTATTACAAGTTGTTGTTTACAAGTGTGGTTCTTCGACGGGCATTGACTATTATTTCAGCTTAATGGGTATTGAAACACACTTGTGATATTGACGAGCATCGATATCCTAACGGGGGAGATTTACTGTGTTAACAACGGATTAAAAAATTTGCCTCTCTTTGCGGGCTACCTCAATATGGCTAATCGTAACACGTAATCGTCCACGGTGTGTATTTTGTACGGATGACAAGACTCCAATGCAGCGCGCCTGGGTTCGATTCCCGGACGGGTTGGAGATTTTCTCCGCTCTGGGACTGGGTGTTGTGTTGTCCTCATCATCATTTCATCCTCACCATTAATACCCAAGTCGCCCAATATGGCGTCGATTGAAATAAGACTTGCACTAGGCGGCCGAATCCGAAAGAGGCCTTCTGTCCAACAATGCCATACGATCATTTCATTTTTTCAAGTCATATCAGCATGGAGAATACCGCGAGAACGCTCTCGGGAGAAAGGTGCGCCGGTTCGTTGGTTGCAATCAGAACGCCGTGAGCTTCGTCAGGTGGAAGAGGATGCAGTCTTCGTATTAAGTCGGGCATCAACACTTCTGTCGTCACAGTAAAGAAAATTCAGCTTACACCCAGACCAATTCCAGCAACCTGAAGAAGTACTTTGGAAGTCTTTATACTGTGACAGTCTTTACATTGATCAAACTGTTGTTGGTTACCTTACGAAGTACAAGAATGTTGCTAGAATTGATTTTTCTCAATTTGGTTGATGCTAAAACTATCATGGAGAACGAGAACGATGATTTTTCGTGACGACACTCTCGAATAAAATCTTTAGTGTCTTCCTGCAACTTCATTTTTGGGTAAAATCTCAGGCATTCGACGATTACCATCACCGCCTTCGTCGTGAGTAGCTGATAGTCGTGGCAGCAGCTGTGCTGTATTTACATAGCCAATGGGTTGCTCCTGGTTTGTCAACGAAACTCTTTTTGCTGTCGTGGATGGTCTCAGCGTTTGTGCTGGTGGCACCACCATTGTCTAAGCAGCTTAAGCAACTCGGCGAATATCTCTGTTTCTTCTCTGTGTCGACAGCTCGCTTCCACGCACTTCTCTCTGTAGCATCTGATAAACTAGGAAGGTTCTTCGGGAGACTGTGAATAAGACGTGTTTTCCGACTACCTGATTTCTGTGTTCGGCTTACGACAGTCTCTTCCTGAGATTTACAGTATCCTCTCCGAATGCTGAAGGCCAGGCCATCCATATCGCTTCTGACCGCTCTGCAGGGCGTCAACTGGACATTAAAAATGGAGAATGCAAGTAATTAGCGGGTGATAAGTCCAGTCACACGAATAAACACAAATTCTGTTTGGCTAAAGAAAAGTTTGTCTCAAGCATCTTCGTACTGAGATTTTGTTATTAAAGAGGCTGCAGGATGTGGGAGGACCACTTCAACAAGGACAGTAGTTATACTCATTTCGGTTGGTGGAAGTGAGCTCTCCGTGCAGATAAGGAGCAGAGAAATTCTCAGAATTGTTTGCGCCCCTACTGCAGGACTGGCGCCATGAGTGCAGACGTTGACACCACCATGGCAATACGGCGACGTAAACCGGTCAGCGAGCAGTCGTTCATAGCCCGTATGAATCTGCCACTCCAGCAGCCATAACGGTCAGTTGTTCCTGACGAAGGGCACAGTGGTAACTGTCGAAAGCTTGAAGTTTTACCCACAACACGCTGAAAGAAGTCCGAGAGTATATTATTCGTTGTTAACGTGGAGTGTGAGGTAGCGGTGTCGTGGTTGCAGCGGCATCTGTGACGCCTGACTTTCGGTGTGCTGCAGTTCTGGTCGGCGTACGTGCCGTGCGGCTCGCAGTACCTGGACTCGGTGCAGCTGACGCTGGAGCAGATCGATGTCATCCGCCGCCTCGTCGACAAGTACCCGGCGCACATGCAGCTCGTCACCACCGCGCAGGGTAAGTATCTGGACTGCTGGTAAAATATCTGTATATCGATATATACGAATTTTTTCAAAAAAATTTGATACATATCGGCGGTATTTTTGTCACCGATTATACAGGGTGGAGAAAAATTGTGTCACGAAATTTTAACCCTGGATAGCTGATGCCACTAGGAACCAAAATTGCTGATGTTGTGTAGGTCGACAACGCCCAATTTTTGAACTACGGAAACTTGGCGCCACGCGCTCCGATTGGCCGCGGGACTGCCCTGTTGCCGGATGCTCTGGACAATGCGTGACCGCGAATGCTTTGCCTGCCAGAGATCGCGCCCTTTGTTTCATGCCTGAGATATAACATTTGAACATTTTGCAGAATTTCCTATTACACCATAATATTCTAATTTACTTAAAAGGATATTGTGTTTTAAACAGTCAAATGCCTTTGAAAGATCACAAAATATACCAGTAGCCTGCAATTTTTTGTCTAATGAATTAAGTACATTTTCACTGTAAGTGTAGATAGCCCTCTCAATATCAGGACCCCTTAGAAACCCGAAATGTGACATTGACAGTGTGTTATTTGTGGTAAGATGGTTATAAAACCCATTGTATATTACCTTTTCTAAAATTTTTTAGAATGCTGGCAAAAGTGAAACTGGACGGAAATGTGATGCTATTTCTTTATCTCCCTTCTTAAACAGTGGCTTAACTTCAGCATATTTCAACCATTCAGGAAATATTCAGCTGATAAACGAGTGGTTACACAGATAGCTTAATATGTTATTTAACTCAAAATCACATTCCTTAATTAACTATGTTGATATTTCATCATACCCACTAGTTGTTTTTGATTTTAAGGATTTTGTGATGGACATTACTTCTGCAGGGGTAGTGAGGGTGAAATTCATATTATGGAAGTTACTCGAAATGTTTGGACTGAGGTATTCCATTGCAGCAACTCCATCTTTTCAGTAACAGTTATAGAATGTTTGTTAAACAGTTCTGCAACACTATAGACATCTGTCACCAATGTACATTTACTCTTAATGCTATTTTTCCCTTTTCATGTCTGGTTCTACTGGTCTCCTCCTTCACTATATCCCATATTGTCTTTAATTTGTTATCTGATATGACTATCTTTTCCTTGTTGAATTTGCTTTGATGTCCATGTTACAGTGTTGCCCAGTAATGAACGCTTCAAGTGTTGTAAAGACCATCCCGATGGAAGGTGCACTCGTTGGTAAACAACACAATGGCGAGGGAGTCGGCATCTCGTGCAACACGTTGCAGAAACCACGGGAAAAACCCTAGCCTGCGTTCATAGTCCGCCACAGGGTTTAGGTCTTGGGCAGAGTGGAAACTAAATGTATGCTGGCGTTTTGGAGTTGAAGTACATATAAGCACTGGGCACAAATTATTCCTTCTTCTTAACAGATGCGACAAAGCTACATGCGAGAATCGCTCTCGTTGAATAAGTAAGCAATGGAAGCACCGGCGAATCAAGAGCAATTGCGCGACTGATGAACTTCATGCATACACAATCTCACTCAGCTGATGCTGTGGCCCATTCAGGCCGAATTCAAAATGAGAATACTGAAATTGCTTCACCTGAGATAAAACACAGTTAGAAAAACAGAAAAACAAAGAGAAAGGGAGGGATGATTGAAGGAGAAGAGGACAGAGAGAGAGTGAAAGACATAAAGTAAGAGAGAGAGCGAAAGGGATGGATTGGGGAATTTATTGGGTGAATTGAAGCTTGGAAGGTGTGGGTTGGGAGGGATTTGCCCTCAGCAGGTGGAGACAATGCACATCGATTACATCACAGAGCCTGCTGGTGATGGCATTACAGGTACGTATGTCAAAGGGAGTGGCTTCATACTCACAGGGATGTTAAGCCACATAACCTACAAGTGTTCTGAATCCAAACGGAAATGGAGGTGATTTTCTGGGATAACTGCAGTAACTTTCAAAGACATGTTTCTTTTCTGGCCGCTCTTTAGACTCAGTGGGTTCATAATACAACCTGTAGAAGTAAGACATTCACGGCACAAAGTACTCATTTACTTACGTGAAAGTTGAGGCTCGAAGGAAGATTACGCTGACACTGTGCAACGTTCTTAGTTTTGTCGTTGGAGCTTTTCTAAACTTACATTATGTCTTACATATTGAAATGGCTGCTTCAAATTTTTCAATGCAATACTGGGTAATAAGAACACTGGTCAAAAAAAAATTAATCATCCACAGGAGACGTCAGGCTAAACACCGTGTGACACCGCCTCCACTGTCGGTAACTGCCTCAGTAGGACGAAGAAGGGCATCCACAAGTTTCTGCAGGAAAGCCGTACCCAGCTGAAAGCACTCCTTGCGGTGTTGTTGATTTTTATATTTCATCTCATATTGGAAATAGTGTGTGGGTTATTCCGTAACTGGGTTTAGTTGTGATGGAATGGCTGAGTGTTAGTCAAGCCAGGATTGTATACGTGCCTCCCTGTGAGCACGGTTGTTGTTATCTTGGAAGATGTTCGTACTGCTCATGAAGACGTGGAGTAAATGGAAACACTCAGATAATGTTGATATATACTTCCTACTCCACGTTTACGGGGAGCTCAATAAGTACGCCCAAAACGTGGTACGAAAAACGGCCCCAAAACATGACAGAATCATCTCTGGTCTTAACTGCATCCGTAACACACGACGAGTAAAACGCCTCGCTATGCCGTCGGTGGATTCGGGGACTTGAATAAAGCTGAAAAAAAAGGGGAAATGGTGACTTGTCGAACCACATTACAGACTTGCAATCAGCTGCTGTTCAGTTTCAGAGTTGTTTTGCCCACTGGCGAATGTGGAGCTTATTTCCAAAAGCTACCAAATCCAACTGGACAGAATCTTGAGTAGAGCAGAGAAATTCCCCGTAGCAATAATAGTTCTCGTACGCTGATCTTAGTTAATATACAGTTTGTCTGGAACTCACTGATAAGTTTTCCTGAAAAATTTAAGGTATTCCTTATTATGATTGTACAGTTACTAGGAATTTAATTTTGGGTTTGGTACCTCCTGCCTTAAGAATTATTTTAAAAGTTTACAAACTATACTTGATGCACAAATAACATTCTCCTCGCAGAATAAATTCCACATCTACGCATAGTTAATTCTGGAGGCAAGTATTTTCTTAATGGTGTTCCCCACTCCCCACCCCCGTCAATGCTGTTCTCTGCATTTAAAACTTGTTATGTGAGCCATAACTGAGGCCTGTAGTTCTCCATACCAAGCCTTGCACCACCTCTGGTTCCAGAAGCTGCTGCCACACCATTCGTTTTATCGTTAGCTGCATGCTCAGCCATCCTTTCCCAACATTAAAAATACTTAGCAGCGTAGACCAACAAACACTGACCTTCGCCTGAAGAGAAGTTTGAATCCTGTTGCTTATAATTTCCGTTTTGCTTGCACGTACTTTCCTACCTTGATCAGGCCTTTTTTTTTAGGATAGTTCACATCAATACATCCTATTAAGAAGTTTATCTGACTAAAAGTACCTGTAGTGTTTCAGTATCTATTATTTCCACATACCATTTCATCTTCTGATGTGCATAATGCTTTGCAAAAGTTATCATTATGTTAGCACGCGATTTGAGGTTTTACGCTTGCAGGAGCATTACGTTCTTCGCGCTTCAAAACACTCCGCTTCCATATACCTACAGATCCTTCCGTTTCGACAGCTTTTCTGTATATTCAGGCACATCGGCATATTTACTGGACATAACAGAATTTATTTTAAATGTTCACCATAAACAAACACAACAGAAAATACGAGAATATTACATGAAATAACCCCGTAACAAACTGAAGTTGGCTGACTGAGATTGTGACGTCACAGCACTGTGCCAGATCAGTGCTGGAGGAATCGGTACTTCTTGCTATAAAAGTTCAAAGACATTTGGTATGTTTTGCCTTGAAATTCTCAATTTAACTACATCTATTTAAAAGATTTGACATTTTTTGCAAGAAAATACTTATTTGTTAGTACAGCAAGCTAATGGGTAGAGGCTACCATCTATAAATCATTTTTCTTTTAATTTTTTGGATGTGGTATCTTTTGGAAACAAGCTCCACATTTGTCCAGTGTTTGCAATTTCCTTCGCTACGTTCCCACAGTGAGGGTGGACACTTCTTACGAAACATCTTCTCTTGCATTGCTCCTCTCCACTGCCGCACTTGCTTGACTCTGCAGCACTATTTAAACTCAACCAAGTCAAAACGTGTGCACTTCCTTGATTGCTGCACTCCTTACTTCTGAACTGGCAGAAATCGGAATGAATTCAGTCTATTAATGCTTTGTGTCTGACCACAGCCACTAACAGTAATAGTGACAACAATAACAGCAATAATAATGTCGTGTACAACACTAAGGTAGTCCTTATGTAGTTTATACTGTGTTGAGCTGTCAATTGATTTATCTGTTTCCAAGTGAGTAATGAAGCATGGAACTCCTGCTAAACCCGCTGGGCGGAACAGGTGATTAGGACTGTGGAAAGGGCCAAATAAGGTGTCGGTCAGTTTCAATTTAAAATTGTAATTTTTTATAATTTAATAACACCTTTAAACCGAAACGGAACATAGCCGAGTTTCAAAATCCAATTATTTGATGGATGAAGGCCTCCAAACAAGAAATATAAAAAGCAACAAGGTAAATTTCAAGTGACTGAAGATATGCAGTTAAAAATGCAAATAAAATAAGCCTCAAGGAAAAAGTGGATAGAACAAACATTTACAAGATGCAATAGAAACAGATGAATTCCAAAATTAAATTTCAAAATTTTAAAATATATTACCATAATCTTTTGACACAGAAGGCTGAAATGTTTTCGCTTAAGGGGATATTTTGAGAATAGGGCTTTAAGCGGCAGAAGGCCCACAGTAATTTTCCAAAACTTCAATAATAACTTAACCTTTACGTTTTCAATGGCCGAACGCACATTAAATGAATAAGCAACACAACGACAATAACTAAATTTAAGAATAAGGTTCCAAGCAGCTGAAGGCACACAACTGATTTCCATAAATTGATTTACGTAAAGCCAAATAAAATAATTTCTTTTAAAGCATTGGCCATAATAGATTACCAACAGACAATTAAACACCCATGAAAAGGACAGTATTGACAACGGCACTCGGACGCATCCAGGGGGGGATGGGCCTGCCCTTGAAACATTAACGTTCACTTCGGTGAAACAGATGGTGGGCCCAACTACACTTGAACTGTCGGTTACCCAACCAAGAGACTGTCACGGACCTACTCACCAAACGACTTGCTAACCACCAACCGGTACATGAAAGCTCAAAAACCAAACTGTTACGGACGTGATTATCGATAATGAAATATATATTAAGCTGTCAAAACTACACACTGTACTGGACAGCGACAACAGGTGAGGATAGGACGTTAGTAGCCAGTGCAAGTAACCGGAAGACTGACGGCCACAAGGCAGAGAATTCCGCTGGTACACTTGAATTTAAAACAGGGTAATATAGTTAGCTTCACCAAATCGAACACTGCCCGAATTTATGTCAGTGGCCAGTGCAGGTAACCAGAACACTAACGGCCACAAGGTAGAAAATTCCGCTGGTGCACTTGAATTGTAGTGAACCAATACAGTTAATTCCACGCTCCGACACTGCGCAGGGACCGCCAGCGGACCCAGCCGACAGCACCATACGGAGATATCCTCCCTGGTCTGCACCAACCGACCGACTACCCACAGCCCCCCTAGCCGGAATCTATACTCCAAACTGTATATGAGTAGTTTATCCACAGCCCTGATCGGCAATGCAGCGTGTCGACGTCACAGAGACAGTTGAGCTAGTACAGCACTCCTCCGCCATACCTGGCAGCAGGGCTGACAACTTAACCGTAACCGGCGAGGGCGCGTTGCGTCGGCTCGCAGTTACCTCCACATTGCCACCTGGGCGCTTCGTGTGAGCTTTTAACGGCGCTCCTTTTGGTGGGCCCCGCCCCGTTAACGGGCAGCCCCCTGTAATAATTTTCAAATATGAAGTAAAACGTCGTCCCGACCACGCACTTACGCTGAAAGGCAATTTTGTCAGACATCTCATCTGTTTAACGACGATACTACGCTGGGGCTCGCACCAGCTCTGCTGATAGACCGCATCCCCTGCAACAGGGAAGCTACCTGCCGTTTTGTTCTCATGTAACGAAACGGCTTTAAAAGCCGTACTCATAGATTTAAATCACTCAGACGGGGGATCCACACGGTATATCACTAGATCCTTCCGATTTTACAGCACTGTATCTTCTGCCTAAATTACGATAACTTCAGGTATATTTTAATTCACCCAAAAGACGGCGAAGTTCCTATTTTCAGACTAATCATCCATTTTTGTATAATGGTTTATCTTTTACAAGTCTGCTCAGCGTACACAAGTTAGTGGTACTTTTTAGAATTGAGTTTAAGACTACAGATTTCGTTTACTTTTCAAAAACGTTCAGTGTACCCTCCACTGGACGTACGGCACAAGCCGCGCGGTCAGAGGGGACATGTCACGAATCGCGCGGCCCCTCCCGCCGGAGGTTCGAGTCCTCCCTCGGGAGTGGGTATGTGTGTTGTTCTTAGCGTAAGTTACACTACTGGCCATTAAAATTGCTACACCACGAAGATAAGGTGCTACAGACGCGAAATTTAACCGACAGGAAGAAGGTGGTGTGATAAGCAAATGATTAACTTTTCAGAGCATTCACACAAGGTTGACGCCGGTGGCGACACCTACAACGAGCTGACATGAGGGAAATTGCCAACCTATTATCCTTTCACAAACAGCAGTTGACCGGCGTTGCCTGGTCAAACGTTGTTGTGATGCCTCGTGTAAGGAGGAGAAAAGCGTACCATCAAGTTTCCGACTTTGATAAAGGTCGGATTGTAGCGTATCGCGATTGCGATTTATCGTATCGCGACATTGCTGCTCGCGTTGGTCGAGATCCAATGACGGTTAGCAGAATATGGAATCGGTGGATTCAGGAGGGTAATACGGAACGCCGTGTTGGATCCAAACGGCCTTGTATCACTAGCAGTAGAGATGACAAGCATCTTATCCGAAGGGCCTTAACGGATCGTGCAGCCACGTCTCGATCCCTGAGTCAGCAGATGGTGACGTTTGCAAGACAACCACTATCTGCAAGAACAGATCGACGACGTTTGTAGCAGCATCGACTATCAGCTCGGAGACCATTGCTGCGGTTACCCATGACGCTGCATCACAAACAGGAGCGCCTGCGATGGTGTACTCAACAACGAACCTGGGTGAACGAATCGCAAAACGTCATTTTTTCGGATGAATCCAGGTTCTGTTTACAGCATCATGATGGTCGCATCCGTGTTTGATGACATCGCGGTGAATGCACATAGGAAGCTTGTATTCGTCATCGCCATATTGGCGTATCACCCGGCGTCATGGTATGGGGTGCCATTGGTTACACTTCTCAGTCTCCTCTTGTTCGCATTAAAGGCACTTTGAACAGTGGACGCTACATTTTAGATGTGTTACGACCCGTGGCTTTATCCTTGATTCGCCGGCCGCGGTGGTCTCGCGGTTCTAGGCGCGCAGTCCGGAAACGTGCGACTGCTACGTCGCAGGTTCGAATCCTGCCTCGGGCATGGATGTGTGTGATGTCCTTAGGTTAGTTAGGTTTAAGTAGTTCTAAGTTCTAGGGGACTAATGACCACAGCAGTTGAGTCCCATAGTGCTCAGAGCCTTTTTTTTTTTATCCTTGATTCGATACCTGCGAAACCCTACATTTCAGCAGGATAAAGCATGACCGCATGCTGCAGGTCCTGTACGGGCCATTCTGGATACAGAAAATGTTCGACTGCTGTCCTGGCAAGCACATTCTCCAGATCTCTGACCAATTGAAAACGTCTGGTCAATGGTGGCCGAGCAACTGGCTCGTCACAATACGCCAGTCACTACTCTTGATGAACTGTGGTATCGTGTTGAAGCTGCATGGGCAGCTGTACCTGTACACGCCATCCAAGCTCTGTTTGACTCAATGCCCGGGAGTATCAAGGCCGTTATTATGGCCAGAGGTGGTTGTTCTGGGTACTGATTTCTCAGGATCTATGCACCCAAATTGCGTGAAAATGTAATCACATGTCAGTTCTAGTATAATATATTTGTCCGATGAATACCCGTTTATCCATCTGCATTTCTTCTTGGTGTAGCAATTTTAATGGCCAGTAGTGTAGTTTAACTTAATTTAAGTAGTATGTAAGTCTAGGAACCGATGACCTTAGCAGTTGGCTCCGTTAGGAATTCACACATTTGAACGTACGACAAATAGCCAGAAGACATTCATTACTGTTGGTACACTATCCTATCAAAAGTATCCGGACAACGAGATGTAATGAGGAATTGAGAGACTGATCCGCCAGTATTAAAGGTGGCTTGGTGTGTTGCGTTGTCAGTAGAGAAGCAATGAGAGCGGTATAGGTCGGCCATAAGAGCCGTGTGATTTCGAATGTGGACCGGTCATTGGACGCTACCTGAGTAACATACCCGTCAGAGACACTTTAACTATTCTAGAGCTGCCCAAGGCGACTGCTGGTGATGGGATAGCGATGTGGAAAGGCGGAGGAGGCACAACAGGTACCACCCAGCATTGAGGGGATTCGTTGTAAGGAACTGCATGAAATCAGCGGAGGCAATCACTCTTGAGTTCCGAAGTGCTGCCTGCAGTTCGGACCGCGCAGTGACTATGCGTAGGGAGTTAGAAAGATGGGGTGCAACGGTCGAGCAACTCCATATAAACCACACACGCTGTGGTCAGTGTTAAGGGACGCTTGAGTTGGAGTAAAGAGCGCCGGCAGTGGACAACGAATGACTGGAAACGAGTCATTTGTAGTCAGTAATCACACTGAAACACGAAGGAAGTGGTGTTAAGGGGGATAGGACTTCAAACGGGCCGACTTGGAGCAGGAGAGGCACCACAGGACATTTTAATTTCCACTGTCTATACTTCTACAAATAAATTCATAAAACTTTAACAGCATGACCAGGAAGGATTCAGGATTGATACTCATAGCAGTGGAAGCTCAAAAACATAACAAAACACATTTTTTTACATGTGAAATTTCATCACTTTTTCGCTTACTACTGGCTGCATTTGTTACTATAGGTACACTTTTCTTCCTAAGTAAGAGAGATTCTTCGATGACTTTTGCACAGCATACAAATCATAGTTACAGGTGTATGAAACTCTAGAAGTTATTTAACTTATGAAAAAATGAATGAACTGTTACATTTTAAACTTCATGTTTCGAAAAGATTCAAGTTTTATAGTTCATTATCTCAATTTTTTCCACAGTTTTTTAATAGATTTGGAAAATTCTAGAGTTTCATACACCTGTAACTACTGTTTGTATGATATGAAAAATTCAACGAAGAATCTCTCTTACTTACGAAGAAAAGTGTACCTATAGCAACAAATGCAACCAGTAATAAGTGAAAAAACGATGTAATTTCACACGTAAAAAAAGGTATTTTGCTACGTTTTTGAACTTCCACTGCGATGAGAGTGAGTCCCCAATCATTCCTGGTCATGGTGACTAAGTTTTTATGAAGTTATTTGTAAAAGTACAGACAGTAGAAATTAAAATGTCGTGTGGTGACTCTCCTGCTCCAAGTCGGACCGTTTGACGTCCTACTCCCCTTAAGGTTTAGGGTGGTTTTTCGTGGCTAGGCTGTCATCTTCGCATTGCGATTAAGAAAAACGTACATGAGGAAGGATATGAAAACATTTTACAGCGTTATCTACTGTGTCGAATAGAGAAAATCTTCGGAGACGATGATTGTTCTTATCAACATGACAATGCACCCTGTCGTAAGGTGACGGATGTGAGCCAATGGTTTGTGGACAATAATAATCCCGGAATGGACTGATTTGCGCTCATCTCCGGATTGCACCCAGTGGAACACGTTTGACAGGAGTTAGAATGCCGACTTCGCTGCGTACCCCAGCGTTCCGCATCACTACCTTCTTCGGTTTCGGATCTTGAGGGAGAATTCCTCCAGATATTCAGATCCCTCACTGAAAGTGTTTACAGTAAACGGAATCAACGTGATCCCCACGTTCTAACAGTGGGCATTCGAGCTGTCATGGACAGTAGCAAGCAGTAAGTGTTTTGAAAACAAATTGTTAGGATATTATGTATTATGCTATGAGACCATGACGGTGCTGTGTCCCATTGTATTGTTTATTACAATTGACCTATTCCGGTATGATTACCACCTTCAGGTTATATCAGGTCGTCTCGAAATCCATAGGTGATACCGTCCTTAAGGCTTGTAAATGAAACCTCATTACAGTAAGTGACACTGTAGAAGTAGTATCACACTCATGAGATGACATACGAGTTGTTTTTCGTAATCTGACTCTGAACCCACTGTTAACCAAACAAAGCCTGCATGTCTAACCGAGATTCGAGTAGGCATAATGAGACATAAAATATCGAAGTGTTCACCTGTATCAGTTTGCAAGGCCGAATGTCCAAACCAGGAAGTACGTGTCGATACTTTAGAGCTGTACTGGGAATCCCGTGAAGCGTATGTCGCCCCTGAGAAGTAACCGTGACAGGTCTGTAATAAAGTACAAAGCACAGAGTGAAATGCCATGAAGTAAAGTTGTGGTGATGGACGGGGAGTAGAAACCAGTAGCTATTTGAATCGTTAACTAAGCGCAATCGCGTGTCAGATATCAAACATGTTCACTAGTAGCGTGATATTGGAACCTGAAACGACGACACAAATGATTTGTGCCCTGCAGGGATTCGAAACCGGCGTCCTTAACTATTGTCTTATAGCTACGAATAGACACATTATATTTGAAAATATTTGTTTCTTCACCAGAAGCGAGCTGCGTCCCTCAACCTGCAGCAAATTGTTTCGCTGGAGACGAGGCAATTGGTCTCCCACTACAACTGCTTCACGTTCAGAGAGGAATTTTCTCTGCTCTTAGAGACTAACTCCCTGTCCTCCTAGCGTGAGCTGACTCTCTCCCTGCCTGAGCCAAGAGTTCTGTTGTCAGCGCCTCTTTCAAGGTCATTCCTCCACCACCTCGTTGCAGTGGCATGTGGCACGCCACACCTCCTGCCAGGTTCTCAGATGGAACATCCACCTTCTTCAATACGAGCGACGCCACTACTCGAGTTGGTCTCTCCCAGTAAACCATAGCAACAACAGTCTGATGTGTATTTCTGGTTGCCTCACTTATACTGATGCCAGGAGAGGAAGTAAACATACAGTACTTACGTCAAAAGAAGAGGCACAGGCAGAGCCGTGTGCTGCAGCCGTGCACCCCAGGTGGGGAGCTGTTGATCCTCCACAACCAGCTCGCTCTGTTCGGTTTCGTCCCGGCACCAGGCTGCAGCTGTCTGACCAGCTGCCATCCGTCCAGCTGGCCCACAGCTCGCGAGCCGCGGCCAGCACAGGCCCAGCCCGCGAAGCCGTGCTCACCAAACGTTCCGTCTACCCCACCCAAGTCTGTATTACAAGCTATCGCAGCTAGAGCTATTTTGCTACAACATGGGCTCGCACATCTACTTCTGACGTTTCATTTAAATATTCAACGAATAATAAGTTAAATAATACACTAACGATACATTTAGCAAGTACAATAGATTTCAATTGCCTAGCTATCGCATGATGCAGGAAACTATTCTTTGCTGTAAGCGCCTTGCATTACATCTCGCTTGAAGAAAATATGTATTCTACCAAGATAACTAAGCAGATTGTTAAAGTAAACATCTTTGGTGGCAACCTTGCCAAATAATTGTGTATATGTGGTACATCCCTCACATTTTGAGCGCTTCTAAAATGTACTCACTGTCTCGGATACAATAAGTGCTGCACGACGGAAATTACATTCTGCTGAGGCACTCCGATTATATCGCAATGATGCACGATTACTCTTTAATTCACAGTTATTTGCCTGAAGGATACAGAGAATCACTTCAATTGGTCGACCATTCCACTAGCATGTAAACCTCAAGAAAGACAAACATGAAAATCTTTATGTTTTGAGTTCTTATTTGTCTTATGTTACTACAATTCTAATACCATCCTTTGTGGCAACAAAAATTGTTTGCATTCAGAGGAGAAAAACGGTGGCTGAAATATCTTTAAAATACCGTCCTGCAGTGAAAAAACGTGTTTTTAACTCGTCCCCCTGCCCCTGCCCATACCAAGCTCAAGGGGAGAAAAAATAAAAACATCGGCGACACTCTCTCCCTCAATACGCAAAACTACAGAATCTGCTCCCTTGTTTCAACGTCACAAAATTCCACCGTCAGTCTCATCGGGTACTGACTGCAAAGTGCTCAGCAATATTCCAGAAGAGGTTGTACTGCTGTAGTGCTGGCAGACTCCTAGTAGACTTCTTGGGTCTTCTAAGGCTTTGTCAATAACCGAACATTTGTTTTACCTTCGCCGAAACATATGATCTTTCTCACAGACGTTGTTTATATTTGTATCCTCTAGGATCCTCACGAATCCTGTTGCACAACAGCGACGATAGTCCATAGGAAAGCAATGTGATTGCAAGCCGCTTATGAGGAATTGAACCAAAAGCCTTTTGGGATCTCTATAAATACGGAATCAATTTCAGAGCCCCTGTACGCAGTTAATTGTACGAATAAAGTTCCAGCTGTGTCTCATAAGAGTCATACTTTTCAAACCCAGCTGGTTTGATGTCAATAGGTAGTATGTTTCGGGGTATTTCATAACGTCGGAACAAAGTATTAGGTCACACGTATTGCTACATCTCGGTGTCAATGAAATGGATCTGTAGCTCAGTGGCTTACGTTCAATTTCTTTTGTATCTATTGCGGTGATCTGTGTAAGTCTCATCTGCCTCCTCACCATAAATACTGGATTATTACTCATGACATCGTAGGAAAAGTGATTAAGCCGCTGCATCGCTGATGCGTAAGATGCAACCCTAAATTGTTAGCCCACTCAAGACATATAATGCTTGCAGAAACATAGTCGTCCTACTACTGCTACGTTAGTGTCGTGGCAACATAGTGAATGATGTCTGGTGACGCTGTGATAATTTTGTTGCTTCATCTAATAACAGACTATTATCTTTCACTATCCACTTCGTGGTATGCCACTCACAGATTCTAAACGAATTCCCCTTCGGTATGTCATCAACTTATCAAATGCATGTTGTACAGACGAGGGAGATAACTTACACGCAAAAAGTACAACAAACCTTGTTGTCTACGTTGTCAATTATCCGTATCAGCCATGACAAGGGCACTGAGGAAACGATGAATGCTGCAGCTGGTCGCTTGCTCAATGAAAACGTCGATGCACTGTAAAGAGTGAGAGACAGTAGCTCTTAGTTCTCAGCTGACGTGGGAGTAACATTTTCTCTCTTCTGTGACAGAGCTACAAACAACTATATCGAACTCAGAACGACATCTTCAGAAATTTTGTGGCCATAAGATGTGTAGGTACATTCAGCAACCAGTAGATCTAGAGGTAACAAACATAAAATACTGCGTATCTACTACTGAACACCCACAAATCTGTTAATGACATAGTATCACTGAATACTCTGTTAGCCGTGTTTCATTCAGCAACTCACAGCCACGTTGCCGTATTTATGTTGTAGTCCATTAAAGCTACTTGAGTATGACAAGAGACTTCACACTTAATAAAATAGCCATTAGTTGTATGGCATTATGATGAGACACCAGTTGTATTAGTGTAGGGCGTATTAATAGCGTTTCCCGTTAGGCTGGAATAGAAATGAAGTCCCATGCTTCTTGACAGAGCGTAGGGGAGCAAGGCGGGAGACCAGTACCACCGTACTAGGAAAGGTCCTAGTGGAGGTGGTTTGCTTTTGCCTTCCTCCAATAGTAATGGGGATTAATGATGACGATGAAGACGGCACAGCAACACCCAGTCATCTGAGGGCAGGTGAAAATCCCTGACCCCGACGGGAATCTAATGCGGGACCCCGTGCTCGGAAAGCGAGAACACTACACAACGTCCTCTATTCTTCCAATTAAGTATGAATTAAATAATTTGTGCACTGTCCCACTCATGACATAATACTAAAGCTTATCTAGAAGAATTCCATAACTAACACAGTCAAAAGCCTTTGAGAGATTACAAAGTATCCCAATGGATGACGTTTGATTATTCATAGCAATTAATATTTGATCAGTGAAAGCATATACAACATTTTCTGTTGAAAAGCCTTTCTGAAAACGAAACTAACATTTTGTTATTACTTCATTTTTACAAATATGTGATGCTGCTCCTGAATACATTACTTTTCCAAGAATTTTGGATAAAGAATTCAGAAGTGAGACTGGACGGTAGTTGTTAGCATCAGACCTATCCCCTCTGTTATACAGTGGCTTAACAACAGCATATCTCAGTCTACCTGCAAAATTGCCCTGTTTCAGTCAGCTATTACATATGTGGCTGAGAATCCTGCTTATGTGTTGGGAACAAAATTTTTGGTACTCTGTTCATAATGCTGTCATTCCATGTGAGCTTTTACTTTTGAGTGAATTTGTTATTTTCCTAATTTCAGTAGGAGAAGTGGGTTGAATTACAATTTTATCAAATTGCATAGGTACTGCCTCTTCCATATACTGATTTGCATTTTCCAAGGAACAGCTGGATCCTATTTTCTCAACAACACTTAAAAATGATTATTAAAAATAGTTTCTACTTTTGACTTCTTATTAATAATTTTTTCATTGAGTCTGATAGAAATACAGTCTTCCTGTGCTTTCGGTTGCCCTGTTCCCTTCTTAACAATATTCCATACTGATTTAGTTTTACTATCAGAGGTGCCAATCTCAGACGTAATACACGGACTTATGGACTTTTTAATACATTTTCTTAATACAGGCCGGTAGTTTTTATAATGTTTCTCTGTTCCTGGATTATTTCTCCTTCTAGATATAAGATGCATATCCCTTTTCTGTTTACAAGATATTTTTATCCCTTTAGCAAGCCATGGCTTTTTAGATGATTTCTTACAGTTATATTTCACTGTTTTCTTAGTGAAAACATTGACAAATTGACAATCCTTCCTCAGGATGTCTCCCATCAACCGATTCCTTCTTTTAGCCAAGGTGTGTCGATACTGTACTTCTATATTATTTACATTCCCTGCCTAAATAATCTTCAACATTTCTCCGCAGCACAGAATTCAAAAGCATGTGCTGTTTATCGTCCATGTTTCACTTTTGCACACGGTCGCATTCAAGACAAATAAGTTCAGAAAAGACTTCCTAACCCCTCAAACGTTTGTCCAGTGTCAACAAATTTTGCTTTCTTAGATAATGTTTCCTTGCTAGTGCCAATCTACATCTTATATACTCTCTGCTCGGGCATCACCAATTATTTTGCTGCCAGAATAGCAAAATTAACGTACTAATTTTAGAGCCACATATTCTAATCTATTTCTTTAAAAATCGCCTTATTCAATACGTCTATCCTTCATTAGTTTGATTTTACTTTTGTTGTTGGTCATCTTATATCCACTCATCAAGGGAGCTTCCTCTACTTTCAACTAAGTTTGTAGTCCTTTACTATCTTCGACAGAATTCCTACGTTTCAGCAAACTTCAAAGCTTTTATATCTTTTTCTGAACATTAATTTCTTGTCTGGTATCTTTTGTTCTCTCTATTGCTTGTTCAATGTACAGACTAAATAACACAGAGAATATGTTTCAATCACTTCCCATCCATTCTCCGCTACTACTTCCCTTTAAAGCCCTACTATGATGATTAGTTTCTGTACTAGTTGTAGAAAACATTTCATTCTCTGTCTTTTATCGCTGCTACTTTTAGAAATCAAACAATGTGATCCAGAAGATCTTCATGGATGTGACAAACATATACATATACAACCACTACGAGTTGTCTCACACTTCCAAATGCTGAAACCATAAAGACCAAATACAACTACATGAACATTGTAATTATGACTGATCTGACGAGGTGCAAGAGCGGTAAATGTAATAAACCATCTCAGCTCTTCGGCTCACTGATACTTCCGAAATGTCAGGGGCAATCAAAAAGTTACCGTCCTAAGGCCGTGCAGTCACCAGTCGGTATGCCAATCAGGCAAAATCTCCGTAAGTATTGAGGCAAGCTTCCCACCGGCGCTCCAGGTTGAAGATACCCGTTTGGTGAAACACCGTGTCCTGCTGCATGAAGAAGTTCGTGACTGCCTGCTACACATCCTCGTCTGACAGGAATCTGTTATATCCTAGCCAGTAATGCCACCCGAGCCCGCTGCCAAAAGGTTGGCAGCATCAAAGTCCGGACGCCGTCCGCATAAGCAGCGCCAGCGAGACAGGAAATCGCCGCAAGTCTGCGAGCGCCACCGCTGGCTTCTGGCTTCTTAAGCGCTGGAGTCGCGAGCGCTAGGACAGTTCTGTATTCGCCGCTCAGTTGTATACTCGCCACCGAATTGTGTACTTGCTAGTCAGTTGTGTGTTCATCGCAGCAGAGTTGTTGTTTGTCGTCAGCCGACGCTGACCTAGCCGCTCCGACTCGAACTAGACAGATTTCTGTAGACACGGAGTTCACTACTGTGTTGCTGTATCTTCGTTAATAAAGATAAGTACCGACTTTTATTTAATCAGAGTGTTTGGGTTTTCCTCTTTCTGTTCACTGTTCCAGCGGACCGGTCGGCCCGCTATTAAAAGTGTGGCGGTGACTTCGTAAGCCGTTTCTACAGCGAATTGTTTGTCGCTACGAACACCGCCACAAAAGAATCGTCGACCCTTCAGGGCCTTCTTTAAGTGACCGAATGTGTGATAATCATATGGGGAGGGTTCAGAAGTACAGGGTGGATGCTCGTGTGTCCCACATTTTAGTTGGCCTAATTTCTGCTTTACGACATATATGATTGGAGATGCGCGTCATCATGAAGCAGCAGCACTCCTTGTCGCGCACCATTCCGCAACTGCGGTTTCCGACAGACACGCTGCCTCATACACACTCCCACCACAGGCAGACTTCTCCTACCTCTCGTGCCTACTATACGCATTTATGAGTTTCAAGAGCCCGTTGAGAGTCGTAACCTAGAAATAGTTCTGTTTCTTTGCTCAATGTTCTGTTCACAATATATGTAAGTTACCAAGTAGATAAAGTCGGAAGTTCCATGAGGCATTTCTCGTCTGATGTGATGTATACAAAGAAGTCGCGACGCTAGAAAACTGTAGCGAAACGCAGGGAAACCTAAAGAGGATCGAGGTTTGGTGGAGGGAATGGTAATTCACCTACAACATAACCAAAAGCAACTTACTTCGAATATATAGACAGGAAGACCTTTTGCAGTATGATCACAGAATTGCAGAACAATTGCTGGAGGCAGTTACGTCAATCAAGTATCTAGGAGTGTGCATATGGAACAGTTTGAAGTGGAACGACTGTATAAAATTAATCTCGAGTAAAGCAGATGCCAGACTGACAAGGGGAGGCCGCCAATTGTGAAATTCAGATTCGATTCATACTGCGCATAATAAAAGCTCATGGCCAGAGGTGTAATGTGGCAAAGCACCAAGATGCACTTCTCAGCCGTTGTCGACAAAATCGACAGTTAAAAGAAACCGTTGCGATGAAATACTCTCTACGATTAGTAATTTTCTACAGCGTGGTGGTGCAGCGGTAAGCGCTCGGGTTCGTAATCCGAAGGTCGCCGGGTCGAATCTTGCTCCATGCAACTTTTTTTTAGTATTTGTTTTTTGTAATTCATATATATATATATATATATATATATATATATATATATATATATATATATATATATATAATTCCCGGCAATCAGTTGCAACAATTATGCATATAATAAGTTGTTGAAAGTCGTTTGTCGTGGAAAAACTGGCGACTTCGAACATCATTATGTTTTCCGCAAACAAAGTTGTATTTCACAAATGTTATTAATTGTCTTCATAATGTTAACCACGTATAGTTAACGGAAGACGTAGAAACGATATTCCGAAACGAAAATGTATAGCGTAAGTCAAACGTTCGAATTAGAATAGAAACCCCACGAACACAAACTTGCTGTGGCAGGTATGAAATATAAACTCCGTTACTCGCTTGTTACACTTGAAGGACAGATGTTGAATGGGCCGAAACGAGCCGCCCCATAACAGCGTAGTTGCCTGCTAACTTCGAAAGAAGGTATATGCGGTCCCTAACGCAACTTATAACATCGTCGAAAATCAGTGCGGACGGGACAGCTTTGGTACACCCTGTTAAACAAACGGAAAAATGGAGGCGGTACAAATGGAGAGCGATCACAATTGGCGGCCTCCCCTTGTGAGAGTCCTTGGAAAAATCATCAAGAAATGTAGTCCATCAATGAGGAAAGTTTTGAGATTAAATTATGCTAATTCTTGTCCTCATATCAAGTAAACAATTTTTTTTTCTGCACTAACATTTTTCAGCAGGTTTCTGTCATCATTAATGGAAATTTTTATGATAGTCTTTGAAACGCAAACAAGTTTTTAATTGTAATTATAGTAGAAGCAATTAACAGTAAAAACGTTAATTATTTATAATGATTTTGACCCTGTTCTCTAGATTGGTAGATACTGCAAAACGATTGTTAGTTGTTCTGTAGTTTTCTGTCAGTCGACGAAATGAAATTAATGTGCGGCTGTTTGACGATTTAACAAATAGTTTTATCAATATCTTTAGTTATGTAGAGTGAAAATATTTTATCACTGTGCTTCCCCTTACTTATAGCTGTTTTTATGACCTGACCTGTTCTCATCTGAATGCTCATCTGTTGCAGAAACACCACACACACACACACACACACACACACACACACACAGAGAGAGAGAGAGAGAGAGAGAGAGAGAGAGAGAGAGAGACGGGGGACGTGAACAAAGTTTACATGAGGCGTCAGAAGGAGCGTGAAAATAAATGAACATCAACAGTAACCACACACAGAGCAACAAACCAAACTCTGTGGCACTGTTTGTTTCGAAGTTTGTGAATATGATTCGGCAACAGAATATTCTGTATTTCTGTGCGTGTCCCTTCAACAGATGGGCACTGAGATGAGAATAAGTGTCACATAAAGTAGTGTAAACCACCGCAAAACTAAGTCGCAGAGCATTTCCGACCAGCAAATTTACGTTACAGATAAAATGGTTTCTTAATTTATCAACCAACTTCACAATAACTTCATTTTGTTTGTAGACGACATAATGAAACTACGATCTTAGGGTACCTAAGAATCTAGAAAATAAAGTAAAAATCACGATAAACTTGAAATGTTTTCTGGCTGTCACTGAACCCGCTGATTCAACTTGTGACCGATTCGTCTAAATTTCTGAAGTACGTCAAGCTTGTGTGACAGAATTTTTTGTAATATTTTCGTAGTAGGCACAGTATCTCTTTCGACTACGAAATTAACGATTGTTAGCTAGTATATTAAGTGTCTTTTACTTTCGGATTATTAAATATGGTGCAGAATACGCTATTTAGTTACTGGAAAGATGATATTTCAGCGGCTGTGGCGCGACGTAGAAACAGACCTCCGTACTGGCCTGCTGGACGGCAGCACGTCACCCGACATGGCCGCCGCCTTGCTTGGTCACAAAAAACCGTCGAACTGGACACCCGATCTGTTCCCACAAAACTGGCGCCTTTAGTCGCTCAGTTGTACGTTGGTATCTAATCTGCCGTTCAGAACTGTTAATACACTGGTGACTGTAAAGATATGTAAATAATTTGTTTACCATTTATAATCCTACAGGTTATATTGCTAATCTTTAGGCAGATAGTTTCACTATGGACCTCGTTCCAAAGCTCGATGAAGGAAACGGGGCACGATGACCAATAATTTCAGCACAAAATATAATATATTTCACTGAATGATTACTTTGCTGTCCATCTTGTAGTTTCATCATCACCACAGTAGTGAATGGTTCGTAAACTGATATAACATTACCTAACGACAGTCCCTCTGTAAAAGATACCATTTCTGTAAAGATTTGAAGTCGCCACCTCTGAAGGAACAATTTAACTTTGTTATTTCAGAATTAGTTTTACTGTTACCTAAATGTAGTTATTTTATTGTAATTATCTTGAATGTTCTACTTAGAATCTAGACGGATGAAAGCAGCAATGCCATATAATAGCTTAATGGACACTGTCCTTAGAATTAATGCAAGACAAATAATAGCAAAATTAGTGAAATTGATTTCAACATCAATATCAGCAAGTCGATTAGCAATGCGACCATTCAACATCAGATAAATGCGAATAGATTTTTAGTTGTCTTTTCCAGCAAAATGAACATTAGTTGAAATTACGACAATCATCCAATGCCATGATTCTGGGAAATTGACACTATCAAAAGACCGTTTATTTTGACGCAAATTTACTTAAAAATACGATACTGTTTATGAATTTAGGGTAATTAATTTAAAAAAAGAATTTTATTTAACAACTCTGTTCCATAATGGCGTATGAAGTTTTGAATGCAAAATTCAGTAAAGTCCCACACACTTAGGTTTAATAAATTTCTTGCTTTGTTTGTAGTAGCTTATGTGGTGCTGTTGTTGAAGATTGCAGAATGATAACTGGTTAGACTCTTCACATCTCCTTTGGGATGAAATTAATTTATTACTAACTAGTTGCTTTGGGTAGCCATTTTTCTTGATGTAACGTACTCAAAATTTTACTATAGGGTAACATTTTACAATCTTGTTTCCAAACTCCACAATTTCCGGAGACGACTTTGCAGCACGAATGCTGCTGTTAGACCGTCTTTCACTCGAATTTGCACAATTCTATCACCTGCTGAATTTTAATCAGCTACGTCAGCACACCAGCATCGTGCTTGCGACTGTCACCTTTTCGACATTTCCGCAGCATTTGTAACGCCAGAAATGCATATCCTCCTATTTCCATCTATTGTACTATTATTTTTTTCCTTGTTTTGTTCCCTCAAGATATGACATTTCTGTCTCTTTATATATTGTAATTGTTTTACTGTTTGAATATATATATTTATGCACTCATGTCGATGTATAATTAGTTTGTTTCGTAAATATTATTTGTATTTTTACGCTGGGTCTTGCCTAGGGAAAACTGCTATCGAACGATTACATCGATGGGTCGTGTGAAGAATCAAAGTGTGTAGGATCTTTGGTAGTGTTAACTCTGCCGCGTGGAGCGCGGGCGGAGCAGAGAGGAGTCTGGCGGGAGTAGCGAGTGGAGCAGGTGTGTTGTGAGAAGCTCCCGCGAGTTGCCGCGTTTTCGGGGTTTGGCAGCATGTAATTGCGCTCGACTCGCGATGATAGTTTCTGACATGGTGTCGCGGACGGGAAGCATTAGCTGGCGCACATCAAGAGCCCGTTTCGCCTGGTAACCGTGTCGAGAAGAAGGCGCGCCAACATCCAGCTTCTGCAACAGCGACGGCCGACAATGAGTGACTGTCGCCACCTCCTCGATCGACGGCTTCAAACCTTCAATCAACCAACAAGGAAGACTAAAAGCACGTAAAGTTTCAGAACTGTATGGCAGACCTCAGCTTTTCAAATTGTTCCATTTGCCTCGCAAAATTACAGCAACTTAGCATGAACCTTTGTTGCTCATTGTCCCAATTGCATTGCCAAGCAGGGTCCCTTCCTTTTCCGAAATGAACCCGAGTGTCGTTGAAATTCAAACGCCAGCATTAAAATAATATGATTAGATTTCACTGCTTTAATTTCAAAGTTCAGTAGCTGGCTACAATATTTAGGTTACACGAGCACAAATTTAGAGTGCGAGTTTTGTTAGCATAATTTAGCTTACCTGTGACTGCAGCTCAGCTTGGTACGTACTAAATTTTACTATTGTTAACAGTTCAGAATCATTTAATTCAAGTTCAAAGTTAATTCTCTTATTTCTAAATTGCGTAGATTCAAGTAGCTTTTGAAATGATTGTTGAGGTAGTCCAAGACTAACCTTATTTTACTTAATGTCGATGTGCTTCAGAAAGAAAGCTCACTATTAACTTCAGTCACTAAATTAACTTTCGATTTTCCGGTTTTATCAATTCTTTTGCTAAATTAAGTCAGGGTGTAGCGAAATTTATTACTTCTGACAAACTTTCAGTTTTCACACTACACGTGTCAACCTTCAGTTGCCACGCTTCTAGTGCTAATTATATGTGTAATAACCTTTCTTTTTCAGTTACTATAGTAATTGTCCTTTGGACTGGCGACCGTGATTTCCCCAAATCTCAAATACCTAATTACCGCTAGTTAATTGTTAACGTAACGGCCGCACATTTACTTTCTTTATTAACTTTACCCCTTTTCAAAATTAATTTCCACCAGTTTCATTTGCATTTTTCCTTTCATTTAGATGTAACCCTTTCCTCCCTCTTTACCGACAGGTTAACTTCGGTGACGATTGCTTTTCCAAAATTACCATTAGGTACACGCGGTTTAATTTTTCACTGTCATTAAGGTCGATAAGTGAGGGGGAGGTTACACGTGGCGACCTGGTGACAGGACAATCTTCGAATTTGAGGTTGTTCTGGACACGAATTTTGCATTGTGCAAATCTCGTAACAAAGTACTGGTTACGAAATGGTCGATACGTCAGCGAGAATATTCGTGTGAGGAATCCTAATTACATTTGAGATTTGTCATTTATATTGAAAATTATTAAAATGAGTGAAGGCAACAATTACCAAAATTTGGTAGACTTGGATACAGAACAATCGGTCGAACAGTGGGAAACGCGCACGGCGGTTCCCATTGTTCAGGGGCAGGCGGCTAGCATGAAAGACGCGACCGCCGAAACGCAACAAAGAGCAGAAATGGAATTCCAAACTTTAGAAAATGTTTCGGAATCGGAAGCGAAAATCAAATCTGTACCCCTTGATGACGAATACGGGGGAACATGTATAGAGGAACCAGCTACGGAAGTAAAACCGGTGGTCTCCGGGAATTTAACTGATTTATTGAATGTTTTGATTAATGAAATCAAGAGTCAATCGGCAGAAATTATAGCTCTGTCTGCCAAGCAAGAAGCTCAGTCTGAAAAGATTGAACGAAAGCTAGACAATCAGAACAAAGCTATTAATGTTGTTAACAACAATGTTGGAGTTGTTAATACAAAAGTTGATAAAATCAAAGAAGATATTGTTGTAATTAATACCGAAATCGGTAATCTTAAACAGGAAATGATAGGCGTTCAGGCGGAAATTGCGAGCATAAATACTCGTTTTGATTCCGAAATTAGCAGAATCGAGAAAAGTGTAGGAGAAGCAGTTGCTCCGATCATCGAGAATAAGATGACGGAACAAATTCAATTAGTGAAAAAAGAGGATCAACAGAAGGTGGAAACTTTAAAGGCTTTAGTGTCCGAAGTAGACACTAAAGTGAGGGAGCAGGCTAATACCTGCGAAGAGAAAAAGAGGGAAGTGGAAACGCTTGCGACAACCACTTGCCAAGTAATTACGAGAGTGTCGGAATTAGAAAAGAAACTTGACGAAAAACAGAGTTATGTGCCAATCTGTGCACATAGTTCGGAATTGTTGACGAAAGAGGTGCGGTTCGACCCCTTGAAAAAGGGCGGTATACACGCGACGGATTTCATTAAGAATTGTGAAAGAGTTTTACCCAGATCATGGACTAATGAGAGAAAAATTAATGCGGTTATTGATGTGCTGGCTGGTGATGCCAAGCGTTGGGGCTTAAACCTCGACATTACGAACCTGACTTTTGACGAGTTTAAAAATTTGTTTCTGGCTGAATACTGGTCAGAGCAAAAACAGCAAAGTGTCTGGCGCGAATTTGTCGTATCGAGGCCTTTCGATGCGAATTCGCGCGGTTCGATGAGGGAGTTTTGTGAGGGCTGGATCCGCAAGTTGGAATATTTGCGTGATCGCCGCACGGAATCCGAAATAGTCTGGGAACTCTACAAGAAGCTTCCAGATGATACAAAACGCTACGTAGGAAGCAATTACAGGACAATCAATGATTTCCTGGAAAGAGTTGAGGACGAGGACAATTGCCGCAATAATCGCGACAGTGGTAGAGGCCGTGGTAACAACAATGGGTACCACAGCAACCACAACAACAATAACCATGGGAATAATGCATACCGCAACCATGGCAGCAATAACAATAATGGTTCGGGCCGTAATAACAATCGGTACAATGCAAATGATAACAGGAATGACAGAAACCAGTATCATACTAACGTGATACGGGCTTCACAGAATAGTAATAACGCCAGAGGGTGTGATCAGCCGCCTCAGCAGCATCCGGGGAGCGTATCTGCTGGGACGAGACAGGGAAACCATTAGCCGCGCCGGTGAGGGGCCGACCGGGCGTGGAGAAATTTTGGCGGCCCAATAACAGTAGAAAACCGAGGTGTCGTCGTTATGGAAATTCCGTATGGAATAATCAACGGCGGGAGAGTGTGCCAGTATTAGGAGAAAGGAGTGCGCCCACAAGTAGTAGATCAGCTGTAGACACGGCAGTAGAAAATACATTCACTGTCAGTGAGAACAATTTAAGCAGTGTTCCGGAAATCGATTATAAAGGGGCAGCTGTAATACCCACAGCGGAACTGGAGATTGAGTTTAAGAATGATTCGCAATTGTTGAGAGAAGATCAGATGTCGGATAACACGTCCGTCATTGAGCGAGAGGATGCAGAGAGGGATGAGGTCTGGTTAAGGCAGTTCGGTCGCTTATACGACGAACTAATAGATTATAGGGGCCTGTACGGGAGAAGCATTTATGGAGAGCGCGGGCAGAATTTGCCGCGTCTCGTCCCACAGGAAGATAGTATTTGTGAAGTGATGGAAAGTTCTGGCCCTAACCGGCAGACTTTACCAGAAATAGTTGATGTTAATGGGGAGCACGAGCAAGATTCGTCGTGTTTCGTCCCGCAGGAGTTAGATGTTGAAGTAGTAACGGAAAGTCCTGGCCCTAACCGGCAGACTTTACCGAAAGTTATAGTGGTAGAAGTAGCCGACCCATCCGACGCAAACCTCCAGTTTAAACATTGCGAGAGTATTAAGGAGAAAGATTACGAAAATTTTAATGATAGCCGGACACGATTGGTAGAAAAGCACATAGATTACAGCGTGTATGAGGTTAGAGCTGACATTATACAGTCAGACAATAGCAGTGTGGGTTGCGCAGATCCAGAGGAAGTAATTTCAGATGCTACTGGGCACATTCCTCCAGGTAGATTGGCAGATGAGATCAATCTGACCAAAGTGGAATCAACGAAGGTGACAATTAGTGAATTGATAGCAAAGCAACACTCACTAGTTGACGAGTTACAGGAAAAGGTTTCGGTATTGGAGGCGAAGCTACAGACTAAGCCTCAGGACAAACGTGTTGAAATTAAAACTGTATGTGAACAGAGGCTGAAAAAGCCGCCAGATAAACCGGATTTAGGATCAAAGCCGGATGGTTTTTTCTGGAATGACCTGGATATAGACGAGGATTTACTGTGGGAAAATAAAGAAACAGTCGAGGACAAGTGTAGACAGATAGTAGTGTCTGTTAATATGCACGACCTACAACTAAACGTGTTGATTGACACCGGTGCAGAATTGAGTGCTGTATCTGGGAAAATATTTGAGTTACTGAAAGACAGACCTGGCATCGTAGTTATGCCAGTAACAGGAGTGAAAATTATCGGTGCTACTGGGAAGGCCAGTAAACCGGTCACAAAACAGATTTTTGTCAACTTCGAGATATGTGGGGCACGATTTGAACAAGAGTTTGTCGTCGTGCCAGACTTAACTACGGAAGTAATTGTCGGGTTAGATTGGCTATTAAAGTACCGTGCAGTGATTAACTGCGAAAGCAAAACTTTGACATGTACGTCCCAAGATAAAACAATAGTAGTTAGTTTTGACGAGGCAGGAGACGGTGTGCATAGGCAATACCAGCCTATACACATTGTTACTTGGCCGGATGGTATTGACGTAGGTATGAAATTGAACTACTGTAATGTGAGGAATCTCGGCATTGACAATAGTGTAGAAAGTGAATTGGAAAGTATTGTAGTAGGTGTGTCAAACGTAACACACGAACAAAGACGAGGCCGACTTTCCCGTACCTACTGCCATCACAACCATAGGGCATGGGGCAAATATGAAGCAGAATTTAAGAGAATTATGAACACCTTGAGACATGAATCTACGGGATTTTCTCCAGAGGAAATCCTGTTGGATGACAGAAGTAAAAGTTTAGTGGAAGTGATAATCAAATTCCCTCCACGGATTGACATTAGTATTGGTGTGAAAAAAGATCGTTTGCGAGAAGTAACGAAGCTTAAAACTGATTCTCGCATACGTCGTCATGACGCTAAAGCGCGTTTTGCTAAGTTTGCAATCGGAGACTTAGTACTTGTAAAAGCTCATGAGAAATCGAGCGAGATAGACCATGAAATCTCTAAATTTAAGTTTGTTTATAATGGACCATATAAAGTCATTGGTATACCTCACACAAATGCTTACGGAATATAGTAGACTTGAAATTGTACCAACCTAGGATCGATTAATACCACACAATGCGTAATTTGTACAATATGTAAATATAGAGTGTAAGATTTAAGGTTTGCTAGATTGCCATGCTTTTGACTGACCAAGGTCATTAAAGAAGTTGTAATTAATAAGTAATTAATTTTGATTAATCAATTTAATTTTAATCAATTTAATCATGATCTAATCAACTGAAAAATCCAAGCTGCTAGTTTAAGTTTTCAGCTGAGTCACAGTAGATTAAGGAATGTAAATATGATTTTGTAAATAGCTGTAAGATTTCATAAATATGTGATTTACTAGTCATTGCCGATGTACTTAGACGCTGTTTTAAGTTTCAGGCTAGTACATGCGTGTGATGATGGACAGTGTTGAGTTATCCACTGTGATAGTATTAAGGGACTCCTTGAGATTACTCGGGAGTGAGTTTTTCCTAAAGAATTCAGTGAAACGGACGTTCTGGAAACGCCGTCACAAGGGCGAGTGAGATCAAGCGTGCCGCACACGCGGGCGCAACAATACTGGCGAGGCGAGCCGCTGTCGGCTCTTGTGCCGCTGTTGGCTCTTGTGCCGCTGTCGGCATTCTTTGTACTTGCGAGTACGGAAGGCGGAATTGTTTTTCTTCCTGGACAGCTGAAAGAATTCTACTGTCAATATTTATGGTTTTTTCGATCTGATGTGTGTTATTTTCTCGTTTAGCGTTTAATGGACTCCCATGACGAGAATATTAATTATGAAAGGGTTATGTAAAAATGTGTATTCTATGTAATTAATTATTAATTTGCGTATTTTGATCTACCTGTTTTTATGACCATGTACTCTGATTAATTTTGTAAATAGTATTCCATTTCTTGATACTGTTGGGAATTTTGACAATTTTAGAATAGCTAAACCATTTTCTATGTTTTCTATGAATTTTAATATGTTGTCAACCTGTTTTATTTTGTGCAAGATGACAGAGTGGAATAAGATTAGGAGTGTCTCCACTCAATTATTATGGTCTAAAAAATTTATTTATGCTTAATTAGACGAATGCTAAATTTTGTTGATGTTTTGAGCATATGCATTTCCGCTGTTTCTTTTTTGCGACATTTTCTGAGTCTGTTTACGTTACACGAACATCCTCAGACAATGTGGGGCACGAGTAACGCCGGAAATGCATATCCTCCTATTTCCATCTATTGTACTATTATTTTTTTCCTTGTTTTGTTACCTCAAGATATGACATTTCTGTCTCTTTATATATTGTAATTGTTTTACTGTTTGAATATACATATTTATGCACTCATGTCGATGTATAATTAGTTTGTTTCGTAAATATTATTTGTATTTTTACGCTGGGTCTTGCCTAGGGAAAACTGCTATCGAACGATTACATCGATGGGTCGTGTGAAGAATTAAAGTGTGTAGGATCTTTGGTAGTGTTAACTCTGCCGCGTGGAGCGCGGGCGGAGCAGAGAGGAGTCTGGCGGGAGTAGCGAGTGGAGCAGGTGTGTTGTGTGACGCTCCCGCGAGTTGCCGCGCTTTCGGGGTTTGGCAGCATGTAATTGCGCTCGACTCGCGATGATAGTTTCTGACATGGTGTCGCGGACGGGAAGCATTAGCTGGCGCACATCAAGAGCCCGTTTCGCCTGGTAACCGTGTCGAGAAGAAGGCGCGCCAACATCCAGCTTCTGCAACAGCGACGGCCGACAATGAGTGACTGTCGCCACCTCCTCGATCGACGGCTTCAAACTTTCAATCAACCAACAAGGAAGACTAAAAGCACGTAAAGTTTCAGAACTGTATGGCAGACCTCAGCTTTTCAAATTGTTCCATTTGCCTCGCAAAATTACAGCAACTTAGCATGAACCTTGAAACGTCCCCTTTGAACTATTCTACAATGACTGTGCTTAAACTGACACACAATATTTTTAGCGCAACGCAATCTGACTTTCAAAATTCCCTACTAAAGAATGGCCCTGACAAACATTAAACTATATCTTTCACAAATCACTTACCTCACAAAAATCTTCGCTGCTCAAGCTACTGCAATACAGCGAGCGCCACTACTGCCAGCTAAATAAAAGATTCAAACTATGGAAGGCGCTAACTACTCATAGGGATAGTTAGCAAATGAAAGATATTAATAGAGAACAAACAATGTATTTACCTTGATATCATCATATATAAATAAAGCAGTTCATGAAAAATTACAAAACTCCGCCATCTCTCTCCCCACATCCACCACTGCTGGCGGCTCACCTCCAACTGCGCAACGCTACCCGCTGTTCACAGCCAGCTGCCTAACACTACAATGGCGAGTATTACAACAATGCAAACTAGCCACAGACTGCACACAGCACAGCCAGTGATTTCATTTTGAGCGCTACGTAACGTTGCCAATAAGAAAACATAAACAGCCTACTTACATAGAGAAAACATAAACAGCCTACTTACATAGAGAAAACATAAACAGCCTACTTACATAGAGAAAACATAAACAGCCTACTTACATAGCCCCCATGCTCCCCACAAAAAATTTTACAAATTGGGTTGGGCAGTGGCCAATACAGATTTGAAAAAATTTTACATTTCATAATTACAATAACAAAGAAATCAAATGCACACACTTATTGATACAATCTTGGTCAAAAGCTAAAATTGTCTCACAGTCCATAAAGACAGTCCTAATCGTACATAACAGGAGAATAGCAGTGTTTTTCTCAAAGTCTGAGCAGTAGAAGAAAATGCACACGGAAGTAGTGGATTTCCATGCAGTCTTGAAGAAGTAGTGTTGTCCTTCCAACGGAAAGACAGTGCTGACTCTCGACATGCAGACAAGTATTGGGTCACAACAGAGCAAACCCACTGCAGAGTCAGTCGAAGTTTTCATGAATATTGGTAGGTCATCACAGAGCAGACCCACTGTAGTCCTGGTAGAGATTACGATATTGGTGGGCCACCAGAGGCGCAGACCCACTGCAGTCCTTGTAGAAATAATGGTATTGGTGGGTCATCAAAGATGCAGACCCACTGTAGTCCTTGTAGAAATAATGGCGTTGGTGGGTCATCATAGATGCAGACCCACTGCAGTCCTTGTAGAGATAATGGTATTGATGGATCATCAAAGAGGTAGACCCACTGTAGTCCTTGTAGAGATGGCCAGCAGCCATCTGCTGCGACTGTGCAGGTGCACAATCACCATCGAAGAGTCTTGCGGATAATGTAGCAAGTCCATAACCACCACTTGTGCACTCACAAAGTTTTGGGAATTGTCCTTAGAACCAGCAATGCTGTTATCCAGTCCCTTGCAGAATCATTAACACACATGCAAACACTAACAGTCCCTACTTCTCACATATTGTCCATATGCTATGACCAACAGAAACGTGTGCAGTGAAATGTAACTTAATTTGAAGAACTGGTAACAATTACAATTTTATAACATAAGAATACAATTACAAAGGTACAAAATACATCATTAAAAACATAGCAATATAGATAACAATTGCAGTAACACAGGCTTTACAAAAGAATAGAAATAGACATATACGTCAGTGTTACAGGAATTATGACATGAGTACATACATAAAAGATCAGAATAACTTTTGAAACATCAACTTCACACATGAGCATTAAACAGAATAAATAATGTGTAAGCATATTTATAAGGTAAATAACATATTATTAATGCCAATTATATTTGAGGATAACAGTGTTCCTCATCATAGTGAATGTAGCTTAATATTAAAAGAAGAAAAAATTCTATGAAACTACACAGAGACAGGAAGAAAACAAATACACAAGGGTACACAAACATATAGTGGGATAACACAAAAGGGAAAGGACAGGGTTCGTTTTCAGTGTAACATGTGGTACTGCAGTCCAACCCAAAACTTCATATATCTTTCCTCTTATTTCATCCTTTGTTTCCACCCAAAAAAAATTCTATCTAAGCATGCTTTCTGTATTTATATGTTCATACATTTCTTACCTCAACATTTATTTCCAAGAAAATCCTACCTAAACCTGTTTTCTCAATGCATTTCTTTACCTATTCTCCATAGTCAGTTTCTTATATAGTCTACCCCCTCTTAAGCTAACTTAAATCTACTGAGCTCAGATAGTAAACTAAGGGACGAGGCAATGCAGCAGCACAAAACAATTAATACAAACAGCAATGATAAAAAATACAAAAGGCAAAGCAAGCAGCATAAATTACAACTAATATAAGGCAATGAGCAGCAAACAAAACAAAACAAGAAAAATCTGGCTTAGCAGAGTAACACAAATTAAAGTTCAGTAGCACTATGCCTGGCAAACAGCAGCTTATATCTGAACATGACATAGCTCAAGCAGAAAAAATAGTACACTAAAGATAACAATGCAGATAAGGGAAATGTATAATCACATCTTAATGTCTATGTAATTAAAGTGGTGCACCACAAGAAGTTATTCTACCAAAAAGTTACCAATTACTTGAAAAGAAAATTATGAATGCAGTTACTAGTTCCTTCTTATTGTTCTTTCCTTTCCAAGTGCTCCTTTCTTAAAGAATGTGGATCATAAAATAATTATTTAATAGATCTGTTGACAGAAAGTGTTCACATTAGCAAATGCATTTTATTTTATAAAAGCAATGCTGCAACACAGCTGGAAAACAGATGTCAAATGAAATAAGCAACTATGAAAAGCAAAGCATAAAAATATCATTCAGTAGTCATGTGACATTTCGTAAGTTAGTAGAAATTCTCTCAACTCTCATAGAAAGACGCTTGTCATAATCAGGTGTGCAGATGTAAAAATATTTCTTGTCATTTTATTAGGCATTTCAGTAAATATCGTAAATTAAGAGCTAGTGTAATCATATGTTTTCAAGTTCGACCGTGTCGTTTTTGCGATGCTTTCTCTAAAGGAATGACAATGGCCAGGATAATGGCCTTCCCTTTCTTTTTTTTTTCTTCCTGTGCTCTGAAAGGCACGCGCTAATGACTTTTTCTCCAGGCGTCTGACACAGCTGGGTGCCCGCGACGCATTACGTGCAGGTGGTCACTTAACTTTCGTACGGAAATATTTACGACAGCAATTTTCGCTAAAGTGACAGTCTCACATAAAAATACTTCACAGGTCAAGAATTAGCGTTGCAAATCTGTAGAAACAAAATCCTATGAATATAACAGTGTCCAAAAAATGTTCAGTGGCATTGTGATACATTCACACATGATTCACACATGTCATAACTCTTAAAGTACGATTCTTGGTTTCCAACATCCTTTTTCACAAGTCAAGAGTCCCTACCCACTATTCATTACTCCTTACCTTATTACACATATACGTATCCATCAACACTCGTCAATATTTCGTCATTATAAATATGAAGCATAATCAAATAACTCATATAGTAGCCTCAGCCTATTAATCGTAAACATACCTCAGCAGCATAATACACATCGTCGTCGTAAAAATAACATCATAACACCTCAGTCAAATCTCAAAATCGTCGTAGCTTCCTCCAATAATTAAAAAAAATTCTCTGCTCATGTCAAAAGTGTCATCTGCCTCAAATGTACTTTAAAAATCATAATCCCTTTACCAAATACATCATTCAAAGCTCTCATAGTATCACAATGGTTCCGAAAAAATATGAAGTTTCACAAAGTACAGACAAAATACAGTTTCATAAGTGTGAAGTTATCCAACTGTGTAATTGCGTAAACATCTGTCACTGATGTAGTAAAAAACATGTTTATCTCTCAGTTAAATGATCAGATAGCTGTGTAATTTGTGTGTTAGAGAAATATGGTACCGATGTGTAAAGTTGTATAAGCAAATACCATATTAGCTAGGGCTCCTTGTGCTTGCCACACACATGGTACACAAAGTAAGCGTGTACCCCCCTGAGGATTAATGTAATTATACCCTCAGGTGTTATAGATTACACCAATGGAATGAAATATATCACGGAAAACTTTCTTTGTAATTCAAAAATCTTTAAAAATAAATGTTTTAAGTATCAAAATTAATCACTCAAATACGTGTCCTGTAGCGCTAAATATGCGTCTTGCTGTAAGATAATCTCTGTGGAAGTGTCGTAGTTATCGTCCTCCGAAAGCTAAGTTCTGCAGAAGTCAATGTACTTACCACATGATAAACAAAAATGAAATGCTTTGCGTATAGATATCGTAGTTATAATGCTTATTGGCGTGATGAAGAAAGTACTGTACAGTAACGTAATGTTGTGCCACGAAAAAGGCTGTCTCATTGTTGCTATACCACAAAAGTTACTACTAAAACATGTTTTTCTTTCCAGAAGAATTCAGAAAACTGTGCAGATATAAAACAGATACACCGCAAAAGCAACATTGTAAATTGTCACTCATTAGTAGCGTCGTGATAAAACCGTGTAGTTGTCACATAAACTAACCACTGTGTCCTCTGGTATCTCACAGAAAGTACTTTAAACCCAGAATGTATTTTCAAGTAAACCAAAATGTTGCATTAAAATCTCATTAGCAGTACCAGTATGTGTCCTATCATTTCGGATTCCTGAGGCGAGCTGTTGCCGACCGATCGATCGATAATGCTTCCCTCTTCACTAATTGTTTCACTGTCCACGCCATTGTTTGCCACCCGCTCCATTTCCCTATGCACAGTTACCAAATTACTACTTTGAACATCAGTTAATTCATTACTCGGTGGCGCTAACACACTGCTCTCATTTTCACTGTCATTTCTCAGTTTACTTTGGAGCCTAGTATTACGTTTTTCACACGCCATTATTGTCACAGTATTTCACACGACAACACAGAAAAACACAATTTGAAGAGCAAAAATAAGAGAACACATTAACATAACACTGAAAATAATATCTAGTTAATTACAGCTGCGAAATACTTGGTGCAAATCTATATGCATGCCACAACTGTTTTACTGTACAACAATGAAAGGCTACAACTACAAAGGAGATTCTCTCTACAATTACACGCTAGCAATAAACAAAAGCTACACTAAATACACAAACTACAAGAAAAATCAGAAGATTCCAGTGAGGTATCCTAGGCTAAGGGTCGACATATGAAACGTCCCCTTTGAACTATTCTACAATGACTGTGCTTAAACTGACACACAATATTTTTAGCGCAACGCAATCTGACTTTCAAAATTCCCTACTAAAGAATGGCCCTGACAAACATTAAACTATATCTTTCACAAATCACTTACCTCACAAAAATCTTCGCTGCTCAAGCTACTGCAATACAGCGAGCGCCACTACTGCCAGCTAAATAAAAGATTCAAACTATGGAAGGCGCTAACTACTCATAGGGATAGTTAGCAAATGAAAGATATTAATAGAGAACAAACAATGTATTTACCTTGATATCATCATATATAAATAAAGCAGTTCATGAAAAATTACAAAACTCCGCCATCTCTCTCCCCACATCCACCACTGCTGGCGGCTCACCTCCAACTGCGCAACGCTACCCGCTGTTCACAGCCAGCTGCCTAACACTACAATGGCGAGTATTACAACAATGCAAACTAGCCACAGACTGCACACAGCACAGCCAGTGATTTCATTTTGAGCGCTACGTAACGTTGCCAATAAGAAAACATAAACAGCCTACTTACATAGAGAAAACATAAACAGCCTACTTACATAGAGAAAACATAAACAGCCTACTTACATAGAGAAAACATAAACAGCCTACTTACAACCTTTGTTGCTCATTGTCCCAATTGCATTGCCAAGCAGGGTCGCTTCCTTTTCCGAAATGAACCCGAGTGTCGTTGAAATTCAAACGCCAGCATTAAAATAATATGATTAGATTTCACTGCTTTAATTTCAAAGTTCAGTAGCTGGCTACAATATTTAGGTTACACGAGCACAAATTTAGAGTGCGAGTTTTGTTAGCATAATTTAGCTTACCTGTGACTGCAGCTCAGCTTGGTACGTACTAAATTTTACTATTGTTAACAGTTCAGAATCATTTAATTCAAGTTCAAAGTTAATTCTCTTATTTCTAAATTGCGTAGATTCAAGTAGCTTTTGAAATGATTGTTGAGGTAGTCCAAGACTAACCTTATTTTACTTAATGTCGATGTGCTTCAGAAAGAAAGCTCACTATTAACTTCAGTCACTAAATTAACTTTCGATTTTCCGGTTTTATCAATTCTTTTGCTAAATTAAGTCAGGGTGTAGCGAAATTTATTACTTCTGACAAACTTTCAGTTTTCACACTACACGTGTCAACCTTCAGTTGCCACGCTTCTAGTGCTAATTATATGTGTAATAACCTTTCTTTTTCAGTTACTATAGTAACTGTCCTTTGGACTGGCGACCGTGATTTCCCCAAATCTCAAATACCTAATTACCGCTAGTTAATTGTTAACGTAACGGCCGCACATTTACTTTCTTTATTAACTTTACCCCTTTTCAAAATTAATTTCCACCAGTTTCATTTGCATTTTTCCTTTCATTTAGATGTAACTCTTTCCTCCCTCTTTACCGACAGGTTAACTTCGGTGACGATTGCTTTTCCAAAACTCCCATTAGGTACACGCGGTTTCATTTTTCACTGTCATTAAGGTCGGTAAGTGAGGGGGAGGTTACACATTCTGTGCCAAGGTTGTCCACAGAGTACAAGCTGAAAACCCAGAGTGGATTCCCATGTTCCTTATTAGCTTCCTCAAAAGTTTAATAGATTTCCAAATAACCTCTGAATATTACAGTAATTAGAAGTTTGACATTAATTTTTATGCTCTTATTTTCTGTAACAAATACTTAGTACCTCATTGTCTTTTAACAGTTAATTAAAGAGATTTAATATGGTTTATCAAATCGTTATCTCACGTAGGGACTTTTTTTGGTTATAGCTAAATCGAAACATTTTTATAAGTTTTATTTGAGTTGTTACTTTAAAAGCCTTTATTTTTGTTATAAGAGTTGAGCACTTACAATACATCTGCATTTTAGAGACCATAAGAAATATTCTCACAAAGCTGTTGAAAATTGTATAGGCACAAAAAAGAATAAGATGAGGACTTGGATTCTCAGAGTTAATCTGTACTGTCACTGAAGGAAGATGTATATCCGAATGTGCTGGTAGCGTGAAGAAGACTCTGTGCCACGTACAACGCCCTGCATTGTGCAAAGGCCCAAAGGGGTCTGCCTGCCTTTGTCGTGCGAGTAGCGAAGGCGCAGGCGACGTAACGACTGAGGGCGGCGCCCCGCGCCTAACAAGTCGGCCCTCCCGCGACACAGCTGGCTGCCGCGCATAATATCGAGAGAGCCGCGCCGTGTAATCCGTCTGTGAATCGATAGCTGTGAGACTCGAGGCGTGCACAGTGGGCGCACCAGCGGGGGAGTCAGCGACCCGGGGCGCGGTGGGGGCTGCCCGGGGGTGGGGGGAAGCCGAGGACCGTGCTGACACATCGCGTGCGCCAGCTAACCAGCTAACCGTACCACCCACGCGCTGCCTTTGTCTCACTGCTGACTGGCGGAAAAAATAACGTTTAATACGGTACTGGGAGAAAGGGAGATAGAATCAACATCACGTGTCTCGGTTTTCCGTATCTCACATTCCCAGGTTACAATAGATGTGTGATAAGTTTCATAACAGTGAGCCTATTTCCTTCAGTAGCTCACTACAAAGAGGTTTATTTTACATCAGTAGCTCATTATAAGGAAATTATTCCTACATCTCAATCCATACTTCGCAACCATCCTTACGGTACGTGACGGGACCACTGTCTTTTGTCCTTACCAGTTCCATTCGTGTCTCTAAACCTCTGTCTGAGCTTTAATATCTCTGACTTTATCGTTGTTGTCATTTCTGATACGTATTTAGGAAGGTACAGTGTGCTGACCGACTCTTCCTGGAACATACCCTCTGGAAATTTCAGTAGTAAAAATCTTCGTAGTGCAAAACATCGCTCTTATGTCTGTTTTTTTTTTTTTGTGTAGTCTCTTAAGGGCCCCGTACTGATAAGCAATACTCAAGAATTTGTGTCGCAAGTGTTCTTTCAGTCACTTCTTTTGTGCCTGTATTACATCTGTTTGAGATTCTTTCATCATCAGTGTAGTGCTGTAGGGAGATCAAGAGATGAATTCAGCAAGCAGGTTCAAATGGATGTGGGTGTCGATAGTTATTCGCAGATAAAGAGCCTTGCTTAGGACACAGCAGAATTGATAGCTTCATCAAACCCGCCTTTGGACTGAAGACATCGTCATCAACAACAAGATTCTACCAGGGAATCTCAGCTTGGCATCTGTTCTTCCTACAGTTTATTTTTTGTAGTCATTCCGCTAAAGACCTCAGTGTATAGTTACTCCTAGGTACTTTCTGGTAATTATTGTTACTGTCGATTTGCAGTCAATAGCGTAATCGTATAGTAGGGGATTTATTCGCAAATCTATTCGTACCACATTACATTCATTTTTGTTCAGACACAATTGACAGTCCCTACACCAATGATTAATTCACTGCAGGATTTCCTGCAACTGACTACAATCTTCTGAGATCGTAATGTGTTATAAACAGCTCCATCGTCTGCGAGCTGCCTCATGGAGCCTCCGACATTGTCCACTAGATGATTTATATATAGGTGTACCGGGAGGAACAGTCAGTATTCTGGAATATGTGACGACGATTATTCGAAGCAAGAAGTGTAGTAAACATGGGCTCTAAAACGCATGCATTAAAAGCTACGACCTCTTGTTCAGTATAAGAGATGGATTTCACATACCGAAATAAACAAGTGTTAGTAGCTTTAAGGTATGTATTTTAGACCCCATGTTTACTAGGCTTTTTGCTTTTGACATACCGTTCATGTCATACGCCTGAATACTGACCATTCCTCCTGAGATATCCTGCATCTACTACAATACGGAAGGAATAGGGTGCTATTGACAACACAGAGGAGTTGAACAACAGACAGGCACAAGGAAAAAATTACAGAAATATATAAGCTTTTGGAGAAAGACTCCTCAGATGTATAACTCTCACACATTCACCCAGCAATAACTCACAGATGTGGCTACTATCACCAGCCACTGGGTTACGACTGCGACTGCATCTGACGTGAGTAGCAATCTTATGTGTTAGGTGTGTGGGTAAGATGTAAGGATGTGGCGAGGAAGGTGACAGATGGCAGCGCAGAGGTGGGAAGGATGCCATTGCTACTTAAGAGAGCATGCAAGGACGTGGCGGGGCTCAGATAGAGCCGTTAGATCCACATTAGCGGTTTCGTATGGAGGAGGAGTGGGTGGAAGGGGAAAGCATAAGTGAGAAGAGTAGAGAAGAGAAGAGAAAAACACCTGTAGATGCATTGGAGGGCTAGAAGGCTTGCAAGTACTATATTGGGAGCAGGGAAGGGGATAGGTATATAGACAACACACTCTTTCTTCCCATAACTGCTTTGGCCTCAACCTTCGTTAAACCTCCATCTGCCTATCCCTTCCCCTGCTCCCACAAAAACACAACACATCCCTTCTATCCGGTCAATGCACCTAATATTCGTTTCCTTTTCTGTCCTTCTCTTTCCTCCCTTTGACCTTCCCACCCTCCCCCATAGCACTGCCACCTCCCTGTCTCTCCAACTAGCAGCCCTATCCTTTCACCTATCCCTCCCCCTCTCCCACCTGATTTCTCCTCCACCACATACGCCAGCAGAATACTGCTCAGATGAAACGCAGTCGGAGTGAGGCCCAAGCGGCTGGAAACAGTAGTCAAATATATGTAAGTTGTTCTTAGATGTGGGATTTCTACCCCTGAGGAAGGGTTTTGCCCGAAAGTTTAAATGTTGGTAGTAATTTTTTCATTGTGTCTGTCTGCGAATCAACACCTCCCTTCAAAGACGAATGGCAGTCTATCCTTTTCACGTAGCAGTTATTCCATCATGGATTTCCCATTGTTTGATAGTATGTATATATAGCTGCAGTTCTCTGTGACTAATTTATCAGCATTTTTCGGCATTCGTGTTACCGCCAATTTATATCAAAGTATTTGCTCACTTGTCAATTGTACTATTATGAACAAAGAACAAAATAATTGTTTCTTATTGAACTATGTAATGTCTTTAACTGAAAAGTGAAAATCTTTAACATGAACCAGAATAAAGCACATTCTGGATGCTACCACAATTTTCGTGACAATAGACAGTCTGTTTATATTCATAGTGAAAAGCGAGTAATTTGTAGCAATTTGCAATTAAAATGAAAGCTGTCAGGTGAACACCAATCACAGAGTGGCCCATACTGTAGCAATAAATGACAAAATCAAGTTTCCGATACAGCTTGCCGTATAACGATCACTCATGACGATTTAATGAAGTATTTTTATCTGTCTCCTTGTCACAGAGCAAGTGCCCGACGTCACGCAGTGGAAATAAACACGTACTACCATGTGCACCTTTTGTGGATGAATCTGAAATTGTTTGACAACTAGATAATGGAATAAACCAATAGTTCAAAAAGTGACTGCTTGCAGTTTTCTGTAATTGTTTATCGAGTTACGCTACATGGACGAAATTACCACAGAGTGCACAAAGAATACAAGGGCTATAAAAACGATAATTTTTTCTAACTTGAATGTTTAGACTCCATTCGTGTAACACGCCCCGACATCTGCTCACTCCATTAAAAAAAGTTGAGATTTTAGGCGTTCATTACCTGTTACAGAGCAGGTAGTACCCCTTTAAAAAGTCGTCAGCCGTGGCTCCCCGCTGCTACATGGACTGTTGAACTGATTAAGGTACTAGACCAGCGTTCAGGACGAACGGGGCTCAACAGCCCAACGCGGCATCCACTTCTAGGCTTTCGTGATTGCTTGACATCGGTTAAGACTAGTGCGAAGACTGTTTCGGTGATCTTTCTCCCCTTTGCTCTACAAAACGGTTGTTTTGCTCCATAACTAATGAGCTGGTCGCCAATGGGACTTTTCCGCCGCACCCATACTGGAAGAGACGCAACAAATATGCACCGCAAGGTTTCAGTCATTCCTTCTGAAGCTGAAACTATCCAAAAGGCGTGGTGTCGTTATCACCGGACTCAGCTGTTATCCGTACTGCCAGCCGCTGTGGCCGAGCGGTTCTAGGCACTTCAGTCCAGAACTGCCCGACTGCTACGGTCGCAGGTTCGAGTCCTGCCTCTGGCATGGATGGGTGTGATGTCCTTAGGTTAGTTAGGTTTAAGTAGTTCTGAATTCTAGGGGCTGATGACCTCCGATGTTAAGTCCCGCAGTGCTCAGAGCCATTTGAACCATTTGTCATCCGTACTCATTTAGTTAAGAATTACACCTCTCCTTGACCAAAGTAAATTGTTTAATCGACACTCGAACTCCTTTCTTCTAGGAGTGCTAGTTCTGAAAGGTTCGCAGGGGAGCGTCTGTGAAATTTGGAAGGAGGTACTGACGGAATTGGAGCTGTGATGACGGGTCTTGAGTCGTGCTTGGGTAGCTGCCCGCGAAAGGCGATGGTCCCTAGTCCGAGTCTCGGTCCAGCTCACAGTTCTGATCTGCCAGAAAGTTTCATTTCAGCCAGAAAGTTTCATTCTGGAATTGTTTAATCGCTCTGAGCACTATGGGACTTAACATCTGTGGTCATCAGTCCCCTAGAACTTAGAACTACTCAAACCTAACTAACATAAGGACATCACACACATCCATGCCCGAGGCAGGATTCGAATCTGCGACCGTAGCAGTCGCGCAGTTCCGGACTGAGCGCCTAGAACCGCTCGGCCACCGCGGCCGGCGGAATTGTTTAATCATCAGCATTATTTAATTATTTGTCGGCTGGAGATGATTAAGTTCAGTGTATTGAGGTGCACTGTTAATTTATTATACTCTTAGTCGTAAGTTACTATTGAGTTTCAGTAAGTAAGTTATGCCAAAATATTCGAACAAAAGTTCAAAGTTCATTGATGTCTCATATCCTGACTAGCAGTCCATATTTGTAGACTCCATTTCAACAACCACCGCACTAGCACGCATTCTGAAACAGGCAACCGTAAAACATATTGTCGAGCACAAAGACTCTTAAGTGCGCGTTGTTGCATCTCAGCAACATAAAAGTGTACCTATAATGAAAAAACTGGCGTACGCCATTTATGAAAGACTCTCCCAAAACTAGCATGACTAGTGAATATGTAAACGTTACTACCGATAGTTATTGCATTGTCATATGGTTGCGTGTCAGTGCTGAATACGTTTCATTGCAGTGCATTACCATGAACGTAGTTGTTGTGTGAAATTCTTCGTTCAGTCCAGGAGGGGAAAGCTGTATTTGAGACCTATATTCGTTTTCACTCGTTTGAAGGCACACGCGAAGTGTTCGTAGCAAAATTTCCGAATGCCAAGAGCCGTGTTAACAGTATCATACACGAGATACAGGGTGACAAATAATGATCTATATGAAACAAGATCGTCATAACTTCTGAATGGTTGGAGTTAGGACGTTTGTTGTAGGCGCGCAGTCCGGAACCGTGCGACTGCTACGGTCGCGGGTTCGAATCCTGCCTCGGGCATTGATGTGTGTGCTGTCCTTAGGTTAGTTAGGTTTAAGTAGTTCTAAGTTCTAGAGGACTGATGTCCACAGCAGTGGAGTTCCATAGTGCTCAGAGCCATTTGAGCCATTTAGGACGTTTAAACTTCACAGTTGGCCAAGGAGCATGGTGGGAATTAGTATGCGTATGGTTTGGTTTAGTCCACTTGGAAGGGTTCATCAGTAAACAAAACTGGCTCATTTGGACGACTGAGAATCCGTATTTCGCGATCGAGATGTGTATTGACCCTCAACGAGTGACTGTGTGGCGTGCAGTGTCCAGTCGCAGAATATACAGTGCGATAGGACTTGGTGGCGCCGTGACTGCGCAAAGCTACGTGAAGGATTTCGAAGATGATTTCTTCCCTGTTATCCAAAGGGCCCTCATTTCGACAAGATGTCGTTCTTGCAAGACGGGGCTCGAACCGATCGAAGGAGGAGAGTGACTATTGTCCTGGAGGAGCACTCTGAAGACCACATTCTGGCTTTGGGGCACGAAGAGGCCACTGGCATGGGCCTCGATTGCCCACCATATTCTCCGGAATTGAACATATGCGACTACTTTTGTGGGGCTATATTAAAGACCAGGTGTACAGCAATAACCCCAAAACCATTGCCGAGCTGAAAACAGCCATCCAGGAGGTCATCGACAGTATCGGTGTTCCAACACTTCGGCGGGTCATGCATAATTTCGCTATTCGTCTGCACCACACCATCACCAGTGATGGTAGGCATACCGAACATGTCATAACCTAAATTCCAATACCTGTAGCGACGTTTACATGTCGAATAAAGTGTGTGTACGCCGCAGTTAGTAACTATTTTACGTTTCTTTCGTACATTTCAATAATTATCACCCTGTTGGAGAAAAATTTGTGTACAACAGGTTCGGTTTTAAATGCAAAACGAAATAGGCGCCCTTGAGTTAGGAACCCTGCGCTGTGCCTATATTGAAAGGAGAATTACTGATAGTAAATGAGTATGCAACTGATCGAATTTATCTGGTGTTAAATACACATTTTGTCGTAAAGTTTTTCATGAATTACAACTGAAACCATAAAGCGTTACAACTGTGTAACTGTAAGGTGGCAAACAAACCGAGACTATATGATTATAGCAACTGATTTCCCGAAAACAATGTTAGCCAGACAGACGCGATATCATATTTGGTGTCAGACGAGGTACGGCCTCATATATATAGCCATGTTAATTAACAGAACGCCAGGTGTTGATTACCGCCCAATCCTCACGAGATAGTCGAACGTTCACTTCCCGCTGAGACAAACTGGGGTACGTTATAATCAACGTTCTTTGACTAGGCTGTCAATACACGAAATTAGCGTACAATTTTCAGAGAATTCTACATCCAACTAACTGATTACGAAAAGGAAAGCAGTGACTTCCAACAAGATGGAGCAACGTGTCACACATCAAACGTTTCACTGAATCGTGTTCACGCAGTTTTCGCAAATAAACTGGTCGTCAAGAGTTGACGGCGACCTCCACGTTCCCTAGAATTATCTACTTGCCACTTTTTCCTTTGAGGCTACTTAAAGGAGAGAGCTTACGCATTCAATCCCTCAAAGTATTGATGCTCTGAAGCTGAACATTCAACGAGAAATCAAAGCAATTCACAACAATGTTTGCGTCAGATAGCCGTGCGGTCTGAGGCGCCTTGTCACGGACCGCTCGGCTCCCCCCGTCGGCGGCTGGAAACCTCCCTCAGGCATGGGAGTGTGTGTGTGTGTCGTCCTTAGCGTAAGTAAGTTAGTTTAAGTCAGATTAAGTAGTGAGTATGCCTAGGGGCCGATGACCTCAGCAGTTTGGTCCCATAAGACCTGACCACAGTCCTTTGCGTCAGACATTTCTCTCTGTCCATGTTGATCCATTGTGGACGTCGGATGTCGGACAGCGGCTGGTCAAATATTGATGAAAGAAATTCACCAAAGATCCGTGCAAATTAGAAAGTTATTTTACTATATTTCCGCTGCCAGTTTCGGCAAATCAGTATGTCATCTTCAAGCTCCTTCATAATAAAAGTATACATGTAGTGTACATCAAAGTGTACCACAGTAAGCTTTATAGAAAACGACGGGTAGTAATAAAGTACTTAGAAACTACAAAATGCAAGTAGCAGCGTTAAGACAAATACTTGTGTACAACAAAACAAAACAGAATATGTATACATACTGGTTATCTTTGAAACTATTTTAGCATCACAGAGTTTTAAGAGAACATGCCAAACATTGGAATGATCAAAAGTAGACAATATACATTCAGAAGCGCAACCGAACGAAGGTTCTCAATTTTTTAATATAAAAAAACATAATTCTTATAGATGAGAGAACCCCTAGTTCATATGAGGACCTATCCTCATTCAAAGTAAAATGTCGCATTATAATCTATGAAGTACACAGTGGTGTGCATATCTACAGCCTAAGTATTATCACTACTCGTGATATATCATAATTAATTGTCACACCATCAAAAATGCAACCTGAAGCAAAACCCAGCGGCAGACAACATATTACGTGAAAAACTGAATGTGAAGAACATGGAAGGATACTCGAAAAATACGTTATATACGAGATCAAAATAGAATGATATGACTTTCTGTCGCTTACATTACATAACAGGTCGGCAATACAAGAGTGGTACAAAGAAGGACTTCAAATCGATATTAACTAAGGGGAGTCCTCCAAAATCTCAGCTGACAACGTCACACAACTTCCCTTGTAGCATAAGGTACAGGTATCACACTAGCGACATAGCTACAAAATGACGAACCCATCCAAATGGGAACTGACACATAGCAAGTTGTATCGCGATATGTAATGCGGGGATGGACGAAGGTAAAAGATAAGTAAGTATGCAAAGACCAACAAAACATCAAAGTATAGGGCCTCTAATTAAGTAACATACCTATACACAAAAGGGGGGCAATAATTGTGAGCGAAAAAGAAGTTCATAAATGACATCATATAATAAACTAATTATGATTTAACAATGTGATTCGAAACATTGCAAGTGACGGAGAAACCCAAGGCGATGAAAGAATGTGTTGGTACAGGTCTAAATATGCCAGAGGTCTCAAGCTGCTTGCGCCCCACAACAGTACCTCATAAAATAAAAACACGTAATTACCGTCAGCTCGGCATGAATCAGAAATCCATAAACACCATTAAATGCATATCTGATAACAACATTATAACAATCCCCATAAGCTATGTGGTGAAGTAATGGATGAAGTTAGAACACTGATAAAGTAACCGAATCCTACGCAGGAGACGCATCTTACTCGAGAATGTGAGCATTTAAGTCACCTGCAACACACTTTACACATAATTTCCAAACTTTACGAAGTTTTCTCACTGCCACCCCGCACATATTGATGAAAGAAGAAAAGTTTATAGCTTACTACACTTTCGCTGTTCATGCAGCAAGACTGCCGCATTCTTACTTCTTTTCTACTAATTCTGTTCCCGACACATTTAGTAGACAGTATCCACTTATGGTGCTGAGTGTACCTGCAAAATTATATCATTGTAAGATACATAGTTCAAGAGACAAGACTTCATAAACATTTAGCTGCATGAAAACTTAGCTGCAAGATGACATTAGCTACAGATACTATTTAAATTTGTGTACAAATATATGTGAAATATATTAAATATATCTGACATGTGTGTGCACAGGTGGTGACGTGGGTAAAATGCGTCTCCTAAATCCGTGATCGACTTCAACATGACTTGGTACAGAAATTATATACTATCTGGAAAGAAGTACTGTGGGGGTAAGATCCACAAGCCTCCTATTGGGGTGGGAATGATGGACAAAGAAAGGTATGGGAGGAGGGGATGGAGAGACTGAAGTGATAGAAAAGGATGGATACAGGTAGGGTGGAGGAGAAGCTGGACAGAGAGAGGGAGAAGGAGGAGGAGGAGGTGGATAGACAGAGAGGAGGAGGGAGAGGCGAACAGAGAGAGAAAAGAGGAGATGAAGAGAGAGAGGAGGCAGAGGAGGAGGAATTGGAGGAGGAGAGGGAAAAAGAGGGGAAGAGGAGGGCATATGTAAAGAGAGAGATGAGGATGAGATAGGCAGAGGTAGGGGGAGGAGGAGATGGGACAGAGAGAGATAGAGGAGAAGTAAATGGACAAAGAGTGAGGGAGGAGAAGGAGATAGAATGAAGGGGGGAGGAGAAAATAAACTAACAGAAAACTGGAATGAATACAATCCCTGCCAACGCTGGTTACTGAGCTAGTCATTAAGAAAATTTAATTACAACTTTTACGTTATGGATTCAGCTTCGTACTGTTCATCATGTATTACTTCAGGTATATGTCGATATGCAGCAACAGGGACCTTACAGCTGGTACTTTGGATACGTGAGCTCACCCGGTGTCTGGTGCTGCGCAGGTATCGAGGAAGCGCACCGCGCCGGCAAGGTGGCCAGCCTGATCGGCGTGGAGGGCGGCCACGCGCTGGGCAGCTCGCTGGCGGTGCTGCGCATGTTCTACCAGCTGGGCGCGCGCTACCTCACGCTGACGCACGCCTGCAACACGCCTTGGTGAGTCGCCGCCGATGCTGCCGGCTCTACCTGCTGTCTGCTGCCTGCTCTACCTGCTGTCTGTTACTCGCTGCTGCCAGCCGCCATGACAGAGGAGCAAATGAAAGCGAACGCATATTCGCAGGCATTTCGCCTGTGTTCACTCTCATTCACTTATATCTATGCACATGCGTTAATACTAGAGGAAACGGGAAAGAACAAGAGATGACGAACGTATCTCATGAATGCTGTGTTATTATGTTTGGATTAGTAATCGGCACATAGGATATTACAATACACAAAGTTTTGGGGGAATAAACGCACATATTTTTTATTGGTGACTGAGAACAGTGTACTGAAAAACATGACAGCAGACGTTATTTCATTTGCAAACCAATGATTATAGCGATTAGGAGCACTATGTTTTTAAGTTGGTTAGTACCTCAAAGTACATGTGACAAGACCAAGCCCCTGATACTTACATTCCCCAGGGCATCAGATGACGTGTTGAAGCGTACAAACATGAATGCGAAACGGGAAGTCTGTACTGACAGGCGTAGTCGACTTAGCTGTGCATTTACGAAAGTGCAGAAAATATTAGGTAGTAAATAATATGACAAGTTTCCCGGAAAACTGTTTGATGCAAAGAAAAAACAAGTAACACACTGAAGTGGGTGCATATGAGGGTACCAGTGATCAGAATATCTGCACTTACACCCCTAACACCCTATATACAAACATCAAAAAAAGTTTTGCATCATCTCGGTTGCGAGATTTCCTGAACCTGTGAAGAAAGTTGGAATAGAGATCAACATAAACATCGTTTCTGACCTATTTATTGCTCATGAAAACCACACATTGCATGTTGTACCACCATATAAAGAGACCTTCAGAGGTGATGGTCCAGGTAGCTGTACACAAGGGTACCTCCAGTACCCAGTAGCACGTCCTCTTGCATTGTTGCTTGCCTCTATTCGTCATGGCATGCTATCCACAGGCCCCTCAAGGCATTGTTAGTCCAAATTGTCCAACTGCTCAACGGCGATTCGGCGTAGATCCCTCAGACTGGTTGGTGGGTCACATAGTCGATAAGCAGCCCTTTTCAATCTATCCCAGGCATATTCGGTAGGGATCATGTCTGGAGAACATGCTGGGCACGCTAGTCGAGCGATGTCGTTATCCTGGAGGAAGTCACTCACAAGATGTGCACGTTGGGGGTGCGAGCTGTCGTCCATGAAGATGAATGTCTCGCCAATATGCTGCCTTTATGTTTACACTGTCGGTCGGAAGATGGCATTCATGTATAGTACAGCCGTTACGGTGCCATCCATGGCCACCAGCGGTGTACGTCGGCCCACATAATGCCACCCCAAAACAGCAGGGAACCTCCACCTTGCAGCACTCGTTGAACGGTGTGTCTAAGGCGATCAGCCTTACCGGGTTGCGTCCAAACACGTCTCCGACGATTGTCTGGCTGAAGGCATATGCGAGACCCATTGGTGAAGAGAACGTGATGGCAATCCTGAGCGGTCCATTCGGCATGTTGCTGGGCTCATCTGTACCGCGCTACATGGTGTCGTGGTTGAAAAGACAGACCTCGCCAGAGACATCGGGGGTCAAGTTGCGCGTCATGCAGCCTATTGCGCGCAGTGAGTCGTAACACGACGTCCTGTGGCTGCACGAAGAGCTTTATTTTTTCAACATGGTGGCGTTGCTGTCAGGGTTCCTCCTAGCCACAATCCCTTGATTGCGGTCATCCACTGCAGTAGTACCCCTTGGATGGCAAGGGCTTGGAATGTCATCGACAGTTCCTGTCTCTCTGTATCTCCTCTATGTCCGAACAACATCGCTTTGGTTCACTCCAAGAGATCTGGACAATTGCCTTGTTGTTGGCCCCTTCCTGGCACAAAGTAACAATGCGGACATGATCGAACCGCGGTATTGACCGTCTACGCATGGTTGAACTACAGACAACGCGAGCCGTGGACCTCCTTCCTGGTGGAATGACTGTAAGTGATCGGCTGTCGGAGCCCCTCCATCTATTTGGCGCTGCTCTGCGTGGTTGTTTACATCTTTAGGGGGTTTAGTGATGTCTGTCAACAGTCAAAGGGACTGCGTCTGTGATACAGTATCCACAGCCAACGTCTGTCTACAGGAGTTCTGGGAACCGGGATGATGCAGACGTTGTCTTGATGTGTGTAGTTAGTAACAAGATGCTGAACTTTGATATTCAGAGGCAACTGTTTTGGATGAAGTAAGCAGAAAGACGTACGAAAGGAAGAATTAAGGTCTCTCACTTTGTACGTAAATGTGAAATTCGTGGAGGTAGTTCAGACGACACCTAACGGCAGCTCCAGCTAAAGCACTCCCCTTGCCTTGATAAGTACGTCCCCCAGCGTCCACTTGCACTAAACTGTGCGCTCTCTGGTTGTAAATGTGCAGATCTGTCACTTTTAGCTAAGAGTATCAATAGATATCTTCTACTTTCCGCCCTTTTGCAGCAATTGATAGTACCAGGTCGTGAACACATTGATTCGCTGAGATGTCAGAGTACTGTTAAGTGAGAACCGTAGACACTGAGTATAATCGCTAATTCCGTCTAGTACGTTCTTAATATTTGTTGTAATGAATATAAAGGCAGGAAGGAGAAAAGGCGATTAATGGTGAGATGGATGGCGCAAATCGGCAAAGCCTATGTCGTAGGCCTATCCTTAACACGATGATGCCTGACCGTCGGATGATGAATAATCTGTTTTCGCCGTCTGAATTAACTTTGCAATAAAATAACGCTTATAAATCGGCATCAGATTTTGCTGTCATGCAACTGAGTGAAGATAGGTTCGTCTTCTGGAATGTGCTTTGAGCATGTAAGGCTGCGACAATGGCAGCCGATCCATTGCAACAACGTATGAAGCCGACTAACAACGAATACTTGTTAAGAAACACTACAAATGATTATTACAAGGGGACAAGATGTAAATTAAGTAGTAGAAATTAATAAAGCAAATCTTCAGGTTAATATAACTCAAGCTATTTAAACACTCATAATAAGACACTACATTTTATTCCATTCGTTTACTAAGACAGCTATGATCGGAAAGAGTACAAGGCAGTAAAAAAACACGCTAGCATTTGTCTTAAAAACAAATGCGGATCGGAAACAAATCGTTGAAAATATCTCTGAGATTGGGAAACTGTGGTAATAACTATAAATTGTGTGATTTCATGAAGAATTTAAGTTCACTAATGAACAGTTCAAGTAAATTTTAAGGAAGTCACCTTCAGTATTCTCTTTAATTCCTGCAGCAGTACTCTATCAGTACAACTTTATAACGAGTGATGTCACACATCACTTTAATCCAATGGTGCCTAACAACATGTTGTAACGTACAACGGTTCTCAGTCGTCGCATTCATATTCGATTTAATAATTACGGTTGTCAGCAAGCTCGCGACAGTTTATATTGCCTTTTGACTATGATTTTATCTTTAATTGACGATAATTTTCACTTGATGGAAAAGTTTGTGCGGCACATGACCGACACACGACCATGCGCTTGGACCGACTCCGCCAGACTCCACAACTAGGTGACAACGACGTTTCTGGCCTCAAACAGTTCAGTCAGTCAGGGGTCTGGAATTTTCTGATGCTCGTGTAGGATTCGGGTTGTGTCAACCAACAGTCAGCCAGACGTGAAGTGTGTTCGCAGTTGCGAATACGGACAACCATCAGCTGTATTACGGAATGACGACTGTGAAACTTGTGCCCGACCGGGACTCGAACACGGACTTCCCGCTTAACGCGAGCGGTCGCTTTACCAGTGGGCTACCCGAGCACGACTCATTGCCAAACCCGACCTTCCATACGGCGTCAACAAATTTTCACTGTTGTCATTTTCTTATATACCTGATAGTTGTCCATATTCGCAATTGCGAATTCATTTCACGTGTTTCGTAACGGCTGCAGTCGTCCCAGACATTGTATCGTAATTAGGAATAACACAGGTACTGCAGTATCGTAATAGTTATGGAGGACGTTGTTCCCAAATGGGTGACACCGTGCCCCGTCAGCAAACTATCATGCAGGAAACTACACGTCAGCAAAACGTCACGAAGTCCTTCTTCCCACACTGAAGGCAAACTGCCCAAGGGAGATTGCATATAATGTAAGTGTTATGCAGCTTTCCTTGGTATCAGTACAAGACTTTACACAATCACTACGTGATTAAAAGTATCTGGACACCTGGCTGAATATGACTTACAAGTTCGCGGCGCCCTCCATCGGTAATCCTGGAATTAAATATGGTGTCGGCCCACCCTTAGCCTTGATGACAGCTTCCACTCTCGCCGGCAAAGAATGTTTCTTGAGAAATGGCAGCCCATTCTTCACGGAGTGCTGCACTGAGGAGAGGTATCGATGTCGGTCGGTGAGGCCTGGCACGAAGTCGGCGTTCCAAAACATCCCAAAGGTGTTCTATAGGATTCAGGTCAGAACTCTGTGCAGGCCAGTCCATCACAGGGATGTCATTGTCGTGTAACCACTCCGCCACAGACCGTGCATTATGAACAGGTGCTCGATCGTGTTGAAAGATGCAATCGCCATCCCCGAATTGCTCTTCAACAGTGGGTAGCAAGAAGGAGTGCTGTGATAGTGCCACGCAAAACAACAAGGTGTACAACCCCCTTCCATGGGTGCAAGCCACCTACATGAAAAACACGACCACACCATAACACGACCGCCTCCGGATTTTACTGTCGGCACTACTCACGCTGGCAGATGACGTTCACCGGGCATTCGCCACACCCACACCCTGCCATCTGATCGCCACATTGTGTACCGTGATTCGACACTCCACAAAAAGTTTTTCCACTGTTCAGTCGTCCGATGTTTACTCTCTTTACACCAAGCGAGGCGTTGTTTGGCATTTACCGGCGTGATGTGTGGCTTACGAGCAGCTGCTCCAACATGAAATCCAAGTTTTCTCACCTCCAGCCTAGCTGTCATAGTACTTGCAGTGCGTCCTGATGCAGTTTGGAATTCCTGCGTAATGGTCTGTATAGATGTCTGCCTATTACACATTACGACCCTCTTCAACTGTCGGCGGTCTCTGTCAATCAACAGACGAGGTTCGCCTGTATGCTTTTGCGCTGTACATGTCCCTTCACGTTTGCGCTTCACTATCACATCGGAAACAGTGGACCTAGGAATGTTTGGTTGTGTGGAAATCTCGCGTACAGACGTGTGACACAAGTAACACCCAATCACCTGACCACGTTCGAAGTCCGAAAGTTTCTCGGAGCGCCCCATTCTCCTCTCTCACGATGTCTAATGACTAATGAGGTCGCTGATATGGAGTACATGGCACGAGGTGGCAGCCAAATGCACCTAATATTAAAAACGTATGGTTTTGGGGGTGTCCGGATACATTTGATCACGTAATGTATGTCGGATGGGTCTTTTCAATGAATTTTTCAGTACATCTGAGGAGAAAATTTCAGATCAGAACACTGATTACCGACGAGTAACATAACATGAAGAAGGCTAGCAATTACACTTAGATTATCAGCAATCGGAAATACTTGTGACTGTGACTGTTCGCCTTTCAGTAGCTACATATCAGACAGTTTCTGATGTATTCAGTGACGCATGCAAAACCGTTCAAGGATTTCATTAAAGTAGATATAAGATGGGCAACATCAGTAAAATAATATTAGGGAAATGTGAAATGAATATACGTCCTTCTACGAAGCATTGTTTTTAAATAATTAGCGTTCTTAAATAAAAATAACACACGTAGAATTATCTTAGCAATTTAATTTTTAGATGAAACCCTGTCCTGTAATCTACTTGTTCTACATAATTTCCACCTCTGTTAAGGCACTTACCGTATTGTTAACCAACATTAAATGCCATCCTTTTAGAATTCTGTCACCTGAGCATAACTTTCCTTTATTTATAACGCCCTGTAACTGTTGAATAAAGCACACTTCTTGATGTTTATGAGCGATGGGATGGCAAGGAAACGGTTGTGCCCAACCTGTTAGCCGTGCTGTCTGAAGCACAGCTCCCCGAGCGGGAAGGCGTGCCGGTCCCCGCCACGAATTCGCCCAGCGGGTTAGTGTCGAGCTCCGGTGTGCCGGCCCGCCTGTGGATGGTTTAAAAGGCGGTTTTCCATCTGCCCCGGCGAATGCGGGCTGTTCCCCCTTATTCCGCCTCTGTTACACTATGTCGGCAATTACTGCGCAAACACTTTCTCCACGTACGCGTACACCATTATTACTCTACCACGCAAACATTGAGGTTACACTCGTCTGGTGTTCCCAGATGAAATATCACGGTGAAAACTATTTTGTCCGCGAAGGGCTTCCAAGAAAATTAAAACACCCCAGTTATATCTTTTATTGGGTTTTGTGCGATTACCGGAGCTGCCAGACAATTATTATGAATATAATATTATGAATATATGACCGTGTGCTTAATGGATGAAAGGCCATCTGTTTTTCTACTGTGGTTTTGGGGGTATTTCATCAGACGGAGTAGTTAATGATTGAAAGGCTTTCTATTATTAAAGACCACAAATTTTGCGATGTGCAAACTGATATATATTTTCTATTAACACACAAATTCTGAAGCAGTTGCTACGTTCGCCTTATGCGTTTAATTACGGTTATATCTTTTATTGGTTGTTGATTTTAAGTACTTCGTCACACGCAATGATGATGGTTAACATTTACAGCAGTGCTCACTGCAATCCGTGATCATTTCTTGCCGACGCGTTTGACGTGAACACTTAATTCGGCACTTGTCACTTTTGGTTTTATATCACTCGCGAATCGGTATGGATGAGGCTGAACCCCACGACGATAAGGGGACGCGCTCATTTGTCACACTCCGGTGAATTTACAGTTTACTCCTCACTCGGCACATCCGTCACTGACACCGTACTCAGCTCGACCGCAATTTTTTTTGCCAGTCCTCCCAGTACTGCTTTGACCCGACACAAATCTCACTGCCTTCTGCAGCGCTCGGCAGAGGAATCATGTCTGCTATCGACTTGGGTGATGGATACTAATATCTATGTTCGTGGGATCACGGATCCCTTACAAAATGATCGCTTATTTACTTAGTTACGTTTAGAATAGATATTACAATAATAAGAATTTCGTGTGGTTCATTTCCTGGTGCAATTCTCTCAAGTGCATGCCACTTCGGTGACTTGAATGTCCCAAACCGATTCGAAGAATACCCACGCCTTAGTATGGAATCCGAATGACGTGTTGTTTATGGCGAATCTGCATGTCATTAGGAGGTCAAGAGTAGCGATTAATAAATGATATACAGGTACGGTACTTTGTTAGTAGTCTGTTGTCGATGAAGTAATGAAAAACACATAGACAGCGTCCCAGTGTTTCATTGGCACAACAGTGCCACCTGTCATGCAGCCAATCAATGGTGGGTCTGGTGGAGGAGAATATCGAACTATTACCACATTTGCTCGTAGCAGCGGAGCAGAGGAGTGTGCGCTGATATGAAACTTCCTGGCAGATTAAAACTGTGTGCCAGACGGAGACTCGAACTCGGGACCTTTGCCTTTCGCCGGCAAGTGCGACTCCGCTGCAGAGTGGAAATCTCATTCTGGAAACATCCCCCAGGCTGTGGCTAAGCCATGTCTCCGCAGTAACCTTTCTTTCAGGAGTGCTAGTTCTGCAAGGTTTGCAGGAGAGCTTCTGTAAATTTTGGGAGGTAGGAGACGAGATACTGACAGAAGTACAGCTGTGAGGACCGGGCGTGAGTCGTGCTTCGGTAGCTCAGTTGGTAGAGCACTTGCCCGCGAAAGACAAAGGTCCCGAGTTCGAGTCTCGGTCGGGCACACAGTTTTCATCTGCCAGGAACTTTCATATCAGCGCACACTCCGCTGCAGAGTGAAAATCTCATTCTGCAAACAATCATGTTTGACAGTGCATTGGTACTGTAATTCAAAACGTTAAACTGTAAATAATGTAAACGGAACAAACAGGAAAAACATTAACATTAAACATCGAAAAACCTGTACGTAAGTATACATGAGTGTGTGTGTGTGTGTGTGTGTGTGTGTGTGTGTGTGCTCGAATTAGGTCTGAGTGCAGTTCTTTGGTGATGGTGTGTTCCTCCCTACCACCTCATCTTCTCCCTCCCTCCCTCCCTCCCTCTCTCCCTCCCTCCCTCCCTCCCTCTCTCCCTCCCTCCCTCCCTCTCTCTCTCTCTCTCTCTCTCTCTCTCTCTCTCTCTCTCTCTCTCACTCACTTTCTCCCTCCCTCTCACCCACGCGCGTGCGTACACACACACACACGTACACAAAGTTTTTTGATTTGTTCAGTTACATTTCTTAATTTCAACTGTGATATTTTCAGTTACGTTACCACTGCACAGAGAAACGTTACCACTGCACTGACAAAGGCGACGTTTGCTCTGTGTTTGCACATCACTCTCGCTGCTTGACGCTAAGTTGCACACCACTGTTGCGTCCACTTTGATGACTGAAGTCGTTTAAAGTCTGACGCTGGCCTTGTAGGTCGAGAACCAGTTATGCAAATAATTTAATACCGTAGAACATCCCCAGTATTTTTACCTTCGCTTTATAATTATGAAGTTGGCGTGCCAATACGCTACGGAGTGCCCAGTTAATATTAGTAACTGGTAATATAATATTTAAGGTTGACTAACAAGTAAACTGTGTTTGGTGTACAAGATAGCGTTCAAATGGGTTGCATATTTATTTATGTTTGGTTACCAGAGAACGGGTGTTCTTGGCGGACGCTAGTCAGCTGTTTCCTGAAGATGGCACAGCCGGCCGAAAAATAGAAATAAACAAAAATCAGTTGAACAAAAACAGTTTACTTTCTATTCAACCCTAACAATGAATTTTTCTACCAAGAAGAAATTGAAGAATCTATAAATAAAGATAATATAATACTGGTTGGGAAGGAAGTGAGACAGGGTTGTGGCCTCTCCCCGATGTTGTTCGGCCTGTATACTGAGCAAGCAGTATAGGAAACTAAAGTAAAATTCGGAGTAGGTATTAAAATCCATGGAGAGGAAATAAAAACTTTGAGGTTCGCCGATGACATTGTAATTCTGTCAGAGACAGCAATGGACTTGGAAGAGTAGTTGAACGGAATGGACAGTGTCTTGAAACGAGGATGTAAGATGAACATCAGCAAAAGCAAAACGTGGATAATGGAATGTAGTCAAATTAATTCGGGTGATGCTGAGGGAATTAGATTAGGAAATGAGACACTTGAAGTAGTAAAGGAGATTTCCTATTTGGGAAGAAAAATAACTGATGATGGTCGTAGTAGAGAGGATATAAAATGTAGACTGGCAATGGCAGAGAAATCGTTTCTGAAGAAGAGAAATTTGTTAACATCGAGTATAGATTTAAGTGTCAGGAAGTCATTTCTGAAAGTATTTGTATGGAGTGTAGCCATGTATGGAAGTGAAACATGGACGATAAATAGTTTGAACAAGAAGAGAAAAGAAGCTTTCGAAATGTGGTGCTACAGAAGAATTCTGAAAATTAGATGGGTAGATCACATAACTAATGAGGAGGTATTGAACAGAATTGGGGAGAAGAGGAGTTTGTGGCACAACTTGACTAGAAGGAGGGACCAGTTGGTAGAACATGTTCTTAGGCATCAAGGGATCACAAATTTAGCATTGGAGGGCAGCGTGGAGGGTAAAAATCGTAGAGGGAGACCAAGAGATGAATACACTAAGCAGATTCAGAAGGATGTAGGTTGCAGTAAGTACTGGGAGATGAAGAAGCTTGCACAGGATAGAGTAGGATGGAGAGCTGCATCAAACCAGTCTCAGGAGTGAAGATCACAACAACAACAACAATAGTTAATAATAAATATTCCTTGGTCAATGGCTGCCTCAAAACGTGCTAGGAGACAACATTTCAATGTCGTGAAAATCATCTGAGATCAAAGATGTTGTCAACCGACAGAATTATAAATAGGAACTGAGGACGTCACCGCTTCACTGTTCCGTGTTATTTTCTCTCACACGGTGCTGGTCAGTGCTCCTCTGGAGCCGGTGTCTTTGACCCCAGCTGGCTGTTCTGTGTGGCGGACCACGTTCCTCCCTTCCTCTCACCCCCTCTCCACCATTCGCCCCCCCCCCAACCCCCACCCCCACTCCGGCAGAGACCGGACACCCAGTGTGCGGCGCTGATTGCCGCTCGCAGGGCCAAATACGAAATTGGAGTAACCGCCGAGGCGAGCACACGTGTGTCTGCGGCCGGCTGTGGCAAATGAAATCAGTGCCACTGGTGGAGAGGTGGGCAGTAGGCTACAGCCAGTAGGCAGTGGGCGGGGGGGGGGGGGAGGGGCTGAGGGGGGGGGAGCACGGGATGTAGAGGGGGAGGGGGGGGGGACACACAGGAGACGGGTAATTATGATGACGAACGCGGCACACCCGGCGAATTTATCGCTCCGGGCAGTGATTGGAGCCGGCGCGCACGCCGGTGGCAGCCATCTCGTATTTTAGCCACTCGTAATTGTTTTCGAAGTTCAGCAACAGCGAACGGTGACAAACGTTGCCATCTTTTGCAATGAATCACCCCGGCTCCCGACAGTCCATTCATCTCATTTTGTTCCCCTTACTTCCGTGTAGTTTTCACACGCACATTTATCCCCAGTTTAATGGCAGGTAGGTTGTTCATTCACACTCACTCTAATATTACCCATTTAAATCGTACAAATTATATCACACAAACTCATAACATCTTCAGGCTGCCACGGTTGTCGGCAACTAATGGTTGCGGAATCGCGCAACTATTTTCTGCTGCGAAAAAATCAAAGGGTGAATACTGTAAGCAGTTTTGTTGAATGAATTATTTATCTGTATTACTAAGCGGGTCACACATTGTCTGTTGCAGGTTGCCTGTGTGCCGGCTTTCAAAGCCCACAAATTTTGATTTTCAATAATTCATATTCTGACCGAATTTAAGAATTTAAAACACTCCCGCGACCTACTCAACTTACGTTGGCCGGCCGCTGGTGGCCGAGCGGTTCTGGCGCTACAGTCTGGAACCGCGCAACCGCTACGGTCGCAGGTTTGAATCCTGCCTCGGGCACGGATGTGTGTGTTGCCTTAGGTTAGTTAGGTTTAAGTAGTTCTAAGTTCTAGGGGACTTATGACCTAAGATGTTAAGTCCCATAGTGCTCAGAGCCATTTGAACCAACTTACGTTAAAGCTATACCACAATAAGTCAAATATTAAATCTTTCGTGATTAAAATTTATTCAGCATTTATTTGAAAAACAATAGACTAAAACCTATCTTCATTTGTAATAAATAATGCATTATCACTAAGAAAAGGATTTAGGCCGATCGACTTTGAAAATCGTTCAAGTTGGGCACATGTGTCCCTTGAACCTAACTGGATCCACGTTTTCATGTCAAGCTAGTATTTTATGGATTAAATTTTTAATTTTAAAATTATTTTATCGGGATGGATATTATGGAAAAAGTATACCAAATCAGTAACAAAACACATTCGCCTAACAGTGAAAAACATGAAATACCACTCACATATCATCCAAAAATTTACACGCGGCACAAGCCTTTTTTCTCACTGAAACTCCCCTCTATATAATGAAACGACGAAAACTTTATCGCTTACTACACTTTTGCTGATCTTCCTGTAAAACTTCACTGGTAGACTGACAGTTTAATGCATTACTTCTTTACTACTAACAGAGAGTATCCACATATACCAATAATCGTACCTGCGAAACTGTATCAGTTTTCAACAGATAGTTCAGGAGATATGCCTTCTTAAATATTGGCCACGTGCGAGGAGGACTCGCACGGCACAGAGGGTTCCGCAGAAACTTGCAGATCTACAGATGCAGTTCACCCATCGCGGGAATGGAGAATATGGACGATTTTTGCCTATTATCGGCGTTGATACGGGCAACATATCAGTCGCCGGAATTCCAAGACTTTCGACAATGTTTTAGTTTTAAGTATGTAGTCGTATAAGACATATCAAAACAAATTTTTTTGTGTGACACAATAATAAATTAACGTTTTTTTAGTTTTTTTTTTACCTTAACCATGAAACCTTTCTTCTTGCCATCTTTGATGCTTGTAGGTCAACGGGAAGGAACTCATAGTACGGCAAAACAAGCGCTGTACCATTTAAGAGATACAGAGGCAAGCGAGTGTGCCGAGACGTACCCCAGTTCACTGTTGCTGGCACGACGTCATGATAACTCGCCTGTGCGTAGCACACAAAAAATTGTGTCACAATCTATGAATGAAATTAAAAACTGAAGTAGCTTTTCCAAACATTGCCAGTATATGCTTCAGTATATTAATGTTAAAATTGTTAAATCTCAGAACGACCAGATAAATATGTTTCACTAAATACATTGTTTTAAGAAAAAAAATAAGTAGGGCTAAATAATGGAGCCAGAAATCTAAAAACTGTTCAGAACTTGCAAATGTAAGTCACAATCAAAAGTTGTCTCAACTCGATCAGTGCGATATTTTGGTCAAAATTGGCGTTTTTACGACAAATTGAAGCCACTAAATATCAGACGCAGAAAGATGAAAATCCGTATGTAGCCTCAGTCTGATGTAAAAGATTTTTAACTCTCTACACCATTAAGCTTCCTCTATTAGTTTTAAAGTTAGTTACTGAAGACCAAATTCGGAACTGAACCGTCACTATTTGTATTACATTAAGTGTAAATTGTAGTTGTTACAGGAAGTTCCAACTACAGCACTCAGTTAGGTTAAGGATATGTGCGACTGCAGTCTTTCTCGACGTATTCCACGGATCAATTCTTCTCGGGTTATCAGCCGAGTGGGGGCGTCGTCTTTACGCAACGTTTCAATGACTTTCGTACCCACCATCTTCGAAACTCATTGAAACGTTGCGACAAGACGACGCTCCCACTCGGCTGATAACCCGAGAAGAATTCATCAGTAGTTTATGGCTGTAATACATCTGTATCTAGTTTCAAGACCTTAGAGTAAATAACAATCAATACAATGAGTCTTAAAGATGTTCAGAGGTCATGTTCTATTGTCGGTTCCATTATAAAACTTGTAGCCGGCAACGTTTAAATGCAGTCGAGCTAAAACTTTCTCAGTAACTAAAGCCAACTAATTTCATTTGTACAAAAATTATGGAGAGCGCAAATTGTTACAGAATAGAGTTATTAAATGATACGTGTCTGAGAAAGCGGCCATTTAGATGCTACTGACTGCGCCTAGAACAGTTCGTAGCAGATGACCTGTTGGGCGGTCAGCTGCGTCCATGTGTAAGAATGGCCAGATAGGCACTTCGCACCGAGCTGTCAGTCTGTCCGCATCACTCATACGCCGGCATACGCTGTGTCTCGAACGACGTCACAGCCAGGCAGCTACCAAACGCATTTTCGGTAATACGACTACACACTGTCCTGGATCGCTTAGATTTCACGGAAGTAACTGTTTGTGTAGCCCATAATGGTGAAAAAACCACGTGGCAATTGGTGAAATAATTTCCCACTTTTGTGGCGAGCAGTTAACTTGGATGATTAGAAGTGAAGGCGGCAGACCATTTTACTTGGAACTTACGGTAGAGATCGCCTGCGATTGCTAATAGTGCTGTTTATGATAGGAATATTATTAGTATTATTATTATCATCAGAAATATGATTATGTTTGTGCATGTAAATTTTTACTGCATATATTAATCAGTTAGAGCTCTAAACGTATATTTATAGTCATAGTTCCTGATACCGCTGAGTAAATAGCTAGTAGGAACATTTTTATGAGGAAGCAGAAGAAGAATGAGGACTTTCAGACTGGAAATTATGGTCAGTATATTCTCCATTGCTTTCTGGCTGACTGCAAAAGTAGTTTTCAGGATCCAGTAAACAACGGCGACGATTTTTATTAATCCAACCGCCACCCACCATATATTGCAATGAAAGAGTTTACGAGTATCAAAATATGTGACTAGTAGCTATATATTTTAACTGCATTGGCTTAGAAGCATAATTTCTTTTACATCGCCAAGGTACCATAGACCTTAGCATGTGACAAAAATTTCAACTTGATAAGTCGACCCTTTTCTGAGAAGAACGCATCTTAGTAGATGTACTGACAGACAGTCGGGTAATAAATGATAATGTTTTTTCGTGTGATGTAATTACAAACTAGCAGTTTTCGTATTTTTTTCCTTTACTTGTACTATGACACCTTGCTTCCTGTCAAATTTCATGGTTCTACGTCAACGGAAAGTACACTATCGGTTTTAATGAGTGGGTTTGCGAGTATCAAATATGTGACATAAATGACCGTATTATTCGATTGCACTGACTTGAACGTTAAGTATACTTATGTGAAATTAATGGAGCCAAGAGAATGGGATCGATAAATATAGAATGACCTGAAATGACTGTGCAAACCTTTCATAAATTCTGATCATCCAGTTAACTACTGTCTTGTGACGACTGAAAATTTGTACCAGACTGGAACTCGAACCCAGAATTTCGTGAAAAACAGTAAGAATAAGTTCGAGTCCAGATGTGACACAAATCCTCAGTAATCACTATTGAATCTTAGGAACATTGGCAGATGCTCTACCTGCGAGAATTACTACATGAAAATAAAATAGTTAGTGACATAACTGAAGACACGTATGAAAAGAACTTCGTTATCCATCGGCCAACGGTCTTGCCGCAGTGCTAACACCGGTTCCTGTCAGATCAACGAACTTAAGCGCTGTCGGGCTGGGCTAGCACTTGGATAGGTGACCATCCGGTCTACCGAGAGCTGTTGGCAAGCGGGGTGCACTAAGCCCTTGTGAGGCAAACTGAGGAGCTACTTGATTGAGAAGTAGCGGCTCCGGTCTCGGAAACTGACGTACGGCCGGAGGGGGTGAGCTGACCACACGCCCCACCATATCCGCATCCAGTGACGCCTGTGGGCTGAGGATGGCATGCCGGCCGGTTGGTGCCGTTGGGCCTGCCAAGGTCTGCACGGACGGAGTATTTTTTTTTTTCGTGGTCCATCAGATTCTGGCTTCTTAAGGTGGATATCCCATGTTAATACCAATTAAAAATGATTTGCACAAGGTATCTACATGACGACAAAAGTGGAGGCTAACCCTGGTCAGCCTTAACTATATGTGAAGACGGAATCTGTTCTGTTGGGGATGTCCGAAAGAACAGACACCATCTTCATATATAGTTAAGGCTAATCGGCCATTGAACTTCTTCTTCTGTACGGATGTACACGTATTGCCCTAACTCTTACCGCACTCGTGAGATTTTCTGCCGTGAGTAATGAGTGTAATGGGCAAGGCCACTACGAATGTAGTGTGTGGACATTATCTTGGGAATGAAGTTCCGACGGGGAGCGTGCTAGGGATAGAGTCCCTGCAGTCGCACTATCCTCTGTTCCATCGGTGGCTCAGATGGATAGAGCGTCTGCCATGTAAGCAGCAGGCGCACATTTTCAACTGTCCCCGTTGATGTATATCAACGCCTGTCGGCAGCGTAGCGTCTTGATTTAATTATCATTTCACATATTGTCATGCCTTCAACACGGATTTACACTAAATTTCGGTTACACGATACATCATGTAAATTCAAAGGTTGTGGATTCAATTAAACAACTACGGACTACCGAGAGAGGCGGCACAGTCGTTAGTACAGTGTACTCGCATCCGGCCATCCTGATTTCCCGTGATTCCCCTAATTCGCTTCAGGCAAATGACGGGATGGTTGCTTTGAAAGGGCGCGGCAGATATCCTTCACCATCCTCCCCTAATCCGATAGGACAGATGACCTCGCCGTTTGGTTCTTTACCCCAAACAAACCAATCAATCAACTATGGACTTCTATTTAGACCGACTTAGATTGGAATAGTCATGTAGAAAAATTTTTGTGGAAGGTGAGGCAAGGGCAGTCAGAAGCTGTAACAGGTCTCTTAAAGAGAGTGCCTACACCGCGCTTGTCTGTCCTCTTCTGGATTACTGGTGAGCGGCGTGGGATCCTTACCACATAGGATTGACGGAGGGCATTGAAAAGTTCACAGAAGGACACCTCGTTTTGTACCATCGCGAAATACGGGTATGACAAGCGTGTTAGGGTGGTAATCATTAAAACGAAGACGTTTTTCGTTGGGGAGAGATCTTTAGACGAAATATGGACACATATTTTGTTGGCTCCCACCTACATTGAGAGAAACGACCATCGTGATAAAATTAGTGAAAGCAGACTCTCACGTAAAGATTTAAGTGTTAATTTTTTCCCACGTGCAGTTCGAGAGGGAAACGGCTGAGAAATAGTCTCAAAGTGATTCTATGAACCGTCAGCCAAGCACTTGAGTGTGAAAAAATTCATTTTATTTGTCAACGGCTGCATAATTTTGTTTATTCTATAAGTAAGGAACTAAACAAATAAAACTGTGCAGATGTTGACACAAGAAATCATTTAAAAAATATTTATCGGCTGTAGATAACCGATTGAAGAAAGTTTTACTGCGTACGTGCCTCGAGGAGTAGCCGCGAGGTCTGAGACGTCTTATCACTATCCCCGTGGCTCGCCCGCGTCGGAGGTTCGAGTTCTCCCTCGGGCACGGGTGTGTGTGCCGTCATTAGCGTAAGTTAGTTTAAGTTGAATTAAGTAGTCTGTAAGCCTAGGGACCGATGACCTTAGCAGTTTGGTCCCGTAAGACATTAGCACCAATTTCCATTACTGCTTAAGTGTGAATTGCAGAGTAGTTACGTAGATTTAGATGTAATTGTATGAGGTAAGTATTGCTGTAACGCTGCACGTGTATAGGGAATGGAATATATCAGGCTACTGCTTTCTTAAGTAGAGACGAAAAACGTACTTCGACCTGCACCCCAATCTAATAAGAAAATATAATTCTTTGTTAAATGTTTCTAGACGATTTTTGATAGACATGTACGCACACAACTTAACTATCCCATATAAATAACTTAGAAGCGAATAATGAGCTTACTAACATATTATTGCGCTTTATCTTTGCAAATACATAAACTGTCGAGATAGAGTTCGCTGGATGGAAGACTACGACGGTATATTGTGAAACACAGAATAATTACGTCCGAAATATGCTCGTGGTATTTGTATGACAGTAAAAAATTTTCTCGGCTGCTCTTGTCGGCGTGTTGAAGAGCCTACCTTGAAATTTGTACAGATTCCATCGTCTACTTTCTCTGATTTACATTATCGAATCACTGCATAATTACCTCCATTCCTTGCTGTTAATGTTAGTCCCACACCACACAAGATGGTTACCGGAATTCATTTCTTGCTTCCGTTACTGGTAAACGCAGCTGTGGACAAGCATTGCGACGTAAATTATTCAGATTCGTGGCGTCTGCGTATCTCAGTTAAATTGAATAAATGCTCGGCAGACTCTTAATGAGAATTCCAGGAATCTTTCCACCCTCCTTCCCTGCTGGCAGCTATAAGCTAGAGGAATGGCACAACTCACAGGCCAGTTGATGCTGCATGTGATCGAGCAATTTACCAACTTGAGTCATTACACATCTGAACAAACTAACATAAAAGCAGTAGGTTCACGTATTGTGTACCTGGAACACATTGTACCAGCATGAAATTGAAAGTAGTCCCCATTCCTGCGGTTCTGCTCAAGGTTCTCGGGAGGTTACCCTTAACAGCATGGGAAACTCCACGACTGAGTGTCCCTTCCCAACCTCTCGTAAATTATCCTGATCGGGATTTGCTGTCTCCCACTACCACTTCCCCGACACTGGAATGGATCGAAATTAGAACAACCCACTTTACGGTCAGAGAATGAAAAGTTACCTGATAAGCAAGGATAACGATACAATATCTTTGACAGGCACAGGGGGAATGAATGTCCTAGGCAAAAATGTGAGCAGATAGTACGCGCGCGCGCGGGCGTGTGTGTGTGTATGTGTGTGTGTGTCTCTGTGTGTGTGTGTCTGTGTGTGTGTGTGTGTATGCCAAACTGAGTAGAGTCTATGACTAGTCGAATATGCCATTCGGCGTACGTGCCTCTCTTGCGTGATTGATTCTTGTTTTGTTTTTATTCTATTATATGCGTTCATAGTTGTAAGTGGGACATCTCGTTCCGATCATATTTTTCTTTCCAGATCCAGTTCTCTTTGATCTGGCTGAAATGATAGTAACTCTAAAAATGGACGACATCTCAAAGAGTCTGCCTTGCCTAATTGGACAAGAAATGAAAAAAAAAGTTTGGAATAAGTGTTCTACCAACAAACAATAGTGCTGCATACTTTAAATTCGAATGCATCATATCAGTTTCTGTCTTTGGCTCGATGTCCGGCGTTTATTGCTTCAGGTTTTCAATTTACTTTTACTGTTAACGAACTTGAAAACGTGAGCTGCCGGAAGTTTCGCCATTGCATTTCTTGGGTATGCTGTAGTTTACCGATTTCGACTCTAATGTGCCAGAAGCAAAGATCTGAATACTGTCTAGTTTTCTAGCAATTCAGTACACGGGAACTTTCGATATTCAAAAGAAGTACAAAAAAGTAATATTTAAATACCAGCCTCGCGTACTTTCCACAAAACTATACGTATAAACTGCTCAAAAAAAGTGCAACTTTTCCGAAAGCCCATAATTGTGTCCGATTGTGACGCATGAGTTTCAGATTTAGCTCAAAGGTGCCTACAGCGTTCCTCTCAAGTGGTGCTAAAGCGTCGAATCTACATCGAGATCTGCGACGCTTTAAATAGGAAGGTGTCGACTGACGTGGAAAGAAGCCTGCGGCTTGGAACTACAGGTGAGGTGCGGGGCTGATTAATGACGTCACTTTGGCACCAAAATTCACCACAACTACGGGCTAAGCCATCGTTGACGTGAGAAGATCGTCACACCTGCTCTTACCCACACGAACCACGCACCTACACTGCGAGCTGTGTGACACGTCGCGTTGTCCTGCTGGTAGATGCCAAACTGCATGCAGTGATGGACATGATCCCCACGAACATATACATACTCGTGTTCATTGAGTGTGAGTTGGTGAGTGATGTTACTCACTAAATGCCACGACAGCTTCTCCAGTCAATAACGCACCCTCTTGGTTGCAAAGTGTTTTCCTTCAGACGTTTTATGCCGAACACTGCGAACTAACATCCCACAGATGTTCGGGCTCACACGCGGTTCCTATATTAATAATAATATCGGGAACTAAATTAAGGGCCCATAAATGATGGAGGCCACACAGTTGCGATTTGGTTAGAGTAATGTCTATTCAGAAAGCAAACTAATAGCGAAAGTGGTCGCATTTAGAGTTACTGTTACGCTCGAGCTCATATGCATTTGACACAGTTCGATCATTCACAATCTCATAGCGAAATACAAGTTATCTAAGCGAAAAGTTAGAGAGTTCACAACAGCCTCGCAGCTTCTCACTGCTCACACAGTTTTCTAAGTCGCTTCACTTCCTAAAGAACGACTGTCGGCTTTCGGGTCTGCATCCGAACTGTCGCCTTTGGTGTCTCGACCAGAATTGTCCCTCCGCCCGTCTCCGGCCGCGTCCACCGCGTGCCGGACTTCTTCATTCAACTGACTAGCGCAGTTCCCTTTCCTGAAGCCGTCCATCGGATTGGCTACAGCTTATTCTACATTACTTTACATTAGTACATATTTAAATAATCAAAGCTTGACCACTTTCACGTTCTAAGTAAAGTAACAATAACTTCCATTATATAATAACCGTTAAATTCTTTTACATAAAACCAATACAATTTCCTTCATAACTTTGAAAGTCACGGCCAGTAGCCTTGCGCCAATGTGCTTTCTGATAAATAAATAGAGAACACAAGTAACTATTATGCGCTAAACTTTAGAACAAATACTCTGTTACCTAATCATTCAATAAGGTGTAATGCTGTCATCGTTCAATGTGTTTTGTGTGGAGAAAATGATGATCTGATGCTTAACTGTGAATACTGATAATTTAAATTTACTACATCTTTAAAGGAAATAGGCTGCAGAGCTGATATTTACAACATTTATCACTTTAATGATGCGCTTGTATATGAAATGTCGATCGTTAAGATCGACCAAAGCGTTCAGATTTAAGCATTTAGGTCTTTGTTACAAAACTTGTTCATTTCACTTAAACAGTAAATCCTAAACTATTATAGATATGATCAATATTCGAGTTTTATTGGGATCACCATGAAACTTTCGTGGAGGATGGCAGCTTAAAATTACTGTGGCTTCATTCCTTGCATTACTACAGAATTGAATAAATTTCATAAATGTTTCCCCTTATGGTCGATCTTAGATCCGCCATATGTGACACTGATACGTCTCCTTGGCCACAAAAGCCTTCTACTTTGCTTCCCTTTGACGTAGCTTCTCGTCTTTCTCATTCGCATGCTACAGCACTTAGACCTCAATAGACAATAGACGCCTGTGAGTTTCCTCATCTCGCGGTGAATCTGCGCCCTTTGTGGCACGCGGTCCTGGATGACAGGGTTCGTTTCACAATTCTGTAGACTGACTCTTTCGGCCATATATTTAAATGAGAGCACAATGCTCGTTAACTCACAAAACGCCAATGGCCATCTGTCTGATGGAGCATAAAAAGTTGTCAGACGTCGTGGTCTCCTGACCTTCATTCCTTACATATTCTGGCCTCACAATCATATTCCGCACATCAAGATGCTTCATTGGAACGCAAACTCGATAAGATAAAGTCAATGTTGTATGAATTCATGTAAACGATACCCAAATGAGAAGTGCGCACCGGGGTTGAGATACTCGCGGCTGGCGTACACACATACATTCAAGACACGACGGTCACAAGAGCTTCTAGTTCGGGAGAGGCGGACCGCACGCCGAAAGGCCGGTCCCTTCAGAGGACGATTCAGCCTATCTACGTCAGACGGCGACCACCCGAGGAGCGGACAGCGTTTGCCCGAGTGAAAGGGGAGAATGACCTTGTGTTTGGCTTAAAAGCAAATTCCACTACATTGTGTGGGAGCGCCCAGCCTGTGCATTCTTTACAAACATAGCACGCAGTTTCAGAGGTTTTCACAGGGAGGCAGCAAACACCAAATGCCGATGCTACAGATTTCCGGATTGGTCGCCTTAAACGAAACCTCATTCCCCGTTTTAGAAGAGCAATGCTGATTGGCAGACGATATTCCTCACGCCTTGAGCTGAAGGAGTAATGGAAGAGACTGAAAGATATACCCCTTCACGTCTGGCGTGGAGAGGGGTCGTTCCGTTGTCGCTCTTGGAGCGAGAACACGTAACGAGAGCGTGTGCGCTCGTACGTGTACTCAAAGAGTAAGGAGCAAGTCTCTCCTCAGTACTTCACTGGGAGAGCACCTCTGTCGAGAGCGAATCGGAGTGCGACTCTATATTGAGTCCTTGTGATTAAGCGTTGTTCACTGTGTTGGCCACCACACTTATTGTGCGGTGTGAGTGGACAGAGTTGTAGTTAAGCGCCTGCGAACGAATTTTTGAGTGGCATCACGGTGGACTGGTTATCTGACCGGTGTACCATGCCAATAGTTAGACTAGGAGCGAATAGGAGTCCTTGACTTCATCAAGGCGTAGGGAGAGTTTGATTGGCGATGGTCAATCCAGATAGAACGAGAGGTATCTTATTTGTCAGCAGTGAGTGGCTCAGACCGCAGTCATCGCAGCTTACTGTATTGTGCACTACAGCTCTTGCGAGCCCCATATTTCCTCCACAACAATACACATCACTGCATTTCACATGCGACAGCTTCGACTGTACCCAGCAACATTCTAAAGGATAACTATTCAAGTTGAGTAGGCGCCCCTCTCAGCCATTCTGCCAAGCCAACAACAGTCTTAAACTTTGTATAGAAATTTCATTAGCGAATCCTATCCTTGAGAGGTAACTTCACATTCCGAAAAGAACCAGGATATAACTTGTTCAGTTCATAACTAAAAGTGCCATTGTGATTTCTCAGAATTTTTGTAAATAAAGTAACAATTTTCGTTTGCTTCATGATTTTCTTACACTAACTAGTACTACTCCAGTACCCAAGTATCCCACAAGTTACATAAGAAATTTTATGAATTTTTGTGTCATTTCCTTACAGCAGACGACTCTAGAAAATGTTTATTGCTGAAAGTTTTTCAGGCATTTCTCTTTAGAACGTTAGGAGCGTCTGTCTGACTTCTGTGGTAGTGTGGGGGCGGAAATTGCATCTTGCAGGAGCCGCAGGGCAAAGGGTACATCTCAGATTAATCCATTGCGCAGAACGACAGAATAGCATCCACACGCTCACAAAGTGGTTAGTGAGAAAAGAACACTGCGTACTGCTGCTCAGTGGATGTCCAGTTGCACTACTGGTGTGCAAATTCCAGCCTTGGTTGCCGATGAACAGCAGTCAACATGGGTGCATGAATGAGACGCCAGCTGCGGAGGCCCACACGCAGCAATGTTAACTGAAAGGTCCTAGAGGAGACGCTGTTAGTAGCTCCTGGGTGCGTTTAGGTGGACAGTCGCTCAACATTTGCACGGCTATTCGCTCGCACTCTCCCACTCCTGTCACCTGTGTGGTCGGTGCTGCGCCTCAGTTGCCTCGGCGCCAGTTTTGGGTGGCGCCAGTTTGCCGTGCACAGTATACTTTAACCACGGCAGCATCCGAACAACTTAAAAACTAAGACGTTTCGGAAGTGCTTGCAGTCTCAGACCGAAAGACAATTTTCATGTCCCTTGGGACGTCAGAGAAATCGCTTCGTTTTCTGAACTGTTGCCAGCGTCCCCCAACACGCTTCATATACCCTCCACTGCTAGTGCTGCCACGTGCCGTCTGTGAGTGGTTAATGCACACTGACGTCGCACATAGGCGGTAACCAAATTAATGCGACTGTACCGTGTATTTACGACGAAACGTAAGGATAAGGTAATGCAAGTTCATACAGATTTGCATGTGCATGTACACACTCCTACAGCCGCTTGGGATTAGCCGAGCGGTCTTAGGCGCTGCAGCCGTGGACTGTGCGACTGGTCCCGGCGGAGGTTCGAGTCCTCCCTCGGGCACGGGTATATGTGTTCGTCCTTAGGGTAATTTAGGTTAAGTAGTGTGTAAGCTTAGGGACTGATGACCTTTGCAGTTAAGTCCCATAAGATTCCACACACATTTGAACATTTTTTTAACACTTCTGCATCTACAAACATAAACAAAAACTTGCAACTATAATCTAGTTATTTCTTTACAGTACTCAACACAGAATGATAGTATACCGGGTGACTTACCTAAAACGTACACCGCAAATATTGCGGAAACGGAAAGTATTACAGATATGCGGTTTCAACAGAATTGATTGGCAGTCAGGTGCTCGTATTGTTAACCAACAAACAGACTGTAATAATACTTAGATAGCACATTTTTTGTGCAGACATACACTTTTTAAGTGGAACAATTCCTATTGACATTAACAGAATAAATGTAGGGTAAATTAGAATGTTAGTGGCGTTTGTTGCAGAATTCTAGTGCGACTCGTTTACGAGATATTCTATGTTGAAAAGATGTCACACCGACACTTATAAACACCAGTGGTAGCACACACTAAAGAACAACAAATTGCATGGTATGTGTATTCTGACCAGTAACGAGACAATTGATCTTCGCAGGATGTGTTGAAACTGACCGTCTGTTGTTTGAAACTGATTAACAATATCTTACTCAAGATAATCTCTATTGCTATTTATACATTTCTGCCACTTCTCTGGCAGGCTGTGAATGCCACGTCAAGAAACAGTTCTCCTTTTGAAGCGAACTAGTCAGCGAGCCATTTCCGTACATTTTCGTACGAAATGAAACGTCGTTCAGCGAGAGCGTGTGCTAGTGATGCAAATAGACGATAATCTGAGGAGCCAAGTCTGGAGAATAAGCCGCATGCCCTAGTACTTCCCAAATGAACGCTTCGATCGTTTCCCTCACGCCTTTTGCTGTGTGCGAAGGGGCGTTCTCACGGAGCAATATGACATTGCGTTGCCTTTCTCCATATTCTGGCCGTTTTTCACGTAATGCTCGATTTAAATCAATCATTTACTATTGGTAGGGATCATTGTAAACGGTTTCACCACATTTTAGCAGCTCATAACAGTGGCACCCTTAAGATCCCACCAAACACAGAGCATTGTCTTCTTTCCAAAGCGATTTGGTCTTGCAGGGAATGTCGATGGTTTGCCTGGATTCACTCATGATTTACGACCCTTAGGAGTCCTAAAATATATCCATTTTTCATCACCTGTCACTGCACGATTGAGAAAGACTTTCTTTTATTTCTAGAAGGCAGCATTTGACAAGGGCTCTTTCGATTTGCTTGCTGTCTTTCATTCGGCTCATGCGGAACCCATTTTCCCACTTTCTGCACTTTTCCCATATCTGTCAACCGAAGAGAAACGGCTTCCATGTCGCATTCAATTGTTCCACGAGGTCCTGTTCAGACGTCGGGTAGACCGTTCGCCGGGTGCAAGTCTTCCGATTTGACGCCTCTCCGGCGTCTTTCGCGTCGATGGGGATGAAATGATGATGAGTAGGATAACACAACAGCCAGGTCCTGAGCAGAGAAAATCTCCGACCCGGCCGGGAATCGAACCCGGGCTATTATGATCGACATATTATCCCGTTGACCCCTCAGTTACCGGGGCCGGTCACGTAACTGGTTGAAGAGGTTGATAAATGATTGCTGAGTTAATTGACGTCTATTGGGGCATCCTGCCGCATACGCTGTAAAAGAAAGAACTGCATTCTTCCTACACATTCCATACACGAGGAGCATGTCAGCTTTATCTGCATTAGTAAATGCCGTCATGGATTCACGATCTACTGGCCTCTCACACACTATCTGACTAGCAAGTCGCAATGCACGCAAGGAACCATAAGTACACTGTAAGTAAACATAACGTAGTAGTTGAGTGGCACAAACAAGTGTCGGCTTGGCAACTTTTCAAAATACGATATTTCGTAAACGACTGAACACTAGAATCGTGCAACAAACGCCACTGACATTCTAATTTACCCTAATTTTAGTGTGTTAATGTCAAGAGACATTCTTCCATTTAAAAAAGGCTATGCTTGCACAAAAGCACAGTTTCCAAGTATTATTACAATCTATTTATTGGCTAACAATATGAGCCCCTGACTACCAAACCGTTCTGTGAAAACCGCGCATCATTTCTGCAATATCTGCGGCGTAAGTTTTAGGTGATTCACCCTGTGTGTCATTTTCTAGAGTTATAATATATCGGAAACACGTTTGAAACAGTTTTTTATATTGTTTACAGTTGTACAGTGCGCACATTGTTATCTAATTATTTTGTTACTTTTCTATGAGAGATTTCATGGTTGTCGGGTGTCCCATACACAGTATAAACTGGATACATAGAAAACTCCAACTTGACTAAAAATGCGAATAAGTATCACATAACTGGCTTTGAAATTTTAAGTGAAATTGTAACTATATGTTATTTGTAAGAACTGAGCAGGTAAAGACAAGATCCATTTAGCCTATTGTTATATTAAGTATGTGCTGAAAAATAACGACACTCTGAAAACATCGCGGTGGAATTATGTTTATCTATCTTTGACAATAGTAAAGGCGTTATTAATCAAGTACGATGTACGAGACATAGGTTAACGAGTGAGGAGCCACTTCTGTTTACCTACATTTGCGAAAGGCATTCGGCTCTGTACCAAGTTATCGACTTAACAACCAAGGAGCGACCGCCCGTAAGATCTCCGACAACACGTGAATGGGTATTGCTAGGAATGAGTACTTTAGAGGAAGCTATGACAGTTCAGCTGAAACTGGAGCGATTTTGAACGTTTCGAGTAATGTCTTTAATAATCCTATTCGAAACAACACAGTTAATGCTGCCCCCCTGCTGTCAAGAGTAATGTATCGACACTGAAAAATTGTAAGGATATACAAAATAACCTAAGCAGTGTACATGCTGTATTTTACTGAAAAATAGATAAATGCAAACTAGTGGTGATAATAACGGAAAGAAACCCGACTTTATCAGAATATAATATTATTTGTTAATTCCTGGGGTCAGTCTCATAGCTTGAAAATACAACAGTAACTATGCGACTTGAAATAGAATTAACTCGCGAGATTAAGAGAAAGAAAGACTATTGGAAATAACGGATTCGCCCGGGATTTGATCTACCTCGATACAGAGGACGTTCGATTGCTACCATGGTCAACACATTCATCTCTACCCAGTGAAGCCATCTGGCCATGGTTTGCCGAAATACTGGCGCACCACTGCTCCCCAAAAACAATGACTGACGAACCGTGGCACAGAAGTGAAACAACACAGAATGACTTACCGGTATCCGTCATCCATGCGTCGTTCTGTTCGATGAGCACCTGGGCTAGAACCATTGTTGATGCCAGAGTTGGCAGCACTATTATCAAAATTTCGCACAACATTTATCACTAGACCACCTACAAATTAATTCACCTATCTTTCGACTACACTGTGTTAAAATTTCGTTACTTCCTATACTTATTGGTGCTGCAATGTTGGTGGTTAACAGAGTACTTCGCAAATGCAGCGTCCTTTGTCTCGACAGAATAACCAAGACATATGCCGGTTGGTTATAATTAAAATGCGGCTACTAACAGAAGTCCAGTATGAGCTGTAATTCTGGTATTGCTGCGATAGTTGGTGTATCTGATAAAGCGTTAATGCGGAACGGATTTATGTTGGAAAAACATAAGTTCCAGTTTTGGCCACAAGGAGCAAATCTGGCGCCTGTGAATGCAAAAAATACGTATAGAAATGTTTCCGTATGTAATGGATTGGAAACGAGGCGTGGATGGTAAAAGTCAAACAAGTGAGAAAGGCATGATGCTAACTTTATTATTAATCGCCGCTTGCATAGTTTGTTCAGTATGAAGATGGGGGACGTTGACAGGATATTTCTTCCGTAAAATAGTGGATCGCAGCAGTTCCTGTGGAATATGGGCATCATGTTCGTCTATAAGGGCATTCTAATCCGGCATGGACCGAACTTGTCCCAGGTAAACGCTTTCTTTTTGATATCCCCAGAGTAAAAATTCACATGGATTGAGATCACGTGATCTTGGAGGCCATGCACCTGGAAAACCTCTGGAGATAATACGTTCACCTAAGATTGCATTAAGCAGATCAAAAAATGGTTCAAATCGCCCTGAGCACTATGGGACTTAATATCTCCGGTCATCAGACCCCTAGAACTTAGAACTACTTAAACCTAAGTAAGCTAAGGACATCACACACACATGCCCGAGGCAGGATTCGAACCTGCGACCGTAGCGGTCGCGCTGTTCCAGACTGAAGCGCCTAGAACCGCTCTGCGACACCGGCCGGCTTAAGCAGATCATTCACTGGGCGAGCGACATGAGGTGTTGCCCCATCTTGCATGAAAACAGTGGTTTCCACGTAGTAGGGGTCTTCCAGAGCAAGATTCACGTGCTGTACGGGGAGGTCTAGATAACGTGCAGACGTCACGATATACCTTACTGACAATCTGGGTGTGTTCTCTGCAAAGAACTGACCCAGAGTAAAGGATGTTTGTGAAGCTACGCCACACAGTCACACAGGGCGAGAGCAATGGCTCTCGGTGCACATGCGCGGTTTAGCAGTGCCCCAGATTCATTATTTCTGTGCATTCACTGCGCCCTGTAGTGTAAAGTGTACCTCGTTACTCCATAGAACGTTGCCTGGCCACATGTCAACTCCGACCGCAGAGCAAATTCAGACAATTGATATGGATCGTGAGGTTTCAGTCGCTACAGTGTTAGAAACTGGTTAAGGTACCAGTGTAAAACAGACCGCAGATCTTACCACAGTGGTGGCCATGGGTCACAGCACGAACCACTAGCGGTACCTGGGACACGCGCTGCATGGTCAGTTACAGAAACAGCAACGTCGTCAGTAACTGCCTCCGGGATAAGACGCCTATCTCTTCCACGTGTCACACAACGCTCGCCACTGTTTTCGAATTTCATTGTCATCTTCTTTAAACCATTTAAGGATATCGTGCCTGTCGCGATACCTTTCAGTCGTCGATACTCTCTCAGTCCAGCCCTGTAACAGCTGTCGTTCGTATAAAACAGTTTCACTAACTGCGCACCGTCTCACTTCTCGGTAGCCACACTGTGCACTCACGTCGTGGCTTGTCGGGTGACTGCGTGGATGTCACATCGTTATACAACCAGTGTACAGCAGTAAATTTTCATCCTGTGGGCAAAACTGAAACTTTTCCGGCGTAAATGGGTTCCGCATTAAGGTGTTAGCGTACAGGGCATCACTGCACAACTACTCACATACCAGCGATAAAAACATGTCTGTCACAAAATTTCGTCCGGCGAGTAAATCCGGCAGAAAAAGGACGTTAAAGGTTGGCAATCTGGCCACAAGGTAACCACATGTACGGTATCTACCTCTGTCAGCACACATTGCTTGTGCTGTACAGTTGGTGCAGTGCATAGAGTTTTGGATTAGCATGCAGCAGGTCGATGGTTCGATCCTGGGGTGGGGGCTTCGTTTCTTATTTGGTAAATGTAGTTCAGGTGGTGCGGTATTTCGAATCTTAATCGTCAAGAGCGATTTCAGTGGGTCCTCTAGAAAACACTTGCACTTACCTACTACAATCGTAGAAATGGAAGATTGGTCAGCTTTGAAAGAAGCCCTTTTCATGTCAAGAAATTTCACAATTACCTCATCCACTAGATGTGAAACCTGATTTCTTTGTATCCTCCTCCAATGATACCAGATATTAGTAGCAACTTTTATTCTTGCCTCGTTCAGGTCCATTACATTTCGTTAGGGGGGCCTTACGTTATCAATAGGACTACCAACGTGCTTTGCGAATAATGTTCAAACTCGGTTAGTATTTGTATGTGTTATCACCATGGTCCCATGCCTTTCAACACAGAGTCTGGTTACCACATGTTATTATTATTATTAGTATTATTATTATTATATCGATGGTATTGTGGAAACATCACATCTATTACCGTTAGGGACACAATGCAGTTCGAAACAGAACATTTCACAATTAGCGATGTCGGTATGAATCATGCAGAACAATATCTGCCAGAGGGCTAAGTCACGTTACATGGAATAGGCGTATATTTAGCAACTCGAAATTGATGTTGTTTTTGTTGTTATCCTGTCCTATGACAGGTCATTTGCTTCAACTGTCTATTTCTTATTTGTCTAACCACGTATTTGTTACGTTCAGAGTTACAAAATGTAGTAAATTTAGGGTACAAGTGACGTATATTACAGTATGAAATATCAGAATGAAATTAGCAAATAACAAAAACTGCGCTCCAACCCAGGATCGAACCCACGACGTCCTGCATGCTAACCCAAAACTCTATGCTCTGCACGAACTGTGTAGCACAGAACATGTGCCGACAAAGCTAGTTACCATACATGTTGTTACAGTGTTGCCAGATTGCCACTCTTTTCTGTGCCAGGTGTACCCGCCCGACGAAATTTTGCGAGAGACATTTTTTTATGGCTGGCATGTGAGGAGTCGCGCTTCGAAGCCCAATTGCGCCAATTTCGCTTCACCCTGTGTATTCCAATTTTCGGTCTCATGCGATAATTACTGCCCACTATGTACCTCAGTGTGTACCACCTGGTACTCACCGCGACAGGAATACAGACCTACAAACGTTTCTGCGATTCCACGAAGCTGTGTTTTTATAAATAACACTATACCTCTTTTCTGTGCGTAGCGACACGGCGTCACGTTGCCATGTATGTGGACAGTGACAGAAAAAAAGTCCGTGTGGAGCTGCACAATCTGTCACTGGCCGGTGCTCTCACTAAAATTAAAAACACAAGCTATACATCACGACGCTGGTTGGTTACACGATATGTTGCCTGCAGCATTTGTTTTATGTTTCACGCGCAGATGTCTGCGTGAAATATTATTGAAAGCTTGTGACGTAAACAGAGGGTCGAAATGGGAAAAGATATGCGCAGGAACGTATCTTTTTTTGTTCGTGCTGTTTGTACTAGCTGGTAAAAGTATCAGCAGCTTGGCAGCTTCACCCGCAGCTTATGAGGGGGACCCACAGCAATGTTGAAGAAGAGAACGCTCCTTGAATTCTTGCAGCGTCATTTGCAATACTTATTTTATAAATGACTTAGTTCCTCAGATGTGGGTGTTATAGCCAGCCAAAGAAGGGTTCACTGAGCAAGGCACATAACATTACGAAATTATAACCGAGGTAAAGGAAAGTATTTTAAGTTGTTCGCTGACATAAGGATTGACAATAAACTTTGAGTTTGAATTTTACACTCTGCAATATTTGTCCCTCTTAGTTTATATAATCTCATAACGTTAGTCTAATGTTATGTAGTAAATAGGGCTGGCAATGAGTGCTTATAATACAATTCACTATTAGCGCTGATTCAGTAATTTCAATGAAATCTATGAATAATAATTACTTTTTCATACGACCATCAACCACAGTTGCTTTAAAAACATCAGTACTTGTTTTTCCGCTAGAAAGTAAAAACACCAATAAACACATTCACGATATTAACTATAAACTGCATCTACTGTACGCTAGTAAAGATGCTTCCATCGTTCCTGGAAAAATGGTCGCAGTTTCTAGTGAGGACAGCTATTTTTAAGCCTTTTGACGAACTCAGTCTATTCCCTGCATCTTCCATGCGTAACTCATTAAATCGCTCTTGAAATTCCTGGCAGATTAAAACTGTGTGCCGGACCGAGACTCGAACTCAGGACCTTTGCCTTTCGCAGGCAAGAGCTTCTGCACAGGAGAGCTTCTCCGAAGTTCGGAAGGTAGGAGACGAGGTACTGGCGGAATTTAAAGCTGTGAGGACGGGGCGTGAGTCGTGCTTGGGTAGCTCAGTTGGCAGAGCGCTTGCCCGCGAGAGTCAAAGCTGAGTTCGAGTCTAGGTCCAGCACACAGTTTTAATTTACGAGGAAGCTTCATATCAGCGCACACTCCGCTGCAGAGTGAAAATTTCATTCTGAAAACGCTCTTTATTAAGTTTGAATGAGTGAACTGCTTTATATACGTGCAGGTACGTAATGTCAACGGAATGTTTTATTCATGCATTTCACGCATTAATGGTATTCAAGCAAAGCTTAAGATTGCAGTGTGAATTTCTCACTGTTTTACGCAGAACGTATTGCAGATACATTATTTATTGAGAAGAATGATGATGCACGTATGACTTCCATTTATGAAAGCAGGAGGTCATATGCCAGTATACTTACGGAACTATCACATAACGTAAATGTACGTTTCAGCACGGTTTCATACGGAACGTGTGGTAGTTGTCACACAGAACACAGAAATACTTCTTCACTGTTTAGCCCCATTGGGCGCTAGACCTCTATGTCGAGACGTTGTCTTCGTGGTCTTCTATTTGCGACAGCTGCAAACGGTAGCCAGTGTCCGGGTGTAATCCGTCTGGGTGTGCGCGTCGTGGAGCTCCTTCGTAAGCATAGCGTCCCCTCTGACGCAGACACGGTCTCCGATAAAAGCTGATGGAGAAAGGTTCATCTAGAGTGCAGGATGCGCTGTTGAGGATGGTTCCTACGCGGACTATGACCGGGTGCCCTAAAGTAAGACCAAGATAGTTAATCAGCAACACTTTACATTATAATGCGATGTCACTAACAGGGAATGTAATATTTTAGATTCACATACAAGATACCCTCAAGCTGGGAGCATTCTCTCACGAAACGTATAGTCGTAGAGGGTGAGGAATGTGCCTTTACTGTGTAGTTCAGTGCTAGTAATAACATTTGTTACATACGAAGGTTGGAACTTTAATAGTGGCAACTATTTATTTACAGCTCGTACTAAATAGATACTTGTTACAAAGTTTTACTGACCTTGAAAGTAGTCACCAGCATTGTATATAACCCATGGCCAGCGATGTGTAAGTCGTAGGATACTCTCAGCAGTGCCAGCTGTGTTAGTTCGAGCGGCGCTGTCTGTTGCCCGACCAATTTGTAGCAGTTCTGAAGCGAATGTCGTGAAGTGTTTCCTTCAGTTTAGAAATCGAGTTGAACTCACGAGGGCTTAAGTCAGGGAAGTGCATTAGGTGGTACAGCACTTAGCAGCCCCATCAGTCAAACAATCAGTAACAGCTTGCACTGTACGTGCTTGAGCATTGTAGTGTAAAATGATGGTCAGGTCCTGCAGAAAGTGTCATCACTTCTGTCTCTAAGCTTGTCGTAAGTTGTGTTCCATAAATGAACAGCATAGACACAGAGGTGATGACACTTTCTGCAGGACCTGACCATCATTTTACACGACAATGCTCAAGCACGTACAGTGCAAGCTGTTACTGATTGTTTGACTGATGGGGCTGCTAAGTGCTGTACCACCTACTGCACTCCCCTGACTTAAGCCCTCGTGAGTTCAACTCGATTTCTAAACTGAAGGAAACACTCCACGGCATTCGCTTCAGAACTGCTACAAATTGGTCGGGCAATAGACCGCGCCGCTCGAACTGTCAACACAACTGGCACTGCTAAGAGTATCCTACGACTTCCACATCGCTGGCAACGGGTTGTACACAATGCTGCCGACTACTTTCAAGGTCAGTAAAAATTTGGAACAAGTATCTATGCCGCGCGCGATTAGCCGCGCGGTCTGAAGGCGCTGCAGTCATGGACTGTGCGGCTGGTCCCGGCGGAGGTTCGAATCCTTCTTCGGGCATGGGTGTGTGTGTTTGTCCTTAGGATAATTTAGGTTACGTAGTGTGTAAGCTTAGGGACTGATGACCTTAGCAGTTAAGTCCCATAAGATTTCAAACACACACACAAGTATCTATTTAGTGCGAGCGGTAAATAAATAGTCGCCACTATTAAAGTTCCAACGCTCGTATAATGTTTCAGACACGTAATCTCATGTTTGATAAAGTGCATAAGAAAAAAAAGTTTCTGTTAGTAAGTGTGTATATGTCGTATTTTTTGCCAATAATAATGGCTTTCGGTGTATATAAGGCTTATTTGTGTCTTATACAGGCCTGGCAAAATAAAACTGGCACGGAAAATATTTACTATAACACTGACGATGGATTGAAAATTGTAATGAACGTGAGATATGATGCTGAGAATGGCCGCCATTGACATCGATTCGGAGTTGTGCTAGATGTAGCATACTGCGAGACACACGTAGCAGCTCTACCTGTGGGACAAAAGCAAAACCGTTCTCAGTGTTCCGCTGCGGCTCTCCCAGAGTGAGAATACACATGACTTTTCAGTTTGCCTCACAGGTAAAAATCACAGGGAAAGAGATCAAGCATTCGAGTTGACCAAGAGACGGCACTGCCTCTGCTGACTGTCCTCTCCCCACCGACCACGTCATGCGCTAGTGGCTGGCTTGTCAAGGTGGTGCATGCTGTGGCACCGTCTTTCTGGAAATATTCGTACAGTCGTTCATTTTCTATGAGTCGATCCACAAATGGATTAATCAGTTCCCGGACAGACTGGTTAGCGTTAACGGTTTGGTGGAAGAACGGTGTTACTGTGCAGAGATCAGACACTGCGCAGCAAACACCAGTCTTGGCGTTATGCGACGGCCTTTCCAAATACTGATGAGAACTACCTGGGTCGCAATAGCGCGTGTCCTGTGAGTTCAAACCAGCTCACCAGAGCTGGCCGGTGTGGCCGAGCGGTTCTAGGCGCTTCAGTCTGGAACCGCGCGAGCGCTACGTTCGCAGGATCGAATCCTGCCTCTGGCATGGATGTGTTTGATGTCCTTAGGTTAGTTAGGTTTAAGCAGTTCTACGTTCTAGGGGACTGATGACCTCAGATGTTAAGTCACATAGTGCTCATAGCCAGCTCACTACATGTCACGAAAGGCGGTCCCGGCAGTATAACAGGAGGCGGGGAGTATTTTGTCGTCAGTAGAAAACCAATAACACCAAAATGGGTCATTGAGGAGAGCTCAGTGACTTCAAATGTGGACTAGTCACTGGATATCATGCGAGTAACAGTTACATCAGGAACGTATCAACCCTCCTAAAACTGCCCAAGTCGACTGTTGTTGATGTGACGATAAAGTCGGAACGTGAAGGAAGAACCAGACCTAAAAAAACAGGCAATCCTCGTGTACTGAGAGACAGGAACTGCCGCGTTTTGCCGTGGGTGGTTATAAAAAACCGTATGAAACCAGCGGAAGGAATTACGTGGGTTCCTAAGTGCTACTGGCAGTCCACTATCACAACGTCTGTGCGTAGGCAACCGAAAAGGGTGGAGTGTAATGGTCGAGCAACTCGTCCTAAACCACATGTTTCTGTAGTCAATTCTAAACAATGTTTAAGGTGGTGTACGGAACTGGACAGTGGGTGAGTGGAAACTAGAGATTTGGAGTGATGAATCACGCTATACCCAGTGGCAATCCGATGGAATGGTCTGGGTTTGGCGAATGTCTGGACAAAGTCACCTGCCAGCGTGCGTAGTGGCAGCAGTGAAGTACAGAGGTAGTTTTATGATTTTTTTTTGGGGGGGGGGGTGCTTTTCGCGATTAGCATGTGGTCCCTGTATTTCGTTAGTGGTCCCTTGATTTCGCTTGAGAACACGCTAAATGTGGAGATATACCAACTCATTTTACTGCACTGTATACTCGGCACAGTAGAAGAACTGTTCGCAGACGAGGATCGATATATGACCGTGACAGTGCACCAATTAATTCACAGTGTGTCCAACTTCTGTTAGGACTGCGGCTACGAAAAATACAAGTCATGAATTATGTTTACAAATCCACGGTATTTATTCAAAATAATCTCCCCCTGAATCAATACACAGCTGAAATCGTTTTAAAATTGTTTTGAAACAGACACTATAGTCCTATTTTGTAATTGCATTTCTTACTGCCGTACACTTGTCTTGGATGTCCTTAATTGCGTCGTACCGGTGTCTTTTCATTGCAAACTTCAATTTGGCGAACAAGCAGAAAAGGGCTGGGGGGCGAAATTCGACGAATACGGTGGGCGATACAGGACTGTGATCCGTTTACTGGCCAAAATTTCGCGCACGATCTTTTCTCTGTGGGCCGGGGTGTTGCTGCGGAAAGCGACCAAGAACCTTCCTCTCGGTATTTAGGTTAAACACGACGAATTCTCGCCCACAAACACAAAACTTAACACAAAACTCCATGTCACCTCACTGGTCCACCGCCATTTTCCAATGAGCGTCAGACACCTAGTGTTACATTCGCAATCAGGACGGCTGCTGCAGCGATGCTTCCACCTTAACCTTCTACCCGGCTATTTGGGGAACTTCAAGGATCGTAACGCCACAACTCGCTACGAGATAGTTTTGCAGTTTGGAATATCACTCAAGCTGTCCTGACTGAACTGGGACACACTGCGTAAAGCAGCATCTGGCAGGCGATCGTTTGTGGACACCCACATCCCTTAAATGGACTGCTGATTCGATTCCAGTGGAACACTTTGTGATGTATTAGATCGTTGACTTCGCTCCAGACCTCAGAGTCCACCCTCATTATCTTCTGTAGTTTAGAATCCTCCACAGACATTCAGACACGTCATTGAAAGTGTACCGAGCAGAGCGAAAATCGTCATAGAAGCGAAGGTTGGACGCGACCCATATCGGTGTCTGGATACTTTTGAACAAACCGTTTATGTTGTGAAACGATACAAATCAAGAATATGTTTCGCAGAACTATTACTTTAACATGTCATGCGCGAATAATAAAACATGTTTGTACTACTGCTCCATTTCGTATATTAAGTGGAGGTGAGTTAACTGTCGGTACGGTGTTTCTCAATCATTCCGTCATAAACGTTTGTTTCATATATTTGCCCTCCCATAAGCAAAAAGGTATTCATTATTGATTTTAGCGAGCGAGGTGGCGCAGTGGTTAGCACACCGGACTCGCATTCGGGAGGACAACGGTTCAATCCCGCGTCCGGCCATCCTGATTTAGGTTTTCCGTGATTTTCCTAAATCACTCCAGGCAAATGCCGGGATGGTTCCTTTGAAAGGGTACGGCCGACTTCCTTCCCCGTCCTTCCCAAATCCGATGAGACCGATGACCTCGCTGTTTGGTCTCTTCCCCCAAATAATCCAATCCAATCTATTGATTGCACTGATCATATCCATATCCATATCACATCTTTCTTTCTTTCTTTCGCTTACGCCATAGTTCCGCAGCGATCGCAGGGTCGGCGTGGTTACAACGGATTTGGCAAGGTTAGTTGTAGGGATGGCTGGATGCCCTTCCTGCCGCCACCCCGTAAACCCCAGGACGGAATCAGTAAACCCCAACTGTCTGCGTCTAGTGTAAATCGTGAACCAATCCGGACGTGTTTCAAATGTCTGCGACGCGTGGAACTGAGGCGGAACGTGAGGACCAGCCCGGTATTCACCTAGCTGGATGTGGAAAACCGCCTAAAAACCACATTCAGGCTGGCCAGCACACCGTCCCTCGTCGTTAATCCGCCGGGCGGATTCGATCCGAGGCCGGCGCGCCTACCCGAGTCCAGGAAGGAGCGCGTTAGCGCTCTCGGTTCCCCTGGCAGGTTCACTGATCATATGCACTGAATAGCCAAAATAAAAAAAAATAAAAGGAAAACTGGTACACCTGCCTAATATCGGATAGGATAGGGCCCCCGCGAGGACACAGAAGTGGCGCATCACATGGTATGGACTCGACTATTGTCTGAAGTAGTGCTGGAGGGAATAGACACCATGAATCCTGCAGGGCTGGCCATAAATCCGCAAGAGTACGAAGGGTCGCAGACCTCTTCTCAACAGCACCTTGAAAGACATCACAGAAACGCTCAATAATGTTCATGTCTGGAGAGTCTGGTGGCTAGCGGAAGTGTTTCAACTCAGAAGAGTATTACTGGAGCCATTCTGTAGCAATTCTGGACGTGTGGGGTGTAGCATTGTCCTGCTGAAATTGCCCAAGTCTGTCGGAATGCACAATGGACTTGAATGGATGTAGGTGAGCCGACAGGGTGCTTACGAACGTGCCACCTGTCAGAGTCGTATCTAGACGTATCAGGGGCCCCATATCACTCCAACTGCACGTGCCCCAAACCATTACAGAGCATCCACCAGCTTGAACAGTACCCTGCTGACATGCGGGGTCCATGGATCCATGAGATTGTTTCCATACCCGTACACGTCCATCCGCTCGATACAATGTAAACGAGATTCGCCCGTCCAGGCAATGCGTTTCCAGTCATCAACAGTCCAACATCGGTATTGACGGATCCAGGCGAGACGTAAAGCTTTGTGTCGTGCAGTCATCAAGGGTACACGAGTGGGCATCCGGCTCCGAAAGCCCATGATGACGATGTTTCTTTCAATGGTTCGAACGCTGACACTTGTTGATGGCCCAGCATTGAAATCTGAACAAATTTGCGGAAGGGTTGCACTCGTCACGTTGAACGAGTCTCTTCAGTCGTCGTTGCTTCCGTTCTTGCAGATCTTTTTCCGGCCGCAGGGATGTCGGAGATTTGATGTTTTACCGGATTCCTCATATCAACAGTACACCCGTGAAATGGTCGTACGGGAAAATCCAGACTTCATCGCTACCTCGGAGATGCTGTGTGCCATCGCTCTTGTGCCGTCAGTAACACCATATTCAAACTCACTTAAATCTTGATAAGCTGCTGTTTCAGAAGCAGTAACCGATCTAACAACTGCGCCAGACACTTGTCTTACACACAGGTTAGGCGTTGCCGCCCGCAGCGCCGTGTTCTGCCTGTTTACATGTCTCTGTAATTGAATACACGTGCCTATCCTGTTTCTTTGGCGCTTCAGTGTATATTAGCGAATTGCTTCGAAGGGAAATATTCAACACATAGCTAAACGTGCATCCACAAATCCTCAGAACGTAAGAGTAACAAATTAGGAAAATCTTAGAACTAATTTTACCTCAGTCTCCTACTAACTGGTTTGTGTCTTCTCATACAGCCAAATTTATATGACCGACAATGTTGAATGCTCTTCAATCAATTACACATTGTTACAGTGCAAAGTTAAGGGATATACCGTTCTCATGCAGTGTAGTGTGTGCGACATATTCTGTTTCAAATACAGTTCAAAGCAATATTTTATCACGAATATCCGAGAGCACTAAATACTTATGAGCTATTTCATCGGTACTGGTTCTCGTCGAACTCCGCGGTAATAGTTTAATTAAGGATTTTTGAAGAGTACCGCAACCAGCCACAAATACTTTTGAGATGTTTTTTTTTTACTTTACTGCATTGAATAGTTTAGGAACATTACACAAATATTCACTACACTAGTTTCAGTGCAATATTGGAATTATCAGCAGCATGTCCGATGCTCTTATAGTGCATAAAACTATTTACCTAGTTATCGCCAACTGATGTACTGTATTGATGACTTGAATCATGTAGGAAAAATTCTGATGTTCGTGTAGTTCGAAAGATATAAAGTAAGTTAGTTTTGGGGTCTAGTGAACGATGTTTTGTACTTTTTAATGCTTATGCTTTCCTAAGGGGAAACGCAGAGTGTTGAGACGTAAACAGAACGCTTCTGTAGCTGCAACTGCCGTGAAGAACATTGTGACATGTTCATGTACCACGGCTGACTGTGTAAGATAACCATCTTGTTTACATTAGAACAACTTACGGCCGGCCGGAGTGACCGAGCGGTTCTAGGCGCTACAGTCTGGAACCGCTATGGTCGCAGGTTCGAATCCTGCTTTGGGCATGGATGTGTATGATGTCAAAAAAATGGTTCAAATGGCTCTGAGCACTGTGGGACTTAACATCTGAGGTCAACAGTCCCCTAGAACTCAGAACTACTTAAACCTAACTAACCTAAGGACATCACGCACATCCATGGCCGAGGCAGGATACGAACCTGCGACCGTAGCAGTCGCGCGGTTCCGGACTGAAGCGCCTAGAACCGCTCGGCCACCCGACCGGCTGTGTGGTGTCCTTAGCTTAGTCAAGTTTAAGTAGTTCTAAGCTCTAGGGGACTGATGGCCTCAGAAGTTAAGTCCCATAGTGCTCAGAGCTATTTGAACCATTTTTGAAGAACTTCGCTTCTCCCACAAATAGATAAGGCGAAAAGAAGAGTTCGAAACTCATTCATCTCACATGTTTTCAACTGCTTGGTCAGTAGCACTTTTTCTGTATTATACGAGGGTCATTACGAAAGTAAGTTCTGACTGGTTGCGAAACGAAAACCGCAGTGAAAATCAAAAATGTTTTATTTGCAACAGTTAATTGCATGTTACAGCTATTTCTCAAGATAGTCGCCGCTCCGACTTAAAATTTTGCTGTAGCGTTGTAACAACCTTCCAGTTCCCTCGTCGCAGAAGGCAGAGGCATGTGGTTTCGCCAGTTCTCTGCTCTCGTCTACAGCTCGTTGTCTGCGTCCAAATAGTGCTTTCATGGCCAGCGATTCATGTGAGCACAGATGGAACTCAGGACGAGGCTGTTATACACTCCTGGAAATGGAAAAAAGAACACATTGACACCGGTGTGTCAGACCCACCATACTTGCTCCGGACACTGCGAGAGGGCTGTACAAGCAATGATCACACGCACGGCACAGCGGACACACCAGGAACCGCGGTGTTGGCCGTCGAATGGCGCTAGCTGCGCAGCATTTGTGCACCGCCGCCGTCAGTGTCAGCCAGTTTGCCGTGGCATACGGAGCTCCATCGCAGTCTTTAACACTGGTAGCATGCCGCGACAGCGTGGACGTGAACCGTATGTGCAGTTGACGACTTTGAGCGAGGGCGTATAGTGGGCATGCGGGAGGCCGGGTGGAGGTACCGCCGAATTGCTCAACACGTGGGGCGTGAGGTCTCCACAGTACATCGATGTTGTCGCCAGTGGTCGGCGGAAGGTGCACGTGCCCGTCGACCTGGGACCGGACCGCAGCGACGCACGGATGCACGCCAAGACCGCAGGATCCTAGGCAGTGCCGTAGGGGACCGCACCGCCACTTCCCAGCAAATTAGGGACACTGTTGCTCCTGGGGTATCGGCGAGGACCATTCGCAACCGTCTCCATGAAGCTGGGCTACGGTCCCGCACACCGTTAGGCCGTCTTCCGCTCACGCCCCAACATCGTGCAGCCCGCCTCCAGTGGCGTCGCGACAGGCGTGAATGGAGGGACGAATGGAGACGTGTCGTCTTCAGCGATGAGAGTCGCTTCTGCCTTGGTGCCAATGATGGTCGTATGCGTGTTTGGCGCCGTGCAGGTGAGCGCCACAATCAGGACTGCATACGACCGAGGCACACAGGGCCAACACCCGGCATCATGGTGTGGGGAGCGATCTCCTACACTGGCCGTACACCACTGGTGATCGTCGAGGGGACACTGAATAGTGCACGGTACATCCAAACCGTCATCGAACCCATCGTTCTACCATTCCTAGACCGGCAAGGGAACTTGCTGTTCCAACAGGACAATGCACGTCCGCATGTATCCCGTGCCACCCAACGTGCTCTAGAAGGTGTAAGTCAACTACCCTGGCCAGCAAGATCTCCGGATCTGTCCCCCATTGAGCATGTTTGGGACTGGATGAAGCGTCGACTCATGCGGTCTGCACGTCCAGCACGAACGCTGGTCCAACTGAGGCGCCAGGTGGAAATGGCATGGCAAGCCGTTCCACAGGACTACATCCAGCGTCTCTACGATCGTCTCCATGGGAGAATAGCAGCCTGCATTGCTGCGAAAGGTGGATATACACTGTACTAGTGCCGACATTGTGCATGCTCTGTTGCCTGTGTCTATGTGCCTGTGGTTCTGTCAGTGTGATCATGTGATGTATCTGACCCCAGGAATGTGTCAATAAAGTTTCCCCTTCCTGGGACAATGAATTCACTGTGTTCTTATTTCAATTTCCAGGAGTGTAGGTTGTGTTGTGCGTGATAAAACACTTCCCATCGGAAACGCTGCAGGAGCATCTTCATTGCCCCTGCAGAGTGCAGCCGACAATTGTCATGAAGAAGGAAACGCGTGGCAGTTATGTTACGTGGACTGCACGACATCAGCGGAAATCTCCCACCAGCCCCTCACACTTGGCAGGAGACTCTGTTTTCCAGGCATATTCACGTGCTCACTGTACGCTTAGAATTCAAAGGAGCCACGCGCCGCGATCCACAGGTGTACTAGAGATACTACCCGACACATCTGTGCAAAACGTCATCGGATTTTCACAGTGGTTTCCATTTCGCAACCGATCGGAATCTACTTTCAAAGAGCCCTCGTGTATTGTGGTTGAAATAAAACTGACCCGAAAATAATTCACGCATCTTAAGATAGACAACCCAGCTTACAGTGTAGGCACACAATGTGAGTGAAGTAAGTTGGGTTGCCTGTATTAAAGTGCATAAAATATTTCCGGGGTTATTTTTATTTTGCCTGCTCTATACAAGGAATCCATACAGCATATAAAATGACGCTAACTGATCAAATACGCTTATACAGTAATGGAGCAGACGCCATGCTGCTGCCGATTCTGACGCTGTACTAATGCAAGTCTACTCATCCAAAAATGGGCATAAGGGCCATAAACTGGTCATGGCAGTAAAGTGTAACCTCTGAAAATATTTGTCGCTTGTTGTGGCTGTATCCCTCAACAATGTATAATATTCTTTTAGAATTCCTTTTCGTCACTGTAGCTTACAATCAGTTTTCGTGGTGGTAGTATCCGTTCCCTCACTGTATTACAACGTAGCAACAGGTGGACACACGAATTTCACCACAACTATCACACAGTGCAAGGAAATGCTGTACTCGAAACAGAAGCGACGCAACAGTCTGACATACAATGCCAGCGAAATACCCTTCCGTTCTGCCTTTCAGAGGACAGAGCGAAGTAATCTGCGGAGACTGAATTATTCTTCGGCTTCGGTGAAGCGTTAAACAGGCCTGTGTCTACGTCACTATAGAGGCCGCTTAACACTGCGAAATGGAATTCTCGATAAGCTCCGTCTGTAATTAGACTGGTGTCGAGCAGGCGTTAAACACCAGTCGTGGCGCCTCCGCAGTCTGTTAGCACACATCTCATCTCTCCGCTCGCGAGTGCCAAGTGGAATGAGCCGGGATGAAGCTCGCGTTTTGATGGAGGCAAGCCGTAGATGGCGAAGCATTTGTGATTCTGACGAGGCAAGGCTTACGTTTCAGAGTTTAATGGTGTTCTGGTGTACCAGCAAGTATTACTGACTTCAGTGTGTCACTGAAATACACATTCAACGTATAACAGTTCTAGGAGATATGTTGGTGGCATTACAAAGGAAACCAGAACCCAACAGAATTATCGTCTCCACTAGTCTTCCGGTCCAGATGGTATACCAATCAGGTTCCTTTCAGAGTATGCAGACACAATAGCGCCTTTCTTAGCAATCACATACAACCGCTCACTTGACGAAAGGTCTGTTGCTAAAGACTGGAAAGTAGCAGAGGTCACACCAGTATTCAAGAAAGGAAATACTAGTAACCCATTGAATTACAGACCCATATCACCGACCTCAATTTGCAGTAGGATTTTGGAGCATATACTTACTCGAACATTATAAATCACCTTGAAGAAAATGACTTATTGATACATAACCAACACGGATGCAGAAAATCGTTCTTGTGCAACACATCTAGCTCTTAATTCCCATGAAGTAATGATTGCTGTCGACAAGGGATCTCATATCGATTCCTTATTCCTAGATTTCCAGAAGGCTTTTGATATCGTTCCTCACAAGCAACTATTAATCAAATTGCGTGCTTATGGAGTATCGTCTCAGTTGTGTGACTGGATTCGTGATTTCGTCTCAGAGGGGTCACAGTTGGAGCGATAGACGGTAAATCATCGAGTAGAACAGAAGTGATATCCGGCGTTCCGCAAGGTAGTGTCATGGGCCCTCTGCTGTTCCTGATTTACATAAATGATCTAGCTGATAATCTGAGCAGCCCCCTAACATTATTTGCAGATGACGCTGTAATTTACCGTCTAGTAAAATCATCAGACGATCAATTCCAATTACAAAATGATCTAGAGAGAATTTCTATATGGTGTGAAAAGTTGCAATTTGCACTAAGCAAAGAAAAGTGTGATGTAATCCATATGGGTACTAAAAGAAATCGGATAAATTTTGGGTATACGATAAATCGCACAAATCTAAGGGCTGTCAATTCGACTAAATACCTGTTGTTGTTGTTGTTGTTGTGGTCTTCAGTCCTGAGACTGGTTTGATGCAGCTCTCCATGCCACTCTATCCTGTGCAAGCTTTTTCATCTCCCAGTACCTACTGCAACCTACATCCTTCTGAATCTGCTTAGTGTATTCATCTCTTGGTCTCCCTCTACGATTTTTACCCTCCACGCTGTCCTCCAATACTAAATTGGTGATCCCTTGATGCCTCAGAACATGTCCTACCAACCGATCCCTTCTTCTGGTCAAGTTGTGCCACAAACTTCTCTTCTCCCCAATCCTATTCAATACTTCCTCATTAGTTATGTGATCTACCCATCTAATCTTCAGCATTCTTCTGTAGCACCACATTTCGAAAGCTTCTATTCTCTTCTTGTCCAAACTATTTATCGTCCATGTTTCACTTCCATACATGGCTACACTCCATACGAATACTTTCAGAAATGACTTCCTGACACTTAAATCAATACCGGATGTTAACAAATTTCTCTTCTTCAGAAACGCTTTCCTTGCCATTGCCAGCCTACATTTTATATCCTCTCTACTTCGACCATAATCAGTTATTTTGCTCCCCAAATAGCAAAACTACTTTACTACTTTAAGTGCCTCATTTCCTAATCTAATTCCCTCAACATCACCCGACTTAATTAGACTACATTCCATTATCCTTGTTTTGGTTTTGTTGATGTTCATCTTATATCCTCCTTTCAAGACACTGTCCATTCCATTCAACTGCTCTTCCAAGTCCTTTGCTGTCTCTGACAGAATTACAATGTCATCGGCGAACCTCAAAGTTTTTATTTCTTCTCCATGAATTTTAATACCTACCCCGAATTTTTCTTTTGTTTCCTTTACTGCTTGCTCAATATACAGATTGAATAACATCGGGGAGAGGCTACAACCCTGTCTTACTCCCTTCCCAACCACTGCTTCCCTTTCATGTCCCTCGACTCTTATAACTGCCATCTGGTTTCTGTACAAATTGTAAATAGCCTTTCGCTCCCTGTATTTTACCCTTGCCACCTTTAGAATTTGAAAGAGAGTATTCCAGTCAACATTGTCAAAAGCTTTCTCTAAGTCTACAAATGCTAGAAACGTGGGTTTGCCTTTCCTTAATCTTTCTTCTAAGATAAGTCGTAAGGTCAGTATTGCCTCACGTGTTCCAGTGTTTCTACGGAATCCAAACTGAACTAAATACCTAGGACTTACAATTACGAGCAACTTAAATTGGAGAGACCACATATATAATATCGTAGAGAAGACGAAACAGAGACTGCACTTTGTTGGCAGAACACTCAGAAGATGCGACAAACCCACTAAAGAGACAGCCTACATTACACTTGTCCGTCCTCTGCTGGAATATTGCTGCGTGGTGTGGGATCCTTACCGGGTAGGATTCACGAAGGACATCGAAAAAGTGCAGTTTCGTGTTATCGCGCAATAGGGGTGACAGTGTCACTGATATGATACGCGAGTTGGGGTGGCAGTCACTGAAACAAAGGCGGTTTCCTTTGGGGCGAGATCTATTTACAAAATTTCAATCACTAACTTCCTCTTCCAGATGCGAAAATATTTTGTTGACACCTACCTACGTGGAGAGAAATGATCATCATGATAAAATAATAGAAATCAGAGCTCGAACGGAAAGATTTAGGCGTTCCTTTTTCCCACGCGCCATTCGAGATTGAAATGGTAGAGAAGTAGTACGAAAATGGTTCGACGAAGCCTCTGCCAGGCGCTTAGGTGTGAATTGCAGAGTAACCATGTAAATCTAGATGTAGATGTAGGTTTTGTCACTGCAGGAAAATATGAGTATCTATACAGACCTGCAGCACATATTTATGTGTAGTCTACAAACACGCCGGATGTTACATATTCTGAACAAGATACTCGTAAAACTGTACCATTCGGACTTGTGTATCTCCTTTATGTTGGTCTCATTTTGTGATGCGGAATATGCTGTTAACTTCTTCAGATTTACGGAACTCGTGGGCGTTCTCGCAGAATCCACTTACCGTTGAATTACATTTTTCCTATCCCTTATACATTCCCTCTTCTCCTTATTCACAATGTCACTGATTTTCTATCTTAAAAATCACATGCTGTGATACATGCATATAGAGTCAGCTTTACCTACGATGATGATGTAGGCTGAAACAATGAATTATAGTTTGTACAAGCGCCGGGATTCGAAATCCGGTCTCCTGAAAATTGTTATGCAGTTCAGTTCGCATTGGGTTTAGTGATAAACAAAAAATTATCCGTCTAAATTTACTGTTAAACAGTGGTGTACGTCTTGTTTCCTTGCATATCGGCAGTGCAGCAGAGCAACATAGACATTTCTCAACTGACAATGTGCCTAAATTCTTCGTATTCTTGAAAAATCCACTGGGATCGTAGTGTACTCCAAGAATTTTTGTGGTATTTGATGAAAAATTGGAAGAAAGTATGTAACAGTTTCGATCTCTCAATGCTTACGATCGTATTGTTTAAATATGACGCCTGCAAAATATGTGGTGATTTCGTACTCAGAATAATATTTTACCGTTAGTAAATCATGTGTTTGTTTATACAGTGCGGCAGAGATGCCTGGAAAATGGTAGCAACAAGCAGTCTAGAGATTGTCAATTTTTGTACACGTTCTCGTTCAAGATATTGTTTATACAGTGCGGCAGAGATGCCTGGAAAATGGTAGCAACAAGCAATCTAGAGATTGGCAATTTTTGTACACGTTCTCGTTCAAGATATTCAGTAATTGTCATTAATTTTCTGGAAAACATAAGAATTGATTGAGACTCACGTTGGGTTGTCATAGTAACGAAGTGGTCAGAATAGGTGATTGAGTTGTAGTGGAATGTCGTTTTTTACGGTAAAAAAGTACCTTACTGTGGCTACTTTTAATTGTAGGACAGAAATGAACAGAACATCTTCGTGTAATGAAAAATTGTACAGTACATAACTCAAAGTGAATGACGCCCTAAGTACCACTCTATGTTCTAATGTCATGGTTGCAAAGCTTCACAGAAGTTAAGTGTATTGGATCCCATTGGCTCAGCTCATGTTGACTCAGTACTGATTAATGGTGCCAAAACTGGTTGCAAAGCTACACAAAAGTTAACACTGTACTGGATGTCATTAACAGAGCTTATGTTAAGTCAGTACTCACTCTGCAAATCACATTTAAGTGCCTGACAGAGGGTTCATCGAATCACCTTCACAATTCTCTATTATTCCGATCTCGTATAGCGGGCGGAAAGAATGAACACCTATATATTCCCGAACGAGCTCGGATTTCCCTTATTTTATCGTGGTGATCGTTCCGCCCTATGTAGGTTGGAGTCAACAAAATATTTTCGCATTCGGAGGAGAAAGTTGGTGGCTAGAATTTTGTGAGAAGATTCCGTCGCAACGAAAAATGCCTCTTTTAATGATTTCCAGCCGAAATCCTGTATCATTTCTGTGACAATCTCTCCCATATTTCGCCATAATACAAAACGTGCTGCCCTTCCTTGAACTTTTTCGATGTACTCCGTCAGTTCTACCTGGTAAGGATCCCACACCGCGCAGCAGTATTCTAAAAGCGGACGGAGAAGCGTAATGTAGGCAGTCTCCTTAGTAGGTCTGTTACATTTTCTAAGTGTCCTGCCAGTAAAACGCAGCCTTTGATTAGCTTTCCCCACAACATTTTCTATGTATTCTTTCCAATTTAAGTTGTTCGTAACTGTAATACCTAGGTATTTAGTTGAATTTACGGCTTTTAGATTAGATTGATTTATCGTGTAACCGAAGTTCTACGTATTCCTTTTAGCACTCATGTGGATGGCCACACACTTTTCGTTATTTAGGGTCAACTGCCACCTTTCGCACCATTCAGATATTTTTTATAAATCGTTTTGCAGTTTCTTTTGATCTTCTGATGATTTTATTAGTCGATAAACGACATCGTCATCTGCCAACAACCGAAGACGGCTGCTCAGTTTGTCTCCCAGATCGTTTATATAGATAAGGAACAGCAAAGGGCCTGTAACACTACTTTGGGGAACGCCTGAAGTCACTTCTGTTTTACTCGATGACTTTCCGTCAATTACCACGAAATGTCGTCTGGTGACAGCCGTGTGCTGAACCGCCACTTCCGCCATGCTTGGCCTCCCAGGTCCCCAGACGTCAATCCACGTGGTTACTGGTTGTGGAGTTACATGGAGTCACGAACATTGCACAATCGTCCAGCCACATTACGGATGCTAACAGACAACACCCGACAGCAATTTCTCACCACACCTACTGATATGCCGTGTATGTCGCTATGCTATTCACAACATTGTTCCTAGACTAAAGGTATTGTTCATGAATGATGGCCTACATGTAGAGCACTCGTTGTAAATACCATAACATCTTATTTGCTGAAAATCAATTGTTACGCTAATTATTGCTTTTGTTTCATATGAAGCGCTGTCGGTTGGTCATTTGGTGCCCTTTGTTTGGTTTCAATAAAACTCCATGCCGTTCGAAGCTTACGTGTCAAATTTTACTTCTCTGCCTACATCATTCCGTGAAGAATTGAATTTCCCGAATTTCCAAATGTTAACGGACTTTTGGGTCACCCAGCTGTATTGAGGGAAACCCTCACACAGGCAGTTCATCGGACGACGCTATAGAAAAGAGCTGGCCACAGCATGCAAAACTTCACGGGTGCACAATGCGCTCCACACTGCCATACGAGGCTCCGTTTGTCTCTGCACTTCTCGGCTTTGCTCGGTCCTTCTCGGAACTACTGGGTACAGCCCGACATTACGTTTAGCGGTGCGATGCGACACTGTTTCTTCCGGCGTTTGCTGCCGAATCATGCTGCCGGCACGACTTTCTTCGGTTCCAGTGAATAATGGTATCAGTGATGTTTTCCTTCGTTATTTATTCGTGACATAGAGGTGGTTCCAAGGTCCTGCGGTTGTTTGTACGAAAAGAGACAAAACATGGTTCGAATGGCTCTGAGCACTGTGGACTCAACTGCTGAGGTCATCAGTCCCCTAGAACTTAGAACTACTTAAACCTAACTAACCTAAGGACAATACACCCATCCATGCCCGAGGCAGGATTCGAACCTGCGACCGTAGCGGTCGCGCGGTTGCAGACTGTAGCGCCTAGAACCGCTCGGCCACTCAGGCCGGCACGAAAAGAGACAGCCTAAGCGATCTACAATCGCAATCTTTAAAAATGAATGGAAGTCACACAAGGGATGTATGAGTGTTCTCAGTGTCGATTATCCAGCCGCATAATCAACAGGTCCCGCAAATTTACCTGAGAACACCACTATAAAACCAGGCGGAAAGAGTTTAAATATGTAATTGACGAAAGAGTAAAAAATTACTACGATCGATAGGCGTTTTATATCGGACTTTTTGTTCTGTGCATCCAGAAGCACCTTCCGCTAAATTGTCATGCGTGGAGCACTTGATGAAACTGGCGGTGCGAATAGTAAATTTTCTGCAGTCACAGGTATTGCTACAACGTCAACAGTTTTTGATGGAACTGAACAAACAGGCAGGGGGGGGGGGGGGGTGTACTCAACACACATGCCCTTCCGTATCTACATCTGAGGGCTGAGGATAACACGGCGGCCGGTCGGTACCGTTGGGCCTTCAAGTCCTCTTCTCTGGGTGTTTTTTGTCAAAGGGTATGGATACGTTATATATTGCGTTGGTGAAGTCGAGGGACGCCCGGTACGAGTTTCCCATTTAAGACCTGCTATTAATTAGTTTCTGAAGGAAAAAGGGAAGCAGGAACAATCAATACAACATCCAGAATGGAAAGCACACTTCTGACTTTAAGTGAACTTCACTGCACACTATCTACAGTAGAACACAGCAAGGTGATAAAAAATTAATTTCTGGATGACCTAAACGGATTCACATGTTTTCACTAGTGTCTGCGACTATTTTCGTGATCGCAGCCACATTTTGAAGCGTTTCTTCGTGTATAAAGTGAACCCCTATCATAAAGGAATCAGCCAATATCGCTGTTCACATTTGCACTGATAATACCAGATTCCAGCTGGACAGCTTTGCTGCAGACAAGAATGAGTACATGTGAATACTCCCGCGACCGTGAAATTAATCGCAAAACATAAATATGAACAAATAAATTAGAAACGGGGCGTAGTAGTGCAACTGCTGTTTCCAGAATGAACTGGAGCAACCTCACTGGAAAGATATTTTTGGAAGGTACACACTTCCAACACGGTTTGGAGAAAACAATGTCCAGTCGTCTCGGAAAGGGTAAAAACTTGTATGGTTTTCGAGGGCATGTTACATCAGTCTTTCTGAAAAGTAGTGCAAGTTCAGGTAACTAAGATGGAGGTGAATAGCGATCACGAGCTGAACTGCAAGGGCTCAGTAATACTGAAACCTGGTGACTGGTGGTGGCCAGCAGAGATGCAACAGTTCATCCTCCTGTTGGCGAAACAAGCCCTGGGCGATGCGAGCTTTGTGAACGGCGGCCTTGTCGTCCTGGGTCGCAGCATTACCACTGTGGAACTGATGAGCCAGAGATGTCACATAATCATCGGCAGTAATGCGACCTTGCAGAGTAACCTGCGACCCACGAAATACCACGATACGGCTGCCAAAAGCACCACCGAACTCCCCTCATGTTTGACTCTTGAGACGTAAACTAGGCGAGAAATTGTAAAACAGTCCAAGGGAAGATTTATCCAAAAAATGTCTCTGTTCCATTGCTCCATAGCCCAGGATTTATGACCTTCCTGCTGTGGGCGTTTGCAGTGGTTTAGCAATTCCCTCTCGCCCTCCAATTCCCTGCTTTTGGAGCTCCCTCGTGCTGTTTAGGTACGACATTCAGTTATGCAGTGACTTTTCCAACTGTTTCTTTAAAGTCAGTATCGCAATTTGACTGTTGTTAATTTTCAGTGTTACATTTACTGTTACACTATCATGATTTCGGCTTCAAAGTGCCATTATCAAGTGTTTTAAGTGTTATACAGTGCCTAAGATGGCATACTCTCATATTTAAAATACACTATTAGACACATTGTCTAACGGTTGATATTTCTGATAGTCAAGACGGTATACTCAGTGTTGAAACAAAGCAATAGGCTTCACCACAAATATCGACCCTTAGACAATGTGTCTAATAGTGTATTTTAAATACGAGAGTATGCCATCTTAGGCACTGTATAACACTTAAACCACTTGATAATGGCACTTTGAAGCCGAAATCATGACAGTGTAAGTGTAACACTGAAAATAATCAAGAGTATAATGGTGGTACTGACTTTAAAGAAATATATTATGACTGTGGTCCCGCATTGTGAAAAAAATTGTTTTCCAACTTTCGTCCTATTATTTTTTCTCACAATCTCCTTCAGTAACCAGCCATCATGAGCACTCAACACACACTTTCGTACGCGTTGTAACTTGGTGGTTTTTCTTCGCTTTCTCTGTAAGCGGTATAAATCTTCGCTACGGTGCCACAAACATTTCAGCTATCTTCATTACGGACGCACCCACCACACGAGCACGTACAATTTGCGCACGTGAGTGTTCACTCAGCTTCGTCATAAACCACTCACAACTACACGGAACACTGCTCTGACCACCATGACACTTGCAGTGTACTGTGGACATTTCAGGGGTGCCGTTCGTAGTCAAATAAAACAGCGCAACCTGCAGGCTTCACTAGCATCTGCTGTTACGTTCAAGCAAGCGTTCCTCGCGGTCTTGCCGTATTTTTGCCCAAACCCTGTGCGTTGTTACAGGCTTAGTATGATGGAGATGCTCGTCCAACTCTAGGGTTAGCCGCCACAAGAAAGGAGTTGTGTTTAAAGGCGAGGTACACTGGTGAAATACCGAGAACGTACGTTCAAGTCGACCAACATATAGCTTCTTCAAACGTATACCTCACGAAAACACCTTAATGGTAAAATCAGACAGATTCCCGCACATACATATAATTAATAACAGTTGACATATCCGTGCATTCGTGACTGGTGCAGGAATATGAGCGAGTGACAGTGGTACGTAAAGTATCCTCTGCCACACTCCGTAATGTGTCTCGTGGAGTACAACAGATTTAGACGTTCGTAGCCGCACTGTTCAGTCACGCAGGTAGTGGAAAAGGCTGCTGGAGTACAGCGTTCAGTGAATGAGGTTTCTATCCTCGCTTTGACACTCGAAGCCCGTCCCACATTTCGTCCGAGTTCTTCGTTGGTTGGTTGGTTGGTTTGGGGAAGGAGACCAGACAGCGTGGTCATCGGTCTCATCGGATTCGGGAAGGAAGTCGGCCGTGCCCTTTCAGAGGAACCATCCCGGCATTTGCCTGGAGTGATTTAGGGAAATCACGGAAAACCTAAATCATGATGGCCGGACGCGGGATTGAACCGTCGTCCTTCCGAATGCGAGTCCAGTGTCTAACCACTGCGCCACCTCGCTAGTTCTTCGTTGTCGTCGTGGAACGTCATGATGTAGAGAAATAACAGGAAAAGAAAAAGAAAAAGAAATAGAGCACAAGTAGTTGTGATGAACGCAGTTGAGATGGAAGGAAGTAGGTCCTGTTTGCCCAGGATACAGAACACGTCAGAAAACAAGAATACACAATAAAAATTTACAAAGAAAAGCAGATATGATAATCTAACTTCCGTTTTTTCCAAGTGTTATGGTCCTCGATGATGTGTAATAAGTAAAAAATATCTTAAACATATTTTCATTTAAAACGTAAAAGCACACTTGTCACAAAACGTGTCAACGTTCAGTACATTGAGGTTCACATGACAATTATTGGGCTATTGTAGCCAATCATTATCAGACTGAAGAATCATTTTAAAACACTTGTTTACAGTTATCGCATACTGCACCGAATTTGTTCACAAATAGTGGTTCAGATGGCTCTAAACACTATGGGACTTAGCATCTGAGGTCATCAGTCCCCTAGACTTAGAACTACTTAACCTAACAAACCTAATGACATCACACACATCCATGCCCGAGGCTGGGTTCGAACCTACGACCGTAGCAGCAGCGCGGTTCCGGACTGAAGCGCATAGGGCCGCCCGACCACAGCGGCCGGCGCGCACACAAGTCAGGTTGTACGTATCACTCACGTTGTTTGATATTATTCACAACATACACGCATAAGTAGATACTTCTACGAAATTCATCAATGGAGTAAAGAGGATTGCCACCAATAAGAACATTAGGCTCCTCTTAAACTCAACTTTATTACTAGTTAAATTTCTTACGTTTGCTAGAAAGTTCTTGAAAATGTGTGTTCCTGATTAAAGGATACCTTCCTGGACCAAAGTAAGAGACTTTAAATCTTTATGAAAATTATTCTTGTTCCTAGTATTGATTCCATGAAATGAATAGTTGATCTGAAAAGGAGATATGTTTTTAATCACAAATTTCGTTAAGTAATAACCAAATTGGAAAGCATTAGTTAGTGTAGTATACAATGTTGGACAGGTCTCTGCAGAACGTTCCTGTGTTCATGCCCAGAATAATTCGTATTACATGTTTTTGGCCTCTGAAAGCTTTACCTTGTCATGATGAGTTACCCCAAAAGATAATGCTGTCTGTTATTATGAAATGGAAATAAGCGAAGCATGTTAGCTTTTTCTTTTATATGACGTATGTCTGACAACATTCGCACTGCTACTAGAGATTCGTTTAGGCGCTTCAGCAGTTCTGACATACACCACCCAGTTGAATTTATTATGAAGCTGTAGTCCCAAGAATGTAACACTCTCTATTTCTTGTATCATCCGTATACACATCATATTACAAATTTTCTGCTACGATGTAGAAGGATAAGTGTATCAATTTTAGGTAAGGGTCCGTAGTCTGTAAACGACCGAGTCAGAAGTTATAAGCAGAAACTCGTTCTGATACGTCTGACAGTCGAATACGTGTGCCCGTACTGCCGTTACTAAGACTGTAGAATAGGCAACTTTCAGACGTGGCAGTATCGATCCAAACAAGAACAAATTCTGGTAAATATGGGTTCTAAAATGCATACCTTAATAGCTTTGACGAGTTGTGCGCCTTGGGTAATTTGCAACAAATCTCTTCTACAGAACGAATGCCCCGTAGCCATTAAGGTACACATTAAAATACCCATATTCATTGGACGTCTTCCTTTTGGCCGTTACTGTCTCCTCCACACATACTGACACCAAAGAGCTTCCAGTTTCACAGTACTGAAGATGAACAAGAGCACATAGCTCTAGAAACATGCGTCTTAGAGATGGTGTTTACGAGACATTATTATGCTGCATACCACCACATCTCAAAGCAACCTGCGGTACAATCTCAACGACAACAGTGCCGGAACGTGTATTCTACTGTGAGAGGTATCAGAACGATTTTCGCTTACATTTTTGGACCCGGCCGTTTCCGAACCAAGGTCGCTTACATCAAGCTCGTACGTTTATCCTTATCCATCAACTTTGAAAATCTGTAACATTATTACGTAATCTCCCTGTACAGGCTGGAAACTTCTTGTAAGTTTAAAAGGCGTATAGCGTGCTTTTTTTAAAAAAAAATTAGTTACAAATACTTTTTTAGGAATGGTTTAATATTTTTAATGAAAATTTCGTTAGCCCATGTTTCTGAGATTACATTCGATTTGTTATTTATTACAATTTTGAAGGGACACGAGGCAGGAAACCACAGACTGCACATCAGACGAAAAAATTATGATAAAAAGGATTTCGCTGCGTGAAGTTTCCTTGCAGACTGGTGGAAAGAGCGACTGCCATTGGACCTCTAAATCTGCCACATATTTCCGATGACAATCGATTACCCATCCAGCGAGCGGCGCTATAACGCTACGTCGTCACCTGCGTGTTTCCACCGGTGGGACATGGGGCGAAAGGGGTGGGCGGCCTGGCCTCACCTCTGCGCTGCTTTTATTGCTCCCTTTACACGTCACCGGCGCAAGGAGGGGGTGAGGGGGTGGCCGCGCCCGCTACTACCCCCAGTTAATACCGGACGCCGCTGTCAGCGCTGCGTCCGTCATCCCCTGTCGCCGTACTGGCCGGCCTCTGTGACCGACTGTCGCGTGACGGTGACCGAGCTCTGCGAGTCGTGACGCATGGTCGCCGCCGGAGAGAGAGAGAGAGAGAGAGAGAGAGAGAGAGAGAGAGAGGGGGGGGGGAGAGACAGGAGCCTGCAGTCTGGAATTAGTTATACCCCGCCTACACCACAACTCTGTCCTGTCCCTCTGCAATTTACATAGTACCTGCGCGCGAGGTCAGTAAGGACGCGTTGTTCCTTATTCATGCGGCTTTGGTCCATGAATACAGCGGCCAGTTTGTTTATCTGCGGGCCGTGACTGAGCGTAGGCGCCCTTTGCAGCTGAACCGGTGTTAACCTGACGAGGGGTACCCTGCAGCGAAACGCCTGTCATCAGTCTGTGTCACCCAGTGTCGTGTATTCGTAAAAAATCAAACCGGACGAATGTGTCGCTTGGCCTAATATTTTTGAAAATTTTCATCAGAGGTTGCGCAGTGGACAAAAAAGATAGGGAGGGTAGACTGTAATATCTTGTCACATGCTCAGACTGGACAAAAGTGCAGAAGTAAGTCGACTCTTGTTCGAAAACCATCCCGTTATACGCCTCAAGTGACTTACGAACAAAAGGGAAAACTATCTGATAATTGATAGGCAGGAATAAGAATCTAAGGTACGTGGCCCCAAATAAAGCGAGGTAAATAATAAGACTAGTGGAAAATGTACGCTAGAAAACTTCTGGATGGCAGCACCTACTTGATAATGAAGTAACTCTGGTCGCCTTAGAGGAGGTTGTTTCTTCTAGCAGGATTCAGCGTCCCTGTATAATCACTTGGTTTGGTGTGTAATATGTTGTGATTTGTGCAGAAAAGTTCGTTTCGGATAAACTTCAATTGTTTGCACACGATTTCAAAGCTTATTTAATGCTACTTTAGTATTTCACTGTGTAATGTATTAATATTTGGGCATTTAGATATCAACTAAAAAATTTGGTCATAGGGCTGTGCAACCAACAAGACCAGGTGTGGTCTAACTAGATACTCTCATGCCATTATTCATCTTAGCTTCCTTAGAAAGTCTATTAGTGGGGTATGTGTAGCAATTATAAAATTTCAGTGATTTTACACTGTTTTGTTACATTATTTCATGAGCCTCCATAGATGGCTGCCGATTAAATTTTCTATAATTCCAATCCAGGCAGTCTCAATACTGCTTTTTTTGATAAATTTTAATTTTTGTAAGGGATATAAACTGACTGTAATTAATGGCATATAATACATAAGTTCACTAGAGAATTTTTATTCTCTTTAGTAGTGAAGCATGTGTAACAGAAGCGAACCTTACGGATAAAGGAGCAGAGTGTGTTGCATTTAGCAGCTGTTGTGATGGCATATCGATGATAAACGCACCAAAAACGTTTCATGTTCCCAGACGGAAACTTCTCAAACACGTTATCTCCGCAATATCTGAAAGGAGTTTACGACGACGTTGTACTGCAGCATAGAGTAAGAGGAGGAACTATGGCGTAGAATTTTTCGACACGTACGTATTGCAATGCCTGTCATAAGCAGAATTTTCAACGTATAAAGCAGGACTTCTCTTTTATTTGTTTATTTATTTATTTGCTGACTACTTTATGACTCTACAACAAGTAATGGGTAATGGCAAGTAATGGATCAAATCGGTGTACCTAATAAATCTCATCTGCTGTACAATGTTGTATAGAAACGTAGACTTACGTTGCACCACCAGCAGTAAGTGCTTACACGTAAAGGAGCTAAACGGGTTCATTTGGTAGCTCCAGAACACGCAGATAACGCAACAGTTGTTACATGAAGAAATTCTTTGGGATATTACAAATCTCCCATGAGTTTGTTCGACATTGAGAAGAGAATGTTCCTCCTGACAGCGGATTTGTGATGACGCTGAAAGGGAGCATGGCCATCGAATGTTTTACACAGTAGATCGACCATTTCTCCCAGCATAGGCCAAATCTAACACAAATATTACTTATTTGTGATGGGTCTTCTCAAAATCTTGATAATGGTATCGTTTTCAGCAGCGGAAAGACAAAACATTACTCCATTTCGTCTACCCAGTTATTCTACCGACGAACTGCAACCACTAGACAAAATCCTTAGAGACGTATTGAGATGATGAAGTGAGGAAGTACTGGATGTCTCATCCAGAACGTAAAATAAACAGAGCTGCATTTGGGAAAACATTTCTAGAGTTTGGGATAGATCTACGACTGCTGTGAACTTGGTCTTAAATGTTCAAATGCGTGTGAAATGTTATGGGACTTAACTGCTAAGGTCATCAGTCCCTAAACTTACACACTACTTTACCTACATTATCCTAAGGACAAACACACGCACACACCCATGCCCGAGGGAGGACTCGAACCTCCGCCGGCACCAGCCACACAGTCCATGACTGCAGCGCCTGAGACCGCTCGGCTAATCCCGCGCGGTTGTGACCTTGGTATCTGGGTTCATAGCAACTGGGATGTACCCACATACTCCAGACATTACTGCGGTAGTGGCATTCGCTTCCTCAGCTTTGTCCGAGGTCTCACCTAACATTTCTGGGAACAGTTCTCTGCCACCTACACCTGTCGCTCAGACACATCAGTTGCCGAAAGCAAGTGTGCAGACCGTGAAAATTCGTCTGTTTCAAACGCTTCCCAACGTTCTCTAATTGCAGTTCTGTCCACACCTAAAATGAAGCTGCAAAAGGCTTATCGACGTCACGCCTTGAATTCTAGCGGCCTAGCAGTTGTGAAGTCACTAGTCACAAACAACGAGAGTTAAACGACATTGATGGCTAGCAAGCCTACAGGGAACTCGATGGTTAGCAAAAACCAGAGTACCTCCAAGAATCTCTCTCAACCAAGCACAAGTGCCGGTCTATAAAATTCGTCTGTGAGCTGGTATTGATTTGTTTCTGAAGAGGCTCGTGTAGCCCATAAAAGGCTTTGTATTAGGTGATGTTCATGGAGAATGTGTCGGACTAATAACATATTATTCAGACAGTTTCATTTCCCCACAGTGTGAAAATTAATTCATTTTTAAACTTGAATTTGTTATCATCACATAAATTTATCACATAAATGTTCTATTCGGTGTCTTATACGTATTATTTCAGTACATCGTGTAGTCTCGTGCAGTATTAAATTAATTACGGGTAATTTATTATTTGGGAACCATGGTATGGTTTACTGGAAGTACTTTGCCCCTAACAAGGCCATTGCGCGGGGTGAAAGTGTATCACACCAAAATTACATTATACTTCTGGCATAGGTCAACTATCTGTTAAATGAAGTAGTAATATTTTATGCAGACAATTTAAAACTCCTATTGCCGTATGAAAGCTTTATGTCCTCTAAAGACTATTGCAGACATTAGTATGGCCTTATTTGGGTCCCTACCACAATATATTACACACCGTGCCACCTAGCCACCTAGTTCGATTTCTGCATACTTAGTGAATACAGGCTCGGGAAATGTGTGTTAGGTGGAAAATTGAAACTGTATTACACTTCAGGTCAATATATCAGTGAAAGTTCTTTGCCGTTTCCTTCCTCAGAAAGTTATAAAAGTATAAGTATTTTACAGGACCGAGAGAAGTAATCTGCGGCGTGGTATTAGTGTGCGCTTTGGATGAGTCAGATATTAAACTTATCGATTTAGTATCTCACAAAGACGGACACACACACAAGCGGTTAAACTACAGATAATCAGACCAGGAAAAGTGCAAGTTCAAGAACAGAAAACAGACACACAGGAAGTCCCGATGCAGAGTCACTCGCTGCTGAAAGAAAACAACTGAGGAACACTTCGTGTGATAGGTGGTAGTGGGAAAAACCGACTGAAAAAAATCGATTCAGTCGATTGTTGGGAAACGATCGACTCATATGCTTGTTGTTTTAAGTGTCGATTTGAGTAAAACCGGTCTGTGAGAGCAACTGAACGAGGGCAAACGTTCCATCATTTTGCCATTGTTAAATCATTGTTATTGACTGTACTCTGTCGTGGTCTGTCGTCGCTTTCAAGTTGTTAGCACTTCACGATAGATGATAAGTTCAAGGATGCTGCCAACAACTGGCTGAAGCACCGGACTGCACTATTCGCTGACGAAGGCATACTGAAGCTGATGACTTGGTACGACAAGTGTTTGAAGCCAGGTGGCGACTTTGTGGAAAAATTATGTCAACTTTTTAGTACAAATTGTGCAGTTTTCTTCCAATAGCCAGTCGGAGATTAATTTGTGAACAGCCGTGTTAATATCATCTTATACGACTGACTGAAACTTTAGAAATTCAGATAGGTAGTTACAGGGACCAATGACGGAAGACATTGGAATCTATGATGTTAGGCCATTTATGGTGGGAAAAGAAACCAGAATTCCTTTCCTGTGGCTGGAGGATCGATAGTAATGATTTCTGCTGCTAGAGAGATGCCTCTATAATTCACTGCCCTGACTCTACTAACCATCTGGCATCCATGCAAAAAAGTCATTTAGAAAGAAGCACTTATTTTCGTAAAAGCTATTTCACGTGTTCGGCGATTTTTGTTTCAGCTAGTCTACGTTCTAAATGATAATGAATACCATAGCAGGCAGTTCAGTTGATGAGATACAGGCATCTCTATAAGGGCCAATGACAGAAATTGGACGTACAAATACAGGCATAAGGAAGGTAACTGCGAAGAAATCTTGGGTACCAGTAAAAATATCTCGATTCCTTGAAAGAAGAAAGTGCAAAACGCTCAGGAAAAGACAGAAAGACAGCAATATACGCTCGTGTTCAAAATTATAGCAAAAGTCGCTGTTTCCCCATCCTATGTCTGATTCACGGTATAGTTTTACGAACTGTCAATAGACATCCGTACGATCGTGTTCTACACGCAAGATGGCATTCTGGTGAGCAGACAACCACGCCAACGATGACGTCAGGGAACCTATCAAACGGGCTAGTATTTGCCGGGTGGTCCCACATCCACAGTCGCTGTGTACACAGCCACAGACGGTACAATGTGGCACAGAGAAGACGCCTATCGGGCTTCTGCGGTGGAGGGCCACAGGTAGAATGGAAGTAGGACAGTTGCAAACTGATGTGGCCCGATGACTTAATGTGAATCCTTCTACTGCTTCTCGGATGTAGTGGCAGTTTATAGGGACCGAAACTGTATCCCGAAGACCAGGACAATGCCGACCACATGTCGCATAAGAAAGAAAGGACCGTTGTTCGGCTGTAAGGACAAAACGATGCCGCCTTAATACTGCACGGCTACTGGCATCGGACCTCGCAGCATCCATTGGACGTGTTGTATCGAGGCAAACGGTGTACGGAAGAGTTCGACAGAGTGGCCTCTATTGTCGGAGATCTTTTGCATGTGCACCTGTGACAGCCTTCACGTAAGGAAATGTCTAGAGTGGAGTCGTGTACATGCCACCTGGACGGTCGAACTGTTCTTTTCACAGATGAGTCCTGATTTGGTCTGCAGAGTGATTCTCGACGGATTCGCATCTACGCACCTGGACAGAACGTTGAACACGATTTCGGGACACAAACATTGTGGAAAGAGACCGATATGTAGGAGGATCCCTAACGATGTTGGCAGGGATTATTCTGACCACTCGAACATCTCTTCATGAACTTGCACGGTCGAATCGGCAAGGTTTAACTGCTGTCGGGTGTCGTGACGAGATCTCGGGACCTCATGTGCGGTTGTTGCGAGGTGCTGTGGGCCCAGACTCCGTAGTGGTGGACCACAATGCTCGACCTCATAGAGCACAGGTGGCTGATGTTTTCTTGGGAACCGAGCTTATTGAACGCATTGCGTGGCCTGCTCGCTCTCCCGATTTGAGTCCCATAGACACGTCTGGGATGCACTGCGGAGACGGGCTGCATCGCGTCAGCATCCACCTACCACTCTTCAAGACCTGCGAGCAGCTCTGCAGGAATAATGGGTGTTACTGCATCGACATCAGATTGATGGCATCATCCTCAGCATACCCCGTCGTTGTCAGCCCTGTGTTGCTGCCACAGGTGGTCACACTCCATACTGGACGCGTTAACCAGTGGTCGGAATGTGTGTGCAAATCTGTTAAGTTGAGAAAAAAGGAATAACGTTTTTGTCTGCCTTTATCCGTGTTGTAGTTTTTTATTCTTCACATTTTTCCTACTTTGCTAACACGTATTTATAATGTTTTGTGACAAAATAGACACAACCTTGTAAAATTTCTGTTCGTTGCTTTAATTTTGGACTCCAGTGCATGTTACTTGAGAATAAAATGAATACGAAGTGTAGAGAAACTGAGGCGAAATGAGTGCAGGAAAAATGTAAAAATTGGAAAAAATGGTCGTCGTAGGACATATTCTAAACATAGAAAAATAAAAATTTTTTTGTTGATATATATATATATATATATATATATATATATATATATATATATATTATTGAAGAGTAACAGTGAAATGGGAATTCCAAAGACAAGTACAGAAATTGCAGCGTATAGGTGAAAAAGGTCCCTACGAAAGTGGAAGGCTTCCCTGAAGACTTAATATAGGAAGAAACGGAAGTTTATATTGATGTTCCAGGGGATCCGGTTTCGAGTAAGAATTTCCCGACCTTTGGAAGAATTGCAATCAAACAAAACAGATGGGACACACAACATTCCCTCAGAATTTCTAAAATCATTGTGTGAGGTGTCGGCCAAACGACCGTGAGACTGTACGCATAGTACCACTAGACTTTTGGGAAAACATTATTCGCACAACCCTGAGGACGGCAGGAGCAGATAGGTGTGAGAACTTTTCCACAGCCAGCTTGATGGCTCATGTATCCCCCTACGGTTTCTTTCTATGACTTTTTGACAGAGATTTTACGCAGCTAGTAGTAAAATATGATTTGTGATGGGAATAACAAAAAAGACATCTATTACTCCGGAATATCAAACGTTCCTACTGAGTAATCATCCGGATCAAAACGTAGTTAGACACAAATTATGGGACGAAAGAATGCATCATCAAGCATTTCAGAATTTTATTCCCTCTTTCAGGAGAGGAGCTGACGTAAAAAGGAAAATTACTTAATTCTTAGACACCAGTAAGAATCACGTTCCACTGCCACTGAGATTTCGACGACGCTTGTGAAGTGACTCGTGGTTTACTGGCGACTTCAGTTGCAATATAAAAATGAATGGCCCATCGCTTTCGATACATTTCACTCACATGTAAACCACAAAGAGGAGTTAGTGGCTAACTGCGTTTTAGTATAATCCAATGACCTTAGAGTTGTCCTTACATTTGGGCGCGTTAAGAAGGCTGGAAGAAGACACTTCATTCTACCGATATTAAGGCACTCCGACCTTAAAGTACTTAGTAAATTAGAAGTCGGGACTAGAGCCTAACAAGTAAGGAAGATTAGAGCTTAAAGCCCCCTTGGCGACGAGGTAATTAAAGACGGAAGAGGGAGCGCTAGCCCTGAATCGGACGAAGGAGGCGCGTAAAATCGAGCGTGACCTTTCCAGAGTATCCACCCTGGCATTAGGGCCTTAAAGTACTTTGGAAAACCACACAAAAACTAAACCCATGTAGCTGCAAGGAACACTGATTGGGCTCTTTCTCAGTGTCTGATCGACCTACACCAAAGTCGATGCACAAAATTACTGCACAAAACGTACTAAATTATTTTGTACAGTGTGAGCCGCTTAAAAAATTCCCCACCAGATACCAAGTTTAACGTCATACATCGTATGCCCTACGTGCTCAGGAGAACTTTCCGATGCATAATGGCTTTATTGTGAAGGTTTTAATGCTTGGCTGGGCTTGAAAGAGTTACGTGCGGAACTAAAAAACTGAGGATCGAAGTGCCTCGATATCTCTTCGCCAACGGCAGAAGTGAACACCAGAGCAGTTAACTACGCTTGAGGAAGTGGACAATTTTTCGGAGTAAAACAAAATTTTCATGAGAAATACTAAACGAACAAATAGATTTCACCAAGAATTGCCTAAGGCCTCGGTAGTTGGTGGCACACTACAGTTCGTCGCTACACAGTATTCTTTTTCTGATATATGCCGTACCATTCTGTACTTTACTTCCAAGGCTGTGCACATTTGTGTGGCTTCCTCCTATGTTTCTTTTTTCCGCAAGATGATTAAATGTTTAATTATTCACTATACATACAGCGTTATGTGCTCGTATTGGTCACAGACCGGTAGAGTATTCATAAGCTGTTATTCAGCGCTAGATGGTGCTTAGCATAAATGGAAAACACTCCACAAGAGCGTTATTTTAACTGCCACGGTTTGTACGTTGCTTTATTTAAAGTTATTTTCTGATGAAACGTTTGTAGATATAGGTGTACATACATTTTTACAAGGATTTTTCAATTTATCGGTATTAATCGTCGTGGTATTTTAAATAAAGTTGTCATTTTATGGAACATTTGTAGTCAGGGGTTTACTAACAGTATTACCAGATTTTTCTGTTCATCAGACTTAATCTTGAATACCCCTTCAACTCTTCCCACAGCACCATTCTTCAATTGTGGCATGGCATTTTACAATGTCTGTTATTCACTGAAAACAGTTTTATGGTACAGAAGCATAAAATATCTTTTGTACGCTATTTTTAAGTTTAGCATTTCTACACCTATTACCTACCTCGCTCTACAAATCTCTATAACTCTTATTCATTTTTTAATTGTCATACACGCAATTACAGCTACGGGTTTTTACATAGTGAAGAACCAAAGAAACTGGTGTACCTGCCTAATATCGTGTAGGGCCCCCGCGAGCACGCAGAAGTGCCGCAACACGACGTGGCACGGACTCGAGTAACGTCTGAAGTACTGCTGGAGAGAACTGACACCACGAATCCCGCAGCACTATCCATAAACCCGTAAGAGTACGAGGCGTGGAGATCTCTTCTGAATAGAGCGTTGCAAAGCATCAGAGATATGCCCAAGAACGTTCATGTCAAGAGAGTTTGGTGGCCAGCGGAAGTGTTTAAACTCAGAAGAGTGTTCCTGAAGCCACTCTGTAGCAATTCTGGACGTGTGGGCTGTCGCATTGTCCTGCTGGAATTGCACAAGACTGTCGAAATGCGCAATGGACATGAATAGATGCAGGTAATCAGAGAGGATGCTTACGTACGTGTCACCTGTCAGAGTCGTATTTAGATGTATCAAGACTACCAGGGGTCCCATAGCACTCCAACTGCCCACTCCCCACACCATTACACGGCCTCCACCAGCCTGAACAGTCCCTTGCTGACATGCAGAGTCCATGGATTCATGAGGTTGTCTCCATACCCCTACAGGTGCACCCGCTCGATACAATTTTAAAGGAGACTCATCCTACTAGCCAACACGTTTCCAGTCATCAACAGTCCAACGTCGGTGTTGGTGAGTGCAGGTGAGGCGTAAAGCTTTGTGTCGTGCAGTCGTCGAGTGTACGCAAGTGGGTCTTCGGCCTCGGAAGCCCATATCGATGATGTTTCGTTGAATGTTTCGCACCAGGTGATGGGCCACGATTGAAATATGCAGCAATTTGAGGAAGACTTCCACTTCTTTCACGTTGAACGATTCTCTTCATTCGTCGTTGGTCCCGTTCTTGCAGAATCTTTTTCCGGCGTCAGCGATGTCGGAGATTTGATGTTCCACCGGATACCTGATGTTCATGGAACACTCGTGAAATGATTGTACGGAAAAAAAACCCTCTTCATCGCTACCTCGAAGATGCTGTGACCCATCGCCCGTACGCCGACTACAACACCACGTTAAGACTTATGTAACTCTTGATAACCCGCCATTGTAGCACCAATAACTGATCTAACAACTGCGCCAGGCACTTGTCTTACATAGGCGTTGCAGACCGCAACGCCGTATTCTATATGTGTACATACCTCTGTATCTCAATACGCATGCCTATACCATTTTGTTTGGCGCTTCAGTGTATAATTATACCTATTTCTGTAAGAATTTTATTTCATTATTGGAGAAAAATCTGTGACATGTAACGTAAGTAAAAGAGTAAGTTATGTAAAGTAGCACAATTGCCAATGTACCATTAGCAGTAGTATTTCACTGGGTTTTACATGATTGTGTTTTGGATTGTAGTTAAACTGATATTTGGGGGTTAACAGTGTCCATAATGCAATTTTGGATGGTTGTATATGCTACTGACGGAACTGATGTATGGAGTTCCTAGATTGCGCCATCTCAAAGTGTTTGAATTTCCTGTATACATTTATTTGCTCTCATTGGCGGAAATAGCAATGCATGGGCGCCACCTGTTCCTCATGAATTAATGCTACGTGCCTCAAGACTTTTGCAAATATTTGTTAAAGGGTTCTTATGCACTTTTACTGACGGTGGTCATTTATAGCTGAAAGTTGTATATTTAAAGAAAGTTTGTCAATAGGCCTGGCCGGCCTCGTGGACCCTAACGCCACTCAGCGTACACTCCCAATGTATTTTTTTCGACTGCTCAAAAGACCTTTTAGACTTTGTTTTGCAAATAAACACCTTTTGTGAAACACTGTGATAATATTTTCCATGAATAGTTCACTGATGAAATGGTTTTATACAATGTAACAATGAAACGCAAATGTAAACAAACAAATGCACTGGTAAGCTAGAAGGCCATATTCCACTCATTATACTATGTCTCTAATCAGTCATGAAATGTAACATATTTTCATATCTTCTGATACCTGTTTTGTGCTGTATCTTATAGCGTTTGAAAATGACGGAATGTCGAAACGAGTAAGATGGTTTTAGAAACAATTAAATAAATGTATGGTGAAGAGATCACAAAAGTTATTAAAGTTCATCCAAATGGCCGCTTCGTCTCATATCATTTTCACGCTAATTGCAACTATAGTTACTGTTATAATCAAATAAATATACTGTTAGCTATTAAAACTGTAATGCCAGGTAGGTGAAAAGCAGCAAACGTAAGATTGGCATGCAGTTAGCTTGGATGTGCAAATGACTGGCATTTCAGCAGACCGCATAAAGTAAGCAAGAGAAATATAACGAAAAATTACGTAGTGAATTTCCCACATGGATCTGCACGGAGTGGCCGCGTGGTATAGGGCGCTATGTCACGGATTGCGCGGCCCCTCCCGCCGGAAGTTCGAGTCCTCCCTCGTGTATAGGTGTGTGTGTTGTTCTTAGCGTAAGTTAGTTTACGTAGTGTGTAAGTCTAGGGACCGATGACCTCAGCCGTATGGTCCCTTAGGTATTCACACACATTTGAACATTTCTCACAAGGAAAACGTGTTTGCCGGCTGGTGTGGCCGTGCGGTTCTAGGCGCTTCAGTCTGGAACCGCGTGACCGCTACGGTCGCAGGTTCGAATCCTGCCTCGGGCATGGATGTGTGAGATGTCCTTAGGTTAGTTAGGTTTGATTAGTTCTAGGCGACTGATGACCTCAGAAGTTAAGTCGCATAGTGCTCAGAGCCATTTGAACCATTTGAAAACGTGTTTGAATGACGGTGGTCTGTGAGAATGTTCTGTCGTGTCTCGCGTAACAACGAGAAACACTTAATAGCAAGTGTCACATTTGCGCAGCGGCAGGTTAGAGTCCTCTCGAGAAAGTGGATTATTGTTCTACATCTACATTTAAATTCCGAAAGCCACCAAGTAGACCACAAATTACAGTTTCCTGCTATTTCTTTGTCTGCTCTCTGCGATGGGGATCATGTTTGACGCTTACTGCGATTCCTGTTAAGTAAATTGTTGTCCCAGAGTTTCCCGCTGTCTCTGGCGACCACTCTGGTTGTCTTCCATTAGGGAGGCGGCATGCATTTCAGGGTGACACTTCTGTGGGGCATGTGTCTGACCCTGGGAAGTCTCGGTGTGATATGGAATTGGTACGAGATCCGCCCACACCACCGACTGCCAAAACAAGTAATCGTCGTAGCCGGATTAAACATAGTGTACAGCCGTAACTCGCTGCGGTGCGAAAAAAAAATGAAAAGAAAACAAGACTAACGATTCTTTTCGAAATTCCTTCGCCAAAGAAGACGAAGTAAATCTTTCCGAATTCGAATCAAGAACGGCTTCCAACATGAATAGCTTAAAAGTAGATATCCTCGGAGTAGCAAAGCAACTTGAATCACTTGATAGAAACAAGTCTTCTAGTCCAGACTGTATACCAGTTACGTTGTTTTCAGAGTATGCTGATGCAATAGCTCTTTACTTAACAATCATATAGAACCGCTCGCGCGACGAAAAATCCGTACCCAAAGATTGGAAAGTTGCACAGATCACACCAATATTCAAGGGAAGCAACAGCACTAATCAACTAAATTACAGGACCATATCGTTAACGTCGATATGCTGGAGGATTTTGCAACAAAAATTGTGTTCTAACATTATGAATTACCTCGAAGAGAACGGTGTATTCACAAACAGTCAACACGGATTCAGAAAACATCGTTCTTGTGATACGCAACTAGCTCTTTACGCACACGAAGTGTTGAGTGCTATTGACAAGGGATTCCAGATTGATTCTGTATTTCTAGATTTCCAAAAGGCTTTTGACACCACACAAGCGGCTTGGAGTGAAATTGCGTACTGATGGAATATCCTCTCAGTTATGTAACTGGATTCAAGATTTTCTGTCAGAGAGGACATAGTTCGTAGTATCTGACGGGAAGTCATCGAGTAACACAGAAGTGATTTCTGGCTTTCCCTAAGGTACTGTTACAGACCCTCGACTCTTCCTCATCTATATAAACTATTTAGGAGACAATCTGAACAGCCGTATTAGATTGTTTCGAGAAAATACTATCGATTATCGTCTAGTGAACTCATCACAGGATCACAACAAATTGCAAAACAATTTAGGAAAGAAATCTGAATAGTGTGAAAATTAGAAATTGACCCCAAAATAATGAAAAGTATGAGGTCATCCGCTTGAGTGCTGAAAGGAATCCGTTTAACTTCGGTTACACGATAAATCAGTGTGATCTAAGGGCCGTAATTTCACCTAAATATCTAGGAGTTACAATTACGAACAATTTAAATTGGAAAGAACACGTAAAAAATGCTGTGGGGAAGGCAAACCAAAGACCTGCGTTTTATTGGCAGCACTAAGAATATGTAACACATCTACTAAAGAGACTGCCTACAATACTCTTGTCCAACCTCTTTTGCAATACTGCTGCGTGGTGTGGGGTCCATATAAGATAGGATTAACGGGGTACATCGAGAAAGTTCAACGAAGAGCGCCACATTTTATACTATCGCAAAATAGGGGAGAGATTGTCACGGGCAGGATACAGGAGTTTTGAGGGAGACCATTAAAACAAAGGCGTTTCTCATTGCGTCTGAATCTTCTAACGAAAATTCAGTCGCCCAGTTTCTCCTCCGAATTCGAAAATATTTTGTTGAGGCCCAACTACTTTAGAAGAAACGTTCAACATAATAAAATAAGAGAAATCAAAGCTTGCACGGAAAGATATAGATGTTCGTTTTTCCACGCGCTGTTCGAGAGTAGAATAATAGAGAATTATTGTGAAGGTGGTTCGATGAACCCTCTGCTAGACACGTAAGTGTGATATGCAGAGTATCCATGTACACGGAGATGTAGATGGGGCCGGTACTGGCACATACATTTGTGATACTAAGAGTTAAACGAGTGGTATCTGGGGGGAAAATTTAAGCATTTTGCTGCGATTTCTAGTAACAAGATTGACCGGTTGGATGCGCGATCACATTCTTGCAGCTGACGTTATCCCTGCTAGTTTTTCTGATTCCCTGTGCTTTGGCCACCACTTTCCAACATTATCGGCAACCGGTAAAACTATTCGGCTTCCTGTGGATGTTGAATGTTACTCACTTGGCAGATCGCAGAACGCAGCATGTCATTGCCAATGGAGAGAAGTCTTCCGAAGGAAGAGTGATTTCAGGTGTGCCACAGGGGAGTGTTGTGGGATCGTTGCTATTCACAATATACATAAATAACCTCGTGGATAACATCGAAAGTTCACTGAGGCTTTTTGCGGATGATGCTGTAGTATATCGAGAGGTTGTAACAATGGAAAATTGTATTGAAACGCAGGAGGATCTGCAACTAATTGACGCATGGTGCAGGGAATGACAATTGAATATCAGTGTAGACAAGTGTAATGTGCTGCTAATACATAGAAAGAAAGATCCTTTATCATTTAGGTTCAATATAGCAGGTCAGAAACTGGAAGAAATTAATTCCATAAACGATCTGGGAGTAGGCATTAGGAGTGATTTAAAATGGAATGACCATGTAAAATTAATCGTCGGTAAAGTAGATGGCAGACTGAGATTCATTGGAAGAATCCTAAAGAAATTCAGTCCGAAAACAAAGGAAGTAGGATACAGTACGCTTGTTCACCCACTGCTTGGATACTGCTCAGCAGTGTGGGATCTGTACCAGATAGGGTTGATAGAAGAGATAGAGAAGATCCATCGGAGAGCAGCGCGCTTCGTTAGAGGATTATTTAGTGGTGGCGGAAGCGTTACGGAGATGATAGATAAACTCCAGTGGAAGACTCTGCAGGAGAGACGCTCAGTAGCTCGGTACGGACTTTAGTTGAAGTTTGGAGAACATCCCTTCACCGGGAAGTCAAGCAGTATATTGCTCCCTCCTACGTATATCTCGCGAAGAGGCCATGAGGATAAAATCAGAGAGATTAGAGCCCACACAGAGGCATACCGACAATCTTTCTTTCCACGAACAATACGAAACTGGAATAGTAGGGAGAACCGATAGAGGTACTCAAGGTACCCTCCGCCACGAACCGTCAGGTGGCTTGCGGAGTATGGATGTAGATGTAGATCCTTATCTCGATGATGTGATACATGTTGAGAGGGAGCGTAATCTTCGATTCTCTGGGAGGTACTCTACCACTCCAGAATGGTGGGTTGCCCTTGCTGAACCGCATGTCCGTCAGTCACTGATCACTTCTTGTGGTGCTATGACGAGGGCTTGCGGGAGATCTTCTGTGACGGTGCGGATTTCGCCCCCAGCGGACTGCAGATGTACGATGTAATAAGCGAAGGTGTTGCAGTTGAAGCGGCGACAGATGGGAGGGTTACGGACGCGGTCGTGACTACGATCACTGGTGGAAGAGGAATAGACTTCGTTTATCTGCTTCGACATCAAACTCAGAGTGAGCGGTCTTGCGTTACTTCTCTCGTAGCAGCTGACGTAGTTCACGCCTTACATCAATACCAGGTGGATCTAGCGACTTTCCCCTCAACCCGGCTTTTGGAACCCTTGTTAGGCCACTCTACCCTGAACAGAACACCGAATTCTGGCCCGTATTTTACCCAGATGACGTATATAATATTACTGTTACGTCTTATTTTCACAAATCTCCGGGGTTGGATCGTCTCCCCAAGGTGTTTTATGTGCTTTTATGGCCCTCTTGGGCTTCAGAGTTATGTTCCCGTTCAACGAGGTGATGAGGGGCGGGTGGAGTTGGGGCTTGCGTCCCCTCGATTCAAGGTAGGGGAAACAGTGTTGAAACCTTACCATCCTGGTCGTAGTACTACTGACAGTTGTCGTCCTCTCACGTTACTGAATTTTGACTGCAGTGGCGAGGTCCGCCCTGCTGACGACTGTCGTCAGCGAGTATCAGAGTTGTCTTTCTGGCCGCTCTGTTCCTACTGCTGTGACTGAATACCGTGGTATGGTCTGTATTGCTGCCGTTACTTTTGTCCTCTGTGCCTTTGAGTTTTTGGGTTTCAGTAATGAATTGGATCGTGTAAATCATGAATTTCTGCTTCAGATTTTGAAAATAATCGGGTTTGCTGGTGAGACTCGTAGAGTGTTATGAACTTGTTCACGGGCATTGTAGCTTCCACGGTTGTCAGTGGGCAACTAAGTCCCCGGCTACCATCCGCCGGGGAGTGACCACAGAGAAACTCGTTCTCGATGTCTTTGTCTTATCGCTGGAGCCGCTGCTTCCCTGTTCGCACTTACGCTGATGACGTGATGGTTTTACTACGTTCATGTGAGGAGATACACCTATGAAGGTGGTCATTGATTATTATTGCCGTGTCTCGGGAAGGAGACTTAAGGACGGCCAAAGTAAACTTCTTAATTTATGGGGTTTAGATAGAACAGTAATCATTGATATACGTCACTGGCAGTTGTTACTGATCATCGTCCGCTCCAAACGACAACTCTCAATTGTAAAACGGTTACTGATCAGATTCAGGAGGTTATACTGGGACACGAACGACGCTCTCTTACCTTTCCTCTGAAGGTACAAAATTTGGATACGTATGTGTCGCGGGCCATCTGGGGCCTGGTATATAGGAGCGGACGGTGCTCACAACCAAGTTTTTGTTGACCCACTGAGAAGGAATTCCCTGTCCAAAACCCATGGAACAATTATTAACCCGAATTTCCTTAAAAAATTGTGTGGACCATCATCAGCCTCTCGGTTCTATGAATGGCAACGGCCTCCTCCTAACACAGGGTGCTCAACAATTCGATTTCCACCTACGGGCGTGTATATGCTGCCGGGATTAGTTACATTGATAAATGTAGTCGGTGTGCGTCCCTACATACGGTGAAGCAGCAATTTACGTGTCGTGGTCACCTAGAAAACTGGTCCTGACCCAGTAACCAACTGGCTTTCCTCACTCGATCTGTTGACGCTGCATATTCCACCGGGATAATTCTGCGGCCGGCTACTTCTTTGCTTCCCAGGGGACAAAGACTGATACTTTCTTATGGCTGGTTAGTCACTCTGTACATCTTGTAGTTGATGGTGAGGGTGATGACGATCATTTGGCTTTTCGCCAGTTTATACCTGCGGCTTACTGGTCCTGCTTGCAACTGCCCCGATTTCGAGAACTCTTTGCCAAAATGCTGTATCTTACCTTTCAAAGACAGTGCGTTGGCAGCAGCTGTTACCCTCATTGTTCTTTTGCCTTCTCGTCTTTGTTTTCCTCTGTTTTCCTTTCTTATGCGTTATTGGTTTGTTTCTGGAGAATTATAGAGGCAGTGAGTGAATGAGAGAAGACATATCAGGCAGTAACTCAGAAACATAGGAAAATGGGGGAATGGGAGGGAGGAATCATGGCCACGGTTCAGGATTCGACCCCTTTCTATTTTATCTCCACCATCACGAATCTGACTGTGACCTTTACAATTGCTTTCCGTAAAACTTATTTCCTGTTTGCACGAACATACAGATACTTGAATTCTGCTTTTCTTAATTAATTCTGTTTCCAACATGTAAGCTGCGTCATGTTCATATTTATTACCGTTATTACAATGCAAGTTAACTGTACATCCAGACTACTCAATAAATTATTCATATCGGGAAAAGTGGTAGAGTGTCTGCTTGCAAACGGAGAGACTGTGCGATCGATCCCAACTGAGTGACTTGTTTTCAGTCTGCTTTTTAACCTAGAATGCAGCACTCAGTGATGTGCAGATTCGCCAGAATTGAAATGTCTCGAAGTCCACGTTCACTGTAGCTCTCTTTTCCCCGGTTCGATAATTGGTTAGAGACATGAAAATATGTGACATACTACTAATTGCAATCGTTCCGGAATAACTGTATAGCAAAAAAACATGTGAATCTATCAAGGGCCTTTATTGCCCGTAACGCTTCTGTCTGTTATTAACTCTTGTCTTGGGATTCAGTTCAGTTAAGACGTTGCAGTTATGCGATCCTCTGTCGGAGGTTCATTGTGCTCACTTCATATTTGCGTGTGTGTAAAGTGAGCTCCAAATGCCAAAACGAAAGTGTTCCTTTAAAGACAATTGTACAGAAGAATCGTCTTTCTAATCAAACGAGGGAAACATGACAATGAAGTGGAATGTGGAGTAAGTAAGTCATATACTTCCATTTCACATGGAGCAAGGGCAGATATTACATATCATTTAGGCAGCCAAACACATAAATCAAACATGTGCTCTGCTAGCACTTCAAAATAAGAAATACACTCCTGGAAATGGAAAAAAGAACACATTGACACCGATGTGTCAGACCCACCATACTTGCTCCGGACACTGCGAGAGGGCTGTACAAGCAATGATAACACGCACGGCACAGCGGACACACCAGGAACCGCGGTGTTGACCGTCGAATGGCGCTAGCTGCGCAGCATTTGTGCACCGCCGCCGTCAGTGTCAGCCAGTTTGCCGTGGCATACGGAGCTCCATCGCAGTCTTTAACACTGGTAGCATGCCGCGACAGCGTGGACGTGAACCGTATGTGCAGTTGACGGACTTTGAGCGAGGGCGTATAGTGGGCATGCGGGAGGCCGGGTGGACGTACCGCCGAATTGCTCAACACGTGGGGCGTGAGGTCTCCACAGTACATCGATGTTGTCGCCAGTGGTCGGCGGAAGGTGCACGTGCCCGTCGACCTGGGACCGGACCGCAGCGACGCACGGATGCACGCCAAGACCGTAGGATCCTACGCAGTGCCGTAGGGGACCGCACCGCCACTTCCCAGCAAATTAGGGACACTGTTGCTCCTGGGGTATCGGCGAGGACCATTCGCAACCGACTCCATGAAGCTGGGCTACGGTCCCGCACACCGTTAGGCCGTCTTCCGCTCACGCCCCAACATCGTGCAGCCCGCCTCCAGTGGTGTCGCGACAGGCGTGAATGGAGGGACGAATGGAGACGTGTCGTCTTCAGCGATGAGAGTCGCTTCTGCCTTGGTGCCAATGATGGTCGTATGCGTGTTTGGCGCCCTGCAGGTGAGCGCCACAATCAGGACTGCACACGATCGAGGCACACAGGGCCAACACCCGGCATCATGGTGTGGGGAGCGATCTCCTACACTGGCCGTACACCACTGGTGATCGTCGACGGGACACTGAATAGTGCACGGTACATCCAAACCGTCATCGAACCCATCGTTCTACCATTCCTAGACCGGCAAGGGAACTTGCTGTTCCAACAGGACAATGCACGTCCGCATGTATCCCGTGCCACCCAACGTGCTCTAGAAAGGTAAGTCAACTACCCTGGCCAGCAAGATCTCAGATCTGTCCCCCATTGAGCATGTTTGGGACTGGATGAAGCGTCGTCTCACGCGGTCTGCACGTCCAGCACGAACGCTGGTCCAACTGAGGCGCCAGGTGGAAATGGCATGGCAAGCCGTTCCACAGGACTACATCCAGCATCTCTACGATCGTCTCCATGGGAGAATAGCAGCCTGCATTGCTGCGAAAGGTGGATATACACTGTACTAGTGCCGACATTGTGCATGCTGTGTTGCCTGTGTCTATGTGCCTGTGGTTCTGTCAGTGTGATCATGTGATGTATCTGACCCCAGGAATGTGTCAATAAAGTTTCCCCTTCCTGGGACAATGAATTCACGGTGTTCTTATTTCAGTTTCCAGGAGTGTAGACAGCATTTTTATTTCAAAGTCATCAAAACAGAACCAATCAGTAGCAGCAGCGGAATTAACCATGTGTTATCATAATGTTAAACGTCATATGTCTTTGAAATCTGTGGACTGTACTTCTAACTTTAGCTCCGATTTTTAACGATTCTGTGACAGCAAAGAGTGTGTCGTTGGGCAGAACCAAAACAACAGCACTTTTGAAAGCAGCTTTGGCACCTGACACTGTCAAATATGCGACGACCTTTCACGAGTCCGCTGTTATTCAATAGCCGCATATGAGAGTAATCACAAGGCTGAAAAGATATTTCAATTAATTTTTCAATATTTTACACCTAAGAATGGCATTCAAGTGCAGTTGCTTAGTTTAGTTTCGCTGCCAAATAAAACCGCCTCTACAGTAAGTACGTATTGTATTTTACGGTGACGGTGCTAACAATAATTTTGGACGAGTGCGACGAGCAAGTACAAATAATGTATTTGCTAGACTGAAAAGTGAAGTAAACGAAAATCTTTTAGGGAGTTGGCTTCCCTGCTCACATACTACACAGTACTGCCAAGATAGCCGCTTACGTGATGAGTGTTGACGTAGAAACCTTTATAATTAAGCTCTCCAATTACTCCCCCATGTACACAAGTCGAACGGAGTGTGTAAAGGAGTTTCGTGAGTTTGTGGACGTTGAGTATCATGCATTATTGTCACATACAACACCAAGTTGGTTATCTTTGTTTGTTTGTGTAGAGAGAGTAATTAAGTTATATGAGAATGCAGGCTTTATCGGCGAATCTCGATGACAAAATCTTCTCGGGTTGACAGCCGAGTCAATGCGTTGTTCTCCAGCAACGCTTCGGCAAGTTTCTTACTTGCCATCTTCAGGCGAAGTGAACATGACAAGTAAGAAACTTGCTGAAACGTAGCTGGAGAACAACGCATTGACTCGGCTGTCAACCTGAGCAGATTTTATGATCAGTACTGAAGTTGTGTGATGTTGTTACATCATTCTTCCTCTTAGAAGGAAAGGCACCTACATTTATGAGAACCCTCTTCCAGAATCCGTTAACGGAAGCATATCTGTGGCTCCTGCATAGTCAGTTGAGCGTGTTTCAGAGACAAACACTTAAACTTGAGAAAGCAGTCAGCAGTGTTACAGAAGTAGCTGCGATTTTGGAAACAACTAGCCGAATCATAGAACATCGTGAAAATGAAAGTTTTATTCCAGTCAAAGTGACATCTCTCTTCCAAAACAGCAAGGTTGCAATAACTAGTGAAATTTACAAATTTCATATTGATGTAGAACAGCTTTATAAATTGTGTACAGTTTATTTAGCAAAAGGGTCAACAAATCTCAATTTTTAAATGGATTTTCCTAGACGCAGAACCTGAGTGGAGCAATGTGACAAAAACAATAACATTTGTACAAGGTAGAGGATTGTCAGTAGATGACAGCTTATTGTTTGACCAGTTGTCCGTACCCAAGCAGTTCCCTGAATCAGAAATCAACAAAAATGGCGATAACTGGTGTAGTAAATCATGCCAGGAGAAATGTACCTATTTCTTTTGACAGGCTGGATGCGAAGAACAGTATTCTAAGTTGCTGCATTTGTGTGAATTCGTCTTCAGTATTTCAGGGCATAATGCAAACGTGGAACGAGTATTTTCTCTCATGAAAGTGCAATGGACTGAGGAACGAAAGATTACAAGTACCAATGGTCGAACCAGTAATTAAATGTGTTTTTAATTATCAAATGCGTTGCTCTAAGTTTTATGACTACTTCATACAGGGGAAACATCTTCTTTCCAAAGCTCAGGATTCAGATAAATATGAGGCGTAGGATAACAAATTATGTGAACTTCGCACTTCGACATACATTGTTTCAGTAGACAATTTTGTATCTCGTATTAATGTCTCAAAATAAAAATTCTTGTCTTGGCAGTACTAATATTGTAAAATGTTATTACCCTTGAATGCCCTCCCTTGGGTTTTATTAAATTAATTACAGTACAAAGGGTTCATTTATTTATTTCTTTATTTTACTAAATCAATTGAATACAACAGTAATTTGCACAAAAATTAAATTTATTTGACTTTAAGAAAAGCGTCAGAAATGTCCAAATGTCCCGGTTTATGATAAACAAATTAAGGTCCCGGTTTGCTAGCAACAAATTCTGGCAACCCGACGTAAATATACAGATCGTGTGTGTTTTTTCAAAACTTGGCCATTCCAGACTGCCAATTTTTGCTTCTGTCGGACCAGCGATCGCAATTCGCGCTCTTATTTCGTCGGAAATTCTTTGAACTACTGGCAGTGAGTTATTCAACTTTGAATATCGTAATAAATATGACCAATAACGAAAAGAGAAGCATCTCATCACCAGACTGTGATGTCAGACCTACAATTTGAAATAATATAATATTTTGAACCAATAGCTGCCCTGCAATCGCTTCAGAACATTTACAAACAGGAAAAATATGGGAATCGAAAATACATGGTTCCTTACTATTTATGCTGTAAGTGAAACGTTTCGCGAAGAACTACTTCAACAACTCTGCTTCATTTGCATGCAGTACGTCTCAGGACTGAAGACCACAACAACAACGTTCTTTCAGCAGCGCAGCAGATGACTCAGCTTTCAACTGTCTGCTCTCTTTGAATCAGACCTACATGTGCACAAGACTCTTCGCCGTGGCACGGCGAAGAAGTCTGCCGTAAAGAGTCCACGACAAAGAATTGCGGTGATGAGTCTCAACAAAGAATCACAGTGCGTAGTAAGCTTCACAATAGAAGTGCCGTAACACGAACCAAACAGGGTCGATCGTGCCTGATTTTTCTTTTATTTCCACCACCTCATCGAATCTCCAACACATGTTGAGTGTCTGTCTCTCTCTCTCTCTCTCTCTCTCTCTCTCTCTCTCTCTCTCTGTCTCCCCCGCTCCCTCCCCCCACACGCACACACACATGATTCGCGTATAATGATTAGGTTGGTTGTATACGCATTACTTACACCACGACGTGCTCCCATTGCTATGGTATGTCACTCCAAACGCCAATTCAATATGGGACGGGTAACTTTCATGCCTCCAAACAACTTTCCTGGCGTACACTGCTTACATTACGTAAGTTATATGAAAGTTACGGAATTCACTTACTTAAAGTGGTTCTCTGAATTTTACTCTTAACTCTGTACAAGTCGTCTAGGCGTAGATAGTTAATGCTACCCATGGGAAGCTGCACCATGTCGCTAGTCCTACACCAGTCCTTTACTTTAAAGTAACTATGTCCCTTATTGATCCTTGATAGGGGGACACGATGCTAATCGAACATGACCGAGCGGTTCTAGGCGCTTCAGTACGGAAGCGCGCTGCTGCTACTGTCGCAGGTTCGAATCCTGCCTCGGGCATGGATGTGTGTGCTGTCCATAGGTTAGTTACGTTTAAGTAGTTCAAAGTCTAGGGGACTGATGACCTCAGATGCTAAGTCCCATAGTGCTCAGAGCCGTTTGAACAATTTTTAATCGAACAAAGTATGTGATACGCAACATCTTACCAATGTTGCACATTACTACACTTAAATCTATCGCTGAAGAAGTCTCTAGAAGTCCGTCGTAAGAAGTGACACCTTCCGATCTCTGCCGTCTTTAGAGAGGCTCGTACGAACTTGTGTTTGCGTAAGCCAATCGGGAGTTGCTACCTCCCCCCATTTTCCTCATGCCTTTAATATTGTTTTCATACTAGCTACTGGACTGAAGAGCGTAATGAATCTCCGCAGACGAACTGACGGAAACACTCTCTTTGGCTACATGTACTGAATATAACAATATAATATTATTTTTTGTAGTTAAAGAACATACACAATCCAAATACCAGGCTGTCACTCGTCCATTTTGTATGTAGACTGCTACCAACGTATTCAGGCGGGCAAAGAAAGATATCTGACGGTTCTCGAGAACTACAGGACTTCTCTGGTCCTCACTAGCGCCAACATGTCGTGACTTTACGCCGTTTTACAAGTATCTATTGTCTCTTCCGAAAACTTAATAATGTAAAGGAAAATAATTAATACAAGCAACGAAACAATCATTACACCTAAGAATACACCATAAGAAAAATCGAGGCTCGAAGTTTAAGTCCCGTGACTTCCCTCCAGCCTGTGGCACTGGTATGCATATGCGGCATTCGGAGCTGACTGCGAACGATTCTACTTCTGCCAACATACATTCCGCGTAAGCACCACAAGATAAGATTCGAGAAACTGAGGCTCATGCTGAGGCATATAGACGGTCGTTTTTCCCTAGCTCTATGTGCGCGTGGAACAGAAAAGGAAATGACTACTACTGGTACACAGTACCCTCCGCCACGCACCGTAAGATGGTTTGCGGAGTAACTATGTAGATGTAGATATAGATGAAACATACAACATAACTACACACATACAAGATGTAGATCTACGTCTATTTATAGTAACACAAATAGTGCAATGAATATGTCCTACGTAAGAGCTTAAAACATGTAATAAGTAGTAGTCGTAGTTCTTACACAGTAGAGACAATTGCACACAGAGTCACGCATGAGGTACATCATTTAATATTGTGATATGACATAATTTTGTACGCTACTTCAGTGGTATAGGCTCGATGTTTCTGTCGAGCCTCTCCCACGTGGAATATCAACACGAAGCGTGATATTTGTCTCATTTTTTTTTTTAACAGTTAAAGAAGATTTGCACAGTCTCCCTTTGTGTTATTCCCTCTAAATTACTAACATTTATAACTTTAGCACTCCGTTTACTACAACTAATTTAATTTTGTTTGTAACTTATTCTTATTTCACCTCCTCTACTGCTCAAAACAAATTTTGCTAGTATTGTGGAACAGCCTACTTTTACATGATAACTGAATAATGTACGACTTGCTTTTCAAAATATCAGGCAGCAGGTCTTGTAATACGCAATGAATGAAATGAAATGTACCCCCGCGTGCCTACTACACAGCTCTGAACGACTTCACAGCATCTGGCTTTAAACTGCCCGTCTGTTTACTCACTGATTTCGTTAAATATTATAAAAAATTAAAAAACTTTACCAACCAGGCAGCAATGTCGTGATTCTAAAGATGAGTTACATGTGTTTCATCCTGTAAAATTTGCTAAGCCTCGTGTTCATATCACGGGAAAATATTGGAGACTAATAGAAAAATGGAAATTAGTCCCTCTGGAGAAAAAACAATTTCTACTCACTACACAGGAAGGCGGTAAATTATTATGTAATACTGCTCTTTCCTCCTAGCGCAAGCCAGCCGTCCGACTTTCTTACAGTTTCTAGCATGCCGTGTGCCCTGTGATGATGCATACTTTTCACTCGCAGGAGAAACTAATGTGACTTTGGTAACTCATTTGAGATGAATTTGCCAATTTTGAAGCATATGAATGTAAAAGAAAATTACTGCCGAATTGGTGTATTCGTATTAGTTCCGAAAGATGTGATTACTCTCGGGGCCAAGTTTCTCTCGTACCACTACCAGTATGTGTTGTTAACGGCCCGCCTGTTTGCAGAAACTCGCTCGCGTCTGAAGAGAGAGCAGCAGTCGTAGCGGAGATTGGAAGCGACGCGCCAGGCAGTTATCGGGGCCGAAGTTGAGGACTGGCGGGCCGAACAGTCTCGCAGAGTTAGCCGCCGCCCTGTGAAAAGTCTGATTCCGATTCCGCATTCAGCGGAAAAAAGATTCACATCTCCTGAGTTGTGGATGCCGACATCCATCAGAAGATCGAGTTCCTCCGCACACAAATCGTGGAAGCGTCGAACCAATGCTGTACCGCACAGCCGCATATGAAAACCATATTAGGCGATACATAATTTTAGTGTGTTTCGTTTTCCAGTGTGAAATATGCTTAGAAAGTAATATTAACTTGACAATAATAATCGCTTTGGAAGTAAATGCGAGGTGGTATCCCCCGCCCCCCAAAAAAAGACTACCCGGAATAACATTGCCGTGGGCGGAGCTTGTGTAGTACGCATTTCTGCCGCTAGGCGTCTATAGCTCAACTCTGTGCCGCCTGTGTTGCCGACTGCATTGTTGTGTTCATATGCAGCGATTGTTTGTAGTAGCGCTGTTTTGTTCTTGTTTCGTTTTTTATGATAAAGAATCTAAGTGAACAACGTGAAAATGTGAAATTTTGTTTTCTACTCGATAAAACTGCTGCTGAAAAAACAGCTTACTAGGACGACGCTGTGGGAGTCAAATGTACGAATGGTTTTCTCGATTTAAAAATGGCGACATATCGATTGATGAGAGATCTCGCTCAGGACGTCCATCAACTCTCCGAATCGACGAAAATTTCGAAAAAATTCGAGAGCTTGTACTCATGGACCGTCGACAGATAATTGATCAGCTGTCAGAGATTAGTGGGTTATCTTGGATCTCGGCTCAGCGAATTTTAACGGAAGATTTTGGAATGAAAGGCGTTACTGCCAAGTTTGTTCCTCGGGTTCTGACTGAAAATCAAAAGGAACGCCGAGTTGAAACATGTCGTGCTTTGAAACAACAGCTTGAAACTGATCCAGATTTTCTGTCAAACGTCATTACCGTGAAGAGCCATGGTGATATGCTTACGATCCAGAAACAAAGCAACTGCCACCTCAGTAGAAGACGTCATCGTCATCAAGACAAAGCTGATTTGCTTTCTTGATGCCAGGTCAGACCGTCAATCAAACATTTTATTTGGAAGTTTGAAGAAGACTGCGCAACAGTGTTCGTCAAAAGAGACCCGATTTGTGTCAGACAGGAGAATATACAGCTTTTAAAAACTAATTCCGGTTTTTTGGGTATCGTCTCCTACACGGCCTGACAAAAAAGTGAAGCACATATAAGACATAGTGCCGGCCGCGGTGGCCGTGCGGTTCTAGCACTTCAGTCCGGAACCGTGGCACTGCTACGGTCGCAGATTCGAATCCTGCCTCGGGCATGGATGTGTATGATGTCCTTAGGTTAGTTAGGTTTAAGTAGTTCTAAGTTCTAGGGGACTGATGACCTAAGATGTTAAGTCCCATATTGCTCAGAGCCATAAGACATAGTCAGACGTCAATGTAATTTTTTACACACACACACAGATACTATAGGCGGGTGTGTGAATGATGAGAGTAGAAATATTCAGTGGCAGGTAGAATGTAGAGTGTATTACCGTTGCTCGTGTGTTGTGACCTCGGCTAGTAGTGTATGTACCAGGTGTAGAAGTATGAAGCTGGAATTTGGTTGCAATAATTATACGTCCGTTGTTCGAAACTAATACACAATATTTTATTCAAGAGAATCCCCAATGCTATTTATACATTTCTGCGACCTCTCTGGCAACCTGTGAATGCTACGCCAAAAAACAAGTCTTCTTTTGAAACGAACCAGTCAACCAGCCATTTTCGTACATTTTCATACGAATTGAAGCGTCGTTCAGCGAGAGCTTGTCACAGTGATGCGAATAGATAATAATAGAAAGGAGCCAAGTCTGGAGAATAAGCCGCTTGCCCTAGTATTTCCGAACTGTGAACGCCTCGATCATGTCTCTGAACCGGTTTGCTATGTATGATGGGGCGTTATCATGGAGCAATATAACTTTATGTTGCCTTTTTCCGTATTTCGGTCGTTTTCCACGTAATGCTCGATTTAAATCGATCATTTGATGTTGGTGGCGATCAGTGTTAACGGTTTCACCAGGTTTTAGCAGCTCATAATTGATGACATCCTTCAGATCCCACCAAACACAGAGCATTGTCTTCTTTCCATAGCGATTTCGTCTTGCAGTGGATGTCGATGGTCTGCCTGGATTCACCCATGATTTATGACGCTTAGGATTATCAAAATATGTCCATTTTTCATCACCTGTCACTATTCGCTGGAGAAACGACTCTCTCTTGTATCTGGAGAGCAGCATTTCCCAAGTGGTCTTTCGATGTGCTTGCTGTCTTTCATTCAGTTCATGCGGAACCCATTTTCCCACTTTCTGCACCTTTCCCATAGCTTTCAACCGAATAGAAATGGCTTTCTGCGTCACATTCAATTAATCCGCGAGTGTCCGTTGAGTTTGAGAATAATTTTCATCCAATAATGCCTGCAATTCGTTGTCTTCGAACTTTTTCAGTGGTTTCCCGCGCTCGGTATTTCTCACTTCAAAATCACCATTTTAGAATTTTTTGAACCACTCCAAAAACTGTGTTTTCCCTATAGCATGTTCGACGAATGCTTGGACAAGCATTTGATACGATTCTGCAGCAGCTTTCTTCAAATGCTAACAGAAAACCAATGTTGTCCGCAAATCGCAGTTCGTAGACACGAATCTCGACATGTTTACAGGCTTGAAACAGATACACGATATTAGGCAGGTGTGCCAGTTTCTTTGGCTTTTCAGTGTAAATAAACATCTTATAGTAAATAAAAACAATAGTAAATAAAAAGAAACACCGGACTAAAAGTTTGTCACGCTCAAGAGATACCACACTAATATCATGTAACACTGCTTCTAACTTCGATAAGGCCTCAATTGGCGGAGGAAGAGATTCCCACTAACATATTTTACGAAACTATATGAGTCATCAACACGCATATAATGTATCTATATGAAATTCGTCCTGAACGTGTTCGAACTATGCTGTATGAAACTAAAACCAACCGACTGAATTTGAGAAAACTCAGGTCTCTGTGTTAGCTTAAGTGATAATCACATTAGAAATGGCTTTTAGTTGTGTCGTCATTTTCTCGTCCACTATGCGTAGTGTAAGAGTGATGTGTTGCTACACTCGTACTCTTTCATTAACATGCGCTAGCCGGCGATTGCTTGTAGTATGTAGTCAAAAAACATTGAATAGTGGGAAATTGCGGAAACTATCTAATAAGGTAAAGATTAATTTATTCTGGAAATTTCTGATGAAATTAAATCTGAACATTCACAGTGTTGAATGAAACTAACCTTGTAGCGGGAATGTTCACACACAGTGGCTATATATTACGTGTCGATATTGTGTTAACGTCTAATTTATTTAACTGCATACAACGAGAAAATTTTCTTGCAAATGGGTTCTGAGTTAGGTCTCGATAATGTCTTACCTGCAGTGGACGCTCGGTTCTGATCAATATCGACTTAGCTGCCAGTGACGAAACTGTTGCGACATAATGTGCTGAAAGAGAAAAGTGATGCAGCACGTGCTGTCCTATCCACTCGCCGTTCAGTTCACTTGCTAGATATGCTCTTAGTACATGATTGTCACTGAAGGAAACGAAGATAATGATTACGAATGAAACAAAATGAAAACAGAACTTATTTGGTTTTCTTAAAATCGCAAATTTAACATTAAACTCCTTTTAATAAAATTATTTACTCTTCTTAAGCTTATCACACACACCAAGCATTACTGACGTATATATTTTCATTTAAATTGTTAAATCAAAATCTCCTTTTGACTAACAGGAGTGTATGGAACTTACCAACGCCTTGGAAATATGACTGATGACATGTCTCTTTAACCTAGCATTCAAAATCGCTGAAGCAGAATCATTGAACATTGAAAATTAACAAACTAAAGCAATCGCTAAATGTACGCAAAGCAATGCGACAAATACGTTTTGGTTACTAAGTCGTTTCTGCGTGAAAATCAAAATCGAAAAATCTTTCCTCTCATAATGTTCACTTCTTAGTTATTCTCCAGTTCTCAAAATTTCTCCTCTTCGAAAGGGAACCATTTTCTCTCATCCAGAGCTCCTCAGCTAAGCCAACCGATCATCGACACATTTCTACCAAGACCCGACGGCGACTGTTTCTCGCCGCTACAGCTGTTCTGCCTACCGCACGCTATTTTATTCAACAATGATTTTTTTAATACTCAGACAACGTAGTCTGCCACGTGCCCAGGCCTTACAAATATTTGCATTCGACCTGTTACGTAAGTGACGATAAACTAGTGCTAGGGACAATTATGTCTCAGCAGGTCGATACGTTACAGTAAATCGATACAGTAGAAACACAGTCAACAAACTATTTTTTCATAAATAATATTTCTTCGTGATACAAGTGGCAGAAAACGTGTTACTCTAAAGTTCTTCTACAATACAAGTCAAACTGATTAATAAAATGTTCCTATATCATGCAAAGTAAGTGGGGTTCTCCTTACACAAAACTTTCATGGGACACTTTTTTTCGGTGGCGCGAACATTGTCGAGTCGGCTCGCCATTGTTTCAGAAGGTAAATAGGAAGCATGTGAGTAGGTCAGAGTCTAGGGCTAAAAGTTTTCGTCGGCTAGATAAGAGGGGAATCAGCGGCAGTAAGAACTAAATACGGTTTGAGGGGAAGAAATATAATAAGAAATCGAATGGGTATTAATTAATTAACAGTTACTAGCGACCCAGTCTGTCCTCGTGTAAGTACCGACGGCCAAACAACTTAAATGGCGTGCCGTATTCGTTTGCTGCTCAGAAATCAAATTATCCAGAAAACAACGTTGAAAAAGTGAATATCATCGCTTTCTTTCAACATACGCGATGCAAGCAGTGCTCAGCAGGGAAGCTGTGTAGAGGCATCAGTGTTACGTGTTCCATGTAGAATTGGCGTTCGTAGTGACATCTCATGGCAATGGTGTGAACACATCGTGATGTAAGTAATATGTCTACAACCAATGTAAATATTGTTTCCTAATCACTGGCGTGTGTGTGTGTGTGTGTGTGTGTGTGTGTGCGTGTGTGTGTGTGTGATTAAATATGTTTCGGAGGTTGGCTGAGGCGACAAAAATTAAAAAGAAAATAATTAAAAGAAACACGTATGATATACGTGTTTAGGTTCTGTTACAGCTCAATCCCTGTGAAACTTAGTGCGAACTCTGATGATGCATTGTTGAGTCTCATTGCCGCAGTGCTTTGTTGTGGACGCTTACTGCCAGCCAGCTTCGCCGTGCAACACAAAGAATAGTGCCCGAATCTGGGTCAGTTGCAAAGAATGTCTTGCGCCGCTGAAAGAACGTACTGCATGTAAACGAAACAACGGTGCTGAAGTAGTTTTTCGGAAAACTTTTACTTTTTAGTTTTATTTATTTATTTATTTTTGAAGCGCAGAAATAAAACACAAGTTATTTGGGATTTTCATGTTTCTTCGCTATGTAACTGGTCGCAAACGACGAAACTATACGTGATTATTTTAAATTGTAAGTCTCACGTCACTTGATGAAGTGGCTGTCATGTTCTTTACTGGAAACATTTATTAGAATACTTGAAAGTTGAGTAGCTCACAGCCCTTAGTTCGAAGAATTTGCTGTGATTTAAGAGTGCGAACTGCTGTTGCTTATGTAAGGGATGAGCCAATTGGCAATCTGAAATTGTCGTCATATTTCTAAATACTTTCCTCAACCATCTATAGCAGTATTTCGAAATCTTATGTATTCATTCGCCAAAAATTGCTCATACACTTTCAAGAAAGCCGTAAGCGGAAACGATAGTGTTTGATCTGTGAACCCATTTCATATCACCTACTAGTGTCTCGAGTGATTTAGCAAAACCCGCAACAGTTTGATTCACGAGGACAGGGCGAACGATTTAAGCCCAGTTCTCGTATTCCATTTAGGCCGTTCTGTGTGTTTCTACCTTCTTCATAGGTTATGAACTTCACTGGTTTCATTGTTGGTGTATGTAATCGCGGTTGCATTATTAGTGAAAGTTGTAAATAAAATATTACTTTATCACTTTGATAATTCTTCACGAAGAATGGCGCTGGCAAGCAGCATACTAAGCAAACTACTAACCCAGATAGAAAACCAATTAAATAACAAAGCAACGATGTTGCTTAAGTGTTTTCCTAGGGTCCGCTGCTCGTGGTCGTGCGGTAGCGTTCTCGCTTCCCGCGCCCGGGTTCGATTCTCGGCGGGGTCAGGGATTTTCTCCGCCTCGTGATGACTGTGTGTTGTGTGATGTCATTAGGTTAGTTAGGTTTAAGCAGTTCTACGTTCTAGGGGACTGATGACCATAGATGTTAAGTCCCATAGTACTCAGAGCCATTTGAACCAGTTTTTGTTTTCCTGGGCAGCTGTGTAGTACGTTACCTGTACTTGCTGAGGGTATAAGAATTGGCGTGTCAGTAACAATGAGTTATGACCTTCAATGATCTATAACGAACATTGCACCGAGTGATTCTGTCGCAGTTGCAGTAATATTAAATAACGTGAGCCTTATTCATCCGAGTCTACATCGTACGGATTTTCTCAAATCTCCAAAGGAATGGAAAATTTGCTCCGAATGACAAGAGACTATTTGTGTTTTAATCTTGTCAAAAATTGCCCTTGAGTTCAGTCATCAAAAATGTTGATGGCTTAGGATGAAAGTGTATATCATAACAAAATAATGTGTAAAATTATGTTAATATATTATCGAGAGCATGGCCGCAAGCGTGTGTGTGTGTGTGTGTGTGTGTGTGTGTGTGTGTGTGTGTGTGTGTGTAAGAGTGGAAGAGAAAGAGAGAGACAGTCGGGGAGACAAATAAGCAAGTGTTACTTTTAGTACAAAGTTTAAATTTTAAACCAATGAATAACGAAATAACGGAATATTTGCTGCGTAATTAGTGGGGAGCACCCATGGAACACGATATTCGTTTCCTCGCCTCTTGTGCTGACTGGCCGTTTCGTATTCCCTTTGTTCGCGCTGAATCGTTGGATGGCCCTCTAATTACCTCGTCAGTATCGGAGCATTAAACCGCAGGCCACATGACAGCCCCCTAACCGCATTTCCACATCGATCGCCGGCTATCTGCTTGGGGAGGTCTGAGGGTCGTGTAATCAAGAGGGGCTAATCAGCAGGCATTTGCTCGGCTGAGTGCAGTCAGGGCGTAGTTTCACACGGCATGCAATCTCTGCGAGAAGGCAGAAAGAGACGTGCGAAAGTGAAGCTCAAGAAGCTACGCTGCTGCTGCAGCTGCCACCTTATCTCGTGTTTCTCCTGCAGGAACTGCGAATCCAAGATTAGCTTAACCACAGTATTTAAGGAGTCACTCTACCTCCTCTATGCTCACTAATGACAATGGAAGAAACCCTAACATGTAATACAATGATATGTACCCTCCGATGTGCAGAATGCAGTGGTTTGCAGAGTACGTATGTGGGTGCAGATGTTAATTTATTTGATGACCTGCATCAGCTTATCCTGCATTTTCTTAGCAGTCTGCGCTTAACTTCAGCCTGCAGTCAGATCTAAGCTTGTTCATGTTTAACCTAGATGAGTAAGACAGAAACATAGAGATACACTAATAACTTTTGGATACGCAGTGTACATTGATAGAAACTTACTACTAGCTTGTGAATATGCAGTGTCTCGTAACGCAGAAATACACTATATCATTTGAATATGCAGAACTAACACATGTAAACTAGATGTTAAGTACGTAGGTCGAGGACAATAATAACAGTAAAAAAATCTGAAGGAAGCTCACTGCACTCACGTTTTTAATGAGCACACTTTAATATCTAAAAGAGAAATTCATAATTAAAGTGAAATGAAGTGACGCCCCTTGTCAATAGAAAATAGAGTCACTTATGTCGTACGCATAAATGAAATTCTGGTTCCGGCCATTATGTAACACTTGAGGAGAACTGAGTAAGTACAGAAGATACAATAAGAATCGAAAAAGAGAAACAAGGGATAATCACAATCAAGTATGTATCCTTGCAGCAGTAGTCCATGAATAATCTGTTAAGAAATCGAAGTATGTAGTACAGTGTGTAACGCTACCGCCCTACTCGGACGTACGTTAGCTCTATAAAGCCTGTACTGTAATAAGTTCACGGCCTTCACCTTATAAACAAGGATTTTAGTACATAAGTTGACCGCGTGTACCTAATAGAAGCAAGATCGGACTTATATTCAGTCAATAACTACAGTGATGCATCAAGCAAATGTAAAGTATAATTGCTCGTTCGCATGGACAAGAAGTACACACAGTAGTTGCTAACAACGATTAATAATTTGGTCGCCAGCCTACTTAGGCAATGAGTGAGTTTTTTCCTGTACAAGTGGGTGCATGTACAAGCATAACTACACGTAGTAAAGTTGCGTTATATGGCAAAGTTTGGAACCAGAAAAATCCACTGAACTAAAGTTTTCTCTTTTTGTACAAATTTGGACGAGCTAAATTTACACAACACCACACAGCAATGATTACTACGAACTGCATTTTGTATATTGATCAGAGTGAAATCGGGCATAGATTGCCCTAGCATCGACAATCTTGAAAGTACACACACACAAAATGTCACTATTAAGGATGGAAAAACACTAATACACTTAGGATTAATATAGAATTTAGCTTTACTGGTCAAATCTGATCAGCACATTTCAAGGTTTGCAAGAATGGATAAGAGAAGGGGTGGGGCCCTGAAACTGTTATGATCGTTATACTGAAACTATTAAGTACTGAAGGCAAATTAACACTCAAAATTATCAATTTATGGATAACTACTGTTTTGTCTTACTTCTGAATAATTTAACTGTCATTATTTCTGTCTCAAATTAATTAAATAACATCGCTAACTCAATCCAAAAAAAATCTCTCTTCCAATTTAGTCATACTTTTGTTCTATACCAACATTTGCAATAACTCACCGGACTTTAAACTTCTTTATAGCATAGATTAATCTGCTGATAATTTTCATTAACACTAACATTAAACTTTCAGTTTAGGATACTCGGGTTGCACAATACGAGGTAAGGATCCTGTCTAGGTCAGTGATCAGGATAAGTCATGGCTAAAGCAATTCTGGTAAAAGTCACGTTATTATTGAACAGTTAGAAACAGTTTCGACACTGGTCCACACAGATACTCTTCTAAAGATGAAATAAATGTTTGACCTGTGCAAGTCGGTGCGGCGGATGGCGGGCAGCCAGATAGCGGGCAGCACGGCACACATACAAGCACGGCTAAGACTCACACAACATCGGCACTTTCCTTCTTCTTAGCGTCGTTATCTTTCCAACTTTGTGCCTCAGAATATAGCCATGCGAAGTAGTCGTCGGAATCGGTTCATCCGAGGCTCAATGGAATCCACTTTTCCTGGGTAGCCTCCTCGGTACAGTACGTGTACTTCCGACTGTTGCTCGCCTCCGACTGTGTTACTGAGCCCGTTGTGCAGAACCGCGCCAGTGCGCGTTTCCCGCCTCGCCTGCCTCCACCTTTTCCCGCTCCCCTACAGGTAGGGTATTCACCACAGGTTTTCTACTACACATATCCTAATGCATTACCTACGTATGGACCAAGTGTATAAATTACAATTTTCACATCTTACAATAGTTTTAACATTAAATACACTTCCCTTTGATTACCACATTATTTGAAATCTAACATAAATAATAATATTCGTTTCAAAAGTTGCTCACAGTCTCTTTAACCTAACAATACGAACCAAAAAAAAAGTTCAAAACATTGTTTACATTAATTTATCTAAATTCATAAAGAAAAAAATTATTATATGTACAGTTGTCGTTACAAGTGAACAGTCTGACCTCTGTTCAGTAATTAAAATATGAAACTGAACTATGTAATTAAGGGGTTGAAGAGATTGAATTAGATGTCATGGAGTCTCCAAGAAAGTACATAGCTGGATGAGAGTCCCTTTATCGAGAAAATGTTTTGGAACGCAAATGAACACAATCAGACGCTTTATATTCACTGCTCCACAAAAACCTATTCATGCATTACCGTCTTCAGAGATTACTATCCAGTTGTCTCCTAGATGTGTGTCCGGCGTTACTTAAATTGCTATGACTGCTACGTGCGAGTTGGTAAAAGGAAACATGTAGAGAGAAAGTGCATTTCCCTCTTCTTTCTTTAATTAGCTTTATTTTATTTTATTTCATTACTAATTTTCTAGTACTACTTAACTTTCCTGCGGTGACAAAACTGCATTCACGACGCACATATAAGATGCGTACATATATAAAATTTGACGAGTACAAACTTTAAAAAATATTAGTTCTAGCAACTAAAATTGTAGAACTGCATTTCGTTAATTAGTTATATCCAGTTCCAAAATATTATACATTTTAACGTTGCAAGGTTTTCAAAGGGCCGGTGCGACAACATTTTTCCACACAAGCGATTGTTAGTCCTACAGTCATTAAAATACTTCTATCCTAACGTACGATGTTCAGAAAATCTCACACTCTCCCTCTTTTCTACCTCGCTCCAACTGTCGGATCCTTTGGTTTTACACAGATATTAATCTCTTTGCGCTTCGCATATGTGTAACAGAAAATACATATATACAACACTTGAATACAAACAAATTAACAAATTTTAGATAACACAGATAATATTAAGTAAAGAAAAATGAGAAATAGCGTAAGTAAATACGGCGTGAAAATTACTGTCTTAAAGCCTTACCACAGTCTAATACAGTCACTTCAGTTCTGCTCTTTTCTGTCATACAATGCAACACTTTTTCAGTAGAGACCGTAAGTAGCGCCAAAAATATGCGCAGTTACTGAAAACTGACACATTTGTCTTTCTTTAGTTTTCTATGGACCCTGGAAACGTTATACTACAGGACAGTTCATTTGAGATTCTCCTGTAACCTGCAGATATTTGATGATAAATGGCGTTTTCTTTTATGAACAAAAAATTGTCAATAAGCAGCAGAAGGATGTGTTTGTTTACAAACAACTTTTCCGCTACCATTCATGATTTTCTTCAGTTTACATTCTGCCATTTACCGAAACGCGTCGTGTAAAATGTAAAGAAAAGAAAGTCGTGACTGGTAGCAGAAAAGTTATTTACGAGCAAACCGATTGTTTTCACAGTCGCAGGCTTTCACAAACCATTTCTCAGGGATCAAATGAGAAACAGCAGAAGACCCGGCCGTCTGCGACAAGACAGCGGACGTCTACTCAGTGATCTGAAGTTTTCTTCACTACACTTGCAGTCTGACCAATGACTTTAAAACGCATAATCCTTTTGTGGGCAGCAATACCTACATTATTAAACGCATCAAATAAGGTAGCACTACTGTAGCTGAAGAAAAATCGAGACAGATATAACAACAAAACGTCTAAAGCAAGAAAAATTTTTCCCAACATGGAAGAAACGAATTTCACAGCTGTTAGTACATCTAAGCTACAAACGGCAAGAATCTTTAACACGTTCGCTTTTCAAGCAAAAGTAACTATATTTGTAAATAAAAAAATATTAGTCTACTAGAAAGTAAAGTGAAATGTAAGGATGTGCAACTCATTATACTCTATACAGTAATATTTTGCGCCAAGGATACATATCGTAGTAAAAATTGACAACAACAAGGTATGCTTCTCATATGCGAACAATATGGTTAGTCTTCACTTAAAACTGCCGGGCTGATACGCCTTGGTCGATGTGTAAAACTGTTCGAAAAATGGCTCTGAGCACTATGGGACTTAACATCTATGGTCATCAGTCCCCTAGAACTTAGAACTACTTAAACATAACTAACCTAAGGACATCACACAACACCCAGTCATCACGAGGCAGAGAGAAAATCCCTGACCCCGCCGGGAATCGAACCCGGGAACCCGGGCGCGGGAAGCGAGAACGCCACCGCACGACCACGAGCTGCGGACAAAACTGTTCGCTGACGTTTCGTCTCTGAATGCGGGAGACATCCTCGGAGGTACAACGGCGAACTGCAATGAGAGATCGAGAAAGCGCTGATTGTGTAGGCAGTACAGAGGGCGCCACTGTCCGTCACGTGGCGTCGGCTATCAGACTGTCTCTGGTAGTCCCAACACTAACGATTGAAAGCAATCGATCATCGAGCTTCCTGTGCATCGCTGAGATCCAAATTTTGTCCAGTTTAAGACCTTCCACTTTCCTGTTAAAATTATTACGGTGTTTATCAGTCTCGATAGCGTTTCTATAAATGCACGCATAATAATGTGATGTTATAGATATGACGGTCATCCAAACGGACGTCGTACGTCATGGTTTCCCTCCACTATGGCACTAATGTGTTTGCAGCTGTCAGACGATAACAATTTTGACAGCAGTTAGTGTCACGACTGTGGACGTACATCGAATTTTCATAACCAATCTATTATTAAACTTACCGTCAGTGATTCCCGCTGTCTTTGCAACAGTTAAATATCTTGGTGCGCTGATGAACAACTGAGTAAGATGTAGGACTGTGGTGCTGTTTTGTGGAGAGACAGGGAGAGGTAAAGAGAGAGAGAGAGAGAGAGAGAGGAATACCTCGTGTCTGCAGGGGAAACGCAGTAGTTTGTTTTGTCATACACAGCGCAGGTCCTCAGTTTGACAATGTATTGCATTACATGCAAGGTACCGAATAGTCGTGCACTTGGTGACGTACTGAAATAGAGACATGTCACAGTATCAAAGATGCACAGATGCTTGCTCGATTTGGGGAAAACAGCTGCCGCCATAAGCCAGCACAACGTCATTTAATCAGTAATTTTTCCAGCAATCCACTCACAACTGGAAGGAGAAGAAATCTTACCAAGTGGTACCACGTAAATTACACCCTGCTGAACACTTCACAATGGTTTTCGGAGCCTGCATGTGGATGTAAAATTAATATAGGTGATAGTCTACGGTCCAGGTGATGTACAAGCAGCGAGTGTGCGTAACCTTGCAGCACCTGAGGATGACGACTTGGTCGGTCGTCCAAATATTAAGCCAAAAATGGAGTGAACCGAAACGCCGCTGAACTGCCGAAAGCATACAACTAAATTGCAATATTGTCCATATAAAGGATGTGTGGTAGTGATTATCAAATTTTAACAGTAATAGTTATTGGTAGTATTCGACAGATTTTTGTCCCACATACAGTTGCGCAACGTGTTTCGAGAGCCAGTGCTCTCATCATCAGATTGTCAAACCTAGCTCATGAGGTTAAAACTCTAAATAGTCTGCCAGTACATTTTCGGCGTGTATATACTTAATATTATTAAAACGCTCTCCACAGTGGATCCTCCTCTTACATTATAAACGTCGATTCTGCCAGTAGCCGTTCCATCTCTCACAGCACACCCCCCTCAGGCCGCTTCTGCGGGCTCCAAGAGTGTCAAGCTGACGGTCCTGCAAAGTCCAGGAGCTGTGAACTGACTTGTCCGTGGTACTGCTGTTTAAACACGGCTGTTGGTCACCTCATTTCCGCAGATACTACTTGAGAATGGCCTATCATCGGCAGCCTGAACGTGTTTCGTTAGGAATGCGTTACAAATTTACAATTATGCATCTACGTTAAGACAGATGTGAAAGACCGTTAAGAAATCTCGTTCCTTTACTTTTTTACTGTCGTGTTAAGAATATTGTCGTGTTTCCAACCATGAACCGTGACCTCAGATTCTCCCAGTAAGTCGATGTCTTACCCCTTCTTTTTCATATGCAGAGTTCCTCAGTCATCTTTTCTATTCGTTTAAGAGGATAGCCTGTATCGTACACATGGTTTACAGCATCTTGTTTGTTATACGACGTGGACTCAGTAAGTAATGGAACACTTCTTTTTTCTGAAAACAGGTTGGTTTTATTCAGGATTCCAATACATCGTATTGTCCCCCAGTCTTCTGGCTACGAAACCCTATTTTTCATCGTAATCTCTGTTCTACGCGATGGTCTTACGCCACCTCACAGGGAGGGCCTGTATTCCTGCAAGGTACAACACTACTGGCCCATGTCGGAGCCAACGCCTTGCTGCATCAGTAACCTGTCATCATGCACATACTGCTCCCCGCGGAGTGCATCTTTCATTGGACCAAACAGATGAAAGTCGGAGTGTGCGAGATCCGGGCTGTAGGGTAGATTTGCAAGAACAGTGTTTTCTGAGGCCTTGTGGTGGTGACAAAGACGTTGAAGTCGCTGCTTCTATTCCTTGAAGGTAACACAACACAGTTCAAAACTGATAGCTGCACTACGAAGTAGGACTTCAAACAGAGTAACACCTTCAGAGTCGCAGAAAACCTCGCTGTGGCCTCGCCGGTTGACGGTGCGGCTCTGAATGTTTTCTTTGTGGATGAGAAGGTGTGGCGCGGCTGCTTGGACTGCTGGTTTGTTTTCCGTCCGAAGTGATGAATCCATTTTTATCGCCTGTGATGATGTTCTTCAAAATATTTTCAAGGTCAGCCTCGTAACGCGCAAGCAATTCTGCACACATATTTCTTCGTAGCTCTTTACAATGTTACGTTAGGCAGCGAGGAACCCAGCTGGCACACAATCTGTGGGCGTGTGTGTGCCAACACCACGAGCAGAGACGTACAGTTGAGCAGCGAAGTGTTCATTGTAATCCGTCGGTTTGCGTGACCTTGTTGCGATAATGATAGACGCCTGGACCAACGACTCGCCGAGCTTTTGTTCACTGCCGGATCTCCTTAGGCATTCTGAGAGTGCCTACGAATACCTGCTATGTTCTGGTCTTCGGCCAGAATGAACTCAATGACAGCGCTCTGCTTGGAACGCTCCTCCTTTGTAGCTGACACTTTGAAGGCTACGTATAGCGCGTCAGCCTATAGGAACTTCATGAAACTATAGTGGTTGAAAAGGGAATATTCCACGACATCTCACAAAAAAATCCACATGTTTTTCAACCAAAAGTGGCTGAGGAAAAAAAAAAGATTGCCTTACTTAGTGATCGCCCTTCGTAGTTACTTAGTCTGAATGGATCTTTATGTTTCTTGTATCTGGTTGAATTTTTTTCGTGTTTGCGTAGTACAGTTTCTCTGACGGGACGCGCTTTGTAATTTATGAACTCCAGGTATTTGTAAGCTATGTACCCTTTTATCGACCTCAGACTTATATAATATTTTGATACCGTGAAGTTAAAAAATGTTTGTGACCCTCTGCGAGACTGTTCCGTAGTAGCGCATCCCCATTACTTTCCTTTTCCTTCGTTTAGTTTATTCTTTCTATTCTTGTTACTTACGAGAGTTTATAAAGTTGTTGACCTAAAATTATTTTTTAGTCTCTGAAAAGTCTTGACACGCAACGTGCTTAAATGATAATTCGTTAACAAAAAATGGCTCTGAGCACTATGCGACTTAACTTCTGAGGTCATCAGTCGCCCAGAACTTAGAACTAATTAAACCTAACTAACCTAAGGACATCACATACATCCATGCCCGAGGCAGGATTCGAACCTGCGACCGTAGCGGTCGCTAAGCTCCAGACTGTAGCGCCTAGGACCGCACAATTCGTTAACAATGGAAACACCTGGTAGCATTATCAACAATGTATGAAAAGACGGGCTGCTATTTACCGCAAAGAAGACAAGTGATGTTCCAGACAGGCACAGTTCATTTCGGCCTGAGATGGAGCTGGCGGTCTTGCGTGCGTGACGTGTGCTTGCTTGTGTACGTGCGTGTCTGTGTGTCTCTCTGTGTTTTACTGAAGAGGCTGTGGCGGTGAGCGTCACTTAATTACGCCTATCTGCAACCTGACGTGTCTTCTTTGCCATAAGTAGCAATCTGCCTTTTCCTACATTTTTGATATTACTACTTGGAGTTTTCATTGTCTGACTTTTGCCGAAGGGCTTTCTTCCATCCGACAACCCGATGATGTTTTCCTTCATTACTCTTTCTATAGGATTACTCTTCTCAGTCTCCGTTCTTGCTCTTCTTTCTTGTGTTTACTCACAGCATTCCAAACCGCATCTACTTCTGATCCACGCTGCGTCAAACGATCGTACTGCGCGCAACACAGACTTCGTGATGACGCGGGTTGTTGAAGCAGCACTTCATGCCTGTTCCTGTCCGAACGCTGGAGCTGGCGGCAGTGTGTGCGTGAGGTGTGCTTGCTTGTGTGTACGTGTGAATGGCATGTGTTTGTCTCCCTGTTACTGACGAAGGCTGTGGCCGAAAGCTGTATGGGAGTGTCTCTTAATTGTAGCTATCTGCAACTTTACGTGTCTTCTTTATTGTAGGTAGAGATCTGTTTTTCCTACATTGCTCTTGAGGGTATTTTTGTTCTGTCGTTACAACTACAAAAATGTGTGATTTTTTTTTCACCACAAGCGTTTCGCTTGGCTGAGGTGAAGCATCATCAGTGGTCTGTAATTAAGTTATTTACATTTTGATTTGCCTTTAGATCCAAAAACAGTTCTTTAAGAATAAGTTGATTTGTACTTACCGTGATTTCTCGCTGACATGCCATCAGCTAGCACCTCGCTGTTTTTCTCTGTTAGACACTGATAATTTTGGTCTAATTTTTAGATGTTCTGCATCACTATGCATTTCTTATGTTTTCCACAACACACTTTTATGCACACCACTGTATTCTGTTTGTTTTTGTTCTTCAAGTATGTGTCGTTGTTTGTGTTTTGTACTGTTGGCAACATAACCTTTCCACTACTTTGTCTTTGACCTACAACTTTTTTTTAACTAAATTAGATTATTGTATGTGTGTAATTCTATTTAATTACGTTTATGTCGTAGAGAAGGAAAGCGATGGAGAGATTTTTTATTTTATTTTTAAAGGACTTGAAACCATGATTAATGGACATAAGTATGTAGCAGCGTGATGGAGTGTAAGTTAGAAGAGAAGTTGAGTAGCAAGAAGAGAAATGAAAGTGTGACTTGGGGGGGGGGGGGGGGGTTGTAGGAAAATGGGAGGGGTTGAAGGATGGGAAACGCTCCTTTTTTTCATATATACACACGTATGTCCACTCATCATGGTTTCCCCCCCCCTCCCCCCCCCTAAATAGAAATACCTGCATCGCTATTCCTTCTCTACCCTTACACGGTTCATAAATACACAGAAACATAATTAAATAGAATTACACACATACAATAATCCAATTTAATAAAAAAAGTTGTAGGTCAAAGACAAACTAGTGGAAAGATTATGTTGGTAACACTACAAAACACAAACAGCAACACATACTTGAGGTACAAAAACATACAGAATACAGTGGTGTGCATAAAAGTATATTGTCAAAAACATAAGAAATGAATAGTGCTGCAGAACATCTAAATATTAGGCCAAAATTATCAGTGTCTAACACAGAAAAACAACGATGTGCTAGCAGACGGCATTTCCCGATGTAAGCGAGAAATCAGCCGAAAAATCAGGGCAAGTACAAATCAACCTATTCTTAACCAACTGTCTTTCGATCTAAAAGCAAATCAAAATGTAAGTAACTTAATTACAGATCACTGACGCTGCTTTACCTCAATAAAGCGAAACGCGTCTGGTGAAAAAAAATGTCGCGCATTTTGTTGTAGCAACGACAGAACGAAAATACCCTCAAGAATTATAGAGCAACTACGGACACTACGGCCACACAAATGAAGAATTTCCTACATTGTTGTTTATCAAACGTCTGACAATCGTTTTGTGTTGAACGCGGTAAGCCGTTGGGGGGTGGGGTGGTGCCCCAGCACGGGCTCCGTTGTGAAATTTCGACCCGACGCGGCGAGTCGCGTCCTGCCAGACCTCCCTCCCCATGGCGCGTCGGCAGATTCTCCAGCGGATGCGCGAGACTCCAGCGGGGGTCTGGCTCCGGATTCCAGCGGGGCGGCGGCCCCACGCCAGCCAGGTGCGGCGACTCGGGCAGCAGAAGTGATTAGCATTATTGGACACGGCGGGCAGCGGCGCGCCGACAATGGGGGGCGGTGCCCGGCGGCACAATGGACGCCGGCGTCGTTTCTCAGCGGCGCCGCGCGGCGTCCGTCTCTCGCGAGAGTTACGGCGGCGCTCCGGAACAAACAGCAATTACTCGAGCGAGCGGCGCGGGGGCGGGCCAGGGTTGAGGGCGGCGCCGCCCCCGCAGGGCCGATATTGAGCCTCGGCGGGTCGCGTGCCGCCAATAAAGGGCGCACCCAGCCGGAGGGGCACAGCCGCTGCCGCCGCCCGCGCTGGGCCGCCGCCAAAACTGCCGCCTCTCGCCCCCCTCCCCATGCCTTCCCCCGATCTCTCGCATCACTTGCTGTTCGCAGCCGTGTGCACCGACCGTCCAACACAAACCGTGGAAGGAAACCCCAGCTGGTAGCAACAGGGCGCTCGCTCGTGCGTCTCACTCACTACCTCCGACGAGAGCCAGCAGGAATTCACTCAGATTTACCGTGAAATGCCACGTAACACATTTCTACGCTGACATGCGTATGCGGATGGTGCACAAGTTCGTAGCGTTTTCCCGTAAGTTTAATAAATTAACGGAGACGTTAGTCATCAGTAATGTATCTTGAACAGAATGACCTCCTCACTGCCAGCCAACATGGATTACGAAAACATCGATTATGTGAAACCCAACTCGCACTTTTCTCACACGACATTCTGAAAGCTTCGGATCAAGGGAACCAGGTACCGCGAGGCTCAAACAGCTCTACCCTATGCTCAACAGGCGTAGCACACTGAACAGAAGGGTGTCGAGGTCCATGTACATGACACTTATTCGACCCCTGATGACGTACGCAGCTCCTGTCTGGGGATACGCTGCGCCCACACGCCTGCGCCGTCTGCAACTCATACAAAACCAAGTACTCAAAATTATAAGCAAGGCATCGCGGACCTTCACCGTGAATACCGACTTGAGACTCTCAAGGAATTAATCCACAAACTCACCACAAGACTACACAGAAACTCGAGAAATTCGCAGAACCCGTTTATTCTGAATCTGGGGAACTACAACCACAACCATAAATGGAAACATAAACGACCAAAAGACATACTTGTAAGGACCTAACATCTATGGCCAAGCACACGCAAACACAACGGTACAGGTGAGCACCTGCTAATCAGACGCCATTACTGGATATCCAGCTGGAACACGCTGCCGAATAACTGACACCACGCATGGAAGCCATACCGAACACTGCATGCAGACAAGTTCCACACATCCCCCACACAATGAGATGATCAATGGCCGTTCTCCCACTACTATATAAAGATCTTGATTGCTCCAGGAATGTAGCGGCTGCAGCAACTGGGATACATCGCCATCGCTTGCCACGGTAATGATGCATGATACCCATACTAACAAATCCAACCTTGCATGAACGATCGCAGCTAGTAAGCCACTACTGCTCTTACTACCCATCCCACTGTCTGTAAATGTGGGTGTGTTCTTCTTCACCAGTTACAACAGTCTGGCAACGCTGGGGCTACCTTTAGATCCGGTGGCTGTAGAAATCACAAGGTTTTGAGTTCCAGAACTCTACTAGCATGTTCGGAGCGCATTTTCACCTGGAAATGAGATTCCAGGAAGTCGGTTCTATAGAGAGCAGAATACATGAAAACCTGAGGACGCAAGATCAGGTGAATAAGGTGGGTGCCGAAAGGCATCCCAACCCAACTCCTGCAGAGCGCTTTTTGTCATCTAGCACAACTTCAATGGGCGTTAATGGTGGGGCAGCACCAGTTCACGCACATTTCCTGGTTGGTGTTCATGAACTGCGTGTGCAAGACGTGTCACTTGTCGACAATAAAGATAAACCTCGGGGAAGCGTTTCGTAGTACTCCCGTTGTTGTTGTTGTGGTCTTCAGTCCTGACACTGGTTTGATGCAGCTCTCCATGCTACTCTATCCTGTGCAAGCTTCTTCATCTCCCAGTACTTACTGCAACCTACATCCTTCTGAATCTGCTTAGTGTACTCATCTCTTGGTCTCCCTCTACGATTTTTACCCTCCACACTGCCCTCCAATGCTAAATTTGTGATCTCTTGATGCCTCAGAACATGTCCTACTAACCGGTCCCTTCTTTTTCTCAAGTTGTGCCACAAACTCCTCTTCTCCCCAATTCTATTCAATACTTCATCATTAGTTATGTGATCTACCCATATAATCTTCATCATTCTTCTGTAGCATCACATTTCGAAAGCTTCTATTCTCTTCTTGTCCAAAATATTTGTCGTCCATGTTTCAGTTCCATACATGGCTACACTCCATACAAATACTTTCAGAAACGACTTCCTGACACTTAAACCTATACTCGATGTTAACAAATTCCTGTTCTTCAGAAACGCTTTCCTTGCCATTGCCAGTCTACGTTTTATATCCTTTCTACTTCGACCATCATCAGTTGTTTTGCTCCCCAAATAGCAAAACTCCTTTACTACCTTAAGTGTCTCATTTCCTAATCTAATTCCCTCAGCATCACCCGACTTAATTCGACTACATTCCATTATCCTCGTTTTGCTTTTGTTGATGTTCATCTTATATCCTCCTTTCAAGACACTGTCCATTCCGTTCAGCTGCTCTTCCAAGTCCTTTTCTGTCTCTGATAGAATTACAATGTCATCGGCGAACCTCAAAGTTTTTATTTCTTCTCCATGGATTTTGATACCTACTCCGAATTTTTCTTTTGTTTCCTTTACTGCTTGCTCAATATAGAGATTGAACAACATCGGGGAGAGGCTACAACCCTGTCTTACTCCCTTCCCAACCACTGCTTCCCTTTCATGTCCCTCGACTCTTATAACTGCCATCTGGTTTCTATACAAATTGTAAATAGCCTTTCGCTCCCTGTATTTTACCCCTGCCACCTTTAGAATTTGAAAGAGAGTATTCCAGTCAACATTGTCAAAAGCTTTCTCTAAATCTACAAGTGCTAGAAACGTAGGTTTACCTTTTCTTAATCTTCCTTCTAAGATATGTCGTAAGGTCAGTATTGCCTCACGTGTTGCAATATTTCTACGCAATCCATACTGATCTTCCCCGAGGTCTGCTTCTACCAGTTTAACCATTCGTCTGTAAAGAATTCGTGTTAGTATTTTGCAGCTGTGGCTTATTAAACTGATAGTTCGGTAATTTTCACATCTGTCAACACCTGCTTTCTTTGGGATTGGAATTATTATATTCTTCTTGAAGTCTGAGGGTATTTCGCCTGTCTCATACATCTTGCTCACCTGATGGTAGAGTTTTGTCAGGACTGGCTCTCCCAAGGCCGTCAGTAGTTCTAATGGAATGTTGTCTACTCCAAGGGCCTTGTTTCGACTCAGGTCTTTCAGTGCTTTGTCAAACTCTTCACGCAGTATCGTATCTGCCATTTCATCTTCATCTTCATCTACATCCTCTTCCATTTCCATAATATTTTCCTCAAGTACATCGCCCTTGTATAGACCCTCTATATATTCCTTCCACCTTTCTGCTTTCCCTTCTTTGCTTAGAACTGGGTTTCCATCTGAGCTCTCCATATTCATACAAGTGGTTCTCTTTTCTCCAAAGGTCTCTTTAATTTTCCTGTAGGCAGTATCTATCTTACCCCTAGTGAGACAAGCCTCTACATCCTTACATTTGTCCTCTAGCCATCCCTGCTTAGCCATTTTGCACTTCCTGTCGATCTCATTTTTGAGACGTTTGTATTCCTTTTTGCCTGCTTGATTTACTGCATTTTTATATTTTCTCCTTTCATCAATTAAATTCAATATTTTCTCTGTTACCCAAGGATTTCTATTAGCCCTCGTCTTTTTTCCTACTTGATCCTCAGCTGCCTTCACTACTTCATCCCTCAGAGCTACCCATTCTTCTTCTACTGTATTTCTTTCCCCTATTCCTGTCAATTGTTCCCTTATGCTCTCCCTGAAACTCTGTACAACCTCTGGATTAGTCAGTTTATCCAGGTCCCATTTCCTTAAATTCCCACCTTTTTGCAGTTTCTTCAGTTTTAATCTACAGTTCATAACCAATAGATTGTGGCCAGAGTCGACATCTGCCCCTGGAAATGTCTTACAATTTAAAACCTGGTTCCTAAATCTCTCTCTTACCATTATATAATCTATCTGATACCTTTTAGTATCTCCAGGATTCTTCCAGGTATACAACCTTCTTTTATGATTCTTGAACCAAGTGTTAGCTATGATTAAGTTATGCTCTGTACAAAATTCTACCAGGCGGCTTGCTCTTTCATTTCTTCCCCCCAATCCATATTCACCTACTTTGTTTCCTTCTCTCCATTTCCTACTCACGAATTCCAGTCACCCATGACTATTAAATTTTCGCCTCCCTTCACTACCTGAATAATTTCTTTTATCTCATCACACATTTCATCAATTTCTTCTATCATCTGCAGAGCTAGTTGGCATATAAACTTGTACTAGTGTAGTAGGCATGGGGTTCGTGTCTATCTTGGCCACAATAATGCGTTCACTATGCTGGTTGTAGTAGCTAACCCGCACTCCTATTTTTTTATTAATTATTAAACCTACTCCTGCATTACCCCTATTTGATTTTGTATTTATGACCCTGTATTCACATGCCCAAAATTGTTGCTCCTCCTGCCACCAAACTTCACTAATTCCCACTATATCTAACTTTAACCTATCCATTTTCCTTTTTAAATTTTCTAACCTACCTGCCCGATTAAGGGATCTGACATTCCACGCTCCGATCCGCAGAACGCCAGTTTTCTTTTTCCTGATAATGATGTCCTCTTGAGTAGTCCCCGCCCGGAGATCCGAATGTGGGATTACTTTACCTCCGGAATATTTTACCCAAGAGGACACCATCATCATTTAACCATACAGTAAAGCTGCATGACCTCGGGAAGAAGTACGGCTGTAGTTTCCGCTTGCTTTCAGTCGTTCGCAGTACCAGCACAGCAAGGCCGTTTTGGTTATTGTTACAATGCCAGATCAGTCAATCATCCAGACTGTTGCCCCTGCAACTACTGAAAAGGCTGCTGCCCCTCTTTTCAGGAACCACACGTTTGTCTGGCCTCTCAACAGATACCACTCCGATGTGGTTGTACCTACGGTACGCCACAATGACACCTCAGGCGTATATGAAGAATGGTACTTGCTTTTCCCATTCCTTTCAGTACTGTCTGCATATAGCTTGATTTACCGTATTATTGTAAAGTCACCATATACAGGGTGTTACAAAAAGGTACGGCCAAACTTTCAGGAAACATTCCTCACACACAAATAAAGAAAAGATGTTATGTGGACATGGGTCCGGAAAAGCTTAATTTTCATGTTAGAGCTCATTTTGGTTTCGTCAGTATATACTGTACTTCCTCGATTCACCGCCAGTTGGCCCAATTGAAGGAAGGTAAGGTTACTTCGATGCTTGTGTTGACATGTGACTCATTGCTCTACAGTTCTAACATCAATAACATCAGTACGTAGCATCAACAGGTTAGTGTTCATCACGAACGTGGTTTTGCAGTCAGTGCAATGTTTACAAATGCGGAGTTGGCAGATGCCCATTTGATGTATGGATTAGCACGGGGAAATAGCCGTGGCGCGGTACGTTTGTATCGAGACAGATTTCCAGAACGAAGGTGTCGCGACAGGAAGACGTTCGAAGCAATTGATCGGCGTCTTAGGGAGCACGGAACATTCCAGCCTATGACTCGCGACTGGGGAACACCTAGATCGACGAGGACACCTGCAATGGACGAGGCAATTCTTTGTATAGTTGACGATAACCCTAATGTCAGCGTCAGAGAAGTTGCTGCTGTACAAGGTAACGTTGACCACGTCACTGTATGGAGAGTGCTACGGGAGAACCAGTTGTTTCCGTACCATGTACAGCGTGTGCAGGCACTATCAGCAGCTGATTGGCCTCCACGGGTACACTTCTGCGAATGGTTCATCCAACAATGTGTCAATCATCATTTCAGTACAAATGTTCTCTTTACGGATGAGGCTTCATTCCAACGTGATCAAATTGTAAATTTTCACAATCAACATGTGTGGGCTGACGAGAATCCGCACGCAATTGTGCAATCACGTCATCAACACAGATTTTCTGTGAACGTTTGGGCAGGAATTGTTGGTGATGTCTTGATTGGGCCCCATGTTCTTCCACCTACGCTCAATGGAGCACGTTATCATGATTTCATACGGGATACTCTACCTGTGCTTCTAGAACATGTGCCTTTACAAGTACGACACAACATGTGGTTCATGCACGATAGAGCTCCTGCACATTTCAGTCGAAGTGTTTGTACGCTTCTCAACAACAGATTCGGTGACTGATGGATTGGTAGAGGCGGACCAATTCCATGGGCTCCACGCTCTCCTGACCTCAACCCTCTTGACTTTCATTTATGGGGGCATTTGAAAGCTCTTGTCTACGCAACCCCTTTACCAAATGTAGAGACTTTTCGTGCTCGTATTGTGGACGGCTGTGATACAATACGCCATTTTCCAGGGCTCCATCAGCGCATCAGGGATTCCATGCGACGGAGGGTGGATGGATGCATGTATCCTCGCTAACGGAGGACATTTTGAACATCTCCTGTAACAAAGTGTTTGAAGTCACGCTGGTACGTTCTGTTGCTGTGTGTTTCCATTCCATGATTAATGTGATTTGAAGAGAAGTAATAAAGTTAACTCCAACATGGAAAGTAAGCGTTTCCGGACACATGTCCACATAACATATTTTCTTTCTTTGTGTGTGAGGAATGTTTCCTGAAAGTTTGGCCGTACCATTTTGTAACACCCTGTATATGGGGCAGTTAAATTAAAACGAGACAAGTGGAAAAAACAAGTTAACTGTTTAATTTTCAACAGTAGTCGCTACAACTGTCAATACATTTATCGCACTGTGAGACAAGACCGTCAGTGCCTTCTTAATCTACCGATCCTTGATTTATATTATAGAAGTTATCTTTGTTGTGTATGTACACATTTACGTTCGTTTCGTGTAATCTTATGACATTCATTAGGCTAACATTTATTTTATCTGTAACTAAATATACGCTTCAATAGAGGTATGCGCACTGCTCAGAATACTACGAACAGGAAACACTGAAGTTCAAAGGGAAACATAGCATTAAGCACAGTTTAGATTTAGTACACAGGTTAACAGATGATACGATTTCATCAATTGCAAAACTAGTCTCTGGTAATGTATACAGGCTCTTCTCGAGCGTACCTGTGAAAGAACATATAGATATTGCGTCATAATCACTGTATGTGCACAGCATTAATCCAGAAGAACGACTGAGCTCAATACAGTAGATTGTAGTTCAAAGCAAAACTATTTCTGCTGTCAAACAAGCTATTACAAGCACTCACATTGTCTAGGAACGGACTCACTATTATCCTCCTTGTTAGCAGAAAAATTGTAAGTAGGCTGTTTAGGTTTTCTTATTGGTAACGCCACCTAGCGCTCTATATGAAAATCACTGGCTGTGCTGTGTGCAGTCTGTGGTTGGTTGCATTGTTGTTCGCCATTGTAGTGTTGGGCAGTTCTCTTTTTTTGTGCCACAGACATTAGTCACATATTTCTTCGATTGAAAGGATTAACTAACTACCTGCCATCACGACATATGGGGTTTATGAGATAAGCTGCCAAGTGTGTCAATCCTGTTATGTAGGTCAGTCGGAGCGGTCAATATGTAGTGGTGTCAGAGAATACCATAGAGGCTGGAGATTAAAGAAGCCACATTATTACTTTACTGAACATTGTTTAAATCGGAACGACAAATACATAACAAATGCAGAAGCCGTACATTTAATAGAAAAGGATGCAAAGTTGACTCAGTTAGAAATATTAGAAATTGAAAAACAGATGTGTTTATCCCAACATTTGCTACTGAAATAGCTGATGCTATTCAATTATTCACATTTGTCAGATAATATTGTAATTTCTACAAATGAGGGGAATCTTGTACGATTACTTCTAACGCTGCCTTCCTGCCTTCTAATTGACGGGGCAAGAACTTGTCAGACAGCTGGTTGATTGTCGGGAATTCTCTGGAGTAAATTACCCTCGATCATTACGTTATATCGGGATATACGCTTTTTTCAGAAACGGGCCATAGCGCCATAATCTGCTGTGGACAGAAACCGAAACAGTTTCATTTCATACGTAGGTTGGCGAATTCCTACTCTTATCAACGCGCTAATGAGGTTACTTCGTTGTCTTTAATATCGCGAATACGCTAGTGTCACATAGTTCGGATCTGCAATCTCATTTTTAGAGCGTGTTTCTCGCATTGTGCATATTCCTGAACTTTCGTCCAACGCAGATACGAAAGACAACATTTATGATCCAACCTGACGCGCGGTAGTTGCCGTCTGTCGTTTATCTCTGAAGCCCACTAAACAAAACACTTTGAACACAATTATTGACTAAATTGTTGGCCTAACAATGACATGGAGCAAAGTTTTTTGTCTGCCAATTAACTGTTTTTCGGCAGATGGCATTTCTGTGTACATCGAAACGACATCCTGCGTAAACATTGCAAGCCATTATCTAGTGAGTGGCGGAGTGTACTTCGTGCAAATATTTATGATTTTTTAATCCTCTTCCATTCGAGTACTGAGCGACACAGAAGTGGCTTTCTATATGCCTTCGTACCCGCCATACGCTGTCTTTCCTTAATCTCATGACTCTGGCGCGGATTATTCTATGGTACCAACAGAATTTTCACGCAGACGCAGAATTTTCACACACTCTTCGTTGACTACCGCTTCTGTAAACTTACCCAACGCAGTAAGGTCAGAACACCACCAGTTTTCTTCCAGAGGTCCTCATTTCAGTTCCCCAAGCGTCTCTGTCACACTTTCGAAGTACACCGGCCTGATACAATCGTCTCTGAATTCATACGATTTCTATTTTCATGTTTATTTGGTAAGGACTCCAAACACTGGAATAAATAAAATTTCCTGTTACATTAAATTCGTGTGCCGGACCCGAACTTGAACCCAGGACCTTTGCCTTTCTCGGGTAAGTGCTCACATACTGAGTTACCCAAGCACGTGTTAACCACCAAAACTCACTCTGTGAATTGGATCTGTGGCCACACGGTCCCTTATCTTTTTAATTCTGGCGATAAGTCAGTGCTAGGATACTGGAAATATCTCAACGAATGACACTACGTGCAACACGCAACCCGCGCTATAAGCAATACTTCCCCAATATCTTAGGAAGCCCCTCCAATGTTCCGCCTCGCAGCTGGAGCGTCCAAGCCATGAGAAGCTGAAAACTGATCTGAACCTACCAGAACCAAACAGAACCGATAACGGAATCTACGCTCACTCAACGATAAGACACTCTCCGGACGTGCTGACCGACGCACGTCGCACTACTCAAGGCGCTAAGGAAAAAAAAAAATTAATTTTACCAAGTTTGTTTGCGTGGCCATCTTCCCCACCAAGCAACCACAGAAATATTTTTCTTGTAAACAAAAACCATAAAAAAGAGACGTGGACTGTTTTATAATCTAATAATAACACATATAAACCGAAATTGTATCGTTCTAGATCCAACTGAAGGTGTCTTAAAAAACTAAACTCTGCCATAACAGGCAATGAAGTCCTAACTGTACTGACCGGCTACCATGTCATTCTCAGCCCAAAGGCGTCACTGGTTGCGGATATGGAGGGGCATGTGGTCAGCACACCGCTCTCCCGGCCGTATGTCAGTTTACGAGACCGCAGCCCCTACTTCTCAGTCAAGTATTTCCTCAGCGAGCCTCAAAAGGGCTGAGTGCTCCCCGCTTGCCAACAGCGCTCGGCAGACCGGATGGTCACCCGCCCAGGTGGCAGCCCAGCTTCATCTAAATCTACATCTACGTGATTACCCTGCTAATCACTAAGTGCCTGGCAGAGGGTTCAATGAACCACCTTCAAGTTGTCTCTCTATCGTTCCACTCTCGAACAGCGCGCAGGAAAAATGAGCAGTTAAATTTTTCCGTCAGTCCCGCCTGATACGGATCCCACACCGCACAGCAATACTCGAGAATAGGGCGGGCAGGTGTATTGTAAGCTGTGCCTCTAGTAGATTTGTTGCTCCTTCTGAGTGTTCTGCCAATGAATCACAGTCTTTGGTTTGCTCTACCCACAACATTATTTATGTGATCGGTCTGATTTAGGTTATTTGTAATTGTAATCCCTATGTATTTAGTTGAATTTACAGCCTTCAGATTCGCGTGATTTATCGCGTAATCGAAATTTAGTGGATTTCATTTAGTACTCATGTGACTAACTTCACACTTTTCTTTATTCACGGTCAATTGCCACCATTCGCACCATACAGATATCTTATCTAAATATTTTGCAATTCGTTTTGGTCATCTGATGACTTTACAAAACAGTAAATGACAGTTTCATCTGCAAACAATCTAAGACGACTGCTAAGATTGTCTCCTATGTCGTGAACGTACCGGGTGATCAAAAAGTCAGTATAAATTTGAAAACTGAATAAATCACGGATAATGTAGATAGAGAGGTAAAAATTGACACACATGCTTGGAATGACATGGGGTTTTATTAGAACCAAAAAAATACAAACGTTCAAAAAAATGTCCGACAGATGGCGCTCCATCTGATCAGAATAGCACTAATTAGCATAACAAAGTAAGACAAAGCAAAGGTGATGTTCTTTACAGGAAATGCTCAATATGTACACCATCATTCCTCAACAATAGCTGTAGTCGAGGAATAATGTTGCGAACAGCACTGTAAAGCATGTCCGGAGTTATGGTGAGGCATTGGCGTCGGATGGAGTCTTTCAGCATCCCTAGAGATGTCGGTCGGTCACGATACACTTGCGACTTCAGGTAACCCCAAAGCCAATAATCGTACGGACTGAGGTCTGGGGACCTGGGAGGCCAAGGATGACGAAAGTGGCGGCTGAGCACACGATCGTCACCAAAAGGCGCGCGCAAGAGATCTTTCACGCGTCTAGCAATATGGGGTGTTCTTTTTTTTTTTTTTTTGTTCTAATGAAACTCTATGTCATTCCAAGCATCTGTGTCAATTTTTACCTCCCTATCTACATTATTCCGTGGTTTATTAAGTTTTCAAATTTATACTGATCAGGAGAAATAGAGGGTCTGTAACACCTCCTTGGGAACGGCAGATATTACTTCTGTTTTACTCGATAACTTTCCGTCTATTACTACGAACTGTGACATTTCTGACAGGAAATCACGAATCCAGTAGCACAACTGAGGCGATATTCCACAGCCACGCAGTTTGGTTAGAAGACGCTTGTCAGGAACGGTGTCGAAAGCGTTCTGGAAATCTACAAATACAGAATCAATCAGACATCCCCTGTCGATATCTCTCATACTTCATGTGTATAAAGAGCTAGCTGTGTTTCACAACAACGATATTTTATGAGTCAGTGCTCTCTACGTATCAACAAATCGTTTTCTTCGAGGTACATCATAATGTTCGAATACAGTATATGTTCCAAGACTCTACTGCAAATCGACGTTAGTGATATGGGCCTGTAATTACCCAAATTCTCCTATTTCCCTTTTAGGGTGTTGGTGTGACTTCAGCAATTTTCCAGTCTTTAGGTACGGATCTTCCTGTGAGTCAACGGTTGTGTATACTGTAGTTATTAAATATGGAGCTATTGTATGAGCATACTCTGAGAGCAACATGACTGGTATACAATCTGGACCAGAAGCCTTGCCTTTGATAAGAGATTGAAGCTGCTTTGCGACAACGAGGATATCTACTTCTGTGGTCCATATCTTGGCAGTTGTCCTTGATTGGAACTCAGGAATCCTTACCTCGTCTTCTTTGATGAAGGAATTTCGGGAAACCGTGTTTAATAACTCTGCTTTAGTGGCAATGCCATCAGTGACTTCGCCGTTGTTATCGCGCACTGAAGGTATTCATTGCGTCTTGCCACTGGTGTGCTTTACGTATGCCAGATTTCGAGACAGTTTCGTTATGGAAATTCTTAAAAGCGTCTCGCATTGATGTACGCGCTATATTTCGAACTTCTGTAAAACTTTGCCAGTCTTGGGGATTTTGCGTTCTTTTAAATTTGGCATGCTTTTTTTCGCTGCTTCTGCAACAGGGATCTGACACGTTGTGCGTACCATGGGGGAAGGGTACCATTATTTATTAATTTATGTGGCATACATCCCTCAATTGCGGTTGAAACCATTCCACAACTTTTCTACGCTTACATGATCAGATCGGAAGAAGTGAAGATTGTCTCTTAAAACGGCGTTAAGAGCATTTTTATCAGCTTTTTTAAATACATATACTTTGCGTTTCTTTTTGATTGTTGTAGGTGTTACGGCAATCAGCCTAGCAGCAACTGCCTTGTGGTCGCTAATCCCTGGTTTTTTTACTTTTTTTTCTTTACTCGCTATTTGTCAAGAATTATTTCTTGCTAAGAGGTCAAGTTTGCTTTCGCAATCATTTACGCTTCGAGTGGGTTCATGAACAAATTGTTCAAATAATTTTCTGAGAAGGCATTCAGTACAATTTCGGATGTCGTTTTATGCCTGCCGTCGGCTTTAAACGGATAATGTTTCGGGCATATTGAGGGTAGCTTGAAGTCTCCACCGACTGTAACTGTATGAGTGGGGTACTTATTGGAAATGAGACCCAAGTTTTCTTTGAACTGTTCAGCAACTATATCTTCTGAGTTGGTGGGTAGGTAAAAGGATCCAATTAATAGTTTAGTCGGAGTATCAGGTATAACCTGTACCCACACACACTATTTCAAACGAACTACCTATTTCAATTTCACTACTCCGCAAACTACTTCCGACAGCAATTAATACTTCACCACCATCTGTATTTAATCTATCGTTTCTGAACACTGTTAGATCTTTTGAAAAAAGTTCGGCTGAACTTATTTCCGGCTTCAGCCTGCTTTCTGTACCTGTAACTATTTGAGCTTCAGTGCTTTCTATTAGGGCTTGGAGCTCTGCTTCTTTCCTAACACAGCTACGACAATTTATAACTTCAATACCGATCGTTTCTACCACTAATGTACTGTGTTTTACCTGTCCCCTTTTAGACGAACGTTCTTTCTGTCGTTCCCTGAGGCCCTCCAACCTAAAAAACCACCCAATCCCTTCCACACAGTCCCCGTTACCCGTGTAGCCCCTTCCTGTGTGTAGTGGTCTCCTGACCTATTAAGCGGAACCCAAAAACCCACCACCCAATGGCGCAAGTCAACAAATCTGCAGCCTACACGGTCACAGAATCAACTGAGCCTCTGATTCAGACCCTCCATTCGGTTCTGCACCAAAGGACCACAGTCGGTTCTATCGACGCTGCTGCAGATGGTGAGCTCCGCCTTAATCTCTCAAGCAAGACTGCCAGTCTTTACCATTTCCACTAGCCGCCCAAAACCAGAGATAATCTCCTTCGATCCAAAGCGACACACGTCATTGGTACCGACATGAGCCACCACCTGCAGTTGGCTGCACCCTGTACTCTCCATGGCAGCCCGAAGCACCCTTTCCACATCCGGAATGACTCCTCACCCTCCTTGGCAGCCATGTTCCTAAGGGGCCCCACTACGCGTCTAACGCTGGAGCTCCCAACTACCAGCAAACCCACCCTCTGTGAATGCCCAGACCTTGCGGGCCGAGGAGCTTCCTCTGGAATGGGGTGGACAACTGAATCCGGCTCAGAGGCATCGTCAGCCACAGATACCGCCCGAAAGCTGTTCGTCAAGCGAACTGGGGAGGCCCTTCGATCGGCCCCTCGGGAAGTTTTACGCTGCCTGCCAGGCTTTGGCATGATCTCCCACTCGACCACAGGCGAGGGGTCATCCTCAGTGTAGGCAGTACCCGGGGCGGCCACAGCAGTGGGCCGATCGGAGGACACGTGGGACGTGCTCGATGTCCTTCGCATCCCCGCATCCGACTCTCCACAGTGACGCCCCTTGGCAGCAGCCTCAAGCTATGTGACAGAACCCAGCGCAGCCTGGAGCTGTGAGCGAAGGGTCGCCATCTCAGCTCGCATCTGTACTCTGCAATCACAGTTCCTGTCCATTACTGCAGTCGCTCCTGTTTGAAGCTCGTAAAAATGTGTAACAAACGAACGGTCTACTCGCCTTATTGGCAGCAGGAACACGAGGTGCTCTGTTTCTGTCTCTGGGGTCTGTCTTCAGTGATCTGCTCCAAGGCCGTTGGCCGGATGCCTTACAGGAAAAAAGAGAGAAAGCCTTTCTCGCCCACTCACATCTCTAGCTGAGTCCTACTGGAAGTAGGATTAGACAGGGGTCAAAGTCTGAAGTGGTGGTTCTTTTTTCCTTAGAGCAAAAGTGTAGCTGGCAATTTTCCTTTCTTTTTTTTTATACCAATTTTCTACTCCCCAGGAGAGGATACTATAGAAAAAAATTGTTCCAGTTTGGAATCCCAGTCTGGCATGCAGTTTTAATCTGCCAGGGAGATTCATATCACAGCAGGTTCCTCTCCATAGTGAAAAATTTATACTGGGACAGTACTCTAGCTTCTTATAAAACTTTCTTTGCAGATTTACTGCAGTTTCCGAGAACCTATTCAACATATAGAAATTGTCATAAATATACAATCATTTCATTATTTCTCGTGATACGTATTTATTCTCACACATACATTCGATAAATAAATGAAATTTCAAATAATGGAAATGAATTCTCTTAATAAGTGTAAGTACAGAATATAGATTCTTACATATTATTGTAGGACCATATTTTCTTAAATTCTTAAATAATATTTCAGTCTTAACGCTAAACTGTTTTTAATATTCGCTCACAATATTGTTGGTCTTGAATACAGGAACAGTACTAGAATTCAATACTTCTTGGGAATCGTTCTGCTTTATAACAGCTTTCAGACACCACTGTATGTTACCAACAATTTTTGCCGTGTAGTCAGGTCCAACTGGCTGTCATTTGCTCTTTAGTTCTTTTTTATATCAGTTCTTTTTTCGAGATAACTGAATTTCCCCTGGACATTCAATTCTCTATAGATTTAAGATCTGGCTACTGCGGTCTGAATAACTTTGAAATTCTTATAATTAAATTAAATTATATATAAAAATATAATTAAATAATTAAAACGTTCTTTCATGATTTATTCCTTTCATTACCTTGACAAAATTTGGATATAGATCTATAATCTAAATTTCCTGCACTGTTTTGCAAAATTTGCTTCAAGATATTCGAGTATCTCTCCTTATTTATGATAAAGTGGTATTAATGATAGTAATGTCTTCCATACTAGGTGACACATATAATCTCGCACCGAAATGCGGCCCCTGGCGTGTATTATAGTACGCTTTAAATGTTAAGCCTGAAGGTCCGTATCGCTTTCGCCACATCATACGGATATTAAATCAGCGTAAACAGTTGGTAAACTGAGTAGGATCACAAAATTAGGCTTCTGATGTGTCTGGAAGGGAGTTTTCAGTCTCTGTGCGTTACGACTTTTAACGGACAACAGCGAGACACAAACTTTTTACGTCAAAGCGAGCAAAATTCTGCGAGCTGCGGTGAGCGCGAACAATGGAGAGCCACATGACAGGAAAGCAAACAAAGAGACCAGGATACACAACAGAGTGGAAAACGTAATGAGACCAAAGGAAAATGAAATGAAGACATGCAGGACATGAACCCAAGCGAACGGACAAGGAATCTGTTAGCTGGAGAGCAAAATATTTGAAATTGCAACTAACAGAGATGGGCGGACGACAGGGGATCACTTCACAGAAAATTCTTTGAGATATCAAGAAACTGTTAGCTGGTAACAAAATGTACAAAGGCATGAGTACAATAAATGGTTCAGTTACAACATAGTCCACATTTCAAATTAACTGCTTGAAAGAAAAAGCCCCCTGCATTGATTATAGAATTGCGATGTGTGAAGGACTATGATTGTTTTAAGACGGTACCTGCCTAGTGCACAGAATTTAAATTGCCCCCTATAGAACAGAGCAGGTCACTCTGACCTGACGCACTGCGAGCCCCTCGCACGGTGGTGAATTGACGCTCGATCGGCCCCCTTTGGGGCCGCTTTGGAACTAGGCGCTGTCACTGCGAGTTACTGATTGCCGCCCTTCGCTTGGCAGTTCCCCTGAAACCATCATTACAGGCGTAACTGACCGTGACGGGTGTAGGTCGTGGCGGGCGGGGCGGCGGGGGAGGGGGGGGGGGGGGGCGGCACGTTACTGCCACACCTCTGCCTACATTCGCCAAGTGATGATCCCAGCCAGGTATTATGCACATCAATATGCGCTTAGTGTCTCCTCTGCTGTCATCCGTAATTTGCGATGACACATACTACACTACTGGCCATTAAAATTGCTACTCCACGAAGGTGGCGTGCTACAGACGCGAAATTTAATCGACAGGAAGAAGATGCTATGATATCCACATGATTAGCTTTTCAGAGCATTCACACAAGGTTGGCTCCGGTGCCGACACCTACAACGTGCTGACATGAGGAAAGTGTCCTACCGATTCTTCATACACAAACAGCAGTTGACCGGCGTTGCGTGGAGAAACGTCGTTGTGATGCCTCGTGTAAGGAGAAGAAATGCGTACCATCACGTTTCGGACTTTGATAAAGGTCGGATTGTAGCCTATCGCGATTGCGGGGATTGTAGCCTATCGGGATTGCGGTTTATCGTATCGCGACATTGCTGCTCGCGTTGGTCGAGATCCAATAGTGTTAGCAGAATATGGAATCGGTGGGTTCAGGAGGGTAATACGGAACGCCGTGCTGGATCCCAACGGCCTCGTATCACTAGCAGTCGAGATGACATGCATCTTATCACCATGGCTGTAACGGATCGTGCAGCCACGTCTCGATCCCTGAGTCAACAGATGGGGACGTTTGCAAGACAACAACCATCTGCACGAACAGTTGGACGACGTTTGCAGCGGCATGGACTATCAGCTCGGAGACCATGCCTGCGGTTACCCTTGACGCTGCATCACAGACAGGAGCGCCTGCGATGGTGCACTCAATGACGAACCTCAGTGCACGAATGGCAAAACGTCATTTTTTCGGATGAATCTAGGTTCTGTTTACAGCATGGTGATGGTCGCATCCGTGTTTGGCGACATCGCGGTGAACGCACATTGGAAGCGCGTATTCGTCATCGCCATACTGGCGTATCACCAGGCTTGATGGTATGGGGTGCCGTTGGTTACACGTCTCGGTCACTTCTTGTTCGCATTGACGGCAGTTTGAACAGTGGAAGTTACATTTCAGATGTGTTACGAACCCGTGGCTCTACCCTTCATTCGATCCCTGCGAAACCCTACATTTCAGCAGGATAATGCATCACCGCCTGTTGCAGGTCCTGTACGGGCCTTTCTGGATACAGAAAATGTTCGACTGCTGCCCTGGCCAGCACATTCTCCAGAACTCTCACCAATTGAAAACGTCTGGTCAATGGTGGCCGAGCAACTGGCTCGTCACAATACGCCAGTCACTAGTCTCGATGACCTGTGGTATCGTGTTGAAGCTGCATGGGCAGCTGTACCTGTACACGCCATCCAAGCTCTGTTTGACTCAATGCCCAGACGTATGAAGGCCGTTATTACGGCCAGAGGTGGATGTTCTGGGTACTGATTTCTCAGGATCTATGCATCCAGATTGCGTGATAATGTAATCACGTGTCAGTTCTAGTATAATATATTTGTCCAATGAATACCCGTTTATTATCTGCATTTCTTCTCGGTGTAGCAATTTTAATGGCCAGTAGTGTAGTTAAAACACACACCTTATACGTTTCTCGCGTCACAAGACTGAAAATGAACCCGTCTTACAATGTTTATAGCAAACGATCGAAACAGTGTATACGAGTACGTGATTTCATTGTATTTGTTAGGATATAAAAACACTAGAATAACGATCTGATTAGTGTTCCACTGTGTGAGGCTCCTCTTCAGTTGCTCATTTTGTTGATAACCACTCGTCCTTCCCTCTTCCAGATTCATTACGTCTGATTACTTTACAAATGAGTTTATGTGTTACATACACTGTGCAACAGGATTAAAGGAACACTTTTTCTAAACCCAGTAATTGTCTCCGAGAGCGCCTCATATGTTTGAGAGTTGGCTCAAAGATGCCTACAGCCTTCGTCTGTAATGGTGCCTAGGCATGGCGCCCCGCGACGTCAACCTTGGTCTCGACGATACTGCCAGCAGCCAGGTGTCGCCACTCGCGAAAGAAAGGCCAGGGGGCAGAAGTTCGTCTGCCGTCGAAAGTAGGTTAATGGTGTCATAGTGAGGCCAAACTTCACCGCAATCCTCCCCGACGCCACCGAGGACGTGTCGCACTATGGGAAGGTCGTCACAGTTCCTCTTACCGCCATTTCACCCTTGTTTTGGAGACTCACCGACGGAGATCAGAACAGTGACACCCAGGGCTGAAATCACGCATATTGGCCGAGGAAAACGTTTCAGAAAAATCGCCGCTCAGAATAGACGCAAAAAGGCGTCAGGGGTTGACATAAGTGGTGTCAATGAAACCACCCCTTACTTGGGATGTTGGTTCCCACACATTTCACGGTCGAAAGCGACGGTTCGCAGTGCGTTGAATAATAAGACTATGTTCTTGAAACATTTCACATTGTTGGTATCTTCTGGGCGAATCAGTCCTTCCCGGCGGACGTCACATTGAACGTGATCGCACATCCTTGGAGTGCAGTGTGACCACAATCCTTGCTCTGATACACAGGTTGGAACCTTTCGAAACAATTCTACGAAATTTGAACGTGATCCGAAGCAGCAAATGGCGCTTATGTCTTTTCAGTGCTCCTGTTTCGCGCCCTGCTGTGGTCTGGTCACGGAGGGGTGCTACGTTGACACATGCGTGGATAAAACGCAAGACCCGCAGTTCGACAAAACTCTCCATGGCACACTTCCACATTTACTGAGAATTTTGAAAATGTGTATTTACAGAGAGAACCGACGAATTAGTCCTAGGCACCTGCAGGCAGGCAACTGGTTCAAATGCCTCTGAGCACTATGGGACTCAACTTCTGAGGTCATCAGTCCCCTAGAACTTAGAACTACTTAAACCTAACTAACCTAAGGACATCACACACAACCATGCCCGAGGCAGGATTCGAACCGGCGACCGTAGCCGTCGCGTGATTCCAGACTGTAGCGCCTAGAACCGCTCGGCCACCCCGGCCGGCCAGGCAACTGGGATCTGTGGTATGTCCAGTGGTAGGTGGTGAAATCTGTTGACAATGTGGCGTCATTAATGCACTTTGCACGTCGCAGGAACTCCTCAGCTCTGAAATTCTGAGCAGGTGTCGACACCTTGCTGCATGAGACGTCGTGAAGTTGCAAGGCGCCACGCTTTTACACCATTACAGAGAAAGGTTGGAGGCATCTTTGAGCCATGTTTCAATCTTGTGCATCGAAATGGCAGACAGTTACGCAGTATGAAAGGCGATCCTTCAATTCTGTTGCGCAGTGTGCTAGATTTTAAACAAGTAGGTGAGAAAAAGTAGAAAAGGTTTGAAATAAGCTACAAAGCTGGTTGGAAGGCACCAAATGATCTCATTCTCAAATACTAGATGAACGTAGTCTGGATAATTTGCACGCCGTGAGTCACACTGCTTCAAGGCGTATAATGAGCTCAGCTTTTAATTTTCATATTTGATTTAATCTGTTAAACCTCCAACGTAGGATTACTCGTAGATTATGACAGAATTTTAAATTTGGTCAGTACACAGACACTGAGACACAAAAACACACACACACACACACACACACACACACACACACACACACATACGCCATCTAACAGGCCTTGCAGGTCCAACGGTACCGACCAGCCGCCGTGTCATCCTCAGCCCGAACGCCGACACGAAGGGGAAAATGGCCATGACACCGCTCTACCGGCCGTTGTCAGTTTTCGTGACCGGTGCCGCTACCTCTCAGTCAGTTAGCTCCTCAATTGGCCTCGCAAGCGCTGAGTGCACCCCACTTGCCTACAGCACTCGGCAGACCCGGATGGTGACCCATCCAAGTGTTAGCCGAGCCCGAAAGCGCTTAACTTCGATGATCTGACTGGAACTGGTGTTACCACTACGGCAAGGCCGTTGGCCCAAAATTGGTCAATAATTGTATGTAAAACGGAAAATCAGATTTTTGTTGACCCCAGAAATTGAAAAACAGAAAAGGGGAAGAGTATACGACATGAAACATCACAGTTTGAGAGGGTCTATGATGTTGTATTAGTGTTTGTAAAATCGAGTCATACTTAGAGAGAACTTAACAGTGTGACCTCTCTTAGCACTATGACGTAGCGACCCCTCTGGTCTGGATGAGTGGACTGATTCGTTTGATAAGGGTGTCATAAAGCTCTTCCATCCTCTTCTGAGACATGCTGTCCCTTAACTGCTGTATGTGGTCCCTAAAATCCTTTATACTGGAACTGGGACGGCGTTGACCTACGAGCTTAGAACAGAGTTGTGGACCTTGCTGGTCAGAGGAGTACCTCAAGATCATGCAGACAGTTCAGGGACACGTACCATGTGTGGAAGAGCATGCCCTGTTGAAAATTTCACAACGATAATGTCCCATGATGGGTAACACATGAGGTACAGGATATCCACGATATTACTTTCTGCCACCACAGTTATCTCACTCACTACCGGCCATGACCGGACGTCACACTGAAAGACTCTCCACGCTATGATGCCAGGAATAATACTGGTGTAGCTCCACAAAACACTGGAATAATGCAACCTCCCTCCTGGTCGCCGCCGTGTTGGCTAAGGATGGTCATTTGGGTAGAGCAAAACAGCGATTCATCACTGACCATAAAGCGACAACATCAACTGGAAGTCCATGCTTCCTACTCACGGCACCATTCCAGACGCAGCCGTTTCTGTTGTGGTGGTAACGGCAGCCTACGTATGGATGGTAATTCCTTAGTCAGACTGCAGCTACACTCCAATAAATGTGCAATCACATAGACGGTTGCAAGAAGCGCATTACTTGTCCTCAGATATCAGGTGCAGATGTGAAGGCGTGTCTGGTGCACAGTACACTCACACTCTCTCTGATCCTTCACTGTGGTGGTCAGACGTGGTCGGCCAGTTTCATCGTTCTCTCACGTCCTATGCAGTCCAACATTGTTCTCTGGAATGCACAATTCGACCAGCTGGCCAAATGGAGAACCACAATGAGGTCTCTTTAAACTCGTCCTGGTGCTGGTAACTCACACGACTACTTGGTATATTCATGCTCTTCACAGTGAGTCCTCAGTATCTGACGCTGTTTACACCACCTATATATCCTACCAGACCTGGTAACAACACTAAGCACAGACTACACTAATGTATTCCTCTGCCTGTTGTATGTGTCTCAGAGAAGTGCAATTCCACGCAACACACGGTGATGTGTACGAAGTTACATTGACATCATACCATATCTTCTGGGTGCTTAGTTTCTCTTATCAAGCAGCATAAAGGATGAAATGGATATTAGTGCAGATTTTTCTATTGGTGTCTGAGGCTAGTGCAATGAACAACTTTACCTCAGTACTTACTTCATTTGCAGACTAACAATTGTTTCTCTTAGGAGTAGTACGTTTTTAGTTGGTTAGTACCTCCACATACGAAAAGAGCAATCATGCTCCATGCTATTAATGCTTAACATCCTCTGAGCAGCAGGTCAGGTGTTGAAGTGTGGACAGTTCGAAGCAAAATGGTTAGCATATATTGACAGGTACAATCCACTTAGTAATGCTGTTACAGCCGTGCAGAAACAACAGGCCGTAAAGTTTGTGACGTCTTTGTTGGAAGACTGTTCGACACAGAGAAGAAACAGCTGACACGCTGATGTGTGTGTATATTAAGGACCACATACAGAAATTTATGCACTTATACACATTACACCTTGCATATAAAGTGTTTATAATTCTCTCCATGAAATGTCTGTGCGTGATAGATCATGTTATGGGGAACTATTTTTCTCAGAGCCAAAATACTCGCTCAGGCCTCACAGTGTTATTTGGCATCCATTTGTATTGATTGTGCCCCTGAGAGGCGGTAGGGCATAGATGCTCCGTGACATGCATATGCGGTGTGTGTTCCCTGTAGTCCAGTCATCTGTCCCACATGAAAGGTATTATACAGAGCCAATATAAGTTCCTGATTCACTTGTATAATATCTTTTTCCGCTTCGAGAAACTCTTTTGTAAGATTCTCTTGTTGAAAATTAGTCTGTCAGTTTAGTGAGATAGGTAATATGCAAGAAACATGGTTAGTAGACCTTGCTAGTGCTGTGAAATCTCATTGACCTTGGGCCGTTGAATATTAAGGGACACCAATAATTGCTGGGATTTATCAATGAACATTTTGTTCGCCATAGCGTGATCTATCAACCCTAGACATTTGGTTCAAAGACTTTGGAACACTATATATGTGGAGTGATTCAGCTGCCACTACCCATGGGTTTTATTCTACCCACTGCACCACCAAATACCATGGTCAATCTAGGCGCTCAGTCCGGAACCGCGCGACTGCTACGGTCGCAGGTTCGAATGCTGCCTCGGGCATGGATGTGTGTGATGTCCTTAGGTTAGTTAGGTTTAAGTAGTTCTAAGTTCTAGGGGACTGATGACCACAGATGTTAAGTCCCATAGTGCTTAGAGCCATTAGAACCATTAGAACCATGGTCAAGATTTTCGTATTCTCTCACTCGCTATGTGCCACCTATTAGTCTTACAGAAAAAGTGAACGGGACCCTTTTTGGAGGAAATTTAGTGTAGTTAAATTTTTTGCTGGCATATGTTATCGCTAGAGGCCGTAGTTTTAGAATTATTTAAGAAACACAAGAGTAAGTTTCAAACGAGTTTTTCATGAACAACTCAAAAACTGTGCCTCCAGCGGAAACGTGTCGTATTACAAATCTTAACTACGTTAAAGGTCCTACAAAAAGGCCATGTTCAATTTTTCTGTAGCACTAATGATTTGCATGTAGCGAGCGAGAGAATGTGAAAATATGTCATGGGTGGTTTTTGAAGGCTTTGTGGGCTGCATAAAACCTATCGGTAGAAGCAGCTGAATGATTGTGCTTGCACTTCTCAAGTAATGATCCTAGCTCCTATCGACGTAGTAACTATTTTTAGTCGCCATCGTTTCTGGAGGTCTTGGAAGCAGGCAGCGAAATTTTCAACTGCGATGCTTGTAAGCTCATTTCTCACAGCTCGTTGGATGTCTGACGTATCTTCAGGAGGCTTTCCTTTCACTCGTCTTTTCAATAGCGGAAACAAGAAAAAATCACAAGACGAGAGGTTCGGCGAATATGGCGGTTGTGGGATGGCGTTTGTCATGTCGTAAGAACCAGTCCTGTGACTGTTGCAAATCAGGGGGACGATGTCAAATCGCTTGTAGCAAACATTTCAAGACGTCGATGTAGAGAGTTTGGTTCACTGTTTGACCCGGAGGAGCATACTCATGGTGAACTAATTCTTTACTTTCAAAGAACACGATCAAAGTTGTCTTTGTTCTCGAAGGTTGCCGTTTGACTTTCTGGAGACTGGTGATCTAGGACTCCTCCTTTCAGCACTCTGACGCTTCGTGTGAGTTTATACTGGTAGCGCCAATTTCATCCCCAGCAATTATATGTATTAAGTTTTCATTTCCCTAAATCTTCGCGTAAAGTCTTATGACACGCATCGTGATTCAAACTTAGTTTACCTGATATCGCACGCACACTTAGATCACGGTTTTCCTGCAATAACTGCCTCACACGCTCCACGTTTGCATCGTATGTGCTGTAGACAGGCGACCAGCTCTGGGATGATCTTTCACTGAATCTCTGTCTAAAGGAACCTTTCGAGCCACTCGAAAACACGACTCCTTGAAAGTGTCTCGCTTGCATATGCATGTTTAATCATTGTCCGCGTTTCACTAGGGGTTTTCCCGACCTTGTCGCAGATCTTAATGTTCACTCTTTGCTCACCATCAGCATCCATTGTGTCACCGTAGACTATGCGCCAAGAAACCAACCGATGTGTTGCTAAGCACAACCTGCAACCTAGTGAGTTTGTACGGAAACATGGGCAAGGTCACTTCAGTGACGTACGTCTACCAGGTAACATAAAAACATTTGTTCCTTTTTAGTACTGCAAACTCAGAAATTAAAAAAAACCTCTCCTGGAACTTTTCTGACAAAGGGAGTATATTTTAGGGTTGTGTGAGTGGGTGTGTTCTTCTTTTTAGTTCTTTTTGTAAACAATATGTGATAGTTGTGATGCTTATGGTACGAGTAGACGCTAAATAAATCCTTTACTCACACAGCTTCTATCACATTCATATGAAATACTGTAAATACTTAGGGCTATAAGGCCATGACTGCCGTTCACAGGGTGCAAAGTAAAGTAAGAATACCGTCTTAGCATCGAAATAAATTATCAGGCACCTGTGTTGAGATAAAAAGAACATCGGCATTTTGAGAACAGTTCTGGGCTCGCTGGAACTCGAAGGCTCACACGCGCCCACGCAGCAGAAGAAGATCAGCACACGTTATTCCGATCATTCTGAGGAAAAACGTCGAGAAAACGTGTGTGAATAATAGACATAAATTAACGTCGTTTAGAGGCGCCTGATAAAGCGATGTACTGAAGAGATGTTGCGCTGTACGAAGAACAGTTGTGATTTTACAGTACCTCGTATTTATAATAATTCGTACGAATGTTGAAGCAGCTACGCAGTATAGTCTGTTGCACTCCAGCGACCTCTAGAGGTGCATTGAATACTGACGTATAGAAACATCGGCGGTGGCCCACCAACGCCTCATGAATAACCATAAGGTTCCGTTTGACTAGACACGGATTGGAGACCACGCTTCAACTCCCTGGCATTCATCAAAGATTGCGTGGAAATTTGCATGTGCGCTAGCAACGTTTAACAGAGATGTGGCGCTGGGTTATGCGCACTTGACATCGAGTGACTACAGAGGAGTGTGCGCCATATTTTGGCAAGTGGTGAGATCTGTGACGCTACCGACAAAGCATAATCGTCGGCCTTGATGTAATCTTTGGACACGGTACTTCCACCACATCCTTTACATCTGTGCATTCCCACTGTATCAGTGTGTTGCCTTTATGACGGAGATAGTGGAACGGCAGCTATAGCACGACTGAAATTTAATATTTTACTTGGCGCAAGTGCCACACCATTATGTGTTTACGGAGAAGAAGAAGACACAAACCATATATTCCTAGAATGTGCTCAGAACACAGATATCGTAAACGTACTGGAAAGTAATCTTCGGGATCTTGGTGATGGGTTCCCTAGAAGCATCCTAACCTTTAAGGCAACCACAGTAGTAGTAACGCATAGAACACTGAACGAGTTTGTCAACAGCGCCAAGATGTAGTTTCTGGCGCTGCTGATCTGATGCTGTTGGTAACTAGAGTCCGAGGGGAAGACCAAAGCACAGTTTATCTTCACACATGCTGGTCAGTAGGATATGCAACGTTCAGCCTGTAAATGTATGTTACTATCTACCATCTATATATAATCTGAATCCTAGATTGTATGTATGGCTGTAATACTCAAATATGATTTTTTTATAATGCACTCATGTGCTGTCCTGATGGTACATTTTGAAGTGCAAAATATTCATTTCTGTACATGCAGTATTTGTAACAATTCCTACAGGACGTTCTGAAGAATAGTTTATTGCTACTTTATATACACAGTGGTTAATATACACTCCTGGAAATGGAAAAAAGAACACATTGACACCGGTGTGTCAGACCCACCATACTTGCTCCGGACACTGCGAGAGGGCTGTACAAGCAATGATCACACGCACGGCACAGCGGACACACCAGGAACCGCGGTGTTGGCCGTCGAATGGCGCTAGCTGCGCAGCATTTGTGCACCGCCGCCGTCAGTGTCAGCCAGTTTGCCGTGGCATACGGAGCTCCATCGCAGTCTTTAACACTGGTAGCATGCCGCGGCATCGTGGACGTGAGCCGTATGTGCAGTTGACGGACTTTGAGCGAGGGCGTATAGTGGGCATGCGGGAGGCCGGGTGGACGTACCGCCGAATTGCTCAACACGTGGGGCGTGAGGTCTCCACAGTACATCGAGGTTGTCGCCAGTGGTCGGCGGAAGGTGCACGTGCCCGTCGACCTGGGACCGGAACGCAGCGACGCACGGATGCACGCCAAGACCGTAGGATCCTACGCAGTGCCGTAGGGGACCGCACCACCACTTCCCAGCAAATTAGGGACACTGTTGCTCCTGGGGTGTCGGCGAGGACCATTCGCAACCGTCTCCATGAAGCTGGGCTACGGTCCCGCACACCGTTAGGCCGTCTTCCGCTCACGCCCCAACATCGTGCAGCCCGCCTCCAGTGGTGTCGCGACAGGCGTGAATGGAGGGACGAATGGAGACGTGTCGTCTTCAGCGATGAGAGTCGCTTCTGCCTTGGTGCCAATGATGGTCGTATGCGTGTTTCGCGCCGTGCAGGTGAGCGCCACAATCAGGACTGCATACGACCGAGGCACACAGGGCCAACACCCGGCATCATGGCGTGGGGAGCGATCTCCTACACTGGCCGTACACCACTGGTGATCTTCGAGGGGACACTGAATAGTGCACGGTACATCCAAACCGTCATCGAACCCATTGTTCTACCATTCCTAGACCGGCAAGGGAACTTGCTGTTCCAACAGGACAATGCACGTCCGCATGTATCCCGTGCCACCCAACGTGCTCTAGAAGGTGTAAGTCAACTACCCTGGCCAGCAAGATCTCCGGATCTGTCCCCCATTGAGCATGTTTGGGACTGGATGAAGCGTCGTCTCACGCGGTCTGCACGTCCAGCACGAACGCTGGTCCAACTGAGGCGCCAGGTGGAAATGGCATGGCAAGCCGTTCCACAGGACTACATCCAGCATCTCTACGATCGTCTCCATGGGAGAATAGCAGCCTGCATTGCTGCGAAAGGTGGATATACACTGTACTAGTGCCGACATTGTGCATGCTCTGTTGCCTGTGTCTATGTGCCTGTGGTTCTGTCAGTGTGATCATGTGATGCATCTGACCCCAGGAATGTGTCAATAAAGTTTCCCCTTCCTGGGACAATGAATTCACGGTGTTCTTATTTCAATTTCCAGGAGTGTAGATTGAATTAGGGGAATTCTAAATGGCGATTAATGGAGTCTTACTGTATTACACGCAGGTTTCTTATAGTATCCTATCTCTATGTAACATGTGTTAAATTTTCGTCTGGTTAACTTCGTACAAGGGTATGAATTAAACTAATATGTACTCTGCAACGTCAAAAATAAACGGTAGTGTAACATTTCCACTGTTGAGGCGGTTTTACGGGAACATTCCGAAGCCCAGTAAAGAACGAGAAAGGAAGATAGTGGAAGATGTTGGTTGAACCTTTAACTTTTTTAACAGAAGAAAGCTGCGAGGACGAGGCGTGAGTCGTGCTTCGGTAGCTCAGTTGGTAGAGCACCTGCCCGCGAAAGGCAAAGGTCCCGAGTTAGAGTCACTGTCCAGCACACAGTTTTAATCTGCCAGGAAGTTTCATATCGGCGCACACTCCGCTGCAGAGCGGAAATCTCATTCTGTCTGAGAGTACTTTATGAAAAACCTGTCCCCAATCGATTTCAGGCAGTTGCCAGGACCTCGTTGGTCGATACCGCTGTCGTATTCTCGAAAGTAACGAAGTACACGTATGCCGATAAATTCCCCATGAAGACAAATGCCATCGACGCAACTTCCCATCTTTTAAGGTAGTGTGGTTATCTTCAGTATTCATTAGCGTATAGTTTTATCAGATTCACGGGATGAACTCGAACTCCAACATCAAAATATCTCAGGCTGTTAAAGGATATTTTCGGCAAAATATCATATGAGGGCCATGTCTCCGGTGACTCGTTAGAAAGAAATAATTTAATTACGATTTATTCGGCTACTCCATCCTAATTACATTTGTTTCTGACAAAATATCTGAATAAGTCTGTAATGTGCAATTACCAAAATGTACAACACAACAGCCGGCTGGGCTGGTCGAGTGGTTCTAGGCGCTACATACTGGAACCGCGCGACCGTTACGGTTACAGGTTCGAATCCTGCCTCGGGCATGGATGTGTGTGATGTCCTTAGGTTAGTTAGGTTTAATTAGTTCTAAGTTCTAGGGGACTGATGACCCCAGAAGTTAAGTCGCATAGTGCTCAGAGCCATTTGAACCATTTTTTTACAACACAACAAACAGCCATGTGACATAATCACACTGAAATATGTACAGCGACCCAGCGTCATAATTTCTGACTATGGACACGTTCTTTGCTTGCAGAACTTTGTATATCGTGACTAGTTTGGATTTTAGATCTTCAGATGCATCTGAAAAGGCAGAAATTCTTTTATTAGTAAGATTGTAAATGCGTTTTTTTCTGTTTTAGAAGTAGCTAATAATGGTGTCATACTGCCGTATTCAGCTGTAACACTTTCCGATAAGTTTGCAATAAGTTTTTCGTATTTTTTTAGATAGTAGTCTCCGACGCCGGAATCGTCATGCTTTAAAAAGTTTTGTGATCAAAGACTGTTTCCAATTTCACATCTTTTGAACTTTGGTTCCATGTATATATTACATTAGCGTACAACAGTATTGGTAACCATTTTAGACATCTCGTATGATGATGTCCTAGGTTGAAATCGCTCATAAAATAATAAAATAAAATAATTTGCTGTCCGGAACTGTTTTCAAATACACCGACAAAACACAGAGGAGGTAAACAACCCTCGAACAGTTCATAAAGTAGGATGATGTGGCTGCTGTCACTTTTGGAAGAGCCCCGTTGCACGAGTTAGTAGCGTTCCTTCCTGTTCCGTTCACGTATGGACCATAGGGAGAATGATTGTTTGAACGCCTCTATGCGTACAGTAATTATTCTAATCTCATCCTCACGTTTCCCATGTGATCGATACGTAGGGGGTTGTAGTAATCATTTAAAGCCCGTTCTTGAAACTTAATTAATAGACTGTCTCGGAATATTTTACGTCTGTCTCCAACAGTCTGGCATTTGAGTTCCTTCAGTATCTCTGTGACACCCACCCATGGATTAAACAAACCTGTGACCGTTCGTGGCGCCTGTGGCGTCACCGCCAGACACCACACTTGCTAGGTGGTAGCCTTTAAATCGGCCGCAGTCCGTTAGTATACGCCGGACCCGCGTGTCGCCACTGTCAGTGATAGCAGACCGAGCGCCACCACACGGCAGGTCTAGAGAGACGTACTGGCACTCGCCCCAGTTGTACAGCCGACGTTCATAGCAATGGTTCACTGACAAATTACGCTCTCATTTGCCGAGACGATAGTTAGCATAGCCTTCAGCTACATTTGCTACGACCTAGCAAGGCGCCGTATTCAATTGATAATTAATATTATGAAGCATGTACCGTAACGAGAGATGTTCTACAATTGGAGATTAAAGTTAAGTATTACATCATCTACGTACTTTATTTACAATTCTCAAGATATTGTCCTGTTCCAGACCTCACGCCAGTCAGCGTGTAATTAAACGCGTGCATTTCGGCCTCCTCTAGAAAAACAGTGTTGGCTCTTCTGCCAACACTACAGTGCCCTTCTCTGTATGCGTTCAATATTCCCTGATAGTCCTACCAGGTACGGTTCCCACACACTTGAGCAGTATTCTAGGATGGTTTGCAAGAGTGATTTGTGAGCAGTCTCTTTTGTAGACTGATCGCACTTTGCCAGAATTCTACCAATTAAACCGACGTCTACTTCCTCCTTCACTCACTACTGACCCCATGTGATCATTCCATTTCTTATGTCTTACACACAGCAATTTGTATGAGTTGGCCGATTCCAAGAGTGACTCATTGATATTATAGTCTTAGGATACTACATTTTTTCGTTTTGTGAAGTGCAAAATTTTACATTTCTGAATATTCAGAGCAAGTGGCCAGTCTCTGCACCATGTTGAAATCTTATCAAGATCTGACGGAATATTTATGCACTTTCTCTCAGATAGTACTTCATTATAGATAATTGCATCATCTGCAAAAAGCATGATTTTACGATTATTGTCTTCAACGTCATTAATATACAACACAAACAGCAGGGGTCCGAACGCACTTCCCTGAGGACACCCGACGTTACATCCACATCTGAAGATGACTCTCCATCCAACTTAACATGCAGTCTCCTCCCTACCAAAAGTGCTCAATTCAGAAACGCTTTCCTTTCCATTGCCAGTCTACATTTTATATCCTCTCTACTTCGACCATCATCAGTTATTTTACTCCCTAAATAGCAAAACTACTTTACTACTTTAAGTGTCTCATTTCCTAATCTAATCCCCTCAGCAACACCCGATTTAATTTGACTACATTCCATTATCCTCGTTTTGCTTTTGTTGATGTTCATCTTATATCCTCCTTTCAAGACACTGTCCTTTCCGTTCAACTGCTCTTCCAACTCCTTTGCTGTCTCTGACAGAATTACAATGTCATCGGCGAACCTTAAAGTTTTTACTTCTTCTCCATGAATTTTAATACCTACTCCGAATTTTTCTTTTGTTTCCTTTACTGCTTGCTCAATATACAGATTGAATAACATCGGGGAGAGGCTACAACCCTGTCTCACTCCTTTCCCAACCACTGCTTCCCTTTCATGCCCCTCGACTCTCATAACTGCCATCTGGTTTCTGTACAAATTGTAAATAGCCTTTCGCTCCTTGTATTTTACCCCTGCCACCTTCAGAATTTGAAAGAGAGTATTCCAGTTAACGTTGTCAAAAGCTTTCTCTAAGTCTACAAATGCTAGAAACGTAGGTTTGTCTTTTCTTAATCTTTCTTCTAAGGTAAGTCGTAAGGTTAGTATTGCCTCACGTGTTCCAACATTTCTACGGAATCCAAACTGATCTTCCCCGAGGTCCGCTTCTACCAGTTTTTCCATTCGTCTGTAAAGAATTCGTGTTAGTATTTTGTAGCTGTGACTTATTAAACTGATAATTCGGTAATTTTCACATCTGTCAACACCTGCTTTCTTTGGGATTGGATTTATTATATTCTTCTTGAAGTCTGTGGGTATTTCGCCTGTCTCATATATCTTGCTCACCAGATGGTAGAGTTTTGTCATGACTGGCTCTCCCAAGGCCATCAGTAGTTCTAATGGAATGTTGTCTACTCCCGGGGCCTTATTTCGACTCAGGTCTTCCAGTGCTCTGTCAAACTCTTCACGCAGTATCTTATCTCCCGTTTCATCTTCATCTACATCCTCTTCCATTTCCATAATATTGTCCTCAAGTACATCGCCCTTGTATAAACCCTCTATATACTCCTTCCACCTTTCTGCCTTCCCTTCTTTGCTTAGAACTGGGTTTCCATCTGAGCTCTTGATATTCACACAAGTGGTTCTCTTCTCTCCAAAGGTCTCTTTAATTTTCCTGTAGGCAGTATCTACCTTACCCCTAGTGAGACAAGCCTGTACATCCTTACATTTGTCCTCTAGCCATCCCTGCTTAGCCATTTTGCACTTCCTGTCGATCTCATTTTTGAGACGTTTGTATTCCTTTTTGCCTGCTTCATTTACTGCATTTTTATATTTTCTCCTTTCATCAATTAACTTCAATATTTCTTCTGTTACCCAAGGATTTCTATTAGCCCTCGTCTTTTTACCTACTTGATCCTCTGCTGCCTTCACTACTTCATCCCTCAGAGCTACCCATTCTTCTTCTACTGTATTTCTTTCCCCCATTCCTGTCAATTGTTCCCTTATGCTCTCCCTGAAACTCTGTACAACCTCTGGTTCTTTCAGTTTATCCAGGTCCCATCCTCTTAATTTCCCACCTTTTTTCAGTTTCTTCAGTTTCAATCTGCAGTTCATAACCAATAGATTGTGGTCAGCATCCACATCTGCCCCTGGAAATGTCTTACAATTTAAAACCTGGTTCCTAAATCTCTCTCTTACCATTATATAATCTATCTGATACCTTTTAGTATCTCCAGGATTCTTCCAGGTATACAACCTTCTTTTATGATTCTTGAACCAAGTGTTACTACAGATGCATTATTACATTGATCGAAAGCTTTCAATATGTCATGTGAGAGAAATGCGAGTTGGGTTTCACATTGTCGATATTTTTGAAAACCATCCTGGTTGGCATTGAGGACGTCATTCTGTTCGAGATACGTCATTAAGTTTGAGCTTAGAATACATTCTAAGATTTTACAACAAATCGATGCCAAGGATATTGTGGATCACTTGTACCACCCTTCCTATAGACAGGTGTGACCTGTGCCTTTTTCCAAGAACTGGATACTTATTTTTCCGAGGGAGGGATCAATGATAGATTATAGTGAGGATTCGACCTGGGTCTGGAGCTTTGTTCATATTTAACGATTTCAGCAGTTTCTCAACACCACTGACACTAATATATATTTCATTCATTTTTCAGTGGCTCGAGGATTAAAGTGAGGCAATTGTCCTGGGTTTTCCATTATAAACAAACATTTGAAAACGGAGTTAAGCATTTCAGCTTTTGCTCTACTACCCTCAATTTCAGTTCCTGTCTCACTGGCTAGGGACTGGCCACTAACTTTGGTGCCACTGTCAGTCTTTACGTATGACCAGAATATCTTCGGATTCTGTGAAATATGACATGACAATATTCTGCTACGACAGTCATTGAAGGCATCACTTATTGCTGTCTTGATAAGCGAAAATTTTTTCATTCAGCATCTCTCTATGTATAGCCCTACGCATTATTTTACCCCTACTATCCAGTAATCTTTGTTTCTTTAGAAGTTTCTTTACAGTGGCTGTATACCGTGGAGATTCACTCCCATTATGAACTGTTCTGCTGAATACATATCTATACAGCGCGTAATTAACTTTCCTTTTAAACTTGATCCAGAGTTCTTCTGCATGCTCCTGACCTGTGCTCATTATAATGAGTGAACCTGTTCACGGCGACCTTATCGATTACCCTTGTTCAGTAGACGTATCTATACTGCTGTATGTCATTATAAACCTACAACTAACACCGTCGTTAAGGCGAGACAGAACTGAGCAGTACTGAATGTATGTTTGAGGATGAAGAGTACAGAGGCAGGAATCCGTAACAACGCACCGTATACCAAGGGTTCCTTGTAATGATATGCTCTGAAGATGTCGCTGAACAACGTCAAAAATGGAATCTGTGTGCCTCCATTCACTCTTTATGTTGTCCTGGTTGAAAGGCCAAATTTACCAAAATGGAAAATTTTGCTGCAAGCGTAGTTTCATGTTTAACCTCTTTCCCGCTGTACAGTGGTTAGGGACGCTTTTAATCCTCACCGTCTGGTGTGTAATCAGCGCGATCCAGGCTGCTTTTGAGGTCTGTCGTTTGAGCGGAGGTGGTGTTGCGCCACGGAGTCGACAGTTAACTGCGCGTGCCAAGCGGCGCCGGCTAATTTTCGCCTTATCAGCGGGCTAAGCACGCAGATTACGCCGGCAGCACTGCTAATGCGCGCCACACACTGCCGCCAACTACGCCATGCGTTACCTCCGCTGCAGTACTGTCCCCCGTATGGTTATTATTAATATTACTACTACCACGGGCGCTACGGTGCCCCTATCACAGATGGCCGTACTCCATCCTGGCAGCTGGTGATCACTTAGGCGCCGAGCAGCACTGCACGCTGGCTACGGCCATACCGTGTCCCTCTTCTTCCGCCAACAGGTAGTCCACTGCTAATATACGCGACTAATTGTCCAGCACGACCGCACCCCGACTTCATTGCCGCGGCGTAGCGACGTTCGCGAAGAGCGCTAATTCCAAGAGCCGCGTGTGTGATTCGAGGCAACTGTGCGTGCGTTTTATGTGTGTACTTTGTTTCCACCTGCAACATAAATGTTAAAAAAGTTGTTGCTACCTTCATCTTATTCTTCGTGTTCGCTAAGAATAACTAGAGAGAAATTCCTCCTCATGTATGACACCGTTTTATTAGTTTTGTTATTATTCAACTTAATTTTGTAGGGTTCCATATCTCAATCGATAAAAACGGAACCTTTATAACATTGCTTTTTTGTCCGTCCATTTGCCTGTCTGTCTGTCCCACTGTTAAAAATCCATTTCTTCAGGAAAAGGTACACGTATCACATTGAAATTAATGTCAAGGACTAAGATATACAGTCCCTTGGCGGTACAAAAATTGAAGCTTCTAATTCAATGCAATCAAATGTGCCGTCATTTATTTCGATACCCAAAAATTAGCTCATCAAAACCTATGGGGTACTTCCCCGTTGACCTAGAATAATGAAATTTGCAAACAGTAAGCTTCCGCAGAACAATCAAAGGAAAAAATCCGAAAATTGTTAATTTCTAAGACATCATATGAAAAAAAAAGTCTTTGGCATTTCTTATCAGACTGTCCGTCTGTTTACCTGTGTGTCCGTTTGTCAGGCCCCCTTTTCCTCAGAAACGGGTACATGCATCAAGTTGAAATTTATGTCACATACTGAAGTCTACCTTTCTTATTTGGAGTTAAAAAGTTAACGTTCTAAGTCAATACAGTTAATAGATACGGCCACTTATGTTGCAAATTTCGATACCCGAAAGCTCATTCATTAAGACCTATAAGTTACTTCCCATTTACCTAGAATCATGAAATTTGGCAAGAAGTAAGATTTCGAAGTTCATTTAAAGGAAACAAATCAGAAAATTGTTAATTTATAATAATGTCAGTGTCGATAACAGGCAAACTCGTCGAGATTCGAGATGGCCGGAGTGGATGAACTCTCTGTATACTCGTACATAATAAAGTCTGTACGGCACTGTCAGTACACAATTCCTATTCGCGCTTGGCCAGTTGTCTCAGACATTGCCATACTCGGGAGAAGCAACGACCACGAGCTCAAAATGTATAGGAAGCTCACAAGCACAATTATCCAAAACCAATCCAGTCGACCTGTAACAAATACAGAAGTCATTTGCAGACACGTATTACACATTGAAAAGAACACCTATGAATCAACATGACTACACAAAAGAACGAAACATAAGAAATCAATTTGAAGAGGAGATTGGTTATGATGCAAAGACCAAAATTCAGAGACAGGCAACGTGTAAGAAGTAAACTTACATAATGATCGACTCAAACTAACCGACAACAAATTAACAGGCAGTAAGTAAATAGCACATATTGTCTTACAGTTACAAAGTCAGACACCGGGTGGGCAACATACTGCAGAGACAACTTAGTGCAGAACAGAATAGGAAGGCAAACCAACGCTGATAAATAGTATCAATCTGGCATCCACAACCTAACTTATAATTACTATCATTCTGCATACGAGAGCAAAACACGTAGGAATTCTACAAACAGACTATGCGATACATCACTGAGAATTAAGAGTAACAACACCCACTCAACATTTGGGGATCACCTAATGGCACAGGATCAGCATCCGACGAACATAGAAAGTGATTTAAAAAATTCTGGAAAATAACAAACAGTCTGCACCAAAAATTAATAACGGAATAGAACTGTCACGCAAAATCAATTGCCCAAACAAAGAAAGTACTAAATGAATACGAATTAGTAAGAAAGTTTTGCCACATCGGACGAACTGAATAATTAACTCCGCCCCAACCCAGTCAAGTCCCTCAAACAGCATATGGTTATCCTATATATAAATTCTTCTCCCTGTTTAATAACACACCACTCATTCAATTTGCATCTCTACTCTCTCTCTCTCCCTCTCTCTCTCTTTCTTTCTCTCTCTTTCTCTCTCTCTCTTTCTTTCTCTCTCTTTCTCTCTCTCTCTCTCTCTCGCTTGCTTCTTGATTGAATACACAGGGTGCGAATACATATTTTATGTGCCAACCAGCATCCTACAATAATCCTCACCAGTCTGTGTGTTTAGGGAAGAGTACCAGTATCAATAACTTTCCCCTAGAGAGGTAGAGCAGAGTGCTTACATTTTTAGCCAAAGCATTATCCTGCTTTTCTCTCCGCAACATTGCCAGTAAGAGCCACCACCTCTACCGCAGTAAGAAGACTGGTCGCCGCGGCAATCAGCCGTTGATTGACTCTTTTTGAGCACTTGACGAATCTGATTCAGGACGCTTCCTGCTCTTTTTCCACCGAGTGTTGGAAGATGTTCATCCCAACGCCACCTTAAGAGTCCGCATCTCGTGGTCGTGCGGTAGCGTTCTCGCTTCCCGCGCCCGGGTTCACGGGTTCGATTCCCGGCAGGGTCAGGGATTTTCTCTGCCTCGTGATGACTGGGCGTTGTGTGATGTCCTTAGGTTAGTTAGGTTTAAGTAGTTCTAAGTTCTAGGGGATGTCAAGTCCCATAGTGCTCAGAGCCATTTGAACCATATTTTTTCTGTGACCTCTCTGGACCACCCGCATGTAGCTCCAGTGCTGGCTGAATGAAGTGTTCGTCTTCTCTTATTGGGTTACGTGTGGTTTTCGTATACCATTGATAAAGAATTAGCCATTTCTAATTTTTCGTGTCCTGATCCTTGAATTCAAAAAATGTTCAAATGTGTGTTAAATGTTATGGGACTTAACTGCTAGGGTCATCAGTTCCTAAGCTTACACACTACATCACCTAAATTATCCTAAGCACAAACAGACACACCAATGCCCGAGGGAGGACTCGAACCTCCGTCGGGACCAGTCGCACAGTCCATGACTCCAGCGCCTGAGACCGCTCGGCTAATCCCGCGCGGCCCTTGAGTTCATTCCACTAGTTTTCTTTCTTGAGAAATGCAATTCAAATGTGATTTTATCTGACTGTAATTTCATTTAACTGTTCCAATGTCAGTCATGTACCTTTAACTGTGGGGTATTGATAACAATAATAAATTGTCAGTATCAGTCAGAATTATTTCACGAAGATACCACCTCATCTCACATTTTTCGTGTCTGAATATTCTGTCCTCCCAAAAGATAACGATGGAGATGTTTAAATTCAAAATGAGTGTTAACAGAATCTATAACTTGCTTGCACGTTTACATGTAGTTGGACCAGAACACTGAAAGTGTTCCGTTGCGTAAATTAATATCAGGGGTTTCTTTCCATGAATACATCTGATCGGCCGGCATTGTACACAGAGTAGACTAGGACAATGTACTGTATAATCATATTAGCTACTTGATCTCTGCCATTATTTACTCAGGGCAAGTACTATAAGTGTCCATGTTATATGGCAACTTGCTTGTCTGCTCAGCATCGTGTTCAGTGACAGATCTGCAAGTTCACTCTTGCAAACTGGGAGGAGTAAGCCGTAACCCGGACTGAATTAGACGTAGTACGACTATCAGTGGCCGGCTGGTGTGGCCATGAGGTTCTAGGCGCTTCAGTCTGGAACCGTGTGACCGCTACGGTCGCAGGTTCGAATCCTGCCTCGGGCATGGATGTGTATGATGTCCTTAGGTTAGTTAGGTTTAAGTAGTTCTAAGTTCTAGGGGACTGATGACCACAGCAGTTGAGCCCCATAGTGCTCAGAGCCATTTTTGAACCATTTGACTATCAGTGACACAGACGGATAGACATCTCGCAATAGGTACAACAACAGAGAAATGGCGGCGGAAGCATTGTGCATTATCAAATCGCTTCAGTTACAGCATAAAATGACAACAGCAGAAGAAGTAAGTGTCTAACACGTCATAAATAAGAAAAGCATAGTCACAGAATTAAAAAAGAAAAGAATAACTCACTAGTTAACGCAATATATGAGTTTGAATTAATCCGACGTGGCGGGGTCACAAACACTCGAGCAGTACTCAAGAATGGGTTGCGTAAGAGTTCTGTACCTGGTCTGTTTTATAGAGGAGCTACACTTTCCTAAAATTCTCCCAATAAACCAAAATGGTCATTCGTCTTCCCTACAGTGGACTTTACGTGCGCGCTGCATTTCATGCAGCCTCGCAAAGCTCCGACTTGATATTTAATTGACGTGACTCTCTCAACTAGCATACCACTAAAACTGTACTCGAACATACAGGATGGTTTTTCCTACTCACCTGCATTAACTTACGTTCTTTCACATTTTCAGCACACTGCCATGCCTGATAGTTGTTGAAAAACTATGAAGTCGGCGAGACAATCAGTCTGAGCTGAACAATGATATACAATAGCACATCAAGAGTTCCTGGGGAGTGATGCGAGAGAGACCTTATTCGAGGGACAGCAACGACTAAAACTATGTTTCTGAGAGTAAGCGCCGGCTACTAATACGAGCCATTGTCCGGAGATGCCTGACAAAGTTCAACGTGCAGCAGCCACAACAGCTGTGGCTGATAAATGCTACCATATGACACCCAGGCGGGACTTTCGAGTTTAGTTCATCTAAGCCACAAACTGCATAATAATGAAAGTCTGCCTTCCACTGTTCAGTACATCTCAGAGCAGTAGCTAACCTTGAGGAAAGTCACCCTGTGATAATTAGCAGCACAGACACGAAGGGCCTAACGTTGTCATCTTTGTAACGTTACGTCATAAATAAAACTTGTTTTGTAATGGGTAACTGCAAACAAGTCAACTGTTAATACAGATTGATGTAAATAATGTTAAAATAAAAATACTTATAAACACTTTAATTACATTCTACATCTATATCCATACTGACAGTGTGTGGTGGAGGGTACCTTGAGTGCCTCTATTGGTTCTCCCATCTATTCCAATCTCGTATTGTCCGCGGAAAGAAAGATTGTCGGTATGCCTCTGTGTGGGCTCTAATCTCTCTGAGTTTATCCTCATGATCTCTTCGCGAGATATACGTAGGAGGGAGCAATATACTGCTTGACTCTTCGGTGAAGGTATGTTCTCGAAACTTCAACAAAAGCCCGTACCGAGCTACTGAGCGTCTCTCCTGCAGACCCTTCCACTGGAGTTTATCTATCATCTCCGTAACGTTTTCGCGATTACTAAATGAACCTGTAACAAAGCGCGCTGCTCTCCGTTGGAGCTTCTCTATCTCCTCTGTCAACCCTATCTGGTACGGATCCCACTCTGGTGAGCAATATTCAAGCAGTGTGCGAACAAATGTGCTGTGACCTACTTCCTTTGTTTTCGGATTGCATTTCCTTAGGATTCTTCCAATGAATCTCAGTCTGGCATCTCCTTTACCGACGATTAATTTTATATGGTCATTCCAGTTTAAATCACTCCTAATGCCTACTCCCAGATAATTTATGGAATTAACTGCTTCCAGTTGCTGACCTGCTATATTGTAGCTATATGATAAAGGATCTTTCTTTCTATGTATTTGCAGCACATTACACTTGTCTACATTGAGATTCAATTCCCATTCCCTGCACCATGCGTCAATTCGCTGCAGATCCTCCTGCATTTCAGTACAATTTTCCACTGTTACAACATCTCGATATACTACAGAATCATCCGCAGAAAGCCTCAGTGAACTTCGGATGTTATCCGCAAGGTCATTTATATATATTGTGAATAGCAACGGTCCTACGACACTCCCCCACGGCACACTTGAAATCACTCTTACTTTGGAAAACTTCTCTCGATTGAGAATGACATGCTACGTTCTGCTATTTAGGAACTCTTCAATCCAATCACACATTGGTCTGATAGTCCATATGCTCTTACTTTGTTCATTAAACGACTGTGGGGAACTGTATCAAATGCCTTGCGGAAGTCAAGAAACACGGCATCTACCTGGGAACCTGTGTCTATGGCCCTCTGAGTTTCGTGGACGAATAGCGCGAGCTGGGTTTTTCACACGATCGTGTTTTTCGAAATCCATGTAGATTTCTAGTCTTCAGAAAAGTGTTAATACTCGAACATAATACGTGCTCCAAAACTTTGTAACCGATCGACGTTAGAGATATAGGTCTATAGTTCTGCACATCTGTTCGACGTCCCTTTTTGAAAACGGGAATGGCCTGTTCCCTTTTCCAATCCTTTGGAACGCTACGCTCTTCTAGAGACCTACGGTGCACCGCTGAAAGAAGGGGGGCAAGTTCCTTCGCGTACTCTGTGTAAAATCGAACTGGTATCCCATCAGGTGCACCAGCGTTTCCTGTTTTGAGCAATTTTAATTGTTTTTCTATATCTCTGTTATCTAGTTCGATGTCTACCATTTTGTCATCAATCTAGAGAAGGAACTACAGTGCAGTCTTCGGCATTTAGTCTGTCATCCTCTGTTTCAGTACCATTTTGGTCACAGAGTGTCTGGACATTTTGTTTTGATCCACCTACCGGTTCGACATAAGACCAAACTTTCTTAAGATTTTCGGCCAAGTCAGTACATAGAACTTTACTTTCGTATTCGTTGAACGCCTCTCGCATAGCTTTCCTCACACTACATTTCGCTTCGTGTAATTTTTATTTGTCTGAAAGACTTTGGCTATGTTTATGTTTGCTGTGAAGTTCCCTTTGCTTCCGCAGCAGTTTTTTAACTCGTTGTTGTACCACGGTGGCTCTTTTCCATCTCTTACGATCTTGCTTGGCACATACTCATCTAATGCATATTGTACAATTGATTGGAACTTTGTCCATTGATCCTCAACAATATCTGTACGTGAGATAAAAATTTTGTGTTGAGCCGTCATGTACTCTGAAATCTTTTGCTAAACAGAAAAATCTTCCTGCCTTTTTTAATATTTCTGTTTACGACTGAAATCACTAATGCAGCAGTTGGTACAGTTAATGTTTTATAAGGGGCAGTCATATTAAAAACCAACACCCGCCACAAAGGGAAAACGGAATTGTTCCATTCACAAGCAATCACCACATGCGTTAAGGCTTTTATTTCATCAGGAAATAAGACGATAAATTCCTGTTTTGCAGAACGAGATCAGTCGCAGCCGTATTCGCAACCGTACCCACTCTTTCACTTCCTCGTCCGATTGAAACAGACGTCCGTGGAAGTTTATCTTCAGATCGCCAAAGATGTGGAAGTCAGACGGTGAAGAATCTGGGCTGTACGGAGGATGTTGTGGTGTTTCGCGACCAAAGTCGTGAAGCGTCGCCTTCGTCCGTTTGGCAGTGTAGGGGCAGGCGTTTTCGTGCGGAAGGGTAATTGCGTCAGACAGCATTACCGGCCGTTTTAACTTACGGAACGTCGCAGTTTCTGAAAGTGCGCTGCGCATTGACTGTAGAGCACTCGAATAAATTCACCGAGACGATCCCAGCAGTCGAAGAAGAAGGCTATCATGGTTATTATCGCAGCTTGTGTGACCAGCTTTGGATGTCTTTGGAGTAGGAGATGTGAGGTGTTTCCAATGCCAGCTTTGCCATTTTCCCTCGGGCTGTCGAAACGCTGTCGGGCAGAATCCTCCTGTTGGACACTAAGGTCCGCCCTTACACTGCCAATCGGACTAAAGCTACGCTTCACCACTTTGGTTGGGAATCACTGCAACATCCTCTGTACAGTGTAGATTCTTCACCGTGTGACTTTCACGTCTTTGGCAATCTGAAGAAAAACTTCCATGGACGTCAGTTTCATCGGACAGGGTAATGCAAGAGTGTGTGCGGTGTCGAATCCATCAGCGGCCGATCACCTTCTACGAAACAGGAAAAACACCGTCTCGACTCCCAATGGGACGCACGTCTTAATGAGTGTGGTGATTACTCTTGAATGAAACCATTCCATGGTCCCGTTATGGTGGGTGTTCGGTTTTCATTTCACTACCCTTGTATCTGATATTGATTTCAAATAGCAGACGTCAGTAAAACTTTATAATTAATAAATGTACTTGGTTTATAGTGGTTTCTTAAGCTCGATAGTACAATAACGAGATGGCATTGAATGGTTACCTTGCCCGTTGTTATCTTTTTTCTCTCTCTCCCAATCTATGTTGTGTCTGTGCCAAGGCATCTCATATACACGCCGCTCACCCGTCTGGTTCAATGCTCGGAAGGATTCATGAAAAGGGGACCGGCCCGAAGTTAGTATTTGATTGATTAGGTGATTATCATATTGAGATTTCGCATCAGATAACGCGGGGAAGGGCTCAAGCAACCAAGTGGACATGTAAATAATTACCACTCTCTAACATGATTTATTTTGTTTGTCCTTGTTAATTTTCATTCCCGCCAGATTATTATAACTTCAGTTTATTACTGACTCTGGTAGCGCGCGCCGCGGAATTTGAATCCTCGCCAGACGTCATGGATGTCGAAGACCCCTAGACGTCTCTGCACCATCGTGCCGTAAGCTGTGGCGGCGCGCGCCTCCTGGCCCGCATTTAAAGTGAGGGCACTACAGTGGGACACGTGGTTGCAGCGGCCAATAGCGGCGCCCCCGATAGCGTATTTAAGCGCCTGCCTCGCGCTAAGGCAGTGTGGAAAACCTCCCGTATCCTGATGTTCTCCAAACCCAACAAGCCTCCATCTGATGCCTCTTCCTATCGTCCTATCTGTCTCACATCGGTGTTCAGCAGGCTCTTGGAATCCATCCTTTCCCGGCGCATCCATCACCACCTCAGCCAAAACCACCTCCTCCCAAACACCCAATGTGGCTTTCGACCTTCCTTCTCTGCTGATGATCCCCACCTCACTCATCTCCTCTCCCTCCAGCTTAACTCCCGTCGCTCCGCCATTTTTGTCTCCCTTGACCTCGAAAAGGCCTACGACCATGTCTGGCATCCCGATCTCCTGTTTAAACTCCAAACCTAAGCTCTTCCTATCAACTACATCTGTCTGGTGGCCTCCTTCCTCTCCCACCGCCACTCCTATGTTACCATCCATAATGCCAATTCCCACACCTTCTACCCCTCTGCAGGTGTGCCCCAGGGCTCTGTTCTCTCCCCTCTCCTCTACCTCCTGTACACGGCAGATATGCTCCAACCCCCCCCCCCCCCCTCCAGTACACTTCTTGCAATATGCTGATGATACCGCATTCCTCACCCTCGCTCCTACCCTCCAACGGTCCCAACGCCTTCTCCAGAATCACCTTGACCTTTTTGCTGCGTGGTGTAACCAGTGGCTCCTGAAACTCAACCCTTCCAAGACCCAGGCAATCATCGTAGATTGTGCCAGTCGCTCCTTCCGGCTCCTGGATTTCTCCCTTACTGTCTGCGCCCGTCCTGTCCGCCTCACCCCCACCCTCACCTACCTTGGCCTCACCATTGACCGTCACCTCACCTGGATCCCTCATCTCTGCTCCATCCAATCCAAAGCCCACAACCGCCTCCGACTCCTCAAACTCCTCTCTGGCCGGACATGGGGGTTGCACCCCTCTACCATCCTCCACACCTACAAATCCTTAATCCGTCCCATCCTCTGTTATGCCAGTCCTGCCTGGATATCTGCCCCCCCCCCTCAAATTCTATAAGTCCCTCCAGATCCTTGAGCGTCATGCACTCCACCTCGCCCTCCGTATACGCCTCCCGTCCCCCATGCGGATCCTCTATGATCTCATTCCTTTCCCCCATCTGCTCCTATTCCTTGAACATATCCGCATCCTCTAAACCTCCCGCCGTCTTGAACCCCCTCACCCCCTTGTCGCTCCTCTCCTCTCCCATCCCCACCCCCTGCTACGTCTTCACCGTTGTCCCCCCTACCCTCCATCTCTACACCCTACATCTCCTTTCCCAAGGTGGCTTCCATCAACTCCCCCTCCCAGATGATGCCCTCTCTCCCTCCATTTATCTCTCCTATCAACTCTGATCCCCACTAAACCTCTCCCTACCTCCCTTCTCCCCCCCCCCCCCCCGAGTCTTTTGCATTCCCCTCCTTTGCCTACCCCACTCCCTGTTGCGTCTACCCAGCACCCCCCACCCCTCTTATGGGTCCTCATCCTCCATCAGCTCCTTTCCCGGCTCCCCCCTTCTTTATTTTCCCATCATCTGTCCAGTTTCCCCCCCCCCTTGCTCTCGGCTGTGGTATGTCACATTTGCCAACTTTTTAGTGCAGTGTTCCAGTGACTGTTCAGTGTTGTTCGTCTTTCTCGTGTTGCGAACAGAAACCATGCTGTCGCTGGGTGTGAATTTTATGTCTTTTGCGAACAGAAACCAGACTGTTGCCGTGTTTTTTTTAATTGTCTGTCTATTGTTTTACCTGTCTGCTTTGTATGTATTTTCTTAGCGTCATCATCCACCTGTTCTTTGTTTTAAGTTTCACAATTTCTTTTCGCCATGTTATTCTTTACGTCTCCGATTTTATCGCCTGTTTTTATTGTTTATTCTCTTCATCTTTCTAACAAAGTCTGTAGGCTGAAGAGCGGCATACTAAGCTGCTGCCAGCCTGCCCCCTTCGGGGGGAATCGAAACTCAATAAAGGAAAAAAAAAAAAAAGCCAAGCCAGCCACTCTAATCTCGCGTACGTCTTGACATGGCGCCTCGACAACAGACAGCGTGTTTACCGTTGTTTGTTTTCATTGCTAGTGGACGTCTTGGATTAGTTTCGTTGTCTCAGTCACTCCGTTGCTTCGCTCAAATTGTTCAAATGGCTCTGAGCGCTATGGGACTTAACTTCTGAGGTCATCAGTTCCCTACAACTTAGAACTACTTAAACCTAACTAACCTAAGGACATCACACACATCCATCCCCGAGGCAGGATTCGAACCAGCGACCGTAGCGGTCGCGCGGTTCCAGACTGTAGCGCCTAGAACCGCTCGGCCACTCCGGCCGGCTCACTCCGTTGCTTCTTGCGTGTTGTCGTCGTAAGGTCTGTCTCCATCGTCCGTCGTTGTTTCGTGTCCGTCCTTTCCGTTCGTTTGTTTGTTCGCGGGCCGCTCTACGTTTGGTCCCCCTCGCTTTCTCGGTCACCCCGCGACCGTTTCGGTCGCGGTTACAACAGGTTACAACACTGACATTTTTCTCTACACAGGATTAGGGTGTTACGATCAGTCACCGAATCTACGAAATCAAATTCATATGATATTTTTATTTTTTACCTAGAAACTGTACAAATGTTGTAACCATTCTTTTTTACTTGCTACTTAAGCGATCTCATAATTGCAATTAATAAAGCAAAGCCGAATAAATTTTATCTTATCTAGCACTGAAGGTGCCCATATTATCAGAAATCTGTTCAACACTGCATCGCACTGAAGGTGCTTGTTGTTGTTGTTGTGGTCTTCAGTCCTGAGACTGGTTTGATGCAGCTCTCCATGCTACTCTATCCTGTGCAAGCTTCTTCATTTCCCAGTACTTACTGCAACCTACATCCATCTGAATCTGCTTAGTGTATTGATCTCTTGGTCTCCCTCTACGATTTACACCCTCCACGCTGCCCTCCAATGCTAAATTTGTGAGCCCTTGATGCCTCAAAACATGTCCTACCAACCGATCCCTTCTTCTAGTCAAGTTGTGCCACAAACTTCTCTTCTCCCCAATCCTATTCAATACCTCCTCATTAGTTACGTGATCTACCCACCTTATCTTCAGCATTCTTCTGTAGCACCACATTTCGAAAGCTTCTATTCTCATCTTGTCCAAACTGGTTATCGTCCATGTTTCACTTCCATACATGGCTACACTCCATACAAATACTTTCAGAAACGACTTTCTGACACTTAAATCTATACTCGATGCTTATACTGTCAGAAATCTGGCCTCGTTTATAATATTGTGCTCTTGGAAAGGATAGTGACCGGCTTCGCTGCATCTGCAGTCCGTCCGCCTGTACAGTGATTGAAATTTGCAACCAATTTTGTTCCTTGGACCGAACCGTTATGAATCAATGAACCGCGCTTCGGCTCCTGAGTGGTCACTCTCTCCATTACTTCTCAGCATCGTTCCTTTAGTCAAAATTATAGCAAAGATTTTTGGCGGTAAAATGGGAGGGGGGGAGGGGGGTTAAAAAAGCAGACACAAGCATCTCTCGTATAAATAAAAAAATTTCCTATAAAATTTGGCCCACGTAAATTAACAAATTACTTCACACGCATTTATCCTCACCTTAACTATTTTAAAGAGCGAACTGGTAACTTGCTGGCGGTGCAATTCGACACCAGGTGGGTGATCGACACCAACGGCAAATTTTTTTTTGTACTTACCGCGCTGTTCATTCTTGTGCTCAATCTATACAGTTATTCACAACCTATTATTTAACAATTAATTAGGACGTGAACCATCGTCTAGGTTGCTGCTTGCAAATGGCCGCTGTCATGAGTCAAAAGATCCGAGGACAAAATTTATGAATTTGCCAAATATTACGTTACACGCTTCGAGCATTAAGTAACTCACAGAAAAACAAACGCATATCCTAGCAGGTTTCACACGGAATCTTCGTCTAAATTTCTCATCAGCAATTACGACCACGTCTTAAGCTAACTAGATGGGGTGAGCCCCCATGTTACTTTAGCAAGAGCGGTAAGAAATTTAAAATTGCGAAATGCTACTGCTAAATGTGGAATTATATGATTTTTGATACTTTTGCTGCTCTCGGGTGCTGAAGGCACCCACTGATTGCATTACTACAAATGGAGAACGTGATCCCCAATGCTCACCTCTGGAAATAAATCCCAACTGCAAATTTTAATTTTACAGGGAAAATTTCTAAAAAGAATGAATTTTCGTAACGACATGCTAAGAGCGGGTTAATAACAATAAAATAAATTATACCCCATCTCACAAAGAATTTGGGCCTCGATTCCGTCCGCTCAGTTCAAAAGCTTTCCCCAGAGTGTCCCTGTCATGGCGGCCCTCGCCGGTCATTCCCCTCCAACCTGGAGGACAACCTGTTACCAGCTCTGAACTACCCCGGGCAAACAGAGGCATCAGCGCTGCCTTTACCCCAAATTTATGTTGGCACTAGCCAATCTACAGACTGACCAGATCTGTGACTTGCCACTGCCAGCTGACAAACTGTTAACACAAACTCAAAGTTAACTAACCCAGGGCAACGTAGAGGGATTAAGGAAAGGAAGTGCATGTATGTAATTATGAATCAAATAAACAGGTACTCCATTTCTTCACTCGAGTTATAACATTTCTTAACTTTGGGAAAATGGTGAAAATATCTCAAGCATTTATATTACTCAGTATAATGCTTCGGAACAAGATAATTATAATGAACTGGAACAAGCTATTTCCTCTCAACATCAAAAAACTTAGCAACTTAATTTGCGTAGCATACAAATATCAAAGCACCCACTCCTAGCTTCACCGTTCAGTGGCTCTCGGACTCTCTACTATCTAAAGTACTGTTAGAGGATAATGCTGTGAACTCTTCTGAGGTTGGAAGACACACTGCTGCCTTTCTACTCAGATGAGGAAACTACATTTTCTCGCCTAGGAGAGATAGTCTGCCAGAAAGCTTGGAAATCAACGTCGTGCGAGAGACACCGGGTTTACAGAGCCATTTACAGCGACCTTTGAGTGTGTCGGACCATTGACTTCTGACTGGGCGTCCATGATGGTGGCCAATGCAGTTAATTCACTTACGTTGATCCCCTGCTCCCTAGGTAGACTTCCACAGTTTCCTTTCACAAAGCGCTCCTTCGCTTAGGCATCCGACTGCAATACATTCTGAAGACCAACACTCTATTCGCAGTTCCCACAACTCACTTGTAGTGCAACACGTGGCACTGCGAAGTATAGCTTGTGTCTGGTTGTGCTTGTCCAATTCCTTTGGGTCACTCATACAGTTAGCTGTTTGCAGTCGATCCTTGCAGTGGCATTTCATTTAAATATTTTAACAGCGTGAGAGCGTGCTGAAAAGTAATTCTCCGAATTTTTTATGTGAAAGCTCTTAAGGCTTTTCAAATCAAACAAACGTTATTAACATTTCAGTTTGTATTCTTCATGTCTACATATTTGCAGTCCTCTGCCACTAGAGGGTACCGAATTGTAGCATGTAACATGGCGGTGTATATCATAACTATGTGGGTGTATGAGGCACAGCGTGCACTAATCGAGTCTGGAGTTCGAAGAGTTCGATGACGTATGGACCATCCCCTCCTTCAACGTGACAATAGAAGACCACACACAAGGACTGCGACATCTGCGACAACCTAACGCCTTGGATTCACCGTCATTGGTCATTCTCCATACGGTCTCAACTTGGTCCCATCCGATTTTGATCTGTTAAAATCAATAAGCAGACACGAGAAATAAATCTGTAGAAAGTCAATAACGTTTGTTTTATTTTAAAAGCTTTAGGAGTTTTTACATAAGGAACTTAGAAGAAAGATTAAGGAAAGGCAAACCTACGTTTCTAGCGTTTGTAGACTCAGAGAAAGCTTTTGACAATGTTGACTGGAATACTCTCTTTCAAACTCTAAAGGTGGCAGGGGCAAAATACAGGGAGCGGCAGGCTGTTTACAATTTGTACAGAAACCAGATGGCAGTTATAAGAGTCGAGGGACATGAAAGGGAAGCTGTGGTTGGGAAGGGAGTAAGACAGGGTTGTAGTCTCTCCCCCATGTTATTCAATCTGTATATTGAGCAAGCAGTAAAGGAAACAAAAGAAAAATTCGGAGTAGGTATTAAAATTCATGGAGAAGAAACAAAGACTTTGAGTTTCGCCGATGACATTGTAATTCTGTCAGAGACAGCAAAGGACTTGGAAGAGCAGTTGAATGGAATGGACAGTGTCTTGAAAGGAGGATATAAGATGAACATCAACAAAAGCAAAACGAGGATAATGGAATGTAGTCGAATTAAGTCGGGTGATGCTGAGGGAATTAGATTAGGAAATGAGACACTTAAAGTAGTAAAGGAGTTTTGCTATTTGGGGAGCAAAATAACTGATGATGGTCGAAGTAGAGAGGATATAAAATGTAGACTGGCAATGGCAAGGAAAGCGTTTCTGAAGAAGAGAAATTTGTTAACATCAAGTATAGATTTAAGCGTCAGGAAGTCATTTCTGAAAGTATTTGTATGGAGTGTAGCCATGTATGGAAGTGAAACATGGACAATAAATAGTTTGGACAAGAAGAGAATAGAAGCTTTCGAAATGTGGTGCTACAGAAGAATGCTGAAGATTAGATGGGTAGATCACATAACTAATGAGGAAGTATTGAATAGGATTGGGGAGAAGAGAAGTTTGTGGCACAACTTGACCAGAAGAAGGGATCGGTTGGTAGGACATGTTCTGAGGCATCAAGGGATCACCAATTTAGTATTGGAGGGCAGCGTGGAGGGTAAAAATCGTAGAGGGAGACCAAGAGATGAATACACTAAGCAGATTCAGAATGATGTAGGTTGCAGTAGGTACTGGGAGATGAAGAGGGTAGCACAGGATAGAGTAGCATGGAGAGCTGCATCAAACCAGTCTCAGGACTGAAGACCACAACAACAACAACAACATAAGGAATTCGGAGACATCATTTTCAGCACGCCCTCATAGCAACAGGAATGTCTATCAAGTGTTACACACTCTCAGGATATAAAATGCCGCCATGCCCCCTGCAGTTCAGCGTCGCTAGAATCGTGACTCATAGACCGCAGACAGGGCTCAGTAATACGCGCCGTACTCCCATCTGCATAGACGTTGTTTGGATGGCTGTCTAAACTCGACGCTATGTTGGATGTTATCGCTCCTTTTCTTCGACCCCACTGTTCGACAGGAAGGTCTTTGACGCAAACGTTCTTAGGGAGAACATGGAAAGAGAAAATCTCCCGCACAGTAAGAAACGTCAAAATTGTTGCTAAGCACGAAATGACTTCAGAATTGCTCCTTGGCGTGCAGTAATGCTGCGAATCAAGTCACACGTGACACTGAGACCTCCACACAAGTATCCTCACAGTAAACAAAACCATTTGTCTCAGCTCAACCGCTGGTATGATTTTGGTAACGTTTTATTCTACTGCTACTGGCACTAGTGTTTCGCTAATTTTGTTTGGAAAACGGCAACACACAAAGGAACGCTGAAGTTAGAGGAAAGTATCATGTGGCCCGTTTTAGAAGAACTCTAAATAAGCCAGTTTCCTAATAACAAGTTAAAAACAAAAGGTAGCAAATCATAAAACGTTATGTAAATCAGAAGCTTTCGCTTGGTTTCTACTTAAGAGTGAGTGCCAAACAGGTAACTTTGTAAGCACACTAGAATACCAGAATAGCCTCGCAGCAGGCTGACTGTTGCATGCTAACAAGCTTTCAGACAATACCACACTGAATATACGTTCCCACTCCGAGTTGTACTTAGATATGCATCCGAAGAGAATTGCGAACATCACGCGAACTGTGCAGGAGGTTAGGAGGCATCACGCAACACACAAATGAAATCACAAAAAATGGTTCAAATCGCTCTCAGCACTATGCGACTTAACTTCTGAGATCATCAGTCCCCTAGAACTTAGAACTACTTAAACGTAACTAACCTAAGGACATCGCACACATCCATGCCCGAGGCAGGATTCGAACCTGCGACCGTAGCGGTCGCTCGGCTCCAGACTGTAGCGCCTAGAACCGCACGGCCACTCCGGCCGGCAAATGAAATCACATTAAACAGGAAGACGGCAAAACACTTGCGAGGAAGTGTTGACTACACTTATGTCAAACTTTATAATCACTTGTCACATTTTGAGGTCTTTATTTAGTGTGATATATGATCACCAAGTTCTATCGAACTATGCCAGTTAGTGAGTTTTAAGACATTCCGTCCTGGAAATGTGTTTAAACTCGATATCGTGTGTGGCGATTTAATTTTGCCAAAATGAGTGACTTTAGTACATCAGCTAGACATAGGCATATCATTTCCTACGTTTTAGAGGCTATGGAGTCAAATTTACGCCACTACTGCTCCAATGGCTACGACACTAGGTACTTGCAAACTGCACACGCGAAAACTGAACCAATGATTTTCGACTTTATGAGTTAGTCATGTGCTCATTAAAAGGATCGTACATCAGACTAATTATCGGATCAGAGTGAAAGACCAGTGCCTCTGAAGAGAAATATGAATATTGTAACTCAAAAGGTACGAGGCCATTATTGTGATACTGTAGTGATTTTCGTAAAATGTCGCGGTATATGAGATCAGAGTGCAAGTAGAGTTATAAGCATTGACCACGAATGATTCAAACATGAAATACAAACATAATATAACCGAAAATGCCAAGCCTGATCTTAAAATCATTGTGCATTACTGTCACGAATATAGGGAACGTAAGAGCGCTCGAGAAACACAGACGGAGTTTGACGGGACTGAGTCAGTTATGTGTATGGTTAGCTTTGCTAATGAAATGGAGAGTCTCCTGGAGGACACGGACCTCTTGGATTCACTTGGCATATCCAGTTTGGCGGGAGGAACAGAATTAGTCTTGTACTGTAGCGACAAATACCTTTCCTAAAATTATGTAATTTTAATATAAACTACTGGCCATTAAAATTGCTACACCACGAAGATGATGTGCTACAGACGCGAAATTTGACCGCCAGGAAGAAGATGCTGTGATATGCAATTGATTAGCTTTTCAGAGCATTCACACAAGGTTGGCCCGGTGGTGACACCTACAACGTACTGACATGAGGAAAGTTTCCAACCGATTTCTCATACACAAACAGCAGTTGACCGGCGTTGCGTGGTGAAACGTTGTTGTGATGCCTCGTGTAAGGAGAAATGCGTACCATCACGTTTCTGACTTTGATAAAGGTCGGATTGTAACCTATCGCGATTGCGGTTTATCTTATCGCGACATTGCTGCTCGCGTTGGTCGAGATCCAATGACTGTTAGCAGAATATGGAATCGGTGGGTTCAGGATGCTAATACGGAAAGCCGTACTGAATCCCAAAGGTCTCGAATCGCTATCAGTACAGATGACAGGCATCTTATCCGCATGGCTGTAACGTATCGTGCAGCCACGTCTCGATCCATGAGTTAACAGATGGGGACGTTTGCAAGACGACAACCATCTGCACGAACAGTTCGACGACGTTTGCAGCAGCACGGACTATCAATTCGGAGAACATGGCTGCGGTTACCCTTGATGCTGAATCACAGGAGCCCCTGCGATGGGGTACGCAACGACGAACCTGGGTGCACGAATGCCAAAACGTCACTTTTTCGGATCAATCCAGGTTCTGTTTACAGCATGGTGATGGTCGCATTCGTGTTTGACGACATCACGGTGAACGCACATTGGAAGCGTGTATTCGTCATCGCCATACTGGCGTGTCACCCGGCGTGATGGTATGGGGTGCCACTGGTTACACGTCTCGGTCACCTCTTGTTCGCATTGACGGCACTTTGAACAGTGGACGCTACATTTCAGATGTGTTACGACCCGTGGCTCTACCCTTCATTCGAGCCCTGCGAAACCCCACATTTCAGCAGGATAATGCACGGCCTCATGTTGGAGGTCCTGCACGGGCCATTGTGGTTACAGAAAATGTTCGACTGCTGCCCTGGCCAGCACATTCTCCAGATCTCTCACCAATTGAAAACGTCTGGTCAATACTGGCCGAGCAACTCGCTCGTCACTACTAAATGGCTCTGAGCACTATGGGACTTAACATCGGTCGTCATCAGTCCCCTAGAACTTAGAACAACTTAAGCCTAACTAACCTAAAGACATCATACACGTCCATGCCCGAGGCAGGATTCGAACCGGCGACCGTAGCGGTCACGCGGTTCCAGACTGAAGCGCCTAGAACCGCACGGCCTCACCGGCCGGCTCGTCACTACTCTTGATGAACTGTGGTATAGTGTTGAAGCTTCATGGGCAGCTGTACCTGTACACTCCATCCAAGCTCTGTTTGACTCAATGCCCAGGCGTATCAAGGGCGTTATTACGGCCAGAGGTGGTTGTTCTGGGTACTGATTTCTCAGGATCTATGAACCCAAATTGCGTGAAAATGTAATCACATGTCAGTTCTATTATAATATATTTGTCCAATGAATACCCGTTTATCATCTGCATTTCTTCTCGGTGTAGCAATTGTAATGGCAAGGAGTGTACTGCCAATACTTACGCCTTCACAGTAAGAACTGTGAAAATGGCGAACACCATACTTCCTTATGTATATTCCTCTACAAGTTTTATGATGCAGTTATTTAATTCATATTATTTCTGTATACATGCTCTAGGCAAGCTGCAAACTTGAAGCTTACAACTTCAAAATACGTATCGGATAAAGAATGTCTGTAGCTTTCTTGAAAGCTGGAATTGCATATTTCATTGTGAAAGATGTAAGAGAGAAGGAAGGGATGCATAAGACATTTCACGTCGACATCACAGAAAGAATTACGTAATTGTGTGGTCTTAAGTTTTCGTATCAAATAAACGGTTTGTGTTGCTCTCGAGGATCCAGCCAGGTGCAGTCATTTGTTAAACGTGTTTAGTAAATGACTGCGTCGGTTGGACACCAGAAAGCAGTACAAACAAATAATTAAAGGTCAGTAAGACACACCACGTGGCCGCATCGCAGTTCGCCAATCCATCTACACCGGGGAAGCGGACCCATCCACCACACTGGACTGGAATCTGGCTGTTTTATTTAATGACATACCGTCTTTTAGCGGTGTTTTGTTCTGGCGGACAACGAATGTTGGGTACAAAGTTTCGAGCTTTTACTGCAATAAAACCAGTAGTGACCGAAAAAATAAAGGATTACATACAGCTGAAGCCGTTAATCAGTACCGAAAATAAGAATAAGAGTTAATTGTTACTGATCTAGCATAGCTATCAAAGATATTTACTAAACATTTCCTGTCAATTCTGATGAAGCTAAATCAGACTTTTATACGTGTAAAGATATGTACAGCTACAGGAAATAAAAAAGTAAGGGAATAAATAATTATTAAAGCAGTGTCGAGTTTGATCTCATAAAGGTCTAATGACATACGAAATGCGCTTATGAAGATCAATATACATATATTAATATTGTAGCGTCTCATCAGCGTAAAGTATGTTTCCGAAATTTTCTTTTTCTGGACAAAATTAAATTCATGTTGGTAAGCTGAGTTTACGGGCACACAGAAAAGTTTTTATAAGGAAAACGGTTTGTAATTGTTTACATTATGTTATATCAAGGACTATACATATCGCAGTATTACAAACTATACTTTCTCAAGACTGAAAATTTCCATACTTCCTTCTGATAAATTAAATGTACGTAAATATAAGAGAAGTAATAGTAACACGATAGGGTACCCAAAGAAACGGAATTAATTTTTTTTAAATTGTTTACAGAACAACCTTATCTCCTTCAAAGTACTCTTTATTACAACTAATACATTTGTCCCACCGTTGGTTCCACTACTCGAAACATTTTTTGTTGTCATCTTTAGAAATGGTGACAGCTCCTCCCTCGCTGTTTTTTTTTTTTTTTTTTTGACAGTGTTGTCAAATCGGTGTCCTATTATGCGTCTTTTCATGCGTGGGAACAAGAAAAAGTCACAGGGAGCCAGGTTAGGCGAGTAAGGTGCGTGGGCAGCGGAAACATGCCATTATTGTCAAAAACTGTGTAACAGAGATGGTTCTGTGTGCAGGTGCGTTGTCGTGGTGGAAGCACCAGTCTCACGTCTGCCAAAATCTTTCGTTAAAATTCGCTGAAACGAGCTCCAAGGTAACTCACTGACGTCTGACAGTTGACCAACTTTCTGTCGACGGTCTGTGAGCATAAGCTCTCTAATTTTTTCAATATTTTCGTCAATTCGGGCAGTTGATGGACGTAGCTGCTGGCTAGCCTTTCGGGAGGTGAGGTCGCGGTCTTCTGTTTCTAGGACCACGAACTCACATCCCGAAAGGTTTGCCAGCAGCTGTGTCATCCGGTAGCTCATTCTACGATCAGTTGATGGACGTTCAGAACGAGGTTTGTCATCAATCGAGATGTAGCCTTTTCTAAATCGAGTAAACCGCTCGAACACTTTTTTTTCTCATAGCATCATCTTGGTAAGCTGTTTTCAACATTAAAACAGTTTCAGCAACATTTTTACCGAGTACAGGAAAAAATTCACAGCTGCACATTGTTCACTTAAGCTTTGCATCACAAAAAACTAATCAAGAACAAAACAGTGCTGGCAAAAATAATCAATGCAGATGAACAGAACAGGCCGGGTCGACTACACATGCGGTACTGAGCTGTCAATGAGTTGCTCTATACGCTCCTAGAGGCAGAAATGCACACTACATAAGCAATGTAATCTTTTTTTATTTATTTATTTTTTGTACCCGTCATGTATTCTTAGATCATTTCAAAAGTTCTGGATGCTGTAAGACAGAATGAAGAAAATAATTTATTTTACAAAGTAGCTTTACAGGCCATTATATAATCTCGATTCTTACCTGTGACAACTTCTCAACGTGTTTGCAACTTTTGTATTTCGCACAGGGCACCTTCAATGTTGAGCGGTCTGATTACTCGGGTCATCTCACTGGAAGCTTCATCAATTGTATCAAAACGTTTTCCACGGAGTTGTTCCTTCATTCGGGGAAACAAATCAGTCTGGCGGGCTCTTATCAGGACTGCATGGTTGGTAGGGAGGTATTTCCCATTCATATATGTCGATCGTTTCTCTCACTGGTAGGGCAATAAGCGGTCTTGCATATCGTGCAAGTGGAGGACAACAGCTGCAACGCCTTCTCTGACGAATTTTCTGGGGCAAAACATTTTTCGGGAACAGCTTATAGCGCGGGCCTGTCACAGACTTTCTCGCGGTACTCTATTTGGAGCTCCGACTCCGTTCATGTCATACATAAAGGTCAACATGAATTTCACCTTTGATTGTTGGAGGCGGAATTTCTTCGGGCGTAGAGAGGCGCAACTTTTCTATTGTGACGGCTGAGAGTTCAGTTGTGGCTCAAAATCCCTTACCCGAGTTTCACGAAGTCCAACAGACATGTTCAGAAAATTGTCCTCTCCCCTTCGATGAAGTTTAAACAATTCTCCTACGTTTCTTTTGCTACTTGCTTCCTGCTCTTCGTTCAGATCATGCAGAACGCATCTTGCAGCAACTTTTCTCATCTTTAACTTCTGTAGTTAGGATTATGTAAGCTGAGGTGCCAGTCATTCTGACCACGTATGCAGTTTTCTCACACGTGTTCCGTCGACCATCTCTCCGTCATTAACAATAACCTGGGATGTGTAGTCTGTTGCAATAGACGGCATTCCATTTCTCAAATTGTCCTCAGACTTTATACAACCTTCACGGAAACAAGCAGACCATCGTGATACTGCGCTGTGGTCCACTACACTATTAAAATACACCTCCTTCAAAGCGTCGCTCAATTTCGTTGGGTTCTGTACACGTAGGGAATCAATTTTGATGTAGGACGCTGCTCACCACGTGTAATCCGACCTGGCTCGGTTTCCGCTTCCACTCTAAAACTCACGACACTGGCACGTGAAACTGCAAAAACCTATACGACCGTCACGCCAAAAAGTCTGGCTCACAGGTGACATGAATCTTAACTTGATCAAGGCACACTAACGGTCGTCCACGCGCAGTGTGCAGGACTTTTGAAATTAATCTCAAATAATTAAACAATAAATAACAGATTAAAATATGTGAGAACTTCTTCTTCTCTTCTGTAGAGGTCAATCCAAGGATCGGCTTGCAACAGCTACAATGGCAGCTTGTCTCCATTCTGTGCGTCTTTCAGCTTTTCTCTTCATTTCTTTATAGGTGTTACGTCTAACATCTTTCACGATTTGATCCATGTACGTCAGTCGTGGTCTTCCTCTTGGTCTTTTTCCCTCGACATATCCCTCTATGATTGTGTTCAGAAGTCCTTTATGTCTTAATAGATGGCCTGTAAATTCCACTCTTCTTTTAACAATGAAACTCCAGAAGCTTCTCTTCTCACCTGCTCTTTCCAGAACCACTTCGTTGGTGACCTTTTCGATCCATTTTATTCTGAGCATGCGTCTATAGCACCACATTTCAAAAGAATTTAGCTTCTGCTGTTCCTCTGTCCCGAGAGTCCATGTTTCACTCCCATAGCATGCCACACTCCACACATATGATTTCAAAAATCTTTTCCTGGTTTCAAGGCTGATGCTCTTAGATGTTAATATGTTTTTCTTCTTGTTAAAAGCAGCCTTTGCTTGAGCTATTCTACTTCTCACTTCTGCCTTGCTCCTTCCATCCCTGGTAATATTACTGCCCAGATAAGTAAATTTATCAACTTGTTCAAGCAGTTCATTGCCTACATGAACTTGGACTTTCACTTGATCTTCTTTGACGCATGCCATTACTTTTGTTTTTGCTTTATTAATTCTCATATTATATTCTTCACCCATGACTTTATCCATTCTATTCAGTAGGACTACAAGATCTTCTTCACTTTCAGCCAGGACAGCTATATCATCGGCATATCTTATCATATCTATTCGTTGGCCATGAATTACTACACCCGTCCGTGAATTTTCCCTTACTTTTTTCAGCGCCTCTTCAATGTATAGGTCAAAGATAACAGGGGATAGTGCGCAACTTTGTCGGACACCTTTCCGTATCTGCACCTCTTCTTGTTTTGTCCGTCCACGGATAACTGCTGTCTCGTTTTTGTACAGGTTCCATATCATATTTCTATCTCTATGGTCTATTCCTACTTTTTTGAGTACCTCAAACATCTTATCCCATTTAACTTTATCAAAGGCTTTCTCTACATCTACGAAAGCTATGTATGTTTTCAGGTTCTTATCTAGTCGTTTCTCTATTATTAGTTTTAGAGCAAATATTGCTTCTCTGGTTCCTCTATCTTTCCGGAATCCAAACTGGTCTTCGGAGAGTGTAGCTTCGACTTTTTGTTCTGTGCGTTTTAGGATAATTGAGGTTAATATTTTAGAGGCGTGAGTAACTAGGCTGAGTGTCCTATAATTTTCACATCTTGTAGCATTTGCCTTCTTTGGAATGGGGATCATAATGTTTTTCTCAAAGTCTGTAGGAATTTTACCCTGCTCGTACATGTTGAAAACAAGATTATACAACTCCTGATTCAGTTTCGCTCCTCCAGATTTCAGAAATTCGGCTGGGATATTGTCTATACCAGGCGATTTGTTGTTTTTCAATTTTTTCAGAGCTAGTTCAAACTCTACCTTTAATATAGGTTCACCTATGTTGTGTGCATTACATACGTCATAAGTGCGCCGGAATGAAATCTCGGTTGCAGATTACATACATGAAAATACACTAAGCATTACGAACAAAACATGATTTCTGGCTTTGAGAATTCAGCATGGTGTGTAACTCATAAGCACTGCAAAAAAATGGATCAAATGGCTCTGAGCACTATGGGACTTAACATCTGTGGTCATTAGTCCCCTACAACTTAGAACTACTTAAACCTAACTAACCTAAGGACATCACACACATCGATGCCCGAGGCAGCATTCGAACCTGTGACCGTAGCAGTCGCGCGGTTCCGGACTGCCATAAGCACTGCAGTCAAGGTCTCTAAAAGTCTTGATATGGACCCTATGACATCGTGGATATATTCCAGCGGAATTTACCCGAATCGCATAATGGTATTCTTCCATGTGTGCGGCCGCATTGTTGTTTCCATTTTATGCGTGGAGCATCTCTTAGGTCGGATAGAGTACTGGAACAGTCGAAGACAGACGCAAAGAACATCATAGAACGCACAGCTGTAACAACCGAGCAAAAGAGCTGTCGCCGAGCACGTGATCATGAAATGAAATACCGGGAGGCCAGCAAAGTGGAGAAAACGACAAGTTTATGAGACAGCATGATTAGGGATTCTATCGAAATAAAGAAGCCGGAAAATCTAATAAACAGGAGCAGGGGTTTCAATTTAAACAATACTTCGGGTGCGGCACCCAATTTATTAAGATCTAGCCGGCATAATTTCTACCAGATCCGGAAAATGCTAAGAGAATTCGCTTTGCAGGAAATATTGCTGTACACTCTGAAAAACAAAAGTGAGAAAAGGACGTAGTAGGGGTCGGGAGTCGATCTAGGTGTAAATATCGAGGCGGGACCAACAGCAGCACACTGAAGGTGACAAAAATCATGGGGCAGCTCCTAATGTCGAGTCGGACCTCCTTTTGACCGACGCAGTGCAGCGACACGCCGTGGCGTGTACTCAACAAGTCGCTGGAAGTCACCTGCAGAGATAAAGACCCACACTGCCTCCACAGCCGTTCATAATTGCGAAACTGTTGCCAGGGCAAGATTCTGTGCATGAACTCAAGTCTCGATTATGTCCCATAAATATTCGGGGGGATTCATGTCTGACGATATGGGTGGCCAAACCATTCGCTCGCATTGTCCATCATGTTCTTCAAACCAATCGCAAACAATTGTAGCCCGGTGACATGGCGCATCGGTGTTTGGGAATATGAGGTCCATGAATGGCTGCAAATGGTCTCGAAGTAGGCTAACGTAACCATTTCGAGTCAATCATCGGTTCAGTTGGATGACAGGACCCAGTCCATTCCATGTAGAAACAGCCCACACAGTTAGCGCAACCATCACCAGCTTGCACAATGCCTTCTGGGATACATGGGTCCATGGCTTCGTGGGGCCTGCGCTACACTTGAACCGCACCATCAGGTCTTGCCAACTGGCCGCGCGGGGAAACCGCGCGGTCTGAGGCGGTTTGCCACAGCCCGCGTGGGCTGTGAGAAACTACGAGTCCGGGAAACCACCGGAAAAGTTCGAATACAATTAATTACAGGCGTTATTGGGTGAAGGTGATACTCAGACTGAACAGGAACTCTCGGAGCAATTGAATGTGTTGCAGAAAGCTATTTTTCTTCGGTTGAAAGCTATGGGAAAGGTGCAACAAGTGGGAAAATGGATTCCGCGTGGACTGAAGGAAAGACAGAAAGCAAATCGAAAGACCACTTTTGAAATGCTGCTCTTCAGATACAAAAGGAACTCGTTCTCCACCGAATACGAGGTGCATTCAAGTTCTAAGGCCTCCGATTTTTTTCTAATTAACTACTCACCCGAAATCGATGAAACTGGTGTTACTTCTCGACGGAATCGCCCTGAAGACGTGCACATTTTTCACAACGCTGACGCCATGATTCCATGGCAGCGGCGAAGGCTTCTCTAGGAGTCTATTTTGACCACTGGAAAATCGCTGAGGCAATAGCAGCACGGCTGGTGAATGTGCGGCCACGGAGAGTGTCTTTCATTGTTGGAAAAAGCCAAAAGTCACTAGGAGCCAGGTCAGGTGAGTGGGGAGCATGAGGAATCACTTCAAAGTTGTTATCACGAAGAAACTGTTGCGTAACGTTAGCTCGATGTGCGGGTGCGTTGTCTTGGTTAAATTGCACACGCGCAGCCCTTCCCGGACGTTTTTGTTACGGTGCAGGAAGGAATTTGTTCTTCAAAACATTTTCGTAGGATGCACATTACCGTAGTGCCCTTTGGAACGCAATGGGTAAGGATTACGCCCTCGCTGTCCCAGAACATGGACACCATAATTTTTTCAGCACTGGCGGTTACCCGAAATTTTTTTGGTGGCGGTGAATCTGTGTGATTCCATTGAGCTGACTGGCGCTTTGTTTCTGGATTGAAAAATGGCATCCACGTCTCATCCATTGTCACAACCGACGAAAAGAAAGTCCCATTCATGCTGTCGTTGCGCGTCAACATTGCTTGGCAACATGCCACACGGGCAGCCGTGTGGTCGTCCGTCAGCATTCGTGGCACCCACCTGGATGACACTTTTCGCATTTTCAGGTCGTCATGCAGGATTGTGTCCACAGAATCCACAGAAATGCCAACTCTGGAGGCGATCTGTTCAACAGTTATTCGGCGATCCCCCAAAACAATTCTCTCCACTTTCTCGATCATGTCGTCAGACCGGCTTGTGCGAGCCTGAGGTTGTTTCGGTTTGTTGTCATACGATGTTCTGCCTTTATTAAACTGTCACACCCACGAACGCACATTCGACACATCCATAACTCCATCACCACATATTTCCTTCAACTGTCGATGAATTTCAATTGGTTTCACACCACGCTGTTCAAGTAAGGAAAACGTCGCCATTTTAAGTATTTAAAACAGTTCTCATTCTCGCCGCCGGCGGTAAAATTCCATCTGCCGTATGGTGCTGCCATCTCTGGGACGTATTGACAATGAATGCAGCCTCATTTTAAAACAATGTACATGTTTCTATCTCTTTCCAGTCCGGAGAAAAAAAATCGGAGGCCTTAGAACTTGAATGCACCTCGTAGTGACAAGTGATGAAAAATGGATATATTTTGAGAACCCTAAGCGTTGTAAATCATATGTGAATCCAGGCAAACCATCGACATCCACTGCAAGACCAAATCGCTTTGGAGAGAAGACAATGCTCTGTGTTTGGTGGGATCACAAGGGTTCCATCTATTTTGAGCTGCTAAGCCCTGCTGAAACCTTTAACATTGATAGAATTAAATCGAGCATTACGAGAAAAACGAGCGAAATATGGAAAAAGGCAACACAAAGTTATATTGCTCCATGATAACGCCCCATCACACACAGCAAAACAGGTCAGGGAAACAATCGAGAAGTTCAGTTGGGAAACACCAGGGCATGCGGCTTATCCTCCAGACTTGGCTCCTTCTGGTTATCATCTATTTGTATCACTGGGACACGCTCTTTCTGAACAACATTTAAATTCGTGTGAAAATGTACGAAAATGCCTCGCTGACTGGTTTGCTTCAAAAGAAGAACTTTTTTTTTGTGTGTGTGTGTGTGTGTGTGTGTGTGTGTGTGTGGCATTCACAGTCTGCCGTAGAGGTGGGAGAAATATATAAATAGCAATGTAGGTTATTTCCAGTAATTTTATTTTTACTTTAAAAATACAGACGTGTGATTATTGCAACCATATTCCGCTTTAGTACTTCTGCACCTGATATACAGATGGCATTAGCATCGGATGCACAAGGTATAAATGGGCAGTGCAATTGCAGAGTTGTCGTATGTACACAGCTAATTCATGTGAAAAGGCTTACGACGTGATTATGGCCGCACAGCGGATAGGTAGGTGGAACTAGATGCTTGGGACATTTCATTTCGTAAGTCATTAGGGAATTCAATATTCCGCGATCCACTGTGTCAAAAGTGTGGCAACGATACCAAATTTCAGACATCACCTCCCACCAGGGACAACGCAGGGCCCGACGGCCTTCACTTAGCGACCGACAACCTTGCGTTTGTGTAGAGTTGTCAGTGCTGAGAGACAAGCAACCCTACTTGAGATAATTGCAGAAATCAATGTGGGATGGATGACGAATGTATCTGTTAAGACAGTGTGGTGAAATTTGGCGTTAATGTGCTATGGCAGCAGACGACCGACGCGAGTCCCTTTGCTAACAGCACGACATCGCATGCAGCTCCTCTCGTGGGCTCGTGACCATATCGGTTAGACCCTACACGACTAGAAAACCGTGACCCGGTCATATGAGTCCCGATTAAATTTGGTAAGAATTATTTTTTTTTAATTTGTAGTAGGCTTCCATGGGACGAAACTGCTGATGTCATCAGTCCCCTAGAATTGAGAACTACTTAAACCTAACTAACCCAAGGACATCACACACATCTACGCCCGAGACAGGATTCGAACCTGCGACCGTAGCGGTCGCGCGGTTCTAGGCTGTAGAGGGTAGAACCGCTCGGCCACCCCCGCCGGCTACAACTGTGTGGCCCACATAATTTATGGGTCGTTAGTTTAGTTCCTGATAATATTTTTATTGTTATTGTATTTCGCAAACTTGCTATCAGCCAGACAATTTAACCAAAGGGTCACAAGTGTCTAATTTAGGGCGTGTAATGCGACATGTGCCGTTCAACCCCTAGACGAGTTTGAGCCAAGACATTTCGATGAAGGGGAACCACATGTGAGCCCGAACATCTTTGGATGTTAGCTCCCAAATTCAAAGCTGGAAAGCATACAGATGCGTAACTTACGAGTCAAGAACCGTTCGGTAATGTATCAGTTCCCACCATTGGCGAAAAAAATATCATTTTTAATCTCTTCTTGAGATTAGGTAGAAATTCACACGTTCTCCTCGCAGTGCCTGAAGTGTCTCATCCATGATGACATAGTTAAAAATGTGTGATATTGTATTAACTATTTTTTATCGGTACCAGTCCGAGGGGTCTTTTGTACTTCCGTTTGACTGGTTTTCTTTAACCTAAACCGGTCTTCTATTTTTCAGATTTCCAAATCATGTTTGCAAATTTCTATAGTTACCAACAATGCAACATTCTAAGTCGTACAGCAGGCTCCCGTCAATTTCAGTAGCACACGTCGTTGCCCTCTTCTCTAGCATCACAAGCTACGAGTATATTCTTCCAGCCCAAACACTCCAACCTCATCCCAAAACTGACGCTAATAGATTCGTTTTACCCTGTCACTGATTTCAAGGGATCTCGAAATTGTGTATTTGCGATTTTTATAATTTTCTGTATAACGTTTGTAGCTTTTGTGTTTTTTCTGTCCTGTGTCCTCTATTTGAAGTAAAAATGCGACGTTGGTCCAGATATATCACTAGATATCTCGTTACTACGCTTCTTCTAAGAGATACATTGTTTAATTTTATTTTAGGTTTTGTTTCTAGATTCGCTTGCAGCAGGAGTCTCGTAGTTTTATGAGACGCCAGCAGCAAGTTGCTGAACTGACACAACCCTCCAACCTGAACGAGCACAGCATTACATTTCTCTTCCGTCTACTGATATTTACAAGGTGGTTGTTCCTTATTTTGGAATAGCGGTTTGAAACAATGACACAACGTAGTTTTTCACGGCTGGTGTTTGCCTCAATTACAGTTTCCGTGGCCATAGTCCGTGGTTTAAGATACAAATATTCAGGCATGTTTCTTCCCCATGTTTTTGAAAATATTTGCCAAAATGTGACTTGTTTTTTATTTGACTTCTTTCATATGTTTGTCACAAGTATGTGTCTCAGGAAAGATTGTATAGTCAACTGTTATTTCCAGAAGCTGATCAAATGCTTCCTAAGCTGTCCTTTCTCTTTCGAATAATAAAATTAAGTGCTGCGGTTGAAAGAGCAGAAGATCGGGTAAATCGGCAACCTCTGAGATTTTTCATCGAGCACATCTCTAAAAGGTGGTTTCGCTCAGTTTATCATCCTGTGGCCAAAATGGTTGCAGACTTGTTGTATTTTTATGAATTTCCTGGCAGTTTATGAGTTGCAAAACTACAGCAACACTTCCAAATAAAATTAATACAATGGACATATAACTGAAGCCAAGTATTGATGACTGACACTGGTCAAGTTCTTTTCATAAAATAAATGTTCCTTAAGAATGGAGGCGCCACAATGAAAGAAACAAAGTAAAAAACGTTATGTGTGTGGGCAGCTGAGCTGATCAGGACGACTCAAACTCCCGTACCAGGCATTCACCACACGTGGCCGCCTTATTTAGCACGCAGAAAGCGCCTTTACTTCACGCAAATACAAAATTAAAGTTCTGTAATTATTTGCTTAGTCGCTGAAAAACAGTAATAAAACTGTCCAATGAAACCTAATTATTCCTCGTTAGTGCTACTAGGTCGCGAGAAATTAATTTAGACAGGCTTTCAGGTCACTGCTTCAGACCGGGTGCGGCCTGTGTGCCGCACGGGCTCTGTCCAGCACTGCCTGTTCCCAACTTCGGCGCAACAGAAGCACAAAGGAGCCGCGGCAGCGGCAGCGGCGCTTCTAACTCATAAAGCGTCGCTGGCGTTGCGCTGCCCCGTCCGTTACAAATAAAATTACTTTTGTCACCACCAGTCAAGTTTTGCAAATAAAACTTTAGGACTATACATATATGCGGTCCTTTGCTGCTAGCAAACTACACTGTACACCTGTTATTTTCCTTGTTGATCACAAAATACATATTGAAACCTTTTTACAGTATTGGTTTGCACAAAGAATTAAAAATTAAATGGCTTGCTATTCCGCATCTTCTTTCGACGCTCTTTCACCTAGCGCCTTCAGGATTTGATATACAACAGCGATACTTACATGCCAAAAACCTTTATTAATTGCCGACTTAAATAAATTTAATATAACTATTAATAACTTTGAATATTGCAAAATAACTAAGATAGCAGACAAGTAATGGATATGTCTGACCTGTGCTGTCTTAACACTACGTGCTACTGTGGAGAACTGTGTAATCTGGTTGAATTCTTTCAATTACAAATTTTTTTATTGAGTTTAACGATGAAACTATTTAGTAAATTATAACGTGACGCTCATTGGTTATACGAGGGTAAGTCAATTATCATCCACAATTCAATGCAACCGGCGTTCCTAACACAAACAAGCGCCTACTGAAAGCACGGAGCCCGCAGCCGTGGCCAGTGGGACTAGGACTCGGCCGTAACCTACGGGCTTTCCAAGACTACTGCGGATTTCACGCTGCGCCCGCTCTGGCCCGGTATGGGCTTAGTGACGTCACACGGGCTACCTGTCCAGTTGTCGCAGGCATTAAACCCCGTAGGTTAAAGTCCGGCGCGCTAGCAAAATATCGTGGCTGCCTCTGCCATTTTGTGAAAACGAATGGCATTGAATTACCAGTCGCCATTATTCGTTCTAACATCCGGCCTGCTAAGTCTTTTTCTTACCAGCTTGCCCTTTTTAATCTCTTGAAGTGTAATGGTTAAGCAGTGTAGGAGATTTTCATTTCAGTTTTTATTTTTCTGTATTAAATGTCCACAGATCCAGAGACAATTGCCAACAGACAGTAGATCAACAAGCAAAAGTTGAAATCTTTGACGCTGTTGTGATTCTGGTGAACGACTCCAGACGGTGGAATGATGCAGGTCTCCATTTTTTTTTTTAACTTCCCAGTTATCCTCTTGATTTCAGCATCACTTCTTTTGCTAATCTTACGGTTCGTAATTTTGGCTGTTAGTATCTATTCCCTTTTACAGAAAGCCTTTTCTGTTGTGTGATCTTAGCTGCCACTCTACTGTTCGCAAAAACTGCTTCACGACGTAAAAAACATGTGATTAGAATCATATTTATTCCACAGCTTAGAGACATGACAACAATCGAGCAGTTACAATTGCAGAACTATACACGCACTTTGATGATGGTGTCCAGGAAGCGGAGATTTAACGCGATCAGCTAACCCGGGGGGTAATCCGTCAATAAATCAATGAAATACTAAAAATCTATTTTTTTTACTGTAACACCTGTTAAACACGTAATCTGCAACTTGGAATGACTGATCAATTTAACTGTGTAGTAATACAGATTACAGCCATCTGCTAAGACGCGATACGTTTGATTAAGTACGCCCTAATTTCACATTCGTTGACTACTACTACGTAAACATCAACCTTTCCCCATTGATTTCCTGTCTGTGACAACAACTCTCACTTGGAAATAGTTCTCTATTTTCCTCATTCTCTCTTCAGTAAGTAAATTAAATAAGACAACTACTCCCTTCCTGAACCCGTTCCTGGTTTTGACCTCTTGTACGACTCCAAGAGAGCTGACTGTTCCAGTCTGCTTCACATAAACAGAATGGATTACTGTCCTATCCGTGTAAATCAATGAAATACTAAAAATCTATTTTTTTTTACTGTAACACCTGTTAAATACGTAATCTGCAACTGGGAATGACTGATCAATTTAACTGTGTAGTAATACAGATTATAGCCATCTGCTAAGACGCGATACGTTTGATTAAGTACGCCCTAATTTCACATTCGTTGACTACTACTACGTAAACATCAACCTTTCCCCATTGATTTCCTGTCTGTGACAACAACTCTCACTTGGAAATAGTTCTCTATTTTCCTCATTCTCTCTTCAGTAAATAAATTAAATAAGACAACTACTCCCTTCCTGAACCCGTTCCTGGTTTTGACCTCTTGTACGACTCCAAGAGAGCTGACTGTTCCAGTCTGCTTCACATAAACAGAATGGATTACTGTCCTATCCGTGTACCTGACACCACACTATCTAAAAGGTAACACATTGCGTCCAGCATATAAATAATGCAGGGAGGTGACCCCTTATAACCGAACTAGTTTATTTATAAAAGTTTTACAGTACGTAACTAGAATATGGAATCGCTCGTGGCTGTATAGTTCAATGTTCACTCGTACTAGTTCGCCTTTAAATACTGGTGTAGCCCTAGATCTGTTGAATGATACCGCCATCACTTGTATTATATCCGGTTTCGGTCTCTTTGGTGGCGACTGTAGATGAATCACAAGGCACTCGCTGAGACGCTGTCCTGATGCTGCCTGGCGATTATCGTGAGGTACGACCTGCTGGGTGAAGCAGTGTGTCTGCTTAAATTCACGTTCTGCGCATGGATGTCCACTTGGTAACAACACCGAGGGGAAAACATTGCAACATAAAATAATAATTAATGCAGATTAATGAAATTTCGGGAGTACATTTATCTAGGTAATATATTTAAGTGTCAGTGGAGTGCACGTTACAGGGCGTCTGGCTCGAAACTTTCCTTGAAGTAACCGCCTTGTAACAGTTCGTTGTGTCACAGTGGTGCCAACTACTGCTCAGATTGCCGCTGGAGGGCAATACGATGTGCCAGACCTATAATCCAAACACAGTGGTGTACCGTCTCCGTAGCGCCATGCCATGTAATCCTCCAGAGCCCGATCTTCTTGCGACTTCACTTGGTCTTGACCACCGCTGCCAGCAGTCATGTACAGTGGCCACAATCCTGCCAGGCCCTTCTACAGTATCGCGGAAGAAACGTCCAGCTTCTCGTAGCTCTATTTCATGAACTCATTCAGACTCAGTGAGGCGTTGAGAATGGCGTCTTTGTCGCCTTAAAGGCATTCTCGGCTAACATCAACTCACCACGTCCGGTCTCAAAGGTGACCAACACTGACGACTGTCATAGCGTGTATTTAAAGTAAACCTGATAATGCATCCTCATAATGGCGCTATTAGCACCACTTTTATGAGACTGACGCGAAATTTGAATAGACATCATCTTTCAGATGTAGATACGCGCTTAATAGCTGTAATGTATGTCGGACAAGACCTTCTTGGTGTTGCGAATTTTTTTTCCGTCAGTATATTTGTGTGAGGAATGTCGCATATGTAACATCATTCTTTTCGTGTGCGCCCTCTTCGTAGTCTAACCATAACCATCATGTTCCTGAGCTGTAGGCAGTTCATCGCTCTTCTACGTAGGCCGTGTCTCGTATCGTCTAGAAACCACAGCATAGTGTCTATCACCTTTTTCAATTTGGCGCTTTTCTAATTTGATTTCAATTTCACTTTCACTTCCTCGACACTATGTTGCTGATAAGCAAATGAAATTATGAATTCGTCTTTGGATACAGTCTACTTAGGTAACTGTACTTCAGTGTCACGAAACAAATGAAAACTTCATTTAAATCTATTCACTTTGGCACGATGGCTCAGAAGTAAGATGATAGATCAAAGATTCAAAAGACTGGGCTTCGATTCCGAGTCAGTCTTAGAATTTGTATCTGTTCAAAAATGGTTCAAATGGCTCTGAGCACTATGTGACTTAACATCTTAGGTCATCAGTCCTCTAGATCTTACAAATACCTAAACCTAACTAACCTAAGGACATCACACACGTCCAAGCCCGAGGCAGGATTCGAACCTGTGACCGTAGCGGTCGCGTGGTTCCAAACTGAAGCGCCTAGAACCACTCGGGCATTTGTATCTCTGATTCATCACTCCATTCCTCTGTAGTTGGAAGTCAACTTTGAACTGTAGGTCCCCCTATAAAAGGTTATGTAAGTCATTCCATAGGTAGGGGGAGGCGAGGGCATGCGGTCTCCAGTTGGACCAGGCCTAGTACAGTACTTTGTTGCTCAGACCAATCTCTAGGTTGGTAACAACCTTACCTTCAGAACGCCCAACAGGTGAGGGTGAATTATTAGTCGTCCCTAGATACTTCACTCGCTAAGGGCATTTCTCACGAAAAGCAAAGTTCCAAATTCGAATCGCGGCCCAGCGAACGGTTTTCATCTGCGTGGGAGTTTCAAAACAGCGCACGATCTACTTGAGAGTGAGTGGATCGTACTGCAAACAATTCTCTTCGTTTTGGCTAAGCCATTCCTTTACAGTATAAAATTCTTCAACGAATGTAGCCAGCAGCGTTGAGATCCACCAGTATCTGACTATTTTGTTTATTAACAGCGAGCCCCAACAGCGTATTCTAAGGCTCGGAATTTCGATGAGTATACAGGGTTATTACAAAAGATTGAAGCGATTTCACAGCTCTACAATAACTAATTTTATTATTTGACATATTTTCACAATGCTTTGCACACACATACAAAAACTCAAAAAGTTTTTTTGGGCATTCACAAATGTTCGACATGTGCCCCTTTAGTGATTCGGCAGATATCAAGCCGATAATCAAGTTCCTCCCACACTCGGCGCAGCATGTCCCCATCAATGAGTTCGAAAGCATCGTTGATGCGAGCTCGCAGTTCTGGCACGTTTCTTGGTAGCGGAGGTTTAAACACTGAATCTTTCACATAACCCCACAGAAAGAAATCGCATGGGGTTAAGTCGGGAGAGCGTGGAGGCCATGACATGAATTGCTGATCATGATCTCCACCACGACCGATCCATCGGTTTTCCAATCTCCTGTTTAAGAAATGCCGAACATCATGATGGAAGTGCGGTGGAGCACCATCCTGTTGGAAGATGAAGTCGGCGCTGTCGGTCTCCAGTTGTGGCATGAGCCAATTTTCCAGCATGTCCAGATACACGTGTCCTGTAACGTTTTTTTCGCAGAAGAAAAAGGGGCCGTAAACTTTAAACCGTGAGATTGCACAAAACACGTTAACTTTTGGTGAGTTGCGAATTTGCTGCAGGGATGCGTGAGGATTCTCTACCGCCCAGATTGGCACATTATGTCTGTTCACTTCACCATTAAGAAAAAATGTTGCTTCATCACTGAAAACAAGTTTCGCACTGCACGCATCCTCTTCCATGAGCTGTTGCAACCGCGCCGAAAATTCAAAGCGTTTGACTTTGTCATCGGGTGTCAGGGCCTGTAGTAATTGTAAACGGTAAGGCTTCTGCTTTAGCCTTTTCCGTAAGATTTTCCAAGCCGTCGGCTGTGGTACGTTTAGCTCCCTTCTTGCTTTATTCGTCGACTTCCGCAGGCTACGCGTGAAACTTGCCCGCACGCGTTCAACCGTTTCTTCGGTCACTGCAGGCCGACCCGTTGATTTCCCCTTACAGAGGCATCCAGAAGCTTTAAACTGCGCATACCATCGCCGAATGGAGTTAGCAGTTGGTGGATCTTGGTTGAACTTCGTCCTGAAGTATCGTTGCGCTGTTATGACTGACTGATGTGAGTGCATTTCAAGCACGACATACGCTTTCTCGGCTCCTGTCGCCATTTTGTCTCACTGCGCTCTCGAGCGCTCTGGCGGCAGAAACCTGAAGTGCGGCTTCAGCCGAACAAAACTATATGAGTTTTTCTACGTATCTGTAGTGTGTCGTGACCATATGTCAATGAATGGAGCTACAGTGAATTTATGAAATCGCTTCAATCATTTGTAATAGCCCTGTACATTGTCTGATAAAAAAGTGAAGCAACCAGAAAACATGGCCAGACTTCAATGAAACTTCATACATTTACACACTATCGGTGTGTAAATAAATGATCAGAGTTGCTATTCTCTGTGACAGATAGACCGGCCACCACAGCGCGATCCTGTGTCCCTATCAGGCTTGCTGCTGTACATAAGGGACATGACCAGCATCAGTTGATCACTGTGAAGGGCATGGAGATTATGCGTACGCGTGTGAGACAGCGTCATCAGCATCGACAGACTTCAAAAGGGGCCTCATTGTGGGTCTCCATTTCGTCGGCTGGTCGAATACTGCAATATCCAGATTTCTGAAGCATTCGATGTGACAGCAGCCCGATGATGTACTGCATCAGAACGTGAGGGGGCACATACGATTTGTCGAGGCTCCGGTTGACTACATCTGACCACCGCTAGGGACGATCTCTGTACTGTGGACCAAGAACATCGAACTGCTTACATTCGCGCCCGCCATCCTAGAACAAGTAATAGACTCCCTGAAAACGTGATGTGTCATGGCGCACCATTGTTTGGAGACCAGCAGCAGCCGGATTAGGCAATTATCGCCCCATGCGTAGGCTTCCATTAGCACCACGACGGAGGCGGCTGCGTTTGGAGGGATTCCGTCACCGGGAACCGTAGACTGCCGACGAACGGTATCACAATGTGTTCAGTGAAGTATCGCGGTTCTGCGCTACCCATGAAGATAATTCTCGGTGGGTATGCTGAAGATCTGCTGAGTGATTCCATTCTAGCAGTGTTCTGGAGAGCACAGCAGTGTTACACCCGACTTTATAGTGTCGGGAGCCATCGGGTATGACTTCAGGATCAGCTGGTAGTGACTGACGGCGTTCTTCCGGTACAACGGTACGTCACAAACATCGTAATGCCATTTTCCAACAGAACAATACTCGTCGATACACGACAGGTGTGTCTATGATCAGCCTGCCTGATCTTACGGTACTTCTGTGGCCAGCAAGATCCCCAAATCTCTCTCCGATAAGACACGTGTGGAACTACCTCGGACGCCAATTCTGTCACAGTGCAATTATCCTGGATATCAGGGACCAGATTGCCTCAGCAGGGGATGCGACGGCTTTATGACACCCATCCCAGCCGAAGCAGCGAATACAGTCATGCCATATGGGGTGCGACGTCGTATGAGAAGTCGACGCATACTGTCACGTGCACGCATACTGCCAAGTTCCGTGTAAATTCGACTCGATGTTATAAACACTGAAATAACATCACATACGCTCAGGGCCCCTTCTGGTTGCTCGCTATTTTTTGTCAGGCGATGTACTCAACTTTTTGTTGTTGATGTATCGCCTGATGGCATTTGTATCGGGACCTCCCGCCGACATTTGTTTCACTATTATTGTGTTGTTCGGTCTGTTGTGCAAATGGCTGGGATTGTCAAAGGTTCACCCTCTAATGATGGTGACGGACTAAGATGAACCTTGTATCATGGTAGCCACTCCTGCTGGCGAAACGTCAGACAAATTGTTAAACTTCCGCTGAAGATACTGAGACGCAGTCTAACAGGCAGTACATCAGCACTTGGGCAAAACGCTCTCAATAACTCTATTTTGGTTGTCAGTTTGTCCACGGTAGCAGGTCCAGGTTTATGTTTGATGTGACTGGTAAATTTACCAATTTCAGAAACTTTGCTGATATATGTTTAATAATAATTCTCACTACAAAAGAAACGTAAACACCTCACGTTCTCAGAGAAGCCATCATACTAATTAATAGAGACGAATGATTAGTATCACTCTCCTACTACCTGACCACTATCCACGGCTGTTCTCAAATGCACACCATCAGCATAAGTGGCGGCTTTTATTACGGCGGCTTGTGACCTTGGTTTACGAGGCGTCAGAAAAATCCTACGTCACAATTAATAAGCAATAATGAGTCACACTATTTGTCCTAGTGCTAGTCACTCTGAATGCTACTTTTTGCTATGATTTACTTAATCAGAATGCTATTCGGGGAACGTCATAGGCAGCCTGCTATGTTCACATGTCAATGTTTACAGTGTATTAATTCAAATGAAGATTGAGTTTAACGTCCCGTCGACATCGAGGTCGTTAGAGATGGAACACAAGCTCGGATTGTGTGAAGGATAGGGAAGGAAATCGGCCGTGCCCCTTCAAGGGAACCACCCCAGATTTTCCTCGAGCGATTCAGGGAAACCACTGTAAACCTAGTTCTGCATGGCCGGACGCAAGCCCATTGTGCTAACCACTCAGCCACCTGGCTCGGTGTATTGATTCAACAGCGCTGACAAAGGGACAGATGCGCTGAAAAAATACAAAAACGAAATCACTTAAAAAATGTTAAAAACACCAAGAATGTGTGTGTGTGTGTGTGTGTGTGTGTGTGTGTGTGTGTGTGTGTGAGAGAGAGAGAGAGAGAGAGAGAGAGACGAGGGGGGGGAGGGAGAGAGAGAGAAGGAGAAAGGACTGTTTGCAAGTCTTGCATCAAACGTCTAGGGGTGATAGACTACGTCACGGCGACGCTAGGGGTCTTTTGTTGAATTCGTCGGCCCGGGGACGACGAATTCCACTGGACTAAGTAGGTTATACTAACCAGGTTGTTGCAATTCTATCAGGGTTTTAATAAGGAGCGTTAATTAGAATGGTGTCATTTAGATGGAGCAGATTACCTAAACCGAAATGTTTTGACAGTTTCCCTCGTCCGTGATTCTTCAGTCACATCAGAATGCTCTTCAAATGTGGAAAATTGCTCTCATACCAGGTTTTGCAGGACTAGTTCATGAAATTTACTCTCAAAAATGTATTATGTCAGTATGGATAAGAGATGATGCCGATTTCAAACTCATATTAGTGATGAGACGAAAAATTTGTGAAACAGGAACCAAATGCGAATACGTGAATCGCACGACGAAATCTGATAGATAAATACACGTAAATACGTCAACAATGAAACAGAAGGATATTTTGAAGCTTTGTTATCATCCAGTAGCAAAAAGTGATTGCTATGTCACATCAGCACCAACTTCTGGCATGCAAAAATTTAGATGAATAAAAGGCCTTCCTTTTGAAGCAGTCCATTAGTGACACATTGAGTGGTCTCAATCAGTCTTTGATTTACGAAAAGAGCTAAGAATTCAGTAGAGTTACATCAGAGTATATGCACAATTACGGCTGTGAGGGCTGGAAGTTAGGAGACACGTACTGGCGCCATTAAATGTGTGCTGGCGGCCTGGATAGCTCAGTCAGTAAGAGCGAGACAAGGTTGCGGGTCCGAGTCCAGATCCGGCCCACAGTTTTAATCTACCAGGAAATCTCATCTAACACATCGTCATGAGAGAAGATCCGACGTAATTTAAAACATCCGTATAACGAAATAATAAGCAACCGGTTCCATAAAAGACATTTAATTTCCTTACTGGTTTCGGGCGGAGATTATACATACCGCATTATTTGCGAATGTCAACAATAAGATCCACAGCAAAATGCCTTGGTCATACAAGAATACAGAAGCAATGAGTAATACAGCACTGAATACAATTATACAGTACGAGCTCGTACTTGCTTACATGTGTTTCGCCAGTGCCTGTGTCTGTCTCTGCGACTTATTGTCCAAATAGATTCAGTGTTGTATTACTTATTGCTCGTGTATTTTTTCAGGACCACGGCATTTTGGTGTATGCGTCTTAATGTTGATACTCGCAGATAATGCGGTAGCTCTTAGCTACTGAAGAAGAGAAATTAATTTTCTTTTACGCAAATGGTTGCTTATTATTTCATTGTGTACAGGGTGTTTCCATAACAGCGTGCAAAAATTTAACAGGGCATAGACGATGGTCCACTGAACAATTTGAGGAAGGGAATCTGCGTTCGGAGAAGCCAGCTTAAGGAGATAATAGGAATAAACTCACATTACTGTTTACTGTTTTATTTACGTGTGCTAAAGTTAACTGCAAATACACAATGGACGTACTATTTTTACCGTATCTTACGAAAAGTGCTGAAACTGACGGTCGTCAACCTCAGTGCAAGCGTCGTAACGGTGAACAATATCCTGTCGCACCTTGACAAATATCCATGGTACATTTCGAATCAACTCACAGGCAGCTACAATACTGACAACTAATTCCGTCTCCGTATCCACTGCGACCTCATACGCAAGTCGCTTTAGATATTCCCATAGGAAACAATAAAGGGTATTCAGGTGACCTAGCAGGCCTTGTAATAGGACCTCCCTTTCCAATCAAGCGACCAGGAAATACAGCAGCCGGCCGGAGTGGCCGTGCGGTTCTAGGCGCTACAGTCTGGAGCCGAGCGACCGCTACGGTCGCAGGTTCGAATCCTGCCTCGGGCATGGATGTGTGTGGTGTCCTTAGGTTAGTTAGGTTTAATTAGTTCTACGTTCTAGGCGACTGATGACCTCAGAAGTTAAGTCGCATAGTGCTCAGAGCCATTTGAACCATTTGAACCCAAATACAGCAATGAGGCAGTTGTGGACTTCAGGCGGTGCACCGTCACGTTGTATACACATCCTCTCACAAACAGCCAAGGTCACGTTCTCCAAGAACTCAGGTAGAACTCTTTGCACGAACCCCGAGTTGGCTGGTTCAAATGGCTCTGAGCACTATGGGACTTAACTTCTAAGGTCATCAGTCCCCTAGAACTTAGAACTACTTAAACCTAACTAACCTAAGGACATCACACATATCCATGCCCGAGGCAGGATTCGAACCTGCGACCGTAGCGGCCGCGCGGTTCCAGACTGTAGCGCCTTTAACCGCTTGGCCACCACGGCCGGCGAACCCCGAGTGCAGATGGCCAGGTAGAAGATGTGGCGCAGAGAGACTGTCGCCTACGACGCCGGCCCGATATACAGGGTGTTACAAAAAGGTATGGCCAAACTTTCAGGAAACATTCCTCACACACAAAAAACAGAAAATATGTTATGTGGACATGTGTCCGCAAACGCTTAATTTCCATGTTAGAGCTCATTTTAGTTTCGTCAGTATGTTCTTCCACCTACGCTCAATGGAGGACGTTATCATGATTTCATACGGGATACTCTACCTGTGTTGCTAGAACTTGTGGCTTTACAAGTACGAGACAACATGTGGTTCATGCACGATGGAGCTCCTGCACATTTCAGTCGAAGTGTTCGTGCGCTTCTCAACAACAGATTCTGTGACCGATGGAGTGGTAGAGGCGGACCAATTCCATGGCCTCCACGCTCTCCTGACCTGAACCCTCTTGACTTTCATTTATGGGGGCATTTGAAAGCTCTTGTCTACGCAACCCTGGTACCAAATGTAGAGACTCTTCGTGCTCGTATTGTGGACGGCTGTGATACAATACGCCATTCTCCAGGGCTGCATCAGCGCATCAGGGATTCCATTCGACGGAGGGTGGATGCATGTATCCTCGCTAACGGAGGACATTTGAACATTTCCTGTAACAAAGTGTTTGAAGTCACGATGGTACGTTCTGTTGCTGTGTGTTTCCATTCCATTATTAATGTGATTTGAAGAGAAGTAATAAAATGAGCTCTAACATGGAAAGTAAGCGTTTCCGGACACGTGTCCACATAACATATTTTCTTTATTTGTGTGTGAGGAATGTTTCCTGAAAGTTTGGCCGTACCTTCTTTGTAACACCCTGTATACAGCAAAACCTACCTGATGACCCGACTACAGCGTGAAGATTTTTCTCTCTTCCCACACATTTCTATTTCTGCTACACGAAACGCCATCGCGATCAAATGAGGTATCGTCAGTAAACAGTATGATCTGGAGGAAATCTGGCGATCAAACCATTCTTAGAGCAGATCAGACCATTCCTGGAGCAACCGCTGACACAATGCAAGACTTGGTGCAAAGCCAGTAACAAGCATTGCATGGACCCTTTGTGGGCGATATGGGTGTCACTCTTTGTTCGTGGAGTACTCGCCACACTTTCCTATCTGCTTAAGCTGGCTACTCCGATCACAAGTTCGCTACATCAAATTATCCAGTGGAGCATTCTCTATGTTCTGTTACATTTTTGCGCGCTCTTACGGTAACGCCCTGTACAACTACAGCTGCTGAGGATGGACAAAATGGTAAAGGAAACACTCATGTCAGAGTCAGTCACGAGCCTCGCAGCCTGAGTATCGTCCAGCCTCACTGTGAGCCCTCAGAGAGCGCCAGTCTGCAGGACGGGGCGCCGCCTCGGCAGGCAGCCACTGTGCATGAGGCGCGCCCCGGCCAACTTGCGGCTCCCCCGCCACTGAGTGCGTAGATTACGTTTGGCACGCGGCTGAGTCGCCCGGGGACAGTGTCGCCAACTATGCGGGTTGCGCCGAGCCGCGCCGGATCTCGGTCACGGCGAATTAATATTATCCCTATTATACGGTCCCAGTCCTCCTAGTTGATAATCACTTAGCAGCCAACTTGCGGCGCTCGCTGCTCGCAAACTATAACGTGCGTCCCGGCTAGTTTGCCTTTCGGATCTTCCGCCTTATCTCTCCCTCCCTCCCCCTCTGCTTTCCCCTGCCTTCCTCACGTGTGTGACATGGAGCTATCCTATCTGATATTTTATTCCATCTACATATTATTTTTGCTGCTCGAATAGATTATGTAAAGTTGGTTCATCCGTGAATAAAAACTCTCTTAGTTTCCAAGCAGCGACAAATTGAACAAAACTGGTGAGACTGCGAAATCTTTCACTGCCAGCGTCCTAAGGAGCAGAGCTACCGACTTCCGGAGTTTGTACGGCATCCTTCTTTTATCGGCGAAGTAGCATATTCCAGGGTCTTCAAAGGGTAAAGTTATTTTTATCAGTATCTGAGAAGTAGAGACTGCAGCGCTTTATAGTGAGATATGCCGTCAAAATTACTCCCAACGTGTCGTCTATTGGCTAAGCGACTTTATACTTAATTGGATATATTATGAACGCCGGATCTATCTGTGTATAACATTTGAAGATTTTGAAAAGGCCGTTGATTCAGTTAGTCATCCTGCTGTCGTGTAAGCCTTAGATGGGCAAGGGATTGTGGAGGCGAATACTAAAATCCTGTGACATATACAGGGAATTTGTTAAAACCTGAGACCACTAAATAAGATGAAGCATCGTACAAAATAAATGTCCTACTCGAAAAGTTAACATTAGCAAAGGGGACATCTGTCTGTGGGAGTGCCGGCCGGAGTGGCCGAGCGGTTCTAGGCGCTACAGTCTGGAACTGCGCGACCGCTACGGTCGCAGGTTCGAATCCTGCCTCGGGCAAGGATATGTATGATGTACTTAGGTTAGTTCTAAGTTCTAGGGGACCGATGACCTCAGATGTGAACTTCCGTAGTGCTCAGAGCCATTTGAACAATTTGTCTGTGCAAGTGGCCACCTCCTAACCATCCATCCTTGCCCGCATCTCGTGGTCGTGCGGTAGCGTTCTCGCTTCCCACACACGGGTTCCCGGGTTCGATTTCCGGCGGGGTCAGGGATTTTCTCTGCCTCGTGATGGCTGGGTGTTGTGTGCTGTCCTTAGGTTAGTTAGGTTTAAGTAGTTCTAAGTTCTAGGGGACTGATGACTATAGATGTTAAGTCCCATAGTGCTCAGAGCCATTTGAACCATCCATCCTTCATGGGAAGATCAACTTTTAACTTTCATATGGCAAACGTCCCACCCCCCTCTCCCCCCCTCCTGCCCCTCCCCTCAATTTGTATTGGATATCTGGATTCTAAACCAAAAAATACGTACGGTTTACTGAATACGTTGTTTTCCATTCGTGCTTGATGGCGGTGTCATTGACAAATATCAAGTGTGCCTGTATTTGCAATCAAGAACCGACGGATTTCATTCTATATTTTATTTACGGTGGAAACTTTTGTCTTCTAACGGTTGATTTTGATGTTATGAGGTTACCTGACTGTCGCAAATGAGATTGCACAGTGCAAATAATAAGGCGGCACATTGATATTTCTAGCAAATAAGCTACTTGTACAGTAATGTAGTTTTCTCTTCACTACTGGGTCGACTGTGGTGGGCGGCCGCCCTCGAACCCCGCCATCAAGGTCACGGATTTCAGTGTTGGTTTCCATCCAACAGCCGTAACTTTGGCGCTGGCCGCTTTACGGCTAACGGCGGAATACAACCCACAAACATGGTAAAAACATAAAATGTCCATGAAGTTGTAGTGACAGGCGCACCTGCCACGGAAACTCGAGGAAACGAAGCACCCCAAGGGCGAGAGACGGCGGGACCCACCGAATTCGAACGTCCTGCTGGTAACAGAAAACTGTTACATCCACGTCCTTCTTTCTGAATCACGTTAAACGTAGTTTCTAGCCAGACACTGAAATGGCTAACCATATTGTACTGCACAATCAAATTTGCAACATGAAAGTAAATTTCGAACATTATTATCAACCGTTTGAATTCAAAGATTTACATTTACATCGCAAATGAAACGTAGAATCAAATGTGTCCGTTCTTAACTGCAACGACAGACACACTTGATATTTGGCTATTACAGCACCATCTACCACGAATGGAAAACAATGGTTCGAGTGAAGTGTACATATTTTTTAGCGTAGAATACAAGTATTTAACTAAAGTGGGGGTTTTCCATCAGAAAATACAAAACAGACGACGCCCACGCAGGAGGGGTGGTTACGATGTGGCCAGTTGTAACACGGACAGATGTCCCTTTTGTAAAATTAACTTTTCATCTAGAACATTTTTTTCCGTACGATGCGTCATTTTCGAGCTATTTTGTTGTCTCAAGTTAAAACAAATAGCCTTTATACGAAGTTTTTTCTGCTTTCACTAGCGTCAGCGAACCAATTAAAGTGTTTCCAATTCACAGAAAAGTGAAACATGATGATTCCATCTGTCCTAAGCTGTTCTCTTCCGTCGTGGAAATTGCAATGGCGAACGTGAATTGAGACGAAAAAGGAATTAGAAACAACGGGAAGAGACTTAGCAACCTGCGATTTGCAAGTTACATTGTACTATCGGCAAATGATTTTGAAGAACTACAGGCTTTGCTATAGGATTTCGTATCGTTATGTCAGACACTGGGAGTCAACAGAAATTTTTCCAAGACAAAAGTGATGTCTAATAAACAGTAAACGTTAGGAATTGTACGCCTCAAAAACACACTACAGGTCACTGTGCAGGAGTACATCTATCCTGGCCAGTTTGTAACTGTGACGGGAGAGACATAAGACAGGAAATGTATCAACGCATCAAGCTAGGTTGGCAAGCAACTGGATACCATTTAACCATCTTAAGGTCAGACATAGCACTGAAACCGGAAAAAAAGTTTTTGACCAGTGTGTCGTCTCCGTTTTGATTTGCAGCAATGTGACATAGATACTTCGTGAATATACGAGACAGAAACATAAAATTGCACAATGTGGCATGGGAAGGTTTTTTGTGAATTTGCAAGGAAGGACAAAAGGGCAGAAGACATCAGATCAGCTACCGACATCAAGGGCATGCCGTAGAGAACAGTGATTGTGGAAGGCAGTGGGCCAACCATGTCTCCAGAAGAAATGATCACCGATTGACAAAGCCGTTGCTGGAATGGAGTCCGAGGGACAGTCAGTACACGAGGAAAACTGCCAGACCTGTAGGGCAAAGACCTGCGGAAGGTCGCTGGAGTCAGTTCGCTGAATATTGTCCAGGATCGTTCCTCACAGAAGAAGAAGTTGCGGACATACCAAAAACGCAGTACCTGAAGAGGCCACATCATTTAATGACAGAATCGGAATTTGGAATGAGGAGGGATAGTTGGTGCAGTTGTAGACAGCCCTGGTGACGTAGTGCTTAGCGCATCTGCCTAGCGAGCAGGAGACCCAGTTCGAATCCTGGCCTTGGTACAAATTTTCTTTCGTCGCTTCCGTCTGCGTATGTACGTCACAGATGTTTGAGACCTGACAAGATCTCTGGAACCATATAGTTTCATCTGATTAAAGCACCTTTGCCTGCATTTCGGATAGGACCCTTCATTTCATTTGATAGTCAGGCACTATTCCAATACAGTTCGGGAGCCTTGGGAATGGTATTCGAGTTTACAAGGAATAACAAGTGTGCTGAGGCGTAAACAGAAATTTGGATGGACGAGGAAGGCTAGGATAATTCGTGCAGGTGTGCAAAATCACTGTGCCTGCGTAGCGTAGTGGTTGCCATACCTGCCTAGTGAAAGGGAGACCTAGTTCGACTCCTGGCCATGGTATAAATTTTCATTTGTCACTTATGTCTGCATACATACATGATATAAATGGGTGATGAAGAGCATGAAGGTAATGAATGACGTACATGATGTTCACTTACGTAGAGACCTCCATTTGAAAACCTATCCAACATGAGGTACTGCGCAATTTAGACCCATCTCAGAAGTTGTACATGTTATTTGCAAACGAGAAGGATTTCTGTTACTAATGTGGGACACTTAGTACATCCTTGAAATATTTCTGTGTCCCAATGTTGCCAATGCGTCCCACATCCAATGGATTTACAAACCAGCGCGTGGAGACTTATGTTCTTTGTGAAGCAGCGTAAGTTTTTATGCTGATGTACGCACCTCACTCCGACGTTACGTTGTTTTCAAATCGGTGATGAGCGTCGAACGTAGTTCTCGCTCTATTTAAATGACGGTTAATCACACAGGTTGACTGTGTATGATTATGAGATTACGAGTAAGCACTTGAAAATGGCTCGTCGCCTAGATGAAGAACTCGACTGTAACCAATGGTAAGCGATAGTCACGTAGAAATAGAGTTATATCATGAAGCAATGTTAAGTGATTTGCCTTATTTACATTGGTTAGCAGTTCCACGATAAACCGAAAAATGGCAGCCTTATCTCTATTTTCAGATTCTGGCTAATGGCAACTTTGTCAGGATCTGTACCAGATAGTGAGCAGTAGTACTAACGCGTGCAATGTTCGTGCCAGGAAATTGCTTTTTAGGTGCGGATTTTATGAGTGCGAGGATAATGTGGAAAACTAGGGCTCAGATGCTGTTTACGTGCTGTGGTAACCGGCTTGCAAAATATAATTTTGTATTGTGCTGAATCATAGATAAATTTTAAAGGTTGTTACACTTCATTACTGCAAAAACCGTTAATTCAAGTATTAGTATAAAAACGGAAATAATTTCTACCTTTTAGATTTGGGTATCTCAGCGGTTTCGCAATAATGATACTTTATTTTCGTTTGCCCAGCACTTGAACTGGGACAAGTCCATGCTGTCCCAAATCAAGCTAAAACGAGAGAGGATAACGTTTAGGTATATGATTTAAATATGTCAGTAGGCGTTTTTTTATTAACTAATTTAAATTCCATTTCTGACAGCAGCGATGCGCGTTTTAAAGGTTTTAGAATCATTTTAGTGCTGATTTTTCATGAAGTATTATCAACACTTTCCTGAATAACTCATACCTGGCGACGTGCGTTATAGTATTTTGAAGTTTCATGTTTTAATCGAAGGATATTTTTTACTTTTAGCATAATATCGCTTTCTGGTAAATGTTTCGACCGGTAAATGTGCTAACAATTTGTTGCAGGAAGGCGTACAACTTAGGACAATTGGAAGTTCACTACAGTGCTTTTAATCTAATTTTTTACTCGATAATATCTGTAGCTCATCTGTCTAGGTAAACGTCCGCTACACACACACACACACACACACACACACACACACAAACTTATAAACAGAGGTGCAGAAACGGGTACATTTTTATAAATCCTGGCCCACCGATGATTTTAATTACTCACTGGTGTGAAATGTGAGCGCAAACAAAATGAAACTAGTGTTGAATGTTTCGTACTTCAATACTTATTTAATTATTTCTGTTTTCGTCACACAATCGTATTTAGACAGCATTCTGCTACTCATTTGGAAGACTGTTTGATGAATGTATTTGTCTGTACAACAAACTGAAAGTTGCAAAACAGATGTACTGTGCTATCATTGCACCGTAGTGACACTATGTCATTTGGCATTGACGATATGTCCGTCGGAAAGGGCAAAAATCAGACCGCGTTAAACAAATAAACATATTGTGACCTTTGCTCGTGCCCATCTTCCCGTTTGTGATTCTGATCGTTGTCGGCTACAATCTGTCAGCCTGTATGAAATGTCCATTTGCATATTGGCAGGCAGTGATAACTGCTGTCTGTATGTGGAATACGAGGAAGCAAATGCACAGAGCTATTTGCAGTGACGTAGCTCTGTCAGTCACCTTTTGGAGTGAGAAGCTGTTGTGACGTTTTGTGGTTTCTGCCGTTTATAAATACATGGCGAGCTATACAAAACATGTATTTTATGTCATACACAAGAGACAATCACACGTGTTATAAGAGACGAAAAAAAAGAATCTACAGCATGTTCTGTACGTTTCTGAACTCAAGTCCTGCTTAAAACTTGGAACAATTAAAAATTTTCGAGAGCAACTTTATTGTAAACTGGCACTCGAGAACTCCGCCAGTGATTCATAAATGATGTTCTAAAACAGCTAGTATGCTTTAAAACATATTACTTCCTTTATTGATAGCCATAATTCGGTTAGAGCATGGGATAGTAGTTTTCGAACAGCAGGTTCTGTTAATTTTAAACACTTCATTGTCTCTGTAAATTTACTCCGTTACTAAGCACTGTTTATGCGTAATTTTTTTGCCAGCACTAATGAATAAAACAGATTCTCTGAATATCTCGGTATCCAGCGTTCTTTCTAAGACAACTGAAACTTGCTGATTCATAATATGCAAACCATTAATTGAAATTACTCATCATCCATTGAGATGTATGACATCAATCATATATATATGACTGACATTGTATCAAGGTAAACGACTCAAAGAGAGTGATATTACTAGAGATTTAATTAATGCTTGGATTAATAATGGGCAAGTCAGTAGGTAACATACGCATCTATATACTGGTACGGAACGTATTACCTTAATTTAAGATTTGTGAGTTAATTGGTTGTGAACTCACGTTTGTGGCGAGCATTTGGCGTGACGCGCTATTCTCTATTGACAATCATAGCGCTCCTTCGTCATCGAGACGTGTGGATACAAACTTTCAACACGTACGCTGTTCATTGACGCTAGATTCACGGGGAAGTAACCAAGAAATGAGACGAGAAAGTGAATTTTGAAAGACGATTTGCAATCCCCTTGTCTGTTCACACAATTACATTTCAGCACAGCATCTACAATCATTCGTTTTATAATTTTCAAGAAGCTTTTCTTAACTGACTTGAACGCGACCCATGTATTTGTTTCTCCAGTACTCAGTAATCCGTTGAAATGTCTGGCAGCAAATGATCTTCCTCATTTACGAACCAAGGAACATATTCTGTAACTTTCGCGTAACTTAACTCAGGGAACCTGTTATACAGGTAGCGAAAAAGTTCTGGGTTTCTATCTAGTGTATTTACTACATTTACAGACCCTGTTTTCATATAAAATTGAGGCAAGATCCAGTGACGTACGATGGACGTTTTTCTTTTCCTCGGTCCATAAGGTCTCCGTTCAGCCATGTGTTCTGTATGTAGATTTGTTACTGGTAGGTTTGATCATCACGCGAGTGTTACGGAAATGCTTCAGGAAATCGGGCGGAAGTCTCTGGAGGAAAGGAGGCGTTCTTTTCGTGAATCGCTACTGAGGAAATTTAGAGAACCAGCATTTGAGGCTGACTGCAGTACAATTTTACTGCCGCCAACTTGTATTTCGCGGAAAGACCACAAAGATAAGATAAGAGAGGTTAGGGCTCGTAGAGAGGCATATAGGCAGTCATTTTTCCCGCTTTCTGTTTGGGAGTGGAACAGGGACAGAAGATGCTAGTTGCGGTACGAGGTACCCTCCGACACCCACCGTTGGTGGATTATGGAACATGTATGTAGATGTAGATGTAATAGTAACTTCTGTCTAAGCTCTCCCACTCGCATACGAAACAACATTGCTTAATGCATCCTGTCTGTATTTGCTCGAAAATAGTGATTACTTTCAAATCACAATAGATCCACTAAATGTGCTCGCAGCGACGTGTACGAAATCTTATCAAAAATATCCGGACACTCCTGTTAAATTCGGAATTGACCACTAGATGTCGCGAAAGGTGGACCCACCAGTATAAAGGAGGCGGGGAGTATTCGGTTAGTAGCAGAAAAGCAGAGGCAGGAAAATGCGTCGGTCACAGGAGAGTTGTCGGAGAGCACTTCTGGACCACCATCTTTTCCCCCTTCCATTTTCCATTCACGAATGGTACGTGGGAAGAATGACTGTCAGTAAAACATCGTATGAGCTGTAATTTTTTCCTGATTTCCTTATCATGTTCATACAGCGAGACGTTTCTGGGACAGAGTAATATGTTGCCCACATCTTTCCGGAAAGTATGCTTTCGGAAAGAAATTAATAAGCCTCTCCGTGATGTACGACGCCTCTGTTGTAGCGTATGCTACTGGGATTGTTTGAGCGTCTCCATGATCCTCTTGCGCCTATTAAACGATCCTGTGACGGAATGGAATGCGCACCCTACGTTGCATCTTGTCCATCTCTCTTATCATTCGAATCTTTAAGGGTCCCCGATTGACAATAATCAAGAATTAGTCGGACAAGTGGATTACGTTTCTTTAAGATTCTTCCTGAGAATCTTAGCCTAGTACCAGTTTCGCGTGTTATTTGTTTTATGTGGTCATTGCCCATTGGGTCGCTCCAGATGGTTAGTCTTACTAAACACGTTATACTTATTTACGTTCAGGTTCGACTACCACCTCCGCAATGCGGTGTCTTGTGTATTTCTTTCTGTTACTGTTACCTTTATATAAACATTAGTAAATAACATGAGGTTCTTACAGACATGAACGACCACTGTCTTTCGTCCATGACACAAATAAAGCCAATAGAAAATAACAGTGTGTGCAGTGTCGTCGTCTGTACACAAATAGGTACAAAAAACACAATAGGCAGGCAGTTAGAGTGCACATTACGCTAAACGCAATAATCCCAACCTGTACATTTCACATTCAGAGTTATGTTCGCAGAGCCGGTACGTAGACGTACGAACAACGTTCACTTTAGAGAAGCTCATCAAAGCGACCACCTTTCATTTGCAAACACTTCGCCACTCGCCAGATCATTCTTTGCTGGACACTGTGCAACACATCTGCATCCACCATTACCAAAGCGGCATGCACACGATATATTACGTCCTGTACATCCACAGGTTCTAACATTCTGCGTCGTGTCTGTTTGTTCTATATCGTCTCTCCCTACCACTTACGCGCAACGACGCTCTGAGCGTGTTTTTTAGGGAATTGACTAGTTTGAACCTGGGACCTGTTGCTGGTAAGTAGACGCCAGACCACACGTGACATGTAGAGTTCAGAAGAGTTCAGTGAGACTAGCGATGATATAATCAATAATTTGAGCGTCAGCTCCACTGCACTACCTGTAAAAGAATCTTAATACTAACTAAATTTAGCGGAAGGGGTTCAAGAATTTCCTATTTTTAGTTAGCTGGTAAAATAACGTCGAAAAAGCAGTTAATTTTACCATTGGAAATTTTATTCTACTCACAAAACATCGTTTATAAATTGCACTATTGATAAAAGGAAATGTTTTAATACATGATAGTAAAAACCAACTGCGTTCAACAAAAATGTGAACGAATATTTCCTGAATGGGTTCCAAGTCCTACAATGGATCGAAGGATGGCCTATGCCATATCACATCTATAATCTAGGTTTAAATTAAGTTTCACAAAAGAGAAAACTATCAAAATGGTCTACAGTGACCCTCAATTATCTTTAATTACTTATCTAACTTATCGTAAATTACAGTGGCTGATGTGGCTTCTCAATAACTATATAACAGAAAAATCATCGCGTTTCAGATTTTTACTTCAAGTGGCAAATGTGAACACCATGAGCTTTAATTGACGATCGACACTAGTATTACGCAAAACAGGGGTGCAACAGATGAGACTTCTGCAGTTCTGAGTGAAGCTTTATGCGCTGTTATGCGGCATCGCGTGCGTTCATTACCTTGTCGATGTTCGTCAGGGGGCGGCGGACAGCACAGCTCCGCTCACCTTGCCGTCTCGGAAGCAACTCTCTCATAACTTCTCCTTACTACAATTTACCGAAGTTGGTTTAAAAAAACTATCTGGCTGTGTTTTCATCTGAGCAATCAGGGTCTCAATGTTAACCTTCAGCTCTGCCTACAAAAATTCTGTCTATCCAATGAGAAACGTTATACTTTTCGTGGTGGGGCAATGTTTTAAAAGTTTGCAACGTAACAGAGACGCGAAAAAGTCTCACGCTAAAACTTGCGGCTGGAGTGGTCGTTTTAGTGTTATCGTAAGATCTATACTGTTCTTCTGCAGGGCTCTATCTTTTAACATGGGCTGGGGGGTGGTCCCGACGTAACAGATACGCGAAAAAGTCTCACGCTAAAACTTGCAGCTGGGGTGGTCGTAGCGGTTAGCTGGCGACGTGGGTGTCCGTCCGTCCCTTATCATAGGGCCTTCTCGCTTAACACGGTTCTGCTCTCGGCTTCTGTTCTCGTTCCTCCCCTTGGAACTGCGTCTGTCTCACGGTGGGAAGGTATGACATGCATTTAGGCATTCTTGTGTTAGTCTGTGATATTCCATTTGCTCACTCGTTACTCGTATTACTTTGGTTAATTTAATGTCACGATTTACTCGGGGCCATGTGACATACTACTGGATTTGCTTATCATGTCAGGGTTTTCATGGAAGGTGTTGGATTTGCCAGACACCTTACAAGGTAGAGTACTATTACTATTAACTTCTTCCCGTAAGTGTCCCACAAATAGCCGGCCGGAGTAGCCGAGTGGTTCTAGACGCTACAGTCTGGAACCGCGCGACCGCTACGGTCGCAGGTTCGAATCCTGCCTCGGGCATGAATGTGTGTGATGTTCTTAGGTTAGTTAGGTTTAAGTAGTTGTAAGCTCTAGGGGACTGATGACCTCAGAAGTTAAGTCCCATAGTGCTCAGAGCCATTTGTCCCACAAATAAAAACCTAGTGGGTTAAGGCCCGGAGAACGTGGAGACCAGAACATTGGACGTCCACGACCAATACATTTCCTAGGGAATGCTTCATTTAAAGAACTACACACATTCATTCCAAAGTGCGGCTGTCCACCATCATGCTGAAACCGTAGCTGTCGCCGAACCCCAAATGAAACGTTTTCAAATGCATCATGCAAATTATTATTTTAGATTCGTCAGTCCATATCACGTTATTTACAAAATATTCGTTGTCTTCCACTTGGTGCAAAAGTCATTTAGGCTTCAAATGGTTCAAATGGCTCTGAGCACTATGGGACTTAACATCTTAGGCCATCAGTCCCCTAGAACTTAGAACTACTTAAACCTGACTAACCTAAGGACATCACACACATCCATGCCCGAGGCAGGATTCGAACCTGCGACCGTAGCAGCACCGCGGTTCCGGACTGCAGCGCTAGAACCGCACGGCCACCGCGGCCGGCAGTCATTTAGAAAACTGCACTCGTCGAATACGGTCTCCTGGCCGCTGGTGTTGAGTTGACATGTGAAGTTATATTGATGCAGATCTGCATCGTGCAACACTTCAACAATCAGTCTTCGAGATATCTGGAACTGCCTGGTAATATCACGGGCACTTTGCCGACGTTTCCAAAATCGCGTCCTCAGTTTGTGGAGAACGTCTAGTCCTTAGACGACTTCTGCCCATTACTTGTGGACAAAGGTTACCGGTTTCCCGAAGACGTTGCTCGGGGCGGCGAAAAACATTCTTATCGGGATGACGCCTTTGAGGGTATCGTTCAACATTCATACTAGCAACAGTAGCAGCAGCAGCTTGGTTATCGGATGCACGCAACACCAGAAACATACCGAAGTATTCATCGTCCGTGCGCTCCATCGGGAAGCCGCCCTACACGACCTGGACAGGATTAGTTACGGTTGTGGACTGCGCCGTTAGTAGACTGGTGCATGCAGTTTAATGGATCCCACGGTCATGTGATAGGTTATTGTCATGTGTGAAAATGATGTCTTACTCACAAATGACGAGAACAAGGGAACATATGTTTAACAAATAAAAAGAAACTGACGAGGATTCGAACCATAGCTCTATGGTGGATTTGGGTTTTGTGTGTCAGCAGTGTACGCACCTTTTTTTCGTTTCTGATCGTTGTGTGTGTGTGTGTGTGTGTGTGTGTGTGTGTCTGTGTGTGTGTGTGTGTGGTTTTTTTTTGCATTTTTGTTCGTTGTTGATCGTTGGGTTTGGTCGTTGTGGACGTCACATGACATGCGGTAAAGTTCGTTTGTTGATCCTTTCACTCAGTTTTCTATTACAGAGGCCAACCAGCTCTCTGACCGAACACGCTGAGCTACCGCGCCGGCTTCGTGTTTGGTCGTTGTGGACGTCACATGACATGCGGTAAAGTTCGTTTGTTGATTCTTCCAGTCAGTTTTTTTTATTACAGAGGTCAACCAGCTCTCTGACCGAACACACTGAACTACTGTGCCGGCATGCATTGAGCTATGGCCGTTGGCACAGTATCGCGAAGTGGAACACGCTCCTCTGTACATTCCTGCGTGCTGCATGGTGTGACCGTGTTGCCAGCTCCCCATTTTCATACACGCGTTTTCAAAATGCACCAGATCTGATTTTGCTAGATAAACTTTTGTCTTGAATCGGGACGAGGACTCGCGCAAGTGCGGCATTTCTGCTTTACCCTGTAGGTCTTCATGAGGTCAAGTAACAACCTGGGCGCAGACATCTCCGGCGCTCTGGATCTCATGGAAGAACAGAATGACTACAGTTTCTCAACATTTCTGTATCTCTGATATAACGTTTACTCTGTATTCTATCCTTTTTCACGATGGTTTCAATTTTGACGAACAAATTTTTGACGAATGGTGTTTCATGAATAGTAAAACTTTCTCTTTGGATTTAAAACGTAACATCATAGAAAGAAACTTTTCCTAATTCTACAGTCAGAATGAAAAACTGCATTATGGTAAGTAAGTACTATGTCAGATAGATGCAACTCGTTTATCCATAAAAGAAGAGGTACTCTCTTTGAAGACTTACATGTGGGGTCACAACACACAAGCAGGATTTGCTATCTACAGTAGGACGTTTACAAATAAAACCAACATTAACGAGCTTTCTGCTTCTCCAAATAAGAGGAGACAGAGCAGTCGATGTAATTTGTTCTTCTGCTTGATGGTCACCTCTAAGCATTCGAAACCGAGAATGGTAATAATGTATGCAATTTTATTTGACGCAGAATGTTATCTGATCTACTACAGAGTTTCGTTGTTCTAACTTGTCAGAGCTACACAACAGAACCTTCGACTGCTTAACAATAGAAGAAACGTGAAAATATAAAATGTTTATTCCGCTGATGCTGCTGTATTAAGGAGGATCGCCTTATGTATAGCATAAAGTTTATCTTAATATAGAGGTCTCAGTTTCTACTTAAATGTTTGACAAGCAGATCACATTTCTTTAGGTTAATAGAAAGGGTAGGAACAATTGTGGAACATTCACTGTTTAATAAATAACAACACTGGAAGTTCAGTGAGGCTTTTGCGGATGATGCTGAAATATACAAAGAAGTCACAATGCTAGAAAATTGTTGCGAAATACAGAAAGACCTTCAGAGGATTTACGCTTGTTGGGGGGAGTGGCAATTACTCCTCGAGATAAACAGATGTAACGTAATGTGAATACACAGATAAAAAGACCCTTAACTATATGACAATACTACTGCAGAACAATCACCGGAACAAGTTACATAAAATATCTGGTAGTGTGCGTAAGCAGTGATTTAAAGTAGAACTACAACATAAAATTAATCTCGATGTCAGACTGAGATTTCTTGGAAGAATAGTCAGGTAACGTAGCCAATCAACAAGCAGTTTACAAAACAGTCGTTCGACCCAATGCCTACTATTACTCGTCAGTCTGGGAACGGTCCCGGTAGGACAGACAGAGGAAATAGGGAGGCTCCAAAGATGAGCTGCACGTTTCGTTACTGGTTAATTTAGAAATCGTGAAAGCGTCACGTAGATGCTGAGTCAACTTCAGTGGTAGACACGCTACAAGAGGGGCTCTCTGCAACACGGTGTGCATTGGAGTTTAAGTTCCGAGAACGTCAAGTTCCGAGAAGGGTGCGCACTCAGCGGCTCGAAAGCAACACTTCTTCCCGGACACCATTCATTACATGGACAGGAAGAGGGCGACGTGACACAGGGGTACAAAATACTATTACACACCACCACAAGGTGGTCAGCGGATTATAGACGTGCATGTAGAAATGTAATGTGTCTCACGCAGGATGCAAGAGCTCAAGAATCGAAGTATTTAGTGGAGTATTCCATTTAAGATTTATTCGGTTTCTACCCACAATTTCCTTCTGCAGGATGTTGTCAGTGGTATTAATAGTGCGTTTATCGCTTTGTGACTCAGGCTCTGTTGTTCGCGACAGCACTAAGGTATTCATGGCATGAATAATTACTATTTAAATTGATCTTTCCTTTTCTAATGTACACAGAATGAGTAAAGGGAGCAGTCCTAGTTAAATAAAAAAAGGAGAATTAAATTAATAACTGTTTAATTATTCAATAAGAAGGAAAGTGCAAAGAAAAAGCAATATGAAAACCTAACAAATATACAATTATAAATCGTACAAGTTACCGTACCCAAGACTGGCGCAACACATAGCTGTCTAAAAGTGTTCGTTAAGAATACTGCAGAGGTTGATACTGTGAATCCTTTTGTTAGTTCTAACAATCACCTAAGCTGGCATAGAGAACGAAAAACGCAGAGAGATGAACTAGTCGGACTGTAGTATTTAACTGTACTGTTTCCTGTATTTGCTCGATGCGTAAATATCACCCAAGTCATCAGCGAAGTGTGGATCTTTCGCGTCGAAGAATGCTGGCGGCGCCGTGGAGATGACGTGCGGTGTCCAGAGAGTAAATACGCCTACACAATGGACGTATGATTGCGTTGGAAAACTCATATGGTTGAAGATACTCAACTATCGCAATCGGTTACGAGGCTCTGCAGTCTGTTTGCCTACACTAGCCAGGAGCGTAAATGAGCGCTTCTCAATACTGAAAGCGCCACAACGAAGTACCCACCTGTTCTTCTCTTCAAGTAGCGCAATCAGCACTGTACCAAGTGAAAGAGAGACTAGTCACTGGACACGTACCCAGCAACGTCTCAGACCAGCCTTGCTCTGTGTCTGTCCTGCTCGCCTCCTCTCGCTAGACGGGGCGACACGCTCGCTACAGACCCTCCGATACTCCGGTGTCCTCTTTGGACACAGCCAGTCACGGCTCTCCATTCGAAACGATCTCCTCCCACTCTTGTGGGATGTGAAGCCGCTCGGCAGCCTACACAGCGCTTCCAGAACCTTCGAGATGCTTCTCGAAAGACTCAAAGAAACACACGCTCAAATCTCCGACCAGTGACATCGTTCCATAGCCCCACATTGGCGGAAAACGGCCAGCGGCTACGGTCGCCGAGCTGTAACTGTAAGCTCACACTGGTTCGGCTTCACCGGTATCAACCCTTTCCGTTACTAAAGTGACAACTCTCCTAACCACCGATCTCTCTTGATATAAGATATCTCTATTAACTAACATAATTGATAACTTTGAATTGACAATTCTAACATGTAAGGTGACCAAAATACCGGCGTCATACACGTTTTTCCTGTGAATATACGTTCAAAATAGTGAAGAGGAATACAATATTCAAACATGAAAACACACAACAAATAACACATAGTATTACAACAACCCTCAGATGCAGAAGTACTATGAGATGACTGCCTTCGCTGCAGGAACGACCTAGCTTATTGGCGTTGTGTGGCTCTTCCGTTGCATTCAGTAAACACCCGTACAAGGCGCATGTCGGCCAACTCAACGTAAACTGCCTCCGCCGGAGAAACAGAATCTACGCCTAACCGAGCAATGGTGAGTGGTAGTTTGAGAGGGAGAGTGTAATGTGCATTACTGCTGACAACAGCAAGTTGTGAATGTGTGGAACAAGTTCGTTGCCGTCGATATTTGCAATGTCTTGCGGGTATTTACTGGTCAATGCAGGCACAAAAATAAATGAATTTCTTTTCTCTTCGTCAATGAACACAAAAATTTTGGTCCTGAGACAGCAATCACCATCTGCAGAACTGTGTTACAACATGTTGTTGCATAATGAAGCCGTGGTGGTGTCGCCACAAAATACACACAAAATCAGCTTGGCTTCGTCGCACATACAGTGATCAGCCAGGACAGTAAGATCACCTACCTAATAACCGGTAGGTCCCTCTTTTCTCGGATAACAGCGGCGAAGAGTCGTGGCACGGAAACAATCAGGCCTTGGTAAGTTGCTGGAGAGAGTAGTTGGCACCACATCTGCACACGAAAAGCCATGAAATTCCCATAAATTCAGGGGAGGGGGCCGGTGAGCTCTGAAGTCACGTTTAATCACATCCCGGATGTGTTCGATCGGGTTCAGATCGGGTGAGTTGGGGGGCCAGCCATCAACTGGAACTCGCCACTGCGTTCCTCGAACCACTACGTGACACACCTTACCATTTGACAAGGCGCTTATCTTGCCGAAAAAATGCTACTGCCGTCGGGAAACAAGATCGTCGTGAGGAGGTGTACGTGGTCCGCAACCACTGTACGATGCCCCGTGGCCGCCACCATGGTGTTTCCGCAAGCTCCCCTGCACCCACGGATGAAGGGCAGGTTCAGAAGGCTAATTGGAAAAGTTTTCCCAAAACTGCACCGCCGTAGCCGCCTTCCCCTAGAGAAGTATGAGGGCTGTGTACAGAAGAGTATCTGTTAACTGTGGATGGCTGTGGTGTGTGGTGTGTGTGTGTGTGCGTGTAGTGCAGCGTCATTTTCGTCTTGGAGATCATGAGAGAAGGGACAGCCTTTTTCCCGAGAGAAGCGCCAAGGGGCCCACAGAGCCAAGCGTCCACAGCCGGCGGACGGATCACAATCAATCAACAGATTAGAATTATGTATTAGTACCTTCAGCTGCTGACGGGCGTTGATATATATATCAACGCGGACAGGCGAAAATGCACAAATATTACCCGAACTCCTACGGGACTTGGTAAGAATATCTTCCACAAGTAATTAGTGTGTTGGGGCGGGACACTACGAATGTAGTGCGTGGACATATAAGGTGAGAATGTGGGTCTCGCGGGAGGCGTACGTGAGAGAGTCCCTGCAGTCGGACTATCCTCTGTGCTCTCGGTGGCTCACATAGATAGAGCGTCTGCCATGTAAACAGGAGATCCCGGGTTCGAGTCCCGGTTGGGGCACATATTTTCACCTGCCCCCGTCGATATATATCAACGCCCGTCAGCAGCTTAATGTATTAATATATAATTCTAATCTCGTTCTAGGCGGCTGCAGGTCATCAATCTACATCTACATCTACACACATACTACGCAATCCACCATACGGTGCGTGGCGGAGGGTACCTCATACCACAACTAGCATCTTCTGTCCCATTTCCACTCCCAAATATAACGAGGGAAAAATGACCGTCTATATGCCTCTGTACGAGCCCTAATCTCTCTTATCTTATCTTTGTGGTCTTTCCGCGAAATGTAAGTTGGCGGCAGTAAAATTGTACTCCAGTCAGCCTCAAATGCTGGTTCTCTAAATTTCTTCAGTAGCGATTCACGAAATGAACGCCTCCTTTCCTCTAGAGACTCCCACCCGAGTTCCTGAAGCATTTCCGTAACACTCGCGTGATGATCAAACCTACCAGTAACAAATCTAACAGCCCGCCTCTGAATTGCTTCTATGTCCTCTCTCAATCCGACCTCATAGGGATCCCAAACGCTCGAGCAGTACTCAAGAATAGGTCGTATTAGTGTTTCATAAGCGGTCTCCTTTACAGATGAACCACATCTTCCCAAAATTCTACCAATGAACCGAACACGACTATCCGCCATCCCCACAACTGCCATTACATGCTTATCCATCTTCATATCGCTCTGTAATGTTACGCCAAAATATTTAATCGACGTGACTGTGTCAAGCGCTACACTACTAATGGAGTATTCAAACATTGTGGGATTCTTTTTCCTATTCATCTGCAATAATTTACATTTATCTATATTTAGAGGTAGCTGCCATTTTTTACACAAATCACAAATCCTGCCCAAGTCATCTCGTATCCTCCTACAGTCGCTCAACAACGACACCTTCACGTACACCACAGCATCGTCAGCAAACAGCCGCACATTGCTATCCACCCTATCCAAAAGATCATTTATGTAGATAGAAAACAACAGCGGATCTACCACACTTCCCTGGGGCACTCCAGATGATACTCTCACCTCCGATGAACACTCACCATCGAGGACAACGTACTTGGTTCTATTACTTAAGAAGTCTTCGAGCCACTCACATACTTGGGAACCAATCCCATATGCTCGTACCTTAGTTAGGAGTCTGCAATGGGGCACATAGTCAATTCGGAAGATATCATGTGCTTTCTAAAGCTGTGTTGATGCATGGACAGTAACTTCTCTCTCTCAAGGAAATTCATTATATTCGAACTGAGAATATGTTCGAGAATCCTGCAACAAGCCGATGTTAACGATATTGGTCTGTAATTTGGAGGATCCGTCCTTCTACCGTTCTTATATACAGGCGTCACCTGCGCTTTTTCCAGTCGAAAAAGTAAACTATCAACAGTGTCGCCCGCTCTCACTTCTTGATACTATGGTAGAGGTTTTTAGCTGAATCCACAACATTTTCACAAAGACTGGTGACCAGGGGCTCGACGCCACCAGCCTTCCTGTCCCCTCTGCCGTGAAGGCAAAGGCGAAAGCGTCAACAGCGCGTGGCGTATCTGGGAGGTGAACCATCCAAATACTGGCCACGCCCGCCAGTGCTTAACTTTGGTGATCTGGCGGGAACCGGTGTATCGGCGGTTGACCCACTACTTTCAGTGCAGTAGAGGCGATAAGCTAATTGAGGCAAGAAACCAAACTAAATGCAGAAGGTCTAACTTTGTAATGAGTTACCGGAGACCGTGGGTCTCTTATATCAAAATACCCCGAAAGTATCTTTAAAAATCCTCTGAAACTTAGTCGGTAGAGCTGTGGTTCACCCTGTAAACGACAGACTGGGTAAAATTTTGAAATCTGGTATAAGGAACTTTGTGGACACAGTTATGTGACAGCGTTTGGAGCGCACGTGAAAGATAAAAGACAAGACCTTAGCAAAATACAAGAACAAATGGAGATACCAAAGAGAGATTTTTATCTAGATGTGCCGGAGAAGATTTACGCCCGCCAGGTAAAATCCCCAGAAAACTACTGAGCGAACAAAGCGATTTTATACATGGCATATACCAGGAAATTTTTTTAATGAGTTGTTTTGCCCTTACTCTATCAAATATCATTAAAGTCGACTCGAAGCATAGTGGGGACAGCGAATTTAGCACTGCAGATGAAACTTCGGCGGGGCGCCATTTCCGGTCTCGCGTATATGAGGCTCCATCTACGTTCGTCCATTGGAAATATGAGGAGACACATTCGTTAAAATGTCATAAAAATTGTTTCAGTTGCTCCTGATGATTGAAAAATGTTTGTAAAGCTAGGCAACCTCATTAATATTTTGTGTATAGTGCCTTGGAATGTTTTATGTTTTAATTATTTCAATTTCGTATTTTAAACTGTACAAAAGGCATTCTGCAAAATTGAATAAATTGATATAAAAGTGTCCGCCGCTCGTGGTCTCGCGGTAGCGCTCTCATTTTCCGAGCAGGGTTCGATTCCCGGCGGCGTCAGGGATTTTGACATGCCCCGAGATGATTGGGTGTTGTGTCGTCTTCGTCATCATGTAACCTCCCCCCTCACTTATCGACCTTAATGACAGTGAAAAATTAAACCGCGTGTACCTAATGGAAATTTGGGAAAAGCAATCGTCACCGAAGTTAATCTATCGGTAAAGAGGGAGGAAAGGGTTACATCTAAATGAAAGGAAAAATTCAAATGAAACTGGTGGAAATTAATTTTGAAATGGGGTAAAGTTAATAAAGAAAGTAAATGTGCGGCCGTTACGTTAACAATTAACTAGCGGTAATTAGATATTTGAGATTTGGGGAAAATTACGGGCGCCAGTCCTATGGACAATTACTATAATAGCTGAAAAAGAAAGGTTATTGCACATATAATTAGCACTAAAAGCGTGGCAACTGAAGGTTGACACGTGTTGTGTGAAAACTGAATGTTTGTCTGAAGTAATAAATTACGCTACACCCTGACATAATTTAGCAAAAGAATTAACAAAACTGGAAAATTGAAAGTTAGTTTAGTGACTGAAATTAATAGTGAACTTTGTTTCTGAAGCATATCGAAATTCGGTAAAATACAGTTAGTCTTGGGCTACCTCAACAATCACTTCAAAAGCTACTTGAATCTACGCCATTTAGAAATAAGAGATTTAACTTCGAACTTGAATTAAATGATTCTGAACAATGAACAATAGTAAAATTTAGTACGTACCAAGCTGAGCTGCAGTCACAGGTAAGCTAAAATACGGTAACAAAACTCGCACTCTTAATTTGTGCTCGTGTAATCTAAATATTGTAGCCAGCTATGAATACTTTAACTGAACTTTGAAATTAAAGCAGTGAAATGGAATGATATTACTTTAACGGTGGCGTATGAATTTCAACGACACTCGGGTTCATTCCGGAAAAGGAAGGGACCCTGCTTGGTAATGCAATTAGGACAATAGGCAACAAAGGTTCATGCTAAGTTGCTGTATTTTTGTAATGCAACAATTTTAAAAGCTGAGGTCTGCCATACAGTTCTGAAACTTTACGTGCTTTTAGTCTTCCTTGTTGGTTGATTGAAGGTTTGAAGTCGTCGATCGAGGAGGTGGCGACAGTCACTCATTGTCGGCCGTCGCTGTTGCAGAAGCTGGATGCTGGCGCGCCTTCTTCTCGACACGGTCACCAGGCGAAACGGGCTCTTGATGTGTGCCAGCTAATGCTTCCCGTCCGCGACACCGTGTCAGAAACTAACATAGCAAGTCGAGCGCAATTACATGCTGCCAAACCCCGAACGCGCGGCAACTCGCGGGAGCGTCACACAACACACCTGCTCCACTGCACTACTTCGGCCAGACTCCTTCTACTCAGCCCGCGCTCCACGCGGCAGAGTTAACACCAGCAAAGATCCTAAACACTTTCGTTCTCCACACGACCTATCGATGTATTCGTTCGATAGTATAGTTTTCCCTAGGCCAGACCCATCGTATAAATACAAATAATATTCACAAAACAAACCAATTATACATTGACATAAATGCATATATATATATATATATACAAATAGTAAAACAATTACAATATACAAAGACACAGAAATGTTATATCTTCAGGTAACAAAATAACGAAAAAAATTTGCAGTGCAATAGATGGAAATAGGAGGATATGCATTTCCGGCGTTACAATCATCATTCATCCTCGTTATGGTCGAAGGAAGGCAGCGGCAAACCGCCCGCCTCCATTAGGAACTTGCCTAGTATGGCGGTGCGGACTCCCACGTCGTTCCCTACGCTCTGTCAAGCAGCAAGGGACTTCACTTCCATTTCCGTTTTCCATATAAAATTATTCTGGTTTCCATTATATTTGCAGACCTAAAAATTCCTCATCTGTCTTTTATATACGCCAACGGCCTTGCCGCAGTGGTAACACCGATTCCCGTCAGATCACCAAAGTTCAGCGCTGTCGGGCTTGGCTAGCACTTGGATGGGTGACCCTCCGGTCGGTCGAGCACTGTTGGCAAGCTTGGATGCACTCAGCCCTCGTGAGGCAAACTGAGCAGCTAAATGTTTGAGAAGTAGCGGCTCCGGCCTCGTAAACTGACATACGGTCGGGAGAGAGGTGTGCTGACCACGTGCCCCCCCATATCCGCATTCGGTGGCCCCTGTGGGCTGAGGATGACACGGCGGCAGGTCGGTAACGTTGCGTGTCCATGGCCTGTTCACCTCGAGTTTAGTTTTAGTGTTTTATATAAAGCTTAGCAATATTTTTATATGCGAACTGTTTCAGTATTTGGTTTAAACGCGTTTCGTACAAGTAGAGGACACTCCTTAAAGCTGAAGGTGTTTGTGCAAATTACATTTTTTTCTTTTAATCTTTTCAAGATTGTAATATAGAGCAACAGCACGATCGCACGTTTTTAGTATATGACAGTGAACTAACTACAGCATACGATATGTTACAAAATTTACGTATTGCAAATAGTTAAAAAATGGAAGCTTTAGAAACGTACGATCAGAACACAATTGTTATATATTTCATTGTTTAATAGAACTGAAGATGGGCGACTTACCCTAAACTGGTAATTTGGAAATGAAACCAGCGATCTGCAACCTGAAAAAATTAAACAAGCATTACCTTTGTAGACAGTGTACTAAAAAATTCCTTTTTATTTTGAAAATCTTCTGTTACATTTGTTTTTTTTTTTCACCTCTCTTTCTTAATATTTCTTCATTCTTAAATCTTACCGCAAAGCGTGGCTTTCCCGTCGTCCTTCATATGCACACTTCCAAGTCTTCCAGTTTTTTAATCTCCCTTCCTTATCGTCCAAATTTTTGCACCAAAGCAAAACCTCACAAAGCATTTAACCGGTGTTTCTCTCAGTGGTCTGTTCAGTTTTCCACGTACAGCTTCTTCATCCTTTTGAATGATTCTTCGCCATAGCAATTATGATTTTTGTTAGGTGGTAGCATTTAATATCCAGCTTTATGCAAGTGACTCAGTGTTCGAAAATATTTACATCAACAGTATCCCATCCCGATTTTTTTGTACCAGTGACTGTACCCTACATTTACTTCCCGCTAATTCTCATCCCATACTCTTAGAGTTCTGCACATCGCCCGCAAAGTGTCAGTAACGTAACTGAAATATCGACATCAAGATAATATGACGATCCTTTACTAACTTTCTTCCCCTTGCCTCATAAGAATATCGCATCTTGCAAATAATCCGGATAATCTGTAACTAACTAGTGACAGAGTATAACTTAGATCCGAAAATAATGTATGAGATATTACGTAGTGACTCCCCTTTTCGCTAGAAGCCACCTCTTTACCGTTCTGTACTCTACGTTCAGCACCAGCTGCTCGGATCAGATATCTGACAACCGTTTTGATCCGAGCCTTTCTGACTGTTAAATTCATTAATATTTCATTTGTGTAATTATTTTTCCATAATGCTGATGAACAAACATCCATTAATTAGCGACAATGATTGATTATAACGCAGCAGATTATTGCTAAAAAACAACAAGTTTTCGATTGCGCGCAGAGGGGTTACGATGGATTAGCGTGTTGACCAAGACTCGTCAAAATTATTACAACAGGAGTCCTCTACGGTTCCTATAGCAGAAGAAATTCTGATGCATGATGGAGACGCGGAGAATATCTTACGTATATCGGAAGAGCATCAAAACAACCAAAGAAAGGGATTCGCCAACGAAAAGTACGCGAGAAATGGTGTCACAATGATAAGAGACTAATGTAAGTCGTGTACGTTATAATGTTATTCCATATTACTGCAAAGCTATAAGAGATTAGGAGTAAACGTCTTCTGAAGCTATGAAGTTCGAGTAAACGACGTTAAACTTTTTGTTCTAATTACAACATGGTTTAACTCTGTTATTCATTTTATTAATTAGTTTGCAGATTTGTGAAATTTACACTACACATTCATCAATTTCACAATACATTTCTCGCAGCGCACAGAAAATTTATAATAGGTCACAATCAATTCCGAACATTCCTTAACAAATTTTGAAAGTAGTCAGTTTACAACTATAAAAAACTTAAATCCTCCTGACCAAACAAATTTCGTTGCTTGTATCAGGCATTTGCACTTCGCTTTGTGACAATAGCAGGGTTCAAGATGCAACATAACGTTTCATTTAGGTTTTGGATATTTCCTTGCTGGTTCTGTTAATCTGGATTGACTCCATTGAACTGAAAGTGCATTATGGTATGAATGGCTAACGAAACGTCCTTTAATTGTTCAGTTGCACGGTTTTTAGGGTTCTGTACCTCAAACGCTAAGAAAATAACCCATATAGGATCACTTCATGGCCTGTATTCCAGTCTGTATATCTGTCCGACTGTTCGAAACGATTTTTTCTGAGTGATGGGTAGATTTATCAAATTGAAACTGATGTCATATATTAAGGTTTACGGTCCGTTGTTGATATAAAAAAATTGAAGCTTCTAAGCCAATGCAATCCTAAGGTACGTCCATTTATGTCACACATGCTGGCAATCGCAAACTCAGACATCAAAACCTACGGGCTGCTTCCCATTGACCTAGAATCATCAGATTTGCCACGAAGCATGATTTCACACTAAAAGCAAACTAAAAATCTTAACATTGTTGAATTTTAACAGGAAAAAAGATTGTCATTTGTTATCAGACAGTGTTTTTGTCCGTGCATCCGTCGGTTAAGACCTCAGTTTCTCACGAACGGGTTGACCTACGAAGTTGAAATTTATCTCACATACTAAGGTCGATGGTCGCTTGGCGGTATTGGAAAAGTTAGCTTGTAACCCAGTGTAATGAAAAGGTACGGCTGTTTATGTCACTTATTTTGGTATTCGCAAACTCACTCATCGAAACCTGCAGGGTGGTTCCCATTGACTGAGAGCCATGAAATTTGGCAAGAAACAAGCGAAGGAAAAAATCGGAAAATTGTTAATGTGTAATTACACCACATGAAAAAAGTTTTGTCATTTGTTATCTGACTTCAGTCTTCAAATTAATACATCCACAAAAGTCTTCGAATCCCTGGCACCGATACTTTGCCAGTATCAAGGTGGTTAATAGGCAAAAGTAGTCGATGTCCTCGATTCCCGGAGTGGATGATCTGTCCTGGCCAGTTTTCTACCTAAGTGATCCATTCTTGCCATTTATTTCTTCAAAGGAACATGTTAGCAGTACTGATGATATTCATAGTGACGTGTAAATGAGACTGGACATTTGTTTTCACTGAGCCACGTGGTTTTCACCGAGACAATGGTTCTTGATTACGCGTGTTATATATTGCATCTGGTGCAAACGTAGCATTTTCAGAAAACAATAGTAAAGGAAGCACATAAAAATCTGAATTAAACTGAGAACGAAGTCGTACACGCAGAGCTCTATCTACAGTGTTGATACAACGACGGCCATTATAACAAGAAGTAACGTCCAGAGGTGTGTGGCTTCAAGTGCCTACGCACAAGTCACGCAATTCCAGTAAATTGCGGACAATGCTGGCGATCCGCAGCGCTCCAGATGAGTCCATCGGCTGCAGATTAAAGGAATTTTGTGGCCAAGACATCAACATGAGTTCCGTGCCATGCTACCCAAACCAGCGTAGCAGTTATAACGTAGGAATACGCCACCGCTGTCGGGGCGACATGGAGGATGAAGGGATGCAGATGGCTCCCAATAATGTACATGTAGTCCACAGATGTCATGCTACCATCACTTACCACCACAGGTCCCATGGAAGTCCAGGTGAATATCACCGACAGCACAATACTACCGCACCGATCTAACCGACAGTCTTCTTTACTCTGTATAAGGTCTTGATCCGCTCTCTCTTCAATTACGGCAGTAGTGTCTATGGCAACGCCACGAATTGGACTGCTCGTAAACTCGATATCGGTCATAATAAGGTGCTTAGTCTGGTTCTTGGATCCATGAGACAACGCGCCGGCCGCTGTGGAGGAGCGGTTCCAGGCGCTTCAGTCCGGAACCGCGCGGCTGCTACGGTCACAGGTTCGAATCCTGCCTCGAGCATGGATGTGTGTGATGTCCTTAGGTTAGTTAGGTTTAACTAGTTCTAAGTTCTAGGGGACTAATGACCTCAGCAGTTGAGTCCCATAGTGCTCAGAGCCATTTTTTTTAACCATTTTTTTGAGACAACGCGCACCAACGCAGAGTTAGTGGAAGCGTCGACAATACCGCCCATCATACTTCGGCAGATGTTGTCCGATAATTTTCACTTTAGTCGGTCTTTTGTATTTGATTGTACCTCCGTCAAGAAAGTGGTTCAGTTCTGGGGATTTGCGCATGCACCTGACGTACGAAGGACGAATTATTTCTGAATGTACGGATGTTTTCTCAGACAGTGCCGTTGTAACGATTAGTGAGCAAATCAACGATGAATATCTGCACAGAAAAGATCCATGAACTTCTCAGTCCTTGTATTAAAGGAACTGGTTGCTGCACACACACACACACACACACACACACACACACACAAAAAATGGTTCAAATGGCTCTGAGCACTATGGGACTCAACTGCTGAGGTCATTAGTCCCCTAGAACTTAGAACTAGTTAAACCTAACTAACCTAAGGACATCACAAACATCCATGCCCGAGGCAGGATTCGAACCTGCGACCGTAGCGGTCCTGCGGTTCCAGACTGCAGCGCCTTTAACCGCACGGCCACTTCGGCCGGCCACACACACACACACATACACACACACACACACACACACACACACACACACACACACACACAGATATTTGTAAGCCTATTTGTATAAATGAGATCCACACACACAATTTATTCTTCTCTGTTAATTTTAAATAAGGGTGATTTCATCTGGAAGCCTGTCAGTATAAATGAGATACAGTGAAGATTTGTCGAAACTACTGTTGCTAAGTTACGAATGGTCGTTTTGTAGAATATAGTAATCACTAGTGTAACACTAAACATTAAATGAGATTAAACCTTCTTGCAAATGTTCAAAAATGTGTGTGAAATCTTATGGGACTTAACTGCTAAGGTCATCAGTCCCTAAGCTTACACACTACTTAACCTAAATTATCCTAAGGACAAACACACACACACACATGCCCGAGGGAGGACTCGAACCTCCGCCGGGACCAGGCGCACAGTCCATGACTGCAGTGCCTCAGACCGCTCGACTAATCCCGCGCGGCAAACCTTCTTGCAGGACCTGGGCTCGAGACCAGATCATCGTCTTTCGCAGTTTAGAAAGCGGGAGATTTTACCGACGCGGCGTATTCTCGATTCGACATACAATTTTCGTCTCTCAGAAGTTGCGCAGCACCGCACGTTCCACTGCATGATTGTAGCTACATTCTAGAGAACACTCTCTTAGAGGGACGTGCTCAACGTAATTTTTCTCTCTGCTAATAAAGCTGAACACGTGGTAAAAAAAGAAGAAGAAATGCTGCTTTGTCTCATAACATAACCGATATCAGGGTACTGAACGAAGGCCTAAAAAGTTACATTCTACGTGGCACATATAAATCGGATATCTGCTTGTCGCAACAACAAGAGATCGGTTCTCGTGTTGACGCACTGAATTACTCTCTAGAGTAGCAGAAATTATATTTTTTATGTGAAGGTTAAAGGTCATATGAGCACCACACGCGTCGCTCTTCCTCAAAGCACGTTCGAATATATTTTTACACAGCTGTAGCTGGAGACTTTATGCTGCTCCAAGGGCATACGGACTAATACCAGCTTGACTCTGTGTAGAGGATTTTTCGTGCATACTCGCATATCTCTGATCATCCTTCTGGAACTGTAACCTCAGAAATGGTACTGCATGAAGAACATCTGGCGTTGTTGTTATATGCTTGACAGTTGGAGACGTTGAATACCTGTCGTAAATACGGAAGATATCCGTAGTGTTTTGGAACCAGCGCATTATGGTATGAATGGCTAACGAAACATCCTTTAGTTGCTCCGTTGCACGGTTTTTAGAGTTCTGTACCTAAAACGCTAAAAAGGGCCTGTCTATCGCATTATGTCGCACTTTCCAGTTCTGTGTGCACAGCGAGCAAGTAAAGACAGCTAGAAACTAGTGTCTCCCACCAAGTGTCTGCCTATGGGAACAGCACTTTTGCACAGACAACCAGCGGCAGACCTGTGTAGAGAACTGGCAGACATCAGAGGCTACAGGCTGCCTTCTATGATGAGGATATTTTAAAGTTGAAACCACGCAACGGCAAAGGTCTACTTCGGAGCGGCGCATATGTAGAGAGGTAGCTGGAAAGAGTACATACAATATTTTTTTAACTTCCACTGTGGTTTCCATACGACAATCTCTGATGATCTGAAACATATAAATCGCCTGCTTGTTAGCGTCTGCGTGGTATAGATTCGATGATTCGCTGGAACGTTTCCAGAGGTATGTGGCACCAGATGTTTTGCACAGGTAACTTTGTTCCCGTAAATTGTCATCCAGTGATTTGTGGACGAGGGCTAGCAGCCGATAGTGTCCCAAAAACGTTCCACTAGGTTCAGGTCAGGATAGTTTTGTGCCCAAGACATTAATGTGAGTTCATGATCATGCTCCTGAAAGCACTGTAACTGGATTCAAGCCTTGTGACAACGTGGTTGTCTTGATGGAAGATGCCATCACGGGGAAGACGTCAAAGATGAACGAGTGCGGGTGGTCTGCAGAAACATTCAAGTAGTCCACAGATGTGATGGGCCCTTCGATTACTGCCTCAGGTGCGACGGAGGACCAGGTGAATGTTCTACACAGCATAATCTTCACTGGCTCTCGCTCCAGAAACGGCGCCTGTTTCAATCAGCCGGACACGACCGTCAACGTGGTGTGATAATAAATTCGGTGTCCACTTATAACACTACCGCCCGCTACTGCTACACCAAGACCTCAAAGTTGGAGGCAGTTCATATACTGAAATTATTCTTATTAAAGCAGTTACAGTATAAAGAAGCAGAGAGCAGTGTTAGCCTCTGAAAGGAATTTTGTTGTGTTGACCACGATGTATCTAACGGAGGCGGCTTAACGGAAGTGAAGGTCAGAATTACGTAAATATTTAAACAGTAACAAACAATAATTTACCTATCCACAATGTCCAAATGATAATGAAAACTGTCGCCAGAGAGTGCAATGAACTCCGGCACCTGCATATGTTAACGTTAAGGTTGGAGCTGACAGTTAGAGCAGAACGAACTATTTTCGTAAATATAACAGGTAACGATACACGCTGTTACCTTCAGGGCTTAGTCAAACTGAATGGTCTCAATCATATTACTATCAATATTCGCTGTAGAATCATAAAGTGGACTTAGGTTCAGTATTACTTTTAAAACATTTTTCTGTCTGACAAAAAAAATTGTAAATGTAGTTCACTGCAAAATTATGAAATGGGCATAGGTAAAGTCTTTCTCAGCTAAATGACTGACCTTTGAATAAAGGAAGTTACTGTTTTCGTAGATAGCGGCTTTCCTATTAATTGTTAATTATCATAAGCATCAAGGATAAATAAACTGTGGATCCTGTTACACTATTAATGTGCACTTTCAATACCCAAGAGAAACAAGTGCTTAGCAAGCATGAGTATATAACTTTCCACAATTGCAGTTTTCATCTTTTACTACAGTGAGACACAAAATTAACGTATTTGTGAGATACTGACCCACCTTTTGCGATTTACAACAGGCAGCAAGGTGATCATTTACTAAGCAGAACTTTATAAGCCTCAGTTTTAAAAACATTTAAGTTTGGAGCTGACAGCAACCTTTTATAATACCTGGTTGTAGTACTTTATTATTTTAAACTCTATTTTTCACTTTAGTTTTTTAGCAAGCCCACAAATTTTTAACAGGCAGTTTTAATTGCAAAATTACTTTCAGCAAACATTATTTACTTTAGCTCACTCTCTTGCCACATTAACTTTAACTTTCCTTTTACTATGTTCAAGAGGCATTAATTAGTAAAACACTGGGCTTTCACGTTCTTTCAATAAGGACTTTAGCATGGAAAGGATAATAAGTGGAAATGTGACAGAGGACAGATCAAGGTAAGTTTTCATAAATAGCCTTTTGGTTTACCTTATAATTGTAAACAAATAAAACACCCATATGAGCTGATCCTTCACTGTACATTTCTACAATTCCTTGGTTCCTTTTCAGTGATTGCGCAACGTGGTGGCGAATGCATGTTGGTGGGTGAATTTACAGGCGGAAGTGCTGGATTCTGTCATTTCTTGGTGGTGATGAAAGGTACCAATTCCAGAATAGTTCCAGTTCTTTATCCATTCATCCGAGGCATTGGAAAGCGGCACGAAAAGCCTCTTGCGGCACTAGCACAATACACAACTTTTACATAAGCAGTTGATAGTTTGGTAGCTCGTCCCCGACTGACTCTTACTTCCACCTTTCTATCCATGCCCACCACATTTTGCACTCGCTACACAGTTCCGGACCCGAGGGTAACCACACCACCTTTTCCTTACAAAATAACTAAGAACCCTAAGTGAAAGTCAGCAGTTTACATAACAGCAAACAATCACTTTAAACAAAACATATTATTTACGCATACTGACATTTCTATAAAAATCATTCACACAGAAATTACAATTACATACAGTAAGTTTTGTTCTCTCCAAATGAGACAAAGAATATAAATGACAGATACACTTCATTGCATAGAATCAAACTATGACATCAAATTTTTTATAAAGGAAGGAGTATACCATTTTGTTTTATCGATTGAATCAAACAACATTTACAGAAGCCCAACGATGGAATGTTGAACAAAACAGAAAGCAAAATGAATCAACAAAAGTTATGTAGTGTCTAAGCTTTGGTGTTACGCACTCAAATGGATATTTCTGGGTCAATATGGGAACAAAGTTGACATCTGTTGTGGAGGAGCACCATGTTGCAAAATTTGCACTGAACAGTGTGCTCCGAAACACATGTTCCTGCACCAGTGTTGTACTCTGTCGTCAGATCGCCCAATACCTTGTCGCCCACTTGTGGTTTCCTCGTCCTTCAACCGATTTCCACACGTGATGAAAACAGTAGCACACGAACAGCAGACTAACTTCGCCGTTTCCAGGATTTCTGTTTGAAGCTCCTGGGTAATAACCTGTAACCTCCCCCTCACTTATCGACCTTAATGACAGTGAAAAATTAAACCGCGTGTACCTAATGAGAATTTGGGAAAAGCAATCGTCACCGAAGTTAATCTGTCGGTAAAGAGGGAGGAAAGGGTTACATCTAAATGAAAGGAAAAATGCAAATGAAATTGGTGGAAATTAATTTTGAGAAAAGGGTAAAATTAATAAAGAAAGTAAATGTGCGGCCGTTACGTTAACAATTAACTAGCTGTAATTAGATATTTGAGATTTGGGGAAAATTACGGTCGCCAGTCCTAAGAACAATTACTATAGCAACTGAAAAAGAAAGGTTATTACACATATAATTAGCACTAGAAGCGTGGCAACTGAAGGTTGCACGTGTAGTGTGAAAACTGAAAGTTTGTCAGAAGTAATAAATTTCGCTACACTCTGACTTAATTTAGCAAAAGAATTAATAAAACCGGAAAATCGAAAGTTAATTTAGTGACTGAAGTTAATAGTGAGCTTTCTTCCTGAAGCACATCGAAATTCAGTAAAATACGGTTAGTCTTGGACTACCTCAACAATCATTTCAAAAGCTACTTGAATCTACGCAATTTAGAAATAAGAAGTTTAACTTTGAACTTGAATTAAATGATTCTGAACAATTAACAATAGTAAAATTTAGAACGTACCAAGCTGAGCTGCAGTCACAGGTAAGCTAAAATACGGTAACAAAACTCGCACTCTTAATTTGTGCTTGTGTAATCTAAATATTGTAGCCAGCTATGAATACCTTAACTGAACTTTGAAATTAAAGCAGTGAAATGGAATGATATTACTTTAATGCTGGCGTCTGAATTTCAACGACACTCGGGTTCATTCCGGAAAAGGAAGGGACCCTGCTTGGTAATGCAATTGGGACAATGAGCAACAAAGGTTCATGCTAAGTTGCTGTAATTTTGTGATTTGAACAGTTTGAAAAGCTGAGGTCTGCCATACAGTTCTAAAACTTTACGTGCTTCCAGTGTTCCTTGTTGGTTGATTGAAGGTTTGCAGTCGTCGATCGAGGAGGTGGCGACAGTCACTCATTGTCGGCCGTCGCTGTTGCAGAAGCTGGATGTTGGCGCGCCTTCTTCTCGACACGGTCTCCAGCCGAAACGGGCTCTTGATGTGCGCCAGCTAATGCTTCCCGTCCGCGACACCATGTCACAAACTATCATAGCCAGTCGAGCGCAATTACATGCTGCCAAACCCCGAAAGCGCGGCAACTCGCGGGAGCGTCACACAACACACCTGCTGCACTGCACTACTCCAGCCAGATTCCCTCTGCTCTGCCCGCGCTCCACGCGGCAGAGTCAACACTACCGAAGATCCCAAACACTTTGGTTCTCCACACGACCTATCGATGTATTCGTTCGATAGCATAGTTTTTCCTAGGCCAGACCCAGCGTATAAACACAAGTAATATTCACAAAACAAACCAGCATAAATGCATATATATATATATATATATATATATATATATATATATATATATATATATATATATATATATACAAACAGTAAAACAATTACAATATATAAAGTGTCACATCTTCAGGTAACAAAATAAGGGAAAAAATTTGCAGTGCAATAGATGGAAAAGGGAGGATATGCATATCCGGCGTTACAAACCACCCACTCTTTGTCAAAGTCGTTATTTCAGTGAATTCCAGCCCACTAGAATGACTCCTATACGTCTCTGCTCCACTTACACCATTTCCTTATTGCATCATGTATCAGAAGAGCCAACAGGCAGCATTCCACCTCGTAATAGGCAGTAACTATAATTTTTGGCTCGTCAGTGTACACACCGTAAGAAAAAAAAAGGCTGCAGCTTGAAGGAAAAAAGTATAAACTCTCGCAGTTTATGGTGGGTATTATCTTGCTGGAACGTAAAAGCCAATGATGGCGTGCCGTAAAGGGCAACAAACTGGGGGATGGGACATAGTCGACCTACTGCTGTGCTCTGAGGGTGCTCTGGATGACAACCAGGGGGGTCCTGCTATGAAGAGAAACGACACCTCCCACCGTAATTGCTCGCTGACGGGCTGCGTGGCGGGCTACAATCCTCTGCTCATCAGCGCTCACTTCTAAGCGGGACTCACCACGGAAGACAGTGTTAATCAATCCAATTCGATTCCAGATCGAAGACGTGTCTGGAGACGTCCTGGACAGGTGGAGGGATACCAGCGTGACTGACGCTCGCCACACAGCTCGAGAACTAGGAGTGACGCTATTGGATGCCATTTCGTTTCATCAGGACCCCTTTGGTTTTCTTCACTGGCACCCTTGCAGCTCTGCGGTACGTCGACGATATTCTACACTCTGCTGTGTTGCTCTCCATGGCCAGCCATCCTGAGCTTACGCTTCACCTACACATGGCTATAGTTAGTACTGCTTGTCTCTGTGTCTTCCAAGGCCTACACTTGGCCAGCAAGATCGCTGGATCTGTCCGCAATTGAGAAAGTTTTGAGCGTTATGGACAGGACCTCCCGCCAGCTCTAAAGATTGTAGATCTAAAGCGCCAATGGCACATAATCTGACACTACATCCTGTAGGAAGACATTCAACAATTTCATCAGTTAATGGTAATCCCAATAACTGACTGCATAAGGGCCAGAGCTGGACCAACAGGCTATTTTATTGCTCTATTTGTGAAGTCCTTTCTTTTGAATAAATCATAACCTTCTGAAATTGTTACTATTTGTTTGGCTGTGCATGTACACCATATCTACAGGTTTTCGTCTCATTCGTATAATTTCTTTATGTTTTATTCTTTTTAGTGCCTTAGAGCGCATGTCTGCTAATTCCTGTGAGTCCTTCCTCCAATTTAGACAATCAGTCACGAACACATACAAAGGTCAACTGGTCCGTGTACACATTACGGAAGACTGAGTTTTATTTTTTAAGGCAGCACAACCAACGTAGATGCTACAGGGAATTACCTGCCATGATATACGACTGGTATCAAACACCCGTCTCATACAGATTGTTCACATCTCGTATCTCCCCAAATACTCATTTCGGACCACTGCTACAGCTTTTGGTAAACATATAAATTGGAACAATCACTTAATATTAGCAAAAAATTGTAGTGATGTATACAGTTAAATGCGTGCCTATCCTTCGCCTGCCCGTTCCAAATATCTGTATACATTTTTATGTGGGAAAAGCTGAAAGAGAGCGTCAACAAGGACATACCAGCTACATCCGATGATATACAACGACTCATTACTGCTGCCTGTTTAGACATCTTCGCTGAAAAGCAAGCACGTGTGCAGGAGTCATTCCATATAAGAGTGGAATGTGCACTGCCTCTGCCGATGGTCGTTTTGAACACAATCCGTGATGGTCAGTTATTTCCTTACCGGTCACAATCTACTTAACTAGTGTACGCACTTGTGTATTGTTTAGCGTGTGCTACCACATGTACTGAACAAGTGTTGTTGCGGGACTTTTCAGATTACGATGTGTTGTAAAAACCTCACACTCGAATCCTGCAACGAGCATCGCAAACAGTGTAATTTACCCTACTTTTAGTTTTGTAATGTCACTTGACGTTATTCCTTTAAAAAAGTGTATGTTTGCGCCAAAAATACACACTCTAAGCATTATTACAATCTGTTTATTGGTTAACAATACATGCCTTTGGCTACTCATCCATTCAGTGAAATCACACATCAATAGCATTTTTAATCCCCGCAGTAGTCCAGGTCCGAGTTTTAGGAATGGAATGTGTGTGAAATCTTATGGGACTTAACTGCTAAGGTCATCAGTCGCTAAGCTTACACACTACTTAACCTAAATTATCCTAAGGACAAATGCACACACACCCATGCCCGAGGGAGGACTCGAACCTCCGCCGGGACCAGCCGCACAGTCCGTGACTTCAGCGCCCCCAGACCGCTCGGCTAATCCCACGCGGCCCGAGTTTTAGGTGATTCACCCTGTGTAATAGAGAAGTAGTTGTGCACAACACTGTGCAACACATCTATACAAAGCTACGTCTGATTTTCACTTTGGTTTTAATTTGGCTACCGATATATGTTGGCAATGTGTTCACTTTGTGGACACTATCTGTATATTGAAAGAGTTTGATAGGCGGAACAGGATTTCCTGCTTATCTTGGGCACCGCTCCTGCTTTTTCCGCTATATTATTCTAACGTTGTACACGCTACAAAGTTCGTATCAGCACTGATGTTAATTTTCATCACGAAGCACGTTTTGAATCAGCATCGCCCTGTGCTAGGTTCTGTCACCTCTGTTGTCGTACGTCGTGTTTCACTATGGGTGACACGATGTCGCGGCTATCACTACCATCCCTTCATACGTTAGTGCAAGGCTGTGGCATTTGCATGGTAATCCATGAAAGAACTGGCGTTGTTGATAAATGAACTATATTTGAAGACTTGCGTACTGATTTGCGGTAACAGACAGTGGTTTGCCATCAGCGGCAGTTTCTTAGTGTGCCGATCAGTTAGATATTGGGCGTAGAAATTCTGTTAACTTTCCTCATTCTGAAACGAGTTAGCTTACTTTCATAGCTCTTTACTGATTATGCCAGTGTGGGCCCTTACAGGGAATTCTTGTCCTCGCTTTACACACTTTTCGAGAGATATTTGTAATTTCCTCTAAGGTTCATTGGGAATGGAACATATGTGGTGAATTAGCTAACGTCATTAATGAGTTAACTTGTTAAATATTTGACGTTAAAAGTTTAAAGCCTTTATGGTTAAAGATGCAAAATCGCAGTTATGTTGCTTTTATTAGGTTGAGAATATTCACTCAGAGCTTGACGAAAAAAATCAAAACCAAAAAGTTTGAAATTATGTTTAAATTTTGTTGGAAGTGACGAAGTACTCTCATTTTCAAATACTAGATGGGTATAGTCTAGCTACGTTGCTCTCCGTTTTAAGAAAAACTAGTTTTATATGCCTATGAGGTCATATCTCCTGAACTATGTCGTATAATGATATAAATCTGCAGGTACACATTCAATGATATATGTGCATACTGCCTAGAAAATGTGTTGGTAATAGAGTCAGTAATAAATAAGTAATAAATTAAAGCGGCATGCCTGATGCTGAAGGTTTACTGCATAAGCAGTGCAAATGTTGTAAGCTATACCTTTATTTCCTTTCATTACTTCGTGTGTGTGTGTGTGTGTGTGTGTGTGTGTGTGTGTGTTTCTGTGTGTTTGTGTGTGTGTGTGTGTGTGTGTGTGTGTGTGTGTTTGAGAGAGAGAGAGACAGACAGAGAGAGAGAGAGAGAGAGAGAGAGTGTGTTGGCTAGAAAAGTTTCGGTAATGCTTGAAAATTTTGTGCAAAGTTTGTTGTAAGTCGCTCATTCTCAAATACTGTATGCGTATAATCTGGTTATTTGCCTCGCCATATACACAATTTGTAACTGTAATATGTATGTTACTGTGTTAAAACTTTAACGTAGGATTATACCTCACAATGAGGAGATTATGTCAGGTTCTAAAGTTTTAAGCTCACTCAATAATACACGGAATAATGAAAATGTTGTTATTGTTACCCCTGGAAGCCGTCGAATAGGCAACCTGAAATTGGAATGTGGTAACTAGGTGAACATTTTAGCCACTTAGTAATATATGTACTTAAAATGAAAGAATAATGTGTATCACTTCCAGGTGTTTTATAATTAGCAAATTTTGTAAGTTATTATGCCTTTTTTACCTTCTTTTACGTAATATTCAGAAATAAGTAGCATATTACGCATACGAAATATATAGTTTAATGCTACTGCTGAGAGATTCTCTGGAGTAAATGAAATGTAAAGAAAAACACTGGAACTCTGAGATGTATGACCACTGAATTTCACAGACGTAAAGCTAATTAATTTTGTCTGTAATAGAACTTAATATGAAACCGGACGATGCATAGGGGCTGGTATTTAAATTAAAGTGGCGAGTTTGCCAAACGTTTCCGAGCGCAGCCGACAAAGCACGTAATTGCGTTTTCCTTTGAGAGATGTCCTCTTTTGGCCGGCAGTGACAGACCTCATGATTCTCCGCTAACGATCCCTCAGCTGGAGAAAGCACGTCGTTCAGAAAAACCCTCTGGCTAATGACGTAAGCGGTTGTCCTTCTTCGTCCTTTCGTCGCAGCGGGGAAAAGATTTTGTCTCTTGTCAGCTGTGTCTTCATTCCCTGTCCCTGGCAGTAGATTGGAGCCAAATATTTTTATAGGATATAAACCTGTCTTCCGACGGCTACGCTCCCGTCACACTTTCCACGTACACCAACTAGTAATAGATTAAATAAACCACGGTTAAACGTTACTTGCTGGTTAGTAGAATTATATCGTTTTTAAATAGTTACTGCACTAAAATCGGCTAAAACCGGTGTTTGGGCGCAAAGTACACTCGTGTCCAGAATTAAAGCAACATACCGAAATTTTGCAAGGTTTCGATTATTTTGGTACAAAACAGTGTGAACAGGTGACTGTGAAGTAGAAAAAATGTAACGAATACAGGACGTAAACAACTGCAACATGCATAACGGTAGACAAAACTCTTCTTCGTTATTTCCAACTTAACAGATTTACACATACATTCCGACAACTTGTTAACGTGCTCAGTATGTGGTGTAACCATCTCCGGCAGCAGTACAGGCCTGACAACGAGGGGATATACTGTGAGTGATGTCATCAGTCTCACGTTGAATCAATAACGTACTTTCTTTCAGAGAGATGCTTGCAGTCTTGGAGAGCGGTTGGCGGATTCTGACGTGATGCAAGCAGTCTCCCTAGTGCATCCCAGACATGCTCTGTGGGATTGAAATCGTGAGAGGCCACGCCGTGACTGTAAAATCTTCTGTTTCCAAGAGAACATCAACTACGTGTGCTCTATGAGGTCGAGCATTATCGTCCATCAATACAAAGCGTGGGCCCACAGTATCAAGCAACAACCGTATATGAGGTCGTCACGATACCTGACAGGAGTTAAATCTTGCCGATCTACCCAAACAATTTCATGAAGGGCAGTTAGAGTGGTAAACATAATCTCTACCTACATCATTAGGGATCCTCCTAGATATCGGTCTCTTTCCACAACGTTTGAGCCCCGAAATCGCGGCCCACGTTCCCTCACGAAGCGAATCCATCGAGAATCACTCTCCAGATTAAACAACATCTGTGAAAACCACATTGGCCCACTGTTCGACCGTCCTGTTGGCATGTTGGTGACCCCAGCCTAGACGTTGCTCTCTCTGAAGACACGTCGGGGGTAGACGTACAGCAGGTCTCCAACAATAAAGGCCAGTCTGCCGAAGTCTTCTGCACACCGTTTGTCTCGATACAAGAAGCCCAGTGGTGCTGCGAGCAAACATGCCAGTTACCATGCAGTACCAACGCGGTACTGCCCTGCTCTTAAAGCCAAATGACGGTCCTCTCTTCTGAAGTCACGCGTGAGCGGCCCTGCCTCGGTCTTCGGGATACGGTTCCGGTCTCCACACACTGTCGCCACTTCCGAGAAGCAACAGAACGATTCACACTAAGCCATCGGGCCACGTGAGTTTGCGCACCGTCTGTGACTGTGTACACAGCGATTGTGGATGTGGGGCTACTCAGCAAACACTTCCTCGTTTCAAAGGTGCCCTGACATCATCGTTTACACGGCTGTCCAGTGACAGGATTGCAATCTTCCGTGCAGATCACGATCGTACAGACATCTGGTTAGCAGTCCCTATGATTGTTTCGTGAGTTAGACACAGAAATAGCGATTTATTGTTTTAATTATGGACACCAGACTGTATTGCATGTAATACCCTTCCCCTCAGCTAGCGTCTCCTCTGTAGAGAGACGAAATGGAGAAATGCTATTTCCTTTCACGTTCTGGTGGAAGTTTAGAGCATCATATAGACATACAGCTTTGACATCACTTGTATAGAAATGTATATTTCTCATATTCTTTCATTAAATTTAGCGTGAAATCGTCCAGCAGTAAACGTTAATTACTATTGCAACATTGTCCTCGTAGTTTCAGTAACAATTTTCATGTAAATACAGGCGCCATTTTTCCCAATTCTGTTGTACTTGTTCAGAAATCTGCTTCGTTGCATAATTTATGGAGAATCGAGTGTTAAGCTACAGATGGGATAGTATGGAAATAGCTCTACTATATGTGATCTGAGGCTTTCCCGGTGAATGTGCTGTATCCAAGGTTCTCGGGTGTCCAGCCGGATCTGATCGTCGAAGTGGAACTTCGACGATCGGATCCTACCGCACACCCGAGAACCTCGCATACAGCTCTACTTAGTGTTCTTTGTTCCTCTAAACACTCGATATTTGTTTAAAACTCTGGAACTAACTGTGGAAAGCAGGAGAAATCTAAATGAATAAAATCCAAACTGAGAAAACTCACGTGACAGACGCTGCAAAATAGTACGGCAAAAGCCTGACCGGAGCAGCACTGTCGTCTCGCGCTTACAGCCTGCCACCGAGGCAACCCCTCTGACTCCAATGTACCGCTTGCATTATCTGTGCTCCTTGGAATGCCCATCAGTTCACACCGAAGCAATTCCGGGGCGTGGTCCTAGATTATTTCTACATCTGCATCTACATACATACTCGGCAAGCTACCGTATGGTGCGTGGTGGTAGGTACCTCCTACCATAAGTAGTCGTTTCTCTTGCTGTTACAATCGCAAATAGAACTAAAGAAAAACGACTGTCTAAACGCCTCCGTACGAACCCTAATTTTTGTTCGTGATTCTTACGCATAATATACGTTGGGGGCAGTGGAATAGTTCTGCATTCAGTTTCAGATACCGGTTCTCTATTTATTCTCAACGGTGTTTCGCGAAAGGAACGTCGTCTGCCGTCCAGGGATTCCCAATTGCACTCAGGAACCTCTCCGTAACACACTTGCGTTTTGATCCAACCAACCTGTAAAAAGTCTGGGATCTGGTCTCTAAATTACTTCAGTATCTTTCTTTAACCCGACCTGTTTGATACCGAAACACTCGAGCAGTATTCAAGAATGGGCCACACTGGTGCTCTATAGGCGGTCAGGTGAACCAAATTTTCCTAAAATTCTACCAATAGACTGAAGTCTACAATTTGCCTTCCCTAGTACCGTAATTACATGTTCGGTTCATTTCATATCGCTTTGCAAAACCACACATTGCATGTTGTACCACCATACGGCGAGACCTTCAGTGATGATGATCCGGATTGCTGTACACACCGGTACCTCTAATACCCAGCAACACGCCCTCTTGTATTGATGCATGCCTGTTTTCGTAGTGGCATACTGTCCAAAAAATCATCAAGGCACTGTTGGTCCAGATTGTCCCACTCCTCAACGGCGATTCGGCGTAGATCCCTCAGAGTGGTTGATGGGTCACGTCGTCCATAAACAGCCCTTTTCAATCTATCCCATGTATGTTCGATAGGGTTCATGGCTGTAGAACATGCTGGACACTCTAGTCGAGCGATGTCGTTATCCTGAAGGAAGTCATTCACAAGATGTGCACGATGGGGGTGCGAATGGTCGACCATGAAGACCAACGCCTCGCCAGTATGCTGCCGATATGGTTGCACTATCGGTTGGAGGATGGCATTCACGTATTGTACAGCCGTTACGGAGCCTTTTATGACCACCACGTCGGCAGCACATAATGCCACCTCAAAACAGCAGGGAACCTCCACCTTGCTGCACTCGCTGGACAGTGTGTCTAAGGTGTTCAGCCTGACCGGGTTGCCTACAAACACGTCTCCGACGATTGTCTGGTTGAAGGCATATGCGACACTCATCGGTGAAGAGAACGTGATACCAATCCTGAACGGTCCATTCGGCATGTTGTTGGGTCCAACTGTGCCGCGCTGCATGGTGTCGTGGTCGCAAAGATGGACCTCGCCATGGACGTCGGGAGTGAAGTTGCGCATCATGCAGCGTGTTGCGCACAGCTTGAGTCGTAACACGACGTCCTGTGGCTGCACGAAAAGCATTATTCAACGTGGTGGCGTTGCTGTCAGGGTTCCTCCGAGCCATAATCCGTAGGTAGCGATCATCCACTGCAGCAGTAGCTCTTGGGCGGCCTGAGCGAGGCATGTCATCGGCAGTTCCTGTCTCTCTGTATCTCCTCCATGTCCGAACAACATCGCTTTGGTTCACTCCGAGACGCCTGGACACTTCCCTTGTTGAGAGCCCTTAATGGCACAGAGTAACAATGGGGACGCGATTGAACCGCGGTATTGACCGTCATGGTCAATGCGGATTGCATGGTTGAACTTCAGACAACACGAGCCGTGTACCTCCTTCCTGGTAGAATGACTGGAACTGATCGGCTGTCGAACCCCCTCCGTCTAATAGGCGCTGCTCATGCACGGTTTTTTACATCTTTCTGTGGGTTAGTGACATTTCTGAAAAAAAGAGACTGTGTCTGTGATACAGTATACTATCTTCAATAGTTCTGGGGTCCTGGGTGATGCGAAACTTTTTTCGTGTGTGTATTTAATCAAGGTAACTGTGTCAACCATTACACTACTTATGGTATACTAGCAAAATGCGGGATTGTTTTCCCTACTCATCTGGATCAACATACGTTTTTCTACGTTTAGACCAAGTTGCCAATCATCGCATCAGATAGAAATTTAGCATAAGTCTTCTTGCATCCTCCTACTCTCACTCAACGGCGACACATTACCTCTCACCACAGCGCCTTCAGCAGACAGTCGCAAATTGCTGTTCACCGTGTCTGTTAGACCATTTATGAGTACAGAGAATAAGAGTGCCCCTACCACTCTTCCTGCGTCACTCCTTACGACACAGTTCAAAAAATGGTTCGAATGGCTCTAAGCACTATGGGACTTAACATCTGAAGTCACCAGTCCCCTACAGTTAGAACTAGTTAAATCTGACTAACCTAAGGACATCACACGCATACACGCCCGAGGCAGGAATCGAACCTGCGACCGTTGCAGCAGCACGGTTCCGGACTGAAGCGCCTGGAACCGCTCGGTCACAGCTGCCGGCTACGACACAGTTGTCTCTGATGAACCCTCGTCGTCGAGGACAATGTACTGGGTTCTGATACTTAAGAAGTCTTTGAGTCACTCACATATCTGGGGACACATTCGATATCCTCGTACCTTTGTTAACAGCCTGCAGTGGGGCACCGTGTCAAGGGCTGGGTTGGTTACATCACCATGCGAGTATTACGGAAATGCTTCAACTCAAACGGGAAGCCCTGGAGGCAAGACGACATTCTTTTCGGGAAACAATATTGAGAAAGATCAGCTCCTACTTCCACCAACATACATCTTGCATAAGGACCGCGGACACAGAATAAGAGAAATCAGAGCTCAGACTCAAGTATATAGACGATCGTATTCCCCTCATTCTATTTATGAATGGAACAGTGGTACTAGCTATCCTCCGCCATGCTCTGTATAGTGACTTGTGGAGTATGTAACTGCAGATCAATCTTAGAACATGTTTCTATAAACTTCTCTGATATATAAGGAATTCGCTGTTTTCCAAAGTACTCCTTTAAACTCAGCTGGAGATGGAGTACAGTTCTGATTTATGTCAGAGAAAGTGAAACGTATGCTGATTTATTACTCATGCTTACTCATACTAAAACGTAAACTGTAGAGATGTGTCGTAGCTGTCCTGAAACCTCATGACAGTTTCCTGACGATTCACTGTTTTGTGATATATTTCTGTCTCATTACTGAGTATTGTTCACGATTAATTCGCCATTATGTCGCCAACTTAGTGTTCCATCGTGAAATGTGAAGTTAGATGCAGCAGTGACAGCGTGAAGCAATGTAGACCTCTTACGCTATTCTTGTGGGAAGATTTTGTTGGCCCAAATAGTATTTAATCTATACGTTTTGGCGTTGAGGTTAGGGGAAATCATTGTGGGAAGCATTTTATGCGGTCACACGAAGTATACGGCGGAACATCGACAGAGGTCGCGCCCGTTTCCGCAGATGTCCACACCAGCAGCAATTCGACCGAAAACCAAGTCCTCAGCAGACTGCCCGGTTGAGTGCGATTTATCAAAGAGCCCAATGGATGTACCGACCAGGCAAGGATCCCGCATAAGTAACCGTAAATCGAATGTACTCATAAACAACACTCGTTTCCCCATTTTCTAGCAAACTGCAGTCGTGCACCTAGGGTCCGTCTTCTTGGCGTTCCTTTCTCTCCTATACACAGCTCACGTTCCGGAATATCATTTCACGTTCACTTGCGTCAGTAACCTAACGACATCACTTTCTTTCCTCTCGACCTCAGCATTTTCACCTGCTGATGTAACCATTGCTATCTCTAGATCTGTCCTGCAAAATGCAAACAATACCTATGGGAAAAATCATCCGATCTCTATGTTTCGGGACCACTACTTCACATTCTAAAACCACCCAGTTTACATAACTAAACACTAAAATACCTCGAGCTGATACTCTACCAAAAATTGACTTAGAACTCTTACCTATTAAACATCCAAAAGAAAACCAATACTGTACTAAGACTGGTGAATTACTATCTGGCTCAATACAGTGAGGACTGATTCCTACACACCTACAGGATGAAAAACACTTAAACCGACAAACTCTGGGAGGTTTCACGGAACAAGGAAATAAACTTTTTCTCCAATGTCGTAATTACCTGTGAGCATTTCTTAATCCGATATAAGGCGCAGACCCTCCCAGCCCTCGTGTAGTTGCGCATAACATGAGGACCAATCGGACGAATGTAAGAAACGTCCTTCATGAGCTATTTTTAATCCATTTAACTTACAGCGTATGAAAAACCTGGAAATAGATGATTATTCACTCAGAGTACAGTTTTCGCAGTGGTATCCGGAACAGTGTCAAATGCATTGTAAGTTTCCGTCCTCTGTGCTGTTTGCAGATGAAGCCACCTGGGGCATGATTGGGTCTTCAACATCCTCAGTTCGCGTGTTTTGAGTGAAATTAATGCAAGTGCTACATGTACTTGCGCTCATCAGTTGCGATTCTGCATGAATGTGTGGGCAGATGTTGGTGGTAACTGTTTAATTGGGCTGTATCTTCTGCCTAGGCTGTTAAATGACAGACGTTATCGCTGTTTCCTCGACAGAGCATTTCCATAATTGCTATGTGACGTCCCACTCGCTATATGACAGCAAATGTGTTTCCAGAATTAAGGGGCGCCGGCACTTTTCAGTCGTAGTGTCTGTCGATACTTGAACCGACAGTGTCCAGGAAAGTGGACAGTGGATGGTGATCCTGCGTCTGAGCCTACTCGATTCCCTGACTTAGCCCTCTGGGCTTTTTGGTGATGAGAGATGTGCAATCTTGTTTACAAAACCCCCTGTTGAATAAGATGAGGATTTGGGTGCCCAGACAGTAGCAGTAGCAGCAGCAGCAATCAGGGACACCCCTGCAGTTTTGGACCGTGCTAGACAGAACAAGACTCACCAGAGTAACCTGTGTTCGCAAGTCAGTAGAGGTATTTTTGTACCCCAACTGTAACTACAGTAATTCTGTTGTGTTAATTTTGCTCCCTCTTGATACTAAAGAATTAAAACTTATGCTACTTTCTGTCTTCACAGAAAACTACATTAGAGAAACTGGTTCTAGTTTGGATTATCTCTGCTCGCATTGGAACAATGTTTCGTAGACTATCTGATAAAGTCTTCGAACAGCCTGTGACCAATTTAGGAGTACCTAATTCAGCAAAGACTTGTTGAGAGTTACAGCTACTTTCGTTGAGCTATAGATACTGATTGTGGGAATAAAGGGTTTGTTGAAATTTTTCAAACACTGGTACAAAGAACTTGAAACTTACGAAAAATAATTTAAAAAATTAGAAAGAACTTTAAAAACACTTTTTGTTAGCAGTTAAAAGAAACTCTATTATTTGCCTTTTAAGACACAGTATCATTGAAGGTTACATATTGAAAGCTGTGTCGTACACATATGTTTTCCTGTATCTAGGTGATTATTCAATACAACTTTGGGGTTCTCCGTTCCTTGGTACCGTATCTCAGTTGGAGTGCCTTCTATTTCGTCTTTAATTCGTTGTTTTAATTTGCTCAGTGAACACGGCGATTACTCTCTTGGGACATGGTAATCGCAGGTGCCTGTTAACGAAACGATGAAGTCGGACAGGTAACGCAAACTGTATATACACTCCTGGAAATTGAAATAAGAACACCGTGAATTCATTGTCCCAGGAAGGGGAAACTTTATTGATACATTCCTGGGGTCAGATACATCACATGATCACACTGACAGAACCACAGGCACATAGACACAGGCAACAGAGCATGCAAAATGTCGGTACTAGTACAGTGTATATCCACCTTTCGCAGCAATGCAGGCTGCTATTCTCCCATGGAGACGATCGTAGAGATGCTGGATGTAGTCCTGTGGAACGGCTTGCCATGCCATTTCCACCTGGCGCCTCAGTTGGACCAGCGTTCGTGCTGGACGTGCAGACCGCGTGAGACGACGCTTCACCCAGTCCCAAACATGCTCAATGGGGGACAGATCCGGAGATCTTGCTAGCCAGGGTAGTTGACTTACACCTTCTAGAGCACGTTGGGTGGCACGGGATACATGCGGACGTGCATTGTCCTGTTGGAACAGCAAGTTCCCTTGCCGGTCTAGGAATGGTAGAACGATGGGTTCGATGACGGTTTGGATGTACCGTGCACTATTCAGTGTCCCCTCGACGATCACCAGTGGTGTACGGCCAGTGTAGGAGATCGCTCCCCACACCATGATGCCGGGTGTTGGCCCTGTGTGCCTCGGTCGTATGCAGTCCTGATTGTGGCGCTCACCTGCACGGCGCCAAACACGCATACGACCATCATTGGCACCAAGGCAGAAGCGACTCTCATCGCTGAAGACGACACGTCTCCATTCGTCCCTCCATTCACGCCTGTCGCGACACCACTGGAGGCGGGCTGCACGATGTTGGGGCGTGAGCGGAAGACGGCCTAACGGTGTGCGGGACCGTAGCCCAGCTTCATGGAGACGGTTGCGAATGGTCCTCGCCGATACCCCAGGAGCAACAGTGTCCCTAATTTGCTGGGAAGTGGCGGTGCGGTCCCCTACGGCACTGCGTAGGATCCTACGGTCTTGGCGTGCATCCGTGCGTCGCTGCGGTGCGGTCCCAGGTCGACGGGCACGTGCACCTTCCGCCGACCACTGGCGACAACATCGATGTACTGTGGAGACCTCACGCCCCACGTGTTGAGCAATTCGGCGGTACGTCCACCCGGCCTCCCACATGCCCACTATACGCCCTCGCTCAAAGTCCGTCAACTGCACATACGGTTCACGTCCACGCTGTCGCGGCATGCTACCAGTGTTAAAGACTGCGATGGAGCTCCGTATCCCACGGCAAACTGGCTGACACTGACGGCGGCGGTGCACAAATGCTGCGCAGCTAGCGCCATTCGACGGCCAACACCGCGGTTCCTGGTGTGTCCGCTGTGCCGTGCGTGTGATCATTGCTTGTACAGCCCTCTCGCAGTGTCCGGAGCAAGTATGGTGGGTCTGACACACCGGTGTCAATGTGTTCTTTTTTCCATTTCCAGGAGTGTATTTCGATGTAGTAAGGGATATGAGCACTGTCGGATGCAATGACGATTTCTTTCTCACTGTCTCTCGAATGACTGGAAACATGATAATACATATATTTATAGCATGTTGTGAGTGCATAAAAACTTTGAGTTTTATAATGGCGACATCATAACTCAAATGAAATCGAAATTTCCCCTGCACAGCTATCATCAGTTTTATTAATCATTATTAATATGAAAACTGATGTCGCTTTCTTTAAATTACCACATAGCGATGTTATCTCTTCCTCAAGATCCCCGTGGTGCAGCGACTGTTCTTGACACTGATCACGCATTTCAAACATTCGCATTTCTGGTATCACCATATAATTTTATACGACCACACTGATTAGCAAAGACTGATAGGAGCATCTAAATAATCATTATCATCCGACATACCTATACGTACATTGCGTTTATCACCTACGAGCGTCCATGTTGCTCTTGAATATTTTTCATCTTTCATTCGGTCTTCGTATACCTTGGAATCTATCAAAGAATGTACTTAGTCCATTCTCCTTCCTATCCCACTAAACTTAGTTTTACGTCCTTAACAGATATAGTCACATCTGCCTCTCTTATTTAATCTCTAATACGTTTGTTGGTTTCTGAATCAGTCGTAACAAATCCCAACGTATATCTTTCCATTGCTCGCTGAACAACACGCACATTTCGAATGTTTCTCTCAGTAAAGGTTCATGTCTTGTTACCATAGTTTAAGACTGATGCTACATACTGAATGTAATATTTGATTTGCCAGTGCCAAATTTTAGTATTTTATTTATTTCTTTTGCTGTTAAATCAGTCATTATCGTCAACAAAAACTCATCTATTCCTTCCTCGAAATCTCTGTTAATTTATACTATTTTCTTTTCGATGTAACATGCAGTATTATTGGATTTTCAGCCCTTGTTTCACGCTAGCGCTCCGTCAAGCAAACGTATGGCGAGACTTGCTCTTGTGACACAGCAGAAGGCGCCAAACATAAGGTATTCGGTGCGCGGAGGACATTATTATTCTCTGGTCGTCCGGATGCCGAACAGGAGACGTACTTGTCGAGGCTCCGACGAGTACTCGCCTAAGGTCGAGCGCATTGATCCAGGTGTGCCAACATGCTGCATATTGAGTCAGACTGAGGACAACGAATATTCACCGTTCAGCAGTTCTACGAAATGGAGTGTGATTCGGTACTCGTACTTACTGCGGCTGCTTTTGTAGTGCTGTCGTGTGTCAGTATGCTAAGAAAGTACAACTCGAGGGAGAGGTAGTGCATGGTATCAATTACAAAAGGGAAACACAAATATTAATTAGTTAAATGTGTATTTTATTGGCCGGCCGCCGTGGCCAAGCGGTTCTAGGTGCTTCAGTCTGGAGCCGCGCGACTGCTACGGTCGCAGGTTCGAATCCTACCTAGAGTATGGATGTGTGTGATGTCATTAGGTTAGTTAGGTTTAGGTAGTTCTAAGTTGTAGGGGACTGATGACCTCAGATGTTAGCCGGCCGAAGTGGCCGTGCTGTTAAAGGCGCTGCAGTCTGGAACCGCAAGACCGCTACGGTCGCAGGTTCGAATCCTGCCTCGGTCATGGATGTTTGTGATGTCTTTAGGTTAGTTAGGTTTAACTAGTTCTAAGTTCTAGGGGACCAATGACCTCAGCAGTTGAGTCCCATAGTGCTCAGAGCCATTTGAACCATTTGAACCTCAGATGTTAAGTCCCATAGCGCTCAGAGCCATTTGAAACATTTTGTATTTTATTAATAATTTTACTTTACATCGTATTTAACAGTTTTGTAGAAATTTTTTGCTGCTCTTATTTTGGGAATGCAGGAAAGATTCACAACCTTTAGTATTAAAATGATATTTATTAAAAATGGAGAAATAGCCAACTTAAATGATGCTACTCCTTGAAATGTCCAGCATAATTAGACGTTTGAAATTAATACGAATCCTCTAAAATATTTAAGTCCTGCTACTGTGCCTCTGAGTGATGCCTGCGTAGAGCGCGGAGCTGGCCTACGACGCCTACGGAGCCTGAGTCTCGGAGAGGACGAACGAACACTGCAGCTTGTAAACTCGGCGCAAACAGGAGATTGTACACGACTCGGCACACCGTAGAGAACTGTTCGCCGTCGCTCGGTGATCCGGTATTTAACGAAGCATCGACCAGTCGCTATCCACGGCGATACAGGTGCTGCGCTACTCATCCATCGACTGTGGTGCCGTAGTCTCTGGAGTCGCGAGTACCGTCATCGCAGTTATAAGTGTAGCAGCTCAAACCTATTGGTGGACATGCTAGCATCTGAAAAGTTCTTAATATTTTAACTAACGTAACAAGAACAAACAGATCATGCAACTGCTGTTCGTTTTTACTCCAGACCAGTAGTTCCATCCAAAACTACATTTAGGTCTACATGGACGCTCTGTAAATCACACTTAGGTTCCTGGCAGACGGTTCATCGAACCACCTTCACAATATTATTCCATCTCCAACAGCGTGCGGAAGAAACGAACACCTATATCTTTCCGAGCGAGCTCTGATTGCCATTATTTTATTATGATGATCGTTTCTACCTATGTAGTTCGGCATTAATAGGATAAAGTTGGTGATTGAAACTTCGTGAGAAGGTTCCGTCGCCACAAAAAACGCCTTTGTTGTAATGAAGTCCACCCCATTCGCGTATGATCTCCGTAACACTCTCTCTTCTACTTCGGGATAGCACAAAACTTTCTGCTTTTCTTTGAACTTTCTCGATGTACGCCGTTAATTCCATCTGGTAAGGATCCCAGACCACGCAGCAGTACTCCAAAAGAGGACGGAGAAGCTTAGTGTAGGCAGTCTCTGTAGTAGATCTGCTACATTTTCTGAATGTTATGGCAATAAAACGCAGTCTTTGGTTTGCCTTCTCCACAACATTTTCTTTGTGTTCTTTCTAATTTAAATTGTTGGTAACTGTAATTCCTAGATATTGAGTTGAATTTAACGCCTATTTTTAGATTGATTTATCGAGTAACAGATGTTCGACTGATTCCCTTTAGCAGTCATGTGAATGACCTCATACTTTTCATTATTTAGGGTCAATCACCAACTTTCACATACTACAATATCTTTTATAAAAGGGTTTGCAATTTGTTTTGGTCTTCTGATGACTTCATCAAACGATAAACGACAGCATCATCAGCAAACAATCTAAGACGGCTAATCAGATTGTCTCCAAAATCGTTTATATAGCTAAGAAACAGCAGAGGGTCTGTAACACTACTTTTGGGAACGCCAGAAACCTGTTATGTTGTACTCGATAACTTTCCGTCAGTTATTACGAACTGTGACCTGTCTGAGAGGAGATCACGAATCCAGTCATGCAACTGGGACGATATTCCATAAGCACGCAATTTCACTACAAGCTGCTTGTGTCAAAAAAGCGCTCTGGAAATCTAGAAATAACGACTCAATTTGAAATCCCTTGTCAATAGCACTCAGCACTTCGTGGTTTGTTCAGAATAAGTTCGTTGAATTCTTTGTGAAAAGCTTAAGTAATGTTACGGAGGGATGCAGGCAGTACTTTTATTTCGTCGATCCATACCTGACTACAGTGTAACTTGGAGCATTGAATTCCTATAGTTCCTTAGCTTACTGGTCCCTGTACACTTGCTTGCGAAGTAGCGCATATATGTGGAAATGGTTGAATGTTGGAGATCCATCTTTCGATTAATAATTTCTTGGAAGATAGTCTAAACACTTAAATAAATTACGAACGCATGGAAATAATCAGTCAGCGGACTTCAAATGAAGATGGATTTAGTAGATAATTTTAATAAGATAATTTTTTGTACGTGTACAGTACTTGACACAAAAAGTGGAGCACCCAAGAGACATCATTCGGTAACGACGTAATTTCGTGCACGTACACACTCCCAGAGGGTGTGTAAATAATTAGGGTTTCAGTTCTCTGTGACAGGCAGAACGTCCAACAGATCGTATTAGCTTTGTCCGTGTACACTAACGTTACTAGGGCCTGTAGGGTATACAAGGGGAGTGAGCAGCTCCACATATTGAGTGATCTTTGTGAAAGACGCAGACGTGCCGTGCACTCTTGTCATACAAACTTATCAACACAGACAGTATTTGCAACGGGCGCAGTTGTGGATCTCCATTTTTGCGGCTAGCAGAATCGTGCAGTATCCAAATTTGTGAAACATTCGGATGTGACTGCGGCCCGATGTCAGAATGCATCGGAACGTGTGGGCCACCGTTTTCGTCGTTTGGGCTCTGGCTTATCACGTCTGACCACCAAAGGGGAGGCTCGCAACCAAAACCTTTACGTCTGCGTCCGCCATCCGAGGACAAGTTAGGAACACCCTACAACAGTCCGTGTCAAACCCCGCCATTGGGAATAGACAAGCAGGGTCTAAATCGGCGATTCCCAATCTTGGAGTAATTACCCCCCTGAGGAGTAAAATGTAATTTTTTGAGGGTTTAAAACACAGGAGTTCACTGGTGTTTCGATCATGAAACTAAATTATTCTTTGCCGGCCGTGGTGGCCAAGCGGTTAAAGGCGCTACGGTCTGGAACCGGATCGCTACGGTCGCAGGTTCAAATCCTGCCTCGGGCATGGATGTGTGTGATGTCCTTAGGTTAGTTAGGTTTAAGTAGTTCTAAGTTCTAGGGGACAGATGACCTTAGAAGTTAAGTCCCATAGTGCTCAGAGCCATTGTTTTAAAATTGTTCTTTAAAGATTATTACCCTTACCACTATTTCGTAAGACTGTCATACTGATTTCATAAGTTGTCAATAATCACTTTTCTTTTTGAAATGCTAACAGTAAGAAGCGACACAATATGATGGAGGTTACAGCTTGTGAAAGGAAGGTGTGAACATCTCCTCACATAGTCCTTCTACTTCACACACACTTTGCACTTGGTACCACGTACCTATGGCAGTAAAACTGAGACGTATACATCACATGTGCTTAAATATTGTTCTGGCGTTACTACAATCGCCGGAACGAAGAGGAAGAACACAAGACCAGAGAAGGTGGTAATGTGACGTAATGTGTGACTAGGGCCTCCCGTCGGGTAGACCGTTCGCCGGGTGCAAGTCTTTCGATTTGACGCCACTTCGGCAACTTGCGCGTCGATGGGGATGAAATGATGATGATTAGGACAACACAACACCCAGTCCCTGAGCGGAGAAAATCTCCGACCCAGCCGGGAATCGAACCCGGGCCCTTAGGACTGACAGTCTGTCGCGCTGACGACTCAGCTACTGGGGGTGGACAGGGAAGGCGGTGAGGCGCTGTCAGCAAATAGCCCGCTGACAAGGACCGCGCCACGACACGAGCGACCTCTGCAAGAAGGGGATATAAGCGCCGCTCCTGCCAGCTTCGGCCAGACATTAGTGGACAGTATTAGCCGAGTATTAGCACGACGTAGCAGAAAGCGCTGCGAGAACAGTTAGCACAGATCCACAAAGTGTGTGACTGACTTGCCTGAACATTGCATATTGTGACAGGACTCTGATTTATACTGCCTGTCGCCCATCGCTTGCGGCACTTGTTCTAAATCCAAAGTTAGGTATTGTCAGTGTGCTCTACTGAAATAAAACTACTGATGTTATTTGCCTGAATTGTTATATACCATTCCGAGAACACAGTATCCCTTAGGCACCCTGTACGAGACTAGTGGGCAGGGCCCCACATTTGGTGACGAGGACTGAACAAATATGAAAGGGCCCTCTCTGAGATGCAGGAAGTTGCCGCAGTAGACCAGAAATTTCTTCATTCTTCACTTCGCAACTGTGAACGAACTCAGTGACAGCACAGCAGTAACTATGTAATGACTACTACACTGCTGTAGATTCTACATTGTATTTAAGTACGAGGGTTGTCCGGAAAGTAAGTTCCGATCGCTTGTGAAATGGAAACCACAGGGAAAATCCGGTAAAGCTTTGCACAGATGTGTTGGGCAGTGACTCTGGTATGCCCGTCCATCGTTTCGCGTCGCTGTTTTCAGTTTTTAGTGTACAGTGAGCACGTAAAGACGCGTAGGGAATAGCATCTCCCGCCAAGTATGAGGGCCTGGTTAGAGATTTCGCCTGCGCCAAGCAGCCCACATAACACAACTGTCGAGCAGTTCCTTCTTCATGCCGATTCTCGGCCGCACACTGCAGGGGCAATGGAGACGCTCCTGCAGTGTTTCCGATGAGAAGTGTTTGATCACCCACAGTACAGTCCGTAACTGGCTCCCCCTGAGTCACATCTCTGCTCGCAAGAACCTCTGGCTATGAAGACAAAATTTTTCCAAAGACAACGAGCTGCAGACCAGGGCAGATAACTGGCCGAAAGCACAGGTGGCTGCTTTCTATGACGAGCATATTGGAAAGTTGATACAACACTACGACAAAACTCGAAGTTGTAGCGGCGACTATGTAGAGAAGTAGGTGGAAGGTGTACCTAACTGTTGCAAATAAAATGTTTCTGGTTTTCACCGAGGTTTCCATTTCGCGACCGATCGGAACTTACTTTCTGGACAACCCTTGTATTATTATTATTATTATTATTATTATTATTATTATTATTGAAACTTCCTGGCAGATTAAAACTGTGTGCCCGACCGAGACTCGAACTCGGGACCTTTGCCTTTCGCGGGCAAGTGCTCTACCAACTGGTGGAGCACTTGCCCGCGAAAGGCAAAGGTCCCGAGTTCGATTCTCGGTCGGGCACACAGTTTTAATCTGCCAGGAAGTTTCATATCAGCGCACACTCCGCTGCAGAGTGAAAATCTCATTCTGGATTATTATTATTGTTAGTGGTCAGACACAAGCATTGGAAACCGATGTCATCCAGTTTCTGCCAGACCACAAGTAAGCAGTCCAGCAGACAAGCGATCTACAAACAGAAAGTGTGGTGTACATACTTTAACACGGTTGATTGTAATTTGGATGGAGGATGTGAATGAAGCAAGTGTTGCTAGAGAAACGAGTGGTGCAGAGGAAGGGTGTTTTTTTAATAAGTGTCTATCCTCAGCGTTATTAGTTAACTCTCTGGTCCGAGAACCTGTAGGTAGGACTCGCGATGCACTGTGAATTGCTTCAGCATTCTATAAAAAAGGTTGCTAGAAATAAGCAGTACCAGTAATCTCAATTACTTATTAGTTTACGGTTTAATAAAACATCAACATAAAATAAACATTTGTAAATCATCACTTCAAAAACGAAAATACTGAAAGAAAAATCTTTTACATTTTAATGTTTAGTTACACGCTAATGTTGCCGATGAAGGGTGGTGGTAGTATAACACTTGCGTCTGCTACCGCTATACCATAACCTCGAAGCTGGAGGCAGTTTGTAGAATGGAACTATTCTGTTAAAGTAATTATGTTACACAGCAGCAGAGCAGAGGTACCCTCTGAGAGGAATTCTGTTATGTTGACCGTGTTGTACCTAGCGGAGGTGGCTTATCGGAAATGACAGTCAGAATTACGTAAATATTCAAACAGTAACAAATAATATTTTACCTATCCACACTGCTCAAAGAATAAAAAAACGGTCGTCAGCCTAATTAGGCATGAGAATGACTAACATTCTTGTTTAAGAAAGTAGGTACGAGTAACTTCAACGGACAAACACAACCTATATTTTGCCACACGCGAATGCAATAAACTCTGGCACCTGCATATGTTCACGTTAAAGAAAGTGCTAACAGTTATAAGAGAACATGGCTATTTGCATAAATACAACCTTATAACACTGCACACTATTACCTTCAGGGCTCATTAAAACTGAATGGTCTTTATAACATTACTATTAATATTCGGTGTAGAATCATAAATTGGTCATAGGTACAGTATTACTGTTCTAACATTTTCCTAGCAGACATAAAATTGTAAATGTAGTTCACTGCAAAATTATGAACTGATCGCAGGTTAAGTCTCTCTTAACTAAATATTATTCTATTTAGAATGAAAGTTAATTGGAATTCACTAACAGTTAACTTCTCACTTTCTTTTGAATAAAGAAATTATTGCTTTCATAAATAGTGGTCTTTCTATTAATTGTTATTTATCATGAGCATTAAGGATAAACTGTGGATCCTATTACACTATCAATACACTTTCAATACCCGAAAGAAACAGGTGCTTAGCAAGCATGAGTATATAACTTTCCACAACTGCAGTTTTCCACTTTCACTACAGTGACACACAAAATTAACATATTTGTAAAATACCGACTCGCCTTCTGCGATATACAACAGGCAGCAATGTGATCATTTACTAAGCAAAACTTTATAAGCCTCATTCTTAAGAACTTTTGATTTTGAATTTGGCAACAACATATTAATAAGCAGTTTTAATAGGAAAATTATTTTCCGCAAGCATCATTTACTTTAACCCACTCTCTTGCCACATTAACTGTAACTTTCTCTTTACTATGTTCAAGAGGCATTAATTAACAAAACACTGGGCTTTAATGTTCTTTCAGTAAGGACACTCGGTAACCACTTTAGTTCATACGGAGAGGAACCTGAGAGGTGTTATGATAAGGAAAAAAAATCAAGGTAGGTACATAAATTCAGTTATAAAATACATTATATTTGGGCACACTAACACATCCAATAAGCTGATCCTTCACTGTACATTATTATAGTGCGCAATGTGGTGGCAACTGCATGTTAGTAGGTGGATTTGCAGGTATAACTGCTGGCCTCTGTCATTTCTTGGTGTCGATGATAATTCCAGGATATTTCCAGCTGTTCATCCATCCATTCGAGGCATTGGAAAGCGTCAGGAAAAGCCTCTCTCGGACCCAGCACAATATGCAACTTTTACATGGGCAGTTCGCAGTTTGGTAGCTCGTCCCCGACTGACTATTAGTTCCACCTTTTCTACCTAGGCCAACCACAATTTTTCGCGCTCTACACAGTTCCGTTCCCGAGGGGAACCACAACACCTTTTGCATATGAAATAACTAAGAACCCTAAGTGAGGATCATCAATTACATAACAACAGCCAAGCATTTTAAATAAAACAGAACCTTTGCACATATTGACATTTTTATAAAAAAATTATTTAAACAAAATTACAATTATATACAGTAAGTTTCGTCTCCCTCCAAATGAGACAAAGAATTTAAATGATAGATACACTACATTGCATAGAATCAAACCGTGACTTCAAGGTTTTTACACAGAAGAGTTTAAACACTCTCATGATATTGATTCAATCCAACAACATTTACAGATCCCCAATGTTATAACATTAAACCAGAACAAAAGGCAAAATAAATCCGTATAGCATTAGAGCTATGGTGTTACAGTAGAAGCTAATATCTTGTTGCACTCAGGGTATTGGACTGAGGAAGATTGGGAACAAGCTGTCCAATGTCTAGGCTGCCTTTATCACCTCAACTCAGACGTTTGGGGCGGTGCTGTGACGGTGAAGCATGGACTGCTGACGATTTGCAGAGCACTGTGCTCAGCGATCAATTGCGTCTCTACACTACCCCATCCCAGTGCCACTATGCTGGATATCAAAAGCCATTTACAGCATTTGTGCGTTAGCCTGCCTCGGGACAGGACGCAACGGTTTTGTGACACGCTTGCTACCGAATCAGCGCATGCATCCAGACCGGAGGGTGATACTAATAAGCAGGCTCCTGCTGCCAAGTTCTCTGTAAATTTGACTCGATTTTGAAATCACTGAATTAACGTCACTTATTTTCTATTGCAATGAAGTTTTCATTTCGTTTCCTACTCTCACTGACTCCTTCACTTTCCTTAGTAGCAGTTTACATTCATTTCATCGTCGCGAGAGTGAATATAATAATTAATATTCAGGTGGCTAATTGATTGCTCACCGAAGTACTGTTGCTAGTGTCGTATCGTCCAAAAATTGCTGCGCCACATCAAGTCACCAATGCACATCGATACCACAGACATTACTGATATTCCGCTGTAATCCGCAACAACGAATTGGAGGGGCTGAAGAAGACACACCCTCTCCTTCCAGCAGTGCTCTCGCACAGAGGCCAATACAGAGCCGAACACTAAACTGCTGTGCTCCAGTTGTGCTGACGTCTACTGAAGCAGTGAACACCACTATGACTAAAAAGGTCTTCAAGTTACAGATGGAAATCACCACACATTTGATATCTATAGAAAGAATACCACTTATGACGACATTACAACTTCCAATTTCTGACATCCAATGGCTCATAAACTAGCATTTTTCCATTCAGTGATTAATAGATTAAATAACTTACCACTAGAAAAACTAGCAGTTCAAAAATAGCTTCATCCACATCCTTATATAGCTTGAACACATGATTTTGACCCAAACATAATTATAAAATTATACTACAAATATAAATCACCAAAGCAGCGCCCAATACATCGCAAGATATGCCTAAATCGAGAAGCATTACCGACGCAGAAAATAAGACACGTGCGAGCAGTCTGCTTTGGTAGAATCTCGAACAGAATTAACGCACTTTTTAAAGCCAGAAGTATTCAACTAGTCTTTCAAACCACTAACAACCTTCCAACAAAATTACGTTCCGCTACCACTACACATCGAAATATGATAACCCAGGCATATAGTAAATCACATGTGGCAGCTGTAATAGATTTTACATTGGCCAAATAGGAAGTAATTTTAACGTGAGATATTAAGAACACATTAGAGAGAGCGAAAATAATGAGACGAGTTTCTTTGTACACTTGAAAAATCAAAATAACACTGCTGATACGATCGAAAATACACTCCCGATTCTGCGCAAAACAACAAAAGGTATTGCAATTAAGAATCTTGAAGAATTAGAAATTTAAATATACACTAGAAAAAATCCACAAGAAATATTAAACGAGTATACAGAATTTAGACACAAGTGGTTTTTGTTGTTGTGGTCTTCAGCCCAGAGATTGTTTTGATGCAGATCCCCATCCTACTCTACCCTGTGCAAGCTTCTTCATCTCCGAGTAACTACTGCAAGCTACATCCTTCTGAATCTGTTTAGTGTATTCATGCCTTGATCTCCGTCCACGATCTTTACACTCCACGCTTCCCTTCAGTACTAAATTAATGATATCTTGATGCCTCAGAACGTGTCCTACCAACCGATCCCTTCTTCTATTCAGGTTGTCCCACAAATTCCTCTTCTCCCCAGTTCTGTTCAGTGCATCGTCTTTAGTTACGTGATCTACCCACCTAATCTTCAGCGTTCTTATACAGCACCTCATTTCTAAAACTTCTATTCTCTTCTTATCTAAACTATTTATCACCCATATTTCACTTCCATACATGGCTTCACTCCATACAAATACTTTCAGAAAAGACTTACTGACAGTTAAGTCTATACTCGATGCTAACAATTTTCTCTTCTACATAAACTCTTTCCGTACCGTTGCCAGTCTACATTTTACATCCTGTCTACTTCGACCATCATCAGTTATTTTGCTGCACAAATAGCAAAACTCATCTACTACTTTAAGTGTCTCATTTCCTAATCTAATTCCTTTAGCATCACCTGATTTCATTAGACTACTACATTCCATTATCCTCACTTTGTTTTTGTTGATGTTCATGTTAATCCTCCTTTCACGACACTGTCCATTCCGTTCAATTGCTCTTCCAGGTCCATTGCTTTCTCTGACTGATATACAATGTCGTCGGCAAACCTCAAAGTTTTCTCCGTGGATTTTTATTCCTACTACAATTTTTTCTTTTGTTTCCTTTACTGCTTGCTCAATATACACGTTGAACAACATCGGTGATAGGCTGCATTCCTCTCTCAGTCCCTTCTCAACCACTGCTTCCCTCTCTTGCCCCTTAACTATTTTAACTGTACTACTACACAAGTACTACTTCAGAAACTTCATTCAACTTTTAGAACACGAAAATGGATAAATCGGAAGTACACTACTGGCCATTAAAATTGCTACACCAAGAAGAAATGCAGATGATCAACGGGGATTAATTGAACAAATACATTATTCTAGAACTGACATGTGATGACATTTTCACGCAATTTGGGTTCATAGATCCCGAGAAAAAACAGTACCCAGAACAACCACCTCTGGCTGTAATAACAGCCTTGATACGCCTGGGCATTGAGTCAAACAGCGCTTGGATGGCGTGTACAGGTACAGCTTCCCATGCAGCTTCAACACGATACCACAGTTCATCAAGAGAAGTTACTGGCGTATTGTGAAGAGTCAGTTGCTCGGCCACCATTGACCAGACGTTTTCAATTAGTAAGAGATCTGGAGAATGTGCTGGCCAGGGTAGCAGTCGAACATTTTCTGTATACAGAAAGGCCCGTACAAGACCTGCAACATGCGGTCGTACATTATCCTGCGGAAATGTACGGTTTGGCAGGGATCGAATGAAGGGTAGAGCCACGGGTCGTAACACATCTCAAATGTAACGTCCACTGTTGAAAGTACCGTCAATGCGAACAAGAAGTGACCGAGACGTGTAACCAATGGCACCCCATACCATCACTCCGGGTGATACGCCAGTATGGCGATGACGAATACACGCGTCCAATGTGCGTTCACTGCGATGTCGCCAAACACGGATGCGACCATCATGATGCTGTACACACAACCTGGATTCACCCGAAAAAATTACGTTTTGCCGTCCCTGGACCCAGGTTCGTCGTTGAGTAAACCATCGCAGGCGCTCCTGTCTGTGATGCAGCGTCAAGGGTAACCGCAGCCACGGTGTCCGAGCTCATAGTCCATGCTGCTGCAAACTTCGTCGAACTGCTGTTTGTGTGTGAGAAATCGGTTGGAAACTTTCCTCATATCAGCACGTTGTAGGAGTCGTCACCGGCACCAACCTTGTGTGAATGCTCTGAAAAGCTAATCATTTGCATGTCACAGCGTCTTGTTCCTGTCGGTTAAATTTCACGTCTGTAGCACGTCATCTTCGTGGTGTGGCAGTTTTAATGGCCAGTAGTGTAATATAGGTAACAAGGAAAGATAATAGTAACAAATTGTAGGTGGTAAATAATATCGCTGCTCATATGCACAATCTTTTTAAACAGATAGCGTCGTAAGAGTGGAACTGTCAAACTAGTGTACCACCGTTATTAACATTTTATTTTCCACATACTTACATTATTTACCATCTTATTAAGACAATAACAGTTGTAAGACAGTCCACTAACGACATAATATCGACATCGCATCACTCTAGATGTGTGTACAATATAACCAGTTTAATACAAATGACATTCCCATTTATACATGATTTCAACAAAATTGTAATCGCAGTTACTTGATAATGGCCATAACGACCGAAACAGTCTGTCATGAATAAAGATTACTTAAGCAGCAATTTCGGTGCATCTATTCTAATAATTATGTCGTTATCAGACATATGTTGTGGTGGTAGTCCTAAAGAAGAAAAAAAGTTTACATCAGTAAATGTTAAACGCCGTACTGCAAGAGAAGAGTTTGTGATCGTATGTTTTAATGGACAGTGACAATTGTAAATTATCAACCACTCATGTGGCAAACAATTGTATGAAGTTAAGTAAATCTTTTTATTAATTCGTGTAAGAAAGTGTATTAATATTTATATGTTGTTGTTCAGATGAGCCATTTCCCGGAGCACTCGAAGAATAGACAGTTATGGCTGGACGATTGTAGTTTCGCCTGGTCATAGAAGCTAGCACGGCCGATGTGTAGACGTCGTTGACGAGCGCATCTACACGAACATACGGGGTGGTCGGACATTCCCGTTACAGACTTCTAGTACTTGTAGAGGGGAGTGAGTACATCGTATTTTAAATAGGAACCCTTGTCCGGAAACGTCATCCAGCGAGACTACAGAGCGTCTGAGTTATAGGCGCGGGCGTCTGTAGATGTACGTACACACGGGGCGATTCCGTGATGATGTTACAGACTTTCTAGGATGAGGGAGAACGAGAAATATATTAATTCGAAGTGAGGATTCCTGTACCGGTAACGAACAAGTCGATCACTTGCTCAGCACAGGAGATGTGTTTCACATTAGCGAAGATGAACGAATGGTCATAGCTCCTTATGTATGCAATTTAGAGCCGACATTTATTGGACATTTTTTCTCGTTTTTGTCTACACTACCACCACTGAAACTTACCAGACCTACACTGTTCGCAACACAAGAACCGGTACATGTATTCAACTGTCAGATGTATCAGTACGGTTTTCGTTTCTAACTTTCGACTCGTTCGTTTCCGGTGCATGGATCCTTACTTCAACTTAATACATTTATCGTTCTCCATCATCCTAGAAAGTCTGTAACATCATCATGGAATAACCCAGTGTGTACGTACATTTACAGATGCCGGCGTCTGTAACTTCGACGCTCTGTAGTCTCGTTGCATTACGTTTCCGGACATGGCGTCCTATTCAAAATACGATGTACTCACTCCCCTTGTGGTGTGCGTACTGTAAGACCTTCGGTACGCACACCATCAGATTATTTGACTTGTCACTCTAACGAAGTAGGCGAGTGTCAGCAATGTGTCTCGTGGTCTTATCGTGGCGTGTTTATCTTCTGCCGTTAGGTCAGACGATAGAAATGCCACTTGCACGGTTAGAGTAGTAGATTGACGGTGACCAACTTTAAGCAGAACTTGATTAATTTTCACACACATTTATCAAAATAATAAAAATCATAGACATTACGTAACTTACTACGGTATGTTGGTGATTTTCACTTATGGACCGTCTGACAGCAACTGAATAAAACACAATTTTAGTGCCATACACGTTTCGCCTTTATTTTCTGCAAGGCATCATCAGTGGCAGGTTGCGTAGACAGTTTCTTACGTAACTTGATTCTGGATGCTGTTTACAATTGACAATCTGAATTTCCTTTGGTTTTGGTGCGTTAATCTTATTCTCACATATCTCTGATACTTGACAAAGTGTCTATACATTTCTCTTCATGGCTATGTACAGGAATATGGTAATCGTATTAGGCGCAGACTGAAACTTGACTACAGACTAATGCAGACTGACTAATCAGAGTTCTGTACACTCGTTATAATACTTCGCGCGTTCAGGTACCACTGCGCGAGTGTGATCCGCGAGGAGAAAAGGTTCTACGTTAGCAGCAATCTCATTGGCTGCGTTACATATTAATACGCGGATCGGCGGAAGCAGAATTTGGTCCGTCTTTATGGCAGCGCCATCTCGTAGTGCGGAGACGGACGAGCGCTGCGCCTGCGCTGTTGTACTTAGCGGGGCGCGCTCTATTTGGAAAGTTGTGTACGCGCTGACTACGCGGAACTATGTACACAACACCCCTCTACACGTCCTAGAAGTCTGTAACGGGAATTTCCGACCACCCTGTATATTCGATCACTATAGTGTGACACGAAATAAGAACGCAGTGTCGGAAGCGACAAGTGTAGAACACCGGCGCTAGGCAAGCAACTGTCAGCCAGTCCCGACTACTCGGCATTCGGCGAGCATTTGCGCAGCGGTTGCAAATAGCTGTATGCCTGGCCCCGCCTTAAGGTTAAGGTTCCAGCCGCGCTTTTACGAGCAAGCAGTCGCGTGGAAAATTAAAGAAAGATTGAGCGCGAGGCGGCGCTGCATCGCCTGGCACCTGTCGTGCACACAGCTCCAGCAACTGTTCTGGAAGTGTGGGACTGCCCGGCTTGTGCCCACAGCAGCGGCAGAGTGCGGGCTCCGCAGATTTGCGCCACTCGGCCGTTTGTCGCCGACGCCGACGCTGCAGCCGGCGGGCGCAAATGAAGGACCGCCGAGATTAATGCGCGCCCACAAGTGCTCTACTCTCATTCTTTTATTGCCGCTGTTTCTCTTTTCCTCTCTGTCCTCCCCCTCTCCACGGCGCCGCTCCCTCCCCCCGCCGCACTGCGCTTTCCGTATGTCTTTGTCCCTGCTCCGTCGCTCGGACTGCCGCTCTGGCGGCATGAATCTCGGGGCGGGAGGCTTTTTCGGCCCTTTTGCAACCGTTCCAGGTTAACACCCCGGCGCATTCCGCGGGGCGCTAATTTTCTCTCGCCAGCCCCCGCCGCCTGGTAGCTCTCCGCACTTAAAAACCTTCCGCCTACCATCAAGCGGAGGAAAAAATTACGACGGCGCTGTCTGCGTGTTTTCCGTTACGTTACGTCAGTGCGGACCGCTGAATGTCCCAGCGTCGGCCGTTCCCGGCGGCCAACACAACGCGCCCTCTGCTGGGAACAACTGCGACCACTTTCTTTATAACTTGACCTACTTTTATTCCTTACACGTAACCATACACACGGCTTCCTAGAAACGCACGTGCAGCGCAAACGCTGCCGTTCTTTCCAGACATCGTGCTCATAACTTCAAGGAAAGCTCCAGAGTCGGCCGAAGTGGCCGTGCGGTTCTAGGCGCTGCAGTCTGGAACCGCAAGACCGCTACGGTCGCAGGTTCGAATCCTGCCTCGGGCATGGATGTGTGTCATGTCCTTAGGTTAGTTAGGTTTAACTAGTTCTAAGTTATAGGGGACTAATGTCCTCACAAGTTGAGTCCCATAGTGCTCAGAGCCATTTGAACCATTTGAACCAAAGCTCCAGAATTCATAGAGTATTTATGGCATCAGATTCGAAACTCATGGATGTAACTGAGTGTGATATATTATTTACCGATGTCCCAACCCATTTAAGAGAGAAGAAAATATTACACTCTTTTCCCTGCTTCCCTTGTTAAATCTGAAAAGTTATTGTTAGAGGTGTAGTGCACGTTGTTTAGATCGTTGTTTTAAGTAAATAGTAATTATAACATTATGAAATTTTAGAATCTTGAACATGACTTTTAGCAGTAAACTTATGTCTCGAATTAATAAAATACACGTCCAGTTGATTGCGATTTTCATTTAGACTTGATCCAGGTTTCGATACCACGAGGGGTGTCTTCTTCAGAAGAACGAGGAGCTAAGAACAAAGAGTTACTTGAATTATATTACGTAAAATATGTTACAGGCATCACGAACTGAGGCGCTCAATTAACATACAGACAATATGATTAAAATCCATTAAATTTGTAAGATTAAAAACATGTATGGCTATTCTGCTTCATAGCCATACCTGTTTTTAATCTTAAAACTTTAATGGATTTTAACTTTGCGCCTGTACGTGAGTCGAGCACCTCAGACCGCCAATGGATGTAACATGTTTTGCGTAATGTATTTCAAATAACTCCATGTTCTTCTGAGGAAGAGACTCTTAACAGTGTCGAAACCTAAAAATAAATAAAAATTGGCAACTGACTCGCTGTGTACTTTGTTAATTATGAAATTTTGTTCAGTTGTAACATGTTTACGGAGTTCAGCTTCGTGTTTCCCTTTTGTATAAGAATACACATCATTCGTCTTTCACAACTGTGCGGTTGTTATTGTTTTCAATGACACTCGTATTAGGTATCATTAATGTTCTTAAGATACATAAAACATAATTGTTTAAACATATATATTAGCGTTTCCTGACAGCACACTTAGGTTATTTTAATATTTATGGTGATAAGATAACCTAAATATCCCGGTAAGGAGCACTACATATCTCAAAGTAATAACGCATACTTAAACAAAAAACTTTTTATAAATTTTTATAGAATATCGATGTGCCAAATGGGAACACATGAAACATCTTTCATTGAAGACAATAATAAAGTTTTAATTGAAAGAGACAGGTCTTTTGTTGTGTATGGGGCTTAAACTCGGCTAGCATCTGTTATTGCCAACAACAAGTGGTCAAAAGAAACGAGAACAGTGATCTCACCGCTAATTTTGATAATTGGTGAACATGCAATCTGGTTAGCAAATAATGAAAAGAAACCACATTTTACGTTGTGCTGTTAAATACATACTGTAACAGTTCTGTAAGGAAAATACTACGATGGTACATCCGAGAAGGAAACTGCTCTGGATATCGCAATTCGCATCAAGGTTGACGTATAAACCCAATATTGTCGGCTGGAGACGTGGTGCAATGAGAAGAATGATAATTACAATATTTCATGTTTAGAAGACTTTGCGTCCTGGTAATTTTTGTGTTAGATGTCTCTGTCCACAGGTCTCTATTTTAGGGTCAATTTTTTGGGATCTAGGCACAGACTACCTGCTAAAAAGAATAACAGTGGTACCAAATGTAAATAGTTGTATAGTTTCTGCAGACAATATGCTTCCAATTGAGACTGGACGATCTGAAGCACAAACAGAAGGCTGGGCAAAGACTGCAATGGAAATATTATAGAAATGGTGTCCAGACAATAAACTAAAGGCTGCTGCTTGCAAAATGGTCTGCATACTACTAAAACGAATATCTGTGGCGAGAAATCCTGCGATTAGGATCGGACGAGAGAATACTCGAAGAGTAGAATAATACTACTATTTATGCATCATGTTATACGTAAACCAAAACATTCTAGTTCATGTTAAAAGTATCAGCACCAGAGCCTTAGCCATGTTACATCCCAGGCTGTTGGGAGTGGTGCTACGTATGGACCTGGGAATTGGGGTAGTGGTCGAAGACATCATGACAGATTTCGAGTCTGTGAACATTATTGGGACCGCCTTCCTTGATATCTTCCTAACGATGATAGCACCTTCCACCAAGATAACTCATCAAAAGGGCAGAATCGTGCTAATGTGGCTTGAGCTGCGTGGTAGTGATCTCACGTTGATGTCTTGGCCACCAAATCTGAAGTCTGTGGAGCAGATACGTGGCACTATGGGACGCCAGCTCCGCGACCCCATACTACCGGCCCATAGTTTACGGGAACTGCGTGACCTGTTACTAGACATCTGGTGCCATATTCTTCCAGGAAATGTACCCAGGGTATTCTGAATACCTGCAACGCAGAATCACTTTTGTACTGCGTCTAAAGGCTCGTAAACGCGGTGTTAATTTGGTGGGCATAACGTTTTGGGTCATCAGTGAATACGACGCAGCGCTGACCGGGATAAGCATCGAATATCCATTCCTTGTCACTGACTAAAACACCTCTCCCTCTTGCACTATGATGCAGGCTATTCGCGCTCAGGACTTCTATTACTTTACGTACAACGGCTCCTGCTGTTCTAATGCACCTCCTCAGTCACTGCTCTTCGCCATCTCCCCATCGGAACAGTGTTGCCAATAGTGCAAGAAGGCGATATTACGAACACTGTTCAAGGCCATTGAGTGACAAGCACAGTGATCGTTCGGAGCACAGTTTCCATATTCTTGTTCCTGTTGGTCGGCCGCTGTGGCCAAGCGGTTCTAGGTGCTTCAATTTCGAACCAAGCGACCGCTACGGTCGCAGGTTCGAATCTTGCCTTGGCAACGGATGTGTGTGATGTCCTTAGGTTAGTTAGGTTTAATTAGTTCTAAGTTCTAGGGGACTGATGACCTCGGATGTTGAGTCCCATGGTGCTCAGAGCCATTTGAACAATTTTTCTTCCTGTTGGTTTAGAATTATGTTTGTGGCCGCCAGTTCCGCTTGGTTTGCGGCTGTAAATATCTAACGTGCTATAGAGCTTTACTTTTAGTGAGAATACAGTTATGAGTTATGAAAACGGAATAAAAGCACTGTCATATAGTAACTTACATCTGGTTGCATGATAGAACATCAAAGAACGATTTTTATTTTCCCATTACGCTTATAACTGTCTTATGAAACAGATGCCCCATTGAAAACATTTATTAAAGATCAGTATAAAATGTTGATTGCTGATTTACACGATACAATGTACGGTAAGTGTATTATACTGGGATTACAAAATTCATGAGATAGGAGTTATGCACACATACAGCTGGCACTAGTGTAGCGTACACAAGGTATAAAAGGGCAGTCCACTTGCGGAGCTGTCCTATGTACTCAGGTAATTCATGTGAAGAGGATTCCGACGTGACTATGGCCACATGACGGAAATTAAGAGTAGTTGGAGCTAGACACATGCAACATTCCATTTCGGATATCGTTAGGGAATTCAGTATTGCGAGAGCCATAGCCTACAGAGTGTGCCAAGAATGCCGGATTTCGGGCGTTACTTCTCACCAGGTACAACGCAGCACTAGACGGCCTTCACATAACGGCCGAGGGCAGAGGCGTTTGCCTAGTGTTGTCAGTGCTAACAGACAGGCAACAATGCTTGAAGTAACCGTAGAAATCAGTGTGGGGCGTACGATGAACGTATCCGCTGGGAGAGTGCGGCGAAGTTTGGCGTTAATTGGCTACTGCAGCATACGACGGCACCGAGTGCCTTAGCTGACAGCCTCCCCTACCGCCTGCAGCGCCTCCCCTGGGTTCGTAAACTTATCGGCCGGACCCTACACGACTGGAAAACCGTGCCCTGATGACATGAGTCCCGACTTCAGTTGGTAAGAGCTGATGTAGTGTTCGAGTGTAGCATAGACCCACGAAGCCATAAAGTCAAGTTGTTAACAAGGCACTGTGCAAGCTGGTGAAGGCTCAATAACAGTGTGGACTGTGTTTACATGGAATGGACCGTGTCATCTGACCATCTGAAACAATCATCGGTTGGAAACGGCTTTGTTCGGCTGCTTGCAGACCATTTCCAGCCACTCATGGAATTCATGTTCGCAGACGACGATGTCATATCACCTGGCCACAATTGTTCGTGATTGTTTTCATGAACATTCTGGACACATCGAGTGAATTACTTGGCCACCCAGATCGCTCGATGGGGATCCCGTCGTACATACGGAACATGACTGAGAGGTCGGTTTCGGCACCGGCGAAACTGTTGCAGTATAGGCGGCTACGGAGGCAGCGCGCTCAGCATTTCTGCAGGGGACCTCCAACAGCGCGTCGAGTCCGTGCGACGTCGAGTTGCTGCACTACTGCGGGCAAAAGAGGTGCGACGCGATATTAGGGGTTTCCCATGACTTTTGTCACCTCAATTTGTAGGTTATGACAACTTTAAATTGCAGTTTTATGTTATCATCTACAAATTCCTCCAAGAAGTAGCACCATTTTTCTATTAGTAAGCAGTAGAGCACCTTCTTCAATGACCCTAATTCGACACAACGGGTATTACTTTGCCTTAATTTATTATACACTTGCTTGTGCGTGTGTTTTTGAATATGAGAATACTTCTTTAAATTGTGGAGATGAAACTTCTGGTATTTATTTTTTCGTATGTACGGTAGAAACGCGTTTCTGTAACAGCTGACATGAGCCTCTAGGTTTCCTATAATACATAATACTTACTTTTTCGTCCGTAGAATTAATATTTTGGGTATGTTACTTGCAATTTTTTCAAACTGAAATTCTTATCTTGTAACTAATTCAAAACGAGTGGTCAACTTTCTTGAGAGGGTGTCAGTTGACGTGGAGAGTACAGACTCCTTCGTGGGTAAACTATTTGGTTTATTTGCCAAATAGCTTGCGTGACGATCTGGAGAGTTTTTGATCTAGGTATATTGCAAGGACACTTTTGTGGTTTGCATCCTGAGAGCCTTGTATATTATGAATAATTCCAAGTTCATTTACTCTTCACTACATTGTCTTTAACTGTCCGGGGCGACTCCGGGATTTTCTAATATTTTAAATTTAAGCCAGTTACATGAAATTATGTATGTAATTTATCTAGAGAGTTTACTTACTTATTTATGCATTTATTTCACCTGCTTTCTTGCTTCTAGCCAGACTTCCTTAGTGTATCAACATTACATTTCATATAGTACATGGCAATCTTAATGATAATACACTCTAAGACTAAACAGCCGTTGTACCACGGGCGAATCATCCGTATGCGACGAAAATAGATAAACGTGACGTACAGCTGTAAGTAGGCTGCCTGTTTTCTTATTGGCAACGTTACGTAGCGCTCTGTATGAAAATTACTGGCTGTGCTGTGTGCAATCTGTGGCTAGTTTGCATTGTTGTCTGCCATTGTAGTGTTGGGCAGCTGGATGCGAACAGCGCGTAGCGTTGCGCAGTTGCAGGTGAGCCGCCAGCAGTGGTGGATGTGGGGAGAGAAATGGCGGAGTTTGGAAATTTGTAAGACTGGATGTCATGAAATGCTATGTATGTTATGACTTTTGAACACTATTAAGGTAAATACATTGTTTGTTCTCTATCAAAATCTTTCATTTGCTAACTATGCCTATCAGTAGTTAGTGCCTTCCGTAGTTTGAATCTTTTATTTAGCTGGCAGTAGTAGCGCTCGCTGTATTGCAGTAGTTCGAGTAACGAAGATTTTTGTGAGCGGCGTTGCAAAGTGAAACGTTGTTGTGATGCCGCGTGTAAGGAGGAGAAATGCGTACCATCACGTTTCTGACTTTGATAAAAATCGGATAGCAGCCTATCGCGATTGGGGTTTATCGTATCGCGACATTGCTGCTCGCGTTGGTCGAGATCCAATGACTGTTAGCAGAATATGGAATCGGCGGGTTCAGGAGGGTAATACGGAACGCCGTGCTGGATCCCAACGGCCTCGTATCACTAGCAGTCGAGATGACAGGCATCTTACGCGCATGGCTGTAACGGATCGTGCAGCCACGTCTGGATCTCTGAGTCAACAGATGGGGACGGTTGCAAGACAACAACCATTTGCACGAACAGTTCGACGACGTTTGCAGCAGCAAGGACTGTCAGCTCGGAGACCATGGCTGCGGTTACCCTTGACGCTGCATCACAGACAGGAGCGCCTGCGATGGTGTACTCAACGATGAACCTGGGTGCACGAATGGCAAAACGTCATTGTTTCGTATGAATCCAGGTTCTATTTACAGCATCGTGATGGTCGCATCCGTGTTTGGCGACATCGCAGTGAACGCACATTGGACGCGTGTATTCGTCATCACCCGGCGTGATGGTATGGGGTACCATTGGTTACACGTTTCGGTCACCTCTTGTTCGCATTGACGGCACTTTGAACAGTGGACGTTACATTTGAGATGGGTTACGACCCGTGGCTCTACCCTTCATTCGATTCCTGCGAAACCCTACATTTCAGCGGGATAATGCACGACCGCATGTTGCTGGTCCTGCACGGGTCTTTCTGGCTACAGAAAATGTTCGACTGCTGCCCTGGCCAGCACATTCTCCAGATCTCTCACCAATTGAAAACGTCTGGTCAATGGTGGCTGCGCAACTGGCTCGTCACAATACGCCAGTCACTACTCTTGACGAACTGTGGTATCGTGTTGAAGTTGCATGGGCAGCTGTACGTGTACACACCATCCAAGCTCTGTTTGACTCAATGCCCAGGCGTATCAAGGCCGTTATTACGGCCAGAGGTGGTTGATCTGGGTACTTATTTCTCAGGATCTATGCATCCAAACTGCGTGAAAATGTAATCACATATTAGTTCTAGTATAATATATTTGTCCAATGAATACCCGTTTATCATCTGCATTTCTTCTTGGTGTAGCAATTTTAATGGCCAGTAGTGTACTTTGCCTAGCGGTGTCTCGGAGGATGGGAGACCAGCCCCACCTGGACGAGTCCAGCGCGGTTGACATTCGAATGGGAGAAAAGGTCTTGTTCAGACCTAGCCTGGTGTATATGCAAGAAGAGGTAGGCTAGTGGTTCCTGCTTGTGTTTGTACGTACCAACCAGCAATGAGATTTGCTTCCTGCAGTCTTCGTTATGAGCTACGAGTTTTGAGGTAATGAGGTAGGATTTAAGATGTTCTTTTTGTGGTATGTTGTGTCCATTATCGATTCAGATTGTCTAGAATTCGGTATCTCTAGACATCATAGCAGAACAGTAGATGAGCTGCATAAATTTCTACCTGTTCATTTAACAATTCTTGATATGTTCTGAAGTGTTTTGAATACTTTGTGGATACATTGTTTGTTATGCAGTGGTACAGAATGCCATGTGGTTAAAGCATCAGTAACCGTGTTATTACACGTAATATGACCTGCGTTTTGAGTTGAGATACTCAGTAGTTTCAGAACGATCTCTCTATAGAATATTTACGTACGTTGCCACTGTTAAACCGATAGCTGAGATTTCATGATTCTGCTTAACGTCCCGTATGCTCGGAGACGTTACAGATGTAACTGTAATATAGGTTCTTCCACGATCATTTGCCTTCAGCAAACGTATTTATTTGCACAGAGTGGTTTGCACAGCTGCCACTCATTTATTCTTCAACAATATGATTACTAGCTTCTTTGTGTAGGTCTCTCATGTTTCTAGAGGTAAGTTGCATCGACATCTTCGCGGCAGCTAAAGATGTCTCAGGATCGATGGATTTGTTGATAGAAAAATTGATCATTAAAGTATATTTAAATATTCATTTAAGCCCACAAAAATTAACCGTTGCACGAAGTAAGTGATGTCTGTGTTAACCGGCTGTCAAAACGAAGACAAGTAGCCTTAAAATTGTGTGTAGACATTCTTTCATGTTGTCAGAATTTTAGCAACAGACAGGGCACTGAGACGATGTTGTGATGTGCACGCTGTGACATGTTCACTGACGGAGGGCGGCCGTTCTTCTGTTGCCAGGGCAGACTCGTCACTGGTTGACGAACCGAGCGAGTCCGTGCCCGCAGACCACTCCAGCCGCGGAGGGCTCACCAGCTTCGGAAAGGTGAGTACACTACACTACACTTCGGTACACTTCAGTACACTACAGTACCAGCCGGCGCCCTCACGCTCCGTAAGCAAGTGTCGCTCCGCCAGGTGAAGCAGTAGCCGTGGTAACACCGGAGCAAACTCCAATGCTGGCGACGTTACACGGTATCCAGATGTGTATTTGTTTGCGCCACGTGCTCTACGCAGCCTCGCGCTGTGGCTGCCGTCTCGTAACAACATGATGCGAGGGAATGAATCAGTGTAATCGTACGAGAGTCAGAAGTGGTATCTCGAACAGGACTACAATTGCCTTCATTGACTATCTTGCTAGCATGTATGAGTACATGATGAATTCGTTCGCCGATATATTACGCCACAACGTTTTCCCACGCTGTCAGGTTTGACAGGTCAGGTAAATTTCTGTACTAGACTATAAATTTTCTCTTACCGCCATCATGTTCTCCGATTTTAGTTTTGGAAGTCATTTGTTGAAAATGTCAAATGAACGTTCTACTTGAAGTCGTGTAGGTAAGTTAGGAGCAAATAAGTTTCCCACCCTTTTCAAATTTATAGGTAGTACAGAATGCAATTCAAAAGCCCAGGTCAATGAACGTCGTACAGACTGTTGATCAAAACTATTTATTTTAAGATTACTCAGTTTTCCATGGAACACATGTTCTACAAAAACAAGGTTTTATATTAATTTCACAATTTCTGACACTATTTTTTAGGTTTACCTGTAATGTCTACCTACAGTTCTCATTGCTCATGGTCGGTACGATACATCTTCGTCCGAATTTAGTTAGGTATACAGTTACTTCTTACTGTTTTGAGAATATTATTTTGAATGAAGCTATCCAGTAACGACTGCCGACCAGTCCTCATAGATTTATTTCTGCTAATGCCTTATAAAATGCTGAATTTAAATGATGTAAAAGACCGTGTAATCAATTGGTGACCTAATATCGTTATGTTACAAGTTAACAGTGTTTAATTCCATGTGTAAGAGCCTGAGCCAAAATAATGAAATTAAATGTATTCTGCAACTTGAAAACGGTTAAGGTGTGCGCGTAGAATATCCCCACATCTTCACTCAAACATGCGAAAATCAAAAGCAAGAAAATTTTGTGACATTAAGTATTATTCCCACAAGCATGTAATATCAATGTTATTGAACGATAAATGTGTATCTACCCACACACGCATCAGTTGATCAAAATATACTTACGAGTCCAAGATATACATCTCGCATAACAAACCAGCCCCTAACACGTGTACATCAGCTGTCCCTTCCTGATACCGCCTGGGCTGCGGTTCTTGGCCATTCAGAACAAAACGCATTCATGATGCGTTGACGCACACGCCATAATTACAGTTAAGGTTTTCCAAATCTGTTCACCTGACAAAAATATTTACTTACTACGTGAGAGATCAGAATCTGAAACAATAGGAGAGTGTGTGGGCACTGCTGTACAAATAATGAGCAAAATTTTAGGGAGAGACGTGGAGTAAACACCACATTCATGTGTTGGTACTGCTGCAGCGACAACGTTGTCGTTGGTCGACAAATTATAATATCACGAGAGAAATAAAATTTGATTTAAAAAAGAACAGAGGCAATACATTACTTTAACAAACGAGAATCTGATTCTATGTAGCAGTGTTTTTCAACATTTTCTGTTTGGCTGTACCTCATCTCGTTGCGCGATTCCGAGATAGTTTGGCTACTATGCACTCACGATGCTGGTGTTTGATAATCCTGCGTTGCCTCCAGGTTAGTGGTGTATCTTGTGCAGAAAATGATAAGACTTCCGTACTGCTATAGCTGTCGATGTGTGGCTGATGTTGTGAAACTGAAGTTTCTGAGTGTTAACAATCTGAAATACGCGGTACCGGCGTATTTAACGAGTATTTTCCATGGTACCCATGAAACAGTTTCATTTCAGAGATTGATACGACATGGTACCCATGAAACAGTTTCATTTCAGAGATTGATACGACATAGTTCAAACGCCATTCACATCAGAACACAGTCCTCGAAATGTTCAAACATAAACTGTGCTTTCGCTTTGTTTCATCAGTGATCCACTATTTGCTTCCATTGCACTCGAGTAAAGTGTCTTAGTTTCTCTGCAGATACAAGTGAAGCACACATTTCCCCGTTTACCCAGTACCAACCACTGTCTTCCTGCAGTTCACACACATCTTCTTCTTCTTTTGCGTGTGCCTTTATCTCGCGGTTTCGCAGGGTCGGCATGGTTAGGGTCGTATTTGGGAAGGTTAAGGTTAAGGGGTGCACCCCGTACCCCTTGGGACGGAAACAGCGTACCCCAGCTGCCCAGCTGTCTGCGTCTAGCGTAACCCACGGAAGACTGCGAACGTGTTCAAATGTCGGCGAGTCGTGTAACTGAGGCGGGACGTGGGGACCAGCCCTGTATTCACCTTGTGTGATGTGGGAAACCGCCTAAAAACCACATCCAGGCTGGCTGGTCCAACAGCCTTCGTCGGTAATCCGCCGGGCGCATTCGATCCGGTGCCGGAGCGCCTACCCGAGGCCAAGAAGCAGCGCATCAGCGCTCTCGGCTAACCTGGCGGGTCTGCACTTCACATCGATATGGTACAAATATTGATTTCAGTGTTTCATCCGTTTCTCTACGCACCTAAACCAGCACACCAGCCACTCCGCCACGTCAACAATCAGTGTTCCTTCTCGTCACCTCCCTACCCATCAATTGTTCATTTTCGATAATCGAAAACAAACACTTTTATGGCATATACTTGTATGCATACAGATACATTGAAAAGTTCATGTTCACGTAAAAGCTGAATGAACTAAATAAACAAATATTATGTAGGCCCTTAGAGCTGTATATTTACAACTTATCTCATATTTATCAAATTCGCAGAAGCCGCTTTGCATAATTTGCTGGACTAACACTTCTCTAGATCTAGATAGAAGCGCCAGTCTGTGGCTAATCCGTTTCTCCGCGATATTATTTCTTCCAGAAACGATAGTCTAGTAAGGCGTGCTATGAGAAGATTTGTAAGCAAGGGATGGATACTGGATGAATGTGTGAGAACAGGATGTGAATTCTGATGGATATATCATTCATTAAGAGCATTGCTCGCGAAAGGAAAGGTTCAGAATCGTGCTAAGTCAGATAGTCTTATCTGCCACGAATTTCAGCACATTACACCTTTACCGCAGAGTGAAAGTTTAATTCATCTGTATAAATTAGGTTATTGAAATTAAGCGAACTTTTCCTATTACGTTAGAGTCCACGGTGAACTGAACTTGAACTGTAAAATGTCCACAGGGTTGCCAGATGAGAAAAAGCAGTTTGCTTAGATGCAATGAATTAGAAGTTATCTGTAAGTACGTTTCGATTTCGTAAAAAAAGAACGTTAAGGAACTGTTTTTAAATCTATAACCTAGATGGAAAACGATAACCTATGTGTAAGAATGGACAAATCATGTAATATTTCAGGACACCCACTAAAGACGCCTTGTAAAAAAGGCGAGACGCGTATGGGTGCATAAATAAAAATAAAAATTTCGATGTGCAGCATGCAAAAAAGGCATTTTCTTTGAAACAACTGCAATTTAATTTCCTCTGTCGTGTTTTGAGAAGCAGCATATTTAAGTACAGTGTACTGCATTTCCTGCCGGCCGAAGTGGCCGTGCGGTTAAAGGCGCTGCAGTCTGGAACCGCAAGACCGCTACGGTCGCAGGTTCGAATCCTGCCTCGGGTATGGATGTGTTTGATGTCCTTAGGTTAGTTAGGTTTAACTAGTTCTAAGTTCTAGGGGACTAATGACCTCAGCAGTTGAGTCCCATAGTGCTCAGAGCCGTTTGAACCATTTTACTGCATTTCCTCTAAGTATTGTATAAAGAGTTACAGTCTTTGTTGTAGCAGGTTTTCGAGATCTTGTAACTTGAAATTCTTTTTGCTGCCTTGTAGTTAAAATTACCCTAAACGACTAAAATAGTTGACTTGTTCAGTACCTGAACGTGTAACTTCTAAAGCATGAACTGCGTAGTGCATTTTGATAAAACTAATTATACTCATGTCCAGAATAAACTGAATACCTTGGACGACTAGAGGACATGTAAATTAGTATGTTCTGCAGACATGATTACATTTGAAACTCTGTTGGTTCCCTGGTTCAAAGTCAACATCGATATCGCGGCGAAACACCCACCTACTGCTAAAAGGTGCCTGCGGCTCTCGTTGTCGCTATAAACCGTAGATAATGGATCCGTGTGATTTGAGCAGATGTGGAAGATGCCTTGTAGACGTATGTGCGAACCGTACCGTCTTATCAGTGAGTTTGAAAGAGGGCTCATCATTGGCATGAGACAGTGTGACGCATCCGTCCGGGGAATTTCCGCTCGTGTTTCGGCAGTACAACGGGTGAGTGCAGAATGGTTTACGGAAGGCCGTAGACAACAGCGAGATGGGAGATGGGTCAGGTCGCACCGCCCACACCACCTCCGGAGAAGATCGACACCTCATCCGAATGACATTGGAGGACAAATCTGCGTCCTCCTCGACTCTGATGCACCGGTGTAACACATGGTACACTATCAGGCGGGACAGTACGAAGCCGTTTACCACGGCAAGGGTTACGTGCGCGTCGTCCACTCCCCTGCCTACTTTTTGGCGAATGTGCAGAAACATACTAGGCGGCAACGGTGTATGGAACGGTGTTACTGGGGACAGGAATGGCATCAGACAGTGTTTTCGGGGGGATCCAGGTCCTGTTTGTTTGGAAATGACGGCCGCATTTTCGTTCGCCGCAGACAAGGGGGCGGCATCACAGTGACTGCATTCGCACTACACACACAGCGCCAACTCACGGCCTTATGTGCTATTCGGTACAGGCACAAATAACAGCTGGAGCGTGTCCAGGGCACTGTGACCAGTGTGACAACTTGAATCGCATCATGCCGACCCGTAGCCATATTCTTTCTGCACGACACCCCAAACGCCAATTTTCAGCAAGACAATGCGCGACAAGACATTACTGCAAGAACGGGTGTCTTCTTGGTATCACAGGATGGCAGCCTTCTGCCCTGGCCTCCCACATCACCAGACTCGTCACCAATCGAAAATGTGTGTGATACGGTGAAATGACGGCTGTAGAGCTGTGGCCCATTGCCAAACACCACAGACGAACTTCGATATCCGGATTAATGCAGCGTGGGTGGCTATACAGCAGGACGCCTTTCGCGCTTTATACGCATCGATGCCATCGGAAATGAAACAAGTTATTTTGGTCCATGGCGGATCCTGTGCCTACTAGGTCACAGGGCACACGCTGAATCGAAATAACTGAAATGCTGATCGCATGTGCAGAACATACTAATGTACGTGTCCTGTGAACATAAACGTCCTATCTCTAGTCGTTCAAGGTGTTCCGTTTTTTTCCTAATTAGGAATGTATATTGCTCAAAAGAATTAGAGAAATACGATTTTGGCCATCTTCCATGCTCCATTGACCAATAATTGTGGGCTTGTTATCTTACCAATTATACATTTATCTATCTTATCCCTCACAAATTAAGTACGCAACGAAACTTTATGACATCTTCGTTCACTTAAATACAAAGAATTGAAAAGTCGGACAGATGTTGAAAACAAGATGGGAACAATTATTGATCCCGTATTCGTGGCTGCTTTTCATTGGACTTTGAGAGCTTAAATAACCGGTATGCCCTTGCTGTGAGTTTATCACCACCCGACACCTTCATGGCATGCTCCATATAAGTCTACGGAGGTCATCTTCTGCTACCCACTCCTACTCCTCAGTGACTATTGATAGTTTTTTGAGAGCGTTAAGTGGAACGGGAAGACCACCAACACATACGTCAAGCACATGTCACACGTGCTCGATGGGGTTTACGTCGGGACTCACCGCTGACCATTCCATTACTTCAATGTCCGTGCTTCCCAAGACGTCCCTCGTGACGTCAGCCGCATTGACTCTGGCTTGAGAAGGAATTAGGAGCCACCACCGTGTGCAGTAGCCACCACACGGTCCAATAGGAATTGTCCCAGGTGGTAAGGCGACCATCGACAACGGCAAGATCCGCATGGCTGTGAGCACGGATGCCTCCGCACAGGATCACGGAACCTTGGCCGAATCAGTCGACTTCCCCGACAGTACTTGGTAGCTGCCACTCAGTGCGGTGTTTCCACACAAGGAAACGGTCTTCACAGTGCGTCAGTGAATATCTGGATCTGTCTGTGAATAACACTTTTCACCAGTGACGAAGATGCCAGTTGATATGAGAACGCCGGAACTAAAGACGAGCTGCTAGGTGCCATGTCAAGCGGGGTACTGTAACACGACGTCTGCGGCGTGTGGTCCTTTCTCGTAGCCTGGACCTTACGGTCAGGTCGAGTGCAGCGGCTCCTGCGTCCCTTCTGAGATCATATTGCAGTGCTCTGGCGGTCTCTGTCAGCCACCGCAACGCAGAGATGCCATAACCTGTGGATGACACGAAGGGACAATGGCATCTGCAGCAACAAGAACAGAAGCCTATCCTTTTTGGATGATAGAGACTGCCCCTGCAACTTGCAGTGAATTAAGATATCGTATCGCCTGTGACAGGCTGAATACTACAACCACAAACGACAACAACTGTCTGTGTACCTCACTAAAGAATACTGGGACAGCGGTACTCACTTCCTTCTGAGGGGTCACCTGAAACTCTAATGCATAACACAGTGACAGATGGCGAAAAAAAAAAAAAACAAATATACTTCCTTAAATTTGCGTATATGTATTCACGAGCATCTGAATTAAGGACACGTGCTTATCAGTACGTATCACTTTCATCCTGATGACAGTGGCGACGGCGTACGCTACAAACTCCTGGAGACGAAGAAATCGTTGGGTAACCATCTTAATTCACGATAGCACAACAAGTGCTGTCTAAAACGAGTGGAGACTGATCGAAGATGTGTCAAAGGCACACGCATCTAGCTCGAATGCCTCACTGCCTATGGACTATCAGACCAATTGTGTGATTCAGTTGAAGAGTTCCTAGATAACAGAGCGCAGCATGTCATTCTCAATGGAGAGAAGTCTTCCGAAGTAAGAGTGATTTCAGGTGTGCCGCAGGGGAGTGCTATTCATAATATACATAAATGACCTAGTGCATAACATCGGAAGTTCACTGAGGCTTTTTGCGGATGATGCTGTGGTGTATCGAGAGGTTGTAACAATGAAAAATTGTACTGAAGAGCACGAGGATCTGCAACGAATTGACGCATGGTGCAGGGAATGGCAATTGAATTTCAATGTAGACAAGTGCAATGCGCTGCGAATACAAAGAAAGAAAGATTAGCTACAATATAGCAGGTCAGGAACTGGAAGCAGTTAATTCCATAAATTATCTAGGAGTAGGCATTAGGAGTGATTTAAAATGGAATGACCATATAAAATTAATCGTCGGTAAAGCAGATGCCTGACAGATTCATTGGAAGAATCCTAAGGAAATGCAATCCGAAAACAAAGGAAGTAGGTTACAGTAAACGTGTTCGCCCACTGCTTGAATACTGCTCACCGGTGTGGGATCCGTACCAGATGGGGTTGATGGAAAGTGAAGATCCAACGGAGAGTAGCGCGCTTCGTTACAGGATAATTTAGTAATCGCGAAAGCGTTACGGAGATGATAGATAAACTCCAGTGGAAGACTCTTCAGGAGAGACGCTCAGTAGCTCGGTACGGGCTTTTGTTGAAGTTTCGAGAACAGTCCTTCAGCGAAGAGTCAAGCAGTATATTGATCCCTCCTACGTATATCTCGCGAAGAGACCATGAGGATAAAATCAGAGAGATTAGAGCCCACACAGAGGCATACCGATAATTTTGCTTTCCACGAACAATACGAGACCGGAATAGGAGGGAGAACCTATACAGGTACTCAAAGTACCCTCCGCCACACACTGTCAGGTGGCTTGCGGAGTATGGATGTAGATGTAGATGCAGATGCGAACAATGGACTGAGGTCTGGTGAGTTGGGAGCCCACACACATACAATCTCATGCCCGCAAGTGATTCTAACATCGCTCGGGCTCTCGGTGGCAGTTTTGGGTTGGAGCTGGTGATGAACCAGGGAATTTATATGGCTTCTTAGCTTTCTGTACCGTTCGTCAGTGACAGATAATAGCTGACGTACCAGATGCCCAATTTGATCCTGTGTCATCGTACTAGAGACCAAAATTCTTTGACCAGTTTGGTGTCAGCAATAAAGTAACATAATCTTTATCAACGTCTTGTACTATCGGACTTCAAAAAGTAACTCATACATTATTAAGGCAGGCCAAGTAACTTTTATTGTAGTACGCATTAAACTTTCAAGTAACGCTACATTTCAGTATAGTCTCCAAGTTTGGCTAAATAACGGTCGGATCGTGCCAGTAATTTTCAGTTCCTCGATGATAGAAATCCTCTCCTTGGTTTCGAAGCCGTTAGAGAACCACCGCCTTAACTTCTTTATCCTTTGAAAATCTCTTTTCTCCAGATGTTCTTTCAGCTTGCCGGAAAGATGAAAATCGTGTGGTTCCAGATCCGGACCGCATGGTGGGTGCTTCCAAATCTCTAATCGAAAATCTGATCGTTGAAGAAAAGCCTTAGTAGTGCGCCTGGTGCAGCAGACCAGTGCCTCTGGTTAATTTTCCACGCCTCTGGTCATTTATGGCGTGGTGCTGCAATGTCAGTGTAGTACAGTGAAAGTGGCTAGTTTTTTTTTTGTTCTATGGTATTGTATAGTTATATTTACTGGTATTTTGTCTATGTGGCAATGTGAGGTTGAACATAAGTAATCTCGTAATTCGTGAAAAGCAATCATTAATACAAAATGCAACATTAAACTGTGTACCGCAACGCTCGTGGCGAGAGTGCAGTCTGTTCTGTCAAATTTAAGAGAATTGTCCTGTTAGCAGTAATACAAGCAATGTGACCGAGAGAAAGATATGAAATATAAATAACTACAAGAAATCGTGTGTCTGAAAAGTATCTCACTGTTGAAACATTAATTGTATCACACATAAATTATAAATGGCCAACCTATTTGCGCAATGAATAAATGCTACACTACCGCTATCTCCAAACTACTGGGTCTATTTAGGAATGCGGTGTGCAATGCGTGCTTTAAACTATAGAGACATCCTCTAATCTTCTGTTCTAATAAATATCATTACGACAAATACCATTGTGAATTAAAGTTCTGTTACTGAGAAACTTGGAAAACTTAAAATTATATGTATGAAACTTGAAATAAAGAGAAGAGTGCTGCCGGCCGTGGTGGCCGAGCGGTTCTAGGCGCTACAGTCTGGAACCGCGCGATCGCTACTGTCGCAGGTTCGAATCCTGCCTCGGGCATGGATGTGTGTTATGTCCTTAGGTTAGTTAGGTTTAGGTAGTTCTAAGTTCTAGGGGACTGATGACCTCAGATGTTAAGTCTCATAGTGAATGCTGACTGTTCGAAAAACAATAAAGTAACTGAATTTAAAAAAAAAAATTACATTCCTAAGATAAACTATTTCAGCAATTGAAATATTAAAACTTCAATTTAAATTGATAGTAGAAAAACCTGGACAAATTAATTTTACTTTCTTACAAACGGGTATGATATCCACCTTCGGATAAAAAGCAGTGGATCACACGTTGTTACATTATTATAAAAATCTCCAATTCTAAATCCCTGAGCAAATTAACTACTGCGCTTGGATGTCTCGGAAAATACACTGTTACAGTAGCTTTTGAAGTCTTGTGAATGAATTTACGAAATATCTGTCCAACAATGAAAAATAACATAAGGAAATTTTTGCCAGCGCACAGAACAGCCTAAACACATCTTACTCTGTCACGAGATCAAACTTGACTCTCTCTCTCTCTCTCTCTCTCTCTCTCTCTCTCTCTCTCGAAGACTGAACTCCACTCACGAGCAAAGGTTCTACGAAGAGTCTCACGCAACGCAATCTCTTTTCCACAGATGTTGACCGCTACTACTCAGATACTATTGAAGCTCTACTTCTCCGCGTGACATCGAAAATATTACAAAAAATACTATTTTCTGTATAAATCAAAACCCTTGCAAGATAATGTAGAGCAAGCAGGTTGATATGAATGTAGGCTGCAGTATTTAGCCAGAGATGAAGAGATTTGCACGGGGATAGAAGAGTGCGGGGAGCAGCGTCAGACTAGTCTTCGGACTGAAGTCAACAACGAGAACAACAAAAGTGGCAGAGTTAAGATGCCGATGTGACCGGAGCCGTCAAACCACATTTTCCAGACACCTCCGGAAATCCCCTGCGGCGGAGGGCAGTGGAGGATCAGACGACAGTGAATCGCGATCGGCCACGCAGCGTTTTGATGGGCGGCGAGACGGCTGGGCAGAGACCGCTCGCTGCGTGGTGGCGCGCGTATTTGCATTTAGATGGAGGACACATACTTCACGTGGCGTCTGCCTGTAACTGACGCCACACGCGCGCTACCGCGGCTTATGCACGCCGTACCATTCTCTCTCTCTGTCTCTCTCTCTCTCTGCCCCCCTCTCTCTTTCTCTCACACCCCTCAGCAGCAGACTCGCAAAAAAGGGGATAGAAAAAACGTCATGCATTTCGCTACCCGTTTATGGCACCGTTCTTCAGTTTCCCACTGCGAGGAAATATCTGTTTCTGGTGAAATGAGAGTTTCTTGCAAAGTAGCGGCCCTCCCAGAGAGATCTGTGCTAACCATCCGGTCGTGGAGAAATTCCCGTGGGCAAAATGCATGAGGAAACTGGAAATTTTAATACTCATCTTTAAGCAATGATCACCTCGTTTTATTCAGTCTGGAAGCGCGTGACAGCTACGGTCGCAGGTTCGAATCCTGCCTCGGGCATGGATATGTCTTTAGGTTAGTTAGGTTAAAGTAGTTCTAAGTTCTAGGATAATGGAATGTAGTCGAATTAAATCAGGTGATGCTGAGGGAATTAGATTAGGAAATGAGACACTCCAAGGAGTAAAGGAGTTTTGTTATTCGGGGAGAAAAAAACTGATGATGGTCGAAGTAGAGAGGATATAAAATGTAGACTGGCAATGGGAAGGAAAGTGTTTCTGAAGAAGAGAAATTTGTTAAGATCGAGTATTGATTCAAGTGTCAGGAAGTCGTTTCTGAAAGTATTTGTATGGAGTGTAGCCATGTATGGAAGTGAAACATGGACGATAAATAGTTTGGACAAGAAGAGAATACAAGCTTTTGAAATGTGGTGCTACAGAAGAATGCTGAAGATTACATGGGTAGATCAAATAACTAATGAGGAGATATTGAATAGAATTGGGGAGAAGAAGAGTTTGTTTCACAACTTGACAAGAAGAAGGGATCGGTTGGTAGGACATGTTCTGGGGCATCAAGGGATCACAAATTTAGCATTGCAGGGCAGCGTGGAGGGTAAAAATCGTAGAGGGAGACCAAGAGATGAATACACTAAGCAGATTCAGAGGGATGTAAGTTGCACTAAGTACTGGGAGATGAAGAAGCTTGCACAGGATAGAGTAGTATGGAGAGCTGCATCAAATCAGTCTCAGGACTGAAGACCACAACAGCAACAAGTTCTAGGGGGCTGATGATCTCAGATATTAAGTCCCATAGTGCTCAGAGCCATTTGAACCTCGTTTTATTTTCTTCAGTATGCGACAACTCATAGTCGAAAACTGTCTTAACTGCTTTTTATTCGTGCAGTAAGTACGACGGAGCGTTGTCGACTTTATCAACTTGATGAAATGAAGATACGTACCGTAAAACGGGCACATTCTAACCTATTTTCAAATTCTAATATGATTATCATCACTGTTTTGCTCGCGTTATTATATTTATAGTCATGAACATAGGGGCTTGTATGAGAGGGTTGCATACTAAATAGTACAATATATTTTGTATAATGCAGAGGATGTAATAGAAAAAACTGTTGGAGGTGCAGTTAGCATGGATTTGGGGATACACTGACCAGCCTGTACTTCCACCGTAACTATCAACTACCATTCAATATTCCACACAATAATGAAAATTAAAATTATAAGTATAGTGAAAGGAATTAGGATGGTATACCACTCACATAGCTCCAAATGTATTTGAGCACAAACCTTCAGTTTCATCCATATTGAACCTAAATCCTTGTTTCAAAACACCCGGTACAGTTAGACCCTAATGTTATCTTTTCTTTATTTATTGAATCGGTATGTAGCACTTAAGGCCAAACAAATTTCATTCCTTTTACCCAAATATATTTGACATTATATGCTATACATGAATCTCTGACTGAATCGCAACAGCTTGCAATTTGAGCGATGTACGGCTGACATTTGTTTTTCATAGTTGTAGGCACACTATCAGTTACAACCGAGCGTTCGTCTGCATACAGATGGCTAGTGTTTGTATTCTTTAATTGCACGCTGTCATTGGCATCAACCTTGTTTAGTAAACTGTGTATCTGTCATCCTGGAGCAACAGTGACCAGTGGTCAAAGTAACCCCGAGACAGAGAAATTATGCAGATGTCTTCAGAAATCTTAGTTTACTGACAGACATATAAGATATACTGTTCATGTGAACAAAAAACTAATCAGTGGTTTGTTTTGAGAACTGATCGAGTAACACACTTGATATAATCGAAAACGCTGGTATCATTGCAGTAAATGATATCGGTGGATTTTTCGCCAGCATTTTTTAACACTTTTCTTATACAATTACAAGTCGCAACAGGTGCGCCTACTGTTGCGCAAAGTAATCGGCACTACGTGGCGACATTTAGCGTAAACTGATGGAACTCTACCACCAAACAGTATGTGCTAAGCACCCAAGTGAGAGCGAGCAGAGAGCTGTAAAAGTTTTGGCACATGAGTGGTCAGACTAACCACGGCGGTCATTGAATACCGGAATAACGATACCACAAAACCGGTCTACTACGTAACGCTTTTAACAGTTGTTGTCATACCTACTTAAAAATGTGTACTACGGCATTTAATTTCTACGAGTATACACATAGAATTTTATGACCTTTATCCTTTAACTGTCATAGTAATTTAAGTTTTAGTGTGCAGTGAGGTATTCGGAATGTGCAATATTAAGCATCATGAAGTTAGACCCCAGCTCAGGGCAACACTGTGAAGTGAAGTTTAAGACAGGACATGTAGAGGTAAATGTATCATTTGCAAGAATGAGCTGATGTAGCGTTCTATATTATGGCGCACGCCTATAACGATATAACTTACTTGTCCAGTTTTATCATTTTCGTTTTATCCATACACAGTAAAATGCTTGCCACACAGTTAGCCAGTTTGGTAAGACGTACTTTTTAGATTTTCTTAAAGCCAAAATAATTGTATGTCTACCCTTACTGATACAATATAAGAATGGAAAGACAGAACTGCTTTGAAGAAGGTTATTAAGAATAACTGTTGCACACTTATTTACACATCTCCTTAGTCGAATCATATGAGGAAAAAGTAGATCAGAACACACACAACTAAAGGAACATTCTCTTCATCATCTTCATCTTCTCTTTAGGTATTAGGCAGGTACCCATCTCTGTTGGGGTCTTCCTCTGTCTCTTCTCCCATGGCACTTACAATTTCTTGCCTTTAAGGGACGTTCGTCACGCTCCATTCTTTGTAGATGTTCGTTCCATTTTCTTATGTAATCTCGAATTTTATCATTGATCTAAAGATGTGCAGTTCTTCTCTAATGCCTTGATTTCTTAGCCTGTCTTCGCACGTGCAACCCTAAACACCTCTAAGGAATTTCATTTCTTGTGCCTGAATCCGGCTTTCTTGCTTCTTGGTAATCAGCCAGGTCTCACTTCCATAGAGCAGTGGGTTAACTGAAACAGAAATTTGTAAAATTTAATTTGAGTGTCTTTCCTGGTTTTGTTTTTAGGTTTCTGTTAGTTGTTCCACATATCTTTCAGAATAGCTGGCTCAAAAGTTGCTGTAATCCGTCTCACGTAACAAAATGTTCAAATTCGCAATTAAACACAGCGCATCGCCGTATTTAGTTATTTAAAACGTCACCAAAAGTTCCGAATTTCACACTGTGCTTTAAACTGAACCCTCTTCCACATTTTACGATACTTGTCAAACATTTTGATACCGAAATATCACAATATTAATATTTTCAACGGAGCACAAATCAATAGGTCTAATCATTATGAGATCGAAGACCCGCCCCTACTCATCCCTCTATACAAAAGAAGTTTCTGGTGGCCAAAATACGCACGAATATGCTAATTTGTGATTGGCAGAGGAACAACGCAGCCATTCGGTAAGCAGAATGAAACCCTTTCAGTCCTGCGCATGTATACAGAAACAATCAAAATATGTTACTGAATCAGAACAGTAAGTTAAAATAAATAAATTTTGAAAACTTACAAATACAAAAATTATTTCCCTCTTAACAAAAGCGAAGTCATAATCTCGTTTCACCAGAACCATAAACTGATGAGATAGTTCAATAACAAATTCAGTCATAATACAGATTAAAAAAAGATGGAGACACAGCTTAACGATTCACAGCAAAACATCCATGTTTGCTACGGCCGAGCAACACGAGCCTTGCGTTGACGCAGCAGCAGCAGCAGCAGCAGCCGATACAGCGGCAGCATCGGTTTACACGCCAGGCCATAGGTCAGCGCATTGTAATATGCGGAGACGGCGTGTAAGCCTCGGTCAGCAGGACGCTAGCTGCTTCGAATTTCAACAATTGTAAGCAAACTGTAATGAACTTCTTATATCTACGCACTGTCTTCTCCTGCTGCTCTTGCATCCATCTTCGATAGAGAACCACCGTCTAGATCCAACCATTCCAACAACCCAGTTGAAGAGTCGTCAGAGGTATGACTCACCCTATTAGATCCTCTGTAGCGGAGAATAGGATTTTTTGATTCCTGATAGGTGGACCTCAGCTCAGAAACGGAGTGACTAGAAATTAATGTTGCGGGATGCATACATCACAAAACAAGGCGCCACTGTTACATCAGCGACAATGGGCTTCCTTCCTTTCCGCTGTAGTTCTGCAAGCAACGCGAATCTGAGAACTGTGGCGCTGCGGTCGCTTCGTACTCGTCGACTCTTTCGCTTTTAGCGAAGCAAGTAGGAGTCTAACCTTAGTCGTGACTTTGTGTTAGCACTGAAGTTAATTACCCGATCTTGCTACTGTCAAACAGCACTGATAAGGTGAAATGACCAAATGCGTCGATAAGATTGCCTTTTACAAAAACTGTTGGAGGGTGAAACACGAAAATTAATTGACGTAAAGAACACAAATGAAAATGTGTTCCATTAGAGGAGGAGTGATACCTGGAATACGTTTCACGCTATAGTCCACGCTTCATGTGAAAAATATATAAACTCCGTCCAGAGCAAACAAAATAATTGCGTTCTTGTTCATTTCACCTCCCCCATCACGAAACATGCAGTATGTGATCAAGAGTTTCCGGATACCTGGCTGAAAAGTTTGTGGCACCTTCCATCTACAATGCTGGAATTCATTATGGTGTTGGCCCACCCTAAGCCTTGATGACAGCTTTCACTCTCGCAAGCATACGTTAAATTAGGTGGTGGAAGGCTTCTTGGGGAATGGCAGCCCACTCTTCACGGAGTGCTGCACTGAGGGGAGAGGAATAGACGTCAGTCGGTGAGACCTGGCACGACGTCGGTGTTCCAAAGCACACCAAATGTGTTCTGTAGGATTCAGGTCAGGACTCTGTGCAGGCCAGTCCATTACAGGGATGTTATCGTCGTCTAACCACTCCGCCACAGGCCGTGCATTATGAACAGGTGCTCGATCGTGTTAAAAAATGAAATCGCCATCCCTGAATTCTTCTTGAATAGTGGGAAGCAAGAATGTGCTCAAAACATCAATGTAAACCTGTGCTGTGATAGTGCTACGCAAAACAACAAGGGATGCAAGCCCCCTCCATGAAAAAGAGGACCACACCATAACACCACCGCCTCCGAATTTTACTGTTGGCACTACACTCGCTGGCAGATGACGATCACTGGGCATTCGCCATACCCACACCCTGCCATCGGATAGCCACCTTGTGTACCGTGATTCGTCACTCCACACAACGTTTTTCCACTGTTCAGTCGTCCAATGTTTACGCTCCTTACACGAAGCGACGAGTGATGTGTGCCTTATGAGCAGCCGCTCGACCATGAGATCCAAGTTGCCTCACCTCCCGCCTAACTGTCATAGTACTTGCAGTCACTCCTGATGCAGTTTGGACTTCCTGTGTGATAGTCCGTATAGATGTCCGCCTATTACACATTACGACCCTGTTCAACTGTCGGCGGTCTCTGTCAGTCAACAGACGAGGTCGGCCTGCACGCTTTCGTGCTGTACCTGTCCCTTCACGTTTCCACTTCACTATCACATCGGAAACAGTGGACCTAGGGATGTTTAGGAGTGTGGAAATCTCACGTACTGACGTATGACACAAGTGACACCCAATCACCTGACCACTTTCGAACTCTGGGAGTTCCGTGGAGCTCCCCATTCTGCTCTCTCAAGTGTCTCATGACTACTGAGGTCACTGATATGGAGTACCTGGCAGTATGTGGCATCACAATGCACCTAATATGAAAAACATATGTTTCTCGGGGTGTCCATATACTTTTGATCACATAGTGTAAGTGATGCGTCAAACGAAAAGTGAGCACAGAGAAACGTCAATGTTATATCCCCGCAACAAGAAAACGCGCTATTTCTGTATTCATTTACATATGGCAACTTACGTGTATGGGCTAATAGCGAGTTCAGTAGCTTATCATTCAGTTCTGTAATTTGTTTTCATAATTCATCAATATTTAGAGGTTAAACGTCATCGCCGTGACATAATTTTTTTCTGTCGTAACAGGTTCGTTAAAGTCTCGAAACTGTGTATGTCAACGTAGCTGTTAGACATTATCTAAACAGTTATTAAATACTAAAATGAATTTTCAGAAGTCTTCGAAAAAATTTTATCCACGGGGTGAACCATTAGTCCGTTAATATTTGAAAATGCAGTAATTCGCGGAATGATAGAGAGGTAGAAATTGACACACATACCTGAAACGACACGAGGTTTTATTGAAACCAAATGGGAGTGCAGAAACTGGCAAACCGATGGCTCCCCCCACCCTCCACTTTTTTTGCTTTTTCTGTTCTCTCCCTCTTTTTTTCCCCCTCATCTGTCAGTGTTCTCACATCCCCCTCTCTCCCGATGCCCCTATGCCTCGCTACTCTAGCCGGCCGTGCGGTTCTAGGCGCTGCAGGTTCGAATCCTGCCTCGGGCTTGGATGTGTGTGATGTCCTTATGTTAGTTAGGTTTAACTAGTTCTAAGTTCTGGGGGACTAATGACCTCAGAAGTTGAGTCCCATAGTGCTCAGAGCAATTTGAACCTCCGTACTCTATAGTGCAGTGTTTTCGGTGAGTGTTCAGTGTCGTGCATCGCCTTTTTAAAGTGTTGCGAACAGAAACCAGACTGTTGCCGATTTTTTTTTAAATTGAGGCTGTGTATTTTTTAATCAGCATCACTGACCCTTTGTTTTTTATGATTTCTTTGCTATTTTTCGCCATGTATCAGTTTTAAACAGTCAACGTTTTATCTCCTGTTTTTATTGTTATATCTCCTCATAATGTTTTTAACTTTGCTATAAGCTGCAGAGCCAGCCCCCCCCCCCCCTCTTTCTGGGGCGGAATCGAAATCCAATAAAGAAAAAAAAATAGAGGAAGTCAGATGCGCTAGCATTCGCGGCACTTTAAGGCACTGTTATTGAATATTCCCTGTCAGAATGGAGACTCCGGTACTACGGCTTTACGATTAGATCGCCATAAAGAGGGTCTTCGAGTGGGTAAAAGTCCTGTGACAAGTATCTCTGTGAAGAAAATGATCACGAAGTTGGAAGACACGTCTTGTTCAGGCGATAGGTCCCACAGTGGGCAACAAGACACAAGTGATACCGCTATTCGGGCAGTTCGGACAGAAGTAGAGGCTTCAGCGCTTCACCTCCATGTGGCGAAATCGGCGCTCGTGACGTCGAACGTCTTACCGGCTTTCCACGCAATACTGTTTGGAAAGCACTAAGACGTAACGTCCAGTGCTTCTCCGTACAAACACAAGCGTCATTATGAACTGTCAGCCATTGCTTTTGTGAGGCAGAGAACATCTGGAGAAAGATAACGACTGTTTGTCTAACGTGTTGTGCGGCGACGAACCCCATTCACACTCCGAAAGTCTGTCAGCGCCCACATCTGAAGATTTTCGGCTACCGAAAGTCCTACAGCTGTCGTGGAAACTGTTGTGTCTAGACAAGACAGCCTAGACACAATGAGAGGAACCCGAAAGGCACGCGCTAAGCTAAAGCAGGATGGCGTGAGGTCTGAAACAGGATAAGTAATGAATGCTATAAAGAAAAGTACGTAGCTGCTGGAATACTTAACTTTAATCCATCCTTTTGGTACATCTGGAGATTGTGGCGATACAAGTGAGACTCTTTAGATACATGCAAGGTTACAAATGGCGCCTTGCTAGGTCGTAGCCATGGACTTAGCTGAAGGCTATTCTAACTATCTGCTCGGCAAATGAGCAATGCTTGGTCCATGTAGTCGCTAGCAAAGTCGTCCGTACAACTGGGGCGAGTGCTAGTCCGTATCTCGAGACCTGCCTTGTGGTGGCGCTCGGTCTGCGATCACACAGTGGCGACACGCGGGTCCGACATGTACTAATGGACCGCGGCCGATTTAAAGCTACCACCTAGCAAGTGTGGTGTCTGGCGGTGACACCACAGAAACCCCATTGAATGACGAGAAAGTCACGATGTGGTGTGGATTTACCACATCAGTCGTGACCGGATCCATTTTCTGCGAGGAAATGCGAGACCCTGCGTTTCAAATTATCAGCGTGCCAGGTGCGAGGCACACTGATATGTCACATGATGGCACCATCCCTAGAATATCTGATAGACACCTGCTAGTTTGGTGAGGATCAAGTGCCGAGTCGTCACTTAAACGTCATGCTTGGCCTTCTATGTCCCTATACCTCATCCTGATTATTGGTTATGCCGTTACCTAAAGTTGTAAGTTCAAAATGACACTGAGCACCATGGGACTGCTACGGTCGCAGGTTCGAATCCTGCCTCGGGCATGGATGTGTGTGATGTCCTTAGGTTAGTTAGTTTTAAGTAGTTCTAAGTTCTAGGGGACTGATGACCATGGAAGTTAAGTCCCATAGTGCTCAGAGCTATTTGAACGAACTATGGGACTTAACATCTGAGGTCGTCACTCCGCTAGAACTTGGACGTACTTAAACCTAACTAGCCTAAGAACATCACACACATCCATGCCCGAGACAGGATTCGAACCTGCGACCGTAGCAGTAGCGCGGTTCCGGACTGAAGCGCCTACAACCGCTCGGCCACCGTGGCCGGCAATGTAGCAAGTCTACCACGGTAGTCTGACCTTATTAAGGATGCTAAATGTAAATATCTGACGGCAGTTTCTCACCATACTTACTGGTATGCTGTACAGTGCTGTTCACAATACTAATCCTCGATAGCGATGAATGGCGGCTGCAATATTGATCATTTGTTATAAGGAACATCATCTTTGCTAAGAATCAGATTTCTACAAATTATTGCTTTTTTATCACATGAAGGGCCATCTCTTGATCTTTTTTTCACTTTTTTTATTACAATAAAACCTAATTGCCGTTTCAAAGATATATTTCAAGTTTTACTTCTCTACCTACATTACTGAGTGAACTATTGAATTTTCAAGTGTGAACGGACTTTTGGTTCACTTTGCAAATAAATGTACGTATAAATAGAACACTAATCACTGGTAACCGATGAGTCGTTTTACAATAAAGCTACTAGCGTCAGTACCGGCCGGAGTGGCCGAGCGGTTCTAGGCGCTACAGTCTGGAACCGCGCGACCGCTACGGTCGCAGGTTCGAATCCTGCCTCGGGCGTGGATGTGTGTGATGTTCTTAGGTTAGTTTGGTTTAAGTAGTTCCAAGTTCTAGGGAACTGATGACCTTAGAAGTTAAGTCCCATAGTGCTCAGAGCCATTTTTTTACTAGCGTCAGTGATTTAGGTAGGTCGGATATTCTGAGACATTTCAACTTGCACTTGAGAATGGCTATAACGCTGAAATCAAGACCGTATAAAGTAAATAAATAGTAATTTACAGTTTAATTGCTCATTTTTTTTCGAAAAGTGTTGCGTAGGTAGCGGGATTCGGCGTTTCCGCGAACTCGTATACTCGCTGTCTCCTTGCTGAGCGAGCCGGTCGGAGTAGCCGAGCTGTTCTAGGCGCTACAGTCTCGAACCGCGCGACCGCTACGGTCACAGGTTCGAATCCTGCCTCGGGCATGGATGTGTGTGATGTCCTTAGGTTAGTTAGTTTTAAGTAGTTCTAAGTTCTAGGGAACTGATGACTTCAGAAGTTAAGTCCCATAGTACTCAGAGCCATTTGAACCATTTGCTGAGCGAGTCGAGTCCACTTGTGCCCAAAAACAGACTCGTGTGACGAATGGGCAGCGACGGAGACCCACGCGTCTGATCTACGGACACACGCAGACGGCGAATTCGGAGATGACGTCACAGGGTTCGCTGGCGACTTTAAAACGAGTACACGGAGCTCATTTACGAACTCCAAGGCGGTCAGGCGGCGACACGTCCCAGGCATGCAGTATCGCGGGTTTAGCAGGGAGGTGCATGAGTCACGTTTTGGCCCGGTATCATGTAGAGGCGATGGACCCCTAAAATAGATACCTTAGGGGTTGCGAAGCAACTCAAATCGCTTGATACGGGCAAGTGTTCAGATTGCATACCGATTAGGTTCCTTTCAGATTACGCTGATACAATAGCTCCCTACTTAGCACTCATATACAACCGCTCGCTCACCGATAGATCTGTACCTACAGATTGGAAAATTGCGCACGTCGCACCAGTGTTTAAGAAGGGTAGTAGGAGTAATCCATCCAGGGAAGCGTCCTGGGACCTCTGCTGTTCCTGATCTATATAAACGACCTGGGTGACAATCTGAGCAGTTCTCTTAGGTTGTTCGCAGATGATGCTGCGATTTACCGTCTAGTAAGGTTATCCGAAGACCAGTATCAGTTGCAAAGCGATTTAGAAAAGATTGCTGTATGGTGTGGCAGGTGGCAGTTGACGCTAAATAACGAAAAGTGTGAGGTGATCCACATGAGGTCCAAAAGGAATCCGTTGGAATTCGATCTCTCGATAAATAGTACAATTCTCAAGGCTGTCAATTCAACTATGTACCTGGGTGTTAAAATTACGAACAACTTCAGTTTGAAAGACCGCATAGATAATATTGTGGGGAAGGCGAGCCAAAGGTTGCGTTTATTGGCAGGACACTTAGAAGATGCAACAAGTCCACTAAAGAGACAGCTTACACTACACTCGTTCGTCCTCTGTTAGAATATTGCTGCGCGGTGTGGGATCCTTGCCAGGTGGGATTGACGGAGGACGTCGAAAGGGTGCAAAAAAGGGCAGCTCGTTTTGTATTATCACGTAATAGGGGAGAGAGTGTGCCAGATATGATACGCGAATTGGGATGGAAGTCATTACAGCAAAGACATTTTTCGTCGCGGCGAGATCTATTTACGGAATTTCAGTCACCAACTTTCTCCTCCGAATGCGAAAATATTTTGTTGAGCCCAACCTACATAGGTAGGAATGATCATCAAAATAAAATAAGAGAAATCAGAGCTCGAACAGAAAGGTTTAGGTGTTCGTTTTTCCAGCGCGCTGTTCGGGAGTGGAATGGTAGAGAGATAGTATGATTGTGGTTCGACGAACGCTCTGCCAAGCACTTAAATGTGAATTGCAGAGTAATCATGTAGATGTAGATGTAGATCGCTATTGAGATGTTGTAGTATAGGTACAGAAACTTCCAACCCTTTTATCCAGAGTTACAGTCAAAGTTTCACAGATGGGTTCGACTGTCAAGACGGTAAGTGACAAGTGCACCGTGCCCTCCATGTAAACATTTATGACGCAGCCGTCAACCGAATAGCGTGGCCTGCGCTGTTTAACCATAGCAACCCGACTGATCCTGCGTGGAAGCATTCGACACGTGCTACCGGTCGTCCGACTTGTGTGTAGCAAGCCAAGGAGGATCCAAGTATATCACAAAGAACTGGATGTTGCATGGTGTTGAATTTTCTACTTCTACATCTACATTTACATACACATTCCGCAAGCTACCGTACGGTGCGTGGCGGAACGTACATTGTACCGCTACTAGTCATTTCGTTTTCTGTTCCACTCGCAAATATAGCGAATGACAAACCAATATCTAAATGCGTCCGTCTGAGCCCTAATTTCTTGTATGTTGTCTTCGTGGTCCTTACGAGAAATGTATGTTGGTGGTAGTCGAATCGTTCTGCAGTCAGTTTCAAATGCCGATTCTCTAAATTTTCTCAGTATCGTTCCTCGAAAAGAACGCCGCCTTTCCTCCAGCGATTCCCAATTGAATTCCCGAAGCATCTCCGTAATACTCGTGTGCCGCTCGAACCAGTCGGTAGCAGATCCAGCAGCCCGCCTCTGGATTGCTTCGATGCCTTCCTTGATGATGTATCTACATCTATTGGACGAATCTTACCAAAACAAACACTCCAAACCGACGTTTCACGTAAGTCACAGGCAACGAAAATCTGTAACGCAACCATCTCTCTGTGGCGTGTTCATTATTATGTATTATTTATATTTTAGGACAATTAATCTGTAAAAAACCATAACACATGCCATAAAGAAAGCGTGTAAACCGTCTGAGGATGAATCACAACAATTCGAAACCGGTAACGGTACCCTTTGAATAAAGGAACTGAAAGTAAATTTGCGGTTGGTTGCTGTCCCAACACCATCAACATTTGTCTTCAAACAACAGCCACGGTCTCCATCATGTCATGTCATCATATGACAAAATTGCGTTCCTTTAGTCTGTCCTGATGCGGATCCCAAACACCCGAGTAATCACTAGCGTCTTATAAGCAGTCTAGCTCACAGATGAACCACACTTTCCCGAAATTCTCCCGATAAACTGAAGTCGACTGTTCGCCTTTCCTACCACAATCGTCACACGCTCGCTCCATTTGCAACGTTACGCCCAAATATTTAAACGACGTGACGGTCTCAAGTAGGGCACTACTAATGTATCCGAACGTTATGGGTTTGTTTCTCCTACTCATCCGCATTTACTTACTTTTTTTTTTTACTTTTAGAGCTAGCTGCCATTCATTACACCAACTAGAAATGTTGTCTAAGTCACTCAACTTCGACAGCTTCCCGTGTACCACAGCGTCATCAGCTGACAGCTGCAGATAGCTGCCGACCCTATCCGCCAGGTCATTTATGTATATAGAAAATAGTTGGGTCCTCGTACACTTCCATGGGACACTCCCGAAGATACCCTTGCCTCTGATGAACACTCGCAATGGAGGACAACATAATGAGTTCTTTGTTATCCAGCTTCAGATTTCTATTTCACAGATTTGTAAAGATCTGTATTTTGAACAGTCTGTTTTTATTTTGACTATTGTTTGTTTTTATTTCACAGTAAACGTCATTTATTCCTTCGACACCTTTGACTTCTTGAATCGATATTGATGCGCAAAAAACTATTCTGGCTGGCAGATCCCGCAGATTGTGTCGCGAAATTTTCTGATGATGGTATGCATTGCACCATTTTTGCTAATGATTATCTGTTAGTAAAAGACACAGGGATTCAAAAAGCAGTCGGGAAGTAAGCATACTGGAAATGAAGCTCAAGTAAAAATACTTGTTCTGGTTTCGATTAACCCTCCGACATACAGTTTCAACCTAGCAGACAGTTTCCTGATTCAAATTTGTTAACATAGAAGTTTCATACAGAAACTATCATTTAAAAAACAAGTTACATCCTTACATGTTCTAAGATTTACGCGTTTTACGCTTTGTATGTGAAAGGTAATCTCGGAAACTACGGTAGGTGCTTCATACCGTTTTCATTATTACACAGATTGATTCACGAGGATGGTTTGTAAGTCTACTACGCTAAGTCATACAAGCCACCCAGCATTAGCTACTTGATGCTGCTCGCATGAAGCGTGGTCTGGTCGCTGTTATTCTGTATATAAAAACACTCTTCTCCATCATTGGGTGTGGAAGCCTAGAGGTGACTACTGTCCGCAGCTAAGTAAAACGCGACGGTGAGTGCACGACACAAAATAGTAGGTACTGCTCTAAAAATATTTTCATCACTGCAAGTGATCGCCACTGTATCAGTACTGACGTGGTGAAGCTCAACAGATGTCTATATATTAAATCGTATCACCAAGGCATTCATTCTTCGGAAATAAGCTCTGTCATCGTTTGTGAGTACATGATATTTAGCTGCTGCATCAGTAATTTACTAATACTTTAATTGGGTATGAAACTATTGAATTGTGCTCTTTCGTCACTACGCTCGTTTCGTTTTATACTAGTGCTTTCTCCTCCGTTATTTGCATTCAGTGTGGATGCGATGTCTGCATGTCTGTTTCGCCGGAATTATCCTCTTTCTCACTGGTGCTACAAATAAAAAAAAAACGAGATATTGCGAGACTATAAACGCCAGCAATGAAACACAACAAGGGAGACAATCTAGTCTACAGCTAGGGAGATATTTTTCGGACGCCAATAACACTGAGAATGGGCAACTTTGGGGTGGAAAGAAGTGAGGGGGACAGTGGAAGGGCTGCCATCCCAAATCCCGCCCACACCCCGCCTCAACCCTTGCAGGCATTCTTCTCAATTGCCGACTATAAAGGGCATTCCCAATGAAAGCCAGTAGTGAGAGAACATCAGTAATAAAATAAAGCCATCAAATCGTATTTCAGAAAGCTCAATGGCACTTATTGTTCATATTCGGAAAAACAGTTTTTTGAAGCTAGTTACTGTTGAAACAAAATGCACATTAAAGTTAATATATGTGCTCAGAAAGCTGTGTGGTGTACATGTAAGTGTCACAAAAATTTATGTAGCCTCAAAAAGCGTGAATACAGAAACCAGTCCACAGAATACGTCTTCGCACCTGTAAGTGCATTGGACGTTCTCTATTACTTTATCTAGCGTAATACGCCTCAGAATTAGATCACTTTTATTTTATGAATACTTTAGGACATACAGCAACTGGCCACTTTATTGTGTATTTTTATTTATGACGATGCCTGTTTCCTGATATTGCCCATCATCGGATAGCGCAATGCATATTTAAATCTTCAGTCAGCACAGTGTCAAAAACACAGACTGCAATTTAAATGCAGCAGTTGCCTTGTGCAGATGGATAACTTAAAGTTGAGGATCAGTTTTTCGAAATGTCCAAGAGAGTTGGTGCCGCCCTAAACATTTTGTTCACATATCGCCACTCATCTTCATGAAGCGTCAGGAGTATTCGACAAAATGCCTTGTGATATATTCCCTTATATTTTCAATAGCACAGAGATCATCAAAAATTTGTGAAACATGACAATAGTTGAGGTGACATCAAAACGTGCGCACAGCAGAAAGAAGTGACCAAACGCTGTCCAAGGGATAGGACAGAAATAAAAGTCGACTCTGGAAGAAATGAACAATTGTCCTGAGGTCTATGGGACTACATAATTGATTTCCTGAAGCAGTAGTGATTAAAGTGCAATTAATTAGCTGGAAGACAGAGTTAGTAAGGATAAATAAAAACTAAGTTCCATAAAACTGTGTACATGTACATGAAGAGGCGATTCACTCTGCATCAGTTCAAATAAGAAGTTTATCAATCTTTTGCTTCATATGATTGTGTTTCAGGGTATGTAACTCCAAGACGTGTGGAACGTCTTAGCAAGCGACCAAATGTGACTTACCAGGAGTATGATATTGGCATCGTTAAGTTAAAACGAAGACGATTTCATCTGTATCCACGTTCATGATGAGGATTTGTTAAGTTCGTCCACGTGTCACGGTTCCGGTGTATAGACACACATCTTCTTGTTGTTGTTGTTATTGTGGTCTTCAGTTCGAAGGCTGGTTCGATGCAGCTTCCATGCTACTCTATCCAATGGAAAGCTCTTCGTCCCTGAATAATAATTGAAACTTACATCCTCCTGAATTTGCTTAACGTATTCAACTCTTGGTCTCCCTCTACGATTTTTATCCCCCACACTTCCCTCCTATACTAAGTTGGTGATCCCTTGATGTCTCGTAATGTGTCCTATCAACCAATCCTCTCTTCTTGTCAGGTTATCCCACATATTTCTTTTCTCCGCAATTCTGTTCAGTACATCCTCATTAGTTACGTGATGTATCCATTTAATATCCAGCATTCTTCTGTAGAACCACATTTCGAAACCTTCTTGTCCAAACTATTTATCGTCCATGTTTCACTTACATGCATAGCTACACTCCATACAAATTATTTCAGAAGAGAATTCCAAACACTTAAATCTATACTCGATTTCTCTTACTCGGAAGCGCTTTTATTTGCATTGCCAATTTACATTTTATATCCCCTCTACTTCGGGCATCATCAGATATTTACACATGATGATTTTTTTATGAGGACCATGATGACAAGACGGCTTCAAGGACACGTAACATCCCCCAGTGCAGATTCGACAGCTGTCCTTAGAGCTGCCATAGTTAAGGGTGTGGGGGTGCTGAGCGGTGGGCTGGTGGGCCCGGTGCAAACACTGTTGACAGTTAAGAATCACTTTTATTGACTCTCCATGTAGACTTCAAGAAGAATATAATAATTCCAATCCCAAAGAAAGCAGATGTTGACAGATGTGAAAATTACCGAACTGTCAGTTTAATAAGCCACGGCTGCAAAATACTAACACGAATTCTTTACAGACGAATGGAAAAACTGGCAGAAGCTGACCTCGGCGAAGATCAGTTTGGATTCCGCAAAAATTTTGGAACACATGAGGCAATACTGACCCTACGACCTATCTTAGAAAACCTACGTTTCCAGCATTTGTAGACTTAGGGAAAGCTTTTGACAATGTTGACTGGAATACCCTCTTTCAAATTCTGAAGGTGGCAGGGCTAAAACGCAGGGAGCGAAATACTATTTGCAATTTGTACAGAAACCAGATGGCAGTTATAAGAGTCGAGGGACATGAAAGGGAAGCAATGGTTGGGTTGTAGCCTCTCCCCGATGTTATTCAATCTGTATATTGAGCAAGCAGTGAAAGTAACAAAAGAAAAATTCGGAGTAGGAATTAAAATCCATGGAGAAGAAATAAAAAGTTTGAGGTTCACCGATGACATGTAATTCTGTCAGAGACAGCAAAGGACTTGGAAAAGCAGCTGAACGGAATGAACATGGTCTTGAAAGCAGGATATAAGGTGAACATCAACAGAAGCAAAACGAGGATAATGGAATGTAGTCGAATTAAATCGGGTGATGCTGAGGGAATTAGATTAGAAATGAGTGGCTTAACGTAGTAAATGAGTTTTCTTATTTGGGGAGCAAAATAACAGATGATGGGCGAAGTAGAGAGGATATAAAATGTAGGCTGTCAGTGGCAATGAAAGCATTTCTGAAGAAGAGAAATTTGTTCACATCAAGTATAGATTTAAGTGTCAGGAAGTCGTTTCTGAAAGTATTTGTTTGGAGTGTAGCCATGTATGGAAGTGAAACGTGGACGATAAATAGTTTAGACAAGAAGAGAATAGAAGCTTTAGAAATGTGGTGCTACAGAAGAATGCTGACGATTAGGTGGGTAGATTACGTAACTAGTAAGGAGGTATTGAACAGAACTGGAGAGAAGGGAAATTTGTGGCACAACTTGACTAGGAGAAGTGATCGGTTGGTGGGGCATATTCTGAGGCATCAAAGGATCACCAGTTTAGTATTGGAGGGTAAAAATCGTAGAGGGAGACCAAGAGGTGAACACACTAAGCAGGTTCAGAAGGATGTAGGTTGCAGTAGGTACTGGGAGATGAAGAGGCTTGCACAGGATACAGTAGCATGGAGAGCTGCATCAAAGCAGTCTCAGGACTGAAGACCACAACAACAACATGACGTAGTGAGGCAACCACGCCTCTCTCTGTTGTTCCTGGTCGGCTCTGATGTGTAGGCGACGGCTTCCACACTAGCTGCTGAGCCGGTGCCCTGCGTTGCTGCCAGAAGGCTTGTGGTGGCCGGCAGTCCTCAGAGGCCGTGGCCGTTGGTCTCAGTGGCGCGCCACTCTCTCCTGTGTCGTCGGGTTTGTACGCCCACTCGCTACCCTCGTGTCACCCCCGAGGCAAGAGGTGGCTGGCGCGGAGGCGCCAAATCCCAACTGGAACTTAGCGTGGGTGGCAGCAGGCACGGACAGCAGGTTGGTCGGGCTGTGATAGCGACTACTCTCGACGACGTAGCGCTGGCGACAGGACGATCCCGTCTCGAAACCAGAAGTGCTGCTGGCGATACCCAGTCGTCTCGCTGGCGTCTTCGCGGTGCTGCTGTTGCTCGAAATTCGGACCTATTTATTTGCCTGTAGCCGTCATTTGTCTCACTAAAACCCGCCACCTAGTCCCCATCGCCCACAAAGAGGGATTTCCCATGGTGTGGTGACACCGCCCCGTTGGCTACACGGTTACTGCTCTGCAGTACAGTTTACTTCTGCGCTCGGCTATCCTCGTTTCGCAGTTGCGTCACGCGTCTGTGACCCACATGTGGCCCACACTGGCAGCTAGTGACTCACGGCTGTTAGCAAAACTCTCCGCAGTGGCTTCCACATTGTTTCTCACAAACATTGCTAAGGATGAAATTTTTGCTCAAAGACTGGGTAGTGGCACTACCACATTACTCGATCAATTTTTTTAATAATTCATAAATAAGATAGAAATTAGTGACTAGTTTCTTGTCCGTACGCAATCAAATGAAGGTGAAAAGTACCTGTTTTGCAGTTTGTGAGACGTCTTCTTCAGATTTTCTAATAGTCATCTACCTTCAGATTGTATTGGTGATATCCTTCATATCCCATCCTGTCTTAGTGTTTTCATATCTACATTACTACTAATTGTGTGCTCCTACGATTGATCCCCACTACTATTCGTTCGAGTACCAATTTAACTATTGCTGAATGGCATTGTAGAGGATGATTAAAATAAAACAGCCTTGGAAAATACGAGGGCTATTCGGAAAGTAAGTTCCGATCGGCCGTGAAATAGATACCACTGTAAAAATCTGATGAAGTTTTGCAAAGATGTGTTGGGTACGCCCGTCGATCGCCGCACCTCGCTCGTACCAGTCCTGAGCGTACAGCGAGCACATATAGACGCCTAGGAAATATTGTCCCCTGCCAAGTATGAGGGCCTAGTGAAAAATTTCGCCCGATGTCGTGCAGCCGACATAACATGATTGTCATGCGTCTTGTTCTTCGCGACAATTCTTGGCCCCGTACTCTGCAGGGGCAATGAAGATGCTCCTGCAGCGTTCTCAGTCGGAAGTGTCTCACCATCAACAACGCAGCCCGTAACTGGCTCGTCCTGAGTTTCATCTCTGCTCACATGGACTGCTGGCTATGAAGCCAACATTTTGACACAAACAACGAGCTGTAGACGAGCGTAGAGAATTGGCGGATAGCACAGGCGGCTGCCTTCTAGGACGGGGATATTGGAAAGTTGGTAAAGCTCTACGGCGGATGTCTAACTCGGAGCGGTGACTATGTAGAGAAGCAGCTGTAAGATGTGCGACCGTATTACTTTCCGAATACAACTTGTATTTCATGCACAGTAAGACAGCAACCCAACTTCCATCCTCTGCCCCGGGTGTAGATCATGTCAGTTGGGTTGCGTATCTTGAAATGCATGAAATACTTTCCAAGAATGTTTCATTTTCTCCCTCTTGCAAATATCTCAATAATCTGTCCCTTCTTCACATACGTCTTCCATGAAAATCTTTCTTCGACTACTCTGTTTAGTACGTATCCATTTTGCGCGTTACTTGTCTACTTGATGGCTAACAATCTTCGAAGACGCCAAATTTGAAACATTTCTAGTTTCTTCTTTTAGAATTTGCGCTGGATCATGTTCTACTTCCATATATTGCCCATGACATTGCTATTCTCAGTGAAGGTGAAGAATTACGGAATGGAAGTTACATTCTGCTGATCACAACATGTGGTCTGAGAGTAAACCGAAGAAAGACATTAGTAATGAGAAGTAGCAGAAGTGGGAACAGGGAGAAACTTAACATCAGAATTGCAACCACGAAGTAGGCCAAGTTAACGAAGTTTGCCACCTAGGTGACCAAATAACCTATTATTGAGAGAGCAAGGAGGCCATAAGAGCATACTAGCACTGACAAAAAGGGCATTTCTGGCCAACTGAAGTCTACTAATATCAAACACTGGAAGAAATTTCTGAGAATGTAAGTTTGGAGCACAACGTTGTATGGTAGTAGCCATGGATTAGGGGAAAACCGGAACAGAAGACAGTAGAAGCCTTTGAAATGTGGTGCTACAGATTAATGTTGAAAATTAGGTACACTGATAAGGCAGGGAATCAGAAGGGTCTCTGCAGAGTCGGCGAGGTAAGAAATACACGGAGAACGCTGGCAAGAAGAAGGGACAGGTTGACACTACGACTGTTAATATAACAGGAAATAACTTCCGTGGTGCTAGAGGCAGCTGTAGAGTGTAAAAACAGTATAGGAAGACAGAGATTAGAATATACTAAGGAAATAATTTAGGAGGTCAGTTGGAAGTGTTACTGTTAGGTGAAGAAGTTGGCACAAGAGAGGAATTTGTGGTGGGCGGCATCACACCTGTCAGAAGACTGATGCCTAAATGTGTAATCTTGCTTCGTAGATAGGAAAATCCCTTCACTTCTTCCAGGAAAGACTTATTCCGAATTTGAATATTAAGCAAACTGTTTTTTTTTCCTTTCTTGTACTCCTCATCAACTTCGTCCTTTGCCCTTTAGTCATGTTCTGTTGGGAATATGTTGTCCATCTGCTTACCTTCAGCCAGAAAGTCGTCTTCACCCTCCAGCGTTGGTGGCTCTTTTCCTCGCACGTTGAATGTTCTTGAGAATATCGTTTAACTTCTTTCAGTGCTTATTCCGAATACAAATAGGTTAACACCAGTGATACAGTACAATCCTTCCATGCACAATTGTTAACATGAACGTTCTTGACTTTCAGCTTGTATTATTACCACTTGGATTTAGTATATGTTATTGATTAGTGTCTATCAAATGGTTGAAATGGCTCTGAGCACTATGGGACTTAGCCGGCCGGGGTGGCCAAGCGGTTAAAGGCGCTACAGTCAGGAAGCGCGCGACCGCTACGGTCGCAGGTTCGAATCCTGCCTCGGGCATGGATGTGCGTGATGTCCTTAGGTTAGTTAGGTTTAAGTAGCTCTAAGTTCTAGGGGACTGATGACCTCAGATGTTAAGTCCCATAGTGCTCAGAGCCATTTGAACCATTTGAACCACTATGGGACTTAACTGCTGTGGTTATCAGTCCCCCAGAACTTAGAACTACTTAAACCTAACTAACCTAAGGGCATCACACACATCCATGCCCGAGGCAGATTCGAACCTACGGGCCGGCTAGTGTCTATCATCTGCCTCTATCTGTAATGACTGTCTTCTAGGGCTTATTCTATATTGCACTCAGGAAGGCTTTCGCTAGGTCCACAAATTCTAGGACGGTATCCCGTTTTTTCTTTAGTTTGCGAACCACTATTAAGCGCAGTCAGAAAACCTTCTCTGGTAACTTTTCCTGCGATAAATGCAAACTCATGTACTTCTTGAAATCGTCCTAAAGGTATCACATTTAACCACCAAATCCTAAATTGCGACTTCATGTTCGCCACAAAATTATGCAACTCATTCACTCCATACATGGATAGCTTACGTGGACATTTTTTGAAATCATGGAAGAATGGAACGAGAGAAAGTTATAAATGCGATACGAGGAGAATATTACATTACAGACAGCTGAAAAACTAATGACGAATTCCTGGCATACAGTGTAACGAGGACAAGCGGCTTGTTATAAACGAAATGTCAGATGTGAAGGTAAAACAAATTCCGCTCTGCTAACGATGGAACCATGCAGCCTAATAACCATTACTGGATCACGAACTGATGGATAGTTAATCGTAGGTGGTGACACAGTCCAGAACAGCTGAAGAAGAATGCACAGACAAGTTAGTTACGGGGTAATAATTGAAACTGCAACAAGGAAAATGGGTCACCCAGTTGTGAGTAAGTTAGGAGCCGAGTCGTCTGCCATGGACTTTGCAGTTGACTGCGAAGTTCCGATGGATGTAAAACTACAGGAAAATAAATCTTATAACATAAGCACGTCAGTATATCACGTATGGACTTCGATGGAATAATGAATAACAAGGAGAGGTGGAACCAATAAATTATTGCAGTTTATTGTGATCTGAGCATGTTTCAGCAAGGTTTGCTATAACTATTGTATATAGCAAAGGTCATAGCGCGTCGCTTTGAATTTTGTTTCTCTTTATCTTGGTTTGTCGTGAATTGCTTAAATTTCGTGCCTACCATTATTAATGTTTCGTACGGATGATTTTACGTCTATCTACTGAAAGTACTTTAAGTACACGTTAATAAAAGTAGTCCAATCGATTTTCGATCATTTGGCGACTGTTTTAATTCTTTGATTAACAAAAGTTCTATAATGCCGACCATGTAGAACTAGGCGACTTGCTTATGTTAAATGATTTGAAAATGGCTTGCTCTGAGTCGAGTTAACCTTCCAACCTTGGAAGCATTTTGTATTACTTGTCTTATGTTTTAGTTTTTCAGGTGCAATCAGCGGAGCGAAAACACTCTGCGCGTGCTTATTAACAATTCCTTCATCAGCGCTTCTTTCGAGTGAAATGTAATTTCCGCTTCTTATTTTGTGCACGTGTCTGCTGTAATTTACCAGCGTAGCCTCATTTATGAGCAGCAATTTCAACTCCTATGAACTTCTCCGTGAGGAAAGATTCCCACAACTTCTAGACCCAAACTTTGTTAGCCGTTCTCTGAGATGTACCAAATGGCTCTCCTCGGGCCCCACTCTCTCTCTTTCTTCTCAACTTTTCTTCCATCGCAAGAATATGACTTAAATATTACATGGCCGGAACACGGAAACATATGGAGTGCAGCTACACCGCTGTCCACGTGGTTTATACAGGCGTCCGGACTCTTGAGATGAACGACCTATTGTCTAACGAACACCCATTCTAGTAGTCAGTGTTTCTGGGGGAGCTTTTGTGGAAAAAGAAATTAAGTTAGAATATCGCCGTCTTAATTTAATTTACTTCAGGGATGGAAATGTTTTATCAGATGTGGTCTGTGTGGTTCCAGATTTACAGGGTAATGAAATACCTGTGAACCATACGTTTTCGTTATTTCCACTCTTACGTCCCTGTATTGTAATTCGAGCACAGTTGGTTCTCTTCAGCTGCACACGGCACCTTCACTCTGCGGTGTGGTGGTGCCGAAGTTGAAAGTAGCCTGTTCATTCGCGTTTCCTGCCATTATATTTTGCTTATTTTACCTTTAATAGATCGCGGCGTTTGTCTTGGGAATACTTCACGCGTATCTACTTTCAGCTTCGACTAATCGATATTATCACTGTAAGGAACCTCTTTGCACGGTCGCTGAAGTTACGTATTTTGCATGGTTGAGGATTCAGATTGTTTTTCGACGAATGGGAAGCCTTCGCGTTTTGGAAACGTTCTTTGCAACCGCATTCGCCATTCTAGTGCTGCTTCTAAGCCTAGCTGCAATGTTTGGAGGAATCTTGTTCCGTGTTCCGACTTGGACGACGACTGTCTTTGTCTGGTGGCGGTGTGTGCTGGTGTGGAGATTCTACAATAGTGAAAGAATTGGGTGACAACGTTTCAATTGCTTGCCTTGGTGATGTTTAGGCACTGCTTGGTCGCGATTACTCCGCGATTAGGAATGCGTCCATGTGCTTGCGCGAGGTAGAATGGAAACTCGTAGGTTGCTAATACTTGACTGAATCGAAGCTCATTACAGCCCCATATATTATCTTTCCACTTCGTCGTGTTGTACGCTCAAAGTTGCCACCCTTTTCTAAAGTATAAAATAGTTATTGCTTTGTTCAAAGTCGTGGGCTGGAAACTTGATGGCGCGATTGCTAGTCGTGAACTTCGAGTGCCGGTAAGGACCCACCGGGACTTGTAAATCGTTTACCTGTGTTTATTACAACAAATATGGTTAACAGTCTACTCCATCATCCTTTGTTACTGGCGTGTAATATAGTGCCACGCTGCATGGCCGGCATTTTGGTGTGTATCGTGGTTTCGCTCCACAGCTCATAAATTTTCAGGCTTATCGGAAACGACGTGCTGAGGTGCAGTCACAAAACATTAGTATTAAGCAGCATTTCTTTGGACGCTATCAGGTTTCAGGTACGGACAAGTTAGGTTGACAGGTGATGTTTCAACGTTTGCAGTTTGGTAAAAATCGTGCGCTGTGCTCTCGCAGGCTACTGCGGCGCTAACTGAGAATGGTATTCACAAAGTATGTGTTGGTTGTGGTAGATTAATTATTCTTTGTATCTAAAGTCAGTGATTACAAAGCAGAGGAAACATACTCAGTCGCACAGCTGGACACTATAAGCACAAAGCTAATACTTTTTCAATTTCGGATCACTTTACTGATGAATTGTTAGTCACTGCTTCAGTAGCACCATATATGTATGTTATGTATGTGTGCGTATCGGGCAAACAGAATGTGGAGAGACAAACACCTTGAAACAAGGAACTGTGAATAGAGATATAGTGATGGTATCTTCTTACACTTAGATTATCATAAATTCTTTTTCAGCATTAGTCAATTTCTTCTTTTTCATTTCACGAATTACTCTAGAATCATGTTCCGTCTGTGACAACTGCAGTACTATTTCCATTCATGTATTCGTTTTGCAGGGCCTATGGAAGAATTATTTCAGGATTGCCACACAGCTACTGATGTTTTGATTTTCATTTTGAAGCCAATTGTAGAAGACATAATTTTCCAGAGCAATCCTTACGCAACACAGAAGGGAAAAATTTTAAATCTAAAGGGACATGAGCTGTTTGCTTTTTTGGGAATTAATTTATTTATGGGTTACCACAAGCTGCCGTCGTGGAGACACTACTGGTCCGCATGTGATGACCTTGGTGTTTCTATTGTAAGGCGATGCATGAGCAGGAACAGGTTTGATTTTATTTTGAGTAATTTACATCTAAATGATAACACAAAAATTCCAGAAAGAAACACTGATAAATTGTATAAAATACGCCCGCTTCTGACTGCTTTGAATAAGCAATTTATGTCCATATACAGGGGCACTAGAGAAGTCAGTATTGATGAATCAATGATTGTCTTCAAGGGAAGAAGTAGCATAAAGCAATATAATCCATTAAAACCAATAAAAAGAGGCTATAAACTATGGGCAATTTGTGATCAAAAAGGATACAAACTCAATTTTGAAGTGTGTCAAGGTATAAATGAGACACTGGAGAAGGACTTTGAAGGGTACGGTTTAGGGGAGAGAGTAGTACTGAAATTGTCTAAACCGTATTGGGGTCAATACAGAAAATTGTACTTTGTCAATTTTTTTACTTCTATTCCACTTTTGGAGAAATTAAAATCCGTAAATACATTTGCCTGTGGAACAATTAGAACAAACAGGAAAGGTTTGCTAGCGAATTTATCTAAAGCGAAGTGTCTAAAGCGTGGGGAATCAAGTCACAGAGTGCCATCTTTAGACCTAACAGTATTTCAATGAAGGGACGATAAAGTAGTGTACTTTGCGTCAAACTTCCATGGCACTGAACAGAGCGTAGTGCCAAGAAAACAGAAAGATGGAACTAGCATGACTATACCACGCCCATTATTGTATGTGACTACAATAAAGACATGGGTCGTGTGGATCATGCAGACAGATTACGTTCAACTTATGGTCTTGACAGGCGAACAAAGAAATGGTGGCACCGTCTCTTCTGGGGAGCTATAGAAATTGCTTTTATCAACGCTTCCGTCATTTTCAGTGATCTACATGGGGCACTTCCACTACCGGAATTCAGGCGTGCTGAGGCACTAGGGCTAATGAATGAACAGCAAGTGCCAAATCTCAAAAAGAGAAACTCTGGTAAAGATGAAATAACTCCCCCAAAGAGAAGGAAAGATAACTTTTCTGTTCCTAAGGATGTACGTTTTGGCAACCAGGGAAACCATTTTGTAGTGTTCAGTTGTAAGAGAGGACGATGCGAAATGTGTGCGAAAAATAAAATTCAGTCCAGACCACATTCACAATGTAGTACATGTAAAGTGTATTTGTGGTGTAATGAGAAAAAGAACTGTTTCCTACAATTTCATGAGGTATCACTAAATATGTGATATGTATATACTGTCAAAAATGTATAGCTAAGTTACTATGTATTATGAAGTTGCTCTAGAAGGTAAATTTATGCGACATTTTTTTAAAAAATCATAAATATCATATTTTAGTTCATTAATATTCTAATCTAAAAATATCTCATATTTATGTGGAATAAAATACGAGTTATAAAAATTGGAGCATTTTTCTGCGTTTGTTGTGATTCTGTCCATGCAGTCTGACGGTACTTCTGAGTACCAGGAGTGAAAAAAGTTGTAAAAAATAAAATAAAATTTTACAAAACATGCTACCGTCAGCCAGTCGGAGTGGCCGTCCGGTTCTAGGTGCTACAGTCGGGAACCGAGCGACCGCTACGGTGGCGAGTTCGAATCCTGCCTCGGGCATGGATGTGTGTGATATCCTTAGGTTAGTTAGGTTTAATTAGTTCTAAGTTCTAGGTGACTGATGACTCAGAATTGAAGTCGCATAGTGCTCAGAGCCATTTCCTACAGTCATTTGAGACTACAATAGCATAAATTCTGCAAAGAAAATGTTAAAAAGTTAATTTTTTCTTATGTCAGGAAACGAAGGGTTTGTAAAATGTAAGTCCGGATGTATGAGCCGTACCAAATTCGGTTGGTATGGGCCATACTTGTATAATAAAGAAAATGCTATCTTCGTTTTTGGGGCACAATGAAAAGATTCAAGAAGCATTTTGGCAATGGGGCTCGAGGGGAGCGGTCAGAGAATGGAATGATGCAAGCGGTTTCAAGTGTTTTGGAAACGCAAAATGACCGAAACTGTGGTGTCGAACATTTTAATGTCCCTAGAACCACGCTGAAACAAGATTTAAATCGATTGTAGAGCATCAGCAGACGTCTATGACACCTCATATGGGGTTTCTGAAACCAGCATTGTTTATGGGTAATTTGTTCAAGAAGACTATGTAACCACCCACCTTACTGATCGGTTAATGTGATAATATAATCGTGATACGAATGCCTAGTGAACTTTATTTGTGACAAGGATTTCGTCTTCGAGGACAATTTGATTGGTTAGTGGAGAGACGTGTACAACAAGCCGTTCTAAAGAACAACCTATTCGAGTCCTGCACTTTCTACTTATAGGATTATCTTTAACCCTTAACACAGTGCGATCATTCACATAAGATACGGCACGAAAAGGGTGCCACATGACTCAAAGACTCCACAACTAATCCTACTGAAATAACACAGTAATCAATTAACACTGTCGGCATAAAAATTGTGCTCTGTCTCCTATCTGATCAATATTGCGAATAACAACAAATACGTAACAATTTGGCTGTACATGCAGCAGCAGAAGGTTGACAAACGTTTCTGACAACACAACACGTTACGAAATAATAACGAATGAAGGAAGCAATTACCTTCTCTCGTTAATACTCAGATATGTTGGTTTGGAAGAAATATTTAAGCTCGTCGTTGCAAAGTGAATAATTTACAGTAAAATCTGTTTTGTTACGACAGTAATTTATGTAACCTTGGATTAACGTTTCCTAATGTGCAATAGATTACTGCCAAGATGAGAAACATAGATGTAGCAAAACAGCTCAAATCACTTAATAAAGGCAAGGACTCCGGTCCAGACTGCATACCAGTCAGCTTCCTTTCACAGTATGCCGATACAATAGCTCCAGATTTATCAATTATATACAACCGATCGCTCACAGAAAGATCCGCACCTAAACACTGGAAAATTGCTCAAGTCACACCAATACCCAAAAAGAGAAGTAGGAGCAATCCGCTGAATTACGGGCCCAGATCACTAAAGCCGATTGGCAGTAGGGCTTTGGAACATACACTGTGTTCCAACATTATAAAGTACCTCGAAGAAAACGATTTATTGACACACAGTCAGCACGGATTCAGGAAGTAATAAGTGCTATCGACGGGGGATGTCAAATTGATTCCTATTTTTAGATTCCAAAAGGCTTTCGTCACCGTTCCTTATAAGCGTATTCTAACCAAACTGCGTGCCTATGGGATATTGCCTTAGTTGTGCTATTGGATTCGCGGTTTCCTGTCAGAAAGGTCACAGTTCGTAGTAATATACGGAAAGTCATCGAGTAAAACAGAAGTAATATCCGGAATTCCCCAAGGAAGTGTTATAGGCCCTCTAGTGTTCCTGATCTACACTTACGACATAGCAAGCAATCTGAGTAGCCCTCTTAGATTTTTAGCAGATGATGCTGTCATTTACGGTCTTGTGAAGTTATCACATGGTCAAAATTAATTGCAAAATGATTTAGATACGATATCTGTATGGTGCGAAAAGTGGCAACTGACCCTGAATAAAGAAAAAAGTGTGAAGTTAGTCACATGATTACTAAAATAAATCCGCTAAATTTCGATTACGCCGCTAAATTTCGATTACGCGATAAGTCATAGAAATCTGGAGGTTGTAAATTCAGGTACATACTTAGAGATTACAATTACAAATAACCTAAATTGGAACGATCACATTGATAATACTGTGGGTAGAGCAGATCAAAGACTGCGATTCATTGGCAGAAGACTTAGAAGGTGCAGCAGGTCTACTAAAGAGACTGCTTACACCACGCTTGTCCGCCCTATTCTGGAATACTGCTGTGCCGTGTGGGATCCGCGTCAGGTGGGACTGACGGATGACATCGAAAAAGTACAAAGAAGGGCAGCTCATTTTGTATTATCGCGAAATAGGAGAGATAGTGCCACGGGCATGATACGTGAATTGGAGTGACAATCATTAAGACAAAGGCGTTTTTCGTTGTCACGGAATCTTCTCACGAAATTTCAATCACCAGTTTTCTCCTCCGTTTGCGAAAACATTCTGTTGGCACCCACCTACACAGAGAGAAAGGATCATCGCGATAAATTAAGAGAAATCAGGGCTCGCACAGATAAATTTATGTGCTCGTTTTTCTCGCCCGCCGTTCGGGAGTGGAACGGTAGAGAGACAGCGTGAAGGTGGTTCATTGAACCCTCTGACAGGCACTTTATTGTGAATAGCAGAGTAATCACGTAGACGTAGACGACTCATGAAAATCGCAGACTAGGTGGTTTGAACAGATTGTAATTAATGTGAACAATGAGTGCATCAAATAAGGAACTGTTGGCTTTCAACAGATTGACAACAGCGAGTTACGGAACAAGCCAATATACAATAGCATTATTATAATAGACACAGACGTGAAATATGTGAACTTAACTTCTTCTTTTCTTCGAATTGCAATTGCCAGAATTATTTTGTCTTCACTCATTTAGCAAGAATGACTTTGCCTCTAAATATTGAACAACACTTGTAGTTTATTGAGGATACATTATTAATTACCTTCAGTTATCATTTTAGCCAATAGACAAAAATGGCAAAGATTTTTAACACTTTTATTTTAGATTTTTAAGCAACACTTCTCGGTTATTCAATGATAGGAAAGGAATGGAAGCCTAATTAGGTGAAAATGACTGGGGATAATGACAAGATCGGGTACTGACAGTCTTATGTACAACGCTCATAATTGAATTAAAGTTCAATGAGAATGCCCCTGGTAATGCTTGACAAGTTTTCTAATATGAAAGAATATAAAAAAAACCTTATAGTTTGTTGTAGATGTTAAGCCGTCGTGTTCGTTGTCATCTGCAATGCTCCCAATGCTCCACGTAATACTTATTGATTCTAATGACCATTTACTGGGCAGGGGCTCAATGTTATTGCAGCCTCTAACATCTGCCCACACGCGTCACGCTCCCGGTGCCTCCCTAACACTAGCCGCGCCCTACATACGCCCGACAGTGCACGCCACTTGCGAGAGCTCGTTCTCACGCCTCACTACCGAGTGAGTTTCGTGGGCGCTCTGCTGTGACGTCACACTCTCGCCTAGAGACAGCAGTCCTGCGTGTGTCTTTACTCTCTGCCAACGATATTGCTTTTGCTAACTTCCCTACTGGCATTAACCCAGACTAAATACTCATAACATAAAGTAATTTATACAAGATGCAGCACATATCACATTTCTAATTAACACTTGGCGTCTAAAGATTTACAGAATGAAGGAAGTGCTTCATTTTCCAGTAAACATAATCGGCAAAACATTTTAGGTATCACATCTGTATTATGGTGTCACAACTGGACCCAAGTGTGAAAGATACGAGCGCGGGGCACATGAATTTGCGGACACTGCAGATTCATTGTTTACACGGAAAACAGTGTTATTTTACTTTGTTAGAAAAGTATTATTTAGCTAACTTGCTTCGTACGAAAGGACCAAAATATTATTTGCCATAGCAATATTTACGTTTCTGTTGTATGTTTTAAATTTTTCCATTGCGTTGTACTTTAGATGTATAAACAGATTACATTTCCAGAATGAGATTTTCACTCTGCAGCGGAGTGTGCGCTGATGTGAAACTTCCTGGCAGATTAAAACTGTGTGTCGGACCAAGACTCGAACTCAGGACCTTTGCCTTTCGCAGGCAAGTACTATACCCGAGTTCGAGTCTCGGTCCGACACACAGTTTTAATCTACCAGGAAGTTTCAGATTACATTTGTTTGTGAACCACAAAACCACGTTTTAAGAACCTGCATTTAGTTGTATAGCCCATACTACCTGACTCTTTTATAAAAATCTCGAATTGTCTTAGAAAACCTTTACTCCCTGTGTATAGTTTTGATTAGAAATCTTAATTTCAGCATTTACACTAAAACAAATGTTCAAATAAATCTTTTCTGCAGTTCTATCTCTTCTCAAAACAACAGTAAAGGTTTTATACTGAAACCGAGACACGAACTCGGGACCTTTGCCTTTCGCGGGAAAGTGCTCTACCATCTGAGCTACCGAAGCACGACTCACGCCCGGTACTCACAGCTTTACTTCTGCCAGTATCTCGTCTCTTACCTTCCAAACTTTACAGAAGCTCTCCTGCGAATCTTGCAGAACTAGCACTCCTGAAAGAAAGGATACTGCGGAGACATGGCTTAGCCACATCCTGGGGGAGGTTTCCAGAATGAGATTTTAACTCTGCAGCGGAGTGTGCGCTGATATGAAACTTCCTGGCAGATTAAAACTGTGTGCCGGACCGAGAATCGAACTCGGACCGAGTGGCTTTAATGATCAAATACCTTATCAGCTGAATGCTATACAAATTGTTGATTAAATCAGAAAAACTGACCATCTCGTAAACCTTCGTCATGACATTGACGGCTGTCACACATAACGGTGATCAATTCGCTACTTTACGGAGAAGAAACATCGATCTTATGCTTTATCGCCCTTGTCACTCTGATTTATCCTGCGAAAACTTCTTTGTGACGCTGTACGCCAAACAGATGAAAACAGATAAGTAATAATAACAGCAGAAAATGGACAACTCGATTGATTTCGTTATGGATACGAAGGTAGAGCAGAGAATGAGTTGTCGTAAACAGTTAAGTGATGGGTGTTCTAAAACCTGAAAGATTAGAGATAAAACAATCAAACAGGAACACATGATTTTTTTCTCGATTGTTGTTCATGACATGTTCGGAGATAACAGAATGAAGTGAGGTGAAAACAAGGTCAAAGTGGCTGTAAAGGGGCAACATCAAGAGTTGTTAGCGATAAATTTAAGAGTTCAATCGGCATATATGGTTTAAGGAAGGACAATATACTCAGATAATAGTAGGTGATGGTTGTTTCGAAGAACTACATTAAATAAATAAATAACAATTATAATAAGAAAAATATGAATCGATGTATAGCTACATCAAATTCGACTTCAGTAGATAATTGAATTGCATCTATGGATATGGGCTGTGAAGAAAATTAGTTCGTTATGGCTATTAGTAATAAGTAGATTTGTTTATGTACACGACGATAACCACAAACATTCATATCTAATAAGTGAACATTGTGTTGCGTTGTTGGTAGCGTATGTTTTGGCTTCGTCTGTTGTAGCTTCTTATCTTATCAATCACTTAAAAAGTTCTTGGTCGTTGACAGTGTAAATGAAGCACAAAAAATAGATCGCTTCACGTTGCATCGATCACAATCAAGGAAAGAAAGAAGGAGGGGCAACAGAAAAGAAAATAAAAGAATGCGAAGGTAACGACAGGAGAAGAAGCAGAAAGAAGATGTGGAAGGGAAAGAAGATGCAAAAAAGTGGAAAAGTGGACTAAAATGTTGAATAAATAACATGAGACATCGAATAATTATTCTTTGATTAGTTATTTTACGCCTTGACCTCACTTTATTATCTAGGAATAACTTTTTCATTGCTTATATTTACTTTCTCTGTTGCTTGAAGCATGCGATATAGCTTTCTCTCCGATGAACTGCCTTTTGTACACGCCAGTGAATGGCCGAACGGCAGACTCCCATCATGTTGGTATTTCACCTACCCTCACACCGCCTTCCCATCGTTTTGATGGCTTCATCAAAGCTCTCACACAGTTCTACACTGCTCTCACCCAAAGTTTCATGAAAAAATTCATCTTCTTGACACCTATGAACACCCTAGATTAGTGAACCCTGCTGCAGCTTAGCTACAAAAAAAATTTAATGTGGGACTTTTCTGCTGTCTAGTAATTTACTGACAACCCACTCCTCCCTGCCACAGTAAGTTTTCATTCATAGTTGCAATCTAACATTATTTTTCAAATGTCAAAACCCTTAAACACGCTTTCTTTCAATGCTGCTTCTGACAGATGAAGCTTCTCCCAGGGACACTTGGAATATTTACCGTATGACTAGAAAAGCAAATCTAAAGGCTTGTTTATCTTTTCTTTTAGCACTGTTTCAGATCATCATCACATAACAGTATACACTATGTGGTACCCATGATTTATCCTATTCTCAAATTTATTTCCAATATTTGAGATGTGTAGTTTTCATATGAATCTGTGTCATTACTCTGAAGTTTTTTAACCACAAGCTCTCCGAAAATATAACCAAAGTCGGTAAAATCCTTTTTTAATTTTGACTGTTAATTGTTTAAGAATTCCTATCGTATTAGATTTCAGTACAGCAAAAGCATGCGAATATGCCTCTTTCATCAGTATAGCTCCTTAGTCGTTGACATGTGGAATTGAGAATTATACTATCTAATCAAAAGTATTCCGGACAGCTCTACGAAATACGGGATTGGTCACTAGTTGACATGAGAGGTGAACCCGTTGTGTAAAAGGTGTATTGAGTTAACAGAAAATAAGCAACAACATCGGAATGGATGGGTCAGGAGACATCAGTGACTCTTAATATGGACTAGCCAGTAGATATGACCTGAGCAACAGTTCCGTCAGAGACTTTCCAACCATTCTAAACCTGCCGATGTCAATTGGCATTAACGTGACTGTGGTATGGAAAAGCGAAGGAACAAGCACAGCTAAACCAACATCAGGCAGACCTCATACACTGATAAACAGCTAGCGGCTAATGTCACTTAGGGCCGCTGTAAAAAAATCGCCTGAAATCAGAGTAAGGAATGACTCATGGGCTCTAAAGTGCAACCGCTACTTTGGCTAGCTCAATAACTGTGTGTAGCGAGTTGAAAAGAATGGGTTACAGTGGTCGACCACTTCCGCATAAGCAAAACATCTCTGCAGTCAGTGCTAAGCGATGCTGCACGTGATGTAAAGAGCCACACCACTGGACAGTGGATGACTGGAAACGAATGATGTGGAACGACGAACCACGCTTTACCTTGTAGCAATCCAGCCAGCTGTGAAGTGTGGAAGAGATGGCGTTGCAGTAATGGAGTGTTTTTTGTGGTTAGGGTGTGGACCGTTTATTGCTGTTGAGAAAACGCTAAATATGGAAGAATATGTACGCATTTTACAGCTTTGTGTGCAGCGTACAGTAGACGAATAGTCCGGAGACGAAGACTGTATCAGATTGACAAACAACCTTGTCCTAAAGCACCATCTGTGAGGCGATGGTTTGTGGCCACTTGCATTCCTGCAATAAGCTGGCCCGTCCAAAGTGCCGGACTAAACCCCTATATAACTTCTTTGGGATAAGTGACGACGTTGATTTCGCTCCAGACCTTAGCGTCTGATGTTACTACCTTCTGTTAAAGATATTCAAATGCCAAGGTCCCCAAGATCTTTATTTTAAACAACATGTTGTACCTAATACGCCGTTTAAGGTGGATTTTGAATGGACAGACTATGTCAAACTTATGTAAACAGATGTGCTACTGTCTATTGCGTTTTTTGTGACGTTACAATCATCCTTAAGTGGTATATATGTGGACACGGCCACCTACACTAGTTGCTTTATGTTTTTAAATATTTTAGTTATTATTATTATTCTCGAGTCAGAAACATACAAATTTATAGTAGCCATACATACACACACACACACACACACACATATATATATATATATATATATATATATATATATATATATATATATATATATATACGTATGTGTGTGTGACCAGTACTTTGCAAGGCGCTTGGAGTGGCTTGCAGGACATCATTCTTCGTGCTGGATGTAGAGTACAAAGGGCACTGAAGCATGCCGCTTGTGGTTTGTTCTTCTTCACAGTCACTGGACGTGTCTTCTGTTATGAAGCCCCACCTCTTCAGGTTGTCTCTGGATCGTCCAACTCCTGATCGTAATCTGTTTGAAGGTTTACACACTAGCTAGATTTCATTGTGTCCAGATGGTAGTTCTTCAGCTTCTGGCACCCATTCGCGCAGGTGAGGCGTCGACTTCTTCCATAACTCCACCCTTCCCTTCTATGGTGAAACGGTGAGCGTCTCAGATGTCCTTCGTTACGGGATCATTTAGTAATCGCGAAAGCGTTGCGGACGTGACAGATAAACTCCAGTGGAAGACTCTGCAGGAGAGACGCTCAGTAGCTCGGTACGGGATTTTGTTGAAGTTTCGAGAACATACCTTCACCGAGGAGTCAAGCGGTATATTGCTCCCTCCTACGTATATCTTGCAAAGAGACCATGAGGATAAAATCAGAGCGACTAGATCCCACACAGAGGCATACCGACAGTCTTTCTTTCCACGAACAATACGAGACTGGAATAGAAGGGAGAACCGATAGAGGTACTCAAAGTTTCCTCCGCCACACACCATCAGGTGACTGGCGGAGTTTCGATGTGGATGTAGATGTCCTCAGGAACCTCTTTGGCGAGCCCAGCCGTTGCTGTAGTGGATTATGCCGGTGCAGTGGATGGACGCTGTTCTGTTCTGTTCCGCTTTCAGTCTCTCTTTGTGGGCAACAACTTCGCTGCGTACCCACGGTGGCGCTGTTCCAGCCAGGTAGTAGAGCTTATCGGTTGGAGTAGGTCTTAAGCATCCTGCGATCAATCTGCAGGTTTCGTTGAGAGCAGTGGCTACTTGTCTGGCATGGGATGACCTGTACCAGACTGGGAAAGCATATTCAGCAGTAGAAAACCACAGTGCCATTGCAGAAGAGAGAATAGTTTGTGGATCTGAGCCCGGCTGTGTCCCCGCTAGTTTGCGAATTAGATTGTCTCGAGCGGCGACTTTCATTTTGGTGTTCTTGCAGTGGCCGGCCGAAGTGGCCGTCCGGTTAAAGGCGCTGCAGTCTGGAACCGCAAGACCGCTACGGTCGCAGGTTCGAATCCTGCCTCGGGCATGGATGTTTGTGATGTCCTTAGGTTAGTTAGGTTTAACTAGTTCTAAGTTCTAGGGGACTAATGACCTCAGCAGTTGAGTCCCATAGTGCTCAGAGCCATTTGAACCATTTTTTGTTCTTGCAGTGAGTTTTGAATGTCAGAGTTCTATCGAAATTGACTTCCAAGTATTCATGGGCGTGATGATGCTGCAGTTGGATGCCTGACCGTTCAACGTGTAAATCACGATTAGCTTCCCTGTTGCATAGGTGAAAGGCACATACTTGTGTCTTCAAAGGGTTTGGTCTAGAGTTGGTTCCTATTGCAGTAGCTCGTCAGTGTTCTAAGTGCAGTTGTCAGGTTTCTTTCCACTGTTTCAAAGCATGAGCTCTGCGTAGCAAGGGCTAGGTCATCTACATCTACATCCATACTCCGCAAGCTACCTGTCGGTGTGTGGCGGCGGGTACTTTGAGTACCTCTATCGGTTCTCCCTTCTATTCCAGTCTCGTATTGTTCGTGGAAAGAAAGATTGTCGGTATGCATCTGTGTGGGCTCTAATATCTCTGATTTTACCTCATGGTCTCTTCGCGACATATACGTAGGAGGTAGTAATATACTGGTCGACTCCTCGGTGAAGGTATGTTCTCGGAACTTCAAAAAAAAAAAAAACGTACGGAGCTACTGAGCGTCTCTCCTGCAGAGTCTTCCACTGGAACTTATCTATCATATCCGTAACGCTTTCGCGATTACTAAATGAGCCTGTAATGAAGCGCGCTGCTCTCCGTTGGATCTTCTCTATCTCTTCTATGAATCCCATCTGGAACGGATCGCACACTGGTGAGCAATATTCAAGCAGTGCGTGAAGAAATGTACTGTAACCTACTTCCTTTGTTTTCGGATTACATTTCCTTAGGATTCTTCCAATGAATCTCTGTCTGGCATCTGCTTTACCGATGATCTACTTTACGTGGTCATTTCATTTTAAATCACTTCTATTGCCTAGGGGTATGAAAGGCAAGCAGTGGTTGGGAAGGGAGTGAGACATGGTTGTAGCCCATCCCCGATGTTATTCAATCTGTATATTGAGCATACAGTAAAGGAAACAAAATAAAAGTTGGGAGTAGGTATTAAAATCCATGGAGAAGAAATAAAAACTTCGAGGTTCATTTGCATATAAGAATCTCTTCGAGCCCAGTGTCAATGGCTGGTCGTTAGTATAAATGTCGAAGAGGAGTCAAGACACTTCCCTGAGGCAGACAATTTTTCTGCGCTCTCCAGCGACTGAATTGTCCTTGAAATTGAACAAAAATTTTAGTTATGACAAACTTTTAGTAATGCGCTGTTTTAGTCCACTTGACAACTCACTTAAAATGAACACGATACATAACAAAAAGATTTTTTAAGTCTATATGACACCAAATTCTGTCGAAACCGTTTGCATTAAATAAAGAAATACTTATGCAATCTTGGTTTGTGAACGTTTTTAGCAAGTACAGGAGATTGGTGCCTCTGTCTTCTCAAAATGAGAAAATTCCGTCACTACCTCCTCTGATTTCGGATCTTGAAGAAGAATGGTCTACGTTCGTCTACAGGCATTCGGGCACCTCATTGAATGTGTCCCCAGCGTAGTCCAAGCCGTCATAACGACGAAAGGTGGACACACCTCATATTAATACTCACTAAAAAGTGTCCAGATACTTTTGATCAGATAAATGTTCTTACTTCAGTGCAATGGAACCTTCCATTTCGTGGTACATTTCAGGAAAGTGTCTGCTGTAAGATCTCTTAAAGCTCTGTTTTGTTTTCTTAAGTTCTTTTATTTAAAAAAAAAAACTAGGCAGACTACTAAATCGTATCAGTAACGACGAAGGAAAATAGCGCCAACGTGGCAACTACGGGTTCTGTGAGACGACATGCCTCTAGCCGCTTATTGTGGAGACAGTAAGACAGTGCGGTTGCACATTTACGTGGATTGCGCGTTGTTTGCGCTCCAGCCGTGCGGTCAGTTACGGTGGGACGCGCTGTGGGGCGCGTTACCAAAATGAGGTTCGGCCACAGGTGCAGGCGGGCCAGAGATGACGCGCTGCGTCACTTTGTAGCCGGCAGCCGGCCGCGACCGCAGGTAATGCTGTTTGCGTTGCGCGCAAATTGAGACTTGGTCTCGTGCGCACAGTCGCTCGCCGGCAGATATTACTGGCCCTGACGGGAAATGGATTACGGGAAGCGTAAGCCGAGCTGCTCACGCGTCTGTGATGTCTGGCCGGCCGGTTTCATTAGAGGATTGCTTTCGTGGCCGACGCACTGACACGAAAATACCGCGGGAAAAGTACAACGGTAGTTGCCAGAGAGCTCTTTTCAAATACCTCTCTCGACCTAGTCTCTTCAATGGAGTTGAAAGTTCTTCCTACACACCTTTGAAATGTTATTCTTGGTTCCACTGTCTGTTTTCTCCAAATATTACACGCAAACATTAGTTTACAACAAGTAATTATGTATTAAATTTATATATTAAGTGTCAAAGTATGATAAACAGCGTGATTCATGACGAAATGAAAATATGTTAATATGTTATTTTACAAGTAAAACTAAAGGAAAAAGTTCATATAACCGTACGTCCGCAAATGTTTTGTTACGGAGTTAAGGGCATTAAGATTTTGCCTGAAATTTAGCAACTTCCCTAATGTAAAGCCACCGCAAAGTTGTACGAGGTTAAAGTAAAGCACGATTTCCATTTATTTTGTTGTTAGTGATCTGATGAATCTAATAAACCGTGGCCCAGACGTGCATCTGCAGTAGTTTTCCAGATCATCCAGAGACGCAAAGATGCGGTAGTGGCCGGAGGTACCTTATAAAGTGCAGAGGTTACTGTACACTTAACAAACCCATGAGGTGTCGCCTCCTTGAAGGAAACCTGTCCGAGAGTGGAGGAGGACCTTGTGTAGCCACACCACATAGTCACTTATGGTGAGTGCAGTGGATGTTCCTCCACAACATGTGGTGGAGTACAATCCCATATGCGACACTTCAGAGCATTTGTGGCACCGTACAGAGCAAAATGTGCCTCGTCTGTCCAAAGAATTTTCTCCGGCCATATGTCCGTTTCCTGCGCGCCAAAACACGAAGGGAAAGTCGTAGCATTGCAGTCTCTCCGGGGACTTCATATGGTGCACATTCTGAATCTTATGGGGATACCAGTGTAGAATGTGGCGAAAAATCTTTTGAACTGTTGACCAGGGGAGGGACGATTCCCGTGACACAGCTGGAGCACTGCCTGCAGAATTTGTGGCATGACCCGCACTGTCGGCTGTACAGACAGCAACTTCATCAACAAATGACACTGGAATGGGCCGCCTCCCTCTTCCTGCTGCATCACCTAATTTATTATCTCTTCAAATTCCTTGATCATATTCTTCAGCCCATGTATTGACATCGGCCTCTTCTCAGCCGCTATTGTCCGAAACTGCTGACGTTCTGACAGAACAACTTTATCCGCAGTGCACGGTCTTTCTCAACAGCCACTAAGTTTGGTATGGAATTTTCAATTGTCTTGACCCTTTACGCCGACAGTTGTGGCCAAACAACAAACAGCGCTGGTGTCAAACCAGGAAACATTTCACCTTATGACTGCTCACAGCGCCATACTTCCACCTTGTGGCAGAAAATGGAGCTATTATTTTCCCAAAATATTCTGTGAGCGCACCGATTAATGAACATACCTAGGGTGTTTAGCATCTTGCGACGTATATAGCTCACACTGCAGTACTTGGAAGGTCGTCAGTCTATAACTGTCCAGTATACTCTTAGGTTTCTCACTTAATATCGTTACCTGAAATAATTTAATCGGCTTCCAGATGTTAGTTGGCGCTTATCTTCAGGCGTGTGTATGCATCTGGCAATACAACAAATTTGTGCAAATCTGTGATCATTTCTGCTTCCCTTCTGTGTATACGTTCAATGGCCCTGGTAATCGTATTCGGTATTGGACTCACACAGTAGAGCAATCACCTGGGATGTGTGCACGAGTGCTTCGTAAGCAGTTTCCTTTGTAGACGACTGCCTTTGCCGGCCATCGTAACAACGATTGAGTGGTGACGACAGGAAGAACATCCGGCCTCCAGCTACCACTAAAATTGGTTCACCCGTATAACAATGTCGACCCCATAAGAGAAATAGGAAACAGTTGTTATATGTTAATGTACAGTCTCCTTATCCACTGAAGAAATGAGGTATAGCCATAAAAATGTCATTTAGATCACCCATGTAGACTCTAAATTTACACTCCTCGAAAGGTGCCGGATGTTCTGATTCGGTGCTCCACAATCACAGCTTCGGCTGGAATTTCATTTGCGTTCCGTCAGCATATAAAACTAATATTTGCTACCGAAGACGTTTCCGCCAGTAATTTCGATAGCCCGTAGTGTGGTCGAGACGGGTTCCCAACCACAAATGGTTGCCCAAGACACACACTGCAGCCCCTTGAGCTTTGCTGGTGGCTTTGTTCCACGCTTTATAGCGTCCCTGATATTAAAATTGCAGCACTATATAACTGTTCCATACATAGGCTTCACACAGGCTAATTTATACCTGTCACCAACTTTGCGCCCCCGGTAGCTGAGTGGTCAGCGCGACAGACTGTCAATCCTAAGGGGGCGGGTTCGATTCCCGGCTGGGTCGGAGATCTTCTCCGCTCAGGGACTGGGTGTTGTACTGTCCTAATCATCATCATTTCATCACTATGGACGCGCAAGTCGCCGAAGTGGCGTCAACTCGAAAGACTTGCAGCCGGCGAACGGAATACCCGACGGGAGGCCCTAGTCACACGAAATTTACATTTATTTACCTATCACCAACTGAACTTCCTGTTCTGATCGAAGTTGTTTTACACGAACCATTAACTAAATGTAAACGAGGATGTGATGTGGAATCGACAGTGGCACGTTAAATCAACGATCTACATGTACCTTTACACACAAGGTTGACAAAAATACAGAAACATTGAAAACACAACACGTTACCATGCCTAATACAGTGTAGGAAACCTGTTGGCATCCAAAACAGCTACCAAACTTCTTGGAATGGATAAATACAGATCCTGTGCGGTTTTCGTGAAAGTCTCATACCGCTCTTCTTCCAAAATTGTTATCAAATGGTTCAAATGGCTCTGAGCACTATTGGCCTTAACTTCTGAGGTCATCAGTCCCCTAGAACTTAGAACTACTTAAACCTAACTAACCTAAGAACATCACACACATCCATGCCCGGGGCAGGATTCGAACCTGCGACCGCAGCGGTCGCGAGGTTCCAGACTGTAGCGCCTAGAACCGCTCGGTCACACAGGCCGGCCCAAAATTGTTATAACTTCTAGTAACGATGACGGAGATGGATAGCGATCACCCACCACTCTGTCCAACATTGATCACAAACGCTCAATAATATAGAGATCTGGTGACTGTGGCGGTTAGGTGAAATGCGGCAATTCATCCTCGTGTTCACAAAACCCGTTCTGCACGATGCGATCTGTGTGAACAGGGGCCCTTTCTTCTTTGACCACCGCGTCACCACTGGGGAACAAACATTGCGCCATGGAATGGACCTGATCAGCCAGATTCGTCTCATAGTCGTTGGCAGTAATGCGACCCTGCAGGGCAACCAAGGGAAGCATGGAGTGTCACGGTAATGGCTGCCCATATAATAACCGAACGCCCGCCATGTTTCAGTCTTGGAACGTAAAATCGGCCAGAAATTGGAATCAGTATGAGATACTACTCCTGCGAGCTAATGACTTCCTTTCATTGCTCTATAGACCACGTTTTATTGCTACAGCACCACGATTTCCTCTTACGAAGCTCCCTTCGTGCTATTTTCGCTCTGACAGCATTCACGAGAGTGACATTCAGTTCAGCTGTGACTTTTGCAGCTGTCGTCCTGTTATTTTTCGTCACTATCCTGTTCGAGCACTTTCTGTCACAGTAACTCAACTTGGTGGATGTTGTTTTCCTGCTCTTGCCGTATCCAGTGTAAATCTTCGATATGGTGACTCCTGAAATCCCTAACACTTCGGGTCCGCATCTCGTGGTCGTGCGGTAGCCTCGTGATGGCTGGGTGTTGAGTGATGTCCTTAGGTTAGTTAGGTTTAAGTAGTTCTAAGTTCTAGGGGACTGAGGACCTAAGATGTTAAGTCCCATAGTGCTCAGAGCCACTTGAACCATTTGAACCTAACACTTCGGCTGCCTTGGTTAGGGAAGCACCTACGGTACGAGGACCAATAATGTTCCCAAGTTGTAATTCACTTAGCCTCAAAGTAATGCATTCACAGCTGTACACAACGCTCTTATGTCCAAGACTGGCACTTGCAACGTTTTGAGGACACTGCATGCAGGAGCTGTTCGTGGCGAAATAAAACAGCGCAACTTGCTGGTCTGACTAGCATCTGCTTTTTATGTCCCAACAGCGATTTTTCTCTGTTTAGCCGGAATTTTTTTTCCGACCGCTATTCTCCGTAAGCCATGTTACGATAGCACTGTACCACTCGCGAATGGTGAGTGGGAAGAACATCTCCGCATGAACTTTGATTTCTCTGAGTTTCTCATCGTGCTCATTACGTGAGACGTATATGGGAGGAAGCAATATGTTGCCCGACTCTTCTTCCAACGCGCGCTCACCAAAGTACAAGCTGAACCTCTCTGTGGCACACAAGGTCACTGTTTTCTTGACCATCTCCGGAACCCTCTAGTCTATCGCTTACTAAACGCCATATGACGAAACGTGCGCGCTTCGTTGCATCCTCTCTGTCTCTTCTACAAACGTAATTTGATAAGTGTCCCAAACTAATGAGCTATATCGAAAAATGATCTTACTGGTGTTTCGTAAGCATCCCGGCATGCGCGTTAGGTAATCAATGGAATAACAGGTATTGGCGTTAGTCAGCTAGTCACGTATCACCAGCCATCCGAGACACAAGCTGCAACAAGGAGCTAACCGATTTTGTGACTTTTACGAGTTCCAAACCAGGAGAGAACTGTTCAGTGTCATATGTCTGCTATTGTAGTTCAGTTTCTTGAGTTTCTGCGTGTTAATTTAATATTTAACGAACACAGATCTCACGTTTTCACTTGTGTTAGAACGTAAACCGATTTTATGACATATTACAAGTTCCTAATCAGGAGCAAATTATTTAGTCTCTTCTGAATGCTTTGCTAGTTCAGTTTTTGATTTTCTGCTTACGAATCTAATTTATTGAACACATTTCTTACGTTTTTTTCAATATCTAGAGTAGCCCATGTTCATAGTGTTTGCATGTCTGTGTAGCGTTAATTTTCCATGGTATTTAGTAAGAATAGGTGGGTTGGGTTGGGTTGCTTGGGGGAAGAGGCCAAACTGTGAGGTCATCGGTCTCATCAGATTATGGAAGAATGGGGAAGGAAGTCGGCCAAGCCCTTTCAAAGGAACCATCCTGGCAATTGTCTGGAGCGATTTAGGGAAATCACGGGAAACCTAAATCAGATTGGCCGGACGCGGGATTGAACCGTTTTCCTTCCGAATGCGAGTCCAGTGTGCTAACCATTGCGCCACCTTGCTCGGTATATGGACAGGGACTGTGATTGCTGTGTGCGGATGTGAGTCGAGTTGGTGACACTTAGCACTCAGCTCCAAGCTGTGATGGCTTCTGTTACACAGCTCGAAGCTGCAGTGGATGGACATTACTGTTATAGGCCGGCCGTGGGGATCCAAAGGACGTCCAGCACATCGAGTGGGAAGTCGCCGTGGGGCGTGGCAGGCGGCGAAAGGCTTCCCAGGTGGCCGCACGTAAGGCCTCCCCTGTTAGTCTGACAGACAGCTTCCAGGTGCTGTATGTCGCTGACACTGTCTCTCAGCCAGATGCTGTCTCCTGTCCTGCTTCAGAGGAAACCTTTCAGTCTGCAAGATCCGGACACCCACAGAGGGGGGAGTTATCGGTAGTTGGAAGTTCCAATCTTAGGCGCGTTGTAGGCCCCTGAGGACATGATTGCCAAGGAGGCGAAGAAAGCCTGTGTACATTCCGGATGGAGTCATTCCAGACGTGGAAAGGGTCCTTCCGGATGCCATGGAGAGCACAAGGTACAGCCAGCTGCAGGTGATGGCTCACGTCGGTACCAATAATGTGTGTTGCTTTGGATCGGAACAGATTCTCTCTGCTAACAGAAGTGGTAAAGGCAGAGCTCACCATTTGCAGCATAGTGGACAGGACCGATTGTGGGCCTCTGCTACAGAATCACGTGGAAGGTCTGAACCAGAGGCGTAGAAGCTTCTGTGACCATGTAGACTGCAGATTCCTCCACTCGCGCGATAGGGTGGTTGGTTTCGGATTCCGTTGAATAGGTCAGAAGTCCACTACACGCGGGAGACAGGTACTGTGGTAGCAGCAGCTTTATGTTGAGGACTGGACGGTCTTTTTAGGTATTTCTAGATTTCCAGAACGCTTTTGAGACTCTACCACACAAGTGGCTTGTAGTGAAATTGCGTGCTTGTGGAATATCGTCTCAGTTATGTGCCTGGATTCGTTATTTCCTGTCAGAGAAGTCACAGTTCGTAGTAACTGGCGGAAAGTCATTGACAGAAACGAAAAAATTATTTCTGGCGTTCCCCAAGGTAGTGTTATAAACCCTCTGCTGTTCCGTATCTACATAAACGATTTAGGAGACAGTCTGAGTAGCCGTCTTAGCTTGCTTACAGAGGAAGCTGTCATTTATCGTCCAGTAAAGTCATCAGAAGATCGAAAAAAATTGCAAAATTACTTAGAAAAGATGTCTGTATGGTGCGAAAAGCCGGCCGGAGTGGCCGAGCGGTTCTAGGCGCTTCAGTCTGGAACCGCGCGACCGCTACGGTCGCAGGTTCGACACTCCTGCCTCGGGCATGGATGTGTGTGATGTCCTTAGGTTAGTTAGGTTTAAGTAGTTCTAAGTTCTAGGGGACTGATGACCTCAGATGTTAAGTTCCATAGTGCTTAGAGCCATTTGCACCATTTGGTGCGAAAATTCGCAATCGATCCCAAACAACGAAAGGTGTGAGGTCATCCTTATGAGTGCTAAAAGGAATCCATTAAACTTCGGTTACATGATAAATCAGTCAAATCGAAAGGCCGTAAATTCAACTACATACCTAGGAATTACCAGTACTAACAACTTAAATTGGAAAGAACACATAGAAACTGTTGTGAGGAAGGCGTTTTATTGTCAGAATACGTAGAAAACATAACAGATCTAGTAAAGAGACTGCCTACACTACGCTTGTCCCTTCTCTTTTGAAGTCTGCTGCGTGGTCTGGGATCCTTACCAAATAGGATTAACACAGGACATCGAGAAAGTTCAAAAAAAGATCATCATATTTTGTGTTATCGAGAAATAGGTGAGAGAGTGTCACGGACATGATACAGGATTTGGGATGGACATCATTAAAACAAAGACTTTTTTGGTTGGGGCGGAATCTTCTCACGAATTTCAATCACCAACTTTCTCCTCCGAATGCAAAAATATTTTGTTGACGCCGATCTATACGGAGAGAAACGATCGTCGTAATAAAATAAGGGACAGCAGAGCCCGCACAGAAACACGTACGTAGTCTGTCTAAAAAGTTCGATTAATGCTATCAGACAACAAACAAAACAAAAGATACAAACAGATGTTCTTTGTTGACCTTCAAAACAGTCGCCACCCGCTACATCAGTCTTTTGACAATGTTCTTACAGCTTCTGGACTCTAGCAACAAGGCCTCCTGTGGAATCGATGGCAGAATGGCTGTGACAAGATCTCTTATAGCATTCACAGCAGCACAGCGTTTACCTTTCATGGCAGCCTTGCAGCGGGGAAACGTGCAGAAGTCCGCAGGAGCCAGATCAGGGGAGTACGTGTAGGGGCATTGTCAAGGAGCAGCATCCATTTTCCAGTCCTGTGCAACTCTGTCGCACTTTCTGGATCTTTCCTGGGGTTCGGCTTGTCGATGGCCAACCTGAACGTAGCTCATGCTCAGTTGTTTCCTTCCCTTCACGGAAGCGTTTAAGCCAGTAATAAACACATTTTCTGCTCACGGCTTCCCTCCCTCCCATACACCTGCACCAACATTCCATGTTCCCCTATTTGTGGCAGGACTCAAAGTTTACACGTTGCTCCATTGCGCTGTGACACGTACTCCCACACTGACTGCGTTCAGCTGGTCGGAGTCTGTTTACACATCCAGCCACACGTAGTGTATGCCGTGTATCGATTCTCTTGGAGTCTCTGAAGACCCATGCACATACACGCACACATGTACCAAGTTGCCGTTCAGATATAAAACCATTCTCTGTACTTTTTAGACGTACAACGTAGGTGTCCATTCTTTCCGCCCGCTGTTCAGTATTGGTATCATAGAGAATTATTGTAAAGGTGGTTCAGTGAATCCTCTGCCAGGTACTTAAGTACGACTTGCAAAGTATCCTTGTAGATGTGGGTTATAGATCCCAAACCTGTGTAGTCGTATGGGAATTTGAACTACCCGCAATTAAACAAATATTTAATAGTGCTGACCATGTAGCACTTTTAAATAAGTAGTAAATTCTGTCTTGTGTCGACAGCCAGAACGCAGAGTTGTTCACAAATTTTAAAGAATTAATGACACTGGAGAGCATACGCTGGCGCGGTTAAGTGTGTCAAAATTCAGCGGCACAACGTAACACTGATGTACAGAGAGTGACAGTAACGATCTATCTGAGCGTTAATGTGATCACAGTCCCCGCCGTATCGGTGTCAGTCTGGTGGCTGGAACTGACAGCTCATTACCTCATTACGTTCGACCGCGCTTGGCACCGCTGACAGCGTAACGTTACGCAATAGAAGCTAAACTTGTCACTCCGAAATTCAGAGGATCGCATCTTACGGAAAGCGGTTCACCGACATAAAATTCACTGCCAGCGAAGTCATCAATGAAACTTTTAATCGATGTTAGCGCAAATGTAAAAGCTGAACCTCAGTAACACCGGTAATATTTCAGGGCTTGCTCTGACATTTTGTGAATGTTTTGGTGTGAAGGCCCCTTGGTTCATTGAAGAGTAAATGCATTCAGTTTCATTTCTTTTTCACATTTATCACTGTCTCCCTGATACCCTGAAAAAAGAATCTTCGCAACAGTGCAGCTGTCGATGGTATGCGCTGTGTTTTCTATTTGGAGTCAACTAGTTCCATTCGCACACGATACTGACAATCGGCAACAGCGATGGCCGCTGTATTCTTCGTCCTCGAACATGCATCCACTCTGCTCGGCTCTGTCTCGGGTTTATGTTTACGGAAGTCTTAGTCTTACGTTAAGTATAATACATACCGTAGTAGAAATCAGTATAAAGGCATCAATACTTGTAGGAAAATTAGCACTGTCGGTCGGCATAGTTGTGGACAATGTACATGCACTAGTATGATATCCATTATATGGACAAATGCAGTCAAATGGTACAGCATTTGATGTCAGTTGTACAGCGTATAGCAAGATATCAGCGATTCAGGTGGTACACAGTGGAACACGAAGTAAAGGCAGTCGGCTCTGTGTGGTGTTAGCGTGTGTGTACGTGCCTCTAATGCAGACAGGAAACGGACACAATTAATGATGACAATAATGCCATGTGATTAAAAAGCAAAAATCGGTGAGTACAAGGAACTGGGACTCTTTTATCACCAAGTAATATAACCGTTCAAGTGCAACGATTGATATTTTCGTTAGACTGGGTGCACGATGTGGACAGAACGGAAAATATTGCCAAAGTACTAAATTATCTGAGGTACCGAGACTGTTAATTTTGCGCAAAACAAAGGGCACAAACCGTTGTTCTTCTAAATCTGTTGTTGATTTACAGTTGCCAGTAACTGAAAGACGTATACGGCAAATTTTGTTACGTTAAAAGCATCTCGCATTCAAGAAACGACTGCAAAAACCGCTTCCAACAGCCAAGCAGAACAGGCTGGAATGGAGTTTGCTGCAAGCGTGTCGTGGACTTCAGAACGGGCTAAAGTAATCTTCAGTGAGAAGAGGAAATTTAATTTAGATGCGCCGAACGTATTTTAGTATTACTGACATGATCTGATGACAGAGCAGCAGGTGAGACTGAGCAGAACTTTCGGTGGTGGGAGTGTTATGACTTGGGCAGCCTTCTGAGCTAAAGGTAAATCACGCATTACTCGGCTTCACGTTAGATTGAAATCTCCAAAAGACAATGCACTATGCAGGTTTGTGCTACAACCAAAAAGTGGTTTGATGATAAAGGTACAGATGTCTTGCCCTGGCCTACACGTAACCCATATTCGAACGCCATGGAAAACCTTTGGAGAATACTTGCAACGCGTGTTTATCGCAATGGATGGCAATTTGAGGCCGTATGTAAGTTGAAAAGAGCAATACGTCAATTTCACAGCAAGAACTACAAACCCTAACAGAATCACTCCCAAAGAGAGTTTTTCACCTAAATAGTAACAACAGAAGTTGGACAAGGTGCCAACACTGCAATAACACAACAGGACAGTGAATGCTTTCATACCAATTTCGATCCTGAAAACCCAAACGTCTTCCTTTATTACTCGTGTTGTGAAATAAACTACGTAATTCAGTCATCTTTGCCTTTGTCTTATACACTATATGATCTAAAGCATTCGGACACACCCGAAAACATATGTTTCTCATATTAGGCGCATTGTGCTGCCACCTATTGCCAGGTTCTCCAATCAGCGACCTCAGTAGTTATTAGACATTGTGAGAAAGCAGAATGGGGTACTCCGCAGTACTCACGGACTTCGAACGTGGTCAGGTAATTGGGTGTCACTTACGTCATACGTCTGTACGCGAGATTTCCACACTCCTAAACATCCCTAGGTCCACTGTTTCCGATGTGATAGTGAAGTGGAAACGTGAAGGGACACGTAACAACACGAAAGCAGTCTGTTGACTGACGGAGACCGCCGACAGTTGAAGGCGGTCGTAATGTGTAATAGGCAGACATCTATCCAGACCATCACACAGGAATTCCAAACTGCATCAGCATCCACTGCAAGTACTATGAAAGTTAGGCGGGAGGTGCGAAAACTTGGATTTCATGGTCGAGCGGCTGCTCATAAGCCACACATCACCCCGGTAAATGCCAAACGATGCTTCGCATGCTGTGATGATGATGATGATGATGTTTGGTTTGTGGGGCGCTCAACTGCGTGGTTATCAGCGCCCGTACAAGTATCCAATCTTTGCTCAGTCCAATTTCGACACTTTCCTGGATGATGATGAAATGATGAGGACAACACAAACACCCAGTCATCTCGAGGCAGGTGAAAATCCCTGACCCCGCCGGGAATCGAACCCGGGACCCCGGGATTCTTCGCATGCTGTAAGGAGCGTAAACATTGGACGATTGAAAAATGAAAAACCGTTGTGTGGAGTGACGAATCACGGTACACAATGTGACGGTCCGATGGCAGGGTGTGGGAATGGCGAATCTCCGGTGAACGTCATCTGCCACCGAGCCAGCAGTAAAACTCGGAGGCTGTGGTGTAATGATGTGGTCGTGTTTTTATGAAGGGGGCTTGCACCCCTTGTTATTTTGCGTGGCACTATCATATTGCAGGCCTGCACTGATGTATTAAGCACCTTCTTGCTTCCCACTGTTGAAGAGCAGTTCGGGGATGGCGATTGCACCTTTCAACACAATCGAGCACCTGTTCATAATGCACGGCCTGTGGCGGAGTGGTTACACGATAGTAAAATCCTTGTAATGGTGTAGCATTACATGAGTATGTCCAATATAGTTGGATCTACTGTGTCACGTGAGTGTATGGGAGTCGAAACTAGTAGTGACCCAAGACGTCATATCGACACGAGATTTTTTTTATACATGTAATCCATTTCTAAATTTTATTGATTATTTACACTCTATTATTTATCGATTATTTACACGCTTTACACTCTGGGTCTCGGAATACTGGATTCCCTAACGATATCCAAAATGGAATGTTCCATGCGTCTAGCTCCAACTATCATTCCGCGTTTGAAGTCTGTTAATTTTCGCAATGCGGCCATCATCGCGAGGAGTACATTTCACGTGAATTACCTGAGTACATATGACAGTTCAGCCAGTGCAATGCCATTTTCCACCTAGTGTACGAGACACTACCGCCCCCTGTATAAGTGAATATCGCTATCCCATGACTTCTGTCACCTCAGTGTAATTCAGAGGTTTACGGTTTCACATGCACAAATTATTCACAATAAATTTTATTGCTCTCCTCAGCATGTGACGCTCCATTATTTAAAAGTGGTTTTTCAGTGACAAATTGTTCGAATAATTCAGAAGACAGCCGGCCGCGGTGGTCTTGCGGTTCTAGGCGCTGCAGTCCGGAACGGCGGGACTGCTACGGTCGCAGGTTCGAATCCTGCCTCGGGCATGGATGTGTGTGATGTCCTTAGGTTAGTTAGGTTTAAGTAGTTCTAAGTTCTAGGGGACTGATGACCTAAGATGTTAAGTCCATAGTGCTCAGAGCCATTTTTGAATTCAGAAGACAAGTTATCTTCCCTATAAACTTTTAATATTGCACTCGCCACTCAAATTTAGAATAACTGGAACGTGCAAACGATGTTATATCGAAATAGATGAAGTATTTTCAATTTCTCAAAGGGTTTCCGTATTCAGCCATCCGCGGCATACTTCACGGTGGCTACTAACCGCACAACGCAACGTCGCCACTGATTTGATGCCTGATGACGAAACACGTTGTTGACTAAAGCCAACGAGCAAACATCTTGTTGGCATACTAAATTACTGCGAGGATAATTCAATAAGTAATGCAACACACTTTTTTTCTGAAAACGCGCTAGCTTTATTCAGGATTCCAGTACACCACATTTATCCCCACTCTTTTGGCTACACAACCTTACTTTGCAATACAATCTCCTTTAAGTGTGACGGCCTTACGCCACCTTACTGGGACGGCCTGTATGCCCTTCTGGTACCACCCTACTAGTCGACGTCGGGGCCACCTTGTTGCTACGTCACTAACTTCCCCATCATGCTCATACTGCTTCCCACAGAGTGTATCCTTCATTGTGCTAAACAGATGAAAGTCAGAAGGTGCGAGATTCGGGATATAGAGTGGATTAGGAAGGACTGTCGAATGAAGCTTTGCGAGCTCGTCTCTGTTGCTCGACGACTCACCGTGCTTTTGTTCAGTGTCAAGTCTTCGTACATGTTCTGCAAGCACTACTGAATATCTACGATGCTCTTGTTTTCCAGCAGAAGAAACACTGTGACAGCTTTCTGCTTGGAACGCACCTGCTTTACAGGAGCCGTTGTCAAGGTTACATATAGCGCCGCCACCCACCGAAAATTCATGAAACTATAGGAGCTCAAACTGGAATATTCCAAGGTGTCTCTCAACAAATTTCGAATTTTTTTCACCCGAAATTTCCGAGAAAAAATTGTTGCCTTACTCACTGAACGCTCCTTGTAATAACTTTCGCAACTGACATTGCACTGACTGTGATTTTACCTGCCGTAGATTTATAGGTCTATGGTGATGCGATATTTCATTTCAGTTTCATTTTCCTATTATAATAAGAATATTTGGGATGTGACGATTTTTTGAATTGAGTTATGTTGTCTGTAAACTCTGAACTGGTCATTCAATCAACGTTTTACTCCTGGTAAATTATATCCATCTCTTGCAACTTGATACGTCGTAATCTTTCTGCAGTCAAAAAGACGATGCTGCAATCTTTACATTCTAGCTTATACCTAAATAGTCGATAATTCACTATGTTTTAGTGAATTTTTATCCAAAATTTATATCTCCTTTAAAAGCTCGAAAATTACTGAAGGTGGTTTACTGAACATCACTAAATCATGTTATCACGTCAAATTACAGGTTTTGCCAAAGTTTGAACTCTGTATCTTTAAATCCTGCCGGATGCAAAACTTAGTAAAACGTTAATTATTGATGGCCGCGGTGGCCGACTGATTCTAGGCGCTTCAGTCCGGAACCGCGCGACTGCTACGGCCGCAGGTTCGAATCCTGCCTCGGGCATGGATGTGTGTGGTATATTTTTGTTAGTTAGATTTAAGTAGCTCTAAGTTCTAGGGGACTGATGACCTCAGACGTTAAGTCCCATAGTGCTCAGAGCCATTTGAAACATTAATTATTGGGGAAACTATTTATCTGATGATGTTCAAGCTCCTTATTCCTTACTTCTACATATCTCTGTACTACTCCACTAACATATTACGTCATTATAGTACTATCAAATTTTTATGTTATGCAGTTGCATACTCCTATGTCAACCGCCGTAAAACGCAGAGACGCGCTGTTAGCTTCACCTTGGGACTGGGTGGAAGAGGGGGTAAAGTCCGGCTTTCTTTGTGTCGCCACTGCCTTTATGTAGCTGAGGCGCTTGCTTCCCTATACAAGGAACAGCCATGCCACGCTTGTGATAAACGGAACTTTCTGTCTGTCAGGGAGTCATGACTTCTGCCTGCGGATTGCTGAAAGCCATCAGTAGGGGATGCGGGAGGAATAGAGGGGCTCAATTTCGGTCTGTTTGCCACGCCGGCAGCGGGATGAGAGAGCGGAGACGTCCTCTGGCGACGCGTTAGCGGAATGAGGTTCGGCGGGACTCCGCCGCCAGGTGAGCCGAGCCGTCCGTGGCCGGCTTTGCTCTGCGGCCGCGCTCCTAGGGCAGGTGCGCGCCCTTCAAAGGGCGCAGAGGTCGCCGGGCGGAACTGAATTACTGTCGCCGCGGCTGCGGCCCGACTGATCGCGTCCACTTGATGCAGCGTTACGGCGTTACAGCGTTACCTGTAACTGGCCACGTCCGCTCTGATGGGACCCCGGCCGTGGCCCATACACAGCAGCAAGACGGGAAGAGGGGCCCGCTACACAGGGGCGCGGGACAGTATTGTCGACGGAAGTAGATCTGGTAGGAGAGTAACTGATTTAACGCTACTCTGCGTCTATACACGCGTACGATAGAGGCTCAAGAGGATACAGAAATCCTCTCATGTCCGTTGAGGCGGTAGTGTGGAATTCTCTCACTAGATGCCTCTGCTACACATGTGAGCGTATCTGGTATGTACGGCTTCACGGGCGTCCACGTGTATCGTCCCAGGATTTGCAAAGATTCTGGAAATATCATTTTCGATAGAGTGATTCAGTGAGTTGTTTGGGAAACGTTATGGTGAGGACAATAAGCTTCTTCACAATGTGTCTTCAATACAGATTTGTTAAGCTTTCACAACAATGTCACCCAAAAACAGTGTAGCCTTCTTTTCTCAATGAAGCGCATGTGCAAATTTTGGAACTGGCCCTTACTCTTCTACTGCTGGACACGTCCCGTTCCCAGTCTACCAGCATGATGCCTCCGATGACCTCTGAACCCTTCCTTTAACCCGGTAAGGTGCGGATCACAAGTACTTCCGCTGAAGTGACAGACATGTCCAACGTTTGTGATTACCTTCACAAGCGCGCTGCACATAATTGGAGTTTTCTGAGTAAGAAGAAATGACCTGAAACTTCGTGGCAGATTAAAACTGTGTGCCCGACCGAGACTCGAACTCGGGACCTTTGCTAGTTCTGCAAGTTTCGCAGGAGAGCTTCTGTAAAGTTTGGAAGGTAGGAGACGAGGTACTGGCAGAAGTAAAGCTGTGAGGACGGGGCGTGAGTCGTGCTTCGGTAGCTCAGATGGTAGAGCACTTGCCCGCCAGAGGCAAAGGTCCCGAGTTCGAGTCTCGGTCGGCCACACAGTTTTAATCTGCCAGGAAGTTTCATATCAGCGCACACTCCGCTGCAGAGTGGAAATCTCATTCTGGAAGAAATGACCTGTTAACACTTTTTGCAAACGATTTTATGTCTTCACACCAGTTAATTCCGTTCTGATACGTCAAATCTGTACTTTCAATCGATTTGCCTGCGCTCAGCTACTTGTCTTCCTTCCTATTGTGTGATTGGTTTCCACGTCTTAAGTGTAGTGCAATTAACACTCAGCCATCCGGCGACATCACAGTGGTGTCGTGAGCATAGTGTTGCACAGCGGCCGGCAACAGCACTTTAGTATCTCTTGCATTCTGTTGGTGTTTTGTTGAGGTAACAATAAGTTACGCTCGTCAACAATTTTTTGTTTTTATATGTACATGTGCTCTTTCATCATGGCAGACGAAAGAGACGATACGATTATTTACGATGAATGCGTGGAGCAAAACGTGGAGGTTGCCACTACTTCGCGTACGTCTCATGATCCGCTTGACAGATATTCCGGTCATGTAAAGCAACACCAACTAATAGGCCTACGTATTTCCGGAACAAATAAACGATAATGAAGAAACTGCCATGAATGTTACAAAAACAAAACAGAACAATAAACTTAATGTGCAAGTCTTGTGGAGTTGCGTTACGTCTTCGAGATTGTTTTGCTGCATACCATATGAAAGATAAATATAAAGTACCAAAGACAGTGCAAATAAACAAATATATGAAACAAACAAATTTTGTTTTTATTTACGTATGTATGTCTTCGAAATTTCGTGAAAGTAGGGGAACAGAGTTGAGAACGCATGAGAACTAACGATGAGATTGGTAAAACGTAACAGTTTATAGTCTCCTGATAATGTAAAGTACGGCCGACGACACGCCAAGTAATCCGAATTAGCGCTACCGGTGCAAAGCGAATAAATTTTTACGAGACGTGCGGACGGCAATGTGTTAATTAAAGAGGACTTTACGCCAGACGCGTTTGCTTATGTTTACGAACAATCTCCCGTCGTCCTTTTGCCAGCTGGGTACATATGTTTGTATATTTTTAGTTACTTTAAAACAACATTTTCTTTGTAAACTTGATGGACAATTTACCTACGACGTTTCTGCCTCTTGTTTACACATTCTCCAAACCCCTGCTTCTTCCACCGTTGTTATCACAGACTTTCGTCGAAAGAAGCTTCGTTACACACATGCAACTGGCAGTTCTTCCCCTTTTGTACTCCTTTTGCGTTATTTACACTTCACCTCGCTTTTGGAAATAGAACTGAAGTTGTATGTGTTCTCGCTCATCACAGTACCACAGTGTTTACGTTTATTTTTCGTGTAGGTTGTGTGTATTGCCAACTTGTGAAAAATATAAATAATGTGTGTGTAACCGGCCGGAGTGGCCGTGCGGTTCTAGGCGCTACAGTCTGGAGCCGAGCGACCGCTACGGTCGCAGGTTCAAATCCCGCCTCGGGCATGGATGTGTGTGATGTCCTTAGGTTAGTTAGGTTTAATTAGTTCTAAGTTCTAGGCGACTGATGACCTCATAAGTTAAGTCGCATAGTGCTCAGAGCCATTTGAACCAATGTGTGTGTATGTGTGTCTGTGTGTATGGGGGAGGGAAAGAAGAAATAAACAGGGAGAGACATTAGAAGGTGGGAGAGGGTTGAGAGAGAATGCGTGTGTGTGTGTGTGTGTGTGTGTGTGTGTGTGTGTGTGAGAGAGAGAGAGAGAGAGAGAGAGAGAGAGTGTAAATTAGTGAAAATGCGTTGTATTTTCAGCCGAGATGTGACTGGAGATGGGTTGGGATGGTTGCGAGTTAGGTTCGAATTTTTTTTTGATGGGGAGGGGGGGGGGGAGGATCGTCATAATAGAAAAAACATGGAACGACATGGTAGTGGTAAATGGAGCCTGTGGTAATGTGTATACATTTCATGTTATGTTGAGTGAGCAGTCAGTTAAAGAATGTGCGGTTTTCTCCGGGTTAGTCTGATCATTTATGAGATCTTTCTTCTCTGTTGTGGCTTTCTGTATGTGGTAGATTTCTTGTAGAGAGAGGAAGTAGTTTTTGTTGTTGTTTATCCTTAAGATTTCCATGCCGGTGTCTCAGGTGATAATTTTATGTTGCTGTTGGTGTAAGCATTCTACGAAAGTTGAATGATTTATCCTATATTCCATGTCCTTACAAGTTCTAAGTATTTAGTGTCAAATGTCCTCCCAATCTGACCTATGTATCTTCCATCACATGTGCTGAATTTTAGTTGGTATTTGCCTGATTTATTATATAGATCAGTGTTTCCTGTTGTCTTTGGAAAGTATTTTTGAATTGGATTGTTGGTTTGGTGGACTACTTTTGTGCCTTGTTTTTTGAAAGTATTGGATATTCTGTGTGTGTATTTGTGGTTGTATGTCATTTTGTACAATCGTTTGTTTTCTGTTTCTTTCCCACTTGCTGTTGTTCCTGTTCTCGTATTTCGTATTTCGCGTGTTTGTTTGTATGGGATTCTGTTCTTGCGTTGGTGACAGCGGTATGTTTGCTCTTTTCTGTTTCTTGATTTAATTGTTCACCTTTGTTACTAAGGTTCCTTGGTATCCACTTTTTATGGTTGTTTGTGTTATGGTATTATTTATTTTTGCTTGTTGTCTGTGTCTAATAGCACTGTATTTAGTCTCTGGAGCATATATCTAAGTGCTGCCTCCTTTTGAGATTTCAGGTGATGTGATATCTTATGTCTAATTTTGGATGTTGTTGTTAATGGTTTTCGGCAGACGTTAAGTGTGTGTTAGTTGTTTTGAATCCTTGTGATGATGTCTAAGAAATTTAACTGCCTATTTTGCTCTTTTTCCACTGCAAAACGTATCCTACCATGAACAGAACTAATGTCTGTGTGTAACTGGTTTATTTTACTGTTTGGCTTCCCTATGAGGTACCAGATGTTATCAATATATGTAATTTATCTAGTGAAAAAATTAACAGAAGATAGGCTGAAAATTTAAAACACCTAACACAGCCACAAATTATATCCAGTCTTACAAAAAGCATCACTTCTGTCTGACACTGGTTAACCTCACTCAAACTGTTTTGCATCCAAAAGAAATAACAATGCTAGAAAAACACCTGTAACACAACGTCAGCACAAAAATAGACGAAAAATTCGTAGAAAACCTCATAGTTGTGTCAGAAACCATTCTCACGCAGGAAAACAGAAACGAAACAAGTGAGGTAAACGTTGATCTGACTAGAGGTCTAGTCACCAATGAAACCAAAAACGTAACATCACAGATGGAAGAAAACACAGATTCCGTAGCACAGACAAAACCTAAGAAAGGAACTACAGGAAAACACCACCATTATCGCAAGAACTGTTAAACGAAACACAATGGTTCTCATGGATGAAGAGCAACACTTTAGTAAAACTTAGAGTTCGTCAAAAAAAATTAAATTAAAAAACTAAAATCAGATCCAACTAACAGATTCCAAAAAAAATTGAGAAACATTCTGAAAGACATTGAATAAACATTAGAAGACCCTGAAAATGGAAACTGCTACAGACGAATCCCTCCAATGTCAAAGAAAGCTATAAAAGAAAGACCTCCGTTTCAGAGCCAGTGTGAATTATAGAAAAGATCCCACACATCCGTTTACAACATACATGTTGAAAATCTTACAGAAAACTAAAATTACAAGACGATAGAACTATAGGAAGAACCATATAATTGATACAATGCCTAAAAACGTATAGATTGCAGACACAGCCACCCTTTTGTCGTTCGATGTAGAGATTATATTTACAATATACCAATAACTAAAACAATAAATATTCAGAACAAAATTTTAAGACACACATACGGCTTCCAAATGAATACATCAAAAATAGTCAAGCTGCTATAGCTAATAAATAGAACTATTTCCAGTTCAATAATGAATTCTGTTTACAAAGTGAAGGATTATCAATGGGATACGCAGTGCTACGAACCATTTCAAATATATTTATGAATCGTGTAGACACCGTTGTATTAAACAAAATAGTTCCAACAAGGTACAAAATCCAACACTAGAACAGATATTCAGATGACGTCTTGTGCCTTAGAGATGAACCAAGTGGTAAAACTGACAACATTTCTGTTCATAATAAGGTACATTTTACAACAAGGAAAGAGAAAAATAGGAAATTAAATTTCTTGGACATCACCATGAAGATTCACAACAACCAACACCCAACTGGCATATACCGAAAACCAGCAGCAACAGGCACAGTTATACATGAGACACCACAATATCTGAAATCTCAAAAGTAGGCATCACTTAGATACATATTCCATAGGCTAAATGCTGTACCATTAGACACATACAACTACCAAAAAGAAATGAATACCATAACAAAAATAGCCACATACAGTGGATGCAAAAGAAACTTAGCAACAAAGATGAACAATGAAACCAGGAAACGAAAAAGATACAAAACTCAGATATCACGAACACGAAAGAATCTAATAAAAACACGCAAAATAAAAGAGCAGAAATAGCACAAAGTGAGAAAGAAACAGAAAGCAGAAGATTCCACACAATGCATACAACCACAAGTACACACATAAAATATCCAATATTTAAAAAAGGAAGAGAAGGCAGAAAAACAGCCCGCAAAACCAAGAGCTCAATTCAAGATACATAGGTCAAATTAGGCGGACATTTGACACCAGACACAAAGAACATGTTAGAGCATGGAAATACAGGAAAAATCATTAAACTTTTGCAGAACGCGTACACCAATATAAAATCATCACCCGAGACACAGGGGTGGAAATCATAACGAAAAACAACAACAAAAACCACCTCCTTACTTAACAAGAAAACTATCACATACAGAAAAGAAGCAACTCATAAATGATCAGACCAATGTGGCAAAAAAATTTCCTTAATTGAATGACCGCGTAATAGACCATTAAATGTACACATATATCCATTCATTTGTATTTCGTGTAGTTTGTGAGCATCGCCAACCTGTGGAACTACAAATAAAAGATCTCTGCCAGTGATCCCGGTATCAGGACGCACCAAGCAGGTGGCCCACCAGCATGAGCTAAGCCAGACGACCGCGTGGAACATTCTGCACAACTGCCACTACCAGTACCACCCACAACACACGCATGCCTTATTACCTACAGACTGGTCTCTGCGGGAATCGTTCAGTTGCTGGTTCGTTGCACGGGCAACTACGTCGCTGGGATTTCTGTCATCCATACTAATGACAGATGATCTTCGTACATCCATATTTAAACTGGATAAAGGTGGGACACAGCTGGTATAATTTGTATTAAAAATGAAATTCCTCCAGCTGTACTTCAGATTTTTTATTTACATCGCTACTAGTTTCGGCGTTGCGTCAACGCTATCTTCAGGCCCGTACACTTTGCTGAAATCAGTTTTGTGTGGCTCAGTCGAGAATTCCGCGGTGAGATCAGCACGTGCTCCATATGCAGCATCTGGCGACCACATCGACGTACCAGTCGTCCTTCCACAGCGCCTCACAAGCGAGGATTACCTGCTCTTCCTCCGGGTGACCTTCCTTCTGCTGCTGGAAGACATGCCTTTGGTGGTACAAAGGGTATCGTAGCTACGGCATGATTGGTGCTCCACCTAACAACGGGAAGCTAAAACACTGGTACAAACAGAAGATTCCCACTTGCCTGGTGTGCTTTGAATCATCGAAATCAACACTGTCATAGATCGTTTACCTCCACCTTCACATTTCCAGTTATACGTAATATGACCTTATCTGGTCCTTACTTCTCGGGGTCGTACCATACAGTTTGTCCCCATTTAGCAAAAATCATGTAGATTTAAATACGTTCTTGTACAGCAGTATTGTCCATACACTACAAGATTGTTTTTGTCTATTGACTGGTGCATGGTTTTTTTTTTTTTTTAATGGACAACAGCAGTCCTAACACGCGTTTAGCAACATTCCCGATGCACCATACACCTTCCTTGCTTCTGATTAGCCCTCCCCATACACAAGAAAGTGTTAAGTTGTCATAAATTTATCATGACATTCCTATGTTTTCCGAGATAAACAGAGTGCTCTTATTTATTGGTTGACGACAATGTTTTAATGTGTCGGAAGCCTTCACTTTATTCTTCAGTAAGTGAGTTAATCGCTATTGACAGTCGACTGCAACGCAGTTTCATTAAACTGCCCGTGTTTGCTCTCCACTTTTGCTATCCTCTCCTGTAAGTAGTAAATTCTACTTTTCTGGCTGCCCAGGGTGTCCTATACCGACAGATACGAATTTTTCTCCAAAACATCGTATAAAAACTTTTTAGGGCGATATCTTCTTTACACGCTCTGCTGAGGATAAAGTCAATTGGTAAGTTTCTTGTAATTGACCTTGTTCTTAAACCATTCACATAGGTTACTTTGTAGCATTTGAAAATGAGAGTCAGTATCTCGAAACAAGTTACGTATCATGCAAACAGTCTAAAAGTTGTAAGTTGGAGAAGATTAGTATGAAGATACCCGATTTAATCAGCTACGTGAAACACTTCCAAAAAAATGTAATCAACCAAGTTCTACTACGTGCTGTGTAAGATTCTACTACGAGCAGAATCACGAACTACATATCACTTGAGTTTCCTGGAATCTGGAGAGAATGGACTACATCTTATGTATTTAACAAGCGATGAGGATTTTCAAATTTGAACGTCATAGATTGCAGTTTACTCTCAGATTGAAAAATTCGTACTGTTGGCCTTACTGGGATTCAGATCTCGATTACTAACCTCCAGTATTAGTTCGCTGCCAGGTGTAACATTCGAGAACGCCACATGGACCAATTCAAAGCCTAACGAAGAACTAAAACTTCTCATCTCAGAAACGTTCGAGACACTGTGATTGAGTCTGATTTTCACCACAATCTTTTCTCTGGAGAGGTCTGTTATCCCGGTGTCGTGGGACAACCTCCCCATAGCTTGGACTAAATGGAAAGAAATACTGAGGAGGTCCTTGAACTATACTTGGCTAGTGCAGTTGGTACCCTACTGGTGTCGAAGAGAAGTATCCGGATTAGGAAAAAATAAGTCTTAATCTGCCAGTAAGTTTCATACCAGCGCACACTCGGCTGCAGAGTGAAAATTTCATTCTGTTAAAAGTTGTTTGTTTCCTATTTTCAGAAACTCATGTGGAAAATACTTCCAGTCATGTTACAGGCAGAGTCATGTTCCATCTTTGTTTACCTGTGTTCCACCTAAGTATCACAGCAGATGACTATTACTGGCATGCTTCTAAAATCCTGTCTCTCACTTCATCTGTCACTGTAATGCACTTTTTCTATGTCTAGAATACGTCTTCAAAGAATATCAATCATTGCGACTTCCGTTAGTCTCTTTGTCCAAATTCAGCAACCAGAAAATGTTCGTACAGGGCAAGGAGGATAAATTTCTAAAAACTGTCGTAGGAGAAACGATAAAGTGTTATTTTCCTAAGTAAATGATTATTTGTGATTGTTAACTCATGGATCTCTTTCTGTTGCCTATGTCTTCTCGCGACCTCGTGCATCAACTGTTTTCGGCAATTAAATTGACAAATTCTAGGATAAAACGTGAAGTTAACAACAAATATCATTAGGTGGACTAGGGGGATGAGTTATGTGCAAACACTGAAGAGAGAGCTAAAGGATAAGGAAGAAATTTATGGATAAGAGTCACACAATTACATTATGTAGTTGCCGATTATAATAAAAAATTGCAGTTTAAAGCAAAAAGTTTCGGCGAAGGACGGGACATAACGGGAATCATCGATTTGTTTTATTCGGAGATGGAGGTGAAAAACAAATTAGCTAGCGGTTTCGATAAATAGCAGCAACCAGTCTCCTTTCCATTTTATTTTCGATGACAGGTTTCCAGTTGCTTGGCGATTCATCGTGAGATGATAAACATTTATTGAATGTCTGGACTACTGTATGTGGAAAGGGGGGGGGGAATTGTGTAGGTGTGGTAAGATACAAAGACGAAACAATTAAGCACTGAAACTGTGGTGAATTATTTATATCACGATATAAATAATTGTTATGGAGATAAAAACTGAAGAATAATAAAAGGCGACCGGTTGCAGCTATTTCTGGAATCCTTTATCCATCAAAGTCTCAACGTTGTTATATTCGTAGAGTTACAATCTGCTGGTAGAAATGTTGCACTAGACTTACGCACTGTTCCTGAGGTATAAGGAAACAGCAATCCTAACACGGACAGACTATACCAGATATAGAGGCACAGCTTATTGTTTCATATTCCGAAAATACTGATTTGCTTTCAAAGCTGTGTCACTTTTGGGAACCTTAATTGTATTCGCCACGTCGATTACAGAAATCAGAAACTCGATTATTTTTAACAGTAACCCACATTGGTCACTGTACTCGTTCTTCCTGACGTACAATTTATTTACTCGTCTACGCGCGTGCTAATGAACCAATTAGGTTATTTGACACTGCTTGTTAACTGAAATGGATTTAAATTTGAAACACATGCAGTACGTAGCTAATTAAATAACTATAATTACGAAACAGACAGTTCTTTCCATTATTCCAGCAGGTTCCTACCACTTTAATTATATTTAGAATCAGCTCACTATTAGTCCACCGAATATAATTACTAATCCTGGTTCCGCACAATAAAAATTGGCGATAATGATGTACCAGCCCTATCAGAGTACACCTTGACAATGGTTTTATCTACAGGAAACTATCGGCGATGGGTGCTCGTAAGGAAATGACCTCGGCCGGTGTGGCCGTGCGGTTAAAGGCGCTTCAGTCTGGAACCGCGTGACCGCTACGGTCGCAGGTTCGAATCCTGCCTCGGGCATGGATGTGTGTGATGTCCTTCGGTTAGTTAGGTTTAATTAGTTCAAAGTTCTAGGCGACTGATGACCTCAGAAGTTAAGTCGCATAGTGCTCAGAGCCATTTTGACCTGCTCGTGTAGCTTGAAGCTCAGGGCGCTGAATTGCGGGATTGGTAGATGAGATAGATCCAGATGTGCGGTGGTCTGCACTCCAGTGAGGCAGAGTGTAAATTTTAAGGAGTTTCTTCGACGGCTTAGACGAATTCCGGGACGATTCACAATCACCGGTTCAGAAAATTCAATACCAAACAATTAAAATACGATATTACACAAACACAGTGCACTCAACCTTTCTCCCTTAGGCAAACTGATGACTGTGATGACAGAAGGGTGTCTTGCGACAAGAGAGAGAGAGAGAGAGAGAGAGAGAGAGAGAGAGAGAGAGAGAGAGAGAGAGAGAGCGGGGGTGGGGGGAGAGGAAGAGACACGTAGAGATAGATAGAGAAAGTGAGAGAAAGAGCGGGTCGTGTACGACGTGATAAGTGCAATGAAAACGAAAAACGATCGTAAGAAAATAAAGAACGATCTAGGAAAAATATGTAATTAATGTTGTGAATAGCACTTTCAAAAGATGTGGAAACGTGGAAGTATATACCAGTACGGCCGATGCAAGCGCATCATACAAATCGCGGCCTAATGCTTTGATATCCTACGCCGGGGCGTTGTAGTGTGGCCAACGCACGGTTTTTGATTCGAGCAAGCTTTCGTATCTATGTAATTAGTGAGTCGGTAATCACGTGGAATTAGTGAGTTTCGTAAGCGCATATGAACATATGCGAAGCTCTAGTTTTCCACCAAAAGAAACTCAGTGACAGCTCACAGCTTCCAACGCACTTCCGTCACAGACGTCATTTTGAAGTATACGTATAGCGCTACCACCTATCGAAATTTCATGAAACTATAGGGACTCAAGGGGGAATATTACACTATGCGTTACAACAAATTCCGCATTTTTTCGTCTGAAATTGCCCGAGAGAAAAAATGTTTTATTAGTTACTCTACAGCCCTCGTAAAAAGTGATGGTAACCGTCACTTGCGATATATCAGCTAACTTTTGTAGCTTCTATAGGGAACAAACCAGGATAACACTAACTCCAGTGGAGATGTTATTCCACCTATATGGACAAGTTGAAACAGTCGCAAAGTAACACGTCAGTAATTTTATTCACCCGAGCCATATTAATGCCTCCCAGCGTGCATAAACCGAAATAGAACCACAGAATGGGGAAACGGGTAAGATTTAGTGGACTCGAAGGCGTGGTTCTCCTTTCTCCTATAACACGTGGTAACGGGTTGCGACACACGAGGTGAACGTCATGTGTGAGGCAGCTGAAATTCATATTAAGAACCGAGGGTCCTGGCGTAACCCGCCGAGAGGTAATCACATGGGTGTTGTGGTCTGTTCAGTCAATGCTTCACTTGCACCATTGGCAACAGTTTGCCGCACTACTCTGCCGCGAGACCCACGCCATCTCAATATCGATGTCTGCTGAGGGGATACTAAAATTCTTTTCTTCCGAATACTGGTATTTGGATGGGTAGGAGGTGTGTCCGATGGGTGCAAGCGCAGGGGGACTTGCTGCACCTCCGGCTACAACTGCAGACGCAGTTGGCCGTCTGCTGGCGTGTGGCGGAAGTGGACAGCTGACGCACCGCACTGGGAATCTCCAGTGTTGCTTGGTTTGTCCATGAGCTCTGCTGCTGCCGTAGATTACAGTGTACCCATCACGCCGGAACCGTGCTCGCCGCAGGTGGAGACCGCACTTACACGTCGTTACAGATTTCGTCCAAAATAAAATAAAAAAAAAAAATGGTTCAAATGGCTCTGAGCACTAGGGACTTAACTTCTGAGGTCATGAGTCCCCCAGAACTTAGAACTACTTAAATCTAACTAATCTAAGGACATGATGCACATCCGTGCCCGAGGCAGGATTCGAACCTGCGACCGTAGCGGTCGCGCGGTTCCAGACTGTAGCACCTAGAACCGCTCGGCCACTCCGGCCGGCTTTCGTCCAAATTTGTGGCTTGGCCAGATATGGAAGTGAACGGAAGTTCGAGTGCCAGAAAGCCAACTGTTTAAAAAAAATAGCATTTTTGGCTGAGGCGTGGAGAGTCATTAGCCGTTTATGTAACCGTAGTTTCCAGGCAGCGAAAAGAGTGTGGAACGGTAATCCGAGGAACGTGGTCTCGATTACCTTGGCAAATATTCTTCAAACTTGACATTACTTACATTTCAAATAAACTGAAATAACACTTATTGTATCGTATGTATTAACATTTTCATAAAAGGCATGAAAAGCAAAGGGAAGCAAGACCTGGAATTGCAACGAAATTTCCAAGAAAACATTGTAATTACAAGAAGCGACTGCAACTATCGCGTACAGGCTTGTTATCCCGTTAGTTCCACTTTGACCTTCGAGCAGCCGTCGGCACCTTGACCCTAACAACAGGTTGCCTGTACAGGTAAAATAGGCCCATCGACCGCTGCGGACAACCCTAGCTTTGGCTAAGGAGTTCATAAGTTTGCTAGCTCTCGAACGAGTAAAGTGAATTTTTCGAGAACGTTTTGAGGACACCAGAAAGAGTATTGTTTTTCTACACAAGCGTTAAAATATCCACCTAATTGTAAAAGTGTGGCGTTTATAACATGTGCAAGGTGTCAAAAAAATTACTGCTTCCCCTGGTTTTACAATGAGTATCACGCCAAAAAGTGTAAATCATCACCTGTACAATAATAAAAGTAATTTTGTTCACGAAGTTCTCGTGTACTCCTAGCAATCCATTTCTGAAAACCTGCTTTAAAGTTCCAAATGTTCCTTTGCGTTTAGTTTTCATGACTTTTATGAAACTACTACGTAATACAATATACATAGAGTATTTTTTCGGTTTACTTGCAATGGCGTAAAAAATAGAAATAAGGATAGGAAAAAATTTTTCATATAGGGACTTGCCCTCATGTCCCTCGGATTACCATTCTGTACTCTTTCCACTGCGCCATCCGCTGCCTCGAAATGACGCTAGCACAACTGGCTCGTGCCGCGCGCGACCCGCTCCAAAATTGCCATTTGTTTCTCAGAACAGTAGGCCAACTGGAGATCCGCCTTCCGTCACGTTCATTTCTAGCTAGTCCACGCATAGACAATAAATCTGGACGTAATCGCTGATGATGGGTAGTTGCGGTCCCCTTGTGAGAGTGAGTGGCAAGTTCTAACCCCTTCCTGTCCTCCAGGTGGAGGGGGTGGATGTGGGGATTGCTCGTCTGGGCTCACCCATTCACCCTACGAATGGACAAATGGTCGCTCCTTCAGCAGAGTTGAGGGATACTGTCATGGTACGCCAAGAAAGAGGGGGGGGGGGGGAGGATTGTTAAATATTGGGGGCTCCAGTGTCAAGCGCGCTATGGTGCAGCACAAAGGAGTAGCGTCTGGGCTAGAACGATGTCCAGTGTGTGCTCGATATACCTTGTGGTGATGTGAGGGCTTAGAGGGGGTTGAGAGGATACATCCGAGATGTGGAGGAGAGCTCACTTGAAGCTATATAGGTTGTAGGGTGCACTTACCTGCTTGTGGTTGTGGCTTTTCCCTGTCGCTTGGGTTCTGAGGCCATCCTCAGCTCTCCAGGTGGTTGACGGAAGTGGTGCAGACTGTTTGCTTTGTTTGTGAACCACAAGTAGAAACTACACGTTACAGTAGCGTGCCGAGGCTTGATTTGTTGCTGAGGGGAAGGTCAGAAACTGAGTCTTTGTCCTTTTGTGAAGGTCCTACCTCCAGATTTCTGCACGTGTGTAGTGGGATGGAAGCTGGAGGATTCTCCCTGGTAGGCCGTGAGTGCGTTGCACAGAGGAAGGAGCTGCTTGGGTAGCGGTGTACGTAGCGCACAGAGAGCGAAATCCGATAGTATGGAAAATAGAGACACTTTGAATTTCAATATTTTAACAATAATTTTCCAAAGCGTTCATAATATGGTCCCTCAACTTACCGCAGTCGTGGAAAGCTGTTGCAGTGAAATTATACCTGGAACTGAAAGCCGGATAAAACCCAAGACGAGAGCTCTGAAATATTTAATAAGGCTTGGAAGATAAACTGATAGGAAAGGATAGACATCATATGAGGGGTAGTGTTCATTTTAGTGGACAAGAATATAATGTCTATAGAGGTCGAAATTGAGTCTGACTGCGATGTCATCTTACGATGTGGCAATGGTACGTCTGTCAACTGTGTATCTTAATTGTACTGCTCGTCAACACGTTGATGAATTCAAACAATTAAGGGAGGAAATAATCGTGTGCATTCATGTCTAGATGCATAGATAATTTTATTAGAGTAAGTACAGTGAAAACAGCACCATGGTCTGAGTGTAGAACCACGAGGTATTTGAATTTCAATTCAGCTTATTGATCTGAACGCATGACAGCCAGAGGCGAGCGCGTCTCGCCCTTGTCAGTAGCGAGGCGGTGTTGGGCACAAAAACGCAGGTCGCTGGTGACGTGAGCATCCCTCGCTGTTGGGTATCTTCGAATGCTAGCAGAGTTATACTAAACGTATCATAAGTAAAACTAGAGCACAGTTTGCAGGAGCAGACACTCCTTCTGTATGGTGCAGTAGTCTAAGGCAGCTCGAAAGACAGGCGAATAGCACGGCGGGCCAGAGTTACACGGTGTCATAGGAGGTAGTACAAGAAATTCTCTAAGAAATCATTCTGAGAGCCTCTGTCATAGAGCAGTGCACGTAAGTTAATATAATACGAAAAGGGTTAATAATTCTTAAAGTGGACGGTGTGACGTCACTGATTCGTAGACGGTCAGCAGTGCGGTTGTGGGACGCCATTGTCAGGAGAACGGAACTGGCGGTTGGAACGAGTAGAAACATCCAATGAACCTCACCTCCTCAGTTAAGGCATTAATAAGCTTTGATTTTACGCATATTAAGTTAGTAACGTCTTTACAAGTAAAGTCGTGTAGTAAGTGTATTTGTTTGTTGTTGTCGAAGTCGTATATGTTGATTGGTGACCACTTCCGCAGACTTAGACGATGTCAGACAACGTGCAAAGCTTGTGCCAGGCGCCACACATTGACTGCAATTCATGTCGGTTAGGTGGATGTTATGACTACGCCATTGTCGTGATTTTTGTCGTCGCTGATGACGACTTGGTTGCGACAGTGAGATTATTTTGTAGTTTTTCTGTCCGGGAGAACATCGGATTACTAAGTACCAGGAATTCCTTAACTATTCTGGTGTTGCGGTGGAAGACCCGCGACGCAAACAGCAACCGACATGTTAAGCAGAGCGTGGTAGAGCTGTGCCAGCTCAACAGTGTAAGTTCGGGCACGGGCAACTTTTTCTTGGGTATTAGTACTGTCTAGTCGAGAGTAACAAATTACGGCCGCGTGAGCACCGTGAATGCTCAGCAAACCATTTGTAACTTTGCGCAAAATCCGTAACAAATGTACCCCTGTCAAAGTGTAGGACACTGGGCCTCGACAGTATTTTAAGCTCTTACGAGATTTTTCTGTTATTCATTTATGGATGTAGCGTATTAGACCCAGATTGGCCGGCCGGAGTGGCCGTGCGGTTCTAGGCGCTACAGTCTGGAGCCGAGCGACCGCTACGGTCGCAGGTTAGAATCGTGCCTCGGGCATGGATGTGTGTGATATCCTTAGGTTAGTCAGGTTTAATTATTTCTAAGGACTAGGCGACTGATGACCTCAGAAGTTAAGTCGCATAGTGCTCAGAGCGATTTTTTGAACACCCAGATTGTTGTCGTATTGCACAAATCGTTACGAGAGTTCATATGGTGGAGAGCAACTTAGGGCCAGCTGCAATCCAAATACGATCAGGTGGGCTTAACAGCTCGATTATGTGTTGGTGGACATTGAAGATGCTGAATCGTCATACAGGTATTCATTAGAGACAACATTTTGCTCGTGATACACTGTTGGTTAGGATTTAGACATCGTTAATTTTCTTCCACTGTCAACCTACGTAATTTTTATGGAGCAACACTAAAAACTCCTAAGTGAAATTAACGTAAATATAATAGGAAGTAATCGAGAAGGTTTCAATCTGGATACGAGTAACAGACGTAGCTGAACTGAAATTAATAATTAGATGCTTGTATCAGCCTCCCGTTTAGACTATAGCAATTGTATACTTATTCAAACAAATCTGTTCTCAGTGTTTCGGAAGTCCACCCATCTTGCAGTACAAGTTGGGGGCAAAGTCAGCCAATCAACTGTAAATCCATCAAGAACTCTCCAAGAGCTTTTATGCTGAAATAAGGAGATAAACTGTCGCTAACTTTCTACTTAAACAATAAATGGATTTCATGTGTTCCGATATCGAGGATGTAAATTATAATTTGAATACAGTAACATCGTCTACGTCGCAGGAGAGCTTCAGTAGAGTTTGGAAGGTAGGAGACGAGGTACTGGCAGAAGTAAAGCTGTGAGGACGGGGCGTGAGTCGTGCTTGGGTAGCTCAGTTGGTAGAGCACTTGCCCGCGAAAGGCAAAGGTCCCGAGTTGGAGTCTCGGCCCGGCACGCAGTTTTAATCTGCCAGGAAGTTTCATATCAGCGCACACTCCGCTGCAGAGTGAAAACCTCATTCTGGAAATATCGTCTACAATTTGTATATACGATAACCTTACGCATCGTGTTTCTCGTTCAGGAGTAAGGTATGAGCTGCTACTTGGTTTGCACCGCGGTCGCCTCTGGTTCACATAACATGTAATTTTGACAGGAGGTATTGCCATTTGTGACGCGTTAAGCCAGATGGTTGTGCTATAAGCTCGAAGTCTGCAGGACGAGACCTTTCAACAAGATAAAACAAGAACTATATTCTCCGTGTTGTCATGAGTTACCTCAGTTGAAATGGTGTTACACTGTTTGCATGGAAAGCACGTTATTCGTATCTCTTTACTCAACTCAGTCATCTGAGAGAGTGGCACGTCGCCAACATCGAGCCAGAATGATTGATGACGTAGAGACGAGGCAGCGTCGAATGACGTACCCACATCTACTGTCTAAGCTCGTTTTGACTGGATGTACAGTAGGGTTAGATCATTGTGGCTACCATAGTTGGCGGCTCTGTGTAGTAAACTTCGAATCCTGTGTACTCCAAATCATGTTTTAATGTATACGTCCTGTATGCACACTAACAAGCAGATGTCCCCAGCGGTGGGATGGACTTTTTGAAGCAATCTATACAGTGATGTAGGTTAAGGTACAAGGAATCACACTGCAATCATTCACCGTGGTAGGCCTACGTTTATGAGCAATCGATGAAAAGATATTTCTGAATTTTGTGCGATGCTATATATCTCTAAAAATGGTAACAATGTACACCCTGGTTACATAGAGCAGTGGCTAGGGTACAAACTTCACATGGAAAAGATTATTGGTTCAAATCTCGTGAGGTGCAGTGAGTATTTTGCATTTTAAAAATCCTTATCCAAATTATTTGGATCATTATTTTTATTCAATTAATTGGTTTAAATGTAATATTTTCTTTTCATTTGTCACATCATGTTATTCATCATCTGAAAAAGAACATTTGCTCTGAATTTTTCTTTCCGTCAGTCTTTTTCCACTTGGAATCCTCGTTCATGTGATTTTGATTGTTGTTATTTATTAACATTGATTGAGTAGCTTCCGTTTTGGCATCTTATATTTTTCTCCATGTTATTGTATTCATTGTTTCTGTTTCTCACTTTGCTTGAATTTCATTTTGCTCACAATCCCTGCTTTAGTTTAAATCATCATCGTTGTTATTTTGTCCATAGCGTGATCAGAAGTTATGGTTCAATTGGCTCTGAGCACTATGGGACTTAACTTCTGAGGTCATCAGTCCCCTAGAACTTTGAACTACTTAAATCTAACTAGCCTAAGGACATCACACACATCCATGCCCGAGGCAGGATTCAAACCTGCGACCGTAGCAGTCTCACGGCTCCAGACTGTAGCGCGTAGAACCGCTCGGCCACTCCGGCCGGCCAGAATTTATGTTTTAAGTGTTTATGTGATTATTGCCGTCCAAAAATATGTACATCTTTAACGAAAAATACATTCTTGTCACCACTGCACAATCAATATAAGTAGATTGCTTCATTTTTTTTTAAATTTTACTAACCGACAGATCGGTATTTTAAAACGTTTAGACATTGCCATTGATTAAGAAAAAATAACAGCAATTGGAGAAATTTAAATCTTGATTAAAATGATGTGACAAATGAATACAAGTGAAAGAAAGCACATTTAAACCAATAAATTGGATAAAAAAATGATCAGGGTGATTTCCATAAATATTTAAAAACGAAAAAAAATTCAGTATATCTAACAAGATGCAAGCGAACAACCTTTAGCATATGAAGTTAGTACCTTACCCATTACGCTATACAACCAGCTTGTAACTCGTTAGCCGGTCGCTGTGGCCGAGCGGTTCTAGGTGCTTCATTCCGGAACCGCGCGACTGCTACGGTCACAGGTTCAAATCCTACCTCGGGCGTGGATGTGTGTGATGTCCTTAGGTTAGTTAGGATTAAGTAGTTCTAAGTTCTAGGGGACTGATGACCTCAGCTGTTGAGTCCCATAGTGCTCAGAGCCATTTGAACCATTTTTATAAATTGTTACTGTCTTAAAGCTATATGGCATAACGCAAAACCAGAGTGAATGGCTTCAGGGTGTGATTTCTTGGACCTTCACATGCATCACCATACAGATTGATTAAAAAATTGGAGTCCATCTCTGGGGACCTCTAATTGCAAATAAAATTTCATTATTTGCTCCTCTTCTTGTTACAATGTCGAAGGTGAACAGTGTATAAATGTAACTCTTCATCACGCCTTCTATGCCTTTTTCCTCGGCCCCATCACCTGTTGTGAGACACATGTACCGGTGTGCCAGTGCGGGCAGGTGGCCGCCAGTGGTGGTGTTTTCCTTGTGGCTGTTGCAGCTGGTGGTGCGCGAGATGAACCGGCTGGGCATGATGGTGGACCTGTCGCACGTGTCGGTGCGCACCATGGGCGACGCGCTCGACGTGACGCAGGCGCCCGTCATCTTCTCGCACTCGTCCGCCCTCGCGCTCTGCAACTCCTCTCGCAACGTGCCCGACGACGTCCTCCGGAAGCTGGTGAGCGCACTGGCTGGCCGGCACACGGCTGCCGCAGCGGGCTGCGTAGGGCTGCCGCAGCAGGCTGCGTAGGGCTGCCGTGCACTCTGCTGTCCGTGGCATTAACGTGGTGTTTCCGACCACATACATTGTAGCCGTGGATTTTCCGACTGTTCCAGTACTGAAAACATCCCTACGCTGTTTATTCAGGCTTGGGTCTCGCTGTCTACATCTACATAGATACGCTGGAAGTCCCAGTACGGTGCGTGACGGAGGGCATCCCGTACCACTACCACTCATTCCCTTTTCTGTTCGATTCCCGGCGGGGTCAGGGATTTTCTCTGCCTCGTGATGACTGGGTGTTGTGTGATGTCCTTGGGTTAGTTAGGTTTAAGTTGTTCTAAGGTCTAGGGGACTGATGACCATAGATGTCAAGTCCCATAGTGCTCAGAGCCATTTGAACCATTTTGAACCTTTCCTGTTCCACTCGCAAATAAAGCGAGGTAAAAACGACTGCCTGTACGCCTCCCTGTTGTTGTTGTTGTTGTGGTCTTCAGTCCTGAGACTGGTTTGATGCAGCTCTCCATGCTACTCTATCCTCTGCAAGCTTCTTTATCTCCCAGTACTTACTGCAGCCTACATCCTTCTGAATCTGCTTAGTGTATTCATCTCTTGGTCTACCATACACGCTGCCCTCCAGTACTAAATTGGTGATCCCTTGATGTCTCAGAACATGTCCTATCAACCGATCCCTTCTTCTAGTCAAGTTGTGCCACAAAATCCTCTTCTCCCCAATTCTATTCAATACCTCCTCATTAGTTATGTGATCTACGTATCTAATCTCCTTATGTGTCCTAATTTCTCCTATCTTATCTTCGTGGTCCTTACTCGCAGTGTATATTTGGCAATCAGCTTCAAGTGCCAGTTCTCTAAATTTTCTCGGCAGCATTTCTAGAAAAGAACGTCGTCTTCCTCCATGGATTCTCATTTGAGTTCCCGAAGCATCTCCGTAACACCTACGTGTTGTTCGAACCTACCGGTAACAAATCTAGTAGGCCGCCTATTTATTTAATGTATGTCTTCCTTCAATTTGACCCGGTGCGTATCCGAAACACAAGAGCCATGTAAGCAGGAGATCCCGGGTTCGAGTCCCGGTCGGGGCACACATTTTTATCTGTCCCCGTTGACGTATGTCAACGCCTGTAAGCAGCTAAGAGTGTTCATTTCATTGTAATTTCATTCTAACGAGCTGCGTGGTCACCGATGGTATCTCTTCTTTCGGACATATCCGAAAGAACAGATACCATCTTAGCATATATATAGTTAAGGCTCACCGGCCAATTGACCATCTTCTTCTTCTGTGCGGATGCACAAACAGTGCCCGAACTCTTACGGCAATCGGCAACGCGCCGCGACTAATGAGTATAATGGGCGGGGGCACTACGAATGTAGTGCAGGACAATACGGTGAGAATGTGGGTTTCGCGGGAGGCGTGCCAGAGATAAATCCCTGCAGTCGCGCTATCCTCTGTGTTCTCGGTGCCTCAGATGGATGGAGCGTCTGCCATGTAAGCAGGAGATCCCGACTTCGAGTCCCGGTCGGGGCACACATTTTCATCTGTCCCCGTTGACGTATGTCAACGCCTATAAGCAGCTAAGGGTGTTCATTTCATTCTAATTACATGAGCATTACTCAAGAATAGGTCGCACCAGCGTCCTATATGCGGTCTCCTCTCCAGGTGAACCACTATTTCCTAAATGTCTTCAAATAAGCCGAAGTCGACTATTCGCCGCCATCCATACCACAGCTCTCAGATGCTTGTTCCATTTAGTATCCCTTTGCAGTGTTACACCAAGGTATTAAAACGACTTGACTGTGTCAAGCAGGGCACCAGTAATACAGCAGGTTTGTTCTGCCTACTCATCAGCAGTAAGTTACACTTTTCCACATATAGGGCTGGCTGCCATTCATCACACCATCTGGAAATTTTGTCCACCTCGTCTTGCATCTTCCTACAATCACTCAAATTCGACCCATTACCGTACACCACGGCATCATCAGTAAACAACCGCAGATTGCTGTCCACCCCGTCCGCCAAATCGTTTATGTATACACAGAACAACAGTAGTCCTTTCACACTTCCCTGGGGCACTTCTGACTGTAACCTTTGTAACTACCTCTTTAATTATTTCTTATTAAACACTGACCTACAGAATTTTCCCTGACAAATATATCTCAAACTTAACCTATTCATTTGTCATACACAACATACAAGCCCAACGCAATCTTACTGCTATACATTGACAAAATGGCTTCCAATAGTTAACACAAAAGAATGGCCCTGAATTGCAAGAAATCCTGACCATAATACAAATCCAAAAGATATTAAATTGAAGAAATATGAAACTATCTCCAACTCTGTTAATTGCCTAAACTCATTTCAATCACGAATCCAAATAGTGCAAACCCCATTCTTTTTCATAAGTCACTTACCTCACAGAAAATCTTCATAACAAAAACTGCAACCATTACACCAAGTAGCAACTACAGCCAGCTAAATAAAAAGAGTCTAACTACTATAGACTCTAACTACTAGGAGGCAGAAGGTTAACGAAAGAGAGATTTTGTTGAAGAGCAACTGAGAAAATTTTACCTTATTAATGTGACATCCAGTTCCAAAGTTATATAGTTGTCAATAATTCCACTGCCCAAACATCATCATACATTTCCTTACGTATTTTCTTGTAAATACATCATTTCATCTCGCTTTACAACGCATGTCCTACTAACACAGAGTCTCCACTAAGAATGCCATGTCCATACACTTCCCTATCCATTCGCTAACTGCTAGTCCGTCCAACCACAGAATCTCTTACTGAGAGCGCTGTCAGCGATATTAATACAGTCTGTCCGGCTGCCAACATACAGACAGGCCACTTACGCCTCCTCTGTGGTGAGCACTTGCTGTCGAGGAGAACATACTGGGATGTATTACCTAACAAGTGTTCGAGACACTCACATATCTGTGAACTTATTCCATATTCTCACACCTTCGTTAACAGCCTGCAATGACCACCGTGTCATATGCTTTCCGGAAATCTAGAAGGATGAAATCTGCCTGTTACCCTTCATCCGTAGGTCTCAGTATATCATTTGCGAAAAGGGCAAGCTGAATTTCGCACGAGCGATGCTTTCTAAAACCATGCTGAATCGTGGACGTAAGCTTCACGGTCTTAAGACAGTTTATTATATTCGACCTGAGAATATGATAAAAAGTTCTGCAGCAAACCGAAGTTAAGGCATAAGCATGTTTAAATGTTTCTTTTCATTTGTTAGAATTTTATTTATTTTAAACTTCTTTCTTTCGACAATATTATACCAGACAATGATTTAACATTTTGTCTTCCTCTGTGAATTGTAATTTCTCAGTCAATGTTTTGTAAGAAAGCCGGAGACTTATAAACATCTTCTTAAATCCCATGCGTGTTCTATATTTAAATAGTGTCTTTTAATCTGTTGTCAATCTCTATATATTATTTCTTTCTTTCTTAAGAAAACTGGCCTATGGAAACTTTCTAATTTCAAATATAGCATTTACTGCCTCCCGTTCAGCTTGTTCCTTACAAAAATATATGATCACATGTTTTTGATATAATTAGAAATTTACGAGGGAATGTCTCCGAATTTTTTATGTGTAAACTCTTAAAGTTTTTTTAAAAAACAAACATTTTTAACATTCTTCATCTTTATTCGTCATGTCTACATATTTATTCCTGGATATAGTCATCCTCGTAGCGAACACATTTCTCCCAAGGAGCGACCAGTTTGTTGATACCGTCATTGTAGTGCAGGATGTTTTACTTTGTTCACTGAGCCACAACTTCACCTCTGTTTACACTGCTTCATCACTGTCATAGTTGAGCTATCGAGGATGATCTGTAAGTTTTCGAAACAGATGAAAGTCATGTGCGGCCAGGTCGAGACTGTACGGAGGATGGCCGATGACAGTGAAGCCGAGGTGACGGACTGCTGCAGATGTCACAGGGGTCCTGTGTGGGCTGGCTCTGCCATGCTCAAGGGGAGGGTGCCCTTCAAATTCAGATTGCAGGCCATAGGACCGGAAGCGTTCATTGCAGTCGACAAACATATTGTCTCTAATGAGGTCGAAGTTGAGGGTGACATTGATGCAGTCTGTTCGCGTTTTTACCGGCCACCAGATTCTACTGTGACAGATTGAAAGTCATTCACAGAATGTTTATGATCAGTAGCGCGTAGGTATCCAGATCATGCATTACTAGTTTGACGCGATTTAACCTTTCATCTGTAGATGTCTAAGATTCATTGCAGGAGGTACACACATACAGTCAAGCGAAGTACTTTTGAACACGTTTTCTGAAAACTGTCTCGAGCAGCGGTTTCGGCAGCTCACGCTCAGTAGAAGTATCTTAGACCTTGTAGCTACAAATAGGCCGGACCCATTGGACAATTTCAGTATAGAAACGGCGATTAGCGAGCATGATGTCATTATAGTACCTATGATTACGAAAACTAATAAATGAGTTAAGAACGCTAGGAGAGTGTTTCTGCTATAAAGAGCAGATAAGCAGTTGTTAGTATGTCATTTAGACAGTGAATTGATATCACTTACTTCTAGCAAGATGGTCGTAGAGGAATTATGGGCGAAGTTTAAGCAGATTGTCAATTATGGTCTGGAGAATTATGTCCTAGTATTTGGATTAAGGACGGGAAAGACCCACCATTGTTTAATAACGAGATTTGAAAAATGTTGAGGAAGGAGAGGCTCTTGCACTCTCGATTCTAAAGAGAACGCACGAATAACGAGAAGCAAAGTTTAGTGGAGATTGGTGAGACCCTGAAAAGAGCTATGCGCTAAACATACAACTACTACCACAGCCATACCTTAGCAACAGATCTGACAGTGGGCCCGAGAAAATTCTAGTCATATTTGAAACCGCTAAGTGGGTCTAAGGCTTCCATCCGGTCACTTGTTGACCAACCTGGTGTGGCAGTTGAAGATAGCAAAACGAAAACCGAAGTTTTAAATTTCACGTTGAAAAAATCGTTCACGAAGGAGAATCGTACAAACTTGACGTCGTTTTACCACCGAACGGACTCCCATATGGACGACATAAATAAGAATCCCTGCCGTAGAGAAATAGCTGAAAAAGTTGAGAACAAATAAGTCACCTGGTCCGGTGGAATCCCAGTTCTGTTTTTTAAAGAGTACTCTACGGTAGTGGCCCCTTACCTAGCCTGCATTTATCACGAATCTCTCGAACAGTGCAAAGTCCCAAGTAACTGGAAAAAAGCCCCGGTGACTCCTGTGTATATGAAGTGCAAAAGAACGGACTCACAAAATTACAGGCCAATATCTCTTACAACGGTTTGCTGCAGAATCCTTTGAACATATTCTCAGACCGAATATAATAAATTTTTTAGAGACCGAGAAGTTTATGTACACTATGAGCGTGGTTTTAGAAAGCATCGCTGGTGCGAAACACAGCTTGCCTTTTACTCAAATGACATAATGCAAACTATGGGTGAATGGTAAAAGGCACATTCCATATTTCTAGACGTCTGCAAAGCGTTTGACGCGGTACCCCACTGCAGACCATGAACGAAGGTACGAGCATACGGAAAAGGTTCAAAGATTTGTGAGTGGCTACAAGACTTCTTATGTTAGAGAACCCAATGTGTTGTCTTAGGCGGCAAGTGTTCATCAGATACAAATATATCGTCAGGGGTGCCCCACGGAAGTGTGATAGGACCGTTGTTATTCTCTGTGTACGTAAATAATTTGGCGGACAGGGCGGGTAGCAATCTGTCGTTCTTTGCTAATGATGCTGTATTGTACGGTAAGGTATCAAATTTGAATGACTGTAGTAGGATACGAGATGATTTAGACTAAATTTCTAGTTGGTGCGATGAATATGAGCTAGCTATAAATATAGAAAAAATTTAAGTTAATGCGGATGGGCCGGCCGCTGTGGCTGAGCGGTTCTAGGCGCTTCAACCTTGAACCGCGCAACCGCTTCGGTCACAGGTTCGAATCCTGCCTCGGGCATTGTTGTGTATGATGTCCTTAGGTTAGTTAGGTTCAGGTAGTTCTGAGTTCGAGGGGACTGATGACCTCAGCTGTTGAGTCCCATAGTGCTCAGAGCCATTTTTTAATGCAGATGAGTAGCAAAAAAAAAAAAAAAAACAGTTATGTTTGGATACAGCATTAGTAGTGTCTTGCTTTACACAGTTAAATCGTTTAAATGTCTGGGAGCAACTTGCAAAGTGATACGAAATGGAACCAGCGTGTGAGGATTGTGGTAGGGAAGGAGAATGGCCGAGTACGGTGTATTGAGTGTAATGTAGGAAAGTGTAGTTCATCTGTAAAGGAGACCGTATATGGGAAGCAAGTATGACCTATTGTTGAGTACAGCTCGAGTGTTTGGGATCCGTACTAGGTCGGATTAAAGGAAGCCATCGAAGCAGTTGACAGGCGGGCTGCTAGATTTGGTACCGGTCGGGTCGACTGCACAAAGATTCTGTTGCTAATAACATACAGTTGCGCGTAAGGACCACTAAGTTAAGGTAGCAGAAATTAGAACTGATACAGAGTCATATAGACAGCCGTTTTTCCCCTCCTTGTGTTTGCGAGTGGAACAGGAAAGGAAATGACTAGTACTGGTATGAGGTACCCTCCGCCACGCGCCGTCACTTGGATTGCGGAGTATGGATGTACATGTAGACATAGGGGTAGAATTCGAGACTCAGTTTCAACACGATCTTTCTCACTCACCGACATAGCAACGATACAAACTGCCATGCTACACCCTACAGTTCGGAGCATTTTAGCGGCAGGTGGCTGCAAATCTGTTGGCATGAAGAATAAAGACGTTAAATTTGTAGAAAGTTTGTTTTATTAAAAAGCTGTAAGAGTTTTCATAAAACATTCGGAGGCATTACTTTTTCAGCAGGCCCTCGTGGATTCGTATGCGAAACTTCACAGTTCCCGTGGTCCTGTGTCGCTGCGTGCAGACATACCATATTTCACATTCGCTGATTGACCATATAGTGTGCGAATTGTATGACCATTTCACGAAATAGCAATTCCTCCATTATTATTTCATCAACAGCGTTCAGTGGAAAACGTGCCACTGCAGCACACTTCCGGCAAAACGGTCTCACTTCTTTTCAGTCCCTGCATTCTTCAATTAATCCCAGAACACGTTTTTTTTCCCTAGATTTTGGTTGAAGCGAAAATTGTAAACTCCAAGCGATGTTCCAGATATCACTGTTTTCTTAGCTTTAATTGCAACAGTTTCAAAAACAAACACTGGAATTTTCGGTAACCATATAAGCATCTTCTTTTCGATCCGGAAAAAAGTATTTCATAGCTGGTTTGATGGAGCTCTCTGTGCTACACTATCGTATCCAAGCCCATTCATCTCCGAGTAACTACTGCAACCTACATCATTCTGAATCTGCTTACTGTATGCATCTCATTGTCTCCCCAACGATTTTTATTTCCCACGCTTCCCTCCAGTATTAAACTGGCGATCCCTTGTTGTCTCAGAATGTATTCTACCAACCGATCCCTTCTTCTGCTAAGACCGTGCCACAAATTTCTTTTCTCCAAAGTTCTGTTCTATACTTCCTCATTACTTACGTGACCTACCCATCTAATCTTAAGCGTTCTTCTGTAGCACCACATTTCGAAAGCAATTATTCTCTTCCTGCCTAAACTGTCATCGTCCGTGTTTCAGTTCCATACAAGGCTACACTCCACACAAATAATTTTACAAAAGGCTTCCTGACACTTAAGTCTATAATCGATGTTAACAAATTTCTCTTCCTCAGTAACGTCTTTCTTGCCATTACCAGTCTACATTTTATATCCTTTCTACTTCGACAGCCATCAGTTATTTTACTGTCCAAATAGCAGAACTCTTCTACCATTTAAGTGTCTCTTTTTCCTAATTAATTCCCTCAGCATCGCCTGATTTAATTCCACTACATTCCATCATCCTTGCTATGCTTATGTTGATGTTCATCTAATATCGCCCTTTCAAGATACTGTTCATTCCGTTCAGCTGCTTTTCCAACTCCTTTGCTGTTTCTGGCAGAATTGCAGTGTCATCGGCAAACCTTAAAGTTTTTATTTCTTCTCCATGGACATGAATTCATACTCCAAATTTTTCGGTTGTTTCATTTATTGCTTGCTCAGTGTGCAGATCAAACAACATTGCACATAGGCTACAACGCTTTCTCACTCCCTTCTCAACCACTGCCATCTCATAACCGTCATCTAGTTCCTCTACAAATTGTAAATAGCTTTTCGCTCCCTGCATTTTACCCCTGTCACCTTTATAACCTGAAAGAGAGTTTTTCAGTCAACATTGTCAAAAGCTTTATGTAAGCTTGTGGTTCGATGAACCCTCTGCCAGGCACTTAAATGTGATTTGCCGAGTATCCATGTAGATATAGATGTAAGCCTACAAATGCTATAAACTTAGGTTGCGTTTCCTTAACGTGTCTTCTGTGGGTCAATATTGCCTCTCGTGTTCCTACATACCTTCGGAACCCGTACAGATCTTTCCTAAGGTCGGCTTCTACCAGTAAAGGATTCGTGTTAGTATTTTGCAACCGTGATTTATTAAATTGAAAGTTCAGTAATTCTCACACCTGTCAGCTTTTGCTTCCTTTGGAATTGGAATTATTATATTGTTCTGGAAGTCAGAGGGTATTACGCCAGTCTCATACATCTTGCTCAGCAGGTAGAATTTCGCCATGGGTGGCTCTCTTAAGGCTGTCAGCAGTTGTAACAGAATGTTGTCTACTCCAGAGGCCTTGTTTTGTCAGGTAGCAAGCCAAATAAAATATAAAATACCTTCGCCTCCTTTTCTGTGCTTCCGTCGTCGACGTGTATTGTGCGCGGTTGTAAGTGTTATTTCGAGAAAGTGTCTAATTTAAGCCTTTTGACTTAAAAGTTAAATTAAAAAAAATATTAAGAGACAGTTGATTTCTCTTCAAGCCATTCATTCCAGCCACCAATTATCCATAATAGCAGTTCCATTTTCACATAGGATTTTCTACACTTCTTCACAACCGATCACCAGGATTCTTTCGTCAGGAGCAGACCGACAGCCAGTTTTCAAGCTGTTACCTTCAGTTAACTTGAAAGTGTCTTCGCTCAGGTCACTTTCCGAAGTAAAACCAGGGTTCAGGGTCGTCCCAATAGCTCCTCCTTTTCCTCTATATGAAACACATTCCTCGATTTATCATTGTTTGGCATTTTTGCGGTATAATCTAAACCTTTCTCTTTCAAATATGGAAATTCTCTTTTAAAAATTTGATGAACGGGCCTCTTTTTTGTTCGAGTGCTCTTTTCCTGTAGTTATGCGTTCGTTCTTTAATCTATAGATCTGTTTCATCAGGTGGGCATGAATGCTGGCGTTCAGGCATAATTCGGACATATGCAATTTTTAAACAGCTCCGGCACTTACTCCGTTCGGAATTCAAGCACAACCACTTCGTACACACATCACTTATTCATCCTTGAGAAGACACGCTTCCTTTTCATTTAATTATTCCCATTACACACATCGTGTAGAATTCAAGTAGCGTGCGGAACTGCACATAAACGAAGGCAGTCGTCAACGGCTTCGCTTGACTGACGGTGACTGTGGTCGGGAAGTCCACGTAGTCACAGAAGGAATGCAGGTGACGTGCTGCTCTTGTAGGTAAACGTAGATTATTGGCTTTTATTTTTCATTCAGTTCCTGCCTTCGCAGTGTGAATTTGTGTGTGCCAATTTTCTTTGGAATGTTTCTTTTTAATTGCTAAAAATGGTATGTCTAAGTATGTAAGTATACTTTCCGTCACTAATGAGAAAAATTACAATTGATTCACATTATTTTAAGTACTTACATAAAAGAAATCAATACATCTACATTTAATACATTTAATTTTTCTCAGTTTTTTGTGTTCTGTCAATTCTCGAGTAATTTTACTATTTTCATTTGTTACTTTGAAGTATAATTACCATGAACAATACACACTTTCAACTCTGTTTCTTTTTTTTTTTTTTTTTTTTTTTGGCTTTGAGAAATGATAAGGCAGAGTGTGAACGTCTTCTTTGTCGGCGGTTCTTGATACTTTCTTTTTTAACACTTACTCTTAAGAAATTCACTAACAAAAATGAAATAGAATTACGTGTTACGCTAAATGTGGAGTGAACAATAGGAATTAGTTTACACCTGGATCGTTAGTGTAATTACCAGTAGCTATCAAATCCCGATATAGTCTGTAGAGAAAAGTCGTGAGATATGTAATTTTAATTGTTGCTATATTTGTGTTGTTCTGTATGTTTTTCTATATATTCAGCATTTAACATCAATGTTAAAAACATCAGTGGTTAGGAATCGATTATTATCAGCCTTCGACGTTTTTGGATCAAAGATGAAATCAAAGTCAGCATCGATATTTCACCAGTATAGCAAATTCGTAACGGGTGGTGGAATCTGCTACTGCGATAACAGTCCTGGAGCTCACGTGGAGCTCATTGTACGACGAGTCGCTCTCATGCCTCTAAGTCAGTCCGTTGGGTCCTCTCGTGCAGTTTCATCCCATGTTTAACGTCTGTAATGGCTCACGGTCCAATACACAATGACGAAGTCGCTCACAAAACATGTTCCCTTTTGGAAGTGTACACTGACGGAAATAAAATTGGCAGCACCAAGAAATAATTAACATAGGGAAACGAAATTTCGGTTGGGGTTGGGTTGTTTGGGGAAAGAGACCAAACAGCGAGGTCATCGGTCTCATCGGATTAGCGAAGGACGGGGAAGGAAGTCGGCCGTGCCCTTTCAAAGGAGCCATCCCGGCATTTACCTGGAGCGATTTAGGGAAATCACGGAAAACCTAAATCAGAATGGCCGGACGCGGGATTGAACAGCCGTCCTCCCGAATGCGAGTCCAGTGTGCTACCGTTTCGGGAAAACATTTGTCTAGGTAACATATTTAAGTGGTTTACGTTGGAAAATCACAAGTTAATGTAAGCATGAGGAATTCAACTTCCACCGGGAAATGCTGATACATTAATGACCGGTGTAACCGGCAGAATGTTGAATGGAAGCATGCAAGCGTGCATGCACTGCGTTGTTGTACGGGTCGCAGATGTCATTTGGTGGGATGGAGTTCCATGTCTGTTGCACTTGGTCGGTCAATACAGGGACGCTTAGTGCTGTTTGCGAATGACGCCGTAATCGCCTTCCGATGATGTACCTGTTATCCCAATCGGAGACAGGTGTGGTGATCGAGCAGGCCAAGGCAACATGTCTGTCACCGTGTTGGATTACAACAATTGTGTGTGGGCGAGCGTTATCCTGTTGGAGACACACCTCGAGTGCTGTTCATGAGTGGCACCATAACGTGTCGAATCACCAGACTGACGAACAAACTCGCAGTCAGGGTGCTTGGGATAACACCGAGCGTGTTCTTGCTGTCACACGAAACCGCACCCCAGTCCAGTGTGTCTAGCATGTAGACAGGTTGGTTGCAGGCCCTCAACTGGCCTCTTCCTAACCAACACATGCCCATTACTGGCACCGAGGCAGAACCAGCTTGGATCACGAAACCCAACAGACTTCCGCCGCCTCCTCTATCGATCTCTCGCTTGACACCACTGAAGTCGCTAATGGGGGTGCTTTGGGGGCAGTGGAATGCACGCTACAGAGCATCTGGCTCCGAGATATCCTTGAAGTAACCGATCTGTTGAGTCACTGTGGTGCCAACTGCTGCTTAAATTTTTGCTGCAGACTCAGTACGATGCGCCAGAGGCGTCACGCCGGACACGATGCTCTTTCCTCTCGGTAATGGTTCGTGACCGTCCGCAGTCCGGTCTTGTTGCGTCTGTACATTCTCGTGGCAACCGCAGCCAGCAGTCATGTACGGTGTCTACATTCCTTCCAAGTCTTTCTGCAGTATCGCGAAAGGAACAACTAGCTTCTGATATTACAATTACACGAACTTCTCCAAACTCAGTGAGATGCTGATAATGGCGTCTTTGTCGCCTTAAAGGCATTCTCGACTAACACAATTGACCACGGCCAGTCTTAAAACTAACAAACGCTCACGACCACTACATCGAGTGTTTAAAGCGCTCACGACCACTACATCGAGTGTTTACAGCGCTCACGACCACTACATCGAGTGTTTAAAGCGCTCACGACCACTACATCGAGTGTTTAAAGCGCTCACTACCACTACATCGAGTGTTTAAAACGCTCACGACCACTACATCGTGTGTTTAAAGCGCTCACGACCACTACATCGAGTGTTTAAAGTGCTCACGACCACTACATCGAGTGTTTAAAGCGCTCACGACCACTACATCGAGTGTTTAAAGCAGACCTTATTTGCATCCTCATAGTGGCGCTACTGGCTCCAGTCTTACGCGACTGCTGCGGTATTTGAATAGACATCATTTTTCAGATGTAGAAACAATTTCTTCTTGGTTTTGCGATTTTATTCCGTTAGTGTATGATGCTTTCTTAATTGAAAATCTTTATGGACTGATGAAAGAAATGAAAAATGTCTTTGATAGCGAGAATTAAGCGAGCGTGTGCCGAACAGTGTGTTACCTGTTCAGTGGGTGACAAAAACCATGCAGATGCACACAGTGACACTGAAAAGATAGCAATTGCACCAGAGATGATCAGCGCTCTGTCATTCGGTCTCTTCATTGAGAATCTTCATTACAGAAGGTATTAATGTCAACTGCAGAATGTAGTTCCTGTTTAGTGATCTATGTTCGCTACAGCAGTAAATCTACGAACGACATTAGCAGTTTACTGAAGATGTTAAACACGTGATTGTTGCCCCATGTTTGGGTTGATCACACTGCGGTGTTACATTACGAATCCACAAAATAGTTCAGGCATCACAAGAAGAACTGCAGAGTGTAACTAAATGACATTGCAGGAATTGTAGAGATTAGTCATGGCTCGGCGCACCACACTGTGGTCCTACCGACAATGTATCTGCAAGATGGGTACCTATATAACGCACTCTGAGACTGCCACAACTTATGTGACACGTTGAACTAGAAGGTATGCTTTTGCAGTGTACATTTCCACTGTATAGTATATCGGGGTCTTCTACCACAAACTAGAAATAAAGAAAGTAATCAGTGGCGCCATTTCCGTTAACCCAAACCACAGGAGTTCTGAACACAGCCTTTAGTGATGCGGGAAGGGATATGGTGTTCCATTTTGTATAGTGCCTGCGTCGTGCGTTAGCATTACACTGTCGCCACAGACTGCTCTTACTACTGCTACTGTATCACACTGAGACGCCCTAAAATCACCTTCAGCATACAATCTAATCGAAACTACACAGATTGCGGCCTGTAGGTGTTCTGTAAGAACATGACGATCCACTAGCAGAAGCATGAAGTTTGAGTGTTTTTCACATGTGCCAAAATCACCAGTGTTCCCTCGAGTGATCTCTGTATTCATTGTTGTTGTGGTCTTCAGTCCTGAGACTGGTTTGATGCAGCTCTCCATGCTACTCTATCCTGTGCAAGCTTCTTCATCTCCCAGTACCTACTGCAGCCTACATCCTTCTGAATCTGCTTAGTGTATTCATCTCTTGGTCTCCCTCTACGAGTTTTACCCTCCACGCTGCCCTCCAATACTAAAATGGTGTTCCCTCGATGTCTCAGAACATGTCCTACCAACCGATCCCTTCTTCTAGTCAAGTTGTGCCACAAATTCCTCCTCTCCCCAATTCTATTCAATACCTCCTCATTACTTATGTGATCTATCCATCTAATCTTCAGCATCCTTCTGTAGCACCACATTTCGAAAGCTTCTATTCTCTTCTTGTCTAAACTATTTATCGTCCACGTTTCACTTCCATACATGACTACACTACATACAAATACTTTGAGAAACGACTTCCTGACACTTAAATCAATACTCGATGTTAACAAATTTCTCTTTTTCAGAAACGCTTTCCTTGACATTGCCAGTCTATATTTTATATTCTCTGTGCTTCGACCATCATAAGTTATTTTGCTCCGCAAATAGCAAAACTCCTTTACTACTTTAAGTGTCTCATTTCCTAATCTAATTCCCTCAGCATCACCCGACTTAATTCGACTACAATCCATTATCCTCGTTTTGCTTTTGTCGATGTTCATCTTATAACCTCCTTTCGTAGGCAAACTGTAGTCATAGCCCACGCAAAGGAACAATGACTGGCAAAAGTTCTGTTCTGATAAAGCTCGAGCAGATTCCAAAACAACCTCAGTTTAGCGGGTATTCAGAGACGTCGAGGGAGTATGTGAATCTCCATTTAGTAAGAAGGAGATTGTTCTGAAAGTTGATGCATGCTTGCATAACAGGCAACAATAAAAAAAAAAAAAATTTTGCCTTTACATTTGCCTTATCCACATACTCATATGTTCAGCATGATGGTGAGTGTTTTCGGAATTAATTGCTTACGAAACTTACTCATAAAATAATCTTTGCAACTCATGTATGCATTTTGTGTTAGATATATCATCAATGAATTAGACCGGCCGGGGTGGCCGAGTGGTTCTAGGCGCTACAGTCTGGAACCGCGCGACCACTACGGTCGCAGGTTCGAAATCTGCCTCGGGCATGGATGTGTGTGATGTCCTTAGGCTAGTTAGGTTTAAGTAGTTCTAAGTTCTAGGGGACTGATGACCTCAGAATTTAAGTCCCATAGTGCTCAGAGCCATTTGAACCATTTTTGGATGAAATATGTTTTAAAGAAAACGTAACTTTGAGGCCTTATTACTAGTGCGGTAGGAAGAGCTCGCGCTGGCGATGTGAGAGCTGTGAGGCAGACGGCCTGTCCGCAATCTGTTCCAGGCCATCAACGGCGGCATCGTGATGGTGAGCTTCTTCAACAACTTCCTCAGCTGCTCCGACAGCGCGTCGCTGCATGACGTCATCGGTAAGTCGCCAGCCACGGCTCGCCCCTCCTGTCCGCAGAGTTCGGCGCCGAGGCGGACCAGTCCGCGGGCCGGCGTCGCTTTGCCAGACCGCCGGCTCGCCACGGACCAGCTCTGAATACCGCTCCCTGTAATTGTACTGAGAGCAGAGTTACCGGCGCGCCGACGGCCAAGCGTGATAATTACACACTGCCTTCCTAGAACAACTAAGCAAACAACGAGTATTTGCAAGTTAGGCGGTGTGGTCATTATCTGCTGCAAGTAGATAAATATTCATTTCTCAAATTCAAACGTCTTTTTCTTGTTCCAGTCTGTATTTATCAACGTTGAAGAAGCGTTTCGTCTTTTACGTGAAGGTGCCTCAGTGGATTTTTTTTGTGGCGGTGTTCGTAGCGACAAACAATTCGCTGTAGAAACGGCTTACGAAGTCACCGCCACACTTTTAATAGCGGGCCGACCGGTCCGCTGGAACAGTGAACAGAAAGATGAAAACCCAAACACTCTGATTAAATAAAAGTCGGTACTTATCTTTATTAACGAAGATACAGAACACAGTAGTGAACGCCGGGTCTACAGAGATCTGTCTAGTTCGAGTCGGAGCGGCTAGGTCAGCGTCGGCTGACGACAAACAACAACTCTGCTGCGGTGAACACACAACTGACTAGCAAGTACACAATTCGGTGGCGAGTATACAACTGAGCGGCGAATACAGATCTGTCCTAGCGCTCGCGACTCCAGCGCATAAGAAACCAGAAGCCAGCGGTGGCGCGCGCAGACTTGCGGCGATTTCCTGTCTCGCTGGCGCTGCTTATGCGGACGGCGTCCGGACTTTGATGCTGCCAACCTTTTGGCAGCGGGCTCGGGTGGCATTACTGGCTAGGATATAACAATTTTATCTTGAAGAACGCAGTTTTGTTTTTATATGGAACAATTACACATGAGAAAACAGATGACGCCATAATCTTACATTAATAAATTATTGCTTACAGTTATTTTTTTTCTGCCGAAATTTGCGCATCCTTACATCAGTGTAACAAAACAGTTGTGACACTCCGTCTCGTTTTTGTTACCCACCACTCCGTCTCCTTTTCGTTACCGACAGCGATAGCAGCGCTCCATGTGGCCAGCAAGCGACACTAGTGGCAACTATGTCGAATCATTGCGAATACTAACGTTTTTACCCATTTACAGCGTACACACTTGGAGGTACGAAACTGTACAGTACAGGACAGACTGCTTATGAATCTCTTGTAATGCACAGATGTGTACTGAGTAATGTAGTTTTCCTCTAATAATGAAAAATTGCTAGCAAACGCTAGAAGCCATGACCTTTTGCAGAAAGTCGTCGTGTATCTTCCCAGCAAAGCAGAGTATTGTTTGCTACACTTTCAACTGATTCAGTGAAGTGGAATATAAGAAACAAACATGGAATATAATAACTACATTAATTAACGCTCTAAATATCCTACCATAAATGTAGCGTAAGGGAAATATCACACAGACGTAATAATAAACCATCAAATGCAATAAAACTGTTTTTCAACATTGAAGAAACTAATACAACAAGTTTTACTAAATCTGAGCCACAAACGACAAGAATCTTAAATACGCTCTCTTTTGAAGCAAAAGTAATTACATTTAAAAAAATATTCGTGTATTACAAAATCGAATGAAGTATAAGAATGGGGGAATCATTAGACTCCACAAAATTGTTTTAAGTCACAAGGAAAGGGCCTGTGGTAATTACAGACAGAAAATAAGAGAAATGTGTGCTTTTCATGCATGAAATATGTGTTTATATTCTCTTCCTTTCAGCAGAATAATCTGCAAATCTATACATATTCAAAAGTATTTCTTCATGAATAAGTAGTAGTCTGTTATTGAATCAGTACGATATGGCTGTTTTTACACATATTTCACGACATTTCATGTCTCTTGGTAATTTACTAACGCATGGAATGCAAAAGTGTAACAACTATTTCTTTAACTAAGACCGCTTGGGGCGCTAGTGTCGCTCCGGCTTTCAAACGGTAACAACGTCCGCACCAGAGAGTGTGGTAATAGGTTAGAGGCCTCACTGTCATTTCACCATTAAGAGTCGACACAGTTTGATGCTACGTCTTTCTGTTTTGTAGTATTTATATTTCGTAAGCTAACTGCTATGGAACACCATTAATCATATTTCTCTAACTGCAGATTTTTCTTACGAGACCTGAGCGTGATTTCTGTCTTCACTACTTGTTCACTTGGGGTCTCTTTCCTTTTTGTAAGTCTTACGAACCTTATGAAGTAATATATGTTCGTTTCCTTTCTGTTCTCCTCCCGCCTGCCGCCCCCCTCCCTCTCTCTCTCTCTCTCCCTCTCTCTCTATCTATCTATCTGTCTTCGTACGTACTTATATACAGGATCATTCCCTGATGTCCAATGGAAGATATAGGTTCACAGTAGCGAAAATGAACAATATATATATATATATATATATATATATATATATATATATATATATATATATATATAGGGTGAGTCACCTAACGTTACCGCTGGATATATTTCGTAAACCACATCAAATACTGATGAACCGATTCCACAGACCGAGCGTGAGGAGAGGGGCTAGTGTAATTGTTTAATACAAACCATACAAAAATGCACGGAAGTATGTTTTTTAACACAAACCTACGTTTTTTTTAAAATGGAACCACGCTAGTTTTGTTAGCACATCTGAACATATAAACAAATACGTAATCAGTGCCGTTTGTTGCATTGTAAAATGTTAATTATATCCGGAGATATTGTAACCTGAAGTTGACGCTTGAAACCTCCGACGTTCAGTTGCGTGTTGTAACAAACACGGGCCACGGTCGGCGAGCAGCATCTGCAGGGACCCGTTTCATGTGTCGCTACATCAGCAATTATATGGTGATGATTTTAATCATCGAGTGCAATTCTGTCAATGGGCATTAACAGAGAATGCGTTGCAGTTCTACCTGTTTACCGATGAAGCGGGTTTCACAAACCACGGGGCAGTGAATCTACGGAACATGCATTACTGGTCCGTGGACAATCCTCGCTGGCTCAGACAGGTAGAGCGACAGCGACCGTGGACTGTAAATGTATGGTGCGGAATCATTGGCGACCACCTCATTGGTCCTCACTTCATTGGAGGAGCCCAAACAGCTGCAACATACATCGCGTTTCTAAAGAATGATCTGCCAACGTTGCTCGAAAATGTCCCACTGGAAACGCGTCGACGTATGTGGTATCAGCATGTGCACGTGCACATTCCGCCATTAACATTAGGCTGACCCTTGACAGGATGTTCGACGGGCATTTCATAGGACGTGGAGGACGCATAAATTGGCCAGCCCGTTCTCCTGATCTTACACCTCTGGACTTCTTTCTGTGGGGTACGTTAAAGGAGAATGTGTACCGTGATGTGCCTACAACCCCAGAGGTTATGAAACAACGTATTGTGGCAGCCTGCGGCGACATTACACAAGATTTACTGCGGCGTGTGCGACATTCGTTACGCCAGAGATTGCAATTGTGTGCAGCAAATGATGGCCACCACATTGAACATCTATTGGTCTGACATGTCGGGACACACTCTATTCTACTCCGTAATTGAAAACGGAAACCACGTGTGTACGTGTACCTGACCCCTCATGGTAATGTATATGTGCGTCAGTGAAAAAGACCAATAAAAAGGTGTTAGCATGTGGGCGTAATGTGCTGTTCCAGTCTCTTCTGTACCTAAGGTCCATCACCGTTCCCTTTGGATCCCTACGTAATTTGGTGCTCTCCGATACACACGATCGAACAGCGGAGGAGTGGTACACAAGCGTCAACTTTAGGTTACAATATCTCCGGATGTAATTAACATTTTACAATGCAACAAATGGCACTGATTATGTATTTGTTTATATGTTCAGATGTGCTATCAAAACTAACGGGGTTCCATTTAAAAAAACGTAGGTTTGTGTTAAAAAACATACTTCCGTGCATTTTTTTTATGGTTTGTATTAACCAATTACACTAGCCCCTCTCCTGACGTTCGGTCTGTGGAATCGATTCGTCAGTATTTGGTGTGGTTTACGAAATATATCCAGCGGTAATGTTAGGTGACTGAAGGGTTGGCATGTAAATAGTAAACAGGTACGTGTTTCAGTGTTTTAATTACTTCCAGAGTAGTCACCAGCATTGGGCATAACCCATTGCCAGCGATGTGGAAGTAGTAGCCGGCTTGTGTGGCCGAGCGGTTCTAGGCCCTACAGTCTGGAACCGCGCTACCACTACGGTCGCAGTTTCGAATCGTGCCTCGGGCATGGATGTGTGTGAAGTCCTTAGGTTAATTAGGTTTAAGTAGTTCTAAGTTCTAGGGGACTTATGACCTCCGAAGTTAAGTCCCATAGTGCTCAGAGCCATTTGAACCATTTTTTTTTTTTTTGAACTCGTAGAATACTCTCAGGAGTGCCAGTTGTGTTGACAGTTCGAGCGGCGCCGTCTATTGCGAAGTTCTGAAGCGAATGCCGTGAAGTGTTTCCTTCAGTTTTGAAATCGAGTTGAACTCAAGAAGGCTTAAGTCAGGGCAGTGCAGTAGGTGGTATAGCACTTGGCAGCCCCCCCCCCCCCCCCAATCAGTCAAACAAATCCGTAACAACTTGCACTGTACGTGCTTGAGCATTGTCCTGCAAAATGAAGGTCAGGGTCCTGCAGAAAGTGTCATCACTTCCGTCTCTAAGCTGGTCGTAAGTTGTGTACCATAAATAAACAGCATAGAGAGAGAAGTGATGACACTTTCTGCAGGACCTGACCATCATTTTGCAGGACAATGCTCAAGCACGTACAGTGCAAGCTGTTACTGATTTGTTTGACTGATGGGGCTGCCAAGTGCTATTCCACCTACTGCACTGCCCTGACTTAAGCCTTCGTGATTTCAACTCGATTTCAAAACTGAAGGAAGCACTTCACGGCATTCGCTTCAGAACTGCTACAAATTGGTAGGGCAACAGACAGCGCCGCTCGAACTAACACAACTGGCACTAAGAGTTTCCTACGACTTCCACATCGCTGGCCATGGGTTATACACAATGCTGGTGACTACTTTGAAGGTCAGTAAAACACTGAAACACGTATCTATTTTCTAGGAGCTGTAAATAAATAGTTGTCACTGTTAAAGTTCAAACCCTCGCGTGTGTGTGTGGGGGGGGGGGGGGGGGGGGGGGATTGCGGACGTGAGCATATGATTTTTTGTTTTTTACTTCAGAGACGTTATCATCATGTTAAGACATTTTGAGCGAGTGGGATTGCCGCTACTTGCGGTGGGGGTTAAGGAAATTTCAGTGTATCTCAAACACTCTGACTGAGTTCTTCGAATGGTATGGTTAGAGGCCACGTGGCCACGTGGAGTGTAATCACAGAACCATTAGGGGAGCGTGGCACTGTTCTGATAATCACTTGTCAGGGTGCCGCTCTAGAATTTTGATTATTAATAGTGAGTCGTTTGTTGTGTGCTTCTGGTGATTCAACACGATTTTCTTTTGGGCCTTTTTATAGTAATTTCCTTGCAACATTAGGAGGAGACTTTACGTATTTACTCTCGGCTTTTGCTTCTGATTCTGTTCTCTGAGATGATCTATAGCATTCACATTGTTATGGCTCCCTCGTGGATGCGTTTCAAACGCAGAGGAGTCTTATACTACACTGTGGACCAAAACTGAAGCATCAAACGCAGATTTTGCAAGGGTGCGTTTATTTTACCACGAAACAGGTGATAGTAAAGTACAAACAATGTAGAGAATGCAGACCATAAATAACTGCTCTATGCGTAACTGTAGCCAAAAGTTTTCTTCGTTTTTTTCCAACTTAACGGATTTGCACGCACATTTCGACAACTGGTTAGTGTGCTCAATATGAGGTGTGGCCACGTCTGGTAGCAATAAATGCCGGACAAGGACGAGCGTGCTGTCAGTGATACCACCAATCTCATTTTGAGGCAATAACGCCCATTCTTACTGCAAAGCTGCTCGCAAGACTCGGAGACTGGTTGATGGGTGCTGACGTGATGCAGCCCGTCTCCCTGGTGCATCGTCTTCCACGTTCCTTCCAGATGTAACATTAACACTAAATTCGAATAAATTATTGCTATGCAACCACTTACGTTAACAATTCCAGTGAAATAAGTATGTGACAAGAAGATAGTTTGAAGGGGTATTACATGTGGAGGGTGATAAAGGAACGAAGTAAAGGGCAGAATGAATATTTCTAACAACAGAATGTATAAACATGTTTTTTCGAAACTAGATTTGAATCTGGTTAGGTTGATACCCAATTTTTTATTTCTTACTCTTCGTTTGGCCATAAAAATTCGTAAAATATCCAATGCGTACTTTCAATGGAGTTTTGTGCCGCTTCGCCAAAAATGTGACCAAAACTGAGAAAGCACAGTAGAATAGATAGTGTGGGAAGCGTTGTAGAACGACGAGGGCTAAGTGAAGAAGAGGGAAAGTACTGAGCTGAAGTTAGTTTTAATGTTTTTTTTTTTTTTTTGTTTCCTTTTATACACTCTAAGACAAGGAAGAAATGCTGTTACTGATAATGCATTTAAAATGTGCATGTACTGATAAACAAATGATTACAATTTCAGGAAAAGTTGATGACATATTGAAGACAAATTGATGACAAATTGAGCAAGTTGATTCACATCTAGCCCTTGTGCCAGCAGTACGTCGGCTTTGTTTGGTAGAGTTTCTGAGGGATATAGTGCCACATTCTGTCCAGCTAGCCGGCCGGGATGGCCGTACAGTTCTAGGCGCTACAGTCTGGAACCGAGTGACCGCTACGGTCGCAGGTTCGAATCCTGCCTCGGGCATGGATGTGTGTGATGTCCTTAGGTTAGTTAGGTTTAATTAGTTCTAAGTTCTAGGCGACTGATGACCTCAGAAGTTAAGTCGCATAGTGCTCAGAGCCATTTTGTTTTGTCCAGTTGCCGCGTTAGATCGTTAGAGTCCCTAGCTGGTTGGCGGGCCCTGCCCATAGTGCTCCAAATGTTCTCACTAGGGCAGAGATCCAGTGACCTCGCTGGCCAATGCAAGGTTTGGCAAGCACGGAGACAAGCGGTAGAAACTCTCACACAGTCCACGTGGCCATTAATTATGTAAGCCCAGAATGGTTCGCCCTGAAGGGCAACAAACGGGGAGTAGAATATCGTCAGCCTACTTCTGGGCTATAAGTGTGCCGCGGATGACAAAGAAAGGGGTCATGCTACGAAACGAAGTGACGCTCCAGACAATAGCTCCTGCTTGTCGGACAGTCGTAACATGCACTGCCAACGCTATGCGAAGTACTTGACCCATTTGTACAGTGGTGAAACGTCTCTTATTCCAGGTATGGTGTTACCATGTGAATGTCTACATGTATTGTTGTGTTCTTGCTGTATATCATGAAACAGTGATAATGAGGGACCTTTGCAATTTGGCGACATAATGTCGATTCATCATAGATGATGTATACTAGGAGGGGAGGGGGGAATGCCTTTTTAAGCAACGGTAACTACTAGAGAACCTTTTGTCAATTATTTTTCGAATTCTCGAAAACAAAGGGTCTTGGCTAAATTGTTATTGTTTTGTAGATATATGGAACCAATGCATTGTGTTCTTAGGTCGTTTGGAGGCTTCGAGAAGGAGAATATTAAAAGGATATGATATCAGCGCAGAAATGCAGATTCTAACTACTTAACACTGGCATCTGTTTGTACTACAGAGTGAGCGGCCGATCTGTTTCAAAGGCATTTAGTGTGCGATATTACGTAACTCATAATTTTGGGGTGTTAAGAGGTAGTACCATTTCAACAGCCTGAAAAAGCGTTTTAACCTCAAGTTTTTGCGGTGGAAGGAAATGTTATAGAGTAATAATACTTGGGGTAGTTATTGAGCATATATTTAAGTACATTACAAACATTTAATATTCGAAAAGATTACAAAATGGTGACACTACAGAAATTCTCCAGAGACCCGTTGAATCTGAGGCGATCTTTGGAACGCATTATAACTGATATCAGTTTGAATTTTGAAAAAAGAAAAAAAAAATCTATGTAATTTACGTGAGCGTAGGAGCGTAGCTAGTGAACCACGTAGGGGCTGTAAGACATTGATTTTTGATTTATTGGCGAGTGTTTGAATAAAATCGTTTAATTTTTACGAGAAAAGGATAATCATTTGTTAATAAATATTGCTTAAATTATCTAATCGAAAGTCCCCTATGTGGTTCACTTTGAAATGTTATTTCAAACTTGTTGTTAAATTTTGGGACAAAATAACTAAAAATTGTGGGAGATCCGCTGCGTGCAGTTTCGAAAAATCATTTTCCGAGGAAAACGCATTTGAGATTTTGAAATGTATTGTAGGCATGAATAAATGAAAAAATCCTACTTTTGCCGGCCGCTGTGGTCTCGCGGTTCTAGGCGCGCAGTCCGGAACCGTGCGACTGCTACGGTCGCAGGTTCGAATCCTGCCTCGGGCATGGATGTGTGTGGTGTCCTTAGGTTAGTTAGGTTTAAGTAGTTCTAAGTTCTAGGGGACTGATGACCACAGCAGTTGAGCCCCATAGTGCTCAGAGCCATTTGAACCATTTTTTTCCTACTTTCAGTAAACTCTTGCCATTAATCTGCTACCCGAGCACTTGCCTGTCACACAGTGCCGTTTCGATCGAAATCACATTCGCTAATTCAACATAGAACGATTGAAAAATCGGTCGTGGCATTTCCATGAGGGCACAAAACTTCTGCAATCCCGTTTAGCGGGGGCATTGCTTGGGGGATTCAATCGTAAAATTCATACACGTTCCGTATAAACTTATTACCTGGTATAACAACTTTCCAGCAGTTTGGACAAGCAATAATTATTGTGACGCCTAGGCCTTCGTTCTTGTAACATGACGTCTGTACTGCGCGTTTTATGTTTCACGTGTTGAAAAATAACAGATAAAATGGCAAGAAAAATTATAATCATATAGCTCAGTCTGTAATTCACGTCAAAGTCCTCGTAGACTGTGTTTCAGTTTCTTAGCAGAGGAACTGACTCTTTCCCAACTTCTCTCAGCCTCATATCTCTTCTTTGGACGCTTTTATGGCGTACTGCTTCGACGCCTCGTTGGATACGATGTTTCTCACCACTCATTCTTACTCGTATTACAAAACTGTATACTATAAGATGACAAATAAACTATGGAAAGTCAATACTGCACACATAAATCAAGACTCGAAGCTTACTGATGCCAAGCAAACGTATTACTGTTCTGAAATACTGTGAACTATACCCATGCACTGCAAGGGGTATCGAGCTGGCGGAAGTTGGTCGTTCTGCATCACCCGAGGCGCTAGAGGTAGCAGCTCAGGCGTCCATAGAATTCATTTTTTCATTAGACCTTTTGCCTCATATTTTAGAAGGTGAAAAGAAACTTTGAAACTAATTTAAAAAAATTTCACAATTAAACTACTAGTCCCACGAAATTGTACTCGTAATATTATTTGTCTTTTCACTTTCTCAGGGCGAGAACGCTCTTTGCAGCCAGAAACATATAAAATTGTCATCCCATTAACCTTCCGTCAGCAAGATAGTCTCGTAAGTCTTCTGCGTGACGTGTGATGTCATAATCTCTACATTGTTCTTCAGAATGGAATACAGCTCTTTATCATTAAATAGAAACGGCGATAATGTCGAACGCTTGTATCTTCGTTGTATTCGGTTTACCCGTCAATCTAAAAAGACTGTGCAAATGTTCTAAATACGCACCCCTCTCCCTCCCCGACACTTGAGTAAAACGCACAAGTCCTTTTTACATCCATGTGGAACCGCGAGAAAAGTCCCTCTTTGAGATATTGTTCTCGTTCGACACGTTGACTTGCATGTCGATTATGCTCAAGGTGTTGACCATTAACGTGAATTTGAGCACTTTGTCGGTGTGTCTCAGGTTCGTATTGATAACACCAAAACTAGTAACCCGTGATGATACTTTCCGGAAAAGTACTGTAAGCGTTTTGCATTTCAGTCAATTCGCAGCAGGCGTCCACGAATCGTTTTTGTACCGCACTCAAGGCATGCGGCACACACTGCGCTCAAGCTTTTCCCATCTTTAGATTATTCTGGAGAACTTATTCAACACTCGATTTTGAGATCTTGCTCGTTTGCGATTTTTTACCAAACAAAGGTGACACACAACGGCCACACGTACATTGCTAAATAGCGATGGTCACAAGTGACCGATCGAATGAACATCTGTTGTTTACTTTTGTTAGCTGAAGCTACCTCTGTAGTTACCGCGCTGACATCGCTTGTACGTCAGGAATATTTTAATTGGATGATATATACTGCTGCATGTTAAGATAACTGTAGTTAGTAGCTTTGGTGAGACTCATGCATAACGTTCTTCAGTTGATCCTTCCCTTTCACATGAACAAAAGCTTCACTATCACCTCTACTTGAACAAATTACACGTAATGATCAACTATAGGATGTCGCTAATAAACATTCAGGGCTTGTCATCTTTCTACAGCAGTGGTGTCACACTTCTCAACACTCCAAACAACTAAACATGTGCGCTATTCTAATGGGGCGTGGATAGCGAAGGAGAGCGGTAACGGCAGCAAGTCGCTTCAAATGAAGAAAACTGACTGTCTTTCGTGAACATTAGTGCGATCGGTGTAGTTGTTTAGTCGCTCAGCAATCTTCGTTTCTAAATATAAGGAGCACTGTAATGAAAAAAAGTAAGTCAAATGTTTATTATTTCAAAAGTAATTGCCATACCTGTTAATAGATCTACCCCACTGTGAGAGTAGACCGTCAGTCCCTTAACGGAAAAAAGTTTACTGCAGCTTAAGGAACCATGATTGTATCCAGGAGTGCATCTCTTCAAAAAAATGGTTCAAATGGCTCTGAGCACTATGGGACTCAACTGCTGAGGTCATTAGTCCCCTAGAACTCAGAACTAGTTAAACCTAACTAACCTAAGGACATCACAAACATCCATGCCCGAGGCAGGATTCGAACCTGCGACCGTAGCGGTCTTGCGGTTCCAGACTGCAGCGCCTTTAACCGCACGGCCACTTCGGCCGGCTGCATCTCTTCGTTCGACTCCAGCCGACGGTCACGAATGTCTTTCTTCAGGCCTCTAAAGTTACGGAAATTGCATGGGGAGAGATTGGGACTGCATGAAGAACGTGTCAGGTCTTCCCAGCGCAACTTCTGGAGCGTATTGGAAACAACCATGCCAACATATATGTGAGCGCACATTGAAAAGCCTTTACACATCCTCCGTAGAGTCCCAATCTCTCCCCATGCAATTTCGATATTCCTGAAGCTCCGAAAAAAGACATTCGTTGCCGTCCATTCGCTTCGGACGAAGAGCTTCACATCTGGATGCAATCATGGTCCCTCAGGCAACCGCAAACATTTTTCCATAAAGGCACTGACAATCTTGAATCACAGTGGGTTAAATCTGTTGGTAGTTATGCGGATTTCTTTTGAAACAGTAAACGGATTTCTTATTGATTTTCCATTTTATTCACTGCTCCTTATAGAATAGTGTTTCTCAATGGCGTGTATACTACTTTTTTATTACTTTCGTAAGTGGTAGGTGTTCCAAGTCTAGTGGTTACTGCACTACTTCCAAAGTGGCGGCTGCTGAAGCGTTAGGCGAGAGGAATCAGATTTCAGTTTCACTGGGACGTTATTCTCCCTGTTCATTCTACTAACAGGGGAAACTCCTCACCCCCCTCCCCCCTCAGATTTAGTGGTAACATAACCCGGTGGATAGCCCATCAAATACTGAACGCAGATCAAGCGTGAAAACAGGAAGGAGGTGTACTGAAGTGAGAAAAAATGAGGAGAACGGAAACAGTGAACGGTCCAAGCTCAAGATGAGCAACATCGAGCGAAGTGGAAGAGCCACGGCGTCTGTCTAGTCACTGTGTAGGACTATAAAGCCGGACTTCCGTGTTCAAATTTTCCTCTTGCCCCCTTTTTTTCAGAAAGTTATGAGCTGTCCATCCTGTCACTGACCAGTCTCTTTTCTTTCTCTAGTCTTGGTAAATGTCATACTATATACTGGTCGTAGAATATGAGTTAGATGGTAACAATACATTACGGTTCCAAGTAAATGTGATGAATTGTGAAAGCAGGCGAGATGCCGCATAGACCCCTCACAGAAATGAAAACAAATAAATCGGTGTGAACTATGTTACAACAAAGGAATTCAAGAGTCAAAACTACGAAAATATCAGAAACACGTGTTTTAAGAGAGATACACGGAAAACTGTGTGATCGTGAAACCGCTGCGTTCTTTTGTTGCAACGTATGTGACAAAGTGTTATATATGACGGCACGGTAGTTCAGCGTGTTCGGTCAGAGAGCCGGTTGGCGTCTGTAATAAAAAAACTGCGTGGGAGGATCAACAAACGAACTTGAACGGAAGTCATGTGACGTCCGCAACGACCAACCTCAACTATCAACAACGAACAAAATGAAGAAAAAAAAAGATGCCGTCCTAAGGGCCACGGGTTCGATTTTCTGCGCTCAGGGACTGGATGTTATGTTGTCTTCATCATCATTTCACCCCCATCCGGCGCGCAGGTCGCCAAATGTGGCGTCCAATGTAGTGAGGCCTGCACCAAGGCGGCCCCGTAAGGGCCTCCCGGTCAATGACGTCAGACGCTCATTTCCATTTTCCATTTTGAGAGCGATCACATTCACATTCACAGGAACACCTAAATCGGTCAAGGAGGCATATCGCACTCACCACAAGTTGCGTGCTTCGATAAGACATTCCTATCATATGACACAAATACTGTCACAAATTTCGCGTATGCCCACCAGACATGTTTTCCGGTGGAGGATTAGGTTGACATGTCACCTTGTCATCAAGAGTTTGCGGTTCCCTTTCGAGAGCCACTTCTTTTCGGCTGCTAATAGAGTAGTTGTGCGGAATCAACTTTAATTATATGTCCCTTCTTTACATCTTACACCACGATGTAGACATTAATCTGAATGCAGTGAACAGACACGTCTATGACCGAACGGACAGTTCATAATTTTGTAAAAAAACGGTCTCGACTATTTCCCTCTTTACAGGCCTCGATGTTGGCCATCTTGAGCTTGGACCTTTACTGTTCGTATTTTGCTTCTTTTTTCACAGTTCGGTACACCATCTTCCTGTTTTCCTGCTTGATCTGTGTTCATATTTTGACGGGCTATCCACTGGTCGATTTTACCACTAAATCTGAGGGGAGTGCGATAGGGAGTTTCCCCTGTAAGTGTTTCACCGTCCAAGATTGTAAATTGGTCCTCTCTATTGAGAGCTCTTTGTATTCTGTCAGCACATGAGGAGTAAAGCTTACGATGGCCGCCAATTATTATTTTCCGGTACTAAATAACGCTGATCAAATCACGCATATGTTCATGAGCTATATTCTTTTCATAGGCACGGCGCACTGGTAACGGGTGTACATCACGTCCGCAAGCATTTGCTATGACTCCTACTGCGTTAGTAGCTTCCGCGCTGAATGGTAAGTGGAGTGGCGTGCTTTCAGTTCCATGTTTAGTCAGAATAACATTTCTCCCCCTGACCCATCGCCACGGACTTGCTGAAGTACCGTGAAGCCTGGAATTTAAATCTGCTCAGTCGGATGTAAACCAAGTCACTGTAAGAAGAAATACTAGAAAGTCTTCAGTTCTGAGTAAACTCAATAATCTTCCAAAATTTTTCACAGTGAGCGAGATTTCCACTGTAACATTCAATTCGTGTAGCGACTGTTGATAGACAATGAAGCGAGCGCTGTAAGAATTAGTTCTTCCACATATTCAACAAATGAAGGCGATGTAAGCAGCAGAGTCGGCCTAATTTTTCCGGTATCGTTAATGTAGTATAATAAATACAGCTAATTTTCCAGTACTTTATGTTGTTGCGGCGGGTGGGGAAATCCTGAAGTTATGAGTGATAACACACTGGACGTGAACGGCTATCTACAACTTCAACAGGATCCAGTCTGCAGTTATAAATGTCAGAGGTCATGAAAAAGAAGAAATAACTGAAAATGGAATGAGTCTGGATTGCAGGGTAGCCCTCATGTTGTTCCATCTGTACAACGAGCGAGCAAAGAGAAATTTAGAGGAGTTAATGTCCAGGGTGAGGAAATAAAATTTTTAAGGTTTGTCTATGGTACTGCAATTCTATCAGAGACGGCAAATGGAATGGAATGGATAGTTTATAAGATGAATATAGTCGCATTAAATGAAGCGATGCTGAGAGAATAGTATCACACTAAAACTGTAGTATAGTTAAGAGAATGCTGTGTCACACCAAAATGTCAATGTGAATCGATACCATAGATATTAACGAGGGCTCTCTGCAATCCTCATCAACGTATGGGAGGCAGTCGTGAAGAACACGCCTTCCTCTTAGCACAGCAGCACCCTCACACTGAGGTCAATACAGTGTCGAGCTAGCACGAATATCTGCCCCAGTTCGAGACCTCTGCTACAGCAGTCAACTTCGTAGTACAGGAGCAACGAGTAGGTAAATTTCATAAAAGTAGTGTTATCAGTAATGAACACTGTACTACAAAGCAACACTTTGTTAATTAGTGCATCAAGTAATGCTTTTCTACTGAGTTGTTAAGTGTCCGGTAGTCCTGTGGCAAAGGACTGTGATAAACTTAAGTAAATATTTTATTCATTTATGTAATAAAGTGAACTAATGTTTAATGAGGTCTAGTTTGATGAGCCTTCTCACAGAGTAATCTAAGACCCCACTTTTGTGGCCAGACAAAAATAGTTCCTGTAAACTAAAGAAGGATCACTGATATCACCTGCAGCGGGACATTTTTGCGAAATCAGCGGCAACGATCGAAAATGTGTACCGGACCTGATTCGAACCCGCGATCTCGTGTGTACTAGCCATGTACGGTAACCAGTACACCATCTTTTTTATTTCTCCTTCCTTCCCTTCAAACCGTCGTTTGCGCTCGCCAGTTTTTGCCTTCTAGGCCCAGCTTCTCCGCCTTTAAAGAGAGAATGTAACTTGATGACGTGGAAACACGCTTCTTCTGACTGACAAACTAAGCATGCCATTTATGTTGCCTTTGTTTGCAACAAAACCTCCGGGACACAGCGTTATCACAACTGCACTGACTACCTCGGTACGGCTCACGGATGATCCAGACTTCCATCGAGCGCCACCTACCCCAAGTCTCTGCCCATTATATCCCTGTTAGCTACTTACAGGTTATCGCAGAAAGTCGAGTGTATCACGCATGCCGAAGTGGTTACCGCATCTGCCGGGTAAGGACGAAATCCCTCATTCATATCCAGATCCGTACACATTTTCGCTCGCCGCCTCTAATTCCGCAAAAATGTCCCGCTGCAGTTGATAGCAGTGATCCACCCTCAATTTACACATACTCGTAGTTCTTCAGAGCTGCTGGATCTGCGTTGTGTACGTTCTTTCGAAGAAACAGATACTGCGCCTCCAAATAAAAAAATTGTTTCTCCCGGTCACAACAAAAAGTACTGGACATGTTTCTGCAAAGAACTGTGTCAAAGTTAAGTAAATCTTTTTTCTCATTTATGTAATAAAGTGAACTGACATTTATTGTGTTCTACTTTGATGAGCCCTCACCCACAGTAATCCAAAACCCCATAGTTGTGTCCGGACGGAAACGGTTTCACCCAGTCACAATAAAAATTGCAAGTGGTATTTTTTTTTCTTAATTTTGAGCAACAAAATAACTGATGATGGCAGAAGTAGAGAGGATATGAAACGGTGACTTGTAACAGCGGGAAAAGCTTTCCTAGAGTAAGAGAAACATGCCAACATCGAATACAAATTTAAGTATTAGGAAGTCTTTGCTGTAGGAATTTCTCTGGAGAATAGCATAATAAACAACTGAAACGTGGAAAAAGAACGCTCTAAACACGAAAAGAAATAAACTTCTGGAATGTGGTACTGCATAACAATGCTGCAGACAGGATGGGTAGATCTGTGAATGTAATGAAATACTGTATAGAATTGGGTGAAAAAGATCCTGACATATCTTGACTAAAGGAAGGGATCGCTTGATACGACACAAGCTGTAGCATCTGGAAATCGCGAGTTCCGTAATGGAGCGAAGTGGAAGTACTAGCAGACGAGTCCCTTTTTGAGCACTTGCAAACGTCAGCAACGATATAGGATTACGGAACTTCTATTTTACTGTTGTTCACTGGCCGTAAAAAATTTAATAACTCGCTGAGACAATAGACTGCAGTTTTATATTTGATCCTCGACTCTCGCCAGAGTTTCATATGTGTAATGCTACAGTAAATAAAGTTAGTGAATTTCCGCTGTATTTACTTTTCTCGTCAGTCCCTTTATCCAGCTACACGAAGAGAAACACGTTTCTAGTGAAAGTATCTTTTTTCTCCAGCTGCAGATTCCTTTTAACACCATCGTGTCAAACGGATTGATTCTGTTACCTTTTGGTTAGTGAATTTCACGAAGATAAAAATTATCTGTGGACTTCCGAGATAAAAATTTCCGTAATTCATATCCTGAATTTTTGTTTGCAGGAACATTACAGTTACTGCATTTCATAAGCATAATTTGCAGTCATATTACTACATTTTACACTCTGACGGTACATCAAAAAGGGCATCTCCTAGTGTGAAACATACAGATTCATTAAAGGAAGGTATTTCTGACAATGTACGTTTGGAATACATTTTGAGATTGATATACTTTGTCTGTCTGATCACCATGTAATTGTGGGAATGGAAAATGTTAGTATAAATGGGTATAATTTAGCATCTTACACTTGTAGATCTAGTGTGGATAAAGGAGGAGTTGCCATTTTTATAAAACAAGAGTATGAATAGAGAACTGTTGAAGAAAACACCGGGGTGGCCGAGCGGTTCTAGGCGCTACAGTCCGGAACTGCGCGACCGCTGCAGTCGCAGGTTCGAATCCTGCCTCGGGCATGGATGTGTGTGATGTCCTTAGGTTAGTTAGGTTTAAGTACTTCTAAGTTCTAGGGGACTGATGACCTCAGAAGTTAAGTCCCATAGTGCTCAGAGCCATTTGAACCATTTGAAGAGAGCAAACTTTGTGTTGATCAGAAGTTTGAGGTTTGTGCATGTGAACTTCAGCTAGATAATGTTGTGTTGATATTAGCAACAGTGTAAAGGTCTCCACTAGGAGATTTGGAGCTATTCATAAAAAAGTTTGACTCCCTATTATGCTGTTTGTCAGACTAAAGAAGAAGTTATTAATCTGTGGTGATTTCAAGGTTAACTTTCTTAGGAATTCTGATAGGAAAAGTGAAATAGAAGTGTTCTTAACAACATATAACTTTGAATCAGTGATCAGTTTCCCCACACATATAGCTCAGGACAGTAGTACTCTAATAGATAATGTGTTTGTACAGCAAGAGGATGAAGAACAAACACATGCTTCCCCTGTGGTAAATGGATTATCTGACCGTGATGCAAAACTGATTAACTTACAAAACCTAACAAATTTAAATGGCTCTGAGCACTATGGGACTAAACAGCTGAGGTCATCAGTCCCCTAGAAATTAAAACTACTTAAACCCAACTAACCTAAGGACATCACACACATACATGCCCGAGGCAGGATTCGAACCTGCGACCATAGCGGTCGCGTGCTTCCAGACTGTAGCGCCTAGAACCGCTCGGCAATCCCGGACGGCCAAAACCTAACAGGGTGTACACTTCAGAAACCATTAAGTAAAAGTGTGAGGGTGCTCAATCCGGTATCTATAGATCACTTCAGAGAAAGTTTAGGAAATCTAACCTGGAAAGATGTGCATAACGAGCCCAATGCTAATGATAAATGCAGTATATTTCTTGATAAATTTATATCCCTTTTTGAACATTGTTTTCCAAAGAAAACTAGTAAATGTAACACCACAAACTATTCAGAGAAACCTTGGATTACTACTGGTATTAAAGTGTCTTCAGAAAGAAAAAGAAAACTGTATGAGACAGCAATAACTAGTAAAGATCCAGAAGTGGTTTTGCACTATAAAAATTATTGTAACATACTGAGAAAAGTTGTAAGGAAATCAAGAAATATGAATGTTAGAGAAGAAATCAAAAACTCCAACAATAAAATCAAATCAATATGGAATGTTGTTAGAAGGGAGACAAGAAAAGTAACCACTGGGGTAAGTAGTATTGTTGTTAAACAGGATGAGACCATTTTAACCAACAGTACACAGTTAGCCAATGTATTTAACAATCACTGCTTAAGTGTAGGAGAAAAAATTGGTGAGAATAGTTCAAAATAAAAAGCCAGACAGTACATGGAAGAGTCAGTTTTGAAAAAAATTTAGTTAGTTTCATCTAAAAACCTCTTGTAAAATTAGAAAATTATTAAACCTTTGAAAAATAAATGTTCTGTCGGAGAAGATGAAATTTCTAACAAGTTATTAAAACAATGTGGAGCAATTACAGCTGATGTTTTGAGTCACATATGTAATGCATCACTGACTCAGTGTATTTTCCCAGACAGGTTAAAATATGCCATTGTCAGGCCTCTCTCCAAAATGCGGGAAACCACAGATGTCAATAACTACCGGCCAGTATCCTTGCTTACAGAATGTTCAAAAATCTTTGAGAAAGTAATGTATTCGAGAGTGGTTAGGTACCTCAACAGTAATGGGATACTTAGTAAATCACAGTTCAGATTTCAGAAACGCTGTTCCACTGAGATAGTAATATACAATTTAACTGTCCACATAATAGAGTCATTAAATAGTAAAATGTGAACGGTAGGAATATTCTGTGTCTTATCCAAAGCATTTTATTGTGTGAACCATTGCGTTATGTGGGAGAAATTAAAATTCTGTGGTATAAATGAAACAGAATATGAGAAGTTTAAGTCATATCTACAGAACAGGAAGCAAAAATTCTCTTTGTATGCTTCAAGTGATTCAAAGGAGTTTGCCACTTCATCTAAGTAAGGTGAAATTACATTAGGTGTTCCACAAGGTTTGATCATGGGTCCCCTCCTGTTCTTGATATATCTGAATGACCTCCCTTCTTAAGTGAAACAAGATGCTGAACCGACAATGTTTGCTGATGATACAAGCATAATTATTAATCCAGTAAAAGAAATTCCGATAGAAAATGATACAAATAAGGTCTTTGGAAAAGTTATTGATTGGTTTTCTGCGAATGGGCTTGCTCTGCACTTTGAAAGAACACAGTACGTCCAATTTTCTGTTGCAAAAGGTATAATTCTTTCAATAAACATAACACATCGAAAGAAGTCAGTAGCCAGGGTAGAGCATACCAAGTTTTTGGTTGTATATATAGATAAGAACCTTAATTGGAAAATTCATATTTTTGATCTCCTAAAGCGACTAGGTTCAGCAACTTTTGCAATCAGAATAATTGCGAATTTTGAGGATGTAGAAATTAGTAAGCTAACATACTTTGCATACTTCCACTCTCTGATGTCATACGGAATAATATTCTGGGGCAACTCAAAACTTAGGCAAAAGGTATTCACTGCTCAAAAGAAAGTAGTTAGATCAACGTGTGGGGTTCATAGTCGCACATCTTGTAGGCATCTGTTTCAAAGGATAGGAATTCTTACAACTGCTTCACAGTACATTTACTCAGTAATGAAACTTTTTCTCAACAACATGGACCAGTTTAAAATCGACAGCGACATTCATGATTACAATACCAGAAAAAAGAAAGACTTACACTCTTCTTTACTTAACCTCTCTTTGGCACAGAAAGGGGTGAATATGCTGCTATAAAACTTTTTGATAAATTACCAGATGAAATAAAATGTCTGACAGACAGCAGTAATAGTTTCAAAAACAAATTGAAGTCTTACCTCCTTGACAACTCCTTCTATACCATAGATGAATTCTTGAATATGTGTAAATAAATTTGAAGATATAATATATGTGTTTTGAGCAATTTAATGGAATGGGATAGATAATAGAAATATTTATGTATAACACTATAATGTAAACAAAAAAAGAGAAAATAAAACTTGTTTCCTGTGCACTATGCGACTTAACTTCTGAGGTCATCAGTCGCCTAGAACTTAGAACTAATTGAACCTAACTAACCTAAGGACATCACACACATCCATGCCCGAGGCAGGATTCGAACCTGTGACCGTAGCGGTCACGCGGTTCCAGACTAAAGCGTCTTTAACCGCACGGCCACACCGGCCGGCGGGATGCAAGGAAAGTACATACAACAAGAAGGGCCAGGAGGATAGGACATGTGTTAAGACGAAACAGAATAATTTTCATAGTACTAGAAGGAGCTTTAGAGGGTAAGAACTGTGGAGAAATACAGACATTGGAATACATCCAGCAAATAATTGGTGATGTAGGTTGCAAGTGCTCCTCTGAGATAAAAAGGTTGGCACAGGAGAGGAACTGGTGGCGGGCCACATTAAACCAATAAGACTGATGACCAAAAAAGAAACATAGTATAACAACCACTGTACAGCTTAAAGACGTTTGGAGATGCCAAGCGTTTAAAAAAATAGTGTATTTAGCATGGGTTCGATGACGCATGAGTCACTGATATTAGCATAGTGCAAGACTTCAGCCTGATAAACAAAAGGTCTTGGGGTCGAGTCGCTATGCGGAAATTCTTTTTTTATTTTCAATTTTTATGTTATCTATACAGCTAATAAACCGAAATAATCCTCCATATACTGTATTTACTAAAAGTTTCGTTAATGGCATGAGAAATAAAGACAAAAAAATTTAGATTTGCAAATAAATTTTCAGGAAGGGCGTAGAAGAGAACTTCGTGTATAAAATTAGATTACTTCACTATGTTGAAGTTGATTCACATGTTCCTGCCGTGGTGGCCGAGCGGTTCTAGGCGCTACAGTTCTGGAACCGCGCGGCCTCTACGGTCGCAGGTTCGAATCCTGCCTCGGGCATGGATGTGTGTGACGTCCTTAGGTTGGATAGGTTTAAGTAATTCTAAGTTCTAGGGGACTGATGACCACAGAAATGAAGTCCCATAGTGTTCAGAGCCATTTGAAACGTTCACATGTGCTGGGGTGCTCTTCATCGTCAGAACAGGGATTCCCATAATTTGTCTGCGGCTGTCGAGGGCTGCTCGAAGGTCAAAATGAAGCTAAGGGTCTACGAAGTCCTGTCTCTTTAATTACTATCCCCTTTTGGAAAGTTATTTGCAGAGTCCTCGTGAATAATCCATTCTTGGATATTATTTACATTCCCAGATTTTCCTTACTTTTTCCTTTTCGATTCTTTTATGGAGGTATTAACAAATACAATTTACTGAGCATTATTTCATTTTATTTGCAGTGTAAGTAACGTAAAAACTGAAAATAAAAAATATTTATGCATATGGACTACACTCCACGGCCCTCGAATCACCGCTGCCTGAAATATGCACTAATGTAAAAGTCTCGTACCTCACCACACCCGCTCCAAAAATGCTACTTTCTCTGAATGCTTGGCCATCTGGAACGCCAATTTCCATCACTTTCATTTTTGGCCAAGTCCTACACATACCATAAATTTTGGGGAAATCAGTAACGGCGAGTAGGCACTTTCACCTTGTCGGTCCTTCTTCCGTAGCAAAATTTTTTTTTTGACACAACGCGCCACCAGTGTGTCTTTCATCGTTGAACTGGCGCGAATCCCGCAGTTGATGGAAGAAAAGAGAGTTCCCATACATCAGAATTTGGCCTTGTTAGCAGCAGGGACAGATGACAGTAGCTTGTTAGTACGATAAAAATGAAAATAAAATAATTTTGCAAGCGGTACGATACTGGCCCATGAACGGGGGAGGGAGGGGGGGGCAGTGGGGTGGTGGTGGAAGGGCCTGATAGACTTCGGCTTGGCTACGGTAAGCAGATTCATGTGGTTGTATGTTGCAATGGTGACGAAGCGATAAAGATCCGTGTACATGAACGTACAACAGAGACTAGAGTGAAGATCTCCATCGACTGAGTCTTTGGAATGAACAACACAGCAGTAACCAATGGGATTAACCGAAATAACAGTATACTGGTTAGACAACAAGTGGGTTTGTAACTGACGTGTATGTGGCGTCATTTCTGTAGGCCGTTTAAGTGTCAGGCCTGACAGAATTCATGAGCGGTGCGCATTCGTAACTGCTGCGTGTCAATTGGCATGCTCCTCGCACGATAATGGCTTTATACCCATCGTTAAAAAGTTCTGTGTCCGATATGGGCAACTGATGTCTTAAGTGATGAAAACTGTTTCTCTTTCGCGGTTTCTTTTTTGCTTGAATGTCGGACTTCTTGTCAATTGTTCTCGATTTTCACAGGAAACACCCCCATGATACCAACCCAGTACATTTCTTGTCCTGTATGAATGTTTTCTGATAGCGGCATATGGCTCTGAGCACTATGGAACTTAACATCTTAGGTCATCAGTCCCCTACAACTTAGAGCTACTTAAACCTAACCAACCTAAGGACATCAAACACATCCACAACCCGGGCAGGATTCGAACCTGCGACCGTAGCAGTCCCGCGGTTCCGGATTGAAGCGCCTAGAACCACACGGCAACCACGGCCGGCTTGATAGCGGCATATTTTGCAACTCTTAAACGAGAGCATTTCTTCAGTCTCCGAGGAGGCATGAAATCAGCGTTTACTCCTCCGCAGAGGGAAATCTCATCCTGGATACAGTTCCCCAGGCTGTGGCCAAGTGATGTCTCTGCAATTTCCTTTGCTCCAGGTGCAGCTTGCAATATAGAATATGAGGTACTGGCGGAAGTAAGGCTGTGGTGTATGATGGGCGGGGGAGGTCCTGAATCGTGTTTAAATAGCTGAGTAGGTAGTGCACTTGCCCGCTAATGGGGAAGGTCCACCTTTCGAATCCCGCTCCGGTGCACAGTTTTAAGCTTCCAGGACGTGTCAGATCAGCACATATTCGTTGTGCAGTGTAATTTAATTTGGAGATCAAATGAAAATATTTAACATCCCTTTCGAACGCGATGATACCAAGGTAAATATAATAACACTGCAACCGTTCAAAAATATGATTGCGAGTGAGAAGAGAGTGTACTCCGGTAAGTTTACAGGCCTTATCGTAGCAGAATAACGGGTCAGCCTCTATATATTCTTTAGGGAACGGGGGAGGGGGGAGAAGGGGGTGACGTGGCGAGATGCAGGCAGTCGGTGGCAGTTGGTGGCAGTCTTCAGATGACCCACGTAGGGGCCTACATAAAAGGAGCACCACGAAAAATTGCTTCGGTTTTGGATACGTCACCAATCTCTCAGAATCGCAATAAATTAAGAGGACTCTCGAATGCTACGACTCGGCACCTATAAGTCACAGGACAGGCAAATACACGTCGAATCACGTGTGCTGCTTGAGAAAAGAAATTTCATTCAGATTTACAATAATGCGCAACTATATCTAAAAATGAATTTCAGATATGGGTTTCAATCAGTTTAACCAAGCAGAGTAACGGCGGGGATCTAATGGAACCAGAAGCAACTGGAAATATAACCTCGCTCTGCGTGTAACTTATGACAAAGAAAGTACATATAATTGCAAGAATTTCTGTACGAAAACTGCTGGATAGGGAGAAAATTTAAACAGATGGGGGAACACGGTGGGGTGATTCAACTGACATGATCATATGACACTCCGGCTAACGTCACGTGGAATCACATAAACTGAGAAAACTTGGTATGAATGAAACAAGAAAAGGAAAAAAAAATATGAGTCATGAAATACCAGAAATATAAAGACATCAATCAAAGGATTGTATCGAGTAAGGAGCATTCCACAAGCCCATTTAAAACTACTGGACAGCACAAAGATCATCTGCCCACACGTGGTTACTATCACAAAAGCCGACTAGTCTATACTTGGAATTAAAATGCCGAAAAATAACTTATCAAGCAAATTGAAAGCGAAAAAGACTACGAAATCGTTAACTGTACCTAGTTAAATTCGCATCCTAAGAAACACTGTGATGAACGATCAAAGCAGAGCAGCACTTACTCGCTTGGTCCTGCCTCGGCCATTGTGAGACGCAGTTCTCCCTCCTCAAGATATGTACTTCCAGCACAGAGCTCCAATTTCTTAAAACACCTGACTCTTGACAACCTCTGCTCTTCAGAAAAAGTCGTATGATCGGTCCGGTAAATGATCCCTCTGCCTACATCGCACCAAAAGTCTCGTGTATCCTTACACCCAATGCCAAGTGGCGGGATTTTATAAGATGGTAATTCACCGCTACAAGTATTCGTACTTGGAATTCACAGAAATCGGGCTGGATGAAGGTGCTATGTATCAGTAGTCATAAATTACTTTTAATATTTTTGGCGCTTTTAGACATGCTGAACGTATTACTATTTTGAAATATGAAACAAGTCTACCATGATTTTGCTGACGCGATTCACAGGATCAGAAACCAGACGAGAGTGTCCTCGTGCTTCAGATAGCGTGAGGGATCCAATCGAACGATGCGCGACTAGCACTTACATTTGCTAGCTGCTTTAAAATCTTCAGCTTTTAAGTAAGAGGTCCCTGCACTTCCATAACTTGTCAGAGATGAGGCGTTCGCACGGACAGCGATGGCCACTGACTTATTTTCTGTCAAACGACAAGTGGCTCACTCAGAGCGTGGGTGTGCCGATTACACAAGGAGCCTGCTACAAAGTGAGTGCCTTTCAATATCCGCTTTCTGTCGATTCCGCTCCTTGTCGCCAAGAATCTTCTTAGAGTACACGTGATACTCGTACTGTCGAAGAAATTAACGTAACTGGTGTTAGGTGATCGGTTAATGTCGACAATATGAGAACTGCGACGTTCGTTTCTTCTTCCAATACTTTCACACCATTTTCAGTTTCGCACTGGGGCACAGAAACCGTAATAGGGAATGACTTTGAAAGAGAGCGAGGCGTATGGTATTATTTGCTGAGAGACCCCGAGGGGTTGTTCAATCCCGTGATCGGAAAGGCCTTTTTCTGCAAAAGATGCTTTTTCCCCACGCAGTGCAAGAGAGTTGTGCCTTAAGTGAACTTCTTGAGTGTGTTTGTGTGTAATGGGTTTGTGTGCTGGGTGAACCATACGTACACCGACAACATTTCGGTAGTTCCTTGGGAATGTTCTGTAAGCAATTTGGCATAAGAGACTTGTGATCTCAGTTGTCTCACTACGGAGTGAGATTTATGAGGCTACAGCTCAACAGTCGTCATTGCCTGTGGGTGTCAGGAAGACCTGTACCAGGTGACCTTACTGGTAAACAAATCGCTTGCCATAGTGTCAAGCGAATTACAGTTGTCGTGCTTAGGATATCTTAATGTTATGAATTTATTAAATAAGAGTTGCACTTGCTTACTTGAAATATGGGTACTGTAACTGATGATAAAATAGAGGGTTCATGAAGCTACCGAATGAAACAATGCTCACTATAAAACCATATTTATTATAAGATCCTGTGTACTTCAAACTAAAGACAAGTGCACAAAAACACCTAACCTTTATGTTCATTAAGGATCAACACAGTTTACAATGGAATTAGACTGTGCGGCTGGTCCCGGCGGAGGTGCGAGTCCTCCCTCGGGCGTGGGTGTGTGTGTTGGTCCTTAGGATAATTTAGGTTAAGTAGTGTGTAAGCTTAGGGATTGATGACCTTAGCACTTAAGTCCCATAAGATTTCACACACATTTGAACATTTGAACAATGGAATTAAAAAGTCAACAGCTTGGCAGAGACCGAATAATGAATCTGAGATGAACTTATTAGAGTCAGCGAAACATTTGGGGAAAAAACTAAATTCGCAAAGTCAAACAGTGATTGTTGAATATTAATCAAAGAGGACAAGAAAAACTGTAAAAAGAATTGTGCGTGCTCCTACTATCTTCACTGAGTGCATGTTGCTCTCCAGATTGTTAATCAAAATGTTCAAATGTGTATGAAATCTTATGGGACTTAACTGCTAAGGTCATCAGTCCCTAAGCTTACACACTACTTAACCTAAATTATCCTAAGGACGAACACACACACCCATGCCCGAGGGAGGACTCGAACCTCCGCCGGGACCAGCCACACAGTCCATGGCTGCAGCGCCTTCGACCGCACGGCTAATCCAGGGCGGCAGGTTGTTAATAATCGTATTTCACTCCTTCAGTCCCAATGTCAATCCGAAGTGTTCTCGTGCGTCCTACAGTTGCCTGGGAGTGGCTGTTTTGCTGCTGAAAAATTCTAACAGTAGGTTATCTGGTCTCACTAAAGGCTACTCAGCCTCATAGCCTGGAATCGAACTCTGTCTCTCGGCTGATGCGTCCCCTGTTGAGACTCGGGTGCAAGTCACTCTACGGAGAGCTCCCAGCAAGAAGCAGAACTTTTATTCTGTCTTACTGATTGAGAACGTTGTATATGATACGTATCACCAATGACAGCGATTCTTCCGAGCGCAGACAAGTCAGATAAGTTCTAATACGGCAGCAGTATCACTTCAGTGCTAAGGTTTAATGTGATTAACTGATCATGAGGGTTTTCGGTACCGGAGCTCAGAAGCATATAATCTCTTACCCCCATTATCTGTGAAACGTCGTGCTTCAGCCGATAAGGCCTTCTCCAAACACGCATTAACGAGTTCTACTCTCCCACTTCATAATATACGAGCCAGTGGTAGCGGCTCTTACTGTGTCTTAGCACAGACGACAGTAGTTCAGTTAGCCTGGCGCCTGGCTGATTGGTGGCGGTGCCACACTTTCAAGCACAAAAGAGCCGGATGGCCCCTTCTCACTCCACCTTACAGTTCATATATTTGAACCGACCTGCACCCAGCGGTTCCCAGAATACGGGATTTCTGCAGAGCGCAGCGAATTACTGTACGGCACTGGGGCTGCCAGATGCCGACGCGCCTCGGTGTAACCGGTGGACATGTCACTATGTTGTTGTTGTTGTGGTCTTCAGTCCTGAGACTGGTTTGATGCAGCTCTCCATGCTACTCTATCCTGTGCAAGCTCCTTCATCTCCCAGTACCTACTGCAACCTACATCCTTCTGAATCTGCTTAGTGTATTCATCTCTTAGTCTCCCTCTACGATTTTTATCCTCCACGCTGCCCTCCAATGCTAAATTTGTGATTCCTTGATGCCTCAGAACATGTCCTACCAACCGATCCCTTCTTCTAGTCAAGTTGTGCCACAAACTTCTCCCCAATCCTATTCAATACCTCCTCATTAGTTACGTGATCTACCCACCTAATCTTCAACTTTCTTCTGTAGCACCACATTTCGAAAGCTTCTATTCTCTTCTTGTCCAAACTATTTATCGTCCATGTTTCACTTCCATACATGGATACACTCCATACAAATACTTTCAGAAACGACTTCCTCACACTTAAATCTATACTCGATTTTAATAAATTTCTCTTCTTCAGAAACGCTTACCTTGCCATTGCCAGTCTACATTTATATCCTCTCTACTTCGACCATCATCAGTTATTTTACTCCCCAAATAGCAAAACTCCTTTAACACTTTAAGTGTCTCATTTCCTAATTTAATTCCCTCAGCATCACCCGATTTAATTCGACTATATTCCATTATACTCGTTTTACTTTTGTTGATGTTCATCTTATATTCTCCTTTCAAGACACTGTCCATTCCGTTCAACTGCCCTTCCAAGTCCTTAGCTGTCTCGGACAAAATTACAGTGTCATCGGCGAACCTCAAAGTTTTTATTTCTTCTCCCTGGATTCTAATACCTACTTTAATATACAGATTGAATAACATCCGGGAGAGGCTACAACCCTGTCTCACTCCCTTCCCAACCACCGCTTCCCTTTCATGTCTCTCGACTCTTATAACTGCCATCTGGTTTCTGTACAAATTGTAAGTAGCATTTCGCTCCCTGTATTTTACCCCTGTTACCATTAGAATTTGAAAGAGAGTATTCTAGTCAACATTGTCAAAAGCTTTCTCTAAGTGTACAAATGCTAGTAAAGTAGGTTTGCCTTTCCTTAATCTTTCTTCTAAGATAAGTCGTAAGGTCAGTATTGCCTCACGTGTTCCAACATTTCTACGGAATCCAAACTGATCTTCCCCGAGGTCGGCTTCTACCAGTTTTTCCATTCGTCCGTAAAGAATTCCCGTTAGTATTTCGCAGCTGTGGCTTATTAAGCTGATAGTTCGATAATTTTCACATCTGTCAACACCTGCTTTCTTTGGGATTGGAATTATTATATTCTTCTTGAAGTCTGAGGGTATTTCGCCTGTCTCGTACATCTTCCTCACCAGATAGTAGAGTTTTGTCAGGACTGGCTCTCCCAAGGCCGTCAGTAATTCCAATGGAATGTTGTCTACTCCTGGGGCCTTGTTTCGACCCAGTTCTTTCAGTGCTCTGTCAAACTCTTCACGCAGTATCGTATCTCCCATTTCATCTTCATCTACATCCCCTTCCATTTCCATAATATCGTCCTCAAGTACATCGCCCTTGTATAGACCCTCTATATACTCCTTCCACATTTCTGCTTTCTCCTCTTTGCTTAGAACCGGGTTTCCATCTGAGCTCTTGATATTCATACAAGTGGCTCTCTTTTCGCCAAAGGTCTCTTTAATTTTCCTGTAGGCAGTATCTATCTTACCCATAGTGAGATAAGCCTCTACATCCATACATTTGTCCTCTTAGCCATGCCTGCTTAGCCATTTTGCACTTCCTGTCGATCTCATTTTTGAGACGTTTGTATTCCTTTTTGCCTGCTTCATTTACTGCATTTTTATATTTTTTTCTTTCGTCAATTAAATTCAATATTTCTTCTGTTACCCAAGGATTTCTATTAGCCCTCGTCTTTTTACCTACTTGATCCTCTGCTGCCTTGACTACTTCATCCCTCAGAGCTACCCATTCGTCTTCTACTGTATTTCTTTCCCCAATTCCTGTCAATTGTTCCCTTATGCTGTCTCTGAAACTCTGTACAACCTCTGGTTTATCCAGTTTATCCAGGTCCCATCTCCTTAAATTCGCACCTTTTTGCAATTTCTTCAGTTTTAATCTACAGTTCATAACCAATAGATTGTGGTCAGAGTCCACATCTGCCCCTGGAAATGTCTTACAATTTAAAACCTGGTTCCTAAATCTCTGTCTTACCATTATATAATCTATCTGATACCTTTTACTATCTCCAGGATTCTTCCATGTATACAACCTTCTTTTACGATTCTGGAACGATGTGTTAGCTATGATTAAGTTATACTCTGTGCAAAATTGTACCAGACGGCTTCCTCTTTCATTTCTCTCCCCCAATCCATATTCACCTACTATGTTTCCTTCTCTCCCTTTTTCTACTGTCGAATTCCAGTCACCCATGACTATTAAATTTTCGTCTCCCTTCACTACCTGAATAATTTCTTTTATCTCATCATACATTTCATCAATTTCTTCGTCATCTGCAGAGCTAGTTGGCATATTAACTTGTACTACTGTAGTAGGCATGGGCTTCGTGTCTATCTTGGCCACTATAATACGTTCACTATGCTGTTTGTAGTAGCTTACCCGCACTCCTATATTTTTATTCATTATTAATCCTACTCCTGCATTACCGCTATTTGGTTTTGTATTTATAACCCTGTATTCACCTGACCAGAAGTCTTGTTCCTCCTGCCACCAAACTTCACTAATTCCCACAATATCTAACTTTAACCTATCCATTTCCCTTTTTAAATTTTCTAACCCACCTGCCCGATTAAGGGATCTGACATTCCATGCTCCGATCCGTAGAATGCCAGTTTTCTTTCTCCTGATAACGACGTCCTCCTGAGTAGTCCCCGCCCGGAGATCCGAATGGGGGATTATTTTACCTCCGGAATATTTTACCCTAGAGGATGCCATCATCATTTAACCATACAGTAAAGCTGCATGCCCTCGGGAAAAATTACAGCTGTAGTTTCCCCTTGCTTTCAGCCGTTCGCAGTAGCACAACAGCAAGGCCGTTTTGGTTAGTGTTACAAGGCCAGATCAGTCAATCATCCAGACTGATGCCCCTGCGACTACTGAAAAGGCTGCTGCCCCCCTTTTCAGGAACCACACGTTTGTCTGGCCTCTCAACAGATACCCCTCCGTTGTGGTTGCACCTACGGTACGGCTATCTGTATCATTGAGGCACGCAAGTCTCCCCACCAACGGGAAGGTCCATGGTTCATAGTTCATATTTAAGGTCGAACATCTTCATCATCATCTACATACGAGAGAGTCTGTAAGAGTGAGACTGTTTCTCGTTCATTTGTCTGCACCTTACCGCACATTCATAATTAACGTCTTTGCCAACCCTCTGGTTACTCGGAATTTCAATTTTTTAAAAATAAATCTTAATTTTACGGCATCCTGGGTGCCTTTCATCATGTACTTGTACAACCCCCATCCCAGTAGGAGATTGCTGGTTCCAATCCCCCACAGTATTTGTTTTCAGATGGTAATATGTGTACCAAGTTTGAATGAAATCGATTAAGACGTTTGGGAGGGGCCATTTACCTGCGACTTTGCCAGAGTACGCGCATATGACAAACATTTCACACATATTTAACATCTTTCACACACATATGTCACAAATATTTCACTTGTATCTTAGCGAATTTCGTCCTATACTTCCGTTTTCACGTGGCTCAGTCTTTATGATGTCATATCTCCTCAACAATTTGTCGTACAATGATATAATTTTGCAGGTACATTCAGTGATATATGGACGTGCTGCCCGAAAAATGTGGCGTCAATACAGTCAGTAGTAAAGAAGTAATATATTACAACGTCATGCCTGATATGGCAGTTGTACTGCATTAACAACCAAAATGTAATAAGCGATAAGCTTTTTCCTTTCATCGTTTTGTGGGGGTGTAAACGAGATAACTTTTAATTTATGTGTAAAGTTTGTTGCAAGTCACTAATTGCTCTTATTATCACATACTTAATTTACATAGTTTGCGAATTCACGTTACACTACTTTTTCACCCTCGGACCCACCCCTTCACTAGGTATGTGGTTCTTACCCCACAGCAATTCTCTCGAGAGAGTAAGTGATATGTTTGGTTGAAATAGGTCCAGTGGTTTAGTAGGGGATATGGAACATATACACACACATACTTATATACATCCATTTTACGATCTGTATGGATTTTATGTTTGTGTTGAAGGCTATTTATAGTCAATTAATTCGTGTGATCTACTGCGCCATATGCTGAGTAAATGAATAAGATGAGAACAATACAACACCCAGAAAGTGAAGACCCAATACTGCGCATGGGTCGAAAGCTGCAATAAAAGCGGGGGCCGGGAGGTGGCCCGGACGCCTCCGGGGGCGGCGCTGGCAGCCGGCGCCGCAATCTGCTGCCCCCAGCCGAGGCCAACCCCCCACCAGCCGCCTCGCCGTCCCGCATTCTAAGCGCGTGCCGTTGCCACTCTGCCGCCCCCGCGCAGATCTATAGCCGGCCAATACAAAAGTTGTTTCGGCCGCGCTGCCGGCCGCCCGCAGAGCAACTTGAATTACGCCACCCGTCGCCCTGCCGCAGATAACTCGCCGCTCGTCGACGTCAGTGTCCCAAAGACCACGCCCACTTGCCTTCCAGCACCACAAGCATTCCGCACCTTCTGCCGTAACGTAAAGAAGTGGAGGCCCTCCATGTTAGCACTAGCTTGGTGACCAACACGTAACTCTCAACTGTCACTCTGCGAAATGGTTAGTGACCGAATCGAGAAGTCACAGGATGCGGTCTCTGATGTTGACCGTACTTCTGGGTTTGACTACCCTCTAATATACATGAAATGTATTCGCAGTTGCAAGGATGAACAAACGTCAGGTGTATAATGGAATGACGACAAAGGAAACCGAGGAGAACTGCCCAATTTAATCCTTATACCACTGAAAAGATGAATGAAATAAGTATTAGTGCCAGTGGTGTTGAGAAACGTCTGAAATCATAGGGACTGAGCAAAGCTCCAGGCCTCGGTGGAATCCATGTCAAAATCTACATTTAACTTGCGGCTGTGTTAGCCCCTCTTCTGTCTGTAACATGTCGTAGATATCTCGAACAAAAGACCGTGCTAAGTTCTGAGAAAAAGGCGCAGGTCACACCCGTCCATAAGAAGGATGGTAGAAGTGATCCAGAAAACTATCGTCCAATGTACTTCACATTGATTTGTTGTGGAATAGAGCTCAAACATAATGATGTATTTAGAACAGACTCATCTTCTCAATGCCAACCAGCATGGATTTTGAAAACATCGATCATGTGAAACTCAGCTCGCACTTTTCTCACATGACACAGTGAAAGCTTTGGATCAAGGAAACTAGGTAGATGCAGTATTTCTAGATTTGCGGAAAGCATTTGACTAAGTACTGCACCTACGTTTATTGTCAAAAGTACGATCATATGGGATATCAAGTTAAATTTGTGACTGGATTGATGACTTTTTCGCAGGCAGTGCACATTATATTACCTTGGATGGAGAGTTATTGTCAAATGTAGAAGTAAATTCGCATGTGCCCTAGGGAAGTGTGTTGGGACCCTTGCTGTTCATATTATATAATAATCACCTTGAAGACAATATTAATAGTGAAATCAGGCCTTTTGCAGATGATGCACTTGTGTATAATGAAGTACTATCTGAAAGAAGCTGCATAAATATTCAGTCAGCTCTTGATAAGATTTCAAGTTTTACAGAGACTCGCAACTGGCTCTAAATGTTCAGAAATGAAATATTTTGCACTTGACAAAACTAAAAAACGTAACTAAATGCCCATATTATAAATGAGTCACTGCTGGAATCGACCAACTCATATAAATACCTGGGTGTAGCACTTTGTAGGGATATGCAGTGGAATGATCACATAGGTTCAGTAGTTCGTAAAGCTGGTGGTAGACTTAGTATTTTCCCAGTATTCTACCAAGAAACCTATCAGGCTACACTGGAGATTGCCTACTAATCATTCGTGCGATTGGATCTACAAGGGTGCTGAAGTGTGTGGGACCCATACCAGATGGGACCAACAGGAGATATTGGAACGTATGTAGAGAAGGGCAGCACGTATGGTCACAGGTTTGTTTAATCCTTGGGTGAGTGTCACACAGATACTGAAGGAACTGAAGTTGAAGGCTCTTGAAGATACACGTAAACTATTCCGAGAAAGTTTGTCAACAAAGCTTCAAGAACTGGCTTTAAAGATTACTCTGGGAATACACTACATCCCCCTACGTAATGCTCACATGGGGACTGTGAGGATAAGATTAGAACAATTAATGCACGCGCAGACGCATTCAATCATTCATTCTTCCCGCGCTCCATACGTGAATTGAACAGGAAGTAACCCTGACAACTGGTACAATGGGACGTATCCTCTGGAATGCACCTCACGGTTGTTTGCAGAGTATAGAGACAAAGACTTGGAAGAGCTGTTGAACGGAATGGACAGTGTCTTGAAAGGAGGATATAAGATGAACATCAACAAAAGCAAAACGAGGATAATGGAATGTGGTCGAATTAAGTCGGGTGATGCTTAGGGAATTAGACTAGGAAATGGGACACTTAAAGTAGTAAAGGAGTTTTGCTATTTGGGGAGCAAAATAACTGATGATGGTCGAAGTAGAGAGGATATAAAATGTAGACTGGCAATGGGAAGGAAAGCGTTTCTGAAGAAGAGAAATTTGTTAACATCGAGCATAGATTTAAGTGTGTGGAAGTCATTTCTGAAGGTATTTGTATGGAGTGTAGCCATGTATGGAAGTGAAACATGGACGATAAATAGTCTGGACAAGAAGAGAACAGAAGCTTTTGAAATGTGGTGCTACAGAAGAATGCTGAAGATTAGATGGGTAGATCACAAGACTAATGAGGAAGTATTGAATAGGATTGGGGAGAAGAGAAGTTTGTGGCCCAACTTGACTAGAAAAAGGGATCGGTTGGTAGGACATGTTCTGAGGCATCAAGTGATCACCAATTTAGTATTGGAGGGCAGCGTGGAGGGTAAAAATCGTAGAGGGAGACCAAGAGATGAATACACTAAGCAGATTCAGAAGGATGTAGGTTGCGGTAGGCACTGGGAGATGAAGAGGCTTGCACAGGATGGAGTAGCATGGAGAGCTGCATCAAACCAGTCTCAGGACTGAAGACCATAACAACAACAACAGAGTCATATGTGGATGCAGGTTAAAATTTGTGTGGAACCAGGACTGGAACCTGAATTTCCCGCTTTTCACTGTCGTCATTCCATTGTACAGCTGACGGTTGTTGATGTTCGCTACTGCGAATACATTTCACATATTTCATAACGGCTGTACTAGCCTCAGTGCATAGCAATTCGGAATAACACAGGCGCTGTAACATCGCACCCGCTAATATGGTGCCATCCGGGAGATTGTAAACAGAAAGCGATTGAAAGGGAGCGGTATTATAAGCAGATGAAAAAAGAAGATAAAAAAAAACTCATCGAATGTCTGGGCCGCTACTAGGACTACTGGCGGATTTGGCCAGTAGCGACAGTTCGTGTGTGATTGTTAGCAAATGTTAGTAGAAACGTTTACCGTTATATCTGGTCTCCGACGATATCTCCTATACCAGCTGTTCCGTCATTGTACCTGTAACATGCCAGAGTCATCGTCTGAAACGTCAATTTGATTATAAAATCGGCAGCATCCCTGAATATGGAAGTTAATAGGAATATAAGAAAAGGGAGGAAGGTTTATCTGTTTAGCAAGAGTAATAGAAGGCAGATTTCAGACTACCTAACAGATCAAAACGAAAATTTCTGTTCCGACACTGACAATGTTGAGTGTTTATGGAAAAAGTTCAAGGCAATCGTAAAATGCGTTTTAGACAGGTACGTGCCGAGTAAAACTGTGAGGGACGGGAAAAACCCACCGTGGTACAACAACAAAGTTAGGAAACTACTGCGAAAGCAAAGAGAGCTTCACTCCAAGTTTAAACGCAGCCAAAACCTCTCAGACAAACAGAAGCTAAACGATGTCAAAGTTAGCGTAAGGAGGGCTATGCGTGAAGCGTTCAGTGAATTCTAAAGTAAAATTCTATGTACCAACTTGACAGAAAATCCTAGGAAGTTCTGGTCTTACGTTAAATCAGTAAGTGGCTCGAAACAGCATATCCAGACACTCCGGGAAGATGATGGCATTGAAACAGAGGATGACACGCGTAAAGCTGAAATACTAAACACCTTTTTCCAAAGCTGTTTCACAGAGGAAGACCGCACTGCAGTTCCTTCTCTAAATCCTCGCACAAACGAAAAAATGGCTGACATCGAAATAAGAGTCCAAGGAATAGAAAAGCAACTGGAATCACTCAATAGAGGAAAGTCCACTGGACCTGACGGGATACCAATTCGATTCTACACAGAGTACGCGAAAGAACTTGCCCCCCTTCTAACAGCCGTGTACCGCAAGTCTCTAGAGGAACGGAGGGTTCCAAATGATTGGAAAAGAGCACAGGTAGTCCCAGTCTTCAAGAAGGGTCGTCGAGCAGATGCGCAAAACTATAGACCTATATCTCTGACGTCGATCTGTTGTAGAATCTTAGAACATGTTTTTTGCTCGAGAATCTACTCTCTAGGAATCAACATGGATTCCGGAAACAGCGATCGTGTGAGACCCAACTCGCTTTATTTGTTCATGAGACCCAGAAAATATTAGATACAGGCTCCCAGGTGGATGCTATTTTTCTTGACTTCCGGAAGGCGTTCGATACAGTTCCGCACTGTCGCCTGATAAACAAAATAAGAGCCTACGGAATATCGGACCAGCTGTGTGGCTGGATTGAAGAGTTTTTAGCAAACAGAACACAGCATGTTGTTATCAATGGAGAGACGTCTACAGACGTTAAAGTAACCTCTGGCGTGCCACAGGGGAGTGTTATGGGACCATTGCTTTTCACAATATATATAAATGACCTAGTAGATAGTGTCGGAAGTTCCATGCGGCTTTTCGCGGATGACGCTGTAGTATACAGAGAAGTTGCAGCATTAGAAAACTGTAGCGAAATGCAGGAAGATCTGCAGCGGATAGGCACATGGTGTCGGGAGTGGCAACTGTCCCTTAACATAGACAGATGTAATGTATTGCGAATACATAGAAAGAAGGATCCTTTATTGTATGATTATATGATAGCGGAACAAACACTGGTTGCAGTTACTTCTGTAAAATATCAGGGAGTATGCGTGCGGAACGATTTGAAGTGGAATGATCATATAAAATTAATTGTTGGTAAGGCGGGTACCAGGTTGAGATTCATTGGGAGAGTCCTTAGAAAGTGTAGTCCATCAACAAAGGAGGTGGCTTACAAAACACTCGTTCGACCTATACTTGAGTATTGCTCATCAGTGTGGGATCCGTACCAGATCGGTTTGACGGGGGAGATAGAGAAGATCCAAAGAAGAGCGGCGCGTTTCGTCACAGGGTTATTTGGTAACCGTGATGGCGTTACGGAGATGTTTAATAAACTCAAGTGGCAGACTCTGCAAGAGAGGCGCTCTGCAGCGCGGTGTAGCTTGCTCGCCAGGTTTCGAGAGGGTGCGTTTCTGGATGAGGTATCGAATATATTGCTTCCCCCTACTTATACCTCCCGAGGAGATCACGAATGTAAAATTAGAGAGATTAGAGCGCGCACGGAGGCTTTCAGACAGTCGTTCTTCCCGCGAACCATACGCGACTGGAACAGGAAAGGGAGGTAATGACAGTGGCACGTAAAGTGTCCTCCGCCACACACCGTTGGGTGGCTTGCGGAGTATAAATGTAGATGTAGATGTAGATGTACTCTATGTGTAGAGTCGCGAGAGGTTTGTTTGTGTCTTCTTTGTTTTGCTCCCCTGACTGTGCCGGTTAAATGACTGTATGAGTACAGTTGATGAGGCCGGTCAGGTTTTCTTTAACATGGGGATTCACCTACATTATGTTGTTAGTGCGCTGGATAATCCTACCAAAGGTGGCAAAATTTTCCCTGAAGGGGGAAGTGTTTTTCTGCGATTATACTTCCACCTGTGGTTGTGGCAGTAGTTCCCTAGATCCAGAATGAATGAACTGTTCGAATGTCTCCAGTTTCTGTAAAGTTGTGTAGTGAGTTTTGTGAATACCTCCGCGAAGAAAATGAGATGTAAATCGTTATGTATGTCCGCGGTGCGTGTGTATTGGAAACATTGCTTGTGATTCGTGATATCTTGTTCTATATGACCTGTAGACGGCGCAGACATGTTGGAGCTGCGCAAATTATCTACTCACTCACTCAGTGACCATAATGACACCAAATGAGAGAGAGAAGGCTGAAATACCGAATTCGGTCTTGCGAAATTGTTATAACGAGAGGGAACGTAATACGATCTCTCCTTTCAACCGTCGCACGAACATCGAAATGACAGATATTGAAACAAGTGATCATCGAATAGAAAAGAAAGTATAATAGCAAAGTAATGGGCAGGTATCAGGATCAGATATTACGCAAAAGAATTCTCTCACACTCTCGCAGGATGTTTATCATATATCGCTGGAGCAACGAAGGGTGACTAGCGACTGTAAAAAAGCGCAGATCATGTTCGTTTTCAAGAAGTGTCGTAGAAAAGATACGGACGGAATTATGGGTTTATATCGTTGTCGTCAATCTGCTGTAAAATTATGGAGCACTTTTTATGATCACGTATTATAACGTTTACGGAGGATAAAAATGTACTCCTTCCTCCTTGAAGTTTGTGTTGGGGAGGGCAGTAGACTAGAGTAGTGTGTGCAGCAATTTTGACCATAGTGCTGCGGTGGTGTAATGATCAGCATTTGTGCCTATTAAACAAAGAGTCCTAGGTTTGAGTCCCGGTCGTGGTAAAAATTTTAATTCATTTCTTCAGCTTTCATCCTTATCGTAGCACTCAATACACTTCAGCAAGGGCACCTAATGAAAAGATTACGAGACTACAGAATATCAGACCCATTGCGTGACTGGACTGAAGAGTTTCTAGCAAACAGAATACAGCACTTTTTCCCTCTCAACGGACATAAGTCTTCAGGCGTAGAAGCAACTTCGGGAGTGTCCCAGGGAAGTATTAAAGGACCACTGCTTTTCGCCGAGTGGTTAACGTCGGAAGTTCCATGAGGCTTTCCGCTGATGCTGCTCTTGTGTACAGAGAAATCGCGACGCTGGAAAATTGTAGCGAAATGCAGGAAGACCTACAGAGGATAGCTGCTTGGTGCAAGGAGTGGCAAGTGACCCTCAGTGTAAACAGATGTAACTTGTTACAAATACCTAAACAGAAAAGCCCCTTGTTATATGTCCACAAAACTACAGAGCATAACTATCACTGGCAGCAATTCCTTCCATAAAATATCGGCGAGTATGCGTATGGAGAGATTTGAAGTGAAAAGACCTGTTGAAATTAATCTTTAGGAAATGTAGGCCACCAACAAAGCAAGTAGCTTACAAAAGACTCATTCGACCAACACTGTAATGTTGCTCGTTAGTGTGGGATCCGTACCAGAGAGAAATGATAGAGGAAATAAAGGAGACCCAAAGAATAGCAGCATGTTCCGTGACAGGTTCATTTGGTACGCGCGGAAGCGTCGCGGAATTACTCAGCCAACGCCAGTGGCATAAGCTGTAAGAGAGGCGTCCAGCATCACGGTAAGGTCTACTGTTAAAGTTCCGAGACCGTCGCTCCTTTAATAGTCAACCAATGTATTGCTTCCCCTACGTATACGAGTATCTTGCGATAAGATCAAGAAGATAAATGAGAGAGGCGGGAGCTGATACACAGTTATCGTCCTTTTAGCGACCAGGAAAAGGGAGAAGCTATGCCGGTGCACAAAATACTCTCCAGTACACAGCGTAAAGTAGCTTATGAAGTATGGGTTTAGACGTAAATGCAGGAGAGGGGATCAGTTAGTGGTAGCAGAATTATCTTCCGCCAACACTATCAGATAGCCAGCTGAGTACTGATTTGTATGAAGCAGAATCGCATTGGTGTACCTTTCTGTCCTGTCCAGTCCAGTCTGTGGTATGTTTTCAGTTGTATTCCTATCCATGATCACCGATATCGATACCCGTCCACTTGAAATTCGAGCGATAATTTAGAAGAGGAACTGCAGAGCAATCTGCATCAGTTAAACAGTTTTGGTAGGAGGCGTTTAGCCTTTCGACCTTCTCTCTGACATTCTCCATCTTGACTTCATTATTGTCACAGGATGTCTGGACAGAAGGCTGCCTCTGATGGTGGAAGACGACATGATAAAACAGAGAAAAGAAATTAGTGAACTCAGACCACGCATTAATTGTAGCATATTTGGCACTATCGTAAAGTCCGTAGCGCAGTGATGGAGTCCACCTTCATATCAGAGGCCGCTAAAACGTGTTGTGGGAAGGCATTTTTTAACCACAGAATGTGGATAGTAAGCCAGAGAAAGAGAGCAACGCTAACCTTGATCGAATTGGGGAAATTACAGGAAACCTTGTAATGTTTCCATAAGTTTCTCCATCTCCTGTACCCGATGTACTCTAATCTGAAGATGCTTCTACGGAATTGGAATCCTTCATAACAATAGAATAACGTAGTATCTAGACGGAAAATAAAATTAACTTAGGTTTTGATGGCTCAGATGGAAACCCAGTTCTAAGCAAAGAAGGGAAAATGGAAAGGTGGAAGGAGTATATAGAGGGTCTATACAAGGGCGATGTACTTGAGGACAATATTATGAAAATGGAAGAGGAGGTAGATGAAGATGAAATGGGAGATACGATACTGCGTGAAGATTTTGACAGAGCACTGAAAGACCTGAGTCGAAACAAAGCCCCGGGAGTAGACAACATTCCATTAGAACTACTGACGGTCTTGGGAGAGCCAGTCCTGACAAAACTCTACCATCTGGTGAGCAAGATGTATGAGAAGGGCGAAATACCCCCAGACTTCAAGAAGAATATAATAATTTCAATCCCAAAGAAAGCAGGTGTTGACAGATGTGAAAATTACCGAACTGTCAGTTTAATAAGTCATAGCTGCCAAATACCAACGCGAATTCTTTACAGACGAATGGAAAAACTGGTAGAAGTCGATCTCGGGGAAGATCAGTTTGTATTCCGTAGAAATGTTGGAGCACTTGAGGCAATACTGGCTCTACGTCTTATCTTAGAATAAAGATTAAGGAAACGCAAACCTACGTTTCTAGCATTAGTAGACTTAGAGAAAGCTTTTGACATATACTCTCTTTCAAATTCTAAAGGTGGCAGGGGTAAAGTACAGGGGGCGAAAGGCTATTTACAATTTGTACAAAAAAGCAGATGGCAGTTATAAGAGTCGAGGGACATGAAAGGGAAGCAGTGGTTGAGAAGGGAGTGAGACAGGGTTGTAGCCTCTCCCCGATGTTATTCAATCTGCATATTGAGCAAGCACTAAAGGAAACAAAAGAAAATTTCGGAGTAGGTATTAAAACCCATGGAAAAGAAATAAAAACTTTGAGGTTCGCCGATGACATTGTAATTCTGTCAGAGACAGCAAAGGACTTGGAAGAGCAGCTAAACGGAATGGACAGTGTCTTGAAAGGAGGATATAAGATGAACATCAACAAAAGCAAAACGAGGATAATGGAATGTAGTCGAATGAAGTCGGGTGATGCTGAGGGAATTAGATTAGGTAATGAGACACTTAAAGTAGTAAAGGGGTTTTGCTATTTGGGGAGCAAAGAACTGATGATGGTCGAAGTAGAGAGGAAATAAAAGGTAGACTGGCAGTGGCAAGAAAAGCGTTTCTGAAGAAGAGAAATTTGTTAATATCGAGTATAGATTTAACTGTCAGGAAGTCGTTTCTGAAAGTATTTGTGTGGAGTGTAGCCATGTATGGAAGTCAAACATGGACGATAAATAGTTTGGACAAGAAGAGAATGGAAGCTTTCGAAATGTGGTGTTACAGAAGGATGCTGAAGATTAGATGGGTAGATCACATAACTGGTGAGGAGGTATTGAATAGAATTGGGGAGGAGTTTGTGGCATAACTTGACTAGATGAGGGGACCGATTGGTAGAACAGGTTCTGAGGCATCAAGGGATCACAAATTTAGCATTGGAGGGCAGCGTAGAGGGTAAAAATCTTAGAGGGAGACCAAGAGATGAATACACTAAGCAGATTCAGAAGGATGTAGGTTGCAGTAATTACTGGGAGATGAAGAAGCATGGAAAGGATAGAGTAGCATGGAAAGCTGCATAAAACCAGTCTCAGGACTGAAGACCACAACAACAACAATAACAACATTTTGTTCGTTACTATATTAGGTTCTTCAAGCTAATGTTTTTCAGTATCATATGAAATTTCCTTTTGTATGTATAGACTTTCCATATAAGTCTGAGATGCTGCTTGTTTATTGCTTGTTAATTTTCAGGTGTCTGAATTTCTGTAAGGGTTGCTTCCGTGCACCCACTTCCTTCTAGAGAAGAGCAAACGGTCTGCTGGCGCCTCTCTCCGCTGTTGGAATACTGGTGCGCATCCTCCTAAAGTCGTTTGTGTTGTCGCCCTCCCTCTAAGCCTCTAACGAGGTTCGCCTCCTCCGAGCCCTCCCCCCCTCCCCTCCCCCCTTCCCTTACCCCACCCTCCTTCATCCCTCCAGCCTGGCGTCAGCAGGTTGTCACAGTAGGGGTGGATTTGGATGCTTTAGCCGTAACGACGCGGATCGGTGTTTGCAGACGCCGGCGACACCACTCGCTTCGGATGAGCCTCACATCCCCCGAATCCTAGTAACAGCTCGCCCTGAATCATAATCAGAAGCGAGTAAACCCTCTGTGATAGACTTGTTCCGCCCTGGCTAGCATCTTGTATTCTGCACGTACACACTGAGAGTACGCCGTGCATCTTGCAGGTGCTTCACGCTCTCTGCATCCACAGATGCGAGGCTGCACAAGGCTCAGTCTTAGGTCCACTGTTTTTATTCATATGTGTAAACACCTTACGCGTTAATATCCAACAAGCAGAATTACTTCTTTTTTGCGGAAAGTGCTAAGATTGTAATCAATCCAAACATGCATACAGCAACAGAAGACATATCAAATAATGTTCTGAAAAGTATTATTGAATGTTATTCTGCGAGTGGGCTCCCTCAGAATTTCAGAAAGATACAACTTTTTCAGGTATGCTCATCTAGACTTACCACACCGGTAATAAGTGTAACGCAAGGTGAATCAACAATAACTGCAGAGAGAAGTTCAAATGTTTTAGATTTCCATATTTATGGGGATTTTATCTAAAAAAAAGTGTTTCAAAACTCCTAAAACAACTTCGTTGAAACATATTTGCACTTCGGATAAATCCAAATCTTGAGGATAGAGAAATCAGTAAGTTGACATGTTTAGCGTATTTTCATTTAGTAATGTCATATTTTAGAAAAAAATCTTCGGTGCTCTAGAAATTCTGTAAGAATAATATCCGGTACTCACCCATGATAAACTTGTAAATATCTTTGTAAGGAACTAGGCATTTTCACTACTGCTTCACAGTATCAAAAGGACCAGTGATGTACATAGTTAAATAACGGTAGAGAAAATTATATTAGTTACTCCCTTTAAGATTGTCTCTAGCTCAAAATGTAGCGCTCAGTGCTGCCAGCAAAATTTTTTATTACTTACCCAATGACATAAAAGTACGACAGAAATCAAAGTTATATTTGAAACTAAAAACCTTTATTCTTGACAACTATTTATACTACGCAGAATAATTTCTAATTTTGTAATGTGCGAAAAGTGGTGGATAGGAATTACTAATACTTGTGTTAAAAAATCTATCTATCTATCTATGTATCTATGTATCATAAACTTGTGAATGCTCAGCATGTAGCCGTATTTACGTATGACTGTGTAATCTGAATCTAAAATGACTTGTCCCATACCATTACTATTAATCTTACAAACGATTCTTGGAAAATGAATCTAACAGCTCCGGTCATATCTGTAACAGTGAGAGACACTCCCTCACCCGCTGCCTACGTCTTCATATTTTCCTGTACTGTCTTGGGTAATGAAGCAATGAAACCGTGGATTTGTAACACTAGATGTGTCTGGCCCCACAGCTAACTCTTAATAAAATTTATCCGTCCATTTTATCAAATAGCCTATTGGCATCGAAGATGACAGGCTGATTTATGTTAGTCTATGGGTTTAAACATTTCGATGACAGGAATCTGAAACGTACCATTTTCATTACTGCATTTCAAGCTTTCTCACGCATTCCTGTTGGTCAGTTAGTGACGGACCGTTTACAATTCATGATCTGATAATTACTATTCTGTGGCTGAATGCTACCTCTGTTGCTACGAACTTTAATTATCCAAAGTGGGACAGGTGTTTCCAGTCATTATGAAACATTCGTCTCGTGCTACATAGAAGGTTCAGTGGCGTCGCGAGAACTCAGACTCACGGTCGCGGCCTGAATCCACGCCCCCTTGGCGTTGAGTGGCGCCGGAGACGAACTGGGTGACGTACTGTTCTAAAAATTTAACCCGAAACGCTTATTTGCTGACGCGGATTAACTTCTTCCACTGCTAGGCATGTAAAATCAGTCACCCTGGATTTGATCCGCGAGAGAAGCTTACACTTCACAACTCTAATGTCAGCAATTAAAAGCGTTGCAGCTGTCTAACTACTTTCAGAAAATATTACGGGATCCCATCACTGGCTTTACCGCTAGCAGTTCAACTGCCTAGCAGTAACTGCCGTTGATATTCTCCGTAACAACAAAACAGGAACACGTTTCAGACTCAGTAGGGAAAAGGTCGCCCAAAAACACTGCCCCCAATTAGCATAAAAACCAATGAAATTGACATCATTTAACCCTAGCTGTGACGTTCACTTTTATCCAGAAACACCTACACCTAGCTGAATCAAAAACCACTCTCGTTATGAGGCGTTGTTTCACCAAACAAGTCCTTCCGCATTAATCAGCTGCATTCGCAGACAAAAACAGGTGTGTGCCTGATGAGAATTTGACGTCAGCACAAGGGAACGCAGTTCCGATAAGTTTATGGTTTTCCGTGCCGGAAAAATAAGTTCTTAGATCGTGGAGGATCACAAACTCCATTCTTCCGAATTTATAAGCACTTAAAAAACCCAAAGGGAATCCCATAGGGATCTGGACCCGCCGCTTCAACCGCGCAAGGGTTGCCAGCTGCCTCCTCAAATTTCACGAGCTCCCAGTTTCTACACGAAAATTTTTAACATAAATATAAACGTTTCAGCCAATCTCACTTAGAAGCAGAATGTAGGTCTTCACGTTGTCCATTCCCAACTCCTGCTCACAGTACTTCTCTGAGGTGGCGCTGCAGCACGGGATTTTGGTGGAGTGCAGTTCAGGCTGAGGATTGTGCAGATGGGGTTCCAGTAAAGAAGTTACTTTATTTACCGTCAAAGATTTCAATTAATAAAACAGATAAGACTTAAAATAAAATAAAGATAATTTTCTGTAGCACGAAGGAGCTGAAGCAGGGCTAAAATAACCAAGCACAAATAATAATTTTGACAACAACAGAAATAGGTCAGATATAGTACCTCTGTCCATATTAAACCTACTAACCGCCAGCAATAACTCCACTTCGACAGCTGCCACCCGTTCCACACCAATGAACCCCTTCCATACAGGCTAACGACCTGTGGCCATCACATCTATAGTGACGAGCGGTCCCTCTAAAAAATACCGAGGTCTCACTGAGGCCTTTGCGGACCATCGTTATCCTCCCAACTTTGTACAAAACGAGATCTCGTGTGCCTTATCCTCCCAGTCACCCAACACCTACCAAAGACCCATTGTCCAGCCATAGAGGAGCATTCCCCTTGTGACTCAGTACCACTCAGGACTGGAGCAACTGAATCACATTCTTCGCCAGGTTTTCGACTACCTCTCGTCGTGCTATGAAATGAGAAATGTCCTACCCACTGTCCTTCCCACACCCTCACCCCCGCCCCCACAGTGTTATTGTTCCGTCCACATAGCCCGCACAATATCCTCTTCCATTGCTACACAACCCCTGCTCCCTACCCCTCGCCTCATGGCACATATACCTGTAATAAACCTAGATGCAGGACCTGTCCCATACATCCTCCCACGACCTCTGACTCCATTCTGGTCACAAATATCACCTATCCCGTCAAAGGCAGGGCTACCAGTGAAACCAAATGGTTCAAATGGCTCTAAGCGCTATGGGACTTAACATCTGAGGTCAGCAGTCCCCTAGACTTAGAACTAATTAAACCTAACGAACCCAATGACATCACACACATCCATGCCTGAGGCAGGATTCGAACCTGCGACCATAGCAGTCGCGTGGTTCCGGACTGAGGCGCCTAGAACCGCTCGACCACAGTGGCCGGCACCTGTGACACCAGTCATGTGATCTACAAGCTAAGCTGCAGACGCCGTGCTGTAGTCTATGTGGGTATGATAAGCAACAACCTGTCTGCCGTGTGAGTGGCCACCGACAAACTGTGGTCGAGGAACAAATGGACCACCCTGTTGCTGAGCACACCACCCAACTCGACGACCTTCATTTCCATGACTGCTTCACAGCCTGTGCAATCTGGATTCTTCCCACCAACACCACCTTTTCTGAATTGCGCAGGTGGAAACTTTCTCTGCAATATATCCTACATTCCCGTAATGCTCCTGACCTCAACCTTAATTAGTCATTGTCCTTACCCATCTAGCCCCTTCCCTGTCCCTATTACAGCACTACACAGCCCTCTGTTTCACCAGCACACACGGTCTTTTTACCTCTCTCCACCTTTTTCTACCCACCACCTCTCTCTCTCTCGCTCACCGTCTAACCTCCAGACTGCACCTATCTGCTCTACACTCCACCTCGTCCCTGATCTTTCCCAGCAGCGTTTTCTATACCGCACCCCGGCCCTGTTGTCCCTCTCCATCCCCGTCCCAGCCTCCTCCTTACCCATACCCAGTCTCTTCTCCCAATTTGCGCTGCTGCCAGAGAATGTGGTCATGTGTGTGCGAGATGTGTGTTATCTGCTTCTGACAAAAGGCTCGTTGCCCGAAAGCTATCTTCCTGACAGCCTTTTAGTTGTTCTTTTCTGCGACTCAGCATCTGGTGAGTAGCAACTAACCTCTTCATTATGTTCTCAGAAGTAGAACTCATTCATTCTGTGGGTACAACGAGCCACCAGCTGACAAAATGTCACTTAAAACATGTGCTTGAGGAATGAAGCCAGTGTTCAGATACATACACCATATCTACACAATACGATCAAAAGTATATGGATACCCCCAAAAACATACGTTTTTCATGTTAGGTGCAATGTGCTGCCACGTACTGCCAGGTACTCCATATCAGTGGCCTTTGACATCGTGACAGAGCAGAATGGGGTGCTCCGCGGAACTCACGGACACCGAACGTGGTCAGGTGATTTGGGTGTCACTTATGTCATACGTCTGTACGCGAGATTTCCACACTTCTAAACATCCCTAGGTCTACTGTTTCCGATCTGATAGTGAAGCGGAAACGTGAAGGCACAAGTACAGTACAAAAGAGTACAGGCGGACCTCCTCTGTTGTCTTACAGAGACCGCTGGCAGTTGAAGAGATCGTCACACAGGAAATCCAGACTGCATCAGGATCCTATGCAAGTGCTATAGTAGTTAGGCGGGAGATGAGAAAACTTGGATTTCGTGGTCGAGCGGCTGCTCTTAAGCCACACATTACGCCGGTAAATGCCAAACAACGTCTCGCTTCGTGTAAGGAGAATAAACATTGGACGATTGAACACTGGATTAATGTAGTGGTGAGTGACGAATCACGATACAGAATGTGGCGATCGGATGGGAGGGTGACGGTATGGCGAACGCCCGGTGAACGTCATCAGCCAGTGTGTGTAGTGCCAGCAGTAAAATTCGGAGGCGGTGGTGTTATGGTGTGGTCGTGTTTTTCGTGGAAGGGACTCGTACCCCTTGTTGTTTTGCGTAGTACTATTACAGCACAGGCCTGCACTGATTTTTAAGCACCTTCTTGCTTGTCACTGTTGAAGAGCAGTTCTGGGATGGCGACTGCATCTTTCAACACGATCGAGCATCTGCTCATAATGCACGGCCCGTGGCGGAGTGGTTACGCGACAAAGACGTCCCTGTAATGGACTGGCCTGCACAGAGTCCTGACCGGAATCCTATAGAACGCCCTTCGGACCTTTTCGAACGCCGACTTCGTGCCAGGCCTCACCGACGGACATCAATACGTCTCCTGAGTACAGCACTCCGTGAAGAATGGGCTGACATTCTCCAAGAAACCTTCCAGCACCTGATTGAACGTGTGCCTGCGAGAGTGGAAGCTGTCATCAAGGCAAATGGTGGGCAACATCATAATGAATTTCAGCATTACCTACGGAGGGTGCCACGGTACTTGTAATTCATTTTCAACCAGGTGTCCGGATACTTTTGATCGCATAGTGTGTACCTCAAAATGTTTGTCACTCTGCCACAATCAGAAAAGACAACAAAAAACTAACAATGCACAAAAATAGATCTCCTTAAGTTATTTTCTACAAGTAATGCAGCCTCTAATGTTACCTTGTTCTATTATTCCGCATCCCCAGCAACTAAACCACCAACTACCTACTAGAATACCAAGCTATCCACACTTCCATCTGAATAACTTCTTATGTAACACATAAGTGACATTTCATTACAACCAATTCACTCATATGAGGAAAAAACGAAAGAAAATGTTAATGCCCATGAGTGAAACGTACACTGATGTAGCAAAGCAGTATGAATAATGGCTTATTAGCTTGTATGTCCGTCTATGGAACGTAATACATCACTTATTAGCTTATCAGTTATCCGACAGTTTCTTGGTAGGATTGTGGAGTTATCTGGCGTTAGATGTCTATACAAAGGTTACTTAATCCGTGTAAATACCGGGCCGCTGGTTTAGTACGTCGTCACGACGCACGTTAGCGACCCAGACAGGTTTTATAGGATTCACATCACACAGATTTAGTTGGCGAGACAACATGAGTTCACTATAGTGCTCCTCAAACCACTTATCACGGCTCTGAGCTCAAGACACGGACAATTCTACTGCTGAAAGATGAGATCGCCGTCAAGGAAGACACCTAGCGTGTAGGGATGCAGGTGGTTCTCAGCTTTCACCGTATCTTCGATTACTACCACAGGTTCCATGCAACCGCAAGTGAATGTCTCCCATAGCATAACACTGCTCCCAGCAGCCTTCGTCCGTGGCGCGGTGTGTGCTTCGAGCCAACTTAGTGCAGCAAAAATGTGATTCACCCGAAGAGCCAATACGTGTCCCTTGATCGACGCTCGAATTCCCGTGGTCCCGAACCTACTGCAATCGTAATTGACAATATCGGTCGATCAAAATGTAAAGAGGTAGGGGTGGTCTGCTGCGAGGCCCCATGTCCGACAACTTACGATGAACGGTGTGCTCCGAAACGTTCCTGCATATACTAGCACTGTGCTCTTTCGGCAGAGATGCCGCAGGTCACTATCCATCCTACTTTCCAGAGCAGACGAGCCCCCGAACACCACGGGCTGTGAACAGTCGTGGAAGTTCAACCATTTAGCGCCTATTGGTTGTTTCACTATCCTTTCACCCCTTTCGTAGATGCTCGGGACAGTAGCATATGAACGTTCGACCATCTTCGCCATTTTGGCGACACTCGTTCACAGGCTCCGTGAATAATAATCTTCCCTTTGTCAAAGCCACTTATCTCAATTGATTGCCCCAATGGCAGATCATATCTTTGCGAGGGTGACCCCGCGGTACTCTCTGCACAGTTCAACACGAAAAGTAGTCTACTTCGCATACTTTCGTACGCTTATGTCGTATGGTATTATTTTTTGGGGTAATTGTTCTGATTCAAAAAAGGTATTTTTGGCTCAAAAACGGGCTGTTCGAGCTATATGTGGTGTAAGTTCGAGCACCTCTTGTCGACCCCTATTCAATAGTCTTGGAATTCAGACATTGCCCTCACAGTATGTATTTTCTTTAATGTCGTTTGTTGTTAGCAATATTAGCTTATTCCCAAGAGTTAGCAGCTTTCACTCAGTTAATACTAGGCAGAAATCAAATCTGCATGTGGAGTGCACTTCCTTGACTCTTGTGCAGAAAGGAGTGCACTATTCTGATGTATCCATTTTCAATAAGCTACCACAAGAACTCAAAAATCTTTGGAGTAGCCCAAACGCTTTTAAGTCCAAACTTAACACTCCCCAGTGTTACATTGTTGATTTTCTTTATTTAAATTTACGAATTGTCGCCTGAATACGTTTCTTGTATTTCATTTTATCTGTTTCTATTATCGTGTTATAATTTCATGTATTGACTCGTTCCATGACCATGGAGATTTCTCCTTAATTTGGTCCCACGGAGCAATAAATAAATAAATAAATAAACTGCACCCCTGGAAAGGCAGACATACTGGTGCAAAATGACGTCCCGATACACCTGACCTGTTACAGTTCTTCTGTCAAAGACATACAGGGGTGTACGTGCACCCATCATAATCCCACCCCACACCATCAAACCACGACCTCCATACAGGTCCCTTTCGAGGACATTAAGGGGTTGGTATCTGGTTCCTGGCTCACGCCAGATGATAACCCGGCGAGAATCACTGTTCAGGCTACACGTGGATTCGTCCGTCAACATAACCACTGTTCCAATGACCATGTACTGTGTTCTTGACACCAGGTTTTACGGGCTCTCCTGTGACCAGGTCTCCTGGTGAATAAACCATGTCTGTTCAGTCGTCTGTAGACTGTGTGTCTGAAGACAACTTCCAGTGGTTGCGGTAAGCTCCCGAACAAGTTTACCTGCAGTACTCCGTGGCCATCTATGGGCACTGATGGTGAGACATAGGTCTTCTTGTGGTGTTGTACACTGCGGACGTCCCATACTATAGCGCCTGGACACGTTTCCTGTCAGCTGAAATCGTTGCCATAATCTTGAAATCGCACTTTGTGGCACACGGAGGGCCCATGCTATGACCTGCTGTGTTTGACTAGCCTCCATTCGTCCTAGTATCCCACCCCTCATGACGTCATCAATATGTTTCTTTGAGCCATTTTCAACACACAGTCACCATTAACACGTCTGGAAACGTCTTCACACTTACTCGCTGCACCGTACTCTGACATGCACCAACACACCTCTGCGTATGTGGACTGCTGCCAGCACCGCCGTGCGATGACCGCATGGTCATACCCCGAGGTGATTTAAACCCGCAAACCGCCCACCAGAGCGTTGTTTCACCAGGTATAAGCATTATCCTTAATTTATGAGCTTGAGTTTATTTGCGATGGATAGTGTTGGCACTCTCTCTGTTACCTCAAACCACATTGTAGCTACTTTCGATCATCTGTTCTTCAGAGCCTGTCGAACAAGCCTGCGATCTTCTTCTTGTGCAGTTCTTGTCCAGGGACCATTGTCTGCAGTTCTCCTGTCACTGCCGTCCTGAGTCCAATGCGTCACGAGCCGCTCTGCCATCACTCTACAACAAACAGCTGTCTCCACGGTCTTTTCGGTAAGGTGCTCCCATGTCCTTCATATCTGTGATTCTCCTACTCTCGAAAGATGGCGATAAAGTAAATGGTTCAAATGGCTCTGGGCACTATGGGACTTAACTTCTGAGGTTATCAGTCCCCTAGAACTTAGAACTACTTCAACCTAACTAACCTAAGGAAATCACACACATCCATGCCCGAGGCAGGATTCGAACCTGCGACCGTAGCGGTAGCGCGGTTCCAGACTGTGGCGCCTAGAGCCGCTCGGCCATCCCGGCCGGCAAACTAATGTGAGCGTCCCCTGAACATTGTGTATTGTGAACTCCACAGAAAAAGGTCCAACGACTTTAGAAAGACCTCTGTATGTATCATCCACCAGCATTCTTCATCTGTCGGAATGAATTTCTTCTGAACTGAACATACACCACATGCATAGATATACTGGAGTATCTGTTACGTAGCGTCCAGCCAAGGTGTTAATGAAGTAACTCTTCCCATTTCTGTCAGGGCACATTACGACGTTTGTAAACACAGGAAACAGCAAGTGACTTTGTGTCAAATATTCACTCCTATTTCTCTCTATATTAGTTATCCTTTGCTTTGTCCCACTAATCTGGCGGAAATGTCTTACTAAATCATCAGTTTCTAGTATTCGTTGCATCTCTAATTGGCTTTTCCGTTCTGATTTAAAATTACCTTGGTATTAAAATTTAATAATCTCCTGGCGCTCTGCCAATACTAAAAAACGAGTCGGGTAAGAAGAGCATCAAATCAATTTTCAATTAAAACCTGCACATAAATCATTCGTCTTCTGCGTTTCTAACAGCGAGGGAGATTCACGTCGGGCAATATCGAATTGGTAGAGATAGCGGTGGCAGTGTATCCGATAATATCGGGGGTGTGAGTTAAGGAAATGGTATTCCATTTGAGACGGCTGCTTTTATTTGCATATAGTCGAATATCGAATAGCAGATGCTCCACATGGAATACGATCGCGGCTTCTCCACCCAGCCTTGGAAATACGGTATCCTGCATGTAAATCCCACGTATTGTGGTTGGAATTTACCTAGTCCCTTTTGTCTTTTGTATAGAATATCAAGAATTAAAACAAACGGTATTTAGCTGTTGCTAAGCGAATTCACTACACAAAGTACGATAGTTACTAGCGTCACAGTAACTAATTCGTTTGTAGTCTCAGGCATTAGCAATTTATGAATCCCGATAGGACACATTGGGATTAGAAAAGCGCAAGATGTATTACTTCGGCAGAGGATATGCGCATTATCTCTCTACTGCCGCTACATTGTTTCAGTAATTCCGGACTCCGAGTTCTGATTAATTACTGTAATTAATAAACTAACCCGCATATCGACATCGTACAGCCACCTGTTAATGAAACATGTGGCGTAGTGTTAGGTTAACTGGGTCACAATCTTTTGAAACTGATCTGAAACATTATCTATGCAACTTATTCCGCAATAAATGTTATGGGAAGTCGGGTTACACGTTTTATTTAGAAGGAGGTGTTCAAGGGCTCTGTATTACTTCCAGTTATTTTGAATCTGAACTAATTAGTTCATTCGCGAATTGACTATTCAACCCATTCGGCGAAGTTTGTTGGCCGAGGCAGTAATATGAGTGGTAATGAATTATATCAGTTTAATCATAACTGCAAATCGCAGTAACGGTGCATTTCTACAACATTTAGCTGCTGATATACCAAATACAAACTTTTAAATAAAATCAGTTTTAGTGAAGGCCATATTCACATGTCAACATTGTTATAAATCATGTCTTCAAATCTTTCACGTAAGTCTTGAAAGGGAGGAAGAAATTTTGCAATAATATCAGCAGTGGCTACAAAAGCATTTTCAACGGTCATGGGAAATCCATTGTAGATTATGGCTCGCTTCCAGAAAACCACTTTAGTGGCAGAACGAACAGACTCCTTCACAACAGCTACGAAGTCACGACTTGACTATTTTTTTCTACCAAGCACCTTCTTAATTATGATGTTACCATCTCTAATTTCTGAAAAATCCTCATGGTCTTCAAATTCTTCATTCCAAGAATAGTGAGATGTTTCTTAAACCATGTCAGCGTTTTGATCTGACGATGAATGTAATTCTTTCTTGCAACGGCGCCGTACATATCGCCTAGAGCAAATGTCCACTCTCCTTGTTGTGAACTTCTCTTCCACTGCAGTACTCACACGTTTTTCCTGTTAGAAAACAAAGCAATGTTGCTCGACTGGACCATGTGTAGTAGAACCAGACGTACTAAATGTGACTGCTGGTTGCACTAAAATTTTTGCTGTTTCAGGATTACCGAGTTATTAGAAGAGGGATAGATTTTGAGAGAAAACTTCTATTTATTGCTACTTCTTTTATAAGGAACATTGCCAAGTCCACAATAATCTGAAGTTACAGTTTCAACATTCACTCCCAATCAAAATCACCAATAATAATTAGCTTCTGCTATTGAACCGATCCCGTTACCTAAATGTTTCCAAAACGGATTTTCTGTGACAGAATTCTCGCTCTAATTTTCCCAAATCAATCTTCGAGCGTAAGTTTTCTGTAACGTCTTTGCCGGCCGGGTTGGCGGACCGGTTCTCGGTGGTACAGTCTGGAGCCGCGCGACCGCTACGGTCGCAGGTTCGAATCCTGCCTCGCGAATGGATGTGTGTGATGTCCTTAGGTTAGTTGGGTTTAAGTAGTTCTAAGTTCTAGGGGACTGATGACCTCAGAAGTTAAGGCCCATAGTGCTCAGTGCCATTTGAACCATTTTTTGTTGCGACTTTAAAAACAGGCCACCCGGATCTTAGCTAGCGCAAAAGCCACAGTTCACAGGGAATGACGTGAATTTCGCGCGTTCGTTTCTCTCACTCGTTTTTTATTACACTCCTGGAAATGGAAAAAAGAACACATTGACACCGGTGTGTCAGACCCACCATACTTGCTCCGGACACTGCGAGAGGGCTGTACAAGCAATGATCACACGCACGGCACAGCGGACACACCAGGAACCGCGGTGTTGGCCGTCGAATGGCGCTAGCTGCGCAGCATTTGTGCACCGCCGCCGTCAGTATCAGCCAGTTTGCCGTGGCATACGGAGCTCCATCGCAGTCTTTAACACCGGTAGCATGCCGCGACAGCGTGGACGTGAACCGTATGTGCAGTTGACGGACTTTGAGCGAGGGCGTATAGTGAGCATGCGGGAGGCCGGGTGGACGTACCGCCGAATTGCTCAACACGTGGGGCGTGAGGTCTCCACAGTACATCGATGTTGTCGCCAGTGGTCGGCGGAAGGTGCACGTGCCCGTCGACCTGGGACCGGACCGCAGCGACGGACGGATGCACGCCAAGACCGTAGGATCCTACTCAGTGCCGTAGGGGACCGCACCGCCACTTCCCAGCAAATTAGGGACACTGTTGCTCCTGGGGTATCGGCGAGGACCATTCGCAACCGTCTCCATGAAGCTGGGCTACGGTCCCGCACACCGTTAGGCCGTCTTCCGCTCACGCCCCAACATCGTGCAGCCCGCCTCCAGTGGTGTCGCGACAGGCGTGAATGGAGGGACGAATGGAGACGTGTCGTCTTCAGCGATGAGAGTCGCTTCTGCCTTGGTGCCAATGATGGTCGTATGCGTGTTTGGCGCCGTGCAGGTGAGCGCCACAATCAGGACTGCATACGACCGAGGCACACAGGGCCAACACCCGGCATCATGGTGTGGGGAGCGATCTCCTACACTGGCCGTACAACACTGGTGATCGTCGAGGGGACACTGAATAGTGCACGGTACATCCAAACCGTCATCGAACCCATCGTTCTACCATTCCTAGACCGGCAAGGGAACTTGCTGTTCCAACAGGACAATGCACGTCCGCATGCATCCCATGCCACCCAACGTGCTCTAGAAGGTGTAAGTCAACTACCCTGGCCAGCAAGATCTCCGGATCTGTCCCCCATTGAGCATGTTTGGGACTGGATGAAGCGTCGTCTCACGCGGTCTGCACGTCCAGCACGAACGCTGGTCCAACTGAGGCGCCAGGTGGAAATGGCATGGCAAGCCGTTCCACAGGACTACATCCAGCATCTCTACGATCGTCTCCATGGGAGAATAGCAGCCTGGATTGCTGCGAAAGGTGGATATACACTGTACTAGTGCCGACATTGTGCATGCTCTGTTGCCTGTGTCTATGTGCCTGTGGTTCTGTCAGTGTGATCATGTGATGTATCTGACCCCAGGAATGTGTCAATAAGGTTTCCCCTTCCTGGGACAATGAATTCACGGTGTTCTTATTTCAATTTCGAGGAGTGTACTTTGTAGCGCTACATTGTCAAGTTTAACTTATAATTCCGTAAATTTACTACATCTGTTCAGAGCTCGTGGTACACACGTCCTAAATGGAAATGAGCGTGCAGCATTGTGGACCGGGAGTCATGGTAGCGGAGCTCCGAAATTTTTCTAGACTCCACAAAGCAATGTTATAGACCACAAAATCTGTGCGAACTTATTGTCTTCTGATTGGCTGAGAAACGCCATATCCAATGACGTCTCCGTATTAAACCTTACTATTTCGCGTCTTCGGCTATTAACCAGTTACTGTATAATAACATTTCAGAGCGATTTATTAAATTAAGAGATTTGGAAAATCCGGAAATTTCAAAATAATCACCTCTTTATTTAACTGAATTGTCGGGATATCTTTCCTGTTTCGACAGTGCCATAAACTGGCGAATTATACGTTACACATTTTCCCTGAGCTTATTATTCACTCTCCCTGTACAGACCCAGTTCCCACGCTAGCGTTTTCTCAGTTAATAGACATTACAGTATTCATTTATAACGTTACTTCACAGTTACACTCTAGTTCACACTAATAACTAAACATATTAACTCATCAATAATTAGTGAAAGACGCAATATTCTCAGAAGATAAAGTTTTCTTTTCGAAATACTTTGCCGGTCGTAGTTGCCGTGCGGTTCTAGGCTCTACAGTCTGGAACCGCACGACCGCTACGGTCGCAGGTTCGAATCCTGCCTCGGGCATGGATGTGTGTGATGTCCTTAGGTTAGTTAGGTTGAAGTAGTTCTAAGTTCTAGGGGACTGATGACCTCAGAAGTTAAGTCCCATAGTGCTCAGAGCCATTTGAACCATTTTTTCGAAATACTTTGTTTTGACCGCTTAGGATTTGATAGTCTGTAGAATATCGACATGGTTCGGCGACAGCCATTACTACGTGTTGCTAGCCGGAGCACAGAAGTAGAGCTACGGGCGAGCTCTGCGTCACACTGTTTGCTGTCTTTAACTGCTACAGCCGCGATGTAAAGACGCTGCACCTCAGCTGGAGCTGGTCCCTTCTTTTCATTTTTCTTTGGTTCTCTGGCAGAAGCTATTTTTCCGAGCCAAGCCTCCACAGGTGAAATTGTAAGAATAAGAGATTCTCCTTTCATATTCTCCTTTCCTTTGGCCACAACTAGCTCTTTTTGGAGGATTACTGAGGGAATGGAAGCCAGGCCTCAGAGAGCACAACTGACTCAGCTTGGAGCTCTTGGTCATGGCAGGAAGGACTGATTTCACTAGCGCACTAGAAGCTGAAAGAACTCAATGAGCTGCAGACGCAGGAGAAAACCGACGAACTAAGCTAGAAACTATGGTAAGAACATTATTTTCTGGGACTGTTCTCCCATTCTCTGATAGCTCGAAAGACCGGTCTGTCAGAGTTGAACACAGAAATCTGGTTCACGAAGTGTTTCATCATTATGGCCAATAGTACGACTTAAAAGATTTTATCAGATTAAAAATATTCGTAAACTAGAAAAGTAAATGATTTTAATGACGTTAATAGGGCCTGCCCACATAACCTAACTACCTTGGTGTCCAATAAACCTAACAACATATTTTTTTTCTAAGTCACGAAAACCACTGAAAAACTTGGATTAATCGTAAACAAAACAATCCACCGTAAATTATAAACGCAAGTCTTGTGGTGTATTTAGCTTCTGCAAAACTCTTCTTGGAAGAAAAATTAATCGATAAACATAATGAGCAGGAAAAAATTTCCGACCTCATGAAAATAAAAAAAAACACAGTAATATCAGGAACTGAGTCCGCCTTGACACAAAACACCTTCTTATTCGTTTATTTCTTTATTATCCCAAACTAGTTTCGGCGACAAATATCACCATCATCAGTGTTGTTTTTTAATCTTATTTATTCTATGTTAAAGTATGTTTTAAGCAATTATTGGCGTTGTTTGAGACATATTTTCTGTGCTCTTTTTTTCATGTTGCCGTCTTTTTACTTAGCGAACATCATGTCATGTTCGTTGGATGACATGTGGCTGCTTTTATACACAGAAAAACAAAACTTTTGCACTTCGTTTCTGATTCAGAATATTACGCCATCTTGCTGTTCGCCGGCCGAAGTGGCCGTGCGGTTAAAGACGCTGCAGTCTGGATCCGCAAGGCCGCTACGGTCGCAGGTTCGAATCCTGCCTCGGGCATGGATGTTTGTCATGTCCTTAGGTTAGTTAAGTTTAATTAGTTCTAAGTTCTAGGGGACTAATGACCTCAGCAGTTGAGTCCCATAGTGCTCAGAGCCATTTTTTTTGCTGTTCGGCAACAGGAAAAAAAGAGCACAGAAAATATGTCGCAAACAGCGCCAATAATTGCTTAAAACATGCTGTAACATAGAATAAATAAGATTAAAAAAAACCACTGATGATGATCATATTTGGCGCCGTCGCCGAAACCAGTTTGGGATAATAAAGAAATAAACGAATAACAAGGTGTTTTGCGTCAAGGTGGACTCAGTTTCTGATATTATTGTTTTTCTATGCAAACACGGACCAAATGGAAGAGTTCCAAGAGAATATTATTATACAAAAGCGCTCCAATCAGGTGCTTATTGCCTTTCTGCTGTTTTTAATAAAGTAAGTTGTTAGGCCTGAAGAACTTCTGGAGCCATCTGGCGGACACAGAAAACAGTTGCTGACAGAATTTAAGAGCAGGGACCGGCTGGCCTGAGCTATCCTGTCCAGGTAACATAACTCTCCTGTATAGCAAAACCATAATTTCGATATGACAGTTTCACAAAATATTGGGACATATTTTGTTCACGGCGTAAAACGTTAACTTCATGTATGAGTGTGATGAGATTCCAGCACCATGACCTTTTACCCGGACTCCACCAACAAAATTTCGGAGCTTATTTAGAGATAACGTCTGAGTATCTTAGTATTAGGGATTCGTAGTCTTCGGTGACTCCCTATGGAGTAGTTGCACTTGGTTTGATTCCTTACTCCTGTTTACTTTTGTTTTTCGTTTTGTACTGGGTATATCTGTACAACAATACAAACTGCGACGATATGCATTGAGTGTCTTCTTTGTCGACGAACACTAGCTGTTGGCAACAGTTATCACCATTAAGCATGTATTCAGTACTGCTCGGTTGTGTTTACGATTTTTCCCCAACAACATAGTTGTAAGTTAACAGTGATACAAAGCAGTAAAATCGCAGCTTTGAGATGAGTTCATGGCAACTTGAAGCATGAGTCTATGATTTTTAATTACGACTGATTAAAAAGTTAATGAACACTAAAGCAGTGGCGCAGTGTGGTCGTATGATGCGTCAAATGAAAGCTGATGAGGTCAGTAAATAACGCACGCACGCACGCATGTATGTAAATGGGGCAGACAAATGAAAACGAGACAAATGGAAAAAAAGTAAGTAATCTGTTTATTATGTCAAAGATAAGCTACATAACATCTAATACATTTATCCCATTATGAGACAAGACAATGCCTTCATGGAAATATGTGTGCGGTAGCCTACGGAATCATGATTTTTCCGCAGGCGTGCACCTCTTCGTCCAAAGCAAATCGACGGCCAGGAATGTCTTTCTTCAGCACTCCAAGCGCATGGAAATCGCACTGTGAGGAAAGAGTGGGGGGATCCGAACAGTGTGGACGATCTGGACATGTCCGCATGTTTCCACGTTTGTTTCAACTACGCTGCTCAAGTTACCGTGGAAAGCTCCTACAGGTGCTCCATACAGTTCCAATCTCTCCTCATACGATTTTCATGTTTTTGGAGCGCTTGAGAAAGACATTCGTAGCCGTCGATTCGCTTCGGAAGAAAGGTGTACGCCTAGGCATAGTCATGTTTCCGTAAGCAACCACAAACATTTACACCTGAAGGCCTTGAGCGTCTAGTCTCACAGGGGGTTAAAGACAGTAACAGTTGTGAAGATACTTTTGAAATAATAAACAGTTTTTTTCCCATCTGTTTAGTGTTCATTTGAGTGTCCCTTTTACACGGCGCAGGCACAGAAATGTGACCACCACTGTTAGATGTCAACGTGGAATAGCCACTCACAAACGGTAGGTGGCAGCACCAGCAGTGGAGGGTATACAAAGTGTAGTGGCGGGGGCAGAGAGGAACGCGGAAGACAGAGCGGCCGTTGTCGTAATGCGGAAACGGAGCGATTTATCTGACGTCGAAAAGGGCGTGATCGTCGGCTTTCGGTCAAAGGGTGGAAGCATAAGACGCATAAGTTTGTAAACAGTTCGCGTACCACCGTGGCTGAAGTATACCGTGCGTGGAAAAATGGTGCTATCCCAAACTGCTGCCTCGGCAACTGTAGTGCACCATGCGGCATGGATGACGGGGTGGAACGAACGCTGCAGAGATGTGTACGGGCGAATAGACATGCAACTTTTGAGCAATTGACAGCCCGCATGAATCAGCTGGCTACATCAGAATCTCCTTAATGACCGAATACCGAATGTACCTGCGTATAAACCACCGCAGCAGCCGTCTGGTTTATGTACACAAGCTGATGTCACGTGAATGGCGACAGGTGGCCTTTTCAGATGAACCACTTTTTATGCTCTATCGGACATATGGCCGTTGGTGTGTACGACTTGAAACGTTCGAAAACAAAGTGGCAGACGATGGAGGTTTATTGTCTGGGGAATGTTTTCAGGGTATACGCTCAGTCATCTCGTCATTCTGGAAGGCACAGTGGATAAACGCAAGGATATATCTATCCTTGGTATCAGGTCCGCCCCTACATCCCGTTTGTTTCTCCTCTGCACTATGGCATGTACCAGCAGGACAATGCAAATTTTCACACAGCTCGCAGTGTACGTGCGTGGTTCGAAGAGCACCAGGATCAGTTTAACGTACGCCATTGGCCACCGAACCCCAGGGATTTAAATGCAACCTAGAAAGTGTGGAACTACGTCCATCTGGGTGATCGAGCAGTGCATCCTCAACCGAGAAACCTGGCGCAGCTGGCCACCGCACTGGAGTCGACATGGCTCCACGTTCCTGTCACTTCCTTCCAGGACATCACTGACTCTGTCTCTGCACGTCTGACGGCGGCCCGACCTGCAAAAGTGGTTATTCAGGCTTTTGACAGGTGGTTGCATTAATCTGAATTGATATTGAATACAAAGAGTCACCGACGAGTTTATTAAAAGTACTATTTTTTTATTTATATTATATATCATATAATCTTCCCCTGTTACCAGCAGTATGAAGGCAACAGGAGTTTCCCAAGTCTGTACTTAATATTTCGTTTGGACGGCTGACGAGGTGTTATCACAGAGACTCCCCATGTAGGGAAACGACGGTTCAGATCCCCGCCTACCCAGCCAGATTCAGGTTTTCCGTCATTTCCGTAGGACGCTCCAGGTAGATGGCGGCATTGTTCCTTCCAAAACGGCTCGGGCGATTTCCTTCCCCAGGGGCCAGGGATTTTCGTCTGCCTCGAGATGACTGGGTGTTTGTATTATCCTCATCATTTCATCATCATTCTTGAAAGTGGCGAGATTGGACTGAGCAAAGGTTGGCAAGTTGTACGGGCGATGATAACCGCCCAGTTGACCGCCCCACAAACCAAACATCATCGTCATCATCATCTTTCTCTAATCCGAGCTTGTGCTTCGTCTCTAATGGCCTCATTCCCGACGGGGTGTTAAACTCTAATGTTCCTTTTTCCAGTGTGGACGAGTAGCCACAATTTACTACTTTCTATACACGAATAATTTTGGTAAACTTTGTCAGGCTGTAAACTCGAATGTATACATGCTTCGTGGACTTCCGCAATAACTTGTTAATAAGAGGCTGCAAAATGACAGCAATAATTTTCTGTGTTTCAAGGGTCAATCGGTAAGAACGGAATCTTTACAGGAACAGTTTGCTTTAAGTCTGTCTGCCTGTCTGTTAAAACTCCTTCTCCTCAGGACCGGTAGAGGTATAAAGTCGAAATTTCTTTCAAATACTAAGGTCTGCGATTCCATGCCAGTTTAAGAGATTTAAGCTTCCAAGTCAATGCGATCAAATGATACAGCCGTCTGTTAAGACTCCTTTTCCTCAGGAGTGGATAAAGGCATCAAGTAGAAATTTGTATCAGAGACTGAAGTCTGCGGTCCCTTTGCGGCGTAAAAACGTTAAGCTTCTAACTGAAAGCAGTCAAAAGATACGGCCGTTTGCGATGCATATTCTGAAACTCGCGAGCTGGCTCATCAATACCTATAGATGAACTGTCTCTATACATAATTAAGTTCGTGAGGAACCCTCAGAGTGCGATATTGAGTACGCACTTGTTTGGTTTTTCTAGCACTTGTGTGTATGTACAGTTAGCTTTAAATCTTAGTGGTGGCAGTAATCTAATCGTTCACAACTGTGTGAACATTTTTTTAATAAATATTTTTCTAGTTTAAAATATAACCCTCCGTTCTTTTCGACATCATTAATCCTACGAGATTTATTCAATCCTGTCACATACTTTATATTATTCGCTAACTTCTCTACGTACTAAAAAGATTTTGAGGAGTAATTCTGTATTGAATGCTTGGTCTTTAAAGCGACGGTGAATCACTGACCCCTCTGATAAGAAGTAAAGCACCCCCGTGCGTACAACACAGTGAAATAATTCATATTCGAGTGTGCACACCTTAAGTTCGTGATTAATTTCCTGTGTAGATAAAATTTTTTGAAGTATTACATTTCTCTGTTAAACTCATCAGTACGACGTGTGTTGATCGTGAGGCAAATAATTAAATTAAAATAAGAATCTTACACGTACTGTGTCTATTACCTTTCCGACCCGTAAAAGTGGTAGAGATTCTCAGTACTTAAGTTTGCTAAGCGATATTAGAGCACTTTCAAAGGCAAAATTATAATGATTAAACACATTCAGAAGTGAAAATGATATCACTGCAGTAACCAATTGTTCCTGAAGTATCGAAATGTCACCAAAAGTGACTATTATTATTACATCTAAAAATTCTTAAGACAACAACAGCTTGTACTAAAAATTAACAATAGAAGAGAATTATCTGTCCGAAAATAAATAGCTCAAGGAAAGGAAGTGCTAAACGAATGCATCTCACTGTGTAAAACACACATCAAAAAAAGTTTTGCATCACCTCGGATCCGAGAGATGCGGAACCGGTACTGAAAATTGGAATAGAGATCAACATAAAAATCATTTCCGCTCTTTTTATTGCTCATGATAAACCATACATTGCACGTTGTACCGCCATACAGCGAGACTTTCAGAGGTGGTGGTCCATATTGCTGTACACATCGATACCTCTAATACTCAGCAGCAAGTCATCACGAATTGATGCATGCCTGAATTCGTCTTGGCATACCATCCACAAGTTTATCAAGGCACTGTTGGGCCAGATTGCCCCACTCCTCAACGGCCATTTGACGTAGTTCCCTCACAGTGGTTGGTGGGTCGCGTCGTCCAAATCTCTCCCAGGCATGTTCGATACAGTTCATGTCTGGAGAACATGCTGGCCACTCTAGTGGAGCGATGTCGTTATCCCGAGGGAAGTCATTCACGAGATGTGCACGATGGGAGCGCGAATTTTCGTCCCTGAAGACGAATGCCTCGCCAATATGCTGCCGATATAGTTGCACTGTCGGTCGGAGGATGGCATTCACGTATCGTACAGCCGTTACAGTACCTTCCATGATCACCAGCGGCGTACGTCGACCCCACATAATGCCACCCCAGAACTGCAGGGAACCTCCACCTTGCTGCACTCGCTAGACAGTGTGTTTAAGGCGTTCAGCCTGACCGGGTCGTCTCCAAAACGTCTCCGACGATTGTCTGGTTGAAGTCACATGCGACACTCATCGGTGAAGATAACGTGATGCCAATTCTGAGCGATCCATTGGGCATGTTGTTGGGCCCATTTGTACCGCGCTGCATGCTGTCGCGGTAGCAAAGATGGACCTCGGCATGGATGTCGAGAGTGAAGTTTAGCATCATGCCCCGTATTGAACCAGGTCCTGGAGCTGCACGAAAAGCATTATTTTTTCAACATGGTGGCGTTGCTGTCTAGGTTCCTCCGAGCCATAATCTGTAGGTAGCGGTCATCCACTGCAGTAGTAGCTCTTGGGCATCCTGAGCGAGGCATGCTATCAACAGTTCCTGTTTCTCTGTGTCTCCTCCATGTCAGAACAACATCGCTTTGGTTCACTCCGAGACGCCTGGACACTTCCCTTGTTGAGAACCCTTCCTGACAGAAAGTAACAATGCTGACGCGATTGAGCCGCAGTATTGACCGTCTAGGCATGGTTCAACTACAGACAACAGGAGCCGTGTACCTCCTTCCTGGTGGAATGACTGTAACTGGTCGGCCTTCGGACCCCCTCCACCTAATAGTCACTGCTCATGCATCATGGTTGTTTACATGTTTGGGCGGATTTGGTGAAATCTATGAACAGTCAAAGGGACTGTGTCTGTGATACAGTATCCACAGTCAAAGTCTATCTTCAGGAGTCCTGGGAAACGGGGAGATGCAAAACTCTCTTGTCGTGTGCAAAACACCACTTACGCAGTAAAAGAACTTTATAAATAACATGCTCCTCCTGTCCCCCTCCCAAACACAAATGATAAGTCTCTGAAGACACACCCACTCACTCACTCACACACAGACAGACACAAACATAAGCATTTGAAACGGCAGCAGAAGAAATTCGTGCTCTGACATAACGAGATACATAGCCAGTCTCAGTCTCAAATGAAGCAAAACACAAAGATAGAAAACGTTTCGTTGTTTACAGATAATAAGGTGTAGAAAACAAGGTAGATATAAAGCTACCAACATACACAACTAATACTATCATTTCAATTATGTGGACAAATATTTATCCGCATTATTTCCCAATTTAGTATCTCACACATAGATCTGTAAGCAGAGAGTAAGTGAATAAAATGTAATACACCACCCCGGTGACATACTGTACGTTTAAACCGTATTCTGTATGTTAAGTAATCTAAAATGTTTGATGTCGAATAATCACCCCTTTGCAAATGTAAACTATTTCGAGGCAAAATTTCATCTAACCAAAACAGTAACTTTCCATAAACAAAAGCCTCACTGAAGATATCACACAAAATGCTGAAACAAGCTTGGGTAGTAACAAAACGGTAAAACGGTGTCTTGAATAATGCAGAAATTCTCTTCAGTGCTTCATTTCGATATTGTAGTCTTGCAATTTTAATGTGAAATGCATAACATTTCAGAAAGTAGTGTTCGTGTATTAATTTTACGAATGAGTGTGGGAATGAACCAGAACGGCGGAGGTATGGAAGAGACGATTAAGATCTTCTGCACAGCTAAGGACGAAAGAGATACGTTCACTGCATTTGAGAGCTTAGAGAAATTCTTTCAGAATTTTAAGGAACAATAGAAAGTTCTTATACCAGTTACAATAAGGAACAAAAACAGACAAATACTCTACAATGTACGAGTATACAAATACCACGTGGGAGCATCCGGAGATCCAGAGGTTTTGAACATGTCACAAGGGTTTCGCGCCTATTCGTCATCAGCGATATAGTCCATATTTGGTCAGAAATGAAAGTGACAGAAGTGGTAGATCCAGATGGCCACGCGTTTTTTTTTTTTTTTTTAATAAGAGGCATGTTCGGCTCTGGTCGGGCGAAGGATACGCCATTTTTTTACTTTAGTATGGAGCTCAACCAGCTGTTGCCGTAGCAGAAAGAATGAAAAACGGCAGTCCGAGGGTTGTGGGTGAGTCCTATGTGGAAAATTTCCTTTCAGTTTCCTTTTTTACGTTATTTACATTGCCAATAAACCGAAATAATACTCGATATAGTGCATTTATTAATATTTCGTAAAAGTAAATGCGAAGGAAGCTCTGCAATGGGAAAATAATTTACGAGAAAGGACTGTACTTACAGTGCCCAAGAGGGCTCTGCAAGTAACATCCTAAGAAGGGATTCTATTTAGTGCATTCTAGACTTCGTGTTTCGTTGGTTTTATTCTGGCCTTCGGGTAGCCCTTGGCAGCTTCAATTTAACAACAGCGTTCCGATGCAGGTAAAATCTACCCATCGGCCGTTGGTGAGGTCATTCGTTTGCTAGCTACCGTAAACTTTTGAGACGGTTGTGAGAACACGGAGAGAATATTTTTTCCGTAGAAACTTTAAATCAACAGTGTAAAACGCCGCGTGCTTAACACCGAGAAATTTAACGCTTCTCTTGTTTTAATGATGAATATCACCCCAGCATGTATAAAATATTAACTGCATAATAATAAAGTGTTCTTGTTGTGGTCTTCAGTCCTGAGACTGGTTTGATGCAGCTCTCCATGCTACTCTATCCTGTGCAAGCTTCTTCTTCTCCCAGTACTTACTGAAACCTACATCCTTCTGAATCTGCTTAGTGTATTCATCTTTTGGTCTCCCTCTACGACTTTTACCCTCCACACTGCCCTCCAACGCTAAATTTGTGATCCCTTGGTGCCTCAGAACATGCCCTACCAACCGATCCCTTCTTCTTGTCAAGTTGTGCCACAAACTCCTCTTCTCCCCTATTCTATTCAATACCTCCTCATTAGTTACGTGATCTACCCATCTAATCTTCAGCATTCTTCTGTAGCACCACATTTCGAAAGCTTCTATTCTCTTCTTGTCCAAACTATTTATCGTCCATCTTTCACTTCCATACATGGCTACACTCTATACAAATACTCTCAGAAACGACTTCCTGACATTTAAATCTATACTCGATGCTAACATATTCCTCTTCTTCAGAAACGCTTTCCTTGTTATTGCCAGTCTACATTTTATATCATCTCTACTTCGACCATCATCAGTTATTTTGCTCCCCAAATCGCAAAACTCCTTTATTACTTTAAGTGTCTCATTTCCTAATCTCATTCCCTCAGCATCACGCGACTTAATTCGACTACATTCCATGATCTTCGTTTTGCTTTCGTTGATGTTCATCTTATCTCCTCCTTTCAAGACACGGTCCATTCCGTTCAACCGCTCTTCCAACTCCTTTGTGGTCTCTGACTGAATTACAATGTCATCGGCGAACCTCTAAGTTTTTATTTCTTCTCCATGGATTTTAATACCTACTCCGAATTTTTCTTTTGTTTCCTTTAGTGCTTGCTCAATATACAGATTGAATAACATCGGGGAGAGGCTACAACCCTGTCTAACTCCCTTCCCAACCACTGCTTCCCTTTCGTGCCCTCGACTCTTATAACTGCCATCTGGTTTCTGTACAAATTGTAAATAGCCTTTCGCTCCCTGTATTTTACCCCAGCCGCCTGTAGAATTTGAAAGAGAGTATTCCAGTCAACATTGTCAAAAGCTTTCTCTAAGTCTACAAATGCTAGAAACGTAGGTTTGCCTTTCCTTAATCTTCCTTATAAGATAAGGCGTAAGGTCAGTATTGCCTCACGTGTTTCAACATCTCTAGGGAATCCAAACTGATCTTCCCCGAGGTCTGCTTCTACCAGTTTTTCCATTCGTCTGTAAAGAATTCGTGTTAGTATTTTGCAGCTGCGACTTATTAAACAGATAATTCGGTAATTTTCACATCTGTCTACACCTGCTTTCTTTGGGATTGGAATTATTATATTCTCCTTGACGTCTGAGGGTATTTCGCCTGTCTCATACATCTTGCTCACCAGATGGTAGAGTTTTGTCACGACTGGCTCTCCCTAGACCGTCAGTAGTTCTAATGGAATGTTGTCTACTCCCGGGACCTTGTTTCGACTCAGGTCTTTCAGTGCACTGTCAAACTCTTCACGCAGTATCGTATCTCCCATTTCATCTTCATCTACATCCTCTTCCATTTCCATAATATTGTCCTCAAGAAAATCGCCCTTGTATAGACCCTCTATATACTCCTTCCACCTTTCTGCTTTCCCTTCTTTGCTTAGAACTGGGTTTCCATATGAGCTCTTGATATTCATACAAGTGGTTCTCTTTTCTCCAAAGGTCTCTCTAATTTTCCTGTAGGCAGTACCTATCTAACCCCTAGTGAGATTAGCCTCTACATCCTTACATTTGTCCTCTAGCCATCGCTGCTTAGCAGTTTTGTACTTCCTGTCGTTCTCATTTTTGAGACGTTTGTATTCCCTTTTGCCTGCTTCATCTACTGCATTTTTATATTTTCTCCTTTCATCAATTAAATTCAATATTTCTTCTGTTACCCAAGGATTTCTCCCAGCCCTCGTCTTTTTACCTACTTGATCCTCTGCTGCCTTCACTACTTCATTCCCTCAGAGCTACCCATTCTACTTATACTGTATTTCTTTCCCCCATTCCTGCCAATTGTTCCCTTATGCTCTCCCTGAAACTCTCTACAACCTCTGGTTTTGTCAGTTTATCCAGGTCCCATCTCCTTAAATTCCCACCTTTTTGCAGTTTCTTCAGTTTTAATCTACAGTTCATAACTAATAGATTGTGGTCAGAGTCCACATCTGCCCCTGGAAATGTCTTACAATTTAAAACGTGGTTCCTAAACCTCTGTCTTACCATTATGTAATCTATCTGATAACTTTTAGTATCTCTAGGGTTCTTCCATTTATACAACCCTCTTTCATGATTCTTGAACCAAGTGTTAGCTATGATTAATTTATGCTGCGTGCAAAATTCTACCAGACGGCTTCCTCTTTCATTTCTTACTCCCAATCCATATTCACCTGCTACGTTTCCTTCTCTCCCTTTTCCTATTCTCGAATCCCAGTCACCTATGACTATTAAATTTTCGTCTCCCTTCACTACCTGAATAATTTCTTTTATCTCATCATACATTTAATCTATTTCTTCATCATCTGCAGAGCTAGTTGGCATATAAACTTGTACTACTGTAGTAGGCGTGGGCTTCGTGTCTATCTATAATAAAACTGTCTAATTTTATACACGAAGTTCTCGTGTAAGCGTTACAGTCCATTTCTGAAAATTTACGTGCAATCCTAAAGCTTCCTTTGCCTTTCTTTTCATGAGAATGTTAATTATTGCATTACACTTATAAGCCAAAACATTATGGCCACTTCCCACCTCGACGCTGAAGGCAGCCTGGTGGCGTTGTGGGCACGGTCGGGGATCATCCTGGCGACTGTATGGGCTGCAAACGGAGAAATCCATTGAGATAAGCGGTTTGGAGAAAGGGAAGATTAATAATGTGCAGAGTGTGTAAACGAGCATCTCGAAAATGGCGAAGGTTGTCGAATGTTCACGTTACTATGGTGAGCTTCTATGGAAAGGGGTAGAAGGACAGTTATACTGCCAGTACACGCTAAATGGTTGGACATTCACGACTCTTCACTGAACGTGGGGTTTGATGCCTTGTCTTCTCTGTAATGTAGGACAGAGTGTGATCTGTGGCATCTCTGCCGAAAAAGCACAATGCTAGTGCACGCACCGTGTGTTTCGGAGCACACCGTCTATAGTGTATTGTTTAACATGGAGCACCGTAGCAGACCACCCCTACGTGGTCACATGTTGACCCAACGACATCGCCAGTTACGATTGCAGTGCGCATGGAAACATCGGGATTCGACCGTCGATCAACGGAAACATGTCGGCTCTTCGAGTGAATCACATGTTTGCTACGCTAGGTCGATGGCTGTCTCCACAAACGCCGTCATCGAAGCCAATGGCGGCTCGAAGTGTGCAGCGCTCCACGGAAGCAGGTTGGTGGACGAAGTATTATGCTATGGCAGACATTCTTCTGCACTTGCATGGGGCCTATGGTAGTATTGGAAGACACGTGACAGCATCAGCCCTTCAATCTTGATATCAACCCCAATGGCGATGTCATCTTTCAGTAGTGGAATTGTCCTTGTCTCGGAGCCAGAACCATGCTACTGTGGTTTGAGGTGCATTAAAGTGAATTCACGTTGTCTCGGCGACCTAATTTGCCTTATATAAAACCTATGGAACCCATCCGGGTCGCTGTCGGCCGCCATCACCACGCACGCAAATTAGCGGCCCGTTATTTACGCCAATTATATGAGCTGCGCACAGACATCTAATACCACGTACCGCCAAAAACCTAGCAACGAACTATCGCATCTCTCATATGCAGAACCAGTTATGTATTTTATTCCAGAGACGGACAAACAAGCTGTTAAGCAGGTTGTCGTAATGTTTGGCCCGTCAGTGTATATTAAGCATTATTTTGGTTTATTTTCAGTGTAAGTAACGCAAAAACTGAAAATGGAGGAAGAAAAGTATTTTCGCATCTGGACTCTACATCACGACTCACGACTTCTTGTGAAGCAGGATTTCAAACTGGGAACTTCCATAACGAGTTCCAGATTATCACGGTTTACATCCCTCATCTATAGACCTCTCTAATTCACATGTTACGGGAGTACTAACAGCGTTGCGTCCATTGTTTCAACCATTTAAGCGAGATACTAAAATCACTGCGATTTTGACGTGTCGCTATCACCAAGCACTACCAAACTCGTCTATGTTCGTTATAGTATTGTAAAATTTCACGTTCAACTTATGCATCGTTTAATTGAACTGAGTTGGTCAGTTAGATATCGTTCAATAATGTAACAGGCAGATTGTAGAATGTAAGGATACAGATACCGATACCACTACAGTATATCGAACCTTATGCTTACCCATCTCTGCTGGACTTGAGATCACAGATGTCACAAGGGGCCATGTTAGCTAGGGAGTGGGGTAAGCTTTTGGTGTCCGCAGGAAAGGCGCATAGGCAGTTTGTCACTGAGGTCGGCACATGGGGTAAACACCTACGATTCGGGATGCGACCCTGACATATGAATAGGGGTGCGAAGTATTTATTTTATGGGTAATGTTGTCCAATATGGAACATTACTTTTTTATTTATGGCTGCCGCATGGAATGTTAAAAGATAATAACTGCTGTGGAAGGGCCAATCGCCTGACAGTGCTGCAACTCTTCTCACAGGTGTGGTATGCGAGCAGCCTAACGAGGAAGGGGCTTCATCAACAGAAGACAGAGCCACCATCAAGCACGCTGACTAGGCCAACAGGCGGCAGCTTGAGTGCACTAGAGGTCACTGGCTCCGCGGATTTCGTTGCTTCCGCGAGCCGCGTGATCACAAATAGTTCATCTAGTATTGCTGCACTGCCTTGGTATTAAGGCCGTTCAAGTTCTACTCAGATCAGACTTGCAGTAAGTCTCTGGGCAGGCGTCGACTACATTTGCAGTTCTTCTATCAGAGTCGCGTACGAAGCTTCGCAACCTGTGACCCTGTGCTATGCGCCAGCCATTTCCGACCAATGGAGCCGTCAGTGTCTGTCACCGCCATTACTGGAACGTGTCTTCCACCTCAGCATCTGCGAGAACTTTGGCATCAGCCATCAACCATACGTCTACTTATATACTGTAGTTCCACTATTAGCTAAATCTCAGACTTAACTTATACTTCGTGGGGGCCGTCATCTCAAATTCAGATCTGCGTAAATTAAATTAAGAGCGTATTACGAATATTCAGAAACAGTTGTTGTGATTAACTTTTTCTCCGAAGTGGAGTTTTTTGGTTTATGTATTTCTTAGCAAAACCGTTCTACATTGCCTCACTGGGCAGTTATCTTACTGCGCCTCAGTGTTGTAAGACTTACCACTAACCCAACTGAAAATGTTAATAATGTGCCTGTTCATGTACACTGAGCGGATTTTCATTCGACGTAAGGACCTTTTCATGCAATAAAGACATAGTGAACCCACAGTTAAACGTAAACTGTTTAATTTCAGGATCCTTTTTCATGGCAGTGTTTTTGTTCAGTTTGTTACGGTGAAGAGTAGCAGTACGAGATTCAGACGTCACATATCACATAGGTACACTTTAATGGAAGATACTGCACTGTTACGTTGACCTCGAGAGCAAGTTGTCCAAAACACTGTCGGCAGATGGTCCAGTTCCAAGTGAACACGGTGCCAAACAACGTACCAATGCAATTAAACAGTTTATAAAGTTGTCAAGCGACTGGGCAACCTGCAGAAGTACTCATTTCATGATCTCCAAATGGCTCCTAACAGCACAATTTCAATTAGTCTTTCATGTTGTTGTTGTTGTGGTTTTCAGTCGAGAGATTGGTTTGATGCAGCCCTCCATGATACTCTATCCTGCGCAAGCTCCTTCGTCTGCAAGTAACTACTTCAATCTATGTCCTTCTGAATCTCTTTAGTGTATTCATCTCTGGGTCTCCCAGTATGGTTTTTACCCTCCACGCTGCCCTCCAATACTGAACTGGTGATCCCTTAATGTCTCAGAACATGTCCTACCAACCAATCCCTTCTTCTAGTCATGTTGTGAAGCAAATTCCTCTTCTCCCTAATTCTGTTCAGTACCTCCTCTCACTAGTTTCGTGACCCACCCATCTAATCTTCGGGATTCTTCTGTAGCAACACATTTCGAAAGCTTCTATTCTTTCCTTGTCTAAGCTATTGATGTTCCATGTTTCACTTCCATCCATGGCTACACTCCATATAAATACTTTCAGAAATGGCTTTCTGATACTTAAATCTATACTCGATGTTAACAAATTTCTCTTCTCCAAAAGTGCTTTCCTTGCCATTGCCAGTCTACATGTTATATTCTCTCTACTTCGAGCATCATCAGTGATTTTGCTCCCCAAACAGCAAAACTCGTCTACTACTTTAAGTGTCTCACTTCCCAATCTAATTCCCTCCACATCACCTGATTTAATTCGACTACTATCAGTTTAATAAACCACGACTGCAAAATATTAACGCAAATTCTTTACAGACGAATGGAAAAACTAGTAGAAGCCGACCTTCGGGAAGGTCAGTTTGGATTCCGTAGAAATATTGGAACACGTGAGGCAATACTGACCCTACGACTTACCTTAGAAGCTAGAGCAAGAAAAGGCAAACCTAAGTTTCTAGCATTTGTAGACTTAGAGAAAGCTTTTGACAATGTTGACTGGAATACTCTCTTTCAAATTCTAAAGGTGGCAGGGGTAAAATACAGGGAGTGAAAGGCTATTTACAGTTTGTACAGAAACCGGATGGCAGTTATAAGAGTCGAGGGACACGAAAGGGAATCAGTGGTTGGGAAGGGAGTGAGACAGGGTTGTAGCCTCTCCCCGATGTTATTCAATCTGTATGTTGAGCAAGCAGTGAAGGAAACAAAAGAAAAATTCGGAGTAGGTATTAAAATCCACGGAGAAGAAATAAAAACTTTGACGTTCGCCGATGACATTGCAGTTTTGTCGGAGACAGCGAAGGACTTGGAAGAGCAGTTGAATGAAATGGACAGTCTCTTGAAAGAAGGATATAAGATGAACATCAACAAAAGCAAAACGAGGATAATGGAATGTAGTCGAATTAAGTCTTGTGATGCTGAGGGAATTAGATTAGGAAATGAAACACTTAAAGTAGTAAAGGAGTTTTGCTATTTGGGGAGAACAATAACTGGTGATGGGCGAAGTTGAGAGGATATAAAATGTAGACTGGCAATTGCAAGGAAAGCGTTTCTGAAGAAGAGAAATTTGTTAACATGGAGTATAGATTTAAGTGTCAGGAAGTCGTTTCTGAAAGTAATTGTATGGAGTTTAGCCATGTATGGAAGTGAAACATGGACCATAAATAGTTTGGACAAGAAGAGAATAGAAGGTTTCGAAATGTGGTGCTACAGAAGAATGCTGAAGATTAGATGGGTAGATCACATAACTAATGAGAAGGCAACTGAACAGAATTGGGGAGAAGAGAAGTTTGGGCACAACTTGACTAGAAGAAGGGATCGGTTGGCAGGACATGTTCTGAGGCATCAAGGGATCACCAATTTAGCTTTGGAGGGCAGCGTAAAGGGTAAAAATCGTAGAGGGAGACCAAGAGATGAATATACTAAGCAGATGCAGAAGGATGTAGGTTGCAGTAGGTACTGGGATAGAGTAGCATGGAGAGCTGCATCAAACCAGTCTCAGGACTGAAGACCACAACAACAAACAACAACACATTCCATTATCATTGTAGTCTTTCATAAGCATAGAAAATCGACCGATACTATCACAGTATGTTATTTAACTTTGTTATCGTATGGGGTTTACATGCTATTTTAAATTCTTCCAAACCTTCAACAGCTGCCAAATTGTTGTTATCGTATGTTTTTTTCTCGGTTATAGTTTCAGTATTTTACTTTCGAATTATTATTATTATCTGGTTACCCTCCATGGAGTCGGTGCACGCAACGAGTGTGGTTATATTGGGTTAGATAGAGCAGCAATCAGTCGTAGAATTAAGTTGTTTTAATATGACATTTATAGTCACAACGCAGATCAGATTTCGACCTGTGTCAGGTCATTATCAATCCAGTGCGGGATTTTAGCAGCCATGGTTGAACTGTGCAAGCATTCACTTGAGCACGAACAACTGCTACAATTCCGCACTGCATTGATAATGACCTGACACAGGTCGAAATCTGATCTGCGTTGTGACTATAAATGTCATATTAAAACAACTTAATTCTACGACTGATTGCTGCTCTATCTAACCCAATATTATTATTATTATTGTTGTTATCGGAACTCTGTTACTGAATGCTTCCAGGAAGTGACTCTTTCTCAATTAGAGAAATTAACTTCTCTGTGGAAAAGATAATTATAAAACTTAACAGCAAACTAGTAGAAAAGAGCAGAAGAGAGAAGGTAGATACCCAGTCGTGAACTGTGAACTGATTGTCCACTGCGAACTCACAGTGCTCCGTATAATAGGATCCAGCGCTAGCGTAGCCTCGAATATAACGCGCCTGACCGCGTCCCCGGCTGAACGCAAATTTCCCAGGGCTGAAAACGCGCGTATAGCCTGCACCACAGTGCTTACACTGCCCCACTTAACCATTGTTAATTCAGCGCTGAACACGCTGCGCCATCAGCGCTCGTGTCACATTAACGGAAAATTTTTCCGACACCGTCCAGTGTGTTATCGCCTCGAATAGCACGGTGAACCACTTAAGGACACTGGCGCAAATACACACCGCCCCTAATTGAAGTTCCAGTTTCAACGCTGTTGAAAGAGAGCAACTGCTCAAATTGACATCAGATTTGTACAGCATTTTATTGACGCTGGGGGAAAAATTATGGAACAAAAGGATAGTTAACGAAAATGTTACCAGTACATGGCGGTGTAAGGGTTGCTTTCCAGGTCAAATATGCTCCACGCGACGTGGACTCATACTGCCGAGAAACAGTGCTGCAATTCTCTTTAGTGATCTTGGTTTCTATAAATCTTATTTCTGAGCAACATAGGACATATTTCGGGGAACTAGATCTTCTGGAAACAGTGGTTCGTTTCTATCCCTGTACCCTGATAACGGTTTTTCTAGTGTAATTGAATTTTCTCATGTTGGAACTTGTATGTTGTTACTTTTAATTGTACTCCTACAGTTACCTATTACAAAAACGATATGTACTCCAACCTGCTACTCTGCTGAGACATTTTGTCTTAAATTTTTTTCTCTTGTTTGTTCTTACCTTAACAAGCAGACCTGCTGTCACCTACGTTACGTAAGTAATAAGCAGTCCATGTTTTCGTTTTCACGCACATACCTCTTCGTATGTGGCAATTACTTTGGCTGGATATTTATATATTTTATATACTTTCGTATGATGAGGTAGAACATCATTCACACCTACGTGCGCATATGTGGGCATACCCCTCCACAGGAAAATATTACTTGTACCTACCGATAGCAATGTTTTATGAGTTCAAGGCTATTCAAGGAAAAGGTAGAATTATACTTGTCATTTTGTACTGCAATTCTTCTTTGTTTCACCAGTGTCACTATATCATACATTAGTTCTACACTCTTATACGTTGCTATTGTGAATAATTATATCTTGTTTTTGTTGTTGAGGTCTTCAGTCCTGAGACTGGTTTGATGCAGCTCTCCATGCTACTCTATCCTGTGCAAGCTTTTTCATCTCCCAGTACTTACTGCAACCTACATCCTTCTGAATATGCTTATTGTATTCATCTCTTGGTCTCCCTCTACGATTTTTACCCTCAACGCTGCCCTCCAATGCTAAATTTGTGATCCCTTTATGCCTCAAAACATGCCCTACCAACCGGTCCCTTCTTCTCGTCAAGTTGTGCCACAAACTCCTCTTCTTCCCTATTCTGTTCAATACCTCCTCATTAGTTACGTGATCTACCCACCTAATCTTCAGCATTCTTCTGTAGCACCACATTTCGAAAGCTTCTATTCTCTTCTTGTCCCAACTATTTATGGTCCATGTTTCACTTCCATACATGGCTACACTCCATACAAATACTTTCAGAAACGACTTCCTGACACTAATTATACCTCAGTGCTTTAGTATTCTATAACGAATGCTTTATACCGGATGGGGCAAATAAAAGTGCCCCGGGTAACAGACGTGCAGGGTACAAAGAAACACAGCAGAGGAAAGAAAGTACATTACTAACCTGACTATAGCAGATGTAGAAAGTGACCACTATTCACCTCTTGACACTTTTGGGCCCTGTCAGCAAGTTGCTGAAGGCGGATTGGAGCCGGACTGCTGGAATTGCTGCAGTGTCGTCCGAGATGTTCTGCTGCAGTTCTTGAAAACTATGAGGGCCGTTGCGATACATCTTAGACTTGAGAGCTCCCCACACAAACTAACCGCACGCCGACAGGTCTGGTGGCCTGGGCGGCCAGCTAGGGCCGCAGCCCGACTGACCTCTGCTAACGACTTAGCCAGACGTGACGATCGTGTAAATGTGCTGCAAGGTGCGACAGCTTGCATTCGTAGTTACTCCAGCCTGTTGTACGTAACTGTGGGTCATTTCCTCCCCAGTTATTGCTGCCACAGATTCATGTCCAATCATACGTAGTCTTCCAGACTACTTTTATTTGGCCCACTCTGTACATACTTTGCAGACTGATGGTATCTGTTGAATCTATGCACTGCAAGTTACAGTTTGTCAGAGTCCATGGTACATATAGCCAGTCCCCCCCCTCCCTCCTCCATAGTTCAACGCTTTATTATTTCTAAAATTATATTGTGTGTAAATATTCTGTAGATGCTGCAATTTGAATGTGGACACTCCTCTCCCCATTCCAGTTACCTTCCCTGCTGCTACCCTACAATTTCCAGTTGCCTGTGTTCGTGTCACGTTTGCGCCATATACCCAATCTCCGCTTCTTTTATGATGTCAAATTTTTTGTACATGGCTGCACGTTCAGAGAATGTGAATAGTTACAATTTAAAGAAAACACCCCTCGGTCACTAATTTTTAACGAATTAACCGGGTTTCGACACTGCTAGGAGTGCCTTCCTCAGAATTTAAACCAAAGAATGGTCTCTAACATGGTCACATAATTATGACAAAAAACTTATGATACAAATTATAAGTACGGAATTATCGTGAAAGACTGGCAGTACGTATATGTCATTTACAAAATAATAAATATGCCAAAAGGGCATTAGTCACAAAGATATTTAAGATAAAAAAACTGATGGCGAGCCAGTAAGGGCTGCTCGTTACTTGCGTGGTGCAGGTTGTAAACGGACTCGAGTCCGTTTTTAGTCATAATTCTGTGACCATGTTATAGACCATTCTTTGGTTTAAATTCTGAGGAAGACACTCCTAGCAGTGTCGAAACCCGGTTAATACGTTAAAAATTAGTGACCGAGGGCTGTTTTATTTTAATTTTGTGATGCCATTACTGTTTGGCGGTTTCCGGATGCATCACGCATCCGGCATCTTTCATGGTGCTATTTTGTTATTGTTGACACGCACACGCCACAACAACGCAGAAGTAAACTGCAGCAGAGTACATACCAAATCATGCATGCAGTAATAAGAACGTTTAAAGAGAACGTAAAAAATATTTCGTGTGCAAGTATAGTACCGTTTTGTATTTCAGCGTTTAATGACCACTCAAAAAAATACGTAATTTTAAATGTGAAAAGAGAATAATTTACGCTCTGATTTTATGATACCTATGTTAGAGCCATGTCGTGGCTGCAGCACGCTGTACACACCTTGTCTTTGCCACAGTCTCATCCAGTCGCAAAATATACGTTGTCTAAGGTGTATCATCAATGTATGAAACATGTAGCGTGGACGTAATCAGATGCGTAACTGTGCATTTTACTATATATTATGATTTTTAGGACTTAACTATCATCTGTAAGCGCAACGGATACGGACATGGCCATGTGCTCAAGTGCTTTTTAATTGTAGATTTTTATTTCTGACAAAGCTTTGTATAATGTGCTACACTTTATCCACCATTATGGCAACATGGCATGTGCTTCGAACTCACAATGAACGCGTTTCGCAACAAAAAATTTTAAAGGTATGTAAATGTATAGTTTCCATTTCCGTTTTTTTTTATAATATCAAGTATAAAACTTTTTTCTGAAATATTGCATCAAAAATAATGATAGATTATACAATGTATATGCATTATGTGACAGAATAGAAGATGACAGTTATATTTATCGAAAGCGTTGTCAAAAATAAAGAAGAATGTATGCAATCTTGGCTATAGAAAGCTTTCCTTTCCAGTTCCAGTTTATTTGTTTAAATGATACCTTCTCATAGTTTCGGGAGGCTGTTTCCAATTTTGCCTTTGTCGAAGTGAGCTATGTCTCCATCTGCAATTACCTTGATATCAATGACGCGTTATATTGAACTATACCATGTTTATCTCCTCCTATTAACTCCGGAAATGTTTCTTCATTAATTAGAAAACATTTCTTTCAGCACTATTTTTCTCCAGGTGTAGTTCCCAACATTATACAATGCCCCTAGTCTTCTTTTGCTATCTTACAATAATAATGAAATTTGATGGTTCAAATGGTTCAAATGGCCCTGACCACTATGGTACTTAACATCTGAGGTCATCAGTCCCCTAGAACTTATAACTGCTTAAAAAATGGTTCAAATGGTTCTGAGCACTATGGGACTCAACTGCTGAGGTCATTAGTCCCCTAGAACTTAGAACTAGTTAAACCTAACTAACCTAAGGACACCTCAAACATCCATGCCCGAGGCAGGATTCGAACCTGCGACCGTAGCGGTCTTGCGGTTCCAGACTGCAGCGCCTTTAACCGCACGGCCACTTCGGCCGGCTAGAAGAACTGCTTAAACCTAACTAAACTAAGGACATCACACACATGCATGTCCGAGGCAGGATTCGAACCTGCGGTCGTAGCAATCGAGTGGTTCCGGAATGAAGCGGCTAGAACCTCTCGGCCACAGCGGCCGGCTCTGAAATTTAAAATTTGTAGCATGTTCCTGTGGGACCAAACTTCTGACGTCATCGGTCCTTAGGCTTACACAATACTTAATTGAACTTAAACTTACCCTGAGGACAACACACACACCCATGCCCGAGGGAAGAGTCGAATCTCCGTCAGGGGGCGTCGCGCGAACCGTGGCAAGGCATCTCAAACGTCGCGGCTAACCCGGGCGGCGAAAATAATGCTGCTTTGCACAGTAATTGTGAATTGCGTTGCAGAAAATAGTTGTTCCCGAACGTCGCGTTGTCTTAACTTCATATCACAAAATAGTTGTTCCCGAATGTCACATTTCTTACTTAATGTTTTCTCAGTGGAAATTAATAAAAAATATGCAGTCAGTGCAACAAACCCCTGAGTATCAACGTGTGAAAGGCTGCACAGGATAACCAGCAATATAAAACTTGCTGCGCATTTCACGTCTCGTCCGCCAGTAGCCACAACAGCAACTTTGCAGAGCCGCAGTTTCACGTGCAGCGCTTCGCACTTCTGCTGACCGTGTGTGACAAGAACGAAATGCCAGTAAAGGCGGGCGGCCACGCCGTTATTGTCCCGAATATCAAATGAGCCAGAAGCGAAATTAATTTTACACGCAAAACATTATTTTGATAAATGTTTGCCTCGGACGTTACAAGCGCCAGGATTTGTTTAATGAGTTTTGTGACTAATTAAAAACTGTTTATAAAAGAGCAAATGACGTTGCAGCAAGTGTAAACAAGCTCTGCGAGAGCAATCCCAGAGACCTGGAGCCTGCCATTTGTGTAGTGGAACGTGATAATCAGGGGAGCTGCAAATGAATACTCCTTCTTTCACCTGAAAGAAAAGAAAGAAAAAGAACCAGTCTCTCTTGAATTCAGTGGAGGAAATGCGAATAGAATTCAAGAAGTCGGAATAGCGTGGGTAGAACACTTCTCCTGATAGACAGGTAGCTACACATATTAAAAATTGCGTAGTGCAGTTATCAACGGTCGCTATACAGAACTGAAATTGCTGTACGGTATAATTTAATAATTGTTAAATAAACGAGTTGAAAGGTTAAGTACCTTTAATTTCCTGTGACACACTTCATCCCTCGTAGCAGAAGATAACATTGGAAACAAAATAAGAAGATTCATTTTTTTTTTCATTGTATCTTACATTAATTTGGAGAAATCGTGTTTCGATAGAACTATACGAAACAACGGTCTACTCTACACCTACTCGAAGTGAGGTATGAATTGTAACGAAAGAGAAATATCACAGACTGCAGACAAGATGCAACGCTGTAGAGAAGAAAAGCACTGTGCAAAACATAAATGGGAAAAAGTAGAAATATATGTATATGAGATACTAAAATAGAAGAGCAAGAGATCGCATGCAGAATTATAAACCAAAAGGGTAATTATGCTAATGTGTTGAAACAGGTAAGCAGGAATCAGGGAATAAAACGGAGGCAGTCGAATTGGTTAAGGAAAGTGCAGATAGGCCTACAGGATTTACTGTCAGAATCAGATTTTTCGTTATATTCCTAATAACGCACCCTGGTCCTAGGTTACAGTGAACCGACATGCACACAGGAAAGGGAGAGCGACAGTGGGATTAATTAGTTAGTTATTTGTAAATTACATAGATAATGATTCCGATCTGCTGCTATGACGTGCAACGTCTCGATTAAGATTCTAAATTTATTGTTTTGAGATTTGGCCAGATATATTGTTCTTTCCGTAAAACTCTAGTGAGGGGCTTCGTGAGGATATGATAGAGGGCAGAAAAATAAACATACGTATTAAATTTTGTCTAAGAATCAGTATTCTGATATTCCAAATAGATCCAAGGATAGATAGTCTTAGTGAATGTGACAAGTCAAATCGTTTCAAAGTTTTACATTTACGGAGAAGGCTTACCATAAACACTTCGATTGTTACATACTTACAACCTTATTATAGCTTCCATGGCTTACTCACATACCGTACTGCAATGAAGCTGTGCCAAAGTAATGTATTAATATCGGCCGAGTGGTTCTAGGCGCTACAGTCTGGAGCCGCGCGACCACTACCGTCGCAGGTTCAAATTCTGCCTCGGGCATGGATGTGTGTGATGTCCTTAGGTTAGTTAGGTTTAAGTAGTTCTAAGTTCTAGGGGAATGATGACCTCAGAAATTAAGTCCCATAGTGCTCAGAGCCATTTTTTTGTATTAATATCATTCATATTGTGAGATGCAATACATGAGACGTATATGTAATGATTCAATACGAAGTTCAGCAATGTAGAAGAAGAACTTGGCCAACAATAAGTCCTTTAAGATCCTCTTAACCTGTAAATAAAAACTGCTTATGCTTAATAATAAATGTGTCACATCAGAGCTGGCGGCACTTCCTCAAAAATAACAAAGACTCTTTTGTGACACGTCCGTGCGAGAGTTTACCACTGTATGTAGTATTTGTCTAAAATGGAGCGTTGGTCGTTACAGGAACTTACATTTACACATATAATGTTGGGCATAGCACTCTCGAAAAAACCACTGAATGTACAGAGAAAAGTTTATCAATAGGGGTCAGTGTAACTGGAAGAAATTTACCGTCGTGCGTAGAAAATTATGAGAAACTGGAGCATTCAGCTAACAGAGGTGACCTAGAATGGCGACAAAGACTTATTCACAACTGTAGAATTTTCCATATTCTACTAGATCGTCTGACCTAAGATTCATTAATAATGATCCATGAACTTGGCTGTTAAATACATTGTGCGAAGGTTGGAGCGTGGAGAATACTGACGGAACAGCAACTGCGCTCATGTCACAAGATTAGTGCACCAGCAATCATACCAAATGGTTCTGAACTCAAAATTCAGCCCTGCCTTTGAATTATTTTCCAAAGCATGCAGTGAGACAAGCAACCATCACTCTGAATAGATGCTACGAGCTTATCTTATTGCTGTAATGTTTAGATTTCTTACATCAATAAAAACTAAATGCTCCCATCCGACCGTTAGTTCCTGATAATGCAAGTAATGAGATCAGGATCACCTGCCACCTCTAGCACATTCTTCTGAACGATTTGGGACACCCCGCTTTTAGCGAAATGAAGACAGAGCTCACCATCTGCAGCATCGTCGACAGGCCGATTGGGGACATTTGGTACAGAGCCAAGTAGAGGGTATGAATCAGAGGCTCAGACGGTTCTGCGAGCGTGTAGGCAGCAGATTCCTCGACTTGCGCCATCGGGTGGTTGGGTATCGGGTTCCGCTAAATAGCTCAGGTGCCCACTAGACACAGGAGGCGGCTACGCGGGTAGCAGGGGCTGTGTGGCGTGGACTGGGCAGTTTCTTAGGTTAGACAGTCTCGGGAAAGATCAAAAAGGGCTCCAGTCTCAAAGGGTACAGGGCAAAGAAACGACGAGAATCGACCAAGCAACAGTCGGTATGGTATTTGTAAATTGTCGTAGCTGTGTTGGAAAACTACCAGAGCTTGAGGCGCTGATAGCAAGAACTGAAGCTGAAATCGTTATAGGAACAAAAAGCTGGCAAAAGCCGGAGTTAAATTCTGCCGAAATTTTCACAGAGGCGCAAACCGTGTTCATAAAGGATACATTAAATAAAGTTGGTGGTGGTGCGTTTGTGTCTGTCGGTAGTAGTTTATCTTGTAATGAAGTTGAAATAGATAGTTCAAGCGAATTACTATGGGTAGAGGTTATACTCAACATCCGTACCAAAATAATAATTGGCTCCTTCTACCGATCCCCCGACTCAGATGATATAATAGCTGAACGTTTCAAAGAAAACTTGAATCTCATTACAAATAAGTACCCCACTCATACAGTTATAATTGGTGGAGACTTCAATCTACCCTTGATTTGTTGGCGAAAATACATGTTCAGAGCCGGTGGTAGACAGAAAACATCTTCCGAAATTGTACTAAATGATTTCTCTGTGAATTACTTTGATCACTTAGTTCATGAGCCCACACGATTTGTAAATGGTTGCGAAAACACACTTGACCTCTTAGCCACAAATAATCCTGATCTAATACAGAGCGTCATGACGGATACAGGGATTAGTAAACACAAGGTCATTGCAGCGAAGCTAAAAACCATATCAACCAAAACCACTAAAAATAAACGCAAAATATATCTGTTTAAAACAGCAGATAAAAATTCGCTTGATACCTTCCTAAGAGAGAGTCTCCATTCCTCCCAAGCTAATTATGTAAGTATAGACCAGATATGGCTCAAATTCAAAGATACACTATCGACAGCAATAGATAGATTCATACCGCATAAGTTAATAAGAGACAGAACTGATCCACCATAGTACACAAAACACGACAGAACACTGTTGCAGAAGCAACGAAAAAAGCATGCCAAATTCAGAAGAACGTAAAATCCCGAAGACTGGCTAAGTTTCACGGAACTCGAAATTTAGTGCGGACGTCAATGCGAGATGCTTTTAATAGCTTCCACAATGAAACATTGTCTCAAAATATGGTAGAAAATCCAAAGAGATTCTGGTCGTATGTAAAGTACACCCGTGGCAAAAAACAGTCAATACCGTCACTGCGCGATAGCGATGGAAATCTTACCGATGATGGTGCCACTAAAGCGGAGTTACTAAATACAGCTTTGCGTAATTACTTCATGAAAGAAGATGAAATAAATGTTCCAGAATTCGAAACCAGAACAGCTGTTTGCATGGGTGACATAAAAATAGATATATTAGGTGTTGCGAAACAACTCAAATCACTTAAGAAAGGCAAGTGTTCCAGTTCAGATGGTATACCAGTTTGGTTCAAAATGGCTCTGAGCACTATGGGACTTAACATCTGTGGTCATCAGTCCCCTAGATCTTAGAACTACTTAAACCTAACTAACCTAAGGACATCACACACATCCATGCCCGAGGCAGGATTCGAACCTGCGACCGTAGCGGTGGCGCGGTTCCGGACTGAGCGCCTAGAACCGCTAGACCACCGCGGCCGGCACCAGTTAGGTTCCTTTCAGAGTATGCAGACACAATAGCGCCTTTCTTAGCAATCATATACAACCGCTCATTTGACGAAAGGTCTGTTCCTAAAGACTGGAAAGTAGCACATGTCACACAAATATTCAAGAAAGGAAATAGGAGTAGCCCACTGAATTACAGACCGATATCACTGACCTCAATTTGCAGTAGGATTTTGGAGCATATACTGTACTCTAGCACTATGAATCACCTAGAATAAAGTGGCTTACTGATACATAAACAACACGGATTCAGAAAATATCGTTCTTGTGCAATATAGCTAGCTATTTATTCCCATGAAGTAACGTCGACAAGGGATCTCAGATCGATTCCATGTTCTTAGATTTCCAAAAGGCTTTTGATACCGTTCCTCACAAGCCACTGTTAAATCAAATTGCGTGCATATGGAGTATCGTCTCAGTTGTGTGACTGGATTTGTGATTTCCTCTCAGAGAGGACACAGTTCGTAGTGACAGACGGTAATTCATTGAGTAGAACAGATGTGATATCTGGCGTTCCGCAAGGTAGTGTCTTAGGCCCTCTGCTGTTCCTGATTTACATGAATGAACTAGGTGATAATCTGAGCAGCCCCGTTCGATTGTTTGCAGATGATGTTGTAATTTATCGTCTAGTGAAATCATTAGACGATCAATTCCAAATACAAAAGGATCTAGAGAGAGATTCTGTATGGTACGAAAAGTGGCAATTGGCACTAAACAAAGAAAAGTTCGAGGCGAAACACATGGGTACTAAAAGAAATCCGATAAATTTTGGGTATACGATAAATCGCACAAATCTAAGCGCTGTCACTTCGATTGAATACCTAGGAATTACAATTACGAGCATCTAAAATTGGAAAGACCACATAGGTAATATTGTGGGGAAGGCGAAACAAAGACGGCGCTTTGTTGGTAGGACACAGAAGATGCGACAAACCCACTAAAGAGACAGCCTACATTACACTTGTCCGTCCTCTGCTGCGTGGTGTGGGATCCTTACCAGGCTGGATTGACGGAGGACATCGAAAAAGTGCAAAGAAGGGCAGCCCGTTTCGCGTTATCGCGCAGTAGGGGTGAGAGTGTCACTGATATGATACGCGAGTTGGGGTGGCAGTCACTGAAACAAAGGCGGTTTTCTTTGCGGCGAGATCTATTTACAAAATTTCAGTCACCATTCTTCCGAATGCGAAAATATTTTGTTGAGACCCACCGACGTAGGGAGAAATGATCAGCATAATAAAATAAGAGAAATCAGAGCTCGAACGGAAAGATTTAGGTGTTCCTTTTTCCCACGCGACATTCGAGAGTGGAATGGTAGAGAAGTATATGAAAATGGTTCGATGAACCCTCTGCCAGGCACTTAAGTGTGAATTGCAGAGTAACCATGTAGATGTAGATGTAGATGTAGAAATAGAAATATGGGTAATATGCAACATAAGATCTGGTAAATGAAGTCTGATGTATTCCCTGTATATTTCTAACTTGCGGAATTTACGGTTGTTTGCCTCGGACACAGACTTGTTGACATCTTCAAGTGGGTCCTGACGACTGCTGCTCTGCTCGGGTAGGCGTGCTACATGATAGGACGATTGCTGCACTTGTAAATTCTATGAATAAGTCTTTATTTATTGTTAGACGTGTATTAAAATATTCAATGCTTTGCGTTTCAATATTCTTGACAAATGAAATGTCTTAAGTGATTTTCGTACCAGATGATGGCTTAGGACCGAAACTGGTAGTACTAATAAAATCTAGTTAATGCAGCTCAGTGTTACGAGTCTTTGGAAACCTCCTACATACGTTGGCTGTTAGGTCCTCCATTACTCTGCTCCTGTCGATGTCCGTGAAGTCGCCTCAGTGGATGGCGGCGGAGGCTGGAGTTCCGACACTCGTCTGCGACTCTGTGCAGCCGGCGTGGTGGCTGGCGAGGGTGGTGGGGCAACGGCTCCCAGCTGGGACACCACGTGTACAGAAAGTCTGTACTCAGTGGTATAGACTGATCGACCAGGACATTGTGATCACCGGCCTACTATCGATGTAAGCCCGTTCAGGCGACTGCAACGAGATGGATCACTGCCAGTCACACACATGCGCTGTGCATGTGGTATCAATGAGCGTGCTGTAGTTGTGTAGAATGGGGAAGGCGCGCGATCTATCTGAGTCTGAGCGATGGCAAATTGTGATGGCCCAGAGGCTGGGCACAGCATTGCGAAGACTGCACGACTTGTCGGGTTTTCGAGGAGTGCTGTGGTGAGTGCCTTCAACATGTCCAGACACCCAGGTGAGACCACGCCCAGACGTCGTGGGGTTGGGCAGCCACCGCTCAATACAAATGTCGGACGTAGTAGGCTGGGCAGACTGCAAAAACAGGCGACGAACTGTGCTGGAACTAACATCAGACTTTTAATTGTGAGAAGAACGATGGGCCTCCGCAGCCAACGAGCCACGCATGTGCCGATGTTGACACCACGGCAACGACAACTACGACTTGAAGTGGGCACGTTACCATCGGCACTGGACGTTGGGGGAGTGGCAGAGCGTTGCGTAGTCTGACGAATCCCGATACCTCCTTCATCCTGCCGATGACAGGACGTGAGTCCGTCGTCTCCAACGGGAACAGATTCCTCGACACCTCTACTGTGGGACGGAGAAAAGCTGGCGGAGGCTCACTTACGCTCTGGGTAACATCCACGGATCTAGAGCAGCTCCTGCAACGCAACCGTACGACTAGGAATACCGTACACTGATTACAGACCACGTAAATCCCTTCATGACCATCATGTTTCCTGAGGGCAGTGGCACTTTTCAGCAAGATAATACGCCTTTTCACAAGGCCAGAATTGTGATGGGGTAGGCTCAGGAACACATAGGCAAGTTCTAGTTGATTTATTGGCCCTCAACCTCTCCAGATTTGATACCGATCGAACACATCTGAGATGAGATTGAATGTGGCGTCAGAGCTCATTGACCTCCCCCCCCCCCCCCCTCCGCACCCCGCAATTTGCAAGAATTAGGTGAGTTGTGTGAACCGATGTGGTGTCAGTTCCCTCCTGAGACATGCTAAGGGCTCACTGGTTCCATGACACGAGGTATCACCGCTGTTAACCGCGTCGAAGTTTGATACATCGGGTATAAGGTATGTGGTCGTAACTTTCTGGCTGATCAGAGTAAACCTACAGACCTCTAGCAGTTACGGTTCTCCCAGCTTGAAGGCGTTTTACACACGCTCCTTCGCAGTGTGCCGCCTGTCTGCGACGAAGACAGCTTTCCGAATGCGCTGAAGGACCTGGAAACAACATTCCGAAGAAATGGGTACAGCAACAAGCAGATATTGCGTACAGCTTGTACCTAGTCCACAGCAGAAAGAAAAAGGTGATCACAAATCGCTAGCTATATCCCTTTTGCCGGCAACACCTTCAGAAAAGTCAGCAGAATCTTGGAGCAACATTACGCCAAATTTGTATTTCCACTCCCCGCTAAGACCTTGAACTACTAGGTTCAGCAAAGGCTGATTTGGGTCTTTGGAAACCAGGGACTCTATCAGATCCGCCAAACTAGAAGACGCCAAAACATTTTACAAACATTCGACATCGATAGATTACAACAAAACCGAGAAACGTAGCAACCTACCTCCTTCTGGGAGTGGGTGACTAGAGAGGCCATTGAAATTAGGATCCAAGTCAGTCTAATTAACGAAGACAGCGGCCTCAAACGCTAATACGTGGAGATTGGGGACCCCAGTTTTCAAGCCAGACGTGCCTCCCCCCCCCCCCCCACCCCCCTGCCCCTCCAGCGCCGCAGTTCGTAGCGGCGGCTGCGCGGACAGTTACAGGAGTGAACTGATGAATGAGATAACAGCCAACATATATAACGCGCCGCGCGTCTGCGTGAGCAGAGGAGCAGATATCGCGAACCACCTAAAGACGGCAACAAGTCTATTTGTCGAAACGCATGCAGACATCCAACAATCCCACAAGATACGATGCAAAACGTTATAACAAACAGGGGAAAGTCTGTTATTAATTCGCACAGGCAGCCCTCAAAACAAGAGAAATATAACTTATACAATTTTCGTTTCCATCAAAATGCTATAATGTAAAATGTAGACTAGGAGTTTTGTTACTCTCATTCCCACCAACTTCCGCTAGTCGTTGTACCACGTACTTGAACCTGATTCCGTAAATAGAGCGGTACATAATAAGAGATATACGTAAGTGGGGTGGTGCAGTCGGTGATGCTAGTAGTGGACAGTCTATGACTTCTCGTGTGAGAAGGTAACAGTGGTTGGTGTAGAGCGTAGTAGATTAGATGACCTAGCTACGTGACTTGGCAGAATGTTTAGAAAAAGGAAAGCATGATTGACAGTGCTTAACGTCTCTTGAAGAAGATCACCATGCAATATAAATTCTATAACATATCTGTAATCAATGTTGTAATGAGTGTAAAATAATCAGAACTGAAATATTGGTTGATATCCAATTGAACTATTGCTAATTTTGATCTCTGAATCGAAACTCGATTGCTATCCAGCATGTTCTTTAAATCACGTAAGCGAAAATATTCTTAACAAAATATAATGTATAATGAGAAAGCTTTTGGTCTTTACCCTCCATAATTCAGATCAGTTAACTCGCACTGCACCAACGGTGGTCTTTATCTCTGCAAAAACTTTAATGCAGTTATAAACGACAGGGTTGATCTCAGCAAGAATTCTGAAGAAGAATGGACATGGGCTCCATTAGACTGTTTACTAAATTATGACACGATAATAAGACGGCCGTATGCCTGCATATACATCAGTCAGCGTCAGTGCTAGTCCGAGTACAAGATGAGATCAGTCTTGACCGATAATTCATTTTATAATTTACGCTCAAGCCGCAAGAAGGCAGACGATGGAAAGCGATTTTAAAATTCGCAGCCATTGTTCAACTATTTTTACTGAGCGAGTTCCCGATCGACTTATTTGCGTGATACTGCTTCGTGCTAGGTCTGGAGAAGGAAGGCGGAACTGGAAACTTAAACTTCCAACGATCAAAGACTTGGCTGTTTCACCTTATCTTGGTGGTTCCTGGATAGTTCATCTCTCAAAATTGTAACTAATCTAGACGAGCCGTGAAGGTTGTTATGTCCTACGATAAGCTATCTTTTATTTGAAAGTAATGCTTCCATTTGTGACAGTGAAATGATTACTTCCTGACAGTACCTGATGCGGCTGTGAAGCCGATTATAAAACAGACAACTGACTTTTCAGGAGGGTACTCCTCACATACACTAGTATTGATTAGCACAGATGTGACGCCGGTTGACTGATTATGAATGTTGATGTAAATGTTACAGGGAAACAAGTGACAGTAAGTTCCTGAAGTCAGAATGAAATTTATTGACGGGCTGAACGCAAGGCGCAAACACAGCCGCAATACCGTCAAGCCCCAGGGAGATCATCTGACGCCTCCGAACCAGAGTATTAACGAAGAAACTCTCGTGTCTAGGAATCCTGCCTACTCGGTTCGCTAGTCACACAGTCAAACAACTCGCATTAATGAGTTCTATTACAATAAGACTATTACAATAGTTAACTTTGGTAGATTTGTCGCAAGCAAAGGGCGAGATACAAACCATAGTGTCATCCGTTACTAAGAAGAATTTTCTGCCACACAAATGGTGGTGGAATTTAATGACACCTTACACAATAGGCAAAGCCTCTTTCTCTATTTGTGAATAGTTATACTGCGCTTTGGACAACACTTTTGACGCGAAAGCAATAGGCCTGTCTTTATCGCCAAATCTGTGCGAGAGGACTGCACCGATTTCGTAAGAAGAAGCGTCAACTTACAACATAACCGGTTTGTTGGGATCAACCTGAACAAAGCATCGATCAGTGAGCAGTGTGTATTTAGGTTTTTGAAAAGCTTCTTGGCACTCATCTGTCCAAAGGGGAAGTTCTTGCGACGTAAGCGATGCAATGAAGCTGCGATTTGTGCATCATTCGGTATGAACGAAATATTATAGTTCATTTTCCTTAATACTGGCTGCAATTCCGTGAGCTTTCAAGGACCTGGCAGGACACGTACGGCTAACAAATGTGACTGAAGAGTATGTTCACCTTGACTGTTCATAACATGACGAAGATATTGCAACTCCGGTTTAAAAAAAAAAATCACACTTCTAGAATGAGATTTTCACTCTGCAGCGGAGTGTGCGCTGATATGAAATTTCCTGGCAGATTAAAACTGTGTGCCCGACCTAGACTCGAACTCGGGACTTTTGCCTTTCGCGGGCAAGCGCTCCACCATCTGAGCTACCGAAGCACGACTCACGGCCGGTACTCACAGCTTTACTTCCGCCAGTATCTCGTCTCCTACCTTCCAAACTTTACAGAAGCTCTTCTGCGAACGTTGCAGAACTAGCACGCTGAAAGAAAGGATATAGCGGAAGTTTCATATCAGCGCACACTCCGCTGCAGAGTGAAAATCTCATTCTGGCAACATCCCCCAGGCTGTGGCTAAGCCATGTCTCCGCTATATCCTTTCTTTCAGGTGTGCTAGTTCTGCAAGGTTCGCAGCAGAGCTTCTGTAAAGTTTTGAAGGTAGGAGACGAGATACTGGCAGAAGTAAAGCTGTGAGTACCGGGCGTGAGTCGTGCTTCGGTAGCTCAGATGGTAGAGCACTTGCCCGCAAAAGGCAAAGTTCCCGAGTTCGAGTCTCGGTCGGGCACACAGTTTTAATCTGCCAGGAAGTTTCATATCAGCGCACACTCCGCTGCAGAGTGAAAATCTCATTCTGGAAACATCCCCCAGGCTGTGGCTAAGCCATGTCTCCGCAATATCCTTTCTTTCAGGAGTGCTAGTTCTGCAAGGTTCGCAGAAGAGCTTCTGTAAAGTTTGGAAGGTAAGAGACGAGATACTGGCAGAAGCAAAGCTGTGAGGACCGGGCGTGAGTCGTGCTTCGGTAGCTCTGATGGTAGAGCGCTTGCCCGCGAAAGGCAAAGGTCCCGAGTTCGAGTCTCGGTCGGGCACACAGTTTTAATCTGCCAGGAAGTTTCAAAATCACACTTGTCCAGTTTACATTTTAGTCCTGCATCAGATAACACAAGAAACAAGGAACGTAAATTTGCAATGTTTTCTTCAGGTGTACGACCTGCTACAACAATACCTTCCATATAGTTTGAACAGTTTGATACTTGAGCAGTTAGCTTTCCCAAATACCGCCGGAAAATGGCGGGCGTGGAAGCAGCGCTACAAGGCAAACGCAAATATTTAAACAAGCCCAAATGAGTGTTCACAACACACACGGTTTGAGATACTTCATCTAGTGGTATTTGAAGATGTGCGTCGTGGAAATCAATTCCTGAAATGTAGGGACCATCCCCTAATCTGTCCATGAGATCCTCTGGGCTGGGCAATGGATAAGTATCAATCACAATTTGTGGGTTGATTGTGGATTTAAAGATCACAGAGACGAATGCGACCTGTAGGTTTGGGGGGCAGAAGTAATGGACTTGCCCATCGACTAGCTTGTACGGGCGCAATCGCTCCGCCATTCAGTAAGTTCAAAAGCCACTTTGTCTCATAATGCAACGGGAACAGTTGTGGCCAGGAAAATTTTGCGCTGAGCATTGTTTTTCATAGTAATATGTGCAGCAAAATTGTTAGCCTTGCCTAAACCTTCAGAAAAGAGTTCACGGAATTCTTTCAGCATTAAATGCAGTCACTGACAAGACATTGTCCTGAATTTGAAAGCCAAACAAATCAATTGAATTAAGGTGAAATATGTTCTCAGAATCGCGTGATTGTAGCATAGTGATAGTCACACTTCGCGCATGCGAGCGATACATGACAGGCAAAGTACATTTTCCGAAAATGGGAATGTCTTGTCAATTAGAAGTCGTCAGCTGCATGCTAGTTTTAGACAGCTGTGAGGAACCTAACAGCTCATATGTGTAACGATTTAGCGATTAAAAAAAATGGGATGCAGTGACAGAGCAACCGTCATAAGTCACACGTTTCTGGCTTGGTTCAAATGGCTCTGAGCACTATGGGACTTAACGTCTGTGGTCATCAGTCCCCTAGAACTCAGAACTACTTAAACCTAACTAACCTAAGGACATCACACACATCCATGCCCGAGGCAGGATTCGAACCTGCAACCGTAGCAGTCGCGCGGTTCCGGACTGCAGCGCCTAAAACCGCATGGCCACCGCGGTCGGCCACACATTTCTGTGTTCATTGGTAAGCGACCCTTGATGTAGTGTCAAGAGCGGCGCCATTGGATAGTGCATGAGTGAAAAAGAGTAGTGAATTACACTACACCTTGTGATAATCGGTTGGAAGGGTTTGGGTTCGTTGAATGCCTGGACATCGTTACCTGCCATTATGTGAAACGCCACCAATGAAACAGAGGAGGTGGTGTTAAGATATAGGTATGTTTTTCATCCTAAAGGTTTAGTCCACTTATTGCGCTTAAGAAAACGCTAAATGTCGGAAGATACGAGCACGTGTTACATCATTGTGTACTTCGTACATTTCAGAGACTACGATTGTTTTCATCGGCGTTACAATACACCAAGTCATAAAGCAGCATCTGTGATTCAATGGTTTGTCGACTATAACATTCCTGTAATGGAGAGGGCTGCCCAGACCTCCGTCTTTGCCACGAGTTAGAACGACGACTTCGCTTCAGAACCCAGCGTCAAATACCGCTACGTTCTCTGGTTTCGAATGGGTTGGCATTCCTGCGTGAACATTCCAACACCGCAGCGAAAGTGTCCTCAGAAAAGTTGAAGCTGTCATCTAGGCTAAGGCTGGAGACGTCAACTAACATGTGTGCGGGTAGTCTTGAGCAGATAGTTAGGAGGCTGGACGTCGACTATGGAAGCAGACCTGCCGATGACACTTCAGTCGACGAAGCATGCCACATAAACACATGGCGGGTGCAATGATACTGAACAACGCTCTAGTTCAGCCCACGTGAGAAGTGATGCAATGGTTGGCCTGTATAGATCACACCGAAACTACGGCTTTATTCTTGGGTCTCCTCGCCGCTTAACGCCTGCTCAGCAGGCAACCCAAATGACACTATTCTACCGCGTGGAGTCACTCTGCACCGTAAGCTGTAGCAGCATTAATGTCGGGAACTACACCGGTGTACAAAATTAAAGCAAAAAACCGAAACTTCTCCGTCCTGAGTCTAATTCACGACATAATCATACGAACTGACAACCAGATGTCCTTACAATCGTGTTCTGCACGGAAGATGGAATTCCGGGCAACGAACAACCACGCAAACGATGACGTCAGGGCACCTATGAAACGAGGAAGTGTTTGCTGAGTAGCCCCACATCCACAATTGCTGTGCAAACAGTCACGAACGGTGCAGTATGGCACAGAGAGGCTGTCTACAAACTCTCTGAGGTGGAGGATCACAGAAAGAAAGGAAGAAGGGCGTCGCAAACTGGTGTGGCGCGTTGGCTTAATGTGAATCGTTCTGTTGTTTCTCGGATGTGGCGACGGTTTATAGAGAGCTAAACTGTATCCCGATCACACGTGACTTCAGAAGAGAGGACCGTTATTTGGCTATAAGGGCACGGCCGTACCGCGTTAGTACTGCACGGCAGCTGGCATGTGAGCTCGCAGCACCCACTGGACATACGTGTTGTATCGAGGCAAGGCGTGTACAGAAGACTTCGGCAGAGTGGCCTTTATGGTCGGAGGTCTGCTGCGCCTCTGACGCGTCTTCCCGGGAGGGAACGTCTAGAGTGGAGTCATAAACATGCCACCTGGACGGTCGAACAGGGAGCCCATGTTTTCACAGATAAGTCCCGATATAGTCTGCAGAGTGATTCACGATGGATTCGAAACTCGAGCGAACGTGGAACATGATTTCGAGACCCGAACATTATGGAAAGAGATCGATATCGAGGAGGTTGATTAGTTAGTTTGAAAGGGGGGGAAAGGGAATCGAGGAGGATCCCTAATGTTGTGGACAGGGATTATGTTGACCACATGAACAGCCGGCCGTTGTGGTCGAGTGGTTCTAGGCGCTTCAGTCCGAAACCGCGCTGCTGTTACGGTCGCAGGTTCGAATCCTGCCTCGGGCATGGATGTGTGTGATGTCCTTATGTTAGTTAGGCTTAAGTAGTTCTCAGTCTAGGGGACTGCTGACCTCAGATGTTAAGTCCCATAGTGCTTCGAGACATTTGATTTAACCACATGAACACCTCTTCATCAAATTGTATGGCTGAATCGGCAAAGCTTAACTGCTGTCGTGTGTCGTAACGAGAGCTTGGGACCTCACGTGCAGTTGTTGCGACGTGCTGTGGGTCCAGACATGGTATTGATGGACGTCAACGATCGACCTCATAGAGCACAGGTGGTTGATGTTTTCTTGGAGACGGAAGATATTGCACGCATGGCCTGGCCTGTTCGCTCTCCCTATTTGAATCCGTTAGAGGATGTCTGGGACGCACAAGAGAGACAGGATGCATCATGTCAGCAACAACCAACCACTCTCCAAGACTTGAGAGCAGCTCTCCAGGAAGAATGCGCGTTACTGCCTCAGCATGAGACTGATGACGTCATTCACAGCATTCCCCGTCATTGTCAGGCCTGTATTGGTGCCAGTTGTGGTCACACCCCATACTGAGCACATTAACCAGTTGTCGGAATGTGCGTGCAAATCCGTTAAGTTGGAGAAACCTAAGAATATTTTTGTGTATCGTGATTCATGTTACAGTTGTTTACCCTCTTTATTCCTTACATTGTTTCTACTTTAGTATCACCTGTTTATACTGTTTTGTGGCAAAATAAAAGCAACGTTGCAAAACTGCCGTTTGCTGCTTTAATTTTGGACACCAGTGTAAATTCGGAACCTCTCCACAGTGCCTCGTAAAGGGGGGGGGGGGGGGGGAATTTGTTGTTGTCGGTTGTTATCCGTCCGTCGGATGGGTACGTTATCCTCGGCGACCCACTGGGTGGTAATCACGAGGATTAGGCTGTGTGTCGACACCGGCCTTCACACTCTCCCTTCTTCATCCAACAACACCCACACGCACATCCATTAGAATAATCTACACTCAACCCATACGGTTAAGACGAGCCTCAGACATCGTGAAGGAAGGGGCCACTGAGCGCGGAGCTAGGAAAACCTTTCCGATTAGGCTGCTCAACTTATACCTGAGGAGCTACAAGCCTGAAACGTCATACGGCTCATTCTTTTACATAAAGTAAAAATAGTAAACAATAATTGTTAACCGTTCTTTATGTATCACGTAGGTAAGTTAAGCAATGAGTGCAGTTTCAGTTATGACAATTACTGTTATGCCGTCCCAATCGAAAAATATTTGTCCAGTCTCATTCGTGATACCTTAATCTTAGACTAACAATTCTGAAATTTTATAAAACTTTGGTTTTTTGGATACATGCCACCAGCAGTAGGTAACGTATCTGTGCAGATTCAGTACTTTACTTCGTTTGTAAAACCAGTGTTATTTTTCTCATAATCACATTGCACCTCAATCCGGAGGACGCTAGTCTATCTCAGTGTTCAAACGTCGCTTAGCTTCATAACATTGCAATACACAGTCAACGTTTACTGCCGTGCTTACATGTGACAATTTGTGTGATTCGGCAGACTTTAAACCTGCAGTAAAACGACTACCAGATGGTATGCAACATAAACTAATGTTCCCGAAATAAACTTTGATCAAAGGTGGTATGTTATTACGTCGAAAGTTTGTATGATGACACCTTATCTATAAGAAATTACAGGCCATTTCTTATAGTAAAGCAGAAACGCAAACCAGTCATTGTAAATAATGTAACTTATTAAGAACAAAGAACGCCAGTGCTGGTTTCGAACGGACATGTTCATCATCAGACGGCTGTTCTCATTTAAATTTAGACTTAGCATGTTGTGTGATGCTATAGCGGCTGTTGTCATTGTGCCGAAAGTTTTAGTGATGGTGTTTTCCTATATATTTAACAACAATGTAAGAAAAAGGAATGTTTTACTGTAATTAGAGCTAACGATGGATTACAACAACATGAAAAACTATACATGTGCATCCGCTTACGTGCCGGCAACACAGTCTTTTGTCACCTGCTGGCATTTTAATGTCGATATCCGGTTGGTACGTACTCGATATGCGTGTATGGAGCATTGATAAGTCAGAATCTCATTATAAAAGGGACATAGTACGTATATACTGACACCTGTATATCCAGAGACTTCGCTTCGTTCTTTTTTCCAGTGTGTGTGGAGGTCGGTTTATTTCCCTTTGTTTGGGCGCACGATGTTACAGACAAGCTTAAGCCAGGGCAATAGTAAACTTGTATTGGTTTTATATGTCGTTCGGTCGTTATTAGTTTCTGTTTTCATTTCATTCAGATGGTTACTTTCTTTTACATATGGGGAGCTATTGTTTTTTTTATAGTCTCACTTGTTCGAGAGATTTTTCCGCGTGGGCATAGAACTTACGAGATTAATTTTCTGCTTACATGCCATGTACCACAGAATCGCTATATTACCTATTTGTAGTCGATTCGTAGGGAGGGTACTGTATGTATTGTGGTTGTTGTGTTGTGGTGTTCAGTCCTGAGACTGGTTTGATGGAGCTCTCCATGCTACTCTATCTTGTGCAAGGTGCTTCACCTCCCAGTACGTACTGCAACCTACATCCTTCTGAATCTGCTTAGTGAATTCATCTCTTGGTCTCCCTCTACGATTTTTACCCTCCACGCTGCCCTCCAATACTAAATTGGTGATCCCTTGATGCCTCAGAACATGTCTTGCCAACCGATCCCTTCTTCTAGTCAAGTTGTGCCACAAACTCCTCTTCTCCCCAATTCTATTCAATACCTCCTCATTAGTTATGTGATCAACCCATCAAATCTTCAGGATTCTTCTGTAGCACCACATTTCGAAAGCTTCTATTCTCTTCTTGTCCGAACTATTTATCGTCCATGTTTCACTTCCATACATGGCAACACTCCACACAAATACTTTCAGAAACGACGACACTTAAATCTATACTCGATGTTAACAAATTTCTCTTCTTCAGAAACGTTTTCCTTGCCATTGCCAGTCTACATTTCATATCCTCTCTACTTCGACCATCATCAGTTATTTTGGTCCCCAAATAGCAAAACTCGTTTACTACTTTAAATGTCTCATTCCCTAATGTAATTCCCTCAGCATCACCCGAGTTAACTCGACTACATTCCATTATCCTCGTGTTGCTTTTGTTGATTTTCATCTTATATCCTCCTCGCAAGACACTGTCCATTCTTTTCAACTTCTCTTCCAAGTCCTTTGCTGTCTCTGACAGAATTACAATGTCATCGGTGAACCTTAGAGTTTTTATTTCTTCTCCATGGTTTGTAATACCTACTCCGAATTCTTCTTTTGTTTCTTTATTGCTTGCTCAATATACAGATTGAAAAACATCGGGGAGAGGCTACAACCCCTGCGGTATCCTCGTTATAATGTTACTATAGAGGTACTGGTTTTCTTGCAGTTCAATAATTCCGTTATTTCAGGGTAAAACAGCGAAACTCTCAAAACTGCTGCTGTGGTGGTCTTATATAGCCCACAGGCGGCTTTTCATTGGTCCGTAATTACGTAATGCTGTCGCAAACGGTGTCAACGTCTGCGCTGGTGGCGCCACCGATCCATTAGTAGCGCATCATTGCGATGGACACCTCTGCCTCTTCTCTGGTTCAAGAGCCCGCGTCCACGCGCCGCTAACGTTATGTCCGCTTCCGATATTGCTGCGCCTGTGTTATTCTGAGTTGCGATGCAATGCTTCCTTTGGACATTGCATGTCCAAAGAAAGAGGCACTGCGGCGACTACAGCCGTTATGAAATACATTAAATGTATTCGCAATCGCGAATATGAACAATCAACAGCTGCAGAATGGAATGGCGACAGTGATAATTTTTGTCGGATGGGGACTTCAACCTGGATTTCTCGCATATCGTGAGCTATCACCTTACTATTCTTCTGTCCGAGCACGTGTAGAAACGTGGTGGGTGACATATGGAAGTTTTGGTCTGGCAGTGAGTCGTACACGGATCAGAAGGCGACCGCTGGCAATAAGCGGAGATCCTGATTCGAGTACCGGTCAGGAACAAATTTTCATTGCCATTCCATTCTACAGCAGATGGTTGTCCGTATTCTCAATTCCCAATACATTTAATGTGTATATCTTCTTTTCACGGTTACAGTTCTCCTCTCACATTCTTGCAGACAGGGAAAGAAACTAGGCTGCCTTTTTTTGATAGAACGAAAGTCGGAGGGACGTCTTGGCCACTCAGTGGACAGCTATCCGACGCGTACTGAATTATATCTTAGCGCCCGGAGTTTTCGCAATCTAGTCCAGAAGAGAGCAGCCCTAAATGGATTGCTACACAAAGCAAAAACTATTTCTGACGAGGACCACGGAGATTCCGAAACGTGCTTTGAAAGAACGGCCAAGGTTCACGCGTTATCAAGTCGGCGTACTCCAAGAAAAGTAAACGTGAAAATATTGAACATTCCCGTGATGAGCCACCGATTGGATTCCATCCTTTCTGCAGCGCTACATCCAGCAAAATAGGCGGCGTCCTGGGAAGACGAGGTATAAGACCTGTTTCCCAACCTCCTAAGAAGATAAAGTAGACGCTACGTCCTGGACCCCTGGGATTTATAACACTCCTTGTGATTGCTGAGGCAATTATCCACTGGCGCTACTGTAGCGATCAGTGAGACATTTATGTTTCAGTCGGAAATCGTAAGTAAACGCAGGTAAATGTAAGGACGTAACAGAGTGGCAAAATCTGGCAACTGTGTTTGGTCTATGGTGTGTGAAGTTGATGGATCTGTTGGTGTTTCGAGACGGACTTTTCAACGTATTTACGAGCCGTAGTGTAACACGTGGCCACGAAACACGACGTCAGAACTGTGGTTGAAAAATATCCTGACTAAGAGGGACCGGAGAAGCCTTTCACTGCTTGTAAACCAAATTCGCTTCCAAACACGACAGGAACTGCTACAGGCATTGAACGAAGTTCCATACCTGTTAGCGAGAACACTGCGGCGGCAACTGCATGCAATGAACATTTGGAGTCGATCACGCGCACGAGGCCGTTCATCACACAGGCACATAAAAACGACTGCATCCAAGTTCATAGGACCGGAAGGGTGTGTGAATGGATTTCTGAACGCTCTCCCGCCCCATTACATCTCGACTGGCGTGCAAAATCACCTGACTGGAACCCCACAGAAAATCTATGGGACATGTCGGAACAGCGGGAAAAACGCCGACGTCAGCATTCCCAGGCGTTGGCGGTACTGCATTCAGTAACCTGGATGCGACATACCTTCCAAACATTTTGAACTTACTTCCTAGCCGAATACAAGCGGTTATCAGGAGCAGGGCACGAATTAGGTGGAACGAAATGATGTTGTTGCTAACTATTTATCTGGGTGACTAATTTTTTTGGCCGGTGAGTTTGTGATGATGAAGAGGGAATGGAGAGACTGAAACCTGGTGCCGGCATGAAGCCTACTCCTCTCTAACAGCACCGAGGATGCCACCGACCTTACCGTCCCCGTCCGACAGATGGATTACTATCAACAGTGGCAGAGTACATTTTATCCTCCACCGGGATTCGAACCGAGTCGAGCTCCACAGCACAGGTGTGCGTTACCGCCTTAGGCCACGGAGGCGGATTGGCTACACTCAAATTAAAGACGCCAAAATTTTTTCTCATGTAATTCTCTATGTGTCTGGGATGTCACGTCACTCCGTTTCCTTTTGAAATTTACGAGTTGCACCCACGATGGTGGCTTCTAAAATGTCCCCCATGTAGATAACATAAGGTTACCGGTCCTGACCCTCCCCCTCTCACACCTCCCATATGATACTACTAGACTTTAAATTTTTGAATTTTAGAAGGGTGGTTCCAGACCTAGAACGTACCCTGCATATACTGTGTTTGTAGACGAACCACTCGCTAAATATTTGTTCATCTACACCTACATTTACATGATTACTCTGCAGTTCCCAACTAAGTACGTGTGAGAGGGTTGATGGAAACACCTTTAACCTACTTCTCTATCGTTGCACTCTCGAACAGAGCGCGGGAAATACGAGCACTTAAGTCTTTTCGTGCGAGCTCTGACTTCTCTTATTTTAATATGACGATCATTTCTCCCTATGTAGGTTGGGACCAACAAAATATTTTCACACTATGAGGAGAAAGCTGGTGACTGAACGTTTATGAGAAGGTCCTGCCCCAGCGAAAACCGCCTTTGTTTTAATGACTGCCGTCCCAGGTCGTGTATCATATCCGTGGAACTCTCTACTCTATTTCGCGATAATACAAGACGAGATGCACTTCTTAAAACATTTTCGATGTCCTCCGTCAGTCTTATGTAAAACGAATCGCACACTGCACAGCAGTACTCAAGAAGAGGGCGGACCAGAGAAGCGTAAGCAGTGTCTTTAGTAAACCTGTTAAATTTTGTAAATGTCCTGCCAATAAATCGCACCCTTTGGTTTGCCTTCCCCACAACATTATCTAACTGATCGTTCCAATTTAAGTTACTCGCAATTGTAATCCATAAAAATTTAGTAAACGTTATATTTGTGAGATTTATCGCCTAACTGAAATTTCGCGATTCTTTTAAGTGCTTAAGTGGATAACTTTAAAGTCAACTTACACTTTTTGCACCATACAGGCATCTTGTCTAAATCATTTTGCAATTCGTTTTGATCAGCCGATGATATTACATGGCGGTAAATGACAACATCATCTGCAAACATTCTGAGAGGTATCCTCAGATTGTCTCCTACACCGTTTATGTAGATCACGAACAACAGAGGGTCTACTACACTTCTTTGGGGAACGCAAAATATTACTTGTTTTACTCGAGAACTTTCCGTTAATTATTTCGATCTATGACTTTTCTGACAGGAAATCTCGAATCCAGTCACACAACTGAGATGATATTCCGCAGAAATACGGTTTAAATCTTTTTTACTCTAGTTCCTGAAATTGATTCTTGCGGGGTTCACAGCCTCAGCGTGTTTTTGACAATGAAAACATGGTCAAAGTAGGCTGTATTCAATATATTATCCGTGGAATTCCCAAGTTTCAACCGTGGGCCCCTTTCAAGCACTTATCTTAATTATGTACAGGTTGGTCCATTGATCATGACCGGCGCTATTGTTGGCCCACTAGATGGCGTTGCCATAGGTCAAACGGATCCCATCAGCGTTTTTTAAAATAGGAACCCCTATTTTTGTTACATATTCGTGTAGTACGCAAATAAATATGAATGTTTTATTTGGACCACTTTTTTCGCTTTGTAATAGATGACGCTGTAATAGTCACAAAAATTTGGCTCACAATTTTAGACGAACAGTTGGTAACTGGTAGGATTTTTAAATTAAAATGCAGAACGTAGGTACGTTTGAACATTTTATTTCGGTTGTTCCAAAGTGATACATGTACCTTTGTGAACTTATCATTTTTGAGAACGCATGCTGTTACAGCCTAATTACCTGTAAATACCACATTAATGCAATAAATGCTCAAAATGATGTCCATCAACCTCAATGCATTTGGCAAAACGTGTAACGACATTCCTCTCAACAGCGAGTAGCTCGCCTTCCGTAATGTTCGCACATGCATTGACAATGCGCTGACGCATGTTGTCAGGCGTTGTCGGTGGATCACGATAGTAAATATCCTTCAACTTTCCCGACAGAAAGAAATCCGGGGACGTCAGATCCGGTGAACGTGCGGGCCATGGTATGGTGCTTCGAAGACCAATCCACCTGTCACGAAATATGCTATTCCATACTGCTTCAACCGCACGCGAGCTATGTGCCGGACATCCATCATGTTGGAAGTACATCACCATTCTGTCATACAGTGAAACATCTTGTACTAACATCGGTAGAACATTACGTAGGAAATCAGCATACATTGAGCCATTTAGATTGCCATCGATAAAATGGGGGCCAATTATCCTTCCTCCCATAATGCCGCACTATATATTAACCCGTCGCTGATGGGTCGCTGATGTTCCACTTGTCGCACCCATCGTGGATTTTCCGTTGCCCAATAGTGCATATAATGCCGGTATACGTTACCGCTATTGGTGAATGACGCTTCGTCGCTAAAGAGAACGCGTGCAAAAAATCTGTCATCGTCCCGTAATTTCTCTTGTACCCAGCGACAGAGCTGTGAACGACGTTCAAAATCGTCGGTATGCAATTCCTGGTGCATAGAAATATGGTACGGGTGCAATCGATGTTGATGTAGCATTCTCAACACCGACGTTTTTGAGATTCCCGATTCTCACGCAATTTGTCTGCTACTGACGTGCATATTAGCCGCTAAAGCAGCTAAAACACGTACTTCGGCATCATCATTTGTTGCAGGTCGTGGTTGGCGCCTCACATGTGGCTGAACACTTCCTGTTTCCTTAAATAACGTAACTATCTGGCGAGCGGACTGGGCACATGAATGATGTCATCCAGGATACCGAGCAGCATACATAGCACACGCCCGTTGGGCATTTTGATCACAATAGCCATACATCAACACAATATCGACCATTTCCGCAATTGGTAAAAGGTCCGTTTTAACACGGGTAATGTATCACGAAGCAAATACCGTCCGCACTGGCGGAATGTTACGTGATACCACGTACTTATACGTTTGTGACTATTACAGCGCCATCTGTTACAAAGCGAAAAAAGTGGTCCAACTAAAACATTCATATCTGTTTAGGTACTACACGAATATGTAATAAAAATGGGGGTTCCTATTTTAAAAAACGCAGTTGATATCCGTTTGACCCATGGCAGCACCATATAGCTGGCCAACCATAGCGCCATCTGGTTTCCCCCTTCATGCTAGACGAGTTTCGTTCTCTGTAGTTTTTTCGTTTGATGCTTATTTCATGAGATATTTGGCCCGGTCAGTATCTCTGTATATATTGTTTCCGACATGTACTAAAGAACTCATAGAATTTTGAACCAGCAGCCACTCTGAGTTAACACAAGGAGGAACTAAACACAGTGGCTGCAAGTGGGCATTGATTTAAATCAATGAAGAACGTTGAAAATTTGTGCGGGACGGGGATTCGTACCAGAGTCTATTTCTTTCTACGCAGGTGCGCGGACCAGCTTCATTTCGCAAGCTGATACACCGCTGGCATATGTGGACAAACACTATGTATACTCATCCACATGAACTAGTGATGTTTTACAGTGGTCAACTGCACGGATAAAAAATGGATAAATACAGCTTACCTGAACGATGTTTTCACTCTCAACATTTGCTACCCTTGACAAAAAACGAGTGAACAACGGGACTCACAAACAATGGACGCCACCACGAGCAGAGAATGGGCAGGCTGACTGCTAAGCCGATAACGAGGCCAGCGGTTGGGCCTCACGCAGGACCGGCGGCTGAAGGACCATCGAATCGATTCGAGTAGTCGTTTGGGAAACGAATGGGTCCAGCAGTGTCTGCCTGGGAAACCTTTTTAGACTTGAGCTGCGTCGTCATAATTGCCAACCCACTCCCGGGTCTCCATGCGAGTTGCCCCAATTTCTTCACAAGTCACTTCTCCAGGCAAGCTATGTCCCACTGGTCCACGAAAAATTACATCTGTTCTTGTTGTGCTATATCGCCACCCCGCTTACGATATTACCTAATGCCTAGAAAACAGTACTAATTTGCCTCACCCAAAAGCAGACTGATTAAGTAAGACTGTATTTATGCGAATCTAATGTACATATTTTTCTTACCACATCCAGTATTCTAAATTGGGGTGTGCATAAGATTCTATGACGCATTACATTCAAGTACAAACATGAATCCGTCGGTCACCGCAGCGTTATTGAAGTTTAAATATTGTTCCTTATGTCACAATTCATTGTTGTAATTGTCACATTATTGCTGCCCTATTAATGCGTAGTGTATTTTTATTGGTAGTCACGAAATGGGAGGCAAGCAGAGAAGAACATCGTATGATGTCACTTTCCAGCGTGAAGTAATTCTTTACGTTAAAAAAATATGGTATCGGGAGAGCTCAAAACACTACCGTCCGCTACTGCTATACCATAACCTCGAAGCTGGAGGCAGTTTGTAAAATAGAACTATTTTGTTAGAGTAATTATGGTATAAAGCAACAGAGCAGTGTTACCCTCTGAGAGGAATTTTGTTATGTTGACCGTGTTGTACCTAACGGAGGTCGCTTGTCGGAAGTGAAAGTCAGAATTACGTAAATATTTAAACAGTAATAAACAATATTTTACCTAGCTACACTGTTCAAAGAATAAAGAAAACCTAATTGGGCAAGAGAATGATTAGCATTCTTGTTTAAGAAAATAGGTATGATTAACTTCAACGAACAAACACAACCTATATTTTGCCACACGCGAGTGCAATGAACTCTGATGCCTGCATATGTTCACGGTTAAGATTGGAATCTGACAGAGTAGGACAGACTATCTGCATAAATATAACAGATAACGGAACACACTATTATTTTCAGGGCTTATTCAAACCGAATACGTTTTATAAAATTACTATCAATATTCACTGCAGAATCATAAATTGGACATAGGTTAAGTATTATTTTTCAAACGCTTTCCGAGTTTATAAATGTAGTTCACTGCAAAATTATGAACTGGTCACAGGTTGAGTCTCTCTCAGTTAAATACTTTACTAATTAAAATGAAAGTTAATTGGAATTCACTAACAGGTTACTTCTCACTATCGTTTGAATATAGGAATTATTGTTTTCATAAATAATGGTCTTTCTATTTAATTGTTATTTATCGTGAGCATAAAGGATAACCTGTGGATCCTATTACACTATTAATATGCACTTTCATTACCCAAAAGAAACAAGTACTTAGCAAGCGTGAGTATATAACTTTCCACTATTGCAGTTTTCCACTTTTACTACAGTGAGACACAATGTTGAGAAATCTGCAAGAAACTGACTCACCTTTTAGAATTTACTACAGGCAGCACTATGTTCATTAACTGAGCAAAACTTTATAAGCCTCAGTTTTAAGAACATTTAATCTTTAAAAGAAACAGCAAATTGTCTTTATTACCACAGTCTTCTACTTTCAAGTAAATGATTAAATAGGTGACTTTGAAACTCCACAAAACTTTAAATTGGACTGTTTCCATCACTGGGAGGCTTTCACAAAGCTACATTTACTACCTCCCACAATTTCACTAAATCCACAGTAAATCTGAATACTCCCTTCTTACCAAAGATCAAACAACATTATTTGATTAAATATTTGGCTTTGAGGCTTCCAGTTTTTTCGCAAACTAGGACACTCGCAAGTCATAGTTCAAATGGAGAGAAACCTGAGAGGTGTTGTGATAGGGAAAAAATCAAGGTAGGTACATAAATTCAGTTATAAGTTTCTTTATATTTGTGCGCACTAAAACATCCAATGAGCTGATCCTTCACTGTAGATTACTATAGCACTCCTTTACAGTGATTGCGCAATGTGGTGGCAACTGCATGTTGGTAGGTGGCTTTGCAGGTAGAATTGCTGGACTCTGTCATTTCTTGGTGGCGATGATAGACATCAATTCCAGAATAGTTCCAGCTCTTTATCCATCCATCCGAGGTATTGGAAAGCGGCAGGAAAAGTCTCTCTCGTAACCAGCTCAATATACAACTTTTACATGGGCAGTGCACAGTTTGGTAGCTCGTTCCCGACTGACTCTTGGTTCCACCTTTTCCACCTACCCAACCGCAATTTGCGCGCGCTACACAGTTCCGTTCCCGAGGGGAACCACAACAACTTTTACATAAAAATTAGCTGAGAACCCTAATTGAAGGTCAGCAGTTTATATAACAGCAAACAAACATTTTAAGTAAAACAGGACATTTGCACATATTAGTATTTTTACAAAAAATTATTCGCTCAAATTCCAAATGTATACTGTAAGTTCTGTTTCCCTCCAATCGAGACAAAGAGTATAAATGACAGATATACTACACTGGATAGAATCAAACCATGACATCAAAGTTTTTACAAAGAAAGGAGTATACTATTTTGTGTTATCGATTGAATCCAACAACCTTTACAGATACTCAATGTTATAACATTAAACCATAACAAAAAGGCAAAATAAATCCGTACAGCATTAGAGCTATGGTGTTACAGGCTGAACGAAAGTTCAATATAGCTGAGAATAACGTTCGCTTACACAGAAACGGAAATCGGGATAATGTGTAACTACCGCTGCTAGAAAGAAATTCGCTGGCACTCGCAAAGGAAGACATCCTGATGTTAATGTAAGAGTTTTGGAGTTCGTCCGTCAGAGGAGTAAGAACAGGCAGTTTGTCAGTGGTGACGCCATAAGGAACAAAACAAAGAGATGGCTGCAGTTCTTAATACACCGAGACAAGAGTTCAAGGCTAGCCGTGGATGGGTTATCGCTTTATGAAACGGGTGGGCTTATCTCTATGACGCCGAAGAACTGTACGCCGAAAGCTTCCACAGGATTTTGAGAAAGAACTTAGAGAATTTCAAAGGTATGTCATCACTCTTCGGAAACACGTTTTCTCGACGAGCCAGTTTCGATTCACATGCCACGTAATTACACGGCTGGTGAGAAGGGTACAAAAGATATCACCATCAAAACATAATGGCGTGAAAAACAGCGCGGAACTATAATGCTGGCAATCACAGCAGATGGCCGCATACGTCCCCCTTCCTTCATCTTCAAACAAGCAGGAAACAAGCCTCCAGATCCCTAAAAATGAAAAACAGCTCCCTTATGACGTCATAGTTCGAAATCAAGAGAAGTGATGGGTGACTGAAATTTAAACGCTTGAGTGGCTCCAAAACGTATGCGAACTCCGTCCTGATGGGCTGACCAAACTACCATCAATGCTTTGTCTTGATGCATTTCGTGGTCATCTCGCTGACAACGTAAAGAAGAAGATACATGGCCTATCCCACGACCTTGTTATTACTCCTGGAGGAATGACCACTGTGTCACAGCTCCAGGATGCTTTTCTACTTCTTGTACTGTTCCTGAATATAACCTCAGAAAGGTTTGTTTGTACTAAAGTATACTTTAGCATAAAGAAACCTTTCAAAGGTTAAGTTCAGGAACAGTACTAGAAGTGGAAAAGCATCGAAGCATCAATGATCGTACCATGACTCAAGAAATTCTGCGTTTCAAATACTCTGGACGGCAGTGAAGATGGTGCGCTCTGGAACGACACCGAGGATGATTCGCAAAGAGGAAATGTGTTTTCGATGTGGAATCTTCCAAGGATACCAGTAATGATGGTATTAGTAAATATTGATCAGTAACGCCTGTAATTTCGGTATGTTTGTTTGCATGTCTTGCAGATACTAATGTTTGGTTCAAATGGCTCTGAGCACTATGGGACTCAACTGCTGAGGTCATTAGTTCCCTAGAACTTAGAACTACTTAAACCTAACTAACCTAAGGACATCACAAACATCCATGCCCGAGGCAGGATTCGAACCTGCGACCGTAGCGGTCTTGCGGTTCCAGACTGCAGCGCCTTTAACCGCACGGCCACTTCGGCCGGCATACTAATGTTTGACGTTCTTTTCTAATAATGACTTTGTTACTTATGTATGTATGTATGTATTAAAATTGGGCACCTACAAACGACGGAGAGGCTTCGTACCCGCCGTATCCCTCAGTGGTTCACAACCCCACAACAGGCCACAGCAGTCCACCCACCCCACTGCCGCCGCACACCGAGCCCACGGTTACAGTGCGGTTCAGCCCCCAGTGAACCCCGTCGGGTACGTCTCATACCAGACGAGTGTTGCCCCAAGTGTTTGCGTGGTAGAATAATTATGGTGTACGCGTACGTGGAAACAGTGTTTGCGCAGCAATCGCGGACACAGTGTTACTGAGGCGGAATAAGGGGAACTAGCCTGCATTTTCCGAGGCAGATGGAAAACCGCCTTAAAAACCATCCACAGGCTGGCCGGCACACCGGACCTCGGAACTAATCTGCCGAGGAATTCGCGTCGGGGACCGGCACGCCTTCCCGCTCGGACAGCAGCGAGTTAGACCGCGCCATTAGACACTTTGTTACTTAACAGTGGGTCACTGACGAATGTTGTTGTTTTCATAGTTCATGTGTTCATCCATTGTTGTGTAAAATAAATTTAGCTTACTAGTGATGCACCAACAGACTCTTTAATTATGATTCTAATTTTTAAACTTTGGGTGTGCACTGAATTTGATGGAGCATTCGATTCCCGTAAATACGGCACACCTACGAGCGAAGGCACGGAGAAATGTTCTGTGTTGAAGAGAATGAGCTCTTGTCGAAACGCCGATTGAAGAAAGTTCTGTGTGACCAGTGACTCAGCTGTAGTTATGCCTTGGTCCGGTTGTAGTGTGAAAGACGAAAGTTGGATGGTCATGGTGAGAAAGATCAGTACATTTGGTATCGGAAAATATCTGGTTCCTGCGCTGCTTTTCCTACTCCAAGCAGACAATATGTTCTAGGTGTGTCACCAAAAAATGGTTCAAATGGCTCTGAGCACTATGGTACATAACATCTATGGTCATCAGTCCCCTAGAACTTAGAACTACTTAAACCTAACTAATCTAAGGACATCACACAACACCCAGTCATCACGAGGCAGAGAAAATCAGGTGTGTTACCACGTGAAGGGTGTACCAGGGGTACACCCTTAGATTCCGCTGTTTCGCTTACAGCTCTGCATCGACGCGACGAATCTTTGCGAGTAGCATTCGTTTCCCGTCGTCCGTTTTGCACGCAGCGCGGAAGCACGTGGCCTGCCGTTGCCACAGCCACCACCACGGGGTACGAACGCTCTGTGGGGTGGGCAGCAGGTGAGTGGCAGGCCACCTGGCTGAGGAAGCAAGGACTGTGTACAGCTTCGTCGCGACGTGGTGGCAGGGATTGGAATGGATCCAAAAATTATAATTTCTTTTTAACTGTCGATTTTGCTTGTTTCCTGTTGTGTTGTAGACGACCTGAGATTCCCCAAGCAGTACCACAGCGCCTCTGTATGATAATTAAACCAGGGACGCAAACTCGTGACTGTACTAGTGGGCGGACTTCTGGTTCAGTGCAATTTCTGTATTGGCCGCGACGCCAGGAGGGGGGAGAGAGGTGGCCCGGCATCGTTCCACCCACAGCAAAGCCCCGCCCCCCCCCCCTTCCCCCCGCCGCTCCTGCCCCTCCACTGCCTACTCCCTGGCACTATTTTTTGTCAGCACGGTGAGTGGACATGGGTCGTAACGTGGAGCGATTGAATCGAGAAAAATCACGGTTCTTATCAGGGATCGAACCTGGATTCTAGAGTGGCCTAATCTAGTACACCACCATCTAGAACACCACGACCGCGAGTGTGATTACGTATAACGAACTCCGTAGCCCAGATGCCAATGGAAAGTCTGTTCCGTAATCGACTGCGAGAAAAGAGGCCTTTTGGGATCATTGTGAGAAAAGCCTTCACTCATTATAGGGGCAATGCATTCAGGTTCAAGGCCAGGGCCAAAATAGGGGATCCCGCAGGCTCTTAAAAACGGGCAGCTTATTTTTTGAATTGACTGGTTAAGGGAAGAATAACATCTCAGGAGCCGGCCGCTGTGGTCGAGCGGTTCTAGGCGCTTCAGTCCGAAACCGCGCTGCCGCTACAGTCGCAGGTTCGAATCCTGCCTCCGCCATGGATATGTGTGATATGCTTAGGTTAGTTAGGTTTAAGTAGTTCTAAGTCCAGGGGACTGTTGACCTCAGATGTTAAGTCGCATAGTGCTCAGAGCCATTTGAACCATTTGCATCTCATGTTATACGAAGGGCGTTCACTAAGTAACATAAAATATTTCTTCCCTAGCCAAGTATGACTGACAAAATGCGGAATTTGTTGTGGGAGATCGCTGAATCCTCGCTACAGTCCCTGTAGTTACGTGAGTTCAGACAGCTAGCAGCACTATATGCAGCCTTGAGAATAGTGTTCAAGCAGAGATCTGTCATTGAGTTTCTTTTGGTGGAAAACGAGATATTCATGCGCGCTTGCAGAATGTCTACGGAGATTTGGCAGTGAATAGAAGCTCGGTTAGTCGTCCGGGGAGACATCTCTCATTATCACAACAAGGTGATGCGAACTTCCGTGCTCTGGCCGGCTGCACACAGGTGTGACTCCTGCAATGTAGGAATGTGGAGGACACTCTGTTGAGATGATCGACAGATCTCAACCAAACTCCTCAGTGCACAACTGGACGTCCCTTTTGCTGGTGCTGACACACTCGTCCACCTGTTATGATACTCAGAGGTGTGTGCCCGCTTGGGAAATTGCCACCGAACAGAAGATCATTAAGTGCAACATAGGACCGTCTGTGCGGAGCTTCTTGCACGTTGCGAGGCTGATGGGACAATTTTCTGATGAACACCGTCACAGGCGATGAATCATGAGTTCATCACTTCGAGCAGGAAACAAAATGGTAATTCACGGAGTGTCGCCGCATGACCTCTCCTCCGAAGAAAAAGTTTCAAAGCCGCTCTCTCAGCCGGCCAAGTCACGTCGTGTCTTCAGGGGCTCTGAAGGGGTCGTTCTGTTCGATGTCCTCCCTCATGGTGCAGTATCAACTCTGATGCTACCCCCAGGAAACTGAAGAAACGACTTGAGCATGTTCGTCGTGTAATAAAATCGGTTATGGTCGGATAAATGTAATAACCGATCTAGGATCATATGAAATGATCGATTGCAAATTGAAGACTCGAAACCCAGAAATCCACCACCACATAGCTAGAAGAAACTGTTTAAACGTCAACTTATACAAGCAGTTAATGTAATCACAAAGATGGTTATTGACTTCTCAAAGAGATAAACAGTGATTAGTATTTTATTTATGAAATGTGTGTTCCAAAGACGATTTTGCACAATTAGATCAACGTATGATAGTAATTTATTTGCTACATGTTGTTAGAGGTAAATATTTGTCTATTGAGTGGTCAGTAGTACGAGTTGCAAGTGCGAGGAAGGACCTGTTTGCATCTTGCATGCCACTGAGTTGTATTGATAAATGAAATGACTGAAAATATAATAGTTAATCACCACAAACTCCACCAGTGTTCATATGACATAGTAGAAGAAACCCAAACGTCTCCTAGACTAGCATAAAAGTTGTACCGAAAAATCGATTACGCACCTCCAACTTACAATAAAGAAGAGGGATAAGAGATGAGGTTTTATTAAAACTACTTTTTCAAATTCTGCAGTTGCTTCCTCTCTCTGCAGTGTGTCACTATCTCACCGCGGCAAGCGCTGTGAAAGTGTGACCAGCCACCCAAATTAGTGACTTACTTCAGACTTAACAAATCAGCTTTGGGCTGCATGAGGATGGTGACGGTCGGAGTCGCCACAATAACGCCGACGAACTTTTCTTTCTACACGACAAAGCAAGGCCGCACACGAGTTTGAGACGCGACAGGAACTCAGAAAATTTCGTTGGAATGTTAATTCTTCATCCATCCTGCAGTCGGGATCTCTCACCTTCCGACTTCCGTCTGTTCAGCCCAGTGAAGGATGCACTCCGCGATAAGCGGTACGTCGAGAGTGGGGAAGTTATTGATGCTGCAAGACGTCAACTCTGAGAGCGGTGTCGTACGGGCACACAGGCAACACAAGCCCGTCCCACTGCACGGAGATTATGTCGAGAAAATAGGGTCCTGTAGCCAAAAGTGTGAAGAATAATAGCCGGCCGGGGTGGCCGAGTGGTTCTAGGCGCTACAGTCTGGAACCGCGCGACCGCTACGGTCGCAGGTTGGAATCCTGCCTCGGGCATGGATGTGTGTGATGTCCTTAGGTTAGTTAGGTTTAAGTAGTTGTAAGTTCTAGGGGACTGATGACCTCAGAGGCTAAGTCCCATAGTGCTCTGAACCATTTGAACCGTTTTTTTTAAGAATAATATTGTGTACTCTATCCTGAATGAAACGAACCTGCTTTTAGACGAAAGAATGTGTTGCATTGCATATTGAACGTCCCTCGTAGTTTTAAAGTCAAATTTTACGAGATTTTAAATGGCCACCCACGGTTCATTAGGTTTTACACAGGTGGCTCTAAGCGGAGGTATTTTATCAGCCGCTCTGTCGTGTTCGACAACACTCTTCTTAGGATAGGGTTCCCACAGCAGTTTTCACTGCATTTTGTACAACTGTGTGCTGCTATCCTGAGGCCACTGCAACAGATGAGATGACTTCTTGGGAGGAACTTCCTGATATACTCAGATTCGCAATGTGCTCTTCTTGCTGTAGGTCAGACGGTGCAATAAGTTGCAGGACTGTCAACTGTTCTTAGAAAATTTCCTGTTGGGTTGCAGAACACAAAGGCATACGAGGAAATGAAAAAGATTATGCTTCTGCTAAAGCTGCTCACTCCCATTCCCATACTGATCCCTGTTCGGTTGTTACCACATACATGACCATGTGTTGGAGGGAGGCTCAGTGGTTGACGTTAGGAACAGTACTCTGAGGTAGCAAAAGTCATTGTGTAGTATTACGCACATACACTTGCGAGCCAAAAACATTATGACCTCCTGCTTAATAGTTTCTTTGCCCGTCTTTAGAACGAAATAGATCACTACTTCTTCGTACCACGCATCCGACACTTTGTTAGTACGTTTGTGGAAGTATGCGACATTAGATGTCTATGCACAGTGCATGTAATTTGCATAAAAAACGCGCCGCTGATTTGCGGAGGCGGTTATGATGCCCGATAGCGACCCAGATGGGTTCCATAGGATTTACACCAGGCGACTTTGGTTTCCGAGACATCAAAGTGAGATCACTGTAATGTAGCTGAAACCACTGTAGCACGGTTCTGGCTCCGAGTCACGGACAGCTATATTGCTGAAATACGAAATCGCCTTTGGCCAAGACATCAAGCATGAAGGGATGCAGGAGGTTGGCAGCTTGTCAGCGTGTCTTCGATCATTACCACAGGTCCCTTGCGAGCGCAGTAGAATGTCTCCAGTAGCACAATACTGCTCCCACCAGTCTGCGTCCGCGGTTTTGAACACCCGTTCGCCTCGGTGAAGGAGTTTCTGGAGACGACCATCGACTATGCGTAGCAGAAATGTGATTCACTCGAAGAGCCGACACGTCCCGTTGATCGGCGGTCGAATCTCGCTGGTCCGGTGTCCACCTCAATCGTAACCGACGACGTCGTTGGGTGAACGTGCCGAAACGTAGGGATGGTCTGCTGCGGAGCTCCATGATCAACAATGTGCGACGAACTGTGTGCCCCGAAACACTTGTGCGTGCATCAAACCGTGCTCTTTCGATTGAGATGCCACAGATCACCATCTACCCTACTTTACACAGCAGTCAAGCCTCCGAATCAGAACGTTCTGTGAAGAGTCGTGAACGCCCAATCATTTAGCGTCTAGTTGTAATTTCATTGCTATTCTACTTCTTTCAGTAGATGATAACGACTGCAGCGCATGTACATTCGACCAGCCTCGCCGTTTTCGAGATACTCTTTCACAGTCTCTGCGTAATAATAATCTGCCCTATGTCAAAATCGCTTATCTCGATGGATTTCCCCATTTGCAGCCCACATCTTCGCTAGAGTGACCTCCGTCCGTGACTGCTCCGCTTGCATACCTTTGTTAAAACGTCACGTGCCCTCAACGCCACTAGGTGGCGTCCAACTTGGCGGTGGGCAGCTCGGCTTACGCAAAGTATAAAAGGGTAGTACATTGGCATGGCTGTCATTTTTACTCAGCTGACTCCTCTGAAAGGGTTTCCGACGTGATTATGGCCGTACGACGCGAATTAACAGACTTTGAACGCCTAGTTGTAGTTGGATCTAGACGCCTGGGACATTCGACTTCGTATATCGTTAGGGAATTCAGTATTCCGAGATCCATACTGTCAGCGAGAGTGTGTCGAGAATAAACTGCCGACTTTTTGCGTACGCCAACCGAACGAAGCGTTGCAGCGCATGCGGGTCAGTAGGTAGTCCAATAAATTCTCATAGAATTTCTTCATAGTCTATTTGATTTAGACACATACATGCAGCAACATCTGATTCGATTATGCCAACAAAATCTCAACACCGCAAACTGCTCAAGATGGCTGACTCACAACCGCATTAGAAAAGTTACATCGGAACAGCTTTGTAACAAAAGAGGCTATGCTTTTTTACTGGTTAATGTCGATATCCGGTTGGCACGTACTCGATGTGCGTGTATGGGGCATTGATAAGTCAGAATCTCATTATAAAAGGGACATAGTATGTATATACTGACACCTGTATATCCAGAGACTTCGCATCGTTCTTTTTTCCAGTGTGTGTGGAGATCAGTTTACTTCCCTTTGTTTGGGCACACGATGTTACAGACAAGCTTAAGCCAGGGCAATAGTAACCTTGTATTGGTATTATACACTCCTGGAAATGGAAAAAAGAACACATTGACACCGGTGTGTCAGACCCACCATACTTGCTCCGGACATTGCGAGAGGGCTGTACAAGCAATGATCACACGCACGGCACAGCGGACACACCAGGAACCGCGGTGTTGGCCGTCGAATGGCGCTAGCTGCGCAGCATTTGTGCACCGCCGCCGTCAGTGTCAGCCAGTTTGCCGTGGCATACGGAGCTCCATCGCAGTCTTTAACACTGGTAGCATGCCGCGACAGCGTGGACGTGAACCGTATGTGCAGTTGACGGACTTTGAGCGAGGGCGTATAGTGGGCATGCGGGAGGCCGGGTGGACGTACCGCCGAATTGGTCAACACGTGGGGCGTGAGGTCTCCACAGTACATCGATGTTGTCGCCAGTGGTCGGCGGAAGGTGCACGTGCCCGTCGACCTGGGACCGGACCGCAGCGACGCACGGATGCACGCCAAGACCGTAGCATCCTACGCAGTGCCGTAGGGGACCGCACCGCCACTTCCCAGCAAATTAGGGACACTGTTGCTCCTGGGGTATCGGCGAGGACCATTCGCAACCGTCTCCATGAAGCTGGGTAACGGTCCCGCACACCGTTAGGCCGTCTTCCGCTCACGCCCCAACATCGTGCAGCTCGCCTCCAGTGGTGTCGCGACAGGCGTGAATGGAGGGACGAATGGAGACGTGTCGTCTTCAGCGATGAGAGTCGCTTCTGCCTTGGTGCCAATGATGGTCGTATGCGTGTTTGGCGCCGTGCAGGTGAGCGCCACAATCAGGACTGCATACGACCGAGGCACACAGGGCCAACACCCGGCATCATGGTGTGGGGAGCGATCTCCTACACTGGCCGTACACCACTGGTGATCGTCGAGGGGACACTGAATAGTGCACGGTACATCCAAACCGTCATCGAACCCATCGTTCTACCATTCCTAGACCGGAAAGGGAACTTGCTGTTCCAACAGGACAATGCACGTCCGCATGTATCCCGTGCCACCCAACGTGCTCTAGAAGGTGTAAGTCAACTACCCTGGCCAGCAAGATCTCCGGGTCTGTCCCCCATTGAGCATGTTTGGAACTGGATGAAGCGTCGTCTCACGCGGTCTGCACGTCCAGCACGAACGCTGGTCCAACTGAGGCGCCAGGTGGAAATGGCATGGCAAGCCGTTCCACAGGACTACATCCAGCATCTCTACGATTGTCTCCATGGGAGAATAGCAGCCTGCATTGCTGCGAAAGGTGGATATACACTGTACTAGTGCCGACATTGTGCGTGCTCTGTTGCCTGTGTCTATGTGCCTGTGGTTCTGTCAGTGTGATCATGTGATGTATCTGACCCCAGGAATGTGTCAATAAAGTTTCCCCTTCCTGGGACAATGAATTCACGGTGTTCTTATTTCAATTTCCAGGAGTGTATGTCGTTCGGTCGTTATTAGTTTCTGTTTTCATTTCATTCAGATGGTTACTTTCTTTTACATATGGGGATCTATTGCGTTTTTTATAGTCTCACTTGTTCGAGAGATTTTTCCGCGTGGGCATAGAACTTACGAGATAAATTTTCTGCTTACATGCCATGTACCACAGAATCGCTTTATTACCTATTTGTAGTCGATTCGTAGGGAGGGTACTGTATGTATTGTGGTTGTTGTGTTGTGGTGTTCAGTCCTGAGACTGGTTTGATGCAGCTCTCCATGCTACTCTATCTTGTGCAAGGTGCTTCACCTCCCAGTACGTACTGCAACCTACATCCTTCTGAATCTGCTTAGTGAATTCATCTCTTGGTCTCCCTCTGCGATTTTTACCCTCCACGCTGCTCTCCAATACTAAATTGGTGATCCCTTGATGCCTCAGAACATGTCTTGCCAACCGATCCCTTCTTCTAGTCAAGTTGTGCCACAAACTCCTCTTCTCCCCAATTCTATTCAGTACCTCCTCATTAGTTATGTGATCAACCCATCAAATCTTCAGCATTCTCCTGTAGCACCACATTTCGAAAGCTTCTATTCTCTTCTTGTCCGAACTATTTATCGTCCATGTTTCACTTCCATAGATGGCAACACTCCACACAAATACTTTCAGAAACGACGACACTTAAATCTATACTCGATGTTAACAAATTTCTCTTCTTCGGAAACGCTTTTCTTGCCATTGCCAGTCTACATTTTATATCCTCTCTACTTCGACCATCATCAGTTATTTTGGTCCCCAAATAGCAAAACTCCTTTACTAATTTAAATGTCTCATTCCCTAATGTAATTCCCTCAGCATCACCCGAGTTAACTCGACTACATTCCATTATCCTCGTGTTGCTTTTGTTGATTTTCATCTTATATCCTCCTCGCAAGACACTGTCCATTCTTTTCAACTTCTCTTCCAAGTCCTTTGCTGTCTCTGACAGAATTACAATGTCATCGGTGAACCTTAGAGTTTTTATTTCTTCTCCATGGTTTTTAATACCTACTCCGAATTTTTCTTTTGTTTCTTTATTGCTTGCTCAATATACAGATTGAAAAACATTGGGGAGAAGCTACAACCCCTGTGATATCCTCGTTATAATGTTACTATAGAGGTACTGGTTTTCTTGCAGTTCAATAATTCCGTTATTTCAGGGTTTTTAACTGTCAAAACTACTGCTGTGGTGGTCTTATATAGCCCACAGACGGCTTTTAATTGGTCCGTAATTACGTAATGCTGTCGCAAACGGTGTCAACGTCTGCGCTGGTGGCGCCACCGATCCATTAGTAGCGCATCATTGCGATGGACACCTCTGCCTCTTCTCTGCTTCGAGAGCCCACGTCCACGCGCCGCTGACGTTATGCCCGCTTCCGATATTGCTGCGTCTGTGTTATTCTGAGTTGCGATGCAATGCTTCCTTTGGACATTGCATGTCAAAAGGAAGAGGCACTGCGGCGACTACAGCCGTTATGAAATACGCAATCACGAATATGAACAATCAACAGCTGCACAATGGAATGGCGACAGTGATAATTTTTGTCGGATGGGGACTTCAACCTGGATTTCTCGCATATCGTGAGCTATCACCTTACTATTCGTCTGTCCGAGCACGTGTAGAAACGTGGTGGGCGACATATGGAAGTTTCGGTCTGGCAGTGAGTCGTACACGGATCAGAAGGCGACCGCTGGCAATAAGCGGAGATCCTGGTCCGAGTACCGGTCAGGCACAAATTTTCATTGCCATTCCATTCTACAGCAAATGGTTGTCCGTATTCTCAAATGCCAATACATTTAATGTTTATATCTTCTTTTCACGGTTACAGTTCTCCTCTCACATACTTGCAGACAGAGAAAGAAACTAGGCTGCCTTTTTTTTAATAGAATGAAAGTCGGACGGACGTCTTGGCCACTCAGTACACAGCTATCCGACGCGTACTGAATTATATGTTAGCGCCCGGAGTTTTCGCAATCTAGTCCAGAAGAGAGGAGCCCTAAATGGATTGCTACACAAAGCAAAAACTATTTCTGAAGAGAACCACGGGGACTCCGAAACGTGTTTTCAAAGAACGGCCATGGTTCACGCTATATCAAGTCGGCGTACTCCAAGAAAAGTAAACGTGAAAATATTGAACATTCCCGTGATGAACCACCGATTGCATTCCATCCTATCTGCAGCGCTACATCCAGCAAAATAGGCGGCGTCCTGGGAAGACGAGGTATAAGACCTGTTTCCCAACCTCCTAAGAAGATAAAGTAGACGCTACGTCCAGGACCCCTGGGATTTATAACATTCCTTGTGATTTCTGAGGCAATTACGCACTGGCGCTACTGTACCGATCAGTGAGACATTTATGTTTCAGTCGGAAATCGTAAGTAAACGCAGGTAACTGTAAGGACGTAACAGAGCGGCAAAATCTGGCAACTGTGTTTGGTCTATGGTGTGTGAAGTTGATGGATCTGTTGGTGTTTCGAGACGGACTTTTCAACGTATTTACCAGCTGTAGTGCAACACGTGGCCACGAAACACGACGTCAGAACTGTGGTTGAAAAATATCCTGACTAAGAGGGACCGGAGAAGCCTTTCACTGCTTGTAAACCAGATTCGCTTCCAAACACGACAGGAATTGCTAGAAGCAGTGAACGAAGTTCCATACCTGTTAGCGAGAACACTGCGGCGGCAACTGCATGCAATGAACATTTGGAGTCGACAACCCGCACGAGGCCGTTGCTCACACAGGCACATAAAAACGACTGCATCCAAGTTCATAGGACCGGAAGGGTGTGTGAATGGATTTCTGAACGCTCTCCCGCCCCATTACATCTCGACTGGTGTGCAAAATCACCTGACTTGAACCTCGCAGAAAATGTATCGGACATGTCGGAACAGCGGGAAAAACGCCAACGTTAGCATCCCCAGGCGTTGGCGGTACTGCATTCAGTAACCTGGATGCGACATACCTTTAACACATTTTGAACTTACTTCCTAGCCGAATACAAGCGGTTATCAGGACCAGGACACGAAGTAGGTGGAACGAAATGATGTTGTTGCTAATTATTTATCTGGGTGACTAATTTTTTTGTCCGGTGAGCTTGTGATGATGAAGAGGGAATGGAGAAACTGAAACCTGGTGCCGGCATGAAGCCTTCTCCTCTCTAACAGCACCGAGGATGCCGCCAACATTAACATCCCCGTCCGACACATGGATCAGTATCAACAGTGGCAGAGTACATTTTATCCTCCACCGGGATTCGAACCGAGTCGAGCTCCACAGCACAGGTGTGCGTTACCACCTTAGGCCACGGAGGCGGATTGGCTACACTCAAATTACAGACGCCAAAACTTTTTCTCATGTAATTCTCTATGTGTCTGGTATGTCACGTCACTCCGTTTCCTTTTGAAATTTACGAGTTGCACCCACGATGGTGGCTTCTAAAATGTCCCCCATGTGGATAACATAACGTTACCGGTCCTGACCCTCCCCTCCCACACCTCCCATATGATACTACTAGACTTTAAATTTTTGAATTTTAGAAGGGTGGTTCCAGACCTAGAACGTACCCTGCATATACTGTGTTTGTAGGCGAACCACTCGCTAAATATTTGTTCATCTACACCTACATTTACAAGATTACTCTGCAGTTCCCAACTAAGTACGTGTGAGAGGGTTGATGGAAACACCTTTAACCTACTTCTCTATCGTTGCACTCTCGAACAGAGCGCGGGAAATACGAGCACTTAAGTCTTTTCGTGCGAGCTCTGACTTCTCTTATTTTAATATAACGGTCATTTCTCCCTATGTAGGTTGGGACCAAAAAAATATTTTCACACTATGAGGAGAAAGCTGGTGACTGAACGTTTATGAGAAGGTCCTGCCCCAGCGAAAACCGCCTTTGTTTTAATGACTGCCGTCCCATGTCGTGTATCATATCCGTGGAACTCTCTACTCTATTTCGCGATAATACAAGACGAGATGCACTTCTTAAAACATTTTCGATGTCCTCCGCCAGTCTTATGTAAAGCGAATCCCACACTGCACAGCAGTACTCAAGAAGAGGGCGGACCAGAGCAGCGTAAGCAGTCTCTTTAGTAAACCTGTTAAATTTTGTAAGTGTCCTGCCAATAAATCGCACCCTTTGGTTTGCCTTCCCGACAACATTATCTAACTGATCGTTCCAATTTAAGTTACTCGTAATTGTAATCCATAAAAATTTAGTAAACGTTATATTTGTGAGATTTATCGTCTAACTGAAATTTCGCGATTCTTTTAAGTGCTTAAGTGGATAACTTTAAAGTCAACTTACACTTTTTGCACCATACAGGCATCTTGTCTAAATCATTTTGCAATTCGTTTTGATCAGCCGATGACATTACATGGCGGTAAATGACAACATCATCTGCAAACATTCTGAGAGGTATCCTCAGATTGTCTCCTACGCCGTTTATGTAGATCACGAACAACAGAGGGTCTACTACACTTCTTTGGGGAACGCAAAACATTACTTGTTTTACTCGAGAACTTCCCGTTAATTATTTCGATCTATGACTTTTCTGACAGGAAATCTCGAATCCAGTCACACAACTGAGATGATATTCCACAGAAATACGGTTTAAATCTTTTTTACTCTAGTTCCTGAAATTGATTCTTGCGGGGTTCACAGCCTCAGCGTGTTTTTGACAATGAAAACATGGGTAAAGTAGGCTGTATTCAATATATTATCTGTGGAATTCCCAAGTTTCAACCGTGGGCCCCTTTCAAGCACTTACCTTAATTATGTACAGGTTGGTCCATTGATCATGACCGGCGCTATTGTTGGCCCACTAGATGGCGTTGCCATAGGTCAAACGGATCTCATTAGCGTTTTTTAAAATAGGAACCCCTATTTTTGTTACATATTCGTGTAGTACGTAAATAAATATGAATGTTTTATTTGGACCACTTTTTTCACTTTGTAATAGATGACGCTGTAATCGTCTAAAATTGCGAGCCAAATTTTTGTGACTAACAGTTGGCAACTGGTAGGATTTTTAAATTAAAATGCAGAACGTAGGTACGTTTCAACATTTTATTTCGGTTGTTCCAAAGTGATACATGTACCTTTGTGAACTTATCATTTTTGAGAACGCATGCTGTTACAGCGTAATTACCTGTAAATACCACATTAATGCAATAAATGCTCAAAATGATGTCCATCAACCTCAATGCATTTGGCAAAACATGTAACGACATTCCTCTCAACAGCGAGTAGCTCGCCTTCCGTAATGTTCGCACATGCATTGACAATGCGCTGACGCATGTTGTCAGGCGTTGACGGTGGATCACTATAGCAAATATCCTTCAAATTTCCCGACAGAAAGAAATCCGGGGACGTCAGATCCGGTGAACGTGCGGGCCATGGTATGGTGCTCCGAAGACCAATCCACCTGTCACGAAATATGCTATTCAGTACCGCTTCAACCGCACGCGAGCTATGTGCCGGACATCCATCATGTTGGAAGTACATCACCATTCTTTCATACAGTGAAACATCTTGTACTAACACCGGTAGAACATTACGTAGGAAATCAGCATACATTGAGCCATTTAGATTGCCATCGATAAAATGGCGGCCAATTATCCTTCCTTCCATAATGCCGCACTATATATTAACCCGTCGCTGATGGGTCGCTGATGTTCCACTTGTCGCAGCCATCGTGGATTTTCCGTTGCCCAATAGTGCATATAATGCCGGTATACGTTACCGCTATTGGTGAATGACGCTTCGTCGCTAAAGAGAACGCGTGCAAAAAATCTGTCATCGTCCCGTAATTTCTCTTGTACCCAGCGACAGAGCTGTGCACGACGTTCAAAATCGTCGGCATGCAATTCCTGGTGCATAGAAATATGGTACGGGTGCAATCGATGTTGATGTAGCATTCTCAACACCGACGTTTCTGAGATTCCCGATTCTCACGCAATTTGTCTGCTACTTAAGTGCATATTAGCCGCGAAAGCAGCTAAAACACGTACTTCGGCATCATCATTGGTTGCAGGTCGTGGTTGGCGCTTCACATGTGGCTGAACACTTCCGGTTAGTTAAATAACGTAACTATTTGGCGAGCGGACTGGGCACATGAATGATGTCATCCAGGATACCGAGCAGCATACATAGCACACGCCCGTTGGGCATTTTGATCACAATAGCCATACATCAACACAATATCGACCATTTCCGCAATTGGTAAAAGGTCCGTTTTAACACGGGTAATGTATCACGAAGCAAATACCGTCCGCACTGGCGGAATGTTACGTGATACCACGTACTTACACGTTTGTGACTATTACAGCGCCATCTGTTACAAAGCGAAAAAAGTGGTCCAACTAAAACATTCATATCTGTTTAGGTACTACACGAATATGTAATAAAAATGGGGGTTCCTATTTTAAAAAACGCAGTTGATATCCGTTTGACCCATGGCAGCGCCATCTAGATGGCCAATCATAGCGCCATCTGGTTTCCCCCTTCATGCTAGACGAGTTTCGTTCTCTGTAGTTTTTTCGTTTGATGTTTATTTCGTGAGATATTTGGCCCGGTCAGTATCTCTGTATATATTGTTTCCGACATCTACTAAAGAACTCATACAATTTTGAATCAGCAGCCACTCTGAGTTAACACAAGGAGGAACTAAACACAGAGGCTGCAAGTGGGCATTGATTTAAATCAATGAAGAACGTTGAAAATTTGTGCGGGACGGGGATTCGTACCAGAGTCTCTTTCTACGCAGGTGCGCGGACCAGCTTCATTTCGCAAGCTGATACATCGCTGGCATATGTGGACAAACACTATGTATACTCATCCACATGAACTAGTGATGTTTTACAGTGGTCAACTGCACGGATAAAAAATGAATAAATACAGCTTACATGAACGATGTTTTCACTCTCAACATTTGCTACCCTTGACAAAAAACGAGTGAACAACGGGACTCACAAACAATGGACGCCACCACGAGCAGAGAATGGGCAGGCTGACTGCTAAGCCGATAACGAGGCCAGCGGTTGGGCCTCACGCAGGACCGGCGGCTGAAGGACCATCGAATCGATTCGAGTAGTCGTTTGGGAAACGAATGGGCCCAGCAGTGTCTGCCTGGGAAACCTTTTTAGACTTGAGCTGCGTCGTCATAATTGCCAACCCACTCCCGGGTCTCCATGCGAGTTGCCCAAACTTCTTCACAAGTCACTTCTCCAGGCAAGCTATGTCCCATTGGTCCACGAAAAATTACATCTGTTCTTGTTGTGCTATATCGCCACCTCGCTTACGATATTACCTAATGCCTAGAAAACAGTACTAATTTGCCCCACCCAAAAGCTGACTGATTAAGTAAGACTGTATTTATGCGAATCTAATGTACATATTTTTCTTACCACATCCAGTATTCTAAATTGGGGTGTGCATAAGATTCGATGACGCATTACATTCAAGTACAAACATGAATCCGTCGGTCACCGCAGCGTTATTGAAGTTTAAATATTGTTCCTTATGTCACAATTCATTGTTGTAATTGTCACATTATTGCTGGCCTATTACTGCGTAGTGTATTTTTATTGGTAGTCACGAAATGGGAGGCAAGCAGAGAAGAACATCGTATGATGTTACTTTCAAGCGTGAAGTAATTCTTTACGTTAAAAAAATATGGTTTCGGGAGAGCTCATAACACTACCGTCCGCTACTGCTATACCATAACCTCGAAGCTGGAGGCAGTTTGTGAAATAGAACTCTTTTGTTAGAGTAATTATAGTATAAAGCAACAGAGCAGTGTTACCCTCTGAGAGGAATTCTGTTACGTTGACCGTGTTGTACCTAACGGAGGTGGCTTATCGGAAGTGAAAGTCAGTATTACGTAAATATTTAAACAGTAATAAACAATATTTTACCTAGCTACACTGTTCAAAGAATAAAGAAAACGGTCGCCAGCCTAATTGGGCAAGAGAATGATTAACATTCTTGTTTAAGAAAATAGGTATGAGTAACTTCAACGAACAAACACAACCTATATTTTGCCACACGCCTGCATATGTTCACGGTTAAGATTGGAAGCTGACAGAGTGGGACAGACTATCTGCATAAATATAACAGATAACGGAACACACTATTACTTTCAGGGCTTATTCAAACCGAATACGTTTTATAAAATTACTATTAATATTCACTGCAGAATCATAAATTGGACATAGGTTAAGTATTATTTTTCAAACGCTTTCCGAGTTTATAAATGTAGTTCACTGCAAAATTATGAACTGGTTACAGGTTGAGTCTCTCTCAGTTAAATACTTTACTGATTAAAATGAAAGTTAATTGGAATACACTAACAGGTTACTTCTCACTATCGTTTGAATACAGGAATTATTGTTTTCGTAAATAATGGTCTTTCTATTTAATTGTTATTTATCGTGAGCATAAAGGATAACCTGTGGATCCTATTACACTATTAATATGCACTTTCATTACCCAAAAGAAAAAAGTACTTAGCAAGCGTGAGTATATAACTTTCCACTATTGCAGTTTTCCACTTTTACTACAGTGATACACAATATTGAGAAATTAGCAAGAAACTGACTCACCTTTTAGAATTTACTACAGGCAGCACTATGATCATTAACTGAGCAAAACTTTATAAGCCTCAGTTTTAAGAACTTTTAATCTTTAAAAGAAACAGCAAATTGTCTTTATTACCACAGTCTTCTACTTTCAAGTAAATGATTAAATAGGTGACTTTGAAACTCCACAAAACTTTAAATTGGACTGTTTCCATCACTGGGAGGTTTTCACAAAGCTGCATTTACTACCTCCCACAATTTCACTAAATCCACAGTAAATCTGAATACTCCCTTCTTACCAAAGATCAAACAACATTATTTGATTAAATATTTGGCTTTGAGGCTTCCAGTTTTTTCACAAACTTGGACACTCGGAAGTCATAGCTCAAATGGAGACAAACCTGAGAGGTGTTGTGATAGTGAAAAAATCAAGGTAGGTACATAAATTCAGTTATAAGTTTCTTTATATTTGTGCACACTAAAACATCCAATGAGCTGATCTTTCACTGTACATTACTATAGTACTCCTTTACAGTGATTGCGCAATGTGGTGGCAACTGCATGTTGGTAGGTGGCTTTGCAGGTAGAATTGCCGGACTCTGTCATTTCTTGGTGGTGATGATAGACATCAGTTCCAGAATAGTTCCAGCTCTTTATCCATCCATCCGAGGTATTGGAAAGCAGCAGGAAAAGTCTCTCTCGGAACTAGCACAATATACAACTTTTATTTATTTATTTATTCATGCATTTAGTTTACCTGGCAAGATTAGGGCCTTCAGGCCCTCTCTTACACCTAACCAGGCGTACTCAGATTGAACAAATTTCAGTATCTACAGAATATGTTATACAGTATTAATGTTAAAGAAAAAAATAGAGATTATAAAAGTAGTACAATGATAATTATAACAATCAAAAAATAATTATAACAATCAAGAATAATAATAATAATAATAATAATAATAATAATGACTATGTATATGAAAGTAAACATATTTTTCTTTTATGAATGTCAGTCCTATTGCTAGCTGGGAATTTTCTCGTTATATTCTTGCAGCTTCTGAGTTATTCTCATCGAGCAGAGACATAAGACGATAGAATGGGGTGAAAGAGATATAGAAGAGGTAGATAGGTTAGAGGAAGAGAAATAGAATGGTAAAATTCGAAGCTATGATAGAGAGGAGAAACAAATAGATGAGAGGGGCACAGCAATGGTGGCTACACCGTCCCTAATATGTAAGTCTTGAGTTCCCTCTTGAATACTGAGTAGTTATGGATAAGACGCAGATCACAGGGGAGCGCGTTCCATAGTCGTAAGGCTGAGATGGAGAATGACACGGAGAAAGATTTTGTGTTATGTAAAGGTACAGCCAAGATGCTAGACGTATCTGATCTGGTATTGCGGTTGTGGAATGATGATAGGTGTTTAATGTGAGAAGATAAGTATTGGGGGCACCAGTGGCTAAGAAATCGATGAAGTAAGCGCATCGTGTGGAGATCGCGTGCCTTATGTGGGCGTATCCAACCTATCTGGGAGTATGAAGGACTGATATGATCATACAACCGTATATTGCACACGTATCTAACGCAAGCTTTCATCACTAGCTCGAGGCATCTCGAATTTTCACTATTTGTGCCGTGTTGAACTACATCACAGTAGTAAAGATTAGGCAAGACTAGTGTTTGGACTAATTTTTGTTTAACAGGAGTTGGAAATATTTTTCTAAATTTTTGAATTGCATGTAGGGAGGAGAGCGATTTCCGGCAAGCTGTGACTGTTTGTTCTTCCCAGTTTAGGTGTTCATCCAAGATTATTCCAAGGTCTTTTACTGTTTTTCGGTATGGTAGTTGGGTACCATTGAGGAGTATTTGAGGGACTGCTTCGCGAAAGTACCGGCTAATTAACTTTTACATGGGCAGTGCACAGTTTTGTAGCTCGTTCCCGACTGACTCTTGGTTCCACCTTTTCTACCTAGGCCAACCACATTTTGCGCGCTACACAGTTCCGTTCCCGAGTGGAACCACAACAACTTTTACACAAAAATTAGCTGAGAACCCTAAGTGAAGGTCAGCAGTTTACATAACAGCAAACAAACATTTTAAATAAAACAGGACATTTGCACATATTAGTATTTTTACAAAAAAAATATTCACCCAAATTCCAAATGTGTACTGTAAGTTCTGTTTCCCTCCAATTGAGACAAAGAGTTTAAATGACAGATATACTACACTGGATACAATCAAACCATGATATCAAAGTTTTTACAAAGAAAGGAGTATACTATTTTGTGTTATCGATTCAATCCAACAACCTTTACAGATACTCAATGTTATAACATTAAACCACAACAAAAAGGCAAAATAAATCCGTACATCATTAGAGCTATGGTGTTACAGGCTGAACGAAAGTTCAATATAGCTGAGAATAACGTCAGCTTACACAGAAACGGAAATCGGGATTATCTGTAACTACCGCTGCTAGAAAGAAATTCGCTGGCACTCGCAAAGGAAGACATCCTGATGTGATTGTAAGAGTTTTGGAATTCGTCCGTCAGAGGTGTAGGAACAGGCAGTTTGTGAGTGGTGACGCCATAAGGGACAAAACAAAGAGACGGCTGCAGTTCTTAATATACCGAGACAAGAGTTCAAGGCTAGCCGTGGATGGGTTATCGCTTTATGAAACGGGTGAGCTTATCTCTATGACGCCGAAGAGCTGTACGCCGAAAGCTTCCACAGGATTTTGAGAAAGAACTTAGAGAATTTCAAAGGTATGTCATCACTCTTCGGAAACACGTTTTCTCGACGAGCCAGTTTCGATTCACATGCCACGTAATTACACGGCTGGTGAGAAGGGTACAAAAGATATCACCATCAAAACATAATGGCGCGAAAGACAGCGCGGAACTATAATGCTGGCAATCACAGCAGATGGCCGCATACGTCCCCCTTCCTTCATCTTCAAACAAGCAGCAAACAAGCCTCCAGATCAAAAAAATCAGAAACAGCTCCCTGATGACGTCATAGTTCGAAATCAAGAGAAGTGATGGGTGACTGAAATTTAAACGCCTGAGTGGCTTCAAAACGTATGCGAACTGCGTCCTGATGGGCTGTCCAAACTACCATCAATGCTTTGTCTTGATGCATTTCGTGGTCATCTCGCTGACAACGTAAAGAAGAAGATACATGGCCTATCCCACGACCTTGTTATTATTGCTGGAGGAATGACCACTGTGTCACAGCTCCAGGATGCTTTTCTACTACTTGTACTGTTCCTGAACATAACCTCAGAAAGTATACTTTAGTATAAAGAAACATTTAAAAGGTTAACTTCAGGAACAGTACTAGAAGTGGAAAAGCATCGAAGCATCAATGATCGTACCATGACTCAAGAAATTCTGCGTTTCAAATACTCTGGACGGCAGTGAAGATGGTGCGCTCTGGAACGACACCGAGGATGACTTGCAAAGAGGAAATGTGTTTTCGATGTGGAATCTTCCAAGGATACCAGTAATGATGGTATTAGTGAATATTGATCAGTAACGCCTGTAATTTACGGTATGTTTGTTTGCATGTCTTGCAGATAATAATGTTTGACGTTCTTTTCTAATAATGACTTTGTTACTTATGTATGTATGTATTAAAATTGGGCACCTACAAACGACGGAGAGGCTTCGTACCCGCCGTATCCCTCAGTGGTTCACAACCCCACAACAGGCCACAGCAGTCCACCCACCCGACTGCCGCCGCACACCGAACCCACGGTTACTGCGCGGTTCAGCTCCCAGTGAACCCCGTCGGGTACGTCTGACACCAGACGAGTGTTGCCCCAAGTGTTTGCGTAGTAGAATAATTATGGTGTACGCGTACGTGGAAACGGTGTTTGCGCAGCAATCGCCGACACAGTGTTACTGAGGCGGAATAAGGGGAACCAGCCTGCATTCGCCGAGGCGGCTGTAAAACCGCCTTAAAAACCATCCACAGGTTGGCCGGCACACCGGACCCCGGCACTAATCTGCCGAGGAATTCGCGTCGGGGACTGGGACGCCTTCCTGCTCGGGCAGCAGCGAGTTAGACCGCGCCATTAGGCACTTTGTTACTTAACAGTGGGTCACTGACGAATGTTGTTGTCTTGATAGTTCATGTGTTCATCCATTGCTGCGTAGAATAAATTTAGCTTACTAGTGATGCGCCAACAGACTATTTAGTTATGAATCTAATTTTTAAACTTTGGGTGTGCACTGAATTTGATGGCGCATTCGATTCCCGTAAACACGGCACACCTACGAGCGAAGGCACGGAGAAATGTTCTGTGTTGAAGAGAATGAGCTCTTGTCGAAACGCCGATTGAAGAAAGTTCTGTGTGACCAGTGACTCAGCTGTAGTTATGCCTTGGTCCGGTTGTAGTGTGAAAGACGAAAGTTGGATGGTCAAGGTGAGAAAGATTAGTTCATTTGGTATCGGAAAATATCTGGTTCCTGCGCTGCTTTTCCTACTCCAAGCAGACAATATGTTCTAGGTGTGTCACCACACCCTTAGATTCCGCTGTTTCGCTAACAGCTCTGCATCGACGCGACGAATCTTTGCGAGTAGCATTCGTTTCCCGTCGTCCGTTTTGCACGCAGCGCGGAAGCACGTGGCCTGCCGTTGCCACAGCCACCATCACGGGGTATGAACTCCCTGTGGGGTGGGCAGCAGGTGGGTGGCCCTGCCACCTGGCTAGGGAAGCAAGGACTGTGTACAGCTTCATCGCGACGTGGTGGCAGGGATTGGAATGGATCCAAAAATTGTAATTTCTTTTTAACTGTCGATTTTGCTTGTTTCCTGTATCAGAACGTTTGTGTTGTAGACGACCTGAGATTCCCCAAGCAGTACCACAGCGCCTCTGTATGATAATTAAATCAGGGACGCAAACTCGTGACTGTACTAGTGGGTGGACTTCTGGTTCAGTGCAAATTTCTCTATTGGCCGCGACGCCAGGAGGGGGAAGAGAGGTGGCCCGGCATCGTTCCACCCACAGAAAAGCCCCGCCCCCCCCCTTCCCCCCGCCACTCCTACCCCTCCACTCCCTACTCCCTGGCACTAATTTTTGTCAGCACGGTGAGTGGACATGGGTCCTAACGTGGAGGGATTGAATCGAGAAAAATCGCGGTTCTTATCAGGGATCGAACCTGGATTCTAGAGCGGCCTAATCTAGTACACCACCATCTAGACCACCACGACCGCGAGTGTGATTACGTATAACGAACTCCGTAGCCCAGATGCCAATGGAAAGTCTGTTCCGTTCAAATGGTTCAAATGGCTCTGAGCACTATGGGACTTACCATCTATGGTCATCAGTCCCCTAGAACTTAGAACTACTTAAACCGAACTAACCTAAGGACAGCACACAACACCCAGTCATCACGAGGCAGAGAAAATCCCTGACCCCGCCGGGAATCGAACCAGTCTGTTCCGTAATAGACTGCGAGAAAAGAGGCCTTTTGGGATCCTTGTGAGAAAAGCCTTCACTCATTGTAGGGGCAATGCATTCACGTCCAAGGCCAGGGCCAAAATAGGGGATCCCGCAGACTCTTAAAAACGGGCAGCCTACTTTTTGAATTGACTGGCTACAGGAAGAATAACATCTCAGGAGCCGGCCGCTGTGGTCGAGCGGTTCTAGGCGCTTCAGTCCGAAACTGCGCTGTTGCTACAGTCTCAGGTTCGAATCCTGCCTCCGCCATGGATGTGTGTGATGTGCTTAGGTTAGTTAGGTTTAAGTAGTTCTAAGTCTAGGGGACTGTTGACCTCAGATGTTAAGTCCCATTGTGCTCAGAGCCATTTGAACCATTTGCATCTCAGGTTATACGAAGGGCGTTCACTAAGTAACATAAAATACTTTTTCCCCAGCCAAGTATGACTGAAAAAATGCGGAATTTGTTGTGGGAGATCGCTGAACATCCTCGCTACAGTCCGTGTAGTTACGTGAGATCCTACTGGTTGCAGCACTATGCGTCCAAGCAGAGATTTGTCACTGAGTTTCTTTTGGCGGAAAACGAGATATTCATGCGCGCTTGCAGAATGCCTACGGAGATCTGGCAGTGAATAGAAGCTCGGTTAGCCGTCCGGGGAGACATCTCTCATTATCACAACAAGGTGATGCGAACTTCCGTGCTCCGGCCGGCCGCACACAGGTGTGACTCCTGCAATGTAGGAATGTGGAGGACACTCTGCCGAGATGGTCGACAGATCACAGCCCAACTCCTCAGTGCACAACTGGACGTCCCTTTTGCTGGTGCTGACACACTCGTCCACCTGTTGTGATACTCAGAGGTGTGTGCCCGCTTGGGTAATTGCCACCGAACAGAAGACCATTGTGTGCAACATAGGACCGTCTGTGCGGAGGTTCTTGCACGTTGCGAGGCTGATGGGACAATTTTCTGATGAACACCGTCACAGGCGATGAATCATGAGTTCATCACTTCGAGCAGGAAACAAAATGGTAATTCACGGAGTGTCGCCTCCGAAGAAAAAGTTTCAAAGCCGCTCCCTCAGCCGGCCAAGTCACGTCGTGTCTTCAGGGGCTCTGAAGGGGTCGTTCTGTTCGATGTCCTCCCTCATGGTGCAGTATCAACTCTGATGCCACCCCCAGGAAACTGAAGAAACGACTTGAGCATGTTCGTCGTGTAATAAAATTGGTTATGGTCGGATAAATGTAATAACCGATCTAGGATCATATGAAATGATAGATTGCAAATTGAAGACTCGAAACCCAGAAATCCACCACCACATAGCTAGAAGAGACTGTTTAAACGTCAACTTATACAAGCAGTTAATGTAATCACAAAGATGATTATGGACTTCTCAAAGAGATAAACAGTGATTAGTATTTTATTTATGAAATGTGTGTTCCAAAGACGATTTTGCACAATTAGATCGACGTATGATAGTAATTTATTTGCTACATGTTGTTAGAGGTAAATATTTGTCTTTTGAGTGGTCAGTAGTACGAGTTGCAAGTGCGAGGAAGGACCTGTTTGCATCTTGCATGCCATTGAGTTGTATTGATAAATGAAATGACTGAAAATATAAGCGTTAATCACCACAAACTCCACCAGTGTTCATATGACTTAGTAGAAGAAACCCAAACGTCCCCTAGACTAGCATAAAAGTTGTACCGAAAAATCGATTACGCACCTCCAACTTACAATAAAGAAGAGGGATAAGAGATGAGGTTTTATTAAAACTACTTTTTCAAATTCTGCTGTTGCTTCCTCTCTCTGCAATGTGTCACTATCTCACCGTGGCAAGCGCTGTGAAAGTGTGACCAGCCACCCAAATTAATGACTTACTTCAGACTTAACAAATCAGCTTTGGGCTGCATGAGGATGGTGACGGTCAGAGTCGCCACAATAACGCCGACGAACTTCTCTTTCTACACGAGAACGCAAGGCCGCACACGAGTTTGAGACGCGAGAGGAACTCAGAAAATTTCGTTGGAATGTTAATTCTTCGTCCATCCTGCAGTCGGGATCTCTCACCTTCCGACTTCCATCTGTTCAGCCCAGTGAGGGATGCACTCCGCGATAAGCGGTACGTCGAGAGTGGGGAAGTTATTGATGCTGCAAGACGTTAACTCTGAGAGCGGTTTCGTACGGGCACACAGGCAACACAAGCCCGTCCCACTGCACGGAGATTATGTCGAGAAAATAGGGTCCTGTAGCCAAAAGTGTGAAGAATAATAGCCGGCCGGAGTGGCCGAGTGGTTCTAGGCACTACAGTCTGGAACCGCGCGACCGCTACGGTCGCAGGTTGGAATCCTGCCTCGGGCATGGATGTGTGTGATGTCCTTAGGTTAGTTAGGTTTAAGTAATTCTAAGTGTAGGGGACTGATGACCTCAGAAGCTAAGTCCCATAGTGCTCAGAGCCATTGGAACCATTTTTTTGAAGAATAATATCGTGTACTGAATCCTGAATGAAACGAACCTGCTTTTAGAGGAAAGAATGTGTTGCATACATATTGAACGTCCCTCGTAGTTTTAAAGTCAAATTTTACGAGATTTTAAATGCCCACTCACAGTTTATTAGGTTTTACGCAGGTGGTTCTAAAGCGGAGGTATTTTATCGGCCGCTCTGTCGTGTTCGACAGCACTCTTCTTAGGATAGGGCTCCCAGAGCAGTTTTCACTGTATTTTGTACAACTGTGTGCTGCTATCCTGAGGCCACTGCAACAGATGAGATGACTTCTTGGGAGGAACTTCCTGATATACTCAGATTCGCAATGTGCTCTTCTTGCTATAGGTCAGACGGTGCAATAAGTTGCAGGACTGTCAACTGTTCCTACAAAATTTCCTGTTGGGTTCCAGGACACAAAGGGATACGAGGAAACGAACAAGATTATGATGCTGCTAAGGCTGCTCACTCCCATTCCCATACTTATCCCTGTCGGCTGTTACCAAATACTTGACCATGTGATGGAGGGAGGCTTAGTGGCTGGAAGTAAGGAACGAAACTCTGAGGTAGTGATACACACGTACACTTATGAGCTCGAAACATTATGACCACCTGATCAATAGCTTGTTTGTCCGTCTTTAGTACGAAATACATCACTGCCTCTGCGTATCAGGGATCCGACAGTTTGTGGAGGTGTGCGGCATTATCTGTCTACGCACAGTTCACGAATTCGTCTAAAAAGCGCGTCGCTTATTTGCGGAGGTGGTGATGACGCCCGGTAACGACCCAGATGTGTTCCATAGGATTTACATCAGGCGGCATTGATCTCCGAGACATCAAAGTGAGATCACTGTAATGTAGCTGAAACCACTGTAGCACGGTTCTGGCTCCGAGCCACGGACAGTTGTATTGCTGAAATACATTACCTTTGGCGAAGACATCAAGCATGCATGGATGCAGGAGGTTGGCAGCTGTCAGCGTGTCTTCGATTACTACCACAGGTCCCAAGCGAGCACAGCAGCATGTCTTCAATAGCATAATACTGCTCCCACCAGTTTGCGTCCGTGGAGCGCTGCACGTTTCGAGCCGCTGTTCACCTCTATGACAGCGTTTGTGGAGACGACCATCGACCTAGCGTAGCAGAAATGTGATTCACCCTAAGAGTAGACACGTGCCATTGATCGACGGTCGGATATCGATGGCCCCGTGACCACTTCAGTCGTAACGGATGACGTCGTTGAGTGAACGTGGGGAAATGTAGGGATGGTCTGTGTGCCGAGCTCCATGTTCAACAATGTACGACCAACTGTGTGCCCCTAAACACTTGTGCGTGCACCAGCCTTGTGCTCTTTCGACTGAGATGCCACAGATCACCATCTAGCCCACTTTACGCAGTAGACAAGCCTCCGAATCAGAACGTTCTATGAAGAGTCGTGAACGACCAATCATTTAGCGTCTAGTTGTAGTTTCATTGTTATTCCATTTCTTTCCGTGGATGCTTAACGGCAGTAGAACGTGAACAGTCGACCAGCTTCGCCGTTGTCGAGATACTCGTTCACAGTCTCTGCGTAATAATAATCTGCATTCTGTCAAAGTCGCTTATCGCAATGGATTTCCCCATTTTTTATTATTTTATTTTTTTATTTATTGTCCGTGGGACCAAATTAAGCAGAAGTCTCCATGGTCATGGAACGAGTCAATACATTAAATTTGAAATTATAACACGATAGTAGAAACAGATAAAATGAAATACAAGAAACGTATTCAGGCGACAATTCGTAATTTAAATAAAGAAAATCAACAATGTAACACTGGAATTTGCTTAATTTTTCAGCTCTTCCAGGAGCTCCTCGACAGAATAGAAGGAGTGAGCCATGAGGAAACTTAAAGAAAATATATACTGTGAGGGCAATGTCAGAATTCCGAGACTATTGAATAGGGGTCGACAAGAGGTGCTCGAACTTACACCACACATAGCTCGAACAGCCCTCAGCTTCGCTAGAGTGACCTCCGTCCGTGCCTGCTCCGCTTGCATACCTTTGTTACAAGGTCACGTGCCTGCAACGCCACCAGACGGCATCCAACTTGGCGGTGGGCAGTTTGGCTTACGCAAGGTATACCTGTCACATTTTACTCAGCTGACTCCTCTGAAAGGGTTTCCGACGTGATTATGGCCGCACGACGCGAATTAACACAGTTTGAACGCCTAGTTGTAGTTGGATCTAGACGCCTGGGACATTCCATTTCGTATATGGTTAGGGAATTCAGTATTCCGAGATCCATAGTGTCAGCGAGAGTGTGCCGAGAATAAACTGCCGACTTTTTGCGTACGCCAACCGAATTAAGCGTTGCAGCGCATGCGGGTCAGTAGGTAGTCCAGTAAATTCTCATAGAATTTCTTCATAGTCTATTTGATTTAGACACATACATGCGGCAACATCTGATTCGATGATGCCTACAAAATCTCAACACAGCAAACTGCTCAAGATGGCTGACTCACAACCGCATTAGAAAAGTTACGTCCGAACAGCTTCGTAACAAAAGAAGCTACGCTTTTTTTTACTGGTTGATAAGGGGGGGGGAGCGTTCAATAAATAATATAAAACATTGTTCACGGTGAATTTCGGTTGAAATAGTGCAGAATTTGTTGTGGGACGTAGATGAATATTCCCGATTCAGCCCCTACGTGAACTTCGGATAGCTGACGGCTCTATACGTAGACTCCGATATATCGTCTGTAACGGGGAGCCGTTCCAAGCAGAGTGCTGTCATTGGGTTTCTTTTGGCTGAAAACCAGAGAATCGCAGATATCCACAGGCGCTTGCAGACCGTCTACAGAGCCCTGGCAGTGAACAAAAGCACGGTGAGGCGTTGGGTGCGGCGCCTGTCATCATAGCAATAAGTTTGCGCAAAACCTTTCAGATATCCTGCGTGCCCTCCGGCAGCAAAAAGCTGTTACTCCCTGCAGTGTTGGAACTGGAGGACACTTCCATTCAAGGTGATCGACGGATTACAATCAAACAACTCGCGGTAGAACTGGATTCTCTGTTGGTGGTGCTCACAAGATGTCATAGAACTGTTCTTCCTCAACCACGCTACAGCCCGGATCTCGCACCTTCCGACTTAGATCTGTTTGGACCAATGAAGGGGACACTCCACCGGGAAGCAATACGTGGATGATGGCGAGATTACTGAACAGCAAAATGTTGGCTCAGAAGTGGACGACTTTTAGGGTGGCAACATGTGGTACAAAATGGTTCAAAAGGCTCTGAGCACTATGGGACTTAACTTCTTAGGCATCAGTCCCCTAGGACTTAGAACTACTTAAACCTAACTAACCTAAGGATATCACACACATCGGTAGCGGTCGCGCGGTTCCAGACTGTAGCGCCTAGAATCGCTCGGCCACCCCGACCGGCTGCAGCATGTGGGCGGAGGTCGTCTCAGTGAAGTGGCGTAAGGCTGTCGCACTGAACGGAGATTCTCATGAAACATATGATTTTTAACCGAAATAGTGAGGGATAATAGGGTGTATACAAATGCTGAATAAATACAACCTGTTCCAGGCAAGAAAATGCTGCGTTACTCATTGAGTGCCCTTCGTATTTAATAAAAAGAAACCGAGAAACAATGGAGTGTGTTAGCGATAAAAATCGCCCACACTAAGCGTCTTTGAAAGAATGCACCTGATCAAGAATTATTCAGACTCGCTACTGGGCTATCTATTCGTAACTTGCGACATATTACGAAAGGCACACTTTTAGTGCGTCGGGGAGATTCAGTTGACCTTTCACTTGCTTGACTAACATAAACTGTCTGCAGTACATATGAGCTGCGTGCAGTTACCTCGCCACTTAGGAGGTGATCGGTATAACGTGACGGGAACTGGCAGCCATGTAGCGCAGCGAGGCGCACACAGCACGTGCGCTGGGCGTTTGGCCGTTTAATCTTCGCAATATGCGAATTAAAGAAACAAGCGCCGGCCGGAGAGTGTTAAGAGCTCCGGAGGATGACGTTTCAATTAGGCAGTCGCAGTAATTAGGACGCGCCGGCTGTTTACCCGGCCGCTTACCGGAAACAAAGGCGCGCTTAAGCGCCCGGAGAGCTGCGCCTGAAATTTGCAGCAGCCGCCGGCAGCGTGTTGGTGTGTGTGTGCGTGCGTGCGTGTGTATGCGAGCTGCCAACTCTTGAAGTGGTCGCTGTCAAGTCGCGAGGGACGAGTGCGGATGAGATACCAAAAATTACGACCGCGGTTTTTACAGCCCGTTTATCAGCTAATACCACAAAAACTTTTTCACTCAGTTGCCTGTTCGCTTTATGGCTGTCTTAAAATTTGTGACCTTGTCCATAAGCTCTATTACATTCCTTTAGAACAAGCAGAGCAGTTTTCTGTCGCAAGCATACGACCGTACAAATCGTGATTTATGTGTGGAAATAAAAAAGATTACCTGAATGTCTCATTGGGATTAAAGAATTTTACGTCTTCGGTGACATAAAACGTTCGACGGAGTTCTTGACTGGATATGAAAGAAAGCCTCAAAATAAGTAGACTGAATTTATTTCGATGTGTGATAACGGAATACTGTGTGGGACTTTAGAATAGGAGTTGTGAACTCATGGAGAACCGAAATAAATCTACGGTCTGTTTTCGTGACGCCAGATAATGCTTTTACTTGGAGTACTTACCTCTGCGCGTAAATGACTGTGTTAAGATATCCCATGTAACCATCTTCATCGCCAGATTTTGCGGACTCGTGAGGTAACAGATGTCCAGAACAATTGGCAACATATGCCGCTGTGGAGATTGTGCGTGTAGTCGTGTGCTAGGACAGCTTCACTCCTCGAATCCTGTGATCACTGCCGCGCGACCGCTACGGTCGCAGGTTCGGATCCTGCCTCCGTTATGGATGTGTGTGATGTCCTTAGCTCAGTTAGTTTTAAGTAGTTCTAAGTTCTAGGGGACTGATGACATCAGATGTTAAGTCCCATAGTGCTCAGAGCCATTTGAACCATTTTTTTGTGGTTTGGTTTAGAAACGAAGCCCACTTTCAATTGAGTGGGTTCCTCAATAAGCAAAATTTGCGCATTTGCGTGACTGAGCATCCACATTTCGCGATGGAGAATTCTCTTCGCCCTCAACAGGTCAGTGTGTGGTGTGCAATGTTCAATCACAGAATAATCGGTGCTATATTCATTGATGGCACGGTGACCACCGAACGGTACTTGGAGGTTTTGGAAGATGATTTCATCCCCATTAACCAAAGTGACCCTGATTTCGACAAGATGTGGTTCGTGCAAGTCGGATCTCGACCCCATCGAAGCAGGAGAGTTATTTATTTATTTATTTCATTAACAGTACAGAGTAACCCACCGTCTTGAAAAGTAAGATTGGTCGGATGCTTTCTGAATCTAATATCAAAGACTTCTCATTGTTACAGTCTTATTGGTATACAGTTAATGCTTCTTTTAAATAATACAAAGAACATAATATATAAAGATTTCTCTGAGGTTACAGGGAATTGAATGCTTAACAATTGTTAAAGTGGTTCCATATAATTTGTTGGTACATAGTTGATGAGAATATAATTTATACAATGCAAATGTCAGAGAAAAATTAAGAAAAAAGAAAATGTAACACAATGACCGTGGTTAAGAATGATTTGTAAAATATAGAGGGAAGTGGTATGCTCTATTTGGATGAGTAATAGAGTCTAAGTAGCATGTTGGTTTCTAATGGCCTATTTCTATCTATTTCAGATGAGATGGTCTCGGTACAACCTCGAGCTATTCTCATCTGAAATGATTTGCACTAATGTTTGTTTACAAAGATTATGCAGATTAAATGGTGATTGACACTTCATACATGGAATACATGAATTTTAGCTTCACATGAGAAATACACTTATTTTTGTAACTTGTTAGTTGAAATAGAATATAGTTCATTGCTACTTGAATGCATTATTCCTTAAAGAACTTAATGCATTTCTGATATACCAAATTCATTGATTATAGTTTTGAACAGAGAAGAGATTATACAGGGTGATTCAAAAAGAATACCACAACTTTAGGAATTTAAAACTCTGCAACGACAAAAGGCAGAGCTAAGCACTATCTGTCGGCGAATTAAGGGAGCTATAAAGTTTCATTTAGTTGTACATTTGTTCGCCATTTCAGCCAATAAAGTTTTTGGTCCCTTTTTCTTCGAAGGTGCTACTGTAACTGGACTACAGTATCTGGAGATGTTAGAGAATTGGCTGCTCCCTCAGCTCGAACAAGAAGCACAACAATTCATATTTCAGCAGGATGGAGCGCCACCACATTGGCACTTATCTGTCCGTAACTACCTGAACGTCAACTACCCGAGGCGATGGATCGGCCGCCAGGCAGCCCGTGACAAAGCACTTCATCACTGGTCTCCAAGAAGCCCTGATCTTACCCCCTGCGATTTTTTCTTATGGGGGTATGTTAAGGATATGGTGTTTCGGCCACCTCTCCCAGCCACCATTGATGATTTGAAACGAGAAATAACAGCAGCTATCCAAACTGTTATGCCTGATATGCTACAGAGAGTGTGGAACGAGTTGGAGTATCGGGTTGATATTGCTCGTGTGTCTGGAGGGGGCCATATTGAGCATCTCTGAACTTGTTTTTGAGTGAAAAAAAACCTTTTTAAATACTCTTTGTAATGATGTATAACAGAAGGTTGTATTATGTTTCTTTCATTAAATACACATTTTTAAAGTTGTGGTATTCTTTTGAATCACCCTGTACTTCTGTCTGTACACAATAAGACGTGCAATACATTACTGCTTGTGTGCAGTATACTTTAAACACTGTGCGGTTTGCCATTGGGGAGGAGTAGCCTCGGAATAAAAGTCCTTCGAGCCTTCTCCTCCCAAGCGACATTCCATTATTACTACAGTCTCAGTATTTGGTGCCGGTGTTTTATTTGTTCTGTGCTTGTTGTGTTGTTTGTGACTGTGTTGTGGCATGCAGTGTCATACATTGTTGGTTTTGGTCCCTTACATGTTGATCCCTTCTGAGTCATGTTCACTTAGTGTTCCTTCCTCGGTTTCGGAATCTGTGGTCGTGTTCGTGTCCACCCATGTGGTTTGTTGCGTTGTTTGTGCTTGTCTACGCCTCCTTCCATAAGGGTTCTGGCGCTTGTTTTCTTTGTGCAGAGTGTTCGATACAATATCGGCTACGCTATTTGTTTTGTTCCAGTCATCGGGATTACGTATTATTCTGGTGATGTCATTGTCATTCTGTATAGGTCTCAATAGTGCTAGCGTGTTGCAAAGTAGTGTGACATGTTTTGTTGTCCCAGTTTCTCCGCATAAGCGTACTTCATCGTTAGTCAGTCCCATACGCTTTAAATGTACCGGATACGGCCCGTGGCCTGTCAGGAAATGGACCATCCCCCGGCTTGGGTGGACATGTTTCAGTTGTAGTCTTTCGTGTACATCTGGAAAGAAAGAGTGTACTCGGCGACCCTTATCGGATGTATCTCACACTCTCTGCCATGTTTGAATCGGCCATTGTTTCATTTGTGTTTTGTTCATAATGTTGGTTCTCGTAATTTCGGTGACTTTATCGAGCCTGTCCCTCGTAAGCCAGTAAAGTGCAGATCTGTAAGGTATTGTTACGTCTATAGGGACCGAGCGAGGTGGCGCAGTGGTTAGACACTGGACTCGCATTCGGGAGGACGACGGTTCAATCCCGCGTCCGGCCATCCTGATTTAGGTTTTCCGTGATTTCCCTAAATCACTCCAGGTAAATGCCGGGATGGTTCCTCTGAAAGGGTACGGCCGACTTCCTTCCCCATCCTTCCCTAATCCGATGAGACCGATGACCACGCTGTCTGGTCTCCTTCCCCAAACAACCAACCAACCAACCGTCTATAGGGCAGGTTCCCATCACAACGCAAAGTGCCTCTAGTGACGTGGTGTTGAAGGGTCCACTCATTCTCAGGGGTACACAACGTTGACCTCGTCTTGCAATTGTCTTGTTAGTCTGTGAGCCCAAGCACTTGTGGCGAAGTATGCGATGGATTCAATTATCCCAATGTGGTAGGCTCTTATCGTCTTAATAGGTCATTTGTACTGAGTTGTGTTTAGTCTTGGTAGTTTGTGCATAATTTAGGAGGCTTTGTCAATTGTCAATTTTATATGGTGGTTGAAAGTCTGTTTTTCGTCTAGATGCAGTCCGAGATAACGTGTTACTTGCTTCCTCTGTATGCTTGTAATGTCTAGTTATAGAATTGGATTCCTCTGTAGTGTCCTTCTGAGCAGTAAATAATTGTTGGGAGGTATTTTTAATTCATTTTCTTTGCACCAACTGTTACTTTTCTGAAGCAGTTGCGTGCCTGTTGTGTCTAGTGCTGCTCTCGAGTTGGCTGACACCACTATGAGCAGGTCGTCTTCGTAAGCCAGCACACCTCTTACCCAGTCTGTCGTCACTGTCCAGGGAGTTCAGCGAGGGCTCGATTGCGATATTGCGATATCCCAGAATAGTGGTCCGCAGATCGGGCCCTGTAGACATTCCTTTGTTATTCTCCTTGACCAGCCCTCCACTCCGCCACTCTGCCTCTGCAGTAATCGAGGAGGCTATTGTAGAGGGATGCTGATAGCCTCATTTCCCTTAACCGGGCGAAGAGGTACGGCCACCACAAGTTGTCAAAAGCCCCGGCTATGTCGATTAGAATGGCGGCCGCGTATCTGTCGCTGATGCTGTTTGTAATTGTCAGTGCTTGGTTGACGGCATCTTCTATTGATCTACCTTCCCTGAAGCCGAACTGATGGGGCGTTAAGCCGAGGAGGCGCCTGTGCGATTGTAAACGGTCACACAGCAGCCTTTCCTGTACCTTGCTGAGAGTGTTTAAGAGACAGATCGGTCGGTACGTTTTGGGGTCTGTTGGCTCTTTGTCTTGTGATTTCCTGATTATTACTACATTAGCAGTTTCCCAGAGGTTTGGATTTCTGCCTGTTAGTAGTGCCTCGTTGAACATGTTAGTAAGAAAAGGTGTGATTTGTGTTACTCTTTGTTTCAATGTTTCCGAAAGAATGTTGTCTGGGCCGGGTACTTTTCGGTTTTTAAGCCTGCTGATTGCCGTCGCCACTTCTTCTTGCACAAATGGCACGGTTACACTGTCACTGATGTATGGTTGCCCCGTGCTCTCTCTTAGGTCAGCGTGGTGCCGCTCCTCTTGTGTGGGATCGTCAAACGAGAGGAGCCTGTTCAGAGGATATTCTGCCGTGCTTCTCCATCCTAAGTCTTATGTGTCGTTCAGGAGCTGTCTTTGCTTGTTGGTAGTACTTTCTTTTGTCCCCTGAATCCTTCCTTAGTCTTGTCAGTTCTGTCGACCACGGTTGTTACTGTCCCCACCCAGTTTTTGTGCGTGGTATAGCTGCTTTCTGAGCTCTTCGGAGTACATGCGTTTTGTAATCTATACTGCCTTGAACAGTGTGTAGCGACGACACCTCAACAATATCTCGAACTTTTTGCCAGTCGGCTCTTCCTATGAGTAAATGTTGCTGCTCGTGGTCCATGTTATGTGCATTGATATATCTGTCCGTGGTTATGACGATTGCGTTGTGGTCGCTGTGTGTGGCTCTGTCTAATACCGTCCATGTATTGACTAGTGGAAGAGTTTTTGCGTTCGCTACGGAAAGGTCTATGTTACTTACATCACCAGCGTCTCCGCGGTAGGTAGGTGGCTGACCCTCCCTATTCAGTATGAAGAGGTTGCTTTCATTTACCACGTCAAGCACTAGTAACCCTCTGTCATCAGTTCTATCAGAGTTCCACAAGGGGGATTTTGCGTTCATATCAGTTAGAATGAGCAGCCTTTTTCCTTCTGAGTGTCGTGCAATGTCTTTTATTTTGTCTAAGAAAGGTTCTATATCATACGAGTACTGAGCGTAAATAGACGACATGAGCCATACATCCTGTCCGTCTGTGGCAATGTGTTCAGAGCAAAACTGGGTGATCTGCGTTACTATGTGGTTTTTATTAACTACTCTTATAGCGGCTTTCGCATTTGGTGTTCCTGCTATTGCGATGTAATGTGAGGGGAGCCCTGAAATTTTCCCGCCTCGCAGGAAAGGTTCGTGAACGCAGTCCATGTTTGCTTTTGTTTCTTCTAAGAGCCTACCTACTTCCATGTTTACTATGGCATTGCCCCGGCAATTTAGTTGTATTACCTTCAAAAGGGATATTTAGTAAAGGAAAAATACCTGGGTGTGGTTTCCTTAAAATTCAGAAACACATGTCCGTGTGCTCTCACGAAGTCCTTGTATACTTTCTCTAGGTTTAGGCCCTCTCCCCTCCGCGCACATGCCTCCCCTAGAAGCTTACATAGCTCTTGGGGGTTCGTTGGCCGATTTTCAACTCCTAGGATCATCCTGTCAGTTTGCTCTGTAGTTGGAAAGCATATTTTATCCCCGTTTTCATGCTTAGTTCGTATTACATAGCGAAGAGCTGTTTGAAATATATCCTTGTTTTCTAGTCTGCTAAGTCGTAGGTTAACTTCTAAGTTTTCGTAATTTAAGTAATTAACAGTATTCAGCTTGGGGTGTTTGGTTAAATCTGGTTGGTTTTTTGACTGTTTGTTGCTCCGATTTCGAGTAATTTTGTAGTGCAGCACGTAGTAGTACTGTGTTCGATGTGTTTTCGCTGAGCATTTCCCCTGATAGTGACTTGTTGATTTTGATATCTACCGGGGACCTGTTCGCGAAATGTGACTGTTGTATGTCGGTTTCTGGGGTGGTTGTGTCTAGTGTTGTGCCTGTTCAGGATGTGTCTTTCTGTTCAGCTACATTACTGTTTTGTTTTTCTTAGTGCTTAGTGACTGTGTGCGCTACCACCGTAGACAAAACGAACTGGTGTAATATACAGTCTACATTTGGTTGTATCATATTCTACTTGTTGCGCTGGTAGTGTGCAGTTGTCTTTGTTTGTGTTTGCCTGTGGTGTTGGATTTCTTGTCAACTCAGTGACATCTTCATTCTGAGGATGTTCAAGGACGTCGTTGTATTTTTCTGTACTACCTCGCAATATTTCGTCTTCCAGTTCGTCAACCCGTAGAAGGAGATCAGCCTGGAAGATGGCCCAATCAAACATGTGACGTTTCAGGTGCCTGGCAACCTCATATTCTATTGCACCCTGCATGCACATCTCGTCTATATAGTCGGTAATGCTGAAGTACCTGCATTGTATTGTCTCCCAGCACCGAGGCATTACATTAGTATCGGTATCTGCGTTTGAGGGTTGTAATATCCCCATGTGTTGCCGCCAGGCAACGGCTCGCCGCCAGCCTCTCATCCTAGTCGACGGCTATTTGTACCTTTGCCTGTTTGTGTTATTTGTTACGTCTGTTCCTGCGTGTGTTAGGGCGGTGGGTTTCTGACAGTTATGGTACAACGTCTTATTAATGGACGTTGTCCAGCACATCGTATTCGGTGCGCTCTATTTGTCTTTCGTAGAGCTGCTTATATGTTGGACAGTCTGCCGCCCCCTGCCTTATCGCATGTTCTGTTCTGTGTTTGCACGGTATACAGCCTATAGGATTCTCCTGCCTGCATTCTGACTTTTTGTGTCCCGGTTTTGCACATAATCCCCAAACTGGATCTTTGTCGCAACGCTTTGATGGGTGACCGAAGTCGCAACAATTAAAACATTTTTGTACAGCAACAAATTCGTTGATGTACAAAGATTCAAGTTGAATAAAAACTCTTTCTTTTTGAAGCAGCAGTAATTGTGCTCTGGGCAACACCTATACAATATTGTTTACTGTCCTTTTGCCAACTCAAATGGTTCAAATGGCTCTGACCACTATGGGACTTAACATCTGAGGTCATCAGTCCCCTAGAACTTAGAACTACTTAAACCTAACTAACCTAAGGACATCACATACATCCACGCCCGAGGCAGGATTAGAACCTGCGACCGTAGCGGTCGCGCGGTTCCAGACTGAAGCGCCTAGAACCGCTTGGCCACACTGGCCGGCGCCCTTTTGACCTTTGGTCCTGTTTTAAATTTTATTTTAACCTCGTTATCGAACTCGTCTTTAGTAATGTGTTCACTCAGGTATATTTCGTAGAGTTATAAGAATTCCTGATCAGTTAAATATGTTGAGTCATAGTGCACTGCCAGCAGGGGTCTGAACTTCTTGGGTTTTTTACATCTAATGTGCTTAAGCTATGCAGCTTTTTCTATTACCTTATTATTGTCTACTTGTGAGTCTGTTTCAATTATTACGGTATTTGCTGTTGACCTGATTGATTTTATTTTTAATTTGTCTTGCTTGGGTTTAGTTGTTTTAGTGATGGTTTCTCTAATGGTAATCGCATCTTGGTTGGTTTCTGATTAAAAGAAAACTGTGCTGGACTGTTTCGCTTTTGTTTGTTGAATGCGTTCCCGTGCTTTGCTTTCAGGTTTTGCAATCGGACCGGCAGCCGCAACCGCTGCAAATGAGGGCGGGAGGGGTTTGTTTTCTGACTTTAATCTCTGATTTGCGGATTTGAGTTCCGCTATTTATTATTCCAGGCGCTGGATGCGTTCCTGGGCATCTGGTGTTTGCCCGTAATGTTTGAATACTCCATTAGTAGTGTAGTGCTTGATACAATCACGTCGATTAAACATTTGGGAGTAACATTGCAGAGCGATATGAATGGGACAAGCATGTAATGGCAGTAGTGGGGAAGGCGGATAGTCGTCTTCGGTTCTTTGGTAGAATTTTGCGAAGATGTGGTTCATCTGTAAAGGAGACCGCTTATAAAACACTAATACAAAGTATTCTTGAGTACTTCTCGTGCATTTGGGATCCCTATCAGGTCGGATTGAGGGAGGACATAGAAGCAATTCAGAGGCGGGCAGCTAGATTTGTTACTGATAGGTTTGATCATCACTTGACTGTTACGGAAATGCTTCAGGAACTCGGGTGGGAGTCTCTGGAGGAAAGGAGGCGTTCTTTTCGTGAATCGCTACTGAGGAAATTTAGAGAACCAGCAGCATTCGAGGCTGACTGCAGTACAATTTGAAACGTCCCCTTAGAACAATTATACATGACTGTGCTTAACCTGACACACAATATTTTTAGCGCAACGCAATCTGACTTTCAAAACTCCCTACTAAAGAATGGCCCTGACAAACATTAAACTATACCTTTCACAAATCACTTACCTCACAAAAATCTTCGCTGCTCAAGCTACTGCAATACAGCGAGCGCCACTACTGCCAGCTAAATAAAAGATTCAAACTACTGAAAGCACTAACTACTGATAGGGGTAGCTAGCAAATGAAAGATATTAATAGAGAGCAAACAATGTATTTACCTTAATATCATCACAAATCATAATATATATATCAGTTCATGACAAACTGCAAACCTCCGCCATCTCTCTCCCCACATCCACCACTGCTGGCGGCTCACCTCCAACTGCGCAACGTTACGCGCTGTTCACAGCCAGCTGCCGCTGCCCAACACTACAATGGCAGACAACAATGCAAACTAGCCACAGACTGCACACAGCACAGCCAGTGATTTTCATATTGAGCGCTACGTAACGTTGCCAATAAGAAAACATAAACAGCCTACTTACATAGAGAAAACATAAACAGCCTACTTACATAGAGAAAACATAAACAGCCTACTTACATACAGAAAACATAAACAGCCTACTTACATAGCCCCCATGCTCCCCACAAAAAATTTTTACAAATGGTGTTGGGCACTGGCCAATACAGATTTGACAAAAATTTTTCACAATTACAGTAACAAAGATATAAAATGCACACACTTATTGATACAATGTTGGTCAAAAGCTAAAATTTTCTCACAGTCTATAAAGACAGTCTTGATCATTCATCACAGTGAAACTGCCGTTTCTTTTCTCAAAGTCTGAGCAGTAAAAGACAATGCACACAGAAGTAGTGGATTTCCATGCAGTCTTGAAGAAGTAGTGTTGTCCTTCCAACGGAAAGACAGTGCTGGCTCTTGACATGCTGACAGGTAATGGGCCACAACAGAGCAAACCCACAGCAGAGTTCATTCGACGTTTTGAAGAATATTGTTAGGTAGGTCATCACAGAGCAGACCCACTGGAGTCCTGGTAGAGATTGTGGTATTGGTGGGCCACCAGAGGTGCAGACCCACTGCAGTCCTTGTAGAAATAATGGCGTTGGTAGGTCATCATAGATGCAGACCCACTGTAGTCCTTGTAGAGATAATGGTATTGGTGGGCCACCAGAGGTGCAGACCCACTGTAGTCCTGGTAGAGACGGCCAGCAGCCATCCGTTGCGACTGTGCAGGTGCACAATCACCATCGAAGATTCTTGCAGAGAATATAGCAAGTCCATAAACCACCACTTGTGCACTCAGAAAGTTTTTCTTTTAATTGTCCTTAGAACCAGCAATGCTGTTATCCAGTCCCTTGCTGAATTACCAACACACGTGCAAACACTAACAGTCCCTACTTCTCATATATTGTCCACATACTATGACCAACAGAAACGTGTGCAGTGAAATGTAACTAACAAGTTAATAATGCCATGAACTGGTGACAATTACAATTTTATAACATAAGAATACAATTACAAAGGTACAAAATACATCATTAAAAACATAATAATACAGATAACATTTGTAGTACAGGCTTTACAAAAGAATAGAAATAAACATATACATGAGTGTTACAAAAATAGTGACATAAGTACATACATAAAATAATGAGAATAGTTTTCGAAACATTAATTTCACACATGAACATTGAAACAGAACAGAATTGTAAACAACTTTACAAAGAAAATAACATATTATTAATGCAACTTATATTTGAGGATAACAGTATTCCTCCTCATAGTGAATATAGCTTAGTATTAGAAGAGAAAAAAATTCTATGAAACAGTACACAGAGACAGGAAGAAAACAAATACTCAAGGGTACACAAACACATAGTGGGATAACACCAATAGGAAAGGACAGGGTTCGTTTTCAGTGTAACATTTGGTACTGCAGTCCAACCCAAAACTTCATATATCTTTCCTCTTATTTCATCCTTTGTTTCCACCAAAAAAATTCTATCTAAGCATGCTTTCTGTATTTATATGTTCACACATTTCTTACCTCAACATTTATTTCCAAGAAAATCCTACCTAAACCTGTTTTCTCAATGCATTTCTTCCAATTCATCGCAACTCATTCTCTTAGAGGCTACCCCCTCTTAAGCTAACTTAAATCTACTGAGCTCAGATGCTAAACTAAGGGACGAGGCAATGCAGCATCACATAACAAATCAACACAAACAGCAATGCAAAAAAAAATGCAAATTGGCAAAGCTAGCGGCATAAATGAGCAAAAGTCAAATTCAATAACACTATGCCTGGCAAACAGCAGCAACTTATACCTAAACATGACATAGCGCAAGCAGAAAAAATATTACACTAAACAACAATGCAGATAAGGGAAATGTATATTCACATCTTAATGTCTATGTAATTAAAGTGGTGCACCACAACAACTTATTGTAAAAAAAATATTACCATCTAATTGAAAAGAAAATTATGTTTTACTGTTACTAGTTCCTTCTTATTGTTCTTTCCTGTCCAAGTGCTCCTTTTTTAAAGAATGTGGATCATAAAATAATTATTTAATAGATCTGTTGACAGAAAGTGTTCACATTAGCAAATGCATTTTATTTTATAAAAGCAATGCTGCAACACAGCTGAAAAACAGGTATCAAATGAAATAAGCAATTACGCAAACCAAAGCATAAAAATATCATTCAATAGTCATGTGACATTTCATAAGTTAGTAGAAATTCTCTCAACTCTCGTAGAAAGACGCTTGTCATAATCAGGTGTGCAGATGTAAAAATATTTCCAAGGATAATGGCCTCCCCTTTTTTTTTGTTCTATCTTCCTGTGCTCTGAAAGGCACGCGCTAATGACTTTTTCTCCAGGCGTCTGACACAGCTGGGTGCCCGCGACGCATTACGTGCAGGTGGTCACCTAACTTTCGTACGGAAATATTTACGACAGCAATTTTCGCTAAAGTGACAGTCTCACATAAAAATACTTCACAGGTCAAGAATTAGCGTTGCAAATCTGTAGAAACAAAATCCTATAAATATAAGTGTCCAAAAAAAAATATTGGTCAGCATTGTGATACAGTCACACATTTCATAACTCTTAAAGTACGTTTCTTGGTTTCCAACATCCTTTTCATAAATCAGAGTCCCTAAACACTACTCATTACTCCTTACCTTATTACACATATACGTATCCATCGACACTCGTCAATATTTCGTCATTATAAATATGAAGCATAATCAAATAACTCATATAGTAGCCTCAGCCTATTAATCGTAAACATACCTCAGCAGCATATTACACATCGTCGTCGTAAAAATAACATCATAACACCTCAGTCAAATCTCAAAATCGTCGTAGCTTCCTCCAATAATTAAAAAAAATTCTCTGCTCATGTCAAAAGTGTCATCTGCCTCAAAAGTACTTTAAAAATCATGAATCCATACCAAATACATCATTCAAAGCTCTCATAGTATCACAATGGTTCCGAAAAAATATGAACAGTTTACAATGCACAGACAAAATACAGTTTCATAAGTGTGAAGTTATCCAGCTGTGTAATTACGTAAACATCTGTCACTGACGTAGTAAAAAAATGTTTATCTCTCAGTTAAATGATCAGATAGCTGTGTAATTTGTGTGTTAGAGAAATATGGTACCGATGTGTAAAGTTGTATAAGCAAATACCATATTAGCTAGGGTTCCTTGTGGTTGCCACACACATGGTACACAAAGTAAGTGTGTACCCCCCTGAGGATTAATGTAATTATACCCTCAGGTGTTACAGATTACAGCAATGGAATGAAATGTATCACGGAAAACTTTCTTTGTAATTAAAAAATCTTTGAAAATAAGTGTTTTAAGTATAAGATTAATCACTCAAATGCGTGTCCTGTAGCGCTAAATGCGCGTCTTGCTGTAAGATAATTCTGTGGAACTGTCGTAGTTATCGTCCTCTGTAAGCAAAGTTCTGCTAAAGTCAATGTACTTACCTCATGATACACAAAAGTGAAATGCTTTACGTATAGATATCTTAGTTATTACGCTTATTGCCGTGGTGAGGAAAGTACTGTACAGTAACGTATTGTTATGCCACGAAAAAGGCTGTCTCATTGTTGCTATACCACAAAAGTTACTACTAAAACATGTTTTTCTTCCTAGAAGAATTCAGAAAACTGTGCAGATATAAAACAGATACACCGCAAAAGCAACATTGTAAATTGTCACTCATTAGTAGCGTCGTGATAAAAATCGTGTAGCTGTCACATAAACTAACCTCTGTGTCATCTGGTATCTCTCAGAAAGCACTTTAAATTCAGAATGTATTTTCAAATAAACCAAAATGTTGCATTAAAATCTCATTAGCAGTACTGGTAAATGTTCTAAGTATGTGAGCCTTATAGTCGTTACATAATCGTGCAACAAACAAGCAAGAATGTACACACACAATAACACTGTGACGTCTGTTTACTATAACAATGCATTCGTCATTTCTGTTTAAATAAGTTCTCTTGGTTCTTGATTGGATATTTAACTTCAAACATTATTGCATGGTAACAGTTTCTAAAGCATACTAGTAACGTGAAGTGAAACGTTTTATGGCAAAGACAAAGTTAAAAAGCAGATTATCTTTCAATAAACGGTTTTACATGTGAAATATGGTGTAAACCTTTACTCTTCCTAGTACGCAGAATTTCAACTTGAATGCAATTATCATGCGGTATTCGTCCGTAAAGAATACTGGAATCTTGCTCAAGGTTAGCGTCAATTTCTAATTCTTGTAAGAGTCCCTGAAATGCTTCAATGTCGTCTTTGCAACGTCCTGCCAAAATAATATGTCGTAAATGTTCAGGCAGTTTGATTAAGCAAATGCGGATGAGTTCTGAGGGGCTGTATGGGTTTGAAAGATACTGATTCTTATGCAACATGTCTTCAAAATATTTCATAAGACTGGAAAATTCAGATTGTTCGAAACGTTTCATCATTATGATGCTATGTTTTACACGGTCTTGTGTGGCTTGAGACCAATATGCTGAGAGGAAGGCATGGTAAAACTCTCCTTCACTGTGGCAATCGTGAATTACCGATCGCATTCTTACAGCTGGTTCATTCTCTAAGTAGCCACACATAAATTCTAATCTGTGTTCTAACGACCAGTTGGGAGGAAAACAATGAGAGAATTGATGGAGCCATGCTTGTGGATGAATGTCGTTGCCAGAATTCTTAAATGTTTTGAATTTACGTGTAGTAATGAACAGCTTATAGTCAAAATCATCATGTCGGCGAGTCGCATATCGGTCATTGTTAGGTCGTGTCGGCCGTTCCATCTCAAAATTCGGTGCACATTGCCAATTTCTTTCATAACTTCCGAAATGCCCTGTGTTATTATTTTGTGTCTGTTCCGTATTTGTATGTCACTCTTCCCGTATTGGGGCGCGAGTGTCCTCAGAAATACGTAATTCTTGTACTACTTGTGCCAACTGATCTTGCACTTCCCGGATTTCTCTTTTTGTACTGTGTATTGATTTGATTTTGATTTTGTTTGAATTTTCTAATTTGTTCATACTCTTCTGTGTCAGTGAAGGCTACAGGTGTTGTGTCATTCAGATCATCATCTACCTTTGTAGATAAGTTAGTGAACTGATCTGAAAGTTCGGCTACTTTATCCGATAGTGAAATCATTTCCTCTGTATGTTTTTCTGAACCAAGTTTCAGAGTGTCCATTTGTGTTGCAATCGTGTCTACTGTGTCTTTTAAGTTTTCTTGACTTTTTGCAAGTTGCGTAACCGAATCGGTAGATGCAACTGCGTCAATTTTAGCTTGCAAGGTGTTGTGATTTTCATGAACAATAGTTTGCAGTTCTTTTATGGCTGCTTCGTGATTCTCTAAGTAGCCACACATAAATTCTAATCTGTGTTCTAACGACCAGTTGGGAGGAAAACAATGAGAGAATTGATGGAGCCATGCTTGTGGATGAATGTCGTTGCCAGAATTCTTAAATGTTTTGAATTTACGTGTAGTAATGAACAGCTTATATATGAAACGTCCCCTTTGAACAATTCTTACACGAGACTGTGCTTAACCTGACACACAATATTTTTAGCGCAACGCAATCTGACTTTCAAAACTCCCTACTAAAGAATGGCCCTGACAAACATTAAACTATACCTTTCACAAATCACTTACCTCACAAAAATCTTCGCTGCTCAAGCTACTGCAATACAGCGAGCGCCACTACTGCCAGCTAAATAAAAGATTCAAACTACTGAAGGCACTAACTACTGATAGGGGTAGCTAGCAAATGAAAGATATTAATAGAGAGCAAACAATGTATTTACCTTAATATCATCACAAATCATAATATATATATCAGTTCATGACAAACTGCAAACCTCCGCCATCTCTCTCCCCACATCCACCACTGCTGGCGGCTCACCTCCAACTGCGCAACGTTACGCGCTGTTCACAGCCAGCTGCCGCTGCCCAACACTACAATGGCAGACAACAATGCAAACTAGCCACAGACTGCACACAGCACAGCCAGTGATTTTCATATTGAGCGCTACGTAACGTTGCCAATAAGAAAACATAAACAGCCTACTTACATAGAGAAAACATAAACAGCCTACTTACATAGAGAAAACATAAACAGCCTACTTACATACAGAAAACATAAACAGCCTACTTACAAATTTTACTGCCGCCAACTTATATTTCGCGGAAAGACCACAAAGATAAGAGAGATTAGGGCTCGTACAGAGGCATATAGGATGTCATTTTTCCCTCGTTCTGTTTGGGAGTCGAACAGGGAGAGAAGTTGCTAGTTGTGGTACGAGGTACCCTCCGCCACGCACCGTATGGTGAATTGCGGAGTACGTATGTATATGTAGATGGTGCGTTTGCAACATCTAGTTCTTTTGTGAGTCTGGCGTTTTCAGTTCTGAGCTCTTCATTTTGTCCATAGAGCCTTGCTTGGCCTAGTGCGAGTGCCCAAATTTAGTCCCTAACCTTCGATGTAATAGTGGTTGACGCCCTTTTTTGTTTCAGTTCATTCTGGAACTCCGCTAAGATCTCATTTATAGCGCTTATCATTTTAGTTTACATTTTCTTTCTTTTGGGAATTAACTCTTCACTAGATACTCCTCGTCTTATTGCCCCCGTGCTCCTGCCCGTCGGAGTCGCATCACTGTTTCGACGTCCTCCGACTGATGTGTAGCTCACACTGATTCCGGGAGCGCGTTCGGCATTTTACAGAGCAGAAGCGGCTTGTCGCCAGCGTGGACAAGGTTGTATACTCCAGTGTCCGCGTATACTCGCGGACGTGGAGCTAAACTTAGTTAAAAGCCGATGCATACGTCCCAAATGTATCACAGGGTGAGGCAAAGAGACTGCACACCGGACGCCATTTGCTGTACGGCAGCAGGAGAGTGTTTGACGTCCTAGAGGAACACTTTGGGGACCGCATTCTAGCTCTGGGGTACCCAGAGACTACTGGCGTGGACTTCAATTAGCTGCCATATTCTCCGGATCTGAACACATACGACTCCTTTTTGTGGGGCTATAATAAAGACATGGTGTACACGGATAATCACAAAACCATTGCTGATCTGGAAACAGCCACCCATGAGGTCACTGAAGCGTCGATGCTCCGACACTTCAGCGGGTCATGCAGAATATCGCTATTCGTCTGCGCCACATCGTCACCACTGATAGCAGGCATATGGAAGATGTCGTACCCTAAATCCGAATATCTTTAGTGACTTTCAACATAGCTGCTAAGGTTCAGTGACCGTGTCAAAATTGTATTAGAACAAATAAACCCTCGGTCACAAATATTAAGTCAATTTTGACTTCATATTTGTGACCAAGGGCTTATTTGTTCTAATATAATCTTTAGTGACATTTACATGTTGAACGAAGTGTGTGCATGCCGTAGTTTATAGGTAATTTACGTTTCCTTTTTTTCATATAATACGATTATCGTCCCGAGTTGGAGTCTCGGCCCGGCACACAGTTTTAATCTGCCAGGAAGTTTCATATCAGCGTACACTCCGCTGCAGAGTGAAAATCTCATTCTGGAAACATCCCCCAGGTTGTGACTAAGCCATGTCTCCGCAATATCCTTTCTTTCATGAGTGCTAGTTCTGCAAGGTTCGCAGGAGAGCTTCTTTAAAGTTTGGAAGGTAGGAGACGAGCTACTGGCAGAAGTAAAGCTGTGAGGACGGGTCGTAAGTCGTGCTTGGGTAGCTCAGTTACTAGAGCACTTGCTCGCGAAAGGCGAAGTTCCCGAGTTCGAATCTCGGTCCAGCACACAGTTTTAATCTGCCAGGAAGTTTCACATCTCATTTTTATTTGGATGAGCAAGTATTTACAGATTTGCGTTCAGTTTTTGAAGTCCCATCTCGTCATTGTGTATATTTTGATTCTTTTCCTTATTCTTTATCTTGTATTTTAAATTGAAAGGGAGTTTTTGACAATGGGACCATTCGTGAGAACCGCAGTGCAAAGTGTCCTTTGGAATCCACCTGAAGCATGAAGAAAACAGGCAGGGGGTGTGTTTGTGTTTCTTTTTGAGGATAAAGCAGAAGTCATGGTGTTAAAGCGGAATGACAGTTCCACTGTGAAAGTAGGTACGAACAATGGTACCATCGAACCTTTAGCGAATACAAAGAGTTACAGTCCGAAAGAAAAAAAGTATTTCCCTCTCCCTGTGTAGGGTAATATCTCAGTACTGTCAGAATATGGCTGGTGCTGATTTACACGATAATTGTATTGTTAATTGCAGAACTCGAATAAGAGGCAAGAAAAGGTGGTGGTCCCTCTTCACCAACTTGATAAACAGTGCAACTGTCTATTTATGGAACACATACAATCTTGCAAATGAGGAACATATGTCGCAAATTGAATTTCGATCATACTTATGCATTACTCCAATGAAATCAGAAGATACTGCAGCCGAGAATGGAGGAAATAGAGAAACCGCAACCCTTCAGGACACAGGGAACTCCACTTAAAGACGCTCCTCCAAAAGCTCTCTTCCGAAAGAAGTACGCCATGATGATATATGCCACACAATAATAGAGGAGGAAGATAAAGCAAGAAGAAGATGTAGGTTATGTAAAACTACAACAGTGTGCCAATGTAGAAAATGTAATGCGCGTCGCCATTCAAACTATTTTCAAAAATTTCATGAGATAACAAAATAAAGCTCCTTATAGTCCCAAAGTTGCCTAATTTCAATATTTTGCTGTTCTTTAATTGGGGCCTGTGTATTCCTTTTTTGTATATTTATGTCTATGTTAGTGTACAATTAGATCAAATAAGCATTTTTTATGTAAAAAATCGTATTATTTTGCGGCAATGTCTGGCCCTTAATGGGTTAAATATTTAATATAACTGTGCTACAAATGATGTCAGTAGTATTAACCGAAGAGAAGAGAAGGAAAAAGAAATAAAATTTGTTCTAACGGATACTGATTTTGCGATCCTTGCGTTTGAACGCTAGCACATGTAACCTCCCCCTCACTTATCGACCTTAATGACAGTGAAAAATTAAACCGCGTGTACCTAATGGAAATTTGGGAAAAGCAATCGTCACCGAAGTTAATCTGTCGGTAAAGAGGGAGGAAAGGGTTACATCTAAATGAAAGGAAAAATGCAAATGAAACTGGTGGAAATTAATTTTGAAAAGGGGTAAAGTCAATAAAGAAAGTAAGTGTGCGGCCGTTACGTTAACAATTAACTAGCGGTAATTAGATATTTGAGATTTGAGCAAAATTACGGTCGCCAGTCCTATGGACAATTACTATAATAACTGAAAAAGAAAGGTTATTGCACATATAATTAGCACTAAAAGCGTGGCAACTGAAGGTTGACACAGGTTGTGTGAAAACTGAATGTTTGTCTGTAGTAATAAATTTCGCTACACCCTGACATAATTTAGCAAAAGAATTAATAAAACTGGAAAATTGAAAGTTAGTTTAGTGACTGAAATTAATAGTGAACTTTGTTTCTGAAGCATATCGAAATTCAGTAAAATAAGGTTAGTCTTGGGCTACCTCAACAATCATTTCAAAAGCTACTTGAATCTACGCAATTTAGAAATAAGAGATTTAACTTCGAACTTGAATTAAATGATTCTGAACAATTAACAATAGTAACATTTAGTACGTACCAAGCTGAGCTGCAGTCACAGGTAAGCTGAAATACGGTAACAAAACTCGCACTCTTAATTTGTGCTCGTGTAATCTAAATATTGTAGCCAGCTATGAATACTTTAACTGAACTTTGAAATTAAAGCAGTGAAATTGAATTATATTATTTTAATGCTGGCGTTTGAATTTCAACGACACTCGGGTTCATTTCGGAAAAGGAAGGGACCCTGCTTGGTAATGCAATTGGGACAATGAGCAACAAAGGTTCATGCTAAGTTGCTGTAATTTTGTGATGCAACAATTTTAAAAGCTGAGGTCTGCCATACAGTTCTAAAACTTTCCGTGCTTCCAGTCTTCCTTGTTGGTTGATTGAAGGTTTGAAGTCGTCGATCGAGGAGGTGGCGACAGTCACTCATTGTCGGCCGTCGCTGTTGCAGAAGCTGGATGCTGGCGCGCCTTCTTCTCGACACGGTCACCAGGCGAAACGGGCTCTTGATCTGTGCCAGCTAATGCTTCCCGTCCGCGACACCGTGCTAGAAACTATTATAGCCAGTCGAGCGCAATTGCATGCTGCCAAACCCCGAACGCACGGCAACTCGCGGGAGCGTCACACAACACACCTGCTCCACCGCCCTACTCCAGCCAGACTCTCTCTGCCCTGCCCGCGCTCCATGGGGCAGAGTTAACACTACCCAAGATCCTAAACACTTTGGTTCTCCACACGACCTATTGATGCATTCGTTCGATAGCATAGTTTTACCTAGGCCAGACCCAGCGTATAAATACAAATAATATTCACAAAACAAACCAACATAAATATATATATATATATATATATATATATATGCAAACAGTAAAACAATTGCAATATATAAAGAGACAGAAATGTCATATCTTCAGGTGACAAAATAAGGAAAAATCTATAGTACAATAGATGGAAATAGACGGATATGCATTTCCGGCGTTACACACACCACCCATTACGCTACAAGTATTACAAGCTGTAAGTGTTACGTAATTTAAGATAAAACGTCAGGTTATGTAATCCAAAACGATAGAATTTACAATTTAATACAGCCATGTTTATCAGTCCTTTCGCCTTGTGGAATTCGGAAAAACCTGCTACCAGTCTCTACCCTCGAATTGTTGTTTACTGCAGAACATTGCGGTATTCTTCACCCCAGAAAAATTGACACGTTGTGTTACGCTCTTAATTTGATTTAAAATAAGTCTGTATGCTTGTAATACCCATGGATGCTATGACAACTGTTAATTAGATCAATAATTATCCCAATTACTCTCATGTCCTACTTGGGTACAAAATGGCTGCCTTGTAACACGTGACGCACATCTGACCAATGGCAGCGCTCAATTTTCAGCAATCCAGACATAAAAGGTTATCACCATTTTCTTTATTCAGAGCTAATCCAGACATAAAATGTTGTCGCTACTATCTTTATTCACAGCTTTAAATTCGCAATTTACCTGAAATTTTTTTACATAGAAGGAAGACAACGAAAGAAATGCACTGCCATAATTTTAGCTGCTAAGAGGCACTGCAAGTACTTTGTAAGAAATGTTGAAGCTACACATCTCTGTGGCGGAAGAACAGCTTATAACAGCGGTTGGTACAGCCCTGCCCACCTAGCGCCCGACTCGGTGAATCACTCACGCAGCGCCGCATAGCGGAATTATCCGCAGTTCACCGACACCAATTTTAAGCACTTAAAGCCTGAGAAAGCTTGTAAAGTAGGAGACGAGGTACTGGCGGAAGTAAAGCTGTGAAGACGGGGCGTGAGTCATGCTTGCGTAGCTCAGTTGTTGGAACAGTTGCCCGCGAAAGGCAAAGGTGCCGAGTTCGAGTCTCGGTCCAGCACACAATTCTAATCTGCCAGGAAGTTACACCTAACGACTGGTTTACAATGGAGCGAATGGAAGCGAACACGCGCGAATGAGCATCTCCAGAAAATTCACTATCATTCGCTTGCATGTGGGCAGAATCGTTTATACTAAAGGGAACGGAAGAGAACACGAGGTAGCGAGCATTGCCTATGAACGCTGTGTTATTAGTTTTTAGTTTTTGGAGCTAATATTCGGCATACGAGATACAACTCTTTCTTGTTAGAGACACAATGCGAAACTTTGCTATTCAGTGAGGATTATTTGGCATGTCTAGCAGACTGCTTTTGACGGAGTACGCAGAATGGCACAGGGAAAGAAGTATGTAAGTGCCTCATTTGTGTGGAAGCGTGACATGCGTGGAGATTGTGCGCTTTACGTGGAATTAGAACTGTACGTCGGCTTCCATTTTTCTCTGGCTTTTCTTTACCACTGAAGGGAAATTTATAAACAGAACACTAATTACCGGCGTCGAGCATAATCTCAAGATGTGACACAGCTAGCGTTTCCACTACGCATGTAAGGTCTAATAGTTATATTCCTTTTTTTCCAAAACAAAAATGGTATAATGGCAGTCATAGATGGGGTTGCTCTGTGTGATAAAAAATATGAGTGAAGGGATCAACAACGGACTTCAACGGATGTCATGTGACGTCCGCTACGACAAATCACAACGAAGAATAACGAACAAAATGAAAGAAAAGTCGCAAAGCGCAAGATTCCTGATCCAAAGAGCGCGGAATCATATCCCGTTCACATCACAACTCTTTCACTATGATTTTTAACCGAGCCTTCACTTCTCACAGATGTTGTAGTGGCTACGAAAGAATGTGGTTCGGCTTCCACGTTAAACTCCATGTCTCCATTTTCCAGTTAGGTAACTAGGGAAGGTTAGGGACACGTAAGTAACTGCAGTGCCGTCCAGCTGAAAGACCTGCAGCAGAGGTCTACCAGGTACACCAGGCAGGCTTCTCTTCTGCTAGTGCTTGTTAGCTCGTTTGCTCCGGTGAAAACCTGGCTTAAACTATCTACACACATTTTTTTGAATGACTTCATATCGACAGTTCAGTTCTTGCACATGTAATTCTGATAATAGCGGCTATCAGAGAAAATAAAATCATGGCAGTGTTTGATGTCACAGACGGCTTCCATCAATAAGGACTTGTAATTTGTTGAAATGAAGTGTGTCTTCCAGTACATTTTATAACAGATCCTGTAGGCCATTTCATACAATAATGTTTGAATCGTGTACACTTGACTGTCAGTGAAACAGTTCTTAGGTTATCCATGTACTCCTCATAATAATGAGAAGTTTCTCTTGAATGATAAAACCAAAAATTTTTCTTGCACCAGACACAGCTGACAAAGGAAAAATTGATGCAGTCAGGAACTTCGCAGTAACCACTAGTTTTATTCTAGACAGAACTGGATGGAATCAGAAATGGTCCCGGCCGTTGTTCTGCATATTGCGCTGCATACCAAATATACTTGATCAAATTCGTACAGCGTGGAGAAGAAAACTGGTAATTCCCAAATTACTGGAGCTTAAGAATACTGTTCCGTTGATAAACCTGAAATAAGAGAGAGGTATCGGAAATGACGTTGACTGATAATTTCCTGAAAAATGCTTTCCGTTGTCGAAAAAAATTCTTTATCGGTAGGTTGATTAGCACAGTAGTTCCAGGCGGAATCCACATTACATATACAGATCTTTCGTCGTCCTCCACAAAAACAGAGTGTCGTTATGTCCACATCATGAATCCAACAAAAGGAATGAATTAGTTTCTGCAACTGGTAGGAATGAGTGTTTAAAGAAATGTTCAAATTTATTCTTCCCCATTTTTCCACATTTACAAGATTTTTGTTTTTAGTCCTACTTTGCCTTGCGGTTCTTGAAGACAGATATACAGCTGCAGAAACATTAAGCCACTCATACTTATCACTGGCATTCGTTGATTGGGCAAGGGAAACCTTCGTTTTTACCCCTAAATGATAAAATGCGGTGTGCAATCAGTTCTTTCACGAAACCTGACTTGATCAGCGTCATAAACAGCAGTTGCGGGGATAACAGCAAGTTTCCCCGAATTGCTCTTCTACAGTGTGAAGCAAGAAATTGTTTAAAATGTCAAAAGTAGGCCTGTACTGCGATAGTGCCACCGCCTCCGAATTTTACGCCTGACACTACACACGTTGACAGATGACGTTCACCGGGCATTCGCCATACCCACACGCTGTTATCGGATCGCCACATTGTGTACCGTGATTCGACAATGTACAAAACGTTTTTCCATTGTTCAATCGTCTAATGTTTACGCTCCTTACACCAAGCGAGACGTCGTTTGCCATTTACCCGCATGATGTGTGTCTTATGAACAGCCGCTCGACAATGAAATCCAAGTATTCTCACCTCCCGCCTGTCATAGTACTTGCAGGGGATCCTGATGCAGTTTGCACTTCCCGTGTGGTGGTCTGGATAGATGTCTGCCTCTTACACATTATGACCTTCTTCAACTGTCGGCGCTCACTGTCAGCCAACAGACGAGATCGGCCTGTAAGCTTTTGTGATGTACGTGCCCCTTCACGTTTCCACTTCACTGTCACATCGGAATCAGTGGACCCAGGTATGTTTAGGAGTGTGGAAATCTCGCGTACAGACGAATGACACAAGTGAGACCCAGTCACCTGACCACGTTTGAAGTCCGTGAGTTCCGCAGAACACCCCCTTCCGCTCTCTCACGATGTCTGATGACTACTGAGGTCGCTGGTATGGAGTACCTGGCAGTAGCAGGCAGCACAATGCACCTAATATGTTTTTGGAGGTGTCCGAATACTTTTGATCACATAGTGTACATTCCACAAAAAAACCAAATGCTAGACGTTTGCTGTATCACAATACATATTTACATAATAACAGTTCCTTAGAACCACTACACCCGATTTTGTTTTGTATATAGTTACTCATATACTCATTCAAAGTTCATGATGCAGAGGTAATCTCTTAATGAAAACACAGAAATAATTTTTCTAAGATGAGTCACTAAATTTATTAATTTATTCTTTAAGCCTCCTAGCACCGTGACTTCTGATGAAAAGAGTTTTATGTTAAGAAATACACATTCAGTTGCCGGTGAGCGTGGCCGAGCGGTTCTAGGCGCTTCAGTCTGGAACCGCGCGACCGCTACGGTCGCAGATTCGAATCCTGCCTCGGGCATGGATTTGTGTGATGTCCTTAGGTTAGTTAGGTTTAAGTAGTTCTACGTTCTAGGGGACTGATGACCTCAGATGTTAAGTACCATAGTGCTCAGAGCCATTTGAGCCAATTTGAAGATTTTCAGTTGCATTTTAAAGACTGTGGTTTCATCGTCAGGTGCAGGCTGATGAAATTAAATAATTTTTGAGAGGAAGAATAAATTAAATAACTCACAATGAAGTATTACAGTAAATTAGACGGAACATTGTCACAAAACATTGTGATTTTCTGAAAACGTAAATAAAATGTTTAAAAGCAGACGTTTGAAGAGAATAGGTGATTCGACAACTCGTAACAACATATAATGTGGCTACATTGTCAGTAACAACAGGTGACGTGTTGAAAACGCTATACGATACAGCGGTTATCACGCTGAAACAGATTAACAACAGAAAAATAGAAAAAAAACTTCGTTATTTGCAGGTGTTAAGATGTGTAATGTATATCGGAAATAAAAGCAGCACCGCCAAATAACTGATACCGTTATGTGCTCAACTCTATAGCTACCTTGTTTTCCAAGTTGGTGTTGTTTGCTAATTTTAAACACAGCGTAAACGTATAAAATTTCAGGAACTATTTGTATACAGTATTAGCCACAAAACGTAAATTAGAGGGAAATTTAACGTTTAATCGTTACCACTGTTGCGTACCGAAATAGCTTCAAACCAAAATTAATATTAACACCACAGCTTGCTATCACTTTATTATGCTCTTCGAACATAATAACAAACAATGCTCCACTGAAGTTAGCACATAAAGTGCTGAAACGTTTTTCGATAAAGCAAAAACAAACAAACGATATTTTGCGTGAAAAGGAATTTCTCTCCAGCGTTACCATTCAATTGCCGTGGTGCAGGAGTATACCTGTGTAACTATAACAAAGACAACAGATACAGCACAGACCTACACAACCATAACGTACTTCGATACATTGTTTGAGAATATTTAAGTAAAGCTGTGTCCCTCCCCAAACAATATCCTTAGTCATCATTTTCCTCACTCGGTGAACACTAAAAAGCTGTAATAAATCAACATAAATAAGTAGCAATGTAACAATTATCCCGCCTACCACATACAAAAACGAGGGAGTACTTTTCAAATAAGCTACAAAGCGCGCAATGATACTCTCAGGTACAACCACTATGAAAAATCCACAACAGTTGACAACTTGAACAGCACAGAGACAGACTAAATTACAGCCAAAGCAGTTTCCTTTTACTTCACACAGAAGCGAAAACGAAGAACCTTAATTAACCCTATTACAACAACCTGAAATACGATGAAACGTTTTCTAGTGCCGATCTGGTACACAGATTTCATCTGACAGGAAGTAACAGTTGCACAATAAAAGATTCATTCTCGAATTTGAAGTACCTTTACACTAAATAAAACTTTCTTAAAATACAGCAAATCACGTAAATGAATTCATTAGCCACTGCGTTATTCAGTATAGCCTTAACAGTATTCACTTCTTAGAGCAGAGAAGAGTACGTACAGACCACAGAGGTATTCAGAATATTAACATTTAGAAATAAACAAGTTTAAAAGGCAAGAAATAATATTTTACTGTGTAAATTATCCTTGCCTGAAGTTGTACACTTGACATTACAATCAACAGGTAATTTTTGTACATATTTTTATTTTATTTATAATTATATCAATAAACTAGTTTTTATGTACGTAATATGACAAGCGAGAATTACAACTGTCAAACAATGACGACATGACGTTAAAACGTGACGAAAGCTTCAACGTAGCTAGAAATACTTCATGAATTGTAATAAAATATTCCTATCTGTGACAAGGCGAACGTCAATCTATCTATATTTTACGATTTCTGCTGCTCCTCATTAACATCGAATATAGTTTTAAGCGTCAGGAAGTCTTTTCTGAAGGTATTTGTCTGGAAGATAGTCTTGACCGGAACCGAAACGTATAGGATAAACAGTTTGGACAAGAGGTGAATAGAAGCATTGCAAATATGAAGCTACCTAAAAATGCCGACGATTAGATGGGTAGTTCATATAGCTAATGAGGAGGTAATGAATGGAACCTGGAACACTTGCCTAAATTAAGGGTTCGTTTGGTAGGACACATTCTGAGACGTCAATGGATCACGAATTTAGTATTAGAGGGAAGTGTGGACGGTACAAGTCGTAGAGGCTGACGGATGGGTGAATACAGTAAGAAGCAGATTCAAAAAGACGTAGGTTGCAGTAGATGTCCGGGAAGAGGGTTGCACAGGATAGAGCAGTATAGAGAGCTGCATCAAACCAATCCTGAAGACGCCAACACACAAAAATGACAACACTGCCCCTGTGTAGTCAGTACCTCACGCATCTGCAATTATGGCTTTCCAAAGCTGCACTTGCAGGAAAGCCTATCATCGCAGGTGCCGCTAGTAACTTTTTATTTTCAGATTCACATACAAGTGATTAGCAGCTTGTAATACCAGACGCAAATTCTTCGGATCAGGGTTCAATCCTTTGGTAGTGTCAGGATATCTTTCTGTCACTTACCATTCCGTGCTATAGTAATGCGGAAATAGCCAAGTTGCATCACATTTTGCGACCCATGCTAAACTGCAGGTCATCATATAACTCATCGTATAATCATGTTGAAAGGCCATATGTTGTTCAACAGAACCACGCCTAACAAAGTACTGCGGTCTTCAAACCACCTTCCAAGTGAGCACAGCTGTTGCGTGAGTCACTGATGTGGCTTGGGCGAACTTGTGTTACCACTGTGTCGAAATGTTGTAAAAAGTATTATAATTTGGAAGATTTTCTAGTTGTTTAAATGGTGCAGCTAAATTAATTATGTGTCGTGATCGGTTAATGTGTGATGAGTTGTTCTGGTTGTGTGACACATTTAATATGTTAGTCTAAAACGTGATTTTATTTTTTCAGCGCACATCAACCACATCCGCGCCGTAGCGGGTGTCAACCACGTGGGGTTGGGTGCCGGCTACGACGGCATCAACCTGTGAGTGCATCAACACTTTTCTCTATTGTTATACTTTGATGTAAGTATAGCGAGATTTTATTTGTAGGGAACGAAAACTTTACATAAAAATTGCGAGGGATTTTTGACCACTTAATGCGGCTGTTACAAATTTTTCACTCATTGTTTGCTTGTGTCTTTGATATACACTGGTTTGCACTACGGCAAATAGTCTGCCACCGGAATTATTACTGTTAGATCAGGTAGACATCGGGTAAAATGGGCCGGCGGTGGTGCCCGAGCGGTTCTAGGCGCTTCAGTCTGGAACCGCGCGACCACTACGGTCGCAGGTTCGAATCCTGCCTCGGGCATGGATGTGTGTGATGTCCTTAGGTTAGTTAGGTTTAAGTAGTTCTAAGTTCTAGGGGACTGATGACCACAGATGTTAAGTCCCATAGTGCTCAGAGCCATTTGAACCATCAGATAAAATGTTATGCAACAGGTACCGAAAATACGAATTTATGAATAATGGTCATCCTCTCCCTCGCGGCAAAACATTTTTCATTTCAATTTGTTATAAAGTGCGTAATTTCTGTAACACTACCACAATAACACATCTCAACTGTGTATGAACCAGTCTACTTTAATTACTTTTTTATTTCGATACAACTCGTAGAATCGACTGCACAGGAACTTATTTATTTGAAACTTCCTGGCGGATTAAAACTGTGTGCCCGACCGAGACTCGAACTCGGGACCTTTGACTTTCGCGGGCAAGTGCTCTACCAACTGAGCAACCGAAGCACGAGTCACGCCCGGTACTCACAGCTTTACTTCTGCCAGTACCTCGTCTCCTACCTTCCAAACTTTACTGAAGCTCTCCTGCGAACCTTGCAGAACTAGCACTCCTGAAAGAAAGTGTGGTGTCACCACTTGCTAGGTGTAGCTTAAATCGGCCGCGGTCCATTTAGTACATGTCGAACCCGCGTGTCGCCACTGTGTGATCGCAGACCGAGCGCCACCACAAGGCAGGTCTCGAGATACGGAATAGGACTCGCGCCAGTTGTACTACGACTTTGCTAGCGACTACACTGACGAAGCCTTCTCTCATTTGCCGAGAGACAGAATAGCCTTCAGCTAAGTCCATGGCTACGACCTAGCAAGGCGCCATTTACCGTATCTGAAGATAGTCTTATTTGTATTATCAAGAGCGATGTACCACAAGGATAAATAAAAGATAAGTATTCGAGGAGCTGCATACTTTTCTTATTAGAATTCAATACTTATCCTGTTCCAGACTTGACGCCAGTCGGTGTGTGTGTACGCGTGCCTTTCGGCTCCCATCTCAGTGTGGCGTAGCTAGCTTGTTACGCCACAACAGAAAGGATATTGCGGAGACATGGCTTAGCCACAGCCTGGGGGATGTTTCCAGAATGAGATTTTCACTCTGCAGCGGAGTGTGCGCTGATATGAAACTTCCTGGCAGAGCTTCTGTAAAGTTTTGAGGGTAGGAGACGAGGTACTGGCAGAAGTAAAGCTGTGAGTAGCGGTCGTGAGTCATGCTTAGGTAGCTCAGTTGGTAGAGCACTTGCCCGCGAAAGGCAAAGGTCCCGAGTTCGAGTCTCGGTCGGGCACACAGTTTTAATCTGCCAGGAAGTTTCATATCAGCGCACACTCCGCTGCAGAGTGAAAATCTCATTCTGGAGATTTATTTATTTGTTTACTTATTTATTAAACTGTAGCCTGTTACATGAAACGTAAACGTAGGTTGCGATTAATCTTACACAAATTCTACATTCACATATATACTCCACTAACCACCAAGCGCTGTGTGGCGGAGGGCACTATTCGCGCCAAAGTCATATTCCACTTCCCCCTCCCCCACCCCCCCAGTTCAACTCAAGGATCGCGCGAGGGAAAAAACGCTGTCTGAACGCCTCAGTACGAGCTCTAATTTTCTTTATCTTTGAATGGTGATCGTTGCGCTATTTTAAGTTTGGTGGTAATAATATATGCTCTACATCTTTCACGATGTTGGGATTTTGGAGCCCCTTCCGTTTAGCGCGTCGTCTATCTTCAAGTGTGTCCCGCTTCAAACTTTCTATGAGATTTGTAACGTTCTCGCGAAGGCTAAATGTACCAGTCACGAATCTTGCCGCTCTTCTTTGGAGCTTCTCAGTCTCTTGAATCAGATCCAACTGGTAAGCGTCCCATACAGCCGAACAATGCTCTAAGGCTGGACTAAATAGCGTATTGTAAGCAATTTCCTTTGTTGAAGGACTGCATCGCTTCAGGATTCTACCAATAAACCGCAATCTAGAGTTCGCCTTACCCGTTACTTGTGTAATTTGATCGTTCCATTTGAAATCATTTCGAATGGTCACACCTAGATTCCTGACTGACGCTACCGCTTCCAGAGACTGGATATTTATTTTGTACTCGTACATTAATGGGGATATTCGTTGTGTTATACGCAGTAGGTTACACTTACTAATATTGGGAGGTAAATCCCAGTCATTACACCACGCATTTATTTTCTGCAAATCCTCATTGGTTTGTTCACAATTTTCGTGTGATACTACACTACTGGCCATTAAAATTGCTACACCAATAAGAAATGCTGATTCCTTGGAGAAATATATTATACTAGAACTGACTTGTGATTAGATTTTCACACAATTTGGGTGCGTAGATCCTGAGAAATCAGTACCCAGAACAACCACCTCTGGCCGTAATAACGGCCTTGATACGCTTGGGCATTGGGTCAAACAGAGCATGGATGGCATGTACAGGTACAGCTGCCCATGCAGCTTCAACACGATACCACAGTATATCAAGAGTAGTGACTGGCGTATTGTGACGAGCCAGTTGGTCCGCCACCATTGACCAGACGCTATCAATTGGTGAGAGATCCTGAGAGATCCTGAGAATGTGCTGGTCAGGGCAGCAGTCGAACATTTTCTGTATCCAGAAACATGCGGTCGTGCATTATCCTGCTGAAATGTAGGGTTTCGCAGGGATGGAATGAAGGGTACAACCACGGGTCGTAACACATCTAAAATGTAACGTGCACTGTTCAAAATGCCGTCAATGCGAACAAGAGGTGACCGAGACGTGTAACCAATGGCACCCCATACCATCACGCCGGTTGATAGGCCAGTATGGCGATGACGAATACACGCTTCCAATGTGCGTTCACCGCGATGTCACCAAACACGGATGCGACCATCATGATGCTGTAAACAGAACCTGGATTCTTCCGAAAAAATGACGTTTTGCCATTCGTGCACCCATTTTCGTCGTTTGAGTACACCATCGCAGGTGCTCTTGTCTGTGATGCAGCGTCGAGGGCAACCGCAGCCACGGACTCGGAGCTGATACTCCATGCTTCTGCAAACGTCGTCGAACTGTTCGTGCAGATGGTTGCTGTCTTGCAAACGTCCCCATCTGTTGACTCAGGGATTGAGACGTGGCTGCACGATCCGTTGTAGCCATGCGGATAAGATGCCTGTCATCTCGACTGCTAGTGATACGAGGCCGTAAGGATCCAGCACGGCGTTCCGTATTACCCTTCTGAACCCATCGATTCCATATTCTGCTGAAAGTCATTTAATCTCGACCAACGCGAGCAGCAATGTCGCGATACGATAAACCACAATCGCGATAGGCTACAAACCGACCTTTATCAAAGTCGGAAACGTGATGGCACGCATTTCTCCTCCTTACACGAGTCATCACAACAACGTTTCACCAGGCAACGCGGGTCAACTGCTGTTTGTGTGTGAGAAATCGGTTGGAAACTTTCCTCGTATCAGCACGTTGTAGGTGTCGCCACCGGCGCCATCCTTGTGTGAATGCTATGAAAAGCTAATCATTTGCATATCACAGCATCTTCTTCCTGTCGGTTAAATTTCGCGTCTGTAGCACGTCATCTTCGTGGTGTAGCAATTTTAATGGCCAGTAGTGTACTTTCCTGTAGACTACAGCATCATTGGCAAACTGTCTAATGACGCTGTCAGTGCCATCAACCAGATCGTTTACGTAAATTGTAAAAAGCAGCAGACCTATTACGCTGCCGTCGGGCACACCTGACGTTGCGCTTGTTTCTGTTGAAGTGTCCCCATTCACTTTGGGACTCACGAGTGACTCCTTGCGCTGATCTCATGCAGTCCTCTGCATTCCTGGACGGTCTCTTTTTGTCAGTACACGAGGCTCACCTCGCATTTGGTGTTCCTCTGCCTCTCCACTTCACATTCGCATAACCAACAGTTGCCTTGTGCGTCATGCTGCTGCTTCAAAACCAAAACGATTTCTTGGTGAGAACTGATTTATTGAATGTCGAAGTAAGCATGTTAGGAAGATTGTTCCAATAATTGGATGGACTAAAATATCCTCGGTGGATCTGTTGCTCAGGTGATATCCAGTACCATCTACGCTGGAGACCTCTGGGTCCTTCTGACCAACCACTGTGCTGTTTGTTACAGCTCTCCCTGCACCGTTTATGGTTCCACGATTTTGAAAGTAAGTCGTTGCCAACCGACCTGACTAAAACCCTAGGAGATTTAGGTCATATGTAAAATCAGTCAGTGGGTCAAAAATCATCTAATCATTCTCTCAGCGACCACACCGGCACCGAAACGGAAGATGACAGAGAGAAGGCCGAAATACTGAATTCGATCTGCCGAAGTTGTTTCACAGCGAAAGGTGGTAACATGGTGCCTTCTTTCAATCGCCGTGCGAACGTCGAAATGGCAGATACTGATTCTATAAAGATTATGGGAAAGGACCTTGCTTCCTCCCTAGCAGGAATTCATCGCGGGTCGCTTGAGCAACGAAAGCGTTACGGAGATGCTAAATAAACTCCACTGGCAGACATTACAAGAGAGGGGTTGTGCGTCACGGTGAACATACTATTTCCTCCCACATACATCTCGCGTACTGACCACGAGGAGAAAATTCGAGAAATTAGAGCCAATACAGAGGCTTACCGACAGCCATTCTTCCCACGCACCATCTGCGAGCGGAACAGGATTGGAGGGAGAAGATAGTGGTATTGAAAGTACCCTCCACCACACACCATTATGTAGTTTGCGGAGTGTGATGTAGACGTGGAGTTATACTGGTGGGTCCGCCTCTCGTGACGGGTAGTGGGCAATTCCGGATTACACAGGGGCGTCCAGATACTTTTGATCAGATAATGTACATGGACACCAGATCCAATGACATCGTCAACTATGTCTTATCATGTTTTTACAAGATGTGGAAGGTTAACTAATTTGTAATTCCCTAGTGCTTATTGGGGGATGATGTAGAAGGACAAGTAATTCGTATCTCCTTAAATGGTTTTTGTAATTCCCTAGAGCTTGTTGAGGGATGCCAACTGTCTATACGTATACCTCATGTGAAGAACAGAATGTATTACTCGTGTTGAAATGTATGTGTTACATTTATGGCAGCATTGGTCTAGAATGAATTTTCAATCTGCAGCGAAGTTTGCGCTGATTTTATATGTCCTGGCAAATCAAAACTATATGCTGAACAGGGTTTCGAACTTGGATCCTGTGACGGAAATAAAGCTGGGAGAGCGAGTCGTGGACTCAGACAAAGTTTGCTCACCAGACCACTTGCCTGTGATAGGCTAAGTTCCTAAGTTCGATTCTCAGTCTGCCCTCAGTTTTAATCTGCCAGCAAGTTTCTACATTAGCCCTCTAACAAAGATCCCGCCCATTCGTTTCTGTGGTTCCATGCTACCTGTCGACGCTAAGGATGCCTATGATAACTGTTGTTGAAAGAAATACGCTTGTAGAAACCGTCGGTGCATATTCTCAGGTTTGTTAACATCACAAAAACTATGAGTACACTGCAGAGGATGTTTAGATGTGGATGTGAAATGTGGTGATTGAAAGACTTTTTTGGGGGGGGGGGGAGGGGGGGGGGGAGGGTGTTGATGGTACACCACTGTCTTCATCTTAATGCTATGTACGGAATGTAGTAGATAGGGGAGAGTGTACACTTCTATGACTTTCGCCTCCAGCCATATAACAGAAGTTTAATAAATTTTCTCACTCCATTTTCTAATGATGGACTTGATTTTCTATGTGCTGCAGTCTTTTTCTGAAATTTTAGAAATACTGTCTAAAATTCAGACTGAAAAGGCTGGTCCAAAATGCAGCTTGCTCATGTACCTAGAAACATAATTACACTGAGATTTAAAAGCGTCGCGTTCGAGAAAATCTTGTCAATACTGAACTTAATAGTCTATTTGTTACTTATGTTACCAATAACCACTAGGTGAAATGAAATTAATCAAGAGTATTGTCAAAAATCTCTAGTAAATCCAATATATTTTGATACAGAAGCTATTTGAAATTAACACAAGAAATTTCAAGACATGTATAATTTTTGAGAGATTAAGAAATCTAGTTCATTTGCAAGTGTCACACGTTGCGTGGCAAAAGACCTCCTTCTCTTTCAACGTACAAGATGGTGCACGACCGATGAAGTATGGATTAATCGTCCGCCGGTTTTACAAATAGCACTTTACCAAATATAAAATTTATGTCCCTCAAGAATTAACAATGTCCTCCAAATAGCTGTAATATATTATACAGTAACTGAATGCGTAGAGCACGAAATATTTACAAATGCTGCACAAAACACGGCTTCATGTCAAGCTGTAACGAAAACCGTAAAACTGGTGGAAACTGCTTAAGGCGGTCTCTAGTGCGCCTTCCTTGATGTGGTTCTAAAAGTAGTCGCTACACCGATCAAAACCACCGTACGCTCCTAGGTACTTCATTTTCTACGTACGTCTTTCGTACTCCCTTTGGTTAGTACACGTCACCTTTACAAAATTGTTACTCATTCGAAAGATATAGTCTCTTACACCATGATTCCATCGACCACAACCTCTCTGCTCTACGCTGGGTTGTTAAAAGTCGTGGTTTGCCTCGTGATATCGCTTCGGACCAGACTCCTGCCCGCTGTAGTACATCAACTCGATGCGGCAGGGACTCAACAAGTCGTTGGAGCCCTCTACAGAAAAATTGAGCCAGGCTACCTCTATAGACGTCCATAATTGCGAAATTGTTGCCAGTGGAGGATTTTGTGCACCAACTGAACTCTCGATTTTGTCCTATAAATGTTCGACAGGAGTCACATCGGGCGGTCTGGGTGGTCAAATCATTCGATCTAACTGTCCAGATTGTTCTTCAAACCAGTCGCGAATCGAGACCCGATGACATGGCAATCCATAAGAATTCCATCGTTCTTTGGGACCATGAAGTCCATGAATGCCTATAAATGGTCTCCGAGTAGCCGAACACAACTATTTCCAATCAGTGTTAAATGTGAAGACAACCCACCCCACTATGGAGCCACCATCAGCCTGCACAGAGCCTTGTTGACTACTGGGATTCATGGCTTTGTAGGGTCTGCACCGCACTCGAACCCTACCATCAGATCCTACCAACTGAAATCGTGACTCACCTGACCAGGGCACGGTTTTTCAGTCGTCTAGAGTTCAGCCAATGTGGCCACGAGCGCAGAAGAGGCTCTGCAGGGGAAGTCGTGCTGTCAGCAAGGGCAGTCGTTTTGGTCGTCTGCTGCTCTGCTATACCACATTAATGCCAGATTTCGCCGCACTGTTAAATCTGATACGTTCCTCTTACATCGCACATTCATTTCTGGGGTTATTTCACGGAGTGGTGCTTGTCTGTTAGCAGTGACAAGTCTATGTAAAATCCAAAGCTCTCGGTTGTAAGGTGAACACCGTTGTCTGCTGCGTCACCCGTGGTGAGAGATAATGCCTGAAATTTAGTATTCTCGGCACGCTCTTCACACTGTGGATTTCGGAATATAAAGTTCCCTAACGACTTCCGAAATGAATTCCCGTGCTCCAACTAGCACTCCACGTTCAAAGTCTGTTAACTCCCGTCCTGCGGTCATAGTTACATCGGAACTCTGTTCACATCTTTTCACATGAATAACCCGAGTACGAAATGCAGATCCACCAGTGCACTGCCCGTTTGCACCTTGCGTACTCGATACTGCCGCCGTCTATACATGTGCGTATCGCTATCTTATGACTTTTATCACCTCACAGTGTCTGGCCTCTAACAAGTACAGTGCAATCTCGTTTATTAGGACTACGCTAATCGAAAATCAGTACAATCTGTAGAGTCAGAAAATGCTGAAGCACAAATTATACAGGGCTATTACAAATGATTGAAGCGATTTCATAAATTCACTGTAGCTCCATTCATTGACATATGGTCACGACACACTACAGATACGTAGAAAAACTCATAAAGTTTTGTTCGGCTGAAGCCGCACCTCAGGTTTCTGCCGCCAGAGCGCTCGAGAGCGCAGTGAGACTAAATGGCGACAGGAGCCGAGAAAGCGTATGTCGTGCTTGAAATGCATTCACATCAGTCAGTCATAACACTGCAACGACACTTCAGGACGAAGTTCAACAAAAAATCCACCAACTGCTAACTCCATTCGGCGATAGTGTGGGCAGTTCAAAGCTTCTGGATGCCTCTGTAAGGAGAAATCAACGGGTCGGCCTGCAGTGAGCGAAGAAACGGTTGAACGCGTGCGGGCAAGTTTCACGCGTAGCCTGCGGAAGTCGACGAATAAAGCTAGCAGGGAGCTGAACGTACCACAGCCGACGGTTTGGAAAATCTTACGGAAAAGGCTAAAGCAGAAGCCTTACCGTTTACAATTGCTACAAGCCCTGACACCCGGTGACAAAGTCAAACGCTTTGAATTTTCGGCGCGGTTGCAACAGCTCATGGAAGAGGATACGTTCAGTGCGAAACTTGTTTTCAGTGATGAAGCAACATTTTTTCTTAATAGTGAAGTGAACAGACACAATGTGCGAATCTGGGCGGTAGAGAATCCTCGCGCATTCGTGCAGAAAATTCGCAATTCACCAAAAGTTAACGTGTTTTGTGCAATCTCACGGTTTAAAGTTTACGGCTTCTTTTTCTTCTGCGAATAAAACGTTACAGGACACGTGTATCTGGACATGCTGGAAAATTGGCTCATGCCACAAGTGGAGACCGACAGCGCCGACTTCATCTTTCAACAGGATGGTGCTCCACCGCACTTCCATCATGATGTTCGGCATTTCTTAAACAGGAGATTGGAAAACCGATGGATCGGTCGTGGTGGTGATCATGATCAGCAATTCATGTCATGGCCTCCACGCTCTCCCGACTTAACCCCATGCGATTTCTTTCTGTGGGGTTATGTGAAAGATTCAGTGTTTAAACCTCCTCTACCAAGAAACGTGCCAGAACTGCGCCGAGTGTGTGAGGAACTTGATTATCGGCTTGATGTCTGCCGAATAACTAAAGGGGCACATATCGAACATTTGTGAATGCCTAAAAAATTTTTTTGAGTTTTTGTATGTGTGTGCAAAGCATTTTGAAAATATCTCAAATAATAAAGTTATTGTAGAGCTGTGAAATTGCTTCAATCATTTGTAATAATCCTGTACATTATTTTCACAAGAATACCGACTAGATAAACAAAGGCTGTGGGCTTATACACTGCAATAATCAATAAATTTCTTTTGAACTAGATGCATATGTCATTTATGCGCAGCACCGCCGTGCAGGTAATTTTTCACTAGCAATATTTCCGCCTTTGCTTTTCCGTCTGGCTTTCCAAATACAAGGTGAGCACAAAGACTTGCCCTCATTATAACAATTTATTACAGAATAACCGTTTGACATAATAAGTTACATTTGATGCCGTTACGTAGGTTAATGTTACTAGTTTTTTTTAAGACCACTTACGTTATAAAACCTCAACGTGTGCTCCCTTGGTAGCTCGGATAACGTCGAGGCTGTATACCAGTTCCCGTCAGGTGTTTCGTAACATGTGTTCTGTCACAGTATCGAAAGCAGCTTGTATCCTAGCCTTCAGTTCGTCGATGTCAGCAGCTGTCCTTGATATAGCCCCAGAAAAAAAAGTCAAGGGTCGTAATGTCAGTAGTGGGGGGTAATGACCGGATCGGTGGATCGGAAGGAACGGTCCAACACCCTGGCCACCCCGCTCTCCAGACATTACGCCACTTGACTTTTTTTTTCTTGGGCGACATCAAGGGCAGAGTCTTCGTCACACAATCTGCTGACATCGAGGAACTGAAGGCTAGAATACAAGCTGCTTTGGGTACTGTGACAGAACACTTGTTACGAAACACCTGACGAAAACTGGAATATCGCCTTGACATTCTACTAGTTACCAAGGGAGCACACATTGAGGTTTTATAACGTAAGTGGTCTTAAAAAAGACTAGAAACACTAACCTATGTAACGACATCAAATGTAACTTATTATGTCAAACACTTATTCTGTTATAAATTTTCATAATCAGGTCAAGACTTTGTGCTCAACCTGTAAATAACTACTTTTGTCCTGCTGCTTTGTTGAGTCTGTATGTGTCATAATTTTATCGTTTTGAGCGTCAATTTTATAAACTAATCAACCACCATTGTCGTTATTGTCTATACACGAAGAAAAGAGGATTATTTCGTTATCAGAAATCATACCGTCATTGTTATTTGATAGCCATATGTTTACGTCTGTAAGAGCTATGTCTGAGAAAATGTAAATGTTTCAACACAAAATTCAGCAGCAGTCTTTTTCAACAGCTCTCCTTTACCCATCCTGTGCAGTGCACCTAATTTATTGTTCAAGAGTGCTGCCATCGCCATTCTGTTTGATATAATTTTATACTCGAAATAAATGGGGGCAATACAGTACTGTCAGCTTCTTAGCGGACACCGTGGCAGGTTACTTGTATGATGGCAGGTTGAATGTAAATTGTGTGATTTTCGTATTGGAATGTTCCAGTTGTTACTGAATGGAGATCAAGATTAATGAGGGCACGATGAGTGAGGTTCCACTGTAAAGTATTCTTCATCCCTGATGTGGAAAGCCAGGTCACCTACGCTGGTTCCCTCTGCGGTGGTTCCAAGGTCAGACGGTTAGTGGATGGTTTCACTAGTGGGGAACAGTGGTGATGTTGCTGGACGATGTTGCAGGACGCCGGAGGGCCTGGAGGACGTGTCGCGGTACCCTCTGCTGCTGGCGGAGCTGGCCAGGGACCGCCTGTGGAGCGCCTCGGACATCAAGAAGCTGGCCGGCGCCAACCTCGTCAGGGTCTTCCGGGAGGTCGAGAAGGTGCGTCGCCAGGCGCCGCGCGAAGCTCGCCCTCGTCCCACTGCCCTTCTCATAAGTGTCCAAGTACCGGAAAGAGTAGGTAGTTAGAACTGCAGTCAAGCTATAAATCTCCACCACATTACATCCATACTCTCCACACACCAAGAATGTTGATTCCGCTCTCAACGAGACAGGCCGTATCATAACATGTAGCCTACGACCAACTCCAGACGACAAAATCAACCAACTGGCAGGCATAGCACCTGCGGAGATAAGACGAAGAACAGCGGCAGAAGTTGAAAAGAAAAAGCAGGAAAACGATACCAGGCATCCTATGTTTGGCAGTGAAGCACCGTGTTCAAGGTTGAAGCCCAGAAAGAGTTTCCTGCATACAATTGAAGCAATTGCTCGAACAGTCCACGGGTGTACTGCCGGTCCATAGTGTCCAACGGGCACAATATTCCGGCGATCAGACATATCGCCATCGTCAGATGCGCTGACGAAATGAGTTCCTGAGGGCGGGCGGCCGCCCTAAATCCCCTTCCCCCGCGAGGCGTTCTCTCCGCGGTCCTCGGCCGCGGCCGCTCGTCGCCGGTTGCTGACTGGCTGGCGTCGGCGTCTGTGGTGGCATCGGTGTAACTGCCTCGTCCGCCCTGGTCGCTCGTTCGTTTTCTTTCCTGTATTCGTCATAGCACCTGACGATGGCCACATGTCTGATCGCCGAAGTATTGCGCCCGTTGGACACTATGGACCGGCAGTACACCCCTTGGACTGTTCAAGCAAGAAATACGCCGGGAGAAGTTGATGCATCACAGTTGAAGCAATTGCATCTTTACCTTCCACTTGCCGAATTGATCTGTGGTGGACAAAATAATTTAAAATAATAGCTCAAGCCTGAAGGAGGAGCCTGCTGCTGGTTTCCAACTACCCTATCAGACGTGGAAGACACTGCAGACTGGACTGTCGTGGTGCTAACAAAACTTGAGACGATAGGGATACATTTCTGGAGATGCAGCCTGCGAATGCGGAGAATCTCAAGATAATGCACACCTCTTGGTCTGCCTAAAGTTGCCTGAATCCTGAAAACCTGATGACCTGGCCGCAGCAAATGTTCCAGCAGTCAAGACAGTCAATTTCTGGGCCTCAAAACCAATTTGACTTTTGTAAAATCCTGTATCCATATTCTAGATATGTATGATTTTCTAAATAATTTTCATTACTGTCCTGAATCCGAAAATAATAATAATTCATTCACTGCCTGCTGCGATTCGTGTCGGGTTTGGAAGCGATTTTCATTCACAAGCCAAGAAATACGTCTCCGATCCCTCTCATCCAAGACCTTTTTCCGTCCACAAGTCTGACGTCGTGATTCGTGACCGCGTGTGTTGCCCCTTTGCTTGTAGCCTGCTTGAGCAGTCCACCGCGACACACCAATAAGTCTAGCATCTTCACCCACTTTATGGCGATGGGCATGACCAAACACGATTGCCCCTTTTTGCCAGTCACGTCATTACATTTGCCCATGGTTACGTATAATTTCCTCTTGAAACGTCAGTGTCTTATTAATCGCTACTGCCTTAAGCTCACCTAGAGGCCGTACGCGTGTGGTTGAGCACGTGACTCGATTTCTGCACCATCTGTAGAAGCTTAACTACTCTGCTGTGGGTGCGCACTATAGTGACAATGCCGGCCGCGGTGGTCTAGCGGTTCTAGGCGCTCAGTCCGGAACCGCGCGACTGCTACGGTCGCAGGTTCGAATCCTGCCTCGGGCATGGATGTGTGTGATGTCCTTAGGTTAGTTAGGTTTAAGTAGTTCTAAGTTCTAGGGGACTGATGACCACAGATGTTAAGTCCCATAGTGCTCGGAGCCATTTGAACCATTTTTTTTGTAGTGACAATTTTTTTTCGGGTTAGCTGTCATATACCTGCATTTGCAACACATTTAGGGCTCTTCAGTTCTTATTTGTAACGAACACTCGACGTCAGGACTAAAAACGTCATTGATCTTCGGTCAGGGCTTTGACTACCTTAAGAAATCTTGAGAGAGTATGTTGAATTAGGGATATCAAAGATGGTAATTAAGAATCGATTTAGTTGTAATATATACACTGGCTGAAAAAAGAAAGATAAACTTGCGGAAGGAGAGCAGAAAACGAAATGGAACTTCCTTGTTTGAGTGGGTATGTTACTTTAGTGATAACAAAATCGAATCTAGCCTACATAGAGATTGACAGTTCTGTTATGATACGACTGTCGTAACAGGTCCTTCATGTGCTTCATACTGGCAATGGAATGGAGCCGACGTCCGAGCTGGTCTCACACATGCCCTGTTGGCGACAATCCGGGGATCTTGCTGGCCACTAGGGTACTTCACCATCACCCATACAGTTCGTAGCTACATGTGCCAAGTGTGGACGAACGAACATTGTGCTGCTGAAAAATTGCACCACACTAATGTCGTATGAGAGGTACCACACGAGGACGCAGAATGTTCGTGAAGTAAGACTGTGCCGTACGAGTTCCCTCAATCATAACCAGCTGTGACATGAAGTCACACCCGATAGTTCCCTGCCCCATGACGCCAGAAGTAACATCGCCGTAGCTCTCCAAGACATTGGAAGAGTCAGACATCTCCCAAAGCCGCCGCCAAACTCGATGGTCGTCCTGGGCAGTTCAGAAACGCGACACTTGGGTGAACACAATGCGACGCCATGCTCCAGCATTCCATGCTCCCAAATGGCAGAATGCCACACGCAGCCGTTTGTGTTGTGGTGTTAACATCAGATGGCGCATGTGGAGGTAATTCCCTAGTCCGGCTACTGTTAGCCTTCGATCAGTGTAGTGGGATGGCACAGACTGTCGCAGGGAGCATGTTCGTTGTAATCGGATGTCAGGAGCATATCTGAAGGTGCTTGGTGCTCAATATGACGATGAGTCGCATCTGACTGCCTTAGATCTACATCTACATCTACATTTATACTCCGCAAACCACCCAACGGTGTGTGGCGGACGGCACTTTACGTGCCACTGTCATTACCTCCCTTTCCTGTTCCAGTCGCGTATGGTTCGCGGAAAGAACGACTGTCTGAAAGCCTCCGTGCGCGCTCTAATCTCTCTAATTTTACAATCGTGATCTCCTCGGGAGGTATAAGTAGGGGGAAGCAATATATTCGATACCTCATCCAGAAACGCACCCTCTCGAAACCTGGCGAGCAAGCTACACCGCGATGCAGAGCACCTCTCTTGCAGAGTCTGCCACTTGAGTTTATTAAACATCTCCGTAACGCTATCACGGTTACCAAATAACCCTGTGACGAAACGCGCCGCTCTTCTTTGGATCTTCTCTATCTCCTCCGTCAACCCGATCTGGTACGGATCCCACACTGATGAGCAATACTCAAGTATAGGTCGAACGAGTGTTTTGTAAGCCACCTCCTTTGTTGATGGACTACATTTTCTAAGGACTCTCCCAATGAATCTCAACCTGGTACCCGCCTTACCAACAATTAATTTTATATGATCGTTCCACTTCAAATCGTTCCGCACGCATACTCCCAGATATTTTACAGAAGTAACTGCTACCAGTGTTTGTTCCGCTATCATATAATCATACAATAAAGGATCCTTGTATCTATGTATTCGCAATACATTACATTTGTCTATGTTAAGGGTCAGTTGCCACTCCCTGCACCAAGTGACTACCCGCTGCAGAGCTTCCTGCATTTCGCTACAATTTTCTAATGCTGCAGCTTCTCTGTATACTACAGCATCATCCGCGAAAAGCCGCATGGGACTTCCGACACTATCTACTAGGTCATTTATATATATTGTGAAAAGCAATGGTCCCATAACACTCCCCTGTGGCAAGCCAGAGGTTACTTTAACGTCTGTAGACGTCTCTCCATTGATAACAACATGCTGTGTTCTGTTTGCTAAAAACTCTTCAATCCAGCCACACAGCTGGTCTGATATTCCGTAGGCTCTTACTTTGTTTATCAGGCGACAGTGCGGAACTGTATCGAACGCCTTCCGGAAGTCAAGAAAAATAGCATCTACCTGGGAGCCTGTATCTAATATTTTCTGGGTCTCATGAACAAATAAAGGGAGTTGGGACTCACACGATCGCTGTTTCCGGAATCCATGTTGATTTCTACATAGTAGATTCTGGGTTTCCAAAAACGACATGATACTCGAGCAAAAAACATGTTCTAAAATTCTACGACAGATCGACGTCAGAGATATAGGTCTATAGTTTTGCGCATCTGCTCGACGACCCTTCTTGAAGACTGGGACTACCTGTGCTCTTTTCCAATCATTTGGAACCTTGCGTTCCTCTAGAGACTTGCGGTACACGGCTGTTAGATGGGGGGCAATTGTGTGATACGACCAGCCAGCCAAGTGGACACCCCAAATGAGGCACCATTCATAGTCTGTTGGATACAGATAAAGCTCTCTCACACGTGTACTCGCCAGTGCAGTGTCTCCTACAGCGATCATTCAACACCTGGTGATGTTCACGTAGCTTGTATGCCCTAGCAGACGGTGTGGTAACACTAAACAAAAACAACATTAATGTTCTCTGGTGACTGTTCTCCCTGTCAGACAGAATTGTATCTGTAATCATCCGACCTTGTCTTCAGTGTTTCTTTGTCAGGCAGTGTTGGTCTCTTCCACCAAATCAATCCAGTCGTGCAGTGTACGTACTAAAGAACTTATACATACGCTTCCGCATATCTAAATGCTTGTAAAGGTGTATATTCGGTTACAAATACAATTATAGTGGCATACACTATTTGCGTTCTTGTATACAAACATCCTTAAATAAATGGGTGTGGGTTATGATTGATCAGTGGTTAGCAGATTTTGTGTTTGCTGCAAGGAAGCAGTCCATTGCTTCTCAGGATGAATCTAGAAATAGCTGTGGAGAATAACATCTAATTGATATTGATAAAACTTTTGACGGCGTTTTAAAAAAATTGAAAGTAGAACAACACTTTATTCGTGTATTATTTTACTTTTATTGTAAATTAAGTTGCATGGACCATCTGAGCGAATCATGGGAGATATGCTTAAACGATTAGTAGAAAGACATAGCTGGAACTAAGACACAAAGGAATTACGGACATTGGCTACAAGTGAACATTGACTCAAATCAGTGGGAAAGTTGAAAATTCCTTCCTGATCTGTAGCTGAATTCGGGTCTCCTCCTTACTAGGCGGAATCCTGGTCCAGCACGAGTTTTCACCTTCCCCCACTGATTTAAATCAATGTCTGCTCGCAGTCGATGTCTGTAGTCCCTTGTGTCTTCATTCAAATGGCTGCACGACCAAAATGGTATCTGTTCTTCGGACATGTCCCACAGAGCAAACACCACACATATATAGATGGAACTCTGTTGTCCCCAATAACCACATTACACCATTCACCTACGTATTATCTTAGTTCAGCCCGCCCGGTTAGCCGTGCGGCCTAACGCACAGCTTTCCTGGCGGGAAGCAGCGCCTGGTCCCCGGCATGAATCTGCCCGGCGGATTGTGTCGAGGTCCGGTGAGCCGGCCAGTATGTGAATGGTTTTTAGGCGGTTTTCCCTCTGCCACGGCGAATGCGGGCTGGTTTCACTTATTCTGCTTCAGCTACATTATGTCGGCGATTGCTGCGCAAACAAGTTCTCCACGTACGCGTACACCACCATTACTCTACCACGCAAACATAGGGGCTACACTCGTCTAGTGTAAGACGTTCCCTTGGTGGGAGGGGGGGGGGGGTCCACCAGGGGCCGAACCGCACAATCTCCCTGGTTTCTAGGCGGGGTGGCGAAGGGGTGTGAAGTGGACTGCGGTATTCGTGGTGGGGTTGTGGCCCACTGCCGCTGCGGCAGAGACGGAGCCCTTCCCTCGTTTCTAGGTCCGCAGTTAACATACAATACAGTACCTCAGTTCAGAATTAAACTACAAGAGTGTACAATAGAAGCAACGTGAATTGCCCAAACAGAATCAAAGTGAAATGCGTGTGTTTCATTCCCTTTACTCATGTTCCACTTTTTTGATAACAAACACAGAAGTTTTGTTTTTGCTTGTTACATCTCTCTCTGAGCTACGTTATATACGGACCACAGTCGTACAATGGTTTGTGGAAAGATAATCTGTGGCCCATTGTTTTCCTCCTCCCGCGTGTGCTGGGTGACACTGCTAACAGCTGATTTCGTTGTTATCGTTATTCTGGGTACGGCTACATCGATCAGCGTGCAGCGTTCTGCGACTCAACTGAGTTGGCAAGGATCTCTTAATTCATTAATTACCCCTGATCTGTAATTTATCTTACATGATTTCTTATTGTCTCCAAAACGTTTTCAATCGCTCCACCAAGTAAGTATTTACTCCGGCAAATACGATTTTGAGTGCTCTTCATTTATGATTATCTCTTGGGATCACAGTTGGTGCAATTGAGTGTAACATACGGCTTATATATCTTGCTTTTTTGCTTTATGTCTCGATAATTATGCGTATAGTTCGTTTAGACCCCTAAAGAGAAATGTGATTGTTTTCACTTTCCGTTTTCTGAACGCCGCTCGCAGATGCAAATACTAGAGAGAAAGAACGACGTATGTACAGCTGGGATGAATCCGGGGAAGGCGGCCACGACTTTTTCAGAAGCCAGTTTCACGCCCTCATACACAGGAACAACCTGAAACTTCCTCTAAACTTCCTTTCCGATTCATAAAAAACAAAAGTCGACTTGGTTTACAAGGATATACCAGGTTCGACACTACCTGAAAGGTCTTAAGAAATATGTAACACTTGGCCATCTTACTCAAGTATCAGGGGTTAGATGGCCAGACATGTAAGGCATAGATGACCATCGGAAAAAAACTCTTTAAAATCAAAGCGAAAAATTTTAAAAAATTAAACGTTTTAAACATCTTTTATTGAATCCTTTGATACAACAGGTTTTTATAAAGATATTAATTGTAGGTAAATGATGACTAAAACAGAACCTCATTTGTAAAAGGCATTTTACAGATGTCGAACTTTTTAACATTTTTATTAATTCGTTGGAACATATTAATTTCATACAGAAAATAATGAGAAGTCGTCCCAATTACGTAGGTTATTGGGTCTAGAATGTAGCCTAATTTATGAAAAGGAATGTTTATTTTATGAGCTCAGATTTACTTTCTTAAAACTGTATTACCACATCGATGGCACGCATCAAAATATGGTCTGTAGGATTCATGTAACCAACGCTTACACATGATACATTGAATCCAATGACAGGTTTTATCGGTTTATGAGTAGTCTTCCCCGCATCCAACGCTCGCGTCCTCTTCTTCAAGAAGTTCGTCACTTGAGTTTTCCTTGTAGTAAACGCCATCTGACGAGTCTGAACTGTCTGAAGTTCCTTTAACCTTCCTGATCAGCGCCTTTCTCACTAGTTTTTTTCCTCCAATATGACTATTTCTTCCCTCCTGCATAAAGTTTCAATTTCAGTTTTTTTTAATATTTTCGTTTAACGTCGAGTTTGTAGCTTTAATTTCTCTAGGCCTACGTGTGTTTGTTTGATGCTCAGATCTAGCTGGAAAAGGTGAAATATTGTTCAGAATTTTTGTAGGGGTGGCTTGTTTCGTTTCATTTGAAATGACAGGCCAAAAGAGGCCTATCGTCTGGTCTTGTGGAAGCTCCTGTTACAGGTGACGTTGCTCTTACTTCAGGCCATTTTTGGCCACATTTTCCTGCTGAAGTAGAGCTCGTTGGTCTAGTTCTGAACTGTAGCTTGGGCAACAGAGCTCCCTCAGTCGATCTCTGGCTAGATGATTCGACGATACCTGCTCTAGTAGGGGAACACAGCAAGAGTAACGAGGCTCTTTCGTGGAGTGTTTGGCCAGATACGTCGATGTTTTCATTTCCTGTGGGTCTATCTGGATCACTTCTAAAAGCGTAATCTGGAGCTGCATCGTGATTAAACATATCGATTCCCCTTCCTTTGAATACAGAGACGGTGATTCCTGTTGTTGCTGCTTTTCACCAACAATATGTTAGTAGCTCGCCAAATTGCCATCACACTAGCTTCCGATGTAGGTGATTCCTTTGCTATTTTTCAACGATACTATAAAAATAATGCTTTAAAGATTTGCAGGCAAATCGGTCCAGTGGTTGCAGATAATGGGCGGTATGGCTGGAGAAGCACATTGAACTATTTCTCTTGGCAAACATCAACATCTGTACCAAGCTAGAGTGTGAAATATGGCCAGCTAAGATCCGCATAACTGTACCAAGGTGTGTACGGGGCACAGACTGATCACTTAGCCATTCCAAAAAGGTCTCAGCATTCATGTAGGTTTCAGCATACACGTAGGCAGATTTGACATGACAACTTTACTTCCCTTAGGCATGCTGTCCTCCCGCTCCTTTTCTTTGTTAACTCCATTCACGACAACATGACGACGAATAAACACCCCTTCAGTATATCAGCATGCAATTACTGTAGTAGTCTCTCCTTTCTCTGTCGAAGTAATCATGGAACTGTTTTTGACCCCTTTTCAGCTACAACAGCACCTGGTCAGCTATTTAACTGCAGGAAATGGGAGTTTAAAGTAAGTTGAAATATTCCTTGACTTCATCACGATTGATTCCCAGCACTCTGTCCAAAGATCGCACACTTAGATCCGTATGTTGAGATAAGAACCTGCTTTTCCTTTTTCGTTATTAAATTTGTGTTTAAGGCCATGCTGCACAGCAAAATCATAAGATAGGCTTCGTATATAGTCCTCTTAAGGAAAACCATTTTCTGTGTGCTGGAGAAGCCGTAACTCATTAGCTTAACCCAAATAAGAACTAGGCATCATTGAAATTTTGTAATTACGGTCGGTCTCTAATTTTCTCTCAAAAGATCCCCGGGAGTAGTAAACTCAACAGGATCTTTCCTCACAGAATATCCATTGTCGTTTACTTTTTTAATAGCATTCTTAAGGTCTTTTTCTTTCCATGATCCGATGGAAGAGCTGACCTTTCAAATTTACTTATTCGACATCTGCAAAAAAAAAAAAAAAAAAAAAAAAAAAAAGAATGGCAATGTCACCAAATTTTAATATGTAACACGTTTATGGGATGGCCGGCCATCCCGATGATTGGGTGGACGCTAACTCAAACGAAACCTCATTACTGGTATGCAGTTAGACCTTAATAATTTTAAAACTGAAGTTTCTGTTGCTACTCGCAGCCTAAGTTATGTTTAAATCGAAAGGTTGTCACATACTACATAATTTCTTGGTACACTTAAATAAAACTAAAGTCATTGAAATCGCTTACTTTTACTTGAAATAAAGGGCCATCCGGAGCAGCGACAATCACTCGCATTATTTACTGCCAATTGACTGGCAGCGCTGTTCAGCGGGTCGCGGAAGAACTACGGGCTTTGTCCATCTCTGGCGTATTGCCGTCTATCCGGCGTTTACCCTACACCCTCCGAAGAACTTTAAAGTGAATGCCAAAGGGTAAGTAGCACTTTATGTATTATTAGGGCTTTATCCCTTCCATTTAGGTGAGGAGCACGGGAAGAAAGATTATTTAAACGCGTGTGAGCATACTGCAATTGATGTAATCTTGTCCTCACGATTCCTAAAATATGACGGCACCTTAAAAAGAAACAGCCATCTTCATTTCGTTTCCATCATATTCAGTATTCTCTCTTACCCTCACAGCATCACAGACAATTAGGAAGCTACCGTCAGTCTCTCTGTTTCCAGTAATAAGTAACAACGTAACTGAAAGAGCCACTAACAACGATTAAAGCTCGGACAAGCCTAACTAGCATACACAGCCGAACGCCTCCATTGTGTCCGCGGCAACGACGAACACGCAGTATAATGCTAAACGATAATTAAACCATTATAGATTAGTTAAACATGAGTTCGAATGCAGTTAAGCAATTTATAACGATACTGTACAGTCCATTAGCGCCGCACGTGTAACACAGCAACAAGTCTCGCCTACAATCGTGGTTAACGAGTAGCTTTTACCCACGAGTAACGTGTTGATGCACACCGGCTGATGTAATGCACCTGTAATACGTTACGCAGTGTTTACGCGTAGTCAATTATGCCCCTCATAAGTCGAATCGGGACCTTATTAGTTATTGACGTACAAAGAACAATCAAAGTGTTGGGCCCACGCAACGCAAAACAGATGTATTTATACTCTCTCAGGTACGTTATGCCACCTTCGCAACGTCATCGGCGGATTTTCTTCTTACACCTTTAGGTGCAACCACAACGGAGGGGTATCTGTTGAGAGGCCAGACAAACGTGTGGTTCCTGAAGAGGGGCAGCAGCCTTTTCAGTAGTTGCAAGGGCAACAGTGTGGATGATTGACTGATCTGGCCCTGTAACATTAACCAAAACGGCCTTGCTGGGCTGGTACTGCGAACGGCTGAAAGCAAAGGGAAGCTACAGCTGTAATTTTTCCCGAGGGCATGCAGCTTTACTGTATGATTAAATGATGATGGCGTCCTCTTGGGTAAAATATTCCGGAGGTAAAATAGTATCCCATACGGATCTCCGGGCGGGGGCTACTCAAGAGGATGTCGTTATCAGGAGAAAGAAAACTGGCGTTCTACGGATCGGAGCGTGGAATGTCAGATCCCTTAATCAGGCAGGTAGGTTAGAAAATTTAAAAAGGGAAATGGATAGGTTAAAGTTAGATATAGTGGGAATTAGTGAAGTTCGGTGGAAGGAGGAACAAGACTTCTGGTCAGGTGACTACAGGGTTATAAACACAAAATCAAATAGGGGTAATGCAGGAGTAGGTTTAATAATGAATAGGAAAATAGGAATGCGGTTAAGCTACTACAAACAGCATAGTGAACGTATTATTATGGCCAAGATAGATACGAAGCCCACACCTACTACAGTAGTACAAGTTTATATGCCAACTAGCTCTGCAGATGAAGAAATTGAAGAAATGTGTGATGAAATGAAAGAAATTATTCAGATAGTGAAGGGAGAAGAATATTTAAAAGTCATGGGTGACTGGAATTCGAGTGTAGGAAAAGGGAGAGAAGGAAACGTAGTAGGTGAATAAGGATTGGGGCTAAGAAATGAAAGAGGAAGCCGCCTGGTAGAATTTTGCACAGAACACAACATAATCTTAGCTAACACTTGGTTTAAGAATCATAAAAGAAGGTTGTATACATGAAAGAACCCTGGAGATACTAAAAGGTATCAGATAGATTATATAATGGTAAGACAGAGATTTAGGAACCAGGTTTTAAATTGTAAGACATTTCCAGGGGCAGATGTGGACTCTGACCACAATCTGTTGGTTATGACCTGTAGATTAAAACTGAAGAAACTGCAAAAAGGTGGAAATTTAAGGAGATGGGACCTGGATAAACTGAAAGAACCAGAGGTTGTACAGAGTTTGAGGGAGAGCATAAGGGAACTATTGACAGGAATGGGGGAAAGAAATACAGTCGAAGAAGAATGGGTAGCTTTGAGGGATGAAGTAGTGAAGGCAGCAGAGGATCAAGTAGGTAAAAAGACGAGGGCTAGTAGAAATCCTTGGGTAACAGAAGAAACATTGAATTTAATTGATGAAAGGAGAAAATATAAAAATGCAGTAAATGAAGCAGGCAAAAAGGAATACAAACGTCTCAAAAATGAGATCGACAGGAAGTGCAAAATGGCTAAGCAGGGATGGCTAGAGGGCAAATGTAAGGATGTAGAGGCTTATCTCACTAGGGGTAAGATAGATACTGCCTACAGGAAAATTAAAGAGACCTTTCGAGATAAGAGAACGACTTGTATGAATATCAAGAGCTCAGATGGAAACCCAGTTCTAAGCAAAGAAGGGAAAGCAGAAAGGTGGAAGGAGCATATAGAGGGTCTATACAAGGGCGATGTACTTGAGGATGTAGATGAAGATGAAATGGGAGATACGATACTGCGTGAAGAGTTTGACAGAGCTCTGAAAGACATGAGTCGAAACAAGGCCCCGGGAGTAGACAACATTCCATTAGAACTACTGACGGCCTTGGGAGAGCCAGTCCTGACAAAACTCTACCATCTGGTGAGCAAGATGTATGAGAAGGGCGAAATACCCCCAGACTTCAAGAAGAATATAATAATTTCAATCCCAAGGAAAGCAGGTGTTGACAGATGTGAAAATTACCGAACTGTCAGTTTAATAAGTCATAGCTGCCAAATACCAAAGCGAATTCTTTACAGACGAATGGAAAAACTGGTAGAAGTCTATCTCGGGGAAGATCAGTTTGTATTCCGTAGAAATATTGGAGCACTTGAGGCAATACTGACTCTACGTCTTATCTTAGAATAAAGATTAAGGAAACGCAAACCTACGTTTCTAGCATTAGTAGACTTAGAGAAAGCTTTTGACATTGTTGACTGGAATACTCTCTTTCAAATTCTAAAGGTGGCAGGGGTAAAGTACAGGGAGCGAAAGGCTATTTACAATTTGTACAAAAAAGCAGACGGCAGTTATAAGAGTCGAGGGACATGAAAGGGAAGCAGTGGTTGGGAAGGGAGTGAGACAGGGTTGTAGCCTCTCCCCGATGTTATTCAATCTGTATATTGAGCAAGCAGTAAAGGAAACAAAAGAAAAATTCGGAGTAGGTATTAAAATCCATAGAGAAGAAATAAAAACTTTGAGGTTCGCCGATGACATTGTAATTCTGTCAGAGGGTTGGGTTGGGTTGTTTGGGACAGGAGACCAGACAGCGAGGTCATCGGTCTCATCGGATTAGGGAAGGATGGGGAAGGAATTCGGCCGTGCCCTTTCAGAGGAACCATCGCGGCATTTGCCTGGAGTGATTTAGGGAAATCACGGAAAACGCAAATCAGGATGGCCGTACGCGGGATTGAACCGTCGTCCTCCCGAATGCGAGTCCAGTGTCTTACCACTGCGCCACCTCGCTCGATGTAATTCTGTCAGAGACAGCAAAGGACTTGGAAGAGCAGTTGAATGGAATGGACGGTGTCTTGAAAGGAGAATATAAGATGAACATCAACAAAAGCAAAGCGAGTATAATGGAATGTAGTCGAATTAAGTTGGGTGATGCTGAGGGAATTAGATTAGGAAATGAGACACTTAAAGTAGTAAAGGAGTTTTGCTATTTGGGGAGCAAAATAACTGATGATGGTCGAAGTAGAGAGGATATAAAATGGAGACTGGCAATGGCAAGGAAAGCGTTTCTGAAGAAGAGAAATTTGTTAACATCGAGTATAGATTTAAGTGTCAGGAAGTCATTTCTGAAAGTATTTGTATGGAGTGTAGCCATGTATGGAAGTGAAACATGGAGCGATAAATAGTTTGCACAAGAAGACAATAGAAGCTTTCGAAATGTGGTGCTACAGAAGAATGCTGAAGATTAGATGGGTAGATCACATAACTAATGAGGAGGTGTTGAACAGAATTGGGGAGAATAGAAGTTTGCTGCACAACTTGACAAGAAGAAGGGAGCGATTGGTAGGACATGTGTTGATGCACCAAGGGATCACCAATTTAGTATTGGAGGGCAGTGTGGAGGGTAAAAATCGTAGAGGGAGACCAAGAGATGAATACACTAAGCAGATTCAGAAGGATGTAGGTTGCAGTAGGTACTGGGAGATGAAGAAGCTTGCACAGGATAGAGTAGCATGGAGAGCTGCATCAAACCAGTCTCAGGACTGAAGACCACAACAACAACAACCTTTATACAATTGTCTGCTACGAAGCATGTCTTCCACAATACTTTCATGCACATTTGTTACTGCAGAATATCATCTCGTTGGTAACCAACCGTGCACAGGCCGGGTGACGACTCCAGCGAGCGACCAAATGGTGTAAATTGCCCTGAAGATGACCCCATAGCGGTTTGAAACCGGTTGGAGATAAAATAAATATGCGATTGTGACTGTCATTTTGAATAATTAATTGCTTCACTGACTAGAAAGTTGATAAAATTAGTAGGACAAGTTATGCATTAAAATGAATTTTCCGCAGCCATTGGAAATCACTGATGTCTTGCGTAGGAGGAGGACCATTGGATGGTTGGAGCGGATTAATTTTCACTTCTACTGATCAATTAATTTAGAACACTCAGAAGATGGCGAAAATCAGTGAGAGTATCAGGGCTCACACTAACTCACAACTGACTTATTAAATATCCCGCAGCTGCCACATTTTTCATGAAAGACGCCTTTGTATATTTACACCATCAGCTGCAGTGAAGAACCTTACTAAGTTGCGGCTGGTTTCAGTCATATAAATGTACCGTCTTCGGCATTGGTCAAAAAGTCGTTGTAGCATTTTTCTCTCTTGAGTTAGTGGTCTTAATATCAGGTCAAACACGCAAGCATCATAACTGTTACTACATGTCATTTTCAATGGACTTTTATTGTCTGGACAGATCTGCACTTTCGTTACGCGAGATGGAAAATAGTCTCTTGTAAGATATAACATGAGTTGTGAGACCTGTCCCGGAGCATGCAATGTTCAAGTAACATCTGGGGATGCAACCTGATGACATCGTCTACAATAGCCGATATTTCGAGAGAGGAAAACTGCAAAGCTGCTGTAAATAGCCACTGTTTAAGGGGATTTAAATCATCGGTTTTCAGAGCAATTCGGGAAAGGTAATACACACGACACGTTGGTTTTCTACTACATCCTGAGACTACAGACAAGGTTAGTAGGGAGGCATGTCGTTTGCTGAGTGGGGCTCGTCCACCCAAGAGTAGCGTAACAGCAGCAGAGATGTTTGCTGTACATTCACTTAGAGTTGATCCGGATACTGTTATTATACCCATGGACAAGGGCAACGCTACAGTGGTTCTGGATAAGCGGGATTAAGTTCAAAAGGTGCAGTGTTTACGGTCGGATAGTTTATTGCCATACAAAATGTCTCGAAAGAAAATAGAACAGCCTTCTGAGGAAAAGTTCCTTGTTTCAGGAGACTTTTAGGAGTGTCAGTGAATATTGTGCTGTTCCTCTTACGTTATGTGTTACGTTATGTGACCTTGTGAAGATCGTCAAAGAAGAGGTTCCTCTTCCTCCGACTCTGAGTAACACTGGCGCTGAGACATATCGTGTAGCAAAATACGTTGTGGCTATGCTGGTCCTACTAGTCGATCGGTGTCAGCATTACATCATAAACTCGGAGGTTCTCTGACGTCAGATAGGGGGAATGCATTTCAAGTACTGATACTCTAGTAAATTCTGATGAGGTTTCTCTTTTCGCTCGTGTTCTTTTATCTCATTCCTTTAAATTAACTGAAGTTGTGTCTGGTGCGAATTAACGAACTTATAGCGAGATGTGTTGGGTTCTACTTACTTTTCATCCAGTTACCAGTACTACGAGCAGACACGTGGAATTGCGATGGGAATCCCGTTGTTACCTATATTTGGCCTCACGGCAATGAGAATTTCAATTCAGTCCTGCTGAATATTCTTTTCGCGATGGATGCAGAGAAGAATGGCTACCTTCCCTTCCTTGACATATTAGTCATGAGGAAGACTGATGGTATGTTGGGACATGCTGTCTATAAGAAGCCAGGAAGCCTACTCACAATGGCTTGTATCTGCAGGCTAACAGTTGTCACAATCCAGTTCAGCGTGAAGGGGTATTTCGTACCTTGGTTAACAGGGCGCACGTCATTTCGCACTCTGGGGGGTTTTCAGCTGGATTAAGCCATCTCGAGGTCGCTTTCGTCAGAATGGCTATAGTGAATGGTGGATTAGCCGTGCTACCGACCAACCGCGTATAGGGTGCCTGGCGATAATACTGAGCTGGCATCAAGCTCTATGGCCTTTCTGCCTTACGCAGGGAGAATTTCCAACAGCATTGGTGGTATCTTGAATAAATATGGTGTTAAATGTATTTTACGTCCTCCATCTAAGATTAGGGTTCTTTTAGGTTCCGTTAAAGATGATCATGGTTTGCGTAAGGGTCGTGTACACTGGTGAGCCAAAACATTATGACCAACTGCTTAACAGTGTGTTTGTCCGTGTTTGGAACGAAATACGTCACTGATTCTGCTTATTAGGGATCCGACAGTTAGTTGGTACGTTTGTGGAGGTAAGTGGCATTAGATATCTACGCAAATGTCACGTAATACGAGTAAATAACGGGCCGCTTATGTGGGTACGCGGTGATGGTGCGATAGCGACACAGACGGGTTCCAGAGGATTTACATCAGCCGAATGTGGTCGTCAAGACATCAACGTGTGTTCACTATAAAGTTTCTCAAACCACTGTAGTACGGTTCTGGCTCCGAGACACGGAAAATTATGTTGCTATAAGATGAAATCACCGTCGGCGAAGAAATCAACCAAGAAGCGATGCAGACGCCTTGCAGGCGTCAGCGTGTCTTCGATTACTGCCACAGGTCGCACTCAGCGCAAGAGAGCGTCTTCATTGCATAATGCTGCTTCCACCAGCCTGTGTCCGTGGCGCGCTGCATGTTTCGGGCTGCCATTCACCTCAGTTCGAATCCTGACGGTCCCGTCCCCAGAGCAGTCGTAATCGACGACGTCGTTGGATCAACATGTAAGGAAATAGTGATGGTAGGCAGCGGACATCCATTCTCAACAATGTAGAGGGCAAAAACTGTAGAGGACGACAGAGATTGGAATACATCCAGCAAATAATTGAGGACGTAGGTTGCACGTGCTACTCTGTGATGAAGAGGTTAGCAAAGGAGAGGAATTCGTGTCGGGCCGTATCAAACCAGCCAGAAGACTGGAAAAGAAAATCACGGTAAACGGTGTGCTCCGAAATATTTGTTCGTGCACCAGTATTGTCCTCTTTCGTCAGAGATGCCACAGATCACCATCTTTCGTACTTTACGGAGCTGACAAGCCTCAAACCCTGCGAAGAGTCGTGGACGTCCTGTCCTTCTACCTTTCTTCGTAGATGCGCAGGGCATTCCCAGGCTCTGCCTATTAATAATCTGCCCTTCGTGAAATACGCTCATGTCAATGGATTTCCTCATTTGCTGCACATATCTTCAAAAAAAATGGTTCAAATGGTTCTGAGCACTACGAGACTTAACATCTGAGGTCATCAGTCCCCTAGAGCTTAGAACTACTTAAACCTAACTAACCTAGTGACATCACACGCATCCATGCCCGAGGCAGGATTCGAACCTGCGAGCGTAGCAGCAACGCGGTTCCGGACTAAAGCGCCTAGAACCGCTCGGCGACAGCGGCCGGCCTATCTTCGCTAAGGTGATCCCGTCCGCGGCTGCTCCGCACACATACTTTTTTGTATCGCGTCACCGGGTGGCATCCGACGTCGTGCTGGGTAGTGGTGATAATTTCTTGGCATATCAGTATATACCGCATTCCTTGCAGCTGTGGCATGCCATATATTGGTCAGACTATCAACGTAAGCGTCCCACATGCGTACAACAGCAGAGCTAGATGGCTATTGAAGAACATTGTCTTGGCATCGATCACCCTATAAAATTATGGCATGCCCTTCCAATTATTGGAATACAGTTCAAATTAATTTGGTAAGTAACCTTGTAAATAGAGATGGAGGTTCTTCTTATATTCTGCGTGGAATGCTTCTCTCTCTCTTTGTCAGAGACCAAAGTGACAGAGGTAATCCTGCCTCATCCGTGATTTAGTAATTTTCACTATCGATAACATGGCGTCGGTCATCTTTGGATGTGGTGGCGCTAGTGTTTGTAGTCTGTGTGTGTGTGTGTGTGTGTGTGTGTTTGTGTTGTGTGTGTGTGTGTGTGTGTGTGTGTGTGTGTGTGTGTGTGTGTGTGTGTGTGTGTCTGTGTGTCATATTTCCGGAATTACTCTGCAAATCGAGGTTTTAAATTATTTTGGACAGGGCTTCTTTGTTGCACTTTTTCCTTGAAAATGACAGAGTTGCCACCTGTCGAAATATTGGCGGTTGTCAAAGAAAACACCGAGCTGCATTCCCGGGGGTTGTTTGAACTTTGCGTAGCTTATTATTCATCTGTCCACCCTGCAACCCTCGGAGAGGCTAGTTCCTTCGTAAATGAGAAGCATATGCACGTTGTCTATAGGCTATTGTTTTACAGATTCAAAGTATAATCCTACTTATAGCGAGCTCAGATGCCTCACGTTGAACTCTTGAGTTATCGATCGAGGTGGCGAAAAGGGGTTGATTGCGATTATGTCTTACAACATGGCTGACTGTGTCGTCTCGCTGCGAGAGCTCCCCGACTGTAAGCGGCGACCCCTGCACGCGATCAACATTCCTGCCTTCTGCACAGAGTAACGAGCAGCTAGACATTGCTCTGTGTCAAACCGCAGATAGGATATCGCATGTGCCTCGTAGTCTCCTTGCTGCAAAGTGCAACCGTTGGTCCGAAGCGAAGTTGGCGCTCTGAGGCTAGAAGGGCCACGATGTGAAGGTTCGAGACCTCTGAACATCGTCACACTGTTGTGTTTATGACCCCCAAACATAGGACTGGTACCAACGGTGGGAACGGCAGTGTTGAAGAATTGTCTTCTAGGATATCATCTTTTGTCGACGGAGATGTCCTCTTCGACCTCGACTGCGACTGTCGAAAAACAGTCGTTTTTGGAGCACTGCGTCTCCTATACGAAGAAGAAGAGTCGTTAGAATATTCTGAATTCGACGGTTGCTGCCATCTTCAGGAAATAATCAAACCATCTCAAAATAATCATACCAGAATTTAGATTCCAGCATATTATTCCTCAGCATCTCACGAACCTAACTGTTCCGGTCTCTCTCTTTCCTCAGTATATTTAATCATGGTAATTTTGCATTTAATATTTGTGGAACTTGGAAATAAAACTTATAACATGGTAAGAAGCTCACCAGTGAGTCAGTCGTTAATAATGGGTCCAGAATCAGTAATGATAAGCACTGAATTTTAATCATCGTAGGATTTGTTCTATGTTTATAACATGTCGCGATTGTACACGTGAGCCGGCCGAAGTGGCCGTGCGGTTAAAGGCGCTGCAGTCTGGAACCGCAAGACCGCTACGGTCGCAGGTTCGAATCCTGCCTCGGGCATGGATGTTTGTGATGTCCTTAGGTTAGTTAGGTTTAACTAGTTCTTAGTTCTAGGGGACTAATGACCTCAGCAGTTGAGTCCCATAGTGCTCAGAGCCATTTGAACCATTTGATAGTACACGTGCACATCCGTATACTTGGAGATCCTTGCCAGACTTGCGGCATTAGAAATAAAAATGCGGAAACCTTCGAGAATCAAAGTCCAATTGACAATACTAAGTTCCATGCCAATGAAATCGTTTAAAAAATCAAAATTAACTTTGCATTATTTACAAAACTAGATACTGAATACAGAGTTATATCACTGCTTTAAAAAAGAGAACTTGCCTTTCGCAAAAGCAAAATAATTATATGAACAACGAGAGCTAATACAAACGCTTACTTATAGATGTTTTAAATAAATGGTGATTTAGCTGTTGCTACCGCTGGCTTTAACACAGCCTGCAACGTCTTCAAATAGCACACGCAAGATTTTCATATTCTCTCGCTCACTACACGCAAATTATTAGTCATATAGACAAAAAAAAAAAAAAAAAAAAAAAAAAAAAAAAAAGATGAACGGGACCTTTCTGTAGGAAATTTAAAGTAGTCAAGTTTTGTACTGAGATATGTTTTCGCTAGAGGCCGCAGTTTCTGAATTATTGAAGAAAAATGTACGAAACCGACCTTCAAAATGCGGTTTTCTTTAATAAATCAGAAACTGTGATCTCCAGCGAAATCGTGTATCACTACCAAATTTAACTGTATTTATTTTACTACAAAAATAATTTGCTCTTTTTCCTGTAGGACTAATAGTTTGCACATTGCGTGGGAGAGGATATGAAAATCTCCTGCATGATATTTGAAGGTGGTGTGAGTTGAATGAAACCTAGGGGTAGGGGCGTCTAAATGAACCGGCACATCAGCAACGACGTGACCAAGATTTCACCAACAGAATATCAAGGCGAAGGGCCGTTACTGTAACCAGTGGTTGTGTAGTCACCGCGGTAACGACCTGATCAATCAGATTACCTCGAACAACAGACCTACAATACATGCTACTGTCACGGGAGGAAAGCGACAACATTCTACGGCCGCACCGGCTACACGTCAAAGTCCGCAGCGTAAAGACCAGTGTCTCCTGCGTCACCGTAGTGACGCCCGGTCTGACACCCCCATCCTGCTGACTGAAGACTTGTGGAAATCCCGAGTAAAATTCCTCCACAAGCGGTGAGTATCGAGCCACCTCGACGAAGGCGAGGACAACATTGCCCTATGTATCACCCAGCGGCCTCGCTCGGGAGCGGCACCGGATAATTCTAGTTAAGTGCTGCCGTTCCCACTACGGAACAAATTAAACGCTTCGGTACCCATTACAGCACAGCTGCTACCATCTGTTCTACTAGGTCCATTTTACAGAAAATAGGGAGTTAGGGATTAGCTTATCTGAGTGCAGGCTTTCTCGCTGTATTCCAGTGACGACATCTGTCAGTGCAGGCTTTCAGCCGAGTGGTGGCGTCGTCGTGTTGCAACGTTTCGCTGAGTTTCGTGGCCGTAATCTTCAATTTTGGCTATGCAGATGTAATTTATTAACAGTTGCGAATACGAACAACCATCAGGTGTGTAAGGGAACGACGAAAACGAACATTTGTGTCAGACCAGAACTCGAACCCGGGTTTCTGGCGTTGGGCGAGTCTTTGATTTAAAAGCTTTGGCTATTAGTGCACGATTCAGGACCATATCCAAACTTCCGTATGTTGTCACTCCTGCGTTGCAACCCGTGCTCTTATACATACACACCTTAAGTCGTTCCTGTACAGGGAGAAGACATTTTTCTTGAAAGTAGCTGATAGTGTCGGCGAGTAAATACGATGTTGCAGTGCGTGTGTTTTTAAGAAGAACGGTGCGATGTTCCTTCGGATATTCATGCACGTCGAAAGCAACAGGCACTGCGGCGACTACGGCGGCTATAAAACTCATGAAACGAATTCGCAGCTGCTTTCGTAAAGCAGGAAGCGGGAAATCCTGGTTCGAATCCCGATGCGGCTCCAGTTTACAGTCTCGTCACTCCTTTATACAGCTGACAATAGTTCGTACCGCAACTGCGAATATACCGGGTGGTCATAATTAAACTTTCGCTGTTTAACACGTTATAACGCGCAAGCTAATTACCGTACGAGTACCAAACGTGGTAGCATTCATGTCCAGAGTATGGGATGCATGATTTCCATGCGTCATAGCGCCACCGTCGAGTTCCAACTATGGCCACCAGGTGCCATCTTGATCCAAAGTCTAACACACCTGACCAGTTCAAAATGTTCAAGGGTGTGTGAAATCTTATGGGACTTAACTGCTAAGGTCATCAGTCCCGAAGCTTACACAATACTTACCCTAAATTATCCTAAGGATAGATACACACACCCATGCACGAGGGAGGAGTCGAACCTCCGCCGGGGCCAGCCGCACAGTCCGTGACTGCAGCGTCTTAGACCGCTCGGCTAATCCCGCGCGGCACACCTGACCAGTCGCAGTGCAGTTGTTGACGTATCCACCCGAGCTTGGGCATTATTCGTGAAGCTCTATTATCAAAACGACAGCAAGGCTGCAGCTGCACTATCAGAATATCGCCAGGGTCCTTTCTCCACCTGCTGTGCACAGCATGATGAAGAAGTTATTATCAACTGGGGAACTGGGCGTCGCTCCGGGAAGCGGCGGACGACCAGCTGCACCACAGGTGCTCGATGAAATCGCCGTTGCTACGGCAGAGAACACTGCGTGCAAACCCCCGTCGTCAGGCAGTGCGCGTGCTGTGTCACGACAATTGAACATCCCGTGGTCCACTGCACGGAAGGTGCTTCGAGCCATTATCAAATGCTATCCGTACAAGATCAATATTGCACAGCAGCTTGCACCACAGGACGCCCAACGACCTGTTGACTTCGCTCTCCACTTTCTCGCAAGGATTGAAGTTGACGAGAGCTGGCCCTAGACCATCCTGTGGAGAGAGGAAGCTCGTTTTGCTCTGATGGGTGAGGTGAACGCACAGAATTACCGAGTGTGGGGATCTTCACTTCCAGTCACCGTACATTTCCTCTGTATGGCGAACGTGTCACCGTGTGGTGTGGCTTCACGGCTACTTTCCAAAGGCGTGCCAGTCAGTATTACTGCTATATGCTTCTCAGAAACACATTTGGAAGTAATCGAATTATCAGCGGATTGTTTGCAAATGCTTGGCCGTCACGATCACCTGATCTCACTCCCTGTGGTTCCTGGTTGTGGGGCTACCTGAAGGACCGGGTTTACCAGGGGAACATTCCCAAAAGCGCTAATCCGAAGCGCAACATATCAAGAGAGATAGCTAGGATACCTATGGACGCGCTTCGTTCTGCTGTGCAGAAATCAATCCCGGACTTTCAGACTCTTCTAGACACTGATGTACACCATACTGAGCCCCTTTTGTAGCAGTAATGGTGCCGGTATGCCATGGTATGATGTGCCGTAGCAGCACGTTAAAAGTGTTTCAACTGAATTGATTCTGCATTATTTGTCTTCCCCATGTCCTTGACATTAGTACTACCAAGTTTGGTATTCTTACTGTAGGGAAGCAGCCTACTCACGCCGTAATAAAGTCACATCAGTCTTTCCATTGTGTGCCAGCCAGTCCGCTGTAACTAGCTCTGACGTCATAAATGTTGTGCAATACTTTAAAAATCAAATAAATAACCTGAAACGGTTCTAGCATGTCAGGAGTAATACTAAATTAATATGTGCTGGATGTCAGTTCGATAATTTTGACCATTTTCGAAATTTGGACGTTTTTCTGTAAAAATCATTGGCGCAACAGAAAAGAGCTAGAGACTTAAAAATTTATATTTAGATTCCTTTTTCATAATTATTTAATAGAAACAGTCTTTTGGATCTCACAAATTAAGATTTTAGTTGAAATTCATAATTTTCTGGTTTTTGTCTTAAAAATTAAGGAAGCAAGATAGATTAAGTAGGCTAATAAATAAGGCTAGGATGTTTATATTTAAGTAGAATGGAGATCAGCTGTAATCATAAAGATGTGAGAAGTTTCATTTGAATACCTATAAAACTATAGCGATAGCGTATCTCCAAAGGGCAAGTTCAGAGCTCGTCTACTGCGTGCAGTGTAATTAAATTAATTCTCTCGCCCAAAATATTGAACTTAGCCACGTCAAACTTTTATTATGATTACTTACCTGTGTGCTGAATGCACATTTAAATTGAGAGCTTCATCGGCCATCAGCAAAAGAAGCTACGATTTATTCAATAACTTAATGTGGTGCATTACTAGCCCAGCGGCTAGTCGGGAGAGCCGATTTGATCAGGCGTTCCCTTAGCCGTCCGCACCGCGGCTATATATATAAGAACGCTGCGCGAGGAAAAAGGCCCCAGTTCTCCCCAGACCCCGAATAGTAGAGATGGGCAAACTGAAACAGTACAATGTAATGTTCCGATACGCTGTTTCGAAACAGTGAAACAGTTTGTGTTCTGTAATCTAATAAACCTATACATTTTATCATCTTGCATGTCTACTGTATAAGTATGTCCATATAAACACAAATGAGGTGCGAGAGCGCTAATCATGTCGCAGAAAGCATGAAACTATCACTTAGGCGTCTTGGCAGTTTCGTATTTCCTGCAGCAAATGCGCTGCTTTCGTGTCGCGTGACTTTCATACTTTTCAATTGGCTGAGGACAGCCATAGCTGAAGACAGAAGAACCACCACGAACGGAACTGGAGGTGGGAGCAAACTGCAGAAACAACGGATATTCTACTGGGAGTCCCACATTCCGCTAGTATGGGTAATTTACCCATCCTGCTAATTTCCATCTACACAAAGGGAATCATTGTGGATAATAGGCACAGTGACTATAGACTCACAAATAACGCCAAATAATTCGAATAAATAACAAAATATAACAGAAAAATTTTTTGTCTTTCAAGGTGTTTCGAACCGTTACTATAAATTCACCATGCTTTCCAGCCCTTCCCATACACCATTACACTATCAGTGATTTGTCAAACAGATTGCTTGCAATTATACCTACATCAAATTTATGTATATGTCTAATAACTGTCACTCTATGCCTTTTTTTATTCGAAATGTTGTCCGCTTACTTACGTTTCTTAATATGATTACTGTACATGAACAGAGAAGCGTCTGTTATAAAAAAAAGTGTAATTTAACTGAATGATTTTCACATATTTATTATTTTGAATGTGAATAGTATGCGTTGTTTTATTGTTTGGTTAGTGTTTATAAAGCAGATGTTACGCCATTTCGAAACAGGACAGTCAGCTAGAAACGAAGCTTTATTTTCGGATATCTTAAGCTTTATGCTATTGCTTGTCAAAAAGATTTCGACACTCTTGAAAGAGTTACATGAAGTGGTATGTTGTGTTTCAGTACCTGTGCCGAGCCCGAATCCCGTCCGACACAGAGTGGAATGAAACATCACTGTTTCGATACAATTAGTCCATTCCAGGCACAGGTGGACTGAAACAGCCTTATTTTGAAACAACGATACAGTTTCTGTGTGTGGCTCGAGATCGAATCTGGTCCGAGACAGGGGCGGAATGAAACAACACTGTTTCGAAACAGTGAACCACAACCGTTCCGAAACACTGAAACAGTTCCACGTTTCGATACACTGTATCGAAACATAGAAACAGTGGCCAAGTCTACTGAATAGCACACCATCTGTGTCGGGAGTCGCGTCGCGTCGGTATCATTGCTATAAACAGCCTCGGATGCCGTAATAAGTTACTCGGGATATTAGTAACCATGAAATCATTTTCGAGTGAAGTGTTAATTCTGGGATGACTTTAATTATCTATTTTCAGTTTGCGTATGTCGTATTTTCACGTGCCGCCGCGGGACAGACATTCTACCATTATTTAGCGTGGCGTTTGATGAACCTAATCATCAAATTATGGCGAGCATTCGTTTAAACTTTTAATTTGGACAGTTGTAGTTGCATCAGCGCATTACACTCTGAACTGCTCTGTTAGTCAGATTGTGTGGATTCTTTTTATTTTTTTCTCATCTGTGACTTTCAGAATATAGAGAACGTTTTTTTTTTTTTCACGATCGTTTTTGATTATGAATCCCAGACAATCTTCTAATTCCTCAGAGCTATAAGCTGTAGCTATAAGTCTATTTCTCAGATGAAGTGGGCACTAGGAATTCTAATTACAGGCTTCACGTTTTGCTAATCACTTTCTGGTGGCCATTGTTGTAGTTACAGAGCCAGTGTTGAGAACGGCAAAAGACAGCATAAATAATAGGAACTGGTTTTGCATTCAGGAACATTTATATAAACAATTAATTTCACCCGCCGCCCCACATATGGAGCGTCGGCCGTGAAGTGTTTCTACATTCAAACATTTATACAACAGTAAATATTCCAACCAGACGCCCCACATTACGATAGTTAGTTTCCGTGTTATAATGTATTAAATAGGGAAAGGTTAATTATAAATACCCGGTGTTTCATAACAGCAGCAATCGCCGTAGCAGCCTTTTGCTCCTGACATGGATGCGTGTCCCCATAGTTCTTCTTAACAACACAGCCACTGCAACACCGTTTCCATAGGTAATGTATTTAGAAAGGGATGTGGGCCGAAGAGGTCGAACGAATCAGGATGACATAAGGTCGATCTTATTGTTAACCTCCACTTTTGTTCAATGTGAGCGCTGAAGACGAAGACGAGATGCTGTACATCGACAGATTTGCACCTGGTGGCCAATATTGGAACTATTTTTTCCAGCGTAAATCGTTTCCGCATTAACGTATTACGATATCCACTAAGTTTCTATGCCATACGATAATTACAGCCCACACTGGACCTCCGTGAGTAGGTGCACTTCAATGATAACGGTCCGGTACCAAGATGGAATATTATATGTAAACCTAGCGTTAATTGGAAAGCAGACTTACGAAAAAAAATTTAACCTGCCACTTCGGATTTTTTTTCTCGGCTGATCGTGAGGCGTCCATTTCCGTGGCTCGTGACGAAGCGATAACTGCATGTCGACGGCGCCGGTAGTGCCCTCCAGATTGTGTCAGTAGCAGAGCTCGGCAGAATGGAGAGTGCCAGAGTGTACAGTAGAGCAGAGCAGAGCACAGTGGCTGCTTTTCCGCGCTGGCTGTGCCTCATTTGGCGTTCATTTCCCGGGCCGGGCCTGCCCGCGCCTTGCCCGCCTGCTGTTGACGTAATCGGCAGCCGCACAGCAGTAGGCTGTCGGCGGGGATTAAAATTTAATGAGACTGCCGAAGCCGGCGTAATCCTGCCAGATGGACCGGCCCCAGGGAGCAGGGAGGGGGGAGGGACAGCCAGTGGCTGGCAGCCGGCAGCCGGCAGCAGTCGCTCGCCACAACACGCCTGCCTCCGGCTCACCGCTCGCCCCCACTCACCTGCTCCCCAGAGGCCTGCCCACCGCCCAGTCTTCCGTTACACGCTGCACAGCCAAACTGTCAGTTACGGGCAACACCTTACAGCGCTCCATTTGCCATCACATAACGAGGTCCCGAAACCTATTACGCACGCAAGTCTGCATGACAGAAAAGAAGAATGTTCGTCGTTAGACTTTTTGTTCGTAATTCCTACAAAGCTACAGTTTTATTCTAGTCTTGATGAAATTTTGCACACTTTACGTTCGAGACAAGAGGAATATCATATTCTGCATATGATTTGGTAATCTAACTTGAAACATTTATCCATGTAAAGGGGAAAGGTTGTTACCAAAAGCCGGCCGCGGTGGTCTAGCGGTTCTAGGCGCTCAGTCCGGAACCGCGCGACTGCTACGGTCGCAGGTTCGAATCCTGCCTCGGGCATGGATGTGTGTGATGTCCTTAGGTTAGTTAGGTTTAAGTAGTTCTAAGTTCTAGGGGACTGATGACAACAAATGTTAAGTCCCATAGTGCTCAGAGCCATTTGAACCATTTGTTACCAAACGTCTCTAACGATTTTGGTCGATTTACTTCAAATTTCTACACGATCCCCTAATGAATATTTTCGTGGACGTAGGCCAAATATTTCTTTTTAATACGATATATATATATATATATATATATATATATATATATATGCTTCTACATCTACGTGATTACTCTGCTATTCACAATTAAGTGTCTGGCAGAGGGTTCAATGAACCACCTTGAAGCTGTCTCTATCTCGAACGGTTCGCGGGAAAAACGAGCACTTACATTTTTCTGTGCGAACCCTGATTTCTCTTATTTTATCGTCATGGTCATTTCTCCCTATGTAGGTGGGTGCCAACAGAATGTTTACGCAATCGTACGAGAAAACTGTTGATTGAAATTTCATGAGAAGATCCCGTCGCAACGAAAAACGCCTTTGCTTCAATGATTCCAACTGCAATTCACGTATCATATCTGTGGCACTATCTCCCCTACTTCGCGATAATACAAAACGAACCGGCCTTGTTTGAACTTTTTCGATGTCTACATGCAGATGTATGAAATATAAGTATGAAATATTGTCCTAGCTGGAACAAATACAAACTTCTCGATTAGGTCCCTATCTATCTGGTCTCAACTTTGATCCATGACCGCCGGTTGATTATTATAGTAAATGTATGGAGGGGCCACAGTGCATTTAGCTGCTCCTGTAAGACGCGCCGATACGGTCAACGATGGATATGTCTAGCAGCCCCCGCGCCATGGTCTCCACGATCACATGAGCTCCATAATCAGGATTATCCTGTTTGTGCTTATTTCAGAAGTGGAGCATAAAACACTCCCGTTGATACGGTTGAACGAGCGGAGCAGGAAGTTGTAAAATCTTGTCGAGGTATTTGAAAGACTTCAGAGTTCAGTACAATGAAGACCACAGTATTCGACACAAACGTGAAGACTACATTTCAATCACCTCCTCTAATAGCTACTGCGGTGCAATAAATCGTCACATGTATTGCGCTGTGGTAGTATTGTACTACTTACCGAGGTACGCCAACTGCGAAATTCCCGCCCGATTAGGAGCAGGCTTAGTCGAAAAGTTTACATTTCAAATCGATTTGTCCTCATTGGGACAGCATTTTATACTGTAAACAGAGGCGGCTCTTAAACACACTTTTGCAACTGCCCGGAAACGGTTTGTTTGCTTGTATAATCGGATATTTTCATCCATGCCAGTTTTCACTACTAATTACTGCGATACATCCTGTGTAGAGGCGTCACTAAAGTAGAAAAATGTAATCAAATATTGGATCGCTTGCAGAACACCTGCACTTGGTAAATGAATTGGCAATTGGTCCCCTACGTAAACAAATGTATCGTATACAGTGTGTTCGGAAATTGGCGTCACAAATTTCTAGGACTTCTAGAGGCGAGTGAGTACATAATAGAGATGTGTTTCACTTTAGCGAATATGAAGAAGTGCTCGAATCTCTTAAAGTATGCAATTTAGCGTACTTGTTTACTGGACATTTTTTTCCTTGTTTTGGTCCACACTACCGCCTCTGACAGTTGCATATCCTACACTCTGAGCAACAACTGTAGCCGTACACATATTCCACTGTCAGAGGTGTCAGAACGATTTTCGATTGTAGTTTTCGACTCGTTAGTTTCCGAATCAACGACCCTTATCTAAAATTGATAAATTTATCTGTCTTCATCATCCTAGAAAGTTTGTAACATCATCGCAGAATCACCTGGTACATAACTTACATACATTTATAGGCGCCGACTACTATAACTTCGACTTTCTGTAGCATCGTTGGATGACGTTTCCGGGCATGGGTTCCTGTTCAAAATACAATATAGTTACTCCCCTCTACAAATCCTAGACGTTTGTAACGACAATTTCCGAACACCCTGTACTAGGCACAAATACGCGAAGAAAATGATTATTGTTTATTAATTGCCGAACAATCACTAAAAACAGTTACATCCATTAAATATCTGGCTGTGTACGTGCGAAATGGTTTTAAGTGCAATGATCATTTAAAAATAATCTATTGAAAGAAAGAAGTACAACCACGGAAAAAGGCAGCTTAAAACATTTTCTTTCTACCGATGCTTGCGAACAGCTTCTCTGGCTGACACGAATGAAGTACAATTGATGTACCTGTGTATACAGCTACGTGACTACTCTGCGTTTCACACTTAAGTGCCCGGCAGAGGGTTCATAGAACCACCTTCAGACATTCTACCGTTCTACTCTCGAAGAACTAGTGGGAAAAACTAACACCTAAATGTTTATTTGTGAGTTGTGATTTCTGTTATTTTATTACGATAATTATTCTTCCCTGTGTAGATAGGTGTCAACAAAATATTTTCGCATCCGGAGGAGAAATTTCGCTAAAAGATAGCGGAAATCGAGAAGATCCTAAGAAGTACAGAGTCACTGCCTCGTGCAGAAGGTTCGCAAGTGTTTCGGAGATGCTGTGCTAACTCCAGTGGCGGATGGTACAGGAGAGACTTTGTTCGCCATGGTGTGGTTTACGGTCTAAAGTCTGAGACCGTACTCTCCTAAGGGAGATTACCAACACAATTTTTCCTCCTACACATGGAGGCTTACCCAAAATCCATCTCCCCGCGCACCACTAGCGATTATAACAGTGAAGTGCGAAGTGACGATGATTCACAAAATACCCTTCGCCACACACCATGGCGTGGGATGCTGGGTATAAATGTAGATGTATAGAGCCGAGAAACGGCTTAGCCACAGTATAAAGGAGTAGTGTTTGGAGAAAGAATCTGTACTCCACAGCGCAGATCACGCCAGTTTTAAAGTTCCTGTCGCATTATAACTGAGTGCCCTTCTGGAAATCGACCCTGAACGTAGACTTTCGCAGGAAAGGTCCTACCGACGAGCTACCCAGCTACGACTAATGACCCGTCACCACACTTTCCATTCTGCCAGTACCTCTCTGGACAAAATACTCTCACACGTAAACAAAATAAGTGGCAAACAGGTACTGACACAAGAAAAGGTCAGTAGGTAACAGAATCGGCCTCGAGGGGCAACATTCCGGGTTCGGTCCGACTCATAGTTTTAAACTAACAGCAAGATTCAAAATAGCGCACTGTCCGCTATACTGTGAAAGACTTTCTGACCAAACATCGTCAAGCCGGCCGCTGTGACCGAGCGGTTCTAGGCTCTTCAGTGTGGAACTGCGCTGCTGCTACGGTCGCAGGTTCGAATCCTGTCTCGGGCATGGATGTGTGTGATGTTCTTAGGTTAGTTAGGTTTAAGAATTTCTGAGTCAAGGAGACTGATGACCTCAGATGTTAAGTCCCATAGTGCTCAGGGCCATTTGAAGATCGTCAAAATCTCAAGTATTATCTGGTTTCAAACAACTCCTACACGACCGTACCGTTATGTAGAAATACAATATGAGTTTAAGACGGAACTAAATAATCTTGTCTCAAGCATCCGGATACCGCTGTGTAATTCAGAGTTGATGGCTAGTTGCCAACATATACGGACCCGATAGTACACAGCCCAGTCACATTAATGAGACCACCACCTACGTTTGACATCAAAGAGCAGTAACCTATCCCAGACGGCAGATGCAGCATCAGTAGTGTAGGATATATGAAGTGTGCTGGCGGGACGTGCAAAACAGTGCAGCCGTTGTCGTAATGAGGAAATGGAGCGATTTATCTGGCGTCCAGAATAGCACGATTAATTGCTTTCGGGTCAAGGGTGAAGGCATTTCCGAAACAGCTAGGTTTGTAAACTGTTTGCGTGTCGTCACAGTTAAAGTATACCATGTAGACAAAATGCCGCCATCCAAAACAGGCGGAGGCATCTGTGGTGCACCACGGGCCATAAATAACAGAACAGGGGTAAACGATGCCTGCGGAAATATGTACAGGCGAACAGACGTGAAACCGTACAGTAGCTGACAGCCAAATGAACCAAGGGGATACCAACAATGTCTCCTCAGTGAGTGCTGAGCAAACGCTGTTGCGTATGAGCCCCTGCAGCGGGCGCCTCGGTCATTCACCCATACATGCTGCTGTTCATCGGGCATAAAGGCTGGAATGTGCTCACTAACACCGCAAATGGACGCCCACCAAGTGGGGACAGAACGTCTTTTCAGATGAATCTCGTTTCACGCTCCATCGGCCACGTGACCGCTAGCGAGTACGGCCCTGCAAAAATTGTCGGAATGCTCCAGATCGTAGGAGGGGGAGTTATGGTCTGGGGAATGTTTTCTGGCAGTCCACACACACACTACATATTATCCAACTGAACACTCAGAATGATCTGTACGCTGTACTACGCGACTCGGACCAGTGCACTAAACTCAACAAGCTAACTAACGAAATGCATACAGACTACCTACGCAACAGACCCTGTAGAAGGCAAGTCGGTGGACGTAGACAGCAGAGTGCCCATGGGATGGACAACAGCTGTGTCATCTCAGGAGAAGAAGATACGGATACTGATCATGGCAACGATTCAGATATTGAGGCGTCTCAGGCCGAGCGGTTGTAGGCGCGGCAGTCCGGAACCGCACTGCTGCTACGGTCGCAGGTTCGAATCCTGCCTCGAACATGGGTGTGTGTGGTGTCGTTACGTTAGTTAGGTTTAAGTAGTTCTTAGTCTAGGGGACTGATGACCACAGATGCTAAGTGTCATAGTGCTTAGAGCCATTTGAACCATTTTCTTAGGCGTCTCACGTCGATGACCCATAGTGACAACCTGCGTGACAGCACGAATGGTCCGGAAACACCAATACCAGGTTCATGAACCTAAAAATACACACACATATTAATAAACAACCACCACCACAACTGTACTTAGGTACAAATTAAGTAGCACCCCCATGTCCTGGAATCGAGAAGGAACTTAAAGTAGAGACCCCTTCCGGGAACCTACGCCTTCTGGTGAACTGCGACACACAACGTGGATGGAAGGATCTTAATCGCGGTCCCTCGTACCAGAGCCCAACCCGAGGGATACATTAAGGTAGATCGGGGAAAACCACCGTCCAGGCTGGGTCGTTTGCGGAACCGGGACGTGCATATCCTTCTGATGCGTATTTCTCTCTTACATATCCATCTCTTCCACACCTCTCCTAGTCATGTAATCTCAAGAGCAGGAGATATAGATATAGATACAGATAAAGAATCGAGAGTGGCAGCCTACTACCCCTGATAAGCCCTAAAGAGGTGTACATGCTCACTAAGTAAACTGCATCGCAATTGTAAATATTAAGCAACACCACCATCTCAAACAAGTAGTCAGTAGCATCAGAAAAGCAACTTAAAGACAGGCAACCTATGAAGAGATGTACGCCTCCTGGTGGGCAGCAATGCACGGCCCAGGCAGAAGGATCTTAATTGTGGTCCCTCGCATCAGAGCCCAACCCGACAGATACACTAATATAGATCGGGGAAAACCAATGTCCGGGCTGCGTGGCTCGTGTAGCGGGAAGGCGCTAATCCCCCCGACTACTGACAAGAACAAACAACAATGACATGGGGTGCCTTTTATTGTTTCTTTCTTTGGCACTATGTTAGTTTTAATATGGTAGTCATATAAAAGGAATCTGTGAGTGGCGGCCAGCGACTTGAAGGTCATTCAAACACCCTCACCGCCACCCACATACAAGGTGGGGGAAACTTCTCATTCTCTATACTTTCCTATCCTCTTTTTAAATTCTTCTTAAATTCCAAATTCATTTGTATCTGACTTTCCTACCTCCATAATTTTTTTGGAACGTTATTACAATGCTCCATAACAAAGAAAAACAACTGAACGTATCAAACAAATAGAGCCCGCTTCCAAGTGGCGGGACACGGGCAACAGTGTGAGTGGGTCGGGGGTTGTGGTGGTGTCCCAACAGCCATTCCGGGCTGGGAACCCAGTCACAGCGGCCAAGTGGCACATTACGACCCACCATAAGAAATCAAAAGGTGGGTCAGAAAACACAAGCAGCAAGTGAAAAAAAAAAAGTCCACGGGTGATCTCGTCGTTCTGGAAGGCGCTATGGATGAACACAAGTACGCATCTGTCCTTGGGGACAATATCCATCCCTACTTGCTGGTTTTTTTATCCTCAGCACGATCAAACCCGACACACAGCTCGCAGTGTACGTGCTTGTTTCGAAGAGCACCGGGATGTATTTGCCTTGCTTCCCTGGCCACCAAACTCCCAGGATTTTGAACCAATCGAGAATCTGTGGGACCACCCCGATCAGGCTGTTCGGTCCATGGATTCTCAACCAAGAAACTCAGCGCAGCTGGCCACGGTGATGGAGTCGGCGTGGCCCCCCGCCGCTGTCGGCGCCTTCCAGGACCTCGCCGACTCTCTTCCTGCTCGTCCGCGCCAGAAAACAGGGTTATTCGAGCTCCTAACAGGAGGCCCCATTAATGTGACTGCACCGTGCATAAAAGGAAGAGGAGATTGTCGTGTTGTCAGTAGAGGGGCAGTAGCACCATACTAGGTTGATCAGCAGAGGTCAGTAAGTGACAAGTTGCACTAATTGTTGGATGTCACCTCAGTAAGAAATCTGTCAGGGACATTCCAACCTTGCTAAATCCGACCAAGTCGACTGTTGGTGATGTGATTGTGGAGTGGTAACTCGGTGTAATAACCACAACTAAACCATGACGAGGTAGACCTTGTGTGCAAACGGACAGTAATCGTAGAGCATTTCGGATGGTAGTAGTACAAATTCGCCTATAAGCAGCAGGAGGAACCACTCGTGACTTTCAAAATGCTACCAGCAGTCCAGCTAGGACAGCACAGTGATTGTACGTAGTGAGTTAAAGAACTATAGTTTGCAGTGGTCGAGCAGTTTCTGACAAGGCACATGGTTCTGCAGTCAATGCTGAGCGGCGCGTGAGCTGGTGTACAGAGCGACGTCATTAAATGGACAGTGGAGGAAGGGAACAAGTGATATGGAGGTGTTACGATAAGAAGGTGTCTTTCCTGCTTTGGGTGTAGCCACTTCATTGCTCTTAAGATAACCTAAATGCGGAACACCATATACACATTAACAGCACTGTGTACTGCATACAGTAGAGGATGATTCATTGCATCAAGTATGACGATGCAGCCTGACATAAAGCAGTACTTATTAGGCAATGGTCTGTTGACTATAATATTCCCGAAATGGATTGATCTGCTCACAGTTCCAACGTGATACCAATGGAAAACTTTTGGGATCAATCACAGCGCTGATTTGATTCCAGACCATATCCCAGCGTGTAACTTTACTGCGTACCTATGTTTTGGTTGATGAGGACGAATGGGCTGCCACTTCTCTACAGACGTTCAGATTCCTTATTGAAAGTGTCCCGAGATGAGTTGAAGCCGTCACTAACAGGTGTCAGGATCCTTTTGAACAAAGGGTATACACTTGATGCCAGCTTCAGGTGTGTCGTCTGAAGAACGCAAGACGGAGTGTAATACACCCACAGAGTAGATAGCTTATAAAACCCTCTCTCGATAAATTTGAGTAAAGTTTGGCAGGTTGGTGTACGTACGTATAAAATTAAATGAAGGGACGAAGCCGATTCAACGACAAAAAATGGAATGTCGCTTGGTTTGGGCCTCCCGTCGGGTAGACCGGTCGCCTGGCGCAGGTCTTCTGAGTTGACTCCACTGCGGCGACTGGCGCGTCGATGGGACTGAAATGATGGTGACAATACAACACATGGTCCCTAAGCGGGGAAAATCTCCGACGCGGCCGGGAATCGAACCCGGGTCCCTCAGCATGACAGTCCACCGCGCTGACCACTCAGCTATCGTGGCGGACGATTCAACAGAACACTTGCGATCTACGTCATCGGTTGTCTTACAAGGAAACTCCCTATCGCACCCTCGCCATACTTTGTGGTAAGCCCATCAAAAACTGAACCGAGATCAAGTATGAAAACAGGAAGTAGCAAAAATCTAAACATTGAACTGTCCAAGCTCAAGATCTGCAACATTGATCGGAATCGAATAGCGACGGCGTCCTGGTTATGTGGCCACGCTGGTGGACTCGCGTTCAAATCTTCCTTGTGACCCATTTTTTTTCACAAAATTATGACGTCTCTATTCGCTATTTTAATTTGTCTGTGTCGTTGTGTAACGTTTGTTTGTGCGAGCCAGGTGTAAGTAATGGACGTCGAGGCGTACGTACCTCCTATTAGTTCTAAGCAAATACCACATGTTCTGACTCTTCCTTTCCGTTTTGGACGTAATGCCTCTTGAATTCCTTTATTACAACATAGTTCACATCCGTTTATTTGCTGTTTCTATTTCCAAGACAGGTCTAAGTGACTCGCTTCTGCTCTCACTGTTCATCACATTTCCTTGAGACGGTAATGTATTCTTACCTCACGACTCAGATTCTATAACCAATGTATAGTATGACAATTACCAAGACTGCAAGAAGAGAACAGACCCGTCAATGACCAGAGGGAAGTTCATAGTTTTGCTAAACAAAATGGGGCACGAGGGAGATTTGAACACAGATCTCCGAACTTGCAAACCAACACCGTGACCCACGCAACGAGGACGCCGTGATTCTTGCAGTTCTCTAGATCTTGCACATCTTGACGTTGCACCGTTCAAAGTTTCCAATTTGCTTCTTTTTTCACAGTTCAGTACACCTTCTTCGCGTTTTCATGCTTGATCTGTGTTCGGTTTATGACGGGTTAGCCACTGGTCGATTTTACCACTAAATCTGAGGGAGTTTGCCTTGTTAGTGCACGTGAGAGTGTCACGTAAGTGTCCAATAAAGAACAGTGGGAGATGGCAAGGGTGCAAAGAGTTTTGCAACGTCGTATTTTATAAATTCGGAATGCCCTCGTTCCAGTACAAGTGTTACATATTCTATTGTTTCCTCCAACGTACATGTAGCGTAATGGCCTGTAGGGAAAAATTAGAGGGATTAGAGGGAATACAGTTGAAAACTGACTATCTTTCTTCCGGCATCTCATCTGCATGTCGAACAACAAAATGATTCAAATGGCTCTGAGCACTATGGGACTTAACAGCTGAGGTCATCAGTCCCCTAGAACTTAGAACTGCTTAAACCTAACTAATCTAAGGACATCACACATACCCATGCCCGAGGTAGGATTCGAACCTACGGCCGTAGCGGTCGCGCTGTTCCAGATTGAACCGCCTAGAACCGCTCGGCCACACCGGCCGGCGTCGAACAACAACTAAGAAAATCATTTTGCCACATGTCAGGTATGAATCAGAATCTGGCCTGCGATGTACATTTCGAAATGCATGGAGAGGGAAAGGAAATAAACACAACGACGCTAAAACAAAAACATTGTCACATTTTCTGTACACTTCGCTGGAGAAGCCCTGCGTCCTCAGGGGCAGAGATGAGGCTGTTTTATATACAGCCACAAGAACTTGTTTCACAACAGTGAAATTGTTGGCAAATGCCCTGCAGTAGCTATGGCGAAAGTTTCTTAAGTGAATTCGGCCGGCTGTGAAATGAGGTGCCGGGGGAATACGTTAGCGCGCCAGCTGCCTGCGACACGAGGGGAGAGGAAACTTCGTGTCCACGCCACGGGCGATTTTGGCAGCTCACAATCCCTCTGTGGGCTGGCCGAGTTCAGCCCGGCCGCCAGAGAGCGAAAAGCGCGGGCAGCTGACTGGCTGAATGGCCCAGCAGCCCGTGGGCGGACAACGAACCGACAAGGTGGATCGCGGGGGGAGGGGGGGGGTGGAACATCGGCAGCGCATTTCGCCCACGCCTTTGTCGGCTACATCTTTTATCTCCGGCGCCTTCACTCCCTTTCTGGCAGCGCGATCAGGGTAACTTTTGCCTCTCTACAAAATCACCTAAACTTCGTGAGCTCGCCTGGAAATAACGTGCCGTAATATCACGTGCCTTGCTATAGAAGTACACAGGCAGACCAAATGTTACAGTATTAAACCAAATTCTCTCTTTCTCTGACGTCTGACTTGGACTGCCGTCCCGTTAGGCATTTAGTTTAGGAATGTCGATTCAGTTTCCACAGCGACTCTGTCTTGCGGCACTGGAACGATATCCTCCCGTTGTTTATATTAAAGTCTGACAGTTCCAACCCGTGGCAAGATAAAATAATCGCGACTCAGACTCGAGTACTTTGCAGACAAACGAGCCCTGTTAAATGAACCAAGAGCACAGGAAAATTTAAAAAGTGGTATCACGAAAACACAGCACCTGCGTCAGACGTTATTGTTATCTCTTCCGTCACACTCCCCTGAGCACACTAAAGCTGAAAAGGCTGTATCTGTTAAACATCGGCCACATACTTGGAAAAGAGAAAATAACCGCCGAGAACTAGACCGATGGATACTGAACTTTTTCGTGTGATATCAGTGGCAAATACTGCCTGCTCTACTGTGCATCCATAAAACATGATATCAATTCTGAGTGTAAGTTCACGACACTTATTATAGAATAAAATATAGTGATATGATATCGTAATTCGATCACATGCACTCACATGGATCATTTCGTTTAAATGGACACATCTCTATCAGAAAAAAATTGGGAAAGGGAGTGTAGCTGTTAGAGTTAAAAATCCTGAGTATATTTAATACATTGGTCGCTAAACATACCCCATAGGTTTTAGAGACGGTAGTAAACATCAAAATAAGAGAAAGAATCCACTAAACATTGCTTCGGACATTCCTACCCTAAAAGCTATGAGCATTTGTTCATCTTCATTAACGTGGTATACACTTCTGGCCATTAAAATTGCTACACCAAGAAGCAATGCAGTTGATAAACGTGTATTCACTGGACAAATACATTATACTAGAAATAACATATGATTACATTTTCACGCAATTTGCGTGCATAGATCCTGAGAAAACAATACCCAGAACAACCACCTATGGCCGTAATAACGGCCTTGATACCCCTGGGCATTCAGTCAAACAGAGCTCGGATGGCGTGTACAGGTACAGCTGTCCATGCAGCTTCAACACGATACCACAGTTCATCAAGAGGAGTGACTGACGTATTGTGACGAGCCAGTTGCTCGGCCACCATTGACCAGACGTTTTCAATTGGTGAGAGATCTGCAGAATGTGCTGGCCAGGGCAGCAGTCGAACATTTTCTGTATCCAGAAAGGCCCGTACAGGACCTGCAAGATGCGGTCGTGCATTATCCTGCTGAAATGTAGTGTTTCGCAGGGATCGAATGAAGGGTAGAGCCACGGGTCGTAACACATCTGAAATGTAACGTCCACTGTTCAAAGTGCCGTCTATGCGAACAAGAGGTGACCGAGACGTGTAACCAATAGCACCCCATAGCATCACACCGGATGATAGGCCAGTATGGCGATGACGAATACACGCTTCCAATGTGCGTTCACCGCGATGTCGCCAAACACGGATGCGACCATCATGAGGATGTGACCATCATGAGGCTGTAAACAGAACCTGGATTCATCCGAAAAAATGACGTTTTGCCATTCGTGCACCCAGGTTCGTCGTTGAGTACACCATCGCAGGCGGTCCTGTCTGTGATGCAGCGTCAAGGGTAACCGCAGCCATGGTCTCCGAGCTGATAGTCAGTGCTGCTGCAAACGTCGTCGAACTGTTCGTGCAGATGGGCGCTGTCTTGCAAACGTCCCCATCTGTTGACTCAAGGATCGAGACGTGGCTGCACGATCCGTTACAGCCGTGCGTATAAGCTGCCTGCCATCTCGACTGCTAGTGATACGAGATCGTTGGGATCCAGCACGGCGTTCCGTATTCTGCTGAACCCACTGATTCCATATTCTGCTGAAAGTCATTGGATTTCGACCCAAGCGAGTAGCAGTGTCGCGATACAACAAACCGCAATCGCGATAGGCTACAACCAGACCTTTATCAAAGTCGGAAACGTGAAGGTACGCATTTCTCCTCCTTACACGAGGCATCACAACAACGTTTCACCAGGCAACGTCGGTCAACTACTGTTTGTGTATGAGATATCGGTTGGAACCTTTCCTCATGTCAGCACGTCGTAGGTGTCGCCACCAGCGCCAACTTTGTGCGAATGCTCTGAAAAGATAATCATTTCCGTATCACAACATGATTTTCCTGTCGGTTAAAATGCGCATCTGTAGCACGTCATCTTCGTGGTGTAGCAATTTTAATGGCCAGTAGTGTACATCTCTAGCGTAAGTTCTTCCTTTTTACAGAGTGTAGCAAACAAATGAAAATACAACACTATCCTGCTACTGTGAAACAGCACAGCTTCTACATCTACATCTACATTTATACTCCGCAAGCCACCCAACGGTGTGTGGCGGACGGTATTTTACGTGCCACTGTCATTACCTCCCTTTCCTGTTCCAGTCGCGTATGGTTCGCGGGAAGGACGACTGTCTGAAAGCCTCCGTGCGCGCTCGAATCTCTCTAATTTTACATTCGTGATCCCCTCGGGAGGTATAAGTAGGGGGAAGCAATATATTCGATACCTCGTCTAGAAACGCACCCTCTCGAAACCTGGCGAGTAAGCTACACCGCGATGCTCAGCGCCTCTCTTGCAGAGTCTGCCACTTGAGTTTGCTAAACATCTCCGTAACGCTATCACGGTTTCCAAATAACCCTGTGACGAAACTCGCCGCTCTTCTTTGGATCTTCTCTATCTCCTCCGTCAACCCGATCTGGTACGGATCCCACACTGATGAGCAATACTCAAGTATAGGTCGAACGAGTGTTTTGTAAGCAACCTCCTTTGTTGATGGACTAAATTTTCTAAGGACTCTCCCAATTAATCTCAACCTGGTACCCGCCTTACCAACAATTAATTTTATATGATCATTCCACTTCAAATCGTTCCGCACGCATACTCCCAGATATTTTACAGAAGTAACTGCTACCAGTGTTTGTTCCGCTATCATATAATCATACAATCAACGATCCTTCTTTCTATGTATTCGCAATACATTACATTTGTCTATGTTAAGGGTCAGTTGCCACTCCCTGCACCAAGTACCTATCCGCTGCAGATCTTCCTGCATTTCGCTACAATTTTCTAATGCTGCAACTTCTCTGTATACTACAGCATCATCCGCGAAAAGTCGCATGGAACTTCCGACACTATCTACTAGGTCATTTATATATATTGTGAAAAGCAATGGTCCGATAACACTCCTCTGTGGCACGCCAGAGGTTACTTTAACGCCTGTAGACGTCTCTCCATTGATAACAACATGCTGTGTTCTGTTTGCTAAAAATTCTTCAATCCAGCCACACAGCTGGTCTGATATTCCGTAATCTCTTACTTTGTTTATCAGGCGACAGTGCGGAACTGTATCGAACGCCTTCCGGAAGTCAAGGAAACTAGCATTTACCTGGGAGCCTGTATCTAATATTTTCTGGGTCTCATGAACAAATAAAGCGAGTTGGGTCTCACACGATCGCTGTTTCCGGAATCCATGTTGATTCCTAGAGAGTAGATTCTGGCTTTCCAGGAACGACATGATACTCGACCAAAAAACATGTTCTAAAATTGTACAACAGATCGACGTGAGAGATATAGGTCTATAGTTTTGCGCATCTGCTCGACGACCCTTCTTGAAGACTGGGACTACCTGTGCTCTTTTCCAATCATTTGGAATCTTCCGTTCCTCTAGACACTTGCGGTACACGGCTGTTAGAAGGGGGGCAAGTGCATTCGCGTACTCTGTGTAAAATCGAATCGGTATCCCGTCAGGTCCAGTGGACTTTCCTCTGTTGAGTAATTCCAGTTGCTTTTCTATTCCTTGGACACTTATTTCGATGTCAGCCATTTTTTCGTTTGTGCGAGGATTTAGAGAAGGAACTGCAGTGCGGTCTTCCTCTGTGAAATAGCTTTGGAAGAAGGTGTTTAGTGTTTCAGCTTTACGCGTGTCATCCTCTGTTTCAATGCCATCATCATCCCGGAGTGTCTGGATATGCTGTTTCGAGCCACTTACTGATTTAACGTAAGAGCAGAACTTCCTCGGATTTTCTGTCAGGTCGGTACATAAAATTTTACTTTCGAATTCACTGAACGCTTCACGCATAGCCCTCCTTACGCTAACTTTGACATCGTTTAGCTTCTGTTGGTCTCAGAGGTTTTGGCTGCGTAATGTAACCTATCTGCTGTTACATACGACCTGCATTCGTGACTTAACACTGACGGATGTGCTGAATATGGTATCCGTTCATAGTAAGGCGTGCTTCTGTCCGACGTCTTAGGGAAGCACGAACTCTCTGAAAAACTCCACGTTTGTCGTGCATGAGCTGGCAAACAGTGATAAATCGTTCCTGCAATTTTTGTACGTCATTAATGTGCTTGTACACACACCAAAGATTTCAAGTGTCCACACAAACAGGAATCCTAGAGGTTAAGATTGGGGGAACGAAGTTGCCAATATACTGGACCTCCCCGTCCAGTCCATTGGAAACGGATTGTCTCTGTGGCTGGTGCTCTGTCATGCATGAACGACATCTCCAGCCGTTATTGGAACGATTCCTCCTCTAGCAGTACAGGCGAGGTGTATGATGGGGAATCATGATTCAGTGCAACAGTCAACCTGTGTACGAGGAGGAGTCAAATGAAAATTTGCTGTTGAACAAAAGTGAAACGTAACTGCATCATTTTCCGACATAGTCTCCCTGTCGTTCAATCCACTTCCTCCGCGAAGGAACGACTCAGATTGTTCTGGAAAAATTATTTCGACCGTGTTGCACAGCCATTCGCCCATCGCCTGCTGTACTTCTTAATCGGAACGAAAATTTCTTTCCTCCCGTCGCCTCTTTGATTGGTCCAAATATTTGTTAATCACAGGCTACAAGATATGGTGAGTATGACGGATGAGGCAGAGTACCAAAGTGCAGGTTATCGATGACTGCAAGTGTTTTACGGGCAGTATGAGGCCAAGCTTTGTTATGCTGAAAATGACAATTATAGTATGAAGTCTACGTCGCTTTAATCTTATTGCAAGCTGAAGCTGATTTCTTAACCTGCTTGGACATGACGCACTGTTACCGGTGTTTCCCCTAGTCGTGTATTGTTCCAACACAGCGCCTCGTTCAGCCCGAAAGAGAGCCAGCAACACGTTTCCTGCAGATCTCTGCGTCCGGTACTTCTTGGGCTTTGGTGATGGTAAATGGCGTCATTTCTAGCTTGCTATCTTCTACATCTGTATCTACATAGATACCCTGCAAGCCAATGTACGGTTGTTTCGGGTTCGTGGTAGTGTCTCTAATGATTATCAGGAAGGGGCTATCACCTTCTGCTTCAGAGCAGAACAAAAGTTCGTCACAGACGTCACTCTTTCAGTTCTAGAATGAGCTGGCGTGGCACCCATCTTGGAGACGCTTTTCGAAACTTAGGCACTACGTGAATGATGTGATGTGGTCAGCCACCAACAATGTTTAGATTTGGAGCTATTTCATCCACCGTCACACGACGATTTTCCATTGCAACGGCTTCAACTGCTGCAGTAGATTCTGGTGTCACAACGCCGTGTGGCTGACCCGGGCGCTGAGCATCTTTCTCAGAAGTCACGCCGTTTCCGAACTTCCTGCTCCACTCACACATTTTCTGCAGTGACATACACGCATCACCATATTGTGCATTCATACACTTCACAGTAGGTTCCTTCACTGCTAAGAAAACATAAGACTGAACACTCTTCATCGTTGTACATGGTGCAAGTGGGGCAGCCATTTTGAACTGGTACTGTGGTATCGTTTCACTTTTCTGCTGTATGCTGCCACCTGTAGGGCATTCCTTATGTAACTGGCAACAGTACTGCCAACTTACAAAGCAATGACGCGAAATGTCGATTTTTAATTATTCTTTCAAGGTTTTTATTTGACTGCCCCTCATACTAGTGTGCAATATCCTATTAGTCTATCGCCAATAATTCCTGCCAACATATTATTTGAAAATCAGTGCTGAAGGTTTGCGTTTTCAACTGAGTGTGGATTTGCATCAACTCACACACGTTGGTTACGAAAATTAACAACCGCTTTTTGCTTGAAGCACAAGAGATGTGATTCACAGCAGCGAAGTGAAGTGCTAATAACTCGTAAGATATCATTCTAGAGCCCTTATTTACTGGGCATTTTTGTCTTATTTTGATCCACACTCCCATCTCACAAATTACGGAATACTTTTTTTTAACGTCCTGTACTTCTTCTCTAGTATATCCAGCTACAGATGTCAGCGCCTACTCCGCTAATGAATGTCCACTGAGAGTGAAACACAGTGACTTCATTCCTGCCCCCTATGATGGACGTACGTGATATTTTAGTTGATGAATGACGCAACCAGCCACATATACTTTTTAAAATGTGTTATAGTACTGTCATAACCGATTTCGGGCTACCACGCCTATCTTAAGATGGCTAATATTTTCAGTTACATGAATGTTTTGATCAACATCATGTCGTCTACTCCTGCACTGCACAAGAGAATTTCAATATTTAGAGTCACTTTGTAAGACGTTTCATTAATAAAAAAAGCTAAATTGCTACCTTTATTTAGATATAGTGTGAAATAGTTGTATTCACTTAGATAAGTTTCAGTAGAATGGCGATTTGTTTTGTTGTGACCTATGTGGTTTTCCAGGTCGATGTATGTGTTGTTGAACTGCAAACAGCACACATATTGTAAATAAATTGCTGTAGCACTCTTCATGTGTGACGGGAGTGTTGAGCGTCATACATATGCTATACATTTGATGTTTTTGTTTACAGTGCAAAGATTATCATTAAGAAAATTTAGAGAGATGTCATTGATTTCCTATTGACCAAAGATTTAAACAGAGTAAAGATGATGAGTGAGGTTTGCAAGATGAAACATATTAACAACAGGAAAATATATGCACTCTAAGAGTAAACTTATTATTAAAAATTGATTTTGGTATGGTTTTTTCTTACACAGTCAGCGGAAATTCCGACGAAGTACTGTAAAGTCAACTGATTGCATACAATCAATTAGACATACATTTCGTTCATACATTTTTGTATTACATAATTTGATCATTATATATATTTATAAGTAAGTTGCAGAAAAAATAGAGTGGGAGGGTGGGATGATAACAAAACATTTCTTCACCATGATAGTTTATATTTTTGCAGTTTTTACTGAAATTTTAAACAGGATTTTTGTCAAGATTTGTAACTGTTAGGGGTCTTGCTTGTGTTTGGAGTCTGTGAACAGACCATGGAAATTATTTAGAAACCGTTTATGGGCTAGCTTCAGCTGCTCGCTTAGATTACATTGAGGTGAAATTCGGGTGTCAGTAAATACTAACAGTTCCTCTAAGAGGTGTATTTTCCTGCCTTATTTAGTGGTACTGCGGCGGCGCGGTTCTTTCCGTCCCTTTACGACAGACCTGCACCTACCTCTGAACGTTGTCTCAGCAGATCATCAGTAGGAAAGCCGAGGGAAACCTACTGTACCTCGACGTGAACTAGGCTGCAATTAAAGTCACTAATCTACGTTTCGGGATAAAGTTTTCACACAAATGAAAGTTTGTAAATTTTGTCCTCAATTAATATATTCTGAAACTTAGGTGAACGAGTATCACTGCCAAGCCCGTGCTAGTCTTAACAGAGTCACTCATAATCCCTTTCACTCACGTTAGCAAGTTTATGGAGTTGCATTTCCCGAAAACGTAATAGCTACAAAAATACTGATTGTTTTTTATTGATAATGCTCGCCAAATATCAAGTCTGTCGGCACCAAATGCAGTCACAGTTTTTAGCCACCGACCTGCTCAATACGCCACGCGGAATATATGTCTTTTCTCGTCATAAAACTCACTTGAAATTTCCGAAATTTCTACACACCCATCGGAATTATTATGCCGTCACTTTCCAACACTTTTGATGTATGAAATACTGCTAGATCCGGCAACTAATCGTTTCCATTGGAAATACTACTACACACGTCCGAACTGTTTCATGGCTAGGCTTCTACTCTTCTCCAGAATACTCTAAGTCTTCTGTACCAGCAGATAAAGGCGCGCGAAGAATACTGCTTTACCATTGGTCAGTTTACTCAACAGCTAACAGAAAAACAACACTCTCCCGCGTCAGTCCGCGCTTTTCATCAATAACCAATCGCAAAATAGTAAACCTAACTACTGCACTTTTTACCGACGTAATTATCTAATATGCTGAAGTTTTCCTTATGCATAAAGTTATTTACTATTGTTATTTATACCTGAATTAACTTTTCGTTTACCATAAACTTACTTTACAAAACTATTGTATAAAAAATCCCCTTTTTCCACGTCCATACTTCTTCGACATGTTCCCACACTAAATCCTACTACATAACTCGTTAAACAGTTATCTTCATATTAACCTTAAACCACACTCACGCATCATTCATACTGCTAAAACACAGTTATAACGTTTCACATACACAAAAAGACATAATAACACTTTATGAAAATACTAGAACAGTTTATGAAAAACATTCTATTACTTTAGTGCACTCTAGTGGGCACAATCGAAACTAAAATCACGGTCCCCCTATCCAATACTGTCCTCTATCGGCTGATACATAAACTACGTGCGCGTCCAGTCTCGCGTCACCATCTGTCACTATCCAGCTCTGAGACACATCTCCCACTTATCCGCCTCCAAGGCAGGATAGTTATACGGCGCCACGCCTCAGTATGTAACATCTGTAAGTAGCCATTAGTGTTAGAAGTGGAGTGTCCATTTTGACAGATGTGAGTGGCTATTGCAGGTTTATTTAACCATCAATGTGTTCCCGATGCCTTGTACTGGAGCACCTGTCGGTGTGTCCAGGACAAAAGCTGGGCCAACTTTTGTGTTGCCGTGCCGCAGGTGCGCGCCGACTGGTCGGAGGGCGGCCCCACCGAGGACTGGATCTCCATGGAGGACCTGGACGGCAAGACGTACTGCCGCTACCCCGGCACCTGACGCGCCGGCCGCCGCCCCCGCCCCCCGCCCCCGGCCGCCGCCCCCGGGGGCTGCTCGGACCAAAGTGCCGCCAGCCGGACCGCCTCGAGCCGGCGCGCGGTGTCTCTCCGGAAACACTGCGGAGTGCTGCGAAGCGAAGCGACGCGACGGTGTCTGCCGACCGGAGGCCACTCGAATCTCGAAACACTGTTGATTCTTGCAATCTTCCAACACGAATTTGTACACACATACACTCACTGCCATATTTTACAGAAAAATTCCAAGTGATATTCATTTAGGTAACAATAGGTTCACGATATAGCGTCTGCTGCGAAATAGCACGCACGAGAGAACTGTAAACAAACGCCAGGAATTTGGACACACACTCTGTGCCATGTCACAGCAAACATCACTGATCTGATCTCGTCGATGCACAATACACGGTAACTGTGAGCTGTGAGCGCTCGTCTCCTTTAACACGTGCGGTGTATCCTTTTGTTGTTGTTTGCATTGTGGAGTTTACGAACGAAATAAACGATGTACAGTAACGCTACCATTGTTTAGTAAATGATCAACATGGAGTCTAGTGTTTAAAATAAAAGTGAAACTTTTCCTTGTAAGTATTTATTGTGAAGCTATGCAAAAGCTATTCCAGGAGGAAAGAAGACAACATTACCTGCTGTTTTCCATTACCGATTATCTCAATGCCGAATCCAGTTAACGCATGCTGCCTACGACAAACATTTGAAACCTAACGACCACATAAAAAGGATTTCAATTATATCTAGGAAAACATTGTCAGGATTTCTTGCTTTTTCCTTTCTTAAGAAAGTGGCGTAAAACGCTATCTTCTCCGAAACCTGACGTTGAGTGAAAGATAAAAGCACTATTGTGAAATTAAATCTTTGTTTGACACTGCAGTAGTGAAGTCGTAGTCCCAGTACATAAAATGTTTGCTTAAAAAAAAGTTATGTGCGCTATGGCTTCACTACTGTAGCGTCAAGTAAACATTTAACTTACATTTTAGTCACACTCCTTTACGACAATTATGTTGTAATATAGGACTGTTGGAAACAGCTGATTTCTCACCAACGATCCATTTCTACAAGCGATCCATTTGTACAAGCAATACCGTCTTTTATTCTCTGGTAAGAACAACTCAAAATCTCTCTCTCTCTCTCTCTCTATCACACACACATACACACACACACACACACACACACACACACACACACACACGATCACACATACACAAAGCTAAGACAAAAGAAACTAAAATATAATAGGCCAGTTGAAGTAATTCTTACCATGAAATAATGTCTGTTAAAATTCATATTTAATATATATGTCCTTAGCTTTAGTGCACGCAAAGCACACTGTTCTGATACTGAAACACTTATGAAAGCAGCAGGCTAATTGAGAAGCATGTTAAGTGAGATGTTGTTTCACCTTCTGTTATACCAAACACAAGTACCGCGATGAAGGATCCTTTGAACAGAAATTAAGTAACTGTATAACGAATAAGACTTTTCACAAGGAAAGTGATATTGAACATGTTGCAGTAAACCTTCGTCCTTCAGCCTTATCTAGATTCAATCCTGTCAAATAGCTGTCTGTGAGATGCAGAAGGAGATCACTTCGACACTGTTCTTTACTGAGGTAAGTGCCCGGAAAATCACATTCGGTGCGCAGTACGAGGATTCTTATCATAAATTCAGTTTATCTCTCACACTGTATTAGGATTCCCCAAGGGAGCTTAGCGCAGGACAAATTTCGTTGGTACATTTAAGTTTTAGGTTAATTCCTAGCTGTGAATGTATTACTATAGAACAAGCTTTCCCAGTAGGTATTAATACTCTCATTTATACACAGTGGGCAAAATATGACTGGACCGGAAGTCTTGTTAATGCATTCGGATATCCTGACACGCTGAACCAACCCTCATCTGAAGAACCGGCCTCATCTGAAGAAATGAAAATAAAACTTTGACACACTGTTTTTCGTTGGCTGGATTAAAGTATTCTTTTATTTGCAAACACTGCTACTGCACAGTATGGACTGCGCATCAATTCCGTTTTCAAGAGAATACAGTACAAGTATATAAAAGCACGTCCTTTGATTACAGCTGGAGGTTCGTCTTGTCAGACATTCTTAAAATGTGGTCGACTGGCGTAAAACTGCAATAGCTGACAGGATTGTGTACTTGTGTACGGCAACAAGACGCTTATTACAATTACGACCTAGTGCACGGTAACTACACTACCCGACCAAAAGTACCTGGGCATCTGGCCTGTGCCCACCCTTTAGTTTTATGACGGCTTGAATACTGCTGGGACACTTCCAGTAAAGCGTCTGAAGATCCATTGAGGAATGGTAGTCCATTCTACCAAAAGAGCCGAAACCTGAGAGGGTAGTAATGTTGGACTCCAGGGTCTGGGGCGAAGTCGACGTCCTAACTCATCCCGTAGGTGTTCCATTGGGTCGGGATTCATGGTTGGCTAGCCCATTTCAGGACTGTTATAGTCCACGAACCATTGGCTCACAGATGCTGCTTTATGACAAGGTGCATTGTCATGCTGATGTTTGCCACCGGCTCTGAACTGTTGCCCTCCTGTACACGGTACACAATGCTCTAAAAGGTGTTCATATCCTTCCTCGTTTAGAGCTTTCTTAAGCATAGTGTAATAATCACACCATAATAACGGAATACACCAGCGATATCATATCACCGCTTCCACCGCACGTCATTACTGGCTCTACACAACACGGCAGATAGCGTTGTCCAAGTGTTCACCAAACCCAAACCCTTCCATCGGGCTCCCACGGGATTCATCAATCCAGATCACTCGTTCGCTGTCTTACACTGGCCAGTGGAGACCCTCGTTACATCACCTCAAGCGTCGCTTAGCATTCACCACAGAAATTTGTGGCTTATGGGCAGTAACTCGACTCCATTCTTATCACCTCCCTACGCATAGTCACTGCGATAGCTCTACTCTTATATGAACTGCTGGTAGCACTCTGGGGCTCACGAGTGATTCCTTCCCCTGATTTCGAGCGATTTCTTTGACAACCGCGCTCGCCACCCAGGTGCCCCGGCATCCTTTCATGCTGGCGGGTACGACACTCGTCAGGTCTGTTACTTCAGCCTTAGGTAGCAGTGTCCGGACACCTTTAATCAGATAGTATATATTGGATTTTAATCAAGAAACCAGCCGACCTGTCTTTAGAAATAGATCTAGCGCTATGAATCATTAGTACGTCGTTAAAGTTATTTTAGGGAGGAGCAGTAAACGGTGCTATTTACATAAATTCTCATTTTGGCCGTGGATTTATAGGTACTTGGAAAGCTTAGTTTCTAGAAAATATACTACAAGGCACTGTTGAAATAGGGCATTGACTTAAGATATGCATATGCCGGCTCGCTTGGCCGAGCAGTTCTAGGCGCTACAGTCTGGAACCGCGCGACTGCTACGGTCGCAGATTCGAATCCTACCTCGTGCATGGGTATGTGTGACGTCCTTAGATTAGTTAGGTTTAAATAGTTGTAAGTTCTAAGGGCTGATGACCTCGGAAGTTAAGTCCCATAGTGCTCAGAGGCATTTGAACCATTTTTTCACAGGCTCTGTGCTTAGTACTCAAAGTAGGAGGAGACTGCGTGGAACATCTGAAGCAGTTATGGCACCATCTTAATTTCCCCCCCCCCTTTCTCTCTCTCTCTCTCTCTCTCTCTCTCGACTAACGAGAAATGTTATTAGAAAATACCTGGTCAGCTTCATTAATGCGATGACATCGTACTGTTAGGTAAGACTCCTCAAAATCAGCAATACTGCAGGATAAAACTCGAGTAACGTGTACTGAAGTTGTCGGGAAAACAATCAGTACATGCTATTAATGGAGTCAGAAGAACCAGTGAGAGGGTTTTATATTTTATAGAACCTGACGACGATGACAGGACGGGAAGTGAATGACATAAAAAGCAAAGTAAATATATGATAAAGTGCTGTTGGGAAACTAAATAGAGCTTTTGAGACTAAGTTGCCGTTGTATCGAATGGAAATTTTCTACTTGCCCCGTTTACCAATTTTTATTTCATAAGTGAAATGGGGAGATACACCTTTGGAAATTACCAGTGGAGACAAGAAAAGCAAGAAAAGTGTCAGGAAACATATTGGGGTACAAGATGTAACTATGGTATGCAATGAAAATGAAATGTAGGTGGTCTGGGGACTTGTAGCCAGGAGGTACATAAACGCAAGAAATTTAAAAAAAAGTGTGTTGACCACCTAGCGGAAGGAAGGTAGCTGACATTACGAAACAAGCAATAGCATCACAAACGTGTCTAGCAGAATTTATTACATGTAGCGACTTCCTCTCTCCTGCTATGAAGATAAAATAGCTGATACTTGTATCAATATACATAAATAATAAAAACGTGTATGTGTATGTTCTACATCTCCTCCTATACTACTGGACCGATCTCAACCAAACTTGGTACTCATATCCCTTACTGTCAGGCAACAATTCCTGTGAGGATGACAACGACCTACCTATAAAGTGGAGGAGATGTCATGTCACAAGCAGCGAGATGCGTGGAAAAATGCCGCATCACGCGTGCAGTTTTTATACATTTGTTCTTTGCTGCTAAGACACTCCTACAGTTGAGTCAACTTTAGGAAATCCTTGACACCTGCAGATGGAAACAACGATTGTCTGCGGAACTGTGAAGAGGCGTTGCCACAGAGGTTGGCGAAGTAGCTGCGCACAGCGCACAGAAATTGTTTCACGATTTCAAAGTTGTTTACACGAATACATGGAAATGAAATATTTTCGATATTGCATTGCATAAACAGTTCACAGTTCATTTCATTGTTTTCGTTTCCGCTAGAAAATTGGCAAAATGCATATCTGGACAATACTGAGTATGTCAGTTAGATGAATAATAAATGGCGGAAGGACGTCAGTTTCACAAAAGGTTTTCAGGTGCAGTATTGAGACTGTGCCGAGGATTTCTAACTAATCCAAGAAATATCAACCAAAAATATACACGAATTATGGCGCGCACTGATGGGGAATGTTTTCTGTGATGCGCACCTTGAAACAGAACGACATCGTCCCTCCGGTTGCAATCCGCTCTGGCAACAGTAACCAGAAGGGTGATATTACAAGGTACGCATATACACTCATGCTGATAAATTAAGGAAAATTAAGGATAATTGCAGAATTTGGTGCCACACAACGTGGCACTACACGAAACTGGCGCTAATAGCATAGGCACATAGGTAACACACACGGCACAGATCAGTAAGTCCACGGTATTGGTGATAAATTGAGAAAACCGTCCCGAAGCACATGTGCTACGAAACGCCACCGTTCCCTGCGCATGTACCCCGTCATCAATATGGGATATCACCACCATGCACGCGTACGCAGGCCGCACAACGGGTCAGGTGGTCGAGCAGCTGCTGGGATATAGCCTCCCATTCTTGTACCCGTGCCTATCGGAGCTCCTGAAGTCTCCCAGGGGTTTGAAGACGTGCAGCAAAACGCTGACCGAGAGCATCCCAGACGTGCTCTATGGGGATTAGGTCTGGAGAACAGGCAGACCACTCCATTCGCCTGATATCTTCTGTATAAAGGTACTCCTCCACGAAGGCAGTTCGGTGGGGCCGTGCGTTATCAACCATCAGGAGGAAGGTGGGACCCACTGCAACCCTGAAAAGGCGGACATACTGGTGCAAAATGACGTCCCAATGCACCTCACCTGTTACAGTTCCTTTGTCAGACATGCAGGGGTGTACGTACACCAATCATATAGTCACCTCACACCATCAAACCACGACCTCCATACAGTTTCCTTTCAAGAACACTGTGGGGTTGGTATCTGGTTCCTGGTTCACGCCAGATGAAAACCCGGCGAGGATCACTGTTCAGACTATACCTGGACTCATCCTTGAACAACCTGGGACAACTGTTCCAATGACCATGTACTGTGTTCTTGACACCAGGCTTTACGGGCTCTCCTGTAATCAGTGGTCAGTGGAATGCACATTGCAGGTCTCCGGGTGAATGAATCATGTCTGTTTAGTCGTCTTTAGACTGTGTGGAGACAACTGTTCCAGTGGCTGCGGTAAGGTCCCGAGGAAGGCTACCTGCAGTACTCCATGGCCGTCTGCAGCCACTGACGGTGAGATATCGGTCTGCTTGTGGTGTTGTACACTGTGCACTGTGGACGCCCCGTAGTGTAGCGCTTGGACACGTTTCCCGACTACTGGAATCGTTACCATAATCTTGATAATCTTGAGATCACACTTTGTGGCACACAGAGGGCCAGTTGTACCACCTGCTGTGTTTGACCATCGTCCAGTCGCCCTAGTACTCTATCCCTCGTAACGTCATCAATATGTTTTCTTTGAGCCATTCTCAAAACACCATTAGCCCGTCTGAAAACGTCTGCACACTTACTCCTTGCACCTAACTATGACATGCACCAACACACCTCTGCGTACGTGGACTGCTGCCAACACCACCGCAGGTCAGAGGCACCGCATGGTCATACCCCGACGTGATTTAATACAGCAAACTGCCCACCAGAGCGTTGTTTCACCATGTATCAGCATTATCCTTAATTTATAGGCATGAGTGTAGAAGGCATCATGGATGTAGTATGCCGCAAAACGACTACTTTATAATACAAATTCTTTCTCTGAAGTAGTATTTCAACATTTCTAAAGACGCTTTTTTATTACATTCTACATATTACTTTTGACGTGACAAATATTTATTTGAAACTTACTCGTAATGTGGAAAAAAAGTGAAACGCCTTAGCAGGAAATAGCAGACTAGCAATGCATAAGAAAGAAAACCCTTCGACAAGTAAAAATCTCCTCGTTACCTCCTTGATACATGCAGTGTTTCGCAACGGCCGCACATCAGACTTCTCAGCCTGTCGAAGAGGGTGGAGGAGAGTTACCTAGTATATCGGGCCACCGGGTGCTAGGATACTGCTGCCGCAGCGTGCTGCAGCATCACAGTCCGCTGTAACGGCGGGCTAGGTTTCCATTCACTGTGGCACAAAGGTACACCCACGTGACCTCAGATAGGCTGCTGTCACGACGTAAGTGGCCAGGGCAACTACACTAAACTTCAGCTGATCCTGACCTCATTATTGCGATCTCACTGTAATCTGGCACACATCAGATCTCCAATCATTCAAACAGAAATGACGCGCACGACAGTGGATTATCGTGGGCGTACATGTTGTCAATCAATTACAGGGTCTGACAGAATGAATAGTATGATATAAAAAGGACAAAACTTACAAACAAACTAACAAATTTATTGAAACGAAGAAACGTATATCCCATTACGTGCAATACGCACCCCTTATTAGGCTTTAAATAGAATATCAAATACAGGGCGTCTGTCCGAAGAGTAATCGGATACATTTTCCCTGGTGTTTCGGCAGATATTTGCAATTTATTTTTTGCAACGTGTAGATGGAGTCGGTCCAGACAAATACTGCCCATTTCATGCGACGTCCAGCATCGATAAAAGCTTCGGTTTGTTTCTCGTTACAAACAAAATGATTTTTAAATCGTAATTTTACCCGCCCATCGGATAGAGTACCACCAGCTTAGTGTGATATTCATTTAACCGCTATGTACTAACAAGGACAGTAAAACATGAAGGACACAGTAAGTACTCCAACAGCGGCTGGGCAGCGCGCTCCAGCGTGGCAGTAGCCGTCGGTGCGGGCCAGGCCGGTGCAGTCGCTGCTGCAGTACCCGTCGTCCGTCGTGTTTCACTGTCCCTGTCAATACACAGCGTGTAAACGAATATCACGCTAAACTTAACTGGTGGTGCTCTATGCGATTGGCGCTTAAAATTCCGATTTAAATCTCATTTTCTTTGTAACGAGAAACGAGTCGAAGCTTTTATCGACGCTGGACATCGCATGAAATGAGCAGTATTTCTCTGGGCCGACTCCAGCTACACGTAGCAAAAACTACATTCCAAATATCTGTCGAAACACAAGAGAAAATGCACCTGACGACTCTTAGGACAGACACCTTGTAGAGGGTCGCCATCACGTTTCGTGCATACCTCCTAGCGATTAACGACAGCTTCTATCATTCGTTTATCATGTTCACTGGGATCTCCCCTACAGCTGTACAAACGATTTCCTTGAGTCCAGCCAGGGTATGAGAACGTGCAGTGCACACTTGATTTTTTTAAAGTGCGCCAGCAAGCGGAAGTCAGGGGCAGTCAAATCGGGCGACCGTGCTGGTCAACGAATGTCTCCAAATCTGGAAACCAGTCAACCGGGAAAATGACTCCGCAAGATATTCATAGACTGTCAGATGGTGTGATCTGCTCCTCGCTTCCTGGTGGAACCGTGTCTCGCTGTTCACACCATTAGCGCCAAGGCACGTCGGGCAGCCATGCGATGACGGCTTCAGGTGAGCGCTTGGCCCTCCTCCTCCACTAGCTCCGTGCTCCGCTGTGTCCTTCGTCGTCCTCGACTTCCCTTCTTTGCGCAAGATGTGGTGGTCCTGAATTCTGGCACCCGCCGTACGATCGTTCGATGTTTCGGGAGTTTATCACATCGTTTCAACTCGGAATGAGGACCAAAGTGTCATTGAACTACGATGGGAGAACCGTTTATTTTTGAAATACACCTCGGCAGCGAATGGTCAGTACTTTGACCACCACAAGGCCATAATTACAAATGGCAGTCCTTTCTTGATAAAGCGCATGCATGCATATTTCGCCCAAGAACAAGAACGACGGAATACTACGTGACTCAGATCCTACTATTCATTCTGCCGGTAGCCTTACAATGTTAATCACTATACATGAAAGTTACTGGCAGACTAAAACTATGTGCCGGATCGAGACTAGAACTCGGGACCCCTCTTTAACGTTTCTTCGCAGTAAACTTTTATCTACATTTGTGTGTCAAACTTATGTGGTAGCCGTTTCAGGGATGCCCATTCCTCTCTAACTGACGAGCCTATTTTATTTATTATGGCAGTATGTTTTCAGCTTAGGCAGTTTCAAACGTTTGCCCGAGGTACTGGTAGAATTGAAGCTGTGAGGACCGGTCGTGAGTCGTGTTTGGGTAGCTCAGTGGTAGAGCACCTGCCCGCGATAGGCAGAGTTCCCGAGTTGGAGACTCGGTCCGCCACACAGTTTTAATCTGCCAGGAAGTTTCATACTGGTGCACACTCTAATGCAGAGTGAAAATCTCATTTTGAACACTTTACATATTTGAAATTGTGGTGTTCTTTACGGTTCAGTATCATGGCTGTTAAAAGGCAACGCGTTACGCTGGACCTCAAGCAGAAACTTGAAATTTAGGTAAGTTGAAACGATGTTCTTCGCAGAAAGCCATTGCTGTTGACTAATGTTGGACGACCACCTATTTGTGACATCAAAAAGAAAGATGTTATCCGGTAGAGCACGAGCAAATAAAGAGGGAGTTGATAACATGCAACGTTACCTGAAAGAGTGAGAACAAGACCTGGACTCAGCTGTTTATAGATGTTCCATGCAACGACGCTGTAAAGGAGTTCCAGTTAAGAAAGGAAAAAGCAGTTGCATTTAACAAAGAACTTGTATGCTCAAATTGAGAGTCGGGTATTAAATTGGACATCGATATGTTGGTGGAATACTAGGGGAATGTGGTCAGTCCGCAAAGGATATTGCTTACAGATCACTCGTGCAATGCATCTATGGGAGCCTTTATATTTTAGGAAGTAACAGCTTTTTCATGAGATGAGAAAACATTTTATTTTTCAAGCACAGATCAAAAACTAACAAGAATAAACAACTCGTAACCAAGCCGACTACGGCAAAGATAAATATCTATCAGCTGCAGCTTTCACCCGCTGTTTTTGGCGCAGTGGATAAATGACGTCGCCACATCAGCCCCCCTCCTTTTGAAACCGGGTGCACCAGGTATGTGGGGAAACTTGCACTTGATTTTTCTACCAGCTCTCGTGAAAACATCTGGTGCAGGCAATGGCTGCTCCTGTTCTGCACTTGCTGCTTCGTTGTCCTCTTCTGAATCCGAGGGCTCGGCGAGACTATCTGCTGTTTCTTTGGCCTCCACGTTTGAGGGTGATTTTGCAGACCGAGGAAGGAGTGCACCCTCTTCGGTGTAAGCAGGTTTAAGCCGCTCAGTTGAGACTGTCTCTTCTTTACCATCCTTATCGATTTTGAAGCTGTGGCTTCCTCTTGTGATTACCCTGTATGGTCCAGAGTAAGGCGAAACAAGCGGCGGGCGCACCGTATCATCCCTAAGCCACACGTGGGACGTTGCTTGCAGGTCTTTATGTACAAACACTCTCCGGTCTCCATGTCTGACAGGGTTAGTGGGTTTGACGTTTCTCATTCTAACGCTGAGTTGTCTCGCGAATTGCGTGCATAGCTCAGGGGCGAACGGCTGCGTAGATGCTGGAACGATGAATTCTCCAGGAACCCTCAATTGCTCGCCATAAGCCAATTCTGCGGAAGAGCATTGTAAGTCCTCCTTCACGGCCGTTCTCAATCCGAGTAGGACCAGCGGTAGCGCTTCAGGCCATGAAGTGGAACTACACATTAATACAGCTTTGAGCTTGCGGTGTAGTCGTTCCACCATTCCATTACTAGATGGATGATAGCTTGTGGTGCGTAGGTGGTTGCACCCGCACAGTAGTAAAAGTTCATTGAAAAGTTGGCTTTCAAACCGCCTTCCGCGATCTGTTGTTATGTTTTGCGGAACGCCAAACCTGGAGAACCATGAATGCAACAGTGCTTTTGCAACCGACTCCGCAGAAATGTCTTGTATTACAACTACTTCTGGCCACCTGGTAAAACGATCAATGATTGTGAGCAAATAGCGTTGTTCTGAAGAGCATGATAGCGGGCCCACAATGTCCACATGTATATGTGAAAATCTTGCAGATGGCGTCGGGAAGTCAGCAATAGGTGCAAACACATGTCTGCTGATTTTATTACGCTGGCATGTTAGGCATGCACGCGCCCATGCACGACAATCTTTTTGTATTCCAGGCCACACTACTTTGGAGGAAACTAACTTGGCTGTAGCTCGTACTCCTGGATGTGATAGGTTATGTAGTGCGCTATAAATCTCGCGACGATATTGTTCTGGTATGTAAGGTCGCTCCTTTCCTTTTGCTACATCAACCAAATTCCGTCTGGAACATTTGGGACAGACACACGTCTGAGCTGCAGCGCAGTTCTCTGTTCCTCTATTAGACGGCGCAAGAAAGGATCTTCTCGTTGTTTAGACACTAACTCGGTCCAACGAACTGAATTTAAACTGGCACAATTCCTAGACAGGCAATCTGCGAGCAGGTTGTCTTTTCCTGAAATGTGACGCACGTCAGTTGTGAACTGTGCAATGTACTCGACTTGCCTGCACTGACGTGGTGAATTGAGCTCTGTGTCTCATCGAAATATAGCTACTAACGGCTTGTGATCGGTAAAAATTGCAAAGTGCCTCCCTTCGACAGACGTGCGAAAATGCTTTATGGCTAAGTAAATAGCAAGCAACTCACGGTCAATAGCACTCCATTTTTGCTGCTGTCGAGTCAGGTTTTTAGAGAAAAATGCGAGCGGCTGCCATCTGCCATCAACTTCTTGCTGTAGCGCTGCACCCACTGCTGTTTGGCTCGCATCAACCATGAGCGCTAAAGGAGCGCTCAATCTTGGATGTCCCAGTAGTGTTGCCCGAGAAAGACATTTCTTTAAGTCATGGAAAGCTGCTTCAGCGTCTGGACTCCATGGAATTTTACGATTTCCTGTTGTATTTGTCCCTGCAAGTAACGTTGTGAGTGGCTCTTGGGCGGCAGCTAATTTAGGTAAGTGACGTCTGTAATAGTTGAGCATGCCTAAAAATCTGCGAAGTCCTTGGTAAGTTGTGGGAAGGGGCATCTGTTGTACTGCTTCAACCCGCTCAGGCAAAGGTGACAGGCCTGCTGCTGGAACCAAATATCCCAGGAACTTAACCTCGCGTTTTCCAAACGTGCACTTTGTTTCGTTAATAATTATGCCATACTCTGTCAGACAGCGGAAAAGCTGCCGCAGATGTTCGACATGCGGATATACAGAGCCAGAGAATACTAAAATGTCGTCCATATAACAAAATACGAACGGTAATTCTCGAAGCACCTCATGCATGAATCTTTGCCATGTTTGGGCAGCGTTTCTGAGGCCAAATGGCATAAAATTGTACTCAAACAAACCGAATGGTGTAATAACTGCTGTTTTTTTAATGTCAGATGGAGCCATGGGAATCTGGGAAAATGCTTTGGCGCAGTCAATCACACTATATATTTTGGCATTGCTAATCGTACTGTTAAAATCAGTCACATTGGGTACTGGGTAGCGGTCGGGAATTTTGGGGATATTAAGCGCCCTGTAGTCTCCACATACTCTCCATGAATTGTCTTTTTTACGAACCATATGAATTGGAGATGCCCACGAACTATCAGACCTACTTAGAATACCTGTTTTTAGAAGTCTGTCGAACTCAGCTCGCGCCGCGAGCAGCTTCTCTGGAGGCAGACGCCGCGGGCGGAAGGCAACGGGTTGACCTCGTGTCGTGCTGATGTGGTGTTGAGTGTTGTGTCTGCATTTCCTGGTTGCGTTGACGGGTTCGGTAAGTGCTGGAAAGTCTTGAAGCAGTTTACGAAAAAGTGATTCCTCCCACAGTGCTCTGATATTGCCTACAGTATACGAATCTTTACGACTGTCGGGTGTCTTCTTGCGTGACGCACACGTGTGCGCCCCGCTTAGTTGCGGGTAAGAAATCGTATCACAATATCCCGACGCGGATGACGCGATAGAGGAGCCGGAAATCTTCGTGCGAAAAGACACGGGCACATCGCACTGCACTTGAACCGACGCGGAAGACGCAGTAGGCAATATCCCTTGTGTGGGAACTGTCACCAAACGACGGTTAACCAGGTCGGGCATAAGTCGGTAGTTCCGTAAAAAGTCCGCTCCAATTATAGCACTCGGCACATCAGCAACCACAAAAGTCCATTTTGGATGGAAGTTGGAATTCAGATGTAATGCCAACTGTTTCTCACCATAGGTAGATATTCTGGAATTGTTTGCCGCAGTCAGCACATGTTGCGTTGTTGTAGTGAGTATATCACCACTCTTTCTTGGATGAACACTGACTTCTGAACCTGTGTCAATCACAAACTTCTCACCTGAAGAGAGGTCCTACACGAACAATCGGTGTGATTGGTTGACTGCAGATACTGTGGCGTTTTCACCTCTTTGAATCACGCTATGACTCGGGCGCCTATGTTGTTGTTGACGAACGTTAGCGCCCCTCAACGCCCGCCTTGTAAGTTTGGGTAGCTGCAGGGTTGAATACATTGACGGGCAGTGTTACCGAAGCGTCTGTGGTACCAGCATCATTGATCTATCAAATCCTGCTGGATAGCATTTCTTCGTCTTTTCCAACTGCGACTTCGTAGCTGCTGGTGGAGTGAAGTTACTTGCACGTTGAGTTTTGCCACTTGTGCTGCCAGTTGCTGTATGCTGGGTTCGGTCGATGAGCACAGCTGTTGGGGAGTATTATTGCATGTTCCTGGCTCACTGACGTCAGATTCCATCACACTACACGTTCTTGGGCCTCTATCCTGGCTGGAGTTGAATTCGGAACACGCAGAAACTTCGGTTAAGGTGTTTGCGATGGTGTCTGCCTTTTTTGCTAAGACTTGCAATGGTAAGTCTGTTTCTGCTGCAGTGACGTCACGGATGTTGGCAGGAAGTTTACGAAGCCATATTAGACGTAAAGACTCTTCAGGTAGGAGTTCCGGGCCGGCTAATGTACGTAAGGCTTTGAGTACTTGTGACGGAGTCTTGTCGCCCAAATCTTCGTATGCGAAAATTTTTTGTAGTCGCAAATCTGGTGACAACGTATAATGCTGTATGAGAGCTTCCTTTAGAACAAATTAATTTTGTTGCGACAAGGTTTCTTCTACTTGCTCTATCACTTTTAAATTTAGATGTGAAACCACTATATTAAATTTGTCAATGTTGTTAGACACCCCACGCTGCCGAAATATGCATTCAGCCTGCGTAAACCAAAGCTGGGGGCGCGTCGGCCAGAACGCGGAAAGCTTAACATTTCCGTGTCGCGCGTAGGTACTCCCATCTTTTGCGTTAACATCTGTCGTTCCGTTTTGTGGCGAATCAAAGGGCGTGGACTGCGATCCTTGGTCGAACAGACTGTAGTCTTCAATCTTGATTCCACTGCCCCATGCTTTTGTCTCTGAATTCATTATTCTCGTCGGTATACATATTTTCTTTATGCTTCTGCTACGATTTTTCGGGGTCACCACTATGAGAGCCTTTATATTTTAGGTAGTAACAGCTTTTTCATGAGATGAGAAAACATTTTATTTTCCAAGCACAGATCAAAAACTAACAAGAATAAACAACTCGTAACCAAGCCGACTACGGCAAAGATAAATATCTATCAGCTGCAGCTTTCACCCGCTGTTTTTGGCGCAGTGGATAAATGACGTCGCCACACATCCTAGAATATTGCTCAGATGTATGAGGCCCGTACGATACAAGACTGTCGGGAGACACTGAACGTATACTCTGAAGGAAAGCATGAACTATCACGTGTTTGTTGACCCGTGAGGGAAGCTGAACTGTCCCGAGAAAGACCACTTTGAGTTTCAAGAACGGGCTTTAACAGGACTAGTACGCTAATAAGTATCGAAATACCATTTTTTAATTTCAGTCGTAAAAAGTCCTTCGCAGTTTTCTGAACCAGAAAATAGTTTATTTCGTGGAAATTGCGCCGACGAAAGCCCCAAAATTAGAGAAATTTAACGACGACATTCTCATGTCAAGCAGACAGTTCTCTTAACTAAAGGGATTTTGTTCTCAATTGTCTGTTTTCGATGACTGTTTAGTCTCTGATGGCTTAGTGACAAAACATTATTAGAGCAGTAATTCCATGTTATGACTCAAAATACAAATGAGAGTTTAACAAATCTATATGGGAACCGATACCAAAAACAATTCTGGTAGGACTAAATAGTTTAAAATAGGTGTGTTGGATGCTCTGTTGTGTTTCAGTGACGGTGCAGGGTACAGGTTCAGGTTGGGATACCTCGTAGACTAAATATGCAAAGAATTTCGACTGCCATTGGCCGCAGATGACTCTTCGGAGCAGACAATCAGTGATGGAAGCCACCAAAGAAGCAACAGTAAGAGAAAGTCTGAACAAGAAAAGCGAAGGACAACAACACCACGGAGAAGATGAATCTGATGCATTAGTATTCTGAAGGGCAGGTAGAGAAACAAGTTTTAACTTTAACTTGAATTTCCAAGAAGTGCACTTTTTTTATGTTGTCTTGCACATTCGTTAAAAACTATTAAAGATAGGGTCTGTAATTTTGTATACTGTCTCACAAAATACTTAGGTAAGAAGTAAACTATTCTTATGGCTTATATCTGAAACCAAAATACCTTTTTAAAGAGAAACTATCAGTTAGTTACCGAACATTTTAATAATCATAATTAGAAATTTCGGTAAGCATAATTTATGGCAGCAAAATCTTTTTAAATCTGCTTTAAACCTGACAGTATGAAGGACTTCCAGAAAAAGTTAAATTTCTAGAGATGCGTACCTATGCTGTATATAAATAATTAACTTGCTTTATTTGACTTGCAACTCAACATGCAATTTGGAAAAATGTGTGAGACACTACGTGAATTTGCTCCCAAGAGATATGTTAAAAGACGGTAAACATTACATGGGCTTATAACTCTTATTCTTTGAGCTTTTCAAGGTTTCCTCTTATGTTCACGAACCAACCCCTCACTTGGTAAATCGGTGAATACACTCAGCCCTCAACATATCTCTCCCGCAGTGATCGCAAGGTAAAATACAGATCAATTACACTGTGCACAGAGACATTTAAATAGTCGTTCTTCCCGCGTTCCACATGTGAATAGAGCGAGGATAACCCCTAATAACTGGTACAATTGAAAGTATCTTTTGTAACACACTCCCGGCGTATGGAAGTAGATGTAGATTTAGAGCTACGTATCTTGTCCCCGCGAGTGTAGCAGCTATTCTTTAAACGGGCTTTATGAACAACGGTCTTCTCGATTTCCTACGAGACACACCACTGCAAATAGCACTAAGCATTTCGGTTGTGCCCCAGCGTATTTCTATGGTTCAAATGGCTCTGAGCACTATGGGACTCAACTGCTGAGGTCATTAGTCCCCTAGAACTTAGAACTAGTTAAACCTAACTAACCTAAGGACATCACAAACATCCATGCCCGAGGCAGGATTCGAACCTGCGACCGTAGCGGTCCTGCGGTTCCAGGCTGCAGCGCCTTTAACCGCACGGCCACTTCGGCCGGCAGCGTATTTCTGGAACATTGTTTAAGATTACGACAAATGGATAGTCAGAGGAGGAGCATTTCCACGGCAAATATGTTCCCCTAACGTCTCTCGACCTGACTACTGTATATGGCGTGCCTAAAAATACTGTTTTGTAGGTGACAAGCGAAATCTTGGGAAACAATTTGATACTGTTCAGGTTATCTCCGTGGGTGCGACGTTCCACGATCCGACGAGTTAACGCCTACTTAGACCCACGTGTAGGACGCCTTTTTACAAACACTGATTAGAAAACTTTGTAAATGATGTATTGCTTTACTGATAAACTATAAATTATCATCATCCGTTTCTTAATGCAGTCGTTTTTGTAGTTTCGACGTATGCTATCTGTCCTTCAAGTTTTGTAAACCTAGGCTTCTGACATTACTTATATTAACGCAACTTGCTTTTTGTCATCCAAATCTTTCAGGCTTTCTAATCAGGGGAAATTATTGATGTTAAATAAACGCATCTGACAGAACTTTAGTCAACTACAGGAGGCATCAGGTGGAACAACGCCTTACCCTTGATAATAGCCTCAGATATACGGCTAAGACAAGTTTCTTCAGGTAAGTCACATCCACCTGCTACCACTCCGTGGATACGACTTTCTTTACAGCTACTAAAATGGAGAATTGTTGATTGCTACTATTCACACGGTGCTGTAAATAGTCCCAGACATTTTCTGTGGAAGTAATGTCTGTTGACTTTGCGGGTCAGTCGTGATGTGACAGTATGTTCCTATGTTTTTCAAATCGGAAGTGAATGAATGCTGCGCTGTGAACATGACTGTCGACATCTTGAAGACGACAGTGTTCAGAGCTGACTCGTGCTCTTGAAGATATAGAAGAATGGGTAACAATTGGTGACCGTGAACGTTGAAATAAGCATCCTGCTTCAAGATCACAATACTCTGAAAGAGAATGGGTTCAAGGTGTGGCGTTCAAAACATACCTAAAAATGTTCAAATGTGTGTGTAATCTTATGGGATTTAACTGCTAAGGTCATCAGTCCCTAAGCTTACACACTACTTAACCTAAATTATCCTAAGGAGAAACACACACACCCATGCCCGAGGGAGGACTCAAACCTCTGCCGGGACCAGCCGCACAGTCTATGACCGCAGCGCCTAAGACCGCTCGGCTAATCCCGCGCGGCTATCCCTAAAACAGCACAGACGCGCCTTCGGTCTGAACTACACTCTCCACACTATGCAGGGTAAACGACTTTAAAGGCTGTCGATAAACTCTACGCCTTGTTTTATTTGAAAAGAGGAAAAGTCGGACTCTTCAAGTCACACTGCACTTCTCCAACCACGTACCGTCTACTTTCCGTGTTGCAAGGCCCACGGAAGACGTGCAGCTTTAACAGTCGGTGTGAGCCTTGCTCATCTGCGATTTATTCTGTCCACTACAAGCAGTTCTCTTTGCAGTGTTCGATCGGAAGCTATTTGAGAAGGACTTGCGTTCCCTGACAGGAGCCGCTCCTGTAACTGACACGGTGTGACACTTGTCTCCGCCGCTGTCAGACTTTTTACGACCACTGTTATTACTATATTTCACGCTGCTGCTAGTGGTACACCATTCCTTGTAAACACGTTGGACAGTTCACGTTGATAAACAAATAAATCGGGACACTTCATTCACGGTGTGCTTATGGGCACATCCAAATACATTAGCTATTTTTGAACTGTTCTGTCAAGTCCACAAGTCGACTCTGTCCTGCGCTCGTTTCATACCACCTATTTGCGCATCCACACTACTTCACTGCCATGACTTACGTCAACTTACAGCTTGCAATGTACAGTAATCCAAAACGGACCATGTACTATTTCAAAGAGTGACTAATAATTTTTCCGGTGTGCTAATATCAAGTCTATATCCTCAGGGAATATGTAAGTCATCTTAAATCGATTTCCGTAGGAATTTTGTACTTCATGTCTCTGTGAAAAGAAGGTTATGAAAGCTCTTCAGTGTCTCTCCAATCCCTGGGTGTAACTTCATTAGAACTACTGACGGCCTTGGGAGAGCCAGTCCTGACAAAACTCTACCATCTGCTGAGCAAGATGTACGAGACAGGCAAAATACCCTCAGACTTCAAGAAGAATATAATAATTCCAATTCCAAACAAAGCAGGTGTTGACAGATGTGAAAATTACGGAACTATCAGTTTAATAAGCCATGGCTGCAAAATACTAACACGAATTCTTTACAGACGAATAGAAAAATTGGTAGAAGCTTACCTTGGGGAAGATCCGTTTGGATTCCGTAGAAATGTTGGAACACGTGAGGCAATATTGACCCTACGACTTATCTCAGAAAATAGATTAAGGAAAGGCAAACCTACGTTTCTAGCATTTCCAGACTTAGAGAAATCTTTTCACAATGGTGAATGGAATACTCTCTTTCAAATTCTGAAGGTGACAGGGGTAAAATACAGGGAGCGAAAGCCTATTTACATTTTGTACAGAAACCAGATGGCAGTTATAAGAGTCGAGGGGCATGAAAGAGAAGCAGTGGTTGGGAACGGAGTGAGGCAGGGTTGTAGCCTATCCCCGATGTTATTCAATCTGTATATTGAGCAAGCAGTGAAGGAAACAAAAGAAAAATTCGGAGTAGGAATTAAAATCCATGGAGAAAAATTAAAACTTTTAGGTTCGCCGATGTTGTAATTCTGTCAGAGACAGCAGAGGACCTGGAAGAGCAGCTGAACGGAATGGACAGTGACTTGAAAAGAGAATATAAGATGAACATCAACAAAAGCAAAACGAGGATAATGGAATGTAGTCGAATTAAATCGGGTGATGCTGAGATTAGATTAGGAAATGAGACGCTTAAAGTAGTAAATGAGTTTTGCTATTTGTGGAGCAAAATAACTGATGATGGTCCAAGTAGAGAGGATATAAAATGTAGACTGGCAATGGCAAGGAAAGCGTTTCTGAAGAAGAGAAATTTGTTAACATCGAGTATAGATTTAAGTGTCAGGAAGTCGTTTCTGAAAGTATTTGTATGGCGTGTAGCCATGTGTGGAAATGAAACATGAACGATAAATATTTTAGACAAGAAGAGAACAGAAGCTTTCGAAATGTGATGTTACAGAAGAATGCTGAAGATTAGATGGGTAGATCACATAACTAATGAGGAGGTATTGAATAGAATTGGAGAGAAGAGAAATTTGTGGCGCAACTTGACTAGAAGAAGGGATCGGTTGGTAGGGCATATTGTGAGGCATCAAGGGATCACCAATTTAGTATTGGAGGGCAGCGTGGAGGGAAAAAATCGTAGAGGGAGACCAAGAGATGAATACACTAAACAAATTCAGAAGGATGTAGGTTGCAGTAAGTACTGGGAGATGAAGAAACTTGCAGACGATAGAGTAGCATGGAGAGCTGCATCAAATCAGTCTCTGGACTGGAGACTACAACAACAACAATCATCAACGATAATAGTGTAGACCAATGACTTTAGATTACTTTTTACTATGATCAGAGTTGGAATTTATCGACAATTACCTATTGTAGGCCAATTTATTATTCATAATTATAAAGAGAAAACGAGGAGCAGAAGATGGTCGTAGTTGTGCCTTATGTATAGGCAACCATTAACGTCTTTCGGTTTCGCAGGAAGTACTACAACAGGCGTAACTTCACTCGCTGCCGAAGATGTATGTATGACACAAATTCCCTGGAGAGAGCAGTAGTCATATAAGTGGAATATTATTGGAAACATATATGACAAGGTAAGTCAGCTATCTGTAATCGGATACTAATTAAGTTTCTATCGGTAAGTCTCACTGAACAAAGTGGGAAAGTAGCGCTGAAAACTAAGCAAATTATTCTAATACTTACAAATAATGTAATGTTTGATAACAAAACTTTAGTGCATCACAATGAAGATCTGAGGATAAGTGGCTGCTCCTCAAATAATCTTTAACTTCTGGGTGTGATGTGTGGACACCCCGTGAAGTAATAAGCAAAACAGTCGCTAAGCTGTACTGTCGAGACACAGACTTTTCATTTTATCACTGCACGTACTCATGAGTCGATTGTTAAGTTGTCATCATAGCTGTGTCAGCACAACGGCTTAGGAATACAGAATAATGCTAACAACAAAAATGTGTGAAAGACGTAGCAGCCAAATCAGTTATATAATGTAACCATATTCTACAGATCTTGTCCCTAGCGTTTATCCCGTCTAATACGGGGCCCGATTGTCAGGATTTGGTAAATTTTACTTTATTAATTAACTTTGTGGTCGGATGTTCTTCCTGACGCCACAGACGTCAGAGTAACTAAACTAAGGGATGGAGTAGTGAGCACCATCTACATGCGAATCGTGATAATTTTGTTCTGCGTGTTATCGTATTTTAACTATTTGTGTATTGGACTCCCTGAGGCGGAAAATGAGTACGAGCTCAGTAATTGCCTAAACGAGCATGGGAAAGCGCCTCGAAACCACAAGCATGGCTAATTTACAAGTCCATGGTCGTTAGTACTATAGTTAAATACAACACAAACGCACTACTTCTAAGGTAGATAACACGTACTGAGGCTAACTCACCAGTTTTCTGGATGTATTAAAAACCCTAAATTCTGAGGTTCTCGACGACTTGTCTGAGCAGCAGGATCCCAGTTCACATGTTATTTACTGTGTACAACGTACTTTGCGCACGTTATTTTTATTCTTTTAAACTTTTTTAGTTATCATTCTAATGGCTAGTTTTTTGTGTCCCGGTACGAATTCCTCTCCTGAGCCTACCTAATCATCTCAAAGTAGACCTTGCTCCCCATGATGTGCTCAATTATTTGTTGGATGTATTCCAGTTTATGTCTTTCCTCTACACTTTTTATCCTCCACAGCTCCCTTCATTTCCATGAAAGTATTCCCTTATGTTTTAACACATGTTCTACTATCCTGTACCTTTTTCTCGTCGGTGTTTTCCGAATGTCCCTTTATTTGCAGTTACTGCGGAGATTCTCCTCATTTCTTACCGGTCCACCTAAGTTTCAACATCCTTTTAGAGTACCACATCTCTAATGCTACGGTTCTCTTCTTATCCATTTTTCCCACAGTCCATGAATCCTTATTACACAATGTTGTGCTCCAAACGTAAATTTTCAGAAATTTCTTCCTCAAATTAATGTCTATGTTTCATATTAGTAGACCTCTCTTGGGCAGGAATGCACGCTTTGCCTGTGCTAATATGCTTTTTGCTCCTTCTTGATTCGACCGTTATGTGTTATTCTGTTTCCAAGTAACAGAATTCCTTAATTTCAACAACATCGTGGACCCCTATTTTGATAAATATCTCGCTAATCTCATTTCTGCTACTCTTTCTTCCGTTTAATCTTGATCTGTGTTCTGTCAAAAGACTGTTCATTCCATTCAACACGTCCGACTACGCTTATTCACTTTCAGTAAGTATAACAATGTCTTCAGCGAATCATATCATCGATGTCCATTCACCCTGAATTTTAAACTAACTCTTAAACCTTTGCTTTATTTCCATCATTGCTTCAGCGACGTATATATCTAACAGTAGGGACCGAAGAACACTTACCTGTCTTACATTTTTTCAGTCCGAGCACTGTTTCATTCGTATTACACAGCGTTCATTTGTTCCAGGTTATAGTTTCATTGCGGGAACGCCGTTTACGCCCGCATGGTGTGGGTAAAGTGAGTATAGCTGAATAGAATTTGTTATCCAGTCCCTTGCTGAATTATTAACACACATGCAAACACTAACAGTCCCTACTTCTCACATATTGTCCATATATTATGACCAACAGAAACATGTGCAGTGAAATGGATCTTACAAGTTAATAATATGATGAACTGGTGTCAATTACAATTTTATAACATAAGAATACAATGACAAAGGTACAAAATACATCATTAAAGAACATAACAATACAGATAACTCTGTAGTAGTACAAGCTTTACAAAAGAATAGAAATAAACAGATACATCAGTGTTACAGGAATTATGGCGTAAGTACATACATAAAGATCAGAATAACTTTTGAAACATCACCTTCACATATGAGCAACAAAACGGAATAAATAATGTCTAAACATCTTTTCAAAGTAAATAACATATTATCAGAAAAATTCTACAATGTAACTCCCATCAGATAAACACATAAAGACAGGAAGAACACAAATATACAAGAGTACAAGAGTACACAAACACATAGCGGAATAACAGAAAGGGAAAGGACAGGGTTTGTTTTACCGCAGTATCTTGCAAACAAAACTTTCTTTACTTCTTGGAGATCTCCCTTCGTTCTTCATTATTTCAAAATGTGCTATCTATACCTGCTTTCTGTACTTTTTTCGTAAAACTTCTCAATGCATTCCTTCCAATTCATAGCAACTCATTCTCTTATATAGTCTACCCCCTCTTAAGCTAACTTAAATCTACTGAGCTCAGATGCTAAACTAAGGGACGAGGCAATGCAGCAGCGTAAAACAATACAAACAGCAATGAAAAGACTGGAAATTGTCAAAGCAAGCTGCAATAAATCTAAATTACCAAGCAATGCAACATTACAACTAATATGAGCCAATGTGCAGCAACAAGAAAAATAAATCAGTAGTAAAACTAGCTTAACAGAGTAATACAAAGTGAAATTTAGTAGCACTATGCCTGGATAAGAGCAGCAGCAAATGCAATAACTTATATCTAAACATGACAAAGCTCAAGGAGAAAAAATATCACAGTAAAGATGGCCATGTCTAATACCTATGTCACATCTTAGTGTCTATGTAATTAAAGTGGTGCACCACAACAACTTATTGTAAAAAAAAATATTACCATGTACTTGAAAAGAAAATTATGTATGCAGTTACTGTTACTAGTCCCTTCTTATTGTTCTTTCCTTTCCACATGCTCCTTTTTTGAAGAATGTGGATCACAAAATTATTATTTAATAGATCTGTTGACAGAAAGTGTTCACATTAGCAAATGCATTTTGTTTTATTTTATAAAACCAGTGCTGCAACACAGGTGGAAACTAGATATCAAATGAAATAAGGAACTATGAAAAGCAAAGCATAAAAATATCATTCAATAGTCATGTGACATTTCATAAGTTAGTAGAAATTCTCTCAACTCTCGTAGAAAGACGCTTGTCATAATCAGGTGTGCAGATGTAAGTATCTTTCCAAGTAATGAGCGTGTCGCATTTGCGATGCTTTCTCTAAAGAAATGTCAATGGCGAAGATAATGGCCTCTTTTTTTCCGCACCTAATGGCTTTCTTTTGTCAGACGACTACCTCTCAGCTGAGCGCCCAAAACGCATTACGTCAAGGTCACTTACCTTTCTTACTAAAATATTTATGACAGCAGTTTCTGCTACAGTGGCAGTCTCATATAAAAAAATTCCACAGGTTGAGAATTTGCGTCACAAATGTGTAGAAGCAAAATCCTATTGATATAACAGTGTCCAAAAAATTTTCATCGGCATTGTAATACATTCACGCATTTACATACATTTCATAACTCTTAAAGTACGATTCTTGGTTTCCAACAACCTTGGTTTCCCTAACCACTACTCATTATTCCTTACCTTATTACACATATACATATTCGTCGACACTTCTTCAATATTTCATCATAACAGATACATAGCATAATCAAATAACTCCTATAGCATCAGCTTGTTAATCATAAACATACCTCAGCAGCATAATACACATCGTCGTCGTAATAATAACATCATAACACCTCAGTCAAATCTCAAAAACGTCGTAGCTTTCTGCAATAATTTCAAAACCTAAAGAAAATTCTCTGCTCATTTCAACAGTGTCATCCACCTCAAATGTACTTTAAAAATCATGATCTCATACCAAATACATCATTCAAAGCTCTCATAGTATCACAATGGTTCTGAAAATATATGAACAGTTCACAAAGTACAGACAAAATACAATTTCGTAAGTGTGGAGTTATCCAACGGTGTAATTACGTAAACATCTGTCACTGATGTAGTAAAATAAATGTTTGTCTCTCTCAGTTAAATAATCAGGTAGCTGTGTATTTTGTGCTGGAGAAATATGGTACCGATGCGTAAAGTTGTATAAGCAACTGGGGCTCCTTGTGCTTGCCAAACACATGGTACACAAAGTACACGTGTACCCCCCCCTGAGGATTAATGTAATTATACCCTCAGGTGTTAGAGATTACAGCAATGGAATGAAATGTATCACGGAAAACCTTTGTATCATTGTACTTCAAATATCTTTAAAAATAAATGATTTAAGTACAAAATTAATCACTCAAATACGTGTCCTGTAGCGCTAAATGTGCGTCCTGCTGTAAGATAATCTCTGTGGAAGTGTCGTAGTTATTTTCCTCCGAAAGCTAAGTTCTGCAGAAGCCAATGTACTTACCTCATGATAAACAAAAGTGAAATGCTTTGCGTATAGATATCGTAGTTATTACGTACACTACAGTGATCAAGAAAGTACTACACTGTAATGTATTGTTGTGCTACAAAAAAGAAAAAAGGCTGTCTTATTGTAACTATACCACAAAGTTACTATTAAAAATGTTTTACTTTCCAGAAGAATTCAGAAAAACTGTGCAGATATAAAGCAGATACAGCACAAAAGCAACAATGTAAATTGTGTCACACATTAGTAGCGTCGTGATATAATTGTGTAGCTGTCAAAGAAACCAAGTGCTAAGTCATCTTTAATCCCACAGAAAGTACTTCAAATAAAGAATGTCTTTTCAAGTAAACCAAAATGTTGCATGAAAATCTCATTAGCAGTGCCGGTATATGTTCTAAGTATGTGAGCCTTATAGTCGTTACGTGATCGTGCAACTAACAAGCAAGAATGTACAAATAACAACACTGTGTCGTCTGTTCACTATAACAATGCATTCGTAATTTCTGTTTAAATAAGTTCTCTTGGTTCTTGACTGGATATTTAACTTCAAACATTGTTGCATGTTAACAGATTCTAAGTCTGACAAAGCATACTGGTAATGTAAAGTGAAAAGTTATATGGCAAAGACAAAGTTAAAAAGCAGATTATCTTTCAATAAACGGTTTTACATGTGAAATGTGGTGTAAACCTTTACTCTTCCTAGTACGCAGAGTTTCAGCTTCAGTGGAATTATCATGTGGTATATGGTACATCGGTAAAGAATGCTAAAATTTTTCTCAAGGTTAGCGGCTATGTAATTTTTCCCTGAGCCAGCTGGCGCACGTGGCTGCCTGCGGTGCGAGTCATTGTCTGTCTCTTTGTTGGCGTGCGTCGTTATTGGGATTAGGAGACCTAACTTCTACAAATTCACCTTGTCGAGAGTGCCCTGGTCTGTTTGAATCCCGCCAGTTCTGATGGAATTCAGGTCTGTCGTTTTGTCGGTAGTTTACGTAGTTTCTTGTTTGTCGGTCATGTGGTGGAGAATTTCTTCCAGAATCGTAACTGCGCGCTGAACTGTTGCGTCTGAAGTTATTCTGTCTCCCTTGATAATAATTGTTTTTGTTTCCATATTGTCTGTTTCTATGGTAATCTCTGTCATATTCATTACTACGGAAATGCGATCTTTCTCTGTAACTAGTATTACTCTGCCAGTGGTTGTCATATGGGTGGTGTCTGTTTTGATCACGATTTCCGTTGTAAGAATAGACTTGTCGTGTCCAGTTATTGTTTCTGTCGTCACGGAATTGTGACAAATGTGACCTGTAGTGATTGTTTTCCTGTTTTTGCATCCCGCGACTCTCTGTGTCAATTTCTAATTCTTGTAAGAGTCCCTGAAACGCTTCAATGTCGTCTTTGCAACGTCCTGCCAAAATAATATTTCTTAAATGTTCAGGCAATTTCATTAAGCAAATGCGGATGAGTTCTGAAGGCCTGTATGGGTTTGAAAGATATTGATTCTTATGCAACATGTCTTCAAAATATTTGACAAGACTGGAAAATTCAGATTGTTCAAAGTGTTTCATCATCATGATGCTATGTTTTACTCGGTCTTGTGTAGCTTGAGACAAATATGCTGAGAGGAAGGCATGGTAAAATTCTTCTTCACTGTGGCAATCGTGAATGACCGATCGCATTCTTACAGCTGGTTCATTCTCCAAATAGCCACACATAAATTCTAATCTGTGCTCTAATGACCAGTTGGGAGGAAAACAATGAGAGAATTGATGGAGCCATGCTTGTGGATGAATGTCGTTGCCAGAATTCTTAAATGTTTTGAATTTACGTGTAGTAATGAACAGCTTATAGTCAAAATCATCATGTCGGCGAGTCGCATGTCGGTCATTGTTACGTCGTTTCGGCGGTTCCATCCCAAAATTCGGTGTACCTTGCCAATTTCTTTCATAATTTCCGAAGTGCCCTGAGTTATTATTTTGTGGCTGTTCCGTATTTCTATGTCCCTCTTCCCGTATTGGAGCGCGAGTGGACTCTGAAATACGTTATTCTTGTATTACCTGTGTCAGCTGATCTTGTACTTCCCGGATTTTTCTTTGGTGTTGCGTATCGATTTGATTCTGATTTTATTTGAATTTCCTAATTTGTTCGCTCTCTTATGTGTCATTAAAGACTACCGGTTTTGTGTCATTCAGATTATCATCTACCTTCGTAGATAAATTATTTAGCTGATCCGAAAGTTCAACTACTTTCTCTGATAATGAACTAATTTCCTCCATGCGTCTTTCTACTGTGTCCTTTATGTTTTCCTGAGTTTTTGCATATTGCGTAACCGAATCGGTAGATACAACTGAGTCAATTTTAGCTTGCAAGGTCTCATGATTTTCATGAACAATAGTTTGCAGTTCTTTTATGGCTGCTTCGTGATTCGGTAATGCATTTTCATGACGCGAAAAAATAGGTTGGAAATTCTCACAAATTTGTGTTTTTACGTCATTACAGACTTTTTGACATTTCGATTCTATTTTATGTAATTCAGTAGTTAAATCTTCACGTGTTTGTTCAAGCGTGGTGTGAAGATTTTGTTCCATTGCGTCTAACTGTTTCTGTGTTTGTCTCTGGTGTTGTTCCATTGTGTCTAACGTTTGAAGCTTTTGCTGTGGTTCTCCCATTTGTTGTATTAATTGTAATAACAATGCACTGGTGTCTGAAACAGGTTCCTCAGTGCTTTTCGGCAGTGAATTTGCACCGGCAACATTCACATTTTGGAAAGCAGAAAATGTGTCTTGACTTATTTGAGAAAACGGTGAGGACCCAAAACCTGAATCTACAGTATTTGCGAGATTGTGTCCTGTCCTTTCGGATTCCTGGAGCAAGCTGTTGCCGACCGATCGATCGATAATGCTTCCCTGTTCACTAATTGTTTCAGTGCCTACACCATTACTTGCAGCCCGCTCCATTTCCCTATGCACAATTACCAAATTACTACTTCGAACATTAGTTAATTCATTACATGTTGGCGCTAACACACTGCTTTCGTCTTCGCTGTCATTTCTCAGTTTACTTTGGAGCCTAGTATTACGTTTTTCACACGCCATTATTGTCACAATATTTCACACGATAACACAGAAAAGCCCAATTTGAAGAGCAAAAATAAGAGAACACATTAACATAGAGCTGAAAATAATATCTAGTTAATTGCAAGCGCAGCTGCGAAATACTTGGTGCAAATTTACATGCGTGCCACAACTGTTTTACTGTACAACAATGAAAGACTGCAACTACAAAGGAGATTCTCTCTACAATTACGCGCTAGCAATAAACAAAAGCTACACTAATTACACAAACTACAAGAAAAAAATCAGAAAATTCCAGTGAGGTATCCTTCGGCTAAGGGTCGACATATGAAACGTCCCCTTTGAACAATTATACATGACTGTGCTTAAACTGACACACAATATTTTTAGCGCAACGCAATCTGACTTTCAAAAATCCCTACAAATGAATGGCCCTGACTAACATTAACCTATACCTTACACAAATCACTTACCTCAAAAAAATCTTCGTTACTCGAACTACTGCAATACAGTGAGCGCCACTACTGCCAGCTAAATAAAAGATTCAAACTACTGAAGGCACTAACTACTGATAGGGATAGTTAGCAAATGAAAGATTTTAATAGAGAACAAACAATGTATTTACCTTAATAGCGTTGAAAAATCATAATATACATAGCAGTTCATGACATCCAGTCTTACAAATTTCAAAACTCCACCATTTCTCTCCCCACATCCACCACTGCTGGCGGCTCACCTCCAACTGCGCAACGCTACGCGCTATTAACATCCAGCTGCCCAACACTACAATGGCGAGTATTCCAACAATGCAAACCAGCCACAGACTGCACACAGCACAGCCAGTGATTTTCTTACAGAGCTCTACGTAACGTTGCCAATAAAAAAACGTAAATAGCCTACTTACAGAATTGATGTATAAGGCAAAGAGTCTTGGTAGCTAACGAGAGTCTATGTAACTGACTGAAAACGCAGACCAAGACAGTTGCAAGAGAAAACGAAAATCATTACATACTCGTAGTGTGTCTTATATATAGGCAACCTTCAATGTCTGTCGGTTACGCAGGAAGTCGCACAATAGGCGTAACTTCGCTCGCTATCGGAGACGCACGTACGACACAAATTCCCTGGAATGAGCAATTACCATACTTGTAGAATATTAACGGAAACATACATGACAAGCTATGTCGACTTTTTGTAATCGGCTACTAATTAAATTAGTATCCGTATGTCTCACTGAAAAACGTGGAAAATTAGTAAGTCTTTAACTTCTGGGTGTGATGTGGAAACTATTCATTCGAAACTTTTCCGATACTCCCCGGACTGGTGCTGTTAATTGTAAGTGGAATGAAATTAAGATGAGTTAAAAATGCGGGATACGGACAATAACATGAAATATGTTTTATTCCTGTTAATATTCACTGAGATGGACACATAACACCAAGATACCGCCGCAGTAGAATCCATGAGTTCTTGTCTTTTGTTAAGTGTAGAAAACATAAATAGGTTCTTAAATAACAACTGAACAAAATGGATCGTCAGTCGTAGTAACGGAATAGTCAGATAGCTGGTAAAATTGTTATTTACTTCCGACAACCATATGTGTTCGAAGTTCAAGTCGTAAGTAGCTCGCGTACGTTTCCTTTTCTTTCGTATTCTTCTTAGAAGGGAGGAGAACGATGAAGTTGTTCGTCTAACGTCAGTAAAGAGACAAGTAAACTGGTAAATATAAGACTCATTTGCGTGTTCTAGGAAAACACGACATGTGGCTTGCTAACACGATATGTCTGGTTCGCGTGAGGTAGAGGGCCTGAAACGATTACATCACAGAAACGCAATCTGCAACAAGGACACATTAATCGCATGATTACATGACGTGAATGGCAAGTAGGTATGAGATAGCGCATGCACATAAGGTCTGTGTAAATGTATGCTACACGTATTACAGCACAAATCTCGTCTTTGTCCTCCTTTTTAATCACTGAGCGATATCATCCCAATCGAAAAATTACATGTAGGTTAACTTTAAAATAAAATACGACTCCTCGTTTAAGAAAGATGGGTATCACATGAAAAATTTATAATTGTGGTGAATATGGAACATTAACAGCTTAAGGTAAAGGGTGTATGAATCGAAACAATATCATATGAACTTTTCTTTTACAACAGTGCAATTTCTAAAGACATCAACACTAAACCTAACTCGCGCGTCTCTCAAGTAGCTTTCTGAAAGCAGTCTGGTGGTGCACTGATCCGACACAAAGGGAAAGGATTTTACCCAGTACCGCACCAACGGCTGTTAACGAAACTACAATCACACACTCTGTGCTCAAAAGTATCCGGACACTCCCAAAAACATACGTTTTTCATAGTAGGCGAATGGTGCTGCCACCTACTGACAGATACTCCAAATCAGCGACCTCAGTAGTCATTAGACATCCTGAGAGAGCAGAATGGGGCGCTCAGGGGAACTCACGGACTTCGAACATCGTCAGATGGTTGGGTGTCACTTTTGTCATACGTCTGTAAGCTAGATTTCCACACTCCTAAACATTTCTAGGTCCATTGTTTCCGATGTGGTAGTGAAGTGGAAACGTGACTGACAGAGACCGCCGACAGTTGAAGAGGGTCGTAATATGTAATACGCAGACATCTATCCAATCACACAGGAATTCCAGACTGCATCAGGATATGACTACGAAGGCTTTCCCGGCGTAATAATTGATAATATTCTTCTCGGGTATGCAGCCGGATCATAACGCCTTCATGACACAATATTTCCGCGGTCCATCTGGCCGCCATCTTTAGGTGAGAGTGCTGGTGCATCATCTCGCCGGCGAGATCGTGCACCAGTAACTGGCCGCCATCTTTAGGTGAGAATGCTGGTGCACGATCTCGCCGGCGAGTTCGTGCACCAGCACTCTCACCTAAAGATGGCGGCCAGTTGGACCGCGGAAATATTGTGTCATGAAGGCGTTACGATCCGGCTGCATACCCGAGAAGAATATTATGCATCAGGATACATTACAACCACTATGGCAGTTAGGCAGAATGTGAGGAAACTTGGATTTCATGGTCAAGCGGCTGCTCATAAGCCACAAATCGCGCCGATAAATGCCAAACAACGACGTCTCGCTTGGTGTAAGGAGCGTAAACATTGGACGACTTGTAACCTCCACCTCACTTATCGACCTTAATTACAGTGAAAGATTAAACCGCGTGTACCTAATGGAAATTTGGGAAAAGCAATCGTCACCGAAGTTAATCTGTCGGTAAAGAGGGAGGAAAGGGTTACATCTAAATGAAAGGAAAAATGGAAATGAAACTGGTGGATATTAATTTTGAAAAAGGTTAAAGTTAATAAAGAAAGTAAATGTGCGGCCGTTACGTTAAAAATTAACTAGCGGTAATTAGATATTTGAGATATGGGGAAAATTACGGTCGCCAATTACGTGGACAATTACTATAGTAACTGAAAAAGAAAGGTTATTGCTCATATAATTAGCACTAGAAGCGTGGCAACTGAAGGTTGACACGTGTAGTGTGAAAACTGAAAGTTTGTCAGAAGTAATAAATTTCGCTACACTCTGAGTTAATATAGCAAAAGAATTCATAAAACCGGAAAACTGAAACTTAATTTAGTGACTGAAATTAATAGTGAGCTTTGTTTCTGAAGCACAACGAAATTCAGTAAAATACGGTTAGTCTTGGGCTACCTCAACAATCATTTCAAAAGCTCCTTGAATCTACGCAATTTAGAAATAAGAGATTTAACTTTGAACTTGAATTAAATGATTCTGAACAATTAGCAATAGTAAAATTTAGTACGTACCAAGCTGAGCTGCAGTCACAGGTAAGCTAAAATATGGTAACGAAACTCGCACTCTTAATTTGTGCTTGTGTAATCTAAATATTGTAGCCAGCTATGAATACTTTAACTGAACTTTGAACTTAAAGCAGTCAAATCGAATTATATTATTTTAATGCTGGCGTCTGAATTTCAATGACACTTGGGTTCATTCCGGAAAAGGAAGGGGACCTGCTTGGTAATGCAATTGGGACAATGAGCAACAAAGGTTCATGCAAAGTTGCTGTAATTTTGTGATATGGACAGTTTGAAAAGCTGAGGTCTGCCACACAGTTCTAAAGCTTTACGTGCTTCCAGTCTTCCTTGTTGGTTTATTGAAGGTTTGAAGCCGTCGATCGAGGAGGTGGCGACAGTCACTCATTGACGGCCGTCGCTGTTGGAGAAACTGGATTCTGGCGCGCCTTCTTCTCGACACGGTCTCCAGCCGAAACGGGCTCTTGATGTGCGCCAGCTAGCGTTTCCCGTCCGCGACACCATGTCAGAAACTATCATAGCAAGTCGAGCGCAATTACATGCTGCCAAACCCCGAAAGCGCGGCAACTCGCGGGAGCGTCACACAACACACCTGCTCCACCGCACTACTCCAGCCAGACTCTGCTCTGCCCGCGCTCCACGCGGCAGAGTCAACACTACCAAAGATCCTAAACGCTTTGGTTCTCCACACGACCTATCGATGTAATCGTTCGATAGCATAGTTTTCCCTAGGCCAGACCCAGCGTAAAAATACAAATAATATTTACAGAACACTTTTGGGATGTTTTCAAACGCCGACTTCGTGCCAGGCCTCACCTATCGACATCTATACCTCTCCTCAGTGCAGCACTCGGTGAAGAATGGGCTACAATTCCCCAAGAAACGTTCCAGCACGTGACTGAACGTATGCCTGCGAGAGTGGAAGCTGTCATCAAGGCTAAGGGTTGACCAACACGATACTGAATTCCAGCATTACCGATGGATGGCGCCAGAAACATGTAAAGTAATTTTCTGCCAGGTGTCCGTATAGTTTTGATCACAAAGTGTATGTGTTATCAAACAAAATTTATGATTGGATTATTTCTTGGTGGAGAGGATGCATCATGTTATCTGGACTGAAAGTCGTCGTCAGTCGAAGACATTGCCTCAAAGCGTGTCTCAATTAAGTATGCCGGGATCTTTGGAAATCATTTTGTGTATAAATAACTAGGCAAACAAAATTAATGGTTACCTCTGACTTTTCACAAACGATGCAGTTATCTAAAATGAAGCTCTGCCTGAATTAAATAGCACAGTCATGCAGTCGGATCTTCATAACATTTCAAGGTGTTGTAAAGATTAGAAACTTCCTTTAAAAGTGCCCACCTGTAAAACTGTGTACTTCACGAAACACGAAAATGTAGTATGACTACAATATCACTAAATTAGAACTAAAGTCTGTCAACTCAGACAACACGGTGCGGACCACGGATCCTCATTACACGCAGTCATCAACTTGGCGGCGAAGAACATAGAGGTGGCTGCAATGTCGCACTTCAGAACGGACTAAGTTTTACATCTTCTCCGCAGGGCATCCTTGTCTGTGAAATAATAAAGGCCTTCAAACAGGCAGTTCCCAGATTCCCCAGTGAAAAACAAGGAACGAAAAAGCGCTTGAAGCGAGTCGTATTCTCACGAAAGCAAAGATACGGGCAGCAAACACCACCAGGATGAGATTAATGCCCTGTTCGCTATCCAATGACGTAAGCATTGTAGTTCTTCGCGCTGACTGGGGCATGACATGTTGCGCGGCATTTTATTATTTATGGTTGGTTGGTTGGGGGAATAAACAGCGAGATCATATGTCCCCTCGAATTAGGGAAGGGTGAGGGAGGAAGTCGGCAGTGCCGTTTCAAAAGAACCATCCCTTTATTTGCCAGTGCCGATTTACGTACGTCACGTAAAACCTAAATCAGAATTACCGGACGTGGGTTTGAACCTTAGTCCTCCCGATTGCGAGTCCAGTGAGATAATCACTGTGCCACCTTGTTCGGCGAATAGGGCAACGCAGCCGTGATTATGGAATACGCGGACTATGACACGTATGTCTGCGCGCTGCTGGACGAACATACTCAGTGGAAGCTCCCATGCGGACCGACATCAAGAGTAAAAAGAAACACATCTGAACGTCTTAAGGGCTCCTCGGTGGAAAAGTGTGTGGTCAAGAACGTCCCTGAGGCACTTAGACCACCTAATGCTTATGATCTGTCGAAGATCCACAAAGATGGGACACCCTTCCGTCTCATCGCATACAACGTTTTACCGACATAAAAACTGGCGAATCATTTGGACTATCTGCTCACTGCACATACTGATCACGGCGGACATCATCAGATTTTATCACCCGAATTCATCTTCGTTGACTCGCTGAGGGTGACAAGTGGATCAGTTTTGATGTGGTGGCTCTGTTTACCAATGTGCCTAGCAAAGACTCTTTGGACTTAGTATTCTATTTCTTTGTAACTGACGTAGTCGACCTATTTAGACACATTTGTATGTTCTCTAACTTCTCGCACGACGAGCAGTATTACGCTCACACGGACGGCGTTGCAGCATTAAGACCGGTTGCTTCAGCTTTTGGAAAACTCGTTATGGTCAATTTCTAGACTGTTGCCTTACATAAGGCGCCATTATAGCGTCATACGGCCCGACGGACGTGAAATACTTGTTGAAATCTTGGAACATCTCAGCAACATTAACCGTAGCATCCAGTTCATCTTCCTCGAAGTCCTCATCCACCGCAACCGAAATGGATGCCTTGACCACAGCGTCCAAGAAAACTACTACACTACTCCCTCATTTCAGAAGCGCACGCATTACAAACATCAGTACATCGTTCAAGGACATATCAGGCGTCAATAATTGTCCCGTGAGCTGAGATGCCTACGCAAACTCTTCAGCAATAACGGGTACAGCGTTCGCTAAAAGGATGAAGTGATCACCGGCGAGAAGAATAGGTTTGCTTTTTTGACGTTCTGTGATTCTGTGTCATGAAAGACAAGCCGACTGCTGAAAAGACACAAAATCAAATCGATTTCTAACCTGAGACAAAAATCCGGCCGTTACAGAGACCACTTAAAGATGTGGCAGGTCTCAGAATACCTGAGGTACACAAGACAGCTTGCGCGTGTGGCCAGTTTTACGCCGGACAAACAATGCACAATGTAGAACAATGTAGGAAATACCGTAAGAGTTTTTGTCGCTTATGATATCCGGAAAAGTCAGGCTTCGCTGTGCATACTCGGAAAAACTGTCACTGGATGAAATGTAACGAAAGCTCTGCCCTGCCTCACACCAACGTCTTCTGGGACTGTAATTAAAACGCCATCGAAATAAAAATCACCGACAACGTCCCGGTGGGCGGCTGCTCATAGCGCCGCGACATCCAGCGATGGCGAGGTAGGAGCAGACACAGTGGACGCCTGGCCGAAGTAAGCCCATATACGGCGACGCTGAGGGAACCAGTCAAGTGTCAGGGAGTAGCAGCAGGCCACTCCCACTGGCAGACCTACCATTTGACAGTGGTCAAGAGCTAGTACAAGTAAGGGAGTAGCAGCAGCCCATTGGTAGTCATACCATTTGACAATGGCCAAGAGCTAGTACAAGTAAGGGAGTAGCTGCAGACCATTGGTAGTCATACCATTTGACAATGGCCAAGAGCTAGTACATGTAAGGGAGAATCTGCAGACCATTTGCAGTCATACCATATGACAATGACCAAGAGCTAGTACAACTAAGGGAGTAGCAGCAGCCCATTGGTAGTCATACCATTTGACAATGGCCAAGAGTAGTTCGGCGAAAGCCCTTGGAGTGTTAAACACTTGACATGGCTGGCAGCTCGAGAATGTTTTACTCAGACAAATCCTCGTAAGTAAAAGTTTATAGGGACATGAAATACACTAGGCAGCATAATGTATCACTTTTTCGAAACCTCATAATTGTTTACGATGCGACGTGTAAGTTGAAATTTCCCTTAAAGGTGCCTACAACCTTTCTCTGCAATGGCGCAAAAACGTGGCGCCCTGCGACGTTACTTTCGGTTTCATCGACATTTCCACCAGCAAGGCGTCGCCAGATTCGACACAAAGCTCAGAAGTTGATGCGAGGTGTAAGGTGCATTAATGATGCCTCATTGGCACCAAACGTCACCATATTCCTGCCCAGCACCACTGTGGTCGTACCACAGGATGGGAAGGTCGTCGCACCCCCTCTTAGCCTCATTTTTTCCCTTCTATGGATGCTTCCCCAATGTAGGTTTGAACCGCAACTTTCAGCTTTGAAATCACGCAGTTTTCTTATAAGTGGTCGAGGAGAACGTTTCAGATATACTGGCTCTCAGAATCGACACGAAAGGTCTCCACGCGGTGCCATACAAGGCGTCAGTGAAACCACCGCATCCCTCGAGGTGTTAATCCCATACATTTTGCGGGCGGAAACGACAGTTTGTTGTGCGATGAGCAACAGGGCGACGTTATTAATAATCTTGGACGCTGCTGACACTCGACGAATTCTTCAACCCGTCTCTAAGGACATCGTGAGGCAGCAACCTCACTGAAAGAGATCGCACCCTTTTGGAGTGCTTTGTGACAGCATTGTTTGCTTTGGTGTACAGTGTGGAACAACAAGAGAAGTTCAAAATCTGAATGTGATACGAAGCGGCAAAATGCTTTCTCAGCTCTCATGGTTTTGCGCCCTCCCGTGGCGCGAACATAGAGACGAGTGACACTGACACGTATGTGAATAAAACAGGAAACGGTTCTCTCCAAGACCCCCAGTGCGGCTCTGCAGGAAGTGGCAGTGGAAGCGGGGGAGGGGGTGGTGTAGATGACAGGGGAGGTGGGAGCGCTCATGGTGACTGACGGACGGATGGACGGACGGCGCAGATGGACGGCCTTGGACGGACAGCAGGCGGCGGCGGCGGAGGCGGCGGCGGAGGCGGCGGCTCAGCGGCGAGCTCCGGGCGGCGGCGGCTGATAGACTGACAACAGTGGCCGGCTGGCAGGCAGACGGCAACAGCAAGGGGCTCTTCCAAAGCGTGGATACCACCCTGAGAGTAGATCAGCCAGTGTAATGCTTCCATTGGGAATTGAGGAGACCCAACCCTGACAAAACTCTACCATCTGGTGAGCAATATGTATGAAACAGGCGAAATTCCCTCAGACTTCAGGAGGAATGTAATAATTCAAATCCCAAAGAAAGCAGGTGTTGACAGATGTGCAAATTACCGAACTAGCAGTTCAATAAGTCACGGCTGCAAAATACTAACTCGAATTCTTTACAGACGAATGGAAAAACTGGTAGAAGCCGACCTCGGGGAGCATCAGTTTGGATTCCGTAGAAATATGGGAACACGGGAGGCAATACTGACCCTACGACTTATCTTAGAAGATAGATTAAGGAAAGGCAAACGTACGTTTCTAGCATTTGTAAAGACACAGCTATTGACAATGTTGACTGGAATACTAATCTGTATGCAAATGTTGTTAAAAATGTAAATATACGTTTGAATGCGTGTTGTGTCTTATGCATACTCTAAACCCACGGTTCTCAAAGTTTTTTCCTTGGAGACAAACCAAAGTACGTTTCAAAATTTCGTGACTCCCCAAAACGTGGTTTTTTCCATACATGCAACAAACCAAACCCATACAGTACTTGCAATACAATCTTTAATATTTCTAAAATTTTAAAAAACTTCTCTCACACCGGCCTGATTTAGCTTCACTGATCAGGATAGTAAAAACATGCGTATATTAAGGGAATTTTCATTGACAAAGCAGGCCTATCACATTCACACAGTTCCATACTGTTCTATCCTGATTAAGTTGAGCTTAACTTAAATTCCATAAGGCAGTGAAGCAATTTCGAAGTCTCGGTGCAACGAAAATTGTCAGTCGATCTCCTGGAAACATTTGTAATAATTATTAACTTTCGCTGATCACATGCGGAAGACCGGAGATCTGCTGGTAAGACCGTGTTAGCCTATTTATTTGAAGTAACTGGATATCTTGAGCATACAAAAAGGCAGGTTCGTCCAGTGTAAATCAGACGTTCCCCACTGATCCCGTGCAACACAGCGTAGTAAGCAGACACTGTCAAGAATAATAATCCGTTAAATAATACGCGAACACACTTACTTTAGTTTAGTTCATGTATTAAATTCCTTCTCATACAGAATCTCATCAAGATGGCGACTAGCTCAACAATACATACATATATATCTTCGTTCTTTCACGGCTAATCGGAAAGAAGTCCCTATTCTTTTCATAAGAGCAAACATAGATAGCAGAGAAGCTATTCCATGGAGTAAATGGACGCTCCAAGGAATAATTGGGCTTGAAACTACTTTGCATTGATAATCGGTAAGATAAGAAGAGATATTTCGAGATATGTACTGAGTTATATAATTTACAAAATTTCTGAAAATATCGCGGAGAGACCACTGCAAGAGACATTACATCGCCCCTCGCAACGAGCAAAGTTAATATGTATCCACTTTGCAAGCTAACTATTGGCTTAGCTAACTCGTTAGAATTTGTGGAACATACGTTCCTATAAATATTAAGAAGTTAGTAAGATTTTTTTTTTTTATTACAAGAATTGAAAGAGATTAGGTATCTTCGTTACCTAGATACCTAGTTGTTGCTTTCTCGTGTACTGGGGCATACCCGCATCCGACGTACACAACCAGGGAAGATGGACTTATATAGTTGTTAATCAGGTCTACCTATTCAGGAACTGGCCTTCACAGGGAAACCCCGGAAAACCTGTAGGCTTAGACCCCAACTAGGTATCACAGATGATAGGAAAGACAGAATAATTTAGAAATTTGAGAGTTATCTAGAATTCATAGGAAAGATAAAATCTGCCTAATAGCCAAAAAAAATCTTTACACATGCAAATTATTTTACAATCTTCTGAAAAATTTTCTTCATCGATGTCTTGCTGAACTGTGGTGAAACTGATCGAACAGGAACATGGGACACGGCACGGAGGACAGGCGTCGCATTGGCGTACCCGACAGGAGACGTAACGGATTTGAGAGACCAGAAGGAACCTCAGAAACAGGTACTCAGGATTGTGGCATGAAACAATCGAAATTCGTCTAAGGAATGGTGAACTATTAAAGATTCCTGGAAGAGAAGGGTTAGTCGAATTTCTCCAGATTCATTTTGAACTCAAATATGGACCTGATCCATCCAATCTTCCATCTGAGGAATGGGAAAATTCATTCGTCTTATACTTTCCACACTTAGGTGTCTTAATCGATACTGTAGTTGCACAATATCACAACTCCAGATCGGAAAACAATTTTGAAAACATGGATAATTTCATCCATCTTATTGAGTAAGCCGAAAGGTTCTAATCCTGGTTTTAATTAATTTATTTATTTAATTTGTTTTTTCTTTGGCTTTTCCAGGTGGAAGTAGATCTGAATCTTTCCTAATTTGGTTTCAAGTACGAAAGTGGATAGCATGTCAGAATATTAAAAACTTTATTATTTGAGACAATTTCCAAAAAAAATTATATCTTACTCATACATGATTGAAATGAAATTTTGCTGAAAGAGAACATTTAATTAAGTCTTGCTGCATGATCTCTCCAGCTGAAATTAATCTTTGTTATTGACGATCAAATTTTTCTCTTTTATACTCCAAATGCCGCATTTTCTCATGAACATATTTGAATGCAATATAACAATAAACAAATCCAACTGGAAAATGACACATTATTACAAATTCAGTGAAGAACTTTCTTATTAACTCTAATTTTATAAACACACACTAAGCTGGTTAATTAAATTCTCTTGAATAGAATTTAGCTCGCGCCAAAAAAAAAAAAAAAAAAAAAAAAAAAAAAAAAAAAAAAAAAAAAAAAAAAAAAAAACAGCGAGTCTTTATATCTGTGGACAGTAACAATCGATTCCAATTTCCTAACGCGGTTCGTTTGTTCTCCTGTGAACTGTGAGTTTACAAACAGTAACTTCACGCGCAAGCGCCGTATTCGATCATATAGTTTCAGTAAACTTATTCTCACTGGAGATTAACACTCCCTGAATGTATATTATTTCACACGCACAAGCTTCTTTGGTGATCATCGTGTAGACAGATAATCCGTAAGTCTTCACAGCAGCAATAGCTACAGTTCCACTTACTTTTCTAAATATTCCTATACTATCACAGAAGCAATCGCTTACTGTTCATTAAGCTATCACAGATGCTTGGCATGCTGTCATTTAACCTATCACAGTAGCTGAGGCGTACTGTCCTTCGCACTTCAATTTTTTTTTCAACACCCAAATACTTCATACAGACCATTGATTTAATTTGAAACACTTTTCTTAGAAGTACCTCTTTAGGTCTACATGGGGAAATAATCCTTTTATTCTTCCAGAATCCGGATATGCTAATAAATACGCACCAGGATTCGGTATATCAACTATTATATATGGACCTGTATAAATTAGATTCCATTTTCTGATGGTCTTCTTCAACCTTGATGACTTGATGTGTCTTCTTAAAGGAATTTTTTGTCCGATATTGAAAGTCTGAATCCGTTTGATGTTTCTGTCATGGATTTCCTTTCGCTGTCTTGCTTTCTCCGTAATATTAATGAGAGCATTGCGAATTTGTTCTTCCCATGACATTTTGGTGTCCTCGAGTTTAGGCAAGTTATCTACCCAAAAGTTTCTTTCCTTATCTCTGAACATCAGTTCATTCGGGGTAAAGTTGTAGAACTATGAGGTAAATTATTATAAATCTGCTCAAACTCGGTCAAATAGTTTATCCAGGTAGTTTGTTTATCATGACAGTATGTTCTCATGAATCTGTTTAGTTCTCGAAAAACCCGTTCAATTAAATTCCCTTGTGGATGATAGCAAGATGTAAATATCTGTTTTATTCCTAGTTGTGATATTAATTTTCTCCATAAATATTCAGTAAATATCTTCGCATTGTCGGAGATTACAGATTTTGGAATCCCTGCATGAGGAATGTAGTCATTTACAAACTTTACTGCGGCAGCTCTTGCAGTTGCTGATTTTATAGGATATAGTTTAACATATTTTGTAAACACATCACAGAATCCAATAATGTACTTAACACCACCTCTGGCTCTAGGAAGTGGTCCACAAATATCACATGATATAAGTGATCTTGGTGCTTCAGGTATTATTGAGTGAAGCGCAAGTTTATTTCCCTTGTTGTCCGGCTTTGCCTTTTGACAGAGAACACATTTCTGTATGACTTTGTGCACTTTTCGCCTTATATTTGGGAAGTAACAATAACATCTAATCTTATTAGCACACTTTACAACACCAACATGACCCCAGGTCAAATGTGTAAACCAAATTAATCGTTCTTCATATTCTTCGGGTATGCAGACACACCACTTTGGATTCTCAGCCTTCCCAGATTTAAAAAATAAAATATTATTCACAAGCCGGTAGTATTCCAAATTGACCATAGGATTTTGTTGATTGAATTGTCGTATTATAGCATTCCATCGTCGATCCTTCTTCTGAAGCTGAGCCATTGTCTTGCATAAATGAATATAATATAACTTCTAATTATTTTCTTGAAGAAGAAGCACTGGAAATTCTGCCTTATTATTTACATCCAGTTTAGGTGTTATTCCTTCTGGAGATCTTGACAACGCATCAGCTATAATATTTTCTTTTCCGGCTACATGAATAATTTGAAACTGATATTCTTGCAGCGCCAGCATCCACCTTGACAAGCGAGGATGCAGCAACTTACAAGTTTGTAAAAAGGATAGTGATTGGTGGTCACAATAAACGGCTATCCTAGAGCCATATACATAATAATTAAACGTTTTCAAAGACCAAATAACTGCTAAAGCTTCCAATTCCGTAGTGGTATATGCTCTTTCACAGGTGGATAAAACTCTGCTAGCAAATGCAATTGGACAAAAGGTTTTTACACCATCGATGTACCTAATTTGAAATAAACAAGATCCTAATCCCACATCTGATGAATCAGTGGCTAAACAGACTCCGACATTCATATCAGGGTGGTATAATAACGGAGCATTTATCAGTTAATCCTTAATTTCACAAAAAGCCTTTTCACAATCATTAGACCATTGCCATGGTACATCTTTCCTCAGGAGCCGGTTTAGTGCTTCAGAGTTCATTGCTTGATTTTTAATAAATCGACGAAAAAATGAAGCCAAGCCTATAAAGCCTTTCAGTTGTCTTCTGTTTCTTGGAGTTGGTAAATTTTTTATCCCACTCATCTTCGCTTCTGTTGGAAGAATGCCTTTTGCATTAATCATATGTCCTAAGAATTTAATTCTCTGTAGAGAAAATTGGGATTTTTTTAGATTTGCCGTTATACCAGTTTGTTTGAACACAGCAAAAATCCCCCTAATAAGTTGTACATGTTCCTCCCAAGTTTTAGAGGCAATTAATAGATCGTCCACAAAAATTGTTATCCAGCTACGTAGTTCTGGTCCTAGGGCAAAGTCCAACGCAGAAATAAAAACTCCAGAGCTGATATTGAGACCAAACGGAACGACCTTGAACTGATAGCTTCTCCCTCCATATATAAAAGCAGTATATTTTCTTGAGTCCTTGTCTAACTGGACTTGCCAGAACGAACTTCTCAAATCAATACTGGTTAAATAGGATACATCTTGAAATTTCTGTATTAACTCATCGATGTTCTCCGGATGTGTGCGCACAGGTACTATAATTTTGTTAATTTCCCTTGCTTCTAATACCAATCGAACTTTTCCTCCTGGTTTTGGTACAACAAGCAACGGAGAACAATATGGGCTGTTCGACGGTTCAATAAGATTCCAGTTTAACAATTTTTGTATCTCTTCCTGAACTGGTCGTTTTAATCGCCAGGGAATGGGATAGTGTGTGCGGCAAAATGTCTTATGGGGCTTAATCTGTAATGTACAAACATATCCTCTAATAATTCCGGGCTTTTCATCGAGAACTGACTCATATTTTGTTAATATATTGAATAATCGTTCCCTCTGACTATCCGTTAGGCAATCTGACTCAGCAATCTTCTGTTCGACTGTTTGTCTGAAATCCTCTTCTTGAATAGACTTGATTGGTAGTCAGTACATATTATTATTTTCAGCACAAATCAACTGCACAGCAGCACCACGGAAATATCGCTCATACACTGCCTCCTTTCTCAGTAAGATCAGTGTAACAAATTGATCTTCGATTTTAAAATGCACCTTTCCTTCTACCAAGTCCAACTTGCAATTGCAGGCTTGCAAAGTTCCAATGCCAAGAATACAATCTACTAACAACTTTTCCACTACAAGGAATGTGCATTGTTTAGCTACATTTCCCAATTTTATTTCTATAAGCGTTTGTATCTTGACGTTCCGGGATTTTGCTCCCACTGCACCTAAAACTCGGCAATTTTGTACTGGTAGGACAGGAATTTTCTTAATTTTACTAATTCTGCGAAACAAAGTTCCGGATACTACGTCTGTAGATGAAGCTGTGTCCAATACAACATTGGTTAAAATTCCTCCCACTTCTGTGATGATCTCAGACACAGGAACCCTTTTATCTTCGACTACACAGGCCTCTATGTCTCTCGTCAATTCATCTGTCATTAATTCGCCTTCATTATATCTCAACATTGCCACGGAATTAATTTCGTTTAAAACAGGTTTGCCCCTTTTGTATTCCCTGGCCGACTTTACGGAGCATAAAGCGGCCCTCTTCAGTTTAAATGTCGATTAGTATTTCCTCTTGAATCATCTACTACTTCTGTTATGACTGGTTGTTGCTGATGACTGGTTGTGTTATTTGCTTCAAATCTAGGGTCAGAGTGTCTGTACGCATTATTATTATTTGAAAACTGCTGGTTCTGATAATCTCTTGCATTTCCAAACATTAGGTTGTATCTGCGACCTGTTCGATTGTCTCTGAATCTGCCCCTCGCGGCAATGTTATTGAAATTTCCATTTCCGTTGCAATTGTTTCCGTTGAATCTCTGACTATTGCTAGTATAATAATTATTAAATCCGTTTCCGTTCCGGTTTGCGCTTGGCGCCTCAATCGCTCTCCTCTGCATAACCGGTTGTCTTGGCCGATGTTCATCTTCCTCGATCATATCTATAGTGTCAAGCGTAGTCATGAAAGAGTCAAGGTCATGCTCATTAATATACAGCATTCTATTTTTGATGCTGGCCGGAAGTCGAGATTTTAATATGCCAATCACGTCTTGTAGAGGCATAGGCTTATCCCAATACCGCGATTTGTTTATATATTTCTCAAAGTATTTCTTTAAAGACCCACGTGAAAAGGAAAAAGGTTCCGGGTATAATACCTCCTGCCTTAAACGTTCTTGTACTCCTTCAGACCAGTACTTGGATAAAAATGCTAGTTCAAAATCTTCATATGTGTCCCAAGTTGATATCATATCAGATGCCCATATAGCTCCTGACCCCTGAATATAACCGGTCACGAAACTAACCTTTTGCCACTCCAATTTTTTGGCAATACTCCCCTAAAACTTCTTATAAACACTACGGGATGAGCATTTTTCTTGTCTGAGTTGTAAATCTGGAATTGACGTTGTTTCAGCATTTTCTCTGTTGATTGCAAAAACGAGCGTGTGCATTAATGTCCCTGTCTGTACTTGATCGGGTAAATAATGTAGCTTCATTGATGGATCTTGTTATGGGTTTATTTCCTTGCGTGGACCACAAATCTTCTCGAGATAGATTTAGGGATCTCTCAATGTTTTCTTTCCATTGTTTAGGTTCTTCGCCTAGTTGCTCTTCGGCTTCTCGGAAACCTTTATTAAATAAATTTTCTTCCGAGCTTTCGGCCATAAATTGTATAGCTGCCCTGACCGTATGTTCAATATTGTCTGAACAAATCCTTTGCCTTTCTAAACTTAACTGCGAGAATTTTCCCGCGAGAATGTTTACCTTATGATCAACCTCGTTTTGTCTCTCCTTTATGTTATTTATGGATTTATCCAAATTTTGGATGTCCTTCGGGATTTTGTCTTGTGATTGTCTCAAATCCTGCATATCTGCTGACATCTCATTTACTTGTTGCTTTAATTCATCTTGAACTTCAACTAATACCGGAATTACCGCCATAGAACATTGCATCTGTTCTTGTGCTTGAACTATTTGTGGGATTGACTCGACCTGCTCTTTAATAGTATAAAGCTTAGTAGCAACATACTCAGTTAGCTCCAGGTGTAACTTCTTCGCATTTTCATTACACTGCTGAGTGACTTGCTCAATTTGAGCAGCTAATTTTAATTCTGTCTTTTCATTCTGAATTTTCAATTCTTCCGCAGTTTTATTTAATTTATCATCAAGTTTCTGAAAACTCTCTACTAATTTATTATTTAATTCCGCTTGATTAGCTTCTAATTGCTCCTGGACTTTCACTTGATTGGCTGCTAATTGTTCATTCAATTCCCTTTTAGTTTCTATTTGCGCTTTAGTTAAGTCTGTTACATTTTTGGCTAACAGTGTTAACTGCTGCATGATTACAGTCAATGGGTTTATTTCGTCTTGCTCAGATGACATCGAAGCACTTAAGCTTTGTTGTGGGGCCTGATTAATGCTGCCGCTAGGCACTACTTCAGTTAAGCTAGCGTCTAATGTTTCACTAGCCTCAGAGACGGCTGAGGGCTGTTGTGATTCGCTCTGCTGTTGCATTGCCATTTTATAAGCCACCCTAATAAGAACCATTAATACACCGAAAAACAAATATATAAAGTCACTCGCATCTGAGTTAATAATGTCACTGACCTAAATTTTGCATAATACTCAATTATAATAAACACTTCCTGTCTAAAGTTCAACTCAACATTCACTTAATGAATCTGATTCAAACCGATAGACATTTAAATAGTTATTCTAAATTTCTATCTAAAAAAATTTAATTGTATATTGTCTGGCCTGAACGACGTTCACGTAGGTTTTGGCGAAATTGTGACTTCTGGAACAGGCCTTGTCTTCTTTTCTCTCGTGCACATGCAACATAAAAGTCACACAATGTTTAAGTAATGCTCAAAAATGTGTCCTGTCACAGTGAAGCCAAATTTAATATTTTTTAAAATTTTAAAAAACTTCTCTCACACCGGCCTGATTTAGCTTCACTGATCAGGATAGTAAAAACATGCGTATTTTAAGGGAATTTTCATTGACAAAGCAGGCTTATAACATTCACACAGTTCAATACTGTTCTAACCTGATTAAATCGAGCTTAACTTAAATTCCATAAGGCAGCGAAGCAATTTCGAAGTCTCGGTGCGACGAAAATTGTCAGTCGATCTCCTGGAAACATTTGTAATAATTATTTACTTTCGGTGATCACATGCGGAAGACCGGAGATCTGCTGGTAAGACCGTGTTAGCCTATTTATTTGAAGTAACTGGATATCTTGAGCATACAAAAAGGCAGGTTCGTCCAGTGTAAATCAGACGTTCCCCACTGATCCCGTGCAACACAGCGTAGTAAGCAGACACTGTCAATAATAATAATCCGTTAAATAATACGCGAACACACTTACTTTAGTTTAGTTCATGTATTAAATTCCTTCTCATACAGAATCTCATCAAGATGGCGACTAGCTCAACAATACATACATATACATCCTTCTTTCATGACTCATCGGCAAGAAGTCCCTATTCTTTTCATAAGAGAAAACGTAGATAGCAGAGAAGCTATTCCATGGAGTAAATGGACGCTCCAAGGAATAATTGGGCTTGAAACTACTTTGCATTGATAATCGGTAAGATAAGAAGAGATATTTCGAGATATGTACTGAGTTATATAATTTATAAAATTTCTGAAAATATCGCGGAGATGCCACTGCAAGAGACATTACAATTCTTTGTTGTGGATTGAATATGAGATATAAATTTTACAAAGCTAGTGCTGCAATGAACAATTTTGGCGATATTTTATTTATGTTCTAGGTAATTTACCGGCGGAAGATTGGAAGACATTGAAAATCGTACGACACACCTGCGAGATTTGAGACAAATCAGTATGCGTGATTCATGGTTCCATGATATACCACTCACTTAATTTGAAATCTTCTATGAAACAAGAACCATTTCATAACAGTATGGAATAGTGAACAGTACTGTAGCTATAGACTATTTTCGGTTTATGTAGGAACTATGACAACCCGTAAGAGCGTAAAGTAGAGGAGCGACTACAGTGAACTTGGGACCAAAGCTTTTTGTGTCATGACGAAAATGTGACCGCACAATATATTTAATCTGACTTTGTGATGGAATCCAAGGTAGTTTTTAGTTTATCAAGTAAGATTTACCATTTATTTCATACTGCAGCTGCTGAAAACAGAAACGATGATACACGGCTTAACTGTAATTACGTAATAAATTTAAAAAATCATGTGAGTTAGGGCATTAGGATTTTTTCTGATATGTGTCTACTGGTCACTCATTTAGAAGCCTATTTTCGTGTAGGGGTTGCAGCTGTTGCATAAAATCGTTAAGAAGAAAGATTGGCAAGATCTCAGAAAACAGAACTAGAGAGGTCGATGTTGTTGTTGTTGTGGTCTTCAGTCCTGAGACTGGTTTGATGCAGCTCTCCATGCTACTCTATCCTGTGCAAGCTTCTTCATCTCCCAGTACTTACTGCAACCTACATCGTTCTGAATCTGCTTAGTATATTCATCTCTTGGTCTCCCTCTACGGCTTGTACCCTCCACGCTGCCCTCCAATACTAAATTGGTGATCCCTTGATGCCTCAGAACATGTCCTACCAACCGATCCCTTCTTCTAGTCGAGTTGTGCAGCAAACTACTCTTCTCCCCAATTCTGTTCAATACCTCCTCATTAGTTATGTGATCTACCCATCTAATCTTCAGCATTCTTCTGTAGCACCACATTTCGAAAGCTTCTATTGTCTTCTTGTGCAAACTATTTATCGGTCCATGTTTCACTTCCATACATGGCTACACTCCACACAAATACTTTCAGAAACGACTTCCTGACATGTGTCAGCTTTGAATCTGTAATCAATGTAAACAAATTTCTCTTCTTCAGAAATGCTTTCCTTACCATTGCCAGTATACATTTTATATCCTCCCTACTTCGAACACCATCAGTTATTTTGCTCCCCAAATAGCAAAACTCCTTTACTACTTTAAGTATCTCATTTCCTAATCTAATTCCCTCAGCATCACCCGACTTAATTCGACTACATTGCATTATCCTAGTTTTGCTTTTGTTGATGTCCATCTTATATGCTCCTTTCCGGACACTGTAAATTCCGTTCAACTGCTCTTCCAGGTCCTGTGCTGTGTTTGAAAGAATTACAATGTCATCGGCGAACCTCAAACTTTTTATTTTTTCTCCATAGATTTTAATACCTACTCCGAATTTTTCTTTTGTTTTGTTAACTGCTGGCTCAATATACAGATTGAATAACATCGGGGACAGGCTACAACCCTGTCTCACTCCCTTTCGAACCACTGCTTCACTTTCATGTCCTTCGACTTTTATAACTGCCATTTGCTTTCTGTACAAATTGTAAATAGCCTTTCCCTTCCTGCATTTTACCCCTGCCACCTTTGGAATTTGAAAGAGAGTATTCCAGTCAACATTGTCAAAAGCTTTCTCTAGGTCTACAAATGCTAGAAACGTAGGTTTGCCTTTCCTTAATCTATCTTCTAAGATAAGTCGTAGGGTCAGTATTGCCTCACGTGTTCCAATATTTCTACGGAATCTAAAACTTATATTCCCCGAGGTCGACTTCTACAAGTTTTTCCATTCGTCTGTAAAGAATTCGCGTTTGTATTTTGCAGCTGTGACTTATTAAACTGATAGTTCGGTAGTTTTCACATTTGTCAACACCTGCTTTCTTTGGGATTGGAATTATTATATTCTTCTTGAAGTCTGAGAGTATTTTGCCTGTGTCATACATCTTGCTCACCAGATGGTAGAGTTTTGTCAGGACTGGCTCTCCGAAAGCTGTCAGTAGTTCTAATGGAATGTTGTCTGCTCCCGGGGCCTTGTTTCGATTTAGGTCCTTCAGTGATCTGTCAAACTCTGTACACAATATCATATCTCCCATTTCATCTTCATCTAAATCCTCTTCCACTTCCATCATATTGTCCTCAAGTACATCGCCCTTGTATAGACCCTCTATATACTCCTTCCACCATTCTGCTTTCCCCTCTTAGCTTAGAACTGGGTTTCCATCCGAGCTCTTGATATTCATATTTTCCTGTAGGCAGTAACTATCTTACCCCTAGTGAGATAAGCCTGTACATCCTTGCATTTGTCCTCTAGCCAACCCTGCTTAGCCATTTGGCACTTCCTGTCGATCTCATTTTTGAGAAATTTGTATTCCTTTTTGCCTGCTTTATTTACTACATTTTTATATATTCTCCTTTCATCAATTAAATTCAATATTTCTTCTGTTACGCAAGGATTTCTGCTAGCCCTCGTATTTTAACCTACTTAATCCTCTGCTGCCTTCACTACTTCAGCCCTCAGAGCTACTGTATTTCTTTCCCCCCTTCGTGACAATTGTTGCGTTATGCTCTCCCTGAAATTCTTTACAACCTCTGGTTTAGTCAGTTTATCGAGGTCCAATATCCTTAAGTTCGCACCTTACAGACGTCGATGAGCTCGCAGAAATAGGGGACAATTACTACAATATTTGAAATTTTCTCAACTGCTCAGAAGGAATAGTCGGAAGACGAATTCGAATTCTTTGTCTTAGGGGGCACACAGAGAGAACGCTGTCTACTTGCACAGGAGGGCACAGCGCGAGGCGGCTTGACGAAGCCCGGGAAAAATCCCCTCATTATCCAATGAGGCAACACACAATGGCAATTGGGTGGCTTTATGTGTCAGCTTCATGGTGAAGTGCCCAAAATGTCAGTAACGGTAACACTTAACGTCATATTTGCATCTAAATACGACACTGCTGGGAATTCGGTAAAGTTTGCAATGAAAAATGTGGGTCGCTATGATTTTGCGTTTGATGCAGATTACACAATATTTGCTGCAAATGATCTTTAGCTAAGATATTGAATTTTTCTTTAGACTTGGAAGGAGGTCTCTATCTGTTTCCAGTCTCGGGAAAATGGAATTTATGTAGCACGATCACTTTCAACCGGACGCGTCCGGGAATGAAATATTCTTAACATACCTCATATCTCCTAAACGGTACCATACATCGATGCGAGATTTTGGCAAGTGATAGCATGTAAAGTGGAGAGTACTTTACCATATGGTTAACACAGGGCACATTCTTTTCTACTGCGATATAGCGGAAGCTATAGTGTTTTTTTTTTCAATAAAATACTGTAAAATTTTTAAGAATCTTTAACAACTATTGAAAAGAGAACGTGAAATTTCCAACCATATTTTACAGCAAACCGACACAATGAGGTTTCCCTTAAGTTATTGACCACCCTAGCCGCCTATTTCATTATAATAACACTCAGTTTCACGATTCTGTTGCAATAGGTATTGTAAGGTATGTTTGTGCAGTTTTACCGTATTTTAACAAATAGAGGAAAAGTGAACCTATCAACAAGAGAAATGTAACCGGTCCTCATAACTGACGATGTTTCTTCAAATGAGAAATAGTTGACAATTCAGACAAAAATAAATCGCCAATACTGTTCCAATTCTTTTTTCGCAATTCCGTAACCCACCGCACTATTCATAATGGACGACTGGAACGGAAAATTACCGAAGGATTTTCTCCCTGTTTTTAGTACGACAAATACGAAAATAAATTTGGAGATACGTGTAAAGGTCTTATAGGACCAAATTACTGAAGTCATCGGTCCATAAGATTACACACTACTGAATCTAACTTAAACTACTTTACGCTAAAGACGACACACATCCCCACGCCCGAGGGAGAAATCGAACCTCCGACGGGGGCAACCGCGCGGACCGTGACAAGGCGCCTAAGACCGCACGGCTACCCCGCACGTCAGTATGAAAATAGTTCACAGCAAATTGTGTAAAATCTTTGTGTTCCTACTCCAGTTCAGAGTGAAGCGGCCAGCAGCAGGCTAAGCAGTGCTCCGTGTGTGTGTGTGTGCCATCCACAGGCGTTTTCGGCTGCACTAGACAGCGCGGCGAGTCAGCACTCAGACTGCAGGCTGCCTTCCTGTTCTCTCTCTCTCACCCTTCCTGACCGCAGGTTCAAGAACTGATAATACGGTACTATACAGGGCGTCAGGGGCATCGGGACAGCTGTTGTGATCACTGGTACCTTAATAGGTTCCCTCTTCAATTTGTTTTTTTTTCCCCTTGTGTCCAGCAGTCCTCCCGCAAACACATCACGTAATTTAGTATCTGATGTTTCCTGCACTGTCGTAACTGCGCCATCAAGTGGACTATGCCTGCCGGTGTAGACTTTTCGTATTGTGTCCAGACATCAAGACTTCAATACCTGACCTGCTACCCAGGAGAAAATAAACACTAATGGCTTGCTTTTGCCACACATACTTGGAGTTACTAACAAATCTAAAGACGCACTACTCGTAATACATATGATTATTTGTCTGCAAATGAAGAAAATGCAATGTAATGTTCTTCAGAATACTGTCCCCGGTTATCAACAGAGATATTTACATTTATACCGCTAACATCCTGAATTATAAGATTTGTTTGAGACTAATTATAGGCTTATAAACATTGAGTTTTGTGGTTACAGAAAGCAAGGCAATGATACAAATCTCTTAGCTCACTGCATAATGTAGTAGTTCTTGGAGAAGGTATTAATGTTAACTGCCGTGGAAAACCGCTGCTACTAAACAAGCAAAAAACCATCCGAACAAGCCTTGCAGGCCCAACGGCACCGACCGGCCGCCTTGTCATCCTCAGTCGTTAGGCGTCATCAGATGCGGATATAGAGGGGCTTGTGATCAGTACACCGTTCTCCCGGCCATTTGGTGACCGGTGTCGCTATTTCTCAGTCAAGTAGCTCCTCAATTGGCCTCACAATGGCTGAGTGCACCCCACTTGCCAACAGCACTCGGCAAACCCAGACGGTGATCGAGCCAGGTGCTAGCCAAGCCCGACAGTGCTTAACTTACGTCAACCGACGGGAACCGGCGTTACCACTGCGGTATGGTCACCGGCGGAAAACCACTGCACAAGTAACAAATGTCTGACATAGCCAAACTTCTGCCGGAAGACCACTTAAAAGTCCATACATACTCATCAAATACGAAAACAAAATTTGGCGATAAGAGAAACCATTGTCATTTATTTCATACGTGCCATTTAAAGTAAAACTGGAGCTTCATTTCAAAATTTCTATAAAAAGGTTCTCTTTTATAAGGGTTTTTGTCTTTCTGGTATGGCAATTCAGGCTTTACAAGTATGTCAATAATCACAATCCGGAAATCCATTCTAGATACTAGTGTAGAAAACTCAATCCGGAATTACCGGCACGCTTATTGCTACCTAGTTACTAAGCGTAGCTCGGAGCGATCTTCCGCTATAAACACTGCTTTAGGAGTTCTGTTGACACTTTTCGCCGCTGCGATGACATTGTTCCTCTTGTCATTTAACGCAGCTTAAAGACAATCGTCCCTAACCAATCATCGCTCCTGCGTAGAGACTATCTGTTTTGGACTGCACATAAATTGGAGAAAAAAGTCATAATATATAGAGCCATACTGAGAGCGACCCCGCATAACTATGGCGGCTCAGTCGTGACCATTAGCTTTAGGAGGGGGAGAAGATCAGCGTTTAATGTCATTACTGGTCATTATAGAAGGAACACAAGTTCGGATTAGGAAAGGATAGGGAAGGAAATTGGCCGTGCCCTTTCCGAGGAACCATCCTGGAATCTGCCTGAAGCGTTTTAGGAAAAGCGTGGGAAACCTAAATCAGAATGGCTGGACGCGGGTTTGAACTGTCGCTCTCCCGAATGCGAGCCCATTGGACTTAGCTGGGATCGCAATTTTAGGTTTTGCACTGTCATAGTTAACCGTCATAAAAAAGGTATGAAACGAATGTAATTACACGAACTATTAAAATCAACACGGACAACTCATAGTAAAGTACGAAGGCAATACAGAAATGCTGGAACACCAAAAACGTAAGCCTAATACAGTATAGGAAAAGTTTTGGCATTCAAAACAGAATAGAGTCGTTACGGAATGGATAAAAACAGATCCTGTATGGTTTTCCGTGGAGTATTATACCACTCTCCCTGCAAAATAGTGGCAAGTTCAGGTAATGATAACAGAGTGACAGCCATCACACACCATTCTCTCCAAACTAGCCCACACAGACTCAATAATATAGACATATGGTGACTATGGAGCACAGACGACATGTAAAAATTTATCCTCGTGATCACAAAACGAATTCTACACGTTGCGAGCTGCGTGAATAGGGGACCTGTAATCTTGGAACATCGATCTAGGGGAACAAACATTATACCATGGGATGGATCTGATCAGCCAGAATGGTCATATAAGCCTTGGCGGTAAGGTCAGCTTTCAGAGTATGCATGGAACCACTGAAAACAACGATATGGCTTCCAAATCATCACCGAACTTCTGTTTCACTATTGGGACGTAAACTCGGCCAGAAGCTGGAAACAGTGTCAAACAAGAATCATCCGACCCAATCATATTCATCGATTCTTTCACTGCCCAGGTTTAATGGCTTCAGAGCCATGTTTTCCAGTTACAGTATCTACATCACTGGAGTGGTTTTGGAATCCGGCAATTCCCTGTTCGTGGTGTTTGGTGCTGACAGGTTCGCGAGTGCGACATTCAGATCTGCAGCGACTTCCACAGCTACCGTCTTTACTCTCAAACCTGACGGATGTTGCTTTCACTGCCAATAAATAACCATCGCATCTTACCAAGCCTGGTTCAAAGCCTTTAAATGTAAGGTCACTTTCGTTGCTTTTTTATATTCGATCAGATTTTCAGCTGTCCTCTGAGGACTGAGTGGACCTTCTTGGAGACTCCACCAGAGAAACATTGGAGGTGTTCGTTTGGAGTCGGCGTTACTAGGCAAAAACTCTAACCCCCAGACCATCTACATCTGCACGCAGTCAGATAGCTGTAGTTACTATTATGACTTTAGACGACTAGATAGGTCGAGCATCATGAGAAAAACGTGTATGATTACAACTGGAGGAGAGATAGGTGGGCAGAAGAGAAAACAGAAAATATAATACAATCAGTCGACGTGAATTAAAACAAAGAGTCGGCATTATCATATTAGCTGAAACAGCAGGCGACTAAATGATATGCATAACACTGGAAAATAACCACATAATCCGGGAACGAACACAACGCAAAAGAATTAAAGGGCAACTTTTTTGAAACCCCTTAAGTTTCCCCTACTGTGAACCAGAAGTTCGAAATTTGATTCGACGGTGCCTGCCACTTTCTTCTGTGACGTCAAAAAAGAGTAGCATCATGTGACGTCACCTTCGGGTTCGACAACGCTTCAAAGACCACGAAGTCGAAATACGTGAGAATGATCAAAGCTGAGAAGTTCATGTAAGCTGTTAGGTGAGTCACAGATCTCACATAGACACCGAATTTCTCCACAATTCTACCCAATACCACAATGGGGAGGTCCTCCTTTCGATACCTCTGCGATGAAGGTCAGAACTGCGATTCTCAGCTTTGAAATCACGCAGTTTTCTTAAGGGTATACACTACCACTCAGAATCCATAAGAAAAGGCTGCAGGAAGTAGCATAATGGGCGTCAATGAAACCACCCCTTCCCTTGGGGTGATCTTTTACGCACATTTTGCGGTCGGAAACGAGAATTTGCAGTGTTGGGTGAAAGAGGACAACGTTCTTGATAACCACAGACACAGCGGGCAACCCCCGACGATTTGTGTACTCTCTAAGGATATAACGTGGGCGCAGCGACACTGAACATGATCTCACCCCTTTAGAGCATAGCGCGACCGCAGTTCTTACCATGGTATAAAGCCTGAAACCACCAAGGACCATTCAAAACCATTCGACGGAACTTCAGCGTGATCCGAAGTAGCAGAGGGTGTTTCTTAGTCCTCCATTTCGCAAACTCTTGTGACGTGAAAATTGGAGAAGAGGGGTATTGACACATTCTTAAATAAAATGGCAAAGAGTCTTTCTAAGATCCTCCAGTTTGGCAGCACCCGTGGTGCCATCTGTGCACCTTTGCTGAGTACTTTAAAAATGCACATGTAGAGGTGTATGTGGTCAGGCAACCCCTTTGACACCGTACAGCTGGGTGGTGCTACACTACTTGCCAGCATGCAGAATCTGAGGTGTGTCACAGGTGTTGCGTGCCAGCAGGCGCCCAGGAACAGGTCAATAATTGTCTCTGGACAAATACACTTTTAAAGTGCTCAACAGAGGTGCAAATATTTCACCGAGGGTTTTATCGAGCTGGAAGGTCTTAGAGGAAACCTCTGTGGGGCGGCGGGTGGGGAAAATATGTTGCTGTTATATAAATATTTGTAGAATGTAGAAACACTTCCCAGCCGATGCACCATATGTGGGGCGGCAGGTAGAAATTTGTGTTGCTGTTATATAAAATTTGTTTGAATGTAGAAACACTGCATTTCTTGCCGTTTTAACCATATATGCGGCGGTGGGTGGAATTATTGTTGTTAAATGTTCCTATTATTTATGACTGCTGTTTGCCGTTCTCAACACTGGCTCTCTAACTACAATATTGGCAACCAGAAAGTGATTAGCAAAACGTGCAGCCTGTAATTAGCATTCCTAGAGCCCACTTCATCTGAGAATACACTTATAGTTACAGCTTATAGCTCTGATGAATTGGGAGATTGTCTGGGATTTATAGTCAAAAAACGGTCGTGAAAAAAAAAGTCCTGTATTCTAAAAGTCACAGATGAAAACAAAAGAATCCACACAATCTAACTAACAGAGCAGTTCAGAGTCTAATGCGCTGATGCAACTATAAATGTCCAAATTAAATGTTTAAATGAATGCTCGCCATAATTTGATGATAATGTTTCATCAAACGCCACGCTAAATAATGGTAGAATGTTTCTCCCGCGGCAGCACGTGAAAATACGACAATACGCAAACTGAAGCTAGATAGTGAAAATCATCCCAGAATTAACACTTCACTCGAAAATGATTTCATGGTTACGCGTATTTCAAGTAACTTAATACGGCATCCGAGGCCGTTTATAGCAATGATACCGACGCGACGCGACTCCCGACACAGATGGTGTGTTATTCAGCGTCTGGAGAGAAGTGGGGCCTTGCTTCCTCGTGCAGCGTTCTTATATATAAAGCCGCGGTGCGGACGGCTAAGGGAACGCCTGATCAAATCGGCTCTCCCGACTAGCCGCTGGGCTAGTAATGCACCACATTAGGTTACCATATAAATCATAGCTTCTTTTGCTGATGGCCGATGAAGCTCTCAATTTAAATGTGCATTCAGCACACACGTAAGTAATCATAATAAAATTTTGATGTGGCTGAGTTAAATCTTTTGGGCGAGAGAATTATTTTAATTACACTGCACGCAGTAGATCAGCTCTGAACTGGCCCTTTGGAGATACGCTATCGCTATGGTTTTATAGGTATTCAAATTAAACTTCTCACATCCTTATGGTGATAGCGGATCTCCATTCTACTTAAATATAAACATCCTAGCCTTATTTATTAGCCTACTTAATCTATCTTGCTTCCTTAAGTTTTAAGACGAAAACCAGAAAATCACGAATTTCCACTAAAATCTTAATTTGTGAGATCCAGAAGACTGTTTTTATTAAATAATTATGAAAAAGGAATCTAATTATAAATTTTGAATTCTCTAGCTCTTTTCTGTTGCGCCAATGATTTTTACAGAAAAACGTCCAAATTTCGAAAATGGCTAAAGTTATCGAACTGATATTCAACACGTATTAATTTAGTATTACTCCTGACATGCTAGAAACATTTTAGGTTATTTGCTTGATTTCTAAAGTATTGCGCAACATTTATGACGTCAGAGCTAGTTACAGTGGACTAGGCTGGCACACAATGGAAAGACTGATGTGAATTTACTACGGCGTGAGTAGGCTGCTTCCCTACACCTCTTATTCATGCACGTGGTAATTCTGCACGCCATCTGTGATCAGGCTGTAGAAGCGTACGAAACAAAAGGGCAGAAAAGACATAAACACCCTTTGCTATGTCAAATCACTTTCAAATCTTGTCGAATAATTTTGAATGGTGTCCAGTGGTTCCACCATCTATATAATAGTAGGATCAGTAGTCGTGCTACACTACAACAGGGATCAAATCACTTTCAATGGGGCTGCAGGCCCAGTCGCACTGGAAACTGTTGTTTTCGATCCCGAAAGATGTGGTTTCATTAGCACCGTTTATGCCACCTACTGAGGCTTTTTCTTGTTGATTCTGAGCAGCGGCGTGTCTGGAATGTTTTAGTTGACCACCGATAGGAAGACCGCGTGATTTCAACCTTGGGCGTCGCGGTTCTGATCTCCATCGCAGAGCTGGTGACAAGAGAGGTGAGACGTGCGTAAGGGTGTCTGTGTCAACCTTCCCATCGAGAGTCACGTTATGGTAGCGGCGGGCAGAATTTCGTTGAAACTTGGTGTCAATGTGACGTCATGAGCTCACCTTACACCTCACGTCAATTTATGAGCTCAGGGACCTGTTATCCATATGTGTCGTCACCTTGCTTATTTGAAGCGTCGACGAACCCGAAGGTGACGTAGCAGGACGCCAAGATTTTGCATCATCAGAGAGAATAGTTGTAGGCACGGTTAGGCAAAATTTCCAACGTCTGTGTCGCAATGAGGAAAATGTCGGCTTTTCAAAAATGTGACGCTTTAATTCTTTCGCACAGTGTAGTTTTATGGAGCCCAACAACGATGGATCCTCCCAACAAGGAGTGACCATTGTATTAGGAAGTTTTTATAGACCACCAGCATCCACAACAAAGATCGCAGAACGTTTCAGGGAGTTACTGAGAAAGCAGAGAATTTAGCTCAGTCGTTTTAAACGTAGACACTGCCCCGCTAACAAGCAGAAATTATGCGAAATGAGAGCAGCTGTCAAAAGTTCAATGAGAGATTCTTTTAAACAATTTGGAAGCTAAATTTTATCTCCAAATTCTAAACATAAACACAAAAAATTTTGGTCGTACGTAAAATCTATGAACACCAAAAATTATTCAATACCTTCTCTTGTTGACAATACGGGTAATGTAACGGATGATGATAAATAGAAGGCCGAAATTCTAAACCTGTCTTTCAAAAACTCGTTTGCGGTAGACGACTGCAGCACTATTCCCGCTTTCAGTTGACTATTCTACAAATACAGAACCATTCTTATCATGCATCTGTCAGAGGTAATTGGAACAGCGGGAAGTTCCACGGGACTGGAAGAAGGCCCAGGTCATAGCATTCTATAAAAATGGTAGAAAATTGGATGCACATAATTACCGGCCAATTTCACTGACATCGATTTGTTTTAGATTGTGAAGCATATTTTGTGTTCAGACATAATGACCTTTCTAGACGCTGAGAAGTTCATCTACAGAAACCAGAACGGTTTTAGGAAACAGCGGTCATGCGAGACACAGCTGGCCCTCTTTGTGCATGATATACAACAGGTTCTAGATACCGGAACCCAGGTTGTTGCTATATTTCTCGACTTTTGAAAGGCGTTCAGCTCAGTTCCGCACTGTCGCTTGCTCTAAAAAGTGCGCGCTTATGGTCTATCCGATGACATATGCGGTAGGATAGAAGGTTTTCTAACAGACAGGGAGCAGTATGTCGTTCTGAACGGGGTGACATCGACAGAAACAAGGGTAACATCGGGTTTGCCCCACGGCAGCGTAATAGATACACTACTTTTTACGATTTACATAAACTATCAAGTTGATTGTATTGACAGCGGTATTAGACTGTTTGCCGTTGATGTTGTAGTCTACAGGAAAATAGTATCACACGAAAGTTGTGAACAAATCAATGAGGATTTGCAGAAAATTAATGCGTGGTGTAATGACTGGCAGTTATCTCTCAATATTAGTAAGTGTAACCTACTGCCTATAACAAAGCGAAAATCCCCATTAATGTGCTAGTATAACATAAATGCCCAACCCTTAGAAGCGGTAACATCCTTCAAGTATCTGGGTGTGACTATTTGAAATGATCTCAAATGGAACGATCAGATTACACAAATAAAGAGTAAGGCGAACGCTAGATTGCGGATTATAGGTAGAATCCAGAAGTGATGCAGTCCTTCAACAAAGGAAATTTCTTACAATACTTAAGTTCGTCCAGTCGTAGAGTATTGTTCGTCTATGTGGGACCCTTACCAGTTGGGTTTGATTCAAGAGGTTGAGACGGTACAAAGAAGAGCGGCGAGATTCGTGACTGGTTCATTTATCGATCGCGACAGCGTTACAAATCTCACAGAAAGTTTGAAGTGGGACACACTTGCAAATAGACGATTCGCTAAACGGGACTGCTCACTAAATTCGAATATCCGATCTTCGTCGAGGATGTAGAGCATATATTATTACCACCTACTTTCAAATCGCGCAATGATGACCATTCAAAGATAAGGGAAATTAGAGCTCGTACTGAGGCGTTCAAACAGTCGTTTTTCGCTCGCGCGATCCGTGAGTGGAACAGGGGGGGGATATGACTTTGGCGCGAATTGTGTCCTACGCTATACACCGCTTGATGTAGATGTAGAAGCATAGTGAGTAGCGAAGGTAATGTTTCTCTCACTTCATCCAGTGGGTCGTACAGTCGAGTAGCGTGTGACGACGCTTCAATTGTGAGAGTTGTGGCGTGTGTGCTGTTATTGTGTTACCTCCCTGTTTTTCGTGCGTAAACCGTACGGTGTTGTCACGTCAAACAGATAACCAGTACACCCTTCTGAGTAATACGTGCTGAAGCCTTAGAGTTCCTGGCCTTGCTGGAAAGAACCAGCAACAGTTTGATATTACCCATTTACTCAGTCCTAGATAGGACACTAACATTCAAAGAACACCTGACGAAAACTGCAGCGAAACTTAAAACACGCAACAACATATTGCAGAAGCTCTGTGACACCACTTGGGGGCTCCACAGCATCTACCTTAAGAACATCCGCACTTGGCTTGGTGTATCCAGTGGCAGAACACTGTGCCCCAGTGTGGCTCAACAGCAAACACACACACACATGGTAGATAGCCAACTTAATGCAACAAAGCGTATTATATCAGGCACAATAAGGTGTGTGGCTGCCCATTCTCAGTAACATAGCCCCCCTAACCTGCGCCGAGAACACGCTCTGGCTAGAGAATTTCGAAAAATCATGACCAACCCTCAATTAAAAATCCATGAAGATACTCACGACATCCAAGGAAACCGACTTCGGTCTAGGCATCCTCCACTAAAGATCGCACAGGCTCTGCATCAAACCAACTTTAAAATAAATGACTGATGGAAAGAGGAATGGGAGAGCAGAACAGCAGTAAACTGCCACAGTATGCCATGCATCTTTAGTAAACCAAAAGGATTTGATTGCCCTCGCAAAGTTTGGTCAACTTTTAATCGCATCAGAACCAACTGTGGGAGATGCGCCGACTCCTCACACAGATGGGGTAAACTTCCTTCGGCCGCTTGCGACTGTGGCGCTGAGAGACAGACGGTCAAACACATCGTGCAGGAATTCCCACTAAGGGCATACCAGGGTGACCCACGGGATTTCCTAATGGCGACCCAAGAGGCAATCGACTATTTATTATCTAAGCTGGACGTCTGCTTGTGATTGCTCTTCTGTGAGTGTAAATTTACAATTGGCGGTGTTCTTATATACAAACTGTTATTTATTGCTCTGTTTATACATATGTAATTTTTCTTAAATCGTGTTGTTTCCGTAATTTTTACTGTGATGTTATGAGCCATACGCTAAATAAATAAATTTACTCAGTATATTACACCCTGACACTAATAAACTTGGATCGTCGTTGTTGCAGCTTTTCCAGTCCGTGCAAATAAGTCATGTGGTCGACCGCGAAACCAGCTCCCTGCAGCCTCTTGACCTCATCAGTATCCTGGAAACGGTTACCTTTCAGGTGTTTCTTCAAGTTCAGAAACAGATAACAGTCGTCATACGGAGATAGGTGTGGTGAACAGGGAGGATGGCTGACCAGTTGGAAGACCAGGCTGGCAGCCGCAACGCTGGACGCGTGTGCATGTATGCTGTCAGGCCACAATACAATCCCTTTGGTCAGCTTTCCTCGGCGTTTAATCCTAATTGCTTCCGATTACAGTAGATCGTTGAGATAAGTAGTCTACCAACAGAATGCCGTCTTTGTCCCGGAAAACAGACATCACTTTTTGGCCGATTTCTATGTACGGAGCCTCATCGCCCGTGGTGACTTCATGTTGGGATACTCTTTTGATTTTCCCTTAATTTCAGGATCATAAATGTGAAGCTAAGTTTTTTCCTCGGTCATTAACTTAGCCAAAGAGGTCTCTGGAGCTTCAAAATGCTGGAAAATAGTTTCCGACCTGTCGACGGTTTCCTTCCGTTGATCGCAGGTCAAACATTTCGGCACCCATTTCGCTGAAAGCTTGCGCATTGGTAGGATTGTTGTGATAATGAAACCAACGCGCTCCCGAGAGATGTCAAGTACATCGGCTATCTTACTGGTGAATATTCATCGGTCGTGAAGAATCACCTCATGGGCAGCATGGAATGATGCATCATCTGCTGCGGTTTGATAAACACAACTGCGGGCCTCCTCTTCAACAGGAAAACGGCCGTTCTTTAAAAGGGATACCCAACTTTTCACAGTGCTGTAGGAAGCAGATTTCTCTCCCAGTGATTGTGACACATGAATGCGGATGCCAGTTGCGCACTTCCCCTTGAGCAACAGAAACTTCATGATGGGCCGTATTTCCAATGACAAGAAGTATACATATAACTCTGCTAGACTTCAGGAAGAATATAATAACTCCAATCCCAAACAAAGCAGGTGTTGACAGATGTGAAAATTATCGAACTGTCAGTTTAATAAGTCACAGCTGAAAATACTAACGCGAATTCTTTACAGGCGACTGGAAAAACTGGTAGAAGCTGACCTCGGGGAAGATCAGTTTGGATTCCGTAGAAATGTTGGAAGACGTGAGGCAATACTGACCCTACGACTTATCTTAGAAACGTACATTTCTAGCATTTGTAGACTTAGAGAAAGCTTTTGACAATGTTGACTGGAATACTCTCTTTCATATTCTGAAGGCGGCAGGGGTAAAATACAGGGAGCGAAAGGCTATTTACAATTTGTACAGAAACCAGATGGCAGTTACATGAGCCGGGGGGGGGGGGGGGGGGGGGCATGACAGGGAAGCAGTGGTTGGGAAGGGAGTAAGACAGGGTTGTAGCCTCTCCCCGATGTTGTTCAATCTGTATATTGAGCAAGCAGTAAAGGAAACAAAAGAAAAATTCGGAGTAGGTATTAAAATCCATGGAGAAGAAATAAAAACTTTGAGGTTCGCCGACGACATTGTAATTCTGTCAGAGACAAAATGGTTCAAATGGCTCTGAGCACTATTGGACTTAACATCTATGGTCATCAGTCGTGTAGAATTTAGAACTACTTAAACCTAAATAACATAAGGACATCCCACAACACCTAGTCATCACGAGGCAGGGAAAATCGCTGACCCCTCCGGGAATCGAACCCGGGAACCCGGGCGCGAGAAGCGAGAACGCTATCGCACGACCACGAGCTGCGGACTGTCAGAGACAGCAAAGGACTTGGAAGAGCATTTGAACGGAATGGACAGTGTCTTGGAAGGAGGATATAAGATGAACATCAACAAAAGCAAAACGAGGATAATGGAATGTAGTCGAATTAAATCGGGTGATGCTGCGGGAATTAGATTAGGAAATGAGACGCTTAAAGTAGTAAATGAGTTCTGCTATTTGGGGAGCAAAATAGCTGATGATGGTTGTAGTAGGGAGGATTTAAAATGTAGACTGGCAATGGCAAGGAAAGCGTTTCTGATGAAGAGAAATTTGTTAACATCGAGTAGAGATTTAAGTGTCAGGAAGTCATTTCTGAGAGTATTTGTATGGAATGTGAATCACGGACGACAAATAAAATAGTTTGGACAAGAAGAGAATAGAAGCTTTCGAAATGTGGTGCTACGGAAGAATGCTGAAGATTTGATGGGTAGATCACATAACTAATGACGAGGTATTGAACAGAATAGGGGAGAAGAGAAATTTGTGGCACAACTTGACTGGAAGAAGGGATCGGTTGGTAGGGTATGTTCTGAGGCATCAAGGGATCACCAAGTTAGTATTGGAGCGCAGAGTGCAGGGTAAAAATCGTAGACGGAAACCAAGAGATGAATACACTAAACAGATTCAGAAGGATTCAAGTTGCAGTAGGTACTGGGAGATGAAGAAGCTTGCACAGGATAGAGTAGCATGGACAGTTGCATCAAACCAGTCTCTGGACTGAAGACCACAACAACAACGACATCTTGGCTGTTACCTCCAACAGTAGGAACTGATGGTTAGCGAATATCTAATATTAAGATTTCGAACTTTCAAATGAGCCCCGCTTCTCATTTTTTATTTTATTTTTAATTTTTCAAATTCAATTATAAGGCAACAAAGGCAGTAACTATCTAGCACCTCCTCATAATTGGGAGGGCTGTTGACATCATCTATGAATTGAGCGTGATTTCCAGTGGAAGAACTTGAAAGCACGACCAAGTGTGAACGAAGAAGTGATATAGAGCAATAATAAATTGTGGTATCGTAGGACCGAGGTGTTTGGGATTCTTGAGCAGGAGGATTCTGGGTTCTCAGTGGACGTGCTTCTCTTTGCCAAATTACGGGACTCGCTCGCCGTAAACTGTGTCTCGGACGCTGCTTGGCACAGGCAGAAGGAGTCGCTCTACTGTTCCGGCCTGTCCTGCAGTCGTACGGAAAGCCGCGACCCACAAAAACGAGCACTGCGCTTTGCCATTTCGCCGCGCCCTTCGTCGCCTGGCTTAATCCACTTGGCGGAAGTACAGCGCAACACGCAAGGGAGATGCCTCTTCAATTCAGGAGACTATGTTGGCTCAGAAATTCATTCTTAATAGAACGGAGCAAACAGTTCATCCTCTTTTCCAAAATCTTAACTGCTTCATTGAGGACAATGAGTGTGTCAGTAGGATTCCAAGGAGGATTGTACCCATCATAGTTCAAAGTTTTAGGCAGCAAAGATGTGTGATAGCCTTCGTCCTAAAAGACTCTCTGTCTCCTGCACTTAATTCAGAATATGGCGTAGTAAACTCCCACCCTATAATCTTCCATCAGTCCAGAGAGTCGTATTGAACCTTCACCACTTCTACTTGCGTTTCCCATTTGATTGCATCAATATGGTCTTCATCGGTCAAAATATTCACTAACGGCTCCAAAACAAAGAGGGCACCGGCTTTGCTTACTTCTACTTAGATCCACTATCTACAGGTACCTGTATATTTAAGCTACCGACGGAAGCCAGCGTCTTCACTGCCCAAGTCCTTGAAATTAAGGAAGGCAAATCAGTTCAACGACATCCTCATTGTCACGGATTCGAGGAGTGCACTGGAAAACCTGAAAAAGCAGCACTGTGGCTCCAACTTTAATCGTCATATACTCGATGCAATTAAGTTGCTCTATCAGTGTCAAAGTCTACATAAACGTGTCCAGTTATTAAGGATCAAGGGACACTGTGGTATCTCATGTAACAACATGGCGGACCACTTGGTTATATGAAATGTGACTGATGGCCAACCTGCCTTCCACATACAAATTTAGTTGCTGGTGTGAAGAAGAAGGTTCATCAAGAATGGTCACATACGTGGGAGATCTCACAACAGTTCAAAGGAGAAATTACGCCGCAATACGGCCAAGTATTTTGCGGAAAACCTCGTTCTCCCAAATCAAGCTATCTAGACGCCATTCCACGACCATAACGCATATCCAGCCGGGTCGCGGCTGTCACCCTTCACATCATTATAGGATGAAACTTCAGTCATCTCCATTCTGCGAAGACTACCCAACTGAAATTGCAGGCCTCAATCACGCGATACTACGATTTTCGTGCTATAAAAAGACAACGCTGCAAGTTTCTTAAGGCATTGTTCAGAGCAGAAATTCCTCATCCTACATCTGCGACGGAGCTGTTTCGACAGCTGACCGCAACGAACTATATCAGCTTTGCCCAGTTTCTGCAAGAAACGGATATCCAGTTATAAGTCAGACTCAAAGGTTCCAGCCTAACAAGTTGTGATATGTGGACTGTGTTGAATGCTTGGATGTACATACTGTACCGTGAAGTTCACCTGGAATTGATGTAATTTCTGATATGTATGTTGTGTATGTGGTACTGTATACCAAATACCAAATCTGCATTTATTCAATTCTCTGGCAAATGGTTAATACCAAAGGCCATATATACAGGGTGTTACAAAAAGGTACGGCCAAACTTTCAGGAAACATTCCTCACACAGAAAGAAAATATGTTATGTGGACATGTGTCCGGAAACACTTACTTTCCATGTTAGAGCTCATTTTATTACTTCTCTTCAAATCACATTAATCATGGAATGGAAACACTCAGCAACAGAACGTACCATCGTGACTTCAAACACTTTGATACAGGAAATGGTCAAAATGTCCTCCGTTAGCGAGGATACACGCATCCACACTCCGTCGCATGGAATCCCTGATGCGCTGATGCAGCCCTGGAGAACGGCGTATTGTATCACAGCCGTCCACAATACGAGCACCAAGAGTCTCTACATTTGGTACCGGGGTTGCGTAGACAAGAGCTCTCAAACGCCCCCCATAAATGAAAGTCAAAAGGGTTGAGGTCAGGAGAGCGTGGAGGTCATGGAATTGGTCCGCCTCTACCAATCCATCGGTCACCGAATCTGTTGTTGAGAAGCGTACGAACACTTTGACTGAAATGTGCAGGAGCTCCATCGCGCATGAACCACATGTTGTCTCGTACTTGTAAAGGCACATGTTCTAGCAGCAAAGATAGAGTATCCCGTATGAAATCATGGTAACGTGCTCCATTGAGCGTAGGTGGACGAAACTAAAATGAGCTGTAACATGGAAATTAAGCGTTTCCGGACACTTGTCCACATAACATCTTTTCTTTATTTGTGCGTGAGGAATGTTTCCTGAAAGTTTGGCCGTACCTTTTTGTAACACCCTGTATACACACACATAAAGTGTACAACACAGTTAACGACAGACACCATCCCGAGTAGTGCTCTGAGGTTCGACTTAGCGAGTATCTAGAAAATAATAGAAATCGGCGAATGGTTGAGAGAGGTGACACAGTTACAACACAAAACATGACTGGGGTACTAATGAGATTGCAGAGAATGTCAGACACATTCGGACAACAGAAAGGTTATAATGGAATTGGATGGTTATCAATTAAGCTTTCGGGAAGGCAAGGGCACCAGAGAGGCTGTTCTGACGTTTCGGTTGACAATATAAGCAAGACTAAAGAAAATGTTTTGTAGCCAAAAGAGTGCCCAATAATATGGTGTATTGGAACCCTGAATAAATCAACCTGTTATCTGGAAAAATGTGTTGCATTACCTATTGAACGCCGCTCGTACAACCTATCTTTCCAAATACGCCATGGAGCAGTCCATAACCGTTGACATCATATGGCAAAACATTTAAAATCGTATGTAGAGCATTTTCTGGGGAGGCTTTTTAAAGCAGAGAACATCTACATCTACATCTAAATCTACATCCATACTCCGCAAGCCACCTGACGGTGTGTGGCGGAGGGTACCCTGAGTACCTCTATCGGTTCTCCCTTCTATTCCAGTCTCGTATTGTTCGTGGAAAGAAGGGTTGTCGGTATGCTTCTGTGTGGGCTCTAATCTCTCTGATTTTATCCTCATGGTCTCTTCGCGAGATATACGTAGGAGGGAGCAAATACTGCTTGACTCTTCGGTGAAGGTATGTTCTCGAAACTTTAACAAAAGCCCGTACCGAGCTACAGAGCGTCTCTCCTGCAGAGTCTTCCACTGGAGTTTATCTACCATCTCCGTAACGCTTTCGCGATTACTAAATGATCCTGTAACGAAGCGCGCTACTCTCCGTTGGATCTTCTCTCTATCTCTTCTGTCAACCCTATCTGGTACGGATCCCACACTGCTGAGCAGTATTCAAGCAATGGGCGAACAAGCGTACTGTAACCTACTTCCTTTGTTTTCGGATTGCATTTCCTTAGGATTCTTCCAATGAATCTCAGTCTGGCAATCTGCTTTACCGACGATCAACCTTATATGATCATTCCATTTTAAATCACTCCTAATGCGTACTCCCAGATAATTTATGGAATTAACTGCTTCCAGTTGCTGACCTGCTATTTTGTAGCTAAATGATAAGGGATCTATCTTTCTATGTATTCGCAGCACATTACACTTGTCTACATTGAGATTCAATTGCCATTCGCTGCACCATGCGTCAATTCGCTGCAGATCCTCCTGCATTTCAGTACAATTTTCCATTGTTACAACCTCTCGATACACCACAGCATCATCTGCAAAAAGCCTCAGTGAACTTCCGATGTCATCCACCAGGTCATTTATGTATATTGTGAAGAGCAACGGTCCTATGACACTTACCTGCGGCACACCTGAAATCACTCCTACTTCGGAAGACTTCTCTCCATTGAGAATGACATGCTGCGTTCTGTTATCTAGGAACTCCTCAATCCAATCACACAATTGGTCTGATAGTCCATATGCTCTTACTTTGTTCATTAAACGACTGTGGGGAACTGTATCGAACGCCTTGCGGAAGTCAAGAAACACGACATCTACCTGGGAACCCGTGTCTATGGCCCTCTGAGTCTCGTGGACGAATAGCGCGAGCTGGGTTTCACACGACCGTCTTTTTCGAAATCCATGCTGATTCCTACACAGTAAATTTCTAGTCTCCAGAAAAGTCATTATACTCGAACATAATACGTATTCCAAAATTCTACAACTGATCTTAGAGATATAGGTCTATGGTTCTGCACATCTGTTCGACGTCCCTTCTTGAAAACGGGGATGACCTGTGCCCTTTTCCAATCCTTTGGAACGCTACGCTCTTCTAGAGACCTACGGCACACCGCTGCAAGAAGAGGGGCAGGTTCCTTCGCGTACTCTGTGTAAAATTGAACTAGTATCCCATCAGGTCCAGCGGCCTTTCCTCTTTTGAGCGATTTTAATTGTCTCTCTATCCCTCTGACGTCTATTTCGATATCTACCATTTTGTCATCTGTGCGAAAATCTAGAGAAGGAACTACAGTGCAGTCTCCCTCTGTGAAACAGCTTTGGAAAAAGACATTTAGTATACGTAATTTCAGTAGGCTAGCGTTCTAGTCAAGAGGAGACCATATGTGATGCTTACCTGCTGCCGTGTGGTTAGATGCTTACGAGTAATGATGTAATTTGGCAGCAGCACTTCGCAGTGTGACATCACACCGCTCTCCCTGCCGTTGTTATCTTTGCAGACCCTGAAACAGCTGCTTTCCATCCGACCCGTTTGACCCGGCGAGGCTCTGCATTCCACCTCTCCCAGAAAGGAACAGTCCTTGAGAAGAACGAGACTTTTAATACGTGTCATCTGAAAAGTATTCAGAATGACCGACCTCTCAATTTCAGAACAGGGAGATTCCGCCACAGACAGGCAACAGAAATTTATACACAATAATAATTTCAACACAATAGAAATTGTTGTTACAATAATGTTTCTTTCGCAGATGAATTTTAACTTTTTAATTTAAATGTTTTTCAGTTTTACTATAGAAATTTTTCTCGCTCCAAGATTACTGTAGGTCGTTGCAACTTCTTCAACTCTCTCTCTCTCTCTCTCTCTCTCTCTCTCTCTCTCTCTCTCTTTCTCGTGTTATTATTTGAGTAAGTTTTCACAATGATCCGGTTACGTACATACATACATACATTAATCCTTGTTCCATAGGTCATGAATACGACATTTCGTAATGATGTGAAACGTGTCAGTTTCACATAAGTTTTCTTCACATAAAATAATTTTTTTTTACAGCTACCACTTATTGATGGTTTATTTAAGCAGTTGGACTAGAAGTTATTCACTCAACTCCTAAATACACTGTAATCACTACATAAATAAATAGAGAATTTGATACGTTTTTGTTAGAGCACACGAAACAGTCATAATCAGTAGTTGTAAAGTATAATACGACAGCCTTTAGCCACAACGGGCATAAACATAACGATTGCAGTATTTAAACTCAAGACTTCGATGAGCGAATTACAAGTTCTTAGTAACAATTTCATCTGAAAATTATTTCATGTCATAAATACACTTCATCCTCTGGAATACCATGAAAGACGGGCATAATTACACTCCTGGAAATTGAAATAAGAACACCGTGAATTCATTGTCCCAGGAAGGGGAAACTTTATTGACACATTCCTGGGGTCAGATACATCACATGATCACACTGACAGAACCACAGGCACATAGACACAGGCAACAGAGCATGCACAATGTCGGCACTAGTACAGTGTATATCCACCTTTCGCAGCAATACAGGCTGCTATTCTCCCATGGAGACGATCGTAGAGATGCTGGATGTAGTCCTGTGGAACGGCTTGCCATGCCATTTCCACCTGGCGCCTCAGTTGGACCAGCGTTCGTGCTGGACGTGCAGACCGCGTGAGACGACGCTTCATCCAGTCCCAAACATGCTCAATGGGGGACAGATCCGGAGATCTTGCTGGCCAGGATAGTTGACTTACACCTTCTAGAGCACGTTGGGTGGCACGGGATACATGCGGACGTGCATTGTCCTGTTGGAACAGCAAGTTCCCTTGCCGGCCTAGGAATGGTAGAACGATGGGTCCGATGACGGTTTGGATGTACCGTGCTCTATTCAGTGTCCCCTCGACGATCACCAGTGGTGTACGGCCAGTGTAGGAGATCGCTCCCCACACCATGATGCCGGGTGTTGGCCCTGTGTGCCTCGGTCGTATGCAGTCCTGATTGTGGCGCTCACCTACACGGCGCCAAACACGCATACGACCATCATTGGCACCAAGGCAGAAGCGACTCTCATCGCTGAAGACGACACGTCTCCATCCGTCCCTCCATTCACGCCTGTCGCGACACCACTGGAGGCGGGCTGCACGATGTTGGGGCGTGAGCGGAAGACGGCCTGACGGTGTGCGGGACCGTAGCCCAGCTTCATGGAGACGGTTGCGAATGGTCCTCGCCGATACCCCAGGAGCAACAGTGTCCCTAATTTGCTGGGAAGTGGCGGAGCGGTCCCCTACGGCACTGCGTAGGATCCTACGGTCTTGGCGTGCATCCGTGCGTCGCTGCGGTCCGGTCCCAGGTCGACGGGCACGTGAACCTTCCGCCGACCACTGGCGACAACATCGATGTACTGTGGAGACCTGACGCCCCACGTGTTGAGCAATTCGGCGGTACGTCCACCCGGCCTCCCGCATGCCCAGTATACGCCCTCGCTCAAAGTCCGTCAACTGCACATACGGTTCACGTCCACGCTGTCGCGGCATGCTACCAGTGTTAAAGACTGCGATGGAGCTCCGTATGCCACAGCAAACTGGCTGACACTGACGGCGGCGGTGCACAAATGCTGCGCAGCTAGCGCCATTCGACGGCCAACACCGCGGTTCCTGGTGTGTCCGCTGTGCCGTGCGTGTGATCATTGCTTGTACAGCCCTCTCGCAGTGTCCGGAGCAAGTATGGTGGGTCTGACACACCGGTGTCAATGTGTTCTTTTTTCCATTTCCAGGAGTGTATATAAACATGTTATATATATGACGGAACGAAAGATTAACATAACAACGGGTGTTAACAATATCATTGTGTTACTGAACATATTAAAGGCTTTACTTTACCGAAGTATGCGATACCTTCCAAATGCAACCAGTTTAACGAGTATTTATGATTATAGAAAAGTTATTGTGTATGTTAACAATGATTGCATAACATGTCTCCATAAACAGTCAACCCATTACACTATACTGAATAACTGACCACACAAAAGTTACGTAATATCACTTGATCACTGATACAGGAAATGTCGTCATGTAAAAACACTAAGTTCATCTTAAATAATTAATATGAAGCACCAAAAATAGTGGCCAACTTGCGTATTTTGGATCTCCCTAAATAAAAATCACCCAGTGAAACCTATTTGTTCACTAGGACCGTTTTCACTCAGTATTCACAGAAACTCTCCCATTTTAGACTAATACCAATGTAGTTCTTAATAATTCATGTTATTTACCTATTTTTACAAATCAGAGAAGTCAATTGACAATCTTCTAAAAACGGCCCTTTTGTAAAAAAGAATTATTCTGTCAGGTCAACAAATCTGTCTGTCATTTTAATAACCTGTTAAATTATGCCACTCGTTGTAAATTAATAACTTTTCTGCACAAATTACGATAACAGATGTACATGTGATTTATAAACTATATCTCTTTTTAGTAGTTCTTTGACAAGGCTATAAATACAAGTAGCATGAAGGGTTGGGAGCGTGGTCGGAATGTCACTTTGGTAAAGTGTGTATGTGTGTTATTGTTCGAGGTGGATAAACAATGCAAAGAACACGTAAAAGAAGTACTACTTTGTGTTGTGTCATTGTCTTTGGTGAACAGTGGAATTAAGATTGCCACCAGAGTAATAAATATTTGAAGTTTAAATATTTGTTGGTTTCGCTCATTATTTATCATCAAAGCACATCAAAAACACGGGGCCTCATCATTTTACCCCTAAACAAACAGATTTAGAGCCGGCATCAGCATCGAGACACAGCAGCGATCCAGCAAGCAGCAGCGATTACCACAATGCATTTTAATGGCACAACCTAACATCAAGTGCTAACAAGCTCCGTACATGGGAGTGGAATAGTGCGATTATAGCAATATCTACGACTAGGCGATCATTACAAAAGTGAGGGCTCGTCCGGGATCTTTAAGTGCATCGATGATAATAGTGCAGAGATAAATTTCGTAAGTGCTTAGCACTACAGAAAAGTTTATTTGTGCGGTGTGGCAACAGTGAAAATATTTCAGAGTGAAAAAAAAACGTGTGTATGTGCGACTACGAAAAATTATCATCACACGACTCAGAAGGTTAATATGTGGATTATGTCAATGGAATTCATCAATCAGGATTTCAGATTCGATAAAACCGAATAAAAGTGAATAAAGCCAACAAGAAACAGCGACCACAACATCATAGCAGTGCTACAAAAAAAATAAGCAAGGTATTTTGTTGTTGTTGTCGTTTAAAAAAATTAATAGTTAACATGTCTCTACCTGAAAGTGATGAGATCGTAGGAAATGTAAAAATTGCACCAGGGGAGAGTGAACAATTAAACTTAAGAGTCCAGAATGAGATTTTCACTCTGCAGCGGAGTGTGCGCTAATATGAAACTTCCTGGCAGATTAAAACTGTGTGCCCGACCGAGACTCGAACTCGGGACCTTTGCCTTTCGCGGGCAAGTGCTCTACCATCTGAGCTACCAAAGCACGACTCACGCCCGGTACTCACAGCTTTACTTCTGCCAGTACCTCGTCTACTACCTTCCAAACTTTACAGAAGCTCTGCCAGGAAGTTTCATATCAGTGCACACTCCGCTGCAGAGTGAAAATCTCATTCTGGAAACATCCCCCAGGCTGTGGCTAAGCCATGTCTCCGCAATATCCTTTCTTTCAGGAGTGCTAGTTCTGCAAGCTTCGCAGGAGAGCTTCTGTAAAGTTTGGAAGGTAGGAGACGAGGTACTGGCAGAAGTAAAGCTGTGAGTACCGGGCGTGAGTCGTGCTTCGGTAGCTTAGTTGGTAGAGCACTTGCCCGCGAAAGGCAAAGGTCCCGAGTTCGAGTCTCCGTCGGGTGCACAGTTTTAATCTGCCAGGAAGTTTCAAACTTAAGAGTGGTTAACAGGGTTTGCAACTCAAATAAGTTCGCAACTTAAACTATCGAATGAACAAGGAATTTTGAAACTTAAAGAAAACACAGGCAGACTGGATAAGTTAAGTTTGAATTTTGATCTATTAAGTACTTATCTCAATGAGAAATGTGAGGAAATGAAAACTGCCCTCAGTAAGGACACTAGAGAACAGTTGATACACTTGAGAAAATAATTTCTAGTTACAGTTGAAAGTTTAAATGAAAACATACAAGCTAACACAGACAGCATTGCTGTCATCAACAACAGAGTAGATTCTGAAGCAGAAAGATTAGATCAGAGAATAGACAAAATATCAGAAAACCTTAAAAAAGAATACAACCTGTATACCACTAATGTAGATACAAAAGTAGAAAATATACACACTAAATATACACAATTGGAAGATGCAGTGATGTCCAAACAAATGTTTTACAATCAAAATACAATGTATGGGCACATCCAAATGAAATGCTTTCCTGGTAAAAATCTGCACCCTATTGACTTTATTCACCAATGTAAGGATATGTTTGTAGTAGGAATGTCAGATAATATAAAAATTAAGTTAGTACAAAGGTTTCTAGAAGGGGAAGTCCTATCCTGGGCAAACGAGAATAATGATTCTTGGAATACTTTTGTAGAGTTTGAAGCTAAATTTTTTTGCAAATTTTGGTCACAATCCATACAAGCCAGGTTAAAGACAGAATTTCTAAATAGACCAGGGGGGAAAGTAGGGGGAATGCAAAAATTTTGCAGAGATCAATTGAAAAAACTTGCTCACTTGAATAACTCTATAGATATTATGACAGAAATTGATGTTGTAAAAAGAAGGTTACTAGAGAGACTGCAGTGGGAATTGGTCCATGGAGCAGACGATTCAATGGAAGAGTTCCTGAAATTTGTAGATAGATTAGATAGGGCCTTGGAAAGAGAAAATAAACCAAACTTTTGGTTCTGGCAACAACCAGTATGTGGGGTGGAACAGGAATGTAAATAGAGATTATTACGGGAGGAGAGGCTTTGAAAATTCTGGAAATAATGCTCCAAATAGTGGAGATAGGAGATATGAAAATGATTTCAGAAACAATACACATGATGGAGGATGGAGGAGAGATAACAGGAATGATAGAAATAGGTACTGGGGAAGAGAACAAGATAGAAGGGGGTTTGTTGAAACTAGTGAACAAAACGACATTTACAAATGGACAGACCGAGGGAACCAGCCGGGAAACGGTGGACAGCCCCACTAGATGTCTGTAGTTTTGGGGATAGACAATATTATGACAGGGCAACACATAACCGAAACTGGAAAAGGAGAAGATACAATGTAAAGAGTAAGTACCATGAAAATACTGATGTTGTTAGAATGAATAAATTAGAATTTAATAAGAGGTTTTGAGATACTGTGAGTAAAAGTGATACCGTTAATAAAAACAGTGTTCAAGCACAGGTAGTTAGTGAAAGTGCAGAAGTTGAAGGTATTGCAGAGTTCCATAGTTGGGCTGAAAAAGATACTGGTGTTAATAACAAGTGAGACACACCACAAACAAAATCTATTTTGGGGGGTTTACTTGATAAGAAGGGGGAGGATGAAGTGTTTAATGGAGCCAAAGACTCAGTTGCAGAGGTTCAGATACATAGGAGGGAAACTTAAGATGGAGTTGTTGTGGAGAAGGAGGAAGAAGTAATAGAGGGACATTTAAATAATGGTCCTAAATCAAGTGATGTTATTGATGAGAGTGTGGAGGAAGAAATAAACGTATTTGTAGAATTGAAAAGTGATGATGAGGTAAAGGTAAGTGATGTGACAAATATGGGTAATAATGGGGTTAATTTAAGTGAAATGCATGCTAGGGAATGCGTATCTGATGACAAGCTATTGCCTATTGGGAACTATGAAACACTAATCTATGAGAATGGTAATAATAATAATATTAAAGAAAATAAAAGGGATGGAATGTAAATGTGTGTTTTCAAAAAAAGGGGAAAAGTTTTTAGAAGTTTTGTGGAACAACTATGGAAACTGTATAAACAAAGATGCCTTTTGGAAAGAATTAGCAAAGGTAAGTGCAACCTTGTATCCTACATGGTGGATAAGAATCAGTAGTGGACTTCATGTCAACGCTTGGCAAACAGAGAGGGATGTGTTTAAGTGTAGGAAAGAGAGACATTAGACTTAGGAACTAGAGAAATTGAAAATGATCTATTATTTGAAAATACTGAAATAGACAAAGATGTTGAGCTAGGTTGTCCATATGTTGAAGTAATCATTGACAAGTGGGAAGGAAGAGTGTTAGTAGACAAAGGAAGTCCTGTTTCTGCCATCACTTCTATACTTCGAGATAAGCTCAGAAATGAACAACATTTTCCTGAGATGCCAGTTGTTGGATTGAAAGTGAAAGGAGCTACAGGCAGAGCCAGTAAGGTAGTTAAGAAACAAGTGTTACTTACTTTTAAAATTGATAACCTAAATTTTGAACATGGATGCTTAGTAGTAGATGACCTGAATGAAAATTTCATTTTAGGTATGGATTGTCTATTAAAAGTGAATTCTGGGTTTAATTTTGCAGCAAAACAAATGTGTATTATAGAACCTGTTACCCAACAAAGCTGTGTAGTGAATTTGTTAATTTTAAACTGTGGTGACAGCTGTAACCACATTCAATCAGTGTATCATGAAAATGAGGGTGTTTATTACCCGAATGAGAACTTGGAGGGAGATGCAGAGGGTCAAGAGTTTGATAAGTTAGTAGAGAAAAAACAAGGGGAATAAAGAAAAAGGAGACATGCAGCTGAAGGAAAAGCTACACCGTTCAAACCAGGGGACCTTGTACTCTTCAAGACACAAGAGAAATCAAAATTATTGTCAGCCAAACTTAAGAAGTTTTTTGATATTTACATTGGTCCATTGGAAATAAAAGAAAGCCCACATCCTAATGCGTATAGACATATCTTTCCCAGATCAAGAAGGTTATTTGGATTAAGAAATATCACTGAATTGAAACCATATAAACATGATTAAGCACGTTTCCCTTTTTGAATGCAGTTACTTACCCATTTTCTGTACAGCATTTTACCAGCAAAGATTTTTACTGGGTGTCAAATAGCAACTACCACTCATCCTATAGACCCTGGAAAATTTACAGATCTCTGAGAGAATATTTTTATATTTTTATTGTTGTTATAGAATTTTAAATTTTGAGACATCTTCTTTACTTGCAATGGGCAAGTTTAACCTTGCACCCAAAGAGGTGACAAACATTTATTACGTTTTTGTTTGTATTGTTGAATATGACACATACTTGCACCAAATATAAAACACAATGTAAAAATTATTGTGCAAGACCCATCATTTTGTTACTATTCTTTTCTTAGGCGTAAGATTTGTGTACAGTTTACTACAGCTAATCAGATGTTCACCAAGTTTGATGTTTTTGTTATGTTGTGTCCAATTGAAGTGTGCAATTTTGGTATAAATATGTTCTTGTACTATCTAGACTATGTGTCTCAATGGGAGACAACATTTAAAAAAAATTTTTTTTCTTCTTCAAATGCATATAATATTCACACATGTGACTTGTCTAGTGTTTGTGTGTACATATCATGTCCATACATATAATTACGTTCTTTGTTTTCATTTCCATTATCTGGCTCAAAAAAAGCAAACAGTTGCAATATTTTCTTATGGACATATGATCTGTCCATCTATGTAATATATTTTGTTCCTTCTATTATATTGATTATTCTGTGACTTAATGAGAGCTGACTTCAAAATAATTTACATATATTTTCTATATATCTAAACATTGCATGTGATATATTTGTGTCTGTGTTTGATCATTTTCCATGTGGCTCACTGTGAGCAAAGATTATACAATTTTTTTTACTTTCATATATTACTAAATATTTTTATTATGCTGTCATACTGAGACTCATAACACAAAGTACAATTGAAACAACACAACTAAAATATTTGCAGGAAGAAGTCATTTTCAAACGGTGTAACGGTCATTGTATACATACACATTATGCCTAGTAAAAGAAAAAAAATTGATTAAAGTAGAACTTTTCCAAATTTTAGCCATTTGATACATTTGTCCTAGTTGGCTGATATCATTAACATTCTGTAAATGATATTACCCGATGGGGGTATTGTAACGGAACATATTAAAGGATTTACTTTACCGAAGTATGCGATACCTTCCAAATGCAACCAGTTTAACGAGTATTTATGATTATAGAAAAGTTATTGTGTATGTTAACAATGATTGCATAACATGTCTCCATAAACAGTCAACCCATTACATTATACTGAATAACTGACCACACAAAAGTTAATATCACTTGATCACTGATACAGCAAATGTTATCATGCAAAAACACTAAGTTCATCTTAAATAATTAATATGAAGCACCAAAAATAGTGCCCAACTTGCGTATTTTGGATCTCCCTAAATAAAAATCACCCAGTGAAACCTATTTGTTCACTAGGACCGTTTTCACTCAGTATTCACAGAAACTCTCCCATTTTAGACTAAAACCAATGTAATTCTTAATAATTCATGTTATTTACTTATTTATACAAATTAGAGAAGTCAACTGACAAACTTCTAAAAAACGGCCCTTTTCTAACAAAGAATTATTCTGTCAAGTCAACAAATCTGTCTGTCATTTTAATAACCTGTTAAATTATGTCACTCATTGTAAATTAATAACTTTTCTGCATAAATTACGATAACAGATGTACATGTGACTTATAAACTATTTCTCTTTTTAGTAGTTCTTTGACAAGGCTATAAATACAAGCAGCAAGAAGGGTTGGGAGCGCGGTCGGAATTCACTTTGGTAAAGTGTGTATGTGTGTTATTGTTCGAGGTGGATCAACACTGCAAAGAACATGTAAAAGAAGTACTACTTTGTGTTGTGTCAATGTCTTTGGCGGGCAGTGGACTTAAGATGGCCACCAGAGTAATAAATATTTGAAGTTTAAATTTTTGTTGGTTTCGCTCGTTATTTATCATCAAAAGCACATCAAAAACACGGGACATCATTTTACCCCTAAACAAACAGATTTAGAGCCAGCATCAGCATCGAGACACAGCAGCGATCCAGCAAGCAGCAGCGATTACCACAATGCATTTTAATGGCACAACCTAACATCAAGTGCTAACAAGCTCCGTAAATGGGAGTGAAATAGTGCGATTATAGCAATATCTACGACTAGGCGACCATTACAAGTGTCGACGTGCGTCGCAGAGGGACCTCAAACATGTTTAAACGAGTTCGGGAATGCGCCACTGTAGAAGGCAACAATTTCGGTTCCCCCAAGGCATCAGATTACGGAGGTGAATACAATTAGGTGAAGTGTAAAGCTTACGTAAAATCTCTCGCAGTTGGATTAAATAAAATAAGCTACATAAAGGTTTCAATAGCTTGTTAAGCATCTAACGGTTACAATTGAGGCACTTCATGTAAGGCATGGTAGTAATACTTAGCATGCGACAAACAAGGTTCATTCTGCATTAGAAGCTTGGTATAGTGACGTAACAATTGAGACACTGCATGTAAGGCATGGTAGAAATACTTAGCATGCGACAAATAACGTTCATTCTGCATTAGAAAATGGTATAGTGACGTAATATGCGACTTCCACGTAGAGTCGGATATCTAGTAGGTTTCAATAGCTTGTTAAGCTTCTAACGGTTACAATTGAGGCACTTCATGTAAGGCATGGTAGAAATACTTAGCATGCGACAAACAAGGTTCATTCTGCATTAGAAGCTTGGTATAGTGACGTAACAATTGAGACACTGCATGTAAGGCATGGTAGAAATACTTAGCATGCGACAAATAACGTTCATTCTGCATTAGAAACTTGGTATAGTGACGTAGTATGCGACTTCCACGTAGAGTCGGATGTCTAGTACGTTGATCTGCAGCTGCCTGTGCCCCATATCAGGCGCGCCACTAGCCGCCTGCCCCCCGCGCCCCATATCAGGCACCTCTTTAGTTGCTATCCTAACTCGGTGTTAAAATCACTTGCTAAAAGCCCCATCTGCCTCCGTCAGCGACATCCTGACTTTGATATCCAGGTCATAACGCATCTCTTCCATAGTCCAGCTTCCGAAATACCTGAATGCTTGCACCGCGTCAGTGTGGGTGACACCAATTATCGACTGATAAACAGTCCGTGAATCAACCAGTCCACCGTTCACGACGTGACTGTTGTTTGCGAGAAATGTGTGTAAGTTATTTCTGAACAATGTCAAATCAACAAAGTGCGTTTGCTCGAATAGAAAAGGCAACAAAAGCAATAAAATCCTAGTCGCAAGTACAACCACTTTTGTGCTGGGATCTCTCCAATACAAATGATTTAAAGGTCAACGTTACTACTATCACTAGAGATTCCTAAGCAGATTTGGTATTTTATACAGACTGACTTTCTCAGAATAATATCAAAGACAGCAATCATCGTTCACACAGCCTAAGTCTGGGTTTTACTAGATGTCAGTGTGGTTTACGTAGCTCGGCATTACTATTTTCCCTCCAATACACCGCTGGTAAGTGGATGTTGTTGACAACCCATAGGTTACACTGATATATATATAACGTCAGCTATCAATTAAACGATGTACCCAGCTGGCAAGAGATGAATAAATTTTTTGTATCCCATAGTAAATCGCGCGTTGATCGCCCAATACGACAACCTACAAACGATACAGAATGTAACTACCGCACAATTATTAAACGTAAGGGGACCACCGAGGGTTAATTCTTTCTAGTGGTACAAGGTTCGGATAAATCACTGAAGCTATACATTATTTACTCGTCAGGAGAAAACCCCGTATCACTACTGCTTGGGATTATTGTTTATGGAACTGACATATACTTTTTTGGTACCTCAAACTGGTCACCACTAGCAAAACGGAGGGTTTTCCACACGTGGTCTTATAACTATTAAATTACAATACCCTTCGTTAATAAAGCTAAAATTCGCTGGAAAACATAAATACAGCTTAACACTGGATTGTTGTATCGTATATCGCTCACAGCAAAGTTCCAAGAAGCGGATCTATATCTTACCCTGAATCCACACTAACAAGTCTGATTCCACCAATGTTTCGTCAGTCAAGTATCCATGGACCTTACAGAAGAGTATAATCAGTATTTACTTTCGAGTTTTTATAAATTTCGCATCGTGAAAGGTACATTCGGGTTCCATCCTTTTGTCTCTATTATAAAGTTACATTTAATCAAAGAATATTGCTAACAACCGCCAGCCATACAACACCGACTGTCAAGATAATATATGTGTGTGTTTATAAGTACACAACACTTCCCGTTGATAAAGTAACGTTTATTTAATGACTTTCTGTATCGCAGAATCTCCATAACTAATTGCCATTTATAAGACTATCGTTCACCAACACTAACAATACTTATTATCTTTTGCTTTATCTCAAAGTTTGGAACTGTAAATTGTAGTGATTCTTCATCATATTTTCTTCGTTACTGCAACTCTCTTCTATATTGAAGTAATCTAATTTGTGGTGGCCTTTTTTCATTCTTACTTTTTCAGACTAATTACAAATTTCTTATTTACACACAACGTATTCTGTTTACTTGTACTTTGTCTGATAGTAACATTAGAAGCTGTTGGTAACCACCCACTTTACATAGACAAGCACTTTTGTAATTCTACCGACAAAATTCAAGTTCTCTTCTTCTATAAGCTTCATGAGATAAGCTACTCAATTCTAAGAAACTTTCTCAGCTCTCTGCTTTACAACTAGTTATATCACTAACTCAACCCTGAAAGTCAGTGATCAAACAAAATTATGACGACCAGATATCGAAATTTCCTCCAAAATGAATATCCAGTATTTCTCCCCGGCTAACCTGCATCGAATTGGTCTACCTAAGATTACCATAACGCAGCGGTAATCTTATTCACGGAGTCATTTGCTCTGTAGTTATGACCAGACTATTCTGTGACACATATAACATTATATGGAACCATGTAAGCTAGTGAATGAACAGCAGAAAACATGCTTTCAACAAGCAATGTATTTTCGCTCCTGGCCACCTCGAAGTCGGATAGCGACCTGCTCCTGGACTTCCGCTCACAGTGTTTCCCGCCCGGCGGCAGGGTGGGGGATCATCTTCGATCTCTCCTACAGTTGCGGTGTAATCTCTCACAAGTTATTCTTCCTAAAACATTATAAGTACAAGAAATATATAACCTCTTAACACCAAGAATTAGCATTGTACTTATTAGTAAGACATTATAAATAATGTTTTATCGTACTGTAATGAGCTGAAGCGAAGTAGGATCCGTAATGCACCTTACGTTTCAACCTCGCAGACTACAGAGCGTCCTCCTTGCTTCAACTTACTACAGTTTCACTTCTTAATATCTTAGGAAGGCATCCTTTTAATAACTCGTTTTGTTATTTATTTGCACGTGATTTAATCTTTCACTTTAGAAACATAGTTTATATAGATAAAACTTATTACAAATCCTTTCACCCTAACTTATTCTAAATTCCAATTCTTAAGAAATTAAGTTGTCTTTCAATTGTACCAAAAAAATTTTTTTTATTTGCCTTGTGATATTCCATTTAGATTCTTTCTGATATACGTATGTACACAGAATGAAGCGAGAAATGAAGTTTTGTACCACACCTGGGCTTCAGACCCAGTCTGCTGCTTACTAGGCAGATGCGCAAACCACTACGCCACCCTGGCACAGGACTATCCTAGCCCGCCTCCTTCCTCAATCCAGATCCCATTTTCTGATTTAATTAGGACATTACTAACATCTCTGACATTTTATTTCCGAATCCAAGATAAGCCAGTTAAGGTAGTTATTAAGCTTTAATCTTATTTAGACAGATCTAGCCACTACGCTTCTATTAAATACACGTTCCTTCATAGGAGTTCGTCAAGTACTGATTCCTTGAGACTCCGTCTTGCCTCTTTCAAATTTTTCATCTACTTTTGACACTACAACACACTCTTACTCTTATGGACCTTGCCACTAAGTAATCGCATCTGAAGCTATTTTTGAATATAATTTATTACCTCTGTACAGTTTTAGACTTAGTTAAGCATCCACTTACTTTACCCAAAACTAAAAAAAAAATTTACAAAAAGATATAGTTTCATATTACTTGTCTACCATCAGGGCAGAATACACATCTTCCGACTAGTATTAAAACTGTACTTTGCGCCTAGGTAACAATACTTATACTGACAGATCCTTCAGTGTGCCACGTGGCTCCAATAAGGGAACACCATTTACTGAGCCACTCTATAAATTCAAATTCGTGAATCAACAGGAGGCCTGCGGCCTCCTGCTTCACACTCTCTTATTTTCCTTTGCCGTTTTTAACATCCCTTATACGTTACGTTTCCACCTCTTCAACTCATCACTAATTACATTTAAATTCCTTAACATTTCCATTAACAATCTTCTTACGTTTTGTCATATTTGCTAACTGTTCATTCAATTTTTGCATAGTACATCATGTTCTTTCAATACCAGGTGATTTCTCCACACAGAGCATTCTTTTTAGGTTCCTTAACTCTTTTGGTATCTTAATTTCGTTTCCCTCATCACTATCTTCCAGTTTCATGTCCATAAACGTTTTAGAAACTAAATTGCCAATACCTTCTTCTACACCTAACATAGCATCATTACCCTTATTTAAGTCACATTGATGTAACTGTAGAGAGTCAGCTACCTGCTTCCTCACTTCATTTGCACGGTACTTGCAAACTGTCGTATCTGAAGTTTCCTTAACGAAAACGGTTGTTGGATGACAAAATGCCTTCGCTTCAAAAGGATCCTCAAACAAATAATGATTTTTCTTACTTTTCAAATGACTTTTAATCAAAACCAGGTCTACTGTTTGAAATCGACCAGGACCACTACCAAATTTTTGCTTTAATACTCTCTCCAAGGCTTTCTTTGTCGAGCTACAATCTATTAATGATCTTATTTCATTCACTCAATAGGGCTTCATAGGTAGGTACTCAATCTGATCTATTAGCTTATCCTTTAGGATGTTACCCTACACTATTTCTCTGGGAGCTACTACTGTGTTATCATGAGGTAGATAAATCAAAATCGTTTTGAATTCACTTAGAACATGAGCAGTTTTGTATAGTCATTTGTGCAATAATTAGCCGGCCGGAATGGCCGTACGGTTCTAGGCACTACAGTGTGGACCCGAGCGACCGCTACAGTCGCAGGTTCGAATCCTGCCTCAGGCATGGATGTGTGTGATGTCCTTGGGTTAGTTAGGTTTAATTAGTTCTAAGTTATCGGCGACTGATGACCTAAAAAGTTAAGTCGCATAGTGCTCAGAGCCATTTGAACAATTTTGTGCAATAATTCCTGTTATAACTCCTAATTCCTTCAACATCCATGAAGATGTGTTGGCTTGCAGATGGTATTTTGCGATCAGAATGTGTTGAATTTGATTGGTTCTTAAACATTCGTTGAACAAATTTGATTTACATTGCACTTATTATGCGGTATAAACCTCCTATATTGGGACACCTTTTAAAGTAGACTTGCTGTAGGATCTTAATAATAGCTTTGCTAATTGCTAACTTAGCTAGATATAGCTTCACGTATGTACTATACCTCTAAGGTCACTATAATATACATGTCACCTTCTACTCACTGAGGCAAAGATCCAAAAATATCAAGTGCCGATACATTCCCCACCTGAGCTGGTATAATAGGATATATTGGTGCTTTCACAGCGAAAATTACAATACTTCGTTTCCTGACATTTCACAGGCTCTTAATTGTTTCCTTACTGCTCTTGGGAATCTTTTACAAAAATAATAATTCCTTTTATGTGCTAGACACTTTTTAGAACAAAGATGACCAAACGTAGTATGTACATGTAATACTAATTTAACAACAAATTACTTTCATATGCACTCTCTCCACCTACATACTCCCTTACGATCTCGACTGAACAGCATCCCATTATAATATAACCAATTCTCGTTCTGTCCACAGTCGTAATCCGATTTTTCCAATTGTATTACAGTTTTCCTAACTGAATAATCTCTGACTGGCTGCACTGCTCCTCTTGGTTTAAACTTTGGAAAATAAGGTGTTCCTGCCTTCATTCCCATGTTTAATGCTTCTACTGAATTCCACCCATGGGATTTAGCATTAATCATTAATCGAGGGCACTCACTACTATTAGAGTATCTACAGACGTCTAGCAAATGTTCACTATTTTGGCAGGTGTTACTAGTTCGAATATTTCAGGGAGTTGAAGTTAAATAACTGCTCTGACAAAGCTCTCCATAGTATTTACTTTATCCCATGCCCATTTGTATGTCTTATTTATCTACGATTCCATCTCATTTGCTTACTGATTTCGCTTTGGTTAAACCTTTGAATTATTTAACTGCATATTATCCTTAAAATTTTTTATAAGTTCTACTTACTAGTTTCTACATAATCTTTTACATCTTTTGATAATAATCCAATGAACATATCTTGTGAATTTTTAATGTTGTGAATCTCACTAGGAACACCTGACGGCTCTCTTAACTGAGACCCACAAAAATTATGCTCTTGTTATCTTTATTATATTTCAGACTGAACGCCGATTGCAACTTTATCGTAACTTGTATTGCCATCTCCAGGCCAGTATTTAATACAGAAGATAAACCTTCTAGTTTGTGGACTGACCCTTCCCAATCTTTCGTAGTATCTTCGAATACCTTTTTGTGCCCTGCCAATAGCTGTTCCAGTGACTACTTCACATGATCCTTCACGATCACTTTTTAATTTATCTACTGGTATCCAAAATTGATCCTTACTTAATATACACAGATTATTAGTGCGTCTAACGACAAACAAACCCTAATAGTTATCCAACACGCAGTGCACCATTAAGTTCCCTATACAATACTCAAAAATTTCAAACACAACTGGTAATTATTGTTACAGTTTTTCGATAGCCATTTTAATAGAATATCTGCTAATACGATCATTAATTAAACATTTTTACAAATTGACCTACACTTACCTAATTTTTTTCCATATTCTGTTACACTTTTTACTGTGTCACATTTAGTACATTTTTATCATTTGTGCTGTTCAATGTGTTATCACTCTTAATTTTTTTGTTTGAATAATATCTATTAAGTTGATCATTATGTATGCACTTTTTACAAATTGATCTTGGTTTATCTAACTTGGTTCCAAATTCTGTAATGTCTTTAACTATACAGCATTTAGCACATTTTTTTGCTGTATACTCTCCATTTAATACATATAACAATAATAGTGTTGCCCATTTTTTGTTGTCCATTTATAATTTACTAAAATTTACTTTTGTAAACTAATCCATTTTACTTACATTAACACTGCAATTTACCTTTGTTAACTAATACATTTTTTATTTTCTTATTGTTGTCCATTTTTGTTGTCCATTTATAATTTACTAAAATTTACTTTTGCTAACTAATGAATTTTACTTACATTAACAATGCAATTTACCTTTATTAACTAATTCATTTTTATTTTCTTATTGTTGTCCATTTGTTGCTGACAATTTATAATTTACTAAAATTTACTTTCCTTAACTAACGCATTTTACTTACATTAACAATGCAATTTACATTTGTTAACAAATTAATTTCTTATTTTCTTATTTTTGTCCATTTTTTGTTGACCATTTATAATTTACTAAAATTTACTTTCGTTAACTAATAGATTTTAATTAATTGTTACTTGTAAATGTGGTAAAACTATAAATTAATCTTTCTTCAAAAAACATTTACAAACAACAACTCATAATAATCTTATGGCTACTAAAGCAAGAAATAAATAATTTCATATATTTATTTTTATTAGATATTTATTACATTCACCTATGGGAAATGTATGTAAAATAAAGTTTTTTTTAAATTATAGCTGTTATTGTATTATTATATTATATTATTACGTAAAAGGGATAGTAGAATGAAATTTTATGTTCTGGGAGATTAGGACAATTTGTGAAAAATAAGAAAATTGTGAGTGACGCTAAGAAATTACTATTTATACTGGACAACAAAGCCACAGCTTAACAGTGCAGAGCTGGCCTGTGTTGCCGAGCGGTTATACATGTTACAGTCTAGAACCGCGCGACCGCTACGGTCGCAGGTTCGAATCCTGCCTCGGGCATGGATGTGTGTGATGTCCTTAGGTTAGTTAGGTTTCAGTAGGTTCTAAGTTCTAGGGGACTGATGACCTTAGATGTTAAGTTAGTCCCATAGTGCTTGGAGCCATTTGAAGCACTAACAGTGAAGAGTAGTTTCGTGTATCGTGCACAGTGTAGTTCAAAGAAGCAGATGTTTATCTTATTCTAAGCCCCGACCAACAAAGTCCGATTCTGCCAATGTTTCATCAGTCAGGTATCAATGGACCTTACAAAACCTTCAATCAGTATTTACTTTCGAGATCTGCACAAATCTTGCACTGGGAAAGGTGTGAACGAGTTTTATCCTTTTGTCTCAGTTACAAAGTTACTTTTAATCAAACACTGTTGATAACAACCGTGAACTATATATCACCAGTTGTCAAGACAATGTCAGTATACACAAGTCAATGTTTACAAGCACACGACACTTCTCGTTCTTATAGCATTGTTTATTTAAGGACTTCCTATATTACAGAACTTAACTCCACAACTAATGGTCGTTTATAAGACTATTCTTCACCAATTATACTTATTTTCTTTTATTTCATATCAAAGTTGGGAACTGTAAATTGGAGAGACTCTCCATCCTTTTTCCTTCGTTACTGCAACTTTCTATTCAAGTCACACCAAGCTCATGATCATTGTCTTTACCATTCCTATCTTTTCAAACTAGTAACAACTTCTTTATTTGTACACAAGGTATCCGAGTTCATCAGACCACGCAACGATCTGCTACTACACCAACGTTCAGTGACTATGGTCTTGTGGCCATTTCAGTCGTAGTTGCGGCTGTCGTTGTGGCACATTGGCACATGCGTGGATCGTCGGCTGTGGAACCCAGTCGTTAGGAGTGTTCGGTGAAGTGTGTGTCCAGATACACTTGAGCTCCGCCCAGCATTGAAACCACATCTGGTGAGCATTCGCGTACTCTACGAGAATGGCTGGGAACGGCTTCTGCAGCTGCGTCAAATGACGAGGTAGATCGTCTATCGCTCTTACAAACGCAGCTTAATGAAGCGGCACTTGACAGATTAGAATTACAGAGGCTGCCTAATGAAGCTCTACGTGAGTCCCGCCATGAAACCTGGCTGGCGTCAATAGAGACTGCTGCGAGTTCTTCCAAGGCCACTGCAGTGGATTCTATAATGTATGTGCCTAATGTTGCCAGTACTTTCTCTAGTTAATTTTGGCCTTGAAAGTTGAGCGTTCACTTTTTTTGAAAGTCAGCTGCTGATTCTCCTGTTGCGTGCGTACACGAACTCTGAGTCAGAGATACTGTTATCACCAGTGGTAGAGAGCGAACAGTTGGCGAGAGTATACGGACGCAACGCAGCCTGGCATGGAGAGACGCCGAGCGTCAGGAGAGGTCGTAACCTGCCCTGTCTGCGCTAGTAAAGCTGGAGGAGATTTTGGTATTGTTGTTGTTGTGGTCTTCAGTCCTGAGACTGGTTTGATGCAGCTCTCCATGCTACTCTATCCTGTGCAAGCTTCTCCATCTCCCAGTACCTACTGTAACCTACATCCTTCTGAATCTGTTTAGTGTATTCTTCTCTTGGTCTCCCTCTACGATTTTTACCCTCCACGCTGCCCTCCAGTACTAAATTGGTGATCCCTTGATGCCTCAGAACATGTCCTACCAACCGACCCCTTCTTCTGGTCAAGTTGTGCTACAAACTTCTCCCCAATCCTATTCAATACTTCCTCATTAGTTATGTGATCTACCCATCTAATCTTCAGTATTCTTCTGTGGCACCACATTTCGAAAGCTTCTATTCTCTTCTTGTCCAAACTATTTATCGTCCATGTTTCACTTCCATACCTGGCTACACTCCATACATATACTTTCAGAAATGACTTCCTGACACTTAAATCTATACTCGATGTTAACAAATTTCTCTTCTTCAGAAACGCTTTCCTTGCCATTGCCAGTCTACATTTTATATCCTCTCTACTTCGACCATCACCAGTTAGTTTGCTCCCCAAACAGCAAGACTCCTTTACTACTTTAAGTGTCTCATTTCCTAATCTAATTCCCTCAGTATCACCCGACTTAATTCGACTACATTCCATTATCCTCGTTTTGCTTTTGTTGATGTTCATCTTATATCCTCCTTTGAAGACACTGTCCATTCCATTGAACTGCTCTTCCAAGTCCTTTGCTGTCTCTGACAGAATTACAATGTCATCGGCGAACCTCAAAGTTTTTATTTCTTCTCCATGGATTTTAATACCTACTCCGAATTTTTCTTTTGTTTCCTTTACTGCTTGCTCAATTTACAGATTGAACAACATCGGGGAGAGGCTACAACCCTGTCTTACTCCCTTCCCAACCACTGCTTCCCTTTCATGTCCCTCGACTCTTATAACTGCCATCTGGTTTCTGTACAAATTGTAAATAGCCTTTCGCTCCCTGTATTTTACCCCTGCCACCTTTAGAATTTGAAAGAGAGTATTCCAGTCAACATTGTCAAAAGCTTTCTATGAGTCTACAAATGCTAGAAACGTAGGTTTACCTTTCCTTAATCTTTCTTCTAAGAAAAGTCGTAAGGTCAGTATTGCCTCACGTGTTCCAGTGTTTCTACGGAATCAAAACTGATTTTCCCCGAGGTAAGCTTCTACTAGCTTTTCCATTCGTCTGTAAAGAATTCGTGTTAGTATTTTGCAGCTGTGACTTATTAAACTGATAGTTCGGTAATTTTCACATCTGTCAACACCTGCTTTCTTTGGGATTGGAATTATTATATTCTTCTTGAAGTCTGAGGGTATTTCGCCTGTCTCATACATCTTGCTCACCAGATGGTAGAGTTTTGTCAGGACAGGTCTCTGTCTTACCATTATATAATCTATCTGATACCTTTTAGTATCTCCAGGGTTCTTCCATGTATCTGCAGAGCTGATTGGCATATAAACTTGTACTACTGTAGTTGGTGTGGGCTTCGTATCTATCTTGGCGTTCACTAAGCTGTTTGTAGTAGCTTACCCGCAATCCTATTTTCCTATTCATTATTAAATCTACTCCTGCTTTACCCCTATTTGATTTTGTGTTTATAACCCTGTAGTGACCCGACCAGAAGTCTTGTTCCTCCTGCCACCGAACTTCACTAATTCCCACTATATCTAACTTTAACCTATCCATTTCCCTTTTTAAATTTTCTAACCTACCTGCCCGATTAAGGGATCTGACATTCCACGCTTCGATCCCTAGAACGCTAGTTTTCTTTCTCTTGATAACGACATCCTCTTGAGTAGTCCCCGTCCGGAGATCCGAATGGGGGACTATTTTACCTCCGGAATATTTTACCGAAGAGGACGCCATCATCATTTAATCATACCGTAAAGCTGCATGCCCTCGGGAAAAATTACGGCTGTAGTTTCCCCTTGCTTTCAGCCGTTCGCAGTACAGTAATTTTGGTATTAAGTGAGTATTTTTTTTTTTGGTAAATTGCCTTTTCAGCGTATTGTAAATGAAACATTTTTATTGGTTCCTTCCATTTTTTACACCACTTAAAGGTTGTTAACCAAACCTCTCCTGATCATTTCTATTAAAAAAAAAAAAAAACATGGGAGTAGTTGCATCAGTAGTTGTAAACATGCATTGCACGCTGTGTGGATTGCTGTATTCCTTTTGAACTATTTTAGCATGTTGCTGATCACGCACTTGCAGCGACAAGACGAAGTAAGTTGTCCGTTGAGTGCAGTAGCATTGTAGTATAATTGTTAGGAGATGTTGCAGAATATTCAAAAATTGGCCATCGGACACCAGAGAATTGATTTTTCATGATTTGTAGGAAAAGTAATTAATTTCTGTTTCCTGTTGTCCAACAGTATTCTGACTTGTCCGACTTGTCCGACGTCCCAGAAAATGTTCGAATTCTGTCATACCGGAATAAGGGTTTTTATATTACAAGTTGCACGGCTACATATGAGGTTTCATGATAACGATAGTAAAGTTTCACTAGATTTCCGTGCATTATTTAGGGAGAACTATAGATTATGATAATATTGTCAGAGATGGCGCTTTACACATTTCCGTACGTCTTTCACAAGGCTAATAATAATTATTACAATATCTGATTACACATCATTCGACCTTTATTTTCTGGGAAACCAGATGAAACTGTCGTGATGCAGGGTAAATACGTTCCTGGCCCGACAGGTTTCATTTAAACATGATAAAATAAAACTTTCTTTCGATGTAACCACATATGTGGAGTCAACCTCGATGTCCTGGCGAAGGGGATAGCGGAGTGCTACTCCGACAAAGTGACAGGAGTACAGAGAAAGTTTCAAAGAATTTTCTGATCGCATCAGAACTGTATCTAGCCGCACTTATGCCTTAGGGAAGAATTATACCTGTGCCTATTTATACGGGGAATCAACCCTCAGATCTCGAGAGGTAGAAGCAGCCCCCCCCCCCCCCCCAACCTCTCTGCACGGGGCAGTTCGATTAGCGGTAATACGCGAAGAAGCAGGACGTTTAGTTTCGACACCCGCTCTCAGTAATGAATCGGGCCGAGTTTGTGGTATAGATAAAATTGCCAGTGGCGTGGAAAACCAAACCACACGGCAGAACGTTGTCCCGCTCGCCGTTGCACAAAATGCCGCACAATCGGGCTTCCAAGTGACAAATGTCCACAACACAACAAAGAGTTCCACAAAGGGCTGCTCCGCGAAATGGTAGAATAAATGGGAGACCTCAGTGGAATAGTAGACAGTGGAAAAATGAGCCAAGGGTAGGTCCTGTCTCCCACTCTCCCCCGAGCCAGAGCTATTAATCAAGTCAAAGCGGAAGGATTAATGAGGTGGCAAATTTAATTATGCAAGGTAAACTCAGAGGGAAGACAGTCTGAATGTTAGTAAATATCGGAGTTCAGATTAGTGTTTTATTTGTGTCACAATATGAGAGACGTGCGCTTAGCTCTCTGCGGTATAATATAAGTGGCTTACACGAGGAGGTATTAATACCGGCTGGAACTTGTTTTGTCGACCTGCAAATGGACGAGAAAAAATATGAGTTTGACATGAAAGTAGTGAGGAGACGCAGACTGGATATCCACATCATTCTAGGGAATGATTTCCTGCACCATTTACAGGCGATGACAGATTACAGGATACGAACTGTTCAATTCGGTTAAGAAACCCACCGTTTTACCAGTAAGCGAGTGCCTCAGTCACAAGGAACTTGTGATATGAGGCCTTTTCCACAAGCCCCAATAGAACCGCGTACGTGGGCTTTAGAATCAGCCCTCCCTATCAGAAGCAGCGCAGGTATGTGGAAGGTTAACGGAATTAGTGTTGATGTCCACAAGACAAGAGAAATGTTTTCCACAAAGGGCTGCTCCGCAAAATGATAGAATAAATGGGAAGCCTCAGTGGAATAATACACAGTGGTCAGTGCAATTACGCCCTGTTAAGGAATCAGTTGCGAGAGAAGTTGTCCCATTAGCCTAGGTCAGATCACAATCTTTTGTTCCCAGTTCTGGAGGAATATGCGTGGCTATTGGAGGAACGCCAACATTTGTCAGAAACTGATCTCGTACAGCACTAAATTCCCACGGCAGACCCTGGACCGACCGCCAGGAATCATATACACTTGTCAGCCAGGACATTACGACCACCTACCTAATAGTCAGAATGTCCACTTTGGGGACAGATAACAGTGGCGATCCGTCGTGGCATGGAAGCAGTGATGCTTCGGTTTGTCGCTGAAGGGCGTTGGCACCACACCTGCACATACAAGTCAACTGATTCCCATAAATTCCGGGGAGGGGGGCGATGAGCACTGGGGCCACGTTCAATCACATCCCAGATGTTTTCGATCGGGTTGAGATTTGGAGGGCTGGCGGGCCAGCACATCAATTGCAACTCACCAGTACTTTCCTCGAACCACTCCACCACACTTCTGGCCTTGTGACATTGCGCATTTTCTTGTGAAAAATGCCACTGGCGTCAGGAAACATGATAATCATGAAGGGGTCTGCTACCAGTGTACGATAGTCCTTGGCCACCATGGAGCTTTGCATGAGCTCTACTGGATGCATAGACGCTCAAATGAATGTTCCCCTGAACATAGGGGTGTCGTAGCCAGCTGGTCTCCGTTCCGCAGTTCAGGTGCCAGGGAGCTGTTGCCATGGAAGGCGACAGATTCGCTCCCTCACATCGGCATGGTGAAGAAGGCATCGGGATTCATCAGACCGTGCAAAGCTCTGCCACTGCGCCAGCGTCCGACGTCCAGTGCCGATGGTCACGTGCCCATTTCCGACATAGTTGCTGACGTCGTGGTGTTAACATTGGCGCATGCATGGGCCGTCGGCTGCGGAGGCCCATCATTACGAGTGTTCGGTGGATTGTGTGTTCAGATACTGTGGTGTAACGACGTAAGTTTTGTATAAATGATTCTCTTTTGACATATGACCATGTGCAGACTTCGTCACCTACGTCAGTTACAACACATTTCAAAATTATTTAAATCCTTTTTAAAATTTGTCTCTGAATGGTTCTTGAACGAAACTGTAATTAAAACATCATCATTTGAGTCGTTTGCGCAGAATTACGTCACTCAGTCCAATTGGTTTGCGTAAACTTTTTTCAATTTAGATGTCGTTTGTTTCTTCTCAGGAATTATATTAATCCGAGTGATCTGCTTTAATAAATATTAGAACCACACTGAATAAACTTTCAAGACTCAAACTCGCGATGAACGCTGTCAAAATTTAATAACCTTGTCAAATAAATTACTTAACATAATTCTTCATAAATAAATTCTCGGAACACGTAGCATCCACTAGTTTATTATTTTCCTACATATAGACGTGAACCTGAGCCTTGACAAGATAGAACTGACCATTTACAACATGATTAAACTTTCTATGACGTCATTGTTGTAGAAACATTACAAATTCTTAATTTTAAATTTTTAGAAGCAGGACGCAACAACTCGGTTTCAGGATCTTCTGTTGCTCTTTGGCTGTCGACCCGCGACGTATAGTGGCCAGCAATTTTCTCTCTGGTCCCGGCAGTGAAGATGCTGTCTCCGTTCGTTGTGCCGCCATCTCCGTACATGAAACATAAAAAACAAATACAAACTTTAGATATTTCACAACCATTACAAATATTACAAAAATGCATAAACAAAACAGTAAATTAACTTACATTCACCTGCAAACTGGGCTGACACTGGTGGATGGGTGACGCTTCCATTTCATGTCCCACTACAAAACTCTTTTACTCTGTCGAGCATTAAAGTCTGACGTTAGTACCGCCACAGTTCGCCGCTTATTCCGTTTTGCCAGTCTGCACAGTCTGCGACATCGTACATCTGAATGAGGCGTGGCCGCCCAACACCACCACGCCTGGACGTGGTTTCAGCTTGGTTTCGCCACGTGTTGAAGGCACCCACCGCAGTACTCCTCGAACACCACAGAAGTCGTGCAGTTTCCGAGATGCTCGTACCTAACTTCCAGACCGTCACAATCAGCCCTCGGTTAAACTTAGACAGATCACACACCCTCCACATTCTACACAAGGACAGCACGGTCACTGGCGCTACGTACGCAGTGTATGTGTCAGGCTAGCAGTCGCTCCTCACCAGATGACGCTGCTATCAGTTGGACGGGTTTATACCGATAGTTGATCCATGGCCATAATTTTATGGCTGGTCAATGTAGATTGCCATTTTGTTTACAACCTGTTGTTGAAGAAACTATTCAACAGCAGCTGGCTGCAGGGATAATTTAACCATTTGTCAGCCCAAGGTCGTCACCTGTAGTCGTGGTATCGAAAAGCTCGTTAAATGGAAAGACATTAAATGGGAAAATATCTTATTGTCTTTGTGTCGATATGAGAGTGCCAAACGATGTCACTACCCCTGAAATTACCCTCTACTCCGTACATACGAAACATTGGACCAATAAGAGAACTGTGAGTATTTTACCACCGTTGACATGTGCTGTGGATACCATCAAATACCTGTTGCACCACAATATCAACCTAAAACTTTTTTGTGTTTCCTACGGGATTATCTGAGTTTCTCCGTATGCCTTTTCCTCTAAGGAATGCCCGTGCTGCTTATCAATGGTTCGCTGACTTACTATTGAGAGGTTTGAAATATACCATGTGACTTGTGCACTTGGATGGCATAATTTTTTCAAGGACAACTGGGGAACTAACACAAAGGTTGTGTGTTGTCTAGCTCGCAAAATGCATACTTAAGTTTGAGGACAGATAAGTGTATATTTGCCAAGTCACGGGTCCAGCACCTGGGACATATTATTAGTAGAGGGTCGTTAAGCCATGCCAATTGCTGTCGGAATCCGTATACTACCACTTTCCAGTACCTACGTACGTTAATGAATTACAGTCATTTATGTGACAAGTGAATTATTATCACCGTTTTGTGGAGGATTGTGCTATGATAGCCAAGCCATTGAATTTGAGTGGACAGAGGAATGTGACATAGCTATGAGATAAATTATGGACGTTTTAACGAGTTCACCTTTGATAATAGACGCAGATGTTGAAAAATCTTTTTGTTTCCACGAATGCATCTGATTACGCTGTAGGTGCAGTTGTTTTTCAAGAATACAAGGGCGAGGAAAGGCCTATATGTTACACCTTTAGGCAGACAAACTCAGTTGAGATTCATTATAGCACTATCGAGAAAGAGCAGCCAACAGTGCGCTTAACTTATGTGAAGAACGTCACTGACCGAATAGGCAAACACCTTCGTCGCGTTGGGGTGCAGCCTGTCTTCTATAGTGGTCGTAGGATCCAGGGCGTGCTGGGCTCCACTAAGTACAAGGTGGATGCATTACGCACTGCAGGCGTTTACAAGGTGGAATGCGAATGTGGAGAGGCATACATCGGCGAAACTGGCAGGCCAATAGCAACGCGCATTCTGGAACACGAGCATTATATTCGTCTAGGGCAACACAACAAATCCGCAGTGGCAGAACACCAGCGAGACTGCGGAAAAGAAATAAAATTAAACGAAGCCTTTGTGTTGGCCAAGCAGCCGGTTATGACGAAAATCAGAGAGGCCATCGAAACACTTAAACATCCTAATAGCGTGAACAGGGAGGATGGACTCACGCTTGCCCCATCTTGGCTGTCAGCAGTCAGAGCCCAACACACCGCACTGTCAACACGAGGCACGAGCACTAGCGGCGAGTAACTGCCGCCGCGCGGCCGACGTCCAGCAGTTGGTAAACAGCAGCAAACTTATCAGTCGACGGTGGCTACCAATCATGGCACATAACACAAGAGCCAATAGACAACAGAGGTCCCGTTCTCCCTCCACCGCAATAACCTATTAAAATAAAGTTCCCTCTCCTCCTTCCTTAAGTGACCAATAAACTAACTACCTTTTTAAAATTATGACGTAATGGCATGCGCAGTGAACATTAACAACATTATATAAAGGACACTGCACAGCTAGAACGCACCATTACATCCAGAAGAAGGCCGCTGCAATCGTGGCCGAAACCTTAGTTTTTCTCCAGCAGCAGTAGTTTTTTTTTTTGTTTTTTTTTTTTTTTACATTATGACGCGGTACCATATGCAGAAAACTTTTATGTCATGGAGTCCATGTACGCTAGGAAGCGCGGTTCGCGGTTGTCGAGGAGGAGCATCTTCTGTCTACCACCAGACAAATTCGTAGTGTAGCTGATGAACTAATACAACAATATGAGAAACTGAGTAATTCAATCCAACATATCTTTCTTATTATACACCAGGAGCTGTCAAACCTAAGCACTGCCTTGGAAATACTGAAACACTACAAATTATAATGCATAACACCCACACAAACCAATTACAACCTACTAAATTGCATGCTATTATTCAACTAGGTTTGCAACAAAAACTTAGTCCTAACTTATTACCCGCCGAACTGTTCTTTGCAAATGCTTACTATCATTTCTTTTCACTTATTGCCGCCAACGCAAATGGTTTACCCTGTATGGGAATCAACTGTACCGTATCATTATTCCGTTTGCCGATGTGTATATATCGCGACCAGTAGAAGTTTTACATGCAACAGGATCTTGATCTATCACTTTTACCAACTGTGAATTCGAGTGTTATCTCTACACTCATTTCCGGTTGCCTAGCCAGCCACCCAGAAGTACATCCTCTGGCAAACCCATGACGTCCTGATCGTTAGTAAAGATCGTCCAACACATGCGGAGATATTTCTCAATGCTTTTCACTCTTGTACCCACACCAATTATACCAAGTGTTGTGCGTTATCAGTTATTACTAGAATAAGGTAATATGCAATGACAGTATTCCTAGAAGAGGTTAAAATCCTCCTTGGCGTCGTACCGTCCTTCTGACACACGAACTTTGGTCCGTCGCTGTCTGAAACAGTTTGTTGTACTCTGTACCACAACCTGCCTCAGTAATTCTGATCTGCCATCAGTCTACGTTCGTGTCCCAGATCTACCAGATGGATTATTCTTTAACATTTCGTCTTCAGACATGATTACGCCCACTGTTCTGCTTTGTGCTCATTTAGTCTACTCCCACAACGTTAGTCTTAGGGCTTTCCTGTTACACACACGTGAAGTACCTACTGTCTTACCGCACCCGGACAACCTGCCGGTGTTACTCAATAATTCTAAGACTCGACTTTTAGATACAGTTAACAAATCGGGATGTACCCGTGGTCTAAGGGTAGCGTCTTTGAGTCATAATCAAAACGTCTTCGGTCCCGGGTTCGATCCCCGCCACTAGCTAAATTTTGATAAATAATCAGCATTGGCGGCCGAAGACTTCCGGCATAAGAAGTCAGCCTCATTCTGCCAACGGCCTTGTCAAAGAGGGCGGAGGAGCGGATAGAGGTTCAGGGCACTCTCTTGTCCTAGGGGTGGGAAATTGCCCCTAAAGGCGGAAGAATCAGCAATGATCAACGACATGAGGATGCAGAAGGCAATGGAAACCACTGCATTAAAGACAAGTAACGTGTATCCACAGGACATGTGGTCTGTAATTGAAGAAGTGTCATGATGATCTCTCCATTGGCAAAAGATTCCGGAATAGTCCCCCATTCGGATCTCCGGGAGGGGACTGCCAAGGGGGAGGTTACCATGAGAAAAAGATTGAATAATCAACGAAAGGATAACGTTCTACGAGTCGTGGCGTGGAATGTCAGAGGCTTGAACGTGGTAGAGAAACTAGAAAATCTGAAAAGGGAAATGCAAAGGCTCAATCTAGATATAGTAGGGGTCAGTGAAGTGAAGTGGAAGGAAGACAAGGATTTCTGGTCAGATGAGTATCGGGTAATATCAACAGCAGCAGAAAATGGTATAACGGGTGTGGCATTCGTTATGAATAGGAAGGTAGGGCAGAGGGTGTGTTACTGTGAACAGTTCAGTGACCGGGTTGTTCTAATCAGAATCGACAGCAGACCAACACCGACAACGATAGTTCAGGTATACATGCCGACGTCGCAAGCTGAAGATGAACAGATAGAGAAAGTGTATGAGGATATTGAAAGGGTAATGGAGTATGTAAAGGGGGACGAAAATCTAATAGTCATGGGCGTCTGGAATGCAGTTGTAGGGGAAGGAGTAGAAGCAAAGGTTACAGGAGAATATGGGCTTGGGACGAGGAATGAAAGAGGAGAAAGACATTGAGTTCTGTAACAAGTTTCAGCTAGTAATAGCGAATACACTGTTCAAGAATCACAAGAGGAGGAGGTATACTTGGAAAAGGCCGGGAGATAGTGGAAGATTTCAATTAGATTACATCATGGTCAGACAGAGATTCCGGAATCAGATACTGGATTGTAAGGCGTACCCAGGAGCAGATATAGACTCAGATCACAATATAGTAGTGATGAAGAGTAGGCTGAAGTTCAAGACATTAGTCAGGAAGAATCAATACGCAAAGAAGTGGGATACGGAAGTACTAAGGAATGACGAGATACGTTTGAAGTTCTCTAACGCTATAGATACAGCAATAAGGAATAGCGCAGTAGGCAGTACAGTTGAAGAGGAATGGACAACTCTAATAAGGGCCATCATAGAAGTTGGGAAGGAAAACATAGGTACAAAGAAGGTAGCTGCGAAGAAACCATGGGTAACAGAAGAAATACTTCAGTTGATTGATGAAAGGAGGAAGTACAAACATGTTCCGGGAAAACCAGGAATACAGAAATACAAGTCGCTGAGGAATTAAATAAATAGGAAGTGCCAGGAAGCTAAGACGAAATGGCTGCAGGAAAAATGTGAAGACATCGAAAAAGATATGATTGTCGGAAGGACAGACTCAGCATACAGGAAAGTCAAAACAACCTTTGGTGACATTAAAAGCAACGGTGGTAACATTAAGAGTGCAACGGGAATTCCACTGTTAAATGCAGAGGAGAGAGCAGATAGGTGGAAAGAATACATTGAAAGCCTCTATGAGGGTGAAGATTTGTCTGATGTGATAGAAGAAGAAACAGGAGTCGATTTAGATGAGATAGTGGACCTAGTATTAGAATCGGAATTTAAAAGAGCTTTGGAGGACTTACGGTCAAATAAGGCAGAAGGGATAGATAACATTCCATCAGAATTTCTAAAATCACTGGGGGAAGTGGGAAGAAGACGGCTATTCAAGTTGGTGTGTAGAATATATGAGTCTGGCGACATACCATCTGACTTTCGGAAAAGCATCATCCACACAATTCCGAAGACGGCAACAGCTGACAAGTGCGAGAATTATCGCACAATCAGCTTAACAGCTCATGCATCGAAGCTGCTTACAAGAATAATATACAGAAGAATGGAAAAAAAATTGAGAATGTGCTAGGTGACGATCAGTTTGGCTTTAGGAAAAGTAAAGGGACGAGAGAGGCAATTCTGACGTTACGGCTAATAATGGAAGCGAGGCTAAAGAAAAATCAAGACACTTTCATAGGATTTGTCGACCTGGAAAAAGCGTTCGACAATATAAAATGGTGCAGCTGCTCGAGATTCTGAAAAAAGTAGGGGTAAGCTATAGGGAGAGACGGGTCATATTCAATATGTACAACAACCAAGAGGGAATAATAAGAGTGGACGATCAAGAACGAAGTGCTCGTATTAAGAAGGGTGTAAGACAAGGCTGTAGCCTTTCGCCCCTACTCTTCAATCTGTACATCGATGAAGCAATGATAGAAATAAAAGAAAGATTCAGGAGTGGAATTAAAATACAAGGTGAAAGGATATCAATGATACGATTCGCTGATGACATTGCTATCCTGAGTGAAAGTGAAGAAGAATTAAATGATCTGCTGAACGGAATGAACAGTCTAATGAGTACACAGTATGGTTTGAGAGTAAATCGGAGAAAGACGAAGGTAATGAGAAATAGTAGAAATGAGAACAGCGAGAAACTTAACATCAGGATTGATGGTCACGAAGTCAATGAAGTTAAGGAATTCTGCTACCTAGGCAGTAAAATAACCAATCACGGACGGAGCAAGGAGGACATCAGAAGCAGACTCTCTATGGCAAAAAAGGCATTTCTGGCCAAGAGAATTCTGCTAATATCAAATACCGGCCTTAATTTGAGGAAGAGGATGTACGTCTGGAGTACAGCATTGTATGGTAGTGAAACATGGACTGTGGGAAAACCGGAACAGAAGAGAAGCTAAGCATTTGAGATGTGGTGCTATAGACGAATGTTGAAAATTAGGTGGACTGATAAGGTAAGGAATGAGGAGGTTCTACGCAGAATCGGAGAGGAAAGGAATATGTGGAAAACACTGATGAGGATCAGGGACAGGATGATAGGACATCTGCTAAGACATGAGGGAATGACTTCCATGGTACTAGAGGGAGCTGTAGAGGGCAAAAACTGTAGAGGAAGACAGATATTGGAATACGTCAAGCAAATAATTGAGGACGTAGGTTGCAAGTGCTACTCTGAGATGAAGAGGTTAGCACAGGAAAGGAATTCGTGGCGGTCCGCATCAAACCAGTCAGTAGACTGATGACCAAAAAAAAAAAAAATTGTTAGCTAAAGAACTTGGACAAAAGATTACATGCACAGCGTGACTGTCCCATAGCGCTACAACGGTCCCTCCTACTCTAGTCCTTGTTTCCCTTACTGTGTAATCTTGTATAGCGGTGGCTTTCTTGAATGTTTTGAACCACGACCTCAACCACTACCCGAGCAGCAACCATCGGGCGAATATCATGGTTATTACTTAGGCGTACTTTAGGCATGGCCCTCCCTTATACAGTATAAGGGTGTAGAGATTAGCTGTTGACGTTATTACAATGGAATTACTTTTAAGTGGTCAAATTTTGTGTCTCGGCATGGGGTGATGCAGAGTCACTATAGTCGATAATGGTGTTTGGAACAATTTTGTATTTGAGCATTAAAAGTCCTGCGTATCAGACACAAGATTTAATTTGCAACTTGTATTGAGAAACCTGCATGATTGTAGTGTTTTGTAAACCCCAGACACAGAAAATGCCTTATTACCTTTATTTTTCGGAAAAAAACGTGTTACGTGGCATTTATGTTGATGATAACTGCACTATTTTCAAACGGCCGCGCACACTAAGCCTCCACTGATGCGGAACCCGTCGCTGAGTGCTGCAGCCGCCTGTAATCGGCGAGGCCTACTCAGCGAGCCTGCCGGACCGCCGACGGAAGCTGCTGACAAAATATTGACATGTCTATGCATCGATATTTCTCCTAAAACGTATTGATGTATATTGGCGATCCCCTCTAAAACAGTGAATCGATATATCGATATGACAATGGCAATGTCGAGTGCCAATATTTTTATTTTATGTTGTATTTTATTCACAATTTTCGGTGTATATTTGAAATTGTTCTTTTGAAATTGTAGCAGAACCTGATTTTACTTTCACTATGTGAAAGTGTCTTGCCACTTTTCAAGCTTTCATAACGTCCAGTCTTTCTGTTTGACTATGTGAAGGAAGTGTATGTGGCACAAAAGATGAATTCGATTGCTCTGGAGAGGTGGCGGTGTGAATGGAATAACAAAATTTCCAATGTGGAGAAATATCACTCACACCTGTTGCGTTAAAAAACAATGTTTAACGCTACTAGTGAGCTATTTCTTCACATCGGCATTCTTTGAAATCAGTTACTGAATATGATGAACAAAAATCTAATTTACAAGATTGCTCGTTGCGGTGCGCGGAGACGTGTGAGGGGAAATGTTGATGTAATCGGCTCTCGGCGCTATCAACAAAAACTGCAACGTTTAGCTTCACCATGCAATTTCGACAATACAACTGCTAGCTCACTGGCGCCAGCAAAAATGAGAAAAACAGGGAAGTCGACATGAAGTGTTCCGGACAAATCCGATATGTGACAAAACCCAACAACAGAACCACCGGACACCTTCTACTGTGCCACTTACATGCAGTTACGTTGTTGGCAATGTGGTTATCGCAAAGCGTGGAGGTGCATCATTTTCCTTTCAATTCTTTCTCTAAATTGGACAGGCAGGCTATCGCAATATCTAATAATAAATCAATACTTAAATATATAGCAATATTATATTTGTATAGGCACGTAATTAAGATATTTCGTCCCCCGATACTTGTTTCGATACATCGAGAGTCAAACGATAATTTTTAAATATCGATGTATGAGATTGCCCATATTTTTAAAAATATCAACACTCCGACCTCGCGATGTCCACAGGCTTTCATAGCAGTAGTCCTCCTCACACCGCAGACATCGCAAAAGCAAGCGCACATCAAGATCCAACTCAGAGGGCCACTTCCCGGTGATTCTCCTTAACCCTGTTTAATTTTGTAACAAGTTGTATCTGGTAATTCTAGAAATGACTTTCACAAATGTCAAAAACATATCAGTTTAAATAATTACCTGATAGTTAAAACATTTGCTATAATTAAATCCTCCCAATATTTCTAAGGTCCCATATTACAGAAAATGCCATCAGAACTCTCTGCGGGAGCTATTTGAATTTTAATCCAGTTTTATAATTTGTAACTCATTTTTAGGACACATGGAACGTATAGGGAGGAAATGTACGTGGGGAGCAGTGTTACAGAGAGGAAAACCGTGTTATCAACATCTTTTCGAGTTTTCCATTTTAATCGTCTTTCACATGACAAACAGTACCGTCTCTTTGGTAAGGCAGGGGAAGAGCCTGGGCTGGCATAGTAATGGGTCTTTTGTGTAACAACCATGACCAGTCCACTGTGAACATCGTCCCATTGTAGTACCGCGAACTAGGGGCGCTGTGTTGAGTACCGGTGACGGAGGGCCGTCAACTGAAGCACCCTCTGCTCAGCAATAGGGGCACTGTGGGAGGCTGGTGAGTATACCTCGGTGCTGAGAACGCACTCTTGCCTTCCAGCTCGGTTGGCGACCGGGCGTATCCACTAGCTGCTCCCTTTGTGGGAGCAATGCCTCTCTATTTAACTACGGCAGCCTACTATTGCTGTAGCGAGTTTGGGTTTAATGTGTCTCTTAGGCGTAGGCTTTAGGAGAAATAAGGTCTCCACTGGTGACTGGAAAGAGTCTTTTCCTTCGGAGGTTTTTAGCTAAAAGCACCAGACGCTCCACGTCCCGCTTACTTTCCCATCCCGACCAAGTACAGCACGTGCGGGACACACACGCTCAATCCCAACTCTGCAATTGCTGATGACGCTGTCTCACACGTGTACGTGGCACCTCTGTGTCCTTTACTGCGGTCACTCACTGTCTCACACTGCCCACGCCCCTTATATATAGCCGTTCTACCAGTCACAGAGAAGTGCTACGCTAAGTATTGACAAGGTTCAAAGGCTAACAGACCTAATGTATAAAAATCGCTAAATTGAAGTTGTGCACCATATAATAATCGAAAGAACAAGACATCTGGGAATATGCAGAATTGATCAAATTAAAATACATTAGAACAAGAAGAATGTAAAGCACGATGCAAGGCATCCCAGATATATTCGAAAATGTTCTTGTCTGAGGAGTTTGGTGGCCAGCGGAAGTGTTTAATCTCAGAAGAGTATTCCTGGAGCCACTCTGTAGCAATTATGGACGTGTGGGGTGTCGCGTTTTCTGCTGGAATTGCCCAAGTCCGTCAGAATGGACAATTGACATGAATGGATGTAGATGATCAGGCAGGATCCTTACGCACGTCTCACCTGTAGACGTATCAGGGGTCCAATATCACTCCAACTGCACTCGCCCACACCATTACAGAACTTCCACCAGCTTGAACAGTTCCCTGTTGACATGCAGGATCCATGGATTCATGAGGTTGTCAAATCTTGATAACCTGCCATTGTAGCAGCAGTAACGAAGATAACAACTGCGCAAGACACTTATCTAATATAGGCGTTGCCGATCGCAGTGCCGTATTCTGCATACTTACGTTCACTATGTGATCAAAAGTATCCGGACCTCCCCAGAAACATACGTTTTTCATATAAGGTGCATCGTTCTGCCACCTACTGCCAGGTACTCCATATCAGCAACCACAGTAGTTATTAGACATTGTGACAGAGCAGAATGGGGCGCTCCGCGGAACTCATGGACTTCGAAAGCGGGCAGGTGGTTGTGTGTCACTTGTGTCATACGTCTCTACGCGAGATTTCCATATTCCTAAACATCCCTTGGTCCACTGTTTCCGATGTAATAGTGAAGTGGAACGGTGAGACGACACGTACAGCACAAAAGCGTACAGGGCGACCTCGTCTGTTGACTGACACAGGCCGCCGACAGTTGAAGAGGGTCGTAATGTGTAATAGGCAGGTATCTATCCAGACCATCACACATCAATTCCACACAGCATCAGGATCCACTTCAAGTACTGTCACAGTTAAGCGGGAGGTGATAAAACTGGGATTTCATGGTCAAGCGGCTCCTCACAAGCCACACATCACGCCGGTAAATGCCAAACGACGGCTCGCTTGGTGTAAGGAGCGTAAACATTGGGCGATTGAACAGTGGAAAAACGTTGTATGGAGTGATGAACAACGGTGCCCAATGTGGCTATCCCATGGCTGGGAGTGGGTACGGCGAATGACCGGTGAACTTCATCTGCCAGCATGTGTAGTGCCAACAGTAAAATTCGGAGGCGGTGGTGTTACGGTGTGGTCGTGTTTTTCATGAAAGAGGCTTGCACCACTTGTTTTGCGTGGCACTGTCACAGCATAGGCCCACATTGATGTTTCAAGCACCTACTTACTTCTCACTGTTGAATAGCAATTCACGGATGGCGATTGCATCTTTCAACACGATCGAGCACCTGTTCATAAGGCACGATCTGTGACGGTGTGGTTACAAGACAATAACATCCCTGTAATGGACTGGCCTGCAGGAGTTCTGACCTGAATCCTGCATCTGTTATGCAACGCCGACTTCGTGCCAGGCCTCACCGACCGACATCGATACCTCTCCTCAGTGCAGCACTCCGTGAAGAATGGGCTGCCTTTCCCCAAGGAACCTTCCAGCACCTGACTGACAATATGCCTCCGGGAGTGGAAGCTTTCATCAGGGCTAAAGGTTGGCCAACACCATATTGCATTCCAACATTACCAATGGCTGGCACCACGATCTTGTAAATCATTTTCAGCCAGGTGTCCGGATACTTTTGATCACATAGTGCATCTTTGTATTTGAATACGCATTTCTGTACCAGTTTCTCTGGCCCTTCAGTGTATTACATGACTAAGAACCCTGTGTTTCACAGATATCTGAGAACGGGTTACCCAGAAACACGTAATATTAAACTCAATCATTCACAAGCTGATGACGTTTTACTACGTGATCTATTCAGCATTTGTGAAGTATTGTTCCAGTTACATAATATGGTCGCATGCTTCCTGTACGATTTCTTGCGGCCTCGGCAATCAGTATATTATATTTCTTAAATTCACTGCATGATGTATGTTGTCAAATTTTCCGGTTAGGCCTTTAAAATGCTATATTTCTCGTAACTGCGACTTGTAGGATGTTTTCTACAGCGATATATTAAGCAGTAATGCAGACAAACTTTCAATACTATTAAAACATTTTATGTAATTTAGTGTTATAATTATTATCAAAACGTAGGCATTTCTGGTATTTTAAAAGTGTGGGTGATGGTAGGTAATATTTGCAAACGGGAGTAAGAGGACAGTAGCGAACTTTGACTGCTACCTCCCCCTTGAACTGAACCTTAGATGCGCCTCTGTAACGTGGAATGCTTTTCCACGGTGGAGAAAAAAACATGGTACAGACTGTGCTCTTCACCATCTGTACCATGGTAACTGGCTCAAATTTGTCATTACTTTACTGGTCTTAGGTTGGCTACGGTAAATAGAAAGGTGCGACAATAAATACAGATAAACACGTGATTGTAAACGGACTGGAAAATCATTCAGGCAGCAAAAACCAACAGGCAATCTTCGTTAATCGGACTCTGTATTCGGCATACGATAAACATACGTAATGAAACTGCAAAAACCTTTATAGAATTTCTAAAACAGTACAGCAAAGCAAATACAAGACCAACTTTCAAAGAGAAATTAATTCATAGTGGATTCTAACGTGACAGTGGCCGACCATAGATACACGACACCGCAAGAACGAAGTAACGAGGGGGTTTTTCCGTACCAGTTTCGTTAACTGCACTTTCATATTATCGCATGATGTAGGTAGAAAGAAGAAATTAGGCTTGCAAGCAATTTACTTTCACCAAATAGTTCTGTTTATTGTAACTCAGTTTCACAGAAAATTGCAATTTGCCAATGGATGTTGGGGTTATCCGAGAAGATTTTAGTTGACTGGAGAACTTTAGTTCGCACGAAGATTTTAATCTCCGAGAATCTCAAAGGATGTTCTAGAGATCACATAAACCCAAAGGTTAAAAGAGATTTTATTTACAGCATAAATCTGCAGTTCCACTGTTATTTCATGCCATTGAAGTAAATTCAGTTGAAGGTTAAAATGAGTTTGGGCTGCAGATAATAATTTTTCAGAGAGTCGATTTGAGTTTAGTGTTCTGTTTCCTCCAATAAACTGGCATTACAACTCTACGAACATTCTACAGCTGTTGTTTCAGCGAGAAGTCTGGTTCTCAGTTAAATTCCTATTGTTGTTGTTGTGGTCTTCAGTCCTGAGACTGATTTGATGCAGCTCTCCATGCTACCCTATCCTGTGCAAGCTTCTTCATCTCCCAGTACCTACTGCAACCTACATCCTTCTGAATCTGCTTAGTGTATTCATCTCTTCTTCTCCCTCTACGATTTTTACCCTCCACGCTGCCCTCCAATACTACGAGTAAATTGGTGATCCCTTGATGCCTCATAATATGTCCTACCAACCGATCCCTTCTTCTAGTCAAGTTGTGCCACAAACTTCTCTTCTCCCCAATCCTATTCAATACTTCCTCATTAGTTATGTAATCTGCCCATCTAATCTTCAGCATTCTTCTGTAGCACCACATTTCGAACGCTTCTATTCTCTTCTTGTCCAAACTATTTATTGTCCATGTTCCACTTCCATACATGGCTACACTACATACAAATACTTTCAGAAATGACTTCCTGACACTTAAATCTATACTCGATGTTAACAAATTTCTCTTCTTCAGAAACGCTTTCCTTGCCATTGCCAGTCTACATTTTATATCCTCTCTACTTCGACCATCACCATTTATTTTGCTCCCCAAATAGCAAAACTCCTTTACCACTTTAAGTGTCCCATTTCCTAATCTAATTCCCTCAGCATCACCCGACTTAATTCTTATAGTGTCTAGAATTTATTTTCCTGTTAGATTTGTGTTGCTTCTATTTCCCTACACGCTATCTAATTCTTTTTTATTTGTTCCCTTCACTGGAAAATCTATCTGATTCTATCCGAAATAAATCCGTGCAGAACAAGTTCTTTGTGTAGTAATTCCTGGAACTGGGCACGGATACGGAACAGAATACTTTTAGCTGATTACGACGACAGTCACATTTGAAGCGATAAGCCATGCTACAATACTTTACTACTTCACACAATTCCTCCGCTGCTGCCAATAATTAAAGACTGATGTTGCACTGATAATGGGCGAACTATAAAAGGAAAATTTAAGATCGGAAATAAGACTAGTAATTGTGTTCGAATGATTCCGCGGTGTTCACGTGTGAGTTGATTATTTACACTAGAAAGGTTAACTTTCTCGCAGTAGAATTTAATGAAAGTACCGTACATATAGCTTTTCATTTAACGCGTAAGGTGAATTGAGTTTATACTATATAAATTATTTCATTAAATGATTACATGGTGTGAGAGGTGGTTTCCGGCTGCAGGTTATGGTTCAAAAGGCTCTGAGCACTATGGGACTCAACATCTGAGGTCATTAGTCCCCTGCAACATAGAACTATTTAAATCTAACTAACCTAAGGACATCACACACATCATTGCCCGAGGCAGGATTCGAACCTGCGACCGTAGCGGTCGCGCGGTTCCGGACTGAAGAGCCTAGAACCGCTTGGCGACCGCGGCCGGCGGCAGGTTATGTGCATTAGTAAACAAATGATAAGATATGCATACATCTGTTTTGTAAAATTTGGAAGTATGTGAAATATGTCACCAGTTAATTCTCAAATGTGTGTGAATTCCCATGGGAAAAACTGCTGAGGTCATTTGTCCCTAGACTTACGCAGTACTTAAGCTTACTTACGCTAAGAAGAACACACACGCCCATGCCCGAGGAAGGACTCGAACCTCCGGCGGGAGAGACCGCGCAGTGACATGGCGCCTCTTACCGAGCGGCTGTTAATTCTCAGAGTATGTGATTAAAAATGTAGTATATTGATCAATTCTTTTTAGGGCAGAAGTGTAATGTGCTGTGAAGAAAGAAAGATCATTTAGCTACAATATAGCAGGTCAGAAATTAGAAGCAGTTAATTCCATAAATTAATTGGGAGTACGCATTAGGAGTGACTTAAAGTGCAATGATCATATAAAGTTGATCGTCGGTAAAGCAGATGCCAGACTGAGATTCATTGGAAGAATCCTAAGGAAACGCTATCCGAAAACAAAGGAAGTAGGTTACAGTACACTTCTTCACCCACTGCTTGAATACTGCTCAGCAGTGTGGGATCCGTACCAGATAGGGTTGATAGAAGAGATAGAGAAGATCCAACGGAGAGCAGCGCGCTTCGTTACAGGATCATTTAGTAATCGCGAAAGCGTTACGGAGATGATAGATAAACTCCAGTGGAAGACTCTGCAGGAGAGACGCTCAGTAGCTCGGTACGGGCTTTTGCTGAAGTTTCGAGAACATACCTTCACCGAGGAGTCAAGCAGTATATTGCTCGCTCCTACGTATATCTCGCGAAGAGATCATGAGGATAAAATCAGAGAGAATAGAGCCCACACAGAGGCATACCGACAATCTTTCTTTCCACGAACAGTATGAGACTGGAATAGAAGGGAGAGCCGTTAGAGGTACTCAAAGTACCCTCCGCCACACACCGTCAGGTGGCTTGCGGAGTATGGATGTAGATGTAGATGTAGAAGTGCTTGCGTCCATAAGAATAAAGATATACGGAGTGAATATTAATAACAACGACAGACTGCAGGACGGATTCCTGACTGCGAATAGAGTAAAAAAGATGCCATAGAACATGTCTGGAAATGATCGTGGCGACGGTAGAGGACGCTGACGGCTCCGACTACGTGCCGTATGTTCCTTGTGTACTTCTGGCTGTTGGATTGACGTATCGCCCTGCCAGCAGCAGAATTTCATGTCGTGAACAAGCCAAGATGGCGTTTGTGTACGGCCAAGCAGAAGGAAACTATCTAGAGGCAGCACGGCTGTACCAAAACCCTACCTTTACAGGCACCAAACACATCACACAACATTTCAAGCCCCTTTTGGGCGTTTGTGTGATCGCGGGTCCTTACAGAAAGATAAACTTGCCGGGTAGCGGCGGACCGTGCGTTCACCAGATCTGGAGAAACGGGTTCCACAGGACACTGAGACGAACCGTAGTACAAAAGCTCCAGGCGAGTGACCCGCCAACATGGCGTAAGCCAACGCACAGTTATGTGTATCACGCATGGCAACCGCTACTGCCACCATCACCTGCAACCCCATGGAGGCTAGTTTGAACATCTGTTGCGACGTGCATACGATGCAACTCTGTACTATGTTCCGCGACTATTTGTTGTCGTTGCAAGCATGCCGTCCATTTCCGAACACATGTTCATAGGACCTTTTTTCCTCCACTTGCACTCACGTGTCCGTCCCTGTAGTTGTTTTTGTTAATGTTCACCCTGTATATGGAGTGAGCGTAGCTGGCAGCACTTTGTTTTCGGCAGTAAATAAAAACTGCGAAGTCGCTATGCTACAACGCGGTTTCTCTCTTATTTAAGTAAGATAAAAACTTAACATTGTAGCTATTTGTACTATTTTCACTGACTCGAAAAAAAAGTTGCCGCTACAGATGGAGATGAAGATACGCGAAAGGAGAAACAACTGCTCTTAATAGAAACGTACAACAGAGGTTTAATAGTAGTTGTCACATTATTAAGAGGCTCTTTAGAAGTTGTAAAATATCCAGAAACATTGTAACAAAGAGTTAATACCAGACGGCTAATTTTACTGTATCAGGTACCACAAAGGTTTAATAATAGATATTACATTAGTAAGAGTCTGTTTAGCAGTTGCAAGATATCGAGAAACATTGTAATAAACCGTTAATACCAGAGGGCTAATTTATCGTATTCTTTCTGCCCAATGAAAAAAAATGTTCGTATGGCGTTGATGGCTGTTAGGCCCCTTCAGGCTTAGTTCGGCCGCCGAGTAGCAAGTCTTATAGCAGGTGACGCCACATTGGGTGACTTGCATGTCCGGTGATGATGACAACACAACACCCAGTCCACGAGCGGAGAAGATCTCCAGTCCGACCGGGAATCGAACCCGCGCCCGCTGCATTGTAGGCGAGCACCTTACCACTCAGCTAAGCAGGCGGACATTGCACCCAATATTTTCCAGCGAATCTAGAAGGGTTTCCCAGAAAGTAATGCACCGAATTTTTTTTCTCAACTGAAAACAATGCGATGAATGCGAAACATTACGTACGTATTATTTGAAGACTCCCGAGTGAGCGCGCCCATGTTTCGTCACTTTCGACAGATAGCGTAGCTGCAGGACAGTTTCAAAATGGCGTCTGTAGGTAATGTACGTTACAAGCAACGAGCCGTGATTGAATTTCTCACTGCAGAGAAAGGAACTGTGGGGAATATTCACAAACGCTTGGAGCATCTGCTGTCGACAGAAGTACAGTTGGTCGCTGGGCACGGAGGGTGACGTTATCAGAAGGCGCATAGGCGGAACTCCACGATTTGCAGCGGTCGTGGACACCAACCTGGCTGTCACATCTGACATGTTGCAGAGATCTGATGTTGTCATTTGCGCGGACAGGAGCATTACGATTCGGAAGTTGGCACTGCATCTGTCAGTCAGCAAAGGAAGTTCACACAGTGAAACGCTGGTTTCACCACCAGGGCATACACGCCCTCGTTTTGCGCTGGAGGAAGGCCATAGAGCAGGATGGAGCTTACGTGCAAAAATTGGGTGTGTAGACAAAACAATATTCTTTCGCGTGTGTAAGTCTCATAATGTTCAAAAAAAAATTGTTGAAGAAAAAAACTGCGGTGCATTACTTTCTGGGCAACCCTCGTATTATCGAAAAACCCAAGCACTGCACGTGCAGCGAGTTACGTCATCTGGTGACGTCGCAATGTTCAACATTTGTCATCCGCTTTTGGGGTATTTCGCGACATTTGCACCTCATGTGTCTTGTATTAAAAATGGTTCAAATGGCTCTGAGCACTATGGGACAACATCTATGGTCATCAGTCCCCTAGAACTTAGTACTTAAACCTAACTAACCTAAGGACATCACACACATCCATGCCCGAGGCAGGATTCGAACCTGCGACCGTAGCGGTCGCGCGGTTCCGGACTGTAGCGTCTAGAACCGTTCGGCGACTTCGGCCGGCTGTGTTGTAATAAGTTACTTGTCTAGTGGCGTCTACATCGCTTCGAGTGTTGAGAACATTGATGAGAATACAGATATCGGGTGGATATAATTAAAGTGCAGTTACTCACAGATGTCCAATGTCGATTGCTATTATCGTATGGCATCTAAACTTGGTAGGTATTCTAATAAGTTAATGCAGAACCGATTTACTCCGAAAAAAATTTATTCCAATTTTGGCAACAAGGTGCAACTCCTGCGCTGTGAGCGCAAGATAGACACGTATAGCAATGTTTCCATATATAATGGATTTGGAACGGGAAGTGGACAGAAAAGAGCAAAGAGATGAGAGGGGAATGATGATGTTTTTATTATTAAGGGTGTTTTCTGCTCTAGAACTTTCAAATAATCGATTTTTATTGCATATTTCTATACCTTGTACCATGGAGGACATGTTGGCTAAACCGTTTTGCCCGTAAACTGTTGCTTATTGTCGAAATACATGAGCATAGGGCCGGTAGTCCCGCATCGTCGAGCGCCTACGGGAGGCGCTCGGAGGTAATTATACCTGTATACGAAGACCTATCGAGTGACAGTTAACTAGAGAGATGAGTTGGCGCGAACACTCAAAGCTCTATGGTGTCGATAAATAGGCTGATTTGGACGATTTCCTCAATGCACATACACTCTGGTAAAGAAGTAGACGAAATTGGAATCAATTTGGCTACAATTATCTTCAATGACGGCTTCATGGGACTTGCACAGACAATGAATGTGATGGGCATTCAGCTCGGCAACACGGCGTTCGAATTTTGCACAAGGCTCAACGCGGACCTTGTACGCTCTCAGCGCCGCGCGTCTACGGCCATTAAAGAGGCCGGATCTGCGACTCGCGAGGAAGCGATGCTATCGAACGAGACTTGCGAGATCGAGGAAAGCGTACTGTATGCTCCAGGCATGGCAGACTGACGGTAAGTAGCAAAAAACACAGTAGAAACGCTTTCTAAAACTTTAAACGCGATTTCCTAAAAGTCACATTTTTTTGCTAGGTGTTCGGACTGCCGAAAAACTACTTGGGCGATTTTGATGTTGTTTAGCTACTTTTGTAGAGAATTGAACTGGCTATGGTCAGAACATCCAAATGTAAAACGATTAGGCAGGAGTATATTCTCCTCTTTACATAAAGCTACAATCAATTTATTTTATATATCAAATGTATTTTCTGTATGAACCACGTGTAAAACTATAATATAATGTATCAAGTTATATAAGGAATGCTGCACTCAAGTAGCAGTGACATACATTCTGTTTTTACTACTGAATTTACAATCATAAGTTTATTCTTCAGATAAATCTAAAATTCATGTGTTGCATGTATCAAATGCTCTGTCAGTATATTATCCGTACAACACTAGGTAACACATCGAATATACAACTACCAATGATTAATTAAACTACTACTGAAGACCATGAAGTGTTCTGATAAGAAACATTCTAAGAAATATATCACTACATATCAGTACACGTAAACACAACAAACTTACACTCTACTGTAGATGAGAACATCTCGAGGTTCCAAACAGACATTCTCATCTAAAGTAGGCTGTTACGAACCAACAAGCTAGTTTGACTAGATTACACATCTAAGTGTAGCATATCACTTTCCTCCACATACTGCACCTTATTTCTACCACATTTATAGTATTACATTTTTTTCTTTCTTTTTTTAACGTTTGTGTTGTATAAGTCATATTCTTTTCAACTAGGCGAAACAAAATATACACAACCACTTTAATAATCGTGAAGCTTTATATCCTCTGTAGCCTTATAGACATTTTTATATATTAGGTTCTTTATATTATTCAAAATAACATTAACAACTGCATACTAACAAGATTGTACCAATATCAGAGTTAGTAGCATCCGATCCACCTTACATTTCAATGCGGTGGTTTGCTCTGTAGGCCCACTGTTAATGAAATAAATAATGAATGAAATAAGGTCCGTGCCGGCCGGAGTGGCCGAGCGGTTCTAGGCGCTTCAGTCTGGAACCGCGCGACGGCTACGGTCGCAGGTTCGACTCCTGCCTCGGGAATGGATGTGTGTGATGTCCTTAGGTTAGTTAGGTTTAAGTAGTTCTAAGTTCTAGGGAACTGATGACCTTAGATGTAGAGTCCCATAGTGCTCAGAGCCATTTCAACCATTTTCAAAATAACGTCCTATTCCCTGTAGCCCCTAATTCTCTTGGCGATTGAAATCACCCAAGACTAGCTTCGGTGATTCGCAACAGTTATGTGAAACCTTGAAACATAAATCCGTCTTAGGTGGTTTACACACTGATGTGATGGGTACAAAACAACATACTTACTTTGGAACACCACTGCGGGATCATCAAGCTCATTGTCTGCAGCTGAAATAATATACAAGCTCAGTAACGGCACTTGGGGATTCAACCAAATGTTCCACCTACGTCTGGTCTAGCCCTTTGTTTCTGCAGAATACGCATCACCAGTTCACCATAACTTCACACACACCAGCCACGTCGACACCTCTCTCAACGGGACAGGCCGCATTAAAACTGTTTGCCTACTACCATCTCCCGTGGACAAAATCAACCACCTTATACGCATAGCACTCCCAGATATTAGAAGAAGAACAGCGGCAGAGGTCGGAAAAAAAAGGAAAATGGTTCCAGGCAGTCCGTGTGTGAAGAGTCGCATCAAGTTCTACGCTGAAGTCGAGAAAGAGCTTTCTTCGAACAACTGAAGCAAATACATCGTCACCTTCCGCTCACAAAACGGAACTTTGGCAAAACAAGGCAACTGGAACTAATAACCAAAACCTTGCAGGTTTTAAAAAAAAAATTAATGGTGGCCCTCAACTACGTACTCAGAGTTGAAATATTAAAAGTTTTGGCTGGTTTCGTTGTCTAGGGGCTGGGATACGTAGTTGCCGCATTACAAGCCAAATACTGCTGAGTCTACAGTATACAATATGAATATACACGTGAATCGAATGGTCGTAGGTTCCTGTCACTCGGCAATTGCGAATTTTGAGTGTAACATAGAAATTTATAAATGAAAGACAGCGATTAAATAAAATCTGCAGGAACTATCTTAACGACTTTAAATGATGAGTACGATAGCAGAAGTACTTTTGAGAATGCGGTATATTTCTGCAAAACACTTACTGGTGTCGATGGTCCAGCAATTATATGAAATATAAGTTGAATAACTGAGAAACAATAGATTCCTACTTCACGTAATTAGTTAGGAGCAACAATATAGCTCGCCAAATATTCACTTCTAAACGCATACTACGTCTTCACTGCAGAAACCACGGAAATCTCACCAGTGCACAAGTCGTCACTCCAAAGTGTTTCTATCTGCCGCGACCACGCGCAAACTGCTCCAAGTCTGTTACGCGACTCTGCGCCCGTCGCGCCGTCTTGTCCAGCACTTCTCCTCTCCGGAAACGATGCTCCTACCCAACTTCCATACGTCTGTCTCTCCTGGTCACGAGTGCTGTGATTGGCTAGAGCGCTCCCTCCATGTCTCCAAGCCAACATCCACTCACAAACATATTCAAACACATACTAAATACTGGATTTACATTTAAATAACTTGAAATTAAATAAATAATCCTTTGGCTAGACAATAAAGGCGCTCTGACACACATTATCAAATACATAAACTGTGGTGTCACCGCCAGACACCACACTTGCTAGGTGGTAGCCTTTAAATCGGCCGCGGTCCGTTAGTATACGTCGGACCCGCGTGTCGCCACTATCAGTGATTGCAGACCGAGCGCCGCCACACGGCAGGTCTACTCTAGAGAGACTCCCTAGCACTCGCCCCAGTTGTACAGCCGACTTTGCTAGCGATGGTTCACTGCCTACATACGCTCTCCTTTGCAGAGACGACAGTTTAGCGTAGCCTTCAGCTACGTCATTTGCTACGACCTAGCAAGGCGTCATATTCAGTTACTACAATTACTATCTTCAAGAATGTATTCTGAAGAGATATTGTGAATCATGTACCGTCAAGAACGACGTTCTTCATTAATGGATTAAAGTTAAGTATCAAACTAATTACGTCCCTTTTCTGAATTCTCATTCCTTGTCATATTCCAGACCACATGTCAGCATAGTTCTTCCCTCCTCACGCCAGCCGGCGTGAGCTAAAACGCGTGCATTTCGGCCTCCACTCGGAACACTGTGTTGGCTCTTCTGCTAACACAAAATAAACGAATTAAATAAACATATATCAAAGGAATAGCAACAAAAGATAGGCCAGTAGCCTAATGTCTCTGTGCTTCCTAAAACACAGTAAATACTTAACCAATTTCTTCATGAATAGTATATTTCGGATATAAACAAAGACACAGATGAATAAATATATTTAGAAGCTAGCTGCTACCGGTTTTTCGTGTAACTGTGGAGTCTTATGGTCTGACGCGATCGATAGTAATCGGCCGCTTTGGCCTCCAATAACTCATGTACTATTTACGTTACATGACTAATTCATACCAATTTATGTTTACAATAATAGCTTTCTAAAGATATACAAATCGACGAAATCAGATGAACCGTTTAGATTTTGGAAATTCGTTGCTGGGTGTTACTTGTATAATTTATCGTCAGATAATAAACTTTAAACTGAAAAGTACAGGGTGATTCAAAAAGAATACCACAAATTTAAAAATGTGTATTTAATGAAAGAAACATAATATAACCTACTGTTATACATCATTACAAAGAGTATTTAAAAGGGTTTTTTTTCACTCAAAAACAAGTTTAGAGATGTTCAACATGGCCCCCTCCAGACACACGAGCAATATCAACCCGATACTCCAACTCGTTCCACACTCTCTGTAGCATATCAGGCGTAACAGTTTGGATAGCTGCTGTTATTTCTCGTTTCAAATCATCAACGGTGGCTGGGAGAGGTGGCAGAAACTCCATATCCTTAACATACCCCCATAAGAAAAAATTGCAGGGGGTAAGATCAGGGCTTCTTGGAGGCCAGTGATGAAGTGCTCTGTCACGGGCTGCCTGGCAGCCGATCCATCGCCTCGGGTAGTTGACGTTCAGGTAGTTACGGACAGATAAGTGCCAATGTGGTGGCGCTCCATCCTGCTGAAGTATGAATTGTTGTGCTTCTTGTTCGAGCTGAGGGAACACCCAATTCTGTAACATCTCCAGATACTGTAGTCCGGTTACAGTAGCACCTTCGAGGAAATAGGGACCAAAAACTTTATTGGCTGAAATGGCGAACAAATGTACAACTAAATGAAACTTTATAGCTCCCTTAATTCGCCGACAGATAGTGCTTAGCTCTGCCTTTTGTGGTTGCAGAGTTTTAAATTCCTAAAGTTGTGGTATTCTTTTTGAATCACCCTGTATATTCAAAATCTGATTACACCATCAGAATCGTCGTGCAAATAATAGTAATGTACATATTTCTTTTTGAGGTATCATCATTCATCTGGCTACTATTAATTTCTGTACGAACTGTGAAATGTCTGCCAGTAAGGTTTCACAAAGTCCGCCATCTTTGGCAGTACCAGTGTGTCTCCTTCATCGTCACAGCGTCACAATGGAATTCCCAGCCACACGGCTGGACCACGCGCTGGGGCTACCCACCCTCCCCTCTCGTCCGGCTAACGTTCGGCACCACGTGTTTGCTGCTGGGCCTCGGCTGACCGAGCACCAACTCCGCACTCATAATATTTTGAGGGCGTCACAATCCGCCCGTTACCTCATCCCCTGCGTGACAGCATCGGTGCACATAAGGCTCGAATGGCGTCCTGTGGTATAACCATCCATGCTGCATTCACCTTGTTCCAAAATTCATCCGCGGTGTTTGGCGTTGGGTGACTGCTGCAGCCTTCGTTACACCATATCCCACACATTTTCGATTGCCTACAAGTGTGGCAATCTGGCGAGCCAGGGCAAAATGATGACATCCTGTGACATCAAGAAAACACGTGTATGTGCAGCTGGATGTGGTTGTGCATTGTCTTGCTGAACATTGGCGTCTGGGGCGTCGTGAACCAAGAGTGTGCCTACAGGTCACAGTAAATCATTCACGTAGGTCACATTGGTCACAGTGTCCTGGACACACACCAACTGTGTTTTGTGGCTGTACCCAAGAACACTCCAAACGATAAGGCCCTGAGCTGACATCAAATGTCTTGTGCCAATAGAGTCACTGTGATGCCGCTCCCCCTGTCTGCAGGGAACCAAAATACAGCCATAATTTTCAAACAAACAAAACCTGTATTTGTCCGAAAACACTATCTGATGCCATTCTCGTCCCCAGTGATTTCGTTCCGTGCACCATTACCGTATAGCATGTTTCTGCACACTCGTCAAAGGTAAAGCAGGGAAGCGGACGACGCGCGCGAAACAGATGTTGTAATAAATGGCGACTGACTCTCACCCCTGATAGTGTACGGTGTGTTCCACTGTTCCACTGTTGCACCAGAGCCGAGGAGGATTCAGATCTGTCCCGCAGGGTCATTTGAATGAGGTGTCTATCTTCTCGGTGTTGGTCTGGCTCGGCCGGCCGTAGTGGCCGAGCGGTTCTAGGAGCTACAGTCTGGAAGCGCGCGACCGCTACGGTCGCATGTTCGAATCCTGCCTCGGGCATGGATGTGTGTGATGTCCTTAGGTTAGTTAGGTTTAAGCAGTTCTAAGTTCTAGGGGACTGATGACCTCAGATGTTAAGTCCCACAGTGCTCAGAGCCATTTGAACCATTTGGTCTGGGTTGTGTAACTTGACCATCTCGCCGTGTTCTCCGGCCTCTGGTGAACCATTCTGCGCACACCCGTTACGCTACCGAAACACTTCGTCCCACATGAACAGCATTTTCCCGGATGGATGCATCCCTATCTCGCATTCCAGTAATGCACCCTCCTTAAAACTCACTGATTTGACGGAACTGTTCGAGTATACGTTTATGAGGCATACTCCACATCTGCTCAAGTGGCGCTGGCCCTCTTATTAACAACACATAATTTCCATCATACATTATAGACGGTACATCACACACACGTCATAATTATTCCTGTTGATGGCTAAATGGCTCTGAGCACTATGGGACTTAACTGCTGAGGTATTCAGTCCCCGAGAACTTAACACTACCTAAACCTAAGTAACTTAAGGACATCACACACATCCATGCCCGAGGCAGAATTCGACCCCTGCACCCGTAGCGGTCGCTCGGTTCCAGACTGCAGCGCCTAGAAGGGCTCGGCCACTCCGGCCGGCAAAGTGTTAGTCACCGAATAAGTTGACTCGTATAGAATCTCGTAGAGAAGGCCTTGGTACATGTTACTCCGAAACGACCGTGGGATATCTTTGATACCTGAGACGCTATGTTAGTTCAAAGTAACTGTTCTCGGCATAGCGTCAATGACGCGTAACCGCTCAGAAATACCACCTTTATTGAAAGTGCGTGTAAGTTTTTTCTCGAGAGTCCTATTTCAGTTCTGTTTGATAGAGGGTATTAAGAAGCATGTGTAGAATATTAGCTTGTATAATGGTCTCATTAATTTATGCTGCTGTGTGTTACTAATCAGTGTCATACATGTGTGTACAAATGATTTTCCTTGTAAAACTTTTTACAGAAAATTAGCAAAAAAAGTTATATATTCAGCTTTATTATGGAATTTCCTACATGGGCATATATCGTATGATGTTTTGTAATAGAGTGCAAGACAAAGTTCTGCGCCAGTGCATTTAAGGTTAGAAATATACGACGACAAGCCACGCTCGGCGCGGTTTTGATAGACTAGGGTCGGCCGTTCCGAACACTCTGGCCTTTTTTGTAACTTTAATATATATAACGGGTGTCTCACTTTAATGTGTCACTTAATTTTTAACATTTGTGTAACGAATAATTCGAATGGGAGTTATGTTGCAAATATGGAAGCTCGTCGTTAATGTGCACGAAATAGTTGTAATAATTCCTGTTTTTCACGGTGTGGAGTAGTAACTAATATTTCATAGCATTATGTCTGTATTTTAGATTCGCAAATTGATAAAATAATCGGCTCTCGTCTACAACTCCTCAAGACTGAACAGAACAATTCCAATTCGGACTTATACTAGTAAATGTTTACAGCAACATTTTGCGGCAAAGATGAAATACTGTTGTCAAATGTTTGACGAGGAGGGACAATCTTTTTAGGTGTTTTGTCAACACAAATAGTTGCTTTCTTTTTCCATTATTGTTAATTCGAGTACTGAAATTTGACATGCAAATATGAAATTTTAATTATTACAAAAACCTAAAATAAGATACAAATTCCGCACAGAAATTCCCCTTGTACTCTACAGATTGTTTGGATGACTTAAGAAAAATCAGCAGATTTGAGTGCAGCGACAATTAGAAGATGGAAATGAAAGTCCACGGGTCTAATGAAGCTTAGCCAACCAAATATAGACTTCGAGTAAGCAAGTGCCAAACCAAAAGAAGGAAAGCCACTGATTCACGTTACACAGTAAGCAAACCGGTTGCTCAAATGAGCCTTCGTTCTTCTGGTGCCTCTGCTGCCGCAAGTGTCGTAAAAGAAATCACGACAAACTCATCATCGTCAGCTAATAAATACAAAGCAGCGTTAATACTATCATCAGCATTTTTCCCGGTTACTGAAATGTTGGCTGATGAGGCATTGTCTGATGTCACTGAAGGAAAGTTATCTAAATTTCAGTTCATGACTATTAGAAGTCCAGTGAAGAAGCACAATTGTCTTATGTATCTCGCTTACGAAGAAAAAAGAAGCCATAGGTAGGTGTTACCCATCAGATATACACATAACTGAGACTCGTACGGAAGTCAGTGTACAAGCACTCTAAAATCATACATCAAAAAGAATTATACATTTTGAAAAGAACATTACGAAAACATCATCTCTAGAAACTTTTACAAACGTTTGGTTTGTTCTAAATGAGGCTTTGATGGTTCTTCAGGGCACAGTGAGTATAAACGTAATTTCACTGATGTAGTTGATTCGGACGCTAATGTTTTTATTTCTTCCGTAGTTCCATTGCAACTAGCATCCACATATAATCTCTTTTACAAAAAAAGTAGTTATATAGAAACCTCTGCGCCTTCATCATCTCGTTTTTGTAGAGCTATAACTCTACAATTTTCACGTGAAAATATAATGTCTACTTTAAATGAGAAGAAATGTATTGACGAGCAAATCGCACCTCCACGTTCCTTTCGAATCGTTTGGGAGGGAAAGGAAATAATAACACATTTTGAAATGGTCTTGAGGATGATTGATGGAAAGGTCTGTAATGCTATAACATCTTCAACGTCATCTTTGCGCTGCTACTTGCGCAGAGCAACGTCAAAACTATTTCATAATATAGATTTTCAATAAAAAATTAGTGACCAATGTCTCCAGTTTACACAACAGATTATGAACCTCACGCGCGGGGCTTCTTTGCTTTAAGTAGTTACTTCAACATGTATATAAACTTGAAAGTGAAAAATTGCATCGCGATGAAAACAAGACAAAAATCATTTTGGGGTTCGGAAGGAAACAACTCAGAACGAGTTGCAAATGGAGCTGGGGCTTCTTGTTGATCGTCTGGTTGGATGCGGGTAATAGTGGTCGTCGTTTCTTCTTCTACTCTTTCCTTTTTTAGATTTTTGGAGAAATGAGCAGCGTCCGCACAAATCTTGGGGATGGACGAAGATCGCATTCATCGATTTCACGCTATCTTGCAGCTCATGTCATGTGGTGATAACGTGAACTAAAGGAAAATTTCGAAAATAATGTCATGATACCGCGGAAATGTGTGTAGACAAGTTTGTATGGTACTGCATGTCTACGACAGTTCATAAAGGACATTACTGCACGGTGCTCAGGTGATAGAATCAGCGATACAGCCAATAGGCCAACTATCTGAAGATGCTCAGGAAGCCATAAATAATCATAGAATATCGTGAAGGGTTTTCCAGGAGGAATTCACGCACAAATACAATGGATGATATATTTCATTGACTCCTCGTACCTTCGGATCCACTCATTTCGAGACTCAGAAAAATGAAATCCAAAAATACAGAAGATTTTTCAATGCATGCGCCCGAATTTTACTTTTTCCTGATAATGATTTTGAAAATTTTCTGAGAAGTCTGATAAGCTTGATACTGACTTTTATTTTGAACATGGTAAGTTCGAAAGGAGAGCGACTGAATTTTACGATGTTTTGTTATTCGCATATCTTTTTAACTGTACATACCTGATCCGTAGCACGTATCTAATCGTTTCAATATAAAATCGAAGAAAAACAAACATTTTTATTTCACGATTGTAATATTATACTCGTGAATTGCCATTTTTAATTTTGTAATTATAATACGAAATTTGCAATCAGAGCCCTCAAAAACCATTACATACAGATTTAAATGAAATTCCAAACAATCCTGAATGAGATGGTCGGCCGTATTGAATCTGCAATTTTGAATTTTCCGCATTATAGTATCAAAATCGTAATCAGCGACCTCGATAGTCCTCATTAACCAATTTCCTTTTAAACTTAAAGCTGTTTTCTATTTTCGGTCAAATGTTCAGCGATTCTGACCACTAGCCATTAGACGGAGCTGAAGGAACCGATGAGATGAGGAGAATTCAGCCACCGGCCGCGTGCGTTCAGCAAATGCAGACATTAACGTCATCAGCCGACAATAGCAGGCGTGGGCCAGCTATCGGCAGCCCACTTACTCGTTGCTAGGAAACGGAGCAATACTCCCAGGTGGAGTCTGAGGAGAGTGAGTCTGCAGTGCATAACAGGATTAAGTGTGGACGTGTGCGTGGATCCTGCTGATATCCCAGTAGTGCCTCCCTGTGCGTTTATTTATGCAGTGTAAAGACGAGCCCATGGATGCACATATTTCTTTATTTGTTGTAATTATTTCTCTTTTTCTCTTTGGAGTGAACTAAAATCATTGATGTATGTCTTTTTCATGTTTACTGAACTTCAAAAGCTTTACTGTAACATGCAGAGTTTGGTGTAGTTTATTCATTTTTAGATTTGGTCTCATACAAAACACCATTTTTGTCTTCAGTTAAATAGTGGCCTGATTTGGATTATTTGGTTGAAGTAAATAACAAAATGTGGGATGAAGGATTTTGAGAAATATTTTTCAGTGCGTTTTTCTTTCAATAGAAGTTTCAAATTTCGTTAATTTTGGACTCAACAGAAACGATACGTAATTGTAATTTTCAATCTGATTTTGCGGTGTGAGAGTTCTGGGAAGATGTGTTAATATGTATTACTCTTTCAGTACAAACTTTTAAATTTCATAAATTCGGAAATGGACTGAAATGGAATGTAATTGCAATCTTTAGTTTGATTTCGTGGCACGAAAATTTTTGAAAAATGTGTTGCTATTTCTTTATTTTTCGGCAAGGACTCTTGTATTCCATGTGATTTGATATGTCCTATTGCTATAACTCGTAGCATTAGTCACCGAATAAGGTGACTCGTGTAGAATCTCGTAGATAAGGCCTTGGTACATGTTACTCCGGTAGGGCAGTGGGATATCTTTGACACCTGAGACGCTATGTTAGTTCAAAGTAACTGTTCTCGACATAGCGTCAATGACGTGTAACCGCTCAGAAATACCACCTTTATTGAAAGTGCGTGTAAGTTTTTTCTCGAGAGTCCTATTTCAGTTCTGTTTGATAGACGGTATTAAGAAGCATGTGTAGAATATTAGCTTATATAATGGTTTCATTAATTTATGCTGCTGTGTTTTACAAATCAGTGTCATGCATGTGTGTACAAATGGTTTTTCTTGTAAAACTTTTTACAGAAAATTAGCAAAAAAAATACATATTCAGCCTTATTAAGGAATTTCCTAAATGGGCATATAGCTTATGATCTTTTGTAATAGAGTGCAAGAGAAAGTTCTGCGCCTGTGCATTTAAGGTTAGAAATATACGACGACAAGCCACGCTCGGCGCGGTTTTGGTAGACTAGGGTAGGCCGTTACTATCACTGTTGCCTTTTTGTAACTTTAATATATATAACGGGTGTCTCACTTTAATGTATCACTTAATTTTTAACATTTGTGTAACTAATAATTCGGATGGGAGTTATGTTGCAAATATGGAAGCGTGTAGTCAATGTGGAAACGAGTAGTATCTGGCCTCTAGTTGAAATAATTCCTGTTTTTCACGGTGTGGAGTAGTAACTAATATTTCATAGCATTATGTCTGTATTTTAGATTCGCAAATTGATAAAATAATCGGCTCTCGTCGACAACTGCCCAAGACTGAACAGAACAATTTCATTTCGGACTTATACTAGTAACTTAAATGTTTACAGCAACATTCTCCGACAAGATGAAAAACTGTCGTCAGATGTTTCACGATCAAGGTCAATCTCTTTAGGTATTCTGTCAATACAAAGAGTGGCTTTCTTCTTCCACGATTTTAACTCGAGTACTGAAATTTGACACGGAAATATGGAATTTTAATTATTACAAAAACCTAAAATGAGATACAAATCCCGCACAGAAATTCCCCCTTGCACTCTACAGATTGTTTGGATGACATACAAAAACTCTGCGGATTTGAGTACAGCGACAATTAGAAGTTCGAAATCAAAATACACAGGTCCAAAGAAGCTTAGTCCACCAAGATAGACTTCGAGTAAGCAATTTCTAATGCAAAAGAAGGAAATCCACTGATTCACGTAACACAGTAAGCAAAATGGTTGCTCAAATGAGCCTTCGTTCTTCTGGTGCCTCTGCTGCCGCAAGTGTCGTCAAAGAAATCACGACAAACTCACCATCGTCAGCTAATAAACACAGGGCAGCGTTAAAACTATCATCAGCATTTGTCCCAGTTATTGAAATGTTGTCTGATGAGGCATTGTCTGATGTCACTGAAGGAAAGTTATCTAGATTTCAGTACATGACTATTAGAAATCCAGTGAAGAAGCACAATGGTCTTATCTATCTCGCTTACTAGAAAACAGGAGGGAAACGTAAGTGTTACCCATCAGATATACACATAACTGAGACTCGTGCGGAAGTCAGTGTACAAGCACTCTTAAATTATGCATCAAAAAGAATTTTACATGTTGAAAAGAACATTACGAAAACATCATCTCTAGAAACTTTTAAAAATGTAAGGTTTGTTCTAAATGAGGCTATGATGGTTCTTCAAGTCGCAGCGAGTACAAGCATAATTACACTGATGGAAGTGATTCGGACGCTACTGTTTTTATTGCTTCATTAGTTCCATTGCATCCACAGACAATCTCTTACAAAACAACTAGTTATATCGAAAAACTCTGCACTTTAATGACCTCGTTTTTGTGGACCTATAAGCCTACAATTTCCACATGAAAATGTAATATCTACTTTTAACGAGAAGAAATGTATTTACGACCAAATCACGCCTGTAAGTTCCTTTCGAACAGTTTGGGAGGGAAAAGAAATAATAAAACATTTTGAAATGGTCTTCACAATGATTGATGGAAAGGTCTGTAATGCTATAACATCTATAACGTCACTTATTCAGAGCAACGTCAGAACTATTTAATCATCTCGATTTTGAAAAATAGAAGTTGCGATCAATGTTTCCAGTTTACGTAACAAATTATGAACGTCACACGCATGGATTATTTGCTTTGAGTATTTACTTCACCTTGGATATAAACATGAAAAAGAAAAATGGCATCGCTATCAACGGAAGACAAAAACCGTTTTCAGATTCGGAAAAAAAAACTCAGAACGAGTTTCAAACGCAGCTGAGGCTTCTTGTTGATTGACTAGTTGGATACGGGTAATACAGGTCGTAGTTTTTTCTTCAGATATCAGCAGCGTCCGCTCAAATCCCAAGAATGGACGATGCTTTCATTCATCGATATCACGCTATCTTGCAGCTCACGTCATTTGGTGATAACGTGAACTGAGAAAAATTTCAAAAATATTGCCATGATACTGCGGAAATGTGTGTAGACAAGTTTGTATGATACTGCATGTCTACGACAGTTCATAAAGGACATTAATGCACGGTGCTCAGGTGATAGAATCAAAGATACTACCAATAGGCCAATTATGTGAAGATACTCAGGAAGCCATAAATAAAGATATCATAGAATATCGGGAAGGATTTTGCAGGAGAAGCTGACGCACAAATACAATGGATGATATATTTCATTGACTCCTCGTACCTTCGGATCCACTCATTTCGAGACACAGAAAAATGAAACCCAGTAAAATAAAAGATGTTTCAATGGATGCTGCAGACCTTTACTTTTTCCTGAAGATGATTCTGAAAATTTTCTGAGAAGTCTGATAAGCTTGATACTGACATTGATTTCGAACATGATAAGTTCGAAGGGAGAGCGACCGAATTATACGATGTTTTGTTATTTACATATCTTTTTAATTGTACTCAGCTGGTCCGTAGCACGTATCTCATCAGTTTCAACATAAAATCGAAGAAAAACAAACATTTTCATTTCACGATTGCAATATTATACTCGTGAATTGGCATTTTCAATTTTAAAACTATAATACGGAATTCGCAATGACAGACCTCAAGAAACATCACATACTGATTGAAATGAAACCCCAAACAATCCTGAATGAGATGGTCGGCCGTATTGAATCTGCAGTTTTGAATTTTCGAATTATAGTATCAAATTCGTAATCAGCGACTTGGATAATCCTGATCTACCAACTTCTGTTTAAATTTAAAGCTGTTTTCTTGTTTTTGGCAAAATTTTCAGTAATTCAGACCACTACGCATTAGACGGAGGCTGAAGGGGTCGACGGGATGGGGAGAATTCAGCCACTGGCCGGATGCCTTCCAAGAATTGCAAACATCAAACAGTAGCAGGTATGGGCCAGCTATCGGCAGCCCACTTACTCGTTGCTAGGAAACGGAGCAATACTCCCAGGTGTAGTGTGAGGAGAGTGAGTTATCAGGGCGTCACAGGATCAAGTGTGGACGTGTGCGTGTACCCTGTTGATATCCCAGTAGTGCCTCCCTGTGCGTTTCTTTATGCAGTGTAAAGACGAGCGCATGGATGCACATATTTCTTTATTTGTTGTATTTTTTCTTTTTCTCTTTGGAGTGGAGTAATATCTTTGATGCATGTCTTTTTCATGTTTACCGAATTTCAAATGCTTTACTATAACATGTAAAGTTTGGTGAAGTTTATTGATTTGTAGATTTGGTGTCATACAAAAAAACCATTATTTCTTCAGTTAAATACTGACATGACTTGGAAATAACAAAATGTGGGATAAAGAACTTTGGGAAATCTTTTTCAGTGCATTTTCCTTTCAACATAACTTTCCAATTTCATTAATTTTGGAGTGAACTGAAACGATACGTAATTGTAATTTTCAATCTGAGTTTGCGGTATGAGAGTTAACGAAAGACGTGTTAGTATGCATCATTCTCTCAGCACGAACTTTAATATTTCATAAATTTGGAAATTGACTCAAATGGAATGTAATTGTAATCTTCAGTTTCATCATGTGGCACGAAAATTTTTGAAAAATGTTTTGCTATTTCTTTATTTTTCGGCAAGGACTCTTGTATTTCATGTGACTTAAAACGCCCTTAATTGCAATCTGCAGTATGCTCTTATCATATTTCAATAAATCTATACTTGGTGAAATTGAATATACACTGAGGCGACAAAAATCATGGGATAGCTACACGGTGAAAATTGTTGAACTGTATGAAATAAAATCGTCATGGCTTCTGAACGGTCTATGTTAGGACGTTCAAACTTCACGGTTGGCCGCGGGGCAACACTGGAATTAGTATGCGCATGCATGGTTTGGTTTAGGGACGAAGCCCACTTTAATTTGGATCGGTTCGTCAATAAGCAAAACTGGCGAATTTAGGGGAACTGAGAATCCGCATTTCGCGATCGAGAAGTCTCTTTACCGTCAACGTGTGACTGTATGGTCGCGGAATAATCGGTGCGATATTCGTTGCTGGCACGACAACTACCGAACACTACGTAAAGGTTGTGGAAGATGATTTCATCCCCAAAGTGACCCTAATTTCGACACGATGTGGTTCATGCAAGACGGAGATCGACTTCATCGAAAGAGGAGAGTGTTTGGAGACCGCATTCTGGCTCTGGAGTACCCAGAGACCACTGGAATGGGTTTCGATTGCTCGCCATATTCTTCGTATCTGATAACGTGCGACTCCGTTTTGTGGGAGTATATTAAAGACAAGGTGTACGGCAACAACCCCAAAACCACTGCTGAGCTGAAAACAGCCATTCACGAAGTCATCGACAGCATCGATGTTGCGACACTTCAGCGGGTCATGCAGAATTTCGCTATTCGTCTGCGCCGCATGCTAATGATGCAAGGCATATCGAACATGTGATAACCTAAATCCAAATATCTATAGTGACGATTACACGTTGAATCAAGTGTGCGCAAGCCGCAGTTTGTAATTAATTTAGGTTTTTTCATACAGTTCAGTAATTGTCGCCCTGTATATGCACATATGCAGACGGTGGCAGTGTCGCGTTCACAAGTTATAAGACGGCAGTGCTTTATCGAAGCTGTGATTTGTATTCAGGTGATTCATATGAAGATGTTTACCCACATTATTATTGTCGCACGACGGGAATTAACAGACCTGAACGCGCAATGGTAGTTGGACCTAAGCGCACGGGACATTCCTTTTCGAAAATCGTTAGAAGATTCAGTATTCCGACCTCCACAGTGTAAAGAATACCAAATTCCTATCACCATGGACTACACAATGGCCGACGGCCTTCATTTAACGAGTAAGAGCAGCGGCGTTTGCGTAGAGTTGTCAGTGATAACGTACAAGCGACGCTGCATGAAGTAACCACAGAAATCAATGTGGGACGTACGACGAGCGTATCCATTAAGAAAGTGCAGCGAAACTTGGAGTTCTTGGACTGTGGCAAAAGACGGCTGAGGCGAGTGCCCTTGCTAACAGCGCTACATCGTCTTCAGCGCCTCTCCTGGGCTCATGAACATATTGGTTGGGCGTTCGACGACTGGAAAACCTGATCAGATGACTCACGTTTTCAGCTGGTAAGAGCTGATAAGAGCTGGAACACGTGAGGCAGTACTGACCTTACGACTTATCTTAGAAGAAAGATTAAGGAAAGGCAAACCTACGTTTCTAGCATTTGTAGACTTAGAGAAAGCTTTTGACAATGTTGACTGGAATACTCTCTTTCAAATTCTGAAGATGGCAGGGGTAAAATACCGGGAGCGAAAGGCTATTTACAATTTGTACAGAAACCAGATGGCAGTTATAAAAGTCGAGAGACATGCAAGAGAAGCAGTGGTTGGGGAGGGAGTAAGACAGGGTTGTAGCCTCTCCCCGATGTTGTTCAATCTGTATATTGAGCAAGCAGTAAAGGAAACAAAAGAAAATTTCGGAGTAGGTATTAAAATTCATGGAGATGAAATAAAAACTTTGAGTTTCGCCGATGACATTGTAATTGTGTCAGAGACAGCAAAGGACTTGGAAGAGCAATTGAATGGAATGGACAGTGTCTTGAAAGGAGGATATAAGATGAACATCAACAAAAGCAAAAGGAAGATAATGGAATGTAGTCGAATTAAATCGGGTGATGCTGAGCGAATTAGATTAGGAAATGAGACACTTAAAGTAGTAAAGGAGTTTTGCTATTTGGGGAGCAAAATAACTAATGATGGTCGAAGTAGAGAGGATATAAAATGTAGACTGGCAATGGCAAGGAAAGCGTTTCTGAAGAAGAGAAATTTGTTAACATCGAGTATAGATTTACGTGTCAGGAAGTCATTTCTGAAAGTATATGTATGGAGTGTAGCCATGTATGGAAGTGAAACATGGACGATAAATAGTTTGGACAAGAAGAGAATTGAAGCTTTCGAAATGTGGTGCTACAGAAGAATGCTGAAGATTAGATGGGTAGATCACATAACTAATGAGGAAGTATTGAATAGGATAGGGGAGAAGAGAAGTTTGTGGCAAAACTTGACCAGAAGAAGGGATCGGTTGGTAGGACATGTTCTGAGGCATCAAGGGATCACCAATTTAGTATTGGAGGGCAGCGTGGAGGGTAAAAATCGTAGAGGGAGACCAAGAGATGAATACATTAATCAGATTCAGAAGGATGTAGGTTGCAGTAGGTACTGGGAGATGAAAAAGCTTGCACAGGATAGAGTAGCATGGAGAGCTGCATCAAACCAGTCTCAGGACTGAAGACCACAACAACAACAAGAGGTGATAGTAGGATTCGAGAGTGGGACAGAACCTACGAAGCCGTATACCCAAGTTGCCAACAACGCACAGTAGAAGCTGGTGGTCGTGGCTCCTTAATGGCGTACTCTGTGTTTACATGGAATGGACAGGTTCCCCCTTATGGTCGGCTACTTGGAGACCATTTGAATCCCCTCACGTCCGTCATCTTTCCATACAACAATGAAATTTTTATGGAAGACAATGCTGCACAACACTGGGCCAAAATTGTTCACAATTGGTCTGAAGAACAATCTCGAGAATTCGAGCGAATGTCTGGGTCACACACATCGCCCGACATGAATCCCAATGAATATTTATGGGACATAATCGAGAGATCAGTTCGTGCACAAAATGCTGTGCCGGTGACACTTCCACAGTTTGCTAACAGCACGACACCGTCTGCAGCACCTCTCCACTTGGCAATTATGGACGGCTATAGAGGCGCCATGGCTCGATATTTCAGCAGGGAACGACTTCTTGAGTCCGTGTCACATCTAGTTGCTTCACTACACCGGACAAGAGGAGGTCCACCACGATGCTAGGATGTACCCCGTGACTTCTGTCACCTCAGTGTCTCTTTGTTACGTCAGAAACAGTGGGGATGGATGGATGTTGTAGGCCTGAAGGATAAATTTAGGAAAAAGGAAAGGCCATTTTGCCAAGCTAAGGCGGAACTATTGCCAATTCCATTTATGTCCGGTAACTGGGGAATACCATTTTTTCATTTATTGAGGAGATTTTTATTCTTTTTCAAAAATTCTTGTTTCATGTGGATTATGAAAACAATTAGCTGGGGAATGTAACAGCGTAGATATCGACCCTATACCTGAAAGATTGAATCTGTCCTTATGTATTTGCTACAGTCCAACTGTTTCACTGACGGATATGACGTGTCATTCTAGAAATGAGAGGTTGGCGCCTGATCTTTTGGCGCGAAGGAATGAGTCACTCGAACCTGACCAAGCCTGCAGGGCAACGTGCGTAAAAGTGAAGTATTTTGTGGGAAGATTTTGCTGAAAGACGCATTAGAGTTAAAACGCAAGTAGAACGCGCATGAGTGTGTGCAAGGTGAAATCTAGAAGTTCAAATGTAAAGTTCGTATAGAGGGAATTGTTCCCTTATAAGAAGACGTCTGCATTTGCAGAGTGAGTGCAACCAGAAGCAGTGCGGAAGTGTTAAATGAATTTAAAGTGGAATCAATAAAAAGTAACAAAATAACAGAGAGGGCTTACAATGTCTTCCGTTGTACAGCTGCCGATGAAACCTTCTGCAAACAACGATACGCTGAGGCCTGCAGTAAAGCCCCCATCTCGCCAAAATAAGATATTTCAGGCAGAACGACAGTAGCGTTTCTCTTGCCCGCAAGTAAAATTTCTATTTCTGTGTCTTCTCTCAAAGATAGAAGCGCTTTTCTCTCCTTACTGGAGCCGTCCTGCTTGCCTGCGTGCGTGCGTCCAAATCATGGACCTTCAAGTCTCTCGCCTTATTTCTTCAACAGTGTCATTGGGAATTTTCGAGAGACAATGCTCAAAGGCACTGATGAAAACTTTGATGAGCATATCTACATTTCTTGCAATATTAGTAACATAACATCACAGTTACGTTCTCTCGTGCTTTATTATCCATGATTATCGCTTTCAAAAGTGTTGCGTTGGCGTCTGACCAACTTGAATGCTATCCATCACCTCCGTTACAACTGCTTAGCGGTATAAGGTTTTAAAATTGAGAATTATGGCCTGTTCAAGTGATTTTGATTAGTAAGTGGTGATCGCCAGTAGAAATGAACCTCCACGTTGTCCATAGGTGATAGGTTAATGTGAATTGCGCAGTTATCCACAAAAAGTAGAATTTTTTGCTTCTGTTTCTTCAGATTTTTTTCGGGGCTCAATGAACACACACTGAACAATTCCGTTGTCATTTACTCTGGAGCAGTAAGACACAGCGAATCTGATATCTTTGAAAACATCTAGCGTTAGCAGCTTTCGTTCTCAAAATTTCTGAAATCGATCCACGTTCCTTGCAAGCAACAACTACTGTTTCTTTTCAATATCTTTTAGCACAACATTTTTCGCTTTTAAAAGTCAATGTGCCGTAGGGAAGACACTTCGCAAACGTTTTGATTCTTCAGTACTGAACGCTTCGCGTGGATTGTAGTTTGCTAGCAGTCTCCTAGTTCATTTTTCCACTCCGAACAAATTGTCTCATTAACGCTGACATTCTTTCCACTAATCTTCTTAAAGCGATGTTGTTTATTTTTTTAAGTTAACATTCCACCCCTCACTAGAAGCCAACCATCAGTGCTGAGATTAAAGCGAATGTGCTGATCTTCCCCTTAAGCATATGACCTTCGACTGAGCTATTTCAATAAGTATTCGTCAAAACGCGTCCACTTCCTCCCTCCATAGAATATGTTTTCATCATTTCATTATTCCTATCTTACTGCTTCAGAACTGTCACAGTGCGGATTCCGGAATTCCGAAAAGGTTTCGCTACAACCTTAACTTTCACTTCAGATTCCACGGCTTCAATGACCGGCGCCTTTCCTACCACGGACAGACACTTCGACGTGTTTGAAGTTATTTTTACAACTGTTTTATGAACTGTAGTACAATGTGCATTGCCGGCCGAAGTGGCCGTGCGGTTAAAAGGCGCTGCAGTCTGGAACCGCAAGACCGCTACGGTCGCAGGTTTGAATCCTGCCTTGGGCATGGATGTTTGTGATGTCCTTAGGTTAGTTAGGTTTAACTAGTTCTAACTTCTAGGGGACTAATGACCTCAGCAGTTGAGTCCCATAGTGCTCAGAGCCATTTTAACCATTTTGAACAATGTGCATTGTTGGTGAAACAGAAGAGTGCAGGAAATAGTTGACTGACGCAAAAAGTACCGAAACAATTGACGAAAGAACTGGCATTTCCAGGCGTTAGATAGCCACTAATTTCCACTCGCTAAGTGATTTCAGGAGGTTTGTCATGACTGCAGTTTCGATTTAGCGAGTGCACCAAAACACGTATGTGTTTTTCAAAGGTGCAGGACATCTCTTTAATTCAATTTATTGAGGTTCGAAGTAGTAAGAGTCAACACATCGCCCCACAGTCAGACACACTAACAACTGATTTGGTAAATGTATGGATCAGTATTTGTACTTGTTTAATGAATATAATGTGTGCTGTGATTAAACTAATTCCTACTGCTTGCAACAGGTTCCATATCTGTATCTTAAAATATGGATCTTAGCGTCAACGTACTGCAAACACAGTAAAAGAATGAACTTAAAACCAGTACCAGAGTTTAAGGTCGTTTCTTTCGTTCACTAAATTTCAGAAACTCCAGAGCAAGATTAAACAACATATAACTCCTAATACAGTTTTTGTAGCTTTAATACTTTCGAGTTAAAAAGATTACCTAAGTTTCTAGGAGAACCTAGGAATTTGATGTGATATTACGAAGCAACTAGGTGGTGGTAATGATTCGCATTTTGCTATGTGTGTGTGTGTACCTTTGTACAATGTGTCATTCCTGTGTGATTTAACGAGCTTTGCATCTGTGGTGCTGTTGTGGTAACACTGTACCATATACAGTGTTAGTTTAGAAAGTATATTACTAAAGTATGAACAACAGTAGTATAAGTTACTATGATAATATTGTTTCACCCATGGATTTCTACATCTACATCTACATCCATACTCCGCAAGCCACCTGACGGTGTGTGGCGGAGGGTACCTTAAGTACCTCTATCGGTTCTCCCTTCTATTCCAGCCTCGTATTGTTCGTGGAAAGTTTTGTGGCGGCGTTCGTAGCGACAAGCAATTCGCTGTAGAAACGGCTTACGAAGTCTCCGCCACACTTTTAATAGCGGGCCGACCGGTCCGCTGGAACAGTGAACAGAAAGATGAAAACCCAAACACTCTGATTAAATAAAAGTCGGTACTTATCTTTATTAACGAAGATACATAAACACAGTAGTGAACTCCATGTCTACAGAAATCTGTCTAGTTCGAGTCGGAGCGGCTAGGTCAGCGTCGGCTGACGACAAACAACAACTCTGCTGCGATGAACACACAACTGACTAGCAAGTACACAATTCGGTGGCGAGTATACAACTGAGCGGCGAATACAGAACTGTCCTAGCGCTCGCGACTCCAGCGCTTAAGAAACCAGAAGCCAGCGGTGGCGCGCGCAGCCTTGCGGCGATTTCCTGTCTCGCTGGCGCTGCTTATGCAGACGGCGTCCGGACTTTGATGCTGCCAACCTTTTGGCAGCGGGCTCGGGTGGCATTACTGGTTAGGATATAACAGAAAGAAAGATTGTCGGTATCCCTCTGTGTGGGCTCTAATCTCTCTGATTTTATCCTCATGGTCTCTTCGCGAGATATACGTAGGAGGAGGCCATATACTGCTTGACTCCTCGGTGAAGGTATGTTCTCGAAACTTCAACAAAAGCCCGTGCCGAGCTACTGAGCGTCTCTCCTGCAGAGTCTTCCACTGGAATTTATCTATCATCTCCGCAACGCTTTCGCGATTACTAAATGTTCCTGTAACTAAGCGTGCTGCTCTCCGTTGGATCTTCTCTATCTCTTCTATCAACTCTATCTGGCACGGATCCGACACCGGTGAGCAGTATTCAAGCAGTGGGCGAACAAGTGTACTGTAACCTACTTCTTTTGTTTTCGGGCTGCACTTTTTTAGGATTCTTCCAATGAATCTCAGTCTGGCATCTGCTTTACCGACGATTAATATTACAGGCTCATTCCATTTTAAATCACTCCTAATGCCTACTCCCAGATAATTTATGGAATTAACTGTTTCCAGTTGCTAAATTGCTATATTTTAAATAAATGATAAAGGATCCTTCTTTCTATGTATTCGCATCAGACTACACTTGTCTACATTGAGATTCAATTGCCATTCCCTGCACCATGCGTCAATTCGTTGCAGATCCTCCTGAAGTTCAGTACAATTTTCCATTGTTACAACCTCTAGATATACTACAGCATCATCCGCAAAAAGCCTCAGTGAATGTCCGATGTTATCAACAACGTCATTTATATATATTGTGAATAGGAACGGTCCTACGACACTCCCCTGCGGCAGACCTGAGATCACTCTTACTTCAGAAGAGAGAATGACATGCTGCGTTGTGTTATCTAGGAGCGCTTCAATCCAATCACGCAATTGGTCTGATAATCCACATGCTCTTACTTTGTTCATTAAACGACAGTGGGAACTGTATCGAACGCCTTGCGGAAGTCAAGAAACACGGCATCTACCTGGGAACCCGTGTCTATGGCCCTCTGAGTCTCGTGGACGAATAGAGCGAGCTGGGTTTCACACGATCGTCTTTTTCGAAACCCATGCTGATTCCTACAGAGTAGATTTCAAGTCTCCAGAAAAGTCATTATATTCGAACATAACACGTGTTCCAAAATTCTACAACTGATAGACGTTAGAGACATAGGTCTATAGTTCTGCACATCTGTTCGACGTCCCTTCTTGAAAACGGGGATGACCTGTACCCTTTACCAATCCTTTGGAACGCTACGCTCTTCTAGAGACCTACGGTACACCGCTGCAAGAAGGGGGGGAAAGTTCCTTCGCGTACTCTGTGTAAAATCGAACTGGTATCCCATCAGGTCCAGCGGCCTTTCCTCTTTTAAGCGATTTTAATTGTTTCTCTATCCCTCTGTCGTCTATTTCGATATCTACCATTTTGTCATCTGTGCGACAATCTAGAGAAGGAACTACAGTGCAGTCTTCCTCTTTGAAACAGCTTTGGAAAAAGACATTTAGAATTTCGGCCTTTAGTCTTTTATCCTCTGTTTCAGTACCATTTTGGTCATAGAGTGTCTGGACATTTTGTTTTGATCCACCTACCGCTTTGACATAAGACCAAAATTTCTTAGGAATTTCTGCCAAGTCGGTACATAGAACTTTACTTTCGAATTCATTGAACGCCTCTCGCATAGCCCTCCTCACACTACATTTCGCTTCGCGTAATTTTTGTTTGTCTGCAAGGCTTTGGCTATGTTTATGTTTGCTGTGAAGTTCCCTTTGCTTCCGCAGCAGTTTTCTAATTCGGTTGTTGTACCACGGTGGCTCTTTTCCATCTCTTACGATCTTGCTTGGCACATACTCATCTAACGCATATTGTACGATGGGTTTGAACTTTGTCCACTGATCCTCAACACTATCTGTACTTGAGACAAAACTTTTGTACCGAGCCATCAAGTACTCTGAAATCTGCTTTTTGTCACTTTCGCTAAACAGAAAAATCTTCCTACCTTTATTAATATTTCTATTTACGGCTGAAACCATTTCATTACTGTTCCAAACAGCATTGTAGTAAGACATTGTCTTTTTCGGACTGTTTATGATTATAATCGTTTGAAAGTGAGTTCTCAAAAATTATTGTGGAAGTACCTCTCTTTTAGTAGTCTTTGATAGAAATGTATACTCTAAGTGTACTGAGAGTTGTCTATTAAAGCTGCTTGCAAAAAATGGATCTGAGCACTATGGTACTTAAACCTAACTAGCCTAAGGACATCACACACATCCATGCCCGAGGCAGGATTCGAACCTGCGAGCGTAGCGGTCTCGCGGTTCCAGACTGTAGCGCCTAGAACCGCTCGGCCACTTCAGCCAGCAAAACTGCTTACAATTTACTTGTGTAAAGTTACATTGCCTGTTTTAAACACACCAACATTATACGCCTCTCTCTTCATAACTGTATTGCCCTATAGTTACTTTTATGATACTGTCGCAATTGAGGGAATCGTACTGATAATTGTTTATTTGAATGTATAATAAATGAATTCGCAAAATTAACCTGTGGTTAAGCTAATACTTTCCATCACTGAACTGTTGCAATCTTAATGAGAGTGGCAGGCACAGTTCCAAGTAAAGACAATTCCGTTTTATTACAATCATATCCTTCAGGACTTGACGGTATTATAGCAAGTAGGCCAAACACAGGAATATTACAGGACTCTGTGTTTAATTAGGATATAGAGGCCCGCACTTACAATAATACAGTTAATTACAGGTAGGATCAATGTGAAAGAGTTTACAGTACATAACTTAATATTTTGATAAGCAAGTGATTAGATTTTCCATCGACATCATCTTCATGGATGAGTTCTTCAAGGAAACTCATTACATTCCTCGTCCTTTCAGAACAACGCTGACACGCTTTCTCAAATAAACTAGGTTGTCAGCTGTGCCACTGCGTGCTACAGGGTTAGCAGCAGGGCTACAAACTAGTTTACTCGGGCGAGGAAATGGAGCCACGGTGTCGCAGGTGGGTTTCTTGGTGCGGCGAGCATCTGCTGCGCGACAAAACGAGGAGGAGGATTCCGCGGCGACGCTGTAATTCAGGTGGCGCTATTACCGACCAACCCAGCCCGCAGAGAAAATAGCTCCGGCAGCCGGAGTGCTCTCGCTGAGTTCTCTATTGCGCGGACGGAGCTCCGTGATGCAACAAAACTTCTCTAAGACCGTGCTGCAGACTGTACTACGGCCTGCAGTAAGGTTGTGTCCTGGCCAAATAAGCTGTCTGCTGAGACTGTATTGCATTGTTGCGCCAATCCTAGTTAGTGGACCTAAAGCCTATTGAAAACCGGTAGAGAAATCAATCCTATATTTATTAACTAGTGTGACGAAAAACTCCTCATTCAGTCAATTATTCCTCCTACATCCTCCATTTGGTTATATACGTTGTTAGTTTAAGTTAGATTAAGTAGTGTGTAAGCCTATGGACCGATGATCTCAGCAGTTTGGTCCCATAGGAACTTGCCACAACTCCACACCTTAGCCCATTAAAACCTTTATTTACGCGTTTGCTCTTTACTGAATTTTCGCACCCATTTCTTCGGGCCCCTTTCTTGCTGAATTTTGTCGCTTAGAGCGTACCTATTTAACTGAATTGTTATATCTTCGCTCAGAAGGCTGTGTAATACTGTGCAGCCTTTCACTTCACGCTACAAGGGGACTGCACCTACTCGTCATCATCGATTAAGTCCACGCTGCTGCTACGGTCGCAGGTTCGAATCCAGGCCTCGGACATGGATGTATGTGTTGTCCTTAGGTTAGTTAGGTTAGAGTAGTTCTAAGTCTAGGGGACCGATGACGTCAGATGTTAAGTCCCATAGTGCTGAGAGCTATTTGAACCGTTTAATTAAGTCCAAATTTGTGGTACACGCAAGGTTTGGCCAGAAATACGAGTCGCAGAAACGGGGACACCAGATGGCCAAGCGTTCAGAAGTAAATGGCTTTCTGGGAGCGACTCAGGCATAACACGAGCCGTTTATGTTAGCGTAGTTACCAGGCAACGGCTACTGCAGTGGAACGGGTACGGAATAAAATCTTCTTAAAGCAAAGATCGCATATATTTTTCTTCAGTTACAAAGAACCGCTTTCGACACTCTTAGCTGTCATTTTCAGATCTTCGAAAATATAAGACGTGTTCATTCTTACCTCACCCCACGTTTCCTGACATCCAACTCAAAATGAACATATTCCACAACATAAATTTTTAAAGACCTGAAGATAACAGCAAAGTCTATAAAAACTGGTTTTTGTAATTACAGAAATGTTTGTGTGATATTGGCTTTAGGAAGTTTTTGCCAGGTAAAACAGATTGCTCCTTGCAGTTTCTCAGGATGAGCAAATTCAGTCAAAGAGTACGGAATGGTAACTCGATTGTGCGGGTGGTAGATTCCTTATACGGATATCTCTCCTCAATTTTTACGTGATTTGCGCTGCAGATAAACCGAAATAATACTCAACGTATTGTATTTATGAAGATATTCATGAGAGACATGAAGAGGAAATGCAAAAGATTTCCAACAAGAGATTCTAATTACGACATCCACAAGGGCTCTGCAAATAACTTCCAGGAAGCGATTGTAATTAAAGGACAGCCTTTGGTTTCATTTTTACCTTTGGGGAGACCTCCCTCTAGTACCACAGACGTTATAAAAAAGAATCAGATTTTATACAGGGTGTTTGGAAACAAAGGTTCCAAACTTATAAGATTTGTAGAGTGGGGTACGTACATAATATTTTGAATAAGAATCCATGTCCTGAAACGTCATCCAAGGACGCAACTGAGCGTCAAAGTTGTAGGCGTCGGTGCCTGTAAATGTATGTACACTATGTGACCAAAAGTATCCGGACACCTGGCTGAAAATGACTTACAAGTTCGTGGCGCCTTCCATCGGTAATGCTGGAATTCAGTATGGTGTTGGTACACCCTTAGCCCTGATGACAGCATCCACCCTCGCTGGCATACGTTCAATCAGGTGCTAGAGGGTTTCTCGGGGAATAGCAGCCCATTCTTCACGTAGTGCTACACTGAGGCGGGGTATCGATGTCGGTCGGTGAGGTCTGTCACCAAATCAGCGTTCCAAAACATTCCAAAGGTGTTCTATAGCGTTCAGGTCAGGACTCTGTGCAGTCCAGTCAATTACAGGGATGCTATTGTCGTGTAACCACTCCGCCACAGGTCGTGCACTACGAACGGGTACTCGATCGTGTTGAAAGATGCAGTCACCATCCCTGAATTGCACTTCAACAGTGGGAAGCAAGAAGGTGCTTAAAACATCAATGTAGGCCTGTGCTGTGATAGTTCCAGGTAAAACAACAAGGGGTATAAGCCCCCTCAATGAAAAACACGACCACACAGTAACACCATCGCCTCCAATTTTTACTGTTGGCCCTACACATGCTGGCAGATGACTTTCACCGGGCATTCTCCATACCCACTCCCTGCCATCGGATCGCCACATTGTGTACCGTGATCCTTCAGTCAACCCAACGATTTTCCCTGTTCAGTCGACCAATGTTTACGCTCCTTACACTAAGCAATGTGTCGTTTGTCATTTACCGGCGTGATGTGTGGCTTATGAGCAGCCGCTCGACCATGAAATCCAAGATTTCTCTCCTCCCGCTTAACTGTCATAGTACTTGCAGTGGATCCTGATGCAATCTGGAATCTATGTCTCATAGTCTGGATAGATGTCTGCCTATTACACATTACGACCCTCTTCAACTGTCGGCGGTCTATCTCAGTCAATAGACGATGTCAGCCTACACGCTTTTGTGGTGTACGTGTTCCTCGACGTTTCCACTTCACTATCACATCGGAAACAGTGGACCTAGGGGTGCTTAGGAGCGTGGAAATCTCGCCTACAGACGTATGACACAAGTGACACCCAATCACCTGACGACTTTCGAAGTCTGTGAGTTCCAGGGAGCGACCCATTCTGCTCTCTCACGATGTCTAATGACACTGAGGTCGCTGATATGGAGTACTTGGAGCAGGTGGCAGCACAGTGCACCTAATGTGAAAAACGTATGTTTTTGTGGGTGTCCGGATACTTTTGACCGCATAGTGTGTATACATGGTGATTCGGTGACGATCTTACAAACTTTCAAGGATGATGGAGAAGGATAAATCCACCAATTTGAGGTGAGGGTCCTTTTACCGGAAAGAAACGAGTCGAAAGTTACAAGCGAAAGCCGTTCTGATACCTCCGACAGTGGAATACATGTACTGATACTGTTGTTGCTTAAGATTGTAGGGTAGGCAACTTTCAGAGGTTGTAGTGTGGACCAAAACAAGAAAATATGTGGAGTAAACATGGGCTTTTAAATGCATACGTTAAGAGCCATTAGGTCTTGTTCAATAGAGATGATGTGTTCCACACTAGCGAAGGTGAACAAGTCGCCATAGTTGCTCACGTCTGCATTTTAAAGCCCATGGTTACCAAGCGTTCTTTTTATTTTTTTGGTGCGTATTACCACCTCAGAAAGTTACCTGCCTTACGTTTTTAGGAACAACAGTACAGGTACATGTGTTCCACTGTCTGGAGTAACAGAAAGATGTTCGCTAGTAACTTTCGACCCCTTCGTAATTAAACCAGGGACCCTTAAGCATTATCTCAAATTGATGCATTTCTCTGTCATCATCACCATTGAAAGTTGGTAACATCATCACTGTCTCACCCTGTGTATACAGTGACCAGCCAAAACATAAAGACCACTGACCATCCCGACCTTAGATGCCGCCTGGTGACATTGCGGGGGCGTGACGCGGCAACAGAAGTATGTAAGCGTAGCACGCAAGGATGGAGGATCACCCTAGCGAATATATGAGCTGCATAAGGGGAAAGCCATTGAAGTAAGCGACTTTGACACAGGGCAAATTATTATTACGCAGAGCCTGTGAATCAGTGTCTCGAAAACGGCGAAGCTGGTCGAATGTTCGTCGAGAGCATCTACGAGGTAGAAGGACAGTGAAACTACCACTAGGCGCTAAATGGTTGGATATCCACGACTATTCGCAGAAAGTGAGGTTCGGAGACTTGTCTGTTCAGTAGAGTAGAATCTGTGGCATCTCTGCAGAAAGAGCACAATGCTGGTGTACGCAAAATTGTTTCGGAGCACGCCGTTCATCGTACGTTGTAGAACATGGAGCTCCGCAGCAGACCACCCCAAAGTGTTGACAAGTTGACCCATCGACGTCGTCAGTTACGGTTTCAGTGGGCACGGGACCTACGGGATTCGATGGTCGACCGATGGAAACTCGTCGGTTCTTCGGGTGAATCAGATTGTTGTCATACTAGGTCGATGGTCGTCTCCACAAACGCCGTCATCCAAGTGAACGGCGGCTCGAAACTAGCTGCGCGCCACGGAAGCCGGCTGATGGGAACAGTGTTATGCTACGGGAGACATTCTGCTGCGCTTGCGTGGGACCTGTGGTATTAGTCGAAGACTCGCTGACAGTTGCGATCAACCTGCATCTATTCACGCCTGATGTGTCCCTCGATGGCGATGTCATCATTCAGCAGCAAAATTGTCCGTGTCTCGGGGCCAGAACCGTGCTGCAGCGGTGTGAGGAGCATTATAGTGAACTCTTGTTCATGTCTCGGGTACCAAATTCGCCTGATGTAAATCCTACGTAACCCATCATGGTTACTATGGGGCGCGATCATCGCATACGCTAATCAGCTGCCCGTTATTTACGAGAATTATATGACCCGTGCGTAGACATCTAGTGCCTCATACCTCCATAAAAGTACCAACGAACTGTCGGATCCATGATACGCAGAGTCGGTGGTATTGTTCGTTCCAAAAACGAACTAATAAGCTAGTAAGCACACGGTCATAGTTTTTAGCTCATCAGTGAGCACACATTTACTGGCGCCTATAACTGTAGCGCTCTGTAGCATCGTCGTGTGACGTTTCCCGATTTGGCTTCCTATTTATTAATATCACGTACTCACTCCTCTCTACAAGTCCTAGAATTTTGTAATGGGAATTTCCGAACACTCCGTATAAAAAGTAGTCGTGTACGCCTTACAATTCGTTCGTGGACATTCATCCACAATCCTAAATTCTCTCTTTGCCTTTCCTTTTCGTGTACTGTATGACAGTATTAATAATTACAATTACTGAACATTACTCCTATTGATATACAGCATAAGTACAGTGAAAGCGGAAAATAGAAACCGTTGCCCTAGACCCCCGGATTATCCTTCCGTGCTATTTCGGTAGCTCAGCGAGATCGGTCAATATGACGAAAAAAAATAAAAAACGTCGCCTCGAAACTAACGAGTGACTCATGTCTCGCCTTACCCGCGCCAAAAATGCCGCTTTTCCTAAGCACTTTGCAGTCTGGCGCTCCCTTTCCCATCAGTCTCATTTCTGCTGAAGCCCTGACTATAACATAGATTGGGGTGACATCGGTGATGAAATGGCGTGCTCCGCTATTGGATGACCGAAATCAATGGGATGGAAAAGCGACACCATTCGGTCGTCGGCCATCGGTCTATGCAGCCTAATCTGCGCCTTTTCCTGCCTTAATTTATGGCAGAAAATTTGGAAATTTGTGGTAAGGTCTTATGGGACCAGACTGCTGAAGTCATCGGTCCCTAAGCTTCTACACTGCTTAATGTAACTTACGCTATGGACAACACACACACACCCACTCCCGAGGGAGGACTCGAACCTCCGACGGGGGCAGCCGCACGGCCCGTGACAATGTGCCCGAGGCCGAGCGGTTACCCTGTGCGGCTTGTGGCAGAAACGGGTTCCATCTCTCGAGGAGTGGAAGCCAAGCTGACGATTTGCAGCATCGTACCCAGGGTGGGCCGGGATCCCCTGGTATAGAGTCGAGTGGAGAATCCAAACCAGAGGCTACGTCGACTCCGTGACGAAAATGGTTGTAGATTCTTCGACCTACACTATGGGGTAGAAGGTTTAAGGGTGCCCCTCGATAGATCAGGGGTGCACTACACACAGGAAGCAGCGACATGTTTAGCACAGTACCTGTGGTGTGCACATAGGGGTGTTTTAGGTTAGGTTCCTCCCCACGGGAAACAAACCGCTGGCCTGAAAAATTACAAGTCCATCACACTGATGTGGGTGTGCCACTTGTAAAAATTGTTAGTTCTCCAACACATTCATTCCAAAGGATTTAAATATGCTAACTCTCATGTTAGTAAATTTTCGAAGTGTCTCTAGCAAGATGACGGAGTTACTCTCCGAAATAAACAGTAGCAAAGCCAATATTGTATTAGGTACCGAAGGATGGTTGGAGCCAGACATAAGAAGCAGTGAAATTTTGAACTCGGATTGGACAATGTTTAGGAAGGATAGGACTGATGCTATAGGAGGTGGTGTGTTCATTGCAGTTAAAAGCTGTTTAAGCGCAGTTGAGATCGATACTGGGTCGGACTGTGAAATAGTCTCGATAAAGCTGTCAATCAGACAAGGAGTGACCATTGCATTAGGATGTTTTTATACACCACCAGCATCCGCAAGAAACGTCTCAGAACGTTCTAGGGAAAGTCTTGAGTAGATAAGAAATAAATATCCAAATTATCCATAAGTTATAGGTGGAGACTTCAATCTGGCGTCCATTGACCGGGAAAATTACGCGTTTATCACAGGGGCAGGAGCAAAGACTCGTGTGAAGTTAGTCTAGGAGCGCTCTCAACATACAACCTTGAGCAATTGGTTAGAAAACCAAATCAAGATGGGAACATACTAGATGTATTGGCGACAAACAGACCCGATATTTTTGAGGAAGTTAATCTAGAAGAAGGTATTAGCGACCATAATGTCGTTGTGGCTTCTATGTCAGTGGAAGCTGCAAATACCCAAAGAAACAGCTTAGAGTTTTCTGTTTGGGAGAGCAAATTGTCAATAATGAATATCTTCATAGTCAGATCCAAGCATTCACCGCGGGACACAAATATATTGAGCATCTTCGGTCATAATTTAAAAGTATTGTCCACCACGTGCTAGAGAAATATGCGCCTAGCAAAAATATAGGGGAGGGAAAGGATCCACCTTGGGTCGACAAATATATTAGGAGGTTGCCGAAAAAGCAGAGAATTTGGCACAGTCGTTTTAAACGTAGTCACTGTCTCGGTGACATACAGAAACTACGTGAAATGAAAGCAGCTGTCAAACGGTCGATGAAAGATTCTTTTAACGAATTTGAGAGCAATGTGTTACCGGCAGATTCTGTAAATAAGGCCAAAAAATTTTGGTCATAAGTAAAATCTATGAACGCTACGCTGACGGTATGGATGATGTAACGGATGATGATAAACGGAAGGCCGAAATTGTAAACACAGCTTTCAAAAACTCGCTTACGGTAGAGGACTGCAGCACCATTCCTCCTTTCAATTATCGAACAAACGCAAGGATGGCTGACATAGTGTTTAGTGCATCTGGGAATGTAAAACAGTTAAGATATTTAAATGCCAGGAAAGCGTCTGGCCCAGACGGTGAAACCGCAACATTTTATGTTGACTATGCTAAAAACACAGCACCATTCTTATCCATTATCTACCAGAGATCATTGGAAAAGCGGAAAGTTCCACGGGACTGGAAGAGGACTCAGGTCATAGCAATCTATATAAAAGGTAGAAAATCAGATGCACATAACTACCGGCCAATTTCACTGACATCGATTTGTTGTAGAATCATGGAACAGATTTTGTGTTCAGATATAATGACCTTTCTAGACACTCAGAAGCTCATCCCCAGAACCCAGCACGGTTTTAGGAAACAGCAGTCACGCGAGACATGGCTGGCCCTCTTTGTGCGTGATATACAACAGGCTCTAGATACCGGCTCCCAGTTTGATGCCATATTTCTCGACTTTCGTAAGGCGTACGTCTCAGTTAAGCACTGTCTCTTGCTCCGAAAAGTGCTCGCTTACGTTCTATCCGATGACTTATGCGGTTGGATAGAAAGTTTTCTAACAGACAGAGAGCAGTATGCCGTCCTGAATGGGGAGATTTCAACAGAACAGTTTCATTCTTAATTTCTTTGCGTGTTTTTGGTACTTGCATTGTTTAATTCACTAATTTCGGGCGTATTGTAGTATTTGAGAGTTGTAGCATCGCGTTTTAGTCCCTGAATAGTGTAAAATCGCGTAGTCTCCTTCCGCCGCCGAGCAGTGTGTCAGCAGTGCGCAAGTAGCAGCATTACTGCATTTACTGGGCAATCTTGTATTTTAAAAACCGTTTAAATTTTGTGTCGATTTGTTTGCGCTCTCTGTAGATTAGTTCAGACGTTCTTTGCACAACAGTTTTTAGCATGGATAGGGACTGCAACTGCTGTGTTCGGATGCAGGCTGAGTTGGCATCCCTTCGCGCCCAGCTTCAGGCAGTGTTGGCTTCGGTCACACAGCTTGAGGCTGTTGACAATGGGCATCACTGTGGGGGTCCGGATGGGGGTTTGTCAGGGATGGCCAGCTCGTCCCACGCATCCCCCGATCGGACTACGACTGTGGTTGCCCGGGATACTGCCCGCATTGAGGCTGATTCCTCACCTGTGGTAGAGTGGGAGGTCGTCTCAAGGTGTGGCAGGGGGCGAAAGACATTCCGGAGGGCTGAACGGAAGGCCTCTCCAGTTTGTCTGACGAACCGGTTTCAGGCTCTGTCTCAGGCTGATACTGATCTTCGGCCTGACATGGCTGCTTGTTCTGTTCCAGAGGTTGCCCCTCAGTCTGCAAGATCCGGGCGGTCGCAGAGGGTGGGCTTATTGGTAGTTGGAGGCTCCAACGTCAGGCGCGTAATGGGGCCCCTTAGGGAAATGGCAGCAAGAGAGGGGAAGAAAACCAATGTGCACTCCGTGTGCGTACTGGGGGGAGTCATTCCAGGTGTGGAAAGGGTCCTTCCGGATGCCATGAAGGGTACAGGGTGCACACATCTGCAGGTGGTCGCTCATGTCGGCACCAATGATGTGTGTCGCTGTGGATCGGAGGAAATCCTCTCTGGCTTCCGGCGGCTATCTGATTTGGTGAAGACTGCCAGTCTCGCTAGCGGGACGAAAGCAGAGCTCACCATCTGCAGCATCGTCGACAGGACTGACTGCGGACCTTTGGTACAGAGCCGAGTGGAGGGTCTGAATCAGAGGCTGAGACGGTTCTGCGACCGTGTGGGCTGCAGATTCCTCGACTTGCGCCATAGGGTGGTGGGGTTTCCGGTTCCGCTGGATAGGTCAGGAGTCCACTACACGCAACAAGCGGCTACACGGGTAGCAGGGGTTGTGTGGCGTGGGCTGGGCGGTTTTTTAGGTTAGATGGCCTTGGGCAAGTACAGAAAGGGCAACAGCCTCAACGGGTGCGGGGCAAAGTCAGAACATGCAGGGACCAAGTAGTAATTGGTATTGTAATTGTAAACTGTCGAAGCTGCGTTGGTAAAGTACCGGAACTTCAAGCGCTGATAGAAAGCACCGAAGCTGAAATCGTTATAGGTACAGAAAGCTGGCTGAAGCCAGAGATAAATTCTGCCGAAATTTTTACAAAGGCACAGACGGTGTTTAGAAAGGATAGATTGCATGCAACCGGTGGTGGAGTGTTCGTCGCTGTTAGTAGTAGTTTATCCCGTAGTGAAGTAGAAGTGGATAGTTCCTGTGAATTATTATGGGTGGAGGTTACACTCAACAACCGAGCTAGGTTAATAATTGGCTCCTTTTACCGACCTCCCGACTCAGCAGCATTAGTGGCAGAACAACTGAGAGAAAATTTGGAATACATTTCAAGTAAGTTTTCTCAGCATGTTATAGTCTTTGGTGGAGATTTCGATTTACCAGATATAGACTGGGACACTCAAATGTTTAGGACGGGTGGTAGGGGCAGAGCATCGAGTGACATTATACTGAGTGCACTATCCGAAAATTACCTCGAGCAATTAAACTGAGAACCGACTCGTGGAGATAACATCTTGGACCTACTGATAACAAACAGACCCGAACTTTTCGACTCTGTATGTGCAGAACAGGGAATCAGTGATCATAAGGCCGTTGCAGCATCCCTGAATATAGAAGTTAATAGGAATGTAAAAAAAGGGAGGAAGGTTTATCTGTTTAGCAAGAGTAATAGAAGGCAGATTTCAGACTACCTAACAGATCAAAACGAAAATTTCTGTTCCGACACTGACAATGTTGAGTGTTTATGGAAAAAGTTCAAGGCAATCGTAAAATGCGTTTTAGACAGGTACGTGCCGAGTAAAACTGTGATGGACGGGAAAAACCCACCGTGGTACAACAACAAAGTTAGGAAACTACTGCGAAAGCAGAGAGAGCTTCACTCCAAGTTTAAACGCAGCCAAAACCTCTCAGAAAAAACAGAAGCTAAACGATGTCAAAGTTAGCATAAGGAGGGCTATGCGTGAAGCGTTCAGTGAATTCGAAAGTAAAATTCTATGTACCGACTTCACAGAAAATCCTCGGAAGTTCTGGTCTTACGTTAAATCAGTAAGTGGCTCGAAACAGCATATTCAGACACTCCGGGATGATGATGGCATTTGAAACAGAGGATGAAACGCATAAAGCTGAAATACTAAACACCTTTTTCCAAAGCTGTTTCACAGAGGAAGACCGCACTGCGGTTCCTTCTCTAAATCCTCGCACAAACGAAAAAATGGCTGACATCGAAATAAGTGTCCAAGGAATAGAAAAGCAACTGGAATTACTCAACAGAAGAAAGTCCACTGGACCTGACGGGATACCAATTAGATTCTACACAGAGTACGCGAAAGAACTTGCCCCCCTTCTAACAGCCGTGTACCGCAAGTCTCTAGAGGAACGGAAGGTTCCAAATGATTGGAAAAGAGCACAGGTAGTCCCAGTCTTCAAGAAGGGCCGTCGAGCAGATGCGCAAAACTATAGACCTATATCTCTGACGTCGATCTGTTGTAGAATTTTAGAACATGTTTTTTCCTCGAGTATCATGTCGTTTTTGGAAACCCAGAATCTACTATGTAGGAATCAACATGGATTCCGGAAACAGCGATAGTGTGAGACCCAAATCGCTTTATTTGTTCATGAGACCCAGAAAATATTAGATACAGGCTCCCAGGTAGATGCTATTTTTCTTGAAGGCGTTCGATGCAGTTCCGCACTGTCGCCTGATAAACAAAGTAAGAGCCTACGGAATATCAGACCAGCTGTGTCGCTGGACTGAAGAGTTTTTAGCAAACAGAACACAGCATGTTGTTATCAATGGAGAGACGTCTACAGACGTTAAAGTAACCTCTGGAGTGCCACAGGGGAGTGTTATGGGGCCATTGCCTTTCACAATATATATAAATGACCTAGTAGATAGTGTCGGAAGTTCCACGCGGCTTTTCGCGGATGATGCTGTAGTATACAGAGAAGTTGCAGCATTAGAAAATTGTAGCGAAAAGCAGGAAGATCTGCAGCGGATAGCCACTTGGTGCAGGGAGTGGCAACTGACCCTTAACATAGACAAATGTAATGTATTGCGAATACATAGAAAGAAGGATCCTTTATTGTATGATTATATGATAGCGGAACAAACACTGGTAGCAGTTACTTCTGTAAAATATCTGGGAGTATGCGTGCGGAACGATTTGAAGTGGACTGATCATATAAAATTAATTGTTGGTAAGGCGGGTACCAGGTTGAGATTCCCTGGGAGAGACCTTAGAAAATGTAGTCCATCAACAAAGGAGGTGGCTTACAAAACACTCGTTCAACCTATACTTGAGTATTGCTCATCAGTGTGGGATCCGTACCAGATCGGGTTGACGGAGGAGATAGAGAAGATCCAAAGAAGAGCGGCGCGTTTCGTCACAGGGTTATTTTGTAACCGTGATAGCGTTACGGAGATGTTTAACAAACTCAAGTGGCAGACTCTGCAAGAGAGGCGCTCTGCATCGCTGTGTAGCTTGCTCGCCAGGTTTCGAAAGGGTGCGTTTCTGGATGAGGTATCGAATATATTGCTTCCCTCTACTTATACCTCCCGAGGAGATCACGAATGTAAAATTAGAGAGATTAGAGCGCGCACGGAGGCTTTCAGACAGTCGTTCTTCCCGCGAACCATACGTGACTGGAACAGGAAAGGGAGGTAATGACAGTGGCTCGTAATGTGCCCTCCGCCAAACACCGTTGGGTGGCTTGCGGAGTATAAATGTAGATGTAGAACGAAGCGTAACATGTGTGCCCCAGGGCAGCGTAATAGGTCCGCTGCTTTTTACGATCGTGAACAAATCAATGAGAATTTGCAGAAAATAACTGCGTAGTGTAATGACTGGCATTTATCTCTCAATATTAGTAAGTGTAACATACTGCGTATAACAAAGCGAAAATCTCCATTGATGTAAGAGTACAAAATTAATATCCCAGTCTTTGGAAGCGGTAACATCCGTGAAGTATCTGAGTGAGACTGTTCAAAATAATTTCAAGTGGAAGGATCAGGTTACACAAGGAATGGGTAAAGCGAACTCTAGATAGCGCTTTATTGGTAGAATACTGAAGCGATGCAGTCCTTCAACAGAGGAAATTGCTTACAATACGTTAGTTCGTCCAGTCTTGGTGAATTGTTCGTAGTTGGGTTTTCTTTTATTCAAGAGATTTAGAAGGTCCAAAGAACAGCGGCAAATATTCGTGACTGGTACATTTAGCCATCGCGAGAGCGTTTCAAATCTCGTAGAAAGTCTTAAGTGGGACATACTTGCAGATAGATGACGCACTAAACGGAAGGAAGAGGCTGCTCACTACATTCGAAAATCAGATCTTCGCCGAGGATGTAGAGCATATATTATTACCACCAACTTTCAAATCGCGCATTGATCACCATTCAACGATAAGGGAAACTAGAGGTCGTACTGAGGCGTTCAGACACTTGTTTCTCCCTCGCGCAATCCGCGAGTGGAACAGAGGGGGGAAAATATGACTTTGGCGCGAATAGTGCCCTCCGCCACACACCGCTTGGTGGCTTGCGGAGTATATATGTAGGTGTAATGCCCCACATTGGCATCGGGTGCGGTCTGGCTCACAGTAGACCGCCCATAACCCCGTATGGCCCTGCAGAGGGGACGTGAGATCCATTCGTCGAACACATGTAGTCGTCCTGTGTGGCGGTTCAGGCGTGTGGAAAAGTCCACTAACAAGACCAACCTGCTAACGTGTTTTCGCAATTTTTTATATTTGTTGTACTTGACGTTAAGCAGCCGAGTGCGAGAATTGTCGCATAATCAGCTTAACAGCTCGTGAATCCAAGTTTGTGACAAGAATAATAAACAAGACAATGGAAAAGTAAAAGTTGAAGATCTGTTAGATGACGATCAGTTTGGATTTACAAACGTAAAGGCACCAGACAGGCAATCCTGACGTTTCAGCTGACAACAGAACCAAGACCGAAGAAAAATCAAGACACATTTCATAGGATTTGTTTTACTGGAAAATGGCGTTCGACAACGTACAATGATGCAAGATGTTTTAAGTACCGAGAAAAGTAGGGATAAGCGACAGGGAAGGAAGGGTAATATACAATATCTACAAGAGCCGAAATGGAACCATAATAGTGGAAGACCAAGAACGAAAAGGTCAGATTAAAAAGAGCGTAAGACCAGGGATGTAATCTTCGCCCCTTTGTGCAGTGTATACATTAAGAAGCTGTAAGTGGTCTGCTTCTGTGTTGGCAGCGCTGTGTAGCACTCTGCATTGGATCTCTGACTGCGCTTTCTTTGTAAGAGACTCTGTGGCTGGTCAGACTCGTTGTTGGAAATTAATTTTGAGTAGTGTTGGGCAGTTGGAAGTAAGTCGCCAGCAGTGATGGAAGTACTGTTGGGCAGTTGAAGGTGAACAGCCAGCAGTGATGGATGTTAAATGTGAGAAGTTAGCATTGATGGAGGGTAGAGGTCTAAAGTGTTACAGTAGGCTAACGATCTGGAAGTATCCGACTTGGAAATTGAACATTATTCATCATTATATATCTGTCACATTATTAAGGTAAAAATACATTATTTGGTTTTGCAACAAAATCTTTCCTTTGCTAATCATATGCCTATTAGTTGTTAGTGGATTCAGTAGCTAGAATCCTTTATTTAGCTGGCAGTATTGACGCTCGCTGTATTGCAGTAGTTCGCGTAACGAAGATTTTTGTGAGGGAAGTGGTTAATGAAATGTATAGGTTATTGTTAAGATTTCTTTATAGTCAGGGCCATTCTTTTGAATTAATTGTTTGAAGTCAGGTTATCTTTTTTTTTTGAGCTGTCAGATTGCGTTGCGCTATGACATTGTGGGTCTCCGTCATTCAGCAATTTAAGTACAGATATACACATTTAAATAAAGAAGTTTCAAAGCAACGACGGAGATAAAAGTAAGATTCGAGTTTCGGGTAAAATTCAGACTGAAAGGATATCAGTGATAAGATATGCTGATGATATTTCCATCCTCAGTGAAAGTGAAGAATAAGTACCGGGTCTGCTGAATGGAATGAACAGTCTTATGAGTGCAGAATATAGATTGAGAATAAATCGAAGGAAGACAAAAGTATTGCCGGCCGAAGTGGCCGCGCGGTTCTGGCGCTGCAGTCTGGAACCGCGAGACCGCTACGGTCGCAGGTTCGAATCCTGCCTCGGGCATGGATGTGTGTGATGTCCTTAGGTTAGTTAGGTTTAACTAATTCTAAGTTCTAGGGGACTAATGACCTCAGCAGTTGAGTCCCATAGTGCTCAGAGCCAAGACAAAAGTATTGAGAAGTAGCAGAAATGAGAACAGCGAAGAAACTTGTCATCAAAATTGGGGATCTCGAAGTAGACGAAGTCAAGAAGTTCTGCTACCTAGACAGCAAAATAACCCGTGAAGGACGGAGCACGGAGGATATAAAAAGTAGACTAGCACTGGAAAAAACGGCATTCCTGGCCAAGAGAAGTCTATCTGTATCAAACACAGGCCTTAATTAGAGGAATAAATTTCTGAGAAAGTAAGTTTGGAGCACAGAATTGTATGATAGTGAAACGTGGACAGTTGGAAAATTGGGACAGAACAGAACCGAAACATTTGAGATGTGTTGTTACGGAAGAATGTAAAATTAGGTGGACTGATGAGATATGGAATGAGGAAATTCTCTCTAGAATTGTCCAGGAAAGGAATATGCGGAGAACGCTGACGAGAAGAACGGACACGATGACAGGACACTTCTTACGACATCACGGAATAACTTTCATAGTACAAGAAGGAGCTCCAGAGGGTAAAAAATGTGGAGAAAGATAGTTAGATGAAAAGTTTCACACAGAGGAGAGGAGAGTAATTGGTGCCGGGGCTCGTGAAACCAGTCAGAATGAGGCGTAGCGCCGTATACCGATCCTGCCTTGGAGGCGGTTAAGTGGGAGATGTGTCTCAGAGTTGGATAGTGACAGATGGTGACGCGAGACTGGACGCGCACGTAGTTTATGTATCAGCCGGTAGAGGACAGTATTGGATAGGGGGACCGTGATTTTAGTTTCGATTGTGCCCACTAGAGGGCACTAAAGTAGTAGAATCTTTTTCATAAACTGTTCTAGTATTTTCATAAAGTGTTATTATGTCTTTTTGTGTATGTAAAATGTTATAAATGTGTTTCAGCAGTACGACTGATGCGTAAGTGTGGTTTAAGGTTAATATGAAGATAACTGTTTAACGAGTTATGCAGTCAGATTTAGTGTGGGAACATTTCGAAGAAGTATGGATGTGGACAAAGGGGATTTTTGTAGAATAGATTTGTAAAGTCATTTTGTGGTAAAGTTAGTTCAGGTATAAATAACAATAGTAAATAAGTTTATGCATAAACAAAACCTCATCATATTAGATAATTACGTCGGTAAAAAGTGCAGTCGTTAGGTTTACAATTTTGCGATTGGTTATTGGTGAAAAGCGCGGACTGACGCGGGAGAATGTTGTTGTGCTATTGGCTGTTGAGTAAACTGACCAATGGTAAAGCAGTATTCTTCGTGCACCTTTCTCTGTTGGTAGAAAAGACTGAGAGTATTCAAGAGAAGAGTGGGAGACTAGCCATGAAACAGTTCGGACGTGTGTAATAGTAGTAGTTCCGATGGAAATGACAAATTGCCGGATCTAGCAGTGTTTCATACATCAAAAGTTTTGTAAAGTGACGGCATAATTATTCCGATGGGCGTGTAGAAATTTCGGAATTTTTAAGTGAATTTTGTGATGAGAAAAGACATAAATTCCGCGTGACGTATTGAGCAGGTCGGTGGCTAAAAACTGTGACTGCATTTGGTACCGACAGTCTTAATATTTGTCGAGCATTCTCAATCAAAAACCGTATTTTTGTAGCTATAAACTTGCTAACGTGAGTGAAAGGGATTGTGAGTGACTGTGTTAAGACTAGCACGGGCTTGGCAGTGATACTTGTTCACCTGAGTTTCAGAACATATTAATTGAGGACAAAATTTCCAACTTTTCATTACGTGTGAAAACTTTCTCCCGGAACGTAGATTAGTGACTTTAATTGCAGCCTGGTTCACGTCGAAGTACAGTAGGTTTCGCTCGGCTTCCCTACTGATGATCTGCTGAGACAATGTTCACAGGTAGGTGCAGGTTCGTCGTAAAGGGACGGAAGGAACCTCGCCGCCGCGAGAAGACGAATGTCTGAAGAAAAAAAAAAAATAAAGGGAGTCGACTTTGACGATTTCCGAGGAACTTTAATTCAACAAAGATAAGATGCTTTTTCATAACGGACCACGTGGCAATCAAACATGTGTAAGGACATGCGGAAGAGACATAACGAATACACTATTGGAGAAGACACATTTAAATTTCCACATGAGATGGTAACATTCGTTAATTGTGTGCCATGCTTATGTTCCAGGTTACATACAATGCTCATTGTGTCGACCATTCTCATCCACGCCAGCCAGGAACCGCACTAGAGATAGCATTTCTCTTCGCAGCAATTTTCGTACGGTGGACCATGCAATGTTCAGCTGTCATGACGCAGCTCGTGCAGTGTTCGAAGATCGCATACTGAGTGCAGCATTCTCAGCCATGGCAGCAGTAACATCTTCACAATCTCTGGCGCAATTTACCGCCGGCCTCTCCCCAAATCGCTGATCAATTCGAACTTCAGAATCATGTTCTTCAACATTGATTCCAAAGGAGGACATCTCCGTATTCCTTCAGTGCTTCAGTACCTGTGAAGAATAGGAGTACTATTACTGCTGCTTTGATAACACAGCTTTAGAGTGAAGCCCCGCTCCCTTTGCCAAGACCGACGTTGACTCTCTACAACTGTAATGCACTGTGGTGGTTGTGTTTCAGCCATACGTCGCCCTAACCACTATCGGCACCCAACGACAAGTTACGACGTTAACACTATTAACAGCGCAAATCCTGCAGCTCACAGGCTGAACATCATTCCTATAAAGTTTGGTACCCACAGGGTAAATATTTTTCCCTCTAAAATGGCTCAAGTAGCGAAAATTTAATTATAACCACACGACACATCATTCATATCTGACATTCATCAAATATATACCAATTAACGCATATCTAATCATCAGTTTTTATGAAAAATATATGGCTTCTTAAAGCTTCAATTCTGCCAGTACCTCGTCTCCAACCTTTCAAACTCCACAGAAGATTCGCAGAAGAGCTTCTGTGAAGTTTGGAAGATAGGAGACGTGGTACTGGCAGAAGTAAAGCTGTGAGGACGCGTCGTGGGTCGTGTTTGTGTAGCTCAGTCAGTTGGTAGAGCATTTGCCCGCTAAAGGCAAAGGTCCCAAGTTCGAGTCTCGATCCGGCACACAGTTTTAATCCGCTGCAGAGTGAAAATCTCATTCTGGATACATGGCTTCTTCTTTTTGATCACATATTACGCACAAAAACTTCAGTTTTTGTTGCAAGTATAAATTACTCATTACCGTTATTGTATAAAATATTGTTGATAAATTTGTAATTCCTTAAAATGTAAACAACCTTTGCTAATAAACTACGTATGAAGAGTAATGCATCCGAATTTTTACGTGAAAATTTTTAAAACTTATTAAATAACACAAACATTATTTACATTCTACATCTTTATTCTTCATGTCCAGATACTTACTTATCAACTGGTCATGACTAGTAAAACCACCATACACAGACGGTATCGTTTGTTGTGAACATATGAAATAACTTCAAGAACGAGAACTACATGTGATTATTTTAAACAGACACTTATTTAAGTCTTTTTTGGGTATCTGGGACTCTTGGCATACAGATCATCACACCCCCTTCATGACAGTTAACACTGGGGTAATAAGTGTTTGAAATTAGTTCCCCAGTTTAAACTAACTTACCGTTTTCTTTCTTTTAATAGAGTATCACCATGAAAATCTGTATGGAAGAGGTGTCGTACAAGAAAGGGACGTAGATAAGAATTGATGAATATTACGTCAGAGTCAGGAGGCCTACGAATCGCTCTCCTACAAAAATTGTGTTAATAGTTTTTGGTCGAATCTCAATATCTCTAACTATTCTGCTCGGTGCGCAACATTTCTCGGAACCTACACGCAGACAGATTTATTTGTTAGTAGCTTTGGAGACAATTCAATAACGACAACTATGAGTTAAGATTATAAACAGACATTTATTTCAGCCGCTTTTTCTACTAAGACAAAAACGGCGCTACCACATAGCCTTACTTTCATTACATTAATGTCCTAGAATAAATACTCTTCGTAAGACGTGTGCACAGGTCTATTATGCAAGCGGAGACAGCGTGGATCTAAAGCACGTAACCGTTCACATCTTTTGGCACTACACTTTCCCAGAACTACAAGAGCAAAAACATCAAAACTGAATGTCTAGCGTATTGGTCAAACTTCGGCATACAAACATCTGTTAACTTCATCAGCTCCAACTAGAAAGGAATTACGTATAATGGTGGAAGAAGTCTCATCTTAGATTAACATATTCTTCTCTTTTAGTTCCAATGCAAGTTCTGCTAACTGCAGGACGTCAACAGCAAATAACTGTTTGCATTTTATAATGTAAAGTGTGGCCCATTGTCCAGTAGGCTATATTCAGATATTTCAGAGGTAAATATTCGTATGTATTTGTATTTCTTTAGACATGGATCATTAAAATAACTCGAGACCAGCTTTCATAACTAGTAATTCGTTTTTCTATTGATTGATTTCTTATTTTGTTTTTACTATGGTGTTTGAAACTGTAACCTGGGCGAACTCCGTAGACTTGAGATCGCGGCATAGCCGCCAGTCAATAACTTGCTTACTTGTGAACGGATACAGATAACAGTGTAATTACCATTTCAAAAACTTTTTCTTTACTTTTAGGTTTTTTTTTTCACTCGCATAAGTGTGTGATAGAAAACGAATCTGACTCTAAATTTGTGGAGAAACAGGCGCTGTATCTTTGTAAGAGATACAGTGGCGAACGATTGTGCCGGGACTTACCCCAGTTCACTGCTACTAGCGCCACGTGACCATGATGCGCCTGTGCGTAGTACACAAATATTGCTCCATAATTTAAGAATGAAATTAAAAACTAAAGTCACTTTTCCAAACTTTGTGAACATATGCTTCAGTATATTAACGTTTAAATTGTCAAATCTCAGAATGATCAGATAAATATCTTTCCCTAAATACACCGTTTTAATAAAAAAACATGTGGCACTAAATAATAAAGCTAAGAAGTCGAAAATTGGTCACAATGTGGAAATGTATGTCAAAATCAACTGGTATAGGTTTCAGCTCGATCAGAAGAAAAATTTATTCTGAATCTACGTATTTACGAAAAATAAGTTGCGCTAAATAATGAATCTAGAAAGCCAAAAATTTGTATGAAACCGCAGTTTGATGTATGTCACCCCATTAAGCTACCTGTAATAGTTTTCGACTAATTTACTGAGAATTAAATTTGCAACAAAAACGTCCTCATTTGTAGTAGATTAAGTATCAGTTATGTTAATGTTAGAGAGTTCTGATTACAGCACTTGATTAAATCCTTTAAATAATAAAGCTATGACATGCTTCAAGACTTCGTAAATAACAATCAATACAAGGTCTCTTAAAGCTGGGAGATGTTTCATAAACTTTTGCCTGGTAATCTTAACTGCTTGCACATAGTATGGATGGAGAAACATTTGGGATAGGCTAGAATCCTCACTCCTTCCACGAATACTGCTTCTCTTTGATGTCCTTCGACTCTTATAGCTACCACCGGATTCCTGTACAAGTTGCGAATAACTCTTCGCTCCCTATATTTAATCCTTGCTACATTCTGGATGCCAATGAGTGTATTCCTCTCAACATTCTGAAAAAAGTTCTCTAAATCTAAATATGCTATAATCGTAGGTTTACCTTTGTTTAATCAATCTTCTGAGATAAGTCGTATGGTCAGCATTGTCTCGCATGTTCCTTTGTTCCTCCGGAACACATACTGATCTTCTCCGAGGTCTGATTCGACCATGTTTTCAGATTTTCTATAAATAATTCGTGTCAGTATCTTGCCACCAGTAATTATTAAAATGCAAGCTTGGTAAGATTCTCACCTGTCAGCTCGTGCCTTTCGCCTATCTCATATATCTTGCACACTAGCCGGAATAATTTTACTTCGTCCAGTGATTTCAAAATTTATGAGGGAATATCGTCCACTACAGAACCTTATAATGACTTAGTCATTCTGTGCCCTATCAAATTCTTCTCGCAGTATCGTATCTGAAGTCCCATGGTCATTTATTTTCTCTTTCCTTTGTGTAAACTTGCCTCCAATATCACTTTTATTCCATAGCCCTTCTTTGAACGTCTTTCAGCTTCCTCTTCTTTGCTTAGTATATGATGGCCGTCTGATAACTCCATGTACATACAGCTGCTTCTGTTTCCTCCAAATGGTCTCTAATTTTTCTGTTGTCGGTATCTATCTTTCTCCTCGTCACGCATGGTTCAGTAGCCTTACAGGTATCCTCCAGGCGTTTTTTCTTACCAGCTGTGCATTTTCTGCTAGCCTCATTTTTAGACGCCTGTATTCGCTTTAGTTTCATAGCCAGTTAAATTAAATATCTCTTTTTTTTACCCACGTATTCTTCTTGGAAGTTGTCTTTTTTCACTATTTCATCCTCTACAGGCTTCACTGTTTCGTCTGTCATAATTATCCATTCTTCTTCTATTGCATTTCTGTCCACAGTTTCACTCAATCATTGCGGAATTCTCTCTTTCAGACGCACAACAACTTCAGATTGTTTCACTTTACTCTCTCCATCCTCGGTGAATGTGGCATGTGGCTCGTCAATATGCACACTGAACTACTTCTGTTACAAATGAAGGATTATCATGCTCAAAGGGCTAGCACCAGTTTTGCATAAATTTCGTTTTCTGATTCGTTAGTTGGTGTGGGAACAGGGCTTTTACATTCTCAAAGGGCTACCTCCAATAATGGCTGATGTAGGTGCCGCGAAGGGAAATAACAAAAACTGCTAAGTCTAAAAGAAAGCGTGAACAAAGGGGAGGAAGCATTTTGATTCTGATGACGTGATGAACACCATACAACAGCTCGCAATAAGCAACTGTTTAAAGATGCTCAGATGAAAGGCAGTTATTTTATGGACTTTCAGCAAGCTTGTGGTATAATCATTAACAAAAGTAAGGTTAATATTAGTTCTGCCATTAAAACTACGAAAACTCGGTTAATTCAGATTAAAAACATATGGTAAAATAGATGGACGGGTAATAATAAGAGCATTATTACTCAGTTCGAAACCAGTTTAACTACGTTCACTATTAGCAATATCGCGCATGCCACGTACAACGTTCTCACTGAGACCTTAAGACCACCCGAAGGCCCCGCGAACCGTTAGCCCGAACACATATAGCGATCGCAGCCGCCCAACGACAGTACAGACTCTAGCCACCTCTCCACCAGTGTGGTGGACGCAAGTGCGCCAGCGAATTTGCACTCACTGTAGACAGAAAGGGTTGTCAACGGGAAAAAATTACTCTAAAATGCTAGATACGGCTAACCCACCGATACCTGGAGTAATATGAGACATATACCCTTCAGCGAGGCTAATCAATAATCTTACAAAAGATGTCACAAAAATAGTTACTGTTCTGACGTGGGAGGATATAGTCTCATCACAGTTTGCATGGACACTGAAGTCTTGCAGTATCAGTGACGCTACCTCAGGCTTCAAAAAAAAAAAAAAAAAAAAAAAAAAAAAAATGGTTCAAATGGCTCTGATCACTATGGGACTTAACATCTGAGGTCATTAGTGCCCTAGAACTTAGAACTACTTAAACCTAACTAACCGAAGGACATTGCATGGGGGCTTAATTATAAATTTAATGCAAATATTTTTTTAATTTTATTTTAGTAGCTGTAAGTTCGGTTACGATGTCTCGTAAACGGTTGGCCCTGACTAGTTTTAGTACGCAATCTGACTGCATAGAATAACAACAAAGAATGAAAGAAAATTTCCGTTAACACAATTAATTAATTAAGTCCCCAGCAACTATAAAACGTACGCAACCAAAGCACAAGTGTAACTGTTCTGTGTGTGGAAGTGTGATTCAACGTACACATCTGGCACGGTTCTTCCTCAATAAGACAAGATATTTTAAATACCATTTATACTGAAGTAATTAAAAAAATAGAAATACTATAATTGCGTAAGGAATCCAGAATTACACTCTAATACATGAACACAAGCCAGATGCTTTGTTGACTGAACCTCTAATGACGCATTATTTAAGACATTGAAATAATGAAAAAAAAGGGAATTTTTTTTACCTTCATATATATTGACGAAAAGCACTCTGATCATTACAATATCTCCATTCGAACAACATCTGCTGTCTAGCCCATCAAACAACTGCATAAAACATGGAACAAGCACTCCCTACTACAACATCTCAACACCGACTCACTACTACCACATCTCGATAAGCACTGACTACTGCCACATCTCGATAAGCACTCTCCACCACGACTTCTCGACAAGAACTGCCAGTGGAGGCGGCGTAATAATATTCTTTGGCGCAATCTCTGGCGCTGTGGCTCAGTGTAGCCACCCTTCAACATCACACACATCCACGCCCGAGGCAGGATTCGAACCTGCGACCGTAGCGGTCGCGCGGTTCCAGACTGACGTGCCTAGAACCGCTCGGCCACATCGGCCGGCCTCCGGCTTCGAACACACGAAAAACCACAGGTATGTTTGGGTGTAGGAGACTTTTTCCTGCATTTCACTACACGTGGTGTTCTTGCACGAAATGTCGCATTTATTTACTGCACATGGCCAATTAGAATATAACATTACATGTTTGAAAGTTAACCTAAAATATTGTCAATACAAATTGAGATCAACAAAGGTTACAGTTTTTGTGGTTACATCAGGTGCCTTACTTTCCAAATACAAAATTAAAATATGACAAACCTTGACAGTTAACTTAAATACCTTATTTACACATACATGGGCATAGTTAAATGTGAAATAGCTCCCGTTTGCTTGCTCAGGCGGAGTCCCTCATTGGCTGCGCCACTGCGGCCGGTAGGCAACGAAACGACGATATTAAGCTGTCAGTACCAAACGCTCATCTCGCAGACAATATACTGTTTGAGTATCTATTTCGGCTCCAGCAGGCGTTCATTGCTGAACAGATGTTCGTCATTTAGAACATGGATGCTGCCTCGAGGCAACAGGTAATTACGTGAATAGAGGCAGCTTGCAAACACGCCCCTCACAACCACTGCCCACATCAAATAAACGTGTGCGCAGTGGTTTGTTGAAATTTATGCATGTTGAAAGGTCTTATTTTTGTATCCATACAATAAACGCAGTTTACAGTCAACAATGCAATGTGCAATGTTCGTAAGCCATACGTAATACTACTGGCCATTAAAAAAGCAACCTCTGAAATAGGTATATGAAACACTTCAAATGGCCAAGAAGCGTAGTACAGTCTTGGATATGCATTATTCACTTGAAAAGCGAAGAAAAACGACGGACCACGAAGGAATAATCTGAAAGTGACGGAAATCGGTAGATACGATGTACATGTACAGGCAAACAAATAATTACAATTTCAGAAAAATTGGATGATTTATTCAAGACAAGGAGCTTCACAAACTGATAAGTCAATAACGCGTTGGTTCACCAATGGTCCTTACGCAAGTAGCCATTCGCCTTGGCACTGATTGACAGACCTGTTGGATGTCCTCCTGAGGGATATCGTGGCAAATTCTGTTCAAGTGGCCGGTTGGAGGGCCCTGAGCATATTGCTCCAAACATCAACTGGGTAGAGATCCGGCGACCTTTCTGTCCAAGGTAGAGTTCTGCAATCACGAAGACAAGCAGTAGAACCTGTCGCCGTGTGCAGAGGGGCATTATTTTGCTGAAATGTAATGCCAGGATGGCTCGCCATGAAGGGCAGCAAAACGGGGCATAAAATACTATCGACGTACAGCTGTGCTGTAAGGGTGCCGGGGATGTCAACCAAAAGGCACCCGCTGCGAAAGGAAATAGCACCACAGACCATCACTTCTGGATGTGGCGCCGTATGGCGAACCACCGTCGGGTTGGAATTACTACGTCCTCTGGGTTGTCTCCAGACTCGTCATTCGCTGATGACCGTGTTTCAGTTCGAAGCTAGACTCATCACTCTATACAATTCTACTGTAGTCAGTGGGATTCCAGGCCAAAAACGTGTCTGGAAACGCCCTGGACAACGGTAGAATAACAACCTGTCACCTGCCATAAGTCCCGACAACCAGGAGTGATGGTCAGGGGTACCATTCCATCTCATAACAGGACCCATTTCGTTGTCATTCGCCGCACGCTTACACCACAACGGCCTGTCGTCGACATTATATGGCCCGTTTTGTTGCACTTCATGGGAAGCCTCCCGGGGTTTCAGAAGATAATGCCCGCTAACACTCAGCATATTTTCGTGCTTTCGAATCCGCACCTTGGACAGCTAGGTCACCGGATATCTCCACAACTGAGAAATTTTGTAGTTCTATGGGCAAGGCCCTTCTGCCATCTTGGGGTTTTGGCGATATCCAATGACTTCGTCAATGAGTGCCAAGCCGAATAACTGCTTCACAAGGGGCAGAAGTGGACCAACGGCTTATTGTCTTCCTCAATACGTAAAACTCATCCTCTTGAATAAATCATGCATTTTTTTTTTGAAATCGTAATCATTTGTTTGTCTGTATATGTATATCATGTCTACCGATTTCCGTGCATTTCCAACATTCGTCCCCGGAGTGTAGTATATATATACTAAAGAACCAAAGAAACTGGTACACCTGCCTAATGACGTGTAGGGCTCCAGCGAGCAAGTTCAGGAGTGCCGCAACACAACGTGGCATGGACTCCACTAATGTCTGAAGTGCATCTGGAAGGAAATGACACCATGAATCATGTCAGGTTGTCCATAAATCCGTAAGAATACGAGGGGATGAGACGTCCTTTGAACAGCACGTTGCAAGCCATACGAGATATGCTCAATAATGTTCATGTCTGGGGAGTTTGCTGGCCAGCGGAAGTGTTTAAACTCAGAAGAGTGTTTGTGGAGCCACTCTGTAGCAATTCTGGACGTGTGGGGTGTCGCATTGTGCTGCTGGAATTGCCCAAGTTCTTCGGAATTCACAATGGACGTGAATGGATGCAGGTGGTCAGACAGGGGTCCCATATCACGCCAACTGCACACGCCCCACACCATCACAGAGCCTCCACCAGCATGAAAAGTCCCCTGCTAACGTGCGGGGTCCATGGATTCATGAGGTTGTCTCCATACCGGTACACGTCCATCCGCTCGATACAATCTGAAACGAGACTCGTCCGACCAAGCAACATGTTTCCTGTCATCAACACTCCAATGTTGGTGTTGACGGGCCCAGGTGAGGCGTAATGCTTTGTGTCGTGCAGTCGTCAAGGTTACACGAGTGGGCCTTCGGCTCCGAATATTGATGGTGTTTCGTTGAATGGTTCGCAAACCGACACTTGTTGATGGCCCAACATTGAGTTCTGCAGCAGTCTGCGGAAGGGTTGCACTTCTGTCACGTTGGACGGTTCTTTTCAGTCGTCGCTGGTCCCGTTCATAAACCATCTTTTTTCGGCTACAGCAATGTCGGAGACTTGATGTTTTACCGGATTACTGATGTTCACGGCACAATCGTGAAATGACCGTACGGGAAAATCCCCACTTCATCGCTACCTCGAAGATACTGTGCCCCATCGCTCGTGCGCGGACTATAACTTCACGTTCAAATTCACTTACATCTTGATAACCTGTCATTGTAGCAGCAGTAACCGATCTAACAACTGCGCCAGACACTTGCTGTCTTATGTAGGTGTTGCCGCCCGCAGCGCCGTATTCTGCCTGTTTACATATCTCTGTATTTGAATACGCATGCCTATACCAGTTTCTTTGGCGCTTCAGTGTATATTTCATGCCTGTCAGGATATAGGGAGTAACACTCATTGTTCGCACTTGTATCCAACAGTGATCAAGGTGTCTGACTGCGTATACCCACAATGAGTAATAGTTGACATTTTCTGTCTTTCAGAATACGAAGAGGAGCAAGGGCTCTCGCGCACTTATCTCCAACTCTAATTAAGGTATTTGATTGCGTATTGTCGGAACGAGTAGCAAGCAGAGCTCTCTTCTCTGATAGAGCTGGGAAGAATTCAGAATCCGGGAGCTGATGAAAAGACCTAATACACAGAGTGGTAAGAAGTACTCAATGATTTGAAAAGATATATAGCCAGCGTAGGACACTTCGAACAAAATTTATCTATAGGGAAAACAAATTGATTTTGAGTTGAATCCTCAATTTTTTGCACCCTTATTCACCTCCTGCGAACCACATATTCTCCTCTCCGCTTTATAATCACATGTGCTAAGAAATAGGGTTTCTTCCGCTCACTCTGTTAAATGTGATTTATTAGATGTCAGCGAATGTTCTGCGTTACGCAAGCTGGTGCAGGACCTGTGCTGAGACGTGACACCTGTGCTGGAACGTGACACTTCATAGTCCGATCTCATCTTCGTCAACTTCCTCTTCACTTTCTGTAACATCATCAAGTTCTTCAACAGCCCGTCCAGCTCACACGAGTAGAGAACATAAGACGTAAACTAAAGTCATCACCTTCGCTTCCCCTGTATACTGTCCTCGCAATTTTCTGCCTTCAAATGTTTTGTTGGTACTGGCTTACTATCTGAGCTCATAATAGTCATGCAGAACACGAATAAAACACAATTACGTTGCGTAATGTTACTTGGTCTGCAACATACAGCAGGCGCTGACAAGAAGAAGGGACACGATTGCAGGACATTTGTTAAGACATCAGGGTGTACGTTCCATGGTGCTAGAGAGGGCGGTACAGGGTGAAAACTGCAAAGGAAGAGGGATTGGAGTACATGCAGTACGTAATTACGAGTGCATGTTGCGAGTGTTACTCTGAGATGGAAAGCTTGGCCCATGAGAGGAATTCGTGGCGGGCCGCGTCAAACCAGTCAGAAGACTGGCAGGGAATGGAATACGTACAATAAATAATTTTGGACTTACGGCTCAAAGTGTGAGACTCTGAGATGAAGAGGTTTGTTCAGGAGAGGAATTCGTGGCGGGCAGCATGAAACCAGGGAGAAGTCTGAAGACTCAAAAACAAGTTCTTTGTTTTCTTTCGAATGTTCCGGTGGAGATGATCTTTTTATTTAAATTCTAATTTCGAAGAAATGTAAATTGTGTCCCTTTAGCAGTACTGTAACTGAGCATTTTATATTTTAAATAATACAGCAGGTGTGTAGCATTGATGATACAAAGGTCTGGTTTAATTTATACGCTTAATTTTTCCTACGGCACCGATATATTCTACAAAGCTTTATTAAAGTGAATCGTTTGTTCTGAGGTCTGTTAGGTCGGTAAGGAGGAAAGGTACGACAGGATAGTGGCTGCGCTGCTTCTCGCGTAATTGTGCGCTCCTCAGCAGAGGGCTAATTTGACAAAGGAAGCGTCTCATAAGGCGGTGCGAGATGCTGGAAGGTCCCAGGGTGAGACGGGCCCAGCCGTATGAAACTACGGCCTCTTCTGGCCGCCCTCGACGCTGCCTCTGGCCTGATTACGCCGCGGAGGGTCAGCAATAACTACTCGTCAGCGTCACCGAGTAACCCCACCTGCGGCCGAGCCGACAATTGGCCGTGTCGCCCGCCCACACACACACACCCACACACACACAGCTGCAGGCTTCCGCACCGACGATCAAGGCGCGCCGCGACCCCTGTGGCAGGACACAGACAGGCCTCCCGCACTGACGTGTCACCCTCAGCTGTCACCGGCCTCGGCTGACGTCGCCAGTGACGTTGCTGACTGACTCCGGTAATTGACGCAGCCAGCTCCCAGACTTCCACGAGTCGCGCTCGGCATTTATCGTCAGATCCAATCCGGTATCACCGATCACCTCTTCTTAGTTTATTTTGCGAAGTCATCGAGGTTATGTGCTAGATGACCGAAACTACCAAGCTCTGTGTAGAGTATCTTACGACGCTTCACCCTATTTTAGGAAGATCTATTAAGAGCATAGTACTAATAATAATTAACGCAAACCTGCTTTAGTTGCTGTTGAGAATTTTATTAAGTTCACTACCTGTTTCGGATTTTGTATTAGGCTACTTACAAGTACGTCTATTTGCCATCTTCCGCAGCAGCTGTTAAAATCAGTTATTACTGCTTTTCAATCTTGAGCTTACTGCATTTCAAGTTAGTTCGCAAAAGTGATCGTAAATAATCCAAATACAGCGCAAGAAATTTTACAGAATAGCAAAAAACTGCCAAGTGCATATGTGAACCGAAATGTTTCGACGTTAGCCGCTGCTAGCAAGTAGAAACAAGCGGTGGTTTGGAGAATACGTAAAGTAACTTGCACTCCAACTTTATAAGTATCCAATTTGCAGAGTACCCACAGAAGATGCTTTATAATTAAAAGCGAAACGCGTCTGGTATAATTCTCTTTAACCAAATTTCCGTAATCTAAAGACGCAGAACCAATAATAACTTATATTTCGCGCTACTTAATCTAACTTAAACTAACTTACGCTAAGGACAACAGACCCATCCATGCCCCCCCCCCCCCCCCCCCAGGGAGGACTCGAACGGAAGAGGGGGGGGGGGGGAGCTGCCTGGACCGTGACAAGGCGCTTACGACCGAGCGGATACCCCGCTCTGCCTTGACTTTGTACTTTTGTTGTGTAGGCATTGTTCCTTTGCGGTTGCGGCATAATTTTTCTTGAAAATGGCCTAAAATGAATGCCGAAACCATCAACGGATTCAGCGAAGGTCTCAGCAGCAAATGACGCGGTTTTACATTAATTCAACAAGCAGTTTCGGAATCAGTACGTGGAGAAACTAATAATAGTAACACATGGCCGTCCAATTCCCCTAGAAACATTTATTGAAAAACACTGGAGATCATATTACAAAGTGCTATGCAGGCAGATATTGGAGTAAGCAGTCTTTCGGTTAGCGGATCAACACTTCGACAAATGTAAGCTATTTCTAAGCTAACACCTTAGTGAAGATGAGTACCAAGACGCACCTTCCTTTCATCCAAGGTATACTGAAGTACAAAATTTTTGCTGATAACCTAGGGTCATGGCCATTCTTAACACGGATTCACACAAATGGGTGTAAACAGAAAGACGGGTCAGGAACGGCTTTTCTAGATGCCAAGAACAAAGGAGGCAATTTCAAGCTACCTAAAGTTGCGTCCATACCCACTGAAGAAGTTCCAGCGATTTTAGAGGGACTTAAATACGCAAAAGAAGTGCAAGAAGAAACGAGGACAATATTTCGATAATCACTCTCAGGGTTGATGCTGTTAAAATGCTACGATGTCAACAATACCAAAAATTATTTGCTATATCGCATTAGAGAAGCAGTAAAAGAGCTTCCCTGCCTAAATAAGGCGACCATCAGGTTAGGGTGAAGGAGCACAGCGGAATAAAGGGAAATGACAAAGAAGATCCTCTGGTTAAGTGAAATATGATAAAGTACCATCCGATGATCTTCATCATACCACAACGACCATTACCAGAGCCCGATGGAATGAAAGTCAGGCCGGCCGGAGTGGCCGAGCGGTTCGAATCCTGCCTCGGCCATGGATGTTTGTAATGTCCTTAGGTTAGTTAGGTTTAAGTAGTTCTAAGTTCTAGGGGACTGATAACTTCAGAAGTTAATTCCCATAGTGCTCAGAGCCATTTGAATGGAATGAAAGTCAGCAACGGCGTTACGGAATCAAAGGGAAACACTATGACGAAGTGGTGCCTAATCTGCCGTCACGTCCCTGGTACCAAAACTGAGAGACAGCAGAAACTTTATGGTGAAAATGGCACTACTTCGATTCAGTCACGGGATACTTCTGCAACGATTCTACCACCTCAACAAGATTGCACCTTGTTTGTGTCAATGCAGATGTGAGGAATAAATTAATCATATTTTCTTCAGCTGCGACAGAAAGTGTGAAGAAGCTACGAAACTAACACAGCATCTAATGACCTCTGGAAATCTATACCAACAAACATTAAAACCCTTTTTGCAAGAAATGGCATAAAAGTGTATAAGCTCCTAGGGTCAAATGAGAATATAGGAAAAGACAATTTTTTACATTACAATATGTAAATATAGTAATAGATTGGATCATTGACTTACGTTCAGTTTAAATGGACGAAACAAATTATCGTTGCTACTCACGGTTCTGAAGCTGGCTGTATGCATTACGCTTAAAAGCTATTGACAAACTTATAATACTAACTAACAGTATTATAATTGTCATTATTATAATGGTACCTTTGATCATTTTGCACAGTGATATAGACATATCAGTTCTCAAAAGGCGGGCAATACATAGAATGTATATAATATCATTTAAAAACAGGTATGTGCTTAAATCACACACAATAACAATCTGGAGCATTTGGTGTATGCCTTCCAGAAATCTCACCGCATCTGGTATTTCACACATACACTGATGACAGAAAACATTACGGCCATCTGCTCACTAACGTGTTGCTCCACCTCTGAAATGCAATACGGCGACGTCCTGGGACGACATTGATTCCACGAGTCACTGAGAAGTTGTCAGATGTCAACGCGGTGTCGGCAAATTACCTGCCGGTGTTTTGTGAGCACGGAGCTGATGCCAAATATCGTAGTACATACGTTCCATCGGGTTAAGGACAGGCAAAGTCGGTGGGCAAGGCGTCGTCGTGAGTTTTCCACCATGCTGTACATTTCACTGCAGCAATATTTGGCTTTGAACCACAAAACGTTATCTTGGTGGAAGAAGCCACCACCGTCGGGGAAGACATGAAGCATGAAGGAATGCAGGTGGTCGGCAATAATAGTGCATAGTTGCCATGGTGATTTTGTTTACTGCAACAAGTACTGTGGAAGATCAAACTGCATGCCTATGGAATATCGCCTCAGCTGTCCGACTGGATGTGTGCTTTCCTGCCAGAGAGGTCACAGTTCGTAGTAATAGACGGAAAGTCATCGAGTAAAACAAAAATAATATCCGGCGTTCCCCAAGGAAGTGTGTTAGGCTCACTGTTGTTCCTGATCTATAGTCACGACATGACAGACAATCTCAGTAGCAGCGTTAGATTGTTTGCAGATGACGCTGTCATTTACCGTCTTGTAAAGTCATCAGATGACCAAAACGAATTGCAAAATGATTTATATGAGATATCGGTGTGGTACGAAAGGTGGCAATTGGTCCTCAATAAAGAAAAGTGTGAAGTTATTCGATTACGCGATAAGTCACGCAAATGTGAAGGCTGTAAATTCAACTAAATACTAAGGCATTACAATTACAAATACCCTAAATTGGAACGAGCACATAGATAATGTTGTTGGTAGAGCTAACCAAAGGCTTCGATTCATTGTCAGAACACTTAGAAGGTGCTACATGTCTACTAAAGAGACTGAATACACCACGCTTGTCCGCCCTATTCTGGAGTGTTGCTGTATGGTGTGGGATCCGCATCAGATGGGAATGACGCATGACATCGAAAAAGTACAAAGAAGGGTAGCTCGTTTTATATTATTGCAAAATAGGGCAGATAGTGTCACAGACATGATACATGAATTGGAGTGGTAATCATTAAAACAAAGGCGTTTTCGTTGGGACAGGATCTTCTCATGAAATTTCAATCACCAGTTTTCCCCTCCGATTGCGAAAACATTCTGTTGGCACCCGCCTATGTAGGGAGAAACGATCATCACGATAAATAAATCAAGGCTCGCACATAAAATTTTATGGTCTCGTTTTTCCCGCATGCCGTTCGAGAGTGGAACGGTAGAGAGACAAATTGGAGGTGGTTCACAGAACCCTCTGCCAGGCACTTTACTGTGAATAACAGAGTAATCACGTAGATGTAGATGCAGATATATCCCAAATAGGATAATGCTGTCCCCAACGGCCTGCGCTAGTGTTCCAAGTTTCGAGCAGCCGTTCACGAGGATGACGGCGTATCCGCTCACAATTATCATCCTGAGGTAACAAGAGATGCGATTCATCCGACCAGGTGGCACACATCCAATTTCTATTAGCCCATGTGCATTGCAGTCGGAACTGGCCATGTCCTTGGGTGAAAATCGGAACACTTGGTGGTCGTATGCAGCAGAGCCGCCTATACAGTCTTTTGCCTCTTGGTGTGTTCAAATTCTGCCTGTACAAGAAAAAATATACACACTAAAAGAAAAGAAACATAAAAATAATTTATGATGTCCAATAACAATGCGTGAATCAAGTCTGGCAGAAAACAAAATATATATTCATTTGCAGAAGACGAATAGTAGTTGATCTGGATCATTTACTGGCTGCTACGGTCGCAGATTCAAATCCTGCCTCGGGCATGGATGTGTGTGATGTCCTTAGGTTAGTTAGGTTTAAGTAGTTCAAAGTTCTAGACATGACCTCAGTGCTTAGAGCCATTTCAACAAGTTTTTTGATGCTTTGCATAATTATGTGAGCTGAGTGCTGACTCATTCCATGACCTTTGTAGGAGCTTCTTCTGCAAAGAGTTCCCTTTCGAAAAGAATACAGTACTAGTCGAGAAGCGCCACTGTCCCGAAGGACCTGCCTCGGCTTTGCTCGGTTCTTCTCTGAAACACCCGGCACGGCGTGACATTTCGTTCAGTACTGTGGTGTGGGACTTTTTGGTCGGCACAACCCCCTTCAGTTCTGCAGAATGATGATGTCGGCGCTGTTTGGCCTCTCCTATTTGTTGGTGGTTTGAGTGATGATCACAGGCCCAGTGGTTGTTTGCACACAAATAGGTAGTCTAGTGATCTAGCGGCACAAGGCTTTAAAAATGAGTGGTAATGACAGGAGAGAGGGACGAGAATTCTCAGTATCTGTTATGCTGCAGCATAATCGATGAGTGCTACGAATCTGCTATGAAACGACGTTACAGTACCATGCAGAAAGCGTTTAAAGATTTAACTGACAATAAAAAAGCAAAAATTACAACGATCGACCGGTTCATTGTTCTGTACAGCAAGATGCACTTCGTGCCGAAGCTACAGCCGCTGAGCCGACCGCGGTGGTCTAGCGGTTCTAGGCGCGCAGTCCGGAACCGCGCGACTGCTACGGTCGCAGGTTCGAATCCTGCCTCGGGCATGGATGTGTGTGATGTCCTTAGGTTAGTTAGGTTTAAGTAGTTCTAAGTTCTAGGGGCTGATGACCACAGATGTTAAGTCCCATAGTGCTCAGAGCCATTTGAACCACTTTTTGCAGCCGCTGATCACATGAGAAAACGTCTGAGGTCGTCCACATTATTCCACTCTCAGTTGCATCTAGTCAGCGATGGAACTGAGCGATGAGTTGATGTATATTATATATTACTTCAAGCTACGTTGGTTAAGTCAACTGACATGCTTGAAACACTTTTCGAATTAAAACACACTATTGTCGAATTTATGAACGGAAAGGAGTGCAGGTGCGAAAACTAGAGAGTGTGGTATGAATTGCAGCGGATTTGGCTGCACACTGGCCACAGTACGACATTGCAAGTTGAGAAAGAAACAACTTATTTCTGATTTGATTGCGATGGTTTCAAAAAGAGAGTCGCATCGTGTAAGGGAGAAATTGTGACAAACACAGTCCAGTTCTGTAAGGTCACTGGCGTGAAGGAAAAAGGGAGGTCTGAATAATTCGTTATAGCATTGAAATAATTACAACAATAGTTTTCCGAACGTTTTGTGGACGGCCGCCAGTCTGTTTTCGAGCTCATCTACCGTTTCAGCTGAAAGCGCCCCTGTAAACGTGCAGCTGTAACTGACTGATCTGCAACGTAATTCCCGTTTTCAAGACAAATCCTTTTCTGTTAAAACTGTTCAGGATGTCTACATTATTTACCTTAGGGTAGAGGTACCACGAAGTTGCAAAAGTGCTGCAGTATTTCGATCGACGTATGGTCGCGAAAGATATTTTCTCGATTATGAAACTAAATAATTCATGGTTACTTGGTAGCCCGAGTGCGAAAATCTGTGATATTGTATCAGTTTGTACCACATAAAAACAATGTCTTCAGAGGGCCAACAGTAATTAAATAATGGTTGCATCCGCCGGCGTTACTAAATCCAACAGAAGTATCAACAGTCGCTACCCGGGAAGCGTAAACATTTCAACGCCGTTACTCGTTCTGTGAGACAGCAACTACGACACTATTGCGTGTGATTGTGAGCAAGCTCAGCAGAATAGAGTTAGAAAAGCACAGACCGAACTGCTTTCGCTATTTTCGTAACGTTATGTAAGAGACACTAAGTACGACTCACCATCCCTTAACAGCAGCAGTAAAGACACTGTAACACATTCGTTAAGCGAATTACAAAATTAGCCGAACTGAAGACCGCTCAAACTCGAGAAGAGCAGCACCGATTCGATCATTACGATTGACGTCGTAAGGTGGAGCCTGTCCTAGACGGCATAAATATTCCAGCCCAAATGGTTCAGAGCACTCGATCAGTAGGATAGACGACATTCATGTTGTTCGCAGTTAATTTTCTGGTTACGGTATGGTAACGACTTCCGTGCGAGATTGTTCTAGTGTTGGTCTCACACTTGCTGCCTCACGAGAAGATCAGCGATCGTAGTAGCGGATAATGAATTCCAGCATCCAGTAATGAAGACAGCACGACATCCTCCACTGAGACATCTACCAACACGGTTCCTCTGCTGGGCAGAAGCTTCTCCAAGTCTCCAACGCTGCAGAAGTCTGACGGCGTACTGTACCTGCGGGCCACGTTCAGCATTCAGCACGAGATCACGGTATCACGTATTGCCGTCCACCTGAGGGGAAAACACGGGCAGTGACCTGGTAGGCTTGAGTATTCCCTGAAATGGCGTGCGAATCATACATACAGGGTTATTACAAATGATTGAAGCGATTTCACAGCTCTACAATAACTTTATTATTTGAGATATTTTCACAATGCTTTGCACACACATACAAAAACTCAAAAAGTTTTTCTAGGCATTCACAAATGTTCGATATGTGCCCCTTTAGTGATTCGGCAGACATCAAGCCGATAATCAAGTTCCTCCCACACTCGGCGCAGCATGTCCCCATCAATGAGTTCGAAAGCATCGTTGATGCGAGCTCGCAGTTCACGTTTCTTGGTAGAGGAGGTTTAAACACTGAATCTTTCACATAACCCCACAGAAAGAAATCGCATGGGGTTAAGTCGGGAGAGCGTGGAGGCCATGACATGAATTGCTGATCATGATCTCCACCACAACCGATCCATCGGTTTTCGAATCTCCTGTTTAAGAAATGCCGAACATCATGATGGAAGTGCGGTGGAGCCCATCCTGTTGAAAGATGAGGTCGGCGCTGTCGGTCTCCAGTTGTGGCAGGAGCCAATTTTCCAGCATGTCCAGATACACGTGTCCTGTAGCGTTTTTTTCGCAGAAGAAAAAGGGACCGTAAACTTTAAACCATGAGATTGCACAAAACACGTTAACTTTTGGTGAATTGCGAATTTGCTGCACGAATGCGTGAGGATTCTCTACCGCCCAGATTCGCACATTGTGTCTGTTCACTTCACCATTAAGAAAAAATGTTGCTTCATCACTGAAAACAAGTTTCGCACTGAACGCATCCTCTTCCATGAGCTGTTGCAACCGCGCCGAAAATTCAAAGCGTTTGACTTTGTCATCGGGTGTCAGGGCTTGTAGCGATTGTAAACGGTAAGGCTTCTGCTTTAGCCTTTTCCGTAAGATTTTCCAAACCGTCGGCTGTGGTACGTTTAGCTCCCTGCTTGCTTTATTCGTCGACTTCCGCGGGCTACGCGTGAAACTTGCCCGCACGCGTTCAACCGTTTCTTCGCTCACTGCAGGCCGACCCGTTGATTTCCCCTTACAGAGGCATCCAGAAGCTTTAAACTGCGCATACCATCGCCGAATGGAGTTAGCAGTTGGTGGATCTTTGTTGAACTTCGTCCTGAAGTATCGTTGCACTGTTATGACTGACTGATGCACGACATGCGCTTTCTCGGCTCCTGTCGCCATTTTGTCTCACTGCGCTCTCGAGCGCTCTGGCGGCAGAAACCTGAAGTGCGGCTTCAGCCAAACAAAACTTTATGAGTTTTTCTACGTATCTGTAGTGTGTCGTGACCATATGTCAATCAATGGAGCTACAGTGAATTTATGAAATCGCTTCAATCATTTGTATTAGCCCTGCATATACGATGTAGCAGTACCTATGTTATCACAAATTACGACGCAATGGTTGAGAACATACACTGCCCTCCATAAGTTTGAAAACACCATGGTGCGTATTACAACGGAGCAAGATGGACGTGATCTATGTGAGTTATTGGTTAGAATATGGAACAGCAAGCTCTATAAACGGTTAATAATGACACATGCAGTACTGAACACTTAATTATTATACATATCTATACATATTGGAATATGCTAGTATTGCTCAGTTTTATGTAAACCGCCGTTACCTGTCCAAGCAATTCTACTAAACACGCCAGGTGGCGCGAGTAGACAGCATGACTATCTAGAGGTACGTTTTTTACATTTCTGTTCACTTGCAGTTGCATTTGCATAAAGGTATAACACGCAGCGAAAGTAATTGAAAATGGCCCCAAAGTGCCAGATTCCTTATGAATCACGGGTAATGATAACCACTTTGCAGCAAGAAGGCAATAATATCCGACAGATAGCAAAGACACTGATGATTTCCATCAGCGGAGTTGTCAAAACCATACACCGGCATCGAGAAACAGGCTCCTATGGAGATCGTCCTCGGTCAGGAACACCCAGGAAAGTGTCAGAACACCAGGATAAGTATTTGGTAGTGAGTGACCAGTAAACGTAGCAGATTAAAAACTGTTCGTGAATTGACTGCTGAGCTAAACGCAACGACTGATACACTGGTGAGTGAGTCAATACCGACACGACGCCTGGCAGACAGCAACCTCCGAGGTTATGTAGCAACAAGGAATGCACTGTTGCGCCCTGTCAACAAGAAGAAAAGGCTTCAGTGCGCTAAGACACACCAACATTCGACAGCGGGGCATTGGGAAAGAGTCTTATTCACTGATGAATCCAAGTTCGAAATATTTGGAAGTGAACGCCGTCAACTTGTACGCCGTTTACCCCATAATAGCTTGAATCCTCAGTGCAAAATTCCAACTGTAAGGCGTGGGAGGGGTTCTGTGATGGTATTGGGATCCTTTGGAGGGGAAAAAAAGTCGGAGATTTGATGAAAATAGATGGGAAAACTGAACCAAAAGGACTATCATGCCATTCTCCAGCGACATGCTAAGACATGTGGTTTGCGTCTGTTTAGGAAAGGGTTTGTATTGCAGCAAGACAACGACCCGAAACATACGTCTCGCTTGTGTGAGAAATATGTGAAGTCTCTAGAGGTTCGTGAAATATTGAAAAACATGGAATGGTCGCCCCAATCCCCTGATTGTAGCCCAATCGAGCTGCTATGGGGCGAATTGGACAGGAGGATCCGAAAACGGGAAATCATCCGTGGGTCACAATTGTGGGAGGTCCTGCAGCAAGAGTGGAGATTAATTCCAACTGAGACCTTGGCAAAGATGACTCAGCGCATGCCGAGAGTGTGCAAGGCAGTGATGAAAGCAGAGGGTGGCTATTTTGAGGAATCTAAAATTTAATTGTTGCATCTTCCTGTGTATTATTTGAGCTTAATAAACATTTGGGAAACAACAAAATGCATTTTGTACTGTATTTCCCACCAATGTTAGCACTGAATACGGGATCTTGGAAGAATTTTATAAGGGGGCTATGCTCCAGACAACGCTGAAAGGCATAATCAATGATGATGATGATTTCCTTTCCATTGTCTATAATTACTAGGTGCTTCCTAACTTACGGAGGGTGGTGTATGGAACTTTGGGTCTGGCAGTGAGTGCTGCTCGGATAGCCTGGCTGTATGGCGGCCGCTCGCGATAATCGGCAAATCCGTGTTCGAGTCCCAGTCTGGCACCTAATTTCATTGTCGTCATTCCATTATACAGCTGATGGTTGTACATATTCGCAAGTGCGAATACATTTAATGTATTTCAGACACATATGTCGCGGTCATTGCCGTCTGCAAGCAGTGCTGCCGATGAGGCGTCCCCACCTCGACAGCGGGCGACAAAGCGTCATAACAGGGTGTCATCGACTTCCACGCTTGGTCAACGTAGCGTCCTCGCCAGCCGTGAGCCCGCTGCTGCATTCTGCTAATTCCTCCCCGGATTACGCAGTTACCATCCGTCGCAGAAAACACAGAAACGACTTGCATTCTAATAAATAGAATAAACTTGAGTACTGTTTTATTGCGTCTAGCAACGCCACACAGATTCTCGATCTGCAGCCTGGCAAAACAGTAAGGATTTCCGGTTCGTGAGTGGGCGACCCCTACAAGCCTTTACATGTCCAGAATTACTTATTGATTTGTGAGAGTTCTTTTGGTAATACTCTGCCGACGGTTGCCGTTAAAGGCTCTACACATTGGCAGCCAAACGCGATTCATTTATTACTTTCTGTCTATAGCCCTATGATTCAATGTTAACCTAGTATGCAATAGTCTCTACGTCTTCAGACGTGTCTTAGCAATGACTGTGTACCCTAAAGGGTCCTCCGCACACCTGAAAGGTAATTGCGATTCTTACTCTGTTTGGACACGAATTTCAGAGGGAATTTATATGTCTAATGAAATTTTTAAACTGAATTTCCTTTATACATAGTAAAAGAGCATACGTCTCCGGCACAACAAATGTTACTGCGTAGCTTAAGCGATTAATCTCCGAGGCTTTTGTTACGCGCTTTGCGTCCACCGTCGCTAGCGCCACGCTTTTAATTATTATACGAAGCAATTTCGTCCATCAAAATGATGTGAGTTTAAAAAAGAATCAGAAAGCTTGTTACACGCTGTGTCCACTCTTCGCTGAGGGACATTTTGTCTCCGACACACAGGGCCGTTTTAATCGAGTTTTTACAGACAGCGGCTTATAAATGAAATCTCTCACTGTTTTTGTAGTTATTGAATTTAGATTACTTTGGGGACGAATTAATTTTAACTTTTATCTTCACGATTTAGTACTGTCAATTTGTTCAGGACTGATAAAAGCTTTGCTCCATGCCTTAAACAAATAAAAAAGAATCTGTTTAATTTCCATCATAATAAACGTATATGAATCAAATGTTACAGCATTATTCCCTGCATTTCGGGAAACCAACAACGATGAAGGCAGAATAATTGCGGAAACAAGAGACCGATTTTAATGGCTCGTCTCTTTAATCAAACATCATTTTATAAGCTCGTGTATTGAAAGGAGATGACCATTAAACAAACAAAAAATGCATATATTTCACTATCAAGTTTAATACAGGAAAGAACTGTTGCAATGTTTATTTCACTCTGCTGCCGAGCGGAAAGTTCCTGAGAGATGGATATCGTCGGCCAAAATGATGCGTGTATTTCAAGTGGAATACTCTCAAGTTCTAAGCTCAACTGAAGAAAGCTTTTCTCCCGAAAATCAACAATCAATTGCTACTCCTAGAAACAGATTTTACGTCTTAGCAGTAATCGTAGCATACTTGTAGTTAAGAAAACGAAGAGTTTCCTACCCTTATTTCTCAGAATCCGTACATCTTCTAGCCGATGGTTCCATTGTCTTCTTCTGTTCAAGTTCTATAGCCTCCAGTTATCGGTTTGTTTGAAAACTGAGAGATTCTCGGTAAGTGTTAACGAACGCGTCTCCGTGCTACACCACCAGTGATGCCAACTCCATGTAGATCTCTTTCCGTTCAAAGCATCAGCACCCCAGTTGTTGCCAATTTTTAAAGAGATGAGAAGAAAGAAAATTAGTCAGCCTCTCCTCATTCATTCAGAGATTTAGGACAATTTTCTGAATAAACTGCATCTTCGCTATGTAACTTTTCTTTCTTTTTACTTCTACTGTGTGAAATAAATCATTTGTTCGTAAATCTGTGTCGCCTCTTCGCGTCATAACTATTAAGTTTCCATCCAATTCTGATATATTTATCTTCATTAACCAACTCAACCATAGCAACCGGATAAGAACGCAAAATCCGCCTAAAGGCAGTATTATCACACTTTTAAGATGTCAGAACGTATTAAGTACAGAAGTAGGGAGTGTTCGTAAACTCTATCAGTCTTGGAAACTCTTACATCTTTGCAATATTTCACGGTAAGTAATCATCTATGTACGAGTACCTGCCGTTACAAACATCTTACTCTTGTCATACGTATACATTAATCTCAGACTACTCCTGAAGATCATATATCACAAGTATATTGTACACATGATATACACTCCTGGAAATTGAAATAGGAACACCGTGAAGTCATTGTCCCAGGAAGGGGAAACTTTATTGACAGATTCCTGGGGTCAGATACATCACATGATCACACTGACAGAACCACAGGCACATAGACACAGGCAACAGAGCATGCACAATGTCGGCACTAGTACAGTGTATATCCACCTTTTGCAGCAATGCAGGCTGCTATTCTCCCATGGAGACGATCGTAGAGATGCTGGATGTAGTCCTGTGGAACGGCTTGCCATGCCATTTCCACCTGGCGCCTCAGTTGGACCAGCGTTCGTGCTGGACGTGCAGACCGCGTGAGACGACGCTTCATCCAGTCCCAAACATGCTCAATGGGGGACAGATCCGGAGATCTTGCTGGCCAGGGTAGTTGACTTACACCTTCTAGAGCACGTTGGGTGGCACGGGATACATGCGGACGTGCATTGTCCTGTTGGAACAGCAAGTTCCCTTGCCGGTCTAGGAATGGTAGAACGATGGGTTCGATGACGGTTTGGATGTACCGTGCACTATTCAGTGTCCCCTCGACGATCACCAGTGGTGTACGGCCAGTGTAGGAGATCGCTCCCCACACCATGATGCCGGGTGTTGGCCCTGTGTGCCTCGATCGTGTGCAGTCCTGATTGTGGCGCTCACCTGCACGGCGCCAAACACGCATACGACCATCATTGGCACCAAGGCAGAAGCGACTCTCATCGCTGAAGACGACACGTCTCCATTCGTCCCTCCATTCACGCCTGTCGCGACACCACTGGAGGCGGGCTGCACGATGTTGGGGCGTGAGCGGAACACGGCCTAACGGTGTGCGGGACCGTAGCCCAGCTTCATGGAGACGGTTGCGAATGGTCCTCGCCGATACCCCAGGAGTAACAGTGTCCCTAATTTGCTGGGAAGTGGCGGTGCGGTCCCCTACGGCACTGCGTAGGATCCTACGGTCTTGGCGTGCATCCGTGCGTCGCTGCGGTCCGGTCCCAGGTCGACGGGCACGTGCACCTTCCGCCGACCACTGGCGACAACATCGATGTACTGTGGAGACCTCACGCCCCACGTGTTGAGCAATTCGGCGGTACGTCCACCCGGCCTCCCGCATGCCCACTATACGCCCTCGCTCAAAGTCCGTCAACTGCACATACGGTTCACGTCCACGCTGTCGCGGCATGCTACCAGTGTTAAAGACTGCGATGGAGCTCCGTATGCCACGGCAAACTGGCTGACACTGACGGCGGCGGTGCACAAATGCTGCGCAGCTAGCGCCATTCGACGGCCAACACCGCGGTTCCTGGTGTGTCCGCTGTGCCGTGCGTGTGATCATTGCTTGTACAGCCCTCTCGCAGTGTCCGGAGCAAGTATGGTGGGTCTGACACACCAGTGTCAATGTGTTCTTTTTTCCATTTCCAGGAGTGTATTTCTTTAGAAACTTTATTCATTTTATAACATGGGTAAAGTGTGCAAAAATACTATCATCCAAATTATAAATGGCAACACAGAGCATTCTCTTATTAAACCAGAAAAAATTTCACATGTTTCAAGTGTATGTTACATTGTGTTTTACATACTGTTCACCGACGAAGGACCGCAACAGAAATATGTTGTCCAGTAACGTTAATATGAGCACCTGTGAAAAGCCTAAATGGCTACATTCTGCAATGCGAACTGCTGCGAAACGTGCAGGAAAAATGTCAATGAGTTTCTGAAAGGTACCGACAGGGATTTGGAGCCCTGCTGAACCCAGTGCTGTGGCGAGATGCACTGCCTTTCACGCTCGATAATGCATGGCGCAAACACCCCGATCGAGGTGGACCCACATGTTCTCGATTCGGTCTCAATCTGTGGACTTCGGTGCCCATGTGAGTAAACTCACCCTGGTGCTCTTCGAACTACGCACGTACATTTCGAGCTGTGTGAAACGCTGCATTTTCCTGCTGGTTGATGCGAAAGTGCCGATGAAAAACAGCTACATGTAGGCGTGGACATGGTCCCAAAGGACAGATGCTTACTTTTGTTGCCTCCCAGAATCCACGGAACACAACGCACACACTCTCCAGACCATAATGCTGGGGTGTTTGATATGAAACCTTTAGCGCCATACACGCCAACGACCATCATGCAATAGAGCACAGTATATGCATCTACATGGTTACTCTGCAATTCACACTTAAGTGCCTGGCAGAGGGTTCATCGAACCATTTTCATACTACTTCTCTACCATTCCTCTCTCGAATGGTGTGTGGGAAAAAGGAACACCTAAATCTTTCCATTCGAGTTGTAATTTCTCTTATTTTATTATGATGATCGTTTCTCCGTACGTAGGTGTGTGTCAAGAAAATACTTACGCATTCGGAAGAGAAAGTTGGTGAGTGAAATTTCGTAAATAGATCTTGCCGCAAAGAAAACCGCCTTTGTTTCAGTGACTGCCACTCCAACTCGCGTATTATATCAGTGACACTCTTAAACCTATTGCGCGATAGCATGAAATTACTTGCTCTTCTCTGCACTTTTTCGATGTCCTCTGTCAATCCTACCTGGTAAGAATCCCATACCACGCAGAAATATTCCAGCAGAGGACGGACAAGTGTAATGCAGGCTGTCTCCTTAGTGGGTTTGTCACATTTTCTAAGTGTTCTGCCAACAAAGTGCAGTCTTTGCTGCGCCTTACCCACAATATTATCCATGTGGTGTTTGCAATTTAAGTTGCTCGTAATTGTAATTTCTCGAATCACTCGAATTGACAGCCCTTACATTTGTGATAGCACAAAGTGTGGTTTCTCTGACTGGGCCACCTGTCGTCGTTCGGTGGACGTCCAGTTGGGGTACTGGCATGAGAATTCCAGTCTTCGTTGATGAACAGCAGTGTGCAAGGCTGCGTGAGCCGAGCGGCTGCTGCAGAGGCCCAGACGCAGCGACGTTCGCTGAACGCTCGTTAACGAGACACTGTTGCTGGACCGCTGGTTCATCTGGGCGGCCGGCTGCTCAACAGTTGCAAGTCTCTTCTCCCAAACACATCCCCGCAGCCGTCGTTCACCCCCGTCACGTATGGCCCGTGGTCCAACCCACTTGCCTCAGTGCCGGTTTTGGATATCGCCTTTATGCTATGCACGGTATACTTTAATCACGGTGGCAGGCGAGAATTTTACAGATGTAGCCTTTTCTGAAATGCTTATACCCTTGATCCGAAAGCCAATGGTCGCATCCTTTTGGACCTCAGATAAATCACTCTGTTTCCACACCACGATGACGATTGCACTGTTTTCCACATCCGACTCTACTCACCCTACACGCTCCATATACCCTCTTCTGCTAGCGCTGCCACCTGCTGTAGGGGAGTGAGTGTTTATTGCATGTTGACGTTGAACATGGGAGGCGCTCACATTAAGGCGACTGGACAGTGATGTTGACACACTTGATACACATGCAGTAAGCGAATCACTTTCGCTTCTTCTTCTATATTAGGGAAAGGGGATGGAAGGAGGCGTTATTAGTGCTATGGCAAATGGGCTAAATATCCTGGTAAGTGCATCTTAGCATTGAGTTCTTGGGCGATAACGTGCCACAGTTAGTTGACGATAAGCTACTGGATTTACTGAATGGTGCACTATCTGATAAAAAATAACCATACACCCATAAGTGATCATTAAAGTGGGGTGTCTCAAGCCCCCGCCTTTATAACAGCTTGAGTTCTGCTCGGGACACTTCCAGTTAGGTCTCTGAAAGTCAGCGGACGAATGGTAGCCCCTTCATCCTCTAGAGCTGCCATAAGAGAATGCAGTGAGTGAGGCTGGGGTTTGTAGCGACGTTCTAACGCTACGTAAAAGACGTTCCTTGTGGTTCAGGTCGTCACTCTGGTCAGGCCACTCCATTTCATAAATATCATTATCAACAAACCATTGCCTCACAGCTTATGCTTCACTATAGAGCACACGCAAATCTGATAGAATCATTGTCCTTGCACTTTTCCTTCACTGTACACAATGCACAAGCAATAAAATGTTTTCATATCTTATCGCATTTAGTCTTGTTTGAAGCCCAATAAGTGGACCACACCCTAATCCAGAAAAACACCCCTATCGCATAATACAACCTCTTCCATACTTGCTACAAATGATGGCAGGGAATGTTCGTCAGGTATTAACCAACGCTGAAATCGGCCATTGGAATGGCTCACGGTGTAGTGTTATTCACCACTCCACTCTTTACACAACCTCAATCATCCCTTCGCATCGACTACAGAAATGTGTGATTTATTAGGAGCTACTCGACCCCATTGTAACTGGAGTGCTGGTAATACTTTGGAATTCACGACTGAATCCTTTCGCTGATTTCGTGCGACATTCTACAACCAGCCTCCGCAAATCTCGGCGGTCCTTGTCCGTCACTTTGTGAGGTCCACCTGGTCTTGGTTTAACCCTTGTTAGTACCTCGGCGTCCCCACTCCACAAACACTTCACCAATAGTGGACTTGTGAAGCTTCAGAAGGGTTTAAGTGTCCCTGATTGATTCGTGTCTAGGGTGACATCCAACGAGTAATCGATGCTTGAAGTCGTAGAGATATCCTGTTGTTGTTACTTCTATACTGACAGCACAGTACTCCTTGTCTCCTTTTACACTGACATGTCCGCCTCTCGTGGCATATAGTGGTCAATTCTACGTTACAATGTCCCAGTGATGTTGAGTGGATGGTGCAAATGGTACATGTGTGACGGCTCACCACCACACGCTAGCCACATAGCGTGGAAGCAGATGACAGTGCGATGTTCAGGCCAGCGGATAGAATGAAGTGTGCCAATAGGTTGGGCTGGTATATGAGCTGGGCAAGTTTGAAATCCCGCCAGAAGGCGTTGACCTTGACTGCGACGCCACAGACTTCCAGACTCGTATCGCCTTGTGTCCAGAGACAGTGCCCTGTTTCTGCCAGGAGCGTACTACTCCTGTCTCCTTATGAGCAGATTTCAAGAAAAAACTCAGTTGCCCCAACGAAAGCTGGGTAACTGAACCTGTTGGAATCAGTGCACGGACCACACCCCTGGTGGTGGTCAATAAACCGAATGGCTCCCTCCAGACATGTGGAGATCAGCAATCAACAATCAATTAACATGCACAAGTGGAAACCTACCCCATACCATGTACACAGGACCTCCTGACCAAGGTTGCCAGAGATGAATATGTTTCTAAGATCGACCTCGATGGCACATATTTGGAGAGCGTAGTGGATGAGGAATCGCAATGCATTATGGACATCAACATTCCTTTTAGCTTCTACAAATACAAGGGCTTGCCCTCTGGGATCTTTTCCACTCCTGCTATCATCCAGAAATAACTGGAACAGTTAACTATTTTCATTTCTGCTTGTACCAACTAACTCGACGAGTTAATTGTAACGGGAACTACACTTGCGCGAGCTATGCAGGGCTCAAGTGGCGCTTACACAAAGGACAGTTATTTCAGGAGCAAGTTGAATACCTCAGCCACTTGCTCATTTCATCCACACAACTCACAACAGTGTTTCTGCTACTGACTCGCTACCCCCACTCCAAAGCTCGCATACTTGAGGTGTAGGCATGTTTTGGAGAGGTGAATTATTATCTTAAATTCCTTGCACAAGCGAACCACATTATGCATCTGCTCACCCAATTCCATAAGAAGGACGTTCAGTTCAGATGGATGGCTGACTTTGCGCATGCTTTCACGCCGCTGAAGCGTCTGCTGGAGTCGGGGCTCTCCATTATACCCTTTTCTCCATCGCATCCACTGACGCTTCTCCCTATGGCACTGATACAGTAAGGGGGCATAGGAATGTTGATTGTAGCAACCAGCCGATTCCCTATGAATTCACCACGCTGACACTTGCTCAAAAAGCATTACACGAAAATCGAAAGAGGAGCTTTGGCGATTATTTTTGCCTTTAAGGAGCTCCATGTTAACTATTTAGGACTACGTTTACCCTCTCTACAGATCAGAAACTACTGCCAGCACTCTTTCGGCCCCACTCTTAGCTTCCGGAGCGGAGAGTACAAGGGCTCCATCGCTGGACACTTGGCTCCTACAATTATACCATTACATACAGGCCCACGGCACAAATACAGTTCAAATGGCCTGGACGGTTTCTAATTACAGCTACTCACATTTCTTCACATACACTGTGGAGCTGTCTTACAGCGTGTCATGCAGTTTGTGCTCCATGAATGACCCATTTACTTTTCAAATTCCGCCTATATGGAACTCCGCGCCCTGAGTCACCTCACCCATGATTATTCCATTGTCTGCAATGTTCTCTGTCTTGACATGGATACTCATCATGTCGCTATGCTGTCTACCGTGTGTGCTCAGGTTTTGCAAGTCCTCCATTATGGGCATTGGAATATGTCGCCGATGAAAACCCTTGCATGGTGATATGCCTACTGGCTGGGACTGAGCAATGACTGAAGAATGATATGGAGGCCACGGTGCACAGCTGTTCTGCTCATTCCATACGAGGCTGCTGCTGCTCAGACTTCATCCCCTTTCCCTCTGGCCCATCCCCGTCGCACCTGCGACCGAGTTTAGCTGGAGTGTGTTATGTGAAGGACAATGAAACAATATAAAATCAAATATGGTAAAATAGTCTATATTAAAATGGATGAAATCCGCAGAAGCTGTTTATTGTGTTTTTCCCTGTACGACGAGCGATTTTGTACCCTAGAGGTATATCTTCAGGTCATATCAGCATATGGAATTAAACTACATAGGTGAAAGCACTAATCATATAACCTACTGCACAAACTAATACTTCATGTGCCACGACTTCGAAGATGCAAGCGCTCATAAAAAAAATGTCACTCTTCGCAACGACCATAGATGAACCGGCAGATGGGCATTAGATCCGAGGCATGAAGTGGATACTGCATATTGAGCTGGTTGGTTGGGATAAGCTGAACAGCTGTGCACCATGGCCTCCATATCATTATCCAGTCATTGCTCAGTCCCGACCATTAGACATATCAACACTCAAGGGTTTTCATTGGTGATATGCTTCACTGCCTATTATGCAGGAAATGGAAAACTTGAGCATACAGTGTAGACAGAATAACGACACGGTGAGTATCCACCTCCATGTGCTGGAGTATGCTGAACACTTTCCGGTTTAATGTGCCTCACTGTAGTGGACGCTTATTCTAACTACCGACAAATGGGCAGCGTGGCGTCCACCAGCACTGACAACACCTCCAATGCTCTCGTCGAGATTCTGGCCATGTTGGCCAATGGGCCCCAATCTGCAACAATGGCTTTCGAAGAGCTGTGCACCTCTGGTGGCATGAGCTGTCTGTTTAGTCCAGTTCATCATCCAACTTCCAAGCAAAGTGAATCATGCAGTGCAAAAGTTTAAGGAACAAATGTTAAAGCCGGGGGCATTCTCACCACCACTTCTGTACTCGCAACGTTTCTTTGCATATACAAGACGACTCATGTCCATGATCGGCCTCCATTAGCGGCAGCTGCATCTCCTGGAACCACGCCGCATGGAGGCTTGGACCCAGCACGCTGGTTGCTACCTTCCAGAATCATCTGTACGAGAGTGTTCGCTTGGGGCGAAACGCTAAGGAGGCCAGCTACAGTGGAGGCCACCTGCCAGGCATTGCCTTATAATGGTTCACCCTCCAAGGTGCTTGGAGAGCTGTCATACCAATAAACTCAGCCCACGCCTACCAACCACACCACTGTCAGCGTCTCACTCAGACCTGGATCAACCTCCCTTGATTATCCCACATCTGCTTTCCAAGGCACCAGCGACAGCTCCTGCGGAGACAGGCATGGAGCCAGAGTCCTCAGTTCAGCCCCCACCCTTATCGCCATCGTCACCCCCCCCCCCTCTCCAGCGCATTCCAAAGCACCCTAGATTCTCCCCTCCAACTGGCAGGCTTCAGTGCTGGGAATTCTCCATTGACACCAGTTGGCTTTCCCAAGCATTGTCCTGAGTGCTTCTTGCCCAACAAGCACCTTTCAGGGGCCACCGGTATGCATGACCCTCGATGGCGGCCGCTAGTCAACAGTACCATAATTATTGCACTGTCTACAGAGACACACGCGTCTTGCTGATCCATCAATGCCTGCAGCTGCCCTTTAAAGCCAGCAACGCGGCTGTTCTGTCAGTCAGTCAGACGTGATTTCACAGTACCATTGTACTGAAGTCGCTACACATCGTTGATTTCTATTCTGCTTTTGCTACGTCCTACGTTTTTCGATCTTTGTTTACAAGTTGGACTTGTTATTCCGCTGTGACGCCTCAGTTGTCTATCTTTCCCTCGTCATTGTCCAGCTGTTTATTCTCTGGCTGCTTGCTGTTGATGCCCTCAACCAGTCGACCACTCTCGACAGCTTCTCTAGTCGTTCCTGGTCTTGTTCGGTTGCAGTCACTACAGTGCATGCCTTAGATCGTGAGTGCAACCGGCTTTTATGTGAAGTGTCATTTGAACGCACAAGTGTGGTCAACCAAAACTTAAGTGTATCAGATCTCTGGAAACTGATGAATCATCTTCTTCCTCACGTCCAGCTAATCCTGATAGGCAGCAATATCAGCGCCGATTCTTTCAGCGACATAGCCGTCCTCGAATGGAAGTGGGTGTCTCTTACATCGGGCACATGGTATAAACATTTAAACACGAAATAAAATAATTAAAGCGCAAACACCGGAAACCTGTGCATTGTTTTTCTCCATCGAAAATTATAGCAATTTAATAAGATGCAAATTATTAGCGTTGAACCAAAACATCAATCAGGTTGTCAGTTGGATATCTGCCCAGCAGATTGAAGACAACAAACTGCCAGGAACTCAGACTGCGCGACATACGTTGCAGCAGTGTGGGTTGCCTACCTCCCAGGCGACCACGTATCCTCTTTCCATCTACACACTTACAAGCACTAAAACTTTCCGGCAGACTGAAGCTGTATGATGAACCAGGAACCTTGTCTTTCCTTAGCACTACTAGCATCCGCTAAAGGCGTAGTTCTAGGATAGGCTCCCGGACAGCACACACTTCTAATCTGCCGGTATAAAATCACTCAGCTATCTTCAATTACGGTTAATTGTATTTTGTCTATACTGATCCTTTTATACTGAGATGTTTCCCACACCACCTTGTGTTGTGACTTTATATGTATGAGCGATTGTCTGGGTGTGTGTTCTTTTGTAGTGAATACATACATCGTTTTTGGGACACAGGGCGATGGGTGAAACTACTTTCACACTATACGCTTCCGTTGTTATGGCGATCTGCTCCAGCTGCTGCAGATGCTGTATTGAAGCTGAAAGTGTTAATCAACGTTGCTGAGAAATATTCGTCGGGACTCCGTTGCACAGCAGTCAGATTTGCTTTCAGTTCTTAGAAACATTGGTGGCAAAAAAAATTTATTGGTGAAATCACTTCTTTTCCGAAGAAAGCATCATATTATTTAATTAGAACTGAACGCTCCCGGCGGAATTGTTGTGGAGCTGGTATTCATTAATAGATCACACTTGAGTATACGTCGTTTGTGGAAATAACAAGTACCTTTTTGAAATGAACGAATTGTTATTGACCTTTGTGTCAAAGAAATTCTTCTCGCACATGAATTAGCGATTCTCTATTATATATATGTATATTCATATTTCCCTCCTTAATTCGCAATGGCGTCCTGTTGCACTATACAGTGAAGAACAGAATCCTGTCTTATGATATAAAATATTAGCAAGAACTAAAGCTTATTATCTAAGAGTGATTACGCCACAGAGCAGTAGAGAATAACTTTGTCTCTCTCACTTGTATTGTCACATTAATGCCCAGCATTTTTATTGCCTGATACATTATACCGGGAAGTTTCAAAACGGCCGTCATTCCGCAGCAGAGTGAAATATTCATTCTGAATAATTACCACTTCAGCGGTGCATGCTACTCTCTTTTGTAGCGTTTCGTACCGTGTCGTGCAATGACACTTCAAGCCAGGGTGACGAAAGTCAAAGCAGTACATTAATAAACTTGCGAACGGTGATAACAGTAAATGCAGATTTTTCACGGATGATGAAGTTATGTCTAATGGATAGCTGTCTGAAAGAAGTTACACAAATATTGAGACAGATCTTGAGAAGATTTCAAAGTGGGAAAAAGATTGTCAGCGTGCTTTAAATGTTCAGAAATGAAAAATTGTGCAGTTGACAAAAACGTTATAAGCTATGACTTTAGTATCAATGAGTCACAACAGGAATCGGTCAAGTCGTACAAATACCTGGGTGTAAGAATTCATGGGGATGTGAAATGGAACGATCACACAGTCTCAGATACACTGATGTTACGAAAGTCATGCGACAGCGACGGGCACATACACAGGTGGCGGCAGAATCGCGTACACGAGGTACAAGAGGGAAGTGCACAAGGTGGAGCTGCCATTTGTACTCAGTTGATTTATGCGAAATGGTGATTATGGCCTCACGGCAGAAATGAACAGATTTTGAGCGCCGAATGGTAGTTGGAGCTAAAAGCACGGGACATTCCATTCTGAATATCGTTAGGGAGTTCAGTATTCCGACATCCACAGTGTCAATAGAGTGTCTAAAATGCAAAATTTCAGTCATTACGTCTCACCAAGGACAACACAGTGTCCTAAGGCCTTACCTGATAGCAGCGGCGTTTGCGTAGAGTTCTCGGTGCTAACAGACAAGCAACACTGCTTGAAATAACCGTGGAAATAAAAGTGAGACGTACGACAAACTGATCCTTTAGGAAAATGCGGGGAAATTTGGCGTTAATGGGCTATAGCAGCAGACGACTGGTACGAGTACCTTTCATAACAGCACGACATCTCCTGCAATGCCCCTCCTGTTCTCCTGACCACATCGGTAGGACCCTAGACGACCGGAAAACGGTGGCCTCGCTTGACATGTCCCGATATCAGTTGGTGAGAGCTGATGGTAGGGTTCGAGTGTGGTGCAGACCCCACGAAGCCAAGGCACTGTGAAAGCTGTTGGTGGCACCATAATGGTGTGGGGCTGTGGTTACGTGGAATGGACTGGGTCCGCTAGTCCAAATGAATCGATCATTGACTCTACATAATTGCGGTCGGCTACTTGGAGACCATTTGCAGCTACTGAAGGACTTCATGTTCCCTAAACACCGCTGTAAGTTTTATGGATGGCAATGCCCCATATAACTAGGCCACTGTTGTTCGCGATTGGCCAGAGGAATATTCTGGACAAATGAAGCAAATGATTTGGCTACAGGATCGTCTGACGTGAATCCCATCGAAAATTTATGGGACATAAGCGTGTGGTCAGGTCGCGTACAAAATATTGTACTTGAGAAGCTTTCGCAAATATCGACGGCTATAGAGGCGTTGTGGCTTAGTACGTCTGCAGAGCACTTCCAACGACTTTTTGAGTCCATGGCACCACGGGTTGCTGCAGCATGTCGGGCAACGGGAGATCCGACGTGGTATTAGTGGGTATCCCACGAGTTTTCTTACCTCAGTGTATAGATAAAATACGGGCTAGCAGTGGTTCTTTTGTAGTACACCAGGGAAATGCAACCAGTCTACAAATAAGGATACAGAACCTTCGTGTGAACCAACCTAGAACAATGATCAGGGACTATCTGGACCTAAGCGTTACAAAGAAGGGCAGCGCGAAAGGCCACAGGTTTATTTCACCCATGGGAGAATGTCAGAAATACGCCGACAGAAGTATAATGGCAGATGCTTGGAGATACAGAGAAAGTACCCCCTTAAAAGCTATTCAGAATGTGTCTTGAACCAACTTGGAATTGTGAATCTAGCAATATATTACGCATCTCTGACAGGGGGATCAAGATGAGAAGTTACGACCAATTAAGCGTGCACTGATGCATTCAGCCTGAATGCAACAGGAGAAAGCATTAATAACTGGCACAATGGGGCGTACTCTCTGTCAAACATATCACACTGGTTTGTAGAGTAAAGGTGTAGATGCAGAATTTGTGGGTGCCGGTTCCTGCTTAATTCTTGAAGAGGTTCAAAAATGGCTCAAATGGCTCTGAGCACTATGAGATTTAACAGCTGAGGTCATCAGTCCCCTAGAGCTTAGAACTACTTAAACCTAACTAACCTAAGGACATCACACACGTCCATGCCCGAGGCAGGATTCGAACCTGCGACCGCAGCGGTCGCGCGGTTCCAGACCGAAGCGCCTAGAACCGCTCGGCCACCACGGCCGGCTCTTGAAGAGGTGCCAGATGGTGTGATAGACTCTCCTCCGAATGGTTATCTGCATGACAATGTAGTTTATTCATCACCAATAATTTCTAATTTAATGTGCAATCGCACATTCCAGGACGGGAACTTAATGCGTGCCTGTCTAGCTCAAAAATCATTTTGGAACCAATGCTATATATGTATGTCTCTAATTACGTATATCAAGAAATCTGCTTACACCTGGTTGGCTTACGGTAATCGAACAACCCGCGTAGTCTCCTCGGGCGTAACACTGGAAAATAATGAAACAGGATAAAAGCAACGGTAAAATACTGAAATTTATGAACATTATTTCTTTTACTCTCAACAGATTACTTGTTGTGAAATTCGTTAGTGACAGTTAGTCAGTGTATCAGACAGGAATTCAAACCTGCCACTTAGGAATTGTACGCTATGTGATCGGAAGTGTCCGGAGAGCTGTTAGTGGACAATAATATGGGGGGTATCCACCGTTAGCTTTTATGACGGCATGAAAACTGCTGGGTTCACTTTATGTGAGGGCTATTCGAAAAGCAAGGTCCGATCGGTCGCGAAATGGAGAGGGTGGTGAAAATCCGATGAAACTTTACGCAGATACGCTGGGCTGTCTCTCTAGTATGCCCGTCGATCGCGTCACGTCGCTCTTTTCAGTTCTGAACGTACAGTGAGCGCGTGAAGACGACCAGAAGGTAGCGACTCCTCCATGAATGCCTGCTGAGAGATTTCGCTTGGTGTCACGCAGCCGACGTGAGTAACTTGTTTCCTTCTTCTTGAAAATTCTCGGCCGCACTCTACAGGGTCAATGAAGATGCTTCTGCATAGTTTGCTACGGGACGTGTTTGATGACCCACAATACTGCTCGTAATTCGCTCCCCCTGAGTTTACCCAAACGTTCAGTCAGATCAAGATAAGATTTCAAAGTGGCCCAGATATTTGCAACTTGCTTTAAAGTTTCTAAAATGAAAAATTTTGCACTTCACAAAACAAAAAGAACAGTTGTGACCTGAGGCTATAGTATGAACCATTGGCTATGAAGACAAAATTTTGGGACAGATAGTGAGTTGCAGATAGCGTAGAGAAGGCAGGTCCCTTCTAGAACGAAAGTATTTGGAGGCTCGTTCAGCGCTACAATAAATGTCTTAGTCGGAGCGGCGACTGTGTAGAGAAGTCGCTGGAAGATGTAGCTAACTGTTGCAAATAAAACATTTTCGATTGTCACAGTGGATTCCGTTTCGCGACAGATCGTTCCTTACTTTCCGAATAGCACATGTAAGAGGAGTCTGAAAGTCTGCCATCCGGCAGGTCAATCCTCCTTAAGAGCCGTAACCAAAAACAGCAGTTACTTTGGATCTGATGTGATGTCCACGTTCTAATTGCCCCCAAAAGTTCTCCATTGGGTTCAAGTCGCTAGTCCATTTCAGAAATGTTATTGACTACAAACTATTGCCTCAAACACGCTACTTTGTGACATGATGCAGTGTAATGCTAATACAAACAGTTATCGCCTCTGAAATGTTCCTTCACTCTTCGCGATACGCAACGCTCTAAAATGTGTTCATACACAATGTGATCAAAAGTATCCGGACACCTGGCTGAAAATGACGTTCAAATTCATGGCGCCCTACATCGCTAATGCTGGAATTCATTATGGTGTTGGCCTATCCTTAGCCTTGATCACAGCTTCCATTCTCGCAGGCATACATTCAATTATGTGCTGGAATGTTTCTTGGAGAATGGCAGCCCATTATTCACGGAGTGCTGCACTGAGGAGAGGTATCGATGTCCGTCAGTGAGGCCCGGCACGAAGTCGGCGTTCCAAAACATCTCAAAGGTGTTCTGTAGGATTCTGATCAGGACTTTGTGCACGTCAGTCCATTACATGGGTGTTATTGACGTGCAGCCACTCCGCCACAGGCCTTGCATTATGAACAGCTGCTCGATCGCGTTGAAACATGCAATCGCCATCCCCAAATTGCTCTTCAACAGTGGGAAGCAAGAAGATGCTTAAAACATCACTATAGGCCGGTACTGTGATAGTGCCACGCAAAACAACAATGGGTGCAAGACCCCTTCGTAACACCACCGCCTCCGAATTTTACTGTTGGCACTGCACACGCTGGCAGATGGCGTTCACAAGGAATTCGCCATAACCACACCCTGCCATCGGATCGTCACCTTGTGTACCGTGATTCGTCACTCCAAACAACGTTTTTCCTCTGTTCAATCGTCCAATTTTTACGCTCCTTACACCAAGTGAGGCGTCGTTTGGCATTTACCGGGCTGATATGTGGCTTATGTCTGCCTATTACACATTACGACTCTCTTCAACTGTCGGCGGTCTCTGTCAGTCAACAGACGTCGTCGGCCTGTACGTTTTTGTGCTGTACATACCCCACCACGTTTCCACTTCGCTATCACATCCGAAACAATGGACCTAGGGATGTTTAGGAGTGTGGAAATCTCCGTGAGTTCCGCAGAGCGCCCCATTCTGCTCCCTCACGATGCCTCATGACTACTGAGGTCGCTGATATGGAGTACCTGGCAGTAGGTGGCAGCACAATGCACCTAACATCAATAATGTACGTTTTTAAGTGCGTCCGTATACTTTTGATCACATAGTAAATACTAGAAGAGAATTCGGGATTGTAGCCGGTTGTTGTAAACTTCACACCGCGATTTATTGACTGGACACCTGCCAGTCATCTTCTGAAGATGCTGAGGAGAGTGACACTCGCCGAAATGTCGCGGAGTTTCAAAGCAGTGACCCGGGTGGAAGCTCGACAAGCTTTCGTCAATACTCACCTTTGTCAGCGGGGTGCGCCGTCTGGTGTTGACGCTTCTAACGGCATGCTGCAGTATTTTCGCTACCACTTCTCGATGTGTACCATGACTAAAACACATGCACCTGGAAACAAACAAAAAATTAAGTGTTTATCTTTATTTTACGTCTGCATCTACATAGATAATCTGAAAATCACACTTAAGTGCCTGGCAGAGGGTTGATCGAACCACCTTCACAATACTTCTCAATTATTCCAAACTCTAATAGTGCTCGCAGGAAACGAACGCCTATATCTTTCCGTGAGAACTCTGATCGCCATTATTTTATTATGACGATCGTTTCACCCTGTGTGGTCGGCCTCAACAGAATATTTTCGCATTCAGAGAAGAAAGACGGTGATTGAAATTTCGCGAGGAGATCCCGTCGCAACGAGAAACGGCTTTGTTTTAATGATGTCCACCCCAAATCCTGAATCATGTGCGTGACACTGTCTCTCATATTTCTCGATAATACAAAACGTACTGCTCTTCGTCGACCTTTCTCGATGCAGTCCTTCAATCCTGTCTGGTAAGGATGCCACACCGCGCAGCAGTACTCCAAAACAGGATGGGTAAACGTAGTGTAGGCACTCTCTTTAGTAGACCTGTTGCGTCTTGTAAGCGTTCTTCTGTCGAAGTCACAATTAAAATATTGTGATTACCCTCACAAATTTGACTTTCATTAAATATATACTAGCTGTGGAACTGAAAGTGCTAAAATATGACATTAGACGTCGGAATCTCACGGCCAATCAAAACTTCACGTCGATTTGGTACTCGAACCTGGACATAATCGCGGGTAATGTTCTTACCGACTAAGCGAAGGAAGCGCAGTTCAAGAACACTGTGACAGTTTCAGTTCTTCCGCTAGTTCTCTGCTGCTTTCCTAACTTCACAAAAGCTACACTTCTTACCTTTCTCCACTAGGGGTTACAGAACAAACGATATCGCGAAGAAATGGCGTAGCTATAGGCTGTCGTTTATTCCCAGACAGAATAACTTTGTCTCCAGTGGGGAGCGTGCTGCTACCAAAGTTCCTAGCAGATTAAAACCGTGTGCCGAACGGGAGATAAAATGCAGAGCAATGCCTTTCGCGTACCCTACTCATACCCAGAGAGCGCAACATATTCTCGCAACTCCGCGTTTCCCTGTAGCTTCCTACTTCCCGACCTCCACAAAAGCTATCCCGAACCCTACAGTGTAGGCCTGTGCAGGAGAACTGAAATTCTGGCAGTGGAACGTAAGTAGGGGATGGTGGGTAATATGGCCACTCTAAGGGAAATTGAATTTTTACCAAACTATGGTTATTGATAGAAGCTTACCCCCTTATGTATCAAATATTTGTAACTCAAAACGAAAATAATATGTAGGAGCTATATGCATTTTTCTAAAGGGTTACGAAGTGCCCACTTTACCCTACACAGGTGGGAGGGAGGAGGGGGGGGGGGTAGGGTAATGTGGTCAGTTCCATCGTAAAAGGGTCCCATGATTGTTGTTCTGATTTTCGGACGTACTTTCTTGTCATATTGATGTCCTAATATCTAAATACTAAGCGCCTTGGCCAGATCGTTTTCAGTCGAATTTTTGTATTAGACCACATATAACAGAAAGGAGACGGTTTAAAATAATATAACTCAGGAGACAGGATGTTAAGCAATATCTTTTATATGAAAGGGACTGGAATTAAATCTGACTTGAAGTATTATGTGTGACATATGGAAGTCACTAAGCGCTACCAGGGTAAACAACTGACCACTTTTCCTGACGAATAACCTGGCCACTTTTCCGTATCGGACACCATGCCAGCATTAGTGGTTCGTAGATGAAGCAGTCAAACAGAAACTACATTTGTAGTCCTAAAGATGTTGTTGAAACATTGATACGGTAAAAAAGTATTACTCTAAATATAAGTGAGGTAACAAGACTACATTACATTACACCACACAACTGAATATCAGAAACGTTTATACTAAAACATAACGAAACAAACTTCCTGTGCCTGATCACTGACAGCTGTCATGGTGCGTGTTAGAACTAGTCTCACTAATTCTCAGTAGGCAGCAGCGCTATTCAGGGCAAAAAATATGCAATGGCCACTTTTAATGTCTTGATCACTTTACCCCACTCTCCCCTATTGCTTTTTCGGCACAGTCGGTGACACTATTCGCCGCGAAAAGCATTGCTCAGTCACTGAGCTTCGAATGTAACGCGCCTGCCTTTGTTTAGGCATGATAAGGAGACGGACTACGTAAAGGTTTTCTGGTCGCCGTAACGTAGTTATAGCGACTGCTTAGCTTGAAAAGAGCTCATGAAATAACCGTGTTGCTATATCTTGAGGAGGCGTGTCTGGGAAGTAGGGACGAATATTAAAGTGCTATAGAACGTACAAAATTTATTGAATATGTAATGCTTTTTGTTAGAAACAATTAAGTAACTCCTCCCACATATGTATGAAAAATTGTATCCTTCATATGGCCACCCAAGGCCGCGCGGCAACGAGAATTGCGTTCATTGAAGTTCTTGATGACGCGTTCGGCTGGGATGCCGTAAATAACGCTTTTAATTTCATCCTTCAATTGGTGTGTATCCTGCGGTTTGTTCACATACACTTTTGATATCACAAATCTCCACAAAAAATGTTGCAAGGCGTTAGATCGCTTGATCTGGCAGGCCATTCCTGGTTGCCACGCAAAGAGATAATTTTTTAAGGAAACTTTTCGTTCAGGGGAGCAGTCCTTTCAGGGAATTTGTAACATGTCGCAACATCTTGTTGAAGGCAGAAATCGTCATTTTCATCAATGAGAGGGAAAAAGCAATCAGAATGCATGTTACGCTAGAGGTCGCCCTTCAGAGTGTCAACAGCTCCCTTATCATTTTCAAAAACGTACCGGCTGATCACTCGTCCTGCCCAGAACCCACACCACACAGCCATGCCTCGTGGATGCACCTCATCTTCCACAGTCACTCGCGGATTTTATTTACCCCAAATAATGCAGTTCTGCTTATTGACGCAGCCACTGAGATGGAAGTGAGCCTCATCTGAGAAAATTATTCTGTTTGTGAAGTTATCGTCCTCTGCTTGTCTTCCCAAGACCGACTGAGCAAATCTATGTCTCTTTCCGTATACTGCAGGCTTCAACTCTTTGTCTGACTGCAGTGAACTTGGCGGTAAATTCAGTTGTTGAGCTCGTCGGCGATCCGATTTTCTGGGACTTACGTCCCGACTGTTACGCACAACAGCAATGTTTTCTTGTGCTCGAACAGAACGCGGTCGTCCTGTTTTCATAACTTTTGAAACAGAACCCGTGGTCTCAAACTTCCGGACCAAGTTCCGAACTGATGATTCGGTTGGAGCAGCATTACGTCCGAGTGTCCCACGAAGTTCACGAACTGTTGCCGCTTAATAACTTTTTATCAGTTGGATACGCTGCTCAGTTGTCATCTGCTCCATGACGAAAATAAACATCAAACAGCAATGCTCGCCATACAGAAGCTATCTCATTACTACTGGTAATGCTCGCAAAACAGGAATATACCATGGTTGCCAACCGTCATATGACGAAATGGCACAAAATTCGGTTTCGTCCTTACTTCCTGAACACCCATTAGTGACCACTTATCTTGAGAAATGCTCAAGAAATAACGGTGCTACTATATCTTCAGGCGGCAGACACCTCCTTCGAATGTGCGATGTCGGTGCCAGCTGGAAAAAATTTCAGGTACTCATTGCTACAAAAATGAAGTATGCGTCTTTATCACTCATATATTACATCTCCGTTATTACCATCAATTCCATGTTATACTTGACGAAAGGACACAAGTTCACAAGCTCAGAGTTCAGCTTAGTTTTTACTGTTTGTGCTCGGCACGTTTGGTTCTCACTCTGTCTTGACCAGTGACGTCATGACAGCCGTCACGTCCAGCAAGGTTCCTCGGTCTGCAGCGAATCTTCTGGTCGGGACGGCGTTGTTCTGCAATAACTACCGCAGCCAGCAAGTGTCTCCATCAAGCACAGACATGCTGAAGCCCCCTCCCCCTGCCCCCTTGCAGATTCGCTGCGTCCAGTCTTGCTCTCATGACATGCCCAGAAGAATAGACAATATCCCAAAAACAGAACACTTACACATTCAGAGAAGAAGATGCTTGCGCAAAGTGTCGACCGTCCTTCGCCGGCTAGAGAGATAGAGGGAATAAAGTATCACGGTCTCCCAAGGCTACACTTCAAGCTCCAGTTCCAGAGCGCCAGGAAGTTTGAAGACAGCACACACATCGCTGCAGACGGGAACATCCACTCTGGAAATGTGATGACTGTTACGAACATCTGTAAGGTACAAGTTTCTTGTGTGCAGTAATGGCTACAATTACAGTATAACCTTCAACTTACGATGCACGAGCTAGACGATGAGACATAGTTACAAAAAAAAAAAAGGAACGTCCATAATTGCTCTCTAAGAGGGAAAGCACGCTAATGGATAGTGGCAAGGTTGCAGTCTTAATGATACGACGCTTCATGCTGGATCTTCGTCGTGAGCTAACAACCTTACACCTGGTAATGACAAAAACGTCTTGTAAAGCTGCAGTAGTTCAAGGTGGACCGAAGATGCAGCACTCGTCCCAGAGCCAACTATGTGCACTGCAGGCAGCTGCTTCGTGCAGCACGAGGCGGCGGCGGCGACATTTTGTGTCGGCTGGATGGGGGCACGACGGAGGGCGGAGAATGGAGTAGGGCAGCAGGCACAAGCGGGCCGCTAAATCCGTGCCAAGGTGCGCGATGCGTCGGCTCATGGGCGAGTGCTAGAGGCCACGGAGATGAAGCGACCGATACAGGGAGACGGGCAGGTACGTAAGTTTCCATTTTAATCTCTAGTGTGGTTTCCACTTGCGTTAGGACGCGTCGCTAACATCTGAACTATGGAAGCGTTACTATAACCCGTGTGCTGACCCACCTCTGAATTTTCTAAGCTTGTCCTGCAAACTCACTGTACCTGACTGCATTTATAAAATAAAGCTGTTATGGAGCATCAGGTTTCTGCAAGAGCCACGGATTTGTTAATCTCAAGCTAAGCATTGCGCTAATTCAGCGTTTTCATCTTTTTAATTCACCAGAATGTGGTTTAAAGGTAATAATTCGTTCCTAATAGTAGCATCAATGATTAGAAAAAGGAAAAAAAATACTGAATGAATGTTTCACTGGCCAGGAACATAGATGTATCTCTCCAGAAATATGCTATACGATTTAGACATTGATACTGAACTGACAACAACAGGCGTTGAACTTATGCAGTACAAAATATACGTCCACCAGAGAAACCCGTATGGTCAAACGAAGTTGTCTTCTGTGATAAACTCATCACCTGTAGCACCAGCGTAATAATATGTACAGGATGGGAAAAAATAAAAGTGGCCAAGCAAACACGCCATGTGCCTTAAGATAGGCAACCCAGTTTACAACATCGTCCCTGGGTGTGGATGACGTAAGTTTGGGTGCCCGTCTTACAGTGCATTAAACGTTTTCCAAGTCAGTTTTATAGACCTATTGCCTGGTCTGAACATATAGATCAAGTCAGTTCTACATGGAAAGAAATTGAGGTATATGTGTTCATGTGGTGACGTATCTGCTTACACTTGGACACCCGTATCTCTAGTTTCATATCACACGTCTGTTAACAACTTCCAAGCTAAAAACGGGTCTAACCTGTCCAAAGAAATGTTCTCCATTGATGTAACGTACAATGACAGGCTGTAGCTCTCACTACAAATGACCACACGATATAATCGTCGAAATGGATGGTACAAAAAAGTCCAGAGCTTCAGAATTTTTTCATAATTCTAACCACTTCCCGTGCAGACACTTGCAATCCATATAAAATTATCGGTGAAACGCACCCAAGTCTCCAATAAATCTGAAAACAATATACAGTTAGAAAATTGTAGAATTTTGGAAGAAATAATATACAGTGTTTTTCAGAAATAAGTACAGACTTTTGGTGGTGTGATAGGTTGGATATAGTTAATCGTTTTAAGTATACGAACGTTTGATCGCTGACTCATATTTAGTACGGTAAGCGACCTCAAGAAGTCATCGGTACGCCTGGTGCTGAAATAACCGGTGCTACGTGTCCGTAAGTTTAGATGTCCAGGGTCTTTTGTTTTCATGGGTAGACGCAGGCTAACGAGTGAAGTATGTACTAGTTCCCTTCGTCCTCATTTGGTGCTGTGTGCCTGAAGTGAATATTATTATTGATTTTCATTCCCTTGCGCATTCTAAACCTTCTTCTGATCATTTTAATTGAATCACCCATTGGTTCTTGGTGAAACATCATAAATTAATAAAAAGACACTTTCTTCCTTATTTCACAACTTTCATTATCGTTACTGCACAACCTAGGTTTAGGGTTATAAACCCATTTTCAAGTACATTACTGATTCAAAAGATGACAAAGCAAAGATAAACATAATGATAATGCAAAGATATGATGTTTAGTCATGTTAGCGAAATTGGTGATGTGTAATAATTCCATATGTAACTTGTCAGAAAAATGATCTTTGAAGTAATCTTGCATTAAGCCTAGGATCGATACATCGTGTTTTTCTTTTCTTTTTTATCTCTGGAATCAGTAGTGTACTTGAAAATGGGCTTATAACATGAAACCTAGGTTGTGCAGTGACCATACCCAAAACTGTGAAGCAAGGAAAAAAACAGTGTTTATTTAGTTCTCTTCTTCTGATCGTTTCTTTCAAGCTCTTCTTGCTTCTTCGCTACGCGGGATGAACAGCAGAGAAAAATACTGCGTCCCTGCCGAGCATTTTTCGCCTTCCAGAATACTGTAATAGAAAATAAATACTGTCACTACCGAGATAGACGCAGCCATTATCAGTTCCACGGTTCCCACCCCTGTTACGGTAATCCTTATGCCATTCTTGTGCAGGACGGTTCCGCAATTGCCTTTTTAGCCTTCCTTTCCTCTAATTCCCTAAATTTCTTAGATGTTATTACGTTTCATCCAATACGAAGTCGCAAGGAACTGCCGACAACTGCAGTTTTGTCAACAGACTCCCCGCTAAGTTTTCATAACGTCCCCAGGAACTGAAGGTAACGAGACATGTACTAAAAGAAACGTAGATCAGTTTTCCACATGATAGAAACTGTTTTTGGAGAGTGTACGATACTCTTCTCGCGTTGGTAAGACGTGCTCCGCTCTCTAGTTGCAATACAGTGACTGTACACGCGAAGTTATCGTTGTAGATGAGCAAGTCCGTCACAGTTTCTCTGAAAGTCACTTCAGAGAGTGCAATGGAAGTGCAGGTTGTAGGTTCGCTCATAAGTGGCGGATGTACCGCTGTAATGGTGATTCCTAACCATATGAATTGCAGTAAAATGCACACAGCTCGACTTTTTAAAGGGATGCCATTTAATTATTCTTGTCGTTTTTCACATCACCTTCACTGTACACATTATACGTTTCACAACATTGGTTATCCATTCTGCAGTTTTAGACAAACAACACTTGAAGTAATTCCGTCTCTATAATAATTTCCGAAACAGTTTACGTGATCGCTCGAAACAAGGGAACTTCTGCATTGTTTCAGCCAATCCCAACCACGAAACTTCGTTTTACTATATATTTTGGGTCCTAGTTTAGCCAGTCGCAAGTTTCTATTGTGAGTGACGCTGTGGCGACAGTCCACGTCGCCCAGATACCACACTGGAACCTGCACATCATTCCGACTCCGTCTTGTCCTTGTATGCACACAGTAAGATTTACGTAGTGTTGCACAATCGTACGTAGTCCCATGTACATGTTACATAAAAATTACAAAACATCGCGGATTTACAGCAGAACTGTGATGTTCTTCGACTCTTCTTCGTTTCCTCTTTGTACAGGCAACCCTCCGTAGTTGAACCAGCTTGACAGCCTGGCGGTATATTTTTCGAATGACGCGTCACTTTTTATGTCTTCCATTTACGTCACGGAAAACCTAATTCGTAGGTAGCTGCTCAGTGGACTGTCACGTTAACCTTTCTTTCTAGTAGTCTGAGTGGAAGATACATTATGTGATCAAAAGTATCCGGACACCCCCAAACACATACGTTTTTCATATTAGGTGCACTGTGCTGCCACCTACTGCCAGGTACTCCATATCAGCGACCTCAGTAGTCACTAGAGATCATGAGAGAGCAGAATGCGGCGCTCCGCGGAACACACGGACTTCGAATGTGGTCAGGTGATTTGGTGTCACTTGTGACATACGTCAGTACGCAAGATTTCCACACTCCTAAACATCGACTAGATCCACTGTTTACGATGCGATAGTGAAGTGGAAACGTGAAGGAACACGTACAGCACAAAAGTGTACAGGCCGACGTCGTGTGTTGACTGACAGAGACCGCCGACAGTTGAAGAAGGTCGTACACTGTAATAGGCAGACGTCTATCCAGAACATCACACAGGAATTCCAAACTGCATCAGCATCCACTGCAAGTACCATGACAGTTACCCGGGAGGCGAGAAAACTTGGGTTTCATAGTTGAGCGGCTGATCATAAGCCACACATCACGCCGGTAAATACCAAACGACGCCTCGCTTGGTGTAAGGAGCGTAAATATCGGACTATTGAAAAACGTTTTGTGGAGTGACGAATCGCGGTACACAATATGGCGATCCGATGGCAGGGTCTGGGTACGGCGAATGCCCAGCGAACGTAATCTGCCAGCGCGAGTAGTGCCAACAGTAAAAATCTGAGGCGGTGCTGTTATGGTGTGGTCGTGTTTTTCATGGTGGAGGCTTGCACCCCTTGTTCTTTAGCGTGGACCTATCACAGCACTGGCCTACAATGATGTTTTAAGCACCTTATTGCTTCGCACTGTTGAAGAGCAATTCGGGGATGGAGAGGGGACTGCATCTTTCAACACGATCGGGCACCTGTTCATAATGTACGGCCTGTGGCGGAGTGCTTACACGACAATAACATCCCTGTGATTGACTGGCCTGCACAGAGTCTTGAGCTGAATCTTGTAGAACACCTTTGGTATGTTCTGGAATGCCGACTTCGTGCCAGGCCTCACCGACGAACATCGATACCTCTCCTCAGTGCAGCACTCCGTGACGAATAGGCTGCCGTTCCCCAAGAAAGCTTACAGCACCTGATTGAACGTATGTGTGCGAGAGTGGAAGCTGTCATGAAGGCTAAGGGTGGACCAACACCATACTGAATTCCAGAATTACTGATGGAGAGCGTCACGAACTTGTAGGTCATTCTCAGTTAGGTGTCCGGATACTTTTGATCACATAGAGCATGTACAGGGGATAGTCACAATAATGTGAGCAGTGGTAGCAATGGGATGGTTGTGTTTGATGGTCAACAACGCAGGTAAGACAAGTGTCGCGCTGGGATGTGAGTGTTCTGTACAGAGTATTGCACACTTCGCATCTGCATTCAGAGTCCGAGTTTGAGTTCGATGTGCAATGAAACAGAGTTCCAACGTAGCTGGAGCATCAGTAACCAAAACAGCCAACTTACTGAATGTTTCAAGAGCAACTGTTTCAACACTCCTGATATCCTACAGGAAACATGGAAGGACATCATCGTGTAAACGTAATAGTGGGCGCAAATCAAAACCAAATCACAGAGATCATCGTACGCTAGCAGAATTGTGTCAAAATAACACAAAACTATTGCAGCTAAACTGATTGCAAAGCTCAACAGCCATCTTCGAGATACTGCATCTATCGACACTGTCCGCCGAGAACTCCATAAAGCGAATAGTAATGGACGAGCTGCTATTCGAAACCATTGGTGACGACAACCTACGCAAAGAACAGTAAAACATGGTGTCAGGAGCATAAATCCTGGACGGCTGATCAGTAGAAGCACATGTTATGATCCGACGAGGCAACGTTATCGTTATTTCCAACATCGGCTCGGGTGTACTCCTGGACAGCGCCAAAAGAAGCCCGAAATCCTGATTGCATGATTCCAACAGTTAAGCATGGATGCGGAGGTGTGATGGTACGGGCAGCTATATCATGGTATTCTGCTGGTCCCGTCATTACTCTCAAAGGCCGTGTTACAGCCAATAATTATGTAAACACTTAGGTGATCAGGTGCATCCCATGATTCAAATGTTGTTCGTCAACAATGATGCCATATTTAAGGACGATAAAGCGCACATTCACACAGCCAGGACAGTACTATCGCTGTATCAGGAGCATGAAACTGAACTGCAGCGTCTTCCCTGGCCAACACAGTGCTCGGACTTGAGCATTATCGAACTCTTGTGGGCGGTGCTGGAGCGCAGATTCCGGAGCAGATTTCCCCCTTCCTCGTCACCACAGGAGTTAAAAGAGGTTCCAATCGCATAACGTTCCACTGGAGACTTTACAATCATTATTTGCCAGTATTCCAAGAATAATCAGAGCTGCATTACGGACAAATGAGGATCCAACCCCTTATTAATAAATCATTCCGACAGGTTGTCTTTGAGGTGAAACTTTCTCCTTTGGTGCAGCATGCTCGAGACACATTGCTTCATTTTCATTTTAGATTACTGGCCTCGAACTGAAAGCAATATCATTGATAAAAAGAACAGTTTGCAGGTCTCCATTGGTGAGCGCGATCTTGCCCATGTACTTCATCGAGGCACGGTCCTTAAAGCCCTGTTGCGTCGAAAGATAGAGCTAAGAGTTCATTGACGCCATGATTCCTCAATCCAAAGAAAAATGAATGCATTGATAATAACAATTTAACATTTAATTAGCTTTGTCTCAGAATTACAAAGAATCATTGTTTAATCACAGAATGCAGTCCTTAAGCGCCGTTATTTGCGTTATTGCTGGTATTTGTATTATGGACATTCGTCCGTAGTCCAAGGTATGATTCTGTGCCTATCAGTTCGTCTTCCAGTGCCGGAGACATCATCACAGCCCCTAACAACTCGGAAAGCAGTTACAGACTGAAACAAGGTCAACAACCGAAATTATTTATCCACGTAACAGTCGGTGCATGACGTCACTTTAGGCAACACTCTGATGACGTCGTGAACCGACCATTACTTGGATACATATCAACATTTGTGCTTCCTGAACTTGTTCGAGTCAATAACTGCTTTCTGAGTCGTTGAAGCCTTTGATGATGTCTCTGGTATTGGAAGACGGAACGTTAAGCATAGAATTATGCCTTGGACCACGGCCTAATGCACGTAATACACATATCAGCAATACCACAATCATATTTATTTCAGACACATCAGACCGTTCCTTCCAATATTGTTTCTCATAGCGTTGTTTTCAACCAAAGGCTGTCTTCTATGGCTGGTGAAAGAACCGATTCTGTCACAACTTCTCTTTAAATTCGCTAAATGGACTGATGATCGTTCGTATTAATCAGAGGAAAGACGCACAAGCGTCACCAATTCTTATTCTCTGCAGTTCCCTTGAAATTTAAAGAGAGTCTTCCTTAAACAACTGCCACGTTAAACCATAACGAGCAATGAAACATCAATAGATTTTAAGATTCATGCTCGAGGAGGCATACATTATTACGGGTAAAATAGATACAGCCTATACTGCCTGCAGGAAAATTAAGGAGGCCTACGGAGAAAAGAGACCCACTTGTATGACTATCAAGGGCTCATATGGAAAACCAGTTCTAAGCAAAGCAGGGAAAGCAGAAAGGTGGAAGGAGTTTATAGAGGGTCTACACAAGGGCGATGTACTTGAGGGCAACATTATGGAAACCAAAGAGGGCGTAGATGAAGATGAAGCGGGTGTTGACAGATGTGAAAATTACCGAACTACCAGTTTAACAAGTCACGATTGCAGAATATTAACACGAATTCTGTGCACACGGATGGAAAAACTGCTAGAAGCAGACCTCGGGTAAGAGCGGTTTGGATTCCGTAAAAATGTTGGAGGAACACGCGAGGCAATACTTACCGCATGACTTATTTTAGAAGACAGATTAAGAAAAGGCAAACCTACGTTTCTAGCATTTGTAGACTTAGAGACAACTTTTGATAATGCTTACTGGAATAATTTCTTTCAAATTCTGGAGGTGCATGGGTCATTACAGGGAGAGAAAGGCTATTTACAATTTGTACAGAAACCCAGTTATGAGAGTGGAGGGGCACGAAAGGGAAGCAGTGGATGAGAAGGGAGTGAGGCGGGGTTGTAGCTTATCCCCGATATTATTCAGTCTATATACTGAGCAAGCAGTAAAGGAGACAAAAGAAAAAGTTGGAGTAGGAATTAAAATTCATGGAGAAGAAATAAAAACTTTGCCGTTTGGATACGACATTGTAGTTCTGTCAAAGACAGCAAAGGACCTGGAAGAGCAGTTAAACGGGATGGGCAGTGTCTTGAGAGGAGGACATAAGATGAGCATCAACAAAAGCAATACGAGGATAATGGAATGTAGTTGAACTAAATCAGTGATGCCGAGGGGATTAAATTAAGAAATGAGACACTGAAAGTAGTAGATGAGTTTTGGCATTTGTGGCGCAAAATAACTAATGATCCTAAAAGTAGTGAGGATCTAAAATATAGACTAGCTATGGCAAGAAAGCGTTTCCGAAGAGAAAAAATTTTGTTGACATCGAGTACAAATTTAAATGTCAGGAAGTATTTTCTGAAAGTATTTGTATGGAGTGTAGTCATGTATACAAACGTGGACGATGAATAGTTTAGACAAGAAAAGAATAGAAGCTTTCGAAATATGGTGCTACAGAAGAATGCTGAAGATTAGATGGGCAGATCACATGACTAATGTGGAGATAGTGAACAGAATTGAGGAAAAGAGGAATTTTTGGCACAACTTGATTACGAGAAGGGATCGGTTGATGGGTTACGTTCTGAGGCATCAAAGGATCACGAATTTAGTATTGGAGGGAACCGTGGAGTGTAAAAATCGTAGAGGGAGACCAAGAGATGAATACACTAAGCAGATCCAGAAGGATGTAGGTTGCAGTAAGTACTGGGAGATGAAGAAGCTTGCACAGAATAGAGCTGCATCAAACTAGTCTCTGGACTGAAGATCCACAACGACAACAACAACATAAGATCGAGAGAGAATTTTCGTTCTTTTTGTGAAAAATGTATTTGTATGAGATGATTCGGACCAGGTCCGTAATCTGGCGTCCAAACGATGGGAAGCATACCCAACCGTTCCAAGGCCTTCGTATCTACTCGTTAAGTTAAGACACATAGACGCAAGCACTATTTTCTATGGTCTACTGGTATATGGGGTTCAGGGTGTTACACCTTACCGATTTAGGTGACGTTACACCATAAGGTAACCCATGTAATATCAGAAGCGAAATTTATCTCAAAGATGACTAAAATGTCATGAGGCATGTAGCTCGCCAAGGGAGTAACACCGGAGAGTGAAAGAAAACAGAAAAAAATGGTACCCGAGTAACTTTTAAAACCTCTCGATGCGTCATTAATTTTACAATTTAACTCACTGTAGAGGTTTTCCACATTCTGTCACATAAGAAGCTATACTGAAGATTGTGTTTACCTTCATAAACGTTTGCCAAGGATAACAAATTCCGCTATAATGTTCTACCTGCAAAACATTTTCGCTGGTGCACACCTGTTTCCAAATTCTCAATAAAAGTACAAGTATGTCACGAAAAAAAGGGGTCCATAAAATCCCAGAGCTCGTAGTATTTCTTCCTCATCTGCTTACGAGGGTATGCTGACAAGTAACGCACCCGAATTTTCAGGTGATAACCTTTAGACGTGTTTAGATAAAATAAACTTTATTAACTTTCTACATCCTTTTCCTTCATGTCTGCACATTTATTTCTTAACATAGTCATCCGGGCGACGAACAGATTTCTGCTAACGAGCGACCAATTTGTTAACACGTCACTGTAGAGTGTGACAGTTTCTGACGGAGCCACAACCTCACACTCTGCCTGCATCTCTTCATGACTATCAAAGTGAAGTCCTCGAAGGTGCACATTAAATTTTGGAAAGAGATGAAAATCGGATGGGGCCAAGTCGGGACCGTACGGAGGACGACTGATAGAGTAAATCGGAGGCGACTGATTGTTGCAGATGTCGCAGAGGTGTGTGTTGTCTCACTGTCAAGCTGGAAGAGGAAGTGCTCCGTGTGTGCGCGTTTCATGCGCTTAGAAACTCCACTGCAGCGCGTAGACATAACGTTACTATATGCTACAATTCGGAGCCCTGTAGAGGCAGAGGGTTGCAACTTGGACAGCGAAGCGAGAAAGTCGACCAAGCGATATGCATGGCATGTAATACCTGAATCGATATTGAGAACAGAATAAAAAATTCGGAGGCATTACTTTTCAGCACGGCTATGTACGATGAACTAGCGAAGAGACGTGGAAATTGAAATATGAGCGTTAACGCCTCTTGGCGGCCGTTGTCAGAGTCATTAAAAACCAATTAAGGTAACATTAAGCGACGAAGCAGTAATCCACTTGCAAAAGGCATTAATCATCAGTTATGTGCCAAGAGTGTATTCACCCAACCTGTTTCACTTGCAGCAAACTGTTTTTAGATTTGTCGTTAATAAGTCTAAATTTTCAGAGTATGTTAGTCATGTTAAAACAGTAGTTTTTATTGTTTAAAGATAATGGCATTAAAAGGCCAGGGAAAATTGATTGAACGTTCACACAATGGGGCAGGAAAACAATTATAGCCTACCTACTACGAATTACGAATCACGTCATCATGTTTACTAACTGACAAAGAAACCTGTAAACATGAATCGTCTCCTTTTCCATTTTGTGGTTATTATGAACGTCTCGGAAACTACTGGCAGCAGAAAAATCGATAAACCTTCTTTTGCCGGCCGGAGTGGCCGAGCGGTTCTAGGCGCTACAGACTGGACCCGCGCGACCGCTACGCTCGCAGGTTCGAATCCTGCCTCGAGCATGGATGTGTGTAACGTACTTACGTTAGTTAGGGTTGAGTAGTTCTAAGTTCTAGGGGACTAATGACCTCAGAAGTTACGTCCCATAGTGCTCAGAGCCGTTTTTCTTAAACCTTCTTTTGCGTTATTATGATGCATGAGATATCACGAACGGGATAACGTCCTCCATGCCTTCCATCATGGATTCCGAAAACCTCGATATCTAAAACCAATCTCGCACTTTCCTCACGTGACATCCTGAAAGACATAGATCAAGGCAGTCAATTACCTGCACTATGTCTCGATTTCAAAATGGCTCTGAGCACCATGGGTCTCAACTGCTGAGGTCATTAGTCCCCTAGAACAGAACTAGTTAAACCTAACTAACCTAAGGACATCACACACATCCATGCCCGAGGCAGGATTCGAACCTGCGACCGTAGCAGTCTCGCGGTTCCAGACTGCAGCGCCAGAACCAGGCGGCCACTTTGGCCGGCTATGTCTCGATTTCCGAAAGGCATTTGACTCGGTAGCATACTTTGCTTACTATCAAAAGTACGACCGTAGGGGATATCAGAAAAAAGTATATGACTAGATTGAGGATTTGGTAAGGAGATATCAGTACATTATCTTGGATTGGAGAGACATTAACAGATGCAGAAGTAACTTTGTGTGTGCTCCAGGTAGGTAGGGGGGGACTATTGCTGCTCATGTTGCACATTCATGATCTTGAAGAGAATATTACTAGCAGCCCCAGACTTCTCGCACATAATGCAGTTATCTAAAATGAAGTCAGTGCTGTTTCAAAAAATCAGCACAAATATTCAACCACATCGTGTAAAGATTTCAAAGTGTGGCAGAGATTGATAACTTACGTTGAAAAATGCAAAGTAGTGCACTTCGCAAAACAAAAAAAAAAAAAAAGATAAAGTATCCTGTAAAATGGAAATGACGTGTGACTAGGGCCTCCGTCGGATAGACCGTTCGCCTGGTCCAAGTCTTTCGAGTTGACGCCACTTGGACGACTTGCGCGTAGAATAGTATCCTGTGATACAGTATTAAGTAGTCGCAGTTGTAATTGGTAACTCCTACAAATATTTGGGTGTAACACATTCTAGGGAAATGAACTGGAACGATCACATAGATACAGCCGTAGGTAAAACAGGTGCTACACTTCGGATTTGGTAGAATACTATGGAAAAACAACTAGTCTATAATCGATATTGCTTACAAATCACTCCTGTGATCCATGCTAAAATACCCCTTACGTATTTGGGACCGACACCAAACAGGGCTAACAGGGGACATTGAACGTATTCAGTGAAAGGTAGCGGGAATGGTCCCAAATTTGTTTGCCTCATGGGAGAGCGTCACAGAGATTAAGGAGAAAATGGAGTGGCAGAAACTTGAAGATAGACACAAACTACCTCGACAATGCCAACTTACGAATTTTCAAGAGCCACCCCTACATGGTGAATCTAAGAATGTACTACAACTCCCTTCGTATCGATCCCGTAGGGAGATTAACTACAGTGCGCAACGATGCATTTAAAAAGTAATTCTTGCCGCATTCCACACAATGAATGGAAAGTGAAGAAGCCATAAAAATAGTATGAGGGCAGTTCAATAAGTAATGCAACACATTTTTTTTCTCGGCCAAATTTGGTTGAAAAAACTGGAAATATCTTGTGGAATATTTTCAAACATTCCCGCTTCGTCTCGTATAGTTTCATTGACTTCCGACAGGTGGCAGCGCTGTACGGAGCTGTTAAAATGGCGTCTGTAACGGATGTGCGTTACAAACAACGGGCAGTGATCGAGTTTCTTTTGGCGGAAAACCAGGGCATCTCAGATATTCATAGGCGCTTGCAGAATGTCTACGGTGATCTGGCAGTGGACAAAAGCACGGTGAGTCGTTGGGCAAAGCGTGTGTCATCATCGCCGCAAGGTCAAGCAAGACTGTCTGATCTCTCGCGTGCGGGCCGGCCGTGCACACCTGTGACTCCTGCAATGGCGGAGCGTGCGAACACACTCGTTCGAGATGATCGACGGATCACCATCAAACAACTCAGTGCTCAACTTGACATCTCTGTTGGTAGTGCTGTCACAATTGTTCACCAGTTGGGATATTCAAAGGTTTGTTCCCGCTGGGTCCCTCGTTGTCTAACCGAACACCATAAAGAGCAAAGGAGAACCATCTGTGCGGAATTGCTTGCTCGGCATGTGGCTGAGGGTGACAATTTCTTGTCAAAGATTGTTACAGGCGATGAAACATGGGTTCATCACTTCGAAACCTGAAACATAACGGCAATAAATGGAGTGGCGCCACACCCACTCCCTTACCAAGAAAAAGTTTAAAGCCATACCCTCTGCTGGTAAAGTCATGGTTACAGTCTTCTGGGACGCTGAAGGGGTTATTCTGTTCGATGTCCCTCCCCATGGTCAAACGATCAACTCTGAAGTGTATTGTGCTACTCTTCAGAAATTGAAGAAAAGACTTCAGCGTGTTCGTAGGCACAAAAATCTGAACGAACTTCTCCTTCTTCATGACAACGCAAGACCTCACACAAGTCTTCGCACCCGAGAGGACCTCACAAAACGTCAGTGGACTGTTCTTCCTCATGCACCCTACAGCCCCGATCTCGCACCGTCGGATTTCCATATGTTTGGCCCAATGAAGGACGCAATCCGTGGGAGGCACTACGCGGATGATGAAGAAGTTATTGATGCAGTACGATGTTGGCTCCGACATCGACCAGTGGAATGGTACCGTGCAGGCATACAGGCCCTCATTTCAAGGTGGCGTAAGGCCGTAGAATGGAGATTACGTTGAAAAATAGTGTTGTGTAGCTAAAAGATTAGGGAATAACCTGGTGTATTTCAATGCTGAATAAAACAACCCCTGTTTCAGAAAAAAAAGTGTTGCATTACTTATTGAACTGCCCTCGTACAATAGGAAGTTGCTCTCTACCATGGACTTCTCAGCCGTTTTCAGGCTATGGACGTAGTTGCAAATGTTTTGGGAATCCATGCTGATAGGTATGGAGGACTTGCTTCTGCTCGTGATGCCTCATTATGTTGAGCTCAGACTGTGTTCTAAATTCTACAGCAAATGGATGTCAACGACATTGGACTGTAGCTTTATGGATCGCTTCGGCTATCCTTGTTGTACACTAGTGTTAACTGTGCTCTCTTCCAACCAGTGGGCTCGGTTTTTCTTTCGAACGATCTACAGTAGATGTGGGTAAGGCACGGCTAAGACAAAAATTCGATATGGAATCTGAACGGATTCCAGAGGGCTCTGGAGATTTATTCAGTTTTAGCGATTTCAGTTATTTCCCAACACAACTGACACTAATACCTTTTTCATTCATGATTGTGATTGCGACAAATTTAAATTGGGACAGTGCCTCTCGATGTCTAAAGGCACATTCGAAAACTGAGTGCAGCGTTTCTGCTTATACTTTGCTATCCTCACTCTCAGTCCCTGTCTCGTCCGCAAATGTCTAGATACTTTGGCGCCACTAACAGCCTTTATAGATGACCAGTATTTCTTTGGGTTTTATGAGAGATCTTTCTGTAACATTTTACTATGATAGTAGTTGAAGCTTCACGCATTGCTCTCTTGACAGCCCAAAATGTTTCATTGAGCATCTTCCTATCTATAGTCCTACGGTTTGTTCCACATCTATAACGCAGCAGTCTATTTATTTATAGTTTTTTTATAGTGACTGTATGCCTTATGGATTTCTCCCATTATGAAGTGTTGTAGTAGGTACTATCTATCTAGCACATGGTCAACTACTCTTCTAAACCCATGCCGCGGTTCTTCTACATGTTCCTCTCCAGAGCTACATGTTTCCAGTGTCTCACTGACATACGAAACTACTACCTCTTTATCTAGTTTGCTGAAAATACAAAACATTCTGCATATTTAAGTTGCCGTTTGTACTTTGGTAATAATTGTTTCCACTAGTTTTTCTCCTGTCGCATTCCTAATACCGAGCCCATATTCTCTTGTAACACTGTCTTCGTTTCCTTTCTCTAACACATTTTGTCATTCTATTTCCTACCGACGTAATTCCAGAACATCACATTGCTCGCCCTTTTCTTGGGAAAGATTACACTTATCGGCTAGAAATTTGTGACACGTACTGAGGTACCCAGTCTCTTCGTTGTGTACAAAATAGAAGGTTCTAAGTTAATGCAATCGACAAGTAAGCCGTGTTACAGGTCACGTTTTAGTTATCGAGAGATTTTGCTCTCTCCTTACGTACCTTACATACCCGCCCTCTGTCCTCATTCTCTGTCTTCCTGTTCTGCTTGTGACGTCGTTGCGTATATCTGAATTATCGTCGTTTCCGTTGGTTTGCTGTCGATTCTCATGAGAATACACAATCATATCACCCAGCCGTTCAAAGTTAATCACCCTCTGCCTTCGTTTCTTCATCACTACCAGTAATGCTCCCGTGATACCATTTAATGCATGGTCTTGCAGAAAACACCTGACCTTCTTTCCATTTTACTTCACCGGCTTCCGCTACATCTAGATTCTAGCACCTACATTGTAACGCCGGAAATGCATATCTTCCTATTTCCATCTATTGTACCATAATTTTTTCATTGTTTTGTTACCTGAAGATATGACATTTCTGTGTCTTTATATATTGTAATTGTTTTAATATTTGTATATATATATATATATATATATATATATATATATATATATTTATGCATTTATGTCAATGTATAATTGGTTTGTATTGTAAACATTATTTGTATTTTAGGCTGGGTCTTGCCTAGGGAAAACTATGCTATCGAACGAATACATCGATGGGTCGTGAGAAGAACGAAAGTGTGTAGGATCTTTGGTAGTGTTAACTCTGCCGGTGGAGCGCGGGCAGCGAAGGGGGTCTGGCTGGAGTAGGGCGGTTGAGCAGATGTGTTGTGTGACGCTCCCGCGAGTTGCCGCGCTTTCGGGGTTTGGCAGCATGTAATTGCGCTCGACTTGCGATGATAGTTTCTGACACGGTGTCGCGGATGGGGAGCATTAGCTGGCACACATCAAGAGCCCGTTACGCCTGGTGACCGTGTCGAGAAGAAGGCGCGCCAGCATCCAGCTTCTGCAACAGCGACGGCCGACAATGAGTGACTGTCGCCACCTCCTCGATCGACGACTTCAAACCTTCAATCAACCAACAAGGAAGACTAAAAGCCCGTAAAGTTTCAGAACTGTATGGCAGACCTCAGCTTTTAAAATTGTTGCATCACAAAATTACAGCAACTGAGCATGAACCTTTGTTGCTCATTGTCCCAATTGCATTGCCAAGCAGGGTCCCTTCCTTTTCCGGAATGAACCCGAGTGTCGTTGAAATTCAAACGCCAGCATCATTCGATTTCACTGCTTTCATTTCAAAGTTCAGTTAAGGTATTCATAGCTGGCTACAATATTTAGATTACACAAGCACAAATTAAGAGTGTGAGTTTTGTTACCGTATTTTAGCTTACCGGTGACTGCAGCTCAGCTTGGTACGTACTAAATTTTACTACTGTTAATTGTTCAGAATCATTTAATTCAAGTTCAAAGTTAAATCTCTTATTTCTAAATTGCGTAAATTCAAGTAGCTTTTGAAATGATTGTTGAGGTAGCCGAAGACTAACCGTATTTTACTGAATTTCGATGTGCTTCAGAAACAAAGCTCACTATTAATTTCAGTCACTAAATTAACATTCAATTTTCCGGTTTTATTAATTATTTTGCTAAATTAAGTCAGAGTGTAGCGAAATTTATTACTTCTGACAAACTTTCAGTTTTCACACTACACGTGTCAACCTTCAGTTGCCACGCTTCTAGTGCTAATTATATGTGTAATTACCTTTCTTTTTCAGTTACTATAGTAATTGTCCTTAGGACTGGCGACCGTAATTTCCCCCAAATCTCAAATATCTAATTACCGCTAGTTAATTGTTAACGTAACGGCCGCACATTTACTTTCTTTATTAACTTTACCCCTTTTCGAATTAATTTCCACCAGTTTCATTTATATTTTTCCTTTCATTTAGATGTAACCCTTTCCTCCCTCTTTACTGACAGATTAACTTCGGTGACGATTGCTTTCCCAAATTTCCATTAGGTACACGCGGTTTAATTTTTCACTGTCATTAAGGTCGATAAGTGAGGGGGAGGTTACAACATCTCCATTTTCAGATTTTCTGGCATCCCTGCCACATTCAGACTTTTGCAAGACCTGGGATGACTGCTTACTTAGGAAATATCGGGCCGCCATTGCTGACGGTTCTGATCTAAAAGATAAGCAGTGGCTGGGATCGAGCCCGGTAACAAGGTTGTTTCGATTATTTGTGAGAGACGCCACCCCTAGACCGCGGTGACTACAGCTCACTGTTAGAGAAACCACAAAAAATATTGTAATCCATTGATAAAATGGAGCGTTGTGCGGTAATTCGATATCTGACGTGACGGGAAGACCGTTACAGCTGTTCCTGCTGACTTGGTTGAAGCGTCGGCAGCGATACTGACACACTGATGTAGGAGAGCAGACGCTTTCATTCCGGTCAGACAGATAAGAAAAACGAAGAATAAGATCGCAGACTGTCGCTCTGTGAACCCAAAATTTCACTTGTGCTTAAATACCGGCCTTTAACAAACGATGATATAGTGGGCAAAGTGAAAACCTGTCTTGAATCGGGTTTCAACATATTGCTCGACATTTTGGACATGGTAAAGGCAGACGCACGCTGTATGCTGCGACTCTTCTCATCCATTCAAAAATCCGCCGAATCGAAGAGGCAGTGGAAAAGTAGCATCACAGTAAGGGCAACCCGGGTCACTTCATGAGGCTATTAATCACCATGGATAAATACTGCGTGAATGATCGTGACCCTGATACAGGGATGCAGAGTAAGCAGTGGGAACACGTGGATCCACCACCCCCTTGAAGGTCAGCACCGAACCACCATCGGGTGAGGTGATGAGTGTTTTTGTGGACTGTGGTGCTAACAGATTATGCTCACCGTCTCAAGGAATTTCGTGACGATGTTACGATAGACTCTCAAGACGAAGCTTGTAATGTTTCTAGTTTATTTTTGGTATTCAAGGAAAGAGATGTGAGCTTTATATTTTCATTAGATGTGTCATATTTGTATGCTGAACTTTCTCAAACAGCAGTTTTCAATAGTCGATATGTTAGGTCACAAAGCTTCAGAATACAAGCACAGTGCCCTTTGGTTTCTAGTGGTCGTTGTGGCAGCATTTAGAGATGCTAATGAGTGAATCGGGTGTAGCCTATGTCTGAGTGGTCTGAAACAGTTTGTTCAGCACAAAGATAAAGACACAGAATAGGATGAATTTTGAAATATGATTTGCTAAAGATTTATTCCACAAATGACGACTACCAGGAGCAGTCGTTACTGTTCTGCTTGCTTGCGCGTAATTATGATGTTAACAGAATTTTCCGTCTGTTCTTGGTAGAACAACATTATAATAAATGAAAAGCACCAGTTTGCTTTTGTTCTACAGCACTACTTTTGCTGTTAACCGGTTTTCGGCTTACAAGCTCATCTTCATCATCAATCATAAAAGTAATATTGTAGAATAAAAGCCAACTGGTGCTTTTCTTTTATTAATTATGATGTCTTTATTGTTTCAGATTAGATGATTTCATTATTCAGACGTGATTAAGAAAAGTTATCTACTCACACGCCTTGCACTCAGAGGCTATATACTGTACCACTCCTCTTAACATTTTCAGTAATTAAGAGGATGAGTCAAATGAAAAACTTAAATATTTATTAAATATTATTTATTGTGCAGAAGTCTTACAAAACTGTATCACTTTTCAACGTAATCTCCCCCAAGCTCAATTCAAGTCCTCCAGCGCTTACAAAGTGCATAAATTCCTTTAGAAAAAATTTATTTTGGTAGTCCGCGCAACCACTCATGCACCGCGTGGCGTACCTCTTCATCAGAATGGAACTTCTTTCCTCCCATTGCGTCATTCAGTGTCACTCGGTAGTTTTCCATCGCTATGGCTTCAACTGCTGCAATGTTCTGTGGAGTCACAACTCATTGGGCCTGACCTGGACGAGGAGCATCTTCCACGGAAGGCACACCATTTGCCAACTTCCTACTCCATTCGTAGACTTGCTGCTGTGACAAACATGCATCACCGTACCGAATCTTCATTCGCCTTTGAATTTCAATAGGTTTCACACCTTCAGTACGCAAAAACCGAATAAGAGAACGCTGTTCTGCCCTGGTGCAAGTCGCAAGTGGGGCGGCCATCTTTATACTGATACTGCCACAGTATGTGTGCATCTGCACTATGCTGCCACCTACAGGCCATTCTGCACGCTGTTTGTAGCAAGCTTACCAACTTACAGGACAACGGCGCGAAATTTCGATTTGTTATTACAAATTTAAGGTTTTCATTTGACTCACCCTCGTAGTCACTTGGCAGAGTAAAATTGCTGTAAAGGATACATTTTGTAAATATGATTGTTATAGTCAGTCAGTGAGTTTCAAGTTTCTCTGTACAGCTTTTCAAAGGTCAGTTTTCGTTCAGTCATTTAGCAATTTCAAATTCCAACACATCATTTTTCTGACAATACAGGGTGTTACAAAAAGGTACGGTCAAACTTTCAGGAAACATTCCTCACACACAAAGAAAGAAAATATGTTATGTGGACATGTGTCCAGAAACGCTTACTTTCCATGTTAGAGCTCATTTTATTACTTCTCTTAAAATTACATTAATCATGCAATGGAAACACACAGCAACAGAATGTACCAGCGTGACTTCAAACACTTTGTTACAGGAAATGTTCAAAATGTCCTCCGTTCGCGAGGATACATGCATCCACCCTCCGTCGCATGGAATCCCTGATGCACTGATGCAGCCCTGGAGAATGGCGTATTGTATCACAGCCGTCCACAATACGAGCACGAGGAGTCTCTACATTTGGTACCGGGGTTGCGTAGACAAGAGCTTTCAAATGCCCCCATAAATGAAAGTCAAGAGGGTTGAGGTGAGGAGAGAGTGGAGGCCATGGAACTGGTCCGCCTTTACCAATCCATCGGTTAGCGAATGTGTTGTTGAGAAGCGTACGAACGCTTCGACTGAAATGTGCAGGAGCTCCATCGTGCATGAACCACATGTTGTGTCGTACTTGCAAAGGCACATGTTCTAGCAGCACAGGTAGAGTATCCCGTATGAAATCATGATAACGTGCTCCATTGAGCGTAGGTGGAAGAACGTGGGGCCCAATCAAGACATCACCAACAATGCGTGCCCAAACGTCCACAGAAAATCTGTGTTGATGACGTGATTGCACAATTGCGTGCGGATTCTCGTCAGCCCACACATGTTGATTGTGAAAATTTACAATTTGATCACGTTGGAATGAAGCCTCACCCGTAAAGAGAACATTTGCACTGAAATGAGGATTGACACATTGTCGGATGAACCATTCGCAGAAGTGTACCCGTGGAGGCCAATCAGCTGCTGATAGTGCCTGCACACGCTGTACATGGTACGGAAACAACTGGTTCTCCCGTAGCACTCTCCATACGGTGACGTGGTCAACGTTACCTTGTACAGCAGCAACTTCTCTGACGCTGACATTAGTGTTATCGTCAACTGTACGAAGAATTGCCTCGTCCATTGCAGGTGTCCTCGTCGTTCTAGGTCTTCCCCAGTCGCGAGTCATAGGCTGGAATGTTCCGTGCTCCCTAAGACGCCGATCAATTGCTTTGAACGTCTCCCTGTCGGGACACCTTCGTTCTGGGAATCTGTCTCGATACAAACGTACCGCGCCATGGTTATTTCCCCCGTGCTAATCCATACATGAAATGGGCATCTGCCTACTCCGAATTTGTAAACATTGCACTGACTGCAAAACCACGTTCGTGATGAACACTAACCTGTTGACGCTACGTACTGATGTGCTTGATGCTAGTACTGTAGAGCAATGAGTCGCATGTCAACACAAGCACCGAAGTCAACATTACCTTCCTTCAATTGGGCCAACTGGCGGTGAATCGAGGAAGTACAGTACATACTGACGAAACTAAAATGATCTCTAACATGGAAATTAAGCGTTTCCGGACACATCTCCACATAACATCTTTTCTTTATTTGTGTGTGAGGAATGTTTCCTGAAAGTTTGGCCGTACCTATTTGTAACACCCTGTATAGTATAGCCTGTATAGTGTGGTCACTGCACTGCACTTTGCGGAACACAATGAGTGAAGCATGATCTTAAAGTAGTTGCACATCCTTGCGTTGCACTGCGCAAGGTTTTAGTCTATTTAGCTCGTTTGATGCTGCACTTTATTTGCATGTTCATCGCTTCCGGCAGTACGTGTTTCCGTTGCCACAGATAAGCTACATGAAATTTGTTATGGCCTGTTTTACATAACAGTCGTGTAACAGTTAGGTCATTTTCAGTCAGCTTTGCTTTTCAAAATTCATTATCAGTTCAGTTTAGGTAAATTTCGATTCAGATTACTGTCATTATGCAGACAGTTATAGTCTCACAGCACAGTGCTATATTCGCATGTGTATCATTCAGTGTTTGAATTTCTGTTTAGTCAGATCTCATACCTAAATTCACAGGCTGTTTTACAGAAAAGTTTTTCCTTTTTTATTCTTTCAAAACTCGTAAATTTATTATGATATTTTCGTCCTGTTAGCTTTGTCGCTTTGTCTGTTGAAACTGCCAGTCACGTACTGCGACACGCATTGTAGCGCTGCTCAGTCCTGAACAACACACAGAAGCACAGCTTATTTAATATACAGTTTCAAGTTTCTAATTAATTATATTGGCGTTGGTTACAATACAGTAGCACAATGTCCGTTTTGGTGACTGATTTATCAGACAGCGTTTCCGTAACAACGCCACTTGCATTGTTCAGCGTTGCAACACGTTACAAAGAATAGCAGTCCAGTTTACTCCAGTTTCATTTAATAACATTAAAAATGGAACAGTAACAAGATTTGCCTGAAGCTGTCGAAGAGTATGTTTTTGTTCCACGATAAAGCTCCAGCTCATTCTCCACAAGACACAGTAGAGTAGTCTTTCGGCTATCAAATGTATTCTCTTGACCCAGTGACTTATTCATTTTTCCGTAGATGAAGATACCATTGAGTAGCAGGCATTTCTAGAATGATGGTGAACAGATTTTTGAGGTGGAACGATTCCGATTAGTCAAAGTTCAGATCGCTACAACCAAGTTCCCCGCCAAGTCATACAACATTCAGAATAACGTGTCGCATTGCAATTAGTATGTAGAGAAGGAGCAATAACTTCATCACATTTCGTGGTCGCAGCTTGTTGCCCCCCCCCCCCCCCCCCCGGCCCAGTGATAATTGAAACTTTATGACTACCGATCGTAGGCAAAGAAATACAGTGAGCATGGTCAGAAGCTTATTTGTTGTGAGGAAGTCTGCAACAAAAGTTTAGCACTACCTGAAACGAAGAATAATTTTTAGTACCTGCCAAAAACGTTATCAGCAAATAGCAAGAATCGCAAGGTAATGAGAAAACATCAAGAATTGAAATCTACGAATACTTTTCATTTCTCTGCTTATTGCTTATAGAGAATCAAAGATGACCCGACAAGAATTGATACAGGGCTCATAATATGCCCACGTTCCACCCCTGTATGGATGGGGTACAAGGCAAACAGAATAATGTGAAGAATAATGGGTACTACGTGCGGAGAAAATGCAACATTTGGAAGAAAATTTGAAAAGAAATAAACTTTTCGGAGACGACAGGGGGGACCTCAAAGAACTGCATGCATGCAAAATCCAGAGGAACACGAATCAGAGCTCAGAGGGGGAAGAAGATATGAAAACTTAATTATTCTCGAAAAGGAATCAGCTTCCAATGGCGAATCGTTATCAAGAAGGGAACCTTCATTTCCTTTTTACCAATTCATACGTTATTCGCGTTTCAGAATTGAATCTCACGCAGAGTGGGTAACAGTAGCGAGAAGCTGTTGTTACGGATTGTGTCTTTCTTCTACGTATTGCGAGCTGTACACCACAACACACATCCTCAAAATGGTAACGGGGAACGAATGCCTTGTTATTCTTTGCGTTCACCTCCAGAAATGTACACATTCTTCTGTGTAATACAAAACTAAGAGTGTTCTACGCAAGTTTCATAGAAATCAATGATCATGAACTTCATATTTCATTTTTGAAATAAAATTATTGATTGCGACTTTTGGTTTACTACGACTTTCTACTCAAAATAATGTATTTTAAACTAAATATCAGCTACCGCTATCAAGAAATGTAGTAATCTTCAAAATTTCTAAGGTCTATAATTGTCTCAGCTCAGTTAGATTGTCCGAAACAGCACAACATGCACTATTAGTATACCCCACAGAAATGATGACGTTCTTTCAGTCACTCCCATGTTTTTTACTGTACAACGTGCGACGTAATGACCCATGGTATGCAGGAAACGCAAAAAAATTATAAGGTTTTGGTGAACTACAACCTTGTTGGCTAACAGATTTTAGAGGACGATTACAGAACATTCCTTTATGTAACACTGGAGATGAGCAGTACTAACAGTAATGGTCTAGCAGCAGAGCTGAGAGAACTGGAGTCATCGCCAATGACATGTGTCATTTACCTTTCGTAGGCTCCGTGGTCCTTCACTCTAAAATGGCAAACATAGTCTTTAATTCTAACGAGCCCCTTATATACTATTCACGTATAAACCAACCTCTTCACAATGAGCGTTCCGTATCTCTAATAAAATTAAATTCACTTTGAAATAATGTCTCAGTGCGTCAGAAGTAATGTTGCGACGAGTCTAAGACATCTTCCCCTAAGCACTGTGGAATAATTTGGAAGATGCTTTTCCATACTGCGAATAACGCTGTAATGGCAGGGAGCATGGATATGGGAGTAGTGAGTTGCTGAGTAAATGTACAAACAGTTAACAAACAATAATAAACAATTAAGTTTTCGAAAACTGCATTTATATTTGGCATATTCTTATATCATATAAACAATTTTAAACTCTCCCCCAGGGATGCTCAGGAAACTGTTAAAAATTATTTTGCCCGCTTGCGAAAGAGATTTTAGAATAACTGCAGTTTGAATGACACTGTAAACATTTAAGGAAAATTGTAAGATTCCGAGAGCTTTTGACTCAGACAGCCTTTAAAATTCAGTAAGAAAATGAATATACCCGAAGTTTGCAAGTTTTGAAACAATAATTCAAGAAAGGAGAAAAAAGAAAAGCATTTGATTCATAGATTCAAAAGATAATAAGAGAGCTGAAAATGAATGCCTTAGTCAACACTAGATGACTGTCTTGAGCTCAACCCACACACCACACTGTTGCTTGGTTCAACTCAGGCTCAGAAACACACACACCTCACACATTATAATCATGCAGCAGAAATAAATTACAGATTACACAGTGGTCTTTAACAGTCGGTTAGTAAACTTAGAGCAGGGGACGCTCTGCCCGTTTAACCCACGAGTGCCTAAAGTCAACAGACATTTGGCGATACAAATGTTCTATAACAGTCTCAACATCTAAGCGTTCAGAATAAAACATACACATACTTTTATAGAATAAGCATTTACCGTTAATAAGATAACAATGGAACTAGAAATGGGCAAAATATGAGCCCCCTTACAAATTTCTTAAAAATAACTCGCCCGTGTTCCGATTACCAGGGATGCTGATTCTAACAACACCACAACTTGAAGTAGGTTAGAAATCAGATTAATAATGTTGCTCACGCAGCATATGTTCGCTTTATCGGGCAACAACAAAGTTATTGACTGTGGATGGTGTCGTCAGAATGGAAATAATGAAGTCACTGTAAAAAAGTCATTAATTTTGGCACTTATCTTGAATGGATTCCCACGTAGATTTCGTCGTTATGGCTCATCTTGTTGATTCTAGGGTGATTTCACTTTGACTGCTAGAAGGTCCAGATTGAATTTTAGCAATATTTGAAGACCTAACAAATGCGTTTTTCAGGAAATTCTTAATGTTCCAACAATCCCAGATCAGTACAATTGTATGGCAGAAATATTTTTTGATTTGTTCACGATCCACATTTTTATTAAACTTCTTGTAAATTCACATATAGTTCTTTTTAATTGTCACATCTTCAAGAAAACAGTTTTGTACCAATCTTTATATATTTAATTTCCACTTTAACCAAACACAAGACTTGACTGTTCTTTTACAATGCGAAATAACAACTTAACTTCTGCAAAGTGAAACAAAGACTGGTCTGTGCGCATTTGCGCCAAAACGGTTACAAGTAAGTCAAAAATTATGACAGTCTCACCGAAATGAATACACACAAGAACCATATCACAGTAATATATCGATACACCGGAGTACCTATGCATTAATAAAACCAAATGTGATTATTGTCACAAAAATATGTGTGTTACTTAGCAGAAAAGTAGTAAGATGTTACGGGTATCGAGAACTGGGGCTGGAGTGCCGTAATGGTCACGTAAATAAAGAACCATTACACGAACCACATTAAGAACGCAGGCCAAAATAACGGTAACTAGTGAAAGCTACGCAACGCAAAGCTGTAGACGAAGACCCAAAACAAATTTCAGTGACACGGGCTCAGTAAAAAAATAGAGGTTTTCGCATATCGCATCCAATACTTAACCACATGACAAAGAAGGTTCTCACCATTTTTTTCTTACGTCCTATCTTAGTGAAATATGGAATGCATCCACCAACCATGGCTGCAGGAATAGGAACTGAACCCACTCAGAAGACGCAATCAGCGGCCACGATGGCACGGGGCAGCGGTGTTTCTTCAAAATGGCGTAAGTGTGCACTTCACAGTAAATGATGAACAACCACAACAGGATGAGCAGACCTCCGTCTTCGGCAAGAGGCCCTGCTAGTTTGCCCGGATCAGCAGAGAACTGTCCGTGCGGTTAAATATCTTCAATGAGCCACAAGGGCGCCCCTCTCGGAACGCCAGGGAAGCTGTCGCTACGAACCGAAGACGAGAGAAGGTAAACGAGCGGTTGGGATGGTTATGAGCACATGTGAGGCTCAAATACAGCTAAAAGTGAAAAGATCTTGATTATAAAAGAATCAACATTTCTTTGAAATATTTGAAGGCATCTCTGATAAGGTTACTTGATTTAAATTTACATTGTTGCTGCGTATGGTGTGTGTCGTACGCAAGGCTGCGAGTGTCAGCTGTTTCACAGAATGGCCTCAAGCCAAAGGGCCGCTTCTGATGATGCGGCGGGCAAATTTTAAAGAATGGAGCCCTTCTTCACCTTTCGCTCGCCATAATATTGACAGTATTCTGTGACTGTTAACTTCTGACTAGGACCGATGGGTAAGCCTTTGATCATTTTACATTGTTCAACTGATAATACGGCTTAAAGCAGCGAAAGCTGTCGTGTTGTAATAAATAACAATTTTACAGCTATGAGCGGAGTTCTTCCTAACATCATTTCTGTTCGTGTTTCATCTGAATATTACAAACGGCGTATTTTGTCTTGAACCTAGTTTTCTTCACTCATCCAGTTGTTGTAAAAAAGGAAGAGAGCACTTCACCTCCGTTACAAACAGTAATGAGCTCTGATCCATCGCTTTCAACTTCCCTCTACGATTAACACTTCCCAAGAAGTAGAAGCAAAGACAAATAATTAGGTTGTACCACCTCGCGAAAATAATAATTGATGTTTAAAAAGTTATTTAGACTGGAAGTCAACCCCCACTCCTCTTTGAATATGTTCAGCATTAATTTTTTTTGCATCTAATAAATTGGTGACAGGCTTATTTTCAATCGTGTACGGACAATGGCCCACGTTGCCCAGCGCCAATGTGGTAGTATACTAACAAGAAACCATCACTACTACGTACTATGACTCCTTACAGCACATTTTATTGCCTAGCGCCATAGTGGAGCTATTCTAAGAAGAAACCACCACTACCATGGATTCAGTCCAAGTATTTTTATGAACTTATAAATATGTAATTTAATTCAACCACAACGCAATTTTATTTCGTATTTACTGCGGCAACGTCAAAACGGCTGCTCTGTTCCTGTTATTGCCTAGATGCACGAAAACAGTCCTGTGTTCCTGCTGTTACTGCTGTGACGCATATCCCGCCTCCTTGATGGAAACGTTGATTCAGTATGACGTGTTTGGACAGAGGAAACCACCACTGCCAGGTGATGGGATGAAATATTCAGTCAATGTCCGATACCGCTGCATTTGTGTGGCAACGCATTCCACTAAAATATACATGTACCAATATTTAATCGGAACAATTCGGTAAATGGTATTTGATCTGCGCGCTGTTAACAAGTATTTGTTCCGAATGATGTTTCACTGTTCAAAAAGAGACATTAATGATTATCACCGAAACAAAAGATTCCGTCAATGTGTTAGGATCAAAGTCTGCAAAACGTGTCATACGTACGAGTAAATGATGATCGCAAAACTTATTCTATGATTTACTTTCCTAGTCTGAATGGATTTCTTAGCTATACTTATCTCCTAAATATACTTTCACGAAATTTTTAAAGTACTTCCAAGATCCAGAAAAAATTGCGGTGTATCATTTTCTGTTATTCTTTTAGCGTGTCATACCATATTTATTTTATCGTGCACCGATGTTTTGTCTATAAGAAAAAGCCAACAGAGAGAATATCAAACGAAACTGAGGGCACATATGAAATATTAACGTATAATTCCGAAACTTTGACAGCTTTGTTAGTGGCTACTGAACTGTATGAAATAAAGTCGTCATAACTTCTGAACGGTTTGCGTTAGGACGTTCAAACTGCGCCGTTGGCCCCGGGGCATGATGGGAATTAGTGTGCGCATGCGTGCTTTGGTTCAGCGACGAAGCCCATTTTTATTTGGATGAGTTAGTCAATAAGAAAATTTGGCATATTTGGGGGACTGAGGATGGCACGCTGACTACCGAACGATTCGTGAAAGTTTTGGAATGTGAGTTCATCCCCATTATCCAAAGAGATCCTGATTTCACAACATGTGTTTCATGCAAGACGGAGCTCGAACCCATCGGAGCAGGAGAGTGATGTTCCGGAGAAGCACTTTAGGGACCGTATCCTGGCTCTGGGGTACCCAGAGGCCACTGGCATGGGCCTCAATTGTCCGCCTTGTTCTCCTGATCGGTACACATCCGACTCGTTTTTGTGGAGATATATTAAAATCAAGGTGTACAGCAATAACCCCCAAACCATGGCTGAGCTGACGCCGTTCAGGAGGTAATCGACACTTCAACGTGTCATGCAAAATTTCGCAATTCCTCTGCGCCAATTCATCGCCAATGATGGCAGGCATACCAAACATGTCATATCCTGAATCAGAATATCTGAAGAGACGTTTACATGTTGAATAAAGTGTGTGCACGCCGACGTTTGTAAATAATTTACTTTTTTCCGTATAGTTCAATAATTGTCACCATGTAGGTTGTGTTGCGGAAACAACGATTGCTTTATCCGAAGTCCGGGACATATCTTTGTTGTCATATCGTACAAGCATTTTAGTATTTCGAAACTCTCACGTAGTTTAATAATTAGTAAGTCAGAGTTCACGATGTATAAACTAACAGAGTAATAAAACGCAGTGGGTACTGAAATAACTTTGTCATTCTTGCAGGGCTGGTCGAGTACGAGTAATTTAGTTACTGGAAAATATATCTTACACATATAGACACTGTTTCAAATACTATTAAATTATCCTCTGTTTGGGTCCTCCTTAGGTAAAACCATTTCCATTATATTTGAGACCCACCACTCTTTTATTTTTGTCCCTTAAGTTAATTTCTTTCGCTCGTTAGTTACTAACGAAATCAATCTAAACACTGGCGAGTGATCACCAATGGCAATACCTCACACGTATGAAGCAGGGCTATAGACAAGCTTTTCTGCATTCTGGCAAGAATGCAACCTTAATTGTTCTATCAGGGAAATGAGGATGATGTGATGTCCCATACTCCTTGACAGTACGTAGGGGAAAGAATGCGGGAGATTCAAATGGTTCAAATGGCTCTGAGCACTATGGGACTTAACATCCATGGTCATCAGTTCCCTAGAACACAGAATCACTTAAACCTAACTAACCTAAGGACATCACACAACACCCAGTCATCACGAGGCAGAGAAAATCCCTGACCCCGCCGGGAATCGAACCCGGGAACCCGGGCGCGGGAAACGAGAACGCTACCGCGAGACCACGAGCAGCGGACTTGCGGGAGATCCGCACCGCCGTACTAGGCAAGGTCCTATTGGAGGTGGTTTGTCATTGCCTTCCTCCGACCATAATGGGGATGAATGATAATGATGAAGACGACACAACAACACCCAGTTATCTCGAGGCAGGTGAAAATCCCTGACCCCGCCGGGAATCGAACCCGGGACCCCGTGCTCGGGAAGCGAGAACGCTACCGCGAGATCACGAGCTGTGGACAGAAAAGTGGAGGTTGTCGGTAAATGGGATTCTTAACTCCCGGTTTATCTGCAGGAAGTTACCGGAAAACAAGACAGTCATCTAACTGAATTCTCCAACGATTTCCGAAACTCAACGTCCCACGCGTCTAGGTAGAAACTACCATTCCGCCATGAAAATCTGCTAATTCCCGTCCAGCGGCCATAATCACGTAGCAAACCTTTTCACACGGATCCCCTGAGTACAAATGAGATTTTCGACAATGCACTCCCATTCTATACCTTGTGTACGCCAACTACAGCCACTGCATATACACTCCTGGAAATTGAAATAAGAACACCGTGAATTCATTGTCCCAGGAAGGGGAAACTTTATTGACACATTCCTGGGGTCAGATACATCACATGATCACACTGACAGAACCACAGGCACATAGACACAGGCAACAGAGCATGCACAATGTCGGCACTAGTACAGTGTATATCCACCTTTCGCAGCAATGCAGGCTGCTATTCTCCCATGGAGACGATCGTAGAGATGCTGGATGTAGTCCTGTGGAACGGCTTGCCACGCCATTTCCACCTGGCGCCTCAGTTGGACCAGCGTTCGTGCTGGACGTGCAGACCGCGTGAGACGACGCTTCATCCAGTCCCAAACATGCTCAATGGGGGACAGATCCCGAGATCTTGCTGGCCAGGGTAGTTGACTTACACCTTCTAGAGCACGTTGGGTGGCACGGGATACATGCGGACGTGCATTGTCCTGTTGGAACAGCAAGTTCCCTTGCCGGTCTAGGAATGGTAGAACGATGGGTTCGATGACGGTTTGGATGTACCGTGCACTATTCAGTGTCCCCTCGACGATCACCAGTGGTGTACGGCCAGTGTAGGAGATCGCTCCCCACACCATGATGCCGGGTGTTGGCCCTGTGTGCCTCGGTCGTATGCAGTCCTGATTGTGGCGCTCACCTGCACGGCGCCAAACACGCATACGACCATCATTGGCACCAAGGCAGAAGCGACTCTCATCGCTGAAGACGACACGTCTCCATTCGTCCCTCCATTCACGCCTGTCGCGACACCACTGGAGGCGGGCTGCACGATGTTGAGGCGTGAGCGGAAGACGGCCTAACGGTGTGCGGGACCGTAGCCCAGCTTCATGGAGACGGTTGCGATTGGTCCTCGCCGATACCCCAGGAGCAACAGCGTCCCTAATTTGCTGGGAAGTGGCGGTGCGGTCCCCTACGGCACTGCGTAGGATCCTACGGTCTTGGCGTGCATCCGTGCGTCGCTGCGGTCCGGTCCCAGGTCGACGGGCACGTGCACCCTCCGCCGATCACTGGCGACAACATCGATGTACTGTGGAGACCTCACGCCCCACGTGTTGAGCAATTCGGCGGTACGTCCACCCGGCCTCCCGCATGCCCACTATACGCCCTCGCTCAAAGTCCGTCAACTGCACATACGGTTCACGTCCACGCTGTCGCGGCATGCTAGTAGTGTTAAAGACTGCGATGGAGCTCCGTATGCCACGGCAAACTGGCTGACACTGACGGCGGCGGTGCACAAATGCTGCGCAGCTAGCGCCATTCGACGGCCAACACCGCGGTTCCTGGTGTGTCCGCTGTGCCGTGCGTGTGATCATTGCTTGTACAGCCCTCTCGCAATGTCCGGAGCAAGTATGGTGGGTCTGACACACCGGTGTCAATGTGTTCTTTTTTCCATTTCCAGGAGTGTAGCTTTCGTATGACTTTCGTCACTTCCGTGTAGTGAATATGACCCTAATGGTTATCCAAACACCCAAATTAACATGAAAAACGTGCAGAAAAACACCAGAACGGGATATTTTGCCAGCGAATAAATCTGTGTAAAAAATGCCGAAGAAGATTACAGAGATAATTCAAATCAATATATTTTAAAGGTATCGTTTTGTTAGTGTACTTCTTAAATAATACATACTATGTGATTATCATGTGATAACATGACTTGGTAAATACGTTATATGAACAGTTAATTAAATATCTTAGCCATCATAAAATATGCAGCAGCTTACTCAGCCGGCCGGCGTGGCCGAGCGGTTCTAGGCGCTTCAGTCCGGAAGCGCGCTGCTTCTACGGTCGCAGGTTCGAATCTTGCCTTGGCATGGATGTGTGTGATGTCCTTAGGTTAGTTAGGTTTAAGTAGTTCTAAGTCTAGGGGACTGATGACCTCAGATGTTAAGTCCCATAGTGCTCAGAGCCATTTGAAGAGCAGCTTACTCAAATATCTTGCCGCATAATTATATGATAGATAACGCTAATCATTTTTCGTTTTTCATTTCATTATTTCCTCGCGAATGCTGACTGTGTCTGTAAGAGTGTCAGATGAGGTGCTACCGATGTTATGGGAGTACAGGAATACCGAATGGTTGTAGAGGTCCAGCAGTGTTTTCACAAGGTTATGATGGGATGTAAGTTATTTGACATTTAAATTTGTTTTCTCTTTGTGTTAAACGAGCATGTCATGTATGGCTGACATGATATCCAGAAGACGAAAATTATAATGTAAACACCAAACTGTGAAATATGGTATCAACTTATGATGCGAAGGATTTAATGGTAGTTAATTGTATGCAATGTGGTTGCTGCACAAGGAAAAATCTCTGCTGCACGTTTATTGGGTATATAATAGGGAATTGAAGAAATATTGAATAAATTCTATTTTTTGTTTATTGTTCTTTATTTTTTATTTTTATTGGCTGTGTCATAGGAAACTAAAGTAGTCTTTAATGTGTTCATTTTTTACATATCTAAAAAGTAATTCACTTCACTTTAGCTACTCATTATTGGAACTCCTGTTTCTGCAGGAAGCAGTCACACTTTACGCAGCTGCAGCATAACCTGTTAAAAATATACAGTCTCTATGTTGGTTTTGGATGTTATAAAAATAGAGTATTGAAAGAAACATTGTTAATTTCTGTCACATAAATCTATTTTCAAGATGTTAACTATGAAGGAACATTAGAAGCTACTTAGCATTCATTTGTGTGTATATAGTAATGTCGATCAATCAGTGGGCAATTCAAACCAACGTCTTCCAAACCATGTATCAGAAGGGGTGATGTGACAATTTCAATGTCATGTAGGTCGAAGAACGGTCTCTCTCGAAAGAAACAAAAAATAACTGCAGTGAGTTACTGTGTAGACATTTACTCACGCAAATACGAGTACATACTGCAAATTATATGTCACAGAAACTTCAGTTTCCTGAGTCCATGTTTCGTACTGAGTCCCTGTAATTCCAATAGACACCCATTTCAAAAACTCTTTCTTCAAAATTAAAATAGTCTTTTCTTCGTACACATAATTTATACCAACTGGAGTATTCGATACCGGACTCCAGGAATGCACTTGCTAATTCACGCGTTGAAATAAGTCGCGGAACAACAAGTGAAGTAGTTCAGAATCTGTCTGCGCCGAAGCAAAACCTACTAGACTCCGAAGCAGAACAGAATACATTAATCAGATTGGCCAGGGAACCATAGCCAAGTCATCATATGCGACGGCAAAGCCGTTCAGTGTACGCTGGTGCGCAAAACTTAAGGATGAAAGTAACCTTTGCACCATGTGTTATTGCCAAGTAATATAGCTCCATGAAACTCTGACCATGCGAAGATAGAAGTGCTACAATATAATGCAGATTGTAACTGAAAGAAATACGCAATGAGACGAACAGAAACGACGCTTTTATTCAAAGATAGTAATTACACTGAAGTTACTGTGGTCGCCTGGCCGTTACAAAGTTCTAAATAGGATGTATGATCACCACGGACGGCAATACGTGGTCTGCAACGTTTGCCCATGCTGGCCACAAGGTTATTAACGACTGTCGTGTGTTTTGTCGTTCCATTCCTCTACCAGTGCGGTTGACAACTGTTGGATGGTCTTTGTGGATGTCAACATGCTGTTAATACGTCTCCCCAAGGCATCCCACACGTGCTTTATGGGTTTGGAGTCGGGGGAATGGACAGGCCAGTCCGTTGACCGAATATCCTCTCGTGCAAAGATCTCAGCCACCAGCGCACTTCAATGCGGTCACGCAATGTCATCGATAAAAATGAAGTCAGTGCTGATTACACATTTGGAAAGATGCACAGGGAGAAGGAGTACAGAGTCACAATAACGTTGACAGGATAGTGAGCCGTGTTCCAAGAGAAGGTCAGTACGCCCACTCAACAATATGTCTCCCCACATCGTAACACGTGGATCACTAAATCTATCGTGTTAAACAATGCTCCTGGGTGCATCACGTGTTCCCATCTCTCACCGTAAAAGGGCTGAGGAGGAACAAGCGCTGTGTCATCGTAACATGTACAGAGGCGAGCGAGTCTGCCAGGACTTAAGTAGCAGCTGCTAACAGCGCCACGCCATCACTATGCGCCTGCGTTTAACATACAAGGGATTGCACCATAATCGAAGACTGAAATAAAAAATTAAAGTATCTTTTCCAAACTTCGTCAGTGCGTGATTCAGTATATTAATGTTAATACCATTGAGTCTCAAAATAATTAGAGTAACATTTTGGCGAAAATCAGTGTTTTTATGAAGAACTGAAGGCGCTAAACTCTTATGTAGCCTAAGTTTGACATAAAAATATTAACTCTATAACATCAATAAGCTATCTCCATTAGTTTTTACTAATAACCAAATTTGGAACAAAAATATCCTTATCCATAATAGATTAAGTATCATATATATTTGTAATAGAAATATCTAATTACAGCATTCGATTACAATATGATTATAATACAGCTGTACCAAGTTTCATGAGCGTACTGTGAATAACTATGAATACAAAGAATCGTACAGAGGCAGTTCACAAGCAATGTTATACTGTCGGTTCCATTCTAAAATTTCTGGCCAGCAAGGTTTTAAATTCGGTCAACTTTTTTGTTGCTATTTATATTAAAATTAATAATATTGTAAACTGTTAAACGACAGAGCTGTTAATTAACACATGTCCGAGAAAGGGGCCATTTAGATAATGCTACCTGTGCCTACGGCGGCAGATGTTCTGTTTGGCCGGCCGTGGTGGTCATGCGGTTCTAGGCGCTCAGTCCGGAGCCGCGCGACTGCTACGGTCGCAGGTTCGAATCCTGCCTCGGGCATGGATGTGTGTGATGTCCTTAGGTTAGTTAGGTTTAAGTAGTTCTAAGTTCTAGGGGACTGGTGACCACAGATGTTAAGTCCCATAGTGCTCAGAGCCATTTGAACCATTTTTTGTTCTGTTTGGCGGTCCGCTACGCATATATATATATATATATATATATATATATATATATATATATATATATATATATATATATATACACAGGGCGTCCATTGATCGTGACCGGGCCAGATATCTCACGAAATAAGCATCAAACGAAGAAACTACAAAGAACCAAACTTTTCTAGCTTGAAGGGGGAAACCAGATGGGGCCCTGGTTGGCCCGCTAGATGGCGCTGCCATTGGTCAAAAGGATATCAACTGCGTTTTTTAAAATAGGAACCCCCATTTTTATTACATATACGTGTAGTACGTATAGAAATATAAATGTTTTAGTTGGACCACTTTTTTCACTTTGTGTTAGATGGCGCTTTAATGGCCACAAACGTGTAAGTACGAGGTATCACGTAACATTCCGCCAGTGTGGACTGTATTTGCTTCGTGATACATTACCCGTGTTAAAATCGACCGTTTACCAATTGTGGAAAAGGTCGATATCGTGTTGATGTATGGATATTGCGATCAAAATGCCCAACGGGCGTGAGCTATGTATGCTGCTCGGTATCCCGGACGACATCATCCAGGTGTCCGGACCGTTATTTAAGGAAGCAGGATGTGTTCAGCCACATGTGAAACGTCAACCACGACCTGCAACAAATGATGATGTCTAAGTAGTTGTTTTAGCTGCTGTCGCGGCTAATCCGTACATCATTAGCAGATAAACTGCGCGAGAATCGGGCATCTCGAAAACGTCGGTGTTGAGAGTGCTACATCAACATCGACTGCACCCGTACCATATTTCTATACACCAGGAATTGCATGGGGACGACTTTGAACGTCGTATACAGTTCTGCCACTGGGCACAAGAGAAATTACGGGACGATGACAGATTTTTTGCACGCTTTCTGTTTAGCGACGAAACGTCTTTCACCAAGAGCGGTAACGTAAACCGGCATAATATGCACTATTGGGCAACGGAAAATCCACGATGGCTGCCACAAGTGGAACATCAGCGACCTTGGCGGGTTAATGTACGGTGCGGTATTGTGGGAGGAAGGATAATTGGCCCACTTTCTATCGATGGCTATCTAAATGGTCCAATGTATGCCGATTTCCTACGTAATGTTCTACCGATGTTACTACAAGATGTTTCACTGCATGACAGAATGGCGATATATTTCCAACATGGTGGATGTCCGGCACACAGCTCGCGTGCGGTTGAAGCGGTATTGAATAGCATATTTCATGACAGGTGGATTGGTCGTCGAAGCACCATACCATGGCCCGCACGTTCACCGGATCTGACGTCCCCGGATTTATTTTTGTGCGGAATGCTGACGGATATTTGCTATCGTGATCCACCGACAACGCCTGACAACTTGCGTCAGCTCATTGTCAATGCATGTGCGAACATTACGGAAGGAGAACTACTAGCTGTTGAGTGAAATGTCGTTACACGTATTGCCAAATGCGTCGAGGTTGACGGACATCATTTTGAGCATTTAATGCATTACTGTGGTATTTACAGGTAATCACGCTGTAACAGCATGCGCTCTCAGAAATGATAAGTTCACAAAGGTACATGTATCACATTGGAACAACCGAAATAAAATGTTTAAACGTACCTACGTTCTGTATTTAAATGTAAGAAACCTACCTGTAACAAACTGTTCGTCTAAAATTGTGAGCCATGTGTTTGTGACTATTACAGCGCCATCTATCACAAAAGCGAAAAAAGTGGTTCAACTAAAACACTCATATTTCCTTACTTACTACACTAATATGTAATAAAAATGGGGGTTCCTACTTTAAAAAACGCTGTTGATATCCGTTTAAGCTATGGCAGCGCCATCTAGCGGGCCAACAATAGCGCCATCTAGTTTCCCCCTCCAAGCTAGACAAGTTTCGTTCTTTGCAGTTTTTTGTTTGGCACTTATTTCGTGAGATATTTGGCCCGGTCACTATCAATGGACCACCCTGTATACACTTCCACGATATATTATACTCTACAGGGCAGTTAACAGAAGCGTTTTCAGTAAAAGTAGGAAGTGAACTCGTGAGGTCAGTAGACCGGCCCCAATCGCTTAGATTTCACGCAAGTAATGCTGACAAAACAGCGTGGCAAGTGGCGAGGTTATTTTCCCCTTTAAAGGCGAGCAATTAACTGGTATTACATGTCAGGTCGATAGACCACTTTAATTGGAACTTCCCGTAGTTGTCGCTTCTGAACTGTTAATAGTGCTGTTTCCGAAAAGAATATTATTGTTACTATTAGGGATATTATTCTCTTTTGTTTGTGTTATTTTTTAAGGAATATATCAATCAGTTACAACTCAGAACTTTATCTATGGTCATATTTCCTGAGCCTGCAGATTAAATAGCAAGCAGGGATATTTTCTTTTACTGAGTACAAAGAGTAACTCGGACTTGCACACCGGAAATTGTGATCAGTATGTTTTCCATTGCTTTCTAACTGACCGCAGAAACAGTTTTCAGGCTCTTGTAAACAACGAAGATAAGTGTAAAGCAAGCACAGACAATATAAGCGTCTTTTCATGACGAAAATCAGTAACGTTCATTTTCATTATTTACTCATCCAGAGCCAGCGAACAGGAGAGCTTCTGTGAAGTTTTGAAGGTAGGAGAAAAGGTTCTGGTGGAAGTAAAGCCGTGAGGAGAGGTCCTGAGTCGCGCTTGGGCAGCTCAGTCGGTAGAATACTTGTTCGCGAAAGGCAAAGGCACCTAGTTCGAATCTCGGTCGGGCAAACAGTTTTAATGTGCTAGGAAGTTTCATATCAGCGCACACGCCGCTGCAAAGTGAACATTTCATTCCGGACCATCTCCCAGGCTCTGGCTAGGCCATGTCTCCGCAGTATCCTTTATTCCAGGAGGTCTAGTTCTTCAAGATTCGGAGGAAGACTTCTGTGAACTATCGAAGGTAGGAGATGATGTACTGTAGAGCTCTGAGGACGGGTTGTCAGTTGTGCTTGGTTAGGTCAATCGGTAGAGCAGTTATTCGCGAAAGGCAAAGGTCCCGGGTCCGGATCTCGGACCGGCATACAGTATTAATGTGGCACGAAGCTTCATATCAGCGCACCCTTGTTGCAGAGTGAAAATTTCATTCTGGATCAGTAGTGATGTTCTTTCTTTCATCTGACGAGAGACCAGGGTGGTGCAACGTTGTCAATGAAATCATCAGCACTAATGAGCGTCTCTTTGTGATCTATTTAAGTGACACTAACCTCTTGACACTGATCTCTGCAGTAAATGTACCCTTGTTGATACTGTGCGTTATCGGTAGTCGTGTGGAGATCGGATTATCAACTGAAGATCGGTGCGGAAGAAAACTGCTCAAATTACAAGTACTTCCGTAAACAATGTACTGACTAACATTTTCTTCAGACCAGAAGAAAGTTATTACCCTCATGTGAAAGAGAACGCCGTGCTTCTGCTAATGGGCGAATATACAAGCTATATTTTTAACAATTTTGGGGGTGATGAACATATTCAGTACAAAATATATATGGAAACTGAATTTGAAAAAAAAAAAATCATTATCGAACCACAATAAGAACTGTGGTAACATGCTCCGAATTCTCTTCAACAAAATTTGTACAGTTTACGGACGCATGGATTCCTCGTGTAGAGGTGATGGGTTGGGCCACTAACAATGTCGTGGAGAAGCCCCACTACTTCTGCGGCGCGTTTCCGGCCCCAACCTCCCCGCAAGTCACACATGAAAAATAGATCAGTAGTACATCAGATACAAGAATATGACATCAAAAGTTTTGTGTCTCTTACAAAGGAAGATCTTGAACTCCCGAAGGATGCTGTTAGAAGGCTGAAACTGGCGAAGCCGGCCGCTGTTGGCCGAGCGGTGCTAGGCGCTTCAGTCAGAAACCGCGCGACCGCTACAGTTGCAGGTTCGAATCCTACCTCGGGCATGGATGTGTGTGCTGTCCTTAGGTTAGTTAGGTTTAAGTAGTTCTAAGTTCTAGGGGACTGATGACCTGAGATGTTAAGTCCCATAGTGCTCAGAGCCATTTGAACCATTTTTGAACCAAACTGGCGAAAATGGCAAAGAAATGGAGGACCTTGCCATGTGGCTGTTCGCGAGTGCTCTTCTGTCCAAGTAATTTACCTTGGAGGAGACAGAGAACCATACATGAAGGATTTACCGAATGATTAAGTTGTGTTTCGGAAGTGATTAATAGGAACCTCAAGTCGCAGAAGAAGAAAATGTGCATGCTGAACTTCCACCAGTTAAAGGTGACAGTGAACCGTCTCGAATGGAGGACGTTGCCGGATTTGTGCTACTGTTAAAGACTGAATATCATTCCTCATTCTACGAATGCTGTAATTGATAACTGGAATTAGCTGTCACCTTATTTATGTCATTTTATTGTAAGCTAGCCATTTTTGTTACTTTTTTTAGTAAAAAAACTTGCAGGAGTCACCGATTTCAGTGGATACTGGTGGGGAAAGGTGGAAGAGTCGCAATAAAAGTAAAAAATTTAGAAACTAACACAAAGAGACATATTCTGAAATTAGCACAGAACAACGCATTCTTCACCAAGGGCAGCCTCCACTGATACAGATGCATTCGCAGAACGACATATAGAGAGATCATTGACCTATAACTACAAAAGTTTAACTGGTGGACAATTTCTAAGAGAGAATACTGAAGTATGAGAACTAGATTTCGGCACCGAAATTGTGGTGGCAGACTTCGTGAATCTCTTTGCATGGCTGGCGCTGTAATATCGCTAAATTCTCGGTGCCCCCGAACGACGGAAACAGCAATCGCAACCGGGCATCATTACTAGACTGTGCCCAATGTAACGAACACGGCTGAGCGTACCTATCGGCAAGAGGCGGTCGCGGGTGAGACGGGAGTTGGTAGACCTCCCAAGAATATCTTAGTACATCCATATTTAAATTGGATGAAGGTGGGACACAGCTAGCATAATTTTTGTTAAAAATAAAACTCCTTCAGCTGTACTTAAGTTTTTATATTTATTTGGCTACTAATTTCGATGTTGCGTCAGCGCCATTTTCAGGCCCGCACACTTTGATGAAATCAATAGTGTGTGGCTCAGTACTAGAAGTCCATGGTGAGACCAACACGTGCTGCACATGGTTGGTGGGCAGTAACTCAAGAATATGTTCCAAAACGGGCTGGAGTGGTGACGTCAGGGGTTTTGTTAGCTGGTCAGCACTTCCCACTTGTGTACCTACGGCTGAGAAAAGTAGTTCTGGTGCCAACTTGTCGGGTGATCAAGCTACTAGCTGTCGCCTGCTGGGCCACAGTACTCTCTTTTCCTTTTTGCAGAATAGGTTTCCTAACCTGGCGCAGCTTAAGCCACTGGGACGGCGGGTTTTTCTTTGTTCTTGCGCGTCTCACAACCAAGAAGTCGCTCCGTCTAAACTTGATTCTTTTTAGCTGCCACTGCCATACTGAACAATGTGTTAACTCTTGTTCATTCTCTGCTTATCTAGAAGATGAGACTACACAAGCATCGATCAGCCAAAATCACAATACAGTGCAACAGGCTGGAAGAAAGCAACTACAAGCACTTGAATCAGGACCTTTCCGAGGACAACTGTGCGGTGTTCTTGCGCTGACTCAAAGCCTTTCGAAGACAGCATCGTCAACTGACGTGACTGAAGACATGACACTTACATAGGCAATTCGTGAAAGTGTTGATGTACAATGTGCAGCGCTTCAGGTTTTGTTTCATTTCGCTTTGATGCGTCTGGAATTAAAAGATTAACTGGACTGTGTCATCTCCAGGGAAAACCCGAATGAGCGAAACTTGATTATCTGACTGGAATCACAACTGTACCATCTGCAAGTCAAAGCTAACAAAGAGAACGCCAAGCATCCTAACAACATCTGCTTCCTTGGCATTAGTCCAGCTACAGTTTTTCTGTATCTGCTACAGACTTCAAGCAACAACCCACTTCTCGAGTGCAGAGGTGGACACACTTATCACGAAAAAGGGACTGCTAAAATTTCCAGGTCTGGTGCTGATACTGTCAAAAATATGCTGCATACGCTATGAAATCCAAGCAGTACCTCTGGACCCTACCATCACAACCTTGTAGCTGTGTATAGGGAGACGTAGATCACACGAAAACCTCTGAACTGACATTGAAATGGTGTTACAATCTGCGCCGGTCGGAGTGGCCGAGCGGTTAAAGGCGCTACAGTCTGGAACCGCACGACCGCTACAGTCCCAGGTTCGAATCCTACCTCGGGCATGGATGTTTGTGATGTCCTTAGGTTAGTTAGGTTTAACTAGTTCTACGTTCTAGGGGACTTATGACCACAGCAGTTGAGTCCCATAGTGCTCAGAGCCATTTCAACCTTTTTTTTTTTTTTTTTACAATCTGCCACTAAACTCTTCACACATGGATTTTCTCGAGATTACCACCCTTTTGGAATATGATGCCACAAAGACGGTCACACTTGAGTGGGTGCAGGTGGCTTCGGGCGAAAGGTGTACAGTACTTGGACCCTCGGTTATTTGTTGCATTTATCTGATTCTGACACATGTGTTGCTATTTATGTGATGCTTCTGATACTATTAATAAAAATAACTAGATACCATGTCATTACTGTACCAAACAACGACAAATTCATTTCATGAGTAATCCCATTATTACCTAATGACCTAACCGACCAATTAAGCATTTCGCAGCTATTAAATAAGTTTTTCCTCTTACTTTGTGGAGACAGTGTTTTCAATGAAGTCATTAATTCCACAGTTACATGCATATATAAAATTGTAATTATCAGTATTCGCACTTTCGATTAAATTAGCTTGAACACACATGTATAAATCGTGTATAGAAAGAAACACGAATTTAATTACTAAAATTACGTATCTTACACAAATTTGTGAACTTTTCTGACAGATAGTTTATAACTAAATGCAGAATCAAGAAAATGAAATAAAACCGTTGTGTGGGAGAGAACAACGCCAGCAGATAATTTCCATCATTAAAACTGAATTTTGTTAACATCTAGTTTTCTTATGAAACTGAGTTTCTACTAAACTACATTAATGACACTTGTTCCGACATTTTAGAGTGAAATGCAGTACTTTGGTATAACCCATAACACTGGACAGTAACTATTAATATTTGGTGTTTTACAAATTGAAGTCGATGGATTGACTATTATGATAACCTTACTCAAAATAAAACTGTAAGAACCGAAACTAGTAGACTTTAAAACTAATTCAGATTCATTGTTCAGATAACCCTGCCTGACTTGCCGTAGAATTGTTAGTTCCGGGGTTTGGTGTGATGGATGTAGTAGTTTTTTTCACTGGGGGGACTGCAGTGGCGTGGGTGTTGGGAAAGTGGATCAGGCTCATCAGTGGTTATGTAGGATTTGCAGCAGAGATAGGAAGATAGTGGAACAGGAGGGGAAAATTGCTGCCCTTCAGGCTGAGCTAGATCAGGCTAGGGAAGATCTGGACAGGTTAAGGAGGGAGAAGGGCAAAGAGAGGTGGGAAGTGGCAACAGGTAGCAGAAGGAACAGGCCTAGAACTAAGTCTGACAGTTTTTTGGTGAATGTCAAAAATAAGTTTGACCTGTTGCTTCAGTTAGAAACTGATGAGCCTCAAGCAGAGGTAGGTGTAGACAGGACACAACAAACTTTCAATAGGAAATTGAAAAAGAATGTAGGAAAGTCATCGAAAAGGAAGAAAGTTTTGTTGTTAGGCAGTTCTCATGCCAGAGGTGTAGGCCAACTTCTGCAGGAGGAATTAGGACCAGAATACCAGGTCACAAATTTTTTCAAACCAAGTGCTAGTCTGGATCAGGTGACAGAGGATTTAGGTTCACTCTGTAAAGGATTTACCAGGGAAGACACGGTGGTTATTGTGGGAGGGCCAGGGAACAGCATCGACAGAGATCCTGGGTACAGTATAGAGTGTGACCTGGTAAAGATTGCGTCGGCATCGAGACACACCAATGTTGAATTTGTATCTGTCCTGAGACGCCATGACCGGCCTCATTTGAACTCTTCTGTTGGGAGAGTTAATTTGGAGTTGGAACAGCTGCTTGGGTCGGGTGCGGGGGCTCATATTGGTGTGGTTTCTGTTGATTATCTCAGTAGGTGGGACTATACCAGGCACGGCCTACATCTCAACAGGAAAGGGAAGGGGAAACTGGCTGGGGTAATAGCAGCAAATTTAAGGGGGGGAGGCACTGCCATGAATGGTAAAATACCAGTGGTTACAGGTGTTGGAGCAGCACTTTTTTTAGGATAGGTGAGACAGAAAGATGTCAAGTTCTACGAGAGGTCAGGATTGAAACAAATCTTCAGTTTAGGAAAGAAATTAAACAGCACAATTCTAGCACATTTGATCACCAATCACAGCTATCAATTATAAATTTTCACCAATCACCAGAAATTTTATCTCCACCAAGTTGTATCTCAGTCCTAGGTAATTGCATTGATGAATTAAAGTCACCCAACCCAGTTGACATAATCTGCCTCTCTGAACACCATGTGACCACTGGTATAGGAACTAGGTCTAAGCACAATGAGAAACTCAGACAGGAGAGTACTGCAAATGTTGGAATAAGGAAAGGTTCTCATAAAAGTATAATTAAAAATAATGTAAGTATATTTCATCAAAATATTGGGAGTTTAAAGAATAAAGTAGATGAGCTTCTGGTTTGTTTAGAAGATTTGGAAGCTGAGAATGAAATAGATATACTATGCCTGTCTGAGCATCACATTGTTACTGATATGGATAAGGTAAATGTAAGTGGATATAAGCTCTCTGCACATGTAATGAGAGAAAATATGGAGAAAGGAGGAGTTGCCATATATGTCAAAAGTTATCATTATGCAAAAAGTATAGAAACAAAAAAGTTTTGTGTAGAGAAACATATAGAAGCATGTGCCTGTGAGCTTAAATTAAATAAATTAAATAAAGGCACATTTATAATTGTAACTGTATATAGGTCCCCATTAGGAAATTTTCATCTATTTCTGAAAAATTTGGACTCCTTGTTGTGCTATCTGTCAGACAGGGGGAAGCAAATTATTATTTGTGGGGACTTCAATGTAGATTCTCTGAAAGAGGGTAATAGGAAAAATGACCTTGAAGTATTACTCGGTTCTTTCAATTTGACACCCGTTATTGATTTCCCTACTCGGGTGGTAAAGGATAGCAGCTCACTGATAGATAACTTCTTTATAGACCAAGATAAGTTTAACCAGATAAATGCTCAGCCTGTTGAGAATAGTCTTTCTGATCATGGCACACAGCTAGTTACAATATATGACATAGCTCCATTCAGCAATACTGAACAGTCCTCCAAAGTAGTATGTTCGGTCAACGATTTAACAATTGCAAATTTCAGGGAAAGCCTACAGCAATTAGACTGGGATGAGGTGTACTGAGAACCTGATGCCAATTTAAAATATAATTTATTTCATGACATTTTTGTAAATGCATTTGAAAACTGCTTCCCCAAGATAATAGTTAAATATACTCGTAAGAAACCTTGTAACAAACCATGGCTTACTAAGGGTATAAAAATATCTTGTAACCGGAAAAGGGAAATGTATCTGACAGCAAGAAAGAGTAGTGACCCAGAAACTATCAAAAATTATAAAAACTACTGTGTTATATTAAGAAAAGTTATTAAAAAATCCAGGAGTATGTGTATCATGTCTGAAATCAGCAACTCTGATAATAAAATTAAAACAATTTGGAATATTATTAAAAGAGAAACAGGTCAGCCAAGAGCAGAGGAAGACAGTATTATTATCAAACTGAATGAAAACTTTATGAACAAAAAGTTAGAAGTTGAAAATATTTTTAATAATCATTTTCTAAATGTTGTGGATATAGTAGGATCCAGGTGTTCACTAGAAGATGCTAGGCTGTTAATGGAAGAGGCCATTCCTATGCAATTTGATACAATTGAAATCTCACCCACTTCTCCTGAAATTAGGAAAATAATAAACTTGCTTAAAAGCAAAAACTCACATGGAATTGATGACATTTCCAGCAAAATACTAAAAGCTTGTTCTCAACAGATAAGTAAGATTCTCAGCCACCTGTGTAATAGCTCTCTGGAACAGGGCATTTTGCCTGATAGACTGAAATATGCTATTGTTATACCTTTGCATAAAAAGGGGGATAGATTTGATGTCAACAATTACCGTCCAATCTCCCTTCTAACAGTTTTATCCAAAATTTTTGAGAAAGTAATGTATTCAAGAGTAGCTTCACATATCTGTAAAAATGAGGTACTAACAAAATGTCAGTTTGGTTTCCAGAAAGGTTTTTCAACAGAAAATGCCATATATGCTTTCACCAGTCAAATTTTGAATGATCTGAATAACCGAACACCACCCATTGGGATTTTTTGTGATCTCTCAAAGGCTTCTGATTGTGTAAATCATGAAATTCTGCTAGACAAGCTCAAGTATTGTGGCATGAGTGGGACAGTGCACAAATGGCTTAATTCGTACCTAACTGGAAGAGTGCAGAAAGTTGAAATAAGTAGTTCTCGTAACATGCAAAGATCAGCACATTCCTCAAACTGGAGAACTATCAAGCATGGGGTTCCACAAGGGTCAGTCTTGGGTCCTTTGTTGTTCTTATTATATATTAATGACTTGCCATTCTATATTCATGAAGAGGCAAAGTTAGTTCTCTTTGCTGATGAAACAAGTATAGTAATCACACCTGACAAACAAGAATTAACTGATGAAATTGTCAATACTGTCTTTCAGAAAATTACTAAGTGGTTCCTTGTAAACGGACTCTCACTGAATTTTGATAAGACACAGTACATACAGTTCCGTACAGTGAATGGTATGACGCCATTAATAAATATAGACCTTAATCAGAAGCATATAGCTAAGGTAGAACATTCCAAATTTTTAGGTGTGTCCATTGATGAGAGATTAAATTGGAAGAAACACATTGATGATCTGCTGAAACGTTTGAGTTCAGCTACTTATGCAATAAGGATCATTGCAAATTTTGGTGATAAACATCTTAGTAAATTAGCTTACTACGCCTATTTTCACTCATTGCTTTCATATGGCATCATATTTTGGGGGAATTCATCACTGAGGAATAAAGTATTTATTGCACAAAAGCGTGTAATCAGAATAATAGCTGGAGTCCACCCAAGATCATCCTGCAGACATTTATTTAAGGATCTAGGGATATTCACAGTAGCTTCTCAGTATATATACTCTCTTATGAAATTTGTTATTAACAACCAAACCCAATTCAAAAGTAATAGCAGTGTGCATAACTACAATACTAGGAGAAAGGATGATCTTCACTATTCAAGATTAAATCTAACTTTGGCACAGAAAGGGGTGAATTATACTGGCACTAAAGTCTTTGGTCACTTACCAAATAGTATCAAACGTCTGACAGATAACCAACAAGTATTTAAGAAGAAATTAAAAGAATTTCTGAATGACAACTCCTTCTACTCCATAGAGGAATTTTTAGATATAAATTAAGAAAAAAAATATTTAAAAAATAAAAAAAATTAAAAAGAAAAAAGAAAAACAAAGAACACAAAAAATGAAGTTGTTATATTAACTTGAGTATGTTGTTAAATTAACCTAATTATGTCATGTATTAGAAAATTCGACTCGTTCCACATCATTACGAAATATCGTATTCATGATCCATGGAACTAGTATTAATCTAATCTAATCTAATCTAATCTAGCTAAGAAATAATGTCAAGTGACAGGATATAAATGTAAACAGAAAAATTATTTGATGATACGAAATCCGTGTCCTTTACTATGACGAGCTATTTAGGCGAGATCTGTGGTTAGCCACATGCAGTCGTGGACTAATGAACCAATCTGCGAATGTCGCAGGTTAATTTTGAATTCTAATTAGTCATCAGTTGTGCAGTGGTGCAGGTTTGTAATCTAATAACCACGGAAAAGATGAAGAAAATCTGTTGGAATTATTTGTGTGACGTAGAAGGGAAACCTAATCTGGTTTTGACTATTCGAGTACTGAAAAAAAAAAAAATAACGGCGGAGTGTTATGTGGATGAAGAAAATTCGACAATGAACAATTCATGGAAGAAGAAAAAAACAACGTAAGTTAATTCATCATTTGAATTGAGTTGCATTTTCATTATAGCTCCCATTTTGCAATGATTTTTGTGCAAGGTGCATATAATATCAGAACATGTGAAATGATTCGTTAAAGTAACTTGTTACACTGAACTAAATTTATTAATTTCAAATTGTACTCATGAAATTGGAAGTGTAGCGTGTGAATTAAAACACGTAGCATTGATACATCGTTGCGATTACAAATAATTTAAATTTTCCCATACTGTGTACCGCTATGTGTACACAACTACTTCTTTATATGTGTTGCTTATTTATAATTTTGGGCCCAAAAACGAGTTGCAAACTTATAAAGACTTCTTTTCAAAAATTTTGAATAAATTTTTTTAAATGCATTTCATGACTGCATGTTGCTGAGACTAACAGCGAATATGTTCGTTACACTTCTCACCAGCTCATCAATGAGCTCACGTCGGTATGGTGTCTCTGGATTTGTTTTACGGTTACAGTCAGATTGAAATTAAATGGTTTCAACTTTAAATGTGTTTACTGTTTTCAGTTGATTGAAGTAAATATCTTTCTTCCTCATTTGATTGGTATCTCACTTCATTCTTAGAAATACCAAATATTATTTAGGTAGATGTCTTGGCGAATTACTTTAAAACCATATGTATTCCTTGAGACCATGTGTACTACTTACAATATACATGCTTCTTCCAATACAGAGGTTCAAATTGTAAAATATCCATAAAAATTCATCATGAAATAAACTTCGTTTGTTGTGAATCATAAAAGGTGCAAAATTGAGTTGTTATTTTGCACCTTTGAATCATAATTATTTTCTTTATTGACACAAAAAGTTGCGTCGTACAATATTATGGAAACACCGCAAGAAATGAATGCTAGGTCATAAATACGGATGTTAGACAGGTCTGCAGCTGGCGCTGCTGTATTTCATCACGAACGGCATCCGTGGAATGTCCCCAACACATTGAAATGGGGTAATATTGTGTAGAAAGTAAATAATTGTTATTGTCAAACTATAAATTTAAGAAACTGGAGAGCCTGTACGGAGAATAACAGTATACGTCAGTTAGGAAAAGTTTCCATGTACAAAAATCGGGTTTCTAAGTCGTCTTTGAAAGCGTCTTCTTTGTGAGCCTTCTTTGTGAAATCATAAAGGGTACTTGTTAGTGATCAGAAATTGACTCGACTTATAGCTGGTTAATTACATACAGGAAGCAGCAGATCACATAGAACATAGCTGAGGGAACTGCTAAAATTGAATATAGCTGTTGGACGGAGTTAATTGTTCCTCTCAGTGTATGTAACGAAGTTAAAATATTAATTATGCAAAGTTTACATTTCGGAGACAAATTCATTTCACGTTTGAATTCACGTTAACTGCTAAAAAGCTGCTACTTAATTGTTACTTAGTGCTGGTTCGTCATGTATTTACTTTCTGTGTATGTTTCATATAAACGTTTTTTACTATTGTGTGTGTTACATGTTAACATCGTGTGTGAATATACATGCCGATAGTCTGAATTACTCGAATTAATATATCTCATTTGTATTATTTGTTCCCAACCCGCAGCCGTCTCGAAGTTAGAATGAATTTGTTAGCACAGGTAGCAACTCAATCACTCATCACATTGTAATTTCAGTGTATTATGTCAAGTGTAGTAGCTTATTCACAGGATGTTAATTTTAACTGAAGACATTGGAATATCTCGAAAACTAGACATCAGATCAAAAAAGTTAAAATTCCAATCTGTTTGTCTCGGAGGGGGACATCCAATGATACCACACTTGACCCTCCACTCCACCACGGGCGTGGGTGGACGGGGCAGGGCCACTTTCAATCTTCAATGGTTACCCCCGTTTTTTATTGCAGATCACGATTCTGCGATAAAATCTGCATACGTTTTGTCTGCAGCATTTTCTTCGTTTCTCCACAGACGGCGCTGTTATCGGAGGAATAGAAATCGTTACTCAATCATACGTTACTACATGCTTATCAGTAGCCCTTAAATATCCAATCGCACGAGGGACCCACCTCCATGCTGCGAGGTTAGGACAGGCCATTGTTTCATAACTTAGAATTGGAAACCCCATCAACAACGCTGTATATCGAACAGGGGACTACCCGATGCGCCACCGTGCCTGTGGCTCGAGTTAAACGCTGCTCTACTTTTCCAATCAGAGTATGTGTTCAAACGTAGTACCACAAACTTCGATACAGCTAGTGATTCGCTTTTCAAATGACCGTACGCGAGACAGAAACGTATCTGCAGGAATGTTAACACAAGCGTTTCTGATGCTGTGGACCGCTTCTTCACAGCCCGTTGGCACTTGCTGGTACACCTTCTCTTTCAAAAATACCCACAGAAAGAAATCCAGCGACGTCAAATCCGGCAACCTAGCAGGCCAATTAATAAGGCCACCTTTGCCGATCCACCGACCAGTGTAAACACCGTCTAATACCTCCCATGCTTCAGTCGCGTAATGCGCTGGGCAACCGTCAGGCTGTAAACACACAAGTTGTCGAGATCCAGGTCAACATCCTGCAGTAGTACCGGTAGTTCCTGTCCAGAAACGACAGACATTTGAGTCCGTTCAACCCGCCGTCGATAAAATACGGACCAGTGAATTTGTTCCCCATGATGCCACACCGTACAGACCAAGGACGGTCGGTCAACCTGCCGTAACCAGTGGGGATTGTCAATACTGCAGTAATGCGTGCTGTGCCCGTTAACGCTACCACGCCTCGAGAATGTAAACTCATCAGAAATTAGTACCTTGGCAAAGAATGTGGGGGTTGTTTGCATTTGTTGACGTGTCCATTCACAAAACACTATCCGGTTATGGAAACGGGCGCCGTGAATTTCTTGATGCACTGACACGTGGTATAGAGGATACTTATGAAGCTACGCTACCATCAGACATAATCCTTGTAAAAGAACAAATGAGACCGAGCTTTCTCTGGAAATCGCTCTGCACACAAGCCAACAGCAGCCTTAACATTTGTCCTACATTCTCCACAAATCAGTATCATTTCAATTTTCCCTTCTGCGGTTACCACATTTTTCGTCCATTTGCATGTTTGCTCACCAAATAGTAGGTAGGTGTGCAGTCAATAAGCTGAGCGCAAGTATATTCATGGTTAGAGCCGCTACCTGCTCTACCTCAGCAGCATATGTGAGCTCTGCCTGTTGCGCTATGTCGTAGGTTGCTACACGTCCCTGGTGGCGCGTCGAGTTGTATTCGGAAGAATACAAGGTTGCGAATGACGTTTCTAATCAGAAGTTATGAAATACTGGACTGTCGTAACCTAGTTCCATTGAGTAGCATGCCTATTCCTTCCATTTCGCGCAGTCTATGGCGAAACGAGAGAAATGCTTCAGGCAAAATGTATGTAGATTTTACCGTAGAATCGTAAACTGAAATAAAAAAGGGGGTTCTCATTTAAGATTTCAAAGTTGCCCGCAGTAACCCACGCTCAGGGTGGGGTGGCATACCGACTGTGGTATCGTTGGAGGTCCCCTTCCCAGACAAACAAATTGAAATTGTAACTTTTTTTGATCCGATGTGTAGTCTTAGAGATATTTCAATGTCCTCAGTTAAAACGAACATCCTGTGTATCATCTCGTAGTTAGGCGTATACTGTAACATTGGTTATCGAGCACCTACTACATGCGATCGTTCCCGTTTCAGTCCAATGTCTAATGGTTAGATGAATCTCATTCCTCATTAGAAAAGGACTAATTAAGTCGAATGAAGCTGTACCATCGCTACCTCCACTGTCGTTACCTGAAATTGTTACTGTTCTACAGAAAGAATGATAAGGATTCCCTTGAAAACCATACAGGACCTGTCTACGTCCATTTTGAGACGAAGGTCTTTTGAATGCCAGCACGTTTCCCGCATAGTATTAGGCATGGTAATTGTGGTGTCACCGCCAGACACCACACTTGCTAGGTGGTAGCTTTAATTCGGCCGCGGTCCATTAGTACATGTCGGACCCGCGTGTCGCCACTGTGTGATCGCAGACCGAGCGCCACCACAAGGCAGGTCTCGAGAGACGGACTAGCACTCGCCCCAGTTGTACGGACGACTTTGCTAGCGACTACACTGACGAAGCCTCGCTCCTTTGCCGAGCAGATAGAATAGCCTTCAGCTAAGTCCATGGCTACGACCTAGCAAGGCGCCATTAGCCTTACATAGCAATTGATAGTTATCGTATGAAGCATGTCTCATCAAGAACGATGTATACAACAAGGATGGATTAAAGTTAAGTATTCCAAAAGCTACGTACTTTTCTTTACAGCATTCATTACGTATCCTGTTTCAGACCTCATGCCATCCTTCGTGTGTTTATAGCGTGCATTGCGGTCCCCTCAAATCACACTGTGTTGGCACTTCTGTCGACACATCAGTAATGTGTAGAGTTTTTGGTATTCACTTATTTTTATCCATCCCCTATAGAGTAAAATATATCGTGGAGGTGTATATACCCACAGTGGTACAGCCCAAATTAGGTACTGGCAGCATTGAAACTGTGAGGACGGGTCGTGAATCGTGCTTGGTTAACTCTGATGGTAGAGCACTTGCCCGCGAAAGGCAAAGGTCCCGAGTTCGAGTCACGGTCAGGCACACAGTTTTAATCTGTCAGAATGTTTCATATCAGTGCACACTCCACTGCAGAGTGAAAATCTCATTCTGGAAACATGCCCCAGGCTGTGCCTAAGCCATGCCTCCGCAATGTCCTTTCTTCCTGGAGTGCTAGTTCTGCAAGGTTCGCAGGAGAGGTTCTGTAAAGTTTGGAAAGTAGGAGACGAGGTACTGGCAGAAGTAAAGCTCTGAGGCCGGGTCGTGTGTCGCGCTTGGCTGTCTCAAACATACAAGTGAGAAATAATTCCAAGACAGTGTGGCGTAACATTAGATTTAGAAATAATTTCGAACCGGCACCGATACCAAACATTATCAATCATCTATAGTAATTATGAAATGTAATGAACCCATAAATTGGACATTAAATGGTGGGCACGGGACATAAATGTGCGGAAAGCACGAGTGGCCAGCTTCCCCCTTGAAAGCCGCTAATGAGTGCGTGTCAACACAGTGAAAGACGCTGCCGACGAGGAGGGCTGCCTACGCCCCAGGGGCAGAGCTCGGTCGTTATAACAATGCACCGGTGGCGCCCATGTTGGGGTGGAGATAGGGTGTAGTTTGGGGGAGGGTGGGGGGGGGGGTGGCTGGCAGCGCACAGTATCGGATTTCAATTACGGGGCGACACGCCGGCCCGAGCTGGCCGTGCCGGCAGGAGTGGGCTGGGCGAACGGCCGCCATACGGCTGTAGTCACTGGGCCAGCTTGGCTTGGCGTCCGGCAGCCCGCTTCTCTGCGATGCAGAGAGGATTGCAGGTGGTTGTCCACTTCATTACACGACAAATCACGAGCTCCTGATTGGAAATTAAGTGCCATAACAAAAACGCCGCTCTGTGTAGCAGCAGTAGTCAGCGATCTTGTATAATTACTTTGTGAACAAAACAGTCTGCAGGTTGTCTTCAACTTTTTGGGGCAAATTGAAACAGGTGATAGTGGGCCCACAACCGATTATATTGAGATAGGGAGCCAATAATCGGAAATGCAAAATTATTGTGTTGTGGACATACACAGCATACAATGCGCAGCTGATAGTAAAAGTTCAAAATCACAACCAACAGTCTCAATGCATGCACTTATGCTATATTCTCACAATGATCCCAGGTGTCTGTTGTATACTGGAACAGGCAGCAGGTGATAAAACAGTGTACACCCCTGGCCACCAGACATATATTCTGTATACTGCTTAGCTCCAAAAAAAGAAAAAAAAATGTTCAAATGTGTGTGAAATCTTATGGGACTTAACTGCTACGGTCATCAGTCCCTAACCTTACACATCACTTCACCTAAATTAAGGACAAACACACACACCTATGCCCAACGGAGAACTCGAAACTCCGCCTGGATCAGTCGCACAGTCCATGGGTGCAGCGCCCACGACCGCTCGGCTAATCCCGCGCGGCTGCTTATCTCATGGCAAGTATGTCATGTGACGACCACAAGTGTTGCACCAGCACATTAACCTCTGCTGCATAGGCAACATCCTAATTGGAAGAAGTTGGTCTCTTGGACACCAACTTATGAGGGACAGAATCATTCACACCACAGAAATCCATCTGAGGGTCCCACCAAAGACATGTCCAAATATTAGACACCAAGGAGATGGTGTTGTGTCATGTGGCCAACCGCCTAGCAATAAGCACTTGTCGAATTACCCATGAAACACACACTTCGAAGGACACAACGTGGAGAGTATTCGTGGAACAGGTGTTACATCCAAGTCATAAAGAACGCATGCAAGCATTAGGACCAACAGATATTGAGCTCCACATTCACTTCTGCCAATGAATTGTCCATCGCCCGCATCTCGTGGTCGTGCGGTAGCGTTCTCGCTTCCCACGCCCGGGTTCCCGGGTTCGATTCCCGGCGGGGTCAGGGATTTTCTCTGCCTCGTGATGGCTGGGTGTTGTGTGATGTCCTTAGGTTAGTTAGGTTTAAGTAGTTCTAAGTTCTAGGGGACTGATGACCATAGATGTTAAGTCCCATAGTGCTCAGAGCCATTTGAACCATTTTTGAATTGTCCATCACAGCCGGCCGGAGTGGCCGAGCGGTTCTAGGCGCAACCGTGCGGCCGCTACGGTCGTAGGTTCGCTCCTGCCTCGGGCATGGATGTGGGTGATGTGTTCAGTTACAACTATGCAGATAAATATCAGATAGTAAATTACATGATCTAATTACAGGAAGATTATTAGGGGCAGAGAAAAAACAACTAAGACACTGATGTAGGTACACATTAAGGTACCAATGACCACAATATCTGCACTTATGGTCCGAACAGCCGGCCGGTGTGGCCGAGTGGTTCTAGGCGCTTCAGTCTGGAACCATGCGACCGCTACAGTCGCAGTTTCGAATCCTGTCTTGGGCATGGATGTGTGTGAAGTCCTTAGGATAGTTAGGTTTAAGTAGTTCTAAGTTCTAGGGGACTGATGACCTCAGATGTTAAGTCCCATAGTGCTCTAAGCCATTTGAACCATTTTTTTTGCTCCGAACACCCTGTATATTTGTTACTTTTGTTTTTGTTTGGAAAATAATAATAATGAAATGAACAACAGATTTAAAAAAACAATTGAAGGTTTCTTTAGTGCGAGAGAAGAAAGAAAGCGACAGTTTGGGAATATATTGGTGACACAAAGTTGTGAGTAATAAGTTCACTATAGCTCATTGGCTTTATCAAACTCCGTGTCTATGTGAATTACATTTAAAATGCTAGCAACTAAGTGGTTACAGTAGTAAATGTCCAATTTATTTAAAAATATACAATAGACACTGGTGTCCAATAGTCAAGGATGAAAGTAATTTCCACATTCCCAACCATGGAAAATGAATTCAGGGTCGAACGCACCCATGAAAAAACAAGTTTGTGGTAGATGTACTGTGTCACAATAAAATTGACCAGTGAGTGTATCGTGTTCAAAAATTTGGAGGTAAATACCTCCATGCAACAGTATGCGTCCCCTGACTATTACATATGGACCACCAAAACGATTATTTTCTACACTGCTGGACATACCATCGTATAGTGACAGGTGGGAACACATAATGCATCCAAGAGCATTGCCAAACATGATCGTTTTGTTGTTTACGTTCTATCACGGGGAGCCTCAATGTTACTTGGCTGTACTGACCTCTAGATCTCTGAACATGGTAGACTCGACTGGTGTGACAGTGTACATCTTCCCTATATGCATCTTTTCACATGTGCCTTTCGACCTTCAGTTCATTTTTAAAGATAAATGTAAATGTTGTGTGACTAAGACCTCCCGTCGGGTGGACCGTTCGCCTGGTGCAAGTCTATCTATTTGACACCTCTTCGGCGGCTTGCGTGTCGATGGGGATGAAATGATGATGATGATAACGACAACACAACACCAGTTCCTGAGCGGAGAAAATCTCCGACCGTGCCGGGATTCGAACCCAGGCCCTTAGGACTGACACTCTGTCGCGCTGACTACTCAGCTACCTGTGCCAGGGCGGACATTTTTAAAGATCACAATACAAGACCATAAAAATGATTTTAAGATGAAAAAACATGTGAAGAGATGCACTTGGTGAAGATGCGCAGTGTCACATCAGCTGAGTCTACCATGTTCGGAGATTTAGAGTTCAGTACACCCGTTAATGGATCGCAATGTAGGACCAGACTTCGCACCCATGGTCTAGAGATCCCAGGATCAAAGCCCACTACTGCTTAAATTTTTATTAATAACCAGCATCGGTGGCCAGAGACTTAAGCCATAACAAATCATCCTTATCCTGCCATCGTCCTTGTCAAATAGGGTGGAGGAGCAGACAGAGGTTCAGGGCACTCTCTTGCCCTTGGGGCGGGAAACAGCCCATGAAGGCAGAAGAATCAGCGGTGATCAAAGGCATGAGGATGCAGAAAGCAATGCAAACAACTGCATTAAAGACACAGGACATGTGGTGTGTAACTGAAAAAGTGTCATGATGATCCACCCACTGGCAGAGGATTCCGGAATAGTCCCCCATTCGGATCTCCAGGAGGGGACTGCCGAGGGGGAGGTGGCCGTCAGTAAAGACTGTATAACCAACGAAACGATAAAGTTCTACAAGTCAGGACGTGGAATGTCAGAAATATGAACGTAGTAGGGAAGCTAGAAAATCTCAAAGAGGAAATGCAAAGGCTCAATCTAGATGTAGTTGGAGTCAATCAAGTGAAATGGAAGGAAAACAACGATTCGTGGTCAGATGGGTATAGGGTAACATCAACGGCAGCAGAACATGATATACATGGATATGATTCGTTATCAATAGGAAAGTAGGGCAGAGAGTGCGTTACTGTGAACAGTTCAGTGATAGGGCGTTCTTCTCAGACTCGACGGCAAACACCGACAACGACAGCTCAGGTATACATGCCGCAAGCTGAAGATGAAGATATAGAGGAAGTATATGAGGATATAGAAAGAGTAATACAGTACCTAAAGGGAGATGAAAATCTAATAGTTATGGGGGACTGGAATGCAGTTGTAGGGGAAGGAATAGAAGAAAAGGTTACAGAAAAATATGAGCTTGGGACAAGGAATGAGAGAAGAGAAAGACTAATTGAGTTGTGTAATAAATTTCAGCTCGTAGTAGCGGATACTCTGTTCAAGATTCACAAGAGTAGAAGGTGTATTTGGTAAAGGCTTGGTGACAGGGGAAGATTTCAGTTGGATTAGATCGTGGTCAGACAGAGATTTCGGAATCAGATACTGGATTGTATTTCATACCCAGGAGCAAGTATAGACTCAGGTGACAATGTAGTAGTGATGAAGAGCAGGCTGAAGTTTAAGAGAAGAATCAGTACGCAAAGACGTGAGATATGAAACTACTAAAGAATGACGAGATACACTTGAAGTTCTCTAAGGCTATAGGCACAGCAATAAGAAATAGCTCAGTACTCAGTAAGTTGAAGGGGAATTGACATCTCTAAAAAGGCAATCACAGAACTTGGAATGAAAAACATAGGTATAAAGGAGAGAACTGCGAAGGAAACGTGTGTAAAAGAAAAAATACTGTAGTCGAACGACGAAAGAAGAAAGTACAAAACCATTCACGGAATTTCAGGAATACAGAAATACAAGTTGCCGAGGAAAGAAGTAATAGGAAGTGTAGGGAAACTAAGACGAAGTGCCTCTATGAAAAATGTGAAGAAATCGGAAAAGAAATAATTGTCAGAGGGACTGACTCGGCACACAGGAAAGTCAAAACAACCTTCGGTGAAATTAAAAGTGAGGGTGGTATCATTAAGGGCGCAACGGGAATACCACTGTTAAATGCAGAAGAGAAAGCGGATAGGTGGAAAGAGTACATTGAATGCCTCTATGAGAGGGAAGATTTATGTGATGTGATAGAAGAAGAAACAGGAGTCGATTTAGAAGAGATAAAGAATCCAGTACTAGAATCAGAATTTAAGAGAGCTTTGGAGGACATAAGACCAAATAAGGCAGAAGGAACAGATAACATTCCATCAGAGTTTGTAAAATCATTGGGAAAGTGACAACAAAACAACTATTCTCGTTGGTGTTTAGAATGTATGTGTCTGATGACATACCACGTTATTTTTGGAAAAATGTCATCAGCACAATTACGAAGACTGCACGAGCTGAAAAGTGCGAGAATTATCGCACAGTCAGCTTACCAGGTAGTGCTTCAAAGTTACTTACGAGAATAATATACAGACGAATGGGAAAGAAAATTCAGGATGTGTTAGATGACGATCAGTTTGGCCTTAGGAAAGGTGAAGGCACCAGAGCGGGAATTCCGAATTCGCGGTTGATAATGGAAGCAAGAGTAAAGAACAATCAAGAGATGTTCATAGGATTTGTCGACCTGTAGAAAGCCTTCGACAGTGTCAAATGGTGCAAGATGTTCGAAATTCTGAGAAAAATAGGGGTAAGTTTTAGGGAGGGACAGGTAATGTACAATATGTAGAAGAGCCAAGAGGGAATAAGTGGACGACCAAGAACGAAGTGGTCGGATTAAAAAGGGTGTAAATAAGTGATGTAGTGATCCGCCCGTACTGTTCAATCTGTACATCGAAGAAGCAATGATGGAAAATAAAATAAAAGTTCAGGAGTGGCATTAAAATTCCAGGTGAAAGGGTATCAATGATAAGATTTGCTGATGACATTGCTATCCTGAGTGAAAGTAAAAAAGAATTACATGATCTTCTTAATGTAATGAGCAACATAATGAGTACAGAATATGGGCTGGGAGTAAATAGAAAAAAACGAAAGTAATGAGGAGTAGCAGAAATAAAAACAGAAATAAACTTAACATCAGAATTGAAAGTGACGAAGTTAAGGAATTCTACTACCTAGGCAGCAAAATAACCATTGACAGATGGAGCAAGAAGGACATCAAAATCAATCACGGGTCAAAAGGGCATTCCTGGGCAAGAGAAGTCTACTAGTATCAAACATGGGCCTTAATTTGAGAAAAAAAAATTCTGAGGATGTACGTTTGGAGCACAGTATTAGACGATCGTGAAACATGGACTGTGGAAAAACCGGAACAGAAAAGAATCGAAGCATTTGAGACGTGGTGCTACAGACCAATGTTGAAAATTAGGTGGATTGATAAGGTAAAGAATCAGGAAGTTCTGCGCAGAATAGGAGAGGAAAGGAATATGTAGAAAAAACTGACAAGAAGGGAGAGGATAACAGGACATCTGTTCAGACACCAGGAAATGACTTGCATGGTATTAGGGGGAGGTGTGGAGGGAAAAAACTGTAGAGGAAGACAGAGATTGAAATGCATCCAGCAAATGATTGAGGACGTTGGTTGCAAGTGATACTCTAAGATGAAGAGGCTGGCAGATAGACGACTTTGAGGCGAACCGCATCAAGACAGTCTGAAGTCTCATGGCTCAAAGGAAATAATAAATAAGTGCAAGATTATATCAAGCAGCATAATCGGAGCATCTCTTGACGCGTTCGGATGTTCGACACATGGACTGACCTATCCGTTTTCCCAACTTTAGTCCCATCGCCAGCAACGGAGGATGCGTTGAGGACATGTGTTACAAAATGCCCGCACAAATGGACTGACCTATGCGTTTTCCGAACTACAGTCCTATCGGCAGCATTGGGCGATACATTGAGGACATGTGTTACAGTACTCCCACTAAAAGACCGTCTAGTCGATGTTAAGAATTTAGGACACAATGTTCCTTTGATGAAGAAGCGGACTGATGTCATACACCCATGAATTGGTCGTATGATTGATATATATTGCTAGGTGGCATGTTTCGCCTGCGCGAGCAAACTATTTGCTCCTTGACTTAGCGTTGCTCCATGGCGAGCGAAGAAAAGTAAGAAAATCGGAATGTGACGGGACTTTGTTGCGAGACAGGATAACGTGAGGACGTGTATGAATGGTGTGCAATGAAAGAGTCATTTTTAGCCGCCATATTGTATAATTTGTGTTTTTTGAGATTCATAAACGGTATGTATCGGTAATGTGGAGTTTAGTAACAGCCATAATAGAGTCTATTGCATGTCAATGGTAATTTTACGTATTTATTTTTGATCAAAAGATTCTGTGATGAACTGTAATGTACGACAAGCTTGTATAGGACATCGAACATTTGGTGGTCGATGTTCGCTGTAGAACCTGCTTCAATAACACGGTCGAAGGCATAGAGAAAGTTTTCTCTGCTAAAACGAACTCATTTCACTCGCAGACAGTCATCGAATAACTAAATGCAAATGGGAGTATTCGAGCAGATCCTATATAAGTTTTCTTTCTCTTACATTTCAAGAATTTTACAGGCAGCAGTCGGAGCCGGCAGCTGCTTCTACATCACGAGAGTAACTTGTCTACGTGTACGAAATTACGTAGGCTGTGGAGTAGTAGACGCGGCTCGGGATATTGTCCTTTACAGACATACCAACAGAGACACAACACACACTAGTTCAACAACAACGAGTTTAGTATTACCAGCTTGAATACATAAATTTCTTCTTTTTAGCAATAATATTTTAAGAATGGCTAAAATGTGACAGGACCTACAAGGGGTGAAACATAAGCGATGTCAAGTATTTCATGACAAAAAACAATACAAGATCATTCAGTGATATGTATCTTTGGTATGTAGTGTGATTTGTTGTGATAAATGTGTATTTTATATTATGTACATGTACTAATAACGTTTTTTGTATAATTTCATATACCACTGATAGAATCGTTCTATGTGAGCTACATCCGACATCAGACAGCCGCGACAACGCGGGTCCATCACATATGAACTTCAGCGGTTCTACTCTGCAGTAAAGGCAGGCACAAGAATGACATGCTGACTCATTGCACACATTAGTCTGATCTTTGTAGATAACGACTGGGTTAGGAATATCTGTAGGAACAGCATGTCCAACCACAACAAGTCCTGGCCTGTCCTGTGGCCACCATGCTGCTGAACAAGCATTGCCATCTGTGGTGATCACGCGCCGAATAAAGAACCATGTCCCGCCCTTTGTAATGTCCAGGTGACCACAGTGGCTTCAGTATAATCTTTGTCCTTGAATATAAGGGTATTTCCTGTTGACCTCATTCCGTATTTCTTTGTCACCTTTCTTTGTCACTGCAGCAGCTGCTTCTGTGTATGATCCTTGTTCAGTCAAGCCACATCATGCGAAAGTTACTTTCGTTCTCAAGTTCTGAACACTAGTGTAAAATAATCAGAGCATTTCCTCACAAAGCCATTTTCTGTATTCGTATTATGTAACTGCACTAAACAACTGCTGGTGCAACAGTAAGGAACTGTATACAAAACATAAAACTAAACTAACCTCTGCCCAAACAGGCCATGAAGGCCAAACGGTACCAACCGGCTGCCGCGTCATCCTCAAGGCACAGGCGTCTCTGGATGCGGATATGGAGAGGCATGTGGTCAGCTCACCTCTCTCCCAGCTGTGTGTCAGTTTACGAACCGGAGCATCTACTTCTCAATCATGTAACTCCTCAGTTTGCCTCACAAGGTCTGAGTGCACCCAAGTTGCCAATAGCGTTCTGCAGAGTGGATGGCCAGATACAAAACTTTAGAATATTATACTAATACATGGTGTCTGTTCTATGTCCAAAAGAACAGAAACCATGCGAAATCCGCAGCTGTGTGCATATTATGTAAATTGAAGATGGAGGGGGGGAGAAAGGAAAGAAAAGGGAATTAATGACATCAACTGCATCAGGACTTTACGCAGAATGAGTGAAAATCAGTGCCAGACCGGGGCTTGAAGTTGGGATCTCCTGGTTACTTAACAATAGCACCATCCGGGCACAGTGTTCATCGTAGATGCACGGAGTATCTCGGCTGACTCTCCAGTTCATTCACACTCCCACCTTGCGCCACCTCTTTACAGGTCCTGACCATGTCCTCCACGCTCGGTAATTCTAGACTCTCACTGTAGGTGGAACATAAATACGCATCCACAATGAAGGTTGTGGGTTTATTGTCCATTGAGGCGAATCAGTTTAGTGAAAGCGTGGTGTCTTTCCTTTTAGTCATATCCGAAACAACAGATACCATGCGAATACCGCTGCTGTGATACATATTACGTGAGTGGAAGGTGGATCAGAAAAGAGGAACGGAAAGATAAGGAACTAATGATATTAGCTGCATTGGGACTTTATGTGGAATAGCTGTGAGTGCATCTTTATACAGATGTCTGTAAGTCAAATCAAAACAGCTTCTGCCATCTAAATTTCCATATGTTATTTTATTGAACAACCAGTTTCAGCGCTACATTACACCTTCTCCAGTCCTCCTTGACCGACGTGCGGGAAGAACTCCACAGCTCTTCCAGTCAAAGTAGGGGTGAGCATTCACTGACTGGTATCTGTAGATTTCTTCTTAACACCGTTTACCTTTGATCATCACTTGTCAACTTTCATGCGTAATCAATGGTTATGGATGAAAATGTGTACGAGACCAGGACTCGAACCTAAGATCTCCTGGATACTAGACAGTTACGTTAGTAAGTGCTCCATCCAGACACAGTGGTGGTAAGGACTAAGGGACCAAACTGCTGAGGTCATTGGTCCCTAGGCTTATGAACTGCTTAATGTAACTGAAAACGAACTTACGCTAAGGACAACACGCACACCCATGAGCAAGGAGGACTCGAACGTCCGACAGGGGGAGCTGCGCGAACCGTGACAAGGCGCCCGAGACCGCACTGCTACCACGCGCGGCCCGGACACAGTGTTGTGTCAAATGTGCGGACTATCTCAGACCATTCCCTGGCTCTCACATTCACACCTAGCACCACCTGCCTACTGTCCCAGTTCATGTGCTCCAAATCCACTAATTTGTAGATTCCCACAGGGGGTCAAACTTTAATGTCAAAAGAACAGACATCACGCATTCATGTAGCGATTTGCCTTAATGTGCAACGAATCTGCAATCTTCAGTGCTTATGCACATTTACATTCGACCCCCAGTGGAAATTTCAATGTCAGCGAACATGGAGGACCCAGATAGGGCTGCAGAAAGGTGGCACCAGGTAGAAATGTGAATCAGTCAGGGAGCTTGCCTAGTTAGTATGCTCACGTGCAGTAAACGATGTTGCCGAGTGGTGCAGTGGATAACACACCTGTCAAGAAAGCAGGAGGTCCAAGGTTCCAGCACCAGCCTGGCATACATTTTCACTTGTCACCGCTGATTCCCCGCAAAGTCCTCACGCAGATAATGACATTATTTCCTTCCCATTCGTCCCTTCCACCTTCAGTTTAGATATTAAGGAGAATATTTGCTTATTATACCATTTACTTCGACATGAAGTTTGGTGTCGCCGCTCTGGCATTAGTTCTCTTGTAGCAGCTAATGGAGTCAGCTAACTGTACTACCTGATGTCCTTCACGTCTTACACCAGTACTGTGAGGATCTTTACGACGTGGATACATCTAGCGATTTTCCATTCGTCCTGGCTACTGAGACCTTAGGTACGCCACACACGCCTCAGCAGAACGCCGAATTCTTGGCAACCTTTCACCCAGATGTACACGATCTTATTGTTACTTCTCCTTCTCATAATAATCAGGTAAGGATGGGCTCACCAAGGAAATTTATGTGCGTTTTTCGCACCCCTTGTAAGTCAAATTTACCCCTATGTTGAACAAGCTGTTGAGGGGGAGTAGTTGGGCCCTCTCCATTCAAGGTGGGGAAACTCGTGTTGATACCCAAACACCCTGGTCGCAATACTGTTAATAATTTTGGTCCTCCCGCGTTACTGTGTGGATCATGTCACACTCTTAGAAAAACTCAGGTTTTATGGAACTGAAGACTATACACACAGCTGGTTTGAACCATACTTAATGAACAGAAAGCAAAACTTTGTGCTGAATAGCATATATAATGTTGGGAGGGTGGTAAATTCTAGTGAATGGGATCGCAAAGGTAGTCCCATGGGGTTCAATTTTAGGTCTTCTGCAGTTCCTTATTCATGTGAATGACGTCCCACTTAACGTTCAGCAAGCGGGACTAGTACTTTTTGCAGACGACATGAGTGTTATAATAAAGACCACTCCAGGAAAAGCAACTGAAGATATTGTTAACGATGTCTTTCAGAGAATTATTAAGTGGTTCTCAGAAAATGGACTCTCCCTTAATTTTGAAAAAACCCACCATATCCAGTTCTGTACACTGAATAGAGTCACACCGACAATTGATGTAGCATATGAACAGGTCTCCAGATTTTTGGGTGTTCACATTGATGACAACTTGAACTGGAAGAAGCATCTTACTGTGCTTACTGTGCTACTGTGCTACTAAGTTCAGCTTCTTTTGCTCTTCGTATAATCGCTAGTCCTGGTAATAAACAGATCAGCCTCCTAACGTACTTTGCATATTGCCACTCAGTAATGTCTTATGGAATAGTTTTCTGGGGTAACTCACCACTTAGGCATAAAGTATTGATTGCACAAAAAAGAGCAGTGAGAATAATTAGTGGTGTCCACCCAAGGACGTCATGTAGGCATCTTTTCAAGGAATTAGTTATTTTAACTGCACCATCAGAGTACGTATATTCGCTAAGGAAATTCTTTACAAATAATCCATCTCAATTCGCGAAGAACTGTGATGTTCATACGTACAACAATACTAGAGAAAAAAATGACCTTTCCTATTCGTAATTGAAGCTGGCACTTGCTCAAAAAGGAGTACATTATTCTGCAACAAAAATATTTGATCATTTGCCCAACAACATAAAGTTTCTGGCAGGTAGCAGATCAATATTTAAATCTAGTTTAAAACCATTTCTTTTGGACAACTACTTCTACTCCACGGACGGGTTTCTGTTTCAGAAATGGTAAAAAAGAAATTGTACCTCTAAATGTAGTTGCATGAGTAGAACTAAAAAATTCAGTATTAGCACTATTGGTGTGTGTATATATATCTTCTAATCTGACATGTTCCACATCATATCGATAAAATAATCGGGAAAATGATCCACAGAACATGACATAACTAAAACTAAACTAAAACTGAATTTTGATTATTAGACAGTGGAGAGGGTGATAAATTGCAGGATGTGTGACTTGCTGACAGTTGTTGTCGACTGATGTGCTTTCGGTTGCTGCCGTTACTTCTGTCCATTGTACCTTTGCCTTTCTGTATTTTAATAAAGATTTCGTTAATGTAAGTCATGACTTTCTGCTTGGGATTTTAGAGATGGTCGGGTTTACTGTTGAGGCTCTTCGAGTGTTATCGGATGTGTTCCCATGGATTGCAGCTTTGTAGTTGTGACTGGGCAACTGACACTTTCAATTCCCATCAGCCGGGGAGAGTCACCGAGGAGCCTGATGTCAATGTCTTTGTTTGTCTTATATCTGGATCCACTGCTTCGGAAGGTTGCATTCCAGCTTCAGGGTAGAACTCTTTCTGGAAGGACCGTTACTGTTTGCGTGTACGCTGATGATGTGATGTTACTCCATCGACGTGCAGAGACACCTCTACTGAAGGTGATCATCGATGATTGTTGCCGTGTGTTGACAGCGTGACTTAACGAGGGCAAAAGTAAACTGCGTGATTCACAACGTTTCTATGAAGCAGCGATCTCGTGGACCACTGCTGTGGATCGTCACAGGTCACTAGGAGTCGTTATTGATAGTTGTCCGCTCAAAATGGCGACTCTCGACTGTAAATCGGCTGCTGATAAGATTCAGGGGGCACTACTGGAACATGAACGTCGCTCTCTTAACTTTCTGCATAAGGTACTAATTTTGGATACGTATGTGTTGTGCAAGGCCTGTTACACTGCACATCTTCTTCCGCTTCCGTCTGTGGTGGCTACGAAACTGAAACAGCTGCATGGTTGCTTTTTATGGAAGTGCCATATCTTCAGGTTGCGATACGAGATCATGAAGAAACCGCGTTCCCCTGGCGTATTGGGCCTTTCTGACCTTAAGAGGAAGGAGTCTCTCTTGTATGTTCAGGGCACCATTTTGAACAAATATCACCGCATATTTTCTGGAAAATTATGTGGGCCAACATCAGCCTTCCTGTTCTACCAATGGCAGCGGCTTACTGCTGTTACAGGGCAGTCAACAATTTGCTTTCCTCCAACGAGCATCTATATCGTATCAGAATTAGTGACTCAGATAAATGCAGTAGGTGTGTGTCCCATGATACGGTGCTGCACCGGTTTACTTGTCGTAGTCACCTAGCCAGCTGGTCCGAGCTCAGGAAGCCGCATATTCCGCAGATATCATTTTGCGGCCGGCTGCTGCTTTTTTTCCCGAGGACAGGGACGATTACAGTAATGTGGCTGGTTGGTCATTTTGTGCACTTGTTGTCGCTGGTGAAAGTGGTGAAGACCATTTGGTTTCTCGCAGTTTATGTCTACTGCTTACTGCTCTTGCTTGCAAGTGTCCCGATTTCGAGAACGCTTTGCCAATGTGCTGAATCCTACCTTTCAAAGACACTGTGTTGGTTAGTTCCAGCAGCAGCTGCTGCCCTCATTGTGCTTTTGTTTTCTCGTCTCTGATTTTCCTCAGCATTCCTTCTTTTCACGCTGTTGGCATTATCTTTGGAAACTTAAGAAACACCAAATGAAAAATAAGAAGATATGAAGCTATGTGAGGGAGCGGCTCAGTGAGAGTAGAGGGACAGGCATTCTGACCACGCCTCAGGATTCACTCCCTGTCCAGCTGTAACACTACGCTACTGCGTTCGATACTTATTAAAGCCTGTGCTATGGTAAGTTGACGGGCTTCACCTTATAAGAAAGGATTTTGGTATATATGTCGACCGCGTGTACCAGAATGGAGGCAAAATCACACTTTCACCCACTCAGTAACAACCATGATACGTCAAGCAAGCCTGAAGTGCAGCTACACGTTATGACGGACAAGAAACAACACAGCAGATGCTACCAATTTGTTAATAAAACGGTCGCCAGCCTAATTAGGCATTAACTGAGTTTCTTCCCTGTACAAGTTGCTGTACTTTGATACAAAACAACACGTAATAACGCTGCATAATATGGTAACTTTTAGAATCAGAAAATCTACTGAACTAATAATTTCACTTTCTGTACTTATATGGACAAGCCATAAATACACAGCAATACACTATAATGTTTACTACAAACTTCGTACTGTCCATTGATCTGATTAAAATCGGGCATAGGTTACCCTAGAAATAGCACTTTCGAAACACACATACAATGTCAATTTTGAAAAAGGTAAAACACTAATAAATTTTGGTTTTATATTGACTTTAAATTTGCTGGTCACATCAGTTCAGTACACTTCAGAATTTAAATGAATAGAAAAGAAAAAAAGGGGGGGGGGACCCTGAAACTGTTATGATCACTGTACTGAAATTTTAATTATCGAGATCATGAAGCACTCAAGATTTCCAATATATGATTTACTACTCTTTTTGTCTTATTTCCTGCTCATTTAATTACCATCTTATCTGCCTCAAATAATTAAACTTCATTACTAAACCAATTTCAACATTATCTTCCAACTTTGCCATACCTACATATTCATTAACAACAAAGTTCTTTAAACATCATTCTAACATAGATAGGTCTGCAGGTAAGTATTATTTACATAAACTTTAAATCTTCATTTCGGGACACTCGGATTGCACAACATGTGGAAAGGACCCTGTCTAGGTTAGTGTTGAGGATAATTAAATGATAGGACAGTTCTGGTAAAAGTTAAGTTGTTATTGAACAGTCAGGAACATAAGTAACACTGGTCCATACGAATACAGTACTAAAAGTTTCAACCTGTTCGTGTCGATGCGGCGGTTGCCGGGCGGCGAGACGGCGAGGCGCAAAGCACACATACAATCACAGCTATGGCTCTTGATGTATCGGCACTTTGCTTCTTCTTAGCGTCGCAATACTTTTCCATTTAGTGCCTATGGAATATAGCCATGCTGTATAGTCGTCGGAAACGGCACATCCGAGGCTCAATGAAATCACTTTTTCCAGGAAAGCCTCCTCGATCCAGAACGTGTGGCTCAGACCGATGCCCAACTCCGACTACCACTGCTGAGCCCGTTATGCCGTGCAGCGCCCGTGTGCATTTTCCCGCGCTCGCCTACCATCCACCTTTTACCGCTCCCCTACAGACAGGGTATTCACCAAAGGTTTTGCATTCTACATATTCTAATACATTGCCTACGTATGGACCAGGCACACAATTACAACTTTAACATCTTACAACAGTTTCAACATTTCTTACATTTCCATTTTGTTATAATATTGCTTGCAATTTGACATAAACATTAATATTCACATCGAAAATTGTTTACAGTTTCTTTAACATAATGACATGAAAAGAAAAAAGAAATGAAATCAGAACATCGCTTACACTAATTTATCGAAAATCAGAAGAAAAAATTATTATATGTACAGCTGTTGTTGTTACACAGCTTGTCTCCACCTGCCTACACCTGGCTGTAACCATTATTGCTAGCTTTTTGTAAAATGCTTCCGCTGCTTGCCCGAATATTCCGATCCTTCTGTTGAGCATTTTATAATTAATTATAATTTCTTACACTTAAACTCAGCTATACTCACGTACATGATCAATAATTCAGTGCAAGTTAACTGTGCATGTCGCCTAATCAGTAGATTCCTGCCGTCACAAGAAATGGAGCAGTGGTTAACGCCGATGCCTAGTAAGCAGGAGATCCCAGGTTCGAGTCCCAGTCTGGCACACAGTTTCACTCGTCGCCGCTGATTCTCTACACAGTCCTGATGGAGCTGATGTCATTACTTCCCTCCATTTCGTCCCATCCACCTTCAGTTCACATATTATGAACAATATCTTCTTACTAAGTTTTCGATGACGAATTGCAACGGGGTGCGTCATCGCTTAAATAAGCTGGATACCTTGGTGATAACGAATCAGAGGGCATGACGAAATGTAACTATCATCCGAAACATTCGGGAGGACGGCGGTTCAATCCCGGGTCCGGCCATCCTGATCCAGGTTTTCCGTGATTTCCCTAAGTCGTTCCAGGCAAATGCCAGGATGGTTCCTCTGAAAGGGCACGGCGGACTTCCTTCCCCGTCCTTCCCTAATCCGATGAGACCAATGACCTCGCTGTTTGGTCCTTGCCCCTAACAACCCAACCCGAAACAGCACGTCCCAAACAGATTGGGCTCGAACTGACCGCGTTCCGTTATTCAGACTGACAATACTCCGACCTGCCTCCCCTAAATTTACCGTGCTCGTTGACTGGAACCAGGAAAATTCTCTTCATTCTGGCTGAACATTACATTCACACTCGCAAGTAATTATTCAAAAACTATAACATTACCAATGATCACCCATTAGCCCATATCAAACAGATTACCACTGATAAAATGCTCTTCTAAACAAAATGAATAAATCCTGAACTGTTTCTACCTAACAATGTAACGCCATGTATTGACTAGCGTGCTAAATGACACCAAATGCGAAACAATAAAATATGCAAATGCAGACATACACTTACAAAACATAGGAAGTAAGAAGCAATGGCAATTAAAAGAAAATGAAAAGAAATCAAAATTGTTTAACTCTTATCTCGTTAGTATTATTAGCTATTGTTTGCAAAAATGAGTGTGTGCGACATTCATAGGTTTGAAGAGTAGTTATGGTTATGAAAATAAATAATCAATTGAATGAAACCAAGTTTTACCTGCCTAGGAAGCTGCTTTCTCGGAAAGCTAAACAACAACTCAAGAAAATCTTTGGAAGGTAGGAGGCGAGGTACTGGCAGAAGTAAAGCTGTGAGGACGGGGCGTGAGTCGTGCTTGGGTAGCTCAGTTGGTAGAGCACTTGCCCGCGAAAGGCAAAGGTCCCGAGTTCGAGTCTCGGTCCAGCACACAGTTTTAATCAGCCAGGAAGTTTCCTTATAAATGGAGTTTATTACAATACATTAAATTGGCAATATTTAACTTGCGTTTCTACGTAGAGTTGTCGCAAGGAATTGGTGACATGCAAATAATTAATGTCCCTTGATACATACAATTTCCATACAAGCAACTAATATCGATCATAAGCCAAGGCTCGCCTTCTAGTGCCGCCGAGGCTAGCTGGAGCATTCTCTCCTTGTAGAGGCCGCTCCTGTCATGGTGTCGTCCTATCCAGCGCTCTGTTGGCTGTCGTCGTCTCGCAGCCTCCTCTGCTGCAACGTTTGGGGTCCACGTGCCGGCTCTTGATGTTACGCCGGGACAGTTCTGAATGTTACTGAAAATAAAAGTGAGCAGTATTACAATATGACAAGTTAATTTATGCAAAATGAATGACTATGAAAGTTATTGTTGCTCTTATGTAAAGAATTCTTACATCACTGATTACAACGATGTGATTAGGGGTATCTCTTAGCCAAAATTCCTTCAAAACAGTTTCCAGTTAGTTGATGTTGCTGGCGAATCGTCGACGTCCGTGTCGTCAGTCCATGATCCTACAGATGTAATCCAGTAAATGCTGTCGCCCTTCTCAGCTCCTCGATCGTGGGTGCCTGTTGCGATTGTAGCAGGAACGCTTTATGTTTGCAGAATTAATTCCAATCTACGTATCTAGCCTGACGTCGTAATTTTAGTTTTAATAATCAACAGCCTCAGTTGCAGCGTTTACATAGAATTTACCTACGTTTCAGTCGGGATAACCCGACCTTCTTCAGAATAACAGTAACTACCGTTTGTCCGTAGTGGACATCGTCAAGCTAAAAATCCATAAATTATCGTCAGACTGTAAAAACTTATCTGGCACTGCCTCGGCCCCACTTCGCGACCGCGATGCGGCAGCCACGAGTGCTTTACTGGAACTGACCGTAGCGTCATGAGGCCAGCCTAGGCGGACACAATACCTTGCGCCTGCGCATAAACTGTGTGATGGTCACTTGTTGGGACAATACGCGAACTTAACTCGTGACCTTGAATTTACTAGTAAAGTGAAATAAAAGATGTAGCTGAGGAAAAGCGCGTATATGTTATCCTGTGCATGTGTACATGTGTGAAGTATTCATTGGTCATGATATGAGGAAAACATCATGCGCTTACAAGGTATGGCCTATCTGGGAAAATTTTTGTGCTTATGCACGAACTTTAATCACCTAAAAAGAACTTGGGAGTGGGAAGGATAATATAAAGCCAACATCATCCTTATGACTAGGTCTAGAAATTTTTAAGACGTAATTGTTAAGCACTTGCTTAGCTATGGTTACAAAGCATGAACATTCTATTGACTTAGCATACAAATGGTCACGATTCAACTTATGAACAAGTCTATATATAATCTGTAATATCCTGGAACACGTGCCATATAAAGTAGATGGTCATTATTCAAGATTAGTACATTTGACCTGAAATGATCTGGAGCGATGTTCGCCAAGTCACACTTTAGCTTTAATCATAATTCCGCTGTCATTCCCTAAGTTCAATGGCAGTGGTCACCAGGCTCGAATTATGATGGCAGTTGTCCACACACAGTTCTTACAGTATGTGTGTGGATCACCTTCATAAAGGCAATCTGAGTACCCCATTGCCGCCACGTTATCCCCTACTACAGTGGTTTCTGCTACTCATAACCATAACTTCGCCAAGAAGCTCAATCAGGCACGTGCAATAGTTTTTGACTTGATTCTAGACCACTTCAGGTCAAATGTACTAACCTTACATAATGACCATCTATTTTATATGGCACGTGTTCCAGGATATTAGAGATTAGATATAGACTTGTTCATAAGTTGAATCATGACCATTTGTCTGCTAAGTCAATAGAATATTCATGCTTTGTAACCATAGCTAAGCAAGTGCTTAACAATTACGTCTTAAAAATTTCTAGGCCTAGTCATAATGATGATGTTGGCTGTATATTATTCTTCCCATTCCCAAATTCTTTGCCGGCCGCGGTGGCCGTGCGGTTCTGGCGCTGCAGTCCGGAACCGCGAGGCTGCTACGGTCGCAGGTTCGAATCCTGCCTCGGGCATGGGTGTGTGTGATGTCCTTAGGTTAGTTAGGTTTAAGTAGTTCTAAGTTCTAGGGGACTCATAACCTAAGATGTTGAGTCCCATAGTGCTCAGAGCCATTTTGAACCAAATTCTTTTTAGGTGATTAAAGTTCGTGCATAAGCACAAAAATTTTCCTAGATAGGCCATACCTTGTAAGCACATGATGTTTTCCTCATATCATGACCAAGAATACTTCATAAATGTTAAGACAGTCGATCTAAGTACGTTCTGCACAGGATAACATATACGCGCTTTTCCTCAGCTATACGTTTCATTTCACTTTACCAGTAAATTCAAGGTCAGGAGTTAAGTTCGCGTCTTCTCCCAACAAGTAACCATCACACAGTTTATGCGCAGGCGCAAGGTATTGTGTCCGCCTAGGCGGGCCTCATGACGCTACGGTCAGTTCCAGTACAGCACTCGTGGCTGCCGCATCGCGGTCGCGCGAAGTGGGGCCGAGGCAGTTCCAGATAAGTTTTATAGTCTGACGACAGATTATGGTCTTTTAGCTTGACGATGTCCACTACGGACAAACGGTAGTAACTGTTATTCTGAGGAAGGCTGGGTTATCCCGAGTGAAACCTAGGTAAATTCTAGGTAAACGGTTCAACTGAAGCTGTTGATTATTAAAATTAAAATTAATATTTATACAGTTGCTGAAAGGGCCGCGAAATGTTGAAGATTTTATGACGTCATGATGTTTGTTATACAGTCTAGCCACAGTTTTCAGATTTATGCTTGACGATCTCGATACAGAGCTTTTCATGGTACATTCCATCGGCATTACAAAAGTAAATAATGTCAACTGTACCGTAAATCATTAGTTGGCAAGTTAAACCGAACAATGTGTGCCATGCACAATTGTCTACGTAATCACTTCAGTAACGCTGCGGTCAACAAACGTACATTCACAGTTCTTTGTATAAATATGCGACATGAAAATGCATTTAATATTTACTGTTTCATTCCACAGTCCCTGGCAAGCACTAAACAGTTTGTGCTTTCTACAATCAAAAACATTACCTTTACGGAGTGCAGATAGCTTACCGGTGTTCATATCAAAGTTTTATGCTTAATGAGTCAAAACACAGACCCAGCAAACGAACAATGCGACACGTAAAGTCACTAGTTCTTTAATTGCGGAACACACCGAGATCACATATGTTGAACTTTCCAAACATTGATATTTTCCACCGGCCACGAACGCAATGTGTAACAGTACATATGCGGCATGTCAATCACATGAATTGTCTTCTCGCTCCCGTTGCCTTCTCTATAGACCTCTCGATATGATTTTACATCGCTCAAATACCTCGCTTCACATATCGCTTTCGAAGATAGAGATTACATTAATTTACAGTTCTACAAAAAATTACAATTTCATTTTACTCTGTCCATAGAAAACAAATTCAAATATAATCTTAACTAATAAGAAAGTATTCAATATCAGATTAATCAAAATTGGCAATCACATTCGTAACAACTACATTAGGTAAACAGAAACACAACCAAGAATTAAATTTACAAAACTCATTCTGAAATAATCTTTTCAGTGTATAAAAGAAGTAAAAGAAAATATAGTAAAAGAGAAAGAAAAATTATGTCACCCTAAAGTGCTATCTGCACAGTACGAGAACTGCATTACATATTTGAAGAGATGACGGTGTGCAAACTGTGGGTGTAGATGATGGCTTGACACTTCATACACTGAACACTTTTTTAAAAAAATACATTTGTTAAAACTATTAAACTGAAACTGAGTTAAATGTCCAATGAACCGCTGTAGTTGTACTTTTCTTTTCAGGTCACTTATATAGACACACAACCGGTTTCGCAACTACACTCCTGGAAATTGAAATAAGAACACCGTGAATTCATTGTCCCAGGAAGGGGAAACTTTATTGACACATTCCTGGGGTCAGATACATCACATGATCACACTGACAGAACCACAGGCACATAGACACAGGCAACAGAGCATGCACAATGTCGGCACTAGTACAGTGTATATCCACCTTTCGCAGCAATGCAGGCTGCTATTCTCCCATGGAGACGATCGTAGAGATGCTGGATGTAGTCCTGTGGAACGGCTTGCCATGCCATTTCCACCTGGCGCCTCAGTTGGACCAGCGTTCGTGCTGGACGTGCAGACCGCGTGAGACGACGCTTCATCCAGTCCCAAACATGCTCAATGGGGGACAGATCCGGAGATCTTGCTGGCCAGGGTAGTTGACTTACACCTCCTAGAGCACGTTGGGTGGCACGGGATACATGCGGACGTGCATTGTCCTGTTGGAACAGCAAGTTCCCTTGCCGGTCTAGGAATGGTAGAACGATGGGTTCGATGACGGTTTGGATGTACCGTGCACTATTCAGTGTCCCCTCGACGATCACCAGTGGTGTACGGCCAGTGTAGGAGATCGCTCCCCACACCATGATGCCGGGTGTTGGCCCTGTGTGCCTCGGTCGTATGCAGTCCTGATTGTGGCGCTCACCTGCACGGCGCCAAACACGCATACGGCCATCATTGGCACCAAGGCAGAAGCGACTCTCACCGCTGAAGACGACACGTCTCCATTCGTCCCTCCATTCACGCCTGTCGCGACACCACTGCAGGCGGGCTGCACGATGTTGGGGCGTGAGCGGAAGACGGCCTAACGGTGTGCGGGACCGTAGCCCAGCTTCATGGAGACGGTTGCGAATGGTCCTCGCCGATACCCCAGGAGCAACAGTGTCTCAAATTTGCTGGGAAGTGGCGGTGCGGTCCCCTACCGCACTGCGTAGGATCCTACGGTCTTGGCGTGCATCCGTGCGTCGCTGCGGTCCGGTCCCAGGTCGACGGGCACGTGCACCTTCCGCCGACCACTGGCGACAACATCGATGTACTGTGGAGACCTCACGCCCCACGTGTTGAGCAATTCGGCGGTACGTCCACCCGGCCTCCCGCATGCCCACTATACGCCCTCGCTCAAAGTCCGTCAACTGCACATGCGGTTCACGTCCACGCTGTCGCGGCATGCTACCAGTGTTAAAGACTGCGATGGAGCTCCGTATGCCACGGAAAACTGGCTGACACTGACGGCGGCGGTGCACAAATGCTGCGCAGCTAGCGCCATTCGACGGCCAACACCGCGGTTTCTGGTGTGTCCGCTGTGCCGTGCGTGTGATCATTGCTTGTACAGCCCTCTCGCAGTGTCCGGAGCAAGTATGGTGGGTCTGACACACCGGTGTCAATGTGTTCTTTTTTCCATTTCCAGGAGTGTATTTAAGTTGCATCTTCTGGTGCAAATATAAATGCTGTATCATAGGTTACAGAACGCCGCTGTGTATGAATTGGCGTGGTTAGGTAATGATTTCAACACTCCACACTTTATAACTATGGTTAGCTGCGACAATCGTCGCCAAGCTGTCGCTTCGTGATTCGCCAGATGTCGTTGTGGATGCGTAGCTCGCTGCAAACAAGTTCACTTACTGACTGAAGGTTCGAGATGCGGCAGTGAGTTCCCGCACGTCAGAGGGAAAGATGCGCCCGTCTTCTCGGCCTCTAATCGCGCGAGGCCCTTGATACGTAAATGGTGTTGATTATGGACCTAAATACGCGGAAGTCTTATTTCTGAACGTTAAACTTCAGTCTCAAAATCACACGAGTCTGCCGTTCTCGAGTTTCGACACCCGCTGGCATACGTGTCCCCTCCTTGCACGTGGCATATCACGATTCTCTCATACGTAAACAACAGTCAAATATGATTTCTAAATGTGAAACCCGCTGTCTAACATTTTCTTATACGTACTGTAGATGACGTTACTCCTGCCTTCTTCGAGCACTTATGCTGGAATGCTGATGGTCATCATATTTAAGCACGTACCAGAACAGCTGTTAGCACGAGTGACATAAAATTAGATATCTTACGTGTTGCGAAACAACTCAAATCACTTAAGAACGGCAAGTCTTCGGTCCAGATCGTGTACCAATCAGGTTCCTTTCAGAGTATGCAGACACAACAGCGCCTTTCTTAGCAAACATATACAACCGCTCACTTGACGAAAGGTCTGTTCCTAAATACCGGAAAGTATCACAGGTCACACCAACATTCCAGAAAGAAAATAGGAGCAACCCATTGAATTACAGACCCATAGCGCTGACCTCAATTTGCATTAGGATTTTGGAGCATATACAATACTCGAACATTATGAACCACCTTGAAGAAAATGACTTATTGATACGTAATCTGTAGTGACGTAACAAGACTGTTACGCCACACGGTAGTAGCCAAAAGAAAGGCACGCTAGACTAAAGCTGTGGCCGATAGTGCACGAACGGCAATAAGGCAGACGGGCGTGAAGTCTGGAACATGAGCACTTATAAATGAATAAGAAGAAAGGTATGTAGATGCTTTTTACTTATCTTTTATTGATTCCTTGGAATACATCTCTCTTGAATACTCGTAAGCTATAGGCACTGATACAAATGGCTCCTTGCTAGTTCGTAGCCATTAACTTAGCTGATGGCTATTCTGTCTCTCGGCTAATGAGAGAGAAAGGCTTCGTACAACTGGGCGATAGCTAGGTTCGCGTACAACTGGGCGGTAGCTTGGTTCTCGTACAACTGGGGTCGAGTCCACTCTCGTATCACGAGACCTGCCTTGGTGGTGGCGCTAGGTCTGCGATCACAGTGGCGACACGCGGGTCCGACATGTACTACATGGACCGCGGCCGATTTAAACTACCACCTAGCAAGTGTGGTGTCTGGCGGTGACACCACATTCCTCCCCCGCAAATCGGCGAACGGTCGTGTAATAAGGCTTCCGCCCGCCGTGGGGAGGACCACATGTTGACGTATGCGATGAGGTGGGGAGCCTAACAACAGGCGAGGCTGTGCCACCCGCACCCGGCCATCCGGTCCGAGGGGAGCTAGGAAACGCCTGCAAAACTAGTCCAGGGTGCACGTCAACATGCGGTGTATGCGCCCGTAAAGAGACAGGAGGGACTGAAGTGTCGACCTCCATTGCGTCGGGGTAGCCGACGCGCGATGACGTCATGTGGTCCGGAGCGGTCGGGAGTTCCATGGCGGAGGACAGCTGGTCACGGGAAGCGATCGGCGGCGCGTGACCCTGGGAGGCGCCTGGCGGCTGCAACGAAGCGTCGAATGCGGTCGGCGTCAGCGGGAGAACAAGCGGCGGCGGCGGCGGCGGCTGCTGCTGCTGCGGCGGCGGCGGCGGCGCGTCGCCATCGGGCAAAAGGGAAGGCATCGTCGGTAACACCTGGGGATGAGGCGAGCCAGTAGATGGGTCCCCAGGGCGCTGACCGGACGGCACCGTCGCTGAAAGCAGACGGGGAGCGGCAGAACCCGAGCGACGACAGAGGCGCAGCTGATTGAGATGCCGACGCACCTCACCAGAGGCCCCCAAAACCAAATACATCGCGCGGCCGAGGCAGCGAAGAATGCGCCCTGCGAGCCAACGCCGTGAACCACGATAGTTGCGATAAAATACAACGTCGCCTAGAGCAAAAGCAGGAGTCTGCCGCTGCGCAGGAACCTGATGCGGCGGATGCAGCAAAGACATCAAGGTGCGATGAGGACGACCGTGGAGCAACTCAGCCGGCGATCGACCATCTCGGGGCTGAGAGCGATACGAAGACAAAAAGAGCAACAATGCGTTCTCCCGAGAATGCGACTCTTTCAATTTCAACATCTGTGACTTGAAAGTCCGGACCAATCGTTCAGCGGCACCGTTGGACTGAGGCGAAAACGGCGCGGAAGTCAGATGTTGAATACCATTGGCCTGGCAGAATGACTGAAATTCTGCGGACATGAATTGTGGGCCATTGTCGGAAACAATAGTCTGCGGAAGACCTTCAATGCAAAAGATAGCAGACAACGCTTGGATGGTGGCGGAGGACGTCGTAGAAGACATCCGGACAACAAAAGGAAAATTACTGAAGGCGTCAACCAGAACCAACCATCGAGCATTCCAGAATGGACCAGCAAAATCAATGTGCAAGCGTTGCCAAGGGGAAGTGGCTTTTGGCCACGCAAAGACTTTCCGCGGCGGTGCGGACTGTTGTTCGGCACACGCCGGGCACGAAGAACACATATTCGTAATCGCAGCATCGATTCCGAACCAAGTACAGTGCTGACGAGCAAGTTGTTTCGTTCGCACTATACCCCAATGTCCTTGATGAAGAAGCCGTAAAACAGAGGACTGTAACGAACGTGGGACCACGACTCTGGACTGATCATTATCAGAACGCAACAACAAAACACCACGTCGAACAAAAAGTCTCTCCTTGTGAGCAAAAAATCGGCGAACCAACGGATCCTCGATCCGAGACTTTGACAAAGGCCATTGCGTAGCAACAAAACGTAAAACAGGAGCAAGGACAGGGTCAGCAGCTGTGGCTGTAGCGACACGACGAAAATCAATCGGAAACGATTCGACCACTTCATCGGTTTCCGAATCAATGAACATGCAAGCAAGTTCGGAAGAATCGAATGCTTTATCCTCAGCAACAGGCAAACGGGACAACGCATCGGCGTTTCCGTGCTTAGCAGTGGACCGATACAAGATATCGTAGCGGTACTGCGAGAGGAAAATAGACCAGCGAATGAATTTCTGCGCTGTACGTGGAGGTACAGGCTTGTTCGGATGAAAAAGCGATGTCAAAGGTTTGTGGTCTGTGATGATGGTAAAGTGACGACCATACAAGAAATCATGGAACTTAGTAACACCAAACACGAGAGCCAAAGCTTCTTTCTCTATCTGTGAATAATTTCTTTGCGCAGACGAGAGCAATTTGGACGCAAAGGCAATAGGGCGATCATGTGAGCCAACTTTGTGCGCAAGCACAGCACCGATCCCGAAATCCGATGCATCTACCATCAACAAAAGGGGTTTCTGGGGATCGAATGGCGTAAGGCAAGTATTAGAAAGCAACGCCGATTTCAACTGGCGAAAGGCGCGTTCACATTCCGGCGTCCAGACGAACGGAACACCTTTACGGCGTAAGCGATGAAGCGGAGCTGAAATGGAAGAGGCATTGCGCACATATTTATGGTAATAATTAATTTTACCCAACACACTCTGTAGCTGTTTGAGATTTTGAGGGGACGGCAAGTCTTGTATGGCACGGAGGTGCTCTGGACTCGGATGTATGCCTTGGGCATTAATGACATGTCCCAGGTATGGTAAGTCACGAGCAAAAAACACACATTTGTCCTTCCTCAAGCGAAGACCATTTTGCCGCAAGACCTGAAATAATGTTCGTAAATTCGCAAGATGATCTTCTTCTGTCTGTCCGGAGATCACTATATCGTCCAGATAGTTTGCTGCAGTAGGGACCGACGCACAAATAGTTTGTAAATATTGCTGAAACAAGGCAGGGGCGGATGCACACCCGAAAGGCAGTCTGTTGAAGCGGTACAATCCAAGATGCGTGTTAACCACCAATACGCGCTGGGATTCGTCGTCCACCGGTATTTGCAAGTACGCATCGGCTAGGTCCAACTTTGAAAAATATTTTCCCGGGCACAGTTTAGCAAAAAGATCTTCCGGGCGGGGCAAAGGAAAAGTAGCAGTCACTAGCTGTGGATTCACTGTGGCCTTGAAGTCCACGCAAAGTCTCAATTTTCCGGAAGGTTTTGGCAAAATTACTAAGGGTGAGGCCCAGAGAGAAGCTTGCACACGTTCAATTACACCCTGTGATTCGAGATCGTGTAACGTTCTTGCGACCTCATCACGCAATGCGTGGGGAACATTGCGCGCCCTGAAAAATTTCGGTTGCGCGTTTACCTTCAGTTCTAAATGTGCTTCATAGTTTTTAGCGCAACCTAAGCCCGGTGCAAAAATGTCTGCAAATTCGTCACATAGCCGAGAAACACTGTCTGTAGGCACAGTCTGATTCACTGATAGGACCTGATTTACAATAGACATGTTAAACAACTGAAACAAGTCTAGACCAAACAAGTTCACTGCAGAAGAAGAACGAAGAACGTAAAATGACACAAGTTTTGTTTGTCCCTTGTATGTGGCAAGAAGGCTGCACTGTCCTAACACAGGAATTTTCTGTCCGGAATATGTAGTTAGCTTAACATTTGCGGCACGCAACGGAGGTGCGCCCAGTTGTTTGTACGTGTCGTGATTGAGCAATGAAACTGCAGCTCCGGTATCGAGCTGGAATGGTATCACTTGGCCGTCAAAGTCTAAGGCCACAAAAAGTTTATTGTCCTGCTGACGACAAGAGCGACTGTTGTGTGCAATTGGAACAGACACTGGTACAGAATCACTTGCTAATTGACGTGATTTCCGGCGACGTCGACGCACAGTTTTTGTGGGACGATCACAGTCACTGTTAGAGAAAGTGTCACTGGACGAAGCGGAATTAACGACATGAATGTCCATAGGCGAAGGTCCACGAGCCTGAGCGTCCATGGTTCGATTCCGGCGCGAAGCAAAGGGCCTGGAATGATTGTGATTGTCTGATCTGAGCTTTTTCTGGCAAACACTTTGAACATGTCCTTTCTTATTGCAGAAAAAGCAAATAGCTTGGCGTGACGGGCAATGTTCACGCGAATGTCTAGTAGCACACCGCGGGCATGATTTCACTGCATTTGTGGGCCGGCGCGGCACACCTGGCTTAGCACGCGGCGGCAGCTGTGTGTCCGTGCGCGAGGCCCGGTTACCGGGCCGCGCAGCGCGTCCAGCTGGCCGGTTAATGTTACACACGGCTGGCGAAGTTTCAAAAGATTCCTGAGCACAGTCAAGTGTGTCCTGTCTATCCAATATGTCTATCACTTGGTGAAGGGAGGGATTAACTAGTTTCAAAATTTGCTCCCGTATGCGAACATCAGAAACGTTCTGTGCAATTGCATCACGCACCATTGTATCTGAATAAGAAAGACCACAGTCACATTCAAAGGCACAGTCCCTAGTAAGTCCTTGCAATGTTGCTACCCACTCCCTATTAGTTTGACCGGCCGTACGTTTTGTACGAAAAAACGTATACCGTTTTGCAACCACATTAACTGTTTCTTTGAAATAGGCATCTAATGCAGACAAAATTTCCTCGTAGGACAGAGTTGCTACGTCTCGTCGGGGAAACAATTTCACTATTACACGGTATGTGGACACACCGACACAAGAAAGCAAAAACGGCTGCCGCTCATTACCTTGAATTCTGTAGGCAGCGAGGTGGAAGGCAAACTGGCGGGACCACTCTTGCCAGGTCTCTTGGTTCGGGTCGTAGTGCCTAAAAGGCGGTGCAACGGCAGGTTGTGGCTGCGGTAGCGGTGAAGCGGCTGCGGCCGCATCGGTGTGCAGCGCACGTTGACCCTGGACGAGCTGTCCAAGGGCATCCAGTAACGCCTGCGTCTGCTGATTCTGCAAGCGATAAAATTCGGACAGTACATCTGGAGAATGTGGCGAAGCCATGACACAATGAAATGTAAGCAATCAGAACACTTTAAAGCGGCGCCAACGTGGCAAATGAATTAATACAAACTCTTTTTCTCGTCGCCAATCTGTAATGACGTAACAAGACTGTTACGCCACACGGTAGTAGCCAAAAGAAAGGCACGCTAGACTAAAGCTGTGGCCGATAGTGCACGAACGGCAATAAGGCAGACGGGCGTGAAGTCTGGAACATGAGCACTTATAAATGAATAAGAAGAAAGGTATGTAGATGCTTTTTACTTATCTTTTATTGATTCCTTGGAATACATCTCTCTTGAATACTCGTAAGCTATAGGCACTGATACAAATGGCTCCTTGCTAGTTCGTAGCCATTAACTTAGCTGATGGCTATTCTGTCTCTCGGCTAATGAGAGAGAAAGGCTTCGTACAACTGGGCGATAGCTAGGTTCGCGTACAACTGGGCGGTAGCTTGGTTCTCGTACAACTGGGGTCGAGTCCACTCTCGTATCACGAGACCTGCCTTGGTGGTGGCGCTAGGTCTGCGATCACAGTGGCGACACGCGGGTCCGACATGTACTACATGGACCGCGGCCGATTTAAACTACCACCTAGCAAGTGTGGTGTCTGGCGGTGACACCACATAACCAACACGGATTCAGAAAATATCGTTCTTGTGCAATACAGCTAGCTCTTTATTCCCAGGAAGTAATGAGTGCTGTCGACAAGGGATCTCAGATCGATTCCATATTCCTAGATTTCCAGAAGGCTTTCGATACCGTTCCTCACAAGCGACTGTTAATCAAAACACGTGGACATGGAGTATCATCTCAGTTGTGTGACTGGATTTGCTATTTCCTCTCATAGAGGTCATAGTTCATAGTGATAGACGGTAAATCATCGAGAGGAACAGAAGTGATACCTGGCGTTCCGCAAGGTGGTGTCATAGGCCCCCTGCTGTTCCTAATTTACATACATGATCTAGGTGATAATCAGAGCTGCCCCCTTGGATTGTTTGCAGATGACGCTGTAATTTACCGTCTAGTAAAATCATCATACGATCAATTCCAATTACAAAATGATCTAGAGAGAATTTCTGTATGGTGCGAAAAGTGGCAATTGGCCCTAAACAAAGAAAAGTGCGAGGTCATCCACATGGGTACTAAAATAAATCGGATAAATTTTGGGTATACGATAAATCGCACAAGTCTAAGGGCCGTCAGTTCGACTAAATACCTAGGAATTACAATTACGAGCAACTTAAATTGGAAAGACCACATAGATAATATTGTGGGGAAGGAGAAACAAAGACTGCTCTTTGTTGGCAGACACTTAGAAGATGCGACAAACCCACTAAAGAGACAACCTACATTACACTTATCCGTCCTCTGCTAGAATATTACTGCGCTCTGTGGGATCCTTACCAGGTAGGATTGACGGAGGACATCAAAAAAGTGCAAAGAAGGGCAACCCATCTCGTGTTATCGCGCAATAGGGGTGAGAGTGTCACTGATATGATACGCGAGTTGGGGCGGCAGACACTGAAACAAAGGCGGTTTTCTTTGCGGCGAGATCTATTTACGAGATTTCCAACTCCGACTTTCTCTTCCGAATGCGAAAATATTTTGTTGACACCCACCTACGTAGGGAGATGTGATCATAATAATAAAATAAGAGAAATCTGGGCTCGAACGGAAAGATTTGGGTGTTCCTTTTTCCCACGCTACATTCGAGAGTGGAATGGTAGAGAAGTAGTATGAAACTGGTTCGATGAACCCTCTGCCAGGCACTTATGTGTGAATTGCAGAGTAACCTATGTAGATGTAGATGTAGTGCGCTACGCTGCATTTTTGATACACAGCTCCTACACGCCTGCGTGATCTGCAGATCATATAGAACGAAGTGCTACGCATCATTAGCAACGCTCCAAGCTACACACTCACCGTGGGTCTTCGCACTGTATACCGCTTTGAAACACTCACGGAAGTATTCAAAAAACACGCCACACACCTATACAGGAACTCGAGACACTTGAACAATCCTTTCATCCTTACTCTGGCAAACTGTGATCACGACCATAAGTGGAAGCGCAACCGACCAAGACTCTACTAGCTGTGGCATAACCACCTATGGCGAGCTGACATACACCCACAAGTGGCAACATCGGTAAGCCCCTGCGCATCAGCAGCATTGACTGGAATTGCCAGCTACCATTAACGCCGACCACCAGGCTGCAGCAGGGAAACCGAGAAGCTCGCACACTGCCAATACTACACTGTACTGTGAATCCAATATGTGACCTATCGGACACTAAACGATGATGAACCTCTTAGAGGTATGCTGACGCTCACCGAGAAACCAACACCGGCGCCCAGCGGCAGCTGCCGAGTAACAGCACCGAACAACGTCCAAGGTATCGACCTGCATGATACCCACTACGAACAAAGCCTAGCCTTGCATGACCTACCGCAGGCAGCAACAAAACAGCTACAGCTCTCACAACGCGACGCAACTATCGCAGAGGGTTTTTCCCTTGGCTCTTGCCTTGGCACTACTTCCCCCCCCCCCCCCCCCTCTGCCCTTCAAACCGCCACCCATTGTTCAACTTTCGATCCAATCTATCTCTGTCTCCAGATCAGCGCGTATTAATGGTTAACCTCAACCTCACGTAAGCAAACATCGCAGTACCCACCTCCTGCGAGACCTCACTTTAGTGAAAGCTAACCCTTATGCAGAGATGTAGACCTTTTCTATTGGCCATCATGCCGGTGTGGGCGTGGAGGGGCTTAACCTGCACAAAAAAAAGAAAAAGAAGAAAAATTTCAATTCGATGTCTGTTAAATGTCGCCTTCGTGGTGCTGGTATTTTAATGGCCAGCACTGAGTTTGCAGCGCTATGGCAGTGTTCGTAAGGTCGGTGGTCACGGAACCAGTCACATGATACTGAGTAAGTGTAGTGTTTCTATTAGTGTGTTTCCCCTCAGCTGTTAGTTAACCCTTTGGTTGTTTGAACACACTGTCTGACAATTGCTAAGGAACGAGACATTGTTGGGAAGGAATACTCATAGTCAGTGACGGAAGACATGGAAAACAGTACGTACGTAATAGACGTGGAGCGGTGTATTTATAACGGAAATGGTACACATTTCACCACATGGGAAAGCAGGGTAACAGAGATAAATAAGGCTGACGTTTGCCACACGTCAGGCTTCCAACATTAAGGTCGATATCGGACTAGTAAGGAATATGCCCTCCCCGGGCTCTAATGCACTTTGCACATGTTACTCATCCAGGCTACGAAACTGTTGAGGAGTCCTCGGAATTTCCAATTCTTGGACGGTTTCAGGAGGGGATATTCGTTAACAAATACGTCTGCCAAGAGTATCACAGGCAGGCACTACAGGTCTAGGTCTGGGGAGTACGTAGACCATTCCTAACTTTCTATATCTTCACTTTCCGACACTTTAGCGGTCCTTTGTGGGCTGGTATTGTGATCCACAAACAGAAAGGCTGGACACACAGCACCCGTTAGCAGACAGACATGATCCAGAATAACCTCCTTGGAATTCCGATGTGCTGTAACGTTACATAGCTCCAAGAAATGTAGCGGTGTTCGGCCATTGTGCATATTGGCTGCCACACCATAACGCATACGCCATTCCAATTACGTACGTGAAAATTCTGTGGTGTGTAACGTGTTTCCCTCTTTCTCCACACTAACTGGTGGCCAGAATCACTTGCCACAGTGAAGTGGGATTCGACGGAGAACCTTGCTCTGGACCAGCGTTGCTGAGACTCAACTAACAAATGGTTCAAATAGCTCTGAGCACCATTGGACTTAACATCTGAGGTCATCAGTCCCCTAGAACTTAGAGATACTTAAACCTAACTAACCTAAGGACATCGCACACATCCCTGCCCGAGGCAGGATTCGAACCTGCGACCATAGCGGTGGCGCGGTTCCAGACTGAAGCGCCTAGAACCGTTCGACCACACCCGCCGGCCTCAACTAACATGCTCCCCACACCAACAAAGTCTTCGAACTCCTTCTTTGAAACGGGATGACTTTTTAACAGGCTTCTGAGCATACAGACCAGCCAGGTTTAATCAACGTGAAATGGTGACGATACAGGCAGCGGTTGCAAGGTCTGAATCGATCTGGCTAGGACTGAGATGTGTGTTCCGTTTCGCCACTAGGGCTATATATCGATCCTCTTTCGGTGTCATGGTACAACCACCGGGATGATTCGCACAGCGTTTCGACCTTCTGATGCCTTTTTTAATCGCGCAATGGCACTTTTGGACAAACTCTTTACTATGGCTACAGTACCGAAACTTTCACCGGCTTCGTGCTGTCGAACTGTTCGTCCACCATGGTAAGCACTCAAATGACGGACTGCAGACATCTTGCCTCACCGCTCTGAATGTCGCGCCAATCGGTTCCACAACAACCTTCATCAGACACCGTATTGTATGAACTGTCAAATCCACACAGAGCGTTCGTGCAAAGGCTTCGCGGCGGTTATCATGTCCTGCCTTCTACATTTCCTTTCACTATCATTGGTCGTGTGTTCTGCAGAAATTGTCGGTTGTTCCGTAGCTATTGGCAGTTTCTTAGAAAATGTCAGTCGCTCCTTAGCAATTGTCAGCAATGTACAAATTTCCGATATTTTGTTGTGACCATTCTTGTTTACCAATGTAATGAGTGTTATACAGGATAGTTATACAGGATGTTCAATTCCTATTACTGGCTTCTACGGGCTATAGGGAGGACTTGCCAGATAAACTTTTGATATGGAATTGACGATCGGAAATGTAACGTCTGGATATACAGTAAAACAAGTTTGAAGATCGGATCAGCTTCAGATATCACGCTTCTCGGTACGCACATAACGAGAAGAGTGCGCCGTCAATTGAATGAAGCGTTTCTAACTTAATCGCTGGAGATGCATCCAATAATTAAGAGAATTCTACAAACATCGTGCGTACCTGCTACATTCGCTACGAGTGGTTACGATCAAGGGGAACAGCTAGACGACGATAAGTACTGGACTGCATGCTCAAGGATTATTGACCAACGACGCGAACGTAGACGATTCGCTAAAATTACCAGCCAAATGGAGACTAACTCTGAAAAATACCGAAAAAAATCAACTCTCTCAAACTATTTCCTTAGATACTGCTGTACATTGTCAGTGATTTTACAGAACTTGAAATTACCACATTGAACTGCAGTTCATTTTTTCAGTAACATTCAGAATTATAATTAATTAAATTCTATAATCGTTATGTTCTGCAAACCCATTAGGTATAAGCTAATAACGCAATTGTTACTGTTGCGACCAGAGATATTCAGTCTTTATTTTCGATTCGCTTTTTAATCGCTTCTGCATATTTATTTGTGTTTATCTTCAATTGCCTGATATCTGTTTTTCGTGCTAATTCTCGGGTGGATTAATGTCCTGTGTCGATCAAATACAAGTTATGTGCAGCTTCCGCCATTATGTTAGCAGCCCACAACGCTTTTCCCAGTGCATTTGGTGAAATACTTTGTTAGAGAAAACTTTGTTGTCTTTGACAGATTTGTGAATACTCATCATGTTACAGTTTTATGAGCCTTGCTTGCATATGTCACGGCAATATTCAGTTAATCTTGGGAAACGTTAACTGTGTACTCAGTTACCTCAAAACTTACGTAAGTAAGAGATCAGGGGTGACATATCAGGGTTGCTTTACTTTTATTACATGAGCACCGTCACTTGTAGTTAACATTCGAGGATGTCCAGTCTCGCCACAATGCCGCCAATCACTTAGAAGAAAATGTGATGATGAGTACACGAAACATTATGCGTGCCATGCCACGATTATGATATATTAAACCACACTTGAGCGAGGCGTTCACATAGTGAATAAAAGGAAACAGAGCATCTTACAGTCCACTGAAGTGCGGCATTTCCAAACTGTGTGAATGGATGCCACAGGAACGCAAGGAGGCTGGTGACGAACGTTTATTTGAACAAACAAGAATGCTTTGGTCTCACGACTCCACAAATAAAATTTACAAATTGCCGTTATGAGTGAAACAGAAATAATAATTAGGGAATTAAACAAAAAGATTCTCAGGATCGTTAGCAGGGCTTTACATTGTGGTTGCTACGAGACGAACAGAACTAGCAGGTGGACTAAGTTAAAAGAGCTGCAGAACGATTACCGGGCGATGGTCGGGCTGCTGGCAGCGAAGCTGTAGCCATGTCGGAATCGGCTGGCGACATCTCCCAGTAGTACTAAAGGGAGCCCCGCGGAGTGGCCGTACGGTTTGAGGCGCCATGTCACGGACTGCGCTGCCCCTCCCGCCGGATGTTCGAGTCCTCCATAGGGCATGGGAGCGTGTGTGTTGTTCCTAGCATAAGTTAGTTTAAGTTAGTTTAAGTAGTGTGTAGACGCGCAGGATTAGCCGAGCGGTCTAGGGCGCTGCAGTCATAGACTGTGCGGCTGGTCCCGGCGGAGGTTCGAGTCATCCCTCGGGCATGGGTGTGTGTGTTTGTCCTTAGGATAATTTAGTTTAAGTAGTGTGCAAGCTTAGGGACTGATGACCTCAGCAGTTAACACACATTTGATTTTTGAAGTAGTGTATAAATCTAGGGGCCGATACCCTAAACAGTTTGGTCCATTAGGAATTCACACACACACAGTACGAAAGTGCCGAACAAGCGCACAGGCATCGGCTAGCCAAATCTCCTGGTGGCGGCATAGGGACTACGGAAGGGCACAACTTGCGACGGCAACCAGACGTGAGTGCCCGTCATGTGTGTGCGCGCCACATCATCGCCAATGATGGCTGCATATCGAAGAAGACGTAACCTAAATCTGAATATCTGTCGTTACGGTTAGGTGCTGAATAGTTTGCGCACGTCGTAGTTTGTAACAAATTAACGTTTTTTTTTTTTTAATATGGTTCAATAATTGTCACCAGCATGCCACGCTCAAGTGTGGTTTAATGTATTATAATCATGGCATGGCGTCGATAATGTTTCGTGCACTCATCATCACATTTTCTTCTAAGTGATTAACGGCGTTGTGACGAGACTGGACATCCTCGAATGTTAACTTCTGCATGACCCGCTTAAGTGTCGGAACATCGATGCTGTCAGCTATTTTCAACTCAGTAACGGTTTTGAGGTATTGCTGCATATCTTGTCTTTAATATAGCTCCACAAAAAGTAGTAGCATGTGTTCGGATCCGGAGAATACGGCGGCCAATCCACGCCCATGCCAATGGCCTCTGGGTACCCAGAAGTCAGAATGCAGTCCCAAAAGTGATTCTCCAATACATCAAACACTGTCCAACTTCAGTGGTATCGAGCTCTGTCTTGCGTGAACCGCATCTTGGCGAAATTAGGGTCACTTTGGATAATAGGGATGAAATCATCTTCCGTAACCTTCACGTACCATTCAGTAGTCACCGTGCCATCGAGGATTATCGCTCACAATTATTCCGTGACTGTACATTGCACACCACACAGTCATCGGTTGAGGGCGAAGAGACTTTCTCGAGCGCGAAATGCGGATTCTCAGGCCCCCAAATGCGCCAATTTTGCTTATTGAGGAACCTGTCCAAATGAAAGTGGGCTTCGTTGCTAAACCAAACCACACTAAGCACACTAATAACCACCGTCCCTCGTGGACAACAGTTCAGTCTGAACGTCCTAATGCGAACCCTTCAACCGCGCAGTCTGAACGTCCTAATGAAAAACCCTTCAGGGGTTATGACGATTTTATTTAATATACTTCAATAATTCTCTCCCTGTGCAATGGAGGGTGGGTGAAATGCCCTTGGGGATCCCTCGGTCCTGTGCATGTGCCTTTCACAGAGTGTGGCTAGGGCTCTTCCTCAGGGGCCATTGTGCAATATATAGGGCAAGTGGCTTCCAGCCTAGGCCAATACATCGCATCCGTAATAATAAAATAATAAATTATTTGACACTGAACAATAACGGAGATGAAAGTGTTTAAAAATCGTATTCAAAAATTACAAGAGAGCTCGTATTGAGGCTGAGTCTTGCTAGAGGCTCAAAGAATTACATAAACAAAATGAAAAAATTGAAGATAATTAGACTTGGAGTCATCATTGATTATAATTATCCAAGAGTATATATATATATATATATATATATATATATACTGCTGGCCATTAAAATTGCTACACCAAGAAGAAATGCAGATGATAAACGGGTATTCATTGGACAAATATATTATACTAGAACGGACATGCCATTACTACATTTTCACGCAATTTGGGTGCATAGATCCTGAGAAATCAGTACCCAGAACAACCACCTCTGGCTGTAATAACGGCCTTGATACGCCTGGGCATTGAGTCAAACAGAGCTTGAATGGCGTGTACACGTACATCTGCCCATGCAGCTTCAACACGATACCACAGTTCATCAAGAGTAGTGACTGGTGTGTTGTGACGAGCCAGTTGCTCGGCCACCATTGACCAGACCTTTACAAATGGTGAGAGATCTGGAGAATATGCTGGCCAGGGCAGCAGTCGAACATTTTCTGTATCCAGAAAGGTCCATACTAGACCTGCAACATGCGGTCGCAGGGATGGAATGAAGGATAGAGCCACGGGTAGTAACACATCTGAAATGTAACGTCCACTGTTCAAAGTGCCGTCAATGCAAAGAAGAGGTGACCGAGACGTGTAACCAATGGCACTCCATACCATCACGCCAGGTGATACGCCAGTACGTCGATGACAAGTACATGCATCCAATGTGCGTTCACCGCGATGTCGCCAAACACGGATGCGACCATAATGAAGCTGTAAACAGAACCTGAATTCATCCGAAAAAATGAGGTTTTGCCATTCGTGCACCCAGGTTCGTCGTTGGGTAAACTATCGCAGTTGCTCCTGTCTGTGATGCAGCGTCAAGGGTAACCGCAGCCATAGTCTACGTGATGATAGTCCATGCTGCTGCAAACGTCGTCGACCTGTTCGAGCAGATGGTTGTTGTCTTGCAAACGTCCCCATCTGTTGACTCAGGGATCGAGACGTGGCTGCACGATCCGTAACAGCCATGCGGATAAGATGCCTGTCAACTCGACTGCTAGTGATACGAGGCCGTTGGAATCCAGCACGGCGTTCCGTATTACCCTCTTGAACCCACCGATTCCATATTCTGCTAACAGTCATTGGATCTCGACCAACACGAGCACCAATGTCGCGATACCATAATCCGCTATCGCGATGGGCTGCAATCCGACCTTTACCAAAGTCGGAAACGTGACGGTACGCATTTCTCCTCTTTACACGAGGCATCACAACAACGTTTCACCGGGCAACGGCGGTCAACTGCTGTTTGTGTATGAGAAACCGGTTGGAAACTTTCCTCATGTGTGTGTGTAATTAATATTTGTTTTTCTTTTTAGCCTACTAGAGAGCTCACAATCCTGAAACCTGTACCACAGCGTATACTCAAACTGCGAAAGAAAGGTGTGCTTGCCGGGAAGTAATTTTTCTGATCATTCTCGTGGATATTGAACTGCTTTTGAAAGAAGTGCGACGGAGGGAGAAATAAAAAGCAAGGAATACTCATGTGACACAATAACGGTACGAATGTCGGCAATGACAGCCGAAAAAAGAGAATTCCCTTTATTTGGTCTGAAGCCTAATTGTGGTCGTTATGCCATCGAGGTCACTTTTACGAGTAGATTAACTCTCTAGCTCAACGCTAGTGACCGACGCTGTTAACACTTTCATGTCGCATGATCGGAACCGCGGCCTTCTTTCATCCGGGCCAGCGTAAGCTTTTTGTTCCTCTCGACATTTGTTAATTTAGCTACAGAGCAGACGGAAAAAACCACGAGCGTAGTAGAGTGGAGTAATTGAGGGCTACTCTGCTCTGCAACTGTAACACTGCGGTGTCGGTTCGTTTGATCCATACTGAGCGAGCCGCATGCTCAGCCCAAACTGGCCTCAATTCCCACAGTCCTATTTACTGCAGTAGCGCTTCCCATTCCTATAAAACTGGGACACTGTCCTTCCTGGCATCTGAAATGAACCTCTGTTCTCTCAGTGTCATGCAGATGTGAAGAACGGTTCTTCGAACAACAAGATTATATCAGTACATAAATGCCACTGACTGTATATGGGACATTATTAAAGTGTTTGGATACTCAATCTTGAGGAAAGATAAGAACAAGTATGTGATCACTTCGACGTTACTTTCGCAGTACACAGTAGCCATAACTAAAGGCCACCTAAAGAATGTAAGGAACATTCACTCTACTTTCTCTGAATGTCGCGAACTTTTATCGTCTATTTTACTAGTGGCTGGTCGCACTTAATAAACTGTATGACCTTGATACAACCTTGAGTGGTTGATGTAGCATCAACCTACACTCTCACGAAGACGAGTAAAAATTACACTCTGAGAACTGCTTTTCACTTAAACTAAACTCATTAACGAAAATTAATCACATGTAAATATGTGTGTTTGGCTATTGTTAAGGCTATCGTAATTATTTCAGATTATTTGGTGGATTTTTCTTTTTCTTTCGGGGGAGGGGGAGGAGTAGTTCTGTGTCTAGTAATAACATTTAACACGTTACTTCACTCTTACCTTAGTAATGGTTTTGATAATGAAGATTTTCCCACCAAAACTCAGTGCTAATATGTTCAATTGGGTCGGGAACCAATGCAAACTCACCTTGAGAATTTTTCGTTTGAAGAAAAAAAAAAAAAAAAGGTATTGCCTATAACCAGTTGTGGCGAGCCTTGAAGAGAGAAATTTCCTTTAGTCATACTTGAAACACATGCTTGAAACAGTTATGGAACTATCTTCGAATGAATGCAATCTTATCACTAAGATACTGCCTATAACCAGTTGTGGCGAGCCTTAAAGAGAGAAATTTCCTTTAGTCATACTTGAAACACATACTTGAAACAGTTAATGGAATTATCTTCGAATGAGTGCAATCTTAATTTTTCGTACCAGAATACAAGCTACAAGACATTTAGTGCCAATCTATTTAGCAATCAAATTTACGAGATATTTCAGTTGAAAATAAAGCTACTTAGTATCCGACTGAATTTACCGCTGTCTTGGGAAACTGAGTACGTTAAATTAACTATTAACTATTTCAATCAAACGAATCAAATTTGTAATCATAAATTTTTTATGAGAATTTATCACGCATAACTTTACATTAATAGAAGTACTTTTTAAGTTAACAGGTAGTATATTAATGAGATTTAAGTAAAAATGATTGCAAGGTGCGTTTGAAAGATTGCAAAACCATGAAAAATAAATTGCTATTCATTGTTCCCAAAGAAAGTCACAACACTTTCTTTCTAAAATGTCTAACAGTTGAAACTACAGGTAAGAATATCAACAATGTAGGAAAAGATAGATTGCTACTTACCGTAAAGAGAACATATCAAGTTGCAGACAGGCACGACTAAGAAACCGAACATGTACCTTTCGGCCAAAGCCTTCGTCAGTGAAGAAAGATAATAGACTTTTAATGATCGATGTCTGAAACTTGGTGTGTCTTCTTTATGGTAAGTAGCAGTGTATTTTTTCCCCACATCGATTCTAAAATGTCTGTAACAGTACTATTCAGAATGTGTATTTTCAATAGCTTGCATTGCAGACACAATGTAGTTGAGAATGTAGTGTGAATGTGCTTTGAGAGTGTTTATGTCTCTTTCAACATTGATCAAAGCAAGGGGGCTCCATCTTTTCCGATCACAGAGCATTACTGTTATCACTATTTCATAACACTGTCGTATCGTTTACGAACTTACCAATAATTACATTTTTTAAAACTAATAGCATTAATACACGTCACAGTAGGGTGAAGTTTGCAGCTAATAAAACCAAAATTCAAACATAATCAGAAAAAAATGGTTCAAATGGCTCTGAGCACTATGGGACTTAACATCTATGGGCATCAGTCCCCTAGAACTTAGAACTACTTAAACCTAACGACATCACACAACACCCAGTCATCACGAGGCAGAGAAAATCCCTAACCCCGCCGGGAATCGAACCCGGGAACCCGGGCGTAGGAAGCGGGAACGCTACCGCACGACTACGAGCTGCGGACCCAAACATAATCTTTCTCATATACGCCACCCACTACAAACGTACGTTGTACGTTGTACCATGCCTCTGTGAAAGTAAAATTGACCCACTTACATCATATATACTTAAATAGTTCATAAAAATGCGTTGAGGGTAGTTCCAGCACTTTACCATAAATTGCTTCAAGAATCACTTCACAACAGTAAACAAATTAATTGTCAGTTGAACAAAGCAGTAGCTATGTAATGGTTAATACGCTGCTGTACGACACTGGTTCCAAATTTTTTGAGGTCATTATCCATGAGTGAAACGAGGTATTAGCTAGTACCTCACACCACACCACTCTCTAAACACGATCATTATCAGTATTAGCACCTAACTTAATTTTGAAATGAAAAAGATTTTTCTTTGAACACACTAATGTTTAAAACCACGAAAGACTATTGATTTAGGGTTTCTGTGAATATTTTATTACAGTTTGAAGTAACGAACTCAAATGACCACAGTGATGGGAAAAAAACCACAGCACCAAGAAAGAGTTGTCTGTCATAAAAGAAAGTTTGTAGGCATGCTTTTACATCTGAAAGATGGCTCAAATGGTTCAAATTGCTCTGGGCACTATGGGACTTAACTTCTGAGGTCATCAGTCCCCTAGAACTTAGCACTACTTAAACCTAACTAACCTAAAGGACATCACATACATCCATGCCGGAAGCAGGATTCGAACCTGCGACCGTAGCGGTCGCGCGGTTCCAGACTGTAGCGCCTAGAACCGCTCGGCCACTCCGGACGGCATCCACATCAGAACGCTTGCAGGTGACATTTCGTAACAGTGAAAGACATGCAACACTACTCTGGAGGCAGCGCTAGTAGCTGCACTATGAGGGTGCAAATCAGGTTTGCTTCAAATTCGCACTGTAATGAATGTGAGCGTTAGTTACCTTTGGAACTGGACATTGTGAGGCAACAGCCGAGTTGCGGCGCCCTGGAAAAATTCTAAGTTTGGAGTTGGCGTGGCCGCGCTGGGGCCTCTGGCCAGGTGGCGGCTGGTCGGTGGCCACGTGGTGCCGAACGTCAGCTGGAGTCCAGCGGCCGCGTGGCCGGGAATTCCAGGGTGACGCTGTGTCGATGAAGGAGACACGCAGGAAGTCCCTAAGATGGCGGACCTCGTGAAACCGTAATGGCAGACATTTCACTATTCGTATAGAAATTAACAGTAGCCAGATGAAACGTGATACCTCAAAAATAAATATGTACATTACCATTAGTTGCACGACAATTCTGATGGTGTAATCGGATTTTCAATATCTTTATTAGTTTAAAATTTAGTATTTGACGATAAATTATAAAGGTAACACCCAGCAACGGATTTCCAAAATCTAAACGGTTCATCCGATTTTGTCGATCGATATGTCGTTAGAAAGCTATTAGTGTAAACCTAAATCGGTATAAACTACAGTCATGTAACTTTAATAGTACATGAGTTATTGGAGGTAAAAGTCGCTGATTTCTAATAATCGCATCAGGCCATAATTACTCCACAGTTACACGAAAAAGCGGTAGCAGCATGCTTATAAATATATTTATTCATATATGTCTTTGTTTATATCCGATATATTCTATGCATGAAGAAATTTGTCAAATATTTACTGTCCTTTAGAAAGCACAGAGACATTAGGCTAATGGCCTACTTTTGCTTGCTATTCCTTTGATTTATGTTTATTTGCTTTGTTTATGTGTGTTAGAGCGTGTTTATGGTTCAGCCGTAGCAATATTTATTTAATTTCAAGTTATTTAAATGTAAATCCAATATTTCGAATGTGTTTCTTTATGTTTGTGTGGGTACGTTGGCTCGAAGACACGGTGCGAGCGCTCTAGCCAGTCACAGCGCTCGTGAATGGGGAGACTGGATGGAAGCGGGAGAAGAGTTCTGAGAAGGCGGCGGAGGGGAGTCGCACAGTGTGCAGCGGTTTGCGCGTGGGCGCAGCAGGTAGAAATACTGCGGAGTGCCAGCATGTGCACTTGTGAGATTTCCGCGGCTTCTACAGTGAAGACGTAGTGTGCATTTAGAAGTGAATATCTTGTGAGCTATGTTGTTGTTCATAGATAATTATGTGCTGTTAGAAGCTACTGTTTCGCTGTTATTCAGCTTTTATTGTATTTAATTTGTTGGGCAATCGACACCAATATGTGTTTTGCAGAAAAATACCACATTCTCAAAAGTACTTATACTATCGTACTCATTATTTAAAGTCGTTAAGACAGTACCTGCAGATTTTATTTAATTGCAATTTTTCGTTTATAAATGTTACATTCAGAATTCGCAATTACCGAGTGATAGGAACCTTGGACCATTCGATTCATGTGTATATTCACATTGTATACTGTAGACTCAGCAGTATTTGGCTTGTAATGCAGCATTTACGTACCCCAGCCCCTAGACAACGAAACCAGCCGAAAGTTTTAATATTTGAACTTTGACTCTGGGGGTACTTAGTTGAGGGCCTCCACCCCACATCCTTTCATGACTTTATTTGAAAGCCCGCAACATGGTGAGTTGGTGCTAGTCAAAAACGCCTTTATGGTGATAAAGACGCCTATATCAGCATCTCACTGACTTTGAATGGGGTGTTGTAGCAGCTCTATGAGAATCTGGATGCTCCTTCAGTGATACTGCAGAAAGCCTGGGCAGGAATGTAACCACTGTAGGTGTTTGGTGGCAGGAGTCATCGCGAGAATGTACAGTCGCAAGAAGATGGTGTTCTGGACAGCCGCTTGGCACTGCCGAGAGAGATGCCCATTGTGTTTTGTGTATGGCTCTGGGGCATTGTACTGCATTAACAGTAGCAATCGGAGCAGCAGTTGGCACCACTGTGACACAATGAACTGATCCGAATCTGTTACTTCCAGGACACTTCCGAGCCACGAGCCCTGCAGAGTGTGTTCCACTGACCACAAACCAAGACATTTGCGAACTCAGTGGTGTCAAGCGAGAGGTAATTGGAGGGCAGGCTGTGTTTTCTCATGGAAAATAGTTCTGCTTCAGTGACAGTGATGGGTGCGTGTTTGTCAGAAGGAGGCCCCTTGATTGGTACAATCAAATTGTCTGCGAGCTAAACACGCTGGTCCTACACTTCGAGGGGTGCAATTTCGCATGACAGCTGGAGCACTTTCCTGGTTATCCCGTGCATCCTGAGTGCCAATTTGTCTGTCAGTATGGTCGTTTGATCTGTTCTTCTGCCATTAATGAATAGCATTCCAGGGAGTGTTTTCCAACTGGATATCGCTGTTGTAACCCAGCGTGCTCTACAGGGTGTCGACTGCTCGATCGCCAAATCTGTCTCCAATACAGCAAATATAGGACATCGTCAGACATAAACTGCTGCATCATGTACAAACACCATTTTCTTCCAATGTACTGACCGAGAAAGTACACCAGGTATGGAAACTCCATGCCATAAACTGATGTGTAGTAGCTGCACAACACAATTCATGCACATGTGCTTGCTTACATTTAACATTCTGGCAGTTAAATCATTTATTTATGCAGCAGTAGTTCACATTGGCAATGGCTTTCCTCACAATTAGATTAACCTGTGATCTTACAATGTCAATCACTGACACGTGTTACCGAGCGAGGTGGCGCAGTGGTTAGCCACTGGACTCGCATTCGGGAGGACGACGGTTCAATCCCGCGTCCGGCCATCCTGATTTAGGTTTTCCGTGATTTCCCTAAATCACTCCAGGCAAATGCCGGGATGGTTCCTCTGAAAGGGCACGTCCGACTTCCTTCCCCATCCTTCCCTAATGCGATGAGACTGATGACCTCGCTGTCTGGTCTCCCTCCCCAAACAACCCAACCCCAACTTACATGATACCTAACAAATGTATTCCAGGAACGTCAATACTGTACATTAGTTATTTTCTGGTGTCGCGATTTTTTTCGTTGATGTATATAGGTGCCATTTATTTCTAACGACTTTTTTTACAGAATGATGAAGTAATCGGTAGTGCTACCTACAAAAACCTTTTCAGAGACGAAAGCAAACTACACAAAGTAAGAGTAAATACTTGCTGCAGCCACCAGAGACGCCTACTGCATCGGCAACACCGCAGACAGACCAGCGATGCGGGTTGCCGACTCCACTACGAAGTCTGGCTGACGCAAGAGTTTTACAGGCAAGTACCACAGTTCACAACAAAACACGTAAGTGCGGCCAGCGTCCATCAGAGGTCATCAACCAGCAGCAGAGGAAGGGGGCGCAGCGATGAATGAACGATTTCCTTGCATAGTCCCATAAATGTCCTTTCTGGAGACAGATAAGCCAGCGCCCGGCCGTTCAGCAGGCAGTTCTCGACTCGCCGAGTGGGGAGAAGATCGGCTGGTCCTGCGGTGTACCTCCCCGACCTTCCTCTCTTCCGCAACGATTGTGATACGTCGCTTCTGTCGTGTTAGGCTATTCATCAGCTGGTAACAGCCGACTTCATGTGGAATACTTGTATGGGTATAGAGTTGAAGGGAACTCCGATTATAGGAATTAGTTGTTATTTTCTTGATCTGCAGAAGGCATTCTTATTGTTTTCTGGTTTTGAAGAGTGGGTTACTGTTTGTAGTTGATTTTAGTTTCCTTAATAAATATAAATTTGGCAAAAAGAGTTGGTTCTTGCTAGGTAGATTTAGCACTGGCGACGTGTTTGTTCGAATTCCTGCGTTGCTCCATAGCTTGTTGACATGGATGAAGGAATTCCGGGTGTATATGCGCCGTCAGCTCGTGTCCGTGAGCTGTCGCATCGTATGCTACACACGAACGAACTTCTGATTCAGCGTCTCCAGGCTCTGACTAGTGTTTCTCCAGGGATTCCGGCGTCGGTCGCTCCTGCCGCGTTCCCACCGTTTGACAAGCCTATTGAACTGTGGAGTAATTATGCGGGTCGCTTGGAACAACATTTTCTTGTCCATGGACTCATCGACACCGGCCAGCATCGTGCGTTTTTTCTTACCTATGTGGGTCCTGACATTTATAGCATGTGCAGCAGTTGCATCCCCATGTCCTCCCTTACAAACAGCTGACTGCCACTTTACCAGAGTATTTTGGTGCCCAGGTCCACGTCGTAGCAACTCGCCACACGCTCTTCAGCTGTCAGCAGCTTTCATCACAGTCTGACAGGGAATGGATCGCTCGCCGTCAAGGGCTCTCCCGGGATTGACGGTTCTCTTGTGCCAACCCAGGGTGTAAGCAGTCGCATGGTTTGCCCCTCGTTCGCGACATGATTCTGGTCCATGCTACTGACGATGCCCTACATCTACATCTACATTTAAACTCCGCAGGCCACCCAACGGTGTGTGGCGGAGGGCAGTTTACGTGCCACTGTCGTTACCTCCCTTTTCTCTTCCAGTCGCGTATGGTTCGCGGGAAGAACGACTGCCGGAAAGCCTCCGTGCGCGCTCGAATCTCTCTAATTTTACATTCGTGATCTCCTCGGGAAGTATAAGTAGGGGGAAGCAATACATTTGATACTTCATCCAGAAACGCACCCTCTCGAAACCTGGCGAGCAAGCTACACCTTGAAGCAGAGCGCCTCTCTTGCAGAGTCTGCCACTTGAGTTTGCTAAACATCTCCGTAACGCTATCACGGTTAATAAATAACCCTGTGACGAAACGCGCCGCTCTTCTTTGGATCTTCTCTATCTCTTCCGTCAACCCGATCTGGTACGGATCCCACACTGATGAGCAATACTCAAGTATAGGTCGAACGAGTGTTTTGTAAGCCACCTCCTTTGTTGATGGACTACATTTTCTAAGGACTCTCCCAATGAATCTCAACCTGGCACCCGCCTTACCAACAATTAATTTTATATGATCATTCCACATCAAATCGTTCCGCACGCATACTCCCAGATATTTCACAGAAGTAACTGCTACCAGTGTTTGTTCCGCAATCATGTAATCATACAATAAAGGATCCTTCTTTCTATGTATTCGCAATACATTACATTTGTCTATGTTAAGGGTCAGTTGCCACTCCCTGCACCAAGTGCCTATCCGCTGCAGATCTTCCTGCATTTCACTACAATTTTCTAATGCTGCAACTTTTCTGTATACTACAGCATCATCCGCGAAAAGCCGCATGGAACTTCCGACACTATCTACTAGGTCATTTATATATATTGTCAAAAGCAATGGTCCCATAACACTCCCCTGTGGCACGCCAGAGGTTACTTTAACGTCTGTAGACGTCTCTCCATTGATAACAACATGCTGTGTTCTATTTGCTAAAAATTCTTCAATCCAGCCACACAGCTCGTCTGATATTCCGTAGGCTCTTACTTTGTTTATCAGGCGACAGTGCGGAACTGTATCGAACGCCTTCCGGAAGTCAAGGAAAATAGCATCTACCTGGGAGCCTGTATCTAATATTTTCTGGGTCTCATGAACAAATAAAGCGAGTTGGGTCTCACACAATCGCTGTTTGCGGTATCCATGTTGATTCCTACAGAGTATATTCTGGGTTTCCAAAAACGACATGATACTCGAGCAAAAAACATGTTCTAAAATTCTACATCAGATCGATGTCAGAGATATAGGTCTATAGTTTTGCGCATCTGCTCGACGACCCTTCTTGACGACTGGGACTACCTGTGCTCTTTTCCAATCATTTGGAATCTTCCGCTCCTCTAGAGACTTGCGGTACACGGCTGTTAGAAGGGGGTCAAGTTCTTTCGCGTACTCTGTGGACAGATCTGTTGAAGCTGAAGCATCCCTCCTTGAACATGTGTCTGTCAGTCATGTGTGCCCAAGAAAACTCTTCCTGTTCGTCTACGGCGCTCCATGCCTCGCCGCAGGCCGCCCCGTCATCGCTCGGAGCCACAGTCGCCAGCAGTGCCCACGCCAATGGCCTGCAGTGGGCGCCCCGCCGCTGCCTCCTCCTCCAGACCAGTTTACGGGTTCTCAGGCTCAGCACCATCAGAGGTTGCTCTCCCGTCATCAATGCTTTGCTACACACCAGTGCTGTGATTGTCATATCCGGCCTTCAGGACAAAGGGCCATCAGGCTGATCAATGGAGGTGGACCTCATGGCGTTGGACCCTCTGGACGCGGTCTTAGAGGATTCTGACCAGCCACCAGACATCTCCTTTGTCCAGATGGTTCTCCGACACATGGCGAGGTCCATCAATCTGATGGTCCAAATCAACAGCACCCCTCTCCAATTCTATTTTGACACAGGGTCGTCAGCTACTATTACTGACAGCGACTCTCACCACAGCTTGACTGCTCCGATGCTCTGCCCATTCCTGATACCCTTGAAGAACTATAGTAATGACATTATCCGTGTGTAGAGGTGGCTCCTCGAGCAGGTGCGATATCTCTCTCATGATGTCACTGCCGAAGTTTTGGTCCTAGCCGCCTCCACAGCCAATAATCTGTTGGGGGTGGATCTTTCTCATAGTATGAAGGCTTTCACGACTGGATGACATATCTTCTGGTAAACCTTGCGGGATGTAAGGTCGTGGTCCATGAAACTCTTCAGCTCCTAACGTTTCGTCCAGTGCTTCGCTGGACATCTTCAGAGGGGTGTTTCTCCTCCGGTGAATCTTTCTGATTCTCTTGGCCTTGAAATCCATGATTCAGCCCCAGCGGTTAACACTGTGTCCTGTGAACAAATGGCTCCCAGCTGAAATCTGTGTTGGATCATCTCATCTATTATTGGAGTTTCATCCAAAATCCTGGGGCTCTGGCGGAGCCTCTGCATCACCTGGTTTGCAAGAATGTTCCCTCAACCTAGTCGCCAGAATGTGATGAGGCTTTTCAGTATCTCAAATCTGCTTTTCACTCCACCTTGCCTCGTCCCATACAGTCCTGCCAAACCTCTTAGTTTGACTGCTGATGCACCAGTTTATGGGCTGGGGTTGTCTTGTCTCATATCGTTGACAGTGTTGAGTGCGCAGTGGCTTTCACCTATCACATGCACAGTGTAACTATAGCCACAACGAGAAAGAGGCCTTATCCATCATATTTGGATTCAAGATGTTCCACGACTTCATCTACGGACAATGGTTCATGGTGTACACAGACCACAAGCCCTTGGTCTCCCCTTTCAGTGCCACATACGTCATCCCCACCTGGACTGCTCGCCACCGGCAGCGCTGGGCGTTGTTCCTTGCAGGGTACGACATCCATTACCATGCCATGGCCCTCCATGCCAACACTGATCTTCTTTCTCTACGTCCTGTGGGGCGGATTCCGAATTCGATGCTGATCCGGGTGCTTGTTTTCATCTGGATGACGTGGCCTCCTCTGCTGTCGCTGCATTTCCCAGCTCATCGCACAGCACATGGCCTCAGACTCAGCTCTTCAGACGATTCTGCACCATGTTCAACTCAGGTGGCCCTCCAATCGTTGTCAGATGTTGGAGACAGAGGTTTGGGCTTACTGGCCTTTCTGCAACAACTTTTCCATTCGTGACGGTATTCTTCTTCTCTTAGGGGACACTGATCATTGGCGTGACTTCATTCTCTCCCCCCTTCATCAGCAGGTCCTTGTACTCCTACATGTCAGGCACCAAGGCATCGTCCTGACAAAGCGCCTCGCCTGCCACCATATCTGTGGTTGGGGAATGGACAGTGACATCACCCACAAGGTGGGTTTCTGCTCCTCCTGTCAATGTTAGCAGTTAGCTCCACCATGACGCCTGCTTCCGTGGCCTCCTATCGCTGACCTGTGCTCCTTGCTCCATCTGGATTTTGTGGGTCCATTCCTAGGGTCCTACTGCCTCATTTTGGTGGACGCCAGCAGTGGTTTTCTGTATGTTGCACTCATGTCCTCAACAACTGTGACTCACACCATTCAATCCCTCTATCATATTTTCGCCATTGAGGGTCTGACAACTGCCTGCAGTTCACATCAGCAGAGTTTACTTCATTCTGTGCTACATCAGGCATCCAGCTGCTCCATATGGCGCTATTCCATACTGCATCCAATGGATTGCCTGAAAGGATTGTCCACACGTTTAAGTCGCAGATGGCCGAATCGTGTCAGCATCAATCCCAGTCAGCTGCCCTCATCCTCTTCATGTCTACTTATCATTCTTCTGGTCATGATGGGGTCCTCTGTCGTGGATAAACTGCACAGCTGCCATCATACTCCTGTTTCCTGCTTCCCCTCGCCTGGCTGCTCTTATCACGGCGTGGCTGTGGTTATCTCCACAGAATCCAGTGTATCTAGCTAGAAGGGTGGCATGGGGAAAGCATGTTCCGTAACGACTATTTACTCTCCATGTCAAAAGTCTGCTTTCCTTACTGAAAAGAAATTGTAGGTGGCACTATCAATGTACTAAGGATTGCTTCACCATTCTATGAAAAAAAGGCTTGTAGGAAATAACAGTACAAGTAGACTCATTGGTTCATTACTCCATGTTTCGAGAAAAACCCACAAAAACCAGATATCATTTCAAGAATGAAATTTTCACTCTGCAGCGGAGTGCGCGTGTTATGAAAATTCCTCGTAGATTAAAAACGTATGCCGGACCGAGACTCGAACTCGGGACCTTTGCGTATCGCGGGCAAGTACTCTACCATCTGAGCTGCCCAAGCACGACTCACGATCCGTCCTTACAGCTTTACGTGCTCCAGTACCTCGTTTCCTACCTTCCAACCTCCTCTGAAGCTCTTCTGTGAACCTTGCAGGTCTCGAGTTCGACTCTCGGACGGGAACACAGTTTTAATCTGCCAGGAAGTTTCAGATATAATCTATCTTCCGTGATTTTACAAATCAAAGCGTTCAAAGAAAAACCTTATTTCATTCTACACCTTATTTAGGTGCTAACGCTGTTAGTGATAGGGTTGGGGAGGGGGGGAGGGGGGAGGGGGGGGGGGGGGAGGGGTACTCTACTGTGTTCCTCACAAGAATAAATCTCTGATGAACCCTAAACATTACACCATGTATTCTTCTGCGGTTGGTGGAGATTTCGTTCAGCGTGGAGCGAGAGCGAAGCTGTCTAAGTACAGTCAAGTACGAGAATAAGGGTATGTTTTATGTTGTGCTTTAAATGCACATCGACTGTGCGTTAATACGGGACAGTAGCTTTACCGCCGCATTTACAGTGACGCGAACCGCACTGGACAGCCAGATGGTCCGACTAAGCTGCAGTGATGTGCACAGCTGCAGGTAAGACGTAAAGAGAGAAGAGCAGAGCAGCAACATAGCTTCGAATTTCATTTAATTTTTAAAGAGAATGAAATAACTGTCGGGAAAACTCCAATACCGAACGCATCTTAGGAGACCAGACAGAAAACACAATACGCGCTCGTTCTTAAAAACAAGAGTGATGAAAATTCTTAACTTATACACAGGGTAACTTTTGTGCGCACGACATGTAGGATGCAAACGCGTATTACAGGGATTTCAGCGTATTGTTAAATACTGAGGCGGCTGAACGTGTTGTTTACAGTCAGTCGTCTGGTAATCTCTAACTTTTTTCATATCCAAATCCGAGAAATACATTCCAATACTGGAACTGCCGTCTGCTACATTGATAACAAATGGATCAATAATGAAAACCAGGAAGCCATTCAAGTTCCACATTTTCTCTTCTTCTTTTGGAGTGCCATCCTGTATTACGACAGCGGTCAGCAGTGACGTGTGACAAAAGCTTCGTGCAGTAGTTCCAGTGCGTCTGGCTTTTTAAGCCCTTTGTAGCGACAGATCCCGTAACTTGGCCCTAGAGCAGCTCTGCTCTGTTGTGTTTATACTTCAGTGGAACGGTAATTTTGCGATCAGTATGTTATTAGAAACAAGAAGAAATGCATTTTTTACTAAACTGGTGATTAAATAAGTGTTAATTAGAAAATATTTGACGAATCTAAAATGTAAATGATTTAGGTGTTTCAAATTGAAAAAAAAGGAAGGGCAAAGTGAGATTTGTACAATCGATCCATGAATTCTAACCAGTTATCATTCTATAACGCTAGCGATTCAACTATACGTCCGGTTTTCAACGCCCCCTTAACTTTTGTAAATACGGGAACTCAGAAAACTTCAAAGTTGATTCTTTCCGTAAATTTGTGAAAAATATGAATAACCTGTTTGTATCCACTTTTTAACAGTGCTCCACGCGTTTGCTTCACTACGGACCAGTAAGCAGCATCAGCCATTTCCACAGTACGTATTAACAGCGCTCGAATCAGAGCACAACAATCCAGGGACTGAGAATGGATACGATTTTTGAAACAGAAACTACATAGCTTAAATACGATTAAGAAAAACGTTGATTGCTGTAAACACGTAAGATTATCTTAAAGTTTCATTTACTATAACATATTAATAGGATATCTAGTAAATCAGTAGGAGTTACTTCCAAGAGCGGTGCAACGGCAGTGCACATGTGCTACAGCTGCTGATCAATCATCGCGATTGCATTTATTTACATCAGGTTTATTCTTATGCGCAACATAGTGTAGCTAATACACTCTAACACAAAAAATGGTGCACCACGAAAGAATTATCCCAATGGAACGGACATCAGTAGATGTGATGTACGCGCACATGTACATTCAACCAAATTATTACAGTTTCAGAAATACTGAATGATTTGTTCAAGAGAAACGGAGCAAGTCAATAACGCGTTGGTCCAACTCTGGCCCCTATGCAAGCAGTTATTCGACTTGACATTGATTGGCACAGTTTTTAGATGTCCTCTTGGGGAGCATCGCGCCAGATGCTGTCCAATCGGTGCGTTAGATCGTCAAAATCTCGAGCTGGCTGGATAGCCCTGCCCATAATGCTCCAAACGTTCTAAGTTAGTGTCAGATCCGGCGACGTTCTCCAAGGTAGAGTTTGCACGACCACTCTCACCAGATACGGGCGGGCAATATCTTGCTGAAACGTAGCTCCAGAATGGCTTGTTCTGTAAGCGTGCCACGGATAACAACATAAAGGGTCCCGCTTAGGAAAGAAGTGGCACCCCAGACCATGAGTCCTGTTCTCCGGACGGTACGGCGGGCGAGAGTCAGGTTGGTGTTCTAACGCCGTGTCTCCATTACGTCTTCGGCCTGGAATTTGATTGACTGAAGTAGAATCTTCAGTGATGAGTCCCGCTTCGAACCGGCCCCCGATGACCAACGAGGTCATGCCACACCACACCTCCACGAAAAATAGTTCAAAGCCGCACCATGAGCTAGTAAACTCGCGGAGACGGTTTTGGCTCAAAAATGGTTCAAATGGATCTGAGCGCTTTGGGACTTAACATCGGAGGTCATAAGTGCCCTAGAACGTAGGACGACGTAATCCTAACCAAGCTAAGAACATCACACACATCCATGCCCGAGGCAGGATTCGAACCTGCGACCGTAGCGGTAGCGCGGTTCCAGTCTGAAGTGCCTAGAACCGTTCGGCCACACCGGTGGAGATGGTTTTATTGAACTCTTATGGGTCTGTTCTGCTTTGATATCCTCCATCATGGGGCAAGGATAAACTGTGAAGGGTATTGTACTACCCTTATGTGACTGAAGAAAGAACTTCAGCTTGCTTCTCGCCACTAAATTGCAAATGCACTTCTCTTTCTGCATGAGAACACAAGACCACACACAAATCTACGCACTCGAGAGGAGGTAACAGAACTTCAGTGGAATGTGCTTCCTCACCCGCCCTACAGCCCGGATCTCGCGCACTTGCCGACTTCCCTGTGTTTGGCCAAATGAAGGATGCACTCCGGGGAAAGCAGTGCCTGGATGAATGGGAGGTTATTCATGCACGAAGACTTTGGTTCCGATGTCGACCAGTAGAAGGCCGTCACATTGAGTGGGATTTATGTTGAAAAATAGTGTTTTGTAGCCAAAATAGTGGGGAATAATAAGGTGGACTGGAAAACTGAATAAAATCAATTTTTCTGCAGAAAAGGAGTGTTCCACTCTTTACTGAACACCACTCGTATAGTACAACTATGATCTCGGAGCGCTGTAAGCGACTTTCCAACTCAGAGTACCCTTTCTGTAACATTTACCATTGCAGATCGTTGATCATGTCAGTAAATGAAGCAAGTCGACGCCCGCAGCTGTATTTGAATCTCTAACTCTTCTTCCACTCCTCTCCAATCGGCTTTGAGTGTGGCATTAAAAACAGTTCTGATATGGTCTCTTGGTTGCGTTGATCACTATCTAGTTATTTTTCGTACGTAGCTGTCGCGCACCTTCTGATTAATCCTATGCTGTTGGTTGTGGGGAAACGTCGAAGTTTAGAGGCACATTACTTGATCTGGAATGATGCCCTACGGCTCCCAACATCACAGCATCAGGAGTGATACCGCTGCGCGTCTCCAAAGCATTAGAAGATCGGGACCTCTCCACAGGAAGCCGCCATAATAGCCGAGAATGGTCATCCTGGGTTGATCAGAAACGCCGTTGCCCACTGAACACAATGCGACAGCTTTCATCAGACGTCCGAGCCTCACTGTCGCGGCACCACTCAAAACTCAGTCGTTTGTGTTAATGGCTGCCTACGCACGCGATAGTACTTCCGTAGTGCGGCTGCCGCTGCTTTCCTACCGAGGAGTTCTTTACCTGTTCTCGGATCGCATGCTCGTACGTGAAGGGCTTACAATACGCTTGTCGCACAATACGGCGACAATTCCTGGTGGTAGTCAGACGTGGTCGACCAGAAGCGTGGCGGGGTGTACGCCTGACCTCTAACTCCTAAGCAGTCCAGTATCGAACCACGGTCAGATTGGAGCACAACGCTAACCTGGACGTTGCACGATTCGACCAACCGGCTCGATGGAGACACACGATGAGGCCCCTTTCAAATTCTGTCAGTTGCTGATAAGGCGTCTCACACGAAAGCGTGGCACCTCAGCGTGCATCACACTAACCACTCAGCATATGACGTTATTCACGCTCCATATACACCCTAATAGTTCTGGTAACCACTAACGTACTCCTATGGCCGTTCTAATTGTAACAGAGGGTTACAATACTAACCGTTTACTTATTAGACAATGGCGTACATTGCGTGTTCGAAGATACATTGACAGCTGATCATATCTTCTAATTACTTCTCTTTTTTGTCAGGCTGTTTTTTCTTTCTACTTCAAATACAGATTGTTTTGATCCATTGGCTATCGTCTGATCATCACGTCATGGAACATCTAATACAAAGTATCTCCTCACAGTCTTTGCTTAGGCAGCATGTAGCTGCAGCCAGCTCTTGCCATTGTCCTCGTAAGCTAATGACCTGATTTTTTTCCACGTGTAGAAACTCTGTTGGCAGTATACCTTGAGTACGAAAACGGCAGGAGGAAAAGGTACACCAATGTGAGAAAGTCGCGGGATAGCTACATGCACACACACAGATGGCGTTAGTATTTCGTACATAGTGTGTCAATGGGCGGTGCATCGGCGGAGCTCTGAATTGTACTCAGGTGATTCACGTGAAAAGGTTCCCGCCGTTAATATCCGCACGACGGCAGTTAACACACTTTGATCGCGGAATGGTGGTTCGAGCTACACGCATAGGACATTCCATTTCGGATATCGTTGGGAAATTCAATATTCCGAGATCCACAGCATCAAGAGCGTGCCGAGAATATAAAATTTCAGACATTATCACTCACCACGGAGAATTCAGAGCCTCTGGCCTTCACTTAACGAGCGAGAGCAGGGAAATGTACTTAGATTTGTCAGTGCCGAAAGACAAGCTCACAGTCACAGTAAAAAAAAAAATCCTTTCACCAGAGTAACAGTATCTGTATACTACTACATTAATAGTAGCCGCTATTGTTAGACAGCCGCGCTGGATTACCCGAGCGGTCTGAGGCGCTGCAGTTATGGTCTGTGCGGCTGGTCCCGTTGGAGGTTCGAGTCCTCCTTCGGGCATGGGTGTGTGTATTTGTCCCTAGGATAATTTAGGTTAAGTACGGCGTAAGCTTAGGGACTGTTGACCTTAGCAGTTAAGTCCCATAAGATTTCATACACACAATGTTAGACACTGAGTACAATTACAAAAATGGCAGGAGGGGAAAATACACCAACGTTACAACAGTCATGCGATAGTGGTATAAACATTCAGAGATGGTGCTAGAATCACGTACACAAGGTATAACAAGGCACTACACTGGCGGAGCTAGATTTGTACTCTGGTGTTTCATGTGAAAAGATTTCCGACGTGATTACGGTCGCACGGCTGGAGCTAACAGTGATTTGTTTAATGTGCGTTAATTCCTAAGGGACCAAGCTGCTGACGTCAGCCGGCCGGAGTGCCCGTGCGGTTCTAGGTGCTACAGTCTGGAACCGAGCGAGTACTACCGTCGCAGGATCGAATCCTGCTTCGGGCATGGATGTGTGTGATGCCCTTAGGTTAGTTAGGTTTAATTAGTTCTAAGTTCTAGGCGATTGATGACCTCAGAAGTTAAGTCGCATAGTGATCACACCCATTTCAACCTTTTTTTTTTGCTGAGTTCATCGGTCCCTACACTTACACACTACTTAAACTAACTTATGCTAAGAACAACACACACACCCGTGCCCGAGGGAGGACTCATACCTTCGGCGGGAGTGGCCGCGCAATCCGTGACATGGCGCCTCAAACCACGCCGCCACTCCGCGCGGCAGCAGTGATTTAAGTCTTAGCGTGAGTACCGAACAGCACTGCCACGTTCCCAGTAACAGCCAGACACAGCGGACACACCTGTGACCGTTATTTTACTGTAACGCTGTGTATTTACAGGAGAAATTCGAGCCAGCAGAGGAACGAGTGCGCGACAGGGGAAGCTCCAGCCCGCCGCCCCTCCTCGCCAATCCACCTGTGGAGCCGATTTTAAAAATTCGGCCCTCGACGCAGAGCGAGCAGGGGGCTAATGCGAGTGGTCTGGGAGTGCCCTCGCTAATGGACATGTGCATCGGCGGCAGGAAATAAAAAGTCCACTCTCCTTCCCCCTCTAAACCAGTCCCCCCTCCTCCCCATCACCGCTTCCCTACTCCCCACCGCCTCCCCCGCACTCTGCCATTCGCAGCGCCGAGTTGTCAGTGGCGCGGCCACAAATAACACGAAGTTGCGCCCCCCAGCCCTCCAGAGCAGAACCACTGCCGTGTTGCCTTCCTGAGAGACCCTCGACAGTTTGCGGCCACAACATCAGGTGAAGTGAATGGCGCTCCTCCGACCAGGTGCCACAAGGGCGAGACAACTCGGCGGCACTCGCAGGCCGTTTGTTTTCAGCAGAGGCCAAACGCTACGCTGCTGCTTCCAATTGCTTCGTCATTGTACACCTCACAATCTGTTGTGTAGCTATCAAACGACAACTGCAACAGATTTAGTAACTTTGGTTTTTTTATTGCATGACACACAGCTGCACAAAAAAATCTTTTATACAGGGTGGCGCAGGGAAACGTGAAATTTCGAAATAACATCATTTCCATGCATAAATTCATAAAACTAGTAATTTATTAACGAAAGTCAACGTATTCAGTAGGCCTTTATTCAGAATGTCTTTACAATCAAAATGTCCAAAACTGTCTCTTTACTTTTTAAAGATGACATCGGAAAGATGTGCTCCCATTCGGCGTTCACACTCCAACAGCCTGTTATGAAAACTCTGGAATGCGCGGTGTAGCAAATCTTGGGGAATGGCAGTGATTTCGTTTTCAATGTTCATGGATTGTTGCAGGACGTGCACGGTACACCTTGCCTTTAAGATATCCCCACAGGAAGAAGTCGCACACACTAAGATCAGGGGATCTCGCAGGCCATGCTATGTCACCGTTACGTGAAATAATGCGTCTTCCAAACAATTGACGAACTGCTGCCATCGATTGTCGAGCAGTGTGTGACGTGGCTGCGTCCTGCTGAAACCACATGTTTTCGACGTTAAGATTAAGCTCGTACAGTCTCGGTGTAAAGAGTGTTTGAAGCATTTCAACATATCGAGCGGATGTTACCGTCACTGCACGACCATCCTCACGTTCAAACAAATAAGGGCCGACAACACCGTGACACGACACAGCACACCGTATTGTGACCTTGGCGCTATGTAGTGGTCGCTGGTGAAACTCACAAGGATTGTCCTGTGCCGAATAACGAAAATTCTGTTTGTTCACGAATCCGTTCAGGTGGAAATGGCCTTCGTTTGATATCCAGAAGTTACCAAGGAAATTCGCGTCCTCGTTGATTTTAGCCAATATCTGGCTACTTAACTTCATACGTGACGCTGGGTCTCGTTCATGTAAGTGTTGCACAATCTGCAACTTATAGGGATGGGTCTAACTCGTGCAGTATTCTTTGTAAGCTTCGTCGCTTAATCCCTAGCGAAGATGCATGCTGTCGAACGGAGCGGCGAGGACTTCTCTCGATTGCAGCTCTAACAGCTGCAATGTTCTCTGGGGTACGTACCGTTGGAATGCCACCTAGAGGTTTCTTTTTCAAGGCAGATCCTGTTTCTTCAAAATTACGCACCCACGTTGTAATCGCATGTGCAGATGGGACACGTCCATGACGTCCAAGCTGGTAATGCCGTCGAAATGTTCTCTGCGCGGCAGTCGCACTATTACCATTTTCGTAAAACGCTCTCACAGCTACTGCACGTTCCGCACCAGTCCAATTCTCCATGATTACTAAATGGCAATGCGTTCACATCAATTGTGCAAAGTTTCGAACATCTGCCGGCGCTACAGTGCTGCCAACTGTAACGTTCAAAATTTCCCGTTCCCCTGCGCCACCCTGTATTACTGTTTTCGGTATTTTAACATCTTTCCGGATTCTGTCTCAACCAAAACAAAGCAAGTAATGTACAAAAAAACAATATTAATCACGTGTGTGTGGGTGGTGTTTCTTTTGAAAAGATTAATACTAATCACGTGCTATATTACGTGCCGATGTGGAAGCCCATATGATATATGTCAAATCTTCGTAGTGGCATACATACATGAGCACTTCAACACGGAAGATGGTGCCCCGCCCCCCCCCCCCACCCCCCACCCCCCCCCCACCCCCTCTTCTCCATTAGAATACCGGCTACAATCGATCGTCTTGTACAATGGCCAGTTACATTTTCGTGATCATCATCGTCTGTACATCGTCCAGTCACATATGTGTGACAACCACCTACGCTGAACGTCGACGAGCAATTTTCACTCACATACGGTAGGTGGCAGCACTAGCAGTGAAGGGTATATAACGCGTGTCACCCGGATACGGAATACGGTGCTGTCGTTATCGTATTGTGGAAATGGAGAGAGGTATCTGACTTCCAAAAGGGCGTGGTCATTGGCTTTCAGCCCAAGGGGAAAAGCATTTCCGAAACAGCTAAGTTTCTAAGCTGATTCCGTGATGACATGGTTAAAGTATACAGTGCACGGTAAAATGGTGCCATACAAGACCAGTGGCTAGGCAACTGTGGTGCACAGTTGTCCATAGACGACAGGGGCGAACAACGGATGCGGAGATGTGCAGGGCCGAATAGACCTGCAACTGTTGAGCAACCGACCGCCGAGAAGAACCAAGGGGTTACCAACGGTGTGTCCTCAACAATCGCTCAGTGAAAGTTCTGCACTAGGTACCTGGTTCACCCACCTATGCTGTTCTTTGGCGACAATGGATGGATTTTGCACACCAGAACTGCAACTGGAAGTCCATTGAGTGGCGGGAGATGGCCTCTTCAGATGAATCCATCGTACAGTTGGCCTTCGGTGTGTACAGCCCGCAAAAATCGCCAGAATGGTCCAGGCCAGAGGAGGGAAGGTTTTGGTCTGGGTAATGTTTTAGTGGCATTCCCTGGGTGATCTCGTTCTGGAACGTACAATGGATCAGCGCAAGTATGCATGTATCCTTGAGGACCATGTCCACCCCTACATACACTTTGCTTTTACGTCGGCACGGTGGCAACCTACCAGTAGGACGATGCAATGCGTCAAACAGCTTACAGTGACCTTGTGTGGTTCAAACAGCAGCCGAATAACTTTACGGTACTCACCTGGCCGTTAAAATCAATCGATATCCTGTGGGACCACCTACAGTGGTCTGTTCGGATCATGCATCCTCAATAGAGAAACCTGGCGCATCTGGCCACAACTCTGGAGTCGTCATGGCTCCACACCCCTGTCGATACCTTCCAGAACCTCACTGACGCTCTTCCTGCACACCTGCGCTAAAAAAGTTGTTACTTAGTCTTTTGGCAGAAATATTCAAAAGTGTGTGAATTGCTAAGAGACAAAACTGCTGAGTTCATCGATCCCCAGACTTACGCACTACTAAACTAGACCAACACACACATCCATGCCCAAGGGAGGACTTGAACCTCCTGCGGAAGGGGCCGCACAATCCATGAGATGGCACCACAAACCGCGCAGCCACTCCGCGCGACTGTACTACACCGAAAATACGGCGCATTTTTATTAGTAAATAGCATTATCACTTGAAGCTGCTTGCTGTATCTGCTTTATTGTAAAAATTAATGTGTATTTTCACACACCCACGGTATCACAATCTCAATTTTCGACAAAATAGCATCGAATTACTTGAAGAAATACAGTAATCCACCACTACACTATTTGATCAAATGTACCCGGAAAACTATGTGTAATGAGGAATTGACCAGTAGATATCACGATAGCCACACCCGTCAGTAAGAAAGGAGGCGGGGAGCATTATTTTGTCAGTAGAGACTCAGTAACAGCAGAATGACTTTGTCAGGAGAGCTCAGTGACTTCGAACGTAGACCAGTCATTGGTTGTCACCTAAGTAACAAATGGGTCAGGGTCATGTCAACCCACGTATAGCTGTCCCAGTCGGCTGCTGGTGATGCCGCTGTGAAGTGGAACCAGGAAGGAACACAGGGACCGTCCAACTCTGTGGAAGTTGGTTGTAAAATATCGCGTGAAATCAGAGTAAGGATTCCCTGCCGAGTTTCGATGAGCTACCAGCAGCCCAGCTAGGAGCATGACTGTGCGTATGAAGTTAAAAATAATGAGATACCATGGTTGAGCAGCTCCTCATAAGCTAACGCTTAGCAACGCCTAAAGTGGACAGTGATGACTCGAAACGAGTGATTTGGGGTGATGTATCCACGCTATACCCTCTGGCAATCTGATGGAAGGGTTTCGGATTGACGGATGTCTTATGAACGTTACCCATCACCATGTTTAGTACCAACAGTCTTGTACGGAGAAGGTGTCATAGCGTGCCGATGTGTTTCCGGTGTTGTCCGTTTAGTGCGTTTAACAAAATGCTAAATGCGAAAGGATATCAACAGGGAACGAAAGGCTGTAAAAACTTGTACAGAAACCAGATGGCATGAAAGGGGATCAGTGGTTGAGAAGGGAGTGAGACGGGTTTGAAGCTTACTCCATTCAATCTGTACACTGAACAAACACAAAACGAAAACAAATAATAATTTGGAGATGGATTCAAAGTTATGCAAAAAGAAACAAAAACTTTGAGGCTTGCTGATGACATTAAAATTCTGTCAGAGGCATCAAAAGACTTTGAAGAGCAGTTGAACGAAATGGACAGTGTCTTGAAAGGGGGAAATAAGATGAACATTAACAAAAGGAAACCAATAGTAACGGAATGTGGTCGAATTGAATCTGGTGATGCTGATGGAATTAGTTTAGCAAACGAGACACTAAAAGTAATATATGAGTTTTCTTATTTGTGTAGTAAAATAACTTGTAATGGCCGAAGTAAAGAGGATATAAAAGGTAGAGAGACAACGGCAAGAAAAGCGTTTCTGAAGAAGACAAATCTGTGAACATTAATTATAGATTTAATTGTTAGAAAGTCTTTTCTGAAGGTATTTGTCTGGAGTGTAGCCTTGTATGGAAGTGAAAAGTGAACGATAAACAGTTGACACAAGAAGAGGATAGAAGCTTTCGAAATGTGGTGCTACAGAAGAATGCTGAAGATTAGGAGTTAGTGAGCAGAGCCAGAGAGAAAAGAAATTTATGGCATAAGTTGAGAAAAAGAAGGAATCGGTTGGCAGGACACTTTCTGAGATACCAAGGGATCACCAGTCTAGTATTGGAGTAAAGTATGGGAAATGCTGTAATTACGCACACTTATCGCAAGGAAACGACACAGTACTAAATATGATGAAGCTAAACATAGCAACACAGCAGCCAACCTACCTCAAAAACTACTGCCAGCTAGCTAATGTTGGCCGCAGCCAAGAGAGAAGGACTCTCGGGGAGGCCATCGAGTTTTTACCGACTTCCAACGATTCAGGACTAGGAACTGGTCGGAAAACTTAATTACACTATACTGCGAACAATAGAGGAACAGTTTGGAGACGATGATGACGATGAATCCAGAATGAGATACTCACTCGGCAGCGGAGTATGCGCTGATATGAAACTTCCTGGCAGATTAAAAATGTGTGCAGGATCGAGACACGAACTCGGGACCTTTGCCTTTCGCGGTCAAGTGCTCTACCAACTGAGCTACCCAAGCACGACTCACGCCCCGTCCTCACAGCTTTAGTGCTGCCAGTACCTCGTCTCCTACCATCCCAACTTTACACAAGCTCTCCTGCGGACCTTGCAGAACTAGCACTCCTGAAAGAAAGGATATTGTGGAGACATGGCTTAGCCAGCTGTGAGGACGGGGCGTGAGTCGTGCTTGGATAGCTCAGTTGGTAGAGCACTTGCCCGCGAAAGGGAAAGGTGCCGAGTTCGAATCTCGGTCCGGCTCACAGTTTTAATCTGCCAGGCAATTTGATGATGACGATGTTTGGTTCGTGGAGCGCTCAACTGCCCGGTCATCAGCATCTGTACGAAGTCCCAATTATTACACAGTCCAATTTTTACGCAATCCAATGAAGCCACTGTCACGAATGATGATGATGATGATGATGAAATGATGAGGACAACACAAACACCCAGTCCCCAGGCAAAGAAGATCCCCAACCCGACCGGGAATCGAATCCAGACCTCGCGATCCAGAGGCACCAACGCTAGCCACTAGACGACGAGCTGCGGACCTCGGAGACGATGATTGTATCAGTAAGACAACGCAAACTGTCATAAAGCAGCATCTGTGAGACAATGGTTTTTGTGCACAATAACATGTCTCTAGGGCACTGACCCCGCAGAGTTGCGACCTGAACCCAACGGAACACCTTCGAGATGAATTCCAGTGTTGACTTCCTCCAGACCGCAGCATCCAATGTCACAATCTTGTCTGGTTTCAACTCTTGCCTAAGAATGTGCTGAAATTCTTCCACAGATATTCAGATATTAAAAGGGTTCCCAGAAGAGCCGAGGCTGCCATAAAGGCGGAGATTAGAATAGATTAGATTAGTTTTTCGTTCCATAGATCCGTGCTGAGGAGATCCTCATGGATGTGGAACATGTCAATTTTTTTTTTAGCTGAAATAACAAAACTAATAGTATGAATATATACAATACATCATTCGTCTCTATTAAAAAAGTTCGTCAATGGAGTAGAAGGAGTTGGCCACTAGTAAGTCTTTCAGGCTCCTTTTAAACTGATCTTTATTTGTAACTAAATTTTTTATGTTTACTGGCAAATTATTGAAGATGAGTGTTCCTGAGTAGTGGACCCCTTTTTGAACTACAGTAAGTGCTTTTAAGTCCTTGTGCAGATCATTTTTGTTCCTAGTATTGTATGTATGAACTGAGCTGTTTATTGGAAAAAGAGATATATTATTTAGGACAAATTTCATTAATGAGTAAATATACTGAGAGGCAGTAGTTAGTATACCCAGTTCTATGAAGAGGTTTCTACAGGACGTCCGTGAATTTACCCTACAAATAATACATATTACACACTTTTGGACTCTGAAAACTTTTGTTTGACTTGAAGAGTTACCCCAAAATATTATACCATATGACAATATGGAATGAAAGTAGGCAAAGTATGCAAGCTTTTTCATTTTTATGTCGCCTATGTCTGCTAACACTCGAATTGTAAATAAAAAATTGTTAAGGCGCTTCTGCAGTTCTGTGGTGTGCCCTTCCCAACTGAATTTATTATCAAGTTGTAGAGTGGACACTCACTCTATTAATGACCACCAAGCGTAGCCCCGATACTTTCGATGAGACGGTCTATTGCGTACATCCTTATGTTTGAATGCTGCTACTGACCTGTGCGAAAAAAAAAATCGTTTATAACTGCCGATTTCTTAGAGTTTTCTGTTTACATTTAATTAACAGTTGAGAGCATTTACTTTCATTGTGTAATTTTTGGTTCCTTTTACCGTCTTGTATGCATATAAATAAGGCATCGTGGCATAAAATATGACTATACAAAAACGTGTCTTGTATTTCAAATAATTCAGTCAACACTCAGGTAACTCAAAACATATAAAACTTAAGTTTAAAAAAACATTCATTAGACTTTGTGCTTATTCTGTACATTTCTTGACATTTCGCACTGACTTGATAGATTTACACTGAGCTGCAGAAAGTCATGGGATAGCGATTTGCACATGCACAGATGGCTGCAGTAGTGCACACACACAAGGTATAAAAGGGCAGAGCTTGGAGGAACCGTCATTTTTACTCAGATAATTCGTGTGAAAAAGTTTCCGACGTGATTATGACCGCACGACGGCAATTAACAGACTTTAAACGCGGAGTGGTTGTTGGTGCTAGACCCATCGAACATTCCATTTCGGAAATCGTTATGGAATTCAATATTACGCCATCCACAGTGCCAAGAGTGTGCCAGAAGCCAATTTTCAAGCGTTACCTCTCATCATGGACAACTCAGTGTGAACCCTTTGAACAATTTTATATATGACTGTGCTTAAACTGACACACAATATTTTTAGCGCAACGCAATCTGACTTTCAAAATTCCCTTCAAAAGAATGGCCCTGACTAACATTAAACTATACCTTTCACAAATCACTTACCTCACAAAAATCTTCGCTGCTCAAGCTACTGCAATACAGCGAGCGCCACTACTGCCAGCTAAATAAAAGATTCAAACTATGGAAGGCACTAACTACTGATAGGGATAGTTAGCAAATGAAAGATATTAATAGAGAACAAACAATGTATTTACCTTGATATCATCATATATAAATATAGCAGTTCATGACAAATTACAAATCTCCGCCATCTCTCTCCCCACATCCACCACTGCTGGCGGCTCACCTCCAACTGCGCAACGCTACGCGCTGTTCACATCCAGCTGCCTAACACTACAATGGCAGACAACAATGCAAACTAGCCACAGACTGCCCACAGCACAGCCAGTGATTGTCATACAAAGGTGGCGTTACCAATAAAAAAACCTAAACAGCCTACTTACATAGCCCCCATGCTCCCCACAAAAAATTTTTACAAATTGGATTTGGCAGTGGCCAATACAGATTTGAAAAAATATTTTCATAATTACAATAACAAAGAAATCAAATGCACACACTTATTGATACAATGTTGGTCAAAAGCTAAAAATTTCTCACAGTCCATAAAGACAGTCCTCATCATTCGTCACAGTAAAACTGCAGTGTTTTTCTCAAAGTCTGACCAGTAAAAGACAATGCACACAGACGTAGTGGATTTCCATGCAGTCTTGAAGAAGTAGTGTTGTCCTTCCAACGGAAAGACAGTGCTGACTCGACATGCAGACAGGTAATGGGCCACAACAGAGTAAACCCACAGCAGAGTCAGTCGACGTTTTGAAGAATATTGGTAGTTAGGTCATCACAGAGCAGACCCACTGTAGTCCTGGTAGAAATTACGGTACTGGTGGGCCACCAGAGGTGCAGACCCACTGCAGTCCTTGTAGCAATTAGTGGGCCATCAAAGATGCAGACCCAGTCCTGGTAGAGACAGCCAGCAGCCATCTGTTGCAAACGTGCAGGTGCACAATCACCATCGAAGAGTCTTGCGGACAATATAGCAAGTCCATAAACCACCACTTGTGCACTCACAAAGTTTCTGGAATTGTCCTTAGATCCAGCAATGCTGTTATCCAGTCCCTTGCTGAATCATTAACACACGTGCAAACACTATCAGTCCCTACTTCTCACATATTGTCCATGTACTATGACCAACAGAAACGTGTGCAGTGAAATGTTACTTAATTTGAAGAACTGGTAACAATTACAATTTGGTAACATAAAAATACAATAACAAAGGTACATGATACATCATTAAAAACATAACAATACAGATAACATTTGTAGCAATACAGGCTTTACAAAAGAATCGAAATAACATATACATCAGTGTTACAGGAATTATGACATGAGTACATACATAAAAGATCAGAGTAACTTTCGAAACATCAACTTCACACATGAGCATTAACACAAAACAGAATTAATAATGTCTAAACATCTTTACAAAGTAAATAACACACTATTAATGCCAATTGTATTTGAGGATAACGGTATTCCTCATCATAGTGAATGTAGCTTAGTACTAGAAAAATTCTACAACATAAGTCTTAGCAGATAAACATATAAATACAGGAAAAACATAAATACACAAGAGTACACACACACATAGTGGGATAACACCAATAGGAAAGGACAGGGTTCGTTTTCAGTGTAACATTTGGTACTGCAGTCCAACCCAAAACTTCATATATCTTTCCTCTTATTTCATCCTTTGTTTCCACCAAAAAAATTCTATCTAAGCATGCTTTCTGTATTTATATGTTCACACATTTCTTACCTCAACATTTATTTCCAAGAAAATCCTACCTAAACCTGTTTTCTCAATGCATTTCTTCCAATTCATCGCAACTCATTCTCTTAGAGGCTACCCCCTCTTAAGCTAACTTAAATCTACTGAGCTCAGATGTTTAACTAAGGGACGAGGCAATGCAGCAGCACAAAATAAGTAACACAAACAGCAATGACCAAAAAATTGGAAAATTGCAAAGCAAGCTACAGTAAATCTAAATTACCAAGCAATGCAACATTACAACTAATAGAGGCCAATGTGCAGCAACAAAAAAATAAATCTGGCTTAGCAGAGTAACACAAATTAAAGTTCAGTAGCACTATGCCTGGCAAACAGCAGCTTATATCTAAACATGACATAGCTCAAGCAGAAAAAATAGTACACTAAAAATGGCCATGTCACATCTTAACACTAGAGTGATGCATCACAATTTATTCTACAAAAGAAATTACCAAGTACTTGAAAAGAAAATTATGAATGCAGTTCCTGTGAAGGTAAATGTCGCTTTGTGCTCCCTCATTTTTTTGAAAAAAATTATTATATACTCGATCTGTAGACAGAAAATATTTATATTAGTACATCTATAAAATTTTATTTTAACCAATGCTGCAGTGCAGCTAGAAACTTGATATTAAACAAAATGTGTAAATAAATACATAAAACAAGCCATATGGCATTTTTCTTAACTAGCAAGGCAATAGCTGTGAAATGTTTCTCATCGTTTCATTAGGCATTTCAGTAAATATCATAAATTACGAGCTCCACAGTATGCTTTCAACAAGGAGATGTCAGTAGCGCGGACAATGGCCTTCCCTTTCTTTTTTTTTTCTACCTGTGCTTCTGACGAGGCACTCACACTAATGGCTTGTTCTCCAGGCGTCTGACACACCTGGGTGCCCACGACGCATTATGTGCAGGTGGTCACTTAACTTTCGTACGGAAATATTTACGACAGCAGTTTCCGCTACAGTGACAGTCATATATACAAAATTTCACAGGTCGAGAATTTACTTTGCAAATGTGTAGAAACAAAATCCTATGAATATAACAGTGTCCAAAAAAATTTTCAGTGGCATTGTGATACATTCACACATGATTCACACATGTACACACATTTCATAATTCTAAAGTACGATTCTTGGTTTCCAACATCCTTTTCCATAAGTCAGAGTCCCTAATCACTATTCATTACTCCTTACCTTATTACACATATTTATATTCGTCGACACGTCAACCTTGCGACGACACTTCAATATTTCATCATAATAAATACATAGCATAACCAAATTCCTCATATAGCACCAGCTTATTAATCATAAACATACCTCAGCAGCATAATACACATCGTCGTCGTAAAAAATATCATAACACCTCAGTCAAATCTCAAAAACGTCGTAGCTTTCTGCAATAATTTCAAAACCTAAAAAAATTCTCTGCTCATGTCAAAAGTGTCATCTGCCTCAAACGTACTTTAAAAATCATGATCCCATACCAAATACATCATTCAAAGCTCTCATAGTATCACAATGGTTCCGAAAAAATATGAGCATTTCACAAAGTACAGACAAAATACAATTTCATAAGTGTGAAGTTATCCAACTGTGTAATTGCGTAAACATGTGTCACTGACATAGTAAAAAGAATGTTTGTTTCTCTGTCAAATAATCAGATAGCTGTGTAATTCTGTGTTAGAGAAATATGGTACCGATGTGTAAAGTTGTATAAGCAAATACCATATTAGCTAGTGCTCCTTGTGCTTGCCAAACACATGGTACACAAAGCAAGCGTGTACCCCCCTGAGGATTAATGTAATTATACCCTCAGGTGTTACAGATTACAGCAATGCAATGAAATGTATCACGGAAAACTTTCTTAGTAATTCAAAAATCTTTAAAAATAAATGTTTTAAGTACAAAATTAATCACTCAAATACGTGTACTGTAGCGCTAAATGTGCGTCTTGTTGCAACATAATCTGTGTGGAAGTGTCGTAGTTATCGTCCTCCGAAAGCTAAGTTCTGCATAAGTCAATGTACTTACCTCATAATACACAAAAGTGAAATGCTTTGCGTATAGGTATCATAGTTATTACGCTTATTGTTGTAATGAAGAAAGTACTGTACAGTAATGTATTGTTATGCCACGAAAAAGGCTGTCTCATTGTAGCTATACCACAAAAGTTACTACTAAAACCTGTTTTTCTTCCTAGAAGAATTCAGAAAACTGTGCAGATATAAAACAGATACACTGCAAAAGCAACATTGTAAATTGTCACTCATTAGTAGCGTCGTGATAACATCGTGTAGCTGTCACATAAACTAACCACTGTGTCCTCTGGTATCTCACAGAAAGTACTTTAAACCCAGAATGTATTTTCAAATAAACCAAAATGTTGCATTAAAATCTCATTAGCAGTACTGGTAAATGTTCTAAGTATGTGAGCCTTATAGTCGTTATGTAATCGTGCAACAAACAAGCAAGAATGTACACACACAATAACACTGTGACGTCTGTTCACTATAACAATGCATTCGTCATTTCTGTTTAAATAAGTTCTCTTGGTTCTTGACTGGATATTTAACTTCAAACATTGTTGCATGTTAACAGATTCTAAGTCTGACAAAGCATATTTGTAAAGCAGATTATCTTTCAATAATCGGTTTTACATGTGAAATGTGGTACAATCTTTTACTCTTCAAAGTACTCAGAATTTCAGCTTGAACGCAATTATCATGCAGTATACGTCGGTAAAGAATACTGGAATTTTTCACAGGGTTAGCGTCAATGTTATTTTTCTCTGAGCCAGCCGGCGCACGTGGGTGCCTGCGGCGCGAGTCGTTGTCTGTCTCTTTGTTGCCGCGCGTTGTTATTGGGATTAGGAGACCTAACTTCTACAAATTCACCGTGACGAGAGGGCCCTGCTCTGTTTGAATCCCGCCAGTTCTGATGCAATTCAGGTCTGTCGTTACGATCACATCGTCTGTCGTCATGTCGGTAGTTCCTGTAGTTTCTTTCTTGTCGGTTAAGTGGTGGAGAATTTCTCCCTGAATCGTAACTGCGCGCTGGACCGTTGCGTCTAAAGTTATTCTGTCTCCCGTAATAATAATTATTTTGGTTCCCATATTGTCTGTTTCTCTGATTGTCTCTGTGATAGTCATTACCACGGAGAGGTGATCTTTCTCTGTAACTATTATTACTCTGCCAACGGTTGTCGTACGGGTGGTGTCTATTTTGGTCACGATTTGCGTTGTAAGAATAGACCAGTCGTGTCCGGTTATTGTTTCTGTCGTCACGGAATTGTGACGGATGTGACCTGTAATTGTTGTGTCCTTGTTTTCGCGTTCCGCGATTATCAGTGTCAATTCCTAGTTCTTGTAACAGTCCCTGAAAAGCTTCAATGTCGTCTTTGCAACGTCCTGCTAAAATAATATGCCGTAAATGTTCAGGTAATTTGATTAAGCAAATGCGGATGAGTTCTGAGGGGCTGTATGGGTTTGACAGGTACTGATTCTTGTGCAACATGTCTTCAAAATATTTCACAAGACTGGAGAATTCAGATTGTTCGAAATGTTTCATCATTATGATGCCATGTTTTACGCGGTCTTGTGTGGCTTGAGACCAATATGCTGAGAGGAAGGCATGGTAAAATTCTCCTTCACTGTGGCAATCGTGAATGACCGATCGCATTCTTACAGCTGGTTCATTCTCTAAGTAGCCACACATAAATTCTAATCTGTGCTCTAATGACCAGTTGGGAGGAAAACAATGAGAGAATTGATGGAGCCATGCTTGTGGATGAATGTCGTTGCCAGAATTCTGAAATGTTTTGAATTTACGTGTAGTAATGAACAGCTTATAGTCAAAGTCATCATGTCGGCGAGTCGCATATCGGTCATTGTTAGGTCGTGTCGGCCGTTCCATCTCAAAATTCGGTGCACATTGCCAATTTCTTTCATAACTTCCGAAATGCCCTGTGTTATTATTTTGTGGCTGTTCCGTATTTCTGTGTCCCTCTTCCCGTATTGGGGCGCGAGTATCCTCTGAAATACGTAATTCTTGTATTAACTGTGTCAGCTGATCTTGTACTTCCCGGATTTCTCTTTGGTGTTGCGTATTAATCTGATTCTGATTTTGTTTGAATTTCCTAATTTGTTCGCACTCTTCAGTGTCAGTGAAGGTTACAGGTCTTGTGTCATTCAGATCATCATCTACCTTTGTAGATAAGTTAGTGAACTGATCTGAAAGTTCAGCTACTTTATCCGATAGTGAAATTATTTCCTCTGTATGTTTTTCTGAACCAAGTTTCAGAGTATCTACTGTGTCCTTTAAGTTTTCCTGAGTTTTTGCAAGTTGCGTAACCGAATCGGTAGATGCAACTGAGTCAATTTTAGGTTGCAAGGTGTCGTGATTTTCATGAACAATGGTTTGCAGTTCTTTTATGGCTGCTTCGTGATTCTGTAATACATTTTCATGCCGCGAAAAAATAGGTTGAAAATGCTCACAAATTTGTGTTTTTACGTCATTACAGACTTTTTGACATTTCGATTCAATGTTATGTAACTCAGTAGTTAAATCTTCACGTGTTTGTTCAAGCGTGGTGTGAAGATTTTGTTCCATTGCGTCTAACTGTTGCTGTGTTTGTCTCTGGTGTTGTTCCATTGTGTCTAACTTTTTAAGATTTTGTCCCATTTGTCTCTGATTTTGTTCCATTTGTTGCATTAATTGCAATAATAATGTATTAGTGTCTGGAATCTGTTTCTCTACGCTTTTCGGCAGTGCATTTGCACCGGCAACATTCACATTTTGACAAGCAGAAAATGTGTCTTGACTTATTTGAGAAAACGGTGATGACCCAAAACCTGAATCTACAGTATCTGCGATATTGTGTTCTGTCATTCGCGATTCCTGAGGCGAGCTGTTGCCGACCAATCGATCGATAACGCTTCCCTGTTCACTACCTGTTTCACTGTCTACACCATTGTTTGCCGCCCGCTCCATTTCCCTATGCGCAATTACCAAATTACTACTTTGAACATTAGTTAATTCATTACTCTGCGGCGCTAACACACTGCCTTCGTCTTCATTGTCATTTCTCAGTTTACTTTGGAGCCTAGTATTACGTTTTTCACACGCCATAATTGTCACAATATTTCACACGATAACACAGAAAAGCACAATTTGAAGAGCAAAATAAAATAACATAGCAATGGAAATAATGTCTACTTAATTGCCAGCGCAGCTGCGAAATACTTGGTGCAAATCTACATGCATGCCACAACTGTTTTACTGTACAACAATGAAAGGCTACAACTACAAAGGAGATTCTCTCTACAATTACGCGCTAGCAATAAACAACATCTACACTAATTACACAAACTACAAGAAAAATCAGAAGATTCCAGTGAGGTATCCTCGGCTAAGGGTCGACATATGAAACGTCCCCTTTGAACAATTTTATATATGACTGTGCTTAAACTGACACACAATATTTTTAGTGCAACGCAATCTGACTTTCAAAATTCCCTTCAAAAGAATGGCCCTGACTAACATTAAACTATACCTTTCACAAATCACTTACCTCACAAAAATCTTCGCTGCTCAAGCTACTGCAATACAGCGAGCGCCACTACTGCCAGCTAAATAAAAGATTCAAACTATGGAAGGCACTAACTACTGATAGGGATAGTTAGCAAATGAAAGATATTAATAGAGAACAAACAATGTATTTACCTTGATATCATCATATATAAATATAGCAGTTCATGACAAATTACAAATCTCCGCCATCTCTCTCCCCACATCCACCACTGCTGGCGGCTCACCTCCAACTGCGCAATGCTACGCGCTGTTCACATCCAGCTGCCTAACACTACAATGGCAGACAACAATGCAAACTAGCCACAGACTGCCCACAGCACAGCCAGTGATTGTCATACAAAGGTGGCGTTACCAATAAAAAAACCTAAACAGCCTACTTACAAGTGTCAGCGGCTTTCATTTAACGACCGAGAAGACAGTTGTCAGTGATGACAGACAAGCAACTGCGTGAAATAACAGCAGTAATCAGTGTGGGATGTACGACGAAAGTATCCCTTACTACAGTGTCGCGAAATTTGGCATTAATAGGCTTTGGCAGCAAAGGAGAGATGCGAGGGCCTTTGCTGACAGCACGACATCGCCTAAATCTGATGATGATTGGACTACTGACCATATCGGTTGGATCCTAGACAAGTGAAAAACCGTAGTTCCGATTTCAGTTGGCAAGTGTGACACAGACAGCAGTGTTCCAGCATGGCACAGACCGCGCAAAGCCATGGACACAGGTTGTCATCAAGTTACTGCGCAAACTTGTGGTAGTTCCGTAGTGGTTTAAGCTGTGTTTACGTGGAATAGTTTGGTCCAACTGAACCGATCGTCCACTGGAAATGGTTATGATCGGCTACTTGGAAACCATTTTCAGCCATTCACGGACTTCACGTTCCTAAACATGTCACCCGGCCACAACTGTTCGTGATTCGTTTGAAAAACATTCTGGACAATTCGAGGGAATGATTTCGCCATCCCGACCATCCGACAATGAATCCAATCGAATATTTATGTCAGATAACCGAGAGCTCATTTCGTGCACAAAATCCTGCACCGGTAATACTTCCGCAATTATGGACAGCTATAGACGCATAATGGCCCAATATTACGGCAGAGGAATTCCAACACCTTACTGAGTCCATGAAACGTTGACTGAGCTACGCTGGCGAAAAGAGGTCCTACACAAACAGTGTATAATGATAAGTACAGTAGTAACCTATTAAAAGAAGACATAAAGACTACGCGAAAGATTGAGATCATATCCGCATTTGCATTAGTAAGTTCAGCGTAGACTACCAAATCATTATCTTTTATCGTTCACAAATGACAATTGTTGACGGATGACCTTCAATAGGGCATCACGGTTATTTTGTTGGATACGATGTATTGCACCATAGTAATGATTTTTGTTTACAGATGGTTACAGTCAAAGTGCTCAACTTGACACCTGGTATACCCTAAGTACTGTGCTGTGGCGGTATAGACTACGTCAAACATTTGACCTTGTGATGATCAGATGATCGGCAGTGGGCGAAATTACTCATACTCATACCCATATTTGAAGCATAACACAGAACGGCATAGCAGCCTCGACTGCACTCAGTATTAAAACAACTTCAAACAGTGATGATGCGTGTGACGTCTCCTGGCAACACATTTACAAAATCGGTATAATATAATAAAAATAATAAAAATAAACATTTATCTGTATAATTATTATTATTTAATTACTGTATGAATGGTTGTTGGTTATGTATAAAAGGAAATAACAATTTTTAATTTTTATGTTTGTGCAATATTTATGTATCTGTATTTCACAAATAACGTCTTTGGTCGGCAAATGTATGTCTCGAAGCAGGTAATGAAAAATAATTACAAAGATGCTTATTAAACTGCTATAAACAGTGGAGGTTAAAACATTACTCTCTCTGTCTTCTTGTAGCCGTTAAAGTTGTAAGAGCCTGTTACACTCGCTTGAATGGTTATTTAGCCTTCGTTTGTCCTTTGATCGAGAAAGACGCCATTGGAGGTTGATATTTGAAAAGGGTGTGTACTTTCAATTGATGTTGATTTTTTTAATATAGAAATTGTTATCTTCCACATTCTTATCCCTTTTCAGCATATCGGGAATTTTTCATGACGCGGCAAATTCAAATTAATTTGAATGAAAGCAATTTTCCCGCAATATAGGAGGCAGGTAACGGAACATCAAAATTATCTCTTTCGGCTTCCTGGAGACTTCAGAGGGAAATTGTGGATTTTATTATGCCATTTTCAGGTGGACATGGGCAGCTGCTATTATGTTGTCAGTTACGTAAATAGTTCATGAGTGATAAAATTTTACTTGTATCAAAAACTGCTGGGCAAAACCTGTTCTGGCTAATAACATAATAACCAAATTTCATTTTTTTTAGTTTCATGCTCTCATGTTAGTCACGGCAGTTAACAGTCTTAATAATTATATTTAAAAAAAATCCACAGCAGCTTTTACGTTTAGTGAACATAAAGTACTGTAACTTCCGTACAGGTAATAGGAGTAATTTTCAGTGCGTTCAAGAGATGAAAGTAGTGAAGGGCTTTTTTTCCATAATTAGTTACAGTAATGTTACCACGTTCCATATCTAACAAGCCAGATCGGTGTTACATAAAAGTAGTTTGCAAATTGAAGATCGTACGTCCACAGCAGGAAATCTTTCAGCGTTGTGCGTATCCCCACATAATAGGTCAAAGTGCATGAAGTTAAAATATTTTCAACTGCAGAAACTAATAGTGAAAATCGTATTTTATCTGTCGTGCTCGCAACAGTAAGCAATATAAAATTAATTAAAATATTATGCCATACAAACTGCATATAAAGTAAGAAGGGTGTGCGATGTCGATTAAGCGACATGCGCAATAGAAAAAATCGAATAATTAGCAACCATACCATGTCTAATGAACTGAACAGTCTAGATCATGTTTCATCAATTATTAATACCGCCGACAAAGATGATGTAGCGACTCACTTAAGCGATATTGAGCATATGGTTTACTATAAATTCTATGACAAACATGATTACGGGACATATCGGAAATGGTGATAAAGGGAATCTGACTGCCAGATGTCAAGGTCTTTCGTGTTGAAATACGTACAAATAATGAAAATTGTAAATTTTAATGTACTATCCAAGACCATAAGCGAAACATCATTTACAAAGATGTACGTGCGAAAGAACTCTGCGAGGCAGCGGGACAGAGTATGTGAAACAAAGAACTTATCTCAGGTCGCGCAGTGATAGGCAGTTGTTGGTCAGGACGAGCAGGGGTAGGGGGTAGTGTCTATTGTGATGCTCCGGGGTGGGCAGCCGGTTAGTATTAAATATTCAGTTTAATAATTTCAGTGTTGTGTATTAATGATTTATGAAAGAAATAAGATATGAAGTAAAATTAATTAAGAAAATGCTGCAAGTATTATTACGAAATTTTGATGAAGAATCTTTCTACATATCGTTACATCGATCTACAACAAGGGAATCAATATTCGTGTATTTATGCGCTTGTGCTGTAGAACTAATTTGAATGAGACCAGCTTTGTATGTAACCCCAAGGTTTTTTATTGTATTATTTTTTTGAAGATCATTTGTTTGCGTAAATGTGTTTTTTACGATATGGGTTAACAATTGCAAGTGAGTTTCACAATATAGTAACATAAAGATATTACAGTCATTCCCCTCAGTCATGTTCCATCTCAGAATTTCAAGTCGTTTTATTTGAACCTATTCTAAATGTGTCTCAGTCAAATACATTGTATTTCGGCTTTTGCAACTGTAGTTACTTTAGTAGTGCTCTGAGCAGAACAACGGGTGTTCCAAAGCGACACCAATACGAGGTAAGAAATTTGTATCACACAGTTAATGGATTTTCGGGCCAGGAGCACATTTGTACTTATTCAGATTTACAGGGCCGTAGTAAGATCGAGTAGATCTTAATGTGCTTATCTCTAATTTGTAATCATCGCGTACAGGTTTTAATTAGTTTTGCTTTACTGGTATTGCTTTCTTTCTAGTAGACAGATTGTTTAATACAGGGCCAGGTAAATATATGAATACACGTAATCAGATAAGCAGTCATCACACCACTTGACATAACTGTTCTTTGGTAGACGTAAACATCACACCTTACTTTAGACATAAACGTTACAGTGTTCTCTCACACAACTCTAGGTGCTAAACACGACTGTAGTTCACACTCCAGTGCTTGTATGTAAATTCAGTGCCTCTACATTAAATCGTCTGCTCTCTTGGTTTCGGCTATGTTATTTTGTGGCCAGCCTGTCCCTTCCCTGGCCACCCCTTTGTTAAGCTTATAACAGAGTAATTGCAGCGTTTAGTAGCTAGAGAATAATAGGAGAAGTACCTTTGAACGCTAAAACAACGGCAGACACTACCATGTCAAGAGTAATGGCAGTTGTGCAACTTACAGTCTGCAGAAATTCCGTTGGCACACTGCCCTCCCTGACCAACTGGTAGTGGGGCACCTATGCACTCCAATAACTAGACGCTGATATCAAGCTGATGTATAGTCTAGACCCTTCAAAGTTAGTTTTTATTGCTTGGGAAGCAAACATCCCGTTGTCGTAATACGAGAGTGACATTGTAGCGTTTAACATTCCACTAAAAATGCTAGCATCAATTTAATCACGTAGCTCTTTACATAGCTGCACACCAGTTCCAAGTATTCTTGTATTACTTATTTCTTACTCTGACATTCGAACGATTTAGTCACTGCCACTTGGACTCATCAGCAGCAATTGAATTACGGACAAGTGGTCTGCTCGACACAGCGGGATACAGAGAAGCGAAAAAGAGCAAGAATTCTCCTGTCACCACAAATAGTTCGACATGCCACAGGTCTTCAATGAGCGTCTCGGTTCTGTGGAAACAGCCGCCGTTACTCAACTGCTGCCGCCAACTGTGTGGTCGACGAGAGTCGCCGTTAGGGTTGTCAGATCCAAAAACGGGAAAGTCGGACTCGACGCTATATTCAGCCGAAAATTTTGTCCTAACAGCGGGACTAAGTATTTCAAATAAAAATAGAGCCAGTTGAAAATTTGTAGTCATTTATTAACAATCAATAACAGTTAGTTTTCTTGTGAGATCCACCTTAAACGTTATTAAACTAATGGAAAAGAGCAGACGGCATTATAATTTGGCAGTTACGATATTCCGATAGCAGCTAAGTGCTAAGAGATCTTAACTGCTCAGTCTTCTTCCTAAGATGACCTTAAGACAAATTAAACAAAGTTCTTTTCCAAACAAAATAAGCTGTTACCTATTCTTCTGGGACGGAAAATGAAAAGTTAGACAATGAATTTTGTCATTTGAATTAGCTTGATAAAGAAAGAACAGCATTCAGTAATTAAGTTTTAATATTGCACCCTCTTAATCAAGAATATTGCGTTTGTTATAAATGATTTCCTGGAACTCTTGACAGGATATTTTTAAATTACACACCGACATCGTCATTTTTGTGGTTTTGTGGTTTTGTGGGTTTGGGATTTATTGCATTTTTGGCTGCCCATTCGTCGTTTATGAAAAAGAAAGCTCTTTCGAAGTTGGCATTGCGGCCAGGAGTTGCGAAATAATGTTCCGCCTATTTTAATAATTCCGAATAATAATTTTCATTGAGGTGTAATTTGAAATAAGGTGTCCAGTTTCCATACACAAAAACTTTTTAAAGGCAATGTCGTCATTTCTTTTTACGTGAAGTTTCTGAAATTTTTCCACTGATCAAAGAATTTACTGTCCGCCAACTTTAGGTTTCCCTTAGAGTAGCATCGAATATTGTGTACCTATATATCTTTATGGTACATCTCATCATTCCTCCTTACACTTATTCCTCGCCCTGACGTCATTAGCCTCGAACAGGCTTTAGCTCTGCGTTATCTGTTTCATCGCTAAAACAGAACACGCCGAACTTGTGCATATTTGGCTGGACAGGACTGTAAAAAGCAGGACACGTGCGGCTAAAACCGGGCACCTGGCAGCCCTTGTCACCGTTCGCTGTCATGGATGGTAATAGCAAACTGACAGCCCAGAATGTAGCAGATTATTAGATAAGACGCTGCTTGAAAACAACACCTGCTTCAAAATGATGCAGTATCGTTATAAAAGTCTACGATTGCATATCTGAAATTTCGCAGACAGCTGCATTAGAACCAACTTTTTATCAGATACTACCGGTTTTGCGCTTCTATATGTTACAGTCAAAACCCGTTTCTAGTTAGAACGCGTTCTTACTAGTTAAAACTAGTTTTTACTGAGCCACTTTGTCGAAACGCGTTTTGCCTAGTTAAAACTAGTTTCAACTGACTCTCGCTTTTGACCAGCAGTAAATTCTAGTAGTAACTAAGGCTATCAATATCAACTAGTTCCAACTAGTAGGAACGTGTTCTAACTAAGCTAGAAAGAACTAGTTTTCACTAAATTTATTTAGGGGCAAATATTAATATTAAGAGCAACTACGTGTTGATTGAAGAAACAGGATTTTTGTATTGTGCAATGCAATATTTATTGGAATATTGATCATACATCCAAACACATTCCAGATAGTGAAAACAAGAAGACGCCGACACGTAAAATGGTGAGTGTTGCTGCAAACTGGATGACATCGAGGGAAACATAAGAAGAGGAACGCGTGTGTATTGTGAAGGATGCGATGTTGGATTGTGTGCAATACCATGTTTCGAGCTATACCATACAAAGAGTCATTTCTAAAAAATATTCTTCAAGAAACTGTGTTTCCTTTAGATCTACCACTAAAACCCTTCCTTATTATATAAAAATTGATAATAACTAATTTTTAATTCTGTAACAACGTTACTACTGTGAAAATCTTCGAATTGTTAGGTATTCAGTTGTTAGGTAATTACTTGCTCCCACAACAATCGCACATAAGCGCTTCAATACGCGCCGCTACAATAAGCGCCAGAGGCGCGGAAAGAACTATACGCCTGGGAACAGTGCTAGGCGCCAAAACTCCCCGGCTGGGCAGAGCTGCAGCGGCCGACAATAGCCCGGCACTGGTCGCTTTTCGCCACAACAAACAACATGGTCGCGGGGTTAAGCACGTGTAGATTAGCTTGTACGTATTTATCACGGCAGATCTAAATCAAGAAAGGCGATGGAAAGAAGAATTTGTGAGAATGATGTTACAGACTGAAGAAGACGACAAAAGAGAAAATCACTACAATGTTATGACAAAACGATCTTACGATAAATTAGTGGACGAAATTGAAGAAGCACGATCAGCTTAAAAAAAGACTCAGAAGCAGTACAGAACTTTAAATCGATTCAAGGTTATTAATATTTGTGGGACCAGGAAGTCAGTGATAAGAAAAGAGCCTGTGAGGTTCTACTTATGTGTCGAAGAAATTTTCAACATTATTGAAGCAGCTCATCAGGCCGTTGGTCATGGAGGTCGAGACAGATTAAAGGTTAAAACTCCAAGAAAATATGCAAACATAGCAGTGGAGATGATAAACAATTATCTGTCTATGTGTGAAACTTGTCAGCGCAAAAGGAGCATTAATTAAAGGGGGTATGTTTCGAAACCTATACTTCATTCAGAAATGAACAGTTGTTGCCAAGTTGATCTGATCGACATGCAAACTCAAGAAGATCGTGGTTTTAAGTATATAATGGGTATGTACAGTTCATGAAAAATCAGGCATATCATTCTGGTATCAAGGAAACACCTTACAAAGCTACGTTTGGCACAGAACCACCAGCAGGGCTTATGACTTCGAGTCTGCCTCTAAATGTTATTAACGAGATAAAAGATGAAGATGATATTAAAGAGGCTTTGAATAAAACTAATGTGGTAGACGCAGTAAATGAGACACCTGATGAACTGGAACTATCACACGGCTCAGAGGAGATAGCGGTTATGGCTAGTAGCAATGGACAGATTACATCTGCAGCCAGACAAGAAGATGCAAAAGCTTTGCCCAATACAAGTATACAGTCTCCAACAACAGCACCAGCCAATCAAGAGTATCCAGAAGCAGTAGGTAGTACTATTGCAGAGCCTCAAATAGCTCCAGCTTGTCATGAGGATCCAGAAGCTGAAGCTATTACGAAACGACAATCTCGAATACGAATAGTTAGAGAAAACGCTCATGAAAACCTAACGAAACAGGCCAAAATAATGAAGATAGCTTCAGATTCAATACACACCACTGTACAAATCAGTGACAATATAATTATACCGATTCCTGTTATCGACAGAGCAAAAGCAGATCTGATCTCCCCAATATTATTGGAGTTGTTCTTCAGAAAGATGAACAGAGCTTCCACAAGATTGGAACGAAATATGGGATACTCGACAAATTGTATTGCAGATATGTATTTCTGAATTGATTTCAATAATTAAGGACAAATATCAGAGATATTCATCACTTCATTGATTTAATGCTTTGAAAATTTTTCTAACTATTCAAATAATTAATTAATATTTTATCTTTTAATACTTACATTGTAAAATATTTTATAATGTGTATTAAGTACCTAATAGCCTTTCAAACAAGCTAATTAAAAGTTCTCTTCCAGATCCGAATTCGATGTGTCCAAAGATAAATTCTGGAAGACGTGCCAGAGACAAAGGTATCACTAACAACTGCTACCTTAGGATCAGGACAAGGATGTGTTCGTTGTGTGTGTAAGAAGGCATGTATTTCAAAAAGATGCTTTTGTAGTAAAAAAGGAAACCTTGGTAACTCAAAATGTCACAACAGTTTCCCTTGCAATAACAAATAATCCAAACTTAATTTTTAATTTTTTAGACATGTTTCTCTTTTATTAACACTGTAGCAACTTTTGCCAAGTCTATGAGTAATTAATATACTTTTACTGTATGATTATTTTGTTTCCACTTTTGTAACTAATACTGTTAATATGGCTCTGTAATGTTCCTTAAATGTTTCTTCAGTGCATGGTTACTTTTATATTGCTGTAGTTAATATTAATGACTTAGATGTATGATCAATATTTTCAATAAATGTTGCATCGAACAATACAAAAATGCTGCCTTTTATTTCAATCAACACATAGTTACTCTTAATTTTAATGTTTGCCCCTAAATAAATTTAGTGAAAACTAGTTCTGTCTAGTTTAGTTAGAACACATTCTTACTATTTGAAACTAGTTGACACTGATAACCTTAGTTAAAATTAGGATTCACTGCTGGTCAAAAGCAACAGTCATTAAAACTAATTTTATCTAGGCAAAACGTGTTTGGACAAAGTGGCTCAGTGTAAACTAGTTTTAACTTGTAAGAACGCATTCTAACTAAAATCGGGTTTTGACTGTAACATATATATCCAAACAGCAATAAATAAAGAATAATAGCAACTAACCCCTATCAACTAATACTGGAGCAATAAACATCTAATTATAAGAATAGATAAAAACCCAAGTGTACTCACAAATGTTAAACCCATAATTAAAACCAGACAGATAGTCACTGATTATTTTTTTCCACGAGGGAGAACATCTGCATATCTAAATAAAAAGAAATATAGAATGATAGTAGTTCTACCCCTCTACATCAAAGTCTTACAAGGACATAAGCACCTAATTATGAAAACAGGTAAAAAGACAACTTTACTTACAAACTTTAAAAGATGGTAGACAACATGGATGAGAATGTAAAAGATTTAACCTTCATAGTTTAAACCATACTCTCCTCCTGAAATCGGAAAAGGTAGTGATGTTGATCGCTGTGGTCTGGAGAGAAGTCGAGTTCAAAACTCATTCCAGACGTGTTTCGCTGAGTTCAGATCATGAGTCTGGGGAGGCTAGACCATTTAATGAATGTTATTGTCAACGCTGCTTTATAACAGGGTTCACTTGCTGGTGATACAATCATCGTCTTCCAGCCTACTCTACTGCAGAGGTCGTCAGACTGCATCCCGGGGGCTGCATGTGGCACCAATCAAGTATTCATGCGGCCCGCGGTTCTCAGCCGTGCCAAGAGGGTACTTCAAGAGGAATGGTTAATATTCAGGCGTATGAGAGAAACGGTAATTCGGGGCACAAAACTTCACTTTGTCATATGCCCTATTCCGAATAGTTTCCGAGATAGAACAGATTTAAATTAAGGCAGCGTAAGTGACTGCGTGCAGCTACCCTGAGTATATTCATCAACCAACTGAAAATGAGAGGACATAGTGACTTCCAACAAACGTGGCACGTAATTCGAGATCTTTATGAAGCTTTTTATCGTCGACACTGCTGTCCCCCCCCCCCCTCCTCCCCTGCTGAGAATGATGAAAGTGAAAGAGTGTACCGTTTACTACATTGTCGCTGCGTATCCATCATATGTGACATATTAATGTATTACATCTTTTGTACCCAAGAAACCAGACACTTAGTTCAGGAGATATGGTGCCATAATAATTCAGATGAGTGAAGAATTAGATTTTGCATAAAACAGAGCACTCAAATTACCCACACTATATTCATTCGGTGTTTCATAATAAAAGCATTGAGTGAGTTACAACAGACGTTAAGCAATATTTCAAACCTTTCCCAAACTTTGTAAGTTCCTCACTGTGGGTTTTTGTATGAAATTGAGCCCAAATGTTCCTCCCACTCCATAAAATGTCTACGTGTTAACAAAACAATGTACCCACAGACTGTTATCCAAATGAATCGTATGCTAACCTTTGTCAAAACAGAACCTAATTTGAATTCAACTGTAAATGGTCTGAGTAAAACTTGCCTTTATACTAAATGCGTAACAGAAGTAAAACAATTATCTGATACTAACTAAAATTTCCAGTTACCTCACGTCTTGACAACATCGTTGCAGATTTCTCGAAAGGACAACAACAAACATCAAGCATGCTGCAGCTAACCTAGATTTCTATTTTTAAGTAAAACTGCCAAACAATATTCAATCTGTTGCCTATGCAACATGGTGCAATGTGGTAATGCGTAATGATAAACCTTCGTTAAACAGTAGTATGGCAAGAGTAACTATTCCTATGAAATGATATCCCAAGACAGTGATTTTAGAATGAAGTACATATTCAAAGAGACAGAGTAAAATTTCGCGTGACCTTCACACAGAACTTTGGTCTAATAAGTATTGTGGTTAGTAAAGTGAACAATGATTTAAAAAGGGATAATGATAACAGAGGATTTCTGTAAAAATTAACCGGCTTAATCAGTTGACATATTAATTTGTGACTCTGGGAAGTGAGGTGGTCTTTCTCTCAGCTCTGAGCACGTGAACCGAGTTAACTAGCTCACAATAATCATTTCTACAAATTAGGTGCACAGTGCAAAAAAAAAAAAAAAAAAAAAAAAAAAAAAAAAAAAAAAAAAAAAAAAAAAAAAAAAGAAAGGTTGTTTCATTATTTGTATTCTCTTCGCTTTCTAATAATATATACATCTTCTTCACCATTGCTATCCTTGACGATCAATCTGTCTTCATCTAACAGATACAATCACAAGTCGACACAGCACTATAGAATGCGTCCATCACCTACCACACTTCATCTAAGAATGTATCAGACTTCGCAGAGCAAAGACTGCGCCTCGACAAGACCAAAGATTATTTAACAGTAACGTAACTCTTTCTCTCTCTCAAGTGCATATCGATAACTTACAAAAATCAAAATCACATGCACACCTTATACCTGTCTCTCACTTACATGCCTAATTTAACACATAAACTCATTTCTAAGGTAATCAGACGTTTAAAGTTGTTTTATGCATGGGAATTCGGTTCTTTAAAGAATCGGGTTTTACTAGTTATATAATGCTATGCACCTGACAAGTAACAGCCGAATCCAAACTTCAATTAACGTTAAGGGCTTCTTAAGAGCTTTTCCTGTACAGTAACAAAAAAATTCTTTCACAGGCAGTAATAGTAATGCAGGCTTAGAGGATGTGACAGGTGATTTTTTATTGTTTATCTTCAAGTACTGACAACTCACGGGCGTGTGCGATGCTTACCGATCAGCTTCTATGGTATATACTTCGGACGGAAGTAACACGAATTCATAAACGCACATTATAGAGACAATCATGTTCAAATGTGGTAATATTTGCAGCAAAGAATGTGAAAATAAATGAAAGCTTTTGTAATACAACGCAGCGAGTGGAAGAAAAATAACACTACAACCATTTAGTAAATACTTGTGATATTACCTCATATCGCATAATGCATGTAACCGAAAGTATAGTTATTGTTATTAATCAATTAATCATAGGTCCGCATAGACAACACAGCAACACTTCGTCAGACAATTACAGTGTCACAGCTTTGGCGGTCACTGAACGTGGCAGCAATGTGAAACAGAGTACAGCGGAGCCGAAGTATTCCGAATGGTGGTGACTTTTATCGATCAGTACTTGGGGTGGGTGGCCAACTTATCGCACTCTTAGTATAGAATCTATTGGGTGCCCATTAAACACTAATTTACATAGGTCAACAGTTAATAATAAGATCGGTGTATATGTGGCCAGAGGCGTCGCCACACATTGTCAATGTTGGATCTTGAGCAAAAACGTTTGATGACCACTGCAGTCTATAGTATGCGGTGCAAAATTTTGTGAAATATGATCATATTCCTCTGCATTTAGCGTTTTCTTACTCACAGTAAAAGGATCACTGCCTTACCACAAAAAACTCTTCTATGTTTCACTGTAGACACTACACATGATGGCAGGTAACGTTCTCCAGGAATGCGCCGAACCAGATGTCTTCTATCGAACTGCCAGTGCCTGATGCATCACACCACATCAATCGTTTCCAGTCATCCGCGATCCAGTGGCGTCTCTCTTTTCAGCATCTTAGGCAACCGTTAGCGTTGACTCAGAGAAGCTGCTAGACCATTGTACCCCATTCCTTTTAACAGCCTGTAACGGTGCTACCGGCCACCTTAAAACGACAATCGATGCTAACGTTGTACCTCTGCGAGGAATTTTTGAAAAGTTGACTGTGACATAACCTAACAGAAACGGAACACTCAAACTGGGAGTCGGTTCCGAAACACTCCAGCAGAGTATAAACAACAGTAAACAGGTGGGTGAGGAACGGACGTTCTCGCAGCACAAAAGCAAGTTGTAACATTACATACTAAAACCTGTCGCCAGGTTACTTTGGCAATCTTCTGTCAGGATAAATGATTAAACAGAAGGCAGTGTGAAGGCTAACTTAACCTTGCTTGACACACACACTAAACTCCTTCCTTACATCTGTTCATATTACAATAAGGCAACCTGCCCCTGCAGATAAATGCATTACTAACCAACAAATGGCCAATGAAATAGTGAACAGTAACATATGCCTCAGTACATGAGGTCTATCTGGTCTTAGTTTAACTGCGGTGCTCCTTCGCGCTTCCACTTCACAATCACATCATCAACAACCGACGTAGGCAGCTTAATAGGATTGAAATATCCTGATGTATCGGTTATTCAAATCACACCCAGCGGCTAGTCCACGTTCGAAGTGACAGTGCTTTCCTGATCTACCTAGCCTGCTCTTACTGATTCTCTGACGGCAATACAGTGCAATACTCGCCACCTGCTTTTATACGGCGGCTGTGACTCTCATGACATCTAGCGATAAATTCTAGTGATGGGGCAATCGACTGGTTCTAATAACCTATTGGTCTGAGTTTTTTCATTCATTGGTTTTTTTCACTCGAATGAAACGACCAAATGATATTTGTCTCTGGTGCCATGTCAGCTATATACATATTTTCACTCACTCTCCAGGTCTGAGTGGTTTCATTTGCATACTTATTCAGTCTTTTCGGTTATACATGAACCATGATCAACGTTGTCAACATTTTTAGAGACAAATAACGCATTTCATTTCAAGTAGAGGTGAATAAAAGTATAGTCCTAAAACGAATTATGTTCAAATTCATTTATTTATTTACTTAAATACAAGTTTTTCATACATCTGGCATTAGATATGGATTCTTGGTTCCTTTTAATAGATTAATCCAGTGGTGTTTTATAAATTTGTGTTTCAATAAATGAACAATTACTTTTATATTTAAATTTACTGAAGTTCTGTTTCTCTCTTCCCGCACGTTTCCACCCATCACCAACATTTCTATTTCGATGAATGCTGAGGTGACGCGAACAGAAAGAAAATAACACAATTTTTTAAATTGCTTGGCAACTTAATCACTTTATTTTTAAGCATAAATCGTCATTTGTCAGAGGGCTTTTTATCTTATTTTTATAATTTTTTACATTGCTAGCAATATTCGTTATGATTCTTAATTTTCTTAGAATTGATTTAATTAATAGAGTTTTACAATAGGAATTATTCTTACAGGTAATGTATATCGCATTGTATTTATCTTGAGAATAACTTTTTCTCCACTAATTCTTCCATTCTCACACCGCTGAGTGTTTCGACAGTCTGATACAAACATGGAGTTTGCTATTGAGGAAACGCATACTCATATAAAAAAACTAGTACCACCGCTTTGACTATTGTTGTCGTTGCCTGTCTGTTGCCTTGTCAACGAGAGCCAGAAAAACGGTCACCGTGCAGGCTGCCTGTTGTGCTCCAGACGTCACAGGAATGGTGCTGTGGATACTTGTTTTCCTGTAAACAAGAGTATTTCCTGACACAAGATACGTCATGTGGCCGTACGATTCAGCTTTGCCGAACGATCTGTATGCCTGTTCCCTTGGGAGCTAGTCGCGTGCTGTTGCTGAGATCCTGCATTAGATGAATACGGCCTTCGGGAACCCGTTGGAAATGAAGGTGGCTGCAACGAGACAGACAGCGTGTCTTATATTTTGGTAAGACACGGAGAGATACTTCTTGCACACTGTAGTTATCTTCTTAGTACAATTTAGATTTTTATCTATTTTTACTCCTTAACATTTTGCTGACTTAGGGTTAAAGAAGGTATGTATTCCCGATATTTCGGGATATTGAGCCTAGAACGACCAATCATTAACTATTGGGTTTTGGATGTGTTGAGCTTTAGCCCTGTATCCTCCTCCCATTTAGAAAGAGCTTGCAGATCGGCACTGGGAATTCTCAGTAGCTGTCTTCAGGTTTGTTGATATTGCACTTAAATACAACTGGAGGCCATCAGCATAAATGTGGTATTTGCAGCAGGGCAAAACTGCTGACATCTCATTTATGTACAATGGAAAGAGTATAGTACCAAAAACCGAACTCTGGGAGACGTCTAGTACTACCTGTCTTCATTGTTATGTTATGGTCCCAGACATAAAGCATTGCTGGTGAGATGTCAAGTACTTCGTGAGAGATGTAGGCTACTAAGTTCGGCAACCAAATGTAGAAGCCAACTGTGTTAAATGCTTTGTTGAAGTCTAAGGACCACGTGATAGTCGCCTCCTGTTCATGAATGGCGAGCTTTGAGTCATCCGTCACCTGTTTTAAAGATATGCTATAACGCAGTGTTTACAGAGCTCTGGCAGAAAATAGGTCAGTAATCAGAGGGTGCTGTGGCAACGTCTGTTTTTGACAGCGGCTTAACTATTAGCTGTTTCCAGGTATCAGGGAAACATTTGTATTATGGAGTGATTGAAGATATCTGTTACAGTGGGGAGTTGTGGCCCAATAATTAGCTTGACCATTTGGACTGTGGTCTAGCGTGTTAAGTAGATGCTGATCTGATAGGCACAATGACTTTTTTGGATGGTAATGCAAGTGATATGCTTTAGACAGAGATTTTCGTGGCTACTGTAGTTTACCCCCATGGAGTAATACGATCTTCAGCTATAGGGCGCCGTTTGCGTGCCGATCTGAAGCGTCCCTCAGATTCATGAGCTACTTCAGTTTTTCGGTTAGGCAATGCGCTGGCTTTCTTCTCACTTCTCCGGTCCTTCGGATAGCATATTTGTAGACAGGATGTAAGACAGGGAGGTAGTCTCTCCCCCGTAGTTTTCAATCTATACATCGAAGAAGCAATGACGGAAATAAGAGAAAGGTTCAAGAGTGGTATTAAAATTCAAGGTAAATGGATATCAACGATGGGATTCCCTGATGACTTTGCTATCTACAGTGAAAGTGAAGAAGAATTACAGGATCCACTGAATAGACTGAACAATCTGATGAGTACAAAATATGGATGAACAGTAAATCGAAGAACGACCAAAGTAATGAGAAGAAGCAGAAATGAGAACAGGATATGCGATAACGAGAAGTAGATGAAGTTAAGGAATTCTGCTGCCTAGGCAACATAATAACTCACGACGGACGGAGCAAAGAGGACATAAGAAGCAGACTAGTATTGGAAAAAAGGGTAATGCTGGCCACGAGAAGTGTGCTAGTATCAAACGTACTCCTTAATTTAAGGGAGAAATTTCCGAGAATGTATGTTTGGATCATAGCTTTGTACGGTAGTGAAACATGGAGTATGGGGAAACCAGGAAATAACAGAATCGAAGCTTTTGAGACGTCGAGTTATAGAAGAATTTTGAAAGTTAAGTGAGCTGATAAGGTAAGGCATGAGGAGTTTCTCCGGAGAATCGGCAGGGAACGGAATATATAGAAAACACTGACAAGAAGAAGTGACAGGGTGGTATTTCGTCTGTTACGGCGTCACCGAACGACTTCAATGGGACTAGAGGGAACTGTAGAGGATAAAAACTCTAGAAGAATACATCCAGCAAATAATCGAGGGCGTAGGTTGCAAGTGCTACTCTGAGATGAAGATGTTGTCACAGGAGAGGAATTCAAGGCGGGCCGCAGTAAAATTGTCATATTGTTAAGTACGTTTGTTAGTAAATCCATGAAGTTTATCTGCAACAAAGGCTTAAATGAGGTCCCTCAAACTGTTTCTTGAGCCTCGACTGCAAGTTCAGATAAATTTATGCGTTTGAAATCTCGATATTCAGGCAGTTGTGGTTTCTTTCTTGGACATTGTACATTGTACACCCTTGCGATCACATCGCTGGTCGACGACAGGTTGCGTCACAGTACAACAGTGGCCTGCTGTACGTGATATAGGCGGTGAACCCTTGTCGCAGATGACGAAAAGCTAACAGACTTACTTAAAAATATGTCAGTTTTACTGCACCACCCCCCCCCTCCCTACCCCGCAAATTCCTCTCCTGTGACAACCACTTCATCTCAGAGTAACACTTTCAACGTACGTCCTCAGTTATTTGGTGGATGTATTCTTGTACAGTTCCCTCTAGTCTCATTGAAGTTATTCGGTGACGTCATAACAGATGAAATATTATCCTGTCACTTCTTCTTGTCAGTGTGTCCATATATCCCTTTCCTCCAGGATTCTCCAGAGCACCACCTCATTCCTTATCTTATCAATCCACCTAACTTTCAACATTCTTCTGTAACACCATATCTCAAATGCTTCGATTCTCTTATTCCCAGCTTTTCCCACAGTCCATGTTTCACTACCGCACAATTCTGTACTCCAAATTCTCAGAAATTTCTCCGTTAAATTAAGGTCTATGTTTGATACTAACGCATTTCTCGTGGCCAGGAATGCCCTTTTTTGCAATGATACACTGCTTCTTAAGTCCTATTTGCTCCTTCCGTTATGGGACATTTTTCTGCCTAGGTAGCAGACTTCCTTAACTTCATCTACTTTGTGATTATCTATCCTGATGTTAAATTTCTCACTGTTCTCATATGTTTTCTCATTACTTTCGTCTTTCTTCTATTTACTCTTCATCCATTTTCTGTACTCATTAGACTGTTCCTGCCATTCAGTAGATCCTGTAAGTCTTCTTCTCACTGTGGGTAGCAAAGTAGTCAGAGAATCCTATAATTGATAACCTTTCACCTCGAATTTTAATACCATTCTTGAACCTTTCTTTTATTTCTGTCATTTCTTCTTCGCTGTATAGATTGAAAAGTAGGGACGAGAGTCTATCTCCCTGTCTTACGCTCTGTCTAGAATTACGTTACGGGAAAGTATGGAGAAGTGAGAAGAAAGCCTACACATTAGCTAACTGAAAAACTGAAGTAGCTCATCAATCAATCGGCATAGAAACGGCGCCGTATGCATGAAGGTCATATTACTTCACTGGGGTAAACCATTGTATCTACGGAAATCTCTGTCTAATGCATATTACTGGCAATACCTTCAAAAAGGTTATTATGCGTATTAGATCAGCGTCTGCTGAATACAATCGGTCACAGTTCGAATGGTCAAGCTTATTACTGACCCACAACTTCCCAGTGTAACAGATATCTTCAACCATTCCATAACACAAATGTTTGCCTGAGGCTTGGAAACAGGTACTGTAGCGGGACGAAATTAAGCGTCACCCATCCACCAATGTCAGCCCAGTTTGCAGGTGACTATTAGTTTAATTTAGTTTTGTTTATGTATTTTTCTTAATATTTGTAATAGCTGTGATTTATCTAAAAGTTTTGTATTTTTTTATGTGTTTCATGTACGGAGAGGGCGGCGCAACGAACGGAGACAGCATCTTCGTTGCCGCGACCGGAGAGGAAATTGCTGGCCGCTATACGTCGCGGGTCGACAGCCAAGGAGCAACAGAAGATCCTGGAACCGAGTTGTTGCGTCGTGCTTCTAAAAATTAAAAATGAATTTTTTATACTCTTTTTGTACAACAATGACGTCATATAGAGCTTAATCTTATTGAAAAGTCAGTCCTAGTTTGTCAACGGTCAAGTTCACATCTGTATGTGTAGGAAGCTAATAAAATAGTGGATGCTACTAAAGTTGAAACACGTGTTCTGAGGATTTATTTATGAAGAATTATGTGAACGGATTAATAATATATTTGACAAGATTATTGATTCTGACAGCGTTCATCGAAACTTTGAATCTCAAAAGTTTATTCAATGTGTGATTCTGATATCGATTAAATCAAGATAACGTGTGTCAATATAATTTCTGAGGAGAAACAAACGAAATTTAAATCGAAAAAGTTTATGGAAACCAATTGGTCCAAGTGATGTAATTCTTTGCATACGACTCAACTGATGTTTTACAGTTTCGTTCAAGAACCATTCTATGACAATTTAAAAAGAATATAAATCATTTTGAAGTGGGTTGTAACTGACGTAGGTGACGAAGTCTGCACATGGTCATATGTCAAACAAAAATTGGTTATAAACAAAAACTTACGTCGTTACACTACAGTACCAGTGAAGCCACTGCCGAAAATGGGCGTTCCCACAGCATCCTCTAATTACCGACCTGTTTTCTCTCAGGTTTCCGTAAACATTGCAGTACAACAGATCCCTTAAATTAGGTAACGAATGGCCCGAAGCTTGGCATGCATCAACAAGAGGCGATTATCATGTGTTTCAACTTCAAGGAAGCCTTTAACCCTTAGCTACACGCTGAGCGGCACTCTGTGCCGGAAAATGCGCACTTCTGAGTTTTGGCAGCTATTATGGGATGTTTGAGGTTAAGCTTCCAGGTGTTGCCCCACCAGGAGTCTCCATGTGATTCCCGGACGACTCAGTGTCTGTATGATTTACTGCTAGTTGTCTGCAAGCCCTTAACTGAGACAGTTACTCGATGCTGCACCCCGTATCGTTTGCGTGTGGTGGTGTTCTACAATTATATTTATAATACACAATAATGCAAGTATTTTTTACTACTTAGTTGCTTTTATAGTACTATACATTTATAAATGAATAATTATTATTATTTCTACTACAAAAATAAGCTACATTTTGCTTCATTGGTCTAATTGTTCTATTCACTTCCGTCGTTTATTTGCTTTGCTTTTCCTTTCATTACTCCCTCGTTTCTCATCTTTCGGGTCCAGACGTTATAATACGATAGAAGAGATTGTGGAGCTACTAAGAGAGCTCTCTGATGAAGAGCGTGAAGGCAGATTACAACAAGAAGACACTTTTGATTTTTCAGACGAAAGTGACGAAGAAGGGACAATTATCGAAGCTGACCATTCCAGCGCGAGTGAACAGCCAGGGGACGAAGGCCAAGAAACTCTGGAACTGTCAAGTAAATTTCAAGTATTTTTGGGGCAGGGGAAAAGGTCTGAAACCTTTTTCGCTCAGCAATCCAGTGACGCAAACCTCGAAAATGTCTTCAAATAATTTGTTGAAAAATTTTCCTGGACCCGCACGTGTCTCAAGGGATGCTAAAATTGAAATCGATGCATTTATGAAGTATTTTACAATTGATATTACAGATAAAATTGTAAATTACACTAATCTATATATAGAAAGAAAGAGAAGTAGTTGCGTTTATTCCAGAGATAAAGATTGTAAAGCCAGCTGTCGGTCCGAAGTCATGTGTCTTTAAGGTCATTTATATATTTTAGCTGTCAACAAGAGTCGCAGAGCTGATGCCACGCAGGACTGGAAGACGTATGGTGCTGGTCTTATGGTGGCCAGGCCCGCTTTTACAGTAAACAGATTTCGATATTTACTACAATCCCTACGCTTTGACAACTACCGCAGTCGATTACAGATATGTGTGGTAGGTAAATTAGCCCCAATTATAGAGGTTTATTCAGAAATAAATGAAAATTTTCAGAAAAGTTATTGTTTACCTGCATTTGTCACCATTGACGAAATGCTCCACCCATTTCGAGGCCGATGTGGCTTCGTCGTCTATATGCCAGATTAAACAAGCCAAATATGGCATAAAAATGTGTGCCTTATGTGATGCGAAAACGTATTACGTATCAAATTTTGAGATTTACTGTGTTGTCTAGCGTCCAGGGTAGTATGTACTATCGAATAAGGCGATAGACATCGTACAGAGATTAGTAGAACCATTGAAAGATTCAAAGAGAAATTTAACAACTGATAACTATTATTTAAGTTACGAGCTTGCTATACACCATCTCGAAAATGGTCTTACTTTTTCAGCTACCATGAAGAAGAACAAGCCAGACATCCCTCTGGAGTTCCTTCCCAACCGAAGTCGCTCAATAGGATCAACTTTATTTGTCTTTCGAGTTGGCTACGTGTTGATTCACATGATCAAACATGGGACAATTATTCTAAAAAGACGAAGGACAAGGAGGTGGCCACTAGCATTTATTTCAGATTTTTAGATATGGCAGTTGTAAACATTCATATTATTTTTGTTGCCAACAACATATCAGTGTTGGAAAGGAAGAGGCAAAGGCGAGGAGAGTTTATTGAAAACTTGGGATTTAGCCTACGTGAAGATTATATGAAAGATAGGGCTCACATACAATCACTGCCCATAGATATAAAAGCATATCTGGTCAAATACAAGGAGCGTTCTGATTTACCAGTAATTCCTGAAGCCTCATGAGAGCGACCAAGATCTGGTCCATGCCATGAGTGCGGTAAACATCGCAACAATAAAACTACAATAACATGCTCAGAGTGTACGCGATTCGTGGGCAAAAAGCATTCCACCTGCAAAACTATTTGCAATGCCTGCAACATTCAATTCGATGAAGAGTGACATCGTAGTATTTATTTTTTTTCTAAATATTTGTTCATCGCTTTGTTTTTTATGCAACCTTGTTCCTAGTTAGTCATAAGTAATGAGTTATATTTGAATTATTTACTTAACTAATATATTTGCCATCATGAGTCATTTGTAACAGTTATACTACTTAAATTTTATTGCTCAAGAAATATTTTAAAAATACTATGTGGTGTGATTGCCGGAAATCGGATCTGCGGTACGGAGTGCCGAGCGCGTGTACTGGCGTAAATTTCAGCGGCGCGCGTAGCTAAGGGCTAAGATAGTCAACTTCGAGATTTTGCTTGCCAAATTTAGCACCCTAAATCTGTCACAAAGTGCGGTGCAGTGGTTTCGCTCATAGTTGAAGTCTCGCCAGCATTGCGTCATTTCCGGCACTACAAAGTCGCAATAAAGACAGGCAGTACCTGGCGACTTCCAGAGTTCAGTATTAGGTAATTTACTCTTTCCACTGTACGGAAATGAGGAGTCATCAGTTTGTTCCACTACAAATACTACATTTACGCTGACAGCCTACAGTTGTATTAAGTGCAAAGTCAACAAACCTGAAGACAGCTATCGAGAATTTCAGTACCGATGTGTGGGCTCTTTCAAAATTGACGCATTATATAGGGTTAAAGTTCAACCCATCCAAAACCCAATAGATACTGAATGGTTTACCTAGGTTCATTACCCCGAAATATCGGGAATCCCTGTCATGTTTAACCTTAAGCGAGGTAAATGTCAGCTTCTCTCCCTCAGTAAAAAGTCCAAGAGTAAAAATGGATAAAAACATAAAAACATTCTCGAAGTTTCCAGAATGAGATTTTCACTCCGCAGCGGAGTGTGCGCGGATATGAAACTTCCTGGCAGATTAAAACTGTGTGCCCGACCGAGACTCGAACTCAGGACCTTTGCCTTTAACGGGCAAGTTCTTTACCATTTGAGCTACCAAGGCACGACTCACGCCCGGTACTCACAGCTTTACTTCTGCCAGTATCTCGTCTCCTACCTTCCAAACCTTACAGAAGCTCTCCTGCGAACCATGCAGAACTAGCACTCCTGAAAGAAAGGATATTGCGGAGACATGGCTTAGCCACAGCCTGGGGGATGTTTCAAGAATGAGATTTTCACTCTGCAGCGGAGTGTGCGCTGATATGAAACTTCCTTGCACATTAAAACTGTGTGCCCGACCGAGACTCGAACTCGGGACCTTTGCCTTTCGCGGGCAAGTGCTCTACCTACTGAGTTACCCAAGTACGACTCACGCCCCGTCCTCACAGCTTTACTTCTGCCAGTACCTCGTCTCCTACCTTCCAAACTTTACAGAAGCTCTCCTGCGAATCTTGCGGTAGTAGCACTCCTGAAAAAAGGATATTGCGGAGACATGGCTTAGCCACAGCCTGGGGGATGTTTCAAGAATGAGATTTTCACTCTGCAGCGGAGTGTGCGCTGATATGAAACTTCCTTGCAGATTAAAACTGTGTGCCCGACCGAGACTCGACCTCGGCCGAGAGGATATGGAACAAAGAGGTCTAATGAATTTATGTCCTAAAATGCATGGTTTCCATGTTAGAGACCATTTATTCAATCACACACAGTTACAGAGACTGCGATCTAATAAGCCCTATATCACGCAGCCACAATTACAGCACGCATTGAAAATGGTGACCATGTGCCTCAACGCACGCGTGTACGCGCCGTAGCACATTCTCACACGTTCACATCGGTCAGGTTGCGTCCGAACAGTGTCAAAGGCAGCACCGACACGCTGCTCCAGTGTCTCCATATGTGGAATGGGCTCTGCATAGACGACACTTTTGAGATAGCGCCATAACCAGAAATCGCACGGGTCGAGATAAAGTGAACGCGCAGTCCATGCAACTGGTCCCCCTCATCCTGTCGTTCGATCAGGGAAGACACGACTGAGATGCGTCCGGACGTTTAGGGCCAAGTGGGCTGCAGCAATATCATGTAGCTGCGACACAATCACTCGAATCGTCAATGGCACTTCTTGCCATTCTGCGTGAAGGTGGTTCCATGTGTGTAGAGGATGGATGACACAAATCCCGGAATCGTGGTTACCTGGTGAAACCAGTGACAAAACTGCTCCCGATGTGAAAAGTCTGTCGCTATTAATCCCAGCATTGCCTGTAATTGATAATGGTAATAAGAATTTTCATGTAGAATGTCCCACACGGTCGTTTGGCTTACTCTGTACTGGCGGGCGAATTGCCTGCCACTGGCGCGGTGGTGACTTTCCACGCTGTTAATCACAATTTTCCTCCAAGTCTGGTTTCCGAACATTTCGGATGCGTCCTCCATGATTTCCTGCTTTTCTGAAACGACTCTGTCTCAGTCAAACGGCGAAACACTGTTGCAAACAGCGAATGCTGTGATTGTTGTCGGCGGGGATAGGTCTCCTCATACAAAAAAAAAAAAAAAAAAAAAAAATGGTTCAAATGGCTCTGAGCACTATGGGACTAAACAGCTGAGGTCAACAGTCCCCTAGAACTTAGAACTACTTAAACCTAACTAACCTAAGGACATCACACACATCCATGCCCGAGGCAGGATTCGAACCTGCGACCGTAGCAGCCCCGCGGTTCCGGACTGTAGCTCCTAGTAACGCACGGCCACCGCGGCCGGCTCTCCTCATACAACTTTGCTGCCCGCCGCCCGTTGCCATTTGCCTTTCAATAAGTAAATACCATGTCGGCAAGCTCTCGATTCGAATAGGGGACCACTGTGTACAACGCTGAATCACATTCACTACGAGGTGAGTCAGCAAGACAAGTGAATTGGACAGAATATTAACAACTACTATGGCAGGAGAGGGCGCTACGGCATGACTTATGAGGAACAGTACCGCCCTTTAGGAGGCAACCACGCATACTGGAACTGTGGCTGCGTGCTACAGCGCGTATCAGACTGCAGTCTCTGTAACAAAGTATGATTGAATAAATGGTCGCTAGCATGGAAACCATGCTTTTACGAACATAAGTTCATTAAACTTTTTTGTTCCGTATCGTCTCATCGATTGTTTGTACACGGTGGAAAAAAATCACCCTATATATGCACAATGTGATCAAATGTATCCGGACACCCCGAAAAACACACGTTTTTCATATTAGGTGCATTGTGCTGAAACATATTGCCAGGTACTCCATATCAGCGACCTCAGTAGTTATTAGACATTGTGAGAGAGCAGAATGGGGTGCTCCGCAGTACTCACGGACTAGGAACGTGGTCAGGTGATCGGGTGTCACTTGTGTCATACGTCTGTACGCGAGATTTCCACACTCCTAAACATCCCTAGGTCCATTGTTTCTCACGTGATAGTAAAGTGGAAACGTAAAGGGACACGTACAGCACGAAAGCGTATATGCCGACCTCATCTGTTGACTGACGGAGACCACCGACAATTGAAGAGGGTCGTAATGTGTAATAGGCAGACATCTATCCAGACCATCACACGGGAATTCCAAACTGCGTCAGGATCCACTGCAAGTACTGTGACAACTAGGAGGGAGGTGAGAAAACTAGGATTTCAGGGTCGAGCGGCTGCTCATAAGCCACATATCACGCCGGTAAATGCCAAACGACGCATGCTAACAGTAAAATTCTGAGACGGTGGTGTTTTGGTGTGATCGTGTTTTCCTTGGAGGGGGCTTGCACCCCTTGTTGTTTTGTGTGGCACCATCAGAGCACAGGCCTACAGTGATGTTTTAAGCACCTTTAAGCACCTTCACTGTCGAAGAGCAATTCGGGGATGGTGATTGCATTTTTCAACACGATCGAGCACCTTTTCCTAACGCACGGCCTATGGTGGAGTGGTTACACGACAATAACATCCCTCTAATGGACTGGCCTGCAACGAGTCCTGACCTGAGTCCTATAGAACATCTCTGGGATGTTTTGGAACGCCAATTTCGTGTCAGGCCTGACTGACCGACATCGATACCTCTCCGCAGTGCAGTACTCCGTGAACAATGGGCTGGCATTCCCCAAGAAACCCTCCAGCACCGGATTAAAGGTATGCCTCCGAGAGTGGAAGCTGTCATCAATGCTAAGTGTGCGCCAACACCATATTGAATTCCAACATTACCGATGGAGGACTCTACGTTCTTGTAAGTCATTTTCAGCCAGGTGTCCGCATACTTTTGACCACATAGTGTATTTTAATAATAATGAAAATTAATCTTCCTATGCATTCATTGTATCCTAAAACGTGATTAGTTGCTATGGGTTTCAACATTATCACGTCTCCACGTCAAGTGATCTCTCTTTGCTAATTCTGTTCAACCATCTGGCACATATACTTCACTGTCATGTCTTACGTCAGCAGTAGAGGGTTACGTGACCGCCTGGTCACAGCTTTCCAGCTCCACACAGCCTACAGCGCCCCATTGTGACCAGTGCGGTCTTTCATGGGAAAGACTAAAAATGTGACCAGTGACCTCAACTAATAATATCTCGATGTGGTTACTTCACGGAAAGTTCATGTGTACATATCATCTTCAATGTGAGTACTGTCTTACTCCTATGAATTTTCCATTATGAAAAAACTTGTCAGTGATATACTGTACAAAATTCCAGTACTGCACTTGTTATCTTCACTCTTGTTTACACGTGAGGCAACGTTTGAAATAGATAGAACAGATTATTTTCTTAACCACAAATTGTCGACGGGTGAATATCCTCCTTCTACAATGTCGTTAGTACTTTAGGATGAAAAAGTGACGGAAGTGACAGTTTTCACAACTCGTCCTTCGTGCTATATATCGAAATATTTTATTCAAAGCACTACTGGCGTCAGGTATCGTTCTGGTTTAGAAATATAGTTTAACTTACGAAGGCTTAAGTCAGGGGAGCGCAGTATGTGCTATAGCACTTAGCAGCCCCTTCAGTGAAACAAATCGGTAACAGCTTGCACTGTACGTGCTTGAGCATTGTCCTCCAAATGATGTTCAGGTCCTGCAGAAAGTGTCATCACTTCTGACTCTATGCTGTTCATATTTGGAACACAACTAACGACCAGCTTAGAGACAGAAGTGATGACACTTTCTGCAGGACCTGAACATCATTTTGCAGGGCAATGCTCAAGCTCGTACAGTGCAAGCTGTTACCGATTTGTTTGACTGATGGGACTGCTACGTGGTATACCACATACTGCACTCCCCTGACTTCAGCCCTCGTGAGTTGAACTCAGTTTCTAAACTGAAGGAAACACTTCACGGCATTCGCTTCAGAATTGCTACAAATTCGTCGGGCAGTAGACCGCGCCGCTTGAACTGTCAACACAAGTGGCACTGCTAAGAGTATCCTACGACTTCCACGTCGCTGGCAACGGTTTATACGCAATGCTGGTGACTACTTTGAAGGTCAGTAAAACTTCGAATAGTTGCCACTATTAAAGTTCCAACCCTCGTACATATTTGGTATAACTGAACGGTCCGATTTTCACGTCAAACTACCGGCTACACTGGATGGGCCTATACCTTCGATATGGAACGGGCGTGATAGAATCTGGCTGAGGCTCCATGTTACTCTTTTGTCCTCTTCACGTGCGCAGCGTATCTCTTCAAAGATATCATCAGCAGCACTAACAATTTCATGTCACCATTGGTGACCTTTTGTGAGGTAAACGAAATTTTTGAAAACAGCAGCTATAACCAGCGTAAAAATTACGTCTTTCAGATCAGTCGATCATGATGAATCTTACACTGGCTCAAACACATCGAAGTTGGCATCATGTACTCGTATAATGCCCTGAGGTTGTAAGCGACTTTGTCAGGAGCAAACTTAACAATCCACTTGTTCGTTCAGCAACAAGCGTTCGTCCATTGTCTTGTTGAAAAATGCTGTCTGGGGTACGGTACGGAAAGTGTACGGCTACGGGTGGCAGGATGTCATTTACGTAGGTCACACTGGCCACAGTGCCCTGGACACGCACCATCTGTGGTTTGTAGTTGTACCCAACAGCACCCTACAGTGTAAGACCTTCCGCTGACGCTGTATGTCTTGTGCGAATGCAGTCACTGTGATGCCGCTCCGCCTGTCTGCAGCGCACCAAATTGGGCCAGCATTTCCAAACAAATGGAACGTAGATTCGTCCAAACCCACCACTTGATGGCACTCCTGTCCCTAGTGACGTTGGTCCAAACACCATTGCCGTCTAGTATGGTTCTGCACATTCGCCAAAGGTAGGCGGAGAGGTGGGCAACGTGTACGTAACTCTCGCCGTGATAAACGGCGATGGACTGTCGTACCTGATAGTGTACGGTGTTTTCCATTGTTTCACTGTTGCACCAGAGCCGAGGAAGACGCAGATCTGTCCTGCAACGTCATTCTGATGAGATGTCGACCTTCTCAGGCTGTGGACTGGGTCGTGCGACCTGACAAGGAACTTGGGGGTATACTCATTTTTATAGCTGTATAGTAGTCTCGAAACATCTGCCAAATATAACACGGGTTGTGTGTGCTTACAGTCAAAGTTTTGTTCAGGATGTGTTCTGCAGTAAGGCAGGATGCTATTTTTACAAGTAAACAGACATTCCGCAGGTTTTACACTATGTTGATAGCGGCACCTTGCATGCCGCGACTATGCGCCGACGCCACCCAGCTGACATAGCATGGCGGGTGGCCTACCCCCTGACCCCTGCACCAGGCCGGCGGCAAAGTTCAACGGCCGGCGCCAGATAATCGCCTCGGCGCGCGTGTAACGCGGCGGGGACGCACGCACACCGATGGCCTCAGTGGCGGAGAATGCTGTACTACGTTATGTCTCCGCAAACACACCGCACCGCCGATAGATTTCCTGTATGCATCCGCTGCCACCGTACTTAGTAGGGCCGTGAGGTTCGCCGCGGTCAGCTCCTCGATGGCCGCCAGACCCCTCGCCACCCGCTCCTCATCATGCTATTGCGCTGCAGCGCCGTTCTGCTGGAAGTGCAGTCGGTGTCTCAACGGTGTCTGATTTTGGCCCAGCTCGTCTCAGGCTGTCGTAGCGAACTTTAGGTATGCAAAGACAATCTAAACGCTGTCTTTGACTTCTGGCAGTGTAATTCAGACTTCTCCTTACACGTTGTGGAAGGAAATATTTTGTTGAGAAATCTTAATACTTTTATTTCATGTCTTTACTAAAAAGCTGCCGATAGGACAGTGATTTGTATTCAAATCAGTGATCCAGCAATTACTTTATTGCAATAATTGGGGAGACTACTTTGTTTAGTCTACAAGTAGCCGGAAGAAGAATTTTTTTCGGCTCCAGTTACAGCTTGTTTGTTCTTGGTGCAGTGATAAACCTTTACTTACTGATCTGTGTCTCAAGGATTCAGAAATGAAACTTACGAATAAAACACTTTGTTTTGAACATTCGTGCATTCCTGTAGGAGTGTCCCCATTACAGGACACTTTAGTGAGGGATTGAAACCAACTCAGTGAAACTGCTGCAGGTAGTGGAGGTGTATGTTAGCTTTTAGCCATGGCCACAGCCTGTGATACAGTGGACTTTACGGCAAGTTGAAAGTGCGTATGATAAACAATTTTCCACGAAAATTTCTGTCCATACCTCTTCTGTGTTACCACAGATGTCGTGTCACTGATTACATTTGTACTAAGTTTGTAATACAAGCTAGGTGCCTATTTGCTTCCATCGCCCTCAGTGGAATACGTAAGCTCTAATTAATGTTCACCAACCTGCAGTCTTCTACATTTGTTGTCACCTGCGCAGAAAACAACACGTAGTTAGTGAATCCGTTATTTTGAGCCTATAATAAACTCTTAGCGAAGAGCTGATATTCTAGAAATAATAAAATTTCCAATTTGTTTCTTTATACGCGATGCTACTCATTTTATATCACCAGAATAGGAGGAACTGCACAATTGTGTTCTACTTTATGAATCACAAATATCCTCCAAACTACACGCTTTCATAAAAACAAAAATTTAATTGCGTAATTGCTATCAATTTGTTCTCAATTACATCTCCGCATAACCATACATTCCCAATAAAGTCTTAACCTGAGGCCGGCCGCTGTGGCCGAGCAGTTCGAGGCGCTTCAGTCTGGAACCGCGCGACGGCTACGGTCGCAGGTTCGGATCCTGCCTCGGGCATGGATGTGTGTGATGTTCTTAGGTTAGTTAGGTTTAAGTAGTTCTAAGTTCTAGGCGACTGATGACCGCTGATGTTAAGTCCCATACTGCTCAGAGCCATTTGAACCACTTTTTCTTAACCTGAGGCTGACCGCGGGAGACAAGATGTCGGTCGTCCGAGACTGCCGATTCAGCTCTCACATTTACAAACTAGACATTGCAAATCAAGTCTTAACTGACACCGCGGCAGAAAACATGTCCGTCCTCCGAGACTACCGAACCAGCTCTGATCTTACAGCTGAACCACTTCGCCCGCCATTCAAGTTAGGCGCTATCCGTAGACCACCGAAGTGCTTCGTCTGCCATTTCGTTTAGCATCCACATATACAAACTTTTGGTCGGTCGGTTGGCAGCTGTCGTGCAGTGAGCGACGCAGTTTGCCAGACTTCTCGCCCATGTCAACGTATCCGGCCGACGCCACCACCCTTCCAACAATTCAACAGCAAGCAGGAACGATGGTTCTACTACATCGAAAGGATGAACGTTTGCTGGTGCACGATATCTCAGGTGATATGCAGCAACGCGCTTTCCTCCTTCCTAGTACACGCCCGTCACTGTACCATCTCATCCAACACCCCGAGCTGGAGCCACGTGCCTTTCCTTATGCAACGTGAAAATCTACTTTGCTTAACTCTTTTGATTCGCAAGTTCACATGTCGGCGGCATGCCACAAATTTTTTGCTCTCACAAACTTTCCTCTGAATCTTACGGAGACTGGATTGCACGACTCCAAGGTCTAATCACGCGGTTGCCACTTCCATTCTTTTTTTCCGTTGCACAAACTCTTAGTGTAAACAACCCTTCTCCTCGTCGTTTCTACGTGGTGTTGGCACTTTGCCCTGAGGCTTTTCGCCATGATCTTCTGAAGCTCAAAGATCCATTCTTGCAGGTGTGTTCACCCATCACATATGCCTTCGAGCAGTCTCTTTGATCCTCAGCAGCCCTTCAGGACACCTCGTCGGTTTTTACATGACGTCCCACTCGGGGCCTGTCCATACCGGACAAACTCCAACATCAGCTCGAAATCAAGACCAGGTCGTTTCCGGCCCCTTCCTTCCTGTTCACAATGCATTATTAGCTACCAACGACACCGATGCCGCTTTCGCAAAGCAAAGTACAGTGGATGAGATACGGGCTGGGTAATCAGGAAGCCCTCCAGTTCAGAGATAGCGGACACGAACTTACCTTTCCCAAATATTGACTTTGTCCAATCCATTCTCCCACCGTCGAAAAATTAATGTCTGTTTTTGTTCGTATGAACGATATCTCGATCGAGCTTCAAATCGACAGTAGATCATCTACTACTTTCCTCAGCCTCGTTGCAATATGGCTCCACATCCCTCACGACACGCATACTCGTTGTCGCGACTCCAGGTGCCTTCAATCTGCTGGATCTGGAGCTTTTTAATACCAAGGGTCTGAAAATTCATGACGCAGAAGCCACTGTCACGGCCGTCCACAAGTCTTCATATGATCCGTAACTTCTGTCCAAATTCCCGGATGTTTTTTCAACGTCCTCCTCGGATGTCTCCGACTTCGAAGCCCAAGTGAGTCTCCTTCCTTTTACACCCAAATTACACCCAAATTTTGCTCAGTCCGAACTGTCCATTTCGCACTTTGGGATAAACTAAATACAGAATTGCAGCAACTGCAGGACGATGGGGTTGTTCACACCAGCGTCCAACAGCCGCTGGGCAACACCTACTGTCACCATCGAGATGCTCAGTGGGGTGTTGCGTATTTGTGGAAACTTTAGTGCTACAGTCAACGCATCGGTGGTCAACTCGTATCCTATTCTCAAACTACCAGACATTCTTGCTAAACGGGGGTAGGACTGGCAAAGTGTTCCTCCTGCTACCGTTGGACGCCGAATCCTGTGACATTCTGGTCATCAACACACTCTTCGGATTCTACCAGTACAACAGACTTCCCTTCGGCGCTGCTCGTGCCCCAACAATTTTTCGAAGATACAGTATGCCCCAGGCATCGCCAATAATCTAGATGACTTTCTGGTAGCAGTTCACTCTGCCGAAGATTTAATCAAGAACTTGGACGTATTTTTAGCAGTGTTTAACCATGTGCAGCTTTGTTGTAACTAAGATAAGTGTGACTTTTTCGTGCGACAAGTAGAATACTTCGTCCGTATTTTCAGTGCATCAGCGAATTTGACCAACAGCTCAGTACGTCGAGGTTATCCTACATCTCCCCAAACTTAAAACCAGATATCACCTCCAATCGTCTTAGGACTTTCGAACTACTACCGCGATTTTCAACCCCATATAGCGGCCTTGGTAGAACCACTTCATCATCTCCTTTATAAAAAGTACAGTGGGAAAGGACTACCAGTGTGACAAGGTATTTTGTGATATCCGACAGGTTCTCCTCTCCCCCCATCTGTCTTCCACCTATGATCCCTGAAAGTACCTGATCCTTGCTGCCAATGCATCAGACTACAGTGTAGTGGCTGCACTCTCACATGTCATCGACGGGGTGGAAAGGCAAGTTGCTTTTGTGTCAAAAACTCTGACATCGGTTGAACAGGACTACAGTCAAATCGAGAAGGAAGCATCTTTGGTATCAAATAGTTTCACAACTGTATGTACAGCTGACAATGCACACTGTGCATGGTTCACAAGCCGCTCCTGCCCTTACTGAAGTAGGTCTGGATCCAGTGCTGGACTCTCTCTTTTTCCATGTACACCTACGATATTTAGTTTCAATCCATGGCCCACCATGTTGAGCAGACCTTCTTTCCAGGCTGCCCATTCGTCAAGACCCGGACTTCAGCCTGGAGGTCTGCTTCCAGCTGGACTCAGACGCTGAAGACGCTTCGGCCCTGCTCCCATTGGATGTCACCCTTGTCTGACAAAAAACTGGCATTGACCTTGTCCTGCATGATGTCTTGCGATTCATAAACATGGTTGACTTGCGAATCAGAAGGTGCTGACATACCTGGCTCTGCAAGCCTTCTGGGGTCGACGCTAGGCGCTCTCTGTGGTCGACGGGGTCGTCCTCATACAGAGCACCAACAGCAGGACATGCTTTGTCACCCTTCGAGCCTCTGTGATCTGGTCTTCTACATGAATGTCACTGGAGGAGGGAATGATGTTCACCAAAGGCCTCATCCACCAATATGTCTCTTGGCAAGGCATGGACTCTGCCGTCACATCTATCGTGGCTGTCTGTTTTTATATGCTGAAGCAGATTTTCCGCCCTGGCTCATCGTTATTTTCCGTGGCCCACCATCTGCAGCCAGTGGTTCTGAGTCCATCTGGACTTTGCTGGGCCCTTCCTCAGCGCCTCATGGCTTTTGACTGTCGATGTAGGTATGGATTTCCCTTTTATTACATGTATGTCACTGAGTGAGGTGCTACAATGGTTGCCGACCGCGGTGGCCGAACGGTTCTAGGCGCTTCAGTCCGGAAGCGCGCGACTACTACGATCGCAGGTTCGAATCCTGCCTCGGGAATGGATGTCTGTGATGTCCTTAGGTTAGTCTCAGACCAACCACGACATGAACGAAACCAGTCCCATACCGCGGCACCGGACGTCACAAGTGCCAGACAGATACGTTGGTGAACGAGGAGGTGTACTCCTGTCACCTTATTTTCAGTTCAATGGTGGATTTTATGAGCAGATTGATCGAGCTGCTATGGGAAGCCCCCTCTACCTTCTGGAAGCTAATTTATTTATGGAAGACTTCGAGGACAACACTCTGGACTCGGCAAGTCTTAACCCAACAGTTTTCAAGAGGTACGTGGACGACAGGTATGTGGTATGGCATCACGAGATGAATTACATCGATTTCTTTGAGCACCTGAATTCTATCCGAGCTAGAATTAAATTTGCTCTGCAAACAGAGAAAGATGACTGCTCTCTTTCTTTACGTTTTCTTTTTTCGTAAGGTTGATGGCACATCATGACTCGCTGTGCGTCGTAAAGCAACGCATATGAATCTATAATAATATACCAGTAGCTGCCGTCACCCTTCACAAACCGTAGGTGCCATTAAGTCCTTAGTGCACAGGGCACAACGCATATTTGATAACGATAATTTGCAGAGAAATCGTCAGGGAGCTATCATCGCTGATTATACATCGATAATCGAATCGAATGTCTGAATGCTTTAACCGCAGGTGGCGTGTGTATAAGCGTACCTCTCCGCCGCTGACAAGCACCTGTGGCCCGCATGCGCAGTAGCGCCGTGGTGGAGCATATAATGCCGAGCTTTTCACCTTATCGTCAGTCTTGCTACTCACTCTGAGGACAGACGGGCGATACAAGACTGAAATATCAGTAGAAGTAGCAATATTAGTGCACCTGCACGCCCAAAATGTTATGGATTATTCATTACGTCGCGAGAGATTGAAAATGCACAATCGATTACTAGTTGCAGGCAGTTAAATGGTCATTTTCAAGTCACATAATAGAAAAAAATGGTTCAAATGACTGAGCACTATGGGACTTAACATCTGAGGTCATCAGATCCCTAGAACTTAGAACTGTTTAAACCTAACTAACCTAAGGACATCACACATATCCGTGCCCGAGGCAGGATTCGAACCTGCGACCGTATCAGTCGCGCGGCTCCAGACTGTAGCGCCTAGAACCGCTCGGCCACCGTGGCTAGCTCACATAATAGAAATCAATTTCTGTATACGTGTTTCTGGTTTACTGGCGCACAACGGAGAGGGTATCAGGTTCCATGCTAATATTAATACGAATAGGTGTGTTTAAAATGTCATATTACTAGGAAAATTACGCCTTAGGTTAACACACGCAGTCCCTCCCAACTTCACTCACCATCATACGCACAATCTCACCATGTCACATCCATTATGACAACGTAAATGAGGGCAAAATGTCATAACACTAGCAACAGTTTTACAGAAATACACGCACTCCCTCCCAACACCACTCACGATCATCCACTCGTTCACACTAGCTCACATCCATTAAGACAGCGTAAAAGTGAGCATAGGTTCTAAAATTGACAATTAAAACACATGTAAGACCAGATGAAAGCTGAATTAATTACACAGGGTAATGTGCGATCCCTCACAAAAAACATGGGTGACCCAGCCACCATAAAAACACGTGGAAAAACTACTCTCCTTGAAGAGGAAGAAGATACTTTACCATGGAACAAGTGATAACTGCGAATCAACTTACTTACATTAATGCCTAAACAATTGTTCCTCTTTTCGAAATGGAAACTGGTGTCAGATGTCAGTAGCTTCTCTTAATTGGTAACTGGCTTTTGTTAATACTTCTTAATTTCATTTCAGTTATTAATTACTGATGTGTAGTAGAGAAATATCGTAACACTCAGAAATGCGAACAGGCCTTGAAGACCCATCAGTACCGACCGACCGCCGTGTCATCCTAATATCAAAGGCGTCACTGGATGCGGATACAGAGGAGCATGTGGCCAGCACATCACTCTCCCGGCCGTTGTCAGTTTTCGTGACCGGTGCCGCTCCTTCCTCATCAAGTAGCTCCTCAATTGGACTCACAAGGGCTGAGTGCAGCCCGCTTGCCAACAGCATTCGGTAGACCGGGCGGTCACCCATCCTAATGTTAGCCATGCCCGACAGCGCTTAACTTCGGTGATCTGACGGGAACCGCTGTTACAACCGCGGCAAGGCCGTTGGCAATATTGTAACATACAGACTCTTACATATAGTACTGCCAAGATTTTCTCAAGCGCAACACATTTAAATCTGAAGAGAATATTTGTTCTGTAATTAACTATTTCTCACTGCAAACTTAAAATTGTATGATACCACTACCACATTTCTACAGCCATCGTTGCTGTTAATTTCGACGTTCATTTTTGCACAGCAAAAGAGGCACGAACAGCCTCCTGGCTGCTGTCTGCCATCTTCTGCTTTTCAGAGTATAAGCATACCCTTGTTATTTGTTCGTAGTTTATTTCAAATAATAACTGAAAATTCTGATTTAACTATGTTTTATTTATCAAAAATGATACTACTAACTTTCACTACTGATATATACGATTCTGTTAAGTTTCAGTGTTAATTACGCTGGAAGGCCAGCAGTTTGGCGCCGTGTCGATATGCGCACCATCTGCGGACATGTGCACAAGTGGACGATATAGAAAAGGTCGACCCTAGCAGTCTAAATTTCTTTAACTAAGTCCAGTAGATGTTTTCTACTGTGATGTAATTCATTTCAAAATGGTTCAAATGGCTCTGAACACTATGCGACTTAAGTTCTGAGGTCAGTAGTCGCCTAGAACTTAGAACTAATTAAACCTAACTAACCTAAGGACATCACACACATCCATGCCCGAGGCAGGATTCGAACCTGCGACCGTAGCGGTCCCTCGGCTCCAGACTGTAGCGCCTCGAACCGCACGGCCACTCCGGCCGGCTTATTCATTTCAGTCTGCGGTCACCAATCTTATCTGCTAGCCAACGAAGATTCTGAGCATGACGCCCATCAACACATGTAACCAAAGTTATCTAAACTGACCATCCGCAGTAGAGGTAATCTAACACTCATATTATTACTGGTGGCCGGCCGCGATGGTCTTGCGGTTCTAGGCGCTGCAGTCTGGAACCGCGGGACTGCGACGGTCGCAGGTTCGAATCCTGCCTCGGGCATGGGTGTGTGTGATGTCCTTAGATTAGTTAGGTTTAAGTAGTTCTAAGTTCTGGGGGACTGATGACCTAAGATGTTAAGTCCCATAGTGCTCAGAGCCATTTGAACCAGCCATTTTATTACTGGTGGACATCATAATGTGTCCCAAATTCCGAACAATTAGACTTCAGCACAATGAAACGTCAGAATTTCAGTCGAAGTTCCAAAATCTTTCCTTTCTCATCAGGACACACTGCAGTTCCTAGATACATGACCATCTTGTACTTTGAAACAGTTTTTCACAGTTGGAAAATCCTTACCTTTCCAGAGTATTTTTTGTAATTTCAGAAAAAGATTACAGCACACATAAAAGTAATGTTACCAGTTCAAAACGCAATAATGTAATATGCTGACCATCTATTACAGCACCGAAAGTCAGAAAATTACTACATGGTAGAGAACTCTTCTCTACTCACCCGAAGTTACACCCAACTTCTTCACCGGTTCCTGATATGGTGGGAATTACTTGCACAAAGTGCTGAGATATTTCACGATGTTTATACGCCAAGTACTACTATTTGTCTCTAGCCGTTTAATTTGCATACAGTTATTGACTCTGAACTGCCGAGCACTTGCTCGTTATCGAGGCTCGTTCTATTGCTGTTCTTTCCTGGATTTTACGCGCTGTTCGCTTCAGCAGAACGCCGCTCTTATCCGATCGGTGGCGCCGCGCAGCCACTTGAGCGGCCATCCGCCGCCAAATTGCGCCTCCCAGAAGGCAGGCCTCCGGCCGTGACAAACGACGGCGCTCCGGTCGCTTGGGTATGGAGGTCCGGCGGCGACGAAACGGGATCACAGCCGCCCGTGGGACAGACTGCCGCGGATCCAGCTGCCGTCACGTGACCCGAATCAACGCGCCTCCACTGACCTGTAACTACACCAGCTGCCACACTCCCCATGGAATCGTCGCCGACCATTCTCTTCGTAAGCTAATGACCTGATTTTCTCCCCGTGTGGAGACTCTGTCGGCGGTATACGTTTATAACACTACTACCGATATTACCAACATTGCTCTTATCTAACTTCTTTGTCCGTTTTACTTATTGTAATTTCTGTATAACCATGCTCTTTGATGTAACACGTATGTAAATGTGCAATTGATTATTTATGGTGATTCTCTCTGAAGCGCCAAAGAAACTGGTATAGGCATGCGTATTCAAATAACAGTTCAATAAACAGGTAGAATACGGTTCTGCGTTCAGCAATGCCCATATAAGACAGCAAGTGTCTGGCGCAGATGTTAGATCGGTTACTGCTGCTACAATTGCAGGTTATCAAGATTCAAGTGAGTCTGAACTGGGGGCCGAACCGAACAATGACCCTGGGTTCGGTGTGGGGCGGCGGTGCGGTGGGTGGACTGCTGTGGGGTGTTGTCGGGTTGTGAACCACTGAGGGCTACGGCAGGACGAAGCCTCGACGTCGTTTCTAGGTCCCCAGTTCAGTACACACAAAACAATACACAAACAGTTACATAAATGGCAGGAGGGAAAAATATGCTAATGTGACAAAGGTCATGGGATGGTGATGTACACATACAGAGATGACGTTAGCATCACGTACACAAGGTACTATAGGGGCAGTACATTGGTGGAGCTATCATTTGTACTCTGTTGATTCATGTGAAAAATTGCCGACTTGATTTTGGCCGCACAACGGGTGCTAACACACTTTGAATGCGGTGTAGTAGTTGAAGGTAGACGCAGGCAACACACCATTACGTAAATCTTTAGGGAATTTAATATCTCGAAATCCGCAGTGTCAACAGTGTGTCGAGAGCACCAGGTTTCACGCATGACCTCTCAGCACGGACAACACAGTGGCCGAGGACCTTCACTGAATGACCGAGAGCTGCGGCGTTTACACAGAGCTGTCAGTGCTAACAGGAAAGCAACCGAGGGTGAAATAATTGCAGAAATCAATGTGGGAAGTACGCCGAACGTATCCGTTAGGAGAGTGCATCGGAATTTGGCGTTAATAGGGTCACTGCAGCAGACGGCCGTCACGAGTGCCTTTGCTAACAGGACGACATCGCCTGCAGCTTTTCTCCCGGGGTCGTGACCATATCGGTTGGATCAAATGACTCAAACGGTTCAAATAAGCACTATGGGACTTAACATCTGTGGTCATCAGTCCCCTAGAACTTAGAACTACTTAAACCTAACTAACCTAAGGACATCACACACATCCATGCCCGAGGCAGGATTGGAACCTGCGACCGCAGCGGTCGCGCGGTTCCAGACTGAAGCGCCTAGAACCGCTCGGCCACCAGCGGCCGGCTCCGTTGGATCCTAGACGGCTGGAAAACCGTGGCCTGGTCAGATGAGTCCCGATTTCGATCTATTGGATACTTTATTTGAATCAGCAAAATTGAAAATAATAGTATTGTCGATGCTATTGCTTGGACAATAAAATATTTAATTGATGATTCATTTATTATTATATTTTTATTTCTTGTTGGGAGCGGAATAAATGAAAGTAAGTTGATCTCAAGTCCTATTCAAACTCCAAAGGGTTAGAGTACGGCACAGACCCCAGGAATCCGTCGGCCCAAGTTGGCACTCTTCAAGCTGCTGGTGGCTCCATAATGGTGTGGGCTGTGTTTACATGGAAAGGACTGGGTCCTCTGGTCCAACTGGACCGATCATTGACTGGAAATGGTTACGTTCGGTTACTTGGAGACAATTTGCAGTCACTAACGGACTTAATGTTTCCGCACATCAATGGAATTTACAGGTGAGTAAGAGCCATATGACCAGGCCACAAATGTTCGTGACTGGTTTGAAGAAAATTCTGGAAAATTTGAGCGAATGATCAGGCCACCCAGATCGCCAGACCTCAATCACATGTAATATTTCTGAAACATAATCAAGAGGTCAGTTCGTGCACAAAACCCTGTACCAGCAATACTTTCAAATTAAGGACGGCTATGCAGGGTAATTTTTTCGACCGTTTACAAACTCAACGGACTGACCGGTTGAGCATACGGAACAAATAATGGTCTAAATAGCTTACATCCGAAAAGGCATTGTTTCCATGCTAGAGACCATTTACTCAATCATACATTGTTACGGAGCCTGCGGTATAATACTCGCTGTACCATGCAGCAACAGGTACGGTGTGCATGGTTTCCTCCTGGAGGGCGGTAATGTTCCTCACACGTCTTTCCCTAGCGCCCTCTCCTGCCAGATAAATTGGTAATGTTGCGTCCGATTCATTTCTCGTGGTGATTCATCTTATAGTGGATATTATACAGCGTTGTACACAGTGGTTCTGCATTCGAATCGAGAGCTCATCGATATGCTGTTTACTTACGAAAAGTCGAATGGCAACGGACGGTGGGCAGCAAGGTATTATCTGGAGACCTATCCTCGACGACAACAGCCACAGCATTCAATGTTTGCAACAGTGTTTTGCCGTTTGTCTGAGACAAGGTCGTTTCAGGAGGCAGGAAATCATGAAGGACGTACCCGAAATGTTCGGACACCAAACTTGAAGGAAAATTTCTTTAACGCTGCGGAAGGCGACCACCGTGGTCAGTAGCAGGCAGTTGGCCCGCCGGTACAGGGTAAGCCAGACGACCGTGTGGAACATTCTACATGACTATTGTTATGACCCTTATCACTTACAGAATGTGCAGGAAGTACTAGTGAAAGACTTTCCCATCGGTAGCAGTTTTGTCACTGGTTTCTTGATCTGTCAACCACGATTCTGGGATTTGTGTCATCCATCCTATTCACAGACGACACCGCCTTTACGCGGAGTGGTATCTTCAATTTTGGTAATGGTCATCTGTGGGATAGTATGCAGAACCCCCATGGTATGGTGACAGCGAATCATCAGCTTCGGTGTAGCCGGAATGTATGGTCTAGGATAACTGGCCACCGTGTTTTGGGACCGGTCTTCCTTCCACGTCGCGTAACATGCAGGAACTACCGGCGTTTCTTGCGGGTGACTTTGCCTCCCCTGTTGGAAGAAGTGTCATTGGTGATTCGAATGGTTATGTGGATGCTGCGTGATGGTGCTCCATCCCACTTCGCCGTTAATGTTCGGACGCATCGCAATCGTGTCCTCCCTGTTCCACAAATCGGACGAGGGAGTCCAGTTGTATGGCCTGTTCGTTCACCGCATCTCGACCCGTGAGATTTCTGGTTATGGGGCCATCTCCAAAGGGTCTTGTACATAGAGCCCATTCCAGCTGTGGAGACACTGCAGCAGCGTGTTCATGCTCTCTTCGACACTGTTCGGATTGTGCCTGGCCGATGTGATCGTGTAAGTCAGAACATTCTAAGGCGCGTTCACGCGTGCTTTGAGGCACATGAAAACTATTACCAACACCTAACGATACTGTGGCTGCGTGGTACAGTGCGTATTAGACCACAGTCTCTGTAACTTGGTGTGCCGGCCGCGGTGGTCTAGCGGTTCTAGGCGCTCAGTCAGGAACCGCGCGACTGCTACGGTCGCAGGTTCGAATCCTGCCTCGGGCATGGATGTGTGTGATGTCCTTAGGTTAGTTAGGTTTAAGTAGTTCTAAGTTCTAGGGGACTTATGACCACAGATGTTGAGTCCCATAGTGCTCAGAGCCATTTGAACCATTTTTTAACTTGGTGTGAATGAATAAATAGTCTCTAGCATGGAAACCATGCATTTTCAGAATAAGTTCATTAGACCTTTTTTGGTCCATGTCCTGTCATCGAAGCCGGCTGCTGTGGCCGAGCGATTCTAGGCACTTCAGCCTGGAACCGCGCGACTGCTACGGTCGCAGGTTCGAATCCTGCCTCGGGCATGGATGTGTGTGATGTCCTTAGGTTAGTTAGGTTTAAGTAGTTCTAAGTTCTAGGGGACTGATGACCTCAGATGTTAAGTGCCATAATTGCTTAGAGCCATATTTTCCTCTCATCTATGAATCCTTAGAGTTTGTACACGGTGGAAAAAGTCACTCTTTAGAGGCAGCATGCTGTATATTTCTGAGTGAACATCCAGCAAGTTGTCGGGTTGGTGCTCTACGTGCGGTAAAAGGAATTGGTTTGACACGATATTACGAGGTATCGGATGACTTTTGTCATATCAGTGGAAGGTCGGAGCGAGAATTCTTCACTGGGATGTGCCAGAGGGTTTCATACTTGGTCCATTGTTCTTCATTTCATACACTAATCATACTCCACACATTGTTAGTTAAGGCAGTATACACTGATAAGGCAATACATTGCAACCGATGCCCATTGGTGTATCTTGCTAGACGTCTCCCAGTAAGCTGTATGTCACTTGGTCAGCATGAATAAGGAGCCAAATGGAGCATTTTGAGGTACGCTAAAACACAGTATGTGTCGATCAGCGAGCAATTAGAGTGCACTGTGAAGGCATTCTTCTTTACAACAGAGTCCAGAGGCAACATTTGGATCTCTTCACGTGAGGAGGAACGACCGGGAAACTGAAAGAAGATGAAGTGTGACCAGTGCTCCCCAAGTGCTTGGTATTTTTTTTAAAAGGGTGGAACCCGTCTACGACCACAAGACGTGGTGACCATCTCAAAAGATCTGCTGTTACCTCCGTATTTGTTAGTTACTAAGCCAGGACTTCACAGTATGTGGGGCTGTGATGTTATCCGTGCTCTGGGTAGGCTTACCCACTAACACGGTCACACCGAGGAGATAGATAGTAGACGAGAAGTGAACAAAGAGTAGCGGTTTCAGTGGGAGAGGGGAGAAGGAGCCAAGTCAAGCGCCAAGGGAAGAAAACCTCTGCGAAAGTCTGGTCGGATAGTAATAGCACTAAAGGTTTTCTTGCCATCTGCTACAGATCATGCAAGGGTAGGGTAATTGTTAGTTTTGGCTACCATGCAATGTTAAGCACCGTTGTCATAGTATACGTTCTCATAAAGATTGTCACTACTTTCGAGGAGGGATCCTGCTGGGCTGGACACCTGCGAAGTCTCCTGGGGCAGCTGCAGCGTCTGTACCTGTAATAGGCCAAGATTATCATATAACTGGTCGATTGGTCGTAAGTAGATCACTGTGTAAGGGTTTTGGTTGGGGTTTGTTTGCCTTTAGTGAGCAATACAGCTTCCCTGCATTGCCAGTTAGTCGACTAGTTAACACCTGGTATTGCTCACAGCATTGCTTCTAGAGTGTGGGGAGCATTCCAAAGCACAGACGCTTCTGCCCGAAGCAGAGGAGATGGTCGACCAACTACAGCAGCAGATGACTGCTGAATTGTGCAACAGGCAAGAAGGGTCCCACTTGAAACAGTGGGTGTCACTGTGATCACATGTAACAGGACTGCAAGGCACGCAATCTCTAGCTCCTCATAGACATGGCGTCTGCTTGCCCAATGAACAGTACGTTGTGTCCGGTGACACTCACACATAGAGAGCATCATTTACGGTGGTGCCAAGAGCATAGCGTCAGTATGTGGGTGTTATGTTGACGACTTGCAGTGCCCCTCGTTGTTCGGTCGCAGGCGCTAACTAATACTCTGTATTCACACTGCACATTAAGTGTTGCGGCCAGCACAGTGAACAAACGCTTAATCGCGAGCGACTCAATATAGAGTATCACTCCGATTTGCTAGTGACAGAGGTGCTCTCTCAGTTCAGTACTGAGTAGAGACTTTGTTCCTCACTCTCTGCGTACACGCACGAGCGCACTCGCTCCCGATACATGTTTCCACTTCAAGAGCGTCACTGGAACCACCCCTCTCCACGCAAAAAGTGAAAGGGTCTATCATCCACTGTCTTTCCCTCACTCCACCGGCTCATTGTGTCAGAAATAGTCCGCCAATCAGCGTTACTCTTACAAACGGGAGAATGGCGCTCCGTTTAAGCCAACCAGTCCGGAAATATGTAGCATCTGCGTTAGGGGTTTACTGTCCACCTGTGAGACTTCTGAAACTGCACACTAGGTCCATCAAAGAATGCGTATGCTGGGGCTCTCCCAAACAATACAGCGGGGTTTGCTTTTAAGGTGAACACGCAGGCCATTATCTCTTTCCTCTGGCAATAACTAGTTTGGTCCCTGGGCGGCCGGGTGGCCGGCGCAGCTGCGTGCTAACTCACACTCCTACAGACTTTCCTGGGGGCTGGTTGCCTCCGCCAAACAAAAACTCCTGTGGCCATCGTGTCTTGAATGTCTGTGAACGCCAGCCTCGAGTTTTTAATCTCGGTGATCACTTGCAATTTATCTATTAGATTTGCATATTGGTTAAATGGAAATATGTAAAAATTGACTCTACTGTATCGAGTTTGGGTTCGAATGACACGTCTTGATACGTAGAGTACGATGGTGAGGTCGGAATATGTAAGAAATCAAGGTCAGGACACCACGCCACCTTACAATAGGGACTGAATCAACGTGGAGTACGGTCGCTTGCTCTTCTCAGATGACAGTGGGGTGAACATATGAAACGTCCCCTTTCAGCAATTATACATGACTGTGTTTAAACTGACACACAATATTTTTTTTTTAGCGCAACGCAATCTGACTTTCAGAAATCCCTACAAAAGAATGGCCCTGACTAACATTAACCTATACCTTTCACAAATCACTTACCTCACAAAAATCTTCGTTACTCGAACTACTGCCATACAGCGAGCGCCACTACTGCCAGCTAAATAAGAGATTCAAACTATGGAAAGCACTAACTACTGATAGGTATAGTTAGCAAATGAAAGATTTTAATAGAGAACAAACAATGTATTTACCTTAATAGTCATAATATATATAACAGTTCATGACATCCAGTCTTACAAATTTCAAAACTCCGCCATCTCTCTCCCCACATCCACCATTGCTGGCGGCTCACCTCCAACTGCGCAACGCTACGCGCTGTTAACATCCAGCTGCCCAACACTACAATGGCAGACAACAGTGCAAACTAGCCACAGACTGCACACAGCACAGCCAGTGATTTTCATACAGAGCGCTACGTGGCGTTACCAATAAGAAAACCTAAACAGTCTACTTACACATACAATGCAGCCAGGAACATTGTCGAACATGATACCGAGCGTGGTGCTACAGTGGTTAGCACACTGGACTCGTAATAGGAAGGGCAAAGGGTCAAATCCACGTCCGGCCATCCCAATTTAGGTTTTTCCGTGATTTCACTAAATCGCTTCAGGCAAATGCCGGGATGGTTCCTTTGAAAGAGCAAGGCTGATTTCCTTTTCCATCCTTCCCTATTCCGAGTTTGTGCTCCGTCTCTAATGACCTCGTTGTCGACGGGACGTTAAACACTAATTTACTCCTCCTCGAATACGATCGTTTTGGTTGTCCAGGTTTCGTGCCGTGGGGTAGTTTAATGTTACTGCAGCGTACTGATCCCCCAGTCTCTAAACACGGCACACTCATCGGTCAATGTCACTGTGACACGGTACTCCTTCCCCACATGAGTCTCTTCAGGGTGCACTCGCCCGTGAGTTCATTTTTACGGATGACAACGCGCAACCGCATGGACTTGGGCAGGTGGAGAAGATCTTGGATTGAGAGAACATTCGGCGAATGGGCTGGCCTGCCCATTGCCCCGACTTTTTTTCCCACATTGAATGTGTGGGTTGCTTTGGGGAGACGTACTGCATCTATTTCGCACACGCCAACAACCACCCAGTGGTTGCCAACCCTGCTGGTGGAGGAACAGAATGCCGCACTACAAGAACTCTTTGGCAATGTAGTGGTGGGAATGGAAGCACACTGCATAGTGAGACGCCCGCTAAACCCGCAGGGCAGAACAGGTGATTCGGATTGTGGAAACGGCCAAATAAGGCGGCGGTCAGTTTCACTTCAAAATTTTAATTTATTGTCATTTAATAACACATTTAAACCAACACGGCACGCAGCCAAACCTTTACAGTTTTTTTTCTTTTTTTTTTGTCATCAGTTTACTGACTGGTTTGATGCGACCCTCCACGAATTCCTTTGCTGTGCTAACCTCTTCATCTCAGAGTAGCACTTGCAACCTACGTCCTCAATTATTTGCTCGACGTATTCCAATCTCTATCTTCCTCTACAGTTTTTGCCCTCTGCAGCTCCCTCTAGTACTATGGAAGTCATTCCCTCATGTCTTAGCAGATGTCCTATCATCCTGTCCCTTCTCCTTATCAGTGTTTTCCACATATTCCTTTCCTCTCCGATTCTGCGTACAACCTCGTCATTCTTTACCTTATCGGTCCACCTAATTTTTAACATTCGTCTATAGCACCACATCTCAAATGCTTCGATTCTCTTCTGTTCCGTTTTTCCCACAGTCCATGTTTCACTACCATACAATGCTGTACTCCAGACGTACATCTTCAGAAATTTCTTCCTCAAATTAAGGCCGGTATTTGATATTACTAGACTTCTCTTGGCCAGAAATGCTTTTTTGCCATAGCGAGTTTGCTTTTGATGTCTTCCTTGCTCCGTCCGTCATTGGTTATTTTACTGCCTAGGTAGCAGAATTCCTTAACTTCATTGACTTCGTGACCATCAATCCTGATGTTAAGTTTCTCGCTGTTCTCATTTCTACTATTTTTCATTACCTTCGTCTTTCTCCGATTTACTCTCAAACCATACTGTGTACTCATTAGACTGTTCATTCCGTTCAGCAGATCATTTAATTCTTCTTCACTTTCACTCAGGATAGCAATGTCATCAGCGAATCGTATCATTGATATCCTTTCACCTTGTATTTTAATTCCACTCCTGAACCTTTCTTTTATCTCCATCATTGCTTCCTCGATGTACATATTGAAGAGTAGGGGCGAAAGGCTACAGCCTTGTCTTACACCCTTCTTAATACGAGCACTTCGTTCTTGATCGTTCACTCTTATTATTCCCTCTTGGTTGTTGTACATATTGTATATGACCCGTCTCTCCCTATAGCTTACCCCTACTTTTTTCAGTATCTCGAACAGCTTGCACCATTTTATATTGTCGAACGCTTTTTCCAGGTCGACAAATCCTATGAACGTGTCTTGATTTTTCTTTAGCCTTGCTTCCATTATTAGCCGTAACGTCAGAATTGCCTCTCTCGTCCCCTTATTTTTCCTAAGGCCAAACTGATCGTCACCAAGCGCATTCTCAATTTTCTTTTCCATTCTTCTCTATATTATTCTTGTAAGCAGCTTCGATGCTTGAGCTGTTAAGCTGATTGTGCGATAATTCTCGCACTTGTCAGCTCTTGCCGTCTTCGGAATTGTGTGGATGATGCTTTTCCGAAAGTCAGATGGTATGTCGCCAGACTCATATATTCTACACGCCAACGTGAATAGTCGTTTTGTTGCCACTTCCCCTAATGATTTTAGAAATTCTGATGGAATGTTATCTATCCCTTCTGCCTTATTTGACCGTAAGTCCTCCAAAGCTCTTTTAAATTCCGATTCTAATACTGGATCCCCTATCTCTTCTAAATCGATTCCTGTTTCTTCTTCCATCACATCAGACAAATCTTCACCCTCATAGAGGCTTTCAATGTATTCTTTCCACCTATCTGCTCTCTCCTCTGTATTTAACAGTAGAATTCCCCTTGCCCTCTTAATGTTACCACCGTTGCTTTTAATGTCACCAAAGGTTGTTTTGACTTTCCTGTATGCTGAGTCTGTCCTTCCGACAATCATACCTTGTTCGATGTCTTCACATTTTTCCTGCAGCCATTTCGTCTTAGCTTCCCTGCACTTCCTATTTATTTCATTCCTCAGCGACTTGTATTTCTGTATTCCTGATTTTCCCGGAACATGTTTGTACTTCCTCCTTTCATCAATCAACTGAAGTATTTCTTCTGTTACCCATGGTTTCTTCGCAGCTACCTTCTTTGTACCTATGTTTTCCTTCCCAACTTCTGTGATGGCCCTTTTTAGAGATGTCCATTCCTCTTCAACTGTACTGCCTACTGCGCTATTCCTTATTGCTGTATCTATAGCGTTAGAGAACTTCAAACGTATCTCGTCATTCCTTAGTACTTCCGTATCCCACTTCTTTGCGTATTGATTCTTCCTGACTAATGTCTTGAACTTCAGCCTACTCTTCATCACTACTATATCGTGATCTGAGTCTATATCTGCTCCTGGGTACGCCTTACAATCCAGTATCTGATTTCGGAATCTCTGTCTGACCATGATGTAATCTAATTGAAATCTTCCCCTATCTCCCGGCCTTTTCCAAGTATACCTCCTCCTCTTGTGATTCTTGAACAGGGTATTCGCTATTACTAACTGAAACTTGTTACAGTACTCAATCAGTCTTTCTCCTCTTTCATTCCTTGTCCCAAGCCCATATTCCCCTGTAACCTTTTCTTCTACTCCTTCCCCTACAACTGCATTCCAATCGCCCATGACTATTAGATTCTCGTCCCCCTTTACATACTGCATTACCCTTTCAATATCCTCATACACTTTCTCTATCTGTTCATCTTCAGCTTGCGACGTCGGCATGTATACCTGAACTATCGTTATCGGTGTTGGTCTGCTGTCGATTCTGATTAGAACAACCGGGTCACTGAACTGTTCACAGTAACACACCCTCTGCCCTACCTTCCTATTCATAACGAATCCTACACCTGTTATACCATTTTCTGCTGCTGTTGATATTACCCGATACTCATCTGACCAGAAATCCTTGTCTTCCTTCCACTTCACTTCACTGTCCCCTACTATATCTAGATTGAGCCTTTACATTTCCCTTTTCAGATTTTCTAGTTTCCCTACCACGTTCAAGCTTCTGACTTTCCACGCCCCGACTCGTAGAACGTTATCCTTTCGTTGATTATTCAGTCTTTTTCTCATGATAACCTCCCCCTTGGCAGTCCCCTCCCGGAGATCCGAATGGCGGACTATTCCGGAATCTTTTGCCAATGGAGAGATCATCATAACACTTCTTCAATTACAGGCCACAGGTCCTGTGGATACACGTTACGTGTCTTTAATGCAGTGGTTTCCATTGCCTTCTGCATCCTCATATCGTTGATCATTGCTGATTCTTCCGCCTTTAGGGGCAATTTCCAACCCCTAGGACAAGAGAGTGCCCTGAACCTCTATCCGCTCCTCCGGCCTCTTTGACAAGGCCGTTGGCAGAATGAGGCTGACTTCTTATGCCGGAAGTCTTCGGCCGCCAATGCTGATTATTTATCAAAATTTAGGCAATGGCGGGCATCGAACCCGGGACCGAAGACGTTTTGATTATGAATCAAAGACGCTACCCCTAGACCACGGGTTACACATCCTTTACAGCTACGAGCTTCAAAATCCAATACCTTCACGGCTGAAGGCCTCCAAACAAGCAATCTTAAAAATCGACGAGATACATTTCAAGTGACTGAAGACATGCAGTTAAAATTGCAAATAAGATAATTAAAATATTTATGTCTACATCACAGCTAGGCTGGAAGCCTAAAGGCAAGAGAGGATAGAACAAACATAAGCGAGGTGCAATACCAATGGCTGAAGGCCACAATTAAAATTCAAAATTCCAAATATATTACCATTATCTTGTGAGCCAGAAAGCCGCAATGTTTCCACTTAAGGGGAAATTTTAAGAATAAGGCTTTAAGCGGCTGAAGGCCCACAGCTGATTTTCCAAAAATTAAAAAAAAAATAGCTTAAACCTTTAAGTTTTAAGTGGCCGAAAGTACACATAATGAAAAGGCAACGCAACGACAATAACTAAATTTAAGAATACTGTTTTAAGTGGCTGAAGGTCCACAATTGATTTTACAAAAATTCAAAATACCTTATTCCTTTAACTTATAAGTGACAGCCCACAACATGAAAAGATAGCACAACAACAGTAACTTTCAGCAAAAGGCCAGCCGGTGTGGCCGAGCGGTTCTAGGCGCTTCAGTCTGGAACCGCGTGACCGCTATGGTCGCAGGTTCGAATCCTGCCTCGGGCATGGATGTGTGTGATATCCTTAGGTTAGTTCTAAGTTCAAGGGGACTGATGACCACAGATGTTAAGTCCCATAGTGCTCAGAGCCAACCATTTTTTTTTCCGGCAAAATATCGACTTGCCACAATTCAAACTTACTTATATGGGCTGATGGCGATTTACATAAAAGACAAAAAATTTTTTCCATAAAACATTGCCTATAATAGATTACCTACAGACCATTTAACACCCAGGGGTGGGGGTGGGGGCGGGGGTGCCCTCGAAACATTAACGTTCACCTAGGTGAGAGCCGGCCGGAGTGTCCGTGCGGGTCTAGGCGCTACAGTCTGGAGGCGAGCGACCGCTACGGTCGCAGGTTCGAATCCCGCCTCGGCATGGATGTGTGTGATGTCCTTAGGTTAGTTAGGTTTAAGTAGTTCCAAGTTCTAGGCGACTGATGACCTTACGTCGCATAATGCTTAGAGCCATGTGAGCCAGACTTACGCGAGACAGGTGGTGGGCCCTATTACACTCGATCCGTCGGTTACCCAACCAAGAGACAGTCACGGTCCTACCGACCAAACGACTTGCTAGCCACCAATCGGTACATGAAATCTCAAAAACCAAACTGTTACGGACGTGATTATCCACAGTGAAATATGTATTAAGCTGTCAAAACCACACACCGTGTTGGAGAGCGACAACAGGTGAGGGAAGAACACTGCCTGAAATTACGTTAGTGGCCAGAGCAGGTAACCGGAAGACTAACGGCCACAAGGCAGAAACTTCTGCTGGCACACTTGAATTTGAAATAAGGTAATATTGTGAACTTCACCAAAAAGCAACACCGCCTTAATTTACGTCAGTGGCCAGGGCATGTAACCGGAACACTAACGGCCACAAGGCAGAAAATTCCGCTGGTGCACTTGAATTGTAGTGAACCAATATAGTTAATTCCACCCCACAGTGGCTCAATTTGACCACTGCAAACACTCGGAGCTGCACACAGGAAAAGCTCCCCAACGGTGAACCACCGAAACGAACGACAGAACATGAACGGACGTGTCTTGGGTACTTAACACAATACTCAACTCTGACGTCCTGGGTCGGTGAGCCACGAAGCCAGTAGCGACTGGACAGCTCCACACATGCTCCGACACTGCGCAGGGACTGCCGGCGGACTCAGCCGACTGCTCCGCATGGAGATATCCTCCCTGGTCCGCACCAACCGACCGACTGCCCGCAGAATGCCGACAACATGTAAAATAGTCGTCAGTGGAAAGAGCACCAACTATGCACACAACCTGACATACACTTGCCCGAAGACCTGAAGGATACCCAACAGTCACTAAGCAAGGCCGAAGACAAAGTAGATGCACACACACAGACGCACACACACACACACACACACACACACACACAGCCGACTCATGAACGATCGGCGAGCCAAAACGCATCGTCCGGTAGGACGACCGACTGACGATCCAGCCAGACCGTGGCCCGGCTCAAGTGGTGCGTGGCGGTAATGGTCGGGCGAACCATGTCGGCGCAGACCTCACTGCTGCTCCAACCCGACTGCACCAGCGCCGCATTGCAACTCCCCGACTGGCGGGTCCGGACTGCGCTCCAGACGCGTTCCAACTGACCGGCAGCCCGAGCTCGCGACCTGAACTGATATACAACAGAAAACCACCGGGAAGCAGTGTTGCCAATTTAGCGACTTTGTCGCTAGAAATGGCGACTTTTGCCTTCGTCTTAGCGACAAAAAAAACTTTTTAGCGACAAAGATTATTTAGCGACTTACCTGGCGACTTTTGGAGTACTAACGACTTTTGAAGTACAAATCCAAAGTATTTTGGGCCAGTATTTTCATTAGCAAAACTAAGATTTGAACTATATAATGGGTACTACACTGACTTTGTTCTAGATTTACTAAGTTAAATTAAGTTCTTAGCAGATCATGTAGCATTGTTCAGCATTTAGTACACATGAATGTGGGAATTGCCCACAGAGTAAGAAAACCTTTACTATAGAACAATTCATTGTTCCTTACCCACTAGCCTGTTATCGTCGATAGCGTATCGATCTACTCTACTGGCCATTAAAATTGCTACACCACGAAGATGACATGCTACAGATGTGAAATTTAACCGACAAGAAGAAGATGCTGTGATATGCAAATGATTAGCTTTTCAGAGCATTCACACAAGGTTGGTGCCGGTGGCGACACCCACAACGTGCTGACATGAGGAAAGTTTCCAACCGATTTCTCTTACACAAAGAGCAGTTCACAGGCATTGCCTGGTGAAACATTGTTGTGATGCCTCGTGTAAGGAGGAGAAATGCGTACCACCACGTTTCAGACTTTTGTAAAAGTTGGATTGTAGCCTATCGTGATTGTGGTTTATCGTATCGCGACATTGCTGCTCGCGTTGGGGTCGAGATCCAATGACTGTTAGCAAAATATGGAATCGGTGGGTTCAGGACGCTAATACGGAACGCCGTGCTGGATCCCAACGGCCTCGTATCATTAGCAGTCGAGATGACAGGCATCTTATCCGCATGGCTGTAACGGATCGTACAGCCACATCTCGATCCCTGAGTCAACACATGGGGATGTTTGCGACAACAACCATCTGCACGAACAGTTCGACGATGTTTCCAGCATCAACTATCGGCTCGGACACCATGGCTGCAGTTACCCTTGACGCTGCATCACAGACAGGAGCACCTGAGATGGTGTACTCAACGACAAACCTGGGTGCATGAATGGCAAAACGTCATTTTTTCGGATGAATCCATGTTCTGTTTACAGCATCATGATGGTTGCATCCGTGTTTGGCGACATCGTGGTGAACGCACATTGGAAGCGTGTATTCGTAATCGCCATACTGGCGTATCACCCGGCGTGATGGTATGGGGCGCCATTGGTTACACGTCTCAGTCATCTCTTGTTGGCATTGATGGCACTTCGAACAGTGGGCGTTACATTTCAGATGTGTTACGACCCATGGCTCTACCATTCGTTCGATCCCTGCAAAACCCTACATTTCAGCAGGATAATGCACGACTGCATGTTGCAGGTCCTGTACGGGCCTTTCTGGATACAGGAAATGTTCAACTGCTGCCCTGGCCAGCACATTCTCCAGATCTCTCACCAATTGAAAATGTCTGGTCAATAGTGGCCGAGCAACTGGCTCGTCACAATACGCTAGTCACTACTCTTGAAGAACTGTGGTATCGTGTTGAAGCTGCATGGGCAGCTGTACCTGTACACACCATCCAAGCTCTATTTGACCTAATGCCCAGGCATATCAAGGTCGTTATTATGGCCAGAGGTGGTTGTTCAGGGTACTGATTTCTCAGGATTTATGCCCCCAAATCGCGTGAAAATGTAATCACTTGTCAGTTCTAGTATAATATATTTGTCCAATGAATACCCGTTTATCATCTGCATTTCTTCTTGGTGTAGCAATTTTAATGCCCAGTAGTGTATAATTCTTCAACTTTTGAACTCCCTTTATTTTTCGAGTTGACAAAAAACATACGTAATATTAAGTATAATAAAATACATTTCAGTCTAGCAACCTCTAATTTTTCGAAATGTTAACTCGCAATCAAATTATTACCACATGCACAGTGGTAACGCAAGAACAATTCGGTGGGGGTATCTCAGACATTATTACGTTTTAAACAATGAACAATAGGACTGATATCGAGTTACCGAGTGAGTAGATTGTTTCATGATCTCTAGTTCACCTGAGTTTTAATGTATTTTCAGTGATTATAAATTGGTGAAACTTATGTTGTGGTGGCTTACATAATGGATTTACCGCAGAAGAAGAAGCAGTACGCTCAAAAATATCGGGATGTGTGGGAAGCAGAACCTGAATTCAATGGGTGGCTGAAACCAGTCGTTGAGGACTTATCCAAGGCAAGATGTCAAGTATGTGCAACAGAGTTTTATGCTAAATTGTGTGATATTAGAAAGCATTCGAAAACTATTAAGCATAAACAAAAAATTGATTTAAAAAAAAAACACAAACCACTTTACCTGTGAAAATTGTTCTGAAAACTACAGTTAGAATTGCAAGCACAGCGGAAGGCGCCATTTCTTTATTTATTGCTGAACATTAGTCGATTTTATCTGTAGATTATTTAGGAATACTGTGCAAGAAGGTGTTTTCCAGTGATGAGGGCGCTAAAAACATGCAATTACATCATACAAACTGCACTAACATTATAACTGAAGTTTTGGCTCCATATTTTACACAATCATTGGTTGAAGATATAGGTAACCAAAAATACAGTGTACTAATAGATGAATCCACAGATGTATCTTTATCTAAAATGCTTGGTATCGTTATATGGTACTATAGTGTAAACAACCAAACCATTAGATCAGCATTTCTCAAACTCGCTGTAGTAGAAAACTGCAGATGCAAGAAATCTGGCTGCTGTTCTTGTGAATTCTTTGAAAGATCTCAAACTTCCAATCGCTAATATGGTAGGAATTGGCACAGATAATGATTCTGCAATGGTTGGAATAAACAATGAGCTTTTCGAACAACTCGATGAGAGAATATGGTTTGAAGCATTTGGTATTGATCCGTTGCATTTGTCACTCTCTTCAGCTTCAGCATTTGTCACTCTCTTCAGCAGAACAATTGGTTCTCCATTTCACCCAAAAGACAAGAGCAATATAAAAAGGTTTATGAGAAAATAAATTGTGGAAAACAGCCACTAAAATTTTTGAAGGTCTGTGCCAACTCGTGGGCTTTCAATTGAACCAGGAATACAAAGAATTCTGGAGCAGTGGGAAGAACTAAAGCTACATTTTTCACTTGCCGTAGTTCAAGACAATTGTTACACTGCCGATCTTTTGTACAAGATGTATTGTGACGACTCAAATCATCTTTACATGTTTTACCTTAAACATGCTCTAAAAGAACTACAAATAGCAATAAAAGCTTTTGAAGGAGAAGACAATGACCCCACTAAATTACTAGATACACTTGTATTTCTCATGCAGTCACTCGGACAAAACATAGTTTTTCCAACTGTTGATCTGTTGACAACACCTGTTCCAAGCGAATGTATGTATGCAAATCCGAACCTTGGTTTTATGTTTGAACAGAAATTGTCGGAGTCAAGTTTGTCTGAAGAAAATAAAGTTTATTTGAAGAAGAAATGCATTCAGTTTAGTCTGAAACTCATAGAAGAAATTCAACAAAGACTGCCAAGTAACGTTACGATCCCGAAAAAAATGTCAATGATGAATGTTGAAGAAACACTAAAAGTGAAAAAAATTAATGCTGTAGCGGATGCAGCCAAAGAATTGGGTTTTAGTGGCGATTTCATAGACGGTATGCTGCAAGAATGGCATAATATCAACTTCATTAGGTAGAATAACACTACGGACACTGTTCGATTTTGGAGTGAGGTTTTGCAGTATAAAAATGCCGCAGGGGAGAATCAAATGGGCTCTGAGCACTATGGGACTTAACTTCTAAGGTCATCAGTCCCCTAGAACTTAGAACTACTTAAACCTAAATAACCTAAGGACATCACACACATCCATGCCCGAGGCAGGATTCGAACCTACGACCGTAGCGGTCGCGCGGTTCCAGACTGTAGCGCCTGGAACCGCTCGGCCACCCCGGCCGGGAGGGGAGAATCCTTTTTCTTTGATTTCACAGCTAGCAATGACTGTTCTATGCCTACCGCATTGAAATGCAGAAGTGGAAAGAATATTCAGTTCTATGAACATTATAACAACTAAACAACGTAACAGATTATCGTTAAAGACAATTAATGCTTCGATCATATTGAGAGACCAGCTGAAGAAACAAAATAAAGATTGTGCATCTTTTGACATACCGTCAGACGTATTGGAACTTATTGGAACGAACAGAAGTTACTCTTTTGCGACGAAACCAGTCGAACTGCAACATCACCTTTTGAGCGACGTTCAACCCTCTACATCAACTAAAGTTCTGTCAGAACATGAAACAGAAGAGTTATTCGATCTTCTGAGTGACGACGATGAATAGCTCACATACCGACGTGTATATATTTTGTAACCTAATTTGAGTTCTTGCTTTCTTTTGTTACACATATAGTTGTATATTTCTAATATATTTGACTACTGTGATTGAAAGAACAATTTATGTGTTGTGTTAATTATGATAACATGTTTAATTAAACGTTAGCGTATTTTATATGTATGTTGTTGCAAGCGATGCGTTATTTAATTAAGACAATATAGCAATTACGTATGACACAATTTTTATTAATATTTTATTAGCCCCCCCCCCCCCCACCCACTGGCTTATTGCACCATTCACAGCACGAAATTTTCAGTATACCCCTAGTAAAATCAGTTTTAGCGACTTTCTAGCGACTTTTGATATTGAAGCTAGCGACTCGGGTTTTTTAGAGTTGGCAACACTGCCGCGAAGTAACAGCAGTCGAGCAAAGATACTACGAGAGGGGATGGATATATTGATACGCGCCGCTAGCGCTGCTCGCGGTCAGGCAAAGCAGCAACTCAGTGGCAGTAGTAATTTAAATTAACGTAGTGTGGTGGAAGTACGTTAAAAACAGGGTGTAAAATACATGATGGCGGGAACACGAGCCAATCACAGCTCACATATCATACATTCCCGTCCGTGGTAGTCACACAGTGTCTTAACAACCGTGTCCCTCTTTACTGATGTGTCGAGGGACATTATGAATCGCGGTGAGTTCAGTGTAATTATTGTCTCTGAATAAGAGTGTAGTTTCTCTTCGTGTTATTGCGTATTTCTTTGAGCTAATCTCTGTACTATACTGTAGCAGTTCTCACTAAGTAGGGTCCAAGATTCATCGAGCTATATTGCTTGGGTCTGACACATCATGCGAAAACTATTTTCGTCCTTAAATTTTGCACACCGGAGAATTTTCTGGAGTTGTAAAATATCATTAAAACGGTATGGATACAAATATTTACGATAAAGTATATTGAAATTTACTAGGTAGTAATGAAATAAAAACGAATATTCCTCTTGAATGTGCGCTATGCCTGCCGGTAGCAATCCTCGATCTCGGGCACTACACGACTAGAGCTAGCGACAGTCACAATCCACATGTACCCATCCTGCAGGATCCAAGCCAGAAATTATCGGTTGTTGCGAATCTCTTTAGATAACTTCCAGTGTGTATCGGCAGTTGTAATTTAGCTTGTGTATTTCAAGTGGCGTTAACTACTAGTGACAAAAGAACTGCGACATGTCTCAACGTGACTAATCTGATAATATCCTTGTGAGTAGCGATCTCAATTGTTAGCTGTGCGTTTCTGCACTCTAGTGACGTGTCGAAAGGGGACTGAACGTTTCTGAGGATAAACAGCACAATTTTACTAAATCAGATGTTAAAAATAGCAGTAGTTTGTGTTTGTAAATCGTGAGGATGTAACGTCGGTGCCAGTAGTGATTTCAGCTCTTAGTCGGACATTCAGTGAAATTACAAAACTATCAGAGTTGCATATAAGTTTGTTTTTATTTAAATGGCGACCAGTTTCAGACTTTTAGACCGACCATAATATCATAAAGTGTGTACGCTAGTCACCCATAAAAGGAATGTGGCCGGCGTACACACATTATGGTGTTCTGGTAGGTCTTACGGCGATGGATCGATAATGGGCTGAAGTCCGAGACTGGTCGCCATTTAAATAAAAACAAACTTTCTGCGTAACTCTGACAGTTTTTTAGTTTCATTGACTCATAACAAGTTGCTGCCTATTGCTATGTAGCATGTAGGAAGCGAGTAGTTTCACGTTCGTGAGTTTCGCACTTCGTCCACGTTACACACTCGCTGACGGGATGTTAGCTTATTGGTTCCATTAAGAAAGACATGCGTGTTCAACCTCACTACAAGTTCAATTAATTTGATCCACTTCTCCCATGGGCTCTCTCAACTCAGGCTCCAAACATGTATTTTTATGTTACTGAAATCTTATTGGAACTATACCAAGGTATAAAATTTGCTGAAAAAGTATTTACACTGTGACTAGAGACTACACTCTGGGTTATTAACTGGTAACCTGATTCATTTCATGTAACAGCTTTACCCTAGTTTCACACGGGCAGCCTTAAATTCTGCTGTGCCGCTAATGAAAATTATTTTTAAATAAGGTGTAATATTTTGCTGTTGCAGCAGAAAAAAAGAACGTAAATAATATTAGCGAATGTTTTTTTATTATTTTATTATATTTTACAAATTTATTTACGGAGGAAAACTAAATATTAGAACTTTGTAGTGAACTACATTCCCTTGTTCCCGTGCCTCCTTTAAAGCAAGAGATACATTTTGCTTAGAGTAAAGCAGTATCTACGGTCACACAGTTTCCGATGTAAATCGCACTGAACTCCTTCGAGAGTCATTACTCGACAGCTATTCGCTGATTTACAGTGGAATAAAGAGAATCGTGCACCTTTTGGAGAAATTACGCTTCTGAAAGTTGTCTGCGTGTGCACCTCAGTCCAGCTTAGAGGTTCATTCTTCTCGCGGCGCTTTTCTGCAGCCAGAAGCATTAAACTGTCTTCAAGCCCTGGTGTTAAGAAGGACTAACGGTCTCCCGGAAGAGCAGTCTATAAATTTTGTTAGAAGGAAGACTTTGTGGGACAGCAGAGGTGATAAACGGTAGTTACGAGAAAGGAGCAAAGAAATAAGGTGCGAGCGTTCTTTACCGAAAGTAGCACCGAGCGCTATGATGTGCGGTTCCTTTGCAGGAGAAGTTACCTCGACTCGGGAACACGATCGCAATAAAAAGACTAGTGAGAAGCGTAGTCTCCACAGATAGCGCCGGAAGCATCTATACGTTCATGGATAAATTACACGTACATAACACACAAAAAAAAAGACTAAGGTAAACACACGGCGACATTTAGCAGCACTGCACACTGCATACACACAGACGTTGAACACACAGTGGTAAGTGCGAGTGAGGTTCCTTTAAAGTCATTAGACTGTTGTTTACTTATAGTGTTGCCTAAGATGGCAATTTATAGCACTTAAAACACTTGATAATGGCACTTTTAGGCCGAAATCATGACTGTGTAAGTGTAAATGTAAAACTGTAAATAAACGACAGTGTAATGGCGGTACTGACTTTGAGGCGCAGCGCCATATAACGATCCTGCCTTGGAGGCGGTTAAGTGGAAGCTGTGTCTCAGAGCTGGACAGTGACAGATGGTGACGCGAGACTGGACGCGCACGTAGTTCATGTATCAGCCGATGGAGGACAATACTAGATAGGGGGACCGTGATCTTAGTTTCGATTCTGCCCACTAGGTTGCACTAAAGTAGTAGAATGTTTTTCATAAACTGTTCTAATATTTTCATAAAGAGTTGTTATGTCTTGTTTTGTATGTTAAATGTTATAAATGTGTTTTAGCAGTATGACTGATGCGTGAGTGTGGTTTAAGGTTAATATGAAGATAACTGTTTAACGAGTTATGTGGTGGGATTTAGTGTGGGAACATTTCGAAGAAGTGTGGATATGAACAAAGGGGATTTTTGTACAATAGATTTGTAAAGTAAGTTTATGGTAATGGGAAAGTTAATTCAGGTATAAATAACAATAGTAAATAACTTTATGCATAAACAGAACTTCAGCATATTAGATAACTACGTCGGTAAAAGGTGCAGTCGTTAGGTTTACTACTTTGCGATTGGTTATTGGTGAAAAGCGCGGACTGACGCGGGAGAATGTTTTGCTATTGGCTGTTGAGTAAACTGACCAATGGTAAAGCAATATTCTTCGCGCGGCTTTCTCTGCTGGTAGAGAAGTCTTAGAGTGTTCTACAGGAGCAGTCGGAGCCTACCCATGAAACAGTTCGGACGTGTGTAATAGCAGTAGTTCCAATGGAAATCCGTGGTCTGGGTAGGATTACCCACTAACACGGTCACACCGAGGAGATAGATAGTAGACGAGAAGTGAGCAAAGAGTAGCGGTTTCAATGGGAGAGGGGAGAAGGAGCCAAGTCAAGCGCCAAGGGAAGAAAACCTCTGCGACAGTCTGGTCGGATAGTAAGAGCAGTAAAGTGAAGTGTTATAACAAATGTGGGTGAAAAAAATTTTAAAAAAGTTTCCGGATCTAGCAGTGTTTCATACATCAAAAAGTGTGGTAAAGTGACGGCATAATTATTCCGATGGGCGTGTAGAAATTTCGGAATTTTTAAGTGAATTTTGTGACGAGAAAAGACATAAATTCCGCGTGACGTATTGAGCAGGTCGGTGGCTAAAAACTGTGACTGCATTTGGTACCGACAGTCTTAATATATGTCGAGCATTCTCAATCAAAAACAATCCGTATTTTTGTAGCTATTACGTTTTCGGGAAATGCAACACCATAAACTTGCTAACGTGAGTGAAAGGGATTGTGAGAGACTGTGTTAAGACTAGCACGGGCTTGGCAGTAATACTTGTTCACCTAAGTTTCAGAATATATTGATTGAGGACAAAATTTCCAACCTTTCATTTCGTGTTTTTCCCGAAACGTAGATTAGTGACTTAAATTGCAGCCTGGTTCACGTCGAAGTGCAGTAGGTTTCACAGGTAGGTGCAGGTCCATCGTAAAGGGACGGAAAGAACCGCGCCACCGCAACTTTAAAGAAATATATTGTGATTGTGGCCCCGCATTATGAAAAAAATTATGCAAGTGAAGTGTTATAACAAATGTGGGTGAAAAAAATTTTAAAAAAGTGCCGAAAATAGGATATCTGGAGTATGAGGACCAACATCTCCCGCACCCCACATACGGACTAAAAATATTGGTAATCGTAAGTATCACTAATAATAATTTAACCTCACGAAACTTGTGCTGCAAAAGTAGTTTCTAGCCTGTAAAACAAGGTAATACTATGAGAAAACGTAACGTAGCAACATACTTGTAACTGCTACACAGACGGAAAGAACTCACAACACCAGAAGACTATTAATGTGGGGTAATGAAATTTAGGGAATAAATTTGTCTATGTAACATTTTTAACTGATTAACATTGCAAGATCACAGGTTAATGCAAGAGCGAGATAAGCCATTGCAAATGTGAAATGCTGGTACATTAATAACCAGTGTAAATTAAAGTGTGCAAACGTGCATGCTTTTTGTTGTAAGAAGTCGCATGTCAGTGAGTTACAAGGACGTTTAATGCTGTTTGTGAATGACGCTGGAGTTGTCGTCCTATGATGTCTCATATGTTCTCAACTGGAGGCATATCTGACTATCGAACAGGCCAAGGCAATATTTGGGAGAGCATTATCCTGTTGTTCATGAATGGCAGCTCAACAGATCGAATCACCGGACTGGCGTACAATTTTTCAGTCAGGACGCGTGACATAACCACGGGAGTGCGCCTGCTATCATCAGAAATCGCACCTCAGACCACAGCTCCAGGTGTACGTAGGTCCAGAATGTCCAGCACACAGGTATGTTAGCTGCAGGTCCTCAAGGACTTCCTTCCAACCAACACACGGCCACCACTGGCACCGAGGCAGAACCAGCTTCCGTCAGAAAACACAACAGGTCTCCACCTTGCTCTCCAACACCACGGAAGTCGCAAATGGCGGTGGTTTGGTGCCATTGCAATACTCGCTACAGGGAGTCTGGTTGGAGCTGTCCTTGAAGCAATCGATTTGTAACAGTTCTTTGTGTAACTGTGGGTCCAACTGCAGCCCAGATTGCTGCTGCAGGTGCAGTACGACTCGCCAGAGACGCACCCTGAACACATTGGTCGTTCACCGTGGTTGTGCCAAGTGGCCGTCCAGATGATTGGTCCTCTTGGGGCCGTACATTCCCGTGACCAGCACTGCCAGAAATCATATAAAGTGGCTACATTCCTGCCAGATCTTCCTGCAGTGTCAAAGAAGGAACAACAAGCTTCTCGTAGTCCTAATATACGACTTCATTCAAACTCAGTGAGGTGATGATAATGGCGTCTTTATCGTCTTAAAGGCATTTTTGACTAACGTCAATTCACCACGATAAGAACTCGGGTTGACAGCCGGGTCAATGTGTTGTTCTCCAGCAACGTTTCAGCAAGTTTCTTACTTGACATCTTCAGGCGAAGTGTCGGGTTCACGTCTCGCCCCAATCTTTATAGCCGCTGGGCCACTGGACCGCGACACTTCGCCTGAAGATGGCAAGTAAGAAACTTGCTGAAAAGTTGCTGGAGAACAACACATTGACTTGGCTGTCAATCCGAGAAGATTTCATCATCGAGATTCGCCGAGAAAGCCTGCATTCTCATATCAATTTACCATGTCCCAACTCAAAATTAACTAAATCTCATGACCGTTACAATGTGTATTTAATTCAAACCTTATTTGAATCCTCATAGCAGCGGCACTAGCGCTACTCTTATGCAACTGGCGCGAAATTTTAAGAGACATCATCTCTCAGATGCAGAAGTACGCCTACCAACTTTCGGTTATGGTGCACAGCTCCTTCTTGGTTTCGCTATTTTTTTCTTTCAGTTTATGTATTAATAAACATGTATTAGAGCTTACTGAAGATGCTTCGTAAACAAAAGAAGCAGACACCTTTGGGAAAAAAACAAACTGCCTTTCATTTACTTTCGAAAACGAAACGCACCTCCATGCATCTTTTAAATGTTCGGGAAAATAAAACTGTCCTAGAAAATACGGTATTTATAAGACTGACGCGGAAGTGACCCTCGTTAATAAACAGGAGAACTGCCCATCATAGAGATTGCTTAAAACTTTGATTTCGATGCACCAATCGGCTTTCACATGGCTGGATACGCCCATCTCCTGCGTGCTGCGTCTCGAGTATTTCGTTGCGTCAAATGGCGCTCACCTTAAACAGTTCGGTGTCGCTGTTATGAAAAGTTCAGTTCGTGAAAAACCTGTGCAAAACGGTTTGCGCAAGATCTTATGGCTGGAAGTGTTTTGGTGAAACCTACAGCAAAGTCTGCAACGTTAAAGTCAGTGCCAAGATGGTGCAGAACGGCGAAGAAGTATGCGGTAGGTGTCACTGGCCGTTGGTAAGCGCGAGACGGGGAGAATGTCTCCTAGGCAGCTGTATTTCAGATAAAACCTCCCAAAGCAGGAAACGGGCACCGGTATTTCAGTGAGCGCCACCGGGGGGTAAAGGGAATATGGTTCCAGAGCCTCCAGGAAAAACTCTTATGTTATTAGATTTCCAAACAGCTGAGCAAAACTCAACGTACTCAGACAGTTTTCTCTTCACTTATTCTGAACATCACTAAACTGGCACACAATATTTTTAGCGCAACGCAGTCTGACTTTCAATAATCCCTACAAAAGAATGGCCCTGACTAACAATAATCTATACCTTTCTTCAATCACTTACCTCACAAAAATCTTCGATACTCGAACTACTGCAATACAGCGAGCACCAATACTGCCAGCTAAATAAAAGATTCTAACTACTGAAGGCACTAGCTACTGATAGGCATAGTTAGCAGATGAAAGATTTTGATAGAGAACCAACAATGTATTTACCTTAATAGTGTTCAAAAGTCATCATATACATATCAGCGCACGACATCCAGTCTTACAAATTTCCTTTTTCTGATGGACACACGTCCAGATCGTCCTCCGCTCTCAAAACTCCGCCATCTCTCTCCCCACATTCACCACTGCTGGCGGCTCACCTCCAACTGCGCAACGCTACGCGCTGTTACAGCCAACTGCCCAACACTACAATAGCAAATATTCCAACAATAGAAACCAGCCACAGACTGCACACAGCACAGTCAGTGATTTTCATACAGAGCGCTACGTGGCGTTACCAACATAAAAACCTAAACAGCCTACTTACAAGGGACACTGCTCGATCATGAACATTGACAAGGCCAAGTCCGCCCCGTTCGTTAGCAAGAGGGAGGGAGTCGTATCGAACCTTAAGTATCATTACAGCGCTTACAAAGAAACCCAATACTGTCATGATGCTCCGAGCTATGTGTTTAGGTATCGGTAGTATTTGCGCTACATGCGGAATTCGTGATGCCTGACAGACATTAACAGATTCGGTTCGTTGATGAAGGTCTAAAGTACGAAGGCGATGATCCATAACTCTGATGCGGATGTGTTGCAAGAGGCTCATCGTGCGAGAGATGTCGTCCGTGAAGTCGACATGAAGACAGCGAATTTTATCGTACAGCCCGAGTGGGGAAACACTTGCAAGTGTCATCCCACTGCAAATATAGTATTCAAAGCCATCGATTCATGTACATTCATACGGCTCTGGAGCTTCACAATAAGTGGTTAACCTATCAAGGACTCTGCGTACATCATGTTCGTCACGAAGTGTTAACATCAGATCATCTGCATAAGCAGTGCACTTAAAAACGAAGCCAGCAAGAGACAAACAGGCGGAGTGTTAGACCGCACAACAGAGGTTCTAATCATAGTATGAAGGCTTTCACGACCGGATGACATATCTTCTGGTAAACCTTCCGGGATGTAAGGTCGTGGTCCATGAAACTCTTCAGCTCCTAACGTTTCGTCCAGAGCTGCGCTGGACATCTTCAGAGGGCAAGACTCACCGGAGGAGAAACACCCCTCTGAAGATGTCCAGCGCAGCTCTGGACGAAACGTTAGGAGCTGAAGAGTTTCATGGACCACGACCTTACATCCCGGAAGGTTTACCAGAAAAAAGGTTCTAATGCTAAATCGTACAGTATTATCGCAACGGGCATCCTGTCTAACAGAGCGGCGAATTTGCAAGATGTTCGGCAGTCCACCATTGACAAGCAGTTTCGATATTGCTCCACGTATGAGACGGAGTACCACCTCGACGAAAGCGTCCGGGTAATGCATATTCTGAAGAAAAGCGGCTAAGTACATATGACCGACGCGATCAAACGCTTGAATGATGTGTATCACAGCCAGTGCTTCTGGTACACGGCACACCTTAGCGAGGGCATTTAGGTCCCTGTAGCGGCACAGGGACGAACGTCTGTTATGCGTCCCAGTCATATATGCCTGATCCACTGATAGGACACGATATGTCGTACACCAAATTCGAGCTGCGAGTAGACGTGTGAAGATTTTCATATTACTGTACAATAAAGTTAATGGTCGGTAGGTAGTAATATGTGATCCTCCGCGAGGTTTACGTATTGGGACGATGATACCTTCCACAAATGCAACAGGAAGTTGCACCTCGGGTATCATGAGCTCTAGACATATAGTAGTCCAACGGGCCACCAATAGTCTACGGAACGTCCTACAAAACTCCAAGGCTAACCCACCCGTTTATGGTGACTTATTGTCTGCCCTTTTCCTATGGGATCCGACACTATTTTCTTTTCTAAGTCACCGGTTCTAGCAGTTCCCGTCGGAGTTCCGGAGTAACCATGGCGTGCGTCAAACCAGCGACAGCTGTAACGAACGCTGGATCAGATCACTTCTCCGACACTGCTGCCGTGATCGCATCCGCGACATAGTGGGAGATATACAGGGTGGTCCATTGATAGTCACGGGGCCAAGTATCTCAGGAAATACGCATCAAACGAAAAAACTACAAAGGACGAAACTCGTCAAGCTTGATGGGGGAAACCAGATGTCGCTAATGTTGGCCAGATAGATGGCGCTGCCATGGGTCAAACGGATATTTTTTAATACATATTCGTGTAGTACGTAAAGAATGTTTTAGTTGGACCACTTTTTTCGCTTTGTGGTAGATGGCGCTTGTAAGGGGTCCGCAGGCCCTTACTACTAGGTTTGCACTCACACAGGTCGACAGGGCAACTATCGATTAGTGTGTCGGGTCGCGAGAGCGAGAGTTGAGTCAAGTCAGTGCGTGTTGTAGGTTCCCGCGAGGCGGGCAGAGCTGAGCAGAAGCCAGCAATTGATAGAAATTACCGACAAAGGGAGTGGCCATCGCCGCGGTTCAACCCCTTTGTGTTAGAAATATACGGGAAAGTGATAAAGTTTAATTACTAGTGTGATTCAGTGATATTTTTGTGCCAATATTTGTAATTACGCGTCTACCGCGCCGGCATTATTTGGATTGCAGTGTTGGATTGCAGTGTTGGATCGCAGTGTTGGATACAGTGATTAAAATTTGCGTGTGACGATAATGAATAACGGAAGGGCCTGTGCTGAGATTAGCCGTTATTAACAGTGTATTGACGAAGGCAGTGGCTGTCTCCTTATCTTTGTGGTTTTTGATGAGAATATAGGTCGTTGATTAATGAAGCTGTTTTGTTGTTCTTCTTGGCACCAGACGTACATTATTACAGCATTTGAGAAGGACAAAATGGAATGTAACATCTCCGTAGCAGTCCAATCCGATTGCCAGCCCCATTAGGTACACGGTCACATTAATTAATATCTATTTGGGCTGCTAATCAGATCCCGATCGAGCGGGATAAGTCAGTAGATTAAACCGGGAGTGTTACACGCTGTAATACTCACAAACGTATAAGTACGTGGTATCACGTAACATACCGCCAATGCGGACGGTATTTGCTTCGTGATGCATTACCCGTGTTAAAATGGACCGTCTACCAATTGCGGAAAAGGTCGATATCGTGTGGATGTATGGCAATTGTGATCAAAATGCCCAACGGGCGTGTGCTATGTATGCTGCTCGGTATCCTGGACGACATCATCCAAACGTCCGGACCGCTCGCCGGATAGTTACATTATTTAAGGAAACCGGAAGTGTTCAGCCACATGTGAAACTTCAACCACGACCTGCAAGAAATGATGATGCCCAAGTAGGTGTTTTAGCTACTGTCGCGGCTAATCCGCACATCAGTAGCAGACAAATTGCGCGAGAATCGGGAATCTCAAAAACGTCGGTGTTGAGAATGCTACATCAACATCGATTGCATCCGTACCATATTTCTATGCACCAGGAATTGCATGGCGACGACTCTGAACGTCGTGTACAGTTCTGCCACTGGGCGCAAGAGAAATTACGGGATGATGACAGATTTTTGGGACGCCTTCTATTTAGCGACGAAGCGTCATTCACCAACAGCGGTAAAGTAAACCGGCATAATATGCCCTATTGGGCAACGGAAAATCCACGATGGCTGAGACGAGTGGAACACCAGCGATCTTGGCGGGTTAATGTATGGTGCGGCATTATGGGAGGAAGGATAATTGGCCCCCATTTTATCGATGGCAATCTAAATGGTGCAATGCATGCTGATTTCCTACGTAATGTTCTACCGATGTTCGTACAAGACGTTTCACTGCATGAGAGAATGGCGATGTACTTCCAACATGATGGATGTCTCGCACATAACTCCCTTGCGGTTGAAGCGGTATTGAAGACAATATTTCATGACAGGTGGATTGGTCATCGAAGCACCATACCATGGCCCGCATGTTCACCGGATCTGACGTCCCCGGATTTCTTTCTGTGGGCAAAGTTGGAGGATTTTTGCTATCGTGATCCACCGACAGCGCCTCACAACATGCGTCAGCGCATTGTCAATGCATCTGCGAACAATACGGAAGGCGAACTACTCGCTGTTGAGAGGAATGTCGTTACACGTATTTCCGAATGCATTGAGGTTGACGGACATAATTTTAAGTATTTATTGCATTAATGTGGTATTTACAGGTAATCACGCTGTAACAGCATGAGTTCTCAGAAATGATAAGTTCACAAAGGTACATGTATCACATTGGAACAACCGAAATAAAATGTTCAAACGTACCTACCTACTGTATTTTAATTTAAAAAACCTACCTGTTACCAACTGTTGGTCTAAAATTGTGAACCATATGTTTGTGACTGTTACAGCGCCATCTATCACAAAGCGAAAAAAGTCGTCCAACTAAAACATTTGTATTTCTTTACGTACTACACGAATATGTAATAAAAATGGGGGTTCCTATTTAAAAAAAAAACACAGTTGATATACGTTTGACCAATGGCAGCGCCATCTAGCGAGCCAACTACAGCGCCATCTGCTCCCCCCCTCCCCCTTCAAGCTAGACAAATTTCGTTCTTTGTAGTTTTTTTCGTTTGTCGCTCATTTCGTGAGATGTTTGGCCCGGTCACGATCAATGGAGCACCCGCTATATCCTATCAATTCTGCTAGACTAATGTTCAGTAAAGTGCGTGAAATCCTGTCTATCAGCATAGATGATGTTCCAAGTGTCTACCAAACAGAGCTGCCCAATAACAGGGCCCAGAGGTGGGCACGGTGAACGCTGAGGAATCTGGTCCTTAAGAGATTGTGTACGATTAAAATCACTCCCGATCACCAAATCATCCATCGTGCCTTGGCATAACTGTTTTAATTCCTCAGTAAAGAACAGCGAACGTACAAGCCTTTTACTGGTACCGGCCGGTGCGGAGACACTGACGAGGTGTATCCCTTGGACCGTAAGCGCCATGGCCCCCGCATTCGGTAGGTATTTCGACGCCACTGCCGGTATCCGACGAGTGTGATATGCAAGTCGTGTATCCGGAGATGTCCTCTAAGTCAAGAACGTATACCTTCTGCAACAAGCCCACGTCAGTGACGGCCCCCGGGGACTGGGTGTTTGTGTTGTCCTCATCATTTCATTCTCATCATCATCATTCGTGACAATGGCTCGATAGGCTTGTGTAAGAAACTGGACAGAATAAAAATTTTGACTTCGTACGGGTGCTGATGACGGTGCAGTTGAGCGCCACACAAATCAAACATCATCGCGTTAATGTCGGCCGCATAAAATGTGTCGCGTAACAATAATAGCTTCTCCTGCGACCGGACTGTCACGAATCGATATGATCGTTGTTTGCCCTCGAAGACAGCAGCAGTCATCGGTGTACGCAGTGGCGACGGGTTTGATCACTCCAACGTCGTCCTGTCTTCTCTAATATCATGCTGTCCCAGGGAGATGGTGCAGCGGCGCGGTTCTTTCCGTCCTTTTACGACGGACCTGCACCTACGAGTGAACATTGTCTCAGCAGATCATCAGTAGGAAAGCCGAGTGAAACCTACTGTACTTCGACGTGAACCAGGCTGCAACTGAAGTCACTAATCTACATTTCGGGAGAAAGTTATCACACAAATGAAAGGTTGGAAATTTTGTGCTCAATTAATATATTCTGAAACGTACGTGAACATATGTCACTGCCAAGCCTGTGCTAGTCTTAACACAATCACTAACAATCCCTTTCACTCACGTTAGCAAGTTTATGGTGTTGCATTTCCCGAAAACGTAATAGCTACAAAAATACTGATTGCCAAATATTAAGTCTGTCCGTACCAAATGCAGTCACAGTTTTTTGGCCACCGACCTGCACAATACGTCACGCGGAATATATGTCTTTTTTCGTCAAAAAATTCTGAAATTTCTACACCCCCATCGGAATAATTATGTCGTCACTTTACCACACTTTTGATGTATGAAACACTGCTAGATCCGGCAACTTATCGTTTCCATCGGAACTGTTACTACACACGACCTAACTGTTTCATGGGTAGGCTCCGACTGCTCCTGTAGAATACTCTGTCTTCTCTACCAGCAGAGAGAGAGGCGTGCGAAGAATAATGTTTACCATTGGTCAGTTTACTGATCAGCCAATAGCAAAACAACATTTTCCCGCGTCAATCCGCGCTTTTCATCAATAACCAATCGCAAAATAGTAAGCCTTAAGACTGCCCTTTTTACCGACGTAATTATCTAATATGCTGAAGTTTTGCTTATGCATAAAGTTATTTGCTATTGTTATTTATACCTGAATTAACTTTCTCTTTACCATAAACTTACTTTACAAAACTATGCTACAAAAATCCCCTTTGTCCATATCCACACTTCTTCGAAATGTTCCCACACTAAATCCCACTACATAACTCGTTAAACAATTATCTTCATATTAACCTTAAACCACACTCACGCATCATTCATACTGCTAAAACACATGTATAACGTTTTACATACACAAGAAGACGTAGTAACACTTTATGAAAATACTACAACAGTTTATAAGAGACATTCTATTACTTTAGTGCAATATACTGGGCACAATCGAAACTAAGTCAGTACCCCTATCCAATACCGTCCTCTATCGGCTGATACATAAACTACGTGCGCGTCACCATCTGTCACTATCCAGCTCTGAGACACATCTCCTACTTAACCGCCTGCAAGGCAGAATCTGTATAAAGCGCTACGCCTCAATGGGACGAGTCTTCTGAGAGTTATGTGCCAGCCAATGAGTCATCTTACACATCGTCCGCCCACGAGTCACTGGGGAGAGGCTGTCGATGTGGTTCATCGGCTACTATAGAGACCCTTGTTGTAATTCCTCAAGGCTGCGGCGGTGTTTCACCGCCCCCGGACGGGTGACGAAAAGTCCACTATCTCAGTTCGTAAAGATGGAGTGTTGTCGGTCGGCGTCTGAAGATCAGGAGCGTCCACGACACAGCCGAAATCAGGGCGATCGTGTGTATCTGTCCGCAAGAGTCAGTCGCCAGACGGCCTCTGTCGGCGTCTCTTGTGCTTGCTGTGCGTACGATTCATCCGGACGTGCGTCTCCGTGTCAGAATGCGAACGTAGGTCAGACTCCTCTGCGCCTTTCGAGAGGAAAGCTTGGGTTGTCACGAGTCGTGGATCAACATCCAGCCGCTCGTTGTGCGGTGGAAGTTGCTGCTCTGGTTTATCTGGCGAGTCCTTCTGCAGAGTGCGAACGGCATATGCCTCGTCAGTAACGTGTCCGTCTGTTTACGGTGGTAACCTATCCCGACCCCACAGCCCGACGTCGCAGGTGCCCACACTTGTGCGCCAGATGTCGTAAGTGACGTCACATTTGGATAAATGATTAGTAGAATCGATGGAGGAACATGTTGTATGTAAACGTAGGCTTCCGCGGCCGTTGTCACAGTCAATAAAGTTCTTGTGGGTTTGAGGTCGCATTGTCATCTGTAAGATACCGACGTTCCGGCGACTGTTGCAAGGCGCCTTCTTCAGGGTGTATTGCTAATTGCTGAATGAGCACTAGTTTCGATACTTATATACTATGTAGGAGTGCTGTCATTGCATGTGAGGGTAAGGAGGGAGGGTATTACGAGTTCAGTTTATTGGTCTTGGCATTGTGTGTTGTAATTGGCGGAAAGCTATCACAGCTGGCAGCCAAGGCGCTGGAAGTCGGTACCCGTCTTCTCTATTCATATTGTCGTGTCGCTTGGCTATTTCTATAGCCTCTCTAACCTGCCTGCTCAAACTAAACGGCTGTTTCGTCAGTACGCGGGCCTCTCGAAGTTCGATCTTCCTCCTGCACTGTTCCTGGTGTTCTGCCACCGCTTATTGTTTAGGTGGATACATCTCTCGTGTTCAGTTAACCTCGTGCTAATTGGACGCCCAGTCTCACCTTCATACACTAGTCCACATTCGCACCCCATTTCATAAACTCCGGTGGCATGAAACTTGTCAATTGTATCTTTCGTCGAGCCCAGAATGTCTTTTATTTTGTTGTTGATACGAAAAATCGGCTTAATGCCTGCCCGACGGAGAATTTCGCCCAGACGTTCAGTAACCTCTTGTACATAGGGTAGCACGACGGTGTTCTGTGCTCGTTCTGCATTTCCCTGTTGCCCTCCTCCTTCGGCGCCATGGTTTTGTGTATCATCCTCATGTTGTAGCCATTAGCTGCAAAAATGGACCTGAGGTTATGTAGTTCATCATTGATCCTGCAGGCTCTCTTAGTTAAAATTCGCAGGGCCGAATTAGCAATACATCCTGAGGAAGGAGCCTTGCACTGGTGACCGAAACGTCCGAGTTTTACAGATGACAATGTGGCGTCAAGCCCAGAAGAATTTTATTGACTGAGGAACATGTTGTACCGCTTCTCCTGATCGAATCTGGGTGATCCGCCACTGCCAACAATCATACAGAACATGACATTCCTGTCCACATTCTGAGCACGTGCTCGGCTGTCCATCGTACGTGACAACTGCACGAGAACAGGCAATGTTTAAGACCGAAGGAACACGCTTCGTTAGTTAGGTTTTGACCTGACATACTCAATTGAGTACGGGATACGTTGTGGAAGTCTGACACTTCTCAGCTGCGTGTCTAATGACAGTCCCGTACGGCTTAAGAGCAAAGATAACGGACTCGGCGGGTACCTCAAAATGTAGCTCGAATACCCGTAACGTCGTCATGCCCAGGTCTGGTGTTCAACGGTAACAGCGCCGGTAGTAAACCCGAGTGCCTAAACTGGAGTTTTCCGGCAGAGCCGGTAAATGCCTTCGTGCACGCTTCTTCGTTGGTCATCTTAACATCGATTACACTGGCCGTGGTCGAAAAGTGAATACCAGTTGTGTCCTGTGGATCTAGACGCAGTTCGTCACGCAACAAGTATTCTACTTCATATACTCGTGGCCTTGGATATTCGGCTTGGTAATCTTGATCGCCGGCCGCTGTGGTCGAGCGGTTCTAGGCCCTTCAGTGCAGAACCGCGCTCCTGCTACGCTCATAGGTTCGAACCCTGCCTCGGGCACGGTTGTGTGTGATGTCCTTAGGTTAGTTAGGTTTAAGTAGTTCTAAGTCCAGGGGTTGATGAACTCAGATGTTAAGTCCCATAGTGCTTATAGCCACCTGAATTTCGTAATCTCGATAGTGTTCTTCCTATATGAGATCGCCATGTTACTCCAGTGACACTGTAGTAAGCTACTCGCGCTCACAAGAAGTAAACAAACTCACGAACGTCACTAGACCGGCGGAACGACAGGAACACGCGCTCGCCGCTCCGTCACTGACGGCCAACCGCCCACCTTGAACTCTGACGTCCCGCACCTACGCACAGGTATGTCAGTTACATAACAGACACGCGTAACTTCTCTTGCAATTTTCTCGGAATTGCCAGAGTAGTGCACCCTACAACTTGCTCTTTATGTTGTTTTAATGGCCTACTGCAGGAGTACAAAGTCTGAAGTAAATCCGTGATCCCAACGTCGTTTGCCCCCCTTGTCAATACACTCCACGGAATACAAAAGCACCAAACTTTACTCGTCGACATCTTCGTACTGGGACAGCGTTATTTAAGAAACAGTGGAAATTCATAGCTCGACCATGCTGCTTATCAGGGACACAGGATACCAACTCAGCACTGCACTGGATATAGCTCTGGCCTTGTTAAAATCTCAGCAAACATAAAGAAGGAGTGCAGTATTCTGCTGCATCCATTTTCAATAAGCTACCACAAGAACTCAAAAATCTTAGCAGTAGCCCAAACACTTTTAAGTCTAAACTGAAGAGTTTCCTCATGGCTCACTCCTTCTATTCTGTCGAGGAGCTCCTGGAAGAGATAAAAAATTAAGCAAATTCCAGTGTTACATTCTTGATTTTCTTTATTTAAACTAACGACTTGTCGCCTGAATATGTTTCTTACATTTCATTTTATCTGTTTCTACAATCGTGTTATAATTTCATGTATTGACTCGTTCCATGACCATGGAGACTTCTCCTAAATGTGGTCCCACGGAACAATAAATAAATAAATAAATAAATAAATAAACTATTGGTCGCACATGGGGTGACTCTGCGGCGGCGACGTAGATGTTTGGTTGACAACGGTGAGGGCGAGCACACGTCAGTTGCGGACTTGTATTTCGGACTTGTATACGTCTAGTCCGTGAACGATACTTACAACCAGCCCATCGGGAAAGCCTCAAGCACTGCATAATCATTCTATTTTCGTAACTATAGTTACGTTACTTTGTTGTAAGTTGTTTCCTATCCGCCGATTACAACCCCGGATCTGTATTTCCGAACAGGGGCCAATACTTGTCAGTGGCTCCCCTCCCCCCTTCCCACCCCTCAAGCGTTTGAGATAGGACGTAAAAAATTTAAAAAAATCGATTTTCCAAAATATGTTCCTTTTGTAGCACACATCTTTTGAAGAGTTTGATATATAAAACATATACGTCTTAAGTGAGCCAAAGTGCAGTGTCGACTGGGAGCAGGAGAGGCACCACAGGACATTTTAATTTCCACTGTTCTCAATATACATCCTACGCCCATAAAAAAAACTCTTCAGAAAATTTCCACGTTTTATTGTCTATTAGCTAATAATAACTTTCTCTTTTCTATGACATAAAAGTAATGATCGGAAACATAAAACCAATAAAGATAAGAGGTAAGCAAGACAGTACACATTTCTTCAATCCTTAGGGCCAAGCAGTTTTTTCCTCTTTAATCTTGCTGCAGATTTACACGGCGTGCTTTCCTTTGTGCGAAAGAATCTATCACCTCATCAAAGTTTCTCAAACGTTTTGCTACATTAAAAATCAAAATATCGTTGTCTAATACTGGAAAAGCTATTAATACGAATATTATCCAAGACTGGTGAGGTTTCTCGATTTGATTACGTCTGTTTTGTCACTGTCTGCTACATATACTGAAGTAGGCTTTTCCCATATTCCAGCAATTGTTACACACGCTACATAAGCGAGACTGTTTCGGCACAAATGGTTATTTTTATGTACTTCATTTACATAAATAACACGACAGAACATAATTCACGAAGTACCAATAACAAATGCCTACTACAAGCAAAAAGTTTTATGTTAGGATACAGTTACACATTTCTTTCATATGCTTCAGTTCCTCAAGCATTAGATCGGAAAGTAGTAGTACGAAATTTTTATGAAATTCAGAATCCTCATATTCTTCCATATAATTTGTCTGATGTCCCCACTTCTTCTCCTTCCTCTTTCTAACAAACAATCTTGCAACACTAATACTGTAACCATTCCTGTCATTTTCAAAACTTATTCTCCGGTTAACTTCACTAACACTGCCTGTATCACAGGTTTAGTTATTCCGCGTTTATTCTCCGGTTAGGCGTTATTAGTTGTTCGTACAACGCGTTTCCCACGCTATTCCGAGAACAGAACTTGAGCGGCTGCTAACGGGGGACTGTACAACTGGCCCTTAGTAGTGTAGCGATTTGGCAAAAAATTTCTGTGGAAATTTCATTTTCCTGGATACACCGACAGGGTAATATGTAATCTTTCTTACCTGTTTTTCCTGTTGGTCGTTGACTTCCACTCCGGTAGTCTGAATCTATGGATTTCGCTAATAATTATAACAACGCTGATCGTCCGCACATCCAGTCAACCACGTAAACAAACAACAATTTGCATTCACCGGTTAGTGTTTCTTCGGCTCAGCTCATATAGCGCGGTCCTCTCTGGTCTGCGGGAAAGTTTATTTCTCTATGCGACCGAGATTCCCCTGATGGAGACATCACGTACACTATGCACGCATTCAAAAATCATCTTATTACTGGTTCAGAAATCAACTTACAAAGTGTTCAAAAACAGACTGGCATGTGTGTCAAAATAATATGGATAGTCGTTACACCAACGTGCGCCGATTTCTAAGGTACTTAGTGAAATAAGGTTTTTTTTTCCTTCATAAATATGAATCTCGTGCCTCCTGAAATTGCCACCGGGCAGTTACTCCGGTTTGCCCCCCCCCCTCCCCTCCCAACTCTTCTAGATGCAGACCTGGCCGATGGATGAATATCTATTATGATAATCTGACAGAAGATTCGTTTTCCATTTTTTCTGCTTGTTTTCACTTCATTTTCTGTCAGTACAAATATTGCAGACCCTATCTCACTTCTCTTATAAGCGCCAACATTTCTCATAGTACAAATAAATTCACGTTCTAGGCTTGTGATGTGTTATTAACGTCGGGCCTCCTGTGTTCATGTGTTAACGTTGGCGAATTCGTTCAACGCTGGGCCGTTCAAGTTGCTTCCCAATACGGACTCATATCAGAACGCTTGCAGGCGACATTTCGTAACGGTGAAAGATATCCAACACTATTCTGGAGGCTAGATCCCGCCACATTAGGTTAGCTTTAGCCATAATGAACTGACAGGGATTGGTCAAAAATATGGGAACACTGCGAGAAATGCATGCTGGAACGTAACAGCATATTCTATCCAAGCCTGCAGACTGCACTGTCGTGCCTTACCACGAATAGCGCCTGTGCAAAGTCCTCAATACATTGCAAGCGTCACTCGTACCCCGAACAGTGTTCTATGTAACTGTGAGTGTATTGTGTGGCGGATAAGTGAATTTGAACACGGGCAAACTGTTGAAGCTCGTATGGTGGGGGCTTCCGTAAAGAAGAGAGGCAAAGTGTTTGGCACTTCAGGAGGTACCGTATCGCAGATTTATACCGCCTACAGGGAAAGCGGAGAAACATCATTGTCTATGTCACAGCGTGGACGAATGTTAGTGTTGAGTGAGCGTGGAGGTTGGCCATTGAAGATAGATCGTGACGAAAAATAAAGGGGACCACAGCTGAAAAAGTCACTGCGGAACCGAATGTCGCACTCGCTAACCCTTTCGGCACCTAACCATTACGAAGGGAGCTCCACAAGCAGGGAAGTACGGGACTAGCTCGAATTCCAAAATCATTCATTAGCGATACAAGTGCATGTAACATGAAAACGTGACACCAAGGTCACGAGACCTGGACTATGGAACAACGGATGAAAGTCGTTTGGTTGGATGAGTCTTGTTTCACACTGTTTTCAACTTATGGCGGAGATTAGGTCAGTAGAGAGAAGCATGGCGGGATTTGTTAATGATCTGTGCACCATTGGCTCCACCGTTACTCTGCACGGTTGCATTACTTCCAACGATCATGTGACCTTTCAGCTGACCAAGTCAAAACCATGGTACAGTGGTTGTTCCCCAATGGCGGTGCTGTGTTCCCAGAGGACAGGTCGCCTCTTCACACACCTCGTACCGTCAAGGACTCGTTAATTTATTTACTTAATTATTTAGCATCCATATCGTCATACAAACGATACTGGACTTGTTTTATATTGGGTGTAAATTTTAAGTTGACAAACGAGAGTAACTCGAAAAATAAGAATCCAAAAAATAGAATCCAAAGTTGATTATTTTCGAGGGGTACATCTGCTGGTGCTAAAAATAGCCCGCCACCCCACCCCCGTGGAATGGGGCAGCAGGCAACTTTAAAATTTCAAATGGGAACCCCCATTTTTTATTGCAGAATCAGATTCTACATAAAAGAACTGCGTACATTTTGTCTTAAACATCTGATTTGATTCTTGGTAGTTGGCTCAGTAATTAAAAAAGTTCATGTTCTCATTTTTGCTCGGAAAATGGTTACGGATGGATAAAAAGTACTTATTTACTTCGTAAATTTTGATTCGCTAAAACTAAAACTCGTCCTCTCTCCACACTGGGTGGGGTTTGAGAGACCGGAATTAGTGTTTTACAAATGTCAACCCAAATATTAATCTTTTTCCGCCGATTCGGATAAGTTTTGTTTGTTTCGTGGTCATGAGGCCACACAACTTTTAATTATCAAACACATCATCTGACTAACTAACCAAACATCCTACTTACTAACGAGTGAACTCATCAACTAACAGAGTAATCAAAGTAAAAGAGTAACTGAGGAAAAGATTAACCCACTCGCTAACTAAAGATGAACGTATTCCCGTTTAGGATTTGGTGGTCCTGTTAAGGAAGGATTGGTTTCGTTTTATTGTTGATTATTTGCAAATACTTGCAAGTAAATGAGTTTCTGGGTGTTTGTTTTCAGTGTGACCCCTCGCCCCTTAGTTTCGGAAAAAATTAATATTTGTGTCTACATTTGTAAAACTCTAATTCCTCTCTCTCAAACACCACCCTATGGGGAGAGAGGGCGAGTTTTAGTTTTAGCGAATCAAAATTTACGAAGTAAATAAGTACTTTTTATTTATCCATAACAAGTTTCCACGCAAAAATGAGAACATGAATTTTTTTGAATTGCCAACTACAAAGAATAAAAACAAATGTTTAAGAGAAAATGTAGGTAGTTTTTTATGTAGAATCTGATTCTACAATAAAAATGGGGGTTCCCGTTTGAAATTTTGAAGTTACCTACCGCCCCACCCCCAAGGGGCTGGGGTGCGGGCTAATTTTAGCACCAGTATATGTCCCCCTCGAAAATAATCAAATTTGGATTCTACACATTTTTTGTGTGAAGCATATTTTTCGAGTTATTCTGGTTTGTCAACTTAAAATTTGCACCCTGTATAGAAACTGAAAAAATGGATTGTACAAAAAGAGATTGCGTACAATATATAGCAGAAAATTTACAATTTAACTGCACATGAATGGTGTATAATAATTTGTTTCCCAGTAAAATAGATACATATATAAATAGTAATATTCAGGGCGATTTTTTCTACCGTGTCGAAACTAAAGGGAATCACCCATGAGAGGATATGGAACAAAAACGTCTGACGAACTAATGTTGGGAAATGCACGGTTTCCGTGATAGAGACCATTTATTCATTCATACGTTGTTGCAGAGTCTGCGATCTAATACGCGCTCTTCCATAAAGTTACAGCGTGCTTGGTTTAGTACAGTTCCTCAGACGTCACTCCCTAACTTCGCCTCCTGTCGTAGTCACTGGTAATGTTGTGCCCGATTGACTTCTCTTGCTGACTCACCTTCCTTCCAAGTCGCCTAACAGGCCCTGGACTTTCGGAGTTCCTTGTGGGTGACTTTGCCTCCCCTGCTGGAAGAAGTGCCGTTGATGATTCGAAGGGTGCTACATGATGGTGCTCCAGCCCACTTCGCCCTTAACGTCATGACTCACTCAATAGTGTTTTCCCTGGTCGATGAATCGGAAGAGGGGGTCCAGTTGCATGGACTGCTCGTTCACCGTATCTCAAAACGAGTGATTTCTTGTAATGGGGCCTTCTCAAAAGTACCGTGTATGCAGAGCCCATTCCAGATATGGAGACACCGGAGCAGGTTCGGATGCAGCTTGGCCGATGTCTACGTGTGAGACAGAAAACTCTACGGCGCGTACGTGCGTGTGTTGAGGGACGTGGAAGCCATTTTCAACACGTACTGTAACTGTGGCTGCATGGCACAGCGCGTATTAGACCGCAAGCTCCATAACAACGTTGTTGTTGTGGACTTCAGTCCAGAGACTGGTTTGATGCAGCTCTCCATGCTACTCTATCCTGTGCAAGCTTCTTCATCTCCCAGTACCTACTGCAACCTACATCCTACATCTCTTGGTCTCCCTCTAAGGTCTTTACCTTCCACGTTGCCCTCCAATACTAAATTTGTGATCCCTTGATGCCTCAGAACATGTCCTACCAACCGAACTCTTCTTCTGGTCAAGTTGTACCACAAACTCCTCCCCAATTCTGTTCAATACCTCCTCATTAGTTGTGTGATCTGCCCATCTAATCTTCAGCATTCTTCTGTAGCACCACTTTTCGAAAGCTTCTATTCTCTTCTTGTCCGAACTATTTATCGTCCATGTTTCACTTTCGTACATGGCTACACTCCATACAAATACTTCCAGAAACGACTTCCTGACACTTAAATCTATACTCGATGTTAACAGATTTCTCTTCTTCAGTCCGCCCCCGGTCAGCGCGACAGACTGTCAATCCAAAGCGCCGGGGTTCGATTCCCGGCTGGGTCGGAGATTTTCTCCGCTCAGTGACTGGGCGTTGTGTTGTCCTAATCATCATCATTTCATCCCCATCGACGCGCAAGTCGCCGGAGTGGCGTCAAAACGAGAGACTTGCACCAGGCGTACGGTCTACCCGACGGGAGGCCCTCGTCATACGACATTTCATTTTTTTCTCATCTTCAGAAACAATTTGTGGTTGAATAAATTATCTCTAGCGTGGAAACTATGCATTTCCGGAATAAGTTCATTAGACATTTTTTGTTCCGTATCCTCTCACCGATCAGTCCGCAAAATTTGTGCAAAAACCCTGCAGGTAGTAAAATAGTATAGTACAAACTGCAACGTACAAAGATAAAACTTCTCACAGGGTTTATCATAAAGTGCTTTACATACATTGGAGATTAATTTATAAAATCATTTTCTTCATCTTCAACATGTTCATTTCCTGAGTAGCAAGATTTGCCTATTTAAAATTTTCGTAGTTCTAATGTAAATTTTATTCATCCTTTAAGGCTGTAATGTGCTGAGGCGATGCATTATAGAGGTTAATAGCCATACATCTTATATGCTTTTGAGTTCGTACTCTTTTTATTTGTTCACAGAGATCATTCCTTTTCCTTGCGTTACAGTTGTGATACTCAGGATTTCTGTGGAAGTTTCTTAGATTTGCTTTGATAAAGAGTACATATTTCTGTGTATACAGTGATGGTAGAGTAACTTTTCCCAATTTTCTGAAAGGAGGTCTGCAGTGAAGTTTTGTAGGATTGTCGGTAATTATTCGAAGAGCCCTCTTTGTAAGATAAAAAATTTCTTTTGAATTATATTTTGAGCTGGCGCAAAATGCTATCCAATATGAGACAACGGAATGGAAATATCCGGAGTACGCAGTTCTGACGCTTTATAAAGTGAAAACATTTGCGATAACTTTTCTATTACTTTTGAGAACTGTACTCTTCCTATTAGTCTGCGATCCAGCTCTAGAGTAATGTCTTCACACTGAATCAATTTATCAAACTGTATGTAATTTGTTTTCTGTGGATTCAGTGAGTTTATTTGCACCGAACTAAGTCTCAGTACTTTTTAGAATTTTATCGACAGTGATTTTAAAGTCACTCACTGCTAGACTTGCGTCATATGCATATAATAGAATTTTATCTGTATCATATTGCAACTGTAAATCGTTCACATATATGAGAAAAAGTTGTGGCCCTAAGTTGCTGCACCTAAAGGAACTTCTTTTACTCCTGAAATGAATCTCACTTTTTTTTATTTGAATTAACAGTGATGACCTCTACAGCGTGGGATCTGTTTTTGAGATGTGACTGAAACCACATTTTAGCACTTCCTCTAATACTTATTGTTTCCAGGTTATCAAGGTCGATTTCATAGCAGACGGTATCGAAGGCATTTTGTGAGCACGAGGACAAATTGTCCCGCAATCAGCAGATCTCAATATTACTAAGCTTTTGTCGTCTACCGTGAGGAGAAGTTTGCTTTATCCCTATCCATCCCCATCGTCAGTGCTGGTGATAGTATTGCGTTATGTTTTTTGAGTACCCGTATCTTTGTTCATCATCTGTATATCTGACGATTCTCTCGCTAAACCGCGAGTAAGATTATCTGATAGCTTAGTTATTTGCTAATTAATAGGGTAGCTCCAGAATCTGCTCTATAGTACGAGCTACTCCTTTGCGTATTGAAAGATAATCTCCATAGTCCGGGTTTACTCCTTGTACTTTATAATTGCACTTAAACTTGCGGTCAACGAAGTGCTGCTGTAGTTCTTTCCAGTACCACCTTCTCCGTGGCAAGCCCACTACAACCTACGTAACTCCCGTTTTGTACTAACTGACAGTTCCGTTGATTCTTGATAGAATATTTTGTACTTTATGAATGAAAAAACGTACGACTTTCGTGTAACAATCAACAATATTTGTTATTTTACAAACCGGTTTTGGCCTTTACGACATTGTCACGTACAAAGATTAAGACAATGACTGCGAATTGTTTGTAGCATCATAGATTTTAAACTAGTAATCATGACATTTGGTTTCTGCAAATGCTAATTGTTTGTGTTTCATTTAGGATTGAAATAAGAGAGATTATTTCAGTAAAAATGGTGTAAAACAGTTTAGCTTAGATAAAAAATGTAACATATCAATGATGGAACTGCATGAGAAGGAATATAAGTGCTAGGCCTGTATGACCCCGAATACGAGGCGTCGTTTGGCATTTACAGGCGTAATGTGTGGCTTATGAGCAGCCGCTCGACCATGAAATCCAAGTTTTCTCACCTCCTAACTGTCATAGGACTTGCAGTGGATGCTGATGCAGTGTGGAATTCCTGTGTGATGGTCTGGATAGATGTCTGCCTATTACGTATGACTACCCTCTTCAATAGTCGGTGTTCTCCGTTAGTCAACACACAAGGTCGGCCTGTACGCTCTTGTGCTGTAATTGCCCCTTCACATTTCCACTTCACTATCACATCGGAAACAGTGGACCTAGGGCTGTTTAGGAGTGTGAAAATCTCTCTTACAGACGTATGACACAAGTAACACCCAATCGCCTGACCACGTTCGAAGCCCGTGAGTTGCGCGGAGCGCCCCAGTCTGCTTTCTCACGATGTCTGATGACTACTGAGGTCGCTGATATAGAGTACCTGGCAGTTGGTGGCAGTACAATACACCTAATATGGAGAACGTATGTTTCTGGGGAGGTCCGGATACTTTTGATCAAACAGTGTAGAAACACATTAATATACACTCCTGGAAATTGAAATAAGAACACCGTGAATTCATTGTCCCAGGAAGGGGAAACTTTATTGACACATTCCTGGGGTCAGATACATCACATGATCACACTGACAGAACCACAGGCACATAGAGACAGGCAACAGAGCATGCACAATGTCGACACTAGTACAGTGTATATCCACCTTTCGCAGCAATGCAGGCTGCTGTTCTCCCATGGAGACGATCGTAGAGATGCTGGATGTAGTCCTGTGGAACGGCTTGCCATGCCATTTCCACCTGGCGCCTCAGTTGGACCAGCGTTCGTGCTGGACGTGCAGACCGCGTGAGACGACGCTTCATCCAGTCCCAAACGTGCTCAATGGGGGACAAATCCGGAGATCTTGCTGGCCACGGTAGTTGACTTACACCTTCTAGAGCACGTTGGGTGGCACGGGATACATGCGGACGTGCATTGTCCTGTTGGAACAGCAAGTTCCCTTGCCGGTATAGGAATGGTAGAACGATGGGTTCGATGACGGTTTGGATGTACCGTGCACTATTCAGTGTCCCCTCGACGATCACCAGTGGTGTACGGCCAGTGTAGGAGATCGCTCCCCACACCATGATGCCGGGTGTTGGCCCTGTGTGCCTCGGTCGTATGCAGTCCTGATTGTGGCGCTCACCTGCACGGCGCCAAACACGCATACGACCATCATTGGCACCAAGGCAGAAGCGACTCTCATCGCTGAAGACGACACGTCTCCATTCGTCCCTCCATCCACGCCTGTCGCGACACCACTGGAGGCGGGCTGCACGATGTTGGGGCGTGAGCGGAAGATGGCCTAACGGTGTGCGGGACCGTAGCCCAGCTTCATGGAGACGGTTGCGAATGGTCCTCGCCGATACTCCAGGAGCAACAGTGTCCCTAATTTGCTGGGAAGTGGCGGTGCGGTCCCCTACGGCACTGCGTAGGATCCTACGGTCTTGGCGTGCATCCGTGCGTCGCTGCGGTCCGGTCCCAGGTCGACGGGCACGTGCACCTTCCGCCGACCACTGGCGACAACATCGATGTACTGTGGAGACCTCACGCCCCACGTGTTGAGCAATTCGGCGGTACGTCCACCCGGCCTCCCGCATGCCCACTATACGCCCTCGCTCAAAGTCCGTCAACTGCACATACGGTTCACGTCCACGCTGTCGCGGCATGCTACCAGTGTTAAAGACTGCGATTGAGCTCCGTATGACACGGCAAACTGGCAGACACTGACGGCGGCGGTGCACAAATGCTGCGCAGCTAGCGCCATTCGACGGCCAACACCGCGGTTCCTGGTGTGTCCGCTGTGCCGTGCGTGTGATCATTGCTTGTACAGCCCTCTCGCAGTGTCGGGAGCAAGTATGGTGGGTCTGACACACCGGTGTCAATGTGTTCTTTTTTCCATTTCCAGGAGTGTAGTATTGAAAAGAATTTCCTTCATTGAAAGATTTTTAAATTTGAAAAGAGTATTTCCTTCTAAGTACATTACTATGTTGTACCTTGGAACAGGTTTTCACTTATGGAAACACCTTGCCTCACCGGAGCATTTTTTTTTTTTTTTTTTTTTTTTTGTAATTTGAGAAAATAGACTGCAGCACACATAAAGTGAAGCTGTCATTTCAGAACTGAATAATAAAATACGAGGCTCGTTACAAAAAGTCCTGCACACTGCGCATGTATGACCGTTACAGTGTAGCGGTCAGTTTGCGATTCATGTCAGTTGTGGCCGAGATTTTAGGCGTGACAATCGTATATGTGTTAGCTGGTTCACATGGTTGTGTCGTGAGTAAAATTGGTTCAGATGGCTCTGAGCACTATGCGACTTAACTTCTAAGGTCATCAGTCTCCTAGAACTCAGAACTACTTAAACCTAACTAACCGAAGGACATCACGCACATCCATGCCCGAGGCAGGATTCGAACCTGCGACCGTAACGGTCGCGCAGTTCCAGACTGAAGCGCCTAGAACCGCTCGGCCACACCGGCCGGCTGTGTCGTGAGTAATTCAGTGTTAAAATGGATGCTGAAATCGACTCAGGTCGGAGTACACGTAGTGACCAACGTTCCTACATCAGAATCAAGTCCCTACCCGGAAAGAAACCAACGGTAATTTTCAACGCTTTGAGAGAAGTGTGTGGGAATAGTGCAGTGGATCGTAGTACCCCTGTGGTCTGCTTGTTTGTGCCAAGGTCCAGTAAGCACTGAGGATAATCCGAGAAGTGGAATGCCATCAACTTGAACAAACTCTCCGGTTACTGTTAACTTCGTTTTGCGAGAGAATCGACGAAAAGCATACGAGGAAATTCGTATGAAACCAGAATGTCTAGGGCTTCAGTTCACAACATCATAACTGAAAAGTTAAAGATGAGAAAAGTTGCTGCCAGATACCTTCCGTATGAAACGAGTGAAGAGCAGAAAGCAGGTCTCTTCAACGTTATCGAACAGAAGAACAACAGTTACTGAAAACGATTGTTGCACTTGATGAAACCCGAATACGAGATTTTGAGTTAAAATTGTAGTCTCAGACCCCACTATGAATAAGTACCGATTCTCCACACCCGCAAACATTTCCGCCGATAACAGTCAAGGGTGAAGCTGATGATGATCTTTGCGTTGAGGTCACAGCAACAAGCAGAGTGTGCCACACGGAACGTCTGTAATAGGCGCATAATGCAAGCTGTAACTGTAAGTTTCTTTTGCGCCCTTGTAGCTGACGTCCTCATTTTGCACGACGTTGTAAGACCACATCTTGTCCTACAGTGAGAGATGTTCCCGACAAATATGGGCGGCAAATATTTTCCCAGCCGCTGTACAATCCTGGTATGAGCCCACAAGGTTTCGGTTTGTTTCCCAAGTTTCCAGTGACGTGACCGGAGTTATCAGACACCTCAACAATAAAGGTGCCCTCTCCGGAATACATGAATTGCCGAAACGTTGGGAAGGTGACATAAGAAAGAATGGAAATCACATTGAACGCCTGCAAACGCATTACGTAAAATGAATTATTTTCTTCAATTTCGTCTTACGGTGTGCAAAACTGTTTAAATGACCGTCGTACATTTAACTTCTATTTCAGGGCTGACCAAAGGCGAAATTCTGAGAAGTGTTTCAAGATACAAAAGTCTGCCCTGCATGAGGATAAAATTAGAGCGATTAGAGCCCACAGAGACACACCGACAATCTTTCTTTCCACGAACAATACGAGACTGGAATAGAAGGGAGAACCGATAGAGGTACTTAAAGTACCCTCCGCCACACACAATCAGGTGGCTTGCGGAGTATGGGTGTAGATGTAGATATAATAAAGCCTCTTAATAGGGCCGTGATGCGGAGTGGAGTTTCAATGATTCTTGGATGATTCAGTGTATCTATGCATGGAATCGTATTCAAGCCATTGATTTCGACAGTATTGTTGTAGTTTTCGGAGTTTTATCAAGTTCTCAAGACAAAAGACGTGAAACTATTCAAAAAAGTTGCAGTTTAGCATTGTAAGAAATCGATATAGCCCATAACAAATGTCACAAAAACTACCGAGAAATTTAAATCTTTAGAATATAACCCTTACATTCTAAAGATCTAAATTTCACGAGCATTTTTGTATCATTTATTATGGGCTGTATCGATTTCTTACAATACTAAACAGCACATCTTTGAATTGTTTCGACGTCTGTCGTCGTGAGAATTTGTTCTCTCAGAACGTTTTGCGTTATGTTTAGAGAATCGATATTCGAAGATCAATGCGTGATCATTACGCTGCGTACATTGGATATCTCACGTAGGAATCATGAGAGTAAGATAAGCACTGACGGAAAAAAAAATCGCAACATCCAATAATAATTTACGTAGCATAATGAAATTTCGGGAATATATTTGTGTAGCTAATATATTTAAGTGATTAACGATACAAGATCAGACGTTAATCTAAACACGAGGTAAACCATTGTAAATGTGAAATGTTGGTACATCAATAACCGGTGTAACCGCCAGAATTTTGAATGAAAGCGTGTAAATTTGCATGTCTAGTGTTGTACAGGTACCTGATATCAGTTTTTGGGATAGAGTTCTACGCCTGTTTCACTTAGTCGTTCAATACACGCACGGTTAATGCTGTTTGTGGATGACGCTAGAGTTATCGTCCAATGATGCCCTTCTGTGCTCGATTGAGATCTGGCGCTCGAAGATACCAATGCAACGTGTCGGCTGTGTTTAGAGTATGTTGGGTTACAGCAGCGGTATGTGGGCGAGCGTTATTCTGTTGGAAAACACCCCCTGAAATGCTGTTCATGAAAGGGAGCACACAGGTCGAAACACCAAATTGACGGAGATTTGCATACAGTGTGGGTGGGATAATCTCTATAGTTCACTTTCTGTCATATGAAATCGCACTGTAGGTCGTAGCTCACCGGCACCGAGTCACATCCAGCTTTCTCCCTAAAATACAACAGACCTCAACCGTCCCTTCCAATGAGCTCACGCTTGACACTATAGAAGTCGCAAAAGGCGGTGGTGTGGGGTCACTGAAATGCACGCTGCAGTACTTTTGGCTTGGAGCTGCACTTGAAGTAATCGATTTGTAGCAGTTCGTTGTGTCAGTGTGTGGCCAGCTGCTGTTCAGTTTGCTGCTGCAGATGCAGTACGATGGGCCACAGTCACACGCCGGCCGATCACGATGGTCTTCACTCTCGGTAGTGCCGCGTGGCCGTCTACAGCCCCGTTTTCTTGCGACCGCACATTCCCGTCATCAATGCTGCCAGCAACCGTGTACATTGGCTATATTCCTGACAAGTCTATACGCAGTATCGCAGAAGGAACACCCGCCTTCTCGTAACCCTGTTGTACGACCTGGCTCATACTCAAAGAGGTGTTCACAATGGCGTCTTTGTCTTCTTAAATGTATTCTTAACTAACATCAACGCACAAAGTCCAACCTCAAAGGCAACAAACAGGGTTGCTAGCGCCACTGTTACGTGACTGGCGCCAAATTTGAACAGAAGTCACATGTCAGATGTAGAAACACGCCTACCAACATCCGTTTCTGTCGCACAACTCCCTCTTTGTGTTGTGATTTTCTTCCGTCAAGATAGATTAGGACATGTCCACAGGTGTTAAAGAGCCAGTTATCTCTCGCTCAATATAGTGTATGTAAGAGCATGTGGACTATCAGACCAATTATGTTATTAGATTGAAGAGTTCCTAGATAACAGAACGCAGCATGTCATTCTCAATGGACAGAAGTCTTCCGAAGTAAGAGTGATTTCAGGTGTGCCGCAGGGGAGTGTAGTAGGACCGTTGCTGTTCACAATATACGTAAATGACCTTGTGGATGACATCGCAAGTTTACTGAGGCTTTTTGCGGATGATGCTGTGGTATATCGAGAGGTTGTAACAATGGAAAACTGTACTGAAATGCAGCAGGATCTGCAACGAATTGACGCATGGTGCAGGGAATGGCAATTGAATCTCAATGTACACAAGTGTAAAGTGCTGCGAATACATAGAAAGAAAGATCCTTTGTCATTTAGCTGCAATATAGCAGGTCAGCCACTGGAAGCAGTTAATTCCGTGAATTATCTTAGGTATTAGGAGCGATTTAAAATGGAATGATCATAAAAAGTTGATAGTCAGTAAATCGGATGCCAGACTGAGATTCATTGGGAGAATCCTAAGGAATGCAATTCGAAAACGAAGGAAGTATGTTACAGCACACTTGTTCACCCACTGCTTGAATATTGCTCACCATTGTGGGAACCGTACCAGATAGGGTTGATAGCAGAGATAGAGAAGCTGCAACGGAGAGCAGCGCGCTTCATTACAGGATCATTTAGTAATCGCGAAAGCGTTTCGGAGATGACAGATAAACTCCAGTGGAAGACACTGCAAGAGAGACGCTCAGTAGCTCGGTACGGGCTTTTATTGAAGTTTCGAGATCATACCTTGACCGAGGAGTCAAGCAGTATATTGCTCCCTCCTACGTATATCTCGCGAAGAGACCATGTGGATAAAATCAGAGAGATTAGAGCCCACACAGAGGCATACCGACAATCTTTCTTTCCACGAACGATACGAGACTGGAACAGAAGGGAGAACCGATAGAGGCACTCAAAGTACCCTCCGCCACGCACCGTCAGGTGGCTTGCAGAGTATGGATGTAGAGATAGATGTAAAATATGCGAATATAATAGGAAATAAAACTGATAATACTGGTTAGATGTGCTCTCAGTCACACACACCGGATAGCGGACTGAAAAACATGTATATAGCTGTAGACGTAGGAACTTCAACGTTGTACCAAATTCCGTTGCTCTCAATACATCTCTGCATGTTAGCTGGAGGTAGCATGCTCGGCGAGAAGCGGCACTTTGAAATTAATTCATTTGGCATATAATAAACACGTTCAGAATTCAATTTTTCAACTGAAGCACTGAAGCAGAAAGTAAAGGAAACTACTGCAACAGCTGCTAGGGGTGTTTTATTGTTTGTTGCAGTCTGAATAATTTGAGCATAAATTATTTTCTCAGTGAGTGAAATATAGCGGCGTGGAAATCAATTACGGGGGAGCAGAGTAAACTTTGCAAGCGGCTGAGAAGTTCAAGGAGAACTTGAGCATTTGATTTAGGAGAAACGTCCAGCAGCGCTGAGGCAGTCGCCTCGCTCGTGCAGTCGATAACTGTGGCCTCAGTGAAAGCACGCTTAATGTGTTGCGGACTCGTGCGATACACTTAATCCGGGAAAATATGAACTCTCTGTTTCGTTGTATTATTAACTGACATTCAGTATTTTATATTTATTCTCAGTCTCTTGATTTATTAGCGATGGAGGATCGTGTTGTGTTGATTACAAACACGCGGAATATTTATGAACAGAGCATTTTGCCAACCGTTTGCACTAGTCGTTTATACCATTCGGAAAGTGTGTTTCCTCATAATACTCATATGTTCACAAACAGTGGAAACATCCTAACACGATCATCTAATTTTCACAGCTGTCACCTGACAGTAATTTTGTATACTTAGGACAGACAGGAAACCCAGCTAGACAATATTTGAGAGGTATTCTGTCTCGATTCTTGACTTTAACCGGCGGAAAGAATGTTCTATCATTGTATGGCCCTGCATCCTGGCCATTATTATTTCGTGTTTCGCTATTTCGCCTCACAATATCCAAACGTGTTCAAATATTTTAGAAGGGAGACTCTGCTTACAGCTCGCCAGGTATTGTTTGGTATAAAACTTATTAACAGACCCTTTCGTGTTCTATTTCTAAAAATCTGAAGTACTGCAATGTCGTAAACATAATAACAAGATAAGTGATACTATTATTCCATGCGAACTACCAAGCCACTTTTTTGCTCGGTTAATAAAAAGACAATTAGGACACAATGTGATTCTTCAGTTTCTCCCGGCGTATTTGTTGCTCGAACAGTCCACGGATATACTGCCGCTTCATAATGTCCAACGGGCACAATATTTCGGCGATCAAACATGTCGCCATCGTCAAGTGCGCACCTGATGATGGCGACGTGTCTGATCGCCGAAATATTGTGCCCGTTGGACATTATGAAGCGGCAGTATACCCGTGGACTGTTCGAGCAGTTAGGATACAGTCTTCTGTAAAATAAATGCTCATAAATGCTCTTCAAATGGCACTTCTACAGCGGTACTTGCAACATGCTTTCGATAAATCATCTGTTAGGGTATTTTGCATACTTCCTTATCTTGAAACCAGTTTGTTTGAAGTAATATCTCACTTTGCAAGCCAAGCTAATGTAATTCAGACTATCATTGCACGTGTATTGTAGTTTTCTGGAATTTAACATTAACTTGAAGTCATGGTTTTAAGGTTAATCCCTCGATTTTAACATTAATCTTGTTAAGAGATTACGACTGAAATCATGCAACTTTAAGATGCAAGAATCATTGTCACTGATGAAATGCGTGGTTCTACATGTCAATTATAAGATTAAAAAGCCAAAAATGCCGGAATAACTATATCACAATTTCTTGGTGAATATGCAGTATGAGAAGTAGAATATCTGCGTAAGAACTCTCTTTCCTCAAACGTAAGAGTGCCATGGAGTTACGTAACTTCTGAACTGCATCGTACAGTCTTTAAGGCCATGTTGTATTATAGGCTGAGAGATTTCGGAATCTACCTTACTGGCCTGCATTTGGGCATATTGCCACAGCACATGTGCAAAGTACTGTATATTGTGTTCCAACCATAAAAATAATTGAAGATGTGGGATGCAAATGCTGTTCTCAGATGGAGAGAATAGTATTGGGTACGCCGATTCCGGTGACCTTTTAACTTTCAACTCGCTACTTTCAGGACCAGTAACAATGAGCTTGACCTTTTACCTTGATCCTGGCCTTGAATGAACTACATAATCGTGTTCCACCCCTCCTCCTCCATATCCCCTCCCCCAATTCATTTGCCACCATCGCTCCCATCTCCAACCAATATCAGCACAGTGTTAAGATTAGGCAGCCAATTAGAATACAGTTTCCATACATGAAATAAATTTTAAAACTCAGTGAAAAAGCCCAGCTGCAATCTACTCCCATGTGTCCTTCACTGCTTCCTCTTTTCGTCAGCCAGTCACAGCTTAGTATAGAAGGGGCCAAGAAAGTATAGATACTCTTTGATAGTATTTAAAGAACAAAATGACAAATTGAGGGAAGGTTATTTTAGGTGTTCAAATTTACCCCCATTAGCAGTCAGACAAAGTCGATGCCATTGAACAGTTGACTGAACTATGGCTGTCGGTGTTGCTGGAGTGATATACATACAGGACGTCTGACGGGATCTCTCATAGTACGTTCAGTGTAGCTGGCTTCTGTTGATAAACTTCAGTTTTCAAGACCCCCATATGTAGAAGTCTAGCGGTGTAAGGTCTGGAGCCCTTGACGGGCACTCAGCAGCTCCCCTTCGACCTGTCTATCGCCCAGGTAGATTTTCGTCCCAGTAGACTCTGACATGTCTGTGGTAGTGAGGTGAAGCGCCATCTAGTTGTAGGTAAAATCTTTCACTTCCAGACACCTCTCGCATGGCAGGTAAAATCGATATTTGCATCATATGAAGACACATCTCACCAGCTACGGTTCCTTCAAAGAAGAATGGGCCAATCGAACTGCGTGATGACAGACCACACCACACGTGAACACACAGTAGATTAACATGTTTGTCTATGCATGCAAGCGCTTTTCAAGTAAAATTTCTCACTTGTACAGGAATATACATAATGGATGTACGATTATAGGTACTGGCTCTAAGTTGTGAACAGATAGCCAAGTGGTGATGTAGTTACCTTAAGGATATTATTCAAATTTTTACTGAATATTTTTGGTGTGTCCTTTTTCTACTTCAGAACGTAGTTTTTGAAATTTTATAAGTTGATGTATGGAACTTATGTCACAGTCAGATTGTGTGTCTGTTAGTGTCAAAAGACAAAACATTTAAGTTGCGTTATTGGTTTGTACTATAAATATGAAAACTGACAATTTTTATGGAAATGTGTGTATCGATTGATTAAAACCGTATGATAGTATCTGATATAATGTAATACTGAATGGCCGGCAAATTGCCCTGTTTCTTTTTGCACTGTGATGTGTTAAGTCAGTTCTCCAGTGAATGATCTATTACATAGGTCTCATCAGTTCAGATAACTAACGTTCCATTAATGTCGAGAAATTTTAGTAGAAAGGCTGATCAGCTTTACAACATCTCTTTTCCGCCATTCTCAAGTATTTAAGAGATTGTCTAATATGATTATTAAATTGTTTTGATGTGCGATAGGCATAAATTCTCCATATTCTGTATAAGTTTTTGGTGACTTACATACAATTGTGTGATATGGTCATAGCTACTCTGAGTGAGCTGCGAAGATTAAAGATCAGTTTCTTCGCTTAACCTGTCTCTCATGGAGACGATTTCTTTGTTTATATTAATATGTTAAAAATTATCCCAAAAACTTGCTGATATCCTTCATAAAGTGCTATTTATGCTTCTGTAAAGATTGGAGCACATGTAATTCAAAGGGCAGTTTTTCATTTATTAATGTTTAAAGAAGTTTTCTTGATGTTCAAATTAAATCTTTGTGGTAATTTAGTCAGTAACACAATCCTCTGTGGTATTTCTTTAACATCAGCACAATTGCAATGATCAAACTGTTTTTGTTTGAATCGTTTCATGAAGAGCATGTGTGCATGGTTAGTTCATGTACTTAGTATGTATATGAAATGTGTAACATTGTTTTATAAATAAATGTTAAAAGAAAGTGGTAACGCAACATCTCGCGGTAAGCGATTCCCGGTCTGCCACAAATTTTCATTGTCGCAGTTTCATTCTACAGCTAATGGTTGTCCGTATTCGCAATTATGAATATAATTAATTAATTAAAACTTACCTCATTTGTATCCTCATAAGATGCACTACCAGGATACGCTACTGGAGCCACTCTTGTGCTACTGCCGCAAAACTTGAATAGGCATCATCTTTCAGATGCAAAACACACGTACCAACATTCGTTTATGTTGCACAGCTCCTCCTTGGACTAGCTATTTTTACCATCTGTGTAACTTAGATTATCTCGCGATTGACTGTATTCCATTTACTTGCCTCCCAGTGTGTTGAGAATCCCGAGGTCTCTCAGCTGTGGTACTGTGATAACGCAGTCATAAATCAGTATTAACCAGTGCAAACCGTCTTCGTCTGGGATCTGTATGTGAAGGGGCGCGGCAGAGGGAGACACTGTGTTCTTCTCAGAACCCCGTTATGAGCCAGGAGCAGTCACTGAAGCCGTGCTTGAGGAGCGAGGCGTCATGCTGTGTCTGTGGCCCACAGACATATTTGTCTGCTCAGGGAGCATTCAGCCCGCTCTGCCCCCTCCGGAGGATTCTCTGCTGTAGTGACCGCCTCTCTCCAGCGAGGTTAGCGCGCTGTTCCAGTAACCACGAGAACGGATGCCACCAGGCGGCGACTGTGAAATACTGCAGGGGGGGGGGGGTTTCGCCCGTGCCGCACGGCCCTCTGACGTCAGCAGACACCACCTACAGTGTTTACAGACGGATGGGAGGATGATGGCAACGTGCAGCAGAGGGAAAGAGAAGCGCCAGAAACGAAAATCTGAAAGCTCAGTATTGCTGTTACCTTCAAGAGATAGAAGACACTCAAAAATAAATCCCTCAGAATGAGTACTAGAAATAACTACTGGCCATTAGAATTGCTACACCAAGAAGAAATGCAGATGATAAACGGGTATTCATTGGACAAATATATTATACTACAACTGATACGTGATTACATTTTCACGCAATTTAGGTGTATAGTTCCTGAGAAATCAGTACCCAGAACAACCACCTCTGACCGTAATAACGGCCTCGATACTCCTGTGCATTGAGTTAAACAGAGCTTGCATGACGTGTACAGGTACAGCTGCCCATGCAGCTTCAACACGATACAATAGCTCATCAAGAGTAGTGACTGGCGTATTGTGACGAGCCAATTACTCGGCCACCATTGACCAGGAGTTTTCAGATGGTGAGAAGTTTGGAGAATGTGCTGGCCAGGGCACCAGTCGAACATTTTCTGTATCCAGACAGGCCCGTACAGGACCTGCAACATGCGGTATTGCATTATCCTGCTCAAACGTAGGGTTTCGCATGGATCGAATGAAGGGTAGAGCCATGGGTCGTAACACGTCTGAAATGTAACGTCCACTGTTCAAAGTGCCGTCAATGCGAACAAGATGTGACCGATACGTGTAACCAATGGCACCCCATACCATCACTCCAGGTGATACGCCAGTATGGCGATGACGAATACACGCTTCCAATGTGCGTCCACCGCGATGTCACCAAACATGGATGCGACCATCATGATACCGTAAACAGAACCTGGATTCATCCGAAAAACCGCAGCCATGGTCTCCGAGCTGATAGTCCCATGCTGCTGCAAACGTCGTCGGACTGTTCGTGCAGATGGTTGTTGTCTTTCAAACGTCCCCATCTGTTGACTTAGGGATCGAGATGTGGCTGCACGATCCGTTACAGCCATGCGAATACGATGCCTGTCATCTCGACTGCTAGTGATACGAGGCCGTTGGGATCCAGCACGGCGTTCCGTGTTACCCTACTGAACCCACTGATTCCATATTCTGCTAACAGTCATTCGATCTCGACCAACGCGAGCAGAATGTCGCGACACGATAAACCGCAATCACGATAGGCTACAATCTGACCTTTATCAAAGTCGGAAACGTGATGGTACGCATATCTCCTCCTTACACGAGGCATCACAACAACGTTGAACCAGGCAACACTGGTCGACTGCTGTTTGTGTAAGAGAAATCGGTTGGAAACTTTCCTGGTGTCAGCACGTTGTAGGTGTCGCCACCGGCGCCAACCTTGTGTGAATGCTCTGAAAAGGTATAATCATTTGCATATCACAGCATCTGTAGCACATCGTCATCGTGGTGTAGCAATTTTAATGGCCAGTAGTGTATGTTACCCCCCCCATGAACCATGGACCTTGCAGTTGGTGGGGAGGCTTGCGTGCCTCAGCGATACAGATGGCCGTACCGTAGGTGCAACCACAACGGAGGGGTATCTGTTGAGAGGCCAGGCAAACGTGTGGTTCCTGAAGAGGGGCAGCAGCCTTTTCAGTAGTTGTGAAACTTCCCCTTTCAGCAATTTGTACATGACTGTGCTTAACCTGACACACAATATTTTTAGCGCAACGCAATCTGACTTTCAAAAATCCCTACAAAAGAATGGCCCTGACTAAGATTAAACTATACCTTTCACAAATTACTTACCTCACAAAAATCTTCGCTGCTCAAGCTACTGCAATACAGCGAGCGCCACTACTGCCAGCTAAATAAAAGATTCAAACTATGGAAGGCACTAACTACTGATAGGGATAGTTAGCAAATGAAAGATATTAATAGAGAACAAACAATGTATTTACCTTGATATCACCATATATAAATATAGCAGTTCATGACAAATTTCAAAACTCCGCCATCTCTCTCCCCACATCCACCACTGCTGGCGGCTCACCAACTGCGCAACGCTACGCGCTGTTCACATCCAGCTGCCTAACACTACAATGGCGAGTATTACAACAATGCAAAGCAGCCACAGACTGCACACAGCACAGCCAGTGATTTTCATACAGAGGTGGCGTTACCAATATAAAAACCTAAACAGCCTACTTACAGTTGCAGGGGCAACAGTCTGGATGATTGACTGATCTAGCCTTGTAACAATACCTTGCTGTGCTGGTACTGCGAACGGCTGAAAGCAAGGGAAACTACAGCCGTAATTTTTCCCAAGGGCATGCAGCTTTACTGTATGGTTAAATGATGATGGCGTCCACTTGGGTAAAATATTCCGGAGGTAAAATAGTCCCCCATTCGGATCTCCGGGTGGGGACTACTCAAGAGGATGTTATCAGGAGAAAGAAAACTGCCGTTCTTCGGATCGGAGCGTGGAATGTCAGATCCCTTAATGGGGCAGGTAGGTTAGAAAATTTAAAAAGGGAAATAGATAGGTTAAAGTTAGATATAGTGGGAATTAGTGAAGTTCGGTGGCAGGAGGAACAAGACTTTTGGTCAGGTGAATACAGGGTTATAAATACAAAATCAAATAGGGGTAATGCAGGAGTAGGTTTAATAATGAATAAAAAAATAGGCGTGCGGGAAAGCTACTACAAACAGCATAGTGAACGCATTATTGTGGCCAAGATAGACACGAAGCCCACGCCTACTACAGTAGTACAAGTGTATATGCCAACTAGCTCTGCAGATGACGAAGAAATTGATGAAATGTATGATGAGATAAAAGAAATTATTCAGATAGTGAAGGGAGACGAAAATTTAATAGTCATGGGTGCCTGTAATTCGAGTGTAGGAAAAGGGAGAGAAGGAAACATAGTAGGTGAATATGGATTGGGGCTAAGAAATGAAAGAGGAAGCCATCTGGTAGAATTTTGCACAGAGCATAACTTGGTTCAAGAATCATAAAAGAAGGTTGTATACATGGAAAAATCTCGGAGATACTAAAAGGTATCAGATAGATTATATAATGGTAAGACAGAGATATAGGAACCCGGTTTTAAATTGTAAGACATTTCCAGGGGCAGATGTGTACTCTGACAACAATCTATTGGTTATGAACTACAGATTAAAATCGAAGAAACTGCAAAAAGGTGGGAATTTAAGGAGGTAGGACCTGGATAAACTGACTAAACCAGAGGTTGTACAGAGTTTCAGGGAGAGCATAAGGGAACAATTGACAGCAGTGGGGGAAAGAAGTACAGTAGAAGGAGAATTGGCAGCTCTGAGGGATGAAGTAGTGAAGGCAGCAGAGGATCAAGTAGGTAAAAACACGAGGGCTAGTAGAAATCCTTGGGTAACAGAAGAAATATTGAATTTAATTGATGAAAGGAGAAAATATAAAAATGCTGTAAATGAAGCAGGCAAAAAGGAATACAAACGTCTCACAAATGAGATCGACAGGAAGTGCAAAATGGCTAAGCAGGGATGGCTAGAGGACAAACGTAAGGATGTAGAGGCTTATCTCACTAGGAGTAATAGATTTTGCCTACAGGAGAATTAAAGAGACCTTTGGAGAAAAGAGAACCACTTGTATGAATATCAAGAGCTCAGATGGAATCCCAGTTCTAGCCAAAGAAGGGAAAGCAGAAAAATGGAAGCAGTATGTAGAGGGTCTATACAAGGGCGATGTACTTGAGGACAATATTATAGAAATGGAAGAGAATGTAGATGAAGATTAAATGGGAGATACGATACTGCGTGAAGAGTTTGTCAGAGAACTGAAAGACCTGAGCCGAAACAAGGCCCGGGGAGCAAAAAAAAAAAAACATTCCATTAGAACTACTGACGGCCTTGGGAGAGCCAGTCCTGACAAAACTCTACCATCTGGTGAGGAAGATGTATGAGACAGGCGAAGTACCCTCAGACTTCAGGAAGAATACAATAATTCCAATCCCAAAGAAAGCAGGTGTTGACAGATGTGAAAATTACCGAACAATCAGTTTAATAAGTCACAGCTGCAAAATACTAACACGAATTCTTTACAGACGAATGGAAAAACTGGTAGAAGCCGACATCGGGGAAGATCAGTTTGGATTCCATAGAAATATTGGAACACGTGAGGCAATACTGACCTTACGACTTATCTTAGAAGAAAGATTAAGGAAAGGCAAACCTACGTTTCTAGCATTTGTAGACTTAGAGAAAGCTTTTGTCAATGTTGACTGGAATACTCCCTTCCAAATTCTAAAGGTGGCAGGGGTAAAATACAGGGAGCGAAAGGCTATTTACAATTTGTACAGAAACCAGATGGCAGTTATAAGAGTCGAGGGGTATAAAGGGGAAGCAGTGGTTGCGAAGGGAGTGAGACAGGGTTGTAGCCTCTCCCCAATTTTATTCAATCTGTATATTGAGCAAGCAGTAAAGGAAACAAAAGAAAAATTCGGAGTAGGTATTAAAATCCATATAGAAGAAATAAAAACTTTGAGGTTCGCCGATGACATTGTAATTCTGTCAGAGACAGCAAAAGACTTGGAAGAGCAGTTGAATGGAATGGACTCTGTCTTGAAAGGAGGATATAAGATGAACATCAACAAAAGCAAAACGAGGATAATGGAATGTAGTCGAATTAAGTCAGGTGATGCTGAGGGAATTAGATTAGGAAATGAGACACTTAAAGTAGTAAAGGAGTTTTGCTATTTGGGGAGCAAAATAACTGATGATGGTCGAAGCAGAGAAGATGTAAAATGTAGACTGGCAATGGCAAGGAAAGCGTTTCTGAAGAAGAGAAACTTGTTAACCTCGAGTGTAGATTTAAGTGTCAGGAAGTAGTTTCTAAAAGAATTTGTATGGAGTGTAGCCATGTATGGAAGTGAAACATGGATGATAAATAGTTTGGACAGGAAGAGAATAGAAGCTTTCGAAATGTAGTGCTAGAGAAGAATGCTGAAGATTAGATGGGTAGATCACATAACTAATGACAAGGTATTGAACAGAATTGGGGAGAAGAGGAGTTTGTGGCACAACTTGACTAGAAGAAGGGACCGGTTGGTAGGACACGTTCTGAGGCTTCAAGGGATCACAAATTTAGTATTGGAGGGCAGCGTGGAGGGAAAAAATCGTAGAGGGAGACCAAGAGATGAATACACTAAGCAGATTCAGAAGGATGTAGGTTGCAGTAGGTACTGGGAGATGAAGAAACTTGCACAGGATAGGGTAGCATGGAGAGCTGCATCAAACCAATCTCGGGACTGAAGACCACAACAACAACAATAGTGTATGTTACTGAAACTCTCACATATTTATTGCTGCACTTATTTATATCTAGCCCCAAGTATTCAAGAGCGGGTCGTATTTTCGAAATAACAAAAAATATATTTGAATTTAGAATTTTTAAATGAATCATTCGAGATATAGAGATTACAGTCAGAAAAAACTCGGTTAGTAAAGACTTACACATATATAATAAAAGGGATTTAAAATATTAATAGTACTCGAAGTGTAATAGTATTGTTATTAACTAGAATAAGGAGAAAGAAAAGAAACAATGAAGGACAGAAGAAAGAAACTGAGGGAAAAGCGGTAGCCATTCCACCATGGGTGCAGCAGGATCGCTAAAATTAGCACTAAATCTTACCCGTCGCAATAGCGGATTACACTAACCTCTCTAACGTGTACAGCAGAACTATGTCACACTGCATTCAATGTAAATTAAGGACGTGTTTTAGTCATAAAACATGCATGTCACTTGCTATCCTGTCAAACTAGATTATCTACAGTACGAGTTCAGTGGTCTGGGACCCATCTTATGTAGATCTAATAGCCCAATAGAATACTAAACTGAGAACCAAAGTGTGAAAATGAGTAATCCCTTAAGGAACAGAATATTAATTTCCAATAACCGTATCCATACGTGCTTCTCCAGCAGCTGTTATACTTGTTCGGTAATGTTACATCTGTCACCTCCCTTAGTTTCCCGAGAGGCAACATTTATTTCGGCAAACCATTGCATGCCTGATTACTTCCGTGCGCAGAGTCCGCCAGAAAAATGTATACACTCTTTGTCAGGATCCATCGAGATATCGATACTGTCGTTCGATTTGAGTTATGAGTGTGTTGTAGTGTGGTCTCTGGCTCAACAGAAGTTAGTACTTTCATCTCGGTATTGAGAAAACAAGATGGATTTAGCATGCTTCCCGTATTGTGAAGTGGATTTTCGAGTTTGATAATGCCGTTGAAGTGCAACGTCAGAAGAGGCGGGAGTTTGAAACAGAATCTCCAACCGGCCTAACAATTACACGCATCATTGACAAGTTTGCATTGCATGGAACGATTTGTGACATTTGCAAACGAAGATCAGGAAGACAGAGTACAGCTACAAGCCCTGCTTCGTCGCCTCTCGTGTTGGAAACGTTTGCTAATTCTCCACAGAAGTCTGATACTCTATGTTCAGGTGAACTAGGGGTTATCAGTACAAGTTTACGAAGAATTCTGAAAGCTGCAAAGTCGAAAGTTTACATTCCACGATTACTTCACGCGATTAATGATGACGATCCAATGCTATTTTGCGAATGGTATCAGCAAGTGGTAACTGATGCCGACAATTTGTGCCGAAGGTAGTGTGGAGTGACGAGAAACAATTTAAACTTAATGGAACCGAGAATTGGCATAACAGTGTGCATTGGGCACCGGAAAATCCGCATGTTTATGTGGATAAAGCGGTCAATCTACTAGGGGGTCCATTTGTGATGTGGACCATCATCTAGAGGCTTAGTAAGACCCTTTTTCTTTGATGCTATTGTCACTGGAGAAGATTACCTGGAAATGTTATGCACATCAGTTTTCCCATGTATACGTGTGCTTTGTGGAGCTGATGAAGAGATCTTCCAGCATCAGCACAGGACGCAACCACACTACCACCTATACTTACGAGCTTTCTGGGTGACAATTTTCCAGGGCATTGGATTGGTCGACAGGGGCCCGAGTTCCCTCCACGGTCGCCAGATCTAACACCTATGGACTCTTAGTTGTGGGGAACTGTGAAGCTCCAGGAGGAACTTCGCCAGGAGACTACAGCGACTTGTACAGCGATCTCCACTGTAACACTGACTGATGTAGTTGTGGCGAACGCTCGTCGTTCTGTTATGTGTATAGCCGCCAACGGTGAACATTTAAATTAACCATACATGTGTGATGAATTATTAAATGTAAAATAAACACATAAGTTATACGTTTTGTTCCTTAGAGTGTGTATACGTTTTTCTGGCGGACTGTGTACATGACTACCACTCGTCTTTTGTTACTGAATTACGATTTTTTGTTTAGCCAAAACATGTATTAATAATGTCAGGTGCCTAGTGGTTTTCATATCTCTTATGGTTTAAGGTCTTCTATAAGATACCTGGACTTAGTTCCAACATACAAATTCTCCATTGAGGATATGTCTCAACCCTGGTATGCATCGTATTTGAACCTCTTGGCTAACTTCATTACAGAGCTTTGTAATAATTTCTTTGTGTTTTTGCCTGGCACTAGATCCTGTGTCCTGCTACAGAAGGACTGAACAAGGAGAGAATTATGTTCAAGTGTTCAGATGAAAGCATGCAGCAGATAACCTACAAAACACTTAGCCCGAACCATATTAAAAAAGAAATGTAAATAGCTTGTCAATGATTTTGAAGCACAGGGATTGTTATGAATACTGCACGAAAATTAGTAGAGCTGCGAATGGAGGATTATTGCGACCTGATTTGCTACCGTATTGTACGAAAGTGTGTCTCTTACAACCAGTACCTACATTAGTGAAGTATGGCGTAGATACCACTCAACTAATATACCGTTAGCGATCATTTACGCCTGAACGTTTTCCCACGCTGCCTTACTATATACATCCACCATTAGACTGTACCTACTTATTATATGATGGAACGATGGCTCAGGTCCGTAATATCGTTCAGGCATATCTCAACAACATACTCAGCTGAAGATACATAGCTCGATAAAGTTGTATTGCACGGCCTACACAATTACCAGACTTCATTTTCCTTTCTTATACTTTTGGAGCTTCTACAATAATAGACTCACGATACTGAGATAGCTCTTGATTTGCAGACACTTTAACAACGTGCCCACACAGCTTCTGATCTTATTCGTTGATTGGTGAATTCTAATGAAAGACTCGGTCTATGGTCTGACATGTGAACGCTATGAGTGTATCGTATGAAAACTATTTCTGAGGACTTCGGACTGTAGAGGTATCATTATCCACAAAACATTTTCTTATATAAACAATAAAACACAAAAAAACACTCAATTACAGCCGTGTCGCAAGACACAAACACTGGACTCTCATGCTTTCGAATCCGCAACCACGAATCGTTTCTTCAAAGTGCAGTAAAGGTGGAGCCGATTTGATAGGATAAACTTCCTTGCCTTCCGGCAGATGTACAATCGGCAGATGTGAATGTCCTGATTGTGGGTAAAAAATGATTCATTTATGGACATGAATTACACTCCTGGAAATGGAAAAAAGAACACATTGACACCGGTGTGTCAGACCCACCATACTTGCTCCGGACACTGCGAGAGGGCTGTACAAGCAATGATCACACGCACGGCACAGCGGACACACCAGGAACCGCGGTGTTGGCCGTCGAATGGCGTTAGCTGCGCAGCATTTGTGTACCGCCGCCGTCAGTGTCAGCCAGTTTGCCATGGCATACGGAGCTCCATCGCAGTCTTTAACACTGGTAGCATGCCGCGACAGCATGGACGTGAACCGTATGTGCAGTTGACGGACTTTGAGCGAGGGCGTATAGTGGGCATGCGGGAGGCCGGGTGGACGTACCGCCGAATTGCTCAACACGTGGGGCGTGAGGTCTCCACAGTACATCGATGTTGTCGCCAGTGGTCGGCGGAAGGTGCACGTGCCCGTCGACCTGGGACCGGACCGCAGCGACGCACGGATGCACGCCAAGACCGTAGGATCCTACGCAGTGCCGTAGGGGACCGCACCGCCACTTCCCAGCAAATTAGGGACACTGTTGCTCCTGGGGTATCGGCGAGGACCATTCGCAACCGTCTCCATGAAGCTGGGCTACGGTCCCGCACACCGTTAGGCCGTCTTCCGCTCACGCCCCAACATCGTGCAGCCCGCCTCCAGTGGTGTCGCGACAGGCGTGAATGGAGGGACGAATGGAGACGTGTCGTCTTCAGCGATGAGAGTCGCTTCTGCCTTGGTGCCAATGATGGTCGTATGCGTGTTTGGCGCCGTGCAGGTGAGCGCCACAATCGGGACTGCATACGACCGAGGCACACAGGGCCAACACCCGGCATCATGGTGTGGGGAGCGATCTCCTACACTGGCCGTACACCACTGGTGATCGTCGAGGGGACACTGAATAGTGCACGGTACATCCAAACCGTCATCGAACCCATCGTTCTACCATTCCTAGACCGGCAAGGGAACTTGCTGTTCCAACAGGACAATGCAAGTCCTCATGTATCCCGTGCCACCCAACGTGCTCTAGAAGGTGTAAGTCAACTACCCTGGCCAGCAAGATCTCCGGATCTGTCCCCCATTGAGCATGTTTGGGACTGGATGAAGCGTCGTCTCACGCGGTCTGCACGTCCAGCACGAACGCTGGTCCAACTGAGGCGCCAGGTGGAAATGGTATGGCAAGCCGTTCCACAGGACTACATCCAGCATCTCTACGATCGTCTCCATGGGAGAATAGCAGCCTGCATTGCTGCAAAAGGTGGATATACACTGTACTAGTGTCGACATTGTGCATGCTCTGTTGCCTGTGTCTATGTGCCTGTGGTTCTGTCAGTGTGATCATGTGATGTATCTGACCCCAGGAATGTGTCAACAAAGTTTCCCCTTCCTGGGACGATGAATTCACGGTGTTCTTATTTCAATTTCCAGGAGTGTATATCTTTTTTTTATCGTCTTTTGGTTAGGAACAGATTGATTAAGTTTGTCTGATGTATTACTGCATCCTCTGTATGTAACGTCTACGTGAAATGGCGCAAATGCAATCCCCTAGATCGGTTAGCAAGCAGAAACATTACCAAGGAAAAAAAATTACAGCTTTCTAAAGCAAATGACCAAAATAAACTTGAATATAAGGGTTCCCAACGATTTAATGGCCTGTAAACATTGAAAATTTCTCTGTAACGTCTTAACATACTTTCCGGAAGTGTATGGCGTTTTGTTCAAAAATTGTTCAAATGGCTCTGTGCGCTATGGGATTTAACATCTGACGTCATCAGTCCAGAACTACTTAAACCTAACTAACCTAAGGACATCACACACATCCATGCTCGAGGCAGGATTCGAACCTGTGACCGTAGCAGCAGCACGGTTTGGGACTGAAGTTGGCGATTTGGACCGATGATGTGTGACTGATACACTGAAGTGACAAAAGTCTTTGGATAGAGATATGAACATTTACGGTTGGCGTACAGATGGTGTATAAGGGTAAGGCAGTTGCGGAACTGTCGTGTGAAAAGTTTTCCAATGAGATTATTGCCGCACGGCAGGAAATAACAGACTTTGAACGCGGAATAGTGGTTGAAGCCAGACATATGGGACATTTCATTTCGGAAATCGTTAGGGGGTTCAGTATTCCGAGATCCGTAGTGCCAAGAGCGAGCCTAAAATACCGAATCTGAAGCACTAGATCCTGCCACGGAAAACACTGGCCTTCATAAAATGACCGAGCGTAGCGCGTTTGCGTAGAGTTGTCGGTGCTAACAGACAAGGGACACTGAGAGAAATCTTCAACTTTTGTAGTCCTGTCTTCCTCAGTTGGGTGTAATATTGCGTATATTGATAATTTTTTACTTTATGCACAGTCTGACAGCAACAGAATGAGACACAATTTCATGCCATACGCGTTTCGCCTTTATTTTCTGCAAGGCATCTTCAGAGGCAGGTTGCGTGGACGATTTTCTAAATATTACGCTCCTGTTGCATTTTTGGTGTTGTTACGTCTTCTTATAAATGCCAATTTGCGGTTTCTTTCCCACATTTCACAACACTATGAACTGAACACTTGTTCAGTTTATAGTGCTGCACTTGTTCTGTTCATAGTACTGTGAAATGTGGCATCCATCCCCAGAATTTAGTTGACTTGTGTGTAAAGATGTGATACCAGCTCCCTTCAGCGACCTACCACGGTCTCATTGTTTCCGTGCCACGACGCATCGCCGCTGTTACCCGCTCCAAAGGTGGTGTAACGTCCCCTTAGAAAAATTTATGAATTACTGTGCTGATAAACTTCTTATATTGTTTGCTTTTCAAACAGCTGAGCAAAACTGAACGTACTCAAAAATTCACTAAAGTGACACACAATACTTTTAGCGCAACGCAATCTGACTTTCAAAAATCACTACAAAAGAATGGCCCTGACTAACATTAACCTATACGTTTCACAAATCACTTACCTCACAAAAATCTTGGTTACTCGAACTACTGCAATACAGCGATCGCCACTACTGCCAGCTAAATAAAAGATTCAAACTACTGAAGGCACTAACTACTGATAGGCATACTTAGCAAATGAAAAATTTTAATAGAGACTAAACAATGTATTTACCTTAATAGTGTTGAAAAATCATAATATACATAGCAGTTCATGACATCCAGTCTTACAAATTTCAAAGCTCCGCCATCTCTCTCCTCTCATCCACCACTGCTGGCGGCTCACCTTAAACTGCTCAACGCTACGCGCTGTTGACATCCAGCTGCCCAACACTACAATGGCAGACAACAATGCAAACTAGCCACAGACTGCACACAGCTCAGCCAGTGATTTTCATACAGAGCGCTACGTAACGTTGCCAATAAGAAAACATAAACAGCCTACTTACATAGCCCCCATGGTCCCCACAAAAAAATTTTACAAATTGTTTTGGGCAGTAGGCAATACAGATTTGAAAAAATTTATCATAGTTACAATAACAAAGATATCAAATGCACTCACTTATTGATACAATGTTGGTCAGAAACTAAAATTTTCTCACAGTCCATAAAGACAGTCCTGATCATTCATCACAGTAAAATTGCAGTGTTTTCCTCAAAGTCTGAGCAATAAAATAAAATGCACACGGAAGTAGTGGATTTCCATGCAGTCTTGAAGAAGTAGTGTTGTCCTTCCAACGGAAAGACAGTGCTGACTCTCGACATGCAGACAGGTAATGGACCACAACAGAGCATACCCACAGTAGAGTCATTCGAAGTTTTGAAGAATATTGGTAGGTAGGTCGTCACAGAGTAGACCCACTGTAGTCCTGGTAGAGATTACGGTATTGGTGGGCCAACAGAGGTGCAGACCCACTGCAGTCCTTGTAGAAATAATGGTACTGGTGGGCCACCAGAGGTGCGTACCCACTGCAGTCCTTGTAGAAATAATGGTACTGGTGAGTCAGCAAAGGTGTAGGCCCACTATAGTCCTTGTAGAAATGGCCAGCAGCCATCTGTTGTGACTGTGCAGGTGCACAATCACCATCGAAGAGTCTTGCGGATAATATAGCAAGTCCATAACCACGACTTGTGCACTCACAAAGTTTTTGGAATTGTCCTTAGAACCAGCAATGCTGTTATCCAGACCCTTGCTGAATTATTAACCACATGCAAACACTAACAGTCCCTACGTCTCACATATTGTCCATAGACTTTGACCAACAGAAACGTGTGCAGTGAAATGTAACTTACAAGTTAATAATATGATGAACTGGTGACAATTACAATTTTATAAATGAGAATACAATTACAAAGATACAGAAAACGTCATTAAAAACATAATAATACAGATAACATTTGTAGTAATCCAGGCTTTACAAAAGAATCGAAATAACATATACATCAGTGTTACAGGAATTATAAGTACCTACATAAAAGATCAGAATAACTTTTGAAACATCAACTGCACACATGAGCAACAAAACAGAACAGATAAATAATGTCTAATCATCTTTACAAAGTAAATAACATATTATTAATGCAAATTATATTTGAGGATAACAGTATTCCTCATCATAGTGAATGTAGCTGAGTATTAGAAACATCTACAACATAAATCGTATCAGATAAACACATAAAGACAGGATGAACACAAATACACAAGGGAACACAAACACATAGTGGGATAACACAAGGAAAGGACAGGGTGTCTTTTACTGCAGTATTTTGCAAACAAAACTTTCTTTACTTCTCGGAGATCTCCGTTTGTTATTCAGTATTTCCAAAAAGTCCTATCTATATCTGCTTTCTGTACTTTTTTCGTATGACTTCTCAATGCATTTCTTCCAATTCATCGCATCTCATTCTCTTATATAGTCTACCCCCTCTTAAGCTAACTTAAATCTAATGAGCTCAGATGCTAAACTAAAGGATGAGGCAATGCAGCAGCGCAAAACAATTAATACAAACAGCAATGAAAAAAAAATGGAAATTGTCAAAGCAAGCTACAGTAAATCTAAATTACCAAGCAAATGCAACATTACAACTAATATGAGCCAATGTGCAGCAACAAGAAAAATAAATCCGTAGTAAAACTGGCTTATCGGAGTAATGCAAAGTGAAATTTAGTAGCACTATGCCTGGCAAACAGCAGCAGTAAATGCAATAACTTATATCTAAACATCACAAAGCTCAAGCAGAAAAATATTACTGTAAAGACAACAATGCAGATAAGGGAAATGGCTATTCACATCTTAATGTCTATGTCATTAACGTGGTGCACCACAAAAACTTATTCTATGAAATAAATTACCACATACTTGAAAAGAAAATTATGTATGCAGTTCCTGTGAAGGGAAATGTCTTTTTTTGCTCCCTCATTTATTTGGAAGTGTCATAAAATTATTATTTACTGGATCTGTAGACAGAAAATATCTGTATTAGTACATCTATAAAATTTTCTTTTCACCAATGCTGCAGTGCAGCTAGAAACTAGATATTAAACAAAATAGGCAAAGCAAGGCGTGAAACGTCATTCACTAGCCATATGGCATTTCATAATGCAGTAAACAACCATTCAACCAGCAAGACAATAGATGTGAAATGTTTCTCATCATTTCATTTCAGTAAATATCATAAATTAAGAACTCTACAGTGTAATCATGTTTTCAAGTTTGAGCTTGTCACATTTGCGATGCTTTCTACAAAGAAATGTCAATTGCGAGGATAATGGCCTCTTTCTTCTCCACCTAATGGCTTTTTCTCAAGGCGGCTGGCACACCTGGCCGCTCACAATGCATTACATCACTGTCACTTAACTTTCTTACCGAAATATTTACGACAGCAGGTTCCGCTACAGTGACAGTCTCACATAAAAATTTCACAGGTCGAAAATTTGCTTTACAAATGTGTAGAAACAAAATCCTGTAAATATAACAGTGTACAAAAAATTTTCACTGGCACTGTGATACATTCACGCATATACACACATTTCATAACTCTTAAAGCACGATTCTTGGTTTCCAACATCCTTTTCATAAATCAGAGTCCCTAACCACTACTCTTTATTCCTTACCTTATTACACATGTTCATATTCATATTCATCAACACGTCTTCAATATTTCATCATAATAAATACATAGCATAATCAGATTCCTCGTATAGAATCATCTCATTGATCATAAACATACCTCAAAAGCATAATGCACATTGTCGTTGTAATACTAACATCATAAACACTCAGCCAAATCTCAAAAACGTCGTAGCTTTCAGCTATAATGTCAAAACCTAAAAAAAGTTCTCTGCACATTTCAATAGTGCCATCTACCTCAAACGCACTTTAAAAATCATGATCCCATACCAAATACATCATTCGAAGCTCTCATAGTGTCACAATGATTCCAAAAAATGTGAACAGTTCACAAAGTACAGACAAAATACAATTTCATAAGTGTGAAGTTACCCAACTGTGTAATTGCTTAAACTTGTGTGTCACTGATGTAGTAAAAAAATATTTATCTCTCAGTTAAATGATCAGATAGCTGTGTAATTTGTATGTTAGAGAAATATGGTACCGATGTGTAAAGTTGTATAAGCAAATACCATATTAGCTAGGGCTCCTTGTGCTTGCCAAACACATGGTACACAAAGTAAGCGTGTACCCCCCTGAGGATTAATGTAATTATACCTTCAGGTGTTACAGATTACAGCAGTGGAATGAAATGTGTCACAGAAAACCTTTGTATCATTGTACTTCAAATATCTTTAAAAATAAATGATTTAAGTACAAAAATAATCCCTCGAATACGTGTACTGTAGCGCTAAACTGTGCGTCTTGTTGGAAGATAATCTCTGTGGAAGTGTCGTAGTTATCGTCCACCAAAAGCTAAGTTCTGCAGAAGCCAATGTACTTACCTCATGATAAACAAAAGTGAAATGCTTTACATATAGATATCTTAGTTATTATGCTTATTGCCGTGATGAAGAAACTACTGTGCTGTAACATATTGTTGTGCTACGGAAAAGGCTGTCTCATTGTAGCTATACCACAGAAGTTACTACTAAAACATGTTTTACTTTCTAGAATAATGCAGAAAAACTGTGCAGAAATAAAACAGAAACACTGCAAAAGCAACATTGTAAATTGTCACTCATTAGTAGCGTCGTGATAAAATCGTGTAGCTGTCGCATAAACTAACCACTGTGTCATCTGGTATCTCACAGAAAGTACTTTAAATCCAGAATGTATTTTCAAGTAAACCAAAATGTTGCATGAAAATCTCATTAGCGTTGCCGGTATATGTTCTAAGTATGTGATCCTTATAGTCGTTACGTTATGGTGGAACTAACAAGCAAGAATGTACAAATAACAACACTGTGTCGTCTGCTCACTATAACAATGCATTCGTAATTTCTGTTTAAATAATTTCTCTTGGTTTTTGATTGGATATTTAACTTCAAACATTGTTGCATGGTAACAGTTTCTAAGTCTGACAATGCATACTAGAAATGTGAAGTGAAAAGTTTTATGGCAAAGACAAAGTGAAAAAGCAGATTATCTTTCAACAAACGGTTTTACATGTGAAGTGTGATGTAAACTCCTAGTACGCAGTGTTTCAACTTCGACGCAATTATCATGTGGTATACTTCGGTAAACAATACTGGAATTTTTCTCAAGGTTAGCGTCTATGTAATTTTTCCCTGAGCAAGCCGGCGCACGTGGCTGCCTGCGGTGCGAGTCATTGTCTGTCTCTTTGTTGGCGTGCATCGTTATTGGGATTGGGAGACCCAACTTCTACAAATTCACCTTGCCGAGAGTGCCCTGCTCTGTTTGAATCCCGCCAGTTCTGATGGAATTCAGGTCTGTCGTTTTGTTGGTAGTTTACATAGTTTCTTGTTTGTCGGTCATGTGGTGGAGAATTTCTCCTGGAATCGTAACTGCGTGCCGAACTGTTGCGTCTGAAGTTATTCTGTCTCTCTTGATAATAATTGTTTTGGTTTCCATATTGTCTGTTTCTATGGTTATCTCTGTCATATTCATAATTACGGAAGTGCGATCTTTCTCTGTAACTATTACTCTGCCAGTGGTTGTCATATGGGTCACGATTTGGGTTGTAAGAATAGCCTTGTCGTGTCCAGTTATTATTTCTCTCATGGCGGAATTGTGACGGATTTGATCTGTAGTTGTTGTGTTCCTGTTTTGGCGTTCCGCGATTGTCAGTGTCAATTTCGAATTCTTGTAACAGTCCCGGAAAAGCTTCAATGTTGTCATTGCAACGTCCTGCCAAAATAATATGTCGTAAATGTTCAGGTAATTTGATTAAGCAAATGTGGATGAGTTCTGAGGGGCTGTATGGGTTTGACAGGTACTGATTCTTGTGCAACATGTCTTCAAAATATTTGACAAGACTGGAAATTTCAGATTGTTCGAAATGTTTCATCATTATGATGCTATGTTTTACTCGGTCTTGTGTAGTTTGAGACCAATAAGCTGAGAGGAAGGCATGGTAAAATTCTCCTTCACTGTGACAATCGTGAATGACCGATCGCATTCTTACAGCTGGTTCATTCTCTAAATAGCCTCACATAAATTCTAATCTGTGCTCTAATGACCAGTTGGGAGGAAAACAGTGAGAGAATTGATGGAGCCACGCTTGTGGATGAATGTCGTTGCCAGAATTCTTAAATGTTTTAAATTTACGTGTAGTAATGAACAGCTTATAGTGAAAATCATCATGTCGGCGAGTCGCATATCGGTCATTGTTACGTCACTTCGGTGGTTCCATTTCAAAATTCGGTGCACTTTGCCAATTTCTTTCATAATTTCCGAAATGCGCTGTGTTATTATTTTCTGGCTGTTCCGTATTTCTATGTCCCTCTTCCCGTATTGGGGCGCGAGTGTCCTCTGAAATACGTAATTCTTGTACTACTTGTGCCAACTGATCTTGCACTTCCCGGATTTCTCTTTGGTGTTGCGTATTAATTTGATTCTCATTTTGTTTGAATTTTCTAATTTGTTCGCACTCTTCTGTGTCATTAAAGACTACTGGTTTTGTGTCATTCAGATTATCATCTACCTTCGTAGATAAATTATTTAGCTGATCCGAAAGTTCAACTACTTTCTCTGATAATGAACTAATTTCCTCCATGTGTCTTTCTGAACCAATTTCCAGAGTATCTACTGTGTCCTTTAAGTTTTCTGAGTTTTTGCAAGTTGCGTAAGCGAATCGGTAGATGCAACTGAGTCAGTTTTAGCTTGCAAGGTCTCATGATTTTCATGAACAGTAGTTTGCAGTTCTTTTATGGCTGCTTCGTGATTCTGTAATGTATTTTCATGCCGCGAAAAAATAGGTTGAAAGTGCTCACAAATTTGTGTTCTTACGTCAATACAGACTTTTTGGCATTTCGATTCAATGTTATGTAACTCAGTAGTTAAATAGTCACATGTTTGTTCAAGCTTATGTTCCAATGAGTCTAACTTTTGAAGCTTTTGTTCCATTGCGTCTAACTGTTGCTGTGTTTGTCTCTGGTGTTGTTCCATTGTGCCTAACTTTTGAAGATTTTCTTCCATTGTGTCTAACTTTTGAAGATTTTGTTCCATTGTGTGTAGCTTTTGAAGATTGTCTTCCATTGTGTCTAACTTTTGAAGATTTTGTTCCATTTGTTTCTGATTTTGTTCAAGTGTTGTGTCTAACTTTTGTAGCCTTTGTCCCATGTGTTGCATTAACTGTAATAACAATGCACTGGTGTCCGAAACATGTTCCTCAGTGCTTTTCAGCAGTGAAGTTACATCAGCAACATTCACATTTTGACAATCAGAAAATGTGTCTTGACTTATTTGAGAAAACTGTGAGGACCCAAAACCTCAATCTACAGTATTTGTAAGATTATGTCCTGTCATTTCGGATTCCTGGGGCGAGCTGTTGCCGACCGATCGATCGATAATGCTTCCCTGTTCACTAATTGTTTCACTGCCTACACCATTATTGGCAGCCTGCTCCATTTCCCTATGCACAATTACCAAATTACTATGTTGAACATTAGTTAATTCATTACACGGTGGCGTTAACACACTGCTTTCGTCTTCAGTGTCATTTCTCAGTTTACTTTGGAGCCTAGTATTACGTTTTTCACACGCCATAATTGTCACAATATTTCACGCGATAATACAGAAAAGCACAATTTGAAGAGCAAAAATAAGGAAACACATTAACGTAGCACTGAAAATAATATCTAGTTAATCGCAAGCGCAGCTGCGAAATACTTGGTGCAAATCTACATGCATGCCACAACTGTTTTACTGTACAACAATGAAAGACTGCAACTACAAAGGAGATTCTCTCTACAATTACGCGCTAGCAATAAACAATAGCTACACTAATTACACAAACTACAAGAAAAAATCAGAAGATTCCAGTGAGGTATCCTTGGGTAAGGGTCGACATATGTAACGCTCCCTTAGAAAAATTTATGAATTACTGTGCTGATAAACTTCTTATATTGTTTGCTTTTCAAACAGCTGAGCAAAACTGAACGTACTCAAAAATTCACTAAAGTGACACACAATACTTTTAGCGCAACGCAATCTGACTTTCAAAAATCACTACAAAAGAATGGCCCTGACTAACATTAACATATACGTTTCACAAATCACTTACCACACAAAAATCTTGGTTACTCGAACTACTGCAATACAGCGAGCGCCACTACTGCCAGCTAAATAAAAGATTCAAACTATTGAAGGCACTAACTACTGATAGGCATACTTAGCAAATGAAAAATTTTAATAGAGAACAAACAGTGTATTTACCTTAATAGTGTTGAAAAATCATAATATACATAGCAGTTCATGACATCCAGTGTTACAAATTTCAAAACTCCGCCATCTCTCTCCCCTCATCCACCACTGCTGGCGGCTCACCTCCACCTGCTCAGCGCTACGCGCTGTTCACATCCAGCTGCCCAACACTACAATGGCAGACAACAATGCAAACTAGCCACAGACTGCACACAGCACGGCCAGTGATTTTCATACAGAGCGCTACGTAACGTTGCCAATAAGAAAACATAAACAGCCTACTTACAATGGACGTACAGGGTATTTGGTAGGGAGCCACAATGTTCTTGTGATCAGCGTATATTCAGAAAAGACTTCCTATCAGTTATATTTGTATCCTATGATAACACCCTTCTCTTTCTAAAAAAGGCTTTTCTTACTATTGCCAGTCTACCTGCATTTTGAAAATGTTTCTGCCTCCATGCAAGCCTTTCTAGAATCTAGCACTCCACAGAGACCTTCAGCGTCACAGTCTAGGATAAATTCACCTACCTTTTGCGCCTGTGGTCTTATCAAACTCTGTCCACCATGTTACAATGTGATAATTATATTTCCAGGCGATGAAAGGTGAGGTGGAATACTATACAAAACAGAAATATCACCATGGATGGAATCATGGAGATCATACATGACATAGCTATACCTCACAGGGTGTTGTTCCCAGAACGCTTCGCCCCCACCAGAGAATGTGTGTTCTTCCATACAAGCATTTCGAGATTGTAGCACTGCCCAGCGACCTTCTGCATCACAGAGAACAAATACACGCCCAGATATTTTGCACCGGCTATCACGCCGATCGGTCATCATTCTGTAGTCAGGCAGTGAAACTTTACCTGTACACTGCACGAAGCAGAAAACAGAAATAGTGCCAAGCGTATCAACTTGGGCAACTTCATGTTAAGTCAGTAGTGACTTTTGAACACACAGTCTCAATTATCCATCGTATTCGAGAATGAGTCTTTAACTGTATAGCAGAAAGTACGCTTGTTTGAAACTTTGCTAGCAGATTAAAACTGTGTGCCCGGTCGAGTGTCGAACTTCGAACCTTCGCTTTCAGATCGCAAATACTCCACCAGCCGTGCATCCGCCCCCCCCCCCCCCATCCCCCATCCCTTCTCACAGTTTCGAAGGTAGGAGAGGCGAATCGTGAGTTTTAATCTCACGGAATGGCTTTTTTGCGCTCAGCGTTAGTTTCTTTTTTCAAGAGACATTTAAAATCTACACTGTGAGTAAAGGAACGACAATGAATCCACAAGTGTATACCGTAAAGAATGTCCTGTGTGCCATCGGTAGATGATCAGACAAATCTTTTCCTTGTAATAACGGAAAGCATTTTACTCACGAGGAAGCTTCTACAATTCTGTTTAATGCATGAAGGAAAAGAAATAATCGAGATGGCTCTACAAACACGCAGTACGTTGTTTTCAAGCCAGCGGGAGGGGGTGGGCAGGGGGGGGGGGGTCCCTGCATCTTAAATACCCCAGAACGTTGGAGAACAACTGTATACGATTGCTTCTTGTTTCATTATTTCTGGCATGTGCATGTGTTTTACGTACTAAAACTTCCAGTGATTAAATGAATAAAATAGTGTTAGGAAGGCAATTTCGAACGTTTTTCTGTTCTTGAATGGGTAATTGTTTTAGTAATACATTTGGCCTCGTTGATATAACTTATTGTTGTTGCTTTTCTGTTCTTGAATGGGTAATTGTTCTAGTAACACGTCACATGCTCGTTGATATAACTTCTTGTTGTTGCTTTTCTGTTCTTGAATCGGTATTTGTTCTAGTAATACGTCACATTTGGCCTTGTTGATGTAACTTATTGTCGTTGATATATTTCGAATAACCAAGAAGAGAAGGATGTGATGTGAAAACTACACTTTTGTAATCCATGTAATTCCACTTTTGCTGTATATTTATCGATGGCAAATGAAGATGGAAGTCCGAAACGAATGCTTGTTTCCTTACTGGTACTATTTCTTCTTCGTTATATTTTCAGCTTCCAGCTCGTATGCACAACAGTTTTAATGTTCACGTTCGCAAAACATCTACCTACGTGCTCTTTGCTAGTCCATAAACATGTGCTGTGAGAAAAGAAGCAAGGCATGCTATCGTATCTTTTGCATGTCAACAAAAGTGAACGATTATTGACATTCAAAGAAACAGAACTGCTTAGAGGTACACCTCCATGCAGAATAGAATTCTTGTTTTAATAGAACGGCATTCCAATAGTTCCGCTGTGGTTTACACATCTTCTCACTCTGGAATGTTACCTAAGGTGCATCATACATAATAGCAATTTTCGGAGTGAAAAAAAGAAGAAAACATGTTCAAGCACTGCGTAGAACTATAAATCTGATTAAGGGCATGGTCTCAAACACTTAGACACCGTAAAATGGATATTTAGCTGTAACATGTATGTAAAGCTGTTTTAGTAATGATGGTTCAAATGGTTCAAATGGCTCTGAGCACTATGCTGCTTAACTTCTGAGGTCATCAGTTGCCTAGAACTTAGAACTAATTAATCCTAAGTAACCTAAGGACATCACACACATCCATGCCCGAGGCAGGATTCGAACCTGCGACCGTAGCGGTCGCTCGGTTCCAGACTGTAGCGCCTAGAACCGCATGGCCACTCCGGCCGGCTTTACTATTGATAGTAAAACCTGTGTAACATATAGACCTGCCATTCCAGCAGTAGCCTATCTGCTTCTCTCCCCAGTTCATTTGTCGCCAGTAACTCTGTGTTGTGTTGCTTATTCCTGAAAAACAATTTGAATGTACGTCTACTTTGATCATCTGCTTCTTTTACTTTTTAATTTCATTTTGAGGTTTTCAGAGTATGTAAGTTTATACCATGCTTAGTGATATACCAATAGTTAGCTAGTTAGTTAATGTTCCCTGTATCATTTGCACGATACATCGTAATATGTGGAACGAGACATTTTATATTAACGTCAATTATTTTTGTAATTATGCCTCCATGCTGATCTTTTTTTTCTTTTTTTGACGGACATGTTAGTAATTCCTACCCAGCAACACCACACATTACAATGAAAGTCTTGCGTAGAATAGGCGGAGGAGAAACGTTTTCAGCTTATTTTCAAATTTTCCTTTGTTGTCTTGCAGGCATTTTACACCATTGGGTAAGTGATCAAAACTATTGGTTGTGCATCGTGAACCTCTGTCTATGCTACAGACAACCGTAATGCGGTGCAATGAACGTCACTTTTTCTTCTCTATTGCAGTTCAGTAGTGTAATTATGTACATTACCTTCCCAGCTGAAGCGCAGTGGACTGCTTACAACAAACTTCACAGGGGGATAACTATGCTGTGAAGCGGATAGATTGCTGCTCACACGCCGAGAAACAGGCAGACATAACGAAAAGAATGTTCGCATAAGTTGTCGGCCAAAGCCTTAATCAGAAAGCAAGCAAAGCGCGAACACGCGCATGCACGCGCGTGCGCGCGCACACACACACAAACACACACACATACACAACCACACGATCACACGCACAAAACTAACACAGTTACGTCCACTGTCCCTGGCTCTTCTATCCAGAATCATTTTTAAAGAGGGAGAAAATGTGAGCAATGAATAATTACCGGTTGGCGGAATTTAGGGCATGAGGTGCTGCACCAATAATCAGCGGGACGATGTATCCACGTGTTGTGCGCGGACGCGACCGTCGATGCAGTGTGTCTCGGCTGTCGTTGCGCTTGCGGTTTAGAAGACAACGAAAAACACAGAAAGGAATATAAGTAAACACCACAACCATAATTCATGTGGAGAAAAGAAACTATTGCTCGAACGGCTCCACTTACGAATGAAATATGATTCCTTCAAACTTTGGACTACGATCGGCTCGATTAGTAACCACGTAACCGATGCAAGATGGCATTTTTGGCGAAACAACTGTATCTCCACACCATCAAAGCACCAAATTCTGTTCGGAATACGACCACAAAAGTCGATGGATATCTCTTAGGTGGAAACTGGGCAAGAACACGTGAGAGTCACGTCACGTGAATGAATGACCACGGTGAATCCTGGAGGTAAAAAGGCGGGGAACCTAACGTTTTGGACTATGTAAGATGGTGGATGTTAGCTTTAAGTTTGTAACGTAATGACATCTCTTTTCTTACCTCCATGGTTATGCGTGTATTTTATATCGCTGGTAACAAATGAAGAGAGTGATCTTCAACTATCATATAATTATATTTGTACTATTCCCCTATCTGGACTCTCACAGGTCGGACGTAAATTACGTTTTCTCTGTTGGGTGGCAAATATTCACGTAGTTTATTATACGTAGCGGTGTTAATCAAGTAAAATGCGAGGCCTTGAAGGCGAATTGTTCGAGGAAGAAACGACCGACCAGTATTCGTCTTCTCTGGTTATGTCTTCGTTAAACCGAGAGAGAACCACACTGAGATTAATTTGCCACTAATTTCCATTACCTTAAATGATTTCCTGCGTAAGAATTGTTCTCGATTAATACACCCTCCCCCATTAAATTGTAGTGATGGTGGTCGTTGTAAGGTAGCTAAATATGACAACTTCAGATCGATTAACTTGTTTGCACCTCCCTAAAAAGAGAAATTTACGCTAGCGTCATCGGGATGTGAATCGTTGGCGCTGTTTTTGAATCTTGCAAAGTTATTCAGGTTGTAATAAGAACGTACAGCATAACTGCAGAACACATTCCTCACACGACGAGGAAATTATGTTATATGGACATGGTTCTGAAAAAGCTTTGTTTCTATATCAAAACTCATTTTCTCCAACTCACTAATCTGGGGAAACCCTCACGAACAGAACGTACCAGCGTACCACACTCTTCGTCACGGAAGATGTTCTATATACTTTCCGTGAGCATTGACACATGCATCAACCCGCATAGTGAATCTCACATGCACTGATGTACCCCTGGAGTACTGCGTATGGTTTCGCAGCCTTCCATAATAAGGGGATGCAGACTCTGAACAGGTTGTACTGGGGTCCATACACAAGAGGTTTCAGATGACCCCACAGATAGAGACTTCTTATGTAATAGAACCCTGTACGTTGTCCTCGATGGTGAGTGTTCATCGGAGGTGAGGGTATCATCTGTCCAGGGCAGTGTGGTAGGTCCGCTGTTGTTTTCTATCTACATAAATGATCTTTTGGATAGGGTGGATATCAATGTGTGGCTGTTTGCTGATGATGCTGTGGTGTACGGGAAGGTGTCGTCGTTGAGTGACTGTAGGAGGATACAAGATGACTTGGACAGGATTTGTGATTGGTGTAAAGAATGGCAGCTAACCCTAAATATAGATTAATGTAAATTAATGCAGATGAATAGGTAAAAGAATCCTGGGATGTTTGAATACTCCATTAGTAGTGTAGCGCTTGACACAGTCACGTCGCTTAAATATTTGGGCGTAACATTGCAGAGCGATATAAAGTGGGACAAGCATGTAATGGCAGTTGTGGGGAAGGCGGATAGTCGTCTTCGGTTCATTGGTAGAATTTTGGGAAGATGTGGTTCATCTGTAAAGGAGACTGCTTATAAAACACTAATGCGACTAATTCTTGAGTACTGCTCGAGCGTTTGGGATCCCTATCAGGTCGGATTGAGGGAGGACATAGAAGCAAATCAGAGGCGGGCTGCTAGATTTGTTACTGGTAGGTTTGATCATCACGCGAGTGTTACGGAAATGCTTCAGGAACTCGGGTGGGAGTCTCTGGAGGAAAGGAGGCGTTCTTTTCGTGAATCGCTACTGAGGAAATTTAGAGAACCAGCATTTGAGGCTGACTGCAGTACAATTTTACTGCCGCCAACTTATATTTCGCGGAAAGACCACAAAGATAAGTGAGATTAGGCCTCGTACAGAGGCATATAAGCAGTCATTTTTCCCTCGTTCTGTTTGAGAGTGGAACGGGGAGAGAAGATGCTAGTTGTGGTACGAGGTACCCTCCGCCACGCACCGTATGGTGGATTGCGGAGTATGTATGTAGATGTAGATGTAGATCCAGTATGCCTAGCATCGGAGAGTGAGGATTCCAGGCAACCAGCCCATCTGTAACTATCCAAATCTGTTATTTAGAAGTTGACGGGCATTTTCACTAAAATCGTGCTTGAAGTACATGTTTTGTCGCAGATCTAAAGACATATCTGCTCTCAGATCACGTAGCACATTCTCTATGAAATTATGATAACTTGGTCCGTCTGTTGAACGTGGGTGGAAGAAAATGAGGCTCTACCAAACAATCACCAACAATGCCGACCCAAACATTGTCAGAAAATCTTTGCTGATGACTTACCTCAACAGTAGCGTGGGGACTGACGTCTGTCCATACGTGCTGCTTTTGGAAACTTTCAATCGGATCTCGTTGAAACGACATGTCATCTGTGAACAGCACAGTTTCAATCAAACAAGGGTTAGCGCTTTGTTGAATAAACGATTCGCAGAAGAGTGCCCCTGCAGAAATAGCAGCTGCTGATACTGTCTGCACACGCTGTAAATGGCATAGGTACAGCTGGTCCTCGTGCAATACTCGCCAGACAGTCAAGTGGACAACATCCAGTGTTGCAGCTACAAGCCTCGTACTGACACTGGGGTCGCCGTCAACAGCATGGGGAACTGCCGCCTCCCGCTGCGGTGTCCTCCGCCTTCTACGCCTCCGCCGGTCGCAAGTATCATGCTTAAACGCCCCTCGTTGCCTAAGTCGACGACCAATGGCTGCAGACGTTTTCTGTCTTCGTCGTGGAAACTTCTGCCAATGCAAAAGTTGAGCGCGATCGCCATAACCGTCAGCTGATCCATAAATTAAATGGGCATCTGCCATCTCTGTATTTGTGTACACTGCCTTTCCACGAGCCGATCTGCGATTAACTCTACGTAATAACCCGTGTGCCTGCAAAGGTCGTATCGATCGCTGCAACAGTTGATGTTACCTGTAAACAACCAATGACATACGTCGCATGGCAAAGGGAGATGTGCAACAAAACACTGGGGGTGTACAACGGAACCAGAAGTCACCAAGAGTGCGTGTTCCCCATGATTCTAAAGTTCTGGTCTTGTGTGTGTCCCAAGTTCAATGAATTCGAGAAAATGAGTTGTAACATGAAAACTAATTGTTCCCGACCCATGTTCATGTAACCTAATTTCTTCATTTACCTGTAAGGAATGTGTCCTACAATTTCTGTCGTACATTTTTGTTACAAACTGTATATTGAAACTTCCTGGCAGATTAAAACTGTGTGCCGGACCGCGACTCGAACTCGGGACCTTTGCCTTTCGCGGGTAAGTGCTCTACCAACTGAGCTACCCCAGCACGACGCACGCCCCGTCCTCACAGCTTTACTTCTGCCAGTACCTCGTCTCCTACCTTCCAAACTTTACAGAAGCTCTGCTGCGAACCTTGCAGAACTAGTACTCCTGAAAGAAAGGATATTGCGGAGACATGGCTTAGCCACAGCCTGGGGGAGGTTTCCAGAATGAGATTTTCACTCTGCAGCGGAGTGTGCGCTGATATGAAATCTCATTCAGGAAACATCCCCTAGGCTGTGGCTAAGCCATGTCTCCGCAATATCCTTTCTTTCAGGAGTACTAGTTCTGCAAGGTTCGCAGCAGAGCTTCTGTAAAGTTTGGAAAGTAGGAGACGAGGTACTGGCAGAAGTAAAGCTGTGAGGACGGGACATGAGTCGTGCTTCGGTAGCTCAGATGATACAGCACTTACCGGCGAAAGGCAAAGGTCCCGAGTTCGAGCCTCGGTCCGGCACACAGTTTTAATCTCCCAGAAAGTTTCATATCAGCGCACACTCCGCTGCAGAGTAAAATCTCATTCTGGATACCTGTATATTGTTCGCGATGTTCTGTAATTTAGCTTATTGAGAAAATGTTCTGCAAATATCTCAACAGACGAGAAAAGCATGTTTCACCACTATAAGTAAATGACTGAAACTGCCATCCATGCCACCCATTATCTAACGGTTTCCTGGGATAGCAAAATATTGATTTTCGGTATTTCATATAATAACTGTCAATTTAAAATTTTAAAACACTGCCATAATCTATTCATTAACAGGTAAGAAATAAACGAACAAACACCCTTCAGAACTGGACTTGAAGGCCCAACGAGACCGACCGACCGCCATGTCATCCTCAGATCACAGGCATCACCTGATGCGGATACAGAGGGGCTTGTGGTCAGCACACAGCTCTCCCAGCCGTTGTCAGTTTTCGTGACCAGTACCACTACTCCTCACCAAGTAGCTCCTCTATTGGCCTCAAAAGAGCTGGTTGCACCCCACTTGCCGACAGCACTCTGCAGACGTGGGCGGTGGCCCATCCAAGTGTTAGCCAAGCCCGACAGCGCTTAACTTCGGTGATCTGACAGGAACTGGTGTTACCAATGTGGCAACTCCGATGACATCATTAACAAGTATAAACTTGCGTTAGAGGCTTAACACAATAAATCAAACATAAAAAGATAGAAACTGAGTATACCTTAGCTGATCAAAAGTATCCAAAACGACAGTGTAATGCTGAATGGACCAGGAGATGTCGCAGAAGGCGGACTCTTCAGTATAAGAAGAGGCGACGACTCTTGTGCTGTCACTAGAGAAGCAGAATAGCAGAAAAGATTCGGTCAGGAGAGCTCAATAATTTCGCACATGTGGTAGTCATTGGAAGTCACTTGTGTAGCAAACTGATTAGGGATATTTCAGCCCTTCCAAAGCTGTCTGACTTATGGTGATGCGATCGTGAGTTGTTAACACAAAGGCACCAGCACAGCTAAAGCAATACCAGGCGGGCCTAATGTGCTAATAGACAGGACCACGAAGCATTGCGAAGAATTTTTGCTGAAAATTGCATGGAATAAATGTGGGGAATCACTCGTGAGATCCAAAGTTCCACCAGCAGTCCAGCTAGGACAATGAGTGTGCGGAGAACGTTAGAAACACAGGGGTACAGTGGTGGAGCAGCTTCTCATAAAGCACAAACTTTCATAGCTAGTGTTAGGCTATGGTGAGGTGGTGTAAAGAGTAGCGCCTCTGAAGAGTGGATTATTGCAAGCAAGCGATTTGTAGTGATAAATCGCACTATTCCCAGTGGCAACCTGATCCCTAGAATGTGGATTTGGTGAATGCCTGGATAACGCTACCCACAATTATGTGTGATGAGGGAAGGATGAAGGAAGAGGTGCCATGATATGGCGACGTTCTTTGTGGCTGTGTTCCTATCATTGCACTTAGGAAAACGCTAAATGTGAAGGTATGTGAATAAGTTTTACAGCATTGTGTACAGCGTACAGCAGAGGAACCGTTAGGAAAAATTGATAGTTTATCAGCACGACAATGCACACAAGAAGACAAATCGGGAGTCGATGCACACACACACACACACACACACAGCCGACTCATTAACGATCGGCGAGCCAAAACGCGTTGTCCGGTAGGACGACCGACCGACGGTCCAGCCAGACCGTGGCCCGGCTCAAGTGATGCGTGGCGGCAATGGTCGGGCGAACCACGTCGACGCAGATCTCACTGCTGCTCCAACCCGACTGCACCAGTGCCGTATTGCAACTCCCCGACTGGCGGGTCCTGGCTGCGCTCCAGACGCGTTCCAACTGACCGGCAGATCCGAACTCGCAACCCGAACTCGTTACGACAGACAACGACCGGGAAGTAGTAGCAGTCGAGCAAAGATACTACGAGAGGGGATATACCTACACGCGCTGATAGCGCCGCTTACGGTCAGGCAAAACGGCAACTGACAGTACTAATTTAAATTAACGTAGTGAGGTGGAAGTACGCTAAAAACAGGGTGTAAAATACATGATGGCGGGGACGCGAATGGCGCACGGCTCATAGGTTGTGTTCCTTTTACAAGGTGCATTCAAGTTCTAAGGCCTCCGATTTTTTTTCTCCAGACTGGAAAGAGATGGAAACATGTACATTGTTTTAAAATGAGGCCGCGTTCATTGTCAATACGTCCCAGAGATGGCAGCACCGTACAGCAGATGGAATTTTACCGCCACCGGCGAGAATGAGAACTGTTTTAAATACTTAAAATGGCGACGTTTTCCTTACTTGAAGAGCGTGCAATCATTCGTTTTCTGAATTTGCGTGGTGTGAAACCAACTGAAATTCATCGACAGTTGAAGGAGACATGTGGTGATGGAGTTATGGATGTGTCGAAAGTGCGTTCGTGGGTGCGACAGTTTAATGAAGGCAGAATATTGTGTCAACAAACCGAAACAACCTTGGGCTCTCACAAGCCGGTCTGACGACATGATCGAGAAAGTGGAGAGAATTGTTTTGGGGGATCGCCAAATGACTGTTGAACAGATCGCCTCCAGAGTTGGCATTTCTGTGGGTTCTGTGCACACAATCCCGCATGACGACCTGAAAATGTGAGAAGTGTCATCCAGGTCGGTGCCACGAATGCTGACAGACGACCACATGGCTGACCGTGTGGCATGTTGCCAAGCAATGTTGATGCGCAACAGCAGCACGAATGGGACTTTCTTTTCGTCGGTTGTGACAATGAATGAGACGTGGATGCCATTTTTCAATCCAGAAACAAAGCGCCAGTCAGCTCAATGGAAGCACACAGATTCACCGCCACCAAAAAAATTTCGGGTAACCGCCAGTGCTGAAAAAATGATGGTGTCCACGTTCTGGGTCAGCGAGGGAGTAATCCTTACCCATTGCGTTCCAAAGGGCACTACGGTAACAGTTGCATCCTACGAAAATTTTAAGAACAAATTCCTTCCTGTACTGCAACAAAAAAGTCCGGGAAGGGCTCCGCGTGTGCTGTTTCACCGAGACAACGCACCTGCACATCGAGCTAACGTTACACAACAGTTTCTTCGTGATAACAACTTTGAAGTGATTCCTCATGCTCCCTACTCACCTGACCTGGCTCCTAGTGACTTTTGGCTTTTTCCAACAATGAAAGACACTCTCCGTGGCCGCACATTCACCAGCCGTGCTGCTATTGCCTCAGCGATTTTCCAGTGGTCAAAACAGACTCCTAAAGAAGCCTTCGCCGCTGCCATGGAATCATGGCGTCAGCATTGTGAAAAATGTGTACGTCTGCAGGGCGATTACGTCGAGAAGTAACGCCAGTTTCATCGATTTCGGGTGAGTAGTTAATTAGAAAAAAAATCGGAGGCTTTAGAACTTGAATGCACCTCGTATTTCATATAAGAAAACATTAATTGCAGAAGGGCATTAACACAGTTTGCAGCATTCTGTACTGCATACGGTAGAGCAACAGTTGGGAGACGATGAGCGTATGAGCTTGACAATGCACCCAGTCATAGAGCAATGTCTGTGAGTGAACGGTTTGTGCACAATAATATCCCTGAGATGGACTAACCCGCCAGTTTTCCCCATTAAGATGCGGGCCTATGGGGTATCGTGTGCGACTGGATTCGTGATTTCCTGTCAGGAAGGTCGCAGTTCGTAGTGATAGACGGCAACTCATCGAGTAAAACTGAAGTGATATCGGGTGTTCCCCAGGGAAGCGTCTTGGGACCTCTGCTGTTCCTGATCTTTATAAATGACCTGGGTGACAATCTGAGCAGTTCTCTTAGGTTGTTCGCAGACGATGCTGTAATTTACCGTCTAGTAAGGTCATCCGAAGACAAGTATCAGTTGCAAAGCGATTTAGAAAAGATTGCTGTATGGTGTGGCAGGTGGCAGTTGACGCTAAATAACGAAAAGTGTGAGGTGATCCACATGGGTTCCAAAAGAAATCCGTTGGAATTCGATTACTCGATAAATAGTACAATTCTCAAGGCTGTCAATTCAACTAAGTACCTGGGTGTTAAAATTACGAACAACTTCAGTTGGAAAGACCACATAGACAATATTGTGGGGAAGGCGAGCCAAAGGTTGCGTTTCATTGGCCGGACACTTAGAAGATGCAACAAGTCCACTAAAGAGACAGCTTACACCACACTCGTTCGTCCTCTGTTAGAATATTGCTGCACGGTATGGGATCCTTACCAGGTCGGATTGACGGAGGACATCGAAAGGGTGCAAAACAGGGCAGCTCGTTTTGTATTATCACGTAATAGGGAAGAGAGTGTGGCAGATATGAAACGCGAGTTGGGATGGAAGTCATTAAAGCAAAGACGTTTTTCGTCGCGACGAGATCTATTTACGAAATTTCAGTCACCAACTTTCTCTTCCGAATGCGAAAATATTTTGTTGAGCCCAACCTACATAGGTAGGAATGATCATCAAAATAACAGAAAGGTTTAGGTGATCGTTTTTCCCGCGCGCTGTTCGCGAGTGGAATGCCAAGCACTCAAATGTGAATTGCAGAGTAATCATGTAGATGTGTAGATGTAGATCAAGTGTGTCAGGCTATGTAGTCGTAGTTACCCCTGTACCTAAGTGTGTCAGTGCATGTAGACTGCTCCGTGTGTAGTGACAACACATGTGGCGGCCACTGTGTAGTGTCAGAGAGGACAGAACAGCATCTCGCTGCCGGGGGACATCGCGACGCGCATGCGCGCTCGCTCGGAGAGCAGGCGCCGAGGCGGTCGTGGACGGCCCGCCGGGCTGTGGATAATCCTGGCGGCTGCCTGCGGCCGGTAATTGCTAATCACGTGACACGGCCGGCGGCGCCTCTGGTGGCAGCTGAGCTGACGGGCCGTGCAGCCAGCCAGGCAGGCAGGGGCCCGTGACGCGTCTCAGCTCGCTGGCTGTCCCGCGCTTCCCTCGTCTTCCCCCTCACCTGCTCAGCTGCCGACAGGCGGAGGCTTCATCCTCCAAACTACTTGACACAAACACGGGACAAGATACAACTCGTTATGGATGAACTGTGTGATGTGCACGAATGAACCGTGATCCCTTGCGTCGTCCGCCTTGGACTGTGATTTATAAACTGTTTACTACAACACTTATCTGACTCATAACCCTTTTCTTTCATTCCAAAAAAACGTTTTTTGCACTCCGTCTTCAGGCCACGAGTGGCCTACCGGGACCATCCGACCTCCGTGTCATCCTCAGTGGAGGATGAGGATAGGAGGGGCGTGGGGTCAGCACACCGCTCTCCCGGTCGTTATGATGGTTTTCTTTGACCGGAGCAGCTACTATTCGGTCGAGTAGCTCCTCAATTGGCATCACGACGCTGAGTGCACCCCGAAAAATGGCAACAGCGCATGGCGGCCTGGATGGTCACCCATCCAAGTGCCGAAGACGCCCGACAGCGCTTAACTTCGGTGATCTCACGGGAACCGGTGTATCCACTGCGGCAAGGCCACCAAAAAACGTCTGCAGAACTTAATGCCTCATTTTCAACTGCTTCAGAGGATTACATTACAATTTATTTTGCAACGTTAGGTGGCTTTCTTGTTTGGTGAATAGTGAAGGGCAATCCCACTTTCATTTCCAGATGAGCTGGAGACTCGAAATTTTCGGTATAGCTCCGAACTAAATGACAGCGCAATGTTAATTCGTTTTCTTGTCTGGTATGGGTGTGGCGTCCGTTGTTTACCACTGCCGTTTCCTCTTTTTTCTGTTTCAGTCACGAAAAGATCGCGGGATAAATGCTAGCTCTTAAACTTTCGTGTGGGGTCGAACCTCTCCAATTTTTGCCCTCACGATCCTTTTGCGAAATAAACATAGGGCGAAGTAATACAACGGTCGTGTCAGCTGAAGTGAAACTGAAATAAACCTGAGATTTACCACATGTCTCTGGCGCAATCTCATCAAAATTTTCGAAATCGATAAAAATGTTTCACAGAGGCAAGACTAAGAAGCAGAGAATAATTATTTGAATAAATGTGAATTTTTAATGTACCACATTCTTAAACTCGACTAAGAAGTTTTCAAATTCTTAATACCCATGAAAATAGTTCGAAGATTATATAGAAAAACCTCAAGCATATGCACTACATAACTGATGCATGAACATTTTACCTCCTAACTATTATCTATTTCATGTCACTCATGTTTTTCCTTTCAAATCATACAAGTACATTCATAGCGATTAAAAATGCACTCTCACAAATTTGCAGCACTATATAAATAGGACTGGGAATCCAATATGGGCTAGGAGAAATTAATTTACACTTTAAAGCCTTATTTGTAAACGTAGTATATTGTAAATCCATTTTTATTGAAATAATATTTCTGTGTCTGGATAGTCCTTGATTTTATCCTTCGTTTCACTATAAATATGTTATAACGTGCCATATTTTATCATCAAAGTGGCGCTTCTAACGTTAAAAAAGTGTAGGCGAGCGATTTTTCCGCCTGAAAAGTAATATGACGGGAGTCGAAATTGTTGTAAACTGCACACGAGTGGGCCCAGGGCTCAGTTCGCGCCACAGCTGGTCTGTCTAGGTGACCGGTACGGGCGAGTCCAGGTACAGAGACGAGCAGCATCGCCGGAAATGAGCAAATCCAAAATTTGGGAATCTGGATGGCTGTAGCTTGCGTGACCTTGGTGTAACAGATGCTTCACGAAATGCTGCAGTGCCAGACAAGCTGAAAGCTGGCTTCTTATAGCTCTTCAGGGATCTGTAATAATTCAGACAAGTATTAAAGCAGATCTCAATATATCAGCAATCTCAGAGAAATGTGGCACATCCAGTGACAAAAGAATATTTTCAATATCTTTAAAACTACAGACGCTAATATTTCACAGTAAATAAACATTTTCACCTCTGAATTAAAAACTTTTTAACGCTTCATGCGATTTCAACAAACGATATCTCAGATAACAGCATTGTATGATAACCATCATACCTGTAAGACATTCATCTTTGTCTTTTTATTACTTAAACACTTGTCAGAACATCATATCCCCCACAGTTGCAGAGCAACTGAATACAGCATGAACACCTTGTATTTTTTCATACTTGCGTGTTTAGTTTCTGCAGATTGGAAAACTGCAGTTATCTGCCCCATATTTAAGAAACATAATCCACTTTTTTGTGATAACTACAGAGGAATTGCCTTACTGGATGTCGCCTATAAAATCTTATCGAGCTGCCTATTAAACAGGCTGATACCAATAACAGAAGAACTGATTGGGGACTACCAATGCGGTTTCCGCAGAAATAGATCCACATTAGATCACTTATTTACCCTAAGACAAGTAACTGAGAAGGCATGGGAATTCAATGTAGATGTCCACATATTATTCGTAGATTTCAAAAAGGCCTATAATAGCATACACCGACAGGCACTCCTAAATATAATGAAGGAATTTAAAATACCTTCAAAATTAATCAGATTAGTTAAAATGTGTATAGATGAAACTTTATGTCGCATAAAGACACCGGTAGGAGGAACTGAAGATTTTAAGGTGTACACTGGACTGAGACAAGGGGATGCCATTTCACCTCTTTTATTTAACCTTGTCCTAGAGAAGATCGTTAGAGAGTTTTCTAAAACCACTACACAAGGGATCCAGCTACAGGGTGTGAACGTTACAAGACTTGCCTATGCAGATGATGTAACACTAATAAGTAGTTCCAAAAGAGAGTTAATCAGAATGATGCAAAATTACTACAAAATTGCTGAGAAAACAGGATCACATTTTAATGAAGAAAAGATAGAATACCTGCCCATAAGTAAGAAAATCAGAAAAGATGCACGTCTAACTGTAGATGGATTCAATTTCAAGACTGTTGACCACTTCAAGTACCTAGGAAGCCTTTTTATTAATAACAATAGAACACATATAGAAATAGATGCCCGTTTATCAAAAGGAAACAGGACACTTTTTAGTTTCACCAAAATTCTAAGAAAAAGATCACTTAGCAGTAACTTCAATCGACCTGTGATGTTATATGGATGTGAAGCATTAATATTTAGAAATAAAGATGAAGAAAACCTGTTAATATTCGAAAGAAAAGTACTAAGGAAAATTTTTGGACCTGTATACGACGAAAATAACATGGAATGGAGAATAAGAAAAAATGAAGAATGAAGAGGGCTGCACAAACATCGTCACATCGTCGAAGTGCTCAAGAGGAGGCAGGCCATATAGCAAAAATGACGGAGAATACACTAGCTAGAGTGGCATTCAGCAGAACAATAGATGGAACGAGAGGAAGATGGAGACCCAGTATCAGGTGGAGGGAGGACACAACTAGGATGAACAGCAGCAGCAACTGGACAGGCAGAAGTGGAAGAGTCTCATGGAGCAGGCGTATGGTCGATAAGGCCCTTGCCACATGTAAAGCAAAGTAAAAGTAAGTATTTAGTTAGTAAATAGTTTAATATTTTGAAAGTAATTTTATTTAAATATTAATTACAATTAATAATACAAAATCATGGTAATGTAAGAAGCCACATACGTTAACTGACGCCACGTTTGTAAAACAGTGCCAAAAGACACTTCTGACAAGCACAACAAAGTAATTATTTAAACAATGTTTAATGACTACCTGTACCCATTTAACGTGTATACTCTTGTGCAAAACTACTAGCTTATTCATTTATGCACAAACCTATAATTATTATGAACAGTCTCAGTTTCACCGAATATTTGTAACATTTCTTTATTTAATTAGTGTTGTAATACCTTAGTTTAGTCCTGGAAGTGGACAAGTTGAGACAGATCAAGTCTGCAGGGTGTAAGAACGATGTAATTTTGGTGGGAAACGGCCAACGGCCAATGTGTAAGATGGCAGAATAAATGAAGATCAATTTCGCACCTTACATAAGAGTTTTATACATCGAATGGGAAGGAGAATGTGACACCTAACTCACTTTGGCGGTAATGAGCAGATTTGTCTATAAGTGTGTAGTGCAAAAGCACACTCAATCGACGGTATTAACACACCGTTCCTATATAATGCATGTCAATGAGCAGAAGGTGAAACAAGCAGCGAGAGGAAACGTTGGTATAGAAGCCAGCGTGGGCAGAGGCAGAGGCTGCACCACGGGATGCACCACGAAAAACTCTTAGGGGACGTCACATGGTGGGAGTCGGCGACCGGACAAGTGACGCATACTACAGAGCAAGTAGTTGGCCACCAGAAAGAGACTTTAGAAAACTGCATTTTGGAATTCCAAATGGATACGAACAAAACCAGTGACGCAGTTGATCACGTGAACAGCAAATGGTATACACGTGAGCAGGCACGAAACGTCCGATTAGCAGAAACGAACTAGGTAAGAGTAAAGTGCCGAGATTTCGACGCAGTTAAACGGTAGGTCCCTAGCGATTGGCAGAGAGAGTTTCCACGAAGTAAGAGGAACGCTCCTATTGGTCGAAAAAAGCCATGACATGGAAAATGAAAGAATCCAGGTGGGGAAAGAGTTGGGCTACGAGAAAGACAAGAGCGAAATTTTCGTGGACTCTTCTCTGAACTGACGTCAAGTGCAGAATGGGGCGCCTAACGCTCTGTACGATGCAGAGGAGAAATCTGTGGGAACACTGCGTTCACAGCAGCTGACATTCAGCTAGATGTTAGCTGAAGATTAGATTGGTACTTGTTCCATAGATCATGAATAGGACACTTCGTAATGATGTGGAACGTGTCAGGTTAACAAAAGGTGTCTATACAAGATATTACACTACGCAAAATGTTACATGATACTTAATATTTTCCTTTTTTTTTCTTTTTCTTTGGTGGGGGTTGGGGAAATTACCCACTCACTATATCCAAAAATTCATCTAATGAGTAGAAGGAGTTGCCATTAAGAAATTCTTTTAATTTCCTTTTAAATGCTATATGGCTATCTATCAGACTTTTGATGCTATTAGGTAAGTGACCAAAGACTTTTGTGGCAGCATAATTTACCCCCTTCTGACCCAAAGTTAGATTTAACCTTGAGTAGTGAAGATCATCCTTTCTGCTAGTGTTGTAGCCATGTACACTTCTATTACTTTTGAATTCGTTCGGATTGTTAATAACAAATTTCATAAGTGAATATTTATATTGTGAGGCTACAGTGAAGATTTCTAGCTCTTTAAATAAGTGTCTGCAGGATGATCTTGGATGTGCTTCAGCAATTATTCTGATTACACGCTTTTGTGCAATGAACACTCTTTTACTCAATGATGAGTTACCCCAGAATATGATGCCATACGAAAGCAGAGAATGAAAATAGGCGTGGAAAGCTAGTTTACTGAGATGTATATCGCCAAAATTTGCAATGACCCTAATAGCATAAATAGCTGAACTCAAACCTTTCACCAGATCTTCAGTGTATTTTTTTTTCCTTTTCTACCTTAGCTACCGATTTCTGATCGAAGTCTATATTCATTAATGGTGTCATCCCATTTACTATGTGGAACTGTATGTACTGTGTCAAAGTTTAATGAAAGCCAATTTGCAGAGAACCACTTAATGATTTTCTGAAAAACATCATTTACAGTTTTACCAGTTAATTCTTGTCTGCTGGGTGTGATAGCTATACTTGTATCATCGGCAAAAAGTACCAGCTTTGCATCTTAGTGAATATTGAATGGCAAGTCATTAATATATACACTCCTGGAAATGGAAAAAAGAACACATTGACACCGGTGTGTCAGACCCACCATACTTGCTCCGGACACTGCGAGAGGGCTGTACAAGCAATGATCACACGCACGGCACAGCGGACACACCAGGAACCGCGGTGTTGGCCGTCGAATGGCGCTAGCTGCGCGGCATTTGTGCACCGCCGCCGTCAGTGTCAGCCAGTTTGCCGTGGCATACGGAGCTCCATCGCAGTCTTTAACACTGGTAGCATGCCGCGACAGCGTGGACGTGAACCGTATGTGCAGTTGACGGACTTTGAGCGAGGGCGTATAGTGGGCATGCGGGAGGCCGGGTGGACGTACCGCCGAATTGCTCAACACGTGGGGCGTGAGGTCTCCACAGTACATCGATGTTGTCGCCAGTGGTCGGCGGAAGGTGCACGTGCCCGTCGACCTGGGACCGGACCGCAGCGACGCACGGATGCACGCCAAGACCGTAGGATCCTACGCAGTGCCGTAGGGGACCGCACCGCCACTTCCCAGCAAATTAGGGACACTGTTGCTCCTGGGGTATCGGCGAGGACCATTCGCAACCGTCTCCATGAAGCTGGGCTACGGTCCCGCACACCGTTAGGCCGTCTTCCGCTCACGTCCCAACATCGTGCAGCCCGCCTCCAGTGGTGTCGCGACAGGCGTGAATGGAGGGACGAATGGAGACGTGTCGTCTTCAGCGATGAGAGTCGCTTCTGCCTTGGTGCCAATGATGGTCGTATGCGTGTTTGGCGCCGTGCAGGTGAGCGCCACAATCAGGACTGCATACGACCGAGGCACACAGGGCCAACACCCGGCATCATGGTGTGGGGAGCGATCTCCTACACTGGCCGTACACCACTGGTGATCGTCGAGGGGACACTAAATAGTGCACGGTACAACCAAACCGTCATCGAACCCATCGTTCTACCATTCCTAGACCGGCAAGGGAACTTGCTGTTCCAACAGGACAATGCACGTCCGCATGTATCCCGTGCCACCCAACGTGCTCTAGAAGGTGTAAGTCAACTACCCTGGCCAGCAAGATCTCCGGATCTGTCCCCCATTGAGCATGTTTGGGACTGGATGAAGCGTCGTCTCACGCGGTCTGCACGTCCAGCACGAACGCTGGTCCAACTGAGGCGCCAGGTGGAAATGGCATGGCAAGCCGTTCCACAGGACTACATCCAGCTGCGAAAGCTGGATATACACTGTACTAGTGCCGACATTGTGCATGCTCTGTTGCCTGTGTCTATGTGCCTGTGGTTCTGTCAGTGTGATCATGTGATGTATCTGACCCCAGGAATGTGTCAATAAAGTTTCCCCTTCCTGGGTCAATGAATTCACGGTGTTCTTATTTCAATTTCCAGGAGTGTATATTAAGAATAGCAGAGGACCCAAGACCGAACCTTGCAGCACCCCAGTCTACATTGTTCCACAGTTTGAGAAATGACCAGTTTGTTGCATATTATGTGAACTGCTTATTTCAATTTTCTGCACTCTTCCAGTTCGGTATGATTTAAACCATTTGAGCGCTGTCCCATTCATACCACAGTACTTGAGCTTATATATTCCATGATTTACTCAATCAAAAGCCTTTGAGAGATCACAAAAAATCCCAACGGGTGACTTCCGGTTGCTCAGAGCATTTAATATTTCATTAGTGAAAGTATATATAACATTTTCCGTTGAAACACTTTCTGGAAACCAAACTGACATTTTGTTAAAACTTTATTTTTACAAAGGTTGAGCTCCAACTGTGGAGAAACGAACCAGCCAGTTGATTAATTGTCCTTGTGAGGACTGAGAGGCCATTTTAATCTGCACGCTGCTCTAGTCATGTGGTTGCATATCGCCATATTCCGAGACTAGGGGTGAGTACGTGTTTTCTTGCTTAACGAGAAACATAGGGAGAGTTTCTGCTGGAAAAGTCAGCTGAGGCTTAATTAGTTTTTATAGGAATTTCAGAGGACTAGAGCAGCCATGCAGCTCATCGCAGCTAAGGTAAATACCATGGGGAGAGGCATAAACTTGCTGGTTCACCAGCTTGCGTCCACTGTAAACTCGAGCGACCTTGGGTAATCTTTTGCTCAACTTGTCAAAAAACTAACCATCCTCTGTAGACTTGATTGTCATCCTAAACAGTACTGAACTGTGAACCGGATTGGATGATTTATCATAGTACTAGCCAACATCATGACGTAGTAGTAAGAATAATTTTGTAAAGAAACTTCTAGTTAAAATTTACCATCGTGGCACTTAGGATTATTTCACTTTCTGAGGACGAGATGCGTTCGTTTGACAACTGTTGTAACGCTGTCACATTGTTCACTGTGTAAAGGCATGTGTTTCTGTGATAAGATTGCAACATTAAACCAAAGTTATTTACAGCTTACACAGTTGTTGTTCTGACCTCCAAACCTTACAGAAAGGCGACCCTGCCAGGATGGCAATTGGTCTGCGTGGATGCCAGTTAGTCAAATTAGAAAGGGAAAACTAAAATTTTTGAATTGACAAAAGTTTTTGTTTTGTTTTGTGGTTTTTGTGATGAGGTTACCCAATGTATGTGTATGTATAGTGGTCAGAATACAGTAAATGTGTGATCCAGACTGTAGAAAAGTTTATTAATAAATAAGACACTGTTTATCAGTAAACTCTTCGGGGCTAAGTTGCCGTGGTCGATCTGTAGAACTTCTTCTCCCTGACGTTTCGTTCTCAACTACGGAGAACATCTTCCGAGGTGAGTCGACGACTGGCTGCTAGGAGCTGGGCCGCCGCTTATATAGAGATCGTAGGAGGCGCCACCACACGTCACGTGGCGTCGATGTGCAGCTATCTCTGGCTATCGTCTGTTCTCTCGACTGCAGGCAATCGATTGTCACGTGATTGATGCAACGTCGACCGCCATATCTTATCCAATTTTAATCCTTCTTCTTTACGATTAAAATTGTATTGATGTTTGTGGATTTCAATTGCTTCTCTATACATACGTGTATAATAGTGCGACGTCCTCGCTAGCACGCTTGTTTCACCAAATTTTATTTCGTGATCTCCATCCTTAAAAACATGTTCCGCTACTGCCGATTTGTCGATATGTCCCAAGCGACAGTTTCTTTTGTGCTCCGCCAACCGTGTATTGATGCTTCTTTTTGTAGTTCCTATGTAAACCCTGCCGCAACTACACGGAATTTTATATACCCCTGGGGTGGCATAAAATTTGGTGAGACAAGCGTGCTAGCGAGGACGTCGCACTATTATACACGTATGTATAGAGAGGCAATTGAAATCCACAAACATCGATACAATTTTAATCGTAAAGAAGAAGGATTAAAATTGGATAAGATATGGCGGTCGACGTTGCATAAATCACGTGACAATCGATTGCCTGCAATCGAGAGAACAGACGATAGCCAGAGATAGCTGCACATCGACGCCACGTGACGTGTGGTGTCGCCCCCTACGATCTCTCTATATAAGCGGCGGCCCCAGCTCCTAGCAGCCAGTCGTCGACTCACCTCGGAAGATGTTCTCCGTAGTTGAGAACGAAACGTCAGGGAGAAGAAGTTCTACAGATCGACCACGGCAACTTAGCCCGGAAGAGTTTATTGATAAAGACGCCGGCCGTGAAAGCCTACATGGAATGAAGACACTGTTTATTTTTGTGTAAAAGCAGCTTGTGCATGACCTTGCTGGCGCGAGCAAAGTTATTCACGGCGTTGGTTTGAAAATCTACAAACAGTGAACGGCGTTGCTAATGGTGTGTAAATAGCCTGAGAAACTTTCTGTGATTTTTGGAAACGAGTAAGATCATGTAACTTGATGTTGACGAGAGCTCGGGCTCGTGCAATTCGTGAAAGACAGGTCTGTTAGACGATCTGAGATGGCGTAAGAACGGAGATTATCGCAGATAGGGCAAATTGATTATCTTGACAGGATAGAGCGTGATGTACAACAAGAAGTATCGAGTGCGAGTCATGGAACGGAACGTAGTGACAGTGCAGAGGGAATGGTGGTAGTTTTGAGGTTGGTGTCACAGTCTGAGGATTCACAAGAACAGACAAATGACGGAGCTAGTGGGTCAGAAGTAGAATCAGAGGACGGTCAACTTCCGTGCGTTGAACCAAATATTGTGATTCTAAATCATATGGGACAGTTCCCAACAGAAAGAATGTGTGCAAAATTTGTCCGCACTATGTACGAAAGTCGGTGAGACGCCACGTGAAACACGCAAACGGCAAAATTTACATTAAATAATGACACGTGACGATGGCGAGGAGTCAGATTGTGTGGTCGCAATATTGAAGCAACTCACTATGGTCGTAAAGCAGTCAAATGTTGGGTTAGCAGACATAAAACTTGAAACAAATGCAGGGTTAGCAGATTTGAAAACAGAGACAAATGCTGGCTTAAATAGTCTCAAATTTGAAACCTATGCTGGATTCGAAAAAGTCCACGAAGATCAGCAAAAACTGCGAACCGAAGTTAATGCACAGTTTACTGAAATCCGGAGAGGGGCGAGAGATTCGCGCGAGCTTATACAATCGTTAATTGCTGACCAGAAAAAGATGCGTTTTGACGTTGACCAGGTGCTGGATGCAGTGTCTAATGTTAATTAAAGAGTTGATAAGTTACCACGTAAGACGTTTGGTAAGGCGCAACAAATTGTGGAAGAGCTCACTGTCAGAAAACGTGTCACGCGGGCTGCATTAAAAGGATTCGGTACACTCATTGAAAACATCGTCTCGAAAAATCAGAAAAAGTATGAACAGCTTCGTACAGAACTGAAACAGTTTATCGAGCGCCATATAGAAAGCAGTAGTGAGGCAACTGAATAGGTTGTATCATCCCACGTAGTGATGGACAGAAATCCAGAAGTAACCAAGTCAGTTGTGTAATCTTCCGTAGCAGTGGCGGAAACACAAGAAAGTCATGAGATTCCAGCCGTATATTCGCAAGAGGTTGCGTCAATAATTACTGAAACGATACAGAAATAAATGGGAAGAGAACAGTTAAGACAGGTGAACGAAGCAGCTAATGTGCGGCCACAACAGACAATGGAGCGAGAAACGGTAAACGTGCGCATTCCAACAGAACAGCAGCCAACCCTCCGAAAGTACGAGAGTTGTTCTGACCTCCAAATCTTAGAAATGGAGCCGCAGACAATAGCGGAACACTACGAGAGTAAAAAGGTGACCGGGAATTTTCCGAATGAAGAGCTCAAGGGAGTGATCCTGGGCACTTTTACGTGAGTCTGGAAGGAGGCAGACCTGCTTGTGGCAACAAGTGGTATTACACTGTGAAGTTGTTTGACTCTGGGTGATGAACGGCCACTAACATGCTTTAACTTCTGAAGGGACATTACATTTAGATAGGTCTGGATGTGCTCCAGAGCAACATCTAACTTTTTCCAGTTATAAAGCGTGACACAGAATAACGGGAATGTTTGAAATGAGTAGTGGCAGCCATGGGCGGGTGGCAGCACTGCGAGTTCGTGACAGTTCGCGAGTAAATAGGTCGCCATTTGAGTAATAAAGGATCAGTGGAACGGACCACAGCGTGCGTTAGCCATAGAAATGTTTTATAAAAAGAATACTAGTTTAGTAGAAGGGTAGCGGGACATTCATCGTTTATGTAATTTAGGATGTGGTGATGCCGTTCCGTAGAAACATGCGATAAAATGTTGGATTAGTAAGTTTGAAGAGACTGGATCCATCCTCAAGAAGAAACCAACAGGGTGACGAAGATTTGTGCCTTCTCCAGCGAACAGTAATGTTGTACGCGAGTCTGTCTTATGGAGCCCACGGCGTTCAATTCGTAAGCAAGTAGCAGTGGTTGGAACGTCCCGGGAGAGTGTTCGCATAACTCTCCGTCTTGATTTAAAATTTCATCCGTACAAACTACAGATGGTGTAACAATTGAAGGACAGCGATTACCGGTTACGACTAGATTCTGTCAACAAATGATACCAAACATAAACAATGACGATGAATTTTTAAACAAGTTGTGGGTGTCAGATGAGGCACATTTTCATCTCACAGGCTATGTGAATAAATAGAACTACCGTTACTGGGCAGACACAAATTCTTATTGTAGGGAAGCAGCCTACTCACGCTGTAGTAAATTCACATCAGTTTCCGTTGTGTGCCAGCCAGTCTGCTGTAACTAGCTCTGACGTCATAAATGTTGCGCAATACCTTAAAAGTCAAGCAAATGAACTAAAACTTTTCTAGCATGTCAGGAATATTACTAAATTAATGTGTGTTAAATATTAGTTCGATAACTTCAGCCATTTCCGAGATTTGGACGTTTTTCTGGAAAAATCATTGGCGCAACAGAACAGAGCTAGAGACTTCAAAATTTATATTTAGATTCATCTTTCATAATGATTTAATAAAAACAGTACTTTGGATTTCACATATTAAGATTTTAGCGGAAATTCATGATTTTCTGGTTTTCGTCTCAAAACTGAAGGAAGCAAGATAGATTAAGTAGGCTAGTAAATAAGGCTAGGATGTTTAGATTTAAATAGGTTGGAGGTCCGCTATGATTATGAAAATGTGTAAAGTTTCTTTTTAATACCTATAAAATTATAGCGATAGCGGATCTCAACAGGGCCAGTTCAGAGCTCATCTAGTGCGTGCAGGGCAATTAAATTAATTCTCTCGCCTAAAGTATTTAACTTAGCCACGTCAAAATTTTATTATCAATACTTAGCTGCGTGCTGAATGCACGTTTAAATTAAGAGCTTCTTCGGCCATCAGCCAAAGAAGCTATAAATTATTATGTATCTTGAAGTGGTGCGTTACTAGCCCAGCGGCTAGTCGGGAGAGCGGATTTGATCAGGCGATCCCTCAGCCGTCCGCACCGCGGCTATATATATAAGAACACTGCGCGAGGAAAGGCCCCAGTTCTCTCCAGACGCTGAATGACACGCCATCTGTGTCGGTAGTCGCGTCGCATCAGCGTATCTGCTACAAACAGCCTCGGGTGCCGTATTAAGTTACTAGAGATATGCGGAACCATGAAAACATTTTATGTGAAGTGTTAATTCTGGAATGATTTTCATTATCTAGCTTCAGTTTGCGTTTTGTCGTATTTTCACGTGCCGTCGCGGGACAGTCATTCTACCAAATATTTAGCGTGGCGTTTGATGAAATATTTTCATCAAATTTTGGCGAGCATTCTTTTTAAGATTTGATTCGGACATTTATAGTTGCATCAGCGCATTAGACTCTGAACTGTTCTGTTAGTTAGGTTGTAGGGATACTTGTGGTTTTTATTAGTGAATTTCAGAATATACTCAACTATTTTGGAAAACCGTTTTTGATTAGAAATCCCGGACAATCTCCTAATTCCTCAGAGCTATAAGCTGCAGCTATAAGAACATTCTCAGGTAAAGTGGGCACTAGGATATCTATTTACTGGCTCCAAGTTTTATTAAATCACTTTCTGGGGGTCACGGAGTAAATAGAGAGCCAGTGTTGAGAACGGCAAAAGACAGCAATAACAACATTCTAAAAGCTAGAAACTGATTCAACACGCAAGCGTTTATCCAGCAATAGATTTACTATTATTACAAACTAAAAAAATCCGCCGCCCCACATATGGTGCATCGGCCGGGAAATGTTTCTACAGTCTACAAATTATTATTACAAACTCATCCGCCGCCCCACATATGGTGCATCGGCCGGGAAAACTCAACTAAGTGAAAGTGATTTTTAACTATTCGGATTCGTGAGTGAAATGCGACACGCAACTGAGAATAGAACAGTGAATGTGTTACGTGTGCATGTGGACGACGCAATTGGATTAACAACGCATCTGGATTGACGGAGCTGGCACTGAGTCTAGCGGTGCTGCCGGCATCGCGAGAAGCCAGTCTCGCTGTACCGCAATCGTCCCCTGGAGCAGCCGGCGCAGAGCCTGCAATTGCGGGCCACGCTAACACACAACAGCCGTCGGAGAGCCGTCTGCAGTTCAACGTGCCACGTCGCATCAGGAATCCTGGTACGCCGCGCCGGCAACGCCATACGTCGTGCAGAAGGAACTAAGTTAAGTGAAAAGCTGTTAAAAATTTTACTAACCTGCACTAAAAGACTGTTGGCGATGGAACCGCCAAAAGAAACTGAGGTTAAACTTAAATTAGAACCTATGTCTGTTGAGGGAACTGTAAATACAGACAACGGTTCGAGTGTAAATATGCATGAAAGTAGTAATGTTAAAGTGAAATATGAAGTGTTGTCTCCTGACAGTAGTGTGGGAAGGGGCAATGATTCCATAATAGAGACCCCTGTAGTAAAGCGGAAAGTAGAAATTGTAAATTTATTGGATGATAGTTTCTCTGATGAATTAAAAATGAAACAGTCATCAGAAATGGTAGAGTTTAAGAAGGAGAAGTTAGATATGACTAATCAATCAGAAGTTTCATGTAGTGGTGATGATTCTGGTATTGGAGCTAGTTTTTCGTCACCTGAGTGTGATAAAAAGCCAGCTCGTGAGCAACCCAAAGATGCTGGGGCTGTTGATCTAAATGTTATATTACAAGCAATAGCTGCCAGTAATGCACAAATGACAGCTGAATTAAAGTCTGAAATAAGTGAACAGGTCAAAAGCAGTAATGCTGAAATGTCAGCGAGTAATGCTAGAATGAATGCTGAATTAAAGTCTGAAATAAGTGAGGTCAAGAGCAGTAATGCTGAATTAAAGTATGAGATTATGGCCAGCCAAACTAATTTTAATAAACGATTGGAGGTAATGGACGATACCTTCAAGGCTGGTTGCAATAAGTTGAAAGAGGATCTAGACAGTTTGAATTGTAAAATTGATTACAATCATGAGGATATTAAGAAAAAGGTTGCTCAACAATTTTCTGAAATGTATAAGACAATAAAATCCGAAGTTGCTGAGGTTCGCAAAGACTTCCAAATGGAAGATGCGAAGCTGGAGCACAAGTTAACAGAGAAGATCGAGGCGGAATCTGAATTGTGCTCGGATAGATTTAAAGATGTTAATATTAAAGTCAACATATGTCAAGCAGAAGTAGAAGCCATCAAAACTGGCCCTACTCATATTGTACAAAGAGTAGATAATGTTGAAATGAAAGTAGAAAATATCAGTACTAACATTGCTAACATTGAGAGTAAAGTAGCTTCAGTAACTTCTGGTAATGGTAGTATACAACAAGTTGTAGCTGCTGCAAATGCCGCTTTTATCGGGTGTCGGCAGTTCTTGCGGTTTGATCCAGATAAAAATATCCACCCGCTAGATTTCTGGAACGATTTTGAAGATGTGATTCCACCAAATTGGTCTGAACGAGAGAAAATCTCGTTTATTAGAAGCCGTTTAGCAGGTGACGCCATGCGTTGGTCAGCTGATGTTGTGTTAAAGTGTAAAACATTAGCGGAATTTAAAACAGCTTTTATTAATGAGTATTGGTCTAGCAATAAGCAAAATGAAGTGTTGAGAGAATTTTGGAGTGGGAAACGCTTCAATGCAGGCAAGGAATCAATTAAAGAGTTTGCTAGGTCATGGATTTCACGTTTGTCACATTTGGCGGAAAAGCTAAAGCCAGAAATGATTATACTAGGTCTTGAAGCCAAACTGCCATGGTATTGGCAAACTAGAATTATATCAGCCCCTAGAGACAATCTGGATCGTTTCATTGAGTATTTGGAACGTGTAGAACGTGTTGCTGCCAATGAGGAGCAAGCACGTAATAACCGAAATGCCCATAACAATAGTAGTAATTTTAGGAACGAGCAAAATGGCAATGTAAACATCAGAACAGTAGGTGTTCACCATCCTAAGAGAGGTAGGAATTGGGGAAATAGTTATCAGAACCTACAATGGCGTCCAAGGGATAATAATTTTGTTCCAAACAGAAATATGCATGTAAACAACAGTACGGAAAGTAAGGCTATGCCAGCTAACTATAATGAAAATAAAGGAAACAGTAGTAGACCTAGGCAGGAAAACTAGTTCCCGTCTATGAGGACACTGGCGCTCACCAGGCGGTTACTTTTCCTAAGCCAGTAGTTAAGGGAAATGGTAAGACAGATCAGAATACTCAAACTGAACAGATGGATGAAATGTCGGTAGCACCTAAGGATACTACAGAAATATTAGATCACTCACAGTATTTGATAGATACAGTGTTAGAGACGCTTTCTAAGTGGGAAGAGAAAGAGAAGGCGAAGCAGGGTAACAGTAGGGATGAGCTACAAAATACTGAATTGTCAGGTGAAGAAGCAGAAGAAATTCATGCTTATATTTACGATGAGGATGATGTGCTCTTATCTAAAGTGCCTGTGCAGGATGTTGATAATGTACTAATAGATTTAGAACAGGAGATAAGTGGGAATGTAGAGGGTAGGCAGTTTGGGGTCGATGAACCCAGTAGCTGTGACCAGTTGTCACTTGAGAAGGAAACCGACGATAATGGTGAAAGTGGTTTAGCTGTAACTAATGTTATGCCCGGTCTGGAGGCGCAGAATCGCTCAGACTACAGTAATTTGGGTCATGTTCAGCAAACTAAATGTAATGAAGTCGTGCGGTGTTTCGATTTAAAATTAATAGACCGACTGGAAAAGGCAGCTGAAAATGTAATTCAGGAAACCCATACACCCTGTGACCTAAATGTAATGAAGACAGATGTCGATCACTTTAGTTGGAGACAAATCCAAAAGGAACTACTAGATGAATGTGAGGAACCACCTGTACAACCTAGAATAAGCCACCCTATAATAATAGTGAATATGTTGGGTATCAATGTACATTGTCTCTTAGACAGTGGAAGTGAGGTGAGTGCAATATCTCAGTCCTTCTTTGATGCATTACCTGGTAAAGATAAGCTTACAGTAATGAAGGTATCAGGACTGAGAATAATTGGTGCTACTGGCAAGGTGTCAAAAACGGTAAAGCAAGAAGCTTTACTACCCTTTAACATTAATGGTAATTTAATTGATCATCCATGTTTAATTGTAAACAATCTCAGTATTGAGGTTTTAATTGGCATAGATTTCTTGTCAAAATATCAGAGTGTTGTTGACTTTGAAAGAAGCCAGTTAAAAATGGTCTTGCCAATAATCGGAGTAATTACAGTCCCTTTTAGTGATAAACATGTAGTAACTGATCATGAAACTTGGGAGCTGCCTATACGAGTTCTGAAAAATAGGAGGTATTGGGACGAGGATGTTAATCTTGGTACAAGTAAGCTAAACACAGAAGAAGAAGAAGAAGCAATTATTTTAGACAAAATAGAAACTAAATTGCAGGAAATCAATAAGATTTCAGCTAATCAGAAGGAAGAACTGAGACAGGTTCTAAAAAGGCATCATAAAGTATTTTCAGATCGACGTGGCGTGGTCAAAGGTTATGAATGAATGCTGTAGGGAGGAGGTTGTTCTGTAACCTCTACACAGTGTGGCAGCTGTGCAGTCCCAGCTGTGTGAGATCTTCTTTCCCATTTCAGGTCTCACTCATTCTTCCTCTTTCCTGTCCTCAAAAATTTCGACCTCTTCTTTCCAGACATGAAAATTTTCTGTCATGGCTATCAAGCCATGAGTTATGTAACCATTCTATCTACCGATTAGTGAAGAAAAATACCTAATGTGACAAACCTAATAGTGACAAACAATAGGGAAGTATGAAGTAATTAAGATACAAATGTATTTGAGTAACAATTATGTATAGTACCCTGGTAATATAGTAAGTACAAAGTGTTGTTTTATTGGAAATGGTCCACCAACAGTAATTTAAAAAGATATATGAATTCATGTACAAGCAGGATCTGAAATGGTAGTGAAACCTAGTGTATGCATTAGAGCTAACTAATAAATAGTAAGAAAGAGATTGCTTAGTGGTATGAAATATATGCAGATAAGTTGTAAGGATAAACTCACCTTGTGTAGCAAGGAAAGGCAGTGTATGGAATTGAGCAGTGTTTGTGGTTGAGACGTGAAGGACACGTCCCTGAAGTATTTATAAGGTTGGAGCTGGCCATTAATTTTAGTGTAGTGTGTGACAGGATACACCTACATGTATTGAGGTTATGAGTTGGAGGCGTGAATGCGACCATAGGTACCCTTATGTTAGATGAGACAGAGCAGCTCATGGTGTCCTATAGGTTTAAGGAATTTAGCATTACGCTCGTCCATAATTATTTGATGCAGTTTAGTGGTAGGTCTGAGAGAGACTACCTGTGGTTTCAGCGTCCGATTGAGTGGAAATGGATTGCCACGTGAGCAAACTAATCAGCTGCAATACACTATGAATATGAAATAAATGTGCTATCCTATGCTTTAAATATTAATGCAGTGAGTGTTAAATAAGTTCATACACTAGCAAAGTAAGTAAGTACATAATGGCAGACGTGAAACATTATTTTAGCTCAGCATAAATATACTTCAAAGTAAGTAAGTACGTAATTGCAGATGTGGAACTGACAACAGCAGAGGACCAATAAATGGATTTTGTAGTCAACTAAACGTAGTGTGTTTTGAACACTCGCAACTGTACTATTACCAAAAGTTACTCACATGTACATGGAAGCTGAGAAAACAACCACTAATCATACTCATACTATCTCTAAGAATAAGGTAATCAAAGACGTGTCGGTTAAGTAAATAAAATGCAGATTTGTCAGGAATGTACCGAGCATTGGTTCAGTGTTCCGGCCCAGAAATAATAAATTCAGATTAAATATGATTTATGATTGTATGCCTTGAGCATAAATTTTCTCAAGTACGTCACTGACGGCGTTTTAAGCCATTTGTTTAACGATTTTATGACAGTTAAGTAACCGTAAGAGTAGAATTGAAAAAATTCTGTTAACTTTGTTCCAGTAACATACTGAAGGATAAAATGTATATATCCCCATTTCATTGTGACCCACCCTTAGATATTAAGTGAACAGAGTCTGAAGCACTCTTTTTGATTGTTCTACAGGACAAACCAGATAATGGCAGCCTGGTAGCTGCGTGAAAGCGTGGAGTGACTTGGACACAACTCACAGAGACCCCTCCCCTTTCCCCCATGTAATTTAGAGAGAACGTGAAGGACGCACACCATAGCAACTTCCCCTCCTCTACCCTTGTGAATGGAAGTGTAGGACGCCAGCCAAAGCGGCTACAACCACGTGTGTAAAAATTATTGGTGAACTTTTCTTTCAGGTTTAGAAAAGACTGCTAAGAGATAATCATCTGTTTATGTATCATGTTATTTTCTTTGAATTTGTGTATGTAAAGATGTATTTAATGTATTTAATGGATCTAAGAATTTCATAATTTTTCAATTTGTATGTGTTTGTTTGTCTAAGGCAATATGTATGCCAAAATATTTCATTGACTTTGCTTAAAATTTTGAGTAATGACATTGGTTAAAAGGCAGTGAATATGCCTACAATTTAAATAATTAATGTAGGTAATCAGTTTTCTTTAATGTTTCTACAGGTTTATATTTCAATTTTGATTTTTCATAGGGAGTTAAACTGTACTCTTGCTTCCCTTTTTGTAATTAAATTTTTTTTTTCATTCATTAACATTCATAAACAAAAAAAAATTTAAGTAGAGGGTGATGTAGGGAAGCAGCCTACTCACGCTGTAGTAAATTCACATCAGTTTCCGTTGTGTGCCAGCCAGTCTGCTGTAACTAGCTCTGACGTCATAAATGTTGCGCAATACCTTAAAAGTCAAGCAAATGAACTAAAACTTTTCTAGCATGTCAGGAATATTACTAAATTAATGTGTGTTAAATATCAGTTCGATAACTTCAGCCATTTCCGAGATTTGGACGTTTTTCTGGAAAAATCATTGGCGCAACAGAACAGAGCTAGAGACTTCAAAATTTATATTTAGATTCATCTTTCATAATAATTTAATAAAAACAGTACTTTGGATTTCACATATTAAGATTTTAGCGGAAATTCATGATTTTCTGGTTTTCGTCTCAAAACTGAAGGAAGCAAGATAGATTAAGTAGGCTAGTAAATAAGGCTAGGATGTTTAGATTTAAATAGGTTGGAGGTCCGCTATGATTATGAAAATGTGTAAAGTTTCTTTTTAATACCTATAAAATTATAGCGATAGCGGATCTCAACAGGGCCAGTTCAGAGCTCATCTAGTGCGTGCAGGGCAATTAAATTAATTCTCTCGCCTAAAGTATTTAACTTAGCCACGTCAAAATTTTATTATCAATACTTAGCTGCGTGCTGAATGCACGTTTAAATTAAGAGCTTCTTCGGCCATCAGCCAAAGAAGCTATAAATTATTATGTATCTTGAAGTGGTGCGTTACTAGCCCAGCGGCTAGTCGGGAGAGCGGATTTGATCAGGCGATCCCTCAGCCGTCCGCACCGCGGCTATATATATAAGAACACTGCGCGAGGAAAGGCCCCAGTTCTCTCCAGACGCTGAATGACACGCCATCTGTGTCGGTAGTCGCGTCGCATCAGCGTATCTGCTACAAACAGCCTCGGGTGCCGTATTAAGTTACTAGAGATATGCGGAACCATGAAAACATTTTATGTGAAGTGTTAATTCTGGAATGATTTTCATTATCTAGCTTCAGTTTGCGTTTTGTCGTATTTTCACGTGCCGTCGCGGGACAGTCATTCTACCAAATATTTAGCGTGGCGTTTGATGAAATATTTTCATCAAATTTTGGCGAGCATTCTTTTTAAGATTTGATTCGGACATTTATAGTTGCATCAGCGCATTAGACTCTGAACTGTTCTGTTAGTTAGGTTGTAGGGATACTTGTGGTTTTTATTAGTGAATTTCAGAATATACTCAACTATTTTGGAAAACCGTTTTTGATTAGAAATCCCGGACAATCTCCTAATTCCTCAGAGCTATAAGCTGCAGCTATAAGAACATTCTCAGGTAAAGTGGGCACTAGGATATCTATTTACTGGCTCCAAGTTTTATTAAATCACTTTCTGGGGGTCACGGAGTAAATAGAGAGCCAGTGTTGAGAACGGCAAAAGACAGCAATAACAACATTCTAAAAGCTAGAAACTGATTCAACACGCAAGCGTTTATCCAGCAATAGATTAATTATTTTTACAAACTTTTATCCGCCGCCCCACATTATGACGTTCATGATCACTCTTGACACACTAGTAAAGTGAAAGTATGGTGTGGTGTTTTATCACATAGTATTATCGGACTGTATTTTTTCGCTAATGAACAGGGAAACACAATAACTGAATTGCCGATCGTTACTTGGAGATGTTACGAACATTCGTTACACCTGCATTGAACAAATTTCCAAACGTTCCAGAAGACTGGTTTCAACAGGACGGAGCGACATCACACACACTGCACGGCAATCAATGGCATATGTGCGAGAATTGTTTGGCAAACGTGTGACCTCACGATTCGGTAACATTCCATGGCCCCCTACATCACCAGATTTATCCGTCTGTGATTTTTCTCTTGTGGGACTATCTCAAGAGCAAAGTCTACACGACTCGACCAAGAACCCTTGATGAGTTAAAACAGAGAATTCACAGTATCCCAGCTGAGATGTGGCATCGGTCAATGAGGAAGCACAGCAGCAGATTTCACCAATGTATTCGTACAGGAGGACCCCATCTAAAGGACGTAATTTAAAAAAAAAATGATAAATGGCATCAATGTTTCGTAAATGGCAATACAATTTCTTTCTTTCATCACTTCTAGTTTTATTAGAGTGTAGAAGTGTTCCCGTTTCTCTGTGTCACCTTCTGTTTCTGAACTGAGGATAGACAGAGTATGAGTTATGGTTATTGTGACTGATAATTAGTAAATCATCATGTTGAAACTGAACTGTTTTGAGCTGGTGAATATTTTGTGTACTGTGACTACGAAAGGAACGTACTTTTTGGGTGTCTCTGATTAGAATTTATTTTGCGGATTTTACTATCATTCGCGTAATGCTCTCAAGGTAACTTTACTGAATTTGATGACGGTATTTACTGTCCGTATTTTAACTGAAGATGGTAGGACCATTTCCTGTTTATTTGAGATGTCCTTTCTTGAATGAACATTATTCAACATATTTCTCTGTCGTCTGTCTCAATTACAGACCTTAGAATGGAATCATAGCTACTAAGTTATCCGTGTGACTTTCATTTTGTATTGCTTTGTATTTCACTAATTGCTATTCTGTCCAATACATAAGCTATTTGTCTGCTGTATCACAACTACAGCTTATTATCTGCAGTGAATTAGCTGCGGGGTGTGAAAGCAGACACGCGGGGCTCGAACCTAAGACTACAGCGACCTATTCCTTTTAAACCAAGTCGCGCAGCGTCCAAGTACCTAAACTACGAGTAACCAAAAGTAAAGACGCAACTGACTTGCTCGTATAGGATGCTGTTCAGAAGAGCAAACCAGCAACCGTAACTGGTAGGTACCATCGAAACTAGTGTTTTCTAGTCCGGGGTATGAATTTAACCCCTTAATAATTGTAACTGTAGTTCTAACATTTTACTGCATTCTGTGATCCAGGACTTAATTCTATTACATGATAGGTAACTTGCATGGGTGCTCCAGGCGTAAGATTAGCAGCAGTCATAAGCGTTACAAAAGTTAGGAGTGGGGAAATTAGACGCGGAACTTCGAGAATGGAGAAAGCTGTGCTGAGGATTGCTGAGTTCGAGTCTGTAGAGGCCAGCAGAAGCGGAGAGTGACGGTGCCAATGGCAACGTGGACCACCAACGTCGGTATCGTCTTCATCTACCCACGCGGCAGCAGCAGTACAGCAGAAGCAGCCAGCCTGACCGATAAGTTAAGTGCCTGAGCTGATACCGCTGATATGTGTGAACCTGCAGGGACATCGTCAATGATGGAGCATAGAACGAGTGAGCAACCATTCAGTCTGAGTGGTTCAGATAACGCTATTGGGACAGTTACCCCCAGAACTGAACGTGATACTGTCGAAATGCAACTTACTGGTGGAACAGATAGTCCAAAATCACAGAGGGGAAGCAAGCTTTCAAAAAATATGTCGTCAAAACTAATGAAACTTTTGCTAGAAAGGCATTCTTGTATGGGGACAAGTTGAAAAGTTGCAGGATAAGTTGGATGGCGATGTTAAGGATTGCATGTTGGGGAAAAATACGCTTGACGAAGTGACTACTAAATGGGTTAAAAACTTGTCAGTTACAATACTATAGTAGAACCTGGAAAGGAGGTGCTTAAAAAGAGAGAACGTTTTGAATCAGGATTCAATAAAGACCTGTGCAGCATGAATAGTAGATTAAAGGCGTACGTTCAGAATTAAATTCTTTAGCAGCAGATCAGGCCAGCACTGTGATACGTATTTCACAGGTTAATTCAGGAACGACGAAGTGTTTTTCATATGATGGAAAATACCATACATTTGATTTTATTGCTACGTGTAAGGATGGTTTCGTGAGAGGACGTCTGAAGCTAATAAAATTAAGTTCGCTAAAAGACATCTTGCGGGAAATGCAAAATCATGGGGAAATTTAATCAGCCCTTCATTTACTACCTACGCAGGGTTTGTGAAAATGTTTCCTGAACAAATTCTGAAGTCAAGTAAAACAAAAGCGACTTCATAACGTGGGATTTTTGTGTGCATGAACTGGCTGAGTTGACGCTCATAAATCGTCCGCTGGGGGTGTTGAAGGAGATTACGACGCTCAAGAAACCAGTACCGGAATTTTTACAGTTGACTCTTGTCCACAGTCTGACAAATTCCATCGAATAATTTTCAGATATTATTGAGAATCTTGAACAGGAGTTGAAATTTACGCCATGTAATTCTAACAGTACTCAGAGAAATGGGTGCCAGAAGTGGAACAATATCCACAATAATCACCAAAACAATTATGACCACATTGATAAGGGGTATGGAAATAGGAATTCCCACTATGGATATCAAAACCAGGAACGAATATTTGAGGCGCAGAGGCCTCACGAAATACAACGCCAGAATATGAGGTCGGGAAGTTAGTCATCACCGTTTCTCAGGTCCACAGATAGCTAAATAAAACGGTGCTCTAAAGGACACGTTATTTTAAAAATTCTGTTTACGCCGAAAGTTCGGCAAAGAAGCCACAAATGTTGGAGATGGAGGTTATAGAAATAAAAATAAAATGTCGAATAATTTTAAGCATGGCAACCATCAAGAGAGTGCCAGAAGTATTGTAAAATGTGTTGAGAGAATAGAACATCAGGATATGGGTCTGAAAAATGTATTTTGTGAAAGGGAACGAAATGGTGAAATGAATGTGTTAGACGAAAAATTCTGTGATGAGAAGAGAGGTTGATGTGGATATGAATTTGGTGGAGTTGGATGTATGGCGGATTCCAATGAGTCCCTAATCAGTAGCAACGATTATAGTCATGTAGGTGAAATTAATATAGATGCTCTTGTCTCAGAGGAATTAAGTGAAGCTGTATGTGAAGCTAGCGAAGCTGTAGTCTTGTCTGCTGCGGATGAATTTTATGGTGTATCGACGTAAGTGTGTGGAGGTATCTATGAAGGTGGTGCAGCAAAGGTCTCGCCAGCTGGTGATTAGTTTTATTATGCATCGGCGGATGAGTCTCATTTATTGTTAAAGAGAAGTAAAGGTGGTGTATTAGATACAGAATTCGCGAAAGTCGAAGTTACTGATCTAGATAACTCGGAGGAAGGAATCTGTGGGCTAATTTCTATCAATGGAAATGCCTTTTAATGAAAGCATGAATTATACATGGATGAAGAAGAATGAACGTGACAGTAAAGTTCTGGGTAGCAGATCAAACTGCAGAGTGCCAGAGGCACCTGAGATTAGAGAAAATGTTCCACAGGTAGTTTCGAATTTGGAGGAATTTGAGTGTACTGTGAATTCTAATGTGGAGTGATGCAATAGCAACAAGTTATATGGCTTATCGAGGGAGGTTGTCTCAGCTAATGTTGGTGAGCTCTGTGATGTATCGACGGATGTAATGAGTTCTTTAAATAAAGATGCTCAAATCGGTGAATGTTAATTGAGTTATTTGTGATAAAGTCTGTTGTGTTTCTGCGGAAATAAGTGAGAATTTGATTAAGAAAGACGGCATTTTAAGTTGTGTAGTTAGCTGCGAGAATGGTATTGTTGGTTCTCAGGAGGCGAGCAGTATATTTGGTGCTTACTAGGATGATAAAACGATACGTTTTGAAGATGATTTAAATACTACAATTGACTTGTAGGTAGATCAGGAGGCTCTAGGAACGGACAACGAGAGTGAGGGTTTGTCTAAAACTGTAATACGTACCATAAATATGAAAGAAAAAGTAGGCGTTGCTGAAAACAATCATTCTCGGGCGCAGTGTTTAAAGGAGGGTGAAATTAAAGATGTGCAGCCTGTAAGTGAAATGAACGATGTTGATAACGAAAGAAAGTATGCGTCACTCGAAACTAAAAATAGTGAATTTAAGCTTTATGTAAAATGAGTGTAGGCACAGCTTAGTGCAAAGAGTGAGCTAGTGTCAGCCACACAAATACTGGTGTGAGAAGGTTAGCAGAACAAAATTTATTTCATTATTTACGCAAGAGAGCAGTATGAATTGTTTGTACGTAAGGGCTGGCTCTGAACACTATGGGACTTAACATCTGAGGTCATCAATCCCCTAGAACTTAGAACTACTTGAACCTAACTAACCTAAGGACATCACACACATCCATGCCCTACGCAGGATTCGAACCTGCGACCGCAACGGTCGAGCGGCTCCAGACTGTAGTGCCTAGAACCGCTCGGCCACTCCGGCCGGTTTGTACATAAGATTTGGAGGTAGTTTCAAGGGTTATTTAAATTTGTTATTGTGTTATTTTGAATGGGTTTCTCGTGTAATATGTGTAGTTTAGTTGCAATTATTGTTCGCACAAAATCCGGTGCATGGAGTTCATCAGACTCCATTAAAATTTTAATTGCTTGCTGGAGTGAAACATGTATTTACGTGCTGAGTATGAGCTACGCATTTGGGAGTATATTATGTAGGTTAATTCTATGATGTTGATATAATCGTACTCTCTGAATATCATGTGACCATTGGTATAGATGCGTGAAGTGTTGCAGGGTATAGGTTAGCTTTTTGCAAGGCATAAATGGAGGGTGGAAAACTTGATACATTGCTCAGGAGTTGCTGTAAATTGAATAACACAGAAATTCATAAATTTTGCATTGAGCAGCATGTTGAGGCACGGCCAACAGATGTAAATCATTCATAATAGTAAGTGTATAATGAACACTAGCATGTTGTTTTAATCTGTTCATGAATCACTTTGAAGCTCTATTGGCCTGTTTAAGAACAAAACAGGAAGAATTACTGGCTGCTTGTGATTTTAATTTAGATTTTCTTCAAAAACTCTTCCAGTAAGAACTTATTGTACTCTGTAGCTAAGGCCTTCAGTGACGGCCATTCATAATATCTTTGTAGAAACGGCTAATGAACGAAGTTATACTATAAAACCAATAACAAGTAGCCTCTCAGACCATGACATGCGGTTCCTTTTGCTAAATGTTAATACTGATCACGACATAAACTCTACTAAATTTGAGTTTACGAGGGTAATCAGTAAGCCAAAAACTGTTTTAGGTAACTCCCCAAAGACATGTAATGGAGTGATGTGTACAACGCTCATGGCATGAAATCAGAAGTACAGTGCCTTAAATTATTTAAAAACTCTTTTCCCCCGAAACTAAACCAGAATACACCATCGCCTGTAAAAAAGGCCAAAGATTACTCAAAAAATGAAGGTATCCTTTAACACAAAAAGAGAACTATATCTATCACTCAGAAACAGCTCTGATGTAAATGCTATCGATCACAATGAAACCTACTGGAAAACACTGAAGACAGTATTACAGACATCAAAGGAAACGCATTATTAGAAAATGATAGTCACTTCAGATAGCAAAATAAAGACAATATGGGATATAGCAAAGAAAGAGACTAGTAGAACAGAAAATAAGAGAAGCACACAGCATTAAGAGTAAATGATACACAGGTAACAGATGTGTGCAGTGTTCATGAACTTTTCAGTAAGCACTTCATAACTCTGTTACTGAAAAGATGGTGTTGTCATGTTCAGTAGATGCCGTCATGATATATCTCATACCAGTCACTACAAATAACTACAATAATATGAGTATGACCCTCACGATATCAGCAGAATTGAAGTATACCATAAAACCAAAATGTTCAAATGTGTGTGAAATCTTATCGGACTTAACTGCTAAGGTCGTCAGTCCCTAAGCTTACACACTACTTAGCCTAAAGTATCCTAAGGACAAACACACACACCAATGCCCGAGGGAGGACTCGAACTTCCGCCGGGACCAGCCACACAGTCCATGACTGCAGCGCCTGAGACCGCTTGGCTAATCCCGCGCTGCATACCATAAAATCCTTACAATAAAAAAATTCTGGTGGCTATGATAATATATCAACAAAGTTAATTACACAGTGTGCCTCTAAGTTCAGTGACATTTTAAATTATTGTCTAATCAGCCTTTTATCAATGAAACATTTTCTGAACGGTTGAAATACGCTGAGGTTAAGCCTTTGCTTTGAGAAAGGAGATAAATAAGCGCCAACCAACTTCTGGCCAATTTTCATTTTGCTGGCATTCTGAAAAAGTTCAGAAAATGTGATATACACTCTTCTTCTTAACCATCTAACTACAAATTAAATATTATCCAACTCACAATTTGGATTTCTAAAGGGTTCCAATATTGAGAAGGCTATCTACACACACAGTGGGAATATACTTAATTCATTAGACAATAAATTACAGGCTACTGGTATATTTTGTTATATGTCAGAGGCATTTGGGTGTGTAAATTACAATATCCCTTTAAGGAAATGAAAATATTATGGTGTAGCAGTAAATGCTACAGAATGGTTTAAATCCTACTCTCTGACAGAAAACAAAGGATGTGAATAGGAAAGACGCATTAGTAAGCTATCAGGCATCATCCAACTGGGAGCCAATAACATGTGGTCTCCATCAAGGTTCCACCGTAGGACCCTAACTTTCTCTTGTGTATCTGAAAGACCTCCCGTCAGTAACGTTAACAGATGCCAAGTTAGTTTAGTTTGCAGAGAGATGATACAAATTTTACAAGAAATAGTAAATCAAGTATAGTCATAGAATGGCGGTTTAAAGTAATTTTCGTGGACATTAATAAACGGTTCCTAGCCAGCTCTTTGCTAATAAGCCTAGAGAAAACATACTACATTCAGTTGAGATATTGTTAAAGATTTCCTGCCAATATATGCCTAAAATATGGTGACGAGAGGATAGAAGAAGTTGATAATGTTAAATTCTTGGGTTTACAACTTGATAATTAATTTAAATGGGAGGAGCATACCAGAAAGCTGCGGAAGTGCCTAAAAAAATCTCTATTTGCTATGCGAATGCTGTCAGATAGGTGACATAAAAATGAAAGAGCTAGTTTACTATTCCTTCATTCCATAATCTCATACTGTGTTATTTTCTGGGGTAGCTTATCAAGCCAAGTTTTCTGAGACGGAAGATTTCCAGTAAGAATTTTTTGAGGGTGAACGCAAGAACGTCCTGCAGAGGGCTGTTTAAGGCTTTAAGAATACAAACTAATGGTTCCCAGTATATTCATTCCTTTTTTTTTTTAGACCAATAGTTCAGTTCATGAAATCAGTACTAGAAATGAGAGTAGCTCTCAGAGAGATTTATAGTCTATTACTTTGGCTCAAAAAGGTGTCCACTTCTCAGCAATTCATATATTCAATAATATTCGAGCACAGATAATAATTGTAGCCAGTAATAAAGTTTAATTTGAGAAGAGTGTAAAGGATTTATTGGTGGCCGTTTCCTTCTAATCCATTGATGAATTTCTTATCAGAACTGATTGATACATGTACATTATTAATAATATCTCATAACGAGAATATTGCATACAGTCTGACTTCTACAGAAATTTTGTACCGTAATGCGATTGTACTAAATAAATGCTGTAATCTTTTTTTTCTTGATTTTTTTATTTTATGATGTGTGGCTACAATAGCCAAAGAGTTACCGTATACAGCTAAGTGTTTTAAATATCAAACATTTCGTCAAAAGTTGTATATCGTTCAAACAAATTTCGGGCTTGCAGCCGGTCGTCGTTCAATACTTCGCACGATATTTCAACTTGGCACCTGCCAGTCATCTTCAGGTGCGCCGTCGCAGACTGGCGAAAACGTCCTCCGTTCCGCAATACATAGCGTACTGTAACTATTCTGCGCATGCGTCGAAAACTTGATAGTTGAACCACAGCTCCCACCGGCAGCGCCCTCGCTGTTTGAACTGCCGAACTCGGTCGCCCTCTGCGTTGCTGTTTGCCGCGGCCGTCGACGCACTCTGTCGTCTTCGATTTGAGCTAATCGTGGAGATGATGGGATTCCGCGCACTGTCCAGCTGGTAGCCGCTGTCACGGCTCTACAGATTTTCCGCCAGTCGTATTTCTACGGATTCTTTAACAATGGAGTCCCAGAAAGACGTTGATGTGGACAAAATCATTGTTTTCTCATACTCCATTGAATGTCCAGTAGAAATACTATGTTCAGCAATAGCGGACATGCTTGGCTGCAAAAGGCGGGTGTAACGTCGATGTTCAGTGCAGCGTTCTTTCACGGTGCGTGTGGTTTGACCTATGTAAGCCATACCACATTGGCACGGTATCTTGTGAATTCCGGTTGCAAGCCCGAAATTTGTTTGAACAGTCAATTTGCCGGAAAAATTTTAAAACTCACCAGTTGTATATCATTTTAAATGTAAATATGCTTAAGGGTTTTTCCACTAATTCCACGTCTACAAGGGAAATTCATTTGGGTCATGTAAAGTAGCGTGATTGTTCTTATAGTGTTAATATTTATAGTCTATTCCCATTTCCTGGCACGTTTCACATCCCAGAGGACCTCCTCACTACACCTCAACTGGAACAAATAGTATATCTAATCCAACCTATGATATATGTTATTTTGGGAGGGATTTGAATAGATTTGTATGTAAAATTTTAACTTAGAGTATGCTCAAGAGAATAATTCTAGAGATAAGCGTTTAAAAATGGAAATAGGATTTGATAAATTTAGACTACTCTTATCTGCTGAATTGAAAGGAAAGTTGAATGAGTGATATCTCACAGTGTAGTATTAGTTTTAACGTTTCTATTTAGGTGAGGTAAAATTGTAGAGAAATGATGAAATGTTAGTTGGTTTATGGTCCTGAACAAATTTCATAGCACAAAAGACGTCTTTTCTAGTAAGAATATGGACAAAATGTTTCAAATGTCGAATTGAATCTTTTGCCTATCCAGAATGAGATTTGCACTCTGAAGCGTAGTGTGCGCTGATATTAAACTTCCTGTCAGATTAAAACTGTGTGCCGGAACGAGACTCGAACTCGGGACCCTTGCCTATCAAGAGCAAGTGCTCTGCCATCTGACCTACCCAAGTACGGCTCACATCCCGACCACACAGCTTAAATTCCGCCATTGAAGGTTTCGGGGCGGGGCGTGAGTCGTGCTTGTGTAGCTCAGATGGTAAAGCACTTGCTCTTGATAGGCAAGGGTCCCGAGTTCGAGTCTGGTTCCGGCATGCAGTTTTAATCTGCCAGGAAGTTTCATACGTTGCTATTGTGCTTGTGGATGTATCTACTCCACTGGGAATGGCGTTCAGTGTATGATCTATGGGATCTGAAAAGTCATATTATTACCGGTAACTACACTTAGAAGACAAAAGTCGTGAAATACGTATCGGACCTGCTTTTCCCTGGCGTACTGCAGAAACTCTTAGTGGCATGGACTCAACAAATCGTTGGAAGTCCTCTGCAGAAATGTTGAGCCATCCTGGCTCTATAGCCGTCCATAATTGGGAAAGTGTTGTCGGTAACAGATATTGTGCACGAACTTACCTCTCTAGGTCACAGAAATGTTCGATGGGATACATGTCAGGCGATCTGCATGGCCAAATGATTCTCTCATACAGTCCAGAACGTTCTTAAAATCAGTCATAAACAATTATAGCCCAGTGACATCCATCCTTGTTTGGAAACATGAAGACCATGATTGACTGCAAATGGTCTCCAAGTAGCCGAACATAACCATTTAGAGTCAACGATCTGTTCATTTGGACCATAGGATCCAGTACATGTAAACACAGCCCACGCCATTATGGAGTCACCACCAGCTTGTACAGTGGCTCGTTGACAACTTGTGTTCATGGCTTGATGGGGTCTGGGCAACACGCGACCCTACCATCAGCTCTTTTTTTTGAGTCATCAATCTTATGATTGGTTTTATGCAGCCAGCCACGAATTCCTCTCCAGTGCCGACCTCTTCATCTCAGAGTAGCACCTGCAACCTACGTCCTCAGTTTTCGCTGGATGTATTCCAATTTCTGTCATCCTCTACAATTGGTTCAAATGGCTCTAAGCACAATGGGACTTAACACCTGAGGTCATCAGTCCCCAGTCCCTTAGGCTCGAACTACTTAAACATAACTAAGCTAAGGACATCACACACATCACAACAGTAGCAATGAGGTAATAACAGAGAGCATGAAAAAGATAAGATTGGCCTTCTTTATGGCCAGATATAAATGAAAAATGAAAAGAATATGCTACAAATGCAAACACAGTCGTGAGGAATACTGAAAAATGTGCAGCTAAGACTATAACAATACGAGGATACGATAATAATACGCATAAGAAGGCGAGTTACTCAGCTGCCTAGAACTGACTGCCCCAGGCACAAAGGCGAAGAACACATCCCCAGAAACGAATAAGTGACAGAGCATGGAGGCTTTGGATGACTGTTTCTCACACGACCAAAATGCAGAACATATACGAGTATTGAAAATGACGACGTACAATAAATGGCTAGTTACAACTCTTAGCAATTCAATAATAAATAACAGTCACATAACATCACAAATCTGAATGAATTCGCAGTCTTATAAGAATGAGGTACGTCCAATGAAGCAATAATATTCTGTATACCTGAAAAACTACAAAGTATTATTTTTACAGTGACTAGATATTTTCAAAATGTACCTTTGAATTAATAACTTTTAAACACAATTTGGTTTCAACAAACGCCGTCTCATATGACAGTTTTGCTCACTAACTATCATGCTACCTATTTTATTTGTTGATTTATTAGATTTTTGCATCTTTTACATTGTGCAAATATTTGTCAAAACGATGTATTCTCCACAATAACGTAGCAACTAGATGCAGCATCAGTACCTACTATCTTATCATATTTCTATAGTTATTTAAGAAATATGTTACTGTTTTTTCCAGTAAGTCCACTTAAATATCATTATGACCGGTATAGCAAAACCAATGTAATTTACAAGTGATCAGTCATATGTGTTAACTGACGCCACCATTGAAAAGAGTGACAAAAGACACTTCCGTCAGGCAGACAGAAGAAATTGTGTAAATATTATTTAACAAGATTTTACTGTCATTCATAACATGCAGAAGAATGCTGCTTCGTTTATTTATGAGCAGAGTATTATTTATACTCCTTGTAAATGGTTTGAATGTGATCCAATATTTACATCACTTATTTTCTTAAATATTGTTATACTATATTAGTTTAGCGAGGAAAGTAGTCAAGATGTGTCAGATAATGTCTACAGTACACAAGAACGATCTGTTTTTGGTGGAGACAGGTAGCGGGGAAACACTGCAGGAGTCAAGTAAAAACAAACACTTCAGAATGGAGCACTCAGAAGAGCAATTCTGGACACTTGTAGTTTATATCTGAAAGAAAACATACAACCCTGTGGTAAGGCATGTTACTCGGTCGTGTGGGTGATATTTACTGGGCGATAAATGGCTGCTAAAATAGTTTAATTTTCATTGGGACTCTAACTTTCGTAAAGTCTGCATGTGCTCCGGTTCAAAATTTTAACATTTACACTTGCAATACGGAACTGAGAACAGACAGGGAATCAAATCTTACTCATTGTATCTCGTGTGCTAATGTGTAAATTGCCATGTTAAGCTCTGAATTATTTTGAGCTGGCGAATATTTCGTGTATTGTAATTGTGCATTTTTGATGACTATTTAGCTTGAGGATTCTTCTACCATTCTTTTCCTTTTTCCTTTCTGGTTGTTCTTTAAGGTGGTAACTGTGCAACTTATTTACGTCCGTTTGTGATGACGTACTTGAATAAACATTGTTCATCGCAATTCTATAGTAATTATTTCATAATGTGTGGTCACAGTCATAATATATTCCTTTAAAGTCAGTACCGCCATTAGACTGTTCTTTATTTGCAGTGCTACACTTACACTGTCATGATTTCGGCTTCAAAGTGCCATTATCAAGTGTTTTAAGTGTTATACAGTGCCTAAGATGGCATACTGTCGTATTTAAAATACACTATTAGACACATTGTCCTTGACCCTTAGACAATGTGTCTAAGGGACAATTTGGAAAGAGTCTTGGATATCGGAGTCGCGTGTGCACTACGAGAGATATATCATTGGCCTTGACCCTTAGACAATGTGTCTAATAGTGTATTTTAAATACGACAGTATGACATCTTAGGCACTGTATAACACTTAAAACACTTGATAATGGCACTTTGAAGCCGAAATCATCATTGTGCAAATGTAACACTGCAAATAAAAAACAGTCTAACGGCGGTACTGACTTTGCAGTAATTCTATAGTGTCATCTACATCAGCGTAAGACGATATAATGGAACCATTTTAACTAATTATTAATTTATCTTTTATTTAGTGTGTCTGTTTAGTTTAAAGCTTCGGTGTTCTAAACAATGCACGACTATTTCACTATAGGGTCAGAGCTACACTTTATTATTTGCAGAGGGTTAGGTGCTGGGCGTGAAAGCAGTCATGTACGGCTCGAGCCTGCGACTTCATCGAGCTATTCTATTTGCACAAAGCCGCTCTTAGCCCAGTCACCTCAGGTTCACGTAACCCCGGGTAAAGTCGCAATATGATGCAGAAGAACTGGAGGAAGAAGAAAGAAAAATACTGAGGGAAGTACTGTACCGTAAGGAGGTGTGAGAGAAGGGAAGAACTGTGCCAGAGCGTAAGGACAACATCTGTAGGAATCACACCAAAAAAGGCCAAGATTTGTGGGACATGTAGTCAGGCAGAATACGCGCAGACTGTTGTAAAGGGTATGGGAAACATCTGGGAGGAGAGACAGGAGCAAAGAAGGCTGATGAACTCATGAAAGACTCTTTGGAAATGATAATCAAGATGGAAGAGAAGGAAAATTGCAGAAGCAAGTGCACACCCACCACCGTTGCAGAGGTCAGGGAAGGATACAGAAGAGGTATAGAGAGTAGATAGTGGAGCGTGCAAGACATGAGTGGGAGAAAATAAGAGGTTGGATGAAGGGGTTCTGGGAGAAGAAGGTGAAAATTCAATTCATAAAGTGAGTATCTGTGGATGAAAGAGGGCATAACGCTAGGAGCAGAAGAAGAGGAATACGGTACCTCCTAAATCAAAGAGCTCTTTGACAATGCACACTATTCAGTGACAAAAAAGTGTATTTATAACGACCATCAAATTTTTTTTTTTTTTTGGCCATGACATTTCTTAAAGGAACATTGTATGTCCTGTGCCGCCAATGTTAAATAATCGAATTTTGTGACCCATTATCTTGGAAACTTTTTAAGACACCAACTTACAATTTTTCCATAATTATTGAATGCACCTTTCTAGATATACTGAACTACAATTATTACTAAAGTTGTATTGTGGGGCATTTTATCTTTTTTTTCAAACACTGAATTTTTTGAAAGAATTTAGTAAATAAATGAACATAAAATAAAAACAAATCAGTACCTTTTAATTATTCTAGTTCCATATGTGTTGAATCTCACACTTGGCATGCTGTGAAAATTCCATGTCTCTACCATCCGTACGTTTTTAGAAAACTGGTCATTCATTGCAAAAAATGTAGTTCAGAGACATTGAGGTTTAAAACTTTTTTATTGGGAATACAAATTGTTACACAGACTTACACTTCTGCGTCTTTTATGCACTAGAATTGCCCCGGCCCATAGTCTGTGTCTTCTTCAGTGTCACAACAGGCCAGAGCTTAACTCCTCCTTTTCTTTCTTGCGTCTTTGGTCATTTGCTGAGCGGCTGACTCTGTTTTCACGTGTACGGTGCTCATCCAGTTCCTGCATCCTTTAGCTGTGTTCTGTACAAGTATTACCCCTAACTTCTCCAGAACCTTACGTCTTTCATAGTTCCCAGCATTAAAAGTTATTACAGCATCAGACACTGCTAACGTTAGAGTCATAAGGCAAAGAAATACATTTTGAGGCACACAGTCACCAAGCAACGTTATTGAAGGAGTCATTCACACTCTGGGTCTTCCCATGTAAACACTTCTTTAGCATCTTACGATTTGCCAAATCTCTGTAAAAAGGTTTGATTGCCATAATATCATTACCTTTACTACTGTCACCCGTTTCCTTTTTGATGCAATAGGGGCGTGGTCACTTCAGAAATTTTATCATGGTTTCTTTCACTGCTAGCACATGTATTTTCAAGTACTTCAGAAGAAAATGCAGGTCTCACATATCTGTTACCCGCAAACTTGCGTTTCTTGAAGCTACTTTTATGCTTAGTCATTTTATTTACGCATATAAAGCAATAGAAGTTAGCTTACTACAAAAATAGCCGATAATAACACTACTTTCAACGAAAACTAGTGTCAGAAACAAAGGACTGATTTGTTTATTCGTAATCTCAACTTCTGGAACGTAGCAGTAGGCACAAAACAAAGCAATTCACAGTCCTCTAGACTGTGTAGCTCCCAAGATCTGACTGCTCAACTGTGGCAGTATATGCGTAGCTGCGAAATTTGAGTCACACCCCAACATTCAAAATATTATTTGAAGGTCTCGCAATTGTCTAATTTTAATTGTATTATATGCTATAAAGTTCAGGAAAGGCAAAAGTACATTATGAAGTAGAAAACAGAAAATGTCAAATTTCAATGAATTTCGCGTACAATGTCCCCTTAAATATCTTTCCTATAATGCTGTTATTTACAATGTATGATTTCATTCTCATGTTATGTGGTGTTTATTAGATTTCAGAGCACTACATTTTAAATCAATTTCTTTTAGTTCAGACAAGTGGACAAAGGATAAAACACCAGATGATCTTTCCTCTATTTTAGTAGACAATGAAATGAATGCAGTGAGATTTTTAAAATTTAGTTTTCAAGTGTCTGACTTGGACTCTAAACTATTATGGAGTGGGTTTCAGTGTATTCTCAGGGTGGCTGTTTTATCCCTGCTTCTTTATAAGTGATCAGCCAGCCACACTATCATTAGTTATTCTTTTAGCCTTTATATTATAGTTTAATTAAGATTTTGGTGCCAACAGCCTTGAGCAGTGCTAGCACCGAGTGCCGTCAGATCAGCAGGGTTAGGCGCTGTCGGGTTCGGCTGGCACTTGGATGGGTGACCGTTCAGGTTTGTCGAGCGCTGTTGGCAAGCGGAGTGGACTCAGTTCTTGTGAAGGCAGTGGAGGAGCTACCTCGCTGGGAAGCCGCGGCTCCGGTCGAGAAACCTGACAACGAGCAGGGAGAGCAGCGTGCTGGGCACACGCCCCTTCATATCCGCATCCAGTGACGCTTTTCGATCGAGGATGACACGGCTGTCGGTCGGTAGCGTTGGGCTTTCCGAGGCCTGTTCCGACGGAGAATTAAGATTTTAGTGGCACATTTTAACACTGACAGTGATGACACTTTCATGTTCTTCATTATTGGATATGACTGGTAGACGAATCTTCGCTGAAAAGGGAGAGAGTGATTTTAATTTCAGATGTAATTGTATTTTAAGCATTTTTAATTTTAACTGCCTTAACTATGTTTGTCTTCAGCCATTTTAATGCTGGTAAGCGTTCTAAATACGCAACACACACACACACACACACACACACACACACACACACACACACACAAGCGCGCGCGCGACCCCGAAATCACCACAATATAATGCGTCAGAAACCATATGTCAATAGATTGGTCGCGGTAGTCAATAGATTGGTTGCGATGCTGCCGTAAGCAAGAATAATAATTTTGTCTTTCTATGGCTTTTTATTTCATATGTAATGACCAAAAAATTCTGTACTAATTAGTACATATTATCCTCAATGAAACTCAGCCTCTTGAAGTTATGATGCTGACTTCATTAGTCAGTTCGTCGCACTCATCCGTTAGTCACAGCTATAGTTATTTGTGGTAGATGGTATGTGAAAAATCTTACGGAGACCATCCAAAACTATTACTTCAATATACATCGGAAGCTGTAAGATCCTCAGTTTCCTTCCGGTCTTTAATGTATCACATCTTTAGTTTTCTTCTCTCTCCATTCACGAATGAAGAATGGGAAGAATGACTGTTAGCATGTTTCCGCGCGAGCTGCTATTTCCCTAATAGTCTCTGTAGGATCTGCACATGATGGATACGCAGGAACCTGGAGATTTCTTACAGTTTTTGAACTGAAAGGCGGTCTTGAACTTTTATAAATAGGTGCTCTCTGTATTTATGGCATCTTTCTTCACGTGTCAACCGGTTAATATTTTCAGTAATTCTGTTACACTCTCTTACAAGCCTTTCCGGCTCACTTCCAGAGGTAAACCCCCAAATCAGCCATATTCACCTTTAATAAGTTGATTTATTAATATGTAACAGATGTTGCCACATGTGAAAATTTTGCTGTGTTTACATTCACTATACCGTGACACGCAATTTCTCAGTGCAATTTCTCGGATTTTAGGGCTGCTGATGCTGGAGCACTGAATTACACGTGCGCAAAGCACCGCTCATGGCGCTCTCTACAGCACGTGTAAATAACAACGCCTGTCGCCCATTAGCGGTTGCCATAGCTCATACCTTCAACGCGGTCAGCGTCTCATTTTGCCAACACATGGCCGACATATTTCTCCGAGAATAAAGCTGCCACCAACGACGCAGCTGTCGGTTCCATACGATCAATGTGGAAGCTCTTTGTTTACCCAGCGGTTCACTACAAAAAAAGACAACCAGACTAGACCGCGCTGACACAATCGCCTCTGATACTGGGAGCTATAGGACTGCTAGGATTCAGCTTATGTAAAAAAAAAAAATAGAATTCAAGGAATGTACTGCAATTTACTAGAGCATAACAGGCTTTAGAAACCATTCCTGTACTTCAAAAGTATATAAAGGTTTTATAAGTTATACATAAAAGGTAAAAAAAAGGATCAGAATTCTGATAGTGCGTTTCAAGAAACATTTCACCAGTTATTAAGAACCTAAATATTGTGTATAGTTTTGATATTCCCCTGCATTTTTAAAAGTGGGGACAGCTTCAAACAAGAACTTTTTTTCAAAAGCTGCAACATTGTCGCGAATAAAATGGTGACCCGTATATAGAATAAATTTCCTTTGATTTACGCGTATGGTCACAAACGTTTTATTCACAGATTTCCCCCCCCCCCCCCCCCCACTTTATTTTACGCTGTTCAGTTAATCATTGAAGACTTGTGTATGCCTACAGCAGCGACATCTGGTGAACTTACAACACATGCATCTTGTGGCTACTGTACAGTTGTTTGTTTTCAACGGTAGTGCTGCTGTCAATATGACTCGTGCATATGCTGTTATTTATATACATTAGACGATGCTGGTGCTGATTTTGCATCTAACATTTGACGATGCCATTATGACTGCAGTACATTAGGACATTGTTTTTATAAAACAGAGGTATGCCTCTACATACGTAAAGCGCACAAATGCATATATATGTGAGTAGTCGTTTTCAGTATGTTCTGGTTATTGTTTTTAAGCTGTGGACAATCTGCGAGTGTATTTTTTCCCATATATTTTTTGCTGCAGATCTGAAGATGGTCACTATAGACCGAAACCGGTAATCTGTTAACAAAACGTTTGTGACCATAGACTTAAATTAAAGGAAATTTAAGACTTTTTTATTTGTGGAAAGATCGCAGAAGACTGCAATCTCTATATTTTGCTTATTAGTTGTTTTATTCTATGATAGGTTTTCATTTCGTTGTGTAACTTATCTATTATCTGGAGATAAAGAAACATTATCTAAATTACTGATATGTACATCTATACTCTGCAAACCACTGTGAAATGCATGGTAGAGGGACGTCCCACTGTACCAGTTGTTAGGGTTTCTTCCCATTCCAGTCAAGTATGGCGAACGTGACGAGCGAAATTATACTAATCTTATCGTCATGACCTTTACGTCATCAATATGTACGGGATTGTGGTATAATCCCAGAGTCATCATTTAAAGCCTGTTCTTGAAACTTTGTTAATAGACTTACTCGGGGGAGCTTACGTCTATCTTCCAGAGTTTACTACTTCAGTTCCTTCAGTATCTCTGTGACGCTCTCCCACGGATCAAACAAACCTGTGACCATTCGCGCTGCCCTTCTGTGTATACCTTCCTGTTAGTCCTATTTGATACGGGTTCCACACACTTCAGCGATATTGTACAACCGGTCGCACAAGTCATTCGTAAACAATCTCTTTTGTAGACTGACTGCACTTCCCCAGTGTTCCACCAATGAACAGAAGTCTGTGGCCTCCTTTACCAACGACTGATCCTGTGTGACCATTGTTTTCCATGGCCCTACAGAGTGTTACACCCAGGTGTTTGTATGAGTTGGCCGATTCGAACACTGACTCATTGATATTGTAGTCGTAGGGTACTACGTTTTTTAATTCTTTTATGAAGTGCACAATTTAAGTTGGTGAATGTTTAAACCAAGTCGCCGATCTGTGCACCATTTTGAAATATTATCAACATCTGATTGAATATTTATGCAGCTTCTTTCAGACAGTACTTCATTCAGACAACTGTATCATTTGCAAAAAGTCTGAGGTTACTGTTAATACTGTCTGTAAGCTCATTAACATACATCATGAAGAGCAAGGGTCCCAACACACCTTCCTGGGGCACACTTGACGCTACTTCTACATCTGACGATGAATCTCCAACCAAGACAATATGCAGCGTCCTCCCTAAAAAAAAAGAGGTCTTATTTCATTCACAAATTTCACTTGATACCACATTTGATCGTACTTTAGACAGTAAACTTAGGTGTGGTACTTACCCAAATGATTTTCGAAAAGCATAAAACACTGCATCTACCTGTCCGCCTTGATCCAAAGGTGAGAAATGTGCGGGTCGCTTTTCATATGATCGATGTTTTCGGGAACCATTCTGGTTGGCACTCGGGTGGTCATTCTGTTCAAGATACTTCATTATGTTTGAGTTCAGAATATGTTCCAAGACTCTACAAAAATTTGGTGTCAAGGACATTGGACGGAAGTTTAGTGGAGCACTTCTGCTACCTTCCTATAGAAAGATGTGACCTGTGCTTTTCTCCAAGAACTGAGCACGGCTTTTTATTCGAGATATCTAACGATAGATTATAGTTAAAAGAGGGGCTAACTCAGCCGCAGATTCAGTAAAGAATCTGACGGTGATGCCCTGGGGCCTTGGAGATTTGTTCAGTTTTAAAAATTTCAGCTGAACTCCACACTAATACGTATTTCATTCATCATTCCAATGGTATGAGGATTAAATTGGGGCAACTCTCCGGGGTTTTCGTTTGTAAACGAACATTTGGAAACGGAGTTAAGCATTTTAGCTTTTGCTTTGCTTCCCCGAATTTCAGTTCCTGTCTCATTCTCTAAGGACTGGCCCTTAATTTTGGTGTCACTAACAGACGAGAATTTCTTTTGGTTTTGTGTAATATCATTTGGCAATATTCTGCTACGATATTCATTGAAAACATCACGCGTTCCTCTCTTGAGAGTCAAACGCATTTCATCCAGCATCTCTCTATCTATAGCCCTAGGAATTTTTTACACCTATTGTGCAGCAATTTCTGTTTCTTCAGAAGTTTCTTCACAGCGATCGTATACCATGAAAGCACCCTCCAATAATGAACTGTTCTACAGTGTACGTATCTATCCAGTACCTGGTCTACTATTCCCCTACATGCTCCTAAGCTATGCTGAAAATTTCAAGTTCCTCATTGGGACATGAAGCTACTGATTTTTTTTATCTAGTCTACCGAACATGTACATCTCTCTGTTTCTTTCAGTTGTTCTTGGTACTGTGATAATAATTTTTTGCCACAACCGCGTCTAGTCACTGGCTGTTTGGATGTGGAGATTCTCAAAGAGGTCTATTTGTTGCCGCTACATCCAATATACTTTCATCGTGAATGCGGTTCCTAGATATCTGTTCCAGGTAGTTTTCAGGGAAGGCGTTTAGTAACGTTTCACAGGAAGTCTCATCACGCCCATCACTAAAAAAATGTAATTTTGGCAATTAACTGTTGGATGATTAAAGTCTCCACCAGTTATCACGCTATGGTTGAGGAATTTACGTGCAAGAGAACAAGTTTTCTCTAAGGTTTTCGCTTACATCAGGAGATAGAAGGATCCAATTATCATTTTATGCTCACCACACATACTGAGTACTTCCCAAGCAGTCTCACACGCACCTTCAGATTGGGGCATGAATACTCTCACCCATGGGTGGCATTTCTTCCGATCTTACACTGGTACTTCTGGGTTTCCTACAGCTATGTTATCTGGATTGGATGAAGAGTCACCTAATCTAAAAAAAACCTTGTGTTTTGTACTGAAATGCTAGCCCGTTGTTTTGGTTCTTCGTCGTCACCATTAAAGATCTACTTACTTAATATAATGTATGTATTTGCGCTGATTGATTTGCGATGTCGTACTAATTTTTACAATGGACAGTTCACTTTGGCTTTAAAAGTTTAGGTAACAATATTGCAGAACTTTACTAATTTATTAAAAGTGCCATTATTATTACGCTAACAATCAAACTGGCAAAATAATCATATATTAAGTTATCAGCAGTGCCTGCTGCTACAATCAGTTTTTTATAACTTTAATATAATTTAAATTACGGACGATTTCAATTACGAAAGCATTAATTAACAGAAAATAACTCAATAGGGTGAAGGCTATCAGAAATGACTACAACCAACAATAGAAACTCCTGTTATTTTGCCATAAACGCTTTCAAATTATCTAGAAAATCGTCATCTGATATTATACGGCTCTTAATGTTTAATTGTTCCATTGTAGCGTTCAATTTCTCCAATTGTCCAGACAGAAAAAATCGAAACAGCTAAGCACTAAATATGCTAAAACTACTCTGGAATATATAGTTTATGGTAATTACACAGCACTACGCAGACTTTGTAACATATAATGGCTCCTTCCCCATGAACCATGGACCTTGCCGTTGGTGGGGAGGCTTGCATGCCTCAGCGATACAGATGGCCGTACCGTAGGTGCAACCACAACGGAGGGGTATCTGTTGAGATGCCAGACAAACGTGTGGTTCCTGAAGAGGGGCAGCAGCCTTTTCAGTAGTTGCAGGAGCAACAGTCTGGATGATTGACTGACCTGGCCTTGCAACATTAACCAAACTTCCTTGCTGCGCTGGTACTGCGAACAGCTGAAAGCAAGGGGAAACTATGGCAGTAATTTTTCCCGAGGGCATGCAGCTTTACTGTATGGATAAATGATGATGGCATCCTCTTGGGTAAAATATTCCGGAGGTAAACTAGTCCCCCATTCGGATCTCCGGGCGGGGACTACTCAAGAGGACGTCGTTAACAGAGAAAAGAAAACTGGCGTTCTACGCATCGGAGCGTGGAATGTCAGATCCCTTAACCGGGCAGGTAGATTAGAAAATTTGAAAAGGGAAGTGGATAAGTTAAAGTTAGATATAGTGGCAATTAGTGAAGTTCGGTGGCAGGAGGAACAAGACTTTTGGTCAGGCAAATACACGGTTATAAATAAAAATCAAATAGGGGTAATGCAGGAGTAGGTTTAATAATGAATAAAAAAATAGGAGTGCGGGTAAGCTACTACAAACAGCATAGTGAACGCATTATTGTGGCCAAGATAGATACGAAGTCCACGCCTACTACAGTAGTACAAGTTTATACGCCAACTAGCTCTGTAGATTATGAAGAAATTGAAGAAATGTATGATGAGACAAAAGAAATTATTCAGGTAGTGAAGGGAGACGAAAATTTAATAGTCATGGGTCACTGGAATTCGGTAGTAGGAAAAGGAAGAGAAGGAAACATAGTAGGTGAAGGCGGCAGAGGATCAAGTAGGTAAAAAGACGAGGGCTAGTAGAACTCGTTGGGTAACAGAAGAAATATTGAACTTCATTGATGAAAGGAGAAAATATAAAAATGTAGTAAACGAAGCAGGCAAAAAGGAGTACAGACGTCTCAAAAATTAGATCGACAGGAAGTGCAAAGTGGCTAAGCAGGGATGGCTAGAGGACAAATGTAAGGATGTAGAGGCTTATCTCACTAGGGGTAAGATAGATACTGCGTACAGGAAAATTAAAGAAAAGAGAACGACTTGTATGAATATCAAGAGCTCAGATGTAAACCCAGTTCTTAGCAAAGAAGGGAAAGCAGAGCGGTGGAAGGAGTACATAGAGGGTCTACACAAGGGCGATGTACTCGAGGACAATATTACGGAAATGGAAGAGGATGTAGATGAAGATGAAATGGGAGATACGATACTGCGTGAAGAGTTTGACAGAGCACTGAAAGACCTGAGTCGAAACAAGGCCCCGGGAGTAGACAACATTCCATTAGAACTACTTATGGCCTTGGGAGAGACAGTCCTGACAAAACTCTACCATCTGGTGAGCAAGGTGTATGAGACAGGCGAAATACCCTCAGACTTCAAGAAGAATATGATAATTCCAATCTCAAAGAAAGCAGGTGTTGACAGATGTGAAAATTACCGAACTATCAGTTTAATAAGTCACAGCTGCAAAATACTAACGCGAATTATTTACAGACGAATGGAATAACTGGTAGAAGCCGACCTCGGGGAAGGTCAGTTTGGATTCCGTAGAAATATTGAAACACGTGAGGCAATACTGACCTTACGACTTATCTTAGAAGAAAGATTAAGGAAAGGCAAACCTACGTTTCTAGCATTTGTAGACTTAGAGAAAGCTTTTGACAATGTTGACTGGAATACTCTCTTTCAAATCCTAAAGGTGGCAGGGGTAAAATACAGGGAAGCGAAAGGCTATTTACAATTTGTACAGAAACCAGATGGCAGTTATAAGAGTCGAGGGACATGAAAGGGAGGCAGTGGTTGGGAAGGGTTGTAGCCTCTCCCCGATGTTATCAATCTGTACATTGAGCAAGCAGTAAAGGAAACAAAACAAAAATTCGGAGTAGGTATTAAAATCCATGGGGAAGAAATAAAAACCTTGAGGTTTGCCGATGACATTGTAATTCTATCAGAGACAGCAAAGGACTTGGAAGAGCAGTTGAATGGAATGGACAGTGTCTTGAAATGAGGATATGAGATGAACATCAACAAAAGCGAAACGAGGATAATGGAATGTGGTCGAATTAAGTCGGGTGATGCTGAGGGAATTAGATTAGGAAATGAGACACTTAAAGTAGTAAAGGAGTTTTGCTATTTGGGGAGCAAAATAACTGATGATGGTCGAAGTAGAGTGGATATAAAATGTAGACTGGCAATTGCAAGGAAAGCATTTCTGAAGAAGAGAAATTTGTTAACATCGAGTAGAGATTTAAGTGTCAGGAAGTCGTTTCTGAAAGTATTTGTATGCCGTGTACCCATGTATGGAAGTGAAACATGGACCATAACTAGTTTGGACAAGAAGAGAATAGAAGCTTTCGAAATGTGGTGCTACAGAAGAATGCTGAAGATTACATGGGTAGATCACATAACTAATGATGAAGTATTGAATAGAATTGGGGAGAAGAGGAGTATGTGGCACAACTTGACTAGAAGAAGGGATCGGTTGGTAGGACATGTTTTGAGGCATCAAGGGATCACGAATTTAGCATTGGAGGGCAGCGTGGTGGGTAAAAATCGCAGAGGGAGACCAAGAGATGAATACACTAAGCAGATTCAGAAGGATGTAGGTTGCAGTAAGTATTGGGAGATGAAGAAGCTTGTACAGGATAGGGTAGCATGGAGAGCTGCATCAAACCAGTCTCAGGACTGAAGACCACAATAACAGCAACATGGCTCTAATGTGCTTTACACAGTGTAGACAGACCAAAGAGTGTGACTGAAGCGGGGTTCTGAGATTTGGCATTGGGCAAAAGAGTTATAGCTAACAACATTCGTGCTTTCGGTAGCTGCAATTGAATTTGAATGGTGATCAAAATATACGTGAATTCAAACTTAAAGTATTATTACAAAAGTAACATATGGTAATTTGAAAGTCTCTAAAGCTGGAGATCAAATAGAATTGGTGCTACATTTAGAGGGTTTGAAGTTACATTTAGCAGGCATATTCTCGTTTATTACATTGACGTAGTTCCTGTAAACTTGATATCAGAGCTTAGCACGGTGATGCTTTAACTTAATGAAAATATGGAAAACCGCGAGAAATGCATGCTTGAACATAAAGCCAGATGCTACTCAAGCCTGCAGTTTGCGGTGTTGCATTTGACCACGAACGACACCTGTGCACTTTTCTCAATACGCCGCAATAAACAGTCGTTGTGAGAACAGCGCTCTGGGTATCTGGATGCATTTTGTCGGAGGTAAGTGAATACGAACGTGGGAAAATTGTTAGTGCCCTTATGGTGGAGCTGGCCGCTGTGACAGAGCGGCTTTAGGCGCTTCAGTCCGGAACCGCGCAGCTGCTACGGTCGCAGGTTCCAATCCTGCCTCAGGCATGGATGTGTGTGCTGTCCTTAGGTTAGCTAGTTTTAAGTAGTTCAAAGTCTAGGGGACTGATGACCTCTTAAGTCCCATAGTGCTCAGAGCCTTATGGTGGTTGCTTCCGTAACCAATGTGGCCGAAGTGTTTGGTGTCTCAAGAGGCATTGTATCGAAAACTGATACGGCATGCAGAGAAGGCGTAAAAACATCATCTGCCAAGTCCGAATGGGGATGAAAGTTTGTTGTTGAGTGATCGGGATGGACGGTCATTGAACCGGATTGTGGTGAAAAATCAGCGGAGGACAAATGCAAAAGCCACTGCAGAACTGAATGTCGCAGATGCGAGACCTGTGAGCACTAAAACAACACAAAGGTAGCTGCACAAACAGGGAACTCCAGAGGGAGCTAGAATTTCAAAACCACTGATCAACGAGGAAAATGCCCGTAGCAGGAAAATTCGTACCGAAGCCGTAATACACTACTGGCCATTAAAATTGCTACACCACGAAGATGGCGTGCTACAGACGCGAAATTTTACCGACAGGAAGAAGATGCTGCGATATGCAAATGATTAGCTTTTCAGAGCATTCACACAAGGTTGGCGCCGGTGGCGACACCTAAAACGTGCTGACATGAGGAAAGTTTCCAACCGAATTCTCATACACAAACACCAATTGACCGGCGTTGCCTGGTGAAACGTTGTTGTGATGCCTCGTGTAAGGAGGAGAAATGCGTACCATCACGTTTCCGACTTTGATAAAGGTCGGATTGTAGCCTATCGCGATTGCGGTTTATCGTATCGCGACATTGCTGCTCGCGTTGGTCGAGATCCAATGACTGTTAGCAGAATATGGAATCGTGGGTTCAGGAGGGTAATACGGAACGCTCTGCTGGATCCCGACGGCCTCGTATCACTAGCAGCCGAGATGACAGGCATCTTATCTGCATGGCTGTAACGGATCGTGCAGTCACGTCTCGATCCCTGAGTCAACAGATAGGGACGTTTGCAAGAAGACAACCATCTGCACGAACAGTTCGACGACGTTTGCAGCAGAATGGACTGTCAGCTCGGAGACCATGGCTGCGGTTACCCTTGACGCTGCATCACAGACAGGAGCGCCTGCGATGGTGTACTCAACGACGAACCTGGGTGCACGAATGGCAAAACGTCGTTTTTTCGGATGAATCCAGGTTCTGTTTATAGCATCATGATGGTCGCATCCGTGTTTGGCGACATCGCGGTGAACACCCATTGGAAGCCTGTATTCGTCATCGCCATACTGGCGTATCACCCGTCGTGATGGTATGGGGTGCCATTGGTTACACGTCTCGGTCACCTCTTGTTCGCATTGACGGCACTTTGAACAGTGGACGTCACATTTCAGATGCGTTACGACCCGTTACTCTACCCTCCATTCGATCCCCGCGAAAGCCTACATTTCAGCAGGATAATGCACGACCGCATGTTGTAGGTCCTGTACAGGCCTTTCTGGATACAGAAAATGTTCGACTGCTGCCCTGGCCAGGACATTCTCCAGATCTCTCACCAATTGGAAACGTCTGGTCAATTGTGGCGGAGGAACCGGCTCGTCACAATACGCCAGTCACTACTCTTGATGATCTGTGGTATCGCGTTGAAGCTGCATGGGCAGCTGTACCTGTACACGCCATCCAAGCTCTGTTTGAATCAATGCCCAGGCGTATCAAGGCCGTTATTGCGGCCAGAGGTGGTTGTTCTGGGTACCGATTTCTCAGGATCTATGCACCCAAATTGTGTGAAAATGTAATCACATGTCAGTTCTAGTATAATATATTTTTCCAATGAATACCCGTTTATCATCTGCATTTCTTCTTGGTGTAGCAATTTTAATGGCCAGTAGTGCACTTGGACTGTGGAGCAATGGCAGAAAATCGTGTTGTGGAATGAGTCTGGTTTCATGTTGTTTCCAGTTCTGGCCGAGCTCACGTCCCAGGAATGAAACGTGAAAGCCGGGGCGCTGATAACCTGGGCAGCCTCTTTGCGGTGTCCCGTGGCCCTTGGTTAGTCTGCAGGGGCGCATCACTGCCAAGCATGATGTGACCATTTTGGATGATCAGGTCCATCTCATGGCGCAACGTATCTTCCCCAATGGTGGTACTGTGTTCCAAGACGACAGGGCGTCTGTTCGCAGAGCTCGCATCGTCCAGGACTCGTGCTGTGGGCACGAGAACGAATTTTTGCTTTCCCTCTGGACACCACAGTCCACAGATCTCAATATTATTAACCTTTTGCGGTCGATATTAGACAGATGTGTGCGTTATCGCTGTCCACCTACGTCACATTTAGCTCAAACTGCCACTGTTTTCCAGGAATAATGGTACAAGACACCCCTGAAAACCATAAACGAACTTTATTTAGCCATTCGAAGAAAGCTGGACACTCTTTTGAATGGCAGCGCCGCGTTAGGCATGGTAATGTGTTTTTGGTGTTTCGATATTTTCGTCCGCCCAATATAGGGCGCTTTGAGGAATACTGTGGGAGGAATGAGGGTTATGGAGTGACGCGTCGTCATAGGGAAGCGATGTTAGAGTGTAACGTACCAAGGTGCAAAAACGTAAAGCTGAAACCTCAGGGGCAGAGAATTTTAATAGATTTTCTCAGAGCAATTTATAGAGCCTCTGATGCTCGTGAAGCTGTCTGTGGAAGTTTCCCTGGTGGAAGTCTACCCTTGTAATGTACATTAGGTAAAGTCTACGATGTGTAAAGTCGTTAATCACAATTTTCTGGCGTAGAGAAAGTTGCACACATTAGAGCTGACCCGTGATTCTTCTGTTACTTCTTTCCAGGCGTGACGTAAAATCGATTTAACTTCAGAAATGCGATCGAATGGACTGAAAACGGCGGTAAGAATGCGCCCTTTATGCTTCGCGTCACTTGCGAGAAGGTTTCCCCTTTTATCTCCATGGACGCTGTGGAACGCTGGAGCCCCAGAGAATTCATAAGCTGGAGGCTGCTATTCCTCCTTTTCGTTGCGATGTTGAGAGCCGACAGCACGCTTCACGGGTCAGATATGAACAGGATCCCGTTCAGTCCAAGCTACCCGACCAACTAGAAATGTTACATGACCGCCACTGCACCTGCGGTAAAAACTAGTGTTTATATTGAAGACGGGGTATGACCGTTCTGATATCGGGAAAAAAGGCTCTATTGTACATGACCGATCAGTATTTTGTTTTTGACCCATCTGTTATTTAAGTTGACAATAAGTCTGAGAGCTTGCGTTTCCATGGAAATACTTGTGTATGACATCAGACAAGGAAGCTGTGGTGTGCTATAAATGGGACTTAAAGAGTGCGTATGGACGTAGAAACCGTACTGCTAACCGCTGTATGACTGTGGCCGACATTCACAGGTATCGACGAGTGATATCCAGGTACGTATTCATGTACTGAATGGGTAAAATAAATCTGGCTCGGAAAATATTTGTAAGAATTACACGGGACGGACCCTCGTTAATAAAAATGAAGAACTGTTCGTCACAGAAAATGCTAGAAACGCTAGTTTCCATGCTCGAGCCGGTTGCTGTCACGTGTATGAAAATGCGCATCTCCAGCATTCTTATTACCGAGCACTTCGCTGTGCCTTTGCGTTAGAGTGAGTGAGAAGGACAGACGTATTTAGAAACAGGTTGAATGACGTAGAAAATGGTGCGTTAAAACAGGCCGTCTTCACCATCGTGTATTATGCGAAGAAAAATTCGTGGACGACTTGTTGTTTGCGCAAGAATTTGGACCGGATGTGTTTTGTCAAAATCTCTAGCAAAGACTGCAATGAAAAATTTAGTGATAAAATGGCGCGAAACGGTGAAACGGTTACTTTAGCGAATGACATCCGTAACTAATATCAAAGAGTTCCAACACCAGAAAACATGGAGCAAAGTCCGGAGAAATCTCAACGACGTTTATTTGCGCTGGTAGGAATTAAGAGATCGTCCTGTCGAAACAGTATCAAAAAGGGGCAATTTGGAAAGAGCCTTGGATATCGAAGTCGCCTGTGTACTACGAGAGATGTATCGAATGCCTCACTGTCCAACGGTTGCCAACACAGACGACGAAAACGAATGCATTATGAACTAAAGGAAATGATCAATAGAAGCATTATATTACTCGTTTATGTTACAGTAGTTGTAGTGAAGAAAACGAGTAATTTTTCTTCACTCGTAAGCGACATCCGTATCGTGGACCATGCCACGTGTGGTATAGGTAACCTGCAGCATTTTTGTTTCCCGCAGCCGGGATAAATTCGGGCAATATCTTAGCGATATATGGGCAGAGTTTCACATGGAAGTTATTTCCCTGACAGAAGGATGTTATGAAAATATAAGTACTGGAATACACACTGTTCATATCTTTCGTACCGGACGACCTTCTCTCTTCACAGATGACCTTGAGGATTTCCATAAACGCTCAATGTGTTGCGTGTGGACAGATGGATAGTCGGATGAAACGAACTCTATTACAGAGTGGTTTACGAAATCGTGGCCGATACCCTCTTTTCGCAAACTGCGATACGTCTTCCACCCATCTGTTAGGACTCTCGTACCAAGTAAAATAAAATGGTTTATCGGAGACACTATAGTTGCCTTATGCCGATAGTACGTATGGAGGATAAAACACTTCTTCGACTCTCTCTCTCTCAGTGCCACCAAAGGCCGAAATTTTTTCGATTTCCTTTTTCAGGAAACGTAGCGAGGTGCGACTCGTTATTTTCTACGTTTTTCTTGCGATCACCGAAGGCGACATTTTCTTTTGTCTCACTGACATACTTCGTGAAAGAACCCGTAACAGTCACTCACAGTCTTGACAAATAGTTCACTTTCAAAAGCAGTGGCTTCTGATGTGTAACTTCTAATCCAGCAGGAAACGATAACAATTCTGTTTACGATGCTCAATTTTGACATGTCAAATCAAGTATTCTTCTTTATTGACGTCCTTTTTCTACATTTTGGGCAATATATCTCGAAGGGGAACTCGACATCACCAGTTTTCTTGTAAAGTTTAACGCAAATCTGCTCATCAAATTGAACGAAATATTTTTGTACTGTGTTTGCCTACAAGGTGTATTTCCAACGAAACTCTAAGCACTTTTCCACCGTACATATTCGAGGAAATAATTTCCGCGACGAATGTGTACTTTCGCTAGATATCAGAGCAGATTCTATCATTAGTATTTACATCGTTATATGTTGGCAAACCAGAACACAATATTCAAATTCGCCCCCACAGCAGTGAAGCATTCAACACATATCGCTAATACTGCCCATGCGGTCTCGATAACCAAGGCTTCTTCAAAATTACGTAACAAGGACCTGCATATGTATCATTACAGTTTTTATGTTATGCATGAGTTTGAGCGTCCAGACGGACTGCGACGTGTTGAAGTCTATCAGTGGTTTCTGAGTGAAGTGGAATCAGGACTTCTTCAGATGATATGAAGATGCTATCTGTTCTTTCGGACATGTCGGACAGGTCGGTGGCTCAGATGGTTAGAGCGTCTGCCATGTAAGCAGGAGGTCCCGGGCTCGAGTCCCGGTCGGGGCATACATTTTCAACATGTCCCCGTTGATGTATATCAACGCCTGTCGACAGCTTATGGTCTTGATTTAACTATCATTTCACTCTTCAGGTGAGGCCTGGTTCAGCGTATGAGGGTATGTGAATCCAAAGGACATGAGCCATTGTGTATCAGATAAACTCCACCAGTACTTCGAAGAGCCTTGCATTATCTCAGTCTTGGTGCTTCGTGGACAACGTCTGGTGTCCCCATTGTAGGATATCTCTTTCACCAAACTGTTAATGCTAACCAGTCCATCCGGAAACTAATTAATTCATATGTGGGTCAACTGACAGAAAATGACCGACTGTACGTATAATTTCAGCGGGATGGAGCAACAGCTCACATCACCTGGACATTCTTGTCACGAGTGCATGAGGTGTTCGTTGAGATGAGAACAGTCGACAGAGATAGTACACTTTCATGGTCACCTCGACTGCCTGTTCTCTTTGCTTGCAATTTTTACACAGATTAAGGTGTCAAATTTACTCAAATAATCGTCACACACTGGAAGCATTACAGCAGAATACTGAAAACTCTATTGCTGATAACCCTCATGAGTAGCTGCAATGCATGTCTCAGAGTTTGGTAAATCGAGCACAGGGCTACATCTATGCCAATGGTGGCCTTTTTCAGCATCTTCTGTGATTTATTAACAGGTGTCAGTTCTGTGTCAATCTTGTTGCAAATACTTTCCGGGCCAGTTTCGCTTTGCCCACTTTATATGCATGGTGTAACGGGGTTAAGTGTAGATATTTTTATATGTGGTACCTTGACATGTACACACATCACTGTGTTGATTGCCTTTCTCTGGGTCAAACAGTCTTCCCACTACATCGTTATAAACTCTATGACCTGATGTTTTCTGCGCAGTCGTACTGTACCACTAAGTGGACTACGCTTGCCAGTATAGATTGACCGTTTTGTGTCAACGCGTTCACATTTCAACACCTGATCTACTGCCCAGGGGATACTACCCAACCTAAAAGCATACAGCTTTTAATAGCTATAGTTATTAGTTTGAAAATGACGTAAATACTGATATAAAGTTGACACTGCTCTGTCTTCAGTCACCAAAGTGCTTACAGCCATTACAACCTGTATGTTGTTGACGACAAAGTTACACCCAAGCAATGAGCATAGGCCAATGTCTTAACCACACACCATTATCATGGTAGTATTCATAATGGAGGTGGCTTATCACTGCCTTCCAACAAAGTGTTGTAACCTGTCAAGCTGACACATTATGACTACTGCCCACTGCTAGATGTAAAGCCACGCTCTTGTGGCCAACTGATGGGGCACGAAAAGTATATAAGCGGAGCAGAGACGAATGTGGACTCATTGTAGCAACAATATGGACCGTAAATAGGGAAATCCACAGGCGTATCTGACATTGACAATTGGGGAGACTGTTATGGCCCATTCTCTGGGAACGAGCTGCTAGGAAACGGTGTAGGTGGTCGACTGTTCACGTGCTTCTGGCATATTGAAACGTCCCCTTAGATAAAATTAAACACGACTGTGCACGTAAAATTCTATTTTATTTGATTTACAAACAGCTGAGCAAAACTCAACGTACTCAGACAGATTTCTCTTTTCTTATTCTGCGGCCCGCCTGTGTGGCCGTGCGGTTCTAGGCGCTTCAGTCTGGAACCGCGTGACCGCTACAGTCGCAGGTTCGAATCCTGCCTCGGGCATGTATGTGTGTGATGTCTTTAGGTTAGTTAGGTTTAAGTAGTTCTAAGTTCTAGGGGACTGATGACCATAGAAGTTAAGTCCCACAGTACTCAGAGCCATTTGAACCACTTGAACGTATTCTGCTCGCCACTAAACTGACACACAATATTTTAGCGCAACGCAGTCTGACTTTCAATAATCCGTACAAAATAATAGCCCCGACTAACAATAACCTTTTCCTTTCATGAATCACTTACCTCACAAAAATCTTCGTTACTCGAACTACTGCAACACAGCGAGTGCCAATACTGCCACCTAAATAAAAGCTTCTAACTACTGAAGACCCTAACTACTGATAGGCATAGTTAGTAAATGAAAGATTTTGATAGAGAACTAACAATGTTTTTACCTTAATAGTGTTCAAAAGTCATAATATATATATCAGTTCATGACATGCAGTCTTACAAATTTCCTTTTCCTGGAGGACACACGTCCAGATCATCGCTCTCAAACCTCCGCCATTTCTCTCCCCACATCCACCACTGCTGGCGGCTCACCTCCAACTGCGCAACGCTACGTGCTATTCACATCCAACAGCCCAACACTACAATAACAGATATTCCAACAATGAGTCCAACCAGCCACAGACTGCACACAGCACAGTCAGTGATTTTCATACAGAGCGCTACGTGGCGTTACCAACATAAAAACTTTAACAGCCTACTTACAGTATCTATGCAATGTATCTGGATGACGGTGAAACTACAAGTAGAAGGCAAGAGTTTGGACGTCCATGTTTCATCAGAAAACTTGGAGATCGGAGGCATGCTCGCTCTGTAAAGTGGGATATGCGTCCATTGGTGCCAGTTATTTCGCCAGAGTACAGTGCTAGTGTAGGTGCAAGTGTTCCAGAGCCCCCCTTTCAGTGCATGTTGTAGAACAGAGGGTTCCACGCAGCAGATGACCCCCTCATGTTGCCATGTTAATACAACAAAGTCGTCAGTTATGACTGCAGTGGCCACTGGACAGTTGAGATGCACTGCAGCTGAACGGCAACGTAGCACCTTATCGCATGAATCGCTTTTCTCGTTACACCACGTCAGCGGTCGTTTCCAGATATGCTGTCATCCAGGTGAAAGACTGCTCGAAACTTGCACCACGCTATGGATGCCGGCCAGAGGAGGTCGTATTATGCTGTGAGGAACATTCACCTGGGCTTTCACAGGACCTGTGGTAGTAATCGAAGGCACCATGACAGGCATGGGCTACGTAAACAATATTGTGGACTACCTGCATTTCCTCGTTCCCGATATCCTCCCCGTTGGTGTAGCCATTTTCCAGCAGGATAACTGTCCATGTCAAAATATCAGATTCGTGATACACTGGTTTGAGAAGCGTTATAGTCTACTAAAGTTGTTGTCTTTGGTGCAATATATCCGTGATATGAACCCAACGGAACACACACTACGATGCGACGGCGTAGGTACAAGTTCCTAGGTTGGCACTACGAGAGCGGACGATCCACACCGACGACAGCGCCCTCTAGCCGGCGCTGTGCAGCTCTACGAGCGCCGCTCCGCATTCTGCCCATTTGATTCCGAGTAGACGACCAAGGAACATTGTTTCTGTTTCATAGTGGGCGAGCCACTACAGATTTTACCTGTGTAACTTCTGTTAGCTTTGATTAATCCAGCTTCACACCTACGTGCTCCTCAGTTACTTATTCATGTTTATTATTCTGTTGAGGTACAGTAAAACCACTTTTACTTTATTTGCAGTACCTAGAGTTCTACCTCACCTGCTCCTCCTAGTTTCCTACATTCGGCCTACTCCTCAGTTTACAGGAGCAGACCCACCCGCCGCCTTCCAGGCAGGATACAAAACACACATGGCCTCAGATTAGAGGCACTGCGTCCAGATTTTAGCTGTGATAATGTGCCCCACTAGGTGCATACTCTCTTGCTCGGCATATTACAGCTAATTTATATGCGTTCCTCTCTTCAGTGCTTCACACGTCACTATATAAACGCCAATGACGTGAGCTGATTTCCCGTGGCTATAAATAAGGGCTGTATTCTTTCTTCGCACGTTTTGGAAAACAGTATCATTCAGCTAGCTGTGTTAATTGGCGGGACCACACCCCATACGAATATTTCTTCGTATTTGTTTGATGTTCTTCTTAAAGGAAAATAAATTCCTTCTGTCTCGTTACGTACAGCAGGCTCATTTAGTCTGCCTAGGCACAAGACACTGCTTACAAAACTTCATACACATCGACGCTGAAGTGCAAGAATTGCTTCAGCGGTTCCACAGAACAATGACACGTCGCGTCGCAGAATTCGATCAGCCAGAAATTCTATTTAAGTGTGCACCGTAATAATTAAGTGTATCACCTCAAGCTGTTTCCCTAAGAAATTTTCAATTAAGGCTTTCAGTGAGAACGTAGCGTCTGTTATTCTTCAATTTATTTCCACAGCCAACGTCCTTGCCGCAGTGGTAACACCTGTTCCCTTCAGACCAGTGAAGTTAAGCGCTGGTGAACTTGGCTAATACTCGGATGGGTGTCCATCTGGGTCTGCCGAGCTCTGTTGGTAAGTGGGGTAGACTCAACTCTTGTGAGGCCAATTGTGTAGCTACTCGACTGAGAAGTGGCGGCTGTAGTCACGAAAGCCGACAAGGGCCGGGAGGGAGGTGTGCTGACCGCATTATCCTCCACATCCGCATCCAGTGACGCCAAACAGCTGAGGATGATACGGCGGTCGGTCGATACCGTTGGTCCCTCCTAGCCTGTTTGGACGGAGGTCCCAACTACACCAGAATATTGGCGAGGGAGAACTGTCAGAGCATGTGTTTCGATAAGTGCCGATGTGATAAGTAATACCAGTCAATCCATGATAAGAAGAATGCAGCACTGCATTGATACCAATGTTCATCACTTCCAACACCTTCCGTAAATGGACGTTCATGCCACCTTCGTGACCTTCGGTGACCTTCAAAGACCTTACTGTTACACATCACTGGATTCGTCTCACCGTTTAACCCAATCAATGAAGCTGTGAAAACACGTTTGATTGGATCTATGAGATGAAAGGCGCAACTCCATGTTACTAGTTGAAATATATAAATTGTGTAACCCACAGGTCACCATTCAGTTGGTGGTTGTGGAGCTGAGCTTTCGTAAAATCGTTTACCTCTGGTGTGACAGTGCACTTATTGCTAAAAGCAAAGAGCGGTTATCAGATTCCTCTAATCATCGGCGCAGAAGTTGATTGAAAGACAATCTAGACCTCGTATTCGAATCACAGGGGGGCTGTAGTGTGGGTGCCTAAAGATTTATTTACTGACACTGGATATGTATACACAGAAACAAAGGGGAGAAACCACATATCGACATTTAAATAACGACACCAACCCACTTGATGGCAGTAATACAACCTACATTACATGTGTTAAACCCGTGTTGAATAGAGTAAAGGTTAATGAGCGCGAAATGTGCGTAGAGAGCAAGCCAAGGAAACACGAATGTAATGAAGAACAGCACAAATAAGACACGTGACACATAAAAACAGTGGAGCACGAACTAGATGAAGTGACAGAGTTCTGCTACCCTGGAAACAAAATTGTGGACAACAGTGGAGCGAGAAACCTTTGCATTTGTCACACAGGAAAAGGATCATTTAGCAATCGCGAAAGCGTTACGGAGATGATAGGTAAAGTCCAGTGGAAGACTCTGCAAGAGAGACGCTCAGTACCTCGGTACAGGCTTTAGTTGAAGTTTCGAGAACATACCTTCACCGATGGGTCAAGCAGTATATTGCTCCTTCGAACGTATACCTCGCGAAGAGACCATGAGGATAAAATGAGGGAGATTAGAGCCCACACAGAGGCATACCGACAATGTTCCTTTAACGAACAATACGAGACTGGAATAGAAGGGAGAACCGATAGAGGTACTCAAGGTACCCTCTTCCACACACCGTCAGGTGACTTTCGCAGTATGAATGTAGACGTAGACGTAGAAGACATTATTTACCTGATTGTCTCGGTTGTTATCGAACATGGGCCTTCGTTTGAGGAAAAATTTCCGTGAATGTACTGTACGTTTACAGCTCAGCATTGAATAGAAGAGAATCATAAACTGTGTGAAAATCGGAAAACGAATCGAAGTGTTCGATATGTGCAGCCACAGATGGACAATGAAAATTAAGTGCACTGATAAGATAAAAGCAACGGCCTTGCCGCAGCGATAATACCGGTTCCCGTAAGATGACGGAAGTTAAGCGTTGTTGGGCTTGGGTGCCACTTGTATGGATGACTGTTCAGCTTGGGCCAAGCACTGCCGACAAGCGAGCTGGCACTCTGCTTGTGAGGGCTGTTGAGGAGCTACTTCATTGAGACGTAGCGTCTCTGGCCACGAAAACTGACAACGGCCGTGAGTGCGGTGTGCTGACCACGTGCCCCTCCATGCCCAAAACCAGTGACGTCTGTCGGCTGAGGATGACATGGCGGTAAGCCGGAAGCGTCGGGCCTTTCGATGCATGTTCGGACAGAGTTTAGTTTTTAGTTTAGATGAGATAAGGAATGAGGAGGATCCTCATAGAATCAACAGGGAAAGGATGTGTGATAAACTGACAACATGAAGGGACATGATGTTACAACATGTTTTAAGACATCAGGAAATAATTTATACTGACTGACAGAAATGTAAATCTCCCAGAAGGGAGGAGGAAACGAAATGGAACATGAAGGGTTGAGAGGGTGTGTGATGTTCTTTCAGTTATTAGAAAATCCAGTCAAATTTTCAAACAGTTTGGCGGAATGAGCCCCCTTATAAGTATGACGTGGCACCCCCCCTCTGGCCTCGATGCAGGTACTGATTCGGTTGGGAAGGGTGTAATAAAGTCGTTGGATCCTCGCCTGAGAAAAGCCGAACCTCAGCTGTTGTGGCTGGTCCTTGATCTCCTGGATACCAGCATTGGAACGGAGCTGTCACCTGAGCTGGTCTCAAACATGTTCCATCGGGGACAGAAGTGGGCATATTCTTGCCACGCGACTACATCAACATCACGCAGGTTATTCGTTGAGACACGTGACATGTGTGTTTGTCCTGTTGAAAAATGCCACTATGGTATTGTCTCACGAGACGTAATACATGACACAGGATGCCCATCACTTTCTGCTGTGCTGTCAGAGTCCCAACAGCCACTACTAGTCTAACCTGAAGTCATATCTGATGGCTGTCCAAACGATAACACGAGGAGTGACACTGTCGCAATCACCAAAAGACAGGAAGAATGAGACCTCTCCCAAGGTCGCAGCCATAATCACTGACAACGATCATCTGGTGTAGTTCAAAACTTCGATTCATAGGTGAAGACACTAGGACGCCATTCATCAGCAAATCCATGGTTTCCAGTCGGGGCACCACTCCAGATGCAGCCGTTTGTGTTAGTGGCAGCCTACGGATGGTATGGTGATTTCTTAGTCCGGCGGCCTCCAGTCTCCAACCAGTGGTGCAGGATGTCACAAGGAGTTCATTATTTGTTCTCGGTTGGGATCCGTAGATGTGGAGGAGATACGATGTGCTTGGTGCACAGTATGGCGACCCTCTCCTGTGGTGGTGAGACGTGGTCGACCAGAAATAGAGGACGATGAGTTTGTCTGCCCTCACGATCGCATGCAGTCCAACACTGCGCCACTGTCACATCAGAATGCGCCGTAAATCTGGGCAGTGCTTAATTTGATCAGCCGGCCAAGTGAATACCCATAACGAGTCACTTTCAAACAGTAATATCAGAAATCGAGTCCGCCTTGATGCAAAACACCTTGTTATTCATTTATTTCTTTATTATCTCAAACTAGTTTCGGTGACAAATATCACCATCATCAGTGGGTTTTTCTTAATCTAAAACATGCAGAAAAATAGCATGGTTATACAAACACAGTAAAACATTATTACATTTTTACTATTCGTTTTTTGAAATATAGTTTCCTATCGATACTTTCATACTACCTTTTTTATTGTATGTTACAGCATGTTTTAAGCAATTATTGGCGCTGTTTGCGGCATATAATCTCTGCTCTTTTTCCCGTTGCCGTTTTTTAAGAAGGAAATAAACGACTGACAAGGTGTTTTGCATCAAGGCGGACACACTGTCTGCTATTACCGTTTATCTATGCAAACACGGACCAAATGTAAGAGTTCCAGGATAAAATCATTGAGCCACTTTCAATTGTATCAGATGCTGATAACGCTTTCTAACAAGAGTAAGTGGCATGTGCTTGTCCTTCAAGTGATCTGTCAACGTATGACGCTGTTCACTCCCCTCATTTTGCACAGGAGGCCTGGTAGTAACACTAAACGCCACAGCACTAATGCACTATGGTAATCGTTCTACATGACACAGAGAATTACGTTTCTATTCATCTACAGACGCGCTGGTAGTTCGTACGTGTGCGTAGCTAAACTTACAACTGACCATGTCTTTTGGGTGCTTCACTTTTTTTTGTCAGTTGGTCTACGGAAGAAGCTGCAGATAGTAACGACTGTAAGGGAATACCGAGTTTGTAAGATAAGCAACAAAGATTAATTGAAGACGTGGGACGCAAATGATGTTCTACGGAGACGAGTTTGGCACAGAGGAGGAATTCTAGATCGGCAGCATCAAACCAGTCCTGAAAAAAAAACAAAAAAAAACAAAAAAAACGCCCCAAAAATATAGATCCGGTGCCAGTGGAGGAGCATTTATTAGGAGGTCTCATGCCACATATTTTTAGCTGAAACCGTCGGAAGACCACTTCACGTAACGGACGTAGCACACGTGTCCTGGCGTGTCCACGGAAGTCAACGGTTTTGAAATCAGTCCCTTTCCTTTCAAAATGGTTCAAATGGCTCTGAGCACTATGGGACTCAACAGCTGAGGTCATAAGTCCCCTAGAACTTAGAACTACTTAAACCTAAGTAACCTAAGGACATCACACACATCCATGCCAGAGGCAGCATTCGAACCTGCGACCGTAGCAGTCGCGCGGTTCCAGACTGAAGCGCCTAGAACCGCTCGGCCACCTGGTCGGCTTCTCTTCCGTGTTAATTAATTTCTCAAATAGTTCAATGTAGAACGACAGATGTCCAGGGACAGGTAGGATAGCTCTCTGATTCCTTATGATTAAAATGATATGGTTAGGCGAATGAGTCTTTGCAGTTGTATGACAAATTAAATGGTTCAAATGGCTCTGAGCACTATTGGACTTAACATCTGTGGTCATCAGTCCCCTAGAACGTAGAACTACTTAAAGCTAACTAACCTAAGGACATCACACACATCCATGCCCGAGGCAGGATTCGAACCTGCGACCGGAGTAGTCGCGCGGTTCCGGACTGAAGCGCGCCTAGAACCCCTTGGTCACCGCTGCCGGCCAATGACGAATTAGCCTATGGGTTTGTAAACATTCCTTTTGAAGAGATAATAATAAAAAGTTTAATACAGGTGATCTCTTCTGCTTTCACTCCTCAAACGCTCCTAACAACAGCTTTTTGCCATACATGCCCAGTTCCACGCATCTGACCGTCAAACACGACTTCACATACTGCGACAGTTTCAATCTGCCAGGAAGTTCCAAATCAGCGCATAAGCTGCAGAACGCAAATTCAATCTGAAAAGAAGATACCACTCACCAAAAACACATATATCATTATCGAACATTGACATTTGTTTGAGGAATAAATTTGTGAGGGTGTACATTTCGAACTCAACACTGTATGGAACTGAATCATGGATAGTGAGAAATCGAAAACTGAATAGAAGCTGTTGAGATGTAGTGATACAGAAGGATGTTGAAAATTAAGTGGACCAGTAAGGCAGAAAATGAGTAGCATTTTCGCAGTTTCAGCACAGAAACGAATAAACGAATGTGGGGAAAATGGTGACAAGAAGAAGAGAGAAGTTGTTGTGACATGTGTTAAAACATCAGGAAATAGAAACGGTACTGAAGGAAGCCGTAAGGGGTAAAAACTGTACGGTAATGTGTCCAATAAATAAATGAGGACGTTCGTTCAAAGTCCTACACTGTGACGTAGAAGTTGGCACAAAAGGGGAACTCGTAGTGGGCCACACCAGACCAGTCATAAGACTGACGGGAAAAAAAAGACACCTCGCAACGTAGCGATGGTTCCGGACATACCCCAGCACGTACAAAAAGACGAAGGTTTTGAAATCAGTTTTCCGTCATCTTAGTTGATTTCTTACGTAACGAAATGTGGGACGATAACTGTCCTGCAACTGGGAAGGTGGGTTCTCTCGTTTGCCAGGATTATAAAGATGCGGCTAGTCGATTTGTAATCATCGCAATTGTCTAAGAAAGTATAGTATGAGCTTGTGTAAATAAGTACTACACAATTTTATTTATTGAATGCTTATATGTTGTTTAAACGTTTTCTGTGGGAGACATGTCACGATGTATGTAAAGCCCTCTATTGGTTAAGTTCTTACGATCGATGGGCGCCTACATAAGATTCTAGCGGCCGACCCAACAGAGGGCGCTGTTCATTGATCTGTCTCTTTCTCAGCTGTCATATAGACATTTTATCTTTCATAAGCAATTTATAGGTTGCCACAGGTAATGTATTACGCTATATTAATTGTTGACCGTAAATTCACCATAAAAAAGGGTCGGACCTATACTCTTCATATATTTCCTTTTAATAATTTTACATGGGTAACTGCATTCATCTTTTAATGTATCACAATTGGTTTCTATGATAGTCATCAATTTTAATAAGTCTGCTACATGCATTTTATCTAATGTGTTTTTATCAGATTAGGTTTCTGAGTAAATGATGACTATATATAAGCAAGCCCACAGTAGCGACATCTATGTAGGGTGTAGGCTAACAGGTTTCTGGATGCTACTGTACTTCAGTAGCCAGTTGGCAATAATCAGTATGTGGACGATGTGGCCTATTCTACACCATATCTTAAATCTATGTGACGATGCTGTGCTGATAATATTTATATGTTTTGACGATACCATTATGGCCATATCACTTTAGGACATGGACGATGTGGCCTATTCTACACCATATCTTAAATCTATGTGACGATGCTGTGCTGATAATATTTATATGTTTTGACGATACCATTATGGCCATATCACTTTAGGACATGGTGTAAAAAAGGTACGTTATACCATATTTTATCTGTACATTTCCCTGGTTGCGTGACAGTATATTGTGATACATATTGCTGTTTTATGTTAAAAGACATACTGCTCACTAGACCCCCCCCCCCCAAATTCTATAAGTCCCTCCAGATCCTGGAGCGTCATGCACTCCGCCTCGCCTTCCGTGTACGCCTCCCGTACCCCACTCGGATCCTCTATGGCCTCATTCCTTTCCCCCATCTGCCCCTGTTCCTCGAACATATCCGCATACTCTACACCTCCCGCCGCCTTGAACCCCCTCACCCCCTGGTTGCTCCTCTCCTCTACCATCCCCACCCCCTGCCATGCCTTCACTGTTGTGTCCCCCCTACCCTCCACTTCTGCACCCTTCATCTCCTTTCCCAAGGTGGCTTCCATCAACTTCCCCTCCCGGATGTTGTCCTCTCTCCTTCCATTTATCCCTCCTATAAACTCTGATCCTCACTCCCCCTCCTTTCCTCTGTCCTTTTCCTGGGCTCCCTCTCCCCCCTTCCATCCTCTTTTTTCCCCACCTCCCCTCTCTCTGCCCCCTTCTCTCCCCCGAGACCTTTTGCATTTCCCTCCTCTGCCTTTTCCCATTTCCTCTCGGCCCCTCCCCCTCCTTATGAGTCCCCTCCCTCCTTTGGGTTCCCCCCTTTCGTTTTTCCTCTCCTCCCTCCTTGTTTTCCCCCCATCTGCCGAGGTCCACCCCCCTCCCCCCCCATCTGCCGTCGTCTATGGTGTGTTATCTTTGTGCCAACATTTTAGTACAGTGTTTACAGTGTGTGTTCAGTGCTGAAGTGTTGCGAACGGACATTATACTGTCGCTGGGTGTGATTTTTATATTTCTTGCGAACAGAAACCAGACTGTCCCCATGTTTTTTAATTGTCTCTCTACTATGTTCCTTGTCTGCTTCCTGTGTATTTTATTAGCTTTGCCACCCCTTTGCTTTGTGTTTTAACTTTCCACAATTTTCCGCCGTTTTACAATTTCAGTCACCGTTTTATCACCTGCTTTTATTGTTTCTTATCTTCTTTCTTACGTTTTAAAAAGTCTGTAGGCTGCAGAGCAGCGTAATAAGCTGCTACCAGCCCGCCCCCTTCGGAGGAATCGAAATTCAATTAAAGGAAAAAAAAGGCTGCTCACTAGATGTATATATTTATTTATTTTAGATCTGAGGATGGTCATTACAAACTGAAACCGGTCATCATGTAAGGAATTCATATTGTGATCAGAGACTAGAATAAAAAAGCAAATTAGTAAAAAATTTAATAACGGGCAACTGTTCCGCATTTGTGCTTCAAAGACACTCCTGCTATTTGTCATACATAGTCCGTTCTACACAATCGCCATGCTTCACAATCTGCCACTCAGAGGACAAGGCCAGCCAGTACCTCGCAAAACACGATTTTTCCCCTCGCGTCCCGTGCCACTTCACATGGTGTAGGTGGTGGGTGGGGGGACATGGAGGGGGAGGGGGGACACTTGAACACTAAGGTGAGAGCCCCCTGGCGCGGTCGCACGCCGCTTAAAGCGATCCCCTGTTTATCAGGCCCGGCGCCGCGCACCGCCTGTAATGGAATTTCCCCGCGGAGGAGCACAGCCGGCGAGGCGGCGGGGGCGGCGGAGGTGGAGGCGGCGGCGCCGCTTTTTGCGCCGCCGAGTCACGAGACGGGCATTAAAGGCGGCTCGCCTCTGTGCGGGGTCGTGGGGGTGGGGGCGGCACGCGGCGCCGCGACGCCCGCGGGCCCGCCGGAAGCCGGAGGCGGCGCCGCCCCCACCTCTCGCGACGACAGCGCCGCGCTGCGGCATTCCGGGCCTCACCTGCCGACAGACTGCCACCTCCTGCGAGCAGTTACCACGGTACCGTACAGCAGCAAAAGCCGACAGGCCATAGGCCTTGCCCAGGCGGCGTGACTTGCTTGCCTTAACGACACAGATCAACCAACTGTAGATGCAGCCACATAGAAAAAATATTTGTCGAAAGGCCTAACGGCAACGTCCTTGCCGCAGTGAATACACCGGTTCCCGCGAGATCACCGAAGTTATGAGCTGTCGGGCGTGGTCGGCACTGGGATGGGTGACCATCCGGGCCGCCATGCGCTGTTGCCATTTTTCGGGGTGCCAATTGAGGAGCTACTCGACCGAATAGTAGCGGCTTCGGTCAAGAATACCATCATAACGACCAGGAGAGCGGTGTGCTGTCCCGACGCCCCTCCTATCCGCATCCTCCTCCGAGGATGACACGGCGGTCGGATGGTCCCGATGGGCCACTTGTGGCCTGTAGACGGAGTGGAAAGGCCTAACACAGAAAGAGAAGCACCCAGGAGGGATCATCGAATGTCCGCGTAACCTCATACACGTGAGATCTGTTCAAAGATCTCGAAATTTTGTCCCCATTTTTTTATATATATATTCTTGCCTTTTACTTATTGTGCACGGTATCCTTCGAAATACTCTCCTCCACAATTGATATACGGCTCTCAACGCCGTTTCCACTTACGGAAGCAGTCTTGGTACGCCTCTTCCTGGATCTCTCGAAGCGCCATCTCCGAATATCCTTTTATCTCGTCTGTCGGTGCGAATCTTCCTCCTTTCAACTGGGTTTTCAACTTTTGAAATATAAAAAAGTCCGCTTGGTCCAGGTCTTCAGAGTACGGAGAACAAGTTTGTTGTTAGCAATATTAGCTTATTCCCAAGAGTTAGCACCTTTCAGTCAGTTGATACTAGGCAGAAATCAAATCTGCATGTGGAATGCACTTCCTTGACTCTTGTGCAGAAAGGAGTGCAGTATTCTGCTGCATCCATTTTCAATAAGCTACCACAAGAACTCAAAAATCTTAGCAGTAGCCCAAACACTTTTAAGAGTTTCCTCATGGCTCGCTCCTATTCTGTCGAGGAGCTCCTGGAAGAGCTGAAAGATTAAGCAAATTCCATTGTTACATTGTTGATTTTCTTTATTTAAACTTGCGACTTGTCACCTGAATATGTTTCTTATATTTAATTTTATCTGTTTCTACTATCGTGTTATAATTTCATGTGTTGACTCGTTCCATGACCATGGAGACTTCTCCTTAATTTGGTCCCACGGAACAATAAATAAATAAAATAAAAAAGACAACACAGTGATTTTGTTTTTAGTACAATTGTCACGCACCAACAGGGACGAATGTGTGGGCGACTCATGAACCGACAGACGTATTTGGCGGCAACACTATGCATTCCAAGATGCTGTGTCCGGATTTCATGACAGGATACAACTGAAATGTTACATTCTTCTGCAAACTATCGGACTCCTCGGGTGGCAAGCATAATTTCGCTGACGTTTCTGACATCAGCGTCGTCAGTAGACGTCGAAGGACGTCCTGAACAATGGTCATCTTTTGTAAACCATGTGAACCATTCGTAATACCGAGTACGACTCAAGCACCCATCACCGTAGGTTTCCTGCATCATTTGGTGTGTCTCTGTAAGAGTTTTCTTGAGTTTCACCCAGAATGTAATGCAGACGCGTTGCTCCTCCAGCTCTGTCTTCTCGAAATTCGCAAACTGTGCGTCACAACGTTCTACTCAGACAGCACTGAACAATAACTAACAGACGTACTTGCATCCGCATCGAGTCTACGATATTGCCACACCGGGGCAAAACCTCGATAATACGGCCCCCTCCCCGCCGCCCCCCCCTCGACCCTTTTCGATAATACTTAAAAAGAATTTTAAATCTATTCTTGAAAAATATTTTCATTTTGTAGCATATATAAGTCTCAAAAGTCTGATACAAAAAGGCATTCAAATGACACCGGGTCATTTTATTAAACTCAAAAATGTAGTTATACACAGTACAGGTACTCAAAAATAGTCACCAAAACTGTTGGCACATTTATCGCATTGCGACACTAGCCGGTCGATTCCTTCCTTGAAGAAGCTAGTAGGCTGCCCTCGAATCCACGCCTAGACGCAGTCACACATTTCGTCGTCCGTTTCGAGTCGATATCCGCGAATAGCTTCTTTTAGATGTCCAAACGCATGAAAGTCACACGGTGGAAAGTCGGGACTGTACGGGTGGAGGTTCCAGCGTTTCCCACCGAAACTGCTGCAATGTCGTCTTCACCTCATTGGCCGTGTGTAGGCAGACATTATCGTGCAGGAGGATAACGCCATTGGACAACATGCCTCGGCGTTTCGACTTGATGGCTCGTCTAAGGTGCTGTGGAGTGGCTTGTTAGCGCAGGGTATTGGTGGTGGCTGGTTCTCCTTTCCAGGAACTCGAAAGGCAGTAGGCCCTTGTGCCCAAAAAGGACATCATGACCTTACCAGAACTGTGGTGCACGGCCTTTGATTTCTTTGGAGATGGTAAAGTCGGATGTTTCCACTGCTTGCTCTGACGCTTGCTTTCCGGTTAAAAATTGAGACACCATGATTCGTGACCAGTGGCAATACGCGACAGAAAGCCGTATTCCTCCTCACGATAACGATGCAGATGACTCAAAGACAGCGGCATTCGAGTATTGCGCTGTTCGGCGGTCAGTTGGTGGGGAACCCACTGTGCACAGATTTTTCGAAAGTTCAAGTGTTGATGCGTTATGGCGTGGCCGGTGCCCATGCTAATACCCAGTAACCGATGGATCTCGTCCACGGTAATTCTGAGGTTGTCCAAGACTAAAGCATTCATTTCCGCAATCATTTCCGGTGCTTAAAATTAAAATTTAAAACAGTCTTGATTGCAGTGTTGTTAAAATATTTCTTTATTGGAGTGAGTGACCGGTTTCGACTCTATGAAAGAGTCATGTAACTGAGCAGTTACACGAGGGTCGAGGGAACTCGTCTAGCTGTGTCCATCCACCGCTCCAGAGTCTGAAGATGACTCCATCATAGAGTCGGAACCGGTCGCTCACTCCAATAAAAAAATTTCTTAACAAGATTGCGACCAAGACTGTTTTAAATTTTAATTTTAACTACTCTTAAGGTCGCTGAATGTGTTTCAAAAATTTCAAAAATTCATTTCCGGTGTGACACGATGAACCTGTCCAGCACGAGCACCGTACACAGCCTTCATCTGTCGATACATTCCACGGCTCCAACTCCCTTCTCTGCCAAAAGTCGAATTACACCTCGTTGTTCCTGCTTACTCGCCTCGCTCCGTGGAATTCGAACGCGTATATTCTGTAATGGAATCCGCCTACATCCAGGACAGTGGAAATTAAACCGTTTGACTTCTCACCACACAATAAAAAGAAACTCACAATTATTTCTTGATGGGATTATTTGTGACTAGAAGAATAAGAACTCTTCAGAAAATTTGCACTCCTTGTAGCCTATTAGCTAATAACTTCCTCTTTTGTGTGACATGAAGTTAAATACAGGAAATATAAAACCAGCGAAGACAAGAGACAAGCAAGCCCCAACATTTTTTTCTCCCTAATCTTTCTACAGCTGTACACTGTGTGATTTCCTTTCTGCAAAAGAATACATGACCCCTTCAAAGTTTGGCAAACGTTTTGCTGCATGAAGAATCAAAATGTCGTTGTCTAATACTGGAAGAGCTGTTAATACGAATAGTACCCAAGACTAGTTTGGTTTCTCGATCTGAATACGTCTATTTTGTCCGTGACTGTTAGATAAAACAAAATAGGCCTGTCTAATAATGCCGCGATTGCAACACACACCAAATAAGCGAGACCGTTAAGGCACAAACGAAAATTTTTATCTACCTCAGTTACATAAATAACACGATGGGATATAATTAACGAAGTACCAATATCAAACGCCTATTACGCCTACTACAAGCAGAAAGTTGTATGTTAGAAAATAGTTTCACATTTCATTCATACGCTCCAGTTTGTCAAGTACGAGACCGCGAAGTAGTAGTACGAAATTATTATATAAATTACGAATCGTCATATTCTTACTTATAATTTGTGTGATGTCCCCGTTTCTTCTGCTTTCTCGTTGTAACAAGCAATCTCGTCATCATTAATTCTGTAACTAATCGTGGCATTGTCAGAAGTTATTCTCTGGTTAACTTCACTAACGCTGCCAAAATCACGCATTTAGTTATCCCGCGTTTATTCTCCGGTTAGGCGTTATTACCTGTTCGTACCACGCGTTTTCCGCGTCATTGCCAGAATTGAACTTAAGCAGTTGCTGACCGGGGCTGTACAACTGGCCCTTAGTAGTGTAATGATCTGCCAAAAATTTTCCGTCAAAATTTCATTTTCTGGATACCTATTATTGCTATTAGCCGCTTATTTACTCTCTCCTGGTCTGAATCTACGGATTTCGCTAATAATTACAACAACGCTGATCATTCGCGTACCCAATCAACCACATAAACAAACAGCGATTCGCATTCACCTGTTCGGGTTTATACGGCTCAGCTCGTGTAGCCCCGGCCACTTTTGTCTGCGGGAAGTTTTTTATTTCTAGATGCCACGGGGATTCCCCTGTCAGAGACGTCGCTTACGTTACTCAAGCATTCAAATATCCACATATGATTCGTTCAGAACTCAAGTAAGAATGTATTCAAAAATGTTCAAATAATCGGTAGACCAACGAGCGCAGGATGCTAGGCACTTTGTGAAAAAAAGTTACCTTTTCTTCAAGAATGCGAATTTTATGTACCCTTAAATTGCCGCCCGGGGCAGATACTCCGTTTTGCCCCTCGCCCCCCCCCTCCCCCAGATGCATGCCTGATTGACATACAACAATGAAACTTAACGATAATTATACACATTAAACACAGGCGTGTGCAGGGATGCCAATAGCATTTCTGTCCAACACACCACTGGCGCGGAATTACGAATGTTCAGAAATTTTCTGAGCAGATCTTGTACACACAGTCGGCGTGTAAGTAAACGAAAGAGCTGCAAGTCTCTGTGCCAGAGAGAACGGCCACCAGAGTGTATTAGCACTGTTCGTACTCAGTATTGTTACCAGGCCTGAAAGGGTCCTAAGCGGTTGAGGACAGTGTCAGATGTTGAGTGGTTGCTGTGAAGGACACGCAGATGCCGCGCATTAGTATGAGTCAGCGTTATTAGTACCTGACGAAGTTCAAAGGGGATCTCATTGTGGGTTTTCGTTTGGCCAGCTGATTGAATCGTGCAACAGCCAGAGTGGGAGGACGTGACGGTGGCCTAACATTGACTGGCATGGGAACTTGAGGGCAAGCACACACGTCGTCAATGCTCTGGTCGATGATGTCCGAACAACATCTACATCTACATACATACTCCGCAATCCACCATACGGTGCGTGGCGGAGGGTACCTCGTACCACAACTAGCATCTTCTCTCCCTGTTTCACTCCCAAACACAACGAGGGAAAAATGACTGCCTATATGCCTCTGTACGAGCCCTAATCTCTCTTATCTTATCTTTGTGGTCTTTCCGCGAAATGTAAGTTGGCGGCAGCAAAATTGTGCTGCAGTCAGCCTCAAATGCTGGTTCTCTAAATTTCCTCAGTAGCGATTCACGAATAGAACGCCTCCTTTCCTCTAGAGACTCCCACCCGAGTTGCTGAAGCATTTCCGTAACACTCGCGTGATGATCAAACCTACCAGTAACAAATCTAGCAGCCCGCCTCTGAATTGCTTCTATGTCCTCCCTCAATACGACCTGCTAGGGATCCCAAACGCTCGAGCAGTACTCAAGAATAGGTCGCACCAGCGTTCTATAAGCGGTCTCCTTTACAGATGAACCACATCTTACCAAAATTCTACCAATGAACCGAAGACGACCATCCGCCTTCCCCACAACTATATTCGAACACCTGGAAGGATTGCCGTATTGTGCAGCAGGTACATAACAACAGCTTCACAACTTTGTCTGCCACCCAATAACAAGTAATGCAAAACCCTGCAACGTTCTGTGTCATCCCAGACACTGGCTGCAGCCGGGCTAGGGAATAACCATCCCATGCGTCGGCTGCCATTAACACCACAGCACAAACGGCTGCCGTTGGGGTGGTGTAGTGATGGGTAGCATGAATTGCTGATGAATGAGGTCGCATTGTGTTCAGTGAGGAATTGTGGTTATTTACTACCCCAGATGAAAATCGTGGGTGAGTATGGCTCTGGACGTAGGACAGGTCCCATTCTTCCAACGTTTTGAGGAGGTATAGCGGTTTTACTGTTGGCGTTATGGAATGAGTATCCATTGGACATGACTTCAGATCATGGCTGGCAATTACTGGGGGAACTATGATGGTACAATGGCATATAATGAACATCCTGTGTTCTCATGCGTTACCTCTCACACTACAGCACCTGGGTACCATCCATAAATGGAACAACGCACACAAGGCACGTATCTCTATGAACTGTCTGCATGATGTTAAGGTGTTACCAAGGTCAAAAATATCCCCAGCTCTTTTCCTGGCACAAAGTGTAAGACCAGCTAAAAAACAAAACAAAAAAATGTTTCGTTGCACTGCCAATATCCCGGACATGAGTGGCCATTTACAGCATTTGTGGGGCAGCTTACCCCAGGAGAGACTACAGCTTCTTTAAGAGACCCCTCCCGACTGTATCAGTGTACACATTATGGCCAGAGAGGGTGCAACATCACACTGCCAAGTTTTTTGTATTATTGACTCGATTTTGTAATAACTGAAATTACATCACAAGCCCCGCAAACCACGAATTTCATTTTGTTTCCTCCTCCCATTGAGGTTGCCTCATTGCTTCCTGTTTTTGTCAGGTAATGTAAGATTCCTTTCAAAGGGTGCCTGGCTTCTCAGTGTCTCTTTTACTGACTGATCTGGCCTTGTGACAGTAGCCAACATGAGCTAGCTGGCGCTGTCAATGGCTGAAAACTTGGGTAAACTACAGCTCCACTGTAAGGTAAAATAATTCCTCATAAGGATCTCCAGGCAGCGACTACACATGCGGATGTTGTCATCAGCAAAAGAACTGATGATCTACGGATCAGAATGTCGACTGTTAGAAGCATTTATCACGCATATGTGTTAGAGACTTTCAAAATAAACATACATAAGCTTAAGATAGAATTTCAGTGGCAGGAATGACTCCTCACCATACAAGCACTGGGTTATCAACACAAAATAACTAGAAAAAGCATTTCCGAAGAAGAGAAATTTGCTAACATCAAATACAAATTTAAGTGCCAGAAAGTCTTTTCCAAAAGCGTTTCTCTGTGGTGTAGCCTTGTGTGGAAGTAAACTGGGCACACTGATCCGTTCGGACAAGAACAGAACTGAAGTGGTGCCATTTCTGGATAGGCAGGAATGTCTGGCGTCCTTGTGACATGAGACAACCATGGCATGAAGGATAAAGTAAGGGCTCAATAAACTGAGAAGAAATTCACCATCTTCCTATTTATTAGGAATAACTAATCTGTGAGTAGTGGAACAAACGGTGTCCTGCTGCAGTCTGCATTTTTGACAAACTTCTCACCCTCCGCAAACCCTTCCCCAGCTCCACCAGTGTAGATCTGGCAACATTGCACCTACAATGTCATAGGTTTTGCCTCCCTCTCTCAATCCCCTGAATATTCTCAACCTCTCTCCCTCTCCCTGCCTCACCCCCTCTCCCCTCCCCCCCTCTCCCCACTCCTCTCCTCCCCCTGTCACTATTGCTGGTGGCATGAATTTCCAATTTTGGCAGGATAATGGGAATGTGTATGTCTGTCAATAGTTACCCCTTCCAGCCTCCAAACCTCTCTCTCTCCCATTCGCCAGCCTAACCCTCTCCTACCTTGAAACTGGTGGGAAATGCTCAGTCACTCGTCAGCCTCAGTGGAAGTGTGATACGTTCAGTTGACAAGATGCTGGTGTCTGAAAAACAGGACTTTAATATTTGTGTTTACTGTTAGCATTCAGTTGAGGACTGTATCAGTAGCTTCCCAAATAGGACATAGAAGAAAATGATAATGGAGGGTCATAAGAAGAAGACTTTCCAGCAAATGATAGCTATGCAGAGGGATGGCCAGTCGATACATTTCCCAAATCATGCCACCACTGTTAGTGCTGGAAGTGCATGCGTTTTCTAAAATGGACATTCAGTCTCACTCCATGCAAGAGACAGCTGTCACCGATCACAGCCCTCAGACCAACTGACAGTTTGTGACGCCGCCACCAGATACTCTGCAGCCGATCCTGGCACGTTTTTGATATCAAATTGATTCTCTAATTAATTAAATTCATCAATTAAACCGCCCTTCCTCATCCCCTTAAGGTATTGTTCTGATAAGTGGTTTATGACCACTCAGGGTTCATTTATGACCCCAGGGGATAACCAGTCCTCCTAAGAAACCCCCCTTCATCTCCCCATCCCTTACTCAATCTTCCCCCCTCTGGGAAAAGGGCCACTTTTTCAGCTCTGAGTCACATGTCCCCCTCCTGACAAATCTGACAGTTCTCCCCTCATCTCCCCCACTCCACCCTCTCCACCACATCTGGAAATTGGTGGGAAAAAGACACAGTCTGTGCTGCAGAGAAAGAATCTCACGATACGAAATTCAAATCACTGTCAATAATAATAAATTCAAATCACTGTCAATAATAATAATGTATTGATGCATATTCGTTATTTAATCAGTTTGTGCGAGACAGGCCTCGCCAGCTTGGATAGAGATCACATCTGTCTCCCTTCCCGTGATATGATAACTGTAAGCGCCAAGGGATGGAAGAAAGTGCGATATATTAGTTGCCATTTTGAGTCACCCACGCGTATGTCTGTCGTCCAGATGCCACCACGGCAGTTAAAAACCATGCAGTGTCATGACTACGGATCACGATACTAAACACCACCGACCGAGGACTGTATGCCGGCCTCCTCAGGTCTCACGACCCTGAACAAAGCATCAGTTGGCAGCATTCTGTTAATCAGGAAGTTCCAGACTAGCTTCCCAACGCTGTCATTCTCAAGTGGCTACATCCTGTTTGTGTGTGAACCAACGTCTCCTCCAAACGTGCAGACGGAGGTTGTCTCCCTCATCAGAATACAGTGTTGCTACTCGATAACGCTGGCTGAAAAGAGAGAGCTGGAGGACTTTCGATATCAAAAATGGCGGGAAGCAGTCCATTTCACTACCATATCAGATTAATTGTTAGTAATTTACATGAGTCAAATAGATGCTTAAAACACTCACCATCGCCTTTCGATGATTCGACTTCGTAACAAAACATGTTTTCAACATTTGAGAATCACATGCAGATATTTTGGAAATCAATTCCATCACAAATAGATCTTAGCACTACATACATGCGAGATTTGTAGGCACTGACGTTTGAGATACAGGCCCTCTCATCCACCAACACAACACATATTCAGCAGAAAAAACTTTGTGATCGTACCTTCCCACCAAACACAGGGCAGATATGCCAGAAACTACATCCGTGGCAGAAGCATCGCATATTCATACGTACATCGGTTTGGAGAGAGACCTGGACACAGGACTGGCTCATGTGCCATGCTTACTGGAAGTCGCGCTAATCCCCAAAGAAAAGCATCAGATGACAGTATCCCATTGCACGGTTGTGCCGACAGGTAAGATGTGGTAGGAAGCGCTAGCTTTCACATCAGATGTGATGTCCTGGCCTGACTACAGTGCTATGGATTGGTGGTGGGCACAACATATCATACAAGAAACATCACTAATAGAGACACTACACACACATCTCGAGAAACCTCGCCTAACATGAACACACCAACAACTTTGATAATATGTATGGTGCTAGGGAAACATCTCCACTTCTGCACTTCACTGGGACAGTCATGACAACACATCTGCCTCCCATGGTGTCTAGAAGCCTTTTGCCCATGCCCTTGGACAACTGGTGAGCAATCCCAGCACTCGAGTAGTGCGTCTCTATAGTCGTTTGTTCGTTTGTTCTGAAAGCTAATGACCACGCGTGGGCATTAGTCACCCTGTTCGGCAGCAGCAACGGGCCGAGACACGAGCAACAACAAGGAAGTAATAGATTCAGTGGAATTTTACGAGTTCCTAACCAGGAGCGAATTACATACTTCCATTTGTGTGCCTTGATCGTTTAGTTTTTGAATTTATGCGTTTAATATTTAATAGACACAATTGTCTCGTTTTCGTTTGTGTCAGAAAGTAAAAAGATTTTCTGACGTACGACATTACAAGTTCCTAACCATGAGCGAATTATTTAGTCTCATCTGAGAGCTTTGGTAGTTTAGATTCTGAATATCTGTGTGTAAATCTAATTTATTACACACAAATGTTGCATTTTCCTCGGTGTCTGCAGTAGGGTTCCGTAGTGCATGTCGCCGGCCGCTTTGTCCGAGCGGTTCTAGGCGCTTCACTTCAGAACCGCGCTGCTGCTACGGTCGCAGGTTCGAATCCTGCCGCGGGCATGGATGTGTGTGATGTCCTTAGGTTAGTTAGGTTTAAGTAGTTCTAAGTTCTAGGGACTGATGACCTCAGATGTTAAGTCCCATAGTGCTCTGAGTCATTTGAACGATTCGTGATGCGTGCCGAAAGTCGTTTGTTTGTCTTACACTGTCTTTAGTATGGATATGGACTGTGATTGCTGTGTGCGGATACGAGACGAGTTGGTACACTTCACCCGTAGCTCGGGGATGTATTGGCTTTGGTCACACAGCATGATGCTGCAGTGGATGGGCATCACTGTTGTGGGCCGGCTGTGGGGATAGAACGGACGTCCAGTACGACCCATGAGACCACCGATCGGTCCTTAACAGTGGCTAACTCAGTTGCTGCTCACACTGAGGCCTCAGGGCGTGGAAGGCTGCTGAGGACTTCCCTGGGTAGCCTGACAAACAGGCTCCAGGTGCTGTCTGGGGCTGACACTTTTCCTCTGCCAGATGCAGTCGCTTGTCCTCTTTCAGAGGAAACCTCTCAACTTACAGGATCCAGACAATCACAGAGGGAGGGATTACTCGTAGTTGAGAGCTCCAATGTTAGGCGCCTTATGAAGCCATAAAGGGACATGATTGTCAGGGAGGGGTAGAAAGCCAAAGTGCCCTCCCTTTTCATACCAGATGGAATCACTCCAGACGTGGAAAGGGACCCTCTGGATGCCATGAAGAGCACAGGGTGTAGCCAGCTGCTGGTCGTGGCTCACGTCGGTACAAATGGGGTGTGTCGCTTTGGATCAGAAGAGGTTATCTCCGTTTCTGAGTGGCTATCAGAAGTTGTATGGCAGCCACTCTTGCTTGTGAAATGAAAGCGAAGCTCACCATTTGTAGCATAGTCGACACGACCGATTGTGGACCTCTGGTACAGAGCTGAGCGGAGGTTTTGAATCAGAGGCTCAGACGGTTCTGCGACCGTGTAGGCTGCAGATTTCTCGGCTTGCGCCATAGGGTGGTGGGGTTTCTGGTTGCGCTAAATAGGTCAGGAGTCCATTGCACGCAGGAGGCAGTTACACGGGTAGCAGGGGCTGTGTGGCGTGGACTGGGCGGGTTTTTAGGTTAGAGAGTCTCGGGGAAACATAAAAAGGGATTCAGCCTGAAAGGGTGCTGGTCGAACACAGGAAGAACGTAACTCTAGGGACCATCGCTATAGCAGTTGTAAATTGTCGAAGCTGTACTGCGAAACTACCAGAGCTCAAAGCTTTAAATAAGGCCCCCATGCTCAGATTGTTATAGGCACTGAAAACTGGCTAAAGGCGGAGATAAGATCAGCCGAAATTTTTGCGAAGGACCCAACGGTGTTCAAAAAGGATAAGCTAAACACACTTGGCAGTGGTGTGTTTGTTTCTTATAGAAGTGGTTTACCTTGTAGCGAAATTGAAGTAGATACACTCCTGGAAATTGAAATAATAACACCGTGAATTCATTGTCCCAGGAAGGGGAAACTTTATTGACACATTCCTGGTGTCAGATACATCACATGATCACACTGACACATAGACACAGGCAACAGAGCATGCACAATGTTGGCACTAGTACAGTGTATATCCACCTTTCGCAGCAATGCAGGCTGCTATTCTCCCATGGAGACGATCGTAGAGATGCTGGATGTAGTCCTGTGGAACGGCTTGCCATGCCATTTCCACCTGGCGCCTCAGTTGGACCAGCGTTCGTGCTGGACGTGCAGACCGCGTGAGACGACGCTTCATCCAGTCCCAAACATGCTCAATGGGGGACAGATCCGGAGATCTTGCTGGCCAGGGTGGTTGACTTACACCTTCTAGAGGACGTTGGGTGGCACGGGATACATGCGGACGTGCATTGTCCTGTTGGAACAGCAAGTTCCCTTGCCGGTCTAGGAATGGTAGAACGACGGGTTCGATGACGGTTTGGATGTACCATGCACTATTCAGTGTCCCCTCGACGATCACCAGTGGTGTACGGCCAGTGTAGGAGATCGCTCCCCACACCATGATGCCGGGTGTTGGCCCTGTGTGCCCCGGTCGTATGCAGTCCTGATTGTGGCACTCATCTGCATGGCGCCAAACACACATACGACCATCATTGGCACCAAGGCAGAAGCGACTCTCATCGCTGAAGACGACACGTCTCCATTCGTCCCTTCATTCACGCCTGTCGCGACACCACTGGAAGCGGGCTGCACGATGTTGGGGCGTGAGCGGAAGACGGCCTAACGGTGTGCGGGACCGTAGCCCAGCTTCATGGAGACGGTTGCGAATGGTCCTCGCCGATACCCCAGGAGCAACAGTGTCCCTGATTTGCTGGGAAGTGGCGGTGCGGTCCCCTACGGCACTGCGTAGGATCCTATGGTCTCGGCGTGCATCCGTGCGTCGCTGCGGTCCGGTCCCAGGTCGACGGGCACGTGCACCTTCCGCCGACCACTGGCGACAACATCGATGTACTGTGGAGACCTCACGCCCCACGTGTTGAGCAATTCGGCGGTACGTCCACCCGGCCTCCCGCATGCCCACTATACGCCCTCGCTCAAAGTCTGTCAACTGCACATACGGTTCACGTCCACGCTGTCGCGGCATGCTACCAGTGTTAAAGACTGCGATGGAGCTCCGTATGCCATGGCAAACTGGCTGACACTGACGGCGGCGGTGCACAAATGCTGTGCAGCTAGCGCCATTCGACGGCCAACACCGCGGTTCCTGGAGTGTCCGCTGTGCCGTGCGTGTGATCATTGCTTGTACAGCCCTCTCGCACTGTCCGGAGCAAGTATGGTGGGTCTGACACACCGGTGTCAATGTGTTCTTTTTTCCATTTCCAGGTGTGTAGTTCCTGTGAGTTATTATGGCTAGAGATAACTCTTAGCAAACGGAATAAAATAATAATTGTATCCTTTTACCGACCTCCAAACTCAGATGATACAACTGGTGAAAGGTACAAAGAAAACTTGAGTCTAATTACAAACACATGCCCGACTCATACAATTATATTTGGTGATGACTTCAATTTACCGTCGATATGTTAGCGAACATATATGTCTTATTCCGGAGGTGCGGATGAAATTGTGTTAAGCGCAATCTCTGAAAATTATTTTGACCAGTTAGTTCATCAACCCATTCCAATAGGGTTCTGAAAACACACTTTATCTCTGAGCAACAACTAATTCTGAGCTAACAACGAGCTTCAAAACAGATGCAGGGGATAGTGAATACAGGGTTGTCGTGTCGAGACTGAATATTGTAAACAGCAAAACCTCCGAAAATAAACGAAAAATATACCTATTCAAAAAAGTAGATAAAAAATTTGCTTGAAGCTTTCCAGGGAGAAAATCTCCACTCCTTCCAAATAAACGGTGTAAGTGTAGACGACATTTGGCTTGAATGTAAAGAAATAGTCTCAACAGAAATTTATACCAAATAAATTAACAAACGTCGCAGCGGATCCCCCTTGGTACACGAAACGCGTCAGAGCACTGTTTCGGAAGCAACGGAGAAAGCTTGCCATACTTAAACGAAGGCAAAATCCCAAAGATTGGCGTTGTTTTACAGAAACTCGAGATTTAGTGTGGAGTTCAGTGCGAGATGCTTATAATAGTTTCTAAAAGCAAACTTTGTCTTGAAACCGGGCAGAAAATGATACAGGTCTGGTTGTTATATTAAAAGGATGCTAGCGGCAAGACACAATCAATGCCTTTTTGCGCGATAGCACTGTAAATAGTATCGATGACAGTGCTGCTAAAGCAGAGTTACTAAACACATTGTTCTGTAATTCTTCCATCAAAGAAGACGAAGGAAATATTCCGGAATTCGAAAAAAGAACAGGTGCCAACGTGAGTCTTAGAAGTAGATATCGCCGGAGCAGTGAAGAAACTTAAATCACTTCATAAAAGCAAGTCTTCTGCTCCAGACTGTATACCAGTTAGGTTGCTTCCAGAGTATGCTGATACAATAGATCCATTCTCAACAATCATATACAACCGCTCGCTCGACGAAACATACGCACTCAAAGACTGCAAAGTTGCGCAGGTCACACCAATACTCAAGAAAGGCCGTTAACTACAAGCCCATACCATTGACGTCGATATGCAGCAGAATTTTGGAACCGACGTTGTGTTCGGACGTTATGAATTACCTCGATGACAACGGTCTTTTGACACACAGTCAGCACAGATTTAGAAAATGTTCTTGTGAAACCAACTAGCTTTTTACTCACACGAAGAGCTGAGAGATGTCGACATGGAATTTCGAATGGATTCCGTATTTCTAGATTTCCGGAAGGTTTTGACACTGTACCACAAAAGTGGCTTGCACTAAAATTGCGTGCTTATGGAATATCGTCTCACTTATGCGACTGGATTCGTGACTTCCTGTCAGAGGCCAGAGTTCGTAGTAACTGATAGAAAGTCATCGAGTTTATCAGAAGTGACTTCTGGCGTTCCCCAAGTTATTATTATACAACCACTGCTGTTCCTTAAATGTATAAACGATTTAGGACACAATTTGAGCAGCCTTATTAGGTTTTTTGCAGATGATGCGGTCGTTCGTAGTCTAGTAGAGTCGACAGAAGATCAAAACAAATTTGCAAAACCGTTTAGAACAGATGTCTCTATGGTGCGAAAATTGGAAATTGACCCTAAATAATGAAAAGTGTGAGGTCTTCCATATGAGTACTGAAATGAATCCTCTAAACTTCTCTTACATAATAAATACGTCAAATCCAAAAGCCGTAAATTGAACTACATACCTAGGGATTACTAGAACTTACACTGGAAAGAACACATAGAGAATGTGGGGAAGGTGAACCAAAGATCGCCATTTTTCGCCTGAACACTAAGAAGATCCCTCTTTTGGAGTACTACTGCTCGGCGTGGGATCCTTACCAGATAGGATTAAAAGAGTAGATTGAGAAAGTTCAAAGAAGAGCAGAGTGTTTTGTATTATCGCGAGATAGGTGAAAGGATTGTATTGGATTGTTTTGGGGAAGGAGACCAGACAGCGAGGTCATCGGTCTCATCGGATTAGGGAAGGACGGGGAAGGAAGTCGGCCGTGCCCTTTGAAAGGAACCATCCCGGCATTTATTTGCCTGGAGCGATTTAGGGAAATCACGGAAAACCTAACCCAGGATGACCGGACGCGGGATTGAACCATCGTCCTCCCGAATGCGAGTCCAGTGTTTAACCACTGCGCCACCTCGCTCGGTAGGTGAAAGGGTGTAACTGACACGATGCAGCATTTAGGGTGGACATCACTAAAAGGAAGGCGTTTTTCGTTGCTGCTAATCTCCTCACGACATTTCAGTCGCCAGCTTTCTCCTCCAAATTGGAAAATATTTTGTTGATGGCGAGGGAGAAGCCATCGTCATAATAAAATAAGGGACATAAGAGCTCGCGCAGAAAGATGTAGGTGTTCGTTTTTTCCACATGGTGTTCAAGAATGAAATAACAGAGAATTAATGTGAAGGCGGTTCTGTCAACCCTCTGCTAGGCACTTAAGTTTGATTTTCAAAGTACCTACACTGAAGAACGAAAAAACTTGACACCTGCCTAATATGGTGCAGGGCCCACACGAACTCACAGAAGAGTCGCAGCATGACGTGCATGGACTCGACAAATGTCTGAAGTACATCTACATCTACATCTACATTGATACTCCGCAAGCCACCCAACGGTGTGTGGCGGAGGGCACTTTACGTGCCACTGTCATTACCTCCCTTTCATGTTCCAGTCGCGTATGGTTCGCGGGAAGAACGACTGTCTGAAAGCCTCCGTGCGCGCTCTAATCTCTCTAATTTTACATTCGTGATCTCCTCGGGAAGTATAAGTAGGGGGAAGCAATATATTCGATACCTCATCCAGAAACGCACCCTCTCGAAACCTGGCGAGCAAGCTACACCACGATGCAGAGCGCCTCTCTTGCAGAGTCTGCCACTTGAGTTTATTAAACATCTCCGTAACGCTATCACGGTTACCAAATAACCCAGTGACGAAACGCGCCGCTCTTCTTTGGATCTTCTCTATCTCCTCCGTCAACCCGACCTGGTACGGATCCCACACTGATGAGCAATACTCAAGTATAGGTCGAACGAGTGTCTTGTAAGCCACCTCCCTTGTTGATGGACTACACTTTCTAAGCACTCTCCCAATGAATCTCAACCTGGTACCCGCCTTACCAACAATTAGTTTTATATGATCATTCCACTTCAAATCGTTCCGTACGCATACTCCCAGATATTTTACAGAAGTAACTGCTACCAGTGTTTGTTCCGCTATCATATAATCATACAATAAAGGATCCTTCTTTCTATGTATTCGCAATACATTACATTTGTCTATGTTAAGGGTCAGTTGCCACTCCCTGCACCAAGTGCCTATCCGCTGCAGATCTTCCTGTATTTCGCTACAATTTTCTAATGCAGCAACTTCTCTGTATACTACAGCATCATCCGCGAAAAGCCGCATGGAACTTCCAACACTATCTACTAAGTCATTTATATATATTGTGAAAAGCAATGGTCCCATAACACTCCCCTGTGGGACGCCAGAGGTTACTTTAACGTCTGTAGACGTCTCTCCATTGATAACAACATGCTGTGTTCTGTTTGCTAAAAACTCTTCAATCCAGCCACACAGCTGGTCTGATATTCCGTAGGCTCTTACTTTGTTTATCAGGCGACAGTGCGGAACTGTATCGAACGCCTTCCGGAAGTCAAGAAAAATAGCATCTACCTGGGAGCCTGTATCTAATATTTTCTGGGTCTCATGAACAAATAAGGCGAGTTGGGTCTCACACGATCGCTGTTTCCGGAATCCATGTTGATTCCTACATAGTAGATTCTGGGTTTCCAGAAATGACATGATACGCGAGCAAAAAACATGTTCTAAAATTCTACAAGAGATCGACGTAAGAGATATAGGTCTATAGTTTTGCGCATCTGCTCGACGACCCTTCTTGAAGACTGGGACTATCTGTGCTCTTTTCCAATCATTTGGAACCCTCCGTTCCTCTAGAGACTTGCGGTACACGGCTGTTAGAAGGGGGGCAAGTTCTTTCGCGTACTCTGTGTAGAATCGAATTGGTATCCCGTCAGGTCCAGTGGACTTTCCTCTATTGAGTGATTCCAGTTGCTTTTCTATTCCTTGGACACTTATTTCGATGTAGTGCTGGAGGGAACTGACACCATTGATCCTGTAGGGTTGTCCATAAGTGAGTATGAGGGGGTGCATATCTCTTCTGAACAGCACGTTGCAAGGCATCTCAGATATGCTCAATAATGTTTATGTCTGCGGACTTTCGTGGCCAGAGGAAGTGTTTAAACTGAGAAGGGTGTTCCTGGAGCCATTCGGCATCAATTCTGGTCGTGTTGGGTGTGGCATTATCCTGCTGGAATTGCCCGAGTCAGTCGGAATGCACACTGGACATAAATGGATGCAAGTGATCAGACAGGATCCTTACGTATATGTCACCTGTCAGAGTCGTATCCGGACGTATCAGGGGTCGCATATCACTCCAACTGCACACGCTCCACCATTACAGAGCCTCTACCAGTTTGAACAGTCCTCTGCTAACATGTGGGTTCCATAGATTCATGAGGTTGTCTCCATACTCGTACACGTCCATCCGCTCGATACAATTTGAAACGAGACTCGTCCAATCAGGCAACATGTTTCCATTCATCAACAGTCCAATGTCAGTGTTGATGGACTCAGGCGAGGTGTAAAGCATTGTAACATGCAGTCATCAAGGGTACATGAGCGGGCCTTCGGCTCTGAAAGCCCATATCGATGATATTTCGTTGAATGGTTCGCACACTGACACTTGTTGATGGCTCAGCATTGAAATCTGCAGCAATTTGTGGAACGATTCTCTTCAGTCGTAGTTGGTCCTGTACTTGTTGGATCTTTTCCGTGCCACAGTGAGGTTGGAGATTTTAAGTTTTACCGGATTCCTGTACACTCGTGAAATGGTAATACAGAAAAATTCCCACTTGAATGCTGCCTTGGAGATGCTGTGTCCCATCGCTCGTGCGCCGACTTTAACGCCACGTCAGACTCACTTAAATCTCGATATCCTGCCTTTGTAGCAGCAGTTGCTGATCCTAAAATTGCGCCTGACACTTGTTTATCTTATATAGGCTTTGCCGACCGCTGCGACGCATTCTGCCTGTCTATGTATCTCTGTGTTTAAATACGCATGCCCATGCGAGATTCTTTGGTGCTTCAGTATATGTAGATGTAGATGTATATGTAGACATAGGAGGGTCACTCCAAAATAAATGCACACTATTTTTGTAAAAATACACTTTTCATTCTGCATGTGTGAAAGTTTTACAGTGTTGATACATCCTTCTCGCTTGTTTTGAAACTTAGTTCCATCTGTTCCCGTGAGTGGCGCCATCACAGCATGTCTTCAAGATGGCTGCTGCACTTGATGTTCGTCAGAAGCAACATGCTGTCATAGAGTTCCTGTGCTGTGAAAACGAGACAGTGGAAAACACCCACAAGAGGCTGGAAAAAGTGTATGGAGATGCTGCTGTCGATCACAGCACAGTTAGTCAGTGGGCAAGCAGGTTACGTGATGAAAGTTGGCACGGCAATATTGAGGATTGCCCTCACAGTGGCAGGCCTTGTACTGCACGCACTCCAGACAATGTGCAGAGATTTAACGAATTGGTGACTGCTGACAGATGCATCATAGTGAACGAATTGTCATGCTACGTTGGGATAGGGGAGGGAAGTGTTCGCAGAATACAGTTAGTGTTGGCGTTTAAAAAGATTTGTGCTAGTTGGGTTCCCAGGACGTTGACAGTGGCTGCCAAAGAAACAAGAAAAACGGTATGCAGTGAACTTTTGGAACAGTACAAGAATGGTGGAGATGAACTTCTTGGAAGAATTGTGACAGGTGATGTAACATGGCTCCATCATTTTTCACCAGAAACGAAAAGGCAGTCAATTGAGTAGCATCATGCAAATTCAGCCAAGAAAAAAAATTCAAAACCGCACCTTCTGCTGGAAAAGTTATGGCTATGGTGTTTTTCGATTCCAAAGGAGTCTAGCTTTTGGACATCATGCCAAGTGGAACCACCATAAATTCTGATGCATATGTGACAACATTGAAGAAGCTTGACTAAGTCATGTTCGACCACATGGCAAAGGCAGGATGTTTTGTTCTTGCACGAGAATGCACGGCCACATGTCAGTCAAAAATCTGTGGAAGCGATCACAAAACTCTGATGGACAACACTGAAACACCCACCTTACAGTCCCGACCTGGCTCCATGTGACTATCATCTCTTTGGGAAACTGAAAGACTCTCTTTGTGGAACAAGGTTTCAAGATGATGACTCCCTCGTCAAACAGTGGCTACCAACAGGTTGGTCCAGAATTTTATCATGCGGGTATACAGGCGCTGGTTCCAAGATGGCGTAAGGCAGTTGAGAGGGATGGAAATTATGTGGAGAAATGAAAATATTGTTTCTAAAGGATGTATCTACACACTAAAACTTTCAAACATGTAGAATAAAAGATGGATTTTTTTAAAAAAATAGTGTGCATCGCTTTTGGAATGACCCTCGTAGATAGCTGCCCGGGAACTAATCCCAGTGGTGGATGCTCTTGGCGAGCGACTCGTACTGCTAGCGCCCCGGCACGCCCAGACGCAGCCTGAGGCAGAAGACGTGGCGAGAGAAAGTCGGCGAGGCACGGCTGGCTTGGGGCGGTCACGCGGCGACCCTGGGGCCGCTGTTGCACCACTACTGACTACCGCTGCCCCACCCCCCCCCCCCACCCTCCTCACACCCCCCCCCCCCACCCGCTACACTCCACTCCACTCCTCTCGGCTCTTCTGGCGCTGCGGCCCACGCCGCTCTTCGTTTACCGTCAACAGCAGCCGCCTGGAAGAGCGGCTACTCGCGTGTCCTGGTGAGGCGGAACCCGGGAGAAGAGCTCTCCAGGGACTACTACCTGCTGAGTGTGTCGCTACTTTCCCAAAAGGCAGGCATCTGGCCGTTTCTTGTGTTTTAATTACCTACCTGAGCTGCAGTATTGTCAACAAGTTTTCATAAAGAAGTGAAGTAATGCGCTGGTGGAGACGGAACATGTGTGAGCTCCTACTCTCTCTGAAATGTGGTAACACGCAAATGTTTGTCCTGAACCATACTCTGAGTAAAAAAATCCCTCTCCTATGTAAAGTTTAGACCAAAGGATTGACATTTTAACACATCCATCTGCACCGTTAAGAAAAGAAATGAAATAGGAGGTGGACAGGAATAATTTCTTTTGTGCAACGTAATAATGATGGGCGCAAGTGAACGTTTGATTGAGTTAGAGATGAGGCGTAGCGCCGTATACCGATCCTGCCTTGGAGGCGGTTAAGTGGGAGATGTGTCTCAGAGCTGGATAGTGATAGATGGTGACGCGAGACTGGACGCGCACGTAGTTTATGTATCAGCCGATAGAGGACAGTATTGGATAGGGGGACTGTGATTTAGTTTCTAATGTGCACACTAGAGTGCACTAAAATAATAGAATCTTTTTCATAAACTGTTCTAGTGTTTTTCATAGAGTGTTATTATGGCTTTTTGTGTATGTAAAATGCTATAAACGTGTTTTAGCAGTATGAATGATGCGTGAGTGTGGTTTGAGGTTAATATGAAGATAATTGTTTAACGAGTTATGTAGTAGGATGTAGTGTGGGAACATTTCGAAGAAGTATGGATGTGGACAAAGCGGATTTTTGTACAACAGATTTGTAAAGTAAGTTTATGGTAAAGGGAAAGTTAATTCAGGTATAAATAACAATAGTAAAAAACTTTATGCATAAGCAAAACTTCAGCATATTAGATAATGACGTCGGTAAAAAAGTGCAGTCGTTAGCTTTATTATTTTGCGATTGGTTATTGATGAAACGCGCGGACTGACGCGGTAGAATGTTGTTTTGCTATTGGCTGTTGAGTAAACTGACCAGTGGTAACGCAGTATTCTTCGCGCGCCTTTTTCTGATGGTAGAGAACACTTAGAGTTTTCTAGAAAAGAGTCGGAGCCTAGCCATGAAAGAGTTCGGACTTGTGTAGTAGTAGATCCGATGGAAATGACAAATTGCCGGATCTAGCAGTGTTTCATACATCAAAAGTGTTGGAAAGTGACGGCATAATTATTCCGATGTGTGTGTAGGAAGTTCGGAATTTGTAAGTGAATTTTGTGACGAGAAAAGACTTATATTCCGCGTGGCGTATTGAGCAGGTCGGTGGCTAAAAACTGTGACTGCATTTGGTACCGACAGACTTGATATTTGGCGAGCATTCTCAATCAAAAAGAATCAGTATTTTTGTAGCTATTACGTTTTCGGGAAATGCAACACCATATACTTGCTAACGTGAGTGATAGGGATTGTGAGTGACTGTTAAAACTAGCACGGGCTTGGCAGTGATACTTGTTGACCTAAGTTTCAGAATATATTGATTGAGGACAAAATTTCCAACCTTTCAAATTCGTGTGAAAACTTTCTCCCGAAACGTAGATTAGTGACTTAAATTGCAGCCTGGTTCACGTCGAAGTACAGTAGGTTTCACTCGGCTTCCCTACTGATGATCTGCTGAGACAATGTTCAGAGGTAGGTGCAGGTTCGTCGTATAGGGACGGGAAGAACCGCGCCGCCGCAGAGAGTCATACTAACTCGTAAGGAGCTACTGGCCTGTCTTTAACAATATGCAAGTAACCCAGCTTACAGCCAAACTGCATGCACTGTGGCGTAATTTGAACGCCAAACTTTTCTGTTTAGTTATCTTAAATTTAAAGACACGCTGTGTACAGGGTGTCTGGGAAATGTTGCGACAGATTTCTCAGGGTTGTGGAGGGTGTCTTGAGGAACAAATCGAGGATAGGAACCCGTGTCAGGTAACGTTTTCTAACGACGCTGCGGGCTGTAAAAGTTGATGGCGCCATTTCCTGCCACCGGGCCATCTCTTCGGCAGTAAACGTGACATTGCACAGTAACGGATCGTCAGCGGAACGTCTCGCAATGTTACTTTTGTTATTCAGTGATAGCGACTGATTGCCACTACCGACAGTGGGAAGATGCAGCTAGCCGCTAGGTAGAAAGGACTTTTCTCCTATGAGCACGATTCTCTTTGCCTCTGTGGATGATGGTATCAGACAGGCGTTTCCGTCCGCACTCTTTTTTTCTCCTGGAACTCTCTAAACACACTCCTGGAAATGGAAAAAAGAACACATTGACACCGGTGTGTCAGACCCACCATACTTACTCCGGACACTGCGAGAGGGCTGTACAAGCAATGATCACACGCACGGCACAGCGGACACACCAGGAACCGCGGTGTTGGCCGTCGAATGGCGCTAGCTGCGCAGCATTTGTGCACCGCCGCCGTCAGTGTCAGCCAGTTTGCCGTGGCATACGGAGCTCCATCGCAGTCTTTAACACTGGTAGCATGCCGCGACAGCGTGGACGTGAACCGTATGTGCAGTTGACGGACTTTGAGCGAGGGCGTATAGTGGGCATGCGGGAGGCCGGGTGGACGTACCGCCGAATTGCTCAACACGTGGGGCGTGAGGTCTCCACAGTACATCGATGTTGTCGCCAGTGGTCGGCGGAAGGTGCACGTGCCCGTCGACCTGGGACCGGACCGCAGCGACGCACGGATGCACGCCGAGACCGTAGGATCCTACGCAGTGCCGTAGGGGACCGCACCGCCACTTCCCAGCAAATTAGGGACACTGTTGCTCCTGGGGTATCGGCGAGGACCATTCGCAACCGTCTCCATGAAGCTGGGCTACGGTCCCGCACACCGTTAGGCCGTCTTCCGCTCACGCCCCAACATCGTGCAGCCCGCCTCCAGTGGTGTCGCGACAGGCGTGAATGGAGGGACGAATGGAGACGTGTCGTCTTCAGCGATGAGAGTCGCTTCTGCCTTGGTGCCAATGATGGTCGTATGCGTGTTTGGCGCCGTGCAGGTGAGCGCCACAATCAGGACTGCATACGACCGGGGCACACAGGGCCAACACCCGGCATCATGGTGTGGGAAGCGATCTCCTACACTGGCCGTACACCACTGGTGACCGTCGAGGGGACACTGAATAGTGCACGGTACATCCAAACCGTCATCGAACCCATCGTTCTACCATTCCTAGATCGGCAAGGGAACTTGCTGTTCCAACAGGACAATGCACGTCCGCATGTATCCCGTGCCACCCAACGTGCTCTAGAAGGTGTAAGTCAACTACCATGGCCAGCAAGATCTCCGGATGTGTCCCCCATTGAGCATGTTTGGGACTGGATGAAGCGTCGTCTCACGCGGTCTGCACGTCCAGCACGAACGCTGGTCCAACTGAGGCGCCAGGTGGAAATGGCATGGCAAGCCGTTCCACAGGACTACATCCAGCATCTCTACGATCGTCTCCATGGGAGAATAGCAGCCTGCATTGCTGCGAAAGGTGGATATACACTGTACTAGTGACGACATTGTGCATGCTCTGTTGCCTGTGTCTATGTGCCCGTGGTTCTGTCAGTGTGATCATGTGATGTATCTGACCCCAGGAATGTGTCAATAAAGTTTCCCCTTCCTGGGACAGTGAATTCACGGTGTTCTTATTTCAATTTCCAGGAGTGTTTTTTGTATACAGAAGAAAAGTAAACTCTGTATGGAAACTCGTGTCTGAAACAGTCAACCACCAAGGCAATAGAGCAACAGTTTCATAGGAGACGAGGCATATCTACGCACCAGCAAGCTCCATCTTCTCCACTGGCAATCTGTCGCTATCACTGAATAACAAACAATATTGCGAGACGTTTCACCTGCGATCCGTCAGTGTACAAAGTCACGTTTGCTGCCAAAGGGTTGGCCTACTGCCAGGAGCTGGCGCCCATAACTTCGACGTCAATGGATAGCGTTTCCAGGCACTTGTTCCTATCCTCGATTTCTTCCTCAAGACATGCTCTACAAATTCTCGTAATTTGTTGTAACATTTCTGGGGCACCCTGATGGGGTGAAGAAGTCGAGCTGGTGACTTACCTTCTGGTCTGAAAAGCATGCAAAACTGTGATAGAAGTTTACTGCTGACTACAGATTTTAAAAACGTGTATCTGATAGTAATGTTGCTTTGGCGAGACTGGCACCTCTGGTGAAGGCAGAAATCTGTAACATGTGATAGCTCCACAGACATTTCAATGCGCAATCTCTATTGAAAATATATCAGGACCGTTAAACAGTGACAAGGAATCACGAGTCAGAAATGTAAAGCTGAACTGTCGCAAATACATGCTCGTTATCTAGAAACACTGACATTAGCGCTACGAAATTCCTTGCATTACAAACCGGAAATTAGGAAAATATTTGTGGGACAAGATCTGAGACTGGCAACGGCCTTGCCGCAGTGGCAGCACCGGTTCCCGTCTGATCGCCGAAGTTAAGAGCTGTCGGGCTGGGCTAGCACTGGGATGGGCGACTATCCAGTCTGCTGAGCGTTGTTGGCAAGGGTGGTGCACTCAACCCTAGTAAGGCAAACTGAGGAGCTACTTGAGTGAGAAGAAACTACACTTCCCCAGTAAACCAAACGGTGTGCTCGCCTCTGATTGGCTGCTGCTGCAACAAAACAAAGTGTTTCCTCATATAAGAGACATTTATGCTGTCAGAGACTGGTAACGTGACAAAGGAAACATCGTTGTATGGTGTCTGCGATTTAGCGTAGGTGGAAGAAAAACTCAGTTCTGAAAGCTGCAGTTGTGACAGACAACTTCGAAGTGTTAAGCCTCGAACACTTACCAAAATGCTGCAAAACCGTATTCACGTATTTCCATGCCTATCGGATCTGTTGATTAAAATTTCATCCTTGGGCCATGTTATTTTCAGTCCGCGAAAAATCCATTCCTACAGTAATTAGTATTACCTATTAGGTGTATCTAACGTTACTGTAAGTCTTCAATAAAATTCTTCAGGGTATCAGGTGTATCTAACGTTACTGTAAGTCTTCAATAAAATTCTTCAGGGTATCAGACCGCATCGTCATAATTTAAAATGCGCCAACGTTTCGGCCAGCGTTGCAGCTAGCCTTCATCAGGGCCTTACGTTAACTGCTAAATGCACACACTTGGTTCCTTAAATAGCTGCACGAGAAAACCGTGTCGTTACTTGATTGGCTGTAAAAGGAGGAGGAGGAGGGATGAAAGGTATGCTTTGTTGGTGTTTCCTTTATTATCTGTCATTGGCTGAAATAGCTGTTTTCTATTGGTCTTTATATTAATCCACCCTATTGGAGGAGACGGACGAATAGCGAACAGGTGATGGCTGTGACGTCACACTGTTTCCATGCTGTCCAGAAGCCGGCTGCGGCGTGCCATTGCTTTGAGTGCTCGCGACCACAGCTGCGGCTCTCCGCGTGTCTGCATGGGCCGCCACGGCTCTGCCGCCGCTCCGTAGCCCTGCTATTGCAGGCAGCCAAGACCTCGGAAGCTTGTACCCGTCCTCTCTATTCATGTTGGCGGGTCTTTTGGCTATTTCTATCGCCTCTCTAATCTTTCTTTTGAAAGTGAGAGGCTGTTTCGCCAGGACGCGGGCTTCTTGAAAAAATATTGGTTTCCCGCACTCGTCTCGGTGTTCCGCCACTGCTGACTTAGTGTGTTGTTTCAGGCGGATATATCTTTCACGTTCCGAGAGCCTTGTGCTAATCGGACGTCCCGTCTCACCTATGTAGACTAATCCACACGCACAACCAATTTCATACACGCCAGCTGTGTGTAGTTTGTCAACTGCATCCTTGGTAGAACCGAGTATGTCTGATATCTTGTTTCTGCTTCGGAAAATTGGTTTGATGTCGGCTTTTCGTAGAATTTTGCCAATACGTTCGGTGACCCCTTGTACATATGGTAACACAGCAATACTCTGTGCCTCCTTCTCCTCTTCCCTATTAGTCTTCTCCCTTGTCGACATGGTGCTGTCTATCATCTGCTTCCCATAGCCATTAGTTCCGAAGATGGACCTGAGGCGTTCAAGTTCTCTCTTCAGATGTTCTTCGTCGCTTATCCTGTACGCTCTCTTCGTTAGCGTGTGCAGGGCGGACTTCTTCTGCGTGGGGTGATGGTGGGAGGAGGCGTGAAGGTACCTGTCCGTATTGGTTGGTTTCCTGTACACTTTGTGGCCAAGTTTACCATCAGGTTTTCGATAAACTTCCACGTCGAGAAAAGGCAGCACCCCATTCTTCTCTGTTTCCATTGTAAACTGAATTTTCCTATGCTGTTGGTTAAGGTGCTTGTGGAAGTTCTGTAACTCCTCTTCTCCGTGGGGCCAGATGACGAAAGTATCATCGACATAGCGAAGCCAACAATTTGGACGTAATGGTGCGGACTGGAGGGCTGTTTCCTCAAATGCCTCCATGAAAATTTCTGCTGCGATAGGCAGCACAAAGTGTACAGGAAACCAACCAATACGGACAGGTACCTTCACGCCTCCTCCCACCATCACCCCACGCAGAAGAAGTCCGCCCTGCACACGCTAACGAAGAGAGCGTACAGGATAAGCGACGAAGAACATCTGAAGACAGAACTTGAACGCCTCAGGTCCATCTTCGGAACTAATGGCTATGGGAAGCAGATGATAGACGTAAGGCCCTGATGAAGGCTAGCTGCAACGCTGGCCGAAACGTTGGCGCATTTTAAATTATGACGATGTGGTCTGATACCCTGAAGAATTTTATTGAAGAAGACAACGGCCGCGGAAGCCTACGCTTACAGTTACTGTAAGTGTTCAGGCGCAGATCCCAACACAACTTACCAAACGGACGTGTACTTGCATCTTTTGGAATTCGACAAAGATCCAGTCATGAGTAAGAGGAACGTGGGATCATCATACCGAAAGATCGCACTGATCGATGTAATGCAATGAATGCATAATGAATGACGACGAAATGGATTCGAGAGCATAATGTGGCAACAAATGTAGATACGAGTCCTTCCAGAGTGACTGCACCACGGAAAGATCAGAGGATTCTTCGACTGGTTCTGACGGTTGGATTAGGCATATGGCAACTGCTGAAATGCGGACGGGCTGATTGTCACCACGAACGGCCAGTAAAAGATTAACTGAAACTGGATAAAGATCTTGAGTTGAGACGTCCCGTTCACGGTTTATACCATACCACAGACAACAGAGACCTGTGATGCGTGTCGTAATGATCAGATGGTATAGTGAGTTCCATTCAGTGAGGGTCCCCTCTGTTTCCAAAGCAGCCTGTTGAACAGTAACGTTCGAAGTTCAGTTTTCAGACATGTCTATTGAGAATTTGTTATTTCTATTTCTGGAATTTGTACATACTTTGGATGTCTCAAACGCTAAGCGACAATTTTGAATTGCTTACTATTTGCTTGTTTTGTAGTTGCTACTTGGCAGCGAGCAACACGGGAATTTTATCGTGAGGAGAGTAGTGAGACAGTCGCCGAGCAGAAGACTCGTGGCAATGTAGACGTAAAGTTCAGTGCATCTATGTTTAAGTAAAATGGTCTGTGTTAGAATACTGTGAAACGGAGGAGAAAGATTCGATTAGTGATTTAGAAACAAATGAAAAATAAGGAGATTAGAAAAGTATATTATGAGGAATGAAGGTAATATTTTTCATCTGGTAGCATTGCAGTCATGCCTAGTTTGCAACCATTGTTGAATGAGACATCCATATCAGGGAACTTTAGATTTTTCATTAATGACTCAGTATTTCTCAGTGTAAGGTATTTTTCATGTTTGTTAATTATTTGTCTACCATTTGTGAGAGTATGAGTTTTGATATCAGTGTTGTTACACGAATCTCATACAAGTAATAATACATCAGATAATTCACACCCGGATTTTTGAATAAATATTTCACCTAACAGCATTGTCCACATCTTCGATCCGGGTCGTTATTATGTAAAGAGTGTCTCACTCAATGATGTGTATAAAATAGTTTACTTGTTGTCTGGAGCGTTTCACTAAGGCTTCAGCAACTGTAGTTAGAAGTTTGCAGCTGGCGCACAGAGGGCAGCAAGCACTGCAGTTCCAAGCTATTAACTTACGAGGTAAGATGTTTTCATTTTAGTATCAGCTTGATACGGAATTTATCGACAGACTGGGACCATTTCATGAACGGCATTATTAGACAAATCATTGGCGCACAGGGACCACTTTATTTGATTAAAGAGATTAATAGTAAGGTTTAGGATTTAATCAGTTTGCACATTTTTCTAGAAAGATTATAAAATAGGGAAAAATTCGTGTTGTATACTCGCAGGCAGATAGATCTGGTTTCTCTCGCAGTTGGTAATGCACAAAGTAGCCCAGAGATAAGAAACAGTAAAGTTAAAACCAACCAACCAAGCAACTACGAGTTCAAAATCAAACAAAAATAATTTTCAAAGGAAACCTTCAGTACTATCATTTGTATATTTCATTTATTTCGCGAATACAGTTATCGCTGGAGTAACACAGAGATAATTTTGTAACCAGTATCAGCTACGAAAGTAGGACAGTTAGGTTTAGTCTGTGAGGTTTAAAGCTCTGCGCGCTTCCGGTAGTGGAAGTAGTGTCCGCTAACACAGCACGTTGGTCTTGGTTTCAAATACCGGATAGTTACAATTAAAGTCCAATGAGAGCTAGAATTACAGCTTGGCAGCGAAATTTGGTAGATATTCTAATGCGTTAATGCGGAACCGATTTACGCTTCAGAAATTAATTGCAATTTTGGGCGCCAGGCGTACATCGTGCGCTGTGAATTCAAGAAAATGTCTCCATTTGTAGTGTGTTGGGAATGGGATCTTGGTTGAAAACGTCAATCGAGCGAGAAAGACATAACATTGATGTTATCATTCGCCGCCGCTTGCATAATTTCTTCAGTATGAGCACCAGAGACATCAACAAGATGCTGCATTCGTAGAACGTCGTGATCAACGCTTGTTCGCAGCAGTTCCGGTGATATCCGAACAACGTTTTCCTGTATACTGCCCATGGGATCAGGTAGCAACCGGAAGTGTCCCTGGTAAACGTGTTCCTTTAGATATCGCCAGGGCCAAAAGTCACATGTATTCGGATCAGGTGATCTTGCAGGGGACGCATCTGTAAAATTATGGACTATTTTATCTCCGGAATATTTTACACGAGAGGACGTCAGAGTCATTTAACTATACGATGGGGCAGTATGCCCGCGGCAATAATAGCCGCTGTAGTGTTTCCTTACTTTCAGCCAGTGGCAGTGGAAGTTCGGTCAGGTCAAGAGGACTAAAGCTACAATGCCACATCGGTCTACCATCCAGTCTTTTGCCTCTGCAAACACTGTAAATGCTGCTACACCTCGTCAAAAACCATAGACTGGTCAGGCCTCTCTATGGATACTCACATTTAACAGCACCTACGGGGCGGCTATCTATATCACAGAAGCATTCGATTCACCCAGTACTTTTTCACACATATAAGATGTGAATGTATACTTTTCCAGGGTATACAGCTAGTGAAGAGTGCTCGGGCTTTCAGCCGGGTGGCGGTGTCTTCAAACAGACACGTTTTGACGAGTGACATACTAATCATGCCGCGCTAAGTTGAAAACCTTCGGCCCTGTTCACAAGATTCTCGTGGACCCATATTTACATCGGTTCCTTAATGACGCTGTCCCAATAGCTCCCGGCTCGGCACAGCACCCTGATGTTCTCGAAATGAAAGGAGTGGTTTTCTTCGATACCATATCCAGTTACATCAGATTTCTCTGTCTGTCCAAGTCGTACGTGTCTGATGTGTTTCTTGCACCTTTTCGAGATGCAGCGCTCCGTTTGTCAATGTCATGTACACCACATTCATAGGCAATGCTAGATATGCCAGGTGTGTTGAATTTGAGTGGGTCTTTAGCTACGCCCAGCAGCTCTTTCGTCTTCGTCGGTTGTCGGAAGATGGTATTTATGTTCGATTTTCTGATTAGCCTCCTGATTTTGGCTGAAAGGGGCCCAAATATGGCATAAAGGCGAGTCTCTTGTTAACTTCCTCTTCTTCCTCTTCCTCTTCCCGAAATTTATCAGCCTGCCTCCTCTTGAAGGCTCTACCAATCTGTGTTTCACTGTACCTGTTTACCGAAATACCTCTCTTAGGTGGTGTAATTCGTCTGAGAGGCTTTCTTTGTCCCAAATGACATGTGCCTATTTACCAATGTGGTCAGTACTGACTGGTGTTGCGCTGGATGGTGGCAACTGGTTGCATGGAGGTACAGGTCTGTGTGCGTCTTCTTTTTACATACTGAACGGTTCATTGTGCCATCCGCCTTCTTGCTAATAATTATGTCTAATAATGGAATACAACCATTCTCCACTACTTCCATCGTGAAGGTGATATTCTCATGTAGGCTCTTTAGGTGGTTCACAAACTCCTCCAGTGCCTGCCTGCCATGCTGCCAAATCACGAAAGTATCGTCGACGTAGCGCGAGAAGTGCCTGGGTTTACGGTGAGCAGTTTGTAGGGCCACTTCCTCAAAGTGCTCCATATAAAGATTTGGGATCCCTGGAGCAAGGGGAGATCCCATGGCCACTCCATCCACTTGTCCATAATGCTCTCCATTGCACTTGAAGGATGTGTCTGTAAGCGCATATTCAAAGAGCTTCACTGTTTCAGGCTCGAAGTGCTGATTACGGAGTGCGGAGGCGTCTTGTAGAGGTACTTTCGTGTACAAGGAGGTGACGTCGAAACACACGAGTAGGTCATCTCTCTGTATTCGGATATCCTTCAGTATTCTCACGAAATCTGCAGAGTTTTTCACTCGATGACTCCAGTGTCCTACCAGTGGTTTTACAGTGTCGCCAGGTATTTGACCAGTCTATAACTGTGCGAGTTGATAGTATCCAGAATCTGCCAAAGAGGTGCGCCATCTTTGTGAATCTTGGGCAATCCATACAGGCGCGGTGTCGTTGGCGCTCTGGAATACAGCCTTCGGTTGATCTGAGTCCTTCAGTAGCACCACGGTTTTCCTGGTCATCGTCGAGGAAGAGTCCTTGTTGAGTTTCCTGTAGGCTGGGTCTTGCAGCAGACAGCAGATTTTCTGTTGGTAGTCGACTGTGCGAATCAGCACCGCCGCATTACCCTTGTCTGCTGGGAGGACCATGGTGTCAGAATCATCCCTCAGTGCACGGATAGCCTCTCGTTGCGGCGCAGTAATGTTGGCTTTCGGGAGTCGTGACTTGTCGATGATCCTGCAGGTCTCCCTTTGGATCTACTCAGGTTCCTCCTTGAGTAGGCCCAGAATTTCTTCCTCTACGCTGCTGCCGCGCGAGATTAGGCGAGCGGTCTAAGGCGCTGCAGTCATGGACTGTGTGGCTGGTCCCGGCGGAGGTTCGAGTCCTCCCTCGGGCATGGGTGTGTGTGTTTGTCCTTAGGATAATTTAAGTTAAGTAGTTTGTTAGCTTAGGGACTGATGACCATGGCACTTAAGTCCCATAAGATTTCACACATATTTGAACTTTTTTTCTCGGCTGCTGATAATGTCCCGTTTAGGTGTGGTCCACGGTACAGGTGTAAAGTTCAACCCTTTCGTGAGGACAGAAGTTGTGGCTCCATCTAGCACTTTATCTGTCAAATTTACAATTGCTCTGGTGCTATTTGTCACCTTCTGGGTCGACTGAGCTCCAGAGAGTCTGTCGAATTTGCCGATCCGTTTTGTGGCAGTGTGCCGTTTCTGCACCTCACTGTCGGCGTGAGAGCTCCAGTCAACCCACTCCCAAGTACGTGTCGGTAATGCTTCTGCCATCTTCAGGCGGCTTGCGATCAGGATTCGTGCATTCTTGTCCACGTCTTTCCAAGTGTAGTGTATGCGTTTCCTGACAATGGCTAGGTGTGCTCGCAGTAAAATAGCTTCGGTTTTCTTCGTTTTCACAGGATGTCTTAATTCTGCAAATCGTGGCAAAATGTTCTTGACTCGGCAACGTTGGAGGAAAGCCAATGAGTCGAGCAGATTGGCTTTCCTGTTGCATTCTTTCTGCAGCAGCTTGAAGCTGCAGAGCATGTCCTCCCCAATGTGGTGTCGTAAACGTGGATGTATGCTTTCCCAGCGTATACAGTTGGCGAAGAGTTCTCGGGCTTCCAGCTGGGTGGCGGTGTCTTCAAACTGCGACGTTTCGACGTGTGAGATACTCATCATCTTCTGGCGAAGTGCCGAGCCTTTCCTGATGCCTGTCCCTCTATGCCTGCGGTGTTCCCCCCACCACCTGCCCGTGCAGGGTGGATGCAGGAGAGCCAGAGGGCGGGGTGGAGGAGGAAGCGGGTGCGCAGTTCGCGTCTCCTTCAGACGCCTTGGCACTCCTTAATCAGCACTTAGAGCCTGAAATAGTGAAGCTCTTTGAATATGCCCTTACGACCACCTACTTCAAGTTCAATGGAGAGCATTATGAACAAGTGAATGGAGTTTCCATGGGATCTCACTTTGCTCCAGGGATCGCAAATCTTTATATGGAACACTTTGAGGAGGTGGCCCTACAAACTGCTCACCGTAAACCCAGGCCCCACTTCCGCTATGTCGACGATACTTTCGTGATTAGGCAGCATGGCAGGCAGGCACTGGAGGAGTTTATGGACCACCTAAACAGCCTACATGAGAATATCACCTTCACGATGGAAGTAGTGGAGAATGGTTGTATTCCATTATTGTACATACTTATTCGGAAGAAGGCGGATGGCACTCTGAGCCATTCAGTGTATAGAAAGAAGACGCACACAGCCCTGTACCTCCATGCAACCAGCTGCCACAGTCCAGCGCAACGCCAGTCAGTACTGACCACCTCGGTATGTAGGGCGCGTGTCATTTGGGACAAAGAAAGCCTCTCACACGAATTACACCACCTCAGATAGGTTCAAATGGTTCAAATGGCTCTGAGCACTATGGGACTTAACTTCTGAGCTCATCAGTCCCCTAGAACTTAGACCTACTTAAACCCAACTAACCTAAGGACATCACAGTCATCCATGCCCGAGGCAGGATTCGAACCTGCGACCGTAGCCGTCGCGCGGTTCCAGAGTGTAGCGCCTAAAACCGCTCGCCCACCCCGGACGGCCCACCTAAGAGAGGTATTTCGGAAAATGGGTACAGTGAAACACAGATTGGTAGGGCTTTCAAGAGGAAGCAGGCTGACAAATTTCGGGCAGAGGAAGAGGAAGAAGAGGAAGGCAACAAGAGACTCGCTTTTCTGCCATATTTGCGACCCCTTTCAGGCAAATTCGGGAGGCTACTGAGAAAATCGAACATAAATACCATCTTCCGACCACCGCCGAAGACGAAAGAGCTGCTGGGCGTAGCTAAAGACCCATTCAAACTCAACACACCTGGCATATATAGCATTGCCTGCGAATGTGGTGTATGGTACATTGGACAAACGCAGCGTTGCATCTCGAAAAGGTGCGAGGAACACATCAGACACGTAACACCTGGACAGACAGAGAAATGTGCTATAGCCGAACATAGTATAAAGAAAACCACTCCTTTCATTTGGAGATCACCAGGGTGCTGTGCCAAGGCGGGAGCTATTGGCACAGCGTCATTAAAGAATCGATGTAAATATGGGTCCACGAGAATCTTTTGAACAGGGGCGAAGGTTATCAACTGAGCGCGGCCTGAAATCCAGAATTGGCCGCAATACGCCGTGAACGCTCCAAGAACCGTCCAGCTCGCGAGACGCGACCGGAATGCTCTGACGGAGACACGAACGGCGCACCCGCTTCCCCCTCGACCCCTTCCGCCGGCTCTCCTGGATCCAGCCTCTCATGGCCAGGTGGTGGGGGGCACACCGCAGGTATAAAGAGACTGGCATCCGCAAAGTCTCGGCACTTCGCCAGAAGATGATGTCATTCGTCGAAACGTCGCAGTTTGAAGACACCGCCACCCGGTTGGAAGCCCGAGAACTCTTCACCAACATATAAAATGTATTTGTTACCTGTCATATTAAAAAACTGTAGGCTGTTTTCACAGTAATTATTATTTCTATCTTTCATACGCTAGAGCTACCAGCAGTTGATCGTGATCTTCCTTTTTTTTCTCCTTTTTTCCACTTACATTTATCGACTGATCATTATTTGATGAATGTTGCCAAAGATTTCCGTATATTATTATATGTGGTATTTTTCTAGCGTTCGTTTCTTATATACGATAAATAGCGGTACTACATATGCTGCTCGTTGACGTGTCAGATATTTTACAGTATGGGTAAGCATCCAGACTGCAGCTTTGTTCTTTGTTTTCGGATATCTGAGTCTTTCCTGTTGAAAGTAGGAGTAGGTTCGATTGCTGCCTTGGGCATGGATGTGTGTGATGTCCTTAGGTTAGTTAGGTTTAAGTAGTTCTAAGTTCTAGGGGACTGATGGCCTCAGATGTTAAGTCTCATAGTTCTTAGATCCATTTGAACCATTTTTCAACGACACTTCGTAATAGTATCTAACTGTTTACTGCAACTGGAAGTGTTCAACCCAAACGAAGAATCCGACCATGGGCTACGACCAACGAAAATGACGCAGTGGATGGTTTTAGCTAAGTGCAGCATATCCTCACATTAGTTTGCGGCAAATCGCAGGGTTGCAGCAATTTCGAGATGTAGTGTTTGCGCATGCTGCCAAGCTCAACATGGGGCGACTTTCAAACCCGCTTGAACTTCTGCAGCCGGATTCAACAACAACTATCAGGCAATGGTGATTTTCTCTGTGGAAGCAACATTTACGAATAATGATCACATGAATCAGCATAATATGCTGTTACGGCGTAAAGTCGAGCGCCGGCACGCCATTCGGAAACGATAGAACAGAGAAGGCTGTGAGAAGGGGTCAGCCAACAGCCAATCGCACGTTGCCCGACCTCGCTTCCAGGACGACAACGCGACATCAGCGGCCCCTGGGTGAAGACGACATAAGCGCCACGACCGACTGGTGGAGTCAAATTGGATAGCAGCGTCAACGTTAGGCACTTCGACAGCAGTTCAGAGTTCAGCAGTCACTGCAAAGACTGATTATTTCGTATGCTGCTCTTTGCTTGCGGCACATCTGTGTAATTGCGAAAGTGAAGTATTGTATCCTGTCTTATTGTAATGAAACTCATTCATGGGACTTGTTTGGCTGTTTGTCTAGCGAACTGAGTAGTCAGGACTCCTAGACACAACATATGCATCACTGGGCGGTGGAAAATCACCGCTGGTTAAGCAAGTCGAGCTTCAACGCTCTTGGAGTGTCAACGGTTGGTGCAGTGTGTTAACGCGAATAATTGGCCCATACTCTATAGACGGAAATCGAAATTGTCGAATGTATGGTAACTTTTTAGTTAACTTTGCCAGTAGTACTGGAAGAAGTCCCACTTCCAACAAGAATGGATATGTAGTTTCAACACAGTTCCCAGCACATTATTTATGGATATCTTGTGAACTTCTGAACAGACACGATCCTGGTGGATGGGTTGGCTTGCGCATTCACTCGAACTCAGGCCTCCCGATCTTCTCCTATGGTGAACCAAAATATGGTTCAGATGGCTCTAAGCACTATGGGACTGAACATCTTAGGTCATTAGTCCCCTACACTTACAACTATTTAAACCTAACTAACCTTAGGACATCACTCACCTCCATGTCCAAGGCAGGATTCGAACCTGAGATCACTCGGCCACAGCGCCCGGCTGTGGCGAACCCTAAAAGAGACATGTTACATGTACATACCTACAAAATTTGCAAATAAGAGGCAGCGAGTTATCACTGAATGTGCAAACGTTAGCGAAGAGAAACTTAGAGACATAAGATTGTCTTTCAGAAATAGGATTGCAATGTGTATTGCAGCAAAGTGACACCATTTCTTACATTTGCTTCACTAAAACATGAAGATTTGTGAGAAGCAAGAGGGCACACATAAGACAAGCACTTCGGCCGCGAGAGGTAAGGAGACTCACCTGAAACAACCATCCCAGTGGTGAGAGACAGGGAGACTCACTTAAAACAAGCACTTCTATCGTGAGAGCCAGGCGAACACACCTAAAACAAGCACCGCGATGGTGGGAGACATAGGGAATCTACTAAAATAAGCACGCTAATCGTGAGAGGGGAGGGGACTCAAATTGAAAAGCACCTGAAGGGGCCAAAACGCTACTACGCCCTTGTCGTTGTTCCTCAGGAGCATTAAATGTAGCTGTTACTGCCATTAGAACTACTGACAGCCTTGGGAGAGCCAGTCCTGACAAAACTCTACCATCTGGTGAGCAAGATGTATGAGACAGGCGAAATACCCTCAGACTTCAAGAAGAATATAATAATTTCAATCCCAAAGAAAGCAGGTGTTGACAGATGTGAAAATTACCGAACTATCAATTTCATAAGTCACAGCTGCAAAATACTAACGCGAATTCTTTACAGACGAATGGAAAAACTAGTAGAAGCCGACCTTGGGGAAGATCAGTTTGGATTCCGTAGAAATGTTGGAACACGTGACGCAATACTGACCATACGACTTATCTTAAAGGAAAGATTAAGGAAAGGCAAACCTACGTTTCTAGCATTTGTAGATTTAGAGAAAGCTTTTGACAACGTTAACTGGAATACTCTCTTTCAAATTCTGAAGGTGTCAGGGGTAAAATACAGGGAGCGAAAGGCTATTTACAATTTGTACAGAAACCAGATGGCAGTTATAAGCGTCGAGAGACACGAAAGGGAAGCAGTGGTTGGGAAGGGAGTGAGACAGGGTTGTAGCCTCTCCCCGATGTTATTCAATCAAGCAGTGAAGGAAACAAAAGAAAAATTTGGAGCAGGTATTAAAATCCATGGAGAAGAAATAAAAACTTTGAGGTTCGCCGATGACATTGTAATACTGTCAGAGACAGCAAAGGACTTGGAAGAGAAGTTGAACGGAATGGATACTGTCTTGAAAGGAGGGTATAAGATGAACATCAACAAAAGCAAAACGAGGATAATGGAATGCAGTCGAATTAAGTCAGGTGATGCTGAGGGAATTAGATTAGGAAATGAGGAACTTAAAGTAGTAAAGGAGTTTTGTAATTTGGGGAGCAAAATAACTAATGATGGTCGAAGTAGAGTGGATATAAATTGTAGACTGGCAATGGCAAGGAAAGCATTTCTGAAGAAGAGATATTTGTTAACATCGAGCATAGATTTAAGTGTCATGAAGTTCTTTCTGAAAGTATTTGTATGGAGTGTAGCCATGTACGGAAGTGAAACATGGACGATAAATATTTTGGACAAGAAGAGAATAGAATCTTTCGAAATGTGGTGCTACAGAAGAATGCTGAAAATTGGATGGGTAGATCACATAACTAATGAGGAAGTGTTGATACGATTGGGGAGAAGAGAAGTTTGTGGCACAACTTGACTACAAGAAGGGATTGGTTGGTAGGACATGTTCTGAAGCATCAAGGGATCACCAGTTTAGTATTGGAGGGCAGTGTTGAGGGTAAAAATCGTAGAGGGAGACCAAGGGACGAATACACTAAGCAGATTCAGAAGGATGTAGGTTGCAGTAGGTACTGGAAGGTGAAGAAGCTTGCATAGGATAGAGTAGCATGGAGAGCTGCATCAAACCAGTCCCTGGACTGAAGACCACAACAACAACAACAACAACTGCATTAATAAAGAAACCAATGACCTGTTTCAGTCGCTTTCCACTTTGGTGTCGTCTGTTAAGGTAATTCCACCAATAGTGTGAACGATGTAATGTGTCATGGTCTTGGGATTCACGTTGATTTGCTATAAAACACATTACAGAATGTAGACATACCGTGCTTCTACGCTCCTGGGATCCTAATCAGTCGTGTAATTTCCTGAAATGCTATTATGTCTCAATGGATTGTAACCATTTTGATTTGTGTCGATTACAGTGCCATCTATCAGTCAACTATAAGATCGTTCCACACAAAAGTTAGGGATTTTTCTTTGGAGAATCCGGAATCGCAATAAAAATCGGGGATTCCTATGGAAGATTTCAAAATTGACAACCCCACCCCTTCCCAGCGTCTGGCGGACGGGCGGCGGTGACGAGTTCAGTGTCGTTGGATGTCCCCCCTTCTAGAAGAACAACTGTTATTAAATCCTTTTGTAATTCGATGTGTAGTTTCCCATAATTTTCGAAAAAAAACGTTTTAACCACCCCGCCCTGTATATTAGGAAGCAAACACAGACAAAATCTGAGCTTCAGTTCCTACTATGTTCTCTTTTGTTGAGTTTTAATTTCTCGTTTTAGACAGACCTCCGAAGAAATTACAACAATGAACTAAATGGTTCCTGCACATATGTTTGAGGATGTTAAACAAAAAAATACACGATAGTAATGTGATTCTTCAGTTTCTCCAGTCGTATTTTATGACGAAATAAATCTCGGGTGAACAGCCTGATATTAGTGTGCATAGGACACAATATTTCGGCAATCGACCACGTTGCCATCATCAGGTGCGCATCAGTACATCAGGGCACCTGATGATGACAACGTGGTCGATTGCCGAAATATTGTGTCCTACGCACACTCATACCAGGCCGTTCACCCGAGATCTATTTCGTTACACGATAGTAATTTCAAAACGAGAGGTCCAGCTGAGAGTCGGCGTAACAGTAAGGGACGCGTTGCCATATCGCCTTACCCTGTTTCCTGTTTCTGGCAGAAGATTACAGCGAGGTCCTGGCGCCTTTTCCGCACCGCGACACGACTCGTAAATCTGACGTCACGCCTGGGCCACGCCCACCACCTGCTCGCCGCCGCCTTCATCTGTCACAGCGGCTGCTGCCGGCGGCGCTTTGCCACTCCGTGTCTGCCGCTACCTCCGTGGGCAGCAAAGCTCTAACTTTAAGTACTCAGACTCATGTGCTGTTTGCGCAACCGATCTACAAGATAAATTCGGCGGCGTGTATTCGAGGTACTGAACTGTATACAAAATTATAAAAGTTAGAAGTGTAATGAGCGCGTATGAAACTCCACCACGCTGTTTCATCAGCGGTCTCCTACTGAACGGTTACTGTGAGACAACGCACATCATTAAAACAATGAGGAGTTACAAGTGATTAATTATCGCCGGGTCAGCGTTGCAAGATAACGTGTTAGATATGATGGATGCGCTGTCTTTGACACGTGCGTGCTTGAAGCAAAACGTCTGCTTCACTTATCATCCCTCCCTCCACCCCCCTCCTACCGTTGGCTTCTGAGGAAAGGAGCCACCCTGGAGCAGAGAATGGCTGCACTTTTAAGCAACAAATAGGACCATCCATACTAAAAACGTGACAAGGCAGTCATTAGACTCATTAATGCTGAGTAAATAACAACAAATGTTTTTGCATTAAGTCAGTAAAGATCAGAGTTCGGAAATATGTCGTACGTGGTCTTTCTAAAAGATTCATCCGAAATCACAAGACCCTATCTTCTACATAAGTGAAGACAGAAACTTAGACTTCAACTTCGCCTCAACTTTAAAAGTTGACCCAAGTGTCAGTTGTAAGTTGCCACTTGATTTAGTTGCAGTGAGCTTGTAACACAACAACATAGTGCTCACATGTACAGGGCTATTACAAATGATTGAAGCAATTTCATAAATTTACTGTAGCTCCATTCATTGACTTATGGTCACGACACACTACAGATACGTAGAAAAACTCATAAAGTTTTGTTCGGCTGAAGCCGCACTTCAGGTTTCTGCCGCCAGAGCGCTCGAGAGCGCAGTCAGACAAAATGGCGGCTGGAGCCGAGAAAGCGTATGTCGTGCTTGAAATGCACTCACATCAGTCAGTCATAACAGTGCAACGACATTTCAGGACGAAGTTCAACAAAGATCCACCAGCGGATAACTCCATTCGACGATGGTATGCGCAGTTTAAAGCTTCTGGATGCCTCTGTAAGGGGAAATCAACGGGCCGGCCTGCAGTGAGCGAAGAAACGGTTGAACGCGTGCGGGCAAGTTTCACGCGTTGCCCGCGGAAGTCGACGAATAAAGCAAGCAGGGAGCTAAACGAACCACAGCCGACGGTTTGGAAAATCTTACGGAAAAGGCTAAAGCCCTGACACCCGATGACAAAGTCAAACGCTTTGAATTCAATCTCACGGTTTAAAGTTTACGGCCCCTTTTTCTTCTGCGAAAAAAACGTTACAGGACACGTGTATCTGGACATGCTGGAAAATTGGCTCATGCCACAACTGGAGACCGACATCGCCGACTTCATCTTTTAACAGGATGGTGCTCCACCGCACTTCCATCATGATGTTCGGCATTTCTTAAACAGGAGACTGGAAAACCGATGGATCTGTCGTGGTGGAGATCATGATCAGCAATTCATGTCATGGCCTCCACGCTCTCCCGACTTAACCCCATGCGATTTCTTTCCGTGGAGTTATGTGAAAGATTCAGTGTTTAAACCTCCTCTACCAAGAAACGTGCCAGAACTGCGAGCTCGCATCAACGATGCTTTCAAACTCATTGATGGGGACATGCTGCACCGAGTGTGGGAGGAACTTGATTATAGGCTTGATGTCTGCCGAATCACTAAAGGGGCACGTATCGAACATTTGTGAATGCCTAAAAAAACTTTTCGAGTTTTTGTATGTGTGTGCAAAGCATTGTGAAAATATCTCAAATAATGAAGTTATTGTAGAGCTGTGAAATCGCTTCAATCATTTGTAATAACCCTGTATTTTTTCCTGCTTTATTAACTATGTACATTTAAATAAGTGTATAAATATTCTGTGTATATTACTGTGATGTATATATGTATGGTTCAATAATTTCCTGTCTGCAAAATAACCAGTGGAAGAGAATGTAAGGAATTGTAGAAGGCGCACTGGTTAAACTCAGGGTGCGGTCGGGCAGTGTCTGTCAGGTGTTAACAAGAGGCGGTTAGTAGCGAGAGAGCGGGTCGGACGCTAAGGAGCAATTCTGTTGCTAGAAGACTTAAGACGTTTTTCACTGCAGCACGACGAGGCATAGTGTGGGGAAACGATTAGACACAGCGCAGAGCATCAACGTTAACCAGCATTTAAGAAGAGCACTGGGGCCCCAAGGTTTATTGCGGTGAAGAGCCTGTGATCGTAGCCACATCGACTACACAGTTATGAACTAAGTTTAGCAACTTGTGTGAGTTAAAGTGTGTAATAATCAGTAACAACTACATCACAGGATCCTCTCCGTATCGACAATTAACCGAATGTGTCATTAATGTACTGAAATTAAATGATATGCAGAGTGAGGTTTATCGAATTGATTAATAGTTTAAATGAAAGCGAGCAAAAAAGTTAAATTTTTTGGACTTCCTAGTTAAGTGCTGATTATTGGCAAGTAATTTGACAAAGCAGTATAATTAACGATATTTCATGTTCAGTCAATTTTGTATGAGAAGTAATTAACGTAACAATTGGTCAAAGTAGCGCGAACTCTGTAATCATTTTAAAAACTAGTTATTATGGTCGATTTAAATACTAAATTTTTTTTCGAAAAGTTTACCTCTGGCAAAACAGTTTAATGGTAGTTATCACTGCAGTGAGAAACGCAGTTCAGTTGTTACGTAACTGGCAGTGTAAAGAACTCGTAATTCATTTAACGAAGTAGTTGCAAATTTGCTTTAGTACAGGACTGAAAATATTTCTAGGTGATCACTGTGTTATGGTAATGAGCGTGATGTAGCGGGACTTTGAATTTCGTCGCGCTACACTCGTTCCCTCAGATAGGAAATATCCCGTCGCAGCGGCATGAGCGCTCGACGGCAGAGAAAATACTAAAATTGTAACTCTTTTTTTGTTTTCTATCCGTTTCTTGATTGTCTTTTGATAGCTGAAGCTTAAGGCAGACGTGATGTGATGAAGACGTAAAAAAACTTATTAGCTAGTCTTGATCTGATTTTAATGTGTAGACATATTGTGGAAGTCGTTAAGAAATTCGGAGGATGGAAGTAGCAAAGTAAATTAAATTGCATACACTATCAAGACGATTTTAATTGGTATAAATTAGTGATTCCTGGACGATTGCAAGATTTCGGAGCAGACTTTCAACGCAGAAATGAAGGAGATTTTTGAAGACCTGGACGCTGTCGAAAGAAGACAAGTTAACCTGGTAAAGGATGAACTCTTATCTACGCCACTTCCCCCTGTCAGTTACAGTTTGTTATTCTATGTTTCTTTTCAATAATTTTTGTAGTGGAAATTGGTTTAACTTTTGCTCAAAAACGCCTCAAGGACCACCCCAATAAAAGCTTTTCCGCATCACGAAGTCCGATAGCTTTTCTGTAATACGAAGTCCGATCTGCATTTCTTTCTTTCTTTCCCTTTTTTCACGGTCATTAACGATTGAAAAAGAAAATATTTTCACTTACGATTTCTTCCCACATTTTCATCCCTTTTCTTTTCTTCTCTCTTTTCTTTTTTTATTAACCACTACAGCTGGCGACCGTGACAGGACGCAATTTTCGGATGTGTCGTTTTTGAGCAAATTTGAAACTTTAATTTGTATCTTTTCCCAACAGAGAATAACCAAAATCCTGAAGTTTAAAGGGTAACGAAAACACCAACTTTATTGTACCTAAGCAAATGATTATACAACAATATTGTAAAGAATTTTTGTAACTAATTCAATCTGTTTTCTTTTCATGGCATATATTGATGCAAAACTGTTATTTTGAGACCTTTTGGTGATTATCCGATGGAGATGTATTAAGAAAATCCACATTTTGACGAATGAGATTTACGCAGAAGTGTTTGACCAGCCGCTGCAGGACAGAAAATTTAATGGTGAGTCACACAATTATGTTTCATTCAAAAATTCAATAGCCAACTGCAAAATCCATTTTTCCCTTTCCACACATCCTGTAGTTTTCCTCTAGATTTTTCCAAAATTATCTATCTCTATTGTAGTTTGTGGTAATTATAGTATTGTTGTAGCATATGAAGATCGTGAATTTGACCGCCAAACAGTCATTTGTTACGAAAAATTTTGTCCGCCCTACTGCAGCTTTCTCAACCATTGTTTGCAATAGAGCAATCATTTACATTGACGAGAAAATATTTCATCCTAAATTTGAGTCAAATCTTTATTAATCTGACTTATATTATTCCCTTTTTGACTTACGATTATACATCCTATTACAATGGAACGCGGTAAGGTAGAGATAGTTTCGGCAGATTAGTTAAGTAAAGTAGATTCATCTTTCAACCAACAAGAAAGTCCACGTTTCCCTCCATGGACGAGTTCACAGATCAATGCAATGATTTTGCCTTAAACTCGCAACATTTGTGATAATACACAAATGGCGACTTTAAATGACGAAATATGGAATGGACGCGAGACTAGACCGTCAGCGCCATTGTTAACATCAATGTCAGAACCGAATATGAGACAAATTCAGCAATGTGACACCAATCGGACACAGGAGACTGACAAACTGGACTGACTATTAGAGTTGTTTGCAGACATGAAACGAGACGTTAGTCAGAAAATTCACATATTAAACCATACTATGACCGAAAATTTTGAACGAACGACGAAACAGATGACAGAATTAAATAACTCCACTCAACAGCTCAGCCAGCGTTTTGAGACATTGTCCGACCGAGTCACTAAACAGGAAGAAACTTTGGTTACATTCACACATGAAACAAAAAACAATATCACCTGATGTGAGAATCAGTTAACTCAAATAGTTATTGTGCAGCAGGAAGTGAACACCCGTGTGGAAGAGTTAGCTCAGGCCCACACTTCAGCTACCTCCACCCAAGAAAAGCTGACTGAAGAAGTAGGAAATATTACCCAACAACTCACAATGGTAGTTCTTTAACAAACCCACCTCAAAGAAAAGATAGAAAAATTAGAAGACCGATCGGACCTCGCGTCACTAAACAACGACACCAACATGACCGAGAGAATTGTACATGAATGTAAATTGTGTGACCACTATCTGGACAAAAAACTTGAAACAATTACACAGGACATACTTTCAAAAACAAAGACACATGTTAAAGACGAGACAAACCACATAGAAGACGAAGTGACAAAATTACGAGGCAATGTTGTGCCGTGTTTGGCGATTGGTGCAAATGCATCGTCAGGGAACGACAAAACAGCTAAAACCATGGCTAATGACACAGACAGAACACCTATTGTGGAATCACCTATTTCAAGTCAAAATTACAATGTGCCACTTTCTTTTCCACCAAACGAGCAATATTACGGTACGACACCTAGAGTAGCAAGTGACACAAACCACGTCAATAGTGTTATGCCAACCGCCATGACCGATGACACGTTTGTAAGGCATGGGTATTTCCAGACATTTTCCAGTGAGGACAAGCACAAAGTCCACCCTATTGTGTTTATTAGATCATTTGACGGTGTTTTTCCACGTAGTTGGTCAGAAGTCGATAATATCAGGTACGTCACCAATCTCATGAGAGGACGAGCAGCTAAGTGGGGTGCTGCTATGAAACGGCGGTGCCTTACGTTTGATCAGTTCGAACAAGCCTTCTTGGACGAATTCTGGTCCGAGAATGAGCAACAGAGCCTAAGGAGAGAAGTGTGCAACCCCGAGGCCTATGACCCTAAAAAAGAGACACTAAGACAATACTTTGAGAGGTACCTAGACAAGACACTGTACTGGTCCAAACCAGCCGACTTGCCAGCGATAATTGACACTTTAAAGAGTCACTTACCCTTTCCATACCGAGACAGATTAATAGGAGTACCGGAGAATGACGTTAAGACTTTCTTAAACTTCTTAGATCAAATGGACGTAGTTTACAGAGGCGATTCACGCCATTCAAATTTTACTCATATTAGTAACGAAAATCAGCACCCACCCCAAAGGAACCGTAGTGACGGTGGTTGGTGGAACCATCCGTCCGCGCCGCGACACAATACGATGCCTGCGCGCGAAACATATTCAAATGGAAATGTGTATGACGGTAGGAACACCCGTAGAAATTCGTGGAATAATAACAACAATAATTATGACCCATATCAAAATGGTAACTACAAGCAAAATGAAAATCACAGACAGTAAAACAACAACAGCAATAGGAGACGTGAGAATAACCGGTACAACCCGGGCTACTTTGACAGGAACATTCCATATAACAGACATAATTACCACCAAAACAATAACAATCCTAACAATCACTGACAGAATATGTGGAACACACAAAATTCACACATGACAAATCATGACCCTCCACGGAATCCGCCGCCGTTCCCAAATACAGTCATGCACTCCCCGCCACGAAGTAGCGATAACAAATGCGGCGCGCCATCAGCTGACGCGTGGGCGCCAACCGGCCGGAATGTAAACATAGTGGAGCTGGTCAATGAACCCGGCCAAACACAGCAGACGACGGAAAACAGTCGACGACCGAGCTAAGCGCTCGTGCTTCGGCCGTGAGGTGTTGTAAGAGCGCAACGGCTGAGACGGTTTGTTTCCTCAGGTACGACGACAAAATGACAGCAGAACAGGAATTAACAAACCTATCAGGTTGATGACCTTGTTCTGTTGCGTTCACATCCCAAGTCTACAAAATTAAAACAACTGAACAGAAAATGACAGCTATTATACTCAGGTCCTTTCAGAATAGCAAGCATACCTCACCCAGGTTGTTACTCCCTAGAATACCCGTTATCTCACAAGCCGAGGGGGCTGCATCCCCACCGACATTTGAAACCCTTTGTGCACTATAACAACATAATATAATGATAACTAAGTTGAACATGAGCAAGTTGCTGTGAAAACGAGATCATAAATATTTGTATTGAATACACGAACATTAAGTTATACAGCCTAAGAACACAAACATTAATTTATGGAAATTATATACTGCAGTTACACTTGTACACATAATTATGAAGAGAATGTAAACCCAGGTGAGTACACTTACTGAATGAGAAAAGATATTCGTATAGGAATGAGGTCTACGCAGGTTACATTGGTTGTTAATTGTAAATTATATGGTGAATCAACAACTAGTTAGTTATTTCAAGGCACTATAATGAGAGGAAATAATATCTATTGAGATCAGTAATGACGTAGGTAAGTAGCAGAATGAATGAGGAGGTAAGAATGAATGACCAGTATGAATGAGTTAATATTTAGGTTAATATAAGAAGGTAAGTTACTGTGAATATTTAGGTTAATATAAGAAGGTAAGTTACTGTGAAGTTGTTGATGGAGACAAGAGATTATTTGAGGAAGCTGATATTGGAGTTTTATGAGAATGGAAGTGCCAGATGGCCCCACGTATGTGATATATTAATGTTTGATGAGGAATATGTTTAATGTGTAAGGATATATACACTCCTGGAAATGGAAAAAAGAACACATTGACACCGGTGTGTCAGACCCACCATACTTGCTCCGGACACTGCGAGAGGGCTGTACAAGCAATGATCACACGCACGGCACAGCGGACACACCAGGAACCGCGGTGTTGGCCGTCGAATGGCGCTAGCTGCGCAGCATTTGTGCACCGCCGCCGTCAGTGTCAGGCAGTTTGCCGTGGCATACGGAGCTCCATCGCAGTCTTTAACACTGGTAGCATGCCGCGATAGCGTGGACGTGAACCGTATGTGCAGTTGACGGACTTTGAGCGAGGGCGTATAGTGGGCATGCGGGAGGCAGGGTGGACGTACCGCCGAATTGCTCAACACGTGGGGCGTGAGGTCTCCACAGTACATCGATGTTGTCGCCAGTGGTCGGCGGAAGGTGCACGTGCCCGTCGACCTGGGACCGGACCGCAGCGACGCACGGATGCACGCCAAGACCGTAGGATCCTACGCAGTGCCGTAGGGGACCACACCGCCACTTACCAGCAAATTAGGGACACTGTTGCTCCTGGGGTATCGGCGAGGACCATTCGCAACCGTCTCCATGAAGCTGGGCTACGGTCCCGCACACCATTAGGCCGTCTTCCGCTCACGCCCCAACATCGTGCAGCCCGCCTCCAGTGGTGTCGCGACAGGCGTGAATGGAGGGACGAATGGAGACGTGTCGTCTTCAGCGATGAGAGTCGCTTCTGCCTTGGTGCCAATGATGGTCGTATGCGTGTTTGGCGCCGTGCAGGTGAGCGCCACAGTCAGGACTGCATACGACCGAGGCACACAGGGCCAACACCCAGCATCCTTGTGTGGGGAGCGATGTCCTACACTGGCCGTACACCACTGGTGATCGTCGAGGGGACACTGAATAGTGCACGGTACATCCAAACCGTCATCGAACCCATCGTTCTACCATTCGTAGACCGGCAAGGGAAATTGCTGTTCCAACAGAACAATGCACGTCCGCATGTATCCCGTGCCACCCAACGTGCTCTAGAAGGTGTAAGTCAACTACCCTGGCCAGCAAGATCTCCGGATCTGTCCCCCATTGAGCATGTTTGGGACTGGATGAAGCGACGTCTCACGCGGTCTGCACGTCCAGCACGAACGCTGGTCCAACTGAGGCGCCAGGTGGAAATGGCATGGCAAGCCGTTCCACAGGACTACATCCAGCATCTCTACGATCGTCTCCATGGGAGAATAGCAGCCTGCATTGCTGCGAAAGGTGGATATACACTGTACTAGTGCCGACATTGTGCATGCTCTGTTGCCTGTGTCTATGTGCCTGTGGTTCTGTCAGTGTGATCATGTGATGTATCTGACCCCAGGAATGTGTCAATAAAGTTTCCCCTTCCTGGGACAATGAATTCACGGTGTTCTTATTTCAATTTCCAGGAGTGTATATTATGATGAATATGTGAGTAAGGAATGAGTGAGAATGTTTTGGTAATATTGTGCTGCATAGAGAAGTGAGTAAACAGTCTACATCTTTAAGATCACATAAGAATTTCAGTTTGAAGGAAAACATTTGTGATGAGTTAGAACACGTGAGTACAAGACGCTAAATGTGAATCTATTTTCAGTGCCCTTGAAAATGAACCAATGCAAGAAAAGCAGAGTGAACATAATGATGATTACAGCTGTGGATAGAAGTGTAATAAGAATGTGACTCGGAAACACATAAGCTTTAATTTATTTCAGAAGTGTAACTTAGTAACCTTTCGTTAAGTTTTGTTAAGCCATTGTGCGAAAGAAAACATTTATAGTTCGTGTTCAGACAGGAGAATGATATTTTAAGGAACTTAAGTTGAAAGAAATATAGTTTTTACACAGCCCTCATGTGAATACATTTGCATGATTTTTTTTTTTTTTTTTTTTTTTTACGAAAGTGAAATTTAGTGCCATGTTAGCCTTTATTATACTTACACACAACAGAAAACCCTGAGGAAGCAAAAGATAGGAGAGTTATTAAGGCTGCTTTTGCGACTCGTACAACACCTCCACTTAAGTGAACAGATGACATAATTAACTCTACTTTGAAGACAACATTTGGCTTTTCAGGTAATGCAAGGTAAGTGCAAAGGAGCAGTGACCACCCGTGCAACGAAGGTCGAGCAACGGACACTGAGAAAGAGACATTTTAGTGTCAATTATAGTACTATGTTCTTTATTTATGTTTTATAGAAAGAAATTATATATATACACAACATACATGACGTTTAACCTTCATTAAAGTAGAAGAAAGTTCATGGTTGAACTCTTGAGAGGGAATTTGATATGTTATTATATGATACGCATCATGAGAGAGAGAATCTCTGTGAGATATATTTTCCATTTGTATAGACGGTATCCACAAGAAGTGGAGATATTGAGGAAGTACTGAGCAGATATGCGGTTTACTCATACAAGGATTTGTTAAGGTATAATACACTAAGTCATATGAACAATCACAACACAAACAGAGAATCTGTCATGATGTTACACTACACAGACTTGACGTAAGGAGACTTACATTTACCCACGGTTTGGTAAATTGTAAGCACCTCCTTTCACACACCCCTTGAAGGTGATGCAAACGTTATAATGTATTGTGTTCTCTTTTTATGCAGTAGCTGTAGGATTTGGTAGTTTATAGGTAGTGAAAAGTTTCTTCCAGTCTATCTTTCTTTCTTTCTCCATTATCCTACCACCTCCTGCAGCCGGGTATTGTTTGTTTATGGAATGTAAGAATATATTGTGTGACAGTAAACTTTCAGGTATGAATAGAAAGACATGAATATTGATGGCATTACAAGCCTAGTCAACCACTAGCCAGCCAAGATATGGAATCAAAAGAAAGAAAGAAATAATAAATGAAGGAAAGCCCGTGCTTTAAACATTAAGTCTTATATCCCTTGGCACGCCAAAACCTTAATAAAGAAAATCAAAATGACCATAAACCCCAACAAAAGAAAGTAGCCAATGGGACTTAGTATAATTTTTAGTGTAAATATTTCACCTGGATATTCTTGTAAATTTATATGTATTTGTGTATGTGATAAAACTTTGCATATTGTCAACATATTTTGAAATGTGACCACGAAATGTAAGCTTTCATAATTAACGATGTAAACATGCTGGGACACAGTGAACTTTGTTAAAATGTAAATATGGCAAAAAAGTGTTGCAAACTGTGAACGTTATAAACGACGAATTTTGTGTTATTTGTGAAACTTATGGCGCATAAACCAAATAACTGTTTGTAAATCGATATAAACTGCAATTTACTTCGACGATAATGAGGATTTTGACACTGCAAATGAACGTTTTTTGGCAAGTGTAAACAACGTGGTGAAACACCAACCTTTGCGAACATCGACACCGTTGTTCCTGGCCGGCCTTCAGATGCTTTGGAGACAATGAACTCAGCACCTGTCGTAGGCGATGTGAAGGCTAAAAACTACATCGACCATATATGCCCCGGGAACAATAGTCATGAAAACGCACAAGGACCTGGAGTGTTGTGTCGTAACAGAAAACGTAGACATTGCTTCAGATCACGCACACGCTCATTCTTATGGTGTCACAGGACTTAACACGCCATTTATGCTGGAATAACAACTTGTAATGTGAAAGTGAATACTGTGTAAGATTGTCATAACACAGCGATCTTGAAACTGCCGCACGCGAAATTCAGTGATGCTATTGCGCATGCGCAAAGACTACGTGCTGCCAGAGATGCATTGGGAAGCCAACGCTGGAAGCGCACAACATTAACTGCACTGGCGAGCAGCTTGTTCAAACAAACTGTATGTAAATATATATTAATTGTGTAAAAAGTATCAAAACTGTAACAATTGTATGTAGTATATAGATTTAGAAACTAAGTTTTGACAAAGATAATCCCCTATGAATGCACGTGGCCTTTCCTATGAAAATATGTATAATTGACATTTAGGTATATCTATTCTATTGATTGCTAGCCTGCCACGCTAAATGTTTTAGCGTGACAGTCGAGGGGGCGATGTAGTGGGGCTTTGAATTTCGCCGCGCTACACTCGTTCCCTCAGATAAGAAATATCCCGTCGCAGCGGTATGAGCACTCTACGCCAGAGAAAATACTAAAATTGTAACTCTTTTTTTGTTTTCTATCCGTTTCTTGATTGTTTCTAGATAGCCGAAGCTTAAGGCAGACGTGATCTGTTGAAGACGTTAAAAAAACTTATTAGCTAGTCTTGATCTGATTTCAATGTGTAGACATATTGTGGAAGTTGTTGAGAAATTCGGAGGATGGAAGTAGCAAAGTAAATTAAATTGCATACAGAATCAAGATTATTTTAATTGGTATAAATTAGTGATTCCTGGACGATTGCAAGATTTCGGAGCAGACTTTTCACCCAGAAGTGAAGGAGATTTTTGAAGACCTGGACGCCGCACGAAAGAAGACAAGTTAACCTGGTAAAGGATGAACTCTTATCTACGCCACTTCCCCCTGTCAGTTACAGTTTGTTATTCTCTGTTTGTTTTCAATAATTTTTGTAGTGGAAATTGGTTTAACTTTTGCTCAAAAACGCCTCAAGGACCACCCCAACAATAGCTTTTCCGCATCACGGAGTCCGATAGCTTTTCTGTAATACGAAGTCCGATCTGCATTTCTTTCTTTCTTTCCCTTTTTTCACGGTCATTAACGAATTAAAAAAAAACATTTTCACTTACGATTTCTTCCCACACTTTCAACCTTTTTCTTTTCTTCTCTCTTTTCTTTTTTTATTAACCACTACAGTGAGTCAGTGTCTTTGCGACTGTTCACCCCTGCCAGCATGCTACAATAGCAAAGTGATTTAATTACGAAGTCAAGAATTTGTTGATTTCACTCACTCAGTGAACTCGCGACCACTTTTAAGCTTCTCGATCCACGAAAACACAGGTTCACGTGACAGTACACCTCCCTCACGTTGCGATGATAGTCTGAGATGAATGTCTGCTCCTTTGACACCCTCCGACCAGAGGAATCGGATCACTGCCCGTTGTTCCTCTTTGGTGCTCACTTCTAATGGAGCTGCCATGCTACGTCTACAACACGAGGAACAACAATGGTGGAAACAAAATCAAACTGTCAGAGCATTAGCGCAACAGTATAACAATGACATGTGCGAGGGCAGAAGAGAACGTGCGCAATGTAACAAACGTTATGGCAAAAGTTTCGATAATTTTTGACTTGCCCTCGTAGCTCCAAAATACACCAGTTATCACTGAAGAGCCAACGAATGATACTCACACTTCCCAGAAGAAGTGTGTGTGACTGTTCACAATTTCGGCCAACAGCATTCTCTCTGAAAGTGGTTGGGACGACACAACTGTTACTTGGTACCAATCACAGTTCAGAAGCGCTTAAGGCCAAACAGTACCTGCATGGCTTGCCCTGATAAAATTGCTATACTCACCTACCAGAATACTGTTAGGTTGGTAAACCTCTGTCACACGGTGGTTATATCTCTGGCTACCCACGTAACATTCAAAATAGGATAATTCATTCTTCCTGTCAGTCAGAAGGGTATATAGGAAATGATGTGGATCAAATAGGTACAATTACAAAATAAACAAACACGTTTGCCATGTCCTTCTTCCTCTGGAAGCTCATCATCACGCCCAAAAAGTCAGCTGTGGCAAACTCGGTGCTGGGAAATTCCAAATCACAACTCTTACAAACGTGACTAACAATACCTTTCAAGATCTCTGGGTTTTTTTTTTTTTTTTCAGGAAGTGTTGCCTGCACCCATTAGAGAGAGTGGTTTGATGTCTGGTCAAAAAGCAAGAAAAATGTTTGTTTTGTGAACAGCTCACTTTACTTCTCGACAGAGACTGCTTTGAAAGATATTTGCTTGGTCCAGTGACTCTCCAGCTTTTCCATCCCATCTAAAATATAGATCCTGCCAAACCCTGCAAAATACTCTTTGATTAGAATATGGCGAGAACTTCTTCACAGCAAGCTAAAACTTCAAGTCAGGGAACAGAAAGAAATAACTTGGAGCTACGTCTGGTGAGTCGGCTCGATGAGAAACCAACTCCGAGCCCAGTTAATGCACTTTCGGCATTGTTATCGCTGATCTACATCTACAACGACACTCTGCAAGCCACTAATAGTCATTTACTTTCCTGTTCCACACATAAATAGAGTGAGGGAAAAACTACTGCCGATATGCCTGACTTCTCGTAACTTTATCTTCGTTGTAGTTACGCGCCATTTCTATTGACGGTAGTAGAATCGTTTGGTAGTCAGCTTCAAATATCGGTCCTCTAAATGTTCTCAATAGTGTTTCTCGAAAAGAATGTCGCCTTTCCTCCATGGATTTCCATTTCAGTTCCCGAAGCATCTCTGTAGTACTTACGTGTTGGTCGAACCTACAGGTAACAAATCTAGCAGCCCGCCTCTGAATTGTGGGTTGGAGCGTAAGCCTAATGAAAGAAAGCTTTTTTGTGTGACAACCGCGGTCTTTGTTATCCAATAAATGTTTCAAAACTATCCAACAATGAAGCATAATAGGGCCCAACCATGATTATGCCTTTTTCAAAGTAATCTACGAGGATTATTCCTTGTGCATCCCAGAAACCGCAGCCGTCACCTTACCAGCTGACAATGTGGGCTTTGCCCTTTTCGGTGCACTTTCACCAGATTTTGGCCATTATTTTTACTGCTGTTTTGCCTCTGGTGTGTAATGATGGTACAGATTTAAGCACCAGTCACAAATGAGCGCAAAAATGTTTCTAATTGCGATTAAACATCGCCAGACATAGTGTTGAAATGTTGTGCCGCATGGGCTTTTGGTCAAACATGAACAAACATGGCACCAACCTCGCACGCAGCTTCTTCATAGCCAGTTCTCCTTGCAAGATATTATGCACTGGCTCAGTTGAGATGCCTGAAGTCTGAGCTGTCTCACGAATTTTTATGCGGCTGTCTTGAAACACCATATCACTGATTTTCTCAATGGTATCCTTTGTGGTGCGGCAGCGCGATTCGTCTTCTGTGCTTTTCCAACCTAGTTTCGATTCATTAATCCAAAAGTAAATGGTCTCCAGTGATGGTGCTGAGTCTATATAATCTTCAACCAGTTCTGTTTTGATTTGTGCAGCAGTATAACCCATCAAATGAAAATGTTTAATAGCAGTACGAAACTTGGTTTTCCCCATTTGCAATAGCAGTCGACACAGTGATCAATTCGCACGGCTGCCAAAAATGAACTGTATGCCTTATGAAGAGAAACCAGATGGCGGTTATAAGAATCGAGGGGCATGAAAGGAAGCAGTGGTTGGGAAGGGAGTGAGACAGGGTTGTAGCCTCTCCCCGACATTATTCAATCTGTATATTTAGCAAGCAGTAAAGGAAACAAAAGAAAAATTCGGAGTAGGTATTAAAATTCATGGAGAAGAAATAAAAACTTTGAGGTTCGCCGATGACATTGTAATTCTGTCAGAGACAGCAAAGGACTTGGAAGAGCAGTTGAACGGAATGGACAGTGTCGCGAAAGGAGGATATAAGATGAACATCAACAAAAGCAAAACGAGGATCATGGAATGTAGTCGAATTAAGTCGGGTGACGCTGAGGGAATTAGATTAGGAAATGAGACGCTTAAAGTAGTAAATGAGTTTTGCTATTTAGGGAGCAAAATAACTGATGATGGTCGAAGTAGAGAGGATATAAAATGTAGACTTGCAATGGCAAGGAAACCGTTTCTGAAGAAGAGAAATTTGTTAACATCGAGTATAGATTTGTCAGGAAGTCGTTTCTGAAAGTATTTTATGGAGTGTATCCATGTATGGAAGTGAAACATGGACGGTAAATAGTTTGGACAGAAAGAGAATAGAAGCTTTCGAAATGTGGTGCTACAGAAGAATGCTGAAGATTAGATGGGTAGATCACGTAACTAATGAGGAGGTATTGAATACAATAAGAGGAGTTTGTGGCACAACTTGACCAGAAGAAGGGACCGGTTGGTAGGGCATGTTCTGAGGCATCAAGGGATCACCAATTTAGTATTGGAGGGTAGCGTGGAGGGTAAAAATCGTATAGGGAGACCAAGAGATGAATACATTTAGCAGATTCAGAAGGATGTAGGTTGCAGTAAGTACTGGGAGATGAAGCTTGCACAGTATAGAGTAGCGTGGAGAGCTGCATCAAACCAGTCTCAGGACTGAAGATCACAACAACAACAACATGCCTTATGATATTGAAATTCTTTGTACAGTCCTTGAAACGCTCAAACTTACCAACCCTGAAGGCGCAATTAAAATACTCCATTGTTTCATGGAAATTCACCAGACTTATCAAACGACTTAATATTTTCCAGATATTCCTGCGTTTGACACTGACGTTTCTGGTCACTTTTCACACTGACTCCTAGAAGAAAGAACACAACATGTCATTCTTAACGGTTCAAAATCTGCAGATGTAGAGGTAATTTCGGGAGTACCGCAGGGAAGCGTGATAGGACCTTTATTGTTTACAATATACATAAATGACTTAGTTGACAACATCGGTAGCTCCGTGAGGCTATTTGCAGATGACACGGTTGTCTACAAGAAAGTAGCAACATCTGAAGACTCGTACGTACTCCAGGAGGACCTGCAGAGGATTAATGCATGGTGCGACAGCTGGCAGCTTTCCCTAAACGTAGATAAATGTAATATAATGCGCATACATAGGGGCAGAAATCCATTCCAGTACGATTGTGCCATAGGTGGTAAATCATTGGAAGCGGTAACGACCGTAAAATACTTAGGAGTTACTATCCGGAGCGATCTGAAGTGGAATGATCACATAAAACAAATAGTGGGAAAAGCAGGCGCCAGGTTGAGATTCATAGGTAGAATTCTAAGAAAATGTGATTCATCGACGAAAGAAGTAGCTTACAAAACGCTTGTTCGTCCGATTCTTGAGTGTTGCTCATCAGTATGGGACCCTTACCAGGTTGGATTAATAGAAGAGATAGACATGATCCAGCGAAAAGCAGCGCGATTCGTCATGGGGACATTTAGTCAGAGCGAGAGCGTTACGGAGATGCTGAACAAGCTCCAGTGGCGGACACTTCAAGAAAGGCGTTACGCAATACGGAGAGGTTTATTATCGAAATTACGAGAGAGCACATTCCGGGAAGAGATGGGCAACATATTACTACCGCCCACATATATCTCGCGTAATGATCACAACGAAAAGATCCGAGAAATTAGAGCAAATACGGAGACTTACAAGCACTCGTTCTTCCCACGCACAATTCGTGAATGGAACAGGGAAGGGGGGATCAGATAGTGGTACAATAAGTACCCTCCGCCACACACCGTAAGGTGGCTCGCGGAGTATAGATGTAGATGTAGACTTGCAGCACTGCGTAAGACGCGATTCAATTTTGTGCAGTTAATGAATATTTACGTTCGTCTGACTAACCGCGTATGATTGTTTTAAACGAAATGAAATGCGCGTGGTAGAATAGATGCGCATTTTAGTAGCTGCAAAGAAGGAATTCAACATCATAAGTAAAAAAAAAAAGTTAATTTCAAAGACGATGGTTTGACAAACAAGAGAAAATTGTAACAAAAATATTTTTTCATTGTTTTTCTAAAAAGTTACAAAGTGGTCCTCATATCACTGACAAACATTATTTCAACCTGGAGAGTCAACTCTCTCTCTCTCTCTCTCTCTCTCTCCCTCCCCCTATGACACTCGAACAAACGACAGAAATAGCAGCGTCTCAAGATATGTCAACGATTGCGTTCCCGTTTATTATACGTCTGTAGACTAACGTCCTCGGGAGGTAGCTGTTAGCACAGAGGTACACTTCAGTGCTTGCGGGAGTGCTGATGTATAGCGTTGCATTAGGCAGCTGACTAATGGTGGTTAAACAGGAAGTCCATCCCCTGTTATTGCAGCGAGCCAATCGCACGGTGGCGCAGCCTCCTGTCAACAGCCAGGTGCGCGGTGAGCATGCGCGCTCGTAAATCTCTCGCCAGCGAGCATCTGACTTAGTCAGAGTACCACAAAGATCTGAGGACGAGTTCGGTGCTCTCAGTGTGGTCAGAACTGCTTCAGAGTACACGCTCACATTGTCTACGTAAGGATATTTTATGACTCCGGTTAGTAAGGGGATTTTTGCGCGCACAGTAACGGAAAACAGGACGGGACATTCGTCCGTTAAGTAGGAGTTAACATGCAAGACGCATTAGTTAAATATAATATTCACAACTGTTTCTGTCAGACCATTCAAATGCAGTTCAAGTAGACTCTGTCATCGCAGAGAGATAATGCGAAATATTAAACAATTGAAAATAACAATGCAATCCGTCATACGGACACAGGTCCAACATATTCTACAGAAGCCTAAATAATTGGCAATTTAAGCACTTCAGGGTATAAGTGTAATGGAACACAAGACTTCACTTGGTAGTGTAATACATTATATTGAAAAAAATCTTTTTGCGTAAGGGGTCTAGTTGCCTAATGAAGTTTCTTAACGGCAATCCGTAATTCCACCGGGTAATTTAGATACATGTTACACAGCATCCGTTATTGCCGTATCATACGGAACAATGATTCGGTTCTTTTCATAACTCTCACCATCCAACAAAGATTTCCCTTGTATCATCTAAGAACGATTCTCCTGGCGCATACCCCATCCTCTTCAGTTTCATTTTCGTTAAAGTGATAATTATAAATTACACTTCTTTTATGAATTTATATGGTTTCCTGTCGCCTGTAGTATTCTCAACAATCATCTACCCAATTTCCGTTCAGATACCCTCAGTTTTTGAATGGTTTTCACTTGAGAATTTCGTAGGATACTAGTAACACATACTGGCAATATTTGCAGTTTCTGACTCACTGGGGGCTTAATTTTAAAACTGTATTTGATTTCCCATATGAACTCTTTGTCAATATGTTTTCCCTGCTCATTTATTTTACAGTACCTCCTGTAATCGTCTTCGTTTTAAGGGAAACACAGAAATTCATCACCTGGTTCTGAGACCTCTTTGTTAATTTGTAAAATTTTCTGTTCGGTGTGATACTTGTACACTGAGGTCACAAAAGTCATGGAGTATACCCAAACATCGTGAGTGTCGGACCTCGTCCCCTGCAGAAATATTGATCTATGCTGTCTCTTCTACCACGTCCTCTTATGTTATTATGTTTTGCTATTGTTATTGTTAGAAAAATCTTTTTTCAGTAGGTCGCCGAAATTTTGAAATAAAAGTTGTTGTGGATGTCGCGTAATAAATATTTCGCGTGCAGCGCTGTTGCGACAGAGGCAAAGATCAAGTGTGGACACTAAGCCACTGAATATTACAAATAATTTTATTAAAGAATACGGCCGACTGACTGTATCAAATAAGAGGGCACGTACATCCGCGAATGAGTGGTGAAAAGAAATAAGCGTTAATACTCTGTAGGAAATGAAACTTAAATATAGTTACGCTTACACACACTCTAATGTATGCGAACATACGAACGGGATAGAAGCACGTACATTTTGAGTGCAATCATCCCCCGTGGCCTGGATAAAAAGAATTACAGTTAAATGCAATTATTTGTCTTAGAACGTGAATGCTTGGACTTAGAAATTGAATGAAAAGAAAGACTGCAGGTTCTGAATGCCGCGGCAAATATATTGAAATTGACGGTAGCGGCCACGAAAGGAAAAAGATGAACACATTCACGTACCTCTATTGTTGAGCAGCTTCTCCGTGAAGACCGTCGCCTCCATCTAAATTCTCTGCATAAAATTAAAATAATAGTAATAATGTTCTAGAATTTCAGGAGCTGGGACCCATGGTATCAAAAAAGACGAAATCGCTCTGCTTCAAAATCACTTTCATTATTTAAGACAATTTTATCAGTAAGAAATGGCTTAACACGTCTTAACGCGAGGATACGATAACAGCGAAAGATAACTTATTCTAAAACTAATAAACGAAGAGCGTAAAGCTTCTTTTGTTCAGCAAATGCTTTACGCATTAATCTCTTGTAGTTGAACTAGTGGCTATATATTCATTAAAAAAATTATATAATTCCTTTACACTCTATACTCATCCTTAACTGCGAAAGTGTTGCTGGCGCAGGATTTTGTGCACGAACTGGCCTCTTGATTATGTCCCATAACTGTTCGATGGTTGGCCACATTGTTTGCTCAACTGTCCAGAATGTTCTCCAAATCTATTGGGGACATTTAAGACCCAGTGACATGGCGCATTGTCATCCATAAAAATTATATCGTTGTTTGGGAACATGAAGTCAATGAATGGCTGTAAATGGTTTCCAAGAAGCCAACGGTAACCAGTTCCAGTCAGTCGGTTCAGTTGGACCAGCGGACCCAGCCCACTCCACGTGAAGGCAGCCCACACCATTATGGAGCCACCAACAGCTTCAGCAGTGCCTTGTTTATACAACTTGGGTCCATGGCTTCGTGGGTTCTGGGCCACATTCCAATCCTACCACGCACATCTTACTACCTGAAATCAGGACTCATATGACCACGCCACGCTTCTCCATTTTTCTAGGGTTACACCGATATTGTCTCTAGCCCGGGAGGGGTGATGCAGGCGATGTGGTGCTGTTAGCGAATACATTCGCGTTGTTCGTCTGCTACCATAACCCCTTAACGCCAGATTTCGCCACACTGTCGTAGCAGATACGTTCGTCATACTTCCCAAATTGATTTCTACGGTTATTTCACGCAGTGTTGGTTGTCTGGTAGAACTGGGAACCCTACACAAATGTCAGTGCTATTAGTCGTTAAGTGAAGGCCGATGACCACTGCTTTATCTGTGGTGGGAGGTGATGCCTGAAATTCTGTATTCTCGACACACTGTGGATCTCGGATTACAGAATTCCCTAATGATTGCCGAAATGGAACATCTCATGCGTCCAGTTCCAGCCACGATTCCGCGTTCAAAGTCTGTTAACTCCCGACGTGCGACCATAATCACATGGGAAACCTTTTCACATGAACCACCTGAGTGCATATGACAGTTCCGCCAATGCAGTTCCACTTTTATACCCTGCGTGAGCGATACTACCGCCATCTGAATATGTACAAATCGCTATTCCATGACTTTCTCTGCTCGGTGTACATCGTATTAGTCTCATCTATTTATATTTTCATGCCTACTTTGAAACACGCTATATTAAGTTCTTCCATTTGATGTTGCAATTTAGCTGTTACAGAGTTAAAGACTGTAATTTTATCAGCAATATCGACGTGGTTCAGTTATGATCTATGAACCCCTCTTCTTCGTTTCCTTACGTTAGAGATCTGAAAACTTCCTCTCACATGGTTCAAATGTCTCTGAGCACTACGGGACTTAATAGCGGAGGTTATCAGTCCCCTAGAACGTAGAGCTACTTAAACCTAACTAACCTAATGACAGCACACACATCCATGCCCGAGGCAGGATTCGAACCTCCGACCGCAGAGGTAGCGCGGTTCCAGACTGAAGCGCCTAGAACTGCTCGGCCACTCTGGAAACTTCCTCTCAGATTGAGGACAAGAGCTCTAGTGATGTGGAATGTCCTTGTATACCTCCTCTTTCAATTTCTAACTTCTCATTATCCTGTTAAAATCTAATAAAAGCTGTAGTAATGCTGCCTCTATTTAATATTTTAATACCGACTGAATCGGTGCCTTGTCTCTCAAGGACCACTGCTACAGCTTTTGTTGGAAGTGAGTGAAAACCTTTCTACGAATCTATTCTGTTATTTTGTTCGCGATTTGTAAATCTCACCTTCTAAAGCAGATTTATTGCATTGCGCTATTAAAATCTTATTTTTTTCTATGACACTTGCGACAATTTGAAGAATATCTTTTATTTTAAGAAGAGGATACAAATAGATCAACCGTCTTGCGTGTCTTCTTTGTTGTAAAGTTAATCTTCGGTAGTATTTTTAAAGTTTTGGGAATTATCTTTCGATGCATACATTCTGTGTATAATTTTACTAGCTGCTAGTGTGCTACTTTGATTCGTCAACATAATCCTTCTACTGTCTCTGTTGTATGAAGGTGTCATTCTGAGTGTCATTATTGGTGTGTTCCGTACACCTCACCAGGTAAGTTTTGGGAATATTATTTTCATTTTCTCTTTGTGTGATTCTGATTCATCTAGAACCACGCAAACATTTAAATAAATCCTCGAATGTTTTTATAATTTTCTCTCTGCTGCAGCCGTTCATCTGCCAAATGAACTGACGAAACATGTCTACCAAAAGAAGTTTCTGATTTTATTCTATTGATACCCTAATTATTTTCAGTTTCAACTGTTTGCCTCGTCACACGTGCAACAGCTATAGCTACATTTACATCTAAACCTCCATGCAGCCGTATGTTGTATAGTAGTGACTAGACCCTACTATGAGTGTTTCTGTGATATCCCACCTTACATGTTCAACTGTAAGGTGCCAGAATCACTGTTCCCCAATGTCACTGGTTACTCACACAGGCTGGTTGGCTTAACCCAGGGTTAGAATCACAGTTTGGGAGTCATTTAAACACACGTTCGCGCACACACACACACACACACACACACACACACACACACACACACACACGCACGCACGCACATTTTAATTTTTATCTGGGATAATAGGTTACACATCCCAAGAAATAAATTAAAACAGTCCCAATCCGCTGGTTCCGACCAAGCTTTCCTGGCCGTTTCCCTCGGTTATCAGATGCATGCCGAAAGCCGGAAATAAAAGTCCCCTTCCTAACACTCCCAGTTGGATTTCCTATTGTTGCACTCCCAGCCTGCTCGGACATTCGGGTAAAAAGAACCGCGACTCTGTAATGACCAGGACATAAAGCAGTCTCCTGTGCTCTTTGGAGTGCAAAAAAAGAAAAGAAGAAGCGTTCATACGGATATTACTTGTAAGATTATGGAAACAGTTCGTTAAGGAAATGCGTTTGTATAATTGAGATTCTAAACACTGAGTTTTCTTCATGGATTGATGACGACTGCTGTACACAAGAGACAACTTTAAATAATCAGTTAATAAAAAAGTTACCGCCACTAATGCATTTCTACCGGTGTTGCCTTCTTATTAATATAGCGAACACGACAGCGTTCATCTGAAAATCCACCTAGCAAATCGTACGTTAATGCTGGAGTGTTTTGCGTTGAGCTGTATCCTCGAAGGAAGAACACTTAGTGCCGTAGAAGGTTGTCACGCAATGTTTCCGGTCTCCGTCGTGACTGGACCATCCTGCAGGTGGCATTTGGTGCGAGAGTCATGGCCAACGTCTTCGTGAACTTCAGGGCACAGATCGAGGGCATCTCTCCAGGGCAATTTTGCCGAGGAGTCTTCCCACGTAAATCGTACAACCGGTTATACAACTGCCGAGGTACGGCGACGCACCACAGCTCACCTCGCAGAATTATGGAGGCTCTTCTGGATTTACCTGCCGCCAGGAAACAGTCACCCTCATCCCCCCCCCCCCACCACCCCCTCCTCACCCCACCGCCTGTTCTAGGACGCGGCGGTCGATTCGAGGTTTCTCGCAAACATTATTGACCGAGTGAGGAATTTTCGCCCTGGTGAATTCGTGACCATTTCTGGAAAAAGAGAGCGTGCTGTCCCTGATCAGTCTTAGTCTCATGTTCTCTACCCAAATGTGGAGCAGGGAATGCAGACGTTTCATGGCGATTCATCAGTCGTATGGAAACTGCATGCTCAGTGGTACTACACGTGTAAACACGTGTTTATCACAGAAAGTATGCATTTCCGGACCCATGTTTATTGGACTTATTTTTCTTTTCTCGATGAGTACTACCGCCTCTCAAGGTATACACTTTTTGTAGACCACCCTGTATATATATGTTATTAGCGAATTGTCCAAATACATAGAAGACATTTAACAAGTAACTCAATCAACATTTTCTAGGTTGGTCTTCTGTTCCCATAGGCTTTCATTCCTTCCGAGAAGGCTTCCTTACGTTCTTCCGACCACTTCGGTCTTTAATGTTTTTGTTTTGGTTCCTCTGATGTAACTTCCCATTTGTCTGCTTTATGGCTGAAGATCTCTTTCTAAAATGGTCAAATGTTTGTGTTTTTGAGGTCTTTTCGAATCTGGTTCAACCACAGTGTTCGGTTCTTAAGTGACGTTACATAGACTACTACGCTTTTTGTCAATCATTTTTTCTATAGTCTGTTGAGATGACCAAAGAATTTCATTCATCTCTTCTTTTAATGTCAGTTTAGGTGCATGAAAACTTTTCTGTTTTTTTTTTTTTTTTTTTTTAAGTAGCCTGTAACTATCTTGTGTGTGTCTTTCACCTAAAATTTTCCTAATGATCTTCCTCTCTTCTTTTTTGATTTCTTCAAGTTCGTGTTTTCTGTGAAATCTCAGTGTATCGCTTGCGTAGAGGACTGTTGAGTTTTTAACTGCTTTGTGGTGTCGAATTTTTGTCTGTCTTGACTTGGATTTTTGCTAGTAGAGATTCTGGACTAACCCTAATGTATTGTTGACTTATTCGAGGCAATTTTTTTTTTTTTGAGATTTTTGCTGAGATTATGGGTTAGATGGCTTCTACGAGGTATTTAAAGTACGGGACCATGTTGATTTTACCATATTTCGTTTTCAAGCTCGTGATTTCTATCTTTGAAGATATGAATTCAGTTTTCTCGAATGAGGTTTATATTCCTACTTTTTATGCGCATTCTTTCAGTATCTCGCGTTGTTTCACGGCGGTCTCTTCGTCCTCTGTATCACCAGGTCGTCTGCAAACGAGAAGTGTGATATGTAGATGTTGTTTTTGGAAAAGACTTCCTCCCTTTCTTCCACAGCCTTGTCTTGTAGGGCGTTGGACGGTATAATAGTGTTGCCATCTCCTTGTCTCACACCTGTTTGAATGTAAAATGTTTGTGAGATTTCCTCCATAAATTTTACTTTGTATTTAGTGCCAGTTAGTATTTGTTTCATCAATTTTCATGTTTTGGGATCTATTCCTCTCTCTCCTAAAATTCGCAATAGTGCAGACTGTCTGTTGAGTCGTACGCCTTTTTAAAATCTAAAAAGGTGCATACCACAGGTTTCCGTCTGAAGGCTCGTATTTTGAGTATGGTTTTCAGGATAAAAATTTGTTCTGGGAATGACCTGTTCGGTCTGGATCCTGCATGATATTCCGCTAACTCAGGTTCTAATGCTTTTTTGCTCTATCATACATTCAAGCTGATAGGATTTTGTGTGTGACCGGTAAGAGGGAGATCCCTTTGTAGTTTTTTACATCTGGTTTATGTAGAGGATAGATTAGAGGAAACTTTGAGTCATCCTGGTATTTTACGGTTTACATTTTATATTTTATTTGAGGGGGAGAGAAGAAGAGTGAGTGAGTTTGCGCCTTTATTTTTCAACAGTTCATCTACAATTCCGTTCTCCTCCGCTGCTTTGTAGTTTTTAAGTTTCTTCATGTGTGAATAAATTTCCTCTTGTATTGTTGGTGACGAACTTTCTGTTGTGATTTCTGGATATATTTTAGGGAATCTTTCTTAGGGTTCTGGACGATTTAAAAGTTGTGAAAAATATTTTGCTAGTTCTTAGCAATTTTCTTTATTTGTCAGCGCTAATTAACAATTTTGTTTTCGATTTCAGAGTTCGGTGGTGGGTACTCTGATTTTTTCGCAAGGGTCATGTAAAAATCGTATGTGCTTTTTTTTCAGTTGTCTTCAGTTGGTCACTAGCATTATTTTCGTTTATTTTGTCTTGAAAATCTGGGTGTTCGCGAACTTCGAGGAATTTTTTCAGTGCTTGTTCTGCATTCTTGCAATTGTAATTTTGAAATTCCATTTTTCTTTCTTCGAGTGCTTTCTCACATTCTTGATTCCACCAATGGTGATTTAGTTTTTTTGTGAAGAGGGATCAGATCTTTCTCAGTTTTGATGGTTGTAGCTTGAAATTTCTCCCAATCTTTTGCAGGTTGTATTTCTGATTTTTTTTGGTGTTTTAGAATCTTTGACTTTGTGTAGATCGAATTTTGGGATCACCGCTTTTTTGCACTTGAATTTTCTTTTGGTTGTTAATTTAATTTTGATTCTGGTTAAATAATGATCCGAATCGATATTTGCTCCTCTGCTTACTTGAACATCGTGGACTTCTTTTCTGTAGTCGTACGATATTGCCACATGATTAGTTTGAAATTCGCATAAATAATGGATGGGTGATAGCCATATGTATTGTTGTTTGGGCTTTCTCTGAAGAGAGGGTGACGTCATTTTTAGGTTTTTTTGTGGGCATAACTCAAGAAATCGTATGTCATTCCTATTGGTGAACTTGTGTGCAGAATAGTCTCCCACTATTAACTTGTATTTGGGTTCCCTGCCAATTAGGGCATTGAAAATCACAGAGTAGAATTTTCACATCATATTTCGGAATTTTTGAAGTTCTTCCCAGAATATTTCTTTTTATGGGTTCTATTGTCATCATTTGTTGGTGCATGTACGCTAAGAAAGATATAATTTTTGTTTTTGTTTGATTGTTCTGGTCATAAATCGGTTGTTGATGGGTATCACGTCTTTTACTTTATAATCCAAAACTTTTTGTATACAGTGAAAGCCATCTGAGATAGTGTTGCTCCTTTGCTAATTTTCTTTTTAGTTCCACTTTTGAAGATTCTGTAATTATTGCAGCCTTTTGTTTTTGAATTTCTGAAGCGTATTTCTTACAGGGCCAGAATTTTCACTTTCTGCTTCGTGAGTTCTGTTGTGAGTTTATGTAGTTTTCCTGCTTGAATGATTGTCTGAATGTTGAAATTGCCAATGCAAGTGATGATTTCTGTGCCAGTTTACCTCGCCTTCTCGTATAACTTTGTGAATTTACACAGTTTTGTTGATTTCAACTCATTAAGTAGCACACTTTATAGAACAAAAGTAAATGTACTGTTCTTTGTTGTCAGTAATACGTTTCGAGGCGTTCTAAGCGATCAGCTGCTGAACTCTACTGAATGTTATCAAATAGACCAGTGACCAAAGTTAGCGTTCTATCGTATTTCGAATAGTTAATGTAATAATATTTCAAAAAGCCGCTTGTTGCTCAAGCGATAGTAACACCACAGCAGGCTATGTGCAACAGCCTGCGCAATCCTGGAGCCATTTCTTGTTTTAATTATATGCTGTTCCCCGCCTTACTTATGCTGTTCCCCGCCTTACTTATAGAGGTCCTTTTGTTGGTTGCTGACTAACACTTCTTGGGCAATACAGGGTGACTGTTTTAACTTGAGGCAAGTAAATATCTGGAAAATGACGCATCGCACGTAAAAAATTTTCTATATTTTGACTAAAGTTCAGTATTGATCACTGATGTACGTTTTAATGGTATAGGTAACCAGTTTCTGTTCTTTCTACAAAGCCATCATCAGACCTGTGGATAAATTTTAAGAAATACTAGATACCAATCTTTAAATAAAATGAAAGTGTCTAATGATGTCAAAATTTAATAAGATAAAATAAAATTATTTATTCCCATGGCTCCCTTAGGATGGTAGGCGGAGCTCTCCTCAGCTGCTACGCAGTCAACTGATGGTTATGAGTGCTGAGCACGAGCTTAAATATACAGAGGCACCACCTACTTCCTGTCACACTACTTCACAACTGCCAATCAGCGTTCATAATATGACGCCATCGTCAAAGTATAGAAGTAGGAAATACACTAATAACATAAAATTGATTCATTTAAATGTCTGATTAACAGATAGTTAGTATGTCTACAGCTTATTTATATTTTGGATAAAAACAGTGAACTACAATGTGTAATAGTTGTGCCCTCTACGGGCAACCTTAATACTATTACAGTGCCGGTTGCATCAAAGATATGAAAGTCCTTGGCGTTGTGGTATATATCGATTATACCGAGTCGCCTACATCACAATTCCATCTTTGTTGGATGCTGCATAATTGTCTTATTTGAACTGTAGTTTTTATAACAATATTCTTTATAGCTGTAGGGTAGCAGCCAAGAGTACGTTCCACATTATGTATATCTGAATAACTGATGAGACTGCTGATTTCTTTTTTAAAATCATCGATCTGATAGTTTTTATAATAATCAATGTCAATTTAATAATTTTTATGTTGTGCAGTATATTTTACATACATTGCTTTTGCCATGGGTATAACTAGTCTTATATTTAAAAAAAACAAAAGAGTAGATCCTTTTACTATAAAATTTCGTCAAAAAGGTCGTAATAATATTTTTCGAGAAAATCTAATTGTTCATTGAGCAGCATTGATGATTTGTTTTCAAATGAGCATATATCTCGATTTCTTCTCGGATATTCATAAGTAAGCCTTTATTTGCATAATGCAGAACTTGTAAATTCTGTTCTACTGTCCCCTCAGCATGATTATTGAATGCTATATGATAGCCAAATACAGACTTTGTTCGTGAGGTACCCGACGTATGTTCTTTGTACCTTACTGCAAAATTTCGACCTGTTTGGCCGATATATATTTTCTCACAGTCTCTACATTGGATCTTGAACACTCCTGATCTGCTAGATTTTCCATTATCTTTACTTACTGTATGTCTTAATTTTTGTTGTAAAGTATTGTCAGTTGTAAATGCTATTGCTATTCCAGAATTTTTGAATAAATTAGTAATTCTATCTGATATGTTTCCCATATATGTCATCTTCATATACTGTATTTTGGATTACCTATTAGTGGAGTACTTTGTGATTGTTGTACTTTATTAAAAATGATATCTACCTGTCATGTGTCGAAGGAGTTGGCTTTTGCAATTTGTTTTAAGATGGTCATTTCATTTTTGATCTCATTAGCTTCTAAAGGTAATTTTAGTATTAGGTGTATCATAGACTTAGAAAATGCTTTTTTATACTTGTCAGGATGACATGATGTGGCATTAATAATAACATCAGTGGTTGTAGTTTTCCTGAATATGGTAAATAAATGTTTACCATTGTCATTAGTTATAGTGAGATCTAGGTAGTTGATAGAGTTTCGATTTTCATGCTCAACTGTAAATTGTAACTTAGGATGCATAGAGTTTAATTTTATAGTAAGTTTCTCAATTTCATCTTTTGAACCATTATAAAGCAATAATGTATCGTCTACATATCGCTTGTAATATATGATTTTATTTGCGATATCAGGGTTATTTTTCAGGAATTGCGTCTCAATGTGGTTCACGAAAATGTCTGCAACTGTCGCAGCCAAAGAATTTCCCATTGCTAAGCCATCTTTCTGACAATAGATTTTAGTATTAAAAGAGAAATAATTGTAATCTAAAGTGCATTCAAGCAGTTCTATAAATTCGATTATTTCGTCTTTAGTCATATTTTTGTATTGTATTAAGTTATCCCTAATTATATTAATCGTGTCATTAATGGGTATATTTGTATATAAATTTCTAATATCTAATGAGGCGAAACTTGCACTAGTTGGAATGTCTATATTGTAGATTTGTTGTGCTAGTTCATAACTGTTTTTGATACTGAAATTGTTGTCATATGTATAGAATGCTTTCAAAATTTTATTAAGTTTTATATTTAGTTTATATGAAGGACTGCTTTTGTAGTTGACAATAGGTCGTATAGATTTCTCTTTTTTATGCAGTTTAATCTGTGATCTCAATTTAGGTATTTGGGGATTCATATTTTTCATCATATTCTTTTCTTCAGGGGTCAAGAGGTGATTATTTTCATCGACTAATTTCTTGATCTTTAACTGGAACTTTGGAGTGGGGTCTTTAGCTACTTCAACAATCCCATTTTCATTAAAAAATGAGAGTGTTTTAAATATATAATCGTCTTCTTTAATAATAACAAGGGTATTTCCTTTATCGGCCTTTACCACAATATCTTTCTCTGCTAGTAGTTTATTATTGATATTTTTAAGTGTTTTATCTTCAGTTTTTCTATGCAGTTTATTTTTCTCTTTTAAAATTAAATCCTTCGTTTTTAGGGCTATCTTACATGCTTCGGGTTTATTTATTTTCAATATTTTGCTTGTTGCTATAACATCAGCAATTATGTGTTTAACGTTATTTAGTGGGGGAGTTAGTTATATTTTAAGCCTTTGTCAAGTAGCGACATTTCGGACTTTGTGAACTGAATATCTGTAAGATTCATTGTCCTTGGATAAAATTGATGTATATTGTTGACCTTTTCTAAAAGCTTATTTTGTTGTTTAGCTACGAGTAAATCAAATTTTCTCTGATGTCTTTGGGTAATCGCTCTACGTAAAAAGTCTATTTTCCCATCAGTGCTGCTTAGTATAATAGAAAAAATCAAAGGTGAGAGTTCATTACTTAGCAATAAATGTAGACTATACATTTCGACATTTAAAAGATCTTTTATCTTAAAAGCTTCTCTAATTTCAGATTTAATCCATAAAATACTACTCTTTTGTTGTACATATGCTACATTACTAGATTTGGATTGGATATTGATTCTAGCATACTTTGGTATGATATGTTCCATGAGGCAAGTTTTATTAAATTTAATTTTCATACCAAGTTTCATAATTTTGGTTCTAATATTTCTAAACCTTTTGTAATTTCCAATTGCCTGACTAGACAAACTTTGCAAAGTTTTGGTAAACATTTTTGCAAAGCAGTGATCAATTAATTGTTATATTTTGCCTAAAGTTCAGTCTTGATCACTCATGTATGTTTTAATGATATAGGTAACCGGTTTCGGTTCTTTCTACAAAGCCATCATCAGACCTGTGGATAAATTTTAAGAAATACTAGATACCAATCTTTAAATAAAATGAAAGTGTCTAATGATGTCAAAATTTAACAAGATAAAATAAAATTAATTATACCCATGGCTCCCTTAGGATGGTAGGCGGAGCTCTCCTCAGCAGCTACACAGTCAACTGATGGTTATGAGTGCTGAGCACGAGCTTAAATATGCAGAGGCACCGCCTACTTCCTGTCACACTACTTCACAACTGCCAATCAGCGTTCATAATATGACGCAATCGTCAAAGTATAGAAGTAGGAAATACACTAATAACATAAAATTGATTCATTTAAATGTCTGATTAACAGATAGTATGTCTACAGCTTATTTATATTTTGGATAAAAACAGTGAACTACAATGTGTAATAGTTGTGCCCTCTATGGGCAACCTTAATACTATTACAGTGCCGGTTGCATCAAAGATATGGAAGTCCTTGGCGTTGTGGTATATATCGATTATACCGAGTCGCCTACATCACAATTGCATCTTTGTTGCATGTTGCATAATTGTCTTATTTGAACTGTAGTTTTTATAGCAATATTCTCTATAGCTGTAGGGTAGCAGCCAAGAGTACGTTCCACATTATGTATATCTGAATAACCGATGAGACTGCTGATTAAATTTTTTAAAATCATCGATCTGATAGTTTTTATAATAATCAATGTCAATTTAATAATTTTCATGTTGTGCAGTATATTTTACATACATTACTTTTGCCATGGGTATAACTAGTCTTATATTTAAAAAAAATATATGCTACAACTGAAAGCCCTCTAACCAAACCTTCCTGCGTGGGCGAGGTCAGCTTTGTTTTTTCAAATGGGAAATTCCCTATTTATTGCGTATTCAGGTTCTACGCCAAAAAATACTTACGCTTTATTCAGATCATTGTTTTCCATTAATGGCAAATGTACCTGTACTCGACAAATATCAAATGTGCCTGTTTTTACAACCAAGAACTGATGCATTTGATTCCACCATGAATGCAAAACGATGATTTGAGTAAACTGTACATATTTTTGGCGTAGAATCCGAATATGCAATACAAAATTGGGGGTTCCCATTTGAAAATACGATGTTGAATCCACCCACGCAGGGAGCGGGAAGAGGGGGGGACTTGGGTGGGGGGAGGGAGGAGTGGAATGGCTGCTTCAATAACTTTTCATCTACATCATTTTTTTCGAACGATGCGTCGATTTTCTAGATATTTACTTGACTCAGATTAAAACTAACACCCTATATGTAACAGAGGTTAGCAGTGCGGAAATTGCAGGGACGATAAATGAGACTTTCGTTAGGCCTTTGTAATGTATTCACGGAATTTGCGCGATAAGATGACAGCTCTTTTCTGAGAAAGGAGTTTTGGGCTCGGAGAGAGCAGCTTAGCGAGTAGCAAAAACACAATTGTTTGTCAGTCATTTACAGACAAAGCACGCTCTCGTTAAAATACAATTTCTGTGAAAACTCTCCGTGCTTATTGAGAGTTCAAAGGTAATAGCGTATTATGAGTGCTGTTTATTTCCATTATTCCTTTCCTAGTCAGTACGGAAGTTGTACCTGCATTTCCCAGAAAATAAGGAATGACTAAGAAACAACAAAAATATTCTTTACAAGAACGCCTTCTTAATAGTACCAAGAACAACAACAGGAAACGATGTTTGTACGTATTAAAAGTCCTACAAAATTATTCAGTCACCAACAAACTGATAGGTAGTATCAATATATTTTTATATTCGCTTACAAAGCTTCATAATGAAGCTATCTGTAAACTCTTCGCGACATGCCGTAGTGATGGAATGGGACCTTAAAACTAATGGCTTGGTAGCTCAACTATTGCTGACATTCCCGAACCAGTAACTGATTCAATGGTTCACGGGCGTCGCGTCGGATAATGCTGTGGAGGCTGCACAACGTTTCGACGAGACAGATGCTCGTCATCTTCAGGTGCTGACTGACGTGTTGCTGCAGTGGCTCGCCTGCAATACGCGCTGACTCACTAGAAGAGCGCAGGCGCCGAGGCTTAGGGCTATTACGACATCGTAGACGAATCATAGATCAGGGCGACATCCAGTGCCCCTGCTGTACAAAGCGGCCACGGGCTCCTCATTCACGACGCGGAAAAAGCGCAGCGCAAATGGCGAAGCCCGTGAAGGCAGTGTGTTGGCGCCCAGTTTAAACGTAAGGACTCTGATTCTCCGCCCGTGTCCACTCAGATTCATTCGACTGCGGTTCCCATGCCTTGCCGAGTTGAAATCCCGTGTCTGTATTGATCAGGTCGTTGCTTATACGGATTTCGACTGCTTCTTTAATGATGGAGTCCCAGCATGTGGAAGCGGAAGAAAGAATCGTTGACTGTCCTTATTTCATGCTGGTCCCGTGTCAAGACAGTGTTCAGCCACAGCAGACTTTTCTGGCTGACCCGGTCTGGTGTGACGTCTGTGTTCAGCACGTCTATCCTTAACAGTGCGTCACGTCTGGCCAATGTATGATTTCCCACTCTGTTAAGGGATTTTATATATCCCTGGTCTCCTTAGATCTAGGTCGTCTTTAACAGAAGCCAGCATTGTTTGTACTCATGCTATAGGGCGGAAGACACATTTTATTTGATGTTTTTCGAACAGCCTGCGAATCTTAAAGGACACGCCACCAACATACGGTAGGAAAGCCATATCTGTTTCGTCTGGCTGTTCTTGAGCTTTAGTGCGTGCAGGTTTAAATGCACTACGGATCTGCATATCAGAGAAACTGAATTGTGCAAACACAGAGCGCAGATGGCTAAGCTCTGCTGTTATCATAGATAATTGTAGCCCTATGAATATGAGCCCGCACCACGCCACTGCCTTGAAATAGGTGATGACAGTTCGTAGCTCGTAGATACAGGTCAGTGTGAGTCGGTTTGCGAAACACACTGTGACCCAAGCAACCATCTTCTTTCTTGCAGACCAAGACATCAAGAAACATCCATTTCTCACCACTTCCATGGTGAAGCAAATGCTGGGATGGAGGGAGTTACGGTGTTCCAGAAACGCAGGAAGCATTGCTGCTCTGCGTGGCCAAACTACAAAAGCGTCGTCCACATATCTCCAGAAACATTTAGGTTTCAACACCGCTGACTGAAGTGCTTTTTCCTCGAAGTCTTCCATAAAAAGGTTAGCTGCTATTGGAGACAAAGAGCTACTCATAGCAACACCGTCAGTATGCTCAAAATATTGTTCGTTAAATGAAAAGTACGTTGAGGAAGGACGTGTGTGAATAGATGTAAGATGTCCTCCTTCAACTTAGTTCCTGTAAGTTGTAATGAATCCACCAAGCGTACTCGTGTGAACATATCGAAACTCAGTGCAATGCCAGATTGTTCGAACGCAAATTCTTCAGTTAATGTATAAAATCTTCTGAGTTTCGAATGTGATGTTCACATTCTCCTACCAGTGAGCTTAAAAGTGAAGCCAGATTTTTTGCCAGGTAATATGTCTAGGCTCCTATATTGCTTACGATGGGGCGAAGAGGAACCCCTACCTTATGGATCTTAGACACCCCACGAAGCCGTGGTGGCGGCCGATGTGGCCGAGCGGTTCTGGGCGCTTCAGTCTGGAACCACGCCACCGCTACGGTCGGAGGTTCGAATCCTGCCTCGGACATGGATGTGTGTGATGTCCATAGGTTAGTTAGGTTTAAGTAGTTCTACGTTCTAGGGGACTGATGTCCACAGAAGTCAAGTCCCGTAGTGCTCAGAGCCATTGGAACCATTTTTGAAGTCGTGGTGGAACAGGCGCATATACTCTAAGCTCTTTTTAAGACGCTCTGGAAACTGGCTGGATCTGAGAAGCGCGGATGTCTTCAGTTGTACTGCGTCAGTTGGATCCTTCTGGAGACGGCGAAACGCTGAGTCCTGCAGTAAATCAGTCATTTTTCCGAAATAGGATGTTGCAGGCAAAAGCAGTGGAAACTCTAGTCGCGTGCTGGCGGGCATTATCTTGCTGAAATGTAAGCGCAGGATGGTTCCATGTCAAGGGCACGAAAATGGGGCGTAGAATATCGTCGACGTACCACAGTACTGTAAGGATGCCGCGAATGGCAAACAAAGGGGTCCTGCTACGAAATAAAATGTCACCTCAGACCAACCACAGCTCCTAGTTGTTGGGCTGTATTGAGGGCGAGAGTCAAGTTGGTTCAAAAATGGTTCAAATGGCTCTGATGATTATGGGACTTAACTTCTGAGGTCGTCAGTCCCCTAGACTTAGAACTACTTAAACCTAACTAACCTAAGGACATCACACACATCCATGCCCGAGGCAGGATTCGTACCTGCGACCGTAGCGGTCACGCGGTTCCAGACTGTAGCGCCTAGAACCGCTCGGCCACTCCGGCCGACGTCAAATTGGCATCCCACCGCTCCAGGCTCTCCAGACACGTCTTCGGCCTGGAATTTCATTGACTGGAATAGAACTGTCTCCTTTGATGAGTCCCGTTTCAAACTGGACCTCCATTACCAGCGAAGACGTGTGTGGAGACGCCCCAGAATCAGTGGGATACCAATTTGTATTGAGCATTGGAGTGACAGTCGAGGGAAAGATCGGCAAAATACACAAAACAGACGCATTGGTCAGAGCTTGGGTGTTCAACATGTGGCAGGCTCTATATGCAGGTAAATGCAGCTTCATCTAAGATGAGCTGTCTGCAGCCGGATTTGGCAGAAGTCACTGTAACCACAGTAAACAACATCATACACTCCTGGAAATGGAAAAAAGAACACATTGACACCGGTGTGTCAGACCCACCATACTTGCTCCGGACACTGCGAGAGGGCTGTACAAGCAATGATCACACGCACGGCACAGCGGACACACCAGGAACCGCGGTGTTGGCCGTCGAATGGCGCTAGCTGTGCAGCATTTGTGCACCGCCGCCGTCAGTGTCAGCCAGTTTGCCGTGGCATACGGAGCTCCATCGCAGTCTTTAACACTGGTAGCATGCCGCGACAGCGTGGACGTGAACCGTATGTGCAGTTGACGGACTTTGAGCGAGGGCGTATAGTGGGCATGCGGGAGGCCGGGTGGACGTACCGCCGAATTGCTCAACACGTGGGGCGTGAGGTCTCCACAGTACATCGATGTTGTCGCCAGTGGTCGGCGGAAGGTGCACGTGCCCGTCGACCTTGGACCGGACCGCAGCGACGCACGGATGCACGCCAAGACCGTAGGATCCTACGCAGTGCCGTAGGGGACCGCACCGCCACTTCCCAGCAAATTAGGGACACTGTTGCTCCTGGGGTATCGGCGAGGACCATTCGCAACCGTCTCCATGAAGCTGGGCTACGGTCCCGCACACCGTTAGGCCGTCTTCCGCTCACGCCCCAACATCGTGCAGCCCGCCTCCAGTGGTGTCGCGACAGGCGTGAATGGAGGGACGAATGGAGACATGTCGTCTTCAGCGATGAGAGTCGCTTCTGCCTTGGTGCCAATGATGGTCGTATGCGTGTTTGGCGCCGTGCAGGTGAGCGCCACAATCAGGACTGCATACGACCGAGGCACACAGGGCCAACACCCGGCATCATGGTGTGGGGAGCGATCTCCTACACTGGCCGTACACCACTGGTGATCGTCGAGGGGACACTGAATAGTGCACGGTACATCCAAACCGTCATCGAACCCATCGTTCTACCATTCCTAGACCGGCAAGGGAACTTGCTGTTCCAACAGGACAATGCACGTCCGCATGTATCCTGTGCCACCCAACGTGCTCTAGAAGGTGTAAGTCAACTACCCTGGCCAGCAAGATCTCCGGATCTGTCCCCCATTGAGCATGTTTGGGACTGGATGAAGCGTCGTCTCACGCGGTCTGCACATCCAGCACGAACGCTGGTCCAACTGAGGCGCCAGGTGGAAATGGCATGGCAAGCCGTTCCACAGGACTACATCCAGCATCTCTACGATCGTCTCCATGGGAGAATAGCAGCCTGCATTGCTGCGAAAGGTGGATATACACTGTACTAGTGCCGACATTGTGCATGCTCTGTTGCCTGTGTCTATGTGCCTGTGGTTCTGTCAGTGTGATCATGTGATGTATCTGACCCCAGGAATGTGTCAATAAAGTTTCCCCTTCCTGGGACAATGAATTCACGGTGTTCTTATTTCAATTTCCAGGAGTGTATATGTTTACTTTCATATACGTAGTCGATACTACTATTATTATTATTCTTGATTGTTATAATTATTTTTTGATTGTTATAATTATCATTGTACTACTTTTATAATCTCTATTTTTTTGTCTTTAACATTAATACTGTGTAACATGTTATATGTCCTTAATGTTCTGTAGAAACTGAAATTTGTTGAATCTGAGTATGTCTGGTTAGGTGTAAGAGAGGGCCTGAAGGCCCTAATCTTGCCAGGTAAAATAAATGCATAAATAAATAAAATAAATAAATAAAACGCCGGGTCGGGTACTCTGCTGAAACCAAAAATAAGCATGGGCGATGAACACTGGTGTTGAACTTCCTAAGGATGGAAACGGTTAGCGGGGAACAATGGCTCGCGGTATACTTTGCTACAAGTGTGTAACAATGTGCGTGCTCGTTGAACACTGCAGATGGTAATGCAACCTCCTTGTCAACAGGAAACCGTTCTTATAGATAGAAGAGCTATCCCTGATAGTGGAACAGAAAACTGGCTAAAGCCGGAGATAAATTCTGCCGAAATTTTTACAGAGGCGCAAACCGTGTTCATAAAGGATAGATTAAATAAAGTAGGTGGTGGTGTGTTTGTGTCTGTTGGTAGTAGTTTATCTTGTAGTGAAGTTGAAATAGATAGTTCCTGCGAATTACTATGGGTAGACGTTATACTCAACTGCCATACTAAAATAATAATTGGCTCCTTCTACAGTCTCCCTGATTCAGATGATATAATAGCTGAACGGTTCAAAGAAAACTTGAATCTCATTACAAATTAGTACCCCACCCATACAGTTATAATTGGTGGAGGCTTCAATATGCCCTCGAATTGTTGGCGGAAATACAGGGCTATTACAAATGATTGAAGCGATTTCATAAATTCACTGTAGCTCCATTCATTGACATATGGTCACGACACACTACAGATACGTAGAAAAACTCATAAAGTTTTGTTCCGCTGAAGCCGCACTTCAGGTTTCTGCCGCCAGAGCGCTCGAGAGCGCAGTGAGACAAAATGGTGACAGGAGCCGAGAAAGCGTATGTCGTGCTTGAAATGCACTCACATCAGTCAGTCATAACAGTGCAACGACACTTCAGGACGAAGGTCAACAAAGATCCATCAACTGCTAACTCCATTCGGCGATGGTATGGGCAGTTTAAAGCTTCTGGATGCCTCTGTAAGGGGAAATCAACGGGTCGGCCTGCAGTGAGCGAAGAAACGGTTGAACGCGTGCGGGCAAGTTTCAGGCGTAGCCCGCGGAAGTCGACGAATAAAGCAAGCAGGGAGCTAAACGTACCACAGGATGCTGCTCCACTGCACTTCCATCATGATGTTCGGCATTTCTTAAACAGGAGATTGGAAAACCGATGGATCGGTCGTGGTGGAGATCATGATGAGCAATTCATGTCATGGCCTCCACGCTCTCCCGACTTAACCCCATGCGATTTCTTTCTGTGGGGCTATGTGAAAGATTCAGTGTTTAAACCTCCTCTACCAAGAAACGTGCCAGAACTGCGAGCTCGCATCAACGATGCTTTCGAACTCATTGATGGGGACATGCTGCGCCGAGTGTGGGAGGAACTTGATTATAGGCTTGATGTCTGCCGAATCACTAAAGGGGCACATATCGAACATTTGTGAATGCCTAAAAAAACTTTTTGAGTTTTTGTATGTGTGTGCAAAGCATTGTGAAAATATCTTAAATAATAAAGTTATTGTAGAGCTGTGAAATCGCTTCAATCATTTGTAATAACCCTGTACATGTTCAAAGCCGGTGGTAGACAGAAAACATCTTCCGAAATTTTATTGAATGCTTTCTCTGTGAATTACTTTGAACAGTTAGTCCATGAGCCAACACGAATTGTAAATGGTTGCGAAAACACACCTGACCTCTTAGCCACAAATAATCCTGATATAATAGAGAGCGTCATGACGGATACAGGGATTAGGTCATTGTAGCGAGACTCAAAACCGTATCAACCAAAACCACTAAAAATAAAGGCAAAATATATCTGTTTGAAACAGCAGATAAAAATTCGCTTGATGCCTACCTAAGAGAGAGTCTCCATTCCTTCCAAGCTAATTACGTAAGTGCAGACCAAATATGGTTAAAATTCAAGATACAGTATCGACCGCAGTATCGGCAGCAATAGATAGATTCATATCGCATAAGTTAATAAGAGAAGCGACTGATCCACCATAGTACACAAAATACGTCAGAACACTGTTGCAGAAGCAACGAAAAAAGCATGCCAAATTTAGAAGAACGCAAAATGCCCACGACTGGCTAAGTTTCACGGAACCTCGAAATTTAGTGCAGACGCCAATGCTTTTAGTAGTTTCCACAACGAAATATTGTCTCAAAATATGGTAGAAAACCCAAAGAGATTCTAGTGGTATGTAAAGTACGCCAGTGGCAAAAAACAGTCAATACCGTCACTGCGCGATAGCGATGGAAATGTTACCGATGATGGTGCCACTAAAGCGGAGTTACTAAATACAGTTTTCGTAATTCCTACACGAAAGAAGACGAAGCAAATATTCCAGAATTCGAAACCAGAACAGCTGTTAGCATGACTGATATAAAAGTAGATATCTTAGGTGTTGCGAAACAACTCAAATCACTTAAGAACGGCAAGTCTTCCGGTCCAGATGGTATACCAATCAGGTTCCTTTCAGAGTATGCAGTCACAATAGTGCCTTTCTTGGCAATCATATACAACCGCTCACTTGACGAAAGGTCTGTTCCTGAAGACTGGAAAGTAGCACAGGTCACACCAATATTCAAGAAAGGGAATAGGAGTAACCCACTGAATTACAGTCCCATATGACTAACCTCAATTTTCAGTAGCATTTTGCAGCATATACTATATTTGAACATTATGAACCACCTTGAATAAAATAACTTATTGATACATAACCAACACGGATTCAGAAAAAAAACGTTCTTGTGCAACACAGCTAGCTCTTTTTTGCCATGAAGTTGTGACTCCTGTCGACAAGAGATTTCAAATCGATTCCATATTCCTAGAATTCCAGAAGACATTTGATACCGTTCCTCACAAGCGACTATTAATCAAATTGCGTGCATATGGAGTATCATCTCAGTTGTGTGACTGGATTCGTGATTTCCTCTCAGAGAGGTCACAGCTAGTAGTGATACACGGTAAATCATTGAGTAGAACAGAAGTGATATGTGGCGTTCCGCAAGGAAGTGTCATAGGCCCTTTGCTGTTCCTGATTTACATAAATGATCTAGGTGATAATCTGAGCAGCCCACTTAGATTGTTTGCACATGACGCTGTAGTTTACCGTCTAGTAAAATCATCAGACGATCAATTCCAATTACAAAATCATCTAGAGAGAATTTCTGTATGGTGCAAAAAGTGGCAATTAGCACTAAACAAAGAAAACTGCGACGTCATCCACTTGGGTACTAAAGGAAATCCGATAAATTTTGGGTATATGATAAATCGCACAAATCTAAGGCCTGTCAATTCGACTAAATACCTAGGAATTATGATCAACTTAAATTGGAAAGACCACATAGATAATATTGTGGGGAAGGCGAAACAAAGTCTGCGATTTGTTGGCCGAATACTTAGAAGATGCCACAAATCCACTAAAGAGACAGCCTACATTACACTCGTCCGTCCTATGCTGGAATATTGCTGTGCGCCGTGGGACCCTTACCAAATAGGATTGACGGAGGACATCGAAAAAGTGCAAAGAAGGGAAGCCGGCTTCGTATTATCGCGCAATAGGGGTGAGAGTGTCACTGATATGATACGTGAGTTGGGGTGGCATTCCCTGAAACAAAGGCGGTTTCCTTTGCGGCGAGATCTGTTCACGAAATTTCAATCCCCAACTTTCTCTTGCGAATGCGAAAATGTTTTGTTGACACCCACCTACGTAGGAAGAAATGATCATAATAAAATAAGAGAAATGAGAGTTCGAACGGAAATATTTAGGTGTTCCTTTTTCCCAAGTGCCATTAGAGTAGAGAAGTAGTATGAAAATGGTTAGATGAACCCTCTTCCAGGCACTTAATGTGAATTGCAGAGTAACCATGCAGATGTTGATGTAGATGTAGATAGTCTGCTGTCATGTCTACAAACGAACGATAATCTGGATCCGTTTACTCACCTTCGACACGCAGCAAGCGACTTGTGCGTCCACACGGACAATGCGCCCTTTCGCTCCCAAATTTTGACAGAAACCTTGAGGCATCCGTCACGAACAAGTATAGTCCAGCAAGCCTCCTGACCTCAGTCCTGAAATACAGGCGTTGGCAGAAATACGGAAATAGCACGAGAAATGTATTCTTCAACATAAATGCAAATGCTAGCATAGCTGCTAGGTTGTGCTGATGCGTTTGACAAGGAACGGTGGCTGTGCAGTTTCCGCAGCGTGTCGCAACTACCAGTCGCGGTAAGAAGTATGTTCTGTATGGTTGTGAGTGCTTTGTGCTGCAGCTAATTGAATTAGAATGTGGTTAAATTGTTGGTCCACGTAAGGTGGGTGTTTTCATAACGAATGGAGCGTAAGTGTTTGGTGATTCAAGCGGCACCTTATAGAAGATTTATACCGCATATAGGAAAGCAGAAAAACGTCATCCGCAAAGTCACGACGCGGACGAAAATGTGCGTTGAGTGATCCTGACAAACGTTCATTCAAAAGGCTTGTAAAAAAAAATAAAAAAAGGGGTGGCAGCTGCCAAAGTCACTGCAGAAATGGATGTCACACTCGCGAACCCCGTCAGCACCAAAACCACACGTAGGAAAACCCATATGTAAGGAGCTGTAGGGCCAGCTGGAATTCTAAGACCACTCGTCAGTGAGGAAAATGTCCTTAACAGGAAAGCGTGATGCTTTAACCATGAAACCTGGACTGTGGGTAAGTGGAAGAAAGTGATTTGAGCAGATGAGCCCTGTTTCACATTGTTGGCAACTTTTGGTCGAGTTTACGTTGTGGGGTGCGGTGATGATTTGTGCAGCCACAATGTGATATTAAATGGACTCCATGCATGCTTACCCCACAAGGTCACATTCCTGCCAAAAGTTATATGACCATTCTGGCTGATCAGGTCCATGCCATAGTACGCTGTTTGTTCCGCAGTGGTGACACTGTGTTTGCTGACAACATGGTCCTCTGCAAACAGCTCACATCGTCCAGCACTTGTTTTGTGTGCACGAGGATGAATTCTTGCGTCTCCCCTGCCCACATGCAAAGGATTGCAACATAATTTGGGAGTGAAATTAAAGATTGAAACAACAATTCCAAACGTCATCAGTGTGTGATTAAGTATATTAATGTTAACATTGTAAAGTCTCAGAATTGTCAGACGAGGAAATTAGGAAAAGTCTAAGATCTTAAGAAAAAAAAAGTGGTGCTGAATAATGAAACTAGAAAGCTAAAAATTGGCCAGAATCTGCAAATGTATGTCACGGTTGAAAGTTACAAGTCTCAGCTTCATCGGAGCAATATTTTGGTTAAAATCGGCAATTTTACGAAAAATTGAAGCCGCTAAATGAAGCTGAAAATTCGTATGTAGCCTCAGATTCATGTAAAAACATAAATATGTGACACCAATAAGTTACCTCTTAGTTTCCAAGTTATTTACTAAAAACAAAATTTGGAACTAACGTCATTATTCATGGTAGATTAAGTGTCATTTGTATTTGTAATAGGTAGTTATAATTACAGCACACGATTACATTCGTGGAATAATACTGCTGCACGAGCCTCAAGGCTGTATTGCAAATATCTATATGGTTAAATGGTTCAAATAGCTCTAAGTCAGTCCCCTGGACTAACTAACCTAAGCACATCACACACATCCATGCCCGAGGCAGGGTTCGAACCTGCGAGCGTAGCAGCCGCGTAGTTCCGGACTGAAGCGCCTAGAACCGCTCGGTCACAACGGCCGTCCTCTATACGGTTACAATGAATCTTAAAGAGGCAGCTCCGGGTCGTGTTCTACTGTCGGTTACGCTCTAAAAATTCTAGTGGGCACAGTTTAAATGCAATGGAGCTAAATCCTTTTTAATATCTAAAGCAAAATTACCCCTATTTATATAAAAATTAAAAATACTGTAAATTGTTTAAGGACAGAACTGTTGTGTATGTCTTAGAAAAGGGTTATTTAAATACTGACACCCGTGCCTAGCGAGGCTGACAGCAGATATTCCGTTTGGCGGTCGGCTGCGGCCCTAGACAAATACAGCCTAAAAGGCAGTGGGAAGACACACTTCGTAGCGAGACATCAAACTGTCCCAGCCAGTCAAACGCCAGCGTGCATTGTGCCTCGGTTGATGTCAGAGCTGGGCAGACCTGAATACGTTTTCGGTAAAAGTAGGAAGGGAAATCGCAAGGATTGTACATCGCCCTAGATCCCTTAGATTTCACGGAAGTAACTGTTGGTGTGACGCCTGTGACCTTGACAGAACGGCGTGACAAGGGGTGAAATTACTTTCCTCTTTTAAGGCGAGCAGTTAACTTGGTGAGCAGAAGTCAGAGCGACAGACTATTTTACTTGGAAATTCACAAAGAGGTTACTTCCTAAGTGTTAATAGTGCTGTTTTCGATAAGGTTGTTAGTTAAAATACGATTTTTGTTTTGTGAATGAATTAAACGCAAACCTTTAATTTATAGTCATTGTTCCTGATCCCGATTAGCAAATGCAAATAGGAGTACTTCTCTTTCGGTGAGCACGAAAAGTAATGCGCTCTTGCAGACTATAAATTACGATCAGTATGTATTCTATCGCATTCTGCGTAACTGCAAAAATAGTTTTCAGGTTCTTGTAAACGGTGAAGTTAGGTGGGAAGCGCACACAAACAATTTAACGGCCGCGCGACCTGGCCACTTGGTTTAAGGTGCCATGTGATGATTCCACGGCCCCTCCCGCCGCAGGTTCGAGTCCTCCCTCGGATGTGTATATTTGCGATGATCTTAGCATAAGTTAGTGTAAGTAATGTGTAAGTCTAGGGACCGATGAACTCAGCAGTCTGGTCCCTTAAGAATTCACACACATTTCAACATTTTGAGAAATTTAACAGATTTTTCATAACGAAAAACGCACCGCCCGACACACGTTAGTTCTCTGCGAACATGATTATAAATACAGTAAGCTGACTTATAAATTATTCCGCGTGCCGGTGTTCACGGAATACCATCCCGTGAAATTACTTTTGCACAACGTGAAAAAGTCTCCGTCTTCTAATTAAACTTTATTCGATGTATCAAATACTATAGCCCTAGATATAACTTCCTAAGAACTTTTCGCCTCAGCTTTCACGTGCCCATTTCCCGACACTCTATCACTAGATGTTGACTCAGCCGACCACAATTTCCATCTTCAAAATCACTGCTGACTAAACGTGCTTGCTACTGCAACCATTGTCAGCGCGACACAACAATGTCACAGCCACCAGAAAAGAAGCGTATCGAACCTACTATACTTCATTCATCTTACGAATAAACCTGATGTAGACAAAAACAAATGCGAGGATTGGTCAGCAGCCATAAAACATATACACTGGTGTTGTTGCGCTCTTAGAAACAATTCCTACTTACGTATCAGATATTTTATAACTATACTACTGTAAATGAAACTCTACTACCTTCTAATGTATTAATAGCCATCAATGTTTTTCTTACTCGTGCTTAAGCTGTAAGGTTTTTATTTCAAAAATAGTGTTCAAAAATGGTTCAAATTGCTCTCAGCACTATGGGACTGAACTTCTGAGGTAATCAGTCCCCTAGAACTTACAAAAAGTGGTTCAAATGGCTCTGAGCACTATGGGACTTAACATCTGAGGTCATCAGTCCCCTAGAACTTAGAACTACTTAAACCTAACTAACCTAAGGACATCACACACATCCGTACCCGAGGCAGGATTCGAACCTGCGTCCGTAGCAGTCACGTGGTTCCGGACTGAAGCGATTAGAACCGCTCGGCCACCGCGGCCGGCACTTACAACTACTTAAACCTAACTAACCTGAGGACAGCACACACATCCATGCCCGAGGCAGGATTCGAACCTGCGACCGTAGCGGTAGCGCAGTTCCAGACAGTAGCGCCTAGAACCGCTCGGTCACCATGGCCGGCAAAAGAAATAGTGTTCAGCCGCAGTCTCAGTAAACAGGGTGATTTTTACTGCCGTTTAAAAACCCCCGAAGGGACGTAGATTATGCCAGGACAAGTAATTTGATGTAAGGCACATGGGGCCGCAAATGTAGGGAAATATTGAACTGTGACGTCACCGAATTACGTACCTCGCTGCAGGTGCAGCGGTTGGGTTTGTCGATCCCGCTCTCGCTGGTGAGGGGAGTTGCTACGCGTCACTCCGCTACGCTATGTTGTTTTCGTAAATGTAAACCGATTCATCGTAGTCTTCTATTACCACAGCTTCGAGCACTATCGTATTGCATCGGAGAACGCTAGAATGAAAACGGAGTAACGTGGCGGAGCGATGTGTAGCACTGCCGAGGGTAGGATCGACAAGACCAGCCATGGCACCTGTGGCGAGGAACCTCATGAGTGACGTAACGAGTTCAACATTTGTGCTTCACTTTTCGGATATTTCTCGACACTTGCAGCCGCATGTGTCTCATGCTAGATTACTTGTTTCAGCGTTATTTACATTGCTTCGGGGTTTTTAAACGTTTACAAGAATCACCCTTATAGCTGTTCTCTGATTGTAGCGCTATTATACGTACAGTTAAAACAACTGACGCTGCTTCTTGGTCTGAAGTGAAACACGCACATTGAATAGCATTAAAAATGGCGATATACAGGTTTTTGGTAATGTTTTTCAAGAGTTTACACAGACAATGATCTTTGTAGTTTTCCGAGGAAGTTTATATCCTGCACTGAAGAGCCAAAGAAACTGATACACCAACGTAATATCGTGTAGTCCCCCCGCGACCACGCAGAAATGCTGCACGAAGTGGCGTGGACTCGACTAACGTCTGAAGTAGCGCTGGGAGCAATTAACACTGTGAATCCTGCAGGGCTGTCCATAAATCCGTAAGAATAAGACGGGGTGGAGGTCTGTTCTGAACAGTGCATTGCAAGGCATGCCAGATATGCTCAATAAATTTCATGTCTGGGGGCTTTGATGGCCATCGGGAGTGTTTAAACTCAGAAGAGTGTTCCTGGAGTCACTCTGTAAAAATTCTGGGTGTTCCTGGAGTCACTCTGTAGCAATTCTAAACGTTCGGGGTGCCACATTGTACTGCTGGAATGGCCCATGTCCGTCGGAATGCACAATGGACATGAATCGATGCAGGTGACCAGAAAGAATGTTTACGTACGTGTCACCTGTCAGAGTCGTATCTAGACGTATCAGTGGTCCCGTATCACTCCAGCTGCAAACGCTTCACACCATTACAGAGGCTCCAACAGCTTGAACAGTCCCTTTCTGCCGGACGGTGTGGCCGTGCGGTTCTAGGCGCTTCAGTCTGGAACCGCGTGACCGCTACGGTCGCAGGTTCGAATCCTGCCTCGGGCATTGATGCGTGTGATGCCCTTACGTTAGTTAGGTTTAAATAGTTCTAAGTTCTAGGGGACTGATGACCTCAGATGTAAAGTCCCATAGTGCTCAGAGCCATTTGAACCAGTCCCTTTCTGACATGCAGGGACCTTGGATTCATGAGATTGTCTGGATACCAGTACGCGCCCATCCGCTCGATACAATTTGAGACGAGACTCGTCCGAGCACGCACCAGTTTTTCCAGCCATCAACAGTCCAATGTCGGTGTTGACGGACCCAGGCTAGGCGTAAAGCCTTTTGTTGCACAGTCATCAAGGGTATACGAGTCAGCCTTTGGCTCAGAAAGCCCATGTCGATGATGTTTCGTCGAATGGTTCGCACGCTGACACTTGTTGACGGCCCAGCATTGAAATCTGCAGCAATTTGCGGAAGGGTTGCACTTCTGTCACGCTGAACGATTCTCCTCGGTCATCGTTGGTCCGGTTCTTGCAGGATCATTTCCCAGCCGCAGCGATGTCGAAGATTTTATGTTTTACCGGATTCCTGACATTCACGGTACACTCGTGAAATGGTCGCACGGGAAACTCTCCACTTCATCGCGTCCCATCGCTCTTGCGCCGACTGTAACAGCACGTTCAAACTCACTTAAATCTTGATAATGTGCCACTGCGCCAGACATTTGCCTCGTATTGGCGTTGCCGACCGCAGCGCCGTATTCTGCCTGTTTCCACATCTCCGTATTTTAATACGCATGCCTATACCAGTTTTTTGGCGTTTCAGTGTATAATTAAGGCGTCTGTTGCAGACAAGCCGCTTGGCGTAACCGGTAGCCTTGTGCTATGGTAATAGGGTATTCAGTGGAATGCTGGTTCGTATCTTGCTTTGTTCTTTTTCCTTGTTCAGTTCTAATATTTGTATCATTTAAATATAAAATTCATAGAATAATTGCTAATTATTGTATACCTTACACATCACTTTTTATAAAAATGCACTTCTTGTTTCTAATTACTCACCGGTGTTGTACGCAAGAATGCAGTTTTCATTACAAATGTAAGTTGTTAACAATCGATATGTTATAAGATATGGTTCATGAAGACTATTTAAATGAAGAAAACATTACAAATTAAATTTTTGGGGCAGAAACTAAAAATTAAATATTCTTTATGGGGACTCACACGAGAACGTGGCAGGAGTTCAGAGATTACCAGACGTCTGACTGTAAGTAATGCCTTCAATGGCTACAGAATTTAACTGTACTGTTCACTCAGAAGAATTACTCTGTGTTCCGGCTGGTCCCGGCGGAGGTTCGAGTCCTCCCTCGGGCATGGGTGCGTGTGTTTGTCCTTAGGACAATTTAGGTTAAGTAGTGTGTAAGCTCAGGGACTGATGACCTTAGTAGTTAAGTCCCATAAGCTTTCACACACAGACTCTGTGTTTCACTTAGGAATTTCCATCACTATTGATATTAATTACAGTACTGCGCTAGCTAAGAACGAGAGCATTTGTTTTCCGTCTGGCCCCCTAAGAAGCGTACTACCAAAGTTTTACCGTATATTACTTCTTTCTGTTTGAAAATTAAATGACTGTCGAAGGTATGTTGCTTGTCTGCTCTGCTTGTCTCTCCTCACACGTTTTAACTGCAACTATTAACATCACTGCAGGTTAGCTGGAGCGACTGGCTGACCAGTGGTGCCGAAGTTAGATGCGCCAGTAAACCTATTGTCCGGTATTATCGCTGAGCCACTGTGCACGTAACGCACAGCTTAGAACTTACCCGTATTATCGTACTTGAACGTACTGGAGACAGTTTCGCTTCCACTCCACGTGAAGCAAAATCCAATGAGATTCCAGCAAACGCCGTAGAACACGTAGTGTAATCAGAATGAGATTTTCACTCCGCTGCAGAGTTAAAATCTCATTCTCGAAACATCCCCTAGGCTGTGGCTAAGCCATGTCTCCGCAGTATCCTTTCTTTCAGGAGTGCTAGTCCTGCAAGATTCGCAGGAGAGCTTCTGTAAAGTTTGGAAGGTAGGAGGCGAGGTACTGGCGGAAGTAAAGGTGTGAGGACCGGGCATGAGTCGTGCTTCGGTAGCTCAGATGGTAGAGCACTTGCCGGCGAAAGGCAAAGGTCCCGAGTTCGAGTCTCGGTCCGGCACACAGTTTTAATCAGCCAGGAAGTTTCACGTAGTGTAATGTTTATAACAGGTTTAAACTCCGCGTTCTGGTCATGAGCACCATACACTGCTGACCGACCGCCAGTCCCAACTCGTAATAGGTAAAACTCTAAAACTACTTATCACCGGACCGAGCGAGGTGGCGCAGTGGTTAGACACTGGACTCGCATTCGGGAGGAGGACGGTTCAATCCCGCGTCCGGCCATCCTCATTTAGGTTTTCCGTGATTTCCCTAAATCACTCCAGGTAAATGCCGGGATGGTTCCTCTGAAAGGGCACGGCCGACTTCCCTCCCCATCCTTCCCTAATCCTATGAGACCGATGACCAAGTTGTCTGGTCTCCTTCCCCAAAACAACCAACCAACCAACTTATCACCGGAAGCTGTATTTCATTTTGACTGAGTTAACGGCTCATACGCCGAGGAAAAGAAGAAATTTCTGCGATCCAGCAATAACCTAGCAACCATCGGCGAATTTAACATTCTCCTATATAAAATGTTGGGCCTGGAATGATCTGCCAACAAACATTTCCAGATTTCTGTACATCAAAAACTCATGTCACAGCTGTAAACATTATTAAATGCTGTACAAGCAAGAGCATTCTCATTTCCTACCGCCAACATTTGCGTGCGCTCTGAGTGTAATTATTCCTGGCCCTCGTGTTGGGCGCTCTGAGAGAGACGAGAGGGGATGAATGAATGCCCGATTTAATCCAATAAACGGCAATCACTAAGCTGTTAGTTACACGTATTAATACTGTTCATTTATCTAAATCAATCGCACTTTGTGCCTATGCATCACATTTGCAGTAATATCGGATGTTTTACGTGCCGTTATTGGTGGTCAAACGGTTTTGGCTACTGGAGCCTTTCCGATCTGTAGGTCCGCTGACATGAAACGCGCTTTTTTGCACTCTGAACTTGGAGGGTTTCATCAACTCATAATTTTACATTCATAACGTTGCGGTTCACACGAGAACATTAGCATATATAAGGTTTCTAGTAACGCCACAACTATTTCTTTCACCATATAATGAGAAAGATATACAGTGGACTCGCAAAATAATCTGAACACCTGTACTTAGCTGGAAATGTTTTATTAATAAGGGTTTGGACCCCTTTTCGCCCCAGTACAGTTGCTATTTTCCTTTGAATACTGGCATATAATGATTGTATAGTCTCCAGTGGAATGTTATGCCACTCTTCGATCAGAACCTCTCACATCTCCTGTAACGACGAGGGTGGAGGAAGTCTGCTCCGAAGTCTGCGCTCCAATACCGCCCACAAGGGTTCGATAATATTCAAGTCCGGGGACTGTGCTGGCCAGGGAAGACGCTGCAGCTCAGTTGCATGATCCTCATACCACGATTGTACTCTACTGGCTGTATGAATGGGTGCATTATCGTCCTGAAATACGACATCATTGTTGGGGTACAACATTTGAATAACGGGGTGCACCTAACCACCTAACATGTTCACATAATCTTCGGCTGTAACACGGCCTTTGAGAGTAGTGATGGAATTAGCAGGATACCATAGGATGGCAGCCCACACCTCCGCTTCCATGCTTAACTGTTGGAAGCAAACAATCACCACTGTAGACTTCTTTTGGCGTCCTCCAGGCGTAAACCCGCGCCGATGTTAGAAATAAACTAAAACGTTGACTCGTCACTAATGGTTTTGGTACAGCAGCTCGTCCATGAATATTCGCTTTATGGAGTTCTCGGCGGAGAGTGTCGATAAATACGGAGTCTCGAAGATGGCTATTGATCTCTGCAGGTACTTTATCTGCCGTAGTTTTGTGTTGTTTTGACACAATTTGTGTTAGCGTAAAATGATCTCTGTCATTTAGTTTTGATATACGCCCACTATTACGTTTACACGATGATGTCTTTCCATGTTTTGTGTAGGCTGTCATTAGTATTAAAACAGTTGCAAAAAAAAAAAAAAAAAAAGTTCAAATGTGTGTGAAATCTGTGAAATCTTATGGGACTTAATTGCTAAGGTCATCAGTCCCTAAGCTAACACACTACTTAACCTAAATTATCCTAAGGACAAAAACACACATCCATGCCCGAGGGAGGATTCGAACCACCGCCGGGACCAGTCGCACATAAAACAGTTGCACTTGAATCGTTCAATAAGTTGGCTGCCTTGCTTACTGATGCTCCAGCTAATCCTGTCCCCACTATCTGCCGTCATTGGAACTCTGTTAGGTCTTTCATTGTTCGTCGAACTCGGCCTCTAAATGCAAACACGTAAACAACCTGCACTGATGCCTGGTCCCTACTGAATACGCCAGTCCAGCGCGACACGTGCCTTACCTACATTGTTGACCGTCAAACACAACCATCCCGTTACTACCACTGTTCACATTATTTTGGCTCTCGACTGTAGCTAATCAATAGTTTCTTTTGGAAATTTGTGGTAAGGTACTATACGACCAAACTGCTGAGATCATCGGTCCCTAGGCTTACACATTACTTTGTCTACCTTAACCTAACTTACGTTAAGGACAACACGGACGCCCATTCCCGAGGGAGGACTCGAACCTCCGACGGGAGGAGCCGCGCGAACCGTGACTAGACGTCCGAGACCGCCCGGTTACACCGCGCGACAATGGTTTGTTCCATACTAAATTTAGGTCACCGTACGTATGTCAATTTTCAGATGACTGCAAGCAATACTCTAATGTACAGGAACGCAGCATTATGAAAGACGCGTGCTGAAGGTAGAGGCCGCGCAGCATTAGGAAAGACGCGTGCTGAAGGTAGAGGCCGAAGGGAATTTTGGAGATCTCAGTGATGAAAATACTTTTTAGAAAAACTAGAAATTTTTTGTTGAAACACTTCTGTAATAAAAATTTCAAGTGAAGATAGCACAAAGTAACATACTCCTTTTGTTATATCACAGAACTAAATGAGTGTTTTTAAATCCGTTCCACCCCGTGTAACAGGCGCAGTAGACCTTGTCATTTTTTTTTTTTTTCGGTGACGCTTCTCACAAGTAAACTCGGCTTCATCGTCCTCACTATCCATGCCAGGACAAGAGTTATGATCGCTCTGCATACTGAAACTTAAATCAGAATAGCGAGCCAGAAATCCCAGGACCTAATTTATCCGACCATTATCGTTTCGTTGTGGAGTGGATCCGGGCAGGTGTTTCGTTCTGCGAATCAATACGCTAATCTGCGCAGTTCTTTCATACTCATATCAAAATGTAACTTTCGCAGATCTTTTAAGTATTTGACAACCTATAAACTCTTGCTCTTTATTGAAAACACAGTGATATTTTCCACCCATGAACCATGGACCTTGCCGTTGGTGGAGAGGCTTGCGTGCCTCAGTGATACAGATAGCCGTACCGTAGGTACAACCACAAGTAGGGATATCTGTTGAGAGGCCAGACAAACGTGTGGTTTCTGAAGAGGGGCAGCAGCCTTTTCAGTAGTTGCAGGGGCAACAGTCTGGATGATTGACTGATCTGGCCTTGTAACACTAACCAAAACGGCTCTGCTGTGCTGGTACCGCGAACGGCTGAAAGCAAGGGGAAACTACAGCCGTAATTTTTCCTGAGGGCATGCAGCTTTACCGTATGGTTAAAGTATGATGGCATCGTCTTACGTAAAATACTCTGGAGGTAAAATAGTCAACGAATGGGATCTCCGGGCGAGAACTACTCAGGAGGACGTCATTATTAGGAGAAAGGCAACTGGCGTTCTACGAATCGGAGCTTGGAATGTCAGATCTCTTAATCGGGCGGGTAGGATAGAATACTTAAAAAGGGAAATGGGCAGGTTATAGTTAGATATAGTGGAAATTAGTGAAGTTCGGTGGCAGGAGGAACAAGACTTCTGGTCAGGTAAATACAGGGTTATAAATCCAAAATCAAATCGGGGTAATGCAGGAGTTGGTTTAATAATGAATAAAAAAATAGGAGCGCGGGTAAGCTAGTAAAACAGCATAGAGAACGCATTATTGTGGCCAACATAGACACGAAGCGCACGCCTGCTACAATAGTACAAGTTTCTATGCCAACTAGCTCTGCAGATGACGAAGAAACTGAAGAAATGTATGAAGAGATAAAAGAAATTATTCAGATAGTGAAGGGAGACGTAAATTTAATAGTCATGGGTGACTGGAATTCGATAGCAGGGAAAGGAAGAGAAGGAAACGTAGTAGGTGAATATGGATTGGGGGTAAGGAATGAAAGATGAAGCTGCCTGGTAGAATTTTGCACAGAGCATAACCTACTCATAGCTAACACATGGTTTAAGAATCATGAAAGAAGGTTGTATACGTGGGATAGGCATGGAGACACTGGAAATTTTCAGATAGATTATATAATGGTAAGACAGAGATTTAGAAACCAGGTTTTCAATTGTAAGACATTCCCAGGAGCAGGTGTGGACTCTGACAACAATTTATTAGTTACAAACTTTAGATTAAAACTGAAGAAACGGCGCAAAGGTAGGAATTTAAGCAGACGGGACGTGGGTAAATACATTTCCGTCAGAGTCCACCATCTGCTACTGGAAATGTCTTATAGTTTAAAATCTGGTTTCCTAAATCTCTGTCTTAACCATTACATAATCAGTCTGTATCCTTCCGATGTGTCCAGGTCTCTTCCACTTACGCAACCTTCTTTCATGACTCTTAAACTAAGTGTCTGCGGTGGTTAAGTTGTGCCCTGTAATAACTTCTACCAAGTGGCTCCCTCTTTCATTCATTTCTCCCTGTCCACATTCACTTACTATTTTTCCTTCCATTCCTTTTCCCACTGTCGAATTCCAGTTCCCCGTCACAATTAAATTTCCGTCTCTCTTAACTATCTGAATAATTTCTATCAGTAAACTCTTCCGGGCTAAGTTGCCGTGGTCAATCTGTAGAACTTCTTCTCCCTGACGTTTCGTTCTCAACTACGGAGAACATCTTCCGAGGTGAGTCGACGACTGGCTGCTAGGAGCTGGGCCGCCGCTTATATAGAGATCGTAGGGGGCGCCACCACACGTCACGTGGCGTCGATGTGCAGCTATCTCTGGCTATCGCCTGTTCTCTCGATTGCAGGCAATCGATTGTCACGTGATTTATGCAACGTCGACCGCCATATCTTATCCAATTTTAATCCTTCTTCTTTACGATTAAAATTGTATTGATACTGCAACTCTGACATGAAGACGCTGGCACACGGGAGAAATTCGTGGCGTATCTCATCAAATCTGTCTGACGACTGATGAAAGAAAAATGCATGGGAGCATATTTGTTTGCATTTTGGAGTTCTCATGTACGGGTATTTCTTAGGTTGAAACTGAACATGTACGACTCTTCAGTCCATGTAGACAGTCATTATAATACAAGTGAAAGCGCCTTCGGTAAACTCAAAAATTATTTAATTTTCGTTTTTTAATGTATCTAGTCAATGAGATCCGATATCAGTGGTCAGGTCTTTGTCTTAATTGTGAAGTTTTTATGTACAAGGGCTATTCGAAAATTAAGTTCCAATCGGTCGCGGAATGGAAACCAACGTGAAAATCAAAAACGTTTTACTTGCAGTAGTAATCTGCATCTTACAGCTACTTCTCAACATAGTCACCACCCCGACGTAGACGTCTGTCGTAGCTTTGTACCAATTTTCCAATACCCTCGTCATGGAAGGCAGCCGCCTTTTCTTTCCACCAATTCTCTACGATCGTCTACAGCTCGCTGTCAGTGGCAAACCGTTTTCATAGCTGGCGGTTCGTGTGAGCAGACATGAAACTCAGGACGAGTCAGTTACGTGTTGTGTTGTGGCTGATCAAACACTTGCCTTTATCCAGGAGCGCTAGTTCTGCTAGGTTAGCAGGAGAGCTTCTGTGAAGTTTGGAAGGTAGGAGACGAGGTACTGGCAGACGTAAAGCTGTGAGGACGGGTCGTGAGTCGTGCTTGGGTGGCTCAGATGGTAGAGCACTTGCCCGCGAAAGGCAAAGGTCCCGAGTTCGAGCTTCGGCCCGGCACCCAGCTTTAATCTGCTAGGAAGTTTCACTTGCCATTCAAAACGCTGCAGGAGCATCTTCAATGTCGAGAACTGTCATGAGGAACGAAACTCTTGACAGTTATGCCATCAGGTAAAATGACATCAGGTAAAATCTCTCACCAGGCCCTCACACATGTGGGGAGACATAACTTTCTGGAAATCTTTACGTGTTCACTGTGCACTCATAAATGAAAAGAGCAACGTGCCACAATCGACAAGCGTACTAGAGACACTACCCACAGATCTGTGTAAAACATTATCGAATTTTCACAGTGGCTTTCATTTCGCAGTCGATCGGGACTTCCCTTTCAAACAGGCCTCGTACATTAGGACATGTCGACCTCTAATGGTAACTATGAGACAAGGGGAGACTTCATTCCATTACAAAGTTAGGTCAGATGACGGTAAATGTTTGTTGATTCAGAGAACGTGGCATGCTGTCAATTTTAATAATCAGTAAAGTTGTCTCTATGTAAGGCTGAAGACAGAGCGATACTGCCTTATTTGGTTGACGCTGTGATTTTCTACTTCAGTCAGCAGCATTGCGCGTATCTCCACTCGGGTATCGGAGGTTTCGGGGATGTGGAGAAGACGGACGAAGTGCGACAGTGAGAAAAAGAATGAGTTATACACTCCTGGAAATTGAAATAAGAACACCGTGAATTCATTGTCCCAGGAAGGGGAAACTTTATTGACACATTCCTGGGGTCAGATACATCACATGATCACACTGACAGAACCACAGGCACATAGACACAGGCAACAGAGCATGCACAATGTCGGCAATAGTACAGTGTATATCCACCTTTCGCAGCAATGCAGGCTGCTATTCTCCCATGGAGACGATCGTAGAGATGCTGGATGTAGTCCTGTGGAACGGCTTGCCATGCCATTTCCACCTGGCGCCTCAGTTGGACCAGCGTTCGTGCTGGACGTGCAGACCGCTCAATGGGGGACAGATCCGGAGATCTTGCTGACCATGGTAGTTGACTTACACCTTCTAGAGCTCGTTGGGTGGCACGGGATACATGCGGACGTGCATTGTCCTGTTGGAACAGCAAGTTCCCTTGCCGGTCTAGGAATGGTAGAACGATGGGTTCGATGACGGTTTGCATGTACCGTGCACTATTCAGTGTCTCCTCGACGATCACCAGTGGTGTACGGCCAGTGTAGGAGATCGCTCCCCATACCATGATGCCGGGTGTTGGCCCTGTGTGCCTCGGTCGTATGCAGTCCTGATTGTGGCGCTCACCTGCACGGCGCCAAACACGCATACGACCATCACTGGCACCAAGGCAGAAGCGACTCTCATCGCTGAAGACGACACTTCTCCATTCGTCCCTCCATTCACGCCTGTCGCGACACCACTGGAGGCGGGCTGCACGATGTTGGGGCGTGAGCGGAAGACGGCCAAACGGTGTGCGGGACCGTAGCCCAGCTTCATGGAGACGGTTGCGAATGGTCCTCGCCGATACCCCAGGAGCAACAGTGTCCCTAATTTGCTGGGAAGTGGCGGTGCGGTCCCCTACAGCACTGCGTAGGATCCTACGGTCTTGGCGTGCATCCGTGCGTCGCTGCGGTCCGGTCCCAGGTCGACGGACACGTGCACCTTCCGCCGACCACTGGCGACAACATCGATGTACTGTGGAGACCTCACGCCCCACGTGTTGAGCAATTCGGCGGTACGTCCACCCGGCCTCCCGCATGCCCACTATACGCCCTCGCTCAAAGTCCGTCAACTGCACATACGGTTCACGTCCACGCTGTCGCGGCATGCTACCAGTGTTAAAGACTGCGATGGAGCTCCGTATGCCACGGCAAACTGGCTGACACTGACGGCGGCGGTGCACAAATGCTGCGCAGCTAGCGCCATTCGACGGCCAACACCGCGGTTCCTGGTGTGTCCGCTGTGCCGTGCGTGTGATCATTGCTTGTACAGCCCTCTCGCAGTGTCCGGAGCAAGTATGGTGGGTCTGACACACCGGTGTCAATGTGTTCTTTTTTCCATTTCCAGGAGTGTATGTTTCATATTGAGTCGGATGGCTCCTAGAGGGAGGGGGAGAGGAGAACACTTGGCACACGTGCGGAAGAATTATGGGGAGCCCTGGGTTCAAATTAGACAGTAAACGCGAGACCACGCTGACAGCAGCCCGAAGGGAATCGCTAGCTGAGGCAAGGACGCTGAGAGCGGCTGAAGTGACGGGTCCAGCTGTTGTGGGCGACATTGTTGTAGGCGCCAGTGCCTCGACTGTATTGCCTACCTCTCAGTGGAGGTGGGACAGAGTACTAGAAGGGAAAGAGAAACGCCGACATGTACTTTGAGGGCAATAAATTACCTCTAGGTCTAAATAAAATTGAAAATCTACATTTTTGTTTATGCGATGCTGGCTGTATGATTGTATTTTAAACTGATGTGGAACCGACACACAGACACTATATTTAATAAATTACCAAGGGTCACACAATTACAACGAAAACTTATATAATGTACGAGTGAAAACATGATGCTTACCTTCTATTAAGCATTTTTTTGTAGCCGCATAATATACTGCAAACTGCTTTGCAGCAATTCTTCTGGGGCACAAGGCTTTTCTGTGTGCCAAAAGGAGGCAGTCAAATGTATAGCAGGCGTTTAAAAGAATAAAGATTCTGTGGCCTACATATCCAGATACTGTGTGTCACAGCATTCCCATCATTATTTGTAGCTAGTTACCTACTCTGCACAAGAGATAACCAAGGGAGGTACAGGTCGAGGTAGTCTTTCCAGACACCACTTCAGTAAACACCACCAGAAGTGTTACGCTAAACTGGCTACAGAATTATAGAGGAATATACTGATTGTACAAAAGAAGAGTTTAAATTTTAAGTTTTTCTGTTTGTATTCCTGTGTGTATATCGGTATGTTTTAATTATCATTTTGTGTTTTATTGCAATCCGTATTATTATTTATTATTACCGTATACGAAATATCAGTAGAGTGTAAAATCTTCGAAGTTGGTAAAATAGGTTTAAAAGAACTGAAAGGGAGTGCAGAAGGAAGAGCGGGTGAGTAGTGCGATAGGGCTGGCACACTGGTGATACCTGTGCGCCCTGTGTGCGTGGGTGAGTGTGTGTGTGTGAGCGTGTGCGTGTGTGTATTCTTTTACATACACATACACACTTTTTTCTACTTCCCCTTTCCATCGATCAGCTGAAATAAACTGCCTGACAAAGAAAGTGAAGCACCCAGAAAATAATGTCGGATGTGACTGTAACTTCGTACACACACACACATCATCGGCGCGTTTTTAAATCACCAGAGTTGCAGTTGTCTGTGACCGGCAGAACGGCGACCAGTGTGCATTATTCTTGTTCATATACAGTGTTGTTATCAGGCATGGTAGACTGTATAAGAGGCGTGAACAGCGTCAGGTTTTGAGTGGTCACTTGTGCACCCACAGAAGCCACGTAGTCGTGTGAGACAGTCTTATCAGAATCTCACAGAGTCTGGAAGGGGCCACACTGTTGGACTCCATTTGGCCCACTGGTCGAATCGTGCAATACACGGATTTGTGACACATTACAATATAACAGTGGCCCATTGTTGTGCTACAAGGGAACACGGAGCTAGGTGTACCCGTCATCAAGATTCTGGCCGGCCGCGTCTAATCACCGTAAGGGAGGATCACTATACCACTATACCACTATACTCTGCACCAGTCTCATCGTAGCCCCTTCACTTTTGCTCCTGCCGTCTGAGAACAAGTAGTAGACTTTGCAGCATTCTGAGTCATACCGCACCATTGCTCAAAGCCTAGCAGTGGCTGGCCTCATGAACAGGCTGCCGTTAACATCGCTACAGAAATGGCTGCGTCTGAACTGGTTCTGTGAGTGGGAAATATGCACTGCTAATGGATGGCATCGCACTGCGTTCAGCGAGGAATGGCATTTAGGTACCTACGCTGATAACTGTCGTCGAGCAAAGCCGCTATCTAGGGAGAGGTGCCATTCTTCCAATGGTGCAGAGGGTCGCAACGGTCTTTACTCCTTGCATGACTGTGTGGGAAGCATGCAAGATTGACTGCAGCTCACTGCTGGTGATGATTGAGGGAACTCTGAGGGCACAACGGTACGTCACGGACATGCTGCATCCTCATGTTTTACCTCTCCATGCGGCACGATCCTGGCGTCATTTTTCAGCAGGACAATGCCCGCCCACGCCTGGCACGTGTCTCCATGAGCTGTCTGCGAGATGCTGAGCTCCTCTCTTTCTCAGCAAGATCTCCACATCTATCTGATATGCGAGAGATCAGCTCGAAGATGAAATCCGTCCCAATGCCAGTGTCCAGTATATAAAGGTCCAGACACGGCCGCTGTGGGCCGGCTTCGCTCAGGAGAGGATACAACGACTTTATGAGACCCTCCCCAATGCAATCAGAGGACGTGAGCAGTCCGGATGGGGTGCAACGTTACGCTCGTAATTGTGCACATACTGCCAAGTTTTCTGTAAGTTTTACTGGCATTGTAATCACCGAAATAACGCCACACACACACGCTGTCCACCCGTGAAGTTCCATTTCATTCATCCTCTTGTTCTGGGTGGTTCATCTTTTTGGACAGACATTTCATATCTATGGAAAATTGTGAGGTAGTGAAAATTTATCCTTCTGTTGGTGATTTTTTTGTTGTTGTTGTTGTTGAGTATGTTACGTTTTCCTTTATGGCTTTATATTAAGCTCACGCAACCCCTAAATATTTACACTGATTACCAAACAGTTTGTCGATATAATTCAGACATACAAATAATCGCTTCATGTGCATATGTGAGGGCTGCTGCGAATGTATATAGAATGGTGTTTACCTTCCCGTTTCGAAACCCCGCCCCCCCCCCCCTTACCCCCACACCCAGCCATCCCACTTCAGCCAGAGCAAGATTTGTGTTAGCTGCAGTTACCAGCCACTAATTTCCTTTATTTGCTCATTACTTGGCGATGAAACATTGCACAGTTTGTTGTGCTGTATTACGTGTTCACAGTATGATCGATAACTACAAGCATAAGCATATAAATATTGCTCGCGATTAGGACAATTCGCTACTGAGTTTGAGTACATATTCTTCAGTCATCCTCATTATCAGAATAAAAAGTAATTAATGATATGACCTATGGAACGAGACTCTTTTGGCCGTCCGAGTTAAATAGTCTGTTTATACAAGTGAGCGAATTCGCTGTTCTAATAAAACATTCCGGATCGCCGGCCGCTGTGGCCGAGCGGTTCTAGGCGCTTCAGTGTGGAACCGCACTGCTGCTGCGATCGCAGGTTTGAATCCTGCCTCGGGCTTGGATGTGTCTGATGTCCTTAGGTTAGTTAGGTTTAAGTAGTTCTAAGTCTAGGGGACTGATGACGTCAGATGTTAAGTCCCAAAGTGCTTAGAGGAATTTGAACCATTTCAACATTCCGGATCGTTTCCAAGTGAGGTAAAACTATCACATTCTTTTCCTTCACAATCTACGTTTAGTTCACCTAAATCAGCATAATCTTAGCTATCTTATACTATGCAGTTGGAAAAAATTTGTTTCACTGGTTACAGAATATTTTCTCAACACATATGCTTTTGAAGCGGAATGGTTCAATGGTACAGTCCATTCCTTCCAGGTTGTCTTTTATTATTCATCTGACGAATTCCACTGCATGCTTTGCCTTTCTTGTTTGCAGATGGCACATAGTGATGCACGGAAAATGGAGAGACAAAACTGGTCCACGAAAAACATTGAACTACCTGTTGAGTCGGTAACCTGGAGAACGATGACCCACGAAAATTCATCGAACAATTGTCATGAGTTTGACTACTTTAAAACGATACATAGAAAAGAAAAAGCACAAACCCCTTTGAGCAACTGACAATACCTGCCGAAAATATCACTGTTGTTGTTGTTGTGGTCTTCAGTCCTGAGACTGGTTTGATGCAGCTCTCCATGCCACTCTATCCTGTGCAAACTTCTTCATCTCCCAGTACCTACTGCAACCTACATCCTACTGAATCTGCTTAATATATTCGTCTCTTGGTCTCCCTTACAATTTTTACCCTCCACGCTTCCCTCCAGAACTAAATTGGCGATCCCATGATGGACCAGAACGTGTCCTATCAACCGATCCCTTCTTCCAGTCAAGTTGTGCCACAAACTCCTCTTCTCCCCAGTTCTATTCAGTATCTCCTCATTAGTTACGTAACCCACCTAACTAATCTTCAGCATTATTCTGTAGCACCAAATTTCGCTAGCTTCTATTCTCTTCTAGTGTAAACTGCTTATCGTCCATGTTTCACTTCCATATCTGGATACACACCATACAAATACTATCAGAAACGACTTCCAGATACTTAAATCTATACTAGATGTTAACAAATTTCTCCTCTTCAGTAACGCTTTCCTTGCCATTGCCAGTCTACATTTTATATCCTCTCTACTTCGACCATGATCAGTTACTTTGCTCCCGAAATAGCAAAACTCATCTACTACTTTAAGTGCCTCATTTCCTAATCTAATTCCCTCAGCATTACCTGATTTAATTTGACTACATTCCACTATCTCCGTTTTACTTATAGTGATGTTCATCTTATATCCTGCTTTCAAGACACTATCCATTCTGTTCAACTGCTCTTCCAAGTACTTTGCTGTCTCGTACAGAATTATAACGTCATCCGCAAACCTCAAAGTTTTTATTTCTTCTCCTATTCCAAATTTTTCTTTTGTTTCCTTTACTGCTTACTCAGTTTACAGATTGAATAGCATCGGGGAGAGACTAAAACCCTGTCCCACTCCCTTCCCAACCACTGCTTCCCTTTCATACCTCTCGACTCTAACAAGGAGCGAAAGGCTGTTTATATTTTGTAGAGAAACTAGATGGCAGTTATATTTTATCCCTACCACTTTCAGAATTTGAAAGAGAGTATTTCAGTCAACATTTTGAAAACCTTTCTGTAAGTCTACAACCAGTAGGAACGTAGGTTTGTCTTTCCTTAATCTAAGATAAGTCGTAGGGTCAGTATTGCCTCATGTGTTCCAACATTTGTACGGAATCCAAACTGATCTTCCCCTAGGTCGGCTTCTACCAGTTTTTCCATTCGTCTGTAAAGAATTCGTGTTAGTATTTTGCAGCCGTGGCTTATTAAAATGATAGTTCGGTAATTTTCACACCTGTAAACACCTGATTTCTTTGGGATTGGAATTATTATATTCTTCTTTAAGTATGAAGGCATCTCGCCTGTTTCACACATCTTGCTCACCAGATGGAAGAGTTTTGCCATGGCTGGCTCTCCCAAGGCTATCAGTAGTTCTAATGGAATGTTGTCTACTCCCGGGGCCTTGTTTCGATGCTCTGTCAAATTCTTCACCCAGTGTCATATCTCCTATTTCATTTTCATCTACGTCCTCTTCTATTTCCATAGTATTGTCCTCAAGAACATCGCCCTTCTATAGACCCCCTATATACTCCTTCCACCTTTCTGCTTTCCCTTTTTGGCTTAGAACTGGTTTTCCATGAGAGCTCTTGATATTCATACAGGTGGTTCTCTTTTCTCCAAAGGTATCTTTTTATTTTCGTGTAAGCAGTATCTATGTTACCCCTAGCGATATGTGCTTCTACATCCTTACATTTGTCCTCTAGCCATTTTGCACTTCCTGTGGATCTCAATTTTGAGACGTTTGTATTCCTTTTTGCCTGCTTCGTTTACTGCATTTTTATATTTTCTCCTTTGATCAATTAAATTCAATATTTCTTCTGTTACCCAAGGATTTCTACTAGCCAATTGGATGTGCATTATTAGTCACTACCTCGGAATCAAATAAATCTGACGTGTTTTGTGTATATTGGACACCTTCGTTAGAAACAATAATCTGTTCGCTACGTAAATTTTGCAAGTCAGGTGTGTCAAACTGGGCAGCGTTCATTGTAATGGAACGTGCCGCGTCATCAATTGTCGTTAAATTAACAGAGGACACAATTGAATTTGTGTGCTCATCGTTAGAATTAAAATCATTACTAGTGGTCGTTAGGCACTGATTATCTGTAATCGGGGGATTATCACTATTACACTGAGTGTCGCAAATATTATCGATCAAACTATTCGAGTCGGCTATTTCACTCATTGCACATCGCGATGTACTGTTAACAGTTTTTCGCGGCATTTTTCACAGATCAAAATAAGCACAAAAATGAAACAAAGACGAAGCAAAAATGGAACAAACACAATTACAGCAAAGAGCAATAAATTGCCGATGATCTGTGAAAGAAAAAGTGACAAATTAGTAAATGCGTTGCGCCAGATGCAAACTACATTTAAGTAAATAAGAGCAGATATATGACTACTTCTCAGAGATTCACAAAGAAATACGATCCTGGCCGGTTGTTGCCAAGTGTAACCTCCCCACACGATATAATAAATATTATTTTTGGTTAATGATTCTAATTTTAGTGTAACCTCACAACAAAACTGGTTCCCATTTAATGTACCCACAAAATTCTTTTCTCATTTAATGTAAGCTCGAAACAGAAAAATTCCTAAACCTCGTAATAAAAACTAAATTCAGTTACCCTGTAAAATTTGGACGACAGCAGTGCTGCGTCATGGCCCTGTAAGATCATTCTGAATAAAAACAAAAATTCTCACCTCGATAAAGTCGGCAACTATCTGCTCTTACAATAGCTCGTTTCCGGCACAGCTCTGTGCATTGCTGGCCCATACATTTGTTATTTATGAAAGGAAGCAAATTATTTTTCTTTTGCAACAATCGGAATGATCATGCATTAAAAAAAATTAAATTCTTTAAATTGAAATGAATGCTTGTTATTATTAGGACATTTTTAAAAGATATACATGGGAGTTTACATAGTATTACTAGATATGCGCGAGGCTGCTTTTTTACCTTATACAATAATACTCAGGCTCCGGCATCGGTGCATCGCGACCGGCCCAGCCAACATGATACACCAGACCAGACCAGAGCAGTCACACACACTGGCAGCAACTTACTGCTACTGCTACACAGTTCGTACGGTCAACACTGCTCTCTGGTCTGAGATTCTCTTATACCTTGCATATCGCAGGCAGCGCATGAGCAATACATCGAAATTACATCTGCTCGGACCTCTTACATAAAATTACATCTGTATTACATCTGCTCGGACCTCTTACAACCTGGCATTAACAGCCTCGTTGTGCGTCACAGACAGTACTGTCAGTCGCCTCCCTAGATGGGGCTCGTACCGGAAGAGAGCGCTAGAAACCGGCATTACTCGCTGCATCCATCCGCCACTTGATTCACAGAATGACACTCACACGCCGAGCACGTGACTCAGGCGACCGCACGCTCAGTCCCCTGAAAGTCGCCAAGGGTGCCGAACAGCTCTTGTCGGGCAGTTTACGCCGAGTGTAGAACTTCTGACAACGTGTTTTTCATCCATTAAGTGACTGAATTTAAATTCTCTAAACTGCAATGCATACTTAACCTCGATTAGATTGGATTAGTTAGTAACCGTCTACTGTGTTTGCTTAAATTAGGTGCGGAACCTCACATCAGTGGTACTCCCTCTGTGCAAGCCGATGTTGAGTATGTACCTCACTGCAATAAATGACTTATTGTTTCTCATTTGTTACTTAGTGATTTTGTTTTAGAGATATTGCTCTATGAAGAGTTCGTAGCTAGCGTGCAAGCAGGCTACTTGTGTTTATGTGCGGATATTCGTGTCAGCGCTTCCTGCTATCTGTATGCTGAGCACCTACCTTTAGTGAACATAGCACTTCCTTAGGTGAATCCTGAGACTTCTGCTGATCTTACTTAGATACAGCGCAGGTAAAATCATTGCATTTAATTTAAGGCATCTGATGCACGAAATTTAGACCGTTGTTGTTGTTTACACTATACCCTATTTTAATTTAAGCGGTTATTTCACTTGTTCGGAAAGCTGTTCACCTAAATTTCCGAAATCGTTGAGCTGTTAACTTTCACGTCCTTTATATTCTAAAGACTTCTTTTAGTGGACGATAACCCTCATTTAATGCATTAGCCTATGTTCTTTGAAAGTGCAGCGTTTTGAGTTTGTGGTTTCTGAAGAATTCCAGATGTGCAGTCTGATTTTGGGAACTGCTCCTAGCACAATTGATATAATATTATTATGTTCTGTGCCAGGTCTCCTCTGGGATTAATTTTTTACTTTATTCGATTTCGTGACTAATAGCTACGTTATGGTGTTTAACTTCTTACTGAAGCAGTTTATAGTCTTGTTGTCCTCGTGCTTTTGGATTCTTCTTTGCATTTTTTTTTACTACATTTATTTCTGCCGGCCGCCATTTGAACCATTTATTTCTGATCTCCTGTTGTTGATTTGTAGGCATCACTATCATATTCAACCTGAATTATAATTTCCTTTAAATCACTGTTGCGCAGTGTGCGGTGCGAATGATGACTGAGTCGCTTTGGAAGAGACTTCTTGTCTGTCGCGAATGAAATACCTGTTAAGATACAAATTCCTTGAAGAATTTTTGCACAGCCGACAGAGTATAGATTTTGAAGTTCCATCAGGCTTTCTACAGTAATATTAGCTTCCAGATTGCTTTCATTTTATTTCCCTACAATAATTTGACAAAAGTTGTTAAAATATTTACAAGACAACAATTTAGCATGCTTTAAATCATTTTACACATTTCGTGAGTATATCCTTACTGGCCTACGATTCCAAAATTTCTACTCTCATCCGCAAAATTCGAATTGTACGAGCACTGTTTGTTTTATTGTTTTCTTATTTGTCATTTCAACTACACAGATGATTCCAAATATTATCGCCACCTGATCAATAGCTTGATTGTACGTCTTTGGGACGAAATACATCACTAATTCTGCGTATAAGGGATCCGACAATTTGTTGGTAGGCGTTACATGTGCACACACTTGCCATGTAATTCTGGTCAATGACAGGCCGCTGATTTGAGTATGTGGTGATGGTGCCCGATAGCGACCCAAATGGATTCCAGAGGATTTATGTCAGGCAAGTTTGGTAGCCGAGACGTCAACCTAAGTTCACGACAAAGCACCTCAGACCACTGTAGCACGGTTCTGACTCCGAGACATGGACAATTACGCTGCTGAAAGATGACATCGCCGTTAAGGAAGACATCAAGCATGAAGAGATGCAGGAGGTTCGCAGCTGTCAGCGTCTCTTCGATTACTACCACAGGTCCCATGCAAGCGCAGGAGAGTGTCTCCCTTAGCGCACTACGCTCTCTCCAGCCTGTGTCCGTGGCGCGCTGCACGTTTCGAGACGCCGATGACATCGCCGTCGACCTAGTGTAGCAGAAACGTAATTCACCCGAAGAGCCGACACGCTTCCATTGATCGATGGTCGAATCCCAACAGACTCGTGCCCTCTGCAGTCATAATTGATGTTAGTCGGTCAACATCTGAACGTGTAGTAGTGGTCCGCTGAGGAGCTCCATGTTCGACGATTTACGATGAACGGTGTGCTCCGAAACACTTGTGCTTGCAACAGCATTGTGCTCATTCGGCAGAGATGCCACAGATCACCATTTGTCCTACTTTACAGAGGAGACAAGCCTTCCAACCCCACGTTCTGTGAAGAGTCGTGGACGTCCAACCATCTAGCGCCTAGTGGTAGTTTCACTTCCTTCTACTCAATTCTGCAAGTGGCTGGTTCAAATGGCTCTGAGCACTATGCGACTTAACTTCTGAGGTCATCAGTCCCCTAGAGCTTAGAACTAATTAAACCTAACTAACCTAAGGACATCACACACATCCATGCCCGAGGCAGGATTCGAACCTGCGACCGTAGCGGTCGCTCGGTTCCAGACTGTAGCGCCTAGAACCGCACGGCCACTCCGGCCGGCTTTCTGTAGATGCTAACGACAGTAGCACGTGAACGTTGGAGAAGCTAGGCCGTTTTCGAGATACTCGTCCACATGCTCTGCCTAATAATAACCTGCCGTGTGCCAAAGTCCCTTATCTCAATGGATTTCCTCATTTGCAGCTCATATCTTTGCTAGGGCGATCTTCCGTCCGTGTCTGCTCCGCTTACATTCTTTTGCTACGGCGTCACGTGCCCTCAGCACCGCCAGCAGGCATCCAACGTCGCAGTGGCCAGTGGTGATAATGTTTTGGCTCATCACTGTATTTCATACCTGCATATCAGTGACAAGCGGGATAATCCTCATTAAATTTAATTTGTAGACACTATTTCTTACCTTTTTAAATTTAGTTCTCTCATTGCCTGGCCTGGCACGATTTACAAAGGAAACCATTTTGTCGCAAGAAATAGCAGAATTCTATTTTAAGAAAAGTTTATTTTTATAGACGCAGTTGCATGACTAATGCTTGATAGCAGTCATGTCCATCTTGGGAATATCACGCAATATTGCCGTTGCTAGAGCTGCTGGCAGGTGTGAATATTGCCAAACTATCAGCTTCAAAAGTAATTCTTGGAAAATACAGACACGAATTATTTACCGAAGTATGGAGAGATTGGTAGGAGCCGATATCAGGGAAGACCAGTTTGGCTGTTGGAACACGAAGAGTTGTGTTGGAAGATAACTTAAAGAATGGCAATCTGACGTTCACAGCATTTGTAGATTTAGCGGAAGCCTTTCACGCTGTGGATTTGACTATCTTCTTTGAAATTCTGAAAGTTGCAAGATTAAGTACAACTTGGAACTTAGCAGGCTTGGTGTGTTTTAAATAAAAAAATTCACCTAACTACCAGTATTGATGGATGAATGCTTGTTAGAAGAGAGATTGAAACTGAAGGGTTTACATTTTCTGTTTGCTCGGAGTCAGTGGCTGCGTGCCTTGATACTCATTTACTGGTGTGTGCAGCATGTAAAAAGAGTTCCTGCAAACTATATCTTCTGTGAGCGCCTTAAACACGAACACTGGAGCATTTAGAGTTACCGTTGCACCCAAGGGTAGCTCTCACGTGTAGTAACAACCCAGTTTGGAGTTTTATAAAATGGATGGTTAGCAACTAAAAAAATGTAGCCCACACTATAATGAAAAAGAATCTATTTACTGTTGAAGCGCGTAGTCCCCTTTTGATTAGCAGTAGATGAATAGTGGCACTGAGCACTATGGGACTTAACATCTGTGGTCATCAGTCCCCTAGAACTTAGAACTACTTAAACCTAACTAACCTAAGGACATCACACACAGCCATGCCCGAGGCAGGATTCGAACCTGCGACCGTAGCGGTCACGCGCTTCCAGACTGAAGCGCCTAGCACCGCACGGCCATACCGGCCGGCAGCACATGAATACAAAGGGTTTCTAACAACAGTCGTATCTGACACTTCGAAATCTGCAAGAGCACAAAAGAAATTGATCTCCATGCATGTACTCCCTTATGTACCTTCACGAAATGTCCGACAATCACGCTTTCCTTTCGAAGATCTTCTTTTTCTTGTGCATGTTTCCCGCATCAGCGCAGGGTCGACATGGTAATGAATGGATTTGGCATGGGCAATTGAAGGGGGTGGCGGGATACCCTTCCTGTTACCACCCTGTTACCCCTTAGCTTAGAATATGTGTACCCCAAATATTTGCGTGTACTATCATTTATGTGAAAGTGAACGGAAGTTTTCTGGATGTTTGCGGAGCGTTTATCTCAGGAGTGACTTGGTAACAGCTCGATATTCACCTAGCGTGCTGTGGAATACCGCCTAAAACCCGCATCGATACTCGCCGGCACAGAGACTCTTTTCGTTAGTTCACAAAGCTGATTCGAACAGTGGCTGCCGAACTTATCCGTCCCGGAGCGGCGCTATCCGGGAAGATACTTATGTTTCTACGATAGTAAGCAAAATACTTGCTAGGTAATACCTGTAAGCACGTTAGCTGGATTATGATCGAAAGGAATCTCCAACACGAGTCTCGTTTCTAAAGAGTACCTGCAATTAAGAATCTGATAAATAAGAGCTGCCACGTACGTCTTTAGATCGTACTTGCGAAACGGAACATGAAGTTAAGCTTCAAAATCATACGCTTGCTGACCTGTACATTCTAAACATATCAATGTATCGGGAGTTAAGACGTTATCACACGAGCAGTAAGCCACCAGAGTGATCTAAAACAAAGCAAACATGAAATATACAGCAAATGTGACGCCAAGCGCCAGAATACCTCACCTGTATTGGTGTAGCAGCATGATGATGTGGCAACGCGGAATTACTGTCGCTATAATAACTTCACGGGCAAAAATTACTGCCTGACCGACACGTAACTTCACAAATCTGCGAGAAACTAAAACCTGCTACTACTCAGATATTGTCTCGAGCACCCAGCGCAGTATGCAAATTCTGTAAGCTCTTGTTCATGTACTTTTTAGAACCGAGACTTAACACTTTTACTGGAGTGTTAATGGACTCCTCATTACGGGATGAAAGTCAGACACCGAGTTGCAGCAGACAGCAAGCCGCGACTTCAGTTTTCGCTCTCGTCCACTGTAAGTGCACTTCCACGATGTAATACACGGATCTTAAAGTTGTAGACTAATGAATTAACGTTTGCTGCTAAAGTGGAATTTGTTTAGTCACGTGTAATTTTCTACTTTCTTCTTTAGTTTGAGATTAACGCAGTTGTATGTATGTAACCTAAAGGACTAACAAACTGATAGAACTATTTTATGACGGCAGCGATATTTCGAAATACTGATCAGCAAATCTCCTCTGGTTACTCCCTTACGACAGAATCGTCCCGTGCGTTTGCCACGTCACGAAACGTCTATATAAGCCAAGCATCACCTGAAACATTTGATAAAGAAACTGTTATCTCGTGCACCCCATACTCTAACCATTCCCAGCCATGTGCATTAGGAATAGCATTGCCATCCCGTAGCGGCTCACCAGTTTCTCGACATAACATTTCGTGTACGCAAGTATTACGTTGGTTCCCGTGTACTTTGCCATTAACAATACAGAAGTTTAATAAATAAATGCAACAAATAAGTAGGTTCATCGTTCGCCTTATGAGTGGTGTCTTTCTTTTACGTTAAATTAAGTTCAAGTATTTTGGTATGTTAGGACGAGGAGCGCCCAGTAAGTAAAGCAACACTTTTTTTCCTGAAAGTAGTTGGTTTTGTTCTGGATTCCAATACATCATGTTATTCCCCACTCTTTTGGCTACAAAACCCTATTTTTCAGCAGTTCAATGTGACGGCATCAGACCACCTTTGTGGGAGGGTTTGTATGCCCGCAAGGTAGGAGACTCGTCGACGTCAGAGCCAACGCCTTGCTGCAACAATAGCTTGCCCATCACGAACATGCTGTTTCCCGCGGAGTGCACCGTCGATTGGGCCGAACAGATAGAAGTCGGAGGATGCGAGACCCCGGCTGTACGGTGGATTTGGAACCCCGAATGGTAGACGAGTGTGTCATCACAACCAACAAAGGTGTCCAGTTATCCAGCGAGGTGTCTGATTGTGAGCCGTCGATCACCTCGAATGAGAGTGGCCGCACGTTTCGACATTGCAGAAGTCACAGCGTGTGCCGCCAGCCGGCACGCATGATATCGGACAAGTTGGCGCGACCTCATTGCGATGACGAGGGACCCTTCGCACAGCGACTCACCGTGCTTTTGTTCAATGCCACATTTCCATAGACATTCTGCAAGCACCTACGAATATCTGCGTTGCTCTGGTTTTCCGTTAAACGAAACTGCTTGGAACGAACCTCTGATCCACATGCCATTTTGAAGGCCACGTACAATGCCGCCAGTTGTGGGAACTACATGAAGCTATAGGGGCTGAAGTAGGAATATTCCACGATGTCCCACAACGAACTGCGCATTTTTTAACCGAAACTGGCAGAGAAAAAACGTGTTGCATTACTTATTAGACGCCCCTCGTATTAACAACAGTTTAGTCGAATCAAGAGTATTATGTACACCACTGAAGGAAAAGCCGAAAAGAGACAGAGAGACCTTGTATAATACAAGAACATAGTTACTACGCTATAAAGCTACCAAAAGGTCGTCTACAATTTGTAGAGAAAGCAGACTGCGGTTATCAGAGTCGCAAACCATGAAAGGGAGGCTATAGCTGAGAAGATAGTGAGACACGGTTCTAGCCTATTGCCGATATTTTCCATTTTTAACTTGCGCTCTCTATGAGGGACACTAATGAGAAGATTGGAAAGGAAATTAAATTTCGTGTAGAAGAAACAAAAATTATAGGCTTTGCCAACGATATTGTAATTCTGTCACAGCCAGCTAAGGAGTAGCAATGCCAGTTAAAAGGAGTGGGTGGTGTCTTGAAAAGTGGTTACAAAATGATCATCAAGTAAAATGATCCACAGATAATAGAATGTAACCGAATTAAATTAGGAGATGCTGAAGAAATTTCATTAGAAAGTGACACATGAAAGGTAGGCAACGAATTTCGTTGTTAAATCGAGGTAGAAAAGATAAAAAATTACAGACTGGAAATAGCAGGAAAGCAGTTTCCGGAAACAGAAACTTCGAATGCATTTTTAAATGTTACGATTTCTTTTGTGAAGGCGTTTCTCTACAGCATAGAAACGGGAACTGTAAACAATCAAGACAAGAACAGAAAGTTTTGAAATGTGGTGCTGCATAGTACTGCAGGTTAGATAGGCAGACATCATATTTGATAACGAGGTACTAAGTCGTATTAGGGGAGAAAAAGAAATTTATGACAGAACCTGAGTAGAAGAAGAGAGAGGCTGATGTGGTACATTATAGGGTATTAAGGGATCTGCAGTTTAGTAATGGAGGAGAGTGAGGGAGGTAAAAATTGTAGAGAGAGAGACCAAGGGTGACAACAGCAAGCAGATCCAGATGAATGTTAGTTTCAGTAGTTGTGCAGAAATGAAAAGGCTTGCATAGAACGGAGTACTACGCGCCGTCTGGCTGAAGGCCACAACGCCTGCAGTATTACTGTTACCATCCCATACGAGGGAACGCTGCAAAGTAATGACTGTGAATTTTTTATGTGGAAACCTTTAAGGCTTTTTTAAAATAAACAAACGTTATTAACTGTCTACAGCTTTATTCTTCATGTCTGCACATTTTCTCAACACAGTCACTCTGGCGACGAACACGGGTCGCCCAACGAGATTATGTTGATACCGTCATTGTAGAACGTTCTACTTTGTTACCAGAGCACATCCTCGCCTCTGCTTGCACCGTTTCATCACTATCAAAGTGAAGTCCTCGGAAGTGTTCCTTCAATTTTGGTACGAGATTAAAATCGGTTGGCGCCAAATCGGGGCTACATGGAGGAGGACCGATGGCAGTGAACCCAACACGTCGGATTGTGGCAGATGTCGCAACGCTACTGTGTGGTCTCGCACTATCGCGCAGAAGGATAGGGTCATCCATGTACGGACGAACTCCTTGAGTTCGTGAAACTCGATTACAGCACGCTGTTTGTCACGCATCGACATAGTTGCGTTACAGGGCGCCATGTTGCACGTTACAGTTCGCAGCCATTTAGCGACGGAAAGCTGCAAATATGAAGACATGAAGAATAAAGACGTAGAATGTTAATAACGTTTATTTTACTTAAAAAGCTATCAAAGTTTACACGTAAAACATTTAGAAGATTTACTTGCCAGAACGCCCTCGTAGACCACTAAAGAATCGGAGGAAATGCACTGAAGATCCAAAGAAATTGACACAATTGCCTAATATCGTGTAGGGTTCCCGTGAGCTCGCAGAAGTGACGCAGCACGACGTGACATGGATTCGACTAATGTCTGAAGTAGTGCTGGAAGGAACTAACACCATGAATCCTGCAGGGCTGTCCATAAATACGTTAGAGTACGAGGGGATGGAGATCTCTTCTGAACAGCACGTTGCAAGGCATCGAAGATGTGTTAAATAATGTTCATGACTGGGGACTTTGGTGACCCGTGGAAGTGTTTTAGCTCAGAAGAGTGCTCCTGGAGCCACTGTGTAGCAATTCTGGTCGTTTGGGTGCAGTATTGTCCTGCTGGAATTTTTCAAGTCCGTCCGAATGCACAGTGGATATGAATGAATGAAGATGATCAAAGAGGATGCTTACGTACGTGTGATGTGTCAGAGTCCCATTTCGACTTATCAGGTGTCCTATATCGCTCTAAATGCACACGCCCCACACTATTACAGAGCCTCCATCAGCTTGAACAGTCCCCTGTTGCTATGCAGGGTAAACGGCTTCAGGAGGTTGTCTCTTTACTCGTATACATCCAACCTAACTAACCTAAGGACAGCACACAACACCCAGCCATCACGAGGCAGAGAAAATCCCTGACCCCGCCGGGAATCGAACCCGGGAACTATACAGTTTGAAACGAGACTCGTCCGACCAGGCAACATGTTTCCAGTCATCAACAGTCCAATGTCGGTGGAGACCGGACACAGGCGAGGCGTAAAGCTTTGTGTCGTGCAGTCACCAAGGGTACACGAGTGGGCCTTCGGCTGCGAAAGCTCATATCGATGATGTTTCGTTGAATGGTTCGCACGATGACACTTGTTGATGGCCCAGCACTGAAATCTGCGGCAATTTACAGAAGGGTTGAGTTTCTTTCTATTCTCTTCAACCGTCGTTCGTCTACTCTACCAGGATCTTTTCTGGCTGCAGCGATGTCGGAGATTTGATGTTTCACCGGATTCCTGATACTCACAGTACACTCGTGAAATGATCTTGCCTGAAAATCCCCATTTCAGCGCTACCCCGGAGATTGTATGTCCCATCTCTCGTGCGCCGACTGTAAGCTCACGTTCAAACCCGCTTAAATCTTGATAACCCGCCATTGCAGCAGCAGTAACCGATCTAATAGCTGCACCAGACACTTGTTGTCTTAAATAGGCGAACCGACCACCGCACTATTCTGTCTGTTTCCATATCTATCTATTTCAATACGCATGCCTGTACCAGTTTCTTTGGCGCTTTTGTGTAATTATGCAATTTCGCTTGCTGTGTTGTTTGTTGTTGTTGTTGTGGTCTTCAATCCTGAGACTGGTTTGATGCAGCTCTCCATGCTACTCTATCCTGTACCAGCCTCTTCATCTCCCAGTACCTACCGCAACCTACATCCTTCTGAATCTGCTTAGTGTATTGATCTCTTGGTCTTCCTCTACGACTTTTACCCTCCACGCTGCCCTCCAATACTAAATTGGTGATCCCTTCATGCCTCAGAACATGTCCTACCAATCGATCCCTTCTTCTAGTCAAGTTGTGCCACAAATTCCTCTTCTCCCCAATTCTATTCAATACCTCCTCATTAGTTATGTCATCTACCCATCTAATCTTCAGCATTCTTCTGTAGCACCACATTTCAAAAGCTTCTATTCTCTTCTTGTCTAGACTATTTATCGTCCATGTTTCACTACCATACATGGCTGCACTCCATATAAATACTTTCAGAAACAACTTCCTAACCCTCAAATATATACTCGACGTTAACAAATTCCTCTTCTTCAGAAACGCTTTCCTTGCCATTGCCAGTCTACATTTTATATCCTCTCTACTTCGACCATCATCAGTTATTTTGCTCCCCAAATAGCAAAACTCCTTTACTACTTTAAGTGTCTCATTTCCTAATCTAATTCCCTCAGCATCACCCGACTTGATTCGACTACATTCCATTATCCTTTTGTTGATGTTCATCTTATATCCTCCTTTCAAGACACTATCCATTCCGTTCAACTGCTCTTCCAAGTCCTTTGCTGTCTGGGATACAATTACAATGTCATCGGCGAACCTCAAAGTTTTTATTTCATCTCCATGGATTTTAATACGTACTCCGAATTTTTCTTTTGTTTCCTTCACTGCTTGCTCAATATACAGATTGAATAACATCGAAGATAGGCTACAGCCCTGTCTCACCCCCTTCCCAACCACAGCTTCCCTTTCATGCCCTTCGACTCTTATAACTGCCATCTGGTTTCTGTACAAATTGTTAATAGCCTTTCGCTCCCTGTATTTTACCCCTGCCTGCTTCAGAATTTGAAAGAGAGTATTCCAGTCAACGTTGTCAAAAGCTTTCTCTAAGTCTACAAATGCTAGAAAGGTGGGTTTGCTCTTCCTTAATCTAGCTTCTAAGATGAGTCGTAGGGTTAGTATTGCCTCACGTGTTCCAACATTTCTACGGAATCCAAACTAATCATCCCCGAGGTCGGCTTCTACTAGTTTTTCCATTCTTCTGTAAAGAATTCGCGTTAGTATTTTGCAGCTGTGACTTATTAAACTGATAGTTGGGTAATTGTCACATCTGTCAACACCTGCTTTCTTTGGGATTGGAATTATTATATTCTTCTTGAGTCAGAGGGTATTTCGCCTGTTTCATACGTCTTGCTCACCAGATGGTAGAGTTTTGTCAAGACTGACTCTCCCAAGGCCGTCAGTTGTTCCAATGGAATGTTGTCTACTCCGGGGGCCTTGTTTCGACTCAGGTCTTTCAGTACTCTGTCAGACTCTTCACGCAGTATCGTATCTCCCATTTCATCTTCATCTACATCCTGTTCCATTTCCAGAATATTGTCCTCAAGTACATCGCCCTTGTATAGACCTTCTATGTACCCCTTCCACCTTTCTGCTTTCCCTTCTTTGCTTAGAACTGGGTTTCCATCTGAGCTCTTGATGTTCATGCAAGTGGTTCTCTTATCTCCAAATGTCTCTTTAATTTTCCTGTAGGCAGTATCTATCTTACCCCTAGCGAAATAAGCCTCTACATCCTTACATTTGTCCTCTAGCCATCCCTGCTTCGCCATTTTGCACTTCCTGTCGATCTCATTTTTGAGACGTTTGTATTCCTTTTTGCCTGCTTCATTTACTGCATTTTTATATTTTCTCCTTTCATCAATTAAATTCAATATTTCTTCTGTTACCCAAGGATATCTACTAGCCCTCGTCTTTTTACCTACTTGATCCTCTGCTGCCTTCACTACTTCATCCCTCAAAGCTACCCATTCTTCTTCTACTGTATTTCTTTCCCCCATTCCTGTCAATTGTTCCATTATGCTCTCCCTGAAACTCTGTACAACCTCTGGATCTTTCAGTTTATCCAGGTCCCATCTCCTTAAATTCCCACCTTTTTGCAGTTTCTTCAGTTTTAATCTACAGGTCATAACCAATAGATTGTGGTCACAGTCCACATGTGCCCCTGGAAATTTCTTACAATTTAAAACCTGGTTCCTAAATCTCTGTCTTACCATTATATAATCTATCTGAAAACTGTCAGTATCTCCAGGCTTCTTCCATGTATGCAGCCTTCTTTTATGATTCTTGAACCAAGTGTTAGCTATGATTAAGTTGTGGTGTGAGCAAAATTCTACCAGGCGGCTTCCTCTTTCATTTCTTAGCCCCAATCCATATTCACCTACTACGTTTCCTTCTCTCCCTTTTCCTACTACCGAATTCCAGTCACCCATGACTATTAAATTTTCGTCACCCTTCACTATCTGAATAATTTCTGTTATTTCATCATACATTTCTTCAATTTCTTCGTGGTCTGCGGAGCTAGTTGGCATATAAACTTGTACTACTGTAGTAGGCGTGGACTTCGTATCTATCTTGGCCACAATAATGCGTTCACTATGCTGTTTGTAGTAGCTTACCCGCATTCCTATTTTTCTATTCATTATTAAACCTACTCCTGCATTACCCCTATTTGACTTTGTATTTATAACCCTGTATTCGCCTGACCAGAAGTCTTGTTCCTCCTGCCACCGAACTTCACTAATTCCCACTATATCTAACATTACCCTATCCATTTCCCTTTTTAAATTTTCTAACCTTCCTGCCCGATTAAGGGATCTGACAGTCCACGCTCCGATGCGTAGAACGCCAGTTTTCTTTGTCCTGATAACGATTTCGCTTAACAGAAAGAAAATTCAGCCGGGATTGGTTGTTTGGTTGAGGGGACCAAACAGCGAGGTCATCGGTCCCATCAGGTTAGGGAAGGATGGGGAAGGAAATCGGCAGTGTCCTTTCAGAGGAAACATCCCGGCAGTTGCAAGAAGAAATTTAGGGAAATCACGGGAAACCTAAATCAGAATGGTCGGACGCGGATCTGAACCGTTGTCCGCCCGAATGCGAATCCAGTGTGCTAACCACTGCGCCACCTCGCTCGATAATTCCGCCGTAAATGTGGGAACGACTAACTTGTAAGTTTCCACAGACTAGAAAGCTCTGTGAAGGTAACAGCACAGCTAGAGTCGAGGAAACAATGTATCATTCTGTTAACAGTGCACAGTCGTGGATGACGCATTTCCGGACTAATCAGTTCATCGATTATTTCCAGTCTGTACAGACTTCAAAGAACTGGTTAGTAATTAAGTTTGCAGGACAGATACAAGTCGCAATCAATACTAATTGCGACTTGCAGCTGTCCTGCAAACTTAATTTCGACTATCGCTGTTTTCCCCTGCGGGCAACGCCTGCCCTTGCTGAAGTGATTAGTGTCGGATCTGGCGCATTGGCGAGCGTTCGTACGATGCCGCCACTTTCCCCCAGAGCTGAAAGGGAGGACGTGAACAGCGGTTCATCGGAGCGAGGCACCGCTGGAGGGATTTCCGCTTCCTCTTCCCGCCTCCAGCGGCTGGACCGCTCACCTGGAGCGCGGCCCCCTATTGTCGCCTGTCGGCCGTGGCCGGGGTCATTACCAGCAGCGCTGCGGCGAAGAAACGAGGATTCCGGAGAGAAACTGGCGCCAGCGCGCTGCGGAGCGGCATACGGTACAGCGGGAACCGCTGGACCGGAAGTGGCGAAAGTGGCAGCTGGCGACACGTGTTCCGCTACGCCAGTCGGCTGTCGCGAGTCGCCGGCCGTCACGATGTCTGGAGCCCGTTACTCCTCCAGCCGCAGCAGGAGGCGGGGCCAACACTCCGTCTGCCCAGCTACTGGTGTGGCGAACGTTTGGTAGATGAGCCAGCCACGTGACCGAGCGGTGCACTCTTGGAACGTTTTACAGACTTTCACCTCTCCACTTGTTCGTCCTATGCCGATTGTGACCTTTCAACAGGTCTAACACCTTTCAGTTGTAGGGATACCGTTTTATGCGACAACCAGTAACAAAAGAGGGACTGTATAAATATGTTACAACAATCCATATTTTTAATTGCTGGAAGAACGACGAAAATGAGCTAGATCTACATCTACATCCATATTCCGCATGCCACCTGACGGTGTGTGGCGGAGGGTACCTTGAGTACCGCTTTCGGTTCTCCCTTCTATTCCAGTCTCGTATTGTTCGTGGAAAGAAGGATTGTCGGTATGCCTCTGTGTGCGCTCTAATCTCTCTGATTTTATCCTCATGGTCCCTTCGCAAGATGTACGTAGGAGGGAGCAATATACTGCTGGACTCTTCGGTGAAGGTATGTTCTCGAAACTTCAACAAAAGCCCGTACCGAGCTACTGAGCGTCTCTCCTGCAGAGTCTTCCACTGGAGTTTATCTATCATCTCCGTGACGCTTTCGCGATTACTAAATGATACTGTAACGAAGCGCGCTGCTCTCCGTTGGATCTTCTCTATCTCTTCAATCAACCCTATCTGGTACGGATCCCACACTGCTGAGCAGTATTCAAGCAGTGGGCGAACAAGTGTACTGTAACCTACTTTGTTTTCGGATTGCATTTCCTTAGGATTCTTCCAATGAATCTCAGTCTGGCATCTGCTTTAACGACGATCAACTTTATATGATCATTCCATTTTAAATCACTCCTAATGCGTACTCCCAGATAATTTATGGTATTAACTGCTTCCAGTTAGTGACCTGCTATATTGTAGCTAAATGATAAGGGATCTTTCTTTCTGTGTATTCGCAGCACATTACACTTGTCTACTTTGAGATTCAGTTGCCATTCTCTGCACAATGCGTCAATTCGCTGCAGATCGTCCTGCATTTCAGTACAATTTTCCATTGTTACAACCTCTCGATATACCACAGCATCATCCGCAAAAAGCCTCAGTGAACTTCCGATGTCATCCACAAGATCATTTATGCATACTGTGAATAGCAACGGTCCTACGACACTCCCCTGCGACATACGTGAAATAACTCTTACTTCGGAAGACTTCTTTCCATTGAGAATGACATGCTGCGTTCTGTTATCTAGGAACTCTTCAATCCAATCCCACCATTGGTTTGATAGTCCATATGCTCTTACTTTGTTCATTAAACGACTGTGGGGAACTGTATCGAACGCCTTGCGGAAGTCAAGAAACACGGCATCTATCTGGGAACCCGTGTCTATGGACCTCTGAGTCTCGTGGACGAATAGAGCGAGCTGTGTTTCACACGGTCGTCTTTTTCGAAACCCATGCTGATTCCTACAGAGTAGATTTCTAGTCCCCAGAAAAGTCATTATACTCGAACATAATACGTGTTCTAAAATTCTACAACTGATCGACGTTAGAGATATAGGTCTATAGTTCTGCACATCTGTTCGACGTCCCTTCTTGAAAACAGGGATGACCTGTGCCCTTTTCCAATCCTTTGGAACTACATTGCAGTCCTCCTCTGTGAAATAGTTTTGGAAAAAGACATTTAGTATTTTGCCCTTTAGTCTGTCGTCCTTTGTTTCATTGCCATTTTGGTGACAGAGTGTCTGGACATTTCGTTTTGATCCACCTACTGCTTTGACATAAGACCAAAATTTCTTAGGATTTTCTGCCAAGTCAGCACATAGAACTTTACTTTCGAATTCTCTCTCGCATAGCCCTCCTCACACTACATATAAAACAAAAATAGAAAGTAGCTGAACTGCTGCCCCTGTGTGTACATAATGTGTCTTTACCTGCTTTTTGCCCTAGCAAACCGACAAATTAACACGAAAAACAGACTTGTTTAAACTCAGTTTCCACCTTTTAGCACTGAGTATTCGTAATACTTAAATAGTGGTAGGATTACCGATTACAAAATTCTTGAGCAGAGTTTCAAGAAATTGAAACCACCATGAGAATTTTTTTTTTTTTTTTTTTTTTTGGAGAATTCAACCCCTTACCAGAAAAGCAGCGGATGGTAGACGGACTAACTTTTCTTTCATTTATCTACTTAATCAAATATTGAGACAGTCATAATTTTTCAATCTTTGTTCGATTTCTGCGTCTATCACAAGAAATTATGGATATAAAAGAATCGAAAATCGATTAATTCAGAAATCGATGATTTAGAGCGGTTTTAAGTCAGGTTAAACTGGCGTGGAAGAAAGCCGATATAACCTAAAAGGGATTGTTTCAGCAATAACGACCATCCCTAGTATTCTGTAGCTTGTTGCGGAGTAGTACTATATTTACGATTTATGCGGCTTGCTTTCGCAGCTGCACGTATTCGTTTAAAAATTCCTTCACAACAGTGAAAAAGACCGTAATATGCAGTTCCCAATAGATTCAACAGAAATTACACAGTAATTCAACAACTTTCAGGTACAAAACTACGATAATGTGGTTGTTTCTGCCGCAAACAATTCAGGGTAGCGTCTCTGTGGCGTATTTCCGCGCTTTCACTGAACCAATACAAGAGGTGCATATCAGCTAGCTCTTTATAAGTAAACTTATGCATACTGCCCTGCATTACTGCTAGCGTATAACTAACATCTCTGGAGACTCAAACCCAGGGCAACCCGTGCGCTACTGTAAGCAAGCTAGAGAGCGCAAGTGAAGTGGGTATTGTTGTTGGCATCATCTAGTTGCTGGAGTGAATGGAACAATTTTTTTTTTTCAAACAAGACAAATAGTGCATTCTCTCAACATTTGCATTGTTCTAGATAGATTTCCGGCGCAGAGCAGTTACAGAGATACTAAGACAAAAATAGCGACGGGCCACGAACGAATTATCGGAAAGGGAAGGAAATCAGCAGATATGATGTGCATGTCCAGGCGAATAAAATATAAAAATTTCAGAAAAAAATGGATGATTCATTACAGGGAAAGAGCGTCCAAATTTTGTAAGTCAATAATCCTTTGGTCTAGCTCTGGCGCCTATGTAAGCAGTATTTGGCACGGCATTGAAGTCAATAATCCATTGGTCTACCTCTGGTTCTTATGCAAGCAGTTACTTGACACGCCATTGATTGACAGAGTTGGTGCACATCCCCCTGGAGGACATCGTGCCAACTTCTGTCCAAATCGTTAGATCGTCAAACTACCGACACTGTTGGAAGCTCCTGCCGTAATGCTCCAAAAGTTCTCAGTTGGGAAGAGATTCAGAGACCTTGCTGACGAAGGTGGGGATTGGCAAGCACGAAAGCAAGGAGTAGAAACTCTCGCAGTTTGCGGTCGGAGATTATCTTGCTTTCCAGATAATCTGTGAGGTCCCACAGAACTACATTCGTCTCTTTCTGATGTCAGTCCCGATGTTTGATACTTTTTTCTTTGTCTCTATGGTTTGCAGTCTACATCCATCTTGTGTACATCGTGGTCCCAGAATTTTTCTGATAATCTTTCTCTGTATTTTTTTAATTATTTGTAAATCTAGTTTTCGATTCAGTGAGAGTGTTTCACTTGCATATGTGACTTTCGGTTTGATTACTGTGTTATAGTGTCTGAGTTTAGTGCCCCTCCACGGGCAAATTTTGTTATACAGATTTTGAAGAAGTCTGGATGCTTTCTTGATTTTCTACAATCTGTTTTTGTGCTATTTTTCAAGTCTTTTTGGTTCATTAAATTATTTTACTGTTACTGTTATCATTTTCTTAGAGTGTACTCTGTAGCGAGCCACCGACGACAACGGATCCCTCAAACCAAAATACCCAGAAAATATCCCTGAACAATCCCTGAAATCGTGATAGTAAATGTTAGGTTCCGCCTCTGTAGCGTCGTTGGCTGGCGTTTCAGAACACTGGTTCCTAACTGCCCATGTTAATTTGTTGCACACTGTATATGTTGTCCTCTCGAAGTTTGTCTATTTCCCTTAATTGTAGTATATATGTATTTGAAGGATCACGTGGACGACTATGTGAGCTTTTGTCTTGAGCTTATAACTTCAGAAATTTGTAAAATTTTCGCTAATGACTCAAAAAGAAATGCTTTCCTGACTTTCATTAACATGTACCTTTTTTTACTCTTTTTTCTTGATTCTTGGTCCCCAGTGTTTGTAATTAGTGGCTAGGTAAGTTTACAGTATTTAGAAATTACGTTTTTTGTATTACCTCTTTCTTGACTGAAGTAAAGAGAAAGAATAAGTGAAATATTTGTCTTCCTTTGGGTACCTTACTCGAAAGAGTAAGGAGACAGGTAGAGTATTATGGAAAGCAGTAAGCAAGGAAGCTGTATATTTATCAAAATTCGTGCATGTTTTTCTGTTAAAGAGTTGCAATCTCGTGCTTTTGCAAGGGTAAATTCATTCGATCTGTAGCGCAATAGTTGTGCTCACCGATCATCCAGCTACGTAGCTCATTAACGCATCAGCGTCCACTGGTGAAACATCAGGAGGGTAGCGAGTTGCATATATAGGATCTTGCCTGTTTTTGTAGTTCACTTCTTCATTTAGTCTTGTTAGGATGGTTACGATGTATGCATGCTATGTGCGAATGCAGGAGCTGGCCACAGTTCACGAAGGCTGAATGCGCTTTTGGCTGTGGCCAGTCACCTTCAGGTTGTTGCCTCGGGATGTAGCAGTGACGGAGATTCTGGCGTGTTAATTGGGACACATCAGGTGTCGCTTGTTTTGCCCACGGGCTCATCTTATGAGGCTCCTTCTGCTGTGCCCGACGTGGTGGATCCGCGCTCACAGCACTGTGACTGGCGGGAGGTCACGAGTTCACGCCGCTTGAGGTGGAGGGCCACTGTGGAGGCTGGCCGCCTGGCCTCGCCGATACACCCTGGGAGAGGACACGTGGCCGCTCCTCCAGCAGGGTCTGAGCAGGCACATGGAGGGAGGTGTTCACCAGTTATCAGGAGCTGAAGCGTTAGGGTCGCCGTGGAACCTCTTTGACAGATAGCGTACAGGGCTGGAAAGAAAGCCAGTGTTCGCTCGGTGTGTGTGCCAGAGGGTCTCATCCGAGATGTGGAGGCGGCCTTACATGTGACTGTGGAGCAGGCAGGGTGAAGTCGTCTGAATCATGTCGTGGTTCAGGGCGGCACCAACGACGCCTCTCGCATGGGTTCTGAGACGATTCTAACTTTGTACAGGCGGCTGGCGGAGGTGGTTAAGCGTGCTGGTCTCGCGCACAGGGTGCAGGCAGAGCTCACAATTTGCAGCATCGTTCTCAGAGTTGATTGGGGTGCTTTGGTTTGGAGCCGAGTGGGGGGTCTCAACCAAAAGCTTCGTCGACTCTGTGTCCATCTTGGCTCCAGATTTCTAGACCTGCGTTGTCGTGTGCGGATTTGTAGGACTCACCTTGATAGGTCGGGGATGCACTAGACAAAGGAAGGAGCTAGTCGGGTAGCGGAGTACTTGTTGCGTGCACGTGAAAATTTTTTATGCTAAGCAATAGTTTGAGGTGCTCTGATCAACACTTGCCAGTCCATATGCAGCAAGGGAAGCCAGATGGCGTTCAGAGTAAAGACACTTCGGCACTCATAATTTTTTCAGCAAACTGTCAAAGAGGTTCTGTAAAGTTCGGAAGGTAGGAGACGAGGCACTGGCAGAAGTAAAGCTGTGTGGACGGGGCGTGAGTCGTGCTTGGGTAGCTCAGTTGGTAGAGCACTTGCCCGTGAAAGGCAAAGGTCCCGAGTTCGAGTCTCGGTCCGGCACACAGTTTTAATCTGCCAGGAAGTTTCAACTGTCAAAGTATTCGTAATAAAGTTCCCGAATTTACTGTCCTCCAGGAAATTTCTAGCGCTCAAATTGTTCTTGTGGCCGAGAACTGGCTGAAACACGAAGTGGAAAGCTCTGAGATATTTTCGAATCGTGGAACATACACGGGAAAGAGAGATTAGAGGCCTTAGGAAGGGGAATATTCATTGCAGTTGAGAAAAATATTGTCTCTATTGACGTCGAAATTGAGTGACAGTGGCGTTATCTGGTCACGTATAACAGCTGTAGGTGGAACTAAGTTAATTTTTGAATGCTTTTACCGGCCATCCGATTCCGCTGCGACGGTTCTAGAGTCATTGATGGGTAGTCTACGGTCGGTGGTGCGGAAATGTTCAGATCATGCAGTTCTAGTTGGAGGTGACTTTAACCGACCGAGTACAGACAGGGAGTCCATGGACTCATTGCGGGGGATACGGACAGACAATAATGCGAAATATTTTTGAACACGTTTTCTGAAAACTGTCTTGAGTAGCTAGCTCGGCAGCCCACACGCAATGGAAAATCTTTGATCTTGCAGCTACAGACAGGCCGGACCTTATCATCATTTCAGTATACGAACGGGGATAGCACAGGATATAATTTGATCAGTAGAATTGGAAACTGCACTTGTCGCTATCGCCGTATCAGATAGTCAAATAGGCCATCAATACACTGACCACGATAAACATTTAGTATATATATGATGCTTCGTTTGTCTTGATAGGTTTCACTACACGTATCGCAATAGCTCTGATCAAAAGCAGAGAGGTATCATCTCGCGACGAAGCATCTTGGCGACAAACAAGAATGATTCACGAAAGCTATCATGCAAACATTCTCTCACAACCACGTAAAAATGAATTGAAAAATGTTAGTGCACTTGAACAGTAACGTCACAGGCACATGGTACTGCATTAGATTATATTAGATTCAGTGTACTTGCCATAGACCCAGAAATGCGATGTTTCTCGTGGGTGTGGAACATGCGAGGAAGTTTGATATAAAAAACATAGAACATCTGAATGCGAGTAACTCACTTCCCTCATCATTTGTCGGAAGGTTTTCAAAATATGTTAATACATTACAGTAAACTGGAACTGCTAGTAATTACAGAATTAATATGCTGTCTGAATAAAACAGAGTGATACACTTTTAATAAATTTATGATACACAAAATACCTAATGTTGACTGTTGTCACCAAGTGCTGCCAAAACTGAAATCTAACAGATGCTTTTAGTTAGCTGAAAGAACGTTTCAATAAATCAACATTCTGTGAGATGGGACAACAGAGCTTCCAGATTTTTTTTTATGAAGAGGTTACAGTTTCGTGAAGGTGCTCTGTATATACTTACTATTATAAAAGGCTTCTTTTGAAATACTACTCCTTTTGCACAAGTTTCCAAGTGTTGCTCTGACCAAAATTTATTAATGTCAGTATTTTCGAAATTAAAACAGTTTCTGACAAATGTGGGAACTTCTCATACTTCGATATTTTCTTTGCAGAAGTAACAGCCTACCTTGAATCCTATAACATTTAATGTATGTATACCATTTTGCTCACATGATGTTCGGAGAGGCAGATTATATCAACAGGGCGATTCAGAAGCACATCCCACGCCGTCCTTGGTTTCTCAAATTGATGCTCACATCAAAATAATTTGTTATCATTGTAAGATAAAGAGCATGCCAATTGAACACCAATAAAACGAGACATTTGTTAAAATTATTATCCTCTCCAAACTATAAATCCTGCCTCATTGCAGAGGACTTTTTCATATACTATGTTGCGGTGCAGATGAAATATCGCGACACCAAAATATTTTGGAGGAGCAGTGGCCCACTTATTATCCAGAAGGCACTTGCGTGAAGACTCAGCCTAACTGCAAACCACCCCATACGTTACATCAAGTGTGACAAGACTCCGTCTTCGTCACGGGGTTGTGTCAGTCGGCGGTGCACACTTCGCCACTAGACAACAAAAGCAATTAGCCACGTTTTACTGTACACGTAGGCAAATTCATCGGGCTACTAGCAGCGAAATTCAGCGAAGAGACAGCGAAGACTTCGGCAGAAAGTCCAGCAGAACGTATGTATCACGTCATACTGCCTCACCTCTGCCATCACCTGAAGACGCCGAGGGGCTTAAACTGTCTCTCTCTGTAACAGGAGGAGGTCATCTGGGACTTCAGATATTTGAACACAAGTCAAGTAGGTAATACAGACGATTACCGTTCTAGATTTAAACGTGATCAGTCCTACTTCATTATACATATTGACATGTACCTTGCAAGATAGACTATGGATCTCTGTTAAGTGGTTCCATTCGGTGCAGCTCATTACAGGAGTGCCAAAAATTTCTGAACAGAATGTACTTACGCGGTCTACCAGTACCGCCAACGGTCTGCCATAGTGGGAACAATGGTTCCCGTGAGATCACCGAAGTTAAGCACTATCGGTCTGGGCTAGCACTTGGATGGGTGACCATCCGGTCTGCCGAGCGCTGTTGGCAAGCGAGGTGCACTCAACCCTTGTGAGGCAAACTGAGGAGCTACTTGACTAAGAAGTAGCGGCTCCGGTCTCGGAAACTGACACACGACCGGGAGAGCGGTGTGCTGACCACATGCTACTCCATATCCGCATCCAGTGATGGCTATGAACTGAGGATGACACGGCGGTCGGTCGGTACGCTAGGGCCTTCATGCCCTGTTTGGGAGGAGTCCAGATTTAGTTTTAGTCTACAAGTAACACAATTAATGGTGAGGGAAGTGCAATAACTTTCCGCTCATTAGTTTATCAGCAACTGACTGCAACATGCGAAACAACTGTACAATACATTATCAATGACAGACAGCAGCAATATCTCACATTTAACAAACCAGTCACTTTCCCACAAACACTACACAAGTCGCTTACAAATTAAACACTTCTCAGTTACTGTATATAGGAACGTATTTTACATAAAAGCCCACTTAATTACTGTAAATAAATACTTACTTAATAAACTGAAAGAACACTATATAACACGAGCAACGTGAAGTTATTTTGTCTCCTCGCATAAGCAAGTGGACAGGAAATGCTGTACTCTACCTGGAAAGTGAAAAGTGAACAACACTCGCGATGGGATAAGCTGCCTGACCCAGAAGAGCACTACAGCTGCCGTGCGGAATGGCTGAGACTCAAATTCCCTCTAGCAATGCAGAGGAGTGTCCACAGATTTACGCACATACTGTCCACATGCGTTTCTTGCGGTAGTATTGTTGGTTCAAAAAATGGTTCAAATGGCTCTGAGCACTATGGGACTCAACTGCTGAGGTCATTAGTCCCCTAGAACTTAGAACTAGTTAAACCTAACTAACCTAAGGACATCACAAATATCCATACCCGAGGCAGGATTCGAACCTGCGACCGTAGCAATCAGTATTGTTGGTAATTCATATCTCTGTTCCAAGTAGTGTTAACATGCTTTCGGGAAAATAAACTTCCCCGGTGATGTCTGCACAGCGGGTCGCCGGTGATTCATAGACGAGTTGCTAAATGGTCGACATAACTTTATGAAACACCATGTGGTTGCTTTTTGTGACGGAGTGTGGTGCAGAGATCGGCGAACTGCCTGCTCCCTCTGCCTTTTACAAACCTTTGAAGGACTGGACTGCACGACCACAATTCGGCCACCTACCTTCCCTGATGCTTCTTCGACACCCCTGCCCTTTCACCCTCTTAAACCTCCGCAACATAATTTCTCCCATAGTATGCTTCTGCTGCACTTAGATGTGGTATAAACATTTAATATTTGTTCTTGACCCATTTCATTTAACAATAAACGTTAATTTTATATAATTCAATCACTATTCTTAATAATCCGCGATTTTTTTCGTCCCCTACAGTGCAGAAACTGTTTGTCATTGAGAAAAAAACCAATATGATCTCTTTTGTAACAATTTCGATATAGTTTAATTTCGAACCGAGAAACATTTTCTGCTAGATACCGCGGTTTTCGAAATGATCAACAAAAACCTTAAAAAGTACGTTTTCACATTCCCTCCTACCCCCTCCCATCATCATGCTCACGCCCACCAGTCAGGATGTTTAGTATGTTGTTCATGACACTGTACACTACCACTGTACAAAAATTTGCGACTACACGAATTTTTTCCCATAGTCGATATTTTTCTGGCCTTTGTTGACTTGTATCCTAAGCAAGGATGTCGGGCCAGTAAGAATCCTGTACTAGCTTCAGCTTGTCAGCACACTGGCTCGTAGCAACATGTGTAAATGTCATCGACGACCGCCGCTGCTACATCGATACGCAGATGCCATATGAAACATTGTTTAGTTCCTCTCGGTTATTAACTTCGTACGTTTTAGCAACTTGGTGCTAAATAGAATAACAACATGCCACACGTAACGTAATCGAACAGTTGTTCCAGTATCGTAAGTCCGTCATTTAGCACTAGCAGAATGGACCAGCCAAAACTCACGTCCGTAACGTAACATCGAACAACTAGCCTGGGGTGGTAACCAGTGGCCTAACACAGGTACACGACTTAATTGCAACTCTGGACATACCTTGTGAAGCTGCGAACTTGATGTTCAGCTGCAAGTACTCGACATATCAACCTACCTTCCCCTATCTGTGCTGCAGTTGTTCTTACGCTGCGCTCCCATATTTGACTTTGACTGACTTTTGCTAATTACACCCGTACTCTGGAAATGGGCTTTATACCATTAAGGAGAGAAGAAACTGATCTGGTAAACTCAAATATATTACTGAGGACCTTTAACCTCCAATTATGTTGATTTCTACACTTCCCAACATTTATGGAAACTTCAAAATTGAACTCATTAGAATTCAATTAGCGTGTGAGGCTGAAACTAATGACGACTGACAAGAAAATTACGCCCTACCGAATTAGCCACTTGCTCGTCACATTAGAACCACTATGGTGCTACAGCCACGTGGTACCTAGATACGAACCGCTAGGAGAGTTTCTGAACTGACGCTAGTTAATCACAGGATTTCTTCAAGACACAAAATACCGTAACCCCACAGTCACGACCAGACAGCCGTCGCCGGTAATCTGTTGCAGCACTGAGACAGTACACAACTCAATAATGAACACCGTCCACCTTGCCGACTTTTTCTGAGCGGTGACGCAAAAGTCTCAATAAGCATTATTCAACTAACCTTTCCCCCACAAGATTGCACGTGTTCGGGCTTAACATCAAATGAATAAATACAAAGCTTACGATTCAGCTTAGGTGGGCTGCCATATCACGTAGGTTGAAACTCTGCCATGGCCTGAAACATTCTGTCCCACAGAAAGTACTGTCTGTCATACTTAACGACTTTTCGGACGTCGCTGACGTCAGGTAAGCCACTTTACCAGTAATTCCTCTAGTCTGCTTTTGTCGTACAGTATTAACTTATTGTGTTAGCCGGTTTTCGGCTTACAAGGCCATCTTCAGATATTTACTGACAACTATCGTTAAAGAAGTTACAATGTTGTAAACGACATTGGAAAAGAAGTTACACATCTAGGCTGAAGCACAAACCCAAAGTAAATGCTGTCTTCGACAGCGTGGTGGTAATGCAAAGTAAAAAGTAAAAAGTAAAAGGTTGAATAATAAAGATGGAGTAAACAGGAAAAAACTTTAACACAGAAATGGAAAAACATGCCTACATAATGCTTCATATTAATAAAAAAACAATAAAATAAATTAAAATTAGTTCTTGGCAAGGCTGTTTCAGGAGGTATAAAACATGGAGAGTGATGCCCAACAAACCAATGAAAGGAAAGAATTATCAGTTGTAACTACAGAATATATAAAGAACTTAAGCAATATCAGTAAGATAAACAGAAATGAATAAATGCAGGAGAATGTGGGAATGTGAGGGAACATACAGTAAATACTATCTTCGAGAGTGTACTGCATTGGTACTGCATTTTAAAAAGTAAAAACTTGAACAATGTACACATACAAAGGGAGCAAATAGGAGAAACATTAACACAATACTGAAAAACTGTGCCTTTATAATAGTTTGCATTAAATAAATGAACCAGGTAAAATAAAAACAGTACTTGGCGGGACCATTTCTAGAGATGTTAAACAAGGAAAGTTATACAGGTACCAATTAAAAGAAAACAACAATTGTAACTTCAGGCTAAATGAATTACATAGGCAACTTCAATTTTAAAAAAAACAGTGAATGTAGGAAAATGGGGAATATGAAGTAACAGGAAATGAAAAAGTGAGAGGATTATGTGAAGTCTAGGAGAGGGAAAGTGTTAGGTTGTGACCGGTCATTTAAGAATAGATCTGGACTGTGAGCTTGATGTTTGTTAACATCCATGGCTTCCATCACAATGAAATTTTGGTCTTCGTCTGCCAAGCGAACGACATGGAACTCAGGCTGCTACTTGAAGTCTCCACTCGGTACGTTCTCAGCAAATGTGGAGTCAGAATTCTGCAACCTCCAGCTGCACTCATTTTCAGCCCGCCTAGGTGCTATGTCTCTGTCTGACCAATGTAAAACTTGTCACAGTCAGAACAAGTACTCTCGTATACCCCACTGTTGGCTAATAACTGGGTCTTATTTTTGCTACTGAAAATACATTGGGCTGTAGTGTTCTTAACATACTAGGAAATCCTAAACCTACAGGAGTTCAGTGTTTTTGCTACAGTCTGTGATACCTCTCCTAAATGTGGTAATGCACACCACTTCTTGCAGACAAAGGGGCAGCAGATCTTGCATAGGAAACAAAAGCTGAAAATTATACCCCTCCTCTATGCACCATGGCCCATGCGCCATGCACTAGTGCCTTTCATTAATTATAATGTTGTTCTACCAAGGACGGACAGAAGAATTAGTTAAAATAATTTCTCTATTAAAATTCCAGTAAAAAATCTTCTGGAACACTAAGTGAAATAATTCTCCCTTCGTTATTGCTCTCATAAAACGTGTCTACCAGATGGATTCCTCACTAGTTTATTCCTTGGATTCTTCCACCTCGTTTTTGCCAAGGGGAATCTGTCATCATAAACTTCTAGTTTGTGCCTTTCGTATTATTACGCTGGCCTTCCAAACCCCCGCCGAGGCGCTCTAAATACCGCCATGATGATGTGGCGTGCTTCTGCCTCCCCTCACAACAATGGACACCGCCATTCCCGACGTGTTACTACGAATTCTGATTTCAGCATTTGATTGAAACTGATATATCTCGTGATTCTTTAATGTGATCTGTTTGTGGTTTTCCCCAAACGCCCTTTAAAAAACGGCCGCATCCATTAACATTCTGTTCCAGTCTCTGTCTCCTATTGCTCAGTTCTTATGCTTTCCTAAACAAATACATGGGCTGTGGGAGAGGTTACTCCCTGTATATTTCACTGCCACATCTCACGTCAACTGACCCCAGGCTGTGCCCACCAGATTATGGTGTGCATCTGTAATGAATAAAAAAAGAGCTTTCCTGAAGTCTGTGTAAATTGCTGCAGCAGCCTTCAACTGTGATATATCCTGTAGTCCGTGGCAACCCATAGATTGCACAGCGCCTGGAAGGGAGAGCAGAATACCATCCTGATGACTGCTAGAATGGTTCCTCACCCTTCAATATGGGTCATATCACAACCTACCTTTACAGTTAACAGAATGTGACAAATACACTATCACCCAAGGAAAATTATGCTCAACTAAATTTTAAAGTTATTGATTAATTTTCTCTTAGAACACCTTTCAATTCCATAAATAAGTTAGCTGCTACCTGTATTTACTATCCCATTCGTCTGCGTGAAAGAGAAATTTAAAATTTTTTATTATCATTAAATGCAGTTCTGTACATATAAATAGACTGCATACTACAAATTTGTGTCCTTTGGTGTAATGGTACAATCAGACTTACTTTTAGTTTAGATTAATTGCCTCATGTAATTATTCATTTATCTTTATATAATTTGAATTTATGTAATATATCAGAGTTTGCACTTTTAATGAAGCCAGAAAATGTCCAGTGTGTATGATCACGTCTTGTAATTACTCATAGTGAAACAGGCTTTGCTTGAAACCAATAAAAAATACAAACTATTTTTCTCTTTACATCTTTGTGTCATGCACATACATGCACACATACACTTACATACTTACAAAGTAACAAAGACACGTTACACATGCGACCTGCACTTGGAATACGTAAAATAATAGTGACAACGTAAAGCTATGTGAGTCGTAAAGTACTTTTAAATGACTATACAGAAAACCACTTGGGGATTCTAAGCAAAATTAGCTAATTTTAATGTTGGCCAGTAATTGCGTGTTTAAAACAACAACTGAAGAAATAGGAAATAAAACTCTATCGTTTTCCAGTCTGGATTAGTTGAATAATAATTAACTCATTAATGCAGTCACATGTAACCGATATTTGGTTCACAACAGAGAAATGGAACAACCAATTGGGAGAACGAAACTCGACTTGAGCGTCCTACATTTTGATGTTTGAATATATTTGAGTAAGTCCTGCGACAAATTAGCAGCTTTACACTGACTTGATTGTTGACAGCCGATCTAGCGTAGAGCAGTCACAGTCCCGTGTCATGACCTTCTGATCCTAGTTTTCTGTCGGCATAAATTAGTGTCCTCCGCTACATTAGTCGTAATTGTCCGAACTCACTTTGACGTTTCATAAGATTCATCACCTAGCCGGACACATTAAAAGTCCCCGCAACTAGCGACATTCGTCGTTTTGAATTACTGCGAGGACATTCAAACAATTTAAGAAAAAACTGGTTTTCCTGTTGTGTGCCTGTTCAAACCTAAATATAGCTCAGTCTATTTCTTCACATTTTAATTGCACATTCCGTTTCCTCTCGCAAACACAGGCTTTATACTGTTCCTCGTTCCGTAGAGGAATGTACGACAATTTCCTCTGGTAGTCTTACAACAGCTGTATGATAATAAATCTTCGTATGCCCCTAAAGAATGTTTCTTAAAATGAAACATTTAACGTATTTCTGAACATTTCCTGCTGTGAACAGTCATCCCGCTTTACCCAGTCGTGAATTCCCGGTTAGTAACTGCTGATTATTGGATTTCTTGCCGCTTCGTCTGCAATTAAACACTTCTCTTCCTCTACTAACGGCGCTGCTAGACAGTTAATTACAATTTAGATTCACATCATCTCCTCCCGTGAATTATTCGAACGCCACGTCTCGCCATTACTACCATTCCCTGTAGTTAATTTCCTTCTGTCTGTCTCATTCATAGCTTTACTTAAACTCTTGAGACAAGAAATAAGGATCGCAATTAAACAAGTCGTGATGCGAACGATACACTATAATAAATCTTAGAGTAAAAACTGCTAAAACTGCAATTAAATCATTATGAAGAGTTGATGATATCCTACAAACACATATACACAAGCTAAATACACTCGTTCACAGTAACTGATGATTCAATCCATTCATAGTATTGTAAGTGTGAATTCCAAGCCGCACCGATGCTTCTACGACCACTACTTTTATCATTAGTCCAACACTAACATATTCCCATGCAAACACCGACATGTCAACCATTTTGGTACGACACGTTAAATACTTTCATAATTTCGTAGGATTAGCGTAAATTTGGTAAGTGATTACGTCATTACATTAAATGAATTTTAAATGAGAACACTGGATAATAACTCCAAAAGAAGTGTATTTCTGCTAGTGAGTACTCGAAATTTGTCATGACAACGAGTGAATGGATATTTATGTTCCAGACCTGGTAATTTTTAATTTTACCATCCACCATGTTTACAGTACGAGTGTTGCACCAAAAACAGAAAAATTACGTTTCAGTCTCATTCATTCTGAACTAACACCAATGGCTAACACTAACTGAATCAGGAACAGCAAATTCTTGTCTCCCTGCTCGTTCATTCATTGAGAGACCGCAAGGGCGTATTTGGTCTTATGGTGTCTAGTGTGTGTTTCATGACGATGAGAGAACGGGAGGGGGAGAAACATGGTAACCGAACATAGAATTCTGCTCTCGAATAGCACAAAAAGGGCCGCCGAGCTTATAATTAATGGTCCAAACAACGGGCGGATAACCTCCAACAGCGTCTAAAGTTGCGCTCTACCAAAATCTATGGTTCAGCAGTTTTGGTATGGTACATGAATGACGTGATAAACGTTAGGGTTACCGGTAGTATTGGTGGTAGTAGTAGGCAAGAAACATAATTAAATGTGTGGGACAGGAAATGAGAAACGACGACTTCTCTTTGTTTTCTGTTTTATTGTTTACTTTGCACACACCAAGAAGCGCATAAAAGACACATAAAGTACACTTTATAAGTAATAAAAATTAGTTGCTCGCGTACGTTCTGCGTCTTTATGTAAGAAAAGCTGAAACGTCCCCTTTGAACAATTATACATGACTGTGCTTAAACTGACACACAATATTTTGTTAGCGCAACGCAATCTGACTTTCAAAAGTCCCTACAAAAGAATGGCCCTGACTAACATTAAACTATACCTTTCACAAATCACTTACCTCACAAAAATCTTCGCTGCTCAAGCTACTGCAATACAGCGAGCGCCACTACTGCCAGCTAAATGAAAGATTCAAACTATGGAAGGCACTAACTACTGATAGGGATAGTTAGCAAATGAAAGATATTAATATAGAACAAACAATGTATTTACCTTGATATCATCATATATAAATATAGCAGTTCATGACAAATTTCAAAACTCCGCCATCTCTCTCCCCACATCCACCACTGCTGGTGGCTCACCTCCAACTGCGCAACGCTACGCGCTGTTCACAGCCAGCTGCCTAACACTACAATGGCGAGTATTACAACAATGCAAAGCAGCCACAGACTGCACACAGCACAGCCAGTGATTTTCATACAGAGGTGGCGTTACCAATAAAAAAACCTAAATAGTCTACTTACATAGCCCCCATGCTCCCCACAAAAAATTTTACAAAATTTTTTTTTGGGCAGTGGCCAATAATGATTTGATAAAATTTTTCATAATTACAATAACAAAGATATCAAATGCACACACTTATTGATACAATGTTGGTCAAAAGCTAAAATTTTCTCACAGTCTATAAAGACAGTCCTGATTCATCACAGTAAAATTACAGTGTTTTATTTTTTTTTTTTCAAAGTCTGAGCAGTAAAAGAGAATGCACACAGAAGTAGTGGATTTCCATGCAGTCTTGAAGAAGTAGTGTTGTCCTTCCAACGGAAAGACAGTGCTGACTCTTGACATGCATACAGGTAATGGGTCACAACAGAGCAAACCCACAGCAGAGTCAGTCGAAGTTTTGAAGAATATTGGTAGGTAGGTCATCACAGAGCAAACCCAATGTAGTCCTGGTAGAGAGTATGGTATTGGTGGGCCACCAGAGGTGCAGACCCACTGCAGTCCTTGTAGAAATAATGGTATTGGTGGGTCATCAAAGGTGTAGCCCCACTGTAGTCCTTGTAGAGACGGCCAGCAGCCATCTGTTGCAAATGTGCAGGTGCACAATCACCATTGAAGAGTCTTGCAGAGAATATAGCAAGTCCATAAACCACAACTTGTGTACTCACAAAGTTTTTGGAATTGTCCTTAGAACCAGCAATGCTGTTATCCAGTCCCTTGCTGAATTATTAACACACGTGCAAACACTAACAGTCCCAACTTCTCACATATTGTCCATATACTATGACCAACAGAATCGTGTGCAGTGAAATGAATGCTTACAAGTTACTTAGTTTGATAAACTGGTGTCAATTACAATTTTATAACATGAGAATACAATAACAAAGGTACAGAATACATCATTAAAGAACATAACAATACAGATAACATTTGTGGTACAGGCTTTACAAAAGAATAGAAATAGACATATACATCAATGTTACAGGAATTATGACATGAGTACATACATAAATAAAAGATCACAATAACTTTTGAAACATCAACTTCACACATGAGCATTAACACAATACAGAATAAATAATGTCTAAACATCTTTACAAAGCAAATAACACATTATTAATGCCAATTGTATTTGAGGATAACAGTATTCCTCATCATAGTGAATGTAACTTAGTATTAGAAGAGAAAAAGTTCTATGAAACAGTACACAGAGACAGGAAGAAAACAAATACACAAGGGTACACAAACACATAGGGGGATAACACAATGGAAAGGACAGGGTTCGTTTTCAGTGTAACTTTTGGTACTGCAGTATTTTGCGAACAAAACCTTTTTTGTTCTTGGAGATCTCCGTTCGTTCATCATTATTCCCAAAAAGTCCTATCTGTACCTCTTTTCTGTATTCTAACCATATTTCTGTCAAAAGAAATATGGCACATTGTACAATACTCATTTAGGCCCAAATCGTTTTCATATAACTTTCAAAGCATTCTTTCCCTATTCTCCATAGTTAGGTTCTTATATAGTCTACCCCCTCTTAAGCTAACTTAAATCTACTGAGCTCAGATGCTAAACTAAGGGACAAGGCAATGCAGCAGCACATAAAACAATTAATATAAACAGCAATAAAAAAATGGAAAATCGCAAAGCAAGCTACAGTAAATCTAAATTACCAAGCAATTCAACATTACAACTAATATGAGGCAATGCGCAGCAAACAAAAAAAAATAAATCTGGCTTAGCAGAGTAACACAAATTAAAGTTCAGTAGCACTATGCCTGGCAAACAGCAGCTTATATCTAAACATGACATAGCTCAAGCAGAAAAAATAGTACACTAAAGATAACAATGCAGATAAGGGAAATGTATAATCACATCTTAATGTCTAAGTAATTAAAGTGGTGCACCACAAGAAGTTATTCTATCAAAAATATTACCAAGTGGTTGAAAAGAAAATTATGTATGCAGTTACCGTGAAGGTAAATGTCGTTTTGTGCTCCCTCATTTTTTTTTGAAAAAAAATTATTATTTACTCGATCTGTAGACAGAAAATATTTATATTAGTACATCTATAAAATTCTATTTTAGCCAATGTTGCAGTGCAGCTAGAAACTATATATTTAAAAAAATAGGCAAACCAAGGCGTCAAACGTCATTCACTAGCCATATGGCATTTCATAATGCAGTAAACAATCTTTCAACTAACAAGACAATAGACATAAAATGTTTCTCATCATTTCATTTCAGTAAATATCATAAATTAAGAACCTACAGTGTAATCATGTTTTCAAGTTCGACCGTGTCGTTTTTGCGATGCTTTCTACAAAGGAATGTCGATAGCGAGGATAATGGCCTCCCGCTTTTTTTTTTTTTTTTTCTACCTGTGCCGCTGAAAGGCTAATGGCTTTTTTTTCGGGCGGCTGTCACCCAGATGGGTGCCCGCGACGCATTACGTGCAGGTGGTCACTTAACTTTCTTACGGAAATATTTACGACAGCAGTTTCCGCTACAGTGACAGTCTCACATAAAAATATTTCACAGGTCAAAAATTAGCGTTGCAAATCTGTAGAAAGAAAATCCTATAAATATAAGTGTCCAAATAAAATATTCGTCAGCATTGTGATACAGTCACGCATTTACACACATTTCATAACTCTTAAAGTACGAATCTTGGTTTACAACAACCTTTTTCACAAACCAGAGTCCCTAAACACTACTCATTATTCCTTCCCTTATTCGTCGACACTTCTTCAATATTTCATCATAACAGCTACGTGGCTTAATCAAATAACTCATATAGCATCAGCCTATTAATCATAAACATACGTCAGCAGCATGATACACATCGTCGTCGTAATAATAACATCATAACACCACAGTCAAATCTCAAAATCGTAGTAGCTTCCTCCAATAATTAAAAAAATTCTCTGCTCATGTCAAAAGTGTCATCTGCCTGAAACGTACTTTAAAAATCATGAATCCATACCAAATACATCATTCAAAGCTCTCATAGTATCACAATGATTCTGAAAAAATATGAACAGTTTACAAAGTACAGACAAAATACAGTTTCATAAGTGTGAAGTTACCCAACTGTGTATTGCGTAAACATGTGTCACTGATGTAGTAAAAAAAAATGTTTATCTCTCAGTTAAATGATCAGATAGCTGTGTAATTTGTGTGTTAGAGAAATATGGTACCGATGTGTAAAGTTGTATAAGCAAATACCATATTAGCTAGGGTTCCTTGTGGTTGCCACACACATGGTACACAAAGTAAGCGTGTACCCCCCTGAGGATTAATGTAATTATACCCTCAGGTGTTACAGATTACAGCAATGGAATGAAATGTATCACGGAAAACTTTCTTTGTAATTCAAAAATCTTTAAAAATAAATGTTTTAAGTACAACATTAATCACTGAAATGCGTGTCCTGTAGCGCTAAATGTGCATCTTGTTGTAAGATAATCTCTGTGGAAGTGTCGTACTTATCGTCCTCCGAAAGCTAAGTTCTGCAGAAGTCAATGTACTTACCTCATGATAAACAAAAGTGAAATGCTTTATGTATAGATATCTTAGTTATTACGCTTATTGCCATGATGAAGAAAGTACTGTGCTGTAACGTATTGTTGTGCTACGGAAAAGGCAATCTCATTGTAGCTATACCACAAAAGTTACTACTAAAACATGTTTTACTTTGCAGAATAAAACAGAAAAACTGTGCAGAAATAAAACAGAAACACTACAAAAGCAACATTGTAAATTGTCACTCATTAGAAGCGTCGTGATAAAACCGTGTAGTTGTCACTTAAACTAACCACTGTGTGGTCTGGTATCTCACAGAAAGTACATTAAACCCAGAATGTATTTTCAAGTAAACCAAAATGTTGCATTAAAATCTCATTAGCAGTACCAGTATGTGTCCTAAGTATGTAAGCCTGATAGTCGTTACGTAATCGTGCAACTAACAAGCAAGAATGTACAAATACAACACTGTGTCGTCTGTTCACTATAACAATGCATTCGTAATTTCTGTTTAAAAATGTTCCCTAGGTTCTAGACTGGATATTTAACTTCAAACATTGTTGCATGTTAACAGTTTCTTAAGTCTGACAAAGCATACTAGAAATGTGAAGTGAAAAGTTTTATGGCAAAGACAAAGTTAAAAAGCAGATTAGCTTTCAATAAATGGTTTTACATGTGAAATGTGGTGTAAACCTTTACTCTTCCTAGTACGCAGAGTTTCAACTTCAACGCAATTATCATGTGGTATACGTCGGATTCTGTATGGTCCATTGTAAACTAGAAAGAATTTGTGACTCAAGTGTTTCTTCTTATGTGACAATGAATGAGATTTAATGAGAACTTTCTGACCAATATACAATTTCTTTGCATTTGCTTTACCGTGAGGTTTTCTCCTTTTGTCTGCTGCAGATTTTATATTTTTAAGAGCCAAATCAATTATGTCTTTGTGTCGAAGTTTATGTGTAGTCATGAACAGCTTATAGTCAAAATCATCATGTCGGCGAGTCGCATATCGGTCATTGTTAGGTCGTGTCGGCCGTTCCATCTCAAAATTCGGTGCACATTGCCAATTTCTTTCATAACTTCCGAAATGCCCTGTGTTATTATTTTGCGGCTTTTCCGTGTTTCTAAGTCCCTCTTCCCGTGTTGGAGCGCCAGTGTCCTCTGAAATACGTAATTCTTGTATTACCTGTGTCAGCTGATCTTGTACTTCCCGGATTTCTCTTTGGTGTTGTGTATTAATTTGATTCTGATTTTGTTTGAATTTTCTTATTTGTTCATACTCTTCTGTGTCAGTGAAGGCTACGGGTCTTGAGTCATTCAGATCATCATCTACCTTTGTAGATAAGTTAGTGACCTGATCCGAAAGTTCGGCTACTTTCTCCGATAGTGTACTTATTTCTTCAGTGTGTTTTTCTGAACCAAGTTTCAGAGTATCTACTGTGTCCTTAAAGTTTTCCTGAGTTTTTGCAAGTTGCGTAACCGAATCGGTAGATGCAACTGAGTCAAATTTAGCTTGCAAGGTCTCATGATTTTCATGAACAATAATTTGCAGTTCTTTTATGGCTGCTTCGTGATTCTGTAATGCATTTTCATGCCGCGAAAAAATAGGTTGAAAATGCTCACAAATTTGTGTTTTTACGTCATTACAGACTTTTTGACATTTCGATTCAATGTTATGAAACTCAGTAGTTAAATCTTCACGTGTTTGTTCAAGTGTTTGTTCCAATGAGTCTAACTTTTTAAGATTTTGTTCCACTGTGTCTAACTTTTGAAGCTTTTGCTGTGTTTATCTCTGATTTTGTTCCATTGTGTCTAACTGTTGCTGTGTTTGTCTCTGATGTTGTTCCATTGTGTCTAACTTTTCAAGCTTTTGTCCTGTTTGTTGCATTAAGTGTAATAACAATGCACTGGTGTCTGACACATGTTCCTCAGTGCTTTTCGGCAGTGAAGTTGCACCGGCAACATTCACATTTTGACAAGTGGAAAATGTGTCTTGACTCATTTGAGAAAACGGTGGGAACCCAAAACCTGAGTCTGCAGTATTTGCAATATTGTGTTCTGTCATTCCCGATTCCTGAGGCGACCTGTTGCCGACCAATCGATCGATAACGCTTCCCTGTTCACTACCTGTTTCAATGTCTACACCATTGTTTGCCGCCCGCTCCATTTCCCTATGCGCAATTACCAAATTACTACTTTGAACATTAGTTAATTCATTACTCTGCGGCGCTAACACACTGCTTTCGTCTTCACTGTCATTTCTCAGTTTACTTTGGAGCCTAGTATTACGTTTTTCACACGCCATTATTGTCACAGTATTTCACACGATAACACAGAAAAGCGCAATTTGAAGAGCAAAATAAAATAACATAGCAATGGAAATAATGTCTACTTAATTGCCAGCGCAGCTGCGAAATACTTGGTGCAAATCTACATGCATGCCACAACTGTTTTACTGTACAACAATGAAAAACTACGCGCTAGCAATAAACAATAGCTACACTAATTACACAAACTACAAGAAAAAAATCAGAAGATTCCAGTGAGGTATCCTAGGCTAAGGGTCGCCATATGAAACGTCCCCTTTGAACAATTATACATGACTGTGCTTAAACTGACACACAATATTTTGTTAGCGCAACGCAATCTGACTTTCAAAAGTCCCTACAAAAGAATGGCCCTGACTAACATTAAACTATACCTTTCACAAATCACTTACCTCACAAAAATCTTCGCTGCTCAAGCTACTGCAATACAGCGAGCGCCACTACTGCCAGCTAAATGAAAGATTCAAACTATGGAAGGCACTAACTACTGATAGGGATAGTTAGCAAATGAAAGATATTAATAGAGAACAAACAATGTATTTACCTTGATATCATCATATATAAATATAGCAGTTCATGACAAATTTCAAAACTCCGCCATCTCTCTCCCCACATCCACCACTGCTGGTGGCTCACCTCCAACTGCGCAACGCTACGCGCTGTTCACATCCAGCTGCCTAACACTACAATGGCGAGTATTACAACAATGCAAAGCAGCCACAGACTGCACACAGCACAGCCAGTGATTTTCATACAGAGGTGGCGTTACCAATAAAAAAACCTAAACAGTCTACTTACAAAGCAACTAATTTTGCTGTAAGTATAGTTTATCTGCACAAACAAACAAAAAATCTACGTACTTACATTGTTCTTTTGTACTCAATAGAACGTTCTTCCTCATGATCAAACGCAAGAGTTTCTTACTATTATTGATAAGTGGGACAGTTGTTCAGCGGCAACAGAAACATGTTTTATATAGGCTCGAAGAAGTACTGAAACAATGTTTGATATGTTTTTTTGCGGTTCTTAATTTCACCTTTTTTTTGAAGAAATTGCGTTTTCTAACGCTATGTGATACATCTGTATTGTTCGCTTTATTTTTACAACATCCCTCTGTTTCATATTAAAAAATCAATCTCTTTTTTAATAAAACCTGCATTAAATATTGATAATTTCAATTTTGCTATAAATACTGTTGATTTTTAAGTAACAGACAGCAGGATAACTATGTAGAACAAAAATGTTCCGTAAGTTATGCGGCTCTTTATATATCCTTTCTCAGTTTCTAGACGGTTCACCGCTCCCGGTTTCCAGAGGAATCTGGTAAGCCACTGATCACATGCGCAGGCAAAGCGTTCGAAATGAGGTAACGCCCAGTAGGTATGCAACACACTAACGTACAGGAAACGTAGTTGCGGTTTTAACTGATCTAAGCTACTGCAAAAACTACCGTAGTTTCATTACCTACGATAGTCTACCGGATCCAACGGTAGTTTTACAACTCTAATAATATAACATGACCTCACTTAGGGCAGGACGCCCTAAGTCAGGTGAAATTTAATCAAGGACTTTGGCTTAAAGACTGGTGATATGAACTTTCCACGACCACCACTTCAACTTTACGGCCTGAAACTTACGGTAAACGTTCCTTCAACTATCAGGAATGCAACTGGGTACATCCGAATCGAGTGCCATCCCCCATGTGCGCGTTAGAAACAATGGCTACTGAAGGGGGTACATGGGAAGCTGATAACTGTTAAGATGGATCTAGCGTCGCAGTCTGGTGCTTTCCGAGACCCATCGCCTCAGAAGTAGCAGTTGCGGAACCTATCAGCGAAAGCTTCAAGAAAATCGTACGAATCTTTCCTCATCATGTTACAGCTTTAGACATGGGTGTCAACTTACCATATATAGAAGTGGAGTGAGCAGGGCGGGTAATATGAACAGGTACGCATGTGATATTGATCTAATAGTTGGACTTAGCCAAAGAACGACTCCTGAAGGAGATGTCCTAGATTTCTTTCTAAAAATATATCCGAAGTTTTCGTATGAGTAGCGTAGAGCAAGTGATCAGAGATGATAAGACCTTTGTAATATCCCCAGCTACCGGTGTCAGTAGGAATGTTTAAAAGACGTTAGTAGGTATTCTGTGTTTCTTTTGCGACAAGAAAGAGATTTCAGGCTGCATGAGTAGTCCACATTGAACATTTAATTCTGAGGCCACATAACAGGGCCATTTTTTAACTCCCATAGGCCGTACAAAAAACAGGTGTATGTAAAAATTATTATATTACTAAAAGCTACATACACGTACGATTACTTTTCGACGTAATCACAGTAACGACTCGGGCATTTGTCTTACCTAGGGACAGGATTTCCAATACCCTCTTCATAAAACGTTGGCATTACGAATTGAAATGAGTGTTTAGTTTGTCAGCGCTGGCCTCCGAACCACTCCTTCAGTTCATGGAAAGACGAAAGCCACTCGTCTTTAGTTCGGGACTGCATGGAGGGTGATAGAAAATGTCCCACTCACACTGCACAAGGATCCGTCTGGTTGCACCAGCACTGTGAAGAGGACGTCGTCAAAGACCATAACAATTCCAAGAATCAGCATGGCTCTTCTTTTGTTTTGAAGGCCTCCCTGCTCATTCTTCGATGAATTTCTGGTTCACTAGTACCTTTTGCTTGTAGGAAACGAAAAACAAGTCTCATTTCCGGTCACACTTTGTTGCCGGTAACATTTTGTATAGAGGGTACGGGAAAGCTTCTCCACAGCTACGACAAGAGTCACGATCGTTCGGTGATTATTTAGGAAGGTAACCTGTCATAATAGCATATAAATTTATTAATAAAATTACATTTTATATATACTTTTCTTTTACAGAGACGGGGAAAAGTCGCAGTAGCGAGAAGGAGTTGTGCGACGAAAAAAAAAAAGCTGATAGGCGTGTTTCCACATATCAAAGATGATGTGTACTCAAATTTCGTGCTAGTTGCAGAAGAGAGGCGCTATTAGCGCCACAAATGAGAATGCAAATTAGCTTTGCTTTAAATACGAGGTGCGATTAGAAAAAAACCGGACTGATGCTGGAAAAAACATTTATTTACAATTATTTACAATTTCATGTTATCTCCTTCAATGTACTCTCCTCCTCGGTCTCTACACCGCTCCATACGAATTTTCCACTGTTCATAGCAATGCTGCAGATCATTTTCGGTAAGTCCACACATTACTTCCGTCGCTTGTTCTTTTACTGCTTCAACAGTCTCAAATCTAGTTCCTTTCAAAGCTGACTTGACTTTAGGGAAAAGAAAAAAGTCACAGGGGGCCAAATCAGGTGAGTAGGGTGGATGATCAAAGATGGGAATGTTGTGTTTTGCCAAAAACGTCATCACTGACAACTCACTGTGAGCTGGGGCATTGTCTTGGTGAAGGATCCATGACTTTTTTCTCCACAAATCGTTCCGTTTTCTCCGTACTCGCTCACGTAGGGTAGCCAGGACGCTAATGTAGTAATGCTGATTCACTGTTTGTCCCTCTGGTACCCAATCAATGTGCACAATCCCTTTGATGTCAAAAAAAAAAAAAAACAATCATCATTGCCTTGAATTTAGATTTTGACATTCGTGCTTTTTTTTGAACACACTTTGTTCATGTTGAAACTATCATGAAGAATCTGCCTAACACTTTCCTTGTCAACTCCTGTTAACTCAGACACTGCTCTGATTGTTAAACGGCGATCTTGTCGAACAAGTTTACCGATTTTTTCAATGTTTGCATCAGTTTTTGCTGACAATGGTCTGCCAGTGCGAGTGTCATCACTGGTGTCTTCGCGGCCATCTTTAAATCGTTTAAACCACTCAAACACTTGTGTTCGCGATAAACAATCATCGCCGTACACTTGTTGTAACATTACAAACGTTTCACTTGCAGATTTTCCTAGTTTGAAACAAAATTTGATGTTAACACGCTGTTCTTTCTGTACACTCAACATTTTCCGACGCACAGACAAAACGTCAACTACTTAAAACAGACGCCACGGGCAGACTGAGTGCAGGAGGCAGATGAAACTCGAGCAGTAGGCGGAGCGAGAGTCACGTGACAGGCCACGCGACTTTCAGCCTTATTGCATTCGTTTTATTGTTTCACCAGTACTAGTCCGGTTTTTTTCTAGCCACACCTCGTACACGCTGTAACTGTCGTGATAGGTAGTTACCTGTAACATTGGACGTGGCGATGCTAGTCAAGAATGCCTATAAGGTGATAAAGATGCCTTTATCAACACCTCATTGCGTTTGAAGGACGTCGAGTAATAGTGCTACGAGAAGCCGCACGCCCCTTGTGCGATAGTGCAGAAATACTTGGCTGGGATGTAGCCACTGTACATGATTGCTAGCAGTGGGGTCACAATAACGCACGATGACAAGAAGAACGGCCTCCGGATGCCCACGTGGCACTACCGACAGGGAAGACCATATAGCTCTGGCGCATCCCACTGGATCTGCAGCAGCAACAGCCACCACAGTGACAGAACGAACTGTTGCAAATCGGTTACTACAATGACAGCCCCGAGCGGGGCGCCCTGTAATGAGCATTGTAACCTCCTGAAACGAACGCCATTTTCAGTTTCAGTGGTGTGAAGCGAGAGCTCATTGTGGGGTGGGCCAGAGGTCTGTTGGGTTTTCTGAAGACCGCTGGTTCCGCCTCGGTGCCAATGATAACCGTGTGTTGGTTAGGAGGTGGCCCGTGGAGGGCCAGCAGTCAACCTGCCTGTCTGCTGGACACACTGGACCCACACCTGGAGTTAGGACCTCGGGTGCATTTCGTATGACAGCAGGAGCACTCTCGCGGTTATCCGACGCATCTCGACTGCAAGTCTGAACGCCAATTTGGTCATTCCACCAGTTGTGCCGCCATTCAAAAATGGCTCTGAGCACTATAGGACTCAAAATCTAAGGTCATCAGTCCCCTAGAACTTAGAACTACACAACTGGACATTAAAACTGCTACACCACGAAGATGACGTGCTACAGAGGCGAAATTTAACCGACAGGAAGAAGATGCTGTGATATGCAAATGATTAGCTTTTCAGAGCATTCACACAAGGTTGGCGCCGGTGGCGACACCTACAGCGTGCTGACATGAGGAAAGTTTCCGATCGATTTCTCATACACAAACAGCAGTTGACCGGCGTTGCCTGGTGAAACGTTGTTGTGATGCCTCGTGTAAGGGGGAGAAATGCGTACCATCACGTTTCCGACTTTGATAAAGGTCGGATTGTAGCCTATCGTGATTGCGGTTTATCGAATCGCGACATTCCTGCTCGAGTTGGTCGAGATCCAATAACTGTTAGCAGAATATGGAATCGGTGGGTTCAGGAGGGTAATACGGAACGCCGTGCTAGATCTCAACGGCTTCGTATCAGTAGCAGTCGAGATGACAGGCATCTTATCCGCATGGCTGTAACGGATCGTGCAGTCACGTCTAGATCCGTGACTCAACAGATGGGGACATTTGCAACACAACAACCAACTGCACGAACAATTAGACGACGTTTGCAGCAGCATAGACTATCAGCTCGGAGACCATTGCCGCGGTTACCCTTGCCTGCGATGGTGTACTCAACGACGAACCTGGGTGCACCAATGGAAAAACGTCATTTTTTCGGACGAATCTAGGTTCTGTTTACAGCATCCTGATGGTCGCATCCGTGTTTGGCGACATCGCGGTGACCGCACATTGGAAGCGTGTATTCGTCATCGCCATACTGGCGTATCACCCGGCGTGATGGTATGGGGTGCCATTGGTTACACGTCTCGGTCACCTCTTGTTCCCATTGACGGCACTTTGAACAGTGGACGTTATATTTCAGATGTTTTACGACCCGTAACTCGACCCTTCATTCGATGCCGGCGAAACCCCCCATTTCAGCAGCATAATGCACGACCGCATGTTGCAGGTCCTGTACGGGCCTTTCTGGATACAGAAAATGTTCGGCTGCTACCCTGGCCAGCACATTCTCCAGATCTCCCACCAACTGAAAACGTCTGGTCAATGGTGGCCGAGCAACTGACCGTCACAATACGCCAGTCACTACTCTAGATGAAGTGTCGTATCGTGTTGAAATTACGTGGGCAGCTGTACCTGTACACGCCATCCAAGCTCTGTTTGACTCCATGCCCTGGCGTATCAAGGCCGTTATTACGGCCAGAGGTGGTTTTTCTGGGTACTGATTTCTCAGGATCTATGCACCCAAATTGCGTGACAATGTAATCACATGTCAGTTCTAGTATAATGTATTTGTCCAATTAATGCTCGTTTATCATCTGCATTTCTTCTTGGTGTAGCAATTTTAATGGCCAGTAGTGTACTTAAATCTAACTAACCTAAGGACATCATACACATCCATGCCCATGGCAGGATTCGAACCTACGACCGTACTGTTCGCGCGGTTCCAGACTGGAGCCCCTAGAACCGCTCGGCCACTGCGGCCGGCTGTGCTGCCATTGATGAGCAGCATTCTAGCGGGTATTTTCCAACAAACAACGCTCGCCCACGTACCGCCGTTACTACTCATCATTCTGTACAGTGTGTCGACATTTTGCCTTAGCCTGCTGGATCACTAGAGCTGTCTGCAATCTAGAACCTATGGGGCATCATCGGACAACTCCAGTGTCATCCAGCAACAGCATTAACAGTCCATGTGTTGACCGACCAAGTGCATAGGCATGGAATTCCCACAATATGACACCGGCACCTTTAAAACACAATGTATGCACTTTTGCATGCTTGAGCTCAACATACTGGCGGTTACATTGTTTATTAATACACTAGGATTGCACAGATGAAGTAGCTTAGCTCGCACGTACATTAACTTCTAATCTTGTAACGTAAATATATTACCTAGACAAAAGTATTCCCAGAATTTCATTACTCTACATTAATAATTTTTTGGTGTACCGATTTTTTCCGTCAGTGTATTTATGTTCTAACTGATTTTAAAAGATAAGTGGCCCTCGTTAAATTCTAGTACATGTATAATACGCCGTAGAAAGTAAGAGCCGAATAAAGTTTGGGGAACCGTTCTTCAGTAGCGGTGTTAGAAACTTACTCATTAAGCAAAGGGAACTTAATTATACATTTCAACGTGACCTAAGTTAATGAGCGTAAGGGCAGCCAGTCAAACGCTGAATTTCAAAACAGTCTATAATTGTCCACTGTTCTGCCAAAAAAACGGGTAGTGATCATACTTACACCGAGACTAATGACGGAATAGGAACTTTAGAAACTATATTGCGTTTTCTTATATTGTTTCAAAGAGAACCTTGTTTCTATGGCTCCCCGTTTCGATAGGTTATAAACAAAAAGTAAAAAATTTAAAGACAACCGAACACGAGATAGGAAATAATCTACAATCGGTTGATATAGAAACGCTAGTGGACATTATGTGGAAAGAATACAAAGAGCTTGTGAAAGAGCGTGGTCCAATTCTAGGTTTAGTCCATCGATGGTCGCTTGAGGAACAAATCATTCCAGGTGATCGAAAAAATTGACAAGTCATTCCCGTTTTCAATACGGGTAGGGCAACTGATGGACACAACTGAGGCTCTCCATGTTGACGTCAGTCTGTTGTCGAAATTTGGCACTGTTTTTTGCTGGCGTATTGTGACATTTCTGTAGACCAAAAATCTCCTCTGTAGATATCAGCACGGATTCCCCAAGCTGATGCTGTGTTCCTTAACTACCGGAAGATTTTCGACGCAGATTCACACAGTAGTCTAATGAAGAAAACACGACCGTACGTGATGGAAGACCTGCGTTATCAGAGACAAGAACAGTTCCTAATAAAAAGAACTCAGTGATTTGTTCGGGCAGGAAAGAAATCTTCGATCGAAACAGTAGCTTCAGGCTAAAAGAGAGTTCTACATCTACATCTACATCTACATAAATACTCCGCAATCCACCATACGGTCCGTGGCGGAGGGTACCTCGTACCACAACTAGCATCTTCTCTCCCTGTTCCACTCCCAAACAGAACGAGGGAAAAATGTCTGCCTATATGCCTCTGTACGAGCCCTAATCTCACTTATCTTATCTTTGTGGTCTTTCCGCGAAATATAAGTTGGAGGCAGTAAAATTGTACTGCAGTCAGCCTCAAATGCTGGTTCTCTAAATTTCCTCAGTAGCGATTGACGAAAAGAACGCCTCCTTTCCTCCAGAGACTCCCACCCGAGTTCCTGAAGCATTTCCGTAACACTCGCGTGATGATCAAACCTACCAGTAACAAATCTAGCATCCCGCCTCTAAATTGCTCCTATGTCCTCCCTCAATCCGACCTGATAGGGATCCTAAACGCTCGAGCAGTACTCAAGAATAGGCCGTATTAGTGTTTTATAAGCGGTCTCCTTTTACAGATGAACCACATCTTCCCAAAATTCTACCAATGAACCGAAGACGACTATCCGCCTTCCCCACAACTCCCGTTACATGCTTGTCCCACTTCATATCGCTCTGCAATGTTACGCCCAAATATTTAATCGACGTGACTGTGTCAAGCGCTGCACTACTAATGGAGTATTCAAAGATTACGGGATTCTTTTTCCTATTCATCTGTTTTATAGGACCATTACTTTTCACAATATGTACTGTCAGAAGCTCTATGAGGCTGATCGCTGGTGATACTATTGTGTAGGCGGCGAGCCTGAACACCAATGATAGAATTTCGGAGGTTGTTCAGGGATGTTTTCTGTATATTTGGATATACTGCAGCGACCCGTTACAGAACAATGCTGTAATTGTGATGTATTCAGTTTGTTACGCCAATGAACCCAATTTGTAAAAATACGTTGACAATAGTGAAATATCATGTCGTATGCCTTTACCAAAACGTGGCCTACAAAACACAGAGCATAGTACGAACCCTTGAACTTGCAGTGAAGTGACAAAGCCGGGCGGTCTAAGGCGCTGCAGTCATGGACTGTGCTGCTGGTACCGGCGGAGGTTCGAGTCCTCCCTCGGGCATGGGTGTGTGTGTTTGCACTTAGAATAATTTAGGTTAAATAGTGTGTAAGCTTAGGGACTGATGACCTTAGCAGTTAAGTCCCGTAAGATTTAAAAAAAAGTGACAAAATTGATGGGACAGCGATATAAACATTCACAAATGGTGGCAGTATCATTTATACAAAACATAAAAGTGCAATGCATTGACGGAGCTGTCATATATACTCAGCTGATTCATTAAAAAAGGTGGCCGACTTGATTGTGGACTCACGACGGGAATTAAAATACTTTGGACACGGAATGGTAGCTGGAACTAGATCCATGGAACATTCCGTTTAGTAAATCCCTAGGGAATTCAATATTCCCCGATACACGGTGTCAAGAGCGTGCCGAGAATGCCGCATTCCAGGCATCACCTCTCACCACCAACGACGCAGTGTCCGGCGCCAATCACTTAACGACTGACAGCAACGTCGTTTCCATAGGGTCGTCAGTGCTAACAGACAAGCAGCACTACGTGAATTAACCGCAGAAATCAATGTAGGACGTAAGGACAGTGTGGCGTAATTAGGCGTTAATGCGCTACAGCAGCAGACGGCCAACGCAAGTGCCTTTGCTGAAAGAACGACATCACCTGCAGCGCCTCTGCTGGACTCGTGTTCATATCGGTTGGAGCCTAGACGACTGGAAAACCATGGCGTTGTCAGATCATTCCCGACTGAAGTTGGTAAGGGCTGATGATAGTGCTCGAGTGCGATGCAGGTCCCACTAATCCATGGAACCAAGGTACTATGCAAGCTGATAGTGGCTTCATAATGGTGTGGGCTGTGTTTACGTGGAATGGACTGGGTACTCTGGTCCAACTGAAAGCAGCATTGACTGGAAATGGTTGTGTTTAGCTACATGGAGACAATTTTCAGCTATTCATGGACTACGTGTTTCCAGACAGGGACGGTACATTTATGGGTGAGTATGGGGCACAGCTGTTCGCGACTGGTTTGAACATTTTGGACAAGTCGAGCGAATGGTTTGGCCACCCAGATCGCCCGACGTGAATCCCATTGAACATTTATGCGTCATAGTAGAAAGGTCAGTTCGTGCACAAAATCGTGCGTCGACAACTCTTTCGCAGTTATGGAAGGTTACAGAGACAAGCATAGCTCAGTATTCATGCAGGTGAGTTCTAACGACTTGTTGAGTTCCACCCACTTCGAGTTGCTGCAGTACGCGGGGCAGAAGGAGTTACGGCACCATACTAGGAGGAGTCCCGTGTCCCATGACTTTTGTTACCTCTGCGTGTGCCAAAGAACTGTGACGCAGCTGCATTCGCTGCGGGGACAGCTCAGTATCATGTCCATTATAATTATCCGGGCTGTTATGCCGTGGTCGGTTGATGAATTCCGTGGTGATTCCCAACGTTTCGTCTCCGACTGCGGGAGACATCTTCAAGGGGGTCCGTAGCTTGATGGAAGGTCCAACACACACACTGGCTCGCTACTGACTGCCGCTAAATTCCGTGTCCGCGCGCCCCCGCGCCGCGGCGTGACGTCACGTGTTTTGAAAACGTCAGTGCAATTGGCCGCTGTCCGTCGCCGTCGATCGCCGTTGCCGTCACCCAGTAGTGGACGGGTGGTACACATCTTCTTTAACAGCGGCATCCATATACCGTTTAATTTGACGCCCTCCTCCTTTCGGTTGAAATTATTTGGGTTTTTAGCGATTTCGATTGCCTCCCTGTAGAGCCTTTCGTAGTATCCGCTCGTGGCCGCTAGTACTTGCGTCTCCTCGAAACGAATATTGTGATTCCCTGGCTGGAAAGCATGCTCCACAACAGCTGATCGTTTCGTTTCTCCTCTTCTACAACTTCCCTTGTGCTCTTCCAAACGTTTAGAAACAGTTCTTTTGGTGATACCCACATAAACATCACCACAGCTGCATGGGATCCTATACACTCCAGATTTTTCCAATGGTTTGCGAGCGTCCTTGGCAGGCCTAAGGTATTCCTGTATCTTCCTGGTGGGCTTGTAAATTACGGTAATATTCCACTTCGTCAAGATCCTCCCTATTCTTTCCGTTACATTTTTAACAAACGGCAGGAAAACCTTAGCTTTTGCAGTAGCCTGTACGTCAGTATGATTTCTGCGTGGCTGCCTCAACGCACGTTTTATTTCGGCGGACGAATATCCGTTCTTCGTTAGTGCATTGTGGAGATGTTCCAGCTCAGCGTCGAGCAACTCAGGTTCACAAATATTTCTAGCTCTGTCTGCTAACGTCTTGATAACACCCCGCTTCTGTTGTGGGTGGTGGTTCGAATCCCGGTGCAAATAACGGTCCGTGTGCGCGGGTTTGCGGTACACTGAGTGGCCCAAACTGCCATTTTCGTTTCTAAGCACAAGCACATCGAGGAAACGTAGTTTGCCGTCTACCTCCTCCTCCATTGTAAACTGAATTCTTGAGTTTATACTGTCCAGATGTTCGTGGAACCGGCTTAGTTCCTCCCTACCATGTCTCCACAACACAAACGTGTCATCCACGTATCGGAACCATACATTTGGTTTCTTGCTGGCAGTACCTAAGGCCTGTTCTTCGAATTTCTCCATAAAGAAGTTTGCAATTACGGTACTTAGGGGGCTTCCCATAGCCACGCCATCCGTTTGCTCATAAAACTGTTCATTCAACTTGAAGTATGTGGTCGTCAAACAACACTTAAACAGCTCTAAAATATCGGCAGGAAAAATTCCTGTCTCGTTGCAGAGTTGTCGGCGTTATACCGAAGTTTCTGAAGATAAAGCGACTGTTCTATTCGGGAAAGGCACAACGCATTTTCAAACGGACTGAGGAGGCCTTACTGCGAGAGCGCATTCAGCAGACCCGACGGGACTTGGCAAGCACAAACTGTAAGTTAATGTCTCTCCATATTACGGTCAGTAATAAACTGTGCAGCGGTGACTGGGATAAAATTGATAGACTACTGCATGATACCATGGGGAAGCGTATGTTGACAACGTCCAGTAGACAGAAGAAGAAGTTTGATAATTTGCTACCTAATCAGACTGTTCGGCATTTAGACGTTTCCCGGACCGTTATCAATTTGTCCAACAGCCCGGATAATTATAATGGACATGATATTTCCGGTCGTGAAAGTTTACATTTTAGTAACAGAACAGTAGACCGTCGTTGCGCCGATTTCCTTAGCATTCGGTGAAAACTGTGGCGTTTCCCACACACAATGGGCTTGGAAATCATTCGGTTTATTTAACAACGGCCCCAGTCTTGCGTTCCAGACTGCTTCGCGGATAATATTGTTCTGACTGGGGATGAAACTCCGTGAAACTGGGGCCTGACACATGAACTTACCAACACCGTGCAACGGGTAATCGTTGAAACGTGATTTGGTTGACCCTAACTGTTCATCCAACTGCATACATGTCGAAATTCCTCCTATTGTGATAACGTCCAAAAGTGGCTAAGTATATAGCTTTTTCAAAGAGTAAATACACATTAAGACAAAAAGATAAATAAATAAATAATAATAGAAAACGACGCCCCGAGAAGGAATTATCCTAATCGGAACGAAATCAGTAGATGTTATGTACATGTATAGACTAACAACTGATTAGAATTTCAGAAGCAGTGGATCGTTTTGTCAAGAGAAAGAGCTTCACAAATTTAGAAAGTCAATAACGCGCTGGTCCGCCTCTGACCATTATGCAAGCAGTTATTCGGCTTAGCACTGACTGATAGAGCTGTTGGATGTTGTCCTGAGCGATATCGTGGCAAATTTGGTCTAATTGGTGGCTTAAATCGTGGAAAGCCAGAACTGGTTGGAGGACCCTGCCGGTAATGCTCGAAACATTCTCCATGTAGAGAGATTGACCATGCTGGCAAAGCTATAGTTTGGCAAGCGCTAAGACAAGCAGTAGAAACTTACCGTGTGCAGGCCATAAAGGACAACAAAACGGGGCATATAATATCGTCAACGTACCACTGTGCAGCGGACGACAAACAAAGGGATCCTACTACGAAACAAACTGGCATTCCAGACCATAATCCCTGGTTGTCGGTTAGTATAGTGTGCGACAGTCAAGTTGGTACCCAAGCTGTCCAGGGCGTCTCCAGACACATATTCGCTAGTAATCTGGGCTCAGTTCGAAGAAGGAGTCATCACTGACGACAATTATGGTGTAAACAGTGAGATCCTAGGCCAGATGTGCCTGACACTACTGCAAGCGGACTTGGTGGTATACAGAGCACAATGGTAGACAGTGCAAGGGGGGGGGGGGGGGGGATTCTGAGCTCATTCCCCTTTCTGTCAGCAGCCTATTAATGGCCCTTGTGGTCACTAAAGCACCAGTTGCATGTCGAGTCGATGATAATGACGAATCCGTGTTTCTGAGTGACTCTTTGATGTTACTCGGTCCTCACTTTCTGTCGACCGCTTGCTTCCGGACGCTGTGTTCGGTATTGCTTCTGCCAACATTGTCGAACATTGCTGTCGTTCCGTTAAATGTCGAACGATTCAGCTTTTACTTCAACCGGCTTCCTTGAACCCAACTACACGTCTCTTTCAAATGCATATATCTGTATGTATTGTTCACGCTCCTGTCTGCGAGGCATAGGTATTGTCGAAATCAGTTTATGCAATTAAATTCGCAAATACGTCTTTTTCAATTTACTGGCTTTCGGGGTGTGCCCCGTCACCCATCTCGGTAGTGTTGTGTCAATTAAGACGATGAGAACGTAAGGAGCACACAACACCCAGTCCCCGAAAGGAGAAAATGTTCGACCCGGCCGGGAATAGCACCCACGCCCCTTCGCCTAGCAATCTGGCGCGCTGGCCGTGCAGCTACCGAGGCACAAGCAAAGACTTTACGTCATGGTATCGACATGTCCGCTGTTTGCTATCCCTGCCAGCTGCTCAGTGAAATTGCGCTGCAGCGTCACGCATTCATCATTGGCCGCGAAGTTCACAATTTTGTATTTTTGCATTTTCCGTCGTTAGCTGTATGAGTATCAATTTGTGACCAACTCGCATAACTCCTTCGTGATGCCTCGTTTATTTTTATTTTATTTTACTTATTTATTTATTTTGCCTTAGAGTGTATTTTTCTCTAATTTCGCATAATATTCTTCAAATCAACAAATATGTTGCACTGCATGTAGTGATCTGAAAGTTCACACACTCACTTATACATTTTAAAAATATCAAGAAAGACGACAAATATCTTCAATAAGACAACACCAACGGGTATTCTTATAGTGAATATCACAAGCACAGCGCCTCTTAAGGCCTTGCTATTTTTTTTAACTCAAATTCAGTTAATAACAATATGGGTCAAGCAATCGAGCCTGGCGCAATCAATGTCATTCAGCCAATGACATACGGATATAACGCGAAGACCGACGCGTCTGTAATTATTTCAAGACTTCATTAAATTACAGTGATTTCCCGGAGGATCTTTGCCTACCAGACCATTCTCAGGTTGTAATCGCTCACGCTGGTCAAATACTACAGGTCTTGGACAAAAATTTGGATTCACCAGGAGAAATGCATGCTTCAACATTTCTGCAGATGCTGGCCACGCATACGTCTTGCCCTGTTTTATTTGACTGCAAACGGTACCTATGCAGTGTCCTCAGTGTGTTGTGTAGTTGTGAGTGCACTATGTCGCAGCTAAGTGAATTCGAACGTGGACAGACTGTTGGTGCCCGTGTAGTGAGTGCTTCCATAGTCAAGGCAGTCGAAGTGTTTCGTGTTTTAAGACGCACCGTATTGAATATTTACCCAACAGAGTGAAAAATCAGAAAAACGTCCTCCGCTGAGCCACAACGCGGACGAAATTGTGTGTTGAGTGATCGTGACACACGGTGATTGAAGAGGATTGTGACGAAAAGTAAGAAGACGACAGCTCCAGAAGCCACTGCAGAACTGAATGCAGCACACGTGAACCTTGTCAGCAGCGAATTGCAGCGCGACCTGGAATTCTGAAAGCACACATCAGTGATGCAAATGCCCGTAACAGGAAAACGTGATGCTCTAACCGTGAAACTTGGGCTATGAAGCAATGGAAGACTATCATGTGGTCAGATGAACCTTGTCTCACACGCTTTCCAACTTGTGCCCGGGTTTCCATCTGGCGATCTCCGCCCCAAGTCTAAGATGCGGACTGCTTGCTGGCAAGAAATACAAGGGTTGTTTTTTAAGTAAGGGCCGTTCGCGCGTATAGTCCCGTAGTTCGCGCGGACGCCGCAACAAGCCACCGCGCCACTTGCAGGCATCCTTCCCGTTCACACTGATGCAAGTTGCAGCTCTGTAGCTGACGTGTACGCATCGCTGTGCTACTTTATAATGTTTACGATTATTGAATCGCCCGCCGCGTGTGAGATACGGTAAGTGATACGTTTTTTGACCGCGAGAAGCCTATCAGCTGCAGAAATTCATCGTCAGTTAACAGAAGTTTATGGCTTGAATGCAATGAGTGAAGGTAAAGAGAGTTTAAAAATGGCCGTCAAAACGTCCATGACGAAGAACGCTCAGGCCGGCCCTATGTGATCACTGATGATTTGGTGGCTGCAGTCGAAACAAAGATTCGGGAGGACACAAGATTCACAATTTCCACTCTTTCTTTGGAATTTCCACAAGTTTCAAGATCGGTTTTGTACAAAATTGTGTCTGAAAACCTAAACTTTTAGAAACTGTGTTCTCGGTGGGTACCCAGACTCCTCACAGAGGACCACAAAGGGAAGAGATTTGCCACTTCATTGGACTTTTTGATTGGTTACGAGGAAGAAGGGGATGACATGTTGAGTCAAATTGTCACTGGAGATGAAACATGAGTGTCCCATATCACTCCCGAAAGCAAGCGACAATCGATGGAATGGCGACACACAACCTCACCCGTCAAGGTCAAAGCCAAACAGACGCTGTCAAAGCGCAAGATTATGGCAACTGTGTTCTGGGACCGGCGCGGTGTTTTGCTAGTGGACTTTATGCCACTCAGATGCCTACTGTGCAACTCTAAAGAAGCTCCGCAGAGCAGTTCAAAACAAAAGGCGCGGCATGCTGACAAAAGGAGTTTTGCTCCTGCACGATAACGCTAGGCCTCACACCTCTCAAAAGGCTCGGGATTTGATTGATTATTTTGGCTGGGAAGTTTTGGACCATGCACCATACAGCCCCGACCTTGCTCCTAGCGATTTTCACCTTTTTCCGGTACCTGAAACTCCATCTTGGCGGGCAGCGCTTCAATGACGACGATGAAGTGAAAGCGGCCGTGAACTCTTGGCTGTCGGAGCAGGCGGCCGAATTCTTTGAAGAGGGAATTAAAAACTTAGTTGTACGGTATGACAAGTGCTTAAATAAACAAGGCAACTATGCAGAAAAATAGGTAAAAGTGTGTAGAAACAGAAAATAAAAGTTTTTTTACAAAAGTATTTGTATCTTTTTTTAAAAATAAAAACGGCCCTTACTTAAAAAACAACCCTCGTAAACGTGGCAGGCTTCGGTGATGGTTTGCACAGCCATATCGCGGTTTTCAGCGGATCCCGTAGTTATTCTACAAGGTAGCATTACTGACAAGGATTATGGGACCATTTTGTCTGGTCAGGTCCATGCAGTGGTGCAATGTTTGAGCCGCAATGGTGATGCTGTGTTCACACAGCTCTCACTCTCCACGACTGCTTTTGTGAGCACTAGGACGAGCTGTCACACCTGCTCTGCCAACACAGTCACCTGACCTCAATACTATCTTCTTTCTTCACAGAAGAGTTCGTGATCGCTGTCCACGTCCATCATCGTCTCCCCAACTTGCCAATGTTTTGCAGGAAGAATGGTATATGATTCCCTTCAAAACCATACAGGACAGGTATTTGTTTATTCCGAGACGATTGGAAGCTGTTTCCATATAACGTTTGCATGGTAAAGTGTTGTGTCCTTGGTGTTTCCATATTTTTGCGTGCCCACTGTATCTTCCCTGGTGACTCGTAACTTACTAGAATTATTTTTCAAACACATTGATACCATGAAAATCCTCCATTGGTATCTTTAAATCCGTCGCTCAGAAAATATTAATGCAACATTGTCCTGTGCTAATACACTCCTGGAAATGGAAAAAAGAACACATTGACACCGGTGTGTCAGACCCACCATACTTGCTCCGGACACTGCGAGAGGGCTGTACAAGCAATGATCACACGCACGGCACAGCGGACACACCAGGAACCGCGGTGTTGGCCGTCGAATGGCGCTAGCTGCGCAGCATTTGTGCACCGCCGCCGTCAGTGTCAGCCAGTTTGCCGTGGCATACGGAGCTCCATCGCAGTCTTTAACACTGGTAGCATGCCGCGACAGCGTGGACGTGAACCGTATGTGCAGTTGACGGACTTTGAGCGAGGGCGTATAGTGGGCATGCGGGAGGCCGGGTGGACGTACCGCCGAATTACTCAACACGTGGGGCGTGAGGTCTCCACAGTACATCGATGTTGTCGCCAGTGGTCGGCGGAAGGTGCACGTGCCCGTCGACCTGGGACCGGACCGCAGTGACGCACGGATGCACGCCAAGACCGTAGGATCCTACGCAGTGCCGTAGGGGACCGCACCGCCACTTCCCAGCAAATTAGGGACACTGTTGCTCCTGGGGTATCGGCGAGGACCATTCGCAACCGTCTCCATGAAGCTGGGCTACGGTCCCGCACACCGTTAGGCAGTCTTCCGCTCACGCCCCAACATCGTGCAGCCCGCCTCCAGTGGTGTCGCGACAGGCGTGAATGGAGGGACGACTGGAGACGTGTCGTCTTCAGCGATGAGAGTCGCTTCTGCCTTGGTGCCAATGATGGTCGTATGCGTGTTTGGCGCCGTGCAGGTGAGCGCCACAATCAGGACTGCATACGACCGAGGCACACAGGGCCAACACCCGGCATCATGGTGTGGGGAGCGATCTCCTACACTGGCCGTACACCACTGGTGATCGTCGAGGGGACACTGAATAGTGCACGGTACATCCAAACCGTCATCGAACCCATCGTTCTACCATTCCTAGACCGGCAAGGGAACTTGCTGTTCCAACAGGACAATGCACGTCCGCATGTATCCCGTGCCACCCAACGTGCTCTAGAAGGTGTAAGTCAACTACCCTGGCCAGCAAGATCTCCGGATCTGTCCCCCATTGAGCATGTTTGGGACTGGATGAAGCGTCGTCTCACGCGGTCTGCACGTCCAGCACGAACGCTGCTCCAACTGAGGCGCCAGGTGGAAATGGCATGGCAAGCCGTTCCACAGGACTACATCCAGCATCTCTACGATCGTCTCCATGGAAGAATAGCAGCCTGCATTGCTGCGAAAGGTGGATATACACTGTACTAGTGCCGACATTGTGCATGCTCTGTTGCCTGTGTCTATGTGCCTGTGGTTCTGTCAGTGTGATCATGTGATGTATCTGACCCCAGGAATGTGTCAATAAAGTTTCCCCTTCCTGGGACAATGAATTCACGGTGTTCTTATTTCAATTTCCAGGAGTGTAGTTTGCAGGAGGATATGAAAGAGCACATGTACAGTCGATATATCCGGACCGTCACAAACCACAGATACAGTGTGTATTGGCCAACTCTTCACCAGAAAACATATCTGTACTCGTGTGTATCACTTTTAACGTACAGCTAACTCTATGTGGAAAAACAAACACTACACACAACCGAGCAGTACTGAATGCAAACTTGAGGTCGTAAAATTAAGTGGACAGTATTATTGTCAACAGCAGGTTGGCCTACTATCTTTCCAAACGAAACACGCGGTGCATTCATTGGAAATGTTTTGAAGATATTTTCTGTGCAAGACAAATAAAATGAAAATGGAAGTAACGGTAACAGCCCAAATATAGAACCCATAATGAACACCCTTTTCGTTGCAAAAGAAATAGGAAAATCAGTCATCCTCACAGTGACGACAGCTACTGACAACAAAATTTACACTTTTTTCACTTTCATTAACACGAATCTTATATAAATACTAATACTTATCGTAAAGAAAGGACTGAATGAAAGAATACCATACGATTCAAAACAGAAACTTTAAAGAAATAATTCAAAAATTATTATTTATGAAGGTTAAAGCCCAGACCGTAAATCGACCAAAGATAACATTTATCCTAGAAGAGAGTTGTAGCCGCATCGAGCTGTAAGTTCGCAGTGACTACAATGTAACTCGGCAATGAAGATGTTAACTTCACTTCTCTCTTGTACACGGGCAGTAGTAGTACGCATGTTAAGCGCTACTAGATTGTTTTAAAACCGATTTGATGTTTCACGATATGGACTGGAAGTATCAGTCACAAGTCGGACTAAAGTAGGATCATCTTTACGTTAAACAAATAATGGGATATTGATGTATGTGACAAAAAAGTTAATCATGTGATTACTGATTTGTGATGGCACTTAGCCTTCGTGATACTTAATAGTCACGAACATCGAAGGACACCGAAACAGACTGATCGCCGACTTAAACTCGATTATTAGACTTGAGTAGGCTACAACAAAACGCAATCACGAAGAAATTACAATTTCGCAGTGCTGTCAGAAGTCGACGTCAAGGTCAGAATTACTGATGTTAACATGTGTAATTCCCTAAAAGGGGTATCGATGTGTGTGCTCAACGTAGGGACAAACAATAATTACGAAAGGTAATAAACCTTAAGTCAACTTTAATTCTCCGTGTCGCCTACACCATTTAATGGACGTTTGAAGAGTATTTGTGGAATTGACTAAATCTTCGCATAACCTAAAATGCCAAGTGAATTAGTGATAATTTAAATGTGAACAGCATTAACTTTACACCAAAATTACGAGGCATTTTGAACATTTCTCAAGGATATGTTATCTCTGTAGTTACGTCGCGCAGTTGTTGAATACGCGACGTAGCGACGCCTTGCCGACGGAATAATAATTAACAACTTAATATCCACGCAAAATTCATAACGGTGCCTTGGCTTTGGTGATGGAATGATGATTCAAGATACTATTTTCTGACGTTTGAATAACCATTCTCAAACCGGGCATAAGAACTGTTGCTGTTGTTGTTGTTGTTGTTGTCTTCAGTCCTGAGACTGGTTTGATGCAGCTCTCCATGCTACCCTATCCTGTACAAGCTTCTTCATCTCCCAGTACTTACTGCAACCCACATACTTCTGAATCTGCTTTGTGTATTCATCTCTTGGTCTCCCTCTACGATTTTTACCCTCCACGCTGCCCTCCAATGCTAAATTTGTGATTCCTTGATGCCTCATAACATGTCCTACCAACCGGTCCCTTCTTCTTGTCAAGTTGTGCCACAAACTCCTCTTTTCCCCAATTCTATTAAATACCTCCTCATTAGTTAAGTGATCTACCCACCTAATCTTCAGCACTCTTCTGTAGCACCACATTTCGAAAGCTTCTATTCTCTTCTTCTCCAAACTATTTATCGTCCATGTTTCACTTTCATACATGGCTACACTCCATTCAGATACTTTCAGAAACGACTTCCTGGCACTTAAATCTATACTCGATGTTAACAAATTTCTCGTCTTCAGACACGCTTTCCTTGCCATTGCCAGTCTACATTTTATATCCTCTCTACTTCGACCATCATTAGTTATTTTGCTCCCCAAATAGCAAAACTTCTTTACTAATTTAACTGTCTCATTTCCCAATCTAATTCCCTCAGCATCACCCGAGTTAATTCGACTACATTCCATTATCTTCGTTTTGTTTTTGTTGATGTTAATCTTATACCCTCCTTTCAAGACGCTGTCCGTTCCGTTCAACTGCTCTTCCAAGTCCTTTGCTGTCTCTAACAGAATTACAATGTCATCAGCGAACTTCAAAGTTTTTATTTCTTCTCCATGGATTTTAATACCTACTCCGAACTTTTCTTTTTTTCCTTTATTGCTTGCTCAATATACAGATTGAATAACATCGGGGAGAGGCTACAACCCTTCCCAACCACTGCCTCCCTTTCATGTCCCTCGACTCTTATAACTGGAATCTGGTTTCTGTACAAATTGTAAATAGCCTTTCGCTCCCTGTATTTTACCCCTGCCACCTTTAGAATTTGAAAGGGAGTTTTCCAGTCAACATTGTCAAAAGCTTTCTCTAAGTCTACAAATGCTAAAAATGTAGGTTTGTCTTTTCTTAATCTATTTTCTAAGATAAGTCGTAGGGTCAGTATTGCCTCACGTGTTCCAACATTTCTGCGGAATCCAAACTGATCTTCCCCGAGGTCGGCTTATACCAGTTTTTCCATTCGTCTGTAAATAATTCGTGTTAGTATTTTGCAGATGTGACTTATTAAACTGATAGTCCAAGTCAGAATGTTCGCGTAAGCTGAAGGGTCTGTCGCTAACATGCGAGGGACTTCTGGTTATTTCAGATCAGTTCAGATCGCGTTAACGAGTGGTCCACATTTATAAGTGAAAAAGATCGACACACAACGAACACAACTGCTTTCATTACAAGCAAGAGCGACGTACACACTCCGGCGTGCTGCTCCATCAAGATATTGATACCAGTTTCGAGATACAGTAACCAAACCACGCGAGGAGTTTGTTTTCTTTTTTTGTAGTTACAGGTTGGCGTTGTCGTGATCGACGGATGCCCGTTCCACGTCATCACGACAGGAATGCCCATGACCATCGATCCAAGAGAGAACAATTAAACAATTAAAATCGCTCAAAAGAGGAAAGGCCTCTGGACCTGATACCAGTTCAATTTTACACAGAGTACGCGAAGGAACTTGCCCCCCTTCTTGCAGCGGTGTACCGTAGGTTTCTAGAAGAGCGTAGCGTTCCAAAGGATTGGAAAAGGGCACAGGTCATCCCCGTTTTCAAGAAGGGACGTCGAGCAGATGTGCAGAACTATAGACCTATATCTCTAACGTCGATCAGTTGTAGAATTTTGGAACACGTATTGTGTTCGAGTATAATGACTTTTCTGGAGACAAGAAATCTATTCTGTAGGAATCATCATGGGTTTCGAAAAAGACGGTCATGTGAAACCCAGCTCGCGCTATTCGTCCACAAGACTCAGAGGTCCATAGACACGGGTTCGCAGGTAGATGCCGTGTTTCTTGACTTCCGCAAGGCGTTCGATACAGTTCCCCTCAGTCGTTTAATGAACAAAGTAAGAGCATATGGACTATCAGACCAATTGTGTGATTGGATTGAGGAGTTCCTAGATAACAGGACGCAGCATGTCATTCTCAATGGAGAGAAGTCTTCCGAAGTAAGATTGATTTCAGGTGTGCCGCAGGGGAGTGTCATAGGACCGTTGCTATTCACAATATACATAAATGACCTTGTGGGTTACGTCGGAAGTTAACTGAGGCTTTTTGCGGATAATGCTGTGGTGTATCGAGAGGTTGTAACAATGGAAAATTGTACTGAAATGCAGGAGGATCTGCAGCGAATTGACGCATGGTGCACGGAATGGCAATTGAATCTCAATGTAGACATGTATAATGTGCTGCAAATACATAGAAAGAAAGATCCCTTATCAATTAGCTACAAAATAGCAGGTCAGGGACTGGAAGCAGTTAACACTATAAATTATCTGGGAGTACGCATTAGGAGTGATTTAAAATGGAATGACCATATAATGTTGATCGTCGTTAAAGCAGATGCCAGACTGAGATTCATTGGAAGAATCCTAAGGAAATGCAATCCGAAAACAAAGGAAGTAGGTTACAGTACGCTTGTTCGCCCACTGCTAAAATACTGCTCAGCAGTGTGGGATCCGTACCAGATAGGGTTGATAGAAGATATAGAGAAGATCCAACGGAGAGCAGCGCGCGTCGTTACAGGATCACTTAGTAATCGCGAAAGCGTTACGGAGATGATAGATAAACTCCAGTGGAAGACTCTGCAGGAGAGACGCTCAGTAGCTCGGTACGGGCTTTTGTTGTAGTTTCGAGAACATACCTTCACCGAAGAGTCAAGCAGTATATTGCTCCCTCCTACGTATATCTCGCGAGGAGACCATGAGGTTAAAATCAGAGAGATTAGAGCCCACACAGAGGCATGTCGACAATCCTTCTTTCCACGAACAATACGAGACTGGAATAGAAGGGAAAACCGATAGAGGTACTCAAGGTACCCTCCGCCACACACCGTCAGGTGGCTTGCGGAGTATGGATGTAGATGAAGATGTAGAACAGCCTCACACAACACATCGAATGAAATGTAGCTACTCCTTAATGAGCCAGTGGATGTACTGGGCTCTTTATAAAAGAACTAAATTTTACGCCCAGATGCACCTGTGTATCAGTACTTTTGTTATGATGAATGACGGTGACTCAGTAAGCTATTTTACGTGCTGTAATGTCAGCTGCCCTCACAAGTATGCCTGTTCGGATAAGTGTAGCTCGTGGTTTACACGCACCCTTCCACGTCAACCCCATCCCCCACCAAATGCCGCAAGACGTGATGTAGCAGCAGGTGCAGTGCTGCTGCCGAATGGTGCCTGCAGAGGGTTTGGGCAGCAGTGTGCGACTATTCATCGTGCTACTGAAGCAGCTGCACTTGGTAAAACGTACACATTATGCAACAAATCCAATAATTTTTAATATGGTTTATGTTTGCAGATTTAGAAAGAAGATGTTTCATTCATTAGGTCACCTTCTCAGGAGGCGATACTTTTTTTTTTTTTTACTTTTATAAAATAGCCTGTGTTCTCCCTCACGGTACAAGTTACGTCCACACCAAATTTCATCAATATCCGCTCAGCGGTTTAGTCTTGAAAAGGCAACAGACAGAATTAGTTTCGCACTTACAATATTAGTATGGACTTCCCTCAACAACCTATACCATTTTCTCTGGGATGCTCAGTTCCACCCCGTACAGAGAAGTCGCAACGACAGAGAATTAAAGCGACGTGTCAGAAGACCAGCAGAAGATCGAACACTGGGGCAGAGATTGGCAGCAGACACACAACGTAAGCAAACGAAACATCTACCGGAAGTGGAGTGTTATGCTCATGTGTGTCTCTTGACAGACACGTTAAAGCGTATTCCTGTTTTGTTATTGTTAAGAGTATCGGTGGAAGTTGCTAGGAGCTAATTACGAGGCGGTGTACACATTCCAGTCTACTCGTCGAAATCTCCCCTAGAGTGGTCAGATATACACAGGGTGCTTAATTATTGACTCCAGAGTAGTACAAAGATCAACCATGTCTGGCTAGGCAAGGCGAGGCTGGCAGTTCTTATTCAGACCGATTCCATACTTGTAGCGGTATAGAGACTTAATGCCGGTCCGCCAGTAACTTTTTTGTCTTCTTCATTTTATTCGCTTTCGGACGGCGCCCATTCATTTATATCTATATCTACGTGGTTACTCTGCAGTTCACACTTAAGTGCCTGGCAATGGGTTCATCGAACCATTTTCATACTACTTCTCTACCATTCCACTCTCGAGTGGCGAGTGGGAAAAAGGAACACCTCAATCTTTCCGTTTGAGCTCTAATTTCCTTATTTTATTATGATGATCACTTTTCCCTACGTAGGTCGGTGTCAACAAAATATTTTCGCATTCGGAACAGAAAGTTTATGATTGAAATATCGTAAATAGATCTCGCCGCATAGAAGACCGTCTTTGTTTCAGTGACTGCCACCCCAACTCGTGTATCATATCAGTGACACTCTCACCCCTATTGCTCGAGTACACGAAACGAGCTGCCCTTCCATGCACTTTTTCGATGTCAATCCCACCTGGTAAGGATCCGACACCGCGCAGCAATATTCCAGCAGAGGACGGACAAGTGTAATGTAGGCTGTCTCTTTAGTGGGTTTGTCGCATCTTCTAAGTGTTCTGCCAACAAAGCGCAGTCTCCGTTTCGCCTTTCCCACAATATTACCTATGTGGTCTCTCCAATTTAAGTCGCTCGTAATTGTAATTCCTAGGTATTTATTCGAACTAACAGCCCTTAGATTTATGCGATTTATCGTATACCCAAAATTTATCCGATTTGTTTAAGCTCCCATGTGGATGACCTCGCACTTTTCTTTGTTTAGTGGCAATTGCCACTTTTCGCACCATACAGAAATTCTCTCTAGATCATTTTGTAATTGGAATTGATCGTCTGATGATTTTACTAGACGGTAAATTACAGCGTCACCTGCAAACAATCTAAAGGAGCTGCTCAGATTATCATCTAGATCATTTACATAAATCAAAAACAGCAGAGGGCCTATGACACTACCTCGCGGAACGCCAGAGATCACTTCTGTCCTATTCCATGATTTACCGTGTATGACTACGAACTGTGGCCTCTCTGAGAGGAAATCACGAATCCAGTCACACAACAAAATGGTTCAAATGGCTCTGAGCACTATGGGACTCAACATCTGTGGTCATCAGTCCCCTAGAACTTAGAACTACTTAAACCTAACTAACCTAAGGACATCACACACATCCATGCCCGAGGCAGGATTCGAACCTGCGACCGTAGCAGCCGCGCGGTTCCGGACTGCGCGCCTAGAACCGCTAGACCACCGCAGCCGGCAGTCACACAACATACACGATACTCCATACGCACGCAATTTGATTAATAGTCGCTTGTGAGGAACGGTATCAAAAGCCTTCTATAAATCTAGGAATATGGAATAGATCTGAGATCCCTTGTCGACAACACTCATTACTTCGTGGGTATAAAGAGCTGGCTGCGTTGCACAAGAACGATATTTTCTGAATCCGTGTTGGTTATGTATCAATAAGACATTTTCTTCAAGGTGCTTCATAATGTTCGAGTACAGTATACGCTCCAGAATCCTACAGCAAATTGAGGTCAGTGATATGGGTCTGTAAATCAATGGGTTACTCCTATTTTCTTTCTTGAATGTTGGTGTGCCACTTCAACAGTAGAATGTCAGTTATGACATTAGCTAATATTCAACTACGTTAGAGTGGGATTATCGTAAAACGCAATACCCAAATCCTTTGGTATATGCAACAAACTGACAGACAACAAAATCGGACCTCGTCAGGCACAATTTGCTGACATTAAAACGTGGACTTACAGTCGTACCGACGACATACAAATACCAGTCTTCAAATTAACACAGCTTACCAGCAACGTTGCCCTAAGCCCGTCACTCAAAGTTCTCTTGACCACAGGTCAAGTACAAAACCAATCTACAAGGAGCCACTTTCAAATAAAATTCATCAGCTGCTTCCACTGATTGTGCCCTAGTATCATTACTGCATCATCTAACCTCTCATTCAAAAATCTATATCCACTCATTACAAGATTCTGAAACCTTTCCCACAAAATTCGCGGAAAAACTTCAGCTGTCTTCATAATCCGTGCCGTATTCTCCTACCAAATCATCGATAGTCAGACATGTTTCGACCCACATGCAGTAATACAACAGTCGTCTTAGAGACTCAAGCTCACGTACTCTTCGGCTACTCCATAGTGACCGTCTGCTTCTTTCCACAAAACTTTAGTTGAACCATGTTCTTGTTGTGGTCTTCAGTTCTGAGACTGGTTTGATGCAGCTCTCCGTGCTACTCTATCCTGTGCAAGCTACCATTATTCTTAAATAATCAATATATAATTTCTTGTGCCTGTTTTTAACTTGTATAACCGCCAACTCGCCAAGGATAATCTCCGGTGCGCTTTGCTGCTGTCAGCCACCGCTGCGTAGGTGGTCATTGCCGCTTCTGGATGAAGATTTGTACAGCTGGTTACAATACTGGTTTCTCTAGAACATATGTATACAAACACACACTGACTTTAGTTACGGGAAATGAAGCATTTTTGTATCCTTTATCTGCGGTACGACATTTTGCTGCTGTCATAGATTGAAACGACCACATTATCTTTCCAAAATTAAATTTTACGCCTTATATCGGACTCTCTGACTCACACATAGGCTGGCTAAGGAATATTTGTACCAGGTGTACAACTGTGCTTCCGACGTGTTTTCCCCAACATTTGAGGCTTTAATGAAACAAATAGGTTACACATGTATCATTCAAAGTAATTTCCATCGCTGGCGACCACTTTCTCCCATCTTTCGGGCAGTGTGCGGGTCCCGTGTCGAAAAAATTGTTCATCTTTTGAAGCGATCCACGAGTCGATCTATTTTTGATTTCTTCATGAGATTGGAAGTGTTGGTCAGCCAGGCCATGCGCCATTGATCCAACCAGATGATAGTCAGAGGGACCAATGTCTGGAGAATACGGCGGGTGCGGTAGGACTTCCCATTTTAATGTTTCCAAGTACGTTTTGACCTCTTTTGCAATGTGGGGCGAGCGTTGTCGTGCTGCAAAATCGCTTTGTCGTACCTCGCGCTGTATTGAGGCCGTTTGTCTTTTAATATTTTGCTCAAACGCATTAAATGCGTTTGATAACGAGCATCTGTGATTTTTTCACTTGGTTTCAACACCTCATAGTACACGACGCCGAGCTGGTCCCACCAAATGCCGAGCATGATCTTGGAGCCGCGAATATTCGGTTTGGCCGTCGACTTAGAAGCATAGCCGGGATATTCCCATGATTTTTTGCCTTTAAGGTTGTCGTAATGAAGCTATTTTTCGTCCCCGGTCACAATGCGATGCAAAAATTCCTTCCGTTTTTGCCTCTGAAGGAACTTTTCACAAACACACAAACGCCGTTCAACGTCTCTTTGTTTCAGCTCAGGCGGGACCCAAGTTCCTTCTTTCTGAATAATGCCCACAGCCTTGAGACGTTTTGAAAAGGCTTGCTGTGTCACTCCCACTAATCGTGCCAATTCTTCTTGAGTTTGACGAGAGTCTTCACTCATCAATGTCTCCAATTCTGCGTCTTCGAAAACATTCTCTCTTCCACAACTGTGCCGGTCTACGACGTTAAAGTCACCATTCTAGAAGCGTTGAAACCACTCACGACACGTTCTTTCACTAACAGCGTCCTTACCATACGTACTTGAGAGCATTCGACGAGACTCACCCGCTGTTTTCTTCATATTGAAACAAAACAGTAACACCTCCCGCAAATGACGAGAATTAGGCTCGTAAACTGACATTTTCAGTCAAGAACAGCTTCATGATGCAGACACAAATCGACTAATGTTTGAATGAGGTTAGAGGTCCAAGTTAACTGCCTGACGTCTGCGATCTGTTTCTTTCGACCGGTACTTGCCATTGTCGCCACGTATCGGCAAACGGCGAAGCAAAGTTGTACATCTTTTATTATTCACTGTCTCATCAAAAGTGTCCAGACAGCGCAATGCAGTGTCGAATTGGCAACTAGATGTACCGAGAGGTGGACCCGCCATTATAAAAGGAGGCGGGGATCGGTGTTGACAGTAGAGAAGCAGAAACAGCAGACAGGGACGGTCAGGACAACACAGGGTCGCCGAACGTGGACCAGCCACTTGGTGTTTCCTCAGTAATAGATCCATCAGGAACATCTGGGCGCTTCTAAAGCTGCCCAAGACGACTGCCGGTGACTGCGAAGTGGAAACGCGAAGGAACAACCAGACCCAAATCATGAGCAGGCAGACCTGTTGTATTGACGGATAGGAGAAGCCAGTCATCGCGGAGGCTGGTTGCAAGAAATTCAGCGGCAGGAATCACCCGTAAGTTGTAAAGTGCTGCTATCAGCGCAGCTAGTACAGTGACTGTACGTAGGGAGTTAAAAAGAGTGGGGGGGTGAGGGGGGTACGGTGGTCGACCTGCTCCTGATAAGCCACAGATTTATGAAGTCAGTGCTACAGTGCTAAGAGTCACTTGAGGTGCTGTAAAGAGCGACGTCACTCGTCTGTGAATGACCAGAAATAGGTGATTTGGAGTGGAGAATCACTCTGTACCGTGTGACAGTACTATGGAAGGCCTTGGGTTTGGCGAGTTCCTGCCATCACGTGTACCGCCAACAGTGAAGTATGGAGGAGGTGGCATTACAGCAGGGGGTGTCTTTTGTGATTAAAGTCTGGTTCCCTTACTGCGCTTCAGACAATGGTTAATGCGAAAGGATATGAACACATCCTAGAACATTGTGTATTGCGTACAGAAGAGGAATAGTTCGGAAGTGATGACTGTTTTTAGAGTCCGAGGAAGAATACGGTGGCCGATGGGCAGTGACCAGCTTTCGTCAAAAGCACTGCGCGAGTTCATTCGTTTGTTCGGAAGGGGCAGCCGACAAGTGTCACCTTTCATCAATTCACGTATTACCGATTCGTGGCCTACGCGCTGCAGCCTTTCTCAAACGATTTTACAGAAACTATTCTGTAGAAACAATTCATTTTTGAATTATTTGTAGATGTGCCGATCATTTCGCGAATAGTCATAGTTTTTGTCAAATTTTCTTGGAAGTAAGACACTGCGCGAAATTCGAAAAAGTTTGCAATGAAAATTAGGGGCCACTATGATTTTGCATTTGGTGCATATTACATGATGCGTTGGTGCATGTCAAATTTAACAAACACATTGAATTTTTCTCTATAGACCCTCCAGAGTAGCCGAGAGCGCTAAGGCGCTGCTTCCTGGACTCGGGTAGGCGGCCGGCCCCGGATCGAATCCGCCCGACGGATTAACGACGACGGCTGGTGTGCCGGCCAGCCTGGATTTTTAGGCGGTTTTCCACATCCTACTAGGTGAATACCGGGCTGGTCCCCACGTCCCGCCTCAGTTACACGACTCGCAGACATTTGAAACACATTCACGCTATTTCACGATTTACACTAGATGCAGACAGCTGGGGTGCACTAACTCCATCCCTGGGGGTACGGGGTGGCGGCAGGAAGGGCATTAAGGCACCCCTTAACATTAACATGCCAAATCCGGTTAACCATGCCCGACCATGCGTCACTGCAAGCCAAGGAGCAAGCGATAGAATTGAATTTTTCTTTATAGTTGGATGAAGGTCTCGATGTGTCACCAATTTCGGGAAAACTGATCTGACGCACCACGCTCAATTGCGATCGCGTCACTCCAACGATAAAGCCAGATAGGCTGATTTGGAGGAGGGGACCGAACAGTTAGGTCAGTGGTCCCATCGGATTGGTAAAGCATGGGGAAGGAAGCTGGCCGTGAGTATTCCCCGCATTTGCCTGAAGTGATTTAGGGAAATCACGGAAAAAGCTAAATCAGAATAGTCGGAGGCGGCTTTGAGTCGTCGTCCGCCCAAATGTGAGTCCAGAGCGCTAACTACTTGACCACTTCACTCGGTGATGAAGCCAGAGCGAAATATTCACAACATCTCTCATACGAGGTGTGGCTAGAAAAAAACCGGACTAGTACTGGTGAAACAATAAAACGAATGCAATAAGGCTGAAAGTCGCGTGGCCTGTCACGCGACTCTCGCTCCGCCTACTGCTCGAGTTTCATCTGCCTCCTGCACTCAGTCTGCCCGTGCCGTCTGTTTTAAGTAGTTGACGTTTTGTCTGTGCGTCGGGAAATGTTGAGTGTACAGAAAGAACAGCGTGTTAACATCAAATTTTGTTTCAAACTAGGAAAATCTGCAAGTGAAACGTTTGTAATGTTACAACAAGTGTACGGCGATGATTCTTTATCGCGAACACAAGTGTTTGAGTGGTTTAAACGATTTAAAGATGGCCGCGAAGACACCAGTGATGACACTCGCACTGGCAGACCATTGTCAGCAAAAACTGATGCAAACATTGAAAAAATCGGTAAACTTGTTCGACAAGATCGCCGTTTAACAATCAGAGCAGTGTCTGAGTTAACAGGAGTTGACAAGGAAAGTGTTAGGCAGATTCTTCATGAAAGTTTCAACATGAACAAAGTGTGTTCAAAAATGGTTCCAAAGTGTCTCACAATTGAACAGAAGGAACGCCGAAGAATGATTTGTTCTGACATCCTGGAAAACTTTGAAAGCGATCCCACCTTCTTACAAAATGTTATTACTTGCGATGAATCGTGGTTTTTTACTTACGATCCCGAAACTAAACGCCAATCGATGCATTGGAAAACTCCTGGTTCTCCACGACAAAAAAAAGCACGAATGTCAAAATCGAAATTCAAGGCAATGATGACTGTTTTTTTTGACATCAAAGGGATTGTGCACATTGATTGGGTACCAGAGGGACAAACAGTGAATCAGCATTACTACATTAGCGTCCTGGCTACCCTACGTGAGCGAGTACGGAGAAAACGGAACGATTTGTGGAGAAAAAAGTCATGGATCCTTCACCAAGACAATGCCCCAGCTCACAGTGCGTTGTCAGTGAAGACGTTTTTGGCAAAACACAACATTCCCATCTTTGATCATCCACCCTACTCACCTGATTTGGCCCCCTGTGACTTTTTTCTTTTCCCTAAAGTCAAGTCAGCTTTGAAAGGAACTAGATTTGAGACTGTTGAAGCAGTAAAAGAAAAAGCGACGGAAGTAATGTATGGACTTACCGAAAATGATCTGCAGCATTGCTATGAACAGTGGAAAATTCGTATGGAGCGGTGTAGAGACCGAGGAGGAGAGTACATTGAAGGAGATAACATGAAATTGTAAATAATTGTAAATAAATGTTTTTTCCAGCATCAGTCCGGTTTTCTTCTAGCCGCACCTCGTACATCATAAACGGTTTGAGATGTGCAAATGAGACTTTGGCAAATGATAGCACACAAAGAGTATCGTACTTTGCTGTCTGGTTATTACGCAGATCTCTCTATCGTGATATTCCACCAACTGCAAAGTTGTTCGGTGAAATAATGTAATTTTTAAGGGCCATCGATAGCTGGTGAAACTCGAATTGCTATGGGCTTTGGAACGACATAACTAAAGATGTTACATGATTATTTTGTATTGAGGATGTGCTTTTTCATAAAATACTGACCTTACATTTCAATGTCTACCTTGATAGCTGAGTGGTCAACACAATGGAATGCCATGCTAAGGGGCCCGTGTTCGATTCCCAGCTGGATCGGAGATTTTCTCCTCTCAGGGACTGGGTTTTGTGTTGTCTTCATCATCTCGTCCGTATCGCCGAAGTGACGTCAACTCAAAAGACTTGCACCAGCCGAGCAGTCTACCAAACAGTAGACCCTAGACACATGACATCTCTCTCTCTTACTTTTCAGTTCCTCACTTAACAGACTTAATAAACAACTGTTACAAAATTCTCTCATAACTGCATCTACATACCATGTCAGTGAGGTGAGACTGTGTAAACTGCGCTGTATTTTGGCAAAAGACGAAAATTTTAACGTGGCAACAAGACATTTCTCTGAAACTTACAAATAGTTAACAAGGCAGACGCAAATAAATCGCTGCATTTCCGGCGAAGTTCTATTTAGACACTAACCAAACCAGAAGTCACAGATCTTTTCGAGTGGTCAACACGCAGGTGTGGGTGCAGAGGGACCCTGCATAATATTCAGAAAAAATGTGTAGAACGGCACTTCCGCTCCAGCGCTCGGCGTTTCCCCTGCAGCGCCTGCCCGCAGCCCCCACCACCACCATTCTCCCCACACACGTGTCCTGCCGTCCAGGCACTGCGTTCTGTGCTGAATCTGTCAGCATGGCAACGCATCCTGTCATAAAGCGGCAAATGTTTGTGGACAACAATTTTCTAGATATCAACTGACTTGCCCAGGGTCCTGACCTGAACGCAATGGAAGACATTTGGGATAAGTTGACACGTCGATTTCACTCTAGTCCTCAGTATCCAATACCGCTACCTTGTCTGATTTTGGCTCTTGAGGAATAATAGGTCGCCAGACCATCGAAAGTAGCGACAGCAGAATTCAAGCATTCACAAAGCCGAAGGGTAGACACACTGCATATTTATGTCCACTAACAGGTGTTCAAATACTTTTGATTACATAGTGTAGTATGGAATTATAAGAACATTAGTGAAGAATATTGGAATGCAGTACAAAGCTGTAAGAATATTGTAGACGCTTTGTTATGCTTAACAATTACCGTATTTATCTTTGTAAATGCTCAACGAGTAAATAAATAAATAATGCAATAACAACAGATTCAAATGGTTCAAATGGCTCTTAGCGGTATGAGACTTAACATCTGAGGTCATCAGTCGCCTAGAACTTAGAACTACTCAAACATAACTAACCTAAGAAAGCAGGTGTTGACAGATGTGAAAATTACCGAACTGTAAGTTTAATAAGTTACTGCTGCAAAATTCTAACACGAATTCTTTACAGACGAATGGGAAAACTAGTAGAAGCAGACCTCGGGGAAGATCAGTTTGGATTCCGTAAAAATATTGGAACACATGAGGCAATACTGACCCTACGACTTATCTTGGAAGCTAGATTAAGGAAAGGCAAACCTACGTTTCTAACATTTGTAGACTTAGAGAAAGCTATTGACAATGTTGACTGGAATACTCTCTTTCAAATTCTGAGGGTGTCAGGGGTAAAATACAGGGAGCGAAAAGCTGTTAACAATTTGTACTGAAACCAGATGGCAGTCATAAGAGTCGAGGGAAATGAAAGGGAAACAGTGGTTGGGAAGGGAGTGAGACAGGGTTGTAGCCTCTCCCCGATGTTACTCAATCTGTATATTGAGCAAGCAGTGAAGGAAACACAAGAAAAATTCGGAGTAGGTATTAAAATCCATGGAGAAGAAATAAAAACTTTGAGGTTCGCCGACGACATTTTTATTCTGTCAGAGACAGCAAAGGACTTGGAAGAGCAGTTGAACGGAATAGATAGCGTCTTGAAAGGAGGATATAAGATGAACATCAACAAAATCAAAACGAGGATAATGGAATGTAGTCGAATTAAGTCAGGTGATGCTGAGGGAATTGGATTAGGAAATGAGACACTTGAAGTAGTACAGGAGTTTTGCTATTTGGGGAGCAAAATAACTGATGATGGTCGAAGTAGAGAGGATATAAAATGTAGACTGGCAATGGCAAGGAAAGCGTTTTTGAAGAAGAAAAATTTGTTAACATCGAGTATAGATTTAAGTGTCAGGAAGTCGTTTCTGAAAGTATTTGTATGGAGTGTAGCCATGTATGGAAGTGAAACATGGACGATAAATATTTTGGACAAGAAGAGAATAGAAGCTTTTGAAATGTGGTACCACAGAAGAATGCTGATGATTAGATGAGTAGATCACATAACTAATGAGGAGGTGTTGTATAGGATTGGGCAGAAGAGAAGTTTGTGGCACAACTTGACTAGAAGAAGGGATCGGTTGGTAGGACATGTTCTGAGGCATCAAGGGATCACCAGTTTAGTATTGGAGGGCAGTGTGGAGGGTAAAAATCGTAGAGGGAGACCAAGAGACGAATGCACTAAGCAGATTCAGAAGGATGTAGGTTGCAGTAGGTACTGGGAGATGAAGAAGATTGCACAGGATAGAGTAGCATGGAGAGCTGCATCAAACCAGTCTCAGGACTGAAGACCACAAAAACAACAACAACCTAAGAACATCACACACATTCATGGCCGAGGCAGGATTTGAACCTGCGACCATAGTGGTCGGGCAGTTCCAGACTGAAGCGCCTAGAACCGCTCGGCCACAGCGGCCGGCTAACAATAGGTAATAATGAAATTTGTGCTTTATATCAGACATAATGAAGAAGAGTAGTAGTCTATGGACAGCTAAAATTGCTAGATAAAAAGAGGGTAACACAGAGAATTTTTAACTTTGTTGATAGAAACGCAAAAACATCAATGACACGGATCAAAGAAGTTGAAGCAGATCTCAGAGATATGTAAATAACGGAGGAAGAAATACGAGAAAGCGAAAAGTTCAGAGCAAAAGTAAAAAGTTTCAAGGGCTTTGAGGAAAAAGAAAGGAAAAGACTGGTGCAGTATGGACAGAAGGAAGAAGAGAAAAACATCGAGAAAGAATGACGAACTCCTGGAAAGAAAGAAAGGAGAAAAATAAGAAGACATAATTTAATTCATGTACTCCTTAGTAAGCCAAGTGTACTGGAAAGTATCATCGCTTAACGTGTTTAAAACCTGATGAATTCTTCTCGGGTTATCAGCCGAGTGGTGGCCTCGTCTTGTCGCAACGTTTCAATGAGTTTCGTACCCATCATCTTCTGGCAAAACTCATTGAAACATTCGTGGCGAAGATCATGGGTACGAAACCCATTGAAACGTTGCGACAAGGCGACGCCACCACTCGGCTGATAATCCGAAAAGAATTCATCAGTGGAATACGCCGAGAAAGAGTGAAATCGTCTTAAAACCTCAAATGCAAAATGTGTAATAAAATGGACAACAGACGCGAGACAGCCACAGGTTTCTGCGTCGTGGTCTGGCGGCCGGCCCGTCGCTGCTCAGGTGGGGTAGGGTACGTACAGTACGAGTCGCAATGCGAGGTCAGCGCCGATGTTGCCGCGGGGAGACCTGGGGAACCGCGACCTCCTCGCCTGACAGTGAAGAGTGCGCCGGCCATGCAGACAAGGTGGGATTCTGCCTGGAGATGCTGCGGACGGACAAGGTGGGATTCTGCCTGGAGATGCTGCGGACGCCCTTGTCAGCGACTGAGTCCCTGGAGCGCTTCCAGGGGACGCCACAGCGCCGCACGCCAATCCAAAGTTGTGGGTCGCGTCCGAGGCGTATCAGCGTGAATTTCTGAGCAGCCGCCGTCATGCCGCGCCTCTGAATGCATGATGCGACCTCCCGAGAAACCTCCTCCAAGTTTCGTGTGCTTAAGTACGTCCTCTAATTTTCAAGGTGTAGAGCGCAATTTTCGTTTAATTCTTCACGTCTGCCTTCTTCAACAGTGCTTGGTATTATACACTGCTTGTCATTACAATCAGTACCCAGAACAACCACCTCTGGCCGTAATAACGGCCTTGATAGGCCTGGGCATTGAGTCAAACAGAGCTTGGATGGCGTGTACAGCTACAGCTGGCCATGCAGCTTCAACACGATACCACAGTTCGTCATGAGTAGTGACTGGCGTATGGTGACGAGCCAGTTGCTCGGCCACCATTGACCAGACGTTTTCAATTGGTGGGAGATCTGGAGAATGTGCTGGTCAGGGCAGCAGTCGAACATTTTCTGTATCCAGAAAGGTCCATACAGGACCTGCAACACGCGTTCGTGCATTATCCTGCTGAAATGTAGGGTTTCGCAGGGATCGAATGAAGGGTAGAGCCACGGGTCTAACACATCTGAAATGTAACGTGCACTGTTCAAAGAGCCGTCAATGCGAACAAGAGGTGACCGAGACGTGTAACCAGTGGCCCCCCATACCATCACGCCGGGTGATATGCCAGTATGGCGATGACGAATACACGCTTCCAATCTGCGTTCACCGCGATGTCGCCAAAAACGGATGTGACCATCATGATGCTGTAAACAGAACCTGGATTCGTCCGAAAAAATAAGGTTTTGCCATTCCTGCACCCAGGTTCGTGTTGAGTACACCATCGCAGGCGCTCCTGTCTGTGGTGCAGCGTCAAGGGTAACCGCAGCCATGGTCTCCGAGCAGATAGTCCGTGTGCTGCTGCAAAATGTCGTCGAACTGTTCTTGCAGATGGTTGTTGTCTTGCAAACGTCCCCATCTGTTGATTCAGGGATCGAGACATGGCTCCACGATTCGTTACAGCCATGCGGATAAGATGCCTGTCGTCTCGACTGCTAATGATACGAGGCCGTTGGGATCCAGCAAGGCGTTCCGTATTACCCTCCTGAACCCACCGATTCCATATTCTGCTAACAGTCATTGGATCTCGACCAACGCGAGTATCAATGTGGCGATACGATAAACCGCAATCGCGAATGGCTACAATCGAACCTTTATCAAAGTCGGAAGCGTGATGGTACGCATTTCACTTCCTTACACGAAGCATCACAACAACGTTTCACCAGGCAACGCCGGTCAACTGCTGTTTGTGTATGAGAAATATTTCCTCATGTCAGCACGTTGTAAGTGTCGCCACCTGCGCCAACCTTGTGTGAATACTCTGAAAAGCTAATCATTTGCATATCACAGCATTTTCTTCCAGTCGGTTAAATTTCGCGTCTGTAGCACTTCATCTTCGTGGTGTAGCAATTTTAATGGCCAGTAGTGTAAAATTACCTGATAATTTCGTGTCGCCCGATTATATGGCTCTGAGCACTATGGGACTCAACTGCTGAGGTCATTAGTCCCCTAGAACTTAGAACTACTTAAACCTAACTAACCTAAGGACATCACAAACATCCATGCCCGAGGCAGGATTCGAACCTGCGACCGTAGCGGTCTGGCGGTTCCAGACTGCAGCGCCTTTAACCGCACGGCCACTTCGGCCAGCTGCCCGATTATATTTTCACTCCGGCCTTCACTCTGTCTTCAGTGAGAAATTAAATCAAAATCACATGTTATTATAACTGCTCGCAATGGAAGAGATACAATATCTGTGGTCAGTGGAATTTGCGGCGAACCACAAATCTTTGAAATTTGCCCCGATTGTCGCTGGCCACTACCTGTTCACTAAGTCACGGCCTACCTGCACCTTGAGAGACCTCGTCGAAATGGAACGCTCCAATTACCCGCAGTGACGTGCTGTGACTCCTTCTCGTAGCCGCGTCGTCGCCGCCGTGCAAGTGACCGGCAAGGGAAACATCCTGCTGATGAAGGAACATCATCGCTAAACAGTAGGCAGAGCATTCTATGATGTGCCCTCTATACACGAATATTGCACTGCTGCTAGTCGTTTTAACGCTTAAATTCCGCTTTTCCTTCTGCCCTGATAAGAAAAATCATGTACGCAATGGTACCTTAAAAGAAGTTTTGTTTGGTTTTACGTAAGTTATTTTATGATTCATATCCTGCCCTTTTAAAGTGCATCTTACTTAATATACAATTTTATAATCCTCTTTCTGACATCTGAATGGAAGAACTTATAACAATCTGGAGCCGGCAGTGAAAGGTGGCTACACTGTGCCACTGCGCCAGAGAGTGCGCCAAAGAGTACTATTAAGCCGCCTCCACAGTGCTTGTTGTGAGATTGTAGCAGTCAGTGGTTGTTGAGAGTTCGTGGCAGTCAGTGCTAGTAGAGAGCACAGTGTGTGTTAAGAGCTCGTGATTGTCGTGAAGTCGGAGTGAGATGTGGTAGTAAAGAGTGTTGCTCCTTGTTTTATGCAGTTATTTGATGGGAGAGATAGCAGATGTTATTGTAATGAGTGCATTTCGTCAATATATATGAAGGTAAAATTTATAATGTTTTTTTTTTATTAATTGTCTATCTGAAATAATGTGTCACTACAGGTTCAGTCAACAAAGCATCTGGCTTGTGTTCTTGGATTAGAGTGGAATTCTGGTTTTCTTGCGTAATTATAGTTTTCTAATTTTCTTTTGTCACGTCTGTATAGTTGGTATTTAAAAATTCTTGTCTTGTTGGAAAAGAACCGTGCCAGATGCATACGTTGAGTCACACTCCCACATACAGAACAATTACATTTGTGCTTGGATTTTGTAGGTTTTTTAGTTGCTGGGGACTTAATTAATTAACTGTGTTTACGAAAATTTTCTTACATTGTTTGTTGCAGTCAGATAGCGTAATAATACTAGTCAGGGCCAACCGATTACGAGACACTGCGTAATCGGACATACAGCTACAGCTACTAAAAATATTTTCTATCAGTCATATTTAATTAAGCCCCCATGCACGTGGCGACCGCTGCTTCGGATCGTCCCTGGAATCTTCTGATTGTGAAAATTGTAGACTGTAGTATTGTTGTAGTAATTTTGAGTTTAGTGATTGTAGTCTGTATTGAATGTGTAGATTTGGTAATTGGCATTCGTCTAATGGTATTTTTCAAATTTATTTTTTGTTGTTGTCTTGTATACGCGTTTGAAAATCCAGTGCAATTATTTCAATTGTTCGATTGATCGTGTCTGAGGGAGACATTTCATGTGAATAGCATTGTTGGAGATAGAGTGTCATTGTGTGTAATTTTCGTACAGTGACGAATTTTTTTTGCATGTTTTGTAAATGATTACGCGGTCGATGAAACAGGCAAAATTGATGAATAGTCAGAATAACGAAATTGTTAACATGGCGAACTCGCCAACAGAGGAAAACAGTGTGATGAATAATGAACTGGAAAACAATTTAATAAGTCGGGAAAATAGTCCGGAACCAGTTCAAAATTTTTCTCAATCAGAAAATTCACAGAATACGAGATTAACGATGGAAGATTCTGTAATAGTATCGAACAAAGATAGCTTTACAGCTATGACGAAAGAAGTCGATTTCGCGGGAAACGTTAAGGGTGAAAAGAGTTTCGAACCAGTTACTATGGAGCAGTTAATGAGTGCAATATTAAATGTCGGATCACAGTTGGAATCTGAATTAAAAACAGTGGGATCTGAATTAAAAACAATTAGAACTGAGATGGAAGCAATGACAACACGGTTATGCTCACGAATAGGGACATGTTTCAAAAATACGAATGACGAATCAGATAAAGAAATTAGAGAAGAAGTACAACCGATTTTGAAGGCTCACAATAATAGCTTAATTTCAACAGAAGTCAGACATGAGGAACAGGGCAGGGACGAGGAAGAAAAAGATCGCGTGATAGTACAGAATTTTTCAGAGTTAAATTTACAACGTGCAAAGGATACGGAAGAAATAATTGAAGGAACCGAGGAATCCGTACCAAATGACAGAATAAATAACTTAACGCAACAGTGTGAACAGTTAACTACTAAATGTGACAACACCGAAACCCGAGTCGCGACATTTACAGAAGACATAAATAAACAGAAAGGACAATTAAGTGACTCATCGGAAAGAGTTGAGATGATCTCAGATAAATTGACAAGTGTTAGTTTAGCAGTAGGGTATGAAGAAAATAATTTATTTCATTTACGGGATGCGACAAGAGAGCGCCAGGCGCGCGAACTTGACAATAATCGACATTCAAACTGGGACAGACGCGGTAGGTCTTTGTCGCCACGAGGCGAAAACTTTGACTATAAACACTTTTTGACTGTCCGGAAATTTAAGATCTTCCGCAATTCTAAGAATGACATACATCCATGTGCATGGTTAGATCAATTTATGTACGCACTACCGCCAAATGTGCCACAAGGTCACAAACTAGAAATTATGTGCAGTTATTAATGTCCTCAGGGGATTCACTACTCTAAGTGAATATGTGCCGTAGCGAGCATAGGGCCCCGAGCTGTAGTGGTGCTATTTCTCTTTTAGTTTTCTGTACCGCTGCCTACTCTTTTACTATTCTTTGCATCTGTCAAACCAGCTCTTCGACTATCAATCTATCTAGTGAGTAAGAACAATAACCGGATATGACTGTTTTACCCAAAAGTGACTTTGGAAATTACCGATTGGACTTACTGTACCTACTGCAGCATTCATTCGTCGTATAAATGAAATTTTACCTGTTTATCTTCGTGACAATATTACTTCTTATGTTGACGATATTCTTATTGCTAAACGTTCTTGGAATGAGCATAACAAAATTTTGGATTCATTATTACGTATCTTTGCAAAAGTTGGCATTACAGTAAACTTGGAAAAATCTGAATTTGGTCGTTCTCAGGTGAAATTTCTCGGTCACATTATTTCTACAGAAGGTATTCTTCCTGATCCAGAAAAATTAGACGCTATTCGTAACTATGCTGTTCCTACCACAAAACGTGATGTTCGTAGTTTTCTTGGTCTCTGTAATTTTCTTCGACGCTTTGTTAGATTGGACGATTTGGCCACACCTCGTTTTTGCGATCTATCTGGAAAGTTCTTTTTAAACGAAAATCGGTCGACAACTCCGTTTGGTTAGTTTGTATTCCTGATGAGTGGGTCAATAAATTGATTTGGTATACGCATTTCAGTTATGCACACTTTGGTCCCAGAAAATGCTTTCATAAATTGCGAGAAAATTGCTACTGCAGTAATATGGAAAAACGTATTCGATCTGTTCTTGCCAAATGTAAATTATGTCAAATGGCTAAGCCTCCAACGATTTCTCACAGAACACCGTTGTTTCCCATCATTCCAGCGAAATTAAAGGAGATGGCTGCAGTCGATTTGTTCGGTCCAGTGGTTCGTTCTACTAATGGTTTTGCGTACATTTTCGTAGCAGTGGAACTGACATCAAAATATGTGTGTTTTACACCTTTACGCAAAGCAACAGCTCGTTCAGTATCCAACGCTTTTATCAAACATTTTCTTAAAGAAGTCGGTCATGTTGATAAGGTTATATCAGATAATGGATCACAGTTTCGTTCTAAAGTTTGGCTTCGTACTCTACACCGTCGTAAAATTAAACCAATCTTCATTTCACTTTTTCACCCTCAATCTAACGCTTCAGAGAGATGGATGAAGGAAATCAATAAATTGTGCCGTCTTTATTGTCATCAGAATCACAGAACTTGGGATCAGTATCTTCATATTTTTCAAAACATTCTGAATGAACTTCCTAATGACTCAACTTCTTTACCGCCTCTATTGATATTAAAAAATAAAGTACCAACAAATCGCATTTCTGAAATCGTTCCTTTTCCGCCTTCACGGAAACTGCGGCATTCTGAAGTTGTCAACCTGGCTCTGCAAAATATTGCGTCTGCGGCTGCTAGAAGAGAGAAATCAGCTAAACGTCCTGGTCGTTTAAAAAATCTTGTCAGTTGGTCAGAAGGTATTAATTAAGTCCCACCGTTTGTCTCATAAAGGAAAAGGCTTGTGTCGCAAATTTTTTCTGCTTTATAACGGTCCATATAGAATTCGCAAAATTATACATGATAACACTGTTGAAGTAGAAACTCTTAAATCTCGACGCTCTAAAGGGATACATCATATATCAAACGTTAAAATTTTTGTGGAATGACATACTTTGGAGAACTAACAGCTACATGTAAACACGCAGAGAGTACAAGGATACCGCGCTATGTTTTGGCGGCGGCACATACTCAAAGCAACAGTCAAGTCTGCGCGCCGCACAAGGCAGTCGTTGACCGCGAACAATAGCTTCCGACGTCACGCGCCCACAGCTGATCGAGCGCTCAGTGCGAATGCACTGACAGACATAAACAAATACACAGTCTAATTTCTCCGACTAAATTCTGTATAAAGCTATAAGGATTTGTTGAATTGTGTTATTATCATTCAGTATTTTGCAGGATACGGTTGTATAAAATACGTCACGCGCCCACAGCTGATCGAGCGCTCAGTGCGAATGCACTGACAGCCGTAAACAAACACCCAGTTTAATTTCTCCGACTAAATTCAGTATAAAGCTATAGTGACTTGATGAATTCTGTTATTAACATTCAGTATTTTGCAGGATACGGTTCTATAAAATATTTAAGAACTTCAGGTAAACTCTGTGTGTCTCCGACGTTAAGACGACCTGCTATCGAGAAATTTTCAGGAAGAATGTCATTTCGAAGAAGAAACTAATAAACTAAAAAAGGTAACTATTAATTGAGTTCATTTTTCAGGTAACATATTTCCACTTAGGTACGTACTTAGACGTAATTTGCTGCTCGCGATTACGTGATTCATACTTTGTGCTAATTTTATGTTCTATGGTTTACTTGTGAAGCGACGTGCTTGTGTACATTTACTGATTTTGACAATTATTGATTAATGAACTGGGTTGTAACTTGTGTATATTATGCATCGCTTGGCTGCTATGCTTTTTCACTGATGTCATATTTTCTTATTATGTGTCTGCTGTGCTTATTTATTTAAATTATAATTGTAACTTGATTTATTGTGCTGATGTGTTTAGGTATGTAAGTTTTTCTTTGTGATTTATCTGCTTGCGCCTTCATGTTTATTTATTAGGATGACATATGAACATTTATTTGCTTATGCTGATATGATGCTAATGACATGTTTACTGCTTTGCGTATGGATTGCATATTTACACATTTCTGTTTTGTTGCCATAACTGCTCTTTAATTTGGTGTGTAGAAATGCTGATATACTGTGTACAAACATAGAGTTTAGGTCACACTACTGTATTAATTATAGATTGTTCGCTTGGCAGAGCCTCGTTGTAGGAATTGTGCTGCATCCACTTGTTGACATTCTGTTCTCCACTGGTATATTTACTCGCTATTGCAAGTTTTGCTTACGCTCAGTGCCATATATTTTTAAGATAAGAAAATTAACTGCTATAATTCGACGAACGACATTAGTACAAGAAAGTCATAGAAGTCACATGAGCTGGAGGTTTTATGGAAGCTGTATAAATTTATGCTAATAGGAAGGAGGCTAACGACATGACAGACCAAAACTAGGTTTAGACCATTAACAGTTATTACACTGCATTTCGTGAGCAATTGAAATAGGAAGTGACACTTGACACAAGAAATACTCCACATGTTTGCTTCTGTCTGCTATGATTCTTGAAGTGGTGTACACACTGTGAAATATTATGATCATTCACACTCCGTAATCGTACTTAATTACTGAGAGTTATTCGAACTAAGTCTGTTAGAGGTCATGTATGCATTTCTTTGTTTATAATTTATAATGAGTAGAAAATTTGGGTCAGATGGATTACACAGAGGTTGTGTGTTGACAATGTGTCTTCGGATTGTATGAGATGATGAGGTTTGCATTAGGATTTTATCTGTACTTGTTCAAGGAGACTGACTAGAGGAAAGAGTTGTTATGGAAGTGAAATGATATTGGTGCTGAGGTTTATATGTAGCGACGTATTATTGAGGTATTGAGAGTATATTAAGTTGTTGATTATTGGAGTTTTTGTGGACAAGAGGTAAGGTAAATGATATTGATGATAAGACGTATTGAAGAGGTATTATTGAGGTATTATTGAGATTATGTGATGCTGATAATTATTGGAGTTTTGGTGGATAAGAGGTAAAATAAGTGAGGAGCATATTTTTTTTGTTGGTCTTATGGAACAAGAGGATGAAGAGAGCAGACTAAAACACTAAAATAGAAGGAAGATAGTCTATACACACACTTTGTTATATCACTAAGCAGTATATACTTTTTTTTGGAGAGAGGAAGTAATTGCATATCGTGGCTCACTGACAGTTGTTCAGCAACAGTACATTTGATCTGGCTTGGCAAACATTGGTCTTGACATGATGACTATGACGTTGACTTAACTATTATTGACTGTTACACATTGCTGCCACTACTACTTGATACACATGATGAACATCAGATTATGACAGAATTGCATTTACACAGTTAACACTATTCAATTACACAGTAGTACTTAATGTGGATGAAAGATGAGTGAGTGTGTTTTGTGTGTTGTGTGTTTTCCTTTCCTAATCCTAACCACCTATCTCCTAAATATTATTTTATTTGTTTGTAGTGGCTTGCACTGACACCCATAAATATTATAGGTTTACTGGTATTTGTGTATTGTAATAGTTAATAGGACAATTATCTGATATCATTTGTGTGTTTGTTATGATTTGTATGTTACTGTAAAAGCACTGTATGTGTATTCAAACTATTGTTCATGCCTGAACTGTCTGATTAGTGAAGATAAATATTCTGAACTGTTACCTGCACTTTTCAACATGATGTGTGACATTTGGTCGTGTTTAATTTCTGCTGATGAACAGTGTGAACAGTGCTTGTGAGTTTTATGGAACTGCTTCTACTGAAATGATGTCACTTGTTGGTGTCAGCACCTGCTCTCAACATTGCTGGGTGCAACTGATGAACTGTTTTTACTGAAAGGAAGTCACCTGTTGCTGTCTACACCTGCTCAACATTGCTAGGTGCAACAGATGGAACTGTTTCTACTGAACTAATGTCACTTGTTGCTGTCTGCACCTGCTCAACATTGCTGGGTGCCACTGATGGACTGCTTCTACTGAAAAGATGTCCCCTGTTGCTGTGTGCACCTGATCAACATTGCTGATGCCACTAATGTACTGCTTCTACTGAAAAGATGTCCCCTGTTGCTGTGTGCACCTGATCAACATTGCTGATGCCACTAATGTACTGCTTCTACTGAAAAGGTGTCCCCTGTTGCTGTGTGCACCTGATCAACATTGGTGATGCCACTAATGTACTGCTTTTACTAAAAAGATGTCCCCTGTTGCTGTGTGCACCTGATCAACATTGCTGATGCCACTAATGGACTGCTTCTACTGAAATGGTGTCACTTGTTGGTGTCTGCACCTGCTCTCAACATTGCTGGGTGCAACTGATGGACTGTTTCTACTGAAATGATATCACTTGTTGGTGTTTGCACCTACTCAACATTGCTGGGTGCAACTGATTGACTGCTTCTGCTGAAATGATGTCACTTGTTGGTGTCTGCACCTGCTCTCAACATTGCTGGGTGCAACTGATGGACTGTTTCTACTGAAATGATATCACTTGTTGGTGTTTGCACCTACTCAACATTGCTGGGTGCAACTGATTGACTGCTTCTGCTGAAATGATGTCACTTGTTGGTGTCTGCACCTGCTCAACATTGCAGGGTGCAACTGATGGACTGCTTCTACTGAACTAATGTGACTTGTTGCTGTGTGTACCTCTTGAACTTTAGTGGGTGCCACAGATGGAACTGCTTCTACTGAAATAATGTCACTTGTTGGTGTCTGCACCAACTCAACATTGCTGGGTGCATCTAATGAACTGTTTCTACTGAAATGAAGTCACTTGTTGCTGTCTGCACCTACTCAACATTGCTGGGTACCTCTGATGGATTGCCTCTACTGAACTAATGTGACTTGTTGCTGGGTGTACCTGCTAAACTTTACTGGGTGCAATTGATGGACTGCTTCTACTAAAAAGATGTCACCAGTTAGTGTCTTTTTTTTGTATAAACTAATCATTGCAAGCATTTTATGTGAACATTTGTATAAACTGATTTTTTGTATATTGTGTAAACTATTATGTAAAGCCACATGTATGAAAAGAAGTTGTATTGCTTACTGTATTTCATATGTTAGGTTAGTGAAAGGTCAGTGCAAAGCCAAAATTTTTAACTAATTATGTGATATTTAGGTATTAATATTATCTTTTATTTTTGTCTGTATTTTTGTGGACGAATTTGGTGATATTTTCACCACCAATGCTGGCAAAAATACCATCAAATTCTGGCCTGTGGAGGAGGGGCATATGAAAGGTGGCTACACTGTGCCACTGCGCCAGAGAGTGCGCCAAAGAGTACTATTAAGCCGCCTCCACAGTGCTTGTTGTGAGATTGTAGCAGTCAGTGGTTGTTGAGAGTTCGTGGCAGTCAGTGCTAGTAGAGAGCACAGTGTGTGTTAAGAGCTCGTGATTGTCGTGAAGTCGGAGTGAGATGTGGTAGTAAAGAGTGTTGCTCCTTGTTTTATGCAGTTATTTGATGGGAGAGATAGCAGATGTTATTGTAATGAGTGCATTTCGTCAATATATATGAAGGTAAAATTTATAATGTTTTTTTTTATTAATTGTCTATCTGAAATAATGTGTCACTACAGGTTCAGTCAACAAAGCATCTGGCTTGTGTTCTTGGATTAGAGTGGAATTCTGGTTTTCTTGCGTAATTATAGTTTTCTAATTTTCTTTTGTCACGTCTGTATAGTTGGTATTTAAAAATTCTTGTCTTGTTGGAAAAGAACCGTGCCAGATGCATACGTTGAGTCACACTCCCACATACAGAACAATTACATTTGTGCTTGGATTTTGTAGGTTTTTTAGTTGCTGGGGACTTAATTAATTAACTGTGTTTACGAAAATTTTCTTACATTGTTTGTTGCAGTCAGATAGCGTAATAATACTAGTCAGGGCCAACCGATTACGAGACACTGCGTAATCGGACATACAGCTACAGCTACTAAAAATATTTTCTATCAGTTATATTTAATTAAGCCCCCATGCAGCAGCTGTGGCTGAGCGGTTCTAGGCGCTTCAGTCCGGAACCGCGCAGCTGCTACGGTCGCAGGTTCGAATCCTGCCTCGGGAGTGGATGTATGTGATGTCCTTAGATTAGTTAGGTTTAAGTAGTTCTAAGTATAGGGGACTGATGAGCTCAGAAGTTAAGTACCATAGTGCTTAGAGGTACTTGAGCCATTTAAACAATCTGGAGGAACAAAGTCCATCAAGGTATACAGCTGAAAACGAACTACCATCTACATGCCATGGTCTACGTGCAATAGTGTTAAAAATGCACATGTAGGCTTACAACACCCTGTTTACATGTTATATGAGTTGGCAAGATAACAGAGTGCAAAAAAAGTTCTACTAAAATATAACTTATGGCCCACAACGAAAACTCCGATCTGAGATTGTTGTACTTGAGCAGGTCTCCAGCTCCAGCTAATGGCGTAACTCTGGACGTACACAACGCCATAAAAAAGAACCAACAAATTTCAGTTTATATGTGGAACTATAAATGATACCTGATAAGGTAAAGTTAAAAAAGCCACACACCGAATGAAACAATAGCAGTGTGCGTGTTTCTTTATGAAAGCAAATGCTATACTGAGAAAAAAGACACAAAAATGAGATACAGCCAACAGAAATGAAATTTTTGGGAACTATCAGAGGTTCCGCAAGGAGGGTCCACATAAAAAATGATGGCATCCGGGCAGAATTGGGAATTTGTAATTCAAATGAGAAGGTTGAAGAATACAGGGAAGAATGGGGAGAAGACAGAGTACCAGTCTTAAACAAGTACAAGAGCTCAGGAGGGGAGACATGGGACAGCTGAGAAAGAGATGGCGTTAATTATATGAAGTTGGAACCAGGACACTACTTAAGCGTTGAAGTGCGTAAGTAGGAGAAAAAGAAGAAGGAGAAGAAGAAAATTCTCATACATCTTCCACTTGGTAATAATTACAATGATGTGCAGGGTTATATTTACGAAGAAATCTGTTTTCATTTTCCGAAGTCACGTATGGAGAACGAGCGCATGTGGCTATAGGAGTAAGACGAGAAACCACGTGCACCTTACGTCACGTGTGCTGGACGATTCCATGCGAAGATTGTATGGCAAGCAGTTTTAGAGTTATGTCAACTTCTTCGGGAGAAGAGACGTGATTTAGAACCCAGGTTTTCTTGACATTGTTTTCTTCTTTTGGTCCATAGTACCACTTCTGAAAGTTGTCTACCTACAGTCTTAGTAAAAACAGTACCAGTACATGTATTCATCTATCAAAGGTACCAGAAAGATTTTAGCTTATACCTTCCGACTCGATCATTTCCGGATCAGTGTTCCTTACCTCAAATTGATTCATTTACCCTTCTCAGTCAACCCCGAAAGTTTGTCACATCATCAAGGAATCACTCAGTGTATGGGCATCCTCGTGGCTTCTAAGTTAGTATCGCAACGCATCTTATGTGCTTTACATGAACCATATTGTATTCCCCATTTATTTTAAAGTATGCTTCGTCAAGCAGAAGAGAAACAATTTTTAATTTCTATGTTTACTATTTAGTTTTCATGTTTTACATGGTCGTTTCTGAAGATCCGATCATAAGCAAAATTCGTGATTGCATCCGACGGAAAGTAAACCAAGTTATGACCACACCCAATTGTAAAATCTTTGGCATTGCAGTTCTTCTTCGAGTAGCGCCAGTCTTTGTCAGGACACTATGTAAGAGCCCTCGTCGCTCCTACCTGCCGGGAAAGCCGCGGAGTTTGGACAGGGGCATCAGTGGACATTTCCTTGACCTTTCCTGGGCGCAGATTTCCCTGGGGGCAGTTTACAGAACACCTTACAGTATAAAGAAACTATATATAATGTATTACTCTGAGTACAATATAAAAATATAAACCAAAGCGTCATAGAAATTCACTGTAATAGCAATACAAAACGTCATTACAAACAACATCACTAATTTCGCCTCCAGGGTCATGACTGAATAAATGTGTGCATGAATCCAGCCATGGGTTGGCAACATTGTGTTTCCCATGGGAGATTAGATTACATTAGATTAGATTAGTTTTTCGTTCCATAGATCCATGCTGAGGGGATCCTCGTGGATGTAGAACATGTCAACTTTTTTTTTTAGCTGAAATAACAATACTAATAGTATGAAAATATACAATACATCATTTGTTTCTATTAAAAAATTCGTCTATGGAGTAGAAGGAGTTGGCCGCTAGTAAGTCTTTCAGGCTCCTTTTAAATTGATCTTTATTTGTTAAATTTTTTATGTTTGCTGGCAAATTATTGAAGATGAGTGTTCCTGAGTAGTGGACCCCTTTTTGAACTAAAGTAAGTGCTTTTAAGTCCTTGTGCAGATCATTTTTGTTCCTGGTATTGTATGTATGAACTGAGCTGTTTGTTGGAAAAAGAGATACATTATTTAGGACAAATTTCATTAAGGAGTAAATATACTGAGAGGCAGTGGTTAGTATACCCAGTTCTTTGAAGAAGTTTCTACATGACGTCTGTAAATTTACTCCACAAATAATACGTATTACGCGCTTTTGGACTCTGAAAACTTTTGTTTGACTTGAAGAGTTACCCCAAAATATTATACCGTATGACATTATGGAATGAAAGTAGGCAAAGTATGCAAGCTTTTTCATTTTTATGTCGCCTATGTCTGCTAACACTCGAATTGCAAATACAGATTTGTTAAGGCGTTTCTGCAGTTCTGTGGTGTGCTCTTCCCAACTGAATTTATTATCAAGTTATAATCCCAGGAATTTAAGACTGTCAACCTCTTCTATCTGCTCTTCTACATACTTTATGCATATGCTGGGTGGAAACCTCTTACAGGTTCTGAATTGCATGTAGTGAGTCTTTTCCAAGTTTAATGTCAATGAGTTGGCTTTAAACCATTTATTAATATCCATGAAAATATGGTTAGCAGATCTTTCTAGAACTACACTCAACATACTATTTATTGCAATACTTGTGTCATCTGCAAACAAAACGAACTCTGCTTCTGGCAGTGTAACTGATGAGAGACCATTAATATACACAAGAAAAAGCAATGGCCCTAAGATGGATCCTTGTGGGACACCACATGTAATTTCTTCCCATTCTGATGATGACTGATAACTTAATTCACTAGTCCCTTGTACTGACACCCTTTGTTTCCTGTTAGCTAGGTATGACTTGAACCATTTTGCAGCACTGCCTGTGACACCATAGAATTCTAATTCATTTAAAAGGATGTTGTGGTTCACACAATCAAATGCCTTTGACAAATCACTGAAAATACCTGCTGCTTGTAATTTGTTATTTAATGAATTAAGTACATTTTCACTGTAGGTGTAAATAGCCTTCTCGATATCAGAACCTTTCAGAAATCAAAACTGTGTTCTTGATAATATGTTGTTTGTGGTCAGATGGTTGAGAAGCTGCCTGTACATCACTTTTTCTAAAATTTTTGAGAATGCTGGCAAAAGTGAAATCGGTCTGTAGTTTGATGGTATCTCTTTATCCCCTTTCTTGAATAGAGTCTTAACATCTGCATATTTTAGCCAGTCAGGAAATGTCCCAGTTATAATTGACTGGTTACACAAGGAACTTAGAATTGTACTAAACTCACAAGAACATGCCTTAATTAACTTTTTTGATATGTCATCGTAACCACTACAATGCTTTGTTTTCAAAGATTTTATTATGGAAGTTATTTCTTTTGGTGAAGTGAGTGACATATTCATGTAGCTGAAGCTATTTGTAAAGGCTAGTTTCAGATATTCAGGGGCATTATTTACTGATCCTGACAATCCTATTCTATCAGTAATGGATATAAAGTACTTGTTAAATAGATTTGCCACACTGTGCCCATCGGTTACTAATGTGTCATCTACCCTTAATACTATTTGCTCCTGTTCCTTTCTGGTTCTACCAGTCTCCTCTTTCACTATATCCCATATTGTTTTTATTTTGTTCCCTGACATTGCTAGCTTCTTCTCGTACTGCATTTGCTTAGATGTCTGAATTACTTTTGTTAATATTTTACAGTATTCTTTGTATTTAGCTAAATCATCAGTATTGGAGCTATTCTTGGTCGACAGATACATTTTCCTTTTTGTCTTACAGGAAATCTTTATTCCTTGTGTAATCCATGGTTTTATTATAGACTTCTGTTTAATTTGAGTAACTTTTAGAGGAAAACAGTTTTCAAACATGGTACTGACATTGTTGATGAATGTATTATATTTTTCATTCATGTCATGGGCACTACAAACATCTTTCCAGTTCATATCTTTGAGCAGTTTTCTAAAACACTCAATTTTTGGTTGACTGACTACTCTCCTGTAGTCAGATTTAGCAGTCTTGATAATCTGCTCAGAATTTACATCTAAAACAAGGAGCTGCATGTCATGATCTGATAGTCCATTTATAACAGGTTTTATGATATGATTTTGTTCCTTTGATTTGTCTATAAAAATGTTATCAATGGCTGTCCTTGAGGATCTTGTGATCCTAGTTGGAAAGCTTACAGTGTGAGTTAGATTGAAAGACAACATTACTAACTGCAGTAAATGTTAACTGGAAACATGCAACCTCTAAGACACTCCACAATTCTTAATAGACAGCTCCCGGACTGTTCGACTGTGATCTAGGAAAGTGAGTGGAAATCAGGACCGAGCGAGGTTGAGCAGTGATCAGCATTCTGGGCTCGGATTCGCGGGGACGGAAGCTCAAATCCTTGTCTGGGCATCCAGGATTAAATGTTCCATGACTTACCAAACTCGCTTAAAGAACATTCCGAGTCGACCCCTTTCAAAGTGCACACCCATTCTTCCTTAAGCCGAGGTTGTGCTGCATCTCTGATAACCTCAATGTTGACGGGGTGTTACACACTTGTCTTCCCTTCTACCTCCATTTTCGAAATTAGGATGTCTTAAAAGGAAGACCCACCAAAATAAGTTCAAATGGTTCAAATGGCTCTGAGCACTATGGGAGTTAACAGCTGCGGTCATCAGTCCCCTAGAACTTAGAACTACTTAAACCTAGCTAACCTGAGGACATCACACACATCCATGCCCGAGGCAGGATTCGAACCTGCGACCGTAGCAGTCGCTCGGTTCCGGACTGCGCGTCTAGAACCGCGAGACCACCGCGGCCGACACCAAAATAAGTGATATTCGTGGTTTGAGCTGGTAGACCAGAGTAGAAATTCTTTTTACCCTCATTTTTATTGGCTTAAAATATTTCTTAGCGAGCTTATCTTCATATTCATTCACATAAAGTGTGCCATAAGTGTCAAAATAAGTTCAAATTGCTATCTACTGTATGGGAGTCTGGAGCATGAGAAGCCCGAATGCAAACGATGTAATACCATAACAGTTACCGACGGAATAGGGCTTTTGTTAGTTTCGGATATTCGCACAGACGGCATTAGTATCAACTGAAATACTATTCTCAACAAGTTCTCTCTTCGTAACATAATTGGTTTATGGTAAACAGCCTGAAAGCACGCGTACCAGTCTTAAATAAGTACAAGAGCTCAGGAGGGGGAGGCATGGGACAGCTGAGAAAGAGATGGCGTTAATTATATGAAGTTGGAACCAGGACATTATTTAAGCGTTGAAGTTTTTATGGCAAGTAAGAGGTGAGTGTTTGAAAATGACAAACAAAAGCAATCTCAGTCGTGCAGGAAACGTTTCGATCAGTAATCAGAAGCCATTTAATCTATACAATTTCGTCAAAATGAGAGGGGTTCGATGACGGTGACAAAAAGGCTAACTGTACGGTTCCGGCAATGTTCAGCGACAATATTAAAAACCAAAATTGAAAATTGAAGGCTAATTTTTTCAAAACAATATTTTTTAAATTTGTCGGGAGCTATATAACTCATGAAATATATATGTAATGATATGAAATATATATGCAATGAAATATATATGCAATTGTGTGGCATTTGGTAACTTGTGAGTCGGCTTTTCTTCTGCCGCAGTAGGAAGCATTTTTTCGATACATTTTAATTTCGATTTTTGGTACACATTCTTATTACGACTTTATCGTCAAGGACATTGACTCTTACTTGTTTTGTAAATAAAACTGCGTTTTCCTGTGCCAGTTACTTTATCCTATACGCCTTTCGCCCTGCCCTGTTCCAAGGCAACAACAGTAGGATCAATAACGATACAGTTTTAGATTATTAAACCACTTCGCGATTTTTTTTGTAAAAAAAGTAAATGCGTACGATTTGCTGATTTGCGTTTCCTCACATCTGATCTGGAGGTCGCACTACCACTTTAATCACTGCCATATAATCACATCTTTGTGTTTTCGCCTTCCACACACTGTTCATCATGTTTCTCACTCTTTTTTGTGGTGGACTATTGTTCTTTTGTCACTCGATACAACTATTTCGTCGTACACTGTTTTTCACAACATAAATATTGCGACTCCATTATGTGTTTTATCTTCTTTGGTATGTTTACCTATTTGTTACCGATCTAACGAAGTGTATGTTTGGGACTATCTTCTATTTATGATGTTTATACCGTGTGTGTGTACGAGTGAGAGAGAGAGAGAGGGGGATAGAACCGACGAGTTTTTTGTGGAGGGATTCATGGATGAGTGAGTGTAAACGTGTTGGGTTCTATTATTATTATATTTGACAGTATTATTATATTTATCCTTTTTGCGATCGTTATTCTGTTATTTTATCTATTAGTGTAAATAATGAATTGCTTGGCATGTGTACTTGGTCATTCAACAGGATTTTCCCCTTTGCTTTGCTTTTCTGTATGTGGTAATTTTCTTGCATGGTTAGAAGGTGTTTTTTGTTGTTGATTCTAATTATTTTTGTTATATCCTAGCCAGTAATGCCACCCGAGCCCGCTGCCAAAAGGTTGGCAGCATCAAAGTCCGGACGCCGTCCGCATAAGCAGCGCCACCGAGACAGGAAATCGCCGCAAGTCTGCGCGCGCCACCGCTGGCTTCTGGTTTCTTAAGCGCTGGCCTCGCGAGCGCTAGGACAGTTCTGTATTCGCCGCTCAGTTGTATACTCGCCACCGAATTGTGTACTTGCTAGTCAGTTGTGTGTTCATCGCAGCAGAGTTGTTGTTTGTCGTCAGCCGACGCTGACCTAGCCGCTCCGACTCGAACTAGACAGATTTCTGTACACACGGAGTTCACTACTGTGTTTCTGTATCTTCGTTAATAAAGATAAGTACCGACTTTTATTTAATCAGAGTGTTTGGGTTTTCATCTTTCTGTTCACTGTTCCAGCGGACCGGTCGGCCCGCTGTTAAAAGTGTGGCGGTGACTTCGTAAGCCGTTTCTACAGCGAATTGTTTGTCGCTACGAACGCCGCCACAAAAATTTTCATGTGATCTTCTCTAGCGGTTGCCTTGTGGTCATTTTCTCTTAGGTGTTCTGCAAATGCGGAGTGGTTTGTCCCGTATTTCCAGTGTTCTTTGTATGTGACATCAAATGTTCTCCCTGTTTGCCCTATGTATGTGCCTTCACAAGTGTTACACTATAGCTGATATATATCTGCTTTCTGGTATATGTCTCTGTTTTTTTGTCAGTTTTGAGGTGTATTTCGTATAGAATTGTCTGTTGTGTATGCTATGTTTATTCCCTGTCTTTTGAAAATATTGGTGATTTTATGGGTAAGATCCACAGTATCGAGAGTGCTCCGAGAATACCAAATTTCCGGCATTACCTCTCAGCACAGACAGTGCAGTGACCAAAAGGCCTTCTCTTAACGACTCCGAACAGCGGAGTTTGCGTAGAGTTGCCGGTGCTGAATTCGCTAACCATTTCCGAAATGGAATGTCCCATGCGTCTAGCTCCATCTGCTCGTGCGCCCATAATCACGTCGGAGATCTCTTCACGTGACTCGTCTGAGTACAATGACATTTCCCTTTTATACCTTGCGTATGCGATACTACCGCCATGTGCATGTGTGTATATCGCCGTCCCGTGACGTTTTTCACCACAGTGTGGGTCACTTGTGAGCTCACAGTAAAGTAAACCGACGGACACGTAGAGATGACACGAAGGATACGGAAGACGTGGCAGCAGGTTCCGGACACTTCCGCGAGTGCTCGGCCACGGCGGCTGTTGTCGAGATGAAGCCGCCTGGGGGCGGATGCAGACGCTGAGCGGCAGCCAGATAAAAAACACCTGCCGACAACGACATCAGACGAGCCGCCGCGGCCTCTGACGTAACGGCTTCAGCCCTACCTGCCGGCCAGTTCCGGGAAACTGCGCGCGCCGCGTCATTTGTACGCGGAAGATGCCTCACTCGGGCAGAATCACCTCGGTTTGCCCTTGGAAACGGAAGCCCTGCGAGAGGAGGGGGAAGTGAAACAACGTGTCTCACGCTTTATGTACGAGTTGCTGACAGAAAATAATCACGTAGTTTGTTCAAAACATTGTACGTACTGGAGGTTACAACCCCATGAAATAATCATGCGAATGGGATATAATATATTTGCAGAACATGAAACCGAGCCTAGGACATGCAAATGATTAGAAATGCAGGGATAATCTTTGCGTGCCATCTCACGCAGCGCAGCCGTGACTATCAAATGAGGACCATAAACAAACAATATAACGAAAGAAATGCATCGCCGTCAGATGGCTGTAAAACTACCTGCTATAGTATGTAAACAGCGATGAACAATTAGCGTCCGTGAGGTTACCTGCTGCACTGGTTAACAGCTTCATGGAGCGAAACCGTATGAGAACATTTCTTCCACGGGAGTGAACAGGAAATACTATCACAGCTTTAATCAGTATCTGGTATCACTGGAAAGTATGCAGATTATACACATTGTTTCCGTAAAAGCATGCAAAAATTTAACAGGACATAGTGGACGCTCCACTGAGGTAGGAAACCTGGGGTCGAGATTATGACATAATAGGAGTAAACTCACATTACTGTCTACATTTTTATTTACATTAGTTTTAGTTAACTGCAAATACGATCAATGACCCAATGAACGTACCATTTGTGTTATTGTGCTATGAGTGATATTGACAAGTGATTTCAGATCGATTCCGTATTCCTGGATTTCCGGAAGGCTTTTGGCACTGTACCACACAAGCGGCTCGTAGTGAAATTGCGTGCTTACGGAATATCGTCTCAGTTATGTGGCTGGATTTGCGATTTCCTGTCAGAGAGGTCACAGTTCGTAGCAATTGACGGAAAGTCATCGAGCAAAATATAAGTGATTTCTGGCGTTCCCCAAGGTAGTGTTACAGGCCCTTTGCTGTTCCATATCCATATAAATGATTTGGGAGACAATCTGAGCAGCCATCTTCGGTTGTTTGCAGATGACGCTGTCGGTTATCGACTAATAAAGTCATCAGAAGACCAAAACAAACTGCAAAACGATTTAGAAAAAAATATCTGAATGGTGCGAAAAGTTGCGCTTCCCTCTAAATAACGAAAAGTGTGAGGTAATTCACTTCAGTGCTAAAAGGAACTCGTTAAACTTCCGTTACACGATAAATCAGTCTAATCTAAAAGCCGTAAACTCAGCTAAATACCTAGGTATTACAATTACGAACAACTTAAATTGGAAGGAACACATAGAAAATGTTGTGGGGAAGGCTAACCAGAGACTGCCTTTTATTGGCAGGACACGTAGAAAATGTAACATATCTACTAAGGTGACTGCCTACACTACGCTTGTCCGTCCTCTTTTAAAATACTGCTGTGCTGTTTGGGGTCCTTGCCAGATAGGACTGACGGAGTACATCGAAAAAGCTCAAAGAAGGGCAGCACGTTTTATATTGTCGCGAAATACGGGAGAGAGTGTCACGGAAATGACACAGGCTTTGGGCTGGACATCATTAAAAGAAAGGCGTTTTTCGTTGCGACGGAAACTTCTCACGAAATTCGAATCAGCAACGTTCTCTTCCGAATGCGAAAATATTTTGTTGACACCGACCAACATAGGGAGAAACGATTACCACGATAAAATAAGGGAAATCAGAGCTCGTACGGAAAGATATTAAAAAAAATGGCTCTGAGCACTATGTGACTTAACATCTATGGTCATCAGTCCCCTAGAACTTAGAACTACTTAAACATCACACACAATACCCAGCCATCACGAGGCAGAGAAAATCCCTGACCCCGCCGGGAATCGAACCCGGGAACCCGGGCGTGGGAAGCGAGAACGCTACCGCACGACCACGAGATGTTCATTCTTTCCGCGCGCTATATGAGATTGGAATACTAGAGAATTGTGAAGGTGGTTCGATGAACCCTCTGCCAGGCATTTAAATGTGATTTGCAGAGTATCCATGTAGATGTAGATGTAGATTTGTACTGTATCTTACAGTAACCGACGGCAACCAACCTCAATGCAAGCATGAACAAGATTCTGGCGCTCCCTGACAAATATGAGCGAGGTGGCGCAGTGGTTAGACACTGGACTCGCATTCGGAAGGACGACGGTTCAATCCCGCGTCCGGCCATCCTGATTTAGGTTTTCCGTGATTTCCCTAAATCACTCCAGGCAAATGCCGGGATGGTCCCTCTGAAAGGGCACGGCCGACTTCCTTCCCCATCCTTCCCTACTCCGATGAGACCGATGACCACGCTGTCTGGTCTCCTTCCCTAAACAAACCAACCAACCAACCAACAAATATCCCTGATGTGTTTCGAATCACATCACAGGCAGCTACAATTCTAGCGACTACTTCCATCTCCTTATCCACTGGGGTCTCATACACAAGCGACTCTAGATATCGCCAAAGGAAATAATCGAGGGGATTCAGGTCAGGTGACCTCGCAGGGCCGGCCGCTGTGGCCGTGCGGTTCTAGGCACTTCAGTCCGAACCCGCGCTGCTTCTAAGGTCGCAGGTTCGAATCCTGCCTCGGGCATGGATGTGTGTGATGTCCTTAGGTTAGTTAGGTTTAAATAGTTCTAAGTCCAGGGGACTGATGACCTCAGATGTTAAGTCTCTTAGTGCTTACAGCCATTTGAACCATTTCACCTCGCAGGCTGTGGAATAGGACGTCCGCTTCTAGTCCAGCGACCAGGAAACACAGCATTGAGATGGCTGCGGACATCCACACTGAAGTGAGGCGGTGGACCGTCATGTAGTATCCACATCCTCTCACAAACAGCCAGGTTACCTTATCCAACAACACAGGCAGAACTCTTTGCACGAACCTAAAGTACAGGTGGCCATTCAGACGGCCAGGTAGACCGACTAGTAATCAGGTTCGTCTTCCTGGTTACCTTGCAGGAAATAAAGAACGTACATGTAAATAAACAGCACAGCATTTGCAAACTTGTATGCCGTTCAGTTGTAAATAAGCTGGACTACAATAATATTAGACAAAGCGATAGACAGATTTACTTCAGTATCTCCTGAAGCTGCCCTCTCCGACCCCAGGTTCCCTATGTCAAACTGTTCGATGGAGCATTCTCTAAGTCCTTCTATATTTTTGCACGCTCTTACGGAAACACCCTTTGTAGCAATAAGCACAGAAAGCGCGAACTTAGCCTAAACAGAGGACCCACTCACTGGAGAACTCCAAACGATAACTGAATATTTTAGAAAATGTGGACTTAAGCCAAATCTGATTAAAACAGAATTCCAGGCTTACATCTAATAACAGACAGGTTCAACTGTTAATATAGTTTGAAGGGACCATCTTAAGACACAATACATAACCTACAAATCTAGGAGTAACTCTCGATCGAACTTAGACCTACAAACAATATCTGGAAGACGTTTCAATTATTACTTCTTAGGAAGGTGATGCCAACAATTTGACAACCAGTGCCTTGCTTTGATTTACTCTGCTGCAGAGTACTGTGCCCCTATTTGGAACAATAGCCAGCACACAAATCTTATTGACGCCCAGTTCAACCAAGCAACGTCAGGGACTGATTAGGAAAACTCTGCTCTTAGTGGCTGCCAGTTCTAAGCAACACAGCACTTTCCCAGACCAAATGTCTTGCTGCTATATACTCTCAGATTCAAAAGTGTTCTAATTAGTCTGCATTGCACATTCGCGCCGATGCAGCCCAACCTACCAACTAACATATTGAATTAAAACTGAAATCAAGATATTCCCAGTAATAACACAAACACAACTTCGTAACTTTACTATTGACAAGCAATGGCGATCGCAATGGAGACAAGAACTCAGGAACTGTAACATCATAAAAGATCCGGCAGAGTCAAAGTCGCCGCTTTCTAGCAGAGTAGAAAGGTACGTATAACCTCAACAAAATCCGCACTGGGCAGAAAATACACACTGCATTACTGTTCAAATAGGGAATGGCTGAAAATCCTTCACGTGGAAAGTGTGGAGCCAGAGAACAAACGATCTTCCATATAGCCTTGAAATGCCCAAATACTCGATTTGAAGTCGCGCTGCAAGAAATACACGACTTTACGCCTGTAGTACTGAAAGGGTAGAAACACTGGAACCTCTGAAACTTCCTGGCAGATTAAAACTGTGTGCCGGACCGAGACTCGAACTCGGGACCTTTGGCTTTCACGGGCAAGTCCTCTACCAAAGGTCCCGAGTTCGAGTCTCGGTCCGGCACACAGTTTTAATCTGCCAGGAAGTTTGATATCAGCGCACACTCCGCTGCAGAGTGAAAATGTCATACTGGGACCTCTGTTTGTGGTATATTTGTATCTGTTTTTTGAAATTTTAAATTTCTCTATTTTTCCATATTTTACCACGTTTGAATACTTCTCGTCCATGTATATGTAACTGGCTGAACAACTGTATTATGTATTTGTATTGCATCTGCACTCATTTTTTAACTTTAAATTTGTCTTTTTATTCATATTTCATCATGTTTGTTCAGTTCTGGTCTGTGTATACGTTATGCGCCAGTTATTCAGAAAACAATACTACGAAATAGCAATACTTACGGACATAGCTTTCCGATGAGACGTGAAATAGACATACCGTGACAATGTAGCACTTTTCAAAATAGGTGCGTGGTAAAGCAGCTGCCGCACTCTCTTTAAAAATATATAACAACAATATACGAATAGATAGGGTACGGTCAGTTGGCGGAACGAGTGGGTGACATATAACAAAACTATTCGTGTAAAATCATCAATTAAAATGGTTTATCCGTGTGTCACCAATCTTCAATTGAATAATTAAAAGTAATAATTGTGGTCAGGCAAAATAGCTATTCACTTAACGAAACTGTCATCCACTTCTTCTTTCGCCCCCTGAAGTGCGTTGTAGATAGTAAGTTTATTTAAATTAACAGTAATGTTGCAAACAAGGGCAGGTGACCTGCTTCGAATGTCTTGGAGCAGTAAAAAGGGGGCCAATCTTGGTCGTCAAGCAGAGGAATTCCAAGATTTCCGGCAGCCTGTTGCCAAGGGTACAGCACTAAATGTGCGTCCATTGCCTTTGCCACTTCGTGGTCGCTTCTTGTCAACCCTGTTAGGAGCTTGTCCTTGGCTTGGGCAAAGTACGAATAAAGGGTGGTTCCTTCAGGTCACTCCCTCTCGCCTTTGGGTTGATATCCGCTGGCAGACCTTCCTATTGTCAGTGGGAAAAATTTGAACAGCGAAGCCTTGCAACGTCTCTTTGTTCAAAGATCAAGTTATGCAGTCGTTCTCGGTCCGCCACCATCGACGCCGATGCTCCAACATGGGATAGATGTTCCGTGAGGTGAGCGTGTAACATAAGACATTCCAGAGACTTTCCGAGCACGTATAGAAGTCTCTATAGCGTCTCTTTGTTGGAAGATCAAGTTATGCAGTCGTTCTCGGTCCGCCACCATCGACGCCGATGCTCCAGCATGGGACAGACGTTCCGTGAGGTGAGCGTGTAACACAAGACATTCCAGAGACTTTCCGAGCACGTATAGAAGTCTCTATAGCGGTCCAACACAGTCTCTATGCAAAGAGAGCGGGTAAAATAAAATTAACTCCTTGAATGTCAAGGCTACTATTTACTGTTACCCCCTATCGATGCCAGTACTGTCGGAGTCCTGATTCCTCGATACACTGTTTATGTTCGCTCAACTTATAAAATTCGTCGCTAGATGTAGCTACTGTGCTCAGTATTGATGTTCAACATTTCAATTTACGTGTACACTGATATCAAATTTTGAGCCTCTTTGTAGTGAAACATCGACTTTCGATAACTCTGCTACTGCGTTCTCCTTTTGTAAGTAATACTTGTTTATATTGTGTTGTTTCATCCCAAGTTGTTTTTTTTGTGACGTATTGTTATTTAACAAATTTGTTTATTCATTCGCTTTTGCGATTTTTGCCATAAAAATGTATTCAACAATGAAATTTATGAGTTACTGGAAAATACTAGTGATACAGAGTATTTTAGTGAAAGTGGGAGCAGTTCAGAAAGTGGCAGTGTTGTTCATGCTGGTACAGTATAGTGATCGAAAGTAAAGACTGCGCTACTTCAACTATCACCGAAACAAATCCCTAAGCTAAGTTTTGGAAACAACTTTAAAGCAACAAACATTAGAACACTTTCGTTTTCCAAGTAATACTTTTTCCTAAACTAATATTCAAGTTCATTTTCTAGCTAAGTTTCAAAAACCTCAAACACAAATAGTCACATTTCAATGTAAGAAAACCAAGTAAATTTTTCCCTGCACATTACGAGTACTGACATTACTTTGCGACACATCAGTAATGTGCACTGTAAAACTGTTAATGCTTTTTATGCAAACGACACTCTCGGATTTCAGCACTCAGAGGAGAGGATCCTACTTGAATAAGTGCACAGGATGGACACATTGTTCAAACACATTTTGAGTATTAGGAATATACTTCCACAGAAGCAAACACAGCATTACTGGTTCATACAGTAATACAGTTCTGACCTTTCGTATGTGTGAGGAAGTGGTTGCGCAATCGTAGTGGCGAGCATGTGGAGGCTAGGTGGTTATTCCATTGGCAATAATTAGCTCTGTTTACCTCTTCTTGGCGTCGATAATATCAGTTTTAGAGCTTTTTCCATATCGAGAGCACCCTTTTACAGCCGCGTATTAAATCCGAGGTCATTTCATTCCAATTACAATACTGTAGGCCTCACTCGGCACCTGCGCTCTTTACTCGCCGTTTACTTGCTGCCTGCTGACTGGTCCGCTCTCTCACTTGCCGCCCAGACTGAGCACCACATATCCACCTTCTCCTAGCGCGCCAACTCGCTTCCATTGCAGAGGGGAACGACTTTGGGTTTTTCTTTACACATAAATAAAAGTATGAACCAGTTGTTACATGTTCAAATAACTTACGGGTTTGCTGCCGGGTGACGCCGTCGGACACCGCCGATATTTCGACAGGAGCACACCCTGCCATTCTCGAGGCACAAATGCAAGGAAGAAAAAATGTGCAAGCAAATTTAATACCTCGGTTCATAGAGGAGTAACAAGGAAGATACCACACACAGAACAAGTGTCAACACAACCAAAGATACACAACATCAGAAATATCGACGGTTACTATTAATCAACAGATGAGGTAGCACTAATTTTGTCCCTCTGTTTTTTGAGGAGAGACAGAGCCGGATTCCAAGCAGCATTTAAACAAAATCCACCATCTCTGTTAATAAGGTTGCTTGATAGTCTGATTTCAACAGCTTCCTTAACAACACTATCCCAATAGATTGAAGTGCAAGCTAAGGTTGTGCATCATATTAATTCTCCTGCCGCCAATCGCGTCAAGCAACGTGCTGGTTTAGCTCTTGTTCGTGATAGTCGCCGTCAGTTAGATTTTGTTTCTAAGGAATTATTTCGGCTTCATTTGATTATGGCGTCTAATGTTTCTGAATTTTCTTGGGATTGGGTGGACGGTGCCTCTTGGTCGCAGTCTGACTGGGAATTTCAATCTGTAACTGCTCGTCATTCGGCGAAGTTTGAACGTTTCCTTGGCTCAGTGTCTAGTTCTAAATCTCGACGTTCTGTGATCAATCTCACGGAGAAAACGTTTTACGACGCAGCTTTGTCTGTGCTGGGGAAGTGTTTGAACTTCGCACCGATGCCTAAGTGTTTGCCAGTCGTTTATTTTATTAGTTCTACCGAACAGGCTGTTTATAAACTACCTTCCGAGGCTGCGGAAGAGGTTAGGAGGGAAGCTTGTCGTGTGTTGACTGGGCCCGTCCACCCAAGTGTAACATTACAGCAGCTGAGGCGACTGCTTTACGTTCACTTAGAATGGATCCTGATGTTGTTATTTTACCTGCGGACAAGGGAAACGCCACCGTTTTGTTGAACAAGCACGATTACATTAAAAAGATGCAGTGTCTACTTTCTGATTCGGCGTATTGCAAAATCGGTGCTGACCCTACTAAGAGGGTTGAGAGAAAGACAAATAGCCTCCTGAAGAAAAGTTCTGTGTCACAGGAGACTATCAAGAGTCTTAATTCTTACTGTGCTGTACCACCTAGATTATATGGCCTCCCTAAGATCCATAAAGAGGCTGTCCCGTTGAGGCCTATTGTCTCTAATATTGGTGCTCCGACATATCGTGTAGCTAAATATCTTGCTAGTTTGTTGAGTCCACTAGTAGGTAGGCGTGAACACCACATTAAGAACTCTGCAGATTTCTTAACGTAGATTGCAGGGATTGTGTTTGAATGACTCTGATATTTTAGTCAGTTTTGATGTGGTTTCTCTTTTCACTCGCGTTCCTCTCTCTGATTCGTTGCAGCTAATTGAGGTTAAGTTTGGTGTCGAATTAACAAATTTGTTTCGACATGTGCTGACTTCCACTTACTTTTTATTCAATGGTCAGTACTACGAACAGACTGATGGAGTTGCAATGGGAAGCCAGTTGTCACGTATTGTGGCCAATTTGTTTGTGGAGGACTTTGAGGAACGTACATTGGAGTCAGCGACCTTGAAACCTGCGCGTTTTTTCAGATATGTAGATGAAACTTTTGTTGTGTGGCCTCATGGCAGTGAGAATTTAATCCGGTTTTTGGAACATCTGAATTCAATCCACCCGAATATTCGGTTCACTATGGAGGTGGAAAAGAATGGATGCCTTCCCTTCCTTGATGTGTTGGTCAAAAGGAAGACTGACGGTACGTTGGGACATTCTGTTTATAGGAAGCCCACCCACACTGACTTGTATCTGCGAGCTGATAGTTGTCACCATCCAGCTCAGCGTGAAGGAGTACTTCGCACCTTGGTTCACAGGGCCCACGTTATCTCAGACCCTGAAAGTTTGGCAGCTGAGCTATCACATCTCGAAGTGACCTTTCGTCAGAATGGTTATAGTGAGAGGCAGATCAAACGTGCGTTGCGCCATCAGCCTTCTGTGCAACGGGTGGGTGACGATAGCAACGAAGTGGCACCTAAGTCTACGGCGTTTTTGCCTTACGCAGGAAGCATTTCCAACAGGATTGGCCGTATTTTGCGGAAATATGATGTGAAATGTGTTTTTCGACCACCTTCCAAGATTAAGGCCCTGTTGGCGTCCGTAAAAGATGATCTTGGTTTGCGTAAGGCTGGGCTCTATCGTATTCCTTGCAGTTGTGGCATGTCATAGATTGGTCAGACAATCAGGACTGTGGAAGACCGGTGTATTGAATATAAGCGTCACACACGCTTACAACAGCCGAGCAAATCCGCTATTGCCGAACATTGCCTTGACACCGGTCATCCTATGGAATACAACAACACGGAGATTCTGGCTTGCACGTCCACCTATTGGGATAGTGTTATTAAGGAAGCTGTTGAAATCAGACTGTCAAGCAAACTTATTAACAGAGATGGTGGATTTTGTTTAAATGCTGCTTGGAATCCGGCTCTGTCTCTCCTCAAAAAACAGAGGGACAAAATTAGTGCTACCTCATCTGTTGATTAATAGTAACCGTCGATATTTCTGATGTTGGTTATCTTTGGTTGTGTTGACACTTGTTCTGTGTGTGGTATCTTCCTTGTTACTCCTCTATGAACCGAGGTATTAAATTTGCTTGCACATTTTTTCTTCCTTGCATTTGTGCCTCGAGAATGGCAGGGTGTGCTCCTGTCGAAATATCGGCGGTGTCCGACGGCGTCACCCGGGAGCAAACCCGTAAGTTATCTGAACATTCGATTCGCCGGGAAAAGTTAAGGTCTCGCACAGTTATTACATAGTTGCCAGAAAAGATATTTTTAAAAATCTCGTCATATAAACATATTAATAAGTCAAGACAAATATGGATAATTGAATACCACTTCCCTCCAAATAATACAAAGAACTTAACTTGTAAAGAGTAATCATGTCACACTACCTTTCTACTTCATTACAGTAGATCAAAGACATTTCATAATAAAGAATATACACTTGGCATTATGCATGATTAATCAGTACAAGTTATAAACAATGTTGATTGTAGTGTTACAAGTCGTTTGACCGTTGGAGACCATTGAGGCGTAGTGCCTTCGCATCGCTCCTGTCACTTGTTAGGACGATATCTTTATAGGCATGAGTCATCGACAGATGTCACCAGCTGACATGGACCTGAGTTACAGAGCTGCACGTAGTTGCACTAGTAGGCGGCAGAGGTCAGCAGTTGACGGACAGTGCTAGCAGTCGTGGTCAAAACAATGTTGTAAAGTTATGTTTGACTAATATTTAATGCATTTGCGTAATTATAATTGTTTTATATGTGTAGTAATTAGCAGTGTGAGTGTTGTACGAGTGAAGAAGAACAGAAGTAAATGAAAATTGTTTTGTTTATTCACGAAGTACCAGTTAAACTACACAGGGGATTTACTATAATTAAATGTGCAGTCAGTTTATGGCACTAATAAATCGTGAGTAGAACACAAGTTAATCGGTAATTTCAGAAGGAGTAATTTTATATTTGATACTTTTCTAAATTTATTTACTTAGCAATTGCCATAGAAAGAAATGTTTTACTATGATTGGTCATTGAAGTAAAGCGCGAGTTAGCGCGGGATAATACTGCAACCTGATTTGCTGTTTGTGATATCAGCCAATCAGAAAAATGCAGGCTCGCGCCAACCTATGCTGGGAACAAAGCCTTTGGTGTGATCTAGAGCAGTCGGGGCTGAGAGCTCGAACTAGTAACATCTCACTGAAAGCAGCTCCGACGAAAGTACTGTAAAATTGCGGAAAAATGCTAATTACGAGTTCGCGAAGTAGTACAAAGCGTATGTAAGTGAACGGTATAGTGGAAGCCGTGTGGGATTTCGGACGGAATTTCAAAATTATTGCTTTTGACTGTTAGTTAAAACCGCGTGGCGTGTTGTACGATCTAAGACTGGAACAGGTATTACGTGCAGAGCACAGTGCACGACATTTGAGCGAGAATTTTGATAACTAAACGATCCGGTGAACTCTATTAACTTCGGTAACGGGTGTAAATACCATAAACTGGCTACGTGTGTGATTGTGGTGTGCGTGGGAGCTATATATTGTGTAGACACTTAGTACGGACTTGGCAGTATTTGATCTTTATCGTAAAAATACACCTGAAAATTTACGTTACCAAGTGAAAACTTTTATTTCAGTACTAGCCACATCCTGTTTACCGGACAGTTCTATGTATGCTGCGACCTGCGGTAGACAGTAGTGGTCTAGTATTTTCTACTACAGCTTTTAGCTAGACAAATGAACATTGCTGGACATTGGCAGGGCGGTAAGAAGAAACGTGCGCGCCGCAACATAGTATTAGGCATCTCTGGCGTCGGCAAGTAGCTGAAATGGTTGAAAACAAGTAAGTCACGAGGTCCGGATGGAGACTACTCTACGACATTGGCCTCTTAATCAGCTTGCGCTTTTCAGGAATCTCTCGCCCAGCGCATAGTCTCAAGTGACTGGAAAAAGGCGCAAGTGACTTCTGTGTCTACGAAGCGTAAAAGAACGGATCAACAGAAATACGAACGAATATCCTTAATATCGGGTTCCTGCAGAATTCTTGAACATATTCTGAGTTCGAACATAACAAATCTCCTTGAGACGAGAATGCTCCTGCTATGATGTCAGCACGGATTTTCAAGGCATCACTCGTGCGAAACTCAGCTCTCGCTTTCCTCACACGATACCCTGCGATCTATGGACGAAGGGCAACAGGCAGATTCCATGTTCCGAGGTTTCCGGAAAGCCTTTAACATAGTATTCCCCCCTTCCCCACCTTGCAGACTTTTAACAAACGTCCGAGCATGTAGAGTAGGTTCCCAAGTTACGTGATTAGCTCGATCACTTATTAACTAATAGAACCCAGTATGTATTCCTCGATAGCAAATAATCATCGGACATTAGAGTATCGTCAGAATTTTCACAGGGAAGTGTGACAGGACCGCACGTATCCTCTACATATTCTGACGGAAAAAAAATCGCAACACCAAGAAGGAGTTCTGCAATGTAAATGAAAGTCGGTAGACGTGTTTCCATATCTGAAAGATGATATCTATTCATATTTCACGCCAATCGCATAAGAGTGGCTTTAGTAGGGCTACTATGAGGATGCATGTCAGATTTAATTTAAACACAGCTCTAACGGTCCTGAGCGTTAGCTACGTTTGACGTTGGACGTGGTGAGTTGATGTTAGTCAGGAATGCTTATAAGGCCACAGAGACACCATTATCAGTACTTCACTAAGTTCGAAGGAGGTCGTGTAATAGAGCTACGAGAAGCTGGATTTTTTTTTGCGATTTTGCAGAAAGACTTGCTAGGAATGCTGCCACTGTACATGACTGCTGGCAGCGGTGATCTCGAAATGTACTGTCGCAAGAAGAGCGGACTGTGGACAGCCACGTGCCACTGCCGAGAGGGAAGACCGTCGTCTTCGACTTATAGCTCTGGCACACCGTACTGCATCTGCGGCAGCAATCTGACAAGGGAACCTCCCCATCGCACCCCCCTCAGATTTAGTTATAACTTGGCACAGTCGATAGGCCTTGAAAAACTGAACACAGATCAATCGAGAAAACAGGAAGAAACTGTGTGGAACTATGAAAAAAAATAACCGAAATATACAAACTGAGTAGCCCATGTGCAGTATAGGCAACATCAAGGATAGTGTGAGCTAAGGAGCGCCGTGGTCCCGTGGTTACCGTGAGCAGCTGCGGAACGCGAGGTCCTTGGTTCAAGTCTTCCTTCGAGTGAAAAGTTTACTTTCTTTATTTTCGCAAAGTTTTGATGATTGACGTCTGCATCTACATCTACATTTATACTCCGCAAGCCACCCAACGGTGTGTGGCGGAGGGCACTTGACGTGCCACTGTCATTACCTCCCTTTCCTGTTCCAGTCGCGTATGGTTCGCGGGAAGAACGACTGTCTGAAAGCCTCCGTGCGCGCTCGAATCTCTCTAATTTTACATTCGTGATCTCCTCGGGAGGTATAAGTAGGGGGAAGCAATATATTCGATACCTCATTCAGAAACGCACCCTCTCGAAACCTGGCGAGCAAGCTACACCGCGATGCAGAGCGCCTCTCTTGCAGAGTCTGCCACTTGAGTTTGTTAAACACCTCCGTTCACTGTAATAAGTTTAGTGTCTGTGTTTTGCGACCGCATCGCAACTTTCCGATTCCTTACAGTTCGGAAAATATTCATTGACCTTGTTATTGAAGTCTCGAGCTATATTTGCTGTATTCATATTTCCCGCGGAATACATCTGACGTATTTAATGCATTCTCGTCCAAAGTAGAGAACAGTCAACTGCCAGCCAGGGAGCCTCATTAGCAGGAATACTCTCTCATCCGTGCGCTGTAGTCGACTGACGTCGTGTGTTTCGATGTTTGTTTAGGTGTGGCGTCCCCATACTACAGCGCAGTTTCCTCGCATCGGACGGACGGACAGATAACAATTGTCTGAAAATAAAATATTAAACTTTTCACTCGAAGCAAGACTTGAACTAAGGACCTCTCATTCTGCAGCTGCTCACGCTAACCACGGGACCGCGGCGCTCCTGAGCCCACACTATCATTGATGTTGCCTATCTTGTACATGGACTACTCAGTCTCTATATTTTGCTTGTTTTTTTCATAGTTCCACACAACTTCTTCCTGTTTTTTCGATTGATCTGTGTTCAGTTTTTCAAGGCCTGTCCACTGTGACAACTTATAACTAAATCTGAGGAGGGTGCGATGGGGAGGTTCCCTTGTGAGCAGCAGTTGGCACCGCACTGACACAACGAACTGTTACAAACTGGTTACTTCAAGGATAGCTCCGAGCCAGACACAATGGGGCGTACATTCCACTGACCCCAAAACACGGCCATTTGGGACTTCAGTGGTGTCAAACGGGAGGTCATTAGCGACAGGGTGGAGGTCTGTTGAGTTTTTTTTTTTATAAAGGTGGTTTTGCCTCAGTACCAGTAATGGCTGTGTGTCGGTTAAAAGGAGTCCAGTTGAGAGCCTGCCACCAATCTGTTTTGCGCGCTGGACACACTCTACCTACACTTTGGACTTATGGTCTGAGCTGCGATTTCGTGTGGCGGCAGGAGCACTCTCGTGGCTATGCCACTCATCCTGACTGAAAGTTTGTGCGTCAATCAGGTGATTCGAACTGTTGTGCTGCCATTCGTGTGCAGCATGCCAGGTTGTGTTTCCAATAGGATAACACTTTCCCACATACCGCTGTTGTAATCCAACATGCTCTACAGATTGTCGACATGTTGCCTTTTGCTTCTCCACCGCCAGATCTGCTCTCTCTCCAATCGAGCACATTGTAGGAGGGGAAGAGACGACTTACACAAAATTTCTACTTGGTATTATGAATAGTTACTTGCTCTAAAACTATAAAAACGTAAATTAATTCGGGGGCGTGGCGAAAACAATCCCGCAATGTTCGAATACCGCATTAGTAGTGTGGTGGTTGACACAGTTACGTCGATTAAAAAAAATGGTTCAAATGGCTCTGAGCACTATGGGACTCAACTGCTGAGGTCATCAGTCCCCTAGAACTTAGAACTACTTAAACCTAACTAACCTAAGGACATCACATACATCCATGCCCGAGGCAGGATTCGAACCTGCGACCGTAGCGGTCTCGCGGTTCCAGACTGCAGCGCCAGAACCGCGCGGCCACTTCGGCCGGCGACGATTAAATATCTAGGCATAACGTTCCAAAATGATATGAAATGGGTGGATTGTAGTAGCAAAGACAAACTGTAGATTAAGGTTTCTTGGCAGAATCTTAAGAAAGTGTAGTTCATCTGTAAAGTACACCGGATATAGGACCCATTCTTGACTACTACTCAGGTCGGATTAAAGGAAAACATGGAAATAATTCAGAGACATGTCGCTACATTTATTACCGGTAAGTTTGACCAACACACGAGTATTAAGGACATACATCGTGAGCTCAAATGGGAATCCCTGGAGGGAAGGCGATGTTATTTTCGCAAAATAGTACTGAGAAAGTCTACAGTCATTGAGTATTGACAAAATCTAGAAAATCGACAACTGAAGTTGGCTGCAGAACGATTCTACTGCCGCTCACCTAAGGACGACGAAGATAAGAGAAATTAGGGCTTATACGGACGCATACAGACACTCCTTATCTCCTCGCTTTATTTGCGAGTGAAACCTAAAGGAAATGGCTAGTACTGGCACAAGGTATCCTCCACCAAGCACCATACTGTTTGTTGTGCAGTCTGTCAGTAGATGTAAACGCGACCACGCTCAGAGTGGAGACCTGAAGTCATTAAAAGAGTAATTTCACATATTCCTTTACTTTGCGTCAGATGTAGTACAATTAAATAAACCTCTTCACAGAAATAAAATTCCGGTAATGCTATTGCCACAAACTTGCTTCACAAATGATGATATTTCCGAATCACATGGATGTCGTTCCTTCAACAGCAGATGTCAAGAAAGAGTGACGAGGAACAACCTGGTTCTCTATGAACCTTTGCTTGACTTCACAATCCTTCCGCTACTGTCAAACTTTGAACTCTTTGTAAAGTGACAGACATGGCACCAAGTAAAACAACAATCTCAGCTGCGACTAACACAGGCCGAGGATCACTCAGTACTGAGAGGTGGAGTGGAGTAAACGGGATGTACAGCAGAACAAAGGGCGGGCATTAGGGTCCATGGCCAGTTACCTGTTTTGCCATCCTCTTGCCGAGGTGGGCCAGTGGTACTTTCTGGGAGAAGGAGGTCGTGTTCTATACGTCGGTCGTCGGACATCCACCTGCTATGAACCAGCCACACTGCCGCAACTACGCTGAGGCTGGAGAAGTTCAAAAATGTTCAAATGTGTGTGAGTTCCTAATGGACCAAACTGCTAAGGTCATCGGTGGCTAGACTTACACACTACCTAAACTACTTTATTCTAAGAACAATAAACACACACCCATGCACGAGGGAGGACTCGAACCTCCGGCGGGAGGGGCCGCGCAATCCGTGACATGGCGCCTCAAACCGCATGGGCCACTCTTTACAGCGGTGGAGAAGTCATTTAAACTGTAATTTCATATATTCCTTTACTTCGCCTCAGAATATATCGGTCGAGGTGTTGCCAGGCGTCGGTCAGCGACTCAAACACGGTGGTCTGATTTGCTGAAGTGCACTTGCATCAGCAAACGGCCTCCTTTCAAGGCCCGCGTGTGCCGTCGTCTCGTCCAATAGGCCTCGAGGTTACGTGGCCAGCACTCCAGCCGTATGGCCGCATGACCGCATAGTGCCCCATCATCTCCCCCAGCAGTCAGTTGGTGGTCCGATACCGCAGGCTCTGTGTAGTCTGTCCCATTAGCTGGGAAAACGCTCGACTCAGGGAGGGACATGCCAGGGCGTGCAGATTAAAACCATGGCCAACAGCATCAGTGCTGGCAGCCCATACAGATCGACGAACTGCCACTGAGTTTGCCCGTGCAGTTGTGGCAGCTGGGTGGACAAGGGGTTGAGCCATGAACCATCGACCTCCAAAGCAGGTGGCCTGGAGTGGATGGACTTCAGCTAACGGATGGCCTGCTGGGTGGACGGCACCAAGAAGATAGCATTTGGACTCAGGTGCAAATGGAAGACTGGCTACTAGTGAAGACAGCATGTGGCGGTGCCAGTTGGAGGATTCATTTCAAGTGGGTAATCGATGTCGGCTTCGCCTCATAACTGGTTCCTGGTGGTAACTGATATTGCTTGTCTATAATGGGCAGCATGTAATTGAACTCAGTCAGCTACTATTTCCATAACGGCTGGATGTGTGAGTTAAGGAGCATTACACTCTCATTTAAATATATGGCAGAAAGATCCAGCCTACAGGAATTGTGAAATGAACCCTGTCGTCCAGGAACGACTGACACAAAGGACTGCACAGTCTTCGAATGGAAACTTTTTGACCGCCCCTTATAGAAGTAGTTGTCGGCTCTTAAAACCTAAATTTCCTCTATAATACAATGGTAGTTAATTTACTGCAGTAAAGGTGTTCTGGCACGTTGATACTGATTAATGCTTTTGTCTGTATGTAAATAGTGACTACTCTGTGATGATGTTTTGTTACGAGAGATTATTTTTGTATGCTAAAATATATTTAGGACAATAGATAATTACTACAACGTTTTTATAGTGTAATTCTGCACAGCATAAATAGTGCAACAGAATTTTACATTTTAAAGATACTTACAGTTTCTTTGAGGGATGTACTTTCGCGTCACAGCACAGTTTTGCAGTGCGATTGGAATGTTGACGACAATCTGAGTGTTGTTTGAGTGTCCACCTTCGTTGTCGGAGATGAGAGGCAGAAAGCTCTCCGAGGTAGAACTGGGTGGTTATTGGTTGCAGTGGTAATCTTTTTAGGATTAATGCCAGGATGGGTATGTCGAAGAGTTCAGTATTCATTTAAGTAATACCTTTATTCTCTTTGACAACTTATAAAAGAGGTGCCGGTTCATAACTCCTTTCTGTATTACTTATAAATTTGTTTTTTTTTCTTGAGATTGGACTCCTCCCCACAGAATTGCAATAATATGCACTATTCAGAGTGCTGTAACATTTTAACATTTATCCATTTGTAAGAAAATTTGTCATATAGTTACAAAAAAAAGATTTATACACTAGAAACCGTTATATTTGACAATTGTACATCTATAAGGGTTTCAAATTTCCCTTTTACATAGTTCTTACTTTACACTTGAAAGAAAACATCTTCTCATCTATTGGTAATTATTACTCGGTCATCTACGTTTCTGGGATTTCTTTCGTATATTACCACATCTTCTTCTCGGTCGGCTGATCTTAACGGAATTTTATTTACTGTAGGGGTCTGAACGACTCTCGTCCTGATACAAATACATCGACAGCAATTTCCATCTTTTGGATCATCAAAAAACTTCTTGTATAAACACTTGCAACAGTTACATTTTGCACAGCATACAAATGTTATTACAGCTATGATTAAACATATGCTTAAGTAGGTAACAATGGAATAATTGTGTACTTTCTTTTCTCGCTCTAGTTCCAGTTATTCTTTATCTACGAATTTAACAATATCTTCCAATTTTTTGCATTCTACTCTTAAATCGTCTAAATTAGAAGTGAGATTTTCTAACGGTAAGTCAGACTGTATTTTTGATTAATTAATTTTAGTTTCCATTTCCATACAACCATCTAGATTCATATTCACATTTTGGATTATGTCCCTTCTAGTATAGTTTGTTTGTATTACCCTGTCTGCTTGAATATACACATGTGATCAATAACCTTTACAATTTTTCTTAAACGTTAGTATACCTATTCCCGTTAATTTAATATCTTTTGCCAGATATGGGATGCACAGAACTGTCATGTCTTCCTCCTTATCTATTACATATAACCATTCATTAGTACCTAACCTAGTCCATAAACTTCTTTCTAATGAAATCATTTTCTTGGCACAATTATTTGGTATATGATTGTCTTGTAATAATTTTATCTCACAGTCTTCTTGATTATACCTGGAAATTATTCCAAACATTTGCTTACATACCTTTCTTTGTGCATTTACATCTTTACAATTTAGTTCATAGTTTCATAACTTAGCATATAGTTTCTTAGAACTATCTATTAGTAAGTAGTCCTTATCTGGTTGTATGTATGCATATTAATCTGTACCTGAAGTTTACTTAATGAGTACTGGTAAAACTTCTTAAATAAAATCAGTAGTATACTAATAACATACCCCAATATTTCATTAGTTACGAATACATCGAGATCCATAATTTTCAACAATACAGAGTGTTACAAAAAGGTATGGCCAAACTTTCAGGAAACATTCCTCACACACAAAGAAAGAAAATATGTTATGTGGACATGTGTCCAGAAACGCTTACTTTCCATGTTGCAAAGGGAGAAAAATGTTATTTCTTAATTCTAATTTATATGATGCTGCATGACACTGCGTCCCAGCGTTACTCAGCGTCTGTGCCTATCACCTGAAAATCCTATGCCCTAACAGCTACACAAAAATCGTAAAAGATGCAAAATTTTCCCACACAATAACACACGCCCTTTTCCCTACAATTTTGCTTCCTTCACTATCTGTATCTGTTCTGATCCCATGCTTTGCAAATAGCTATTTAATACATGAAAGAAAGTTCTTCAAAGTGTTACTGTTGCGACCTGCCGTACCTACCTACCCTGACACTTTCCTATCGTGGTAGCTGACCTGTTTTACCTATTTTACCTAACCTGGCAGGTTACCTATTTTACCTATCCTGGCAGGGTCGCCATTTTCTGTGAGCAGCAGATTTATCTGAGATGTACCCTTTACCCTGTGGCTCCTGCAAGATGCAATTTCCACCCACACACTACTACAGAAGTCAGACAGACGCTCCTAACGTTCTAAAGAGAAATGCCTGAAAAACTTTCAGCAATAAATATTTTCTGGAGTCATCCACTGTAAGGAAATGACACAAAAATTCACAACATTTCTTACGTAACTAATGGGATACTTGGGTAGCTGAGTAGTGCTAGTTAGTGTAAGAAAAACATGACACTCACAAAAGTCATTCTTTATTTTTGGAAAAATTCTGAGAAGTCACAATGAAAGTTTTAGTTCTGAACTTAACACGTTATTTCCAGGTTCTTTTTGGAATGTGAAGTTACCTCTTAAGGATAGGATTCACAAATGAAATTTCTATACAGAGTTTAAGATTGTTATTTATTTGGCAGAATGGCTGAGAGCCACACCTACTCAACTTGAATAATTATCCGTTAGAATGTTGCTAGGTATTGTCGATGCTGTTGCATGTGAAATACAGTGAAGTGTATTGTTGTGAAGAAAATATGGGGCTCACAAGAGCTGTAGTGCACAATACCGTAAGCTGCGATGACTGCTATCTGCGCCACTTGCTGCTGACAAATAAGATAACTCTCGTTCTATCTGGATTGACCTTCACCAATCAAACTCTCCCTACGCCTTGATGAAGTCAAGGGCTCCTATTCGCCCCTAGTCTAACTACTGGAGTGGTACACTGGTCAGATAACCAGTCCATTGTGATGCTACTCAAAAATTTGCTCGCAGGTGTTTAACTATGACTCTGTCCATTCACACCACACAATAAGTGTAGTGGCCAACACAGTGAACAATGTCTTTCGCAATGACTCAATATAAAGAAGCACTACGATTCGCTCTCAACAGAGGTGCTCTCCCAGTGAAGTACTGAGGAGTGACTTGTTCCTCGCTCTCTCGAGTACATGTACGAGCGCTCACGCTCTCGTCACGTGCTCTCGCTCCAAGAGCAACAACGGAATGGCCCATCTCCACGCCAGTTGTGAAGGGGTACATCTTTCGGTCTCTTCTATTACTCCTTCAGCTCCAGGCGTCTGAAATATCGTCTGCCAATCAGCATTCCTCTTCTAAAACGGGAGAATGACGTTTGGTTTAAGGCGACCAATCCGCAAACTTGTAGCTTTGGCGTTTGGCGTTTGCTGTCTCCCTGTGAAAATCTCTGAAAGTGCGTGCTATCTGTAAAGAATGCGTAGGCTGGTTGCTCCCACACAATGTGGCTGAAATTGCTTTTAAGCCGAACACGGGTCGTCCTTTCACGGGTGGAGATTGGAGACTGTAGCAGAGCAGACAGAACATCAGCTGAGATATCACGACGTTGTTGTTGTTGTTGTTGGTTCAACCAACTGGTAAGTGCTTGTACAGTTTTGTAGATTGGGTTGTGGTTTGTTGAAAGAATTTCCATGTTAACGAGAGCACAAGCCAATAGGTTATGTGAGAGACAGCAAGTAGACAAGATGGGGGAGAATCAACCAGATAGACAGCAATTAAACGAGCTTATTGGGAATAGGACAGCAGGTGAACCTGAGAATAGGACAGCCGATGAATCAGAGAATTGGACAGTCGGGGATCTGCAAAATCAGCAGGCTCAGTTAGACTGGGATAAAATTGAGACAGATCAGACAGATGGGAGTCGAAGGGACGAGAATATCGAATTTCCATAATATGAAATACCAGGTAGTACACATTCTGAGCCTGAAATAGACAGCCCACGTAGGATATGGCAAAGATTAGAAGCGAAACGAGCACAGGAAACGCGTTTGTTGGCCGCATACTGAGGGACAGAATACGCGTCAGTACAGTCAATGAACCGGCAGTTAGCTAACGTTCAAAGAGAAGTAGACAGTAAGGAAGAGGAGAAACATTTAGAATACTTCGAACCTATCGTACACATTCTAAACATGCCCCAACAACAGACAAAGAATTTTGCGGAGTTGCGAGCACCACGAAAAGGTTCCGTAACAGACGCAACTGTACCTGCCAACACAAGACATACACAACAGAGAGGGCAGAATGCGGAGTTGTTTGCGCCACGTAATGGTTCAATGACAAACGCAACGAGTCCTCAACACAGACAGCTTGGGTTATCGCAATTATCAAACTTAGAAACACCACAGCATAGCCCAGTAAACGACGTAACTGACCGAGTAGAAAACAATAGATCTAGAATACATAGTTCGAGAGAAGGTAGTGTTACAGGAGAGGACGCGAGCATGGAGATGTTACAAAAAATGAACGCTAGTATGACGAAACAGAATCAGGAATTGAAACAGGATAATCAGGCTATTAAGAACCAGATCCAACAGGATAATCAGAACTTGAGACAAGAGATTAAGAAACAGATCCAACAGGTCAAAATTCAGATGGAATAAGGGATCGTTAGAATTGATAGTCAGATCACTCAGATAAACAAAGACGCGAATGAATACAGAGAAAGAATTCAGGTACTAACACAAGGTCAGCAGCAATTACGCACTGACGTGGACAAGGTCCAGTCGGACATCGTTGACGTTGACAAAAAAGTGGAACGTTTTACGAAAAAAAGCCACTCGAACAGCAATACAAATTTCGGAAGATCAAGCAATTCAAAGCAAGGTCGAAAAGGTTGCACTGAAAAAATATGATCAGCGGATCAATAAAATAGAACTTAAAACCAAAGATCAGTTTGAAAAGCTTCGAACAGAGTTGATACAAACTATCGAAGAAAAGATGGAGACCGATTACACCTGTAGCGAAACAACTGACACGTCAAGCATTAATTCAGTACACGAACACGCGCCGTCTAAGGAAGTTCAAGTAGAACCAATGCTAGACGTAACACTCGTGCAGAAATCGAAACAGAAAACCCCGATTAAAGTAATACATGACATGCCACAAGACCAGGCACAGTGTCTACAAAAACGGATCACATACATTCAGCCGATACCAATCGAAAGACAGGCAACTGAACCAGTAAATCCAGTGACTCAACATAATAGCAGCACAGGTACTATACCGCGAACGACGAGAGTAGAAACACACGAACAACACTTTTGTTCTCCAATGATACGATATGACGCGGATATGAGTCAGGAAATTGAGAATAGGGAGGCAGGCAGTAGATTACCAGAGAATAAACACGACGACGCAAGCAGTGGCAGATTATTTGAGTCCATGAGTCAGGATTTATGAGTAGATATGATACGGACCACTTCCTTACAGTTACAAAATTTCAACATTTCAGGGAAGAAGGCGGTAGGTTGCATGCACGCACATTCATCGATCAGTTTCAAGTAGGCTTACCAAACAAACTTGACTTCATTTGTGCACACATGTCAGGGACAGTAGCAGAGGTGATGCAAGCGATCGCGGCTACCTGTACGTCTTACCTACAGTTCAGAACAGCATTTCTCGAAAGATATCGGTATAAAGAGATGCAAAACAAAATTAAATACGAGTTACTTCAGATGACACCATATGAAAACTCAGGAGGGAAAAGCAGGGTAAAATTCTTTGATACAATGGACAAAAAGAATCAATGCCTAGATAAACCATACAGTAACGGAGAGCTGATATGTCTATGTAGAATGAAATTACCGGTAAAGTATCAACAGGCGACAGTAGGAAAAAATGAAAATACCAAAGAATTCAAAGAGGTTTTAAGGGAACTTGAATTTATGTTTAAAGAAGAGGAGGTGAAAGAAAAAAGAAAGGAAAGGGAACAGCAAAAATAAAGGACTAGGAACGAATATTCCAATAATAATAATAATAATCGCAACCATAACACCAATAATTTCAGGCAATGTAACGGACAAGGACAGTGGCACAATGGAGACAACTGACATAGAAACGATAACCAAAATAATTGGTACCGAAATAGGAACGGTAATGGACACTCATACAGTGGCGGATATGGGTTTAGGAATCAAAATGCCAACGGTCAAGGGTACTTTGAAAGAGGTCACGATGTTAGATACAGCAACTGGCGAGACCAAGGCTCGAATAATTACTGAGGAAATTATGGTCCACAGAGACAAGAACAACACAGCAAAGAGAAACCAGATGTAGAAATTAGGCCACCAAATACTGCAAAACGTAAAGATAGAACCGAAAAATACGGAAGAGGTTTGGCAAACTAACGACCAACCTATCTTGTACTAACCATTAAATCAAAAAGTATATTAAGAATCAACAAAATATCACACTAATTGAAAGAAAAAGAGACACATTACACACCAACAATCTCTTGTAGTATCAAGTACACTACAACATGCACACAAACAATAAGTGGTAGACAACAATTAAAAGAATGAAGAAGTAATAAATGAAAAGCACCAGTTTGCGTTTGTTCTGCAATATTACTGTTACTGTTAACCGATTTTCGGCTTACAAGGCCATCTTCAGAAATTTGCTGAGTACTATCACCAAAGAAGTTAAATGTTGGTAATAATACTTTTGTTCTGCAATATTACTTTTATTGTTAACCAGTTCTTCGCTTACAAGGCCATCTTCAGACATTTACAGAGTATTATCACCAATGAAGTTAAATGTTGGTGATAATACTCAGTAAATGTCTGAAGATGCCTTGTACGCTGAAAACCGGTTAACAATAAAAGTAATATTGTAGAACAAAAGCAAACTGGTGCTTTTCATTTATTATAATGTTGTTCTACCACAATATGGATGAAGAAGTGGTACAAAATAATTAGAATAAAGAAAAGAAATCAAATATATACAATAATTTTTGCCACTATCAGGAAATTTTTGCATTATGTAAAATCAGAGTTCTTTGTAAATCACAAATACATGTAAAACAAAAATTGTAAATATTTCTACGTGTCAGAGCGACATCGCCACCAACACCAATCACCAGCTCCTTTAAAACACCAGATGCTTCGAGATAACGATGGAGAGGGTGCAGACATGTTGAGAAAGCATTTAGGGCAATAACAACAACATGAAGACCAACGCCACACTGGAAATGCAGGTTGCAAGCAGGTTGAACTTGGGGAGGAGAAGCGCAGCACGGACATTTCATATGTCATTACACTGCTACACAATGGAAGAGCATGGGGAGAATCATAATACAACGAGACGACAATGAAGGTACAAAAAATTACTAAGATATACAAACTCATCAAGTAACACTTGGAAAGGCAGTCAGATCCTACAAATCCTATATCACTCCTACACTAAAATTCACATATTCCTAGACCAAGAAGAATAGAAGAATGCAAGAATGAAGAGATGAACAGAAGATGCAAGATGAAGAAGGGCGGAAGACAGCAAGATACCTTTCTCTCCTATCCTGCAAAGCAAATTGCTACAAACGTCTTTCCATGAACTTTGGGGCATGGCAGCTACTACAACCACCTCTCCAAAAAGAAACCTTGAATCCTCAAAAAAATACAAGCGAACGGCAAACGGAATATTAAGTAGTACCAACCAACATTATCTAGAAATAGATTCAGCAAAATGAACAGTATTCTCCCTACCACATCATCAAATTGCCATACCAAACCAGGTGTGAAGTACCAAGACGTCACAGCACAATATTGGGTGACGTTCGTCGGTAGTCAATTACAACCATCGAACTGCCATACCAGTCCAGGTGTGACAGCAAAGGAGTACCAAGACATCACTGTTTATGCAGTAAACTACAGTCATTATCATCGGTTAAATGTACCACTCCATGATGACAATGTCAACAAGTAAGACCCGAATAACATGCTAGAGTGCTTCTCTCATGATTTGTGAGACCCATACAAATGAGTCGACGCCTTCCAGTATTTCAGTGGGGATCGTCGAGCACAGAAACTGACGCAGCACAAAACAAAACAAAAAAACTCATAAAATACAAATGTAAAGTCAAAAGAATTAAAAGAATGATATATTTTTAAAAATATTTTTTCCTATTTGCAAAAGTAATTATTTTTATTATCTATGTAAAATCCATACACCTTAAAACCTTTTGTAAAGAAACTTAGTTAGTACAGTTATATAATCTCACAAACTCGTGGAAAGTCTATTTATTTCTTTTATATGTAAAATTAGAAAAGGATTTATGCAGAATCTTTCTTCTTTAAGTAACATTCAAAAACACCTTTTTGGGGTAATAATATTAATACCGAGGATAAATTTAATAGGGAAAAAACAATAACATATATAGAAAAAGATAATGCCAAAAAAATAAAACAAAGTCACATAACAGAGTTTTTGCAAACATTCACACGAAGCTTATCTAAAGAAAAGACATAACCATACCAAGACATAATACACTGTACACTTACGAGTTTAGAAAAATTAATATTGTAAAAATTTTTGGAAATGAAAAAGAATATCAGAGACACGCACTGGCAATGACAAAGAATAACAACCTTTGTAAAGTACATATTTGTCTAACCAAAAAAACATAAATTCTAGAATTAAAAAATAGGAACAATAGCTACAAAGAAATCATTAGAAAAAATTGTTAAGAATGGCTGACAAAACTTTATCAGAATATCTAAAAGAACAATTTTTGCCTGACTTTGTCAATGTTTTCCTCGACATTGAGAAACCCCAGACAAAAATTTTGTCAGAAGGAGGGAGGTATGTAAGACGTCGTGGTCTCCTGACCTTCATTGCTTACATATTCCGCCCTCACAATCATATTCCGCACATCAAGACGCTTCATTCGAACCCAAACTCGATAAGATAAAGTCAATATTGTATGAATTCATATAAACGATATGCAAATAACTAATAAATCGCAAGTGCGCACTGTGGTTGAAATACTCGAAGCTGGTGTACACACATACATTCCAGACACGACGGTAACAGGAGCTTTTAGTTCGAGAGAGGCAACTGCACGCCAGCAGGCCAGTCCCAACCCATCTACGTCAGCTGGTGACTGCCCGTAGAGCAGACAGCGTTTGCCTGAGTGAAAGGACGACCCGCGTTCGGCTTAAAAGCAAATTCTGCCACATTGTGTGGGAGCGACCAGCCTACACATTCTTTACACATAGCACGCACTTTCAGAGATTTTCACAGGGAGACAGCAAACGCCAAACGCCAAAGCTACAAGTTCCCAGATTGGTCGCCTTAAACCAAACGTCATTCTCCCGTTTTAGAAGATCAATGCTGATTGGCAGACAATATTTCAGATGCCTTGAGCTGAAGGAGTAATGGAAGAGACTGAAAGATATACCCCTTCATGTCTGGCGTGGAGATGGGCCATTCCGTTGTCGCTCTTGGAGTGAGAGCACGTAACGAGAGCTTGAGCGCTCGTACATGTACTCAAAGAGCGAGGAACAAGTCTCTCCTCAGTACTTCACTGGGAGAGCACCTCTGTCGAGAGCGAATCGGAGTGCGGCTCTATATTGATTCCTTGTGATTAAGCGTTGTTCACTGTGTTGGCTGCCACACTTTTTGTGCGGTGTGAGTGGACAGAGTTATAGTTAAACGCCTGGGAGCGAAGTTTTGAGTGGCATCGCAATGGACTGGTTATCTGATGGGTGTACCATGCCAGTAGTTAGGCTATGGGCGAATAGGAGTCCGTGACTTCATCAAGGCATAGGAAGAGTTTGATTGGCGAAGGTCAATCCAGATAGAACGAGAGTTATCTTATTTGTCAGCAGCAAGCGGCGCAGACAGCAGTCATCGCAGCTTACAGTATTGTGCGCTACATCTCTTGCGAGCCCCATATTTCCTCCACAACAGTACACTTCACTGCATTTCACACCCGACAGCCTCGACCGTACCTAGCAACATTCTAACGGATAATTACTCAAGTTGAGTAAGTGCGGCTCTTAGCCATTCTGCCAAGTCAATAACAATCTTAAACTTCATATAGAAATTTCATTAGCGAATCCTATCCTTAAGAGGTAGCTTCACATTCCAAAAAAAACCTGGAAATAACGTGTTAAGTTCAGAACTAAAACAGTCATTGTGATTTCTCAGAATTTTTGCAAAAATAAAGAATAACTTTCGTGAGTGTCATGTTTTTCTTACACTAACTAGCACTACTCCAGTACCTAAGTATCCCACTAGTTATGTAAGAAATGTTGTGAATTTTTGTGCCATTTCCTTACAGCGGACGACTCCAGAAGATATTTATTACTGAAAGTTTTTCAGGCATTTTTCTTGAGAACGTTAGGAGCGTCTGTCTGACTTCTGTAGTAGTGTAGGGGTGGAAATTGCATCTTGCAGGAGCCAGAGGGTAAATGGTACATCTCAGATTAATCCGTTGCGCAGAATGACAGAATAGCGACCCACACGCTCACAACTTTTCCATTAAGGGACTCGGGAATTTGACTACTCTGAAGTCATTTTTGATATCTCTCAGATTCGTTACAATCTGTACTTTATCAACAATATGAGGTGCAAGAATACACTTCTGTGCATAAATTATTGCACTTACTAATCCTTCATATTCCCCACTTATTTCATTACATACCATTTAAAATAGTAAGAGGTGTTAATTAAGTGTCATGAATGCAGCCATTTTTCTTGAGGCCATAATCTGTAGTCCTCAGAGAATATTTAACACAATTTTCTAAGTTATTCATTCGGTTTTTGAGTAATTGCTCATTGGCCGTGATTGTATCTAATGTTTTATACAAACCTGACAATGTGGCTCTGACTACTGCTACTTGCTCTTTAGATAACTTTAACAATTGTTTAGATCTCGACACCATATTATCAACTTGCGTTTTATAATATTCAGCGTCTGCCTCGTAAAAAGTGCCAAATAAAATTTTACTTAAATCCCCTACAAAATTTAAAACTCCTCTCTTTTACCTTCTCACTGGTCTTGTTAATTGGTTAATGAGGGACTTGGTTTCTTTCAATTACTATATAGGGTGCATAAACCCGTTAATCAACATATCACACTCTACTTGACTAATGTTTAACCGTTACAGTCTCTCTTTGCACTGCTGTATCATTTTTAACCCTACTTTTTTACAGCATGAAATTTGTCATCTAATGTTTTCAAATTTACATATGTTACCAATTGCCATGTTGTACTCGTAATTTCAAGGTCGCCTTTTTTATGGTAATATAGTCCTGGTGATGCTCTTATCAGATTAATCTTCACATGTCCATCATCTACATCTACATCTACATCTATACTCCGCGAGCCACCTTACGGTGTGTGGCGGAGGGTACTTATTGTACCACTATCTGATCTCCCCTTCCCTGTTCCATTCACGAATTGTGCGTGGGAAGAACGACTGCTTGTAAGTCTCCGTATTTGCTCTAATTTCTCGGATCTTTTCGTTGTGATCATTACGCGAGATATATGTGGGCGGTAGTAATATGTTGCCCATCTCTTCCCGGAATGTGCTCTCTCGTAATTTCGATAATAAACCTCTCCGTATTGCGTAACGCCTTTCTTGAAGTGTCCGCCACTGGAGCTTGTTCAGCATCTCCGTAACGCTCTCGCGCTGACTAAATGTCCCCATGACGAATCGCGCTGCTTTTCGCTGGATCATGTCTACCTCTTCTATTAATCCAACCTGGTAAGGGTCCCATACTGATGAGCAATACTCAAGAATCGGACGAACAAGCGTTTTGTAAGCTACTTCTTTCGTCGATGAGTCACATTTTCTTAGAATTCTTCCTATGAATCTCAACCTGGCGCCTGCTTTTCCCACTATTTGTTTTATGTGATCATTCCACTTCAGATCGCTCCGGATAGTAACTCCTAAGTATTTTACGGTCGTTACCGCTTCCAATGATTTACCACCTATGGCATAATCGTACTGGAATGGATTTCTGCCCCTATGTATGCGCATTATATTACATTTATCTACGTTTAGGGAAAGCTGCCAGCTGTCGCACCATGCATTAATCCTCTGCAGGTCCTCCTGGAGTACGTACGAGTCTTCTGATGTTGCTACTTTCTTGTAGACAACCGTGTCATCTGCAAATAGCCTCACGGAGCTACCGATGTTGTCAACTAAGTCATTTATGTATATTGTAAACAATAAAGGTCCTATCACGCTTCCCTGCGGTACTCCCGAAATTACCTCTACATCTGCAGATTTTGAACCGTTAAGAATGACATGTTGTGTTCTTTCTTCTAGGAAATCCTGAATCCAATCACAAACCTGGTCCGATATTCCGTAAGCTCGTATTTTTTTCACTAAACGTAAGTGCGGAACCGTATCAAATGCCTTCCTGAAGTCCAGGAATACGGCATCAATCTGCTCGCCAGTGTCTACGGCACTGCGAATTTCTTGGGCAAATAGGGCGAGCTGAGTTTCACATGATCTCTGTTTGCGGAATCCATGTTGGTTATGATGAAGGAGATTTGTATTATCTAAGAACGTCATAATACGAGAACACAAGACATGTTCCATTATTCTACAACAGATTGACGTAAGCGAAATAGGCCTATAATTATTCGCATCTGATTTATGACCCTTCTTGAAAATGGGAACGACCTGCGCTTTCTTCCAGTCGCTAGGTACTTTACGTTCTTCCAGCGATCTACGATAAATTGCTGATAGAAAGGGGGCAAGTTCTTTAGCATAATCACTGTAGAATCTTAAGGGTATCTCGTCTGGTCCGGATGCTTTTCCGCTACTAAGTGATAGCAGTTGTTTTTCAATTCCGATATCGTTTATTTCAATATTTTCCATTTTGGCGTCCGTGCGACGGCTGAAGTCAGGGACCGTGTTACGATTTTCCGCAGTGAAACAGTTTCGGAACACTGAATTCAGTATTTCTGCCTTTCTTCGGTCGTCCTCTGTTTCGGTGCCATCGTGGTCAACGAGTGACTGAATAGGGGATTTAGATCCGCTTACCGATTTTACATATGACCAAAACTTTTTAGGGTTCTTGTTTAGATTGTTTGCCAATGTTTTATGTTCGAATTCGTTGAATGCTTCTCTCATTGCTCTCTTTACGCTCTTTTTCGCTTCGTTCAGCTTTTCCTTATCAGCTATGATTCGACTACTCTTAAATCTATGATGAAGCTTTCTTTGTTTCCGTAGTACCTTTCGTACATGATTGTTATCCCACGGTGGATCTTTCCCCTCGCTTTGGACCTTAGTCGGTACGAACTTATCTAAGGCGTACTGGACGATGTTTCTGAATTTTTTCCATTTTTGTTCCACATCCTCTTCCTCAGAAATGAACGTTTGATGGTGGTCACTCAGATATTCTGCGATTTGTGCCCTATCACTCTTGTTAAGCAAATATATTTTCCTTCCTTTCTTGGCATTTCTTATTACACTTGTAGTCATTGATGCAACCACTGACTTGTGATCACTGATACCCTCTTCTACATTCACGGAGTCGAAAAGTTCCGGTCTATTTGTTGCTATGAGGTCTAAAACGTTAGCTTCACGAGTTGGTTCTTTAACTATCTGCTCGAAGTAATTCTCGGACAAGGCAGTCAGGATAATGTCACAAGAGTCTCTGTCCCTGGCTCCAGTTCTGATTGTGTGACTATCCCATTCTATACCTGGTAGATTGAAGTCTCCCCCTATTACCATCCACTGATGATATTAGAATCCATGTCATTAGGGTTGATGCCATCCTGATGGGTATGTAATAAAAATCTTGATGTTACCCTTCTAGCTTCATTAGTAATATGGTTTTAATCTATTTGCATGCACTTTCAATTCCTGTCGCCTTTTCGTATTTATGATTACTTTGGGCAAATCCACTTTCACTGTCTCATATGGGCCTATGAACTGGGAGTCTAACTTTTTTGATCTCCCATGTGTTGTTTCGTCATGCAACAGTACTCTGTCGCCTACCTGAAAAGCTCTCTGATGCTCTGTTTTGTCATAATGCACCTTGCTGACTTCTTTGGCCTCTCTTATTTTTTCTCTCGCTACTCGATGCGCTTCTTGCATCCTAGCTTTGAATTTGTATACATAGTCGTCCTCATCATGTCTTATTGTGGCTGTTTCCTTTTGCAATATTCCTGGTAGGTTCACTGTTCTTCCGAACATTAGCTCAAATGGGGCATACAGTGTACTGCTATGTGGTGTCGTATTAAATACAAAACAGCTACATGATACCCACTTGTCCCATTCACTTTGAACTACCTTGATAAAGTGCCTTAAATACTCTACTAGAGTCCTGTGTTTTCGTTCCAAGGCTCCATTTGTCTGCGGATGAAATGCGGTCGATTGTATCTTCTTTATCGTTAATAATTTGCATATTATCTTGAACACTTGACTTAGAAAATCTGATCCTTGATCTGTCAATAATACTGAAGGGATACCAAACTTCAAAATAATTCCTTCTATGAACTTCTCGGCTTTTGTGTCTGTATCTTGTCTATCTGTGGGAATTGCTACTGAAAAACTTGCTTAAATCGTCCTGACACGTCCAAATATATCTGTTCCCTTCCGTGGTAATGTCTAGTGGACCAACTACGTCCATATAACATTTATCAAACACTTTTCGGCCGTGTCCGTAATAACTAACACAATTTTGTTTTTCCCTGCGTAAATTTATTCCGTTGGCATTTATCACATGTTCTAACACACTTTTCAACATCCTTTTTCATTCCTTTCCATGAACCGTACCTTTTTAACCGATCTAGTGTCCTATGTATTCCTTGATGTTCACCAAAAGGGTTGCCTTGTACTTCTTTCATAATGTTCGCCTTTTGTTCTTCGCTTACCTCTGTGGTGTTCTCATTTAATTCTGTGTCATCAATTATTCCTCTAACTGGCTCTTGATTTTTATTACCTGTGCATCATCATCGCTGTGCCTCAATCTGCTTAAGGCATCTGCACTGGCACTTAGTCTTCTTGGCTTATATACAATCTCATATGTATATTATTCTAATTTTAATCTCCATTTTAATAACCTGGGTGATTAATCTTTCACGCTATAAATCCACGTTAAAGGCTTGTGATCTGTTACTATTTTAAATTCTCTTCCATATACATATGCTCGAAATTGTTTCGTTGCCCATACTAATGCTAAACATTCCCGCTCAGAGGCTGAATAATTTCTATCTGCTTTATTTAATGTTCTAGATGCGTACGCAATCGGTAGTTCGCTTCCAGTTTTCCCTTGTCACAGTATTGCACCAATTGTAATAATAGAAGGTTTCTCGGAAATCACGATACTGCAGAATTTGAGGACTCATTAATCTTTCTTTTAATTCTTCAAATGCTTCTTGCTGTGCCCTTCCCCATTCATACTGTTCGTCCTCCTTTAATAATTCATATAAAGGTGCTGTAATTTCACTGAAATTCTTTAGAAACTTGCGATAGTATCCTACGAGTCCTATATATCCTCTTAATTCCTTCTTTGTCTTTGGTACTGCGAATTTCTTTACCTTTTCTACATTCCGCTCATCCGACTGTACTCATTTATCGGTAATCTTATGCCCGAAAAATATAACTTCGGTTCGTAAAAATTCACATTTGTCCGGCTGTATCTTCAGCCTGTGTTCCCTTAGTTTATCAAAAATCTCTCTTAATTTTTCATTATGTTCCTTTAGCGAACATCCATAGCGTATTACGTCGTCTAAATACACCAAACACTTGGTTCCTTGTAATCCTGATAACACTACATTCATTCGTCTACGTCTACGTCTACGTGATTACTCTGGTATTCACAATAAAGTGCCTGGCAGAGGGATCAATGAACCACCTTCATGCTGTCTCTCTGCCGTTCCACTCTCGAACGGCACATGAGAGAAACAAGCACTTAAATTTTTCCGTACGGGCCCTGATTTCTCTTATTTTATCGTGATGATCATTTCTCCCTGTGAAGGTGGGTGTCAACAGAATGTTTTCGCAACCGGAGGAGAAAACTGGTGATTGAAATTTCATGAGAACATCCCGTCGCGACGAAAAACGCCTTTGTTTTAAAGATTGCCTCTCCAATTCACGTATCATATCTGTGACACCATCCCCCCTATTTCGCGATAATACAAAACGAGCTGCCCCTCTTTGTACTTTTTCGAAGTCATCCGTCAGTCCCGCCTGATGCAGATCCCACACTGCACAGCAGTATTCCAGAATAGGGTGGACAAGCGTAGTGTAAGCAGTCTCTTTGGTAGACCTGTTGCACCTTCTAAGTATTTGAATCGCAGTCTTCGTTTGCTCTACGCACAACATTCTTCATATGGTCGTTCCAATTTAGGTTATTTGTAACTGTAATCCCTAAGCATTTAGTTGAATTTACAGCCCTCAGATTTGTGTGACTTCTCACGTAATCGAAATGTAGCTGATTTCTTTTAGTAATCATGTGAATACTTCGCACTTCTCTTTATACAGGGCCAATTGCCACTTTTCGCACCATACAGATATCTTATCTAAATCATTTTGCAAGTCGTTTTGATTATCTGATGAGTTTATGAGACGGTAAATTACAGCATCACCTGCAAACAATCTAGGACGGCTACTCAGATTGTCTCCTATGTCGCTAATACGAGGGCTATCCACAAAGTACATTACGTTTTGGAATTAAAAATAAATAATGTATTGGAAATTTTTTTTATTATATACAGATGAAAGCCACACTTAAATACTACTTTTCTACATAGTTGCCATTTAAATTAAGGCACTTATCGTAGCGATGGACGAGCTTGGAAATTCCTTCGTCGTAAAATTCGGCCGCCTGCGCCTTCAACCACGTGGTTACCTCTTCTTGAAGCTGTGCGTCGTCATCAAAACGCTGCATAGCCAACCACTTCTCCATTGCTGGGAATAAGTGGAAGTCGCTCGGTGCCAGGTCGGGACTGTACGGCGGACGAGGAAACAACTCCCACTTAAAAGATTAGAGAACTTCACGAGTGGCATTTGCCGTGTGGGCCCGGGAGTTGTCGTGAATCGGCAAGATCTTTGAGCCCAACTTTCCCCTGCGCTTGTTTTGTATTGCTCTTCTGAGGTTGTGCAGAGTTTGGCAATACCTTTGAGAGTTTATTTTAGTGCCTCTTTCCAGGAAATCCACAAAAATCACACCTTTTCTGTCCCAAAAGGCAGTCGCCATCACCTTCCTTGCCGACATTGTCTGCATGCATTTCTTGGGTTTTGGGGTGGGAATTTGTGTGCCCCCACTGCATTGACTGCAATTTTGTCTCGCAGTTCACATGCTTAACCCATGTTTCGTCACCAGTAACGATGCGATCGAGTAATGAGTAGCCGTCTTTCTCGTAAGCGTCCAAAAACGTTAACGCTGCAGCCATTCGCTAATTTTTGTGAATCTCTGTCAAGAAGTTCGGTATCCATCTTGCACAAAACTTGTGGTAACCAAGCTTTTCGGTAATGATTTCGTGCAACAAACTTCGTGAAATTTGTGGAAAACTCATAGAGAGTTCCGTTATTGTGAAATTACGGTTTTCACGGACCGCGGCATCGACTTTTTCGACAAGTTCGGCAGTCACTATGCTGGGTCTTCCACTTCGCTCTTCGTCGTGAACGTTAGTTCAGCCATTTTAAAATTTTATGACACATTGACGCACTCCACTTTCAGTTATTATGTTGTCCCCATGCACTTCACAAAGCTGCTGATAGATTGCTATCGGTGTACAGTTTTTTGCAGTCAGAAACCTTATTACAGCACGCACTTCACACTTCGCGGCATTTTCAATTAACGCTGACATTTCAAACTGTCACAGTAACTCAACGGAGTACAGCACGAACCTCTCATTAGCACGGCAGGATGCTGACTGAGCGGCGGAATGCCATGACACCAAGATGGCCGCGCTAGCCCCGCCCCTAGCGGACACAAACGAAAACGTAATGTACTTTGTGGTTAGCCCTCGTATAGATCAGGAACAATAGAGGGTCTATAACACTTCCTTGGGGAACGCCGGATATTACTTCTGTTTTACTCGATTACTTTCCGTCTGTTACTACGAACTGTGACCGTTCTGACAGGAAATCACGAATCCAGTCACACAAATGTGGCGATACTCCGTACGCACGCTGCTTGGTTAGAAGACGCTTCTGAGGAATGGTGTCGAAAGCCTTCTGGAAATCTAAAAATATGGAATCAATTTGACATCCCCTGTCGATAGCACTTATTATTTCATGAGTATAAAGAGCTAGTTGAGTTTCACAAGAACGATATTTTCAGAATCCGTGCTGACTATATGTCAATAAATCATTTTCTTCGAGGTACTTCATAATGTTCGAATACAGTATATGATTTAAAACTCTACTGCAATTCGACGTTAGTGACATAGGCCTGTAATTCAGTCAATTACCCCTACTTCCATTTTTGGGTATTGGTGTGACTTGAGCAATTTTCCAGTCTTTAGGTACGTATCTTTCTGTGAGTGAGTGGTTGTATATAATTGCTAAATATGGAGCTATTTTATCAGCATACTCTGAGAGGAACCTGACTGGTATACAATCTGGACCGGAGGCCTTGCCTTTATTAAGTGATTTAAGCTGCTTTGTTACTCTGAGGATGTCTACTTCTATGTTTCTCATCTTGGTAGTTGTTCGTGATTGGAATTCATGAATATTTACTTCGTCTTCTTTGGTGAAGGAGTTTCGAAAAACCGTGTTTAATAACTCTTCTTTAGTGGCACTGTCATCAGTGACTTTACCGTTGTTATCGCGCAGTGAAGGTATTGATTGTGTCTTGCCACTGGTGTGCTTTATATATGACCAGAATCTCTTTGGGTTTTCTGCAAGATTTTGAGACAGAATTTCGTTGTGGAAATTATGAAAAGCTTCCCGCATTGAAGTACGTGCCATATTTCGAACTTCTGTAAGACATTTTTCGTTGCTTCTGCAACAACGATCTGACCCGTTTTGTGAACCATGGGGGATCAGTACCATCACTTATTAATTTTTGTGGTATATATCTCTCAATTGCTGTTGATTCTCTCTCTTTGGAATCGTTCCACAACTTTTCTACACTTACATGATCAGATCGGAAGGAGTGAAGACTGTCTCTTAAAAAGGCGTTAAGAGTATTTTTATCAGCCTTTTAAATAGATTTACTTTGCTTTTTTTTTGTGGTTGTAGGTGTTACAGTATTCAGCCTAGCAGCAAGTGCCCTGTGGTCGCTAATCCCTGTATTCGTCACAACACTCACTATTTGTCCAGGATTATTTGTTGCCAAAAGGTCAAGTATGCTTTCGCAATCATTTACGCTTCGAGTGGGTGCATGAGCTAATTGTTCAAAATAATTTTGTGAGAAATCATTCAGTACAATATCGAATGATGTTTTATGCCTGCCGTCGGCTTTAAACGTATAATTTTTCCAGCATATCGAGGGTAGATTGAAGTCACCACCGACTATAACTGTATGAGTGGGCTACTTATTTGAAATGAGACTCAAGTTCTCTTTGAACTGTTCAGCAACTATGTCTTCTGAGTAGGGGGGTCGGTAAGACGATCCAATTACTAGTTTAGTCTGATTATCAGGTATAACGTCTACCCATACTATTTCACATGAACTATCTACTTCAATTTCGCTACAAGGCAAACTACCTCTTGTGGGGCGGCGGTTAAGTTTGTAAAAACAATTAAAATCTGATTGCTGGATAAATGCTTGCAAGTTGAATCAGTTTCTGGCTTTTAGAATGTTGTTAATGCTGTCTTTCGCCGTTCTCAACACTGGCTCTCTATTTACTTTTTGGCACCCAGAAAGTGATTTAATAAAACATGGAACCAGTAATTAGAGATCCTAGTGCCCACTTTATCTGAGAATGTTATTATAGCTGCAGCTTATAGCTCTGAGGAATTAGGAGATTGTCCGGGATTTCTAATCAAAAACGGTCTTCCAAAATAGTTGAGTATATTCTGAAATTCACTGATAAAAAACACAAGTATCCCTACAACCTAACTAACAGAGCAGTTCAGAGTCTAATGCGCTGATGCAACTATAAATGTCCGAATTAAATGTTAAAAAGAATGCTCGCCATAATTTGATGAAAATATTTCATCAAACGCCACGCTAAATATTTGGTAGAATGTCTGTCCCGCAACGGCGTATGAAAATACGACAATACGCAAACTGAAGCTAAACAATGAAAATCATCCCAGAATTAACACTTCACTTGAAATGTTTTCATGGTTCCGCGTATCTCTAGTAACTTAATACGGCACCCGAGGCTGTTTGTAGCAGATACACTGATGCGACGCGACTACCGACACAGATGGCGTGTCATTCAGCGTCTGGAGAGAACTGGGGCCTTGCTTCCTCGCGCAGCGTTCTTATATATAAAGCCGCGGTGCGGACGGCTAAGGGAACGCCTGATCTTTTCGGCTCTCCCGACTAGCCGCTGGGCTAGTAACGCACCACTTCAAGTTACATAATAATTTATAGCTTCTTTTGCTGATGGCCGAAGAAGCTCTTAATTTAAACGTGCATTCAGCACGCACGTAAGTATTGATAATAAAATTTTGACGTGGCTAAGTTAAATATTCTGGGCGAGAGAATTAATTAAATTACACTGTACGCAGTAGATGAGCTCTGAACTGGCCCTTTTGAGATCCGCTATCGCTATAATTTTATAGGTATTCAAAAGAAACTTTACACATCTTCATAGTCATAGCGGACCTCCAACCTATTTAAATCTAAACATCCTAGCCTTATTTATTAGCCTACTTAATCTATCTTGCTTCCTTCAGTTTTGAGACGAAAACCACAAAATCATGAATTTCCACTAAAATCTTAATTTGTGAAATCCAAAGTACTATTTTTATTAAATCATTATGAAAGATGAATCTAAATATAAATTTTGAAGTCTCTAGCTCTTTTCTGTTGCGCCTATGATTTTTCCAGAAAAACGTCCAAATTTCGAAAATGGCTGAAGTTATCGAACTGATATTTAACAAACATTAATTTAGTATTATTCCTGACATGCTAGAAAAGTTTTAGGCCATTTGCTTGATTTTTAAGGTATTGCGCAACATTTATGACGTCAGAGCTAGTTACAGCAGACTGGTTGGCACACAATGGAAACTGATGTGAATTTACTACAGCGTGAGTAGGCTGCTTCCCTACATCACCCTCTACTTAAATTTTTTGTTTATGAATGTTAATGAATGAAAAAAAAAATTTAATTACAAAAAGGGAAGCAAGAGTACAGTTTAACTCCCTATGAAATCAAAATTGAAATATAAACATGTAGAAACATTAAAGAAAACTGATTACCTACATTAATTATTTAAATTGTGGGCATGTTCACTGCCTTTCAAACAATGTCATTACTCAAAATTTTAAGCAAAGTCAATTAAATATTTTCTCATACATATTGCCTTAGACAAACAAACACATACAAATTGAAAATTATGAAAATCTTAGATCCATTAAATACATGTTTACATATACATATTCAAAGAAAATCACATGATACATAAACAGATGATTATCTCTTAGCAGTCTTTTCTAAACCTGAAAGAAAAGTTCACAAATAATTTTTACACACGTGGTTGTAGCCGCTTTGGCTGGCGTCCTACACTTCCATTCACAAGGGTAGAGGAGGGGAAGTTGCTATGGTGTGCGTCCTTCACGTTCTCTCTAAATTACATGGGGGAAAGGGGAGGGGTCACTGTGAATTGTGTCCAAGTCACTCCACGCTTTCACGCAGCTACCAGGCTGCCATTATCTGATTTGTCCTGTAGAACAAACAAAAAGAGTGCCTCAGACTCTGTTCACTTATTATCTAAGGGTGGGTCACAATGAAATGGGGATATATACATTTTATCCTTCAATATTTTGCTGGAACAAAGTTAACAGAACCTTTCTCAATTTTACTCTTACGGTTACTTAATTGTCATAAAATCGGTAAACAAATGGCTCAAAACGCCGTTAGTCACTTACAAGAGAAAATTTTATGCTCAAGGCATATAATCATAAATCCTATTTAATCTGAATTTATTATTTCTGGGCCGGAACACTGAACCAATGCTCGGTACATTCCTGACAAATCTGCATTTTATTTACTTAACTGACTCATCTTTGATTACCTTATTCTTAGAGATAGTATGAGTATGATTAGTGGTTGTTTTCTCAGCTTCTTTGTGCATGTGAGTAACTTTTGGTAATAGTACAGTTGTGAGTGTTCAAAACACACTACGTTTAGTTGACTAAATCCACTTATTGTTCCTCTGCTGTTGTCAGTTCCACATCTGCAATTAGGTACTTACTTACTTTGAAGTGTATTTATGCGGAGCTAAAATAATGTTTTACGTCTGCCAGTATGTTACTTATTTACTTTGCTAGTGTATGTACTTATTTAACACTCACTCTATTAATTTTTAAAGCATAGGATAGCATATTTTTTCATATTCTCAGTGTATTGCAGCTGATCAGTTTGCTCACGTGGCAATCCATTTCCACTCGATCGGACGCTGAAATCACAGGTAGTCTCTCTCAGATCTACCACTAAAGCGCATCAAGTAATTATGGACGAGCGTAATGCTAAATTCCTTAAACCTATAGGACACCATGAGCTGCTCTGTCTCATCTAACATAAGGGTACCTATGGTCGCATTCACGCCTCCAACTCATAACCTCAATACGTGTAGGTGTATCCTGTCACACTCCACACTAAAATAATGGCCAGCTCCAACCTTATAAATACTTCAGGGACGTGTCCTTCACGTCTCAACCACAAACACTGCTCAATTCTATTATACTGCCTTTCCTTGCTACACCAGGTGAGTTCATTCTTACGACTTATTTTTCCTAACACTAAGCAATCTCTTTCTTACTATTTATTAGTTAGCTCTAATACATATACAAGGTTTCACTACCACTTCAGATCCTGCTTGTACATGAATTCATATATCTTTTTAAATTACTGTTGGTGGACTATTTCCAATAAAATAACACTTTGTACTTATTATATTACCAGGGTACTATACATAATTGTTACTCAAATACATTTGTATCTTCATTACGTCATACTTCTCTATTGTTTGTCACTATTAGGTTTGTCACATTAGGTATTTTTCTTCACTAATCGGTAGATAGAATGGTTACATAACTCATGGCTTGATAGCCATGACAGAAAATATTCATGTCTGGAAAGAAGAGGTCGAAAATTTTGAGGACAGGAAAGAGGAAGAATGAGTGAGATCTGAAATGGGAAGGAAGATCTCACACAGCTGGGACTGCACAGCTGCCACACTGTGTAGAGGTTACAGAACAACCTCCTCCCTACAGCATTCATTGGTTTAATGCTGTAAAGAAGAGTTAGAAATTTTAGGTGGATAGAAAAGATGAAGAGTGAGTGAGACCTGAAACGGAAAGAAGATCTCACACAGCTGGGACTGCACAGCTGCCACACTGTGTAGAGGTTACAGAACAACCTCCTCCCTACAGCATTCATTAGTTTAATGCTGTAAAGAAGAGTTAGAAATTTTTGGTGGATAGAAAAGATGAAGAGTGAGTGAGACCTGAAAAGGAAAGAAGATCTCACACAGCTGGGACTGCACAGCTGCCACACTGTGTAGAGGTTACAGAACAACCTCCTCCCTACAGCATTCATTAGCTTATTATTAGTTTGATAACCATAACGGAAAATTTAATGTATGAAAGAAGAGGTCGAAATTTTTGAAGATAGGAAAGATGAAGAGTGAGTGAGACCTGAAATGGAAAGAAGATCTCACACAGCTGGGACTGCACAGCTGCCACACTGTGTAGAGGTTACAGAACAATCTCCTCCCTACAGCATTCATTCACGACCTATGAATTTCTTTAGGTCGATCACGTTCCTGAGACCTAATAGCTTCTTACTTTTAGGGTACTCTAGCCTATATGCATTGGCATGTGGTTTTCCTATGATCCTGAAAGATCCTTGGTATACGAACATGAATTTCTTTGTTTCTGCATTTACTTTCTTTGATTTTTCTTTGGTTTTGACAAGGACTAATTGACCTATTTCAAAGCTAGTAGGTACAGCTTTTGCGTCATGACGCTTCTTCCTTTCCAACGCTCTTTTTCTCATATTAGCCCTAGCCTTTAGTTTCTTCTCGTCTGTGGATATTTGCGTTAGAATAGGGAATTCTACCATATCTGCAATCACATTGTGCGGTTCTTGGCCAAACATCAATTCGCAAGGTGCAAAACCAGTTGCATCATGTCTTAAGTTGTTAATTACATTCTCATAATACTTAATGTGCTCTGCCCAACTTGAGTGTTTCCGAGCACAATAAGTTCTGCAAAGCCTATTCAATTCCCTCATAATACGTTCACTCATATTTCCTTGGGGGAAATACGCAGATATTTTCAGATGTTTCACGCCGGCCTTACCTAGACATTCCTTAAATCTATCAGAAGTAAACTGAGGTCCATTGTCTGACAGCAAATTCTTCGGAACGCCAACGTTCACGAAGAAATCTTTTTCCAACTTTTCAACCAATGTTTTTGCATTTGCTCTTTTAATTGGGTATAGTTTAACATATTTACTGAATCCATCCACAACAACAAAAACATGGGTACAACCACCTCTCGAAACAGGAAGAGGGCCAAACAAATCACAAGCCAGTAATTCTAGGGTTTCAGTTGGCTCTACTGCATGCATATCCCCTTGTATTCTGGTGTTAGCAGCACGGACTTTCTGGCACACTACACAAGATGCTAGACGCTTGGCCACACGGCGGTACATGTTGTCAAACACAACCTTCTCTTTTAATTTTGCAATGCACTTCTTTGCGCCGTAGTGCCCATACCTCAGGTGTACATAGTCGATTAGTAAGTCTACATGTTGTGAGGGAAAGCACAGCTTCCACTCAGAAACACCTATCTTTTTCCTCCTAAACAGAATACCTTTATGCAAACAATAGTATTGCGAAACCTTAGGATAGTTCGCATTTCCTAAATAGCTCTTCACTAATTTCAGTTGGCCATCTGCATTCTGCTCACGTCTCAAGTTCTTAATCATTCTCTTTAACGCACTTTCTTCCTTTACTTCGTGCAATGCAAACATTCGAACTTCATTTAGGTCTGTTGCTGTTATTCCCGCGTCATCACAGAGCTCCGCACTTCTAGATAACCCATCAGCTACCAGATTGTCTTTCCCTTGAATATATCTAACCTCAAGGTCAAACTGCTGGAGATACAATGACCATCTTACCAAACGAGAATTCCTCAACTTACAGGTCTTTAAAAAGGTCAACGCCTTATGGTCACTGTAAACAATTATCTTGTGACCTAATAGATACTGCTCAAACTTCTGTACCCCAAATACAATTGCCAATGCTTCCAGTTCTGAGATGCCATAATTTCTCTCTGCTGCCTGTAAAGATCGACTTGCGAAAGCTATAGTCTTGTGCACTTTTTGTTCGTTCTCTATTTCTACCTGGAATATCTCCACCGCTATACCATAGCCACTAGCATCAACAGACATACAGAATGGTTTTTCAAAGTCAGGATGATGCAAAATTGGACTATTAATTAAAGATTGTTTAAGCACCTCAAACGCCTGTTGACATTCTGCTGTCCAAACCCAAGGGGTATTCTTTTTCAGCAGGAGGTGAAGACAAGGAGCATTAAAAGCCTGATCACTAACAAAACGCCTATAGAAGCCAAAAAGACCGAACATCGATCTCAACTGCTTCTTGTTTCTGGGAGCCTCAAATTTTTCAATGACTGCTAGCTTGCCTGGGTCAGGCAGAATACCTTTTCCACTTATCCTATATCCCAAGAAACCTATTTCCTCTTTAACGCACTCTGTCTTTTCAATCTTTAGTTTCATGCCACCTCTCTCAATAGCCTCTAACACTTCCTCTACTAAATCTATGTGTTCTTCCCAGTGTAACCTCCCCACAATGAAATGTACTGACAATGGCAACAAAAATGTGAAATTCGCAATCTGACTCAAATATAAATTCCTCACAAAAAATTTTAAAGACTATTCAGTGATAAGAAAATTCAATTAAACCGAAACATCGGTCTTTGGCCCTGTGTAAATCAATCAGAATTAAAGTCTTACCTCAGAATAACTGGATGTCAAATTTCTGCTCTTATCTTTGCGCACGGCTTGGAGGAACTGCATTGCAAATAATAATATCCCTTTTTTCTGTAATTTTACTGAAAATTTTCTTTAAAAGAAGTGGAATGAAATGGGAAGTGCAACGAAATCTTTAGTTCAATAAAAAAAATAAAATTTTTAAAAAATGCTTTAAAAATAAAAATTATTATTGGGGGACTTGTTGGAGATTGATTACAATAAATAAGTTTTACATTGTCTAATGATTATATTAATTAACGGTATACCTCATTCAGCATCTTGACCAGTGTTGCCGACCGCCTACATCACACAACCGCACTGGGCTGCTACTATTGACCGACCGCTCTGCATGACGACTATTAGCGTACCGCACTGCACGACTACTACTGACCGACTGCTCTGCAACTAAACCGAGCTACAGACTCGCAACGACTACAGACAGAGTACTGCCCTCAACTAGACAGAGCTACAGACTCGCAACGACTGACTGACAGACTGAGAACCGCTCGCAACACTCGCGCGGTCAAGCGCAAACTCTCTGGTCACAGATGCTACAATGCCTCGCCATCGCTGCTATGTTACATACGTGTTTCATAACCCTCCACTGGGGGGGCAAAAATTTGGCAGCGATGGTGAGTCATTTGGACTTGCCAAGCGCGGCAAAATTTTTCTTTAATTAACAAAATCCTACAACTTACAGAATATTTAAATGTTGTGCACACGCACTAAGTACAAAAGACAAAATGTGAGTACAAAACATAGTAGCAAATCAGAAAAATGTATATACAAATTTTTTGACAGATAACAAAGTGCACAGGCACTGAAAAAATTCTTTAGCATATTCAGAACAAATAAACAACTGGCAAAAAATATTATGTTGACAAGTGACATAAGTGTACTCGCACTGGAGTTCAGCGAATCGAAAAAAATGTATAACCTACGAACAGAAATGATGTTACCAAAAAAAATGATTTTCATTATGTGACAAGAATTAGGATAGGAAAGGGAAGGATTGCATCATGGTTGTAGCACTTTAGATTGCACACAGCTGTTCTGAAAGTCCATATCTTTCCACAGAAGTACAACACCAAGTGACACAACTTGAAGTTCTTTTCCCATCAGAATTTATCAGTGTAGCCAAGACACTGAACTGTCGTAGTAATGTTCCATGTTTTCATTTTGGCAGTACATTAGGTACACCAAACAGTGGGACCATAATAACGTCTTCATTGCTCACGGTGGTGGACAGCATGTCGTGTCAACACCACGCTCTTACAAGGCACACCAACGTAGAATTAGTGCAAAACCAAATATAGTGCTCCATGATCAGTGGGATAAACAGGACAAATGGACATTGCAGTAATTCAGGGTAGTTAACTCATGAGGTGAAGGACATTATGTCACATAATATTGACAATTACAGTCTTCATTGATAGTTTGTGGCATTCATAGCCCAGTTATCGAACATTTCTGTACCAAGTATGTAGTATTACAGAAAAATGTTCATTAATTGTTTTACATAGAATCAGTAGCCTTCTTTTCCTGGTTACAAAATATTATGAAATAATCGCATTCTTTTCAGTTACAGAGTATAATTAAGAATCATTAACCTTCTCCTAATTACAGTTAATTAATCATTTGTCATTCCAATAATAATCATTAGCCTTTTCCTAATTACAGTTGATTAATCATTTGTCGTTAATTAATCATTTGTCTAATTACAGTTAATTAATCATTTGTCTAATTACAGTTAATTAATCATTTGTCTAATTACAGTTAATTAATCATTTGACGTTAATTAATCATTTGTCATTCTAATATAGTAAGAATCATTAGTCTACTCCTAATTACAAAGCATTATTAAACAGTACCATAGTTAATTAATTATGTGTCATTCCAATCTATTAAGAATCACTAGCTGGCATCATGGGTAATCGTATTACAATAAACAGTGGCGGTCCTTGGCCAGTTACAAAGTATACTTAGTATGACAGAATAATGTTCATCAGAAGTCTTAGTTGAAGAGGAGAGTCAATTATTGGCCTAGCATTAACATAATACATTGAGTGATACAAATTATTGGCACTCATTGGCCACTAACCAAAACATGAAAACTCAACATGGGAAAAAAAAGGGCTAATTAATGGCATAATTAATAACAATTCTTCAAGTGACATTAATTATTGGCACTCAGTGGCCAGCAAGTATTGAATAGAATCATCATTCAGTATTATTCAGATTATTACGAAGTCATTATTAAAAATCAGTTAATTACAGTCATAGCATTAATAATCACAGGCATTATAAGTAGTCTCATTACCATAAACAGTGTGCCTCCTTCAGTAGTATTCAGATCATTACAAAGTCATTATTAAAATCAGCTAGTTACAATCAAAGCATTAATAATCATGGGCATTATAAGTAGTCTCATTACAATAAACAGTGGCAGTTATTAGCTAGTGACAAAGCATTATCTTAAATATATACTTTTTTTTGTCTCATTAAGAAGTCATTACTGAAGCGACATACTATTCAGAGCTAATCAGTATTATTCAGAATTATCATAAACTAGTGACATTATGTGGGACTGGTAATACATTTTTTTGGTAGCAATGCATTGCGTTGGGATCGATAATTAATTGCTGAAACATAACACTATTTGCTTTTGACCTATTGCAGCAAATGAGGATAGTAACGTCATTCGTCATGAGTCAGCTGTAGCAAGGTTATGTAACAAGGCAGTACATGTGATCACATTTATAAACGATAGACACAAATGGGTAAAAATATAAAAATGCAAGTACTAGAACAGGTATAATAAGTAACAGGTTTAGTAAGTATCATGAAAAGCTTCTCCTGGAAAAAATACAAAAACGGATTATTGACCTGAAAGAAGAAACGCACACTATGCTGAAAAGTAGTGAACTTCGAATTAACAGGTAGTGAAATGTGTATAAATTGTGTTCCATAGCTGTCCTTTCCAAAACTTTCTGTCATCCTACTATGCAATGTAACACCTGCTGTCAAAGCAAACTGCAACAAAAACTTAAATAACTACATAGCATAAATACATAACTTCAACATTATCCTCATCTGTAAAGAAAAAAAAACTTCATTATTCATTATCCATATTATCATAACTTCATTATTATCATCACCTGTAAAGAAAAACTTCATTATTCATAATACCATATCCTTCATCATTATTCATCAGTATTCATTATCATCTGCAAAAAAAAATCACTTCATTACTCATTATACAACTATTCCTTATCTCTAGCATATTTCATCACTAAAACTAAGATGTGTAGTTCTGTCTGACAGCCTGCATCAATTACCTTGTATTCTGAAAAAAAAAATTAGTTAAGACTGCTATTCTATGATGAGTATAGTATATTCTTGTTAATGCTTGTTAATCCTGATCCATTTACTCTTCCCCATAAAGTTATTGCATCTTCTTTCGTTTATTCCGTAGGTGAAATTCCCATTTCTGTTGAATTTATTTCTTACACAAATCATTTCTTTCTGAAATTCATGAACAAAGATTAATGTCTTGCATTTAAATCCTATACCCACTAAATAATGACTGGTTTATGGTGACATAATTAACCATACAGCATAACATGACAGAAAACGTAATATGTCAAAGATATTGACAGTGTTCAGATGCAAAAATGTACACAGAATATCACAATGCAGCAGCAAAAGGAAAAATGTAAAACAGTCACGATGTTGAGATGTCATAAGGCAAAAAAAAAAAAAATGTCAAAGTCAACTGGTGTGTGTTATATCTTAACTATTTCACAATACATACAAACAAAACTGGAGTACAATCATATACACAAAAAAGTGGAAAATGTGCACGGTCTGATGTGTAACGACAAGAAAAGCGACCTGCTAACCTTACCTTGCCGGGCACTTGCCAAGAAAAAAAAAATACGATAATCATCAGTAATTAGTCAGGTGAATATAATTGCATTAGTAAATGGCATCATAGTGTGTTGAATCATAAAGTGTCTTCATTCAATAAACGGTTTAATGTTTGAGATATGGTGATTGCCTTTCGATTTTCTGGTTCTCAAAGTTTCGACGTGTACAACATTGGGGTGAGGGATGCTGCGAATCCGATACGGACCTGCGTATAGAAGTTCAAATTTACTGCACTTACCTTTTAATTTGCTGGATAAATAGTGTGTACGTACTAATATCTTCTGTCCAACGTGAAAGTCGCGGCGTGTACAAACCTGTTTTTGCTGTCTTCTCCGGCGCTCTGCGGCACGTTTGATGTTCTTCAGCGCAATGTCAATTATTTCGTGGTGTCTTAGTCGCCTACATTTGGGTAATTTTACTAATTCTTTAATTTTGTTCGGTGGTTCAACGTTTTTCAGTATAACAGTCGGAGATAGCATAGTGGATTCATTTGGAATGGAATTAATTACATCTTGGAATGAGAGTATGTGTGTATCCCAATCAATATGTCTTTTGTGGCAGTATATTCTACACAGTTTACCAATTTCCTTCATTAATCTTTCACAGGGGTTCGAAGAAGCGTGGTACTTGGATATATAGATCGGAGAAATGTTTCTAGCTCGTAACATGCGTGTCCATACGCTACTACGAAATTGTGATCCATTATCAGAAATTACTTTCATTACATGCCCTACATGAGATAGAAAATGTTTTACAAATGCTTTCGAAACAGTTTTAGCAGTAGCTTTGCGTAATGGAGTGAAAGTAACAAATTTTGAAGTGAGCTCAACAGCGACAAAAATGTAGCAAAAACCTCTGTTAGTTCTCGGAATCGGACCAAAAATATCTACTGCGGCCATGTGTCTTAATTTAACAGGTACAATGGGATATAAAGGAGGAATATGTGAAGTTGTGTCTGATTTAGCTTTCTGGCAAATTTTACAAGACACTAAAACTCGTCGTATACGTTTCTCCATGTTAGTAAAATAACAGTTCTGTCTCAGTATAAGAAAACATTTTCGTGCTCCGTAATGTGCGTAGCTTAAATGAGTGTACCAAATTAATTTGTTGACCAGTTCGTCAGGAATGCATAATAACCAATTGTTGCTGTCAGGATGAGAGCGGCGAAACAGAATGTCATTGCGTACAGTGTAATGGTTCCTAATCGTAACATTTTTCCTATCTTGCCAAAGGTGTTTAATTTCTTTCCACACATTGTCCTTATTTTGCTCCTTTGCTATGTCCTGTAATGACGATGAAATAAAGTTTTCAAATGCAACTTGCTGAATGTACATGACACTGAAATTTGTTTTGCAGAAGTTGGTTGCTACGTCTTGCTGATTGTTGCCGAGAGAACGCGATAGTGCGTCTGCTATAACATTTTGCGTGCCGGGAATGTGAACAATCGTAAAATTAAATTCTTGTAAATATAGTTTCCATCTACTTAACCTGTCGTGAGTAAATTTAGCTGAAAGTAAAAATTGTATCGCTCTGTGGTCTGTGTAGACGGTGGTATGTCTGCCATAAAGAAAGTGCCGAAATCTCGTAAAAGCCCATACAACACATAATGTTTCAAGTTCTGTAACGGAGTAATTTCGTTCAGCAGGTGACAAAATGCGACTTGCAAATGCGATGTTTTTGATTACTATTGAACCATCTTCTTCAATTTCCTGGAAAATATGTACGCCTAAGGCGGTGTTAGAACTGTCGGTGGCAATGGAAAAATTTCTAGTAAGATCTGGGTGCGATAACAGTGGAGCATTCAACAAAGCATGCTTCAAATAACATTCTCGTGAACAAAATTATGCGTGTCAAAAGTAATGTTTGCGTTACTGTAATATGCAATCTGTGCTGTATCTGGTTAAAATCTATCGTACGTGTTATTATTTACGGGAGGATGCTGTGGCATATCGACTATTTGAACTGCTCTGTTATTTCTTACTGACGTGTTACGCTATAGATGACACCTATTGGCTGGTTCATTCATGATAATGTGTTGTTGCTGATGTTCTTGCTGCTGAAAAGATCGACTGTTATTAAATGTACGCTGAAAATTGTGCTCATTATTTTTACGTTGGTCATGATAGTAATTCCTATACGGTGTATTGCGATACGAGTTGAAATAGTGTGTTGTCTGTACGTAGTTATTTCTTTGCTGACATGCGTTACTATTTGTTGGGGCTGGGACTATACGTGCACGCGGCGAAACATTAAAGTTTGGTTGACCTTGTAGACTGCATTGTTGGTTACGTATGCTAAGCGGCTGACTTTCATGCTATTGTGGTGAAAAACATCTATTGTTACAAAAATGTGGTTGCGACTGCCGAAAATTTTGTACATACTGATGATTATGATTTTATTTGTTATTAAAATTACGCTGGTTCTGGAGTGCCTAAAGAATGTTGTCACTTTCAGTAAAAATTTGTCACATCGGGTTTTCTTTAGTCATTTTTCTTAATTCTAGGTAGAGCAATAGTTAAAGAACTATTTTGATAGATATAAAGGATAGTAGAAGAGAAGGCAGCAGTGCAGAAAACTAAAGATGAAACAGCACTACTACAGCTCGGGGCCCTATGCTCGCTACGGCACATATTCATTAAAGCGTAATGAATCCCCTGAGGTCATTTACGCACTGCAAATAAATTTTAGCTTTTGCGTTGCAAGCAATAGCGGTAAAATTCCAAAAGTAAATCGCTGTATTCTTGCTAATACAAATTTCTGCATTATAGGCAATGCTGATGAAAATGCAAAAATAAATTGTCGCATCTGGTTCAAAGCTAGCTTCTGCATTACAGGCAATAGCGGTGAAAGCAAAAAAATAAATTGTCGCATACATTGCAAAGCGTGTATCTGTACGCTGTCATTGTTAAATTCCTTAGATTTTCTTACAAATGCAAATTGCTCGAAATCTACGTTCTCGTCACTCAGTTTGAGAACACGTTCAGGTTTGTGTGTGAATCTGTTTGTCTGTGTCATTTCTAATTTCAAGTTGCATAGCTTTTCAGATTTTAAGTCGCGTGGCTTTTCGGATTTTAATTCTCGCAGTCTCTGTAAATTGCTCACATTATACACGCTGCGTAAGTCTGACAAATGTTCACAACGTGGCGGGTTCTGTGACGTATTGGTGACTGAAATAGTTTTTAATTCTGTTACTTGAAAACTTTCGACATTTTGGTTGTTCTGTCGTTCACTTTTATTATTGACTTCCGTATTCGCAGTGTGTGAAACTTCCACTGACTCCAAATTAAACTCGTCGCGTATCTGTACTGCGTTTTTACGGCATTGTTTGGTGACTGCATTAATCCCGTCTTTATGTGATTCTGTTGTGTCTACACGTGTGCTACTTAATTCTTGTGCAACAGTGCCAACTTCTTCATTACTGTTATTAGCACAAGTCTTAGTATCTACACGTAATTGTACTTTATTGTCCCGACATTGCACGGTAATAGCTGTATTCTGTTCACTAACTTGTTTGTTCTGTTCTTTAAGATCGTCTTGTTTTTCGTTTGTGAGTTCGAAACTTTTATCAATTGTTTCGCTATGTTGTCTGAAATGGTTGTCGAAAATTTCATCAAGTTGTTGTTTGAGATTTTCATTATCTTGTTTGTTATCTTCCCTCTGTTGTCTGACCTGTTCGCTAAGTTGTTTGAAATTTTCGTCATTATTGTCAAGTTTTTTGTTCTGTTGTTTGAAATTTTCATCAATTTTATTAAATTTTTCATTAAACTGTTTGAAATTTTGCCGCAAAAATGCCATAATTGGATCCGATTCAAAATTACCATTCCTATTATCTGTACTGTTTAATAGTGGATCTGGAACTTTCTCGCTTACTGTAACCATTTGGTTATTCTGAGATTTAGAAAAAAGTTTGTCAGTCGAATGTACACTGTCAGACATTATTTCGGAATTAAATAAATCCGTCCTACTTTCAGTACGTTGTTCATTTTCACTAGACAAATTTGTCTGTACGTTACTTGAATTTTCCAAATCGCGTGTATTAAGCTGGGCAGCGCTCATTACTATAGACCGCTCCGCATCATCAATTGTCGTCAAGTTAACAGACGAGACAATTGAGTTCGTTTGTTCATCATTAAGGTGAAAGTCATCATTAGTGGTTGGAATGCACTGATTGTTAGTGGACGCAGGATTGTCATGATTACACTGCGTGTCACTAGTATTATTGGTGAAGTTATTTAATTCGCTTATTTCGTTCATAATACCTCGCGATACACTATTCACAGTCTTTCGCGGCATTTTAACAACAGTCACAATTATTCACAAAACAATAAGCACAAATGCAAAAGCAACACACAAATACAATAGAGCAACGAATTGCCGTTGACCTGTAGAAAGAAAGTCACAAGATTAATAAAAGCGTTGCGCTAAATCCTAATTATATCTAAGCAAATAAGAGCAGATATCTGACTGTTGCTCAAAAGACTCTCAACGAAATACGATCCTGGCAGGGTCGCCAAGTGTAACCTCCCCACAATGAAATGTACTGACAATGGCAACAAAAATGTGAAATTCGCAATCTGACTCAAATATAAATTCCTCACAAAAAATTTTAAAGTCTATTCAGTGATAAGAAAATTCAATTAAACCGAAACATTGGTCTTTGGCCCTGTGTAAATCAATCAGAATTAAAGTCTTACCTCAGAATAACTGGATGTCAAATTTCTGCTCTTATCTTTGCGCACGGCTTGGAGGAACTGCATTGCAAATAATAATATCCCTTTTTTCTGTAATTTTACTGAAAATTTTCTTTAAAAGAAGTGGAATGAAATGGGAAGTGCAACGAAATCTTTAGTTCAATAAAAAAAATAAAATTTTTAAAAAATGCTTTAAAAATAAAAATTATTATTGGGGGACTTGTTGGAGATTGATTACAATAAATAAGTTTTACATTGTCTAATGATTATATTAATTAACGGTATACCTCATTCAGCATCTTGACCAGTGTTGCCGACCGCCTACATCACACAACCGCACTGGGCTGCTACTATTGACCGACCGCTCTGCATGACGACTATTAGCGTACCGCACTGCACGACTACTACTGACCGACTGCTCTGCAACTAAACCGAGCTACAGACTCGCAACGACTACAGACAGAGTACTGCCCTCAACTAGACAGAGCTACAGACTCGCAACGACTGACTGACAGACTGAGAACCGCTCGCAACACTCGCGCGGTCAAGCGCAAACTCTCTGGTCACAGATGCTACAATGCCTCGCCATCGCTGCTATGTTACATACGTGTTTCACCAGGTAGGAGTTGCTATTAACAGATCATCTACGTAGACTGTTATTTTATTACTTAAAGCTGGTCCTAAGACATGGCACATCACACGTACGAAGGCACAAACAGCGATATTAAGTCCGAAAGGTACCACACGGTATTGGTAACAAACTCCTTCGTACAATAAAACTGTGTATTTCCTTGAACTTTCCGCCAGTGGCAAATTCCAATATCCACACGTGATGTTCATAGAAGTTAAGAATTTTACTCCCCGGAACTTTTGCAATAACTCGTCCATGTTCTGTGGTCTATCATTTTCCCTAACCACTATTTCATTCAACCAACGAGCGTCCAAGACCAATCTGACACTCCCGTCTCTTTTTGGTACAACAACAAGAGGATTATTGTACTCACTGACCGCTTTTTCAATCACACCCCATTCTAGCATTCTCTGTATTTCCTTTCGAACTGCCTCCTTCCTAGCTACATGTACACTCCTGGAAATGGAAAAAAGAACACATTGACACCGGTGTGTCAGACCCACCATACTTGCTCCGGACACTGCGAGAGGGCTGTACAAGCAATGATCACACGCACGGCACAGCGGACACACCAGGAACCGCGGTGTTGGCCGTCGAATGGCGCTAGCTGCGCAGCATTTGTGCACCGCCGCCGTCAGTGTCAGCCAGTTTGCCGTGGCATACGGAGCTCCATCGCAGTCTTTAACACTGCTAGCATGCCGCGACAGCGTGGACGTGAACCGTATGTGCAGTTGACGGACTTTGAGCGAGGGCGTATAGTGGGCATGCGGGAGGCCGGGTGGAAGTACCGCCGAATTGCTCAACACGTGGGGCGTGAGGTCTCCACAGTACATCGATGTTGTCGCCAGTGGTCGGCGGAAGGTGCACATGCCCGTCGACCTGGGACCGGACCGCAGCGACGCACGGATGCACGCCAAGACCGTAGGACCCTACGCAGTGCCGTAGGGGACCGCACCGCCACTTCCCAGCAAATTAGGGACACTGTTGCTCCTGGCGTATCGGCGAGGACCATTCGCAACCGTCTCCATGAAGCTGGGCTACGGTCCCGCACACCGTTAGGCCGTCTTCCGCTCACGCCCCAACATCGTGCAGCCCGCCTCCACTGGTGTCGCGACAGGCGTGAATGGAGGGACGAATGGAGACGTGTCGTCTTCAGCGATGAGAGTCGCTTCTGCCTTGGTGCCAATGATGGTCGTATGCGTGTTTGGCGCCGTGCAGGTGAGCGCCACAATCAGGACTGCATACGACCGGGGCACACAGGGCCAACACCCGGCATCATGGTCTGGGGAGCGATCTCCTACACTGGCCGTACACCACTGGTGATCGTCGAGGGGACACTGAATAGTGCACGGTACATCCAAACCGTCATCGAACCCATCGTTCTACCATTCCTAGACCGGCAAGGGAACTTGCTGTTCCAACAGGACAATGCACGTCCGCATGTATCCCGTGCCACCCAACGTGCTCTAGAAGGTGTAAGTCAACTACCCTGGCCAGCAAGATCTCCGGATCTGTCCCCCATTGAGCATGTTTGGGACTGGATGAAGCGTCGTCTCACGCGGTCTGCACGTCCAGCACGAACGCTGGTCCAACTGAGGCGCCAGGTGGAAATGGCATGGCAAGCCGTTCCACAGGACTACATCCGGCATCTCTACGATCGTCTCCATGGGAGAATAGCAGCCTGCATTGCTGCGAAAGGTGGATATACACTGTACTAGTGCCGACATTGTGTATGCTCTGGTGCCTGTGTCTATGTGACTGTGGTTCTGTCAGTGTGATCATGTGATGTATCTGACCCCAGGAATGTGTCAATAAAGTTTCCCCTTCCTAGGACAATGAATTCATGGTGTTCTTATTTCAATTTCCAGGAGTGTATTTGGTATGGCTTCCTGAAAAACACTTGGCCAGGTTTCACCTTTAATTGACATTCATAACCTTTGCCTATGCCAGGTCGATCTGAAAATACCTTATGATGCCTTTTTAGAACCTGTCTCAGTTCCTCCTTCTGATTGGCTGAAATCTTATCGATTTCCTGCAATTTAGCTTCTACACTCCTGGAAATTGAAATAAGAACACCGTGAATTCATTGTCCCAGGAAGGGGAAACTTTATTGACACATTCCTGGGGTCAGATACAGCACATGATCACACTGACAGAACCACAGGCACATAGACACAGGCAACAGAGCATGCACAATGTCGGCACTAGTACAGTGTATATCCACCTTTCGCAGCAATGCAGGCTGCTATTCTCCCATGGAGACGATCGTAGAGATGCTGGATGTAGTCCTGTGGAACGGCTTGCCATGCCATTTCCACCTGGCGCCTCAGTTGGACCAGCGTTCGTGCTTGACGTGCAGACCGCGTGAGACGACGCTGCATCCAGCCCCAAACATGCTCAATGGGGGACAGATCCGGAGATCTTGCTGGCCAGGGTAGTTGACTTACACCTTCTAGAGCATGTTGGGTGGCACGGGATACATGCGGACGTGCATTGTCCTGTTGGAACAGCAAGTTCCCTTGCCGGTCTAGGAATGGTAGAACGATGGGTTCGATGACGGTTTGGATGTACCGTGCACTATTCAGTGTCCCCTCGACGATCATCAGTGGTGTACGGCCAGTGTAGGAGATCGCTCCCCACACCATGATGCCGGGTGTTGGCCCTGTGTGCCTCGGTCGTATGCAGTCCTGATTGTGGCGCTCACCTGCACGGCGCCAAACACGCATACGACCATCATTGGCACCAAGGCAGAAGCGACTCTCATCGCTGAAGACGACACGTCTCCATTCGTCCCTCCATTCACGCCTGTCGCGACACCAGTGGAGGCGGGCTGCACGATGTTGGGGCGTGAGCGGAAGACGGCCTAACGGTGTGCGGGACCGTAGCCCAGCTTCATGGAGACGGTTGCGAATGGTCCTCGCCGATACGCCAGGAGCAACAGTGTCCCTAATTTGCTGGGAAGTGGCGGTGCGGTCCCCTACGGCACTGCGTAGGATCCTACGGTCTTGGCGTGCATCCGTGCGTCGCTGCGGTCCGGTCCCAGGTCGACGGGCACGTGCACCTTCCGCCGACCACTGGCGACAACATCGATGTACTGTGGAGACCTCATGCCCCACGTGTTGAGCAATTCGGCGGTACGTCCACCCGGCCTCCCGCATGCCCACTATACGCCCTCGCTCAAAGTCCGTCAACTGCACATACGGTTCACGTCCACGCTGTCGCGGCATGCTACCAGTGTTAAAGACTGCGATGGAGCTCCGTATGCCACGGCAAACTGGCTGACACTGACGGCGGCGGTGCACAAATGCTGCGCAGCTAGCGCCATTCGACGGCCAACACCGCGGTTCCTGGTGTGTCCGCTGTGCCGTGCGTGTGATCATTGCTTGTACAGCCCTCTCGCAGTGTCCGGAGCAAGTATGGTGGGTCTGACACACCGGTGTCAATGTGTTCTTTTTTCCATTTCCAGGAGTGTATTTTGTCCAAAATAATTGCTTCTTCTTCTGTGTTCTGCTTACTTGTACTAAGATCAACATCCTCGTCCCAATACCTCCTATTTTTCAGAACTCGTATAGGCAGCTCCCAAGTTTCATGATCAGTTACTACATGTTTATCACTAAAAGGTACTATAATTACTCCGGTTATTGGCAAGACCATTTTTAACTGGCTTCTTTCAAAGTCAACAACACTCTGATATTTTGACAAGAAATCTATGCCAATTAAAACCTCAATACTGAGATTGTTTACAATTAAACATGGATGATCAACTAAATTACCATTAATGTCAAAAGGTAGTAAAGCTTCTTGCTTTACCGTTTTTGAAACCTTGCCAGTAGCACCAATTATTCTTAGTCCTGATACCCTCATTACAGTAAGCTTGTCCTTACCAGGTAATGCATCAAAGAAGGACTGAGATATTGCACTCACTTCACTTCCACTGTCTAAGAGACAACGTACATTGATACCCAACATATTCACTATTATTATAGGGTGGCTTATTCTAGGTTGTACAGGTGGTTCCTCAAATTCATCTAGTAGTTCCTTTTGGATTTGTCTCCAACTAAAGTGATCGACATCTGTTTTCATTACATTTAGGTCACAGTGTGTAGGGGTTTCCTGAATTACATTTTCAGCTGCCTTTTCCAGTCGGTCTATTAATTTTAAATCGAAACACCGCATGACTTCATTACATTTAGTTTGCTGAACATGACCAGCCCGCATCTCGTGGTCGTGCGGTAGCGTTCTCGCTTCCCACGCCCGGGTTCCCGGGTTCGATTCCCGGCGGGGTCAGGGATTTTCTCTGCCTCGTGATGGCTGGGTGTTGTGTGCTGTCCTTAGGTTAGTTAGGTTTAAGTAGTTCTAAGTTCTAGGGGACTTATGACCACGGCAGTTGAGTCCCATAGTGCTCAGAGCCATTTGAACCATTTTTGAACATGACCCAAATTACTGTAGTCTGAGCGATTCTGCGCCTCCAGACCGGGCATAACATTGGTTACAGCTAAACCACTTTCACCATTATCGTCGGTTTCCTTCTCAAGTGACAACTGGTCACAGCTACTGGGTTCATCGACCCCAAACAGCCTACCCTCTACATTCCCACTTATCTCCTGTCCTAAATCTATTAGTACATTATCAACAACCTGCACAGGCACTTTAGATAAGAGCACATCATCCTCATCGTAAATATAAGCATGAATTTCTTCTGCTTCTTCACCTGACAATTCAATATTTTGTAGTTCTTCCCTACTGTTACACTGCTGCGCCTTCTCTTTCTCTTCCCACTTAGAAAGCGTCTCTAACACGGTATCTATCAAATACTGTGAGTGATCTAATATTTCTGTTGTATCCTTAGGTGCTACCGACTCTTCATCCACATGTTCAGTTTGAGTATTCTGATCTGTCTTACCAATTCCCTTAACTACTGGCATAGGAAAAGTAACCGCCTGGTGAGCGCCAGTGTCCTCATAGACGGGAACTAGTTTTCCTGCCTCGGCATACTACTGTTTCCTTTAGTTTCATTATAGTTAGCTGGCATAGCCTTACTTTCCGTACTGTTGTTTACATGCATATTTATGTTTGGAACAAAATTATTATCCCTTGAACGCCATTGTTGGTTCTGATAATTATTTCCCCAATTCCTACCTCTCTTAGGATTGCGAATACCTACTGTTCTGATATTTACATTGCCATTTTGCTCGTTCCTAAAATTACTATTATTGTTATTGGCATTTCGGTTATTACGTGCTTGCTCCTCATTGGCAGCAACACGTTCTACACGTTCCAAATACTCAATGGAACGATCCAGATTGTCTCTAGGGGCAGATATAATTCGAGTTTGCCAATACCATGGCAGTTTGGCTTCAAGACCCAGTATTATCATTTCAGGTTTTAGCTTTTCGTCCAAATGTGATAAACGTGAAATCCATGACATGGCAAACTCTTTAATTGATTCCTTGCCTGCATTGAAGCGTTTTCCACTCCAAAATTCTCTCAACACTTCATTTTGCTTATTGTTAGACCAATACTCATTAATAAAAGCTGTTTTAAATTCCGCTAATGTTTTACATTTCAACATAACATCAGCTGACCAACGCATGGCGTCACTTGCTAAATGGCTTCTAATACATGAGATTTTCTCTCGTTCAGACCAAGTCGGTGGAATCACATCTTCAAAATCGTTCCAGAAATCTAGCGGGTGGATATTTTTATCTGGATCAAACCGCAAGAACTGCCGACACCCGATAAAAGCGGCGTTTGCAGCTACAACTTGTTGTATACTACCATTACCAGAAGTTACTGAAGCTACTTTACTTTCAATGTTAGCAATGTTAGTACTGATATTTTCTACTTTCATTTCAACATTATCTACTCTTTGCACAATATGAGTAGTATCACTTTTGATTGCATCTACGTCTGCTTGACATATGTTTACTTTTATATTAACATCTTCAAACCTATCTGAGCACAGTTCAGATTCCGCCTCGATTTTTTCTGTTAACTTGTGCTCCAGCTTCGCATCTTCCATTTGGAAGTCCTTGCGAACCTCAGCAACTTCGGATTTTACTGTTTTATACATTTCAGAAAATTGTTGAGCAACCTTTTTCTTAATATCCTCATGGTTGTAATCAATTTTATAAATCAAACTGTCTAGATCCTCTTTCAGCTTATTGCAACCAGCCTTGAAGGTATCGTCCATTACCTCCAATCGCTTATTAAAATTTGTGTGGCTGGCCACAATCTCAGACTTTAATTCAGCATTACTGTTTTTGACCTCACTTATTTCAGACTTTAATTCAGCTGTCATTCTAGCATTACTGGCAGCTATTGCTTGTAATATAACATTTAGATCAACAGCCCCAGCATCTTTGGTTTGCTCACTATCTGGCTTTTTATCACACTCAGGTGACGAAAAACTAGCTCCAATACCAGAATCATCAAATCTAAATGAAACTTCTGATTGATTAGTCATATCTAACTGCTCCTTCTTAAACTCTACCATCTCTGATGACTGTTTCATTTTTAATTCATCAGAGAAACAATCATCCAATAAATTTACAATTTCTACTTTCTGCTTTACTACAGGGGTCTCTATTATTGAATCATTGCCCCTTCGCACGCTACTGTCAGGAGACAATACTTCATTTTTCACTTTAACATTACTACTTTCATGCATGTTTATACTTAAAACGTTGTCTGAATTTACAGTTCCCTCAACAGACATAGGTTCTAATTTAAGTTTAAACTCAGTTTCTTTTGGCGGTTCCATCGCCGACAGTCTTTTAGTGCAGGTTAGTAAAATTTTTAACAGCTTTTCACTTAACTTAGTTCCTTCTGCACGACGTATGGCGTTGCCGGCGCGGCGTACCAGGATTCCTGATGCGACGTGGCACGTTGAACTGCAGACGGCTCTCCGACGGCTGTTGTGTGTTTGCGTGGCCCGCAATTGCAGGCGCTGCGCCGGCTGCTCCAGCGGACGACTGCGGTGCGGCGAGACTGGCTTCTCGCGATGCCGGCAGCACCGCTAGACTCAGTGCCAGCTGCGTCAATCCAGATGTGTTGTTAATCCAATTGCGTCGTCCACATGTACACGTAACACATTCACTGTTCTATACTCAGTTGCGTGTCGCATTTCACTCGCGAATCCGAATAGTTAAAAATCACTTTCACTTAGTTGATTTCCCGGCCGATGCACCATATGTGGGCCGGCGGATAAGTTTGTAAAAACAATTAAAATCTGATTGCTGGATAAATGCTTGCAAGTTGAATCAGTTTCTGGCTTTTAGAATGTTGTTAATGCTGTCTTTCGCCGTTCTCAACACTGGCTCTCTATTTACTTTTTGGCACCCAGAAAGTGATTTAATAAAACATGGAACCAGTAATTAGAGATCCTAGTGCCCACTTTATCTGAGAATGTTATTATAGCTGCAGCTTATAGCTCTGAGGAATTAGGAGATTGTCCGGGATTTCTAATCAAAAACGGTCTTCCAAAATAGTTGAGTATATTCTGAAATTCACTGATAAAAAACACAAGTATCCCTACAACCTAACTAACAGAGCAGTTCAGAGTCTAATGCGCTGATGCAACTATAAATGTCCGAATTAAATGTTAAAAAGAATGCTCGCCATAATTTGATGAAAATATTTCATCAAACGCCACGCTGAATATTTGGTAGAATGTCTGTCCCGCGACGGCGCGTGAAAATACGACAATACGCAAACTGAAGCTAGATAATGAAAATTATCCCAGAATTAACACTTCACTTGAAATGTTTTCATGGTTCCGCGTATCTCTAGTAACTTAATACGGCACCCGAGGCTGTTTGTAGCAGATACACTGATGCGACGCGACTACCGACACAGATGGCGTGTCATTCAGCGTCTGGAGAGAACTGGGGTCTTGCTTCCTCGCGCAGTGTTCTTATATATAAAGCCGCGGTGCGGACGGCTGAGGGATCGCCTGATCTTTTCGGCTCTCCCGACTAGCCGCTGGGCTAGTAACGCACCACTTCAAGTTACATAATAATTTATAGCTTCTTTTGCTGATTGCCGAAGAAGCTCTTAATTTAAACGTGCATTCAGCACGCAGGTAAGTATTGATAATAAAATTTTGACGTGGCTAAGTTAAATATTCTGGGCGAGAGAATTAATTAAATTACACTGTACGCAGTAGATGAGCTCTGAACTGGCCCTTTTGAGATCCGCTATCGCTATAATTTTATAGGTATTCAAAAGAAACTTTACACATCTTCATAGTCATAGCGGACCTCCAACCTATTTAAATCTAAACATCCTAGCCTTATTTATTAGCCTACTTAATCTATATTTCTTCCTTCAGTTTTGAGACGAAAACCACAAAATCATGAATTTCCACTAAAATCTTAATTTGTGAAATCCAAAGTACTATTTTTATTAAATCATTATGAAAGATGAATCTAAATATAAATTTTGAAGTCTCTAGCTCTTTTCTGTTGCGCCAATGATTTTTCCAGAAAAACATCCAAATTTCGAAAATGGCTGAAGTTATCGAACTGATATTTAACACACATTAATTTAGTATTATTCCTGACATGCTAGAAAAGTTTTAGGTCATTTGCTTGATTTTTAAGGTATTGCGCAACATTTATTACGTCAGAGCTATTTACAGCAGACTGGTTGGCACACAATGGAAACTGATGTGAATTTACTACAGCGTGAGTAGGCTGCTTCCCTACACTCTGACAGCAATAAGTTCTCCACCACCTACTGTATTTAATCTATCCTTTCTGAACACTGTTAGATCGTTTCAAAAAATTTTGGCTGAACTTATTTCCGGCTTTAGCCAGATCTCTGTACCTACATCTATTTGAGCTTCAGTGCTTTCTATTAGAGCTTGGATCTATGGTTCTTTCCCAACACAGCTACGACAATTTACAACTACAATACCAACCGTTTCTACAACTACCTTACTGTGTTTTACCTGCCCACTTTCTGGCGAACCCCCCTTCTGTGGTTCCCTGAGACCCTCTAATCTAAAAAGCCGCCCAGTCCCTTCCACACAGCTCCCGCTACCCGTGTAGCCGCCTCCTGTGTGTAGTGGGCTCCTGACCTATTAAGCGGAACCCGGAAACCCACCACCCGATGGCGCAAGTCAATGAATCTGCAGCCTACACGGTCACAGAACCGCCTGAGCCTCTGATTCAGACCCTCCATTCGGTTCTGCACCAAAGGACCACAGTCGGTTCTGTCGAAACGTACCAGGCGCTCGTTTTAAACCCATAGGCATTCTTTTACACTCGTAATGATGATAATTAGGGCTAAACGCGCTGTTTTCTCTCTGTCTTTGAGTTCCATTAATATCTGGTGATATCCACTGGTTAAATCCAATGTCGAAAAGTACTTTCCCTTTCTTAGCTGTTCTAGTATTTACGATATATTCGGGATCGGGAATACTTCCCCTATTGAAATCTCGTTTACTTTACAATAATCCGTCATCAATCTAAACTACCGGCCATTAAAATTGTTACAAAAAGAACAAATGCAGATCATAAACGGGTATTCATTGAAATAATATATTATACTAGAACTGACATGTGATTACATTTTCACGCAATTTGGGTGCATAGATCCTTAGAAATCAGTACCCAGAACAACCACCTCTGGCCGTAATAACGGCCTTGATACGCCTGGGCATTGAATGAAACAGAGCTTGGATGGCGTGTACAGATACAGCTGCCCATGCAGCTTCAACACGATACCACGGTTCATCAAGAGTAGTGACTGGCGTGTTGTGACGAGCCAGTTGCTCAGCCACCATTGACCAGACGTTTTCGATTGGTGAGAGATCTAGAGAATATGCTGGCCAGGGCAGCAGTCGAATATTTTCTGTATTCAGAAAGGCCAGTACAGGACCTGCAACATGCGGTCGTGCATTATCCTGATGAAATGTAGGGTTTCGCAGGGGTTGAATGGAGGGTAGAGCCACGGGTCGTAACACATCTGAAATGTAACGTCCACTGTTCAAAGTGCCGTCAATGTGAACAAGAGGTGACCGAGACGCGTAACCAATGGCACCCATACCATCACGCCGCGTGATACGCCAGCATGGAGATGACTAATACACGCTTCCAATGTGCGTTCACCACGATGTCGCCAAACACGGATGCGATCATCATGGTGCTGTAAACAGAACCTGAATTCATCCGAGAAAATGACGTTTTGCCATTCGTGCACCCACGTTCTTCGTTGAGTACACCATGGCAGGCGCTCCTGTCTGTGATGCAGCGTCGAGGGTAACCGCAGCCATGGTCTCCGAGCTGATAGTCCATGCTGTTGCAAACGTCAAAAAAAATCGTTCAAATGACTCTGAGCACTATGGGACTTAACATCTGAGGTCATTAGTCCCTTGGAACTTACAACTGCTTAAACCTAACTAACCTAAGGATGTCACACACATCCATGCCCAAGGCAAGATTCGAACCTGCGACGGTAGCAGTCGCGCGGTTCCGGACTGAAGCGCCTAGAACCGCACGGCCACCGCGGCCGGCTGCTGAAAACGTCGTCAAACTGTTCGTGAAGATGGTTGTTGTCTTAAAAACGTCCCCATCTGTTGACTCAGGGATCGAGACGTGGCTGCACGATCCATTACGGCCATGCGGATAAGATGTCTGTTATCTCGACTGCTAGTGATACGAGGCCGTTGGGATCCAGCACGGCGTTCCGTATTACCCTCCTGAACCCACCGATTCCATATTCTGCTATCAGTCATTGGATCTCGACTAACGCGAACAGCAATGTCGCGATACAATAAACCGCAATCGCGATAGGCTACAATCCGACCTTTATCAAAGTCGGAAACGTGATGGTACGCATTTCTCCTCCTTACACGAGGCATCACAACAACGTTTCACCAGGCAACGCCGGTCAACTGCTGTTTGTCTATGAGAAATCGGTTGGAAACTTTTCTCATGTCAGCACGTTGTAGGTGCCGCCACCGGTGCCAACCTTGTGTGAATGGTCTAAAACGCTATTCATTTGCATATCACAGCATCTTTTTTCCTGTCTGTTAAATTGAGTGTCTGTAGCACGTCATCTTCGTGGTGTAGCAATTTTAATGGCCAGTAGTGTATAGTTTAACTGTCCACTACCATTTACTTTTTAGGAATTAATAGAATCGGTGCATTCCATGGACTTTGACTTTCTACGGTAATATAGTCTGATAACATTTTTTGTAATTGCTTTCGTAACGGTTCTTTCTGGGATTCTGGTATGCTATATGGTCTGACATTGATTACCTTTCCTGCATGCTCTGGCAGTATCGGAAGTCCATGTAAATGATAATTTATGTCCTTTTAAATGGAATACATACAGTACTCACTACACAGTTTTTTCACTTCATATTTCTCTACCTCATTTAAATGACCACTCGTAATGCATCTCTAGCCCGTGCTGCACGGCTTTTGTAATTCATTGCCTGTTCTGGCGTTTATTTCACCCTCCTTACTGTTGCTTCCACAGCTAATGACTTTGTGGTTAAACTCACTGAACTCACATTGCATGTTACTTCATTGGTATTTAACATGTTAATAATACATTTCCCTCGAAAGTTTTTCACTATTGCTTCTGGAATGTGCACACCCTTGGGTACTTCTTGTTTTGGTACTATTCCGACGCCTCCCTCAGGGATTCTTTCGTGTTCAGCCAATCTAATTTTCATTAGCCTTTCTTCCCTAGGTCCGACTGTTCCCGTACATTCGTGTAGCTGGCGCTCCAGATCTGCTGTCCTTCCATGCTGTGACCTTAACGTGCCATAATGTGTATCTCTTATCTGTCCATCAACAGCTACTGCTCCCTCGAGTTAACGTAATTCTGTTGCCAGCTCCTTGTCTTCCTGGCAACGTTGCCTTGGTCCTGACCTCCTTGTTCCGTTACTAGCTGGATGCTCTGCCCATTCACTCTGAGTTGTCTCCTGAGATAATCGGTGATAGCTTTCTGCCGTTGTAGAAAATCTCTTCCTACTAGTGCGTCACATGGAACATCTGTTCCCTTGCGTAATACATGGAACGTCTGTTTACCCAACACTTGTCTGTTTAGTCTTAAATTCAATTCCGCTATTCCCATTGTGTTAATTGTACTTTCCGTAACCCCTTTCAATCTTCTCATTTCTCTATAATTCACAGGTATTTACGCGGTTATTGCTTCTTTCTTGAACAGGCTTATATGAGCACCTGTGTAGATTAAAAACTTTAACCTCATACCGAATTCTTTGCAGTATATTGTAATTACTTCATTTTCTGCTTCGCAGTCTACTACCCACACTTTGGGCCATTTCACTGTGGCTACGTGTGACTGCTTTGCGTGCCACCCGCTTCGTTTCCCGGCCATTCTCCTGGTTGTCTTCCGCGGTTTTCTCCACCTTTAAACATTGTATGCCCTTATTCGTTACAACTATAACACCTGGGAGGTCGACAGTCTTTCGCGCTGTGTCCTCTCCTTCTACATTTTTGACACATAATTATCTTCTCACATGTTGTATCCATATGCCCTGGTTTATGGCAGTGGTGACAATAATTTTGAAACTTATGTTCTTCTTCCGCTTTTGTGGGTGGTGGTACCCATCTGGCTTGCGTATTACTACGACAATGTTTGGATACATGTTCTATTTTTCCATATTTGTAATATTTCACTGCTCAATTCTTCTTGCTATCGTGCCAACTCATTCCCTTCGATGCCTGATTCTTTTCCTTCATTGACTTAATAGCGCTTTCCTCTTGTTGGGCTATCTCTACTGCTTCCCCAACTTCACATTTCTCCCCTACTGTGCACTATAGTTTGAATTCTCTCGTTTGCTAAGCCTTGTATGAAACATGCACGCCCTAGTGCATATACTAACTCTACAGCCCCTGTTGCTGTTTTATATCCGTTACCCTAGTTACCAACACATTCAAATATTTTGATAATTCGTCTATCCTATTACCGCATAAGGCAATTGATTCCCTTGCATACTGAGTTACTTTGAACATATTGCAGGCGTAAAAATCAATAGTTCTTTTACCTGAATATTTTTCTTCAAACACACATTTTACGTCCGCCCAATTTAGCGTGTTCTCCCTTACTATTAAGTTTGATCTGGCATCCCCAGTTATTTAAGATTTTACATATTGAAATAGTTATTTTGCATCCCCGATTTTAACTACTTCAAAAGCAGCATTCACCTCTCTATGAACTCTTGCAGTTCTGTCTTATTCCCATCGAAAGTTTTCGGAATCAATACTACCAATCCTGAGCACTGATACCCATATTATCGCTGCTGGAGGACGTCATCTTGTTACAAGTTCAAAGGACTTTATTATTAATCCATCACGTTGGCTTGCCTGTCTTGTTGATTGGATCTTCTTGTTCTTCTGTTGATCTGCTGCGTCTGGGCGCCGCTGCCTGCGTCGTCTGCTGGGCTCTCTGGGATCTCAGGCTCACTGGAATCTTGGGCTCTGCTGTTCGTGACTGGCTTCTACTTCTTGAGCTGCGATTCTGGGTCACTATTGCAGTTTCCTATTTTCCTGCTTTTTATGTTCAACTATACACTTACCTGCCAAACCAACTTGTAAACCACCTCACCCACCTCACACCATAAATTTTATGTCATGTCCCACGACAGTTTTGTAGTGCGATCGGAATATTGACGACAATCTGAGGGTTGTTTGAGTGTCCACATTCATCGTCGGAGATGAGAGGCAGAAAGCTCTCCGAGGTAGAACTGGGTGGTTATTGGTTGCAGTGGTAATCTTTTTAGGATTAATGGCAGGATGCGTATGCTAAAGAGTTAAGTATTTATTTAAATAATATCTTTATTCTCTTTGATAACTTGTAAAAGAGGTTCCAGTTTCTAACCCCTTTCTGTATTACTTGTCAGACTCAATTTATTCTTGTCAACAGACCACTCGCCTAAGCTTACAAGAGACGATTACTATTCCGTAAATTGTTCTTGTTAATTATGAAGCTACAAATGTTAGCTGCTCGTTGAGACAAAGGCAGATCGTCTATGTTCAGAGCTATTCCCCAGAAGAGATAATGATTACTCATCTTGCAGTTGATATGTGTGTCTCCAGATCTGATCACGGACTTCTCGATGTGAATATTACTTCTGCAAACTCAGGTTGCGGCTGTTTGGCGTAATACTGCTCTCGGACGCCTCTGTCAGACTACTACATCAGAATTCTCCAACAGACTGCTCCATCAGAATTCTCCATCAGACTTCTCCATCAGACTGACTCTTCTCTTTTTATCTCTTGCTTATATACCGTCTACGTTGCAGCTGACCCTCGAAAATAGCCTTTCGGGATATTTCTATTAGCTGGCTCCCTTGACATACTTTAATGTTGGATTTCTCCTTGAGGTTTCCGCTTGATGTTACCACTTACGTGTACTGGAAAGCTTCTGTTGACGTCAGGGTTTAATCCCTTGGTGCAGCTTCAAATAGTTCCATTACGTGTTTAGTCCGTAATCTGACGGGCTACTGGAGGTCTCTACTTTACATAACATATGGAAAACATCTGTTGTCGTCCAACTGCGGTTCAAGTAATGTCTTCATGTGCGCGTTTTGATCGAATGCGTCTTATCTATCCCCCCTTCACAAATACCCTCCACTAGGGTTTCTCAGTGCTTAAACTCTGAGGCTTCTAACTTCATGAAGTGACAATTGCTCTCCGTCCATTTCATCTGACAAGTATTGCTTAATAAAATCATTATAAACTTGTTTTATTCTTGGGGCTGGGCAGTGTGCATTTTATTATCAGCTAGGCACTCACGTCTAACCAAACTTGTAGGCCCAGCTGCAACGAAAACCGAAAACACACAGTTATCATTTTATTTCTTTGTACTCTTCTCAAACTAATGATTTTCAAGACACTAAGTGTAGACTACAGCTCTTCCGTCTGTCCTTTATTAAACCGTAGTAATCACAAATCGATCCAATAAACATTTCGCTACACGTGCTTCGTATATGTTCTTGAAATGCAGAGGGCACTTGTATAAAAATCTTAGAAAGGATATTGAAGAGTTATTTTTTTTTCTTGCCGTGGTGTTCAACATTGTATTGTATATGTGGAAAGCAACGTTAAATTCTAAGTATCTCCGATGAACATCAGCAATGTGACTCTGGTCTAAAGAAGTCAGTTTCTGCCTTGATCAGACCATCCCGAGGTGCCCAGAGTGTGGGCACTTGTAACAGCAGTAAATATGTAGCACATAAATTTTTTCCTTTTGTAATATAAGTTCTATGCATTACAAACTTTTTCGATCTGTTTATACACTCCTGGAAATGGAAAAAAGAACACATTGACACCGGTGTGTCAGACCCACCATACTTGCTCCGGACACTGCGAGAGGGCTGTACAAGCAATGATCACACGCACGGCACAGCGGACACACCAGGAACCGCGATGTTGGCCGTCGAATGGCACTAGCTGCGCAGCATTTGTGCACCGCCGCCGTCAGTGTCAGCCAGTTTGCCGTGGCATACGGAGCTCCATCGCAGTCTTTAACACTGGTAGCATGCCGCGACAGCGTGGACGTGAACCGTATGTGCAGTTGACGGACTTTGAGCGAGGGCGTATAGTGGGCATGCGGGAGGCCGGGTGGACGTACCGCCGAATTGCTCAACACGTGGGGCGTGAGGTCTCCACAGTACATCGATGTTGTCACCAGTGGTCGGCGGAAGGTGCACGTGCCCATCGACCTGGGACCGGACCGCAGCGACACACGGATGCACGCCAAGACCGTAGGATCCTACGCAGTGCCGCAGGGGACCGCACCGCTACTTCCCAGCAAATTAGGGACACTGTTGCTCCTGGGGTATCGGCGAGGACCATTCGCAACCGTCTCCATGAAGCTGGGCTACGGTCCCGCACACCGTTAGGCCGTCTTCCGCTCACGCCCCAACATCGTGCAGCCCGCCTCCAGTGGTGTCGCGACAGGCGTGAATGGAGGGAAGAATGGAGACGTGTCGTCTTCAGCGATGAGAGTCGCTTCTGCCTTGGTGCCAATGATGGTCGTATGCGTGTTTGGCGCCGTGCAGGTGAGCGCCACAATCAGGACTGCATACGACCGAGGCACACAGGGCCAACACCCGGCATCATGGTGTGGGGAGCGGTCTCCTACACTGGCCGTACACCACTGGTGATCGTCGAGGGGACACTGAATAGTGCACGGTACATCCAAACCGTCATCGAACCCATCGTTCTACCATTCCTAGGCCGGCAAGGGAACTTGCTGTTCCAACAGGACAATGCACGTCCGCATGTATCCCGTGCCACCCAACGTGCTCTAGAAGGTGTAAGTCAACTACCCTGGCCAGCAAGATCTCCGGATCTGCCCCCATTGAGCATGTTTGGGACTGGATGAAGCGGCGTCTCACGCGGTCTGCACGTCCAGCACGAACGCTGGTCCAACCGAGACGCCAGGTGGAAATGGCATGGCAAGCCGTTCCACAGGACTACATCCAGCATCTCTACGATCGTCTCCATGGGAGAATAGCAGCCTGCATTGCTGCGAAAGGTGGATATACACTGTACTAGTGCCGACATTGTGCATGCTCTGTTGCCTGTGTCTATGTGCCTGTGGTTCTGTCAGTGTGATCATGTGATGTATCTGACCCCAGGAATGTGTCAATAAAGTTTCCCCTTCCTGGGACAATGAGTTCACGGTGTTCTTATTTCAATTTCCAGGAGTGTAGGAATGACATCCTCTTTTGTTAGGAAGAGTAAAATATTACTGTACTTTAACAAGTACTATGTGTAAAGACAGTATTACCACTTTTGTAAATGCCTTGAACAGTTTGTTATAACTGTTACATATCGTATGAGACAGTGGAACTCGTATTCAGAACGTTATGTTAAATATCATACACATTTTATATCCATGTTTATTAGGTCAACCTGCCTAGGATTCATGCTGGCAATTTTTCATGACGGAATAAAATTGAAAAAATTGTTGAACAGAGCGGCTGTTGACTGTTGGTCTTAGTACGCTGGAGAGCAGGCAAGCTGCCAGAACATTAAATGGACGTTGTTGCAGTGCAGATATCTGCTGTTCCCAGTACGCTCTTGTATCGACCAAACGAGCTGTTTGTTGCGATGAAAACACTCTGATGTGGCTTGTGTTGTATGTATGCGTGAATCAGAAGTGGAGTTCCCAGCACGCCTAATATGAGTCGAAATTTCGCAAAGTGGAATTATTCTTATATACTATAATTAATGCACGGGAACAGTAGGAAAATAGTACAACTTTTTGATAAAGTAAGGCGAACTCTCCTTAACTTATTGGTTATCGTATGTTTTACATTAAAGTGTGAAATGTTCAAACCGTTATTCCGCCTTTGCGTACCTTCTTTTACCAGAAATGACTAGCTATCCCAGCGGCAAATACACTGCTGGAAAAAAATAGATCGAGCGAGGTGGCGCAATGGTTAGCACACTGTACTCACATTCGGAAGGACGACAGCTCAAACCCGCGTTCAGCCAACCTGATTTAGGTTTTCCGTGATTTCCCTAAATCGCAAATTCAGGGATGGTTCCTTAGAGAGGGCACTCCCTATTCCCATCCAGATCCTTTCCTAATCCGATGAGACCAATGAGCTAGCTGTTTTGTCACCCTACCCTCTCCCAAACCAACCAAAAAAAAAAAATGCGTGACTGACAGTGACAAGTCATTTTGCTGACAAGTGATGTGGCACGTACTTCATAATTGTAGGAGCCTATGATAGCAAACTAAGACCAAATGAAACATTTCACAGTAACGGATGTCAAAATAGTCGTCTGTATAGACGGTGCACCCCTTCCGACGGCAACGACCACAAAGGTGTCGAAGTGGATCCGCGATAGACCGTCCCCTAGCATTTTGTGCCTTTTGTTGCAGTTTGGCAATGGTTCTTGCCTGTCCTGGAGAACGACTAGCTCTGCAGATGATGAAGAAATTGATGAAATGTATGATGAGATAAAAGAACTTATTCAGGTAGCGAAGAGAGAATAAATTTAAAAGCCAGATCCCCCCCCACATGAACCATGGACCTTGCCGTTTGTTGGGAGGCTTGTGTGCCTCAACGATACAGATGGCCGTAACATAGGTGCAACCACAACGGAGGGGTATCTGTTGAGAGGCCAGGCAAACGTGTGGTTCCTGAAGAGGGGCAGCAGCCTTTTCAGTAGTTGCAGGGGCAACAGTCTGGATGATTGACTGATCTGGCCTTGTAACACTAACCAAAACGGCCTTGCTGTTGTGGTACTGTGAACGGATGAAAGCAAGGAGAAACTACAGCCATAATTTTTCCTGAGGGCATGCAGCTTTACTGTATCATTAAATGATGATGGCGTCCTCTTGGCTAAAATATTCCGGAGGTAAAATAGTCCCCCATTCGGATCTCCGGGCGGGGACTACTCAAGAGGACGTCGTTATCAGGAGAAAGAAAACTGGCGTTCTACGGATCGGAGTGTGGAATCTCAGATCCCTTAATTTAGCAGATAGGTTAGAAAATTTAAAAATGGATATTGATAGGTTAAAGTTATATATAGTGGGAATTAGTGAAGTTCGGTGGCAGGTGGAACAAGACTTCTGGTCAGGTGAATACAGGATTATAAATACAAAATCAAATAGGGGTAATGCAGGAGTAGGTTTAATAATGAACAAAAAATAGGAGTGCGAGTAAACTACTACAAACAGCATAGTGAACGCATTATTGTGGCCAAGATAGACACGAAGCCCACGCCTACTACAGTTGTACAAGTTTATATTGCCAACTAGCTCTGCAGATGTTGAAGAAATTCATGAAATGTATTATGGGATAAAAAAAATTATTCAGGTAGTGAAGAGAGACGAAAATTTGAAACGTCCCCTTTGAAGAACTATACATGACTGTGCTTAACCTGACACAGAATATTTTTAGCGCAACGCAATCTGACTTTCAAAATTCCCTACAAAAGAATGGCCCTGACTAACATTAAACTATACCTTTCACAAATCACTTACCTCACAAAAATCTTCGCTGCTCAAGCTACTGCAATACAGCGAGCGCCACTACTGCCAGCTAAATAAAAGATTCAAACTACAGAAGGCACTAACTACTGATAGGGATAGTTAGCAAATGAAAGATATTAATAGAGAACAAACAATGTATTTACCTTGATATCATCATATATAAATATAGCAGTTCATGACAAATTACAAAACTCCGCCATCTCTCTCCCCACATCCACCACTGCTGGAGGCTCACCTCCAACTGCGCAACGCTACGCGCTGTTCACATCCAGCTGCCGCTGCCCAACACTACAATGGCAGACAACAATGCAAACTAGCCACAGACGGCACGCAGCACAGCCAGTGATTTTCATATTGAGCGCTATGTAACGTTGCCAATAAGAAAACATAAACAGCCTACTTACATAGAGAAAACATAAACAGCCTACTTACATAGCCCCCATGCTCCCCACAAAAAATTTTACAAATTTTTTTTGGGCAGTGGGCAATAATGATTTGATAAAATTTTTCATAATTACAATAACAAAGAAATCAAATGCACACACTTATTGATACAATGTTGGTCAAATCTAAAATTTTGTCACAGTCCATAAAGACAGTCCTGATCATTCATTACGGTAAAATATAGTGTTTTTCTCAAAGTCTGAGCAGTAGAAGAAAATGCACACTGAAGTAGTGGATTTCCATGCAGTCTTGAAGAAGTAGTGTTGTCCTTCCAACGGAAAGACAGTGCTGACTCTTGACATGCATACAGGTAATGGGCCACAACATAGCAAACCCACAGCACAGTCAGTCGAAATTTTGAAGAGTATTGGTAGGTAGGTCATCACAGAGCAGACCCACTGTAGTCCTGGTAGAGAGTATGGTATTGGTGGGCCACCAGAGGTGCAGACCCACTGCAGTCCTTGTAGAAATAATGGTATTGGTGGGCCACCAGAGGTGCGGACCCACTGCAGTCCTCGTAGAAATAATGGTATTGGTGAGTCATCAAAGGTGTAGACCCACTGTAGTCCTTGTGGAGAAAGCTAGCAGCCATCTGTTGCGACTGTGCAGGTGCACAATCACCATCGAAGAGTCGTGCAGAAAATATAGCAAGTCCATAAACCACCACTTGTGCACTCACAAAGTTAGTTTCTAATTGTCCTTAGAACCAGCAATGCTGTTATCCAGTCCCTTGCTGAACGATTAACACACATGCAAACACTATCAGTCCCTACTTCTCACATATTGTCCATATACTATGACCAACAGAAACGTGTGCAGTGAAATGTAACTTACAAGTTAATAATAAGATGAACTGGTGTCAATTACAATTTTATAACATGAGAATACAATTACAAAGGTACAAAATACATCATTAAAGAACATAACAATACAGATAACATTAGTAGTACAGGCTTTACAACAGAATAGAAACAAACATATACATCAGTGTTACAGGAATTATGACATGAGTACAAAAATAAAAGATCAGAATCACTTTCGAAGCATCAACTTCACACATGAGCATTAAAACAAAACAGAATAAATAATGTCTAACATCTTTACAAAGTAAATAACATATTATTAATGCCAATTATATTCGAGGATAACAGTATTCCTCATCATAGTGAATGTAGCTTAATATTAAAAGAAAAAAAAATTCTATGAAACTACACAGAGACAGGAAGAAAACAAATACACAAGGGTACACAAACACATAGTGGGATAACACCAATAGGAAAGGACAGGGTTCGTTTTCAGTGTAACATGTGGTACTGCAGTCCAACCCAAAACTTCATATATCTTTCCTCTTATTTCATCCTTTGTTTCCACCAAAAAAATTCTATCTAAGCATGCTTTCTGTATTTATATGTTCACACATTTCTTACCTCAACATTTATTTCCAAGAAAATCCTACCTAAACCTGTTTTCTGTACTTTTTTTCGTATAACTTCTCAATGCATTTTTTCCAATTCATCGCAACTCATTCTCTTAGAGGCTACCCCCTCTTAAGCTAACTTAAATCTACTGAGCTCAGATGCTAAACTAAGGGACGAGGCAATGCAGCAGCACATAAAACAATTAATATAAACAGCAATGAAAAAAATGGAAATTTGCAAAGCAAGCTACAGTAAATCTAAATTACCAAGCAATGCAACATTACAACTAATATGAGCCAATGTGCAGCAACAAAAAAATAAATCTGGCTTAGCAGAGTAACACAAATTAAAGTTCAGTAGCACTATGCCTGGCAAACAGCAGTAACTTATACCTAAACATGACATAGCTCAAGCAGAAAAAATAGTACACTAAAGATAACAATGCAGATAAGGGAAATGTATATTCACATCTTAATGTCTAAGTAATTAAAGTGGTGCACCACAACAACTTATTGTAAAAAAAAATATTACCAGGTACTTGAAAAGAAAATTATGTGTTACTGTTACTAGTTCCTTCTTATTGTTCTTTCCTTTCCAAGTGCTCCTTTTTTAAAAAATGTGGATCATAAAATAATTATTTAATAGATCTGTTGACAGAAAGTGTTCACATTAGCAAATGCATTTCATTTTATAAAAGCAATGCTGCAACACAGCTGGATACCAGATATCAAGTGAAATAAGCAACTACGAAAAGCAAAGCATAAAAATATAATTCAATAGTCATGTGACATTTCATAAGTCAGTAGCTCTCAACTCTCATAGAAAGACACTTGTCATAATCAGGTGTGCAGATGTACGAATATTTCCCATCAATTCATAAGCATTGCAGTAATTAGCACAAAGTACGAGTAATCATATGTTTTCAGGTAATGAGCGTGTAATATTTGCGATGCTTTCTACAAAGGAATGTCAATAGCAAGGTTAATGGAAGTAATGAGGGTGTCGCATTTGCAATATTTTCTCTAAAGGAATGTCAATGGCGAGGATAAAGGCCTGCCTTTTTTCCTTTTTTTTTTCTACCTGTGCTTCCGGAAAGGCACACCCTAATGGCTTGTTCTCCAGGTGTTTGACACAGCTGCGTGCCCACAACGCATTACGTGCAGGTGGTCACTTAACTTTCTTACGGAAATATTTACGACACCAGTTTCTGCTACAGTGACAGTCTCACATAAAAATATTTCACAGGTCAAGAATTAGCGTTGCAAATCTGTAGAAAGAAAATCCTATGAATATAAGTGTCCAAATAAAATATTCGTCAGCATTGTGATACAGTCACGCATTTACGCACATTTCATAACTCTTAAGGTACGATTCTTGGTTTCCAACATACTTCTTATTCCTCATATACGGTAGCATCATCTTATTGATCATAAACATATCTCAACAGCATAGTACACATCGTCATCGTAATAATAACATCATAACACCTCAGTCAAATCTCAAAAACGTCGTAACTTCCTCCAATAATTTCTAAGCCTAAAAAAATTCTCTGCTCATGTCAAAAGTGTCAGCTGCCTCAAACGTACTTTAAAAATCATGATCTCATACCAAATACATCATTCAAAGCTCTCATAGTATCACAATGATTCCGAAAAAATATGAACAGTTTACAAAGTACAGACAAAATACAGTTTCATAAGTGTGAAGTTACTCAACTGTGTATTGCGTAAACATGTGTCACTGATGTAGTAAAAACAAAATGTTCGTTTCTCTGTGAAATAATCAGATAGCTGTGTAATTCTGTGTTAGAGAAATATGGTACCGATGTGTAAAGTTGTATAAGCAAATACCATATTAGCTAGGGTTCCTTGTGGTTGCCACACACATGGTACACAAAGTAAGCGTGTACCCCCCTGAGGATTAATGTAATTATACCCTCAGGTGTTACAGATTACAGCAATGGAATGAAATGTATCACGGAAAACTTTCTTTGTAATTCAAAAATCTTTAAAAATAAATGTTTTAAGTATAAAATTGATCACTCAAATACGTGTACTGTAGCGCTAAATGTGCGTCTTGTTGCAACATAATCTGTGTGGAAGTGTCGTAGTTATCGTCCTCCGAAAGCTAAGTTCTGCAGAAGTCAATGTACTTACCTCATAATACACAAAAGTGAAATGCTTTGCGTATAAATGTCTTAGTTATTACGCTTATTGCCGTGATGAAGAAAGTACTTTACTGTAACGTATTGTTGTGCTACGGAAAAGGCAGTCTCATTGTAGCTATACTACAAAAGTTACTACTAAAACCTGTTTTACTTTCCAGAATAAAACAGAAAACTGTGCAGATATAAAACAGAAACACTGCAAAAGCAACATTGTAAATTTTCACTCATTAGTAGCGTCGTGATAAAACCGTGTAGTTGTCACATAAACTAACCACTGTGTCGTCTGGTATCTCACAGAAAGTACTTTAAACCCAGAATGTATTTTCAAGTAAACCAAAATGTTGCATTAAAATCTCATTAGCAGTACTGGTAAATGTTCTAAGTATGTGAGCCTTATAGTCGTTACGTAATCGTGCAACTAACAAGCAAGAATGTACAAATACAACACTGTGTCGTCTGTTCACTATAACAATGCATTCGTCATTTCTGTTTAAAAATGTTCCCTAGGTTCTAGACTGGATATTTAATTTCAAACATTGTTACATGTTAACAGTTTCTAAGTCTGACAATGCATACTAGAAATGTAAAGTGAAAAGTTATATGGCAAAGACAAAGTTAAAAAGCAGGTTATCTTCCAATAAACGATTTTACATGTGAAGTGTGGTGCAATCCTTTACTCTTCATAGTACTCAGAGTTTGAACTTGAATGCAATTGTCAGGCGATATACGTCGGTAAAGAATACTGGAATTTTTCTCAAGGTTAGCGTCTATGTTATTTTTCTCTGAGCCAGCCGGCGCACGTGGGTGCCTGCGGCGCGAGTCATTGTCTGTCTCTTTGTTGGCGCGCGTTGTTATTGGGATTAGGAGACCTAACTTCTACAAATTCACCTCCTCGAGAGGGCCCTGCTCTGTTTGAATCCCGCCAGTTCTGATGCAATTCAGGTCTGTCGTTACGAATATATCGTCTGTCGTCATGTCGGTAGATTCCGTAGTTTCTTCCTTGTCCGTCACGTGGTGGAGAGTTTCTCCCTGAATCGTAACTGTGCGCCGAACTGTTGCGTCTGAAGTTATTCTGCCTCCCTTGATAATAATTGTTTTGGTTCCCATATTGTCTGTTTCTCTGATTGTCTCTGTGATAGTCATTACTACGGAAATGCGATCTTTCTCTGTAACTATTATTATTCTGCCAGCGGTTGTCATATGGGTGGTGTTTGTTTTGGTCTCGATTTGCGTTGTAAGAATAGTCTTTTCGTGTCCAGTTATTATTTCTTTCATCGTGGAATTGTGACAGATGTGACCTGTAATTGTTGTGCTCCTGTTTCCGCGTTCCCCGATTGTCAGTGTCAATTTCCAATTCTTGTAACAGACCCTGAAAAGCCTCAATGTCTTCTATACAACGTCCTGCTAAAATAATATGTCGTAAATGTTCAGGCAATTTGAGTAAGCAAATGCGGATGAGTTCTGAGGGGCTGTATGGGTTTGAAAGATACTGATTCTTATGCAACATGTCTTCAAAATATTTCATAAGACTGGAAAATTCAGATTGTTCGAAACATTTCATCATTATGATGCCATGTTTTACTCGGTCTTGTGTGGGTTGAGACCAATATGTTGAGAGGAAGGCATGGTAAAACTCTCCTTCACTGTGGCAATCGTGAATTACCGATCGCATTCTTACAGCTGGTTCATTCTCCAAGTAGCCACACATAAATTCTAATCTGTGTTCTAACGACCAGTTGGGAGGAAAACAATGAGAGAATTGATGGAGCCATGCTTGTGGATGAATGTCGTTGCCAGAATTCTTAAATGTTTTGAATTTACGTGTAGTAATGAACAGCTTATAGTCAAAATCGTCATGTCGGCGAGTCGCATGTCGGTCATTGTTACTTCGTTTCGGCGGTTCCATCTCAAAATCCAATGCGCCTTGCCAATTTCTTTCATAATTTCCGAAGTGTCCTGTGTTATTATTTTGCGGCTTTTCCGTGTTTCTAAGTCCCTCTTCCCGTGTTGGAGCGCCAGTGTCCTCTGAAATACGTAATTCTTGTATTACCTGTGTCAGCTGATCTTGTACTTCCCGGATTTCTCTTTGGTGTTGTGTATTAATTTGATTCTGATTTTGTTTGAATTTTCTTATTTGTTCATACTCTTCTGTGTCAGTGAAGGCTACGGGTCTTGTGTCATTCAGATCATCATCTACCTTTGTAGATAAGTTAGTGACCTGATCCGAAAGTTCGGCTACTTTCTCCAATAGTGTACTTATTTCCTCCTTGTGTCTTTCTGAACCAATTTTCAGGGTATCTACTGTGTCCTTTAAGTTTTCCTGAGTTCTTGCAAGTTGCGTAACCGAATCGGTAGATGCAACTGAGTCAATTTTAGCTTGCAAGGTCTCATGATTTTCATGAACAATAGTTTGCAGTTCTTTTATGGCTGCTTCGTGATTCTGTAATACATTTTCATGACGCGAAAAAATAGGTTGGAAATGCTCACAAATTTGTGTTTTTACGTCATTACAGACCTTTTGACATTTCGATTCGATGTTATGTAACTCAGTGGTTAAATCTTCACGTGTTTGTTCAAGTGTAGTGTCTAACTTTTGAAGATTTTGTTCCATTGTGTCTAACTTTTTGAGATTTTGTTCCACTGTGTCTAACTTTTTAAGATTTTGTCCCATTTGTCTCTGATTTTGTTCCATTTGTTGCATTAATTGCAATAATAATGTATTAGTGTCTGGAATCTGTTTCTCTACGCTTTTCAGCAGTGCATTTGCACCGGCAACATTCACATTTTGACAAGCAGAAAATGCGTCTTGACTTATTTGAGAAAACGGTGATAACCCAAAACCTGAATCTACAGTATTTGCGAAATTGTGTCCTGTCATTTCGGATTCCTGAGGCGAGCTGTTGCCGACCGATCGATCGATAATGCTTCCCTGTTCACTACCTGTTTCACTGTCTACACCATTGTTTGCAGCCCGCTCCATTTCCCTATGCACAATTACCAAATTACGACTTTGAACATCAGTTAATTCATTACTCGGTGGCGCTAACACACTGCTTTCATTTTCACTTTCATTTTCATTACTTTGGAGCCTAGTTTTACGTTTTTCACACGCCATTATTGCCACAATATTTCACACGATAACACAGAAAAGCACAATTTGAAAAGCAAAAAATAAGAGAACACTTTAACATAACACTGAAAATAATATTTAGTTAATTGCAGCTGCGAAATACTTGGTGCAAATCTACATGCATGCCACAACTGTTTTACTGTACAACAATGAAAGGCTACAACTACAAAGGAGATTCTCTCTACAATTACGCGCTAGCAATAAACAAAATCTACACTAATTACACAAACTACAAGAAAAATCAGAAGATTCCAGTGAGGTATCCTCGGCTAAGGGTCGACATATGAAACGTCCCCTTTGAACAATTATACATGACTGTGCTTAACCTGACACACAATATTTTTAGCGCAACGCAATCTGACTTTCAAAATTCCCTACAAAAGAATGGCCCTGACTAACATTAAACTATACCTTTCACAAATCACTTACCTCACAAAAATCTTCGCTGCTCAAGCTACTGCAATACAGCGAGCGCCACTACTGCCAGCTAAATAAAAGATTCAAACTACGGAAGGCACTAACTACTGATAGGGATAGTTAGCAAATGAAAGATATTAATAGAGAACAAACAATGTATTTACCTTGATATCATCATATATAAATATAGCAGTTCATGACAAATTACAAAACTCCGCCATCTCTCTCCCCACATCCACCACTGCTGGCGGCTCACCTCCAACTGCGCAACGCTACGCGCTGTTCACATCCAGCTGCCGCTGCCCAACACTACAATGGCAGACAACAATGCAAACTAGCCACAGACTGCACGCAGCACAGCCAGTGATTTTCATATTGAGCGCTACGTAACGTTGCCAATAAGAAAACATAAACAGCCTACTTACATAGAGAAAACATAAACAGCCTACTTACAAATTTAATGGTCATGGGTGACTGGAATTCGGTAGTAGGAAAAGGGAGAGAAGGAAACGTAGTAGGAGAATATGGATTGGGGCTAAGAAATGAAAGTGGAAACCGCCTGGTAGAATTTTGCACGGAGCATAAGTTAATCATAGCTAACATTTGGTTCAAGAATCATGAAAGAAGGTTGAATACATGGAAGAACCCTGGAGATACTAGAAGGTTCAAAAAATGGCTCTGAGCACTATGGGACTTAACTTCTGAGGTCATCAGTCCCCTAGAACTTAGAACTACTTAAACCTCACTAACGTAAGGACATCACACACATCCATACCCGAGGCAGGATTCAAACCTGCGACCGTAGCGGTCGTGCGGCTCCACACTGTAGCGCCTAGAACCGCTCGGCCACCCTGGCCGGCATACTAAAAGGTTTCAGATAGGTTATATAATGGTAAGACAGAGATTTAGGAACCTGGTTTTAAATTGTAATACATTCCCAGGGGCAGATGTGGACTCTGGCCACAATCTATTGGTTATGAACTGTAGATTAAAACTGAAGAAGCTGCAAAAAGGTGGGAATTTAAGGAGATTGGACCTGGGTAAACTGACTAAACCAGAGGTTCTACAGAGTTTCAGGGAGAGCATAAGGGAACAATTGACAGGAATGGGGGAAAGAAATACAGTAGAAGAAGAATGGCTAGCTTTGAGTGATGAAATAGTGAAGGCAGCAGAGGATCAAGTAGGTAAAAAGAACAGGGCTCGTAGATATCCTTGGGTAACAGAAGAGATACTGAATTTAATTGATGAAAGGAGAAAATACAAAAATGTAGTAAATGAAGCAGGCAGAAAGGAATACAAACGTCTCAAAAATGAGATCGACAGGAAGTGCAAAATCGCTAAGCAGGGATGGCTAGAGGACAAATATATGGATGTAGAGGCTTATCTTACGAAGTGTAAGATAGATACTGCCCACAGGAAAATTAAAGAGACATTTGGAGAAAAGAGAACCGCTTGTATGAATATCAAGAACTCAGATGGAAACGCAGTTCTAAGCAAAGAAGAGAAAGCAGAAAGATGGAAGGAGTATATAGAGGGTCTCTACAGGGGCGATGTTCTTGAGGACAATATTATGGAAATGGAAGAGGATGTAGATGAAGATTAAATAAGAGATATGATACTGCCTGAAGAGTTTGACAGAGCACTGAAAGACCTGTGTCGAATCAAGACCCCGGGAGTATACAACATTCCATTAGAACTACTGACAGCCTTGGGAGAGCCAGTCCTGACAAAACTCTACCATCTGGTGAGCAAGATGTATGAGACAGGTGAAATACCCTCAGACGTCAAGAAGAATATAATAATTACAATCCCAAAGAAAGCAGGTGCTGACAGATGTGAAAATTACCGAACAATCAGTTTAATAAGTCACTGATGCAATATACTAACGCGAATTCTTTATAGACGATTGGAAAGAGTGGTAGAAGCCGACCTCGTTGAAGATCAGTTTGGACTCCGTAGAAACGTTGGAACACGTGAGGCAATACTGACCCTATGACTTATCATAGAAGCTAGATTAAGGAAAGGCAAACCTACGTTTCTAGCAATTGTAGATTTAGAGAAAGCTTTTGACAACTATGTCTGGAATACTTCCAAATTCTGAAGGTGGTAGGGGTAAAATACAGGGAGCGAAAGGCTATTTACAATTTGTACAGAAACCATCTACATCTACATCTACATTGATACTCCGCAAGCCACCCAACGGTGTGTGGCGGAGGGCACTTTACGTGCCACTGTCATTACCTCCCTTTCCTGTTCCAGTCGCGTATGGTTCGCGGGAAGAACGACTGTCTGAAAGCCTCCGTGCGCGCTCTAATCTCTCTAATTTTACATTCGTGATCTCCTCGGGAGGTATAAATAGGGGGAAGCAATATATTCGATACCTCATCCAGAAACGCACCCTCTCGAAACCTGGCGAGCACGCTACACCGCGATGTAGAGCGCCTCTCTTGCAGAGTCTGCCACTTGAGTTTATTAAACATCTCCGTAACGCTATCACGGTTACCAAATAACCCGGTGACAAAACGCGCCGCTCTTCTTTGGATCTTCTCTATCTCCTCCGTCAACCCGACCTGGTACGGATCCCACACTGATGAGCAATACTCAAGTATAGGTCGAACGAGTGTTTTGTAAGCCACCTCCTTTGTTGATGGACTACATTTTCTAAGCACTCTCCCAATGAATCTCAACCTGGTACCCGCCTTACCAACAATTAATTTTATATGATCATTCCACTTCAAATCGTTCCGTACGCACACTCCCAGATATTATACAGAAGTAACTGCTACCAGTGTTTGTCCCGCTATCATATAATCATACAATAAAGGATCCTTCTTTCTATGTATTCGCAATACATTACATTTGTCTATGTTAAGGGTCAGTTGCCACTCCCTGCACCAAGCGCCTATCCGCTGCAGATCTTCCTGTATTTCGCTACAATTTTCTAATGCAGCAACTTCTCTGTATACTACAGCATCATCCGCGAAAAGCCGCATGGAACTTCCGACACTATCTACTAGGTCATTTATATATATTGTGAAAAGCAATGGTCCCATAACACTCCCCTGTGGCACGCCAGAGGTTACTTTAACGTCTGTAGACGTCTCTCCATTGATAACAACATGCTGTGTTCTGTTTGCTAAAAACTCTTCAATCCAGCCACACAGCTGGTCTGATATTCCGTAGGCTCTTACTTTGTTCATCAGGCGACAGTGCGGAACTGTATCGAACGCCTTCCGGAAGTCAAGAAAAATAGCATCTACCTGGGAGCCTGTATCTAATATTTTCTGGGTCTCATGAACAAATAAGGCGAGTTGGGTCTCACACGATCGCTGTTTCCGGAATCCATGTTGATTCCTACATAGTAGATTCTGGGTTTCCAGAAATGACATGATACGCGAGCAAAAAACATGTTCTAAAATTCTACAAGAGATCGACGTAAGAGATATAGGTCTATAGTTTTGCGCATCTGCTCGACGACCCTTCTTGAAGACTGGGACTATCTGTGCTCTTTTCCAATCATTTGGAACCCTCCGTTCCTCTAGAGACTTGCGGTACACTGCTGTTAGAAGGGGGGCAAGTTCTTTCGCGTACTCTGTGTAGAATCGAACCAGATGGCAGTTGTAAGAGTCAAGGAACATGAAAGGGAAGCAGTGGTTGGGAAGGGAGTGAGACAGGGTTGTAGCCTCTCCCCGATGCTGTTCAATCTGTATATTGAGCAAGCAGTAAAGGAAACAAAAGAAAAGTTCGGAGTAGGCATTAAAATCCATGGAGAAGAAATAAAAACTTTGAGGTTCGCCGATGACATTGTAATTCTGTCAGAGACAGCAAAGGACTTGGAGGAGCAGTTGAACGGAATGGACAGGGTCTTGAAAGGAGGGTAATGGAATGTAGTCGAATTAAGTCGGGTGATGCTGAGGGAATTAGATTAGGAAATGATACACTTAAAATAGTAAAGGAGTTTTGCTATTTGGGTAACAAAATAACTGATGATGGTCGAAGTAGAGAGGATATAAAATGTAGACTGGCAATGGAATGGAAAGCGTTTCTGAAGAAGAGAAATTTGTTATCATCGATAATTGATTTAAGTGTCAGGAAGTCGTTTCTGAAAGTATTTGTATGGAGTGTAGCCATCTGTGGAAGTGAAACATGGACGATAAATAGTTTAGACAAGAAGAAAATAGAAGCTTTCGAAATGTGGTGCTACAGAAGAATGCTAAAGATTAGATGGGTAGATCACATAACTAATGAGGAGGTATTGAACAGAATTGGGGAGAAGTTGAGTTTGTGGCACAACTTGACAAGAAGAAGGGATCGGTTGGTAGGACATGTTCTGAGGCATCAAGGGATCACCAATTTAGTACTGGAGGGCAGCGTGGAGGGTAAAAATACGAGATGGAGACCAAGAGATGAATACACTAAGCAGATTCAGAAGGATGTAGGCTGCAGTAGGTACTGGGAGATGAAGCTTGCACAGGATAGAGTAGCATGGAGAGCTGCATCAAACCAGTCTCAGGACTGAAGACCACAACAACAACAACAACAACAAACCTTAACATTACTGCTGAGGTTCTGCGAACAGGATATGAAGCTAATATCACGCATATTCAAATAAATCGCTTTCCAAATACTTCGCCGGCCGGGGTGGCCGAGCGGCTCTAGGCCCTACAGTCTGGAACCGCGTGACCGCTACGGTCGCAGGTTCGAATCCTGCCTCGGGCATGGATATGTTTGACGTCCTTAGGTTAGTTAGGTTTAATTAGTTCTAAGTTCTAGGGGACTGATGACCTCAGAAGTTGTCCCATAGTGCTCAGAGCCATTTGAACCATTTGGACCAAATTCTTCAAAAACACTTAATGAAGTCCGTCTTGTTTCCTTTAAACTGATCTTTATACAAAACAAGATTTATACAGAAACATATAGTTTTAGTGGTTTTAAGTACTAAATTAACTGGTTATTGTGGCCAGACATTGTTTCATATAATCTTCTTCTTCTTGCGTTAAACCTTCTAGGGACACGTACCAATTTCAAATGTTAATGCCTTGTCGTTCTTTCCTTTTCTTCCAATATTTCTTTACTGTTTCACTATGTTTCTTTCTCCTGACTTCGTACAACTTTGTATCAGTTTTCTCGTTGCCCTCTGGCTTAGAATCCTTTTTATTTAACATTTTTCCCTAAAAACATCTATTTCCAATGCCTCATGTTCTCTTATCAAATATTTCCTAACCTCTTAATCAAGTGACTGTTAGATTATTTTCTCCAAGACATTTCAAAATATGCTTGGTGACTATGTTGTCATCCATCTCATAAATATGGAAGTTTTGGAAATTTGTGGTAAGTATCTGTGGGGCCATACTGCTGATATCATTGGTCGATAGGGTCACACACTACTTAATCCAACTGAAAGTAAGTTACGCTAGGGACAATACACTCACACTCATGCCCGAAGAACGATTCGAAACTCCGACGGCGGGAGCCGCGCGAACCTTGGCAAGGCGGCCAAGACTGCGCGGCTAACCCGGCAAGGCCCTCTAAATGTATGCAAAATTATAATTTCCTCTTCGTTATTGTTTACAATGTGATTTCTATGTTCAGCAGGGCAGCAGTCCAACATTTTCTGTATCCATAAAGACCCGTACAGGATCTGCAACATGCGGTCGTGAATTATCCTGCTGAAATGTAGGGTTTCGCAGGGATCGAATGAAGGGTAGAGCCACGGGTCGTAACACATCTGAAACGTAACGTCCACTGTTCAAAGTGCCGTCAATGCGAACAAGAGGTGACCTAGATGTGTAACCATTGGCACCGCATACCATCACGCCAGGTGATACGCCAGTATGACGATGACGAATACACGCTTCCAATGTGCGTTCACCGCGATGTCGCCAAACACGCATGCGACCATCATGATGCTGTAAACAGAAACTGAATTCATCCGAAAAAATAACATTTTGCCATTCGTGCACCCAGGTTCGTCGTAGAGTACACCATTGCAGGCGCTCCTGTCTGTGATCCAGCGTCAAAGGTAACTGCAGCCGTGGTCTCCGAGCTGATAATCCATTCTGCTGCAAACGTCGTCGAACTGTTCGTGCAGATGGTTGTTGTCTTGCAAACGTCCCCATCTGTTGACTCAGGGATCGAGACGTGGATGCATGATCCGTTACAGCCATGCGGATAAGATGCCTGTCATCTCGACTGCTAGTGATACGAGGCCGTTGGGATCCAGCACGGCGTTCCGTATTACTCTCCTGAACCCACCGATTGCATATTCTGCTATCGGTCATTGGATCTCGACCAACGCGAGCAGCAATATCGCGATACGATAAACCCCAATCGCGATAGGCTACAATCCGACCTTTATCAAAGTGGGAAACGTGATGGCACGCATTTCTCCTCCTTACACGAGGCATCACAACAACGTTTCACCAGGCAACGCCGGTCGACTGCTGTTTGTGTATGAGAAAGCGGTTGGAAACTTTCGTCATGTCAGCATGTTGTAGGTGTCGCCACCGGCGCCAACCTTGTGTGAATGCTCTGAAAAGATGATCATTTGCATATCACAGCATCTTTTTCCTGTCGGTTAAATTTCGCGTCTGTAGCACGTCATCTTCGTGTTGTAGCAATTTTAATGGCCAGTAGTGTATAATACAATTATTATAAAATAATATATATATATATATATATATATATATATATAAATAATCATTGTATAATAATACAATGTGTAATAATAAATAGCAGTAACAATAAGAGATACTACATCCATTATTGGCAAATGTTTTATTGTAAACATCTGGCATTGTTTCGGCAAATGCTAGAACCTCATCGAGTTTTCTTTTTAAAACAATAAAAAATACCCTTGGCAGATACTTCATGGCAGTTGAAGCTACTCGAAAGGTGGTCTGGGTGCATCATTTGTGACATCATTATGGCTACTATAACAGAAACCGACCACCACCGACATAAAAAAAATAAACTGCCATTTAAACGGGAATTTTTTATTCTTATTACTCATTGAAAACTTCCAAAGACGGGAAACTCATTTTGTATTATCGCAAAATAGGGATGAGTGTGTCATAGATATGAACAGCAAGTTCGAATCACAATCATTAAAACAAAGGCGTTCTTGTCGTGCGAGATCTTCTCACGAAATTGCGATCAGCAACATTCTCCTCTGAGTCCGAAAATATTTTATTGTCGCCAATGTAAATAGGGATAAATAATCATCATAATAAAGCAAGGGAAATCAGAGCTCGTACGAAAATATTTAAGATCTGATTTTTCACGCGCGCTGTTAGAGTAGTAATGCTCATCATAATAAAATAAGGTAAATCAGAGGTGGTAAGGGAAAATTTAAATTTTTTCCAAACGCTGTTAGAGAGTGGCGCAGCAGAGAAATAGGCTGGAGGGGGTTCGAAGAACACTCAGCCAGGCACTTCAGCGTGAAGTGCAGAGTATTTCTGTAGATGTAGATGCAGATTTAACGATACCCGTGGCGTAAAACAATTAACTAACTGATTCGAATAATGCATGCAACTAATCGACATTTTAATTACAGTAATCAGTTAACTACCATACTACCTGTATGTCGTTACAACTGTTAACATCTGATGATGGCTATAAAGTCGACACCGGTTGTCTGTTTGGATTAACAAAAAATGTGACGAAGACTGTGAACTCTACAGTTAATTTAATTTAATTTATCAGAAAAGAAAGTTTGGCTCAACCAGATACGTATAATGAATAGAGTCCGTATTGCAGCAACAATTTTAGAGAGAGTCTTACAGATATTCTGATTCGGAAGTCTAAGAACAAACTGAAAACGGAAAGAAAAGATGGTGTGAAGGTTACTATGAGGTCTCAATACGGCCATAATTCGCTATAGGCGGCCACCATTCTTAAGACTTATAACATTAAAGCTGTGTTTCAGACCTGCACGTATATTAGAATCTGATATGAAGAATATTTTCAATAAATATGATAAATCTGGCGTATAGAAAATATAGTGCTCATCATGTTATTTGAAGTACGAAAAACAAACAATGAAATGGATCGAGAATAGTGCTTAAATTGAGGTACAACGAACATAAAGAGACATTCAGACAGATCCGTCGTAAGTAGCCATGATTGCTATACAGGATATCAGCTAACTGTGCTGCACAAAGATATCGAGGTGCTGCGCACAATAAATACAGGAAAACGAAAGTGGAAGCCAACATCCCAAAGGTGTTCGGGCTCATATGCGGTTCCTCTTCGTCGAAATGTCTTGGCTCAAACTCGTCTAGGGGTTGAACCTTACTGGTCGCATTACGCGCCCTAAATTAGACACTACTGACCCTTTGGTTAGACTCTCTGGCTGATGGCAAGTTTGCGAAATTGTATGAAACAAAGTTAATGTAACATATAATAACAGTAATAATAATGTCGGGAACTAAATTAACGACCCATAACTGATGTAGGCCACAGAGTTGCGATTTGGATAGAATAACGTTTTTAATCAGAACGAGAACTAATCGCGAAAGTGGTCCTATTTATAATTACTATTAAATTCTAGCGCACATCCATTTGACACAGTTCGATCATTCACAATCTCATCGCAAAACACAAGTCCAATACTCCACCTCGGTATTTACACGAAAAGTTAAGAGTTCACACCAGGCGCGCGGCTGCTCACCGCTCAGAGACTACGTCGCACGATACCACACAACGCGACATTTTCTAATTCGTTTTGCTTCCTAGCTACCTAAAGACCGACTGTCCGCTTTCGCGTCTGCATCCGGACTGTCGCCTTTGGTGTCTCGACCAGAACTGTCCCTCCGCCCGTCTCCGGCCGCGTCCCCCGCGTGCCGAACATCGTCGCTCAACTGACTCGCGCAGTTCCCTTTGCTGAAGCCGTCCGTCTGATTGGCTACAGCTTATTCTACATTATTTTTCATTTTAACATATTTAAATAATCAAAGCTTGACCACTTTCACGTTCTAAATAAAGTAACAGTAATATCCTTTACATAATAAACGCTAAATTCTTTTACATAAAACCAATACAATTCCCTTCTTTGAATGCCACGGCCAGTAGCCTTGCACCTATGTGCTTTCTGATAAATCAATGAAGAACAAAAGTAACTATTATGCGCTAAAAGTTACAACAAATATTCCATTACCTAATGATTCAATAAGGTGTCATGCTGTCATCGTTCAATTTGTTTTGTGTGGAGGAAATGATGATCTGATGCTTAACTGAAAATACTGATAATTTAAATTTACCATATACTTTAAACAAACAAAGTTACAGAGTTGATATTCACAACGTCTGTCATTTTAATGATGCGCTTCTATATGAAATGCCGATCGTTATGATCGACCAAGGCGTTCAGATTTTAGCATTCAGGTCTTTGTTACAAGACTTGTTAATTTCACTTCAACAGTAAATCCTAATCTATTATAGAGATGGTCAATATTCAAGTTTTATCACCATGAAAGTTTATGAAGGACTGCAGATTAGAATTACTGTGGCTTCATTCCCTGCATTACTACAGAATTAAATATTTTTCATAAATGTTTCCCTTTATTATAGATCTTAGGTCCGCCATATTTAACACTGCCGCATCTCCCTGGCCACAAAAAGCCTTCTACTGGGTTTCCCTATGACGTAGGTTCTCGTCCGTCTCACTCGCACTCTTCAGTGCTTAGGCCCCGATAGACAATAGACGCCTGTGAGTTTCCCCTACCTCGTGGTGAATCTGGACCCTTTGTGGCACACTGTCCTGGACGACAGGGTTCATTTCACAGTTCCTGAAGGCTGACTCTTTCAGCCATACATTTAAATGAGAGCGAAATGCTCGTTAACTCACAAAGTCTAATCAAAAGCATCCGCGCTCCCGGATGTATGTGCGCAGTGCGCCACTAGATGTCACGAGAGGCCGATCCACCAGTATAAGGTGAAGCGGGGAGTATTACGTTGCCAGTCATAGCAGACTGGGTCGCTCAGAAGAGTTCAGTGGTTTGGAACGTGGACCAGTCATTGGATATCATTTAAGTAATAACTCCACAAAGCTAAAACAAGACTAAGCAGAGGTCTACATCTACAGGTACATAGATACTTCGCAAGCCAAAGTACGGTGCGTGGCGGAGAGTAAAGTATACCACTACTTGTCATTTCGTTTTCTGTTCCATTCACAAATAGAGCAAGGGAAAATCGACTGTCTGTACGCTTCCGTATGTGTCCTAATTTCTCGTATGTTACCTACTTGGTCCTTATGCGTAATGTATGTTGGCGACAGTAGAATGGTTATGCAGTCAGCATTAAAAGCCGATTCTCTAAATTTTCTCAACAGTCTTTCTCGAAAAGAACATTTCCTTCCCTTCAGGGATTCCCATTCGAGCTCCCGAAGCAACTCTGTAATAGCTACGTTTTGTTCGAACATACCGGTAACAAATCTGGAGCCCGCCTCTGAATTTCTTCGATATCTTCCTTCAATCCGACCTGGTACGGATCCCAAACACTCGAGCAGCACTGAGGAACAGGTTTCACCGGCGTCCTATAGGCGGTCTCCTTTACAAGTGAGCCACTTTCTCCTAACATTCTTCCTATACACTGAAGTCGACCATTCGCCTTTCCTACCACAGTTCTCACGTGCTCCTTCCATTTCATATCACTTTGGAACGTTGCGCCCAGGTATCTAAACGAATCGACTGTGTAAAGCAGCATACTCATGATACTGTATCCGAAAATTACAGGTCTGACCATCTTACTCATCAGCATTAATTTCCATTTTTCCAAATGTAGGGCTAGCTGCCATTCACCACATCAGTTGGAAATTTTGTCGAAGTCGTCTTATATCTTCCTAGAGTTACTCAATTTAAACGCCTTATCGTGCACCACGGCATCACCATCAAACAACGGCAGACTGCTGCCGGCCCTGCCTGCCAAATCATTTATGCATATACAGAACAACATTTCCCTGGGGCCTTACTGATGAAATCCTCGTCCCTGATGAACATTCGCCGTCGAGGACAACATAGTAGGTTCTAATCTTTAAGAAGCCTTCGAGCCACTCACATATCTGTGAACTCATTCCATATGCTCGTACCGTCCCTAACAGCCTCAATGGGGCACCGTCTCAAATGCTTTCCATAAATCTAGGAATATGGAATCTGCCTGTTGCACTTCGTCAAAAATTGTCAGTATATCGTGTGAGAAAAGGGCTGGCTGAGTTTTGCACGAGCGATGATTCGTGCACATAAGCTTCTCAGGCTCAAGAAAGTTTATCATATTCGAATAGAGAATATGTTCAAGGATTCTGCAGCAAACCAAACTTAGCGATATTGGTCTGTAATTTTGTGGGTCCGTTTTCTTCAGCCGTCCTACGTACAGAAGTTATCTGCTCTCATGTATTGACAGACAGATACTGTCGAACATCGCGGAGAGTGGTTTTAAAAAATCGCGTGAAACCAGTGGAGGAATCACACGTGATTTAAAAACTGCTACTAGCTGTCTACCTACAGTGCGTAGGGACATGAAAAAAGTGGGATAAAATGGTCGAACAGCTGCTCGTAAGCCATTCATTTCTTAAGTGAGTGTTAAGTGACCCCTGAGGTGTATGGACACCGACGTCACAGGCCAATGAACGACTACAACTGGAGTGATGAATTACTCTACATCCCTTGCCAACCCGATGGAAGAATTTCGGTTTGGCGAAGGACAGAAGAAGGTAAATATTGCCATCATGTGTAGTCCCAACGGTGAAGAACAGGGGAGGTGGTGTAAAGCTATAGGGGTGGTTTTATGTTTAAAATGTGGTCCCCTTATTGTGATTAAGGAAACGCTAAATTGGGCTGCGTGTGGCAGAGGAGACGATGATTGTATCAGCATGGCAACTCGTCCTATCAGAAATCAGCAGCCGTGAGGCAATTGGCAATTGCTTGTGTACAGCAACATTCCTCACACGCACTGGCATTGGCCTGCCCAGGGTCCAGAGCTGAAGTCGATGGGGCATCTTTGGGATGAGACAGAACTTCCCTGGGCCTTCTGCGTCCATCACTACTAAATTACCTGGTACTACTCTTGAGAAAGAACGGGCTGCCATTCCCCTACAGACATTCAGGAATTTCATTTGAAGGTATCCCCAGCGGAATTGAACCTGCCACAAAGGCGAAGAGCGGACACACCCATTATTACTGTGTAATACTAATTGTCCAGACACTTTTGATCAAATAGTGTAAGTGGGGCCTGAATGGGGAATTACATATCTTATTCGTAGATGCCCGAAGGATAGGGCCCCTCCACGCCCAAAGGAAGGAGCCCCTCCACGCCCACACCAACGTGGCGACCAAACCAAAAGTTCTACTGTCACCTCCGTATAACATGTTAGTTTTTGAATCAGGTGGCACAGGATGCGGGCTGTGATGTTATCCATGCGTCTGGGTAAGATTACTCATTAACATGGTCCATCAGGAGATAGAAAGTGGACGAAAGCGATCGAAGGGTAGCGGCTGTAAGGGCAGAGGAAAGAAAAGTGCCAAGACAAGCGGCAAGGGAAAAAAAACCTCTGAGACAGTAGGACGGGTAGTAAGGGCAGTAGCGGCTTGCTATCTGCGACAGAGCATGCAAGGTGTGGTTGTGTTAGTGCGAGGTATCGTGCATCGTTACCTTTGTCGTTGCGGATGCTCGTTGTAGAGCCTGCTGCAGTTGCTGCGTCCCTGTAACAATTGAAGGTCGTTGTACATTAGTGGGCGATCGGTCACAGATCGGCTCACAGACGGTGTAGGGGGTGTGTGTGGCTGGTTTGCGTGCTGTGTACAGTACGGTTTCCCTGCGGTTGCCTGTTTTTCGGCGTGTCGAACATCTGGGGTTACCAGTAGTAGCTGTGTTGCAGGGGCGCGCCAGTTCTGTCGTGTTAGCGTGGATGTGTACTTCCTTGCCAATAGTGTCTTTGGTCTATTATGTTTCCTCTATGGTTGTGGTCGTAGTTACCCCGAGATAGACGGGTTGCGCGAGTGTCTCGTGTTAATGTACAGTCGTGTGGAGAGTTTTTGGAATACCTGCAAGATAGTATCTAGCCGGTATTCCCGGTGAAGGTCCGCGATGCGTGTGTAGCGCGGAACGTTGCTTACGATTCTGAGTACTTTGCTCTGTATGAGCTGCAGACGGCGCAGGCGAGTTGGCGCAGCGTGTCCCCAGACAGGGGCTGCGTACGTCATCAGGGGTCTAGTAAGTGTCATGTACATGGACCTAGACACCCTCCTATTCAGTATGCTACGCCTGTTAAGCATAGGGTAGAGTTGTTTGAGCCTCGCGTCTGCTTTGTTGGTCACGTGTTGAACGTGGTCCCCCCAGAGCAGTTTCCGGTCCAGTCAGACACCGAGGTATTTGACCTTCTCGCGGAAACGTATTGGGCGTGCATGTAGTGTTATTGGGTTGCAGTGCTGAAGTTTGCGCAGTAGTTTCGATCTTCTAGTGAACAGAACTGCTTCGCAGCACTTGTCGACGTTTACTCTAACACGCCATTTCACCAGCCAAGGCTCTGCCGCTCTGAGTGCAGTCTGTAGTCGTGAGTTAATATTAGACGGCTTCCAATCTTGGGTGAGGATGGCAGTGTCATCCGCGTAGATTGCTACCGTCGTGTTATGTGTCGCTGGGAGGTCGTTAATGTAGAGGTTAAACAGTAAGGGCCCTAGCATGCTTCCTTGGGGTACTCCAGCCTGAATACCATGTCGTGTCGATTGTTTGCCCTGCACGTCGGTGTTGAAACTCCTGTCCGTAAGATATGAGTGTATGAGACGTACGAACCCGTCGGGGAACCCTGCGTCACTGAGTTTGCGTATTAGGCCGTTGTGCCATAGACGATCGAAAGCCTTTTCGATGTCCAGGAACACCGCCCCAGTTGCTTTGTTTGTGTTGTATCCGTGTGTTATGTATTCAACGACGCGGAGGAGTTGTTGTGTTGTGGAGTGGTGATTCCTGAAACCGAATTGCTCCGGTCTCAGGGTGTCGTTTGTGATGCAGTGCCTGGTGAGTCGTTTTAGTATTACCTTCTCAACGATCTTGCTGAGCGCGCTCAGCAGACTGATGGGTCGGTAATTTTGTGGGATTGAGTGGTCTTTCCCCGGCTTCCTGAACATCAGGACCTTGGCCGTCTTCCAAAAGGCGGGGAAGTGTTGGTGCTTGAGTGATGTGTGTTAGGGAGTCTACAGCTTTGTTCGTGAACTCCTGGAGGACACGGTTTTGAATGCCATCGTGACCAGGGGCCATCCTAGCGGTGGTATGCATGATGGCCCATTTGACTGCAGCTGTACTAGCTTGTCGGATGATGTTGCGCGCTGGTTGGGCCAAAATGCGTGTGACCTCCTGGTCCGTAGCAAGTGTGAACGCTGGATCTGAGGGATCCAGGTTCGGTATGTATGACGCTGCGAGTGTGAGGGCCATCAGTTCCGCTTTTTCTTCCGCAGAATATGCTGGTCCGTCGGGTCCTTGTAGCGTGGGGGTGTACAGTTGCTCCCTGGTGAAGTGTCGGGCCAGCTGCCACACGCCAGGTCGCGTGGTGTCCAGCCCTTCGAGTTTCTGGTCCCACTGTTGTGTCTTAAATGTTTGTATCTTTTCCCCGATTATACCCTGGAGCCTGTTCATGTGCTGTTTGAAGCGCTGGCGCCTGGTACGCTGCCAGTATCTCCTGAGGCGGTTCCTCATTGAGATTAGGCCCAGGATCTCCTGGGGCAGGGCAGTACTGTGTTGTTGTGGTGTGCGGATCGGTATTGTCTCGGTTATTGCGTCTTGGACGGCGCTGGGAGGGTTTCAACTGCCTCACCAATTTGAGCTGTCTCGTTAATCGCGTGGGTAGGTGGGATGCGACTGTCAAGCGTTTCCTTGAACAGCGTCCATTTCGCGCGCCTGTAGTCTATTCGCAGATGCGAGGATATTTTGAATAACGAGGCTGCAAGTCCTTCAAGTACCACAATACCGTGAAAAATTCAGTAGCAATTGTTTTCCCTCTAAGACAAAAAGAAAGTAAAACCACGATGCAGCACAAAGGAACTATCCAAATGGCACGGAAGTCAGTTTATGTGATGTACTAGTACATTTACAAACAAATGAATACATTTTCAGACAAAACTGGATGATTTACTGAAGAGAAAGAGTTTCACAAACTCAGCAAGTAAATAACGCGTTGGTCCACCTCTGGCCCTTATGCAAACAGTTATTCAGCTTGGTATTGATTGATACAGTTGTTGGATTTCCTGCTGAGGAATATTGTGCAAAATTCTCTCCAGTTGGTGCCTTAGATCGTCAAGGTCTCGAGATGGTTGGATGATCAAATAAAACGTCTGGAGACTCCTGAGACAACGTTGGGATATCAACCTGACTGTCACTCGCTATACGGCCCGACGAACAGGAGTGATGGCCTAGGATGCAATTTCTTTTCATAGCAGGACGCCTGTGGTTGTTATCCATGGCATCTTTACTGCACAGAGGTACGTCGGCGACGCTCTACGCCCCGATTTGCTGCCCTCATACCAAGATATCATGGACTTACATTTCAGCAAGAAAATGTCCCCCTCCTGCCGCACAACGCGAGATTTTCCACTGCTTGCCTCTGTGCTTACCAACCTTACCTTGACCAGCAAGATCGCCGGATCTGTGTCCAATTGATAACGTCTGGACCATTATCTGCAGGGCCTTCCAACTATCCCGTGAGTTCGACGATATAACAGAATTTGGCACGACGTCCCTCAGGAGCACATCCAACTGCTCAGTCAATCAATATCAAGCAGAAAAAAGTGCTTGCATAAGGGCCAGATGCAGACCGACACATTTTGATGGACAGTACTAAGCAGGATTATCATGAAGTTCGAGCAGTGAACTTGGTTATAAATTTTGAATCAATATTTCTTAATCCACCTTTGTTTGTAAACTGTATGCGTATACTGACATTCATAGTGTCTTATCGCTGGGTAAGTTGCATAGCACACGGTACGGATATAGGTCAGGAAGCACATTTTACTTGTCTAGACTTTCCCTACGCCATTCTTCCGCAGTATACTTTCGTCTGGGAGTGACAATGTAGCAGGAGCCCGCCCGGCTAGCCGCGCGGTCTAACGCACTGTTTTCCCAGCGGGAAGGCGTGCCGGTCCCCTGTACGAATCCGCCCTCTGGATCAGTGTCGAGGTCCCCGGTGTGCCGGCCAGCCTGTCGATGGTTTTTAGGCGGTTTTCCATCTACGTCGGTTCCCCTTATTCCGTCTCAGTTACACTATGTCGGCGATTGCTGCACAAACACGGTCTCCACGTACCCCTACACCATAATTACTCTACCACGTAAACATTTGGGGTTACACTCGTCTGGTATGAGACATTACCAAAGTGGGGGGGGGGGGGGGGAGGGATTCCACTCGGGGACGAACGGAACAATAACCCTGGGTTCGCTGTGGGGCGGCACTGGGATGGGTGGACTGCTGTGGCCTGTTGTGGGGTTTTGAACCACACTGAGGGATACGGCGGGACGAAGCCTCTCCGTCGTTTCTAGGCCCCCGGTTCAACACCATACACAATACACAAGGTGTGCAGGAATGTTCCGTGAAGTTCAGAAAGGAGACAGATAGAACTGGAGCCACAGAGACTTCTGCGCGTCTCTCCTTCTGTGAAAATGGAATTTTGGGGTGTCTGATGTACTCACATCCTCAGACCTCTTGCTGAGACTGAATTAGCTTCCATACAATGAATAAAGAGAACGGAGTAATGTTGATAAACTCGTGGATTGCTGGGACGTGCATATTGGAGTTTGTGGTGCAGTATCTGCTCGCTGGAGCTGCTACTTGGAGAGTCAACATTTATTCCGAAAGTCAAGCATACCTGTCACGTACATATTACTTACTGTATAAATATAGTATTTATGATATGAGGAATATCCCTATTGTTAACTGTTGTTTTCTGACTGTTTGAGAACACAAAGTATGCGCAGGAACGCTTAACGATTAGAACTGCGAGTGGCAGCTTAATTTAAATGCGCATAAATGGAAAACAATACCCACAGAGCGGAGACACATTCAGATAACGTTAATTAGAGAGTTACTGATAGCTCCCTAGGCCCCGGCAAATCGATTTGGTGCATAGTGACTCGTTGCGTGCAAAGTAAAATGACGCTATATGAATGCACAAATATGGCAATGTGGAGAGCGAATGGAAAAGAATACAAAATTGAAACAAGCTAAGACTAATTACAAACCACGAAATCTCACTGAAACGTTCCATAGTAGTATTACATGTTCTTCTATGCTGGTTTTAATCTGACTATACCAAGAGAGGTTCTACAAACTAGAACAAATGAATCCGCCTTGGAAAAGTCGTGGGCTGCTTCTGCTTCTTCATTTACACATATCCTGGACAAGTCACTGTACAGTGCACGGTCTCACATACATCGTACCAGAATCAACGATTCCGTGTCCATTCCATTCGCTCACTTTGTGAGATAGAAACCACTGTCTATATCCTTCTGGGCGCCATCTACTCCTTCTTATCTTACTCTGATGATCCGTAAGCGAAATATTCTACGGGGGTGGAGAAAAATATGGAAGCACAAAACACTCAACACATTAGTATGTCTAATACGATGTAAAGAACGCTTTGGCATTCACACTGCAGTCGTCTTGGAATGGATAAATACCGTGTGGCTTACAAGGAAATGTTAAACCATTCTTCCTGCAAAATAGTGGCAAGTAAATGTGACGATGATAGACTTGGGTACTGGTCACGCAACCAACTCTCCAAAAGAGGCCACAAAAACTGAATAATATTGATATCTGATGACCGTGGTAGCCAAAGGACGTGCGACAATTCATCCTTGTGCCTGAAAAACCAGTCCTGGACGATTAGGGGGCCCTGCCTTCTTGGAACACAGCAGCGTCTCTGGGGAATATTGTACACGGTGTTTCAAGAAGAATATACGTATAACAAAGTATAATTCTAGAGATTTCTACAAAACTTTTAGAAAACAGCTAACCAAATACCAATCCCCAAATTTATGTTTTAAAGATGAAGAGAACAAGCTAGGTTTGACAAACAAGACTAATTGTGAAATATTAGCAAAATATTTCGAGAATCTACTAAATTGTGAACCACCCAAAGATAAAATGAGTTTTGAAAACCACCGAAATACTAATACCGAGTCAAAACCTCCAGACGCTGAAGAAATAAAACACATAATACACAGTCTAAAAAACAATAAAGCCCCAGGTGAAGACTCCATAGTACCAGAAATCCTAAAAATAATGGATACCAACCTCCCACAAGTTTTGGAACATATGTTTAAGAAGATCTGGGACGAAGAAAGAATTCCTGAAGACTGGCAGTGTGCCCTGATACACCCACTACACAAAAAGGGGGATAAGATGAATGTTAATAATTATAGAGGGATCTCGCTACTACCAGTAGGATACAAAATTTTGTCAAGGAAATTACTTCAAATCGTGGAACCAGTTCTGGATAAAAAAAATAGGTGAATATCAAGCAGGTTTTAGACAAGGTAGATCCTGTGTTGAACAAATATTTAACCTGAAAACACTAATTCGTTACAGAATCTCAAGAGGCCAGAGATTTGCAATAGTATTTGTAGATTTCAAAAAAGCATACGACTCGGTAGATAGAGAAACATTACTGAAAGTATTGGAAGAATTTGGGGTCGATACGAAAACAATTCAAATTATCAAACAGACGCTAACAAACAGTAAGGCCAAAGTTAAATTTATGGGTGAAATTTCAAGGAAGTTCGAAATTAAAACAGGTGTTAGACAAGGTGATGGTTTATCCCCAATCCTCTTCAACTGCGTACTGGAAAAGATATTGAGAATATGGAAAGAAGAACTCAAAGGCACCAAGAATGACATCAGAATTGGAACAAAAAAAGAAAAAATAGAAGTGGACTGTTTAGCTTTTGCAGACGATCTGGCAATAATTACAGAAAACGAAGAAATAGCTCAGAACTACCTGGAGAAACTACAAGAAGTTTCGGCCAGAGCTGGACTGCAGATTTCATTTGAAAAAACCGTGTATATGTCTAATCATAGAAATAACAAGAAAAATCTTATTACTAAATACGGCAATATTAAGAGAGTAGAAAAATTTAAGTATTTAGGTGAAATAATTCAAGTGAATGGTTTAGACAAGAGTGCAAACCAGGCGAGAGCAAGGAAAATGGAATTTGCTTTTCAAAAAACCAAAGACATATATAACAAAAAAAACATTTCGATTCAAGCTAAATTAAGACATTATAAAACTGTCATTAGACCAGAATGCCTGTATGCATCGGAGTGCCTAACTCTTAACAAAAAGGGGGAAATAGAAAACATGGAAAAGAAAGAAAGGAAAATTTTGAGAAAAATATTAGGACCGAGAAAGATTGGAGAAGAGTACAAGCTAAAGAGTAATAAGGAAATATACAAAACTATTGAGAAAGTGAGTGAGGCAATGCGTAAACGCAGACTAACGTTTTATGGTCACCTGTCGAGGATGGATGGAAACAGACTAACAAGAAAAGTGTTTGAACATAGTAACAGGAACGAAAAAACCAACAATAAATGGATACAGATGGTGAAAAAGGATTTGGCCTATTTTAATGTCACCCGTGAGTCAATCAGGGACAGGGAAAAGTTTAGACAAATAGTGAACGAAATTAAGTGTTTTCCAGAAGAAACGAAACTAAAGAATAATAACAGGAAATGGTCGGAAGAGCGGAGGAGGAACCACTCGAAAATGATGAGGAAATATTGGGAAGAGAGAAAAAAAGATCAAAAAGCCGGGCAAGTGAATTGTTGAACGTGGTCCAAAGATGGCCGAAATCGAAAGAAGAAGAAGAAGAAAGTATTATTTTGTCCAAACAGTCGATCACTGCACCTCGGCTCGGATATTGGAGAAACGGATACATGGTGCAGTTTATATTAACAGCCACTAGATGTCAGTTATCTTCTGTTTTGCTAGGTAACCGTCATATGTTTGAAATGGATACTCCGCAGCAGAAATCATTTTGTGTTCTCGAGTTTCCGAAGTGCACTTCCCTGATTACAGTGCAAAGACGTTTCAGGCTGAGATACCAAATTGATCCTCAGAATGGGTGGAACGTTCGCAGATGGTATCGACGTTTCTAGATACAGGATGGAGGGTATGTAAAGGAAAGAGTCCTGGCCGCTTTTGTGTTCCTGAAGAAAATGTTGCACGAATTCAAACTTCTTTCCAACGTAGTCCTTCAAAATCAACTCGTCGTGCCAGTCTGGAGTTACATCTGCCTACAACAACAATTTGGCGTGTTTTGAGACGTCGGTTGGTTATGAAGCCGTACAAGTTACAGATGTTACAAGCTCTGCATCCTGATGATGAACGCAAACGTGTCGCATTTTGTAACGAGATTCCTGATGCTGTTGACAATGATAACACTTTTGCACAACGCATCGTGTTCAGTGATGAAGCAACTTTCCATGTTAGTGGTCAGGTAAACAAACACACTAGTGGAATTTTGGGTCTACAGAACCAACATGCAGCCATTGTATATGTGCGAGATTCGCCCAAAGTCAATGTTGTGACAAAATGAAACACCTACACCCGTCCTTATGATTTTATCTTATTTTGTTGCAACCTCTTTCAACTGCCAGTTGATGGTTGGTGTTGTTGCGGTACGGGTTGATACGATCCCTATACATATCACATCTCAGTTTCCAGCATTACTGGATACGCAGATAATGTGTCAGCACTACAACCATCAACTAATGGAGTGCTTACACGTTATCTGCGTATCCAGCAATGCTGGAAACTGAGATGTGATATGTATAGGGATCGTATCAACCCGTACCGCAACAACACCAACCATCAACTGGCAGTTGAAAGAGGTTGCAACAAAATAAGATAAAATCATAAGGACGGGTGTAGGTGTTTCATTTTATTACAATAGCAAATGACCGTCGTCCCAGAGACTTCCTGCCAAAAGGGTGGACATACAAAAACATACAAAAACCCAAAGTCAATGTGTTTTGCGCGATATCCCGATCATCTGTTTACGGTGCATTCTTCTTTCATGAAAACGCGGTTACCGGTGAGCAGTATCTCGCTATGTTACAAAATTGTTTGTTTCCGAGGCTGCACGAAGACAACTTTATTTTTCAACAAGACGGGACACCCCCTCACTGTAGTCGCCAGGTGCGTGAATATCTGAATGAAACTCTACCAAACCGTTGGATTGGTCGTTAAGCAGCCGGGGACTTAGCACGTCTCAGCTGGGCTTCACGGTCACCGAATTAGACACCCTCTGACTTCTTCAAAAATGGCTCTGAGCACTATGAGATTTAACTTCTGAGATCATCAGTCCCCTAGGACTTAGAACTACTTAAACCTAACTAACCTAAGGACATCACACACATCCATGCCCGAGGCAGGATTCGAACCTGTGACCGTAGTGGTCGCGCGGTTCCAGACTGTAGCGCCTAGAACCGCTCGGTCACCTCGGCCGGCTCTGACTTCTTCCTGTGGGGTTTCGTTAATGGCAACGCTTATGTACCACCGATCCCACAGAACCTGGAAGAGTTGAAGAACCGGATCCGTACTGCCACAGCATCAGTGACGAAGGACATACTTGCCCGAGTATGGGAAGAATCAGAGTATCGATGTGATATTGTTCGTGTCGCCGGTGGAGGACATGTTGAAGATTTGTAATCTGAAATTGAGAGGTTCGTAGATATGTGTGTAAAGTTTCACATTCGTATGTCTTAAAGTTTAATAAATACATGCATTCGAAGTACATATATTCTTTTTGAAACACCCTGTACTACGGGATGGACCTGATAAGCCAAAATGGTCACATAATCCTTGGCAGGAATGAGATTTTGCAGTACCTCTACATGGCTGCCCAAATCATCACCGAAACCCCGCAATAGCTGTGTAAGCTCACCATAGTGCAGAATGTATTATTTCTGAGACCTCTTCCATTCTTGAGGCGTATACTTGGCCAGAGGTTGGAAACAGTGTGCATCAAGACTCATTCGACCAAATGACTTCCTTCCATTGTTCCATGAGCCACATTTCATGGGTTCGGCACCACGGTTTCATGTTGCCGGCACTTGTATTGGTGATGTGTGGCTTTGGAATACCAGCTCTCCCTGTTTCGGTGCTGACTGCGTTCGCCAGTGAGACGTTCAGTTCTGCAGTAACTTTCAAAGCTGTCGTTCTCTTATTTTCGTCGCAGTTCTCTTCAAGGACTGTCCTCCACAATGATTCAACACACACTCCTGTCCGTGTTGACACTTAGTTTATGATGTTTTTTCTGGTTTTCATGTAAGCAGTATGAATCTTCGAAACGATACCAATTGAAACATCATACCTTTCGACACCATCGGTCATGGATGCATCTATGGTACGAGCACCAGCAATCTGTCCACGTTTCAATTCTCTAAGCTCTTACATAATGCACTCACAAGTAGACACGACATTGTACTGACCTCGACTGACATTTATAACGTACTGAGGACAGAGGATAGGTGCCATTAATGGTTAGACCCAGCACCGCAACCTGTAGGCTTCGCTAGCATCTTCTTTTACACTCTAAGACATAAAACGTGATCCACCACGAAGGAATTATCCGAATGGGTCGAAATTACGTAGATGCGACGTACATGTACAGACACACAAACCATAGCAATTTCATAAAAACTAACTTATTCAAGAGAAAGAGCTTCACAAATTGAGCAAGTCAATAACGTGTTTATCCATCTCTGGTCCTTACGCAAGCACTTATTTCCATTCATTAATATACGAGGGTAAGTCAATTATTATCCGCAGTTTACCTATATTTTTCTTTATTTGGGTAGTACTGTCGTTTTGCGTTGATGACGAATGCTTTGTTTATTTGTTGTTGTATCTTTGCAATTTTCAAGCTGTTAGTTTAGTTTCGTTATCGCTGCCGTGCTGTTTGTTAATCATAGCTGCTCCGCGGTCTATTTGCACCAAAGAAGAGCAAAGTTCAGTGATCCGTTTTTTGTGGTCGGAAGGCGTATCAGGGGCCGAAATTCATCGACGACTTTCGGTACAGTACGGGATCAGTGTTTTGCCACAATGTAGTGTCTACGAATGGGCTGAAAAATTTCGAAATGGTCTGCAGAAGTGATACCCACGATGAAGGAGCCAGACGACCGTTTAGTGCCACAAATGAAGAAACCATTGAGCGTTCACGTGAAATGATTTTCTTGGACAGACGATTAACTATTGACGAAGTGGCACATTGTCTGCAAATTAGTCACGGTTCTACCTAAGAAATCATCCACAACAGACTTGGGTTTCATGAAGTTTGTGCAAGATGGGTCCCAAAACAAGTCACACAGTTGCATAAACAAACGCGCTTGGACATCTGCAAAAAAAACATTTCGATCGCTATGGTAACGAAGGAGAGAACGTCTTAGACAGGATCATTGCTGGTGATGAAACATGGATCCATCATTACGAGCCGGAGAGTAAACGGCAGAGTATGGAATGGAATGATCCAAATTCGCCGTGCAAGAAAAAGTTCAAGACTCAACCGTCGTAAGGAAAACTGATGCTTACGGTTTTTTAGCACGCACAGAGTCCAGTAAGGGAACATTGTGGGGAAAGGGGCACAACAATAAACAGTGTACGGTACAGTGAGATGCTTACTGCGAGGATAAAGCCTATAATTCGTAGCAAACGCCGAGGATTGCTGTGTTGTTCGGCGACAACGCCCGTCCTCATACTGCTGCCCACACTGCTGAATCGCTCCAGAAGCTCAAATTTTTAAGTACTGCATCATCCTCCATATAGTCCCGATCCTGGCCCTTCTGACTATCAGTTGTCTGGTCCACTCAAACAGGCATTAAGGGGCCGTCGATTTGCCTCGGACGAAGCAGTGAAAGAAGCGGTGCATTCCTGGCTCGCAGCTCAACCGAGAACCTTCTTTTATGAGGGCATCAGGAAGCTTGTACAACGATGGACCAAATGCGTGAAACGCAAGGAGACACTGTAGAAAAATGATGTTCTTGTAAGTTTCCTACTTGACTACAGTAAAATTTTATAACTACTTTGCGGATAATAATTGACTTACCCTCGTATTTGCTGGATATTCACGCGGAGGTATATTGTGCCGAATTGCGTCCAATTGGCGGCTTAGATCGTCAAAATCCGGAGCGAACTGGAGATCCCCGCCGACATTCTCAACTGGGGAGACATCCGACTACCTTAATGGGCAGTTTGGGGCGTGGTAGTCTGAAGGCAAACAGTGAAAACTATCGCCGGGTGCTACATGCCATTATCCTGCTGAAATGTAAGCCAGGATGACCTGCGTTAAAAGAGCAACGAAACAGGGCACAGGCTATCGTCAACGTACCATTGTTCTGTGAGATTGCCGCGGATGGCAACGAAAGGGTTCCTCTTATGGAAACAAATGGCACCCCAGATCATCACTCCCGGTTGTAGTCTCGTATGGCGGGCGACACTCAGGCTGGTATCCAAGGGCGACGACAGATTCGCCTCCGCCGTTCATGAGGGCTCAGTGTGGTAAAGAACTCATAACTGAAGACAACTCCACTCGTCAACGGGACCCCAGGCCTCATACAATTGCAAACGGGCTTACTGGTGTCCAGAGTTCAGTGGTAATCGCCGCATACGGCGCCGTGAGCTCATCGCGCTTTGTCTGAGCTGCCTGTCGGTGGTTCTTGTGGTCACTGAAGCACCAGTTGTGCGTCAGCTCGATGATAATGAAAGCTCCGGGGCTCCGACTGCTCTCTGACGACAACGGAGTCCCCACGTTCTGTCGCCGCCCTAGGTTGACTGCTTCTTTCTTGACGCTGTGTTCGTCGAATACTGACACCGCACCTGCTCAAATCTCGAGCGTTTCGCGAATTACTCAAAGGGCTTCTCTCAAATGCTGACAGTTGCGTATATTGTTCACACACCTGTCTTCCAGACATAGTTACTGTCCAAGTGGATGCACGAAGTCGCAATCACATCATATCCTGGTATCGACATGTACTCTGTTTAGTATCCTTGTCAAGGAGTTCTTGCATTCGTTAGATATCTGTTGTCATGCCCTCTTGATACGAACTCGAAACGTTGCAGATCTGCCAGGAGGGTTAGCGAAAGCATTTTCAGTATCCCATCACGAACAGTTTCGCACACCTTTTCCACGGACTGCACTTCGCATAACACTCAAGAAGAAACGTGGACTGTTTTATAACGAACACAAGTTGTTACTAAGCACGTCAGCTCATCTCACTCAATCACAGGTAATGACACAGAGCATGGGGGAGAATCACATGTGCAGACATCTCACAGCAAGTGATTGGTGCATCAAAATCATGCTTCCCAGCATTTTCCGTAAAGAACAATTCTCCTGTTTATCGTTTGTTAAGAAGGTCGGTTCTGTGTCAATCTTATAGATATTTTCTGTTTTACTTTGCCCATCCTACATCTCCCCCTCCCCTCTCTCTGACCATCTCCTGCTATCCCACTCTCTCTGACCGTCTATCCTCCCTCCTTTCCATGACCGTCCCCCTCCTCCAACTCCCCCTCTTACCATCTCATTCTCCCCTCCCATCGCCTCCTCCCTCTTCTGTCCCTACACGCCACCTTCTCCCCACCTCTCTCTCTCCATCCCTTCCTGCCCCCCCCCCCTCTCTCCCTATCCATCCCCTCCTGCCCACTCTCTTGTCCATCATCTCCTCTATCCATCTCAACCTTCGTCCAGCCCTGCCCAAGCCTATCTGTATCCCTTCGAAATAATATGATAAACTAAGCCGATGGTTACCAAAAGACGACCGTCATGCAAGGTATAATGTTACATACCTCTTAATATCAAGATATTCGTAGATGTACTGAAAGTAAATATCCTATGCTGAATTAACTATTCTGGTGTCGACGAAGTTTATACGATTTAATAAGGGCAGAAACATTATACACTGAAGAGCCGAAGAAACTGGTACACCTCCCTAATATCGTATGGGGTCCCGGCGAGCAGGCACAAATTCCTCAACACGACGTCATATGGATTCGACTAATGTCTGACGTAGTGATGGAGGTAACTGAGATCCAGAATCCTGCATGAATCCGTAAGAATACGAGGCGGTGGGGATCACTTCTGAACAGCATATGGCTAGGCATCCCAGATACGCTCAATAATGTTCATGTCTGGGGAATTTGGTTGCCAGTGGAAGTGATTAAACTCAGAAGAGTTCCTGGAGCCACTCTGTAGCAATTCTGGATGTGTGCGGTATCGCATTGTACTGCTGGAATTGCCCAAGTCCGTCGGAATGCACAATGGACATGAATGGATGCAGGTGATCAGACAGAATGCTTACGTACTTGTCACGTATCGTAGTCGTATCAAGACGTATCAGGGGTTCCATATCAACAAGCCCCACACCATTACAGAGCCTCCACGAGCTTGAACAGTCCCCTGGTGATATGGAGGCTCCATGGATTCATCAGATTGTCTTCATAGCCATACACGTCCATTAACTCAATACAATTTGAAACGGGACTCATGCGACCAGGCAACATCTTTCCAGTCATCAACAGTCCAATGTCGGCGTTGGCAGCCCAGACGAGGCGTAAAGTTTTCTGTCGTGCAATCATCAAATGTACACGAGTGATCTTTCGGCTCTGAAACACATATCGATGATGTATCGCTGAATTGTTCCTATTCTGGCACTCGTTTATTCCTGAGCATTGCCATTTGCAGCAACTTGCGGAAGGGTTGCACCCCTGTCTCGTTGAACGACTCTTCAGTCGTCGTTGGTCCCGTTCTGGTAGGATCTTTTACCGGCCGCAGCGATGTCGGAGATTTGACGTCTTACCGGATTCCTGATATTCACAGCACACTCGTGAAATGATCGCACTAGACAATCCCCACTTCATCGCTGCCTCGGAGATGCTGTGTCCCATCGATCCTGTGCCGACTATAACACCACGTTGAAACTAACTTAAATCTTGATAACCTTCCGACCTAGCAGCAGTAACCGATCCAACAACTGTGTCAGACACTTGTTGAGTTATATAAGCGTCGCCGACCGCAGCGCCGTATTCTGCCTGTTTACAAATCTCTGTATTTGAATACGCATGCCTATACCAGTTTCTTTGGCGTTCCAGTGTACTGCAAGATAAATGTTAGTTATTTTGCTATGGCTGTCGCGTTGTCTAAGGTGTCCGTTCCTGTTTATATTTTACAGTTAATAGTGCCAAGGTCTTTTTTTGTTTCATAGAAGTCTCTGGAATATTGTTGCTTTTTGACATCACCAGTATTTATTCATAAATTCTTGACACTTTCTACAACAGCACTTGTTAAGTGCTGAGATTTAAGGTGCACAATGATGTCAAACAGAAAATATTCGGCTTTTCTCTCACGTAAGGTTTGCTAAAATTTTAGAAAGACAGGTATAATAATGAACAGAGCGTTTGACTCACAGCGCAGTGCGCTTATAGACGTCAATAAAGTGGTACTTCATCAGGTTTATTTTAGAACAGACGCCATAGTCATGTTCTAAAACTGAACGGTTACAAAACCAGCGTAACGAGTGCACAGTAGTTCAAGCAAATAATTCCTGCTTCCTGGTATTTCCATACCCCAAGTTTTGAACAATGATCGGTACTTCTCACGCGTAGCAAACACAGACATTTGTTAGCGTCTCACTTCCACAATGAAATGACATCGTTTGGTTCCAGTGCGATGGACGTAGAGGAGTTATAAGCAGAGTTTAAACGAATAGTAAATCATATTCTGGAGAAGTATGGGCTGAGTAAGTGGATGAAGGACGGAAAAGACCCACCGAGGCTTATCAGAAAATTGGGAAAATGCTGAGGAAGCAAAGGCCGCTGCACTCTTGGTTGAAAACCGAGCAAACGACTACAGGTAAAAGTTGATAGAAATTCGTGATTATGTATAAATATCAATGCTCGATGCTTACAACGACGACGACCGTCATACCTTAGCAATAGATATTGCCGAAAACCCGAGAAAATACTGTCCTACGTAAAATCGCTAAGTGGTTCAAAGGCTTCTATCCCAGCCATACGTTGACCAGTCTGGTGTGGCAGTAGAAGACAGCCAAAGAAAAGCCGAAGTTCTAAATTTCACATTTAAGCAATCGTACGAACACCGTTCTTTGACCATCCGACAGACTCCAGTATGGAGTAGAGAAACAACAGAAAGAGTTAAAAGCATATAAGTCGCCAAGTCCATATGGAATCCCAGTTCAATTTTGCAATGAGTACTCTACACCATTGAGTCCTTATTTAGCTTGCATTTTTCGCTAATCTCATGGCCGTCGCAAAGTCCCGAGCGATTGGAAGAAAGTGCAGGTGGCTTCTGTATATATGAAAGATAAAAATCGGACCTCCAAACTTACAACATTGGTTTTGCTTCAGAATCCTTGAACATATTCTCAGTTCGAATACAATAAACTTCCTCTCACTCGAGTCAAACTCAGGTTGCCCTTTTTTCACATTCGATGATGCGAACTGTGACGGTACGTCGCATAAATATTGACATTTTTATCGGTTGTAAACCTTAGTTAAGTATTTTATGAATATAATTAGTATCAGCGATAGAGTTAATGTTCTTGAAACAACTGGCATGTAGCGATTATTTAAGAGCAACATCTTTATTTAATGTCTATGAAAATAAAAAAGGATCGAAGGAGACGCGATTGTACGGCCGAGGAGGAAGGACGTATTTTATGGGACACACACTGTTTTGTTTCGTGGTACGGAAGGCAGCCATTGAGCGCCTACACATATTTTATGTAAATTATTCGTAGTTCTGCTTCAATAAACTTGTTATTATTATCACAAAATGAATTTCTTTGTAATAGTTGTCACCTTAAATGCTCGCAGTGGCTAACTATTTTTAATAAGCATTATTTCAGTAATTTGCGCTGCGAGAAGCTCATCTTCCGATGCAGTCTCTGGCCGGCCATTACGCGCCGAAGTGTTAATTTATTTTCCAGTGTTAACAGTAACTGTAAACGCGAGAGATTTCGTTATAAGAACCTTTTTAAATTGCAACAGATAATTAATTTACGTTAAAGTTAATGTTTTTAAACTATACAGATTCCATGAGTTCAGTAAGTTTTGTCTTGGCCGCTCCACGGCAACGATCGAAATTCTCTCAAGCCTTGCTTTGCAGTCAGTAAAGAGAAATTAACAAAATTACATTCAAGTCAGGTAACGGCAACTATATTTCAGTCACCACGTTCAAAATCTAAAGTTCGTACATGAACAACTGAGGCCCTTCAAGAACCCGTTTCATACTTACTTATGCACGTAAGTAAAAGTGATAAGAAAAGACAATATCCCTGAGAGAAAGAACCATGCCGATAAATTATAAATAAAAATATATATATGTAATTTTTTTTGTATATGACGTAACAAATGCCACCGACGTCACAAATGGCGCCCAACAACGTGAGGGCCCGAAATTTTATGTACCAATATTAAGTACACAGAAATTGAATGAGATATGGTCGTCCGTCCAGAAAACTGTATGCAAAAGAAAACTTTTTATGTATGTAATTATATGTATGTGAAATTAATGCCATATATGTAATCTATTTCCATGTACCACAGAATACAAACTTGTACAAGATCCAACCAGTGAAGATAATATGGACATGAAGCTGACTAGATGCGTACCATTGTCTCGACTGAGATAAAGACAACACCAAGCAACAATAACTAATAAAGGTACGGGTGTACATGCATGCGCTTCTGGGCTGGAAACTAAAGAAAGAAAGGATCCGGGGGCCATGCACTGTGTTTATCTTATTGAGTTGAAATTTGTCAGAAGTGTTTATTCAATTTGTTTTAACGTCAGCGGATAGTGAAACAGATTCATTTGCTACTACTGAACAAAAAGCAGTGTTAGAATTCTGAGACAGTGATTAGTGTTCTGGATTTGACGTCACACAATTAGCTGTGTGAATCAAGTAAATGCTAGTGCAGTTGATTGTCAAAGTAATGTTTTAGCAGAAGTAAAATTTTTCACAGTACAACGTAAATATTACGAGTGCGAAAGTGTAACAGTTAGTTTCAGTAGTAATAGTAGTAGGCAGCTTCTTTGCTTTACTTGATTTCAGTGTTTTGTATGTGCTTTGTGAAGTTAGTATATTTTGTGTGTGTGCCATTTTTGGGGGAAAATAGATTTTGTGTGTACTCGTGCCTTACGAGTCAGAATTAATACTAGTCGAAATGGTGAAGACACGCAAGGACAAACGGTTACAGGGCGAAGATCTGTCAGGCTATGACACAGACGAAAATACACAAGAGTTTCCAGTGAGGAACCCACCCACAATAACGGGTTCTTAGCTTCCAAAACCGGACGCTGAGCAACCTGAAACTGACACAGCATTAGGCACTGATCAGGATCAAGCTCAGTTGAGGAAAGAAATCCAATCGATTACTGGCAAAGGGAAGGAGGATGCTATTGCACCGACAACAAGTGTTGTACAAGTGCCTGCGCCAACAGCTGATTTCTTGACTGTACGTATAGCACAATTGGATCTGAGGGAGAAGCAACGTGAGGAAAGGGAAGGACAGGAAAGCCTTGAGCGCCAACGCAGGGGACGTTCCTGGCAAAAATGAATGAAATGTTTGAACAACGTGACAGGGCGCTAGTGTCATATTTGTCACAGGAGATCGATGTAGTAAAACGGCAGGTGGCTGAGTTGGTAGACCAGAACAAAGACATACCACGAAGGGTCACGCAACCCCATAGATCAGTTAGGTAAAGCTCACAGCTTGTTGAAAACACAAGTGGACGTTATTGTTAACAGTGTTGAAGTTTCCAACTCGCTCAATCAGCGAGTCGACGACTCCGTATCACAGGCGGTTACTCGAATAGGGTGGGCCGAAGGGTCATTCAACTCGCCATTACACTCTATCCTGTGCAAGCTTCTTCATCTCCCAGTACCTACTGCAACCTACATCCTTCTGAACCTGCTTAGTGTATTCATCTCTTCGTCTCCCCCTACGACTTTTACCCTCCACGCTGCCCTCCAATACTAAATTGGTGATCCCTTGATGCCTCAGAACATGTCCTACCAATCGATTCCTTCTTCTGGTCAAGTTGTGCCACAAACTCCTCTTCTCCCCAATCCTACTCAGTACCTCCTCATTAGTTATGTGATCTACCCATCTAATCTTCAGCATTCTTCTGTAGCACCACATTTCGAAAGCTTCTATTCTCTTCTGGTCCAAACTATTTACCGTCCATGTTTCACTACCATACATGGCTACACTCCATACAAATACTTTCAGAAATGACTTCCTGACACTTAAATCTATACTCGATGTTAACAAATTTCTCTTCTTCAGAAACGCTTTCCTTGCCATTGCCAGTCTACATTTTATATCCTCTCTACTTCGACCATCATCAGTTATTTTGCTCCCCAAATAGCAAAACGCCTTTACTACTTTAAGTGTCTCATTTCCTAATCTAATACCCTCAACATCACCCGACTTAATTCGACTACATTCCATTATCCTCGTTTTGCTTTTGTTGATGTTCATCTTATATCCTCCCTTCAAGCCACCATCCATTCCGTTCAACTGCTCTTCCAAATCCTTTGCTGTCTCTGACAGAATTACAATGTCATCGCCGAACCTCAAAGTTTTTATTTCTTCTCCATGGATTTTAATACCTACTCCCAATTTTTCTTTTGTTTCCTTTACTGCTTGCTCAATATACAGATTGAATAACATCGGGGAGAGGCTACAACCCTGTCTCACTCCCTTCCCAACCACTGCTACCCTTTCATGTCCCTCGACTCGTATAACTGCCATCTGGTTTCTGTACAAATTGTAAGTAGCCTTTCGCTCCCTATATTTTACCCCTGCCACCTTTAGAATTTGAAAGAGAGTATTCCAGTCAACATTGTCAAAAGCTTTCTCTAAGTCTACAAATGCTAGAAACGTAGGTTTCCCTTTCCTTAATCTTTCTTCTAAGATAAGTCGTAAGGTCAGTATTGCCTCACGTGTTCCAGTATTTCTACGGAATCCAAACTGATCTTCCCCGAGGTCGGCTTCTACTAGTTTTTCCATTCGTCTGTAAGGAATTCGTGTTCGTATTTTGCAGCTGTGGCTTATTAAACTGATTGTTCGGTAATTCTCACATCTGTCAACACCTGCTTTCTTTGGGATTCGAATTATTATATTCTTCTTGAAGTCTGAGGGTATTTCGCCTGTCTCATACACCTTGCTCACCAGATGGTGGAGTTTTGTCAGGACTGGCTCTCCCAAGGCCGTCAGTAGTTCCAATGGAATGTTGTCTACTCCGGGGGCCTTGTTTCGACTCAGGTCTTTCAGTGCTCTGTCAAACTCTTCACGCAGTATCGTATCTCCCATTTCATCTTCATCTACATCCTCTTCCATTTCCATAATATCGTCCTCAAGTACATCGCCCTTGTATAGGCCCTCTATATACTCCTTCCACCTCTCTGCTTTCCCTTCTTTGCTTAGAACTGGGTTTCCATCTGAGCTCTTGATGTTCATACAAGTGGTTCTCTTATCTCCAAACGTCTCTTTAATTTTCCTGTAGGCAGTATCTATCTTACCCCTAGTGAGATAAGCTGCTACATCCTTACATTTGTCCTCTAGCCATCCCTGCTTAGCCATTTTGCACCTCCTGTCGATCTCATTTTTGTGACGTTTGTATTCCTTTTTGCCTGCTTCATTTACTGCATTTTTTATATTTTCTTCTTTCATCAATTAAATTCAATATTTCTTCTGTTACTCAAGGATTTCTACTAGCCCTCGCCTTTTTACCTACTTGATCCTCTGCCGCCTTCACTACTTCATCCCTCAAAGCTACCCATTCTTCTTCTACTGTATTTCTTTCCCCCATTCCTGTCAATTTTTCCCTTATGCTCTCTCTGAAACTCTCTACAACCTCTGGTTCTTTCAGTTTATCCAGGTCCCATCTCCTTAAATTCCCACCTTTTAGCAGTTTCTTCAGTTTTAATCTACAGTTCATAACCAATAGATTGTGGTCAGAGTCCACATCTGCCCCTGGAAATGTCTTACAATTTAAAACCTGGTTCCTAAATCTCTGTCTTACCATTATATAATCTATCTGATACCTTTTAGCATCTCCAGGGTTCTTCCATGTATACAACCTTCTTTCATGATTCTTAAACCAAGTGTTAGCTATGATTAAGTTGTGCTCTGTGCAAAATTCAACCAGGCGGCTTCCTCTTTCATTTCTTAGGCCCAATCCATATTCACCTACTACGTTTCCTTCTCTCCCTTTTCCTACACTCGAATTCCAGTCACCCATGACTATTAAATTTTCGTCTCCCTTCACTATCTGAATAATTTCTTTTATTTCATCATACATTTCTTCAATTTCTTCGTCATCTGCAGAGCTAGTTGGCATATAAACTTGTACTACTGTAGTAGGTGTGGGCTTCGTATCTATCTTGGCCACAATAATGCGTTCACTAAGCTGTTTGTAGTAGCTTACCCGCGTTCCTATTTTCCTATTCATTATTAAACCTACTCCTGCATTACCCCTATTTGATTTTGTGTTTATAACCCTGTAGTCACCTGACCAGAAGTCTTGTTCCTCCTGCCACCGAACTTCACTAATTCCCACTATATCTAAGTTTAACCTATCCATTTCCCTTTTCAAATTTTCTAACCTACCTGCCCGATTAAGGGACCTGACATTCCACGCTCCGATCCGTAGACCGCCAGTTTTCTTTCTCCTGATAACGACATCCTCTTGAGTAGTCCCCGCCCGGAGATCCGAATGGGGGACTATTTTACCTCCGGAATATTTTACCCAAGAGGACGCCATCATCATTTAATCATACAGTAAAGCTGCATGCCCTCGGGAAAAATTACGGCCGTAGTTTCCCCTTGCTTTCATCCGTTCGCAGTACCAGCACAGCAAGGCCATAGGGTAATATTTATGAAAAGCTTCCGGAATGTACTCCCGGCATCATGGACTGATGTTTGTGATCTCTTTCATCACAGGCGACGCGGCACTGTGGGCGATGGAAGCCGCGGAGCAGTGTCCGTTGTTGTCTGAATTGAGTGGCAGTAGGAAGATACAAGGTGACTTAGACAAAATTTCCAGTTGGCGTGTAGAACGGCAACTGGCCCTAAACGTACAGAGAGACGCGCATAAAACCGGTCCCTGCGGTGAAAGGAATATGAATGAAGAAAATCAACGTACATCATCGATTTCTTACATTTTTGTTGCACAATTTCAATATTAACTATGTAATTACCAGTTTAAGTAACAGATTTATTTTTATTAGTTTAATAAGCATATTTAGAAAGAAATTTAAAGTCTATGTTCAAAATGTTCTCCGCCAACATCCAAACAAAGTTGTGCACGTCGAAGCATATTACGGAAAACGCTTTCCAGTACTCTTTGAGGATTGTTCGAAATTTCTTCACATATCTTGTTTTTCAATGTGCCAAGTGTTCTGGGATTGTTGCGGTAGACTCTAGCCTTTAGAAATCCGCAGAGGTAAAAGTCACATGGTGACAAGTCGGGAGAGCGGGGTGGTCACAATCCTTTACTAATGATCCTCTCTTCTGCCAAATCGATATGTATACGAGCTAAGGACAAATCCGACGTGTGAGAAGTTGCCTCATCTTTTGGGAGTATGCACAACATTTTCCGTTTGGAGTTAACAGAGCCGAATGTTCATAGTAGAGTTGCAAGTAAACATGTACGTTGACAGTTTCGTTGAACAACAATGACCGTTACTAGATACAGCACACTATACACCAATTTTTAAATCGTGTAACGGCTTTTGCAGTATTCCATGGGGATTCTCTGTAGCCCAGTGTCTTGTGTACTAATGTAACCCGACAGATGAAACCAAGCTTCATTCATCGAAAAAAGTAGAAACGGATCAAATATCCTCCAGCGACGTATTCCAGCAACCAATTACAGTAATGTGTTCGCTTACCCTCGTCCGCGTCTTTTAATTACGGAAAAACACTCACACGTTAAGGTTTCATTTTTAAGCCATGAGACGACCTGCGAGATATTCCACATTGCTGTGATAATCGTCGTGTTGACTTGTAGGGACTATTCACTGTGTTTCAATGTGCGCCGTCACGTTTGCCACAACTTTATTTCATCAAAATATTGGGAGTTTAAAGAATAAAGTAGATGAGCTTCTGGTTTGTTTGGAAGATTTAGAAGCTGAGAATGAAATAGATATACTATGCCTGTCTGAGCATCACATTGTTACTGATATGGATAAAGTAAATGTAAGTGGCTATAAGCTCTCTGCACATGTAATGAGAGAAAATATGGAGAAAGGAGGAGTTGCCATATATGTCAAAAGTTATCATTGTGCAAAAAGTATAGAAACAAAAAAGTTTTGTGTAGAGAAACATATAGAAGCATGTGCCTGTGAGCTTAAATTAAATAAAGGCACATTTATAATTGTAACTGTATATAGGTCCCCATCAGGAAATTTTCATCTATTTCTGAAAAATTTGGACTCCTTGTTGTGCTATCTGTCAGACAGGGGGACGCAAATTATTATTTGTGGGGACTTCAATGTAGATTCTCTGAAAGAGGGTAATAGGAAAAATGACCTTGAAGTATTACTCGGTTCTTTCAATTTGACACCCATTATTGATTTTCCTACTCGGGTGGTAAAGGATAGCAGCTCACTGATAGATAACTTCTTTATAGACCAAGATAAGTTTAACCAGATAAATGCTCAGCCTGTTGAGAATGGTCTTTCTGATCATGGCGCACAGCTAGTTACAATATATGACATAGCTCCATTCAGCAACACTAAACAGTCCTCCAAAGTAGTACGTTCAGTCAACGATTTAACAATTGCAAATTTCAGGGAAAGCCTACAGCAGTTAGACTGGGATGAGGTGTACCGTGAACCTGATGCCAATTTAAAATATAATTTATTTCATGACATTTTTGTAAATGCATTTGAAAACTGCTTCCCCAAGAAAATAGTTAAATATACTCGTAAGAAACCTTGTAACAAACCATGGCTTACTAAGGGTATAAAAATATCTCGTAACCGGAAAAGGGAACTGTACCTGACAGCAAGAAAGAGTAGTGACCCAGAAACTATCAAAAATTATAAAAACTACTGTGTTATATTAAGAAAAGTTATTAAAAAATCCAGGAGTATGTGTATCATGTCTGAAATCAGCAGCTCTGATAATAAAATTAAAACAATTTGGAATATTATTAAAAGAGAAACAGGTCAACCAAGAGCAGAGGAAGACAGTATTACCATCAAATTGAATGAAAGCTTTACGAACAAAAAGTCAGAAGTTGAAAATATTTTTAATAATCATTTTCTAAATGTTGTGGATATAGTAGGATCCAGGTGTTCATTAGAAGATGCTAGGCTGTTAATGGAAGAGGCCATACCTATGCAATTTGATACAATTGAAATCTCACCCACTTCTCCCTCTGAAATTAGGAAAATAATAAACTTGCTTAAAAGCAAAAACTCACATGGAATTGATGGCATTTCCAGCAAAATACTTAAAGCTTGTTCTCAACAGATAAGTAAGATTCTCAGCCACCTGTGTAATAGCTCTCTGGAACAGGGCATTTTCCCTGATAGACTGAAATATGCTATTGTTATACCTTTGCATAAAAAGGGGGATAGATCTGATGTCAACAATTAACGTCCAATCTCCCTTCTAACAGCTTTATCCAAAATTTTTGAGAAAGTAATGTATTCAAGAGTAGCTTCACATATCTGTAAAAATGAAGTACTAACAAAATGTCAGTTTGGTTTCCAGAAAGGTTTTTCAACAGAAAATGCCATATATGCTTTCACCAGTCAAATTTTGAATGATCTGAACAACCGAACACCACCCATTGGGATTTTTTGTGATCTCTCAAAGGCTTTTGATTGTATAAATCATGAAATTCTGCTAGAGAAGCTCAAGTATTGTGGCATGAGTGGGACAGTGCACAAATGGTTTAATTTGTACCTAACTGGAAGAGTGCAGAAAGTTGAAATAAGTAGTTCTCGTAACATGCAAAGATCAGCACATTCCTCAAACTGGGGAACTATCAAGAATGGGGTTCCACAAGGGTCAGTCTTGGGTCCTTTGTTGTTCTTATTATATATTAATGACTTGCCATTCTATATTCATGAAGAGGCAAAGTTAGTTCTCTTCGCTGATGATACAAGTATAGTAATCACACCTGAGAAACAAAAATTAACTGATGAAATTGTCAATACTGTCTTTCAGAAAATTACTAAGTGGTTCCTTGTAAATGGACTCTCACTGAATTTTGATAAGACACAGTACATACAGTTCCGTACAGTGAATGGTATGACGCCATTAATAAATATAGACCTTAATCAGAAGCATATAGCTAAGGTAGAATATTCCAAATTTTTAGGTATGTCCATTGATGAGAGATTAAATTGGAAGAAACATATTGCTGATCTGCTGAAACGTTTGAGTTCAGCTACTTATGCAATAAGGGTCATTGCAAATTTTGGTGATAAACATCTTAGTAAATTAGCTTACTACGCCTATTTTCACTCATTGCTTTCATATGGCATCATATTTTGGGGTAATTCATCACTGAGGAGTAAAGTATTTATTGCACAAAAGCGTGTAATCATCCTGCAGACATTTATTTAAGGATCTAGGGATATTCACAGTAGCTTCTCAGTATATATACTCTCTTATGAAATTTGTTATTAACAACCAAACCCAATTCAAAAGTAATAGCAGTGTGCATAGCTATAATACTAGGAGAAAGGACGATCTTCACTATTCAAGATTAAATCTAACTTTGGCACAGAAAGGGGTGAATTATACTGGCACTAAAGTCTTTGGTCACTTACCAAATAGTATCAAAAGTCTGACAGATAACCAACAAGTATTTAAGAAGAAATTAAAAGAATTTATGAATGACAACTCCTTCTACTCCATAGAGGAATTTTTTAGATATAAATTAAGAAAAAAAGAAACAAAAATATTAAAAAAATAAAAAAAAATAAAATAAAAAATAAAGAAAAACAAAAAAACACAAAAAATAAAGTTGTTATACTAACTTAAGTATGTTGTTAAATTAACCTAATTATGTCATGTATTGGAAAATTCGACTCGTTCCACATCATTACGAAATATCGTATTCATGATCCATGGAACTAGTATTAATCTAATCTAATCTAATCTAATCTTCAGGTGTACGTACAAAAAATGGTTCAAATGGCTCCGAGCACTATGGGACTTAACATCTGAGGTCATCAGTCCCCTAGAACTTAGAACTACTTAAACCTAACTAACCTAAGGACATCACAAATATCCATGCCCGAGGCAGGATTCGAACCTGCGACCGTAGCGGTCTCGCGGTTCCAGACTGTAGCGCCTAGAACCGCTCGGCCACTCTGGCCGGCGTGTACGTACAGTCGGCGCCTTATTTCTCTTTGAATTAACAACACTGCCTGTCGAACGCCACTTTCTCACTAGATCCTAAATCGTTGATTTTGCAGGAATATTACTTTCTGGAAACTTTTCATGACGAGTGTCACGAACAACTTTAATAGATTCAGACCGCACATATTCTTCAACTATGAACACACGTTCTTCAATGGAGTAAAGCATGACAATGAAGTACACGGTTTATAACGACTACTTTCCGTATGAACTACTCACACGCTACTGCTCTTGGAAGGTGGGAAAGAAACTGACAAGCAAGTAATGCTACTCACGCGCGTTCGCATTCCGGTTCGGGCCGGTTTTATGTGCCCAGTCTGAAGAAAAATGCAGCTTAATGCAGATGGGTGTAAGATAGATACTGTGTACAGGAAAATTAAAGAGACCTTTGGAGAAAATAGAACCACCTGTATGAATATCAAGAGCTCAGGTGGAAACCCAGTTGTAAGCAAAGAAGGGAAAGCAGAAAGGTGGAAGGAGTACGTAGAGGGTCTATAAAAGGGCGATGTACTTGAGGACAATATTATGGAAATGGAAGAGGATGTAGATGAAGATGAAATGGGAGGTATGATACTGCGTGAAGAGTTTGACAGAGCACTGAATGACCTAAGTCGAAACAAGGCCCCGGGAGTAGACAACATTCCATTAGAACTACTGACGACCTTGGGAGAGCCAGTCCTGACAAAACTCTACCATCTGGTTAGCAAGATGTATGAGACAGGCGAAATACCCTCAGACTTCAAGAAGAATATAATAATTCCAATCCCAAAGAAAGCAGGTGTTGAAAGATGTGAAAATTACCGAACTGTAAGTTTAATAAGTTACTGCTGCAAAATTCTAACACGAATTCTTTACAGACGAATGGGAAAACTAGTAGAAGCAGACCTCGAGGAAGATCACTTTGGATTCCGTAAAAATATTGGAACACGTGAGGCAATACTGACCCTACGACTTATCTTAGAAGCTAGATTAAGGAAGGGCAAACCTACGTTTATAGCATTTGTAGACTTAGAGAAAGCTATTGACAATGTTGACTGGAATATAGGGAGCGAAAGGCTATTTACAATTTGTACAGAAACCAGATGGCAGTTATAAGAGTTGAGGGACATGAAAGGGAAGCAGTGGTTGGGAAGGGAGTGAGACAGGGTTGTAGCCTCTCCCCGATGTTATTCAATCTGTATATTGAGCAAGCAGTGAAGGAAACAAAAGAAAAATTCGGAGTAGGAATTAAAATCCATGGAGAAGAAATAAAAAGTTTGAGGTTCGCCGATGACGTTGTAATTGTGTCAGAGACTGCAAAGGACTTGGAAGAGCGGTTGAACGGAATGGATAGTGTCTTGGAAGGACGATATAAGATGAACATCAACAAAAGCAAAACGAGGATAATGGAATGTAGTCGAATTAAGTCGGGTGATGCTGAGGGAATTAGATTAGGAAATGAGACACATAAAGTAGTGAAGGAGTTTTGCTGTTTGGGGAGCAAAATAACTGATGATGGTCGAAGTAGAGAGGATATCAAATGTAGACTGGCAATGCCAAGGAAAGCGTTTCTGAAGAAGAGAAATTTGTTAACATCGAGTATAGATTTAAGTGTCAGGAAGTCTTTCTGAAAGTATTTGTATAGAGTGTAGCCATTTATGGAAGTGAAACATGGACGATAAATAGTTTAGACAAAAAAAAGAATAGAAGCTTTCGAAATGTGGTGCTACAGAAGAATGCTGAAGATTAGATGGGTAGATCACATAACTAATGAGGAGGTATTGAATAGAATTGGGGAGAAGAGAAATTTGTGGCACAACTTGAGTAAAAGAAGGGATCGGTTGGTAGGACATGTTCTGAGGCATCAAGGGATCACCAATTTAGTACTGGAGGGAGCGTGGAGGGTAAAAATCGTAGAGGGAGACCAAAAGATGAATACACCAAGCAGATTCAGAAGGGTGTAGGTTGCAGTAAGTAGTGGGAGATGAAGAAGCTTGCACAGGATAGAGTAGCATGGAGAGCTGCATCAAACCAGTCTCAGGACTGAAGACCACCACCACCACAACAACAACAACAACAACAACAAATGCAGATGGGTAGTAGTGGAGCATTAGTAGTGTCCTGCTTGACCCAGTCATGTTGTTTAAACATCTAGGGGTAACTTTACAGAGCGATATAAAATGGAATGAGCAATTGGGCGTTATAGTAGGGAAGGCGAGTGGTCGACTTTGGTTTATTGAGATAATTTTAGAAAACTGTCTTTCATCTATAGGAGAGACCGTATATAGGACACTATTGCGACCCATTGTTGAGTACTGTTAGAGTGTTTGGGATCCGCAAGACGGATTAAGGGAAGGCATTGAAGCAATTCTGATGCAGCTGCTAGACTTGTCATCGGTAGGTTCGAACAACACACAAGCTGTAACGTTACGTGTCTGTTGGCGAGGTAGTTGGCCGCCTAGAATTGGTACAATAAGACGTGAATTTGTTGTACGGCTGAAGGCCATCGGGCCTAGGTCTCAGGGCGCGCCGCAGCAGTTCCGGTGTCCGGCTAGGTGACAGGTACGAGCGAGACCAGGTGCGAAGAATAGCAGCACGGCCGGAAACGGGGAAAATCCCAAAGCCGGGAATGTGGACGGCTGTTACTCGTATGTCTTGTGTGTGAGAGATGCTCCAAGAAATGATGGAGTTTCCAGACAATCTTAAAGATTCCAGAATGAAATTTTAACTCTGCAACGGAGTGTGCGAGATATGAAGCTCAGTGGCAGATTAAAACTGTGTGTTGGACCGAGACTCTAACTCGGGACCTTTGAACTTTCACGGGAAAGCGCTCTACCAATTGAGCTTCCCCAGCACGACTCACGACCCGCCTTCACAACTTTAATTCCGCCAGTACTTCGCCTCCTACTTTCCAAACTTCACAGAAGCTCTCCTGCGCACCTTGTAAGGCAAGCACAATCTTAAAGATGGCTAAGTTACAGCTCATTTGAGATCCGACAATAGCTCACAGGCAAATATTAATGAAAATTTTAATACTTTTGCGATCTCAGAAAAATGAGTCGCACCCAGTGACACAATAATATCTCAATATCTTTAAAACTATGAAATTTAGTATCTCACATTGAATAAACATTTACACAATGAACCTAGGAAATAACAACCTCTACTCGCTTAAAGCGATTTCAACAAACAGCATTTCAGATGGTAGCACTGCACTGTATCTACCAACCCTTAAAAGCTATATATATCTGTCTATTTTATTTATTGATTTACAACGTCTTTCATATCTTTTTCATTATGCAAACGTTTGTCAGACCGTCGTTTCTCCATATTTACACATCAAATGAATGCATTATCAGTACTTCACATTTTGTCATACTTGTGTTTTTATTTAATGAACAAATTACCATTTTCTCAGTAACTTTATTTAAATGTTGACTGCAAATGCTATTAAGAAAATGTACTATTTTAAAAGTGACCAATCACATGTTATAGTGAACAACACTATTGAAAAGAGAAGTGAAAGACGCTTCGGTCAAGAAGGCATTAATAATCGTTTAAATAACATTTAATGACATTGATTGTCATTAAATGTGAGCACTTTTGCACAAGAATAATAACTTATTTGTTTATGGACAAATCTTTATAATTATCGTAAACTATCTGAGTGTGGCCAAATATTTATAACATTTCTTTATTTAAATATTGTTGTAATCCATTGGTTTAGTGAGGGAAAGTGGTGAAGATGAGTCAAATCACGTCTAGAACGATTTGTTTTTGGTGGTAATGGCTCTATGCCAGTGGAAATGCGCACAGTAGCGGAACGAGTGGAGACTGTGTCTCAAGTGGAGACTGGGACGTTTTTGGAGTGAAGAGCTTAAGGAAGCCGACCCGCACTCTTACGCGTTCGTTCTTGAAGAAGGCAGACCAGTCTGTGATATAGTACTTCATTCAGTTGTGTGGCTGACACATTGTGGGTAATGAATTGCCGGTATGAGACTTTAACTTTTAGGCTCTTTCACGTGAGTCCTGGAAGAAAGCAGATCTGTATAGAGTAACGGGCGCTATACCGTCGTCAAGCGATTGGTTATGGCTGATGGATGGGCGCTACCAGACTTTAATATTTGATGGAACTTGATATTTCTAGACATCTGAATGTGCTCCAGAACAGGTTTCTAACTATTTCCTCTTGCGTTATGGAACTGAGAACAGACAGAGAGCCCGCAGCTCGTGGTCGTGCGGTAGCGTTCTCGCTTCCCACGCTCGGGGTCCCGGGTTCGATTCCCGGCGGGGTCAGGGATTTTCTCTGCCTCGTGATGGCTGGGTGTTGTGTGATGTCCTTAGGTTAGTTAGGTTTAAGTAGTTCTAAGTTCTAGAGGACTGATGACCATAGGTGTTAAGTCCCATAGTGCTCAGAGCCAACAGACAGAGCATGAGTTACTGTTCTGTGCACCGCATGTTTTAATTTGTGAATCAGCTGGTGAATATTCGTTGTAAAGTGATGTAAGATAAATCTAAAAGTACAATTCTCAGATCTGTGAATCTGTTTCGTAGGATGTAACGAAATGATTTATGTATATAGTAACTAACTTTTATGTAGTCAAACCAGGCTTATATAAAGGCGTAAATGACAACAGGTTGGGAAACGACCTCCGTTAATTTACTGCAGGTGGCTCATGTTGATGAAGAGCGTCCAGTCAGCCCTCTACCAATGCACTTGAGTGTGGTGCACAGTATAATACAGAAAGTAGTAAGTCAAAATCAACCACAGCCTTTCCATTGCAAGACTGCACACGCTTCAACTTCTGTCCACCTTGGATCTTCCTTCATGTTGATTCAACGAGTTCTGCAGTGCAGTATTGTCCATCCTCCATTTCCTAAGTACGATTTTTTTTCTCAGATGGAGCCTGTTACACAGAAAACAATGCTCCGTAGTGACATCATCAATGGAGAACAGAGAATGCCCTCGCTAGAGCTGTGATGGGCCATCAGTTAAGATTTGATATACTTGTAATCTTCGAGCCTCGTTAAGACTGATTAAGAGGTGCACGACTGCTTCCTACACCCTCTTGACTGCACCAGTGTACACAGAGTCTCTGACAAACGCATTCTCCACGTTGTTGTTAAGTTTCCCGCTTTATTTTCGTGCACGTATATGATTTCAATATGATAATGCTACAGCTCCCTTTCTATACTGCGCTCACGAATAACTCCAGCAGCTGTTCCCAGAAAGGTGGCTACGAAGAAGACTTCCAGTTGCGTGTCAGCTAGTTGACATGATCTGACCCCACTTAATTTCGTGTTGTGTGGTCGCGTGGGAAGTCGTTTGTGTCTGAGACACGCATGTCGTCGAGACTGAAAAAGATTTCCTGTGAAGAATTCTCGCACCCTTTCACATTCTTTGAAAGACACTGGCGTTACGCGATCTTTGTGCCACTATGTCCATAGATGCTGCGGACACCTCTTTGAGCAAATGATGTGAGTGAAGTATTTGTGCAAACTACGCGGGTAAGAAGTTACAAAAATTTAGGTATTTGGATTGTTATCAGCAAAGCGGTATCAGTTGCAAAGCGATTTAGAAAAGATTGCTGTATGGTGTATCAGGTGGCAGTTGACGCTAAATAACGAAAAGTGTGAGGTGATCCACATGAGTTCCAAAAGAAATCCGTTCGAATTCGATTACTTGGTAAATAGTACAATTCTCAAGGCTGTCAATTCAACTAAGTACCTGGGTGTTAAAATTACGAACAACTTCAGTTGTAAAGACCACATAGATAATATTGTGGGGAAGGCGAGCCAAAGGTTGCGTTACATTGGCAGGACACTTAGAAGATGCTACAAGTCCACTAAAGAGACAGCTTACACTACACTCGTTCGTCCTCTGTTAGAATATTGCCGTGCGGTGTGGGATCCTTACCAGGTGGGATTGACGGAGGACATCGAAAGGGTGCAAAAAAGGCCAACCCGTTTTGTATTATCACGTAATAGGGGAGAAAGTGTGGCAGATATGATACGCGAGTTGGGATAGAAGTCATTACAGCAAAGACGTTTACGAAATTTCAGTCACCAACTTTCTCTTTCGAATGCGAAAATATTTTGTTGAGCCCAACCTACATAGGTAGGAATATAATAAGAGAAACCAGAGCTCCAACAGAAAGGTTTAGGTGTTCGTTTTTCCCGCGCGCTGTTCGGGAGTGGAATAGTAGAGGGATAGCATGATTGTGGTTCGATGAACCCTCTGCCAAGCACTTAAATGTGAATTGCAGAGTAAACATGTAGATGTAGATGTAGCCGAGCGGTCTAAGGCGCTGCAGTCATGGACTGTGCGGCTGCTCCCGGCGGAGGTTCGAGTCCTCCCTCGGGCATGGGTGTGTATGTTTGTCCTTAGGATAATTTAGGTTAAGTAGTGTGAAAGCTTAGGGTCTGATGACCGTAGCAGTTAACTCCCACAAGATTTCACACATTTTTGATTGTTATCATCAACAGCAAACAAACCATAATTCTGATAATTTTTTATTTCCCTTATAGTGTTCGACTGACTAAAAGTCATTGTAACGTACAGTTTTTTCATCTTAGTGTGGTTTTATGGTCTTTCATATAGACGCTTTTACCACACAGGAAGGGTAATAATGCAGATTCGAAGAACCTATATTTTCAGTTGTAAATGTTCACAGCGACGTCCTAACCGTTTCTTTGATTTTGTACTTAATGACTGCGCGAGATGCACTACCAGTGCCATTCGTCTCCTGTGAAGCAAATCTGGTGAGATATGTTTGTGATACAGAACGCAGATGGTGTGAGTCGGTGACCACAGCTACAAGTACATAATCATGAGGGTCTAATTTCACTGATAGATTGTTCAAGAATGCACGTGCATTGAAAAATTTTATGTTTGAAATAACTTACGTAAGACACAATTTAACATTGAAAACGAACACTCTCTTTAGGAAAAATTTTTTGTCGCTGCATTAGACATGAATGTTGAGGTATTAATTCGTAAGGAAAACGATGCGTTATGAAATGCCCGTAGTCACACTGCCCATGCGGTTTTCCTTTCTTTCTTTCTTTTCTTTCTCTCTCTCCTTTTTTTCCTTTCTTCTTTTTAAGGATTGTGACAGACAATACTGTAAGGAAATTATCAGACTAAAAGCAATAATGCTTACTGTTTGTGAAAAGGGTGTACTGTTTGTGAGCGTTCCTTGTTCTGCCGTTGTATTACTGCTTCCGAGTCGATGTCGCTCGAAGTGGAGCTAACAGGAAGGAAATTGATTAAAACAGGAAAGATGACGATATACTCTTTTCAATGTTCTATAGAAAAATAGGCAATTGCCAGGGTATTCTGACTTGACTTTAACAGTTTTCATAGTGAATTATCGCAATTTATACTACGTCATTTCATTGTCCAGCCCAAGGACTAGTACGAAATATTTACTACTTACTGCCATGCCACGTTTTTAGTATATGTTGGAGTTGATATGTTGCGCCCTGACGACTGTCAGCTTGTGTTCTGAGCTGAACGTGTTTTGGCTTTCCGCAGTTCATACAGGCGATGGAGTTCTGATTACAAGAATGGCGCCCGCATTACCCCAGGACAAGAGTTGACTATATGGAACGTATACTGCAAACTTTCTCCGTTGTCCATGAAAGGTTACGTTCGTCACAGGAGTACATTCTAATAATTATTTTCGCACGTACGAAAAATAGTGCAAGAGTCTCTCGGCCGAAAACGTAATGCTCCGAAACACAGCATCTGGAATGTCAGCGGCAACAAAGTTGCTATGCAGCTTCGCCTGCAACCTCGCCGATTTGGCCAAGGTCATGAGACGGTTGCCAAGTGCAGCAGGCATCGCTTCTCCGTGTGTCGTCACCAGTACGGCCTCGTACGCTACACACGCCGCCTGCTGCATGCTAAACGGCGCGGGGATGCGTCACGAAGCGGCAGCGCCGAGGCGGAACCGGCCGGCCCGAGGTTGAGCTCCGAGGGCTGCCTGACCCCTACCTGGCCCGCAGCGGCCGCCACTCGCTGACTGGCGCGACGCTGGCGCCAGCAAGAGCTGCGCGCCGATGGCTCAGGGCAGGCACGGAGAAATGCGCCAAACAGCCAGCAACGTTTCTCTAGCACATGGCTGTGTGAGAACCAGGGCGTTTCTAGGGGGCCCTGCCACAATTTGAAAAAAAAAAAAAATGAACTCGTATAGCATCGCTTTGTTATCCGTCCGTCTGTTTGTCTCTCCAACTGTCAAGAACCATTTTTCTCCGGAACGGTTAGACGTATAATGTTCAAATTTACGTCACATAGGAAAGTCTGTGGTCCGCTGCAGGTGTAAAAATTTTAAGCTGATAAGTCAAGGCAATAAATATATACGGACATTTATTTCACGTATTTTGATACTCGAAAACTCACGCCTATAAATTTATAGAGTGCCGCCTGTTAAAAGAATCGTGAAATTTGGCCAGAAGCAAGTTTTCACAGTGCAAGTAAAGGTGTTAATTTGTAATTATATCACACGAATTGTTTTCTTTTTTTCTCCGTCTGTCTGTCTGTTCATCTTTTAAGACACGTTTTTGTCTAGAATAGGTTGGCGTACTGTCTTTCTTCACGTCACCGAATATGTAAGAATAAGATGGTGACAGATCCTGGCTTACGGGGAATATCGCAGTGATTCTCAACCAAATCGCTGAAGTGTAGCCTTCGTCTCATCAGCAGTTTGGGGGCGGACCTTATGGCGGCGACAGGATGGTTCTGTCCGACGTCACCTCTGGGCGTTTTGACTTTATGGTTGTAACATCTATAGTACTATAAATTTTTTCCTTTATTTTGTTACCTGAAGACATAACATTTCTGTGTCTTTATATATTGTAATTGTTTTACTATTTGTATATATATATATATATATATATATATATATATATATATATATGTGTATTTTTGTTGGTTTGTTTCGTAAATACTATTTGTATTTTTACGCTGGGTCTTGACTAGGTAAAACTATGCTATCGAACCAATACATCGATAGTTCGTGTAGAGAACCAAAGTGTTTAGGATCTTTGGTAGTGTTAACTCTGCCGCGTGGAGCGAGGGATGAGCAGAAGGAGTCTGGCTGGAGTAGTGGAGTGGAGCAGGTGTGTTGTGTGACGTTCCCGCGAGTTGCCGCGCTTTCGGGGTTTGGCAGCATGTAATTGCGCTCGACTTGCTATGTTAGTTTCTGACATGGTGTCGCGGACGGGAAGCGTTAGCTGGCACACATTCAAGAGCCCGTTTCGTCTGGAGACCGTGTCGAGAAGAAGGCGCGCCAACATCCAGCTTCTGCAACAGCGACGGCCGACAATGAGTGACTGTCGCCACCTCCTCGATCGACGACTTCAAACCATCAATCAACCAACATGGAAGACTGGAAGCACGTAAAGTTTTAGAACTGTATGACAGACCTCAGCTTTTCAAACTGTTGCATCACAAAATTACAGCAACGTAGCATGAACCTTCGTTGCTCATTGTCCCAATTGCATTACCAAGCAGGGTCCCTTCCTTTTCCGGAATGAACCCGACTGTCGTTGAAATTCAAACGCCAGCATTAAAGTAATATCATTCGATTTCACTGCTTTAATTTCAAACTTCAGTTAAGGTATTCATAGCTGGCTACAATATTTAGATTACACAAGCACAAATTAAGAGTGCGAGTTTTGTTACCGTATTTTAGCTTACCTGCGACTACAGCTCAGTTTGGTACGTACTAAATGTTACTATTGTTAATTGTTCAGAATCATTTAATTGAAGTTCAAAGTTAAATCTCTTATTTCTAAATTGCGTAGATTCAAGTAGCTTTTGAAATGATTGCTGAGGTAGCCGAAGACTAACTGTACTTTACTGAATTTCGATGTGCTTCAGAAACAAAGCTCACTATTAATTTCAGTCACAAAATTAACTTTCAATTTTCCGGTTTTATTTATTCTTTTGCTGAATGAAGTCAGAGTGTAGCGAAATTTATTACTTCAGAAAAACTTTCAGTTTTCACACTACACGTGTCAACCTTCAGTTGCCACGCTTCTAGTGCTAATTATATGTGTAATAACCTTTCTCTTTCAGTTACTATAGTAATTGTCGATAGGACTGGCGACTGTAATTTCCCCCAAATCTCAAATATCTAATTACCACTAGTTAATTGTTAACGAAACGGCCGCACATTTACTTTCTTTATTAACTTAACCCCTTTTCAAAATTAATTTCCACCAGTTTCATTTGCATTTTTCCTTTCATTTAGATGTAACCCTTTCCTCGCTCTTTACCGACAGAGAAACCCGACGAGCAGCGAAAGCATCCTGTTGTACGATAATGCCCGCCGCCACTCTACAAACTGGACCAAAGCTACGCTTCAACGATTTGGTTGGGAAACACTGCAACGTCCTCCGTACAACCCGGGTGTTCTGCCGCGTGATTTTCGTATCTTTGGCGACCTGGAGAAGGACCTGCGTGGACGTCGGTTTCAGTCGGACGAGAAAATGCAAGAGTGGATGCGGCTGTGGATCCGTCAGCTGCAGACCGCTTCCTGCGAAACAAGAATTGATCGTCTCGTCTCCCATTGGGACAAATGTCTCAATTCATGTTGAGATACTTTTGAATGGAGCCATTCCATGGTCCCGTTGCGGTGGATGTACGGTTTTCGTTTGACTGACCCTCATAATTCAAGAACTATAGTTTAAAAAATGTAACTCTCGTTTATTTTCTGCTCTTGTTTGTTAACATCTTATTTGTGGCGCCACTAATAGTTCTACGTACACCAGTAGCAATTTTTAGTACTATATCTTTCCTTTAAATTTCGGAAATATACTTTTGCAGTTGGAATCTGTTCTACTGATATTTCAGTTATATATATATTAGTGTTGAAGATATAATGATGTTTTGTGTGTAACTTGGCGACAGAATGAGAGACTGATTGAATAATCGTATAGTAACAAGTCACTAAATACCTGACATCCTTTGGACATTGAGCCCAGATTAATTTATTTGAGATTGTTAGGGAGCAACATTATCATTTCCGCGTGTTTTCATGACCGCGATGTAGTCATCGGATCGACATTAAGGGACCAAGAGCTTCACTGACTTTAAAAGAAATCAACACCACACAATTGAAAAGGATTGTTTCAGAAATGATAGGAAAACGACAGTGTTCCTCTTGCCTCGGTGCTGCGTTCGGTCCATCAGCGTGATCGTAATTTCTGGAGATAAACCGATACAAAATGATTAACATTCAAGTAATGAGGAGATGGAGATACGTAAGGATAATTTGTCTAAATAAGAACACTTCGATGTATAACATACGTTTTTTAATGCTGCGTCCCTTTTTTATATTGTAGCTACAATAGCTGGTGCGTATTAACAAAAGCTTTGCACATCATAGGCAGTACTTGAGATTAATGTCCCCTTGATGCTGCCTGCTCGTAATTAATTACATAAAACTATATGTTTTCTGATTGAGAAGACAGTTAGCACATTTACAGACTATTTTGCACAAATTATAAAATACAGATTTCGGAAGGCAGCAAATCCGCGTCCGCCTTTCATGGAATAGAAACAGTAAAAGGTGCAGCGCTCAAGGTCTCATTTGTCCTGAAAAAACAAAATTCTTTTTATATCATTAATCGATACGTGTACATAGAGATTTGCAGCCGCCGCACAGCAGCGGCAAAGATGAAGAGTAATAGATTCTGTCGCTGCTATGCGACGGTTCATTTCTTTTACATCACAATTGTTTGATAGATTCAGGCCATCACGCGTTTAGTATTGAGCGTATACTAATGTTTGTGAGGCGAAAATTACCAATATTACAAGTTCTAGATTGTAGCATAACTCATTTTGACCCTCAGGAAGAATATAGAGCTCCTAATTTGCCTTCGAACGGGACAGTGGCCAATGATACAGCTTCCTTGCCCATGATGGAGGCCTAACCGATAAACGCTACTCACTGAGGACATTACGAATGCGTTAGCGCTCTATAATAAGATATGGAATATGGGTGAAAGACCGGAATACACCCTCTCCCAGTTTCTTGTACACTTAAGGAATCCTTTTGTGACACACCGAGAGACTCAGTCTTCTCCAGCGCTCGTACCGAGCAGACTCAGTGCGTTACATTTCACCGAAAAGGTATCACCTACTGACGAAGAATCGCTCTCAACACCTGTCTGCAAAGCGTACTCCGGTGTCAGTAACAGCCGAAAGGGAAAAGCGTGCCGAAAAGAAACGTCCTCATGATGTCCAAATTATCGTGTAGCCCGTTGAATGCTTGATATGGTACGTTTGGAAATTATGATACGAACGGCGTGTAAAAGCTTTTCTTTTGCGAAATCAAACCATAGTTCAGTAAAATTCTTTCTATATCCGCAAATTATTCTAACTCATAATCCACCATTTGTATACCCAGCAGAAGGACCGTCTCAGTGTCACTATCCCACAGTACAGGGTCACAGTATGAGTATTACACACTTGCTCCTGCTTAGACAAATGGAGCAAATCAGGTGGCTCTTTTTGCATTTGATGTGGTGTACGGTGGGCTTGATGGGACTTATGTACGCACCATCGGTTCATGGGTGATTCCTCAGAAACCTAAAAAAAGAGATTTTTATTATATTTTCGCTGTCATCAGAGGAGCAGGCTCCAGCAGAGGGTTCCAAGACGGCTATGCACAGTATATGCCTACAACGTTTACCGTATATTCCTAACATCCAGATTTCGATAAAGCTTGAAAATTTTCTTCACATCTTTATCCATTTCTGAGATATAGAGGTTAAAAGTTACCCTAGTTGTATACGTAAAAACCGGAGTGAGGGTAATATGTAGTTTATAAATTGACGTAGCACGGAGAAATATGTTGCGTCTCCGTTTCTCCGTTACTATCTGGCAGCACCATGTTGTAGCATTGAAACCATTGCAAAAAATGTTTGCACGTAAAATCCGTTTTGATGTGTAAAATTGCTTTTGCTTTATTGAAGACGCTGAAAAATCAGCAAATCAGTTGTAAATAAAGGTTTATTAGCCCTTGACCTAGGCTTCAATGTTTGTAAAAATATGTTCTTCAGAAGTAGTCAGCCCTAAAAATGTATTCAACCTGTTACAAAATTATTTTTCCAAACATAATAAAATAATAATAGAAGAATATTTGGGAGCTAAGCGTAATGGCTTGTTACATCACATGATGGTACATCAGATTAGATGAAGCCGAGCGGCTCTTGCCATAAACAAAATGACAAAACAAGAATCATTGCAAGCCACAGCAGCCAGATTACATATATCGTGCTTCAAAATGAATCTTCACCACTAAGTGGCCACAGGCAGAGGCTCTTGTCAACATGAAATGTTAATAGGCGTCAAAGAATAAAATATCTGCATACGTTAGGTGTACCTTATGCCAGAGACTAAGGCCAACTGCTACAAATACACAGGCTCAACGGACCGGGAAAAACTGGGCTGCAGAGGTCGCTAAATGCATTCGCGTAAGAACTGCGACTTAGTTGTGTTGGACAACAGCATTTTATATTAAAGTAAGCATGGAATTTCCTCTACAAGGCTCTTAAAAATGTAATAGATTTACAAGTATACATTAGGTATAAAATTACTAATACATTTACTGACAGAGTAATACTGTACATAAGTTCATCGTGCAAAAGGTAGAGTTCTGTTTACAAAAGATCACTGTTACAGATTAATGGGGAAAGAAGAGCAAATATAAGCTACAACAACGTCACTAAAAATATAAACTTCCGCTTAACACTAGGGAAGCCTAAGCGATAATAACTGCGTTATTTCACTTACACATAACTAAACTATCTTTTACTGACCAATAAATGTCTCTTCATACAGGTTACATGTCCTGCTGCATCAGGGAAAAGAAGGGAAGCAGCGGAAAAAATGTTGTTGCTGGACCACGGAAACTTCGAATAAGTTACTATTTATTATTTGTTATTTATTTATGTTCATGCTTATTTCAACGACTCAGACTGAAAAGTGGAGTACCAGATGCCTCATTCTACCTTCCTCAGCACCTTTAAAATTTTTCCCAAAATTTTGCATTGCCAACATATTCGCGCTTTTCTATGCTAAGAGAGAAGAAGACCGAAGCAGTGGCAAAGAGACGAAAAAGTAATAAATACTGGAAGATAGTAGACAATGGCTGTGGTGAAGAAAGAGCGAGTGAGACAATGACAGTGTCTGAGAGAGAGAGGGACGCAATATCTGTGGAACATAGTTGGCAGTGACAGAACAGTACTAGGAGAAGGGGGACAGGGTCACATGGGGAGGAATAAAGAAAAGAGAAAGTGGAAGTGGGTGAGAACCAGTGATAATGAGATACAGAGTATATAACAACGACAGCGAGGAAGAGAGAGATACAGTGAGAAGAGACAGCAGCATTAGGAAAGAAGGAATGAGATATTAACAGTGAAGGAGAGCAAGAGGATACTGCAATAGTAGGACAGAAGGAAGGGCACTGTGGCTGTAACAGAAGAGAGTGTGACAGAGAGGTTCAAAGAGATAATGAAAATGAGTTGGGCTGAATGACTGAGTGAGAAAGGGCCACTGGGAGTGGATGGCTAAGAGTTACTTGCGGAGATGGATTAGTGGGTGCGAGTGAGTTACAGTTAGGGGAATCTGTCAGAGTTTGGGGTGAGCTGTATGTAAAAAAAAAAGGGCGAATATGTTCGCATGCCAAAATTTTTGGGAAAATTTTCAAAGGTGCTGAGGAAGGTAGAATGAGGCATCTGGTAGTCTGAGTCTTTTAGATAAGCATGAACGTATTCTCGTTTTCTGTATTCCAATAGGAGCATTTGTCCGATAGCGCAATGATCGTCGTAAAACGTGTGCAAAGTAGCCGCCTAGCTACCCCAAACATGGAGACAGAGGCGTGTCTCGTAAGTGTTGAAAGCTTTCGCCTTCGGTGCGGCCAGTGCGTCATCCGAAGTCGCATAAGGGAGCTGATACCGATGCCGGTGGCTGCCGGCTGTAAGTAGCGGACAGCAGACGCAGCAACTGCTGCAGCGGCAGGTGACTGGCGCATGAAAGTACGATGAGAGAGGAAAGCACTGGTCATAATGGTACAGTATACGAAAACATCGAACATATAACTACATGAATAAATAGTAAAAGCAGTTCACTGTTAAGAAACCAAGACTAAAGCCGTCCTTTCACAGGACGCGAAAATGCAGATGGCCGAGGAGCTGGTGAGGACAAACCAGGAAATAGTGTGAAATAAAGAATCTGTCATGTTAGATCCCTCCCTCGTGGAGGGGAATGTGGCTGATTTTGAGATGCGACACCTTTTTACATCACAAGCAAAACATACGAGCCGCCACAATGTCTGGCGTTAAACATCGTATCTGGTATATTTTCTTCCTCGTAGAGTACGTGGTATGAATATAAGCTGTTTGAAAGCATCAAAAAATCGAGGACTTCTCGAAAACGCGTCGTTTTAGCTATTTATTTATTTATTTAGCGTATGGCTATACATGCAACATTAGTACATCAAGTGTTAGACATTAAAATCTTATAACAAACATGGATATAATTTATGTTTATATTGGTCAGTTAAAAGGTTATATCGAGGTTTGATATCCATTCTAGCGCCGATGGGGATGCCTCCAGGAAGTCGGACCAGTTCCCTGCGTATGCTCGCAAGGAGCATTCACCATGGATGTGTTGGATCGTCTGTCTAGGGGCACCGCAGTCGCATTATGGTGACATCGCTCTTCCCCATTTGTGTAGTGAATCCGCACACCTGCCATGTCCAGTACGTATTCGATTTAATGCGGACCATGTTTTCCGTGTTAGTTCCATTCCAGAGATGTTGCAGTTATAGCTCTCAAACCAGGTCTGTAGTTGTGTCATTTGTCTTTTGGTTCCAATCTAGTCTCCATTGTTTCATGTGGTCATAGTTATTATTTTGAAGCTGCTCAGCTGTGCGTATGGGTGCTTTCTTGATTTCAATCGAGTGTGTCCGCAGTTGTGAGAATTCTTCTTTATTGGTAGTTCTGGTTTTGTCTCAATCTTTCTGAATTCGTGCAGTAGGGCCGCTTTTCTACGCAGGTCCGGGGGCAGGATATTACATAGCACCGGTAACCAGTACGTGGGCGTTGATTTAACAGTTCCAGAAATCAACCTCATTGTGTTATTTAATTGCCTGTCAATAAGTTTGGTGTGACAGCTATTAATCCAGACTGGAGCGCAGTACTCAGCCACAGAGAACACTAAGGCAATAGATGAGGTGCATAATGTTTTTGCGTTAGCTCCCCAAGTAGTACCGCAAAGTTTTTGAATGATGTTATTCCGTGTTCCAATTTTTGCAGTGGTGTTCTCCAGATGTTTTCGGTAAGAAAGAGTGCGATCCAATGTTATACCTAAGTACTTTGGAAACTTATTATGATTGATGTTGGTGTTTCCGAGTTTTATGTTAATCATTTCATTTGCCATTTTGTTATTAAGATGGAATGTAGATACTTCAGTTTTGTTAGGGTTTGGCTTGAGTCTCCACTTCTTGAAATAATTGTATAGTATTTCGACGTCATTATTAAGGACTTCCTCTGTATTGAAGAGATACGTGTCTCTGGTAGCCAGTGCTATGTCATCCGCATAGCAAAATTTTCTTGACTTTGTGTTTGGGAGATCTGCTATATAGAGGTTAAACAGAAGAGGGGCCAATACGGAGCCTTGCGAAAGCCCGTTGTTAATAAGTTTTGTTTTGCTTGTCTTTCCGTTTAGGGTGACCTGGAAGGTTCTGTTACTCAGCATATTATGTATTAAGGATGTTAAAATCTGGCAAGGAATCGCTCTTAAGAGTTTGTAAATTATTCCATCTCTCCAAACAGTATCATATGCAGATGTTAAGTCTAGAAATACAGCACTTGTTTTCAATTTCTGTTGAAAGCCAGCCTCTATGTAGGATGTTAATGCCAGAACTTGGTCACAGCAACTACGGCCAGGTCTGAAGCCTGCCTGTTCTATAGGTAAGTTCTCCATAATAATGCCGCTAATTCGATTATGGACAAGTCGTTCGAGAAGTTTGTATGTACAGCTAAGAAGTGCTATTGGTCTGTAGCTTAGCGGTTGGTCTGCTGGTTTCCCTGGTTTCAGCAAAGCTATTATTCTTGCCTTTTTGAATTCTCTAGGGAGATGATTCGTTATAATATGAGTAAAATGACGGAAACTACATACCTGTTAGGTAACGGCCTCCTGCGAGTGTTTTTAGCGTTACGACTTGTGTGCTACGAAAGTACACCGTTTCGATGCACAATGATGATCTACGAAGCGCGTGACTTTGTGGTACAATTTCCATATTAAATATCAAATAATGACATTTGAACATACAGTCTGGAGATAGGGTATGCAATATTAGGAGACACGGTAGTTGCGTTGAAAACGTAGTGCTGCTGACAGCGTTGTGAGATGTGAACCGTAAAGATGAAGGTAGCAGATTCAAATTTCTTTCTTTTTAATTATTTTCCGCCTTTTACTTTTTAAAGGATCTGGCTCTTTCTTATTCATTTAATACAAGATTTATCTCAAAAATCGATAGTATGTATTACGAATAATGTATTCGCTGCAATTATTGTTGCAAAAGCAACCAACCGGAATGTTTCTGCAGTGGCCAGAAAGCTTTACTTGAGTGCTAGTCTCAGAAAGTAAAAACAAGTTACACACTGGAAGTTTTCGCCATTATGGAACTTTCTGTAAAGTATATATACCTATCTCTATGTCTATATTCTGCTTCATGTTTGCCGGCCGAAGTGGCCGTGCGGTTAAAGGCGCTGCAGTCTGGAACCGCAAGACCGCTACGGTCGCAGGTTCGAATCCTGCCTCGGGCATGGATGTTTGTGATGTCCTTAGGTTAGTAAGGTTTAACTAGTTCTAAGTTCTAGGGGACTAATGACCTCAGCAGTTGAGTCTCATAGTGCTCAGAGCCATTTGAACCATTTGCTTCATGTTTGTATCTTGGCGGTAAATATCTTTTGAATGATGGAGAGCAGCTTCGAAAAAATGTCTTATTCGATTCGAATGAAATTTCGAAATGAATCTCGATCTTGTAATCTACATGAAGAAGGATGTTATTTGCGAGTGTTGGTAGTCAACGCAACATCGAGAGTGTGGATATTATGCGTTCGCAAACAGACACTAGGCACCGCACCTTAACTACATTCGATTCAAAACCGCAAATGGTATTAAAATCCAATTGCGTTAACGAATATTTTACTAGTATGCATCTCAGATCGCTGTATTGGATTATGTAGCGTTCCTCTACCAGCATTTCGCTGTCCAAGTCATCGACGAGTCCAGAATCTACTTCGCGATTTTCTCCGCTCTTCTTCGACAATCGCTAAAGCACCTGTTTTACACGCGTCCATTTCTGTAAAGAAACAGTGTGATTAGCGAGCCAAATAAAGCCGAAATCGGCCGCAGAAGAGCGCTGAGAGAGCAAATCACGTTAGCCAGCTCGTCCCGTGTGCGCTGTCTCTCATAAGGTCGGGTGTTCCTTCCGTGTCCACATCAACGCTAGTAGCCTTGTCCCGTGTGAGTAAGCCTTAAGGGGAAGTCTCCATACTAAAACCAAGAGGCCACAGAATTATAGAGATCAATAATAAACACAAATGCGCAGTAACAAGTGGGAATCGTATTACAAAGTGCTCACCCATGACAGTTTAAGAAGATATACCAAGAGCAATTTAATGCCACAATGGTTCTGATCTTGGAGTCAGTCGAATGGGACGGAGTCGACGAGTAGTTTACTTCGAAGCCGGATGCAGTCTTATTTAAATTTTGCAAGGTGGCGTTTATTTTGCCATAAAACTGTATAAACAGGTGATAGCATAGTAGAAACAGTGTAAAGAAAACACAATGTACACAACCGCAATATGCATAACAGTAGACGAAAATGGTGTTCTTTTTTTCATCCTTAACAGATTTGCACACACGTTTCGATAACTGGTTAATGTACTTACTATGGGGTGCGACCACCCCTGGCAGCAATAGAGGCCTGGCGACGATGGAGCATACTGTGAATAACGTCATCAGTGTCATATTGAGGCAATCTACATCTACATCTACATGATTACTCTGCAATTCACATTTAAGTGCTTTGCAGAGGGTTCATCGAACCACAATCATGCTATCTCTCTACCATTCCACTCCCGAACAGCGCGCGGGAAAAAACGAACACCTAAACCTTTCTGTTCGAGGTCTGATTTATCTTATTTTATTTTGATGATCATTCCTATCTACGTAGGTTGGGCTCAACAAAATATTTTCGCATTCGGAAGAGAAAGTTGGTGACTGAAATTTCGTAAATAAATCTCGCCGCGACGAAAAACGTCTCTGCTGTAATGACTTCCATCCCAATTCGCGTATCATATCTGCCACACTCTCTCCCCTACTACGTGATAATACAAAACGAGCTGCCCTTTTTTGCACCCTTTCGATGTTCTCCGTCAATCCCACCTGGTAAGGATCCCACACCGCGCAACAATATTCTAACAGAGGACGAACGAGTGTAGTGTAAGCTGTCTCTTTAGTGGACTTGTAGCATCTTCTAAGTGTCCTGCCAATGAAACGCAACCTTTGGCTCGCCTTCCCCTCAATATTATCTATGTGGTCTTTCCAACTGAAGTTGTTCGTAATTTTAACACCCAGGTACTTAGTTGAGTTGACAGCCTTGAGAATTGTACTATTTATCGAGTAATCGAATTCCAACGGAGTTCTTTTGGAACTCATGTGGATCACCTCACACTTTTCGTTATTTAGCGTCAACTGCCACCTGCCACACCATACAGCAATCTTTTCTAAATCGCTTTGCAACTGATACTGGTCTTCGGATGAACTTACTAGACGGTAAATTACAGCATCATCTGCGAACAACCTAAGAGAACTGCTCAGATTGTCACCCAGGTCATTTATATAGATCAGGAACAGCAGAGGTCCCAGGACGCTTCCCTGGGGAACACCTGATATCACTTCAGTTTTACTCGATGATTTGCCGTCTATTACTACGAACTGTGACCTTCCTGACAGGAAATCACGAATCCAGTCGCACAACTGAGACGATACCCAATAGGCCCGCAGCTTGATTAGAAGTCGCTTGTGAGGAACGGTGTCGAAAGCTTTCCGGAAATCTAGAAATACGGAATCAACTTGAGATCCCCTGTCGATAGCGGCCATTACTTCGTGCGAATAAAGAGCTAGCTGCGTTGCACAAGAACGATGTTTTCTGAAACCATGCTGATTACGTATCAATAGATCGTTCCCTTCGAGGTGATTCATAATGTTTGAATAGAGTATATAACGCCTATTCCTCCTGCGGAGCTGCTCGTAAGTCTTGGAGGGTGATTGGAGGATGCTGACGTGATGCAGCCTGTCTCCCTAGAGCATCCCAGACTGCTCAGTGGGATTCAAACCGGGAGAGTGAGCACGCCATGCGTGCAGTATTTTCCGTTTCCTAGAAAACATCAACCAGCTGTGCTCTATGAGGTGGAGCACTATCGTCCATCAATACGAAATCTGGGTCCACAGCACCTCGCAACAACCGTACATGAGGTCCCAAGATCTCGTCGCTGATACCTGACAGCAGGTAAGCTTTGCCGATTCACCCGTACAATTTCATGAAAAGGTATTCGAATGATCCACACCTTTTGCGAACATCCTCGATATCGGTCCCTTTCCACAACGTTCGGGTCTCGAAATCGTGTTCCACATTCACTTCAGATGCGAAACCGTCGAGAATCACTCTGCAGATCGAATCTGGACCCATCGGTGAAAAGAAAATTAGCCCACTCTTCGACTGTCCAGGTGGCATGTTGACGACTCCACTCTAGACGCTCCCTTCTGCGAAGAAGCGTCAGAGGTACACATACAGAAGGTGCGACAATAAAGGCTACTCTGCAGAAGCCTTCTGCACACCGTTTGTCTCGATACAACACGTTCGCTGGATGGTGCGAGATCAGATGTCAGTTGCCGTGCAGCACTAAGGAAGTACTGTCGTGGCTTGTGGACAAGAGCAAACCACAAGCCACATGCTCCAGTGCCTTTTGTGCCCGAAATCCTGCACGAAGATTGATCTCCTGCAAGCCACTACAAGCGCCTTTGAGGTTGCAAAGTACTGGGGACATGTAACATAAATACGATTTGTGTTTATATGTTTATTGATGTGTCTGGCTACTGCAAATTTGTATGTTTCTGATTGGAGAATAAATAAATAAAGCCAAATAACGGTCCTCTCTTTCTGATATCACACTTCGTCGGCTCTGTCCTGGTCTCCGTGATACAGTTTCGGTCTCTACAAACTGTCGCCACATCCGAGAAACAAGAGAACTATTATTCACATTAAGTCATAGGGCCACACGGATTTGCGAGTGTTATGCTTCCAATCTTCCTAAGAGTCTGCTACCGCAGAGATCTGGTAGGTGTGTTCTGTGTGCCTTACTGCAGCGTCTGTGACAGCGATTGTTCACGTGTTTCTACCCGACAAACACTACTCCTCATTGCTGTCGTGGTTTTCCGTTGACCGAAATGCCAATTTCCGTGTAGAAAACGACCGTACTGACATCTGTTGACAGTTTGTATGCTTACATCGCGAAATAATCACAGTTTAATATTTTTTTTTGTGGGATATAAAATTTAAAAACCTCTCTCACACCGGCCTGATTTAGCTTCACTGATCAGGATAGTAAAAAACATGCGTATATTAAGGGAATTTTCATTCACAAAGCAGGCTTATCACATTCACACAGCTCACTACTGTTCTATCCTGATTAAATTGAGCTTAACTTAAATTCCATAAGGCAGTGAAGCAATTTCTAAGTCTCGATGCAACGAAAATTGTCAGTCGATCTCCTGGAAACATTTGTAATAATTATTACCTTTCGGTGATCGCATGGGGAAGACCGGAGATCTGCTGGTAAGACCGTGTTAGCCTATTTATTGGGAGTAATAAACTGGATATCTTGAGCATACAAAACAGCAGGTTCATCCAGTGTAAATCAGACGTTCCCCACTGATCCCGTGCAACACAGCGTAGTAAGCAGACACTGTCAATAATAATCAGTTAAATAATACGCGAACACACTTACTTTAGTTTAGTTCATGTATTAAATTCCTTCTCATACAGAATCTCATCAAGATGGCGACTAGCTCAACAATACATACATATACATCTTCCATCTTTCACGGCAAGATCTCCTTCATTCTTTTCATAAGAGAAAACATAGATAGCAGAGAAGCTATTCCATGCAGTAAATGCACGCTCCAAGTAATAATAGGGCTTGAAACTACTTTGCATTGATAATCATCGTATATTAAAGTTTAAGAATCGGTCAGATAAAAAGAGATATTTCGAGATATGTACGGAGTTATATAATTTACAAAATTTCTGAAAATATCGCGGAGAGACCGCTGCAAGAGACATTACAACAGGACGGAAAAACGGCGGTTTGCTGCATTAATATTGGAAACCAGTGTAGAATGGTAATACAATTGCAACGCGTTTGCAAGTCTGCAGAGGAAGAATCGCGTATGTCATTTTACCGATGCTTTCTTGATGGTATATTTTATGATTTCTCGTTGATATTGACTTGACATGAGAAGAGGATGTTACACATTTCACGTAGTGACACATCGGCTTATCGATCAAAGTCATTTCTGTATGTCATTCTAAAACAACACGTAACGTATCTACGAAACAGACGCCACACGGTAAGTGTGAGCGGCAGCACTGTGCATTCAAAGGTACGTACAGCACATAACCATACATACCGGTCTGCTGTTCCACCAATTAACCGGGGGAAAAGAAGTAAATTACTGTTATTGGCAGAACTAACTTAGGATACAATAGACACTGCGTGCAGCCCCACTATGTACAAGATAGTTTGTATAAAGCGACCGAATAGTTAATGGTAACGTTTCTCATTGTCTACGTCACATACGTGTGAAATTAACGTAAAACAAAACCGGTTTGAGTTTCAGTAGAAACTTCTACACGTACCTACGCCTGCTTAACTATGCCCTTTATTTCTCTGATCTTCTTTCTTTTAAGCTCATAATTAATTGACTCGTATTACTGGATTCCTGGGCTAGATAGATGGAATTCTTTCCAAGAGGTCGCACACCGTTCGCGCTCAATCAGCGTTACGTCAGTCAGGCAGTCAGGACGAGCTCCTCGTGATAATTTCTGGAAGCGAAATGCAAGCGAACTGTCGCACACTGCTTCTGTTACAATCTAGGTCCAGTAGTTTGCCAAGGAAATATATTTAACTTCTGTAACTTTTTGGGGATAAGGAAACCTGTGAAAGTGTACTAAACTGATGTCTGGTGATGACGCACGCTAACACAGCTTCCCTACGAATTTTCCACGCGTCAGCCCACCCAGTCCAATGTGACGTTAGAAAGCCAAACGTGATATTATGGTAACCATTTCTTTTCGTAATCAGGGGAAAGAATTAATAGGGAAACAACTGCTGTTTAACATATTATTACTGATTCATTAGAAACAGCTTCATGTGATGTTGAATGGGTATTCTTTGCAAGAAATTAAGAGACATTTGTAAGAAGTAATGGATGAAATGGACAGTATGCATTGCACACAATTCAGATTTAGAATAGACAAAGATAAGGCAGAAGTGATGAAGCATATCAGTGAAGTGAATACAGATCTGCTGCAGTTCAAAATTTACAAAGACTCATAAGTACAAAAAGTACTCACCCGAAACCTGGGGTGAAGGATTCTGAAGCCCGAATGGGTCCATCTCCATTTTTTTTTTTTTTTTTTTTTTTTGAGATGCGCACCCATAAAGTATTTTTTTAAAAGAGCATCTGCAACATTTTAAAAACCTTAGGGTGTTCGATCTCTGCAGTTTGACTTTAAAAACAAAGCTGGATATTTGCGAGACGCATACCATGGTACTTGGAGCTTTCACGTCATAACAGCTCCGAAGTTCAAAGCTCCCGACACGAAGAACTTATCAGGAGCTTTCTCAGGCCCTTCTGGAGTGAAATCTGCAAGGCGAAAGGCGTATTAAACCTTGCGGAATACCTCGAAAAACGTGCAAGCAAAGAGAACTATTCACGACTGTTTTTCACAGCTGCATCCGGGGTTCACCTACAACCAGTTGAGACTATAAAACAAGCAATGATGACAACAGTGAAGAAGGTGATGATCAATGTTTTGAGATGCCATTGTATGCCATGTATCACATTTTTCGTCCTTTATCTGTAATAAATAACTGTTTAACAAATAGAAGTCGTAAGACATTATTTCAACTCGACAATAACACCTTTGTGGTATGTAACTACGATATTATTATACATTATGTTTTATTCAATTCCGCAAAAAAACCACTAGTCCAAACCATTTTCCTTCTATACCTCAAGAGAATATAATCTGGTATCACTATATTGCTTCTGATAACATTTCTGATGCCTACAGAATATTTAGACAAAAGAAAAACAAATTAGCTACTTATGTGACGAAGATACGCGGTGTTTTTCGTTCTCTCATTGTGATTTTCTGATTAGTGGGGTTTCTGCCGGATACCCCTCAATTGCATCGTCAATATTTATCTGTGTTAAAATGAGTCCGTTCAAAAGATAAACATATTATGTTGCAATTCAATACATGTCGTCGCGTTTGGGGTTAGTTTTACTAATGTCAGGCGTACCTACATTGAGACTACAGGTCATGCATTAACACAAGTTATCGGTATGTGTATAACACACCTGTACTTGATTAAAATAATGAGTTTTGCCATCAGCTCAGATAAGAACGATTAATTTCACACATTAATGACTTACGAAATTCCCTAAACGAGTACCCTCTACCATGAGTCAACGGAAGATACATCTTGATATTAACCATTGCGGTTATAAAAACTGAGTCGCAAAGCAACCCATAATCAGTACAGTTGTATATTAAACTTGTCAAGGCCCTGGAGACGTTTAACGAACTTTAAATTCTTAACAGAATTTTATGGAAGTAACATTTCAGTAGCTATATCTGAGCAGTCAGACAAGTGTAATTAGTAATCGATAGCTAATTAAAATCACGAAATTATCACCACCATTTGCAGACAGTCGGATGTACCGAGTATACAAGGCCTAGTAATACCATTTCTTTACGAAAAGAAAAATGGCTCTGAGCACTATGCGACTCAACTGCTGAGGTCATCAGTCGCCTAGAACTTAGAACTAATTGAACCTAACTAACCTAAGGGCAGCACACAACACCCAGCCATCACGAGGCAGAGAAAATCCCTGACCCCGCCGGGAATCGAACCCGGGAACCCGGGCGTGGAAAGCGAGAACGCTACCGCACGACCACGAGATGCGGGCTACGAAAAGAAAAATGAGAGAGAGTAAGACGGTACGAATAAACAGGAATGATGATACGACCTTTAAAGCAGACATATTTCACAATTGGAGTATTAGAAATCTGTACCATAATATAAAAAGCCAGAGTTGTAGAGTGAAAGAGGGAAAATACAAAGCGTTTATAAAGTAAAAACGAGGACTCACGAGGAAAGCAAGAAAAAAGACTACAAATGTAGCGATAGAAATTCACTAGAATTCATGGAAGAATTTAATAGTTTTACAGGCAACAGTGCTATTCCTTTTAAACCTAAAACAATGATTAGAAAAAGGCGTGGGAACAGAAAGAGAGAACTGGACTGAACAGAAACTTTCAGTCAACAATCAGATCAATCTGCTATTCCTACCCACATAAGAGTTTACGTATCAGAGAATGTGTTCCAGAGTAGAATCTTTCTAGGTCCTATAACGTCAGATGAATTTGAAATTGTAACCACAATCCTGAAGTATCTTAAAGCAACATGGTCGGACATTATAAATTATTACAATTTAGTTTCTTACCTGTCTCTGCTTCAAAAGCTTTATCAAGACTTGTAGGGAACACAGAAATAGAGTGGTGAAATTTCAGAGTGTTTTCGATCGAGAAAGACATTACCAAACCTAAACACCACTGGTGTTCATGTTAGAGAGCTGTTCCCCGCTGCAGCTATGTAAATGTTATTCTATAAACGAAACACGTTGTACCAGGAAAAGGCTTTGTAAACGAACATGTAATTGATTACACACTACATGTGCCGTGTACATTCGTAGCGCTCAACTATTTAACAGCTGTTTGTAATGCAAGCAAATACGACAGAAAAGCAAATTAGTTCCGAGAGATAATTGGTCTGATTTTACCGTTCAACAAATAATTGCAAAACCCTCTGCAGTTAATGAACAAACTCACTTGAATTATTTGCACCAGTAGAAGGCTTTTAACCGAATCAGTATACCTTTTTTATACAACGATGCGAGAGGAAAAGAAATCATCACGTCTAAGCTGACCACAAAGGCGCCGAAGACGGAGGAAATGAAAATGCTCTGTGACAGTAACCAGTAATATAGAAGTTTACGAAAAGAATGCTACATGTCTTCCATCATGCTTAACTCATACTATGATGAATTACACATTGCACATTCCATGCAATGCGATGACCATGTAGCAAAGCAAGCAAAAGTTAGCGAGATATTGTAGTGTATAAATCCACCTTGCTTTTGCCACAGATGTTAGCAGTAGAACACAGCAGCTTAACACGTTTTGGCTAATTTTGAGTCATTTTCCCATCAGAACTGCCAGCATAACATTGTCAATTAATATATAATATTCAGAATGTAAAATTTTCCTAACCAAATAAAAACCTGCGTTTAGCGATTTTTAGAGAATCAGTTTTTACGAGCTATCCTCACTGAATCATAACTACCTGTGTTCCTATGTGGGATTCTCTGAAGTTCATATACCCTGATTGCCACAGCTCTACCTGATTTATCAGTATATACCTTCCCACAGTGCTTGTATGTGATACACGCCACTTTGTGCCAACGTTTGTAGTTTGCCTCTACTGTCGAATGGACATTATTAGGTTATCTGAACAACAGAGAAAATGGAAATTAAAAAAAATGATCTGATCTTTCCCAATCATCTTTAAACCGAAAAAAGTCATATGAAATAGAATGTGACGTTCGGGAAAGTAGAAAGATGACACTACGGGAAATACTGGATATAAATAAACAAATTACATAGAATGTCAGTTTAGCTCAAATGACCAAAATTAGTTTTCATTTTCTCCTCTGATAAATAAAGTTTTACGTTCATATATTAGCTAGCAATAGAAAAATCAACTCTATTTGGCATCGGCTTTTAAATGTATCTCTACATAAAAAACTTTGTTTCCGTTTATGGTTAATTTAATCATTTCTGTGTGACAGAAACTGCAACACTTTCCTCAGTATTCACTCTACCTGTTATCATTTACGTACATTTTATATCTTCTGTGTGAATAACACCTGTGTAAGTCACATGTCATTTTTTCTGTGTTTGCGAAACTCATTTGTCACCTGAAGATGGCCTAAGAAGCGAAAGCCGGTTGGTAACCAAATATATATAATTTTACAGAATATCAGGAAGTATTATTTAATGTTATTATCATGATCTATCCCCTCCCCCACCCCAAAAAAACCATGGACCTTGCCCTTGGTAGGAGACTTGCCATACAGTAGGTGCACTCACAACGGAGGGGTATCTGTAGAGAGCCCAGACAAACGTGTGGTTCCTGAAGAGGGGCAGCAGCCTTTTCAGTATTTGCAGGGGCAACAGTCTGGATGATTGACTGATCTGGCCTTGTAACACTAACGTAAACGGCCTTGCTGTGCTGGTACTGCGACCGGCTGAAAGCAAAGGAAAACTGCTGCTCCAATATTTCACGAGGGCATACAGCTTTACTGTATGGTTTCAGGATGATGGCGTCCTTTTGGAAAAGTATTCCGTAGGTAAAATGATCCCCCATTTGGAACTCCGGGCAAGGACTACACAGGAGGATGTCGTTGTAAGGAGAAACGAAAATGGCGTTCTACAGATTGAAGCATGGATTGTCAGAGAAAATGGAAATGGATAGGTTAAAATGGCTCTAAGAACTATGGGACTTAACATCTGAGATCATCACTCCCCTAGACTTAGAACTACGTAAACCTAACTAACCTAAGGACATCACACACATCCATGCCCGAGGCAGAATTCGAACCTGCGACCATAACAGCAGCGCGGTTCCGGACTGAGGCGCCTAGAACCGCTCGGCCACAACGACCGGCGACAGGTTAAACCTAGATATAGTGGGAAATAGTGAAGTTCGGTGGCAGGGGGAACAGAATTTCTGCTCAGGTGCATACGGAGCTATAAATACAAAATCAGATATCGGTAAAGCAGTAGTAGATTTAATAATGAATAAAAAATAGGAACGCGGATAAGCTAGTATGAACAGCATAGTGAACCTATTATTGTAGCCAAGACAGACACGAAACCCACACCCACTACGCCAGTACAGGGCCAAACAATTCCTCAGATGATGAAGAGATTGAACAAATGTGTGATGAGATAAAAGTTAAGAGACACAAAAATTTTGTAGGGGGGACTGTAATTCTACATTAGAAAAGGAAAAGGACGATAGTAGGAAAGGGAGATAAGCAAAAATAATATGTGAATGTGGACAGGGGGAAAGGAATGAAAGAGGAAGCCGCCTCGTAGAATTTTGCACAGAGCATAATTTAATAATACCTAACATTTGTTTTGGAAGCATGAAAGAGGGTCGTGTACGTGTAAAAGACCTGGAGAAACTGGAAGGTTTCAGATTGATTATATGATGGTAAGACAAAGATTTCGGAACCAGATTTTAAACTGTAACACATTTCCAGTGACACATGTGGACTCTGATCACAATTTATTGGTTATGATCTGTAGATTAGAACTGAAGAAACTGGAGAAAGGTAGCAATTTAAGGAAATGGGACCTGGATAAACTGAAAGAACCAGAAATTGTAGAGATTTCTTAGGGAGAAGTAGGGAACGATTAAAAAAAACAGATGAAAGGAATAAAGTAGAAGGAGAATGAGTAGCTTCGAGATATGAAATAGTAAAGGCAAGAGAGGATCAATCAGGTAAAAATACGAGGGCTAGTAAAAATCCTGATGTAATACAAGAGATTTAATTGCTGAAAGAAGAAAATGTAAAAATACTGTAAAGGAAGCAGGCGAAAGTGAATACAAACGTCTAAAATGAGATTTACAGGAAGTTTAAATGGCTCAATACCACTCGCATGAATATCAAGGGTACAGATGGAAATCCATTAATAACTAAAGAAGGAAAGCAGAGAAGTGGAAGGGGTATATAGGGGGTCTATAAAAGAGAGATGGACTTGATAGCAATATTATGGAAATGGAAGAGCCCTTAGATGAAGATGAGATGCGAGATATGATACTACGTGAAGAATTTGACAGAGGACTCAAATATGAATCAAAGCCCTGGGAGTAGACAATTTTCCGTTAGCACTACTTACAGCCTTGGGGGAAGCAGGCATGGAAAAACTCTTCCATCTGGTGAGCAAGCTCTATGAGACTGGCAGAATGTCTCAGACTTCAAAAAGAATATAATAATTTCAGTTCCAAAGAAAGCGGATCCTGACAGGTGTGATAATTACACAATAATCAGTTCAATAAATCACGGTTGCAAAATACTGACACGAATTCTTTACAGAAGACTTGAAGAACTGGTATAAGCCGCCCTCGGGTGTTAATTCCAGCCTAGTCGTCAGGATCTAGGAAATCTGTTTTCTCTGATCGCTAGACAACATTCAAACAAATCGTATTAATTATTTTATTACAAACAGTCAAAGACATTACTTAATTTTGTGTTACGCAAATCTGTCGCAAGGAAAGGGCGAATGCAAAATAAGCAATATTCTTCAGTATAGATGATCCGAAGTCGCTGCTGTGCAAGCCACTAGTCTTGAAGCTACTCTTCGACTGGTCGAGACCAGTCGGGCGGGGTGCTTACGTCCTCCTCACACAGAGGCCTCTGCTGTCGCGTTGTCATGCTGAAGTGCGGTCGGTCAGCGTGCAACTGGCTGACGTCTTCTCGCAGCCCGCCCTGCTCTATTGTTTCCGACTGCCGTGCTGGTGCTTGATTTTATGCCGTAACACCGGGGAAGATCTGTTTGGATTCTGGAGAAATGTGCAGGCACGCGAGGCAATATTGACCCAACGACTTCTCATAAAAGATAGGTTTATGACAGGTAAACCTACCTTTATAGCATTTCTAAACTTAGAGAAAGCTTTTAACAGTGTTGACTGGAATAATCTCTTTTAAATTCTAAAGGTGCTGGGGTAAAATACAGGGAGCGAAAGGAAAGGCTATTTACTATTTGTACAGAAACCTGATGGCAGTTATAAGAGTCGAGAGACATGAAAGTGAAGCAGTGGTTGAGGAAGAAGTGAGACAAGATTGTGGTCTATCCCTCATCTTATTCAATCTATATCTTGAGCAAGCAGTAAAGGAAACAAAAGAAAAATCTGGAGAAGAAATTAAAGTCCAGTCACAAGTAATAAAAACTTTGAGATTTGCCGATGATATTGTCATTCTGTCAGAGGCAGCAAAGGGCATCGAGGAGCAGTTTAAAGGAATGGAGAGTGTCTTAAAAGGAGGATATAAGAGGAACATCAACAAAAGCAAAACGAGGATAATAGAATGTAGTCAAATTAAATCGGGTGATGCTGAGAGAATTAGGTAAGGAAATGAGACACTTAAAGTAGTAGATGAGTTATGTTGGGTAGCAAAATAAATGATGTTGCTCGATGTAGAGAGGATATATATAATGTAGACTGGTAATGTCAAGAAAAGCATTTATGAAGAAGAGAAATTTACTAACATGCAATATAGATTTAAGTGTTAGGAAGTCTTTCCTCAAACTATTTTTGCGGAATATAACCATTTACGGATGTGAAACACGGACAATAAACCGTTTGGACAAGAAGAGAGTAGAACCTTTCGAAATGTGTTACTACAGAAGAATGTGGAAGATTAGAGGGGTATACCAGTAACTATTGATGAAGTACTGAATAGAATTGGGGAGAAAAGGAATTTGTGGCACAACCTGACTAGACGAAGGGGTCGCTTGGTGGGACACATACTGAAACATTAAGGTATCACCAATTTGGTACTGGTGGGAAAAAGGGGGGGGGGGGGTAAAAATCGTAGAGGTAAACCAAGAGTTGAATGCAATAAGTGGGTTCAGAAGAATGTAGGTTGCAGTAGTTATTCGGAGATGAAAAGGCTTGCACAGGATAGAGTAGTGTGGAGAGCTGCATCAAGCCACTATTCGTACCGAAAATCGCAACAAGAATATCGAGTTCTGGCAGTCACAGACGGAAAATTCAATTAATTTTAAAAACACTCAAGGTTGTGTTTAATATTTTCCAGTGTCCATATAGTCAACATTTCCACCAAAGCTAATACAAAATTCATCAACTGTTTTCATACTTCTTTTTTAATCTTCACGATTTCATGTTCTCCTTGTTCACGTACGTAATTCCAATCTCATCACAAATAATTTTCACGACTGCTTTCAAATAACTTATATTAAGTTCTGACATTCATCTTCTAAACAAATTGTAATGTAAAATGTCGTAGGTCGATCAGGTCCGAAATGTTCGTCTAGAATTGTTAGGAATAGTTTTTGTGACACAGATTCTCCTTTGCTGAATCCTCTTTATTCTCTGGATTTCTCAATATCCCGATTTTAGATGTAATACCTTGTTTCTCGACGAGTGTTGGAACTGATTTAATTAAAATTACCTCAAAAGCTTCCTCGAAATCTACTAATACCAAAATCATTACTCAAATTTATTCTTTCGTTCTATTATTTCGTAATTTCTTTGAATACTTGCAGCTGGTCTTGATCAAAAGCTAATGTTTTTCTGTAAGATTGGTGGTACGTTTAGTACGAGGTACATTACATAAAGAGGAAAATCATCGATCTGTGGATTTAATGTTTGTCAGATTCCTCTATTGTGTAGCAAAATAATTTTAGCAGTGTACTTCGGCAATTTCTTCTGCATCTACATGTATGTGGCTACCCCGCAATCAAACTTTAGAGCATGGAAGAGAGTTCATCGGACCAACTTCAGGCTATTTCTCTACCGTTCCGTTCTCGAACAGCACGCGTGAAAAATGAAGTCTCCAATCTTTCCGTGCGAGTTTTGATTTCTCACATCTTCTAAGTGTTCTTCCAATAAAACGCAGTCGCCGTTCCATAGCATTAACTATGTGATCGTTCCAACTTAAGTTTTTTGTAATCATAATCCCAGAGTATTAGTTGAACAGACAGCCTTTGGGTTACTGTGATTTGACGTGTAACAAAAATGTAACGTATTCCTTTTAGTGCCCGTGTGGATGACATCGCTCTTTTCATTATTTAGAGTCCACTGCCGCTTGTAGCACCATGCAGATATCTTGTCTAAATCATTTTACAATTGATTTTGATCCTCTGATGGCTTTAGTAGACGCTAGATGGCAGAATCCTCTGCAGACAGTCGAAGAGAGCAGCTCAGATTGTCTCCTAAGTCTTTTACATAGATTAGGTACACTAAACTGCCTATAACACATCCGTGGACAACAACAGTATCAGTTATGTTTTACTCGATGACTTTCCTTCGATTGCTGCAAAATTTGACCTTACTGACAAAAAAGCACGAATTCAGTCACGCAACTGAGACGATACTCCATAGGCTCGCAATTCGATTAGAAGGCGCTATGTGGGGAACGATGTCAGAAAGATTCTGGAAGTACAGAAATATGTAGTTAGTTTGAGATCCTCTATTGATACAGCTCATAACATCGTGTAAATAAAGAGCCAATAGTGTTGCAGAAAGACCACATTTTCTGAAATCGTCCTAATTGTGTCTCCATAGATCGTAGTCTTCGGTGTCCAGCATCACGTTCCAGCACAGTATATGTTCCAAAGCCCTGCTCCAATACGACGTCTAAATATATAAGGCCACTAATAAGTTTGGAATGTAGCTTAATTTTTGCTCTCTTCTTCCCATCACTACTATACGGAAAGAAAGAACATTCAACGTGGTACCATCACCTTTATTAAACAAATATTTATTTCTTAAGTATCTGTCCCGTTTTTCTCCCTAATTCTATCAACATGCTGTTGTTGTTGTTGTTGTTGTTGACGTCATTGTTGCTGTAGTCTTCAGCTGAGGACTGGTCTGATACAGCTGTACGCGCTAGTCCATCTCGCCCAATCCTCGTCAGCTCCGTAACTACTGCAGCCTGTATCCATCTGAGCCTGCTAACTGTGTTCAATTCTTGCCATACCTCTACATTTTCACCCTCCAGCTTCAAACAGACGATTGCTTAATACCACACGATGTGTCACACTCATCAAATCATTCATTACTTTACTCCAATTGTGCCATAAGCTAATTTTCTTTTCAGTTCGATTCCGTTCATTCTCACAAGTCATTCGATATAGAGGGTGAGTCAAATGAAAACCTTAAATTTGTAATAACAGATCGAAATTTCGAGCCGTTATCCTGTAAGTTGGTAAGCGTGCTACAAACAGCTCGCAGAATGGCCTGTAGGTGGCAGCATAGCGCAGATGCACACATACCGTCGCAGTATCAGTATAAAGATGGCCGCCCCACCTGCAACTTGCACCAGGGAAGAACAGCGTTCTGTTATTCGGTTTTTGCGTAGTGAAGGTGTGAAACCTATTGAAATTCATCAACGAATGAAGCTTCAGTACGGTGATGCATGTTTGTCACAGCAGCAAGTCTACGAATGGAGTAGCAAGTTCGCAAATGGTGTGACTTCAGTGGAAGATGCTCCTCGTCCAGGTCAGGCACAACGAGTTGTGACTCCACAGAACATTGCATCAGTTGAAGCCATAGTGAAGGAAAACAACCGAGTGACACTGAATGACATTGGAGCATGTTTACACATTAGTCATGGGTCAGCACACCACATTGTGCATGATGTGCTCCAGTTTCACAAAGTGTCTGCAAGATGGGTGCCACGGCAGCTGACTCCTGAAATGAGAGAACGACGTGTTGATGCTTCTGAAGAATGTCTTCGGCGCTTTGAACGAGAAGGTGATGGTTTCTTTGTAAGAATCGTTAGTGGGGACGAAACCTGGGTTCACTTCCACCAACCGGAAACGAAGAGAGCGAGCAAGGAATGGCGCCATTCCTCATCACCAAAACCAAAGAAGTTTCGAGCAGAACCATCAGCAGGGAAGGTTATGCTGATTCTCTTTCGGGGCGAAAAAGGCGTCATTTTGGAGCGTTACCTGCCTAGAGGGACCACTGTCACCAGCGCATCAAACACAGATCTCCTACAAAATCATCTGCGGCCTGCAATCAAATCAAAGTGACGTGGAATTGCTGTCAGCAGGTGTCCTTTTGCAACATGACAATGCAAGGCCCCACACTGTCCGTACAACAGTTGCAACAATCCCAGACGTGCATTTTGAGTGTCTTCCTCATCCACCATACTCAAATGGTTGAAATGGCTTTGAGCACTATGGGAGTTAACTTCTGAGGTCATCAGTCCCCTAGAACTTAGAACTACTTAAACCTAACTAACCTAAGGACATCACACACATCGATGCCCGAGGCAGGATTCGAACCTGCGACCGTAGCGGTCGCGCGGTTCCAGACTGTAGTGCCTAGAACCGCTCGGCCACCGCGGCCGGCCCACCTTACTCACCAGACCTTGCCGCAAGTGATTTCCATATGTTTGGACCACTCAAAGACGCAATGGGAGGAAAGAAGTTCCGTTCTGATGAAGAGGTGCGCCACGCGGTGCATTATTGGCTGCGCGGAGTACCAAATGATTTTTTTTTTTCTAAAGGAATTTATGCACTTTGTAAGCCCTGGAGGACTTACATTGAGTGTAGGGGAGATTATGTTGAAAAGTGATACAGCTTTGTACCACTTCTGAACAATAAGTAATATTTAAAATAATTTTTCAGATTTTCATTTGACTCACCCTCCTACAAACCTAATTTTCAGCATTCTTCTGTAGCTCCTCGTTCCAAAAGCTACTACAGTGAAGTGACAAAAGTGATCAGTAAAAATACGCACATGTGCAGATGGCGGTAGTACTGCGTGCGCAACGAATAAAAGGGCTGTGCACTGGCAGAGCCGCCATTTTTAGTCAGCTAATTCATGCTAAAAGGTGTCCAACGTGCTTCTGGCCGCACGACGGGAAGTAACAGAATTTGTACGCTGAATGGTTATTGGAGCTAGACGAATGGAAACATTCCGTTTTGGAAAACTTCAGGGAATGCAATATTCCGAGATCCACAGTGTCAAGAGCGTGCCGAGAATAAGTCAATTTCATGGATTAGATCTCAACTCGGACAACGCAGTGGCCGATGGCCTTTAATTAGGGGTCGAGATCAAAGGCTTTTGCGTAAAGGTGTCAGTGCTAGTAGACAAGCAACACTGCGTGAAACAACCACAGAAACCAATTAGGGGGGTACGGCGAACGTATCCAATAGGACAGTGCGGCGAAATCTGGTGCTACATCTACATCTACATCTACATTTATACTCCGCAAGCCACCCAACGGTGTGTGGCGGAGAGCACTTTATGTGCCACTGTCATTACCTCCCTTTCCTGTTCCAGTCGCGTATGGTTTGCGGGAAGAACGAATGCCGGACAGCCTTCGTGTGCGCTCGAATCTCTCTAATTTTGCATTCGTGATCTCCTCGGGAGGTATAAGTAGGGGGAAGCAATATATTCGATACCTCATCCAGAAACGCACCCTCTCGAAACTTGGACAGCAAGCAACATCGCAATGCAGAGCGCCTCTCTTGCAGAGTCTGCCACTTGAGTTTGTTAAAAACCTCTCCGTAACGCTATCACGGATACCAAATAACCCTGTGACAAAACGCGCCGCTCTTCTTTGGATCTTCTCTATCTCCTCCGTCAACCCGACCTCGTACGGATCCCATACTGATGAGCAATACTCAAGTATAGGTCGAACGAGTGTTTTGTAAGCCACCTCCTTTGTTGATGGACTACATTTCATAAGGACTCTCCCAATGAATCTCAACCTGGCACCCGCCTTACCAACAATTAATTTTATATTATGATTCCACTTCAAATCGTTCCGCACGCATACTCCCAGATATTTTACAGAAGTAACTGGCTACCAGTGTTTGTTCCGCTATCATATAATCATACAATAAAGGATCCTTCTTTGTATGTATTCGCAATACATTACATTTGTCTATGTTAAGGGTCAGTTGCCACTCCCTGCACCAAGTGCCTATCCGCTGCAGATCTTCCTGCATTTCACTACAATTTTCTAATCCTGCAACTTCTCTGTATACTACAGCATCATCCGCGAAAAGCCGCATGGAAGTTCCGACACTATCTACTAGGTCATTTATATATATTGTGAAAAGCAATGGTCCCATAACACTACCCTATGGCACGCCAGAGGCTACTTTAACGTCTGTAGACGTCTCTCCATTGAGAACAACATGCTGTGTTCTGTTTGCTAAAAACTCTTCAATCCAGACACACAGCTGGTCTGATATTCCTTAGGCTCTTACTTTGTTTATCAGGCGACAGTGCGGAACTGTATCGAACGCCTTCCGGAAGTCAAGGAAAATGGCATCTACCTGGGAGCCTGTATCTAATATTTTCTCTCTCTCATGAACAAATAAAGCGAGTTGTGTCTCACACGATCGCTTTTTCCGGAATCCGTTTTGATTCCTACTGATTCTGGGTTTCCAGAAATGACATAATACGCGAGCAAAAAACATGTTCTAAAATTCTACAACAGATCGACGTCAGAGATATAGGTCTATAGTTTTGCGCATCTGCTCGACGACCGTTCTTGAAGACTGGGACTACCTGTGCTCTTTTCCAATCATTTGGAACCTTCCGTTCCTCTAGAGAGTTGCGGTACACGGCTGTTAGAAGGAGGGCAAGTTCTTTCGCGTACTCTGTGCAGAATCGAATTGGTATCCCGTCAGGTCCAGTGGACTTTCCTCTGTTGAGTGATTCCAGTTGCTTTTCTATTCCTTGGACACTTATTTCGATGTCAGCCATTTTTTCGTCTGTGCGAGGATTTAGAGAAGGAAATGCAGTGCGGTCTTCCTCTGTGAAACAGCTTATGGACGCACGACAGGAGTTAACTGACTTTGAACGCGGAATGGTAATTGGAGCTAGACGCATGGAAACATTCCGTTTTGGAAATCTTCAGGGAATGCAATATTCCGAGATCCACAGTGTCTAGAGTGTGCCGATAACACCATACTTTCATGGATTAGATCTCACCTCGGGCAACGCAGTGGCCGATGGCCTTTAATTATGGGTGGAGAGCATCGGCTTTTGCGTAAAGTTGTCAGTGCTAGTAGACAAGCAACACTGCGTGAAATAACCGCAGAAACCAATTAGGGGGGTACGACGAACGTGTCCGCTAGGGCAGTTTCGCGAAATTTGGTGTTAGTGGACTATGACAGCAGACGATGGACGCGAGTGCCTTTGGTAACAGCGTGACATCGCCTGCAGCGTCTGTACCGGGCTCGTGACCATATCGGTTGGACGCTAGACAAGTGGAAAACCGTGGCCTGGTAAGATGATCCCCGGTCTCCGTTGGTAAGAGCTGATGCTGGGGTTGGAGAGTGGCGCATACCCCACGAAGCCATGGACCCAAGTCATCGAAAGGCATGGTGCAAGCTGGGAATGGACTGAGTCCTCTGGTCCAACTGGATCGATCATAAATTGGAAATGGTTATGTTCGGAAACAGGGAGACCATTTTCAGCCATTTATGGACTTCATCTTATGGATGACAGTGAATTATGTCTTGGGCCACATTTTTTCGCGACTGGTTTGAAGGACATTCTGGACATTTCGAGCTAATGAACTGGCCAACCACATCGCCAACACGAAACCCATCGAACATTTATGGGAGATAATCGAGAGATCAGTTCGTGCACAACATTCTGCATAGGCAACACTTTACATTTATGGAGGGCTATAGAGGCAGGGGCTTTCAAAGACTTGGTGAGTCCATTTCACGTCGAGTTGCTGCCCTGCACCGAGCAAAAACCGGTCCGACTCGATTTTTAGACCTGCCTCAAGATGACTGGATGTTTGTGTTGTCCTCGTCATTTCATCGTCATTCATGAAAGTGGCGAGATTGGACTGAGCAAAGGTTGGGAATTTGTATGGGTGCTGATAACCGCGCAGTTGAGCTGCCCACAATCCGAACGTCATCATCATCATCGTTATTTAGATATCCCATGACTTTCGACACCTCAGTGTATTCTCTTCTTGTCGAGATTGTTAGCCATCCTGGACTCACTTCCATTCCGAACTGCGCTCCAGACAAACAAATTCACAAAAATATTTCACATACTTCAGTTCATTTTCTACGTTATCTGAATTGTCTTTGTCAGAAACGCATTTTTTTCTACTGCCAGTCTGAGTTTTATATCCTCTCTACACCTGCCATCGTCCGCCAATTTGCTGTCTAAACAGGAAAACCTATCTGCCGCTTTTGGCGTCTAATTTCCTCATCTAATCCCCTCGGTGTCGCCTGCTTTTTTCCTAGATAGCATTCGATTCCTACTAATGCGAGAGTTATGGTTGAGTGATAAAATGACGTTTGGAGAAAGAAATCATAGTAGAAGAACAGAGTGGTTTTACCACAGGTCGACCTTATTTAAATAATGTATTTATTATAAAGAATTTATTTAGAAAAACGTGTATGACACTGTCCCAGTAGAGATACTACATTGATATTTTGACGACAGCATAATAAATAAATGTATATTTCGGCATTTTATAAAGTTTACGAGGGATTACAGAAAAAAATTAAAAAGGAATAAAAAGCTCCGATAATATAGTCAGTAAGTAGCTTTAGACAAAGGTGCTGTGAAACACCTACTCTGCTTAAATCTTATGTGAATTATGTTCTTATAGAATTGATGAAAAAGTGCGGACAAATGACCTAGACGCAGATGGGTTTCTCTTCTATCAAGGCACAATTCCGTTCCCTGTAGAATCACATAGTCATCAGCAAATTTCAAATCTTATGGGTTTTCTCCTTAAACTTCAAATGCTTTTGCTAATTTCTTCTTGCTTTCCTCTTTGCTTAATGCACTGACTGAGCAACGTTCTAGAAGAGTTTACAATCTTGTCTCATTCCCGTCACCACTACTGCTTCCTTTTCACATTCTTCGATTATTTCTTTCCGACTCTTGTTGCTTTTCAACAACGAAATTTTACGATTTAGCAACATTTATTTTGATGAAAACATCCCTAGTAGGTGTTGAAACCTAGGCCAATGTACTACCGTTTATGTGCAACCGCTTGGCTGTTTAATCCTCTGGTGAAACCAGCGTACGGTTGCTGAACCGCAGCCATGTTCAGATCCGTCTTATTATTGCAGTATTATTTCCGTACAAGTTGTAAATAACCTCTCGTTCCCTGTATTTTATTCCTGCTGCCTTCATATTTTCAAAGAGTATCTTCCAGTTGGAATTATCAAAGATTTGTCTAATCTGTAAATGCTATAACCGTAGATCTGTTTCTGTTCATTGTAATATGAGCCGTAAGGTCACTAATATAAGTGGTAGGGTCACATTGTCCCAAGTGTTCCAACGTTGCTCCGGAAACGAAAATGATCTTGCTATAGGTTGGCTTCTGAATGTGTTTCCATTCTTCTGTAAAATAATCTTCTGTCATTATATTGTGTTATTGTTTACTAGATACTCTAATTTTTTCTTTAATATATTTTTTGTTATTTTGCCTTCTTTGTATCTCTAAATCCTTGAAGCAGTTCTTTTCTGGAAATAAACATCGAGGACCAACATGTTATTCCAGACAAAATTTTACTTTCTTATGAACTCTGTCGTTTTTGGTATCAAATAGATCTTTAGTTTTTGTTCTACTTATTAAACTTTTTCGTTATCAGCGTGTGCCTAAATATGAAATCGCTTCCAAGATCATGTATCTTTTTGTAGTGGCCACCACCTCTGTCTACAGACATGAATGACTTTCATGGAGTGTCATATTTGCTTTTAAAATCTTGTTATTCTAAGATTTCTTCGGATTCTGTAATGTTTTATTACATTTTTTATTCACAATGAAACTTAAACCTGAATTTCTTTCTTTGCTCTCTTCCACTATAACAGTTTGGCCAGTTGTGTCCTTAACATTTTACAAATCTTTTACTAGGCAACCTGGGAATTTTTCACAATTGATAGATATGTATGGGAATTGGATAAACGTCCTAATTTAGGGTAATGTAGGCATAACGTACCCCAGAACAGTTTTCATCATTTGTACGATCGACTGGATGCCCGAGTCAGCGCCTGCATTGCCACCGTTGGAGGCTACACCACGTACTAGCCTGGGTGTTTCAGCACGGGTCGATACAAGGTACCTCTCAGCTTCTTGTGCTATTGTTCTGTACCCGTAATTGTCTTATGAACTCCGTATGCACTGTTGCAAAAATAAATCTTGAGCCAGTTGGAAACCTCTAAAAGGGTGTAGTAACTTCTTCCCAGCGGTGTAATACGATCCAGATCTCACCAACTAGCAGGGGAAATGCACATTTTAAATATAAGAGCAACAAAAAACACACATTTCGCAGGTGAATAAAAACCAAGTACAGCTCAGGACAAACCAGGCACAGCAACAGTAACATGGTTATTAATTTAGACTTGTAGCTGATTTCTATTGACAGCGACGGGTTACACGTGATGTAAAAAAAAGGAACAATAAACGATAATGCAACACTGAGGATACCACAAATATGGTAAAACACGTTTTGGTATTACAGAAACGCAAATTGTGTTCTTGCAAAAAAGCAGATCGTGTATAATCCATAATTATTAACGGAAAAACTCCCATTTTAGAAAGTTATACTGCCCGTTGAGTTGAGGACTTAACTGTTAATCAGTTACTTGCTACCCCTCGCACAAAATAGTAGGCTATCACTGCAGCGCAGCACACATACTATGAGATCGGAGTCTGTATTCGGCTTTAGAATTTCCAGCTGTAATAACCATTCTTGACAAGCGCTTCTTCAAAACTCTTATTTTAATCCATCTCTGAGTTTTTAAAAGATTTGCATTTGCTTTTGGAGAAATGGATATTATGTTAATATCTTTCAAGAAGTAGAAGCACGACAGATGCACTAAACATTTTTGCAAGTGTTGAATATGCTCACTGATATAAAATTATTCTTCATGGTCAAACCTTAAGCAATTCAAAAACCGAAGATGCCATAAGCACTTAGGGAAATTGAGGTTACTGTATCGCTATAAAGTGCAGTGATTCTACGAACAAGATTTTTTCAAAACTGTGAAGTACCAGCGAATATGTGTGTGTGCGTGCGCATGCGTACGTGTTTTATAGTATAGTTACGTTACAGTAGATGCAGATGGTCCCCCAAAGTCCATGCTGTTGTCTGTTTAACCATACTCCTTATAGGGCGGAAACAGCGGGGTGTGTCACATGTGTCACACGGCTAGAAATAATTGCCATTCACAACAGTCATCTAGACAATCATACCTACATCCCAGTAGAAGTGGAATTTCAGGTCGAAATGACAAGGAATAATTATCTGGAACTGAAGAACAAATTATCTACGCAATTGTTCCTTTTATTTTATAGGTGAAATGCAACTAAATTAAATAATGTGAACCAGTACACAGATATACTCAACTTGAGCATGAGGACGCCAGAGAAAACAACGCTGTCATGGATTAAGAACGATTTACGAATAGTCTCTGAATAAGATAGGTATATCTCTGGGCTGAGCTCTTCGTGTTGTGGTTGTTGAGCCCAGGTAGACGTCACGGACTGTCGGTCCTGGGCTGTCAGTTAGCAGGGCAGTATGGAGATGAGAAACAATGTCGCCTCGCATTATTGTTCTGTTCTGTAATTAATGCTAAACGTGTGTACTTCCATGAAGTGAAATACACACATCAACAAAAGTTTTGCATCACCCCGGCTCATAGAATTCCTGAAGGTAGACGTGGATATTGTACCACATACACAGTTCCTTTGACTGTTCAGAGATGTTACTAAACCCGCCTAAAGATGTATACAACCATGCATGAGCAGCACCAATTAGTAGCAGGGGGTCAGACAGCCGATCAGTTCCAGTCATTTCACCAGGAAGGAGATACACAGCTCGTGTTGTCTGTAGTTCAGCCATGCCTAGACGACCAGTACTGCGGTTCAAACGCGTATGCATTGTTACTCTGTGCCAGGAAGCGCTCTCAACAAGGGAAGTTCCCAGGCGTCTCGGTGGGAACCAAAGTGAGGTTGTTCGGACATGGAGCGGATACAGAGGGACAGAAACTGTCGATAACATGCCTCGCTCAGGCCTCCCAAAGGCTACTACTGCAGTGGATGACCGCTATCTACGGATTACGGCCCGGAGGAACCCCGACAGGAACGCCACCACGTTGAATAGTGCTTTATCTGCAGCCACAGGACGTCGTGTTACGACTCAGACTGTGGACAATAGGCTGCATGATGCGCTACTTCACTCCAGACGTCCATGGCGAGGTCCAGTTTTGCAACCACGACACCATGCAGCGCGGTACACATGGGCCCAATAGCATGCCGGATGACCCGTTCAGGACTGGCATCACGTTCTCTTCACCGATGAGTGTCGCATATGTCTTCAACAAGAAAACCGTCGGAGACGTGTTTGGAAGTAACCCGGTCAGGCCCTTAGACACACTGTCCAGCGAGTGCAGCAAGGTGGAGGTTCCCTGCTGTTTTGGGGTGGCATTATGTGAGGCCGACGTACGCCGCTGGTTGGCATGGAAGGCGCCGTAACGGCTGTACGATACGTGAATGCCATCCTCCGACCGATAGTGCAGCCATATCGGCAGCATATTGGCGAGGCATTCGTCTTCATGGACGATAATTCGCACCCCCATCGTGTACATCTTGTGAATGACTTCCTTCAGGATAACGACATCGCTCGACTAGAGTGACCAGCATGTTCTCCAGACATGAATCCTATCGAAAATGCCTGGGATAGATTGACAAGGGCTGTTTAGGGACGACGTGATCCACCAACCACTCTGAGGGATCGCCGTTGAGGAGTGGGACAATCGGAACCAACAGTGTCTTGATGAACTTGGGGATAGTATGGCACGACGAATGCAGGCATGCATCAACGCAATAGGGCGTGCTACTGGGTATTGGAGGTGCCGGTGTGTGCAGCAATCTGAGCCACCACCTTTGAAGGTCTCACTGTATGATGGTACAACATGCAATGTGTAATTTCCATGAGCAATAAAAAAGGCGAAAATTATGTTTATGTTTACCTCTATTTGAGTTTCTGTACCGATTCCGGAACTCTCAGAGCCGATGTGATGCAAAACTTTTTTGATGTATGTATTACAGAGGGTGTTTCAGAAGGGGAGAAAGGGGGGGGGGGGGGGCACACCTTGGTCAGCTCGTGCCGGCGCTTTCATTTCCTAGACTTTCGCTTATTGGGAGACTTGAGTGAACTGGTGCATGCCACGCCAATCAACAATGTGCAGACACTACACGCTCGCGTCTTCAGTGTGTGCCAGCAAGTACAACAACAATCGGGTATACTTCAGAGGGTGCGTCAATCCTTATGCTGGAGGGCAGAGTGGCACATTGTCATTAATGGACGCCACGTTGAACATCTCCTGTAAAAAAAGTGTTTATCGTGGACAGTATGCATTTTCGGGCCTATATTTAATGCACTTATTTAAGAATGAATGCATTTCCGGACACATGTTTATTGGACTATTTTTCTTGTTTCGATGAGTACTAACACTGTAAGTAGGCTGTTTAGGTTCTTATATTGGTAACGCCACCTCCACGTAGCGCTCTGTATGAAAATCACTGGCTGATCTGTGTGTAGCCTGTGGCTGGGTGGCATTGTTGGAATTTGCTATCGTAGTGTTCGGCAGTTGGCTGTTAACAGCGCGTAGCGTTGCGCAGTTGGAGGTGAGCCGCCAGCAGTGGTGGATGTGGGGAGAGAGATGGAGTTTTGAGAGCGGACGATCTGGACGTGTGTCCATCAGAGACAGTAAATTTTTAAGACTGGATGTCATGAACTGATGTGTGTGTGTATATATATATATATATATATATATATATATATATATATATATATATATATATATATAATGACTTTTGAGCACTATTAAGGTAAATACATTGTTTGTTCTCTATAAAAATCTTTCATTTGCTAACTATGCCTATCAGTAGTTAGTGCCTTCAGTAGTTAGAATCTTTTATTTAGCTGGCAGTAGTGGCTCTCGCTATACTGCAATAGTTCGAGTAACGAAGATTATTGTCAGGTAAGTGATTCATGAAAGGTATAGGCTATTGTTTGTCAGGGCCATTCTTTTGTAGGGATTTTTGTAAGTCAGATTGCGTTGCACTAAAAATATTGTGTGTCAGTTTAGTGTTGATCAGAATAAGTAAAGAGAGTAATGTCAGAGTACGTCCAGTTTTGCTCAGCTGTTTGAAAAGCAAATAATATAAGACTTTTATCAGCACAGTCATTCATTAATTTTTCTAAGGCGACGTTTCAAAACCTCTCAAAGTATTCGTCGCTTTTTTCAGCACCCTGTATTCTGTACGAATACTAAGTAAAATTTTTGTTATTTAACAACCTTCAGCTGTCCTTTATTTAGCACAGTTCACTACTTGTTTCGGTCAGTGACCGTTATCAAGCATAGCTGGCATAAACGGAAGTGTGTTACTAGCTGACGATGTGGACTTGCTCTTACGAAAATTATCGCACAATTAATAAGGCGTCAGTTCGAAGGACTTACATGGTTAATGGGAGATAATGAAAATAATAGAGCGGCAACTTTTATTAAAGATTGGATTCAAGGCTGGTAATCACATACATACATAAAAGACTAGACCATTATTGCGAGTTCAGAAAGTATTAATCTTTATGCTTTTCTGAGCTTATTCAGACGCTTTAAGCGAACCAAAAGCAAATCAGCGCTATCGCCGCGAATAATGATTGACCGATAAGGTCTCAGCAATGCACTGTGGAAGAAAAAAATGCTACATTGTGTTGCGGCTCATAGAATCGTCTTCGTTTACTGTGAGGTCTGCTGGACCAGAGAGGAGTAGTTAGGAACGAAGCCGACTCCACGAATTTCGTCTCTTGCGATCGGTATTTGGACTCCGTTTTATATTCCGTTACATGTGTCGTGCGTGCTTTGTAAGATTACGACTTTGAATAATTTCTCCTTTGTCGAACTAAGAATTAGGCCGCTTGTGTCATGTGCAAAGTTAAAAATTTATTTTAAAAAATGCTTTCCTCATGCTACGATGATATTTGTGGAATATGAGGAATTGTATTTCCCTGTAGATACGTATTTTTATCATGTTCTGTCGAGCAAACCTAGAGAACTGAGTTAATAGTGAAAACATTTCCTCACGAAGGCATTCGTTATTTTGCTTTTGGTCACACTTGGAAAAATTTTACCTTTCCAATTTACATTTAGTACATTTCAGAAAGTTTTTAGGTGAAAGTAAGGCAGTTCCGAATGGCAGAAGTGAATTTTGAGTATTAGAACAAAAATTTTAATTTTTTATGGCGAGATTTTTCTCCATGTAAATCTTTTCTTCATCTACACACTATATGGCTGGTGACCAAGGGTAATTCGAAGGTCTCCGTGGCCTTCGCCCTGTCTATTACTTTCTCGAACGGTGCTTGCAAATAATGACTGTCGGTAGGACTCTCTATGTCTGGAACTCCCTCCATAACCGAGATCGCTGACACACGCCTGGAAGTGTCTCGAGGATAGGTGGTTCGCACTCTGATGCTGAAAGAAATTCTCATTGCCAGTATGTGTCCGGCAATGGGAGGAGACGCCGTCGCATAAAATTCATATTATCAGTGTCCAGGACTAAGCGTCAAACCTATCCTCAGTAGCTAGCTCATGCACTGAAGGCAATTGACACACTTGATGGTGATCCGTTATTCGTTTGGTGATGTTCGAGAGTAGTAGGGTGTCCACTGCTCGACGTCATAGATCATGAACATGATACCAGACAGCATACACACGAATTATGGTTAACTACATTCAACAGTGTGAGCCAACGGGCATTGCGCTCTCATTTAAATACATGGCTGAAAGAGTCAGCCTACAGGAATTGTGAAACGAACCCTGTCGTTCAGGGCCGGATGCCACAAAGGGCGCAGATTCACCACGAGATGGGGAAACTCACAGGCGTCTATTATCTATTGAGGCGTAAACGCTGTAGTGTACGAGTGACACGTCATGGGGAAACCAAGTAGAAGGCGTTTGTGGTGACGTAGCAACGTTAAATATGGCGGACCTAAGATCAGCCATAAAGGGAAACATTTATGGAAACTATGTAATTATGTAGTAATGCAGGTAATGAAGCACAGTAATTTTAATCTACCATCCTTCATAACATTTCATGGTGATCCCAATAAAACTTGAGTATTGATCATACCTGAAACGGTTTAGGATTTACTGTTAAGGTGAAATTAACAAGTTTTCTAACAAGGACCTGAATATTAAAATCTGAACGCTTTGGTCGATCTTAACGATCGACATTTCATACAGAAGTGCATCGTAAAATGATAACTGTTTAAATATCAACACTGTAACTTCATTTGTTTAAAAGATATAGTAAATTTAAATTGTCAGTATTTTCAGTGAATCATCAGATGATAATTTCCTCCACACAAAACACATTGAACGATGACAGCATAACACATTATTGAATCATTAGGTCACAGAATATCTGTTGTAAAGTTTAGTGCACAATACTTACTTTTGTTCTTTTTTATTTATGAGAAAGCACAATGGTGCAAGGCTACTGGCCGTGACATTCAAAGTTAAGAAGGAAATTGTATTGGTTTTATGTAAAAGAATTTAACGTATATTACATAATGGAACTAGCGGAAGAGGCACATAATACAATAAATCCACCTTGCGTCTGACTTGTAACAAGCGGCACTGTGGTCGGCGTCTGTTCACCAGAGGTGCGGCTGTAATACAAATTCTGGAACTAACCACTCCAGTCTTAACCACTGAGCTTTTCTGAGCTCAACCCTTTGATTCTAAGTACTATTATGGAGCGTTTTAGTAATTACAAAATTACCCCAGGTGGTAACAAATCCTCCGCCATCAGTGGCGCAACTAGTCTATCGGATTCTGGGGAGACTAGGCTGAAACGCTATATCCCAAACCAGAGGAAATCGAAGTCTTTTGACCGACTCATGCCCAAGGTCGAAACATTTTTTGGAACTATCAATATTAACTCTCTCTTGACACCAGGAAAACTCTATAAATTAGGAGACACACTAAAAGAACAAAATATCAAAATTTTAGCCCTGCAAGAAACAAGGTTGCCTGATGAGAATACCATGGATTTTGGAAACTACCGATTGTTTAAAAGTAAAACAGACAAAAGAATTCTTAAAAACACTCCGCATCTGGGTGTTGCATTCGCAATTTCGCAAGACATTCTTGGCTCCGTAATCGAAGTAAATCCAGTAAACAACAGACTAATGACAATTTCCATGAAATGTGCAAATAAAATGTACTGTTTAATTAACGCACACATGCCTATCAACCAGGAGAATAAAACAAATCCAGAAAAACTAAATAAGTCATGGAAAGTGTTAGAGAATACAGTCTCCAAAATTCCTCAAAATTATGTAAAGATTTTAATGGGTAATTTTAATGCACAGTTAGGGAAAGAGAGAAAATTTAGAAAAACGGTCGGTGAATTCCCTGCACATAAATGGACCAATCAAAATGGAAAGAGGCTGGTAGAATTTTGCAGAAATTTCAATCTCAAAATTATGTCAAGTCATTTTAAGAAAAAACCTTCAAAACAAAAGACATGGCGATCACCTAACAAGGACATAGGTGAATTCCAAATTGACCATATTGCAATCTCGTATCCATGTCACAAAGAAATTTTAAATGTTCAAGTTCGTAAAGGCGCCAATATTGACTCAGACCATTACTTAACCCGTGTGAAACTAAAGCTAAAATCCCAAAATTTCAACAAAAGGACACCATTAATCCCCAAATTTGACACCAGTAAAATCCAACCATCATTATTAGCAGACGAATTTGACAAAACAAGTGCACAAAATTGGGAACAACTCAAACACAAGATTATCAAAACAGCTCAAGATCAAATTCCTTTACGAAAACACAAGAAACATGCTTGGTGGAATGAAAACTGTGATCATGCAATCAAAGCCAGACAAGAGACATTTAAAGCATGGAATAGCAACAAGACAGAAGACACATATGATACATTCCTGACAACTAGAAAAGACACTTCAAAACTAATTAGACAAACAAAAAGACAATATGAGAATAGTCAACTCTTAGAAATTGAAGAAGATTTTCAGAAATACAATATCAGAAATTTTTATAAAACTTTTAAAACCAAAATAAAGGGGTACCAACCCCAGAATCTTTGCTTAAAGAAGGAAAATGGACAGTTGGCTCTTAACAACCAAGAAAATTGCAAAGAACTTTCTAAATATTTTAAGAATCTTCTAAATTGCCCCGAGCCCACAGAAAGATTTCCACCAAAAATTCCCCAACAATGCAATCCAGTTTCACCTGCACCAAATGAAGAGGAAATCATTAAAGAAATTCATAGGTTGAAAAACAACAAAGCACCTGGTGAAGATGGAATTGTTGCAGAACTTTTAAAGGCAGCTGGTCCAAAAACCGTTAAAGAAATTACTTCAATCATGCAAAACATTTGGCAAACTGAAAAAATTCCTGATGAATGGAAAACCGCCTTGATTCACCCATTTCATAAGAAGGGAGACAAAACTGATGTTAATAATTACAGAGGAATTTCTCTTCTTCCAGTCACATACAAAATCCTCTCTCAATGTCTTCTGAACCGAGCACAACAACAACTTGAATGGAAAATTGGCGAATATCAAGCAGGTTTCAGGCCAAATAGATCTTGCCCAGAACAGATTTTAGTCCTCAAACTAATTCTCAGACATCAAAAAATTTACAATAAAAAACTAGTTTGTACCTTTGTAGATTTTAGAAAGGCTTATGACTCAGTGGATCGTGAATCTCTTTTCCAAATTGTGAAAGAACAAGGCCTGGATCCTAAAACCACGGCAATTATCAGAGACACGCTAACTGGTACAAAATCAAAAGTAAAGTTCAGAGGAGAAATTTCAGAATCCTTTGAAATAAAAACAGGCGTGAGGCAAGGTGATGGACTCTCTCCGTTGCTATTTAACTGCGTTCTAGTAAAAGTAATACAAGAGTGGCGCGAACGAAAATTGGAGTTCAAAATTGACCAACCAGTGAAATTAGGACGAACAAATATTCGAATAGACTGTTTGGCCTTTGCAGACGACTTGGTTATTCTAACGCAGGACATCCAAATTGCTCAGAAACAAATAGAAATTCTTAAAGAAACAGCAGAAAGAGTAGGTCTCCAAATCTCATTTGAAAAAACACAGTATATGACTAGCAACAAACTGGCACCCAAACTTTTGGAAACTAAGTATGGAAAAATCAAAAGAGTTTCGCAATTCAAATATTTAGGTGAAACAATCTCAGAGACTGGTCTAGAAAAAATTGGAAATGAAATTCGTTGTCAAAAGATGGAGACAGCTTTTAGACTTACAAAAGACATCTACAACAAAAAATGTCTCTCGAGGTACTCTAAATTGAGACATTACAACATGGTCATAAAACCAGAGTGCCTTTATGGGGCTGAAACGCTAATTTTAAACAGAAAAAAGGACATTCAAGAAATCCAAAAAAGAGAAAGAAAAGTAATCAGAAAAATTCTAGGTCCAAAATATACTGAAGAAGGAACATACAGGCTAAGAGCAAATAGTGAAATTCAACAATACACCGGCATATATTCGGATATGAAAAAACGCAGATTAAAGTTTTATGGGCATATTAAAAGAATGGATGCTACCAGACTAACTAAACAAGTAGTGGAATTCTACGAAAATCGAAGTAAAGCTAAATTTGAGACAATAAAATGGATTGCTGCTATAAAAGAGGTCATGAAAGAGGCAGATACACTCCTGGAAATTGAAATAAGAACACCGTGAATTCATTGTCCCAGGAAGGGGAAACTTTATTGACACATTCCTGGGGTCAGATACATCACATGATCACACTGACAGAACCACAAGCACATAGACACAGGCAACAGAGCATGCACAATGTCGTCACTAGTACAGTGTATATCCACCTTTCGCAGCAATGCAGGCTGCTATTCTCCCATGGAGACGATCGTAGAGATGCTGGATGTAGTCCTGTGGAACGGCTTGCCATGCCATTTCCACCTGGCGCCTCAGTTGGACCAGCGTTCGTGCTGGACGTGCAGACCGCGTGAGACGACGCTTCATCCAGTCCCAAACATGCTCAATGGGGGACAGATCCGGAGATCTTGCTGGCCAGGGTAGTTGACGTACACCTTCTAGAGCACGTTGGGTGGCACGGGATACATGCGGACGTGCATTGTCCTGTTGGAACAGCAAGTTCCCTTGCCGGTCTAGGAATGGTAGAACGATGGGTTCGATGACGGTTTGGATGTACCGTGCACTATTCAGTGTCCCCTCGACGATCACCAGTGGTGTACGGCCAGTGTAGGAGACCGCTCCCCACACCATGATGCCGGGTGTTGGCCCTGTGTGCCTCGGTCGTATGCAGTCCTGATTGTGGCGCTCACCTGCACGGCGCCAAACACGCATACGACCATCATTGGCACCAAGGCAGAAGCGACTCTCATCGCTGAAGACGACACGTCTCCAATCGTCCCTCCATTCACGCCTGTCGCGACACCACTGGAGGCGGGCTGCACGATGTTGGGGCGTGAGCGGAAGACGGCCTAACGGTGTGCGGGACCATAGCCCAGCTTCATGGAGACGGTTGCGAATGGTCCTCGCCGATACCCCAGGAGCAACAGTGTCCCTAATTTGCTGGGAAGTGGCGGTGCGGTCCCCTACGGCACTGCGTAGGATCCTACGGTCTTGGCGTGCATCCGTGCGTCGCTGCGGTCCGGTCCCAGGTCGACGGGCACGTGCACCTTCCGCCGACCACTGGCGACAACATCGATGTACTGTGGAGACCTCACGCCCCACGTGTTGAGCAATTCGGCGGTACGTCCACCCGGCCTCCCGCATGCCCACTATACGCCCTCGCTCAAAGTCCGTCAACTGCACATACGGTTCACGTCCACGCTGTTGCGGCATGCTACCAGTGTTAGAGACTGCGATGGAGCTCCGTATGCCACGGCAAACTGGCTGACACTGACGGCGGCGGTGCACAAATGCTGCGCAGCTAGCGCCATTCGACGGCCAACACCGCGGTTCCTGGTGTGTCCGCTGTGCCGTGCGTGTGATCATTGCTTGTACAGCCCTCTCGCAGTGTTCGGAGCAAGTATGGTGGGTCTGACACACCGGTGTCAATGTGTTCTTTTTTCCATTTCCAGGAGTGTATAAAACAAGATGAAATTCAAGACAGAAAATTATTTGGGCAAAAAATTCATGACTGGGTAGTTGGTCAAGCTGAAAAACCAAAGAAAACTGGAACCACATGGTCTGATGAAAGGAAAAGAGCTCATTCCGAGAGAATGAAAACAATTTGGGCAGAGAGAAAGTCTAAAAGAAAATAACTGAATGCCCCGTGATTGTACTTCGCGTGGTCCAGTAGGGCCCAAACGTGAATAATAATAATAATGGATATTATTGTTACTTTATTTAGAACATGTCAGTGGTCAAGCTTTGATTATTAACATATGTTAAAATGTAAAATAATGTAGAATGAGCTGTAGCCAATCAGATGGACGGCTTCAGGAAAGGGAACTGCCCTAGTCAGTGAAGTGAGGATATTCGGCGTGTGGGAAACGCGGCCGGGGACGGGCAGAGAGTGACAGTTCGGATGGAGACGTGAAAGCGGAGAGTCGGTCTTTAGGCAGCTAGGAAGTGAAACGACTTAGAAAATTTGGCGTTGTGTGGTATCGCAGGACTTAGTCTCTGAGAGGTGAGCAGCCGCCCACCTGGTGTGAACTCTTCACTTTTCGTGTCAGTATCTAGGTGGAGTGTTGGACTTGTGTTTCGCGATGAGATTGTGAATGATCGAACTGTGTCAAATGGATATCCGCTCTAGAGTAATAGTAATTCTAAATACGACCACTTTCTCTATTAATTTTCCTTCTGAACAAACGTTATTCTAACCAAATCGCAACTGTGTGGCCTACAACATTTATGGGTCGTTAATTTTGTTCGCGATATTATTATTACTGTTATTATATGTTACATTAACTTCGTTTCATGCAATTTCGCAAACTTTCCATCATCCAGACAATTTAACCAAAGGGTCACAAGTGTCTAATTTAAGGCGTGTAATGCGACACGTGCGGTTCAACCCCTAGACGAGTGTGAGCCAAGACATTTGTACAAAGAGGAACCGCATGTGAGCACATTCATGGGATTTTAGCTCGCAACATATATACAACTCTCACAACCCGCGAGATCTGGGGCATTGTGGGTGGCAGAAACGCCTTTTTCTATATGTACCCTTACACGTAGGTCAAATTGCCGGTGTCATCTTCGAAGCCTTCTTTCATGCAATGTATCATTGTGCAAGTTGCGTGTCACTTGCATGATGCAAAGACTATTTTGTCTATACTTTGTCAGCCAGCACACTGTAATGTTTCGTTATGCAGCGTATCTACAATCAACATTTTGAAGGCAGAGCGTTGTCTGCAAGTCGTGTCGCTGGGCTGTTAGATTCGAGTTATTTTGGACATGGCATAGGCGGACAAAGTACGCTTGCCACTTCCACCTTCCTCATTACACATTGAACTGGAGATGCTGTTTGAATTCCGCTGCACGCCAACGACTTAGTAAAAATTCAGATGTATTGTCTTTTCAGTGATTTTAGACGGGCATTGCTCAGATACAGCTTCCAGGAACTTTGGTGGCCGGCTGCTGTCGCCGAGCCGTTCTAGCCACTTCAGTCCGGAATCGCGGTGGGGATGAACCCAAACGTTAAGTCCTATAGTACTTAGAGCCAATTGAACCAATTTTGGTGATAATGTTTCATGGTCGAGTTGCATTGGCATACTTGCATATCGGTCTCATCGGCGCTTCACTCATCAAGATGTCAACACATGCGGATAAAAAGACCAAAGCTCAAAAGATCATATGAAGTGGAAAGTGGATCAAATGATTTCACACTGGCACCAAACCTCACCACAATTCTTCCCAGCGCCGGTTGTCACACAATGGGAAGGTCGTCGTACCCTCATTCACCCACAATTTATCCCTTCTTCTGAGGCCTCCGCAAAGGAGGTCAGAACCACGACGCCCTACGCTGTTTACTAATGGGTGGCCGAGCAAAACATCAAACACTCCGCTGCTCAGAATCAACACGGAAACGCCTGAGGGGGTGGCATAAAATCGCCAATAAATCCCCCTTCCCTTTTGGCGATGATTCTCGTACGTTTCACGGTCGATGAGTGCAGTTCGCAGTGTGATGAGCAGCATAATGAGTTCTTGGCAACTTTCAACATTTCTGACGCCCGCTGGACGCTTCAACCCTGCTCTACAGACATCGTGGGGCAGCAAACCCAGTGATCTCAATTTCTGCTCTGGTGTACAGGGTGGAACCACTAGGGACCGTTCAACACCACCGGACTGAATTTGAACCTGAGCTGAAGAAGCAGATGGAGCTTGTGCTTTCTGAGCCCTCTTGTTTCTCGAACTCCTGTGATGTGATCATGGGGTGGTGTGACTTGACAAAAGCGTGAACAGAACGGAGAAGACCACCCAGTTAGACAAACCCCCACCCTCATTTGCTGAGCATATTAAAAATTTACCTGTATAGATACAATTCCTAGGCACGTGCAGACAACGCTATTCTGCTGCTCTAGCGACTGTTAATAGGCATGCCGAAACGAAGGGATGGCATGGGCTTGCCTGTCTGCTAGCGTCCAAGACTCCGTCACAGGCCGTCTGCATACAGGTGCATTATTAAAGCGCGATACAAAGGCGGCAGGTTGGCACTGACAGTGTTGGTGAGAGGTCTTAGAGAGGCCCTTTGCCGTTCTGTTCACGCATGTATCAATGCCACACCCCTCTGTGATCACTCCTGAGTAGGGTGCAAAACAGGAGCATTGAAAAAGTACAAGCACCCTTTCGAGCTTCAGATGACCTTCAAATTTCGTCACATGGTTTTTAACTGCCCCTGGTGGTTTTGTCCTGTACAGCAGAGGAAAAATGGAGGTCGCACTGCGCTACTTAGGGGTGCCATCACGTTCAGGGTAATGTTGCTGGCCCACGATGTCCTTAGAGAACTGCTGAATCGTCCGAGGAGTGGGTTCAGTGTCAAATGTTAAGAACGTCGTCCTGCTGCTCACCACGCTGCCAGCTAGCGTTCTCGATCGCGAAATGTGTGGCGATCAACGCCCCAAGGGTAGGCACTGTTTCACTGACGCTTCTTATGCCACCTGTAAAGGCTTTTCTGTGTTGATTCTTAGCGGCGGTCTGTCTGAAATGTTTTCCTCGGACCCCCCTAAGAAAACCGAGGAATTGCAACGCTGGACTTTGCGGTTCTGACCTCCATCGTGGAATCGCCGGAAGAAGGGGATGAAATGTGGGTCTGTGGGGGTGTGACGACCTTCCCACCATATGACAAGTCCGCGGTGGCGTTGAGCGTAATTGTGGTGAAATTTGCTGCCACTTTGGCATCAGTAACCCATTTTTTACCTCATGAACGATGGCAGATAATGAAAACATCGTAACTCCATTTTGTTAAATTTTGCAGGTGACGCAAAATGATGATGTAAAGTGACTCAGAAAGTTGCTACATGTGTAACGGTGCAGTAGAAGCCTAGGTTACAGATTACAGAAACCCAAGTACTTTCGAATCCCTCTTTGATCATGGAGTTACTGGTTACTGCGATTAAGTGTTCACAGACAGATGGAGTTACGAGGTTTTCATTGCCTACTATCGAATATGAACTTCTGAGCTCTGGCCTTTTTCCCGCATGTGTCGACGCTTTGCTGCCTGGAGCTTCGCCGAACCCGAGGGTGACCTCGCAGAGCACCACCCTTTTGCTCCATTGCGGGAAGATTGTAGGAACTTTGAGTCGAATTTCAAACTTCTACTTTGCAATAGAAGACAACTAAGGTGGTTCGGAAAAGTGAACCTTTAATCGTGTTACGAAGTGTATATTGGATTATTTTCTGTTTTTGTGAAATTTTGGCATTTGTACATGCACGTGGTCCGATTGTGGACATTTGTACGTAAGGCCCAGGAATTTTCACGTTTATTTTGAACAGTAACTGAAATTAACTTAAAATCTCTAATGCATTATTTTCTCCTCAAGTCACTCTTGAACATTACGGATTATTGGAGTCAGTAGTCAGCACATGTTCTCGTTTAACCTTTGCCCTGACTAGTAGTAGCTGCGAGCACAGCTTATTATAAATGATCTGTCTGCAGCACAATCCACGCCAATGTAAACTACCACCTAGTCTATTTTCAAACCAGTTAAGGTAACTCGAAACTTGCAGAGAATCTCGCTACACGTGTTGCAAGCATAGAGATTTCGAGGAATTACATTTCAGTAATTTATTCCGTCGTTAATAGTCTTAGGCTGTACAGAAGACGTTTGCATGTGAATCACAAGCGTCTTTTCTACGTCCCAAGAAGACAGATCAGTATTGAAGGATATGACAGGAAAGATCAATCGAACCAAAAAGTCATGTAAACTTGGGCTATAAGATGTCCACGATAAGAGTTTTGAGCACTTCTTCGTCTTCCATACAGTGAATCAAATCTCTCCTACTGAAATTTTTTTGCTTTCCATATTTTGGGAGGAAGTAGTATAAACCAAAACAAGAAGAAATACCTACTGAATACGAACTCTAAAGTATATACTTTGAGAGCCACGAACATTTCTTTTAAGTGGAAGAGATGAGTTTTACAGTAGCGAAGATGAACGAGTGCTCGGAGCCTGCAGTAGAAGACATTTGCTTCACATTGTCAAAGAATGGGCTTGTTCATAGTTCCTAACTATGAATTTAAGAGCCCATGTTTCCTAGACTTTTTTGCTTCGAATAATCGATACAGTTATGTCACTGAACACTGATCATTCCTCTTGGGACGTCCTATATTCGAAAAGACGCTCTACTACTAATATGTTGTATTAGGACTGTCTAATAACTTGGACAGAAATCTGTCTTACTTTAATACATGTTACGGCCCCCTATGTATTGCTGTAGGCTTTGAAAATTCGCTGATTATCACAAATTTGGTTAAGAGCAGTCAGATCCTGTTGTCAGTTCGTTCATGACTCAAATCTTATAAAAAGGGGAATACTTTAAGGGAATTAATAACGGAATCGTAACTTAACATGTACTCTTAAGATGCATCAAACCCCATAGAAAGGAAGAATTTCAGTCTGCGTGGGTTACTCAGAGAATAACATTCAGTTCACAGTCACTTAAACTGATCATTAGCTCAGTTCACAGTCACTTAAACTGATCATTAGCGCTTTTTTACCTAACTCAACTCATGTAACCGTATAAAACTCATATCTAGAGTTGCCTTCCACCAATACTGAGGTTTGGTAGTTTCGGTACAGAACATAAACGAGGTAGTAAATGGTAGAATTACTGGTAGTATTGGTAGCAGTGACAGGGAAAAAACGTAATTGAATGAGTGAGAGAGAAACTGGAAGCCGACAACTTCTCTTTGTTTATCTGTTTGTTTCGCACAAAATGAGGACTACATATCGTTCAGTGTTAGCCGATTGAGTATTTAGTATCATTACGAAATAGAAATTATATTTTATAAGTAATAGAAGTTAGCTGATCCACTAACTTCTGCGATTTATGTAAACAAAGCAATGACTTTTGATGCAAGTACAGTTTACATGCACAACCATAAAAGAAGCTATATGATTATTGTTGTTATTTTTTACTTAATAGAACGTTCTTCGTCGTGATCAAACACAAGATTTTCCTGTTATTACCGAGACTAGCGAAAGTTGTTTATGAATAAAGGAAAAATTTATGTAAGCTCAGTGAAGTATTGAAGCGATGTTTGGCATGTATTTCTTTTACAATGTTTTTTTTTATTTTTCCTTTTCTTGAGGAACTGCTTTATAGTGCTACATGATATATATATATATATATACTACAACATCCCCCTGCTTCACGTAAGACATTAACAAATTTCAAATAAAACCAGACTGCAACATTAATAATTTCAGTTTTGCTATAAATACTTTTATTCTTAAGTAAAAGACAGGAGGATAACTATGTAGAACTAAAATGATGCGTAAGTTATGTACTCTTTAAATATGCTCACTCAGTTTCTAAATAGTTGACTGCTGTTGGTTTCTAGGCGAACCTAGTAACAGACTGGTCCCATATGCAAACAAAGGGATGTAAATGAGATAATGCTGGGAAGGTATCCAACACGCCTAACATACAGGTAAAGCTGTTACGACCGTAACTAACCAAAGCGGCTAGGAAAACTACCATATTCTACAATTACTTACGATAAACTGCTGTAGGCTACAGCAGCTTCACAACTCTAGCCATGCCTGATTAAGTACAGATGTTCTCTTATGACGACTTAATAAACTCACGTATGTCTTATACATCGAATACCAGACTTTATGCCTGAAAATAAATCCACCTATGATTCGAAATAGATTTCAATTAGTAAAACAAGAAGCGCTAATAGCTGGGTGTAGAAAATAATATTAATGCAAGGGAATAAAGAATTTTTCATCTTTGTAGTAAGACTCTTATTAACGCCAATTATCTCAACATAGAAGTATTAGGAGTATTTAAGATCGTTTACAACCTCTCTCTCGTGCCACATAACCAGCACAATAAACGAAAATTGAGCTCGCACGCCGTGTACGTATTAAAGCTGATACCGCTGATCCTCGGAACCGGGCAGCAATGAATTGTCGCTTAGCACAAAGCAGCGACGATAACGGAATGAATGGCGCGCGGCCGACAGACAAGGGGGACTGGCCAGAGGCCAGCTCTGCGAAATGGTCATAGTCGGGGCGGCGGCGGCGGCGGCGGCGGCGGGGTTGATGTAAAGGGCCGGTGCTTCCACAGCTGGTGCCGTGGCGCTGCGCGGGTTGCCTACCCCCGTCCGTCCGTCCAGCCGCGGGCTCCGCTGCGCCCTCCGGAACCAGGGGTGGCTGCGCCGACGCTGCCTTCACAGGCGCCGCCGATCGTGACGCAGACGTACTGTAGGAGGCACAGTAGTACCGTACGTACGTGACCGCAAGGCGCTTTGCTGGAGCGCTTGTCAGCGATTAGCGGCCCGCGGCTCAGCAGTAAACACCCCGAACTGCTCGCACAACGGCCAAGTAACACGCCACGGTACACATTATCGCCGAAAATGGCTTCTGGGCTCCACCACTGTTCAATAAAGAAAATAATCAACTTCGGTGGATTCTGCGACTACTGCCTGTTTACTCCGTCTTACAGTACCAAACACGGACGTCAGCAGAAATTTATCTAAGTGGGGGAAGATTTGAAAATTGTCATTTACGATACAACTAATCCAGTGAGTCTGAGAACGTGTACCACAGAACTAAGTTTGAAAGTAAGGGTACCAAACATACACTGATGTACAAAAGTCATGGGATAGGGATATGCACATATGCAGTTGGTGGTAGCATCGCGTTCACAAGCTACAAAAGGGCAGCGCATTGGCGGAATAGTCGTTTGTGCTCAGGTTGTTCATGCGAAAAGATTCCCGACGTGAGTACAGCCGTGCGACGTGAGTTAACAGGCTGTGAACGCTAAACGGTACTTAGAGTTAGATGCATGTTTCGGAAATCGTTTGTGAATTGAATAACAGTGTCAATAGTGTGCCGAGGATACCAGATTTCAGGCGCTACCACTCACAACAGAAATGCGGATGCTTAAGGCCTTCACTTTACGACTGAGAGCAGCGGTGTTTGCGTAGAGTTGTCAGTGCTGACAGACAAGCAAAAATGCATGAAAAAACCGCATAAATCAATGTGGGACGTACGGCGGACGTATTCGTTAGGACAGTGCTGAGAAATTTGGCGTTAATGGGCTGTGGCAGCAGACGACCGACTGGAATCCCTCTGGTAACATGACGTCATCGCCTGCAGCGCCTCTTCTGGCCTTGTAAACGTATCAGCTGGACCCTAGACATCTGGGTAAACATGGCCTGGTCAGAAGAGTCCCTATTTCAATTTCTAGGAGCTTATGGTAGGGTTCGAGTGTGGCCCACGCGCCATGAAGACATGGACCCAAGTCATCAACAAGACACTGTGCAACCTGGTAGTGACTCCATAATAGTGTGAGCTGTGTTTACATGGAGTAAACTGGGTCCTCTCTTCTAGCTGAACAGATCACAGACTGGTAATGGTTATGTTCGGCTACTTGGGGACAGTATGCACCCATTCATCGAGTCAATGTTCCCAAACAATTACGTTCTGTCACTGGGCCACAATTGTTTTGTAAATTTTCAGATTCGGCATGACTGCAGGACTACACCAAAACTACCACCATGCACAGGAAAGGGCATATCTCACTATGAGCAGCCCAAGAATCAAACAAATCCATGTTATATAGTCAGTGTGTAAGATATCATTTTTCCCCAAGATTTCTCCCATAATAGATGAAGAAATGTCGTGACAGTGTCATTTATTCCCAGGTTTAACTATCAACGCGACAAAAGAAGATTGACAGGAGGAGAGAGACGGGGGCAAGAGGAGACGGACAGAGAGCAGGAGAAGGTGGACAAAGAGACAGGGTGGTGGAGGCGGCAGAGAGGGGGAGTGACCACTCTGTTTGTCCATCTTCTTCTTCCTCCTCTCTCTAACCACCTCAGAGAGAGGGGGAAGAAGAAGGTGGACAAAGAGAGTGGCAAGAGATGGTGGATGAGAGAGGGGGAAGTGAGAGATGAATAAAGAGAGGGGGGAGGAGGAATGGACGAACAGAAGTTTGAAATAAATAATTACATCAAATAAGGACATTGTGTTCAAGTGGGTGCCGTACAAGTCGAAAAGTCAAAGTATTTTATTTCATTTTATTTCACCAAAAAACATAAATTACGCAAAGGTTACTTAATGATTGTATACATAAACTATGTTTTTACATTTGCGAAAAAACGTAATCAAAGAAAAAAATTTTTTTCTGTTCAGACATAAGCGAATGTTATACTTTATACAATAAAATTTGGTTTTGTCTTTGCAACCTGGATTCTTGCACCTGTCAAATGATTTCTTGTCACTGACTACTGGAAGACGCCCAACGTTGTCCAAACGAACATTAGCTTCTGGACGAACTTCCGCATTGGCTCGTTTCTAACAACTTGGAGGCGGCACTGGACTCTCATTAGAGGCACTCCGTCTTCAGGCCACGAGTGGCCTACCGGGACCATCCGACCGCCGTGTCATCCTCAGAAGAGGATGCGGATAGGAGGGGCGTGGGGTCAGCACACCGCTCTCCCGGTCGTTATGATGGTATTCTTGACCGAAGCCGCTACTATTCGGTCGAGTAGCTCCTCAATTGGCATTTCGAGGCTGAGTGCACCCCGAAAAATGGCAACAGCGCATGGCAGCTGGATGGTCACCCATCCAAGTGCCGGCCACGCCCAACAGCGCTTAACTTCGGTGATCTCACGGGAACCGGTGTATCCACTGCGGCAAGACCGTAGCCACTCTCATTAGAGGGACGCCCCCTTTTCCTGGAGGTTAGCCTATCTATTTCTGTCAGTACTTTCGTCATACTTGCCCCCTTTCAATTATCGAACAAATGCAAAGATGGCTGATGTAATGTTTAGTGTTACTGGCATTGTAAAACAGTTAAGATCTTTAGACGCCAGGAAGGCATCTGGCCCAGACGGTATCCCCGCAAGATTATATGTTGACTATGCTACAAACATAGCACCATTCTTATCCATCATCTATCAGAAATCATTGGAACAGCTGAAAGTTCCACGGGACTGGAAGAAGATCCAGGTCAAACCAAGCTGTAAAAATGGTAGAAAATCGGATGCACATAATTACCGACCAATTTCATTGGCATCAATTTGTTGTAGAATAATGGAATATATTTTGTGGTCAGACATAATGACCTCTCTAGACTCTGAGAAGCTCATCTGAAGAAACCAGCACGGTTTTAGGAAATAGCGGTCATGTGAGTCACAGCTGGCCCTCTTTGTGCATGATTTACAACAGGCTCTAGATACCGGTTCCCAGGTTGATACCATATATCTCGACTATTGAAAGGCGTTCGAGTCGGTTCCGCACTGTCGCTTGCTCCAAAGAGTGCGCACTTACGGTCTATCTGATAACATATGCGGTTGGATAGAAAGTTATCTAACAGACAGATAGCAGTATGTCGTCCTGAATGGGGAGACTTCAACAGAAACAACCGTAACATCAGGTGTGCCCCAGCACAGCATAATAGGTCAGCTGCTTTTTACAATTTACATAAACGATCTGGTTGATGGTATTAACCGGCATTAGACTGTTTGCTGATAATGCTGTAGTCTACAGAAAAGTAGTGTCACATGAAAGCTGTGAACAAATCAATGAGGATTAGCAGAAAATAAATGCGTGGTGTAATGACTGGCAGTTAACTTTCAATATTATTAAGTATAACCTACTGCGTATAACAAAGCGATAATCCCCATTAATGTACGAGTACAAAATAAATGCCCAGTCTTTGGAGGCGCTAACATCCGCCAAGTATCTGATCTCAAATGGAATGATCAGATTACACAATTAACGGGTAAGGTGAACTCTACATTGCGGTTTATTGGTAAAATCCTGAAGCGATGCAGTCCTACAACAAAGGAAATTGCTTACAATACGTTAGCTCCTCCAGTCTTAGAGTATTGTTCGTCTGTATGGGACCCTTTACCAGTTGGGTCTGATTCAAGAGATTGAGAAAGTCCAAAGAAGAGCGGCAAGATTCGTGACAGGTACATTTAGCCCTCGCGTTACAAATCTTATAGAAAGTTTGAAGTGGGACACACTTGCAGATAGACGACGCGCTAAACAGAAGGGGCTGCTCACTAAATTCCAAAATCTACTCTTCGCCGAGGATGTAGAGCATATATTACTACCACCAACTTTCATATCGCGCAATGATCACCATTCTAAGATACAGGAAATTAGAGCTCGTACTGAGGCGTTCAGACAGTCGTTTTTCTCTCGCGCGATCCGCGAGTTGAACAGAGGTGGAGGGGGGGGGGGGGGGGCGGGGCGGACGTAGCTTTGGCGCGAATTGTGCCCGCTGCCACACACCGCTTGGTGGCTAGCAGAGTATATATGTAGATGTAGATGTAGAAAGTGAAGAAAATCAAGGGTCTTATTTTTAGGAACACCTAATTCTGATGGTATGGGTATCTCGAAAACCTATGATAAAAAATGCTATTACAAAAAGAAAAACTCATAAAAAATGTACATCTGAGTAGACCGGATCAAAAAGCCGCTAAATTCATTTTATTTCGATTTTGAGGTGGGCACACGGCCGTATAGATTTTTCCAGCCTCTACATGTTGGAATATGTTTCAAGTTGCAAAACTGGCTATGAACCGTCCAAAAAGACTGTCGAAAATCGTGTTCATTTTGAAAAGCAGCTAACTGCATGTTGTCTTCGGGTGCAAAACCCGCTAAGTGCCTAATAGGCGTGGCTGCTGCCCTGCCATGTCCGGGTGCAAAGCACGCGAACAGACATCAGACTTACCAAGTTGGACATTCAAAGGTACCTTTGAGTGTGTTACGACTATAATTGATATTTTTCTTATTCAGCTTTAGGTTGGCAGTGCTGTAACAAATTCGTATGCAACAATATCATTCTCGCTGCCAATCCATTGTCATTTGGATGGTACGAGTGTTTCGTGATTATCTAAGTGTCACTTACCGTGCAGTTAGCGAACTTTGTGTCTATGCTACTCAACTTACAATGCACCGTATGATATGAAACGTCTAACATTACCTCCATCATTGTCCTCTTGTTCAAAATTATCGCACAATCATCGGATGGATCGTCAATTTAAGCTCAATTAAGGAGACCTTTAACTTCTTCTCCTGTAAGTGACTCTAGTGTATCTTGGACACGGGGCATTGTGAAACCACCGTCAGATGACTTAAAAGACAGCGAGATAATGTCCTAAATTTCTATGCTATTACAGCCTTTCAATCAGAATGTACTGATTTAGAGACGTATAAAGTTATAAATATGTCACTTACCCTTCGTTCTGAAAGACACCATTCTTTAAGAATGCACCTTTCTACGCACAAACACTAGTACACTACACTGTACTTCGACAAACACTAGTACACTAGTATTGGAGGGCAGCGTGGAGGGCAAAAATCGTAGAGTGAGACCAAGAGATGAATACACTAAGCAGATTCAGCAGATTCAGAAGGATGTAGGTTGCAGTAGGTACTGGGAGATGAAAAAGCTTGCACAGGATAGAGTAGCATGGAGAGCTGCATCAAACCAGTCTCAGGACTGAAGACCACAACAACAACACGCACAAATATTATTTTTTTTGTCAAATAAACTCTCTGGTTGTGACAATATGAGGACAATGTTCACAAATGGTAAAAATTAACGGATTTTAATATACTAAGCATTTAATTAGTATGTCCTTATATGAGGACGCCATGGCTGAAAGGGTTAATCGATGTAACTGTGGTAAGTAGCATGCTACTGATGCTGGACTCAAACATTGTCGGTTTGTTTTCCCTACAGGTGTGCGTTTCCCTACTGCAGCGGCGAAGTTATGCTTAGTCTGTCTGCTGAACCACATGTAGCATCGTTAGAGCTCTGTTCGGACGCGGCAGATCCAGTTGGAACCGCGGAGCCATCAGGCTTTGCTGATGGCTTGAGGAACAGCGGCTGCGGCTAATTTATGGCAACACATGAGGAGGCTTTAGCTGACTGATGAGGGGGATGCACCATTCGAACGGTCGGTGCCAATCGAATACTGGTAATGGCTGAGCGGAGGGAATCGTGCTCGCTCCAGCGGGCTGCGCAATGACAGAAGCCAGGCCCTCGCCCCTTAGCCGGCTGAAGAGACGCAGCGTTGCGGTGCAGCACGCAGAAACCTGGGCCACTGGTGACAGCAGAACACTGCACTGCAGAGCCGTTACAGCAGGTTCGTCGTGCCGAATTACGTACGTGGCTGGCCTGCACATTTCTAGGATGCTTCGACGGTCTGGTTGAGACGAATACTGCATCACATAATATTTGGCACTCCTTGACGTAGAAATAATCGCGGAAATGAGGGAGAGGACGGTAACCGCCAAGGTATCAATGATTCATAATGAATTTAAACGAGAAAAGTATTGTGTTACTACCCTTTAGTTCAGGAAATCAGAAAGAAATGGTCCAAATGGCTCTAAGGACTATGGGACGTAACATCTGAGGTCATCATGAGGCGCAGCGCCGTATACCGATCCTGCCTTGGAGGCGGTTAAGTGGGAGATGTGTCTCAGAGCTGGATAGAGACAGATGGTGACGCGAGACTGGACGCGCACGTAGTTTATGTATCAGCCGATAGAGGACAGTATTGGATAGGGGGACTGTGACTTTAGTTTCGATTGTGCCCACTAGAGTGCACTAAAGTAATAGAATATTTTTCACAAACAGTTCTAGTATTTTCATAAAATTTTAGTTTCTTTTTGTGTGTGTAAAATGCTATAAATGTGTTTTAGCAGTATGAATGATGCGCGAGTGTGGTTTAAAGTTAGTATGAAGATAATTGTGTAACGAGTTATATAGTAGGATTTAGTGTTGGAAACATTTCGAAGAAGTATGGATATAGACCAAGGGGATTTTTGTAGAATAGATTTGTAAAGTAGGTTTATGGTAAAGGGAACGTTAATTCAGGTATATATAACAATAGTAAATAACTTTATACATAAGTAAAACTTCAGCATATTAGATAATTACGTCCGTAAAAAGTGCAGTAGTTAGGTTTACTATTTTGCGATTGGTTATTGATGAAAAGCGCGGACTGACGCGGGAGAAAGTTGTTTTGCTATTGGCTGTCGATTAAACTGACCAATGGTAAAGCAATATTCTTCGCGCGCCTTTCTCTGCTGGTAGAGAAGACTTAAAGTATTCTGGAGAAGAGTGGGAGCCTAGCCATGAAACAGTTCGGACGTGTGTAATAGTAGTAGTTCCGATGGAAACGATAAGTTGCCCGATCTAGCAGTGTTTCATACATCAAAAGTGTGGTAAAGTGATGGCATAATTATTCCGATGGGCGTATAGGAATTTCGGAAATTGTAAGTGAATTTTGTGACGAAAAAAGACATATATTCCGCGTGGCGTAGTGAGCAGGTCGATGGCTAAAAACTGTGACTGCATTAGGTACCGACATACTTAATATTTGGCGAGCATTCTCAATCAAAAACTATCGATATTTTTGTAGCTATTACGTTTTCGGGAAATGCAACACCATAAACTTGCTAACGTGGGTGAAAGGGATTTTGAGTGATTGTGTTAAGACTAGCACGGGCTTGGCAGTGATACTTGTTCACCTAAGTTTCAGAATATAGTAACTGAGGACAAAATTTTCATCCTTTCATCTGTGTGAAAACTTTCTCCTGAAACGTAGATTAGTGACTTAAATTGGAGCCTGGTTCACGTCAAAGTACAGTAGGTTTCACTCGGCTTTCCTACTGATGATCTGCTAAGACAATGTACACAGGTAGGTGCAGGTCCGTCATAAAGGGACGGAAAGAACAGCGCCGCCGCAATCAGTCGACTAGACTTAGAACTACTTAAACCTGACTAACCTTGGGAAATCACACACACCCATGCCCGAGGCAGGATTCGAACCTGCGACCTTAGCAGCAGTGCGGTTCCAGACAGAAGCGCCTACTGTGCGGCTGGTCCCGGCGGAGATTCGAGTCCTCCCTCGGGCATGGGTGTGTGTGTTTGTCCTTAGGATAATTTAGGTTAAGCAGTGTGTGGGCTTAGGGACTGATGATCTTAGCAGTTAAGTCCCATAAGATTTCATCCACATCTGACCATTTTTTTTGAAGCGCCTAGAACCACTCGGCCACAGCTGCCGGCTCAGAAAATCAGAGAAAGACAAGTACGAGGGTCGTTCAATAAGTAATGCAACACATTTCTTTTTTCTCAGAGCAGATCGGATTTATCCAGGATTCTAATACACCTTATTATTCCCCACACTTTTGGGAACAAAATCGTGTTTTCCAACATGATGTGCGTTCAGTGCGACGGCGTTACATCACCTTCCTAGGAGGGCCTGCATATCCTCATGGTACCTCTCTACTGCTCGGCCGGTCGGAGTGGCCGTGCGGTTCTAGGCGCTTCAGTCTGGAACCGCGAGATCGCTACGGTCGCAGGTTCGAATCCTGCCTCTGGCATGGATGTGTGTGATGTCCTTAGGTTAGTTAGGTTTAACTAGTTCTAAGTTCTAGGGGACTAATGACCTCAGCAGTTGAGTCCCATAGTGCTCAGAGCCATTCCGCAACAGTCTACAACGAGTTGGAAAGTGTGCGGCAACGATGCACCATCATGTGACACAGTGGTTATATGGCGCGGACACTTCCACTGTGGTAAAACAAGTTGGAATCCAGAATGAAGTGGTAAACCAACTTTCTTTGGATAGCTTTGAAATCGCAAGAGATGTGTAGGCCCCGGTACTCGAAACCGGTTTATCATGATCGAGGCGAACGCGGAGAAAGTAAGGATCATTCATGGACCAGTTTCCAACTTCTTGAACGACAATTTGAACATCGCAAATGCTGCCGTCCACTATGTGGCGCGACTCCCCACACGCTGTCAAAGAACTCTGCGAACCAAGACCACAGTGGAAATGTTGCAGATACGTCACGCCAGTCTGGATGACTTCCCCTGATCATCATTCTCCATAGGACAGAGTCACACATGCTGCATCTTTGAGCTATCAGATCCCGCCCTCACCTCCTTTATTCTACTGATGTGGCACCCAGTGACCGCTTTATCTTTTCTATAATGAAGAAAACCCTAGATCTCCGTGATGTCACCAATCGGCGTGAAGAGTGTGACACATTGAAGGGTGAAGACTAACACCGTCATCATCATCAAACTTCTGTTAATCCATGCCTCCTGCCTCCTCTCTCTATTTATCTCCCCCTTCCCTTCTTTCAGCCCATCATCTCTTGCCGCTCTCTTTGTCCATCTCCTTTTTCCCCCTCTCTCTAACCACCACTTCTCCTCCCTCCTTTCTCTATTCTCCTGCAATGTCCCTGCCCATTACCTCCACCACTTCCTCTATCTCTACCCATCTCCACCACCCTGTCTCTCTGCCAACTCCTCCACCCACACTCTCTGTCCATCTCCTCCTGCCCCTCTATCTGTCTGTCTCCTCCTCATCCCTCTCTCTGCGTATTTTCTCCTCCTCCTCCTCCTCCTCCTCCTCCTCATCTGGTGTCTATTCAGCTTCTCCTCCCCAATCTCTCCGCCTGTCTGTTTCTTCACCTGTCTCTCTCCATCTCCTCCTCTTTCTCTTCTTTGTTCATTTCCTCCTATCCCTTCTCTCTGTACATTTCCCCCTCCACTACCTCCATCCATCTTTTCCACCTCCTTTCACCCTCCACTATCTCCGACTGTTTCTTCCTCCTCCTATCTGTGCTTGCCTCCTCCTTTCTCCTCGCTGTCTGTCGATCTCCTTGTGCTGCCCTCTGTTTCCACGACATAACACTTACCCTAACAGGAGGCTGGTGGTTCTTACCACTACAGAATTTACTTCCTGACTGTGACTAAGATGTGTACCAAATATGATTGAAGCTGTACCAGGATCAGCTTTTTACCCATGATTTTGCCCGAACACACACACTTCAAATATATTTCACACATATTAAACGTTGTCAGGCTTATTTGAACACATATTTTACCTATACGTCTAGCGAATTTCTTCCTGCGGTTTCATTTTGACACCGCTTAATGTTTATGATGGTGTGTCTCCCGAGATATGTGCTATATGATATAATTCTGCAAGTACATCCAGTGGTATATGTGCCTACTGTCTGCGAAATGATTAAGGTTTTTGTTAAGAAGTTCAAAATGGTTCAAATGGCTCTGAGCACTATGGGACTTAACTGCTGAGGTCATCAGTCCCCTAGAACGTAGAACTACTTAAACCTAACTAAGCTAAGGACATCACACACATCCTTGCCCGAGGCAGAAGTCAAGCCTACGACCGTACCGGTCGTGCGGCTCCAGACTGTAGCTCGGCCACCCAAGCCGGCTGTAAAGAAGTAATAAACCAAAATGTCAAGCATGATGTGACAGTATTTGACGTCAGACCTCCAGAACTATGTGTCGTACAGTGATAATTTTTTCTAGGTACACTCAGGGGCAAATGTGGATACTGTCTCCGACTGGAGTTAGTAGCAACAAAGTAATAAATTTAGACGACTTGCATAATGCGGCTGTTTTCACGCAGTCGTTGTTTATGAGGTCGTATTTCTGAAGTAAGTGTCTCAGTAATTTTTCTAGTACATTTAGTAGTATATGCGAACACTGCCTGCAATACGTGTCACGAATACAGTTTGTAGCATGGAAGCTTCATGTGGCAGTTTTATTGCATGAACAGCGCAAAGGTGGTAAGTGACCAACTTTTTGCCTTTCATAACTTTGCGGGAGTCATCAGAGTGGAAAAGCTTCGTAAGGGTTTGAAATTAAGTGTAAAGTTCGTTGCAAGTCTCTAAATGCTCTAGTTCCCAAATACTGAACAAGTGAAGCATGGATAAACTCACGTCGTGGGCTACAATACTTTCTCACCTCCACTCGCACCCTGTTGATTGTTAGGTGGTTCTTAACACCACAGCGATTCTTTCCAAACATTAAACGATAACTGTACCAAGTTTGACCGAAATCGGTCTAGTGGTTTAGGAGGTGGTGAGAATCATACAAACTTACAGACATATACACTGAAGCGCCAACAGGCAGAATACGGTGCTGATGTCGGCAACACCTATATAAGACAACATGTGTCTGACGCGGTTGTTGGATCGGTTACTGCTGCTACAATGGCCGGTTATCAGGATTTAAGTGAGTTTGAACATGGTCTTATAGTCGACGCACGAGCTATGGGACACTGCTTCTCCGAGGTAGCGATGAAGTGGAGATTTTCTCGTACGACCTTCACGAGTGTACCGTGAATATCAGGAATTCAGTGAAATATCAAATCTTCGACAGCGCTGCGGCCGGAAAAAGATCCTGCAAGAACGGGACCAACGACGACTGAAAAGAATCGTTCAACGTGACGCTGTAGATTTCAGTGCTGAGCCATCAACAAGTGTCAGCGTGCAAAGCATTCAACAAAACATCATCGATAGGGGCATTCGGAACCGAAGGCCCACTCGTGTACCCCTGACAACTGCACGACATAAAGCTTTACGTCTCGCCTGGGCCCGTCATCACCGACATTCGACTGTTGATGACTGGATACATGATGCCTGGTCGGACGAGTCTCGTTTCAAATTGTACCCAGCGGATGTACGTGTACGGGTATGGAGACAACTTTATGAATCCATGGACTCTGCATGTCAGCAGGGGACTGTTCAAACTGGTGGAGGCTCTGTAATTGTGTGGGGCATGTGGGACCCCTGATACGTCTAGATACAACTCTGACAGGGGACACGTTCGTAAGCATCCTGTCTGATCACCTGCATTCATTCATGTCTATTGTGCATTCCGACGGACTTGGGCAATTCCAGCATGACAATGCGACACCCCATACGTTCAGAATTGCTACAGAGTGGATCCACAAACAAACAGTAATACTGTGCATTGAAGCTCTGCCGTGGAGGAACGTAATTCGTTAGTGTCTCCACAGCAGTGTTGCCACTAGTTAAGTTCCTAAATACGTATTACTGTCCGTTATTTGAGCATCACCTGCTACCAAGTTTGCGAAAGAAGCGGCGACACTTTCTGCGCAGCCCACCCATTATTTTGCACGACAATGCGCTGGCGCATACAGCGCAAGCTGTGGCTGCTCTGTTCGGTCGATGGGACTGGGAAGTATTGTACCATCCACCATACTCCCTGGACTTCAGTCCTTGTGACTTTGATTTGATTCCGAAGATGAAGGAACCACTTCGTGGCATTCGCTTCAGAACTATTCCAGAGATTCGACAGGCAGGAGACCGCTCCATTCGCACCATCAACAGAACAGGCTCTCCACATCGCTGGCAACGGGTTCTACACAACGCTGCTGACTACTTTGAAGGACAGTAACAGGTGCAAACATGGAACTCTTTTGTATCGGTTCTGAATGAATAGTTGCCACTGCTTAAGTTGCAACCCTCGTCTGAATGCGTGGCGTGTGTTCTTCCGAGACACGCTCTAAATTAATTTATTTATTTAGCGTATGGCTCATAACATCACAGTATAAATTACAGAAACAACACGATTTTTAAAAAAATCACATATGTATAAACAGAACAATAAATAACAGTTTGTATATAAGGATATCACCAATTGTGAATTTACACTCACAGAAGAGCAATCACAAACAAACGTCCAGCTTAGATAATATATAGTCGATTGCCTCTTGGGTCGCCATTAGGAAATCCTGTGAGTCACCCTCGTATGCCCTTAGTGGGAATTCCTGCACGATGTGTTTGACCGTCTGTCTCTCAGCGCCACAGTCGCAAGCGGCCGAAGGAAGTTTACCCCATCTGTGTAAGAAGTCGGCGCATCTCCCACAGTTGGTTCTGATGCGATTAACAGTTGACCAAACTTTGCGAGGGCAATCAGATGCTTTTGATTTACTAAAGATGCATGGCACACTGTGGCAGTTTACTGCTGTGCTGCTCCCCCATTCCTCTTTCCATCGGTCATTTATTTTAAAGTTTGTTTGGTGCAGAGCCTGTGCGGTCTTTAGTGGAGGATGCCTAGACCGAAGTCGGTTTCCTTGGATGTCGTGAGTATCTTCATGGATTTTTAATTGAAGATTGGTCATGATTTTTTGAAATTCTCTAACCAGAGCGTGTTCACGGCGCAGGTTAGGAGGGGTTGTGTTACTGAGAACGGGCAGCCACACTGTAGGAGTTGGCCTGATTGTGCCTGATATAATACGCATTGTTGCATTAAGTTGGCTATCTACCATGTGTGTGTGTTCGCTGTTGAGCCGCACTGGGGCACAGTATTCTGCCACTGCATACACCAAGCCAAGTGCGGATGTTCTTAAGGTAGATGCTGTGGAGCCCCCAAGTGGTGCCACAGAGCTTCTGCAATATGTTGTTGCGTGTTTAAAGTTTCGCTGCAGTTTTCGTCAGGTGTTCTTTGAATGTTAGTGTCCTATCTAGGGTAACCACAAGGTACTTTGGGTGTTAGTTGTGATTTAGTATTTTCCCGTATAGATATACATATAGTTCTCTGTTGGCCATTTTGTTGTTCAAATTGAAGGCAGATACTTCCGTTTTTGTAGCACTAGGTTGTAGCCTCCATTTTCAAAAGTACTCTCTGAGAATCCCTAGGCCACTCGTAAGGATATCTTCGTCAGTTTATATATTTCTGTGGGCAGTTGCCAGAGCCCAGTCGTCATCATAGCCAAATTTGCGCTATCTCGTTGCCGGCATGTGAGCGATGTAAAGGCTGAAAAAAAGGGGCGCAAGGACAGAGCCTTGTGGGAGTCCATTATTGAGTTTCATCTGTTTACTTCTCTCATTCCCCAATATTACTTGGAAGGTTCTATTTGACAACACATCGTCAATGAGGTTGGTTATCTTCTTGCAGCGGACGGCACAGATTAATTTGTACATGAGTCCCTGTTTCCAAACTGTATCATAGGCTGCTGTTAGGTCTATGAATGCTGCAGCTACTTTATGTTTCTGCTGCAACTCCGCCTCTATAAATGTTGTTAGTGATAGGACTTGATCTGTACAGCAGCGATAGGGACGGAATCCTGCTTGTTCGATAGGGATTTTTTTGAGTATAGTTTGGCCAGTTCTGTTGAGGAGCAGTCTTTCTAGTAATTTATAGACCATACTGAGAAGGGCAATGGGACGGTAACTCTCTGGTCTATCGCCTGGTTTACCAGGTTTCAGGACTGCGATGATCTTTGCTCGTTTAAGTGAGGGAGGAATGATACCCACTGGGAGAATGTCCGTAAAGAACTTAGCCAGCCACTGTTTTGTGTAGGCTCCGACATGTATGAGGAACTAAGGGTGGATACCATCGAAACGCGGAGCTTTGCCTGGTTTAACCTTCTTCAGGGCACTGGTAACCTCCTCGATACGAATATCTGATGAATATTCTGAGTCCATTGCACGGGTCCTTTTTAATGTTTTTAAGTCCTTCTTCACTTTTGTTGTGTGCTTTCTATCTCGTGGGGCTGTAGACGCAGAAACTATGCGGGATGCGACCTTGTAGGGAGATATTTCGTCCTTTCTATGTTCAGGTGGATTTGCGCCTCCACGTTTACGCAGTAGGGACCAGGCTTGTCGGCTTGACTTTGAAAAGTCTAGATTTTCAACAGTATTCTCCCATTTTTTCCGTCTAATAAAGTCGATGTTATGTAATAGTTCATCCGCTATTTGCCGGTCCCCATTCTTGAGGAACTCCGCGTACAGGCATCATGCAATCATATGACGATTCGCACCGAGGGGCAGTGAATCCATGACTTTCAGTGCGGATGCACATTTACGTTCGACCACCAGTGGAAATCTAAAATTAGTGAGCATGGAGAACACGGACGGGGACTGCTGATGGATGATGGTAGGGGGGAATGTGTCGGCCAGGGAGGGTGCCGGAGTAGTCCGCGCTTCAGCGATGAGCACTGTGTCCGGGTGGCGCAGTGGTTAACGGAACTGCCTGGTAAGCAGGAGATCCTGGTTTCGAGTCCCAGTTCGGCACACACTTTCACTCGTTGCTGCTGATTACACTTAAAATGTCCGATGCAGTGGACATCATTAATTCCTTTCCTTTCTTTTTCTTTCTGCCTCCTCCACCTTCAATTTACATAATAGTTTAATCTGTCAAACATTTCGTCAAGTATAATTGTTTCATACAAGCGACTTCCTTGCATCTTCAATATTTTATCCGATATGTTGATTTTATCGATGTATTTACGCGTACTCCCAAGTCATTCGTCGTCGATCCCTTAACTGATACTGTCTACCCCACACTAAAGTGGCGTCGCTTCCCTCGCAAGTGTCCGCCTGCGTCGCACTCCGTAATAACGTGAACAGTTCACAGGAGTGAAATACTCTTCTGGACAATTTCTTTTCTCTACTGCGCTTTCATAACCAAACAACTGCTTCAAAGAAGCACTATGTTGAGGGGCAAATTTAGATATTCAATGAAGTATAAAGAAATCATAGTCATCTGTGCATTAATAAATATGTATTATGTCACATCTGATTTCTCCGAGGATACGGTTACCTTACGATAGTGGATTGGAACGCCGGCCGCGGTGGTCTAGCGGTTCTAGTCGCTCAGTCCGGAACCGCAAGACCGCTACGGTCGCAGGTTCCAATCCTGCCTCGGGCATGGATGTGTGTGATGTCCTTAGGTTAGTTAGGTTTAAGTAGTTCTAAGTTCTAGGGGACTGATGACCTCAGCAGTAAAGTCCCATAGCGCTCAGAGCCATTTGAACCATTTGGATTGGAACGTTTACCGGCTGCACGTGAGACAAGTCTGCCAGGACTCTTTACCTGGGGCAGGTTACAAGTTATTTTTACGGCGGGACAAGACGTAAGAAAAGAAGACGATTGTCTCTCCCCCCCTCGAACTAAACAATGACGCTCCGAATAGAAGCAGGCGACAGCGTCAGGACGGGCGGCGCAGCTCGCGGTCCTCACACAAATGGCGGTTCGTTGGGCAATCAGGCTAACCGAGGCCTACGAGGAAGACAGGCCGTGCCGCATATGTCGCAGCACCTGGGTGAACATTTGGGAACATCTAAACATGCAACAGGTGAGATTCAACACAGCGTGAAGATCATCCACACTGCAGATAAAGGCCCTCAGTGAAGTATTTTGAAATAATTGGAAATTTTCGTAGAAAAGAAGAAAAACCTCGAAATTTATTAAACGTGCAAAAGGATTCTAATTTACATGGGTTCTTACAGTTATTTGATGTAGTGCTGTAGATAAGAAACCAAAATATAATACACTGTTCAACAGAGGTTGGAATGTTGTTTTGTAGGGCTGGCAACCACAGCCAAACCTCGACATTTTTTCAAAGAAAAATTCCGCACTGGCTGTATGAATGATTTTTATTAAATCTGCGACCGGTTTCGCACCACTTATCGGTGCAACCTCAGGCAATATACGCTATGTATAACACAGTAACGTTGAACATTGCCCTGTAGTCACTCCCCACCATTCACGTCCAATATACCGTCATCTGGTGAACGCGGCAGTTTTTCCGGGTTTCGGCCAGTCAGTCAGGCCGTCTGCGCTGCCGCGCGGGTCCTCTCAACTTGCACGGTCATTGCCGCTCCCGTCATTTAAAAAATTTAAAACAAAAGATTTTTAAATTTTAACTACCGCTTTCACCAGATGACGGTATATTGGACGTGAATAGTGGGGAGTGGCTACAGGGCAATGTTCAACGTTACTGTGTTTTAATTAGCGTATATTGCCTGAGGATGCGCCGATAAGTGGTGCGAAACCGGTCGCAGATTTAATAAAAATCATTCATGCAGCCAGTGCGGAATTTTCTGTGGAAAAAAAAATTTAAGGTAGGAATACTGTTATGAAATGTAGACTACGATACTACAGGCCTCATTGACCTAGGCACTTCATGCATTATCCAGGTAGAGCCCATACACTGGACGGTGTTAACTACTCCAATACTTTGTGGGCGTTCCCCAGTCATGTAAACATATCGCACCCGCACACCGCTAACAGTCCAGTATCGACAACAGCTTCATTCAGTTTGTGTTCAGCAGTACCGAGTCAGAACAGTAGCTTTGCTTTCAGCAGGCCCCACACACCAAGATGTTGCCGATCGGTTGCACGTCGCTCAAAGCAGTGTGTCTAACGTGTGGAGAGAGCACTCAGAGACGGGAAACGTGAACGGAAGACCTCTCAGTGGTCGTCCTCGTATGACAGCACCAATGCAGGAGTGTTTCCTCCAACTGTCAGCTCACAGGCGGCCAACATCAACTGCCAGAAGTACTGGAAATGACTTCTCCCGGGCAACAGGGATTCGTATCTCAGACCAAACAGTGAGTACAAGCTTGGATCGGGGTGTTCTTCATTCCACGAGACCAATAAGAAATGGTTCAAATGGCTGTGAGCACTATGCCACTTAACTTCTGAGGTCATCAGTCGCCTAGAACTTAGAACTAAGTAAACTTAACTAACCTAAGGACATCACACACATCCATGCCCGAGGCAGGATTTCAACCTGCGACCGTAACGGTCGCCCGGTTCCAGACTGTAGCGCCTAGAACAGCACAGCCACTCCGGCCGGCAGACCTATAAGAGGTTTTGCACTGAACCAATGGAAGCGACGCTATCGAAGCACCTGGGCTCTTGCACATCGACATTGGACAATTGCCGAATGGACTAATGTCATGTTTGCTGACGAGACCAGGATTGTTTTGCGACCGGACACTAGATGTATTAAGGTTTGTAGGAGACACCAGGAACGCCGACATGTTCAGGAAGTCCATCCGTTTGCTAGTGGAAGTGTAATGTTCTGGCGGCGATAATGATGGGACGGCGGACTCCTCTAGTTCCCGTCTACGTCAATTTGACTGCTCCCCGATACCTCCAAGAGGTCCTATACATACGTGAAGTAGGTGACAATTTCATCCTAGTGGATGACAATGCAAGACCGAACCGTATTCTAGCAGTGTCTCGGTACCTTCAGAGATGCAATATCAACCGAATGCATTGGCCAGCACATTCCCGAGGCATGAATGCAATTGAGCATATATGGAACCTGTTGAAGGTGAACGCTGCGCAGTGTCAGAATATACTTGACCAGGACTCACTGAAGCAGCCATTGAAGAGTGGGACCTCACACACCAGAGTATGCCTCGCAGAGTGGAAGAACTCATCCGTGTGTGGGGACGACACACTCACTACTGAAGACTGATAATGATGACTGAGCCATGGGCGGCTCGTGTTCATCCCGTTTATTGTTTGCCATATTATCTCACGGTACTGCCGCCTCGTTTTCTTATTCCATTACTGGCGTCACTAACTTCCTGCCTTACCTGCCCGTGAGTGGCAGCAGCAGTGCTTATCGATAAGTGTACTGTAGTACCATCTCTGCAACGACCGATAGTATTTCCGTGTCGTCGTGTGTCTGGAGTTGAGTTGGGAGCTTAGTCGGGGCGCAGCAGCAGTGAGTCGGTGACTAAGTCTACAAATGCTAGAAACGTAGGTTTACCTTTCCTTAATCTAGCTTCTAAGATATGTCGTAGGGTCAGTATTGCTTCACGTGTTCCAACATTTCTACGGAATCCAAACTGATCTTCCCCGAGGTCGGCTTCTACCAGTTTTTTCCATTCGTCTGTAAAGAATTCAGGTTAGTATTTTGCATCCGTGACTTATTAAACTGATAGTTCGGTAATTTTCACATCTGTCAACACCTGCTTTCTTTGGGATTGGAATTATTATATTCTTCTTGAAGTCTGCGGGTATTTCGCCAGTCTCATTCATCTTCCTTAGCAGATGGTAGAGTTTTCTCAGGACTGGCTCTCCCAAGGCTGTCAGTAGTTCTAATGGAATCTTGTCTACTCCCGGGGCTTTGTTTTGACTCAGGCCTTTCAGCGCTCTGTCAAACTCTTCACGCAGTATCAAATCTCCCATTTCATCTTCATCTACATCCTCTTCCATTTCCAAAATATTGTCCTCAAGTACATCGCGATTGTATAGACCCTCTATATACTCCCTACACCTTTCTGCTTTACTTTCTTTGCTTAGAAATGGGATTCCATCTGAGCTCTCGATATTCATACAAGTGGTTCTCTTATCTCCAAAGGACTCTTTAATTTTCCTGTAGGCAGTATCTATCTTACCCCTAGTGAGATAAGCCTCTACATCCTTACATTTGTCCTCTAGCCATCCCTGCTTAACCATTTGGCACTTCCTGTCGATCTCATTTTTGAGACGTTTGTATTCCTTTTTGCCTGCTTCATTTACTGCATTTTTATATTTTCTCCTTTCATCAGTTAAATGCAATATTTCTTCTGTTACCCAAGGATTTCTACTAGCCCTCGTCTTTTTACGTACTTGATCCTCTGCTGCCTTCACTAATTCACCCTTCAAAGCTATCCATTGTTCTTCTACTGTATTTCTTTCCCCCGTTCTTGTCAACTGTTCCCTTATGCTCTCCCTGAAACTCTCTACAACCTCTGGTTCTTTCAGTTTATCCAGGTCCCATCTCCTTAAATTCCTACCTTTTTGCAGTTTCTTCAGTTTTAATCTACAGGTCATAACCAATACATTGTGGTCAGAGTCCACATCTGCCCCTGGAAGTGTCTTACAATTTAAAACCTGGTTTGTAAATCTTTGTCTTACCATTATATAATCTATCTGAAACCTGTCACTATCTCCAGTCTTCTTCCATGTATACAATCTTCTTTTATTATGTAAAGAATTTTTTTTAATTGGGCCTTCAGCCGAAGAATTAACTTGAATTTTGCTTAATATGGCCTTTAGCCGGAATTTGTAAATGCTTGGCTTTTAAACAATTCCTTAGCTGACCTGAAACATTATTTCGGCCTTTAGCCGAGAAGATATTGTAATTTTTCTTAAGTAAGGCCTTCAACCATTATTTTAAATCCTGGTGTTTTAAAAGCAATCCTTCAAACTTATTCTGGAGAAGTTACTTGGGCCCTCAGTCGTGAATTGGTCTTCGTTGTTTTAAAGAGAAAACTGTGCATTGGTTTGAGCAATAAAGTTGGATGTATTCTTGTATAACTAACGGTAATTGACCTTGGTCCCTTTCAACAACCTGATCCGCTCTGTCCTGTGAAACCGGATTTCAGTGACCATAAGATTTTCAATGTTTATGTTTTCCAAGATGTACACTTAGGAGAGAGCCTGCTTTGTTTCGTAATGATTTTCTGAACCTAACCAAAAGCATTCTTGTTTTCAGAAGGAATTATGTTTATTTTGTTGATAAAATATTGTAAAGACATCAATGGTTGTATTTTAAGGAGTCATTGTAGTAAATTCTATGATATTCCAAACTTTTGTTCAGGTGTGTACCTACTATATTATCCTCACAGAAATTTTTTTAAAAACAGCAAGTTTTAACGCACGTTTGTAAAGGTATTTTTAAATATGTATTTTTCATTCTGTGTTTTGAAAGGTACTGTAATTTTTACAGATGTATTTTGAAAGATAAGCAGATATGTACAGACATGAGATGTCTACACATACACTCATGAAACAGGCGATTAAAATGTAAATTTCGTTTTCTGTAGTTGTATAATATCTTTGGATACACTATGCCACGGACATTACAGTTAGAGTCGCACAATCAGTTTAATCTTTGGTGCTGTCAGTGGCATCTATGCTCTAAACTACGTTTCACTATAGTACAGCCAGTTTGATCCTTAGTGCTGTCAGCAACTTTAGACGCAATCTTTAGTGCTGTCAGCCAACTTTAAACGTAAATCACCAGACTGGGAATATGATATATACTTTGTGTAGCGTGAATATAAATTTTCCATATTACCTCGATTCGTGTGTTTTCCAGCATATATTCTGATGATCTTTTTCATTTGAAGAGCGAAACCGGGAAATAAAAAACATTAAGTGCGATTGTGGCGCTTTTCAGATCTTTTTTCAGACCAGTTAAATAATTCTTGACTACCTGTTTAAATGCATGCAGAACTTGTAGCTTTCGCTAAATCTCCTTGCTGCCGTTTAGTGCATTCGTCAAACACATTGCCACAGGACACGCTGTCTATTGTTTCTTGCCACCATAAATATCCTGCAACGGTCATATTCCCATTGACTCGCAACTTAGGCGTACCTTTTCCACGCTGACACTGTCGTTTTCCAGAGACGGGTATTTGCAGTGTCCAAGTGAACGGTCTAGGACTTCAGAGCTAAGACATCCGCCAAATCTTCTGTCGACTAACAGCTAATGGGAAATTTCTGGACAGACTTCTTATATGAGTGGTGACATTTCTTTCGCACGAACAACTTTTTTGCACTGAATTGTGCGCGTTGACTATCCAGTATATAGTATCGTACAATATGCATATAGAATCACTCATATGTAAGACCACTTCACTCCTATGTTTGCTACTACATATGTCACGGGAGCACAGAAGTGTTACAGTTTATTTCGTGTTTCCAAGTTACTAGTAGCGCGAAGCTTTCGTCACACAAAGAAACCGACATTTATGTGGGTAACGATGTCTTTTTTATTGTATTTACTTGGCCTCTAGCTGCCCAGCTATCTAGCGAATTATGTTGTCTAGTGTACTTACAATTACATACATAAGTGACACATCTCACTCTTTCTTAGTTACATACTTTCCCTCGAAATAACAGACATATAAACATTCTTGTTTGTACGCCGATGTTAATAATTGACAGTCGGTTTCACTCGTTCTTGGGGCTTATGGCGTTCACCATTTGAATAAATGACTAGTAGAGAAAGAGATAAACATCGTACACAAATCACCAGTTATAAAAATCAGTGAAGACGATTTATTCTCCTGGTCTCTGTTGCTGACACGTACTAGTTTCATCACATAGTGTAGTTACTGCTCATCGGTGTCTTCATGTCTTGGAATTTAAGATAATTGTTCGTGTCTTAAAAACATCTAGCAATGCAGGCATACATTCTTTTATGTAGGGCAAGGTTCGTGACGTTTTTGGGGAGAACACTTCTCAGTTTGAAATATTCATACTTCTCAGTTTGTCGATTGGCTTTCACAGTATGTCTTGCTGTCCCGTTACGGGAAACGCCGAACAGTAGATGATTTCGCTCTACCAGTTGTGAAAGGTGATCTTCGCCAAATGAAGAGGCAACAACTCTGATCTCATCTTAATTCTGAATATAGTGTTCTTTTGAATCTTTGTGAAATTTTCTTATCTCGCCATCAGAAACTTTCCCAGAATCGATATCGTTTATCAAATGCACCATTCTTTACAGTGGTTGCGAAGTCTGTATCAAACAGGCGTGGAATCAACTGTAGTCCTTCCACGATACTACTATTTGCTTTCAGGTTAACTATGTTGTTGTCTATGATTCCGGAACTCCCTTTGACCAAGAGAGATAACACTCTTATGTTTTTTCGATACACCATTAGATCAGTTCCTGTACATTGAAGAGTAATAGTTTTCAAGTTCTCTGCAGGGTTTTCTCGTCATCTGTGAGATTTTCCAGAATCGGAACCGTTTATCAAATGCACTTTTCGTTACAGTGGTTATGAAGTCTGTAGAAAATAGAGGTACAAAGGATGTTATTCCTTCTGTGTAATGCTGTACACTAACTGGTCATCTACATCTACATGATTACTTTGCTATTCACAATAAATGCCTGGCAGAGGGTTCAATGAACCACCTTCTAGCTGTCTCTCTGCCGTCCCAACCTCGAACGGCGCGTGGGAAAAAAGAGCACTTCAATTTGTCTGTCCGAGCCCTTATTTATCTTATTTTATCGTGATAATCATTTCTCCGCATGTAGGTGTCTGCCAAAAGAATGTTTTCTCAATGGGAGGAGAAAGCTGGTGATTGAAATTTCATGAGAAGATCCCGTCGCAACGAGAAACGCCTTTGTTTTACTGATGGCCCCTCCAATTCAGGTATCATATCCGTGGCACTATCTCCCCTACTTCGAGATAATACAAAATTAGCCGCCCTTCTTTGTACTTTTTCGATGTCATCCGTCAGTCCCACCCGATGCGGATACCACACCGCATAGCAGTACTCCAGAATAGGGCGGACAAGCGTGGTGTAAGCAGTCTCTTTAGTAGACCTGTTGCACCTACTAAGTGTTCTGCCAATTAATCACAGTCTTTGGTTTGCTCTATCCACAACACTATCTATGTGATCGCTCCACTTTAGATTATTTGTAATTGTAATCCCTAAGCATTTAGTTAAATTTACAGTGTTGAGATTTGTGTGACGTATTGCGTAATCGAAATTTAGCGGATATCTTTCAGTACTCATGTGAATAACTTCACAATTTTCTTTATTCAGGGTCAATTGCCACTTTTCGCACCATACAGATATCTTTTCTAAAACATTTTGCAATTCGTTTTGATCATCTGATGACTTTACAAGACACTAAATGACAGCATCATCTGCAAACAATCTAGGAGGCCTACTCAGTTTGTTTCCTGCGCTCTTATTATATAGATCAGGAACAATAGAGGGCCTATAACACTTCCTTGGGGAACGCAGAATATTACTTCTGTTTTACTCGATGACTTTCCGTCTATTACTACGAACTGTGACCTTCCTGACAGGAAATCACGAATCCAGTCGCACAACTGAGGCGATACTCCGCAGGCACGCAGTTTGGTTACAAGACGCTCCTGAGCAACGGTGTCGAAAGCCTTCTGGAAATCTAAAAATATGCAATCAATTTGACATCCCCTGTCGATAGCATTCATTACTTCATGAGTATAAAGAGCTAATAGTGTTTCCAAGAACGATGTCTTCTCAATCCGCTCTGACCATGTCTCAATAAATCGTTTTCTTCGAGGTAATACATAATGTGCGAAAACAGTATATGTTCCAAAACTCTATTGCAAATCGATGTTAGTAATATCGGCCTGTAATTCAGCGGTTTACTCCTATTTTCCTTCTAGGTATTCGTGTGACTTGAGCAATTTTCCAGTCTTCAGGTAGGGAACTTTCTGTGAGCGAGCGATTGTGTATAATTGTTAAATGGAGCTATTGTACCAGCATACTCTTAAAGGAACCTGACTGGATTACAATCTGGACCGGAGGCCTTGCCTTTATTAAGTAATTTAAGTTGCTTTGCTTCACCGCGGATGTCTACTTCTATCTTTCTCATCTTGGCAGTTGTTTTTGTTTGGAATTCAGGAATATTTACTTCGTCTTCTTTGCTGAAGGAGTTTCGGAAAATCGTGTTTAATAACTCTGCTTTAGTGGCACTGTCATCAGTGACTTCACCGTTGTTATCGCGCAGTGAAGGTATTGATTGCGTCGTGCCACTGGTGTGCTTTATGTATGACCAGAATCTCTTTGGGTTTTCTGCCAGATACCGAGCCAGAGTTTCGTTGTGAAATTATTAAAAGCATCTCGCATTGCAATACGCGCTATATTTCGATTTTCAGCAAAACTTTGCCAATCTTGGAGATTTTGGGTTCTTTTAAATTTGGCATGCTTTCTTCGTTGCTTCTGCAACAGCCATCTGACCCGTTTTGTGTACCATGGGGGATCAGTACCATGACTTACTAATTTATGTGGTATAGATCTCTCAATTGGAGTCGATACTATCTCTTTGAAATCATTCCACATTTTCCTACGCTTACGTGATCAGATCGGGAGGAATGGAGCCTGTCTCTTAAAAGGGCGTTAAGAGCATTTTCATCAGGTTTTTTAAATAGATGTATTTTGCATTTCATTTTGATGATTGTAGGTGTTCAGTATTCAGCCTAGCAGCAACTGCCTAGTGGTAGCTAATCCCTGTATTCGTCATGGTACTCCCTATTTGTCCAGAATTATTTGTTGAAAAGAGGTCAAGTATGCTTTCGCAACGATTTACGCATCGAGTGGGCTCATAAACTAATTATGAAAAATAATTTTCTGAGAAAGCATTCAGTACAATTTCGGATGACGTATTATGCCTGCCACCGGCTTTAAACGTATAATTTTTCCTGCATATCGAGGGTAGGTTGAAGTCTCCACCGGCTATAATTGTATGAGTGGGGTCCTTTTTGAAATGAGACTCGAGTTTTCTTTGAACTATTCAGCAGCTATATTTTCTGAGTCAAGAGGGGATCGGTAAAACGATCCAGTTAATAATTTAGTACGACTGTCAAGTATAGCCTCTACCCACGCTATTTCGCAGGAACTATCTACTTCAATTTCAATACAAGGTAAACTACTTCTGATAGCAATAACTACTCCACCACCAACTGTATTTAATCTATCCTTTCTGAACACTGTTGGTGAAACGCCCGGCTTAACCCGCAGGACAGGACAGGTAGGATAAACTGTGGAAAGGGACCAAAATAAGGGGCTGTCAGTTACACTCGAACATACAATTATATTATTTGATCAAACATTACAAGAGCCCAAAAAACTTTAAACAGACAGGTTTAATCTTTGGGACTTAATTACCGGCTGAAAGCCACTTTAACTTAAAAACAGCTGAAGACCAATAACTTAAAACGTAAGCATAATCAGAAATTTAAAAAGCAAACCTTATCTTAAAACAGTTCTTTAGTTAGGCCGAAGTAAACAAGTTAAATTCGAATCGCCTGAAGGCCGAACGCTTAAAACTTCAAAACATTAATATTTTTTAAATAGCAAAGTCCTTACGTGAAACAGTTCTTTAATGTAGGCTGAAGGCCGTAAGAACAAACAACTGAAACTCAAACCGGCTGAATGCTGAAGACTTAAAAATTCAATAGGTTGAAGAAAACAAGTTAAATTCAAATCGGCTGAACACAGAAGACTTAAAAACGCAAAAATTTTGGATAATTTTTTCTTTTTAAATACTAAAGTGCTTACCTGAAACAGTACTTTAAACTAGGCTGAAGGCCTTAAGAGTAAAACAACTCTAATTTAAAACACAAAACCGGCTAGAAGCCATACAAGTACCAACAACAAGAACAAATTTAAAAAAAAATTAAGGCAGTCCACACAAGGTCGGCCGAGCGGCCTAGGGGACTGCAGTCATGGGCTGTGCGGCTGGTCCCGGCGGAGGTTCGAGTCCTCCCTCGGGCATGGATGTGTGTGTTTGTCCTTAGGATAATTTAGGTTAAGTAGTGTGTAAGCTTAGGGACTGATGACCTTAGCAGTTAAGTCCCATAAGATTTCACACACATTTGAACAGTTTTTTTTAACACAAGGGCGCCCAGAAGTTCGACGGTCGGCCTGTAAATCAAACACTAACGCTCGCTTATGTGAGACAGGCAGTCGGGCCAAGCATTCACGATCCGACGACAACCCAACCGACCGACAGTCAGCGGATCCACCGATAAGATAACTTCCACTTCACCCGACCAGGGCACAACAGGGAGTTGAACGGAACAACGTAGAACATATTGGCGCCCACAGCCAACCATACACGGAGCTGTCAAACTACACACCGTGCTGGACAGCAACAACACGATGAGGAAACTACACTGCCTGGAATTTACGTCAACGCCCAGGGCAGGTAACCGGAACGTTAACGGCCACAAGGCGGAGGATTCCGCTGGTGTACTTCAGTTCAAATAACCAAATACAGTGAAACTAGAATTTTCCAACTTGAAAACCACGTTGTTGCTCGCGGGAATATCCCAACAGCCGACAACGAACTCCAAACAACACAACGTGAACAGTCTTGACTTCTTCAATAAAATTCTTCAGGGTATCAGACCGCATCGTCATAATTTAAAATGCGCCAACGTTTCGGCCAGCGTTGCAGCTAGCCTTCATCAGGGCCTTACGTTAACTGCTAAATGAACACACTTGATTCCTTAAATAGCTGCACGAGAAAACCGTGTCGTTACTTGATTGGCTGTAAAAGGAGGAGGAGGAGGGGTGAAAGGTATGCTTTATTGGTGTTTCCTTTATTATCTGTCATTGGCTGAAATAGCTGTTTTCTATTGGTCTTTATATTAATCCACCCTATTGGAGGAGACGGACGAATAGCGAACAGGTGATGGCTGTGACGTCACACTGTTTCCATGCTGTCCAGAAGCCGGCTGCGGCGTGCCATTGCTTTGTGTGCTCGCGACCACTACTGCGGCTCTCCGCGTGTCTGCATGGGCCGCCACGGGTCTGCCTACCCGTCCTCTGTATTCATGTTGGCGGGTCTTTTGGCTATTTCTATCGCCTCTCTAATCTTTCTTTTGAAAGTGAGAGGCTGTTTCGCCAGGACGCGGGCTTCTTGAAGAAATATTGGTTTCCCGCACTCGTCTCGGTGTTCCGCCACTGCTGAATAAGTGTGTTGTTTCAGGCGGATATATCGTTCATGTTCCGAGAGCCTTGTGCTAATCGGACGTCCCGTCTCACCTATGTAGACTAATCCACACGCACAACCAATTTCATACACGCCAGTGTCAGATACTGTGAACATCCTAGAAGAACGCGTGGCACCTGATATATGTGAGCTTGTGCGCCACTGTCTGACGACCACCTATTTCAAGTGGAGAGGTCAATTTTATGAACAAACTGACGGTGTAGCTATGGGCTCACCCCTATCGCCTATCGCAGCAGAAATTTTCATGGACGCATTTGAGGAAACAGCCCCCCAGTCCGCACCATTACGCCCAAATTGTTGGCTTCGCTATGTCGATGATACTTTCGTCATCTGGCCCCACGGAGAAGAGGAGTTACAGAACTTCCACAAGCACCTTAACCAACAGCATAGGAAAATTCAGTTTACAATGGAAACAGAGAAGAATGGGGTGCTGCCTTTTCTCGACGTGGAAGTTTATCGAAAACCTGATGGTAAACTTGGCCACAAAGTGTACAGGAAACCAACCAATACGGACAGGTACCTTCACGCCTCCTCCCACCATCACCCCACGCAGAAGAAGTCCACCCTGCACACGCTAACGAAGAGAGCGTACAGGATAAGCGACGAAGAACATCTGAAGACAGAACTTGAACGCCTCAGGTCCATCTTCGGAACTAATGGCTATGGGAAGCAGATGATAGACAGCACCATGTCGACAAGGGAGAAGACTAATAGGGAAGAGGAGAAGGAGGCACAGGGCATTGCTGTGTTACCATATGTACAAGGGGTCACCGAACGTATTGGCAAAATTCTGCAAAAAGCCGACATCAAACCAATTTTCCGAAGCAGAAACAAAATATCAGACATGCTCGGTTCTACCACGAATGCAGTTGACAAACTACACACAGCTGGCGTGTATGAAATTGGTTGTGCGTGTGGATTAGTCTACATAGGTGAGACGGGACGTCCGATTAGCACAAGGATCTCGGAACATGAAAGATATATCCGCCTGAAACAACACACTAAGTCAGCAGTGGCGGAACACCGAGACGAGTGCGGGAAACCAATACTTTTTCAAGAAGCCCGCGTCCTGGCGAAACAGCCTCTCACTTTCAAAAGAAAGATTAGAGAGGCGATAGAAATTGCCAAAAGACCCGCCAACATGAATAGAGAGGACGGGTACAAGCTTCCGAGGTCTTGGCTGCCTGCAGTAGCAGGGCTACGGAGCGGCGGCACAGCCGTGGCGGCCCATGCAGACACGCGGAGAGCCGCAGTAGTGGTCGCGAGCACACAAAGCAATGGCACGCCGCAGCCGGCTTCTGGACAGCATGGAAACAGTGTGACGTCACAGCCATCACCTGTTCGCTATTCGTCCGTCTCCTCCAATAGGGTGGATTAATATAAAGACCAATAGAAAACAGCTATTTCAGCCAATGACAGATAATAAAGGAAACACCAATAAAGCATACCTTTCACCCCTCCTCCTCCTCCTTTTACAGCCAATCAAGTAACGACACGGTTTTCTCGTGCAGCTATTTAAGGAATCAAGTGTGTTCATTTAGCAGTTGACGTAATGCCCTGATGAAGGCTAGCTGCAACGCTGGCCGAAACATTGGCGCATTTTAAATTATGACGATGCGGTCTGATACCCTGAAGAATTTTATTGAAGAAGTCAATGGCCGCGGAAGCCTACGCTGACAGTCTTCACTTGCTGGTAGGTGAAATCAAAACTCAACTTTCGGTGAGCCACGGACCTCGTAGCAAAGGGGAACAGCGCCACACTCTCCGACACCGTGTAGAGACCGCCAGCGGGCCCCGGCCAAACTACGCCCCCCCCCCCGAGAATTCCTCGCTGCACCAACTGACCGACTGCTTAGAGCCAGTACGCCGACAGCATTTAAAGTAACTTGTCAGTCAAAATCACACCAACTACACACAGTTTCACGAACCCTTGCACGAAGAACTACACAATGCTAACCGCAGTGACTGTACAATAACAGGGACGAATCACGAGCCGGCACACACAGCCAACCCATAAACGATCGCCGGCCAAATACACGTCCTCCGGCAAGACGATCGACCGACGACCAAGCAAAGTCGTCCCCACTCCAATCATGTGTCAAAAACGGTCGGGCGAGTCATAGCGGTCCAGGCGTCACTGCTGCCGCGCCGCGACTGAACTTGTGCCGCGTGCCAACTCAAAACACTGCCAGGTCCGAACTAACTGCTGGCACGTTCCAACTGACTGGTCGACACTTGACGACCGGGAAGTAACAGCACTCCAGCAGAGATAATACGGCAGGGCCTATATCGATAAGCGCTGCTGCTGCCGCTGACGGGCAGGCAAAGCAGCAGCTCAGTGTCACAAGTAATTGAAACTAACATAACGAGGTGGTAGTATGGCAAAAGCAGGATGTTAAATAAGAGATAACACGAACAAGAGCCACGCACGGCTCAGTTAGATCGTTTGAAAAAATTTCGGCTGAACTTATTTCGGGCTTTAGCCAGCTTTTCGTAGCTATAACTATTTGAGCTTCAGTGATTTCTATTAGGGCTTCGAGCTCAGGTTCTTTCCCCACACAGCTACGACAATTTACAACTACAAGACCGATCGTTTCTACAACTAACGTACTGTGTTTTGCGTGCCCACTTTTAGACGAACACCCATTCTGGGTTTCCCTGAGGCCCTCTAACCTAAATAACCGCCCAGTCCCTTCCACACAGCTCCCGCTACCCGTGTAGCCACCTCCTGTGTGTAGTGGACTCCTGACCTATTAAGCGGAACCCGGAAACCCACCACTCGATGGCGCAAGTCCGGGAATCTACACGGTCACAGAACCGCCACTGATTCACACACTCCACTCGGCTCCGCACCAAACGACAACAGTCGGTTCTATCGACGACGCTGCAGATGTGAGCTCCGTCTTAATCTCGGAAGAAAGACTGGCAGTCTTTACCATTCCCCTTAGCCGCACGAAACCAGACAGAATCTGCTCCGATCCAAAGCGACACACGTCATTGGTACTGACATGAGCCGCCACCTGCAGTTGGCTGCACCCTGTACTCTTCATGGCATCTGGAAGCACCTTTCCACATCCGGAATGACTCCCCCCAGAATGCACACAGAGTGCACACTGGCTTCCTTCCCCTCCTTGGCAGCCATGTTCCTATGGGGCCCCTTTACGCGCCTAACGTTAGAGCTCCTAACTACCAGCAAACCTACCCTCTTGCGGGTCAAGAAGCTTCCTCTAGAATAGGATGAAATGCAGATAACGTCCGAAACCTGTTCATCAATCAAACCGGGGAAGGCCCTATGATCGGCCCCTCAGAAAGTCCTTCGCTGCCTGTCAGACGTTGGAATGATCTCCCACTCGACCACAGGCGAGGGATCAACCTTAGTGCAGGCAGTACCCGGAGCGGCCACAGCAGTGGACCGATCGGGGGACACGTGGGACGCGCTCGACGTCCCTCGCATACTGGCGTCCGACCCCCCACAGTGATGCACCTTGGCAGCGGCCTCAAGCTGTATGATGGAAGCCAACACAGCCTGGAGCTGTGAGCGAAGGCTGCATCTGTACACAACAATCACAGTGCCTATCCATTACTGAACTCACTCCTGTTTGAAGCACGTAAAAATATCTAATAAAAGAATTGTGTGCTGGCCCTATTAGCAGCAGGAACTCACGGTGCACTCTCACTGATGGTCTAACAGATTTTTTGACTGTAATTGCAGAATACCTTATGGTCAACAGAAGTTGCAGTCTAGTGTATTCTCCTATACACTTATAAATTGATCGCTGTACATCGAAGTCGTAATACGTGGTTGGAAAAACAAATTGCAACATCAATGAGGAGTTGTGTGACATAAACGAAAGTCGGTAGGCGCGTTTGTACGTTTGAAAGATGATGTCTGTTCAAACAGCGTGCCAGTTGCATAATACTGGCGCCAGTAGCGCCACTATGAGGATGTAAATTAGCTTTTCTTTAAATACGCGCTGTGACAATTATGAGCGTTAGTTATCTTTGAGACTGGACATGGTTACGTTAGGTAAGAATGCCTTTAAAGCTGGAAGGATACCATTAGCAACAGTTCACTGAGTTTGAACAATGTCGTGCAATAGGGCTACGAGATACAGGATGTTCTCTCTCCGATACTGCGGGAAGACTTGACAGGAATGTAGCCTGTGTACACACTTGCTGTCGTCGGTGGTGACGAGAATGAACGGTCATAAGAAGGCCGGTCTCTGGACAGCCACGTGGCACTATCGAGAAGGAAGAGAGTAGCGTTCGGCTCATGGCTCTGGCCGATCCCGCTGTAGCTGCAGCAGCAATCTAAGCAGCAATTGACACCCCAGTGACACAACGAACCGTTGCAGATCGGTTACTTCAGGGACAGCTCCGAGCCACGTAGCCCGAACAACCACCATTTGCGACTTCATTGGTGTCAAGTGAGAGCTCATTGGAGGACAGCGTTGAAGACTGTCGTATTTTCTGTGAAAGTTGGTTCTGCCTCGGTACCAGTGAAGGTCGTGTGATGCTTAGAACGAGCTCAGTTGAGGGCGTGCATCCAACGTTTCTGTGTGCACCACATGCTGGACCTACATCTGAAGTTATAGTCTGGGAGGTCGAGGTTTCGTATGACAGCAGGCACACTCTCTTGATTATCTCAGGTACCCTGATTGCAAAATTGTACGTCAGTCTGGTGATTCCACCTGTTGTGCCGCCATTCATGAACACCATTCCAGGGGGGGTGTTTTCCAACAGGATAACGCTCAACCACGCTGTTGTAATCCGACATGCTCTACAGATTGTCGACATGTTGCCTCGGCCTGCTCGATCATCAGATGTGTGTCCAATCGAGCATATGTGGGACATCATGGGACAACTCCAGCGTCATCCACAGACAGCATTAAACGTCCCTGCATGGGACTCCATCCCACAAACTGACACCTATACACTGCTTGTATTCAACGTTCTGATGGTTACACCTGTTATTAATGTACCAGCATTTCATGTTTGCAATGGCTTATCTCGGGCAACGGCCTTGCCGCAGTGGATACATCGGTTCCCGTGAGATCACTGAAGTTAAGCGCTGTTGGGCGTGGCTGGCACTTGGATGGGTGTCCATCCAGTCGCCATGCGCCGTTCCCATTTTTTCGGGGTGCACTCAACAGCCTCGTGATGCCAATTGAGGAGCTACTCGACCGAATAGCGGCGGCTTCGGTCCAGAATACCATCATAACGACCGGGAAAGCAGTGTGCTGACCCCACGCCCCTCCTATCCGCATCCTCCACTGAGGATGACACGGCGGTCGGATGGTCCCGGTACGCCACTCGTGGCCTGACGACGGAGTGCTAAATGGCTTATCTCGCATTTGTAGTAACATATGGTCTTGCAATGTTAATCACTTAAATACGTTACTCAGACAAAGACATTCCCCAAATTTCATTACTCTACATTAATAAACTTTTGGCGCTGGGATTTTTTCCCGTCAGTGTAGTTAGATTTCTAGTTCCAGAATTTAAATTCTACTTTTTGCAGAGCACTGTGCAAACCTGTTATCATGATGTTGTTGGTATTACTCACTGTGTATGCCGGCCAGTGTAGCGAAGCGGTTCTACGCGCTTCAGTCTGGAACCGCGCGACCGCTACGGTCGCAGGTTCGAATCCTGCCTCGGGCATGGATGTGTGTGATGTCCTTAGGTTACTTAGGTTTAAGTAGTTCTAGGTTCTAGGAGACTGATGACCTCAGATGTTAAATCCCACAGTGCTCAGAGCCATTTGAGCAATTTTTGCACTGTGTATCTGAGAGCCTCTCTTATTGCTCGTACACATATCCTGTTTCCATGGTGGCACCCAAGTGTCCAGATCCTAATGCTTGGGTAGGTTCCTCTGAATGGAATGAGATACCGCCAAATTCTTTGGGTTTAAAGGCCTTAACTACTAGTATCCTGGTAAATATAATTAATATTTAACATAATAGGGTATCCTAGGTTTAGATCAGTATATCATGATCGTTGTCGGGCACGTGCCCAAAATGTACCGAATGACATTTAGCTCCTCGGTGGTAGAAGTGGAGCGGCCCCTGCTTCAGTGCAGACGCTTTGTAACCAGTACGCCCTTGGGTGAGCGACTCGGCACCCGGTCGCTGCACCGCACGGCGGAGCGTCCCCCACCAACACCCACACCCGTGATGCCCTTGCATCGGCTTTACCATGCGAGCTGCGTCCAGAGGCGAGCGCCACGCCGTCCGTGGTCCGAGGTGAATGCGCAATGGCGGCCGCTGCTCGCCGCCGTATTGTCCTCCGCCGGGTTGCCGGAAGAGGACCGCTCGGCCTCGCGCCGCATCAGAGTTCCACGTTAATAATGTAGCCCGTGTCACCCACCCGTCGGCGCCTATCTCGGCCGACGCTCTTTATTATTCCCGGCCGCAGCGCGTGACTCGAGAGCTACACCAGTACCGGTGCACTGCTGACAATGTGGAGGAACTCGTGCTATCCTTTCTCCAGGGCCAGCAACTGCAGCAGTACAAGCACACGCACAAACGGTTTGTGACCATACTCACTTATGTCAGCGTTCCCTGAATCTCTGTTTCGCCTAAATTCTACAATTCCCTTGACATCCTGGAAAGACACGCATCCGCCTCCCCTTCCGCATCAGCCTACCTTCCACAAGTCACATTTTTTACCAACTTATTCACTTCCCACACCTTCTTCTATTCCTAGAGCACCTTTCGATCCAATACATAAGCGCGAACAGTTACTTTTAAAATTAGGGCAACCAGAGCTGAAGTCATTATACACCACTGATTGACCAATTCATACAGTATAAAGGAGCCTTATATACAGATGTTAGAACTGCTAAAATGTAAAAAATGAAAAGTCCACAGTGCGCAGTTGTTGATTTGACACTCACACAATCGGTTTTAAAACTTTTAAGTTGCATCTTCAAATGTATATCCACACTGAAATTTTTTAAAAATTAATGCTTCGATAATAGGGAAATGAAATGATCTGAGATATCTTAAAATACTGGGTGGACAAACTTAAATAACAAAGAAAACTTATGCATCTAGTAATGAAACTGGTTTGGACCAAATACACTCCAACAAAGAATGGGCCTATTCGTATAGAAATTTATAATTTCACACAAAAATATGCGATGGCAGATCATATAGGGAGCTGTTACAGAAAGCCGTAGAATAACAGTTGGCGTGGCTAGGCAAAGTCCTCAGACTTCTTCATTTGCTAAAACCATTGTCAGTGATGAATGTCGAGTCTATAAAATCGAAGGAATGGAATTAGGAATCAAAAACTGATCCCTCACTAAAAAACAGTGCAGCAGTGACTAAAGCGAAAAAGAGATGCAGACAGTCCCTATTGAACATGGAACAACTGCCAGAAATAGGACTAACCTGTGTTAAAATCAAGAACTTGTAGTGTCGTGCGGTTGGGAGGAAAGAACTAATCATTAAGGATGAACACACTTTATTTAACTAAAACGCCTTCTTGTCATGCACTAATTTCCAAACTCAAGAACAATAAGGAACATAATAATTCTTATGGTGGCAAAATCCACTTAGTCACGTTAGTTCCAATTGGTGGATCTCTGCCACATGGCTTTTCGTGAAGTATTGCCGCAATGAAACTTCCCGGCAGATTAAAACTGTGTGCCGGACCGGGACTCGAACACGGGACCTATGCCTTTCGCGAGCAAGTGCTCTACCAACTGAGCTACCCAAGCACGACTCACGCCCCGTCCTCACAGCTTTACTTCTGCCAGTACCTCCTCTCCTACCTTCCAAACTTTACAGAAGCTCGTCTGCGAACCTTGCAGAACTAGCACTCCTGAAAGAAAGGATATTGCGGAGACATGGCTTAGCCACAGTCTGGGGGATGTTTCCAGAATGAGATTTTCACTCTGCAGCGGAGTGTGCGCTGATATGAAACTTCCTGGCAGATTAAAACTGTGTGCCGGGCCGAGACTCGAACTCGGGACCTTTGCCTTTCGCGGGCAAGTGCTCTACCAACTGAGCTACCCAAGCACGACTCACCCCCCCTCCTCACAGCTTTGCTTCTGCCAGTACCTCGGGGGAGGTAGGAGACGAGGTACTGGCAGAAGTAAAGCTGTGAGGACGGGGCGTGAGTCGTGCTTGGATAGCTCAGTTGGTAGAGCCCTTGCCCGCGAAAGGCAAAGGTCCCGAGTTCGAGTCTCGGCCCGGCACACAGTTTTAATCTGCCAGGAAGTTTCATATCTGCGCACACTTCGCTGCAGAGTGAAAATTTCATTCATATTGCCGCAATGTTTGGATCTGAGCTGTTGAAGGGAGGTCGGCAGCCAAACTTGCTTGTCTGTTGTGTGGGCCCTCTAACTGATAAGGGGCGGCTACGACATTTCTCTCCCTGGGAAAGGAATGCGGGGGTGTACTGGTCCACATCCATAGTTTCGTGGCCGTGAGGGCCTGGAGGCGACGATGCAGCGGGGGCAGCTGGTGGCCGAGGCAGTGGCTGAGGTGGAGGTTTCGTCACAGGGCGGCTCCCCTGTGGCATCGTGGTCCACCATGTGGGGGCCGAGCTGGTTGAGGCGCCGGCAGGTGGCGGAACCATCGGCCCACCGGAGAGATACCATCGTCCAGCCGCAGGGCTTGGTGATGACGGCAGGCGCCCAGCGCGCCTGTGGATGAGAGAAGATGCACGACCAGACCTCCTGCTTGACATGGAAGGAGTGCACTGCAGTGCAGGCAGAAGAGTGAGAAGCCTCGGGAACAAGGACAGATAAGGGAGAGAAGAATGGTCGAACAGGAAGTATCTCTGCTGCTCTTTTACCAGAAAGTCATGTGGCATGGTATGTGGCCCAAAAAAAGAAGCACAACCTCCTCCAACGGCTAACGGCTCAGCAGCTTATCTTGTTGGGTCTTGAACGTCTGCACAAAATGTTCTGCCCAGGTGTTTGATGCAGGGTGAAATGGTGCAGTGTGGATCAAGGAAATGCCATTATCAGCAGGGAATTGCTTAAACTCTGCCGAAGTAGACTGTGGACCATTACCTGTAACGATAATTTTGGGTAAGCCCTAGACAGCAAAAAGATGCTGAAAAATTTTGGTGGTCTCAGCAGAAGTGGTGAGTGGTCTTCATCAAGAGGGATATGTAAGGGTATCCCGACCTAGACTAGATCAGGATAAGTCACTCGGATCCATGAAATGGCCCTGCGAATTCCAAGTGGAGACGTTCCCACAGAGCAGCTGCATCTGGTCATAAAAAATCCTGGCACGGGGGCGCTGTCTGACGTGTTTGGCACATGGCAGGCCCGCACAAGGGAGGCAATGTCTCTATCCAATCTGCGTCCAAAAAAGGTGTCAGCGGGCAGGCTGTATGGTGCGGACGCTTGGCCAATGGCCAGCATGGAGAAGGTCGAGGACACAGTGGTGCAATGTATGTGGTATCACCACCCAGGGAACGTCCGAATCACAATGCAAAAGGATGACGCCACTGCGGAGAAAGAGACTGTGCCAATGATCTCAAAAATGCTGGACTTGCGCATAGCAGGCGCTACAACGGCTGTTCGGCAAACCCGCAAAGATTTGGCGGCGGAGAGCTTGCAGTGTTTCAGCGGTGGCCCATAGAACCGTATTGGCCTCTAACGGAAGCGTGTCCAGAGCTGCGACCACGTTCGGTTGCACATGAGGAGACATCAAACTTATGGTCCGCTTCGGCAGGCAGCTGGGAAAGGAATCAGACGTGCAATAGACAATATCAAACTCGAACGTCGACAGGAAGCGCCCAACGCTGGAGGCGGCACAGTTGTAACCTCCCCACAAAATATAAAATAATATTATGAATAATATTCACATTTAGTGTAACCTCAAAACAGAAAAATTCCTAAACCTCTCAACAGTAAAAAATATGTCGTTCACATTCTGTATAACCTACCAACAGGAAAATTGCGTAACCTATCAATAATAAAATGTGACTAATCTCTCAATAATAAAAAAATGTGACTCACTTATAACCTTTCAATAACTGACTGTGGATTTAAACTGGTAAATTTTAGATGTCAGCAGTGCTGCGTCATGGCCCTGAAAGATCATTCTGAATAAATAGAAAATTCTTACCTCAATAAGGTCGCCAGATAACGCATGTATATCTGCTCCGATAAGAAATTTTTCTGGCACAGCCGAGTGCAATGCTGGCCGATAGATTTGTCATGTATAAAAAGAACAACTGATTTTTCTTTGCAATAATCGGGATGACGATGGATTGGAGAAATTAGTAAATTCTTTAAATTGAGATGATTGATTGTCAAAAGTTACTTTTTTATAGGAAAGATTATTATTAAGAGATTCTTTAGACACATTTACATGGGACTTGATATAACAATACTACATATGCGCGAGGCTGCTTTCGCCTTATACTACAACGCTCAGGCTCCGCCATCGCTAAACCACGACCGGCCCAGCCAACTCGATACACACGACTGCTCGCTAGCAACTACTTACTCCTACAGCTACACAGTTCCTACTGCAGCCAACACTGCTCTCTGGTCTGAGATTCTCTTAAAGCTTACATATCGCAGGCAGCGCGTGAGCAATCCATCGAAATTACATCTGCTCGAGTGCGCTAACAACAAATTTCTTAATCATGGACCTCTTACACAGTGTCTGGGTGGACACTGTGGCACCTGGTTGAACCGAAGAAACCAAAGGTTTGTGGTCGGTCTGCAAAGTGAAATGAAGACCATACACGAAATCGTAGAATTTCGTAAGGGTGAAATCCGGCGCCAAAGCTTCCTTTTCAATTTGGCTATATTTGGTTTGATCGCCAGTTAATTCTTTTGGATGCGAAGCCCACAACCCTCTCATTGCCGTTTACCACTTGCTAGAGGACAGCACCCATGCTATGGAAGATGAGGGGCAGAGAAGGGCGCTAAGTGGCCAGACAAGCAGGCGAGGAGAGAGCCATCTTGAGACTCGTGACAGCCTGCTCACACGCCGCGTCCCAAACTCACCGCACTCCCTCGCGCAACAATGCGGTCAGTGGCGCTGAAATCTCGGTGGCGCAGGGTATAAAATGCCAATAATAGTTCATTTGACTGAGGGCAGTTTGCAGTTGCTTCACGTTGGTGGGAAGAGGCAGGTTTAGAATCACCTGAACGTACTCCTTAGAGACGTGTAGTCCGCGGGCAACACAGGTTAGCTTCGGAAAAAACCTGAAAGAGCCTATCCAGCTTGTCTGCGAGGTCCACCACGGACGAGCCACTGACGATGACGTCGTCCAGATAATTTGCTGCAGATTTCATCTACATCTACATCTACATCCATACTCCGCAAGCCACCTGACGGTGTCTGGCGGAGGGTACCTTGAGTACCTCTATCGGTTCTCCCTTCTATTCCATTCTCGTATTGTTCGTGGAAAGAAGGATTGTCGGTATGCCTCTGTGTGGGCTCTAATCTCTCTGATTTTATCCTCATGGTCTCTTCGCGAGATATACGTAGGAGAGAGCAATATACTGCTTGACTCTTCGGTGAAGGTATGTTCTCGAAACTTGGACAAAAGCCCGTACTGAACTACTGAGCGTCTCTGCTGCAGAGTCTTCCACTGGAGTTTATCTATCATCTCCGTAACGCTTTCGCGATTACTAGATGATCCTGTAACGAAGCGCGCTGCTCTCCGTTGGATCTTCTCTATATCTTCTATCAACCCTATCTGGTACGGATCCCACACTGCTGAGCAGTATTCAAGCAGTGGGCGAACAATCCTACTGTAACCTACTTCCTTTGTTTTCGGATTGCATTTCCTTAGGATTCTTCCAATGAATCTCAGTCTGGCATCTGCTTTACCGACGATCAACATTATATGATCATTCCATTTTAAATCACTCCTAATGCGTACTCCCAGATAATTTATGGTATTAACTGCTTCCAGTTGCTGACCTGCTATTTTGTAGCTAAATGACAAAGGATCTATCTTTCTGTGTATTCGCAGCACATTACACTTGTCTACATTGAGATTCAATTGCCATTCCCTGCACCATGCGTCAATTCGCTGCAGATCCTCCTGCATTTCAGTACAATTTTCCATTGTTACAACCTCTCGATACACCACAGCATCATCCGCAAAAAGCCTCAGTGAACTTCCGATGTCATCCACAAGGTCATTTATAGCAACGGTCCTACGACACTCCCCTGCGGCACACCTGACATCACCCTTACTTCGGAAGACTTCTCTCCATTAAGAATGACATGCTGCGTCCTGTTATCTAGGAACTCCTCAATCCAATCACACAATTGGTCTGATAGTCACCTGGTCTGATAGGCACCTGGTCTGTGAGCTGTTCCAAATACAGTTGAAAAATGGTGGGGACACTGGCAGTGCCAAACGGGAGGCGGTTGTACCGGTAAAGGCCACACTGTATATTGATGACTAGGATCTGCTGCGATCCCTCATCCAACAGCAGGTGCAAATAAGCATTATGCAAGTCAATTTTGGTGAAAACGATTGAGCCCGCAAGACGTGTACGCATGTCATCCACCGATGGAACAGGATATGCATCGATGACGGAGTGATAATTTACCGGGACCTTAAAATCGCTGCAGATGCGTTAAGCACTGTCCACCTTCTCGACTAACACGATAGGCGTCGCACAGCGACAATGCGCGGAGGGAGAAGGGATGTCTTTGTCTTGTAAGCGGCGAAGATCAGCCTGGAGCCTGTCTCAGAGAGCAAATGGGACTGGGCGGGCCTTAAAGAAACGAGGGATAGCAGAGGGAAGAAGCTGAACACATCTCTGGTGTGGAGGATGAGAACAATGTTTCTTATTTGCTGAGCAACGGAGCGAGGAGGGTATCCAAGGAGGGGATCGAAACCGCCTGTACCTCGTCCTGCACTGACAAACCCAGACGACCAAAAATATCCAAATCCAGAAGTATTTTAAACATAGCTGCACAGCAGCAACGGTTCCACATAATAAGATTATAAACAGCCGACCAGTTGCAATGGATAGAGAATTCTTTACCTAGGTTTCCACAAATTTAAATTTGTCTTCTTCAGAAGGTGGCCTAAGGACAATGAACATCATAGCTTACATTAGAAAGGTATGAAACTTAAGTCAAGAATAGATTTTAACACAAATTAGAGAGCTCTTGCATTACAAAAATATGAGAACGACGACTGGTACTTACAATTTTACATTGCTATGGGCTGATGTATCATAGCCGTTTTTACAAATGTCTGCATAGATCCATTTATCAAAATTAAAATATAGCCCTAAAAATAGGGTTTGTCACGTAAATATAAACTAGTACATGGATGCTACAGAGCTCACAACCGACTGAGTGTAATCGGCCAGCGTAGTTACTCTGAAAACAGGGCAGGTGGCGCTCATGGGGCGAACCATGTGCCGATTGGCGTACAAAAGCAACGTGTAAATTATCAGTGTTAATAACGTCCTTAGATAAAGTAACAATAAAAAGAAGGAAAGCGTTTAACACTCCCATTATAACAGTATGGCAGCCTTGGTACAATTAATGTAGTTATACATCAAAAAGGCAGGTGGCGCTTACGCCGAGAGAGTTACGTACAGTGGTATATACAGCCAGAATATAAAAATTACATTACGATATTAGTGAAGCCCACACATGGTATATATGTCAGAACTTTAAAATTGACAATAATGGCTCTTAAGACAGAATTACTAACCCTGGTCCACCATCCAGTTAATACACATTCGCAGGGAACCAACATTTTAGAGCCAGACAAAATCACATAAGGGCCGATGTAGTGGCAGCCATACATCGTGAGAAAACCACATTACATAAAGGGTAGTGAGCTTAAAGATTTGAAAGTCCGTCATAGCTTCCTGAGAAAATAGACCACTGAGGTTACCAGCATTAATGTTATACCATAAACAGTACAGGTTTAAAGCCTTCGAAAAATTGTCTACAAGCAAGGTTCAACTGGTCGTTCAGTATATTACCGTCTTTGAGCTCTGGATGTTCAAAAATTTGTAACTCTTCCCACACATCTAGTCTACGCCCTTTGTCCAGAAGGTTAGTAGCGCCGGGGGAACCGACCACCAAGGAATGAGTGGTGAAGGAACCACCATTGTAGGAGATTTGTGTGGAAAAAGCGCCGTCAACTGGTCAACTGATATATGGTGATTACTGAAACTATGCAAGTCGCGAGTGTACGGAGACACAGCTGGCGAGCCAAAGCGTTGGTATGTGGCACCATGCACCACAAAAACGGAAGAAGATAGCGTGTGAGTTGTAAGACCACAGGAACGTGTGTGACCTCCAAGGTAAGGTGGAAACTGGCTCCAGACTGGGGAATGATGGAGAATACTTGTCAATCAATGGAATATGAGGCTTCCAGATCCTCTGGTGACGATTCGTGATCAGTCTGTGCGTCTGCAAGAAGTGTGGCGGCATCTACACGATGTTTCAACGGCGATATGGCGTGTTCGGCTGCAAGCCGTGCATCTCGCTCGTCGGTGGGGGCACTCCCATCGTTGGTGTCTACATCTACATCTACATCTACATTTATACTCCGCAAGCCACCCAATGGTGTGTGGCGGAGGGCACTTTACGTGTCATTGTCATTAACTCCCTTTCCTGTTCCAGTCGCGTATGGTTCGCGGGAAGAACGACTGTCTGAAAGCCTCCGTGCGCGCTCTAATCTCTCTAATTTTACATTCGTGATCTCCTCGGGCGGTATAAGTAGGGGGAAGCAATATATTCGATACCTCATCCAGAAACGCACCCTCTCGAAACCTGGACAGCAAGCTACACCGCGATGCAGAGCGCCTCTCTTGCAGAGTCTGCCACTTGAGTTTGTTAAACATCTCCGTAACGCTATCACGGTTACCAAATAACCCTGTGATGAAACGCGCCGCTCTTCTTTGGATCTTCTCTATCTCCTCCGTGAACCCGACCTGATACGGATCCCACACTGATGAGCAATACTCAAGTATAGGTCGAACGAGTGTTTTGTAAGCCACCTCCTTTGTTGATGGACTACATTTTCTACGGACTCTCCCAATGAATCTCAACCTGGTACCCGCCTTACCAACAGTTAATTTTATATGATCATTCCACTTCAAATCGTTCCGCACGCATACTCCCAGATATTTTACAGAAGTAACTGGCTACCAGTGTTTGTTCCGCTATCATATAATCATACAATAAAGGATCCTTCTTTCTATCTATTCGCAATACATTACCTTTGTCTATGTTAAGGGACAGTTGCCACTCCCTGCACCAAGTGCCTATCCGCTGCAGATCTTCCTGTATTTCGCTACAATTTTCTAGTGCTGCAACGTCTCTGTATACTACAGCATCATCCGCGAAAAGCCGGATGGGACTTCCGACACTATCTACTAGGTCATTTATATATATTGTGAAAAGCAATGCTCCCACAACACTCCCCTGTGGCACGCCAGAGGTTACTTTAACCCCTGTAGACGTCTCTCCAATGAGAACAACATGCTGTGTTCTATTTGCTGAAAACTCTTCAATCCAGCCACACAGCTGGTCTGATATTCCGTAGACTCTTACTTTGTTTATCAGGCGACAGTGCGGAACTGTATCGAACGCCTTCCGGAAGTCAGGGAAAATAGCATCTACCTGGGAGCCTGTATCTAATATTTTCTGGGTCTCATGAACAAATAAAGCGAGTTGGGTCTCACATGATCGCTGTTTCCGGAATCCATGTTGATTCCTACATAGTAGATTCTGGGTTTCCAAAAACGACATGATACTAGAGCAAAAAACATGTTCTAAAATTCTACAACAGATCGACGTCAGAGATATAGGTCTATAGTTTTGCGCATCTGCTCGACGACCCTTCTTGAAAACTGGGACTACCTGTGCTCTTTTCCAATCATTTGGAACCTTCCGTTCCTCTAGAGACTTGCGGTACACGGCTGTTAGAAGGGGGGCGAGTTCTTTCGCGTACTCTGTGTAGAATCGAATTGGTATCCCGTCATGTCCAGTGGACTTTCCTCTGTTGAGTGATTCCAGTTGCTTTTCTATTCCTATTGAGTCCGGAAACAGTCCGGACATGATGGAAAACATGCGGAAAACGTTCTGTCATGGGTTGTACCAGCGGACCGGCGAGACTGCTGCTAGGCGCGAGGCAACCGGCGAGCAGCGACCACAGCCAGATCAAGACGTGGCGGTTGTACCCGTAGAGACTGTTCAAACGCACGAATGATCGCCAGACACGTGTCGAGTGACCGGTCCTGTAACTGAAAAATATCAGCCCGAAGAATCACCACCCCGTCGCCAATCAACGAAGAGGCATAAGACTGCTAGCAGGCAACGCTGGCGCACCGAAATTTACAATCGCGGGAAAGACCCTGGATCATGGTAATCTATTCCTGATATGTCTGACCTGAAGACTTCTCACAAGAAAAGAAAGTCTGATGGGTGGAGCTGATGTGTATTTGTGCGTCAAAGTACTCAAAAGGGCAGCCCTTAATATGTGTAAACGAGAGATCTGGAGGTGACTCAGGTAGTTCAGTTGTTCAATTTAACGATACACGTGTGGTGGCAAAAGTCAAATAAAAGTTACAAGACAATGAAAAGAAATAATAACAACCAAAATTACTACGCTATACAATTCCGAAGTGACGTAGCACCCAACAAAATACAAATTCTTTCAGAAAGACTTAGGTGACTGTCTACTGGGCTAGAGCCAGTGTAGGTATTGGCTGGAGACGTCCTAGCTGTAGGTACACACTGCCAGTCTGACTTTGCTGACGTGCTTATAACACTGATTCCGTGGAGTGCTACACTTAGTCACATTAGTTCCAATTGGTGGGTCACTGACACATGGCTTTTCATGAACTAATGCCGTGTTTACGCAGGAAGCCTGTTGATGTTTACATCTACTGGCTGTGTTTTGATCTGAGTTCTTGAAGGGAGGTCGGCAGCCAACCCTCCTTCTCTGTTGTACAGGCCCTCTAGCCGATAAGGGGCCACTATGACCGAACTGTCGTCACTTTACCAATTAAAATATGTTCCTGTGGACCTATGTCCAGCAACGAACGAAGCCTTTACAGTTCGTGATATAAACATCTCTTAGACTTTATGAACTGATCAGGAACTGAATCCCACCCACTAGTATCTAATGCAAGTACTCCGCTGGCCTGTACACACCTTCCATGCACGTTCAACTCCCGTTGAAACTTCAACCACTTCCCACTCCCAACGTTCAAATCCGTCCCAGGATACAACCCTCATTCCGACAATAGTCAGACAGCTGTAACTCACACCATCGTTTCATCTTTCTCCCTTGTCGTTCCTTTACCCCAGGCACTTTTAGTCGATACTTGGGGCTTCACAGCACCCCATTGTGAAACGCACCATTTCCTCTCCGTCTTGTTCACGATCATTTTCGTGAATAACAGGACCATTACTACTCCATAGCATCATTCATCCCATCTTCATTGAATATACGAGGACCATCGGAAAACGAGGAACAACCAATAGTGAAATGGAAACCACAGTGAAATTGTAAACAGTTTTATTTGCAACAGTCGGCGAAACCTTCCAGGTATTTCTGTACATTGTGGCCGCTCCGACTTACACATCTGTGGTAGCATTGTACCAACTTACCAAAACCTTCATCGTGGAACTCGTTTTCCCATTCTTTCTGACAATTTCCTGAGCTGGACTGCAGCTCGTTCCCTGAGACAATGTGGTCGTCACAGCCAGCGGTTCATCTGAGCAGAGGTGAGCTACACTATTGGCCATTAAAATTGCTACACCAACAAGAAATGCAGATGATAAACGGGTATTCATTGGACAAATATATTATACTACAACTGAAATGTGATTACATTCTCACGCAATTTTGGTGCATAGATCCTGAGAAATCAGTACCCAGAACAACCACCACTGCCCGTAATAACGGCCTTCATATGCTTGGGCATTGAGTCAAACAGAGCTTGGATGGCGTGTACAGGTACAACTGCCCATGCAGCTTCAACACGATACCACAGATCAAGAGTAGTGACTGGCGTATTGTAACGAGCCAGTTGCTCGGCCACCATTGACCAGACGTTTCCAGTTGATGAGAGATCTGGAGAATGTGCTGGCCAGGGCAGCAGTCGAACATTTTCTGTATCGAGAAAGGCCCGTACAGGACCTGCAACATGCGGTCGTGCATTATCCTCCTGAAATGTAGGGTTTCGCAGGGATCGAATGAAGGGTAGAGCCATGAGTGGCAACACATCTGAAATGTAACGTCCACTGTTCAAAGTGTCGTCAATGCGAACAAGAGGTGACCGAGACGTGTAACCAATGGGACTCCATACCATCACGCCGGGTGATACGCCAGTATGGCGATAACGAATACATGCTTCCAATGTGCGTTCACCTTGTGGTCGCCAAGTACGGATGCAACCATCATGATGCTGTTATCAGAACCTGGATTCATCCGAAAAAGTGACATTTTGCCATTCGTGCACCCAGGTTCGTCGTTGAGTACACCATCGCAGGCGCTCCTGTCTGTGATGCAGCGTCAAGGGTAACCGCAGGGTAACCGCAGCCATGGTCTCCGAGCTGATAGTCCATGCTGCTGCAAACGTCGTCGAACTGTTAGTGCAAATGGTTGTTGTCTTGCATACGCCCCCATCTGTTGACTCATGGATCGAGACGTCGCTGCACGATCCGTTACAGCCATGCGGATAAGATGCCTGTCATCTCGACTACTAGAGATACGAGGCCGTTTGGATCCAGCACGGCGTTCCGTATTACCATCCTGAACCCACCGATTCCATATTCTGCTAACAGTCATTGGATGTCGATCAACGCGAGCAGCAATATCGCGATACGATAAACCGCATTTTCGATGGGCTACAATGCGACCTCTATCAAAGTCGGAAATGTGATGGTACGCATTTCAACTCCTTACACGAGGCATCACAACAACGTTTAACCAGGCAACGCCGGTCAACTGCTGTTTGTGTGTGAGAAATCGGTTTGAAACTTTCCTCATGTCAGCAGTTTGTAGGCTTCGCCACCAGCGCCAACCTTGTGTGAAAGCTCTGAAAATCTATCATTTACATATCACAGCATCTTCTTCCTGTCTGTTAAATTTCGCGTCTGTAGCACGTCAGCTTCGTGGTGTAGCAATTTCAATGGCCAGTAGTGTAAAATCAGGCTGTATGCTGGACAACCAAACACTTCCCATCGAAAATGCTGCAGGCATGTCCATATTGCCCCTGCAGTGTGTGGCAACAACTATCACAAAGAAGGAACTGCATAACACATTTTGTGGGGTGCTTGAAATGAGGCGAAATCACTAGACAGGCGCCTATACTTTGCGGAAGACGCTGCTTTCTAGGCATCTTTACGCGCTCACAACTGAAATGAGCGATGTGACGCCATCTACTGGCATACGAGAGACGTCTCCCAACATACCTGAGCAAAGCTTCATCAGATTTTCACTGTTTTTCCCACTTCGTGAGCGAACGTCCCTTCCTTTCCGAATAGCCCTCGTATTTAACTGTAATCTAAAATAATCAAAACGCTTTAAAAATCATAACTATTCTCCAAAAAAATCTTTTAAACTAAATATCATTTATGGTAGTTTGTTTCATGTAAAAATCATAAATACTGTCCACTAGGATTTAAAAAACATAATTTATTGTCATCTCTTTTCATGTATTTAAAAACGTATCTTCAGTCGGTGTAATCTTTAACTCAAGAAGTGTTATATCCGCTGCCAGCCCTACCCGTCGTGGGGAACCGGAATACAAAGGAAAAAATAGTGACACGCAGCTCTTCTGTATGACTAATGGATGATGGCATCGTTTCGTGTAAAATATTCCAGAAGTAAAACAGTCCCCCATTCAGATCTCTGGGCAAAGACTGATCAAGAGAGTCTCATTATCAGGAAAGGAAAAAAATGGAGTTCTACGAATCAGGGTGTGGAATGTCAGATACCTTAATGGATCAGGTATGTTAGAAAATTTAAAACTGGAAATGTTTGCGTTAAATTAGGATATAGTGGGAATTACTGAAGTTTGGGAGAGGAAGGAAAAGACTTTCGATCAGGTGAATACTGGGTTACAGATACAAAATGAAAAAGGGTAATCAGGAGTAGGTTTAGTAATGAATAAGGAATGTGGATAATCTCCTATGAACAGTGGCCAAGATAGACACCAAGCCCCCAACCACCACAGTACTACATGTCTATATGCTATTTCCGCAGATTAAGAAGAGATTGAAGAAATATGAGATAAAACAAATTATTGAGCCACTGAAGGGAGACGGAAATTTAATTGTGATGTTCAAATGTGTGTGAAATCTTATGGGACTTAACTGCTATGGTCATCAGTCCCTAAGTTTACACACTACTTAACCTAAATTATCCTAAGGACAAACACACACACCCATGCCCGAGGGAGGACTCGAACCTCCGCCGGGGCCAGCCGCACAGTCTATGACTGCAGCGCCTCAGACCGCTCGGCTAATCCCACACGGCTTTAATTGTGATGGGGGACAGGAATTCGATAGTAGTAAAAGAAAGAGAAGAAAAAATAGTAGGCGAGTATGGACTGGGGGAAAGGAATGAAAGAAGGAGCCGAATGGGAGACTTTGCACATAGCGTAATTTAATGAACCCTGACACTCGGCTTAAGAAACGTGAAATAAGGTTGATACGTGGAAGAGAGCTGGAGACACCATAAGACTTCTGATTGGTTGTATAATGATAAGACAGAGATTTCAGTACCAGATTTTAAATTGTAAGATATTTCCAGTGGCAGGTGTCGACTCCAACCACAATTTATTGGTTATGAACGTAGATTGAAACTGAAGAATTTACAAAAAGGTAGGAAATGAAGGAGATGGGACTCAGATAAGCTGAACTAACAAGAGGTTGTTGAGAGTTTCAGAGGGAGTATTGGGCGATGATTGACTGGACAGGAGAAAGGAAAACAGTAGTAGACAAATGGGAAGGCTTGAGAGATGAAACAGTGAAGGCAGCAGAGGATCAAATAGGTAAAAGGTCAAGGCCTAGTAGAAATTCATGTATATAGAGGAGATACTGAATTTAATTCATGAAAGGAGAAAATGTAAGAATGCAGCAAATGAAGCAGGCGAAAGGAAATACATCATCATCATCATTTAAGACTGATTATGCCTTTCAGCGTTCAGTCTGGATCATAGTCCCCCTTATAAAATTCCTCCATGATCTCCTATTCAGTGCTAACACTGGTGCCTCTTCTGATGTTAAGCCTGTTACTTCAAAATCATTCTTAACCGAATCCAGGTACCTTCTCCTTGGTCTGCCCCGACTCCTCCTACCCTCTACTGCTGAACCCATGAGTCTCTTGGGTAACCTTGCTTCTCCCATGCGTGTAACATGACCCCACCATCTAAGCCTGTTCGCCCTGACTGCTACATCTATAGAGTTCATTCCCAGTTTTTCTTTGATTTCCTCATTGTGGACACCCTCCTGCCATTGTTCCCATCTGCTAGTACCTGCAATCATCCTAGTTACTTTCATATCCGCAACCTCAACCTTATTGATAAGGTAACCTGAATCCACCCAGCTTTCGCTCCCATACAACAAAGTTGGTCGAAAGATAGAACGGTGCACAGATAACTTAGTCTTGGTACTGACTTCCTTCTTGCAGAAGAGAGTAGATCGTAGCTGAGCGCTCACTGCATTAGCTTTGCTACACCTCGCTTCCAGTTCCTTCACTATGTTGCCATCCTGTGAGAAAATGCATCCTAAGTACTTGAAACCGTCCACCTGTTCTAACTTTGTTCCTCCTATTTGGCACTCAATCCGTTTATTTCTTTCCCACTGACATTACTTTCGTTTTGGAGATGCTAATCTTCATATCATAGTCCTTACATTTCTGATCTATCTCTGAAATATTACTTTGCAAACTTTCAATCGAATCTGCCATCACAACTAAGTCATCCGCATATGCAAGACTGCTTATTTTGTGTTCACATATCTTAATCTCACCCAGCCAGTCTATTGTTTTCAACATATGATCCATAAATAATATGAACAACAGTGGAGACAGGTTGCAGCCTTGTCTTACCCCTGAAACTACTCTGAACCATGAACTCAATTTACCGTCAACTCTAACTGCTGCCTGACTATCCATGAAAAGACCTTTAATTGCTTGCAAAAGTTTGCCTCCTATTCCATAATCTTGTAGAACAGGCAATAACTTCCTCCTAGGAACCCAGTCATATGCCTTTTCTAGATCTATAAAGCATAGATACAATTCCCTGTTCCACTCATAACACTTCTCCATTATTTGCCATAAGCTAAAGATCTGGTCCTGACAGCCTCTAAGAGGCCTAAACCCACACTGATTTTCATCCAATTGGTCCTCAACTAATACTCGCACTTTCCTTTCAACAATACCTGAGAAGATTTTACCCACAACGCTGATTAAAGAGATACCTCTGTAGTTGTTACAATCTTTTCTGTTTCCATGTTTAAAGGTTGGTGTGATTACTGCTTTTGTCCAGTCTGATGGAACCTGTCCCGACTCCCAGGCCATTTCAATTATCCTGTGTAGCCATTTAAGACCTGACATTCCACTGTATTTGATGAGTTCCGACTTAATTTCATCCACCCCAGCCGCTTTATTGCACTGCAATCTATTGATCATTTTTTCCACTTCCTCAAATGTGATCCTATTTCCAAATCCAAGAGTTGTTTCCCATTCCTGTTGGCCGCCATATCCTCTCCAAATTCACCCATAATCTTTTCATATCCTTCTGTTCGAATACAAAATTCCAAAAATTGAAATTGAGAAATATGGAAACTGGCTCAGCAGGAATGGCTAGAGTACAATTGTAAGGACTTCGAAGCTTGTATGAGGGAGGTTAAATACCACCAGACTTCAAGTAGAATGCTATAATTCCATTTCCAAAGAAATCAGCTAATACAGGTGTAAATGCTACCGAACTATCAGTTTAATAAGGAATGCTTGGAAAATACTGACACAATTCGTTGCAGAAGAATGGAAAAACTGTTAGAAGGCGAAGTCGGGGAAGATCAGTTTGAATTCCGGATAAATGCAGGAACACGCGAGGCTATACTGACCCTACGACTTCTCTTAGAAGATGGGTTAAAGAAAGGTAAACCTAAGTTTATAGCAACTGTACACCTAGGGAAAGCTGTTGACAATGTTGGATGGAATATTCTTTTTCGGATTCTGAAGCTAGCGAGGGCAAAATACAGGGAGCAAAAAGCTATTTAAAAGTTGTACAGAGACGAGACGGAAATTATAAGAGACTATGGGCATGAAAGGGATACAGTGGTTGAGAAGGGAGTGACACAGGGTTCTAGGCTATCCCCGAAGTTATTCGATCCGTACACTCAGCATGCAGTAAAGGAAAACAAAGAAAATTTAGAGAAGCAAAAATAAAAAAAAAAAAATCTGAGTTTTGCCGATGGCATTGTAATTCTGTAAGGTACAGCAAAGGACTTGGGAATGCAGTTGAACGGAATGGACAGCGTTTTGAAACGAGGATACAAAATGAACATCAACAAGAGCAAAACAAGGGTAACGGAACGTAGTCGAATTAAATCAGGTGATACGGGAATTATAATAGCAATCGAGACACTAAAAGTAGTACATGGGCATTGTTACTCAGATAAGAAAATGACTGATAATGGTCGAAGTAGAGATGGTATAAGACGTGGACTGGCAATGGCAAGAAAAGCGTTGCTGAAGAATAGAACATATGTGTTAGGAAGTCTTTTCTGAAGATATTGTATGGAAGTCAAACACAGACGATAAATTTTTTGCATGAGAAGAGTACAAGGGCGTCTGAGATGTGGTGCTACAGAAGAATGCTGAAGTTTAGATGGGGAAGATTAGATGGGAGATCCCGTAACTAATGAGGAGGAGGTACTCAGTAGAACTGGGGAGACACGAAATTTTGGGCACAGCTTAACTAAAAGGAGGAATCGGTTGATAGGACGGGTTCTGGGCATCAAGCATCACGAATTTAGCACTGGAGGGAGGTGGTGGGATTGGGGGGGGGGGGGGGGGGGAAGGGAAGTCGGAGAGGGAAACCTAGAGGCGAATACAGTAAGCAGAGTCAGGAGGCTGCAGGTTGCAGTAGTTATTCAGCGATGAAGAGGTTTGCAGAGAATGAAGTAGAGCACAACAGCACCAACAACAACAACTTGAATTAATGAATGCGAGCCAAGGTACAATCGAGACTCCCATACCACTTCCGGCCTGAACCATACACTGCACACATAAATGGTTCAAATGACTCTGAGCACTATGGCACTTAACATCTGAGGTCATCAGTCCCCTAGAACTTGGAACTACTTAAACCTAACTAACCTAAGGACATCACACACGTCCATGCCCGAGGCAGGATTCGAACCTGCGACCGTAGCGGTCGTGCGGTTCCAGACAGAAGCGCCTAAAACCTCTCGGCCACACTGGCCGGCCCCTCCACACAAAGCGGATTAAACGCCACCAATGGGTCGTTGATGAACTCGATGGTTAAATATTTTGAAAAACACAAGCCACGACACGTCGGCCAGTGTCCAGTCTCTCTGAGCGGTTCTAGGCGCTTCAGTCTGGAACCGCGCGACGGCTACGGTCGCAGGTTCGAATCCTGCCTCGGGCATGGATGTGTGTGATGACCTTAGGTTAGTCAGGTTGATGTAGTTCTAAGTTCTATGGGACTGGTGACCTCAGATGTTAAGTCCCATACTGCTCAGAGCCATTTGATTCTTTTCGCCAGTCTCTGTTTTTATTTTTTTTATTTATTATTTTATTTATTTATTTATTTTTTGACCCGTGTAAGGTATCCACCAGTGTGCGTCGTTGCGAGAAATGTCCTTCTGCGTCCTTCTTAGCCATAAATGTCCATTCCATGCAATCCCCTACTCAATAATCACTAGAAAATTGGTTGAAATGGACCCACATTTCCTTACAGCTGCAATCACTGTCGGATTTGAAAACGATATTCATTGACAAGGAGCGGCACAAGTGTCCGCTCTTTGTCGGTGAGGATCTTTCATGATCACTGGTCTTACGCCATGTTTTTCCAGTGGTACACAATTTCCTGCAGACAATTTCGATACTCCTCGTTGATACACCAACAAATTGGGTAACTGAATTTACGGTTTAATCATGGCCACGTCCAAACATGATATCTCCTATCGTCAATTCCGCCTCGTCTCCATTTCTACTCGACTTGCATTAGTCCCACACAACCGACAGGCGCGTACATAGTGCAGAGTCGCATCAGCGCCTGGTACCACTGATACACAGCCTATACCGTTCTCAATGCAGCGTGTGCCGTTTTAAGGTATTGACTAATATTTTGTCTGCTAAGCATAGATCTCTTCGTGTTTGACAGGTACCTGCACTGGAAAGAAGAACTAGAGTGTTCAAATTACTAAAAAGCTGTTATTATTATTATTATTATTATTAAATAAACCATTATCAAGTAGTTATAGCACAAGACGGAGTCGATGGAAATTGTATTATTTTTTTCTTTTATTTACACGTCTGGTTCCGTAGGAACAAATTGAGGAGCGAATCTCCAAGGTCATTTAACGTGTGAGTACATGAAATTACAACATAAAAGTAATAACAGGTGAAATAAAATGTTTATGAACTCAAGAAAAAGTCATGCCATACGTTTCAGTAAGCGCCATCAACAATGTAACAGCGGAACCAGCTTAATTTTTCAAGGACTTCCTCGATAGAGTGGAAGGAATGACCCATGAGGAAACTCTTCAATTTCGATTTGAAAGCGTGTGGATTACTGCTAAGATTTTTGAATTCTTGTGGCACCTTATTGATAATGGATGTAGCAGTATATCGCACATCTTTCTGCACAAGAGTTAAGAAAGTGCGATCTAAATGCATACTAGGTTTCTGCCTAGTATTAACTGAATGAACGCTGCTACTTCTTGGGAATCAGCTGATATTGTTAACGGGAAACAACAGTAAAGAATATATATATTGAGCAGCCAGTGTCAGAATACCCTGATTAGTGAACAGGGGTTGACTAGAGTTTCGCGAACTTAGAATGGGAAAAGTTACCCCAAAATATAATACCACATGACATAAGCGAATGAAAATAAGCAAACTAGACTAATTTTTGTGTCGAACGATCCCTTACGTCAAATGCCGTTCGAATAATAAAAATGGCAGCGTTAAGTCTTTGAACAAGATTCTGAACTTTCCACGACAGTTAACTATTTACCTGAACACTAAGCAATTTGAACTGTTCAGTTTCACTAATCATATGCCAATTCTGTGAAATTAAAATGTCGGGTTTTGTGTTAGAAACTTTAAAAATTGAGCAGTACTGTGTTTTAGTGTTAATTTACTTTCTACAAGCCATGAACTTACGTCACGAACTGCACTATCTGAAACAGAGCCAATTTTGCGCACGACGTCCTTTACTACCAAGCTATTGTCATCAGCAATCAGAAGTAGTTTAGAATCACCTGTAACACTAGAGGGTATATCATTTATATAAATAAGGAACAGGAGCGGCCCCAACACTGATCCCTGGGGCACTCCCCACTTGACCGTACCCCACTCAGACCCCACATCACAGCCATTCTCAACAACTGTGAATAATGACCTTTTGCTGTCTGTTGTTAAAGTAAAAGGTGAACCAGTTGTGAGCTACTCCCCTAATTCCGTAACTGTCCAACTTCTGGAGCAATATTTTGTGATCAACACAATCAGACGCGTTAGTTAAATCAAAAAATATTCCTAGCGTTCGAAACCTTGTGTTTAATCTATCCAATACCTCACAGAGAAAGGAGAATATATCATTTTGAGTTGTTAAACGACTTCTAAAGCCGAACTGTACATTTGATAGCAAATTATGTGATATAAAATGATCAATTATCCTTACATAGTCTTTTCAACATCTTAATCAAACACTGATGGCATAGAAATAGGTCTAAAATTGTTTTAATCATCCATTTCTTCCTTTTTGTAAAGAGGCTACCTTAGTGAGTACTTTAATCACTCAGGAAAGTGACCATTCGTAAAGGAAAAATTACAAATATGGCTAAGTACAGGGCTAACATGTGCAGCACAGTACTTTAATATTCTGCTACGCACTGCATCAAAACAACCATGAGAGTGCTTAGTCTTCAGTGATTGAATTGTTGACTCAATCTCCCCCCTCGCCAGTATTACAGAGTAGTGTTTCAGACAACAATCTCGGAAAGCCATTTGCTAGGAGTGTTACATGATTCCCTGTAGAAACTAAATTTTTGTTTAATTGACCAGCAACGCTCAGACAATGATTGTTAAATACTGTACATATATCTGATTTATCAGAAAAAGAAATATTTTTACTACGAACTGAATTTATATCATCGACCTTGTGCTGCTGACCAGGCACTTCCATCACAACTGACCATGTGGTTTTAATTTTATCCTGTGAATTATATATTCTATTTGCATGTCACATACTCTTTGCTTTCCTAATAAAATTCATAAGCACCTTGCAGTACTGTCTGTAATGGGCTACTGTAGCTTGATTGTGAATATTTCTAACATTTTGATGTAATTCCCACTTTGTTCTACATGATATCCTTATCCCACTAGTCAGCCACCCAGGCTCCCTTTTAATGCTAGTACCCTATTTAGAACGTTCTAGTGGAAAATAGCTCTCAAAGAGCATGAAAAATGTGTGTATTGTATTTGTCATTTACGTTAGCGGCACTATAAAAGTCCTGCCACTCTTGTTCAGCCGGCCAAAGTGGCCGTGCCGTTAAAGGCGCTGCAGTCTGGAACCGCAAGGCCGCTACGGTCGCAGGTTCGAATCCTGCCTCGGACATGGATGATTGTGATGTCCTTAGGTTAGTTAGGTTTAACTAGTTCTATGTTCTAGGGGACTAATGACCTCAGCAGTTGAGTCCCACAGTGCTCAGAGCCATTTTTGAACTCTTGTTCCTCAACTAGGTTTAAAAACACTCTCTATTGCTGTTGGATTAGCTTTCCTACATAGTTTGTAATTATATGGAACATTTTTTTTACTACAAAATCCTTTACATGTTAAACTTTGTGCATTATGGTCCGAAAGGCCATTCACCCTTTGAGTAACTGAATGCCCATCCAGTAATGAAGAATGAATAAAAATATTGTCTATGGCAGTCCTACTGTTCCCCCGCTCCCAGGTTGGAAAAAACACAATATCCATCAGATCATATGAGTTTAGAAGATCTACCAACATCCTTTTTCTTGCACAATCATATACAAAATTAATATTGAAGTCACCACTTCCTATAAAGTGAACCAAGAACCCTCTCTAGCTTGGGCAAAAATGCTCTGAAGTCAGAGTTAGGGGACCTATAAACAATAACAATTAGAAGTTTAGTTTCTCTAAATTCAACTGCCCCTACACTACATTCATGTACCTGTTCAGTGCAGTGTCATGATACGTCTACGGACTCAAATGGAATATTAATTTTTACATACATGGTCACAAACCCCCCCCCCTCCCCACTCCGCAAAGAGGGCCTTGAAAGATAGCCAACTAATCTGTGACGTGGTTAAGAGAGCCTCCGAACTGTCAAATTATTTACGTAATGCCCCGATATACCAATAATGTCAGAGGCAACATCTGTAATCAGTTCACTAACTTCATCTCTAATACCTCTTATAGTTAATGAAACATGCTACTGCCTTCTCCACTTGGATACCTGACCTCCTCTGGAGGTGATCCCTTTGTTAGAGGGACTTTCTTTAAGTAGGTATACCTATCAACTGACTGCAATTTAAAAAAGTTGCAGCTCTAAAAGCAACTACTAGAGGAATTTTTCCATGAGTGGTCCCACCAACACCCACTACACTGTCACCTATAAGCTTTGACCGCTTCTCTTTCCCACACCTATTGAGGTGTAGGCCGTGCCTAGTGAAACCCGATCTATTGATAAACTCAACTGACGCCAATGCTACGTACATGTGACCAGTTAGCGACGTAATGCAGAAAGTGGGGACTGAAGATCAATTATCAGAAAACAGAATGCCTCAATAATGATCCAGGTGACTTTTACATAGACGAAAGAAAATTATTAAGGTCAATACTTTCTGCTATTTGGGATTCATTTTAGAGCTTTAGAGAAAATCGGAGGCAGACATTAACAAACGAATTAGCAGGGGAAGGAACGTCAATGGGATGCTCTGTTCAGTCTTATGGAGCAGAAATTTAATAAACCGAACCAAAAGCGTCATACATAAATCGATACTAGAGATCATAGTTTTTGTGAAATGGAGACTTGGACCACTAATCTGAAACACGTAAAAAGGTGTAAGCAGTAGAAATGGACTTCTAGAGAACATCAGCAAGAATTTCATGAAAAAAAGGAAGTAATAAAAGACGAAGTAATAAAGAGAATGGAAGTACGAGAAAAAATATATGACGTGATGGATAGAACGAACTCACAGTAGTACAGACATGTAAGAAGAATTGAGGAATATAGAATACCTAAAATGGAATAGGAACCGGAGGGAAGGAAGGCAAGAGAATGCCCTATAACCACCTGGGTCCAAAATGCACAATTAACAATGAGAAGATTTGGTGCAGGGGAAGAGAATGTACAAGCTCGAAACACCTGGAGGGACATCCTGATGAGATAAATCAAGGTCTTATGTGAGAGAAGTAATAATTGCCGGGCATTTGTTATGTTGGAGAAAAACATTTGTGAATTTCTAGCATATAGCAGCCCCGTCAGCAACTGTGATAGACTAATGTGTTGAAGAATCAGCATCAGTTGCGCAAATTTTCTGGTCTTTATCAGGTTTCGGCTAAGTTAATCTACCCTTCTTCAGAAGCGTAAAATTACTATAACATGCCAGAGTAAGGCACAGGCAACATTAAAATAAAAACCTATAGTACCGCGGTATCATGTCGAATTAAAACTACTTAACTGAAGTCCAGCCCCGGCATCTCTTCACCACGCGGTCGGTTGGCAGCACGCAACTCATGGTACTATGATACTATAGGTTTCAATTTTAATGTTGACTGTGCCTTACTCTGTCATGTTATAGTAATTTAATGTTTCTGAAGAAGGCTAGGTTAATTTAGCCGAAACCTGGTAAAGACCAGAAAATTTGCGCAACTGAGGCTGATTCTTCAAAATATTAAAAACATTTGTATAGAGGAATATGTCAGCAAATAAAAAAATAATTATTATTACTATTCTTCTTCTTCTTATTATTATTATTATTATTATTACTAATAATTCATATGGTACTGTTCGCTTGGAGACCCCAGACGGCAGGTGTAGCTGCCTCGTCGTGTGATTTCTTCCACCCACAGTGGCCCACTTTCTTCGCAGTGTGTGAGAATTGTGGTTTAAGTTTGAGTTGAACGAACTGGCTGTAGTGGATGTCTGTATAAAACATATAGTATGGTCTCCAGCCTGCTTGTATAACGCTGAGAAGTGAGTGTGGGTGATACCCGGTGCCGACAAACAGTGGTACCTAGCGCTCCACATAGCTTGGCGCCCCCATCCGACGGACTTGTCACCATCAAGAGTGTCATCTGGCCTCGCTCCATGAGACACTGGGGAGGGGCTTGGAATTTAACCTAGAACATTGGCCCAAAATCTGGTGACCTGGAATCAACTCCTCCCTTTACCGCCTATAAAAATAGTTTCCACCACCTGTATTCGAGCCAGTTACATCTGCCTCGACGGTTCCCACTCAAGGGTGCACTACAGCTCTCGGCTACAGTTGCGGGCGGCGTATTAGTGCGGAACTGTTATTCGATGACGAACTGTGTTCCTGGACAGTAATAGACTTCACAAAAATCGATCGATGTAGTGGTATCGAACGAGTAGTATTGGTCAGAAAGAGTTCTTGTACTCTGCTTGAAAGCAAAACGACAACATCATGGAAACCGACATGTATGAATCATGTAATAGAATGGAGCACATAAAACAGGAGACAACTGAAAAATGATAAGGCGGATGCCAGAGTGATTGGTTTAAGAAACGTGAAATAAGGTTGTATACGTGGAAGAGAGCTGGAGACACATAAAGTTTTCTAATTGGTTATATAACGATGAGACAGTGGTTTCGATACCAAATTTTAAATTGTAAGACATTTATAGTGGCAGGTGTGCACTTCAACCACAATTTATTAGTTAAGAACTGTAGATTAAACCTGAAGGAACCCCGAAAAGGTAGAAAAATAATGAGATGGGACTTGGATAAACTGAAATAACGAGAGGTTGTTGAGAGTTTCAGAGAGAGTGGTGGGCAATGATTGACTAGAACAGAGCCAAACTTGCCGGGATCTTGAAGAGATACAATAGCCCTTTGTGGAAGGATAGATTGAGTGTGACACGTCGGATTTCGCCGATGTTACGTTGCCAAACGTAACCATTGACCGCCCACGAGGTGGCAGTCAATGTTCCAAACTGTCTTGAGCGCCTTAAAGTTGCTGGAGCCTGCCAAAACAAGGGGTCAAAGTATCAAAGACTGACATTCAAATTGGGTATGTGCTATTTACTAAAAAAACTAATTCCTCAATTCAAGACTTGCAGACCAAGTGAGTCTGTCTCATCAAGTCATTTGGAAAAATTAATTTCTTTTAAAAACTCACAGTTACTATAAGATGACATAAATAGTTAAAGTAGCGTCGGAGAAGGTTCCAGCCACTGATTCTGCGAGTCCTTCTGGAGACTGTACAGCTGGGAAAGAACACTTTGTCCACTTTGTCGTGGTCACTCGTGAGAGGCGGACGCATTAGACTCCTGCCCCGACCCTCATGAAATCTGCAAGCACAATACAAAATTTAAACCATCGCAACTACACACACCCCAGGACATAGTTCCAAGCAGACACATCGCGTAGTAATACGCCACGGCAAATGTTTCGTTACAACAGTAGCCTGTACCTTTTTCTTTTGTTGACATGCCCACTTACGTCTCACACACCAACCAAGCGTTCATAAATCTTCTGTAAGGACAAAATGATATTATGTCACCTGTTAGCGCACCGTGTTGGATAGATGCCTCGCTACAGCTTTCAGCTATACATGTGGTTAAAAACCAACAGTCGATCATTGCGGGACAAAATCGACATACGTAAAAATAATTTCTGTAGTGTCACAAAAGAGCTGTTAGAGTTGTTATTGTTTAGATTCGATGAGGCTGAAGGCGGACAACGCAGTTTTCTGTAGGAAGACTGCAAGGCCAAGAGACTAGTGGATTGCAAGGAAGTCTGCACAAATCGGCGATTAGTTCAAGATGTGACAGCTGACCCTTAACATAAATACGTGTAATGTGCTCTGCGTTAATGAGTGATTAGTATTCGATTACACTCTTCTTTCTTCCTTCCCTGTTGCCTTTTTCCGTTTCCATGGAGGATCGGCGTTGTTATACATCGGTTTTGACAGCGTTAGAGGCATCTGGTGGCCAAACACTTCCTACATGACGCCACTCCTAAGAGGCTGATGGCACACGTTCCAAAAAAAGTTGGGCACCTTAATGCCTCACACATACATTTCAAGAAATAATCACGACGAGAATGCCCCGACAGCTTCGTTTCCACGCATCGTTCTGTAGTGGTGGGGAACGGTGAGGGACTAGTAACGTTCTGGGCATAAATTAAATGATTCATTTTGACAAAGATTTTATCACACTCAATTTCAAAATATAATATAGAAATTATAAAAACTAAGAAAGATCATAGATTTAAACATTTGCTGAAAACAGTAAAAGACTATTCAAAACCTTTGACCTGAACATTCTAGTTATTTTCTTTACAAAGTAAAACTTCGACGCTCTACACTAAAAAGTACAACGAAAAACCAGTACAGCGAATACAGTGTTATCTGTATGCGCTGTAACTGTTCGTTGCACATTTTAGACATGGTTTTCACATCTTCGGAAACGCCGTTTTCGATTATGTTACGATGATTTGAAACTGGGTCTCGGCCCGAAAGTGGTCATCAGGTGAATAAAAAAGTAAAATTTGCAACTTTGGACTGGTTTTTCGTTGCATTGATCAACTGGAGTTTCTGGTCCACAGCTACTCAATCCTGCTGGGAGTTTGTACTCTACTCGGACGTAAGGTTTTAAGAAAGCAAATTAAAAGGAAAACTGTATGTGGCCAATCACAGGGTTGAAATTAAGGCCACAGCATGTAAAATTAATGTACTACCAGTACAACGTGAAAGTCACTGCCGGCCGCTGTGACCGAGAGGTTCTAGGCGCTTCAGTGTGGAACCGCGCTGCTGCTACGGTCGCAGGTTCGAATCCTACCTCGGGCATGGATGTCTGTGATGTCCTTAGGTTAGTTAGTTTAAGTTGTTCTAAGTCTAGTCTGATGGCCTCAGATGTTAAGTCCCATAGCGCTTAGAGCCATTTGAACCATTTTGAAATTCACTTGAGGCTTAAATACACACACCAAAAAAAGTTTTGAATCACCTCGGTTCCGAGAATTCCGGAACCTCTACAGGAAATTGGAATACCGATCAACATAAACATCATTTCTGCCCTTTTTATTGCTCATGAAACCCAACATTGCATGTTGTACCACCATACAGCTAGACCTTCAGAGGTGGTCGTCCAGACTGCTGAACATACCGGTACCTCTGATACCCAGCAGCACGTCCTCTTACATTGATGCATGCCTGTATTCGTCGTGCCATACTCTCCACAAGTTCATCAAGGCACTGTTGGTCCAGATTGTCCCACTCCTCAGCGGCTATTCGGCGTAGATCCCTCAGAATTTTTGGTGGGTCACGTCGTCCATAAACAGCCCTTTTCAATCTATCCCAGGCGTGTCCGATTGGACTCATGTCTGGAGAACATGCTGGCCATTCCAGTCGAGCGATGTCGTTATCCTGAAGGAAGTCATTCACAAGATGTGCACGATGAGGGCACAAACTGTCGTCCATGAAGACGAATGCCTCGACAATATGCTGCTGATATGGCAGCATTATTGGTCGGAGGATGGCAGTCACGTATCTTACAGCCGCTACGGACCCTTCCATGACCACCAGCGCCGTACGTCGGCCCCACATAATGCCACCCTAAAACAGCAGGGCACCTTGTTGCACTCGCTGGACAGTGTGTCTAAGGCGTTCAGCCTGACCGGATGTCCTCCTAAAACGTCTCCGACCATTGTCTGGTTGAAGGCATATGAGACACTCATTGGTGAAGATAACGTGATGCCAATCCTGAGCGGTCCATTCGACATGTTGTTGGGCCATCTGTACCGCGCTGCACGGTGTGGTTGCAAAGATGGACCTCAGCATGGACGTCAGGAGTGAAGTTCCGCGTCATGCAGCCCATTGCGCACAGTCTGAGTCGTAACACGACGTCCTGTGGCTGCAAGAAAAGCATTATTCAACATGGTGGCGTTGCTGTCATGGTACCTCCGAGCCACAATCCGCAGGTAGCGGTCATCCACTGCAGTAGTAGGCCTTGGGCGGCCTGAGCGACGCATGTCGTCAACAGTTCCTGTCTCTCCGTATCTCCTCCATCGCTTTGGTTCGCTCCGAGACGCCTGGACACTTCCCTGGTTGAGAGCCCTTCCTGGCACCAAGTAACAGTGCGGACGCGATCGAACCGCGGTGTTGACTGTCTAGGCATGGTTGAACTACAGACAACACGAGCCATGTACCTCCTTCCTGGTGGAATGACTGGGACTGATCGGCTGTCGGACCCCCTCCCTTTAATTGGCGCTGCTCATGCATGGTTGTTTACATCTGTGGCGGGTTTAGTGACATTTCTGAACAGTCAAAGGGACTGTGTCTGTGATACAATATTCACAGTCAACGTCTCTCTTCAGGAGATCTGGGAACCGGGGTGATACAAAACTTTCTTTGATGCGTGTATATTTTTATAAGGCCAATCTTAGTTAACTGTCGCCGCGCGGGATTAGCCGAGCGGTCTTAGGCGCTGCAGTCATTGGCTGTGCGGCGGAGGTTCGAGTCCTCCCTCGGGCATGAGTGTGTGTGTTTGTCCTTAGAATGATTTAGGTTAAGTAGTGTGTAAGCTGAGGGGCCGATGGCCTTAGCAGTTAAGTCCCATAAGATTTCACACACATTTTAGTTAACTGTAACTGTAATTACGTAAAATTTCTGGATTTTACAGTTTTTGACAAAACCGTGAAATAATACAAGAACGTACGGTTCAAATGTACAGAATTTAAATTTCCACACTTGGATTACAACTCAGTTACGTCTTCTGAGAGTAGTTCACAACAACTTATGCAGCCATTAACAAATGTCTGCCTATCGAAGCCTGTTCTTAATGCTGAAATAGAATATCAAGACTCCAACTTGCAGCAAACAGAAAACAGTTAGTGATCGGAATTGCGTAATTTCAAGTGCAGTAACTCGCAAGGGAGTATATGAGGTTAACAACAAATGATTCAACTTTCGCAGGTGGTGTCGTATTGGGCCATTAACAGTATCATAGTCACCCTCTGTCAAACTGGTCACCGTCATTCGTGTTTGCCACTTACTATATCTCAGACTGAATTTGCAAAAATGTGATCAGAGTGAAACGAGGGAAAGCTAAATACCGCAATCGGTCAAACAACAGAGGCAGCAAGGCGCGGAAAGGTCGACAAGGCCAACTGGAGGCAAAGATTGCAGACGTCTTGCTCACACTCATGAAAGGAATGGGGAGGCGAGGGATATGACAGTGGTTCCAGAAGCACTTTCCGTCACATATCGTTTTTTACGCATTTTGTTGTCTTTGTGTGTATTATAATGAGCCCTACCCAACTTTCGTTTAGAATGCTTGGGTAGCTCAGATGGTAGAGCACTTGCCTGCGAAAGGCAAAGGTCCCGAGTTCGAGTCTCGGTCTGGCACACAGTTTTAATCAGCCAGGAAGTTTCTGTTGTCTATTCTTACGTCATGGAAACCAGCAAAGATCTTCCTTGGTTTGTCGAACATTCGTGCACCTGGCCAGATGTTCTGCCCACATTAATTTTATTTTTACTGCAGTGCATTTATATCTCCAGCCCGTTCTCTGGTCAATTTATTTGTTTTCCTGTCTCTCCCAGACGTTTGGAACAAGAATCTCCCCTTCCTCTTTGCTCGCTAAGTGATCTTCAGTATTTGAATGGTCCTTCCTGTTGCCAAATAAAGACCCCGTTAACTGATTCCACGAATTAATTGTGAAGTTGTACAATTTCAAGTACAATGTGTTGATTATATTTTATTTTGGGCTTTTTGAATTTCGGGCCTATTTCCATATTTGCTCTTTTCAGTTCTTTCATCAGTTGAAGTTTACATGCAGTAGAAGCAAAAAGTACTTTGCGTTTAGTAAAGTAAAGACGATTGAGGTAAATTTCAATAATATACATCTCTTTTTTTCAGTGTAGATCTTCACTAATTCGCAAGGTTTATCACCTTTTTATCTAATATTAACGTTAGTAGTAGTTTACAATAGTCTTTTCAATTCTGTATGTGCTCACCAATCGAAAAACATAAAGTCAATATTGAAAATACCAAGGGCTTTCAATAAATAATGCAACACATTTATACTCGGACAGTTTCAGTTGGAAAAAATGCGGAATTTGTTGTGCAATATCGTGGAATACTCCCGCTTCATCCCCTATAGTTTCATGAAATACTGATACGTGCCGGTGCCATAAATAGCCTTCAAAATCGTGTCTAACATGGAGGTGCGTCTTTTAATTTCTTTTGGCGGAAAACCATAGCATCTCAGATATTCACAGGCGCTTGCAGGATGTCTACAGGGATCTGGCAGTGAATAAAAACACTGTGATCGTCGGGCGAGGCACCTGTTATCATCCCAGAAAAGCTGCGTGTCAGCCGGGCGCACGCAGCCGTGACTCGTGCAATGTTAGAACGTGTGGACACTCTCATTCCAAGTCACTGGTAACCCTGGACAGTGGGGCGGCAGCAGGACATGAAGCACTTAGATAATAATAACTGAAACCAATAGCTATATTCTAATCTAACGTCGTTTATTCAAAACAGGCTACCAGTTTCGACGCCGAAATGCTTCATCTTCAGGCCCCAAGCGTAACCTGCCATCGACGTACGAACACAATGACAAAAGACGAACGGAGTCTTCAAATGGAAACAGTAAAACTTACCGAGCATGTTACGCCAGCATGTGCGTCCAAGAAAGTCGAATGTTGCGGGTGCCAAAATCAACTGGATTTTGTAGCTTCCAGTAACAATGGTCAGACTACAATTTTTTTTTTTTTTCAAACCAGAAACGAACGGCAATGTATGGAGTGTGGCCACGCCACCTCTCTTGCCAAGAAAAATTCAGAGTCGCTCCCTCAGCTGGTATAATCATTGCGAGGGGCTTCTGGGATCGTAAAGGGTTTACTCTGCTTGATGTCCTCCCTCATGGTGCAACGATCAAATCTGAAATTTATTCTGGTACCCCCAGGAAATTGGAAAAAAAGAGGAAATGAAATGGGAATGAATCTATCCTTCTCCATGACAACGAAAGCATCATACAAGCTTTTACACCCGAGAGGAACTCGCAGAACTTCACTGGATTGTTCTTTCTCATTCACCATACAGTCCGGATCTTGGACCTTCCGACTGCCATCTGTTTGGTCCAATGAAGGACCCGCCCTGTGGGGAGCAGTACGTGGATGGTGGGGAGGTTAGTGACGCAGCGAGACGTTGACTCCGATTTCCACCAGTAGAGTGGTACCACGGGAGTATGTAGGCCCTCCCAGCAATGTGGCGTAAGGCCTTCCCATTCAACGAAGATTACGTTAAAAAATAAGGTTTTCAAGCCAGAAGAGTGTGAAACAATGTGGCGTATTGAAATCCTGCTTTCAAAAAAAAAGAAATGTTTTGCATTACCTATTGAACACCCCTCGTCTATTGTAGCGACTGTAGTGGACAAAGTGTACCTCATTTGGTGTATCTCTGCAGGTATCGCGTGCTTAACAGGTATATCGAGTAAAAGTAAAGCTCAGAAGACTGGGATACTGTGACGCTGCGGTTAATGACCAAAATGAAATGAAATGGAGTGTGGGATACTAAAGTAAAACAGTCATCGACCTGCATGGATTCACAAGTGAAACGTCCTTTGCAGATTAAATCAACTCTGCCTACCGTTTTATTTTACACACTGTTACACTCGTTTTGCACTCAGCACTGACTGAAGTAACTGAATCCGCTGAAACATGTCTGCCACTTTCAGTTCTCTGACACTCTTGATGTAGTGGCCTCTGCTTAGACTAACTATACCTCATCTGAAGGTCCTAGGCCAAAATTTAGTGGCTTGTGCTATTTTTCATTTCCTTTTATCTTTCTAATACTTCATAGTTCTCATACTCTTCCATTTTCTGTAGTACCACTTACAAAATACAAATACGCGAATAAAATTGCAATATAAATACTAACTAAATTTTTATTCATTGTTTACCCACATGGCAAATTTGTGGAACTGGCACTGTAAATTTGGATTTTCATATATGAAAACAGTAGCGAATTTGTTCCCGAATTTGACTCTACTTAAACGTAAACAGCTTTACTCTTTGGTCTTACATCTAGTAAAACGGGAACCTGGCTATGCTAACAGGAATTTAATAGAATTTCGTATGGAACCTTTCGAAATCGTATCGAATTATAAATGAATACATTGCGACCCAATAATGGTTAACGCACTACTCGGATCATGTATTTTACCTGGGTGTAGCAGGTTCCAATCTAATAGAACAAGAAAATTTAATTATTTTTCTGGGTCGATTTTAACGAAGTGCTTCTCAGTACCATTCTTCCTCTTCTCTTGCTATATTACGTGGACGCACAACTACTGATTCAATAACGGCTGTCTAGTTATAATTTAAGACTGTAACTGATTATCGTCGTCAAAGAAGGTACAATATTCGTGAACAAGAATGAAAACGATGTTTCAAATAAAGAGCGAAGTAAGAATACATAATAACTGTTAGCTTCAGTAGCGCAGCGGAAACGCAATTAGAAATTTTAAGCAGAAAATAAATATAAAGGGAATGAACAGAGAAACCCTTAAACACTAAAGTCGAACAAACAGTGTCTATTTAACAATTTTAATCAAATTAACAGTCTCATTAAATTGAAGTCAGTATGTGAAAAGAGTACTGAAGAATAGCTTGAAAAGTATGACATATGGAAGGAGAGACACAGACCAAGAAAAGATAGAACTGACAATTGCAACAACAGAGTATTGATTCATGGTGTATAACATCGTTTTCAATATTAATCAAGAATAGTGTACCTTCTTTGACGGTAACAGTTAGTTAAACTCTGACGATGGTCTTGTAAGCCGAAAACCGCTCAACAGAACAGACTAACTTTGTAGAACTTAGGCGACATTGTGCTATTCATTTGTAATATGAATTTCTTCTGCCACGGAAGAGTCAATTAATATATATTTTACAGCGCTATCGTAATAGTTCTGTGAATTTGGCGTACGGAATTCATTTATTTAAAATGGGAATAAAGGTGACTCTAGATTCACAACAATCTCCCACACACTTTTGTCTTACAAACCAATATTTGTCTTCGTCAGCATCTTTCCATATAATAAGGAGTGTGCTGATGTTCCTTTTAATGAGAGTTTATGTGTTGAAAGAATAGTAGATTGCTGGGAAAGATATTTAACCTAATTTGAAAAACATTCGTCGCTAAAAAAACTTACACTAATGAAGTTTGTTTTCAGTATTTGTAGCTTGCTTCTTCCCAATTCTAGTTTCCCATGATTATTTGATATTTAATTAACTCCATAAAATCTCTGTTATATTCTCTTAAAATATACATTTGTAAAACTGCGAACGGCATGAAAATTCAATTGCTTTCATTTTAACTTTATCTTATTTGAGATCATTATTTCATTTATTTGAGATCATTATTTCACAGGAATGTGGAAGCTTCTTCTTAGTCAGCTAGCACTTGAAGTTTAATAATTTTATCAAATCAGTATCTGAAAGGGAATTTTAATGCAATGTATGTGGGCATATTTACTTAGGCTACAGCAACCTAGTGTTGCTAAATAATTTTTTGAAAGCTGTATTCGAAAAGATTGAGAGTATGAATCTCAGCAGAAGTCGCAAAAATTGCCGGAAGAATCTGTTGCGAACTGTGTCGTACCGTGAAACTTGTTACTCGTAACTGAAAATAAGCAGGTTTGCTGATATCGTCAAAGCAGACTTTCCACAGATGCTAACTAACAGAAGGTGCTACAAATCACGTACGCGTTGCTTACGCATGTCGACGAACACTGCATCATAAGATAATTGTACCCAAGAAGTTACGGAAATACTAACCAAAACAAAGTGTTCGGTGGGCATTTCCTCACAGACCTTAGTAGGAACGTATTATGCAAGTAATCTTTTGCGTATAACGTCTCTCTTCCATCCATCATCATTAATCTTTCTTAAGGTTACGATTTACATTAGAAGTATTTTCACATTCTTTCCTGTTTATATGCCACCACCTATACTACTGTGCCCGTTGGTGCCAAGGAATTTTTTTTTTATTAAGGCTTGAATAATACAGTTTAGTGACGAGGTTATAAAAGGGACAGAACAAGTGCGGATGGGGCATGAGTGGGGACAGGTATTGGCTGTTTCCTTTTTAATTGGAGTAGGCTTCGATTTGGAATCCAGTGCTTCTTGCGCATAAAGGTGCATGTGCTCAGTCCATGTCACGAAGACATCTGCTGATATTGCTACAGAAGGGCAATCCAGGGGCATATTTACAGATGTCCTGCACGGCGCCAATACCCGAGATGAAATTCTACGGTCCGTCACTGCCAATTGTATGGCGGCACTGTCTGCCATCTGTCGACGGCAGTTTCATAGCGCACAGACAGTATGGTGCTCGTTCGTCATCGGCACGTGCTCCACTGCAACAGCTACAACTCTATAAAACAATAGACAACACTCGCCAAGTCACAGCACCTGCTCCAATTCCGTAACTCGCCTATTAGCTGCTATTCGGCCTACAAAAACTTTCGTTTCTAGCTTCTATTTATCAACTTTCACTATGGAATAACAAATTTTACAAACAGTGATATATTTTTCATTCCCACAGACCATTAGTGTACTCGATATTCTTTTTTATCTACCTCCGTCCTCTCCATATGAATGTTCATATAATGCTCTTCCAAGGATTTTTACGTGTATTTGGCATTGTCTTAGACGAATACATATGTTATGTAACCTGTCATTCTCTATGTTAGTATTGACACCACTTCAACAGTGAATGTTTGAATACCGAATCCACATAAATTGTTATTCTGAAGAATAGTAAAAAGAGGAAACTTACATAGTTTGAAACGCTGTTTGAGTAGTACCTGTGTTAACAATCCTCTGTTTGTGTTTCCTCGAAGTCACGGCTTCCAAGGCCGGCAACCTTGTGGTAAACGTGCACGTATTTTTCAGAAGGAGAGCTTGTCCTCTCGTTTTCGAATAGATTAGAAAGGAAGAGTAGGATTTAATGTACCGTCAATATCGAGATCATAAGAGATGGAGCACAAGCTCGGAATGCTACAATGGTGGGGAAGGAAGTCGTCCGTTCCGTTTCAAGGAAAACTACGCCAGCATTTACCTGCAATCATTTAGTGAAATCACGAAGAAACTAAATCTGGATGGCCGGACGCGGATTTGAGCCGTCGTCCTCCCGGATACGAGTCCAGTGCGCCAACCGCTGAGCTACGTTGTCAGTCACCAAATCAATATGGACTGACAATATTTCTGTAGTTACGGTATTTCTTAAAATCTTGCCTTTGTGCTGCCACTTAAAATTTCCGTCCATACTCTCTGAAAGTAAACTTCGTTACTCATCTGCTTCATTAACTTTCTCGTGTCTTTGCAATCGCGATATACGAAGGGATGAGGCGATCGGAAGTTAAACAAGAGTATCCATGTCCTACGAAATTCATATTATGTCCTTCTCAGAGCATAATTCGCAGATTTTGCGTCATCTAAATTTTTTTCCTCGATTTCTAGCACCTATTGTGCACGGGTCGCGGAAGGCTCCCAGGTCTCACAGTAGACCCAAGGTACCGTTCGAGTGTGGATCCGCCGAGAGTTATATCCGAAGCGATGTTGGGATTCGGATACACAACACGGTACATTTAGGATGGGGCTCGAAGGTGGACCAATCAGGCGTTACGTACGAAGACGTGTTCTATGCATTTGCGTTAGGTGTTGGCAGCTGTACTACATTTACAAGCAATTTCCTCTTCATATTTTCAAGCATTAATGCTCACTTCCATTCTTCATGCAGTGAGCTGTGGATGCACTCCTTGGCTGAAGAGTGCATGTAATACAGCCATTAAAACTACCCCTGTCTGGTACCAACGTCTCGCTAATTGAACACATGCTCCTTCCACACTGACAGCACAACGAGCACTGATATCTCCACCACTAGTGGTAACACCACACTATGCCGCTACTGCTGCAAGTAGATCATAAATTTCAACAAATTTAAAAAAAAATTATACAATTTTAAACAAATTATATTCGAACTGAATGACATCTTAAGCAGTATCTAATGAGGGCAACACCATACTGACTCCCCTCACCTGCAGGAGTAAACTCTTCGAACAAAATTCCCTCCAAATTCGAATTTTCCCGCTGATTTTCCAAGAGGATAATGTGCCATCATGCAAAAAATGGTTCAAATGGCTCTGAGCACTGTGGGACTTAACATCTGAGCTCATCAGTCCCCTAGAACTTAGAACTACTTAATCCCAACTAACCTTAGGACATCACACACATCCATGCCCGAGGCAGGATTCGAACCTGCGACCGTAGCGGGTGCGCGGTTCCAGACTGAAGCGCCTAGAACCGCTCGGCCACAACGGCCGGCGTCATGCAAAAGGTCGGAAAGTGAGGTGGGGGGACTGCCAGGTGACCCACACAAGGACATAATACAATTTCCTGCCAAAATTCAAACTTCCCACCAGTAGAGTGTGGCACTTTCCCACCAAAAGCCGCCATCTAGGATAACGGTATTTGTGTCATCAGCTGATGTCACTGTGAAACAGTACTCCCATCCTCAGACTGTCCACCACACCCGGCCTCCAGGAGACTTCATGTGCTGCTGACGAGTCTGTAGGCCGTCATATTGGATGACGTCATCGCCGCCATCTTGGATACATCTAGCTACAATGCACTCTGTGCTGAGAACCCCATCTCCCTGCTACTCATAAGGTATTCCATATCTGTCTCTGGGACTTGTATTAGTTTTTCACGTAACTCAGATGGTAATTTTGCTTTTGGAATCCGGAAAATATCATGCTTTGAGACGAGATCGTCCCAGTGGTGCGTCAAATTTAGGTATTTTTCAAAATAGCGTCTTAGTCTACCTTGACGTGAATTAAATAATTCTGGTTCAAAAAACTGTTTCCTCAACCTCTGCTGAACCAAGCCCGACAAAAATTTGTCCAGAAAAGCACGTTGAAACCGTTCATAGTCGATACAATTTTCCACAGATTTGGTTGTCCATACGGCGGCCTTATTCTGTACGTAGTCTATCAAATAATTAATCTTTTGTCGCTCACTCCAAGTCCTAGGCGAAGCCGTTTTGAATGATTTCAGAAAAATGACAGTGTGGATGGTCTTCTTCTCGTCCACTATTGCAGCTGGCTAGTTAGGTACTGACACCAGATTATGAAGTACGGCGTTGGTGAGGAACTGAGCACCGTACACATATTCATTACAAGAACTTAATGTGGTTTGCACGTGACTGGAACGTTCATGTGTGGTTGCAGTTGTGGGTGAGGAATGTGTTACACTTTCCGGTGCTTATTTTAGTTCCTTTTGGAAATTAGACAACTGCGAAGACACATTTTGTTGCCAAACCGGCAGATCGTTGTTAAAGGTTTGTATAAGTTGTTTAAATTCAAGAATGTGTTCAGGTTTTGAAATCTCGTTGCTTGCAAATTATTCATTCACCGAACGTTGCACTGCTCACGGTAACTCTTCACCAATACATTTATCAATCTGTTTATCTTTGTTATCTATCCATTTCGAATATTTACTGCTGAAAGTACGCATCTGGTCTTCGAACCGTAAATTTAAATTATTTGCCTGTTCAATAGTGAAATTCTCTACTTTAGAGCGAAGTGTGTGTATGGTGTCATGGAGCGATGTATTAGCACCAGTGAGGTTATCTGTATTAGTAGATAAAGTGTGACAAACACATAATTTTGTTACATTGCTAGCTAAATGTTTCTTGCTGCTGCTTCAAATTTTTATTGTCTTCAGGTATTTGCCCTACAACTAGGGAAATATTACTAAACTATGACTATAAAACAGATACAATCGATCAAAGCGCTGAAAATTGTGTGACATTTTTTCTTGCTTCATCGAACTTTAAGGTCATTTCGCCTGGTATCAATGTAGCAATTTCAATTTTAAACTTCGTCCTTTGTCCTCCATTGGTCACATTAGCTAATATCCTTTGCACTGTTTGTGCTATATCGAATTCACTAGAAGCACATACGGGCGGAAACACAAGGTCCCGATTTGTTCCCTACTTGTATTTGATTGAACATCTTATTGGTATGTGTCACTTTCCGAGTGTGCACTGATTTCACACACAGCAAAATTAACATTCTCCATGTTTGGAATAATTTCTATTTCATTAGTTTTTTACCTTGAAAATATGTGACCAGAGTTTGATTCTGTCATTTTTTTCCTTACCAATTTTGACCACGATATTGAAAGATTAATAAATCACGGTCATACATTTTTCCAATCAAAAAATTAACTGATAAGGAAGAATGTTAACATTGTTGCTAAATGACCATAGTAATGTTGCATTTACTTCGATAATCAGCTCCGCAATTACGCGTGAGATGCGACAAGATTGTCCACCTTGGACCAGCTAAACTGTATATTTTTACGTTTGTTACTGTTGACCGTATTGTACTGTATGGAAGTATGTAACGAAGACAGAAAAGTAACGTACTGCTTACATATTTACATGAAAAAGCATAAGACCACAACTGGCAGTCAACACTTCAAGCAGTAAAACACAACGAATTCTCTCTCTCCTTAACTATTTTCATTCAGCTTCGGTTTGTTAATTTCCCTTTACCGATTTCTTTGCCTTTTTTTTCTGCCACCAGTCATGATTTTATTCATATTTTACACGACGCATTTCGGGAAATGATTCCCATCTTCAAGTGTTTTCTCTTTGTTGTATGGCATTTTTACGTAATGTTTTCGATGTGTGAGGTTCCGCTTTGCTTCGTTACCTTTACCACGATGCATAAAGAACGCGCAAATTTTAGTTAGTTATCGACTTTTTTATGTAGGTAGTGGCGAAATTTGGAAGAAACTGTTCTTACGGTTTTCTTATGGTCCATTTGTATAGGTCTCGCATATGTTTTTATCACACACAACTTTCTGTGCACAGTATATATCGAGAATAACTTACGTAAACAAACAGTAACAAATGTTTTTATAATGTTACAGGTCTTCCACAGAGTATGATATGCATTTGTACAGAAGATATGGATAATAAATTGCTTATATCTTTATTACAGTGGTGCTTATTGCTACGTGTTACCACTTTTATCTAAGTATATTATCGAAGCATCTGAAGAAATTCATCGATTCACTTTCAAGTTCTTCGTTTAACATTTTGTCTTCATATTTTTTTTAATGTGAAAATATCTCCAGTTCTTCTAAGAAATCCGTTTTATACCCTTTATTAGTCGGTGGAGTACTTTGACAGTTTGCTGTAGTTCTCCAAATGGGGCTCCTGTGTTATGTATGTGTGTAGCTGTTGCTAATGCTGTGTCTCTGTTGTTTGTGCAGGCTTTAATGCGCCCTGTGTACATGATGGCGTAATTATGGCTGTTTGTTCTAGGTAGCACATGAAGCATTCCTAGCATATTACTTTGTATATTCCAGAGTCTGATTACACTTTATATTTATGTATTAGTTTTTGTTGTAGTTTATTTGATGTAATTATGTATTAAGGTTTTTGAAAATATATCACAGAAGATTGCAAATGTTTTCATGAGTCACAGTTTCTGCATGATAAGAAAGTCACGTCAAGGCGAGTCGGTGCCACGTCGAAATGTTGTGTCTCTATTTCTAAAAGCTGAAACTTTCATTTAGGATTGCAATCGTTATCAACATAAATATGTGGATTAGTATTGTAATGAAGTATTTCAAAAAATTTTGAATAAAAGTTAGTTCACCATATTAAAAATTATTCAGAGCTACAGAGAACGGTGCTTACATGAAAAGATCATCTGGTAAAAGACGAAACCGAACAACCACGCATCTCCTGGCCGCCCTCGAAAACAATTCACGGTCGCGCCTTCGTTCATTTTTACAGATAATATAATTATTGGCATAAGTACTCTTTGCCCTTCAATCAAATTATGAATTACATGTTACTTTACGCTAACATACACCAAATTTCACACGCAAAAAATAGTTTGTGTTAAATGGATCTCACAGTCGCAACGTACGAACAACAGAACTGCCGTCTGAACGGAGAATGCTGCTATCTAAACGAACTTAGAATATTCCAAAATATGCAAACGTTACCAACCTAAGACATAGCGAGAACTATTTTTTTTTTTTTTTTTTTTTTTTTTGAGTCTACAGTCTTCTGACTGGTTTAATGCGGCCTGTGCAGCTGGTCCCGGCGGAGGTTCGAGTCCTCCCTCGGGCATGGGTGTGTGTGTGTTTGTCCTTAGGATAATTTAGGTTAAGTAGTGGGTAAGCTTAGGGACTGATGACCTTAACAGTTAAGTTCCATAATATTTCACACTCATTTGAATTTTTTTGAACAAAACAACAAATATTTCATTGGTATTGGATTTGAAGTGGCAGCCTATGGCCATAAGGTTTGTGAAGTTGCTGGATTTGTTGGTTTTGAGCGGCGGACTGTTACCGTATCTACAAGCAGTGGTATAGCACACGTAGTCACGAAACACAATGTCAAAAGTGTGGGACTGAGAGGGACTGGAGACACGGGTCATGGCATTGTGAATCAAAGTACAAATGCGACACGAATTGCTCGAAGCAGCCAGTGATGGTCCATCCCCACATGTTAGTGAGATAAAATTGCGGCGGGAACTGGATGCAGTGGACATTTGGAGTCTTTCACCTCTCAGGAGGCCGTTGATACCCTAATTTTTCAACACAACAGCAAAGTTCATCGGGTTGCGATAGTGTGTGACTGGTTTTCTAAACATTCCGAACTCTATTACATCTCGATTTGTCTGCAAAATCATCTGAGTTAAATCCCATTGGAAACCTGTAGGACATGTTGGAATAGCGGCTAAAACGACATCAACATATCCCAGTTTGGTGAAATTGCTCGATCTAATCCTAAGCGAGTGGCTTAAGCGCGGTGCGACGAACCAGAACAACCTTGTGGAGTTCCTAATCGAATACAGGCGGTTATCAAGACCAAGGGCGGAATCAAACGTTAGTAACTGATGGTCGTAATGATTTCTCTAAAGGTCCAGTGGGCTCATTTCACTCAGCCAGTGTACACAGCATCCTTCGCCATAAAATCTACTTCTTCACTTCCTTTTATCCAGTTGCGAACCTTCACCTCAAACATGATGGTTGTCTTATGTAAGCGGAAAAGCACCTAAAGTACTTCTATGAGGCAATCCAGAGTTAATTATTTCTCAATAAGTTTTCTACAGGCACTTGTAATCAGTTTGATTGTGGCCCAGAATAACATCAGTTTTGTGAGAATAAGGAATTTAAAACACAGGTAAACTACATTCCTGCAGCTGACGCACGTTTGATGGCACAGAAGATGAACTTGATGAACTTCTCAAAGTATTCAGTTCCCCTCACAATAAAATAAAGTTTACAATTGAACACGAAACTGACCATTCCATAAATTTCTTAGGCCTCACAATTATTGGCGAACAGCAAGAACACAATTTTTACGTTTACAAAAAACTACCTTACACTGATATCACAATACATGAGTCATCACACCATCCAAACAGACACAAGTCTGCTGCCTTTAGATCAGTGCCGGAGAGGCCACACACGTTACCATTCAAATCCAAAGCACTAACACAACAAATAGACACCACCACAACAATTTCAAGAAATAATGGTTATTCTGAAAAATCAATTGACAAATCGCCAAACAAAATAGAGGCCTACATCAGTAAAAGAAGCGTTACAGGAAAAATATCTGACACTGCATATATATTCACAAGCATTCACTATCGAGGCGCAGCATCACAGAAAATTGCTAACTTATTTACGAGTACCAATATTAAAATTTCCTCCTCCACAAACAACAAAATTGGAACACCACTTACCTCACACAGTAAACATAAACGCTCCAACAACAGAACAAAATGGAGTATATAAGTTACAGTGTATCTGCTGCCCTGCATTTTACATAGGCGAAACTGGAAGAACTTAAGATACACGTTACGAATAACACACTGATACCTTTAGACTCAACAGCTTTGTCAAATCTGCAATAGCTAACCATATGTACCTTAACGTACACAGACTGTGACATTCATAACGGCTTGACTGTACGCCATACAGAAAAAATGGTAAAAAGCTTGATCTGCTAGAGTAATTACAAATAATGTTACATGAAGAAAAAGCTTCTGAAAATTTGTTGAATGGAGAAACAGAGATTAGCAGTCACAATTTTTTCAGTAATTTTAAAAGTTCGTTTTTTCCTAGGGAAACGAGTATTTCGTAATGTAACCATTTCACGAAATATAGGGATATTTACCACATTCACAAATATTTGTCTCACTAAGGACATCTATGTAAATAATAAGGTAACACCTTGTAAATAATATATGTGTATTTGTAAAAACGCAGCATCTTCGCGGCCGAAATACTTTGACTTGCTTTGAATGTGTGGGAAAATGTACAGTGTCAAAATGTTTCTGCAAATATGCTGTTTAATAGAAAGTGTCTATTTGTACATAAACAACCTCCAGAACCGTACACCCACTGCTAGAAACAGAAAGTTACTTTCCAATTTATCATAGTTTTATAAACCTTTATCACATGATGTGGCAATCTGTAATATAAGAACGTGATCTTGCCAGGTCCGGAATTAAACAAAATGTAAAGTTGATGTAAACTGTCAGAGAACCTTAACATGAGCCCCCAGGGCTCGAAATGCATAGTGTATTTTAATGAAATCACGATTTGTGGTTGAATCCGGTTGTTCTTTATTATAGCGGAAGTAATATAGTCACGGAGGAAACACCGCAAACGACGGGTAAAATTAAGTCTACTCGTTTAGTTATTGGTATCAAATGCTGCGGCAGAGTGCAATTTTTATGGTAAATTATAATATCGAACTACAAAGGAAAATAAACTAATTGCCACTTAAGGTAACTTCCAGTGTGGGCCTAACAAAAGTAGCACTACATAAATAACTTTCCAAACTCGTCCATTAACAGATCTGGGAACCCTATGCAATCAGTTCATTAAAATCTCCGGCACAACCGTTTGATGGCTGTCGGACGGAAAGCTTCAGAGGCTCCCACGCCAAACACGTCGTGTTTATCGGCACAGCCGGAACTGCGAAACATCACTGTTAGCACTCCACTGCCAACTGTGCCCGCGATGCGGTGAAACCTCAATTGGCTGCGATTTCGCACAGCCCAAACAGTGGCGGCAAATGCGAGGTGCAAACAAACCGCCGACAAAGCGGCACAGCCCGGCCACTGTCGCTTGTCTGTTGTGTTGTGCGCCGCTGCCGCCGCCGCTGTGTTTGCCGGTCCCCCTGGCCGGCCGGCGCTTCGCAGTCGCTCGACCGACTGGACCGGAGCTGACGCGGCGGGCAGTCCGTGACGTCACGGGGTGCCGCTTAATGGCCTGCCTGCCTGCCATGCGGCTCGGCGCTGTCACGTGACGTCACCCGCTGTCGCCGCGCAGCGAATTTCTGCGACGTGAGTCCGCTTAACAGAGCAGTTTGTCTTAATTGGCAGGCGAAACACAAGCGTGGCTATACGCGTCAGCTGCTGCTTGTAACATCACCATACACAGTAATCACACTGAATAGCGGGAATACCGTTTCTGAAGAACAAAAATTCTATAAAAATATATTCTGTGTAACTGAATCTTTCTTTTAAGTCAGTACCGCCATTAGACTGTTGTTTATTTACGGTATTACATTTACACTTACGCAATCATGATTTCGGCTCCAAAGTGCCATTATCAAGTGTTTTAAGTGTTATAAATTGCCTAAGATAGCACGCTGTATGCCATATTAGGGAATTTATAACACTTAACACCTGGCAAGATCACGCCTAAGATAGCACGCTGTATGCCATATTAGGGAATTTATAACACTTAAAAACATGCTGTATGCCATATTAGGCGATTTATAACACTTAAAACACTTGATAATGGCACTTTGTAGCCGAAATCATGATTGTCTAAGTGTAAATGTAACACCGTAAATAAACAGCAGTCTAATGGCAGTACTGACTTCAAAGAAATATATTATGACTGTGTCACCACATCGTGAAAAAATTATAACTTTTTATGCGTTCCTAGACCAGTCATCCGATTCCGATGTAACTTTGGTGAGTTACGTGTGCACACCTGCGGAAGATCCCACTAAATGTTAATGTTTGTAATTGAAATCATATTTTCATATTGTAAATTTAAAAAAATGAGTGGACGAATACTTTTAGAAGTAGCCCTTGAATAAATTCTCCATTTTGTCAAATTTGTCATTGCTATGGATGTATTTATTTCCTTGTCCATCAATAAAAATGATTTACCAAGGTTCGTTGCATATGACTGGATGTTCACATTTTATGTTCCCTTCCTTTCACGTAACGTATACTTAGTTTTTTTTAAAAATTACAACTAGTCGAATACTGTATATGGGTGAGGAAAAAAAGTGGGAAACAAAGAAGTTGCCAGGCTCTCATTCAGCTGAGTAAAAATTAGGCGAAGTTTGGAAATTTTTTTTGAGAAAATGAAACGACATACAAAGAAATTGTTTGGAGATTATGATTGATCGTACTTTGAACTCTATTTTAGATTTTCAAACAAAAAAAAAAACAGAAAGAAACAGAAAACAAAACACAAAATGGTGCCGGTAGTTACGTTTTGATCAAGGGCCTGCGAGTTTTAAGCAAGCAGACCGCATGCCATGTAGCCCTCAGGACTGATCTGAAGTCAAAAATTGATATCAACAGAGGATATTGGATTAAATTTACGGTTGCTTACACCTAACCACAATGAAATAACCTTAAATGTAACGATATGGTGCTCACTTGAACTTTGAGTTCAATTTTTGGGGGTTTTGTTCACTCTTTATGGCTTTACAAAAAAAACAGTTAATATTAACAAATTTAATATGTTGAAGGTAAAAGCTTCCAAGAAAAGTATTTACTTTTCCGGAGTCAAAGGTAGAAGTTAATAGGTTGAACAATTTTTATTTTATGCTGCATCCAGTTTTGACAAATTTGTTTCTCAATAAAAATTTGTTTAAAGTTTATGGAAAACTTTTGTATCTATTATTAGTTCAATCTGCATAGAAACTACGTGTTGTTATTTATTTTTGATGGCTCTGAACGCAGATATAATGTTAGATTTTCAAAACTGAATATGGATAATCTAATATGGCGGAATAAAAATAATATTTAGACCAATATTCACCAAAAGTTGATCAAAAAAGTTTTTTCGTTACTTACGTTTACTCTGGAATTCCAGAGTCGCTTATCAAACCTTCCTCTAACTCGAATTGTTCCTGGGGCATAGCCAATCTGGCTGAGCTGGGTATGCCGCGTTTCGGTAGCCTGCACATGTTGTTCGCCAGCTTTTTCAGAGAATATGTTTGCATACATACTACAATATAAATCATTTTGTGAACCTGTGTCACAGCACGTCAAGTTTTCTACCTGAGCTGGGCGTTTCCGGCTGTGAGGCGTCGCACGGCGTTCGTGACAATACTTCGAACAATAGGCTGTAGAAACTTTGGAGAGCACGGATAAAAACTTTTTCGTCCCAACATTCTACACCCATATACCCTTCAAAAATTGCAATAAAAATCGAGTTTTCGATCATTTTGAATTAGAAATTGGACTTAACTCGGGAAGTTTGTAGCACTTCCCGTTCGTATCAAGATGACTAATAATTTGTTTAATCACTTGTATAAAAATGTTGTGGGGTAATATGCTCCAATCATGACTAGAGGTGTAGGTTGGGGTAGGAGACATGACATGTAAAATGTACAATAACGATCGATATTAGTATCAAATTAATAGTTTTGGGGCTCACTAAACCTGTAAGTAACAGACGCAATAAAGTTTCACATCTATAGTTCTGCGGTAGTAGCGGATAGTGATACAAAGACAGTCATATGTCAACATAACTCTGCAACGCTTGACGGAATTACTACCAAAATTGGCACACGTATCATTTGCTATCTGCAACAATTTTACTGCGACGCATATAGCTGAGGGTTTGGAGTGAAAAGCGGTGACATAAAAGTGTAGCTCAGTAACGCCTGAGGCAGTTTAAACCAAATTTGGTATATGCACAACATTATTTGCATACAATTGCTGTGGAAGTAAGATATCCCTACTTCTGTTAGGAATGTAGGTGACGAAAAGAAGGAGTGGCATGTAGAACTTCTTCTCCTAGTTGGTTAACTTGGAATGCTGTAAATGTATGAAGCGCAGTCTGTATCTTATAGGGTAGGTGGGGGCAAAAGTGTGCACTTACCACTTCTGCTTTTCTTGTTACATGACAATGAAAACCGTACAGAATCATACTTTGCACGGTGCCATAAGCTCAAGATTGCTTGTATGATGTACTAAATTTATATTACACAAAATGTCACAAACGCAGAAAATGAATATTTGCCCCAGACCTGTGGTAAACTTCCTACTGTAGTGGGGCAAAGTTCCACACAAAAAGAAATTATTATAATTATAGCAGACCATGGACCTTGCCGTTGGTGGGGAGGCTTGCGTGCCTCAGCGATACAGATGGCCGTACCGTAGGTGCAACCACAACGGAGGGGTATCTGTTGAGAGGCCAGACAAACATGTGGTTCCTGAAGAGGGGCAGCAGCCTTTTCAGTAGTTGCAGGGGCAACAGTCTGGATGATTGACTGATCAGGCCTTGTAACATTAACCAAAACGGCCTTGCTGTGCTGGTACTGCGAACGGCTGAAAGCAAGGGGAAACTACAGCCGTAATTTTTCCCGAGGACATGCAGCTTTACTGTATGATTAAATGATGATGGCGCCCTCTTGGGTAAAATATTCTGGAGGTAAAATAGTCCCCCATTCGGATCTCCGGGAGGGGACTACTCAAGAGGACGTCGTTATCAGGAGAAAGAAAACTGGCGTTCTACGGATCGGAGCGTGGAATGTCAGATCCCTTAATCGGGCAGGTAGGTTAGAAAATTTGAGAATAGAAGCTTTCGAAATGTGGTGCTACAGAAGAATGCTGAAGATAAGGTGGGTAGATCACGTAACTAATGAGGAGGTATTGAATAGGATTGGGGAGAAGAGAAGTTTGTGGCACAACTTGACTAGAAGAAGGGATCGGTTGGTAGGACATGTTTTGAGGCATCAAGGGATCACAAATTTAGCATTGGAGGGCAGCGTGGAGGGTAAAAATCGTAGAGGGAGACCAAGAGATGAATACACTAAGCAGATTCAGAAGGATGTAGGTTGCAGTAGGTACTGGGAGATGAAGAAGCTTGCACAGGATAGAGTAGCATGGAGAGCTGCATCAAACCAGTCTCAGGACTGAAGACCACAACAACAACAACAACAACAACAACAGCAGACTAAATGCACCCGCGGTCTAGGGACGCCGGCACGGTAGCTCAGCGTGTAGCGTGTTTGGCCATAGGGATATCTGCCCTCCGTAACAAAAAAACTGAGGGAATTGATGATCATTGCCAAGATAGGCACAAAGCCAACATGTGGTTTATATTAATATGCAGTTGATAAGGAGATTGTAAGAATCTGTGATGAGATAAAAGGAATTATTCAAATAGTTAGGAGAGAATAAAAGTTAATTGTGATGGCTGTTGGAATTTGGTAGCAGCAACAGGAAGAGGAAGAAAAATGTAGGATACTATCAATTGGGGATAGACACGAAAGAGGAAGCGGACTGTTAGAATTCTGCATAGTGCGTAATTTAATAATCGCTAACAGTTTAAGAATCATGGAAAAAGGTTATATACGTGGAAGAGATCTGGAGACACTCTAAGTTTTCAGATTGATTAAGTAATGGCAAAACTGAGATTTCAGAACCATATTTTAAACTGCAACAATTTCCAGGAGAAAATGCATACTCTGGCCATAATTTTTTGGTTATGCACTGTAGATTAAAACTGAAAACTTTGCCAGATGGTAGGATATATAGGGTAGGATAAGTTGAAAGAACCAGGCGATGTTAATACTTTCAGGAAGAGCATTAAGCAACGATAGACTTCAACAGGGCAAAGGAATGTAGAATACGAATGGGTAACTTTGAGAGATGAAAGTGTGAAGGCAGCAGAAGATCAAATCGGTGAGAAGACAAAGTCGTGTAGAAATCCTTAAATATCACAGGAAATGCCACAAATGAAGTAGGAAAGGAGAATACAATCATCTAAATATGAAATTGACAGGAGGAGCAAAACTGGTAAGCAGCAGTGGCTAAAAGGACAAATGTGAATGTAAGCATGTATAACGAGGGGACAGACTGACAAGGCCTACAAGAAAATTCAAGATAACATTGGAGAAGCAACTGTATGAATTCCAAGAGCTCTGACTGAATACTGGTACTCAGCAAAGAAAGGAAAGTTGAAAGGTGGAAAGAATATATAGAGGGCAAAGAGATGTGATATGATTAAAGGAATTTGACAGACCTAAGCCGAAAGAAATTCTTAAACTGCTGATATCCTTCGAAGAGCCAGCCATGACAAAACTATTCCACCTGGTGTGCAATATATATGACACAGGGGAAATGCCCACAGACTTCAAAAAGAGAGTAATAATTCCAATTCCAAGGAAAGCAGCTGCTGATAGGTGTGATTATTTCGAACTATCAGTTTAATAAGTCATGGTTGCAAAAAAATAACACCAAATATATAAAGAAGAATGGAAAATCTGGTAGAAGCGAACATCGAGGAAGATCAGTTTGGGTTCCGGAGAAACGTAGGAACACACTAGACAATACTAACACTTTTTAGAAGGTAAGTTAAGGAAAGAGAAATCTACGTGAGTAGCATTTATAGACTTAGAGAAAGCTTTTGACAGTATTGACAGGAATACACCCTTTAAATTTCTGAAGCTAGCAGTGGAGCGAAAAGTTATTCACAACTTGTACAGAAACCAGACGTCAGCTGTAAGAGTCGAAGGCCATGAAAGGGAAGCAGTGGTTGAGAGTGGAGTGAGACAAGGTTGTAATCTATATCCAATGTTATTCCGTCTGTAAACTGAGTAAGCTGTAAAGGAAAGTAAGGAAAAATTGGGAGAAGGGATTAAAGTCCAGGGAAAAGAAATAAATGTTTTGTCGTTTGCCGACGGCATTGCAATTCTGTCAGAGACAGCGACGTACTTGGAAGAGCAGTTGAACGGAATGGACAGTGTCTTCAAAGGAGGCATAAGGTAGCATTAACGAAATCAAAACGAGAGTAATGAAATGTATTCGTTTGGAATTAGGCGACGCTGAGGGAGTTAGAATAGGAAATGATACACTAAAAAAATGGTTCAAATGGCTCTGAGCACTATGGGACTTAACTGCTGAGGTCATCAGTCCCCTAGAACTTAGAACTACTTAAACCTGTCTAACCTAAGGACATCACACGCATCCATGCCCGAGGCAGGATTCTAACCTGCGGCCGTAGCGGCAGCGTGGTTCCAGACTGTAGCGCCTAGAACCGCTCGGCCACCCCGGCCGGCGATACAATAAAAGCAGTAGATGGGTTCTGTTATTTGGTTATGTCTGAAGTATAGTGGACATAAAATATAGACCCAATGACAAGAAAAGCCTTTCTGGAGAAATTTTTTAACTTATAATGTAGATTTAAGTGTCAGGAAGCTTTTCTGGAAGGTATTTGTCTAGAGTGTAGCCTCGTGTGGAAGTGGAACGTGGACGTTAAACAGTTCAGAGGAGAAGAGAATAGAAACTCGTGAAATGTGACACTGCAGAGGAACGCTGAAGATTAGAAGGGTAGAAACCATAACTACATCTACATCCAAGCTCCGCAAGCCACCTGACGGTGTGAGGCGGAGGGTACCTTGAGTACCTCTATTGGTTCTCCCTTCTATTCCAGTCTCGTATTGTTAGTGGAAACAAGGATTGTCGGTATGCCTCTGTGTGCGCTCTAATCTCTTCGATTTTATCCTCAGAAGCCAATAAAGAGACTGTCCCGTTTTCTTTACGAGAGGAATTCCACTCAGCAGGTGTGCTTCTGCTGTTCACCGATAGCAGAGGAACAGGCGACAGTCAAATTAAATGATTCTGCATTGTCGTTCTTTCATAGCACAGTTACGTCGAGTAATCCGAGGGCCAGTTCATCGCACCGTGTGTAAAGGAAAAAGCTTTGTGCTCGTGTACCGTGTTTAAAGTAAAAAGCTTTGTGCTCATGTGCGGTGAAGTACGATTGGAATTGTATACAGTCTTTCTTTCTTTCAAATGGCTCTGAGCACTATGGGACTTAACTTCTGAGGTCGTCAATCCCCTAGAACGTAGAACTACTTACACCTAACTAAGCTAAGGACATCACACACGTCCATGCCCGAGGCAGGATTCGAACCTGCGACCGTAGCGGTCGCGCGTGCCAGGCTGTAGCGCCTAGAACCGCTCGGCCACTGCGGCTTTCATTCTTTCCTTTTACATTTTTTTTTCTCTTGTTTTGACTGTTGGTTGACAATTTTGAAGTGCCTTAACATGAATAAGAGTGAAAAATCAAACGTGCAGAAATAAGTGGGGTGGCATTTCGGAAATTATGGAAAGAAAGACGAGAACGAGAAGCCAATGTTATAAACACGCTTGACAGAGTAGATGAATTTTTCGCAAAAAATTTTGTTGGTTCGATTTCGAGTTCAAGTAGTACGGATGATATTTCTGGCTCTGCAGCTGTTGGAAAAGAGGTAGATACAGACGAAACGAAAGTTAAAAATGAAGAAAAGCAAATTGTTACTGATGTCGAGTTTCACGAAAAACTAAGCGTAATATCTTACAGAACAGCAGCCCAGATTTGTGATTTGGTTTCCGTTTCCCTAGGAAACAGCACTCGGGCTTTACACCATGGACGCAGCTCGTTCCACTGTAAGGGGCGGCTGGCTCCTCAGGCAAGTCACGTGAGCCTGTCCACCGAGGCGACTGTGCACGTAAATATCTTGGCCTTGCACTTGTCCGCTATTGTCAGAGGCCTTCGACACGCACCAGATTGACTGACCTCTATTGGGTTACACGTTTCGATTCGGGTTGCTCCCTGGAATGTTTGTGCACACTTGTGACGACTTTCGCTGAGGTCTGACTTTGCTTCTATTTAGTCGTCAACTTCGTGAACCCTGCCATCATCATCAACAGCAACCGCCTGTATCTTCCACCGGTCTCTGTGACACTACCAGTGTGAGTCTTAATAGTAATAAATAGTGCAATATTAACTGTACAGCTGCCCCCAGCTTATTCTCCTCGACTTAACAGACACTGGCACAGCATTGTAGCCACGGTTGCATTTCCTAGCATTTGGACGTAGCCATAGAAAATAGTTCAAAGGAGGGACAGTGTTGGCATTCAGTAAATAATGCGACACATGCAACACATTTGTTTTCTCAACAGTTTCCTTTGAAGAAACTCGGAATTGTTATGGGACGTTGTGGAATATTCGTGCCTCAGCCCCTATAGTTTCATGGAGTTCCAGGAGGTGCCGGTGCTATACGTAGCCTTCAAAATAGCGTCTGTAACGGAGGGATGTTCCTAGCAGAAAGATATGATTGGGTTTCTTTTGGCGCAAAACCGGAGCATCGTAGACATTCGTGGGCGCTTGCAGGATGTCTCCGAGACCTGGCAATGAACACAAGCACGGTGAGGCGCTGGGCGAGGTGTCCGTGGTGTTAGCATCATAAAAACCTGAACAGCCCTCTTACAAAGGTCGCACGAACCTGTCCAGTCTGCCGTGCAGTTGTGACATATGCAATGTTGGAACGTGCGGACACTCTCATTGGACGTGATCCAGGGATCACAATGAAACATGAAGCGTTGACCAGTTGGTGTACTCGAAGCTGTGTGCACGCTAGTCTCTCGCCACGCCGCCAACAGAAGGATATAAATTGCAGCGAAAGAGTGTCCCGTGCTGTGCGCGTTACGAGGCTGACACTGACAATTTTTTGTCGAACATCGTCTCAGGCGATGAAATATGGGTTCATCATTTCTAACCGGAAACAAAACGGCAATCCATGGAGTGGCCGCACACCACCTCTTCTCCTACGAAAAAGTTCAAACTGGCCCCCTCAACCGGTAAAGTCATGTCGACTGTTTTCTGCGAGACTGAAGAGGTTGTTCTGTTTGATGTCGTCCCTCATAGTGCAACCACTAACTTTGAAGCATATTGTACTACCCTCAAGAAATTGAAGAAATGGCTTCAGCGTGTTTCTTGCCACAAAAAAGCAAACGAACTTCCTCTCCTTGACAACGCAAGGCGCCACTCAAGTCTGGGCACCCGAGACGAGCTCAGAAAATTCGATGGACTGTTGGTTCAAATGGCTCTGAGCACTATGGGACTTAACATCTTAGGTCACCAGTCCCCCAGAACTTAGAACTAGTTAAACCTAACTAACCTAAGGACATCACACACATCCATGCCCGACGCAGGATTAGAACCTGCGACCGTAGCAGTCCTGCGGCTCCGGACTGCAGCGCCTAGAACCGCACGGCCACCGCGGCTGGTGATGGACTGTTGTTCTTCATCCGCCCTACAGTCCAGATCTCGCACCTTCCAACATACTTGTGTTTGGCCCAATGAAGGATGCACTCCGCTGGAAGCAGTATGTGAATGACGGGGTGGTCACTGATGCAGCGAGACGTTGGCTATAACCTCGACCTGTAGAGTGGTACCATACGAGCATACAAGCCTGTAAGCTACAAGGTGTACAAATTTCCTCCCGCCGTTTGCCGATAGGTGGTGAAAACGGTAAATAGCGGTCGAAAGAAACAGATCGCAGACGTCAGGCAGATAGCTTGGACCTCGGTCAACATAACCTGATTCAAACATTAGTCAATTTGTGTCTGCATCATAAAGCTGTTCTCGAGTGAAAATGTCAGTTGTTGTTGTTGTGGTCTTTAGTCCTGAGACTGGTTTGATGCAGCTCTCCATGCTACTCTATTCTGTGCAAGCTTCTTCATCTCCCAGTACCTACTGCAACCTACATCCTTCTGAATCTGCTTAGTGTATTCATCTCTTGGTCTCCCTCTACGATTTTTCCCTCCACGCTGCCCTCCAATGCTAAATTCGTGATCCCTTGATGCCTCATAACATGTCCTACCAACCGATACCTTCTTCTAGTCAAGTTGTGCCACAAACTCCTCCCCAATCCTATTCAATACTTCCTCATTAGTTACGTGATCTACCCATCTAATCTTCAGCATTCTTCTGTAGCACCACATTTCAAAGCCTTCTATTCTCTTCTTGTCCAAACTATTTATCGTCCATGTTTCACTTCCATACATGGCTACACTCCATACAGATACTTTCAGAAACGACTTCCTGACATTTAAATCAAATTTCTCTTCTTCAGAAACGCTTTCCTTGCCATTGCCAGTTTACATTTTATATCCTCTCTAGTTCGACCATCATCAATTACTTTGCTCCCCAAATAGCAAAACTCATTTACTACGTCAGTGTACGAGCCTAATTCTCGTCGTTTGCTGGAGGTGTTACCGTTTTGTTTCAGAATCAAGAAAACAGCGGCTGAGTCTCATCGAATCCTCTCAAGTACGTATGGTAATGACGCTATTAGTGAAAGAACGTGTCGTTAGTGGTTTCAACGCTTTAAGAATGGTTATTTTAATGTCGTAGACCGGTATAGTGAAAGAGAGAATATTTTCGAAGATGCAGAATTGGAGACATTGCTGAGTGAAGACTCGCGCCAAACCCATTGGCACGATTAGTGGGAATAACACAGCAAGCCATTTCAGAACTTCTGAAGGCTACGGGCATGATTCTGAAAGAAGGAACTTGGATCCCATGTGAGTTGAAACCAAGAGACATTGAACGCCGTTTGTTTGTTTGTGAACATTTGTTTCAGAGGCAAAAACAGGAGGGATTTCTGCATCGCATTGTGACCGGGGACGAAAAATGGGTTCATTACGATAACCCTAAACGCAAAAAGTCATGGAGATATCCCGGCCATGCTTCCACGTTGACGGCCAAACCCAATATTCACGGCTCCAAGATTATGCTCTGCATTTGGTGGGACCAGCTCGGCATCGTGTACTATGAGATGTTAAAACCAAGTGAAACAATTACAGGTGCTCTTTATCGAACGCAATTAATGCGTTTGAGAGAGCATTAATGGGCAAACGGCATCAATACAGCGAGAGGCACGATGAAGGGATTTTTCAGCACGACAACGCTCTATCCCATGTTGCAAATGAGGTCGAAACGTATTCGGAAACGTTAAAAAGGGAAGTCCTACCCCACCGGCCGTATTTTACAGACATTGCTCCCTCTGACCATCACCTGCTTGGGTCAATGGCGCATGGCCTGGCTGACCAACACTTCCGATCTCATGAAGAAGTCACAAATTGGATCGATTCGTGGATCGCTTCAAAAGATGAACAATTTTTTCGCCGCGGGATTCGTACACTGTCCGAAAGATCGGAGAAAATAGTGGGCAGCGGTGCAAAATAGTTTGAATGATACCTTTTGTAACCTCCCCACAAAAAAATTAAAATATGATGAACCAAGTGTAACCTCCCCACAATAAAATTAATTAAATGATGAACCTTCTGTAAACTCCCCACGGAAATAATAATTAAATGAATTTTACATATTGTGACCTCTGAACAAAATTGGTTGCCATTCATAATCTCTGTGCAGAAACGCATTCACATTTAATGTACCCACAAAATTCAATTCCTAAACCCCGAAATAATTAAAAAAAATTCAGTAACCTGGTTAATTTTATGACGACAGCAGCGCTGCGCCACGGCCCTGTACTCTGAATGAAAGAAGCAAAAATTCTTACCTCAATAAAAAACTACGAATATATCTGCTCTTACCTAAAGTTTTCTTCGGCACAGCTCAGTGCAATGCTGGCCTATGCTTTGTGATTCGTGAAAGAAATAATCATCCTTTGGATAAAATCTTTAAATTGAAATGAATGCCTTTTTTTTAAAAAAATTACTTTTTATTATAAAAATTATTATTGGGGCATTTTTTGAAAGAAATTGGATGACAATTAACATACATTACTAGATATGCGCAAGGCTGCTTCTTTACCTTCTACAATAATACTCATCCTCCAGAGTCCCGACCAGAGCAGAATGCAGACAAGTGCAGACACGCGCCGACTACCGCCGACTACTGACTCACGCAGACTACTGCATACTAGCACAGACTAATGCCGACTAGCGACAAGCAACAACTAACTGCTCTCTGGTCAGAGACTCTCTTAAGTCTTGCCTGTTGCAGGCAGCGCATACATCGCATACCTCTTACAATGTGCAACCAATTTGTTTCATGAAAGCCTCAAATGCTGGGGAAAAAACGGCGGAAGCACAGTTGTACACCTTGTAGGTGCCACAACGTCGTCACATTGAACGGATATTAGGTTGAGAAACAGGGTCTCTTCTTCTGTAGTGGTCAATCCAAGGATTGGTTTGCAACAGCTACAACGGCAGCTTGTCTCCATTCTGTGCGTCTTTCAGCTTTTCTCTTCATTTCTTTATAGGTGTTACATCCCACATCTTTCACGATTTGATCCATGTACCTCAGTCGTGGTCTTCCTGTTGGTCTTTTTCCCTCGACATATCCCTCTATGATTGTGTTCAGCAGTCCTTTATGTCTTAATAGATGGCCTGTAAACTGCACTCTTCTTTTAACAATGAAACTTCAGAAGCTTCTCTTCTCACCTGCTCTTTCCAGAACCACTTCGTTTGTGACCTTGTCGATCCATTTTACTTTGAGCATGCGTCTATAGCACCACATTTCAAAAGGATTTAGCTTCTGCTTTTCCTCTGTCCCGAGAGTCCATGTTTCACACCCATAGCATGCCACACTCCACACATATGATTTCAAAAATCTTTTCCTGGTTTCAAGGCTGATGCTCTTAGATGTTAATATGTTTTTCTTCTTGTTAAAAGCAGCCTTTGCTTGAGCTATTCTGCTTCTCACTTCTGCCTTGCTCCTTCCATCCCTGGTAATATTACTGCCCAGATAAGTAAATTTATCAACTTGTTCAAGCAGTTCATTGCCTACATGAACTTGGACTTTCACTTGATCTTCTTTGACGCATGCCATTACTTTTGGTTTTGCTTCATTAATTCTCATATTATATTCTTCCCCCATAACTTTATCCATTCTATTCAGTAGGACTACAAGATCTTCTTCACTTTCAGCCAGGACAGCTATATCATCGGCATATCTTATATCTATTCGTTGGCCATGTACACCTGTCTGTGAATTTTCCCTTACTTTTTTCAGCGCCTCTTCAATGTATACGTTAAAGATAGCAGGGGATAGTGCGCAACCTTGCCGGACACCTTTCCGTATCTGCACCTCTTCTTGTTTTGTCCGTCCACGGATAACTGCTGTCTCCTTTTTGTACAGGTTCCATATCATTTTTCTATCTTTATGGTCTATTCCTACTTTTTTGAGTACCTCAAACATCTTATCCCATTTAACATTAACAAAGGCTTTCTCTACATCTACGAAAGTTATGTATGTTTTCAGGTTCTTATCTAGTCGTTTCTCTATTATTAGTTTTGGAGCAAATATTGCTTCTCTGGTTCCTCTATCTTTCCGGAATCCAAACTGGTCTTCGGAGAGTGTAGCTTCGACTTTTTCTTCTATGCGTTTTAGGATAATTGAGGTTAATATTTTAGAGGCGTGAGTAACTAGGCTGAGTGTCCTATAATTTTCACATCTTGTAGCATTTTCCTTCTTTGGAATGGGGACCATAATGTTTTTCTCAAAGTCTGTAGGAATTTTACCCTGCTCGTACATGTTGAAAACAAGATTATACAACTACTGATTCAGTTTTTCTGCTCCAGATTTCAGAAGTTCGGCTGGGATATTGTCTATACCAGGCGATTCGTTGTTTTTCAATTTTTTCAGAGCTAGTTCAAACTCTACCTTTAATATAGGTTCACCTATGTTGTGTGCATTTACTTCTGTTTCTTCTTCCATGATGTTTTCAGACAGGTCTGGTCCGCTGTACAGTTTTCCTATATATTGTTTCCATCTTCTTGCAACTTCATCATCGTCGTCTAACATATTGCCTTTTCATCCATCACAGCCCTACATTTGTTTCTTCTGTCTCCAAAGCAATGTCTCACACATTTATAGGCCTTGTCGATATTTCCCTTGCTCATGTTGTCCTCAACTGAAATACAGAGATCATCAAGGTATTTTTCTCTAGCTTGTTTTGCCTCTCTGTTGATTCTGTTTTTCATCATATTTAGTAGGTCATTAGTTATCCATTCCTTCCTTTTCTCTGTCCTTTCTTTTCCTATTACTTCTTCTGCTGCTTCTAAAATACCAGTTTTTATTTTTTCCCAGCTGCTTTGGATGTCATTGCAGCCCTGTGTATTTGTTTTCTTGTCTGTTTCTAGTTGATAGTGCTTCAGTGTATTTTCGTTTTTCAGGTTTGTCAGATCCCATTTACATGTACTTCATCTTTTAATGTTCTTGAATTTTAGTTCAGTCGTCATCATAACGTGTATGTGGTCACTTTCCACATCACGGCCTGGATGTGATCTGCTGTCCTTAACTTGGTTTTTAAATCTTTGCTTCACTAATATGAAGTCAATTTGGTATCTGTTAATGTCACCAGGCATTTTCCAAGTATATCTTCTTCTTGGATGATGATTAAAGAAGGTATTTGTAATGCAAAGTTTACTTCTTTGGCAGAATTCTACAAGTTTATCCCCTCTTTCATTTCTTAATCCTAATCCAAAATTCCCTGCCACATCCTCTTCTTTACCTTCCCCAACAACGGCATTCATATCTCCCATGATGACAAGGTTTTCAGCTCCTTTAATTCTGCCAATTATTTCTTCAAGGTGGTCATACATCATGTCGATTTCATCATCCTCTTGCCTCGTAGTTAGCATGTATACTTGGATAATGATTGTGTCTCTTTGTTTAGTTTCCAATCGGACATAAATTATCCTCTCACTATGTTCAACAAATCCTTTTACTCTTAACCCCATCTCTTTATTGAGGATAATTCGCACTCCTGCAATCCCGGGACTGTCTTGTGCTGTTCCAGTGTGTATGATTCTGTAATCCCCTGACCAAAAGTCGCCAGCGTTTGGCCATCTCATTTCTGAGACTCCCAGTACATCAATATCCATTCGTTTCATTTCCATTTTCAAGTTTTCCAGTTTACCACATTTAAGAAGAGAGTGGACGTTCCATGTTGCTATCCTTCTTACATTAATGCTTTGGATTTTGTTATCTCTTTAGTTGTCCCCGCCCGGAGATCCGAATGGGGGACTATTTTACCTCCGAAGAATTTAACCAAAGAGCTTTCCATCATAAGCTGTTGATACTTGGGATACCCGCCCGGGTCTTTAATGGAGTGGTTTCCCGTTGCCTTCTCCATTCTATGCCGTTGGCCACCTTGTGGCTCCTCCGCCTTTAGGAGCAGTTTCCCACCCCGAGGGCAAGAGAGTGCCCTTCCTTCTAGCCGCTCATCCGCCCTCCTAGAAGGCCTTTGGCACTTGATAGAAGGTAATCTCCTTATCCCGGGAGATATTCGGCTCAGTAGAAGTATAGGTTGGAAATGGAAGACCCCTAGCCCTCGAAACCTAATAGCGTCAGGGTCGGAAAAGAACAAAAGTTGGCCGAGGGTGGCCAGGTAGGAAAGATAAAAGTGAGGAGCCTGGCATAAGTAAGTGGAAGCAATGCCAGGACTCAGCTCGGGACACCGTGGTCGCCAGCCACGTACTCGCTAGGTGTGAGTCCCTGAACGGAGAAACAGGGTATTGTAGACAAAAGATGGTGGTGGTGGTTAGTGTTTAACGTCCCGTCGACAACGAGGTCATTAGAGACGGAGCGCAAGCTCGGGTTAGGGAAGGATTGGGAAGGAAATCGGCCGTGCCCTTTCAAAGGAACCATCCCGGCATTTGCCTGAAACGATTGAGGAAAATCACGGAAAACCTAAATCAGGATGGCTGGAGACGGGATTGAACCGTCGTCCTCCCGAATGCGAGTCCAGTGTGGTACCCACTGCGCCACCTTGCTCGGTGTAGACAAAAGAGTGAGGAGCAATATAGTGCACTGGAATTCTAAATAAACCAAGGTGCTTTCATAACAAAATGTGTTACCGTACTTATTTAACGCCCCTCGTACTATGTAACTTTCATTTCATTTGATACCATTAAATAGATTTTCCTTAAATGTAGGGTTACAATGTAGTTTAGTCCTCTACACGAGGCGCCTCATTGGAAACCATTGCAGTAAGTTGTCAAGAAATGGTACAAGGATTACCGACACCGACACAATTAGAAAATATAGAATTTCTTTTAATGAACGTCGACTAAGTTGGTTTCTTCAGCAAGCAATAGGCACCACCTGCAGACGCAGAGTCAAAACTACTCTCGGCTATCAAGATATTACAGAATTCTTGATCGGAAAGTAAAACGAGCATAAAGGCAGTTTCTCAGTCGTTAGTAATGAAGTCCGTAACTGTGTCAGCCGCAGGAGCGGATCCAAAGGGGGGGGGGGGGGGGGGAGCAATGCCCCCACCCCCCCTGGTGCGTGACCGATCTTTTTTTTCCGACTGCTTTAGGGGCTAATTACGTCCGCGTATCTAGTATGTTTTACTTGAAGTCGAAGATGTAAACAATGGCACGCAGTTTGATGTAACAATTCAAAAAGAGACCCTGCAACCTCTTCCATTTAGCGAATGAACTACAGAAGAAACAACTATACTTACGAATAAAATGATAATATTCGCTAAGGCATGAGCGATCTGTGTCCCTTTTTTAGCCCTTTCCCCGCACTGCGTATGTAAGATTTTGTCTCTAGTGGCAATTTGCAAAGAGATGGTGTTGATAATTAAGCGATGAACACCGAAGGAATACTTGAAAATATTCTCATTAGTTGCAAATAGTGAGAACCTTACGACAGTCCCTTTTATTCTGCAGTTGCACGTTTTCGATTTGGATGAACGCTTCTCCCCCATTTTGGCTTTCTTCTCACTTTTGATGCGGAATGTGAACAAACAATAATTAGCCAAATGTAATAATGTACACGAAAATAACGTCTGTGGATTCATTCACAATCCATTCTCTCATACGGTAAGAATATAAGCGTTACGGTCAGCAGATTCAATCAGATACTGAAATCTAGAAAACTCAGATTCATTTCTCTTTCTCCAAAGTGCAGAGGGCAACCCTGCCAAAGACTGAGGAAGATGCGTTTTCCTCATCAATATAATTTATTGTGAGGTAGTAAACGTATGGTTCTATAGCAATCTGAAAACAGCATGAATTTCATAACAGTGTTCGAACTTAGAGTTGTGGCTTTGCTCTAAACTGTTTGCTTATTTCGGAAGTCAAATCTTGAAGAAACAAACTGGTGTTTGCAAATAGCCAAGGAATTTGCCGGAGTAGAAGGAAGAAACTGCTTATTTAAGAACATCGATGAATGACAACCGCCTCCTTGGTCTTGCACTTATGCATATTCATTACCAGATTCCTGTAGAAGTAGGAAAAGTAATTACAAGATTTTCAAAAAGTGGGCGTAAAAGGAGATTAGAATTTAATATTTAAGAGCAGTATTGTGAATATACATATTTAATATTAAATTTAAGTATTGTGGATATACATATTTAATATTAAATTTCATTTTATTTATACTTAGCATTTTTATTTTATTTCTTATTTTTTTGTACACGAAGAAAGGAAGAAATTTCTTATTGTTAGTATTTACATTCATGAGAAAAAACAGCTTATTATGAGCATAAAACGACGTAATTAACAATATGATTTCCTGAACACAGTCAAATACCCTATTATAAGTTTTCGCAGTCGTATCGTCATTGCTGCGTATAAACACATGCGCGAATTCGATGGCAGCATTCTGTCAAATGAAAGCAATTGGTGAACTAATTTCGAAGATTTAAGAATGGAAACAAATGAACATTAGCATTTTTATAGATTATTTTACATTAGCAGACAAACACAGAGTTTTTCAAGTGCACATGTCGTCTTTGAAGAATATGTTTTAGGTAATGCAGAAATTTATTTCATTAAACACACTTCACACATATCGATACACAATTAAACTAAAACAGAATATTATATATATATATATATATATATATATATATATATATATATATATATGTGTGTGTGTGTGTGTGTGTGTGTGTGTGTGTGTGTGTGCGTGTGTGTGTGCGCGTGTGTGCGCGTGCGCGCGCGTATAGAGTATTAATGATTTTATTTGGAAGTAATTTTTTGGAAGGCAGATACCAAAAAATTTGCCCCCCCCCCCCTGACCGAGATCCGCAATACCCCTGACCAGGCGACAGCTGTTCTCTGTTCGCCGTGCTCGTCCCGTTTCTGAGCGCGGGGCCTTCGATGGCGGACAGCGGATACGTGACGCCGGCGACCCCTTCCGCCACCACTCAGTCTCGCAGTGTCCTTTGTCTCCCAGAATGGGGGTTTATATGGCCTCCCTGACTCTTCGTTACGTTGTGGGGTATCACATAATAACTGAATGTGAGAGGGCGTGTTCTCAGCACTGGAGGCTGCGTTCTACCAGTGGTGGACCTGAGTCGATGACCTCTACAATGGAAGCGACGGCCGTTTGTACCAGGATGTGGGATGAGAGCGGCGGTCGCTTTCATGTTTGTAACGGTACTGTAGCGAAGGTGAACTTCACAGCACCCGAGCGAGGTCAGCTAGAATGGAACACGAGAGATGCTATTAACCTCTGCTGCCTATCTCTGGGTACGAAACAACGGCCCTGAATGAACTCTGAAGCGGCAAAGAAACTGGTACAGACATGCGTATTCAAATACAGAGACGAGTAGGCAGCCAGAATACGGCACTGCGGTCGACAGCGCCTATATTAGAAGACAAGGGTCTGATGCAGTTGTTAGATCGGTTACTGCTGCTACTATGGCAGGTTATCAACATTTAAGTGAGTTTGAACCTGCGATGGGACACAGCATCTCCGAGGTAGCGATGAAGTGGGGATTTTCCCGTACGACCATTTCACGAGTGTACCGTTAATACCAGTAATCCGGTAACAAGTCAAATTTCAGACATCGCTGCCGCCGGAAAAAGATCCTGCATGAACGGGACCAACGACGATTGAAGGGAATCGTTCAACGTGACAGCAGTGGAACCTTTTCGCAAATTCCTGTAGATTTCAGTGCTGGGCCATCAACAAGTGTCAGCGTGCGAAACAATCTACGAAACATCATCAATATGGGCTTTCGGAGCCGAAGGCCCAATTATGTATCATTGATGACTGCACGACACAAAGCTTAACGTATCGCTTGGGCCCGTCAATACCGATATTGAACTTTTGATTATTGGAAACATGTTGTCTGGTCGGACGAGTCTCTTTTCAAATTGTATCGAGCGGATGGAACTCTACGGGTATAGAGACAACCTCATGAATCCATTGACTCTGCATCTCAGCAGACGACTGTTCAAGCTGGTGGAGGCTCTGTAACGGTGTGGGGGTTGTGCAGTTGGAGTGATATCCGACCCATGATACGTCTAGATACGACTCTGACAGGTGACAAGTACGTAAACATCCTGGCTGATCACGCACGGACTTTGGCAATTCCAGCAGGACAATACAACACCCTTCACGTCTATAATTGCTACAGAGTAATTCCAGGAAACATTCTTCTGAGTTTAAACACTTCTACTGGCCACCAGACTCCCAAGACATGAGCATTATTGATCCTGTCTGAGATCCCTTACAACGCGCTGTTCAGAAGAGATCTCCATCCCCTCGTACTCTTAAGGATTTATGAACAGACGTGCAGGATTCATGGTGTCAGTTCCCTCCAGCAATAGTTCAGACATTAGTCAAGTCCATGCCACATCGTGCTGCGGCACTTCGGGGTGCTCGGGATATTAGGCAGGGGTAACATTTTCTTTGGCTCTTCAGTGTAATTTAATCGTTAATAAATAGGGACGACCATGGAAACAGGTCACAGTGGTTGTTGAACTCTGAAGTTATTGCGAGTACGTCAGTTTAACAATAAAAATAGCAATGATTAAGAAAGTAGCAGTAGATAGCTTGATGAGGAAAAAGAAGGCTCCTGGTCAGCCGTTTGCATCACCTTTCTTTGGGAGACGAAGAAGAGCCCTAGAGCCCTTTCGAACGGCAGGAACGATGACTTGGCTTGTTGGTATGGATGGAGAAGGACGAGTCCACACTGACGACAAAGACTAAAGTGTAGGCTCTGGCTTATCCACTCCGGCTATCAAAGCTGACTGTTTGTCTTGTTGGTCATTGTTACCAATAACCCCTTAGTACACTCATAATTGTCACCTTCAGGCTGTTTAATAGATCATGTTGTCAGTCCAAGAGCGTTTTAGCTCAGTTTATTAAATGAGCATCTCAATAAATGCATGTTTTGCACACACAGCTTTCATTCTTGGACGCATCTCAATGACGAAGCTTGCTATGGAACTAATGTGATGGATGAAATTGATTCACAGTTTTTTCCCACAGCAACCTACCTGCCCTCTGGAACAAAAGTTTCGCACCCCAAGACGTTATGACGTTCTCATTCTTTTCTGTTTCGTCATTTCGAATTTACAATAGCTGTTTAAAGGCTTCTACTTGTGGGGGCTACCTTTAGCATGCAAAGCAATATGTCGTTTTCTGTATCTAAAATGCTGTGATTAAGCGAAATAGATGACACTGTTCCGGGACACTAATCTACAGCGCTCTGGATCTTACGAACGAACAAAGCGAGATAAGTTTCGCAAAATCTTTGTTTGCGGAATCCATGTTAGTTTTTGTACAGTAGATTTTCGTCCTCCAAAAATTACACAGCCCGAGAGCACAAAATGTGTTACATAATTTTACAACATCTTTACGTCAACGATATAAGCTTACAATTACGTGCATCGGTCCTACGACCCGACCCATCTTGAAAACAGGAATGAGCTCGCTTTTTTTCCCATGCTAGATACCTTTCAACGCTCAAGCGGCCACGATAGACTAGAAAAGGGGCAGCTTCTTTTGCGTAATCTCTGTAGAATCTTACTGGTATCTCATCCGGTCCAGACGCGTTTCCACTATTGATTATTACTACCCAACATTCCAGTCTCCAGCGACTTTCACTGTCTTCAGTACAACTGGAGTCTGCTAGCTAGATGTGTGTAATCCAACTTCTTACGAGAGAAACTTTGTCCTTGCCATTGCCGATGGGTGGACAGGCTGGTGGAACAGCGGCGGTGTTTGAGGTTTTGGTGCCAGCACTGACTGCGAGGTAATGTAAGAGCTCGCTGAAAGGTATGGTAATGGTTCCACCTTGGCTGTAGCTTTATTAACAAATAACTCACCGGATGAAAAGATAGTCCCTGCAGTGTGCACGAACAGCTGGCGCAGCGATCGAGTCACATGCTCAACCACGCGCGCACTGCCTTTACTTGAGTATAAGGCAGTAGCGATCAGTGAGCCATTTATGTTTCTAGCGAAAACATGTACTTAAACATGGGTAAATTGAAACATCCCCTGTGAAAAACTAATGAATTACTGTGCTGATAAACCTCTTGCGTTATTTGATTTTCAAACAGCTGAGCAGAACTGAACGTACTCAGACATTTCTCTCTTTGAAACTTCCTGGCAGATTAAAACTGTGTGCCCGACCGAGACTCGAACTCGGGACCTTTGCCTTTCGCGGGCAAGTGCTCTACCAACTGAGCTACCGAAGCACGACTCACGCCCGGTACCCACAGCTTTACTTCTGCCAGTATCTCGTCTCCTACCTTCCAAACTTTACAGAAGTTCTCCTGCGAACCTCGCAGAACTAGCACTCCTGAAAGAAAGGATATAGCGGAGACATGGCTTAGCCACAGCCTGGGGGATGCTTCCAGAATGAGATTTTCACTCTGCAGCGGAGTGTTCGCTGATATGAAACTTCCTGGCAGATTAAAACTATGTGCCCGACCGCGACTCGAACTCGGGACCTTTGCCTTTCGCGGACAAATGCTCTACCAACTGAGCTACCGAAGCACAACTCACGCCCGGTACCCACAGCTTTACTTCTGCCAGTATCTCGTCTCCTACCTTCCAAACTTTACAGAAGTTCTCCTGCGAACATCGCAGAACTAGCACTCCTGAAAGAAAGGATATAGCGGAGACATGGCTTAGCCACAGCCTGGGGGATGTTTCCAGAATGAGATTTTCACTCTGCAGCGGAGTGTGTGCTGATATGAAACTTCCTGGCAGATTAAAACTGTGTGCCCGACCGAGACTCGAACTCGGGACCTTTGCCTTTCGCGGGCAAGTGCTCTACCATCTGAGCTACCGAAGCACAACTCACGCCCGGTACCCACAGCTTTACTTCTGCCAGTATCTCGTCTCCTACCTTCCAAACTTTACAGAAGTTCTCCTGCGAACCTCGCAGAACTAGCACTCCTGAAAGAAAGGATATAGCGGAGACATGGCTTAGCCACAGCCTGGGGGATGTTTCCAGAATGAGATTTTCACTCTGCAGCGGAGTGTGCGCTGATATGAAACTTCCTGGCAGATTAAAACTGTGTGCCCGACCGAGACTCGAACTCGGGACCTTTGCCTTTCGCGGGCAAGTGCTCTACCATCTGAGCTACCGAAGCACAACTCACGCCCGGTACCCACAGCTTTACTTCTGCCAGTATCTCGTCTCCTACCTTCCAAACTTTACAGAAGTTCTCCTGCGAACCTCGCAGAACTAGCACTCCTGAAAGAAAGGATATAGCGGAGACATGGCTTAGCCACAGCCTGGGGGATGTTTCCAGAATGAGATTTTCACTCTGCAGCGGAGTGTGCGCTGATATGAAACTTCCTGGCAGATTAAAACTGTGTGCCCGACCGAGACTCGAACTCGGGACCTTTGCCTTTCGCGGGCAAGTGCTCTACCATCTGAGCTACCGAAGCACAACTCACGCCCGGTACCCACAGCTTTACTTCTGCCAGTATCTCGTCTCCTACCTTCCAAACTTTACAGAAGTTCTCCTGCGAACCTCGCAGAACTAGCACTCCTGAAAGAAAGGATATAGCGGAGACATGGCTTAGCCACAGCCTGGGGGATGTTTCCAGAATGAGATTTTCACTCTGCAGCGGAGTGTGCGCTGATATGAAACTTCCTGGCAGATTAAAACTGTGTGGCCGACCGAGACTCGAACTCGGGACCTTTGCCTTTCGCGTGCAAGTGCTCTACCATCTGAGCTACCGAAGCACAACTCACGCCCGGTACCCACAGCTTTACTTCTTTCAGTATCTCGTCTCCTACCTTCCAAACTTTACAGAAGCTCTCCTGCGAATCTTGCAGGACTAGCACTCCTGAAAGAAAGGATATAGCGGAGACATGGCTTAGCCACAGCCTGGGGGATGTTTCCAGAATGAGATTTTCACTCTGCAGCGGAGTGTGCGCTGATATGAAACTTCCTGGCAGATTAAAACTGTGTGCCCGACCGAGACTCGAACTCGGGACCTTTGCCTTTCGCGGGCAAATGCTCTACCAACTGAGCTACCGAAGCACAACTCACGCCCGGTACCCACAGCTTTACTTCTGCCAGTATCTCGTCTCCTACCTTCCAAACTTTACAGAAGTTCTCCTGCGAACCTCGCAGAACTAGCACTCCTGAAAGAAAGGATATAGCGGAGACATGGCTTAGCCACAGCCTGGGGGATGTTTCCAGAATGAGATTTTCACTCTGCAGCGGAGTGTGCGCTGATATGAAACTTCCTGGCAGATTAAAACTGTGTATCCTTTCTTTCAGGAGTGCTAGTTCTGCGAGGTTCGCAGGAGAACTTCTGTAAAGTTTGGAAGGTAGGAGACGAGATACTGGCAGAAGTAAAGCTGTGGGTACCGAGCGTGAGTTGTGCTTCGGTAGCTCAGTTGGTAGAGCATTTGCCCGCGAAAGGCAAAGGTCCCGAGTTCGAGTCTCGGTCGGGCACACAGTTTTAATCTGCCAGGAAGTTTCATATCAGCGCACACTCCGCTGCAGAGTGAAAATCTCATTCTGATTTCTCTCTTTACTTATTCTGATCAACACTAAACTGATACAGAATATTTTTTGCGCAACGCAATCTGACTTTCAATAATCCCTACAAAAGAATGGCCCTGACTAACAATAACCTATACAGTTCATGAAGCACTTACCTCACAAAAATCAGCGTTACTCGAACTACTGCAATACAACGAGCACCAATACTGCCAGCTAAATAAAGGATTCTGACTAATGAAGGCACTAACTACTGGTAGGCATAGTTAGCAAATGAATGATTTTGATAGAGAACAAACGATTCAAAAAGAATTCCACAACTTTAAAAATGTGTATTTAATGAAAGAAACATAATATAACCTTCTGTTATACATCATTACAAAGAGTGTTTAAAAAGGTTTTTTTTTCACTCAAAAACAAGTTCAGAGATGTTCAATATGGCCCCCTGCAGACACTCGAGCAATATCAACCCGATACTCCAACTCGTCCCACACTCTCTGTAGCATATCAGGCGTAACAGTTTGGATAGCTGCTGTTATTTCTCGTTTCAAATCATCAATGGTGGCTGGGAGAGGTGGCCTAAACACCATTTCCTTAACATACCCCCATAAGAAAAAATCGCAGGGGGTAAGATCAGGGCTTCTTGGAGGCCAGTGATGAAGTGCTCTGTCACGGGCTGCCTGGCGGCCGATCCATCGCCTCGGGTAGTTGACGTTCAGGTAGTTACGGACATAAGTGCCAATGTGGTGGCGCTCCATCCTGCTGAAATATGAATTGTTGTGCTTGTTGTTCGAGCTGAGGGAACAGCCAATTCTGTAACATCTCCAGATACTGAAGTGCAGTTACAGTAGCTCCTTCGAAGAAAAAGGGACCAAAAAGTTTATTGGCTGAAATGGCGAACAAATGTACAACTAAATGAAACTTTATAGCTCCCTTAATTCGCCGACAGATAGTACTTAGCTCTGCCTTTTGTCGTTGCAGAGTTTTAAATTCCTAAAGTTGTGGTATTCTTTTTGAATCACCCTGTATATATATATATATATATGATGGACACAGTCCAGATCGTCCGCTCTCAAAATTCTGCCATCTCTCTCCCCACATCCACCACTGCTGGCGGCTGACCTCCAACTGCACAGCGCTACGTGCTGTTCACATCCAACTGCCCAACACTGCAATACCAAATATTCCAACAATGCAATCCAGCCACAGACTTTACACAGCACAGTCAGTGATTTTCATACAGAGTGCTACGTGACGTTACCAACATAAAAACCTAAACAGCCTACTTACAAAATGTATGAACATGACGGTGACAAAAAAGGAGCAATCGTGTTTGGCTGTGCCCATGACCGTACGGCGTGTGAGGTTCCTGGATTTGCTGGTGCTTCGCGGCAGACTGCTCAACGTGTCTACAAACAGACGTATCCACGAATCACGTCAGACTTGTGATCAGAGAAAGGTCCTGGCTGAGTAGTACCAGAGAAGTACTTCACGGCTTGTGAAATCTAAATCGCTTCCAAGCCCGACAGAATTTACTGCAGGCAGTGAATGAAGATCCGTCCCCCGTGTTAGCAAGAGTTTCGGCCGGAAGGTCAGCGTTGGCCGTAATATTAATGGTTTATTGACAGCAAAATAGATTTTCAATCACATAGTGATCATCTTCAGTGCTGTAGTGTACAAATTAAACTCATAGGCACTGGTGACAAGTTATTATTAGTAACCAAAGCTGAGAAACGATCACAATGGCACATTAAGCTACGCGTCTTCAGTGGGCTAGAAATCATCGAACATGGACAGCATCCGACTAGTGGAACGTAATGTGATTTGACGAATCACGTTTTAGCCAATACCGAAAAGACGCACGTAGTGGAGTGCAGTGATGACCAAATGAATCACTCCATACTGAAGGTGTGCAGAGTCAGGTTCAAGCCAGAGGTGGGTCTGTGATGTTTTGCGGGTGTCTTTATTATCGAGATCCGCGCACGCTGACTCAGTTGACCACTGACGTGGACCAACATGGTTTGTTCCAACATTCTGAATAATGAGTAGGCTACTGCTACCCTTGTTTGTCAACATGACATCGGCAGAGTTCATTGCGCTGGAAGAACATGTGATTGGTTTTCTGTACACTCTTCCACCTTATTACATCTGGACTGAGCTGCAAAATCACCCTACTCGAAGCCAATAGAAAATCTGTGGAGTATGTTGGAGCAGCAGGTGACTCTCGACATCAACATCCCCGCAGTTTGGTGCGCAAAGAAACCCTCAGCGTATGACTCAACCTGGATGCGACGTACGCGTACAATGTTGTAGACTCACTGCCTAACCGAATCCAGGCGATTATCACGTCCAGGGGCGGAATTACACGGTATTAAATGGTCCTTGTAATGGTTTCTCTACGGGTGTCTAATTTTTGTCCGGTGAGGTATATCAACAGCCACTTAATTTTGTTCTTGTAGAGTATCACAGCCTTAAATTGGGCGAACATTGTAATGGTTCCACCTCAGCTATTTCTTAATTAATGAGGTGAAGCCATTACAATGTTCAAAATGGTTCAAATGGCTCTGAGCACTATGGGACTTAACATCTGAGGTCATCAGTCCCCTCGAACTTAGAACTACATAAACCTAAGTAACCTAAGGGCACCACACCCATCCATGCCCTTGGCAGGATTCGAACTTGCGACGGTAGTGGTCGCGCGGTTCCGGACTGAAGCGCCTACAACCGCTCGGCCACCGCGGCCGGCCATTACAATGTCCATCAACAAATTTTTGGTTGGGCTATCCTACAAGAGCAAAATTAAATGGTTTCGATTTATCTCCTAGAAAGTAATGACGTAACGTACGACATGTCTAATTCAGAAGTACTCTATCACTGTGCTTGGGGACTGAGATGGTACCAGCAGTTCAGGCAACTGAAACGGTCGGCCCTTTGGAATCAAAAGCTGGACTCGCTGAATCTTCAGGGAGAGACTTGTGTGCTCAGCGATACGCAGCATGTATAATCAAATGAAAATAGTAAAAATTCAATATGTCCCTCATATGAAAGTGGAAGAAAATGTGTTATGGACAGTGCTGGTTAAATACAGACATACACAGACATGACAAAAGTCTTGGCACACCACCTGATATCGTGCCGGACCCCCTTTTCCCACGCATAGTGCAGCATCTCGACATGGCGTGGACACAAACAAGCAGTTGGAATCCCCCTGCAGAAACACTAAGTGATCAAAAGTATCAGAACGCACCCCCAGAAACATATGTTTTTCATATTAGGTGATTTGTGCTGACACCTACCGCCAGGTACTCCATATCAGTGACCTCAGTAGTCATTAGACATCGTGAGAGAGCAGAATGGGGCGCTCTGCGGAACTCACGGACTTCGAACGTGGTCAGCTGATTGGGTGTCACTTGAGTCATACGTCTGTACGCGAGATTTCCACACTCCTAAACATCCCTAGGCCCACTGTTTCCGATGTGATAGTGAAGTGGAAACGTGAAGGGAACAGCACAAAAGCGTACAGGCCGATCTCGTCTATTGACTGACAGAGACCGCCGACAGTTGAAGAGCGTCGTAATGTGTAATAGGCAGACATCTATCCAGACCATCACACAGGAATTCCGAACTGCATCAGGGTCCATTGCAAGTACTATGACATTTAGGCGGGAGGTGAGAAAAGTTGGGTTTCATGGTCGAGAGGCTGCTCATAAGGCACACATCAAGCCGGTAAATGCCAAACGACGCCTCGCTTGGTGTAACGAGCGTAAATATTGGACGATTGAACAGTGGAAAAACGTTGTGTTGAGTGACGAATCACGGTACACAGTGTGGCGATCCGATGGCAGGGTGTGGGTATGGCGAATGCCCGGTGAACGTCATCTGCCAGCGTGTGTAGTGCCCAACAGTAACATTCGGAGGCGGTGGTGTTTTTCATGGACGCGGCTTGCACCCCGTGTTGTTTTGTGTGGCACTATCACAGCACAGGCCTACATTGACGTTTTAAGCACCTTCTTGCTTCCCACTGTTCAAGAGAAATTCGGGGATGGCGACTGCATCTTTCAAAATGATCGAGCACCTGTTCATAATGCACGGCCTGTGTCGCAGTGGTTACACGACAATAACACCCCTGTGACGGAGTGGCCTGTACAGAGTCGTGACCCGAATCCTATAGAATACTTATGGAATGTTTTGGAACGCCGACTTCATGCCAGGCCTCACCCGACCGACATCGATACCTCTCCTTAGTGCAGCACTCCGTGAAGAATGGGCTACCATCCCTCAAGAAACCTTCCATCACCAGACCAGCGAGAGTGGAAGCTGTCATCAAGGCTAAGGGTGGGCCAACACCATACTGAATTCCAGCATTAACGATGGAGGCCGCCACGAACTTGTAAGTCATTTTCAGCCAGGTGTCCGGATACTTTTGATCACATAGTGTATATTGAGCCTTGCTGCCTCTACAGCCGTACATAACTGCGGAAGCGTTGCCAGTGCAAGGCCTTGTGCACGAACTGACCTCTTGATAATCTCCCATAAATGTTCGATGGGATTCACGTCGGGGTGCCCAAATCATTCCCTCGAACTGTCCATAATATTCTTCAAACCAGTCGCGAACAATTGTGTCCCTGTGATATGGCGTGTTGCCATCCATAAAAATTCCATCGTTGTTTGGGAATATGAAGTCCATGATTGGCTGAAAATGTTCGCCTAGTATCCGAATATTACCATTTCCAGTCAGTGATAATTTCAGTTCCACGTAAAGACAGTCCTAACCATTATGGAGCCACCACCAGCTTGCACAGTGCCTTGTTGACAACTTCGGCCCACGGCTTCGTGGGGTTGCGTCACACACGAACCCTACCTGAAATTGGGACCCATCTGACGAAGCACGGTTTTCCAGTCATCTAGGACCGAGCCAACGTGCTCACAAGGCCAAGAGAGGCCCTGCAGGCGATGTGATGCTTTTAGCAAAGAAACTCATATCGATCGTCTGCTGCCACAGCCCATCAACGGATACGTGCGTCGTATTGTTTTCTGTGGTTATATCATGCAGTGTTGCTTGTCTGTTAGCACTAACACAACACTACGCAAACGTCGCTGCTCTCTGTCATTACATGAAGCCCGTCGTTGTTCCCGGTGCTAAGCGATGCCTGAAATTTGGTACTTTCGGCTGACTCTTGACTCTGAGGATCTCAGAATACTGAATGCTGTAACGATTTCCGAAATGTAATGTCCCATTCGTGCACCTCCAACTACCACTCCACGTTCAAAGTTCCTTAATTCACATCTTGCTGCCATAGTCTCGTCTGAAACTTTTCACATGGACCACTTGAGCAGAAATGACAGCTTTACCAATGCACTGCTGTTTCATGCCTTGTGCATGCGTTACTGTCGCCATCTGTATATACGAGGGGAATTTGAAAAGCCCTTGCAAAGTCCGAGAAATGGCACCACGGGCGCGTATCGAGGTCATTTTTAGTCAGTAGCATCTTTGGAAAGAATGCACACCATGTTTCAGCCATACTGGTCTATTTCTTTGTGTTTGGCATTCGTGTGAATCAAGGAAGTCGAGTGATTGTCAAAAAATGAACGAAAAAGAATTTCGTGTGGTGATTTAAACTTTACTTTATGAAAGGCAAGACGCCTCAGGAGATTAAAGAGAAGCTTTATAAACATTACGGTGACTCTGCACCTTCGATTAGAACAGTTTATAAGTGGTATCAAAATTTTCGTAGTGGCCATATGGGCACAAGTGATGCTGAACGTTCTGAACGCCCTGTGGAGGTTACGACACCAGAAATCATTGATAAAATCCATGATATGGTGATGGATGACAGAAGAGTTAAGGTGCGTGAGAATGCTAGTGCTGTGGGCATCTCGAATGAAGGGGTACATAATATTTTAGATAAACATTTGGACATGCGAAAGCTATCCGCAAGATGGGTTCCGCGATTGCTCACGCTTGACCGAAAACGGAATCGTGTGAAGTGTTGCAATGATGGTTTACAGTTGTTCAGGAAGAATAGGCAGGATTTTAAGCGTCGTTTCATCACTGTGTATGAAACATGGATACATTACTATAATCCCGAGACCAAACAACAATCTAAACAATGGGTTAACAAGAGATAATCTGCACCAAAAAAGGCGAAGACCATTCCTTCGGCCGGAAAGGTTATGGCTACTGTCTTTCGGGATTCGCAAGGCATAACCCTCATCGACTATCTGGAAAAGGGTAAAACTATTATAGGTGGATGTTATTCATCGTTATTAGACCGTCTGAAAACCAAGCTGCAAGAAAAGCGCCGGCGATTGGACCGCAAAAAAGTCCTTTTCCATCACGACAATGCACCAGCACACACCTTTGCATTTTTGGTCGCAAAAAAGCTACTGTTTGTTCCCCAATTTGAAGAAATGGCTGGTGGGACAAAGGTTTTATTCAAATGAGTAAGTGAATGCAGCAACTAATAGCTATTTTGCAGACTTGGACAATTCCTATTATTCGGAAGGGATCAACAAATTAGAACAGCGTTGGACGAAGTGTATAAGTCTAAAAGGAGACTATGTCGAAAAATAAATAAGGTTTACCCCAAACACATAAGCAGTTTTTATTTTTGCACGGACTTTTCAAACGCCCCTCCTATGTATCGCTTTCCCATGACTTTGTCACCGCAGAACATTAATCTGCAATATAATACTTGACAATGCTTCAGGAAAGAAACTGTAGGGATCTGGTTGCTTACTCGTTTTCAGCTGCTTCAGTTACATTTCACCACGAGAGATGCTTCTTCCAGCGTTGTCACTTTGTGAATTGTGGCGTTAATGCGTGAACGTACTTGACTCGGAGATTAAGATTTCAGCCTTTGTTTTTTTTCTTCTTTGTCAACCAAATTCACTGGTGACTTGGTCAGATACCTGTGATTTCCTAAGCGCTTTTACTTGGGGGAGTGGGTGGGGGCATTTCTTGTAACAAAATTGACTTCCATTATAGGGCAGTTACGAGGATGCCGTCGAAAACTGCTGTCATTTACAGCCATGTCAATGCCGTATCCAGGTGTCATCCGCGACTGCATCGAAATCTTATCGACTAGCAATGCGCTAAGCGTCATCATGAACGACACGTGAAGGACAACACTATCAATCACTACAGAGCGCGCACAAGACCTGACAAAGTAACGTGCCCGCAATCTTTGCTTCACTTAGTGGGTACTTGAAATGGAATCGGCTATGATCAGACAACGCAGGTTCGCTCTTTTTATATCACCGTTTTCTGCAGGAAACACACATTATAGGCATGACAACTGTATGAAACACGGTGTTGTAGTCAGTTAATCACAACGTACGAGGGTTATTCCAAAAGTAAGGTCCGATTCGCCGTAACTATTGAAATTTGGCGCCAATGACAAAACACGCATGCGCGCCGACTCCCGGCAAGCCTTGCGCGTCAAACGCCGCCATTCGCTTTGTTACTGTTGCTGAGTGTAGTTCACAGTGTCACTTTACAATGTTTAAGACAATTGATCAGCCCGCCGATTGTGAAGTAAGGGCAGTGATACGGTTTTGTCTGCAAGAAACAATTCAGCGGCGGAAATCCATCGACAGATTACTGAAGTGTACGGTCCTAACATAATGAGCGACAGTAAAGTGCGCAAGTGGGTGCGAGCTTTTAATGAAGGACGGGATAATGTGCACGATGAACCACGGTGTGGCCGACCATCAGTGATTTCAGACGATTTGGTCAATGCGGTTGACAAAAAAATTCGTGAAGATCGCCGATTCACTATTACAGACGTAGACATGCATTTTCCGAATGTGAGTAGAACAACTTTGTACAGAATTGTGTCTGAACATTTGAAGTTTCACAAATTGTGTGCCCGTTGGGTTCCCAGGCTGCTTACTGAGCCCCAACGAATGAAAAGAATGGCTTTTGCTCTTGATTTTTTGGAGCGATATCATAAGGAAGGTGACAGTCTTTTAGACAATGTTGTCACAGGGGATGAGACATGGGTTTCTCACATCACTCCAGAGTCTAAACGTCAGTCAATGCAATGGCGTCACACGTCATCGCCAGTCAAGGTCAAGGCAAAGCAGACAATCTCAACACGTAAGGTTATGGCGACTGTGTTCTGGGATAGACGTGGAGTATTGTTAGTCGACTTTATGGAGAGAAAAACAACGATTAATAAAGCCGCCTACTGCGCTACCCTGACTAAACTTCGACGTGCAATCCAGAATAAGCGACGTGGTCTTTTGTCGTCTGGAATCTTGTTGTTGCATGACAATGCCAGACCCCACAATGAAACGCAAGCTCTGATCAAGAAATTTGGATGGGAACAGATGGACCATCCTCCTTACAGTCCGGACCTGGCGCCAAGTGATTTCCACCTGTTCCGTTACTTAAAGGAGTTTCTCGGCGGCAAGCGCTTCGACACAGATGATGAAGTGAAAGAAGCAGTTAAGGACTGGTTATCGTCACAGGCGGCCGATTTCTATAACATGGGCATTCAAAAGCTTGTTGAACGATGTGACAAATGTTTAAATAAGTATGGAAGTTATGTAGAAAAATAGATAAAGATGTAAGGAATGTAAATAAAACAATTGTTTTGAAAAAACATTTTAGTTTTGATTTTTTTTTTATAACCGGACCTTACTTTTGGAATAACCCTCGTATATAGGGTGTGAGGTTACACACAATGCTTATCAAAGCTCGCGTTCCTGTGTGAAAGGTTACTCAGGCATCAGGAAACTTCTAACCAAACTACCTAATTTCTGTCACTACTTTGGTAATATATTAGTTGGAAGCACTGATCATTTTCTTGGCGTGACTGATTAATTGTATGCTTTCAGGCGTTAAGCCCTAGACGTTTATTCCACTTTTACGCAGAACTTTTTGTATGCAGATACCCAGGTGACGTAACATTCAGTGGTATCCCAGAACGAAGTTTCACTCTGGAGAGAAATGTGCGCTGATTTGGAACTTCCTGACAGATTAAAACTGAGTGGCGGACCGAGAGTCGAATGTGGGACCTTTGCCTTTCGCAGGCAAGTGCTCTACCAACTGAGTTACTCAAGCACGACTCACGACCCGTCCTCACTACTTTACTTCCTCCAGTATCTCATCCCCTACCTTTCAAACTTCACAGAAGCTCTCCTGGGAAACTTGCAGGACTAGCACTGCTGGAAGAAAGGATACTGCGGAGTTAACAGCTTAAACACAGATGGCCTTGAGTCGTAGCACAGTGAGTAGTGCAGTTGCCCGTGAAAGGCAAAGGCCCCAGGTTCAAGTCTCGGTCTGGCAACATCCATTATTATTATTATTATTATTATTATTATTGTTGTTGCTGATTTACTGTAATTCAGTATTAATCAGTGGTACTCATTTCACAGGATTAATTGACCGTGATAGTGTGTCTAAACTGTTAAAGCAATCGGCCTGTAAAATTCGTGTACTGACATAGCATCGTATTGGGAACAGAGGATTTTTAATGTAATTCGAAACTAGAGTCCTCAAGCAATAGTGGCAGTGACCTAATAAACAATAACGGCCACCAGTCCAAATCGGACAAGTGTCAGGAGTAGTCAAATGAAAACGAGTCAGATGGGAAAAAAGTAAATAAATTGTTTATTATTTCAAAAATAATCACCATATCTGTTAATACATTTATCCCTCTGCGTGATAATGACAGTCAAAACCTTAATGGAAAATATTTGCGGTTGCACCTGTGGAACAATGACTACCCAGGCAAGCACCTCTTCGTCTGAAACGCCTCTACGGCCAGGCGTCCAAAAATGTGGAAATCGCAAGGGGAGAGATCGGGACGTAATGGAGGATGTGTAAGTCCTTCCCAGCGAAACTTCTGCAGCGTATTCGAAACAACCTTAGCAGCATGTGTGCGAGCCCACATACATCCCCGTGTCATTTCCGTATTTCTGGAGCCCTGAAGAAAGACTTGGTAGCCGTCGATTTGCTTCGGACGAAGAGTTGGACGCCTGGGTACAACCATGTTTCCGTAGGCAACTGCAAACATTTTTCCATGAAGGCACTGACCGTCTTGTATCACAGTGGGATAAATGTATTAACAGTTTACGGGGGACTCATTTTGAAATAGTAAACAGTTTACATACTTTTTTCCATCTGTCTCTTTTTTTATCTAACTCCCAGTTACATACTGGAGTGACAACCAGCAAAGGTAACTAACATTCCAATTAAAAACCCCAACTCATTCATTTTACGTAGCCGACAGCTGAGAACTCATAAAGGCGTGACCACGTTTTGCTGAGGCACAGTCTGCCTAAAGTTATTCATCAACTGCAATTACTACAACCGCCTATAAAACAAAGTCAGAGAAAATATGAAGACAGTGTGCGAAAGAGACGAGAAACAATAACGTCTGTGAACTGTTAGTCTAGTTACATGACAAGCGCAGCATCCACGATCGCCACCTAGCCACAGGAACGCACAGCCATAGTTCAACCAAGCTGTGGCTTGGTTTCTCTCAAACAATTATCAAGAGCAGTAAGGGTAGCTGTGATTGATGCTGGACCCACGAACATTGACGTCCTAGCTCTACAACATGGCCCTAAGTGATCACTATTAACCGGCTTGAATAAATCTTTTGTGTTCAAATACCGTAAGGGAATGCAACCGCATGACGTCGTCGACAAACGCCGATATTTCGACAGGTGCACACACTATCGTTTTCAAGGCTAAACTGCGGCAATTAAGAGCTGTGTAAGAGAATTTAAAGCCTCGGTTTGCGGAGAAATTCCAAAGATAACATGCGCACCTTGTAAACATTAGCGTCATCACGTAACCAAAGATGCCCGACGTCGCAAGCTATCGATAGAGAAAATTAATAACCAATGCGTGAGGTACCCTTAACTCTGTCCCTTTTCTTTTCGACAAACTCGAGAGCAGGGTCCCACGCAGAATTTAAACAAAAACCTCCCTCTCTATTTGTAAAGTTATTTGCTAATTTAATTTCAGTTGCTTCCTTATGCAAAGTAAGATCATCCTTTACGGAACCTAAACGACCCTAGTCTCAGATGGTGGTCGAAAACCACATTTGACATCATATTTCCGCAAAATACGACACAATCCTATTGGAAATGTTCGCTGAGTAGGGCAAAAAGGCCGTAGTCGTTGGTGCCACCAAGGTGTTAACCTCTTTCACCCGTTGCACGGTTGATCGATAGCGCAAACTACGTTTGATCTGTCTTTTCTAAACTGACGAAAGGTGACATCAAGATGGGCTAACTCTGGTGACAAACACTCAGGGATCAAGATGATGTGAGCCCTGTGGACCAAGGCAAGAAGTACCCTTTCACGCTGAACTGGGTGGTGACAACTATCAGCTAATAGATACAAGTCAATGTGAATGGGCTTCCTATAAATAACATGCCTCAACGTGATGTCAACCTTTCTTCACCCTGTAACAAATATTCGGGTCATTGCATTCAAGTGTTCTAAAAAACCCTTAAACTTCTCATTGCCATGAGGTCAAACAAGGCTAGGATCTACCGCATTCCTGGTGGTTGTGCCACATCATTTATTGGTCAAGCTATCAGCACCGTGGAGGACCGGTGTACTGACAAGGGAACCTCCCCATCGTACCCCCCCTCAGATTTAGTTATAAGTTAGCACAGTGGATAGGCCTTGAAAAACTGAACACAGATCAATCGAGAAAACAGAAAGAAGTTGTGTAGCAATAAGAAAAAATAAGCAAAATATACAAACTGAGTAGTCGATGTGCAAGATAGGCAACATGAAAGAGAAGGTGAACTCAAGAGCGCCGTGGTCCCGTGGTTAGCGTCAGCAGCTGCGGAGCGAGAGGTCCTTGGTTCAAGTTTTACCTCGAGTGAAAATTTTACTTTCTTTATTTTCACAAAGTTATGATCTGTCCGTTCGTTCATTGACGTCTCTGTTCACTGTAATAAGTTTAGTGTCTCTGTTTTGCGACCCCACTGCAAAACCGTGCGATTAGTAGACGAAAGGAAGTGCCTCTCCAATGGGAACCGAAAACATTTGGTCGCAAGGTCATAGGTCAACCGATTCCTCCACAGGAAAACACGTCTGATATATTCTATACGACACTGGTGACGGCATGTGCGTCACATGACAGGAATGTGTTGTCGACCCACCTAACTTGTACACTTGGCGAATGGGTAAAAAGATTCTTCTACCCTGCCGGCCGCGGTGGTCTAGTGGTTCTAGGCGCGCAGTCCGAAACCGCGGGATTACTACGGTCGCAGGTTCGAATCCTGCCTCGGGCATGGATGTGTGTGATGTCCTTAGGTTAGTTAGGTTTAAGTAGTTCTAAGTTCTAGGGGACTGATGACCTCAGAAGTTGAGTCCCATAGTGCTCAGAGCCATTTGAACCAAAAGTGATGAAAACATAAGAGTTTGTCACATAAACTGCAACAAATGAATGCAACAGTTTCACAGTCGCACAGTTTTCCCTGTGCTCTGTTAAAACATGTTTTTAAGGTTTTCAAATTTTTCCATGTGTAGACCGTCAAATCCTGCATATGTCCAAGCAAACCGGCCGCGGTGGTCTCGCGGTTCTAGGCGCGCAGTCCGGAACCGTGCGACTGCTACGGTCGCAGGTTCGAATCCTGCCTCGGGCATGGATGTGTGTGATGTCCTTAGGTTGGTTAGGTTTAAGTAGTTCTAAGTTCTAGGGGACTAATGACCACAGCAGTTGAGTCCCATAGTGCTCAGAGCCATTTGAATCATTTTGTCCAAGCAAATCTGAACATGTCCTGGAATTCTGGAGAGCGAAGTTGATTATATGTGAGTGCCTGAACTTTGATAATTGACACACGATCACGTAAATAATACTGCTCTGTGTACCTGTACAGCTTCGCAAAAATCATAGAATCTTTTCACAAAGTATTTCACTTGCCGAAAACCACACACATCTAACGGTTGCACAAGAGGTGTGCAACCTGTAGGAATGGTAATCGCGTCTACTCACACACTAAAACTGTACAATGCCTGATCCTTCTGTCCTGTATAGCTGTCAAAAAGCAAAGCAAAATCTTTGTCCGCCTAAGGAGCAATTACACGTTCATTAAAGTCTTTCACTAGTCTTTTCTTCATTTTTCCTGACGCACTGCAATTCACAATGACACTCGGCGTTTGCGCAAGTTCCCTATTCACCTGTTGCTGAACTTGCGGTCCCAATACACCAAATACACAAAAAATTAAACTTTTCACTCGAGAGAAGTCTTGAACGAAGGACCTCTTGTTCCGCAGCTGCTCACGGTAACCACGGGACCACGGCGCTCCTGAACTCACACTCTCCTCGATGTTGCCTATCTTGCACACGGACAACTCAGTATGTATATTTTGCTTATTTTTCTTTTTCATAGTTCCACACAACTTCTTCCTGTTTTCTCGATTGATCTGTGTTCAGTTTTTCAAGGCCTATCCACTGTGCCAGCTTATAACTAAATCTGATGGGGGCGCGATGCGGAGGTTCCCTTGTGAGCATAAGCGTCACACACTCTTTAAACACTCGAGCGAATCTGGTGTTGGAGAATATTGTATTGGCACCGGTCATCCTATTGATTGTAACAACATGAAGATCCTGGCGCACACTTCCAGCTATTGGGATAGTGTTATTAAGGAAGCTGTTGAAATCAAATTAGCAAGTAACCTTATTAATAGAGGCGGAGGTTTTTATTTAAATTATGCATGGATTCCTACTCTACCCTTGTCAAAAAAAAAAAAAAAAAAAAAAAAAAAGAGAAACAGAGTTAATGCTAGCTCACTCGTTGGTAGTTAGTTCCACTTTCAATAACATCTGACGTCGGTCACCTTTAGTTGTGTTATGGCGCTAGTGTTTACAGAGTGTGTGTGTTATCTTTCTGGAACTTCTCTGCAAACTGAAGTTTTAAATTCCGTTGTTCAGCGCTTACTTGCTGCAGTTTTTCCTTGTAAATGACAGGCTGTGATCTGGCTAAATATCGGCGGTTGTCGACGATGTCAGCCGGCTGGATTCCCGTAAATTAATCGAACATTGTATACGCAGACAAAAACTCGGGTCTCTTAAATCTTTAACGACTGGACGTTTCGTATCACACGAAAAGCAACGTTTGAACTCTCATGTGAAAACGAGAGATGAGCTGAAAGCCCTTCGCGTTGCGCGCAATAATAATGAAAGTTTTCTTTGTCAACTCCACTGCGTGCAACCCTGCGCAACGAGGAACCGCCTGTCGAGCCGAATACGCCCCCCCTCCACCTGATGTGCCGTTCTCAGAAAAGGGTTTACCCGAGGTTCAGTCAGTGCAAGTTGACGTCGCTTTGCCAGCTTACAGAGAAAGAGAAGTGTGTACACTCATGACTCAAATACGACCGATTTCTGTAGAAATCCTCTGCGAGAGAAGCAAAGATGTGATTATTCTCTACATGTTGGTAAGTTGAAAGTGACCTGTTATAAGTGCCGAAAGTTTGTGAACACAATGCAGATTTGCCATTTTGCTTTTCGGCAAACTAACAAAAACTCAACATAACCTAAAGATCATAATTCAATCCCATACATACCAGCGGAAAATGCTCTTATCGCAGCACAAAAAAAGCGAATATGTTTCTCTTTATTTAAAAGACTGACTGAAAAGTGGGGTGCCATGTTGCTTCATTCTACTTTCCTCAGCACGTGAACATAGTCGCCTTTTTTTTAAAAAACACGCAACATACTTCAAACTCCCACCAGCTCCCCTAATTGTAACTCACTCACACCCAGCAATTCGTCACTGTAAGTCGCTCACACCCAACCACTCTGAGTTTCCCTTTCTCACTGACTCATTCAGCCCATCTCATTGTCATTGTCCCTTCTTGTCTCTCTTTCATTTTCTCCTTTATCACAGTCATTGTCCCCTTCGTCCTGTCCTACTACTACACTCTCCGTTCACTGCCACTGTCTCCCTCTTTCTCTCTCTCTTACTACTAACATCTCATTCCTTCCTACAGCTGCTATTTCTTCTTACTGTCTCTATCTCTTTCTTCCTCGTTGTCGTCGTCAGACACTCTGTCTCTTATCACTGACTCTCACAAAAAAGAACCTATTTTTAAGTGCAGTTGTCTGAGTAGGAATAAAATGATGTGTTCATTAATGTTAATACTAATCGTGCATACATATTCTGTAAACTGACTCGTTCCACAGCATTTCCATAAAATAATCGTTGAAATGAGCTGTGGAACATGTAACTAACTCACTTTCTCATTTTTGCTATTTCCCCACCCCCACACGTTGTAATGGCTCCCTTACCCTTTTCCTAGCACTGTTCTGTCACTGTCAGTTACGTTCTGCTGCCACTGTGTCCCTTTCTTTCCTTCACAATGCCATTGTCTCCATCGCTGTTTCTATAACATAAACGTTGACTACTTCTAGTACTTATTACTTTTCCACCTCTCTGCCACTGTCATTATCTTCTCCTCTCTCAACATAAAAAAGCACGAATTGTTCGCAGGCCAAAATTTTACTTGATATAACTCACCTAGTGCACATTTGGTAATATCAGTTGAAGTTCTTTCATATTCAGACGCATTTAATATGTATTTCTAATTGAATAAATAAATATGTTCATCCATTAATATCAAAGTTAATACTATGCAGTTCTCCACTTTACCGAGGACTGTAAATTATTTGGATTAGTCATTCTGTTGTGTACAATAATTTCATCTTGGGATAAGGGTTGGTAAGCAGGGCACATGGGCTGCTGGAGTGGAATGCTGACCCCATTTGAGGATACAAAAATTTATTTTCACGACGTTAATTAAAACAGCACTGGTACAACACAATGTTTAATTAGAATTTGCAAATTGTGGTGATCTACACCGATTAGTCAATTGTATAAAAGCAATGAGAATAATTCAAAAAATTTTAAAAGAGAAACAGCCTTATGACCCCAACTTTAATTAAAAAAACTGCTTTACACAAATATAACTTTAACATAACTGCAGATCTGAGCTCACTAATTGTGAAATTAAGTGAAATATCAGGCGTTGTGAATATGAAAAATAACAGTTTGTAAAAGCTATTAAGTTTCAAAAAATACTCAAATAGCAAGATATCATGAATACGTGGATTAACTATTGTGGAAAACATTCGTCAACATATTATGATATTATGATAACCACAGTAATCACCACATTCTTGACGTTTGGCGTTCACATTGGCCGCGCGTCTGAACTCCGTGCTTAAGAGTTCAAGTGACAACAACAGGCAGGAGGGCCTGCGCACACCAATAACGGCTTCTAGAACAAACAAACCCAGTATTAATACACAGTTCACTAAAATACCAAAATCAACAGCCAAGCGCTGGGCAGCGCCAAATGCAGTAAGAGACGTTGAACGTTATAGTGTGACCACCGCAGTTGGTATTAAAACAATAGTTCATTACACAATCTCCAATGACGTGAAATTTCACTTGATAAACATATAAACCAAAACTAGCTCAGGGTGATAATGACCAGACAATCCGCACACAACCTTAATACCAAAGCACCGTCTGACGGCGAAAAATTGTTACTATTATAGTTGCCGACAAGGAACAAGTTTGCAAATCCAATTTAAATTAGCGGCTGAAGTTTTATTTAAACTTTGATTCATAGAATTTACCACTTAACATTAATAATAATAAAAATGAATCGTCGAATATCGGCCACACATTTAATTCGAGATAAATGCAACGGAACCAGGGCACGGCGCAGTTACATGGAATTGTAATACCAAGTGTCCCGGATCGACGTCCAAAATTTAAGTGGCCACGTGGAGCAGTCACATCCAAAAGTTCCACCACAAAATGACCCACATTTAAAGTTAGCCCAGGAGATAGCTGTTAACATGTACGCCAGGGTAAACTCCCGCGCTCTCCTCAGGATTCGAGACAGACACGACTCTTAAACAGAGCCTATGTTGATCGGTGACTGCTTGCTCAATCCAGTTCTGCTCGCCGCCAGACACAGGAGCCGGAATGCCTTAGCGCCGACTGACCACTCGCGATGCTCCTTGCGCTGCCGTCCTCCCTCTCTCACTGCCACCGACCGAGTCTCATCTCGCGAGCCGCGACCATCCTAAATAGAGGGCGCCAGCCAACCAGGCTGCGAAAATGTGGGTAACTTCGACAGAGAAACTATCCTGCCAAGAGCATCGCAGGAAGTCGCGGCGCAAGGGTAAACACTTTAAACGTGCACGGGGCTTTGTAAATGTGATATCGATAGCTACCATGCCACGGCGTACGTACAAGTTCTTAGGTTGGCACTACGACACAGACACCGTCGACAGCGCCCTCTAGCCGGCGCTGTGCAGCTCTACGAGCGCCGCTCCGGATTCAGCCCAGCTAATCAAGAGCAGACGACCAAGCTTCAACTTCTAAGTGCTCATCTTTACTAATAGTTACGTATATGTCATTGACTAATATTCTCTATTAAAATGTACTTTTACCTTACTGGCAGTACCGAGATTTTTACCTCACCTGCTCCTACTCGCTTCCTACATTCGGCCTACCCTCCACTTTACAGGAGCAGACCCACGCGCTGCCTTCCAGGCGGGATACAAAAGCAAAGATATTGTTGTAAATAAAAATTGAAAAATGTCGGAAACCTTTCTTTTGCTACTGTTTCGTGTTTGCCAATCCACATCTTTCAATAAGAACGATTCAGACGGTCGAAGTACTAAAGCGTAAGTTGCACAGTACGTGTAACTGCAAGAGAAAATGTTACGGCGCCAGACATCAATCTATCAACAAAGTTGAAAGATTTTTTTTTCACAGTGTATCGCAAAAATATCTAATATGTTTCTTTTCGGAGAGTATTACCGTAACGCAAAACAATGACCTCAGTGATACGAAACCGTCAATACGAAACCTAGTCACATCATCAAGAATGAAGTGCACGAGACACTAGCGAATGTTGATGCACCTTTCCAATTCGTAACCGTTTCAATATGTTTTGTTAAAATAAATGAAGTATATAACAATAGAAACTTTCTGATTCTGATCTGAAGGTAGAGTGAAAGGAAGGAAATGAAGTATCCTTATCGTGACATAGTTGCTATCAACGACCGAGAATAGAAACTCTTTCGATACTGTTAAAAAATATATCGGCTCAACCACTTGTTTATAGTGTAAAACACTAAGATTGACGCGTTTCGGAAGTCAAGCTTCTATCATCAGACTAATAAAAAGTTAAAGAACCTGTTAAAACTCGCTAAAATGGGACATGCACCAGGCACAATAAAATTGATAATAAATTTAAACCATCGTGGCTACTTCTCTTGTTGCAGCCGTGTATTCCAAGGTGCATTTCCACATAGTCGTCAAAATATAAAATACCCTAAAATGGTGACGCCTATAGTGTTCAACATCTAACCACAGGGCTCTTTCCTCTATCGTCGTAAACCGCCCAAGCGTCTTCGTTGATACCACACACCACGTAGCCAAACACGACACTGAAACGCGGGTGAGCTCACGCGCAAGTAAACAAGGAAGTCACAGAGATGTCTATACAAACAGATAACGTATACATGTTCCAAGGACCTCAAGAAATGATGGTATCCTGCCAATTGCTAGAAATGTAGTTACTAAAAAAACCAGTGAAATGTTTGAAAGAGTTATTTGTATCACCAGTTAGCTCTTCATTCAGTGTGTTCTGATTATTCACGCTATGTATCGTAATTTCAAGCTGTTCAAGTAGATCCAGCTTTTTGCCTTTGCCCTGTCTATGTAAAATAACGACATCCTGATCTATTCCCAATATGGGGTGTCCCGTTGCCCAAATATGCGTGGCTACAGCTGACTTTTCGAAATTATTAAGCCGGAAATCATCGCCGTGTTCTTTGTAACGTACTTTAAAGGACCTACCAGTTTGGCCTACATAGCTTGCCTTGCACGTGTTACACTGAATTTTATAGACCCCAGCTCTCCCATATTTACCGCTTTCCTGCTGTAAATTATTTCTTAGTTTAAACCGCAGCGTGTTATTCTTTCGATAGACTTCGTAACAGGCTACCTTGTATCAAATTCGCAGCAACACAGAACGAAAGTACGATCGTATGATTGTCAAGTAGCAGATTTAATAGAAGTGCCTTTGAGTGTGGTCGTTAAGGCGAGAAACGGGACCAGAAGCCAAGATGAGTACTGCGGTTAAAGAGCGGCACTTTACGGGACGCCTGCTTTGCCTGAGATACCGCCGCCGCTGTTTTTACGTTCACGACTGCACGCCGACATTCGCCTATACTGCGGGTTTTCTGCTCGGTTACCCACTGTAGACTGCGGCGAATCGCTACTCGTGATTCATTTCCTTCCGGTCTGCTTTCCAAAATGATTGTTCCCACCAACGAAAGACCGCGGGAAATTAGTGAACAAGGAATTTAGAAACTTTCACATGCGCCCCCTTGTGACAAGAATTCTGAGACAATGTTACCATCAGTAATGCATAACGGGCAGTGAAGGGTAATTTCTGCTTTAAATCAAATCCAAACGTTACTGGTTTTTTTATTGCCTCTGTCGGACATAATGTAATTCAATTTCTGGGATACCGAGATAGTATTTCCTTTTTTTCTTTTTTTCCAGTATGGGCTTTATGCAAACAAAATTATTTTGTCTTTTCGTATGTCGTTTATAGTGGATATTCTTTAAGTTCTTTGCATAGTATGAGACGGAATCAAACTTCATACTATCTTTGCTGCGTGAAGACACGCACATAGAATTCGTAGAGAATTACTTCCGCTGTGTTATCATGACTCTTTTAATGATTTTGTTATACCTGTTTTTATGTTTACAGGTATGAAATACTCGAGAGCAAGATTCCGTGCGCACGCACGTAAATCGTGTTCTGAGGGGTAATAATACATATAAAAAGTCGTACACCGAAGGCAGTATGCATGTGAGTTACTACCCGGAAAAAATGCGGTGGAGGAAGACACGTGTAGTCACATAGGAGTGGTGGCAAGGAAGGGCCTGCGGGAAGATGGGAAGCTGTTGACTCGAAAGAGGTATTCAAAATCGCCGGTACTGGTGTCGAATACAAAAATTTCGATGGTCATTAGGGTGGCAGAGGTGACGACAGTGAAGTATAAATTTATTCGAAGAGAACGACGTACTGCGCAGAACATTTCAGATTGTCCTAATTCTACCACAGAAACCTGATTTGTTTCCTCGACTGTTATTTATTCTGTCTTATGGAGAGGAAACTCATACCAGTTTGATATCAAGTTTTCTGCTAGTTAATATTATAGTCAATTTATAAGCGATTTTACTTTGTAATTTAAACTACTTTCTTAACCTTTAAAAGGCTGTTAAAAAAAATAGTTCGTCTTTAGTCTATTGGAAGATTTAAATTTATTATTGTGATCAATAGGTAACGAGGCTAGCATGGGTAGGAGGCTAGTTTGTTTATATAAGAGGATAAATTCTTGTCTGTGTCCTTACTTACTGTGATTATGTATGCCTGATGAAGCTGCGAGTCGTGGTAAAGTGGTTGTTAAAGTTTGTGATCGACTAGTGAAATGGCCGATTTGAATTTGCAACCGTTTCCACGAGACACTGCAGTATTTGTAATAAAGAAGAGTCTTAATAGGGAGTAAAGTTTGACGTCCTCAGCAGTAACCAACCGACCCTAATAGGAAAGTTTTGTAACACACGTTTCATATTGACGTCGCAATGTTAGGCAGCACATCCTTGTCTGTTCTCAGAAACTGGCTTTTGAGGACTAAGTAAAGAGAACCTCAGCCCTTCCTGGCCTCAATGCCTAGATGGGTAACGTTTGCGCCACAGGGCAGTGCAGCCTGTCTGTGAGACAAGGACGGTAATCAACTGTTCCAAAAGGATAGCCAACTGGCTTCGATCTATATCTTGGTAGGATTTGCATTTAACGTTGAGTTTTGTTCATTAAACCATAAACTATGAATATTTTTTCTTCGGAATGAGGGACATTAATGTGATCGTCAAGAAGTAACAATACGTAAAAAAATGTTTTCCATCGTTTCGTTTTCCAACGAAGAGAGGGGTGGAATGTACCTGCAAGTGTCCCACTCGAATTTTGACGTGGGACCAACATGGCCCAGTGGTTATGAAGTTAATATCAGCCCGTATTTTAATTTACGATATATATTTTCAGAAGATCAGTTGGATCGTATTTATCTATTTGAGCTAGGAACGTGGGGTAAAACGTTTTTTCTTTAGCCGGGGCCAGCGGCCATTTGTATAGACATTCTGACGTCTATCTTACTGTAGCTATGTTACAGTGTATTAAGCGAGGTTTGAACCACGAACCGGGAATGGCGCCCAAACTTATTGCGCTAGTCGATTAATTTCTATTGCAAAAGATTTTAATTGAGCTAGAATTACTGTTCAGCTAATGGCACTATTTGTATGTGCATCGTTTGGATCTTACGTGCAAAAACAATCACCGCCGTTCGGATTTTACGCACAAAAACAGTTATCTTTAAATAACTCCGGAATGGAGCGAGACCGATGATTCAGCTTTGATCCACAGGCGTGTCGGGTCTTGGTCTAAAATAATTTTTAACCGTTTGAAAAAAAAATCTTGTTTCGTTGGGATTTTAGTGTAAAAGACAAATTTTTCTGGGAGGGTTTTGAAGCCTGCCGCTTCTATAAACAAACTAAATATATTTTTTTTAATTTAGAAATATGAAGTGAAATAACAATAAAAGACATAAAAAATAAAACAAGAAACCTCCCATACGCTTGTGAGCCTGATTTAATGATGAAGCTTGTCTGCTCTGAGGACACAGTAGGCCGTACGGGACAGGTTCACCCACACCACGAGGGTAATCGTAGAGGAGCGAGACTAGCGATGCCCAGCTCCAGCAACATGGTTCGAAAGACAATAACAAAAATACCGGATCAGTCGTCGTCCGATTCAACAAAAATCTGCATGGGTTACCAAGCTATGGAGTCTAATGTACAAATTAAGCTGGAGTAAAAATTTGGGACCAGGATGAAAAATGCTCCTATCACAGCACAAAAAGGGCAAATATGACATAGGTAGACTTGAGGACGCAAAAAAAAACAGAACTAGCTTTTCGATTTGCCTGGCAACTTCAGAGACATTTTAAACAAGACATCTTGTGTTATTCACACTTCAGTGGGAGTTAAGGCTACTTCCCCAGCACAGTGAGCTCCTGTAGCTACAAGGCGTTGCCACAGCTGTATATTGCAATTGACATGCTAAAGCCTCTGATTTCGTGACAAATATCCGAAAGATTCGCCAGCCATAGTAAACATTGTATAATATCATATGGCTAAAGAACATAAATGTAGTACACTGCTGGCCATTAAAATTGCTACACCGAGAAGAACTGCAGATGATAAACGGGTATTCATTGGACAAATATATTACAGTAGAACTGACATGTGATTACATTTTCACGCAGTTTGGGTCCATAGATCCTGAGAAATCAGTACCCAGAACAACCACCTCTGGCCGTAATAACGGCCTTGATACGCCTGGGCATTCAGTCAGAGCTTGAATGGCGTGTACAAGTACAGCTTACCATGCAGCTTCAACACAATACCACAGTTCATCAAGAGTAGTGACTGGCGTATTGTGACGAGCCAGTTGCTCGGCCACCACTGCCAGACGTTTTCAGTTGGTGAGAGATCTGGAGAATGTGCTGGCCAGGGCAGCAGTCGAACATTTTCTGTATCCAGAAAGGCCCGTACAGGACCTGCAACATGCGGTCGTGCATGTAGGGTTTCGCAGGGATCGAATGAGGGGTAGAGCCACGGGTCGTAACACGTCTGAAATGTAACGTCCACTGATCAAAGTGCCGTCAATGCGAACAAGAGGTGGCCGAGACATGTACCTAATGGCACGCCATACCATCACGCCGGGTGATAAGCCAGTATGGAGATGACGAATACACGCTTCCAATGTGCGTTCACCGCGAAGTCACCAAACACGGATGCGACCATCATGATGCTGTAAACAGAACGTGGTTTCATTCGAAAAAATGACGTTTTGCCATTCGTGCACCCAGGTTCGTCGTTGAGTACACTGTCGCAGGCGCTCCTGTCTGTGATGCAGCGTCAAGGGTAACCGCAGCCATGGTCTCCGAGCTGATAGTCCATGCTCCTGCAGACGTCATCGAACTGTTCGTGCAGATGGTTGTTGTCTTTCAAACGTCCCCACCTGTTGACTCAGTGATCGAGACGTGGCTGCACGATCCGTTACAGCCATGCGGATAAGATGACTGTCATCTCGACTGCTAGTGATACGAGGCCGTTGGGGTCCAGCACGGCGTTCCCTATTACCCTCTTGAACCCACCGATTCCATATTCTGCTAACAATCACTGAATCTCGACCAACGCGAGCAGCAATGTCGAGATACGATAAACCGCAATCGCGGTAGGCTACAATCCGACCTCTATCAAAGTCGGAAACGTGATGGTAAGCATTTCTCCTCCTTACACGAGGCATCACAACAACGTTTCACCAGGCAACGCCGGTCAATTGCTGTTTGTGTATGAGAAATCGGTTGGATACTTTCCTCATGTCAGCACGTTGTAGGTGTCGCCACCGGCGCCAACCTTGTGTGAATGCTCTGAGAAGCTAATAATTTGCATATCACAGGACCTTTTTCTTGTCGGTTAAATTTCGCGTCTGTAGCACGTCATCTTCGTGGTGTAGCAATTTCAATGGCCAGTAGTGTATCTAAAATTTTTATCTGGGGGGATAAAATTTCTGAGAGTGGATTTGTTCCTGGAGGTAGCCGTAGCAATTACTTTTTTTTATTTCTGGGTGGTGGGGTTCAATTTTTTCCCCGAGGGGATCATTTATCCTCCAAACTCCCCCCCCCCCCCTCGCACCTTCTGTTACACGTATGGTGAGGGTGTCAGGACAAATAGGCACAAATGTATGTTCTTTCAGAAAGTGAGATGCATCTACTATATCCGAGAATGGAGGTACATCTGTAATAGTAAGTATCCCAGAGTGGGGATGCATGAGTGCGAAACCAGCGGCACGTCGTGTCATAGTGCACTACATGACAAATGCCATGTTGGATGGCTTGATGGCATGTTTCATGTTATAAGACGTGACATAATGTGTCATCTCAGTTTACTTTTGGCGATGCATTATATTACGTGACATGGATACTAATAAGCAAAACCGCGCGAATGTCTTTGAAGTTGCCAGATAATCGTAAAGCCAAGTCACTTCTTTCAGATCGCGAACTCTGCCCAAGACATATTCGCCTTTTCGCATTTTTAATTCTAGTGATTCGACGCTTCGGCATATTATTCCAGATGACAAGATCTTTGTCACACATGCCAGTGACAATCACATTGATATTCCTATTTGTGATGCGATGTGACACAATTTTTTCACAAAGATGTCTGACACATGGGATATAGCAACAACATGCAACGAATTCCCAATTGTTCTCTGATAACCTTCCGTAGGTCACAAACGTCCCAGTGGTAGAGAAAGGGGTAAATTAATAGTGAGTAATTCTTTATTCAACATTTTCTGTCCATAGAGATCAAATGGTAGGCGAAAATCATTTTGTAGGAACGGTGAAGGCTGCAACCAGAACGACCGCGGTCGTAATAGCCACTCGTTAAAATCAGTCGCCAGCTGTCGTTAAGACAGAAGGTCATCCCTAGGACAGAATTCCGCTAAGACCGCTGAGGTCAAAGGGGGAAGTTCGTAAACGACACAAAAGTCGTAAGAGACGTTCTCCTCCAGAGGAGGAACGAGTAGTAAGTGACTGTTGCGTTGTCAAAGGAATCATTTCCTCAAGTGATCTAAAGAAGACTACAGGAACCTAAAGTGGATGATCGGACGTCTTGTGAACCTCTATCTCCTCCCACACAACTTTTGTGTCGTAACATACGTGTCAGTATATGAAGTGCGCAATAAAGTCAGACAGCTCCAAAAAGGTGAAGGTGACACATTAATAAGTTGACATGTGGAATAATCGGGTCTACTGCCGGATGTTCGTGTCGCTCTGACACAATATTTCGGCCACGTAAGTGGTTGCCTTCTTCAGGTGCTACCAGAGACTCAGGTAGCACCTGCAGAAGGCAACGAATTACGTGGCCGAAATATTGTGCAGAGCGATACAAACATCCGGCAGTACACCAGATTATTCCACATGTCAAGATCTCGCCGGGAAAGCCTGAAGAGTTACAGCATTAATAAGTTTATTTACAATATTTACACTTAATAACTTAGGTAATTAATGGGAGATATGTTCTTGATATAAATAAATACTCTTGAAGCTGACAATTCGATAAGTGACTGATACGCCGTAACGCTTTGTAGTGTTAAGATACCTCCCAACTATTATCCACAATGAAGCCTCCCCTTCTAAGGTTGATAAGGGTCCGTCGATTTTCTGAGTCTCGGGCGAAGTTCTGAGCGTGCGTGTTTAGAAATATGTGCCAGGCAATCAGAGTCGCAGGCCGTGAGGTAATGTGCATTTAGGGTCCCTTGATGGGGTGTATGTGTGACATCCCCCATCGGAGTCGCCGATCGATGCAAGAGCGGGCTTGCCCGTGGTACGCTGATGAGAGACTTAAATGAGTTGTTTCCCGTGTAGCAGTGCGTGGCGCGTGACATGCCGCGTGTGGTCGATCAAGACACCGTCGGTTCCGCAATAAACCCTTCACGTGATATCATGTGGTATATTTAGGTCATGCAATATGCTTATCGCAGAGACTTCACATTGCGTGTGTAAACCATCTTCAGTTATGGGAATTCCAATCTGTACTTTTCTAACAGGACAAAAAGACCTTTCTTGACTTCCGAAATCCAGTTAACTCAGTACCACATCAACGCTTATTATCGGAAGTACTATGAGCGTTTAATAACTAATGCAGCATATTTTTTTCGGAAATCAGGTTGATTTTATTCAGCATTCCAATTTACCATATTATTCCCCACTGTTTTGTCTAAAAAATTCTTATTTCTTTCAACATGATTTCCGCTGAGTGCGACAGCCTTATGCCATCTTACTGGGAGGACCTTGTAACGCAGAAAGTTATTACGAGATGACATTCGTTGCAGTAAGGCACGCAGCCGTCTAGTACGTTGGCTGCAGGATGGCTGTGGTGTTCTTTTTTTTTTTTTTTTTTTTTTCAGAGCACAGCTGACGCTGCCTGCCGTGAGAACTGTATAGCGTAACATTCAGTCGATATGCGACATGACGATTGATTCATACCCTCTGAGAAATCTAAATAATCCATATTAGTTATTTTCCGATTTTGTTCAAATTTAGTACACAGCCTTTTCTTATTAATGGAATGATGCTGTCAAAATTTCAGATTGTTATTTAGTGTAGTTCCAGAGATAATGAAAATGTACGATTGTTTTCCTAAAACCAAGTTAGTAACAATAAGAGAATGCCTTTCATTATCATTTGAGGCCATTACAAAGTTGTCAGTGCATTAACATCAATTAACTGGAATTCGGAATTTTCTTTTTAAAACTTTACTCACTCTGCACTACGTTATACAAAAATCGGTCAAAATTGTTATTTGATTATATTTTGTTGTGTGAGTGCATGAGAATGATTGAGAGAGTGTATGTGGGACATACGTTTAATTTAATATTTCGTTTTACGTAAAACCTCGTACAAACGAACTGTGGGAAAGTTACATTGCAACCACGGTTCAGGTGACGTATGTCGGTGTCAGTACTTCTGTATAAAAGTAGCCAGAATGGATGTCAGAGGCGGAATAAGTGCATTTATCAATTTGAAGAATATTTCGCACTTTTCTCACTTTGATTAAACATAATACAAGAAATACGTTTGCTTACATTAATTACTATCAGATTAGTGATTGGATAAGGTAAGATTTGTCGCAAGAATGAACGTTTTGATTGGTCGTTTGGATCAGCAGCCAATCAGAATTAAGCTATTCCCGCGAGAAAAGTGGAGTGTGCAGAGAGGAGAGTACCTCGACAGAGTCGCTTGCTAGCCGGCCTATGGATAACACGATGTCAGATCACTCCTTAAAAATTCTCTGTAAGATGAGGAAATAATGAGCTAATTTCGGCTCGTACATATCGTGACTGAAGCGGATGGAGTTAAGAACATCTTAATGAAAGTTTGGTCTTTCTAGGTTAAATGGTTCGAGAGATATGAGCGTGTGAACTTTCTGGTCGTGGTAACAACTCCGCGTGGTGTGTTTTGTGCTCTGTACAGAATATTTTGGCGAGCACTTCTTACAAAGAAGATCACTGAAACAACCGAATGTTTCACTCGCGAATAGTTGTGGGTCTGTGACTGGTAGAACGTGAAAATTAGTGGCGTCGGACTTGTTAAAATTCTGGCTGCTTTTCGAGTGAATATTTGTTATACAAACAGTGAACTTTCAAGGATAACGTTTCAACGTATTAAATACGGATTTGATAGCCATTTCTTGTGTATCAATACAAATAAAATGTAGAGTTAACCTAATTTTAAACGCTTTTCTGCAAGTAGACTGAATATTCCAAACGCCCGATTTTTTAATCGCAAACTTTCAGGAACTGACTTTCAACTAGACTTACGCGCCCTCTGTGTAGTAGGTATTAGCTAGTGATTTCATCAACGCTGCTTGACACTGCCTAGCACGTATCTGCTGCCACACAGTGAAGGGACGTCGGCAAGAATCCTATCGAGGTAGGTGGACTGGACGATAGCGTTAACAAAAGCACAGACGACCGACCCCGCCCCGCTGCAACCTGTATGTCCGTATGGTACCACTCTACTGTCGATGTTAGAGTCAACATCTTACTGGATCGATAACCTCCCCATCATCCAAGTACGCTTCCCGCGGAGTTCGTCCTCCATTGGGCCAAACAGATGGGAGATCCGGGTGGATGACGAAGAACAGTCCATTGAAGTTTTACAAGCTCCTCTCGGGTGCACAGACTTGTTTCATGCCTTGCGTTGTCATGGACAAGCAGAAGTTCCTTTGTCTTTTTATGGTGACGAACACACTGAAGTCGTTTCTTCAATTTCCTGAGGGTACCAAAATATACTTGACCGTTGCACCATGAGGGAGGGCATCAAATACAGTAACCCCTTCAGAGTCCCAGAAGATCGTCGACCTCACTTTACCAGCAGAGAGTGCGGCTGTGAACTTTTTCTTCGGAGACGAGGTGCTGTGGCGCCATACCACGGCCTGCCTTTTTATTTTTGATTCGACGTGATGAGCCCACGTGTCATCGCATGTGACGATGTTGGACTAAAAATTCTATCAGCCTCGTAACGAGCAAAAAAATTCCGCACAGTTGGGACGTTGTTGATCTCTCTTAATGCTTCTCTGTTCGGTGGTGAAGAACCCCAGCGGGCTCACCCCATTCAGTACCCCAAGTGGTGGACGAATGAGTCAGCACTGCCAACGGAGACTTCTCGTTGTGCAACGAGGCGTTTGAGATCCGTCGATCACCTCGAATGAGAGTGTTCGCACCTCCCAACACCGCAGGAGCCACATCTGTGTGCGGCCGGCCGGACAGGTCTGCGCGACCTTGTTTCGATAATGACAGACGCCCCCGGGTTCGATTCCCGGCGGGGTCAGGGATTTTCTCTGCCTCATGATGGCTGGGTGTTGTGTGATGTCCTTAGGTTAGTTAGGTTTAAGTAGTTTTAAGTTCTAGGGGACTGATGACCGTGGATGTTAAGTCCCATAGTGCTCAGAGCCATTTTTGACAGACGCCTCGAACAACGGCTCGCTGTGCTTTTGTTCACTGCGAGTTTTCCGCCGACATTTCTCAAGCGCCTACAAACATCTACGATGTTCTGGTTTTCTGTAAAAGAAACTCAACGACTGTCTCTGTGCCGCCACCTATCGGAACTGCATGAAACTATAGGGGCTGACGTGGAAATATTCCACATGTGCCACAGCAAATTTCTAATTTTTTTCAACCGAAACTGGTAGAGAAAACGAATTTGTTGCACGGCGTATTGAACGCTCCTCGCACAATCAGAACAAGTATCAAGCGAAACTTATGACTGGATTGAGGGTATCTTGTAAGGAGGACAAAGCGTTATTGTCCTCACTATAGAGTCGTCAACAGATGCGTATCCCAGGGAAGTGTTCTGGTACCCTTGCTGTTTGTGTTGTATATTAATTATCATGCAGACATTATTAATAGTAAGCACAGACTTATGCCAGATGATAGTGTTATCTACAGCGAAGAACTGTCTGATAAAAGCTGGAGAATTATTCACCCAGATCTTTAGAACAGTTGAAAATTGTGCAAACACTGGCAACTCGTTTTAAATGTTCTAAAACTGAAAGTTATGAGCTTAACAAAACGAAAAATATAGTAGCCTATCACTATAGTATCAGAGAGTGACAATTAGAATCGGTCAGCTCATACTAATACCAAGGTGTAATAATTCGTACAGATATGAACTAGAATTATCACATACCACAAGTCGTAGGTAAAGTACGTGGCGGACTTCGATTCGTTGGTAGAATAGTACGGAAATGCACTCAGTGTACAAAAGAGACTGCCTACAATACAGATGTGCGTCGTTTATTAAGATGCTGGTCACATGTGTGCGACCCATACCAAGCAGGACTAACTCGGTAGTGAGAGTGCTAGAGATCTGCGGAGGCGTTATCGACTAAGCTTATTTACTACAGGTGTTTTGTCTCTAAATTTCATATGAAGAATTGATGATGATGATGATGATGATGATGGTGACGATGTCTGGTTTGTGGAGCGCTCAACTGTGCTGTCATCAGCGCCCACACAAAGTCTCAATTTTTGCACAGTCCAATTTTTACACAATTCAATTGAGCCACTGTCACGAACGATGATGATGATGATGCTGATAAAATAATGAGGACAACATAAACACGCAATCCACAGGCAGAGAAACTCCCCAACCCAGCCGGGAATCGAACCCGGGACCCCCTGATCCAGAGGCAGCAACGCCAGCCACTTTTTTTATCTCATTTTGTTCTATGTTGTTCGTTGAATTTGTTCGTGGCGGACATCCGATGACGCTCGTTCAGGTTGTTCGTTGATACGTTTACTCAGTTTTTTTTATTATTATTACAGGGGGTAGCTAAACCCTCTGACAGAACACGCCGAGCTACCGTGCCGGCTCTAGACCACGAGACATGAGAAGATGGAGTAGACAGACAGAACCAGATCAGGACGTAAACACCTAGTCGTAAGCAGAAAATTTGGGAACACCTCACAAGAACATATATCCACGTATGTGGGTAAAATTGGCAAGCATGACTTGGGAAGATGTGTAAAACTTGGGAGAGCATTGAAATTTGGAGGAGTACATATTTGCAACTGAAGCAAATTCAACAGACAAGCTGCATCATACAATACAAAAGTTCAAGCACGTGAAACAAATTTTTTATGTCAGAAGGAATAAGTACCTTTCAAAAATAACTAGCGGTAGATGTGAAAAAATTAATAATCAAACAATGAAAATTCCAGGTAGGAATGAATATCAACAAAATTTAGTAATCGTTGTGTTCTTCCTGATGGGCCCGCATCACGTGTTACATACTTATATTCGTCCAAGTTATTGCCGCAGTTGAGGTTTTGTTAACTCGTGACATTGAAACTTGGAGGACGACGAGATCGTTTTGACTATTTTTGCCACTTTACAGTGATCATGCATATGAGAAGTTGCTTGCTCTAAGTCTAAGATGTTAACAATATACCATCCTGAAGCGCATTTTTTATTATCTCTTAGATTTTGTGCCACTGGTAATTTTTGTATGAGGTGATGTTTATAATAGTACATATACCTGTTTATGATCAGGTTTAGAAAAGCACTTAAATATGTGTGACAGCTTTCTCCGGTGCTGCTTATATGTTTGCAATCATATAAGCATCACTGGGGAAAGCTGCCAAACAGTGTGTTATAATGAAAAAACAACCGGATTTCAGTAAAAGGATGAAGAGATATTTGGAAGAAAAGCGGAAACAGTTGCAAAATGTCGTCAAATGTTGTTCTGATTAAAATCAGAACCGTCTATATTACACCTGATCGAGTTTCGAGCATTAAATGTTTGTCTGAAACTGTAGATTTATATTTACTTTGTTATTTCCAGCACTCCGATTCGATGTTCTCTTTCATCTACTGTGGTTTTACGGTATTTTTATCGACTTATACGAGGGCTATTCAGAAAGTAAGGAACGATGGGTCGCGAAATGGAAGCCATAGTGAAAATCAAAACTGTTTTATTTGCAACAGTTAGCTACAACTTCCAACTACTTGTCTCCATAGTCACCGATCCGACTTAGACATTTGTCGTAGCTTTGTACCAACTTTCCAATACCCTCATTATAGAAGGCAGTCACCAGTACTTTCCGCCAATTCTCTACGCTGGCCTACAGCTCGTTGTTTGTGCCAAAATGCTGTCTTCATAGCCAGTGGTTCATGTGAGCAAAGATGAAACTCAGAGGGAGACAACTGCGGGCTGTATTGTGGGTAATCAAACACTACCAATTGAAAACGATGCAGGAGCATCTTCATTGCCCCTGCAGAATGCGGCTGAGAATAGTCTTAAAGAATAAAATGCACGGCAGTTATGTAATGTTGGCTGCATAGCTTCAGGCGAAATTCCTCACCAGGCCCTCGTACTTGGCGGGAGACACTACTGTTCTAGGTATCTTTATGTGCTCCCTGTGTGATCAGAACAAAAAAGAACGACGTAACGCGATCGACAGGCATACTAGAGACACTGCCCAACACACCTGTGCAAAACTTCTTCGGATTTTCACTGTGGTTTCCATTTCGCGACGATGGTTCCTTACTCTCCGAATAACCCTTGCAGAAACAGTTTATGGTGTGGCACCTGTGACTACGGATCTATACGTGATACTTGATGACCTTAGAGACGTTTAAAAGATCAGGGGTTACCGCGGAAGAGGCCGGCGCGGCAATGTTGCGCTTCACGAGCTTCGGCGCAGCGCTGCATCTGCCCGAGTCACGTGCAGTCAGTCAGTCGTTCGCCGCGCAGCCAGCGTCCGGTTTCTGCAGAGGCGTCGTCCAGTTGATGCCGCCGGCTGTTACGCAACGGTGTCAGGCGGTACCAGCTGCGACACATCGCGTTCACAGGGGAACTGCTCTCAAGAACGCAAGGGCTCGCAATTTTCATAATCACTGCAAAACACATTCATGTGTCGCGATCCTGAAAATTTTATTATTATAAGACACGGAAGCGAATGGATGGGATCTTACGACAGATCCTGGTCCACAGTTGCGAATCGACGCTGCGCGTGGTCAGTAGATAATCTGTACCATGACCTCAGAACATTTATTTAGCACTATATACAGTAGAACAGAAGACTACCAGTGGCCTACTCATATAAAGGAAGACATTCGAAGATCCAATTGCTCGGATTGACTCCACCCGAGTGGATGGTCGTGAAAGGGTGCTTTCATATTTATGTTGTGAGAGAGCCCAGCCTGTGACGGTCAGCGACTTATTTATTTAGTTATTTGTCACCATAAATTTGTGAATGCATGGACTCGCGGAGAATTGAGTTAATAAAATCTTCTCAGGCTGCCAGTCGCGTCAGGTGGTTAAAATCTCACGAACTTTGAAGCGAGACATTGCTGACCATTGCCAAGTGGTAAATTTATCGCTCGAATATGGCTTAGGAGAGCTCGGTGCAAAGCTCGTGGGATCTTAACCACCTAACACGGCTGGAGGCCCGAGAAGATTTCACCGTAATTTTTTTTATCTGTTATCCTGGCAATAGAACAGATCAAGCATTTGCAGATAACATGCCATAAACACACTGGTACATGATTCCTTTTAAAATGATATAAAATAGGTATTCTTTTGTTTGCAGCTTTTTTTTATGAAAACTTTGAGGGTTAAGCTAAATGATAAATTGGAAATGTACCAGATTAACAACAACGACTGGTTGTAATTAGAGGAAATAAAGAACACAGGAAAAGAAGAAACTGTACCGTGTCCGCCACCAACACAGTGCAGCTTCAGAGAGAAGCCTCGGAAAAGCGTCGAGCCCTATCTACGTCCGTGGACGGTATGTGCTGCTTATGATCTAGGACTAGACCACTCTAACGCCCCATGCTGCGCAGATATTCTCTCTCCGAAATACTGGCGTCATTCTTACGGCGTCACTGAGGCGTCAGTCACAATTAGAAACTCTCTTTCTAATCAAATTATCACTTATAAAATTTCAAATAGCACGGAAGACCAATTTTAATAACACTTTAAGAAAAATTCAGTAGATCAAAATAGAATTCTACACACTTGAAAGTCTTGTTTATGATATACTTGAATCGATAATTCGAAGGGATCGTGCAGTATGTCGTAGACAAATAGGTTCCGAGTAAGGTCTTAAGGGATGTGAAAGACTCATCATGGTGTAATGACCGTGTCAGAAAACTGCTAGGTAAACAGAGGTTCAGCTCAGATTCAAGAGAAGTAAAAACCTAACTGAGAAACAAAATCTGATCGAAGCGATATTAAGCGTAAGAAGAGCAATAATAGGAGCATTCAATGACTTTGAAAATAAAACTTTGTCAACCGATCAGAGTACAAATCGTAAGAGGTTTTGGTCGTATGTAAAATCAGTAAGTGGGTCAAAATCATCTTTTCATTCACTGAGTGACCATACTGGCACCGAAACGGAAGATAACAGAGAGAAGGCCGAAATACTGAATCCGGTCTTCCGAAATTGTTTCACCGCAGAAGACTGTAACACGGTTCCTCCTTTCAGTCATCGTACGAACGTCGAAATGGCAGATATTGAGATAACCGATCGCGGAATAGAAAAACACAGCACAAAGGCGTCATGGCCAGATGAGATACCTATAAGGTTCTATAAAGGTTATGCGTAAGAACATGCTCCATTTCTAGAAGTAATTTATTGTAAAACGCTGGAGCAACGAAGGGTACCTAGCGACTGGAAGAAAGCACAGGGCATTGTCATTTTTAAGAAGGGCAGTAGGAGAGATGAACAAAATTATAATTCCATATCGTTGACGTCAGTCTGTTGTAGATTATGGAACCAGTTTTATGCTCAAGAATTATGATGTTCTTGGAGAAGGAAAATCTCCTCTATAAAAATTAACATGCTTTTCAAGGAATTAGTAATAACTTGAACAGTGCCATCGTATCAGGCATGATGGCATTAGTTAATGGAAAACATCCACAGCAAAACCTATCGCGTTATTACGAATAGGAGATGGTTGTGAGTTTCAAGAAATGTTGGTAATGTTGGGAATAATTTCTAAAACTCAAACGAGATGTGAAAACCAGACTGTGGCTGTGAGATTTCATGAATCAGAAAGAAGTAAAAAGACTGGTGCGAAAAGGAGAGACTAATCAAATTTATGTTGTAGGCGGTTATGTTACATCAGAACAATTTTTTACTTCTTGAATATTTAGGTGTTTTCATGACAGGATTTTTCTCTAAGAGGCAAGTTTGATCGCAAATAATGTGCTTGCAGTCACTCTTACGTTCAACAGAATTACATCACAGTGTACCTAGTACATGTTTCAACAGCCGAGCGATACAGAATACAATTCCATTCGGCTGCAGCATTCTGCGAGCAATGAGTGCCTTCTGTCTGTACCTAGAATTTTTCTCAATGGTTTGTCCACCATTCTACGGACTGTGGTCTCAACTGAGCTACATCTCACAGCTGTTTGACGGCATCAAGGCGCGCGCGGTCGATTCTCTTCTGAAGAGTCTCCGTGTCGGCCTGACGCTTGCTTGCAGAAAGTGTAGCAAACAAGGAAACTGATCATAGAATGTTTTGTGTATAGACCACGGCATCTCAGCCCAGAAGTGTTAAATAATGACAACACCTGCTGTGAAAGCCTTCATTCTATGATCAAAACGTCAGGGGAGAGTTTTCTGTATGGACCACGGCATCTCAGCCCGGAAGTGTTAAGTGAAAACAAGGAAACTATTTAAGTTGCAGCACTATATCGCCAGCCGCCGATCTGGAAGCTAACTCGTCAGTTCACTGCACCGAAGTCGATGCCACTATCGACTAGGACCTCATTATTGCTCCTGCTAATCGCAGAAGATGGATAAATACGACAAGATGGCAGATCTTCCAAACCCTACAACACACAAAATTTTGGGAAATGGATACATGGCACAGCCACTGGGACACCAGCGATAAGACACGTCGTATGTGTAACTTCTTCGCAAACATCCAGGAGCTACTGGGAATTTAACCCATCAGGGGCATGAACTTCGGTCAGGAGCCTGAGGGCATATGTGAGGACTATGAGCTTCCAGAACACACTTAATTCCACTGCTACAGCCTAGTCCGCGCAAGGCAGCTGCACTTGACACTATAATACAGGCGGAACTGATTACTGTTGTGGACGATACATCCAGAACACAGTAAGAAAATACAAACACGATCGTATCAGACAGACAAGTCAATACCAACAGATCAAGGAGAATCCAGTGAAGATAAGGTATCTGTTCACCCCTACTTGTTGCGGAATCGACCACTAGACCAGAGGTGAACACGCCAGTATGAAAGGAGACAGGGAGCGTTTTGCTGTCAGCAGGCAAGCAGCAACAGCAGAATGTGCAGGTCGGAAGGGAACAGCGACCACGTATGTGGACTAGTCGGAGGGTGTCAACAGAGTAAGAAATCCATCAGGGACATTTAAACCTTTAAATGCGAACATTTTATGTTAGGCTTTACCGTGACTATTATCGACATTAAATGGAACAACAAGTTTACTGTTACCAGTCACCGTTTATTTGTCTCCACGACGCGTTTCAAAGGCTTAAACCTCCAGCATCAGGTGGATTTACATTTCTTAATATGAAATTTGTGTGTGTCTGTGTGTTGGGTTACGATTTTTGGAGGAACTTGTGGCACTGTTTCCAGTGGTCATAGGTTCCTTTCACAGTCGTAACACATCACATGTATACTATCATATTTTGTAAGCAAATATGCACCCAATAGATTCCGACGCCACATTTGCTTACAAAATATGATAATATACATGTGATGTGTTACGACTGAGAAAGGAACCTGTAACCACTCGAGACAGTATCACAAGAGCCTCCAAAAATCGTGATACAACACACATACAAATGTCATATTAAGAAATGTAAATCCACCTGATGATGAAGGTTTAAGCCTTTGAAACGCATCGTGGAGATAAATAAACTGTGACTGGTAACAGTAAACTTGTTGTACCATTCAATGACATTTAAACCCTCTAAACTCCCCCAGTTGACCGTTGGTGATGTGATTGTGGAGTGGAAACACGAAGGAAAAGCTACAGCTGAACCAAGACCAGACATACCTCATGTTCTCATGGACGAGGAGCGTCGAGCAGGGTTGTGAAAAACCGCAGTGGACGGAATCTCTCGTGAGTTTCGAGTGCGCCACGTGCAGCCCAGCTAACACAGTGACTAGGAATAGCGAACTTAAAGGAATAGCTCCTAAAGAGCCAAGCATTTCTGCAGTCCATGCTATGCGATGCTTGAAGTGGTACAAAGGGCGAAGCCACTGGACAGTGCAAGAATCGAAACGAATGATTTGAGTTGACGAATCAGGCTGAACCATGTGGCAGTCCGATGGAAAAGCTTGGATTCTGCGAATACCTAGAGAGCATTACCTATATGTGCAGCGCCAACAGTTACGTATGGAAAGAGCGGTATCACGGTCTAGGCGTGTTTTTGGCGGGTAGTGTGTGGTCCGCTTATTGTGATTGAGAAAGCTCTAAATGCAGAAAGGCAGTAATACAGTTTACACCATTGTGTACAGCGTAAAGTTGAGGAACGGCTCGGAAACGATAGTTGTATAAGCATGAAAGTTCACTCTGCCATATAGCAGAATCTGTGAAGCAGTGGTTTGTGAATAAGATTTTTTTAAATGGACTGGCCAGCTTACCATCCTCATCGTAGCCCAATGAAACGCGTTCGGGACGGCAGAGCAACGACTTCTTTCCGGCCCTGGCCGTCCAACATCACTGTCTCCTGTGGTTTCGGCTCTTGAGGAAGAACGATCTGCTATCGCTCCATAGACGTTCAGATGCCTCATGGGAAGTGCCCTCAGCACATTTTCAGTCGTCCTAAACACAAGGGGTGGACTCACTTGATATTAATGTCCACTAACAGGTGCCAGAACACTGTTAATCACGTAGAGTAAGTCAATTACACTAATGTCCATTAAAATTGCTACACCAAGAAGAAATGCAGATAAACGGGTATTCATTGGACAAATACATTATACTAGAACTGACATGTGATTACATTTTCACGCAATTTGGGTGCATAGATCCTGTTGAGTCAAACAGAGGTATATGGCGTGTACACGTACAACTGCCCATGAAGCTTCAACACGATATCACAGTTCGTCAAGAGTAATGACGCGTATTGTGACGAGACAGTTGCTCCGCCACCATTGACCAGACGCTATCAATTGGTGAGAGATCTGGAGAATGTGCTGGCCAGGGCAGCAGTCGAATATTTTCTGTATCCAGAAAGGCCCGTACAGGGCCTGCAACATGCGGTCGTGCATTATCCTGCTGAAATGTAGGGTTTCGCAGGAATCGAATGAAGGGTAGAATCACGGGTCATAACACATCTGAAACGTAACGTGCACTGTTCAAAGAGCCGTCAATGCGAACAAGATGTGACCGAGACGTGTAACCAGTGGCACCACATACCATCACGCCGGGTCATACGCCAGTATGGCGATGACGAATACACGCTTCCAATGTGCGTTCACCGCAAAGTCGTCAGACATGGATGCGACCATCAGGATGCTGTAAACAGAACCTGGATTTATCCGAAAAAATGACGTTTTGCCATTCGTGCACCCAGGTTCGTCGTTGAGCACACCATCGCAGCCGCTCCTGGCTGTGATGCAGCGTCAAGAGTAACCGCATCCATGGTCTTCAAGCTGATAGTCCATCCTGCTGCAAACGTCGTCCAACTGTTCGTGCAGATGGTTGTTGTCTTGCAAACGTCCCCATCTGTTGACTCAGGGATCGAGACGTGGCTGCACGATCCGTTACAGACATGCGGCTAAGTTGCCTGGGCCGGCCGAAGTGGCCGTGCGGTTAAAGGCGCTGCAGTCTGGAACCGCAAGACCGCTACGGTCGCAGGTTCGAATCCTGCCTCGGGCATGGATGTTTGTGATGTCCTTAGGTTAGTTAGGTTTAACTAGTTCTAAGTTCTAGGGGACTAATGACCCCAGCAGTTGAGTCCCATAGTGCTCAGAGCCATAAGCCATAAGTTGCCTGTCATCTCGACTGCTAGTGATACGAGGCCGTTGGGATCCAGCACGGCGTTCCGTATTACCCTCCAGAACCCACCGATTCCATATTCTGCTAACAGTTATTGGATCTCGACGAACGCGAGCAGCAATGTCGCGATACGATAAACCGCAATCGCGATGGGCTACAATCCGACCTTTATGAAAGTCGGAAACGTGATGGTACGGAATTCTCCTCCTTACACGAGGCATCACAACAACGTTTCACCAGGCAACGCCGGTCAACTGCCGTTTGAGTATGAGAAATCGGTTAGAAACTTTCCTCATGTCAGCACTTTGTAGGTGTCGCCACCGGCGCCAGCCTTGTGTGAATGCTCTGAAATCCTATTCATGTGCATATCACAGTATGTTCTTCCTGTCGGTTAAATTTCGCGTCTGCAGCACGTCATCTTCGTGGTGTAGCAATTTTAATGGCCAGTAGTGTACTTCTGATTCAACTAAACACAGTTTTCCGAAACTGCTTCACCAAAGAAGTTGATGTAAATATTCCAGAATTCGAATCAAGAACAACTGCCGACATAAGTAACTTAGAAGTGGATATTCTCGGTGTAGCGAAGCGGTTAAGTCATTTACTAAAGGCAAGGCCTCTGGTAGAAATCTTATACAAGTGTGGTTCGTTTCAGAGCATGCTCCATACTTAGCAATCATATACAGCCACTCGCTCCTCAAAAAATCCGTACCTAAGGACTGGGAAGTTGCACAAGTCACACCAGTACCTACGAAAGGAAAAAGGATGAATTCGTTGAGTTACAGGCCCATCTCGCTAAAATCGATTTGCAGTAGGATTTTGGAACATATCTGTGTTCTAACGTTATAAATAAACTCGAAGAAGACGATCTATTGACAAACAAACAACACGGATTGATAAAGTATCGTTCCTGTTAAACACAACTAGCTCTTTACAGTCACAAAGTAACGAGCGCTATCGAAAGGGCATGTCAAATTGATTCCATAGTTTTAGATTTTCAAAAGGCTTTTGATACACAAGCCAATACTGATCAGATTGCGTGCCTATGGAGTATCGTCTCTGTTGTGCGACTGGATTCGTGATTTCAAACCAGAAAGGTCACAGTTCGCAGTAAGTGCCGGAAAGTGATCGAGAAAGACAGAAGTGATGTCTGACATTCCTCAGGAAAGTTTTACAAGCCTTCTTCTGTTCCTGCCCTACATAAATGGTGCAGGTGACTACCTCAGCAGCCCTCTTACATTGTTTGCAGATGATGCTTTCGTTTACCGTCTTGCAAAGTCATCAAATGTTCAAAGATAATTGCAAAATGATTTAGACAAGATATCAGTCAGGTGCAAAAAGTGACAATTGACTCTAAATAGTGAAAAGTGTGCAGTCACCACATGAGTAATAAAAGAAATCTGCTAAATTTCGGTTACACAATAAGTCACACAAATCTCCAGGCTGTAAATTCAACTAACTACATGTTGTTGTTGTTGCGGTCTTCAGTCCTGAAACTGGTTTGATGCAGCTCTCCATACTACTCTATTCCGTGTAAGCTTCTCCCAGTACGTACTGCAGCCTGAATCTGCTTAGTGTATTCATCTCTTGGTCTCCCTCTTTGAGTTTTACCCTCCACGCTGCCCTCCAGTCCTAAATTGGCGATCCCTTGATGCCTCAGAACATGTCCTACCAACCGATTCCTTCTACTTGTCAAGTTGTGCCACAAACTCCTCTTCTCCCCAATTCTGTTCAAGTTATGTGATCTACCCATCTAATCTTCAGCATTCTTCTGTAGCACCACATTTCGAAAGCTTCTATTCTCTTCTTGTCTAAACTGTTTATCGTCCATGTTTCACTTCCATACATGGCTACACTCCATACAAATCCTTTCAGAAACGAATTCCTGACCCTTAAATCAATACTCGATGTTAACAAATTTCTCTTCTTCAGAAACGCTTTCCTTGCCATTGCCAGTCTACATTTTATATCCTCTATACTTCAACCATCATCAGTTATTTTGCTCTCCAAATAGCAAAACTCCTTTACTATTTTAAGTGTCTCATTTCCTAATCTAATTCCCTCAGCATCACCCGACTTACTTCAACTACATTCCATTATCCTCGTTTTGCTTTTGTTGATGTTCATCTTATACCCTCCTTTCAAGACAATGTCCATTCCGTTCAACTGCTCTTCCAAGTCCTTTGCTGCGTCTGAGAGAATTACAATGTCATCGGTGAACCTCAAAGTTTTTATTTCTTCTCCATGGATTTTAATGCCTACTCCGAATTTTTCTTTTGTTTCCTTCACTGCTTGCTGAATATATAGATGGAATAGCATCGGGAAGAAGCTACAACCCTGTCTCACTCCATTCCCAACCACTGCTTCCCTTTCATGTCCCTCGACTCCTATAACTGCCATCTGCTTTCTATACAAATTGTAAATAGCCTTTCGCTCCCTGTATTTTACCCCTGCCATCTTCAGAATTTGAAAGCGAGTAATCCAGTCAACATTGTCAAAAGCTTTCTCTAAGTCTACAAATGCTAGAAACGTAGGTTTGCCTTTCCTTAATCTTTCTTTTAAGGTAAGTCGTAGGATCAGTATTGCCTCACGTGTTCCAACATTTCTACGGAGTCCAAACTGATCTTCCCCGAGGTCGGCTTCTACCAGTTTTTCCATTCGTCTGTATAGAATTCGCGTTAGTATTTTGCAGCTGCGACTTATTAAACTGATAGTTCGGTAGTTTTCACATCTGTCAACTCCTGCTTTCTTTGGGATTGGAATTATTATATTCTTCTTTAAGTCTGAGGGAATTTCGCCTGTCTCATACATCTTGCTCACCAGATGGTAGAGTTTTGTCAGGAATGGCTCTCCCAAGGCCGTCAGTAGTTCTAATGGAATGTTGTCTACTCCCGGGGCCTTGTTTCTACTCAGGTCTTTCAGTGCTCTGTCAAACTCTTCACGCAATATCATATCTTCGTTTTGATCTTCATCTACATCCTCTTCTATTTCCATTATATTGTCCTCAAGTACATCGCCCTTGTATAGTCCCCCTATATACTCCTTCCACCTTTCTGCTTTCCCCTCTTTGCTTAGAACTAACTACAAAGGGATTGCAATTGTGAATGATTTTAAGTGGAATGAGCACATACATAATGCCGTCTGGAAAGTAAACCGAAGACTGCGATTTATTAGCAGAACGCTTACAAAATGCAACAGGAGTGCTGAAGATACTGCTTACCCTACGCTTGTCCGCCCAATTATGGAGTATTGCTGTGTAGTGTGGGATAGGGATGAGATAGGATGGTTCAAATGCCTCTGAGCACTATGGGACGTAACATCTGAGGTCTTCAGTCTCCTAGATCTTCGAACTTCTTAAACCTAACTAACCTAAGGACATCACACACATCCATGCCCTAGGCAGCATTCGAACCGGAGACAGTAGCGGTCGCACGGATCAAGACTGAAGCGCCTAGAACCGCTCGGCCACACCGGCCGGAATCAGACTGCATTGACGGAGGACATCGAAAAAGTTCCGAAAAGGAGAATTCGTTTTGTAGTACTGCAAAATATGGGAGAGAGTGCTGCGTATATGCCACGCCAATTGGGGTGGCAATCATTAAAGCAAAGGCGCTTTTAGTTGCGGCAGGATCTTCCAACAAAATCCCAGTCACCAGCTTTCTCCTCGGAGTTTGAGAATATTTTGTTGGTGCCCACTTACATAGAGAGAAATGAGCATCTTAAGAAAATAGCCGAAAAAGAGGTCGCAGCGAAAGATGTAAACGGTCGTTTTTCCCTCGCGCTTTTCGAGAGTGGAAGGTTAGAGAAATATCTTGAAGGTGGTTCAACGAACCCACTGCCAACCCTTAATTGTCGTGTGGATGTACACTACCCTCCATAAGTTTGGAAAAACCAAGTAATTATATACAATTGAAAGGAAATACAGTATAAAAATGCATTTTGTTGTTTTCCAAATGTTTATTAAGCTCAAATAATACACAGGAAGATGCAACAATTAAATTTTCGATTCTTCAAAACAGCCACCCTTTGCTTTCATCACTGCCTTGCACACTCTCGGCATGCGCTGCGTCAGTTTTGCCAAGGTTTCAGTTGGAATTAATCTCCATTCTTGCTGCAGGACTTCCCACAATTGTGACCCACTTATGATTTCCCGTTTTCGGATCCTCCTGTCCAATTCATCGCGTAGCAGCTCGATTGGGCTACAATCAGGGGATTGGGACGACCATTCCATGTTTTTAAATATTTTTCGAACCTCTAGGGACTTCACATAGTTCTGACACAAGCGAGACGTATGTTTCGGGTCGTTGTCTCGCTGCAAGACAAACCCTTTCCCAATCAGACGCAAACCAGATATCTTAGCATGTCGCTGGAGAATGCAATGATAATCCTTTTGGTTGAGTTTTCCATCTATTTTAATCAAATCTCCGACTTTTTTCCCCTCCAAAGGATCCCAGTACCATCACAGAACCCCTTCCATGCCTTACAGTTGGAATTTTGAACTGAGGATTCAAGCGTTTATGGGGTAAACGGCGTACAAATTGGCAGCATTTACTTCCAAATATTTCGAACTTAGATTCATCAGTGAATAAGACTCTTTCCCAATCCCCCGCTGTCCAATGTTGGTGAGTCTTAGCCCACTGAAGCCTTTTATTCTTGTTAACAGGGCGTAACAGTGGTTTCCTTGTTGCTACATAATCTCGGAGGTTGTTGTCTGCCAGACGTTGTCTCACTGTTGACTCACTCACCGGTGTATCCCTCCTTGCGTTTAGTTCAGCAGTCAATTCACGGACAGTTTCTAATCTGTTACGTTTACTGGTCACTCACTACAAAATACTTTTCCTGGCGTTCTGATATTATCCTGGGTGCTTCTGAGAGAGGACAATCTCCATAGGAGCCTGTTTCTCGATGCCGGTGTATGGTTTTGACAACTCCGGTGATGGAAATCATCTGTTTCTTTGCTGTTTATCGTGGTTCAAAGTGATTCATAAGGAAATAAATTGTTCAAATGGCTCTAAGCACTATGGGATTTAACGCCTGAGGTCTTCAGTCCCCTAGACTTAGACGGTCGCAGGTTCGAATCCTGCCTCGGGCATGGATGTGTGTGATGTCCTTAGATTAGTTAGGTTTAAGTAGTTCTGTGGTGTCACTGCCAGACACCACACTTGCTAGGTGGTAGCCTTTAAATCGGCCGCGGTCAGTTAGTATCCGTCGGAACCGCGTGTCGCCACTATCAGTGATTGCAGACCGAGCGCCGCCACACGGCAGGTCTAGAGAGACTCCCTAGCACTCGCCCCAGTTGTACAGTCGACTTTGCTAGCGATGGTTCACTGACTACATACTCTCTCATTTGCACAGACAACAGTTTAGCATAGCCTTCAGCTACGTCATTTGCTACGACCTAGCAAGGCGCCATATTCAGTAATTAGAAAGAATTCTGAACAGACAATATTGTGAATCATGTACCCTCAAGAGCGACGTTCATCATTGATGGATTAAAGTTAAGTATCAAACTACTTAATCCGCTTTCTGAATTCTAATTCCTTGTCATGTTCCAGACCTCACGTTTGTATACTTCTTCCCTCCTCACGCCAGCCTGCGTGAGCTAAAACGCGTGCATTTCGGCCTCCTCTAGTAACACGATGTTGGCTCTTCTGCCAACTACAACAAGTTCTAAGTTCTAGGGGACTGATGACCTGAGATGTTAAGTCCCATAGTGCTCAGAGCCATTTTTGAACCCTAGACGTAGAACTACTTAAACATAACCAACCTAAGGACATCACACACATCCAAGCCTGAGGCAGGATTCGAACATGCGACCGTAGCAGCAGCGCGGTTCCGTACTGAAGTGCCTAGAACCGCTCGGCCACAACGGCCGGCGATTCATAAGGAATCTGGCACTTCGGGACCATTTTCAAGTACTTTCGCGGCGTGTTATACCTTTATGCAAACGCAACTGCAAATGAACAGAAATGTAAACATCGTATCTCTACATAACCATGCGGTCTACTCGCGCTACCTGACGTGTTTAGTAGAATTGCTTGGACACGTAACGTCTGTTTACATAAAACGGAGCAATACTAGTATGTTCCAATATGTATGTATATGTACAATAATTAAGTGTACAATACTGTACGTGTCATTATTAACCGTTATTTGAGCTTGCTGTTCCGTGTTCCATCCCATAACTCATATAGATGACTTCCATCTTGCTCCGTTGTAACACGCAGCACGGTGTCTGCAAACATATGGAGAGCAGTCTAGATGCATATATGTTGTTGTTGTTGTGGTCTTCAGTCCAGAGATTGGATTGATTCAGCTCTCCATGCTACTCTATCCTGTGCAAGCTTCTTCATCTCCCAGTACCTACTGCAACCTACATCCATCTGAATCTGTTTAGTATACTCCTCCCTTGGTCTCCCTCTAGGATTTTTACCCTCCAATACTAAATTGGTGATCCCTTGATGCCTCAGAATATGCCTTTCCAACCGATACCTTCTTCTAGTCAAGTTGTGCCACAAATTTCTGTTCTCTCCAATTATATTGAACACCTCCTCATTACAAAATTGTTAAGGCTTTCGTGGCCACTTGTTTACAAACTGCCTATTGGCTTCTGTCTCGGGTTCTTCGGCCGACGTTCATCTAATCATTAGATGAACGTCGGCCGAAGAACCCGAGACAGAAGCCAATAGGCAGTTTGTCACCTCCTCATTAGTTATGTGATCTATCCATCTAATCTTCAGCATTCTTCTGTAGCATCAGATTTCGGAAGCTTCTATTCTCTTCTTGTCTAAACTATTTATCGTCCACGTTTCACTTCCATTCATGGCTACACTCCACACAAATACTTTCAGAAACGACTTTCTGACATTTAAATCTATACTCGATGTTAACAAATTTCTCTTCTTCAGAAAGCAGTTAATTCCATAAAGTATCTGGGAGTACTCATTAGGAATGATTTAAAATGGAATGATCATATAAAGTTGATCGTCGGTAAAGCAGATGCCAGACAGATTCATTGGAAGAATCCTAAGGAAATGCAATCCGAAAACAAAGGAAGTAGGTTATAGTACGCTTGTTCGCCCACTGCTTGAATATTGCTCAGCAGTATGGGATCCGCACCAGATAGGGTTGATAGAAGAGATAGAGAAGATCCAACGGAGAGCAGCGAGCTTCGTTACAGGATCATTTAGTAACCGCGAAAGCGTTACGGAGATGATAGATAAACTCCAGTGGAAGACTCTGCAGGAGAGACGCTCAGTAGCTCGGTACGGGCTTTTGTTGAAGTTTCGAGAACATACCTCCACCGAGGAGTCAAGCAGTATATTGCTCCCTCCTACGTATATCTCGCGAAGAGACCATGAGGATAAAATCAGAGAGATTAGTGCCCACACAGAAGCATACCGACAATCCTTCCACGAACAATACGAGACTGGAATAGAAGAGAGAACCGAAAGAGGTACTCAAGGTACCCTCCGCCACACACCGTCAGGTGGCTTGCGGAGTATGGATGTAGATGTAGATGTAGAAACGCTTTTCTTGCCATTGCCAGTCTACATTTTATATCCTCTCTACTTCGACCATCATCAGTTATTTTGCTCCCCAAATAGCAAAACTCCTTTACTACTTTATGTGTCTCATTTACTAATCTAATTCCCTCAGCATCACCCGACTTAATTCGACTACATTCCCTTATCCTCGTTTTGCTTTTGTTGTTGTTCATCTTGTATCCTCCTTTCAAGACATTGTCCATTCCGTTCAATTGCTCTCCCAGGTCCTTTGCTGTCTCTCACTTTGAGATGCAGATATATTGTTTGCATTAACAGAGCTATTAAGTGTACAGTACTGTACGTGTCATTATTAACCGTTATTTGAGCTTGCTATCCGTGTTCTAACCAATAACTCACATAGATGACTTCCATCTGGTTCCGTTATAATACGCAGCACGGTGTTTCCAAACTTATGGAGGGCAGTCTAGATGCAGATATATTCTTTCCATTAACAGAGCTATCGCCTAGGAACAGTGGTGAAGGGTAGATGAACATTACTGAAGCGCCACCTACAGTGTTAGTTATTTACGAAAATCGTGAATATCAGCGGTATGACTGGTCAGGCCTGCGTAATCCGGGCAGTAACAACGCGTGTTGCCGCCGTCCGCTGTCCGCTTCCGCGCTTTCCTCGCCGGCGCGCAGCGGAGATACAGCTGGAGGAAGAGTTGTGTCGACAGCGGGGAGAGCGCACGCCGCCCCATTAGCAGAGGACCCGTAAGTGGCCCGGGGCGATGCGTCGCACGTAAACAACGCGGACGGCAGTCCCCTGCAGTCACCGCCGCGTTGAGTGCGCGGCCGGCCGCTGTCTCGTTCGGTACCATCGGCTCGTGCTTCGATCACGCAGACCCGTCAAACATCTGCGTGTGGACACGCTGCTGTGATTTCGTCTTCTGCCATTCTGCAAAGTGTTCAGTGTCGAAACAAAACCTCTACGTTACTTACGATTGAGCCTAGACAACCATCTAGCTACAGAGTAGAAGCAGTGGGTAACTCCTTAAGAGTTTATTCTCCGGCAATAATGAATCGCAAACCTGCCGACTCCTGTTTATAAGGTGTCAGTGTACGTCGAGCGAGATTTTGTCGGCAACCACGGCAATTGTAGACTCTACAGCAGGTTTTTAATACAGGATTCCGTACAGTGATTCCAAGCTTTTAGCTTCTGAAGCATTATCGTTGTTGCTTTTAGAGCAAGTTTTATGTTGTGTCTTCACTCATTTCCATATCTTAATGTTCAAAACTGCTTCCCACTCTCCACCTCGGTGCGACGTAACTGCCAGAAAGTATTTCTATCTCAGTTGTTAGTAATAGTTTTCTCTGGGCGCTAGACATCTGTCCTTGTCATAACAGTAAAACACTAAATGTCTTGTTTCAACTGTCGCCGTCTTGGCTGCTTCATTGATCCGAGCACGTGCCTTATGTCGACTTAGACGTGACAGAATTCTTACCTTTTTGTTTTACAACTTTCTAGTTTGAAAGACAATGTACAACAACGAAGCATCTGGAGAGACATCTACAGTTGTCTTCAAGCAGTGCCACTCAATTCGCAGATCATCACAGGTGCGAAAGTTGGATCACAATTTTAGTTTCCTCATTTCTCTCACTAGAAATATTATCAAAATAACTTACTTCAGTGGTTTGGTATAAAGACTGCGTTTCAAAGCAGCGAATCATATATTTCTTTTCTTTTCTTACTCTGCGTATGTCAGCGTTTCTTTCCCATAACTTATTGTCCCAGGAACTCAGCTTTAAAAATTTCTTCTCTTAATGGCACTTTGTTAGATAGAAAAGCTTTTCTTTTGTATAACATCTTTCCAGTAATGAACAACAATTTTGTTCTTCTTCCTTTTTCTCGGTCATTGCTTTATTCCTTCCGAAATGAAATAACGAAATTTATAGTTTTCTTCAATGCAGCTAGCGTCGTTACATACTGTTCTTAATGTCTACATTATGCTGAAACTTCATGCTGCATCTACACTTATTTCTGATTCCTATACTGTGTACAATATTTCGCAAAACTTACTCTCCCGATCTACTGCTCCTCCAATATTCTACATATATTTATCGCTACACCTCATGTTCAACCAAAGAAATAGTTTCCCTAAGCAACACACAGAGTTACGTCTTTGAATGTTGCTGTATTTATTAACAGAGCTCAGCTTACGCCTTGGTCGGTGCGCAAGGATCTAGATTTTTAACGTGAAGGGCATAGCTCAAATTGAAGCTCGTATGTTCTGACACGTTTTGCTGTGTTGGTCTAAGTCGCTTCTGCCCGTTGAAGGCATGCTTCCTCAAATAACACAAATGCCAATTTTTTTCCATTCGTATTACGTTACTAGTCCTTGCGCCATCGATGAAAACAACATTTTTAAAGAAACTATTCTCCTATTATGGATATTTAATGATGTAGAGGAAATGAAGGCTCATATAGAGTAGGAATCTTCTTTACTATTTGCTTCGCTCCTGCAGTAAAAGAGTGACAGATGCAGTATAATGACGCATTAGAGAGCTGTTGATGCAGAAAATTTAAAATGGGTCCAGAGGCGAGTGAAGGGTCTGAAGCGGAGCGGGACTCGCCGGAGCCGCGGCTGGAGCAGACGCGGCATGACGTCACGGGTCCGGGGAACCCCCGGCGCCCCCGGCTGGGGCGGCTCCCGCGGAGCTGGCCCAAGGACTCCCTGGAGCTGCTGCGCTCGCGCACCGGCTACCTGCGCCGCCTGCCACCGTCTCCTCACACCGTGAGTGCGGAACTCGTCTTGTTTATTAGTCTTACATGACCTGAAACCATGTTTTTTGCTAGAATAATGCACAGTGTTTCGTCCTCACGAATAGAGTCTGCTGTGGAAACGAATAAACTGGCACTAAATACAGAAGCGCCAGTTTATGTCACCCATCTTGACCTCTCCAACACGTAGATCAGACGTGTACGCCATTCTGATACATTTCCTGCATGCAGCTGTTTCCAATATTACAAGCGCAAAGTCGACCATCATATCCTGAAACAACAGACTAAGAAATATTTTCGGATATCTTGAATGGCACAGACCTTTGGATTTTCGCAGTAATGTAAACAAAACTGAGGGGCACATGTTTTTTTTTTTTTTTTCCACGTAAGAAAAGTTAGTGACGCTCAGCTGTAGTTTGTCAATGCTATATGACACTGGACCGCACAATATTTAAAGGAGAATAATTATTAACTGTCATCAACATCACACCTCCATCATCACCATGACTGTCGTCACCACCAACATCATTACTTCCAGCCCAGCACCACCACCACCACCACCACCACAGCTATAATCATCACCGCCAACACTATCACCACTATCACCGACAACGTCACCATCACCATCACCGTCACCACTACCATCATCATCATCATGAACTACTTAACATTTAAAGCTAATGGAAAGGCCTCTTCCATTCTTTTCAATGTGTTATGATTTCAGCTACACACATCCATTTTCCTCCTGTATGTTTTATGATTTCGTCCACTCACTGTTCTGTAGGACACGTTCCCGTTCTCTTAGAATCCAATACAGGCCCTCACTGGTATATAAGCCATCCATTTTGCACGTACCACCCCATAGATAGAGAAAGTGTACGAGGATATTGAAAGGGTAATGCAGTATGTAAAGGGGGACGAAAATCTAATAGTCATGGGCGAGTGGAATGCAGTTGTAGGGGAAGGAGTAGAAGAAAGGGTTACAGGAGAATATGGGCTTGGGACGAGGAATGAAAGGGGAGAAAGACTAATTGAGTTCTGTAACAAGTTTCAGCTAGTAAAAGCGAATACCCTGTTCAAGAATCACAAGAGGAGGAGGTATACTTGGAAAAGGCCGGGAGATGCGGGAAGATTTCAATTAGATTACATCATGGTCAGACACAGATTCCGAAATCAGATACTGGATTGTAAGGCGTACCTAGGAGCAGATATAGACTCAGATCACAATATAGTAGTGATGAAGAGTAGGCTGAAGTTCAAGACATTAGTTAGGAAGAATCAATACGCAAAGAAGTGGGATACGGAAGTACTAAGGAATGACGAGATACGTTTGAAGTTCTCTAACGCTATAGATACAGCAATAAGGAATAGCGCAGTAGGCAGTACAGTTGAAGAGGAATGGACATCGCTAAAAAGGGCCATCACAGAAGTTGGGAAGGAAAACATAGGTACAAAGAAGGTAGCTGCGAAGAAACCATGGGTAACAGAAGAAATACTTCAGTTGATTGATGAAAGGAGGAAGTACAAACATGTTCCGGGAAAATCAGGAATACAGAAATACAAGTCGCTCAGGAATGAAATAAATAGGAAGTGCAGGGAAGCTAAGACGAAATGGCTGCAGGAAAAATGTGAAGACATCGAAAAAGATATGATTGTTGGAAGGACAGACTCAGCATAAAGGAAAGTCAAAACAACCTGAGGTGACATTAAAATCAACGGTGGTAACAGTAAGAGTGCAACGGAAATTCCACTGTTAAATGCAAAGGAGAGAGCAGACAGGTGGAAAGAATACATTGAACGCCTCTATGAGGGTGAAGATTTGTCTGATGTGATAGAAGAAGAAACAGGAGTCGATTTAGAAGAGATAGGGGATCCAGTATTAGAATCGGAATTTAAAAGAGCTTTGGAGGACTTACGGTCAAATAAGGCAGAAGGGATAGATAACATTCCATCAGAATTTCTAAAGTCATTGGGGGAAGTGGCAACAAAACGACTATTCGCGTTGGTGTGTAGAATATATGAGTCTGGCGACATACCATCTGACTTTCGGAAAAGCATCATCCACACAACTCCGAAGACGGCAAGAGCTGACAAGTGCGAGAATTATCGCACAATCAGCTTAACAGCTCATGCATCGAAGCTGCTTACAAGAATAATATACAGAAGAATGGAAAAGAAAATTGAGAACGCGCTAGGTGACGATCAGTTTGGCTTTAGGAAAAGTAAAGGGACGAGAGAGGCAATTCTGACGTTACGGCTAATAATGGAAGCAAGGCTAAAGAAAAATCAAGACACTTTCATAGGATTTGTCGACCTGGAAAAAGCGCTCGACAATATAAAATGGTGCAAGCTGTTAGAGATTCTGAAAAAAGTGGGGGTAAGCTATAGGGAGAGACGGGTCATATACAATATGTACAACAATCAAGAGGGAATAATAAGAGTGGACGATCAAGAACGAAGTGCTCGTATTAAAAAGGGTGTAAGACAAGGCTGTAGCCTTTCGCCCCTACTCTTCAATCTGTACATCGAGGAAGCAATGATGGAAATAAAAGAAAGGTTCAGGAGTGGAATTAAAATACAAGGTGAAAGGATATCAATGATACGATTCGCTGATGACATTGCTATCCTGAGTGAAAGTGAAGAAGAATTAAATGATCTGCTGAACGGAATGAACAGTCTAATGAGTACACAGTATGGTTTGAGAGTAAATCGGAGAAAGACGAAGGTAATGAAGTAGTAGAAATGAGAACAGCGAGAAACGTAACATCAGGATTGATGGTCACGAAGTCAATGAAGTTAAGGACTTCTGCTACCTAGGCAGTAAAATAACCAATGACGGACGGAGCAAGGAGGACATCAGAAGCAGACTCGCTATGGCAAAAAAGGCATTTCTGGCCAAGAGAAGTCTACTAATATCAAATACCGGCCTTAATTTGAGGAATAAATTTCTGAGGATGTACGTCTGGAGTACAGCATTGTATGGTAGTGAAACATGGACTGTGGGAAATCCGGAACAGAAGAGAATCGAAGCATTTGAGATGTGGTGCTATAGACGAATGTTGAAAATTAGGTGGACTGATAAGGTAAGGAATGAGGAGGTTCTACGCAGAATCGGAGAGGGAAGGAATATGTGGAAAACACTGATAAGGAGAAGGGACAGGATGGTAGGACATCTGCTAAGACATGAGGGAATGACTTCCATGGTACTAGAGGGAGCTGTAGAGGGCAAAAACTGTAGAGAAAGACAGAGATTGGAATACGTCAAGCAAATAATTGAGGACGTAGGTTGCAAGTGCTACTCTGAGATGAAGAGGTTAGCACAGGAAAGGAATTCGTGGCGGGCCGCATCAAACCAGTCAGTAGACTGATGATCAAAAAACAAAAAACCCATTAATTTTCATTAGTGTTGTAGTAAATTCTTCCACTCCAGTCGGTTCCCTGATCCATTTAATAGTTTCCATGTCTCGTCCAGTTATTACCGACATGCATCTCTCCATTGCTACCTCAGAAACTCCGTTCTTCACATATAGTACGAAAATTCCGTATTTCATTACATAAGTGAGAACTGGTAATGTAAACTTTCCTTTTCCGACAAAATGGATGATTATGTTTTCGAAGGTTTATTTATGTAAGATTATTTTCACTCCTGACTTACTTTTTCCTTGCCAGTGAATCTACTCTCTTCAATTACCATAAATATAAAAACCGTCAACTGTTGCTAGTATTTCATTGTTGTCTAGTAATACTTTGTTTACATTACTTTGTTTACACATTATTTTTGTCTTACTGTTACTGACTTTCAGGTCTACTTACAATCTGGCTCTGGAAAGCTCTTCCCTTCGTTGGAGCTGACCTATACCACAGACAACCAACACATTATCAGTCACAGAACGAAGGTGTTTTAGATACGTTTCATTAACAATTATTCCTTATCCGTTTTTATTTTTCAGATGAAGGATATCGAAAGTTAACCTGCGGCTGCTGAGACTACTTTTAGTGATACGATATTCTTGTCCATCTCTTTCATTTTTAGTTTTGGAGTATTCTGACGAAATTTAATGAAAGCTTTAACACTGATATATATTCTCTTCAACATACTAACATGATTTGAATTATCACTGTTTCTCAACGACTAATTTTCTTGAAACGATCAAAATATTTCTCGAAATTCTACGAATTTCAGATACAGAGGTCATTCATGCTCATTCTCCATTCTGATTTCATCCGAGAACAACAAGTGTTCATTCTACTACGTCTACTTTTGAAGCAAGCTTGATATTTGTGCTTGATCAAACTCTAATATTTTACTATCAATTAGTGATAATTTTAATATACAGAAGCTCATTCAAAAATATGGGCACGATTTCAGTTGTCTGTATTTACTGAACTATATGTTGTATTTTAAATCTGTATATAACATTTCATTATACACACTTCAAAAAACGTTTTGCATCATCCTGGTTCTCAGGACTCCTGAAGACAGACGTAGACTGTGGATACTGTATCACAGACGCAGTTCCTTTGACTGTTCAGAGACGTCACTAAACCCGCCCAAAGATGTTAACATCCATGCATGAGCAGCGCCTATGGACGGAGGGGGCCCGACAGCCGATCAGTTCCAGTCATTCCACGAGGAAGGAGGTACACGGCTCGTGTTGTCTATAGTTCAACGATAAATGGACGGTCAATACGAGGTTCGATCGCGCCTGCATTGTTACTTACCGCCAGGAAGGGCTCTCAAGGGAGTGTCCAGGCCTCTCGCAGTGAACCAAAGCGATATTGTTCGTACATGGAGGAGCTATAGAGAGACAGGAACTGTTGATGACATGCCTCGCTCAGACCACCCAAAGGCTACTACTGCAGTGCAAGACCGCTACCTATGGATTATGGCTCGCAGGAACCCTGGCAGGAACGCCACCATGTTAAATAATTCTTTTCGTGCAGCCACAGGACGTCGTGTTACGACTCAAACTGTGCGCAGTAGGCTGCATGATGAGACGTACATGGTGAGGTCCATCTTCGCAACCACGACACCACGCAGCGCGGTACAGATGGGCCTAACAACATGCCGAATGGACCTCTCAGGGTTGGCATCACGTTCTCTTGACCGATGAGTGTTGCATATGATTTCAACCAGACAATCGTCGGAGACGTGTTTGGAGGCAACCCTGTCAGGCTGAACGCCTCAGACACACTATCCAGCGAGTCCAGCAAGGTGGAGGTTCCCTGCTGTTTTGGGGTGGCATTATGTGGTGCCGACGTACGCCGCTGGTGGTCATGGAAGGCACCGCAACGACTGTACGAGACGTGAATCCTGTCCTCCGACCGATAGTGCAGCTGCATCGGCAGAGTATTGGCGAGGCAATCGTCTTCATGGACGACAATTCGGGCCCCCATCTTGCACACATCACATCTTGTGAATGACTTCCTTCAGGATAACGACAGTGGCCAGCATGTTCTCCAGGCATGAACCCTATCGAACATGCCTGGGATAGATTGAAAAGGGCTGTTTACGGACGACGTGACCCACCAACCACTCTGAGGGTCCTACGCTGAATCGCCGTTGAGGAGTGGGACAGCCAGGATAAACAGTGCCTTGATAAACTTGTGGATAGTATGCCACGACGAATACAGGCATGCATCAGTGCTACAGGACGTGCATTGGGTATTAGAGGTTGCAGTGTGTACAGCAATCTGGACCACCATATCTGAAGATCTCGCTGTATGGTGGTTCAGCATGCAGTGTGTGGTTTCCATGAGCAATAAAAAGGACAGAAATGATGTTTATGTTGATCTCTATTCCAGTTTTCTGTACAGGTTCTGGAACTCTCGGAACTGAGGTAATGCAAACCTTTTTTGTGATTTGGGTACATATGTAGAAGTTTTCAGATGTTCAATATACCTTCCTGCGGCTCCACGGATAACGTCCGGACGGTAGCTGAATTCATCCCACGAAATTCTTGCTTCGCTGAATTCACCAGAGCTGTGATACGTTTTCTTACGTCATTCAAACCTGTGGAAAGAGGTGGTACATAAACTGCATCTTTCACGAACTCCCACAAAAAAGTTGCAGTGCGTAAAATCAGGATATTTTGATGGTCACAAGTGAAGCTGAGGTAAATATTCATTGAGATCAATTGGGTAGAGCTTCGTCCTGCTGGAAAACGTAATCTCCTGACTCTTCATTCAGTTGAGGAACAAGCCAGTTTACCAGCATCTTGAGATATGCTACTCGTGTAACCGTACTGTCATCAAAGAAGAGAGGTCCATAAACCTATGTCGAAGAACACGCGAAATACATTAACTCTGGGTCTGTCCCGCACATGCTCCAGTGTTACAGGGGGGTTTTGTAGTACCATGTCCGTACGACGTTCCTATTGAATTGCTCATTTAGGTGAATGATAGTATCATCACTGAAAATTACACGAGGCAGAAACAATTCATCTTTTCCATGTTTCGGAATATGCAGTTACAAAATTGTACGCACTTTGCCGTATCGTCTGCACGAAGAGCCTGTACCATTTGTAGATGGCATGGTTTATAGATACACTAACCGGCGCCTAAATACACGCCAAACAGTTGTTTGCGGTTCGGTAGTCCAAGTCCCCTACTCACTCAACGGGTTGATTTCATTAGGACGTTCAAAGCTCGCTCGAATGCGCTCTATTGGATCCTCCGATATGCACAATCGGTCTTGGCTTTTACCTTTACACAAAGAGCCAGTTTTGTCAGATTGTTTGTTCTAGTGATCAATGCTCTTCCTCATTAGACGTTCAATGGTAGGCGTGTCCCAAAATGCTCGCTGCAACGCACTCACAGACACGCTTTTACCGAACTGACGAACGCAAAAAATCTCGTGTTGCTTAGTAGCCATGTCACTTACAATTGCAGCGGTACACGCTACATCCATGCGATGATGGAGCGCTCTAGCGGCAGTATTCAGAGTATTCTCTTTTAAATATACTTGACAGAATTCAAATACAAAGTATAGTGGAGGAAGTATAGCCAATCGAAATTGTTACCATCTCTTTGAATCACCCATTACATTACCCAGAAGCGGACATAGCCAGATAATTTTATAGCTTTTATGTCGCGTTCATGCGAAAGAAGATTAATTACAGCGTAGTTCTACTTATGCAGAGGTTTCATTCTTCGCAGATATTCTGTAAACGCTAGTTCGATGTTCTTTTTTGTACTACTTGACCACCAGCTTTAAATGTTTCTCTAAAGCCAGACATACTTTCCTTCCTCTAAAATGTTCTGTATATTTTATCCGGCCATACCCTGTAACTCTTCCACGAGAGGACAGACGAATTACTTTAACTTTACAACACGAAACGATACGTGGAACGCAGTGAGCTAGAATAATTTTGTCTCTGTTGTTAGCAGAGCTCTTTAAATTGGCTCAGGAACACAGTTGATATGCGAGTAATAAAATTCCTAAAGTAATGCCAGATGTGATGCACAAAACCATTTGAGGCATAAAGGAAGGAAAGGCTGCTGAGATAACGGTCTTTCAGTAAAAATGGGACCAAAATAATAAGAAAGTCAGTTGTACTATTCTGTGCAGAATGTCTGCAGAGGAAGATGATTCCCCAAACTGGAGTTGCTTTGTTTGTCCTACTTCACGAGATATTCAATAAAAATATCACTAATGGCGTAAAAATAACACTGAATTTGAATGCTACTAACGAACATGCTGGCTTTGGAAACAGATAAATCACAGTGGACCATTTGGAACGGGACAATAAGTACCGCTTAAAAGAGTTTTTGAGAATGCTTATGACGGAACTTACATAAAATAAACACCAGCGTTGTCTGAGAAAAATAGGCATCGATTCAGTGTATATTAGTATATCTGTTAGATTTATTCAGCATTGCGAAAAATAGAAAGACGAGAAAGAAAATTAGATTTCATATCACGAAAACTATTCAACCCAAGTAGGAGTTTTCAAAACCTTTAAATGAGAAAGCGAACAAGAAATGAGTTTAAATGAAAATATCTCAGTACTTTTCTTTATTGACGTACGTATATTGCTTGCCTCTGGTGCAGACAACCTTCAGAGTCGGAGGAAAGGAATTAATACTGTGAACTGGAAAGTAGGACGGCTTCGAGATGTGACTTAATGCAAAACCATTCCAAAATCACCGGTTTTTCAGCTAACAATGAAGCCGTTTGTGAATTATTAAGAGAGAGAATAAAACATACACACTGATATTACCGTCCTGAAAATGGAATACTACTGGACGGTATGGATGGCAGATATAAGAAGGGAAACGGAAAGACTGATAAGATGACTTCGAAGTGAAAAACAGGCAGGGCAAAACGTATGCCGCTGCAAACTGTAATCCTCGATATAGTTCAGAGGTGTCCTTCATCCAAACAAGGATATCAAATGACTCCTGCAAATCATCATCATCATCATCATCATCATCATCATCATACTGGTCCAGGAGACCTATGAGTAGGATTTGGCTAAGAGTTGTTTTGGTGTGTACCAGATGTGTGGAAGAGTGTGTACCTGCCACAGTAGCGCAGGGCTAACATTGAGACTGGATCATAAATGAATGGAGGAACCTGCTCTTCACACATGAATCCCTCTATAATCTCCAGACTAGTTCTCCTCGCACATTCGACAGTATGGAAAGTAGTAGCAAGTACACTGACAGGAATCGCTTGGATAGAGCAGCTTAGTGAAGGGTGAGTTCAAGGTGTGGGGTTTCATTATGCAGAATTGCCGTACCGTGCTTCGTAACTCCTTCGGTGGTCAAAGAAATGCTATTAACCCACAGATGTAAGGAGGTGGGATGCCGCACAATTATCTGCGTCTCATCTTGGACGACAAGTTTCGTTCTCAGCAACACCGTCTCCTAAAGGAAATTCTCGCATGTAATGACATCAATGATACGTCGAGATTTCCCCAGCTGCGTGCTTTGTATAGGATGTCTAGGATCCAGTGAGTAATTATGCGTGTCAGTCGAAGTATTGCTAACTCTCTATTGTTTAAGTAGACTGCCAACTTTACGGATAACAGCTATGAGCTGAAAGGAATATTATACCACTGTATAAGGAACTTTCAGTAATAGCTCAATAAGGGAGTATGACTGGACGTAGTTTTACATAGGTATGTTACACCGTGTACAGAACCGGTCAGTCTCTGATTGAATTACGTGGGACATGCCCCTTACATCGGTAATCATGTAACTATCTAAGTACACTGCTTCATGCCTAATATGATGGTACTTTCGCTTCTGATGAACATTCGCCTTCCAGTTTAGCTTACTCGGTTATATGAATCATAACCAATTACAGATTTGTGAAATGCCTCCGTATGATAATATCTTGGTTGTCACTCAAAAGTTCATTACATTGTCGAACGCTTTGCAGATACTTAAGGAGACAAATTTGCTTGATCGCGTGTGTCTACTTTTGTAAGATAGCGTATATGAAAGAAAATCGTGGTTTTGCCAAAATCATTATACATCCTTTGCGAGAAGCTGATTGTTCCTCCTAGATGTGAGTGTTCCAGATTATCTACAGCTCTATAATTGTGCGGTAGAAGGACGCTAGTGGTAATGGTCCTTCAATATGTGCACATGTTCTTATTAACAACAACAGTTTATCTACGTCTATCTTGTAAACAACAATTTCACTACGTCTATCTTATAAACAGCAACGATCTGCGCACTTTTCTTGTCAAGTGACACTATTCGCCACTCGAAAGATTCTCGTTTAATGTGTGTGGTATAAAAGAGATTAGTTTCGCAGCTCAATTGGGGAAAAATGTAATAAGAAAACCTTCAGTGACTGGTACCTTGTTTCCATTCCGTAACCCCAATAATTTGCAAAACTAGGAGTGATGTCTACATTACTAAGATCCGTATGCATGAATACATTTCCCAACACAATATTTCGGCTTTTCGTCTATTTCATTCAGATTCAACACCAGAATAATTCTCGAGAGACTTGGTGGATGAGTATGTAACAGATACTGCGTTCTAAGCGATCGTATTCGAAAGCGATTATCCTCGGCGTATCCCCTGGTGAAGCATTTGAGATGTGGTGCTGGAGAAGAATGTTGAAAATTAGGTGGAGTGATAAGATAAGGAATGAGGAGGTTCTGCGCAGAATCGGAGAGAAAAGGAATGTGTGGAAAACACTGACAACAAGAAGGAACAGGATGGCAGGTCATCTGTTAAGACATCAGGGAATAACCTCCACGGTACTAGATGGAGCTGTTGTAAGTAGGCTGTTTCGGTTTTTTTATTGGTAACGTCACGTAGCGCTCTGTATGAAAATCACTGACTGTGCTGTGTGCAGTCTGTGGCTGGTTTGCATTGTTGGAATATTCTAGTGTTGGGCAGTTGGATGTGAACAGCGCGTAGAGTTGCGCAGTTGGAGGTGAGCCGCCAGCAGTGGTGGATGTGGGGAGAGAGATGGCGGAGATTTGAGAGCAGATGAACTGGACGTGTGTCCATCAGAGACAGAAAATTTGTAATATTGGATATCATGAACTGAGATATATATATATATATATATATATATATATATATATATATATATATATATAGATTTTTGAACACTATTAAGGTAAATACATTGTTTGTTCTCTATCAAAATCTTTCATTTGCTAACTATGCCTATCATTAGTTAGTGCCTTCAGTAGTTAGAATCTTTTATTCAGCTGGCAGTATTGGTGCACGCTGTATTGCAGTAGTTTGAGTAACGAAGATTTTTGTGAGGTAAGTGATTCATGAAAGGTATAGGTTATTGTTAGTCAGGGCCACTCTTTAGTAGGGATTATTGAAAGTCGGATTGCATTGCACTAAAAATATAGTGTGTCAGTTTAGTGAATGTCTGAGTACGTTCAGTTTTGCTTGGCTGTTTGAAAATCAAATAACGTAGAGGTTTTCCAGCACTGTCATTTATAAAATTTTCCAAAGGGGACGTTTCATTTGTTGCATTAATTGCAATAATAATATATTAGTGTCTGGAATCTGTTCCTCTATGCTTTTCGGCAGTGCATTTGCACCGGCAACATTCACATTTTGACAAACAGAAAATGTGTCTTGACTTATTTGAGAAAACGGTGAGGACAAAAAATCTGAATCTACAGTATTTGCAAGGTTGTGTCCTGTCATTTCGGATTCCTGAGGCGAGCTGTTGCCGACCGATCGATCGATAATACTTCCCTGTTCACTAATTGTTTCCTTGTCTACACCATTATTTGCCGCCCGCTCCATTTCCCTATGTACAGTTACCAAATTACTACTTTGAATGTCTGTTAATTCTTTACACGGTGGTGCTGGTAAGCTACAATCGTCGTCACTACCATTTCTCAATTTTCTTTGGAGCCTATTGTTACGTTTTTCACACGCCATAATTATTACTTCCTTCACACGATAACAAGAAAAGCACGATTGGAGAGCAAAAACAAGAAAACACATTAGCGTAGCACTGAAAATAATATCTCGTTAATTGTAAGCAAAGCTGCGAAATATTTGGTGCAAATCTACATGAATGCCACAACTGTTTTACTGTCCAACAATGAAAAACTACAACTACAAAAGAAATTCTCTCTACAATTACGCTCTAGCAATAAACAGTAGCTACACTTATTACACAAACTACAACAAAAAATCAGAAGATTCCAGTGAGGTATCCTCGGCTAAGTGTCGCCATATGAAACATCCCCTTAGAAAAATTTTATAAATGACAGTGCTGGAAAACCTCTACGTTATTTGATTTTCAAACAGCTGAGCAAAACTAAACGTACTCAGACATTCACTAAACTGACACACAATATTTTTAGTGCAATGCAATCTGACTTTCAATAATCCCTACAAAAGAGTGGCCCTGACTAACAATAACCTATACCTTTCATGAATCACTTACCTCACAAAAATCTTCGTTACTCAAAGTACTGCAATACAGCGTGCGCCAATACTGCCAGCTGAATAAAAAATTCTAACTACTGAAGGCACTAGCTACTGATAGGCATAGTTAGCAAATGAAAGATTTTGATAGAGAACAAACAATGTATTTACCTTAATAGTGTCATGATATCCAATATTACAAATTTACTCTCTCTGATGGACACACGTCCAGATCATCCGCTCTCAAAACTCCGCCATCTCTCTCGCCACATCCAACACTGCTGGCGGCTCACCTCCAACTGCGCAACGCTACGCGCTGTTCACATCCAACTGCCCTACACTAGAATATTCCAACAATGCAAACCAGCCACAGACTGCACACAGCACAGTCAGTGATTTTCATACAGAGCGCTACGTGGCATTACCAACATAAAAACCTAAACAGCCTACTTACACTGTAGAGGGCAAAAACTGTAAAGGAAGACAGTGGATGGAATACATCCAGCAAATAACTGAGGACGTAGGTTGTAAGTACTCCAATGGGGTGGAGTGGTTAGCACAGGAGAGGAATTCGAGGCGGGCACATCAAACCAGTCAGAAATCCATTGTACGCCTTTCTTTTTATGTCGCTGTGCACAGTCGTTGAGCTGGCTGGAGTGTCGACAGCACTTCAGAGCTCACGAGTGGTTCCTTTCGTTGATCTCACGTGATTTGTACAATGTGCTGGAGACAGTAAACTGCTTGTTAATTTAATTTTATAATATAACCTTATTTCGACTTTGTTTCCTTCAACAGTGCATGTTCTGACGTTGTAGATAGGATGGACATATGTGAACTTTGAGTACACCACTATTGCTATCTGTAGAAAAAAAAATACATCCAACAACTACAGACAACAATAATAGTTCACTCAAAATTGAAATATTCACCCTACAAACTGACTACTTTGGGACTTAACATCTGAGGTTATCAGTCCCCTAGAACTTAGAACTACTTAAACCTAACTAACCTAAGGACATCACACACATCCATGCCCGAGGAAGTATTCGAACCTGCGACCGTAGCGGTCGCGTGTTTCTACTCTGAAGCACCTAGAACTGCTCGGCCACCCCGGCCGGCCATTCTGCAAGATAAGGATATGTAGTGACGAAGGCAATAAAGGTGAATAAAGTTTGTATACCAAAACAAAATACCAAGCAGCATATTGTTTCCAATTATCTTCATAATCTCCTACTGTGACATATGTCGCAGGTCCCACTATAAAGAAACTCGCGTGATTTGCTTCAAGCAGCATTACCAATGCTCGCCACTTCCTGGTCGTCAGTATGTGAAGTCTACCTGGTATTAGATTAGCAGTGGTTGCTCCTTTGTGTTTGCAATTTTGACCTTCACATCACCAAGAATCGACTTGTGCAGCTTTAGAAGGGTTGAAATGTCCCAGATGGATTTGTTACTCAAGTGACATCCAATGCCTAGTCTTCATTTGAAGTCACCGAGCTCTCCTGCTTGACCCATTCGACTGTCACTGCTTTTCAACTGACAAACCAATACTCACCGTGTCCTAGTGGTGGCTCCACCTCTCGTGAGAGCTAGTGATCAGTTCCGCATTCGATAAGGGTGTCAGGATGCTTATGATGAGGTAGTGTATGTTCCAAAATCCTGCTAGAAAAGGATGAATTTGGGCTAAGAACTAGTATGCTGAACCCTGGACTCTCTAAGTCGTAGGACGCTATTATGGATGGCCACAAGGAAGGCGCCTTATATTAGCTACTTACGATGGGCACCACTTAGCCCACTTCCTCTTAGTGTTGTGCAAGATGTTGTAGCCGGCCGGTGTGGCCGTGCGGTTCTAGGCGCTTCAGTCTGGAACCGCGTGACCGCTACGGTCGCAGGTTCGAATCCTGTCTCGGGTATGGATGTGTGTGATGTCCCTAGGTTATTTAGGTTTAAGTAGTTCTAAGTTCTAGGGGACTCATGACCACAGATGTTTAAGTCCCATAGTGCTCAGAGCCAAGATGTTGTATACGACAAAAGCAAAACATTTGTTCTGAAATCAGGTTGGTTTTATCCAGGATTCGAAAACACCATATTATTGCCCACTCTCTTGGCTGGAAACCCTATTTTTCAACATAATCTCCGTTCAATGCGACGGCCTTACGCCACCTCCCTGGGAGGGCCTGTATGCCCGCATGGTACCACTTCAGTAGCTGACGTCGGAGCCCGCGTTTCGCTGCTTCAGTAACCTCCCCATCGTCCATGAACTGCTGCCCGCAGAGCGGGTCCTTCATTGGACAAAATAGGTGGCAGTCGGAGGGTACGAGATCCGGGCTGTAGGGTGGTTGAGGAAGCAGAGTCAAATGAAGTTTTGTGAGCTCCTCTCGGGTGCGCATATTTTTTTGTGGGGCCTTATGCTCTCTACGAGAAGGAGAACTTCGATTACATTTTTGTAACGACGAACACGCTGAAGTCGTTTCTTCAACTTCCTGACGGTAGCACAATACACTTCATAATTGATCTTTGCACTAAGAGGGAGGACATCAAACAAAATAACCATTTCAGAGTCCAAGAAGACAGTTATCGCGATTTTACCATGAGAGGATACTGCATTGAAATTTTCTTCGGAAAAGAGGTGGCGTAGCACCACTCCATAGACTGCCACTGCGTTTGCGGTTCGAAGTGACGAACCGTTTCATCGCCTGTGACGATTTCAATCCTTTACTGATGCTCTTTATGGTCTTCTGTTAAGCGGCTAGGAATCCAGTGGGCTCACACCTTCGAGTACCCCAGATGGGGGAGGGGGGGGGCGAGTGTGTCAGATACGTCGATTTGGCAGCGAGGTGTCTGACTGTGATCCGTCGATCACCTCATCTACATCTACATCTACATTTACACTCCGCAAGCCACCCAACGGTGTGTGGCGGAGGGCACTTTACGTGCCACTGTCATTACCTCCCTTTCCTGTTCCAGTCGCGTATGGTTCGCGGGAAGAACGACTGTCTGAAAGCCTCCGTGCGCGCTCGAATCTCTCTAATTTTACATTCGTGATCTCCTCGGGCGGTATAAGTAGGGGGAAGCAATATATTCGATACCTCATCCACAAACGCACCGTCTCGAAACCTGGCGAGCAAGCTACACCGCGATGCAGAGCGCCTCTCTTGCAGAGTCTGCCACTTGAGTTTATTAAACATCTCCGTAACGCTATCACGGTTACCAAATAACCCTGTGACGAAACGCGACGCTCTTCTTTGGATCTTCTCTATCTCATCTGTCAATCCGATCTGGTAAGGATCCCACACTGATGAGCAATACTCAAGTATAGGCCGAACGAGTGTTTTGTAAGCCACCTCCTTTGTTGATGGACTACATTTTCTAAGGACTCTCCCAATGAATCTCAACCTGGTACCCGCCTTACCAACAATTAATTTTATATCATCATTCCACTTCAAATCGTTCCGCACGCATACTCCCAGATATTTTACAGAAGTAACTCCTACCAGTGTTTGTTCCGCTATCATATAATCATACAATAAAGGATCCTTCTTTCTATGTACTCGCAATACATTACATTTGTCTATGTTAAGGGACAGTTGCCACTCCCTGCACCAAGTGCCTATCCGCTGCAGATCTTCCTGCATTTCGCTACAATTTTCTAATGCTGCAACTTCTCTGTATACTACAGCACCATCCGCGAAAAGCCGCATGGAACTTCCGACACTATCTACTAGGTCGAATGAGAGTGTCCGGACGTTCCAACACTGCAGGAGTCACACAGCCGTGTGCTGCTGCTCGGCACGCTGGACATCGGAGAGGTTTGCACCACCATGTTGCCAGGGTGACAGACGGTTCGCCTAAAGACTCACCGTCTTTCAGTTCACTGCCCGGTCTCCGCAGATATTCTGCCAGCGCCTGTGAATATCTGCCATGCTTTGATTTTCCGCCAAAAGAAACTCACTGACAGCTTTCCGCTCTCTGCCGCCACAGACGCCATTTAGAAAGCTGCGTACTCACTGGAAATTCACGGAAATTTAGGGAGCTGGAGCGGGAATATTCCGTATTTTTTTCAGCCGAAAGAAAATTTGTAGCGTTACTTATTTAACGCACGTCGTAATGGACGGGAGGCAGTGAGAAGCCGCTGCGGCCGGCGGCAGGTGAATCGTTCCGCGCGGCGGCCGAGAAAGCGGGCGGCACGGCGCGGCGCGCGAGTGCACAGTGCAATCGATACGTGGCGTAGCGCGGCGTGGTCCGGCGGCTGGAGCTGCGGCTGGAGCTGGAGCCGCAGCCGCCAGGAAACGGAGCCGCGGGGGCGGAGAAAGCCGGCCGCGGCTGCACGCCGCTCAGCGGCCACCGGATCAGCCGCCCCCAGCCCCCGGAGCGCGTCCGCCCACTGCACCGGCTGCCGCCCGCCGCCGCCGCTACTCGCCGCTTTCTGCCGCCGCGCCAGTGACCTTTTTATGCGCCACCGCCGGCCCGTCGCCTGTGCTCGGCCTGTTTGTCTGAGCGCCGGCCGTGAATTTTTTTGTCCCCTTGTGGCCACTGTCGCAGTACGGAAAGTCGCGGCCCGCCGGGTATCCACTAGCTCTGCCCAGTGCCGAAAACTTCCGGAGTCCATCAGCCTCTGCACACTGCACGAACGAAACGATTGCGATTCCATTCGTGATAATTCTTGGCTCTGCCACTCCGCATGAGTAACGAGTAGAGATGTAAGACTACCGAAGGCTACAGCAGACTACCGTAAGTGGTGGTGGTGGTTAGTGTTTAACGTCCCGTCGACAACGAGGTCAGAGACGGAGCGCAAGCTCGGGTTAGGGAAGGATTGGGAAGGAAATCGGCAGTGCCCTTTCAAAGGAACCATCCCGGCATTTGCTTTACGCGATTTAGGGAAATCACGAAAAACCTAAATCAGGATGGCCAGAGACGGGATTGAACCGTCGTCCTCCCGAATGCGAGTCCAGTGTGCTAACCACTGCGCCACCTCGCTCGGTCAGACTACCGTAAGTAAGCGTATCCTACGGTAGTTGCCTAGTAGCTTTGGTCAGTTAAGGCTGTACCCACTTCACGTGAACGTTAGGCGTGTTGCATACCTATAGGGCGTTACTTCATAACGATCGCTCTCTGTATGTATCGCTCTCTGTATGTATGTCATCAGTGTCTTACTAGATTCCCCTAAAAACGGGAAGTGTTAAAACATCTCGAAACTCAGTCATAATATACCCCTAACTCCAAAGAAAGTTGTATAGGCACGCGTATTCGAATACAGAGACATGTAAACAGGTAGAATACGGCGCTGCGGTCGGAAACACCTACAAAGACAACAAGGACCGGGCACAGTTGTTAGATCGGTTACTGCTGCTACAATGGCAGGTTATCAAGATTTAAGTGAGTTTGAACGTGGTGTTATAGTCGGCGGCCAACGGCCTTACCGCAGTGGATACACCGATTCCCGTCAGATCACCGAAGTTAAGCGCTGTCGGACGTGGCCGGCACTTGGATGGGTGACCATCCGGGCTGCCATGTGCTGTTGCCATTTTTCGGGGTGCACCCAGCCTCGTGATGCCAATTCAGGAGCTACACGACTTAACAGTAGCGGCTCCGGTCAAAGGAAACCATCGTAACGACCGGGAGAGCGGTGTGCTGACCACACACCCCTCCTATCCGCATCCTCAACTGAGGATGACACGGCGGTCGGATGGTCCCGATGGCCCACTTATCGCTTGAAGACGGAGCTATAGTTAGCCCACGACCGATGGGACACAGCGTCTCCGAGGTAACTTGAAGTGTGGATTTTCCCGCACGACCGTTTCACTAGCGTATCGTGAATATCATGAATCCGACAAAGCATCAAATGTCCGACATCGCTGCGGCCGGAAGAAGATCCTGCATGAACGGGACCAAAGACGACTGAAGGGAATCGTTCATCGTGACAGAAATGCAACCCTTTCGCAAGTTGCTGCAGATTTCAAAGCTGGGTCATCAACAAGTGTCAGCGTGGGAACCATTGAACTAAAATCATCGGTATGGGCTTTCGAAGCCGAAAGCTCCCTCGCGTATACTTCATGACTGCACGACACAAAGCTTTACGCCGGAGCCTGGTCCGTCACAGCGAGGTATATGAAACATTTTTCTGTTATTCGCACAAAATCTCATTTATCAACAATAAGAGGAAACTCTTGCCTTTGATAGTGGTGAAGAACGTTTTATTGATTGCAAAATAATAATTAACTATTTTTTATGTTTGTGGATGTAAACTGTACTTGCATCAAAAGTTATTGGCTTGGTTACATGAAAGTGCGGAAGGTACGCTATCAACTAATTTTTAGTACATAAAAAGCAATTTATGTTCTGTAAGCACTTGAAATACACTGTGGATTAACACTGAAAGACGTGCTGTTCTACTTATGTGCAAAACAAAAAACAGAGAAGTCATCGGCTCCTGGTTTCTCTCTTAAACTTTATGTTTCATTCGCTACCAGTGCTATCAATATTACCGTTAATCCTACCATTTGCGATGTGATTTACGTAGTGTACCAAACCTGCCGAACCGTTGTTTTGCTAGAGTGGACACACTAATGGTGAGTCAGTCCCTTGAGAGCGAATTAAATATTGCGTGAATAAATCACGCTGTCGCCATAGGTTGTACGCTTGTAATTACGGGAGAAAATATGAATACAGCAAAGCGAATGATAAAAATTGGGCTGATCGTGGTGGTATTGACGACAGTTAAAGTTCTATGAAAATGAGTTTACAATGGACATTGGTATAAGGTTAATATGTCTAGTTTCCAGAGAGGTGTCAACTTCATCTTTTTAATGCAGCATTTGGTGACATTATCGCGAAGCAAAGGAGAGTGTGTCACGGATATGGTACGCGAGTTGGGGTGACAGTTATTCAAAGCCGATTTTCGTTGCGGCGAGTTCTTTTCACAAAATTTTGATCACAAACTTGCTCCTCCGAATGCGAAAATATTTCTTTCACCCCCATCCACATAAGGAGAGATGACAATCATACTAAAAACAAAAAGCGAAATCGGAGGTGACACAGAAAGATTTAGGTGTTCATTTTTTCCAAGCAGTTAGATGTGAATAGCAGAGTAGTGGCGTAGATGTAAACGGAGGCTTCCACCTGTCGAATAAAATATATCAGTATGACATAACTGGCACAAAATTTGAGTAAAGGACAAAAAAGGAGAAAATGATGAATTTTATATCTTTACCTATTATAAATTAAATTCCCCCACTATGTTCCTGTTTCTCTGTGTGAAGTGTAATTTCAAGAACTACTTTAGGAATTTTGATACAGCCTTCTGTAATAGAAATATTTTACATACATATTTTAAATAAGTCACCTAGCAGGTTATACGTATGCCAGGTTTTCATACCGTTATCAATAAAAGTAATATATTATGGGTGATTAGGAGAAGTCATTTTCTTCTCCACTTTCTTAACGAGTTCGACGCTTTGACCCGTTTTCTGGGATCTTATTCAGGAGCCTTCTGGTACCAACAAATCTCTGAATACTGCTGTCACCGACAGACAGTAGAATATCACTGAAGAAGATCCAAGGAAACAAGTCGAAAGTCGAGTTTGTCACAGAAGTAGATGAGGTAAATGACGTAAGCTAATCAACCAGAAGATTTCATTTCCTGTAGTGCCACTCATAACATCAGAGCTGGGAAGGACACGATTAGTGGAAGAAGCCAAGATTTCTGTTGTTCCACAAGCAACATACACAAGATGGCCGAAACCAGGAAGCGTCGATTGACCTTATCCTCTGTCTAGGAATCGTTGCTGAGGCTTTCAACACCGATGACACTGTAATCTCCGTCCTATAGAAATTTGTCTATGGCTCCCACTCGAAGAAGCAGGGTTCCAATAGATTATTCGTGACGTCACGCTACAAGCCTCATTAACAAGCTTCATTCTCCTCACAATTAAAGTGCAAATACCACTAGGACGTTCTGGCTCTCATACACTATTTTTCGTTAAGTATGAATCAACTAGCGTACCAGTTTAAGCAAAAATTTCGTATCTGGATAGCACACTTTCAATTCTGGAGACGTTCTCAGAGTGATGTTTACTTTTCTCTTCCCAATTACTCTTTTGCGGCTACGGGTAAAATGATCAAATGTGTGTGAAATCTTATGGGACTTAACTGTTAAGGTCATCACTCCATAAGCTTACACACAACTTAACCTAAATTATCCTAAGGAGAAACACACACACCCATGCCCGAGGGAGGACTCGAACCTCCACCGGGACCAGCCGCACAGTCCATGACTGCAGCCCCCTTAGACCGCTCGCCATCTAAATAAGACCACGTCTCCTGTGTAAACACAAGACTTTTCTAGATCTGTATAAGACGTAGAGGAAAAGGAGTATATGTGCGCAAGTGCATTTCACGTGGTTTTTGTGTACTGAAGAAACCCTAGTTTTAAAGATCTTCATTCCACCTAGCAATACCAGTTTCACGCCTGTTGCATGACTTCCTTTCGATCCACTGATCTCTGTCTACGACCGAGAGCTGTTCTTAGACCGAATGATGGCCCTTGCATTTAACGCAGTCCTTAGTCCGAAACTTTCCTTGAGGACTGTTGTCTAGTCATTGAGTGGAAGGCTGTGAGCTAACAAACGGACAGGTGTTTGGTAGAGGTGCACAGCCTGCTTCCCTCCATATGGACTGCTGCTTCCCATCTAACTTTTGGAGGTGCTAAGCCTTCCACATGGTAAAGCTGGTTTTCTCGTTGAAGTTAGACTTAGGCAGCCTGTTTAGGTTCGTAACTTTCACTGAGTGCATATCGGAAAATTGCAGTTTCTTGAGAAGATCGATTATACAACACCGGCATTATATTTTCCTCTGTAGATTTTCACTCTCCTAGAGTGATTATTTTTCATTCTGACGACAAAAATAATTCACGAAGAATAAATAAAAAAATCTGATTAGTTGAGGACTGGAAAGTCTACTTGAATGTAGTGGACAGTGTTGTGAAAAGTATTTCAAGAGCAAAATTTTAAAAAAGTGAAACAAGGTTAACGGACTGCAGTAGGTGACACAGAGAGAGGTAGATATGGAAACGAGAAACTAAAAATAGTACATAAAGTTTGCTATTTGGGTAGCAAAATAATTGGTGATGGCTGTCGTAGGCACACTATATAGTGCACACTTACAATGGCAAGAAAAAGTTTCCGAAAAAGAAAAAAAAAATGTTAACATCACATTTAAATTTGAATGTTAGGAAATATTTTCCTAAGGTATTTGTCTGGAGCACAGCTTTCGACGGGACTGACACGTGAAAGATAGAAGAGTTCAGACAGGAAGAGTATAGAAGTTTTTGAAATGCGGTGCTACGAAAGAAAGCTGAAGATTAGAGTGGTAGAAAAAAATGGCTCTGAGCACTATGGGACTCAACTGCTGAGGTCATTAGTCCCCTAGAACTTAGAACTAGTTAAACCTAACTAACCTAAGGACATCACAAACATCCATGCCCGAGGCAGGATTCGAACCTGCGACCGTAGCGGACTTGCGGTTCCAGACTGCAGCGCCTTTAACCGCACGGCCACTTCGGCCGGCAGAGTGGTAGACCAAATCACTAATTCACGGATACTGAATGGAACTGAAGGCAAAATAAATTTGTGCGATGTTGTAGTGCAACACCGTATTTATCCGCCGACTCAGGGCGAGCGAATTTCAAGTAAAATGTGTTATCTGTATAGGGATCTACATGATGGACGTAGGAACAGAGGTTGTAGACACACGTTCACGACATATAAATGCTTGTGTCGGGCAGTGATTCGTGCTCGGGTAGCCAAATGGTAAGGCGACTGCTCGCGATAAGCTGGTAACCTGGGTTCGAGTCCGGGTCCGGCACAAATGTTTATTGTCGTCACTGGCCGGTGTGGCCGTGCGGTTCTAGGCGCTTCAGTCTGGAACCGCGCGACCGCTACGGTCGCAGGTTCGAATCCTGCCTCGGGCATGGATCTGTGTGATGTCCTTAGGTTACGTTTAATTAGTTCTAAGTTCCAGGGGACTGATGACCTCAGATGTTAGTTCCCATAGTGCTCAGAGCCATTTGAACCATCATTGTCGTCGGTCAATCATACAGCTGCCGCTTATCCATATTTGCAACTGATAATACATATCATGTAAATAAATTTGCGCTACAAGCTGTCTAAAAGAAGGCTTATAGAACGCATACTGAGGTACGAAGGGATCGTGAGTTTGGTCATGGAGCGAAAGGTGGGGGGTAAAGGTTGTACAGGGAGACGGGGCTTGACTATAGCAAGCACAGTCATACGAATATAAGTTACACTAGTCGTGCAGAGACGAAGAATTTTATACAGGGTAGACTAGCGTGGAGAGCTACATCAAATCTATAGCGGTCGCGTCGCTACATCAGAGTGGGCAACGTGAATCGACGCAACGACGTATGGAAGGCACGTCTGAGAGCCACTCCTCCCTCCCCTCTCCCCTTCAGCGAAGCAACGCCACCATGCTGAGGTCAATATAGTATCGAGGTGCAAGTCAACATCATCGTCTAGGACCAGCGTGAAAGTCAAAGTTTCTGATGGAATTTTTCATTTAAATACGGAACATTGCACTACAAGAGAACAGTTTGTTGACCTGTGCATCAAGTGATGCTTTAATAGTCAATAACAGTTGTACGTTATCAAGCAATAATCTGTGTTAAAGATAAGTAAATTTTTTATTCATTTACGCATTAAAGTGCACCAATATTTGTAAGTAGGCTGTTTATGTTTTCTCTATGTAAGTAGGCTGTTTATGTTTTCTCTATGTAAGTAGGCTGTTTATGTTTTCTTATTGGCAACGTTACGTAGCGCTCAATATGAAAATCACTGGCTGTGCTGTGCGCAGTCTGTGGCTAGTTTGCATTGTTGTCTGCCATTGTAGTGTTGGGCAGCAGCAGCTGGATGTGAACAGCGCGTAGCGTTGCGCAGTTGGAGGTGAGCCGCCAGCAGTGGTGGATGTGGGGAGAGAGATGGCGGAGATTTGAAATTTGTCATGAACTGCTATATTTATATATGATGATATCAAGGTAAATACATTGTTTGTTCTCTATTAATATCTTTCATTTGCTAACTATCCCTATCAGTAGTTAGTGCCTTCCATAGTTTGAATCTTTTATTTAGCTGGCAGTAGGGGCGCTCGCTGTATTGCAGTAGCTTGAGCAGCGAAGATTTTTGTGAGGTAAGTGATTTGTGAAAGGTATAGTTTAATGTTAGTCAGGGCCATTCTTTTGTAGGGAATTTTGAAAGTCAGATTGCGTTGCGCTAACAAAATATTGTGTGTCAGTTTAAGCACAGTCATGTATAATTGTCCAAAGGGGACGTTTCATATTTCATGTGTTCTAGTTTAATGTGCAACCTGACCGACCAATCCAAGAACCCACCGTTGTGGCAGGAAGATTGTAGTTTCGTTTGGTCGCAGCAAAACCAGTCTTTGGCCGAAGACCAGAGCAAGAGTGCAGTAATAGTGTGCTTTCAGCCAAGTCTTGGTTCCCTTTTATGCACAATATTTCGACCACTGCCTCGGTTCTCTTTTTCAGGTGCATAAAATGGAATGAAAAACTCGGCTGAACGCCCTAAAATGCACATTAATCAGTCACGCCAACAAAACGTGCGAGATCGCCAACAGAGTAGCAGGTCTTTTTTCCGATGATGGTTCGGCCTCTCAACTTTTGCTGGTTGACGTTGTTGCTGACGTAGTACTGAGTGTTGTTCAGAAACTTCACCACAGAAGTGCACAGCTGTTTAGCGAAGCTACAGACTACATGGGAGGGGGAAGCGCAACTGGTACCGGCTTGATTTACACATGCTTTCTCTGCCGTTGCGTGTAAACTAATCTTCTTTAGCGCTCTTCTTCGAAGCTCAGGTACAAGGAAACGGAAGTGGCTTGGAACTGCCTGTACACGAGGCCCCGCGTCTCCTGTTGTATTGTGAGTTCTCATTTGTACGGTTGTTGGTGCATCTAACTAGCTTTCCTTCATACTCCATAGATCACCTTTCGCATTCTCTGCTTTCCTTTAATATTTGGAATAGTACACACTGTCCGTACATACGTTTCAGCATCAAATTTATGGGTACATCTCACGGCATAATTGGGTGATTTATAAGCTCGTGATAGGTAATCGACGAGACACTCTGAAACTGTAGATTATATAGCGTCTCATTCTATGTAATTGGTATAAGGTCAGTCGTTAATGTCAGTCGTGTAAATTGCCAGTTTTCGTGATACAAATAATTGAAAAAAGTATTAGCTGTCAGTAAGGAGACACAAGTATTTAGTATCTCCTGCATAAGTTAATGAACACCATTAATTTGTGCTATATTCTTGAAAGTGATGGCTATGCTTTGCTACTATCAATACACTCGTACAGCAGCTGGTAAACAAGTATAAGAATAGAAGCATCAAATGTAAAAAAAAAACGGCGTTATATTATGTTATAGCAAGTCATCAAGAAACATGATTACGTGATGTAGCTGTAACAATAAATATTTATGAAGCAAATTGATATACTGTATGTGAAGAACACCGCGTCTTCGAGTGAAATCACCTCTTATACGGGGTTTTGCTTAGATCTAAGTGTATGGATAATATTTACCAAAAGAAGGAGTTGGAATAAAAGCTAAGGCATCTAGGGCTGTGCTACGCTATCATTTTTCCTAGACTGTCCCGTAAGTGATGTAAAACCTTAGATAAAAGCCAAATCAAATTGTAAGAAATCAACACTTCAGCAGAATTCACAGAACGTCCATTGGGCCGCTAGCACGCCTGGCGTGGGTGACCTCTCCGGGCGGTCAGACTGGACAGCGGTTTCAGGAAGGCCAACTTGACACCGCAGCCACTACAAGCCACAATGCAGGCTGTACCTCTAGGCTGCGTGGAGAAAACAGGTACAATTTTTAGCGAGCTGTGTGTGCTCTGTCGATGCCCTGGAAAAACTCCTATTGTGGACGAAACTGCAGTCAGCATTCGCCGAAATGCGCAGGCCACTGAGATAACATCCGAGAGATTGGGATGGGAAGAGAGGGAGGTTAGCACACATCTGGGGATTGTGAGACACCAATATCGCGCTCAGGTCCTGCGAGACAAAATATTTTAATGACCGTAAAAACAGGTGCTAAGTTACTGGTTAATTCAAATAATTTAGAAGAGGGAGTAACTAATGTAACTGTACATACAGAGGTCCACCCTTATTTGTCAACACAAATGTAGACAGAGGAAGGGAGAGAACAGGACACAGTTTTGTAGCATCAGTTGTAACGAATTTGATATGACGCACGTTTATTCAAGCACACTGTTTTTTCTTGTTACCCAAACATGTTTCGACACGTTGGTGCCATCATCAGTAGGTTTCGTTCACTGAAAACTGTAAAAAATGAACTGATGTGTAACTGATGTAACAAAGTGAGGCCTAAATAAAGGTTTTGTTCGTTTTCTTCTTACCGTGATTTTGCATTATATGGTTTTGCAAGACCCTCTGTATGGTGTACTGCACTGATACCTAGTCATCTGCAAACCAAACGACGTAAATGTGAATTTCAGCAACGACTTAATAGATACCCTTATTTCTAAAAAAAAACGTGATTCTGTTGTGGCAAAATGTTTTGCATATATATTTGTTATTGCTCAAGTTATGCTGTGACTGATCCATCTTCTATTGCGTTCTGAGGGCACTACACACATATACACACGAAAAAATTTTCCACACCAAAATCATGTTTTCCGGAAGTCAGTGGATGTATTAACTCGCCGATGAAATTCACATTTATGTCGTTTCTTTTGCAGATAGCACGCTATCAGTGTAAGACACCATACAGAGCGTCCTGTAAAACCATATAATGTAAAATCATGGTAATAAGGAAAAGGAACAATAACTTTCTTTAGGCCTCATTTTTTCTCATCAGTTACAACCTAAAATATGTTAACTTTTTACAGTTTTCAGTAAACAAAACCCAGTGATGATCGCTCAGAGATGTTTTAAAATGCTTGGATAACAAGAAAAAAGCAGTGTTTTTGCATAAAAGGCGGAACCTATATCCAATGATTTAACTGCAAACATGGAAAGAAACTTCAGATCCAAAAGATGAAATGTTACGAATTTTGTAACTGGTTGACCATCTGAAATTAGAATAAGGAAGGGAGACCCACATCTTTTAAGGAAGCCTCTTAGTGGTTTCTACTCACAGTATTTATCAGTCAGTTAATCAAAATTACGTGTCACCAGAAAAATATAGACAGCCGAGCACTTCTTGTCAGAAGCAGACTGCAGGGAGTTATTTCATACTGCAGTGATGATGATCGTACGGCATTGTTGGCCAGGAGACCCCATGCGGGGTGTTTGGCCGCCGAAATTGCGAGTCCCTTTTAGCTGACGCCACTTCGGCGACTTGCGAGTCAATGATGATGAAAGACACACAACACCCAGTCATCACGAGGCAGAGAAAGTCCCTGACCCCACCGGGAATCGAACCCGGGATCCCGTGCGCGGGAAGCGAGAACGCTACCGCAAGACCACGAGCTGCGGACTGCAGTCTTTCTCCAGTGAGGCACCACCTTGGGCAGGCTTTACTCTGGTAGCGATGGGCTCTAATGTGGCAGCGCCGGCCTTAAGTGCAAGTTGTTGGCACAGAGCCAACGAGCGATTCTCCAGTCTCTTCAACTACCACTTGCAGATTATCAGTATGCTATGACAGTGAGGCGAACTGCAGGCAAAATCAAAGGACATTCAGTAATTTCAGTCTTCACTCAGAAGATTTGTTTGCAGTTACAGGTTTACCATGCTTTCAATCTCTGCCATAGCTGTAAGTGCCTACCCTTCAGTAGTATCATCTTTCCTTTTGCAGTAGCCTTTTGCAGTCATGGCACAGCTTTTGCAGCTGTCACTTTCTTATCCATATATGCATTCCTTTGACTCACATCCCTGATCCCACGTCCAGATTTGCCAAAGCATACGCTTATTATTTGCAGTGAACATTAAATCACTTCTTTTGTGTTATCGTGTAACAAACTTAGTTAATTCAGTTCCTTGTTTAATTTCGTAGATACCGAAACCCTTGATCGGAGTTTTGGTCAGCCAGATATTTAATTACGTCACATGTACAGGGCCATTTTTGTATATCCAATTAAAAATTCAAATTTTTAAACACCCCCAATAAATTTAAAACTGACGTCTTCCAACTGGTAAATTTAGCAAAAAGGAAGAACAAAGGAACTGCAGAAGACACCAAAGATTGTAATACAATGCAGAACTAAACTAAACTCCTCCCATACAGGCCATGAAGGGCCAAGGGTACTGACCGGCATCCGTGTCATCTTCAGCCCACAGGCGTCACTGCATGCTGATATGGAGGAGCATTTTGTCAGCACACCGTTCTCCCGGCCGTGCATCAGTTTCCGAGACCGGAGAAATTACTTCTCAATCAGGTAGCGCCTCAGTTTGCCTCACAAGGGCTGAGTGGACCCCGCTTGCCAACAGCGCTCGGCAGACCGGATGGCCACCCACCCAAGTGCTAGCCCAGCCTGACAGCGCTTAATTTCGGTGCTCTGACGGGAACCCAGTGATACCACTGCGGCAAGGTTGTTGGCAATACAATGCAGAGCCAAAGAGATTTCCATAAGACAGAGACATCTGGAGGACGAAATTATAATAGTCGAAAGAATGACAGTAGAGAAAAAAGGAAAAAATGCTTTTATGCCTCGATTTTCTCTGTAATTTTCATTTGCGTCACAAAATTTATTAATGTAAAGTATAGGAAACTCAGTATTGAACCTTTTTCTGCTTAGCTATACATCTACAAGAACTACCCGCTAATACTTATGAAATATTTATTATTTGTTTTTGTCCTTCTCGAACTCAGTGGCAAATCAGATGCCGCCTTTAGCTATATGTTAATTTCTGTTCTCCTATAAGCAGATGCACTGTTACTTAACTTGAATTTTGAGCAACGAATGTGACAAGTGTACAGTTTTCGTGTAGCCTACCTCCATACGGTAAGGATGAGTAAACGACAGAAATAACTAAGAGTATATCATATTAGTGACGTAACTAAGAGGAAGAATTTTACTTTTTGTCGGAGGTGAGAAGGAGGTAGCTATGCGACTTGAAAAAGAGTCATAATAATCTGCAAACAGTGTTGGTTTTCCCGGATAAAAGCGTGAAGGCTATCTAGTTGAATGTCGTACCATAACCGCTTCTTCTAAGTGGCCCTAGGTAATGGAAGACAAACAGCAGTTCGATTTATTGATGATCGAAAGACATTTAGATGAAACCGAAAGTGTGACGTGGAAATAGGGAACAGTATCAATAACAGGTAAGTCTGAATTCCAGTTAACTAATGAAGGTCAAATCTATGAAGAGGGTAATTGCTGGAATGTAGTGTCCCGTTGACATAAAGGCCGGTGGGGGCGATACATTAGCTGTGCTAGATAAGGAACATAGTTATTCGCCAAGACACATACAGAACACCTAAATTAGGTTTTAATTTTCATTTAAAAATTCTTAATTCAAAACTTTCCGACGGCGAGTGCAGATTTCAATCTCTATACACGTTACTCGATAGTACGGAAAATAATGACTGTCGTTTACCAGAAACGTGAAAAGGGGACGACGTAATTTCGTCAGTCAGATAGCAACTCAAGCAGATCTGATTCTGATATAGATGCAGGAAAGACCACGCGATGCACAGTGCAGTTTAATATAACCCTAACATTTCGCGATAAAAATGCTCAAGGACTATTTAAGCGACAGTAACTTGTCAGTTGGGTGATTTCGGGAGTACGAACTACCCACAAAAATATCTGATCGGCCTAGGAAAGGAATATCAAATGGAAACTACATAGAAATCACACGAATGAAGAAGAAATAGTCATACAGAATATCAACGATGGGAGGTGCTAAGAGAATGACTTTCAACCAGGAACCGAAAAGGAAAGAGGAGGATATTTAATTTTTGACACTGCTGTTTAGGGCAAATACATATCTTTTCATTAGCTGCCAATAAAATATATACAATTACGAAAAGCAATAATCACACACATCGCCAATTAAGTATTATGACGATAAGAGATAGTTCATGAGAAGCTCACATATTACAGGCGAGAATGTTTTGCAGCCACATAGTAAAACAGGATAAGAAATTTCCAACCTCGTGTACGGTGAACAGGTACAACAAAAACTAAGAAACGTTCATAAACCTCAGGTTATCTAAAGGATCTAGGTTTCCGTCCTCAGTTTACTTTTCTATCAGTCATGACCATGTTCATCCAAAAAAACCTAACAAAAAGTAATAGATCTATTCAATAAAGGTAAAATCTTGTGCACAGTTTTAAAGAAACGCTTAAAAATCCGTCATACTTAATTTTGAACTAGCTAGAAGGTTATAAAGTTTCACAGTCACTGGAATTTACCAAACAGTACTCTCACTTGTAGTAGAATAGCCATTAGTATTCATCAACATAGCAGATACATTGCCTCGATAGTTCTGGAATACTACAGAATGATAAATTCTTATTTGTAAACAAACTTTATTCAGTTACTGAAAACATCATTTTGACGTCACACACAATATCGACAACCGCACCAACTACTGTCGACTTTCATTAGCATTCAATGCGGCTCTCTTGCATGGGTAACAGGTCACAAGACTTCGTGCACATGTGACGTCATTTTGATGCCACACGCAGTAACGAAGATTTATAAAACATGTCTCTCTTGGTACAGTTTATTGTAACTGTTATTATAATGAAACGTCAAGAAATAAGTTATGGGTGGTTAAAGCATTTATGATATGTAAGTTACAGTATAGAGACGAAAATTCCGCAATGTCATTGTGATGTAGTGGTTGCGAGTGTGGGTTTGTGAAGGAGAATGCTGACTGATGCTCCACGTATTGTCGTCCCTCAATACTTTTTCCATGTTTGAAAGATTTGTGACTCTGAGAAGCGGCATTCCACTCTCTCACTTTAATGACATTGTCAGTCAGATAAACATTCAAATTTTAGGGCATGACCTCGGTGTTTCCCAATAATACTTTTGCTGTGTGTAGTTAATTACTTTTTCTGCGTGAGGAAGTTGTGGCATATTGTTCTTGTAATTGCACGTGCAACCTGTAGAGGACTTGTACCAAGGGGCCGTAGCAGAGGCGATCAAGAACAGGAAGTGAGATGAATTGGGGGCTATAAATGCTGAACACAGCGATCTGACCGTGCAAGTGATTCTGGCAAACGGTGATCAGTGGTTCTCACTTGCAGAGGGACTTGTGTCGGAGGTCTCTCCTCCTCCTGCTTAGGGTCGGACAGAAGGGTTCTGGTTTGGAAAACATTTTACCTGGGTCAGGCGCCAGTCTTTTGCAGAAGGCGGCCAGATGGCTAAGAGTAGGTAGGGGAAGCCATTTAAGCGATCCTGCTGTAAACTTGGCTTTTGTGCAAACGGTAGGAAGGTCATAAAACTCTGTGCATTCTTATGTTAGAAGCTGGGACGATACGGGCAGAATGGCTGGTGTACGTGTCTAGCGCAGGTATGACTGTAAACTCCACCCCCCCCCCCCCCCTCTTAAGCCAGAAAGTCACCAGGTTCTCATGGCGAGCAGTAAAAACACATATTTCATAGGCACGATTGTCTGGGAGGCTTAACAGCTTTCCTTCATAAACTGGAGAAAGTCGGCCTGGAAAGATTATATCACTTTGTAAATGAGGGACTGTGGACCCTTCTAGGTAGATGTTTCTTGCCAAAAGCATGGCCATGCTTACCGAAATAACTACGGCTCTCTGGTCTTTTCAGACAAGAGATATCTGGAATCGCTGATTGGCTCCCTTCCTTATCCGCAAAGGTGAGGCCGGCCCCAGTGTGGGAATCCTAGTGCTGTGTGTAGATTGGCTACCAAGCCAACAGAACTTTGAAGAGGGGAGATTCAATGAGTAGAACACAGTTCACCTGGTATGTGCAAGGTGGGGGCGGTTTTCGTTTTGCTAATTCTGCTCCCGTACTGACTTTTGGTGGAAAGTGTTGGTGATTCATACAGGACTTGGTCTTCTGGTCCTCTCCAGGTGGGGAATTGCTGGTCTTTCCCTAGTATGTGAGACTTGTGGTCTGTATCTTGTGGTGGACTAAGAGCATCTCACCTCGGACATAGCGTGTATCACCAAGGTGAACTTATTCGTCCTGAGTCTGACCTTTGACAATTCCAGCACGCACCGTCAAATTGGTTTGGCCAGACCAGCGAATGGGTGCACCACACACTGAAATCTGCGGGATTTCAGGCCTCTGATAGGGTAGTTTCTCGCGTTGTGGTAATCAGAATGGCAGACCGCGTAGTTAACAAGTTTTAGTGGACGCGTCAGAACTTTACAGCTGCCGCAGCGATCGCTCCTCGCCCGCATCGCACCGTTTCCTGCTGCCTCCTGAATCAAGGAGAAAGGGCAAAGAAGTGATGCATCGGCGTAGGGCTGTTAAACGATATTCACAATTCCCTGTTCTCAGGTGAACCATAGTTTGTGGTATACAGTTGGTCGTAGTTGATTCCATTTGAATAGACTTGGCCCTCACAGTGGATTCATGTAAGCAAAATCAGACTGTGTTGTAAAAGGGTTTAAATCTGGGGACGATTTTTATAGATTCTACCCCAATGTATGCTTTGCCTGTCAAACACCACTCCTATCTGATTCGTGTTTGTCATTGTTGTGTAAGATATATAAGCTAGTTATAGATACTGAAGGTTTAATACAGCTAGTAATTATTTCGTAAACTTAAATACATCGCTGTTCTCCTCCACACTCCCTCTACCATTCATTATTTTAATTTTATTGTTGTGCTATATGAGTGGCTTCATTCAGACATATATTTATGATTAATGTGAGTGACGGCTTGCAAGTTCCTTAATAAATTAATAGAACTATGTTCTTTAATATTCCATGTAATGTACATATAAGAGTGCTCTTTCAGGGGTGAGTTTTCATTGTCAATGATTTACAAATGAAACACGGAACACGTAAATGCGAGTAAATATTCAAAGCTCATTGATCGTCTGGTACAACAACTACCACTCACAATAAAGAGCATAGAAAATAATGACACATTTGCGAAAGCATAATGTAACACATATTGATGAGAAGTAGGTTTATACTTCGTAACTGTGTATCTGCAGTAATGAAGTGTATATTGTGTGTCATTTAAACTCCTTGATCTGTGGCAAGAAAATTAGAGTTTTGTAATGTATATATGGCAAAAACAAAAGGATATGTTAAATTGATAAATATTATAATATGAACACGTGCATAAAATGAAATGTTTATTGAAAGCTGGTTGATGCTTAGGGCACCTGTCTTTGTAACACGCAAAAGCTGTAGGGAAGTCCCTCCGCAACGAAAGTGGTGTGGCGTGATATAAAGGGTTGTTTTGGCGGTCGAACTGAACGGCTCCTTCGTGTGAACGGCACGCAATATGTGGTTAGCCGTAGCACGGTGCAGTTCCACGGTGTTAAGAGAGGCAACTGGAAGCTGCTTTACAAAGGATTTGCCTCGGATGTCGATCTGGCTATTATTAGGTATTCTCTGCATAAAGGAATGGCTCTAATATGCTGAAAATCCGAAGCCAAGGAGAGATTTTATAGAGCATTCGAACATCAAGAGCCGTGAGTACAGTTAGCCAGCATGTCGCTTGCCACCAGTCTTCGCCACTGCTTCACTAACTTCATGCATACAGCAATTTATATGCGCATGAACCAGTTACTTTGGGTGTTGTTTTAGTAATAATCACAAAAACATAAATTCGTGTCCGGAACCATATTTTCTATCATGATCAGGAACCTTAGCAGGATCCTCAACAAAGTGCTACTAAACCCGAGTATCCTGATTTAAATGAACAATTCTTGCATTCAAGTGTTTAAAAGTGATTTTTTGTCTAATGTGGTAGAGCACTTGCCCGCAAGAGGCAAAGGTCCCGAGTTCGAGTCTCGGTCCGGCACACAGTTTTAATGTGCCAGGAAGTTTCATATGAGAGCACACTCCGCTGCAGAGAGAAAATCTCATTCTGGATAGGTTTTTGCTAAAGTATCCTTAGTTTATTGCAAAATATGGTTTTGTAGGATTACAGTGAAAGATTGTGTAATTAATATTTTGTAGAATACCAGCTTCACAAGTGATGAAAAGGCAACTAAGTTAGGCTCATTTTCAAAAATAGTGTGTTTTGATTTCTATCATTAATGGTTCCTTTTTTAAGTTAATTAAGCCCAGTGATGTGTTTTATTGTCTTGCAAAGTAAATTATGAAATACTCCAAGTGAATTCAATGATTAGATTTTTGAATTAGTCTTTTCTCCTGTAATAATCAAAGAGCGTTGACTAGTGAAACTATACTTGTTTATTGGTCCCCATCATATTCTCCACCTATTATGTAAAAATTGAACTGTTACTGTTGCTAAGGAAAACTGATATATGTAGGGGAGTTCAAACAGTGTATTTATGATATTAATCATCTTTATTTGTGTTTTATATGTAAGTCAAGACAAAAGCCCCTCATGTCCAAATTTAGTTCTGCAATTCATGCAGTAACATTTCAGTATTTGATTAAGTAATGCTCTTGAGTGTAGCTGTCATTGATATGAGCTTGGTGCAAAATTACTTCCTATAATTTACTGGTATGTGCGTTATTGGTAACTGCTGCCAGACACAGTTCAGAGTGCACTGTGTCAGTTTGTATCCCGTTTGGTATTCAAAGGGAAATCTCAACGAAAGTAATTTCAATAACCAATAGTCAGTTTTCTTAAACATATATTTCCAAAATTAATGTGCCTAGTTGGAATGGTGACCGTTTATTTTTTTTTCATTAATTTATGATTTTACCACTTTCATTACCTCACAAGCTTAAAGTCCGTTTCGTTTTTCATTTAATTTCACCAAATTAAAAATTGTAGTCCGACACACGCTCGGCCAATCTTCGTAACCCTCTCAGAGAGTAACATGAGCGTGTTTCACGTTAGAGTTACAATAAGAAGGCAACTTAGTTTCAGCCATCTGTAAAGCATAAAAGAAAATTTACGAGCTAGTTCTTGTAGCAAACTTCTTTGCTAGACAAGAATGTCTTCATGTACAGAACATCTTTAACCACCAATACGACATTCTCCGTTAATTTATTAAAACGAGTTGTATTAACACCGAAGTGTTTTCGAGACATCTTCAGTTAATTTGTGATGTGAATGTAAAATAACCCGTTCCACGTTATTACGATTTATTGTGCAAAATGATTAATGTTTTTTTGGACGTCATCTTCGCGTCACGCGTTGTGAAACGTGCGATCACGAAAAGTCTAAAGACAGCTCTATCCGTCCCCGATATTGCGCATGACGTCACAACGACATCACGTTTTCAAGACGTCTTGTGAGATGAGTGTTATCCTAAACAGTGTACCAATGACCAACTAGCTACTCGGCTGTCATTGTTCGAAGCTAACTGGTGTGCTCTGTACGACATTCATATTTTAGAAACACTTCGGATAAAATATTGCATGATCTACTGGAAAAATTCCCAAACATACCAAAGAAATGTCAAAACGTGTAAAGACTAGTAACGTCACTTCATTTATAAGAAGGCAAAACAAAATAAAGAAAACAGAATATTTCTTATTGATGCAGAAAGTAAAGAATATGTAATGCATGCACGTGCTAAAATAATTGAATGAAGGCAGAGAATATTTGCATTAAAATTTCACTGTGGAAAGCATTAAGTCGTACATTCAGCCTTAGATTTATTAATATGATTTGGACTTACATGAAATAGATGTCAATGCACAGACATACATGTTACTTCAGCATAATTAAATGGAGTACTATCTAACAAACCTTTAAAAGAAAGGTAGCAAGAGGAGAGCTGCTTAACAATAATTCGACCATACTAACTTAGCCGTGAGATACGGCCATTTATTGTTCCACATTGTGGCCGCACAGAGACATATTCCAGTAATGTAAAACCTGTCAAATAAAGCCACTGTAGCTTTCGTCTTGAAAGTAATACGGTAGTATGAAGATGCAGCAAAAGAAGCGTACCGTCTTCTAGTTTTGCTGGAAGAGTTGGTTTTCGCCGACGTTAAACGAATACAGTCCACACCGAACGATATAATGTTTACTAGCAGCAGTGAATGTACAAGCACAGGTAGCAACACTTCGAGATTTGTGGTTATGTATTTGGTTCACAGTATTGTGCTGAATACTGCAGTCAGTTCGCTCGGTAACGCTTTTCTTTTACAACGACTGTGTTCGTATTGCTACACGATACGTTAGTTCATAATAAGAAGAGCTTTATCACTGGTACACTGTCCGTAGTACTCAGTAGTTCTCAATATTGTAATTAGTTCGCTAGGTAGACCTGTCTTCCCGCAGTCACTACTTTTCTATTGCGCCACGCTACCTCGGTTCACGATAAAAGGCACATCGACACACTGCAGTTTTAGCTCGTCAGTTCACACTGATTCGCAAACTCATAACTAATGTGTCTGTCCACTGTTTCCGTGGCTGGCCGATGTGGCCGAGCTGTTCTAGACGCTTCAGCCGGGAACCGCGCTGCTGCTACGGTCGTAGTTTCGAATCCTACCTCGGACATGGATGTGTGTGATGTCCTTAGGTTGGTTAGGTTTACGTAGTTCTAAGTTCTATGGGACTGATGTCCTCAGATGTTAAGTCCCATAAGTGCTTAGAGCCATTTGAACCATTCGAACCACTATTCCCGTGTCGCTGTCTTTATACCGTTGCCTGTAAGAGTAATCCAAGACGCATAAGAATTAAAATCCACTTTCTGCGGTATTTCTTCTCAGTTCATAATATAGCGCTAAACATGCTTTATGTCCACTGTTAAAAACTCGCTAGGCATGCTCGTGTCTATTCAACAACCGCCCAACGTAACTGCCGTCCGCTAATTTTTGTATCAAAACTCGTTACCCATCGACAAATAGCTAAACTTTCGCGGCCTGGAAATATTATTCAAAATTAAATCCTACTAAACATCTCCAATTTAAGCATATGCAAACTGTTTTAAGATAAACAGGCAGTATTTAATAAAAAAACATGAAATACAGCAAAATAAAACCTGTCCGGTTTCTGACAGTTATAGAAGATACGCAAATTGTGATGCGCGCTAATAATATTAGTATATGAATTACTATATATAGATATTTGGATCTATAATGCTGTCTTCACGTGATTATACTGAGAACATAAAATACTGTCCGCAGCTCGTGGTCGTGCGGTAGCGTTCTCGCTTCCCACGCCCGGGTTCCCGGGTTCGGTTCCCGGCGGGCTCAGGGATTTTCTCTGCCTCGTGATGACTGGGTGTTGTGTGATGTCCTTAGGTTAGTCAGGTTTAAGTAGTTCTAAGTTGTAGGGGACTGATGACCATAGATGTTAAGTCCCATAGTGCTCAGAGCCATTTGAACATAAAATACTCGCTATGTAGATTTTGTATTTTAGTCGTAGTCACAGAATATAATTAGAATAATTACAGTTTTCGCAAAGTAATCAGCCCTGGGCAACGTTAGCATCATGACAACGGCAAATCTTTCAACCACTGGGAGATCTGACAGAGGATACAAAATGGTATCCTCAAGGATAATGGCAACTTCAAACAACATTAAAGGATTATTCAGTAGTAAGGAATTTTTATTAGCTGACATGTGTAAAATACTTGAAGTTCACGTTCGTTCTGTGCAAGGAACAGATCGTGGAATAAAAAATTACTGAGCAAAAATTGAAAGAATGAGACTAGTCTTAGGAAGGCCCCATGAACAATAGGGAAGCGCAGTGTTTGTATGACCAGGTTCAAAATGGCTCTGAGCACTATGCGACTTAACTTCTGAGGTCATCAGTCGCCTAGAACTTAGAACTACTTAAACCTAACTAACCTAACGACATCACACACATCCATGCCCGAGGCAGGATTCGAACCTGCGACCGTAGCGGTCGCCCGGTTCCAGACTGTAGCGCCTAGAACCGCTCGGCCACTCCGGCCGGCTTGTATGATCAGGGATCAGTGTTAAGTCTACTTGTCTGACATGCCTGAACAACATATATTTACTTACAATAGAACTAGAGACTGCACATTGACATGAGCCTGCAAACTTCCAAATGTCGACTTCTGTTTCGATACACCCAGGAATCTAAATTCGAAGAGTGCCAAGATTTTATTGTGGGATTTCAACTGCAGAAGCGCAAGCTGGGGTTATGAAACTACAGACAAGAACGGAGATGAGCTGGAAAGCTGGGAGGAAAGGAAAGACCTGAAACTCGTACGCGAAACTAAGATGAAACCATTTCTTTTCAAAGTGCAAGATGGCGTGAAGGCTACAAACCTGACAATGTTTTCATGCGTTAGCAAGCAGGTCAACGTTTGGTAAAAATAGTCGAGGAACCGATGCCAAAACCAGTGCATAATCGTATGACATGTGCAGTAGTTGGAATCACCAGCCAAAAAGAAATTCCCTTTAAAGGACATTTCAAATATAAGAGGTGCACAGCGAAAGTTTCTCGTTGTAAATGGACAGTGACGTTGAAAAACTTGAACCGACTTCAAAACAAAATCTTATTAGCATTTCGTGGTCCTAATAAAAAATATCATACCTCATTGGAGCAGAACACAATACACATGCCGCCTCAACCAAGGTTCAGTTACCTTGCTTAAGATCTATCAAGATAAATACAAGAGAGACCCATTAATTGCACACACCATTCGAGCAGGTGAAGACCTGATGCCACATATCGCAGAAGACAGACGGGAAAACTGGTGAAATATTTTAGCTCATCCAGTTATGGCTCAAAGCAGTAGGAGAGCATGGAAACTAATTAAAATGTGAGCAGTGATCCACCAAACAAATTCATCTTACTGACGTCAGATTAAATAGCTCACCAACTACTCAAGAACGGTAAAACAGAGATGAAATCACGTACAAAGAAATTATCAAGATGCAGAGAAAAACAACCTTTTAATCTTACCTTTTACAACAACAGAGTTGGTAAATGCCATAAAGCAAACGAAAACTAAAAGAGGTGCAGGCACGGATTATAGAAGAACAGAGGAGCCAAACATTTCTGACAAGGGACTGTCGAATGTCTGGTTAAATTAACGAATTAATGTACTGAAGCTGCCCATATACCTAAGCTGTGAAGCAAAGTATGTGTCGTAGCCAATCTCAAGCCGGGGAAAGAAGACCCAAACAATTTTCATCTGATCTCGTTCTTGTGTCACCTTTACCAAGTCTTTGAGAGAATGATACTGACTAGGACTTCCGTGTTAACGAGAAGACCATCTCAGGACAAGTTGGCTTGGGACCAGAGAAGTTATGCCCCAGCCAGGTCCTTAATCTTACGCAACACATCGAAGACGAGTATGAGAAACACTAGGCATTCGCGCAGTTTTTATGGGGCTCTGAGCTGCCTATAACACAGCCAACAGCAAAAGGCTTATCCAAAAGCTATACGGAATAGCAAGAGTTATCAGGCTGAAAAACTGAATCAGAGGTATGCTCCAAAGAAGATGATTCTGTATAATGCTGCAAAGAAAGAACAGCCACAGAACAACGAAAAGACAGTGTGTTGTCACCGATTCTCTACAACATCTGTAGAAATGATCAGCCCGATCTCCCACATACAAGGCGACGTATCTGTGCGATTGACACAGCTGTGACGGCCCAAGGGAGGACTTTTGAGAAAGCTGAGGTCAAAACAACCTACGCACTTGAGTGGTCTGGAGAGTATTGTGATGCGAATCATTTCAGTCGCAATCGAGGAAAAACTCAAGTATGAGCTTCCCACTTAAGGAACTCAGAGCATAACTTAAAACATAAAATTCACTGTAGAGGATCGGAGGATCGGAAATTCAGCACTGTCACAGTCCAAAATACCTGGAAATTGCTCTAGATCTCACCCTATGCTTTGGAACTCAAAAGAAAAATCTGCAACAGGAACATCATCTTGGAAAAGCTGACATGTTCTACGTGGGTAGCAAATCCCCAGCACTTCTGGTCAACTGCAGTTGGACTGTTTTTCTGTGGGAGAGGATGGAGCATGTTTTTGGGGAGCAGCCAACCACCAACACCAACCCCAAAGGTCCTTCCCTTGGCCGGAATTGCTCCCCCATCCTTAAGACGCAATGGCGGGAGAAGTAGAACGGAAGAAGAACACTGAGAAGCCAAAACACCAGACGTAGAATTATATACCTGCAGGGCAGCGCCTCACCTACAGGGAACGTTCTCTTGCAGCGGACATTACCATTAGACGTCAAGCCAGATGTTAGACGTCTTCTCCTGCGGCAAGAAACGCTCCTTCGCAAGAGTGATTGACTCCAAGGGAAGAAATTAGCTGCGGCTATCGGCTACCATAAAAGATTTGGAAAACCCTTAGTAAATCAAGAACAGGATTCACAAGGTGAAGAACGAATTTGTTCTCGTGGGGTGTGAGGAAGACGTTACGAGCAGCAGAGGAGCACTCCAGAAACTTAACTGCCAACTAGTATGCCAAACATGGACCAATCCTGTACTCAGGAAGATGTTCCAAATGCATTCGTAAAGGGCATAAAGGTCGCGGAATTCTGAAGATGAATAAGGTGAAATCTTTTTTCAGGGCACAGAAAGTAAGTAAGTACTGGTTTCGTCCATACAGTGGCCTTGTTCCAAAGCTATTGGCGGCATTTGTCGAGAGCTGGCGTAACAATGCTTGTAGTGAATGATTTGTTCGGCAAATTCCATCTATGACGTCGCTGTAGCTAGGCTCAATACCGTTTCTTCCAAATCCACCAGAAACAAACGAAAAACAATTTTATTTAAAAAAGCGGATAAAGTGTCACTAGAAGCCTTCCTAAGAGATAATCTCCTTTCCTTCCGAACTTGCTATGCAAATGTAGACGAGATGTGGCTCAAATTCAAAGACATAGTAGCAACAGCAATTGAGAGATTCATACCTCATAAGTTTGTAAGAGATGGAACTGATCCCCCATGGTACACAAAACAGGTCCGAACGCTGTTGCAGAGGCAACGGAAAAAGCATGCGAAGTTCAGAAGAACGCGAAATCCCGAAGATTGGCTAAAATTAGGCACGGACTTCAATGTGAGATGCCTTTAATAGGTCCCACAACGAAACATTGTCTCGAAATTTGGTAGAAAATCCGAAGAAATTCTGGTCGTATGTAAAGTACACAAGCGGCAAGACGCAGTCAATACCTTCGCTGCGCAGTGCCGATGGTACTGTTACCGACGACTGTGCAGCTAAGGCGGAATTATTGAACGCAGTTTTCCGAAATTCCTTCACCAGGGAAGACGAATGGAATATTCCATAAATTGAAACACGAACAGCTGCTAGCATGAGTTTCTTAGAAGTAGATACCTTAGGGGTTGCGAAGCAACTCAAATCGCTTGATACGGGCAAGTCTTCAGGTCCAGATTGTATACCGATTAAGTTCCTTTCAGATTACGCTGATACAATAGCTCCCTACTTAGCAATCATATACAACCGCTCGCTCACCGATAGATCTGTACCTACAGATTGGAAAATTGCGCAGGTCGCACCAGTGTTTAAGAAGGGTAGTAGGAATAATCCATCGAACTACAGACCTATATCATTGACGTCGGTTTGCAGTAGGGTTTTGGAGCATATATTGTATTCAAACATTTTGAATCACCAAGAAGGGAACGATCTATTGATACGTAATCAGCATGGTTTCAGAAAACATCGTTCTTGTGCAACGCAGCTAGCTCTTTATTCACACGAATTAATGGCCGCTGTCGACAGGGGATCTCAAGTTGATTCCGTATTTCTAGATTTCCGGAAAGATTTTGACACCGGTCCTCACAAGCGACTTCTAATCAAGCTGCGGGCCTATGGGGTATCGTCTCAGTTGTGCGACTGGATTCGTGATTTCCTGTCAGGAAGGTCGCAGTTCGTAGTAATAGACGGCAAATCATCGAGTAAAACTGAAGTGATATCAGGTGTCCCCCAGGGAAGCGTCCTGGGACCTCTGCTGTTCCTGATCTATATGAATGACCTGGGTGACAATCTGAGCAGTTCTCTTAGGTTGTTCGCAGATGATGCTGTAATTTACCGTCTAGTAAGGTCATCCGAAGACCAGTATCAGTTGCAAAGCGATTTAGAAAAGATTGCTGTATGGTGTGGCAGGTGGCAGTTGACGCTGAATAACGAAAAGTGTGAGGTTATCCACATGAGTTCCGAAAGAAATCCGTTGGAATTCGATTACTCGATAAATAGTACAATTCTCAAGGCTGTCAATTCAACTAAGTACTTGGGTGTTAAAATTACGAACAACTTCAGTTGGAAAGACCACGTAGATAATATTGTAGGGAACGCGAGCCAAAGGTTGCGTTTCATTGGCAGGACATTTAGAAAATGCAACAAGTCCACTAAAGAGACAGCTTACACTAAACTCGTTCGTCCTCTGTTAGAATATTGTTGCGCGGTGTGGGATCCTTACCAGGTGGGATTGACGGAGGACGCCGAAAGGGTGCAAAAAAGGGCAGCTCGTTTTGTATTATCACGTAATAGGGGAGAGAGTGTGGCAGATATGATACGCGAGTTGGGATGGAAGTCATTAAAGCAAAGACGTTTTTCGTCGCGGCGAGATCTATTTACGAAATTTCAGTCACCAACTTTCTCTTCCGAATGCGAAAATATTTTGTTGAGCCCAACCTACATAGGTAGGAATGATTATCTAAATAAAATAAGAGAAATCAGAGCTCGAACAGAAAGGTTTAGGTGTTCGTTTTTCCCGCGCGCTGTTCGGGAGTGGAATGGTAGGGAGATAGTATGATTGTGGTTCGATGAACTGTCTGCCAAGCACTTAAACGTGAATTGCAGAGTAATCATGTAGATGTAGATGTAGATAGTTGAAAAATTACTAAAGAACTTTGTCATACTTTGTGATTATGTACAGTGTAAAAAGAAGTTTATAAAACATCAATCACTGTAATCGAGGTAGGATATCGTCTTCATACCTAACTAGCTGTACCCGGCCACACTTTTCTGCGGCTGAGTCTGCTTAAATGAAAATGAAAGAAAAGAGAACGCACACGTTTCTAATACGTATGGCAATTGAATAAACGTCCTAACCTCCTGCTCTCCTCTCTCTCTCTCTCTCTCTCTCTCTCTCTCTCTCTCTCTCTCTGTCCATCTCTCCCTCCCCCTTTCCCTGTTCTCTCCTCCACTTTTCCCCTCTCTCTCAATCTCCTTTTGTCCACTCTCTCTCTCTCCGCCTCCTCATTCACGTTTTCTATGTACATATCCTCTCACCCCCCTTTCCATCTGGTCTTACCCCTCTCTCTGACCTCGAGCCTTATTTATTATTATTGCAAATTCATATTCTGTAGTACTATTTTAATCATGAAACAATAAGATATAAATACAACTACCCTGTTTGCTAACAACGTTTCGCTGTTGCGTATTTTGCAGCGTTTCCCTATTATCAAATTAATACAAATTTATGTATCACACATATTTTAAAACATGCAGATAAAAACATGTCGGTACAAGTTGTGTCAAAAATTCAAAAGAATCGGTCAAGACTTTCAGAGATTAACAATTTTGGACAAACCAACACTTACACTTTTATAACGTTCTCTCTTTAATTACATACACTGAAGAGCCAAAGCAACTGTTACACCTCCCTAATAACGTGTTGGGCACCCGCAAGCACGCAGAAGTGCCACAACACGAGATGGCATGGACTCGACTAATGTCTCAAGTAGAGCTGCGGAGGATTGACACCCTGAATCCTGCAGGGGGTGGATGTCTCTTCTGAACAGCACGTTGCAAGACATCCCAGGTATGCTCAATAATGTTCATGTCTGGGAAGTTTGGTGACCAGCGGAAGTGCTTAAGCTCAAAAGAGTTTTCCTGGAGCTACTCTGCAGCAATTCTGGACGTGTGGAATGTCACATTGACCTGCTGGAAATGCCCAAGTCCGTCGGATAGCACAATGGACATGAATAGATGCAGGTGATCACACAGAATGCTTACGCACGTGTCACCTGTCGGAGTCGCATCTAGGCGTATCAGGGGTCCCATCTCACTCCAACTGCAACGCCCTACACCATTACAGAGCCTCCACCAGCTTGAACAGTCTCCTGCTGACATGCAGGGTCAATGGATTTTCGACGTTGTCTCCATACCAGTACACGTGCACCCGCTCGGTACACTTTGAAACGAGACTCGTCCGACCAGGCAACATGTTTCCAGTCATCAGCAGTCCAATGTCGGTGTTGACGGCCACAGCCGAGGCGTTAAGCTTTGCGTCGTGCAGTCACCAACGGTACACAAGTGGGCCTTCTGCTCCGGAAGCCCATATCGAAGATGTTTCCTCGATGGTTCGCACGCTGACGTTTGTCGATGGCCCAGTACTGAAATCTGCCGCAGTTTGCGGAAACGTTGTACTTCTGTCACGTTGAACGACTGCTTTCAGTCGTAGTTGGTTCCGTTCTTGCAGGATCTTTTTCCGGCCGCAGCCATGTCGGAGATTTGATGTTTTACCGGATTCCAGATATTCGTGGTACACTCGTGAAATGGTCGTGCAGGAGAACCCCCACTTCATCGCTACCTCGGAGATGCTGTGACCCATCGCTCGTGCGATTCACTAAAAACTTGATAACCTGCCATTTTAGCACCAGTAACCGATCTGACAACTGCGCCAGACGCTTGTCGCCTTATATAAGCGTTTGACCGCAGCGCCACATACTGCCTGTTTACATATCTCTTTACGTGAATACGCATGCCTATACCAGTTTGTTTGGAGTTTCGGTGTATATATTACATACGTATCTTAGTGGTAGTCACGTTCCAGTAAGGACATAAAAACACGTGAGTATTCGAATGCAATGTTGGGTCAAAATATCAAACCAATCCATGAAAGGCTTTCGGAAATTGGAAATTTTGGAGGAAACAACTTCTATGTGTGTACTTATAGAGAAACTGCAAATGCTCCTAGCCGCAGATCTGTAGAAGTTTTTGACCGAATACTTCGAGATTTTGACACAAGGTTGCATTGGAATACGCGTGTGTCTTTATAGACTGTTTTAATACACTTACGTAATGTAAAATATTTTATAAATTTAATATTAGGGAAACATTGTTACAAAAAATCTCAAAAAGTGTAGAAATAGGTACCTAAAACACCGCTGTATTAGAATACAACTTTGTGTCATAACTGGAGAGCAGTCGGCCAGGAACTGAACAAACGATAACTTACACGTAGATATAAGCAAGTTTGGACTTTCTGTCAACATTAGCTGGCAAACCACGACAAACAGAGCACCGTTTGAGGAGGCAGAAAGGCAATTGTTAATACGTTACTAATCACACAAGCTAAAAAATCAACACTCAGGTTGCGAACTGTTTATGTAGTTCTAGGACGAACATCACTATTTGATTCCTGTAACTACGTACGTACGACTAGGAAATATACTGGACAGACTGAGTAAGAACCATTAAGATTTCTCAACATTGTTGTGTAATTAAATCCGGACATGGGCTGTAGTTAGGCGTGACCAGCGGGATTTTGTGGTCGTTACTCGGCGCTGTAGAGTGATGTTTATGCCGTCTATTGGTCGCATTAGGTATCAGTCAGCAAACGAAAAATATGATACAATGTACGAAAATAAGAAGATGGCGGTGCATAGGAGCACTAAATACCATGTGGAAGCCTGGGCACAAAATCGCAATTCCTGTTTCTTCTAAGAAAGCGGTAAAATACCCTGAGTCGTTGCTGAAATATTTATTCTCAGACAACATCTAATCTTCTTAACAACGCTGGTTACAAATACAGCAAAATATGACACGAAATAAACTTGGAAATGTTTTAAGGAAGAAAGATTGGGTTTAACGTTCTGTCGACATCGATGCCGTTAGAGAAGTGCAAATGTTTTAAATTGAGGGTCGAGATAGAGCGCCGCTGTGGTAACGTTTTTCCTGCAGCTTATACAAACTGCAGAGGGAAGTTTACATTGCAAAGAAAGATTTAAAAAATGAGGTAGTGTGAGTGTACGCAGGCAAATATCTTGGTAGCTTTCGTTTCAGGAGATGTTTTCAGAAGTATCGCGCTTTATTTTATTTGTCCGTTATTCTACAACAGGTGGTTGGAAGTTATGAGCAAACCACGACTTACCGCTGCCTCATTCTAAATGGTTCGTAAATCGTAAACTTGAGACTTCTTTATTTAAATGAGTGTGGCTGTACTTAAATTGCTGAATGACTGAGACCCACAATATCCTAGCGCAACGGAATCTGACAGAAAAAAAAGATAACCTTACTTCAAATAATCAATTCAAAAGATTTGCCCTGACTAAAAAGAAATCCTAACAATAACCTATGCATTCCATTAAGCACTTGCCTCACAAAAACCTTCATTACGCGAACTACTGCAATACAGCGAGCGCCAATACTGCCAGGTAAATTAAAGATTCTAACTACTAAAGCCACTAACTACTAATAGGCATGTTGTTAGCAAAGGAAAGATTTTGTTTCAAACCAAATAATGTAATTTTTTTTAGTTTAATAATGTGATATCCAGTTCAGACACGAATCTAAATCGTCATTGACATCTAATACAAAGGTATATAATCATGAATAATATTCAGTCTCCAAGTCGAACATATGCAGATCGTTAGCCTACGCTAACACTTCACTTCAGACCTCTGCCCTTCATCAATGCCAACTTAACACTTCGAGCTGCCCAACACACCTAGCGATTAACTTCCAACAACGAGTCCGGCCAGCCACAGAGTCTCTAAACAAAGAAAACGCAGTCAGAGATCTAATGCAAAGCGCTACACAGTGTTGCCAACACAGAAGCAGCCCACTTACAAACTACGGTTAAAGGCATCATTTCAAGCGGAACAGCGGTACGATATTAATCATTCTAGCAACAGTGCGTGTAAAATAAGAACTATTCACATTGCTTTAGAATTTGCCATTGGCTGGCTAAATCTAAATTTTAACCCTTGATTTTACATTTACGTGTATGACTAAACAGTCGACCAACTGATTAGTTAGATCGTGTCTGATTTCCTTTTACGGTCTTGCCCAATTTGAGGTTATTCCTATTACCATCACATTGCCGACTTCCTAAAATCTAATCCTCTCTGCTTCCTAGCGACATATAGGTCTGCACATCGTGCTAAACCGCGTAGAACGAATATCATTGCTGTTTTGTATGATATAGTGTCATATTTTCCTTGTACTGCTTAACTTTGTGTCTTTCCGTGGTAGTTTTTAAACACGGGACCTACTCTTGACGAGCCAAAATGTTATGACCATCTGTTTAAGAGCGTGTTGATGCAACTGTGGAAAGCGGCACAGAAGTGATTCTATGTGTCATGGGCTCGACAAGTCCTTGGTACGTTTCCAGAGCGTTTTGGCATCGAATCTCTACGTACAGGTCATCTAGTTACCGTAAATAGTGGACCGCTGATTTATTGTGGTGGGATCTCGGCGCGCGATAGCGTCCAGTGAAAAAACGTCTCTGTCGGAAACGTTTCGTGTAGTCTTTGTCAGATTTAAAGTTACTTCCACTCATTACTGGTATCTCAGATTATCGCTGCCTTTCTTAGCACAACCCGCGAGAAAAGTGATCAGTGGGGCACGCTTATCTCCTAATAAAATTAACAGAGCGATCGAGACAAACTGCGTTTTTCGTTTCTCTAATGTTCTGATATATGCATATATTTAGCAAACGTAATGGACTCGGGTAAAGCAAAGAGTCAGTTACGTTTACCCAGAGGTTCATTTTTCAGCAAGTGTGCAAAAACACATGGTTCTGAGCGGCTGGTGCGTGTACATCGTAAGAGCGACACTGGATACATCGTCTTCGAACGTGTACCGTGTAAGACTTCAGGTCTATTTAAAGTACTCTAGTTTATTTCACAGCGATAGCCTCAGAATGATATCTGATAGTTCATTCAGAGTAGTAAGTGGTGTACTTTTCACGTTTTGTTAAGTTTTTCTGAGACCTACTTTGTCTTACGGGAACTTGTGATGTGGAAATACACTCCGCCAATATATGCTGAGGTCCTGAGAGAATGATTTGTCTTAAGTGAGTATGTGCGTGTGAATGTACTCTCGAGTGAATGTAATTCCACGTCCGTTTCAGTTTTATGACTCAAGTAACAGCTTGTTTTTTATCGCACCACAATCGGTGATACATTCTGTGTGCCCTCAGCACTATCCAGATGTAGTTTTTATGGTTTAGTAAATATTCCAGCACCATCCAGATGTGAGTGATATGGCTAAGTGGTGTGACAGTGAATATTCAGTGTAGTTAGATATGTTGGAGTGATCTGATTGTGTTAAGCTCTGATTTCCGTATATTTGCTTTCTTCAGACACGGATCAGCCAGAACATTATGAACACCGACCTACTGTCGATATGAAATCTTCCGGTCTACGTCAGCGTCATCTGGCGAGGAATGAAACTAGTCAGACACACACACACACACACACACACACACACACGGTGTATGTAGTATCAGTGAGCGAGCCATGCGAGTGTAGAATGGGAAAGCCACTTGATCTGAGTTTGACCGAGGGCAGATTGTGATGGCTTGGTAGGAGCATTTGGGAAACTGCACTTCTTGACGTGCATGTTCGCCGACGGCATTGGCATTTTTCAACACGATAACGCACCATATCTTAAGGGCAAGAGTGTGGTGGAGTTGTTCGAGGAACACAGTGGTGAGTTCCAGTTGATGAGCTGAACCCGATCGAACACATCTGGAATGGCCGACTGCTTTGCAGTTATGACACAAAGTTGTATTGTAATACAGCGGTGTTTCTTGACGTGCATGTTCGCCGACGGCATTGGCATTTTTCAACACGATAACGCTCCATATCTTAAGGGCAAGAGTGTGGTAGAGTTGTTCGAGGAACTCAGTGGTGAGTTCCAGTTGATGTGCTGAAGCCGATCGAACACATCTGGGATGGCCGACTGCTTTGCAGTTATGACACAAAGTTGTATTGTAATACAGCGGTGTTTCTTGACGTGCATGTTCGCCGACGGCATTGGCATTTTTCAACACGATAACGCACCATATCTTAAGGGCAAGAGTGTGGTGGAGTTGTTCGAGGAACTCAGTGGTGAGTTCCAGTTGATGTGCTGAACCCGATCGAACTCATCTGGGATGGTCGACTGCTTTGCAGTTATGACACAAAGTCGTATTGTAATACAGCGGTGTTTCTTGACGTGTATGTTCGCTCGATACGGCATTGGCATTTTTCAACACGATAACGCACCATATCTTAAGGGCAAGAGTGTGGTGGAGTTGTTCGAGGAACACAGTGGTGAGTTCCAGTTGATGTGCTGAGCCCGATCGAACACATCTGGGATGACCGACCGCTTTGCAGTTATGACACAAAGTTGTATTGTAATACAACGGTGTTTCTTGACGTGCATGTTCGCCGACGGCATTGGCATTTTTCAACACGATAACGCACCATATCTTAAGGGCATGAGTGTCGTGGAATTGTTCGAGGAACACAGTGGTGAGTTCCAGTTGATGTGCTGAACCCGATCGAACACATCTGGGATGCCCGACTGCTTTGCAGTTATGACACAAAGTTGTATTGTAATACAACGGTGTTTCTTGACGTGCTTGTTCGCCGACGGCATTGGCATTTTTCAACACGATAACGCACCATATCTTAAGGGCATGAGTGTGGTGGAATTGTTCGAGGAACACAGTGGTGAGTTCCAGTTGATGTGCTGAACCCGATCGAACACATCTGGGATGACCGACCGCTTTGCAGTTATGACACAAAGTTGTATTGTAATACAACGGTGTTTCTTGACGTGCATGTTCGCCGACGGCATTGGCATTTTTCAACACGATAACGCACCATATCTTAAGGGCATGAGTGTGGTGGAATTGTTCGAGGAACACAGTGGTGAGTTCCAGTTGATGTGCTGAACCCGATCGAACACATCTGGGATGCCCGACTGCTTTGCAGTTATGACACAAAGTTGTATTGTAATACAACGGTGTTTCTTGACGTGCTTGTTCGCCGACGGCATTGGCATTTTTCAACACGATAACGCACCATATCTTAAGGGCATGAGTGTGGTGGAGTTGTTCGAGGAACACAGTGGTGAGTTCCAGTTGATGTGCTGAACCCGATCGAACACATCTGGGATGGCCGACTGCTTTGCAGTTATGACACAAAGTTGTATTGTAATACAACGGTGTTTCTTGACGTGCATGTTCGCCGACGGCATTGGCATTTTTCAACACGATAACGCACCATATCTTAAGGGCATGAGTGTGGTGGAATTGTTCGAGGAACACAGTGGTGAGTTCCAGTTGATGTGCTGAACCCGATCGAACACATCTGGGATGCCCGACTGCTTTGCAGTTATGACACAAAGTTGTATTGTAATACAGCGGTGTTTCTTGACGTGCATGTTCGCCGACGGCATTGGCATTTTTCAACACGATAACGCACCATATCTTAAGGGCATGAGTGTGGTGGAATTGTTCGAGGAACACAGTGGTGAGTTCCAGTTGATGTGCTGAACCCGATCGAACACATCTGGGATGCCCGACTGCTTTGCAGTTATGACACAAAGTTGTATTGTAATACAACGGTGTTTCTTGACGTGCTTGTTCGCCGACGGCATTGGCATTTTTCAACACGATAACGCACCATATCTTAAGGGCATGAGTGTGGTGGAGTTGTTCGAGGAACACAGTGGTGAGTTCCAGTTGATGTGCTGAACCCGATCGAACACATCTGGGATGGCCGACTGCTTTGCAGTTATGACACACAGTTGTATTGTAATACAGCGGTGTTTCTTGACGTGCATGTTCGCCGACGGCATTGGCATTTTTCAACACGATAACGCACCATATCTTAAGGGCAAGAGTGTGGTGGAGTTGTTTGAGGAACACAGTGGTGAGTTCCAGTTGATGTGGTGAACCCAATCGAACACATCTGGGATGGCCGACTGCTTTGCAGTTATGACACACAGTTGTATTGTAATACAGCGGTGTTTCTTGACGTGCATGTTCGCCGACGGCATTGGCATTTTTCAACACGATAACGCACCATATCTTAAGGGCAAGAGTGTGGTGGAGTTGTTCGAGGAACACAGTGGTGAGTTCCAGTTGATGTGCTGAACCCGATCGAACACATCTGGGATGCCCGACTGCTTTGCAGTTATGACACAAAGTTGTATTGTAATACAACGGTGTTTCTTGACGTGCATGTTCGCCGACGGCATTGGCATTTTTCAACACGATAACGCACCATATCTTAAGGGCAAGAGTGTGGTGGAGTTGTTTGAGGAACACAGTGGTGAGTTCCAGTTGATGTGGTGAACCCAATCGAACACATCTGGGATGGCTGACTGCTTTGCAGTTATGACACAAAGTTGTATTGTAATACAGCGGTGTTTCTTGACGTGCATGTTCGCCAACGGCATTGGCATTTTTCGACACGATAACGCACCATATCTTAAGGGCAAGAGTGTGGTGGAGTTGTTCTAGGAACACAGTGGTGAGTTCCAGTTGATGTGGTGAACCCGATCGAACACATCTGGGATGCCCGACTGCTTTGCAGTTATGACACAAAGTTGTATTGTAATACAACGGTGTTTCTTGACGTGCATGTTCGCCGACGGCATTGGCATTTTTCAACACGATAACGCACCATATCTTAAGGGCAAGAGTGTGGTGGAGTTGTTCGAGGAACACAGTGGTGAGTTCCAGTTGATGTGCTGAACCCGATCGAACACATCTGGAATGGCCGAGTGCTTTCCAGTTATGACACAAAGTTGTATTGTAATTCAGCGGTGTTTTTAGGTACCTATTTCTACACTTCTGGGTGTGCGCAGATGTTGTGTTAACTCCCTCCTGCCACTTACCAAGGCCTCACTGTTTTCAGGACACGACGCGTCGTGTTGGACGTACCGGCTATCAGGTAGGTGGTCGTCATATTCTGGCTGATCAGTGTACAGGTCACGTGCACAGATGGGTCCGTTGAGCCCTCAGGCTTCACATTTATCGTTTGTTAACTTTCTTTGCAATTAATTTAGATTTTCCTAGTAGTGGCACGTATGTATCAATTTAATTTATGTCATAAATACTCGGAAAATTTGCGAGCGTTCCATTTTATTATATCTTGTACCCAAATGTTTTTTTTGTGCGTGGACTTGCTTTATTTGTTAATGTTCGGTGCCATTCCATCTTTTACCGCAACCTGAAAGTGATGGAATGCACATATTTCGTGCTCTCTAGTTTGTGGCGAAGGTCTGCATTCCTTTAGTCTGAACCTTGTGTGTACGTGAATTTATCCTATCCTTCGCTCATTTTGCGTGAACTATGTTCATGAAGTGCCACAGTATCCAATATACTGAACATTAGAATGATATCACTACATTAATGCCGGCAACGAAAACTTTACGTTAATTTCTTATGCAGTGCTCGAAATTGTTTGTTTCTACGTAGCCGGCCGCTGTGACCGAGCAGTTCTAGGCGCTTCAGTCCGGAACCGCGCTGCCGCTACGGTCGCAGGTTCGAATCCTGCCTCGCGCATGGATGTGTGTGATATTCTTAGGTTAGTTAGGTTTAAGTAGTTCTAAGTCTAGGGGACTGATGACCTCAGATGTTAAGTCCGATAGTGCTTAGACCCATTTGAAGCACTTTTATTACTACGTAAATAGATCTTAAAAGTTGATGACTGTCTCTCAAGCAACCACTTCCTTGTTAGAGGAAGCATAGTTTAGCGAACCTAACGTTCTCCTGAGAACAGTAGTTTCCCAGTGAGAATTTAGTATATTGCGTCGAGGCCTAATCTCCTGTTACCTTTCACTCGGAACGAATATGTTTCATTAATAAATTGATTTAAAGTCATCAGCTGGTGAAAGCAATTCAGGATAGAAAGTTCAAGTGTATAAAATCATTTATTAGTTCTTTTTTATAATTAAATTTTCCCACCTTAGTTGGATAGCGACCCTGAATAATTAAGTGTGAAACAAGCTGAGCAGACCTCAGCGTTCCCTCAGATCCACCCTAGTATATTGCTGGTCATACGACAGATACCGTTTACCAGATAAGACGAATTTGGTAGCCAAATTCATTACACTGCTCATAAAACTTCTATGGCTCATTATGGCCTGATGACGCAGACTGTTATCCTGCTAGAAGATTCTATCACCATTGTCGAAAATGTCAAGCACGGAAGGATTGGTCAATAAGCAATAAAGTGACATTGAACATAAAGAAAACTAATGCCATGAATTTCACTTTGAAGCGGAAAAATGACAACCTTAAATTAAATGTAGATGGCACCTCTATAGACTATGTAACAAATGCAAAATTTTTAGGAATGAATATTGATTCTCATTTGAAGTGGAATGAACACACAAAGGTACTTGCAAACAGAATGTCATCAGCATGTTATGCCCTTAGAATCCTATCATCAGTGTGTAACATGCAGAGTCTTTCAGTTACATATTATTCATACGTACACTCAATTCTTGGCTATGGCGTTCTTTTTTGGTGAACAAATGCACAAAATAAGAACACAATTTTGAAACTCCAGAAAAGAGCCATAAGAATAATAACCAAAAATACTAGTCCAGCGCACTGTAAAGATCTGTTCAGAACCCAGGGTATTTTAACTGCTCCATGTGAATACACTTACCAGGTAGTTGTACACATCAAAAATAACATTGGTAACTTCTGCACAAACAGCTCTGTCCATGACCATGCAACAACAATAGACTCAACTTACATTTACCAAGAAAAAATAAACATAAAACTCAAAACAGCATTTTCTACCAAGGAATAAAACTGTACAATAAATTACCAAAAGAGATTTAAAAATTGCAAAAATACACTTATTTAAAAATGCAGCTAAAGAGCACCTGTAATGCAATACATTTTATGTATTGAAGGATTACTTAGATAAAACAGAGCAGGGGTTTGATAAAAAATGTTATACAAATAAATAATAATGATAATGATTATAAAACATCCAACAGTCCACATAACATCTTCACTTTATGTTTTTCTTTTCCTTCTTTTTTCTTTTCTGGAAATACTTACCCCCAAGCTATGTATAGCACAATACTGGCACCTCTTCCTCTTTCTGAGCTCAACATCTCACTCATAAGGGAGGGATACTTACTCAGTTTTTCAGGATAGCAAATGGGAAGTTTCGGTGCAGAAAATGGCCCAGAGATCACCAGTGTGTGTGTGTGTGTGTGTGTGTGTGTGTGTGTGTGTGTGTGTGTGTGTGTAGTGTGTACAGTGTGTGCAGTGGCTGATAGTGAGATATCAGTGAACCGTGTGACATTACGTTATTTAATAAGTTATTTGTAAGAAAAGTATTGTATACCAGGAGTAAATCTAATGATTGTCTCTAACTTTAATTCTGTAAATCTATGTGTATACGAATTAGCTTATCTTAAATTGATCTAAACTTGTAAATACTTTGACATGTCCTATATGCTTGTAAGAAGAGATCTACGGATGAATAAAGCTACTACTACTTCTACTAATACTACTACTGGTTCGCAATAATGTTAATGCAGTCCACAGTTCGCATGGTGCCTTCGATTACTATCACAGGTTCCATGGAAGCCCAGTTGCGTGTCCCCCGACAGTACAGTACTGTCCTCTCCGGCCTGTGTCCATGGTGCGGTGCGTGTTTCGAGAAGCCAGTCGCCTGGATAGAATGACAACGCCGTCGAGTACGACTATAGACCTGACATATCAAGAAAAACGACTAGCCGACACGTTTCTGTTGATGCACAGTCCAATCCCGGTCACCCCGTCCCCACTATAACGGGGTCCCCACTGTAAAAGAAACTGGCGGTGCCGTTGAGTCAAGATGGGAACATGCGGGGTACACTTGCCGCGGAGCGCCACGTTCAACACTGTGCGCTGATCGAAGTGCTACTAAGCAGCTGTGTTCCGATCAGTGTTGGACTCTATCGTCGTATCCGCCACAGATCTGCCTGTACTGTTTTACACAGTGGGTAAGCCTTCGACGTCCACATTCTGTGATGAGGCGTCGCCTGACACATCGTGACGTCTGCTCCTGCTTTCACTGTCCAACAAGGACTTTCCACAGACGCTCATGACAGCAGCTCGCCAATAGCCGAGCATCTTCGCCGTTTCCGAGAAACTCGTTGTCAGCCGCTGGCCCGTAACAATCTCCCCGTTATCAAAGTCGCTTATCCTCACAAGCTGCGACATGGTCACTATCAGGACAGTGATCCTGAAAGTGTAGAATAAATTTCTTCTCAGTTATTATTGGTTTTCCGTTTTGAGCATACTGCAATTAAAGAGAAGTTTACACCAGTCGCATTTCGCTTTTATTTATAAAGCACCTTCGCGGTTATTCTTCATATTGGACACGTATGTTTTTGTTGTTTCAGATTAAAAACAGTATTTTGTTTATAAAGTTGGAGTGCAAGTTACTTACGGTGTATCTTTACACGTTCTCCAAACCTTTGCCCCTTCCCTCCTTGCTAGCAGCGGTTTCGTTTCATATATGCACTTGGTAGTTTTTGCCATTTTGCAGTATTTCTTGCGCTGCATTTGGGTTGTTTACAATTTCCCTATGTAAATCGAGCTGAATTTATGTGTGTTTCTTACTCTGCACAGTTTTACAGGGCTTATGTTTGTTCGTTTGCTTTCGTGCAGGTTGTGAGCGATGGCAACCCCAGTGAAACTACATTTTTTTTATTTCTTGTGTGTGTGTGTGAGAGAGAGAGAGAGAGACAGAGAGAGACAGAGAGAAGGAGAGACAGAGAGAGCAGAGAGAGAGAGAGAGAGAGAGAGAGAGAGAGAGAGAGACGGAGTGAGATGGAAAGGGAGAGGAGAATATGCAAAGAAATACCGCAAGTAACTTCCACTACAACTTTATAAATAAAACAACCAGAAATGTACAAACATACTTATGCAATTTACAGGATAACCACAGAAGGTGCGCTATAAACGCATCTGGTGTAAAATTCTCTTTAATTAAATTGCTTAGGGCAGAGAGACAATAATAACTGATTTCAACAGCTGCTGCGGAAGATGGACGCGCCAACTAACGTATTAAATTTCTTTTACTTCCGTCTATAAATGCTCAGCAATGATCTTCTTCAGATCTGCAGCAAAACATGGGAAAAACAAATACAACTAATGGACTGTTTACATCTTAATACAATAAAAAAGGCCACGGCGAAAAGTGTTACTGACATACGTGTGGAAAACATGCGGTCAAAATATGATGAGGCATATATGTTTTAAAACATGTCCTAACGTAATGAACCCACAGTGGCATCGTCTAAAGACAGAAACGTGATAGCATGGCAGCGTCACACATAGTTACAAAATGATGCACACTAGCCCACAGTATCGGCGGACTCATCTTATTAACGGCGTTACTGTACATAACAAACTGCAGTACAGCAACCGCAAAATGTTTCTGTCGTAATCTCGTTAGATGTCATTACTGTAAGTCTACACATATTTGTCAATGATATAACTGTACAAAACGCAATAAAAAGAAGAATACAAGAGGTAAAGTCTATCGTGGCCATACCAGGTGCACAAGTTATTACAGCGGTAAAATGCAGTAAATTAAAAGCAGCACACAAGTTAAATTTAGATTGTAAAAAGAACATCTAATTCTGAGACATTCTTAAGGTGATTTTAGATAAAAAAAATATAATGACTTACATAATAACAAGCTTATGGAGTTAAGAGAATAATATAAAAATAATAAAATGAATAGGGAAAGAAGCCAAATGGATGAAAAAAATAGAGTTTTCCATAGCTGCGCATGCCACATCAGGACAAAACAAGTGTATGAAATTGGTGCGACTGTGTGCTAATCGTAAGATATTGTTGCTTTTCTGAAAAATGCATGTGGTAGAAGACTTGAGTCGCGGAATTCTACTATCGACAAAATCCTTAGATTTTCACAAGAATTTTGTTGTTTGAATTTTTCACCGTCACTTCATGATTTTTTTTCTCTTATAACAAATCGTCGTTACTCTTTTGGACTTCTCGCACTGTGAATAAACAATCCGTAATTTAGGAGTCGTCGGTGATCGAGTGAGTTAGTAAGCACCACCAATATTTTCAGAGAATAACAGACGAAACAGACTACCCATGGTACACAAAATAAGTCGGAGTAGTGTTGGAGAAACATCGAAGAAAGCATGCCAAAATTAAAAAAATAATGCAGAATCCGCACTATTGCCGAAGTTTTACACGAGCTCCAAATTCAGCGCACACTTCAATGCGAAACGCCTTTAATAGTTTTCACAACCAAACTTTGTGTACAAAATCTGTAAGGAAATCCAAAGAGATTCTGGTCGTATGTGAAGTACACCAGCGGCAAGACACAATCAATACCTCCACTGCGTGATATCGAAGGTAACGTTACGGAACGACAGTGCCACAAAAGCAGAGTCGCTAAGTACAGTTTTCCGAAATTCCTTCACCAAAGAGGACGAAATAAATATTCCAGGCTTTGAATCAAGAGCAAATGTCAACATGAGTAGAAAAGAAGTATACAGGGTGTCCCATTTATCTTGACCACCATGAATAAATATTCGTCCAGATGCAAATTACAAAATGTTTCAAGCGAATGTTCTTCAGCTGTCAGGGGGACATCAGTCAGCACGATAGCCTTCGTTGTAGCTTTGTTTTTTACGAAGATATGAACAGCGGCATCACTGTTTTAAATGGCACCCTGTATTTTTTATTCGGTAATTCATTTCCTCTCCTGAAGACCTATTCAAAAATGTATCACAGTACACCGTTCACTGAGACACAACGTTATTAATTACGTAACACAACACTGATGTTGCCGCACCCAGCGCTTAGTGCAGGTACTCGGGGTAATGGAACACATCCACGTGCTGAAGTTGACAGAGGACGAATGTAAACATAAGCAGAATGCACACCCGTCATTCCGTCAACCGTCGTCAGTTGAAGAATTATGTGAGTACAATATACAAACAAATAAGAGAAGGTAGAAATGCCATTCACCTATAGTGAATGTAAGTTGGCTGAATAGTAATTGCAATACTGTTTTCTTATGTACGGCTGGCTCTGAGCACTATGGGACTTAACATCTGTGGTCATCAGTCCCCTAGAACTTAGAACTACTTAAACCTAACTAACCTAAGGACATCACACACATCCATGCCCGAGGCAGGATTCGAAAACCACGACCGTAGCAGTAGCGCGGCTCAGGACTGAAACGCCTAGAACCGCTCGACTACAGCGGCCGGTCCTCCTCCTCTGGATGAAGTGCCGCTAAGAACCAGAATGCTTATGTGGTGTCAATACGATGGACGTCCAGCACATAATGCCTTGCATACACGTCGTGTTCTGAATCGATTGTACCCTGCCAGATGGATTGGTCGAGGAGGAACAGTTACTTGGCGTGCTAGGTCTCCTGATATAAATTCTCTGGACTTTTTTCTTCGGGGATGCATTAAAGACGTTCTCTATCGTGATATTTCAACAACTCCAGATGACATGCTGGAACTTATCGTGCTTGCTTGTAACTCTCTTCAGCAGGCAACACTGGAAGCAGTAAATAATTCTTTCATTCAACGAGTGCACCAGTGTATCGGTGTCCAGGGTCATCACTTTGAGCACCTTTGACTCTATTATGCCATTGCCCAGGAGTAGAACATTCAAAGTCAGTTTTGTGTTATGTTTTTACTTAGCTTTCATTTGTTTTCTGACAACTCCAGCAAGTGAACGAGTGTGTGATCCCGGGCTCAAAGTCAATGTTGTGTTATATAATTAATAACATTGTGTTTCAGTGAATCGTACACTGTGATACATTTCTGAATAGGTCTTCAGGAGAGGAAATGAATTACCGAATAAAAAATATAGGGTGCCATTTAAAAAAAGTTATACCGATAATCATATCTTTGTAAAAAAACAAAGCTACAACGAAGGCAATCGTGCTGATTGATGTGCCCCTGACTGTTAAAGAACATTTGTTTGAAACATTTTGTAATTTGCATCTGAACAAACAGTTATTTAGGGTGGTCAAGATAAATGGGACATCCTGTATATCCTCGGACTAGAGTGGTGGTGGTGGTGGTTAGTGTTTAACGTCCCGTCGACAACGAGGTCATTAGAGACGGAGCGCAAGCTCGGGTTAGGGAAGGATTGGGAAGGAAATCGGCCGTGCCCTTTCAGAGGAACCATCTCGGCATTCGCCTGAAACGATTTAGGGAAATTACGGAAAACCTAAATCAGGATGGCCGGAGACGGGATTGAACCGTCGTCCTCCCGAATGCGAGTCCAGTGTGCTAACCACTGCGCCACCTCGCTCGGTCTCGGACTAGAAAAGTAGCTTAAGTCACTTAATAAAAGCAAGTCCTCCGCCCAGACAGTATACCAAAATTAGATTCCTTCCAGAGTACACTGATACAATAGCTCTGTACTTAATAATCATGTACAACTGCTCGCTCGGAGAAATATCCGCGCCTAAGGACTGGAAAGCTACACGGGTCACACCAATACTCAAGAAAGGAAGTAGGATTAATCCGAAAAATTATAGACTTCTATCAGTGGCATCGATGCGCGGTAGGATTTTGGAGCATATACTGTGTTCGTACATTATGAAACACTTTGACGAAAACGATCTCTTCTGGGATCAGAAAACATCGGTGTTGCGAAACACAAGTAGCTCTTTATTCTCACACAATAATGACTGATATCGACAGGGGATCTCAAATTGACTCCATATTTCTAGATTTCAGGGAATGTCGTCTCAGTTGTCCGACAGAATTCGTGATTTTCTGTCGGAAAGGTCTTAACTCATAGTAACTGAGGGAATCTCTTCGAGTGAAACACACCTTATTTCTGACCCTCTCCAAGGGATTATTATAGTCCTGATTTGCATAAAAGATTTAGGACGCAGCCTGAGCAGCCATCTTAGACAGTTTGCAGATGATGCTGTCTCTTACCGTTCAGTAAAGTGACAAGACGATCAAAACCAACGGCAAAAAGATTTAGACAAGATACCTGCGTGGTGCAAAAAAAGTGTCAATTGATCCTAAATTATGGGAATTGTGATGTCAGGCACATGATTAATAAAAGGTGTTCGTTAAATTGCGGTTTCTTGCTAAATAACAAAAATTTAAAAGCTGTCAGTTCAACTAAATACTCAGAAATTGGAACGATCACATAGATAATTTTATGGAGAAAACAAATTAAAGGCCGTTTTGTTGGCCGAACACATAGGAGACGCAACGGGTCTGCTAAAGAGTCTGCTTACACTATGCTTGTCGGTCTCCTGCTGTGCGGTATGGAGTCCTTACCAAATGCGATTGACGGAGGACATCGAAAAAGTCCAAGGAAGGGGAGTCCGTTTTGTATTATCGCGAAATAGGGTGGAGAGTGCCACGGATATGATACTCAAGTTATTAGAGTTTCGTTGAAGCGAGATCTTTCAGGAAATTTCCATCTCCAACATTCTCCTCCGAGTGCGAAAATAATTTATTGACACCCAGCTACACAGAGAGAAATGATCACCGTAATAAAATGAGAGAAATCAGACTAAGCAAAGGAAAGATTTAAGTATTCGTCATCTGACCGTTCGTGCGTATATGTTGCTTCAAAGTTTCTCGGGTTTGCTGCCGGATCCAATCGCTGAACGTCCACGATATTCCGGCGAGTAATCGTTCCTCCATCTGTAGATTGTGCTGATGAAATGAAACCAACAACACCACCTGATGATGTCGAAACGGTTTTTCGCCGAAATATCGTGGACCCTCGGCGACTGGATACGGCAGCACACCCGAGAAATTTGCAAACATTTAAATGTTTGTTTTGCTCGCGCACTTTCAGAGAGTGGAACGGTATACATATAGAGTGAAAGTTGTGCGATGAACCCTCTGCCTTCCCTTATTGTGAATTACAGAGTAGTCATATAGAAGTTGATGTAGAGAAGCCTATTCACATTGATAAATGCAGTACAAAAAAGACACAGCAAAATATCGCAACAGCTGCTTTGTTTCGTACAACGCAAAAACCAACCACCTCACAGAGAATCGAATGCAACATATTATTCCATCAGTGCGTTGTCCAGCATACAATTATAATTCAATCACAGGCAAACCAGTGCTTCTGCGTCTGAAACAACTAATTTTGTTTTATCTTCGTATTGACCGACGACGATCACGTAACTACATCAGTTTCTCTTCCTTCTTTGCTGTTGTTCCCTATTTTTTGCAACTCTTTCATTTTCACCCTATGTTGTCTTTTCCTTTCTTCTGCGCCTGTTGGTTCTGATTTCTTATTTCTTCTGCCTTAACAGTAATCTAAATTTAGTATTCTGTTCTTAAAAAGTTATGAAAATTCTTTGTTGTTGGTTCTTTCTAACTCCTTTCTCATTTATGTAATCCATGCTACTTTCGGTTTCTTTTTCCAGCAATACGAGTATATATGATTTTCTGGCTTGCTCTCATTCATTTGGCAAGGAGGGCCAAAAGAGAAGGGTTAGTCTCCGCTTTGCCATTATTTCTAAAATTGTCTCTATTTTTTGTGACTTTCCACGTTGCTTCTCTTTTTTCATCCATACGTAGTTTTTATTGCACCCACTATTTATCTAATAATCTGACTTTCAAGTACCTCTGTACCACTGATTCTCTGGATATGCATTTTTTATTACATATATTTTTAGTCGAACAATATACTGCTTCCATATTATTAACCCTTAGAGGTAAAGCAAATTTTTTTTAATCCATTCTACTCTATATTGTCCCCAAGATATTTAAATTTACTAGCTCGCTTGTAAGCAAAGAAGGGAAGGCAGAAAGGTGAAAGAAGTATATAGAGGTTCTATACAAGGGAGATGTACTTGAGGACAATATTATGGACATGGAAGAGCATTAGAGGAAGATGAAATGGGAAATACGACACTGCGTAAAGAGTTTGACAAACCACCGAAAGACTTACGTCGAAACAAGGCCCCTGGAGTAGAAATCATTCCATTAGAACTACTGATAGCCTTGGGAGAGCCAGCCCTGACAAAATTCTACTATTTGGTGAGTAAGATGTATGAGATAGGCGAAATACCCTCAGACTTCAAGAAGAATATAATAATTTCAATTCCAAAGAAAGCAGGCGCTGACATCTTTCAAAATTACCTAACTATCAGTTTAATAAGTCATGGCTGCAAAATACTAACACAAATCTGGTACAGAAGAATGGAAAAACTGGTAGAAGCCGACCTCGGAGAAGATGAGTTTGGATTCCGTAGAAATGAAGGAACACTCTACTTCTCATAGAACATAGGTTAAGTAAAGGAATACCTATGTTTAAAGCACTGAAGTCTTAGAGAAAGTTTTTGGCAATGCTGGCTGGAATAATCTCTTTCAAATTCTATAGGCGGTAGGGATGAAATACAGGCAGCGAAAGGCTATTTACAGTTTTTACAGAAACCATATGGCAGTTATAAGAGTCGAGGGGCACGAAAGAGAAGAAATTATATCTTTGAGGTTTGCCGATGACATTGTAATTCTATCAGAGACAGCAAAGGACCTGGAAGAGCAGTTGAACGGAATGGAGAATGTCTTGAAAGGGCGATATAAGATGAACATCAGCAAAAAAAGGAAAACGAGGATAATGGAATGTAGTCGAATTAGATCAAGTGACGCTGAGGGAATTAGATTAGGAAATGGGACTTAAAGCAACAGATGAATTTTGCTATTTGAGAAACAAAATAATTGATGATGAATATGAAATGAGATTGGCAACGGCAAGAAAAGCGTTTCTGAAGAAGAGAAACTCATTAACATTGGGTATGGATTTAAGTGGCAGGAAGCTCTTTCTGAAAGTATTTGTATGAAGTGTAGCCATGTACGGAAGTGAAACATGGACGATAAACAGGTTAGACAAGAATAGAAGTTTTTAAAATGTGATGCTACAGAAGAATGCTGATGATTAGATGGGTAGATCACGTAACTAATGAAGATGTACTGAATAGAATTGAGGAGAAGAGAAATTTGTGGTACAACCTAACTAGAAGAATGGATCGGTTTGTAGGACACATTCTGAAGCATCAGGGGATCACCAATATAGTACTGAACGGGAGGTTGGGGGGGGGGGGGGTAAAAATGGAGACACCAAGAGATGAATACATTAAGCAGATCCAGAAGAATGTAGGTTGCAGTAGTTAGTCGCAGGTCAAGAGGCTCGCACAGGATAAGATGCATGGAGAGCTGCATCAAACCAGTCTTTGGACTGAAGGCGTTTGCGTTTCTATGTATTTTGGTGCAATATTTATGTTTGTGACGAACTTAGTTTTTTCAGCTGAAATTTTAAGACTAGTGCTTTGCGATATTTTTTCCAGAACATTTATCTAAATAGCTGCTTCTGTCAGATTTTCTCGAAGAATTGCACAATTATCCGCAAAAGCTAAGCAGTTTATCTGAATCCCACTTATTTTCTTTCCAATAGTTATTGGTTCTATTTTGTGATTTCTATATCCAAAATCCAAATACTTATAAATTTTTTCCTATAATGCCCTTAAACAGGGAAGGTGATGGGCTGTCACCTTGTCTAACGCCATTTTTTATTTTAAATGGCTGACATAATTCTCCCATAAATAGTGAATATTCTATTTGTTAGAGTTTGATGAAATATGTTTGCGAACTGCTGTTGTTTCTATGTCTGTCGAATGAAAAGTTTTCTTGAAATCAGTAAATGATACTGTTATAGGTTTTATGGTTAACATTCTGTGAAGAATTATGGCTTTTAAGTTAAAAATCGAAACTACATACGATTTTTCCATTCGAAAACCATCCTTGTATTCTCCCAATGATTTGCTTCAAGTTTCTTCAACCCTGTTCAGGAGAAAATATGATAATATTTTTATTCTACTGGCAGAAGTGGCAGTCTTCTATAATTTTTGACGTCTTGTTTGTTTCCTTTGTATGCAGATGAATTAATTTATTTTGTATTCTTCTGAAATCTATTCTGCTTTCCAAATATTATCAATACTCAAGTTCAGATGACTTATAATCTTTGTTTCCGATCATTTCAGTGATTCTGTTGTAATGGAGTGTTCACCATTTGCCTCGTTGTTTTTGGGTGTTTTAATCGCTTCATAAATTCCTAGCTCTCTCGATGGGAATTCTTCCTCAATTTTTTCTGGTGTTGATGGAAACTTTTAATATAACTGTTGGAACTGGATAGCTTAAGAATCAGTCAAAAACGTTTGGTAATATTTAATCCTCTTTTGCTTTTTGCATCTTTGAAAGAAATGCTTGGTGTTTGATACCATTAATGTACGTAAATTTCTAGTTTCATGATTGGTGATATTCTTTTATTTATATAAGCTCATCTTTTTAATACAGCCTTTTGATTTTCCAGATTATGTTTGATACATGTTTTCTTCTTTGTCTTCATTGTTGCAACGTTTTTTTAACACCCCCCATTTTTCAATTTTTGAGCTCTTTGTTTTCAACAAATTTACTTTTAGTAGATTTTATTTAATTCTCTTGCCCGCACGGACAAATAAACAAAATCAGGTATGATAAAGAAGCAAACATGAATATCGTATTGAGGATAAAAGGAGGTGCTTCCATTCTCTAAACGGCAAGTATTTTTGCAACTTCTTCGTTCAGCAACTTTCCAGCGGATGATGAAGTGCATCATTGTACTTCAGAGAGGATAAAAGGATCATCAGAGTAGTAAATACGAATGGCATATACGATACAAGGAGCGGGAATCGTGTAACTATTAGTGCTAATGCACATTATTATCCTCTTAAAATGGCTAAATAGTCACATTTTCAGTTGTAGACGATGAGCACAATTAATACTGGATGTGAAACATGTCGTAGTTTAGAAAATACCGTGTGCCCTCTCTAAAATAAATTAACCGAGGTGCTTATGTAATGACAGTTGCGGTATGTCATATCGTTTGTTTCAATCAAATGAGTTCTAGTCATGTTATAGCAGTGTTCTCCATTGCTTGAAAACTCTCAAATATTTTAACTGTCGAATGCACAATCTGTTTTCCTTGACATCTACAGTAGAGACTAAAACTGAAATGCTTTATAATTAGACTGCTGTGATTAACACCTTCGATATTGCTGCATACGAAATTACTATCTTTCGGAACCAGTTGTAACGCATTGGGTTTGAGGTTTATATTGGCTAGAACAAGATTTCCGCCTTCCTCATTGAATAATGATATTTTCGTTGATGTTTTAACTTTTCTTTAACCTTTAACTCGTCGGTGATGGGTATGTAATGTAAGATGATTTATTTGAATTTACATGTTGTAAGAAGTGTGTCAGAACTCTCAATTACATTGATTAAATATTACATTGAGTATCGGAAACAATATTGCCAACTTAAGGCTATTTTTTGCATTGTGTAAAATACTGCGATTCTCTATGGAAATAAATAAGCACTCAGATATCGATAGTAACAATCTGAGGGTGAAACATGGGAGTGCGATTCTAAGAATTTTTGTGAGTCGAGGTCTGTCTGCGAGAGTAAAATTTCAGTAGTGTTGGCCGAGAGCTCGGAGACAGAAGACGTGACACGCTGCCCTGACGTCGGAGGTGGTAGATCTTACCGCACACAAGGCCTGATTTCATTTTTGTGGCCAAGAGAGATTTAGATGGCTTAACTACGCTTGAAGATGGAGTTTAAGGTAAAATGCGCAAGCATAGTGTAAAGAGAAATTGCAGGGCTAGGCTCGTGATTGTTAGTACGAGTTTGCAATAATCGCATGTTTTGCTTGTCAGTTAAAGAAGGCTCCTTATCCTCCAAATAATAGTAATTATTCTCCACATCTAATTCGCATATATGCTGTGGCTATCACATGTTAAAGTAACTTTGAAATTGAAATAATTTGTTAGTCTGCCACTCAGCCATTATTGAGCTTTACAAGGTCATTGTCAGGCATCTCCTCGTTATTAATACTTGTTAAACTATTATTGGTCATGATGAGTTCTCAAGTTTTTAAATAGACTTAATTTATGAAATCCCTTCTTAAAAGTTATTTAGTAGCTAACAGGACCCAAGGAAACTCATTTTTATGAAATTCATTCTTTGTAACAGTAAGCTTTAGCAGCTGCTCTTGCATGCTGCTACGAATTTCTGTAAGCTACTTGGAAAAAGGCAGTCTTCTAAAGAGGTGAGCGCAAAACTTAGGGCCAAAACAGAGACACTGACACACCACAACATGCCATGTACTCTAACCCAGTAAATTCCGTTGCACAAGCGAGATTCTGTATCACTTGTAAATTCTTATTCAGATCCACAGTCACACAGCTTAGGTATTCATTGTTACAAGTTCATTTGTTCCTGTAATTTTACATATTCGCATACGAAGTCAGATAGCTTATCCAAACGATAGTTTTAAGTTTTTAATGTAACGGTACGTTAGGGCTTAAATGACAATGAAACTGACACACCCATACAACACGCATACAGTGTTATGCAGGTTAGATTCCGATTACTGATAGCTCAGGTTGATTATCGAGCCCATTTTCACAGACGAACATAGGCTTTATTTGCTGTATTTACAATACAATGAGATCGGAAAGCATTGATTCTATCTTTTTCATTCCGAATGCTGGCATAAAAATTCTAATCAGTTGCACGTAACACGACCGGTTGAGGTATTTATCTTTAGCAACCAGTGGAAACACACGAGGCAAATATGTTTTTCGTAGGGTAGGGAATGCTCAGGACAGAGGAGACGGCTTATTTCTGTTATGTAAAAATGCAGTGTTGGCAATGAAATACTGCCTTGGTTACAACAAGACAATTCTTTCGTGTTCTATATCGCGCGTGTGTTGCACGTCCTGCATCTCAAGTAACATCATGTTGTCACGCACACTGCTCACGTAGCACTTATTGCCAACGGTGACAATGAATTTCGCAACAGTCCAGCCACTGCAGAACAGAGGACAGTACAAGATGCAGACGCTGTACTTGACAGACATAGCAACAAGCAATAGAGGCGCAGTAAATCGATTTTATTGCCTGAAGAAAATTATGCTCTGTGACATGTTTACTACGCACCGACAACATTCTTTTGCCTCGATTATATACCACAGTGCGTTCGATAATTCGCTGTGCACTGGAATACGGACTAAGAGTGTAGATTACGTCGGGCGTTCGGAACAAATTCGGCAGGGCACAAGTTGGCAAAAGTGCTTTTTCATAGATACGCTATTGTTTCATACGAGGGCGGGTTGAAAAATAATGCCTCCGAATTTTTTATGTGAAAACTCTTAACGATTGTTAAATAAAACAAACGTTATTAACATTCTACATCTTTCTATTTCATGTCTATGTACTTACAGTATTTCTCAACATAGTCACGCGGGTGACGAATACGTTTCTCCCAACGGGTGGCCAGTTCGTTGATACCCTCACTGCAGACTGTTTGTCCATGTTGACGGAGCCACGATCTCATCTCTGCTTGCGCTGATTCGTAACTATCAGAGTCCTCGAAGGTGTTCTTTAACTTTCTGGAAATGGATGACAATCGGACGCGGTCAATATGGGACAATATGGAGGATTATCGACGACAGTGAACCAAGGCGTCGGACTGTTGCTGATGTCTAAATGGTCATATGTGGTCTGACGGTGCCATGCTGAAGCAGAAGTTACTCCATGCATAGACGAACTCTGCGAATTCGAAACTCGATTACAGCACGCTATTTCTCACACAGCGACGTAGTTACGTTACACGCCTCCATGTTTCACGCCGCAATTCAGAGTCCTCCAGCGGCAGGGGGTGCAAATATATAGACATGAAGAATAAATGTATAGAATGTCAATAACGCTTGTTTTATTTTAAACGCTTTAGAAGTTTCCACATAAAAAATTCGTACATGTTACTTTTCAGCACACCCTCGAAATTCGTTCCACTGTTTCGTACACTAACTGTTTGCTTCAGTTAATGTAAGCTATTGAACTCGATGTTTAGCGTTTAAATGTTCTGTTTGTTTAAAAATTATTGCGAGTTCTACCTAGGAAGGTATTTTTCTTGTTGAACATGTGTTTTAACAAGGTGATAAATATATGGATTTAGTGCAGGAGGCATCTGTTGAAAAATTCTTTAATCATCCTAAGGTGATTTACTCTCGTCGTGGTCATCTCGCGAGAGGTACCTGGGAGGAAGTGATATGTTGGCTGATTCTTCCCTGAGCTTACCCTCTCGGAATTTCATTAATAGACTTCTACGTGATGTAAAATTAATCTCTTGTAGCGTCTGCTATTGTAGTTTGGCAAGCATCCTACGTAACAGTCTCGTGCTGGCTAAACAATTCCGTGACGAAACGGGCTGCTCCCCCTTGAATATGATCTACCTCTTCTATTAATACAACGTGGTCTGAGCACCAGACTAATGATCGCGACACTTGAATGACTCGTCATTTGTGTCTGCTCAGCTTATATACTTCCTCTACCGCGCCACGTGTACGAAACGAGAATAGGGGACACACAGTCCCGCGATGGGCAGTGGTCATAATATTGCATAAGGTCAGTTTGCAGTAGAAAATAAAAACTATTTATTCTCTTCTTTTATTTTCAATTATGCTTATTGCTGTGCTTTACGAACAACTTCAAAGCTCTCAGCCTTCATCTTTAGACCCTTTAGCATGGTAGTCGATATATATATTGTGACAAAAGTCAGGTCATACACATAATGTCGTGTCGGAGCTCCTTCTGTCCGAGGCGCTGGAGAAGCTTGAAGTGGCATGAACTGAAAACGTCGTGAAAGTTCTCTGCAGAAATATTGACCCATGCTGCCTCTGTAGCAGTCCATAATTGGGAAAATTGTTGACGGAGCAGGATTTTGTGCTTAAAAAACTGACCTCCCGATTATGTCCGATAAATGTTCGATGGGACTCATGTTGGGCGATCTGGGATGGCCAAATCTTTAGCTCGAACTGTCCACAACATTCCTCAGACCATCGCGAACAATTGTGGCCCAGTGGCATGGTGCATTGTTATCCATAAAAGTACTATAGTTGTTTGGGAACGTGAAGTCGGTTAATGGCTGCACATGGACTCAAAGTAATGGAACATATCCATCTTCAGTCAATGATCGTTTCAGTGGGACCAGGGGACCGAGTCCTTTCCATGTAAACACGGCCCACACCATTAAGGATCCACCAACAGCTTGCCCAGGGCCTTGTTGCCAACTTGGGTCCATGACTTCGTGAGGTGTGCGCTACAGTCGATCCCTAATATCTACTCTTACCCACTCAGGTCGGTGCTCATCTTACCAGACCACGGTTTTCCAGTCGTCTAATGTCCAAATGACACAGTCACGAGCTCAAGAGAGACGCTGCAGGCGATGCAGTGCTTTTAGCGTACACTCGTGTCGGACGTCTGCTGCCGTAGCCCATTAATGCCAGATATCGCCGCCCTGTCCTAACGCACACATTCGTCATACGTCCCACGTTGATTTCTGCGGTTATTTCACACAGAGATGCTTGTCTGTTTATAACACAAGCCTGTTTTATACGTCACTCTTCCCTAACAACCCAAGCTACTATTCCTTTCACGGGAAAAGCCGCGTATAACGCTAACCTGCTGTGAAACAAGCTAATGTTACCCTCTGAGAGGATTTTTAATTTTGACCGCGCGTGTGTCTAATGGATAAAGGTATCGGACTATAATTTTGAATATGGTGAAATTAACAGAAAAACTAAACAGACTTTAACCTTGGGAGTTAATGAAAGTGATAAAATTCATATGTGAACGAAAAAATATATGGTTGCCAGCCCAATTGAGCACATTAATTTGGAAATATATATTTAAGAAAATTGGATAATGGTTATTGAAGTTACTTTAATATTTCCCTTTGAACAGAGCACAGGATACAAACTGACATATGGTACTCTGAGCTATGTGTAGCAGCAGTTATCAATAACACACACTCCAGTAATTATGGAAAGCAAATTTTTGCACTAAACTCATACTAATAACAACTACACTCCAGATCCTTACTTAAGCCAATACTGAAATGATATTGCATGAAGTGCCGAACTAAATTTTGGGCATGAGCGACTTCTAACTTAACCACAAATATCATTATTACACTGTACTGTTACACTGTACAGGCAGCTAAAATAGGATTACAAATTTCATTTGAAAAAACAAAATTTATGACTGACATCAAAGATGCACCTTCTGATCTCAAAATTGGTAATAACTACATCTCTCGAGTAAAAGAATTTAAATATTTAGGTGAATGGATTGCAGAAAATTGTAATGAAAAGAAATCTGTCAGATCAAGAGTCCAGAAAATGGAGACGGCGTTTCAGTTAACAAAAAACATTTACAACAAAAAGAGTCTCTCGTGGAACTGCAAAATACGACACTATACAACAGTAATTAGACCCGAAGCTCTCTACGCATCTGAGACACTAAACCTTCAATTCAGAACACTAAAAGAGGAATTAGAAGTGAAAGAACGTAAGATAATGAGGAAAATCCTAGGACCAAGAACTAAAGATGGGGTACATTATCCAAAACCCAATGCAGAAATATATAAAAATATCTCCAAAATAACAGACACAATGCGCATGAGAAGAATCCAATTCATGGGGCACTTAGAAAGAATGGACTCAAACAGGTTAACGTACAAAATCCATACATTTTTAAAGAACAAAACTACAAGACCGAACTGGTAAAACAGACGGAAAAAGACCTGAGAGAATTAGGGTCTCCAAATCTACATGATAGAAATGAAATCAGAAAAATCACAAACACACGGGGTTTTGAGGAAGAAGAGAGAAAAACTAACCGACATACATGGTCTACGGAACGAAAGCTAGCCCATTCGTTGTTCATGTAGGAATACTGGGCGAAAAGGAAGGCCAACAAATGTTGATTACGCGTGGTCCTAAGTGATCCATCCGTGAAGAAGAAGATTACACTGTTTATACTCCTCTTATATATATATATATATATATATATATATATATATATATATATATATATATAAAATTTCCTTAGCAGCAGTAATAGTTCAATAATCTTTCTAATATGTGAAGAATATGTTGGGGACCTATAAACTAGTGTAATGTCAGTAGTCAAACTCTATTTGTGTAAAAAAAATTAATTCAAACAAAGCTAATCCTTCCAAATTCACTTTGCAAGGCAAACAAATTCAACACTGAGCTTAATTAACCAAAAGAAAGGAATCATGCATGACAGTAATCAAGGGACTACATTATTTTTAAAATGAGCTTAATTTATTTGCCTTTTGTATCACCTGTGAAGCAGATGTTTTAGACAATAACACTTAAACAATCTGGCACTGTATTCTTGCAAAACTATACTCAGCAATAAACTGAAAGTACTTTAGCAAAATCTTATCTGACTTTACTTTTGTGGTTTTAGCTTTAGCTTTTGCTACTCCTTTCACATTTGACGAACAAATAGAAACCACTTTGAATCACTTGAAAGCAATAATTGTTCATTTCATACAGGATAGTTTTAGTAGCGCTTAGGAGAGGACCCTACAAAGGTTCGTGATCAGGATAAAAGATACGGTTTCGAACACAGATTTATAGCATTTGGTTTATTATTAAAACCATTCACACAAATTAACTGGTCCATGCCCATATACATATCAGGCTGTATGACGTTAGCGAAGCAGTAGCGAAGTTTTGGTGGCAAGCGACATGGCGGCTGACTGTACTCACGGCTCTGGAAGTTCGAATGCTCTAGAAAATCTCTTCTTGGTGTCGGATTTTCAACATAATAGAGCCATTCCTTTTTGCCGAGAATACCCAGTAATAGTGAAATCCACATCCGAGGCAAAGAAAATCCTTGCAAAGCAGCTTCGAATTGCCTCTAAGGCACCGTCGAAGTGTACCGTGCTACGGCTGGTCACTTATTGCGTACCATTCCCACCAAAGAACCGCCCCGTTCGACCACCAAAACCACCTTTTACATCGCGCCACGCCACTTTCGTTGCGGAGGGACTTCACTACATCTTTTACATTTTACTATACAAGTGCCCAAAGCATCAAACAGCTTCCAATAAACATTGTCTTTCTAATAAACATACACATATTATAAAATTTCATTATTTGAACAAATCATTTTGCTTTTTTCATATAAAATTTCCTGTCACAAATAAATGACCAGTCCATAATTGTAGATACATAATGTAAACTTACTTATAATCGATAGAAGTGTTAGATGTTGACATTGAAAACTCTACGTGAATGTCGCTGTTCTCAATCGCTAAGCGAAGGCCGTCGGTCACTGCTTTGTCCCTGGTGAGAGGTAACGCCTCAAATCTGATATTCTCGGCACGCTCTCGACACTGTGGATCTCGGAATAATGAATTCCCCAACGATTTCCGAACGGGAATGTATGATTACGTCGGAAATCTTTCCCTTCAATCAGCTGAGTACAAATTTCAGCTCCGCCAATGCTCTGCGCTTTTCTGTCTTGTGTACGCGATACTGCCATCGTCTGTATATGTGTCGTTATCCAATGACTTGCCACCTCAGTATATTGTTCCTCTGCAAGTATATAGACTTACCGTAATTCACTATTCTTTGGTATGGTTACTACGCGACTGAGCAGAAGAAATACTTTTTACTGTCCACAATTCAAATGGTTCAAATGGCTCTGAGAACTATGGGACTTAACAGCCGTGGTCATCAGTCCCCTAGAACTGAGAACTACTTAAACCTAACTAACCTAAGGACATCCCACACATCCATGCCCGAAGCAGGATTCGAACCTGCGACCGTAGCGGTCGCTCGGTTCCAGACTGAAGCGCCTAGAACCGCACGGCCACTCCGGCCGGCAGCTGCTAACACCAAATGTATTTACTTCGTTGCGATAAAGATGGGTATTAAGCGTAAATGATAGCTTACTGCCCTACTGAGTGACGACATCGATCTTATAATACTTATCAAATCGTACTCACACGCACTTGTGGTCTGATGGATTGTTCTGGGCTGCGCAGTTGTGACAGGGTGTAATTGTATTTCCAAGTAGTAAAATGGAAGCTTTAACATTAATTTCTGTGGATAAATGATCTACCGCCAGTGAGGCAAATAGTGTGTCAGATACGTTATTTGTCGAGATCAGGGAATAACGCTTGATTTAAGCCGGATGAAGCTTTTCACTCCCACAGCCGGGCAGCTGTGCGGGCTCCAATCATCAACGAATTGTTTCTGTCAAAAGGCATATGAGATAAAATTTTTCGTCTCTCTTTATCGCCGCACTGATGCCTTTATGAAGGACACAGGTGATATTTCACGGAATTAGCGTGACGTCTTCTCATGATGGCTAATTTTTTCTTCGGCGTGCGTCATTTGTCAGTAATAAACAGATGTCTCTACTACAGACTGTGTAAACTGTTAACCTCTTCCCACCTAGGTACATCAATAAAATAGCCCAGATGTACACCATCCCAGATATTGTAGATCTGTGGACATGTATTGGAGAATGAGGTATGAACATCTAAAAGCACTGTAAAAAATTAATGCATCAAATTGTAACTCGTTGCAAAGCACTGTCTGTTGTTTTCCTAGTACCATCTCACATCACGGTCCGTGCGGCTCCCTCCGTCGGAGGTTCGAGTCCTCCATTGGGCATGGGTGTGTGTGTTGTCTTCAGCGTAAGTTACATTAAGTTAGATTAAGTAGTGCGTGAGCTTAGGGACCGATGACCTCAGCAGTTTGATCCCACAGGACCTCACCACAAACTTCCAATTTTTACCATCGCACAGCAAGCAGGCATGATGCTTTCAAAGGCATTTGACAAAATTTGGAAAGGAGAGGTTCATGAGCCTAGATAATGTAAAGAGTGTAGAAATTTTGCAAAGAAAGTCGGAAATATGGTAAATTTGAAGCCCTGTAAGCTCAAATCTCCTGCTAGGAGGCGATTAGGACCGATCAAATAACGTTGCAAAATATGGCGGCTTAGCTTCGTACTGGCTTAAAACATGGCGCCGCTGTGGCCAGTCTAGGTTCCTTGTATAAGTCGTTGACTCAAAGTGAAATTTCCGCGGCGAACACTCCTATTGGTTCCGGCGGCCCGAAGTCCCTGCGCTCCGCGAGATACACACCACGCTAGGCGGCTCGGAGACAGTTGCGGCTGTCGGCCAGATACAGCAGCGTACGAAGCGATAGAAAAACAGCCGACTGTCGAGCGGTGCGCTAGTGCTCTTACGAAACAGGTCGGCGCGGGAAGCGCCTACTATTAGATTTAATGGATGCAACGATACTGAGCTGGATATATAAAATGGTTTTTAAAGAAGAGACGGACTCCAGCCGGAATTGGGCATCGAACTAATTGGATGGCGAAAGTTGAAAATTTGTGTCGGACCAGTGCTCGAACCTGGATCTCCCGCATGATGAGAGTGGTTGGCTTATCCTCCTCAGCCATTCGGACATGCTTCCCGTTTGACACAAATTCTCAACTTGTCACACGGTCGTAGCCTCCACTGTGCAGTCACCTATTCGCTCAAAGCGAGTCCTGTGTTCCCGCGTCTGGAACCGCCCGACCGCTACGGTCGCAGGTTCGAATCCTGCCTCGGGCATGGATGTGTGTGATGTCCTTAGGTTAGTTAGGTTTAAGTAGTTCTACGTTCTAGGGGACTGATGACCTCAGATGTTAAGTCCCATAGTGCTCAAAGCCATTTGAATTTTTTTGTGTTCCCGCAAGAGGCACGGACTCTGCAGGGCAATGGCTGTCATGTCAACATATTATACAGACACACTCACACACACACACACACACACACACACACACACATATATATATATATATATATATATATATATATATATATATATATATATATGGCAGCCTTGATATATCCAGGGGATAGGCAAAATAATGTGAACACCTGTACTTACTTGAGAAATGTTTATTAATAAGGGGTTGGACCCCGATTTGCATGTAATATAGCTGCGATACTTCTTGGAATACTAGCGTATAACAGTCTCCATGGAATGTTCTGCCACTCCTCGATGAGAACCTCTTCTAGCTCCTGAAGTGACGAGGAAGCCGGAAGTCTGCTCCGGAGTCTGCGCTCCAATAGCGGCCACAAGGATTCCATAATGTTCAAGTCTTGGGACTGTGGTGACCATGGAAGACGCTGTAGTTCAGTTGAACGCTGACCATATCATGACTTAACAGTCCTATCTGTGTGAATGGGTGCATTATCATCCTGAAACATGACATCACTGTTGGGGAACAACATGTGAATCATGGGGTTCACCTGATCACCTAAAATGTTCACATTATCGTTGGCTGTAACATGAGAGTAATGACGGGACTAGTAGACTACCATAATATGGCTGCCCACACCACCACACGTCCACCTCCACGCTTGACCGTTGGAATCAAGCAATCCGGATTGTAGACTTCTTTTGGTGTCCTCCAGACGTAAACCCGGCCAGATGTTGGAAATAACGAAAACGTTGACTCGTCGGACCGTACGACGGGTTTCAACTGATCAGCCGTCCATAAAATGCTCCAGCCACCATGTTTTACGCTTGTTTGCGTTGATTGTCGTCACCAATGAATATTCGCTTTGTGGAGTTCTCGGCGGACAGAGTCGACAGATATGAGGTCTCGAAATGGCTATTGAGCTCTGCAGTCATTTTAACTGCTGTAGTTTTGTTCTGTTTTCACACCATGTTAATATACGACGATCTCTGTCATATAGTTTTGATATGCACCCTCTATTACGTTTACGCAGTGAAGTCTTTCCATGTTTTGTGAAGGCTGTCATGACTGTTGAAAAAGTTTCTCTTGAAACATTCAATGAGTTGTCTGTCTTGGTTACTGATGCTCCAGCTAATCAGGCCCCCACAATCTGCCCACTTTGGAACTCTGTTAAGTCTTTCATTACACGTCGATCTCGGCCTCTGAATGGAAATACGAAGTGTGGACTACTCATAAACAACCCGCACTGATGCCTAGTCCGTACTGAATACGCACAGTCCAGAGCAACATGTGCCTTAACTGCGTTGTTGAACGTCAAACACAACCGTCCCATTACTACCACTGTTCACATTATTTTGGCTATCCCGTGTAGAGCCCATATACTGGACCGTGTTAACTATTGGAATGCTCTGTGGTCGTTTCCCAGTCATGTAAACATACCGCTGCCGCAGAGGCACGCCGCTAACAGTCCAGTATCAGCTTCATACAGTTTGTGTTCAGCACTGCTGAGTCGGGAGAGTAGCTTTGCTTTCAGCAGGTCATACACAGCAAGATGTTGCCGATCGGTTACGTGTCACTCAAAGTGTTGTGTTTAAGGTGTAGAGAAAGCTCGCACATTACAGACATTATGCTTGGAATGCCATACAGGCCGGCCGGAGTGGCCGAGCGGTTCTAGGCGCTACAGTCTGGAACCGCACGACCGCTACGGTCGCAGGTTCGAATCCTGCCTCGGGCATGGATGTGTGTGATGTCCTTAGGTTAGTTAGGTTTAAGTAGTTCTAAGTTCTAGGGAACTGATGACCTCAGAAGATAAGTCCCATAGTGCTCAGAGGCATTTGAACCATTTGAATGCCATACTACACAAAAAACGCACTTCATATTGGGAATTATTTCTCAAAACGCGTCATGTGGACAATAAATTATATTTATTGTACGAAACATTTCGGTCATTGTCTACTTGTCTATTTTATTAGGAAGTGTAGATCAGATTCTCTTATTTCTGGAATAGCACTAGAGAAACACTTGGATCCCTGTAGTATTCCGCGAAGTCGCTGCTAGACCGGGCTACCTTTCAGTCTCGACAGAGAAATAGTGCGGGGTCGGTATTAACGGAAATGGAAAGTAGATCAGTTTTCGGCTTTTTTTGCAGGGGTGACACCCCACTGAGCGCTACAGGTTCCGGTATCAGACATTCCGCTGGGTGGTGCCATTTCCTCGCTCGGGGCTACGGGCTGCCCCACCGCCAGTTGCCAAACGCCAAACGCCGCCTCCGCCGATAAAGTAGAGCGTCGCCGGCTGGAAAATCCCGCGGCACGGCGGCAGATAAAAGTGTCGCCCCGCAGGAAATACGGCGCAAGTTCTGGCCCCAGATAAGCCGCCCGCGCGGGCAAAAGTAAATCTTTACGAGCTCTGAAACAACAGCGACCAGACGCCAGGGATCGTCGCCCTGCGCGCAGTCCATCCTCAGTGCATCACTGCCCGCGAGTTCCACGGCCTCCTGCTGCCAGCCTAGTGACCGCCACCTGTCCCAGCGGCAGAATCCAAGTTCCGCGCGAATCAAATGTTAGTCGACTTCCAAGTAGAAACCAACTAAATTGAGCTTCTCTAGCGATCGCTTTCTTTATGAATATATCTAAAACAGTAGTCTAAGATCATTATAAAAATTTCCATATAACCGCATCAGCGTTTAACCCATAAGGGCCCACTGTCCCCGATTGAGGACAGTCAGTTTTCCGTTACTTTTACGACGTATTCTACTTCAAACCGACAATGGGCTTTTGTCTGGTAAAGTGAAGTTTCCATCAGCAATGGGTATTGTTGTTATATCTTTCCTACCCAGCATTGTCAGTTTGTGGGGAATTCCCCAAATTGTGGGGAATTGCAACTCGACTGGCGATTTTATGGGGCTCGGCTTTACATCTATCTACATCTACATCCATACTCCGCAAGCCACCTGACGGTGTGTGGCGGAGGGTACCTTGAGTACCTCTATCGGTTCTCCCTTCTATTCTAGTCTCGTATCGTTCGTGGAAAGAAGGATTGTCGGTATGCTTCTGTGTGGGCTCTAATCTCTCTGATTTTATCCTCATGGTCTCTTCGCGAGATATACGTAGGAGGAAGCAATATACTGCTTGACTCTTCGGTGAAGGTATGTTCTCGAAACTTTAACAAAAGCCCGTACCGAGCTACTGAGCGTCTCTCCTGCAGAGTCTTCCACTGGAGTTTATCTATCATCTCCGTAACGCTTTCGCGATTACTAAATGATCCTGTAACGAAGCGCTCTGCTCTGCGTTGGATCCTCTCTATCTCTTCTATCAACCCTATCTGGTACGGATCCCACACTGCTGAGCAGTATTCAAGCAGTGGGCGAACAAGCGTACTGTAACCTACTTCCTTTGTTTTCGGATTGCATTTCCTTAGGATTCTTCCAATAAATCTCAGTCTGGCATCTGCTTTACCGACGAACAACTTTATATGTTCATTCCATTTTAAATCACTCCTAATGCCTACTCCCAGATAATTTATGGAATTAACTGCTTCCAGTTGCTGACCTGCTATTTTGTAGCTGAATGATAAAGGATCTATCTTTCTATGTATTCGCAGCACATTACACTTGTCTACATTGAGATTCAGTTGCCATTCCCTGCACCATGCGTCAATTCGCTGCAGGTCCTCCTGTATTTCAGTACAATTTTCCATTGTTACAGCCTCTCGATACACCACAGCATCATCTGCAAAAAGCCTCAGTGAACTTCCGATGTCATCCACAAGGTCATTTATGTATATTGTGAATAGCAACGGTCCTATGACACTCCCCTGCGGCACACCTGAAATCACTTTCGGAAGACTTCTCTCCATTGAGAATGACATGCTGCGTTCTGTTATCTAGGAACTCTTCAATCCAATCACACAATTGGTCTGATAAAGTATGTGGGAAGTATGCGGTTATTTTAACGTTTTTCCATTTATGAATATATCGTAGCTGTTACATCGACAATTTGATGGTTGGTGAGTTTGTTTTTGGTGTTGATGCTAATCGTTTTCAAGACCATAAGCACAAAATGAGTGTCATAAGGCAGATTTCAAACAATTTCATACCAACAGGGTAGATAAATACTCTTTTATGTATAGACATTACTTAAGAGGGACTGAACATAACAATGGGTGAGCGTGTGCGAGAAAAAGCTGTTGAACGCATGCTTAGATCAAAGCATTGTTCCACTTCTACATTCTGTTTGCTCTGCAGTACCCTCTCGCCACTCTTCAGCCCATGTAGTGTGTATTACGTTTTCTTTTCTTTCCCTGGGAAATAATAACAATATTGTGCAAAAATGGATAAATGGACGCTAAAAAGTGTAGACAAAAAGGCAGAAACTACTGCTAAGGTAAGTTACAAACTAAACTTGTTTGAACTCAAAAACAGCTCATCCAAAGCTTGTTCACTTTTTACGATCACCTAGAATCTGATCTGTAGTCGTAATTCGGAAGTTTTCCTGCCACTTTCCAACCTCTGTCAGCCACTATCATGTATCAATGTGTGACGATGCGTTAGTCATTAAGGCACAGAGAGGTTCATTGTTGTTACTATCGGTCTGCTGAGCTTTGCGAATGCACGTGATACGTGATAGCATAATATCGTCGACATTTTTAACGCATGGAAGGCGTGTAATCCGACTGTAAAGTTAATAAAACAATTAACTATCGTATCTATCTTACTCATTGAATATTTGTTTCGGAATCGGCTTGATTTAATATCGTATTCTAAGTCGCAAAAAGTGGACATGATCGACTACGTACAGAATGCTTTCACGAAACCTTTTTTAGTTCTTACCTTTGTTAGTTACATAAATTGCTACCGTAACAAGGTTTTTCAAATGATAAGGTTGGGAAATAACCGTTTTGATTTGGCACTGGCTGGCTGTCGTGGCGTCACCAAGGAACGGCGCCTTGTAGCAGATGACACAGGCTACGCATTTATGCGGAGTTTTTGATGAAAACTTTGTTTCTCTCAGATTATTGTGAAATGTTAAGAGCTTTTCAGCTGCTAAAATGTTACTGGTAAATCACGTATATCACATTCGATTGTAGGTTTATGCCCTACCCATCAGTAGCAGTAGGAGTGTTAGCTGGGCGGAGGGTTGGGGGGGGGGGGGGGGGGAGGTAGAGACATTACACTCGGTACTGTCTGCCTTAATGTTCTTGTATCTGAAATGGTGGGCGAATGTGTCAAGTTATCGCAAAGCCGTGTTGCAGACTTCCATCTTTCCAGAGCCTGCTAGTTATTTGCATTTCTATTAGTGTGGCTGCGTCTGAGGTAAGACCACTGACATTTTCTGCGTGCTGCGTAATGTAATACTGTAATAGTGTTCGGTACTAGTGGTGGATCAAAATACGTTATTGCATTTTGGATTCCACTGCACGAAATCTTGGACATTGGGCACATCCGTGGTGTATTTTATGTTTTGTGGTCTTTTCAGATTTGTCTGTCATAGTTCACCAAACCTTGAAAACTGTTGAAGAGGCAGTGGAATATCTATTTCCTGAAGAAATAGAAGTAGGTATGGTAGTTTTACCTCCGGCTGTAGTTGAGCAGACAGAAGAAGGAAATACTGAAGGTGACCTGTTTGGAAATACTTATGTAAGCGATGTTGCAGGTACTAAAATTTTGTGTGAAAGAGACAAGGGAGACATTCCTCATGTTTCGTCTACAAGAGCCCGTAAATAGAAGTTAAATGGTGTCATCAGGTTCTGAAGATTTTTCCTGATTTTGGGAAGAAAGCTTATTGTAAGTCGGATGAATTGAAAGAAAAGTTGTGTAGTCTCATTCTCGTACAGGTTTTTGAATAACTCTTTTCAGAAGAAGTTGTAAGCGTCAGTTTATAGCAAACTGTAATATCCGTTACGGAATGTAAAAATAAAATACGTTTTTCAGCTGTACTTACTTAAAATCGCATATTGGTTGAGTTCTTGATCTTTACTGGCTGTCATAAGTAGTCCAGTGAAAGAGATTATTGGTTTAAGGATGTAATTTTGGTGTTCAAGTAACGAAAGATGTAGTGAGTCGTAATAGGTACTAGAACTGAAATCTTTACTACATTGCAATAATAATAAAAAGGCCAATGAAAGTAAGAGCGACAAAGCATTCAAAATGGAACCATCAGTAGAGGATGTGACACAAAATTATCAAAGTTATGGGATTCTTTAAGGAAAATCTAGTACTTGATGAAATGATTGAGACATTCTAAAGACATCCTCCCATAAACTAGCTTATCAGACTCTAGCGCATACCTTTTGGATATAACCTATGGGCCTTATGTGGTACTGATGGCTGCTGTTACAAATTCTTATTAAATTGAGGGTAGGACCAGAAGGATGACAACGAGGATGTAACACTGGGTTTCAAAGTAGTTTTGAAAATGTTGTTCATTGCAGATAAGCCAAACAGTTACAAAATATTTTTTGACAAAAACTTTTCTAGTCATGACCTGCTCGCCCGACGGAAGGAACTAGAATTCCATGAACGTGTAACCATAAGAGGAAACAGATCAAGGAAGTGGGCCCTACCACCAGGTAATTTAATGATAAATAAAGGGAGTGTATAATTTGAGTTCGGATATGACTGAGAGAAGGAAATTTTGGTCACCAAAACTGAATGATAACAAGAGTATGTCATCAGCAACTAATTTTGCCACCATTCCCTTACCGTAAAATTCTAATGATGGAATTCATCCCAGAAATAAAAGTTCAGTGTTCCACAACCATGCGCACTGAACGCATACAATAACTCCATGGGAGGCGTCGAGCTTCAGGATTAGCCAACAGAGAAAAATACGATTGCAGTGCGTGGTAAAAGGAGTACTTGCGCCTTTTCACATGGATGTTACATATGAATGTAGTAATTGTGCCTTTTCACATATATGGCAGATATGGATGTTGCAAATGCATACCTGGCTTTGAAAAAGTGCAATGAAGGAATTCTTCTTTCAATGGAAGAATTCAGAAGACAGATTGCCAGAACTTACCTGAAGATCAATCTTGAACTGAGGTCAACTGAGGAGTGACCAACGGCCTTGCAGCAGCGGATATACCGTCTCCCGTCAGATCACCTAAGTTAAGCGCTGTCGGACGTGGCCGGCACTTTGATGGGTGACCATTCGAGCCGCCATGCGCTGTTGCCATTTTTCGGGGTGCACTCAGCCTCGTGATGCCAATTGAGGAGCTACTCGACCGAACAGTAGCGGCTCCGGTTAAAGAAAACCATCATAACGACCGGGAGAGCGGTGTGCTGACCACACGCCCCTCCTACCCGCATTCTCCTCTGAGGATGACACGGCGGTCGGATGGTCCCGATGGGCCACTTGTGGCCTGAAGATGGAGTGCTGCTTTTCTACCAGGACTAATGTACCAGATACACTCTAAGATAAAAAACCAGCGCACCATGAACGAATTATCAGAATGTGACGGAAATGGGTAGGCCTGATGTTCAAACACTGACAAACAAGTGACTGCAGTTTCAGAAAAGCCTAGGTGATGTTTCGCAAAAGAATGAGTTTCGCAGATTGAGCAAGTCAGTAACGCTTTGGTCCACTTCTGGACCCCAGGAAAGCAGTTATTCGGGTTAGTATAGATTGACAGTGTTCCTGGATTCCCCCAGTAGGATGTCCCGTCAGCTCTGTCCGATTGGTGCGTTACATTGTTAACATCGCCAGGTTGTTGTGGGGCCGTGTCCGAAATGCTCCAAATGTTCTCAACTGGGGAGGTATCCGGCGACCTTGCTGGCCAAAGTACGGTATGGCAAGCACGAAGATAAGCATTAGAAATTCTCGCCGTGTACAGGCGTGCATTTTCTTGCTGAAATGTAAGCACAGGATGGCTTGCCATGAAGGGCAACAAAACGGGGAACAGAACATCGTCGGCGTACCGTTGTGCTATAACGGTGCAGGTCACAGCCAGAGGGGTCCTGCTGTGAAATGAAGCGGCAACCCAGACCATGACTCCAGGTTGTCCGGTCGTATGGTGGGTGAGAGTCAGGTTGGTATCCTGTTACTGTTAGTGGCGTCTTCACACACGTCTTCGGCCTGGAATCTGATAGACAGGAGCAGAATTGTCGTCGGAGGTGAGTTCTGCTTGGAATTGCTCCACGATGGCCAGCTAAGTCGTATCTGCAGACGGGAGACGCCGCTTACAGAGGTTGTAATGTTATGTGAGCCTCACTGCCCCCTTTTTTTAACTAATTTGTTTCAGATTTTATTTTGAGAAGCTCAGTAATGTATGTAAATACCGTGAATGTAAATTTGATTCAAAAAGTACTTGAAGTGAAGTGAAGCGTAGCTGGACAACAACAAACTCTTTAGCGCGCAATCCCCGGAACGATAGTAGTTGTGAATCTTTGAGTATGGACTCAAAAAAAAATAACTGTTAATCTGTATCTTGTGGAAAGAGGGCGTGTTGCTTGGCCGTTGTTCAGAACGTATTGTTACATTTAATGAAAATTGATATTTTAGTGATAAAACCGAGTAAAGTATGCGTAAGAGTTGCCAATCATTTATGTATACAAATTTTCTGGGAGTGAAGAATAGAAATATCTTGTTTTTGGAAAAGGAGTTGAAGTTCACTGTCGACGCCGTCTATCAATCGACAGAATTGTAAGTGTACAAAGTTCACTAAAATACAGGAAAAGAAATACATTCTCTAGAGTTTTCGCTCAATAAGTAACAACCTCTAATAATTTCTTAATTACAGTAACTGGATTATGGTCTTGTACAATAGTATGGTGCTGAACTCCACTGACCAATTTTGATGTAGCAGGACGCGTAGTTTGAAGGAAGTTTGTGTGCCAAGCAGTCTCCTTTTCTCACGAAAAAAAGATTGCTGTTTGATCTTATTTACTTACAGCAGTGGTCCCTTAGGTATGAAAAGCTACAAAAACTTAGGCTCAAAGCTATCCGCAATTCGGCCAAGTAACAAATAGAGTCGTATTTTAAACCTTAAAGAACAGTAACTTCCTCCAAATTGCAATACGTTAACAACTGGGGCAGAAGCTGCTCATTCAAGGAGGCAGCAACCAAAATTCAGGTACCAGTTACGGCTTAAAGAAAAAATCTCAATCAAAAATCAATCTCTGTCTCACTCTCTCTCTTCAAACACATATATAAGTATTCACATTATTAAAAAAAAAGCAATTAAAGGTCTTTACATAGATAGTCAGGCAGCAGTCAGAGTTGACGGTAAATTGAGTCCATGGTTCAGAGTAGTTTCAGGGGTAAGACAAGGCTACAACCTGTCTCCACTGTTGTTCATATTATTTATGGATCATATGTTGAAAACAATAGACTGGCTGGGTGAGATTAAGATAGGTGAACACAAAATAAGCAGTCTCGAACATGTGGATGACTTAGTTGTGATGGCAGATTCTATTGAAAGTTTGGAAAGTAATATGTCAGAGCTAGATCAGAAAAGTAAGGACTATGGTATGAAGATTAGCATCTCCAAAACAAAAGTAATGTCAGTGGGAAAGAGATATAAACGGATTGAGTGCCAAATAGGAGGAACAAAGTAAGAACAGGTGGACTGTTTCAAGTACGTAGGATGCATATTCTCACAGGATGGCAACATAGTGAAAGAACTGGAAGCGAGGTGTAGCAAAGCTAATGCAGTGAGCGCTCAGCTACGATCTACTCTCTTCTGCAAGAAGGAAGTCAGTACCAAGACTAAGTTATCTGTGCACCGTTCAATCTTTCGACCAACTTTGTTGTTATGGGAGTGAAAGCTGGGTGGATTCAGGTTACCTTATCAACAAGGTGGAGGTTACGGATATGAAAGTAGCTAGGATGATTGCAGGTACTAGTAGATGGGAACAATGGCAGTAGGGTGTCTACAATGAGGAAATCAAAGAAAAACTGGGAATGAACTCTATAGATGTAGCAGTCAGGGCGAACAGGCTTAGATGGTGGGGTCATGTTACATGCATGGGAGAAGTAAGGTTACCCAAGAGATTCATGGGTTCAGCAATAGAGGGTAGGAAGAGTCGGGGCAGACCAAGGAGAAGGTACCTGGATTCGGTTAACAATGATTTTGAAGTAATAGGCTTAACATCAGAAGAGGCACCAATGTTAGCACTGAATAGGAGATCATGGAGGAATTTTATAAGGGGGACTATGCTCCAGACTGAACGCTGAAAGGCATAATCAGTCTTAAATGATGATGATGATGATGATGATGATTAAAAAAAAGGTCATTTTATAAGGTGTGATATCAGCCTGACCATCGCCTGTCATACGGCGCCACAACCAGCACTGACGGTCTGGCCTGTCATTTCTTATCACAGCAGGAGCTCTCTGGTGGTCATCCCCGGCTCTCTTACAGCACAGAGGTAAGTCGACGATATTCTGAGCACGATATTCCCAAGCAGAGCATCCAACAACGCTATCAGTTGCTTGCAAGCGAACCAGAGGTGGATCAACGCGTTACTCAGTTGCTCAAGTTGTGAAGCTCTTTCTCTTGAACAAATCATTCAATTTTTCTGAAATTGTAATAATTTGTTTGCCTGTACATGTAACGATTTCCGTCCCATTCTCGTAATTCCTTCGTGATGTATATTATATGACCAGACACAGCACGTCATTGAAAAGAGTGAAAATCAAAGAAGATACCAGTTTTAGAACCGTAAAGGAAAGCCTAGAACACATCTACATCCATACTCCGCAAGCCACCTGACGGTGTGTGGCGGAGGGTACCTTGAGTACCTCTACCAGTTCTCCCTTCTATTCCAGTCTCGTATTATTCGTGGAAAGAAAGATTGTCGGTATGCCTCTGTGTGGCCTCTCATCTCTCTGATTTTATCCTGATAGCCTCTTCGCGAGATATACGTAGGAGAGAGCAATATCCTGTTTGACTCCTTGGTGAAGGTATGTTCTCGAAACTTCAAGAAAAGCCCGTACCGAGCTACTAAGCGTCTCTCTTACAGAGTCTTCCATTGGAGTTTATCTATCATCTCCATAACGCTTTCGCGATTACTAAATGATCCTGTAACGAAGCGCTCTGCTCTCCGTTGGATCTTCTCTATCTCTTCTGGCAACCCTGTCAGGTACGGATCCCACACCGGTGAGCAGTATTCAAGCAGTGGGCGAACAAGTGTACTGTAACCTATTTCCTTATTTTTCGGACTGCATTTCCTTGCGATTCTTCCAATGAATCTCAGTTTGGCATCTGTTTTACAGACGATTAATTTTATATGGCCATTCCATTTTAAATCAGTTCTAATGCCCACTCCCAGATAATTTATGGAATTAACAGCTTCCAGTTGCTGACCTGCTATATTGTAGCTAAATGACAAAGGATCTTTCTTTCTATGTTTACCTCTGCACATTACACTTGTAACTGTGGGAAGTGTAATGTTACGCTCCATATGGAATGCTTTCCCAAATATCCCGTTAACCCTCAACAAAATTTGGTTTTGGAAATTTATTGGATTAAAACTTTTCTAAACGCGCTCTTTGTCCTTAAATGACGATGGCCCAAAATTTCTCATTTAGGCCCTAAATGAACAAAATTTCCTCATATTTCCATAAATTGGGTTACCAGTGTGCAGTTTTCCAAATGTTAACAATATATGTTAATTAAAAGTAAATTGGGTGCTAATTAGTTAATGCAATAAGCGACGCGTTTAGTAAGCTTTAGAAACAAACCGAACAAAGCAATAGTAACACAAAGAACAGGGCAGACTGGTCGTTTCGGAGCGCTGCAGATGGCGCAGAAGTGGTACCAGGCGGTCTTGTGATCAATTACCGTCGGCGTAAGTCATGACGGTGAAGTGGTGTACATGCGAGAGTCGCTTGTATAGAATCACAGCAGTGAGTCCACTTCGAGAAGGAGAAAGTGAAATCTCCCCTGTGAATGTAAATAATGACTGTGCTGGTAAGACTTCTACGTTACTTGATTTTCAAACTCGAGAGTGAAACTGAATGTACTGAGACTGTTTTCTCTTTACTTATTCACATCATTTCTAAACTGACACACAATATTTTAGCGCAACTCAATCTGACTTTCAATAATCCCTAACAAAAAGAATAGCCCTGACTAACAATAACATGTACCCTTTATGAATCACTTACCTCACCAAAATCTTCGTTCGAACTACTGCAATACAGCGAGCGCCAGCTAAGTAAAAGATTCTAACTACTGAAGGCACTAACTACTGACAGGCATATAGTTAGCAAATGAAAGATTTTGATAGAGAAAAAACAATGTATTTACCTTAATAGTGTTCAAAAGTCATAACATATATATAAATTCGTGACATCCAGTTGAACAAATATCCTTTATCTGACGGACACACGTCTAGATCGTCCGCTCTTATTAACATCTCAGAACTCCGCCATCTCTCTCACCACATCCACCACTGCTGGCGGCTGACATCCAACTGCCCAACACTACACTGGAGAATCACTTCCAACAACGAGTCCAACCAGCCACAGACTGCACAGAGCGCAGTCAGCAATTTTAATACAGAGCGTTACATGGTGTTAGCAACATAAAAACCTAAACAGCCTATTTACAAAAATCGGATTGGAGCTAACGTGTTTGGATGTGAGCGTGATCGCACCGTGAATGAAGCTACCCGATTTGTTGGAGTAATAGCGCGTACTGTCCAACGTACTCACAACGAACGGTGTACCACTTGCAGCTATCAAACAAGGCATAAGAACAGTGGTGATAAAGAGATCCTAAGGATAGAGACCGAAGACTAGTGTCAAGCCCCGTCAAATGACAATCGGTTTCAGACCCGACAGATACAAAAAATGGTTCAAATGGCTCTGAGCACTATGCGACTTAACTTCTGTGGTCATCAGTCGCCTAGAACTTAGAACTACTTAAACCTAACTAACCTAAGGACATCACACACATTCATGCCCCAGGCAGGATTCGAACCTGCGACCGTAGCAGTCGCGCGGTTCCGGACTGTGCGCCTTAACCGCGAGACCACCGCGGCCGGCCGACAGATACAGCTGCTGTCAGTGAATACAGACCCATTCCTACATCTACGGCAATATTTTGCGAGCCACCAAACGGTGTGTGGCGGAGGATACCTCTGTTACCACTAAGTGATCGTCCCTTCCCTGTTCCGCTCGCGCATGGCGCGCGGTAACATTGATTGCCGGTAAGCCTCTGTATTAACTCTAATTTCGCGAATTTCCTCGTCGTGGTCATGTGGCAGCAAGTCTCTTCCCGAAAGGTGCTCTCCCGAAATTTCGATAGTAAACCTATTGCTCATCAGTGTGGGATCCGTACCAGATCGGTCTGACGGAGGAGATAGAGAAGATCCAAAGAAGAGCGGCGCGTTTCGTCACAGGGTTATTTGGTAACCGTGATAGCGTTACGGAGATGTTTAATAAACTCAAGTGGCAGACTCTGCAACAGAGGCGCTCTGCATCGCGGTGTAGCTTGCTCGTCAGGTTTCGAGAGGGTGCGTTTCTGGATGAGGTATCGAATATATTGCTTCCCCCTACTTATACCTCCCGAGGAGATCACGAGTGTAAAATTAGAGAGATTAGAGCGCGCACGGAGGCTTTCAGACAGTCATTCTTCCCGCGAACCATACGCGACTGGAACAGGAAAGGGAGGTAATGACAGTGGCACGTAAAGTGCCCTCCGCCACACACCGTTGGGTGGCTTGCGGAGTATAAATGTAGATGTAGATGTAGATGTAGATGTAGATGTAGATCCGTGACGCACAACGCCTCTCATATGGCGTCTGTCTTTGGAGTTCGTTGACCATCTCTGTAGCGTTCTCGCACCAACTAAACAATCTTGCGACGAAACGCGCCGCTCTTCGTTGGATTTTTTTTTTATGTGTTCCATCAATGCTACGTGGTACGGAGCCCTGATCGATGAACAATTCTCGAGAATCGATTGAACAAACGCCTTGTAAAGCACTTTCTCATATATGAGTTACGTTTCATTAAGATTCTTCCTATGGATCTTATTCTGGGATATGTTTTTCCTACTTTTTGTTTTATGTGGTCATTCCACTTTAGATCGCTCTAGATACTTACTCCCAATTATATTTAACAGTATATGCTGTTTCCAGCAGCTTGTCATCAACAGCGTATTTCTGCAGTAGTGGGTTTCCTATGTATGCGAAATACGAGGGTTGGAACTTAAATAGTGGCAACTATTTATTCACAACCGATACAAAAGAGTTACATGCTTGCACCATCAACAGAACAGGCTCTGCTAATGGTATATTACGCTTTCCACATCGCTGGCAACGGGTTCTACACAACGCTGGTGACTACTTTGAAGGACAGTAACAGGTGCAAACATGTAACTCTTTTGTATCGGTTGTGAATAAATAGTTGCCACTATTTAAGTTCCAACCCTCGTATATCATATTTATTTACGTTCAGTGTCGACTGCCCGAACTGCACCATTTAACAGACGTCTCCAGATCATTCTGCAAATAAATATTGTCTCTGGTGTTGCTACTTTCCAACCGCATCATCTGCAAACAGTCTTAAAGAACTTACGGCGCTTTCTGATCATTTATAAACATTCCAAACAGTAACGGTCCAAAATCTGCCGATTTTGTTCCGTTAAGAGCGACGTGCTGATTTCTGCCCGTGAAAAAGTATTGCATCCAGTCGCAAAAATGATTTAGACACTCCGTAAGGTGGTATTTTTCTTTTTTTTCACTTACCGGCAGTGCGGGATGGTGTCAAATGCCGCTGTCTACAGCGCCACTCACCTCATCGCTGTCTTTTGCAATTTCTCAGTTTGCGGAATCCATTTTGATTTTTATAGAGAAGATTTTCGTTCTCCAAAAACGTCATAATACGTGAGCAGAAAACGTGTCCCACAATTTTGCAACAGATCGAGGTCAGTGATACAAGCCTGTAATTATGTGCGTCAACCGTACGCCCCTTCTTGGAAACGGAAATGTTTTGAGCTTTTTTCCAGTCGCTAGGTACCCTTCGTTGCTCGACAGATCTACGATAAACTGCTGCTTGAAGGGGAAAATGTTATTTCGTGTAATTTCTGTAGGACCTTACAGGACTCTCATATGATCGTAATACGTTTCTAGTACTAAGTGCTTGTAGCTGCTTTTCTTTTCGCCATCGGCTGCATCATTACCTGCCAGTTAGACGTTTGTACTATGATTGAAATGAGGGACCGTGTTACGATCTTCCGTGGTAAACAGTTTCTGAAGACCGAATTCAGCAGTTCGGCATGAGAGGCGTTTAAACCAATATGTGAAGGTTGTAGTACAGCTAGAGATGATTCTGAGAACTTTCGGGGGTGTTTTGGTTATTATAAACGTTAATCAAGATGTTTATCTCAACTTTCTCAATGACCAAGCGTTGCCCTTTCTTCTACATCTTCATGATGGGTATGTTGTGGCGATTCCCGACTCCCTAGATGGCAACAGCCGTGTTCAGAGACCTGAACAAATATCTTTCTGACTTAACGAACAGCCTGGCAACCTGTCGTAACTCGGTGGCTCCGGTAATCACCTAAGTCGCATACAATAGTCTCAGTTTGAAACTTCAGATGAAACATAATAACCAAAAGCCTATGAACTTGGTACATGTACGGCATCTAATCATCTATGAGTGGTTTAACTCGATACGCCATACTCGAAGAAACTTGTGGAATTTGTTCCTTGCTTAACTGAGACATTATCAAGCCTAGAGGCGGTGTTATGCATTAAAGCTTGATGTCTCGCGAGGGACCAAACTTTTTTGCGCGCTGCCCTTATCGAAGAATATACTAGGCGTTTCATTATAATATGGTAATCTGTTGTGAGTAGGTTCATTGAGAAAAGTAAAAAGAGAATTATGCATATGATCTAAGAGCTAAAGCGAGTTTTCTGGAAGCTGGGAGCCCATAACGTGCTGACTTGAAATATGTCATACAGTGATCAACTGGAGACTGGTTGCGGTAACGCAAGGAGAACCGGCACACAGACAAAAATTTCTGGGTGATATTACTCTACAAGGTCATTCAGCTGCTTCTACCTGTGGTTTTTATGTAACCTGCAACACCTTCTAATGCCACGTGCAAACTCAATATTCTCTCGCTCGCTGCCCGCAAAGTATTATTCCTGTAGAAAACATTAATAGGACCTTCTTGTAGGATATTTAATGTAATTAAATTTTGTTTAGAATTATTCAAGAAAAATGCACAAAAGTAACATTCAAACGCATTTTTCTTGAATAACTCGAAAACCATGGCACCCAGCGAAAACGTACCGCAGTACAAGAGTTAACCATATTAAGATTCCGACAAATATCTTCTTTAATTTTTTTCTGTAGGACTAACAGACTGCGCGTAACTAGCGAGAGAATATAAAAACCTCACACGTGGGTCCTTGAAGGCGTTGCACTTGCACAAAACTCGTAGTCAGGGGCAGCTGAATCGCAGTATAATATCGCGTTACGGAGACGGTACCTCCTCATACATTAATAGTGTTTTAGCACATCAAAGTGTTTTGAACTGCGTAAAAACGGACTTAAATCACAAGTATATGGCGTGTTAGAGGATCACATGCAAAAACTAATAAAAAGTTCGCTTTCTTAGTAAAGTATTAATTCTCACAATTAACGCGAAAACAATTTACGGGCTAAGTCGTAAGTTAGTTGTTACTATCAATCCTTAGATTTCGTTATGTCTACCGTAATGGTAGTCAGTTGTGATGTTTACTAGTATATAATACCCGTAAGTCACCTGCCAGTAACAATCTGATGTTATGTTCTGTGGTGCTATCTGAGAAACAGTTAACAGAAACTTAACTTCAGAACACCGTGCACTTGTTTTGCAAATACTGTGGAAATATGAGCGTACTAGCAGCGGTGTTTACGATATGGTTGTTGAGAAACAGTTAGCAGAAAGTTGATTACAAAACACCGTATACTTGTTTTGAAAATATTGTGGAAACATGAGCGTACTTACAGATGTTTGCGAAAGTTTCTCCAAACATCCAACCTCCACCCCGAGAAGATATACGCAAATTAAATTTAAGATTTGAAGAGACTAGATCGATAACGGAGCATGCTGGCCAAACTGCAATGCTACAGAATACAATGTTATCGCACAATCATCTCAAAGAAAAGAAAGAGTATTGGATAGTTAGAACAAGACTACGAAGGTAAAGTACACCAGTGGCAAAAAGCAGTCAATACCGTCACTGCGCGATAGCGATGGAAATGTTACCGATGATGGTGCCACTAAAGCGGAGTTACTAAATACAGTTTTCCGTAGTTCATTCATGAAAGAAGACGAAGTAAATATTGCAGAATTCGAAACCAGAACAGCTGTTAGCATGAGTGATATAAAAGTAGATATCTTAGGTGTTGCGAAACAACTCAAACCACTTAAGAAAAGCAAATCTTCTGGTCCGGATGGTATGCCAATCAGGTTCCTTTCAGAGAATCCAGACACAATAGCACCTTTCTTAGCGATATATACAACCGCTCACTTGACGAAAGGTCTGTTCCTAAGGACAAAGTAGCACAGGTCCCACCAATATTCAAGAAAGGAAATAGGAGTAACCCATTGAATTACAGACCCATATCACTGACTTCAATTTGCAGTACGATGTTGGCGCATATACTGTACTCGAATATTATGAATCACCTTGAAGAAAATGACTGATAGATACATAACCATCACGGGTTCAGAAAATATCGTTCTTGCGCAACGCAGCCAGCTCTTTATTCCCATGACGTAATGAGTGCTGTCGACAAGGGATCTCAGATCGATTCCATATTCCTAGATGTCCAGAAGGCTTTTGATACCGTTCCTCACAAGCGACTAATAATCAAATTGCTTGCATATGGAGTATCGTCTCAGTTGTGTGACTGGATTCGTGATTTCCTCTCAGAGCGGTCACAGTTCGTAGTGATAGACGATAAATCATCGAGTAGAACAGAAGTGTTACCTGGCGATCCGCAAGGTAGTGTCATGGGCCCTCCACTGTTACTGTTCAAAAATGTGGAAATGTGTGTGAAATCTGATGGGACTTAACTACTAGGGTCATCAGTCCCTAAGCTTACACACTACTTAACCTAAATTATCCTAAGGACAAACACACACACCCATGCCCAAGGGAGGACTCGAACCTCCGTCTGTACCAGCCGCAGAGATCCTGACTACAGCGCCTAAGACCGCTCGGCTAATCCGGCGCTGCTGTTACTGATTAACATAAATGATGTAGGTGGTAATCTGAGCAGCCCCCGTTACATTGTTTGCAGATGACGCTGTAATTGACCGTCTATTAAAATCATCAGACGATCAATTCCAATTACTAAATGATCTAGAGAGAATTTCTGTATGCTGCAGAAAGCGGCAATTGGCACTAAACAAAGAAAAGTGCGAGGTCATCCACATGGGTAGTAAAGGATATCTGAAAAATTTTGGGTATACGATAAATCACACAAATATAAGGGCTGTCACTTCGACTAAATACCTAGGAATCACAATTACGAGCAACTTAAATTGGAAAGACTCCTAGATAACATTGTGGGGAAGGGGAAACAAAGACTGCGCTTTGCTGGCAGAACACTTAGAAGATGCTACAAACCCACTAAAGAGACAGCCTACATCACACTTTTCCGCCCTCTGCTGGAACGTTGCTGCGCGGTGTGGGATCCTTACCAGGTAGGATTGACTGAGGACTTCGAAAAAGTGCAAAGAATGGCAGCTCGTTTCGTGTTATCGCGCAATAGGGGTGAGAATGTCACTGATATGATACGCGAGTTGGGGTGACAGTCACTGAAACAAAGGCGGTTTTCTTTGCGGCGATATCTATTTCCGAAATTTCAATAACCAACTTCTTCCGGATGCGAAAATATGTTGTTGACACCCACCTACGCAGGGAGAAATGATCATCATAATAAAATAAGAGAAGTCAGAGCTCGAACGGAAACATTTAGGTGTTCCTTTTTCCCACACGCCGTTCGAGAGCGGAATGGTAGAGAATTAGTATGAAAATGTTTCGATGAACCTTATTCCAGGCACTTAAGTGTGAATTGCAGAGTAACCGTATAGATGCAGATGTAGAAGCATTCAGAAAAACCTAAATATGAGACCACATAGGCCTACTCCACTTCAAAGCCTACATAATGGTGATCCGGACAAGCCTTCGCAGTTCTGCGAGTTGTACACAATCCGACAAGTAGCCGGTCCCAAGTCTTACAGAAGCATTCTTTGAAGTGATGAAGCGACTCTTAAGCTGAATGGCAGAGTGAAGAAACACCTGTGTCTACTTGGATCCTACAAATTCCCATGTGGCGCTGTAGATAGAGTTGAACTCTTCCGTCGTGTTTGTGTGAGAGGGATTTTCAAAGGTCGGCTAGTCAGGCATAATTTTTCAACAGTACTGCCAGTTCTGTAAATTGCGTAGATAAGCTTCAAGACGTGATGTGCAGAAGAAAAATAGTTCTGCAGCCTGTTAAGGAAAAATTGATATGACAACGAGAATGGATTGGCAGGCGGTGCGCTGTACAGGGTGTTTTCGTAAGAGCGTGAAAAAATGTAACAGGACACAGAGAATTCACCATTAAACAATTTGAGGCAGGGAACCTGGAGTCGGAGAAGCCAGCCTAAGGAGATATGAAAGCAAACTTGTCTACTGCTCTGTCTACCACTACTATTTTCCTGCTGATTTACAACTAAAATGCGTACAAATTTATAAGTACTGTGGTGTTGATTTACATGTACATTCCTTATTTCCTGCAAGGAAACAAGGAGGTTCAAATGGTTCGAATGGCTCTGAGCACTATGGGATTTAACATCTGAGGTCATCAGTCCTCTAGAACTTAGAACTACTTAAACGTAACTAACCTAAGGACATCACAAACATCCCTGCCCGAGGCAGGATTCGAACCGTAGCGGTCGTGCAGTTCCAGACTAAAGCACCTAGAACCGCTCGGCCACACCGGCCGGCAACAAGGAGGAAGAGCCCGTCCTATGACAGGACGTGCTACGAATCAACGACAGACCCATACATTACTCAGTGCCATTCAGAGACGTACAGTATAATGCGGTAGAACAGAACCAGCACAGTTTCGCAGAACTCACCCCAAATCGTATTGTTTACTCAAGAGGGCTCATTTCGTCGCTTTGTTACTCCGGACATCAGGAATAGCAAAGTGTAGCTGTGAATATCTGAGCCGTCACTGTAGGCAACAACCTCATTGGGCCACATCTTCTATCTGGCCGTCTGAATGTCCACCTGTACTTGAGGTTCGTGCAGAGAGTTCTGCCTGAGTTGTTGGAGAACGTGCCCTTGGCTGTTCGTGAGAGGGTGTGGGTACAACATGGCCGTGCACGGCTTCACTTCGGTGTGGATGTCGTCAACCATTTCAGTGCTGCACTCCTTGGTCGCTGGATTGCAAGAGGAGATCCTTTTCCATGACCTGCGACGTCGCCTGACCTGAATTCCCTCGATCACTTCCTATGGCGACATCTAAGATATCTTGTGTAAGAGACGCCAGTGGATACGGAGAGGGAAACAGTTGCCAAAATTGTAGCTGCCTGTAATGAGATTCGAAACACACCAGGGACATTTTTCACGGTGCGTCAGAACTTGTTCGCCGATGTCATGCTTGCATTCAGATTGATGGCCATCAGTTTCAGCACATTTTATAGGATAAAGTACAAATGATACGTTCATTGTGTCAATGATGGTATTTGCAGTTAACTGTAACAAATATAAATAATAAGTACACAGCAATGTGATTTTATTCCTATAATCTCCTTAAGCTGGCTTCTCCGATTCCAGGTTCTCTACCTCAATTTGTTCAGTGGAGCAACCTCTATGTCCTGTTAAATTTTTGCACGCTTTTACGGAAAAAACCCTGCAGAATGGCCTCCACGGTCTCCAGGTAATATACCCACGGATTTTTCAGCTTAGGTTACACTAAAAAATGAAATTTATTCCGTCAAGATTCCTGCATTTCTGTATTTGAAAGAACGAATCCAATCAGAATTTGAAAACCTACAGTCCCAGAAGATGAGCGACAAATTTTGTAAATCAGCGTTGAAAAGTTGCAATGTTTGCTCAGAACAGCATGGAAACCGCTATGAGCATTTTTTGTACGTTCGTTGAGTTCCACATGTATGTCTGTGTTCACAATAAATTTTGATATTCATTTGTTCAATATTATTGCATCAAACGCAGTTTTGACAACTGACTTGTGGTCCACCCTGTATATGAATATATGGTGTTCGGAAGCCTTTGAAAATGGTTCAAATGGCTCTGAGCACTATGGTGCTTAAGATCGGAGGTCATCAGTCCCCTAGAACTTAGAACTACTTAAACCTAACTAACCTAAGGACATCACACACATCCATACCCGAGGCAGGATTCTAACCTACGACGAGGCGGTCGCGCGGTTCCGGACTGAAGCGTCTAGAACGGCTCGGCTACCATACCCGGCCGTCCGAGTTGGGCCCACAGCTGTTCTGTCAGCGGCAGATCTGGGGATCTTGCTGGCCATGGGAATGCCTCAACATCAATTCATAGCGACATGTTCCATATGTGATTATCAATTAATTGCGCCAACAGCCATGTAACTGAGAATTTCTTTTATTATTTTGACTACCAGTCTCGGCATTCCACTACCCCATCTTCAGGCTCCTGCATAACAGCAGGCTATATTTGTAGTGTTTATCAGGGCGTCCTAAGCAAGTTTTACGGAAAGTGACGGGTAATCATAAAAGCACTTAAAGCAACAAAATGAGAGTAGAGGCGTTAAAACAAATCTCTGTATAAATCCAGCACACTAGACGTATTTGTTAGTCATGAAACTGTTTAACATCACGGGTTTACAATAGAACATGCAAAAACATTAAAAAGATCAGAACAAGATAGTATACAATCAGAAGCTACGCCAAACAAAGCTTGTCATTTTTTAAGATAAAAAATAATTCTTATAGATGAGGAAACTCCTAGTATCCATGAAGACCTATCCTCTTTTAAAGAAAAATGTCACACTGCAATCCATTAACTACAATAATGTACATATTTACGACCTAGGTACTGTCAGAACTGGTGATATAATTAGTTGTCACGGCATCAAAAATGCAACTTCACGCAAAACTCAACGGCAGACGACATATTAAGAGAAAAACGAAATTCAAAGAGTACGTTATGAATATTCACAATAACCTTGTAAGCTTATGTTATACAACAAATCGAAATACAAATATATTATTTCTTGTCCTTTACCTCGCATAACAGGTCAACACAACTACGATGAAACAAACCAACAAGGATCTCAAATCCTACTTAACTAAGGGGGTCCTCCAAGTTCTCAGCCGACAATGTCATACTATTTCCCTGGGAGTATAAGGCATTACCCTAAACCTATCCATAAAATTACGAACCTATCTGAATGGCAAGTTGTGTCGCGATAGGTAATGCGGGTCTGCAAAAAGCTAACGAGTAGGTGAGTATGCGAAGACCATAGTAACATCAATGTTTATCCCTCTGAATGAGTAACGTAGGCCTACTTGCGCACCAAAGGGGCACCGATTGTGCAGGAAAAATAGTTTAATAACTGGAATCATAAAGTAATTGTTGAGTGAAGAAGACTTCTCAAAGCGTCGCCAGTAAATGAGTAGCCCAAGGCAATGAAGGAAAGGTGCTAGTGCAAGTCCAAATATGGTTCAAAAAATGGTTCAAATGGCTCTGAGCACTATGGGACTCAACTGCTGTGGTCATCAGTCCCCTAGAGCTTAGAACTACTTAAACCTAACTAACCTAAGGACATCACATACATCCATGCCCGAGGCAGGATTCGAACCTGCGACCGTAGCAGTCGCACGGTTCCGGACTGCGCGCCTAGAACCGCGAGACCACCGCGGCCGGCGGTCCAAATATGCATAGAGTCTCAAGCCAATTATGTCCCATGACGGTAGCCCATAAACCCAAAAAATTTATAAGTATCGTCAGTTCCACATCAAACTCCATAAACACCAAGACGCGTGCCTGGTAAGAACGTCATAGTGTGGAGAAGTAAAGGGCAACGCTGATAAACTATCTGAATCTTAATCATACTCATAAGGTGCAATCAAGAAGTATTGAACTTCCCACAGATGAACTAGTTAATGTATCAGTTTTGGTCTGGATGAACAGGAGCTGTGGCGTATGTGGACGATAATTGTGGTGTTGAAAAATAGCACCACGACTCCTTCAAGTTGGAGGTAACACATAGGGGCGCTGGATGCCCATGATGTACCACTGTGCCATCACAGCTCCCTTACTCACTCCTTGCCTGACCTGAAGTCATACTCGCTGGCGTCTCACACCATGACGTCATAAGTAACACTGCAGAGTCTCTCTAAAACCGTAGACGATTAAGACCTCTACCCAGGTGACCATCACCCCCACCTGAGGTTGTCATGTGGGTAGTGCAGAAGCACGATTCATCGCTGAACACAGTCCACATTTCTTGGTCAGGGTACAATTCCTAAGGCAGCCCCTTGTACTGTGCTGTTAACAGCAGTCCACGCATGGGGCGGTAAGTGGATAGTCTGGCTGCTGCCAGTGTCCGACCAATGGTGAGGATGACACTCACTGCTGCAGGAAGCAACACTGATTGTTCTCGGACAGCAGGCGCACATGTGAAGTGGTTACCATGTGCCTAGTGCACAATACGACAGTCGTCCCTTGTGGTTGTCACATACTGTTGACCATAATCTTTACGCTGAGTGCACCTGCCCTTTTGTTCCCGTGTAGTCCAACATAGGGCCGCTGTCACATATGAATGCTCCACAAATCTGGATATTGCAAGATTCGACCAGCCATCCAAATGGGACCACCAATTAGGCCCCTATCAAGCTCTGTCAGATACTGATAACGCTGTCTCAAACGCATACGCGGCATCTCCGTGTCCTTCACAGTGATCAGCCAGTGTCTGACGCCATTCACCTATGCCCTACCTGGCCTAGTAACAACGGGAGCAACACTAAAGTTATGAACTGCAAACGCTAACAATTCACATACCCACCGATGGTGTGTACGTTCATGTACATTAGCATACGATCAAATCTTCCGAGTGCTTCACTTCTCTTGTCAGGCAGCATCTCTCCAACACCAGGACTAATTACAGCTGTAAATACTACTGGGATAAATAACTGAAAGAAATGCTGCTAGTGTGAGATTCAGTTGCAGCTCTTGAAACGGGATTTGGCTGTGGAAAGGACATTGTGTATAAAATTGAGCCTAAATTTCGAATATCTGGTATTATTTCAACCAAATTTTGTACACGTGAGACTTAATACCTGAAAAAACATTGTATGGCAAACCAGCAATAGCAACCTTAGGTGCAGAGATGACTGTAAAAGGAGCGATGTGGTGATGTGTAAGAATAATTTAAATGAAGGATTATATGACGAGACGCAGCCGACTCTTTTCAGTTTCCCCCACTGTGAGTGCATGTGAACAGATTTTACCTTCAAAAAATCGGAAAATTTGAGAAATTTGAGATATTCTGCGCGATGAACCCTGAGATTATAGCTCTTGAAAGAGACAGAGGGTCTCTGATTGACTACGTTGTATTATTGTCGAAAAATACAGGCTCCTAATTTACCAGCATTGTCACTTGCTTTAGATAACGAATAGGGAAGATTGTTCCTTATAGTCAGTCGGAAAGATTATATTAATGTCATTCACCGAGTTTCTTCTTTGTACTTAATTTTCTCCTTCTTTTATTTTTCTTCGTAGTAAATAGTTTATCATGATATTGCAGTCGTTTTGTAAGGCTTCACCGTTACTATTGCGCGATTCCAAATACCCCAAAATGCGCCCTTAAGATTTGATATAGACTACGTTTAGAGAATGTTCTTATCATTCAGGCACCTTAAGTCTTACTTAATAAACATAATTACCGACGACGTACTAAATCGATTAAATTCAAACAAAACCATTGGAAAACTGAAAGGTGATTGAGCTGATAATCTACGATATTATGTTCCTATTATTACCTGGCGGCGAAATCGCGAACAAATTGGTGTGTGATATTAACGTCACAACTCAGTATACTCATAAAAAAGAGAGTTAATATTTTTTACAAGATATTGGGTTAAAAGAAATCACTAGTCTTGATCGAAAAGATAAATATTTTTTTAAATATTTTATTTTAATAGTAAGCAATCTTGATCATAATCAGACCTCTACAAGTCTCTGGAATGGAAAAAAACAACATCCTTAACGGGAATGAGGATATGATCTTCAAGACTGAAACTGGTAACCATTAAAATAAAATATCTCACAAAAATGGTTTTGCTTGGAGAGTTAGACGTCAAATGAGAGCTCCTGCTAAAATTAGGAGAGGAGCTAGAATGGAAGACAAATTTTGAAGATATTCTTACAGAGGATGGGGAAGAGTTTCGACAAGATCAGAATGAAATGGGGATTTATCCTGGACCGGCCAGTGTGGCCAAGCGGCTCTAGGCGCGTCAGTCTGGAACTACGCGACCGCTACGGTCGCAGGTTCGAATCCTGCCTCGGGCATGGATGTGTGTGATGACCTTAGGTTAGTTAGGTTTAAGTAGTTCTAAGTTCCGGGGGACTGATGACCTCACATATTAAGTCCCATAGTGCTCAGACCCATTTGAACCATTTATCCTGGGAAAGAGGTGGTTGACAATGAAGTTTATCAGGCCCTTCAAAAATCTAATCATGGAAAGACAGCCGATCCTGGATGTATAGTAATGGAATTATTGAAGTACGGAAGACCTAATGCAGTAGCAGCACTATCCAAGGATTGGTTTGCAGCAGCTACAATGGCAGCTTGTCTCCATTCTGTGCGTCTTTCAGCTTGTCTCTTCATGTCTTCATAGGTGTTACATCCCACATCTTTCACGATTTGATCCATGTACCTTAGTCGTGGTCTTCCTGTTGGTCTTTTTCTCTCGACATATCCCTCTATGATTGTGTTCAGGAGTCCTTTATGTCTTAATAGATGGCCTGTAAATTGCACTCTTCTTTTAACAATGAAACTCCAGAAGCTTCTCTTCTCACCTGCTCTTTCCAGAATCACTTCGTTTGTGACCTTGTCGATCCATTTTATTTTGAGCATGCGTCTATAGCACCACATTTCAAAAGAATTTAGCTTCTAGTCTTCCTCTGTCCCGAGAGTCCATGTTTCACACCCATAGCATGCCACACTCCACACATATGATTTCAAGAATCTTTTCCTGATTTCAAGGCTGATGCTCTTAGATGTTAATATGTTTTTCTTCTTGTTAAAAGCAGCCTTTGCTTGAGCTATTCTACTTCTCACTTCTGCCAGGACAGCTATATCATCGGCATATCTTATCATATCTATTCGTTGGCCATGAATTACTACACCTGTCTGTGAATTTTCCCTTACTTTTTTCAGCGCCTCTTCAATGTATACGTTAAAGATAACAGGGGACATTGCGCAACCTTGTCGGACACCTTTCCGTATCTGCACCTCTTCTTGTTTTGTCCGTCCACGGATAACTGCTGTCTCGTTTTTGTACAGGTTCCATATCATTTTTCTATTTTTATGGTCTATTCCTACTTTTTTGAGTACCTCAAACATCTTATCCCATTTAACATTATCAAAGGCATTCTCTACATCTACGAAAGCTATGTATGTTTTCAGGTTCTTATCTAGTTTTAAAAAAGTGATTCAAGGATACGAAGTAACCCAAGAATAGGAGATGTGATACATTACCGCCATATATCAGGAAGGTAGGCGGAGAGTTCCGACTAATTACAGGGGAATAAGTAATGACTACGATGAATGTGTTGTTCGCTAGAGAACAGACTGGAAAAGGTTACACGGGTTGTTCTATCGCAGGTATAGGCGGGTTTTACTGCCAGGAAAAGCTGTGTTGATGACATTTTTTGTGTCCATCAGATGTGTCACAAAATGATCGCAAAAAATCAGGACCTCCATTTGATGTTTGTTGATCTAAAAAAGGCCTATAGTTCTGTGTGAAGGGGAGTATTGTGGACAGCACTAGGAAAGATTGGAGCGGATGCTGCGTTAACAGGGTTGCTGAAAATTATGTACCATCAAAGCGGGACAGATGTGATGGTTGGTTGTAAAACATAGGAAAGTTTTGAAACAAGTGAAGGATTAAGACAAGGCTCAGAATGTATCCAAAGTTCTCGGGTGTGCAGCCGGATCAGCACCTCCGGATGATGGCGGAACGGTTATCCGCCGAAATATCGTGGAACTTCAACGGTCGGATCCGACTGGACACCCGAGAACTTTGGATACAACACATTCGCCGGGAAAGCCTCATATACCAAGGCTCATAATGTTGGACAGTGAATGAGACACAAAGGGGAAAAATTTAGGCTGTCGAAATGAATGGGTTACGGCGGAGCATGAGAGCGGCCCGCTCGGATGGACTGAGCAATGAGTATGCAAGGATGGAGAGGGATGGAGTGGAACTAATCACAGACAGAACTGATGTTGTTTCGCTGAGATAGGACCGACACGCCCGACGGGTGAAAAAACAACGATGGCCGCAGCGTTTGCTCGACTGGCCTCTGCCAGGGAAAAGCAGCCGAGGGAGGCTGAGGGCAAAGTGAAGGAGAACTACAGACAAAGCCATGGAAAACAGGGGTGTATCGTTAGAAGACTGGCAGGATAGGCAACTGCTGGTAAGTGGAAACGTCTACTATAGTGAAAGGAAATTGTTTTTGCGACGAAACCTGGTTATTTCTTTTAAATTTCAATGTAGATTGCTGTGTTTCCAAAAATATTATCAAAAATCGTTAATAATGTTTTGCGCTTTCAAATGGTGTCAACAGAACGCAGATAGTGTCTCACTTACCTGTTCGCTCGCCTAGCGAAACGGAGGCTAAGAATGTCTATATCCACATCTACATCTACATCTACGTGATTACTCTGCTATTCACAATAAAGTGCCTGGCAGAGAGTTCAATGAACCACCATCATGGTGCCTCTCTACCGTTCCACTCTCGAACGGCACGCGGGAAAAACGAGCACTTAAATTTTTTCGTGCGAGCCCTCATTTCTCTTATTTTATCGTGATGATCATTTCTCCCTATGTAGGTGAGTGCCAACAGAATGTTTTCGCAATCGAAGGAGAAACTGGTGATTTAAATTTCATGAGAAGACCCCGTCGTAACGAGAAACGCCTTTGTTTTAATGATTGCCACTCCAATTAACGTACCACGTCTGTAGCACTGACTCCCCTATTTCGCGATAATACAGAATGAGCTGCCCTTCTTTGTACTTTTTCGATGTCATCCGTCAGTCCCACCTGATGCGGCTCCCACACCGCACAGCAATACTCCAGAATAGGAATTCTGCCAATGAATCGCAGTCTTTGGTTTGCTCTACCCACAATATTATCTATATGATCGTTCCAATTTAGATTATTTGCAATTGTAATTCCCAACTAATTACGTGGATTTAAAGCCTACAGATTTGTGTGACTTATCGCGTAATCGAAATTTAGCTGATTTCTTTTAGTAGTCATGTGAATAGCTTCAACTTTTCTGTATTCGGGGTCAACTGCCACTTTTCGCACCATACAGGTATCTTATTTAAATGATATTGCAAGTAGAATGAGATTTCACTCTGCAGCGGAGTGTGCGCTGATATGAAACTTCCTGGCAGATTAAAACTGGCCAACCGAGACTCCTCCACACACGAGTTCGAGTCTCGGTTGGGCACACAGTTTTAATCTGCCAGGAAGTTTGATATTACAAGTGGTTTTGATCATCTGATAACTTTACAAGACGGTAAATGACAGCATCATCTGCAAACAACCTGAGACGGCTACTCAGATTGTCTCCTGCGTCGTTAATATAGATCAGGAACAATAGAGGGCGTATAACACTATCTTGGGGAACGCCGGATATTACTTCTGTTTTACTCGATCACTTCCGTCTAATACTACGAACTGTGACCTCTCTGACAGGAAACGACGATTCCAGTCGCACAACTGAGGCGATACTCCGTAGGCACGCAGTTTGGTTAGAAGACGCTTGTGAGGAACGGTGTCGAAAGCCTTCTGGAAATTTAAAAATGTGGAATCAATTTGACATCCCCTGTCGATAGCACTTATCACTTCTTGAGTATAAAGAGGTAGTTGTGTTTCATAAGACCGATATTTTCTGAATCCGTGCTGACTACGTGTCAATAAATCGTTTACTTCGAGGTACTTCATAATGTTCGAATACAGTATATGTTCCAAAACCCTACTGCAAGTCGAATGTAATGAATAGGCTTCCCACGACCATCAGTATCTGCTCTATCATTGGTAGGTAGCACCGTCAGTAATGGACCTCCAAGGCTCGGAACTGATGCGGATGATGATGATGTTCTAGGCGCTCAGTCCGGAACCGCGCGACTGCTGCGGTCGCAGGTTCGAATCCTGCCTCGGGCATGGGTGTTGTGTGATGTCCTTAGGTTAGTTAGGTGTAAGTAGTTCTAAGTTCTAGGGGACTGATGACCACAGATGTTAAGTCCCATAGTGCTCAGAGCCATTTGAACCATTTTTTCGATGATGATGCTGTTTGGTTTGTGGGGCTCTCAACTACGCGGTTATCAGCGCCCGTACAAATTCCCAACCTTTGCTCAGTCCAAATTCGCCACACACATGAATGATGATGAACTGACGAGGACAACACAAACACCCAGTCATCTGGAGGCAGGTGGAAATGCCTGACCCCGCCGGGAATTGAACCCGGGACCCCGTGCTCGGGAAGCGAGAACGCGATCACGAGACCAAGAGCAGCAGACGGGCTCGGAAAAGGCCTCGTGGTGTCAAAGTTGAACACAGGTGTGGGTGGGGCGATATTTGTGACACGTCTCCTACACACTCGACTGAAGAGATTGACAGCAGTTGTGCGTTTACGCAACGACAGTGCTCGAGTTAAAAATAAACTCTTAGGAAGGAACGAGAATGCGACCGAATGTCCGGCAGGTGTAGCCCTGCCCTTATAGAGAACAGCCGACCCACTGCATTCCCAGACTCTGCCGGACGCGGATGTGTGTGAGCAGTCAGTGGGAGTGGTACCTCGCTCGGTATCGACTGCACCGTCTCAGAGAATCCTACCTTATTAATTCTTCAGCGCAATAAAACACGACAGGACACCGTCCTTGGTACGCCGGATACGCCGCACTTGATACTTGGCCGCATCCGTAATAACGTGTGCCCATCCGGGCGCACCTCTTCTCGTACTGCCAAGGCCTCTAGCTGCAGCTGTTCTGTGATTGGAAAAGTCAAAAGTTAGTCATACGTCGACGCAGAGTGATTAACCCCTCGTAAACGACTGTTGAAAAGTAAGTAAAGGAAAATAACCGTCCTGAAAGTCGTTCGCAGCCCCTTCTCATGAGTACAAGCCAAGTCAAACTCTTGTTAACAAACAAAAACTGAAAGAAATTATAACGAGCCCAAATAGAGCAATTCGACAGGTGTTCGACATTCAGTGAATTAGACAGTAAAATGTTGTCAAAAGATCTGACCAAAAATTCTAAGAAGTCTTTTTCCTATACAAAGTCAATAAGCGGATCGCTACCACCTGTTCATTCGCTCAGTAACGATACTGGGAGCGGAACGGAGTGTGACAGATGTAAGATCGAGATACTGAATCCGATTTTCCGAAAATGTTTCAGCACGTTCCTCCTTTCAATCGTCGCACGATACTGAGAATACTGATATAAGCGATTGCGGAATAAAAAATCAATGAAGTACCTGTGAGATACCTCAGAGATTATGTGTAAGAATTGTTGCCCAACTAGCAGCGGTTCACCGTAGGTCGCTGGAGCAACGAAGGCGACAAAGTGACTAGCAAAAAGTCAGGTCATACCCGTCATCAAGGAGTATCGTCTGACAACCCCACGTGATATAGGATTATATAACTCACGTTAATGTATTACAAAATTACGTGGGATGTGTTTCATCCTCACGCTTTATGGTATTTTCCTATCAAATTATTTAATTCTTTATAAATCAACATGGATTTCTTAAACGGAGATCTTGCGACATTCTGCTCGTTTTGTTCGGTTATGAAATCGAGAGCGCCGAAGACAGAGGCGTTCGGTTTGATGCCGTGGTCCTTGACTTCCGGAAGGTATTTAACACCGTTCCGTAGAGTCGCTTGGTGAACAAAATACAAGCCAGCCAATTATTGGATAAGATTTGTGACTAGATTTAGTGCCTCATCTAAGATGGAGCTCAACTAGTCCTTCTTAACGGATGAAAGTCGACAGATGAAAAAGTAATTTTGGATGTATCTCGAGGCAATGTCATAATGTCGTTGCTCTTTACAGGGCACACTATGTAACCAAAAGTATCCGGACATCGCCATGTAATGCGGAATAGCCAACCAGAGGTCAGGAGAGGGGTGTACATGTCTCCTCTGCAGTTCACTCTTAACTACTTGCTTTGTAAATAAAACTGCCTTTTCCTGCTGCTACTTAATTTATGTATCCCGTACGCGTTTCGCCTTATCTTGTTGTAAGGTATCATAAGTGGGATCTATAAGGATACAGTTTTGTTAGTTTTACACTATGAAACAGTTCACGTCGTTTTTTTTTCTTTTTCGCTTTTTTTTTTTTTCTTGTAAAAATGTAATCACTTACGATTTCCTCACATCTGCTCTGGAGGTCGCATATGGCAGTAATAAAAATGGTAGTGATTTTTTTTGTAAAAAAGTAATTACTTACGATTTGCAGATCTGTGTTTCCTCACATCTGGTCTGTAGGTCGCATATGGCAGTAATACAAGTGATAATGCGACCTCCAGGCCAGATGTGAGGAAACACAGATGAGCAAATCGTAAGTAATTAGATTTTTACAAAAAAATCGCGACGTGAACTGTTTCATAATCGAAAACTAACAAATTTGTATCCTTATAGATCTCACTAATGATGCCTTAGAACAAGATAAGGCGAAACGCGTATGGGGTAAATAAATTAAGTAGCAGCAGGAAAAGGCAGTTTTATTTACAAAACAAGTATTTATATGCGTGCTGCGGAAGATGGCCACACAAACAAACTTTGTCACTCTTAAGTGTCTGACAGAGTTCATCCAACCACTTTTATGCGAATTACAATTCCTGTCACAAATAATGCACGGGAAAAACGAAAATGAACAGTTAAATCTTCCCATGTGATCAATAATTTTTCTTCTTTTATTACGATGACAATTTCTTCCTACTGAGGTTGGCGTAAAAAGAGTATTTTTTTGCAGTTAGAGGGAAAAGTTGGTCATTGAAAACTCGTGGAAAGATGTTGCCACAGCTAAAAACGCCTTTGTTTTAATGATTATGAGCCCAACTTGTATTTCATGTCTGTGACACTCCCTACCCTAATTCGCGATAATACCAAACGAGCTGCCCTTCTTTGGATTTTTTTTCAGTATCCTCCGCCAATCGTATCTGGTAAGGATACCATGCCGTACAGCATTATTCGAGAAAAGGTTGGTTGGTTGTATTTAGGGGGGGGAGGGGGGGGAATAAAACAGCGAGGTCATCGGTCCCATCGGATTACGGAAGGAAGTTGCCGAGCCCTTTCAAGGGAACCATCCCGGCATTCACCTGAAGTGATTTAGGGAAATCGGGGAAAACCTAAATCAGGATGGTCGGGGCGGGTTTGAACCGTCATCCTCCCGAATGCGATTCCAGTGTGCTTACCAGTGCGTCGCCTCGCTCGGTCCCAGAAAAAGACGGACAAACATAGTGTAGGCAGCGCCTTTAGTAGATCTGTTGCATCTTCTGAGTGTTCTGCCAGGTAACCTCAGTCTTTCGTTCGCATTCCCCTCGACGTTTTCAGTGTTATCATTCCGTTTTAAATCGTTCGTGCCGGCCGTAGTGGCCGTGCGGTTCTAGGCGCTACAGTCTGGAACCGCTACGGTCGCAGGTTCGGACTCGGGCATGGATGTGTGTGATGTCCTTAGGTTAGTTAGGTTTAAGTAGTTCTAAGTTCTAGGGGACTGATGACCTCAGTTGTTAAGTCCCATAGTGCTCAGAGCCATTTGAACCATTTTTTAAATAGTTCGTAATTGTGATATCGAGGTATTTAGTTGAATTGACAGCGTCCAGATTCGTGTAATTTATCGTATAACCTAAATTTAAGGCATTTCTTTAGTATTCATGTGGATGACTTAACACTTCTCATTATGTAGAGTCAACTGCGGCATTTCACACCATACAGATATCTTAACAAAATCATTTTACAATTCACGGAAAGTCATCGAGTAAAATATAAGTGATTTCTGGCGTTCCCCAAGGTAGTGTTATAGGCCCTTTGCTGTTCCTTATCTACATAAACGATTTGGGAGACAATCTGAGCAGCCGTCATCGGTTGTTTTCAGATGACGCTCTCGTTTATCGACTAATAAGAGTCATCAGAAGATCAAAACAAACTACAAAACGATTTAGAAAAAATATCTTAGTGGCGCGAAAAGTGGCAGTTGGCCTTAAATAACGAAAAGTATGAGGTCATCCACATGAGTGCTAAAAGGAACTAGTTATACTTCGGTTACACGATTAATCAATCTAATCTAAAAGCCGTAAATTCAACTAAATACCTACGTATTACAATTACGAATAATTTAAATTGGAAGGAACACATAAAAAATGACTGCGTTTTATTGGCAGGACACTTAGAAAATGTAACAGACCTACCAAAGAGACTGCCTACACTACGTTTGTCCGTCGTCTTTTAGGATACTGTGTAACCTCCCCCTCACTTATCGACCTTAATGACTGAAAAATTAAACCGCGTGTACCTAATGAAGATTTGGGAAAAGCAATCGTCACCGAAGTTAATCTGTCGGTAAAGAGGGAGGAAAGGGTTACATCTAAATGAAAGGAAAAATGCAAATGAAACTGGTGGAAATTAATTTTGAAAAGGGGTAAAGTTAATAAAGAAAGTAAATGTGCGGCCGTTACGTTAACAATTAAAAGGAAGGGACCCTGCTTTGTAATGCAATTGGGACAATGAGCAACAAAGGTTCATGCTACGTTGCTGTAATTTAGTTATTAAAATGGAACAGTTTCAATAGCTGAGGTCTGCCATACAGTTCTAAAACTTTACGTGCTTCCAGTCTTCCTTGTTGCTTGATTGAAGGTTTGAAGCCGTCGATCGAGGAGGTGGCGACAGTCACTCATTGTCGGCCGTCGCTGTTGCAGAAGCTGGATGTTGGCGCGCCTTCTTCTCGACACGGTCACCAGGAGAAACGGGCTCTTGATGTGCGCCAGCTAATGCTTCCCGTCCGCGACACCGTGTCAGAAACTATCATAGCAAGTCGAGCGCAATTACATGCTGCCCAACCCCGAAAGCGCGGCAACTCGCGGGAGCGTCACGCAACATACCTGCTCCACTCCACTACTCCAACCAGACTCCCTCTGCTCAGCCCGCGCTCCACGCGGCAGAGTTAATACCACCAAAGATCCTAAACACTTTCGTTCTCCACACGACCTATCGATGTATTCGTTCGATAGTATAGTTTTCCCTAGGCCAGACCCAGCCTATAAATACAAATAATATTCACAAAACAAACCAATTATACATCGACATAAATGGATATATATACAAATAGTAAAACCATTACAATATGCAAAGACATATCTTCAGGTAACAAAATAAGGAAAAAAATTTGCAGTGCAATAGATGGAAATAGGATATGCATTTCCGGCGTTACACATGCCCCACGTTGTCTGAGGATGTTCGTGTAACCTAAACAGACTCAGAAAATGTCCCAAAAAAGAAACAGCGGAAATGCATGTGCTCAAAACATCAACAAAATTTAGTATTCGCCTAATTAAGCATAAATCAATTTTTAGACCATAATAATTGAGTGGAGACACTCCTAATCTTATTCCATTATGTCATCTTGCACAAAATAAAACAGGTTGACAACATATTAAAATTCATAGAAAACGAAAATGGTTTAGCTATTCTAAAATCGTCAAAATTCCTAACAGTATCAAGAAATGGAATTCTATTTACAAGATTAACCAAAGTACATGGTCAAAAAAAAAAGGTATATCAAAATACGCAAATTAATAATTAATTACATAGAATACACATTTTATATAACCTTTTCATAATTAATATTCTCGTCATGAGAGTCCACTTAACGCTAAACAAGAAAATAATACACAGCAGATCGACAAAAACATAAATATTGACAACAGAATTCTTTCTCATCAGCTGTCCGGGATGAAAAACAACTCCGCCTTCCGTACACGCAAGTACAAGGAATGCCGACAGCGGCACAAGAGCCGACAGCGGCTCCGCCTCGCCAGTATTGTTGCGCCCGCCTGTGCGGCACGCTTGATCTCACTCGCCTGTGTAACGGCATTTCCAGAACGTCCGTTTCACTGAATTCTTTCGGAAAAACTCACTCCCGAGTAATCTCAAGGAGTCCATTAACACTATTACAGTGGATAACTCGACACTGTCCAGCATCACACGCATGTGCTAGCCTGAAACTTAAACCAGCGGCTAAGTACATCGGCAATGACTAGTAAATCACACATTCATGAAATCTTACAGCTAGTTGCAAAATCATATTTACATTCCTTAATCTACTGTGACTCAGCTGCAAACTCAAACTAGCAGCTTCGATTTTTCAATTGATAAATAATCACTCTCTGTTAAATCATTTAGTACAAATTAATTACTTATTAATTACAACTTCTTTAATGTCCTCTTGGTCAGGCAAAAGCATGGCAATCTAGCAAATCGTTAAATATTACACTCTATATTTACATACTGTACAAATTACCCATTCTGTGGTATTAATCAATCCTAGGTTGGTACAATTTCAAGTCTACCATGTTCCGTATACCTAATAGTTTTCCAGAGCATGGATACTCTAAGCAAAAAGCATTTTGTGTGAGGTATACCAATGACTTTATATGGTCCATTATAAACAATCTTAAATTTAGAGATTTCATTGTCTATCTCGCTCGATTTCTCATGAGCTTTTACAAGTACTAAGTCTCCGATTGCAAACTTAGCAAAACGCACTTTAGCGTCATTACGACGTATGCGAGCATCGTCTTTCAGCTTCATTATTTCTCGCAAACGATCTTTTTTCACACCAATACTAATGTCAATCCGTGGAGGGAATTTGATTATCTCTTCCACTAGTGCCGGTTTGTCTGAAAACACACTCTTATTCTTCATTATCCCTTCATACAGGCCTCGTCTTTGTTCGTGTGTTACGTTTGACACAATGTCTACAATACTTTCCAAGTCACTCTCTACACTATTGTCAATGCCGAGATTCCTCACATTACAGTAGTTCAAATTCATACCTACGTCAATGGCATCCGGCCAGTTAACAATGTGTATAGGCTGGTATTGCCTATGCACGCCGTCTCCTGCCTCATCAAAACTAACTACTATTGTTTTATCTTGTGACGTACATGTCAAAGTTTTGCTTTCGCAATTAATCACTGCACGGTACTTTAATAGCCAATCTAACCCCATAATAACTTCCGTAGTTAAGTCTGGCACGACGACAAACTCTTGTTCAAATCGTGCCCCACATATCTCGAAGTTGACAAAAATCTGTTTTGTGACCGGTTTACTGGCCTTCCCAGTAGCACCGATAATTTTCACTCCTGTTACTGGCATAACTACGATGCCAGGTCTGTCTTTCAGTAACTCAAATATTTTCCCAGATACAGCACTCAATTCTGCACCGGTGTCAATCAACACGTTTAGTTGTAGGTCGTACATATTAATAGACACTACTATCTGTCTGCGCTTATCCTCGACTGTTTCTTTATTTTCCCACAATAAATCCTCGTATATATCCAGGTCATTCCAGAAAAAACCATCCGGCTTTGGTCCTAAATCCGGCTTATCTGGCGGCCTTTTCAGCCTCTGTTCACATACAGTTTTAATTTCAACACGTTTGTCCTGTGGCTTAGTCGGTAGCTTCGCCTCCAATACCAAAATCTTTTCCTGTAGCTCGTCATCTAGTGAGTGTTGCTTTGCTATCAATTCACTAATTGTCACCTTCGTTGATTCCTCTTTGGTCAGATTGATCTCATCTGCCAATCTACCTGGAGAAATGTGCCCAGTAGTATCTGCAATTACTTCCTCTAGAGCTGCACAACCCACACTGCTATCGTCTGACCGTATAATGTCAGCTCCAACCTCATACACGCCGTAATCTATGTGTTTTTCTGCCAATCGTGTCCGGCTATCACTAAAATTTTCGTAATCTTTCTCCTTAATACTCTCGCAATGTTTCAACTGGAGGTTGGCGTCGGATGGGTCGGCTACTTGTACTACTATAACTTTCGGTGAAGTCTGCCGGTTAGGGCCAGAACTTTCCGTTACTACTTCAATATCCAGCTCCTTCGGGACGAAACACGACGAATCTTGCTCGTGCTCCCCATTAACATCAACTATTTCTGGTAAAGTCTGCCGGTTAGGGCCAGAACTTTCTATCACTTCACAAATACTATCTTCCTGTGGGACGAGACGCGGCAAATCCTGCCCGCGCTCCCCATAAACACTTCTCCCGTACAGGCCCCTATAATCTCTTAGTTCGTCGTATAAGCGACCGAACTGCCTTAACCAGACCTCATCCCTCTCTGCATCCCCTCGCTGAATGACGGACGTGTTATCCGACATCTGATCTTCTCTCAACAACTGCGAATCATTCTTAAACTCAATCTCCAGTTCTTCTGTGGGTGTTACAGCTGCCACTGTATAATCTATTTCCGGAACACTACTTACATTGTTCTCACTGACAGTGAATGTATTTTCTGCTGCCGTTTCTACAGCTGATCTACTACTTGTGGGCGCACTCCTTTCTCTTAACACTGGCACACTCTCCCACCGTTGAATATTCCATACGGAATTTTCGTAACGACGACACCTCGGTTTTCTACTGTTATTGGGCCGCCAAAATTTCTCCACTCCCGGTCGGCCCCTCACCGGCGCGGCTAATGGTTTCCCTGTATCGTCCCAGCAGATACGCTCCCCGGATGCTGCTGAGGCGGCTGATCACACCCTCTGACGTTATTACTATTCTGCGAAGCCCGTATCACGCTAGTGTGATACTGGTTTCGGTCATTCCTGTTATTATTTGCATTGTACCGATTGTCATTACGGCCCGAACCATTATTGTTATTGCTGCCAAGATTGCGGTATGCGTTATTCCCATAGTTATCATTGTAGTGGTTGCTGTGGTACCCATGTTGTTGTTACCACGGCCTCTACCACTGTCGCGATTATTGCGCCAATTGTCCTCGTCCTCAACTCTTTCCAGGAAATCATTGACTGTCCTGTGATTGCTTCCTACATAGCGTTTTGTATCATCTGGAAGCTTCTTGTAGAGTTCCCAGACTATTTCGAATTCCGTGCGGCGATCACGCAAATATTCCAACTTGCGGATCCAGCCCTCACAAATCTCCTTCATCGAACCACGCGAATTCGCATCGATAGGCCTCGATACGACAAATTCGCGCCAGACACTTTGCTGTTTTTGCTCTGACCAGTATTCAGCCAGAAACAAATTTTTAAACTCTTCAAAAGTCAGGTTCGTAATGTTGAGGTTTAAGCCCCAACGCTTGGCATCACCAGCCAACACATCAATAACCACATTAATTTTTCTCTCATTAATCCATGATCTGGGTAAAACTCTTTCACAATTTTTAATGAAATCCGTCGGGTGTATACCGCCTTTTTTCAAGGGGTCGAACCGCTCCTCTTTCGTCAACAGTTCCGAACTATGTGCACATACTGGCACATAGCTCTGTTTTTCGTCAAGTTTCTTTTCTAATTCCGAAACTCTCGTAATTATTTGGCAAGTGGTTGTCGGAAGCGTTTCCACTTCCCTCTTTTTCTCTTCGCAGGTATTAGCTTGCTTCCTCACTTTAATATCTACTTCGGACACTAAAGCCTTTAAAGTTTACACCTTCTGTTGATCCTCTTTTTTCACTAATTGAATTTTTTCCGTCACCTTATTCTCGATGATCGGAGCAACTGCTTCTCCTACACTTTTCTCGATTCTGCTAATTTCGGAATTAAAACGAGTATTTATGCTCGCAGTTTCCACCTGAACGCCTATCATTTCCTGTTTAAGATTACCGATTTCGGTATTAATCACAACAATATCCTCTTTGATTTTATCAACTTTTGTGTTAACAACTCCAACATTGTTGTTAAAACATTAATAGCTTTGTTCTGATTGTCTAGCTTCCTGTCAATTTTTTCAGACTGAGCTTCTTGCTTGGCAGACTGAGCTTCTTGCTTGGCAGCCTGAGCTTTAATTTCTGCTGATTGACTCTTGATTTCGTTAATCAAAACATTCAATAAATCACTTAAATTCCCGGAAACTACCGGTTTCACTTCCGTAACGGCTTCCTCTTTAATTGTCCCCCCGTATTCGTCATCAAGGGGTTCAGATTTGATTTTCACTTCCGATTCCGAAACATTTTCTAAAGTTTGGAATTCCATTTCTGCTCTTTGTTGCGGTTCGGCGGTAGCGTCTTTCATGCTCGCCGCCTGCCCCTGAACAATGGGTACCGCGGTGCGCGTTTCCCACTGTTCGACCGATTGTTCCGTATCCAAGTCTACCAAATTTTGGTAATTGTTGCCTTCACTCATTTTAATAATTTTCAATATAAATAACAAATATAAATAATCAAATCTAATTAGGATTCCTCCGACTACTTAATCTCGCTGACGTAACTATCTGTTCGTAACCAATACTTTGTTACGACATTTGCACCATACAAAATTCGTGTCCAGAACAACCTCAAATCTGAAGATTGTCCTGTCACCAGGTCGCCACGTGTAACCTCCCCCTCACTTATCGACCTTAATGACTGAAAAATTAAACCGCGTGTACCTAATGAAGATTTGGGAAAAGCAATCGTCACCAAAGTTAATCTGTCGGTAAAGAGGGAGGAAAGGGTTACATCTAAATGAAAGGAAAAATGCAAATGAAACTGGTGGAAATTAATTTTGAAAAGTGGTAAAGTTAATAAAGAAAGTAAATGTGCGGCCGTTACGTTAACAATTAAAAGGAAGGGACCCTGCTTTGTAATGCAATTGGGACAATGAGCAACAAAGGTTCATGCTACGTTGCTGTAATTTAGTTATTAAAATGGAACAGTTTGGAAAGCTGAGGTCTGCCATACAGTTCTAAAACTTTACGTGCTTCCAGTCTTCCTTGTTGCTTGATTGAAGGTTTGAAGCCGTCGATCGAGGAGGTGGCGACAGTCACTCATTGTCGGCCGTCGCTGTTGCAGAAGCTGGATGTTGGCGCGCCTTCTTCTCGACATGGTCACCAGGGGAAACGGGCTCTTGATGTGCGCCAGCTGCTTCCCGTCCGCGACACCGTGTCAGAAACTATCATAGCAAGTCGAGCGCAATTACATGCTGCCAAACCCCGAAAGCGCGGCAACTCGCAAGAGCGTCACGCAACACACCTGCTCCACTCCACTACTGCAGCCAGACTCCCTCTGCTCAGCCTGCGCTCCACGCGGCAGAGTTAACACCACCAAAGATCCTAAACACTTTCGTTCTCCACACGACCTATCGATGTATTCGTTCGATAGTATAGTTTTCCCTAGGCCAGACGCAGCCTATAAATACAAATAATATTCACAAAACAAACCAATTATACATCGACATAAACGCATATATATACAAATAGTAAAACCATTACAATATACAAAGACACAGAAATGTTATATCTTCAGGTAACAAAATAAGGAAAAAAATTTGCAGTGCAATAGATGGAAATAGGAGGATATGCATTTCCGGCGTTACGACTGCTGCGCGGTGTGGGATCCTTACCAGATAGGACTGACTGAGTACATCGAAAAAGTTCAAAGAAAGGCATCACGTTTTGTATTATCGCGAAATATGGGAGAAAGTGTCACAGAAACGATACAGGCTTTGGGGTGGACATAATTAAAAGAAAGGCTTTTTTCGTTGCGGCGAAATCTTCTCACGAAATTCCAATCTCCAACTTTCTCCTCCGAATGCGAAAATATTTTGTTGACACCGAACTACATAGGGAGGGACGATCACGGCGATTAAATGAGGGAAATCAGAGCTCGTACGGAAAGATATAGGTGTTCATTTTTTCCGTGCGCTTTACGAGATTGGAATAATGCAGAATTGTGAAGGTTGTTCGATGAACCCTATTCCAGGCACTTAAATGTGATTTGCAGAGTATCCATGTAGATGTTGTAGATTTTGATCTTCTAATCACTTCGCTAGACAGTAAATGACAGCTTCAGTAGACGCATTGATTGTAGTTGCCGCTAGTGTGCTTTACATAGAATCTCTCTGAATTTTCTGCCAGATTTCGAGACAGAGTTTCGCTGTAGAAGGTATTAAAAGCACTCAAGTCCGCACTAAGTAAGTTTATCTTGAACATGGAATATTTTTTTTCCTTACTTCTCCAAAGTTGTTCCTTATTTGTTTTGTATACAATGAGGAATCAGTTACATTTGTTATCAATTTTTCTTTAAATCGCAGCCGATACTATTTCTTTGTATTCAAGCCACATCTCGTCTAGGCTTACGTAGTAAATTTTTAAGGATTTGAGACATTCTTTTAGAAAAGCGCCAGTTTAATCTTCATGTGCTTTTCTTAAGTAGATATACTTTTCGCTTATTTGCGGTGTGTTTGGAAGTTACAGTATTCAGTCTTGCTACAACGACCTTGAGGTCAATATTTGTATGAATAAGTCGCTTATCTGAAATGAGACTCTAGCTTTCTTCCAACTATGGCTATAACGATTTCAGCTTCAGTACTTTGTACTAGCGTTTGGCGTTCTGGCAGTTTCCGAAGACAGCCACGACAGCGTACAACTACAATAAAGATTATTGCTGGGTTTTCAGTAGAGAAGCAATAATAGTGGGACAGATCGCTCAAGAGAGCTCAGTGACTTCTAACGTGGAGCAGTCACTGCAAGTCATCTGAGTAACAAACCCAGCAGGCTCATTCCAGCACTTCTACAGCTGCCCAAGTCGACTGTTGGCGATGTGATTGTGAACTGAAAACACGAAGGAGCAACCACAGCTAAACCAGCCCCAGGAAGACATCATGCAATCACGGAGTGGGACCATCGAGCAGTGTGAAGGACGGTTGTAAATGACTGCATGGAACCAGAGGAAGGCATGGCTCGTGAGTACCAAAGTACTACCAGCAGTCCATCCAGCACAATGACTGTGCGTAGCGAGTCAAATTAAATGGTGCACGATATCAGAGCAGCTCCTCATAAGCCGCACATTTCTGTTGTCACTGCCAAGGGACGCTTGAGGTGGCGCAAAGAGCGACACAACCTGACAATGGATGACCAGATACAAAGTGATTAGGAGTGCTGAATCACGCTATACACTGTGGAAGAGTTTGTGTTTGGCGAATGCCTGGAGAACGTTGGCTTCAATCGCTTGTAGTGCCAAGAGTAAAGGAGGTGATAATAAGGAATTGGGATGTTCCTCGTTCGCTACGGCGTGGTTGGCTTATTGTGATTAAGAAAACGTAAATTGCGGAAGTATATGAACACACTTTACAGCAGTGTGTTCTGCGTAAAGCTTTTTATCAGCATAACAATACGAGCTCCTCGCCATGCCGTGCAGGCCACAGGGATGTCTACCAGCCGCTGGGCCATCCACCCCCTTGCGGTCTCATGCGGATGCAATATGGAGGAGCATGTGGTCAGCGTATCGCTCTCCTGGCCATTCTGGAGGCTTTCCAGGCCGTGAAGCCGCTACCGTTTGGCGAAGTACCTCCTCAGCTGGCATCACAAGGCCAAGTTCACCCCGTACCAGTCCTCCTACACCAAGGAAAAGTCTTTGGCAATACCGGGAATCGAACCCGGGTCCTCCCCATGGCGGCCATCTACACTGACCACTAAGGAACAGAGATGGACAGCATGACAACACGCCATCTGATAAAGTAGCTTCCGTGATGCAGTGGTTTGTGGACAATAACACAGCAGAGCCTCAACCCTGAACCCAATGGAAATGAGTTAGAATGTCGACTTGGCTCCAGACCCCAACGTCTAACATCATTACATCTCGTTTCGGCTGTTGAGAAAGAATCGACTGCCATTCGTCCACAGATATTCTGACAGCATGTTGGATGTGTCCCCAGCATTCGAGCCGTCATAACGGCGAATGGTGGACACATCCCACATTAATGTCCACTAATAGGTGTCCGCATACTTTTGATGACATAGTATATATAAACGATCTAGTGGATAATGTCAGAAGCCCCATGAGGTGGTACGCAGGCAGCTGTTTTCTATGGGAAGGATGCAACGACAGAAGACTAGCGAAATGCAGGAAGACTGTAGAGAAAAGAAGTTTGGTACAGCAACTGGCAGCTCGTGTTGAGAATGAGGACTTGGACAGGATTTGTGATTGGTGTAAAGAATGGCAGCTAACTCTAAATATACATAAATGTAAATTAATGCAGATGAATAGGAAAAAGAATCCCGTAATGTTTGAATGCTCCATTACTAGTGTAGCGCTTGACACAGCCACATTGATTAAATATTTGGGCGTAACATTGCAGAGCGATATGAAGTGGGACAAGCATGTAACGGCAGTTGTGGGGAAGGCGGATAGTCGCCTTCGGTTCATTGGTAGAATTTTGGGAAGATGTGGTTCATCTGTAAAGGACACCGCTTATAAAACACTAATACGACCTATTCTCGAGTACTGCTCGAGCGTTTGTGATCCCTATCAGGTCGGATTGAGGGAGGACATAGAAGCAATTCAGAGGCGGGCTGCTATATTTGTTACTGGTAGGTTTGATCATCACGCGAGTGTTACGGAAATGCTGCAGGAACTCGGGTGGGCGTCTCTAGAGGAAAGGAGGCGTTCTTTTCGTGAATCGCTACTGAGGAAATTTAGAGAACCAGCATTAGAGGCTGACCATTTGAGGCTGACTGCAGTACAATTTTACTGCCACCAACTTATGTTTCGCGGAAAGACCACAAAGATAAGACAAGAGAGATTAGGGCTCGTACAGAGGCCTATAGGCAGTCATTTTTCCCTCGTTCTGTTTGGGAGTGGAACAGGGAGAGGAGATGCTAGTTGTGATACGAGGTACCCTCCGCCACGCACCCTATGGTGGTGTGCGCGGTATGTATGTAGATGTAGAATGGATAAATGTGCAGGAGAGTGGACAAAAGTACACACCAAAAAAAGAACACATTACCTCGCCCGATACCGTGCAGGTCAAGCGCATCATTTTCAATTGCGTAGTACCTCACAAACTGATATACATTTCAGTTCTGGAAAGGGCTCCTGTTTATTTCGTGTTTGAGATGATATATTGCAGGGAAGATGATCGACGGCGTTAGAATCCGGCCAAGGAGAAGTGAGAAGATTATCTGATGAGAATGGGTCGGTGTCCATTAAAGCGGTACGGCTCGTACAACCGACCGGAGAACCGGCTTGTGCCAACACTGGTTACACAGCAATTGCTGTGCGGTGTAATTGGGCGGATTCAGAAACACGATAGGCGCCGTAGAATGCTGCCGCTTCGCAGAGGCGATTATTAGCATAAATCAGACGGAGCTGGCTGCGGCCTTGGCGCGGCACATCCTGCTGGAGATGCTGCTCAGCGTACGTACGTGCGTGGGACGCGCCGCGGGGGGGTTGCATCCGCTACGAGAACAGCCGGATGTCGCTCCTGCCCAGGTCGGGACAACACGGCGGGGGCAGCTAGGTGGTTAATTGTTGGGACACCGTCGCACATACGCGCCACAGCACCTTCCCATGTTACAAGTGTATGGAAGCGCATCTCGCCCGCATCTCCAAACTCATTTGCACGATTGTGTCAATCGAGGACTATTGTGATAGCCAGCCCAGAAGGATACCTACAAGGGGTGAGATGGGGCGCGAGGAAATAAAATACACTTAATAAAATCGGGAAAAGACCTAGCGATAGCAAACCCTAACTCAGTTCTTCGTCAAAAAAAAAAAAAAAAAATATCGAAACGGAACGGGTACTTGAGAGAATTAGATAAGGGAATGAGACACCGAAAGTAGTATACGGGGTGCGGCTATGAAATAATGGGGTTATTGCTGTAAAAAAATATACATCAAAAACATACAAATTTAGTTATATAGTACGATGGTAATCCTAAAATTAAGGTCTCTTATTTTTTTATAAGTACATAGCCCTGCTTATTTCTACAGTGGTTTACTTACAGCTTGAACATTTAGCTATTTTTCGACATAATCACCATTTCTGTCGATTTTTTTTTTTTTTGTAGCTGTGGCAGTTTTTGTATGCCCATCTCATACCAGCTCGCCGCCATGCTGTTCAGAAAGTTATGAACCTCTTCTTTCACCTCGTCGTCGGAGCTGAATCACTTTCCGGCCAAATGTTCTTTTAACCTAGGGAACAGGTGATAGTGACTGGGCGCCAAGTCAGGACTGTAGGGTGGGTGGGTGATTATGTTCCACTAAAACTGTTGCAGAAGAGCAACGGTTTAGCCGAGCGATGTGTGGGCGAGCGTTCTCTTGGAGAATGTGTACGCCCTTGCTCAACATTCCTCTTCTCCGGTTCTGAATTGCTCGTTTGAGTAATTTCAGAGTCTCACAGTACCTGTCAGCGTTAATTGTAGTCCCAGCGATTGAGCTCCGACGACGAGGTAAAAGAAGAGGTTCATAACTTTCTGAACAGCATGGCGGCGAGCTGGTATGACGTTGGCATGCAAAAACTGCCACACCGTCAACAAAAATGCATCGACAGAAATGGTGATTATGTCGAATAATACCCAATGTTCCAGCTGTAAACTGATGTAAACCATTGTAGTAATAAACAGGTCTATGTACTTATAAAAAAATAAGAGACCTTACTCTTTAGATTACCCTCGTAATATACTCTCCCCTTCTCTATCCCTAAAACGCTCCATGCGAATTTTCCATTGATGGGAGCAGTGTTGGAAGTCGCCATCTGTGAGCTCCTTGATGATGCATGCCACTTTTTCTTTTACTGCTTCACCGGACTCAGATTTTTTTTTTAAACTCGCTTACAGCTTGTGGAATACCTGAAAGTCACATGGTGCTACGTGAGTGGTCTAACAGTGGGATGCTGGACTTGGATAGAGATCTCTTAACGGACTGCGGTATGACCCAGTGCGTTGTCCTGATACAGAACCCATTACCTGCTCTTCCGCAATTCGGATCTTATTTTCTTGTTTTCTCACGGAGTTGAGCAAGAACCTCAAGGTAGTAATGCTGATTAACTGTTTGACCTTCACGAACCCATTGAAGATACACAGCTCCATAAATGTACCAAAAAAATCGGCGTTACTTTGAATCTTGATTTGCTCATTCAAGTTTTTTTTCACTCTCCGTGAAACTGGGCACTTCCAGTGGATGGATCGGCGCTTAGTTTCTGGATCATAACTGATTAACCATCATTCATCACTTGTTATCTATCTATCCAAGAAATTATGATCCCTTGGGCCCTTCCAGTTCATGGATGGCCGCTTAGTTTCTGGATCATAACTGAAAAACCAACAAATGTCAGTGTTACTACCCTGTCTAAGAAATTAGGATCTTTTCAGTGTTATTTTAATTGGCAGTACAACCATTTCCACGTGGTTCTTTTTCTCCGATAGTGACAGTTTTCTTCACCAGTTCCGCACACACTTTCTTCATGTTAAATTAGTTAAATAAAATTTTACTTACACGTTCTTTGTCAATTCCTACAGTTTCAGCAATCGATCGAATACTCAACCGACTGTCAGACCGAATCAAATTAGCGACTTCTTCGATATTGTCATTCGCTTTTGGTGTTGAACTGTGTCCCGAGCGTCAGTCATCTTCAACGTCGTCTCGGCCATTGTGGAAACGTTTCAACTACTCAAAAAATTGCATACTTTATCAATAGCCTTTGCCTTGTATTTCTTTTAGTAAAAAAAGATAGGTTTCAGTAACAGTTTTTCCATGTTTTATGTGAAACTTCACAATTCGTTTCGGTATTGTTACACTTAACTTTTTCGGTAAAATAGAAACACTGATTTAACTACAGATACTAGAGATGCCGCGTTCAACTGAGAAGGCTTTACGCTTTACAGCTATTGGTCGTATATATTTGTTTCATGCGCCCGTGACAGCATCAGTCCAGTTATTTTATAGCCACACATAAGCGTTTTGCTATTTCTGCAGCAGAGTTGATGATGGCCGAACTAGGGAAGATATAAAATGCAGACCGGCAGTAGCAACAAGAGCATCACTGAGAGAGAGGAATCTGTTAACATCTGATTCACATTTAAATGATAGTCTTTTCTGAAGGCATTTTTCTGGAGGGGAGCCTTGACTTTAAGTGGAACGCGGACGAGCAGCAGTTCAGACAAGAAGGATGTAGTGGCTTTTGAAGAATGCTGAAGATGAGATGAAAAGGATGAGTAGCTTATTAGGAGGTAATGAATCGAACTGAGGAAGAGAGAAATCTATAGTACAACTTGACTAAAGGCAGGTGTCCGTTGATGAGATACATACTGAGACGTCACAGAATTGTCAGGTTGGTAATGGAACAAATCGTGTGTGTGTGTGTGGGGGGGGGGGGGGGGTAAAATAAAAACTGCTGAGAGAGAGACAAGGCTTCAACATACGAGGCAGGTTCAAGTGGATATAGGCTGCGGAAATTATGCAGAAATGAGGACGCTTGCACCGAATTAACATGGAAAGCTGCAGCAAATCAATCTTCACAAAAACAATATGGCGATACAGCGGTTAGAATGTAACCACAGCTCCAATATAACAACGCCAAAAAAAGTGGACGTTTAATAAAATTTAAAAACCACCAAAAACAATAAAACTCAAATTTATTTAATTATGAAAATTTAATGGACATGCTTAACATACAAAATGTTACATAGTTAGTCTTACACAATTTAGACAGAGCCGTCACATTTATTGAGGTCAGCTATTCACTGTCACAAGAATTTTATTTTTATTACTATTATGTTTTAACTGTTTTTGCAATATAAGAAACACGTTAAATAACATTTACACTTCCAGATAAAAATCTTTAAGTTGAGGCAGAATCGTAATGACTGAACAGTACACTTAGTTTCAATGCAGAAATTTATAGATCTCCACTGATTTCTCGTGTCTTTTCTCCCTTGAATTGTTTCTTGATTTTGATTAAACAAGTCTATAGATGGAGAAGACCCTTTCAATGAATGCAGTGGTGGCAGGGCAAGAAATGAGGCACTAATAAAGTAGTTATAAGAATAGGTTAGTTTCTTGAATAATCTATCCCAAGAAAACAATATAACCCACTGGACGGCTTTTTCTTAAAAAATACCCAGGTTTTTCTCAATCACCCAATGTAACCCAAAGAAATTCTCGCGGCAAGTATTGAGCAAAGGCAAATGATTAAGTTCCATAATTTCCACATCCCTTTTCAATTCCCCTCCGAATCCTCCTGACAACAGCACAGAGATGAAGGAATAATATATGGGGAGCTTGGTAACCAAGAAACGCGATCATTTCTGCTAAACTATCTTTCGACGCACGTTCCTTAAAACGACTAGCTTGGCGGGCACAGCTTCGCACGCATACACTGTATGGTCTGTAACCGTTGTTCTTGTTTTTCTTTAAAGGTCGTGGAAGCATTTTTTTTTCGAATGTTCTTCTGACAAAAAACTATTCTGGGTGGTGGAGTCGCAGTCTTTGTTGATATTGCCTTTTGAGTTCTTGTGGTGACATGTCCATAGCAGCTTTCATCCCCTGACACATATTTCTTTAGCAGTCAAATACCAGTTCTCATAGATTTAGCTTCAAAGATGTTTGCCATAACGAAATATGTTTATAAAAATGTTCGTCCCTTATTTCACCCCAAAAGGAATTGAATTTCCAAAAACTCTGAAAAAATTTTTTTACCTCTAAATGGGAAGTCAAATACCAATTTTCCTACATGTACGACCTTAAGAATGCTTTCGTAGCAATTTAATAAAGATTTTTATTAAAAAATCCTTAAACCATCATGTAACCCCCTTAGTGCTCTAATTTCCAAAAATGCTGAAACACGCATTTTGTTTTCTAACCTTGAAGTCAAATACGTATTTTCATAGATGCAGATTTAAAAATGCTTTAGTAGGCCTTCAATTATGGTATATTTGCAAAAATTGTTCACCAGTTTTCCACCATCATAGGGATTAAATTTGAAAAAAATGTTGAAACATGTAATTTTTTTATTTCCGACCTAGGAACCAAGTACCAAATTCTAGCTTTAAAACTGTCTTAGCAGTAACCTGTATTCAAAGAAATTTTCATCCCCTGTTTACCCCCTAAGGAATGGAGTTTCAAGAAATCCCGTCTTGAACGATGCCTACAGTATAAGATAAACACCCTCTACATATTTCAAGTTCCTATCCTTAGCGGTCAGCTAGTCAGCACACTTCCTGTTAAAGGAGAGATTTGTCAGCTGACGACTAGAATGTGCAGGCACCCCGTCGTACCGGAAGAACGTAATTGTCTCGTAGTCAAAGGGACCTCTTCCAATAACTCTGGAAGCTCATTTTGAAGAAAGTGTAGACAATGAATTCCTATCAGACTATGCGGTAACACAACAGGTCCAGTCAACTGATCGTCTACCACGCCAAACTACACATTTACAGAGAAGCTTTCTTGAAAATGTGTCTCCACAAAGATGTATGGATTTTCGTCGGACCACCGACGTGGGTTACTTGTGTTATTGATACTATCATGAGTGAAAGTGGCATCATCAGTAAACAGTACAAATATCCGATTTGCAGTTAGACAACAACACAATTCCAATCGTTTACTTTCATCTCCTCCTCGAAAGCGTTGAACCCCATGTAGGTGATGACAGAGGCCGTGCATGTAACGTCCGTTGTATTTTCGTAGGTTCTAACATTTGAATAATGTCTTCTAATTCATCCGCGCTTTGTTCGTTTTGACGGTGAGAGGAAACCGCACTTCTGGGCGCTCCAGCAGTCTCTTGCAGTGTAGTGAAAACATGAATAAACATTCTTAAATCTGTTGCTCTGTGGCCAGGAAACAGTCTACCGTATGTTCCGTAGGCCGCAGCATCGTTTCCTTTACGAAACCTGTACGCAGGTACGACGTCGGCATACTCAGCGTTTTTAAATACAATCGGCGTGTTTAAACAATAAAGTAGAATTTGCCGAAGAATCACTGTCAAACAACTGCCGAAAAATTCAATTATGTAAACTTAAGCACAACTTCACACCTTGAACTTCAAAATAAGTATGACATTTAGTGAATAAAATTATAGCAACTGTAGTACCAACTCGGGAAATAAAAACTTATTTCCGTAACGAACAAAAATTGGATACATATTATATGGAATGCATCATTGGAATTAGTTTGTACTCCCACCTCATAAAATATTTACAATTCCTCCGGAAACAGGCTGCATATATGCGTTATTGATGCTCGGTTTAAACACTGCGCGCTGCTATTTTACCTGTGCTGTTAGAAGCAGTTTCGGCCTCTCTGAGTATTATTGCCTTATTGTAAAGAGGATTGCAGTAAGCAGACAGGGATTTTTCATCGTCGGCTTTGCATAAACGAGCGTCTAATCTCGGAGAAAATGGCTAACGAGTTCCTCTTCGTGTAATGCCTGATGCGCTTATTCAACAGCAGAAAAACACTTGACTATGGTGGTAAACGCAATCATTTCTCACACTTCCGTAAATTTTTTGATGGAGAGTTTATCTTTAGGAACTGGATAAATAGTACCGTGCTTCGTTGTTGCTCGTAACTGTGTTCTGTCCATTACATATTAAAACACCGTATTGGGTCTGCTGTGTTTTTTAGTCCATTCTACACACATCAAAAAAAGTTCTGCATCACCTCCGTTCCGAGGGTTCCGGAAGCTGTACAGAAAATTGGAATAGAGGTCAACATAAACATCATTTCGAACTTTTTATTGCTCATGAAAACCACACATTGCATGTTGTACCACCATACAGCGAGACCTTCAGAGGTGGTGGTTCAGATAGCTGTGCACACCGGTACCTCTAATACCAGCACCACGTCCTCTTGCAATGATGCATGCCTGTATTCGTCGTGGCGTACTGTCCACAAGTTCATCAAGGCACTGTTGGTCCAAATTGTCCCACTCCTCAACGGCGATTCGGCGTAGATCCCTCAGAGTGGTTGGTGAGTCACGTCGTCCATGAACAGCCCTTTACAATTTATTCATGTTCGATAGGGTTCATGTCTGGAGAACATGCTGGCCACTCTAGTCGAGCGATGTCGTTATCCTGAAGGAAGTCATTCACAAGATGTGCACGATGGGGGCGCGAATTGTCGTCCATGGAGACGAATGCCTCGCCAGTATGCTGCTGATATGGTTGCACTATCGGTCGGAGGATGGCATTCACGTATTGTACAGCCGTTACGGCGTCTTCCATGACCACCAGCGGCGTACGTCGGCCTCACATAATGTCACCCCAAAACAGCAGTGAACCTCCACCTTGCTGCACTCGCTGGACAGTGTGTCTAAGGTGTTCAGACGGATCGGGTAGCCTCCAAACACGTCTCCGATGATTGTCTGGTTGAAGGCATATGTGACACTCATCGGTGAAGAGAACGTGATGCCAATCCTGAGCGGTCCATTCGTCGGGCGACAGACTGCGCCGCTCGAACTTTCAACACAACTGGCACTGCTAAGAGTATCCTACGACTTCCACATCGCTGGTAACGGCTTATACACAATGCTGGTGACTACTTTGAAGACCGGAAAACTTTGAAACACGTATCTATTTTGTAGGAGCTGTAAATAGATACTTGCCATATTAAAGTTCCAACCCTCGTATAATGCTATTTTGTTAAAAACTGACATTTTGAGCGTGAACTAGCCGTCTGAAGATGAACCTATCGGTTCGGAGCCGGTAACGGTGCTGTTTAAATAAATAAATAGCAATTTAAAAAGTGGCTGGTTGCTGTAATCTTCTGTGTAAGAGTCAACATATATCTTAAATTATAATTCGATGCTAACAAATTTCTCTATCTCTGAAACTTTTCTTGCTTCTGTCCCACATAACGCATAAACCTATACAAACACTACGTCCCACCGCCTTCAGAATATTCATTTTCGTCAGTAGCGAAGCTTCTCAGCCTGCAATGCTTCACCACTTTCGTCACCCTTAGTAAGGCACCACATCATTCAGTGGTCGTTTTAATTACACGGTTTCAGTGCTATTGCTCACTAGCGCTGCATGCCATTTACGGTGATATGCAACGACTTAGAATCTCTCATGATGCAACACCACGTATCACCCTCAATTATTGCGGCGTTGTGTCGTGGCACTGATTCAAGGAGACGTGTAAACCGCTGGGGGCTATCTAGATCCACGACTGCATAACTCCCAACCGGAAACAACGGAAATTGACTATTATCTCAAGACATATTATTTGGAGGCTACGGAGCGAGCCTCATGTCTAATGCAACGTTCCTCAAACCATTCTGAATTAATTCCGATGCGGTGGTGTGATGCATTGTTTTGCTGAAACTACACGTGACAATGTGCGTGCTGCAGCAAGACAAAAGGATACTCTTACAGGGTGGCGCACGAAATGTCTTACCAATTGTTTCTTTCACAATTTACGACGCACATTAGATATCCCGCTGCGATCTCTACAGCAGTACCAGCAGAGCTTGGAAAAACAAATGAGTCACGAAATGACGTGTAATTCACGATAATGCCGCTAGGAGACTAGTAAGCAGCAATGGCGGATAATGGAAGACTGACGGCACAGCAAAGATGGCCAATTGTGTTACTTTTTCGTGAAACGAAAAGCCTTGTTGTGACTCACAGATGTTTTCGACAACAGTTTAATACACGATGGGTCCCATGCAAGAAGACCATCCACAGGTTGTACGATAAATTTGTACAGGAAGGAACAGTACTGGAAGCGAAGCGACCTCGGCCTAAGCCTGTTTGTTCGCCGGAGAATATTGAAGCCGTACAAGTTGCTGCACAGAGAAGTCCCGGGAAATCGTGTAGAAAGGCAGCAGTGCAACTGGTAATATCCAGACGCTCCGTTCAACGCATTCTTAAAAGTGACCTCCATATGTACCCATACAAGATGACCTGTGCACAGAAGCTCACTGAAGAACACAAGCAGCAGAGACTACTGTTTGCTCAGTGGGCGGAGGATAGGGAAGAAACTCTCAACAACGTTTGGTTTTCAGACGAGGCGCATTTTCATTTAGACGGTGTGTTTAACAAACAAAATGTACGCTTTTGGGTCACTGAAAACCCCCAAGTGCTTCATGAACGACAACATTATGCTCCGAGGATTACAGCGTGGGCAGCAATTTCCAGTCACGGACTTATTGGACCGTTTTTCTTTGAAGAAACTGTGAACAGCGAGCGTTATTTGAGCATGCTTCGCAATAGTTTCATTACACAGTTTCTTGCTACTGCCATGCCCTTCAACATGCAGTGGTTCATGCAACATGGAGCAAGGCCACATACCGCAAACACTGTGTTTGACTTTTTACCGAGCATTTCGACATGCGGATCATTTCACTCTGGTTTCCAAGTCGCTTCAATGACGGACAAAATGGCCCCCCAATAGTCCAGACCTCCATCCATGTGACTTTTTTCCCGAAACGTCCACGTGATTTAATGGAGCTCAGAAGACTTATTCTTTAAGCTTGCAGTGAAATTACGGAAGACATCTTTGGTTTTTGTGCTAAGTACTGGGAAGGGAAGATATAATTGGTGCATCCGGATACGGCAGAAGAAGAAGAACGGAAGACATGTGCCGTAGGGTAATCACTAACTTCAGTGTTCCTTTGAAGGAATTTAGGAAACGAAATGGTGGACATATTGAGCATGTGCTAAGTTAGAACAAATCTCCACGGACGACTCTTCATTGTAGTGTATGTTCCTTTCAGATTGTACTGACAATAAAGGTTATATTCAAAAACAAAATGGTAACACATTTTGTGCGCCACCCCGTATATAATATGAGAATCAGCAACTGTACGAAATATCATTCCGAATTATTCACTGAATGCAAACTTCATTACATCAGCTGCAGAACACAGAAATATGTTACCCAATAGTGATATATGAAAATTTCTGCCGGACCGGGGCTCGAACCCGGATTTCCCGCTTATCGCTAGCGGTCGCCGTAAAAATTTCGGCTATCCGAGCAAGCTCCGTGGGCTGATCTAAACGTCCATTTGTCCCTGTCTACTTCCTTACTCCGTAGCCTTACGTACGTCTGCCTCTGAGTTCGCAACATTATTTGATTCCCGCCTAGAGAAAATGACAATATCACAAGGAATCGAGACCATTTTTATCGTGGTATATCCCTTCTCGGCTTATGATATATGTGACTTCACGATCAGCAGGACAGATAGCGGATGTCACGAAATTCTCATTAAGCGACAATTTGGAAGAAGCAAAAGGGTGTCCGGACAGTATGTGCCGTTGATAAACGATTGCAAATGTGTCGGGGGCTCCATTCTGTTCCATGGAAACATCCCCCAGATAATAACGCCTCCAATATTTCTCTGAACTGCGGCTTGGCAAGCGGGATGGGTCGCCCCCACTTGGTATTTTACCCTGTGATAAGACCCGGACAGTTTGGTTGTAAGAACAGCGGACAAATAATTAGTCATCCCCAGGAGACGCCACGTCAGTACAGTGTAAGACCGTTTCTAGTCTTGAAAATGGACTCAGTTCAGTGACGAAGGCAGTCCACACGTTTCTGAAACCTCTCATTATATTCTGTAGAGATACCAAGTTTCCTGGATGTTCATTACTATGTTTCGCCCTCTATTCCAAAAGCCACAGGCATTTTCTATGAGACTAAAATCAGGTAATTTAGCGTGTGAGGGTACCTCATTGTTCATAAAAGAGGAAATGTATGCACGCAGCCCTCTAAACACGGCTATTTCAACTACTTCAATCTAGGAAAACGAGAGAGGCGATACTCCTGGCAAAGATTGTGATAATTGCAGATTAAAACTGTGTGCCCGACCGAGACTCGAACTCGGGACCTTTGCCTTTCGCGGGCAAGTGCTCTACCATCTGAGCTACCGAAGCACGACTCACGCCCGGTACTCACAGCTTTACTTCTGCCAGTACCTCGTCTCCTACCTTCCAAACTTTACAGAAGCTCTCCTGCGAAACTTGCAGAACTAGCACTCCTGAAAGAAAGGATATTGCGGAGACATGGCTTAGCCACAGCCTGGGGGATGTTTCCAGAATGAGATTTTCACTCTGCAGCGGAGTGTGCGCTGATATGAAACTTCCTGGCAGATTAAAACTGTGTGCCCGACCGAGACTCGAACTCGGGACCTTTGCCTTTCGCGGGCAAGTGCTCTACCATCTGAGCTACCGAAGCACGACTCACGCCCGGTACTCACAGCTTTACTTCTGCCAGTACCTCGTCTCCTACCTTCCAAACTTTACAGAAGCTCTCCTGCGAAACTTGCAGAACTAGCACTCCTGAAAGAAAGGATATTGCGGAGACATGGCTTAGCCACAGCCTGGGGGATGTTTCCAGAATGAGATTTTCACTCTGCAGCGGAGTGTGCGCTGATATGAAACTTCCTGGAGACGAGGTACTGGCAGAAGTAAAGCTGTGAGTAGCGGGCGTGAGTCGTGCTTCGGTAGCTCAGATGGTAGAGCACTTGCCCGCGAAAGGCAAAGGTCCCGAGTTCGAGTCTCGGTCGGGCACACAGTTTTAATCTGCCAGGAAGTTTCATATCAGCGCACACTCCGCTGCAGAGTGAAAATCTCATTCTGGATTGTGATAATTATTCACAGAGCTTGTGAATGGAATGTAAAGTGCTTTAAAATTCTTATTGCAAACGCTAATTAGTAGATATTTTGATGTGAATCGTTAGTTGAATCATCAAAAGAATGCCCCTCAGATGCTAGTGGCTGTCTGAATATTACTCTCGAAACTTGTTAGCCCCTAACAGAAGACAGTGACTGAAAAACTCATACATTCACCACAGCAGTGCCATACCTCAGACAGTTGATTCTACCGATTTCCACAAGTGCGGGGCAAGAAAATTCCCTGTCGCGCTGATGCTGCTAATTACCCTCACCGTAATTATTCAGCAACAGCTGTGCAGAACGCTGCCATCTTGTGAGTGGTTCTGCGGTACAGGCCAGTGATCGCGCCATCGTTTCCTCAACTCTGGACAAAGATCGTCGGCTAAAATACACGTTGCTGTTCGTCCCCAGCATATATGGCTGACATGCTCACAGCTCCTCATCTCCAAATGCACTCTAAAGACACACCTTCTAGCGCGTCTAGCAACGGATTCCCGCCTTCTCTGTTTCGCATCTAGCAACAGATTCTCTAATATATTTTTTAGACAATCTTACACCCGGCTATTTCTTCCCGCCAAAGAAAATATGCCAGCCAATAGTAGGGTTCCTTCAAGCACACAAAATTCAGCCTAGAGAGGACGTCATTAAAAACGCCTATCAATTTTCACAACACCCTTCTACATCTAAAAGCTGTCGTTTCAGCTCCGTCTCCATGTCGTCACTGACATATTTACCAATGCAACGTTTTCGCAACTAGCCTCACATCAGAGATCCTCCGAAATTAGGAAGCTGTTCACAAGACTAGGCCATTATTTTTGGAAAATCGTGTTTCTTTATTAAACCATAATATGTTTATGACTCTCTGCATAATGTGAGAAAGCACCGGTATCCTTCTGCCAGAGTCACCCCTCGTTCTCACTTTGGGGGTAGCAGACCGCTGTGCAATTTACAATTGCCATTCAGCTGGGCCCAACAGCCACTGAAACAGGGACCTGAGGCTTCAGCCTGGGCTAACGGCAAAAAAGGACGCTTTTTCTCTACATTCACTATCCTGTCTGTCCCAAACCCAGGTCGATGTCCCTTCCCGCGCACACAGGATTCGTCCAGAAAACACAAAGGTGCAGCAAAACGTTACATGAAAGGAAATGAAGCGCAAAAAGGATTCAGTCCGTTAATAAAAACTTCACTATTGGATTCCTATCTGTTATCACCCCCCAATGACTGACTTATCCTGAAATTAAATGAAAGGGACATGCAAAGTCGCCTGCCACATTTCAAGATCTAAAAGATAGAACAAATCTCAATCATCGACAACATCGAAATAAACATACTCGTTCATCTTGAAACTTGACAGCAACCTCAATGAGCAAGTGGCCCATAGCATGAAAGATCCATATCTAACCTGAATAACGCCCCCCCTCCCCCCGCACCCTCATGTGCAGTGTGAGGTAAACGCCTCATTGGACAGTCGGGAAACCGGACATCTCGCTTGTTTTGAAAAAAAAAGAAAAAGAAAAAGAAAAAAGGCAAACTCGTCCGACCACACCCCACGTCTCCACTCAGCTACTGTTACTGTCCAATTTCTTTGTTGTTCTTTGTTGTTTGAGCCACCAAAGACGTACAGCAATAACCTTTTACACAGTATTTGTTTCCAGACGCCCCTTACATGTCGTCGCCAGTCCGTGTCGGTTAAGATACTTTTACCACCGCTCTCCTTACCTCGTTTGCATGGCTGAAAGACATTCCTTCTAGGCGTGTTGAACAGTCCATGTCGATAAATTAAGTAAGCAGTCAACTAAATTCTCGGTGTGATCTTGGGCATGTCCAAAGACCACAGCTGCTTTTGCCATCTTGCTATACTGATTCTTTACGACCGACTGTAACTGACACGCCTCTTCGCCGCCATGACGTACAGGTCCCCAACGCAACCGGTTGTTTCTTATAAAGGGGTGACAAATACTACGTCCAGTTAGTTTGTGTTGCTCCCTGTAAGCCATAAATGCTGTAAGCCATAAATCGGCTTGTTGTTGTTGTTGTGGTCTTCAGTCCTGAGACTGGTTTGATGCAGCTCTCCATCCTACTCTATCCTGTGCAAGCTTCTTCATCTCCCAGTACCTACTGCAGCCTACATCCTTCTGAATCTGCTTAGTGTATTCATCTCTTGGTCTCCCTCTACGATTTTTACCCTCCACGCTGCCCTCCAGTACTAAATTGGTGATCCCTTGATGCCTTAGAACATGTCCTACCAACCGATCCCTTCTTCTAGTCAAGTTGTGCCCCAATTCTATTCAATACCTCCTCATTAGTTGTGTGACCTACCCACGGTAGACGAAAGAAAAGCGACAATAGCACAGGAGACGTGCCAAACTGAAGCACCAACAAAATCTGTGACAGCAGAACACTGCATGGCAACAAGGGATTCAAAGAAATATGAACAAACTGAAGTGCTAAGAGAGACCTCGTCGTTTTCGTTCTGTGTCCTAATGGAGGTTCTTGAAACACGAGTGACTGGTGGCCCGATCAATAGAGACGGTGGCTCCGTTCTGACTAAAGCGTTCTAAACATTCTGCGTGGTGTCTCTTTGTTCTATATCGTGTCTCCCTACCACTTTCGCGCAACGACGCTCTGAGCGTGTTTTTTTAGGGAATTGACTAGTTGGAACCTGGGACCTGTTGCTGGTAAGGAGACGCCAGACCACACATGACATGTAGAGTTCAGAAGAGTTCAGTGAGACTAGCGATGATATAACCAAATACTTAATGATTTCAGCGTCAGCTCCACTGCATTCCCTGTAAAAGAATCTTAATACTAACTAAATTTAGTGGAAGGGGTTCAAGGCTTTCCTATTTTTAGTTAGCTGGTAAAATAACGTCGAAAAAGCAGTTAAGTTGACCATTGGAAATTTTATTCTACTCACCAAATATTGTTTATAAATTGCACTATTGATAAAAGGAAATGTTTTAATACAGGATGATAAAAACCAACTGCGTTCAACAAAAATGTGAACGAATATTCCCTGAGTGGGTTTCCAAGTTCTACAATGGATGGAAGGATGACCTATGCCATATCACATCTATAATCCAGGTTTAAATTAAGTTTCACAAGAGAGAAAACAATCAAAATGATCTACAGTGACCCTCAATTATCTTTAATTACTTATCTAACTTGTCATGAATTACAGTCGCTGATGTGGCTTCTCAATAACTATATAAGAGAAAAATCATCGCGTTTCAGATTTTTTCTTCAAGTGACAAATGTGAACACCATGAGCTTTAATTGACGATCGACACTAGTATTACGTAGAGGGGATGTAACAGATGAGACTTCTGCAGTTCTGAGTGAAGCCCTATGCGCTGTTATGCGGCATCGTGTGCGTTCATTACCTTGTCAGTGTTCGTCAGGGGGCGGCGGCCGGCGCAGCTCCGTCCAGCTCGCCCTCTCGGAAGCAACTCTGAAGCAACTCTACCCTAACTTCTCCTTACTACAATTTACCAAAGTTGGTTTAAAAAATAACTATCTGGCTGTGTTTTCATCTGACCAATCAGGGTCTCAAATGTTAACCTTAAGCTCCGCCTACAAAAATTCTGTCTATCCAATGAGAAACGTTATTCTTTTCGTGGTGGGGCAATGTTTTTAAAGTTTGCAACATAACAGAGACGCGAAAAAGTCTCACGCTAAAAAACTTGCGGGCGGTGTGGTCCTAGTAGTTAGCTGGTGACGTGGGTGTCCGTCCGTCCCTTATCGTAGGGCCTTCTCGCTTAACACGGTTCTGCTCTCGGCTTCTGTTCTCGTTTCTCCCCTCGGAACTGCGTCTGTCTCACGGTGGGAAGGTAGGACATGCATTTAGGCATTCTTGTGTTAGTCTGTGGTATTCCATTTGCTCACTCGTTACTCGTATTACTTTGGCTAATTTAATGTCACGATTTATTCGGAGCTATGTGACATACTACTGGATTTGCTTATCATGTCAGGGTTTTCATGGAGGGTGTTGGATTTGCCCGACACCTTACAGTGTGAGCCCCGCTGCTCAGACACCTACGTCACAACGTCAGCGGAGGGCGATTTCCACACCCAAAGGTGGTGGGAGACGTTCTGTTTCAAAGAAGAATATAGCACTGTAATACCTTCTTTAAACCGTCGCATGAACGGAAAGTGGCTGATATTGAAATAACTGATCATGGAACAGAAAAACAACTGCAATCTGTAAAGAGAGGGAAGGCCTCGGCCTCTGACGGGTTACCAGTACCATTCTACACAGTGTATATGAAAGAACTACCCCTCTTCTAACAGCAGAGTACTGTAGGTTTCTGGAGGAGCGAGGTCTTCCTGATGATAAAAAAAAAGAGCACAGTCGCTGCCGTTTCCAAGAAGGTCGTTGAACAGACACACAGAACGACAAGCCTATATGTCATACGCCGGGCTGTTGTAGAATTTTGGAATATGTTTTATGCTCGAGTGCTATGACATTTCTGGAGACCGAAATTCTCCTCAGTACGAGTCAATTTTTCTGTTCCTAAAGCAGATTACTCGTTTCGTGCACGAGACCCAGAAGGCGGTGGGTAACAGCGCCTCGGTAGATACTCCGTTCCTTGACATCCGTGAGTGATTCGATACAGATCCGCCCTGCTGCCTATCGTACAAAATACGAGCACGTGCAGTATCAGGCCACCTGTGTGACTGCACCGAAGACTTCCTCAACAGACGCAACGCAGCATGGCATTCGCATTTGACAGAAGTCTCGAGACGTAGAAGTAGCTTCGGGCGCACCCCAGGGGAGTGTTACATGTCCTTTACTTTCCACACTGTAAATAAATGACGTAGTAGGCTACATCGGACGTTTCATGAGGCTTTCTTGGATGCTGCTGTTGTATACCGAGAAGTCGAGAAGCTAGGAAATTGTAGCGAAATGCAGGAAGACCTGCAGAGAATCAACGAGTCACTGTGACACTCGACGCCGGCCGGAGTGGCCGAGCGGCTCTAGGCGCTACAGTATGGAACCGAGCGACCGCTACGGTCGCAGGTTCGAATCCTGCCTCGGGCATGGATGTGTGTAATGTCCTTAGGTTAGTTAGGTTTAAGTAGTTCTAAGTTCTAGGGGACTGATGACCTCAGATAGTGCTCAGAGCCATTTGAACCTTTTTCTGACACTCAACATTAATAAATGTAACGTTTTGCGTATACATAGAAGAAAGACCCTTTATTGTATGCTTATATGACTGTAGAACAACCGTTGGAAGTAGCTTCATAAAACATCAAGGCGTATGGGTACGGAGCGATTTAAAGCGGAATGTGCACATAAAACTAACGAAAGGTAAGACAGATGCCAGACTGAGACTGATTGGAGGAATCGTCAGGAAATGTAGTCCAACAATAAAAGAGGTAGCTTGTAACACCCTCGTTCTGCGAATACTCCCTTTCTGAAACTTCCTGGCAGATTAAAACTGTGTGCCGGACCGAGAATCGAACTCGGGACCTTTGCATTTCGGGGGCAAGTGCTGTTCCATCTGAGCTACCCAGGCACGACTCACGACCCGCCCTCACATCCTCAGTTCCGCCAATAGATCTTCTCCTACCTTCCAAACTTCACAGAAGCTCTTCTGCGATTATTGGAGAACTAGCACTCCTGAAAGAAAGGATACTGCGGAGACATGGCTTAGCCACAGCCTGGGGGATGTTTCCAGAATGAGATTTTCACTCTGCAGCGGAGTGTGCGCTGATATGAAACTTCCTGGCGGATTAAAACTATGTAGCGGACCGAAACTCGACCTCGGGACCTTTGCCTTTCGCGGGCGAGTTCCCTACCATCTGAGCTATTGATCGCTAGTATGCGATCTGTACCAGATACGATTGATAGAAGAAACAGAGAAGTTCCGAAGAAGAGCAGTTCATTTCGTTACAGGCTCGTTTGGTAAGAACGAAGGCGTCATAGAGATGATCAGCCAACTCCAGCAAGTGAGATCTGCACCAGATACGATTGATAGAAGAAACAAAAAAATGGTTCAAATGCCTCTGAGCACTATGCTACTTAACTTCTGAGGTCATCAGTCGCCTAGAACTTAGAACTAATTAAACCTAACTAACCTAAGGACATCACACACATCCATGCCCGAGGCAGGATTCGAACCTGAGACCGTAGCGGTCGCTCGGCTTCAGACTGTAGCGCCTAAAACCGCACGGCCACTCCGGCCGGCCTAGAAGAAGCAGAGAAGTTCCGAAGAAGAGCAGTGCATTTCGTTACAAGTTCGTTTAGTTAGCACGAAGAAGTCACAGAGATGATGAGACAACTCCAGCACGCGACAAGGGAAGGGATGGGGAGCGGTAAAAGTTTAAAGGAGGTTAGCGGCAGCGAAGGTGCTCATTCTTCAGGTGTCAGAAGATGGCGGACAGGTGCACTGTTGTAATATCGTGGTACGTAAGTGACAGCAGGTAACTGAACGCCCCTGAGCAATCCAAATAATTGATTCGCCAGAAAACCATAAGATACATCAGACCGACGACATATGTAACGTGTGTCTAGGTATAATTTTGTATGTTATCTATGGATATATGGAAGCTAATCCAGACAAGAGACTACGTTTTTGATTCATAAGGATTTAGCAGTAGTGGACAGTTCTTAATCTGAATCGTAACATTAAGTGTTCAAGTGCAACTACAGTCTGCCTGTCGGCGTTATTAAATCAGCATAGCTTTACTTTTTGCACTGTTCGGAAAATGAATATGTTTCGCAGTTAGCGCTAAACCAATGACAAGTTAATAACCGGTGTGGAATAGCATCGAGCAAACTACCACGCACTTTAACTACGTAAACTTAAGGAAGTGTTACCACTAACCATGATTCATACTGAAATATCTGAGGAACTCTAATTTCAGCACGTTGGGAGTCGGCTCTGCAGCATGAGATATCGAATGTTTTCTGTGCACTTGAGTCCACTGTCATCAAACGTCGATTAAATTACGTCACAGTTCCTCTGTAGCTGTGAAGTAATTTGAACGAAAATTTTTACTCATTACTACTGAAAATTTTTACTACATGGCAGTGTCCTACGAGAACATTATCAAGAACAAATACAATGACGTTTTAATTTATTTCTACCTCTTCGTTTTGAAATCGATGTTTGTCGAGAGACAGTCTCAGAAGAACTAGCAGTTTTCAAAATGTTCCATTGCATATTAACATTATGATAGGACATGATACATCTACATCTACATGATTACTCTGCAATTCACATTTAAGTGCCTGGCAGAGGGTTTATCGAACAATTTTCATACTACTTCTCTACCATTCCACTCTCGACCGGCACGTGGGAAAAAGGAACACCTAAATATTTCCGTTCGAGCTCTGATTTCTCTTATTTTGTTATGATCATTTCTCCCTACGTAGGTGGGTGTCAACAAAATATTTTCACATTCGGAAGAGAAAGTTGGGGATTGAAATTTCGTGAATAGATCTCGCTGCAAAGGAAACCGCCTTTGCTTCAGTGACTGCCACCCCAACTCGCGTACCATATCAGTGACACTCTCACCCCTACTGCGCGATAACACGAAACGAGCTGTCCTTTTTTGCACTTTTTAGATGTCCTCCGTCAATCCTAACTGGAAAGGATCCCATACCGCGCAGCAATATTCCAGCAGAGGACGGACAAGTGTAATGTAGGCCGTCTCTTTAGTGGGTTTATCACATCTTGTAAGTATTCTGCCAACAAAGCGCAGTACTAAAATGTAGACTTTCAAGGGCCGGAAATATCATGTCCATTATAATTATCCGCGCTGTTATGCCGTGGTGGGTTTTTTGTGGCGGCGTTCGTAGCGACAAGCAATTCGCTGTAGAAACGGCTTACGAAGTCACCGCCACACTTTTAATAGCGGGCCGACCGGTCCGCTGGAACAGTGAACAGAAAGATGAAAACCCAAACACTCTGATTAAATAAAAGTCGGTACTTATCTTTATTAACGAAGATACAGAAACACAGTAGTGAACTCCGTGTCTACAGAAATCTGTCTAGTTCGAGTCGGAGCGGCTAGGTCAGCGTCGGCTGACGACAAACAACAACTCTGCTGCGATGAACACACAACTGACTAGCAAGTACACAATTCGGTGGCGAGTACACAACTGAGCGGCGAATACAGAACTGTCCTAGCGCTCGCGACTCCAGCGCTTAAGAAACCAGAAGCCAGCGGTGGCGCGCGCAGACTTGCGGCGATTTCCTGTCTCACTGGCGCTGCTTATGCGGACGGCGACCGGACTTTGATGCTGCCAACCTTTTGGCAGCGGGCTCGGTTGGCATTACTGGCTAGGATATAACACTCCTCCCCCCCCAAATCACCGCACCGTCGTTGAATAATGACGTGGCGAGCGTCGACGGCGGGGGAGGTGTCTGGCCGCAGGCGTAGCAGAAGATACCGGGGCGGAGACTGTTGTCGGTGGCAGTCCCCGGTCCGCACCCCAGCATTGGCTGCGCGGGGCCTCGGGAAACACCGACTGAAAACCGAGGTCAGGGCGCACGCCTGTGACCACGGGCGCAGCTTCTGGTACTGGACGCGACGGGGCGTCGGGACCCACGAAGAGAGGCAGCGTCTCCTGACGCTTCGTCGACGGCTGCTGAGTGGGCGCCGGACAAGGCGCTGCGGTGTCAGACTCCTTGGGGGTGCCCAAGGAAAGCGGCTGCAGGACAGGCTGCACAGCCACCGCTTGGGAAGGCGGCCCGGCTGAGGGGTCGACGTCCATCAGCTCCGAAGACGGCGGCGACTGAAGAGGGACCGCAGGCGCCGGAGCGACCACCTGGGGCGCTCCCGGATGAAGCTGCGCGGGAGGCATCAACGGGACGGGCTGTCGGCGTGGTAGCGGCGACGGCTGCTGCTGCTGCCCTGGGGGCGGCAGCGAAGTCGGAAGGCGCGGCTGGAACCCGCCGCGGACCAAATCTGTGGACAAAGAACGAGCGGCAGAATCCGGGCGGCCAGCGCGGCGCAACTGGTTCTGATGCCTCCTGTGCACCCCAGTAGCACCTTGAACAGTATAAAAACCGCGACCCTGGACACTTATCACGGTACCACGTTCCCAACGACGGCGACCGTGATAAACTCTGAAAAAAACGGCGTCGTTGCGCTGAAAACGCGTGCGATGCTCAGAAGCGGCGGGTCGATCCGGGGGGTGCAACAATCGTAGTAGGGTGCGATGACGACGGCCGTGGAGAAGCTCCGCAGGCGAAGGGCCGTCGCGTGGCGTGGTCCGGTACGACGACAGGAACGTGATGAGGGCCTGCTGACGAGAGTGCGTAGCACGAAGGCGGTCCATATGATCCTTGAATGTGCGTACAAAACGTTCCGCTGCACCATTCGATTGAGGGTGGAACGGCGGAGTAAGAACATGGCGAATGCCATTGGCAGAACAAAAACTTTCAAATTCAGCAGAGGTAAATTGTGGACCATTGTCAGACACTAAAACTTCTGGAAGACCCTCAATACAGAAAATTGAAGTCAACGCCTGTATAGTTTGTGCAGACATTGTAGACTGCATGGGCACAACAAACGGAAAATTACTAAATGCATCTATCACGATGAGCCAACGAGAATTCCAATATGGACCAGCGAAATCAATATGTACTCACTGCCAGGGACCGGCAGGGCGTGCCCACTCAAAATAGCGTTGAGGCGGAGCAGCTTGGTGTTCGGCACGCGTCGAACAATCTGTAGACATCTGCGTAATGAACCATGGACCATGAACCATGGACCTTGCCGTTGGTGGGGAGGCTTGCGTGCCTCAGCGATACAGATAGCCGTACCGTAGGTGCAACCACAACGGAGGGGTATCTGTTGAGAGGCCAGACAAACGTGTGGTTCCTGAAGAGGGGCAGCAGCCTTTTCAGTAGTTGCAAGGGCAACAGTCTGGATGATTGACTGATCTGGCCTTGTAACAATAACCAAAACGGCCTTGCTGTGCTGGTACTGCGAACGGCTGAAAGCAAGGGGAAACTACAGCCGTAATTTTTCCCGAGGGCATGCAGCTGTACTGTATGATTACATGATGATGGCGTCCTCTTGGGTAAAATATTCCGGAGGTAAAATAGTCCCCCATTCGGATCTCCGGGCGGGGACTACTCAAGAGGATGTCGTTATCAGGAGAAAGAAAACTGGCGTTCTACGGATCGGAGCGTGGAATGTCAGATCCCTTAATCGGGCAGGTAGGTTAGAAAATTTAAAAAGGGAAATGGATAGGTTGAAGTTAGATATAGTGGGAATTAGTGAAGTTCGGTGGCAGGAGGAACAAGACTTCTGGTCAGGTGACTACAGGGTTATAAACACAAAATCAAATAGGGGTAATGCAGGAGTAGGTTTAATAATGAATAGGAAAATAGGAATGCGGGTAAGCTACTACAAACAGCATAGTGAACGCATTATTGTGGCCAAGATAGGTACGAAGCCCACGCCTACTACAGTAGTACAAGTTTATATGCCAACTAGCTCTGCAGATGACGAAGAAATTGAAGAAATGTATGATGAAATAAAAGAAATTATTCAGATTGTGAAGGGAGACGAAAATTTAATAGTCATGGGTGACTGGAATTCGAGTGTAGGAAAAGGGAGAGAAGGAAACATAGTAGGTGAATATGGATTGGGGGACAGAAATGAAAGAGGAAGCCGCCTCGTCGAATTTTGCACAGAGCACAACATAATCATAACTAACACTTGGTTTAAGAATCATGAAAGAAGGTTGTATACATGGAAGAACCCTGGAGATACTAAAAGGTATCAGATAGATTATATAATGGTAAGACAGAGATTTAGGAACCAGGTTTTAAATTGTAAGACATTTCCAGGGGCAGATGTGGACTCTGACCACAATCTGTTGGTTATGACCTGTAGATTAAAACTGAAGAAACTGCAAAAAGGTGGGAATTTAAGGAGATGGGACCTGGATAAACTAAAAGAACCAGAGGTTGTACAGAGATTCAGGGAGAGCATAAGGGAGCAATTGACAGGAATGGGGGAAATAAATACAGTAGAAGAAGAATGGGTAGCTTTGAGGGATGAAGTAGTGAAGGTAGCAGAGGATCAAGTAGGTAAAAAGACGAGGGCTAGTAGAAATCCTTGGGTAACAGAAGAAATATTGAATTTAATTGATGAAAGGAGAAAATATAAAAATGCAGTAAGTGAAACAGGCAAAAAGGAATACAAACGTCTCAAAAATGAGATCGTCAAGAAGTGCAAAATGGCTAAGCAGGGATGGCTAGAGGACAAATGTAAGGATGTAGAGGCCTATCTCACTAGGGGTAAGATAGATACCGCCTACAGGAAAATTAAAGAGACCTTTGGAGATAAGAGAACGACTTGTATGAATATCAAGAGCTCAGATGGAAACCCAGTTCTAAGCAAAGAAGGGAAAGCAGAAAGGTGGAAGGAGTATATAGAGGGTCTATACAAGGGCGATGTACTTGAGGACAATATTATGGAAATGGAAGAGGATGTAGATGAAGATGAAATGGGAGATATGATACTGCGTGAAGAGTTTGACAGAGCACTGAAAGACCTGAGTCGAAACAAGGCCCCCGGAGTAGACAATATTCCATTGGAACTACTGACGGCCGTGGGAGAGCCAGTCCTGACAAAACTCTGCCATCTGGTGAGCAAGATGTATGAAACAGGCGAAATACCCTCAGACTTCAAGAAGAATATAATAATTCCAATCCCAAAGAAAGCAGGTGTTGACAGATGTGAAAATTACCGAACTATCAGCTTAATAAGTCACAGCTGCAAAATACTAACACGAATTCTTTACAGACGAATGGAAAAACTAGTAGAAGCCAACCTCGGGGAAGATCAGTTTGGATTCCGTAGAAACACTGGAACACGTGAGGCAATACTGACCTTACGACTTATCTTAGAAGAAAGATTAAGGAAAGGCAAACCTACGTTTCTAGCATTTGTAGACTTAGAGAAAGCTTTTGACAATGTTGACTGGAATACTCTCTATCAAATTCTAAAGGTGGCAGGGGTAAAATACAGGGAGCGAGAAGCTATTTACAATTTGTACAGAAACCAGATGGCAGTTATAAGAGTCGAGGGACATGAAAGGGAAGCAGTGGTTGGGAAGGGAGTAAGACAGGGTTGTAGCCTCTCCCCGATGTTGTTCAATCTGTATATTGAGCAAGCAGTAAAGGAAACAAATGAAAAATTCGGAGTGGGTATTAAAATTCATGGAGAGGAAATAAAAACTTTGAGGTTCGCCGATGACATTGTAATTCTGTCAGAGACAGCAAAGGACTTGGAAGAGCAGTTGAATGGAATGGACAGTGTCTTGAAAGGAGGATATAAGATGAACATCAACAAAAGCAAAACAAGGATAATGGAATGTAGTCTAATTAAGTGGGGTGATGCTGAGGGAATTAGATTAGGAAATGAGGCACTTAAAGTAGTAAAGGAGTTTTGCTATTTGGGGAGCAAAATAACTGATGATGGTCGAAGTAGAGAGGATATAAAATGTAGGCTGGCAATGGCAAGGAAAGCGTTTCTGAAGAAGAGAAATTTGTTAACATCCAGTATTGATTTAAGTGTCAGGAAGTCATTTCTGAAAGTATTCGTATGGAGTGTAGCCATGTATGGAAGTGAAACATGGACGATAAATAGTTTGAACAAGAAGAGAATAGAAGCTTTCGAAATGTGGTGCTACAGAAGAATGCTGAAGATTAGATGGGTAGATCACATAACTAATGAGGAAGTATTGAATAGGATTGGGGAGAAGAGAAGTTTGTGGCACAACTTGACCAGAAGAAGGGATCGGTTGGTAGGACATGTTCTGAGGCATCAAGGGATCACCAATTTAGTATTGGAGGGCAGCGTGGAGGGTAAAAATCGTAGAGGGAGACCAAGAGATGAATACACTAAGCAGATTCAGAAGGATGTAGGTTGCAGTAGGTACTGGGAGATGAAAAAGCTTGCACAGGATAGAGTAGCATGGAGAGCTGCATCAAACCAGTCTCAGGACTGAAGACCACAACAACAACAACAATGCCGATCCATGTACAATGACGGCGGGCAAGCTGCTTGGTGCGGACCACTCCCCAATGACCTCGATGCAACAAGTCGAGGACCTTGGATTGGAGCACTTGGGGAACCACTACACGAAGCTGGTCATTCTCGGTGCGTAACAGCAAAACTCCGTGCGAAACAGACAACAGATGACGTTGCGGATAATAGCGACGAACCACAGGATCCGATATGTCCTTTGCCTTGGACGGCCAACCACGTTGAACAAAACGTAATAGTAAACTCAGACGAGGATCCGTAGCTGTCTCACGTGCCACCTGACGATAATCAATCGGAAAATCCCGGAGGGATTGATGCTCATCGGCGTCAATCTGATGGCAAGAGTCTTCAGAGGAATCGAAGACATCATCCGCAGCAATCGGCAATCTAGAATGCGCGTCAGCGTTTGCATGCTGAGCTGTAGGGCGATACAGTATCTCATACTGGTATTGTGATAACAAAAGAGCCCAACGTTGTAGTCTCTGAGCTGTCCGCTGAGGAACTGGTTTAGACGGATGAAACAGTGACGTCAGGGGCTTGTGATCTGTTACTAAATAGAATGGTCTACCATAGAGGTAGTGATGGAATTTTGTGACACCGAACACAATAGCCAACGCTTCCTTGTCCAATTGGCTATAATTACATTGAGCTTTGTTTAGCAATTTAGATGCGAACGCAATAGGACGTTCGGTGTTACCGACTCGGTGAGACAACACAGCACCGAGGCCGAAAGAAGAGGCATCACAAGCTAACACCAGAGGCTTGTTAGGGTCGTAATGGACCAGACAACGATCATTCAATAAAGCCTCTTTAAGCTGCTGAAAGGCTGATTGGCAATCAGCTGACCACACAAACGGAACATTCTTACGGCGGAGACGATACAACGGTGCAGCAATCTGTGATGCATTAGGTATAAACCTAATATAATATGTCAATTTGCCAAGAACTGCTTGCAATTCTTGCAGATTGCGAGGGGAGGGCAAATCACGAATAGCTGCTAAATGTGACTGGGAGGGATGAATGCCTTGAGCATTAACAACATGTCCCAGATACTCCATCTCCGTAAGGAAAAATGAACATTTATCGATGTTGCAACGTAGGCCTGCCTGAGACAACACTGTAAACAAACACTCCAAATTACGGAAATGTTCAGCAGGCGTCCGACCGGACACAACAATATCGTCTAAATAGTTGCAACACGATGGCACATTGGCCAGAAGTTGTGACAAAACACGCTGAAAAACAGCTGGAGCTGACGCACAACCAAAAGGCAAACGCAGAAAACGGAACAACCCCAACGACGTGTTTATGACAAAATACTGTTGTGATTGCTCGTCGAGGGGCAATTGCAAATATACTTCACGGAGATCAATTTTGGAAAAGAAACGAGCTTCCCCTAACTTATCCATCAGCTCGTCCGGTCTAGGCAAAGGAAAAGAATCAATGACAGTCTGAGGATTAACTGTCGACTTAAAATCAGCACACAAACGTAACTTGCCAGACGGTTTCTTTATAATAACTAAGGGAGAAGCCCACTGGCTCGCTGAAACGGGTTGAATAACACCGTTGTTTTGCCAACGACGAAGTTCATCTTCTACAGGTGCCCGGTGGGCGTGAGGCACTGGACGAGCACGAAAACATCGAGGCTGAGCATTATCTTTTAACGTAATATGAGCGGCAAAGTTCGCAGCACAATCTAGTTCGTCTTTAAATATGTCACTGTATCGTTTACACAAATCGGTTATGCTGTCTTGAGGAACAAGAACAGAATTAATTTGCAACACATTGTCTTGGATAGACAGGCCAAACAAGTCAAAACAGTCTAATCCGAAAATGTTTACACTGTCTGTAGCGCGGAGCACTGTGAATGAAACTGTTTTTGTACTGCCACGGAATGTGGCTGGCACGCTACATACACCTAACACAGGAATTTGTTCTCCACTATAAGTAGCCAAAGAATGTTTTGCCGCTGAAAGTTTAGGGCGGCCGATAGCCGCATACGTAGCACTATTTATGAGAGTCACAGACGCACCAGTGTCTAATTGAAAATTGAAGGTCTTATCCTGGATGCGTAGCTTCACAAATAGTTTATTACACTGTCGCTGGATCGGTGCAGTGGAGGCGGAAGACACAAAATCAGCGCGTTTAGCGCGTGTTCGCTGCTTACGACAACTCGTGGGTTGGGAGGGTGGAACAACAACTCCCGCTTCACTTGCAGTCCGTACATTACGTTTTACAGCGTTTGAATTACGCTTGGGTCGCATAGCAGAGGGCTGGATGGGTGGCTTATTGCGAACAAGTTTATTACCCACACGAACCGTGGAAGAGTCTTTAAACGCGACCTTCTGGGCGGGCTGGCTTTGAAGAACATGAATATCCATGGGCTGGGCAGCACTAGAATTGTTCTTGCGTTTACGCAAACAAACAGTCTGGATGTGTCCTTTCCTTTGACAAAAGTGACAAACCGCGTTTCTTAACGGGCAACGTTCACGAGGATGAGCAAGAACACACTTAGGGCAAGACTTAACTCTATCATTTTGCACACGCGGCTGACGAATGTGTTTAACATGACGCGGCCGGATAGTGTTTACAGTTTGACTCTGCCGGTGGGGCCGCGGGCGTGACATAACTTGCTTAGCACAGGCAATTTGAGAAATACATGGCTGATCTAACTCACACTCAGCATAGTCAAAAGTATCTTGGGCTTCAATGATGTTCATCACAGTCTCTAATGACGGGTCAGGCAACTTTAAGATAGCAGCACGAATACGAGAATCTGCAATGTTTTGAGTAATAGCGTCTCGTAACATGACATCACTGTAGGAAGCTCCACACACACAATTAAATCGGCACTGACGGGAGAGGCCCCGTAAATCCGTTAACCACTGTTTATTAGATTGATGTGGCAGTTTCTTTAATCTGAAGAACTTGAATCTGGCTGCTGCCACATGAACTCGCGACTCGAAATACTCAGCAAGCTTGTTAACAACAACGTCATAGTCTAAAGTTTCTGTCTTGGATTCCGGGATCAACTTACAAAGTAGTCGATAGACTTCCACGCCTGCAGTGGAAATTAAATAAAGCTGCCGCTCAGTACCCGTGATTTTGTAGACTGTCATGTGCGCCTGCAACTGCGCGAAATATTCTCGCCATTCTTCTCTTGATGCATCAAAAGCACGGAAAGGTGGTGCTGCCTGTGCTTGTTCCTTTTGTGTTGGAGGATTAGCCGCTTGTTTGGCGATTGCTTCCACCAGACTTTGTATTTGCTGACTCTGTAACAAGATCAACTGTTGTAATTCGGCAGACATAGTGAACACAAATTAAACCAGCCCCCAAAATTTTATCGCCATAATTAGTATAACCAGAAACAAGTTGAACCAGCCCTGCACACGAGTTCGGAAGCCCTCGTCGCCAGTTTTGTGGCGGCGTTCGTAGCGACAAGCAATTCGCTGTAGAAACGGCTTACGAAGTAAGCGCCACACTTTTAATAGCGGGCCGACCGGTCCGCTGGAACAGTGAACAGAAAGATGAAAACCCAAACACTCTGATTAAATAAAAGTCGGTACTTATCTTTATTAACGAAGATACAGAAACACAGTAGTGAACTCCGTGTCTACAGAAATCTGTCTAGTTCGAATCGGAGCGGCTAGGTCAGCGTCGGCTGACGACAAACAACAACTCTGCTGCGATGAACACACAACTGACTAGCAAGTACACAATTCGGTGGCGAGTATACAACTGAGCGGCGAATACAGAACTGTCCTAGCGCTCGCGACTCCAGCGCTTAAGAAGCCAGAAGCCAGCGGTGGCGCGCGCAGACTTGCGGCGATTTCCTGTCTCACTGGCGCTGCTTATGCGGACGGCGACCGGACTTTGATGCTGCCAACCTTTTGGCAGCGGGCTCGGGTGGCATTACTGGCTAGGATATAACAGGGTTTATGAATTCTGTGTCGATTCCCAACGTTTCGTCTCCGACTGCGGGAGACATCTTCAAGGGGGTCCGTAGCTCAATGGAAGGTCCAACACACCCACTGGCTTGCTACTGACTGCCGCTAAATTCGATATTGGATCGAATTTTTCCTGCCGATATTTCAGAACTGTTTAAGTGTTGTTTGACGACCACATACTTCAAGTGGAATGAACAGTTTTATGAGCAAACGGATTTCGTGGCTATGGGAAGCCCCCTAAGTCCCGTAATTGCAAACTTCTTTATGGAGAAAGTCGAAGAACAGGCCTTAGGTACTGCCAGCAAAAAACCAAATGTATGGTTCCGATACGTGGATGACACGTTTGTGCTGTGGAGACATGGTAGGGAGGAAATAAGCCGGTTCCACGAACATCTGAACGGTATAAACTCGAGAATTCAGTTTACAATGGAGGAGGAGGTAGACGGCAAGTTACATTTCCTCGATGTGCTTGTTTTTAGAAACGATAATGGTAGTTTGGGCCATTCAGTATACCGCAAACCCACGCACACGGACCGTTATTTGCACCGGGATTCGAACCACCACCCACAACAGAAGCGGGGTGTTATCAAGACGTTAGCGGACAGAGCTAGAAATATTTGTGAACCTGAGTTGCTCGACGCTGAGCTGGAACATCTCCACAATGCACTAACGAAGAACGGATATTCGTCCGCCGAAATAAAACGTGCGTTGAGGCAGCCAGGCAGAAATCATACTGACGTACAGGCTACTGCAAAATCTAAGGTTTTCCTGCCGTTTGTTAAAAATGTAACGGAAAGAATAGGGAGGATCTTGACGAAGCGGAATATTACCGTAATTTACAAGCCCACCAGGAAGATACAGGAATACCTTAAGCCTGCCATGGACGCTCGCAAACCACTGGAAAAAGCTGGAGTGTATATGATCCCATGCAGCTGTGGTGATGTTTATGTGGGTACCACAAAAAGAACTGTTTCTAAACGTTTGGAAGAGCATAAGGGAAATTGCAGAAGAGGAGAAACGGAACTATCAGCTGTTGCGGAGCATGTTTTCCAGCCAGGGAACCACAATATTCGTTTCGAGGAGACGTAACTACTAGCGGCCACAAGCGGATACTACGAAAGGCTCTACAGGGAGGCAATCGAAATCGCTGAACACCCAAATAATTTCAACCGTAAGGAGGAGGGTGTGAAATTAAACGGCATATGGATGCCGGTGTTGAAGAAGACGTGTACCATCCGCCCACTACTGGGTGATGGCAACGGCGATCGACGGCGACGGACAGTGGCCAATTGCACTGACGTTTTCAAAATACGTGACGTCACGCCGCGGCGCCGGAGCGCGCGGACACGGAATTTAGCGGCAGTCAGTAGCGAGCCAGTGGGTGTGTTGGACCTTCCATCAAGCTACGGACCCCCTTGAAGATGTCTCCCGCAGTCGGAGACGAAACGTTGGGAATCGACACAGAATTCATCAACCGGCCACGGCGTAACAGCTCGGATAATTATAATGGACAACAAAGCGCAGTCTTTTTTTCACCTTCCCCACAATTTTATCTATGTGGTCTTTCCAATTTAAGTTGCTCGTAATTTTATTTCCTAGGTATTTAGTCGAATTACAGCCCTTAGACTTGTGCGATTTATCGTATACCCAAAATTTATCGGATTTATTTTAGTACCCATGTGGATGACCTCGCACTTTTCTTTGTTTAGTGGCAATTGCCACTTTTCGCACCATACAGAAATTCTCTCTAGATCATTTTGTAATTGGAATTGATCGTCTGACGATTTTACTAGACGGTAAATTACAGCTTCATCTGCAAACAACCTAAGGGGGCTGCTCAGATTATCACCTAGATCATTTATGTAAATCAGTAACAGCAGAGGGTCTATGACATTACCTTGTGGAACGCCACATATCACTTCTGTTCAACTCAATTATTTACCGTGTATCACTACGAGCTGTGACCTCTCTGAGAGGAAATCACGAATCCAGTCACACGACTGAGACGATACTCCATACGCACGCAATTTGACTAATAGTCGCTTGTGAGGAACGGTATCGAGAACCCTCTGCAAATCCAGGAATATGGAATCGATCTGAGATCCCTTGTCGACAGCACTCATTACTTCGTGGGAATAAAGAGTTAGCTGTGTTGCACAAGAACGATATTTTCTGAATCCGTGTTCGTTATGTATCAATAAGACTTCATGCTGATTCATAATGTTAGAGTATAGTATATCCTCCAAAATCCTACTGCAAATTGAGGTCAGTGATATGTGTCTGTAACTCAATGGGTTACTCCTATTTCCTTTCTTGAATATTGGTGAGACCTGTGCTACTTTCCAGTGTTTAGGAACAGACCTTTCGTCAAGTGAGCGGTTGTAAATGATTGCTAAGAAAGGCGCTATTGTGTCTGCATACTCTGAAAGGAATCTGATTGGTATACCATCTGGACCGGAAGACTTGCTTCTGTTAACTGATTTGAGTTGTTTCACAACACCTAAGATATTTAACTTTATGTCACTCATGCCAACAGCTGTTCTGGTTTCGAATTCTGGAATATTTACTTCGTCTTCTTGCGTGAAGGAATTACGGAAAACTGTATTTAGTAACTCCGCTTTAGTGGCACCATCATCGGTTAACATTTCCATTGCTATCGCGCAGTGACAGTATTGACTGCTTTTTGCCACTGGTGTACTTGACATAGGACCAGAAACTCATTGGGTTTTCTACAATATTTTGAAATGCTCTAATGAGGTGCTAATTTCGTTACTGTGGCAAAAATTGAGGATGAAAGAATGGAATGAAACCACAATAGAATGATCATCAGAAAGCCTTTCGAAATTTAGTGCCGTTGTTTTTACGTGTACACTGCATGATCGAAAGCATCTGGAGACCCCTACATAAGACGAAGAGGCGGGCCCCATTGTGAAAGGAGACGGACAGTGCTGTGTTGTCAGCAAAGAAGCTGTAGCTCCACAATGGGACGGTCTAAAGAGGTCGGTTACTTCATTGGATGTCACCAAATTAACAGATCCGTGATGGAGATTTCAACCCCTCTAAAGCCGCCCAAGTCTACAGTTGGTGATCTGACTGTGAGGTGTAAATGCGAAGGAACCACTACAGCTGATCTGAGATCACGCAAACCCCATGTACTGACGCGACAGGGCCGGGCGGACATTGGGGCAAGTGACTGTAAAAAAAATGGAATGGAATCAGCGGAAGAAAAGACTCGTGAGTTTGGAAGTACTACCAGCAGTTGTGACGGTACGTCACATAAATATTGACATTTTTATCGGTTGTAAACCGTAGTTAACGTATTTTATGAATATATCTAGTATAAAAGATATAGTTAATGTTCTTGAAACAACTGATATGCAGCGATAATTTAAGAGTAGCAGCTTTATTTAATGTCTATGAAAATAAAAAAAGGATCGAAAGAGACGCGATTGTACAGGCGAGGAGGAAGGACGTACTTTATGGTACACACACTGTTTTGTTTCGCGATACGGAAGGCAGCCATTGAGCGGCTACACATATTTTATGTACGTTATTCTGTATTCTACTGAAATACACTAATTATTATTGTCACAAAATGAATTTCTTTGTAATAGTTGTCACCTCAAATGCTCGCAGTGGTTAATTATTTATAATAAGCATTTTTTCAGTAATTTGCGCTGCGAGAAGCTCATCTTCCGATGCAGCTTCCGGTCGGCCACTACACGCCGAAGTATTAATTTATTTTTCAAAGCGTTAACAGTAAATGTAAATGCGAGATATTTCGTTGTAAGAACCTTTCTAAATTGCAACAGGTAATTAATTTACGTTGAAGTTCATTTTTTGAATTATACAGATTCCATGAGTTCAGTAAGTTTTATCTTGGCCGCTCCACGACAACAATCGAAATTCTCTCGAGCCTTGCTTTGCAATCAGTAAATAGAAATTAACAAAATTACATTCAATTCAGTTAACGGCAACTATATTTAAGGTACATGAATAACAACGGCCCGTCAAGAACCCGTCTCATATTTACTTATGCACGTAAGTAAAAGTGATAAGAAAAGACAATATCACTGAGAGAAAGAATCATGCACTAACAAAAGAAAAAATTCATGCTGATAAATTAAAAATAAAAATATATAAAATATGTATATAATTTTTTTTGTACATAACGTAACAAATGGCACCGACGTAACAGTCCAGGTAGCACAATGACTGTGCGTAGAGGGTCAAAACGGGCTGCAGCAGTGGAGCACCTCCGCAAAAACCACACAGTTCTAAGTGGCGCTTGCCGTGGAATGAAGAGCGACGCCATTGGACAGTGAATAACTGCAAACTAGTGATTTGGAATGTTGATTCACATTGTACCCCATGGTAACCCGATGTAAGTGTCAGAGTATGGCGGCTGCTTGGGAAACGCAACTTGCTTTCTAGTGTAGCGCCAACGGTGAAGTACGGTGGAGGTGGTGTTGCGTTGTGGTGGTCTTTTCAGCGGTCAGAGAGTGGGGCCTTTATTGCACTTACGGGAACGCTAAATGCGGAAGGGAAGGAACACATTTTACAGCATGGCGTACACTGTACAGTAGACGAACAGTTCGGACACAACGATTGTATAAGCGTGACAATACACATCTGTGAGGCAGTGGTCTGTGCACAATAACATTCCTGAGATAGACTAGCCTTCCCAGAATCCTGAATCCTGACCTGAATCCTACGGAACACCTTTGGGATGAATTAGAAAGTCGATTTACCTCCAAAATCCAGAGTCTGAAATCACTACCTTCCCCTGTTTCACCTCTTGAGGACTTTTTCGGACTACCAGACACCTCTTTGAAAGTGCCCCCGACAGCGTTCAAGTTGTCAAAAACATGAATGGTGGACACAATCCAGGTTAGTGTCTGTTAGTAAGTGTTCGAGTACATGGCTCCCACAGCGTATAGCGAAGAGAGGAAATACTTTGAAGGAAAACAATAAATAAAAACACACGAAATGAAGGAAAAACCGGAAAGTGACATTCCTTCGCGGTGTGTAAACCTATATTTCCTACGATGCTAAGTCAGATGTGATTCTTTTTCATCTCTCTGTGCTGTACCGTTACCTCATGTCTACACAAAAAAAGTAAAATCACTGTCATATCCAAGAATATTCCATCGTAAAAGCGCCTACCCCAAAATGACAATGTTTAGGAATTACGAATATCATTGATAATTATTTGGTTCTTCATGAATAACGTATTACTTCTTCACTCAGATTTACAAGTAGTTTTACGAAGTTTTGGACGATATCAAAATTAGCATTTATTTCATCATACCTAATTAAATGCGATGAACGATCTAGCTTCCGCACAGACGCAGTACATTTGCCACTCACAGTTCATGGATATTCTCTGCGAGCTAGTTTTTACTTTTGATAAAATTACGAACCTCGTCGTTTCTTTTGCTTCTCCCTCTCGTAGTACGGCTGGGTTTTTGCGACTGGCAGTGGCTTTTTCACAGTTACGCTAAGTACGATGTGCGTAAATTTTAATTCACCGTGCAATGTTTCCAGAGGAATAATTTTGTGCTGCGGGCCGCAAGATGGTCTGCATTACACTTGTATTTACATAGTTAGTGGGGTGCCTAGGCGCAAGGGAGATGGCTGGAACTCATTAAATTTTTATATGCGCTGCCGTACTGCCCTCTCGACCTCCATGTATGCACGTTTCTGCGACAGAGTGAGTGTGCAACAGGGGGATAAACGTTGCGTCAAAGAGAGAAAGAGATGGACTGAACTGAGGGAAAGAAGGACAGATGCGAGCAGTAATCACAGTCGTTGGGAAGGAACACGAAAAGAGAGAAAAACAAAGATATTCTTCTCAGTTCTCCCCAAGACAAAAGTAATGGAGAAATATGAATAATTTCTAGTGAAGTGTGTAAACAAACAAGGAACAGCATGATAATGAAACCTGGGAAAAAGGCAGTTACATCGTCGGTTGTCATCTCCTGAGGGACTACATCCCAAGACACAACACACAACGTCCTCCTTTTCAAACACTCTCTAACTACGTCAGTTCCATTTATCTTGGACAAATAGAACAGAGAAAGGAAACTGCCTGGATCAAACTCCTTCTTCACTGTGCGTAGCCTTATTTCATGTGTTTCTGACTTTCCTTAAGGCGGCAAGTGCTTCGCCTGCTATCCTGACTTAGCGAAGCGACTCTTTCGTAATAAAAAAAATATGTAAACGTTTTGTCCAATTTCGAAATGCGTTGGCTTGAAATTTCATCTCGACCATTCTGATTTAAGGTCTCTGCATCATCCCAGGTGAACGTTGTGACGTTTCCTTGGACAAAACATTGTCGATTTGCTTACCTACGTAGTCAAAGTGCGCCCTTCCACTATGCGACGGATACTCAATGGGCAGGAAGTTAGATACTAACAGAAGGATCGTTTGGTAAACTGCGTAAAATAATTCAGATATCGCACAGTGTGACTTTAAGAGAGTTCTCTACACCCACGTCTCTCTTTCTTAGCTTTTATCCCGTCGTGTGGGATCCACTATTGTCTTGATGTTACTTTAATTTTTTGGCCACAGTAATCCCCTAACATAACCCTCAAATGGATAGTATAGTATTGCATACTTGCTGCATAGATTGAAAAAAAAAATTGTGCGCCTCGAGTAGGAATTTAGTGAAATAACCAAAATTTCAAAGAGCAACGAAGTTCTTAAAGAATATCTCTGATACTAGGTGTGTAGTAGTTGGCTGCACTGAGGACTTCTGGTAACCTCTTTGGATGAGTGCACAGAAAGGGGTCGAACGTGAATTTTGTTTAGTTTCACATAAGGCTATGTTTCAACACAACTCAAACTATTCAAACAGTGTATGCTCCAGGTCAAGAAATCTGGGGTTCTATTAGATCTTTGATCAGCCTACGATCTAGTGGCGTTTGTTGGCACTGTCACAATGTCTTTCTTTGCGTTTTTAATACACTGTGGATTTTAGTAATAAAAATGACTGAAAGACGGACTGAAATATCTCCTAGGATGCAGGTCATGCTTGAAAACAGAAACTGATAAACAAATAAAAGATTGTAGCCATGATTATGTCCAATTCTCGAGTTTTCGCTCGTTCCGCCATCTAATGACGTGTATCTCCAAGACGAGTGTTGCCGCCGTTAATTCACTCTCAATTCTTGACTGTCTTGATTGTTTCATGTGAATGTTGCAGTCTTGTTTTCAAACTGATTAAAATATGGTAACGTTTTCATCTCTTATTCAAATATACGAACAGGGATTGAAACGCTCACGTGCAACCTAATTCGCACATCATTACCGCCTCTCGTAAACAAAGTGCATTTTTTGGAGGACAAAATTTACTCTTGGCCTGTTACCTTCACTTAAAAATCAGCGTGAATGGTTATGTATCCATATATAACAATGTTTTATGAGAACTCGTGCTGTAATTTTTTTCAAATACAATAGGAGTTTGTGTGTCAGTGGATTGAGACCAACTTTATCTTAGAAACGCCAGTGGTTACTAATTAGTGTTGAAAAATCGAGTACTCATTATGGTATTTCGGGAAGTAACCAACACACATCAGTAAATAATATCTTATCCTAGCTCTTCCACACGGAGCAGTCTTCACATGTAAAGTGAGAGAGAGAGAGAGGGAGAGAGAGAGAGAGAGAGAGAGAGAGAGAGAGTTTTGTGCACAAGAAGAGGAATTGGAACTACGAAAGAAAATCACACAGTAATGAGAATAATCCCTTGCAAACCAATTAGTCTATAGAAATCAAGGTTTTCGTCAGACTAGGTACCAAATATGAGGGGTGTTCAGTAAGTAATGCAACACATTATTTTCTTCTCAAAAGATTTTATTCAGGATTTCAGTGCACAACGTTGTTCTCTACTCTATTGCATTCTTTAAAAACAGTTAATTGCAACCAAGGCCGTTTTTAACCAATACAGTTAAGCACTGGTTTGCTCTTATGCCACATATGGACTGGAAGAATTTCTATTCTCTACTCTTTTGGCTACAAAATCTTGGTTTTTAACATAATCTCCGTTCAATACGACGGCCTTACGCCACCTTGTTCTGAGGGCCTGTATTCCGGCAGGGTACCACTTTACTGGTCCATGTCGGAGACAGCGTCTCGCTGCATCAGTGACCTCCACATCATTCACGTACTGCTTCCAGCGGAGTGCATTCTTCACTGGGCCAGACAGATGGAAGTCGGAGCGTGCGAGTTCCAGGCTGTAGGGTGGAGGACGAACAACAGTCCGTTGAAGTTTTGTGAACTCCATTCGGTTGTGAAGATTCGTGTGAGGCCTTGCATTGTCGTGAAGACAGAGATTTTTTTTTTTCTTTTTTCTGCGATGAACACGCAAATAATGGAGAAGTGTTATGAGTGGAACAGTGAATTGTACCTATGCTTTATAGATCTAGAAAAGGCATATGACCGGGTTCCTAGGAGGAAGTTATCGTCTGTTCTACGAGATTATGGAATAGGAAGCAAACTTTTGCAAGCAATTAAAGGTCTTTACATGGATAGTCAGGCAGCAGTTAGAGTTGACGGTAAATTGAGTTCATGGTTCAGAGTAGTTTCAGGGGTAAGACAAGGCTGCAACCTGTCTCCACTGTTGTTCATACTATTTATGGATCATATGTTGAAAACAATAGACTGGCTGGGTGAGATTAAGATATGTGAGCACAAAATAAGCAGTCTGGCATATGCGGATGACTTAGTTGTGATGGCAGATTCGATTGAAAGTTCGCAAAGTAATATTTCAGAGCTAGATCAGAAATGTAAGGACTATTGTATAAAGATTAGCAACTCCAAAACGAAAGTAATGTCAGTGGGAAATAAATATAAACGGATTGAGTGCCAAATAGGAGGAACAAAGAACAGGTGGACGGTTTCAAGTACTTAGGATGCATATTCTCACAGGATGGCATCATAGTGAAAGATCTGGAAGCGAGGTGTAGCAAAGCTAATGCAGTGAGCGCTCAGCTACGATCTGCTCTCTTCTGCAAGAAGGAAGTCAGTACCGAGACTAAGTTATCTGTGCACCGTTCAATCTTTCGACCAACTTTGTTGTTATGGGAGTGAAAGCTGGGTGGATTCAGGTTACCTTATCAACAAGGTTGAGGTTACGGATATGAAAGTAGCTAGGATGATTGCAGGTTCTAGTGGATGGGAACAATGGCAGGAGGGTGTCCACAATGAGGAAATCAAAGAAAAACTGGGAATGAACTCTATAGATGTAGCAGTCAGGGCGAACAGGCTTAGGTGGTAGGGTCATGTTACACGCATGGGAGAAGCAAGGTTACCCAAGAGACTCATGGGTTCAGCAGTAGAGCGTAGGAGCAGTCGGGGCAGACCAAGGAGAAGGTACCTGGATTCGGTTAAGAATGATTTTGAAGTAATAGGCTTAACATCAGAAGAGGCACCAATGTTAGCACTGAATAGGGGATCATGGAGGAATTTTGTAAGGGGGACTATGCTCCAGACTGAACGCTGAAAGGCATAATCAGTCATAAATGATGATGATGATGATGATGATGAACACGCAAAAAGTCGTTTCTTCAATTTGCTGAGGGCAGCACAGTACACCTCACAGTTCATCCTTCCACCGTGAAGGAGGACATCATACATAATAACCTCTTGAGGGTCCCAGAAGACGATCGCCATGAATTTACCTACTGAACGTGCGGTTTTGAACTCTTTCTTCAGAGGAAGGGGTGTGGCGTCGCTTCATGCATTGCCGAAGTGATGGACCCATGTTTCACCGCCTGTGACGATGTTCGGCAAATACCGTGATGCTAAGCCTCGCAGCGCACAAGCAACTCCACACACGATGGTACATCGTTCCTTTTCTTCAAGCGTCTGTTAGGCGCCGAGGAACGCAGCAGACACACACACCGCAACCGGTGGACGTGTGTGTCAGCACAACCAACGGAGACGTCCACTTGTGCAGCGAGGTGTCTCATTGTGATCTGTCGATCAGTCAGAGTGAGAGTGTCCGCACGTTCCAGCATTGCAAGAGTCACAGCTGTGTCCGGCCGGCCAGCACTTGGCAGATCGGACAGGTTTACGTGACCTTGGTGCGACAATCACAGACGCCTAGCCTAGCGACTCACCGTACTTTAGTTCATTGTCAGGTCTCCGTTGACATCCTCCGAGCGCCTATCATTACTTGCGATGCTCTGATTTGTTTCCAAAAGAAGCTCAGTGGCAGGTCTCTCATTGAAACACACCTCCGTTACAGACGACATTTTGACAGTTACGTATAGCGCCGCCCCCAATCGGAAATTTATGAAACTATAGGGGCTGAAACGGGAATATTCCACGAAGTCCCACAGCAAATTCTGCATTTTTTTAACCAAATTGGCCGAAAGAAATTGTTACATTACTTATTGATGTTTCATGTAGATAGTTAGCCCAGTAGTCCAGTTTCTCTCTTATAGCACAAGTGAGCATTAATTCCTTCTTATAGTGTAGTAACTTCTATACACAGTATTTAAAAAAAATGTGGCACATACTGCTAGAGGAGGCAGTAATGGTCAATACTACACTGAAGAGCAAAACAGACTGGTACACGTGTCTAATATCATGCAGGGCCCCCGCGAGCACGCAGAAGTGGTGCAGCACGCCGTGGCATGGACTCCACTGATGTCTCAAGTAATGCTGGAGGGAAGTGACACCATGATTCCTGTAGGTCTGTCCATAAATCCGTTAGAGAACGATGGGATGGAGATCTCTTCTGTTGTGGATTGGCAGGAGCCAACCCACGGAGTTTGGAGGAAGCCGAAAGGCACGTGTTTAAGCTCACGGAGGCTGGCGTGAGGTCTGGAACAGGACAAGGAATTTAGACTTTATAAAAAAGGATGTAGCTTGTGGAATACTTAACTTTAATCCATTAATGTTGAATGTATCTCTTGTCTGTACATTCTTTACAATATCAATAGCAACTGATAATGGCGCCTTGCTAGGTCGTAGCAAATGACGTAGCTGAAGGCTATGCCGGGAATGGTTGTGAGTGTCCGAGCTGAGCTTTTTCTGGCAAACAGTTTGAACATGTCCTTTTTTATTACAGAAAAAGCAAATAGCCTGGCATGATGGGCAATTCTCATGCGAATGTCTAGTAGCACACCGCGGGCGTGATTTCAGCACTGCATTTGCTTGCCCACATGGCACATGTGGCTGAGAGCCATGCGGCCGTTGCGCGGCCGGGCGCGAGGGCTGTTTACTGCTCCGTGCAGCTCGCCCAGCGGACCGGTTAACCTGACACACGGGTGGCGAAGTTTCAAATGATTCCTGAGCAAAGTCAAGTGTGTCCTGCCGATCCAATGTGCCCATCACTTGTTGAAGGGAGGGATTGACTAGTTTCAAAATTTGTTCCCTTATACGAACATCAGAAACGTTCTGTGCAATTGCATCACGTACCATAGTATCTGAATAAGGAAGTCCACATTGACACTCAAAAGCACAATCCCTAGTAAGGCCTTGCAAGGTTGCAACCCACTCCCGATTAGTTTGACTGGCCATACGTTTTGTACGAAAGAACATATACCTTTTTGCTACATTGACTGATTCTTTGAAATATGCATCTAATGCAGACAAAATTTCGTCATAGGACAGAGTTGCTACGTCGCGTCGAGGAAGTAATTTCACTATCACACAGTACATTTGGACGCCTACGGAGGAAAGGAGAAAAGGCTGCCGCTCATTACCTTGAATCCTGTAGGCGGCGAGATGGAATCCAAATTGGCGTGTCCACTCCGTCCAGCTTTCCAGTGCAGCATCAAAAGGACGAAAAGATGGTGCAACAGCGTGTTGTGACTGCGTTAGCGGTGAAGCGGCGGCTGCCGCATCGTTTTGCATTGCACGTTGACCCTGAACGAGCTGTCCAAGATCATCCAATAAGGCCTGCGTCTGCTGATTGTGTAAGCGATAAAATTCGGACAGTACATATGGAGATAGTGGCGAAGCCATGACACAAGTAAATCAGGGCAATATCGATAAGAACGCGGAAATCCTCGTTGCCAAAAATGTTGTGGATTGGCAGGAGCCAACCCACGGAGTTTGGAGGAAGCCAAAAGGCACGCGTTTAAGCTCACGCAGGCTGGCGTGAGGTCTGGAACAGTACAAGGAATTTAGACTTTATAAAAAAGGATGTAGCTTGTGGAATACTTAACTTTAATCCATTAATGTTGAACGTAGCTCTTGTCTGTACATTCTTTACAATATCAATAGCAACTGCTAATGGCGCCTTGCTAGGTCGTAGCAAATGACGTAGCTGAAGGCTATGCTAACTATCGTCTCGGCAAATGAGAGCGTATTTTGTCACTGAACCATCGCTCGCAAAGTCGTCTGTACAACTGGAGCGAGTGCTAGGAAGTCTCTCTAGACCTGCCGTGTGGCGACGCTCGGTCTGCAATCACTGATAGTGGCGACACGCGGGTCCGACGTATACTAACGGACCGCGGCCGATTTAAAGGCTACCACCTAGCAAGTGTGGTGTCTGGCGGTGACACCACATCTTCTGAACAGCATGTTGAAAAGCATCCCACATATGCTCAATAAGCATCAGACGGGGTGCTTTCGTACGTGTCACCTATCACAATCGCATCTAGACATATCAGAGGTCCCATATCACTCCAACTGCACACGCCCCACACCATTACAGACCCACAACCAGCTTGAACAGTGCTCTGCTGACATGCAGGGTCGACGGACTCATGAGGTTGTCTCCATACCTGCACACGTCCATCCGCTGTATACAATTTGAAACTAGACTCATTCGACCAGGCAACACGTTTCCAGTCATCAACTATCGAATGTCGGTGTTGACGGGCCCAGACAGCGTGTAAAGCTTTATGTCGTGGAGCTATCAGGTGTACAGGAGTGGGCCTTCAGATCCGAGAGCCCACATCGCTGATGTTCCGTGAACAGTTGGCACGCTGCCACTTGCTGACGGCCCAACATTGAAATCTGCAGCAATTTGCGGAAAGGTTGGATTTCTGTCACGTTGACCGATTCTCTTCAGTCATCGTTGGTCCCATTCTTGCAGGATCTTTTTTCCGGTCGCAGTTATGTAGGCGATTTTGTGTTTTACCAGATTCCTGATATTCATGGTACTCTTGTGAGAGGTTCGTACGGGAAAATCCCCACTTCGTCGCTACCTCGGACATGCTGTGTCCCATCGCTCGTACGCCAACTATAACACCACGTTCAAATTCACCTAAATCTTGATAACGTACTATTGTAGCAATAGTAACCGATCTAACAATTTCGCCACACACTTGCTGCCTTATATAGGCGTTGCCGACCGCAGCGCCGTGTTCTGCCTGTTTACGTATCAATGTATTTGAATAGGCATGCCTATACCAGTTTCTTTGGCGCTTCGGTGTATAAGAGAAGTTCCTGTAAGTACCCACCCGGTAAGCAGTAGCTGTTGATGTGAACCTTTTTAGTTGTGACGAGTGACAGCTTACCGACCATTAGTGAGTGCAGTGTATCACTGATTTTTGCGCGATGAATAACCAGAGTTGTTAAAAAACGGTACGCTTGCAGAAAGTCAACGACTGTGGTTTATTTGGGACGGAGCTCAACACCATTTTGTACAGATCATACGATACTGCTTCACAGCAACCTTTCATGGGTGATAGGTTGATCAAAGAAGTACGGTAGCATGGCCTCCCCGTTCACCAGACCAGAATCCGTTGGATATCTGGGTTTGAGGAGATTTAAAGATACTAATGTATACCCAACTCATCGGCAATTTCTAGATGTTACAGGAGGTTGTGGCCAATGCACGGGACCCATTCCGAATGGAGCCAGGTGTACTTGAAAGAGTCCGTGATTACTGCAAAGAAAGGGTGAACTATATTTCAGGATTTGCGGGAACCACACGCAGCTCCGCCTTGGATGTTCCAGTAGTATTTCATTCATGCTTTTCTAGTGGACATCAATATTTTTGGAACATATGCTCCAAGACAAGAAGTTGTACGATTAATTTGCTTGTATATGGCATTAGTCAGGGGTTAGCGTCCATTAGAAATCTTGATTAAAGTCTTCCAGGGTTTTAATAGATAAAGTCTGAAGCTGGAAATCGACTTTTAATTCTGACAGTTTTTTGTTTTCATGTTCACTCATCACAAGATTTTTCACAGTCGTCGTATTACATCTCACGTCATAAACAGTTTTTACATAATGAAAAGAATTTACATGGGCAATTTTCCATAGCACTAAAACAAAGACAATATGTGCAACTTTAAGCAGTCTGATCAAGAGCTCACAGGAAATGTCGCACTAAGTGAGGAACAGAAGTTCACTTTGGCATGAATCTCATGGATGTGCACTTAAAAAAGAAAAGTCGCATCACGAAGGAATTATGAGAATGGGACGGAAATCGGTAGATGTGATGTTCATGTACAGACAAACAAATGATTACAACTTCAGAAAAATTGGATGATTTATTCAAGAGCAACAGCTTCACAAATTGTAACTGGTTGGTCCACCTCTGGCCGTAATGCAAACAGTTATTCCGCTTGATGCTGACTGACAGAATTGTTCGATCCTCTCCGAAAGGACATAGTGCCGAATTGTGTCTAACTGGCACATTAGATCGTCGTAATCCCGAGCTAAATGGATGACCCTGCCCTTACTGCTCTAAACGTTTCTGAATTGGGGAGAGGTTCGGTGACCTTGGTGGCCAAGGTAAGGTATGGTAAGCACGAAGAAGAGCAGTATAAACTCTCTGCCGTGGGCAGCGATTATCTTGCTGAAATGTAAGCCGAGGGTGGCTTGCCATGAACGGCAACAAAATGGGGCGTAGAAGATCGCCGACATATCGCTGTTCTGTAAGCGAGCCGCGGCTTACAGCCAAAGCAGTCCCGCTGAGAAATGAAAAGGCGCCCCAGACCATCCGGCACCCCTGGCTATCGGCCCGTCCCACCACTTCTGGGGCGTCCCGAGACCGCCTTTGCTGGTCTTCGGTGCTCAGTTTGAACCGAAACTCATCACAGAAGACAACTCTACTCCAGGCATTGAGACTCCAGTTCCAGCTGACCTAAGAAGACGTGTCTGGAAACGCCACAGTCAGTAGTCGGATAACTACTACCTATATGGCTGTCGCCCGCCATACATCCCAACAGCTGGGAGCGCCGCTTCATTTCATAGGAGGACTCCTCTGGCTGTCATCCATTGCACGCTTACAGCACAGCGGTACGTCAACGATATTCTGTGCCCCGTTTTGTTTCCATTCATGGGAAGTCATCCTGGGTTTACATTTCAGCTGACTAATGCGCGTCGGCACACGGTAAGAGTTTCTGCCACTTTTTTTAGCGCTTTCCGTACCTTCGCCTGCTAGGTCTTTGTATCTTTCCCCAGGTGAGAACGTTTTGAGCGTTACGGGCAGGATCCTCCAACGAGCTCGGGATTTTGGCAACCTAACGTGCCAGTTGGTCAGAATTGGGCAGTCTATCCCTCAGAAGGACATCTAGAAACTCTACCAATCAATCCCAGCCAACTGCTTGCTTACGGGACAGAGGTGACCCAACTCGTTATTGATTTCTCAGTTTGTGAATCTCTTTCTCTTGAATAAATCATCCAATTTTTTCTGAAGAAAAGATACCGATTTCCGTCCCGTTCGGGCCATTCCTTTGTGGTGAATCGTCCATTTTACTTTTTTGTAGAGTGTCCCTTACAGAAACATCTAGAAGCTTCTGTTAGTCAAACTGATAACTAGAGCAATTTTCGATTTTAAGAATACAGACAAATTTACATGAAATTACGTTTTTTAGGAATGCAAAATTCTGAGAAACATGATATAAACAAAAGTTATTTACGTTATTAAGAAAAGTTCAATGATTTTAAAATATGCCTCGTGTAAAGACCAGATTTTACATAATATACAATTTCTTTTGTTAACATCGAGTATAGATTTAAGTGTCAGGAAGTCGTTTCTGAAAGTATTTGCATGGAGTGTAGCCATGCATGGAAGTGAAACATGGACGATAACCAGTTTGGACAAGAAGAGAATAGAAGCTTTCGAAATGTGGTGCTACAGAAGAATGCTGAAGATAAGGTGGGTAGATCACGTAACTAATGAGGAGGTATTGAACAGGATTGGGGAGAAGAGAAGTTTGTAGCACAACTTGACTAGAAGAAGGGATCGGTTGGTAGGACATGTTTTGAGGCATCAAGGGATCACAAATTTAGCATTGGAGGGCAGCGTGGAGGGTAAAAATCGTAGAGGGAGACCAAGAGATGAATACAGTAAGCAGATTCAGAAGGATGTAGGTTGCAGTAGGTACTGGGAGATGAAGCTTGCACAGGATAGAGTAGCATGGAGAGCTGCATCAAACCAGTCTCAGGACTGAAGACCACAACAACAACAACAACAATTATTTCTGAAACAATTTAGTGTATTTTTAGACTACAATCACAGTTTTTTTACTAAGTAATAGATTTACCTGAAATATTAAGTAAACTACATTTGGAAAAACATTCACGAATGACGCAAAGTAAAAACCGGGCGCGTCCAGTTGGCCCTGCGGCCTAATCCACGGCTTTCCGGGCGGGAAGGAGCGCCGATCCCCGGCACGAATCCGTTCGGCGGATTTGTCTCGAGGTCCGGTGAGCCGGGCTGTCTGTGGATGGTTTTTAGGCGGTTTTCCATCTCCCTCGGCAAATGTTGGCTGGTTCCCCTTATTCCGCCTCAGTTACACTGGGTCGGCTATTGCTGCACAAACAAGTTCTTCACTTACGCGTACACCACCATTACTCTACCACGCAAACATAGGGGTTACACTCGTCTGGTGTGAGACGTTCCCTGGGGGGTCCACCGGGGGTCGAACCGCACAATAACCCTGGGTTCGGTGTGGGGCGGCGGAGGGGTTAAGTGGACTGCGGTAGTCGTCGTGGCGTTGCGGACCACGGAGTCCGCGGCGGGGAAGGAGCCCCTCCGTCGTTTCTAGGTCCCCGGTTCACATAACATAACATAACTTAAAGTAAAAACCAGATTTCATTTTCCATACGTACATGTTCTGTTTTGAATGTAGGTCATTTTGAAATGAAATTTGTAGGATGACTCATTTTCGCAGCACAATATTATCTCAGAGAAACGTACAAAAATATAATTACATTCTGGACAAATTTGAAAATTTCTTAAATGAACCATTTTATTGTGTAATTATATGAAAAACGTGGATCTCATACTTTATTGCTGAAGATCAGTATAAGCGTTACTAAAAGAGGTGATATTGCGACCTTTGGCTAACCCACAAAGTAGCCGTAAAACTTGATTTGTTGTAAGTTGGGCCTATACCGTCTCCTTCTAAGTAACTTCTGCGTATGAGTGGAGACATTGGCCTACATTTCGACAAGAACTGGTTTCCGCACGTATCGTAATAGGAAATTTTCTTCTAGTTTTGAGCAATACTACCTCCCGTAGCAATATGTACACTGTTTCCCAAACATACTGTGTATAGCTCTATTCATTGCTGGTTGTAGAAAATTAAGAGTGAATTGCCAGATTTTTATTCATAATTTCATGATAAATTTTTTGTTGACAAAAGAATTATATGTTCGGCGCGCACTAATATGTCTAAATCATATCTGTAAGTTGTGCTATGATTAGCTGCCGTAGCAGTACACTGAATGCCTGTCATCAAGGCTACTGAAATCTGCAGCAGAAAGACGTGAGACATTCACTGCGAGGAGTTTAGCAGCTAGGGGTAAAGAGTTCGATGCAAAATGGTTGTGTGACAACAGTAGGTCACACGTAAGGACCACAAATTGGTCCAACGCACTGCTCTCGCCTCAGCCCACAGGCACGCACCTCGGGCGTAATCCCATAGGTACACACACAGCTGTTTACCTGCCCACAACAGCCACTCTAACGCATTACAGCATTTAGGTCCCCGCCCCACGACGGCAACTAGCAAGAGACCTCTGCGAATTTGTAACACATTCGAAAAACAGGCACACCGCAGTTAATGTTTCAATGTGCAATATCGGCCAGGAAAACCCTGTAAATTCACACTTAAATCTTATTTTTTAGACTGTTCCGTTTCTCCCGCTTATCACTGGGTTTTACTGGCAGGAAACTTAGAAATGGTAACAGACCTACTAAGGAGACTGCCTACACTACGCTTGTCCGTCCTCTTTTAGAATACTGCTGCGCGTTGTGGGATCCTTACCAGGTAGGACTGACGGAGTACATCGAAAAAGTTGAAAGAAAGGCAACACGTTTCGTATTATCGCGAAATATGGGAGAGAGCGTCACCGAAATGATACAGGATTTGGGCTGGAAATCATTAAAAGAAAGGCGTTTTTCGTTGCGATGGAATCTTATCACCAACTTCCAATCACCATCTTTCTCCTCCGAATGCGAAAATTTTTGTTGCTACCGACCTACGTAGGGAGGAACAATCACCACGATAAAATAAGGGAAATCAGAGCTCGTACGGAAAGATATAGGTGTTCATTCTTCCGTGCGCTACACCAGAATGGAATAATAGACAATTGTGAACGTGGTTCGATGAACCCTCAGCCAGGCACTTAAATGTGATTTTGCAGAGTATCCATGTAGATGTAGATCACGAAACGACTCAGCCACAGTGCTGGGCTCTTTCTTAATATTTCTACTGATAGCGGAATAGAATTCAGTTTCCCATGAAATTTAGAGAGCGTTTCGAGGCGTCAAATCAGCACATGGTCCCACCACTTTTCAACTAAAATGTGTTCTTTAGGGAGGAGGGTTTCGACAGAAGTGACGCACCAATGTGTCATTGGGTTGTTGGGTTGTTTTTTGGGGAAGAGACCAGACAGCGAGATCATCCGGCTAATCGGATTAGAACGGACGTGGAAGGAAGTCGGCCGTGACCTTTCAAATGAACCATCTCAGCATTTGCCTGGTGCGATTTAGGGAAATCACGGAACACCTAAATCAGGTTGCCCGGACGCGGGATTGAACCGTCCTGCTCCCGAAAGCGAGTCGAGTGTGCTAACCACTGCGCCAGCCCTCTCGCTCACGACGTGTCGTAGGACCGTCATTTCTTTCCATATACGTAAATGTTCGGGTTGACAGGGTAAGCAGCAGTCTGCGGGTGTTTGCTGATGATGCTGTGGTGTGTGGAAACGTGTCCGTAGTTGAGTGACTGTTGGAGAATGACTTGGACAAAATTTCTAGATGCTAGCTGTAAACGTAGAGAACTGCAGATGAGTAGGAAAAGTAAACCGATAATGTTCGCATACACTACTATACTGTGGTACTTGATATAATCATGTCGATTAAATATCTACGCCTAATGTTGCAGAGCAATGTGAAATGGAATGAGCAAATGAGGACTGTAGTAGGGAAGGTGAATGGTCGACTTCGGTTTATTGAGAGAATTTTAGGAAGTGTGGTTCACCTGTAAAGGAGACAGCATATAAGACGCTAGTGTGATCCATTGTTGACTACTGTTCCAGTGTTTAGGATCCGCACCAGGTCGGATTAAAGCAAGACATCGAAGCAATTCAGAGGCGGACTGCTAGATTTGTTGCCGGTAGATTACAGTACTCGCAAGTGTTACGAAGATGCTTCGCGAACTCGAATGAGAATCATTGGAGGAAAGGCGACGTTCTTTCAGAAGTGCACTACTGAGAAACTTTAGAGAACCGGCATTCGAGGCTGACGGCGAAACAGTTCCACTGCCGCCAACGTACACTTCACTTGAGAGCCAGGAATTTGAGATTAGAGAGATTAGACCTCGTCGTTTTTCCCTCGCTCTATTTGCGAGTGGAACAGAAAAGGAAATAACTAGCAGAGGTAAAAGATACGCTCCGACACGCACGATACTGTCGATTGCGGAGCAGATGTCTATAAAGATGTCACACGTCTGCGTCATTACGCTTGAAAGTAGTCAAACTTTAAACGTAGCTGATATTTGTTTGATGTAGCTTAACACTGAACAACGCTAAGAGTCTCAGACTTTTAACAAATAAAACAATGAATAGCGTAGTCTCAAAAACGTAAATGTATATTTTCTGGTATAAACAAGAATTATGTTACAATTGTCGTAACTCCACGACCATATTTTATCTCGGTGTCGTTCAATAATGTAAAACTAGTCACATTGTTGGACATTCCCCTCGCTCCATCATTTTGCACAATTATACAACCACCACAGACAGAAATTCGTGTGCTCAACCGTTTCACCTGTTTCACCTGTCTCTTCTTTCTACCGTAATTTCTGTGGCAAGAAGTGCGGATAACATCTAATTACAACCGCGATATTAGGCAGCGCGCTTCAGTCTATGCACATTGTCTTCCATTGGAAATGGAAGCAGCAAATGAAATATTTAGAGAAGATGAATGCAGTGGATATAGCGCCACAGAGAGGCGAAAGGCACGAGTCCTCTCTGCCATTTTTATTGAACGGGATGAGAGCATGATTAGCTGCAGACCGCTGCAGTGCATGAGTACCCTCGTTATTATCTGCTTTAAATGGTATGCTGAGGATGCTGATGGCTAATCGACAGGAATTTATGCCTTTGGCACACAGGTGGATCATTTTTCAAATTCGCATGGATGCTTCCGACTCTTAAATTTGTTAATCAGTAAGTTGATTGAGACCCTTGAGACAACTAATAGCCTGTAGAGGTAAGTGGCGTATACTGGACTCAATAAAAACAACTACCACCGAAAGTGTGGTGTTCTGCTGTAGTCATTAAACCATGTAGAATACAAATGAGTCATTGTATACTTAAGCTATAAAAGTATGTAATTCACAAAATCTCTCTGTAAGGCATATATTATGTCGTCTACATTCTAAAGCGTTTTCTAGAAAAATTCTTAACTAACTATGCATACTAGCTCAGAGTGTTTCAGAACTCACCGACAAACTGCCATGTACGACATTTCACTCAAAGAGTGCTCTTTTATTAAGGATCAAATCCTTTTCAACTTATCGTTAATGAGTTATGCATACGAGTATACTGTATTGGTCATACGTCGCAATGCCTTGTATCCTACTTGTAGTTAGTTGTTTCCCTGCTTCTAAACCTCCATATTACGTTGCTACTCGTCGTTTACAAATGATGTTCTAATGTCAGAAAAGACTACGAGCATTTTAAACACACACACATAATTACATGTTACAGTGCGGTAAAGGTTGAAATGAACAGTACAGATAGTGTTCAAAAATCAGCAGAGTCCTCTAACTGGCGAGGTATCAAGAATGGTGTCCCTCATGCTTCAGTCTTGGGTCCCTTATCTTTCTTAGTATATATTAGTGACTCGCCAATCTGTTTTCTTGAAGATACAAAGCTAGTTCTTTTGCTGATGATAAAGTATCGTAATCACACCCAGCAACGAAGAATTAACTGAGGAAATTGTAAATAACATCTTTTTAGAAAATTATTAAGTGATTGTCCGCAAACAGACTCTTACTAAATTTTGAGAAAATACAGTATATGCAGTTCTGTATATGTAGTATTCAAAATTTCTAAGTGTGTACACTGATGAGAAATTGAAGTGGAAGAAATACACGATTAGGATCAGCTACTTATGTCATTAGGGTTATTGCAAATTTTGGTGTAAACATATAAACATATCAATAAATTAGCCTACTATGCCGATTTTCATTCACTGCTTTCATGTAGCTTCATATTTTGAGGTAATTCATCATGGAGAGAAAAAGTATTAACTGTATTAAAGTGTGTAATGAGAATAACAAGTGAAGCTCACCCTAGATCATCTTGCAGACATTTATTTAAGGAACTAAGGATATTCACAGTACCTACGAAACACATTATTCATTTATAAAATTTGTTATTAAGACGCATCTCAGTTCAAAAATAATAGGAAAGTGCATTGCTACAACACTAGTAGAAAGGATGATCTTCACTATTGTGGGTCAAATCTGACTTTCGCACAGAAAGGGGTGAATTATGGTGCCGCAAAAATCTTTGGCGATTTACCAAATAGCATTATAAGTCTGTCAGATAACCAACCAGCATTTAAAAATAAATTAAAAGAATTTTTGAATGACGGCTCCTTCTACTCAATAGACGAATTTTTAGATATGAAGTAGTAATTCTAAAAAGAATAGTGTGTATCATGTAATGAAAACTTATGACGCATTCCGTATCAATATGAAACATCCTACTCATGATCTATGGATGAGGTATGGTTATTCTTGGCTTCCAAATGGACTAGCGATGAACTTTCTTGAAGAAATGGAAATATATATGCACACATTTAGACAACCACAGAACGTACTAAACCAACAGACTTTAAACGTAAAAACTACACAGGAAATGTTATTGAAATTTTAAATTACGTTAACAGATCAACATAAACAAAAGGGAAACAGTTCATAACCAAAAATAAAATTCACGGAAAAGGTTGAACGACTAACCAACTAACTTCACAGCCTATATAAAGCAACTTTGTAACCACACAACATCGTTGGTGATGTCAAATATGCTGTTAGTAATTCTTTAACATATAAACTAAAATACATTGAATAGTATCCACTGATGTGAAGAAGAACCAACAATCTATCACAGATTTGCTAAAATACAAACATGGATCGCAAAATCATAGACAGCAATATAATAAGCGACAGCACCCACCGATGTGACATGGAGATCAAGAATATCTTGGCGTAGGTAGTAACGTATATGCACACCATATAGCCATAGTACATAAATACAAAAATTAAGCAATTAACAGTAAAATTCTACGTATTATTCGAACATGGCTCGACAATGGTAACTCTAGCCGAAGTAAGTCAATCCCAATAAAGAAATTCAATTGAAACAACGAACTAGAATTATATGGAAGGGCTGCCACATACAATCTCATCCGCCTTCTGAATACCTGTTACCAGAGAATACGTTACTGATATGTGGTCAGTACCGTGGATCACCATCTCATCACAACATACTTCCTGTTAAATAAAATGCAATAAAAGTTTGCCTACCTTCTGTTTATCTCAAAGCAGAACTTAAATCCAAAAAAGTGACACTGAAATAATTATCATCGGCCTATTTTAAATGATAGTGTGTGAGGGAAAAGTATTAATTGTATCAAAATAAGCTTTGTAAACGATAACTACAATCAATCCAACTGTGGCCGAATACAAGATATTTTGTGGAAACGTAATGACTGAAATTTATTCTATTTACACTCATACAATTGGCGCACCTAATCCTTTTATTTATTATTAATTGTAAACACTGCACTCAGTTGTAAATTATTTCATAATTAATAAGTGCAGTTAACATTAATCAGTTTCCACAGTTAGTTTACCAATGGGGGCCTAATTAAATTGAGCAGTACAATTTTACTGATGCCTTTGAAAAACAAGGAATTTTGTCGTGAGCGTTTGACGGAGGAAGGCGTGTATGAGTACCGCAGATATGCCGATACCATTATAGTGAAGTTTAATAATAGATTCTGAACCAGTATGCGTGCTGTTGCGAGTGCTATGGCAACAGGCTATGTAAGCATTTGGAGGTTAATGTAGGAGTGCAGCCTACATTTGTATCATTATCACGAAGAGGTGGTTCTATCTAGTACCACCGTATTTCGCAATTCGTGTGACTGATGTTTCTTCATCAAACCCAGAAATGTCCGATCTTTCATATATACGCGTGTTATTGTCACGTTATTAACAGTTAGAATTACAAGAAACCCACACTACATTGTTGCACATCGCAGCAGCTACGGATGCCCATGTATATATGCGCTGGAAGGTACTGATTTCTCAGGAACTGCATTTATACCAACACGCTTAACTATAGCAGCTTACCATCGGTTTCTGTATGTCATGCTGTCAGAGACAGCAAAGAGCTTTGGAGAGCAGTCAGCGCAACGGACAGTGCTTTGAAAGAATGATATAAGATGAACATCAACAAAAGTAAAACAATTGTGATGGATTATAGTCGAATTACATCAAATGATGCCGAGGGAATTAGATTAGGAAACGAGACACTTGAAACAGCAGATTAATTTTGTTAGGTAGCCGAGGATGGCCGAGGTAGAGAGGATATAAAATGTAGACTGGCAGTGGCAAGAAAATGTTTTCTGAAGAAGATTCTTTACGTCGAATATAGATTTAAATTTCAGGAAGTCTTTTCTGAACAGAATTGGGGAGAATATGAACTGCTGGCTCAACTTAACTAGAAGAAGGGATCGGCTGGTAGGACACGTATTGAGGCATCAAGAGAACACCAATTTAAGAATTAGAGGGAAGAGGGAGGAGTAAAAATTGTAGACTTTCCCACTTCGCTGACGCAAGTTGCGACCCTCTGCCGTCAGAGGGCTCCGAACTGTAGTGCGTAACGTGGTGATGTGTGACGTGACTACGTCGGTGGGTGAGAAACAGCACGCTGTAATCGAGTTTCTAATCGCAGAAGAGTTCGACCAGACATGGAACATTCTCTCCTTCAGCATGACAATGCCACACACCACACACGAGTGCTGTTACATCTGCAACAATCCGACACCTTGTTTTCATTGTCGTCGATCATCCTCGATATAGTCCTGATTTGGTCGCAGCCGATTTTCATCACCTTCCAGAACTTAAAGACACCGCCCGAGGACTTCACTTTGTCAGTGATGAAGCGGTCCAAGGAAGGGTGAAGTTGTGGCCCTGTCAACAAAATCAAACATTGTACAGTGACAATATCAACATACTGGTCTCTAGTTGCGAGAAGTGTGTTCGTCTCGAGGATGACTATTTTGAGAAATAAATATATAGACACTAAGAACAAAGATGAATAACGTTAATAAAGTTCGCTTTATTTACAAAGCTTTAAGGGTTTTCACATAAAACATTCTGAGGCATTGCTTTTAGCACGCCCTCGTATACAGGGTAGTCAGAAACAGTCTGAAAAACTTTTGAAGGGTAATTTAGAGGCTGTTGTGTTAGCTGAAGATTCTGTACTTTGCGCCCTTACCGAGTTCTTTAACACTGAAGTTAGCCAATCAGGTTGTCGCGGGCGCAGATTCAAGTCTCCTGCCAGAGGCAGTGTCACCAAATATGTTCTTCGATTGGAAGAAATATAACTTTTGCTCACCTACCTTTGTTTTACCACTTCCGAAAAATGCACATTTTAATCGGTGATGCCGTCCAGGGTCGCCGAACGGTTCTACAGTCTGGAACCGCGCGACCGCTACGTTCGCAGGTTCGAACCTTGCCTCGGGCATGGATGTGTTTGATGTCCTTAGGTTAGTTAAGTTTAAGTAGTTCTAAGTTCTAGGGGACTTTTGATCTCAAAAGTTAAGTCCTATAGCGCTCAGAGCCATTTTAACCATTTTTTTTTAACCGGTAATGAGCATTTCGACAAGTGGTAACTGGCGGAAGCACAGATGTCTGTGCATGACCGCATTTTAGTTCGTGCAAGTGGTTGAATTTGCGCGCGCTATGACCTAATTGGCTAACTTCAACGCTAAATAACTCGGAAACGGCACAACGTATCGAATTTCTTTCTTAACAACTATTTGTCAGTGTATCCTCCCGCGCAACATCTTTATAAGCTCTTCAGACTTTTCTGACCACTCTTTATAATGATTTCTACATGGATCCACAGACAGTTTTGGGATGCTTTTTACAGTTACGTTTAGGATAAAGTTTATCATTTACGTTTAAGAAATGTTCAACGTGCCCTCCAAAACTGGCGCTCAAAACCATACAGACGATTGCCAGATTCGTCTCACAGTTTTGCTAGCATGTCTGTACTTACAGCATTCACTGCTGTACTGCCTGCCGCATTTCACCCAAAGTGAAGCGGAGGCACACATAGACACAGGAGTCTTTCACAAACCTCCACAAAACAAAGTCACACACCCTGAACGCAGGTGATATCTTCCCCTCACAAAACAGCCAGTGTCTTGAGACTGGTGGTACCTCTGTGAAACGTTCAGAATTGCTGGAGGTCCAGTGGCAGGCCGTCGACGAAAGCCACACCGCACAGTTGTAACTGAACTGCACTGATGAAATGGGTAACGCAAAAGTACTTTGACTGCTGTCGTATAGCAATCTCAGCTCGACACACATTGGGTGGCGGACGAGCCAGACAGCTGAACCAACAAGACCCCTGCCGGCAATCCCATGAACCAGCAGCTTACAACTGGCGCCAAGGTGAACTTTTGGTTTTGATGCCTCAGTTAAATTTCATCCCAGGTTTCTACCGTTATTGATGTACAAGATTTAGACCTGTGCAGTTTTAGATTAGATTAGATTAGATTTACTTTCATTCCAATTGATCTGTAGTGAGGAGGTCCTCCAGGATGTGGAACATGTCAGAAAAACAATACATGACAAATATTTACAACTCAAACAAATAAGCTAATGTACCATTCCACAGGTCCCAAGTGGCATGGTCGTCAATTTTTAATGAACGCTATATGAAAGAAACATTTTACAAATACTAATGCACTGAATTTAAAATAATAAAAGATTTTTATTTATTTGTAAGGTAATAAACGTGTAATACAACTACTAAATACTTATTTATAATGAACACATTACTGCACTGAACTGGTGCAGAAGTTAGATTATACTTACACACACACACACACACACACAAAGAATTGGCTAGGAACCAGTGATTAATGTCCACAAATATTTTATTAGCTGACCTTTCTAAGATTGCCATTTATTGTAATGTTTGTATCATCAGCAAACAAAACGAACTTGGGTTCTGGTAATGTTGCATGAATCTTCTTGAAACACTCATGAAACAGATTAATAATAAACCACTGTAGACAGGAGAGATTCATCTGAAAGGAGAAAGAAAAAAAATTAACTTATGGCGTTCCCCAAAGCTGAATCCTAGGTCCACTTTTGTTTCCCCTATATGTAAACGACCTTCCTGTCCAACATGCAGAATTGGCTCTTTTTATGAATGACATTAGCATTGTAACCAATCCAAACGTACATACGCCAGCATAAGAAATTGTAAAATAATGTTATCTAAGGGTACTGTGAAGAGTTTCACTTTCAATTTCCAGAAACTAAAAGAATCAGTTCTGCATCTCTACAGGCAGTAGACCATTGATAACTGTACCATATGAAGAGAAAATGATATCTACAGTAGAAACTTAAAAATATTCAAGTGTTCACATTGATGAGAATTTAAACTGGCAAGACACATTTGGAATTCCTAAAAATGCTTGTTCAGTCACATTTGCTCTCCAAATCATTGAAAATCTTGCGGAGGGCCAAACAATTATGTTGACCTATTTTGCGCATTTTTATTCAGTAATGTCCTGTGGAAATAATATTCTGGCGTGCCTCAGCTTTAAGAACTTAAGTGTTCATTGTTCCAAAACATAGCGTAAGAAAAACATGTGGTGCTCTTCCACGATCATCTGTGAGAGATCTGTTAAGGAGTTAGGCATATAGACTACTGCCTCAAAGTACATTTATTCCTTCATCAAGTTTGTTGTAGATAATCCACTTTAGTTCAAAAGGAACAATGATGTATGTAATTACTTGTACAATACCAGAAGAAAAAATTACATTTACTATTCACATTAAGGAAGTATGAAGCACACAATGGGATGGAAAATACTACCACCAATGTTTTTGATCACTTACCAAACGACATAAAATGTACAGCAGACAGCAAATATAAATTTGAAAAGAAACTGAAAAAATTCTCCGTGACAGCTCTTTCTATTCAGCAGAAGAACTCATTTTTGTAATGTGTAGAAGTTTGCAGGTAGGAATTAGTATAAGACAACTACATTAAAAAATTAGAAGAAAGAGACAATTGTTAATGGTCAGTATTTAGCCTTATTTGCATACGAATGTGTAATGCGAATGTAAAGATACTCGTTCTACATCATTACAGTTAATTATACAAATTATTCATGTAAAAATAAACTAACTAACTGTTGTAACACCAAAATTGAAAACAGCTTCAGCTATCACGACAAAACTTTATTCTGACTCAGAAATGATCAAAAAGCACCAATTTCTGCAGTTAATTAAAGGCGCTGACACGAAATGAAATCATTTATAAATAGAAATTGAAGTAACGTTTCCTCCCTGTCTCCTACCGTTTCACAGAAACATATTTAATATCAAATTTAGTTAATGTATACATGAAGTTCAGGATGGTCAGTTTCGTTGTCTACGTAGTGACAAGTGGGCGGAGGAACTGCTATAGATACCTATAGATACAAAAGCGCCCTGGTGAACCACTAGAGTGTAATGTGGCGGAACTGTGGGATACGAGTTGGCAACTGTAAAGTAAGGCGAGGAAGTTTCGTCTAAATGACTTTTTTCTATTACTACGGTTTCGCATGTTCAAGTAGGTCGGTTTCACACTTTCAGTGAGAACAGCCATATCATGAAAGCACGACGGTCAGAAATCTTAGGTGTTTGTTAGCATTGCATTACTGTGTATTGTAAATTGAATAAATATTTCGACTGACTAAACGGCCACTGCCTAAGGGTAATAAGACGGTTAATATTAAAAATATGAATTAGATGTGAATATAAACCACTCGCGTCAGTTTGCAGCAATAGCTTCACTAACAAATTTTGTTTTTTGTGAGACATATGACACGTTCCACGTGATTATTATTAATGGAGATTCTGTGAAGCACCGATTGCAACTAACCTCGAGTAACCTAATCGAACAAGAAGAATCAGCAACAAATAAATAAGCTGATATCTTTACTAACTTTTTGGTCGCAGATATTCCCATTACACTAAATGTCAACAGAATCAAGCGCTGATAACGCAAGATCCCCTATCACTTCCAAAGTACTTCACTTTCAGTCGCATGACTTGAGCGTGAAAGAAAACATATCGGAATTCTTTTACTCCGCTGTCCAGCCTTAGACAGTTTCATTGCCGAATTCGATATCTTAACATATTTGTATCCAAGGATCAGTTGAAAAAGAAAGAAAAATAGAGTAGTAAAATGCTAAGAAACTAAATGAAAAATCAAACTGACTTCCGTACTTCTGTACACCATTATAAGCACTTGAATATATTACACAGCAGCTCATTAACTGAACAGGCCAGAAGAATTTCTCACGATTCAAACATGTCTTCGCTCAGATTGTGGAAACTGAAGGTTTCAGTTTTAAAATACTATAAAGTCTGTAAATCATTTATCGAAGAAATAAGATTAAAATATTCACAATACATAATTATGAGGAAAACGTTTGCCGTTGTAGAAAGTAGTGAAGCATTTTGTACCTACTGCCGGCGTTGGTAACTTATGGACATACTTTAGACGCAGGATAGATGACGGGAGGCTGCAGCCGCTTATCTGCAACTAGCAAACAGGTAGCTGGGGGTCCCTAGCATACGCTATTCAGCCAGAATTAAGAAACCGCTGAATCGAGCTACTAGTAGATAAGTGTCTGCGGGCAAAAAGAAGAAACGGAAAAAAAGCAGTGAGGAAAGCTATCACAACATATCAGCGAACACTTCGCAAAGGCTTTGTTACAGACATGACTTTGTCCACTCATTAACTGCTGTGGGTATTTTTTAAATTCGTAATAGTACTTTGAAGCAAAAAATTTAAATATTAGTAGACATTTTTGAGTATAGAAATACCCAGGCAGTTGTTAAATGAACAAAGTGGTTTCTATTACAAGGGATTTTTTTTGGATTTTTTATCTGTTTCGTATAATAATATATAAGCAGGAGATCCCGTGTTCGAGTCCCGGTCGGGGCACATATTTTCAACTGTCCCCGTTGACATATATCAACACCTGTATGCAGCTAGGGGTATTCATTTCATTGTAATTTCATTCTAACAAGCTGCATGGTCACCGATGGTATCTGTTCTTTCGGTCATCTTCATATTTACATGTAGTTAAGGCTCACCGACCATTTCACCATCTTCTTCTGTGCGGGTGCACAAACAGTGCCCAAACTCTTACGGCGATCGGTAAAAAGCCGCGCGTAATGAGTATAATGGGCAGGGGCACTATGAATATAGTGCGGGACCACAAGTTGGGAATATGGGTGTCAGGGGAGACGTGCCACAGATAAGTCCCTGCAGTCGCACTATACTTTGTGCCCTCGGTGGCTCAGATGGATAGAGAGTCTGTCATGTAAGCAGCAGATCCCAGGTTCGAGCCCCGGTCGGAGCACGTTTTTCCAACTGTCCCCGATGACGTATATCAACGCCTGTATTAAGCTAGGGGTATTCATTTCATTGCAATTTAATTAAAAAACGCCACTGCTTTCCACTTCGGCGTTATGTATTGTCTGAGTAACAGTCATTTCCTCGGTTCCTTCCACTGTAGTACTTGAATGTACGAAGATTCATCTTACTTGGCTCACATCTGGATTCCTAGCAACCGCAAATTCCTCAATTCCAGTGTAATGAACACGGTTATACGGTTGCGTCTCTCTCTCTCTCTCTCTCTCTCTCTCTCTCTCTCTCTCTCTCTCTCTGTGTGTGTGTGTGTGTGTGTGTGTGTGTGTGTGTGTGTGTCCTCCTAGGAATCCGTCTCATCAGACGAGCTGCACATACATATCCCTAAACTCGCCCCCAGTTGCTGCGGCATTTCGCGCAGCACCACCAAGTACGTGGCATGCGCGCTCGCATCTTCGTGCCGAGATGCAGTGCTCTACATAGCAACTACCGAGGCAATTCAACGTCCAGACACAGTGAAGTTTATATTACGCCACATCTTGTGTTGCTGCACTGCAAGAGAGCACGCTGCTTTACCCAGTAAGCTCTTCGTTGCTACACCGCGACGCGTGCAGTGTCTGATACGGACATAAAGAGTGTCCATAACTTAAGTTCCAGTTCCGAAACGCTGTAGAAGGAGAACCACTGCACAGGATCACGTGCATATTATTGGTGCAGGGCGAAACGTCATGAAACATACAAATATTTACCAAAATTTTACCAATAGATTAACATAAACGGGTTCGGCTACAAATGACAGATGAATCGTAAATCGAAGGCTATGGTTTGATAAATATATGTTTTTTGGTAGGTTCCGCCTTTAGCAAAACACAATTTTGTTTTTTAACCCAAACATGTTTCACTGCAGTTGCAGCATGTTTAGTGGGCTTTTTTTATGGCTGTTAAAGATAAAGAATGTCCTTTACTGTTTGTATACATGTAACTATTAGTTTTAAAATTGTAATTAGAGAGATTTGAAAAAACAGATAAAATTATGAACTCATACCTTTTTACTACATGGTGTGGGTTTTCTGATGTATCGTGTTTCTACAGTGACTGTTTTGTTTCACAGTTTGTCATCTGCAACCACTTATACCTTAAAGTAGATAAAATGTTTAAGACAAAATTACGATTTGAAAACTTTTATTTCTATGCGTGAAATTAATTGATTCTCTCTCTCTCTCTCTCTCTCTGTGTGTGTGTGTGTGTGTGTCTATCTACATCATGTTTCACTTACGTTTTCTTTTCCCTCAACTTCGTCACTGTCAAACACTATATATTGAGCTGTCACTGTTTCACTGTCACTGCTTACCAGCTGTAGTAACAAACATGGCGGACAGTGGAACAGCTGAAGGTGCAAAAACAAGATGGCTGGTGGTGTAACAGTTGAAGGTGTTCCTGGCGGTTGTTCTGAGTTGCGCATTACACCACCCGTACTGTTCAATGCGCATGACTGCACGAGTTCGGCAGTCAGCGGTTGTGGCACCATTAGTTAGGTTTGCCCACCCACCACAGCAAGGTTCTACCACATCGGACGGAAAAAATCGGCTTGTAATGGTCCTGGGGCCAAAAACCGCATGAAACACAAAATGACATCGGTTTCTGACTTGTGAGACTGGCGCAGGACATGTTCGATACTCTGTCCGCAGTTTTCTGCCATAAGATGAAACCGAGAAACAGCATGTTCAACAACGGATCTCTTTGCCGGCCGGGGTGGCCGAGCGGTTGTAGGCGCTACAGTCTGGAATCACGCGACCGCTCGGTCTCAGGTTCGAATCCTACCTCGGGCATGCATGTGTGTGATGTCCTTAGGTTAGTTAGGTTTAAGTAGTTCTAAGTTCTAGGGGACTGATGACCTCAGAAGTTAAGTCCCACAGTGCTCAGAGCCACTTGAAGCACTTGAACAACGGATCGGAGTGTCTTCGTGGGTCACGTTCAGAATGCGTTGCGCACTGCATTCTTTCACTTCAGCTACATTCATAACTGGGAGCATTGAACGCAATGTCATTCATATAACCCCACAGCCAGAAGAGACACGGATTAAGATAGAGTGATCTGGACGACCAGACTGTAGGGAAATGATGGCCGATAATTCTAGTATTTCCGAAATCCTTCTGCAGTATCCGCTTCACCGGCTGTGCAGTGTGCAAAGGAGCACCATCTTGAATAAAAACTATCCTACCTATACATCCACGCTGTTGAAGGATTAGAATGATGTTGGCGCCCAAAACACTTTCATATCGTTTACCAGTGACGGTACAGGTAACAGGACATACAGGACATGCAGGACTCGTGTCCTCGAAAAAATACAACCCTAAGATATACGATGCCGTCAAACCGCACCACACGCTCACCTTTGTGGAATGAAGTGGTGTCGGTGGTTGTGGGTGCGGATTTTCCGTTGCCCCTAATCTGCAGTTCTGCGGATTGACGTGACCTTGAAGATGGAAATGGGCCATGTCGGTCCACAGAATGTTCTTGGCCGTTCATTGTTCATTTACATGCGAGCAAGAAATTACAGAGCGAACGTTTGTCTTTCTGACGTGTCAGCAGCAAGCAGCTCCTGAAGATGGTTGGTTTTGTATCGATAGCAGTGCAGGATGTTTCGTAGGATTTTATGCGCCGTGCCCACAAGCTTATCTAGTACTCGGGAAATTCCCCGTGCACTGCATACCACCGCTCCACCCCTCCTGCAATGCTGTGGCCATAGTTTGGACAGACGTCTGAAATCATTCCCTGCTTGGCTAAATGAACGTAATGTTTGTGTCTTCCTTCCGACTTCACTGGGACCTCACGGACGCAATTTAAACCAATTATTATAGCAAGAAGTGGCTCAGTTTCATAAAATACTAACGCTTTCTTCTGTATGGAGCATCAGTTTACAACCTGAATGAGAAAACTATATCGTTTCCTTCCCGATCATAACACATATTTACGTATGTTAACAAAGTTGGTATTGGTAGAGCATGTGTTGTTTCGCTTAGTTAAAGTCACAGTAGTGCAACAAGGTATTTTCTATTTAAAGTCTAGTCTGGAAAAGTTCTTGCATTTCACACTAAATAACTTGGATGGGCTTGTTTCGTAATTATTTAGAAATGTTTATGTAGCGGCCAGAGATATTATCCCCTTGCAGTCGCTGCGAGTCAACTCTCAAGAATGCTTGGTACATTTCTGACTATTCGTTGCGAATTATTATTCAGAAAAAACTTCCTGATTTGAAACTGTCTTCATCGTTTGCTTTAGTTCTTTCAGCTTGGGATTTTATTGAAATAATTCCTTTTTGTAGTTAAGCGCTTGCTTGGTCAGAGACGCTGTCTTCAAAGATTAAGTTTTACAGTTACTCAGAACGCGAAAACACCATGAAATACCTGCAATATATTTCCACAAACTTCACTGCACAAGATATAAATAGCTCACACGAGAACGTACATTTGACAAGGATCAGTACTAATAATTGTACCGGTAGTCTAAACAGTTAAGGTAATAACAGTAGTAACTTAACAATACTCTAACATAGACTTGTGTAGTCTTCCTAAGAGTTTTATATTCAATATTCGGTTGCCTTGGGCTTTATCATTTTTGGTTCAAAAAATGTTGAAATGTGTGTGAATTCTTAAGGGAACAAAATGCTGAGGTTATCGGTCCCTAGACTTACACGCTACTTAAACTAACTTACGCTAAGAACAATACACACACCCGTGCCCGAGGGAGGACTCGAACCTTCGGCGGGAGTGGCCGCGCAATCCGTGACATGGCGCCTCAAACCACGCAGCCACTCCGCACGGCTCAGTTTTGGTGATTTCTCTATTCTCATTACTAGAATATTAAAAGTCGTTCGAAAATGAAAAAAAATAAAGAAAATGTTCATAAAAACCACACAGTAATCTCCAATCATAAAGTATGGTTACACGTTGGATCAACAGCTTTCCTTCCTTTGCAGATAGCACTTCAAAAGAACCTTTCTTTTCAGATTTTGTAATCATTTTCTTCATACCCTTAGCAGACACAGGATCAGTGCCTTTTTAATTCCCTGTGTCCGAAAGCTCTGCAGAGCTACTGGCGCACAGTCACCGATCTTGTAAAAAGATTAACCATCAGTGCGCGATCTTTCATGGAGGTAGTAGTGTTGGGCGTCCCGGACACAAACTAATGAACAGCCGCGTTCCTCGAGTTTGTTGGTGTGCATATTCTGACGCTTACATTGCCTTCGATTGATCAGTTTTTTTCCATGAGGTTTCCCTCTAGCTCTATAATATGCTGCTCACATTTGATGTCTTCCTGAACAGTGGTTCTCTTTCTAAAGCGTTTTGAAACTGGTACATTAATTATGGACACCCTATACATTAATTCAGCTCAGCTTTGTTGCATTTACATGCCACATACCTGAGGAATGTTCTCAAAAATCCAATATGGAATAATATATTCGATGTCTCGAGAAAAGAAAACATCTCATGCAGTTCCAGACTGGGCGCGTAACTTTAAAACACAATGCAGGTAAATCAGCTTCAAATCATATTCATGCGCCGGTTTACCGACTGTTTATCTGGTACACTGGCCAGCCAGAATGCATTTTAGGTGGTTTTCCACATTTTTAGTTCATTGACGCAGTGCTTGCAAATACATTACATAGTAAAAAAAAAATCACTGATCACTGATTGTATGTCATTGTTGCACCCTGACAGCAGGTAAAATAGTGAAGGTGAAGAAATTATACGGATAATAATGGAGATAGAATATAGAGACAGACGACAAATTAACGCAAACGAGATGAGAGTAAAAAAGTAAAGAATTAATCTAACCTACTTCGTCTTTAGAATGTAGCATGCTATCAACATTTTCGTTTCAGAAACGCGTCGAAGAAGCTAGAGAAAAATTCAAACATGAATAAGAGGACGAGTGAAGCACATAACAGCAATGTGCTTCGCAGATTACATGGCGGTTCCGACAGAAAGAATTACTTGTGAACTATCAAACTGGGAAATACACAATAGGAGAAATGAAATAAATTTAAGTAGCAATACGCGGTAGTTCCGAAAAAACAAAAAAATTTAGTTTTGCGCCAATAGTTACCAGTAAACTGCAATACCCCACGTGCGTCCTTCTTCAATCAGTAAGGCGGGCTGAATAATTTGGTTAGCTGTTGGTGAGTGCATTCCCATTGTTGTACCTCAGCGAGTTTGCGGTTTTGCGATAGCTGACCCAAAAGAGCAGCGTGTCTCTATAAAGTTTTGTTTTAAACTTGGAAAACTGCTTCAGAAACGCACCAACTGTTGAAACAAGTTTTTGGAGTGAAAGCTTTAAGTCAGAAACAAAGTCTGGTATAACTTTTGAAAAACAGGTGAACATTGACTGATGATGGCGACCGTCCCCTAGGTTGACAACTGGCGTCACACACAAACAATATTCAGAAAGTGATGGACTTGATCTTGCAAGATCGTAGACAAATTATTGAATCATACAATTGGACCTATCCTGTCAGAAGGTGGAACATTAAAACAATTGCGACCATGCAACTTCCTGACAGATTAAAACTGTGTGCCGGGCCGAGACTCGAACTCGGGACCTTTGCCTTTCGCGGGAAAGTGCTCTACAAACTGAGCTACCCAAGCACGACTCACGCCCCGTCCTCACAGCTTTACTTCTGCCAGTACCTCGTCTCCTACCTTCCAAACTTTACAGAAGCAGGAGAGCTTGAAACGCGTATTCGCACCCGAAAGAGCTACTTTGAAGGTGACGATACAGAAGATCAAGAGAAGACGTAATAATTTTAAATGATGTATTTCGGAAACTTCTTGGTGCTACTTCGTACTGCACATGATGGTCTAAGCGAGGATATATTAGAAATAATTTGCTGCATGTCATGAAAACTTTATTCGGAACTTTACTGCTTAAACAGCAACTGTCAACCAAATACTAGTATGTTCTCGCGTTTTTCTTCACTCGGAGTACAAAAAACTCCCTCTTCGTCCAGGTACACTAATTGTGTACGTTCAACACGAAGACGAGATCTGACGGGACCGAGTCGCGGCCACCTGCCGCTGCTCTTCCTCGTGCCTCGAGCAACCTCGCTGCGGTCCGGGATTTCCGGAGGCCTTCACGATCAGGTGTTGCGAAGCGCTGCGCTTCACTTCGCCGAATTGTCAACTTTGTTCCTCAGTTTCCTGTCTAAACGCTCCATTCTGTAAATATAACGTTGGTTCTCCTCCGAGTTTTTGTAAATATTGTGCGAAGTCTTGCATAAGTCTTTACCCTTGACGTGTTCAGTTCTGGGCGTGTGACGTGAACAGTCTCTGCGTACTGAGGATGTCTGCAAAGAACTAGACGAATAAATTCAGTGAAGAAGTCAATTATATGCAACGATTCCTTAGTCTCCGTAAAGCTGTTGAGTAAAGCTGCCGACGTCGACAGCATTTTAAGTCGTATCAGGAACGCCGTTTCATAACGAAGCCTGTGATTCTGATTTGCGTGTAGAGCGAACCCATGTAGGGTGGTCATTAAAAATTAAGGATTTCAGATACATCTCGACAGTATGAACAAAATATTTCCCTCGGGCCCGTTTAACGGCGTGCAGGAAATGAGGCGAACGCACTACGCTTTGCACTCGTGCAACGAACTTAAACAAACGTATGATCACTGACAAGAGCAACAGGACAGCATAAATCGAATACGAAACAGACTGTGTCAAGCACAGGTGTAGCTCACAAATATTCCGCCTACTTTCGGGTCACATGCACGTATATTCCAGTGTATATATGTTTCTAAATTAACTGTTCGTCATTTTAATTCACTGAACACTGTCGACTGTGATGTGGTGGCATTGTTGTTGTTGTTGTGGTCTTCAGTCCTGAGACTGGTTTGATGCAGCTCTCCATGCTACTCTATCCTGTGCAAGCTCCTTCATCTCCCAGTACCTACTGCAACCTACATCCTTCTGAATTTGCTTAGTGTATTCACCTCTTGGTCTCCTTCTACGATTTTTACCCTCCACATTGCCCTCCAATGCTAAACTGGTGATCCCTTGATGCCACAGGACACGTCCTACCAACAGATCCCTTCTTCTAGTCAAGTTGTGCCACAAACTACTCTTCTCCCCAATCCTATTCAATACCTCCTCATTAGTTACGTGATCTATCCACCTAATCTTCAACATTCTTCTGTAGCACCACATTTCGAAAGCTTCTGTTCTCTTCTTGTCCAAACTATTTATTGTCCATGTTAAACTTCCATACATGGCTACACTCCATACAAATACTTACAGAAACGACTTCCTGACACTTAATCTATACTCGATGTTAACAAATTTCTCTTCTTCAGAAACGTTTTCCTTGCCATTGTCAGTCTACATTTTATATCCTCTCTACTTCGACCATCATCAGTTATTTTGCTCCCTAAATAGCAAAACTCCTTTACTATTTTAAGTGTCTCATTTCCTAATCTAATTCCCTCAGCATCACCCGACTTAATTCGACTACATTCCATTATCCTCGTTTTGCTTTTGTTGATGTTCATCTTATATCCTCCTTTCAAGACACTGTCCATTCCGTTCAACTGCTCTTCCAAGTCCTTTGCTGTCTCTGACAGAATTACAATGTCATCGGCGAACCTCAAAGTTTTTATTTCTTCTCCATGGATTTTAATTTCTACTCCGAATACTTCTTTTGTTTCCTTTACTGCTTGCTCAATATACAGATTGAATAACATCGGGGAGAGACTACAACCCTGTCTCACTCCCTTCCCAACGACTGCTTCCCGTTCAAACCCCTCGACTCTTATAACTGCCATCTGGTTTCTGTACAAATTGTAAATAGCCTTTCGCTCCCTGTATTTTATCCCTGCCACCTTCAGAATTTGAGAGAGAGTATTGTAGTCAACATTGTCAAAAGCTTTCTCTAAGTCTACAAATGCTAGAAACGCAGGTTTGCCTTTCCTTATTCTTTCTTCTAAGATAAGTCGTAGGGTCAGTATTGCCTCACGTGTTCCATCATTTCAACTGAATCCAAACTGATCTTCCCCGAGGTCGGCTTCTACCAGTTTTTCCATTCGCCTGTAAATAATTCGCGTTAGTATTTTGCAGCTGTGACTGCTTAAACTGATAGTTCGGTAATTTTCACATCTGTCAACACCTGCTTTCTTTGGGATTTGAATTATTATATTCTTCTTGATGTCTGAGAGTATTTCGCCTGTCTCGTACATCTTGCTCACCAGAGTTTTGTCAGGACTGGCTCTCCAAAGGCCGTCAGTAGTTCTAACGGAATGTTGTCTACTCCTGGGGCCTTGTTTCGACTCAGGTCTTTCAGTGCTCTGTCAAACTCTTCACGCAATATCGTATCTCCCATTTCATCTTCATCTACATTCTCTTCCATTTCCATAATATTGTCCTCAAGTACATCGCCCTTGTATAGATCCTCTATATACTCCTTCCACCTTTCTGCTTTCCCCTCTTTGCTTAGAACGGGGTTTCCATCTGAGCTCTTGATATTCATACAAGTGGCTCTCTTTTCTCCAAAGGTCTCCTTAATTTTCCTGTAGGCTGTATCTATCTTACCACTAGTGAGATAAGCATCTACATCCTTACATTTGTACTCTAGCCATCCCTGCTTAGCCATTTTGCACTTCCATTCGATCTCATTTTTGAGACGTTTGTTTTCCTTTTTCCCTGCTTCATTTACTGCATTTTTATATTTTCTCCTTTCATCAATTAAATTCAATATTTCTTCTGTTATCCAAGGATTTCTACTAGCCCTCGTCTTTTTACCTACTTGATCCTCTGCTGCCTTCACTACTTCATCCCTCAGAGCTACCCATTCGTCTTGTACTGTGTTTCTTTCCCCCATTCCTGTCAACTGTTCCCTTATGCTGTCCCTGAAACTCTGTACAACCCCTGGTTTAGTCAGTTTATCCAGGTCCAATCTCCATAAATTCCCACCTTTTTGCAATTTCTTCAGTTTTAATCTACAGTTCATAACCAATAGATTGTGGTCAGAGTCCACATCTGCCCCTGGAAATGTCCTACAATTTAAAACCTGGTTCCTAAATCTCTGTCTTGGCATTATATAATCTATGTGATACCTTTTAGTATCTCCAGGACTCTTCCATGTATACAGCCTTCTTTTATGATTCTTGAACCAAGTGTTAGCTATGATTAAGTTATGCTCTGTGCAAAATTCTACCAGACGGCTTCCTCTTTCATTTCTTAGCTCCAATCCATATTCACCTACTGTGTTCCCTTCTCTCCATTTTCCTACTGTCGAATTCCAGTCACCCATGAGTATTAAATTTTCGTCTCCCTTCACTACCTGAATAATTTCTTTTACTTCATCATACATTTCTTCAATTTCTTCGTCATCTGCAGAGCTAGTTGGCATATAAACTTGTACTACCGTAGCAGGCATGGGCTTAGTGTCTATCTTGGCCACTATAATACGTTCACTATGCTGTTCGTAGTAGCTTACCCGCACTCCAATGTTTTTATTCATTATTAAACCTTCTCCTGCGTTACCCCTATTTGATTTTGTATTTATAACCCTGTAATCACCTGACCAGAAGTCTTGTTCCTCCTGCCACCGAACTTCACTAATTCCCACTATATCTAACTTTAACCTATCCATTTCCCTTTTTAAATTTTCTAACCTACCTGCCCGATTAAGGGATCTGACATTCCACGCTCCGATCCGTAGAACGCCAGTTTTCTTTCTCCTGATAACGACGTCCTCTTGAGTAGTCCCCTCCCGACGATCCGAATGGGGGACTATTTTACCTCCGGAATATTTTACCCAAGAGGACGCCATCATCATTTAACCATACAGTAAAGCTGCACGCCCTCGGGAGAAATTACGGCTGTAGTTTCCCCTTGCTTTCAGCCGTTCGCAGTACCAGCACAGCAGGGCTGTTTTGGTTAGTGTTACAAGGCCAGATCAGTCAATCATCCAGACTGTTGCCCCTGCAACTACAGGAAAGGCTGCTGCCCCTCTTCAGGAACCACACGTTTGTCTGGCCTACGGTACGGCTATCTGTATCGCTGAGGCACGCAAGCCTCCCCACCAACGGCAAGGTTCATGGTTCATGAGGGGAGGGTATGGTGGCATACGCATGACTATAAGAAGAGTGTAATGAGAAAATTTCGTCCTTTGCAGTGACGTAGAAAACCTGCTTCTAGTCTAGGATGTAAAGTGGCGAGGGTGGGAGAAGCGGCCATTGCACTCTTTTTCGCCTTAAGAAGTGCTGCTGCCTGCCAAAAATCACCAAATTGGTTCTAGCATACACCGTCATTGTCATCAGTGAATGTGACACAGGAAGCTTATTTTGTTATGTTTAGTAAAATCTTTTGTGATATTTAGTAGTCTGATGTAACGCGTGTCATTTACATTATCCTTGTTACTTCCCGTAGAAACAGAGTAACATGTTTTTACACTATCGCTGTTTAAACATCTTTTGGCTTACAACTTTAGTTACCTTTTTCTTTCTTTCGGTTTAACTACTGATGCCCAAATGGCGTCTGATCGGGAAAAGTGACGAAACTATTCGCGGTAAAAGTGTTTAGTTCATTTCTCATCTGTTTGTTACACTACGGCTAAGACGTACTTTCGTACATTACTCATAATAGAACAGATTGACTTGTAAATCCTTATATACAAGTCTTCAATCCGCCACACTATTCTTTTGTGACGATTTTGAATTAATGAATGATATTTCATTTCTGTTCTGTTATATTCCGCATAGAAAAAAAATCTTATTGAAAATGGTCAGCTTCTACCACTTGGTAATGTTATAGATACTAGGGCATAATATGTCCGGAAATCAGAACAACAAACATACGTTCCTGTTGCGATGGTAAGTGCGATTGGTGCAGTGAAGAATGATAAGATGCCTTTTGCTACAGCAGCAAAGGAATTTAATATTGCACACACGTTGAAAAGAATGCTATGAAAATATAAAGATGCAGTAAGTGGTGAAAAGATTATAGGAAGCTTAAGGACTGTGTTCAATAAAGAGCAAGAAACAGAAATCTTTAATTATCTTATGAAATGGGAAAACCGTTTTATAGAATTACAGTGAATGGCCTACAGACATTAGCATTCCAACCGGGAAAGGGGAACAAAAGACCAAACCGGTACTATGTCTTTGTGGACTCCAGCACACATTGACTTTCAGACTTCTGCTGAGGGACATGAAGGTGATCTTGTGATCGTCACATGATCACCCGTGACATCACAAGCCCCCATCCCCTCCTTCTCAGTGGTGTCAAAACTTTGTCAGTGACGTCATCACTATCAGTGACACCAAGCCACGCCCCGTTTACCAGTTCAACCATCTCCACCCAATCAAAAAGCCATTATCAGAAAACAGCCTAGATGTGTTGTGGGAAATTTAAATCTCCTGTACCTCTACAGCCAATAACAGCAAAGTACTAAAGGAGGCAGCCAATCGGGATGTAGTTTCAATAAGTAAATAACACAGAATGAGATTTTCACTCTGCAGCGGAGTGTGCGCTTTTAAGAAACTTCCTGGCAGATTAAACCTGTGTGCCGGACCGAGACGCGAACTCGGGACCTTTGCAAGGTTCGCAGGAGAGCTTCTGTAAAGTTTGGAAGGTAGGAGACGAGATACTGGGAGAAGTAAAGCTGTGAGAACTCGGCGTGAGTCGTGCTTAGGTAGCTCAGTTGGTAGAGCACTTGCCCGCGAAAGGCAAGGGTCCAGAGTTCGAGTCTCGGTCGGGCACACAGTTTTAATCTGCCAGGAAGTTTCAGTAAATAACATAAATTGATTCCTGGGCATTCATGTTAATGCCAGTCATAATTAAAATATTTGCTATAAATTGCCTGCATTATACATTAATATACAAACAGAAATAGGATATCAGAGCACCTGAAGTTTGTTCTTGTAGTAATTTATTTATTTATTTATTTATTTTATTTTGTGCTCTCATGTTATCGCCAGTCTGATTGAAATATTTACCCTTATATCGACTTTAATATATGCAAAAAAGTACAAAGTACATTTCTGTGCAAAGTAGGCCTATACTGTATTTTTTTGTCAAGATCTTTGCTACAAGCAACAGTCATACAGTGCATGCTGGATGCTGAAAATGTCTCGCCGTCAGAATGTAAATTAATATACACTCCTGGAAATGGAAAAAAGAACACATTGACACCGGTGTGTCAGACCCACCATACTTGCTCCGGACACTGCGAGAGGGCTGTACAAGCAATGATCACACGCACGGCACAGCGGACACACCAGGAACCGCGGTGTTGGCCGTCGAATGGCGCTACCTGCGCAGCATTTGTGCACCGCCGTCGTCAGTGTCAGCCAGTTTGCCGTGGCATACGGAGCTCCATCGCAGTCTTTAACACTGGTAGCATGCCGCGACAGCGTGGACGTGAACCGTATGTGCAGTTGACGGACTTTGAGCGAGGGCGTATAGTGGGCATGCGGGAGGCCGGGTGGACGTACCGCCGAATTGCTCAACACGTGGGGCGTGAGGTCTCCACAGTACATCGATGTTGTCGCCAGTGGTCGGCGGAAGGTGCACGTGCCCGTCGACCTGGGACCGGACCGCAGCGACGCACGGATGCACGCCAAGACCGTAGGATCCTACGCAGTGCCGTAGGGGACCGCACCGCCACTTCCCAGCAAATTAGGGACACTGTTGCTCCTGGGGTATCGGCGAGGACCATTCGCAACCGTCTCCATGAAGCTGGGCTACGGTCCCGCACACCGTTAGGCCGTCTTCCGCTCACGCCCCAACATCGTGCAGCCCGCCTCCAGTGGTGTCGCGACAGGCGTGAATGGAGGGACGAATGGAGACGTGTCGTCTTCAGCGATGAGAGTCGCTTCTGCCTTGGTGCCAATGATGGTCGTATGCGTGTTTGGCGCCGTGCAGGTGAACGCCACAATCAGGACTGCATACGACCGAGGCACACAGGGCCAACACCCGGCATCATGGTGTGGGGAGCGATCTCCTACACTGGCCGTACACCACTGGTGATCGTCGAGGGGACACTGAATAGTGCACGGTACATCCAAACCGTCATCGAACCCATCGTTCTACCATTCCTAGACCGGCAAGGGAACTTGCTGTTCCAACAGGACAATGCACGTCCGCATGTATCCCGTGCCACCCAACGTGCTCTAGAAGGTGTAAGTCAACTACCCTGGCCAGCAAGATCTCCGGATCTGTCCCCCATTGAGCATGTTTGGGACTGGATGAAGCGTCGTCTCACGCGGTCTGCACGTCCAGCACGAACGCTGGTCCAACTGAGGCGCCAGGTGGAAATGGCATGGCAAGCCGTTCCACAGGACTACATCCAGCATCTCTACGATCGTCTCCATGGGAGAATAGCAGCCTGCATTGCTGCGAAAGGTGGATATACACTGTACTAGTGCCGACATTGTGCATGCTCTGTTGCCTGTGTCTATGTGCCTGTGGTTCTGTCAGTGTGATCATGTGATGTATCTGACCCCAGGAATGTGTCAATAAAGTTTCCCCTTCCTGGGACAATGAATTCACGGTGTTCTTATTTCAATTTCCAGGAGTGTAGTTTGTGTGGAAGTGTGTGTAGTGATATAACAACTGGACATCAAAATGGAGGCAGACAGATGGACACTAACCGAATAAATTTACATCCATATCGACAGATAAGCAATAGTCATGACGATACATTAAAGTGTATTCCATTCATTTGTCATAGAGTCTGCATTATGCTAGAAATAATGATGTAACTTCCAGAAACCATCTGAAGATGAACCTGAAAAGGTTCGAAAACCGATTCATGGAATAAAACATAATTGTTCAAAAAAGTGACTGGTTGCAGTTATATATAACTTATTTACATGTAATATAAATATAAGATTTATCAGTTCGCTATATTACTTGAAGTGCTCCCTCGAGAGGAGCACATCTTACATAAAAATAGGTGAACTGAATGAGAACGTATTTTCCCTGCGATATAGAGTTCGACAAAGTAATAAAAAGAAAATTTTCCTACATGGAAATGTGAGTAACGAATTGATTATGCTGGAAAATCGCCTGCTCCAATCGAACAGTTTGAAAGTTTGTGAACAGACGAAACAACAACAGACGATGAGTACCAAAAAGGCTGCATTTAATTGAATGTCATTAAGTGTAGAACACTTGAAGAATATTCTGATTTACATTTGAAAATTGATGTGCTACATCTTGCCAATGTGTTCGAAAACTTTCCCAGTCTTTGCCTTAAGACATAGGATTTGGATGCTACGTGTTATAATGCTTCATCTGATCGAGCATGGGATGCTCTGCTGAAAATTACTAAAGAGGAATTACAGCTTATTAATTACCGATGTCAAACAACTATAGTTCGTTGAACGAGGCATCTGAGGCTGAACTGGCAACTGTTGACAGCAACAGATGTGTGGCTTTCTATGATGATAAAATTGTCGAATCGTGTATCATATATCTTGATGTGAATAGCCTATACATCTGCGCGATGTTGCAACATCTTCCAGTGTCCAGTTTTGAATAGGTCCTCCAGAGCGTGTCAGAGGTTTTGTGGTGGACGATTTACCAGACGATTAGAACATAGCGTACATTTTAGGTGTAGGTCTTGAATACCCGAGAGTATTTAAGGTTTAATTCAGATTTACTTTTATGTCTGGAAGTAAACGACGTCTCCATCCGATACAGATAAACCAAAGAAATTACTTTCAACATTACATGCGAGTAAAAACTGTGCCACTCACTGCAGAATTTTGAAATAAGGTTCAAGACATAAATTAGTTTTTCGAAGATTCACCGCACCATATCGTTTAGGCAAGTTCCCTGGATGAAGCCATATTCTGAGATTAACTCCCAGAAACGCATGAGTGCATCCAGTGAATTTGAGAAGAATTTCATCAAACTCATGAATAATTGAGTTTTCTGAAACAAATATGGAAGACGTGAGAAAGATATTGAAGGGCGAATAGCAGTGCGTCACGAAGCCCGATACGAGGAAGCTGCATTATCTGAAAAACAGAATTTTCGAAATGGTGTCACTTTTAACGAAAATCTAGTCACTATCGAACTAAGTAGACTAAATGTAGACTTCGATAAATCATTTGTGGTGGAAGTGGTAATTCTGGATATTTCCAAGACACTTCTTTTCGACTTTCACTATGGGCACATATTAAACAAATTTCCACCAAATCGAGTGAAACTTTGGTCCAGGCACTGGAAAACTCATATATCACGTTAAAAACTCCATCTATGAAGATATTGGGAGTTATGTGCGTACAAGGTTCGATTCTTTGGTTTTCCCAGTAAATAGCAGATTCATTACAACGGATACGAATAATAAGAGAACCTGGATTAATGGCATACGAACCTAGCTATGAATCTATTGCAGAATTTGTTGGCCTGCGAGCAAAAATATATGCTCTTGAGACTTAATCTGGGCACATATTCACAGAGCGCATGACATGAAACAATCTTATGTAAAAGACTAACCACTGATGACTACCGGCAGTGAATCTTGGGTATGGAGGTAAAATCCTTCGTGCAGTTTGTCGTTCAGTCGAAGCAGCATATTTTTTCGACTTTCCAACAACATAAACTTTCTTTATCTGCTCAAGATGACAACGTCAGATACTTCCGGATAATGTAAAAACAGTGGCCTAGTGTCACTATGGCAGAAAAATAATGATTAGTTGCAATTCAGATACCTGTAAATGATGTAAATACCTGCTATGTCTGATTTTATTGTAAAAACGTAAGTAATGTGAAATAAATTTTAATACCTTCAAAATCATGGGATAGCATTATCTACATATACAGATGGCGGTGGTATCGCGTACACGAGGTATAAAAGGGCGGTGCACTGGTGGCACTGTCATTTCTACTCGTATGATTCATGTAAAAAGGTTTCCGACTTGATTATGAGCGCACGAATGCTATTAACAGACTTTAAACGCGGAAATGTAGTTGGAGCTAGACGCATGGGACATTCCATTTCGGAAATCGTTAGGGCATGTAATTTTCCGCGATCCACAATGTCAAGAGTGTGGCAAGAATAGTAAATTTCAGGCATTACCTCGCCACGGTCAACGCATGGGCCAATGGTCTTCACTTAACGACCAAGGACGACAGCGTTTGCGTAGAGTTGTTAGTTGTAACAGACAAGGAACGCTGCGTGAAATAACAGCAGAAATCAGTGTGCAATATACGGCGAAGTATCGGTTAGGACAGTACGGCGAAATTTGGCCTTTGATGGGCTATGGCAGTAAACAACCGACGCGAGTGTCTTTGCTAACAGCACCACGTTGGCTGCGCACCTGTCCTAGGGTCGTGACCGTAACTTTCAGACCCTAGACAACTAGAAAAGCGTGGGCTGGTCAGATGAGTCTGGATTTCAGTTGATAATAGGCGATGGTTGGGTTCGAGTGTAGCGCAGACCCCCACGAAGCAATGGACCCAAGATGGCACCGTGGAATGGACTGGGTCCTCTGCTCCAACTGAACCGATAATTGACTGGAAATGGATATGTTCGGCTACTTGGAGACCATTTTGCAGCTATTCGTGGACTTCATTTTCCCAAACAACTATGGAATTTTTATGTACGGCAATGCGCCATATCACCGCCACAACTCTCGCATGAGGTTTGAACAACATTTTGAACGATTAGAGGGAATGATTTCACCACGCAGATCGCCTGATATGAATCCCATTGAGCATTGACGGGATATAACTGAGAGATCTGTTCGTGCGCAAATTCCTGCATTGCTAAAACTTCGAAAATTATGGACGGCTATGGAGGCACCGACTTGTTGAGACCATGACACATTGAGATGTTGTACTGCGCACGTCCGACGAGATATTAGGAGGTATCCAATGATTTTTGTCACTTCATTGTAATCTGAACATCCACAAAAATGGCAATTATGTAAGTTGTACACTTTTCGATCAAAATTTAGTGATACACTGCACAGATAGTCAAAAAATTACATGCAAAAACATTGTATGATAAGTAATTTTTATAATAAATTTTCTGTCTGAACTATTATTTTGTTTCAGTATTTTTTACGTTCTCAGTCCGTCTCTAATTTGTTTCCTGCACACAACATAACATTAACGAGGCGACATATTCCAGCTATCTGTCTCAACAAAAGCGGCTGAACCGCAAGCCTTATCGACAGCTGAGAAGTGCATTGCACGGGTGCTCTCTATATTGGAGCAAGTGAACTCAGACAGGAGCCGGTAACATGCGTCTTACATGATTGTGTGTGTGTGTGTGTGTGTGTGTGTGTGTGTGTGTGTGTGTGTGTGTGTGTCTGTTTCACTGACGGAAAAAGCTCAAGAACTCAAATATTTATACTTTTTCTAAACATGACACAAAACGTTATTTTTTTAAAATGTTGTGAGATAACATTCATTGACGAAATAGAGGTGGAAAGATGTGAAACATTTTGGTCACACGCCTATGTAAGATGAAATTTAATGATAAGGTAGAGGAAATATTTTAATGTAAATGACGAGACAGTGCAGTATTTACATGGGTTTACCCAGAGTGACTGTGTCATTGGCACACCCAATAGTAAGCAAGGTAAGTGCGTTCACTCTGCAAACTGACCATAGTTCTCCATTGGCCACCGATCTGTGTGATGACCATCATCTACACTGACCATAATTTTCTTAAAAGATGAACAAATTCCGTTTTCCTAACCAGTGATGCGTTCCGTTTTCTTAAACGGTGAACCGATTCCATTTCATTAAATGCTGACCCATTCCGCTTCTTCTGATGGCTTTTCTTAAATGGTGACCTGTTTCGTTTTTCTAAACAGTGACCATTTTCACCAACAAAGGGGTCGCCCAGCGACTGGACGAGGCAGGAGAAACGGCGCTGAGATCCTGCAGGCAACCCCGTGATACCCCTTCGATTACAGATGCTGGCCTGCAGGCACGTAGTCTCTGTAAAGCCACAGTTTTAAAGTTCTCAGTGATGGTTGGCGGACGCCGCCGAGGTTGTTGCCTAACTGGGAGGTGTTAGGGAGATCCTTCGCCGTTCTATTCATACATGTGTCAATGTCGCTCCCCTCGCTCCCCCTTCCTCCGACCACGCAACAGCAGGGCTGAAACTGGCTAAGCACCCTTTGCAGCTTCACTCACGTTGAAATTTTGCGTCGAATGGTTTTTAACAGTCCGTAATGATGATTTCCAAGAGCGAAAGCCGCGCGGGGTTGCCGCGGGGTCAAGGGTGTCTTGTCACGGTTCACGTGGCTCCCCCTGTGGGAGGTTCGAGTCCTGCCTCGGACATGGGTGTGTGTGTGTGTGTGTGTGTGTGTGTGCTGTCCTTAGCGTAAGTTACGTTAAGTTAGATTAATTAGTGTGTAAGCTTAGGGACCGATAACCCAGCAGTATGGTCCTGTAACGCCAGAAATGCATATCCTCGTATTTCCATCTATTGTACTATATTTTTTTTCCTTATTTTGTTACCTGAATATATGACGTTTCTGTGTCTTTGTATATTGTAATTGTTTTACTATTTGTATACATATGCATTTATGTCGATGTATAATTGGTTTGTTGTGTAAAGATTATTTGTATTTTTACGCTGGGTCTGGCCTAGGAAAACTATGCTATCGAACCATTATATCGATAGGTCGTGTGGAGAACCAAAGTGTTTAGGATCTTTGGTAGGGTTAATTCTGTCGCGTGGAGCGCGGGGAGAGAAAGAGAGAGTGTGGCTGGAGTAGTGCGGTTGAGCAGGTGTGTTGTGTGACGCTCCCGCGAGTTGCCGCCCTTTCGGGGTTTGGCAGCATGTAATTGCGCTCGACTGGCTATGATAGTTTCTAGCACGGTGTCGCGGACGGGAAGCATTAGCTGGCACACATCAAGAGCCCGTTTCGCCTGGTGACCGTGTCGAGAAGAAGGCGCGCCAGCACCGAGCTTCTGCAACAGCGACGGCCGACAATGAGTGACTGTCGCCACCTCCTCGATCGACGACTTCAAACCTTCAATCAACCAACAAGGAAGACTAAAAGCACGTAAAGTTTCAGAACTGTATGGCAGACCTCAGCTTTTCAAACTGTTCCATTTGCCTCGCAAAATTACAGCAACTTAGCATGAACCTTTGTTGCTCATTGTCCCAATTGCATTACCAAGCAGGGTCCCTCCCTTTTCCGAAATGAACCCGAGTGTCGTTGAAATTCAGACGCCAGCATTAAAGTACAATCATTCCATTTCACTGCTTTAATTTCAAAGTTCAGTTTAAGTATTCATAGCTGGCTACAATATTTATATTACACAAGCGCAAATTAAGAGTGCGAGTTTTGTTACTGTATTTTAGCTTACCTGTGACTGCAGCTCAGCTCGGTACGTACTAAATTTTACTATTGTTAATTGCTCAGAATCATTTAATTCAAGTTCAAAGTTAAATCTCTTATTTCTAAATTGCGTAGATTCAAGTTGCTTTTGAAATGATTGTTGAGGTAGTCCAAGACTAACCGTATTTTACTGGATTTCGATGTGCTTCAGAAAGAAAGCTCACTATTAACTTCAGTCACTAAATTAACTTTCGATTTTCCGGTTTTGTTAATTCTTTTGCTAAATGAAGTCAGAGTGTAGCGAAATTTATTACTTCTGACAAACTTTCAGTTTTCACACTACACGTGTCAACCTTCAGTTGCCACGCTTCTAGTGCTAATTATATGTGTAATAACCTTTCTTTTTCAGTTACTATAGTAATTTTCCATAGGACTGGCGACCGTAATTTCCCCCAGATCTCAAATATCTAATTGCCGCTAGTTAATTGTTAACGTAACGGTCGCACATTTACTTTCTTTATTAACTTTACCCCTTTTCAAAATTAATTTCCACCAGTTTCATTGGCATTTTTCCTTTCATAAAGATGTAACCCTTTCCTCCCTCTTTACCGACAGATTAACTTCGGTGACGATTGCTTTTTTCCAAATTTCCGTTAGGTACACGCGGTTTAATTTTTCAATGTTACTTTAAATCCGTCTTGATTGCAAATTTTTTTATTATTTTTATTATTATGTCTGTTTTTGCAAAGTTTGTGCCACGTCAGGCTTCGGGATACATTACGAAGTTCTTACGTATTAAGACAAAGATAGACATTATGTCTGTTTTTGCAAAGTTTAATTTTTCACTGTCATTAAGGTCGATAAGTGAGGGGGAGGTTACAGTCCCATAGTCCTTACCACAAATTTCCGATTTTCCAAGAGCAAAAATTAAGCTCGTGCCGCACTCCAAACAGGTGTGATCACTTGGATGGCGTTGCAGCCGAACAGTATCCTTAGAGAGGGGTTGAAATGCCCAGGGGGTGGCAGCAGTGTCGAATGTTGTCGAAGGCGGCAACCTGCTGCTCATAGCACAGCAAACTGTCGTTTCCGACAGCGAAATGTGTGGGAACCGAAGACCCAAGGGAAGGGGTTGTTTCACTGACGCCCTTTATGCTACCCCCTCAGGCCTTCTCGTATCGATTCCGAGCGGCGGCGCATTTGAAATTTTTTCCTCGGCACCCCATAAGAAAACCGCATGATTTTAACGTTGGGCGTCGCGTTTCTGACCTCCATCGCAAAGGCGTCAAAAGAAGGGTTGAAACCTGGGTAAGGAGGGGTTTGACGACCTTCCCATCGTGCGACATATCCACGGCAGTGCTGAGCAGAATTGTGGTGAAACTTATTGCCAATGTGACATCGTTAACGCACCTTACACCTCACCTCGACATCTGAGCTCTGGCCTTTCTTTATTTTTTTTTTTTTTTTCGCATATGTCGACACCTTGCTGGCACCGTCGAGCTCGAATGTGACGCCCCAGGACGCCACGCTTTCGCACCGTAACAGAGAAAGTTTGTAAGCACCTTTGCGACAAATTTCAAACTTCTGCATCGCAATGGGAGACAATTGTTCAAATGTGTGTGAAATCTTATGGGACTGAACTGCTAAGGTCATCAGTCCCTAAGCTTACACACTACTTAACCTAAATCATCCTAAGGACAAACACACACACCCATGCCGGGGGGAGGACTCGAACCTCCGCCGGGACCAGCCGCACAGTCCATGACTGCAGCGCCCCTGACCGCTCGGCTGGCAGACATTACGAGGTATCGGAAACATGATTCTTCAACTGTGTTGCGCAGTGTAGATGGCTACCAACATGAGTCATTTATCACAGCCGAACATTCGGAACACTGAGAACTGCGAGTATAGAGTGGTTCATCCGACAGTGCAGGCCTACTCACGTAAATTGCGGCAGCGTTATCAGTCACTGTGGACTTTCGTTAACCATATGGTTCCAGAATGAGATTTTCACTCTGCTGCGGAGTGTCCGCTGATATGAAACTTTCCTGGCAGATTAAAACCGTGTGCCGGACCGAGACTCGAACTCGGGACCTTTGCCTTCCGCGGGCAAGTGCTCTACCAACTGAGCCACCCAACCACGACTCACACCCAGTCCTCACAGCTTTACTTCTGCTGAAACGTCCCCTTTGAAAAATTAATGAATTACTGTGCTGATAAACCTCTTACATTATTTAATTTTCAAACAGCTGAGCAAAACTGAACGTACTCAGACATTACTCTCTTTACTTATTCTGATCAACACTAAACTGACACACAATATTTTTAGCGCAACGCAATCTGACTTTTAATAATCCCTACAAAAGAGTGGCCCTGACTAACAATAACCTATACCTTTCATGAATCACTTACCTCACAAAAATCTTCGTTGCTCGAACTACTGCAATACAGCGAGCGCCACTACTACCAGCTAAATAAAAGATTCAAACTACTGAAGGCACTAACTACTGATAGGCACAGTTAGCAAAAGAAAGATTTTGACAGAGAACAAACAATGTATTTACCTTAATAGTGTTCAAAAGTCATAATATATCAGTTCATGACATCCAGTCTTACAAATTTACTGTCTCTGATGGACACACGTCCAGATCATCCGCTCTCAAAACTCCGCCATCTCTTTCCCCACATCCACCACTGCTGGCGGCTCACCTCCAACTGCGCAACGCTAAGCGCTGTTAACATCCAGCTGCCCAACACTACAATGGCAGACAACAATGCAAACTAGCCACAGACTGCACACAGCACAGCCAGTGATTTTCATACAGAGGCGCTACGTGGCGTTACCAATACGAAAACCATACAGCCTACTTACACTCCCAGTACCTCGTCTCCTACCTTCCAAACTTTACAGAAGCTCTCCTGCGAACCTTGCAGAACTAGGACTCCTGAAAGAAAGGATATTGCGGATACATAGCTTAGCCACAGCCTGGGGGATGTTTCCAGAATGAGAAGTAAAGCTGTGAGGACGGGGCGTGAGTCGTGCTTGGGTAGCTCAGTTGGTAAAGCACTTGCCCGCGAAAGGCAAAGATCCCGAGTTCGAGTCTCGGCCCGGCACACAGTTTTAATCTGCCAAGAAAGTTTCATATCAGCGGACACTCCGCTGCAGAGTGAAAATCTTACAAAACTATGATAAGCGGTTTGGAACATGAATAAAATCACATCCTCGTAATAACCTGTATTAATTTGACCCATCAATACTTTAGTCCCATAGGTTCCAACATTACTCCAGATGTGGAACTGCAATAGAACTGTAACAAGATTCATGCAATGCGCATAAAATAACCTAACAAAATCGCACATGTAACATCTAATGGAACAAAGAGTCAGAATATCTCCGTAAATACTGTATTATATCATCACAAATTTGTTTTGAGCAGAAGCCATTTTTTTAACCTGAAAAAATTAAACTGAAAAGCAGTATTGTCATTTACTTTGCATAAATTTGCTGTGAAAACTCTCATTTGACAAAATTTAACTTAAGGCTCAGTTTTCCATCATTTAGTCCAGTGGTCATCAAACCCTTTAGCTCAAGAGCCAATACTGATGTTGTGGGGCTGCGTCTCGGGCCCCATATGTACCGATCTTATTATTAATTGGTAACTACGTAAATTAATTATAGCTTCCAGTAAACGAGCTGTAGTAAGGGCTCCGTAAGTTGGCTCAACACTCGTCGTTAAAAGTCACCAACATTCGGAACACTTCGTGTCAGCTGTTCTGTTTTAGATTTTGTCACCCTCAGCGATCCCATACTTTTGACACAGTAACTGCCGGACGAAGTATTGTGTTGTCTGTATTTGTGGTTGATGAAACGAGTAATAACATAATTGTACTTACAATTAAACGGAGACACGATCACTAATGTTCGAAAACAGTCTTGAATGCCATTTGCCTTCTTCTCACTGTGTTGTGTTGAAACTTCTTTATTTACATGTGTGAGTCTGCACTTAAATTGGTGAATGACTGACACCCACAACGCAATCTGACTGCTCAAAAAAAAAGATAACCTGACTTCAAATGATTAATTCAAAAGAATGGCCCTGACTAAATTGAAATCCTAACGATAACCTATACATTTCATTAACCACTTACCTCACAAAAATCTTGCTTACCCGAACTACTGCAATACAGCGAGCGTCAGTACTGCCAGCTAAATAAAAGAATCTAACTACTAAAGCCACTAACTACTAATAGGCATATGGTTAGCAAAGGAAAGATTTTGTTGCAAACCAAATAGTGTAATTTTTTTTTACCTTAATAGTGTGACATCCGGTTGAGACACGAATATAAATCGTCATTGACATCTAGTACAAAGGTATTTAATCATGAATAATATTCAGTCTCCAAGTCGAACATGTACAGATCGTTAGCCTACGCTAACACTTAAGATCTCTACCCTTCATTAGTGCTAACTTCTCACATTTAACATCCATCACTGCTGGCTGTTCACCTCCAACTGCCCAACAGTACTTCCATCACTGTTGGCGACTAACTTCCAGCTGCCCAACACTACTGGCGATTAACTTCCAACAACGAGTCCAACCAGCCACAGAGTCTTTTACAAAGAAAGCGCAGTCAGAGATCCAAAGCGAAGCGCTACACAGCGCTGCCAACACAGAAGCAGTCCACTTACAGTGTTACGACAACCTTGATTTAACATCGTGTTACTTACTGCAAATACCTGCAGCATTTGAAGATGACCGTCCCTGCAACGCACACTGACGAATCCATGTTACTTGTGTGACATAATCTAAGAGTTTTCAGTGCTGGAAGACAGACAATAAAACACATTCTCTCATCCTCTAACCTCACAGTGGTCGTATTACGTTGGTACCCCTCTGCCCCGGAGGTAAGTGACCAACTTTAGTTAGTTCATCAACATAAATTAAAATTCAGTACATTACAAAATAATACTGTCTCCGTATTTTATTGCGCAGGAATAAAAGAAGCTCTTAACGTTAGCAGACTTTTTTGGATTGGGTGGTTATTTTCTAGGTGCGTATTATCATAAAATACGGCTGAGAACCAAGGGCCGCACGAGTACATGATTCGACCCGCATGCCCCCCGCGGGCCGCAGTTTCATGACCCGTGACTTAGTCCGTGATACGAAACTAGGTTTCAAAAGTGTGTAGTGAAGGAACCTGTTCCAGACATTATCAAACAGGTTAATCACTGTCTACACACATATCTGAAGTAACACATACAATATGTGCTGTCTGTTACAACCAACAATGATTCTGGCATTAGCTAAGCTACGTAATAGCCTACCATGGAACACTGAGATGAGAAGCTTAGTTGGGCACCAGCGTTTATGTAGTCCACGAAGTCTCTTTCCGTTTACTAAAAAATAAAAAAATAAAAGAAGGTTCAAATGGCTCTAAGCACTATGGGACTTAACATCTAAGGTCATCAGTCCCCTAGAACTTTGAACTACTTAAACCTAACTAACCTAAGGACATCACCCACATCCGTGCCAGAGGCAGGATTCGGACCTGCGACCGTAGCAGCAGCTCGGTTCCGGACTGAAGCGCCTAGAACCACTCGGTCACAGCGGCCGGGTTTCCGTTTTTCTCTCACACGTAATAGATTTCAGCAGTTCATCCCAGTGCAACCTCACAACGTGCTATGGAGCTCAGCAGGTCAAGTTCTAATGCCTATCAAACAAAAGTATCGTTCACCCGAAGCTTTTCCATCATTCTGCCTGTGCTAAGTCTACCTCTCTCCGGCACTGTGTGTGATAACTACCTGATGGGTCCTATTCGACTGTGTCTACACTGTCTTGACGTGTGAAAATCTCATGCCTAGTACCTTTCCCTTTGACGCCATTGCGGCTCCCTATCACAGAGGGACTCCCTCCCTCGCTATCATCACATCATCCGTACTATTGATCAACCCTGTACATACAGGGTGAGTCAGGAGGATAGGTACCTGTTTTGACGGGTGACAGCATTACTGATTCTGAACCAAAAACTTGATGTGGACGTATGCCCTATTCCAAACGGTTTCCGACATAGAACACTTTTAATGTACAACATTTCTATTTATTTTCTGTATTATTCATTGTCACTGTTTACAACGTGCCGCAGTAATACAGAGGAAGGTGAGACGAACATTTTTATACAGGACGCTTGTGGTCTATCAAGTAGGAAAACTACATCAAACTGGCCTGGAAAAAGTGCCCAAGTTACAGCGCACGCGCGTCGCACGGCATTTTCAATATTCCCGCGATCTCTCCGTGCAAGCTGTTAGTTCTAGACAAAAAATAAACAGAACCTTTCTTTGTAGCTAATTTAATTAATTTTAATGTGTACTGAGACACGGATTCATTGGAGCGCGCGGTTTTCGAGTTATTAAAGAAAAATGTACAAAACTGATATTAAACGTATTCTATCTCGGCAATAGGGCATATGTCCATAAGAAGATTTTTGTTCAGAATCACTAATACTACGGCGTCTCAAAGCATGTACCTTTCCTCCTGACTCACCCTGTATGTCAGTCATACTCTTTCTTTCCCATTTACATATTCATTTACAAATCTCTTTTATAAAATACGAAATGTTATTTCACAACTGATACAGCCAGAAAAATGAGTCTTTAATAGAACGATGCTGCTTGTAAAAAAAATTGTTGATATATCAAACCACAGTCTATAATTTTTGCAATAAGCGATATTAGGTCACTGTAACACCTACAGCGCCTCTCGGGGTTGAAAAAACAAAAATAGCTCCCAAATTAGCTCCCATGTCCTTAAAATATCAATTCACAAAATGACCCAAGTCCCTCCACAAGTAGTAATTACGAAAAATAAATAAAAAACAAATAGAGGGAAATATCTAGTATAGAAAGCAAGAGAAAAGGAAAATTTAATTATAAATTTTCGAAACATGGGAAGGGGGAAAAATAGAAAATATTAAAATATTAGTTATTCCAGTACGTAAGAAAATCAGTATTTTAGTCATAGAACGTAGGTCTGGGACACCAAAGATAGTGTTTATTAAAGTATAAATAGCCATACGTTGTTATTACGATACTCCAGTCTCTAGTCTGTTCTAGTTCGGAAGTTATTTAGGACGTACAGCTTTAGAGGACAACAGTTGGGACTTTATTAAATGGGGATCAAGAATAGATCGTGACGAGATTGTTTTAGAGGATTGTCAATTCAAGACTTTAATTTGGACATTTATCAGGTTAGATAAACGGGAAGGAGAATAGTAATCTCTTTGGCTTTAATGTCAATTCGTGTGAATATTTAAACGCTTTACTGAATTGAGAATTTTAACCGGATTCAGACATTGAATTGCGATAGTGGGAAACTTTAACTCCACGCGACTAGTGATCATAGTTAATGACAGTTTGCGGAAATTAAATAGAAATAAACTTATTTACCGAAAGTGACAGGATATTATCTAACATCTCTGATGCTAGCGGGAATCCTACTTAGACATCTAATTAAAGAACTTCTTTGAATGAGATCATATGAGTGAACCTATTTATTAATAACTCTTGTCAATAAACTGACGTTGATAATTTGAAACATAATACAAGTCTTGAACATTAATTTAACTTAGATTAATAAACGTTAAGGTTACGTGATCTATGCCAAGAACAAATTAGCGATTCGTAACAAAAACAATTGAGCGAAAGGTTAAAGTATGGTCATCTGTAAACATTAGTAGTAAAGCTACTAAAGATTTTTTCTCTCAGAGTTGGGAAGACTATACGTGTAGTGACCCACGTATAACATTGGGTTTCAAAAGTAATCAAACTGATACTTAGCCGGGACAATATTAAATAAAAGTAAAACTCTTCAATGACAGTCAATGTGTAAAAAATAAAATCAAACTTTCACCTATTAGACGAAAAAGCGTAAACAGAAAAAGGGCCGCTGCATCACACACACTGTGGGGGAGCTGCACATTCATTCTGTACACTAATCTGGTAAATAAAACTCTGAACCGAAAGCGCTCTGCCGCCATCGGAGCAGACAACAAAACCCTGGCCAAAATAGCCTCAACAATTAGCGCCAAGATGAAAAGCAGCCATTGGCATTGGCTCGGCAGCGGCGTGTATCCACCAAAACAAATGCTGTGTGTGTGTGTGTGTGTGTTTGTATCGATAAACAACTCCCGCTCAGGGTGAATATCTGGAAGTGCAATATGGACGCATAACGGAAACGGTAGCAAAAGCGTTGCAGTGTCTGCTTTGGCCTCCACGTGAATGTTGCTTCCAGGGAACATCCAGCAATGTCATGAACAGTTTTGCCTTGTCACCATTTTTGTTTTTCATCCAGTCGAAAACTGAAATGAAAATGGCTGTACTAGTATTTCACATCATTCATAAATTTTCATGAGAGATTTGGAACTTTCACAGCAGGTGAATTTTTTTCTTTCTTAGCAGCATTTCACCGGTCCTGCCATCTGCACGGAAATTTCAGTAGTTTTCCGTTCTGTTGATTTTTTTTCATCACTATCTTTGGCCACAGGTTCTCTTTCTGACGCCTTCGGGAAATATTTGTACACTGATACTGCTATTCGTAAGACAGGACGTTTAACTTACTACGATCAGATGGTAGAAGCTACATAGTACTGTAAACACACATAACAGTGTTTCTATTAGTACAATCCAACATTTGATTTCAATCACCCAGTTAGATGGGGAAAATCAGTTCACATATTGCTTCGAAACCAAATCGTGTTGAGACGGTGATCCAAGGCTCCAGCTATGACGGTCGTCAACGCACGGCCAAATAATTCTCATCTCTGGAATCAGGCTGGAATGGTGAGAAGTAGCGTACGGTAATGTTGTTGATCACAATGTATCCTTTCTATGTGATGCAGCCTAAAAGACTTACTTGCTGAGGTCTCGGTTACTAGTGGCTTCACATTTAGTCCTCCCTCTGAGTCATTTTTTATGAACTGAGAAATAGCATATGTTGACATTCCTCAGAAACCTCATTTCTACTGCCTGAAAGTTGTCTCGTCAGCTTGATGTATGGTTTCAGACACAAGTAAAAATATACGAGTTGTCTTAGTTTTATAAAACATGTATCTTCCAATTGTGCATTTTTCTTGTAGTTGATTGTTGCTTTAGAGTTTGTAATAAGTCCCATCATATGCCGACTGTTTCGTTTTTCTCATTTACATACTTCAGTTCTAGCGGCGAAAATTTCTGGTCTTAGCTGGTGGTTGTAATAAAAGTTCAGCTACCGAGAGAGGTCCAGTGTGGCCTGTAATTACCGTATGCCAGCGAACCTTTGCAGATATTCTAATGCGCAAACGCGGAACCGATTTACACTGGAAAAGAATTCGTTCCAAATGTGGCACTGTGATTGTAAGAAAAGCATTACAGAAATGTTTCCATATGTAATGGATTTGGAACGGGACGGGGACAGAAGAGGTCAGGCAACTGAGAAAGGCACAGTGTTCATTTTATTACTAACTTTCGCCTACACAATTTGTTCAATTTGAGCACCGCAGTGAGATGCTGGACAATGGCAGGGCTGCACCTGATGGCCAAAACTGGACCTACTTTTTCCATCATAAATTGTTCCGCATTAACTCATTAGCATATGTACCACGTTTCACTGCCGTACGATACTTACAGCCCACGGTATACCTCTGTGAGTAACTGCACTTTAATTGTAACCGCCCAGTATTATATCTTTTTTCATCTGAGCAGCAAAGACTGGGCTACCTACATTACCGCGAGTATGGATTAGGTGGTGTTTGCCATGCTGTAGCGCGCATCCTTCGGCAGATTTTAGGGTAGCAGGTGAAGCTTTGCAGGGCTGCTACAGGAAAGCCTCGACAGACATAAATTGTAAAAGCGCATGTTTCAGTTTCATAGGAATACTGAGAAGATCCTCAAGTTCATAATCAACGTATGTAATCAGCAGATTACCTGTCACGAAACATTTAAATAATGTTAGCTGAAGGGAAGCTGCAGTATTTGAAACGAAGGCGGCCAGGAAGTTGTTAGTGTGAACATTGCAACTTTAGTCTCGTTCCGGATATCCAGGTGAAAGCCAACGAGGGTCAGACGTAGAATTGACGAGCTTCCCGCTATTCTATGAATACGAAATTGAGGTGGTTCACTTGCCGGAAAAACTATAACGAACTTTGTTCTGAATTATTACCCTTCCTCTGAAACGTTATTAAACTTGACTCCGATACTTATGGAAGTGAATAACGGGATTCACTGGAGACTGTCTGGAGACGTCTCATAACTGAGTATTGTATTGCTATTGGAACTTTTAACTTCGTCAATCGCTTCAGGAATTCTGTTAGCGTCAGCCCCCGCAACTTTAATCATAGGTCATAAAGCATGCAAAACAGTTTCTAATGTAATCACTCTTTCAATTATTTTTCCCCGTCTTCCGTAGTTCACGTACAGCTCATTGCAGTTTGTCCTGTATTTCATGTTCATTTTGTAAGTAGGCTGTTTAGGTTTTCTTATTGGTAACGCCACGTAGCGCTCTGTATGAAAATCACTGGCTGTGCTGTGTGCAGTCTGTGGCTGGTTTGCATTGTTGTCTGCCATTGTAATGTTGGGCAGTTGGCTGTCAACAGCGCGCAGCGTTGCGCAGTTGGAGGTGAGCCGCCAGCAGTGGTGGACGTGGGGAAGTGAGATGGCGGAGTTTTGAGAGCGGATGATCTGGACGTGTGTCCATCAGAAACAGTACATTTGCAAGAATGGATGTCATGAACTGATATATATATTATGACTTTTGAACACAATTAAGATAAATACATTGTTTGTTCTCTATCAAAATCTTTCATTTGCTAACTATGCCTATCAGTAGTTATTGCCTTTAGTAGTTTGAATCTTTTATTTAGCTGGCAGTAGTGGCGCTCGCTGTATTGCAGTAGTTCGAGTAACGAAGATTTTTGTGAGGTAAGTGATTTGTGAAACGTATAGGTTAATGTAAGTCAGGGCCATTCTTTTTTAGGGATTTTTGAAAGTCAGATTGCGTTGCGCCAAAAATATTGTGTGTCAGTTTAAGCACAGTCATGCATAATTTTTCTAGGGGTACGTTTAAATTTATCTACAAAATATTTCCTTAGTCAAACCAATCTTTTGATTTTCGGTTTCGTTTTAATTTTATACTTGAAAGGAGAGACAGCATTGGTGGTATATTTTTGTTTATTATCGCAAAATCGATTTTCGGTCACTTAGTGACCATCTTCAGTGTTGTAACATATAACTTAAATTAGTAAGCACTGGTGTCAATAAGCTTTTGGCGATCACATAGACTTTTCCATATTTAGTTACTGAAGAGGGACAGCATCCTTTTCTTCCAACCCCATTTATTCATTTATTAATTTGGTTATTTATAGCCAGCATGAATTTTGATTGACTGTGCTTTACATTTCTTCTGCAAACTGGAAATAAATGCTTGAGGGAACTCATCTTTTAGCCATTGACTCTCTCAGCAAATGTTTGTCCGTTTTACCGAATACTTTTTGTAGTGGATGAATGCCATATGCACGGGACACTCACACCCTCTTTCAAAGTTTGCACGGGGGAGGCAGTATGATTTTGCTCCCGCCCCCACTCCACCCTCACCTCAAAATTCCCTTAGAGCAGTACGCTATCTACAGGCAGGGGCAGCAATAAAATGTTTGCCGTATGTCTGTAAATACGCTATTAGTATTTTCTTTAACATCAACGTCTGTTTATAACTGAATCAAACTGCTCACCCTTGAAGCTGCTACATGTCAGGCAATGTTAAACGTCTTACAACTGCAACTATATTCAGTGCTGTACTAAGTTTCCGCGAGGGATGGAAGATCTTGTAAACTGGTATGGTTTTTGTCTTATCCGCGGTTACATCACATGTGAAAGAATAACACCCTTGCTTTGACTGTAACAGTTCCGTCCACATAGCGAGTAACAGAAGACAGTAACAGCTTTTCTTAAACAAGAATTCTGTGACTGGGAAAAAGCTGCAGAGAAATTAAAAAGGTGCAAAAAGACTGCTATTCGTCGCGGGTCTGTCGCAGTTATTCAGCAACGTGAAAGTACCGCACCCATGGCGATCAAACTCACGCGACATCTGCTGGCTGATCAGCAGAAAGCTAGGGCCGCTTTTTTTTAGTAATTATCCGTTCAGTTCGGTTCCTGGACCGAACAGGAAACACACTGAGATGTTGTGAAACAATCACTGGGAACATTATGACACTTCTCGATGAGAAGAAGTATAACGATGTACCAGAATATAAGATCTCACTGCAGCGTCGTGACACTTGGCTGGCATCAAAGATACAAAACAAAATCCTGGAAGTTGTGGCTCACGTGATTCTGCGAGATAGTGTGTGGCACTGTACAGAGTTATGGCAGACTCAACCAGACTGTAGGGCATAAATACCGACAACCACCAGAGCATGTGTCGTTCTACGGCTCGCATTAGGATCTGAATTTCTACGCGCACACTGTTTCTTCAAGAGCACCCAAAGAACTACAGCAATCGTTTCTTGGATCATGCATTACAGTAAGTTTCAAAAATCAGTGATCCATTGTGCGATCTTGGTTACGTTAAAAAATACCTATTAGATATAAATCTCTATTCAAAGAACAGGCAAAACGTGTACACAGATGTAGTGCTACAAGCTGGCGTCGACAAGACAGATGCAAATCCGAAAGTCCAGCGGTTGATACCAATGTGTCTGACTCGATGAGCCATGGGGGTAAAGCTTTGGAACATTTTAGGCTAAAATGTGTCTGGGCCCAGAAAACAGTGACTGAAGTATTGGGTGTACGGAGGTCAATCAGAGACGGAAGACTGTCATTAGATTTCGGAAGCGTATGATATGCTGTTAGAGAACTTTTTCTTCATATTTTTCTTGTGCCTTTCTCCAGCATTGGCGCTGGATCAATATGGTTACTAACGGATGAGGCATAATTAGTTTACGTGCTGCAGGATGCCCTACTTGTTATCGTTAAACCATGGGGCGGAATATGCATACCTTAACGGTATGTCAGTCATGTCAAAGTGAGCAGCAGTTTTCTATATGTTTGAGAATCTTGCAACTGAGACGCGTCTTGGGTACCCGATATTCACGTAGCGGAATGTGGGAAACCACCTGAAAACCAAATCCAAGCTGGCCGTCACACTAACAGTCGGGCGGATTCGATCCGGGGATGGTGTCTCCCCGGTTCCAGAAGCTGCGTTTTAACACGCGCTGCTGTCTGGACGGGTTATGCTGTTAGAGAATATCAAACATTACTCCAAGAACCTGAATGTGAAATATCCAAACATCTCAGGGTCAAGAAAAATTCCAACGACATTGAAACCCACAGAAACATCGTCTGTTCCTGATCAATTGTATCACGATTGAAAATTTAAAAAAGCTGTGTTTCAAATTCTGGATCTCTGTTTGAATAATACTGGCCGAACGCTTAATCAAGTATATCTAAAGGGACTATCCCATTTTCAAAATATATCTTTTACTTATCCACAAATAAATGTTCCCCAAACACGACGTTTGGAAAAGCTACTAGGAGTACACGCGGCAGACCCTAACGTAGACGGATGTTATCCACAGCTCGAAATGATGTGAATCTTTACGACTTGTGTAGAACCATGAAGTGTATCGTCTATTCACAGACAAATTATTGCTGAACGTGGTAAAGCTATTTTCCAGGAAATTATTTGTGTGGTCACTCTGACTATAAAATTTCTGGTATCGTCAGGGTCCTTTGAGACATCATTGAGGGCCTAGCGACGACTTAAAACTAGCCACAGATCCCCATTGAGGCGCTCTAGAATCGCTCACCTAATGCACCTCCATCCTTATCAAGACAAGGTTACTAATATTAATCTTTTAAATGTCATAAAAAATTGTTTCCCGAACTATGTAAAGGAAGACTACGATCTGAAAGTATATGTAATTCTTTTTCGAGTTTAGAAACAATTAACATAAATCCGTTCTGCTGGTCCAAAGAAATTATGAGTTTCTTTTTTGCTATGAGGTATTATACACAGTATTTCTAAAATAGCAACAATGGTAATAACAATAAAATAGGTTTATAGAAGGTGGATTGGTAAAGATAATTATTTGCTTATCAGCTTTGCTGGAAGATATACACTCCTGGAAATGGAAAAAAGAACACATTGACACCGGTGTGTCAGACCCACCATACTTGCTCCGGACACTGCGAGAGGGCTGTTCAAGCAATGATCACACGCACGGCACAGCGGACACACCAGGAACCGCGGTGTTGGCCGTCGAATGGCGCTAGCTGCGCAGCATTTGTGCACCGCCGCCGTCAGTGTCAGCCAGTTTGCCGTGGCATACGGAGCTCCATCGCAGTCTTTAACACTGGTAGCATGCCGCGACAGCGTGGACGTGAACCGTATGTGCAGTTGACGGACTTTGAGCGAGGGCGTATAGTGGGCATGCGGGAGGCCGGGTGGACGTACCGCCGAATTGCTCAACACGTGGGGCGTGAGGTCTCCACAGTACATCGATGTTGTCGCCAGGGGTCGGCGGAAGGTGCACGTGCCCGTCGACCTGGGACTGGACCGCAGCGACGCACGGATGCACGCCAAGACCGTAGGATCCTACGCAGTGCCGTAGGGGACCGCACCGCCACTTCCCAGCAAATTAGGGACACTGTTGCTCCTGGGGTATCGGCGAGGACCATTCACAACCGTCTCCATGAAGCTGGGCTACGGTCCCGCACACCGTTAGGCCGTCGTCCGCTCACGCCCCAACATCGTGCAGCCCGCCTCCAGTGGTGTCGCGACAGGCGTGAATGGAGGGACGAATGGAGACGTGTCGTCTTCAGCGATGAGAGTCGCTTCTGCCTTGGTGCCAATGATGGTCGTATGCGTGTTTGGCGCCGTGCAGGTGAGCGCCACAATCAGGACTGCATACGACCGAGGCACACAGGGCCAACACCCGGCATCATGGTGTGGGGAGCGATCTCCTACACTGGCCGTACACCACTGGTGATCGTCGAGGGGACACTGAATAGTGCACGGTACATCCAAACCGTCATCGAACCCATCGTTCTACCATTCCTAGACCGGCAAGGGAACTTGCTGTTCCAACAGGACAATGCACGTCCTCATGTATCCCGTGCCATCCAACGTGCTCTAGAAGGTGTAAGTCAACTACCCTGGCCAGCAAGATCTCCGGATCTGTCCCCCATTGAGCACGTTAGGAACTGGATGAAGCGTCGTCTCACGCGGTCTGCACGTCCAGCACGAACGCTGGTCCAACTGAGGCGCCAGGTGGAAATGGCATGGCAAGCCGTTCCACAGGACTACATCCAGCATCTCTACGATCGTCTCCATGGGAGAATAGCAGCCTGCATTGCTGCGAAAGGTGGATATACACTGTACTAGTGCCGACATTGTGCATGCTCTGTTGCCTGTGTCTATGTGCCTGTGGTTCTGTCAGTGTGATCATGTGATGTATCTGACCCCAGGAATGTGTAAATAAAGTTTCCCCTTCCTGGGACAATGAATTCACGGCGTTCTTATTTCAATTCCCAGGAGTGTATGTCTCATTCACATTCTACGAAACCAGTCAATAGGTCTGCTTTCTCTTCCAGACCCCCTCCCCTAAACAAAATTAGTGAACAGGTTTACTACAAAAAAATATCTCTATATTAAATTAAACTGTTTTATCTTCTATGTGCTGTAACAAAATACATTTTTCTGCTTATGCCCTTCCGAAAAATGCATAGTCTTTTAAAATAACTATATCAGAGATCCTAGACAGTTTTTTTTCTGATGATTTTAAGGTGCTTCTTAAAGGCAAGGCTTCAGAAACTTATTCTATGGTACTGATGATATAGTAACTTACGTATCTCCTTAACGAAGTGCGTTATTCACGATCTTGTCCTTTCTTCTGATGTGTGGTAAATTTTTCAGTAGATTTTACATATTAGGTTAGTGACATTGGCATCTTTTCTACTTTTTCATCTGTGCCTCAAATTAATTTCTTTATTCTCTATGTTCCTCATACCGTAGTTGTCTGTAGTGACTTATTCATTTAAATTCTGATATTACAATTACGTTCATTATTTTCAGATGTTTCAACGGTTTTATGCAAATACTTGATTATCAAGAGTATAATCTTCATATTTAGAATAAGACTTGATCCGGACATTTCATGTGCTCTTCTTACTACATTATTTTCTATTATCCTATTTTGTGGTAATCAACTTTCGCTTTAATCAAAATATTCACGGGTGTGCTGCCGGTCTATAGTGTCCAACGGGCACACTATTTCGGCGATCATACATGTCGCCATCATCAGGTGAACTGACGGACTGAGCTCCTGTGAACGTGCCGGCACGGAGATCCGTACGCTATGGCTGCACAGTCTCGCACAGTCTTCGAAATCACGGACTTCCTCTGTCCGGTGGTGATGGAGGCTAAGCAGCGATGCTGCTGTTCCTCCTTATACTGCTCTGGTGTTGTCAGTGTGGCCTCTCGATGGGGTGGGCCTCTGGCTACTTCGCTGGTTTGACTGGCGAAGTAGACGGTTGTTGGCATAATACGCGCACCAAGTCTGGATTCTGATCAATGAATCGGTTCATTCCTTCCATAGTGAAGTTCTTCTCGAGCTCTTGGAATTGCTGGTATGCTGGATGCTGTTGTATTTCCGGGCGAACTTCCCCAGCCGCCGCGCCCCAGGCTGAGACCTCAAAGATGTGTTCCCAGTCCGTGGGCGTGAAGACAGGGTGTTGGTTGATGATGGCCAGGTCCTTCCTCGATACCAGTCCTCTAAGAGCCTTGTTGTTCCTCACTGGTCCGTAAGGCTGGTGAGGTAGGGCCGGTTTCGTCCTGTCGTGTGGAGTAAATGGGTAGGGGTTGTCAAGGTGCGGGTATGTCCCGTCACGAAGAGACGCGGCGATCTTCTGCAGCACAGGCCGAACGCTGTGCTCCGTAGGGAGCGGCAGGCATTCAGTCTCCGTCGCAGCAAGTGGTGCTGTCTCAGTGTGCGTCTCCTCGTCGTGTGCCCGCGGCTCGACCTCCCCGTCGGGAGGGAGAGCAGGCTGCTCCACTTCAATGTCCATGGGTGCTTCCGGTCCGCCCGTCACGTTGACTGGCGGCGCTGGTGGCTCCGTCTGGGTGGAGGCGTCAGCCCCCGCTGGCCGACTCGCAGTGGAGCTGGCGGTGGGAGCAGCCGTCTTCCTGAGGACCCGCAGCTCCTCACGCAGCTGTTGCAGCTGGCGGTGAACAGCCGCGAGTTCCTCCCTCATGGCGGCCCTCTCGGCCGCGAGCGCGGTGTGGAAGGCGGCCAGTGCGTCGTCCGTGGCGGCTTCGCGGCGGCACGATCCACCACCCTCGCGGGAGCGGGGGGGTGGGGCGTCCGTCTCGACGCCACTTGCCTTTGCAGGGCGTGGGGCGGCCATCTTGCGTCTGTAGCCCCGCACGTAGGCGCAGCTGCGCTAGTTTGCGGCGTGGGCACCGCCACAATTCACGCACTTGGCAGCCACGTCGCGGGGCTTGGTGCAGTTGCGTGTATCGTGCGCCTCAGCACACTTCAGACACGCTAATGTGCCCCTGCACACTTCAGCGATGTGCCCCATTCTTTGGCACTTCAAGCATTGCTGCTCGGTGCGCTGTTTCCTCTTGTGGCGCCGTCTGCGTCCGCTGTCGTTGCCGATAGCATCGACCAGGAGTTCCAGCGCGGCCGCAATCTTGCTGCCCTTCCTGCGTCCAGCCATGGGTACAACCGCGTCCGCGTGCGACGGCGTCTGAGATGACGTCGGTATGATGGCTCTGTCCGCCGTGGTCGTCACAACCATACGTTTGCTCGATTTACTCTTGATTAACCCCATCGCTGGTTCCCAAGCCTTGCTAAGATTATAGCCACAGTCACGGTTTATGAGGTCGTCATTGGTGCGAATTTCGATGGCCTCTCTAACAACGCTGTCCCAGTATCTCGACGTCTGTACCAGAATCCTCGTGCGGTCATACTCCATGGCGTGATTTTCCGACAAACAATGTTCAGCGACCGCCGACTTGCTCGGATACATCAGTCGAGTGTGCCTCTAGTGTTCACGGCATCGATCCTCGACGGTACGCATCGTCTGACCAATATACGACTTGCCACATTGACACGGAATCTGGTACACGCCGGCCTTCCTCAAACCGAGGTCATCTTTGGCGCTCCCCACCAGTGCACGGGTTTTATTCGGAGGACAAAACACAGTTCCGACCCGGTGTTTCTTCAGAATGCGGGCGATTTTCCCCGAGAGTGCGCCTGTGTATGGAATAAATGCAGTGCCTACCTCCTCCCTCGTGACTTCATCCATCTCAACCGGTTGTGCTGCAGTGGTTGGGCGGAGAGCACGTTCAATCTGCCATTCTGAGTACCCATTTTTTCGAAATACAGTTCTCAGATGTTCCAATTCCTGGGGTAGACTCTCTGCGTCAGAGATAGTGCGCGCCCTATGTACTAGAGTTTTAAGTACCCTATTCCTCTGTGATGGGTGGTGGCAGCTGTCTGCGTGCAAATACAGGTCAGTGTGCGTTGTCTTCCGATACACCCCATGACCTAGGGTGCCGTCAGCCCTTCTCTTGACCAAGACGTCAAGGAAAGGTAATTTACCCTCCGTTTCAGTCTCCATAGTGAATTTGACGTTGGGGTGTATGGAGTTTAGATGTGTAAGGAAGTCAAGGAGTTTATCCATACCATGTGGCCAGATGACGAACGTGTCGTCCACGTAACGGAAAAAGCAAGTAGGTTTTCATACGGATGACGACAGGGCTTCCTCCTCGAAGTTCTCCATGTACAAATTCGCTACCACCGGTGAGAGTGGGCTACCCATGGCGACTCCCTCCGTTTGTTCGTAGTATTCTCCATTAAAAAGAAAATACGTGGAAGTCAAGATATGCCTAAAAAGTTCAGTGGTCTTCTCGTCAAACTTCTGACTAATCAATTCTAGTGACTCTCGCAGGGGTACCCTCGTAAACAAGGAAACGACGTCAAAACTCACCATGATATCTGACTCATCCAACCTGAAGCTATCAAGGCGTTTAACAAAATCCACGGAATTACGGATGTGATGAGGGCATCCACATAAGGACTTAATATTCCCGTCAGATAATTGGCCAACAAATATGTAGGTGCCCTGATGTTGCTGACAATGGGGCGTAATGGTACCCCCTCTTTGTGAGCCTTCGGGAGTCCATATAGTCTAGGCTGTACCGGACCTTGGGGTAACAATTTCTTAGCGTCACCCTCCGGTAAATCTGCGTCCTTGAGAAGCGCCCTCGTCTTGTTCTCCACCTTCTTTATAGGGTCAACGCTGATCTTCCGGTAGGAATCGTCATTTAGCAGGCTCTGCATCTTATCAGTGTAGTCCTTATGGGAGACAATAACTGTAGCATTGCCTTTGTCAGCCGGTAAGACAACAATTTCAGTCCGTCAGTTCACCTGATGATGACGACATGTATGATCGCCGAAATATTGTGCCCGTTGGACACTATAGACCGGCAGCACACCCGTGGATATTTTGATTATCAAATACGCCGGGAGAAACTTAAGAATCACAACTTTCACTTTACTGAATTACACTGGAGAGTGATTTTGTAAGCTTTGCATCTGTGTTATCCAATGTGTATGAAATGGTTCAAATGGCTCTGAGCACTATGGGACTTAACATCTATGATCATCAGTCCCCCAGATCTTAGAACTACTTAAACCTAACTAACCTAAGGACACACAACACCAAATCATCACGAGGCAGAGAAAATCCCTGACCCCGCCGGGAATCGAACCCGGGAACCAATGTGTATGAGTCAGACGAAATGCCCTCATGCTTCAAGAAGAATATAATTCCAGTTCCAAAGAAACCAGATGAAGACAACTGGGAATATTACCTATCTATCAGTTTAACAAATCATGGTTGTAAAATACAACACCGTTCTTACAGAACAATGGAAAAACTAATAGAAGCCGACCTCGAGGAAGACCAGTATGGATTTCGGAGAAATGTAGGAGCACGCGAGGCAATACTAACCCTGCGATTTATCTGAGACGATACGTTACGGAAAGACTACCCTACGTTTATAGTATTTGTAAATTTAGAGAAAGCTTTTGCCAAAGCGAGGTTGAAAATCTGAAGTAGTAGTGGTAAAATACGGGGAGCTAAAGGCTATTTACAGAGTGTATAGAAACCAGACGGCAGTTATGAGTCAAGGGGCGTGAATGGGAGCCAGTGGTTGAGAAGGGAGTGGTACAGGGTTGTAGCATATCGCCGCTGTTATTCAATCTCTACATTGAGCGAGCACTAAAGGAAACAAGAGAAAAATTTGGAGCAGTCAGCGGAATGGACAGTGTCTTGGAAGGAGAATATAAGATGACTATCAACAAAAACAAAACAAGGATAATGGAAAGTAGTCGAATTAAATCAGATGATGCTGAGGGAATTAGATTAGGAAATGACACACTTGTAGTAGTAGATGAGTTTTGATATTTGGGCAGCAAAGTAAGTGATGGTGGCCAAAGTAGGGAGGACATAAAATGCAGACTGGCAATGGTGGAAAAAGCGTTTCAGAAGAAGAGAAAATTTTTAACACTGAATATAAGTGTGTCACGAATTTTTTTCTGAAAGTATTTGTTTGGAATGAAGCCATGTATGTAAATGAAACGTGGACGACAAACAGTTTAGACAAGAAGATAGCAGATGGTTTTGAAATGTAGTGCTACAAAAGAATGCTGAAGATTCGATTGGTAGACCACGTAAGTAATTAGGAGGTACTGAATAGAATTGGTGAGGAAAGAAGTTTGTGGCACGATCTGTCTAGAAGAAGCTTCCGGTTGATTGGATAGATTCTGAGGCATCAGACGATCACCAATTTAATACCTGAGAGAAGGGTGGGCGGTAGAAATCGTAAGGGACACCAAGAAGTGAATACTGAAACCAGACTCAGAAGGATGTAGGCTCCAGTAGTTATTCGTAGATGAAGAGACTTGCACAGGATAGGGTAGCATAGAGAACTGCACCACGTCACAGCGACAACAACAACAATTTATTTGTATATCTTCAGAATTTTTTAGATTTTCTTTTACCTCCATGCGTGTGTACAATGTAACTTGATCCATTTGCAAGAGGTGTTGGACGCGCATGCGCGCGATCGCCGCCTGGCTTCTGGACAACAGCGGGTGGAAGAGAGGTGCAGAGCAAGCAAGCACGAGCTCTGTCTCGCAGGGCAAACAGCACGCTGGAGTCAACATTGCATTCACAGTGCCTTCTACAATGCCAAGGTATGTTGCATTGTTTGCTAGTTAAGGTTGACAATGGGCAGAAACACTCCGCACTGGCTCGGAATCTTACGACTTCCACAGATACCTTCACTCCTGGGAAGGGACAAGTTACATTGTTCTATAGCACGTATCTCACAACTTTGTGAATTGCATTTTGATTTATTTTTCCAGTTTGTATCAGAGTTATCTGCTCCGGCTGTTACCAATAAGTAACGACTGTGCCGCCAATGGAACAAGGTGCAGTTTAGTTTTTCATCGTAAACTCCCGTTTTCACTTTTGTTATTTATGTGTCTTAGCAAATATCAGTTGCACTTCTTAGTAGATGGCGTCCAATAGCTCATCTAAACACATGAGAAGCAGCATGAGTACCTCTAACATGTCTATTTTGTCCATTGCATATTGTGAGATAAATTATCTGCCGACAATCTTGTTTCCTGCGAAGTTATCAATATTCTTCTGTATAATGTATTAATTCTTATTCCCTGATGACAGTTAACCCTAGAACACTAAAGGAGGGAAAATGTTACATCGTTACTGAACCATCGTAAATTTCAATGCTCCATATTTTATTCAAAGGGCGACATAATTTACAGCTTATGCACTAGTTACTTGCAATTATAAGGGTTCCAAAGGTGTGTCCCATACGAAATAACTACAAAAAGTCCTGTTTTTCACCCTTTACTGATGGTACCACGTTGACCTGAACCGCTGAACTTGTGCCAACTGCAATCGTAAATTTTATGAGGTTTTCGTAATCTAGGATTAAAGTCAGTCAAACGTTCTCCATTTTAATTTTTGTGTTTATGTTTTCAAACTGCAAACAGATTCTGGGATGGCATTTAGAGCCACTACTTCAGAAAAATGATCTGACCTATGCTACTTACTGATCTCCGTTGTTGCTCATAAAATATTTCATTTTCTTTTTTCATCTGTAGCACAAGTATTTACTGTCTTTAAATGACTTTCAAACAATGTGTCAAAAGATGACACCACACACGCGAAGCAAATCCTGAAGGGTCTGGCAGTAGCCCACTGCACAAAATCGATGATTGCGACGCCATTTACACCCGAAAACTCAAATGTGTCTGTAATCCTTTTGGTGCTCAGAATTCGTTGAGACTTTTTTGGTTTCCGTCGGAATCGTAGATGGTGCCATTCCATTGACTGGCACCGTGTTTCTGGACTTGCGCGAAACCCAGATGGGCGCCGATGACCGTGCTGTTTAGCTCTCTAAATCACTAATCTCATCGCATCACGAAGCCGAGGTCTCGTCATGAGTAACTATGAGATTCAGAAACTCCTCGCCGTCCTTTACGTAGTGAGAAAAGTCGGTGCTGCTTTCTTTCGTTGCTTTTTGTGTTCATCTGTGAAAGTTCGAGGAACTAACGTGGCACACAGTTTTTCTGTAGCTTCTTAAATCATCACCAACAACTTGAGAAAGAAGTAATTGTTGTCCTCCAAGAAAGCACAAGCTCAGTCCACAAACAGTGGAAGGCCGCAGCCACAACTGAAGGTCAACAGGATTGTAATTCATTATGAACATTTTTTCGTCCGTCGTCAAACATGATGCACCGTTTTCGGACTGAAGCTTCGCACACATTTCATTAAACTTCGATTATCTACCTGTAAATTTCGATAGGGTGGACTTCTCTGAGATTCCAAAGACATATTGCACTACGAACTTGACACTTGATAGGATTTTTAATTTTGTCACACATTTTAAAGTCGGACAAGTGAATAGGAAACGACCGTTCCTGTACTCTGTTAACGACATACTGGCTCTAAGGTTTAGAAAGGTGTATGATACAATGGAAAGAGTGTGAAGAGAACTGTGAGGCTCCCTAAGTCGAAACGTTCTTTAGAAAGCCACTAGTATGTAGGCTCCTCCTAGTTCTGCCAGCGGAGAAGTCGCTCTAATGTAGTTCTTTAGTAGAAACGTTTATTCAGCTTAGACAAAAACAGACATAACGTTGGTGGATACTATACAACCGGTTTCCGTTGTCACAGCAATGGACATAAAGTTGAAATACACTGTTTCTTTCGACGGTTTATTTGACTCTTTAAAGTTTGGGATATTTAAAACAACGTATATATCGTTTTCTAGCATTTCGAGGAGACAAAATATTACAGGTGCCATGTTTCCCCGTTATGAGTTTATGAAGGTTTTGACGCTAGTGATACGTCAGAGACGGTTTTCAAACTGTCGTGTGATGTATGTTGTTCTAGACATGTTGCCTCAGTCATATGGATTTCTTTTTGTGTGTGTGTTGGGAGGGGGGGGGGGGGGGGAGGAAAAGGAGAGGCAGGGCGGATGAAGCGTTTAAGCATTTGGTGTACGAGACACTGATAGACACTCCCATAAGAGCAAGTTCCCCGTGTAAGACGCGTATATTTCTATTGTTTATTGTCAAATCACAATTTATGAAAGATGTTTATATTTTATTAATAGGATTAAGTAGGAATAATTAATATTTGTCATGTTGGAAATAATTGTGGTAGCAGGGAATGTCTGCACCAAAGTATTGTTGACAAGAGAGACCGCAGATTTATATAATTTTAAAAAGGGCGGGAGAGACCGCGCATGGATACATTTTAAGAAAAGAGCGGGAAAGTCCGCGCACTGATACATTTTGTAATTGTAGCAGGGATTGTCTGCACCAGAAAGCACTGTTGGCAGGAGAGACCGCACTTTAGCGTTCGTAGGAAGTCTGTAGTAAGAGAGATGTGAAGCGAGTCGGTAGCAGGTCTGAAGCGAGAGGTTGAGAGGAGCGGTGTGCCTGCCAGCCACCAGCTATGATTTACACGAGATTATAAACGGATGTACATCAACTAACTATCATCATAAGAGGAACTAATATTATTGAATTATTTTCTTTCCGAAACTCAAGACTACTGAAGGTATGTTTGCGCATTGCTAGTTGTAAGATTATTGTAAAAAATAAGTCCCATCTGAACGTTTGTAAAATCATTTCATTCAGAATATAATTAACTTTTGCCAACAATATTGCATTTCTAATTATAATCCATCCCAAAAACCATCAACGTAAAACTCTGCAAAATTTTATTGTTGTCAAGAAAAAGTTTAACTATGAATTACCTAACTTCAGTATAATTAATTAAAGAATAACATCAGCTTTGCTATTGAAGAATAACGTCAGCTTTGCTAATAAATACAGCCACTTATTATGAAAGCCCACCAGCAGCTAATAGAGTAATATAATATAGTAAAACAGAGTAAGTATATTCATGTCGCAGTTCGATGTAGCAGTCAGATGGCGATCCAGTAACAGTAAAGAAGGTAAGGAACAGTTTTGGGTTATTGCAGGTAACGACTGAGGGCCACGACGACGACACATTCTATGTTTCGTCGAAATAATCAGAAAATCACTTTTAATAAGCAGCAATTAAATTTGTATGCGAAGATAGAGAAAGAGAATAAATTTCAAAGTTAAGCAAGAGATAGAAATCCTAAGGGAAGTTTACATAGGTTATTGTAAAAGGGAAGGTTATCATTAACAAAAGAGGTATAGAGGAGACGGGAAGGTTTCACCCGTTTGGATGTAGCTGCACTCATTATTCGTGAAATTCCTGGTTATTTTGAGAGAAATCTGTTCACCTGATGTACTCCCCGGTACTTCCATTTCTAATGTCACCTGTAGATCACACTGGTGCTCGAATTAACGCTCGTGTACTTCTTGTTCATTAGAGGCGGAGAGCCAGCTCACTTAAACAAGTTCCAGTCACATTAACATGGCCACCGCCTACGCTCAACGTCAACATGCAATACTGACTCACGGATAGCAGGTGGCTCCACTAGCATTGTAGGGTATGCAAACCGTGTCGCGCAGATGCTCCCTCCCCCCCTCCCCCCCATACCCATATACAGGGTTATTACAAAAGATTGAAGCGATTTCACAGCTCTACAATAACTTTATTATTTGAGATATTTTCACAATGCTTTGCACACACATACAAAAACTCAAAAAGTTTTTTTAGGCGTTCACAAATGTCCGATATGTGCCCCTTTAGTGATTCGGCAGACATCAAGCCGATAATCAAGTTCCTCTCACACTCGGCGCAGCATGTCCCCATCAATAAGTTCGAAAGCATCGTTGATGCGAGCTCGCAGTTCTGGCACGTTTCTTGGTAGAGGAGGTTTAAACACTGAATCTTTCACATAACCCCACAGAAAGAAATCGCACGGGGTTAAGTCGGGAGAGCGTGGAGGCCATGACATGAATTGCTGATCATGATCTCCACCACGACCGATCCATCGGTTTTCCAATCTCCTGTTTAAGAAATGCCGAACATCATGATGGAAGTGCGGTGGAGCACCATCCTGTTGAAAGATGAAGTCGGCGCTGTCGGTCTCCAGTTGTGGCATGAGCCAATTTTCCAGCATGTCCAGATACACTTGTCCTGTAACGTTTTTTTCGCAGAAGAAAAAGGGACCGTAAACTTTAAACCACGAGATTGCACAAAACACGTTCACTTTTGGTGAATTGCGAATTTGCTGCACGAATCCGTGAGGATTCTCTACCGCCCAGATTCGCACATTGTGTCTGTTCACTTCTCCATTAAGAAAAAATGTTGCTTCATCACTGAAAACAAGTTTCGCACTGAACGCATCCTCTTCCATGAGCTGTTGCAACCGCGCCGAAAATTCAAAGCGTTTGACTTTGTCATCAGGTGTCAGGGCTTGTAGCAATTGTAAACGGTAAGGCTTCTGCTTTAGCCTTTTCCATAAGATTTTCCAAACCGTCGGCTGTGGTACGTTTAGCTCCCTGCTTGCTTTATTCTTCGACTTCCGCGGGCTACGCGTGAAACTTGCCCGCACGCGTTCAACCGTTTCTTCGCTCACTGCGGGCCGACCCGTTGATTTCCCCTTACAGAGGCATCCAGAATCTTTAAACTGCGCATACCATCGCCGAATGGAGTTAGCAGTTGGTGGATCTTTGTTGAACTTCGTCCTGAAGTGTCGTTGCACTGTTATGACTGACTGATGTGAGTGCATTTCAAGCACGACATACGCTTTCTCGGCTCCTGTCGCCATTTTGTCTCACTGCGCTCTCGAGCGCTATGGCGGCAGAAACCTGAAGTGCGGCTTCAGCCGAACAAAACTTTATGAGTTTTTCTACGTATCTGTAGTGTGTCGTGACCATATGTCAATGAATGGAGCTACAGTGAATTTATGAAATCGCTTCAATCATTTGTAATAGCCCTGTACTTTCGTTCTCTATAGTGTAGTGTTTTCGGCGAGTGTTCAGTGTTGTGCGACCGCTTTTTAAAGTGTTGCGAACAGAAATCAGACTGTCGCCGTGTTTTATTTTTTTTAAATTCTGACTGTCTATTTCGTAAGTGTTTTTAATCAGTCCCACTGACCTCTTTGTTTTTTATGTTTTCTTCACAAGTTTTTCGCCATGTGCCAGTTTTAAACAGTCACCGTTTCATCACCTTGTTCTATTGTTATGTCTGCTCATTATGTTTTTTAACTTTATCTGTAGGCTGCAGAGCGGCGTATTACGCTGCTGCCAGCCCGCCGCCGTACAATAAAGAATAAAAATCCGGAAAACAGTGCAGTCGTTGTTGTAATGTGGAAATGCATGATCACTGGCTTCTGGGACAGAGATGGAAGCATTTCCGAAACGGATAATTTTGTAAACTGTTGGCGCCCCGCTGTGGTTAAAGTGTACCATGCATGGGAAAATGGTGCTGTTCAAAACCGGCCCGAAGAGAACTGTGGTGCACCGTGGGCCTTATAGTACTGGTGTGAACGACGTCCGTGGAGATATGTCTGGTCGCATAAACGTGCAACTGTTCATCAGCTGATCGCCCAAATGAACCAAGGGTCTGCCAACAGTGTCTGTTCAACGAGCGTTGCGCGAACGTTGCTTTGTATGAGCCTCGGCAGCAGCCGTTTCGTCCATGCAACCACGATGACTGCTGTACATCTGCAACGAACATCACTGGACGTCCACTGCGTTGCTACAGGTGGCCTTTCAGATGGGTCACGTTTTATGCTCCATGGAACAGAAGCCCGTTTTCCTGCTCGGCCTGAAACATCTGAGGGAGCGCTGTGCTCTGACGAATGTTTTCGTGGGATTCCCCGGCGATTTCGTCATTCTGGAAGGCACAATGGATTAACATAAGTATCCATCTATCCTTGGGAACCGTGTCCACCCCTACATGAAGTTTGTTTCTCGGGCACGATGGCACCTAGCGGTAGAACAATGGAGCATATTACACGGCTTGCACTGCACGTGTGCGGTCCCAAGAGCACTAAGGTGAGTTTATCATACTCCTCTGGCCACCAAACTCCCCTGATTTAAACCCAATAGAGAATAGGCGGATCCACCCACATCGGGCTGTTCGCACCATGTATACTCAAACGAGAAACCTAGCGCAGCTGGCCACGGCCCTAGAGTCTGCAGGGCTTCGCATTCCTCTGGGGATCTTCCAGAATCTTGTTGACTCTCTTTGGGTATGTATCGCAGCGGTCCGCGCTGCAAAAGCCGGTTATTCTGGCTGCCGACCGGTGTTTACCCCATACTGTGACTGGACAGTGTACAAGGGCTGTATTGGCGTCCACCTGCGGTGATCTAGACAAGCCATGACAGACAGGTTCATCAAAATTTCCTTTCCAGAAAGCTGTAAGCTACAAAAAAATCATGCAGTTTGGCACGCCAAAAGATAGCTGGCTAATTTATGAAATCAGACAACTTTTATTATTGATGGAAAGCTGTAGGGTCTCCAACCAGGTGGTAGAGTTATGATACCACAATATTTGGACTTAACCAGAAGATTATCAGTAAGACATTCTTAAATTAAATTTTCCCTCAGACGTTTAAGTCTCTAATTAATCTACGATAACGTTGGGAGCTGAAGAAGTGAATTAAAATTTGTGTTGCTGCCGGGACTCGAGCCCAGACCTTCTTGCTTACGAGGCAAATATGCTGACCAGTCAGCATTATGGTCAGTATAGCTGCACGAACTACCCAACTCAATTACCCTCCCCAACACAAACTCCAATTCTCATCTCCCCTTATATTGTCACTATTACCAGGGCTCTCCGACATTGGAATAGCGCCCAACATTGGACGTAATGGTGAAGTGCTGTACTACATGAACTGGAATTTGTGTTGGGGAGGGTATTCGACTTCGGTAGTTCGTGCAGCTATGTTGACCACAAGGCTGTGGTGGTGGTGTAATGCTCAGCGTATCTGCCTACTAATCAAGAACACCTGGGTTCGAATTCCAGGTGCTGGACAAATTTTTATTCACTTCTTACAGCTTCTAACGTTATCGTAGTAAGACACTGGTTCAAATGTCGCGATATATTAGCTCTGTCACCCGGCTGAGAACACGAGAGGTTTTCGTCAGTAACATATGCCGGGAAAGTCTACAGTCACATAGACATGTACTGGCTTATAACTGCTCTATTGTGTCACTCTTCTGTTTACATTTCTCTCAGTCCCGTGAGTTTCTGATATTGCTTCCCCAGTTCCCCTATGACATAACTGTTTTATCCGGGTTTGATTTTTTTCTTTTGACTCCCTAAAAACTTCTCTTACGTATATTCATTGTTAAGCCAAACTCGCCCTACATTTTCTTTCCAGCAGAAGTACGCCTGTCAGTGAGGAACCGTAATATGGTTATTTTCTCACCTTCAGGCTTCCCATTCCTTCTGAACTATCTCGCCAGGGTTCTTCTAACACGTTAAGTAGCATAAAAAATTGTTACACATTACTTTTTCTCATTTTGTTACAGTGACTTCACACGAAGAGATCATAACATCATTTTCATTTTCTTCTGAGAACTTTTTAATATAAGATCGTTAGTGATAACAAAACACATTTTTACTTTCAGAAAAGTAAGTAGTAGTGTTTCAATGCTGACCTATACATAGTACTATCTGACGCCACTTGAAAAGCCTATGAAAAACACTGTAGCTCTTGTTTATACTCGTACGTACTTTGCTCTATCCATGGACGACGCCATTTTGTTTTGGTTCCCCTGTTAGCATACTACGGTACTGCGGCTGGGAGATTTCAGTATGCGCCAGCACTGCAGGCACCTACCCGCAAATAAATAAAAAAATGAATTAACTAACTCTATTACTTCGAGGTAATAATTAAACTTATCTGACTACACCTCTTACTTAAATAGAAGTATTAAATTACTCCAACTTCAGGGAAGGGGGACTGTGCCCTCTGCCGCTTTATTAGCATTGCATTCACCTCTCAAAACCTTGTGAATGGTTTATGCTGCGAGGAAAACTGCGGAGGGGCTGGATCCGTAGGTGCCGATAAACACAAACTTGGGAGAGGATCTGAAATTTGCCGGCGCAGTTCCCCGCTGCTAAGCAGCCTACTCGGAAACAACTCTGGACAGCGCTCAAGCTGCTCTTTCCTCGGTGTGCTCTCGATTACTTCCCCTTTCCGTCACGCCCTGGTAAACCTGCAATTAAAGGCTTTTCGGTGCAGCAAATGAGGAGACGCATGGCCGACTCTCAGAGAATTCGTGCTAAAGAGCTGCTCGAGAAACTTGCTCAGCCGTTTGTCTCGCTTTTACAAGACATTAGCGGAGAGTTCACGCCCAACCGTGCTCGCCGTCTGTTTGTATTTTCGGTACAAAAACAATGAGAGTCAACGATCGATGTAAAATTTCCTGAAGCGCAAAGTGGCGACTGTGAATTAATTTGAAATCAGATTTGACGTAAACTTGTATTTCAATATCGCATAAAAACAAATTTAAATTTTTATCGAACAAAAGCCGGAATAGGGCTGTAACAGCCAACCGTTCCATTCTCTGGTCCGTCATACTGTTTCGGTTTTTCCATGACTACTCAACATGCATTTTGACAAAAAACGTACCGCTTTCTCAGAAAACGGTGATTATTACGCTCAACCTCATTCATGTCTAATGAAGTCGCCTTATACCAAAACCGTCTCTTGGAGCTGAGTGAGTTGATAAGGATCTAGGTTCTTACTCGGAAGGGCCAGATGTCAAATACCATCCCTGTTTAGTTTTGTCACTCTTTTCCGAAATTTATTGTTTCTCGGATCTCAGACGCGTTGATTACGTTTTTCGCAGTAATGGACAACTCCTGGAATTTTAATTGTGTAAGTTAATATGAATAACGCTTTTGGGGCTTTTCCATAAACTAATACTTCCGTCTTAGATGTTGAAACGTGTCTAAACCCTGAATGATAATTTCTGCTTCGTGGTGGATGAGCGGCAGCATACAAAGCGGCAATGTGCTGCTTACAGTAGGGAAAGCTGGACAAAATTTAAGTTCCAGCCTGGCAAGGGAATTTATGTGGAAGCAAAGATAACTGGTCACTGAAGTATCGAACACGTAAGAAATCATATTTTCATCCAAATAGGTCAGTATTTGTCAGCGAGTAAATTACAGACGTGAAGCCATTTTCGTTGGCTTACGATAATTATCAAGTTACACTACCGAGTTTTCGATCACTTATCACAACTATGTGTTTGTGGTTAAAACAGGTTATTCGCTTCGAATATTCTATCACATCCCCATTCTGATAATACGACAAGTATAAACATGTAAGGACGAAGCACTTCTGCTGTATATTTGAGTGCTGCTTCGCATAGAGAGGCGCTGGTGAGTATCCAAAACAACAATGACGTGCCCTTACCTAAGACGGTTCCGCTCTAATAAGCGTCATTTCTCTCCTTTCTGTGCAGCAGTCAGTTCCCAATAGTTTACACTACCCTGTGTGCACCCAGCTTAGCCGGCCTCTGTGGCCGAGCGGTTCTAGGCGCTTCAGTCCGGAACCGCGCTGCTGCTACTGTCGCAGGTTCGAATCCTGCCTGGGGCATGGATGTGTGTGATGTACTTGGATTAGTTAGGGGACTGATGACCTCAGATGTTAAGTCCCATAGTGCTTAGAGCCATTTGATTTTTCTTGCACCCAGCGGTAGGTTCGTATACCTCATCAGATTTATCATTACCCTCCTAATCAGACGGAATCAGGAAAGTGGACTAGAAAAACATGCTGTAGTTGTAGCTCTGCACCAGGGGGGCTATTCTAATACGACAATAACAACAAAAGTGGTAGTAGTCCAATTTGCAGTATCGTATCGTTGCAGCGCTTCAAGCAGACTGGTGACAATGCAAGTGTTTCGCGATCTGGAAGACCGCGAGTGACACCATACAGGGAATATCAGTACATATGTGCACAGAGTAAACCTCACAGGACTCGTACTGCATCTAAAATTGGCGAGAAGTAAATAGTGAGCGAGCAGCTCCAATCTCTGTCTCAACAGTGCAATGCCGTCTCCGTGAACAAGGTTTAAACGTGTGCATAGCAGTCAAAAAAATCTTTATTGCGCAAACAAAATAAGGTCAATCGATTCCACTGGGCACAGGAACATAAAAACTCGTGCGTGTAGCAATGGTCCAAGATATTACGATATTCATGGACGAATGTGAGATAGAAATATTTGAAAGTCTATGTCGGATATTTGTTCGTCGATTTCTTAGAGAACGTACGAAGAGTCAGTGTGTGACGTCAACGGTGGAGCATGGTGTGGTGTCGGTCATTGCGCGGGGGTATTTTGCGGGTGATAAAGTCGGTGATCTCGTGACAATCAATGGAAGAATAAAGAAGGAAGGATATCACAGAATACCGATCAACAATGGCAAGAGACCTATTAGGTGTGCGTTTTTTCTGCAGCAGAACAACGATGCCGAACACGCTTCGAAATTTTTGCAGAGGGTATGTCAATAGAAAAGAGACATGTGGAGACCTGAAGAATGTGATTTGGCCAAGTCAGGCAGGAGACTTAAATTCAACTGAACTTTTATGTGATGAGCTTCACAGCAGATCATGTAACGTTGAAGATCTGTAGAATAATTTACAGACAGTTGCACTGAAATATCTGCAGAGACAATACAGAATCTTATCTCCAAAATGGCAAGAGTTTGTGCAGCTCTTCTGAGGCAATTAGTGAATATTCTGAAAAGGCTAAAATCTGAACCTCGTTTTGTTGTACTCAATGACAAAGAAAGACAATATGTATTTTGTTGATCTATTTAGTTTGTATGATGTATTTACGCACTGAAAAACAGTATGCAGCTATTGTTATGAGTGATCGATAGCTTTCGAACTGGGGACTTTATAAGAAAGAGATCTTTAGTGGATGGTTGTGAGGTGTTTATGTATCTCCCATACAGTCACCGGTTGAGAGACGCACTTCGCCAACGAAATTCGAAACAAGTTCATGTCGAAATTATTTGTTACTGTGCCTGTTCACACCTTGTACCGTACTCACTTCACTGATGATCTGTCGATGATTTTAAAATGTTTAACACGAGTCCTGTGATAATTCTGACAGTATAACCGTTTGTTTACATGGTTTCTGTTTTCTTTCAAGAGATTTCCTTATGAGTCTTTGAGAAATGGGATTCAGATAGAGTGCTGACCAACCAGTTCATGAACTGAAATCAATGCTCTCTTTCGTTCATGAAATGAGCCCTTCGTGATTAAATTGTGTGTTGTTGAATAAAATTTCGATCTACACTACTGGCCATTAAAATTGCTACACCACGAAGATGACGTGCTACAAACGCTAAATTTAACCGACAGGAAGAAGATGCTATGATATGCAAATGATTAGCTTTTCAGAGCATTCACACAAGGTTGGCGCCGGTGGCGACACCTACAACGTGCTGACATGAGGAAAGTTTCCAACCGATTTCTCATACACAAACAACAGTTACCGACGTTACCTGGTGAAACATTGTAGTGATGCTTCGTGTAAGGCGGAGAAATGCGTATCATCACGTTTCCGACTTTGATAAAGGTCGGATTGCAACCTATCGCGATTGCGGTTTATCGCATCGCGACCGTGCTGCTCGCGTTGGTCGAGATCCAATGACTGTTAGCAGAATATGGGATCGGTGGGTTCAGGAGGGTAATACAGAACGCCGTGCTGGATCCCAACGGTCTCTTATCACTAGCAGTCGAGATGACAGGCCTCTTATCCGCATGGCTGTAACGGATCGTGCAGCCACGTCTCGATCCCTGAGTCAACGGATGGGGACGTTTGCAAGACGACAACCATCTGCGCGAACAGTTCGACGACGTTTGCAGCAGCGTGGACTCTCAGCTCGGAGACCGTGGCTGCGGTTACCCTTGACGCTGCATCACAGACAGGAGCGCCTGCGATGGTGTACTCAACGACGAACCTTGATGCACGAATGGCAAAACGTCGGATGAATACAGATTCTCTTTACATTATCATGATGGTCGCATCCGTGTTTGGCGACGTCGCGATGAACCCACATTGGAAGCGTGTATTCGTCATCGTCATACTGGCGTATCACCCGGCGAGATGGTATGGGGTGCCATTGGTTACACGTCTCGGTCACCTCTTGTTCGCATTGACGGCACTTTGAACAGTGGGCGTTACATTTCAGATGTGTTACGACCCGTGGCTCTACCCTTCATTCGATCCCTGCGAAATCCTACATTTCAGCAGAATAATGCACGACCGCATGTTGCAGGTCCTGTACGGGCCTTTCTGTATACAGAAAATGTTCGACTGCTGCCCTGGCCAGGACATTCCCCAGATCTGTCACCAACTGAAAACATCTGGTCAATGGTGGCCGAGCAACTGGTTCGTCACAATACGCCAGTCACTATTCTTGATGAAGTGTAGTATCGTGTTGAAGCTGCATGGGCAGCTCTACCTGTACACGCCATCCAAGCTCTGTTTGACTCAATGCCCAGGCGTATCAAGGCCGTTATTACGGCCAGAGGTGGTTGTTCTGGGTACTGATTTCTCGAGATCTATGCACCCAAATTGCGTGAAAATGTAATCACATGTCAGTTCTAGTATAATATATTTGTTCAATGAATACCCGTTTATCATCTGCGTTTTTTCTTGGTGTAGCAATTTTAATGGCCAGTAGTGTATTTCACCAGCATAAGAAGGTAAAGTTATACTCATAACAGAAGAGCTTAAAGACGTCCACGAAACAACATGAGGCACAGCAGAAATGTTTCTACTAAAGGTTCCCCATCAACACTGAGACAGTGATACAATGTTTCGGATGACAGTAATGCCAGGCTTTGGGCGTAGATGGCCGTTACTGCTGGTGGCGTATGATGAGGTCATAGTTTTTGATACGTTTCCCTCTTTAGCCCGAATACTAGAGTGAGATGTTCGAGATCCATTTTAGAGCCTACTTCGTTTTAGCCAAGCATCAGGCGAAACAGCTGTGGCGCAGATTAGTTGGCCACTGGGAGCGTCTGAGAGGGGTTTACCAGTTCCAGTATTTGCCTTAGTACAAAAGGAAAACTCCCGAAAAGACTGGCGCTGTTTTAATTAATGGCGGACAACACGACTATATACAGGGCGAGACACTAACTATTGCCACCAAGAATAGCTCCGAAAGTATGATAGGAACTGAAAAGTTTGTCCCGAGCTGAAAGGTTTGTGGGACAAAAGTTGCATGGGACAATGGGGTCCATAATATGACGTCAGTTTTTTGTTGCTAGGTGGGGTCGCTTCAGAGATATGTTCAACTTTGTTTTTTAAATGGGGTGTTATAGTTTGGTACTTATTTTCTGATAGTGGCTATCCAAACGAATCCAATGATGTATAACAGTAAGGTCTTTGAAGTTCAACGAAGGTCACAAAGGTGGCATGAACGCCCATTTACTGAAGGTGTTAGATGTGATGACCATTGGTATCAATGCAGTGCTGCGATCTTCTTATCATGGATTGAGTGATATTTTTTATCACTTCGGCCCTTGTCGAAGCACAGTCAGTCTGGAACCGCACAGCTGCTACGGTCGCAGGTTCGAATCCTGCCTCGGGCATGGATGTGTGTGATGTCCTTAGGTTAGTTAGTTTTAAGTAGTTCTAAGTCTAGGGGACTGATGACCTCAGATGTTAAGTCCCATAGTGCTCAGAGCCATTTGAACCATTTTGAGATCATTAAATTTTGTCATTCAGCACAGCAGTGACTTCATTTACTTGCCGTATGCAGCTTCAGTTGTTTACGCTTGATGGGCAATGGAAACGCTATAACGCTATGTTCTACAACAGCCTGTTTCACGGCAGGAGGCGTCGAACCGTCCACTCACACTGGTTCACAGCTGTTGAAGTACACCAGTATTGAACCAAAGACATAGTGTCTGCGACTGGGTGCCCGAAATCTAGTGGGTCAATAAATATATTTTCATTTAAGATTTTTCAATATACTTTATAACGCATCAAAATTGTGTGTTTCTCGAATGCGCGTTGTTTACCTGTCGTCAAACGAAACATGTGCGATATAACAGCAGATACCTCTATCCAGCTTTCATTACATTTCTGTTGATATTCGTCCGACACTAATTTTGTGATGACTTTCTTTTATTCCTGTGTTTTCTGACACTCCAAACCATAGACTTGCTGGACGAACATTACTATATAACTGTAGACCTCCAATGAAAAATACACTCGTGAAAATTTGATTTTTCGTAGAACCAAGATGCTTTTTAAATTGTATAAAGCGTAAGTATGGATCACGCGTATCTTCTGAGATACAAGAATTCAAAAATAACTTACTTTGGCAACAAATTTGTTTTCGGGAGACTTCGCCCCTGTATATCTAGAAAACTATGAGACCAAAAGTGGTAAAACTTACAGATTTTTATAAACAAGCTATAAGGTAATAAGATCACGAAAAGACATCTAGAACAGATACTTAAATAGATCTGCTTACCGAATTTGAAAGAAAAAAACATTTCAAAAGGTCGATTAGTGGCAACTAGATGACTAGGAATGAACTAATTACTACTTTGTCCTATATTCTCTGATTTTGTGAAAAATTCAGTGTATGCTTGTATACTGAGGAATATATACGTCTCTGCTACAGCTACCATTAGAGTTTATCAAGATCGTGAAGATTTTAAACTGAAACAGGAGACTTTATATCATTTAAACTATTCTCAGCTGTCCATGAGGAAGTTTTTTGGTTGTCACATCGGAGAAACGAAGAAAAAATCGTCTGAAATGAAAACTCGTGAACGTATTTCATTTTCCAGATGTAGTTGTTCTGCTTGTTTTAATGCAGGTAAACTGGCTACAAACAATGGAAGATTTGCGCAGCAAGTTTTAGAGAAGGTCGGAAAATGAGTTAATACAAGACATAAATAACGTTCACCGTGCGCGTCAAAAATAAAATAGCGTAAATTAGCAGTGAATTAATAGAATCAGTTGATGAAATTCTTGTGCTGGTGACAGTTGTCGAAGAGATTCGATAAACAGCAAATGAATTAAACAGAAGAGCAAATATGGCTTGGAATACATTTGAGAAAGTAAATAGATTATGAGATTCCAGTGTGTCTAATAAGGAATTCTGGAGTCAGTATGTCATCTGTTTCGAGTTATGTCAACGAGACAAGGACTTTCAGTGCAAGAAGCGCTTAAAAACTGAGTGTTGTTTTGCAAGAAATGGAGAGGTCCAATTAAAAAATTGGACCAGAAACCCACTGGAATGGAAGACGTAAGTGTGAAAATGAAATGTAGATGAGCAGGAGATATTGTGAGGTGAGCAGTTGATCGATGGACCAAGGAAGTACTTTGCTAGATTCCAGAACACAAGAAAATATCGAGAAGACGAGTGAAAGAAGGTGGGTAGACGACGTCTGAAAATAGACAACCGGATCCATATAAACGAAGATCATATTATATGGAGAAATCTGAAAGGGATTTTTATCCAGCATTAAACGTCTAATGGCGAATAAATGTCACTCTCCCTCGCTTCACCCTCTCTTTTGTTCACTCTCTCCCTTCTCGCTCTTCACCCATATCTCTTCTGTCTTCCTCATCTCTTTCTCTCACTCAACTTGTCACATTTATATTAGTTTCCATCTTTCTCACATTTTGCTCTTCCCTGTCTTTCAACTACTATATTATTCTTTCTGCATCTATTACTCACCTCTACTCACTACCTCTTGTGTTTAACTTCTTTTCAGATGTTACACTGCGTGACATTTTCATGCACACGTTATTTTGTGTTGAGAGTTATTTATCCCTTACTGCTTGCTCGATGTGCAGATAGAATAGCATCGGGGAGAGGCTACAACCCTGTCTCACTCCCTTCACAACCACTGCTTCCCTTTCATGTCCCTCGACTCTTATAACTGCCATCTGGTTTCGGTACAAATTGCAAATAGCCTTTCGTTCCCTGTATTTTACCCTGCCACCTCAGAATTTGAATGAGAGTATTCCAGTCAACACTGTCAAAAGATTTCTCTAAGTCTACAAATGCTAGAAACGTAGATTTGCCTTTCCTTAATCTTTCTTCTAAGATAAGCCGTAGGGTCAGTATTGCCTCACGTGTTCCAACATTTCTACGGAATCCAAACTGATCTTCCCCGAGGTCAGCTTCTACCAGTTTTTCCATTCGTCTGTAGAGAATTCGCGTAAGTATTTTGAAGCTGTGACGTATTAAACTGATAGTTCAGTAATTTTCACATCTGTCAACACCTGCATTCTTTGTGATTGGAATTACTACATTCTTCTCGAAGTCTGAGGGAATTTCGCCTGTCCCATACATCTTGCTCACCAGATGGTAGAGTTTTGTTAGGCCTGGCTCTCCCAAGGCTGTCAGTAGTTCTAATGGAATGTTGTCTACTCCCGGGGCCTTGTTTCGACTTAGATCTTTCAGTGATCTGTCAAACGCTTCATGCAGTATCATATCTCCCATTTCATCTTCATCTATCTCCTTTTCCATTTCCATAATATTGTCCTCAAGAACCTCGCCCCTGTTTAGACCCTCTATATACTCCATCCACCTTTCTGCTTTCCCTTCATTGCTTAGAACTGGGTTTCTATCTTAGCTCTTAATATTCATGCAAGTGGTTCTCTTTTCTCCAAAGGTCTCTGTAATTTTCCTGCAGGCAGTATCTATCTTACCCCTCCTGAGATAAGCCTCTACATCCTTACATTTGTCCTCTAGTCATCCCTGCTTAGCCATTTTGCACTTCCTGTCGATCTCATCTTTGAGACGTTTGTATTCCTTTTTGCCTGCTTCACTTACTGCATTTTTGTATTTTCTCCTTTCATCAATTAAATTCAGTATCTCTTCTGCTACGCAAGGATTTCTACTAGCCTTCGTCTTTTTACCTACTTGATCCTCTGCTGCCTTCACTATTTCATTCTCAAAGCTACCCATTCTTCTTCTACTGTATTTCTTTCCCCCATTCCTGTCAACTGTTCTCTTGTGCTCTCCCTGAAACTCTGTACAACCTCTGGTTCTTTCAGTTTATCCATCTCCTTAAATTCCCACCTTTTTGCAGTTTCTTCAGTTTTAATCTACAGTTCATAACCAATAGATTTGGTCAGAATCCACATCTGCCCTTTTTTCATGATTCTTGAACCAAGTGTTAGCTATGATTAAGTTATGCTCTGTGTAAAATTCTACAAGGCGGCTTCCTCTTTCATTTCTTAGCCCGAATCCATATTCACCTACTAAGTTTCCTTCTCTTCCTTTTCCTACTGTCGAATTCCAGTCACCCATGACTATCAAATTTCGTCTCCCTTCACTACCTGAATTATTTCTTTTATCTCATCATACATTTCATCAATTTCTTCATCTGCAGAGCTAGTTGGCCTATAAACTTGTACTACTGTAGTAGGCGTGGGGTTCGTGTCTATCTTGGCGACAATAATGCGTTCACTATGCCGTTTGTAGCAGCTTACCCGCACTCCTATTTTTTTTATTCATTATTAAACCTACTCCTGCATTACCCCTATTTGATTTTGTATTTATAACCCTGTATTCACCTGACCAAAAGTCTTGTTCCTCCTGCCACCGAACCTCACTAATTCCCACTATATCTAACTTTAACCTATCCATTTCCATTTTTAAATTTTCTAACCTACCTGCCCGATTAAGGGATCTGACATTCCACACTCCGATCCGTAGAACGCCAGTTTTCTTTCTCTTGATAACGACGTCGTCTTGAGTAGTCCCCACCCGGAGGTCCGAATGGGGACTATTTTACCTCCGGAATATTTTACCCAAGAGGATGCCATCATCATTTAACCATACAGTAACGCTGCATTCCCTCGGGAAAAATTACGGCTGTAGTTTCCCCTTGCTTTCAGCCCTTCGCTATACCACAACAGCAAGGCCGTTTTGGTTAGTGTTACAAGGCCAGATCAGTCAATCATCCAGACTGTTGCTCCTGCAACTACTGAAAAGGCTGCTGCCCCTCTTCAGGAACCACACGTTTGTCTGGCCTGTCAGCAGATACCCCTCCGTTGTGGTTGCACCTACAGTACGGCTACCTGTATCGTTGAGGCACGGAAGCCTCCCCACCAACGACAAGGTCCATGGCTCAGGGGGCGCGGGAACCGAAGTACCACTACGAATTCCTCTTGTGTCAGCTAAATCGGAAATTGGTTTCATGATTGCACATGTAGTCAAAAACATTGATTCGTTGAATAGAGAAAATAAACACGTTTTCACAAAATCGACATTCTCACGCAAAAATTGTAATGTCCATTGTTAATATCTGCTGTCAAGTCTACTTTTATTTAGTTTCTATTGCTAGTACGTTTTTCGTTTCAGTCGTACGTCGATACACGATCTGATGTATCAAGACGGAAAATGGATTTGCTACTGCAGCAAATGCGAAACATGGTAAGATATTGCCAGGTGTGCACCTTAATAAGTGATAATGACTAAAAAATTGTGCACTAAGAAAAATGAGGGGTCAAATGGCAGTATGAAGACAGCAGTTATGGCTATTTTTCATTCATCGCTCACTGTCTGAGGTAGGAGTTCGATATATGGAGTATGTGGGATCTGGAGGCTGTAAATCCTTCAACAGTGGTTCAAAATGGCTCTGAGCACTATTGGACTTAACATCTATGGTCATCAGTCCCCTAGAACTTAGAACTACTTAAACCTAACTAACCTAAGGACATCACACAACACCCAGCCATCACGAGGCAGAGAAAATCCCTGACCCCGCCGGGAATCGAACCCGGGAACCCGGGCGTGGGAAGCGAGAACGCTACCGCACGACCACGAGATGCGGGCCCTTCAACAGTGTTTTAAAAAGCATACACTATGATGAACTTATGACAAAGCTTTAATGTGTATGCCGTCTAAAGAAAAGCATGGGATTCCGATTTCGGGAGCTGAAAAAGATACTTGCCGACGCCAAATTATCATATGGTAAAGTATGAAATACACTGGAAGTCCAGTTAATACAATTAACGGTGAATTTTAGGACCACTATGGTGAAGTCATTAGAGAAAGCACACATGATTTGGAACACATGATAAGAACAGTGTGGGCAACATGCTTTCGCTGGCTGTTCACAAATACCAGCCCTGAAAATAGCTTGTGCCCACTGGCACCAGAAACTTGGTGCAAGTATAGAAAAACAAAGGCAACTGGTAAACTGGATGTCATGGGTAATGGATGCAGTTTCCGCAGTGCCGGCTCCTTCGGACATACATGTATGACCAAAGGAACGCTGTATCGTAATTCGGAATAACACAGCCTCTGTAATATTGTATTTTACTTTGTTTTATTGGCTTCCTAGCTGATGTAAGCTCTTTGTCGTGTCCTCATGTTAGACAACGTATGTATTCTCCCGAAGCACATGTATCAATATAACTCGTGATGAAACATGGTATGAATTGTTTTCATTACAGAATATTCATTGCATGCAGCGTAGTCACTCATTCAAAACTTTAGCTCGCAGGAAAAATACGGCGCTTTGTTTTTAGTTATTCACCGATCTATAAACGTATTATACACTGCAAATAAAATGAAATCTCCGTTGTCACTTTTTTCCATAATTATTTACAAAAAATAATTGTATAACTGTATTTGAAACTGTATCGTGCTCATTGACTTTAAATGCAATTTTGCCATCTGCTTTTGCGCTATTTCGACGAACTGCAAACATTACATATTTGAATTCAAAACATGAAATTGTACCACAGTTCTGCTATTTTTTTAATTTAATTGGATGACTGCCAACCACACAGATGCGTAGGCCCTCCACCGCCTCGCAGATTGTGACAATGAGTGTGACATCACAACTATAAGGTGGGGACAGATGTAACTATGTCTGAACCATTACCGGATACTGAAAAGGTATTAAATCTTTCAGTCCCAAGTATTTAACTCGTTTTCGTACATCAAAAAATTGTACGACAAATAGTGAACGGAGGTAGTGCCACAAATTGTGGTATTACTGAATAGTCAGAATCATCCCACAAAAGTTATAGATCCCGTTATGCATTAGAAGGGAAGCCGTACATTATTTACTATAATCACAGCGCAGACCGTACGCTTACTACAACAACTGTCTTATGCTATCCACTAAAATGCCCGCTAACTAAACTAAAAGAAGGTAACAAAACATAGCTTCATGCATTTTAGAAATAAAGTGTGCACTTACCTTGGTAGATACGTGTAGTTTAACTATATTTAAAGCGGTTTCATACCATAATGATACACGTCGGTCTATCCATTGATCCAGTGCATAAAATCTACGAAAAATAAGGTGAAAGAGTGCTATGGAAGCACCACCTCCTGCTGGTGATTTGAGTTTTTTATCAATCGGTTAGACGCATTATTAAAGTTTATAGCTTCTAAATAGAATTAGGTAATATCCAGTGGAAATTTAAATTTTAATGTTTAAGACACACCTATTCTACAGCCATACTCAATTACCTGGTGAATTCAAATAATCTAATTCTCCATCAAACAACTGACAACGAGAGCTGTGGAAGTCATCAGTGGTATCTGTAATATTTCTACAGACACCTCTAGAGCGTGAAACCACTGTGCGACCACTTTTATTTAGACTATAATACTAATAAATGGAAGAAGAAGTAAGGAAAATACAATTTATTTGCGAAATAAATATCCGAAAGACGTACGTAATACGAGGTGCATTCAAGTTCTAAGGCCTCCGATTTTTTTTCTCCGGACTGGAAAGAGATAGAAACATGCGCATTGTTTTAAAATGAGGCTGCGTTCATTGTCAATACGTCCCAGAGATGGCAGCACCGTACGGCAGATGGAATTTTACCGCCAGCGGCGAGAATGACATCTGTTTTAAATACTTAAAATGGCAACGTTTTCCTTACTTGAACAGCGTGCAATCATTCGTTTTCTGAATTTGCGTGGTGTGAAACCAATTGAAATTCATCGACAGTTGAAGGAGACATGTGGTGGTGGAGTTACGGAAGTGTCGAAAGTGCATTCATGGGTGCGACAGTTTAATGAAGGCAGAACATCGTGTGACAACAAACCGAAACAACCCCGGGCTCGCACAAGCCGGTCTGACGACATGATCGAGAAAGTGGAGAGAATTGTTTTTGGGGGAATCGCCGAATGACTGTTGAACAGATCGCCTCCAGAGTTGGCATTTCTGTGGGTTCTGTGCACACAATCCTGCATGACGACCTGAAAATGCGAAAAGTGTCATCCACGTGGGTGCCAGGAATGCTGACGGACGACCACATGGCTGCCCGTGTGGCATGTTGCCGAGCAATGTTGACGCGCAACGACAGCACGAATGGGACTTGCTTTTCGTCGGTTGTGACAATGGATGAGACGTGGATGCCATTTTTCAATCCAGAAACAAAGCGCCAGTCAGCTCAATGGAAGCACACAGATTCACCGCCACCAAAAAAATTTCGGGTAACCGCCAGTGCTGAAAAAATGATGGTGTCCATGTTCTGGGACAGCGAGGGCGTAATCCTTACCCATTGCGTTCCAAAGGGCACTACGGTAACAGATGCATCCTACGAAAATGTTTCGATGAACAAATTCCTTCCTGCACTGCAACAAAAACGTCCGGGAAGGTCTGCGCGTGTGCTGTTTCACCGAGACAACGCACCCGCACATCGAGCTAACGTTACGCAACAGTTTCTTCGTGATAACAACTTTGAAATGATTCCTCATGCTCCCTACTCACCTGACCTGGTTCTTAGTGACTTTTGGCTTTTTCCAACAATGAAAGACACTCTCCGTGGCCGCACATTCACCAGCCGTGCTGCAATTGCCTCAGCGATTTTCCAGTGGTCAAAACAGACTCCTAAAGAAGCCTTCGCCCCTGCCATGGAATCATGGCGTCAGCGTTGTGAAAAACGAGTACGTCTGCAGGGCGATTACGTCGAAAAGTAACGCCAGTTTCATCGATTTCGGGTGAGTAGTTAATTAGAAAAAAAAATCGGAGGACTTAGAACTTGAATGCACCTCGTACAATTGGCCTCAATGAAAAATGTAATATAACATAACGTACAGTTCCCAACAAAAGCATTCCATACAGGTATAATAAAGTTCAATTCAATTTATTATTTATTGCGAACTGAAAAAGCGCCGCTTCGCATGTTTTTTATTTTCATTTGCTTCCTGCGAACGTTCCAGGCCACGGTCACTCGGGAACATAGTAAGAATGATTATTCAAAAAATCGTAAAAACGTTAGCATACCACGCGAAAAAGTACTCGCGAATACTCAAAAATACCGCCCTGTACAATTACACCCACTGAAGTAATCAACAGTACTCGAATCTGAAATAAAGTACCCCGCCAGTCACTTATTAATAGAACACCGAGAACATTCCAAAACATTTGAGAAAGTTAAAAAAAAGGAACGTTCTAGGACGTTCTAAGATGTTGAACATTAAAGATATTCATAAAAGCTCGAAAACATGTCTAAATCTCAAACTTTTTCACTTAATATACCCACTGAAAGAGATAAAAGATATTCTGGTGACCACAATGTGGTGGCGACCACTTCAAACATTCATATCTTCAGAAACACAACAGCTAAGACCGCACAATCACTGTAGACACCACAGGGGATCCTAAGGTAGCACCAGAAACAAAACACAGTGACAGGCGGTAGGTAGAATCAACCTTTAAACACAGTAATTGTAACGCTACACCATCTCAGCATACTCCCAATACAGCTGTATATGACTTGGCGAAAGAAAATTTCGCTCCGTTTTCACTACATTTCACACTTAATTAACTTTTTCTGTCGCATTACTTGTTAATGAACTGCATTTGACATCTTGTTATTTGGTGAATAGATACATATAGTCCTTGGGTTTCCCATCCCTAGAACAAATTACATATAAGCGAGCATGAGAAATTGATACCGCAACATCTTAACGTTTGTCTTTGTGTCTTATTTGTGGTGACACTAACTTCTAATCTTACTGAAAATTACGGTCTTTCGAATTTAAGAAGCAGTTCTGTAGACATGAGCGAAGCCCTCGGAATAAATGTTGTTTTTTCCTTTATGTTTTCTGATTTTCTTGACGGTATTTTTGTTCTGTCGTTGCAATTACAAAAATGCGTGTTTTTTTCATAAGACGCGTTTCGCTTTATTACGGTAAAGCATCATCAGTGGTCAGTAATTAAGTTATTTACATTTTGATTTGCTTTAATATTGAAAAACACTTCGTTAAAAATATGTTGGCCTGTACTTCAGTTGATTTTCGCTCGATTTGTCGCTTACATCGGGAAATCAAGCGAAAATCACCGAAGTACAAACCAACCTATTGTTAACGAAGAGTTTTTCGATCTTAAAGCAAATGAAAATGTAAATAACTTCATTACAGACCACTGATGATGCTTCACCTCAATAAAGCGAAACGTCTCTGGTGAAAACAACAGGCATTTTTGAAGTTGCAACGTCAGAACAAAACTACCCTCAAGAATTGCAAAGCAATTACGGACAACATGGCCACACAAATGAAGAATTTTCTGGTATTATTTTTACTGCAATTATAATTTTTGCTAACTTTTTACGAAAATTTCTTGCTTTGAATTTATAAAATTAATATCGTCAGCTACTTCATTTCTTACTGCTATAATGGCTCTTTCATATAACCAACATAAGTAATTAACAACGTTCGGGAAAAAATTATCGACTACTTCACTTGGGCTGTTGTCAATGTTACAGAAATCACTTGTAAGTGCAATTTAGCCAGTTAAACAATCGACTGGGATAGTGCCTTCAGTAATTTGTTCGGGCTTTTCGACGAAGTGTTTCGCTTCTTCATCACTGGAAAGTTGAACTGTCATATTTCTTCCCAACTGTAGTTTCTTCATTTTAGACCAAAGAAATTATTTCTTAAAACATGAATTAATTTGAACTGCCGATTTTGGAATAACTGGGAAGCGTTTGCCGAAAATTCCTGTATTTTTAAATAGTGTACTTCCCATTAAATCCGGATTACCTAGGAGATCTAGAATGTTTTCCAATCTTCTGAGGGATTCTATAACATTTTGAAACGTTCTCCAACATTCTAGAAGGAACCAGGCCAATCTCACTTCGGCAATCGATTTCAATCTTCTTCACCGCCTTCCCATAAGACGTCCATTAATGGGACGGCCTCATTTGACACCAATATCTTCGAACCCAACCCCTGCAGTTCCGAACCAAACTTTTTTTATGGATGGAGAATGGAGGGGTACCATACTGTGTAACCCACTTGTGGCTGCAGGAGTGTGTGGCGAAGTTACAGCGGTACTTATAATTTATTATGTCGGCGTGAACAAATCCCCGCTTTAGAACGCCTATCTTCATAATTAAGCCCAGCAGTTTCAAAACAAAACCTCAGGTGGGGAATGGAAGGCTACCACAGGAACCCCAATGGAGCTGCGAAATTCGCCTGCGAAGTTTTGACGGCACGTAGAGACACACATATTTACTCTTATTGTACAGGGTGGGCAGATACAGTGTGAAAAGCTTGCAAGAGTATTGAATGGGAGATTGTGCTGAGAATTAATCGTTAAGAAAAATGTTCTATACGGTGCGCCGTTTCCAAATTACTTAGCGTTGCAGTCAGCCAGCCAGTTCATTCCACGCTCAAATTCAAGCACTTGCACCTGCTAAACTGTAGTAACACACAGGCACATGTGGTTTCACGAGTTGCTACTTGTTTAAATACTCAATACCAGTGTAAATGTGCCTTTCTCGGACGTGATAAATTTACGTAAGAATGAAAAGTCTCGCGGCGGTAACACTGAATAAAATCTTCTCGGGTTTGGAACCGTGTCAAGTAATTAAAATCGCACAAGTTTTCGACCAATTCTGAAGCGGAGTGACTGACAGTCGGCTGCTGCTATGCCTCTTATATACTACTAGCTGCCGGCTGTGACGTCACTGGTGGTCGCTGCCTGCCATATACGGGGTTCGACGCGCCCGCTTCTACCGCACGATCGCTGGATTCCACGCGGTGCTGAGGTGCAGGTACCGTCACTGTTTAGGGTGTTACTGGTGATTTATACTTCAATGGCTTCTTTAATGACACGAGCCGCCTGTGCGAGCCACGACGGATGTTTCGTCAGATTTTATCCGGTATCCGTTTTCTAAAGCATGCTCAGCTAAAGCAGATTTCTGGGGTAGCTTTGGGTTTGTGGTCAGAGGCCACTGGCATGTGCCTCGATTAGCCGCCATATTCTCCGGATCTGAACGCATGTGACACCTTTTTGTGGGGCTGTACTAAAGACAAGACGTGCAGCAGTAACCACAAACTATTGCTGCGCTGAGAACAGCCATTCATGTGAGATTTTGTGAAGTTTGGAAGGTAGGAGACGAGGTACTGGTAGAAATAAAGCTGTGAGGACGAGGCGTTAGTCGTGCTTGGGTAGCTCAGTTGGTAGAGCACTTGCCTGCGAAAGGCAAAGCTCTCGACTTCCAGTCTCGGTCCGGCACACAGTTTTAATCTGCCAGGAGTGAAAATGTCATTCTGGAGCCATTCAGGAGGTCATCGACACCATCGATGTTCCGACACTTCAGCGCGTCATGCAAAATTTCGCTATTCGTCTGTGCCACCTCGTCGCCAATGATTGCAGGCATACCGAACATGTGATAACCTAAATCCTAATAACTGTAGCGACGTTTGCCTGTTGAATGAAGTGCGTGCACGTCGAAATTTATAACTAATTTTATTTTTTTCGTATAGTTCTATACTTGTCACCGTGTAAGTGTACTAAGGGGACCACACCCGAACCCAGAAAACATTGCCATATCATAACATCTGCATTGTTCACACTTTGCATTACACATCATGGCAGGTAACGTTCTCTAGGCGTTTTCCAAACTCAAACCCTTCCATCGGACTACCACAGGGTACAGCGTGATACCCCACTCCAGATGACTCATTTCAAGTTGTCCACTGTCTGGTGGTGTCGCTCTCTACTCTCCCTTGAGGGTCGCTTAGTACAGTCCACAGGCATACACGGCCCATAAAATTACCAAATACGCAGCAACCAGTCGCAAAATCATGTTTTATTTATTCACTTTTGCAAATCGTTTTCAACTGATTAACAGCCATCATCGGTGCTACAGATACAAGAATAAAAATAATTAATAACTGTGACCAAATGAATAAATGTACATAAAGCAACGTAAACCAATTAAATGTATATAGACGCATTAATCACTTTGTATGTCATACCTCTTTCTTCTTCTTCTCATTTTTTATTTTAGCTGCATCTTTTGGCATAGAGGGCGGGTTTGCTTTGCAGCGCCCGCTTATGGTTTCTCGTTGTCATAGTCAATTCTCGATGTATCACTTTATGTGTGACCTCTGCTTAAGACAGTATTGCTACTCACGGCACATATTGGTTGAAAGGTAAATCTGTATGTTCATTTAAATAGTTTAATGCGTCTATATACATTTAATTGGTTTACGTTGCTTTATGTACATTTATTCATTTGGTCACTGTTATTAATTATTTTTATTCTTGTATTTGTAGCACCAATGATGGCTGTTAATCAGTTCAAATCGATTTGCAAAAGTGAATAAATAAAACATGATTTTGCGACTGGTTGCTGCATATTTGGTAATTTTATGGTTTACGGTCGCTGCACGACTTGGGAACCACATGGAGCCCACCATTCATACACGGTCCAGTCACATTAATAAGACGGGTGAATAACACCCGAGACAGTCACTGAGGTGGTGGAAGGTATCGGCAGTGGTATTCCGACTCCAGTGCTGTGGCCAGCTGCACTAGCTTTCTCAGTTTATAACTATCCAGGGTACCAACAGTTTGATCGACGTGATCCCACAGATTTTCGAGTAGGTTTAAATTCAGGATGTCTGGTGGTCAGGAGAGTTCAGTAAATTCTTCTTGGTGCTCTTCGAACCACACCAGGTTAGCCGAGAGCGCTAATGCTCTGCTTCTTGGACTCGGGTAGGCGCGCTGGCCCCGGATCGAATCCGCCTGGCGGATTACCGATGTTGACCAGAGCCCTGGCCAGCCTCGATGTGGTTTTACGTGGTTTTCCACATACCGCTAGGTGAATACCGGGCTAGTCCCCACGTTCCACCTCAGTTACACTACTCGCAGACATCTGAACACGTTCACACTATTCCATGACTTATGCTAGATGCATACAGCTGGGGTACACTAATTCCGTCGTGCAGGGTATGGGGTGGCAGCAGGAAGGGCATCCAGCCACCTCTTAAAATTAATCTTGCCACATCCGTCCTAACCATGCCGACCCTGCGGAACCGCGGGACAAGGCACCAGCTAAAGAAACAAAGAAAGCTCTCCAAACCATGCACTTACACTGAAAGTGGTGTGATATTTTCCATTGTCCTGCAGGTAGCTGACACCATGCTGAAGAAAAACAAATTGCATGTAGGAGTGTCGTCGTCCCCAAGGATAGACGCAGCCTTGTGTTGATTCATTGTGCCTTACAGAATGACTGCACCACTCAGAGAGTGCCACGAAAGCATTGCTCAGACCATAACTGTTCCTTCACGATACATGTTATCGCTAATGACATTCGTCACAAGTAATCCATCACAGTTTGAGAAGAACGGTGATGTACATACCTACAATACAAGAAGAAAAAATGATCTTTAATAGCCAATGTTAAATCTGTCAGTGGCTCAGAGAGGAGTTCTGTATGCAGCAATAAAAATTTTTATCATTTGCCCAATAACATAAAACTTCTGACAGGCAGCGAAGCAACTCTTAAATCTAATATCAAATCATTTGTCCAGGACACCTTGTTCTATTCCACTGACGAATTTCTAATTAAAAAGTGGTAGTCAGTAAAAAATCGTTTGTATGATCCATGGAACATGTAACTAACTAGCCAAGTATCTAACACTGCCTCCTCCGGGCTGGACCTTTCCAATGATTGTTGCATAGGCCGTCTATCCTATGGAGCATAAAACGTGGTTCGTCTGCAAAGGCCACATGTCGCCACTCGGTGGACATTCAGCTGCGGTATTGGCGTGTAAATTCCAGGCTTCGTCGTCGATGAGCAGCAGTCGGCATAAGTTTATGAACTAGGCGCCTCCTGTGGAGGCCCATACGCGGCGACATTCGGTGAATGGTCGTTGAGGAAACACTGCTAGTAGCCTTTCCGTTGATCTGGGTGGTCGGCTGCTCAACAACAGCGAGTACGTTCTCCTTTACACGTCCCCGCAGCCGTGGTTAACCCCTGTCGGCTGTGGCCCACGGTGCACCGTAGTCGCTTCTGCGCCGGTTTTGTACAGAGCCATTCGCCATTTTGCCATGCGCTGTGTACTTTAACGACGGCAGCACACGAATGGTTTACAAACTTAGCCGTTTCGGTAATGCCACCATTCTTGGCTTGAAAGTCAACGGTCATGGCCTTCTAGAGGCCAGATAAATCGTTTCGTTTCCACATTACTACAACGACTGGACTGTTTTTGGCGTCCTCCCCAACACGATTTTATATCCCCTCCACTACTACTGCTGCCACCTGCCGTCCGTGTATGTTTATTGGACGTCGACGTCGAACATAGGCGGTGGTCACATTCATGTGACTGGACCGTGTATGTGGCTTATGAGGAGCTGCTCGAGAATTTATTTAACTCCCTATGCCCATTATTGGACTAGCTGGACTTCTGGTAGCGCTTTGCAACTCACGAATTATTCCCTCCGTTGCTGACATGTGATTTATCACAACCACATTGCTCAATACTCGTCGGTTCCTGTTCGTGAGTGCATGAGATGTGTCTGGTCTTAGTTTCGTTGTGCTTGTTCCTTTGCGTTTCCAATTCACAGTCACATCACCAACATTCGACATTGGCAGGTTTAGAAGCATTGAAATGTCCCTCATGAATTTGTTTCTCAGATAACATCCAGTAACTGCTCCACTTTTTAAGCCTCTGAGCTCTCCCGGACGACCCATTTCCCTGTTATTGTTTCTCTACTGACACACAATATTCCCCTCCTTTTTTTACATTGACGAGTGACATTTAGTGATCTACGGGGCGCCACATGGGGGTGACCGTATACTCTTGATCAGATAGTGCATCATTACTACTGCAATAATACGAAGAGCCAAACTGTCGAATAGGCCCAGCCTGATACACTCCGTCGCCGTTCTCCTTATCAGCACCAAATTTGCAAACGGCACACGCTGATGCCAAGGTGAAACCCACTCTCAGAATTCCTCTAGCTGCGACATCCGCGTCACTCTCGCATTTAAGGCTCTAGTGATATGTGGAGAAGCCAGGTGAGTGAAACACTTGTTTGTAGCACATCTTCCCAAAGACTGTTGCTCATGACTAGCTAGCACTCTGGATGCATTGACCCTAATCTGTGCTGTGGCCAACGTGCGGTACTGAATGGCTTCTGAAACCAAGACAAGGGACAGGGGCCTTTTCTTGGCCCACCTGAACTAACGGAAACACAGGTGTGACGCTTCTCGTCCAACGTGTGGAAGCTTCTTAAAAGGAGCATCCAGCGTGCAGCTACCCACAATACGACCACTCTGAAGTTTAGCTAATTAGACCAATTGTGCTCGTTGCCGCAGCCGTCACGTGTCTACAGTTCATGCTTTAAGTAGCAAACTACTCTCTCAGCAACGCAAGTGCTTACATTTCATTTGGTACGGTGGGGAGGCCTGTCCTCTGACCTCTTCTCCTGGCGGCGGACCAGTGGTTTGCGGCGGTGTCATCTCGTTTCTCTTAGGATAACTTGCACACATTATATGAAACTGACGTCCTCTTCGAGATGTCTTTTCAGTACCACGAAAAGAAGTTTGATTTTCATTACAAATAAAAGGCTTTTCAAATTCACTCAGAAGAGTACAACTTCCAATAAAAATTGCTGTCATAACTCGGTAGCAACAAATGGTAAAGTACGCTGCCTGACGAAAAAAGTGAAGCACACAGGGCATGGTTGGATGTAAGTGCAAACACCGGGTATGTAGTGATTAGAGCTGTAGTTCTCAGTGACAGGTAAAATAGCCATCGAAGTGTGTCACTGTTGTCTCTGTTGTTACAACACCTGGTAGTTTGAACGAAAGTGGTGTGAACAACGTCAGATGTTGCATGATCACTGTGAAGAATATTTGTTTGAGACACCGTCATCATCACCTGCCAGAGTGGGCATCTCCATTTGGAGCACCTGCTAGAGTGTGAATGGAACCTCATTGGACATCTCCATTTGGAGAACCTGCCAGAGTCTATAAGAGGGCCTCATTGCACATCTCCAATTGGAGCACCTGCTAGAGTGTGAAAGGAACCTCATTGCACATCTCCATTTGGAGCACCTGCTAGAGTGTGAAAGGAACCTCATTGGGCATCTCCATTTGGAGAACCTGCCAGAGTCTATAAGAGGGCCTCATTGCACATCTCCATTTGGAGCACCTGCTAGAGTGTGAAAGGAACCTCATTGCACATCTCCATTTGGAGCACCTGCTAGAGTGTGAAAGGAACCTCATTGGGCATCTCCATTTGGAGAACCTGCCAGAGTGTATAAGAGGGCCTCATTGCACATCTCCATTTGGAGCACCTGCTAGAGTGTTAAAGGCACCTCTTTGGGCATCTCTATTTGGCTGGGTGGTTGAATTGTGCAGTATCCAGATCTGTGGCATTCGTGTGTGACAGTGACCTGGTATTCCCCCACAACACAGCATCTCCTTATTGTACACTGAGCACACCGTACCCCCTTCACATCTGCACCAGCCATCTGAAAACAAGTGGTGGACTCACTGCCTCATTCTGTGCCTTCCTGTACCATTGACTGGAGGCCAGCAGTAGCTGGAAGAGGAAATTACCATCTGACGTGTTGGCCACAGACAGCTGCGTTTGGAGCGGTGCCTTGACCGGGAAGCATGGACTGCTGATGGATGGCTTCGCACTCTGTTCAGTAATGAACCGAGAGTCTGCACTGCCCAGATGATGATAGTCGGCAGCCGGCCGGTGTGGCCGAGCGGTTCTAGGCGCTTCAGTCTGGAACCGCGCGACCACTACGGTCGCAGGTTCGAGTCCTGCCTCAGGCATTGATGTGTGTGAGGTCCTTAGGTTAGTTAGGTTTAAGTAGTTCTAAGTTCTAGGGGACTGATGACCTCTGATGTTGAGTCCCATAGTGCTCAGAGCCATTTGAACCACTTGATAGTCGGCGAGTATGGCGGCGACCTGGGTAGAGGTCCCATTCTTCCAATGTGTTGGTGGGGCACAGCAGTGTTAATCCTGGTATCGAGGGTACGACTTCAGGCCACGGCTGGTAGCGATTGAGGGAACTGACGGCGCAACGTTACATCGCTGACATCCTGCGTCGCCGTGTGTTGCCTGTCACTCGGCAGTATCGTGCTGCCACTTTTCAACACGACAACGCTCGTCCACACACGGCACATGTCTCTGTGCACTGTCTGCGTGGTGCTGAGGTACTTCCGTAGTAAGCAAGATCTCCAGACTCTTACCCCATAGACCATTTGTGGGACTAGTTTGGACGAGAACTCCCACCTCGTGAACGTACCTAGTATGTCAAGGATCATTTACAACAGTTGCCTCAGGAGTGCTTTGCAATGGCTTCATAACCCGTTTCCCAATGGAATCGGAGCATGCATCCAGACTGAAGGGGGCGCAACAGCATACTGGTTAGAGGGCTCTTTCTACCAACTCCTTTGTATATTTCACCCGATTTTGTAAACATTGAGAAGCTTCATATATTCTCTCAAGCTTGTAACAACAACAACAACGCTGTACTATTGTACATATAATAATTTTTTTCTGATTTTTCGGTAAATTAGTGTAATCTATGTTCTGATTTCATTTCTATTTTCTTTTTTCATGCCATCATGTTAAAGAAACTGTAAACAATTTTCGATGTGAATATTAATGTTTGTCAAATTTCAAGCAATATTGTAATAGAATTGAAGTGTAACAAATGTTGTAACTGTTGTAAGATGTTAAAGTTGTAATTGTGCGTCTGGTCCATATGTAGGCAATGTATTAGGATATGTAGAATGCAAAACCTCGGGTGAATACCCGGCTTGTAAGGGAGCGGTAAAAGGTGGATGGCAGGCGAGCGCGGAAAAATGCACACGGGCGCTGCACGGCATAACGGGCTCAGCAGTAGTAGTCGGAGTTGGGCATTGGTCTGAGCCACACGTTCTGGATCGAGGAGGCTCTCCTGGAAGACGTAGTTTCATTGAGCCTCGGATATGCCGTTCCGACGCCTATACAGCATGGCAAAATTCCATAGGCACTAAATGGAAAAGTATTGCGACGCTATGAAGAAGTAAAGTGCCGATACATCAAGAGCCATTGCTGTGGTTGTATGTGTGCTCCGTGCCTCGCCATCTTGCCGCCTGCCAACCGCCACATCGATACAAACAGGTTGAAACTTTTAGTACTGTATTCGTGTGGACCAGTGTTACTTTTGTTCCATACTATTCAATAACAACTTAAATTTTACCAGAACTGTCCTATCAGTTAATTCTCCTCACAACTAACCTAGACAGGGTCCTTTCCAAATGTTGTGCAATCAGAGTTTCCTAAGATGAAAAATTAAAGTTTGTGTTAATAATAATTACCTGCAGACCTAGCTATGTTAGAATGATGTTTAAAGAATTTTTTTGTTAATGAACTAATAGACGAATAACAAAGGTCTGACGAAGTGGGAAGATAATTTTGATATTGATTTAGTAATGAAACTTAATTATTTCGAGACAGGTATAATGGTATTTAAATGAGCAGGAAATAAGACAAAAAGAGTAGTAAAACATATATTGAAAATCTTGAGGGCATAATGATTTCAGTAATTAATTGTTTTAATACAGTGATCATAACAGTTTCAGGGTCCCCCCCCCCTTTTTATTCATTTGAATTCTGAAGTGTTCTAAACTGATTTGACCAGCAAAGTCAAAGCCAAAATAGAAACCAAAATTTATCAGTGTTTTACCTTTATCAAATTGACATTGTGTGAGTGTTTCGAAAGTGCTATTCCTAGGGTAACCTATGCCCGATTTTAATCAGATCAATAGACAGTACGAAGTTTTGTAGTAAACATTATATTCTAATGTTATGTATTTATGGTTTATCCATATTAGTACAGAAAGTTAAATTATCAGTTCAGTAGATTTTCTGGTTCTAAAATTTACCATATTATGCAGTGTTATTACGTGTTGTTTTGTATGAACGTACATCAACTTGTACAGGGAAGAAACTCAGTTAATGCCTAATTAGGCTGGCGACCGTATTATTAGCAAATTGGTAGCATATTCTGTGTTGTTTCTTGTCCATCCTGACGTGTAGTTGCATTTCGGACTTGCTTGACGTATCATTGTTATTACAGAGTGGGTGTAAGTCTGATTTGCCTCCATTCAGGTACACGCGGTCAATTTCTATATAAAAATCCTTTCTCATAAGGTGAAGCCCGTCAGCTTACCATAGTACAGGCTTTAATGAGTATCGTGTGCCCCACGCGCACGTTACAAGCTGTAAAGTTTCATTTCGTTTCCCCCCTCACTTTCTACATGATTAACATTTTTTAGGTAGTGAATATGCGTACTTTACAAAATTCGCCACGTTGTCAGTAAAAGTTTAGAGAAAACCGAAACTCGATATATTTACTCGCTCTGCGTATGTTTTTGTAGCCCTGTCTTATCTGCCTTTCTTTTACAATCACCATCATCAGGTTGACGAATACTGCAGGAAGAATAGTTAAGTGGCTCATAATATTTCCTGTCTTGATACTACCGTTTCGTGGAAGAACGCCTGTGAACCATCATATAAAGGCACATTTGCATGCCGAGCGTGAGTTTCCTCGGAAACGCGAGATATTAATTAAATAAATAATCAGTGACAAATAAATAAAGCCTATGGCACACAACTGCTGCGCTGTGTCGCTGATAAAACAAAAGCACAATTACGTTACTTGTATGTTTGATTAAAAAAAAGAGAGCTCTGGTTGAAGTGGTGCGAGAAGCACGTATTTTAGTTTATTGTCTGGCACACCGCCATATTTCATGTTATAGAAAATTACTGCGAGTTGCAACCATACTAGGCACTCGATTCTGAAAAGAATTTATATTTATAAAAGTAAGTAGGATTGTGAACTGTAGGCTTATTCATTGAATATATCTGATTTAACTAACTGTGTAATTTTTTTGTTTAGTAGACAATCACCTCTGTACGACGTTTTGGCATGGCTGGCAAATAATTGTAATATTGAGATTTAGTTTATGAGTCCGCACCTACCGCAGCAGTCTTTGGAAACGATTTAATTACGAAGTCCGATTATTTCAGTTTTATTTCACGGTCAACTACGAGTAACATTGCCTTTACGAAAAAGCCATTGTCAAGCGTCTGATACCGAATAATTAAAACCTGACAACTCATAGGAGAGACAATCATACAGATAAAATAATTAATATTTTATTTTATTTAATTTATTTTATTAATTTTATATTGGCGACCGTGACAGGACGTTGTTCGGTTTTGTCATTTGTTACATTGTTCTCTTTGTTTCATGTGAAAAATCAACTTTCTGGACCTGGACTTGACTATATGAGAAATAACAAAAATCAGAAGATATTTGCCAATTATAAAATTTTGCGGGAAGACGCAAAGAAGCTTCCAGCAAAATAAGGTAAGACGCAGCATCTTTGCGTTAGCAGGCTTGACCAGACGTATAATTCAATGTATTAGCTTTTCAGTAGATTCTGTAGTGTTTCTTTTCCGCACAACAGTTTCAGTGATAAATTCCATTCTCAGTATTTTTCCTTAAACAATAACGTATACAACAATACCAATACACGAGTGTACAATATGGCCGACTTCTGTACGATATCATGTAACATGGCCAGCAGCCATTACCAATAATCTCAAATTCAGTTTATATTTTTAAATTAACAGACAGCCATTGTTGCTACGACTGATTCATGCTCAACTGCATTTTATTTTAAAATCAGTGTCAAATATTTTCTTGAAACATATATCACGTGTGGCATGGTAATAACTAGAAAACAATACGCAAAAATGGAACAGCAAAGACGTACTATTCAGACGCAATCCGACTCGGACGAGAGACAAATGTTAGAAAATGACTTTACGACAGCAACCGGTAGTGACAATTCATCAAACATTGACGCAAGTGTTGACGAAAATTTTGACAATAGGCCCTCCACCACAAAAATTTCAGTCTCAATCAGAGCCCATGTTAATGCATGACGTCACGTCTAATGACGCGGCGGGGCAGAGACCTTGCTAACGGTAAACATTGCCGACATGTTACAAATCCTAATGAAACAAAACGCCGAAAACATGGCAACCTTACAGACGCAAAATGAACAGTTAAAAACACAAAATGACGGAATAAAATCTGATCTCATAGCACTCAAGACAGGTAATGACACTTTATGTAAGCGTGTGGAACTTATAGACGCCACACTGACCAAACAGATGACTGAACTCAGTACTAAATTTTCCCAGCTTAATACGAGACAAGAAAAGACTACAACTGACGTAGCACTTTTACAGACACAAGTAAAAAACCTTAATGTCACGTGTGAAGTTCTTACTGAACAAATTCAAACATATTCTTCAGTACATGACAACCTTGAAAAACGAATTACTGACGTACAGAATAAATTTCACAATGTTGAACAACACCTGACTGACATCTTACAATCTGATGCCACAGCTCATTTTCAAAATATTAATAAAGAATTTCATGATTGGGTAGTGAACAAAGACAAACATTTTGATAGATGCTTACGTGAAAATTTACCAACAATTGTGCACGACTCCGTAGCGCAATACATTACTAATAACAAACAGCTGATCAGTGACGCAGTACAATCCGTCACTGCACCCATGAGACAATTCACCGATCGACCACAGTCTGAATGTAACGAAAATATCAGTCAAAATGCACAGTTCAGGAACCAATATACATTCGAGTATGACACACACATACCGCACACGACAAACACACAAGAACAAAACACACCACGACTACAACACATACCACGATGTGCAAACACAAACACAAGCTATTATCATGGTAAACCACAGCAACATTATCGTAATTACTCGCCAGCTGGACATAGCAGTAATTACAGTGGGACAAATCCATATCATAATGCAAAGGAAGACGAAAGCTTAATGAAACACAGGCAATTTCAGATTTTTATCCCAGAAAAACGAACCATTCATCCGGTGATTTTTCTCAAATCTTTTAGTAACGCATTTCCACGCACTTGGAGTGACCGGAAAAAGATTTCATATATTGTCGGTTACATCCAAGGCGATGCAGCTGTCTGGGCATACAGTCAAGCTGACGTATGTACCACGTACAGTGAGTTTGAGCGTGCTTTTCTGAACAAATTCTGGTCGCAATCCGTTCAGGAGCGACTCAGAAGACAAATTTTAGAACCTGAAACTTTTAACAGTAAAAATGGTAACTTACGCAGATATTTTGAAAAATACTTGAACATGGGACACTTTTTAGACGAACCAGTCGCAACGCGAGATATACTCCGTGCGTTGAAGGCCAAATTGCCTTTCAACATTAAAGAAAAACTCCTACATATCCCGGATGACGATTCAGATTATTTTTTAACAGCTTTAGATTCGGTTGACATGTTACTTGAAGATCAGCGCTTCGCGCGGCAAAACAGCAGCCACAATGTTTACACTAGTGGTATGCAAAACATGCAGGCTTGCCAACACAATTCTGGCGCGCCCACAGTTGGATACGCGGTACAACAAAAACAGCAAACTCACATGCCGTCTCAGAACGGAAATCAAAATCAACACGCGTATTCCAATACAAACAATAGTTACAACAGTAATAACATTTCATGCGGCAATCCATACAAAAGGCACCGCGGTAATAACTACAACGGTAACACCGGATACAAAGGTAATAACAAAAACACAAACAGAAATAGAAATAATAATAACTACGAGCCAAGACAGCATCAAGGTTGGACTCGTAACGATCAGTACTTTCATTCAAACTCTGCTTTACCACAGCAGCCACCAGGTCAAAATTGGAGCATACCTTACGACCGACAGGTAAGTTATAATGCGCAACAGCAACAACAAACGCAAAAGTTTGGAGATCATGATAGGCAATATCCGAATGTGAATATAATAGAAATGACACCTGATGCACAACCTCAATCTGTGTCAGTACCTAGTACAAATGCTAATCCAACAAACTGGAAACAGTCACTACTTTGCCCCAGGTCGTGGCTGAAGAATCCTTGGGGGGCGGCTTCAATGTTAATCAGTTATTTGACATCACACTTGAACAACGGAATAATGATATGCCGAGTAATTCTAAACAAAAACTACCTATTTTATTTATAAGATACAACCACAATAACAATATATCAGATGAACTTTTACAAGACAGTACACAATGTCGTTTAAACAAAAATGAAATTGTTTTAGCATCCACTACTGGTGTAGTAGGTGGGATTCCAACTACTATTATCCTAGATACAGGTGCAGCTGTGAGCGTTTTATCTTTTAATTTTTATAAAAAGATGTGTGAATTGGAACCTGTGCCTGAGTTTCCTGCCCAAAACTGTAAAATAACTACTGCACTAGGTAATAAGTCATGTAGGGTTACGAAGCAAGTTTTTGTAAACGTTAAAATAGGTAATGGAACCGTACAATGGCCATTCCTGGTTGTACAAAACCTTGTGACTAATTGCATATTAGGAATAGATATTATGAGCGAGAAGGACTGCATTATAGACTTCTCCAAAGGTAAATGTATTTTAAATGATAAAAGCAGGGTAATTATTATTGATTTGGACAGGAGAACTCTAAAGCATGACAAACACTGTACAGGGTACAAGGTTCAGTTAGTACTTGACAAAGACATTCAAGACATGCAAACACACTCATCTGACACAGAGATAATGGACTTGAAAACATTGCTTGATCATAAGATAAGTGAAGCTACAGCTCTCAGTGTACATGAACGTATAAAACTACAGGAAGTGTTATCCAAATATTTACAAGTTTTTACCAAACGATTAGGTGTTATCAACACGTATGTGTACAAGATTGAAGTTAAGCCTCACAAGATCTTCTACCATAAGACATATAACGTACCGTTATCTCAACGACCTGCTGTGTGGCAAGAATTAAAACAAATGTTAGACTGGAAGGTCATTGAACCATCCATCTCACCTTACTGTAGTCCTCTACTTGTTGTCAAAAAATCAAATGGAAGCATTAGGTTAGTGTTAGACGCACGAGCTATTAATGAAATAATTTTACCGGTTCACACAAAACGTGAAAATTTAGAAGAGCAATTACAGAAATTTCTAGATGCAAAATATTTTTCCACAATAGATCTCGCTAATTCGTTTTGGCAGGTGGGTATCACTCCTGATTCTCGGAAATATACTGCATTTATGTTCGGGGGGCGAACCTATCAGTTTTGTGTTCTACCCTTCGGACTGAATGTCAGCTCTGGGGTATTCATTACAGCCCTGGATACCGTGCTTGGCGACGATTTAGTTGAGACAGTCACACACTATGTAGATGATATACTGATAGCTACACAATCCTGGAATGAACACGTTGACACACTTCAAAGAATTTTAGAAAAATTTGCACAAGCTGGAGTCACAGCCAATCTTAGAAAATCAAAGTTTGGTTGCAGTGAGATAAAGTATTTAGGACATATCATTAATTCACAGGGCATACGTCCGGATCCCAGTAAATTAGATGCTATCAGAAACTTTCCTAGCCCTCGAACTAAAAAGCAGTTAAAATCATTCCTTGGGCTATGTTCATTTTTCAGACGTTTTTTGCCACAACCATTTTTGAACAGTAAACATCTGCTAAATCTACTCAGAAAGAATCAAGTTTGGATCTGGTCGGAACAGTGCCAGAATGACTTTAATACAATTAAACATGCTTTAGTGAATGCTAGCATATTGAGCCATCCAGATTTCAATTTAGATTTTTGTATGACTTGTGACGCTTCACGTACTGGCTTGGGCTGTTGCTTATTTCAAGTTGTAAAGAATAAAGAGGAGGAACAGATAAGAATTATTGGGTTTGCGAGTCGCACTCTAACTGAATGTGAGCGTACATACTCCACTACTGAGTTAGAAACACTTTCCATAGTATGGGCATTCAAGAAATTCAATTATTATTTATTTGGAAAACATACAGTAATTTACACCGATCACCAGGCCCTGACATTTTTGTTAACTTGTAAACTTGTACATCCTAGACTATCACGATGGGCAGTTACACTTCAGAACTACTCTTTTGAAATTAAGTACATAAGAGGTAAGGACAACACCATTGCAGACACTTTGTCTAGACTTCCACAAGGTATGAATGATACCAACAGTGACTTAGAAAATATAAATGACTACAGGATTCTCTTAATGCAAGACAAGCAGTATCACCAATATTATATTGATATGTGCAGAAACATGGCTGAATTACAAAAATCTGATCCTCACTGGTATAAAATAATAACATTACTGGTAGAAAAACACAATCATCCTTTGACTAAGTATTACAAGTTACACAATGATGTGCTATTTTACCGCCGACATCCAAATGCTACTAACTGGTGTGTATGCATTCCCAAAGAGTCTGAACGTAATTTAATTTGGCACACACACTTAGTTTGGGGTCATTATGGGACAAAAAAGTGTTTAGCGAAGCTCAGTACATACTGTTATTTTAGCAATATGAGAAGAAAAATTTACAGGGAACTGAAAACATGTGTCATATGTCAAAAATCAAAACCCCAGAATTTATCCACAAAAACAGATTTACATTCTATTTTACCTAGTAAACCCCTGAAAATTCTGTGTACTGACATCAGTGGACCGCATCCAGCAAGCTCTGGAGGCGTCAAATATATCTTAGCTTTTTACGATATATTTTCTAAACATGTTAAACTTTATGCTTTAAAATCCGCCACTGCAAGTGCTATAATACGAAGATTCTCAAGTGATTACCTGACGCACGTGGGAAAACCTAAAGCAATTCTATCAGATAATGCAGCATACTACTCTGGGTACAAATGGAGAAATTTCTTGAAGGAAAATAACATTAAAAGTATATTTATTTCGAGGTTTAGTCCACAATGTAACGCGACTGAGAGACTTTTCCGAGAATTAAATCGTTTCATGAGGACCTATATTTCATCAAAACATACTAATTGGGTGTCCTACCTAAGTCTTTTCGAAGACGTACACAATAACTTAAATATTTACGATACAAATTACACACCTAACGAGATCATGTTCAATTGCAAACAGAACGATCAGTGGATAGAACCATTACCTAAGTTGTCAGACAAGGAAATCACACCTGAACAGAAAATAAAAGAAGTATTGACTACATTGACACATCACGCACAAATACGAAACAAACATCACAGAAACATAATAAAAAGAAAACAAAAATTCGAGGTAGGAATGCTTGTACTACTTCGTACTCATCATAAATCTGTTGCACTCAAACGACGCAACGCTAAGTGGCGTCTGCTATATGAAGGACCTTATATAATTGTTAACATACCGCACCCTGGTGCGTATCTGTTACAACATCGTAGAACTAACAAAATTATTGGGCTATACGCACACCGAGATCTTAGAGAATTTCATGCTGAATAATGTCAAAGTCATACCCATCAAAATATTGCTAAGCAACTCGAAAAACTCTGTTGCTACAACACAGATAATAAGTAGTATAGAAATTTTCATTTCAGCGTTCCAGAGTCGCAGTTGAAGACAGAAGAACTTTTCTTTCAACGCCGCGGCTCCACCGAGAAGACTGAATATTAAAGTAAAATTTATGATTACGTAGCAGTGAATGACATATTAATTTTTCACGGAACATTTGTTATTGTAGGTACCACTGACTTGGTATGACACCTGACGAACTGACAGACGTCATCTGTGAAGCGATCTTTTACTTTGAGAAATAGATTAGACGCACATCTCTCAACACGAAAAGCATCTATCAGTAGTCAAGGCCACACAGACACTCTACACACACGCACAAAACGCGAGGAATCGAACATTTTCTCTCTCTTACTATTTTGAATATTTATTGAGTAGTGAAAACGCCTGGTCTTGCCTACTGATGTAATGAATGTTGTGTCTAACCTATCTTAATTTCAGATGACATCAAAAAAAAAAAAAAATCGATAATATCCCAGCAAAACCGCTAAAGAGGATGTAAATATCTGCAATTCATGTAATCAAATGTGACACAATGTAATAACCTATAGCTATGTAATGATGATGTAAACATGTTTATGTGCAACTGTATTATGTTTATGCTAAGAAAATATGTGACGTGTGTATGTATAATTACTTATTTTTTAACTGATGTATCATGTAAAAATTTGAACAAAACGAGTGCCAAAAAGACATTGCATAGTGGACCTCTGTTCACGGACATTAACGAACATTACTAACTCTGCAACTACGCAGAAACCTATGTGAAGGAAACGGTTAATGCCATTCATTATGCATCGTACCTATGTAAACGCGATGAACGATTTCCTTGATTAATAACTACGAACATTTAGGTGAGCTATATTCAGCAAAAAACTGAAAATGTGAAGTGAATAATTCGTGCATCGTCTAGTGACATTACTATAGTACCCTACTTCAAGATGTTAACTGGATTAAATGGACACAAAGTGCCTGTCCAGAAAACAACACGACGGGTGGAAGAATTTTGGTTGGAACTTCAGGGAATGAAATGTTCTCGAAATGTGACGGACACGCTTACCTGGACTGTCCAAGGATCGACGCCAGCTATGTGCCGTCCGAGGTTCTGCAACCAAGCTTCCACGGAATGTAAAAAACGAACTGCACGTGGACCAATTACTCGACGGGTCACGTCTGATCTGTAATAAGCAATGCTTTTACTCACTACGAACTGCATCACAACGACTATAATGGAAATAGGAAATGGACACGCTTATGTATTAATCATGTTGTTATACAACGATGTTACTGTGATCAAAAAACTTTACCACGACGATACTAACCTGTAAAAAATTATTGTGCAGCAGATGAATATGAACTGTAATAACGACGTGTATAGGTCAACGCACCTGAAAAATACGGACATTTTTCTTTGAAGTATTTCAAAACAATACTATGTAACTAAGAACATTCAACAATCTAAGTTGTATTGTGTTATAACGAATATTGTAAATTTAAAACTAAGTTACCTGTCATAGAATGTAGTCTTCATATGTAATCTTGGTTGAATATTTTCTTTGTGCAACGACTGAGAAACGCGGGCACACGAACAATATGAACTGCAATACTGTGCCGCGTGATCTAACTGTACGACATGACGGCAGTCACACAGACGCTTCTGCGCATGCGCGCACTCTATCTGCCAACATAAGAACTTTTACGGCGCACCCGCGTCATTCAAAGTTGTATATAATGTGTATAATGTAGGTCATGTAAATAGTTGTAGATAACTTAGATTTTCTTGTGCCTTTAGGTGAATTGCTCGCCTGCAGGTGTGTCCTTTCGCCTCGCAATTCAGGGGGCAATATAAAGGCACATTTGCATGCCGAGCGTGAGTTTCCTCGGAAACGCGAGATATTAATTAAATAAATAATTAGTGACAAATAAATAAAGCCTATGGCACACAACTGCAGCGCTGTGTCGCTGATAAAACAAAAGCACAATTACGTTACTCGTATGTTTGATTAAAAAAAAGAGAGCTCTGGTTGAAGTGGTGCGAGAAGCACGTATTTTAGTTTATTGTCTGGCACACCGCCATATTTCATGTTATAGAAAATTACTGCGAGTTGCAACCATACTAGGCACTCGATTCTGAAAAGAATTTATATTTATAAAAGTAAGTAGGATTGTGAACTGTAGGCTTATTCATTGAATATATCTGATTTAACTAACTGTGTAATTTTTTTGTTTAGTAGACAATCACCTCTGTACGACGTTTTGGCATGGCTGGCAAATAATTGTAATATTGAGATTTAGTTTATGAGTCCGCACCTACCGCAGCAGTCTTTGGAAACGATTTAATTACGAAATCCGATTATTTCAGTTTTATTTCACGGTCAACTACGAGTAACATTGCCTTTACGAAAAAGCCATTGTCAAGCGTCTGATACCGAATAATTAAAACCTGACGACTCATAGGAGAGACAATCATACAGATAAAATAATTAATATTTTATTTTATTTAATTTATTTTATTAATTTTATAATCACCACGGTTCACACCTCAGTCACGGAGTTGGAAATTCACCAGCTCGTATTTACGAAGCTACATTACATAACCTTAACGATGTCTTCCTTCTGGGGCACTACGCATACATGAATAATACCTCGCATTGTTGTTGTTCTTAAACAGCCACAGACCTCACATCATTTCACCTGTAAAACTGATCGAAACCGCAATCTTACTAAAAAATATAGTCTTCTGTGGTTTTATCGAATTCCCATCATTGTGTTAATGTGAGAAACCTACATCAAACTTTTATAGTCAAAATCACACAGACGGCATAGTATGCTAAACTGAGCAAACACCGAACCACTGGTCGGAATTCAATCGCCTGCCTCATGGACGTTGGCCCTGCTACATGTTATGTTTCCACGGTGGAATTCACCATTGTTCACAACTGACTGTCGAAAATGGAGTCTAACTCGTCGCAGGATCTTGCAGACTTAAATTGAATGTCGTGTTTATAGCGTTTTTAGTGTTGACTAGTACTATCTCCTATGGAAATATGAGACGTATTTGAATACTGTATGCTCGTTTTTCCCCGGTACATATTCAATTTCACCCTACAGCACTACTACACAGTACCTCATAATAAAAGCCGTGTTTAATTTAATTTTGCAACCTTGATGACATTTTCTCAATACAGATGTATGTATTTTATTATCTGCTTGTCAATGATCATTAGTTCTAGGAATGTAAAATACGTACAGTATGGAAATCCAGTATTATAAAGGAATGTAGTAGACACTCTGGCGATATAAGGACCTTGCATTTTGTAGAATCCATGTACTCTGATAGAATCTATAGAGTATGTATACTTATGGAGTGACCACAACTTACTGCGCATGTCCTGAACACCATACCGGGCTAGTCACGTGATTTTGGGACGAAGCTGCTCCTCTACAATTTGCGGTAATAGTGAAACTTTAAGATTACATGCATTCACCTGGTTTTATATACGTTTCTGCACGTGTGAGGTTTACTAACAGCTATGGTACAGTATTGGCGTTGCTACGGATGTAAAGAGAACCATGTGAAACGGCCTATTACTTTTCATTGGTATGTACAACAAAAGTGTAATTGCAGATTTCACACTGATTTGTGGCACTTTGTTTGTTGAAATATATCGAGACACGGTACTATAAAGTCTAGTACTACAAATATAGTTCTATGATTTTATAGTCTTGTGTTTAAAGACAAACACTAGATAAATTTGCAGATGAGTTTGAGTAAACTTTCAGTATGTGTACATATATTGCTACTGTGTTCACATGCAGGTAAAATTTATACACGACAGTGATTAATTTCCTCCAATTTATACAGTCTCTCAAACAATTGCGTGTATAACTATTTCTGCATGAGTAGTTTCCTAAAATATAGCATTCTAAAGTACCTAATTAATCAGTAGAGACTTGAAAATATGAATCAGAGCGATAATGAACGTCAAAAATATTCACTTCTTATCACGTTACAGAAAAAACGTAAATAAAGAGGAATCTGAAATTTAGTACAGCGAGAAAACACAATACTATGTCTCTTCACATTTTTAAGCCAACTTCAGTTCTTGGTATCAAATTGTTAACATGTCTGTAAAACGCATATGGAAAGTTTCAGGGTACTTCTGACAGTGATGTATATGTAGCAGCGAAGTAATAAGATTCAAAATACGCTATCGCTATACGGGATAAAACGCCCCGTCCCAAAATCAAGTGATTTGAGCTGCAGCAGATGTTTCGGACAGAATTCTCATTCCGGTCATCCGAATGTTCACTCTATAGATATTTATACTCCATGCGAGAATACAAAGACGTTATTAGGAGCAGATCACTAATATCTTTGGGATTTGGACTCATGCAGACAGAGAGTACAATGAGCTGCAAGCTTATAGCAGTCGAGAAAATACGCAAGCTGGCTGTGCTACCGTGCACAATTAAGTCCATTGGCGGTGTTGTACCCAAAGTGCGGCAAGGCTTTGTAAACTGATGAGCGGGGATTTATATGGGTCACAACACAAGGTTTAATCAAGAGGAACTGCTAAAATGGATGGCTGGATGAAGAGCACAGTGTGGCCAAAGTTAATACAGATTTCTCGTTACTAATCGTACTGTAAGACCGTGCCATTTAGTGGCGCAGTATCGTAAAACACTCGCCTGGGTCGTAGATTCAGTACTTCCGAACACTGTAGTGCTTTCGCGTAAACTACAAAAAGGATTTAGTGTTAATGATTTCAGAATGAAACTTTCACTCTCCAGCGGAGTGTGCACTGGTATGAAACTTCCTGGCAGATCAGAACTGTGTGCCAGACAGAGACTCTACTTCGGGTCCCGAGTTCGAGTCTCGGGCCGGCACAAAGTTTTAATCTGCCAGCAAGTTTCTTAGAGTTAATGATTGTCTCAAGTGATCAACATCAGTGACACCCTTTCCTACAATCATTATTACCAGTGACACATTAGCAAAAGACGTATTATTTGACTAAAAACGATCTAAATGTTGTTGCCATTAAAACTTAAATTTTGCCATTTCATGGAAAGAGAGATAGTAATAAGTAACTGAAGTCATTATTTCACTGCACTACGTTAACTGCTTTCTACAACTATTTTAGAAAGAAATTTAGTGCAGTTTACATGTAGCTAAAAATACTGGCAAAATGAAGTTATTTATTATGATTTAAAGAAAGTGTTTATATTTTTTGTATGTTCTAGAAATTTATTATGTGGACTTGTCTACCGTGATTTTGGCGTTGTCTAAATTGATTGCTTCTATTTAATGAAATAATGTTGAACCTAATTTTTATAAAAATGCCATGGAATATTGAGTATTCGTAGGTATTGCTTCACAAAATCTGACAACGTTCAGCATTATCGCAAATGACGTTGCTCAATCTCTGTCACATTATCTATTGCTATTAACAAGTAAGAATTGGTTTTCCATGTTCATAAAGTTTTCATTTCAGTAATGGCTAATTTTCTTTTATGTTATTTTAGTGACATTATCATTTGAGCCTCCAAGTGTGTATTTACTGAAACCGCCTAAACGCATGGTAGTAGCTGTTACGTACGAGTAATATCAGTTGCAATCAAACGTGTTTAATTTCATAACTTTTGCTTAAGCATGAGCTGTCGACCCTACAATACCACTCAGTAATTAATATTTCAGTAAATTTCAGTGGCGTAAGTAATCACAAACTTAGCTAACTAGCGCGACACTAAATTAATGAACTTCTACATCTACCTCTACTTTACATCTGCATGGCTACTCTGCAATTCACACTTAAGTGCCTGGCAGAGGGTTCATCGAACCATTTTCATACTATTTCTCTACCATTCCACTCTCGAATGGCGCGTGGGAAAAAGGAACACCTAAATCTTTCGTTCGAGCTCTGATTTCTCTTTTCTTTATTATAATGATCATTTCTCCCTACGTAGGTGAGTGTCAACAAAATATTTTCGCATTCGGAGGAGAAAGTTGGTGATTGAAATTTTTTCAATAGATCTCGCCGCAAAGAACACCGCCTTTGCTTCAGTGACTGCCACCCCAACTCGTGTATCATATCTGTGACACTCTCACACATATTGCGCGATAACACGAAACGAGCTGCCCTTCCTTGCACTTTTCCGACGTCCTCCTTGATTGCACACTTTGTTTTCGGTCGTTGTTGGCAATATATTATTCGTGCCTTAGCGATCAAGAGTACGGCCACTGGCACTGTTTTGATCAAATTATTATTCGGAATTGATGCCTTTTCTGGAACTTACAGGACCTTAGGTCACATCTGTCGTTAAATACCAGAGGGTGCTGGACGGATTACAAGCCGTTTAGGCTAAAACTAGTTGATGATTCGAAACTGTCCAATGAAGCGCAGTTTCACGCTGGGCATTCTGAAAGCTTGTAATCTAACCTACGTGTCACTGTTCTTTCTTAAAGAATAAAAAGCAGAATAAGTAATCATGAGCGCAGCTGCTTGAAAAAATATCATTCATAAATGGTGGGCGGAAACAAAACGCCTTTTTATGAGCTTTCCAATGGTCACTTAAAATGTCACGTACCTAGAGCCGTGAATTGCTAGGTAGTCTTATTAAGTGCCATGTTAATTTCAATTTTCATGCAGTAAACAGGTATTACAACGAGATATCGCAAAAGTGGAATGAGAAGCTTACCATAGTGTAAAGACCTTAGTGGTACGGTGCTACATGTTGGTATACAGATTTTATTAAATGTAGCCGAGCAGTCTGGGGCGTCTCGTCACGGCTCGGGCGGCTCCCTCCGTCGGAGGTTCGAGACCTCCCTCGGGCATGGGTGTGTGTTTTGCCCTTAGTGTAAGTTAGTGTAATTTAGATTAAGTAGTGAGTAAGCTTAGAGACCGATGACCTCAACATTTTGGTCCCATAAGACCTTGCCACAAATTTCCAATTAACTGTCCCAATTTTACTTCTCATGCAATGTTAGTTTCTCTTGTACCATAGAATTCTAGGGAGACACTGTTGAAGGGCAACTTTGGACTGTACTTTTAATGTGACGTACCGTACGTGTATCTGTATATGCCTTCGTGTAATTAGCACTGAGTCATTTACATAAAGTTATAAAGCAGGAAAAGGAAAGAAGAACGAAGAAAATTCACCGTTTAACGTAAACTAAATCTGTATAACAGACGGTGAGTCGAACCATTGTCCTCTTGTATGCGTGTTCAGCAATTTATAAAATAGATGGATTTTCGTTTGTTAGTTTGGTCGTAGGAAGTACTGTAGAGCTTCGACGGGTTTGGCTGATGTAAACAAAGAAAACAGTGCACTCAGTTGTTGGACAGGTGTATTAGAACTAACAGAATTCAAGTTCCTCCCGAATACAACGGCTTTCATTTTCTTAGACGCCTACAGCGCTCCGTTGAAACGTCTGCGTTGTAACCGGTTTGTCAGTCTTCTTCAAGCATGATGTGCTCTGCTGCCAGAACAGCACCCTGTACTCAACTGTTGAAGGCCCTACGGGCTGAGAGCCATCCAGTTAGCTCCGCCTCTGGCCTTACGTAGACACGTCCCCTTTTACCTCGTGCATGCCATGTCTCACATAAGAGCCGGCTGTTGGTTTTCAACTAGCAAGAATTGTTCAGAGAGTAAGACGGTAGTACGGAGCAATGCTAAAGGTTAATTTGAAAGGTAAAGAGCAAAACGAAGTGATAGGCATTATGTAACATATCACTGCTGACAGCACCATCGCATCTTCTTCTTGGCTACTGCGGTCGATAGAGCCAATTTCCACTCTCCTGACGAATGGGGCTTTGTATGGCCTGAAGATGACGGTTTGGTCTTTCCGTAACCCTTCTACATGGGTTGTGGTCGGTGCCTGCTATCCTTTGCTTAAGAGACAGTGATCTTCCCATGATGGCTGGTGTTCTCCGACAACTATTGGACACAAATTACTTAAACTGTCTGTCAAGATGCAACACTTTGCAGACGAATGTTACTCGTGGGATCAGGAAACGGCTGGCGACAGTATTGGTCCTGAGGCTGAACGGCTGAACGGCTGAAAGCTATGGATGTTGAAGCAATTTCGTGGAACAGTTGGGAAAGGAGGAAATCATGAACCAGCTGGCACCTCTCTGGGACTAAGGTGGTGACTTGAAGCATTTAACTTCTAAAGCCCAGAGGTATTGAATCTTCGTGATCAGTCAGCATACTTCTCAAGTGCAGAAAGACTACAATAATTCAAAGTGCATTTCTGTGTGCGGTTATGGAATGCAATTTAATCATTGTTGTGGTTTTCCAGGTACATGGGCTCGTTATGTAGAGGTCTCATAGCACATAGTAGAACCATTAGCTAGCATCGGGGGAGTTTTTGGTGAGGTTCAACTGAATACAATAACTTCCATTTGTTTCTGCGAAAACTTTCCTCTGTTATCGCCTTTTGTCCTTTCGAGATGATTGGAGTACGGCCGCTGTCAGCCGCGGGCGCTTGACGTTACGAATGTCGCCGCCAGCTGCCAGAGGTTTTGTGAACCAGAAAACCTGTGGTGCCACTTTTTAATAATAGCTCAGTTACCATCGGGGAACAGTTGTAAGTAGGCTGTTTAGGTTTTTTTATTGGTAACGCCACGTAGCGCTCTGTATGAAAATCACTGGCTGTGCTGTGTGCAGTCTGTGGCTAGTTTGCATTGTTGTCTGCCATTGTAGTGTTGGGCAGCGGCAGCTGGATGTTAACAGCGCGGAGCGTTGCGCAGTTGGAGGTGAGCCGCCAGCAGTGGTGGATGTGGGGAGAGAAATGGCGGAGTTTTGATATTTGTAAGAATGGATCTTATGAACTCCTATATATATTAAGACTTTTTATGACTATTAAGGTAAATACACTGTTTGTTCTCTATCAAAATCTTTCATTTGCTAACTATGCCTATCAGTAGTTAGTGCCTTCCGTAGTTTGAATCTTTTATTTAGCTGGTAGTAGTGGCGCTTGCTGTATTGCAGTAGTTCGAGTAACCAAGATTTTTGTGAGGTAAGTGATTTGTGAAACGTATAGGTTAATGTTAGTCAGGGCCACTCTTTTGTAGGGATTTTTGAAAGTCAGATTGCGTTGCGCTAAAAATATTGTGTGTCAGTTTAAGCACAGTCATGTATAATTGTTAAAAAGGGGACGTTTCACAGTCAGATGAGAAAACGACGCCGTATGAAGAACTACTTCTCCTCACACTTCTATTAAAAAAGAAAATCCGAAAGGTTAGAAAAAATGAGATGAAAATGAGTTGACAAGTCATGGGATAGCGATATTCACACATACAGATGGCGATAGTGTCGCATATACAAGGTGGAAAAGTGCACTGCTATGGCGGAGCTGTCTTTGGTCACAGGAGATTCACGTGAAAAGGTTTCCGACGTAACTATCACAGCATGACGGAAATTAACAGACTTTGAACATGGAATGCTAGCTGGAGCAAGACGCATGTGGCATTCCACTTGGGCAATTGTTGGAGAATTCAGTATTCTGAGATCCACGAAGTCAAGAGTGTGCCGAGAATACCAATTTCAGGCATTAGCTCTCACCACGGACAAAGCTGTGGGTAACAAACAACACTGCTTGAAATAGCCCCACAAGTCAATGTGGGACGTACGGCGAACCTGTCCGTTCGGACAGTGCGGCGAAATTTGCCTTTGATGTCCTACGGCAGCAGACGACCGACGCGAGTGCCTTCACAAACAGCGAGACGCCGCATGCAGCGCCTCCCCTCGGCTTGTGACCATATCGATTGGACCCTAGACGAGTGGAAAACCGTAGGCTGATCACATGAGCCCAGACTTCAGTTGGTAGGATCTAACTGGTGGGGTTCGATTGTGGCACAGATTCCCACGAAGTCATCGACCCAAGTTGTCAACAACGCATTGTGCAAGCTGGCACAGGCTCCATAATAGTGTGGGTTCTGTTTCCACTGAGTGGTCATTTAGCCCTCTGGTCCAACTGAACCGATCGTTGACTGGAAATGGTTATGTTCGGCTTCTTGGAGACCTTCTGCAGCTATTTTTGGACTTCGTGTACACAAACAACAATGCAATTTTTATGGATGACAATGCGCCATTTCACCGGGCCACAATTATTCGCGATTGGTTTGAAGAACACAGTGGACAATTCGAGCTAATCATTTGGCCATCCATCCAACATGCTAGGGTTGCCTAGAAAGTAATGAACTGCATTTTTTTGTTCTCATCCGAAAACAATGCTACGAATACGAAGCATTATGTATTATTTGGAGTTACGTTATTTGGAGTTGAGTTTCCTGTCACTTTGTAACCTCCCCCTCACTTATCGACCTTAATGACAGTGAAAAATTAAACCGCGTGTACCTAATGGAAATTTGGGAAAGCAATCGTCACCGAAGTTAATCTGTCGGTAAAGAGGGAGGAAAGGGTTACATCTAAATGAAAGGAAAAATGCAAATGAAACTGGTGGAAATTAATTTTGAAAAGGGGTAAAGTTAATAAAGAAAGTAAATGTGCGACCGTTAGGTTAACAATTAACTAGCGGTAATTAGATATTTGAGATTTGGGGGAAATTACGGTCGCCAGTCCTAAGGACAATTACTATAGTAACTGAAAAAGATAGGTTATTACACATGTAATTAGCACTAGAAGCGTGGCAACTGAAGGTTGACACGTATAGTGTGAAAACTGAAAGTTTGTCAGAAGTAATAAATTTGGCTACACTCTGACTTAATTTAGCAAAAGAACTAGTAAAACCGGAAAATCGAAAGTTAATTTAGTGACTGAAGTTAATAGTGAAATTCAGTAAAATACGGTTAGTCTTGGACTACCTCAACATTCATTTCAAAAGCAACTTGACTCTACGCAATTTAGAAATAAGAGATTTAACTTTGAAATTGAATTAAATGATTCTGAACAATTAACAATAGTAATAGTTAGTACGTACCAAGCTGAGCTGCAGTCACAGGTAAGCTAAAATACGGTAACAAAACTCGCACTCTTAATTTGTGCTTGTGTAATCTAAATAGTGTAGCCAGCTATGAATACTTTAACTGAACTTTGAAATTAAAGTAGTGAAATCGAATTATAATGCTTTAATGCTGGCGTTTGAATTTCAACGACACTCGGGTTCATTTCGGAAAAGGAAGGGACCCTGCTTGGCAATGCAATTGGGACAATGAGCAACAAAGGTTCATGCTAAGTTGCTGTAATTTTGTGATTTGAACAGTTTGAAAAGCTGAGGTCTGCCATACAGTTCTGAAACTTTACGTGCTTTTAGTCTTCCTTGTTGGTTGATTGAAGGTTTGAAGTCGTCGATCGAGGAGGTGGCGACAGTCACTCATTGTCTGCCGTCGCTGTTGCAGAAGCTGGATGTTGGCGCGCCTTCTTCTCGACACGGTCACCAGGCGAAACGGGCTCTTGATGTGTGCCAGCTAATGCTTCCCGTCCGCGACACCGTGCTAGAAACTACCATAGCCAGTCGATCGCAATTACATGCTGCCCAACCCCGAAAGCCCGGCAACTTGCGGGAGCGTCACACAACACACCTGCTCCACCGCACTACTCCAGCCAGACTCTCCCTCTGCCCGCGCTCCACGCGACAGCGTTAACACTACCAAAGATCCTACACACTTTCGTTCTTCACACGACCTATCGATGTATTCGTTCGATAGCATAGTTTTCCCTAGGCCAGACCCAGCGTAAAATACAATTAATCTTCACAAAACAAACCAACATAAATGCATAAATATATATATACAAACAGTAAAACAATTATAATATATATAAAGAGACAGAAATGTCATATCTTCAGGTGACAAAATAAGGAAAAAAATTTGCAGTGCAATAGATAGAAATAGGAGGATATGCATTTCCGGCGTTACAACTTCCGACAGATACCGTAGCTGCAGGACAATTTCAAAATGGCGTCTGTAGGTCATTTAAGTTACGAGCAATGTGCCGTCGTTGAATTTCTCACTGAAGAGAAAGAAAGTGGGAGGAACATTCACAAACGCTTGTGCAAAGTCTACGAAGTATCTGCTGTCGACAGAAGTACAGTTAGTCGCTGGGCACGGAGGGTGAGGTCACCAGAAGGCGGTTCGGTGGAGCTCCACAATTTGCACCGGTCGGGGAGACCATCCACGGCTGTCACACCTGACGTGTTGCAGCGAGCTGATGTCGTGATTCGTGATGACAGAGCATTACGACTCGGCTGTTGGCGCTGCATCTGTCAATCGGCGAAGGAAGTGTGGATGCGATTATCCGCACTCTTGGATATTCAAACGTGTGTGTACTGACAGGGCATACACGCCCTTGTTTCGGGCTGGAGGGAGGCCATAGAACGGGATGAAAATACGTGGAAAAATAGGGTGTGTACATAAAACACCATTCTTTCGCGTGTGTAATTCTTATTAAGTTCAATAAAGAATTGTTGGAGAAACAAATGCGATGCGTATATGGGATACAATCGAGAGGTCAGTGCGTGCACAAAATCCTGCACCGCTCACACTCTAGCAATTATGGACGGCTATAGAAGCACTATGGCTTAAAAATACCTGCGGGGGACTTCCAAAGACTTGCTGCGTCCGTGCCACGTCAATGTGCTGCACCACGCCAGACAAAAGAAGGTGCGACACGATAGAGCAAGTCCCTCGATTCGCCAGAGGATTGTATTACACGCTGGCGATCATAGTGTGGAATTTCGTAAATTTTTCAAATGTCTTCGAATGTGTAAACTGCCGTTTTACGCGTTGCTTGGCGATACAGGAGATGTAACTGGTATCGACAGAGTACTAAACAAGTGGTTTTCAGCGAAAAAAGAAATTGATCCTCACACTGAGGTAAGTAATGGTGTAGTCGTTACTTTATTTTTCGTAATATATCTTCACAAATGTCTATAATTTTGCAAAATGCTTTTCGTGACTAATAACAACAGTAGACGTGTGGTAAATAAAGGTAGACAGGAACAGTAAACATTTATGTGCTAACAGCCTCACTGAAAATGTACATAGTTACCTGTTTGTGATAAATTATTACCTGACGGATAATGTGTTAGTGAGAGCACTTGCAAAGGGAATACCTGATGAACAGTGGATGGAGGAAATTGTGTGGCCCGACATGATACGGCGACTTTTAGTTACCTGTGGCTTGTGCTTCTGCTATAACTGAAATTATGTGGGAACGGGACTCTCTTTGCAAATCTCAAACAGATGGGACAGAAAGCAGTTCCTTTCTTCATCATTCGCTTCTTCGTTGGAACGTGCTTCTGGGGCAATCTTTCATTTTAACTGCAATAAGTTTGCCGTCTTTACTTTTACGTGTCTTCATTATTCTGTTTCCGTGTTTTCCAAATTCGGATAAATTTTTACACCTGTCTGGGTCAACTTTTATGTTCATGAACATGGATACTGTTGCCAGCTTCCACATAGCTTATTGTTTCCCTGGATAGAGCTACAATGAAGCTCAGTTGATCAGAATATACAATGTTGTTTTTTTTGTTAAAAGCTTCAGGATCAGAGCCGCCCCAGGTGTAGCGCATCGGGCGTACACCATTTGGTCTGCCTGATCCCGCATGACCGTTATTGGCGTCACACGAAAACTTGCAATTTCGTTGCATCACTCGTGGTATGGTAGTGATGCGTGATACCACATTTTTATTTATTTTTTTATTTGTTTCTGAACCTGCTGAACTTCAGAATATCGTTCTATCACGTCATCTCAAATTGCATCTCTCTTTTACTTCTCAAAAATTAGGTATTCTGTACGTTGTTCTATTTTCAAAGTGCTTATCACTTCCCTCACTTTTCGGTCAACCTTATTTCGTGTTCACTTATTTACTTAATTACAAAATGTGTAACGCCTTCCAACAAACACGATGTTCACTGTATTGCAGCAACAAGTTATTGAAGAGCCAGGTTCTTTCCGTCCCTTTACGACGAACCTGCACCTACCTGTAAACATTGTCTCAGCAGATCATCAGTAGGAAAGCCGAGTGAAACCTACTGTACTTCGACGTGAACCAGGCTGCAATTAAAGTCACTAATCTACGTTTCGGGAGAAACACGGAATGAAAGTTTGGAAATTTTGTCCTCAATTAATATACTCTGAAACTTTGGTGAACAAGTGCCACTGCCAAGCCCGTGCTAGTCTTAACACAGTCACTCATAATCCCTATCACTCATGTTAGTAAGTTTATGGTGTTGCATTTCCCGAAAACTTAATAGCTACAAAAATACTGATTGTTTTTGATTGATAATGCTCGCCAAATATTAAGTCTGTCGGTACCAAATGCATTCACAGTTTTTAGCCACCGACCTGCTCAATACGCCACGTGGAATATATGTCTTATCTCGTCACAAAATTCACTTAAAAATTCCGAAATTTCTACACACACATCGGAATAATTATGCCGTCACTTTCCAACACTTTTGATGTATGAAACACTGCTAGATCCGGCAACTTATCATTTCCATCGGAACTACTACTACACACGTCCGAACTGTTTCATGGCTAGGCTTCGACTTCTCTCCAGAATACTCTAAGTCTTCTCTACCAGCAGAGAAAGGCGCGCGAAGAATACTGCGTTACCATTGGTCAATTTACTCAACAGCCAATAGCAAAACAACATTCTCCCGCGCCAATCCGCGCTTTTCATCAATAACGAATCGCAAAATAGTAAACCTAACGACTGCACTTTTTACCGACGTAATTATCTAACATTTTGAAGTTCTGTTTACGCATAAAGTTATTGACTATTGTTATTTATACCTGAATTAACTTTCCCTTTACCATAAACCTACTTTACAAAACTATTCTACAAAAATCCCCTTTGTCCATATCCATACTTCTTCGGAATGTTCCCACACTAAATCCTACTACATAACTCGTTAAACAATTATCTTCATATTAACCTTAAACGACACTCACGCATCATTCATACTGCTAAAACACATTTATAAGATTTTACATACACAAAAAGACATGATAACACTTTATGAAAATACTAGAACAGTGTATGAAAAATATTCTATTACTTTAGTGCACTCTAGTGGGCACAATCGAAACTAAAATCACAGTCCCCCTATCCAATACTGTCCTCTATCGGCTGATACATAAACTACGTGCGCGTCCAGTCTCGCGTCACCATCTGTCTCTATCCAGCTCTGAGACACATCTCCCACTTAACCGCCTCCCAAGTCAGGATCGGTATACGGCGCTACGCCTCACACGGACTGAGGGCGCGTGCTGGAGTGATGTACGCGATCACGGGTGCTTCAGGGAGAAGTGGCTTCACGTTCACCAGTGGCCACTTAGCCAGCTCCCAAGTGGACTGATCTGCTGGCAGGCGCGGCAGCTGGTGGATCCGTGGCTCCGATAGTTGCCGTTGGCTAACGAGCTCCCGCCACTGCCGGTAAGACACAAGGCGGCACCGAACCCTCTGGCAGCTGGCAGTGGCGTTCATGACGTCACCAGTGGCGCCACTTGTGTCCCTCTACCAATAGCGGCCCGAGGCACTAGAAACAGGGAGACAGCGGCGTATTGGCTGTTCGCAACGTGCATTCTACAATCGAATACTTAAGTCTTGCTAAATTTAGTTAATTAGCGACACGGCTTTAACTATTGATTTCTCAGTACTGGCAAGATTAACCGTGCCGTGGCTCAAAGCGAGGCAATGGCCATTACTGCGTCAGTTGAAAAATTTTCGAAGCTGAATTAATAAAAAGTAGAGAAATAGGAGATTTTAATGACTCAGGTGTTCTACATAGTCTCCCTCACTTGAGTACAGCCATGCCAAACTGCCATAAGAGCTTCCTTTAGGATGGGTTCAACGTGCCTCACCTACATCTACATCTACATCTACATTGATACTCCGCAAGCCACCCAACGGTGTGTGGCGGAGGGCACCTTACGTGCCACTGTCATTACCTCCCTTTCCTGTTCCAGTCGCGTATGGTTCGCGGGAAGAACGACTGTCTGAAAGCCTCCGTGCGCGCTCTAATCTCTCTAATTTTACATTCGTGATCTCCTCGGGAAGTATAAGTAGGGGGAAGCAATATATTCGATACCTCATCCAGAAACGCATCCTCTCGAAACCTGGCGAGCAAGCTACACCGCGATGCAGAGCGCCTCTCTTGCAGAGTCTGCCACTTGAGTTTATTAAACATCTCCGTAACGCTATCACGGTTACCAAATAACCCAGTGACGAAACGCGCCGCTCTTCTTTGGATCTTCTCTATCTCCTCCGTCAACCCGACCTGGTACGGATCCCACACTGATGAGCAATACTCCAGTATAGGTCGAACGAGTGTTTTGTAAGCCACCTCCTTTGTTGATGGACTACATTTTCTAAGCACTCTCCCAATGAATCTCAACCTGGTACCCGCCTTACCAACAATTAGTTTTATATGATCATTCCACTTCAAATCGTTCCGTACGCATACTCCCAGATATTTTACTGAAGTAACTGCTACCAGTGTTTGTTCCGCTATCATATAATCATACAATAAATGATCCTTCTTTCTATGTATTCGCAATACATTACATTTGTCTATGTTAAGGGTCAGTTGCCACTCCCTGCACCAAGTGCCTATCCGCTGCAGATCTTCCTGTATTTCGCTACAATTTTCTAATGCAGCAACTTCTCTGTATACTACAGCATCATCCGCGAAAAGCCGCATGGAACTTCCGACACTATCTACTAAGTCATTTATATATATTGTGAAAAGCAATGGTCCCATAACACTCCCCTGTGGCACGCCAGAGGTTACTTTAACGTCTGTAGACGTCTCTCCATTGATAACAACATGCTGTGTTCTGTTTGCCAAAAACTCCTCAATCCAGCCACACAGCTGGTCTGATATTCCGTAGGCTCTTACTTTGCTTATCAGGCGACAGTGCGGAACTGTATCGAACGCCTTCCGGAAGTCAAGAAAAATAGCATCTACCTGGGAGCCTGTATCTAATATTTTCTGGGTCTCATGAACAAATAAGGCGAGTTGGGTCTCACACGATCGCTGTTTCCGGAATCCATGTTGATTCCTACATAGTAGATTCTGGGTTTCCAGAAATGACATGATACGCGAGCAAAAAACATGTTCTAAAATTCTACAAGAGATCGACGTAAGAGATATAGGTCTATAGTTTTGCGCATCTGCTCGACGACCCTTCTTGAAGACTGGGACTATCTGTGCTCTTTTCCAATCATTTGGAACCCTCCGTTCCTCTAGAGACTTGCGGTACACGGCTGTTAGAAGGGGGGCAAGTTCTTTCGCGTACTCTGTGTAGAATCGAATTGGTATCCCGTCAGGTCCAGTGGACTTTCCTCTATTGAGTGATTCCAGTTGCTTTTCTATTCCTTGGACACTTATTTCGATGTCAGCCATTTTTTCGTTTGTGCGAGGATTTAGAGAAGGAACTGCAGTGCGGTCTTCCTCTGTGAAACAGCTTTGGAAAAAGGTGTTTAGTATTTCAGCTTTACGCGTGTCATCCTCTGTTTCAATGCCATCATCATCCCGTAGTGTCTGGATATGCTGTTTCGAGCCACTTACTGATTTAACGTAAGACCAGAACTTCCTAGGATTTTCTGTCAAGTCGGTACATAGAATTTTACTTTCGAATTCAATGAACGCTTCACGCATAGCCCTCCTTACGCTAACTTTGACATCGTTTAGCTTCTGTTTGTCTGAGAGGTTTTGGCTGCGTTTAAACTTGGAGTGAAGCTCTCTTTGCTTTCGCAGTAGTTTCCTAACTTTGTTGTTGTACCACGGTGGGTTTTTCCCGTCCCTCACAGTTTTACTCGGCACGTACCTGTCTAAAACGCATTTTACGATTGCCTTGAACTTTTTCCATAAACACTCAACATTGTCAGCGTCGGAACAGAAATTTTCGTTTTGATCTGTTAGGTAGTCTGAAATCTGCCTTCTATTACTCTTGCTAAACAGATAAACCTTCCTCCCTTTTTTTATATTCCTATTAACTTCCATATTCAGGGATGCTGCAACGGCCTTATGATCACTGATTCCCTGTTCTGTACATACAGATTCGAAAAGTTCGGGTCTGTTTGTTATCAGTAGGTCCAATATGTTATCTCCACGAGTCGGTTCTCTGTTTAATTGCTCGAGGTAATTTTCGGATAGTGCACTCAGTATAATGTCACTCGATGCTCTGTCCCTACCACCCGTGCTAAACATCTGAGTGTCCCAGTCTATATCTGGTAAATTGAAATCTCCACCTAAGACTATAACATGCTGAGAAAATTTATGTGAAATGTATTCCAAATTTTCTCTCAGTTGTTCTGCCACTAATGCTGCTGAGTCGGGAGGTCGGTAAAAGGAGCCAATTATTAACCTAGTTCGGTTGTTTAGTGTAACCTCCACCCATAATAATTCACAGGAACTATCCACTTCTACTTCACTACAGGATAAACTACTACTAACAGCGATGAACACTCCACCACCGGTTGCATGCAATCTATCCTTTCTAAACACCGTCTGTACCTTTGTAAAAATTTCGGCAGAATCTATCTCTGGCTTAAGCCAGCTTTCTGTACCTATAACGATTTCAGCTTCGGTGCCTTCTATCAGCGCTTGAAGTTCCGGTACTTTACCAACGCAGCTTCGACAGTTGACAATTACGATACCGATTGCTGCTCGGTCCCCGCATGTCCTGACTTTGCCCCGCACCCGTTGAGGCTGTTGCCCTTTCTGTACTTGCCCAAGGCCATCTAACCTAAAAAACCGCCCAGCCCACGCCACACAACCCCTGCTACCCGTGTAGCCGCTTGTTGCGTGTAGTGGACTCCTGACCTATCCAGCGGAACATTCGCACCTTCATCGGGATTCGCCTAACGATCAGAGAACCATACCGCTCTTTGTCGTTCCGTGGTAGGTTCGTATTGATAACACCAAGTCTCGTCACCCTTGATGTATTTTTAGAAAAAAAGTGTTTTCATTGCTTTTTATGTCACCAACTCCCGGCAGGCGTCCATGCGTCGTTGTTTTTTATTGGTGAGTCAAGGTGTTCGGGACAGTCATTGCACAAACCTTTCTCTTCTCCAAAACATTCTGAAGAATGTCTTGAACACTTTATTTAGACCATCCTTTTTTAGGTTTTCCATGATTTCCCTAAATCACTTGTTGTCGTTGGCGGGAGAGCCAACACCGTGTTACTACAGGAGGCCGAAAGGCACGCGTTTTAGCTCACGCAGGCTGGCGTGAGGTCTGGAACAGGACAAGGAAATTAGAATTTAGAAAAACTGACGTAGCTGGTGGAATACTTAACTTTAATCCATTAATGATGAACGTCGCTCTTGACGGTACATGATTTACAATATCAATAGTAACTGAATACGGCGCCTTGCTAGGTCGTAGCAAATGACGTAGCTGAAGGCTATGCTAAACTATCGTCTCGGCAAATGAGAGCGTATTTCGTCAGTGAACCATCGCTAGCAAAGTCGGTTGTACAACTGGGGCGAATGCTAGGAAGTCTCTCTAGACCGGCCGTGTGGCGGCGCTCGGTCTGCAATCACTGACAGTGGCGACACGCGGGTCCGACGTATACTAACGGACCGCGGCCGATTTAAAGGCTACCACCCAGCAAGTGTGGCGTCTGGCGGTGACACCACCATCACTCTAGGCAAACGGCAGGATGGTTCTTTCGAAAGCACACGGCGCACTTCTTTCCCCATCCTTCCTTAATCCGCCGGAACCGATGGCCCCACTGTTTGGTCCCCTCCCCCAAACCAACCAACCAACTCGATTTAGAGACGGTTCCACCGCTTTATCTGTGACACAATGACGCACTATTGTCGTACGTCCACTCCTTAACACTGCCTGCTCACAACTGACTGGTCAATTGCTCATCTGTTGTTTACAGTTGTTACTTCAAGTTGCCAAGCTGTACTTAATGCGCTGTGGTCGCTTATACGCCAAGAAAGAAAATCAAATTCGGAACTTTTTGGACGGACTGTGTATTTAAATTTCTTTTAAAGATGTAGCAATGCAGGTAATTATTCCGAGCTCGCACCAATAAATTGTTTCGGAGTAAACCTGCAGAGCAGTACGTCGCGTTATGGTCGTCTCACGCGCCAAGTATTGGTAGAGGGCGAGGATTCTCGCCGTGGCGAGGATTGTGATTTAGCGCGACACTGCGGTCTCCGAGTGAAAGACATAAAAAAATGTTTCAATTACTGTTTCAAGAAGTACTATCACAAATGAAGTTATTCTTAGCAAACTACTAACAAGGGAACCTCCCCATCGCACCCCCCTCACATTTAGTTATAAGTTGGCACAGTGGATAGGCCTCGAAAAACTGAACACAGATCAATTGAGAAAACAGGAAGAAGTTTTGTGGATCTGAAAAAATAAGCAAATTATACAAACTGAGTAGTTCATGGGAAGATATGCAATATCAAGGACGTTAGAAACGCAGGACCGCTATGGTCTCGTGGTAACGTGAGCAGCTGCGGAACGGAAAGTCCTTGGTTCAAATCTTCCATCGAATGAAAATTTTAATTTTTTATTTTCAGTTTGTGTGACAAACTCTTATGTTTTCATCACTTTTTTGGGAGTGATTATCACATCCACAAGAAAACCTAAATCGGGCAAGGTAGAAGAATCTTTTTACCCATTCGCCAAGTGTACAAGTTAGGTGGGTCGACAACATATTCCTGTCATGTGACGCACATGCCGTCACCAGTGTCGTATAGAGTATATCAGACATGTTTTCCTGTGGAGGAATCGGTTGACCTATGACCTTGCGATCAAATGTTTTCGGTTCCCATTGGAGAGGCACGTCCTTTCGTCTACTAATCGCACGGTTTTGCGATGCGGTCGCAAAACAAAGACACTAAACTTATTACAGTGAACAGAGACGTCAGTGAACGAACGGACAGATAATAACTATGCAAAAATAAAGAAAGTAAAATTTTCACTCGAGGGAAGACTTGAACCAAAGACCTCTCATTCTGCAGCTGCTCACGCTACCACGGGGCCACGCCGCTCCTGAACTCAGGTTGTCATGCTGTTGCCTATGTGGTCTATGGACTACTCAGTTTGTATATTTTGCTTATTTTTTCACAGTTTCACACAACTTCTTCCTGTTTTCTCAATTGATCTGTGTTCAGTTTATCAAGGCCTATCCACTGTGCCAACTTATAACTAAATCTGAGGGGGTGCGATGGGGAGGTTCCCCTGTAAGTAATATCAACAGAATTAGATCATGATTTAGATTAGCCTGTTGACTTGTACTTACCAAGAAAACAGACAGTTTTGAAATATCTGCACACTAAACTAAGATATAAATCTTTACTAGGAAATGGTTGACGAGAGCATATACATGACGAATCACCTGAAACTTGCACCGCAGATATCTCGGAAATAGAAAGAGCTATTGATGTGCGGTATTCACACACTCTATTGGCAGTAAGGGCCTCGTATTGTTAGCCATTCAACAGATTGTAAAAGTACTTGGAAAGTTTATTTTTTGTGCAGAGATACACTTTTGTCAATGGAACAATAGCTATTGACATTAACAAACTAAAGCTAGTGTGAATTAGAACGCAAGTGACGTTTCTTGCAGGGGTCTGGTGCGAGTCGTTTACGAGAGATCGTAGTTTGAAACGATTCCACACCGTCACTTTTTTGTGGCATTCAACCTCCGTAGTTGCTAGGAACGACGTTGTTATGTTTGCTTACAGTGTGCTTGTGTGTTCTTTGAGTGTACTCCGACTTGCTAGTGAGTCGGTGTGTGCTAGGACTTGGGTAGACAGTGGGATTTATGAATCCAGAAAAAGCCGACATGCTCAAGGTGTATGATGAGTGTAAGAAGAATACATTCCGTTCTTGTAGACTGGATGCGGTAAGACGTCCTTACAGTCGTCAACTACTTCCGGAGATATTTATCAACCTCTTCAAACAGTTACGCGAAGGTGTTTGTGTAACACCCACGCAACGTATCGGAAGAGGAGGAAATTAATGTCCCTACTGATGCTGCAGTTGACCCGTACGATAGCTCCAGCACAATCGCACAATAAACTGCGATGAGTCAGGCAAATGTCGTACGCGCTCTCCACCGACATAGGTTACATCTCTCTCATACCTCTCTCCATCAACAGTTGCATGGCAACTGTGGTGTCACCGCCAGACACCACACTTGCTAGGTGGTAGCTTTAAATCGGCCGCGGTCCGGTAGTATACGTCGGACCCGCGTGTCGCCACTGTCAGTGATAGCAGACCGAGCGCCACAACACGGCAGATCTCGAGAGATGGACTACCACTCGCCCCAGTTGTACGGACGACTTAGCTAGCGATGCAACACTGACGAAGCCTTTCATTTGCCTAGCAGTTAGTTAGAATAGCCTTCAGCTAAGTCAGTGGCTACGACCTAGCAAGGCGCCATTAACAGTTTATATTCTTTATAACGTACCGTCAAGAACGATGTATACAATGATGGATTAAAGTTAAGTATTCCAGCAGCTACGTACTTTTCCTTATAGCATTAGTGTCGGAAGTTCCATGCGGCTTTTCGCGGATGATGCTGTAGTATACAGAGAAGTTGCAGCATTAGAAAATTGTAGCGAAATGCAGGAAGATCTGCAGCGGATAGGCACTTGGTGCAGGGAGTGGCAACTGACCCTTAACATAGACAAATGTAATGTATTGCGAATACATAGAAAGAAGGAACCTTTACTGTATGATTATACGATAGCGAAACAAACACTGGTGGCAGTTACTTCTGTAAAATATCTGGGAGTATGCGTGCGGAACGATTTGAAGTGGAATGATCACATAAAATTAATTGTTGGTAAGGCGGGTACCAGGTTGAGATTCATTGGGAGAGTGCTTAGAAAATGTAGTCCATCAACAAAGGAGGTGGCTTACAAAACACTCGTTCGACCTATACTTGAGTATTGCTCATCAGTGTGGGATCCGTACCAGATCGGGTTGACGGAGGAGATAGAGAAGATCCAAAGAAGAGCGGCGCGTTTCGTCACAGGGTTATTTGGTAACCGTGATGGCGTTACGGAGATGTTTAGCAAACTCAAGTGGCAGACTCTGCAAGAGAGGCGCTCTGCATCGCGGTGTAGCTTGCTGTCCAGGTTTCGAGAGGGTGCGTTTCTGGATGAGGTATCGAATATATTGCTTCCCCCCACTTATACCTCCCGAGGAGATCACGAATGTAAAATTAGAGAGATTAGAGCGCGCACGGAGGCTTTCAGACAGTCGTTCTTTCCGCGAACCATACGCGACTGGAATAGGAAAGGGAGGTAATGACAGTGGCACGTAAAATGCCCTCCGCCACACACCTTTGGGTGGCTTGCAGAGTATAAATGTAAATGTAAATGTAAATGTAAAGCATTCATTACCCATCCTGTTTCAGACCTCACGCCAGCCTGCGTAAGTTGAACGCGTGCATTTCGGCCTTCTCTAGCTATACCACAGCAACCATTATGAGAATTGTGTTAACTTCTGAACGTGGCCATTAAGACAAGATACCCCAGTTGTATCACGTAGTGATGAACTTACGTCTATCAGCCATGGGCAGGGAAACCTCCCAAACCTGCACTATTGATCTGTTGACAATCGCCGTTGGCTTCGTCAGGCAGAACGTCAGCGTCCGTGGAGCCTGGGACAGTGAATCATCAGCTCATAAGACTGTTTCTCATGGACGGAATACTGACTGCGCACAAGGACCGCAGCCTCTTCACGCACAGTCTTCTACAGATGCCAGAAGACGTTCCTCTGTAGAGGAGGAGGAACCTCTGGTACCAACATGGTGGCTGTCCAGCCCATTGTGTTCGAAGTACTGCAGGACGTCTTCACGAACTGTTTCACAGTCGAAACTTCCTGGCAGATTAAAACTGTGAGCCGGACCGAGACTCGAACTCGGGCAAAGGTCCTCAGTTCGAGTCTCGGTCCTGAACACAATTTTAATCTGCCAGGAAGTTTCATATCAGCGCACACTCCGCTGCAGAGTGAAAATCTCATTCTGTTTCCAAGTCGTTGGACTGGACGCAGAGGACCTTTACCTCGGTCGGCCAGTTCCCAGAATTAGACGCCTGTAGATTTATTTTGTGGCGAAAGCTGGAAGACGCTCTTTACAATGATATACAACAGGCCCAATGATATACAACGACATATTACTGCAACCTGTTCTGACACCTGCGCTGAAACGCTAGTAAGTGTGCAGCAGTCGTTCCATACCAGACTGGAAGCGTTGTATTGCTGCCGGTGGTCAGTTTGAACGCAAGCTGTGATGCTCGTTGTCTCGTTGCTGATTAGAATCCACATAACTAGTGTGTGCACTTGTATTGTTCTGTAGCATGTGCTACCATAAGTATTGTACGTGTGTTGATATCAGAACTTTTCAAAATACGGTATCTCGTAAACAGCTCGCACTAGATTCCTGAAACAAACACCACTGACATTCTAATTTACACCGCCTTTAGTTTCCTAACGTCCACAGGCGTTGTTCTATTTACAAATCTGCGTGTTTGCACAAAAAATTCTCTTCCTAATTATTATTATAATCTATTGATTGTTTAACAATACTAGCCCGTGACTGCCAATCGATTCTGTGAAAACTGCACGTCAATACCACTTTCCATTTCCACAATTACTTGCGATGCAAGCTTTAGATGATTCGTCCTGTATATTATTCCAGAAATATTCACTCCAAAATTAAATCGTCCTTTTGCTTACGTGGCAAAATTTAAAGAACCTTACGTAGGAAATTCAGTGTCGTTTCGGGGATAAATTTTATACAAACGTGGCAGTCCTTATAATCCTTCATGCAGCAGAGTGTCCGGCACCAACAGAAAAACAAAATCGCAGAATCTCATAGCAGAAATGAGGTTTCTACTCTGAAATTTAGGATATAAAAGAATTGACCACATCTAAATGTACTTATGTCTTATATTAGGCGCAAAGAGTGCAGTGGGAGAAACTGAAGCACACCACACAAAACGCCTAAGTCATGTTGAAAGAATGCCCGATTATACAAACTACAAAGCGATAGGGAAATGTAATAGAGGAAGCTCATTTTCGAAATTGTTGAACACGGAACCCTCTCAAGAAGATTAATTTTTTATGCCGTTGATGACCACTGTTCAAACTTAAATACCTGAAAGTTAAAAAATAGTACTTTGTTGCTCTCCGTCCCGACGACCATCATGGTCAAGTAAGGCTGTTTTCTTCTGCATTTAGGCGGGTGGATAATAATAGGAGGGGCTGTCGAACTGATGTGGGTTGTTTCTGTTTTCCGCATAATTAACTTACAAGCCAGCGGCATTAAGAAGTATTCTACGAATCAGAAGTATTTGGATGTGCATTATTTTATTTGCACTGTACCACACCTTTTTAAGCGGAGAACTATCTCCGTTCTGCCATAAAGATACCATTTCAAGAGGGTATAAAAATAAAATCTCCGTCACAGTCGGTGAGACTGCGCATTTATCTCCGTCCGGTTGCCCTCAGTATCCACGTAGTCGTCGCACTGACTGCTCTAAGGCACTGACTCACAGGTCGATCGCTGTGTCGCAACAGTTCCAGGAAGATCATCCCGAGTGACAGCAACCGAGGCAGATGTGTGTCGAGCGGTAAGTGACGGCTCAACACGGCTTTGTACTCCAGCATCTAGCCACTCGGCACACCTTTCTTCCGTGCCTGACCCCAATCGGAGAAAATGCGTTTGCCTCTAAACGTTCTGGTTCAAAGAAACATCATTATTAATGAATACTGACAGAAAGATATTCAATAATATCACCCCTTCCGTGCACAGGGCGGATCGCTCGAAACTGCTGTCACAAATAATTCCCAAGGAAAACGTGCTGTTGGTCTGTTGTTTCCACAGTGGTAAACAATAAAGTAATTGCATAGATGATGCAAAAGAGTTTCGATAAGATGCTGTGTTCATTTCTAAATTAAAACAAAAACTATTTTGCCTACAAGGGAAATTCCCCCTCAGATTTGGTGGCCCAGTGGGTACCCCGCCGAAAACAGAACACAGATCGAGCATGAAAATCAGAAGAATGGGTACTAAACTGCGAAAAAAAGCAACAAAATCGTAACAGTCAACGGTCCAAGCTCAAGATGTGCTACAGCGAGCCAATTGCAAGACTCACGGAGCAGTGGTTGTGTGGTCACTGTGTTAGATTGCATGGAGGGAGATCCGTGTTACAACCTTCCTCGTACCCCATTTTTTTACAAAATTATGAATTTTCTGTCGTGTCTTTGACGTGTCTGTTCTCCTTCTGCAATCTTGGCAATTGTCGTACTCTGCATTGGTTGTAGAAAGTAAGTCACGTGGTAAGAATATTTTACCGTCACGAGTAAAAGTGATGAATAGTGAGAGCAGGCGAGATGTCGCATAGACCTCTCACAGAAATGAAAACAACAAATAAACAGTGTGAACTACGTTACAAGAAAGGAATTCAAAAGTCAGAACTTGCAATACGGAACGTAAGAGTCATAACATGTGGTAATTGTGAAGAACAAATAGGAGCTACGTACGTCTGGAGGTCCCTTCCTTACACCTCACTGTCGCAAACGGAATTCACAAAGTGGAATACAGCGAACAGACACGTCAATGACCAGACGGAGAACTCAAAAGTTTGTGAAAAAAGGGGCGCACGAGGGAGATTTGAACACAGATCTCCCCCCTTCGCAGTCAATACCGTGACCATATGATCACATCGCCGTGACTATTCACATCAGGTCGATGTTGCACATCTTCAACTTGGACCTTTCACTGTTTCGATTTTGCTTCTTTTTTTACACGTTTGATCTGTGTTCGGTTTCTGACAGACCATCCACTCGGCCATCTTACCGCTAAATCTGAGGAGGATGCGACGGGGAATTTCCCTTGTAAGCACTTTACAGCAAACGCGATATAATTTAGTTTCATGAGGCTTCAGGTTATTCATAATATCGTAATATCCACGAGTGACACACTGAAAAATTTTAATATCGTAATTTGATTGATAGGTTGTAACCTCCCTCTTACTAATCGGCCTATCCTGCTTGCGACATAAAATATGACCGTGGATCACGTGTATGCCGAATGGATTTTTTCTAATTGTATAAGTCTATCTTTCCCGAAGACGTGATACCGATAAGTAGGAGAAAAGTGTACAACCGACCCTTCTCATAGAAAGTCTTCTAAAAATAAAAGTAATTAAACAGAACAGGGCTATAATTTGGAAAATAAAAGTTATTTTGTGCATTCATTCACTCACGAACAACAGTGGACAGAGAGGGGTACCACTGAGCATGAATCCAAAAGTTACACTAATGAACGAAAAGGAAGTAATTAACGGTCGCCAGTCGACTAGGCCAATTTACATTCAAAATCCTGTACAAGATGATCAGGATGACGGGAAAGAAAAACACGTATTATTAAACACTGACGTGGCAACTAAAGGCTGCCACGTCTTTTTTTCTTTTTTTTTTTAACACTAATTTTAAGTGAGTATGTAATGACAAAGAAAACTGAGAAATCACTCTTAGGCAGTAATTTTGAAGAAGGCAATCGAGTAATTATTTGAAAATATGCAGTTCAACTGTATGTTAGTACTGAGCTTCGTTACATGAACAATGACTTTCAGTGACCTCAGCATAACGTCATCAAAGAAATTTAGATAAAAAGCAAGCACTTTTTACTTTGCCGTTGCGTATTTTGCAAATTGGATTTCATATTATTGTCTGAACAACTGAGCCCTTTTTTTTACTAACCTGAACAGAAATAAATACTAGAATACATAACAAATGAAACAGCCATGTGCTCCAACCTATATGTAAAATAAATAAAACTTCTGCACTCTTAACTTGTGCATTTTTTTAGATTTAGATTTTTTCCAGTGATTGATTCACAAACTAAATAAATGAAATTGCTCTACTTTAGTCATATTCTGAAGCCTCTGTTGTAAAACAGTTAATTGAAAGTAAAATTCTTAAAAGAGAAACTATTCATTCATAAACTGGCTGTAACTATTCAATGTGTTTCTTATGACACACAGTTAGCATATTAGGGAAAAAAAGGAACAAGGACCCTGCTTGGTGACAATGTCTGGGGGCAATGAGGACACAGTCACCGTGAGTTTAACTGATTATTATTTGTTGTTGTTGTTGTTGTGGTATTCAGTCCTGAGACTGGTTTGATGCAGCTCTCCATGCTACTCTATCCTGTGCAAGCTTTTTCATCTCCCAGTACCTACTGCGACCTACATCCTTCTGAATCTGCTTAGTATATGCATCTCTTGGTCTCCCTCTACGATTTTTACCCTCCACGCTGCCCTCCAATACTAAATTGGTGATCCCTTGATGCCTCAGAACATGTCCTACCAACCGATCCCTTCTTCTGGTCGAGTTGTGCCACAAACTTCTCTTCTCCCCAATCCGATTCAGTACCTCCTCATTAGTTATGTGATCTACCCATCTAATCTTCAGCATTCTTCTGTAGCACCACATTTCGAAAGCTTCTATTCTCTTCTTGTGCAAACTATTTATCGTCCATGTTTCACTTCCATACATGGATACACTCCATACGAATACTTTCAGAAACGACTTCCTGACACTTAAATCAATACTGGATGTTAACAAATTTCTCTTCTTCAGAAACGCTTTCCTTGCCATTGCCAGCCTACATTTTATATCCTCTCTACTTCGACCATCATCAGTTATTTTGCTCCCCAAATAGCAAAACTCCTTTACTACTTTAAGTGCCTCATTTCCTAATCTAATTCCCTCAGCATCACCCGACTTAATTCGACTACATTCCATTATCCTTGTTTTGCATTTGTTGATGTTCATCTAATATCCCCCTTTCAAGACACTGTCCATTCCATTCAACTGCTCTTCCAAGCCCTTTGCTGTCTCTGACAGAATTACAATGTCATCGGCGAACCTCAAAGTTTTTATTTCTTCTCCATGAATTTTAATACCTACTCCGTATTTTTCTTTTGTTTCCTTTACTGCTTGCTCAATATACAGATTGAACAACATCGGGGAGAGGCTACAACCCTGTCTCACTCCTTTCCCAACCACTGCTACCCATTCATGCCCCTCGACTCTTATAACTGCCACCTGGTTTCTGTTCAACTCCCTGTATTTTACCCTTGCCACCTTCAGAATTTGAAAGAGAGTATTCCAGTTAACATTGTCAAAAGCTTTCTCTAAGTCTACAAATGCTAGAAACGTAGGTTTGCCTTTTCTTAATCTTTCTTCTAAGATAAGTCGTATGGGTTAATAGTGCCACACGTGTTCCAACATTTCTACGGAATCCAAACTGATCTTCCCCGAGGTCGGCTTCTACCAGTTTTTCCATTCGTCTGTAAAGAATTCGCGTTACTATTTTGCAGCCGTGACTTATTAAACTGATAGTTCGGTAATTTTCACATCTGTCAACACCTGCTTTCCTTGGGATTGGAATTATTATATTCTTCTTGAAGTCTGAGGGTATTTCGCCTGTCTCATACATCTTGCTCACCAGATGGTAGAGTTTTGTCATGACTGGCTCTCCCAAGGCCATCAGTAGTTCTAATGGAATGTTGTCTACTCCCGGGGCCTTGTTTCGACTCAGGTCTTTCAGTGCTCTGTCAAACTCTTCACGCAGTATCTTATCTACCATTTCGTATTCATCTACATCGTCTTCCATTTCCATAATATTGTCCTCAAGTACATCGCCCTTGTATAAACCCTCTATATATAATCCTTCCACCTTTTTGCCTTCCCTTCTTTGCTTAGAACTGGGTTGCCATCTGAGCTCTTGATATTCATACAAGTGGTTCTCTTCTCTCCAAAGGTCTCTTTAATTTTCCTGTAGGCAGTATCTATCTTACCCCTTGTGAGATAAGCCTCTACATCCTTACATTTGTCCTCTAGCCATCCCTGCTTAGCCATTTTGCACTTCCTGTCAATCTCATTTTTGAGACGTTTGTATTCCTTTTTGCCTGCTTCATTTACTGCATTTTTATATTTTCTCCTTTCATCAATTAAATTCAATATTTCTTCTGTTACCCAAGGATTTCTATTAGCCCTCGTCTTTTTACCTACTTGATTGTCTGCTGCCTTCACTACTTCATCCCTCAGAGCTACCCATTCTTCTTCTACTGTATTTCTTTCCCCCATTCCTGTCAATTGTTCCCTTATGCTCTCCCTGAAACTCTGTACAACCTCTGGTTCTTTCAGTTTATCCAGGTCCCATCTCCTTAAATTCCCACCTTTTTGCAGTTTCTTCAGTTTTAATCTACAGGTCATAACCAATAGATTGTGGTCAGAGTCCACATCTGCCCCTGGGAATGTCTTACAATTTAAAACCTGGTTCCTAAATCTCTGTCTTACCATTATATAATCTATCTGATACCTTCTAGTATCTCCAGGGTTTTCCATGTATACAACGATTATTATTTAAATAAATATTATCAATCAAATCACATTCAGTTTTACTGCTGGGTTAGCCATTAATACTTTCTACCAATGAACAGTCTTACTTCAGTGCTGTGCGTACGACGAAACTCGGAGCCGACGACGAAACTGTGTTGCTGGAACTGCTGCTGTTGCTGAACACGGAAGCATATTGTGGAGCCACGGTTAATTATAGGAACGGGAAATCGTAACTAATACACCCTCTTCCGCCCGTCCACTACCCGTGGTCCTGCTCTAGACATCTGGCCGGCGCGCGTACATGATGCCGGCGAAAATGGTACTCTCTACTGCGAGAGCGTTAACACCACACTTACGCACAAAGCGCTGGAACCAGTCTCTCGCTCTCTCCGCGCGCTCTGCGCAACAACTCCCTTCCCAAAGATTTTACAACGCACAAGCATTGCTATTATCGTTGCTAGTCGATGCAAATAATAATTTCTATGGCTTTTTCTAGAGCTTGTAAGTTTCACAGTAAAACAGAAATAAATACAATGAAACGTCAGCAGACTTCTACCTAAATGTACACATACAGTCAAGCTTTGTCCTTACTTATTAAAAGAAAGCATCTAAATTATATTTACAAACAATTCAAAAAAAGTTATTTATCGGTAGCAGGTGCCATGCATCGTGCATTTCCGGTGTTACAAGCTGTCTACTGCATGGAGTGGATAACACTTGTAATCATTTGTAGTTCCAAATAGAGGCTGTGTTTACACCTCTGTATATATACTGAAGAGGCAAAACATTATGCCCACCTGCTTAATAGTGTTGGTCCATTTCTGGAACTTAATACAGCAACGGTTGTGTGTGGAATGGACTCGAAAAGTCCTTAGTGGGTTTCGGAGGTATGTAGTATTAGATGTCTAGACACAGGTCACGCAATTCCCGTAAATTACAGACCAGTGGTTCGTAGCTGCGGAGCTGACTTTCGATAGCGTCCCTGATCTACATCTACATCTACATTTATACTCCGCAAGCCACCCAACGGTGTGTGGCGGAGGGCACTTTACGTGCCACTGTCATTACCTCCCTTTTCTGTTCCAGTCGCGTATGGTTCGCGGGAAGAGCGGCTGTCTGAAAGCCTCCGTGCGCGCTCGAATCTCTCTAATTTTACATTCGTGATCTCCTCAGGAGGTATAAGTAGGTGGAAGCAATATATTCGATACCTCAACCTCATCCAGAAACGCACCCTCTCGAAACCTGGCGAGCAAGCTACACCGCGATGCAGAGCGCCTCTCTTGCAGAGTCTGCCACTTGAGTTTGCTAAACATCTCCGTAACGCTATCACGGTTACCAAATAACCCTGTGGCGAAACGCGCCGCTCTTCTTTGGATCTTCTCTATCTCCTCCGTCAACCCGATCTGGTACGGATCCCACACTGATGAGCAATACTCAAATACAGGTGGAACGAGTGTTTTGTAAGCCACCTCCTTTGTTGATGGACTACATTTTCTAAGGATTCTCGCAATGAATCTCAACCTGGTACCCGCCTTACCAACAATTAATTTTATATTATCATTCCACTTCAAATCGTTCCGCACGCGTACTCCCAGATATTTTACAGAAGTAACTGCTACCAGTGTTTGTTCCGCTATCATATAATCATACAATAAAGGATCCTTCTTTCTATGTATTCGCAATACATTACATTTGTCTATGTTAAGGGTCAGTTGCCGCTCCCTGCACCAAGTGCCTATCCGCTGCAGATCCTCCTGCATTTCGCTACAATTTTCTAATGCTGCAACTTCTCTGTATACTACAGAGATCAACGGAATTTGTTGGACGAGACATTAACGTGATTCACTGTCATGTTCTTCAAATCACTGCAATATGATTCTAGCCTTGTTACGTCGACAGTTATCCTGCTGGAAAATGCCGCGCACTTGGGAGAAAACATCAAACATGAAGTAATGTAAGAGTTGGTAATAATGTTCACGAACTCCACAGCTGTCGTATTGCTTTCGGTTCCTGCCCAGGCCCCATCAAAGCCCATGTGAATGTCTCTCATATCATAACAATGCGCCCACCGCCCTGTGTCCATGGCGTAGTGCACGTCTCCTGCAGCCATTAGCCAGTATGACGGCCTATGTGGACGCGAACATGGAGCTAGTGTAACAAGAAACGGGAGTCGTCCGACCAGGCGACACGATTTCGCTCCTCCACGACTCAAACTCAATGGCCCCAATACCCACTGCAATCGTAATTGACGATGTTGTTAGGTCAGCATGGGAACACGGAGCGGTCGCTACTGCAGAGCCCCATGTTCAACAATGCACGACGAACGGTGTGCTCTGGAACGCTTGCGCCTGCTTCAGAATTGTATGCTGTCGGTAAATCCGCCGCAGATCGATACCTACCCTTCTTAATAGAGAGTGGAAGCCTCAGAGCTCCACGTTCTATCCTGTGGCGTGCACTCCCAACACATTACTCGTGGCTTCATCGTCATTCAACTGCTTTCTACAGATGCTGACGTCAACAGCATGTGAACTGCCGGCGAAATTCGCCGTTTCCGAAACGCTCGTTTCCAGGCGCCCGGCAACGATAACCTGTCCTTTGTCAAAGTCGCTTTTGTCACCTGATTTCCCACTTTGCAGCCAATATCTTCGCTATACATGTTCCTTACAGCCTCACGTCCCCCACCGCCATCAAGCAGCACTAAATCTTGCGGTGGCCGGTGGCAGTAATGTTTTGGCTCGACACTGTGTATTATCCTTTATCGTATGTAAGTACTGTCCACTGAAGTTGCCAGATTTTTGTGTGAAACATCTTTTCTGACCCATTTATACAACCGCTGACTGGTGTGACCTCAGTTGTCTGAAAATTGTAAATGATCGATAGTGCAGCAGCACCAAATGACATCCATATGCGATAATTACTATGTTTTACAATGGAGTTTATTACAAGATCATTGGCCTTGCATAATAGAGGTTGGAAAAAGGAGCACGTCATTCTCATTTTCATGAGAAATGTTCGGACTTGTGATTGCAGACCAAACTGTTGTAGAATTGTAGAACAGAATTTATGCTAGAGTATTGTGACATTTCTGTGTAATGTAAATTTCCTGTGTGCACAATTCAGCTCGGTGTGTTTCTTCATGAGAAAATAAAGACAATAGGCAACAGAGCTACATTTAGTGATTTCAAGAAGATGATCGATACAGTTCCATATTATCGTCTACAATAAACTACTACTTTTCGGGCCGCTGGACCAGTTTTGTGACTGGACTCAGGACTTACAAAGAGGTAAAAGTCAACACGCCGTTCTTTACGGAGAGAAATAGTAAGATGTAAAAGTAACAACAGGATTAGTGCACCCCCAAGGAAGTGCTGTAGGCCCTGTCCTGTAAATTATTTGACAGTAAACGTCGGAAGTCCTCTGATATTGTTTGTGAATGATGCTACTGTATGTAAGAAAGCCACAAATGCAGGGTTGTATAGAGAAACTCAGGAAACGCCGATGGAAACGTAAATATGGGGGGATGTTAACAGCCGACAGCTCGAAAGTGTGGCGAATAATGATACCATTTGCGGAAAAGGTGTCACGCGATACGAAGGATCACCTTTTCCACTCAATTCGTGTGCCCAGGAGCCTCGTTAAGTACGAGTATGTTAATGGGTCTACTCCGGCAAACCTTGAGTGAACCGGGTGGAACCAGCTGTAGATTTTGGCGCACGTTTGAACAAGCGGTGCCTGTTAACTGGGCTCCAACGTGATACTTGGATACTTCCAGCAAATTGACAGCAGTGAGATTTTTTAAAGTAAGTCTAAATATGCTTCATTAGTCTAATCTTTTGTTTGCAATCCCTATGGGAGGGATAAGTAGTCGTTCTAACACACTCCTCCAGTCCTTTCTTACAGCTGAGTTTTGAAAAATTGTAAGTAGGCTTTCTCGGACAGATCTTCAAGAGTCTGACAATTCATGCTTTTCAGCATCTCCACGAGGCTCCCTCTTGGTTAGAAGAAATCTATGGCCATTTGTATTGAACTTCTTTGCATACTTTCCAATATTCCCTGTTCGTCCTTTTTGCTATAGGTCTCATACAGCTAAGCAATATTCTAGGACGTGTCGCACAAGTGTTTTGTAAGCAGTCTCCTTTGTAGACATTGCATTTTTTCCTGTACCCCATTAATGAACAAAAATGTGCCGTCTATTATCTATAATTGAGCTTATATGCTCCTTCCATTTCATATTGGTACTAATTTCCACACCCAGGTACTTGTATAAAATTTACTGATTCGAGTTGTGACGCATTAATATTTTAGTGACATGATATGGAGTTTTTTCGTTTTGTGAAATGAAAAATTTAACAGTTCTAAGGTGTTGCAGAACGTTTCCCAGCTTTACACTACCTTGAAATCTTATCAAGATCTAATTGCAAATTTATGTTGAATTCTTCAGACAATTCTTAGTTAAAGGTAACTGCATCAACTCCAAAAACTCTTAGGTTACTATTAATGTTATCTGCCATTTAGATAGTATACAAGATAAACAGCAGAGGTCCCAATGCAATTTCCTGGGGCACGCCTGACGTTACTTGTAGATCTGTCGATGCCTCAGCGTCCAAGATAACGATCTACGTCCTCGTTACCGAGGAATCGTCAATTCTGCTGTTACAAATGTCTTTTGGTACCCTGTATGATCGAAATTTCGTTAGTAAGCGGTGGTGTGGCACAGAGTTAATTGCGTTCCGGAAGTAAAAAAAAAACACATTCATCTGACTACCTTGATCCATGGCTATCATACGTCATGTGAGAAAAACGCGAGTTGGATGTCGGAATCCATAGTGCTTGGCACGGAGGAAGTAATTCTCTTGGAGATACCTCTTAAGTTTGAGCTTAAAATATATTTCAAGGTAATACAAGAAAAGCTTCACCGCATTTTGACTTACTGTGTCCACGTGCGTCGAAAAGTTTCTTCTGTTAGCGCTGAGTACGTATAAACAGTGTAACGCCTAGTTGCGTTATTATCTAGCTTAATGTCGGGATTTCGTTCTGGGGTGATACTCACTTCAGAATAACACATCTAGTTTTATTTGTAGTTATATTGTTGCTTGTGCGCATGTCTGCATTTTTGAAAGCACATGGTTTGCATTCTCTTCAAGATCCCACCTGGACATTTTGCCACGATGTTTTAGCTGATAAACATTCAGCCATACGCCAGTGAGTTTTGCACTGCAATGTTATCTGAAGCGTGTTAAATGTTTGTCAGCCGAAATGTCGTGGCAAAAGTCGACGTCATACAGCTGCAACCCCGATACGTCACGAAATTCTAGGCGTTGTTCAATAGTAAGGTAAAAAAATAAAAAAAAACTGATGCACATTTCTTTTCTGCGGACAGTCCTCTCTTACATTTTTTTGTTAGTTTCTGCACCCTACAGATCCGTTCGACTCTAGGACTCTTTCAGTAGTCCATGAAACTGAGATGGGTGTCTCTTAACTGCTAATCACTAATTTATAATAGAAGACGTTCGAAAGATTTAAGCCAAGTTTCGATAAATTAGGTAATGTGATGGTGCTCTAAACGTCATATAAATATTGTAACACGACGCACCTTTTTAATACACTGAGAGAAATTGTCCTGCGGCCGCCTTTGTCAGAATCTGATCCATAGCTTTCTTGCAGCTGAACAAGACATAAATTTTCGCCTCCATAAAAATTAAAAATTTAAAAGCTGCGACCATTATGACGCAGTACTTTCGAGTTGCATTGTACCAACCTGTGGCACTACGTGAATTTATCTCAGTCCTTCCTAAACAGTCACGGCGGTGTTCGTTATGTGTAACACGTACTTCAGCCATGCTACGCCATTATAACCGGTTTCTGCCACCGTGGCTGCGAAGCAGTTACAGCCTCAGTCATTTAAACGTGGCGTAGGTCTCTCTGCTAACGAAATGGCTTTCATTTGGCTGTGGAGTGGACGCCGGAAATGAAATACATCGCCACGTCTTCAGCTACTGCCATTGGTGTCACGAATGAGATACGCGGACACACAGCACAACCGTAAATTACCAGCTATTCATTTGTATTGCATGATTTCAGGTTACCACAGAGGCCCTTACTGATTAAATCTCGAGCGCCACATCGCAATACACACTACCCTGTTTGCTATACGTTACACTGCTCCCACATTTCTCAAAGCATTCATTTCTACACGCATGTTATACACATTTGAGTGAAAGCAGGAGTCATTGCATTTATTCACAGGGGCATGCAGAGTCACCTTGCCTAAAAATTTATTCCACGAGTGAACACAATCACTTGCAATACAATTAGGAATTACTCTTGTGTTGGTGATCTACTGCCATGAAGGCAAAGTGAATATTTCTTCTCGACACGTGTCCGGAATATTGTCACCCCTTGCATACGTCGTCGGCTCTCAGGACAGAAGTGACCACTAGACACAATGAAGTCTCAGTTTTATTCTATGTAATTATATTAATGGACTTCCTCCTTTCGTAAGAGTAGTTTCTCGCAGTTCAATGGAGCAGCGAAGCGTTCAAGTGAATGTAGATAAACCTCATTCCCGTTTTCAAGTAGAGATGTCGGTAAAATTTATATAGCTATATGCGTAAATGTCTGAGCGACTATATGCTCTGGTTAGTGTACTGTACTTGCATGCAGCATGACGGCGGTTCGTATTCCCGTCTGACCTTCTACACTGATGGAAGTAACACAGCTTATTTAATTCCCCGTCCTTGTCGTATCCAGGCTTGTATGCTTCTGTAATGGCATCGACGACAGGACTTTGAACTCTAACCATCCTCCTTTCTTCGGACGGGCGGCTAGCTAGGAGGAGACTTGTGGCACTAATTTATTCTCTGTCACATACCCTAAAAGGCTGACCCCCCCCCCCCCTCGACTAGATACCACAGTCTAATGCCAATTAGCACGCAACCAAGGCAGCATATTCCCCCCTTCATCACCCAGTGACATCCACATGACCGCAATGGCCATTGCCTAGGGAGATGTTTGTGTGTAATGGGACTACTCAGTTTGTATAAACTCACTTTGTTATTACAATCCTAATTAAAATTCCACTTTAAATACCTACATTCCATTAATGACAGCCGTGAGTGGTGAAGATTCCGGTCTCGCTCTAGGACAACACATTTCGAAGTCACAGCCAAATCAAACTTCCGCCCAGCTGCGGTGATAAACAGTATTGTCAGAGTCCCGGCAAACAAAGAGGCAAACAAAAGTCTTACGTAGCACGCTGTTCCTTCCTTGACATATTGCTCGCCGCAGTAGTTCGAGCAAAGAAATCTTTTTTCTGTTTTATTTTTAGAATACCTTTGGCGTACCTTCGGTGTAGTCTGTCACGTCGGGTTTCCTGAATTACTTGTGAAAAATAGTGAGCATTCCGAGTATATTTTCGTACAGTACGGACCTGTAATCGTTACAATTTTCGCATTATTTTGCATACTCCCAAGGAAATTTGCTTATCTCCGTCAGTCACCATACTCTGAAAACAGTTTGCGAACCATCTATGGTACATTTTATCATCTTAATGACTGAAAGCGAAATGAATCACTATGGTCTTTTAGGCTTTCTTGGTGTGATTGATTACTGGTGTAGTTTCGTTTATTTATTTTCTTTTCTCCATAGCTAGTTATTTTCAAAAGTTTCTTACATTGAACGCAACTTTTTTATATTCAACAATGTATCCAAAAATGAAAGCATGTTCTCGCCAAGGTAAACAGAGGGAGAGAAACAAAAACATAGTAACGTACAGAGAAGGTAGGAGGATCAAGTACGAGTAATAAATTATCCATACCAGCCAGTGAACGAGCATTTTTCAAATACTAAGTAGTAATTACAGTAAAAATTCCCAAAAACAAATATGATACCTGTAAATAATTGTGAAGTACAATGATCTTATTATCGACCACAGAGCATGAGATCAGTAGAACTGCACAAAACCTAAAAAGGGAATGGCAATAGTCTTAGATGCAGTACCAGTCTGCATACTGAAACAATTCATGCGGAGCACACAACTTCTCTCCACTGATATGCATCAGGGAACTTTCTAGAGTATTTAAAACAGGGAAGAATTGTGCCTCTGCTAAAGAAAGGTAATGCAGGTGACACAGAAAACTACGTACCTATTTCTTTGCTGCCATCATTTTCAAAAATAATAGGACAAATTATGAAAGACAAAATAATAAATTACTTCAATATATAAAATCTTATAAGTGAAGTGGTAGATGTATAGGATCAGCCTTACCGGAATTTACAGAAGTGGTACTTCGTCTTTCCACATAGATCAATGTGAGACAGGCGTATTCTTGGAACTTTCTAAGTGTTTTGATACTATTGACCATAATATCCTGCCAAATAAACTAAAATCCTTAGGTATGAGCGCTGTTGCTAATGACTGGTTCAGATGACACGTAGTAGATGAGGTACAAAGAGTAGATGTGACATAAAACCGATGTAAATCTGAACTTGGGTAGCCTATTAGTACCAACGCTATTCCTGATATGCATCAGTTGCTTTATTAGTAGTGTTAGTCATGGAGAAAAATTTTCTTTGCTGGTAACATCAACCGACAATGAGAAAACAAGGGAATTCGTTGTTACATTGAACAAAGTGAAAACAAATGTCATGATTTCCAGTGGGAAGAGGGAAAATAATACCGTCTAAATAAATATAGTGAGAAAATGTTCGTTTCGCGGAATAACAGTTCAAATTCGAAAAAAAAATAGCCATCAAAGGGCGTAGAAGCCGCGGGGGGGGGGGGGGGGCGGGGGGGGGGGAGGGGGGAGGGGGGAGGGGGGCAGAGGAGCGTGGGAGTTCGAACTCTGCAGTTTACAAAACTCAGAAACGAGTCCCGGTAGGATCAAGGCAGTTATGTCGAGTGGTAGCCCTCTGTCCCCCAAGCATAAGGAAGGTTCCCGTTTTTTACGAGAAGGACGTGCTTTTTAAGATATAAGGGCTGGAAAGTTTCGACCTCTAAAAATTTGTAGAACTTTCCAGGATATTCCAGACTAATCAAGAAACTAGGGAATACGAGAGCATTGCACAACATTCCAGAATGTTTCGGAATGTTGCACAATGATCGTGGATGTTTTGGAATGTTCGGGAATAGTATGGAACGTCGGGAAGATTCCATAACGTTCGAGAAGAGCCCATAACATCCAAGATCATTGTGGAACATTCCACAACACTCTAGAATGTTGTGGAATGTTCTGGAAATTGTGGAGCATTCTGAGCCTTTTTGGTATTTCTCGAATTCGTCACTGGGTGGGTTACCCATTGGTAATGACCCGTTGTAGTTTCGAACGTCAGTTTCGTATCAGTAACGAAGGGAGGATTCGAAAAAGTAGTGCAGTGGTTGAATAAAAACAGTGAAGTATGAGTAGTCGAAATGATATAATGACTGAATATAAACCGAAAATAAAGTGTGTAAAGTGTACTTAGTTTATTTGTTAATAAAATGTTGATTTGATTTATATTTTAGACACAACGCCGAAACGTAAAACAGGAGATCTTGCATTTCTATTGCAAGACGGCGAAAACAAAAGAACAGCGGAAAACCGAAATAGGCGAAGAGCGAGGGGCATGTTTAATTTACAACGAACAAGAATGAGCATCCTGAGAAGCAGAGAAACTGAAGTACACCGAAATGAACGGACTGAAGAATCAGGGATTACAAAAACGTAATGCAGTGGGTGAATAGAAACAAACAGGGAAGTGTGAGTAGTCAGTGTGATGCAGTGACTGAATGTAAACCGAAAATTTGTTGTGGAAAATAATAAAAGTTGTTAATAAAAAGTAAATTTGATTTATATTTTAGACAATGCTCAAATGTAACAGAGGAGGGATCTTGCCAGTTCTGAAGCAAAACTGCTAAAACAAAAATATCAGCGTAAAAACGAAACAGATGAAGGGCGCGATGCACGTTTAAGTTCCGAACGAATGACAATGAGCAGCGTGAGAAGAGAGAAACCGAAGAACAACGAAGTGAACGGACTGAAGAATCAAGAACTGTGACACACACTTATGACTGCGAACTACAGCCAGCCATGAAAATTATCACTCTACGAGAAGCACAGACGAGATGAAGTAAAAAGTACAACCTAAGCATCGAAGCATTCCAGTACGATCCGGTGAACGAATATAACAAACACGTCGTAATCGGAAAAATGGGTATCATTTGCCAATTTGGCAAAACGAAAAAATTCGGTAGAGAAAGACCAGGATTCTATTGCATAAATCGAAAAATTCGATTACATCACTGAAAGCACCTCCGCAGGAAAACAAAATGAAGAATAAGTACTGCAAATAGTTAGAATATGTTTTCAATCATCTTTTTACCTCTTATACTTTAAATTTTATCCTTTTATCGCAACCACCACACAGTCTCATATCAACTCCGTGAGCGAAGCCGTGTACCCCAGTTAGTAACAGAATATTCGGAACAGACAATAAACAAACGAAAGCACACCATTAATCAGTCATATCCAGAAACCAACAGTTATCATATTGATACACACCGGTTTCAGTCATTCAGGTAAGATAAAAACCGTAAATCATCTGCATCTATCACTAAATAATACCTCAGCTTATAAATAAGGGTATTACGTATAACGTGAGCTTCGGGATTTACTATAAAAGATGTTAATTTATAGAAAGTATGACCGTGAAGGCATCGGACTACCCGACGCTGAGTTATAAATAAATTTCATTACGCTCGATAATACTATTCCACTTTTATGGTTCAAATGGCTCTGAGCACTATGGGGCTTTACTTCTGAGGTCATCAGTCGCCTAGAGTTAGAACTACTTAAACCTAACTAACCTAAGGACATCACACACATCCATGCCCGAGGCAGGATTCGAACCTGCGACCGTAGCGGTCGCGCGGTTCCAGACTGACGCGCCTAGAACCGCCCGGCCACAACGGCCGGCCCACTTTTACGTAATTGTCATAAAACAAAACAGCTATGACAAATGAAAGTTAACATGGAGTAGCTAACGACTTTTCGCACTAAATCACTGCTTCGCATAATAATCTAGTGACGTAATGACTACAGTAATGATTCAAACCGTCATGCACATTCATTAAAATACTATTCATGGCCTAAACAATTTACCTACTCATACAGAAAGAGTAGTGCAATTACTATACAGTAAGTTACTGCAATGGCGGAAACAGTGCGTTCGTAATGCAACTTCCGAGTGGCAAAGTAATATGTAGTGAAGGGTTGTGAAAATATTTAATAAAAGAAATCAGTTGTTTGCTCTGTATTTAATCCATTAGTTTCAGAATGTGAACTGTAATTGGTAGTGAGAAACTGCACATTGTTAAGTAAATATTACGTAGCTGAATTGCTGCTTTGACTTCGCTGTTCACTGCCAGATAAATAATACACCCTCCATCGTTCCTTTTACTGCCATCTTACGTTAATTTTTACATAGTGGCACATCTCTTCTCGTAGTATCTCCATATATAGCCAAGGTATAGATATTAGCCGGCCGGAGTGGCCGTGCGGTTCTAGGCACTACTGTCTGAAACCGAGCGACCGCTACGGTCGCAGGTTCGAATCCTGCCTCGGGCATGGATGTGTGTGATGTTCTTAGGTTAGTTAGGTTTGAGTAGTTCTAAGTTCTAGGCGACTGATGACCTCAGAAGTTAAATCGCATAGTGCTCAGAGCGATTTGAACCATATAAATATTGAAATGAAATGATCGTATGACATTGTTGGCCAGGAGGCCCCATGCGGGGAAGTTTCGCCGCCGTATTGCAAGTCCTTTTTAGTTGACGCCACTTCGGCGACTTGCGAGTCAATGAAGATGAAATGATGATGAACAGACAACACCCAGTCTTCACGAGGCAGAGAAAATCCCTGACCCCGCCGGGAATCGAACCCGGGACCCCGTGCGCAGGAAGCGAGAACGCTACCGCAAGACCACGGGCTAAATATTAGTCCATATATACTGTAGCAATCATCACTGTTACATACAGAGTACACACAATTCCACAACAAACCGAACTGCCACAGACTACCACTCTCAAAGTTGTTACAATAAATATAGACTTTGCCTGACAGTTGCAGCTTCTTATAGAAGGATAGTAAATATTTTACATGTTTGGTTTCTTTTTAACACACATACTGCTTTTCAATATAACTCAACTTTTGAAGTAATTGATAACGTAAGTAATACCCGCGAATAATGAAGTGCTCAGTCATAAACAGTTTCTTACGCTACTAATAGATGGCGTTGCTGATCACAGCTACAGAACAATGGAGCATAGTTTCAGATATTCAGATCGAATTATGGATTGAAATTAATATATTCACAAATGGTGTTTATAGGTTTGCTTTAGAAATGGCAAGATCTCTTGTTTTACGTTTCGGCGTTTTCTGTTTAATTAATTCTAACGTATCATCTGTCAACGTCAGATGTGAAAATTACCGAACTATCGGTTTAATAAGTCACAGCTGCAAAATACTAACGCGAATTATTTACAGACGAATTGAAAAACTGGTAGAAGCCGACCTCGGGGAAGATCAGTTTGGATTCCGTAGAAATGTTGGAACACGTGAGGCAATACTGACCTTACGACTTATCTTAGAAGAAAGGTTAAGGAAAGGCAAACCTACGTTTCTAGCATTTGTAGATTTAGAGAAAGCTTTTGACAATGTTGACTGGAATACTCTCTTTCAAATTCTAAAGGTGGCAGGGGTAAAATACGGGGAGCGAAAGACTATTTACAATTTGTACAGAAACCAGATGGCAGTTATAAGAGTCGAGGGGCATGAAAGGGAAGCAGAGGTAGGGAAGGGAGTGAGACAGGGTTCTGGCTCTCCCCGATGTTATTCAATCTGTACATTGAGCAAGCAGTAAAGGAAACAAAAGAAAAATTTGGAGTAGGAATTAAAATTCAGGGAGAAGAAATAAAAACTTTGAGGTTCGCCGCTGACATTGCAATTATGTCAGAAACAGCAAAGGACTTGGAAGAGCAGTTGAATGGAATGGACAGTGTCTTGAAAGGAGGATATAAGATGAACATCAACAAAAGCAAAACGAGGATAATGGAATGTAGTCGAATTAAGTCGGGTGATGCTGAGGGAATTAGATTAGGAAATGATACACTTAAAGTAGTAAAGGAGTTTTGCTATTTGGGGAGCAAAATAACTGATGATGCTCGAAGTAGAGAGGATATAAAATGTAGACTGGCAATGGGAAGGAAAGCGTTTCTGAGGAAGAGAAATTTGTTAACACCGAGTATAGATTTAAGTGTCAGGAAGTCGTTTCTGAAAGTATTTGTATGGAGTGTAGCCATGTATGGAAGTGAAACGTGGACGATAAATAGTTTAGACAAGAAGAGAAATGTGGTGCTACAGAAGAATGCTGAAGATTAGGTGGGTAGATCACGTAACTAATGAGGAGGTATTGAATAGAATTGGGGAGGAGTTTGTGGCACAACTTGACTAGAAGAAGGGACCGGTTGGTAGGACATGTTCTGAGGCATCAAGGAATCACCAATTTAGCATTGGAGGGCTGCGTGGAGGGTAAAAATCGTAGAGGGAGACCAAGAGATGAATACACTAAGCAGAGTCAGGAGGATGTAGGTTGCAGTAGGTACTGGGAGATGAAGGAGCTTGCACAGGATAGAGTAGCATGGAGAGCGGCATCAAACCAGTCTCAGGACTGAAGATCACAACAACAACATCTGTCAACGGAAATATACTCTTTTCAACAAACTGCCATTTTTGAAGTGCAAACTACTTTCATACTGTAATAAATGGATTAATAAACGAGAAAAGAAACAATTAAAAACATTTCGATGTTCTCGTTGATAGCATCTCTTCTCAAGTCATAACTCTTTGTACTTTTGCTCTACTGATCATTCACAGTCTTCACATGAAAATGCTTTAGTGAAGAGTATTGTACCTTGCAACACTTTTCAGGCTATGGCCTCTCATAGATGTTTAATATATTTTCTTATTTCATTCTGAAATGACAACAATCAGTTCATGTGCGCTGTAATTTTGTCTGAAATTTCAAAAATTACTCCGGAAAAGTACAATTTTTCCAAATACGAAAAATCTTTCCAAGGTGAAACATGGTAGTATAACCAGGAACAATTATTCTATTCAAATTTAGACGTATTACAATCGATAAAATCTTGTCAACACTCTATGTAACAAAAAAATGTTCAAATGTGTGTGAAATCTTATGGGACTTAACTGCTAAGGTCATCAGTCCCTAAGCTTACACACTACTTAACCTAAATTATCCTAAGAATAAAGCCGGCCGGTGTGGCCGTGCGGTTCTAGGCGCTTCAGTCTGGAACCGCGTGACCGCAACGGTCGCAGGTTCGAATCCTGCCTCGGGCATGGATGTGTGTGATGTCCTTCGGTTACTTAGGTTTAAGTAGTTCTAAGTTCTAGGGGACTGATGACCACAGATGTTAAGTCCCATAGTGCTCAGAGCCATTTGAACCTAAGGATAAACACACACAACCATGCCCTCCGCCGGTATCAGCAGTCCATGATTGCAGCGCCCCGGACCGCTCGGCTAATCCCGCGGGACTGTATGTAATAATCTGTGCGTTTCATTATAAATGTGCTACACGTCAGTAATCAGTAAGTAAAATAAAATTAAGAAGAAGTATAATGAAAAATGTTACATGTAAAAACCAGTTTAAAATGGATGCTATTGGTAACTAACACAACTTTCCATTTTTCAGATTGGGAAAAGTGTTAATACATTACAGAAACTCAGCTGTTTTGTCAATATCACGTGTTCTATGGTTGATTAATTTCTTCTGTTTGAAGGTACAAGATGGTGCACAACCGACGAAGTGTGACATTTTTTAAAAAATGTACAGTGTTGTAATCACGATAAACCTCTGTAACTGAATAATTAACAGAATCCTCAAAATAGCTTTAAAATACTGTATAGCACCTAAGTTTGTAGAGCTCGTAGTACTTACAAATCCTACACAAAACACATCATCGTGTCTCACATCAACAAAGAACGCAAAACATGCCGAAAGCTGCTTATGGCGGTCTCTACTGCTGTTTGAAAAATGCCTAGTGTACAAATATGAGTTATGACACATTGATATGCACCCTGTATTTGCATTCGCATTCCTTGAATACCAAATATAAACTAGAAACATTGCAAGTTTTGCACATCAATGATGTCACAATCTGCTGTTAGGTAACAACAACGCGTTGCTCTACCCCTTGATTTGGGAGACGTTTACATCCTCTTTGGAACGGTGTCCACAAAATGGTCAAGATATCTCCGTCTCATTCTTTGATGGTGGCGATCCAGAGGCCTGAGGATGGCAGTAATGTGCCGCCAAAACTTGTCGTGTGAGACAATAAAGACATCCTCAACGCAGAGCTGTGGTGGCACTTTTTCTTATATATATCATCAGCTGAAGTCCGTCGCCCATGCAGTAGGAACGGCATCTATAAATTAATTTCAGAAGTGTGAAGATTTTCATGTAATGTTGTCGCTACAATGCTCGCTTGCGCGTAATTTATGGCGTGTTTGGAAAACGGTAAGTTAGAGTGGGATTTTTCTTTCTTGGGTCGCGTTAGTTAGTTCGAGTACTGAGGTGTGATTAAGTGAAGTTATCAGTTCACATGGCTTGCACTCAGAAGTTATGGATTTTCCACTCCTTTACCATTTCAGTAACTAATTTCATGGAAATGTGATATTTGTATTATGAACTAAGTTCTATAAAGATCATTGTAATGTGGAAGGGAGGTATTAGAGTGTCAATATAGTTTTTGAATGCTAGTCTCTTTACATCATTCAGTAAATGCAATATCCTCAACGTCTCCTCATGAAATTTATTCTTTGATTCTGCGTGTCACGGCGTTGCACTGAGCGGAACACAGGCGCGCAAAAGTAAAGCTGAAGCTTAATGTGCTTTGAATAGTCGCATGCCCTTGCGTTGCAATGTGCAAGGATTTTGTTCCTTTTAGCTTGTTTGCAGCCGCGCTGCAATGTTTTATGTTTATCAGTTACAGCCGTAACGAACTTCTGTTACCACAGGTCAGCCATGAAAGTTAGCGACGGTTTTAACATCACAGTCAGAACACTGCAACATCATTTACAGTTAGCTTTGTATTTCAAACCTGTTACCAGGTTCAATGTAGGTAAATATCAGTTAAGATTTATTTTCTTATGCGCATAGACTTATTCTTACAGCGCAGTGTTACATTTGCGTGTATATTACGTAGCGTTTGGGATTTTATTTAGTCAGTTGCTTACGTAGAATCAAAGGGCATTTGTTCGGGAAAACATTTTTGGTTATTTATTCTTTCAAAATACGATTTGTAATTTTATGCATCATTTTTATTCTGTTAGCTTCGTGGGTTAGAATTGTAAGTCACATATTGTGACGTCACAAACTGTAGCCCTGTTCACTGCACAATACTATTTTCACAGGACTGTTTCTTTAGCATACAGATTTAGGTTTTCTGAGTCTTTTGGCAAAGGTTTATTCAATTGCAATTATACAATTTCAGATAGTTTGGCAGCATATTCTATCAGATAGCCTTTCTGTATTACGTAATTTGCATTGTTCAGTATTACAACACAGACACACATGGAGTTAAAAGAAGAAAATCGTTCAGTTGACTCCAGTTTCAGTTCACAGCATCAAACGATTATATTCGTACACGTTACAAACTGCGCACTTTTGAGCAGACTGGCTTCATTTTGGTAATGCTTTGCATTTGTTTCAAAAATGCTAGGTTTTTAGTTTCAGGTGGCTTATTCTTTTACTCTCTGCTTCCCTTCAATCTAAGACCACGAAAAAAATGGTTCTAAAGGCTCTGAGCACTATGGGACTTAACTTCTGAGGTCGTCAGTCCCCTAGAACTTAGAATTAATTAAACCTAACTAACCTAAGGACGTCACACACACCCATGCACGAGGCAGGATTCGAAACTGCGACCGTAGCGGTCGCGCGGTTCCAGACTGTAGCGCCTAGAACCGCTCGGCGACACCGGCCGGCGAATCTAAGACCACACACGTTAGCAAAATTATTACGTGGTGAAAACATTTTTTTATTTTGCTGTTTACAATACTCGAAAAAAATTGATTCTTGTATTCAGCATATAACATCTGAACATAGTAATTACCGCTTAGAGATGTCAAACATATAAGTGGAAAGCAACGTGCACATTAATCTTTCATCACATCTTTAATGAATTACACGAACAGAAAAATAATAATAATAATCAAAAATAAAGCGAAATGGAATCATTACGCTGTATTGATGTTTATACACAGGGATAGTCATGGATGTATGCAGGGTGAACATTAATATAACCGACAAACTGCCGGGATGGTTTCCCGACTGGAAATGGAGGAAGAAAGGTACTATGAACACGCGTCCAGAAATGGACGGTGTGCGTGCAACGGTAACAAATCGTCCCAGAACACAGTACAGTGCTTCATCGCACCCATGTCACCACAGATGTTCAAAGCGGCCTCCATGGGATGTAATGTCATCCAGAATATTACTTTGCTTACACATTGTTGGTGGATCTCTTGTCTGCAGCTTGTACTAGGATTCGTCTTAATATCCTCTAGAAACCAGTCCTCAGAACCAGGCGAACGCAAAGTTTGCCGCCTCACTGCACGTTCGTCTGAAAGTACCCACGATCACACAAACGACCAAAAAGAGCTAGAAATGTTGTGTGATGCGGTTGGTGTTTGGTTCTTGTTTTGGTATAGGCAATCTGCCTCTCGACCGTTTCCTTCTGCTTGCCCGTACACAAACATCATCTTGGCTCCTTCAGAACATGAATACTCGTCCATTCTGCTGCTTACAGTACGCTATGTCAATCAGACAGCCTGTAACGCAGAAAGAACACACGGCACGTGGTCAGAAGAACTGTCATTCGTCAGAGCCATCTACCGTGGCAACAATGCCTTTCCGGGCACATGTTCATAGGACCTTTCTCCTCCATTTTCAATCAGGAATCCGTCCCTGAAGTTTGTCGGTTTTATTAATATTCACCCTGTGTACTTGCGAGCACCTGCAATAGAGACACCTACCTAACTGCATCTATCAAACCCTTTCAGACGCATGAGAGTGATGACACAACGTGGTATATACTCCAGGAAACACAGATCCTTGGGGAGCCCTATCCACCCAAGACAGTCCACTTGTCGTCCACAACTCACGAAGGTGAGTAGGGCTGGAAGTAAGGTCCGCAATAGACGCTCGGCGACTTCCAAGATCTAATGAATAGGATTATGGGACCTGTAGGGCCACACGAGTGCACTCTTTCTAAAGCATTCCTGAAACTGTTCTGACACGGTTCAAGGGCGACTGTCCGTGGTCTTGCTGGTAATACACAGGTCTTCAGCGTGGCGCAGTCGGTGCCCACGATCTTCATCGCTTGCCACTAACAGGCAGTAGAGCGTCCCCATTGTAGCCCACTTAAAGACCCCCTATGTTAGGCGGAGGTATTTATACCTCACAGCGACGAGGTCGATCTGTATGGTATGGGCACTGACTAATTGTTATCTTTACGGAGCTCTCAACTCGCAGAAGATCTGCGGTCTTGTGACCTCTCTATTCTCTTTTACAATCCGTGACAGTGGATGACAACTACAATTACCACCACGAAAGTTGGCTCAGGAGGCAGTTTTTCTCGATGTCGGAGGTGGAGCCTATCTAGGGGTCCATTTCATCCATTGCAAACGTCCACCAGGTTATCTTCCCGTACGACGCCCTTCGCTAGTGGGAACCATCGCCTCACGTGGTTTCTGTACGCCGCACCAAGGACGTAGTTATAGACGATTCGGCTGCATATTGGTGTCCAGTAATGAAACAGCCAGTGATTCACTGTTACAAACCCTCTTGTAATTCCTGTTAGAAAACAATGACACCTGGCGTCATCAGGTGTTCATAAGTCCTTGCAGGTGAAAAGCACCATTCTTGAAGCACCTAGAAGTTTGAGTGACCCAGGAGGTGGGCTTCGATGATCTGGTCGCAGTCAAATGGGCTGATATTGTGTCTTTTCCACCTTGTGCGGGACTTTCATGGCAACTGCTATTACAAAAGCCTCAACCTATTTTATTCACTGCAGCGAAAGGAGGACATTCTCTTCAACACAGTGACTATCTCCAATTTAATTGTTCTCTTGTATACAGTACGATCATTTAATGGATTTATGGAAGTAAATAGGAATATAAAAAAGGGAGGAAGGTTTATCTGTTTAGCAAGAGTAATAGAAGGCAGATTTCAGACTACCTAACAGATCAAAACGAAAATTTCTGTTCCGACACTGACAATGTTGAGTGTTTATGGAAAAAGTTCAAGGCAATCGTAAAATGCGTTTTAGATAGGTACGTGCCGAGTAAAACTGTGAGGGAGGGGAAAAACCCACCGTGGTTCAACAACAAAGTTAGGAAACTACTGCGAAAGCAAAGAGAGCTTCACTGCAAGTGTAAACGCAGCCAAAACCTCTCAGACAAACAGAAGCTAAACGATGTCAAAGTTAGCGTAAGGAGGGCTATGCGTGAAGCGTTCACTGAATTCGAAAGCATAATACTATGTACCGACTTGACAGAAAATCCTAGGAAGTTCTGGTCTTACGTTAAATCAGTAAGTGGCTCGAAACAGCATATCCAGACACTCCGGGATGATGAAGGCATTGAAACAGAGGATGACACGCGTAAAGCTGAAATACTAAACAGCTTTTTCCAACTTTCAAATAACTTCCGGGAATTCAGCTAGGTAACACTTTCAGCGACCGTCGATATTTCGGCGGGAGAACACCCCGCCATTTTCAAGGCAAACCTTTTTCCAAAGCTGTTTCACAGAGGAAGACCGCACTGCATTTCCTTCCCTAAATCCTCGCACAAACGAAAAATAGCTGACATCGAAATAAGTGTCCAAGGAATAGAAATGCAACTGAAATCACTCAATAGAGGAAAGTCCACTGGACCTGACGGGATACCAATTCGATTCCACTCAGAGTATGCGAAAGAACTTGCCCCCCTTCTAACAGTCGTGTACCGCAAGTCTCTAGAGGAACGGAAGGTTCCAAATGATTGGAAAAGAGCACAGGTAATCCCAGTCTTCAAGAAGGGTCGCCGAGCAGATGCGCAAAACTATAGACTCATATCTCTGACGTCGATTTCTTGTAGAATTTTAGAACATGTTTTTTGCTCGCGTATCATGTCGTTTCTGGAAACCCAGAATTCACTCTGTAGGAATCAACATGGATTCCGGAAACAGCGATCGTGTGAGACCCAACAAGCTTTATTTGTTCATGAGACCCAGAAAATATTAGATACAGGCTCCCAGGTAGATGCCATTTTTCTAGACTTCCGCAGGGCGTTCGATACAGTTCCGCACTGTCGCCTGATAACGTAAGAGCCTACGGAATATCAGACCAGCTGTGTGGCTGGATTGAAGAGTTTTTAGCAAACAGAACACAGCATGTTGTTATCAATGGAGAGACGTCTACAGACGTTAAAGTAACCTCTAGCGTACCATAGGGGAGTATTATGGGACCATTGCTTTTCACAATATATATAAACGACCTAGTAGATAGTGTCGGAAGTTCGATGCGGCTTTTCGCGGATAATGCTGTAGTATACAGAGACGTTGCAGCATTAGAAAATTGTAGCGAGATGCAGGAAGATCTGCAGCGGATAGGCACTTGGTGCAGAGTGTGGCAAGTGACCCTTAACATAGACAAATGTAATGTTTTGCGGTACATAGAAAGAAGGATCCTTTACTGTATGATTATATTATATCGGAACGAACACTGGTAGCAGTTACTTCTCTAAAATATCTGGGAGTATGCGTGCGGAAAGATTTGAAGTGGAATGATCATATAAAATTAATTGTTGGTAAGGCGGGTACCAGGTTGGGATTCATTGGGAGAGTGCTTAGAAAATGTAGTCCATCAAAAAAGGAGGTGGCTTACAAAACACTCGTTCCACATATACTTGAGTATTGCTCAGTGTGGGATCCGTACAAGATCGGGTTGACGGAGGAGATAGAGAAGATCCAAAGAAGAGCGGCGCGTTTCGTCACAGGGTTATTTGGTAACCGTGATAGCGTTACGGAGATCCAGAATGAGATTTTCACTCTGCAGCGGAGTGTGCGCTGATGTGAAACTTCCTGGCAGATTAAAACTGTGTGCCCGACCGAGACTCGAACTCGGGACCTTTGCCTTTCGCGGGCAAGTGCTCTACCATCTGAGCTACCGAAGCACGACTCACGCCCGGCCCTCACAGATTTACTTCTGCCAGTATCTCGTCTCCTACCTTCCAAACTTTACAGAAGCTCTCCTGCGAACCTTGCAGAACTAGCACTCCTGAAAGAAAGGATTCTTTCAGGAGTGCTAGTTCTGCAAGGTTCGCAGGAGAGCTTCTGTAAAGTTTGGAAGGTAGGAGACGAGATACTGGCAGAAGTAAAGCTGTGAGGGCCGGGCGTGAGTCGTGCTTCGGTAGCTCAGATGGTAGAGCACTTGCCCGCGAAAGGCAAAGGTCCCGAGTTCGAGTCTCGGTCGGGCACACAGTTTTAATCTGCCAGGAAGTTTCGTTACGGAGATGTTTAGCAAACTCAAGTGGCAGACTCTGCAAGAGAGGCGCTCTGCATCGCGGTGTAGCTTGCTCGCCAGGTTTCGGGAGGGTGCGTTTCTGGATGAGGTTGAGGTATCGAATATATTGCTTCCACCTACTTATATCTCCTGAGGAGATCACGAATGTAAAATTAGAGAGATTCGAGCGCGCACGGAGGCTTTCAGACAGCCGCTCTTCCCGCGAACCATACGCGACTGGAACAGGAAAGGGAGGTAATGACAGTGGCACGTAAAGTGCCCTCCACCACACACCATTGGGTGGCTTGCAGAGTATAAATGTAGATGTAGATGTAAATGTTAATAGTAATTTAAATGGATGCCAACATTTAATCTTGAGGACATCGACAAGAAATTACGACTCCAGGACACATAAAGCTTGTACCGCGAAACGCCTCAGTTCAGCGAGGAAGACAGTACATAAATATCTCTTAAGCTATGTGGAAATGTTGGAACACGTGAGGCAATACTGACCCTACGACTTATCTTAGAAAGTAGATTAAGGAAAGGCAAATCTACGTTTCTAGCATTTGTAGACTTAGAGAAAGCTTTTGACAGTGTTGACTGGCATATTCTCTTTAAAATTCTGACGGTGGCAGGGGCAAAATAAAGGGAGCGAAAGGCTGTTTACAATATGTACAGAAACCAGATGGCAGTTATAAGAGTCGAGGGGCTTGAAAGGGAAGCAGTCGTTGGGAAGGGAGTGAGACAGGGTTGTAGCCTATCCCCGATGTTATTCAATCTGTATACTGAGCAAGCAGTAAAGGAAACAAAAGAAGTATTCGGAGTAGAAATTAAAATCCATGGAGAAGAAATAAAAACTTTGAGGTTCGCCGATGACATTGTAATTCTGTCAGAGACAGCAAAGGACTTGGAAGAGCAGTTGATCGGAATGGACAGTGTCTTGAAAGGAGGATATAAGATGAACATCAACAAAAGCAAAACGAGGATAATAGAATGTAGTCGAATTAAATCGGGTGATGCTGCGGGAATTAGATTAGGAAATGAGACGCTTAAAGTAATAAATGAGTTTTGCTATTTGGGGGGCAAAATAACTGATGATGGTCGAAGTAGAGAGGATATAAAATGTAGACTGGCAATGTCAAGGAAAGCGTTTCTGAGGAAGAGAAATTTGTTAACACCGAGTATAGATTTAAGTGTCAGGAAGTCGTTTCTGAAAGTATTTGTATGGAGTGTAGCCATGTATGGAAGTGAAACGTGCACGATAAATAGTTTGGACAAGAAGAGAATAGAAGCTTTCGAAATGTGGTGCTATAGAAGAATGCTGAAGATTAGATGGGTAGATCACATAACTAATGAGGAGGTATTGAATAGAATTGGGGAGAAGAGGAGTTTGTGGCACAACTTGACAAGAAGAAGGGACCGGTTGGTAGGACATGTTCTGAGGCATCAAGGGATCACCAATTTAGTATTGGCAGGCAGGGTGTAGGGTGAAAATCGTAGAGGGAGACCAAGAGATGAATACACTAAGCAAATTCAGAGGGATGTAGATTGCAGTAGGTACTGGGAGATGAAGACGCTTGCACAGTATAGAGTAGCATGGAGAGCTGCATCAAACCAGTTTCTGGACTGAAGACCACAACAACAACAACAACAACGAGATATGTCATAACGAATTCAAGCGACTCATCGATGATTAGAAGCCGCAGAGCTGCCAAAGTGGAGGGTACTAATTGTTGCGATGAAGTCGGCCGTTGTGGCCGTGCGGTTCTAGGCGCTTCAGTCTGGAACCGCATGACCGCTACAGTCGCAGGTTCGCATCCTGCCTCGAGCACGGATGTGTGTGATATCCTTAGGTTAGTTAGGGTTAAGTAGTTCTAAGTTCTAGGGGACTGATGATCTGAGATGTTAAGTCCCATAGTGCTCAGACATTTCAACCATTTTTTTGTTGCGATGAATCTGGTGTTCCAAATATCCTTACCGTGCAGTGATAAATATACGTATATGAAAAGCCTGGGATGTGGCTAAGCCATGTCTCCGCAGTATCCTTTCTTTCAGGAGTGCTAGTCCTGCAAGGTTCGCAGGAGAGCTTCTGTAAAGTTTGGAAGGTAGGAGGCGAGATACTGGCAGAAGTAAAGCTGTGAGTACCGGGCGTGAGTCGTGCTTCGGTAGCTCAGATGCTAGAGCACTTGCCCGCGAAAGGCAAAGGTCCCGAGTTCGAGTCTCGGTCGGGCACACAGTTTTAATCTGCCAGGAAGTTTCACCTGTCTTAGTGTTGCAGTGTATTGGGCAAGGTCTGAACAGCGAAACGGAGTTGGCGACCAGGCAAAGAGTGCGAATTGATCAATTCCTTTTCGAAAAGATTTTAATTTGGCTGAAATTAATGCTCAGATAACCGTACAATTTGTATGTGCACCGTTCGGATTTCGGTTTCGGAAACAGTCACTGTCGATCGGATTTTACACTCGTCCCTAAATTAATCCCGACTGGGGCGATACTGATGGTTCAAATTTGGTCCTCCAATGTATCGAACCTTGGTGTAAGATTAGATTAAACAATGTGAAAAAATCTTGCTTCATTCGGATTTTACGTGAAAAAAAATATATTTTTCTTGGATGTTTCTGAGTCGGGCTACTATTTTATTTTAAACCTGTACGAATGGGTTCAAACTATGCGGGAAGGTAGATACGAGGGCAGTTCAATAAGTAAATCAACACATTTTTTTTCTGAAACAGGGGTTGTTTTATTCAGCATTGAAATACACCAGGTTATTCCCCAATCTTTTAGCTACACAACACTATTTTTCAACGTAATCTCCATTCAATGCTACGGCCTTACGCCACCTTGAAATGAGGCCCTGTAAGCCTGCACGGTACCATTCCACTGGTCGATGTCGGAGCCAACGTCGTACTGCATCAATAACTTCTTCATCATCCGCGTAGTGCTTCCCACGGATTGCGTCCTTCATTGGGCCAAACATATGGAAATCCGACGGTGCGAGATCGGGGCTGTAGGGTGCATGAGGAAGAACAGTCCACTGAAGTTTTGTGAGCTCCTCTCGGGAGCGAAGACTTGTGTGAGGTCTTGCGTTGTCATGAAGAAGGAGAAGTTCGTTCAGATTTTTGTGCCTACGAACACGCTGAAGTCGTTTCTTCAATTTCTGAAGAGTAGCACAATACACTTCAGAGTTGATCGTTTGACCATGGGGAAGGACATCGAACAGAATAACCCCTTCAGCGTCCCAGAAGACTGTAACCATGACTTTACCGGCTGAGGGTATGGCTTTAAACTTTTTCTTGGTAGGGGGGTGGGTGTGGCGCCACTCCATTGATTGCCGTTTTGTTTCAGGTTCGAAGTGATGAACCCATGTTTCATCGCCTGTAACAATCTTTGACAAGAAATTGTCACCCTCAGCCACATGACGAGCAAGCAATTCCGCACAGATGGTTCTCTGTTGCTGTTTATGGTGTTCGGTTAGACAACGATGGACCCAGCGGGAACAAATCTTTGAATATCCCAACTGGTGAACAATTGTGACAGCACTACCAACAGAGATGTCAAGTTGAGCACTGAGTTGTTTGATGGTGATCCGTCGATCATCTCGAACGAGTGTGTTCGCATGCTGCGCCATTGCAGGAGTCACAGCTGTGCACGGCCGGCCCGCACGCGGGAGATCAGACAGTCTTGCTTGACCTTGCGGCGATGATGACACACGCTTTGCCCAACGACTCACCGTGCTTTTGTCCACTGCCAGATCACCGTAGACATTCTGCAAGCGCCTATGAATATCTGAGATGCCCTGGTTTTCCGCCAAAAGAAACTCGATCACTGCCCGTTGTTTGCAACGCACATCCGTTACAGACGCCATTTTAACAGCTCCGTACAGCGCTGCCACCTGTCGGAAGTCAGTGAAACTATATGAGACGAAGCGGGAATGTTTGAAAATATTTCACATGAAATTTCCGGTTTTTTCAACCAAAATTGGCCGAGAAAAAAAATGTGTTGCATTACTTATTGAACTGCCCTCGTACATGAATAAAGACGAAATGAAATTTTTTATCAAATAATGTTTAACCCTTGTCGAGATACGATGGTTTAAAATCAAGTTAAATTAGTGCGTAGAGTTCGTTCTTATGTGAACTGAATGAGTCGAAAGTATTTAAAGTGAATTAAAGAATGAAATAATAAATAATGCATTCTTATGATAAAACTGAAAACTAGCATTCAAAAATCTAGCTTCATTCGCATTTTACTTGCAAAAACCATGTTTTTGTGAGGTTTTTTTTCCACGTGCCACTTCCATGTTTTAAACTTGTTCAGAATGGTTTTGTTAGAAGATAGAAAAATACATGTAACTGATGGTTGTCTTGCTATTTTGTGAAAGCTTTATTCGTGGTTACAATATAGGCAACATGATTCGAAAGACATTTAAAAAAGCCTATACCGGATCAGACGTCACCCGAGTCAACAAAAATCTACATCGGTTGCCAGGCTATGGCGATCTGTCAAAATTATGGTTACCAGGATGAAAAATACTCCTATCGTGGCAGAAAAGAAGACGAATATGTTCTGGGCAAAGTTAGGGAGGTAAAGGAAGAAACTACTTTTACGGCTTTCCTGGCAACTTCAGAGACATTTAAATAAAAACATCTCGATATATTCGGGCTTTTTTACTTGTGAATATTAGTACCCATATCATGTGATACCATGGATCGTGCCAAGCAGAGTGACATGGTACCTGATCTCATGTCGTATAACTTTCCCAGCAGAGTGAGCCCTCTTAGACCCACCCGCTGTATGGCGCGGGGTGTAAATACAAACAGACACAAATTTATGTGCGTCTATAGAATGGGATGCAGCTACAACAGGAAGTATCCGAAAGTAGTAATGCATGTGTAAAAGGTAATGTACCGGATTGGGGATGCATGCATCGTACACTTTAATGACACGCTGTCTCATATTGCACGACTACACAAATGCCATTTTGGATGACATGATGGATTGTGTCATGTTACACGACATGGAATCGTGTATCATGTTACTTTACTTGACACGATGCATTATATCATATGTCACGGGTACTGATAGCAACAACTAACAAATAAAAAAGCGCGAATATGTAAATATGTTTTGTTTTTAATGTCTTTGAAGCTGCCAGATAACGCGAAATGAGCATTTTTCATTTTTGTTGGTGAGATTATGGTCGCATGGTTTATTAGGCTAATCGAGCTGGAGTGGGCTGCCTGAGTGTGGACTTCCTTTGTGAACTGTTTATGCTATTTCTGTCTGTTAAAATTCAGGCACGGGAAGTCGAGTCTAACGTTCCTGATACTGGGTGTTTGCGGTTTTTGAACCTTTACGTGTTAAATACTTATTTGCGCAACTGATTTTAAGTCTATTCACAAGATAAAATGTGACTATTATGCAATGTTCGTGAAAGAATGTGTTACTTGCAAACTTTAATTTTCTTTACTGAAATTCCCGAGTACTTAGTTGAAACAGTATTTCGTTACACACGCGTGTAATCTGCTCTGTGTTACTGTGAGCACAGCTTCGTAGCATCGACCTTTCCTCGATGTTGAATTGTAGAAAAGCGACTAAATGAAATAATAGAACTAGAATTATTCTTTTTGACATTAACTGTGTTTTTCGTCAGTGCTTGGTAGAACATGAAAATATTAAAAAGAAAAACACTTCCTGATGGTCTGCAGAATTATGTTTATTTGGTCACGAACAGGCTTTCGGCTTCTTTAGGCCATCTGACATCTAAGTGATATTATTTGTACAGAAGATACTAAAATCATATTTATCTGTGTTAGCGACATTCATTGTCACCTGAAGATGTCCTGAGAAGTTGAAAGCCGGTAAATAAATATAAGTTTGCAGAGCGTTAGGAAGTCTTTTCGTTTGTAATATTTTTAATATTGTTCTTTTTGAGTTATCACTTAGTATTTCCAATTTGTATCTGTATAAACTGTTATCGTAGAACCTTACCATTGGTTACGCCACAATATTTCAGTGTGTTCATCACTTTGTTAAGCTAAAACTTAAACAGCCAAACTCCGCCTGAACAGCCCATGAAGGCTCAACGGTACCGACCGGCCACCGTGTCATCCTGAGCCCACAAGGCGACACGGGATGCGGATATGGAGTGGCATGTGCTCAGCACACCGCTCTCCCGGCCGTTTTGTCAGTTTACGAGACCGGAGCTGCTACTTCCCAATCAAGTAGCTTTTCAGTTTCGCTCACAGGGGCTGAGTGTACCCCGCTTGCCAACAGCGCTAGGCAGCACGTGAGCGCTTAACTTGGGTGATTTGACGGGAACCGCTGTTACCACTGCGGCAAGGCCGTTGGCTAAGTTAAATCTTGTTCTATAATTTTCTTATTCAACAGTCACGCTGATCTAATGCTCTCAGTATTCTGTCTGAAACGGTTAATTATCTCAATACTCATACTTCACACCCGTGTAATTCACCGCTGCCACTCTCACGTGTACGGCTCTCGCCTCTCCGTCCTGTTTTGGCGCTGCTGACGCTACTGTGGCACGTTTAGCGTCCTGGCGTCGCACGATACACTTTGTACCGACTTACGTCACATGATTTACCAATGAATACAATATTCTTACAAACAATTTCGTTTTCTTACAGATGCTTTTTCCTATCAAACTTCTATAAATAACAAGGGCTGAGTTCAGGGTGAATTTGTTTAACAATTCTCAGGCGTGCGCTACGGCTTCGTGGCCAGAGTAATGTCTCTTGGTTATCGATGGTCTTCCGTGGTTTAGTCTTCCGACCAGACACCGGTATGAGGGTCTTTGACTGGAAGTATGTTTGCAAAGTGGTTTGGCACCTTATCATTCCCCTCCCGCTTCTACCATTTCAAGTACAACAGTTTATTTACCATACAATTAATCAAACTGTGAGGCGACATCGAAGGCTTCCGAAGATATGGGCACCTCACACAGTGAACAGACATGTAAAAGCATGTGAACACGATTATTGGCATCTCGGAAGACGAAGTATGCGAAGTACATTCATCATGAAGATATAGAAGAAAGAGCAGCTTTTGGTAACCACGGAATTTGAATTAAGTATCCTGGCTTATGTTAACAGTAACGTGCGCAACAACACTGTGTGACCAAAAGTATCCGGACACCTGGCTAAAAATGACTTACAAGCTCGTGGCGCCCTCCATCGATAATGCTGGAATTCAATATGGTGTTGGTCCACCCTTAGCCTTGATAACAGCTTCCACTCTCGCAAGCATACGTTCAATCAGGTGCTGGAAGGTTTTTTGCGGAATGGCAGCCCATTCTTCACGGAGTGCTACACTGAGGAGAGGTATCTCTATGTCGCTCGGTGAGGCCTGGCACGAAGTCGCCGTTCCAAAACATCCCAGAGGTGTTCCATAGGATTCAGGTCAGAACTTTGTGCAGGCCAGTCCATCACAGGGATGTTACTGTCGTGTAAGCACTCCGCCACAGGTCGTGCATTGTGAACAGCTGCTCGATCGTGTTGAAAGATGCCATCGATATCCCCGAATTGCTCGTCAACAGTGGGAAGCTAAAAGGTGGTTAAAAGATCAATGCAGGCCTGTGCTGTGATAGTGCCACGCAAAACAACAAGGGGTAGAAGCCCCCTCCATGAAAATCACGACCACACCTTAACATCACCACCTCCGAAATTTATTGTTGGCACTACACATGCTGGCAGATGACGTTTACCGGGCATTCGCCATACCCACACCCTGGCATCGGATCGCCACATTGTGTACCGTGATTCATTACTCCACACAACGTTTTTCGACAGTTCAATCGTCCAATGTTTATGCTCCTTACACCAAGCGAGGCGTCGTTTGGATTTTGAGCAGCCGCTGGACCATAAAATCCAAGTTTTCTCACCTCTCGCCTAACTGTCATAGTGGATCCTGATGCAGTTTGGAATTCCTGTGTGATGGTCTGGATACATGTCTGCCTGTTACACATTACGACCCTCTTCAACTGTCGGCGGTCTCTGTCAGTCAACAGACGAGGTCGGCCTGTACGCTTTTGTGCTGTACGTGCCGCTTCACGTTTCCACTTCACTACTGCATCGGGAACAGTGGACCTAGGGATGTTTAGGAGTGTGGAAATCTCGCGTACAGTCGTACGACACAAGTGACACCCAATCACCTGACCACGTTCGAAGCCCGTGAGTTCCGCGGAGCGCCCCATTCTGCTCTCTCACGATGTCTAATGACTACTGAGGTCGCTGATCATATGGAGTAACTGGCAGTAGGTGGCAGCACAATGCACATAATATGAAAAACGTATGTTTTTTGGGGTGTCCGGATACTTTTGATCACATAGTGTAAGTGCCGCTATGAGCTATGACCTTTTGCGACTTGCCCGAATCCAAATGTCCAGCGTACGCAATTCCATTCGCAAAATTCGCTCGCAAACTGGTTGAGATGGAACTTCATTCAGCGAAAAAAGCAATTCCAGTCATGTTTTAACCTAACTGAGATACGGAAAGGTTGACGCTCGCCTCTGGTGCATGTAGATCACCACTATTTGTGACCACTGTTCTTACACACTGATACATGGCTGTCAGTGGTACATGATTCCTTGTAGACACTTTGGGCCGTCCATATTCATACTCCAATAAATCAGCAGCATTATTAACAATGTGGTTATGGGCACATTCTAACACGACAGTTCCTTTCCATCATTCTTTCACGCCTGCACGTCGACTCATTTTAGTGTGATGGTGATGTGCAGTTGAGTAGCTCATTGAAATGTGTGTTCAAGTGAGTAATAATGACACAAAGAAAGATCCGCCAGTTACGCGAGACATAAGACGCGAGTTATTCAGAAGTTTCTCGTGCGAATTCTGCTGCGTCAGGAAAGCACATTCCGACAGCAGTGGAATTATTTCTTATTATCTAAGTGGTTGCTGTAAGAAAACGTAATTATTTGGATGTTAAAGAACTGCAATTACTGTTCTTCCATAGCTGGGTGTTCAGGCCAGTGGATGACGGATGGCACGGGACATTGTTCAATGGCCTTTGACCGTGAAACTTCAACGAAATTCTTAAATTGTGAACGCGTAAAGAGAAAAATTGATATGACCAGATTTCGCCTCTTACAAAGACAAGTTCTTTCTCTAATGACAGAATGATTAAGGGAAGAGCGAACATGAAGCTCAAATCGTTTCCTCATTGAACAATGCGGTTGGAATCCTATTGAAAACGGCGTCCTGTGAACATGTTAACGTACAATTTTTGAGTAATGAATGATATACAAAATAGGTACTTCGAATACTTCTACCAAATAAAACACTATACCAAAAATCAACTCTTTAATTATTCAGAGAATTGTTTACACGAGAGACACTTACAATGCGCTTCGAGCCGAAGTAAAAAAAGGCAAGAGAATGAGTGAGTTTGTTCAGACAAAAGAAGGATTCAAACATTTTCTTGTTTAAAAGACAAATGAAAAGACATGGAAGCAGCATCTTAGAATAGAGTAAAAATCTCTGGCATTGCATTTTCTTAGCACACTGTGTAATTGATTAGTATATATAGCGAGTCGTATTTTCTCGATTTTAAAAGACAGCTTCATAACATACGCACCATTTCACTTCCATATCTCACGCTAGCCCTGAAAGGTCACATGACTGCATGGAAGGTTACTAATATTTTGTCCAGTGGGATTGTCTACACTTAGAACTCACGCTGTTTTAATAAACCGACTGAGTCATTCCGAATCATAGTGAAGTATAGTGGCTATATTGTATATAACACGCAAATAATCAATCATTTATAGTAGGTGGACTGTTAATACAAACCTCTTTGAAACTAATGAACTACTAGTGCTGAAAACTGTAACTTTCCCGTTAAATACTATGTTTCGTTGAAATGATTCGAATTTGATTTAATGTTTGACTGAATCGTCCAATTGCGACGAACGACGAGAAGCGTCTAAACCGGAGGGTGGCTGAATTCGGACCGCTCGTTGCAGCACGCAGCAGTGTATCGCCGTCTGCGCGGGCGGAGCGCACAGATGGAACGAGTGGCCGATATTATGGAGTTACTCCGAAATCCGTTCGAGATTGGTGCCGCGAAATTGAAAATCAATGCCATTTCGCGCACTCCACTCTGAACGAATTTCGCGCTCTGCGATTTTTCAGATCTTGCCGCTTTCGCTGGCGGACTTTGGGGCCTTACGTTTCATCTCCCGTGATCAAGTGAATGACGCAGTCCGACAGATCACCAAAGACCCCCCTTCAGTCGTACATTGATTGGATGAGATACGAGTTCATTATAGCGGTGACGCCCAGTTGCTCTGTATCAATCTGCTCCTTCGTATCTCTCTTCGACTGTTTCACTTTCTCTTCATTGTTGTGGTCTATACTCTGACTCTCTCTCTCTCTCTCTCTATCTATCTCTCTATCTCTCTCTCTCTCTTAGTCTCTGTCTCTCTCTCTCTCTCACTCTCTCTTTCTCTATCTATCTATCTTTCTCTCTCTCTCACTCTCTCTCCCCCTCCCCCTCTCCCTACCCTCGTCTCTCTCCCCCTCCCCCCCCCCCCGCCCCTACCCCCCCCCCCCCCCATGTACAGAGTTTATCACGTCCCGCTGTTTTCATGAACTGACAAATTTATTTGTGACCTCATGCCCTTCCTGTCATAACAGGCGTCAGTCACGTAAGCGACTGTCAACTGTGTAATCTTTCTTCTATGCATTTTAACTGTTGCTGTATCGTACGAGAGGCTGCTGATAGGTACTTGGCTTTTCCAAGTTAAAATAGACGTAGATTAATTCTAATGTTTTGCCATTAAACCTTGTTCATTACATTATTTCATTATTTGATTTAATTCCGTAGCAGTAGGTTTGGTGCAGATCTGAATTGAAAATAGTGCAAAAAACACAGAATTCACAATTAAAGAGTCGTGTTGTGATTAAGCAGCTTTTTTTTATAAAGGAAAGACGGCCGAAAAAATTAATGATAGTATCTCTGGAACAGAGGGTGGTAACTGCCCTTCCTACTCCACTATCGAGAATTGGGTGCTGCATTTAAAACAGGAGATTTCAGCGCTGAAGGTGCAGAGCGTTCTGGAAGGCCAACTCAAGTCACAGTTTCGGAAGCCGTGGAGGCTGTTCATTCCATGATCCTGGATGATCGGAGCATAACTGCTAAAACGATAGTAGAAACCATGTGTATATCCTAAGACCATGTGGCGTATGTTATTCATAAGACTTTGCACCTTGAAAACTCAGTCAAATGGATTCCCACATGCCTCAATACAGACCAAAAACGTGAAAGAGTCATTGCTTCGCAGTCCATTTTGATTCAGTTTTGCCGGGATCCCATGGGAATGAAACATTCATATGTCTTTATGATCCAGAGACCAAACAACAGTCAAAAGAATGGAGACATCGGTGGTCTCCAAGTCCAAAGAAGTTCAAAACATAAAGATCATCCGACAAGTTGCCAGCATCCTTCTTTCGGGATAAAGACGGAGTACTTACAACATAATGAAACCTTCACGGCAAAGTTCTATTTTGACCACATCGATTAACTAAAGCAACAGTTGCACTCGAAACTTCGAGAAAAGCTGAGAAAAGGAATCTCGTTTCTGAAAGACAATACCCCCTCGCCACAAGGCGGCCATTACGCAGCGAAAACTGGTAGATCTTCAATTTGAAATCCCCAAACATTCACCCTCGTCACCTGACTTGGCCAGTTCATACTATTTTCTGTTCCCAAACTTCAAGAAATATCTCAACGAAAGACGATTTCTGAACACTGAGGAAGTCATAAAGGCTACGGATGGGTGGTTTGCAGCACAATATAAATCTTTCCATTTTAGGTAGGTTAAATAAACTGGAACAAAGATTTCATACATATGATGAGCTCAAGAGGGAATATGGACAAATGGACACCTATAATGAGGCCCCATTCAAAATCTGTTAGATGCTGATAACCTTGTCTCACTAAAGTCAGTGATGAAGAATTTGTAACCAGCAGCAGTATTTTTAGATGAATAATTTATTTCTCCTTATTTTTATCTCGAGGAAAAAATTTACTGTCCATACTGGAACATCGAGTTGTGCCTCATTGACGTGTGGTATAACCAACCATAAGGGCTCTTAATTCAGCACGTCACAGATCAATGACGTATGCTGCGGTTTATCGAAATAGGAGATATACTGAGGGAAAGTAAAGGAACGAATGTGGAAGAAAGCTACTGCCACGTCCATCAGTTCGGGAATGATACAGTAAACACGTGGAGAACGATTCGGTACTGAATAAAGCACTAAGTTGTTGAAAGATTGATGGAATATCACAGGACAACGTCGAAAAACCTTTCTTCGCTTTCCTACAAAACTCTTCCGCACAGCTTCCAAATACACTCCTGGAAATGGAAAAAAGAACACATTGACACCGGTGTGTCAGACCCACCATACTTGCTCCGGACACTGCGAGAGGGCTGTACAAGCAATGATCACACGCACGGCACAGCGGACACACCAGGAACCGCGGTGTTGGCCGTCGAATGGCGCTAGCTGCGCAGCATTTGTGCACCGCCGCCGTCAGTGTCAGCCAGTTTGCCGTGGCATACGGAGCTCCATCGCAGTCTTTAACACTGGTAGCATGCCGCGACAGCATGGACGTGAACCGTATGTGCAGTTGACGGACTTTGAGCGAGGGCGTATAGTGGGCATGCGGGAGGCCGGGTGGACGTACCGCCGAATTGCTCAACACGTGGGGCGTGAGGTCTCCACAGTACATCGATGTTGTCGCCAGTGGTCGGCGGAAGGTGCACGTGCCCGTCGACCTGGGACCGGACCGCAGCGACGCACGGATGCACGCCAAGACCGTAGGATCCTACGCAGTGCCGTAGGGGACCGCACCGCCACTTCCCAGCAAATTAGGGACACTGTTGCTCCTGGGGTATCGGCGAGGACCATTCGCAACCGTCTCCACGAAGCTGGGCTACGGTCCCGCACACCGTCAGGCCGTCTTTCGCTCACGCCCCAACATCATGCAGCTCGCCTCCAGTGGTGTCGCGACAGGCGTGAATGGAGGGACGAATGGAGACGTGTCGTCTTCAGCGATGAGAGTCGCTTCTGCCTTGGTGCCAATGATGGTCGTATGCGTGTTTGGCGCCGTGCAGGTGAGCGCCACAATCAGGACTGCATACGACCGAGGCACACAGGGCCAACACCCGGCATCATGGTGTGGGGAGCGATCTCCTACACTGGCCGTACACCACTGGTGATCGTCGAGGGGACACTGAATAGTGCACGGTACATCCAAACCGTCATCGAACCCATCGTTCTACCATTCCTAGACCGGCAAGGGAACTTGCTGTTCCAACAGGACAATGCACGTCCGCATGTATCCCATGCCACCAAACGTGCTCTAGAAGGTGTAAGTCAACTACCCTGGCCAGCAAGATCTCCGGATCTGTCCCCCATTGAGCATGTTTGGGACTGGATGAAGCGTCGTCTCACGCGGTCTGCACGTCCAGCACGAACGCTGGTCCAACTGAGGCGCCAGGTGGAAATGGCATGGCAAGCCGTTCCACAGGACTACATCCAGCATCTCTACGATCGTCTCCATGGGAGAATAGCAGCCTGCATTGCTGCGAAAGGTGGATATACACTGTACTAGTGCCGACATTGTGCATGCTCTGTTGCCTGTGTCTATGTGCCTGTGGTTCTGTCAGTGTGATCATGTGATGTATCGGACCCCAGGAATGTGTCAATAAAGTTTCCCCTTCCTGGGACAATGAATTCACGGTGTTCTTATTTCAATTTCCAGGAGTGTAGTTACAGATATCGTAGTGCACAGCACACAAGAAGTTGTGATACTACGCTTTTAAACTGTAACTGTGACATGCACTGCAACCATCACACCGCACTTTATTTACCAAAGGTCGCATCCCTGGTGTCTTTTCTGATGTGAGACCTTACGTTCGTGCTAACATTACCTAATACATTAAATCAACCTATTAGTGTAAATTTCAGTACTGATATTTTTAACTTTTAGTGATCCCTTGATACCTCAAACGGAATGTGTGGACATCTTATACTCCAATTACGTCCATACAAATTCACCTTGGAGCGACTGTGTTTCAATTTTTGCATAAATATTATCGTCTGAAAACACCCCAAAGAGACATGTATAACGCAAGATAATGGGCAGTTTGAGACTACAAAATATGCAAAGAACGGCAAACATTTCTCTTCCGATTGTCGCATATTAAGAAAACTTGGGACGACATGTGCGGCAAGTTAGAATAAACATGAAGGATGGCTACATATTCATTGTCAGAAAAAATACACACATCAACAAAAGTTTTGCATCACCTCGGTTCGGGAACCTGTACAGAAAATTGGAATAGAGATCAACATAAACACCATTCCTGCCCTTTTTATTGCTCATGGAAACCACATATTGCATGTTGTACCACCATACAGCGAGACCTTCAGAGGTGGTGCTCCAGATTGCTGTACACACCGGTACCGCTAATACCCAGTAGCACGTTCTCTTGCATTGATGCATGCCTGTATTCGACGTGGCGTACTGTCCACAAGTTCGTCAATGCACTGTTGGTCCAGATTGTCCCACTCCTCAATGGTGATTCAGCTTAGATCCCTCAGAGTGGTTGGTGCGTCACGTCTTCCATAAACAGTCCTTTTAAATCTGTCCCAGGCATGTTCGATAGGGTTCATGTCTGGACAAACATACTGGTCACTCTAGTCGAGCGATGTCGTTATCCTGAAGGAAGTCATTCACAACATGTGCACGATGGGGGCGCTAATTGTCGTCCATGAAGACGACTGCCTCGCTAGTATGCTGCCGATATGGTTGCACTGTCGGTCAGAGGATGGCATCCACGTATCGTACAGCCGTTACGGCGCCTTCCATGACCACCAGCGGCGTACGTCGGCACCACATAATGTCACCCCAAAACATCAGGGAACCTCCACCTTGCTGCACTCGCTGGACAGTGTCTAAGGCGTTCAGCCTGACTGGCTTGCCTCCAAAGGCGTCTCCGACGATTGTCTGGTTCAGGGTATATGGGACACTCATCGGTGAAGAGAACGTAATGCCAATCCTGAGCGGTCCATTCGGCATGTTGTTGGTCCCATCTGTACCGCGCTGCATGGTGTCGTGGTTGCAAAGATGGACCTCGCCATGGACGTCGAGAGTGAAGTTGCGCATCGTCCAGCCTCTTGGGCACAGTTTGAGTCGTAACACGACGTCCTGTGCCGTAGGTAGCTGTCATCCACTGCAGTAGTAGCCCTTGGGCGGCCTGAGCGAGGCATGTCATCGACAGTTCCTGTCTCTCTGTGCAAGCTTGCTACTCTCTTTTAGAATCTGGACTTTAATAAAAATGGCAGGGTACTGCTAATCAGAACACAGGGAGAAGCTGTAATCTAAATGACAATAGATTTATTCATCTCTAACAACACAAGACAACAAAAATGACTAAAGAAACGTCACAGAAACATTTTTTATTTGAGAAACGCTTTCACTAACATGGGGTTTATGGTGGACAAAGTGATCAGCTGGGGATCGACACACGATACTGACCGGAACACTAATCGCTTTATCTGACTCCATACACGTGAATCCGGCTTATGGCGCAAAAACTACACCAGCATCAAGCATCTATATTCTACCATTCCAAAAAGAAAAATATGGTGCGAAAGAACAGGCTGCTGAGAAACATATATTGGAGCCCTACGCCGTAGCAGCGAATACTTTACCCTCCTGCTGGTCAGGGCGGCACACCACGATGCCTTCGGCGACTGAAGTCATGGACGTCCGCAATCTCTTATTAATGGTGCGCGCCCTTAAACTGCAAGTACGCGGTCTCACCTTTGGTCAATTCGGAAAGCAGGTACTTTCCCATGAGCCTCTGAAACCCCGGTGGATTCCAGTGTGAAGGTGGACCCGTTTGCTAGTCTGCCAAACCAATTTGACTCCGTCCCACGACTACGCGTGACGGAATATGTCAAATGTTTAGACGGCCGACTCAAGACAAATAAGTACGCCCACACATCACTCGTTGTGTTCGTGATGCTAGAAGCAGTACGCCTGACGGTTCAGAATGTGTCTGGCACAGACTGTAAGTGACACACTAGCAAAGTACACAAGTCTCACCGTTTAGGTAGAGACCTGCAATTCTTTGCTAGCGAAGCGCCAGTACAAGAGTGATCTCCTTCTGTCCACTTTCCTTCTAAGCTCTGTATCAAAAGCCCATTTACGTCTTAGACTTCCCCCACTTTAGCACAAGCCAGTCACGAGCTGGAGAACGGCATTCGAAGCTCGGAGAGTGCCCCTTGCTCTGCGTTCACCGATTTGACCAATCACAGACTTTAAAGTTAATTTGGAGAAAAGGAAAAAAGATTCAGCTTCGCGGTGTCTTTCCCACGCGTTTACGCTGTGTCTTCTGCTAGCATTATGATCAGGATGGAAGCTTTTTGTCCCCCCTGCTGCGTCCATTTCGAAGTTTCCAAAGGACAGCCATAAAGTCGCTGAAAGCGTTGTGCTTTCACAAATACGTTTTGTAACAAAGTCTGGACGTCTGGGCTCCAGTGATCTGCACCACAGAAATTCGCAGAACGCTCACAGTTGTCTCATCCCCTTCCTGCCTAACAAGGTCCCATCCTGTGCTTTATTGCCGGTCTACAATGCGCAGGCCGTAGGCCATTACAGTGGCGACTTCCCGGCGCTAGTCAGTCTACCTGGACGCAGATGACGCCCGACTAGCGCCAACCATCGTGTCTGCACAATGAGACCACAGAACTCGGCCGTCTATAAATGTTTCCACCCAGGTTCCGCAGAAAAAACGCGCTTCCCTCGGGCCACAGTCGCCGTGCTTTTACTGCAGTCGTTTAAATCGGCACTCTATTCCTTTGAAATCAAGTAAAGCTTACTGTTATTCCTTACCTAGAGCATGGAAGCAAGAGCATTAACTACTGTCCGCCATTTCATCACGAAGTCAAATCGTAAAAGTATCATCTTCCCTAAGAAAATGAAGCGGCATAACACCGAATCAGAAGTGAGAGTGCCCTGCAGTCTCTCATCTGTATCTTCTCCATGTACGAACAACACCGCTTTGGCTCACTCTGAGATGCCTGGACACTTGCCTTGTTCAGATCCCTTCCTGGCACAAAGTAACAATGCGGACGCGATCGAACCGCGGTACTGACCGTATAGGCGTGGTTGAACTACAGACAACACGAGCAGTGTACCTCCTTCCTGATGGAATGACTGGAACGGATCGGCTGTCTCCATCTAGTAGGTGCTGCTCATGCATAGTTGTTTACATCTTTGGGCGGGTTTAGTGACCTCTCTGAACAGTCAAAGGGACTGTGTCTGTGATACAATATCCACAGTTAACGTTCGTCTTCAGGAGTTCTGGGAACTGGGCTGATGCAAAACTTTCTTTGATGTGTGTACATTGAACAAGTAACTGAACAGAAACGCACTCCCGCAAATCAGATCGTACTATTTTAATGTAGACTCGTCCTTCTTGCTAATGCTTCCATAGTCTTAATCTGTTGATTAAGAATATGGACGTCAGTGATGAAGGTGTTGATCAGCGACATGGTAGAAGAGCTCAAAAAACGCAAAAATCAGATACCCGTCCATAAAGCACAAGCGGTGTCAAAAACGTCGGGTACGATTTGTCGTCTTGATCTGGACGAGGTGTAAGTAGGCTGTTTAGGTTTTCTTATTGGTAACGCCACGTAGCGCCCTGTATGAAAATCACTGGCTGTGCTGTGTGCAGTCTGTGGCTAGTTTGCATTGTTGTCTGCCATTGTAGTGTTGGGCAGCGGCAGTTGGATGTGAACAGCGCGTAGCGTTGCGCAGTTGGAGGTCAGCCGCCAGCAGTGGTGCATGTGGAGAGAGAAATGGCGGAGTTTTGATATTTGTAAGAATGTATGTTATGAACTCCTATATATATTATGACTTTTGATGAAATTAAGGTAAATACATTGTTTGTTCTCTATTAAAATCTTTCATTTGCTAACTATGCCTATCAGTAGTTAGTGCCTTCAGTAGTTTGAATCTTTTATTTAGCTGGCAGTAGTGGTGCTCGCTGTATTGCAGTTGTTCGAGTAACCAAGATTTTTTTGAGGTAAGTGATTTGTGAAACGTATAGGTTAATGTTAGTCAGGGCCATTCTTTTGTAGGGATTTTTGAAAGTCAGATTGCGTTGCGCTAAAAATATTGTATGTCAGTTTAAGGACAGTCATGTATAATTCTTCAAAGGGGACGTTCCAGAGGATACGGCGTCAGATCTCTTCTATTCGGGGGCAGTGACTATCAGTTACAAAATCCGAACTCACCATACCGACTGAATGTGAGCTTGAACTTGCTACTGACTCCCCTCCACAGACTCTTCTAGCTTCCCTAGCGATAGAAGACGTAACAGCTCCACCTACTTGACGGTTCAATGAGCCTTGTGAGATGACATGTTTTTCTTTCTAGCGAAGAATACGATACGATGACCATTTGTTTCAAGTTAAAACTCTTCTTAAGAGTAAAAGTACGTCTCAGCTGTGGAGGTATGTAGCACGAGTTGAACGGGTACTGAAGTTATCGTAATGTAAATGATGATCCATACCCGTTGTCGAAGTGTAACGTGGAGCGATACGCATTCTTTGTACTTTTATCAAAGACTCGGAAGACAATCAGATACCAAACTGATGCTAATTCAGACCCCTAACAATTCATCCCAAAACAAGAGAAATCCTTCAATTGAGTTAATCTGTTGTGTTACGTGGCTAATATAAAAGAGAAACGGGAAGTGAAAACAAGAGGAAGATTTTGTTATTTTTAAATCGAGTTGTACAACTAATTTGGCTATTGGAGTGGCACTGATTTTTCTGAAGAGTCACAGGTTAACGGTGCAGGGATATCTTTGACCTTTGGTTGTAACCTACATTGGTTCATTCAGTTCTAAAATTTGGCTATAAAGGTATTCTGCTGACTGGTGAACTTTCTAAATGAATCCTGCCACTATTCACTGTTACGCCTCGCGAAAGCACAGTGATCTCTTTTAGTGTGCGCAACGGATCCAGTTTACGCAATACGTCAGGTTACCTGTGAACTCCGGCAGACATGATGCCGCAGATCACATGTAGAGCCAGCAAGGCATACGAAAAGTTATCATATTTGTGTACTTTGTAAACTACCTTAAGGTGTGTGAGGAGGGCACTTTTTGTTTCGCCATTACTTCCCTCTTTTCGATTTGTAAGCTCCACACATCCTTCTTGTTATAACAGTTTCGTGTGGCTCAATGACGAAGTGCAAGTCTTGCGTTTCCCTACTTTGCCAACAGTTATACAACCGGGGAAAAGGGACCTACAGTTTAATGTGGAATCCGAACCACGTGTCATGCCTGGCGACTTCCGACTTCGATGCGAGGTGAGAGCTAAATTAAAGGCAGAGTTAAAATTTCCGGGGTCTGGTCGGGTTCAGTCCCGTGACCTGCTGGTCTTTATCGCTAGCCCACCAACCTCACGGAGGGTATGAGGCGGGATATTATGTTCTTCTTGTCCTTATCGGGGATCATCAAACTACTAAATCGCAGTTCATAATCGTAACTTTTACTTCACTGTTATCGTACTTTCACACCAATAAAAAACACCAACGTCATAAGTTTCCTTTAATTTACATCTATGGTCACAAACTTTTTGTTAACAGATTACCGGTTACGGTCTTTAACGACCATCATCAGGTCTGCAGCAAAAATGGGAAAAATATAAATACACTCGCAAACTGTCTACAGCTTATGAACAATACATAGATCATAATGAAAAATATTGCTGACAAAACTTACATTTTTGCGCTTTAAATGTGAAGAGGCATACCTCTTTCATAACAACAAAGTCCTAATGCACTGCAGCCATAGTGGCATAGTCAGCTGTTATATGAGGAATCAGCACCAGCATCGTCAAATACATATAAGTAACATCACATGCACGAGTCATGTTGTCAGTAGCACAACTATTTAAAACAAGCTGCCGTACAGTAGCCACCAGATGTCGCTAATGTCGGCATACACTAGTTTTCAATAATTAATTGAAACAGCGAAAATAAGGTGGGATACAATAGCTGAAGCCCGTAATAAGTTTATAACGTATAAAAGGCATTACCGTAATAAAAAGGCCGTGCTCTTAACTTGTTAGAGGAACTTGAAATTTATAAAGCGAAAAACAAAGAACCAACTAAACTGCTTAACTGGCAAAATGACTTTGTGACCATTACTTACCTTGCTTTATTTGACAATGTTTTACGCCAATCACTGCACGCCTCTGTTATATATAGTATGTTGATAATTTCACCTAGTATTGAATGCCTCACATATTTACTTCGTTTTCATACGTTTTACGCATGACTCTAGAATGTTCTTGTTCCTTCTATATTCATTTCATAGACTGCATTAATCAGATAATGTGGATGATCCACTGTTACGGAATTTTATAATTCTTTTCTTGCAACGGAGTACGGCAGGGTACGAGGTGCCCTCCGCCGGCCACGTTCCTCCAACCACTTCCCCCTGTGAGGAATTTTGGCGTTAGCGCCAACAGAGGGCGCTGATTATGTGCAGCACAATGTTTTCTTTCATTTGTGACTCCTTTAGCGATTTGTTTTGTGGTTGTTTTATATTATCCAATGCACTATCAACGGCGTTTAATATTTATATCATTATCTAGAATATTGGTACTAGAGCATATGTCAACTACTGTTTCTTAACTCTTCCTCTTTTTAACAATCTTACTTTTGTCGTGTTATTTTTTATTTATTTTTATTACTGTAATGCCTTTCATACGTTATAAGCTTATTACAGACTTCAACTATTGTATCCCCCTTTATTTCCGCTGTTTCAATTAATTATTGAAAACTAGTGTATGCCGACATTAGCGACATCTGGTGAACTTACAACACAAACATCTTGTGGCTACTGTACGGCAGCTAGTTTTAAACAGTAGTGCTACTTACAACATGACTCGTGCATGTGATGTGATTTATATGTATTTGACGATGCATGTGATGTGATTTATATGTATTTGACGATGCTGGTGTTGATTCCGCATTTAACATTTGACGATGCCACTATGGCTGCAGTACATTAGGACTTTGTTTTTATGAAACAGGTATGCTTCTTCACATTTAAAGCGCACAAATGTAAATTTTGTCAGTAATACTTTTCATTATGGTCTATGTATTCTTCTTAAACTGTAGACAGTTTGCGAGTGTATTTAAGTTTTTCCCATTTGTTCTGCTGATCTGATGATGCTCATTTAAGACCGAAACCGGTAATCTGTTAAAAAAAAAGTTTGTGACCGTAGATGTAAATTAAAGGAAACTTGTTACATATACGGGTCACTGTTTATTCGCGACAATGTCGCAGCTTGTAAAACACTAACGTCATTCGTCATATGCTACATCTACTGCTGAACCATTATTACACAGGGACAACGTACATAATGAAATTTAAACACTTTCTTAGCAACAAAATAAACCGTGCAGACTGAATGCTTCTCTTTACCAGTGGCTATTTTCCTCTATTGTCAATAACGTTTGTGGTACGTTAACTGTTGCTTTCAACAATTAGTTTTGTAAAAATTGTAGTCACAGACTCACAATGTCCCACTTTGTAATATACCAACCTAGTCTTAACAGGATCAGTATTAACCTAAAGTTAAAAAGTGAGGCAGTTTGATCAAGCAACTGAAGATGATCCGCCAGGGCTTAAAACGCATCGTACATTGAAATAAAAACTACGAGTTGCAAGTGAAGGCGGTTAATTTTTTATTTTACGAAAGTAATACAGTCATGGAAGCAATACCGACAGCAGTGGATAAAATTAAATGACAACTGTAATTCATAACAGTCACTGATTTATTCTGAACACGAACATGATTACGGTATCCTCACAGGTTCCAGTCGCGACTGTTGCACAGGATGAATAATGGCTTCGTCTTTTCCTCCGTAATTCTGTGCAGTGTACGTTTCAGTAATTAATTTTCCTGAGGTAGGAACCACAGGATCACGCCCCTGTCTATGACTGCACCTGTTAGTTATTTCCTACTATCGACCAACTTCGGTATACTGGTATAACAGCCGAAATTGGTCAACAGTGGAACACTAAACGGCAAAAAGTGACACCCAAATCCAGTTGCAGGTTGCAACGGCCACCAAGGAAAACAAAAATTTTATTTTCAATAATTTATTTAGTTAAGAAATTTTAAATGCTCTCGTAATCTACGCATTAACATGAATAATGTTAAGTTAAAGTTTTAATACAATAAGTCGAGTATTAAAGTTAGATAGTTCGTAAATGTCTTGAGGCGTTTTCGGCAGGAAAATTGCGCAGACTCTGTTCATCCAATATTTGAGACTGAGAACACTTAGCGACTTCCAATAAGCTTTACACACAGCTTCAAACCTTTTCGAAACTTCTTTTCGTTAACATCCACTACAAAAAATGAAAGGAAAGAAGTTCATCTGCTTGATTCCTCGGCAAAGGTATGTTGTCGAAACTTCAACTAAAGCCCGTGCAGAGCTACTGAGCGTCTCTCCTGCAGAGTCTTCCACTGGAGTTTATCTATCATCTCCGTAATGCTTTCGCGATTACTAAATGATCCTGTAACGAAACGCGCTGCTTTACGTTGGATCTTCTCTATATCTTCTATCAACCCTATCTGGTACGGATCCCACACTGCTGAGCAGTATTCAAGCAGTGGGCGAACAAGTGTACTATAAACTACTTCCTTTGTTTTCGGACTACATTTCCTTAGGATTCTTCCAATGTATCTCAGTCTGGCATCTGCTTTACCGACGATTAATTTTATATGGTCCTTCCATTTGAAATCACTCCTAATGCCTACTCCCAGATAATTTGTGGAATTAACTGCTTCCAGTTGCTGACCTGCTATAATGTAGCTAAATGATAAAGGAACTTTCTATGTATTCGCAGCACATTACACTTGTCTACATTGAGATTCAATTGCCATTCCCTGCACCATGTGCCAATTCGTCGCAGATCCTTTTGCATTTTAGTACAATTTTCCATTGTTACAACCTCTCGATACACCACAGCATCATCTGCAAAAAGCCTCAGTGAACTTCCGATGTTATCCACGAGGTCATTTATGTATATTGTGAACAGCAACGGCCTTCGACACTGCACTGCGGCGCACCTGAAATCACTCTTACTTCGGAATGACATGTTGCGTTCTGTTATCTAGGAACTCGTCAATCCAATCACACAATTGGTCTGATAGTCCATATGCTCTTACATTGTTCATTAAACGACTGTGCGGAACTGTGTCAAACGCGTTGCGGAAGTCAAGAAACACGGCATCTACCTGGGAACCCGTGTCTATGGCCCTCTGAGTCTCGTGGACGAATAGCGCGGGCTGGGTTTCACATGATCGTCTTTTTCGAAACCCATGCTGATTCCTACAGAGATTTCTAGTCTCCAGAAAAGTCATTATACTCGAACATAATACGTGTTCCAAAATTCTACAACTGATCCACGTTAGAGATATGGGTCTATAGGTCTGCACATCTGTTCGACGTCACTTCTTGAAAACGGGGATGACCTGTGCCCTTTTCCAATCTTTTGGAACGCTACGCTCGTCTAGAGACCTACGGTATACCGCTGCAAGAAGGGGTGCAAGTTCCTTCACGTTCTCTGTGTATAATCGAACTGGTATCCCATCAGGTCCAGCAGCCTTTCCTCTTTTGAGTGATTTTAATTGTTTTCTATCCCTCTGTCATCTATTTCGATATCTGCCATTTTGTCATCTGTGCTTCAACCTAGAGAACGAACTACATTGCAGTCGGTGGCTCATGCCGTGAATGCTCTTGGAGAACGCTAGCTTCGTAGCAGGTGAACCATAGCCGTTGTTTCGGAACACTACTTCAGATGATTAATTTCGGTATCCAAGTAGTTCTCTCCAGTAACAGTTTTTGTTCTGTGTACTAATGTATTTAAAACTGCTCTCATCTGAACTGCGTGATGAAAACTCTGGGCGCTAAGATATAAACCTGTGCGCGTTGGCTTACGGTATACTGATTGGCCGAGACATCCATCCGACTTGCGTTGTACCAGAACATCTCAAGACAGTGAACTGGATGTTCCGAGGCATGCTGGTCGTATGTTCAAAGAATTGCCCAAGACCTTCTACTCAGCGTGGTCAGACCATAAACGCGTCGTCAGCCTACCGATAAAACAAAGACTGACGAAAAGGAGCGAAATTTAATTTACGCTGCTCAAAGTGTTCCATAAGAACGTTGGTCAGTGCTAGAGACAACGGAGAATCCATAAGCATTCTGTCCGTCATTTCAGAACACTTATCGCCATACAAGAAGTAGATTGTTGTTATAACATTTCGGAACAACTTGTAACGACTGGAGGAAAATGCTCTGCCAACAGCTGAATTTCTTCTCCACAGGAACTTTTCTAAATATTGAAACCACATCCAGGGTGACTAAAATTACTTTTGAGCATATTCTGATCTGTTTAATCTTCTCAATAAACATCTGAGAGTTTTTTTATGTGATGTTCGCAGAGACCAGCTACTGGAGTCATCAGCTCAGTTAAATATTTCGCTAGCCTGTTGGTAGGAGAGCGAATAGCACCAACAATTGGTCACAGTGGAATACCTTCCTTGTGGACTTCAGGCAATCCGTACAGTCTGGGAGATCTAGGAGTTAGAGCTCTAAGATTTTTCGCGACATCCTCTGGTATACCAGAATCCGTTAGGAACTCCACCAATTTTCTGCAATATGACAGAGTTGGATCACGTTTTAGGCATTTGTACGTGTTATCCTCCAACAACGATGCCACTGAACGTCTTAGAAAAGCGTTAGATGTGACGTGATAGACGTACACACCTGTGGGATGTTTACCAATTCATCGACCTGCTAAACTATGATGCAGTCACTCACGAACATCAAAGGAGAAATGTGTGACTTGTGGCCTCCCCTCTAATTCTCGGCTGCAATTCGCATGAGTCGTCATACGTGACGTCAGTGCAGTAGTACAAACTCCGCTTCTGTACAAGAATATGAGGAAGCACAAAATACTTAGCACCTTTATTGACGTTCTCCTAGAAGTCGAAATCGCACAGTTAGTATCTCCAGGTTCGTAGTCGTAGCTTTACAGAAGTTTCTGTGATGGATTCTTGTGAGGTTAACTTTAACAATTAAATAAAATAACGATAGTTTCAGTATACTCACAGTTTATTGGTGCTTCTTGTTCCGCTTTTATTTAAAACCATTAAAGTTGTAAGGTATGCTTTAACATTGCAAAAGACTGTAAGTAGAATTTACAAAACTCGTCTGTCTTCTAACACATCTGACAATCAATTCCTCACACAGTTTTTCAATTTTAAACACACCGCATCTCTCTAAAGTAAACACAATTCTCAGTATTAACTTCTGATTATTGTTCAAATTCAGGTTGAATATTGAACAGATGTTCGTAATTTTAACGTAATATACACACTTCTGTTTAATGAACATGTTTTACTAGAATGCAACTTATCGTTGCTTTTTGCAAAAGTTCAAGAAAATTGCTGTCGGTGGTAGTTTTTGATGCTGGTAAGGACCAAATTACAATCTATTTTTTCTTTTTTTATGAAAATGACTCTTTTAGATTAAAATATAGTTCCATTGTTACAGAAATCAAAACATGACGTTAGTGCCGCTATTTGTGTGAATGAAGTGTGTATCCGAATTCTGACATGAGATGAAATTAATCCTGGAATTTTATTCTGTCTCAAAGTGTTTTGACACAATCTTATACGTATGGTGTTTACTCTGTTCTCTAAGCTTTTCACTGAGATATAAACTAACAAATGGCAATAACTTTTTAAAAATACGTAAAATTTGACGTCCACTGTTTTACGAGATTGTCTGTTAATTTGTGTTTCTTAACTGTTTGGTTGACTTGTCGATTTTTTACACATGACACGGCCTTTGACGAAATGAATTAAGTCTCAGTTCAAATTGACCTGCTCCGCAGGACATATATTTAGATGTAGATGGTTGCGAACATGGTTGTCATTACTATACAGTAAATCAGAAACCTGTCTTTCCTTTATGAGAATTTGACAGTGGAAGATGAACGTTATCCAATGCTCAAAATAATTAATAGGTCACTCTTAGGTACCGTCATTTTCGCTCATTGCGACGAAGGAGTTTCAAATTTGCCTCAGGGATACCTACAAAAATCCTCTGTAACGTTCCAAAAGCGTGACGCAATGCGACGTCAGGATTGGCGGCGCTTCAGATAGCAAGTTCTCGACACAGGCGAAATAAAGGCCAGAGGTCAGAAGTTCAAGTGAAATGTAAGGTGGGTTAGTGATGTCACACCAGCTCCAAATTTCACCAAAATTCTGACCAGCGCCATCGTGGACATGTCACACGATTGGAAAGTCGTCGCACACCCTCTTATTCACATTTCACCTCTTCTTTTGACGCCTCAGACCCATGATGCCCAGCTTTTAACTCATGCGGTTTTCTTATGACGGCCGTGGAAAGCATATTAGGCACTTCGCTGCTCAGAATTTAAGCTAGAAGACCTCAACAGGTGGCATAATGGCACAAATTAAACCACTCCTTCACCTGCAGAGTTCATTTGCACACATTTCGCGATCGAGAACGACAGTTTGCTGTGCGATGTGCAAGAGAACGACGTGTTTGACAACCCTTGTCACAGCTAACAACCTCTGAATGATAGAACCCTTCTCTACGAACATCTTGAGGCGGCAAGTCCTCTGAACAAGATCTGACTCTTTGCAGTGTGGCTCCACCCCAATTTTTATTCGGGTATACGGAGTGAAGCCATTAGGGACAGTTCAAAACCGTTTGACGACATCTGAACACGATCCGAAGCAGCTCCTGTTTCGCACCCTCCACTGCCATGAACGCTGGAGGGGGGGGGGGGGGCGGAGGAGGGGGGAAAGGGGAGGGGGCCAACAATGACATGTGTGTCGTATGTGAATAAAACATCAAAGGATCCGCTAAGAACGTGCCCCAGCTAAGCAACACACTCGGTGCCACTAGCACACCATTGTTGAACTCTTTAAATTGGTACCTGTACAGAGAGCACCCTTGATTCGTTCCTTGGCACCTGCTAACCAGCAACCCCTCAACACTGCACTGCACTGCTACTCTAGTGCGTGTTTGCAGACATGCGAAATGTAGGTTGTGTCGATGGGGTTGCCTATCTGCAGGCGCCTAGAAATCAGTGAATGGTTGTCTCTCCACAGGTACATTTTTAAAGAGCTCAACAGGGATGCACCAGTGGCACCAAGGTTGTTGGCGTACTAGGGGTCTTAGAGGGACCCTCTGCTGTTTTATTCACATATGTGTCAGTGTCACAGAATGGCGCAAAACAGGAAAGCTGAAAAAGTCTGAGCACAAAATTCAAATGGCTCTGAGCACTATGGGACTTAATTTCTGTGGTCATCAGTCCCCTAGAACTTAGAACTACTTAAACCTAACTAACCTAAGGACATCACACACATCCATGCCCGAGGCAGGATTCGAACCTGCGACCGTAGAAGTCGCGCGGTTCCGGACTGAGCGCCTTAACCGCGAGACCACCGCGGCCGGCTGTCTGAACACAGTTTACTGCTTCAGGTCAAGGTCAGATTTCGATGAATGGTTTTGAAGGGCCCTAGTGGTTCTACTTTCATGTAGTTAGCACTCAATTCTCTGGTGATGTTATTGTAATATCTGGTGAGTGAGATTGTTCTAGTGTCGGTCTTGCACTTGCTGCCCTACGAGATAAAAAGCGATCCAAAGGTATGGAAGAGGGACTCCAGCAGCCAACTGTGATCCAAGCACAGCAGCTAGCGCTGATGTATAGTCCGAGGGTCCGCCAACACGACTCCAGGCGAACCCCAAACTCCAATGTTGCACAGGTCTGTACCAGCCTACCGTACCAGCGGGTCAGGTTCAGCATTCAGCACGACTACACTGCATGCATTATCACGGTCTACGTGGTCTGAGTGAATTTAGTACTCCCCAAAACAGTGTTTGTATCGAAATACACACGTTGTGAATACCGCCACCCCAAGCAGAGCTACCAACGTGGTCTGCCCACCTCGCCAGTAGGCTGCATCTACTTCCACTTGTAACACCTCCGTTTATTTATCCCGACCTGATCTGATCGAATAGCAGCCCAATAATTATTACTAATGTGACCGTGTACCTAATGGGGCTGGCAATCGGAATTGACTGCTACGGAAGTTGTTACTTTCCAGTTCGTCCTTCTCAATACTGTAATAATGAAATGTCTGGTAACAAGAAAAACACCAACACAGTTTCACTAATTACGAATCTATATTCGTCTCAAAAAACACAAAAAGGAGGAGACAAAAATGGTTCAAATGGCTCTGAGCACTATGGGACTCAACTGCTGAGGTCATTAGTCCCCTAGAACTTAGAGCTAGTTAAACCTAACTAACCTAAGGACATCACAAACATCCATGCCCGAGGCAGGATTCGAACCTGCGACCGTAGCGGTCTCGCGGTTCCAGACTGCAGCGCCTTTAACCGCACGGCCACTTCGGCCGGCAAAGGAGGAGACAGACACTGCGTTCGTCATACATATATAAATACGGCTAATCTCAGCACAGGCTTCTTCATTTTCCATTATCGTCACACGCTAATCCATCACTGCATCCAACACTGCAATCCAAGGTGATGCCGGCGCGGTAGACGCGAAACCAAAATGTCGGCACTCGAAATGTCACTGACCACTTCCGTAATGATACTTCTTCACCTTCCCGGTATTATTTCTGGTACAAAGGGGTCTAACCACGGCGATGGCAACCCCCTTTGTCGTTAAAGCCTTGCATTTCAACAAGTGGCCTCCACACACCTCTACCCGCAACATGGCACTCGCTCAACTCCACACTCGCTCTCGCAACACGACACAATCGATTGTTCGCCCTATCGACCTGTGCCGAGTGCAAATTTATAGTAAGGGCCTACGGACCCCTTACACACTCCAGGTTGATGGAGAGTCCTCGATAGTCATCGATCCAGTGTTGTAGGCAGCGGATTCTTCTCTGTATTACATAGTTGCCAGCAACGACGACTTGTATTTCCAGTAATAACTGAAAAAATTTTGAATAGTGTTTTACTGAATCTAACAAAGTCACCCAGGTCTTCCATCTGCATCCTGACGAATTAGGAGGGGTGTCCACCATGCCAGAGGGCTGCCCCTACAGAAGGATCAACACCGTCATCACATTTCATGGTCGAAGCTTCATTTGTTCGAGGTGACAGTTAAATCATCATTGCTAACCTTGATAAAACAAACGGAATAGTTGATGTTTTAACTAAGGTGACCACTCACGATAGAGAAATTTGGAAAGCTACTCACTGATTTCCCACAAAGTGTTCGAGATTCAGGCAGGCACTTCAGTAACATAGAGTGAAAGTAGCCACCTTGAACTGGGGGAGTTGTTAGGTACAAATAACAAACATACGCACTGCATCAGCCTTACACCGTGCCCACTCTGTGCGGGTGGCGAAGGTTTTATTAATAGATTTGAATACACAAATCCTCAGACAGTTTTTTTTTTTTTTTTTTTTTGAGCTTAAGAGTCGTCTACTGACTTCCTATACACCTATGCACGTTCTAGTGTACTTGGACATCCTTTTTTTAGTAACGAAGCGTATACAGTGCTGTGTGAAATTGGTTGATTACTTGACTCATTTACGTTATTAGCTATCAGTGTAACTACGGTGGCTGTAAGAGACCTTTCCAGCTAGCAGTCATAGAAAGAGACAAAAGTGAGATCCACTTTCAGGACGAATTTAACCGCATACATTGTTAAGACATTTATGCCAGGGGCCTGATACAATGACTTCTGGGGATTTATGGCAAACATTTCATTAACACCGTCCGTTTCCGAGATTGAGCGTCTTTCTAATCTTCTCGCGTCGATTATGGTGACCATTGTTAGCAAATTTTGATGCAAATTTCAATTTGATATTATACCTACAAACACATGAATCCTACCTGTCACCTTCGCCTGCGGTCCACTGCTCTCAAAATCACAACAACGCTGTTATCTGAACACTCTCTTCCACATTTATCGTAGTTCACGTAGAATAAAGAAAGGACCCGTCAACTTAAACAACAAATTACTGCTTTGTTGTGGTCACTTAACTAATAGCAATATTGCAGTAATTTATAGTAAACAATAGTTTCTCAGACACCTTTCACTACAGAGAGAATTATTTCTAAATACGAGGCAAACAGCTACTGCTACACTGTCTTGCAACCTATATCCACCGAGTGTGGGTCAAAATACTTGGCGACTTCATATCTCTGACGGAGCCAGTTGCGCAGAAGATTTCCTGCAAGGCCTTAGCTGTTTACCAGCCAATAGAGGCTCGAGCAGGGAAGGTGGCTGCCACTCATGCAAGAAGCGGGACACTGTGTTACCCGGCATCGCACACGTCCGTCAGGGTCATCCAGATCGGAAACACACACACACACACACACACACACACACACACACACACACACACACAAACGAACCCTGCTCTTCGGAATGTCACTGTCACGAACACGATACGAGTTCAGTTGCCAACACGCAGTGTTTACCTGCAGACATTTTAAAATCAGGTCGTTAAAGCAGTAATCTACCAACAAATAAATGCAAAACGAGGGTAGAAATTATTTTTATTTAAAGGTATAAGGCGACCACGCCCTGTTGCAGAATCACATTAATAGATACGACCCGTTAAGATTTTTTTTAGCTGGGCGTATTTTATGTTGTAAAATATTACCTAAACTTTATTATGATTAGAAGATACATTCTGTCATAGTTTTGGATGTTAGTTAGCGAGTAAAGTACTTAGAGATACATTAAGTTACATTTTTATTTAGTTTTATTCGAAGTAGATTATTTTAAAATCAAAATTTGATTTAAGTGATACAATGTGGTGTCAGTCTACTTCTATTGTTGCCAAAGAAAAAATTTAATAGAAAACAGCAACATCACTTGGAACATTTTTTGCAAACTACACGAAATACCTTATCGGAGTGATCCTTGAAAGACCATTCATTAAATTTGTTACACTTCCAGTCTGTTCTCATGTCTTTTCTTGATTCATGTATAAAGGATCTTCCTTGTGTTTTCTTCTACTGTTCCGACTTGTTGGGTTTCCGTAGATGCACTCACGAAATTCGGCGCACTGAGGACATGTTTGCTCAAGTTCGTTCCATTTTTTACCCTTTTATTCAACCTGAGGTCTCACCAGTTCTTCTTCCAAAACAAGATTTTTCTCCCAAGTTAGATTTTTCGTCAACCAGAGAACGAAAGCATTCACACCGGCAGTATGAATTACATTGTAGAATGGTTTCATAGGCTGTGGTGTGGTGGATCTTGATGAGCCACAACATTATGACGACTGCCCACCGCGGTGTTGAACATCTCCTGGTGGTTCTTCGGGAACGTAACGCAGTAAGGGAAGAATGTAAGCGGAAGAAAGACGAATGGGGAGTCATTATAGCGAAGATACGAACCACAAATGGAAAACTGCACTGATATAAGCGGTGTTGCAAAGGGCTCATTGTTGTAGCGCTGCGGCTGCAAACGTGAATCTCTGAAACGGCGAAACTGGTCGACTGTTGGCGTACTACTGTTGTAAGGACCTGCGGAAAGCGGTTGTAGGGATGGCGAAGTGACGAGTAGGCCGTGTGGTACTGGATGACCACGTCTCATCCCAATACGTAGAAGTCGGAGGATCTCTCAAGGTGCAATCCAGCTGACGACAGGGTACGATGCTGGAGCAGACACACCGTTCAAAGGCCGTTGTTGAACATGGAGCTCCGCATCACACGAGTCCTACGTCCTCCTGTGTTGACCCAACGACACCATCAGTTTGTTAATGCTGTGGGGACAGCATCACCTGAGTTCAATATAAACGTGCCGCCTCTTGAATCAGTCACATTTCGTGTTACACCAGGTTGATGATTGCTTCCCTTACACGTCGTCATCCATGCGAATGGCTACACGAGACACGCACGCAGGCACAGATGCAGGCCGGTGAGGGCGGAATTATGCTATGGAGTACACCGAGTTGAGCTTCCACGGGATGTGGTGGTAATCAACCATCATGAGAGCAGTGTTGAATGTCAACATCACTGCTGACCACCTGCATCGCTTCATGCTTGAAGTCTCCCCCTGCAGGATGACATCTTCCAGTAGGACAACTGTCCGTGTTGCAAGGTGAGAATCGTGCTACATTGGTTTGAGGCGCATCATAGTGAACTCACATTGATATTGTGGGCAGCAAATGAACTTATCTGTACCCACAGAAACATATATCTGGCGCCAGCTGCGTGCCCGTAAACCACCATCCCGGAATTTGCGGGAATTGGTTGACCTGTGAGCAGGCATCTGGTGCCACATACTTCTGGACTTGTAGAAGCCATGCCAAGGAGAATCTCTGTAGTACTGTGTTTGAAAACTGGAATGACACGCTATTAAGCAGGAAGTCATAATACTTTGGCCCATCGGTGTATATTCCATCGTTAACTTGTCCAGCAAACTAATACCGCTTTTGTTAGCATTGTAGTGCATGATGATTTCCGGCTTGATTTCACTTGCTTGGTTAGTACATGATTCATCATGACGTTAGGATGAAAGAGGTACTACCACTCTTTTCTTTGCTGGCACGTAAGACGCCTACGTTAGTTCATTGGTAAAACCAAAGGTGGAAGAATGTATAGCCTTTTGTTTATTTTTCAAAAATAATCCTGAAATCTCTGGCTTATTTTTTCCAGTATATACATGCATTCTGTGTGCATAGAGAGTTTGGGCGGCAGCTCCAACCCGAAACATTTATTCCACATTTTCTTGCTTTTGTTTACATTCACAGATGAAATGGGTATCTTCCCCCCAATATAACCAATTGCTCGTTCACTGTGACACAGTGATTTTGTGTACAAGCCATTTGAAAACTGCCGATTACAGTGTCAAAAACTGCTTTAGTTGGATCTAATTTGTCTGACATTCTACGTGTACATCTGATGGTTTTATCGTCATAACGAATGGCAGTAAAATTCCCACTATTTCAGTAAATACTGGTCTTGAAAGTGCAGGGTTTTTGAAACAAATTTGCTACTGATGTTTTCTTCAACCTCAGAATACCCGAAAGATTACACGAGCCAATAAGTGCTAGCAATTCTCCTGCAGTAATATCGTCCCATAAATTTGGAATTTGAGAAGCGTCCTCAGAGTTAGTGTGTATGCAAATTTCGTACAATATTTCATTAGTACAAAAAAGTTTCTTGGTGTCACATTATTCTGAATTGTTTTTCCTGTAAGCTGTCAACTCGGGCTTACCTGCACCAGTGTTATGTTATCTGAGGCGACTTCGAGGAGGAGGTAACTTTTCCATAATTTACCAGTTTTCCCTGTCTAATTTTTGCTCATTTCGTTGTTAGCAAAGTCTGCATTTCCTTCATGTCCATAATCTGTATCAGAATTATCTTCACTTTCAGATACATGATTCACTTCTTGTACATCTGAATGTTCGCTGAGTACATCCTTATTATCATCATTATGATCACGAAAGATATTCCTATCACAACCATCATCTGAATTTCCACCTAATACCTCTTGTAATATTTTTTTTAATTGCTTTCGTATTTTCTTCATAGGAGACCATTTTCGCTAAGTAAATGTCTGCAGGTGTCGGTGTGCTGCTTGTCAACTGAATCTAACGTTTATTTTTAAATGATCAGTGTTGCCAATAGTGTAATTAGAACAAAAAGAACTTAAAATAAAAATTAACTGAAACAAGCACAATTGTGTATAAATTGATCCACTGTCATTTTTGACAGTGCGTATACATTGACCGAAAACGAATTAGTACACCCTTTTCGAGTTTTCCGATTCACTCAAGGTTTATTGTTGCAACAGTGCACATGTTGTTGTGGTGTGGTGTTCAGTCCTGAGACTGGTTTGATGCAGCTCTCCATGCTCCTCTATCCTGCGCAAGCTTCTTCATCTCCCAGTACCTTCTGAATCTGCATAGTGTATTCATCTCTTGATATCCCTCTACGATTTTTACCCTCCACGCTGCCCTACAATACTAAATTGGTGGTCCGTTGATGCCTCAGAACATGTCCTACCAACCGGTCCCTTCTTCTAGTCAAGTTGTGCCACAAACTCCTGTTCTCCCCAGTGCACACAGAATACATGAAATTATCACATTTAGATACTAATAGCAGTAGAGTTTCTGCGGTGTCAGGCATCGACTCATACTGAGACACCAACATCAGTACGACGTGTTGCCAATACGGGTGGCAATGCAAACACTGTCTCTGGGATCCAGTTGCTGGCACAGGTGGCGAGTGCTGTCCTGGGATACGCCATGCCACGCCTGCTCGACCTGTTCACGTAGTTCTGCAAGACTTGTTGGTTGACGAGTTGGACGGGTCGCTTCTCGTCCCACCACATCGCACACGTGCTCGATTGGACACCGTCCAGAGATCGTGCTGCCCAGCGAAGTTTCTGCACTTCTTGCAGAGCACGTTGAGCTTCCAGTGCAGTGTGTGGGCGACCATTATCCTCTTCGAACAATACGTCAAGTCCCTGTTGCAAGAACGGCAAAGGAATAGGTCTAACGACATTCTGCAAGTACCGAGCAATGGTTCGTGTCCCTTCGAAATGACCTGGAGTGGGGCCAGTGTGTGTTGAAGGAATGCACTCTGCGAGACAGCACTCAACAGGTCTAAGTCACACGCAAAAACGACCATCTTCTGTGTGCAGGCAGAATCTGCTTTCATCACTGAAGTGTACAGCGCGCCATTACGACTTCCAAGTGATTCTGTGACGGCGCCAGTCGAGCTGTGCACGTAGATGCTGTGGTGTGAGTGGAAGACGGGCTAGAAGTGTGTGTGCCCGTAGCACCACTGCTAGTAAACGGTTCGCAACAGTTCGTGTTGGCACTCTGGGGTCACACGCCTTCTTATCCGTTCTATCGTAGCTGTACGATCTGCCACTGCTTCTCCTACAATACGATTGAGCCGTGGTAAAAATTGCTGTTTTGAAGAGCGCGCCGCAGCGCGTAGTGTGAAGCAGTCGCCCTCCGTTTCTGGCGGTGGCGCCGCTGTAGCAATCGCAGCTTTGGTGTCTCCCTCTGGTGGGAAAGGGGAAAGGTAGAGTGTTCACGTGCATTTAAGGGGCGCTATGAGCTCGCCAGTCGGTCAGTTGGTCAGCCGGGTCAGTGTGGGGCAGTCAGTGTCTGTCTGTCGTCCGGAGTGCTAGTATGTGTTACGCCGCCAGTCCGCTCGACTTGCTCGGGCAACGGTCATTGGCGGTTGGATCGATCGGTTGGTCGGTCGCGCACTGAGACACGAGACGACTTGTCCGCCTTGAGCGTCGGCGCATGTGAGGTCGCCACGTGAGTCCATTGGGCCGCGCCGTATAGGGAGGCGTAGTGGGTTCGCGGCCGACACGAGAGCAACAGGAGTCAAACCACGACAGCGGGCTGGCAGATGCGCGCTGCGACGCCGCGAGACGGGAGATCGGCGCGCCTTCCTGCGTCCGTTGAAGCGGCTGGCAGCGGACGGGTCGGGAGAGCGTTTTGGGGGTGCTGCGCCAGGTCTTCGCCAGACGTCGCAGTTTATTAGACGTAAAGTGATTCGTGATATGTTGTTTCATTTACTTGTTAAATTCTACTTGTTAAATTCTGCTTGCTCGTCTGTCTCTCGTCAACATTTGTTAGGCAGCTAGTATTTGTCTGTCTGTCGGTCTGCCGTACGTCAATAGCTGCCACTGTCATGTTTGTCGGATTCGGTGTTAAGGAATTTATTGCTTGAAGTGTAACGGCCGAATTCCTGAAATATGTCTTTTATCTTGGCTATCATCTTCAGAGGCGGTATATGTGTAATGTAGAGCATTATGTAAGACTGCATTTCATGGGTTTTTATTTAAATGGTTATTTTAATACATAAAGTTGCCACCCTTCCACCGTAAGAGTTTTTTTTTTTTAATCAAGTTGCACCTTCTTTGGCAAGTTAATCTTTTAATGTTAGTGTTTCATACCATTTCCATCCCTCCTACGAGGTGCATAAATTATGTGCTTGTGTGAGTTGTTAAAATTTTTAGTTTAAAGTAATCTGGTGTGTTGCAGATTTGCACGAGCGTTGTCTCTCAGAGGTTGTTGTGAGCGGTCGTCACTACGGCCGTGTCAAAAGGGAACGGCAAGGTTCTGAGCCCGAAAGCTCATACTGTCAAAAATTGTTCTTTCTACCTCTGAATAAATTGTAACTTGATATTTAGAAGGTGCTTTCTGATTATAATGTTAAATCTATTTTTTAAAAAAAGGCTTTCAGGAATAAAATTTCTATTTGTTGAAAGAAAATTGATTTGTTTTCGGTCGGCCAGAGTGGCCGAGCGGTTATAGGCGCTACACTCTGGAACCGCGCGACCGCTACGGTCGCAGGTTCGAATCCTGCCTCGGGCATGGATGTGTGTGGTGTCCTTAGGTTACTTAGGTTTAAGTAGTTCTAAGTTCTAGCGGACTGATGACCTCAGAAGTCATGTCCCATAGTGCTCAGAGCCATTTGAACCATTTGTTTTCACCAGTTACCCGCTGGCAACTACTTCCGCGCTCACAAATTGTGATTAAACGTGTGAATGTTCATGATGAATCGCTAGTAAATAAAGTACATTCTTAAGAAAAAGTTTTAAAACTAAATTCACGGTTCAACGCTCCTGGCGGGCGTCTGTGGCGCGTGGACGTCCACAAACTCGTCCACGGCTGGGAGACTCTTCACGTGGCGAGTCATACCAGCATCGTTGCACAGCTGGCGCACCATGTCCAACCTGTGTGCCAATTCTCCGAAAGGACCATCCCGCCACCCGAGACAGTACGACCCCTTTCAAACTCCCTCAGTTGGCTGCAGGGAGCGCGGCTGCGCCTCCGTGACATGCCTGCCTGCTTGCTTGGCACGTTTGCACCACACTTTCTGGCTGTGAGCAATCCCTATTCAAGGATAGACACAGATAGCGCTTTGGAAGCTACGCCACTACACTATGTGTTGGCGGACGACGTTGAAACCATTATCGGCACATCTACTAACGTCTAGCTGACGTATGCCGTCATCTGATCAAAATCGACGTCGTCTTTCCAGGTGTACTAATTTTTTCCGGCACATGCATGCGATTAAAACACCTTAAACGCAAATCAAACGTTGAAGCAGCTACGGAAGGATGTGAAACACATTTTGTGGCTTACTGAACGTAACAAATCTATTAATGCTAGTGTACAAAATAGGGAAATAAACTTTGCTCCACTGGAAAAACAAGTTGTCGTTCCATAAAACGTGACAGGTTCATTCGCAGCACTGTAATATTTAGCAAATACAGAAATAAAGGCGGTCGAAGTGGCCGAGCGGTTCTAGGCGCTACAGTCTGGAACCGCGTGACCGCTACCGTCGCAGGTTCGAATCCTGCCTCGGGCATGGATGTGTGTGATCTCCTTAGGTCTAAGTGGTTCTAAGTTCTAGGAGACTGATGACCTCAGGAGTTATGTCCCTTAGTGCTCAGAGCCATTTTTAAAAAGAAGTAAATCCCGCCGCCTGTTGGAAGACTTACTATAACGCCGAGAAAAATCTGAAAATAAAATTATAATTGGTTTTCTATTGCTTTCGAGATAAAGCTATGCAAAGCAAATTATTTCTACATGAAAGCTTTCCAGCGGTTGTTCTGAAATCAGCCGCAGGGATGTCGCTTTGTGAATGACGCGCTGAGGGCCCCTCGTCTCACAGTGCAGAGTACTGAAGGACGACTCATGTCAGTAAGACGTGGTGTTAAGAAAAACATATCACACCTAAATTCACCGTACATGTATGAGGTACATCTGACGGCGAGGCTACAAGCTTCGAAATCGATCGTTGCGTAATAAAATGAAGACTGCTTAATTGCACTCTCAGGCAATTTACTATTCCCAACTTACAAAATATTTCTGTTCTTCTCTGAATCTCTCGCAGAAAGATACCACACGATGTATACTTTAGTAGAACTAATTCACCAAGTCATAGAATACCTCACCACTGCTTGAAACAGCTCTTTGTGATAACAAACAGCGAGCCTAGCACGGTTTCTCATTTCCAATCTTAATTCTTTCCTATAATAATGAAACAGAAGCTAATTGTCTAACGAGGTACCCGTATACCCTTTATTCTCAAATGGTTCAAATGGCTCTGAGCACTATGGGACTTAACTGCTGTGGTCATCAGTCCCCTAGAACTTAGAACTACTTAAACCTAACTAACCTAAGGACATAAGGACATCACACACATCCATTCCCGAGGCAGGATTCGAACCTGCGACCGTAGCGGTCGCGTGGTTCCAGACTGTAGCGCCTAGAACCGCTCGGCCACTACGGCCGGCCTTAATTCTCCCCCACCGGTTTGCATGTTGTGAATTCCATAGTACGAAATTCTGAGTACTCACAGGTTCACCTGTTGTATTGTAAATCTGATGTTTCGTGGCAATTCTGTTTCCATTCGGCGTTAAAATGAATCTGCTTGCAGCCATTCCTACTGTTATCAACATCAGTAAATGCAGTGAACCTAGAACAATAAATTGCCGGATGAAGTTCTCAATTTCTGATCGGCTATAGTTACATCGTATGTTTCATTAATTAATGTAAACACTGACTGGAAGCTTACCGAAACAGATAGTGAAGCTCAATGATCTCAGTGTAACGAGCTCAGATAACCTCAACTTTCAAACAATCGGAAAAGTCAAATCTGGAACAAAATTTTATCCCCTGATGAAGGTTTTTTCAAGTGAAACAAAGCCGCGCCGGGCAGCCGTGCGGTCTCGGGCGCCTTGCCACGGTTCGCGTGGCTTCTCCCGCAGGAGGTTCGAGTCCTCCCTCGGGCGTGGGTGTTTGTGTGGTCCTAAGCGTTAGATTAACTAGTGTGTGACCCTAGGGACCGATGACCTCAGCAGTTTGGTGCCAGAGGAACTTACCACAAATTTCCAATTTTCTAAAATGAAACAAGTAAATATAATGTTCCAATTAGAAAGTTATTATGAAGAAGTTCTTTCCTGCTTATCACCCCCAATTACCTATGTTTTACAAGTCCAAAACGCGTTAATAGTAAAATAGACCGAAACTGAATCTGCTGCACACATGGACTATACTTTACGTACAATATCAACTCAAAATCATTAAATAAAAACTTTACGCTCATGAAATTAACCGATTAGTGTTTGTTACTCATTTTTCTTGTGTGCATGAAAATTTGTCGCAACATAATGACAACTGTTTGTTGTGACACAAGTAGAACAACAGAATATGTCCAGCGTTATGAAGAAAAAAAATGAATTACTTACGAGCACACTTTAAATACCGTTGCCAACATGACATTTAATTAACAAACATGGACATTCATTGCTCCCTTGAACAGAGTGAAAATTTGGCTATGGTTTTATGCGTCTAAGCTATTTAATGCAAACCTAGGCTCACTGTACCAAATACGTATTTCACAATAATTACAGAAAATCGCGAAAAACCACCGAAAAATCGTTCTTCCCCGTAAAAAAAATGCATTATAATTACTCACAGTGCCTTAAACAATTCATTAAGTCCATATCCCAAAGTTAGCTATAAGTAGTATTTCGGAAACTGAATTATATCAAAGCGTGGAACACACTGAGCCAGACAAAGAAAAAAATGATTAACTAGAAAATTTATTCGTTGCATACAATTTTTCGTAGTTATTGCTAATAACAATCTCTGTCCTCTTGAGAACATTGTTGATCCGATACATTTTCATACGTTATTTTTATTGTATCCAAACAAAAAGTTGTTTTTCTTGTTTAAATCTGTCTCACCTTGCTTCTGCTTACAGACATAGTCACAACGGTTTCCATCTAGGGGCAAATCTTGGAGTAATCGTTTAATCTGGTCCGTCAAGTGTCACCTTTGTCACTTTCTTAACCAAAGCAATGAATGCAATTTACTGTTAAAAGTCGCAGTACTTGGAAAAGTACTCACTGTTGCCTTACCAGCTGTCATATCTACTGTAGAGTCACACTATCGTAATAATAATATAGTAAAGTTACTGCTATGTTGTCAATATAACGTATTCGACAGCATTTGAAAAAAGAAGTGATTATATAGGGATAACTGGACACGTCAAAATGCGACCAAAAGGCATAAAAACGCGTGCTAACGTCGCCCATATCAGACTGGTTAATTATGAGCTCCTTAGGTAACTGGCAGTTTCAGTCCAGAACGTATATGAGAGGACAAAACTGCGGGATTGGGGTATGTACACGAACCCCTACCCATCGCAAGCATTGCGCAAATAATTACGATATCCGAGTGCGCTTTCCCGTGCTGCTAAGAGCTTTAAGTTGTCACGAGCTTGGAAGAGGCAAGGGAGAAAGCTGTGTGTCAAGTTCAGTCGGTCCGTGAGTCGGATGGCGAAAGGCGGGACTCTGGGTTCTAATGCCGGTCCGTCATAATTTTAACTTGTCACATACAATAACCGCAGCAGATATTGTACAGAAAGTACAACTAATTAATGCTCAGCTGTGTTAATAAAGACCTTTGCACTGTTGTTTATCTGGCAGACGGCAGAATTCCCATCAGACGAAGATGTTTTTACAATGAAGGTCCTTACGTATGGCACTTTAATACTACCCTTTCGCCTTCCTGTTACTATTGGACACTGCAGTTATCCTCGCAGTTCGTGACATCTGCTGACTTTGACGATGTGCTGATGCGTACCTCGCAACGTATGCAGTGGATATTCTCACAGTTTGCAACTACATTCGTCCCCCACCCTTCTGCAATGTAACCTGCCGTCACTTTCATTTTAACTTGTAATTCATCTTTAGAATTTCAAGAATAATAAGAATGGAAGAGATAAAGTATTTAATCTCCGACAAATGGCAATTGAGAGAAATCATCATGACAAGTCTTTATGTTCATCGCTGAGTGCCGTCACTATATGAACCAAACGTCTCCACCCCAAACGGTTACCAGCTTCTCACAGTCTGTGCTGAACAGGTAGACGAGAGGTCTCGGTTTGATCCTCTTGTCTCCCCTCGACCACGCGCTCTCCATCTTCCCTTTCATGATTATTTTCTCTATATTCTCTCCATCTCTTCTCACAATATGGCCAAAGAACTGCAGTAGTTTTTGGCTGACACGAGAAGAAAGGCATCTGGAGATACTCAGTCGCTTAATAATTGATACATATGTTGTTGTTTCCGTCCATTTCATGCGCAGCACCCTGCTCCAGCACATCAAAGTCATCGAAACGCTGGCTTTAACAGACAGGTGTTTCAACAAGCCGCATCTTTGTGCTACTTGGGATCGTTCTGATCTGCCAGATCTTGGTGAGTTTCTCGATAGCTACTCTCCCTAACGTGACCCGTTTTCTTATCTCATCTTCGCAGCTTCCCGTGTCATAGAAATACACCATTCAATAATATTTACCCAAAAATTCGATAACTACATGGATAAATCAACTAGTTTAAAAACTGTAATAGGAACAAAATGTGATAGCTTTGACAACGTCACAATTTATATGGTAGAAACCCAAAGTACGGAGTAGTCATTTTTAATATTTGACTAGACGATACGATTTTCAACACAAGTCTGGAGACGATCTGTATGAGATCGTCTATGTGGGTGAAATGCTACTACTGCTTCCGTGTTAAATTTGTGGAAGGTCATTCCCTCTCTTTCTTGCCTTACTCAGTTGGCTGCAGTTTGCCGGTTAGACTTCTGGGCTCACGAATCATGTCCTGTTTGTTGTTAGTAGCAGGTATGGTCACACTGAATTGGGTCCTTTGCCTAACTGCAATACTGTCTGCAGCCGATAAGGTCCGAAAGCCGATAACGCAGGCAAACAGTTATTTTATTCTCCGAGAGTCAGTCAAGTAATTTGGAAATTTACGTATGCCAAAAAATTTAGATTTTCCAAGGTTGGAATGTGACACTCTGTTGGCGAAGCCAGCGAATGTGAAAGGGAAAAACCTGGTTGTGGTGACGGACCTGTAGCTTAGTCCGAGGTCTAGGTTAGGGTGTAATGTGACAGTGTGCTCGAGATTTGGCGAAACCAACGGAAGCGAAAGCAACACACGAAGTGGCTTACATTCTGCAGGAACGTCACTACATTACAACTCCGCAGAAGCGTCACTCCGCACAAATTCGAGCTCTACGCCGAGACCGAACGAGATGGTGCACTGCTAACATATTGTATTCGCGTTTGGGACGATACTGGTTCAAACCACCATCTGGCCATCGAGATTCTGGGTTTTCGTAAATACCCGTTGCAGATTTCTAGAACTTGTAGAGGAGAGTGAGTACATGGTATTTTGAGCAGGAACACATGTCCGGAAACGAACCGTTTCCGTTCTACGACGGTTTCAGTTCAGATGTTTAACTCATCCACCAAGCACATTTGTTATACTAGCACTTAAATAATACTTGTTTACTGTGGTGTCACCGCCAGACACCACACTTGCTAGGTGGTAGCTTTAAATCGGCCGCGGTCCCTTAGTACATGTCGGACCCGCGTGTCGCCACTGTGTGATCGCAGACCGAGCGCCACCACAAGGCAGGCCTCGAGATACGGACTAGCTCTCGCCCCAGTTGTACGGACGACATTGCTAGCGACTGGACTGACGAAGCATCGCTCATTAGCCGAGCAGATAGTTAGAATAGCCTTCAGCTAAGTCCATGGCTACGACCTAGCAAGGCGCCATTAGCCTTACGTAGCGATTGATAATTATCGTCTAAAGCATGTCTCAACAAGAACGATGTATACAACAAGGATGGATTAAAGTTAAGTATTCCCAAAGCAACGTACTTTTCTTTATTGCATTCATTGAGCGTCCTGTTTCAGACTTCAAAATATTCTGCGGAAGCTTATAGCGTGCATATCGGCCCCCTCAAAATAACACTGTGTTGGCACTTCTGTCGACACATCATTTACATTATTCGAATGGTTCAAATGGCTCTGAGTACTATGAGACTTAACTTCTAAGGTCATCAGTCCCCTAGAACGTAGAACTACTTAAACCTAACTAACCTAAGGATATCACACACATCCATGCCCGAGGCAGGATTCGAACCCGCGACCGTAGCGGTCACGCGATTCCAGACTGTAGCGCCTAGAACCGTTCGGACATCCCCGCCGGCTTACATTATTCCAAAACAAAAAAGAATCCAGCATACTGTACGTACAGAACGGTACTGATGCATCACAACAGTGGCTCCATGTGGCAAGCAGCAACATTGTCACAGACATTGAACCTACGAAGCATGTTCTGGTACACTCTCTCCACCCCACCTGGTGTCTCTTCAGTTGCTAGCGCATCGGCCAGAACTCGTGCCAGTAGCTCTTCCTCTGTCTTTGCATATGACCCCACAAGATGTGTTCCATAGGAGTTGCGTCTGACGGTCTCGGCGGCCACGCGGTTGCATGACCTCGAACTATCCATGTCTCACAACATCGTCAGTTGCGACGTCTCCGAACCGCACGTGACATGTGAGGTGGCGCACCTTCATGCTCAAACCACAGCTCGTGACTGACATTCAGTGGCAAGCTTTGTCCCAGAACGGGTCCAATACGTTTTGTGGGAAGATCAAGCCGAGTTAGCATGAGTGGAAGGAGGTATAGCCCAGCAGAAAAGCAGACGTTGACATGAGCTAACCGTCTAGCGCAGTACTTCTCATCCAGTCTACCGCACTGCAAACCAGGACAAGCAGCTCTGAGGCTTCTCTGTTTCCCTCAGCAGAAAGCCTTATACATCTGAATTTAAACCGTCTTTGAACGGAAATATTACGTTCCCGGGCATGGGATCCTACTCAAAATATTATGTGCTCACTCCCCTTTACAAGTCCTAGAATTTTGTAACGGGAATTTCTGGACACCCTGATACGCTTTCCTCGTGTTCTCTATACACTTAAGGACATGGTCGGTTTCTTTCTGCACCCTTACCCAATCCGAGCTTGTCTTCCGTGTCTGACATCGTCTTCTAAGAGACGTTAAAACTTGGTCATCCTTTTCCCACCCCGAACGCACAGTGGTTGCCTGAGAATCCGCGCAGCAGCAGTCCTCAGCGTCTGGCGGTCCGCGGCGAGTCCGAGACCTTGCCAACCCTCTGTGCGATGAAAGGCTCGAGCAGCATCACGAGGAGCAGGAGGAGAGCGTTACCGGCTATGTGGGCCAGTGGAGGCGGCAGATGCGTCAAGGCTGAAGGCTGCCGCCGCCGCCGCTGCCGCCACGGACGGATGGGACGCCGCGTGGCAGAGTGGTGGGGCTTGCCGCCAGCCAGCCAGCGGAAGAAAGCACCGCCGCCCAGGCGCACTCACTGCGCGGCCGGCGCTGCACCGCGACGGTCCTCTCCCGCCCTCTCCACTGGTCGCGCGCGTGGTCGTGATCGTGATCGCGGTACTGGCAGTGCGGTAGCCCCGAGGCACGGGCCAGCCAGCGCCGAAGACGACGACGTCGACCACTGGCTCCAGCCGCCTGACCACCGAAAAGGGTGAACCGGAAGTCTGCACCGTCGACATGCGGTACAAGGTAGGCACCATCGTCCTCTCTGCCGCTGCTGCCGCCGCAGTCATGGTGTTAACCTACACAATACGTCCATTGTCCGTCATCTAGTGGTTGCCACCGCTGTCTATGCGAAGGACCTGGGGGTGATTCCATATGACCACGTTGGATTACTCTGCCGTATGATGTCAAATGGTAATCGCCCTGGAAAAAAAAAGCGTTGAAAGTTGACATGCAAGGCGCTTGACAGGTGGTAGACCTCAAGTTGGGTGTCAGTGTCGCCCGTTTAGAGAATACTTCTCATCGTGCAGTGTACATAAAGTCGTGAACTTATTTCTCTGTTATTCGTGGAATGTGTTCCAGTTCTCAGAATAGCCCAACTTGATATAAAAATGAAGTGAAAGAAGCAAATATCGCTACATTCAGCCAACTGCCGTATTAAGCAAAGCAGTGCTTGTCTGTGTCATATCAGAAACAAAAGAAACATTTTCACGTCTGTATTTCCATTGGCCGAAAAAGTGATACAGTTCGCACTGACCACCAGCCCAACGATTTATTGTTACGCGCATAATATTTCAATGAATGAGATTTCTGCCTTCGTCAGGTGTCATTGATGACCGATTTAAAACTGTTCGCTGCCTGGGCACGAAAGATGCCAGTCGGTTTAAGACCATCTCTCGAAGCATGAGACAATGAATGTCAGATTAGTCGTCCACATATTGTGCATAAAAGTGAGATAGTTAAACTGACAAGGCTTCTACCGACCACACTAAGCCAACATGAAAAATTCCGTTGCTACATTACTGCACACAGCATCTGTTCAGTTTGTTTGACAGTTGAGTGGTATTGATAAAAGATGAAATTTAGGGACTTACATTATTCCGTCGCGATTTTTGTAGTAACATTTCACTCAGTAAACAATACACTAAATACGAGTATAAGTAATTGTGGCTGAATCTGACATCAAAATGTATTATTGTTTTCATTAGCTTGATCTAAGTCTCTTCTTAATAAACTGTAATTACAAAACAACAAAATATTGTCCATGTTTCGTACGACCGAGTGTTACACTTGATCAGAGTTGTAAGTACTGGGTCCCCACGTAATACCTAGCAAATAATCTACAAAAGGCTGTGCCTATGTGGTACATAAACAAAGTACATCTACGAAATTTAGCGACAATTCTAAATACTTCATCGGGGTCTTGAGGTGTAGTCATTGAAAATGGAGCACTATTACAGACGAAGTTACCATTCAGTGAGAGACGAACGTTACCTTCTGTCAAATAAATGTCCTATTTGCTCGCTAGGAAAAGTTCTTAGAGTCATTTACTTGCCTTTTCAGACACTGGCTACAAATCAAACAAACGTATTTATATGTCTGCTTATGATCACTTAAAGATAGACCCGGAAATCTCGAAAACCAATGCAAATAAATTGAAAAGTGGTCAGTATGTACCTCTGAATTATCTCATACTGTCATGTTTGTTAACATATCAATTGGAAAGAAAATTAATATAATTAAATTCTGCAATTGAGATTATCTAAATTTTTCCTCGGTACCAGCCTCACACAGGCAGCTCATACACCCTGTATACACCTGAATCTCTTTACAGTTGGCGTAGAAAAGTGTCTGATATTTTCAGCCCAGAGAATTCGAAAGGTATTTTGCACACCTAAATTGTAAAGCCTTCTATGTGAAGAGTTTTGGCATCTCTCCTCGCGAGCCGTATGTTTGGTATTTTATCAGGAACTGCCCATTACAGATAACTAGATGACTAGATGAGTGTGTCTACACTATAGGTAATGCGTGAGATTGGCTCTAGATAAACGTAAGACACGATCTTTCCGCAGTGTTTACTCATTCACGGGTATTAACAGCACCCCCCGGCCTTCTCCTTGCTCGTCGAATTGCGCCGATGGACATTCTTTCAAATACTGATATTCTATGCTCCTATCTCTGTGTTGAACGCTAAGGCGTCACCAGAATTTATCTCAGTCGGTCATGCAGACGAGTAGCTTTGGCTCTGATAACCTCCTTTGGCAGTCATCCATTATTTCCTGTTGACTTCTAGATGACGGGTGAACGCCAAGAAATTACGAAGCGTATCTCACCGTTTGACCGCCGAAAAATGCGAACGTAGTGGTTGTGAATGCAAAACAGTACTTACATAATGAATACGACAGTAGAGCCACAACTGACACAGAAGAACTAAACACTGTGAACGAGCAAGATACCGCGAGAGAGAAGAAGGTAGACAAAGGTAAAAACTAATACGATGAAAACGACGATGCTTAGCATGATGCTGAAAACGTAGGATAAAAGAAATAAAACACGTTTATAGAGAATAGTAAATTGTTTCTACTGCTATGTACCGTATCACGAAGTTGGTGTATCCACAGGTTTTGAAATTCTAACAATACTTATGAGGTATGCTGCAGAAACCAGTTAATTCACTATACACATACAAATGTTGGCCAGATTTTATGTTACACTTCATAAAATATTCCTTGACAGTGGAGATGCTCTGTGTCGATAACCCATAAAGAAATTTGCAAAACATCATCACTCTGATGATTTCAGAAACGAAGAGCAAATACAGCAAATTAACTCCCAAATTTTCGTTTTTTATCAGCATAAAACGAAACAATTAGAGTGAGAAACTGTATTAGTAACGCTCACCACAATGTCCAATGAATAAAATGCTTCAAAGCTAATGAAATGAATTTCGTTCGCATAATTATTTCCACGTGTGTCAGACCACATTGTGTTAATTGGAGCATATGCTGTTGAAAAGGTCAGTAGCATTTACGGTGTGGAATTTAAAACAACTCTGCATACTTTCTCTAGTAAAAAGTCACTTTTTAGTTATCCGTCTCGTTTTTGAAAAGAGTATTGTGGCATAGGATCGCAAGCAACTGATAATTTACAAAAAGCAACCTTAATAACTGGTGAAAATATTATGCCAGTGATGAAAACTACAGAAATGTAAGTAGACCGCAAAGTATTCATTCTACAAATATCATTCAGTCATATATAGCTGCTGTTCCTAAGACGTATTGAGTCTCACCTTCATTTATAAGAATGGTGTAAGCCAAAGCACCTTGTAAGCAGGAGACCAAGGTTCGTATCCCGGTTCTGGTATAAACTTTAATTTGTTGCTTTGGCCTACATTATTACCATACTATCATTTAAAACACGTCCTCTGTGCATCTTTCACTGCAACGTAATCCCTTCGCTTCATGGCATTTTAAGCAGTGGAGAGCTGTTTTTCGAGAGACTTGTTGATTAAATAAAAACTGAGACTAGTAGCAAAAAATGTAATAAAGTCTCAAACGAATGATGACATTCATCATCATTATCATCATCTTAGTATTCCGCAATATCTGCAGACTCTACTGAATAGAATGTTAGCAAAACTAAAGAAGCCTGTACTACGGAAGGGCAGAAACGGCTTTGAAACCTCTCCTTTGAAAAAGAATATATATATATATATATATATATATATATATATATATATATATATATATATATATATATATAAATTCGCTCTAACACATTTCCAAGCAGATCATGGAAAAATTTATGTAATACCATACAAGAAATTCTGCAGATTTTGTGTGGCTTTCCGCTTACTTCTGTGCCTTGGGAAAAATATTTTTGCATGCCCCTTCAATCTTCGTTAACCATGATTTCCTCTTTTAATATCGGACATGGAAAACATACTCCGTCAACAAGCCCTAGCGGGCGCATTCCAACCGACCGACCGCCGAGTCACCCCCTCCCCCACTGGCAACACTGGATGCGGTCGGAGGTGCGCGAGGTCAGTAAACTGTTCTCCCGCCCGTTGTCAGTTTTCGTTACCTGAAGCCACTACTATTCGGTCAAGTAGATCCTCAGCTGGTATAACGAAAGTCAGTGCACCCCGTGCCAATGGAAAATCTCTGGCAGTACCGAGAATCGAACACGGGTCCTCCACCTGGCAGTCAACTGCTCTGTGACCAGTCAGCTACCAAGGTGGACGTCGCTCTTCTGCAGTTAGTTATTTTCTAAGCTACATGACGATCACATCCACCGAAAATGAGTGTCAAATATAGCGAAAGAGTTTTCTTTCTGTTTTTGGCAGGTGAAGGGCAATTTTTTGACAGTAAAGTATACATTATGCTAACGTAATCACTGCTCCTTGCTCACATCTATAGTCTTTACAGCTCTCAGCACTAATGTATACTTTCCCTGGGTCGAATTCCGACATCGGCTGAGCACTCTTATTTTGTAACGTGCGTATCAAATTTCGATTTATCACACTGTAACTTGAGTCACGTTTTTACTGAGTTGTGCTAATTCTTGACTCTAAGGTCAGGTTATTACTTTCCCCAGACTGCAAGCGAATCGTGATGCGTCTGTGATTCTGTGCATCCATCAGTGTCATAAGGATGTGAGGAATAAATAACGACGACCTCTTTGCAGTAATTATTTGGTAATAGTGTCATGAGAAATATTTCCAAAACTTTAGGTGAGGAGGAAAATAAAATTTTTCTGCAAGTTTCAGCTTTAGTTGTGATTCGGCGCAGTTTCTGTGTTCAGCTCACCCACATTACAGAGACGTGCGTTGGCAGTCATCTGTAGTGAGTAATGTGGAGGCTTGAAGATAACAGAAAAGCGAGTTGCCCGTTGTTAGTAAAACTCTTCGCTTAAAAGTTTTTTCCTGCGCTACACATCGAATATGAATTTGGTTAAGTTCGTGCGGACGGCACCGCTGGATTGTGTGGCTGTAGGTGAGTGGAAGTGTCAAATTATAATTGCAATGATTCAGGGTTCAATTCTCAGTCACTCTTAGTACCTTGTTTTTCGTACGTATCACCTCCTGCAGAGGCTTGTTAATGTGAAAACTGCCGAGCTGCATCGAGATGCTGTATCCTCGTCAAACAACAGGTTTGGTACGTCAGTTCAGAGGGTGGAGGAATACTAGGTTATATCACTTACAACTCAGATATTCAAACCAATCTTCAGTTTGAGGACAGATTTATCTTGTGCTTAGATTACTCAGGTCTGAGAAGCACACAATTTGCACCGCGGCCTTACTCGACAGTTGAGACCATCACACACAGCTGTCCACTGAAAAAACATCGTCACATGTTAACGGAAGTTACCAGTTCATTCTCGAGATCCAACCATCGTCCGCAATTCAAAAATCTGAAAGAAAATTTCCAAACCATGTGGTGAAATCGTGAGAATTTTGCGGAGTTTAACAGAAACTACTTCTCCGATAGGATGGACTGTCTCCGGTTAAAGTGGATGACAGTTGAAGGAGACCATTGACAAATGATATTGTTACAAAAACATTTCTTAATTACTAGTTTTGGCTAGTTTTATTTATGTAATCAGATACTGTTGTCCATAGTCACAATAATGTTAATTTTTAAGTCAATGTTACGTGGAAAAGTAAAGATAATATGTATAGAGCTGTCAATGATAGTAACAACGCGAAAGGCACTTTCAGTGTTCTGAAGGTAAGATAAATACTTGCGACGTAGCGAACAGGATATCAAGACAACTGACGCATATTACGAGAGGAAAACATCATCTAAAAATATTCTTGGCTTGCGATCAAATGCGTAGACCCCTCAGGTCTCTTCTACAAGTTGCGGTATTTCACTGCCTATCATGTATCTAAATATATTGTTTTAATTTCTACTTCTTGCTAAATATCTGTATGGAAACTTTTTCTATTCACATCAGCAGAAATTTGTTGACACACTCAAGTCAACCAAACTACATGTAATAAATTTAATCTGATTTGCCGTCTACATTTCCACACGAATAGAATTTGTGAACTCTGAGACAGTTTTCTGAAAACAGGAAGGAACGTTCGGGTTTACATGGATATCATTAGGGACCGAAAACAGTATCACTTACGCAAGGATGCTGCCAGAAATTGGTTGCACGCTTTATGGAGGAACCGTTTCAGTTTTCGCCTGATGGAACAACACTTATTAATCTGCGCAGTCTGTCTCGGCTGTTTCGTTTGTATGTGAAGTCGATCGTTTACTTCGTGCTATCGTTTAAGCGGCGTTCGCTTATCTTCTTATCTCTTCCTTTCATCAGCTTTCATTGTTCATTGTTTGTATACTTGCCCAATGCCTCAGATAAGTTATTTGATTTACACGTCTGTTGGATTCAGTCTAGTATCCAGATGGCACTATTGCGTCTGTGTTCCAGGTGCCCTTCCGTGGTCTAATAATTCTGACTTCTTAATTTTAACAAAAGTATTTCGTTCTCCAAACATCAGGAAATAAGGTGTCGAAGAGGTGTTTATGCCATACGCATCGTTCACACTTCTATTTTGCCATTTATTATAATTTTCGTAATGAACTACTGTCTCTCTCTCTCTCTCTCTCTGTCTCTCTCTCTCTCTCTCTCTCTTTCTCTCTCTGTCTGCCTTATCTTTTTTAATGTGAATACTCACACAACCTCTCCGTATAGAAAATTTAGTATTGTCGCGAATAACGTCAGTTAAAATGTATCCAGGATGAAATGGATATGTTGGACTGCAATTCAAATGGAGTACGTCATAATCAGTTAATTCCTTCCACACAATATTTCTGGCCTTCATGGCTCTTTTAACAAAGAATACAATGCGTCGCGTAAGGTTCACATTAGTTGCTTTAAGACTGCATTATGAAGCGTGCCGGCTAGACAAGTTTCTGTCATTCTCAGGATATAATTATGAGATGGAAGCCGTAGGCCGGTTTTACGGAAGTCTCGCCTAGCTCCATTCTCCCTGTCAGTGACGCCACGAACGTTTTCTGGCACCGCGCCACCAGCTCACTAAGGACTTGCCTCGCGTGACTAGTTCATCCCGCTGAAGGCCAGATTGCGCTGCCACTAATAGTTGCAACTACAAACCTCTTATTGTCTGCAGACGAGTCACGAGCGTATTTTCAGAACCTTTTGCTTCTATAATGTTCTTTCTAATTTTAGCCAAGTCTTGGTTATTCGTCTGCAGTACGGGTTAAAAAATAAATTGTACGGTATTCAGCGCCTCACAGCGTTCAGCTGTAAAAGTTGTGGCCGTTTTTCTTCGAATTTTCTTTTCTCCCGACTGTTGAACACATTGCTCTTTTACTTTAGGAGATGTAGCGCTGAAACACCTCTCCGGCATCCCAGATATACGTTCCCCATGGTTTCCCTAATTGATTATTGCGAACTGTGGAATGATTGTTTGGGAAGGACACAGATTATTTCTTTCCAAATCCTTGTCTTATCCGAGGTTCTGCCCCGTCTCTCACGAAATCGACAGGATGCCGAAACTGGATTGTCTTCTTCGGGACTTTCGAGACACGTGTATGATAGTTGTGTAAATGTTGGCTACGTCCAACTGTAGCATACACCTCACGTACAATGTTCGTTAGAACAGCCTATTTTCTAAACACTAGTGAAATATTAAACACAAGGAGAATGTGGACTTGACATGTCAGCAGTATAACATGAAGGTAACCTCAAAGGAATAAGGGGTAGGCCGTTGAAAGACTGTTGTGCGGATGGACACCTGTTTGAAGGGGTTCGGAAATAATTTATTCGAAAATTTTTTATCGTAACCGTCGGATCGGAAAATTTACTTTCTCTCGTGTCAAGAGTTGCCGTCCGCCCGCAGGACTGCTCCCTCGGATTAAAAATGAAGAAAATTGGTTCAAATGGCTCTGAGCACTATGGGTCTCAACATCTGAGGTCATCAGTCCCCTAGAACTTAGAACTACTTAAACCTAACCAACCTAAGGACAACACACACATCCGTGCCCGAGGCAGGATTCGAACCTGCGTCCGTATCAATCGCGCGGTTCCGGACTGTAGCTCCTAGAACCGCTTGGCCACCGCAGCCGGCTCAAACTCCCTCGGATCACGCTCCAGCACCTGCCTTTGTTGCAGGTCAAACATGGCTCATGCGCTTGAGGAATGCCGACAAGGGACATTTTGCGGGCGCCTCCTACAGCCCTCGGCCAATGAGAACTGTGGGAAAATGATCACGTGGAGTCCCGGTACACGGGAGTAGAGCGGACGTTTCAGAAGAAGTGCTCCGACGTGACAACACGTCTTCTATTTGCTCACTCCGCAACTTACAAGGGTAGGCAACGACAATGATATCACAAAAATACTTCAAACATTGTACACCTTTAGTGGGCCATTAAGACAACGTAATGGGTAAGTATTAAAGTGCACTACTTTCGCAATTCCGAGACAATCGCGGGGAAGATTTACTCGTCTAGTAAGTACTCGTAACTGATATATCTGTGCGTTGCTGCCGGACGATAGAGTTTATGGTGCTCAAATGGTTAGCTTTCGAGCGTCGCAGAACGAACGTGTATGAAGCTTCGGTTCGACTCCCGCTCAAACTTAACTCTTAATCTACAGGGTGGACATAAAGTCCGGGAACACTTTCAATTATTTATTGCTCAAGAACCAAACATTGTACAGATATCAAACGTGTGTAATTTTGAAAAGAAACCCTGAAAGTTTTTTTTTTTTTTTCATCTATACCGCCACAGCATAGTTTGGTAATATGCCGATAGTCAGCGCTAGTCGCAAGCATGGCGTGTTAAGGTGCGGATCGAGGATCACCAGATCTCCAACCTCGGTGTGACTTTTTTCTGTGATGACACATTAATGATCCGGCATATGTACCGCCTCTACCACGTCATGTTGCAGAGCTCCGGAAGAGAATACGGGAAGCGACTGCCACAGGCGACGATGCCATGCTGGGATGGGTGACGGGTGTGGCAAGAATTCGATTACCATATTGACGTCTGCCGGCTCACTCATGGTTCGCATATCGAAATCGAATGCTTGTAAAAAAAAAAAAAAAAGTTTCAGAGTTTTCCTTCAATATGCAATATGTATGACATCTGTACAAGGTTTAGTTCGGCAATATAATTTTAAAAAACCATATGTATTTGCATGAAGTTTTTGTGGTTTTATGTTATTTGAGTACTTACTATTTTTAATGAAATTTAATTATTAGAACAAACATATTTATAATTATCAACACGTAAATGAATAAATGCGTAGAGTTTTCCTGAAAATGTATGCTGTCGTGATTTGCGAAATCCCTTATACATGCAATCTGCTAAAGTGCCCATACCTACTTTGCACCTCGAGGCTTCGAGCTGCAGACACAAAGCCTGCGCAGCGGTGAGATGGTGATAATGTAACAAGAGCGAATAGCGTAAGTCCAAATTCTTTGTATGTCACAGAACTTACATTTGTATCACAAAAAGGAAGGTTTGAGCGGCAGTCGAACAGTCGCCTCATACACGTTCGTCTTATGTAGCTCGAACGCCAACGACTTGACTACCATCAACTCTAACTCTTCCAGCACCATGCAAGGATACACCAGTTACATAATAGACGCGTGAAACTTCTGATTTCCTCGGAATTTCCAGAGTAGTGTACTGTACAACTTGCACGTTACGTTTTCTTAGTGAGCTACTAAAGTTGCATAAAGTTTGAAGTAAATCCATGATCCCAACGTCGTGGCCTCGCCTTGTTAGCCGTAATGGCACCTTCCCTACACGTGCCCTTTGTACTCCGAGCTATAAAATACGCATGGAATTTTAAGAAAACTCCCCGTTCTCAGTTAAAATATCCTCACTTGATGCCCACTCCTTCGCCTTACCTCTCGGTTCAAATGGTTCAAATGGCTCTGAGCTCTATGGGACTTAACATGTGAGGTCATCAGTCCCCTAGAACTTAAAACTACTTAAACCTAACTAACCATACCCGAGGCAGGATTCGAACCTGCGACCGTAGCGGTCGCGTGGTTCCAGGCTGAAGCGCCTAGAACCGCTCGGTCACACCTTCCGGCCCTTACCTCTCGGTTCCTAAACAACTGTTGTCAGAGCAGAGGGAACTGACTCACCTTGTGATCCATGAACACGCGGTGGGTGCCACTGTATGGGAGTTGTTGTTTAGAAGGTGCAGCCTGCGATGCACGGCCTGACGGTTAGCCGACAGTATGGGACGTGGGTTCCTGCCTGTGATGCCCGGCACGTCCCTAAACGACAGGTGACCGCTAGATGATCGTTGATTGGTACGCCTGCACGCCGAGCCGGTGCGCCAACCGTTCTGGACCATCCGTACACTATATGTTTAAGTGAGACTGGAAACTATTGGCTTGAGAAATGGCATTTTTAAATATGGTGCTAGATATCTAAAAGCACTAAAGACGCATTGCAGTAGCGTACTGCCTTGGGAATTTGCAATAAAGTCTCAAAAATTAAGTTAGATCGAATAAGCCCTTAGCCACTAAATCGTGTAAGTTTAGGAAATATCTGTATTGTCGTCGTATACATGGGCACCTCAGGAAGTGGTACACATTCCTATACTGTAACAGACCTGTGTATGTGTATGTTCATGAACAATCTCAGCCCCATATGCTCGCTCGTTTATGTGCGGATGAATAACCTGAGGAAATCTGATCAATTTTTTTATATTCTAGAGTAGATATGATCGGTCACACTTCCTTAATTATTTTAGACACCACCTTGCTAGCTATTTCTCATTTGACGCTGGATCTGCAGAAATCAATAATTATGTATGCTACATCCCACTGACATTTGGCTATTACGACGCTTAATCCGTCGAGTTCACATTAACATCGTTAAAAATGGACCTTGCAAGTAGGCTGTTTATATTTTCTTATTGGCAACGTTACGTAGCGCTCTGTATGAAAATCACTGGCTGTTCTGTGTGCAGTCTGTGGCTAGTTTCCATTGTTTTCTGCCATTGTAGTGTTGGGCAGCTGGATGTGAACAGCGCGTAACGTTGCGCAGTTGGAGGTGAGCCGCCAGCAGTGGTGGATGTGGGGTAGTGAGATGGTGGATTTTTGAGAATGGATAATCTGGAGGTGTGTCCATCAGAAACAGTAGATTTGTAAGAATGGATGTCATGAACTGCTATATATATTATGACTAATTATGAAACGTCCCCTTTGAAAAATTATACATGACTGTGCTTAAACTGACACAGTCCTAGAAACTCTTCTGTTCATGAGTTTCGTTCAGGACTGCGCTAGCTATCCTCAGAGGAGCTCCTCCGCTGAGTCTTGCCGACTGACCGGCCGGACGTCCGAGAGCGACATAAATACTGTCGGAAAGGGGGGCGTGGTTAAAGCAACATATGATGAGCAGAGATAATCCTGAATGAGATTTTCACTCTGCAGCGGAGTGTGCGCTGATATGAAACTTCCTGGCAGGTCCCGAGTTCGAGTCTCGGTCGGGCACACAGTTTTAATCTGCCAGGAAGTTTCAGAGATAATCCTTGTCGGAGGTAAAACTTAACTATCGATTGTCGTCTTGTCGAAGATGAAACCGTCTAGAGATTCTGCAGAGCTACTGTTCATATGTCGCTAAGTTTCATTGCCTCCTCCTTAGTATTAAAATTATTCTCTTGCTTATAAATTTCAATGGCTTCTCTATGTAGTCATGGATAATAATTTGACGTTGTAGATAAAATATGTTTCAGAAAACTTCACTTCGTGGTTTCGTGACTGAAGAGCATGCTCTGCTACAGTTGATTTCTCTGTTTTTCCTAGTCGGACAAGACTTTTGTGCTCTTACGCCCCTCTTGGTAGTTTCAAGTTTTTATCTCTGATGTCTGCTCATCACGTGTTACTTTGAACACTTCTTCATTTACTACAGTCTTTATGTCGCTCTCGCGCGTCCGACCAGTCAGTCGGCAAGACTCAGCGGAGGAACGCCTCTGAAGATGCCCAGCGCAGTCCTGATCGAAACGTCAAGAACAGAAGGGTTTGTTGGATCTCGACCTCTCATCCCGAAAGGTTTACCAGCATCTACGTCATCCGGTCGAGAAAGCTTTCATTCTATTTCTGGAACACCCTGTATTTCTGTTCTTGTTGTTGTTGTCAGTACTTTTTTTCTTCAGACTAATCGAATACGTGACTTGAACTTCATGTCTGCAGGCCGGGCTTACTACGGTCACTATTTACCGTTTTATAATTAATGTGTATGACACCGTGCACAACTGTTATATTTTCGTCATAGATATTTCCCTCCGTGTAGGCCGGCCGGGGTGACCGAACGGTTCTAGGCGCTGCAGTCTGGAACCGCAAGACCGCTACGGTCGCAGGTTCGAATCCTGGCTCGGGCATGGATGTGTGTGATGTCCTTAGGTTAGTTAGGTTTAAGCAGTTCTAAGTTCTATGGGACTGATGGCCTCAGACGTTAAGTCCCATAGTGCTCAGAGCCATTTGAACCATTTCAAACTCCGCGTAGTTTTCATCTGTATTTCTTCGAGTTATATGGTAATTGCCCACGTAGGATAAGGCAAGAACAGCAAAGTAAAGCACATTCTTTAGGCCAATATAGCACGAAGACCCATAAGGCCACGTAAAATATATGCCTAAAAGTGAAAGAGCAGTAAACGTACTAGTTTTCAGTCTGAGGCAGCTACAGAATAATTTCGACAGTGTACGGTCTCTTTATTCAGGGTCAATTGCCATTTTTCGCACCATACATATATCTTATCTAAATCATTTTCCAATTCATTTTGGTCATCTGGTGACTTTACAAGACGGTAAATGACAGCATCATTGCAGACAATCTAAGACGGCTACTCTGATTGTCTCCTATGTCGTTAATACAGATCAGGAACAATAGAGGGCCTATAACACTTTCTTGGAGAACGCCGGATATTATTTCTGTTTTACTCGATGACTTTCCGTCTATTACTACGAACTGTGACGTTCCTGACAGGAAATGACGAAACCAGTCCCACAACTGAGGCGATATTCCGTAGGCACGCAGTTTGGTTAGAAGACGCTTGTAAGGAACGATGTCGAAGGCTTTCTGGAAATCTAAAAATATGGAATGAATTTGACATCCTCTGACGATAGTACTCAGTACTTCATGAGTATAAAGAGCTAGTTGTGTTTCGCAAGAACGATATTTTCTGAATTCGTGCTCATTACGTGTCAATAAATCATTTTCTTCGAGGTACTTCATTATGTTCGAATACAGCGTATGTTCCAAAACCCTACTGAAAATCGACGTTAGTGATGTGGGCCTGTAATTCACCAAATTAATCCTATTTCTCTTCTTGGGTATTGGTGTGACTTGAGCAATTTTCCAGTCTTTAGGTACGGATCTTTCTGTGAGCGAGTGGTTGTATGTAATTGCTACATATGGAGCTATTTCATCAGCAACCTGACTGGTATAGAATCTGGAAAGGAGGTCTTGCTTTTATTAAGTGACTTAAGCTGCTTTGTGACATCGGGTATATCTGTTTCTATGTTTCTCATCTTGGCAGAGCTTCTTGATTGGAATTCAGGAATATTTACTTCGTCTTCTTTGCTGAAGAAGTTTCGGAAAATCGTGTTTAATAACTCTGCTTTAGTGGCACTGTCATCAGTAACTTCACCGTTGTTATCGCGCAGTGAAGGTATTGATTGCGTCTTGCTACTGGTGTGCTTTATGTATGACCAGAATCTCTTTGGGCTTTCTGCCAGATTTCGAGACAGAATTTGGTTGTGGAAATTATTGAAAGCATCTCTCATTGAAGTACGCTCTATATTTCGAACTTCTGCAAAACTTTTCCAGTCTTGGGGATTTTTCGTTCTTTTAAATTTGCCATGCTTTTTTCGCTACTTCTGCAACAGCGATCTGACCCGTTTTGTGTACCATGGGGGATCAGTACCATCACTTATGAATTTTTGTGGTATACACCTCTCAGTTGCTGTTAATAATATCCCTCTGAATTCATTCCACAACTTTTCCACGCTTACACGATCAGATTGGACGAGGTGCAGACTGTCTCATAAAAAGGCGTTAAGAGCATTTTTATCAGCTTTTTTAAATAGATATACTTTGCGTTTCTTTTTGATGGTTGTAGGAGTTACGGTATTCAGCCTGGCAGCTACTGACCTGTGGTCGCTAATCCCTGCTTTCGCAACCATTTACGCTTCGAGTGTCCTCTCCGCAGACGGAATGTCAGTTTTTCCCAAACACGAAGCAGCGTGTCCCAAGAAGAGATTAGCTTCGGCAGTCCGCTTTCACTGCCTTCCGTATTTAGCGAGATCGTGCATCCACAGTGAACGTCCTCACGTGCAGTGAACGGCCGTGTCGCAGGACGTGGCCAGCGGTGATCCGACGCTGCGGCCGCTGCCCCATAATTACTGCAGTGTCATGTTCAGCGAGGTAATGCGGGAACGGGGAAGTGTCGGAGCGGGCGGTCACGCCCTGACCACCTCCGATCCTCCGTGGCTTTCTCCCGATCACGCCCGCACCGGACGTGGCTTTCGATAAAGTCTTCCCACGTTTCCTTTTCTGCACAGCTTCTCTCACACGGCCCACCGATTGAAGCTTGCGGTGTTAATCCCTGTTATCCGTGACTCGTGCAACTGTGTACGCTAGCTGCCCCAGCTACGGAGCTGGGTTTGGTTTACGTGATATACCCATAAACTGCTTGGCTTTTGAATGACGTCAGCACCAGATAACTCGACACCACCACATCATCAGTTATCACATTGCGCCTCTGACCATGATGACGTAACGCAGAAAGTAGTCTTGAACACGAAAAACAGAAGACATGAGCTTAAGGACACACCGACGAGTTCTGAGACTAAGCACAGACTTAGATCAATAAAAAGATGGAGAAGGACACTGGAAAGGTACCCAAAGCAACCAACAAGGCGTCTACCTTTAATGATCTGTGCAAACTGCGAAAAATGTGGAAGGCTGAAGAGGGATGTGAGCCTTCCGAATGCGAATCCAGAAAGCTACACTACTGGCCATTAAAATTGCTACACCACGAAGATGACGTGCTACAGACGCCAAATTTAACCGACAGGAAAAAGATGCTGTGATGTGCAAATGATTAGTCTTTTAGAGCATTCACACAAGGTTGGCGCCGGTGGCGACACCTACAACGTGCTGACATGAGGAAAGTTTCAAACCCATTTCTCATACACTAACTGCAGCAGTTGACCGGCGTTGCCTGGTGAAACGTTGTTGTGATGCCTCGTGTAAGGAGGAGACACGCGTACCATCACGTTTCCGACTTTGATAAAGGTCGGATTGTAGCCTATCGCGATTGCGGTTTGTCGTATCGCGACATTGCTGCTCGTGTTGGTCGAGATCCAATCACTGTTAGCAGAATATGGAATCGGTGGGTTCAGGAGGGTAATACGGAACGCCGTGCTGGATCCCAATGGCCCCGTATTACTAGCAGTGGAGATGACAGGCATCTTATCCGCATAGCTGTAACGGATCGTGCAGCCACGTCTCGATTCCTGAGTCAACAGATGGGGACGTTTGCAAGACAACAACCATCTGCATGAACAGTTCAAAGACGTTTGGAGCAGCATGGACTATCAGCTCGGAGACCATGGCTGCGGCTACCCTTGACGCTGCCTCACAGACACGAGCGCCTGCGATGGTGTACTCAACGACGAACCTGGGTGCACTAATGGCAAAACGTTATTTTTCCGGATGAACCCAGGTTCAGTTTACAGCATCATGATGGTAGCATCCCTGTTTGGCGACACAGCGGTGAACGCACATTGGAAGCGTGTATTCGTCATCGCCATACTGGCGTATCACCCTGCGTGATGGTATGGGGTGCCATTGGTTACACGTCTCGGTCACCTCTTGTTCGCATTGACGGCACTTTGAACAGTGGACGTTACATTTCAGATGTGTTACGACCCGTGGCTCTACCCTTCACTCGATCCCTGCGACACCCTACTTTTCAGCAGGATTATGCACGACCGCATGTTGCAGGTCCTGTACGGGCCTTTCTGGATACAGAAAATGTTCGACTGCTGCCCTGGCCAGCTCATTCTCCAGATCTCTCACCAATCTAAATCGTCTGGTCAATGGTGGCCGAGCAACTGACTCGTCACAATATGTCAGTCACTACTCTTGATGAACTGTGGTATCGTGTTGAAGCTGCATCGGCAGCTGTACCTGTACACGGCATCCAAGCTCTGCTTGACTGAACGCCCAGGCGTATCAAGGCCGTTATTACGGCCAGAAGTGGTTGTTCTGGATACTGATTTCTCAGGATGTATGCAACCAAATTGCGTCAAAATGTAATCACATGTCAGTTCTAGTATAGTATATTTGTCCAATGAATACCCGTTTATCATCTGCATTTCTTCTTGGTGCAGAAATTTTAATGGCCAGCAGTGTGAAAACTGAGCCATAGCTCCGCGTCAAATCTTCAATTATGGTTTAAAACTAAGGGACAACGAAAACCGGGAGAAATTAGTCGAAATCAATGCTTTATTATACAAAACTCTACATTTTGTATCACTTATAGCTTCATATATCAAAAAGAAGGTAGTAATTCCAATTCCAAAGAAAGCATGTTGCTGCACCTCAGAATGTTTTACAACCATCAGTTTAATAAACCATGGTTGCAAATTACTGACAAGAATTATTTGCCGAAAATTGCAGACATCGGTAGAATCTAACCACGGGAAAGGCGAGTTTGGGTGCAGGAGAAATGCAGGGACATGGGAGGCAATATTGACTTTACTACTTCTCTTAGAAGAGAGACTGGAAGAAGGCAAACCTTCGTTTATAGCAAATGCAGATTTAGAGAAATTTCTCGAGAACATTCACTGGACTACGCTTCTTGAACGTCTGATTAGAGCAGCGATAATATACATGGAACGAAAAGTTGCCTAGGAGCTGTTCAGAAATCAGACTGCAGATATAAAAGTCGAAGGGCGTGAAAGGAAAGTAGAAATTTTGAAGGAACTCACACAGGATTGTAGCCTATGCCGCTAACATTCACTCTGTGCTTTGAGCAGCCAGCAAAGGAAAGCACGGAGATATTTGGAAACCGAATAAAATTTCATCGAGAAGAAATAAAAAGTTTAAAGAATGAATAGTCTCTTGAAAATATGAGAGTAGTTAAATAAGTAATGTAACACTCTTTTTCTCGGTCAATTAGAAGTGAAGAAAATGCAGAATTTATTGAAGGATGTTGTTGTTGTTGTGGTCTTCAGTCCTGAGACTGGTTTGATGCAGCTCTCCATGCTACTCTATCCTGTGCAAGCTTCTTCATCTCCCAGTACCTACTGCAACCTACATCCTTCTGAATCTGTTTAGTGTATTCATCTCTTGGTCTCCCTCTACGATTTTTACCCTCCACGGTGCCCTCCAAAGCTAAATTTGTGATCCCTTGATGCCTCAAAACATGCCCTACCAACCGATCCCTTCTTCTAGTCAAGTTGTGCCACAAACCTCTCCCCAATCCTATTCAATATCTGCTCATTAGTTACGTGATCTACCCACCTTATCTTCAGCATTCTTCTGTAGCACCACATTTCGAAAGCTTCTATTCTCTTGTTGTCCAAACTATTTATCGTCCATGTTTCACTTCCATACATGGCTACACTCCATACAAATACTTTCAGAAACGACTTCCTGACACTTAAATCTATACTCGATGTTAACAAATTTCTCTTCTTCACAAACGCTTTCCTTGCCATTGCCAGTCTACATCTTATATCCTCTCTACTTCGACCATCATCAGTTATTTTACTCCCTAAATAGCAAAACTCCGTTACTACTTTAAGTGTCTCATTTCCTAATCTAATTCCCTCAGCATCACCCGACTTAATTTGACTACATTCCATTATCCTCGTTTTGCTTTTGTTGATGTTCATCTTATATCCTCCTTTCAAGACACTGTCCATTCCGTTCAACTGCTCTTCCAAGTCCTTTGCTGTCTCTGACAGAATTACAATGTCGTCGGCGAACCTCAAAGTTTTTACTCCTTCTCCATGAATTTTAATACCTACTCCGAATTTTTCTTTTGTTTCCTTTACTGCTTGCTCAATATACAGATTGAATAACATCGGGGAGAGGCTACAACCCTGTCTCACTCCTTTCCCAACCACTGCTTGAAGGATATCCTGAAATATTCCACTTCAGCCTCTACAGTTTCACGAAGTTCCATGAGTTGTCGGCGCTATATGTACGAGTATGCTTCGAAACGGCATCTGTAACAGAAGTGAGTTCCAAGAACAAAGCTGTCATAGAGTTTATTTATTAAGGGGAACCAGAGCATCGAAGACACGCGTAGGCGCTTGCAGAATGTCTACGGAGACCTGGCAGTGAACAAAAGCACGGCGAGCCGTTGGGCGAGGCGTGTGTTATCATCGCAACAAGTGTGCGCTAATCTGTCCGATCCCCCGCGTGCCGGCCGGCCCCCCATAGCTTTGACTCCTGCAATGCTGGAACGTGGGGACACTCTCGTTCGGGGTGACAGATGGATCACAGTGAAACACCACACTGCACAACTGGACGTGTCTGTTGTCAGTGCTGACACCCTAGTCCACCAGTTGGGGTACTCAAAGGTACGCGACCGCTGAGTTTCTCGCCGCCTAACAGAAGACCCTAAACAGCAACGAAGAATCATCTGTCCGGAGTTGCTAGAGCATTACGAGGCTGATGATAGGTTTTTGTCAAACATCTTCACAGGCCATCAAACATGGATCCATCACTTAGAACCGGAAGCAAAACGACAGTCCATGGAGTGGCGCAACACCACATTTCCTCTGAATAAAAAGTTGAAAGCCACACCCTCAGCTGGTGAAGTCCGGACTACGGACTACTGGGACTCTATAAGGGTTATTCTGTTTGAAGTCCTCCGTCATGGTGCAGCGATCGGCTCTGAAGTCTACTGTGCTACCCTCAGGCAATTGAAGACACTCTCCATGACGACACAAAGCCTAATGCAAGTCTGCCGCACCTGAGAGGATCTCGTAAAACTTTAAGGGATTCTTCTTCCACATCCACCCTACAACCCTGACCTCCCGTCTTCCGGCTTCCATCTGTTTGGACCAATAAAGAATGCATTCCGTGGCTAGTCCGACGTCCAGCAGTGCAATGGAACCATGCGGGTATACAGACCCTCCTATCAGGTGGCGTACGGCCGTCGCACTGAATGGAGATTATGTTGAGAAACAGAGTTTTACGGTCAACAGACTGGTGTATTGGAATCCTGAATAGAACCAACCCGCTATGAGGAAAAAAAAGTTTTTCATTAGTTACTGAACGACTCTCGTAGGTTCTAAGATTAACATCAGCAAAAGCAAAAGTTTGTTAATGAAATGTAGTCGATGGTCGAAGTAGAGACGATGTATTATGTAGATAGAAAACAGAAACAAAAGCATCTCTGAAAAACAGGAATTTGTTAACATCGAATATAAATTTAAATGTTAGAAATTTTCTGAAGGTATTTGTCTCGAATGCAGCCATACATGGTGGTAAAATGTGGATGGTAAATGGTTCAGGCGAAAAGGGAACATAAAATGTTGAAATGAGATGTTACAGAAGAGTGTTGAGTACTAGATGGGCAGATAGGCAATTAATGGTGAGGCGCTGAGTGAAACTGGCGAAAGAAGAAATTTAAGGCACAGCTTGAGGTATCAAGGAATCTTCAGTTGGTAATGGAGTCTATTTCGTGTTGGAAGGGATGTATGTAAGAGGGATGTATGTAAAATTTATCAAAAATGATGAAATTTTTTGCCACTAGATACTTTTGTAACATGTTAGAAATACCGTTTTCAATTTTCACAGTTTAATTCGTGCTGCAAATGATGTAAAATCCATGTTGTTTCGATCAATGAGCGGTGCCACGCCCCTTTTTCTACTCGAATCTGCCCTTGTTTGCGTTATTTGACTATTTCTTGCCATCAGAGAAGACATCTGTAGAGTATAGAAGGCTGGGAGTCTATTTACTATGGGCTTAATTAGATTTATGAAAGAAATGCACACATGGTGGAACAAAAAACCAGAACGAAAGCTTTGACAACCCCATTTATAGGAGATGCCCAAAGACAACATTTTGCTCATCTACTATTCTTAAAATTTCCTCATTTGATGCTTTGTAGGCTTCATTTATGGTAACAATGGAAGAATCAGAACTCTTATGAGTCTAGTATTTGATAGAGGTTGCTTCACTGAAAACCTGTTGAAGAAGACTGATGATATGCATATTGACAGTTCTGAAAAGTCAGTGAAGCATGTTGCCGAAAGGACGTGGCAGAAGGATCAGAGTAGAATAAAAGAGCTATAAGAAGACCAAAAAAACCTAATGTATTGTTCTGGTCAACACTAAGGTACTTGTTTCTAGCATAAAGGCTGATAAAACCTTCTTTCTACATATCCCGGAATTTTCATTTTTCGTATATAATGAACGTTTTCTGCTGAACAATTGCAGGTAAAAAGGTGAAATTTGCTGCAGACTTTGTACGTACTATAACACAATTTCGTGTGGTACAAGGTTTTTCAAAATGCATTAGTGTGAAGTTTATTTAATTTTTCTGAAATAAAAATTGTTACGAATCATACACCCAAATTTAAAAAAAAAAAAAAAAAAACACTGTTGTGAGGGTTCTAGGACCGGTATTGAGAAGTGATACACAGTTTACTCGCCGGCACGGTAACTCAGCTTGTCGGTCAGAGGGTTGGCTGCACTGTGTAATAAAAATACTGAGTTATTGGATCAACAACGAACTTCAACGGGTGTCTAGCGACGTCCGCCCCGAGCAGATAAAACGAACAAAATGAGATTCATAAAAATAATAATAATAATAATAAAAGCTGTCTCGCGGCCGAATAAATACAATCTATGTGTTCTATCAAGTCAGAGGTGACCGACAAAAGAAAATGGTTCAAATGGCTCTGAGCACTATGGGACTCAACTGCTGAGGTCATTAGTCCCCTAGAAGTTAGAACTAGTTAAACCTAACTAACCTAAGGACATCACAAACATCCATGCCCGAGGCAGGATTCGAACCTGCGACCGTAGCGGTCTTGCGGTTCCAGACTGCAGCGCCTTTAACCGCACGGCGACTTCGGCCGGCGACAAAAGAAAAGAAACAAACAAACTAAGAATGACTTATCACATTTTGAAACTGATAAGTACACTAACCCTTGAGAAAATGTTTCTCATGTGATAGTATGTGTTCCAGAAATATCCAGCAACGTCCTGTTCAAATTATTTGAAACAAAAAAGAGTTAAAAAACAATTCAGATTGTAGCCAATAACATAACGACAACGCGTGCAAAATTTGGTTCAATTACTTCTCAAACTGTGAAAGATGCATCGGATTAAATGTACGTGTGTGTTTTGTCATGCGACTCCCCCCTTGAAAGAGATGAATACGGTAGACTAACATGGAGAGCAGTACCAAGCAATTCGTCCAAGTGAAATGGTTCAAATGGCTCTGAGCACTATGGGACTTAACTTCTGCGGTCATCAGTCCCCTAGAACTTAGAACTACTCAAGCCTAACTAACCTAAGGACACCACATACATCCACGCCCGAGGCAGGATTCGAACCTGCGACCGTAGCGGTCGCGCGGTTCCAGACTGAAGCGCCTAGAACCGCTCGGCCACTGCGGCCGGCCTTCCAAGTGAAGGACCAAAACAACAGCACGCCAGTAAATTACAGTAATTCGAGAATGAGGAGTAAATTGTTGTGATCTCAAAATGAGGGGCCAGTTGTACGCTGTAATCTATTGGTACGATCGAGCTAGGTTGAACTGTGGACTGTAAGACTGGGAGGGAGATACAGCGCGCGGCTTCTGTGGGAAGGAGGCGGAACGCCGCTGGCCGACGTCGCAGCTGATCGCAAGGTCGCCGGTGGCCGGGGTCAGGTCAGCCACAATTGAGGCAGCGTGCAGGCCGGCCGGGCAGGCCAGGCCTCTGGCGGGGCAGCTGCGCCTCCACAGCGGCTCCCACGCACGGGGAGAAAGCTGCCGATGCACTGAGGCGCGCCTCCCGGCTGCCGACTGCGCCGCGTTTCCCGGTGCGACCTCTGGCACCGGGGTGACTCACGATGGACGTGCCCCGCCGCACACGGTAGATTGCAGCAGTGTGCATAGCAGAAATAAAATAGTGGCGGAAAGGATTGACGGTCGCAGTTAAACGGTGTGATTGATCAGGAAAATAGTATGCTGCAACATGAACTGCAGAGTGCAAAGGTCATCAAAACATTTTTTTTTTACAAGTGTATGTGCGGACTGAAGTGAAGACTGGAACTTTGTACCGAGTCTGTGATTCAAACCCGGGTCCCCTGCTCAGGAGGCAGATGCGCTGACCATGACGCCAGACTGGCACAGTGGCTTTGCACAATTGCGCGGTCTACACTATAGTCCGTGAGACGAGTGATTGGTAGCGACAGTTCCGGCGGGCAGACGGCGCTGTTGCCGAACGTGGCTCACAGCACGCGGCGCCCTGTCTGCTACACGCATTCTCTAGCAGCAGAAATAAAAGCGAGACAAAATACAAGTCGTATTGGCACGCGTGAATTTATTTAAAGTTGATGCTTGAAATATATTAACTCGAAAACTGATAAGAGCTATTTAGTACAAGTATCTAAGATGCTGAAACATAATACAGTTATTTGTTAAACTTCACAACTGAAATGAAAACTATTTTCGCAAGTTGTTGAACATTAGCAGTTTTGGTTTCCATTGTCAAGTATTAGCATTATTAATTTGTTCTACTACAAGCTACAGAATAATTGGTCAGTGTATTAAGAGTTATGATCTGAAGAAAGTGCTCACAATATGATGATCTGGTTGTCGATCGATAGCAAACGCCCTCCTTACATTCCTGAATACGTTGTAGTTACTGTAATGGAAAAGCACCACTCACATCACTGTCAGAATCTGATTTGACATTGTCTTCCTCAGCACTACTCGAACTATCACTGCTCTCTCCCAGATGTATAATTAAATTTTCGATGCATTCTTCCACAACCCCTTCGGTTTTGGCCGCCTCTCTGATGGCACTTGCAGTGCTGTTTACAGTTTTAGCCCACGTCTCGCTTGTCACTTTATTGATAGCTGCTGGAAGGAGAGTTTCCACTTCAGAGATCGTGAATTTTTTATTGTTTGCAGCAATGTAATTTTTTATCTGCGCCCACACTCCTTCAATTGCATTGAAGTGACAGTGGTATGGAGGAAGCCGAACGATTTCATGCCCGTGCCTTTTAGCAATCTCGTCAATTACATATGTTGGAAATTGGGGTTTCTTTTGTGCCACAATTTCGAGCAGTTCCGCCTTCCTTAAATCTTCTCTGAAATCTACTTTTCGCCGTTTCAACCACTGAATGATATCGTCTTTTTTTGTTGCCAAGGTTGGTGCCTTATCGTGAACAACGGAATGATAAGGCGCATTGTCCATAACAATCACTGATGGACTTGTCAGATTCGTCGTAAGCGATGTCTCGAACCATTCTTGAAATACTACACTGTTCATTTCTTCATGGTAATCTCCCGTCTTTTTTGACCGAAACGTTTTCAAGCAGTTTGGCACAAAACCTTTCGATGTTCCTGCATGTAAGACAATAATACGCCCTCCTTTGCCAACAGGCACTGCCATTGTCCCCTCGGGCGTTCCATCATTCCAGCCTCTACGTAAAGAATGGCTGGCATTGACCCAAGTTTCATCTAACCACACTATACTTTCGAATTCCACACCCATGATCCTGCGCAGAAATCTGCACCGCCATGCAACTACATCTGTCCTTTCCATTAATATTTTGCATCCGTTAAACAGTGAATACCTGAAGCCTATGTCTTTCAACATTGTACGCAATGAAAATTTGCTCCCTTTAAAAAGATCGTCTTTCTGAAGCGACACCTGTAATTTAGATAGAGTGGGATGTTCCCTTCTCTTATTATAGCTGTATATATGACGACGAATAGCGTCTTTCTGAAAATCGTCCAAAGCTGTCACCTGCTTATTTCTCGGTCGCTTCTTTCCTGGTGTGTGCAGCATTGTTGTGCCACTCTCGTCACAATCTACACTATACTGTTCTTTCCCTATCTTTACAACAGTGTTCTTACTTATTTTCAATGCTGCTGCAGTTCTCTTCACAACCCGAACAACAGGAATTAAGGGCCTACCTTTGTCCTTTTCTTTCTCAGAGTAATCCCTCACAGAGCACACGAATTCACGGGCCTGGGTGTGTAGCACACTTTTCTTCCTCCGTTTCACTTCTTGTGTTGGGCTGGTACTACCCGCCGCACTAGACATTGTTTACAACGAAACATAAACAAAGAAACACTGAAACCAACAAAAACGAAATAAACTGCGAATTCAACTTCAGACAAACGACGAACGACAGCACCGCCTGCACGCGAGACACTGGTAAGTTTCGTAAGCGCGCGCGACCGGGTTTCAGAGCGGCAATGTGGCCCTTGCTACCCGCTCAAAGTCAGGCCGTCATTGGCTGCCTGCCTGCGGTCGCTAGGCAACGGAAAGACGCTACCGAGCTGTCAATACCAAAGACTCGTCTCCCAGACTATAGTACGCCTCCATCCTCAGTCCAAATTCCCATTTAGTCCTTACCCCACTTAGAACCCCCCTAAACTTGAACGGCACTGCAGCTGTATTGGAATGGCAGTTCAGCATTGAACGAAATAGAAGAGCTTGCCTCAAATCCAGCATATCTGCTGTAATCCAAGGAAACTATATGATTCTGGAGACCTTTTCCAAGTCTCAAACACTCACGATGTACACACGGTGATTATTTTTTACCTTTAAAAACCGCCGAAACGACGCAGATGATGTTGAGACAAGTAATTCAATATAAGGCACACGGAGCAGCAAGTGCAGGGAAATAGCCCAAAATCGGATGACAAAAACTGAACACGTGATGTGACGAAATGACGTACTTCGCCGCACGGCTGATAGGGAGCAGTGTAGCAATCCGCTCCGATAGGCAACACTGTTTTCGCAGATGTATATATACCCTGTGGTGTCACCCCCAGACACCACACTTGCTGGGTGGTAGCCTTTAAATCGGCCGCGGTCCATTAGTATACGCCGGACCCGCGTGCTCCACTGTCAGTAATTGCAGACCGAGCGCCACCACACGGCAGGTCTAGAGAGACTTACTAGCACTCGCCCCAGTTGTACAGCCGACGTTCATAGCGATGGTTCACTGACAAATACGCTCTCATTTGCCGAGAAGATAGTTAGCATAGCCTTCAGCTAAGTCAATTGCTACGACCTAGCAAGGCGTCGTATTCAATTGATATTTATTATATGAAGCATGTATCATCAAGAGCGATGTTCTACAATTATGGATTAAAGTTGAGTATTACAGCAACTGCGTACATTTTCTAAGTTCTCATCTCCTTTAACTGTTCCAGACCTCACGCCATCCTGCGTGAGCTTATAGCGTGCATTTCGGCCTCCTCAAACAACACGGTGTTGGCACTTCTGCCAACACTTCATACCCATTCATCGCAGTCTACCGTATGAGATGTGATAACGCAACAACGAAACCGAGTGCGGTGGCGCAGCGGTTAGCACACTGGTCTCGAATTCTGGAGGACCAAGGTTCGAAGCCACGTCCTGATTTAGGTTTCCGTGATTTCTGCAAATCGCTTCAGGCAAATGCCTTAATGATTACCTGGCACGGCTGACTTCTTTCCCCGTCCGTCGCTAATCCGATGGGACCAATGACTTCTCTGTGTGGTCCCCTCCTCCAAATCAACCAACCAACGAACCAGCAAGAACGAAAACAATGTACCCTAGTGGAGCTACGTCCAAAAACACTGCTAGCATAGGATAGACAAGACCAACCGCTGCACGTGCGGCGAGGTACGTCGTTTGGCGACGTCACGTGTTCAAAATTTGTCATGCACTTTTGGAACATTTCGCGACATTTCCGGCCCCATGTGTCTCATATTAAATTACTTGTCTCAGCGTCATCCACATCGCCTCGGGGTTTTATTAAACATTAATAAGTATGGACCTGCAAATGCAGACTGAACCGACTGTCTAGTGAGCAGCCGGCCGAAGTGACCGTGCGGTTAAAGGCGCTGCAGTCTGGAACCGCAAGACCGCTACGGTCGCAGGTTCGAATCCTGCCTCGGGCATGGATGTTTGTGATGTCCTTAGGTTAGTTAGGTTTAACTAGTTCTAAGTTCTAGGGGACTAATGACCTCAGCAGTTGAGTCCCATAGTGCTCAGAGCCATTTGTCTAGTGAGCAGGAGACCAGGGTTCGAATCCCAGTCTTGGTAAAATTTTCATTCGTTGCTTCAGTCTGCGAATATACACTACAGATGTTTCAGACTTGGAATGTCCGTGGGACTATATAGTTTCCTTCAACTTTTTGCAGTTAACGCTTTAACCTAATTTCTCGCTACCTGAATTGCCTGACAAAAAATGTGAAGCATCCATAAGGCGAAGGAGAAACGAAATGAAACCTTATTACTTAAGAGAGTAAGGAGCGTGATGTCATCCTTCGCTAATCCGATGGGACCAATGACTTCTCGGTTACGTCGCCAGTACCGAAGCAATTTTAAAAACAACTTGATCGTTCGAAGCCACGTATCAGTATGACGTTGTACCCCCTCTGGCCTGGATTTATGCACTGATTCGGTTGGGAATGGTGTTGTAAAGCGTTTGTATCCTCTCCTGGGCCTAGCTGATCCACAACGGTACCCAGGATGCTGTGCTGCTGGCTCTAATTTTCACATGCTAAACTATAAAGAAAGCTATGTGGAGGCGAAATAGTAAGAGAGTAAACGGTCTTTATACTTCATAATAGTGTTGACAGTTTTTTGTTACTGGCTAATTACGTAGATTTTAGATTTATTAATTTTTTTTATATTCTAAAGCTTCCCAATTTTCTGTCATATGTCTTCAGGAGTTCTGCTACACCCTTGCGCAAGAATTCATACTCACACAAGATGCAAAATCTACCAAAGTCCACGTAGATACAATTTTTGAACTGTATGTTGACGTGGTTCGTATTACCGGTCACATTAAAACGAATATTTAGTACTGGTAAAAAATGACAGCTATCAATAAACAAATGAGCTACCCAAGCACGACTCATGCCCCGTCCTCACAGCTTTATTTCCGCCAGTACCTCGTCTCCTATCTTCCAAACTTCACAGGAGCTCTCCTGCGAACCTTGCAGAACTAGCACTCCTGGAAGAAAGGATATTGCGGAGACATGACTTAGCCACAGCCTGGGGGATGTTTAGAGAATGAGAATTTTCACTCTGCAGCGCAGCGTGCGCTGATATGAAACTTCCTGGCAGATTGAGTCGTGCTTGGGTAGTTCAGATGGTAGAGCACTTGCCCGCGAAAGGCAAACGTCCCGAGTTCGAGTCTCGGTCCGGCACACAGTTTTAATCTGCCAGGAAGTTTCATATCAGCGCACACTCCGCTGCAGAGTGAAAATTCTCATTCTGGAAATATCAATAAAGAGCTTGTAAGTGTAACACCTCCAAAATCCTCGGTGAAGCTTCTGGATGATAATTTTTGCAGCCATTACACACGGCTCCCATTAGTCGTGCTGAGCAAACAAGTCACTGTGGCCCCAGTTGCATCCGCTCGGAGAACCATCATGTAAAGCAGTAGCGAGTGAAAGTGTGTTAGACCCATATGAATTTTTCTTTCCATGTTAAAACATCGAGAGTTATGTCATACTGCAATTAAGGCCAAAAGAGCATTCTTTTGGTTGCTTTGTCAATACGGCCGCTCCATTTTCTTGCTCGATTTACGTGAGAATTTTTAGTTGAGAGTGTTGTTATTCGACTGGATTTACATGACACGAATGGCTGTCATAGTGTCGGTGAAGCTTAATGTTGTTAACCAGTTGGGAAGCGTAGAAGATACATCCATCTTTAGAAAAGTCCTTTAATATCTTGCGCTGAATCTTGAGGGATATTATTTTTGATGTCCTCTATACAGCATAAATTGTCACCATACTGTAATAATCGCTTATCAGTTTAAGTTTCGTAACACATGGTTCCTAATTCGTTAGTATCTATTCGGTGCATTCGATAAACTGTCGAGTATATCATTTGAGTGTCTTTTCTCAAAACACACTCCTTTTGTTGAATTGCAACGGTATAATAATTATTCCCAACAAGAAGGTATTATATAGCTCTAGCGAACGGAAACAGCCGAAGTTTGAACAACCAACACAGATACTAAGGTAGTAGTGAAGAGGTGAGGATAATGTGTCCGGTCGAAACCGGAAATCATGCCTAACTGAAATTGTGATTCTTCAGTTTCTCCCGGCGTATTTGTTGCTGGAACAGTCCACGGGTATACTGCCGGTTCATGGTGTCTAACGGGCACAATGTTTCGGCGATCAGACACGTCGTCATCTTCAGGTGCGCTGGCGAACTGAGCTCCTGAGGGCGGGCGGCCGTCTTAAATCCCCTGCTGAGAGTCTTCTTAATTACATTCAATGTCGGGTCCCAGGCCTTGCTGGGATTGTAGCCGCAATCTCGGTTGATAAGATTCCCTGGTGCAAATTTCGATAGCTTCCCTTATAACGCTGTCCCAATATTTAGAGGTCTGAGCCAGGATCTTGGTACGCTCATAATTCATCTCGTTTTTCTCGGACAAACAGTGTTCTGCTACCGCCGACTTATTTGGATATTTCAGTCGAGTGTGCCTTTGATGTGCTCCTCTACCCCGGCCGCTGTGGCCGAGCGGTTCTAGGCGCTTCAGTCCGAAACCGCGCGACTGCTCCGATCGCAGGTTCGAATCCTGCCTCGGGCATGCATGTGTGTGATGTCCTTAGGTTAGTTAGGTTTAAGTAGTTCTAAGTTCTAAGGGACTGATGACCTCAGATGTTAAGTCCCATAGTGCTCAGAGCCATTTGAACCAATCCTCTACAGACAACTCTCCGCTTCCTTTTAAACTGGCGGGTCCTCCTGTTGTGGGTACTTTTGATAAGATAATGTACAGCCTTTTCATAGTACTCTGTCTCTTTCACAGAAACCAGACTTTGGCAAAGAGAAACTACAGGCATCGGAAACATGTCTCTACTCTGAGTCATTGATCAGATATGCATTGTCAGCAGGCCCGTAGGCAAATCTAAATCAGCCGTCTGGTCAACATGTACGCTCTGTGGAAAGCGGTGATGGACGCTGCGTGTGAATATAAACGGAGCGCGACATTGACTAATGTCTCATCACCATATGCCTGTTCATGCGGAAATAAAGACTAGGCATAAAGTGCTGTTGACGATTATCTAGTTAGAAACGGAGGTCAAGAACGGAAAGGACAAATATGGAGAAGAAAATAAGCCGTGTTGTTTTCAAAGGAATCATCCCGGCTTTCGCCTTGATCTGTAGGTCGCCATACGGGGATCTGAAGTCGGCTCCTCCAGAATGCAACCCCCAGAGCGGCAAGCTGCAGCGCCATTCCGCTTGGTTTGTTTAATCGACGCCCCATCGAACTACTGTGCTGAGACGGAGAAATGCTGCAATATTTACTTAATGAGGTGGACGAATTGGATGAAAATATTCAACCGCACATGAATGAATTAAAGTCGTTTAGATGTGTTTTATCTATACTCCCCGTTGCTTTAAAGGCAGTCAAGGTTTTTTATACTGACCGTTCGTTGGGACATTGCTCATAAAAAACTACGTTCCTTCGTTCAAGATTCATATGGTATTACGATATTACACATACATCTGTAAATAAACGATCTCTGTCTGATGTACATGTGACAACTCGTGGTCAACCATTAAATGTATTCGCAACTGCGAATGTGGAGAACCATGAGCTGTACAACGGAATAACGACAATCAAAATTTCTACCGGGGCGGGGCTCGAACCTAGATTTCTCGCATATCTCGAGCGGTCGCCTAACCATTTGGTTATCCGAGCACGATTCACTGCCGGTCCCTAGCTTCCTTACGTCCACAGCCACGTGCGTACAACCTGTAGTCGTACATCCATTACGTATATTCTCGTACAGGAGAGAGTTTACTTGAAAGGCACTCGCCCCGTGTCGGCGGGTAAATACGATGTTGCAGTTTCTGGGTTATGCATGCACGTCCAAAGGAACTTTGCATCGTAATTCGGGATAAAACAGCCACTACAGTATATCGTATCGTGCTCATCGTAACAGTGTTAACGGTTAGGCTCTTCTTGGGAGGGGGCCGCCCCACGTCTTCCTCGTCTCGCGGAAACTGCTCCAGCTTGGTAAGCCTCCGGAACCTTCCAAGAATCCCCGCTCCGAGAGTATGGCTCCACTTTTTCATGGAGCGGGCCGCTCATCTTTCCTCCATCGTCCAGTGGATGGCGTCATATTAAGACACGGATCAAGAGGTCGCGTGGGACTTTCCCGATGGAGCCCTGCCTCCCTTTGCGAGTTTCGCTTAACAGAACGCGAGTCAGACGTACAACTCTGCTGAAGGCAGAAACTGGACGGATCAAGACCGGCAGTTCTACGAATGTCCTTTCGGTTCTCACATTGCACTTCATACTATCTACGAACCAGTCGATATGAACAGAGGAAGGACTGAAATGTCCACATTCTCTCCCATATACGAGTACTAGTCAAGTGTTATCAGCATCGCATCACCTAACGCTACAGAGAAAAAGACATCTTCCTTTCTTCCAAAGGCGGAAAAGTCCAACTCGTTTTTAGCGATACCAATATATTCACACAAATAACTGACACGCATTCGGGAGGACGACGGTTCAATCCCGCGTCCGGCCATCGTGATTTACGTTTTCCGTGATTTTGCTAAATCGCTCCAGGCAAATGCCGGGATGGTTCCTTTGAGAGGGCACGGCCGACTTCCTTCCCCATCCTTCCCATAATCCAGTGAGACCGATGACCTTGCTGTTTGGTCTCTTTCCCCCGAACAACCCCAACCCTCAGACAAATAACTGGTTTTCTTCACGGAGAGCCGGCCGGAGTGGCAGTGCGGTTCTGGGCGCTACAGTCTGGAGCCGAGCGACCGCTACAGTCGCAGGTTCGAATCCTGCCTCGGGCATGGATGTCTGTGATGTCCTTAGGTTAGTTAGGTTTAATTAGATCTAAGTTCTAGGCGACTAATGACCTCAGAAGTTAAGTCGCATAGTGCTCATAGCCATTTGAACCATCTTCACGGAGAAAATTGGTATTGTAAGTGAACAGCTGGGACGGCTAAAGCTGTCTAAAAAAATTAAAAATAGAGGAAGAAAACCGCGTACGAAAGGTGAAAAGCATATTACGTTATGAAAAACTGCACACAGTGTCTGAAGTATAAAAGAACACATGTCGTTAAATCAACTGCAGTTATAAAATAAATTCAATGAAAATGTGGTAACTGGAGTACAATTATAATTTATGTTTGTAGTAGGTAGAAGCTAGAGTATTTTCTAGACACACAAAGTGGATACGTAACTATGTAGAGGTAAAGCAATGATATGCTCGTTCTGGTGTAGAAAATATTTTGGCTTCCACCTGTTAGAAAAATTTTATTTTTCTATACCAATTACGAAAGTTTTACTAAAATGACGTGAGTAAAATTTCAACTAACAAGGACATGAATACTCAAGCAACCTCTAGCGGCACTATGTGACAATGTTCTCTACTAACTTTTGCTGTGTGTTATTTCACGGCGTTCTTGTATCAGCGATGTTCTCTGTGATATGTAATATGCGACGGATGAACTTCGCGAAACACTGGTTTTAACTTCGGCGTACCAATGTATCTAATGTCAACTAGCCAGCTAATTAATAAATGGAGTACATTTATAACTCTAATTGGGTACTGTATTAACCTTCACCGAGGCATGTGGAATAATAATTCATTCCACGTATTATACGTATGACAGTGTACGCTATTTTTTATAATCTAATATGTTTTATACTTTTACACCATTCACAGATCAGACGATAGTAACTCTGTTTACCGAAACCCGTCATGATAAATAAAAGTTTCACAAATGCGATTTTTGCTGGGAAGTCGTGTTCCTTCAAGATGAATATTTAAAGATCGTCCCTTATCACTCAATATAAGCTAGTTAACAGGAATGTTTATTCTGTCACCACTCCATTTATCTGTTGGACTGTATTTGTTTACAATTTATGAAGTTAACCGAATTTAAAGACTACAAAAGAACAAGTTGCTGAAGAAGCAATACTGTGTAACAGACGTAGTTATGTACATTCTGTTAGCTGTAAACCTTACGTTGAGCGTGCTTCTTATCTCGTCTTTGACCTGTACTTCTCTGGACTTATGACTTACGCTATTCCAGTAAACTATTCTCGTGTCGTTGACGACCTGTGCTTTGTGTCCCAATCCGAGTGTATTATTCCTTTCCCTTTACGAAGACGCGGAACATTTAGGGTTGGCCGGCCGGAGTGGCCGAGCGGTTAAAGGCGCTACAGTCCGGAACCGCACGACCGCTACGGTCGCAGGTTCGAATCCTGCCTCGGGTATGGATGTGTGTGATGTCCTTAGGTTAGTTAGGTTTAAGTAGTTCTAAGTTCTAGGGGACTTGTGACCACAGCAGTTGAGTCCCATAGTGCTCAGAGCCATTTAGGGTTGTTTTTCTGCAGCAGGGACAAGTCTCTGTGTTTATAATTCCTTTGGAGCAGAAACTCAACAACAAACACAGTTTTCGTCCCGCATTCTTTCAGAATTGGCTGTTGAGGCCAGTCTCTTCCTCTTCTTTTGGGTCATCAGTTTTCTGACAAGCTCGATGCTACATGCAACGACTTCCTCTTCTGCGCTAACCTCTTCGTCTCAAGAGTAAGATTTGCAGCCAACGTCCTAAATTAGTTGTTGGATACATTCCAGTCTCAGTCTTTCCCTATAGTTATATATGACGGTAGTATCTGTTCTCGAAAGAACACATACCGTGGATGACCATGCAGCTTTGCAGCTAGGGTGTCTATTTAATTATCATTTCCTTTCTAGCAAAGCTGCATGGTCATCCACGGTATGTGTTCTTTCGAGAACAGATACTACCGTCATATATAGTTAAAATATGGCTTCCCAGCCATTGACCATCTTGTGTGAACGCACACGCTATGCCCGAACTCGTACGGGACTTGGTAGATTAATCTGCCACGAGTAATGAGTATGATCGGCAAACATCTATTAGGCGCACTACGAATGTAGTGGTGTGGACATGTTGGGAATGTGGACCTCACGGGGAGCGTGCAAGGGATAAGTCCCTGCAGACGCACTATCCTCTGTGCCCGCGGTGGCTCAGATGGATAGAGCGTCTGCCATGTAAGCAGGAGATCCCGGGTTCGAGTCCCGGTCGGGGCACACATTTTCAACATGTCCCCAGTGAAGTATATAAACGGCTGTTTGCAGCTAGGGTGTCTATTTAATTATCATTTCATTTCCCTATAGTTTTTACTCCCTGTATCTCCCTGAGGTGTCACGAAAGTAGCTCCTTGATGTCTTAACACATGTCCTGACACTCTGTCCCTACTTCTTGTCAGTGTTTGTCAGATGTTCCTCACCTCGCCGATTCTGCAGAGATGCTCATTTCTGATGTTATAAATCCGCCTGATTTTCATCACCCTTCTATAGCATCACATCTCAAGCACTCTAGTTGTCTTCTTATCCGGTTTTCTCTGACTCTATAAAATGGTTCCTTCAAATTCCGATTTATCAGCATTTCATTCACTTTAGCAGCGATGCCACTGTGTTAGGTTGGTTGGTTGGTTTGGGGAAGGAGACCAGACAGCGAGGTCATCGGTCTCATCGGATTAGGGAAGGACGGGGAAGGAAGTCGGCCGTGCCCTTTGAAAGGAACCACCCCTGCATTTGCCTGGAGCGATTTAGGGAAATCACCACTGTGTTAGGTAACCGGTACTGAGTGACAAGTTGTTGCACAAGCAGAATCGGACCGCAAAGTGTGTCCGGCGCGGCGGATGAGAGGGCGTCCCGCGGAACTGAAGGGGGCGGCGAGCCTACCGCAGATAATGGCCGGCCGCGTCTCTTGCGTAACGAGCAGTCGGCCGCGTCGGTTCGGCGCGTTGTCCCACTTCTGGCCGCAGCGCCAGCACAGGGGTGAGTGGCGACCGTGCCAGGACACGATGGCAACACGCTGGCAGCTAACCGACAAATGTCGCCGAACACGTTACACACGGTGTTCCTCCAGAGATCTGGGCGGTAACTTTGCACGAGGGTGTTCAAAACGTGTCTGATAGTCTTTTGTTGAAACCAACAATGGTATCGGAGTGCGCGTTCTCTACGTTTGTAGGCATAAGTAGCGCGCATGCCCGATTTTTTTTTTTTTTTTACATGACTGTAGAAACAATCAGTCAGTGGCTGTATGAATATGTCCAAAAACAAAAAAAAAAAAAGCTCTGAAACATTAAATGCAAGTTAAAGGCGATGGCTGCCGTCAACTGCAGCGAAACATTACGCGGAATCAGCGGGGACGAGTGAAAATGTGTGCCGGACCAGGGTTCGAACACGGGATCTCCTGCTCACAAGGTAGGTGCGTTAACCAATGCGGCTTCCGGGACAGAGCCTTAGGGCCGATCCACACTTCCGCCGAGCGCCAGCTATACGCAGTTCTTGTATATTTAACTCCCATTCGCTGCTCTGATATTCCCACAGGAGGCCGGACCTATTTGTGCATCCGCATCGAAGAAGGTTTACCATTTATATGAATGCGTTGGGTCTATTCGGACATTTATTATTTATTACAGATAAATGAGGATTTTTGAAGCATCAAATGTGCATCCATTTAGAACAAGACATCACTGGAATTAATTTTAATTTTAATAATCAACAGCCTCAGTTGCACCGTTTACCTAGAATTTACCTAGGTTTCAGTCGCGATTACACAACCTATTTTCAGAATAACAGTAACTACCGTTTGTCCATAGTGGACATCGTCAAGCTAAAACTGCAGATCCATAAATTGTCGTCAGACTATAAAACTTATCTGGAACTGCCTCGGTCCCGCTTCGCGACCGCGATGCGGCAGCCACGAGTGCTGTAGTCCAGTTCCAGTATAACATTCGTGGCTGCAGCATCGCGGTCGCGAAGCGGGACCGAGGCAGTTCCAGATAAGTTTTATAGTCTGACGACAATTTATGGATCTGTAGCTTTAGCTTGACGATGTCCACTATGGACAAACGGTAGTTACTGTTATTCTCAAAAAGGTTGTGTAATCGCGACTGAAACCTAGGTAAATTCTAGGTAAACGGTGCAACTGAGGCTGTTGATTATTGAAATTAAAATTAATATTTACACAATTGCTGACAGGGCCGCGAAATATTGAAGATATTTAACATCTCTAGAAGTTTCCTCGAAATGCACCGTTCCACTGAGTCCTGTCTATATTTATTAAAGGGTAAAAATGAGAAAATATTTTAAAGACAATGCTGTTTTCATCTACATCTACGTCACATTCCGCAAGCCACCTAATGGTGTGTGGCGGAGGGTACTTTCGGTACCTCTATTTGATCCCTATAACCCTGGTGCACTCGCGAATAGTGCATGGGTAGAATGATTGTCGATAAGCCTCTGTATTGGTTCCAATTGCTCGAATTTTCTCCTCGTACTCAATACGCGAGATGTATGTGGGGGGAAGTAATATGTTGACTGACTCCTCCAGGAAAGGGCTGTCCCGAAATTTCAGTAGTAGGTCTTTCCGTGATGCACAACGCCTCTCTTGTAACGTCTGCCGGTGGAGTTTGTTTAGCATCTCCGTAACGCTCTCTCGCCAGCTAAACGATCCCGTGACGAAAAGCGCCGCTCTTCATTGGATCTTCTCTCTCCCTTCTATCGGTCCTACCTGATAGGGAACCCAGATAGATGAACAATACTAAAGAATCGGGCGAACAAGCGTCTTATAAGCCATTTATTTCGCGCATGAGTTACATTTCCTTAAGATTCTCCCTATGAATCTGAGTCTTGTGTCTGCTTTTCCCTCTATCTGTTTTATGTGGACATTCGACTTAAGGTCACTCTGGATAGTTACGCCAGATATTTTACGGCAGACGCTGTCTCCAGCTGTTTGTTATCAATAGTGTAGCTGTGCAGTAGTGGATTTCTTTTCCTGTGTATGAGCAGTATTTTACATTTATTTACGTTCAGGGTCAACTGCCAGAGCCTGCACCATTCATCAGTTCTCTGCAGGTCGTTCTGCAAATTCTTACTATATTGTGACGTTGCTACTTTGGTATAAACAACAGCATCATCTGCGAATAGCCTTAAACAGCATCCGTCGCTTTCTACTAGATCGTTTATATATATATATATATATATATATATATATATATATATATATATATATATATATATATATATATACCACACACCCCTGTGGTACTCCGGATATTACCTTTACGACTATCGATTTTGTTCCGTTAAGAGCGATGTGTTGAGTTCTATCTGCAAGAAAGTCTTGAATACAATCGCAAATCTTCTCCGATACTCAGTAAGCTCGAATTTTTTTCGTTCAACAGCATTGCGGGACGGTTTTAAATGCCTTACTGAAATCAAGGAACACGGCATCAACCTGGGCGCCGTTGTCCACTGTGCTGTGGATCTCATGGAGGAACAGAGCCAGCTGAGTTTCACAGGATCTCTGTTTGCGGAATCCATGTTGATTTATATAGAGCAGATGTTAATTTTCAAAAAACTTCATAATTCTTGAGCATGAAACATGTTCCATAATTCTACAGCAGACTGACGTCAACGATATAGGTCTACAATTGTGTGAATCTGTCTTACGGCCTTTCTTAAAAACGAGAACCACCTGCGCTTTTTTCCAGTCGTCACGTACCTTTCGTTGCTCAAGCGACCTACGATAATTTTCGCTGATATTCGTTAGTTGCATAGTGCTAACAGAGGTAACGTAATGCAGTATTTTGTTAATAAGCTGCTACTGTGTTTTTCAAGCTTGACATTTGCATCTGCGAATAGTAGCTACCTCCAAGTAATTTTCCCTTTATTTGTTCCGCAATAGCTCCGGTGTTGCAAGGACACGCCGCGACCACAAGGACTTGAAGGTCTTGATGAGTTTTCCCGCGCTATTTGAAGCCACCATCGTTCATGCAACCGCAAGGAAGGCTGGTAGTGTGCTGTTTTCGGAGGTGGATATTAAAGTTCAACTATTCAATACAGTTATATTAAACAGGGTTTTCAGGAGGAATAGCAAATATTTTACGAGGTGGTAGAATATAACATGTGGGCAGTTTTTATTGGTTTGAGGTATACAGTTGGTTACAGAGACAAGATTTCATTTCACTTGTTGGTACTCCAGCTGCTATGGATTTATTTTTCGATTGTCATTTTTGGTTTGAAGTTCAAGTAACGAAGTTGTGCTTGAGTATACATAACTGAATTTTTCAACTGTGATTGGGATTTGTTGGCCAATGCTATTGTATCTACTACGCATGCAGCACATATTTACAAATCTTGAGTACGGCTATATAAAATTTGTGCTCACATTTTGTAATGGAAACGTTGTTTGTAGAGAACACGATGGAGAATATTTACTAAGAGCGCAGCACCAGATTCAAGAGTGTTTACACTAAACTGCTTGAGACCGGTGCGGTGTCCTGCACGATATTAACTCTGAAGGTGCAAACTAGCAAAGTGTGGATGAAGTAAGGTACAGCTTCAGTTGTTATCACGTAGCCTTCAATAAGTAAACGAGGAATATCTACACTTATCGGCGTTCCACGTACGGCAATATGGAAGAAATCAGGTATGCTTCTATCTTTTTCAGTTCCAGGTGATGCTGGACATTCATGAAGGATATGAGAATAATACGTAGATGAGGATAATATGTAGATCTGAAATAATACTGCTTATTGATGAAGCCATTTTCACTCGTAACAGTATCGTCAACACTCATAACTCACATTGGTCGTCCGACGGAAACCCACATACCTGTTTTTCCAAAACAGAAGATAATTTACAAATAGCAGTAAACATTGAGCTAAAACACAATATAGTACAATTTAATTATATCTGTGTGTAAGTTAAAGGGAATGGTTTCAAGTGGAAGAATCCGCTCAGATCTAAAATAATAATTAGTGAGAAAATTTTAGAACAAGTATCCCACTTAATTTATCTATGACTTTATGTCAGATTTAACTGTGCCAGTGACATTCATAAGAAAGTTAGTAAATTTTAAGCTGTCTGCGGAACAATTGTACAATCTTTGGGAATAAAACCAAGAAAGGAAACACAGATGAAATTCTATAAAATTATGCCTGTACCTACTCTTGTATCTGCTTCTGAATCATGAACAGGAACAGAATACGAAAAGTCCCACGTACAGGCAGCAGTGATGAAGTTCGTGAGATATTAACGAGCTGTAAAAAGTGGACAAATTAAGGAATGCAACAGTAAGATCACATTGAAACATCTTTTGAGTTAATGATAAGACAGAAGAAAATAGAATGAAATGGAAAGATCATGTTGGCAGAATGAAAGAAAATAGATCAGCCAAAAAACTAATGAATAAATAGGCGACTGGTGTTGAATCTTGCCTTCTCGTCGAATGTGGGGTGTCTAGGAAACCTGCTTTCTCGGATCGCTAGCCAAACAACTAAAACAAATCGTATTAATGAGTAAGTAAGGGACAATACTTACCTTTGATAATTAAATATATGTGTCGCAAGCAAAGGGAGACATCCGAAACAAACAATGTTCCTGAAAAAATGGCTCTGAGCACTATGGGACTTAACTGCACTGGTCATCAGTCCCATAGAACTTAGAACTACTTAAACCTAACTAACCTAAGGACATCACACACATCCATGCCCGCGGCAGGATTCGAACCTGCGACCGTAGCGGTCGCGAGGTTCCAGATTGTAGCGCCTAGAACCGCTCGGCCACTCCGGCCGGCTAATGTTCCTGAGTATAACAACTCAAAGATTGAGCTACATAGAATGTAGAAGCAAATAACGAGCTTTGGCACTTCTATTCAGGTCGCCTGTCTTGATGCTTCTCTCCGACTATGCCACGACCATTCTTTTTTTTTTTGCGTGAGATTGAAATAGTCTTGTGGACAGTAAAACTCTTCCATTCGACAGTGATGTCATACCAAAGACAGCACTGGAGTGAACGTTGAAGGCGTGGCGGTGGGACTGATCTTCCATACCACCCTCCGACAGCGGAAGTTCAGCTCGCAGGCAAATATTAACTAACTACGAACTACATTACGTATGAGCAATCGTGGCTGAAGATGGTCGATACCCATGGGATTGTCAAGTGAACACTAACACTTTATTACTGGCCTTAACAGCGCCATCGATAGACATGGTCAGAATCGGAGTCCTCACGGATGGTGAGGGGAACAGGGTGTCGCTGGCAGTGCCTGGAAGGCGTTGTGCCAATGTTTTGCAAGCCAGCGTCCGTATCGAGTAGGGCTTCTACTCCTTCTCTCGCATGGACCTCTTGAGAGTGGCCTGACCGTTTCTGTCGTGGAGGGTAACTACCCTGGTGAAGGGAGGGGCATGGAGACTCCACCGAAGCACCTTATTCTGCAGGCACTGGAGAGTCTGCATCCTGGAGGCATTAATCGCAGCCGACGCAGTGGAGCCATAGGTGAGGGAAGTTTGGACAGCCATCCGGTACAGCCGGAGCTTGGTGTCGAGTTTCAACCCCCTGATGGTGAACATTGGGTTCAACTCTTATCAGCTCTTTTTCGGTTACATACGGCCGCGACCTGTCGGGCGGGGCGCTTATGTCATTTTCACAAAGGGGCCGCTGCTGTCGCGTTGTCATCCTGGAGTGGGGGCGGGTCTGCGTGCAACTGGCTGACGTCTTCTTCACAGCCCTGTCTGCTCCCTCGTTCCAGACTGGAGTGCCGGGGCTTGACTTTACGCCGTAACAACTGGAGTGAGAGAAGTAGGTAGACCTCACAAGGGCAGAGAGGTGGATGGATGACAGAGGCCGAAACTAATGACTGTAACACACAATCCTTGGAAAGATATTATGATGACGATGATCGTTGACATACAATTAAGTAGTAGTGGCCGTATAATACGTCTTTAGAACACGCCTGAAATTATCTTCACATTGAAACTTCCTGGCAGATTAAAACTGTGTGCCGGACCGAGACTCGAACTCTGACCTTCGCCTTTCGCGGGCAAGTCCTCTACCATCGGAGCTACCCAAGCACAACTCACGCCCCGTCCTCACAGCTTTAATTCCACCAGTGCCTCGTCTCCCGCTTTCCAAATTCACAGAAGCTCTCCTGCGAACCTTGCAGAACTAGCACTCCTGGAAGAAAGGATATTGCGCAGATATGGCTTACCCACAGCCTGGGGGATGTTTCCAGAATGAGATTTTCACTCTGCAGCGGAGTGTGCCCTGATATTAAACTTCCTGCCAGGAAGTTTCATATCATTGCGCATACTCCGCTACAGAGTGGAAATCTCATTCTGGAAATATCTTCACATCTGTCGATTTTGTTGGAATGAGAACGACATGTTGAGTTCCAAGTAAGTGCCGTTCCCGATATCAAATCTGGGATATGGGATTCAGATAGTGTGCTGAACCAACCAGTTCATGAACTGAAATCTCTGCTCTCTTTCGTTCATGAGGTGAGCCCTTCGTGATTAAATTCTGTGTTGTTGAATAAAATATCGATCGACACTACTGCCCATTAAAATTGCTACACCACGAAGATGACGTGCTACAGACGCGAAATTTAACCCACAGGAAGAAGATGCTGTGATATGCAAATGATTAGCTTTTCAGAGCATTCACACAAGGTTGGCGCCGGTGCCGACACCTACAACGTGCTGACATGAGGAAAGTTTCCAACCGATTTCTCATACACAAACAGCAGTTGACAGGCGTTGCCTGCTGAAACGTTGTTCTGATGCCTCGTGTAAGGAGGAGAAACGCGTACCATCACGTTCCCGACATTGATAAACGTCGGATTGTAGCCTATCGCGATTGCGGTTTATCGTATCACGAAATTGCTGGTCGCGTTGGTCGAGATCCAATGACTGTTAGCAGAAAATGGAATCCGTGGTTTCAGGAGGGTAATACGGAACGCCGTGCTGGATCCCAAGGGCCTCATATCACTAGCAGTCCAGATGACAGGCATCTTATCCGCATGGCTGTAACGGATCGTGCAGCCACGTCTCGATCCCTGAGTCAACAGATCGGCACGTTTGCTAGACAACAACCATCTGCAGGAACAGTTCGACGACGTTTGCAGCAGCGTGGACTATCAGCTCGGAGACCATGGCTGCGGTTACCCTTGACGCTGCATCACAGACAGGAGCGCCTACAATCGTGTACTCAACGACGAACATGGGTGCACGAATGGCAAAACGTCAGATGAATTCAGGTTCAGTTTAGAGCATCATGATGGTCGCATCCATGTTTGGCGACGTCGCGGTGAACGCACATTGGAAGCGTGTATTCATCATCGCCATACTGGCGTATCACCCGGCGTGATGGTATGGGGTGCCATTGGTTACACGTCTCGGTCACCTCTTGTTCGCACTGACGGCACCTTGAACAGTGGATGTTACATTTCAGATGTGTTACGACCCATGGTTCTACCCTTCATTCGATCCCTGTGAAACCATACATTTCAGCAGGATAATGGACGACCGCATGTTGCAGGTCCTGTACGGGCCTTTCTGGATACAGAAAATGTTCGACTGCTGCGCTGGCCAGCACATTCTCCAGATCTCTCACCAATTGAAAACGCCTGGTCAGTGGTGGCCGAGCAACTGGCTCGTCACAATACGTCAGTCACTACTCTCGATGAACTGTGGTATCGTGTTGAAGCTGCATGGGCAGCTGTACCTGTACACGCCATCCAAGCTCTGTTTGACTCAATGCCCAGGCGTATCAAGGCCGTTATTACGGCCAGAGGTCGTTGTTCTATGTACTTATTTCTCAGGCTCTGTGCACCAAAATCGCGTGAAAATGTAATCACATGTCAGTTCTAGTATAATATATTTGTCCAATGAATTCCCGTTTATCATCTGCATTTGTTCTTCGTGTAGTAATGGCCAGTTGTGATATACACTCCTGGAAATGGAAAAAAGAACACATTGACACCGGTGTGTCAGACCCACCATACTTGCTCCGGACACTGCGGGAGGGCTGTACAAGCAATGATCACACGCACGGCACAGCGGACACACCAGGAACCGCGGTGTTGGCCGTCGAATGGCGCTAGCTGCGCAGCATTTGTGCACCGCCGCCGTCAGTGTCAGCCAGTTTGCCGTGGCATACGGAGCTCCATCGCAGTCTTTAACACTGGTAGCATGCCGCGACAGCGTGGACGTGAACCGTATGTGCAGTTGACGGACTTTGAGCGAGGGCGTATAGTGGGCATGCGGGAGGCCGGGTGGACGTACCGCCGAATTGCTCAACACGTGGGGCGTGAGGTCTCCACAGTACATCGATGTTGTCGCCAGTGGTCGGCGGAAGGTGCATGTGCCCGTCGACCTGGGACCGGACCGCAGCGACGCACGGATGCACGCCAAGACCGTAGGATCCTACGCAGTGCCGTAGGGGACCGCACCGCCACTTCCCAGCAAATTAGGGACACTGTTGCTCCTGGGGTATCGGCGAGGACCATTCGCAACCGTCTCCATGAAGCTGGGCTACGGTCCCGCACACCGTTAGGCCGTCTTCCGCTCACGCCCCAACATCGTGCAGCCCGCCTCCAGTGGTGTCGCGACAGGCGTGAATGGAGGGACGAATGGAGACGTGTCGTCTTCAGCGATGACAGTCGCTTCTGCCTTGGTGCCAATGATGGTCGTATGCGTGTTTGGCGCCGTGCAGGTGAGCGCCACAATCAGGACTGCATACGACCGAGGCACACAGGGCCACACCCGGCATCATGGTGTGGGGAGCGATCTCCTACACTGGCCGTACACCACTGGTGATCGTCGAGGGGACACTGAATAGTGCACGGTACATCCAAACCGTCATCGAACCCATGGTTCTACCATTCCTAGACCGGCAAGGGAACTTGCTGTTCCAACAGGACAATGCACGTCCGCATGTATCCCGTGCCACCCAACGTGCTCTAGAAGGTGTAAGTCAACTACCCTGGCCAGCAAGATCTCCGGATCTGTCCCCCATTGAGCACGTTTGGGACTGGATAAAGCGTCGTCTCACGCGGTCTGCACGTCCAGCACGAACGCTGGTCCAACTGAGGCGCCAGGTGGAAATGGCATGGCAAGCCATTCCACAGGACTACATCCAGCATCTCTACGATCGTCTCCATGGGAGAATAGCAGCCTGCATTGCTGCGAAAGGTGGATATACACTGTACTAGTGCCGACATTGTGCATGCTCTGTTGCCTGTGTCTATGTGCCTGTGGTTCTGTCAGTGTGATCATGTGATGTATCGGACCCCAGGAGTGTGTCAATAAAGTTTCCCCTTCCTGGGACAATGAATTCACGGTGTTCTTATTTCAATTTCCAGGAGTGTATATGAGTACTTTGTTATCGAAAAACACTAATGCGTGAACACGAAACATTTTCATAATTGTACAACAGATCTACGTCAGTGATATAGGCCTGAGGTGTAGAAGATGCGCTGTGAAAAGAAATCATTCACCGACACAGTTCTCAGAAACGCAAAGCGTATTCGCAAGTAACGTTGAGGGTCACCCATTGCTATTGGCCTGTGGAGGATAGCCATTACACAGTCGATTGATCATAGGCAAATGAGGGACGTTTTCGCAGTAACAGTTTCACGGAAGTGTGGCTAAACGCTGCCCGTTATCCAGTTCGCCAGACAAACCGTTCGCTGCTGGCGGTAGTGGTTTGGTCTGAAAGGAAGACGTAGGTAGAAAGCGCCGCCGCCGCCGCCGCCGTTTTCCGCCGTTTCGAGACACTCTCGCTGGGAGGCCCGCCGAATGGGAAGACGGAACAGGTGAGAGGCGCGGCAAGGAAGCGGCTCCCGATAGCTGCGGCGCCTTCCCGTTTCTGCTCCAGTAAGCCCGCCGTGCAGCCCGGCCTGCAGCCTAGCCCTGCCTTCCTCGGTCGCTCAGCTACGCTTTCGCGGTGGCTCTCCGGCGCCGAACGCCACGGACCGAGCGGGGAGAACCCACCCAAATCCGACAGCTCCGCCACCGTGAGGCGGGAAAACTACTGCCGGTGGCAGGCGGACGTCACAAGTCCAGCACAGAGATTCCAGTTCTAGGTGCTCTCCGTGGCGAGTGATAATTTTTATTCCCTGTCTGTCACAAGAGTTGTAACTACACTGAGCAATACAATTAAAGCATCACATTTTGAAACCCCGTAATTTTTTCCTATCGCTAAGCATTCAGATAGATTATATAATGGTAAGACAGAGATTTAAGAAACAGGTTTTAAACTTTAAGACATTTCCAGGGGCAGATGTGGACTCTGACAACAATTTATTGGTTATGAACAGTAGAATAAAACTGAAGAAACTAGAAAAAGGTAGGAATTTAAGAAAATGGGACCTGGATAAACTGAAAGGACTTGAGGTTCTTCAGACAGAGCATTTGGGAATGATTGACAAGAACATGGGAAAGAAAGTTACTAGAAGAAGAATGGGTAGCTTTGAGAGACGAAATAGTGAAGACAGCAGAGGATCAAGGAGGTAAAAAGAAGAGGGCTAGTAGAAATCTGTGGGTACCACCACAGATATTAATTGATGAATGGAGGAAATATAAAAATGCAGTAAATGAAGCAGGTGAAAAAGAACACAAACGTCTCAAAAATGAGATCAACAGGGAGTTCAAAGTGGCTAAGCAGGGATGGCTAGTGGATAAATGTAACGCAATACAGGCATACATCACTAGGGGTAGGACAGATACTGCCTACAGGATAAGTAAGGAGACCATTGGAGAAGAGAGAAACTCCTGTATGAGTATCAAGAGCTAAGATGGAAAACCAGTTCTAAGCAAAGAAGGGAAGGAGTGGAAGGAGTATATAGAGGGTCCATATAAAGGCGAAGTACTTCAGGGCAGTATTATGGAAATGGAAGAGGATGAAGTGGAGATGAAATGGAAGATATGATACTGAGTGAAGAACTTGACAGAGCACGGAAACACTTAAGTCGAAACAAGGCCCCGGGAGTAGACAACATTCCATTAGAGCTACTGACAGCTTTGGGAGAGCCAGTCCTGACAAAACTCTACCATCTGGTGAGCAAGATGTATGAGAGAGGCGAAATACCCTGAGACTTCAAGAAGAATATAGTAATTCCAACTCCAAAGAAAGCAGGTGTTGACAGGTGTGAAAATTACCGAACTATGAGTTAACAAGTCACGGCTGCAAAATACAAACACGAACTCTTTAGAGACGACTCGAAAAGTTTATACAAGCCGACCTCGGAGAAGATCAGTTTGGATTCCGTAGAAATGTTGGAACACGCCAGGCGTTACTGACCCTAAGACTTATCCTAGAAGATTAAAGAGAGGCAAACCTACATTTCTAGCATTTGTAGACTTAGAGAAAGTTTTTGAAAATGTTGACTGGAATACTATCTTTCAAATTCTGTAGGTAGCAGGGGTGAAATACAGGGAGCGAAAGACTAGTTACAATTTCTACAGAAACCAGATGGCAATTATAAGAGTCGAAGGGTACGAAAGAGAAGCAATGGTTCAATAGGATGTGAGACAAGGTTGTAGCCAATCCCCAATGTTAGTCAATCTCTATATACTGAGCAAGCAGTAAAGGAAACAAAACAAAAATTTGGAATAGGAATTAAAATCCATTGAAAAGAAACAAAAAGTTTGAAGCTTGCTAACGACATTGTAATTCTTTCAGAGACAGCAAAGGACCTGGAAGAGAAGTTGAACGGAACTGACAATGTATCGAAAGGAGGATATAAGATGAACATCAACAAAAGTAAAACGAGGAGGATTGTTGTTGAGGGAATTAGAGTTGGAAATGAGACACTTAAAGCAATAGATGAGTTTTGCTATCTGGGGAGCAAAGTAACTGAGAATGGTCGAAGTAGAGAGGATACAAAATGTAGACTGGCTTTGGCAAGGAAAATGTTTCTGAAGAAGCGAAATTTGTTAATATCGAGTATAGATTTAAGTGTCAGGAAGTCGTTTCTGAAGGTATTTGTATGTAGTGTAGCCATGTATGGAAGTGAAACATGGACTATAAAAACTTTGGACAAGAAGAGAATAGACTGGTGCTACAGAAGAACGCTGAAGATTGGATGGGTGGTCACATCACTAATGAGAAAGTACTGAATAGAATAGGGGAAAAGACGAATTTGTGGCACAACTTGACTAGAAGAAGGGATCGGTTGGTAGGACACGTTCTGAGGCATCAAGGGATCACCAATTTAGTTTTGTAGGGAAGCGTGGAGAGTAAAAATCGTGAGGGATACCAAGAGATGAATACACTAGCGAGATTCAGAAGGATGTTGGTTACAGTAGTTACTGGGAGATGGAGAAGCTTGCACAGGATAGAGTAGCATGGAGAGCTGCATCAAACCTGTCTCTCGACTGAAGACGACAAAGGTCCCCACTGAACATGACCACACGCCTTTGAAGTGAGACTGGAATTGTTGGTCTGGTGCACAGGTTGGATCCATTAGGGACCATTCAAAACAATGAGACGAAATCTGAACCTGATCTGAAGCAGTAAAGGGTGTTTATATTTCTTCAGCTGTTATGTTTCACCATGTCCTTATTGAGGGGGCAACACTGGCACAAGTCTGAATAAAACAACAAAGAGTTCCTCTAAGACCCACAAGTTTGGCAACACTGTCAGTACCACCCATCCACGTTTAGTGGGCACTTTAAAAATGTGTATGTACAGAGAAAACACTTGAGAGAGTCCTGCACGCCTGCCAGTAGGCATGCGGGATCAGTGAAGTGTCAAAGGGCTGCCTACCTGCAGGTGTGTAGGGCTTGAATGGTCCCTAGTGTTCCACCCTGTACATCAGACCAAAACTTGCGGTCGCATTTCACTCCAAAGGCGTGCGAACACGTACGGTGGGGACGGAGCGCTGCGATGTCGCAAAACTGATAAAATTTCACTTAATGGGTATTTCATTGCCACTAGTTACTTACAAAATTGTTTCAGAAATCATACTCAAGCACTGGAGCACAATCAGACCATTTATTCGTGAATATCAAGCAGGTTTTAGGAAAGGTTCATAGTGAGTGGAACGAATTCTCAATTTCAAGACGGTCTTACAAATCCGTAAGGACAGACGAACGGTGGTCACATTTGCACGCTTCAAAAGAGGATATGATTCGACACATAGATGTAAACTGTTAAGCACACTCTAAGAGTTTAAACTGGATAGAATGACAAGACAGCTTATTACAGTGAGTTGACAATATTCATGGGATAGCGATTTTCAGATATACAGTAGGCGGTATTATCACTTGTATAACATGTAAAAGTACATTGGTACATTGGCGGAGCTGTCTTCTGTACTCAGGTGGTTCGTGTGAAAAGGTTGCCGACGTGATTATGGCCGCTCGACGAGAATTCACAGACTCTGAACGCGGAATGGTAGTTGCTCCTACAGGCGTGGGGCATTGCATATCGGAAATACTTACCGAATTCAGTATTCCGAGATCCATTGTGTCAAGAGAGTGCCTAGAATACGAATACTGACGATAGTCGAAGTACAAAGCAAGCTGCCAATAGCAATAAAAGAATTTCTGGAAAAAGAGAAATCTCTTGTTGCCGAATATAAATTTAAGCATTACGAAGTCTTTTGTCTAGGTATTTTCCTCGGATGGAGCGTCGTACGAAACAAACGTGGACGATAAGCAGTTCAGACCAGAATAGAATAGATACTTTTGAAATGCGGTGCTACAGAAAAATGTCAAAAAAAAAAAGAAATAGGTAGGTCGAGTAATTAATGAGGAGGTAATGAATCGAACTGATGAAAGAAAGAAATTTGTGAAATAACTTGATTAAGCGAAGGTATCGGTTGACACATTCTAATGCAGCAAGGAACATCAATCTGGTTGTGGAAGAGAGTACTGAGGGTAAAAATCGTAGAGACCAAGGCTCTGATACAGTAAGCGGGTTCATATCGATGTAAGTTGCAGTTATTACGATGAGATGAAGAGTTTTGCTGAGGGTAGACTATCGTGGACAGCTCCGTCGACCAATGTTTGGAATGATGAGCGCAGCAAACCAACAACATAACACCTTTCCTTTAGAGGATTTTATTCTGTTAGAGAAGATGTACTATCCTCGTACATGTAGTTTGATGTGATGTATGGCGAAATCAATTTGTGGTATTTTCCCCACAAAATATGCACCCTACAGGAGAACTTGTTTACAGTTCTCGAAGTAACATTAAAATCACTGCCAAGTACTTTTGTGAGACACAGGAAATGTGATATTAATGCCAACAAAGAACACATGGGAAACTTCTTTGATTAACCCCAGTCTCCCGTTGCATTGTTGCAATAGTTGCAATTGTTGAAACAAACGTTCCTCTCTCATTTGCATTCGATTTGCGTTCTATCCTGCGAGCTCCATGTTAGATACACTGTATATTTGAGAGTTACAAAATCTGCTACTTTAATCTCAACTGTTTTGTTAGTAATATTATCCGAATAGCTGGGAGTGCTTGACAGAATCTGTGTGTTGTTATACTGCATACGATGACCAGTTCCAGGAAAGTGTTGTGCAATAGCAGATTTCCTTGGCTGTTGTTAAGTGTGTGTCACACACGCCCGCAGTAGCGAAGGAAATTGCGCGTGAGACACACGCCTACAACAGCCGAGAAAATCAGCTCTGGCAGGACATTGCGTTGACACCAGTCATCCTGCAGAATACAACAACTCGGAGATTCTGGCATGCAGCTCCAACTACTGGGATGTTAAGGAAGCAGTTGAAATTAAATTACCAAACAGTCTTGTAAACAGAGACGGGGTTTTTAGTTCAATTCTATTTGAATTCTGCTCTCTGCCTTGTAAAACGAAAAAGGGCAGAGTTAACGCCAAGTCCCCCGTCGGCAACCAGTATTCACTATTGACAAAGTAAGAAATTGTTCTTCTTTGGTTGTGTTGTGTCATTAGCGTTGAATGATGAGATGTGCACCTATCGAAATATCGGCGGCTGTTGATGACGTTACCCAGCTATGTTCTGGTAAGCTGTTTGTTCGTATGGAATTTACGTAGCAAGAATAGTGTTTACGTCCTTGGTACACGACATCGTTAACTAACTGAAACCCGTAATACGCTAAGGTACGCAGCGAAAATTATGTGCGGTTGGCTTCAACATTTCGTTCCATAGGTACTTTTTTCTGTATCCATGAGGGACTACCCCAATGGCCGGCCGCTGTGTCAGAGCGGTTCTAGGCGCTTCAGTCCCGAACCGCGCACCTACTACGGTCGCAGGTTCGAATCCTTCCTCGGGCATGGATGTGTGTTGTGTCATTAGGTTAGTTAGGTTTAAGTAGTTCTAAGTCTACGGGACTGATTACCTCAGATGTTAAGTCCCATCTATGCTTAGAGCCATTTGAACCATTTGGACTACCCAAATGAGTTAATACGACTGTTGATTGGACATCGAGAGCAGTTTTGAACGATTACAAACAGCAATATCAATTCGCTCCCGCTTATCCCACTTGCTTATCAGCCTCGCAATTCATTTTAAAGCACCAGATGTCGAAAGTTGAGGACAGCATGCTGGTGCCGGGGGTGCTACGCCCAGTACGCTGCCGAGGTTACCAAGGAGCGAGTAACCTCCATCAGATGTGCAAGAATGTGACTACTGCCCAGTTAATCAGCGTTTAGTGCATCAGTTATTCAGTTAACGCTCCATAACTGGCTCAAAAGCTGACAAAGACCAGTTTCTATAAAACAGCACGATCTGAATAAACCTCATTTTAGTGCTATGGAGGTCTCAGTAACTACAAGGACTGATTTAACTACCACTATTTCAAATAGCCATACCACCGGAGCACTTTTTTTGTATGAGTTTCGAGACTTTTTGAAGTTTGGAGATGGTCTTCCGGTATCGCTACTGCCGGTGTTTATACGGTCGACGTCGTCAATTTTCCAGCAATTGAAGTACATGGTGCCAATACTGTTCCAAAAATTGCTGTTGGTAATTAGAATGTTCGAATGTGTGTGTGAAATCTTATGGGACTCAACTGCCAAGGTCATTAGTCCCTAAGCTTACACACTACCTAACCTAAACTATCCTAAGGACAAATGCACACACCCATGCCCGAGGGAGGACTCGAACCTCGGCCAGGACCAGCCGTACAGTCCATGTTGGTAATTAGTTTTCGACAGTTAAACAGTTATTCGGTAAGGCGTTCCCGCCGACTGGGCGAAGGTCTGAACAGTACTGCAAACACAGTATGGTTACAAAGTTGTCGCCTTATATCGAAAACGAAAAGCCTTACGTGTTGTGGGCCGGAGGAGGGGCCGTTAAACTCTGCACCAACCGATCAAGCCGCGGGTAACCTTGGAAATGCGCGCAGGAACGACCAAACCATTCCCAGCCTTTTACCGGCTGTAACAGCTAACGTAGACATCCCAAATGAGTACAAAATCTCTAATACCAATAAACTTTCGAAACCCAGTCGGTTAAAGAATCGATAGGGTTCATACAATTCCACGTTTAGATCTCCGTACCTTCTATAGCTACGGAGGAGGTCTAAGTGGAAGAGTGATGGAATCCCGGCTGAATAACAGTACAATTAACCACGTCTGAAATCCGATTAGCGTGAAAAAGCAGCCGGGACCAACCATTATTCACCTCTTTGAGTGCATTAAATTCACGACCATGTCTAGGTCCTCCAGATTACCCGGTCTTAACCCAGCTCGAGCATTGGTGGGATGCTCTCAATACCTGCGTACTCTCGATGCACTCAGCACCAATTGCAAAAGAACAATTGACGGTAGCACTGCAAGATACGTGGGTATCTCTCCAGAACTATTCCAGCACCTCGTATAGTCCATACCTCACTGCGTTGCTGCAGTTTTGAGCACCCAAGAATAATCGACTCAGTATGAACAGCACTTCCAGTACCTTGCTATGACTTCTAGAGTCAGTAAAACTGAGGCATCTTCAGAATTGACGTATTAAATACACATTAGTAACACACTGTCGTCCGCAGCTCGTGGTCGTGCGGTAGCGTTCTCGCTTCCCACGCCGGGTTTCAGGGTTCGATTCCCGGCGGGGTCGGGGATTTTCTCTGCCTCGTGATGACTGGGTGTTGTGTGATGTCCTTAGGTTAGTTAGGTTTAAGTAGTTCTAAGTTCTAGGGGACTGATGACCATAGATGTTAAGTCCCATAGTGCTAAGAGCCAACACACTGTCAGTAGATGACATAGGCTGAGGATTTAGACTTTTGCAGGTCTTTGTAAGGTTCTAAATATGGGACTGAAATGACACTGAAATCGAGAGAAACAGCCTCCAGGCTGTGGCTAAGCCATGTCTCTGCCTCCGAAATATCATCTCTTCCAGGAGTGCTAGTTCTGCAAGGTTCGCAGGAGAGCTTCTGTGAAGTTTGGAAGGTAGGAGACGAGGTACTGGCAGAAGTAAAGCTGTGAGGACGGGGCGTGAGTCGCGCTTGGGTAGCTCAGTTGGTTGAGCACTTGCCCACGAAAGGCAAAGGTCCCGAGTTTGAGTCTCAGTCCAGCACACAGTTTTAATCTGCCAGGAAGTTTCACTGAAATCGATGGCATAGAAATTTGGCGTGCATGAGCGGATGAAGGAAACTGATAAGAGGGACCTATGAAAATACTGAAAAGTTAACGCGCTACCTGGAGGCATCTGTTTCGGACTCTACAGCGTTAGCGATTCCAGATATCTATAAGCCTTGTTTAGTATTCGGAAAGGAATATCGCGCGTGCCTGAGAAGGGTTTCCTCCCTTCAGTTCGGCAGTTTACAAACGGTTCATGCTTCTGTCTGACAGAAGCAGTAAGGAAAAGTTTTTCTTTTTGAGTCTGGTTGAATGAGGAGGTGTAGGATGACTTGAAACATTGGCATACCTATGGCATAGCTGTTTGGGGAGTCAGAAGTTTCCGTGTTTCAGTCGTGGGTGGGGAGGCGCCCTGGTCTCCTGTTTGTTTACTCGTGCAGAGCGCCACCGCGGCAGCGCACGGCGGCGGCGTGCCAGGGCGTGCCGCGGCCCTGGAGGGCTGCCCTTGGCCGCTGCAGACCGCGGCGTGACTCGCGATCCAAGAGGACAGCTGCACAGGGCAGGGAAGGTGTCATCCGTCGGCTTCTGTTCCAAGTCGAGAGCGTTAGAAGCGTAGCGCTGTTTCAGTTGGGAAAGAACCAGAGCAAGAAAGAAATCAAAAGGTGACTGTGAAACCATCCCGTTTATGTCTACTGCTGGAGAGAAACGTTAGAAAACTTGAATTTGAAAGAATCAGAGCAAGAAAGAAATCAAAAGGTGACTGTGAAACCATCCCATTTATGTCTACTGATGGGAGAAACGTTAGAAAACTTGAACTTGAAAGAACCAGAGCAAGAAAGAAATCAAAAGGTGACTGTGAAACCATCCCATTTATGTCTACTGATGGAGAGAAACGTCAGAAAACTTGAATTGGAATGGCTACACTGCAACCTGAGCCCTTCTTTACAAATCAGTCTCGTAACCGTTACATCAAAACCCACAGTAGACACTGACTAGCGTTTTCATCTACATCTATATCTACATCTACGTGATTGCTATTCACAATAAAGTGCCTGCCAGAGGGTTCAATGAACCACCTTCATGCTGTCTCTATACCGTTCCACTGTTGAACGGCACCCGGGAAAAACGAGCACTTAAATTTTCCTATCCGAGCCGTGATTTCTCTTATTTTATCGTGATGATCATTTCTCCCTATGTAGGTGGGTGCCAACAGAACGTTTTCGCAATCGGAGGAGAAAACTGGGACTGAAATTTCATGAGAATATCCCGTCGTAACGAAAAACGCCTTTGTTTTAATGATTGCCACTCCAATTCACGTATCATGTCTGTGACACAATCTCCCCTATTTCGCGATAATACGAAACCAGCTGCCCTTCTTTGTACTTTTTCGATGTCATCCGTCAGTCCCACCTGATGCGGATCCCACACCACACAGCAATACTCCAGAATAGGACGGACAGGCGCAGTGTAAGCAGTCTCTTTGGTAGACCTGTTGCACCTTCTAAGTGTTTTGCCAATAAATCGCAGCCTCTGGTTTGGTCTACCCACTATATTATCTATGTGATCGTTCCAATTTAGGTTATTTGTAACTGTAATCCCTAAGCATTTAGTAGAATTTACAGCCCTCAGATTTGTGTAACTTATCGCTTAATCGAAATTTAGCGGATTTCTTTTAGTACTCATGTGAATAACTTCACACTTTTCATTATTCAAGGTCAATTGCCACTTTTCGAACCATACAGATATCTTATCCAAATCATTTTGCAAGTCGTTTTGATCGTCTGATGACTTTACAAGACGGTAAATGACAGAATCATCTGCAAACAATCTAAGACGGCTATTCAGATTGTCTCCTATATCGTTAATATAGATCAGGAACAATAGAGGGCCTGTAACACTTCCTTGGGGAAAGCCTGATATTACTTCTGTTTTATTCGATGTTTTTCCGTCTATTACTACGAACTGTGACCCCTCTGGCAGGAAATCACGCATCCAGTCGCACAACTGAGGCGATACTCCGTAGGCACGCAGTTTGGTTAGAAGACGCTTGTGAGGAACGGTGTCGAAAGCCTTCTGGAAATCTAAAAAATGGAATCAATTTGACATCCCCTGTCGATAGCACCTATTACTTCATGAGCATAAAGAGCTAGTTGTGTTTCACGAGAACTATATTTTTGGAATCCGTGCTGACTATATGTCAATAAATCGTAATTCAACGAATTACTCCTACTTCCGTTTTTGGGTATTCGTGTGACTTGAGCAATTTTCCAGTCTTTAGGTACGGATCTTTGGTTCCAACGGCTCTGAGCACTATGCGACTTAACTTCTGAGGTCATCAGTCGCCTAGAACATAGAACAAATTAAACCTAACAAACCTAAGGACATCACACACATCCATGCCCGAGGCAGGATTCGAACCTGCGACAGTAGCGGTCGCTCGGTTCCAGACTGTAGCGCCTATACCCGCATGGCCACTCCGGCCGGGTACGGATCTTTCTGTGAGCCAGTGGTTGTATATAATTGCTAAATATTAAGCTATTTTATCAGCATACTCTGAGAGGAACCTGACTGGTATACAATCTGGACCGGAGGTTATTGATTTAAGCTCATTTGTTACGCCGAGGATATATGTTTCTATGTTTTTCAACTTGGCAGTTGTTCTTGATTCGAATTCAGGAATATTTACTTCATTTGCTTTGGTGAAGGAGTTTCAGAAAACCGTGTTTAATAATCTGCTTTAGTGGACTGTCATCAGTGACTTCACCGTTGTTATCGCGCAGTGAAGGTATTGATTGTGTCTTTCCACTGGTGTGCTTTATGTATGACCAGAATCTCTTTGGGTTTTCTGCAAGATTTCGAGACAGAGTTTGGTTGTGGAAATTTTTTTGTCTGCGAATATGTAATTTGTCTGCGAAAATGTAATTTATACGCATCCAAAAGTACAGCATAAGCAAGAAATGAAAGAACACTTCCAGAACAGGATTTTCGATGGAGTGCAGAGCAAGGTTAAAATTGTTTACATTTGGCACATAAAAGGTATAAACTACGTAAATAGAAATGATCTGAAATCGAAGTAAGAAACTTCGAAAAATAACAAACCGGAGAATCTCTTTCCCATCAAAGTAGTAAACAGAGGATAATGGTTACCTGTACAGGCTCGACACACCAGTCAGTGGAATGCTCTCTATGAGGTGTTTCAAGTGTTTCATGAGGTATCTTGACAGCCCAGCCTTTTGTAGGGACACAGCCATGCTCTGTAGGATTCCGATTTAGTGACGTTGCTGACCTCGAGGTGGATGTCTGTACTCGCAAAAACTGATCCAGGGGTTCAGTTCGATGTGGGCAGGATTTGTTGACTGTGATGAGGAGGTCTGGAATATATTTGATCGCAGGTCATCTGCGACGGCGACAATGAAAAATGTCAACGTTACTACACCTAGCCATCATGTTACTTCTGCACATTAAGACCTCACCATCAACAGTCTGGTCTCTTTCAATGACGGTTTTCGACAACTGGGAAACGAGGTAGCTTTTTCTCCTACAGTCGAATATGCTGCGCGAATCACTGTGTGTACTGAAGTAGGATTCGTCTATGGAGAATAAATTCCTGTTTTCAGCCTTTCATGGTCTACCCTCGATGATGCAGATTCTACAGTGAAAGACCGTGATCGAGAGATTAGAACGCGAGCGTTGGGGAGACTGACCAATTTGTTCGGGCTCCGGATACACAGAACGCCTGTAAGTACTTAATTTGTTGAGAGAGCGGAGCTGAAGTGCACTGTAAGGGTAGGAGAAAGTGTGGAAGACGAAAAGCCACTCAGAAATGCCAGATTAAAAACGAAATTTGTAGGAAGGGTAGGGGCAGGGGGAGAATGGAAACCTTTAGTGGATGCTTTGTTTTCCTTGGGGAGACACAAGAACTAATGGGGGCAAAGAACATAAATGTGTTACTTGAAATGTGAAAGGAGTTCTACAGTCCCACTTTTGTCGAACCACGGCAAGAATTGTCTGGTAATATACTGAGGACAGAGAGGCAGCAGCCGGACATGAAGTACCTGAGCAATTGAAACGAACAGTTGTAATTCAAACGTGTTTTTTCAAAACATGCTATCAGTTTCGTTGCGAAAATGCGTTTTTGAGCCCTCTGTACATGTAAACATTCCTAATATCATAGTAAAGTGTAATGAGAGTATTAACAATGTAAAATAATGATCTCCGATACATGAACCACATAAATCAGTCTAAAACCTAATATACAAATTATGTATTGCGGGTCATTAGAGAATGCGTGATATTTTATTTCGGTGAGTTTGCAGTATCCAATAATCATTTGTTCACTAGTTTTTTTGTTGTATTTGTTTACTCCAGCTATTTCGTTTTATGTTATTAGGCTGTTTCGTTTTATTATGTTTATATCCTGTTTTAATAGGTATTCCAGTTAGGGATATACATAACTTCGGTTGCTTTTCTGGTGTTATTCGTTGTACACGTGGCCTCCCCTCGGATAAATTACGTCACTGGATTATGTAGTTATTGTGTATTTTATCCCGCGTCGGAGATTCGAGTCCTCCCTCGGGCATGGGTGTGTGTGTGTGCTGTCCTTAGCGTAAGTTAGTTTAAGTTGGATTGAGTTGTGTGTAGACTTAGGGACCGATTACCTCTGCAGTTTGGTCAAATAAGATCTTACCACAAATTTCCAAAAATTTATTGTATATTTTTAAAAAATTTTAAGCAGTATAAATTAGATGCTGAATTTTGTTTTGTTATAGGTACCGACAGTATATTCGTATTTATGACGTAATTTATCCTCGTTTAAGTCACAATCTGTGCATTTTGAGGTTAGTACTCTCGCTATAGTTTACTGTCATGCTGTGTGTGTTTCCACATACAAGAACTTGAAGACTACTCTTTTTCGCGTCAAAACTGGTAGCGTGTTTTCAATAAACGACGTTTGAATTACAATACAGCTGTTCAAATGGTTCAAATGGCTCTGAGCACTATGGGACTTAACATCTATGGTCATCAGTCCCCTAGAACTTAGAACTACTTAAACCTAAATGGGCCGACTTGGAGCAGGAGAGGCACCACAGGACGTTTTAATTTCTACTGTCCATAAGGACATCACACAACACCGAGTCATCACGAGGCAGAGAAAAATACAGCTGTTGCTGCAGTTTTAATTGTTCGTGGCAAGTATTGTTTGTGACATCATAAGGAAATCAGCGAAAGAACAGAATAATAAAAGGACGTTTAACATTCCGACATTCCTATTTCCCGTCGACAACGGAGCGAAATCACGGAAAGGGACAGGGCGTAAATTGAAATAGGGCGTGCCTTTTTTTGTTTTGTTTCTTCTTACAGGAATCGACATTCTCTTTAAATAGTTTAGGGGAACCACACAAAACTGAAAACTGAATGCCCAATCGGGGGTTTCAAACCCACTCCGTCCGAATGTGAGTCCAGTGTGCTAACTACTGCAGCACTTCGCGCCGTTAACCAATGGACCCTGAACTTTTTGGCACGTAAAACTAATAGCAACATAAGTAGATTACTGAAGATTCTGACGAATTAAGATCAACCATCTCCCCCAAAATTTGAAGATACCTTATGCATTTGATATCACATCGTAAATTCATTGCCATCGGAGAGAATGGCGATGTCTCAGGTTAAAGAAAGAAGTGATTCCTTCTACGTTAGAAATCAGATATGCAAATTAGGAACATCACCTCAATGGACTGTCGTGATAGTGTTGGGGGGAATATGTAAATTTACACTCCGATGACGTTAGTCGTGGGACAGCTACTCATATCGAAATATTTCTGATACTCACGGTACACTCGTGGAAAGGTAGTACGGAAAAATCCCCACTTCATCGCTGCCTTTGTGGTGCTGTGTCCCATGATGATGATGATGATGATGATGATGTTTGGTTTGTGGGGCGCTCAACTGAGCGGTTATCAGCGCCCGTTCAAATTCACAACCTCTGCTAAGTCCAAACACGCGCCATTCATGAATTATGATGAACTGATGAGGACAACACAAACACCGAGTCATGTCGAGGGAGGGGAAAATCCCTGACACCGCCGGGAATCGAACCCGGGACCCCGTGCTCGGGAAGGGAGAACGCGACCGCGAGAGCACGAACTGCTGACGCTGTGTCCCATCGTTCGTGCGCCGACGATAGCACCACGCTGAAACTCACTTAAGGGGGGTAGGACGTCAAACGGGCCGACTTGGAGCAGGAGAGGCACCACAGGACATTTTAATTTCTACTGTCTACACTTTTACAAATAAATTCATAATACTTTGTCAGAATCACCAGGAAGGATTGAGGACTCACACTCATAGCAGTGGAAGCTCAAAAACGTAGCAAAATACCTTTTTTTTTTACATGTGAAATTTCATCCTTTTTTTCACTTACTACTGGCTGCATTTGTTTCTGTAGGTACACTTTTCTTCCTAATTAAGAGAGATTCTTCGATGAATTTTGCACAGCATACAAGTAGTAGTTACAGGTGTATGAAACTCTAGAATTTTACAAATCTATTAAAAACTGTGGTAGAAATTGAGATAATTAACTATAAAATTTTAGTTTTTTCTAAACAAGAAGTTTAGAATGTAACAGTTCATTAATTTTTTTTCATAAATTAAATAAACTCTAGAGTTTCATACACAAGTAACTATAGTTTGTATGCTGTGCAAAATTCATCGAAGAATCTCTTACTTAGGAAGAAAAGTGTACCTATAGCAACAAATGCAGCCAGTATTAAGTGAAAAAATATGAAATTTCACATGTAAAAAAATGTATTTTGTTACGTTTTTGAGCTTCCACTGCCATGAGTATGAATCCTGAATCCTTCCTGATCATGCTTTCAAAGGTTTATGAATTTATTTGTAAGAGAATAGACAGTGGAAATCAAAGCGTCCTGTGGTGCCTGTCCAGCTCCAAGTCGGCCCCTTTGATGTCCTACCCCCCCCCCCCCCCCCCCGTAAATATTGATAATCTGCAATTGTAGCAGCAGTAACCGATCTAACAACTGCGCCAGATACTTGTTGTATTATACAGACGTTACCGACCCCAGCGCCATATTCTGCCTGTTTACATAAGTCTGTATTTGAGTAAGCGAGCCTATACGAGTTTCTTTGGCGCATCAGGCTACAGCTTGCCTTTTCCCTCTTCTTCTCGTTCATCGCTCGACTCCATCCGTCAGCAGCGCGAGTGCCTCTGGGTCGGTCTCCCGTGTTACGAGCGCAGGCAGCCTTCAGCGTTCGCCTCGCTCCGGCGAGTAGAGGCGGTCAGCTCGGCGGTACTTGGCCTTGACCGAGAGAACCGTGGTAGTCAGCTGACGCAGCGAGAGCACCCAGCAGCCAGCTGCTGGCTGCCGGCCGCAACAGGAATTTCCTGCTCCGCGCACCGCCCACCGCCCGCGTTCTTCTTTTTCTCCTGCTCCACTACTCGCAGCCCACCGTGTTTATCTGCTGGGGAGCGAGACGCAGGTCGCGTAAGTGCTGACGCACGGCCGCCTGCAAGTCACCCGGCCAACGCCGGCAGTTGTACTTGCTAGTGGCACTAATTTAGAAAATTCCCCAAAGCCACAGTAGCCGAACGGCCTTACGATTGATTACCGGTGCAAACACACACTTGCTGGGGGACTACACCTAAAAGGCTAAATATGTATGTTCTGCAGAGGTCTTCTTTTCTTCTAAATCCGATAAGAGTGAAATTACGAGAAACCTTGCTCTGAACATCCTTAAACCAGGGAAATCTGGTGAAAACCCTGCAAACTTCCGCCCAATAGCATTATTGAGCATTCGCTACAAGTTGCTGGAGAGACTGATCTACAATAGGATACACCCAACGGTAGACAAACACCTGCCTCGCGAACAAGCCGGATTCAGAACTAATCGAAGTTGCTGCGAACTTCATATCATACATAGAATTGGGATTCCAAAAACGATTGAAAACATCAGCAGTCTTTGTCGACCTCAGTGCAGCTTATGATACGGTATGGATATATGGTCTTATCCTGAAATTTGCCAACATGATTTCATGCTTGAAATTGACAAACCTGTTGGCAAAAATTCTGAAAGTCCGATATTTCAAAGTAAACCTGGGGTCACAAAGCAGCATCTTCATCTACATCTACACGATTACTCTGCAATTCACATTTAAGTGCTTGGCAGAGGGTTCATCGAACCACAATCATACTATCTCCCTACCATCCCACTCCCGAACAGCGCGCGTGAAAAACGAACACCTAAACCTTTCTGTTCGAGCTCTGATTTCTCTTATTTTATTTTGATGATCTTTCCTACCTATGTAGGTTGGGCTCAACAAAATATTTTCGCATTCGGAAGAGAAAGTTGGTGACTGAAATTTCGTAAATAGATCTCGCCGCGACGAAAAACGTCTTTGCTTTAATGACTTCCATCCCAAATCGCGTATCATATCTGCCACACTCTCTCCCCTATTGCGTGATAATACAAAACGAGCTGCCCCTTTTTGCACCCTTTCGATGTCCTCCGTCAATCCCACCCGATTAGGAATCCCACACCGCGGAGCAATATTCTAACAGAGCACGAACGAGTGTAGTATAAGCTGTCTTTTTAGTGGACTTGTTGCATCTTCTAAGTGTCCGGCCAATGAAACGCAACCTTTGGTTCGCCTTCCCCACAATATTGTCTATGTGGTCTTTCCAACTGAAGTTGTTCGTAATTTTTACACCCAGGTACTTAGTTGAATTGACAGCCTTGAGAATTGTACTATTTATCGAGTAATCGAATTCCAATGGATTTCTTTTGGAACTCATGTGGATCACATCACACTTTTCGTTATTTAGCGTCAACTGCCTCCTGCCACACCATACAGCAATCTTTTCTAAATCGCTTTGCAACTGATACTGGTCTTCGGATGACCTTACTAGACGGTAAATTACAGCATCATCTGCGAACAACCTAAGAGAACTGCTCAGATTGTCATGCAGCTCATTTATATACTGTAGATCAGGAACAGCGGAGGTCCCAGGACGCTTCCCTGGGGAACACCTGATATCACTTCAGTTTTACTCGATGATTTGCCGTCTATTACTACGAACTGCGACCTTCCTGGCAGGAAATCACGAATCCAGTCGCACGACTGAGACGATACCCCACAGGCCCGCAGCTTGATTAGAAGTCGCTTGTGAGGACCGGTGTCAAAATCTTTCCGGAAATCTAGAAATAACTTGAGATCCCCTGTCGATAGCGGCCATTTCTTCGTGCGAATAAAGAGCTAGCTGCGTTGCACAAGAACGATGTTTTCTGAAATCATGCTGATTACGTATCAATAGATCGTTCCCTTCGAGGTGATTCATAATGTTTGAATACAGTATATGCTCCAAAACCCTACTGCAAACAGATGTCAATGATATAGGTCTGTAGTTCGATGGATTACTCCTACTACCCTTCTTAAACACTGGTGCGACCTGCGCAATTTTCCAATCTGTAGGTACAGACTTATCGGTGAGCGAGCGGTTGTATATGATTGCTAAGTAGGGAGCTATTGTATCAGCGTAATCTGAAAGGAACCTAATCGGTATACAATCTGGACCTGAAGACTTGCCCGTATCAAGCGATTTGAGTTGCTTCGCAACCCCTAAGGTATGTACTTCTAAGAAACTCATGCTAGCAGCTGTTCGTGTTTCAAATTCTGGAATACTCCATTCGTCTTCCCTGGTGAAGGAATTTCGGAAAACTGCGTTCAATAACTCCGCTTTAGCGGCACAGTCGTCGGTAACAGTACCATCGGCACTGCGCAGCGAAGGTATTGACCGCGTCTTGCCGCTTGTGTACTTTACATACGACCAGAATTTCTTCGGATTTTCTACGAAATTTCGAGACAGTGTTTCGTTGTGGAGCCTATTAAAGGCATCTCGCATTGAAGTCCGTGCCAAATTTCGCGCGTCTGTAAATTTTAGCCAACCTTCGTGATTTCGCTTTCTTCTGAACTTAGCATGCTTTTTCCGTTGCCTTTGCAACAGCGTTCGGACCTGTTTTGTGTACCTTGGGGGATCAGTTCCATCTCTTACCAATTTATGAGGTATGAATCTCTCAATTGCTGTTGCTACTATATCTTTGAATTTGAGCCACATCTCGTCTACATTTGCATATTCAGTTCGGAAGGAATGGAGATTGTCTCTTAGGAAGGCTTCTAGTGACACTTTATCCGCTTTTCTAAATAAAATTATTTTGCTTTTGTTTCTGGTGGATCTGGAAGAAACGGTGTTGAGCCTAGCTACAACGACCTTGTGGTCACTAATCCCTGTATCAGTCATGATGCTCTCTATCAGCTTTGGATTGTTTGTGGCTAAGAGGTCAAGTGTGTTTTCGCAACCATTTACAATTCGCGTGGGTTCGCAAGTCAAAAAGAATAAAAAACGGACTCCCCAAGGATCTATATTGGCTCCACTGCTTTTCAATGTTTACATCAGTGACATGATAGACACTGAGTCAAGTAAGTCTTGCTACGCTGATGACATGGCTATAGCTACTCAAAGCAAATGGCTAGAAGATGGTGACAGAACTCTAACTGCTGACTTATAAGTACTAAACCAGTACTACAAAAAATGGAGACTATGCCCAAACCCAAATAAAACAGAGATCTAAATATTACTTTCTGCGGAAAACGAATTAAACATAACAAAATTTCCCAAATATTTAGGCATAACTCTTGACAGGTCACTTACCTTCAAGAAACACCTGGAAGCAACTAGCCAGAAATTGAAAACCCGAAATAACATCATCCAGAGATTAGCAGGTACCACACGGGGAGCGGATGCAAATAGACTACGTGTTGCAGCAATATCACACGTCTATTCCGTGGCAGAGTACTGTGCCCCTGTGTGGAGTAGGAGGGCCCATGTAAAGAAGATTGACGCCCGGATCAATGAAGCCATGAGGACAATCACAGGAACACTAAAGTCAACACCTCTAGAATGGCTTCACTCCGCCTGAAATCCGTAGAGAGCTGGTATATGTTATGTTATGTAAATTTACGATGCCAATGCCGCACTTGCACTGGTAAAGCCATACGATAAATAAATAAACGAGGAAACGTATTGTGTATTATAAGTACTTAAGCACCTTGGAAACCGATATCATCGTAATGTATAATCCAAGTGGACAAGGGTAGGGGCATGAATTCGCTGTGACCTTCTTGCAGGAACTGTCAGGTGATTAAACCAAACATTCTTCAGGAAGATCGGAAACCGTTGTAACAATGGTTAGACTCACATTTACCGCACTCTATAACCTCCACCATACCAATTTAGTCTCCAAGTCACTCATATTGCATGTTAATTTTATTAGTAGGATTTGTAGTCTTTGGAACGCATTTCAGCCAACGATAAAAGTAGAATTATGTGATGGTTACATTCACTAAGGGAAGACGTCTGTCACATACCGATTCGTAAACTTTACCACTAGCTCCTTCATTCCATATCTAGAGCGCTGTTGTTACGCGATTCGCTGATCAGAATTGTAGCTGGAGATTACCTTCGAAGTCCTGACATTGCGAAAGCGACGAATGTTATTGTACAACGTAATGACCGTCTTCCACCACACAAATCAAAGAGCTGAAAACACGTATTACGAACGCAAAGACGCAGTTAGAGTAAGACTGCAGACGAAACACACGTTACAGCAGAAGCAAAGGTAAGGAAGATGAGGAAGACATAAAGACACACAATAATTACAAATACACGGTGTTCGTAAGAGCGTGTGAAAAGTTAATTGGACAGGACTGAATAATTTGAGGTAGGTAACGTGGGGTCAGAGAAGCCAGCTTAAGGAGATAATAGGTATAAAATCACATTACTGTGTACTTCTTATTTACATTGTTAACTGCAGATACCATCATTGACACAATGAACGTACCACGGGTACTGTATCTTACAAAAGATGCTGAAACTGTCATCATCCTCAATGCTAGCATGTTATAGACCAACAAGGTTCTGAAGCACCCTGACAAATATCCCGAAAGGAGTGTGTGTGAAATCTTATGGGACTTGACTGCTGAGGTTATCAGTCCCTAAGCTTACACACTACTAAACCTAAATTATCCTAAGGACAAACAAACACACACACCCATGCCCAAGGGAGGACTCGAACCTTCGCCGGGACCAGCCGCACAGTCGATGACTACAGCGGCTAAGACCGATCGGCTAATCCCGCGCGGGAAATATCCCTGGTGTGCTTCGAATCATATCACATGCAACTACAATTCTGGCAACTAAATCTATCTCCATATCCAATGACGTCTCATATAAGTGACTTTAGATATCCCCTTAGGAAATAATCATGGGGATTCAGGTCATGTGACCTCACAGGCCGTGGAATAGGACCTCCTCTTCCAGCGACGAGGAAATACAGCATTGAGATGAAGCTCCCCTGCGAACCTAGGTCCGCGAGAGGCAAAGGTCCCGAGCTCGAGTCTCGGTCCGGCCCACAGTTTTAATCTACCAGGAAGTTTCATATCAGCGCACACTCCGCTGCAGAGTGAAAATTTCGTTCTGGAAACATCCCCAAGCTGTGGCTAAGCCATGTCTCCGCGATATCTTTTCTTTCAGGAGTGCTAGTTCTGCATGGTTCGCAGGAGAGCTTCTGTGAAATTTGGAAGGTAGGAGACGAGGTAGTGGCAGAAGTAAAGCTGTGAAGACGGGTCATGAGCACGACTCACATATATATGAAGTTTAGTTTTGTGCTAAACTTCGTTAGGCCTACTGGCTGACATCCAGTCTCGTTCGGGAGTAATGGTCACAAATGTTGGGAATCACTGAATCACACTGATTAAAGAATTATTATTGTGGTTTTAGCGTTGACATTCGCCTGCAACGATGCTGAATAAACTGTCATAGTTGCCATAGTTTCTCTTTAGTGCAGGAGTGTAATTTATAAAATAATGATTATGTGCGCTGTGCTGCTGTCTTATTTGATGGACTAGACTACAGTTATATGGTTCAAATGGCTCTGAGCACTATGGGACTCAACTGCCGTGGTCATCAGTCCCCTAGAACTTAGAACTACTTAAACCTAACTAACCTAAGGACATCACACACATCCATGCCCGAGGCAGGATTCGAACCTGCGACCGTAGCAGTCACACGGTTCCTGACTGCGCGCCTAGAACCGCGAGACCACCGCGGCCGGCACTACAGTTATATCTCGCACCTAATATAAGTACTTGTCTGTGTGCGTCACAGACTCTGGACAGGAAATGTGGCGGACAACGTAAATCGTGCGACCTTTAACCTGTATCAGCTGATAACCGCTGTTGGATCTTCACTCAAGTTCGGTTCGGTGACCTATTGGAAGCGCTCCGATCACCCGCAGTCTGCGGCTAGTTAATGTACGAAATTGTTTTGACTCTTCTCAAAATAATTGCAGCACAGAATCCCTGCCGACGTTCATCAAAGTAAATCGTACTAAGACAATGTTAATTAATAAAATTATTGAACGCCAATGGTGGAATCCCACCGGCAGTTCTGAGGAAGATGCCGATAATAGGGGACGGAAGCCGAAAATTTTCAGCTGCTACTTTCAAAACGTTAGAAAGTTTCTTTTACTGAGATAAGAAACTTTTTCGAACCATTTGTTTCGGTTAACTGATCGCACTGTACTCACCGAATTCGACCTCGGAAAAGCATCTCTGAAACACGAGTTGTTTTAGTTAAAATTGAGAATTACGCAACAATGATTGTAAAGAATAAGAGAACCAGTAAAATAATCCATCTTTGTCTTTTCATATTTCTTTCAAACCAATCGCGCTACTTTGATGAATAGTTACGGCCAAGACTGGAAGCAATTCATGCGTGGAGACACATAACCTGGTTTGGTGCTGTTAATGTACGATAAAATAATGGCCTGATGCAGAAGTATTGGAACTATTGCCGATCAGAGACTTAGAAGTTTGCTCGGTAGAAGATGAAAAAGTAACGGCCTCGCTAGTGTAGCCGTTTTCGTAGGCGTTACACTTCCACGCATTACGATGAAGGATCTGTTTCTAAATTTTCGGACTCTGTAAAAGTATATTTCGTCAGTTTAGAATACATTTCTTACGGACCAGGCGTTATTGTTGTTGTGGTTTTCAGTCCGAATAGCCGGCCGCTGTGACCCAGCGTTTCTAGGCACTTCAGTCAGGAACCGCGCTGCTGCTACGGTCGCAGGTTAGAATCCTGCGTCAGGCATGGATGAGTGTGATGTTCTTAGGTTAGTTAGGTTTAAGTTGTTCTAAGTTCTAGGGGACTGATGACCTCAGATGTTAAGTCCCATAGTTCTCAGAGCCATTTGAACCAATCTATTGGACTGATGATCTCAGATGTTAAGTCCCATAGTGCTCAGAGCCATTTGAACCAATCTGTGGGACTGATGACCTCAGATGTGAAGTCACATAGTGCTTAGAGCCAATTGAACCAGTCCGAATACAGATTTAGTGTAGCTGTCAATGCTGGACTACCCACCGAAGGCCCTACATCCTTGTATAACTACTGCAGGCTTCATACATTCGAACTGGCTTACCATGTATCAAGCCTTGATGTCCCTATATCAACAATTCTTAGCTCCTCTCGTCTCCCACACACTTTTCTCCGTTGCCAAACTGACAATTCCTTGATGGCTCAGGATGTGACCTACCTATCGATTCATTCCTTTAATCAACTTGTGTCATGAACTTCTGTTCTCCCGTGGATTCAGTAACTCATTAATTATCTGAAGTACACATCCAATTTTCAACGCTCTCCGTAGCTCCACATTATTCTTTTCTTGTCTGCGCTGTTTATCGTCCAATTTTTACTTCTGTACAACGCTCCACTCCAGACATATCTTCGAAAAGACTTCGTTAGATTTATGTTCGCTGCTAGGAAATTTCTCTTTGTCAGAAATGCTTTTCTTGCTGTTGTCAATCTGCGTTTTATATCTTCTGTACCGCAGTCATCGCCAATTATTTTGCTGTCCTCGTAACAAAGCTCATCTACCACTTCTATCGTCTTATTTCCTAATCTAAATACCTCAGCATCATCTGATCTTATTCATATATATTTTATAACGCTTGTTTTACTTTTGTTCGTATTCATCTTACATTTTCATTTAGTTCCACTGACGTTGCAAGGCCTTTCCCGTCTCTGGCAGACTTAGCAATTACGTTGGTAAGCCCCGAAGTTTTCATTTATTCTCCCTGAACTTTATTTGCCTTCCCAAACTTTCCCTTAGTTTCCTTTGTTGTCTGCTCAGTGTAGAAATGTACAGACTGAATAATATGGAGAACAGTCCCGTTTCCTTCTCGACTACTGACTCCTTTTTTACATCTACATCTACACAGATACTGCGCAAGCCACCGTGCGGTGCGCGGCGGAGGGTACCCTCTACCACTACTGGTAATGACCTTCGACGCTTATAACTAAACAACACAGGCTTGAAGCAGTTTGTCTGTATTCCAGACTACGGTAGTGACTGTTTCCTACTTACATGAGAGCAGAGCAGAGTGCAGGGGTTGTTCATTCAGCAACATTAGCACTAGATCAGAAATAAAGGTGGAGAAGTGCTCTTCACAAACTAATCAGGATTCATTTTTCATACGATTCTCATCTCACATTCGTCAGGAGAGGAAGTAGTATTCGCTTCAATGACAGGCACGTCATGGGTTGATAGCTTAGTGGATGTGGGGTTTCGATGTCAGGACACCATAGAAGTCTTGAAGAGGCCCCTACATAGCTGTGGATGTTATGAAAGAACATATTTTTCGATTTGTTCCATTGAGTGTGTAGGATTAAAAACAGAAGACGTTAATTTAAGCGCAGTAAATGCAAAATGCATAATTTAAATAATGAAACACTGCGCTAATCACAAATTTTTAGTGCTTATCACAAAGCTTTAAATAGTCCCATTTTAAAGTGCATTTATTTGCGTAGCAATTTTTGTGAAGTTTTTACTTATGTCTGTCTCGTTTGCTCTGTTGCTGTTCTTTTTATATCATGTTGCATCGAAAAATCGGGCAAAATAAATCCTGAGGGGCTTTTTTTTTACCTGCTAACCCTGATGTGAAGGAGTATTTGATCTAAGATAAACACGTAAAAGAAGCTCAGCATTTATTCCACCCATTGACTCAAAAGTGGGTGGTACAACTGACGATATGACAAAAACCGTCAGTCATTCTACAGTGGGAAGGGGTTGTCTAAGTAGAGTTCGAGATGTCGAGAATGGTTATTAACAAAGTCAATAACTATTGAAGGTACAGATCTCAAGGAAACTGTGTTTAGGTCTTTAGTGAAGCGATCCACTGCCTTGCGACAATACTACATCAACATTAATACGTCACAAATAACAAAAACAAGTCACTTTAGTTATTGCAAACATCCATATGCAAACGAACGTGTACGAAAGTTACTCAGTATTTTAAATACTGACTAGATCAACCGAGCCTGACTAACGTTGCTCAGACACGATCATGACAACTCTTCCGTACTGTGGAAGCAATGACAAGTGCTCAAATCAGTTAACGAGTGAAATATCAGTGTCAGGTCTGAATGTACTGTTGATTAACGATGACTAAGAAGATTAAGTGTTTTAGGTGGAATGTTTACGCCAGTGTTTGAACTTTCGAACACTCGCAAGCAACGCATGGCGAATAAATACTAAACGACTGACGTCATTCGTCTGATGGCTTTCCGCTCCCGTAGCCTAAGCCCTCGTTGTTAATTTTTAGCCGGCCGGGGTGGCCGGTTCTAGGCGCTACAGTCTGGAACCGCGCGACCGCTACGGTCGCAGGTTCGAATCCTGCCTCGGGCGTGGATGTGTGTGATGTCCTTAGGTTAGTTAGGTGCAAGTAGTTCTAGGTTCTAGGGGACTGATGACCTCATAAATTAAGTCCCATAGTGCTCAGAGCCAATTTGAACCATTTTTTTGTTACTTTTTCATCATGAGCTCGGTCACTGAGAGCAACGAAGCTAGTGCCTAATGGTAAGTGGAAAGAAAAGTGTGCGTTTATGGAATCGATGAAAGAAATCTGGTGGATGCTGCCTCAGATGCAACTCCCCTCTGTGCCACTAAATCAGCCTATATATAGTGTGATGGATACAGATTTAAATAGATGGTAGTTTCCAATGTCAATGATGATTAGTCATTTGCTTGGTAGCCTTTAGATACAATATACGTTCATTCGAGGGAAACTTTAAACATTGGCTGTGAGAACATATATGTCAATAAATGCTACGATGACAAACTGCCTATTGGCTTCTGTCTCGAGTTCTTCGGCCGACGTTCGTGTAATGATTTTTCTGACGTTTCGCCAGCACGAGTGGCTGGCGAAACGTCAGAAAAATCATTACACGAACGTCGGCCGAAGAACCCGAGACAGAAGCCAATAGGTGCTGGCGAAACGTCAGAAAAATCATTACACGAACGTCGGCCGAAGAACCCGAGACAGAAGCCAATAGGCAGTTTGTCAACAAGTGGCCACGAAAGCCTTAACAATTTTGAAATGCTACGATGTTCGCTTTTAACCTTTCTCTTGAAAATCTCACTTTTTACTGTCCAGTTAGATGATGTGTATCTCTTACGCACGAAATAACACAATATAATGTTGGAGGTGTTGACGCAACACCGAAATATTACCCTTGTAGATCCTGCGCAGGCCCTACAACCGCACGAGTGGTCTACTGTGAAGAGCGGACAAATTGAATAGCTGGGCGGCGGCCATTAGAGTGGTAAACTGACGCGCGGAGTTCGAATGTTTATACATCGCTTTTGGTTATAAAATGCCTTCCCTTGAGTTAGGTCGCCAACATAATGCCTCATTTAAATACGTTGCTACAATATACTTTTTAATTTATGAATAAACAGCAACTAGTCACTGTTTATGAATTTATCTTACGTACTACATGGAATGTACCGTAACTAAAAGTTATGTACTGGACCCCTAGCATTTTTCGTAGTTCATTTACGATAGATGTTCGCAAAATGCATCAAAATACTCGAAGATTTGCCCCCTATGTTAATAGATATTTTCTGACTCTACATTGCTTTAGATTTTATGACGAGAAGTGCGTTATATATGTCATAGTGCTTTGGCAACTCACGACGAAATTATCAAGTTCCACTACCGATCAGCCAACTTTATTCAAAATGATCAGAACATATAAAATGATATTCTATCGGTCGGAAATCTTGCCTCCTGACAGCGTGTAACCATTTTTGTAACAGCTGTTGTTTTGAGAAAGGGAACCTGCAAATAGATGCACAGACATTATGCTAATACCGTGTTACAAAAACATTTATTAAGCAAGCGCACTGACATACAAAACAACTTAAAATATTTACATACCTGTGAAATGTAATATTCGTTCCTTTCTCGAATTTATTTGTACTATTAATCACTGGACAACTCTTCACTATTGTACTTCTTTTGATTGGAATGTACAGACAGTAGAATTACGAGTAACAAATACCGTATGAACGCCCCAACAAACATACATCGGTGAATCAGGGTCTTCATAAACAACAATACTACACAACACATCAGACTACAACCACTATAATGGCGTCCAGCCGAAGGTTCAAATTATCCCGCGACTGCAGCGCCATCAGTGAGTCTAGTTATTTTTTACAAGGTCTTTGATCCTGCGACGGCTGTGGAGACAGCTGAATACTCCGCTTAGATCTAGCCGTTTCGCTCGTCGGCCGACGTACTCTGTCGGCTGTGCGCGAGTCTGGCAGGAACGTCTTCTCGGCCGTCTCGTTTTGAGGCAACGAGGCGTGTCATTAAGACAAGCCTTGGGCCTGCGTTGAGTCAGCGCTGCACGCCGTGGCCCGGTCTGCATGCAAACGTGTCTGCTTACCGCGCTGGACTCCGGCTACGTGTCACCGTGGCCGACCTGTGGAGGAAACAGCCCGTCTCCGACATTCCGGCTCCAGCGCTGATCTGTGCGTTTATGCGTGCCAGTGCGAGCTTCTGATATAATCTTGTAGATGTAGAGCTCTACCCACTGCCGGCAGATGCACCACGCGCGTTTTCGTGAGAGGCATTACGTCCCTTGTTGCCACATTACACAGATGAAGTAAAATGTTACGACCTCCGCTCAGCAGGGGACTGAATGCCATCTGCTGGAGTTGCTGGCACGTCATGCGGTAAGGGAAGTATATAAGCGAGACGAATGTGGAACCAACCTAGCGCCGAACGAAAAAATGACTGACACCGAAATAAGTGTCCAAGGAAATCACTCAACAGAGGAAAGTCCACTGGACCTGACGGGATACCAATTCGATTCTACACAGAGTACGCGGAAGAACTTGCCCCCCCCCCCCCCCTTCTGACAGCCGTGTACCGCAAGTCTCTAGAGGAACGGAAGGTTCCAAATGATTGGAAAAGAGCACAGGTAGTTCCAGTTTTCAAGAATGGTCGCCGAGCAGATGCGCAAAACTATATGCCTATATCTCTGACATCGATCTGTTGTAGAATTTTAGAACATGTTTTTTGCTCGCGTATCATGTCATTTCTGGAAACCCAGAATCTACTCTGTAGGAATCAACATGGATTCTGGAAACAGCGATCGTGTGAGACCCAACTCGCTTTATTTGTTCACGAGACCCAGAAAATATCAGATACAGGCTCCCAGGTAGATGCCATTTTCCTTGACTTCCGGAAGGCGTTCGATACAGTTCCGCACTGTCGCCTGATAAACAAAGTAGGACCCTACGGAATATCAGACCAGCTGTGTGGCTGCATTGAAGAGTTTTTAGCAAACAGAACACAGCATGTTGTTATCAATGGAGAGACGTCTACAGACGTTAAAGTAATCTCTGGCGTGTCACAGGGTAGTGTTATGGGACCATTGCTTTTCACAATATATATAAATGACCTAGTAGATAGTGTCGGAAGTTCCATGCGGCTTTTCGCGGATGATGCTGTAGTATACAGAGAAGTTGCATCATTAGAAAATTGCACCGAAATGCAGGAAGATCTGCAGCGGATAGGCACTTGGTGCAGGGAGTGGCAACTGACCCTTAACATAGATAAATGTAATGTATTGCGATACATAGAAAGAAGGATCCCTTATTGTATGATTATATGATAGCGGAACAAACACTGGCAGCAGTTACTTCTGTAAAATATCTGGGAGTATGCGTGCGGAACGATTTGAAGTGGAATGATCAGCCGGCCGGAGTGGCCGAGCGGTTAAAGGCGCTACAGTCTGGAACCGCACGACCGCTACGGTCGCAGGTTCGAATCCTGCCTCGGGCATGGATGTGCGTGATGTCCTTAGGTTAGTTAGGTTTAAGTAGTTCTAAGTTCTAGGGGACTTATGACCACAGCAGTTGAGTCCCATAGTGCTCAGAGCCATTTTTGGAATGATGATATGAAATTAATTGTTGGTAAGGCGGGTACCAGGTTGAGATTCATTGGGGGAGTCCTTAGAAAATGTAGTCCATCAAAAAGGAGGTGGCTTACAAAACACTCGTTCGACCTATACTTGGGTATTGCTCATCAGTGTGGGATCCGTACCCAGTCGGGTTGACGGAGGAGATAGAGAAGATCCAAAGAAGCGCGGCGCGTTTCGTCAGAGGGTTATTTGGTAACCGTGATAGCGTTACGGAGATGTTTAGCAAACTCAAGTGGCAGACTCTGCAAGAGAGGCGCTCTGCATCGCGGTGTAGCTTGCTGGCCAGGTTTCGAGAGGGTGCGTTTCTGGATGAGGTATCGAATGTATTGCTTCCCCCTGCTTATACCTCCCGAGGAGATCACGAATGTAAAATTAGAGAGATTCGAGCGCGCACGGAGGCTTTCCGGCAGTCGTTCTTCGCGCGAACCATGAGCGACTGGAACAAGAAAGGGAGGTAATGACAGTGGCACGTAAAGTGCACTCCACCACGCACCGTTGGGTGGCTTACGGAGTATAAATGTAGATGTAGATGTACGTAACACAAAAGAGAAAATCTTTGGCAAAGGGCAGCCCGGCGCATGGGAGCTGGTACCTGTGAAACGGCAAAACGGTTAGGTGTTCGTGTGCTTCTCTCGTGGGCATGTATGGGATGCGCTTGAAGGACGGTGAGACCATTAGTATGCTACATGGCGTTGAACGTCCACATCTCGCCACGTGTGTCGAATGCTTGCTCACCCTGTAAAGCGGTGTAAGAGGAGGTCTGTACCAAACTGGACGACAGAGTACAGTCCTGAAGCAGACACAGGTGTCTCAGATAACACTACTCAGCGTACATCGTCGGAGAGTGGGTTACGAATCAGGCAATCCCTACGTGTTCCGACTTTTGTAAGGCAACGACGTGTAATGTCCCCCTTCCCTTCTATCGACAATGTTAGAAATATATGAACGTGTAACCATGTGCCTAAACAATTGGAATAAAATTTTGAAAAGGCTATCGTTCCGAAGATTCAATATAAAGTCGATAAATGAGGGGGAGGTTAACAACAAGACGCCTTCTAGGACAACTTATTCCGCCTACTTAATTACTGTAAAATGTAGTATGGTTGTTCGAAAGGTTTTTGCTATCATTCACGTACTGTGCCAACGAGAAGGGGTACCACGTGGATCGGAACAGAATAATAAGAGTTACTGAAATAATTATTGCTAAAAGAACTGAAATAATTATAGCTAAAAGAAATACGATTGCCAGCCCAATTGGGCAAAATTTCTGATCGGTAGGTGAATTAATGAGCCGATCAGTCAATGTCAAGAATTACTCGAACACGCGTGGCAACACAGTGCTGAACGTACGTCAGCAAAAACAATTGAAACATTTACGTAATAATGCGAGAAAGAAAATAGTTTGCGCTCGAAATATCATTAACTAATAGAGCCAAAATTTTGAAAACATACAAGATAACACTTAGATTAATGGTTACTTACTGCTGTAAGTGACAATGGCGCTTCCTCACAATAACGTCTACTATTTTCATATGAATTTTGGAAAATGGCAGAACATAATTAAAAGAAACTCTATTGACTTCTGAACAGGGAAGTAGAAATTGGTAATTACTGTATCATAAGGTAATTATTATACTTTAGCACGACTGCAAGGCAAGATGTGAACCAGAACTTCACTAACAACAAATTACAATAATCACTGATACTTGCACCCACTCATTAATTCTAGTTAGAGCTTTTGTTCATAGTGCCAGGAATCATTTTAATTTTATTAATTGATTTACTATTTGCAACGATCGCCTCAGATTAAAGTTCAAATTTAAAGTTAGTGAGACTGAAATTACTGAATGCTTTAAGTTCAAATCTTTAATCTGAGTGAATCATTTAGTTCATAAGAAAAACTAACTGGCACTGCAATTTTCATTTTTCATAAACGGTACTCGGATTATTGTAACAATAGGACAGGACAGGAACCTACTTGGTGAATGATTTTAGGAGAATCACGGATAGACAGTTTTGATTAAACTATGGTAATTACTCACTCGCAAGACACCACAAAGCTGAGTAACGCCGTTACAAAACTAGTTGACAGTAAGCTGCGATGCAGCAGTCTTACTTCAGTCCATTCTCGCCGTGACGAAGTTGCTGCCGACGATACAGCTGCTGGCTCCTTTCCATGATAATTAGCGAGCACGGGAGTTATTGGCAATGATATTGTGGTGGCGGGTTCTTGATGTTGCTGCAGCCAATATTTCCACCGCCCACGCTCATCACTTGCCACGTGCCGCTAAACAATCACTCCTCCAGTACAGTGCACGCCATCCATGCGTCCGCACTTCACCAAGTCTCAAACCAGAGTTCTCTCTCTGTGTAGCGCGCGCTCTGACGTAACATCCTCCCGCGTCCAGAGACGCCGCTACTCGAACGATACTTATTCGTTGACAAAAACCTAACGTCTCCCTAACATTCCCTCAGCGATATTTACATAATATACATACTGATTATACAGCACAATAAACAAATTAATTCATACATCGTGTACATATAAATTTATATAAAGATAAAAGCAAGTATATATAGAATAATAAATGGTCAAAGAGCACTTCGGCATGAAAGTGTTACAGACGCTGTCAATTATGACTGCAGTGGGAGCGGTATTTTTGAGATTGGACCGCGGATCGATAGAAACATGTCACCTGGTCCGATGAATCAGGTTTTATGTTGAGCCTGGTCGATGGTAGTGCCCAGATACGCCGTCATCCAAGCACACAGCCGCTCGGCACAGTCAGAGCGACACGGGCGCCGTGGAGACCGTACTATGCGATGGGGGCTTCCGTGGGACTGCTAGCAGTAAGCAAAGGCACTATGGGATCTGTGAACTACATGGACATTAATAGGTGCTTAATCTCTTCCCAGACTGCGATGGTATATTTCAGCGGGATAACTTGTAACGATCCTATCCACATTCTTTCCTATTTCCTACTCCTGTATTTCACAATATTGTGTTCTATGATCGTCTTATGTCATGAGTTTTCGGTCTCGTCTGCAAAGCGGCGTGCCCTTGCCACCACTTTAACTACATTTCGTAAATCATAGCTGTCGACTCCCAACTAAACCGACTATGTAAAGACTTTGAACACTTCTTTCCCTCAACCTGCGTGCTTTTACTATAATTAACGCAATTTGTACCTCTTTGAAAGTCAACTAGGCAGCCTTACTTCGTCGGAATCGTCGAGTGGACGAACTAGGCGGTCGTTGCGAAACAGCGTTATGAACTTCACTCCTAACCTTCAACTATCTTTCTGATAGTAGATGTTTTCCGCTTAAGTGAAGAGACATCACGCTTCAGTAGGTCAGGGTCAATATTGACTTACCTTGTGTATAATCTTTGCCAAAAACGGTCGCCGCTTTCTGAAGGGACGATGTTTTGGAGAAGTGACCTTATTTATTGTTTCATGAATGACATTAATGGTTGTTACACCAGAATGAAACTTACAGACTTTAAAGTACTGTGTATTCAAGTAATACTTAAGCAACTTGTAAACAGACTTTAATGTAACATTAGTCTTTAGACATCAGTTACTTTAAACTTGCATTTAGAGTGAAAGAATTTAAGTGAATAGAAGTCAAGGAAAAACAGAAGAAAAATGACCCACCAAAGTTGCTCGACTTACATTAATACATCACAATACCAATATTTTACCTGGAGCAACGTTCCAACCAGAATTTAGTATCTTTAAGATAGGATTTAAGCCAAAATGAACTAGGTACTTGAAATTTAACACTCGTTCATTGTCTGTATACTGAATCAAAATCGCTTCTTACACATTTCTAATAAGCTTGAGTTGTGCTCTGTTACACAATACTAAAGAATAAAATGCCTGTACCTTGGCTTTCGTGACGCAGTGCAGATGACGACGTGGTGCTAACGTACTCCTGCACATTCTTCAGGCCAGTGGGTTGACCGAAGTACGATAACGGCTACCCTTGAGCAGCTTACTTCAAATAATATGCGCTAATATTTGAAACACCTGATAATGACAGGAAAACTTTGCATCCATCACAACGATACAATAGAGACGACTTCATTTTCAGAAGCGCTACTTATTACTTGCTGCCGTACGTCGTACGAAAGTTCGCACAAGTACTCAATGTCATGAACAACGCACCACAACACGACCTCCAATTATCATTGGGAGCAGGCTACTCTCTCCAGCCCAGTCTGTATGCAGTATACCTCTTACTGGCTAAAAGGTGTTCCCAAATCGGAGAACGGTAAGGTCCTTGCTCAACTCTGTCCTCCGTGTCAACCTTCTGTGAATTTCCCCTTGTAGAAAAGGTGTTTCCGCAACGGAAGGGTGGCAACGATTTGGTCGTCCTCATGCCTGATGGTTGCCACAGTTCTTTTGCAGAATTCTATGCACTGCTTAACAATTATTTAAATTACCCTTAGGATGGGTTCAGACCATTTACATTTGGTGTTCATTTGTACAGATAAATGAGTAATATCAAGTCAAATTATAGTTTAATAAGGTGTTGATTACATTTAACTCTAAATGAGAATCAGTCAACGTTCTTAAGTCATTCAACACACACTTTTATAACACACTACGAATGATGTGACGTCACACCGTTCCGTTATAAACTGCCCGTGTCAGAAGGCTAGAATCTCGCAACAGTGAATTGAGCAGTATGATAGCGAACCCACACTGATGTCTTACCCAACAATTTCGCCTGATATGAATACGATGAAATACATCTGAAACGCTCTCATCGACAACTCTGCGCCGACAAACCAGCGACCCTTAATTTACGGGAACTTCGTAACCTGTGCGGTGGACATCGGACGCTTCATGCTTCACGACACGGACAAAGGACTTTCCGATTCCAAGCAACGCAGAATCGCTGCTGTATTGCGTTCTAAATGTGGACCAAAACACCTAAACATGTGATCATAACGTTTTGCCTCATTACTGTATATGGCTTGTTCGTCTTAATAGCAACACGGTGTTAAGGTGGAAAATTACGGCTGAAGCACTGCTTATAGAACCCTACTTTCTATTCAAAACTGGCGTAACAATTTACTGTTAATTGTACTGTTTCGGCTTCACAAAACTCAAAACGTAACACTAAGCTGCACGATACTGAAATGTTTCTGGGCTACACACCACGTTATGTAGCACTACATGTATTTGCCTTGTCACTTGGGGAATGGGTGACAAGATCCTTGTACAACAACAACAAATGAAAATTTCTGATGCTTCACTGTATTTCGTGAAACATAACAATTATGTATGGGTAAAGAGAGCCCAGAAATGCCCGTTGGACACTTCTCGTCCCCTCATTTAAAACACCGACGGACTCCTCTTTGAAGCCGCAATAAATCTCTACCTTCTCTGAATTTGATAGCTACCACACTTTTTCTTCATTCTTGAAAGTACAACACTCCCAATATATCACTTACAGCAGAGCGTCTCAAGAGTGAGCAACATTCGTTGGAGGATATAACGGAAAACATGGGGGTGCTGCACTTTGAAGAAAAAGGATGGTCGCAGTCAAATTCAGAGAAGGTAGAGATTTATTGTGCCTTGAAAGAGGGGTGCGTCGGCGTTTTAAATGAGAGGACGGAAGTGTCTAAGGGACATTTCGGGTACACTTTAGCGACATCCTTAAGACGCAGCCGCCAACATATTTTACCTAGTAGACAGGATTTACCCATGCTACGACGGTGAGTCAATTATTATCCGCCATTCAGTTATGTATTTGTTTATTTTGGCAGTACTGTCGTTTTATGTTGATGACGCATGCTTTACTTATTTGTTGTTATATCTTTGCAGTTTTCAAGCTGCCAGGTTAGTTTCGTTATCGCTGCCGTGCTGTTAATCATGGCTGATCCGCTGTCTATTTGCACCAAAGGAGAGTAAAGTTCAGTGATCCGTATTTTGTGGTCACAAGACGTATCAGGAGCCGAAACTCATCGAAGACTTTCGGTACAATACGGGAAAAGTGTTTTGGCACAACGGAGTGTCTACGAATGGATTGAAAAATTCCGAAATGCTCGCACGAGTGTTACACACGATGAAGGAGCCGGACGACCGTTTACCGCCACAAATGAAAAAACCATTGAGCGTTGACGTGAAATGATTCTCTTAGACAGATGATTAACTATTGAGGAAGTCGCGCATCGTCTGCAAATTAGTCACGGTTCTGCCTACGAAATCTTCCACAACAGACTTGGGTTTCATAAAGTTTGTGCAACATGGGTCCCAAAACAACTCGCACAGTTGCATAAACAAACGCGCTTGGACACCTGCAAAAAACATTTGCATCGGTATGGTAACCAAGGATACAACTTCTTAGACAGGATCATTACTGGTGACGAAACATGGATCCATCATTAGGAGCCGGAAAGTAAACGGCAGAGTTTGGAATGGAAACATCCAAATTCGCCGTGCAAGAAAAAGTTCAAGACCCAACCGTCCGCAGGAAAACTGGTGCTTACTGTTTTTTTGGATGCACGAGGTCCACTACTGGAACATTATGGGGAAAGGGGCACAACAGTAAACAGTGTACGTTACAGAGAGATGCTTCCGGCCAGGCTAGAGCCTGCAATACGAAGCGAACGCCGAGGATTGCTATCAAAAGGTGTTGTGTTGTTGCACGACAATGCCCGTCCGCATACTGCTGCCCACACTGCTGAAACGCTCCATAAACTCCAATTTGAAGTGCTGGATCATCGTTCACAAAGTCTCTATCTTGCTCCTCCTGACTATCACTTGTTTGGTCCACTCAAACAGGCATTAAGGGGCCGTCGATTTGCCTCGGACGAAGCAGTGAAAGAAGCGGTGCATTCCTGGCTAGTAGCTCAACCGAGAACCTTCTTTTACGAGGGCATCAGGAAGCCTGTACAACGATGGACCAAGTGCGTTAAAACGCAAGGATACTATGTCGAACAATGATGTTCTTGTAGGTTCCCTGTTTGATTACAATAAAACTTTATAACTACATTGCGGATAATAGACTTACCCCGTATTTCCGTTCAGATTGCAGCGTAGTGGTATTTTTAAGTTAGAATGTGCTAAGACTAGACAGGCATTTCTCAAAGATTTTATGACAGACAGTGTACCGTTGGTGCTGAGCACTCAGCTTTAAGTAAATATCATAGTCGATAGGCGACGACAGAGGATTTCAGTTTGCAACTGTACCTTGAGTTAGGTGGATGGAAACTCAGGATGTATGTAACATTTATATGAAGGGCTTATTTCAAAGTCCATTTTTGTTCATTTTGAGACACACAGTCCTAAAGTTAAATGAGCGCTGAAAAATCTGCAGTTGAGATACCTGAAATATTCAAGCACTTGGCTTCTTGCTAGAGATGGTCTTTCCTGTTTGTTTGGATCATTAATTTCAGAAGCATTATAGGCAGAAAAGTGGAGGTAATGGACTTGTACCACTATTGAAATAAGCCCTTCATATGTCTGTCGGTATAAGGAGGATTGTTTTACCCGATTTCCTTGTTTTTAGCACTTGAAAATGGGATAATGTTGTCTCGGAACATGTTGTGGCAATTATCACACGATTGGTCACTGAGCTGAATATCCTCAGTATTGCTCAAAAAAATTACTTTCTTCTATTGCTCCCTAGTCCAGGTTTCATGGCTTGACCACCATGTTTTCGTTTTACGGACATTTGCTATACTGATGTGAGATTTTCGAATCCCATGTCGCAATACAGTTCGCAGCTTATAGAGCTCCCTTCGTGTTGTTTGGTTGCTGACATTGAGTTCAGCAGTGACATTTGTGGCCATCGTCCTCTTATTTCTAGTCACAATCCTCTTCAATAGCCTTCAAAATGGTTCAAATGCCTCTGAGCACTATGCGACTTAACTTCTGAGGTCATCAGTCGCCTAGAACTTAGAAGTAATTAAACCTAACTAACCTAAGGACATCACACACATTCATGCCCGAGGCAGGAATCGAAGCTGCGACCGTAGCGGTCTCTCGGATCCAGACTGTAGCGCCTAGAACCGCACGGCCACTTGGACCGGCAATAGCCTCCCGTCACGACACTCAACACATACTATCGTCCGCATTGTGACTTAGGGGATGATGTTTTCCCACTTTTCGTGTACGCCCCATAAATCTTCGATACTATACCTCTTGAAGCACCAAAAACTTCGGCTACTTTGACTGCGGAAGCATCTGCCATAGGAATGCCAACATTCTCTCCGCTGTTCGAATTCACTTGCGTGCGACATAATGCACCCACATCCATATAGGACACTGTCCTGACCAACGTACTGACGGCGCTGCACACAGGTGCCGTTCGTGGTCAAATACAACAGCGCCACCTGCAGGCTTCTACGTTAAAGCAAGCACTTCTCGCCGTGCTTCCATGTTTATGTCCAGTCCGCCTTAATGACCATCTGTCTGTGAGTCGTGCAGACACTGTTCCGTATATTTCTGTGTTTTAATTTCTTTGTCGGTTGTGCTTTTTTTTGCGGTGAAGATGGGACAGATGTTCGATACTTGGTTAGACCAGTATGGCAAAGCACCTTAACGTCGCATACAGTTGGCAGAGGTTCTAGAACAACATTCGTTAATCTGTCAAGCGGATTCGACCACGACCTAGCTCACTTAAAATGGCTCTGAGCACTGTGCGACTTAACTTCTGAGGTCATCAGTCGCCTAGAACTTAGAACTAATTAAACCTAACTAACCGAAGCACATCACACACATCCATGCCCGAGGCAGGATTCGAACCTGCGACCGTAGCGGTCGCTCGGTTCCAGACTGAAGCGCCTAGAACCGCACGGCCACTCCGGCCGGCTAGCTCACTTCCAAGTCCAGGAACGTGGACGACAACCTGTACTAACAGGCCATTTACATTTTAGTGTACGGCTCAGTATTATGCCAGGATGGATATTACTCGAGAATTTCATCAGTCCACAGCCACCCCTGACCTAATATTAATGTCACAACCGTGGCAGAACCCTTCCGCGTTTTGCGCAGCTGTATCTCTCTCGCGGCTTCCACCAGACCACTGTAGCATCGTGAAGTCTGGGCCAGAGGGCCATTGAAGCGTTGAGTGGGGTCATTAGGGTAGACGATGACGCAATGCGAACCGACTGCGATAATTAAAACAATTCGGGCCTCGTTGTTTGATGTTCCAGTTTCCTCCAGGCCTTGATCCTAAAGTACAAGCAGTCATTTGAAGCTACTAGTGAACATTCCGTTTTACACCATTGATGAATTCTTTGAAGATGAAAATACTGTACCTATTTTATGTAAACCAATTTACATCGATATAGTAGTTTATGTAGAAATATATGCTCTTGACTTTGCCTATTGCTGTAATCAGCTGAACGACAATAAAACTATTATTATTATTATTATTATTGTTCCCTGCGGTCCTCATCATCGTCATTCTTGGACGACATACAGCAACGCCCACTTAAGATGCCAGCTCTTGCTTTTCATTTGTAATGATTATAAAGAATCCGCCTCGGTTGCAAATAGAAACCGGATGTTGACCTAGGTTTCGGCGCGGATAACCACACCTGTTTCGGAACACACTAAAACTGCAAACTGCCTAAAGACTTTGCAGTTTTAGTGTGTTCCGAAGAAGGCGTGGTTATCCGCGCCGAAACCTAGGTCAACATCCGGTTTCTATTTGCAACCGAGGCGGATTCTTTATAATCATTAAATTACTCACGATTGCTGACGCGATGCAGTGTTAAAAGTTTTCATTTGTGCTTCATTAAAAGGTTGTGCATATTCTGGTGTACATCCCCAACACAGCTCTGGCTACACACAAAAGCACATCCTCTCTACCCCTCATTTACTTTTAACTTACCCGCCAACATACCTTTATCATGATCCATATCTGATAAACCATTACTTACTTTCAAATACATCATGAACAGAAAGGTATTAGAGAAGAATATCATTTTGGGGAAAACAACTGCGGAAATGTAACTACCAACATGAAATGAACATAAAACAAGCAGCAGGGTTTCGATACTTGAGCCTCGATATTCACCACAAAATCATGACGTCATGGATTCAGACCAGCCACCCTGGGAAGTCTGTCTGAAGTCAGCTGCGAAAGGAAATAATGAAGTTTTGAGTTGCGTCGTCTTGCCTGAAAATGTGACCTCCAGAGCTATGCTACTGAGTAAGACACAACATTCTCGCTTTATTCCGTAATGGCTGTACCCATTTCAGGAGAGGGACTTGCCACATTTGCTGATACCTTACCATGCATGAAGTAACTTTTACACCCATCTGTATGGTTGTTTGTCCAGGCCACATCTTGATCAACTTACATATCCAGTTAACTTACGTAACTGATCGTAATAGTAATGATAATAATAACAATAAAATTTACTCTTTTAAGAAGTCTGGAAAACAGAGAAAATCTAAGAGGAATGGAAAGTTGCGTTGATACATCCACACCAAAAAAAGCTAATAAATAGGGCGTACTCAACTATAGAGGAATCTCTTTAATGCCAAAAGCATATAAAATATTTTCCAAGATTTTATTAAGCGGAACAAGAACAACACTAGATGGTCATTTAGGTGAACACCAAGGTAGTTTTAGGAAGAGAAGGTCATGCTCAGAACGAGTATTTAATTTCACTTTGGTAATTCGCCACAGATTCAAAGAACGTTTAGTTATATTTGTGGATTTCAAACAGGCTTTTGATTCTGTTGACAGAGAAATTGTAGGTAAAATAATTAGAGAATTTGGCGTGAAGTCTAAACTGGAGAACCTAATTCGTGAAACACTTGCAAATACAGTCTGTAAAGTGAAATTTATGGGAGAAATTTCACAGCCTTTCAAAATAAAAACAGGTGTACGACAAGATGACGGCGTATCTCCAACTCTTCGTAATATTATGCTAGAAAAAAAAAACAGTGAGAATTTGCGGAACAAAAAGTTATTGAATTGAACATTTCGCCGATAAGGATAGGAAGAGGGAGCAAAAAGACCTAAATCAGCTGCCTTGCATTTGCAGATGATTTTGCTACACTTTTCAAAAATGTGGTATCTGCTATAATATAAATAAATATAATATAAATAAATATAATATAAATAAATCTCCTGGAAGAAATACACAACAGTACTGGCTTAAGAATTTCTTCAGAAAAAAATTTTTTTAACAAACTTTAAGGATGCTCAAAAATTCCTGTAAACAAATGTTGGTGAAATATAAAGGGTAAAAAAATCAAATATCTAGGGGCGATAATCTAACAAGATGCTTTGGAAAATCTGCAATAGAGTAAAGGTTGCATAAAATGGGGAGAGCATATAGTATCACCAAAGACCTCTACAATTAAAAGTTCCCGTCCAAAAATGCAAAAATAAGTCATTAGAACACAACAGGGAAGCAAGAATGCTTATATGCAAGCGAATGACTTGCATTAAACTGTAATTTAGATAAATCAGAATTATATGGAAAATATTAGGACCACAAAACACAGCATAAAGTTGAAAATTACGAAGTAGTGCTGAAATATACCAAACTATAGAAAATATTTAAAATGTAATGTGAAAAAGAAGACTTGTGGCTTTTTGGACATTTGTTTCGAATGCAAGACAGTAGATTAACTAACAAGGTTTTGAAATATTTATGGGCTAAGAAGTCCAGAATAAGTTGGATCTGCGAATTAAAAAAGATTTAAAAGGAAACAATATAAAAACAGAAAATACAAACCACAGAGAAGCCTTTCGTGAGAAAAAATATTGAAAATGTAAGGTTTCCAAGGTAGGGTAATTCTGAAGACTGGTACAAAATATTTTGAAGTCAGAAAGAGGAAACGTAGGTAAGAGATCAAAGTATTAATAATAATAATAATAATAACAATAATGCAATAATAAGTCTTGAGAAAGAAAGTTACACATGTCCCACGCTAAGACCGTTATGTAATAAGAGTGGTGCATTGTCAGAAAAGAGTGACGGACATGTTCTGGATTTCCTACGGAGACAGTTGTGCTGCGGTACGGGCAGCAGGTGCATCGGCGTATGGGAGTGAAGCGGCTCGGCAACTGAAAAAGTACTCCAAAGTCAAGTATGGGGGACAGTACGATTCTTGTGTGGAAAAAACATCTAAATTGTACGCAGATTTACCGTGAAATCTGGAGATACATGGCCCAAATGCAGTGTCGCGTCCAGATGTAATGAAACGGTGTCAACAATTTAATCAAGGCCGCACAGGCGTGGTTATCACTGACCGGGAAGGAAAGGCATCGATATCGACTACAAACTACAATGTCCAGCCAGTCGAGGAACTGATTCGCAGCAGTCGCAGATTTTCGAAAGACTAGGATGTTCACACGACTCTTTCCGAATGGCTCCGTGACGTAGGAGAGGATTTCTGTCGGCGAGAAATTGAACAGTTGGTAAATCGTTTCGACCGTTGTATACAAAGACTTGGTGACAAAGCTGAAAAAAAAATGGTTCAAATGGCTCTGAGCACTATGCGACTTAACTTCTTAGGTCATCAGTCGCCTAGAACTTAGAACTACTTAAACCTAACTAACCTAAGGACATCACACACATCCATGCCCGAGGCAGGATTCGAACCTGCGACCGTAGCGGTCGCTCGGTTCCAGACTGTAGCGACTAGAACCGCACGGCCACTCTGGCCGGCAGCTGAAAAATAATGTCACTTTGAAGTGTACTGCAACAACCAATAAAAGTTAATAAACCTGCCCTAATAATACGCAACTTAGGTTTTGAAGTTTTATCGTAATAATTATGATGATAATAACAACAATTCGAACCGGGTTCCTTCAGATTGGGTGCCATCGCACCAGCACGTCCTTGCTTCTGTCGGACACAAACGTAGCTAGCTGTATTTCTGTGAGATATAACTGAAAATGGTTTTCAGTTTCTCACACATCAGATCATGATGCTCCCCAGTCCCCTGACAGTACTCGGTTTAACAATTGCTACAGGAGTTACATGAAGTACTGCTACAATTAGACGGTGAGAGTGGATTCTAATTTTTATATGTATAGCGACGAGAGCGCTCAGAACATTTCGAAAGCTACTCGAGTATAAAAGTAACAATTAGTGAACTATTGATCAGTCGTTATAGTGCCAACAAGAGACAATCGACATTAAGACGAAACTCAGTAGAATTCTCGATAGGATGCATAACAAGATTCTGCTAAGAGAGCCGTAGAGTGGTCCAACTGTTTTATAATTCAAGTCAATCGGTTTGTATTTTCGAGGATCCCTGCGCTGTATTTCGATTAGCTGTATATGAGTCTCTTTACATTACTTGTTTACTGATATCTCGCAGACACCGTCACGTTGAAAAAAGTGGGTGTCTCATTTGCAAAAAAGGTTTGACTGGCGCAAATATTGCATCGTTTCACAACATTCTGTCAGTTTTGATCAATCATTATTCATTTTCGGGTCTAATAGGAGGTCATGGGTATCTCTGAATACACAATTACAGTAGTATATTAATGCTACGCTGAAAGTAATGACTTCTCTGCATAGACGATTTCCTTTTACTATGTAAGTTATGAACAAGGCAAGTGAATAGCCAAAAGAAAAAAAAATTGTGAAAGAGCTAAGTCGAATACTGTTAGGATATTTCTGACTGTCCAGATGAACACTCATTTTAAACATCTTGATAAATTATTAATGAATCACTTTCTGAATCGTAGTTCCGTTGGCCATTCGTGTCATCGTGCCTGTACTTTGCTTAATCATACCAACGGATGTTCAAAAAAGAAAGGCAGAAACGTCCACATGCCAAAGTTGGTAGACGTCATAAAGAATGATCGATGAGCGAGTCATACAGAAAGTTCAACCGTTATATGTTAGCGAAAGTTCTTGCCGAGAAAAGGAGAAAATACTGGTCCCACGTAAAATCCCTAAAGTGGTCGAAAGCCACCATTCAGTCAAACATCGCTGAATCTGGTGTGGCAATAAAAAATGACGGATGAAGTTTTAAAATCCGTTTGAAAACCACTGACGCAGGAGAACCACAGAAACACACCATTGTTCGACCGCCGCATGGACTGCTGAATGGAGGACAAAGTAATACCATCCCTGACGTAGATAAGCAACTGAAAGAGTCGAAAACAAATAAGTCGCCACGGCCGGATGGAATGTCAGTTGGGTTTGACAGAAGATGCTGTACAGCATTTGCCCTTTACTTAGCTTGCATTTATCACGAATCTCTCGCACAGTGGAAAGTGCCAAGCGACTGGGAAAAAGAGCACGTGTCTCCCGTATATAAGAAGCGTAACAGAACGGATCCGCAAAACTACATACTAATATTCTTAATGTTGCTTCGCCGGAGAATGTTTGAGATTCTACGTCCGAATACATTTTCTTGAGACAAGCTTTTGTCCCCAAGTCGGCACTGACTTAGAAATCATCGCTCGGGCGGACGAAATTCAGCTTTCCCTTTTCTCAAGAGATATTCTGCGAGCCACTGATGAAAGGCAAACATCAGGTTACATATTTCAAGATTTCCGTGAAGGGTTTGACACAGTGGCCCACTTCAGACTATCAACGAAGGTACGAAAATACGGAATAGGTTCTCACATTATATGTGACCTTGTAAAGAATACAAAGCTATGTTGTTCCGGACGTTGAGTGTTCATTAGAGACGTGGGCATCATCAGGAGTGCCTGGAGAAGTGTGATTGGTCCGCTCTGGTTCCCTGTGTACATAAAAGAGCCGATGGTTAGGGTGAGCAGCAATTTGCCACTGTTTGCTGATGACGCTGTAGTGATCGGGAAAATGTGATCATTGAGTGACTGTAAGAGCACGCAGGATGACTCCGACAGAATTTCTATTTGATATGGTAAATGGCAGTATGCTCTAAATGTAGAAAACACAAGTTAATTCTGATGAGTAGGAAAACAGTCCTGTAATGGCAATATTAAAGGTGTGCTGCTTCACACAGTCTAGTCGATTAAATATCTAAACGTAACGTTCCAAAGCGGTACGACATTAAACTAACACATAAGACCGGTTGTAGACAAGGCAAATGGTTAACTTCTTTTATTGGGAGATCTCTAGGAAAATGTAGTTTTTTTATGAAGAAGACCGCGGCTATAACACTATCGTGACTCGGTATTGCCCGTGTCTTTGGGATTCCCACAAGTCTCTGACAGAGGCGTACTGTTAGATTTGACCGGTAGGTTCTATCAACACGCGAGCATTACGGATATACTCGGTGGATTCAGAAGGGAATCCCCGGAGGGAAGATGACGTTCTTTTTGCCAAACACTCTTGAGAAAGTTCGGGGAACCGGTATTTGTGGCTGATTGCAGAGCGATTCTCCTACCAAACGCGTAAAACTTGAGTAAGATACGAGAAGAGAAGATGAGAGAAATAAACGCTTGTGCAGAGGCATATAGGTAGTCGTTTTTCCCTTACTCCATCTTGGAGTGAAACACGAAAGGGAATGATTATGGTACCTTCCGCCGTACACCGTAGGGCTTCGCAGGGCGACTCCTCACATGCCAGCGATAAAAAAATGTCTGTCCCAAAATTTCGTATGGCGAGTATATCGGGCAGAAAAAGGAGGTTAAAGAGTGGCAATCTGGCAACACTGTCACAACAAGCATGGTAACCACCTCTGACAAAACTTTTTTAATCGTGCCGCACAGTTTGCGCAGTGGATAGAGGTCTGGATTACCATGCGGAAGGGCGAGGGTTCAATCCTGGGTTGAGTTGCATTCTTTCATTTGCTAATTTCATTCTGACATTTCGTACTGTAATATACACCGTTTCTTATGTGACATGTACCCTAAATTTACAACATTTTGTAACGCTGAACACGACAAACATGTGGTTAGACAAATAAGAAATAGATTGTTGAAACAATTAATGGGACCATAGTGATAACACATAGAAATAGTAACCGAGTTTCGACATTATTACCAAAGCACGTTTCTAGTCCTACTGGTAACGTAAGGCCCTAACGAAATGTAATGAACCTGAACGAGGCAAGAATAATAGTTGGCACTAATCTATGTGACCATTAGAGGAGAGTACAAAGAAAACAGGTTACGCTTCTAGTAGAGGAAGTGGTGCGAATAAATTCGAGCCCACGACGTGGAAAGGGTATTTTCAAAGCTGACCAATGTTCCAATTCTACGATTGTCGTATGTAAGTGCAAATGTTTTCCAGACGACCCGCTGCAATCGCAGTTGACGATTAAGATACCAGATACGGTACCATTTTGACTACATTTACCAAATAAAAAAAATATTCTTGAACCCAGGATCGAACCCTCGACCTACTGCATGCTAACCAAAAAACTCCAACCACTGCAAGATCTGTAAAGCCCAGCTGTAATATGTTGACGGAGCTAGTTACTATACATGTGGTTACAGTGTTGCCAGATTGCCACTCTTTAACGTCCTTTTTCTGCCGAATGCACTCGCCGGACAAATTTTTGTGACAGACATATTTTTGTCGCTGCCATACGTGGAGTCGCGCTGCGAAGCTCGAATTTCGCTTCACCCTCCATATGGATGTGTAATGGAAGGAAATCGCGAAAATCGCAACCACTTTCCATCTGTTAATACTTTGCGTAAAAGATTCACTTAGGGAACAGTATAAGACTTGAACAGTTGCTGTGCTTCACTATCTCTGTCCCTGCGTGCCATGTCAGCGGAAGGCCGGTGATATTCCACAGAACTATTGCCCCTGCGCCAGCTGGCACGTAAACAACAGGAAAATTAAAGCACTAGCAGCGCAAAATGTTGACTTCCCACTCGACGTTAAACAGTATCTCGTGTGACACACGTTCGCCTGTCAGCAGATGAACTCGACGTCTGTGTTTCGTCACCTGCTCCGCCTCAAGTTAAGTGGCGCAAATCCAGTTTTATTTACGCAACCTGCGCGGATGAGACAGCAGTTTCAGCGTTGTAGGCAGTCATTTCGTCTTCAAAATTAGCTGAGTGGGAAACACAAACGGCTCTTGCAGAAATACTTTTTTCAGACTTTAACAACATTTTAACAACTTACATCGAGCAAACCGAGGATAGCCTTGAAATGCGAAATGTGCGAGACTCATAAGCTGAATATAATTTTCACTTGTAAAAAGCTACGAGTTCGTATTTTTTAGTTTATGAACGCTTCCAAAGCAAATATCGCTAACTCACGCTTATGCGACGTTGTCCGACTCGAAGACAGCAGGTTTGGTTCGTAGTAGTGAAAGGAAATATCACCTCCAGTAGTTGGAGCGGGAGAGAGAATGTTGAGGTATTGCCAAGTTCTTTGCTACAGTATTTTGTACAAACGTCGAGGATTGAATTCTAATTTTTTCGTTAGTGTCTTGTGACATATGGCACTTCTGATGGCGACTTATCCTTCTGACGAGAAGGATGACCTCGACGGATGCTGTTACCTCCCCCTCACTTATCGACCTTAATGACAGTGAAAAATTAAACCGCGTGTACCTAATGGAAATTTGGGACAAGCAATCGTCGCCGAAGTTAATCTGTCGGTAAAGAGGGAGGAAGGGTTGAATCTAAATGAAAGGAAAAATGCAAATGAAGTTGGTGTAAATTAATTTTGAAAAAGGGTTAAGTTAATAAAGAAAGTAAATGTGCGGTCGTTACGTTAACAATTAACTGCCGTTAATTAGATTTTTGAGATTTGGGGAAAATTACTGTCAACAGTCCTATGGACAACTAATATAATAACTGAAAAAGAAAGGTTAATGCACATACAATTAGCACCAAAAGCGTGGCAATTGAAGGTTGACACGTGTTGTGTGAAAACTGAATGTTTCTCAGAAGTAATAAATTTCGCTACACTCTGACTTAATTAATAAAACCGGAAAATTGAAAGTTAATTTAGCGACTGAAATTAATAGTGAACTTTGTTTCTGAAGCACTACCAAATTCAATAAAATAAGGTTAGTCTTGGGCTACCACAACAATCATTTCAAAAGCTCCTTGAATCTACACAATTTAGAAATAACAGATTTAACTTCGAACTTGAATTAAATGATTCTGAACAATTAACAATAGTAAAATTTAGTACGTACCAAGCTGAGCTGCAGCCACAGGTAAGGTAAAATATGGTAAAAAAAACTTGGACTCTTAATTTGTGCTTGTGTAATCTAAATATTGTAGCCAGCTATGAATACTTTAACTGAACTTTGAAATTAAAGCAGTGAAATGGAATGATATTACTTTAATGCTGGCGTTTGAATTTCAACGACACTCGGTTTCATTCCGGAAAAGGAAGGGACCCTGCTTGGTAATGCAATTGGGACAATGAACAACAAAGGTTCGTGCTAAGTTATTGTAATTTTGTGAGGCAAACGGAACAATTTTAAAAACTGAGGTCTGCCATACAGTTCTAAAACTTTACGTGCTTCCAGTCGTCCTTGTTGGTTGATTGAAGGTTTGAAGTCGTCGGTCGAGGAGGTGGTGACAGTCACTCATTGTCGGCCGTCGCTGTTGCAGAAGCTGCATGTTGGCGCGCCTTCTTCACGACATGGTCAACTGGCAAAACGGGCTCTTGATGTGTGCCAGCTAATGTTTGCTGTCCGCGACACCGAGCCAGAAACTATCATAGCAAGTCGAGCGCAATTACATGCTGCCAAACCCCGAAAGCGCGGCAACTCGCGGGAGCGTCACACAACACACCTGCTGCACCGCCCTACTCCAGCCAGACTCTCTCTGCCCTGCCCGCGCTCCATGGGGCAGAGTTAACACTACCCAAGATCCTAAACACTTTGGTTCTCCACACGACCTATCGATGTAATCGTTCGATAGCATAGTTTTCCCTAGGCAAGACCCAGCGTAAAAATACAAATAATATTTACAAAACAAACCAATTATACATCGACATATATAGGGTGGTCCAAAAGTCCGGAAACACCCTGATAAAATCCAAATGGAGTAGCAAACAAGGAAACAGACTCCCTACACACGAGGCGAAATTCTCTATCTGTTTGGTATGTCACATGACCACATTCCCATTTGAAATATTGGAGTTGAATCCAAGATGGCGGCTTTCAAGATGGCCGCCATGTTGGTGGCATAGCCTATAAAGTTACCCCCTTCCCGTTCCTCGTGTGTAGGGACTCTGTTTCCTTGTTTGCTACTCCATTTGGATTTTATCAGGGTGTTTCCGGACTTTTGGACCACCCTATATATATATATTTGAAAAAAAGAAAATTATATATATATATTTTTTTTTCTTTTTTTTCAAAAAATTACAATACATAAAGACACAGAAATGCCATATGTTCAGGTAACAAAATAAGGAAAGAATTTATAGTACAATAGATGGAAATAGGAGGATATGTATTTCCGGCGTTACAATGCCTTGATGTTGTTGGATAAGAGTAGTCTATCTGCCGGCATTTGGTTTCTACCTCTCCCTTCTCTCTGTCATCATCAACGAAACGAAAGCGGCAGTCAGACTACATAGACATTCATCATAGCCACACATACTGTACATATATGCGTAATACATACACTGATCTGCCAGAATGTTATAACCGTCCACCTAATAGCCGGCATGTCCACCTTTGGCACGGGTAACAGTGGCGACGCGTCGTGGCACGGAGGCAAGGAGGCGTTCGTAGGTCGCTGGAGGGAGTTGGCACCACATCTGCACAGATCGGGCGAGTTGGGGGAGGGGGGGGGGGAGGAGCAGCACATCAATTGGAACTCGTCATTGTGTTCCTCGTACCATTCCATCACACTCCTGCTAATCTTGTTGAAAAATGCCACTGCCATTGGGAAACACGATCCTCATGAATTGGTGTACGTGACCTGCAGTCACTGAGCGATACTCCATGGCCGTCACAGTGCCTAGCACGATCCCCACTGGACCCATGGACATCCACATGAATGTTCCCCAGAGCATAATGGAGCCGCCGCCACCTTGTCTCCATTTCTCAGTACAGGTGTCAGGAAGTTGTTCCCCAGGAAGACGACGGATTTGCACCCTCCCATTGGCACGATGAAGCAGGTATCGGGATTCATCAGAGTATACAACGCTCTGTCACTGCGCCAACGTACAGTGGCGATGGTCACGTGCCCATTTCAGCTGTAGTTGCCGATGCCATTGTGCTAACATTAGCACGTGGATGGGTCGTCCGTGTACTGTGTGTTGAGGCACACTTGTACTCTGCCCAGTTCCGCCACAGTTCGCCGCCTGTCCTCTTTTACCAGCCTTCCCATCCTGTGACGTCCGACATCCGTAATTAGGGAAGCCCGCCCACGCCCAAGACGTCTGCACGTGGTTTCACCTTGGTTGCGACATGTGTTGAAGACACGACGGCATTCCTCGAACACCCGAAAATTCGGGCAGTTCCCGAAATGCTCGTGCCGAGCCTCAGAACCATCACAATCTGCCCTCGGTCAAAGTCAGATACGTGGCCCGCCTTGCCCACTCTACACACGGACAGCTTGCTCTCTGATACTGCACGCATCGTGCGTGTGTTGGTTGGTTGATTCGGGGGGAGGGGACCAAACAGCGGGGTCATCGGTCCCATCGTATGAGGGAAGGATGGGAAAGGAATTCGGCCGTGTCCTTTCAAACCATCTCGGTATTTGCCTGAAGCGATTTAGGGAAATCACGGTAAACGTTGTAGCCTCCCCACAAAAATTTGTATAATTATTCTTATTCAAATGCTAATGGACATAGAGCTAAGTGTAACCTCCCCAGAGAAATTTGAAAGACAATAACATTTAAATGTTAACGAGAATAGAACCTAGTGTAACCTTCCAGCAAATAAAATAATTTATTGACAATGACAATTAAATGAGAACTAGCAATCTGACTCATGTGTAAGCTCCCCACAAAAATGAAAGTCAATTCAATAAAAATGAAATCTCAGTGACAATGAAAACGCAAATAGACCGAAATGTCGATCTTAGGCCCTGTTCTTACCTCAGTAAAATTGCATCTGCTCTTATTTTTCGCCATAGCTTGGAGGAAATGCATCGCAATTATTCTTTGAATTTAAGTAAATTTTTTCTTTAAGGAAATGCATGGGAAATTTTCTTTCAATAAAATGTTTGTTTTGTTAAAATGCTTGGTTTGAAACCAAAATTATTATTGGGGCGATTCTTGAACAAATAATTACAGTTAACATACATTACATTATCAGATGTGCGCAATGCTGCTTCATTACCTTATTTAAAATATATACCTCGTTCCGAACCTTGACCAGAGACCCATGTCGACGCCCGCCGACTCCTCACACACAACTCCGACTATCTCTCGCGCGCTACTAGCACAGACGAACTGCATGCTCTCGCGACTCGCTACGTACAACAACTGAACTCTCTCGCAACTCGACCGCAACTGCACCTGCCGAATCCCTACATGCAACTGAACTCCCGCGCGGTCAAGCGCAGACTAGCAACGATAAATTACTCTCTGGTCAGAGATTCTGTCATGCCTCGCCATCGCTGTACTAAATACATACGCGTTTCAACGTAAATCAGGGTGGCCGGATGCGGGCTTGAACCGTTGCTCTCTCGAATGCGAGTCCAGCGTGTTAACCACTCCGCCACGTCGCTCGGTCCGTGAGTCTGTCTGAGTAGTGGCCATTGATCGCCAGGTGGCGCCGCTGCCTCCTGGGCGGTATCGACATTAGGTCGCTGGTCATAATGTTCTGTAAACCACCAGATTTGACGATGGAAACAATCATGTAGTATGTGGTTGACATGTTCTTAACTACTATTGCAGTAAGCTTGTACTAAGATATTTAAGTGAAGGATGTCAGTGTGGTGGTTCAGCTGATGGTGCAGCTGTGGTCGCTCTTGTACACTGAACATGACAGTGTTACTGCCGGCCGTGGTGGCCGTGCGGTTCTAGGCGCTCCAGTCCGGAGCCACGCTCCTGCTGCGGTCGCAGGTTCGAATCCTGCATCGGGCATGGGTGTGTGTCATGTTAGGTTTAAGTAGTTCTAAGTTCTAGGGGACTGATGACCACAGCAGTTGAGTCCCATAGTGCTCAGAACCATTTGAACCATTTTTTGAACAGTGTTACTGAAGGGCTTGGGAATATTAGACGTCGATCCGAGGAGAAGGAGTGACGTCTTTATGAGAAATGCTGTGGAAGATGAGTACTCCAGGCACAATGTAAATCAGTTTAACAGCTCCGTCGTAATTATCAGAAGAAAGTAAAAGTCTCAGTATTAACAACATGAAGTACCATCCACCACACGTCCTGCAGTCTTCTGTGAAGTACACTCCTGGAAATTGAAATAAGAACACCGTGAATTCATTGTCCCAGGAAGGGGAAACTTTATTGACACATTCCTGCGGTCAGATACATCACATGATCACACTGACAGAACCACAGGCACATAGACACAGGCAGCAGAGCATGCACAATGTCGGCACTAGTACAGTGTATATCCACCTTTCGCAGCAATGCAGGCTGCTATTCTCCCATGGAGACGATTGTAGAGATGCTGGATGTAGTCCTGTAGAACGGCTTGCCATGCCATTTCCACCTGGCGCCTCAGTTGGACCAGCGTTCGTGCTGGACGTGCAGACCGCGTGAGACGACGCTTCATCCAGTCCCAAACATGCTCAATGGGGGACAGATCCGGAGATCTTGCTGGCCAGGGTAGTTGACTTACACCTTCTAGAGCACGTTGGGTGGCACGAGATACATGCGGACGTGCATTGTCCTGTTGGAACAGCAAGTTCCCTTGCCGGTCTAGGAATGGTAGAACGATGGGTTCGATGACGGTTTGGATGTACCGTGCACTATTCAGTGTCCCCTCGACGATCACCAGTGGTGTACGGCCAGTGTAGGAGATCGCTCCCCACACCATGATGCCGGGTGTTGGCCCTGTGTGCCTCGGTCGTATGCAGTCCTGATTGTGGCGCTCACCTGCACGGCTCCAAACACGCATACAACCATCATTGGCACCAAGGCAGAAGCGACTCTCATCGCTGAAGACGACACGTCTCCATTCGTCCCTCCATTCACGCCTGTCGCGACACCACTGGAGGCGGGCTGCACGATGTTGGGGCGTGAGCGGAAGACGGCCTAACGGTGTGCGGGACCGTAGCCCAGCTTCATGGAGACGGTTGCGAATGGTCCTCGCCGATACCCCAGGAGCAACTGTGTCCCTAATTTGCTGGGAAGTGGCGGTGCGGTCCCCTACGGCACTGCGTAGGATCCTACGGTCTTGGCGTGCATCCGTGCGTCGCTGCAGTCCGGTCCCAGGTCGACGGGCACGTGCACCTTCCGCCGACCACTGGCGACAACATCGATGTACTGTGGAGACCTCACGCCCCACGTGTTGAGCAATTCGGCGGTACGTCCACCCGGCCTCCCGCATGCCCACTATACGCCCTCGCTCAAAGTCCGTCAACTGCACATACGGTTCACGTCCACGCTGTCGCGGCATGCTACCAGTGTTAAAGACTGCGATGGAGCTCCGTATGCCACGGCAAACTGGCTGACACTGACGGCGGCGGTGCACAAATGCTGCGCAGCTAGCGCCATTCGACGGCCAACACCGCGGTTCCTGGTGTGTCCGCTGTGCCGCGCGTGTGATCATTGCTTGTACAGCCCTCTCGCAGTGTCCGGAGCAAGTATGGTGGGTCTGACACACCGGTGTCAATGTGTTCTTTTTTCCATTTCCAGGAGTGTATTTATATTAACGCCCATACAGCTCCATCACGGTACTCACGTAATAGCGTTAGCTTATAGACGACAGAGGTTTGTCGCTCGTTTTCAAAACTATGATTTCTGTACTACATGTCACATTATTTCTTTTCCCTTAAACATCCACACCTAGAGAATGGCGTATTTGAAACCCTCATCTACGCTTGGGTTGAGACTCGAACCCGCTGTATACGTTTGACGAAACACCGATGCCACATCGAACATCGTATGCTGTCTTAATATTTACCTTCCGCCATCATTACCAGAACTGAAAGTCTAACATTTTGGTACACAGTAAAAGAAGAAGAAGAGAATGAAATAAAAACTCAAACGTCCTATGCCTGTGTAGATACACTCACATACGTTCCTGTTTTGTAACTATCTATGAGCAGTTTATCAGCCCACAGCTTCTAGATTTTTTCGGTTACGACTTTGTAGAACACATTTGCAGCTGCTTCATTCTGTACCTGATTTCCTTGATGCTATTCAAGACGCGTAGGCTATGTGCTTTTACTGTTTTCTACTATCTTTCTTGTACCCCTCCACAAAAAAGAAAAGAATCAATTATCACCTTCATTAACACTATGGAAGTTACCAAGTGACTATTTGTAACGAGTCAAGTGAAAGAAACGGTGAACTAAGATAGCAAAGGAAGATGCTGTCTTTTTCCTGATACTAACTCTAGCTTGGGATATTCGTTCCGCACCGGTTCTCTGCTACAAGAAGGTATTCTACTGACGCTTCATACTTCTGACGTCATAAATCTGCTAAATCTGTGATAGGCTGGACATAAGGTTGAATCGGTTGTCAGTATGGATAGTAACAGCTTAAACAACCTTTAGTAATAAGCTTCAATAAAAATCGTCTTTCTTCACACTTACCATGTACTTACCACTGCTGGATAACAAACTTCATATGTAGTATCGATACCTTTGAATCTAAGTCCCGTAAAGCAAAGTCACTATCAATTTTACCATAGTAAAAATAACAAAATTACTCCCAGTTAATTATCCAGTTCTTTTATTATGCGTCATGATCCTCATTACTCATCCTATTGTTCTTGGTTGCTTCTCTTCCACAAGACTTTTAATGCGTACTTTCCGGAAGCATTCTAAGCTCCTTCGTCGTTTGCGGACATGTTGCAACTGTTTCCCGAAAATGAACTGCTTTACCAAGAAACGGGTGTTTCGTTCCACTAGCAGCAGTTGCGTCAGAGGCGTGTGAAAGACTTAACGGGCCAAGTAATTAGTGAGTCACATTACAGGCGCCGAAACGGCAAAGTCCATAAGTTATTGCCTTTGTCGTGTACGTATGTTCCGACAGGGACCGCTGTTATGGCGTGATTACTTTGAAGAATTGCATCTTCGAATTTATGATGGCTGTAAAGCGTATAATTTTTTCCACTTGACGTCTATCTTTCTGTTATTGTCATTATTATGTGCTACACGTATTGTAATGTTAACGTAGTAGGAAATACTGTTTAGATGTAAGAGGTACCCTATAGGCCTTAACTTGCCATAAATAAATGCATAAACGATAAAATTAAGGAACATAGTACCTCTTACAGCAGTCTAAAGAAAACGTCAATTCACCAATACAATGCGACGGTAGCGTCAACCATAGTGAAAATGGCCAACTGATTTGGCGTGTTATTCCTGAGTTACATTAAGTCACTAACGGTAACATTTATTCCTTTATTTGCTCGTTCATATGCGATATCTGCCTCTCGGGCCCTAAAGTACATACAGAAATGGGACATTTCGTAAAGGTCATGAAATGGGGTGTAGCCTTTGAAGACAACAGTAATGATTCGCAGGTGTGTTTCCAGGATATTTTTTTCCGTTTTTCATTATGCTCTCCTTTCTTCCAATTGACCTTAGGGTTTAAAGAGGAGGAGGACGTCGTCGTTAGAAATAGACAAACTAGGAGGATAGGAAAGGAAATTAACCGATCCTTTTCAAGGTAATTATTATTTATAAACATCTAGGACTGACGGAGAAATAGAAAAGATACAAAGAAGGGCAGCTTTTTCTGCCACAGATTCATTTAGAAACGTCACGGAGATGGTCAATGAACGGCAAGGGCAGACGCTATAAGAAAGGCGTTATGCATATCGGAATACTGTACTGTTAAAATTCGAAGTTCGAATGCGATGAAAAGAGTGAATCAATATGCTTCTTCACACGCATGTCTCGCGAAAAGAACACGAAAGGAAAATTAGATTCGAGTGCTCACGAAAGCTTGCCAACAGTGTTTCTTCCCTGCCATCACTCGCGGTCAGGAACAGGAAAGAGCGGAAGCGGCACTACGTTCCCTTGACCACACACCATAAAGCAGCACATGGAGTATAGATGCAGATGTAGCAGGGTCCAAGTCCATCCAGAATCACACGATGTAATACAAAACTCTCTCTTCAACGCAGATGGTGTCAGATAAGTATACCATTACACACACCCGATGCATAAAATTACACTCTTCGCTTACGAAGTCCCGCTGGCGATCTATATCTTCAGCAAGATAATGCGGCACCCATCGGTCCTGAGTTGTGTCAGAAGGTTTTGAGGAATAATTTCCAAAGATGTGCCTGTGTGCTTTCTTTGTCATCTGACCTAAATGCTGTTGAGATGTGCGAATCCCTTACCCATTTCAACAACAGTCCCTGTGAGGACTGGTGGTGACGGATTGGTCATGGATCTCGTTGCCCGCTTCATCAGGGTGAAAGGCGAAGCTACAAGATACTATGTAGAACTCTTTGATGTACCTGTGTACGTGTGTCTGTCATCATCAGTCTGAGCAGAGGCCTCCTCCAGAACTTTTCCTACGCTCGTACTACGGTCACGCCACGAGAAGCCCACAGTCACAGAGGTGGCAGGCAAGGCGAGTGGAAAGCGCCCTGGGCTTATGCGCAACACAGGCGGCCCAGCCAAGTCCAGCAGCAGACACCAGCCCACTGACTCACTGATAGCGTGCTGAGTGGGCCAATATTGACTGTTCAGGCTGTTGCGACGGTGCTAGCTCCGATATATACAAATGCGTACTGCATGTAGCATACAACTGCACTTCATGTGAGTGACTGCTCACACAAACGACACAACAATACATTGTCAAGCTATTAAGAATCACAGTTTTGGACCCGCTGAGGGTGGCAACAACCTGAAACAGAGAACAATCGACACCAAGTGTTCCGAATAACGCTGACTTTTAACGATCAGTAACTGGGAGTCGGCAGTCACCTTATTGCTCCCTTACCATAGCTAATCTAGTAGGAGCTCATAACATACCAGTCTATGCAGTTTACCAGTTGATAATAAGATCGGAACGTTTTCTGGCCCAGGCGTCGCCCCACAGTATCAGTACGGGTTCTTGAGAAAAAGAGTTGGACTACAACTGGTTTAGAGGAAAGTCCGCATTGGTAAGAAGAATGTTTTCGTAAAACATAATTGTGTGAATACACGTATGTTTCAGTATACATATTCTTAGTTAATACAGTCTACAGTGTTAACTACCCGGTGGTATTGGGATCGGGATGATATCAAATGCGAAGTAAGATTGCGATGTGCGCTATAGTAACTGTGACAGACGCGGGAGAATGTTTACTGCTAGACGCAACTCTGTGGGGCAGCTGCAGAGAGGATGGAGCGGGGCAAGGAGAGGAACGGAGAGGGATTTTACGCTACTTAAGAACTCGTCGAGCTCTCCATCCCGAATAGTCGGTGACAAAAGCTCTGATGCCGTCAGAAACTGCCGAGGCTGAGCGCGAGGAACGGAAGCAAACACTTAAGCCAGTACGAAGAGAACAGCACGTTTCCTCATGGAAGGGAAACAGCTAAGTATCTCGTAACGTATATCCGCAGAACGGTAATCCCGTACAGGAGCCGTCTTAATCACAGCACCTTTAGCCGCTGACAGCATCAAGAGCCGCCCGAATTTGCACACCGAGTGCTGACTGCAACGAATTACCTACGTTTTGTGCGAGCTGCTATTTCATGCAGCTCACACGTTTTATAATCAGATTAATCTGTTCTGCGTCCACAACAGATGTGCTTACGTATCTCTGATACGACTGTTACAAAGTTTCTCTTAATTTATAGGCAGTAAGTCTCACGAATTTTAGAGAGATATTACAAAAGATTTTACTATAAAAGTTAGAATAAGTATTGTTCACAAGATTTGAGAGACAAAGCCATATCGACTACCATTTTTTTTTTTTTTTTTGTTTTACAGGCTTTAATAAGTTTCACCAACAGCTGTCGTTCTGGTATTACTGAACCAAAAGTATACCTATGGTCAATTCCTTGTACTTTTGTCTGAGATTGTGATGATTATAACAGACAAAATAAAACTGAGTGACGAACAGGAGTTCGAAGCATTGAACACGACATTTCGATTGCAGTGCACTTTCGCTTGAACGTCCATGACACGCCTCTTACACTGCCTCGAAGCTTTGCCAATGTTTTTGTTCCTTTCACGTGGCTGACATGGGGAAAAAATTTTCGCCGAAAGGCTGGCGTCTTAATGTATGGGACCAAACTGCTCAGGTCATCGGTCCCTAGGCTTACACACTACTTAATCTAACTTAAACTTACACTAAGGAGAACACACACACCCATGCCCGAGGATTCTAATCTCCGACGGGGGGGTGGGGGGGGGGCGGTGGGGGGGGGGAGAGCCGTGCGAACCGTGACAAGGCGCCCAGACCGCAGAACATCATGACCACTGCTCACCGCGAGAATGAATGGCACCTGTTGGGGTCGCGGTTCCATTACGTGGTAAGAAAAGTAAGCGGAACAGAGGCGAGTGGAAAATCATTCGAGCGGTGATATGGGCGGCAAATGACGAAAACGACTGACACGAGTGACTAAGTAAAGGCAAATTGCCATACAGGGTTGAAAAAATAGAGCTGGCACAGAAAATCCATACATATTATAAGAATGTGTGTATGTAGGTGTGTGCGTTCGACATCTCCTCATAAACGACTGAACCGATTTCAAACAAACTTGGTACACATATGTCTTACTGTCAAATAACAATCGCTATGGGGGTAAGAACCACTTACCTATCACAGCTCAGGAGATATGACGTCATAATCAATGAGAAGCCTGAAAAACTGCCGCATCATACATGACGTTTAAATTTATCACTTTTGTGCTACAAGCGGTATTCGCAATAAATTTGCAGACCGTGCTTACGTATTCCTCTAAATGCACCGTCAAAATTATATCATGGTACCACCCATACTTCAGGCCATATGACGTTATAAAAAATGAGATGCTTGAAAACGTGCCGCAATTGTGCATGACATTTAAATTAATAACTTCTTTGCTAATATCTCTATTCGTAACATATTCTGCAGACAGTTCCCCTACGCCTCTGAGTGTACCAACACCAATATATAATTGTACGACACAGTTTAAGAGATATGACGTCATAAACACTGAGATGCGTCGAAAAATCTGTTATCATGCGTGACGTCGTAATACGTTTATTCCTTACTACTAAGTTTCTCCTACAGTCGAGTCAACTTGAGGAATGTCTTCTGATTTATTTCAACGCGGTGGCATCCATCACTGAGCTAACAGATGCAGACTATCCGAATATTTCCGAAACCTATCAAAGTTTGAAGTGGTTCCGAGATAGCACTATACTCGCTTCTAAAAATGAAGATGTAGACAATCAGATACCTGCCACGTAACTTGGTCAAGTCACTGAATACCAGTCTGTCGATACCTCGGTAGGCGCCAGAGACACCTTCAATCAGCAAGATATCGGTCCCAGGGACTCAAAGACTTTCGAGAATGTTTTAATTTCAAGTTTTAAATCGGATAGCAAATGACGAAATCTTTCTTCTGATGTAATTACAAATTGACAATGTTCTCATTCTTTTCCTTTACTTGTACTCTGAAACCTTTCTTCTTGCCGAATGTCATGACCCTTTGTCAGTGGAAAGTACCATATATGTTGTAATGAGCGAGCCTGCGACTATCAATCTAATGTGACATAAATTGCCGTATCTTTTGATTACACAGACTTAGAAGGTTAACATTTTTACACGACCAAAGTACTGCAGACCTCAGTATGTGTCATAAATTTAAACGTGGTATGTGTTCTCCTTCCTGAGGAAAAAGGTGTCTTAACAGACGGTCAGATAAAAAAATGACAAAAAAAGTTTTCAAGTAATGTAACTACAAATTAACAATTTCGGATTTCCCTCTTGTAGATTTAGAGAAAGCTTTTGACGATGTTGACTGGAATCCTCTCTTTCAAATTCTAAAGGTGGCAGGAGTAAAATACAGGGAGCGAAAAGCTATTTACAATTTGTACAGAAACCAGATGGCAGTTATAAGAGTCGAGGGACATGAAAGGGAAGCAGCGATTGGGAAAGGAGTGAGAAAGGGTTGTAGCCTATCCCCGTTGCTATTCAATCTGTATATTGAGCAACCAGTAAAGGAAACAAAAGAAAAATTCGGAGTAGGTATTTAAATCCATGGAGAAGAAATAAAAACTTTGAGGTTCGCCGATGACATTGTAATTTTGTCAGAGACAGCAAAGGACTTGCAAGAGCAGTTGAATGGAATGGACAGTGTCTTGAAAGGAGGGTATAAGATGAACATCAACAAAACAAAAACGAGGATAATGGAATGTAGTCGAATTAAGTCGGGTGATACTGAGGGAATTAGATTAGGAAATGAGACACTTAAAGTAGTAAAGGAGTTTTCCTATTTGGGGAGCAAAATAACTGATGATGGTCGAAGTAGAGAAGACATAAAATGTAGACTGGCAATGACAAGGAAAGCGTTTCTGAAGAAGAGAAATTTGTTAACATCGACTATAGATTTAAGTGTCAGGAAGTCGTTTCTGAAAGCATTTGTATGGAGTGTAGCCATGTATCGAAGTGAAACATGGACGATAAATAGTTTCGACAAGAAGAGAATAGAAGCTTTCGAAATGTGGTGCTACAGAAGAATGCTGAAGATTAGATAGGTAGATCACATAACGAATGAGGAGGTATTGAATAGAATTGGGGAGAAGAGGAGTTTGTGACAAAACTTGAGAAGAAGAAGGGACCGGCTGGTAGGACATGTTCTGAGGAATCAAGGGATCACAAATTTAGCATTGGAGGGCAGCATGGAGGGTAAAAATTGGAGACCAAGAGATGAATACACTAAGCAGATTCAGAAGGATGTAGGTTGCAGTAGGTACTGGGAGATGAAGGAGTTTGCACAGGATAGAGTAGCATGGAGAGCTGCATCAAACCAGTCTCAGGACTGAGGACAACAACAACAACAAACTGGATATCAGAGACAGAGTTCAAGACTGAACAACCGTTGTCGCAGGGCGTCTGACAGTCTATTCAGAACACAAGTTCCACCCGCGCCCCCAGAGAAGCCCCTTGTTTCCCTGTTTTAACGTCTCTCGCCCGTCGTGTAGCACCGCCGGCGCTTCCTGACGAATCCCCCTCGTCTGTGCCACTTGCTACTCGCCGCGGAATGCGGTCACCGTCGTTAATTACGCTCCTCTGGCGATCTCGCTTCAAGTGAAACCAGGCGGTGCCGCTGCTCGCTTCGAAACTGCGAAGTGAGCAATAAGGAGCGCAGCACGTTCCGCTGTCTGAACACTGCACTTCATTTACGTCCCGTGACGTACAACGAAAGAAAAAATTATTGATCTAATATTATTTACTGTGAATTAAGCGGGAAAACCTGTAATATTGAAGGACCCAAATAAAGCCATCTTGTGCTGTGTTACTTCCACTGTTCAAAAGTTATTCCGAATGTAAGCGCGCTGTGTCTGTCGCGGTCCAAGTTATTTGGCTGCGAAATTGACGTTAGTTGGGCGTTATAGTGTTGACAACACGAAGTTTGGGATTTGACTGCGGGTACGGTGCAATATCCACCACAAAGCGTCCCGCAGTCAACTGTAATGCTACGATTTAATATGAACAATTTTATTAGTTCAGTGACTGACGCTGTGCTATGTATGTAGCTGTCAAGGACGCTATAATCTTACAGAGGCATGAACAATACTATCATCTCTGATTTTATATAATTTTTGTTGTTATCTGCAATGTTAATTATTCTGACTATTGTTCTCCAGACTGTTGTTCTCGTTAAGATTGTGTTGAAACTAACCCTGCATCAAACCAGTCTCAGGACTGATTGTATTGTGTCAGACGAAATAAAATAGCTCATCTCAAATGATTAATAGGTGAGACCCGAAATTAATTACTCTTCTACTATTACATTCTCATAAATATCCAGAGAGTTCCAGACATCTACGTTGACGTGCATTTGGAGAGAGGCTGGAGACACGGCGAATGAACTTGCAAACACACGGCGATTTTTACAGATTCAAGAACTCGCGTTTAAATAACGTTAATAGCGCTTTGCCACGATTTCGGCACTCAACATCTTACGTAAACGCCGAGTTTACATAACAGTACATCGCTTGAAAGCCAACTGAACAAACCAAAGCCTCGTCCAAATAATATTCTAACACAACATAAAACAACGAAAAACTCCACAACAAACAAAATAATATAACACAATGTGTTAAGGGGACATCGTACGTGAAATTCGTTGACATTTTCTGTTTTCTACTCCATAATGTACTTTGGACTTTTCTGAACGTTTTGGTATACAACACATTAAAGTCAGATAATTGTGAGACCTTAAAATAATATTTTCAATGCTGACATGTGACTGTCAAATTTCGTGGCTATGCATACACTGCCACAGTTAAACAGTCATATCTTGGGAACTAAGCAGTCTAGAAGGCCCTGAATTGCTTTGTTTTGTGCCTACTGCTACGTCTCAGAAGTTGGCATTACCAATAAACAGTTTCTGATACTAGTTTTCGCTGAAAGTAGTGTGATTATCGGCCATTTGTGTAGTAAGCTAACTCTTATTGCTTTTTATACGTAGATAAAATGACTAAGCGTTAAAGTAACTTCAAGAAACGCAGATTTGCGGGTAACAGATATGTGAGACCTGCATTTTCATCTGAAGTACTTGAAGACACGTGTATTAGCAGTGAAGAAAACCACGATAACGTTTCTGAAGTGACCACAGCCCCTAGTGCATCGAAAAGGGAAGTAACTTTAGAAACGGGTGACAGTGGTAAAAGTAATGATATTATGGCAATGAAATCTATTTACAGAGATTTGGCAAATCCTGACCTTCTAAAGAGGTGTTTAAATGGAAGACCCAGAGTGTGAATGACTCCTTCAATAATGTTGTGTGGTGCCGTGTACTTAAAAATGTATTTGTTGGCCTTGTGACTATGTAAGTTAACAGTGTCTGATGCTGTAATAACTTTTAATGCTGGGAACTATGAAAGACTTAAGGTTCTGGAGAAGTTAGGGGTAAGATTTGGACAGAACACAGCTAGAGGACTGCGGGAACTGGATGAACTTCGTGCACATTAAGCAGAGTTAGCTGGTCAGCAAATGACAAAAGAATGAAGAAAGAAAAGGAGGAGGCAAGTGCTGGGCTGTTGTTACACTGAAGTAGGGCAATTCTAGTGCATAAAAGAGGCAGGAATGTAAGTCTATATAAGAATTTGTAATAAAAAAGTTGCAAACCTGAATATCTCTGAACTACATTTTTTTGCAATAAATGACCCATTTTCTAAAAAAAGTACTGATGGTAGACACATGAAATTTTCACAGGATTCCAAGTGTGAGATTCAACACATATGGAACTAGATTAATTAAAATATCCTGAGTTGTTTTGTTTTTATGTTCATTTATTTACAAAATTCTGGCAAAAAATTGAGTATTTGAAAAAAGAAGATAGCGTGCCCCACAATACAATTTTAGAAATAATTCTAGTTGAGTGTATCTAAAAAGGTGCATTCAATAATCATAGAAAATCGTAATATGGTGTCTTAAAAAGTTTCCAAGATAATGGGTCACAAAGTTCGATAATTTGACATTGGCGGCACAGGACATACAAGAGGTGGTCTTCTGCTCATAGCTGTACCTCAGAAGGAAACGCTTAGGCTCGCTTCACACTGAAGCGATATGGTATGCGATACAGTAGGCGCTACGACCTGTGTTCCGACAAACAACAAGAGAGCAAGACTCACGTTTCTGGCTCAGTTGTAATCACGAGCTCTTCTGGATAGGATGTTATTGTGGCTTATCAATATCTAAAGCTCAAACAACTTGGAAAGGTAAGGAAGTACTAGAAGTACGCGTATTGCGTAATCAACTATCACCACGGTTGTGGTTTCTCTTGGGCTCTCTCAGCACGAACACGGAATGAGTGCAGACTGTTTCCACTTTTTGGAGCAACTAGCATCAGCTATTCTGACAAAGCAGCTCAGAGGCTCGTATTGGCGGAAACACGAGACAGCTGCGCATAGCGCTGCGATGGTCATAGCGTCGAGTGTGGTGCGTCCTACCTTGTCACAGCCAGGCGTCAAACTTTATCACGTGGCCTGAAGTGTGCCGTTACTTCTAGCGTTAAAAAAATGTTTAGATACGTTCCTTACATTTCTTACGCAGCAATATATGCCATAAAATGCAGCAAACGCAAACTAGCCAGCGATTACACTTTTTACTGCAAACTTTTCTGCTGCTGAGAGACTCCTCATTACAATAAAGAAAGCTGGTTAAAGTATGCTAATTACGTTAAAAATGCCACCATTAAAAGTTTCTTTGTAATAATACTGCATGGTGCGATACTTTATTCAGTGAAGTCGCATACAGTTGAACGTTAATAAAACCGACAAACTGCAGGGACGGATCCCTGATTAGAAATGGAGGGAAAAAGGTCCTAGGAACATGAGTCCGGAAATGCATCGTTGCCGCGGCAGATGGCGCTGACGCATGACCGTTCCTCTGACCACGTGCCGTGTGTTGCTTACGGGCTGTGTGACTGACCAGCGTACTGTAAGTAGCGGAATGGTGCGGCATTCATGTCGGCTTCAAGCCGAGGTGGTGGTTGTGTACGGCCACTCGGATCGAAACGGTCGGCAGGCAGCACGGCTGTACCAGAACAACACCCTCCCAGACACCATCCACATCACACAACAATTCATGACGTTTTTGGGTGTTTGTGTCATCATGGATCCTTTCATACAGATGAACGTGCAAGGAGGCGGTGGACTGTGGGTACACCAGATTTGGAGGAGCGGGTTCTACGTGCTATTGAGACGAACCGTAGTACAAGCTCCAGGCGAGTGGTCCTCCAACATGGTGTGAGCCAAAGTACGACTATGTGTCTGTCAGAAAGAGCCCATGATCACAAAAAGCCCACAAAGGGCTTGAAATGTTGTGTGATGTATTTGGCGTTTGTCAGGGACTTGTTTTGGTATAGCTGTGCTGCCTCTCGACCGTTTCCGTCTCCTTGGCCGTTCACAAACACCGTATCGGCTCGTTCCCGAGCTTAAAGTACGGTTCGTCAGTGACACAGCCTGAAACTCACAAGGATATACAAAATAACCCAAAATATACGGCTGTTGGTAAAGTTTTTTTGGATCGAGGAAAAAGAGCCTTCTTGTCTGTATTGTTGGAGATTACGAAGGCGTATGCGATACTCCGGAGTTACATCAGCTCATCTGGGATTCAATGTGACGGCCGGATAATCATGTATCAATACTAACGGAAGACATCTGACCCTCAAAATTACAGACCAATAACCTTAACAACGGTTTTCTGCAAAATCGAACATATTCTCAGTTCGAATATAATAAATTTTCTTGCTCAGTTTGAATATAATAATTTTTCTTGAGACAGATAAGCTACTGACCGCGAATCAGCACGGTTTTAGAACGTATCGCTTATGCGAAACTCAGCTCTCCCTTTTCTCACACGATATACTGCGAGCTATGGTTGAAGAGAATCAAGCAGATTCCATGTGTCCACAATTCTTGACAGCACTCGACACTACGTCCCCGATTAATGTGACGAAGGTATGAATGTATTCAATTCTAAACCCTACCGTAAAGGCGACGGGCTATTAATAAGACAATAAATATAAAATACCTGCGCGAGAGATAAATACTTTGGGGAATTTAAGCATCTCCATGCGAACTCGATAACAAAGATAGACTGTATTAAGCTACGGCAAAGAGATAATTATTTTATGTTGTACATTGGAACATAGATGTTCTATGTCAGATTGAGAGGAGATTGTTGGACGCCGCCATTAAGGCAGTAATCAATGTTTTATGGTATTGAAGAAAATAAATGCATATAAAAGCACAAAAGGAGTATCAGATGTGTAGAGTTCTTAACAATTAAGCATTTCAAAAGAAATATTCAGTGATTATAAAGACGCAAGTCGTTCGGAAGTGTTGTGTGGTTTGATGATGCGAACCTGCAGTTTTACCCGGTTTTGAGATCCGTCGAGAATATTACTCCGAAGACCTAAAAAATTTCACGAAATGAAGTTGGACGCCACATTCCATACACATGACACAGCATAGCACTTGGCTGTACCGATCGATTTTCCGCAGAGCGATAAATTATCTTTAGCGATTCAAGGTGGAGAAGTTACAGCAACGAGGCCCCACGAGATCTGCTGCTGCGAAACGCTTATGGTATTACCGTATTCTTTAACTTACGGAGAACGGTAAGCAATATAGTCTTCATAACTACCGCAAACATAATTAAAAGGACTCAACTTAAACGAAAGGAGCAAACAGTAAAAAGGATTCGCTAAACCTAACCATAAATAAAAATCAGTTCATAATAATACGCAGTCGCGTTAATAAAACGCTCGTTAAATAATAGAGAAAGTAAATTGGAGGGAAGTGCTACAAAGCCATTGAAACCAACTGTTTTGCCTTCGCTGACGATCTCGCCTGTTTAGCTTACACACAAAAAGACACAATAAAACAAATAGAATTACTTAAAGAAACTGCTGAAAAAGCAGGCTTGCAAATTTCATTTGAAAAGACAGAAATCATTACAAATATCAAAAATCCACCAAAGAAAATAACTACGAAATACGGGAAAATACAGGTATCTAAACATTTTAAATATCTTGGTGAAACTAATTCAGCCTGTGGCAAAAGGTCATCCAGCCTGCAGGGCTAGAATACAAAAACTAGAGACAGCAACTCGCTACTGCAGACAAATGTATTCAAAAAAATGTATATCCAAAAACATTACACTCAGACACTACCAGACTGTCATTAGACCGCAGATACTATATGCATCAGAAACACTGGCAAATTTTAGATACGCAGAACAGATAGAAAATCGTGAAAGAAGAATTGTGAGGACAATTCTTGGACACAGGAAAATAACAGATGATCAATGCAAGCCTGTATACAGACTAAAAAGCAACACAGAAGTGTATACGAAGTGCAGCAAAATTGCAGACGAAATTAGAAAAAGAAGATGCTCCTTTTATGCTCACATCATGAGGATGAACCCGAATAGGCTTACAAAACAAATATTTTCGTACATCGCAAATCTAAAAAATAAAAATTTATGGTTTGTCAACACAGAAAGAGATCTAACAGAAATGGACATAGATCAGGAAACAATATTTAACAGAAACCTTTTTAGAAAAAAACTGAATTCATTCACGGTTTTCGGTGTGAAAATTAAGAAGACTTGTGGAACTAAATGGTCTGAAGAGAGAAAAGCCGCCTTCAGCGCAAGAATGAAAGAAGTGTGGACTGAGAGAAAGAAGACTTCCCAGAAGCGCAAGAAATAACTGTTTTCACGGTCTTTAACGGCCATATTTGTATAATAATAATAATAATAGAGAAAATAAAAGTGAGAACTTTAAAATACGATCGCACCATGTGAGTGGCTCGAAGACTTCTTAAGTAATGCAGCCCAGTGCGCTGCCCTGTCGGCGAGTGTCCATCAGAGACAAGTTTAACGTCAGGAGCGCCCCAGGGAAGTCTGGTACGGAACTACCCTATTTGAAACGCGCGGCACACAGCGGCTGTTTCCGATCTTAAGCAAACGACACCACCACACAGCCCTGTTACTGCGCATGCGCAGTATGCAGCACGCGCAAGAGCTAGAAGTCTACACTCGGGACAGTTACTTGCTCAGTGATGTCCCTAACCCATTCGCGACGTGGTTGGCGGCTGATTTCCACTCGAGCACGAGACGCGCGCTCAAAACGAGAAGTCGGTTTCGGCCGGAGAGTCGCCCTGGACTTGGGAGGCGGGCCTGGGCAGACGGGACGGCACGGCTGGCTGTGCCCGCACCCCGGGCGAGCGCGCCTTCACGGCCGCGGCCGGCGGGCAGCGGCCCTGCGCCCAAGGTGATCGGAACAATACCCGAGCCTCGCACGCGACACGACTGCTGATGACGCAACGAGCCGCTACGGCGCGCCCGCCGTCACCAGCTGCTTCCGCCGGAAAATTGTCCCGGCCTCGGCGAAAATTGCGTTCTTATCTTCCAACATATTACGTGTTTTTTTTTTTTTTTTTTTAACGTTTAACCTGTCCTTTAATAATAAAGTACCAGATTTAGGAGGATTTGACGGCAGAAAAAAAAAATAAAAATAAATTGGAGGCACATCGACAGAGAAGAAGAAAATACAACATGAGAAGAAGATAAAGGAGTTCATCAACTGAACACAATGTTTGTAAACGTGTCCGTGATCATGTTATGAAGCCTTGGGGAAGTCCGTCTCGATCACATAAATTGTACACCTCACAATTGTCGGTTTCTGCCGTTGTCATTTTCAGATCTGTTACAAACAGCAAACGGAAAGCAGTGGATTAACTAAGTTCAATTAGTTGAAGCAATATCTACAACAGGCTTAGTGACACACACAGAATGTTGACATGATTAACAGCCATGCATACTGTGCTGTCACCGCCAGACACCACACTTGCTAGGTGGTAACCTTTAAATCGGCCGCGGTCCGTTAGTATACGTCGGACCCGCGTGTCGCCACTATCAGTGATTGCAGACCGAGCGCCGCTACACGGCAGGTCGAGTCTAGAGAGACTCCCTAGCACTCGCCCCAGTTGTACAGCCGACTTTGCTAGCGATGGTTCACTGACAAATTACGCTCTCATTTGCCGAGACGATAGTTAGCATAGCCTTCAGCTACGTCATTTGCTACGACCTAGCAAGGCGTCATTATCATATGCTATTTGTCTTGTGATGCATGTACCGTCAGACCGACGTTCACCAATTATGGATTAAAGTTAAGTCTTCCAACAGATACCTACTATTTTTGCTAGCCTCATATCCCTGACCTGTTCCAGACCTCACGCCAGCCTGCGTGAGCTTAAACGCGTGCCTTTCGGCTATCTCCTAGTGGCTTGGCTGTCTTGCCAAGTCACAACACATACCATAAAATATTTTGACATCGGTATCAATGTGAAAACCTAGATATGTAAGTACATGGTGACTGCTAGTGATGGTTTGGATACGTCCAGTATGGAAGGTGAACATTAAAGAAACCGACGAACTGCAGGGACTGATTCCTGACTGGAAATAGAGGAGAAAAGGTGCGATGAACATTTGTCCGAATCCCAGGTTCGATTCCCGGCGGGGTCAGGGATTTTCTCTGCCTCGTGATGACTGGGTGTTGTGTGATGTCCTTAGGTTAGTTAGGTTTAAATAGTTCTCAGTTCTAGGGGACTGATGACCTCAGATGTCAAGTCCCATAGTGCTCAGAGCCATTTGAACCATTTGTCCGAAAGTACGTCGTTGCCACGGTAGATGGCGCTGACGAATGACAGTACCTCTGACCAGGTGCCGTGTGTTTCTTGTGTGCTGCAGGCTGTGTGGTTGACGCAGCGTACTGTAAGCAGCAGAATGGTCCGTTATTCACGTCGGGAACAAGCCGAGATGATCGTTTGTGTACGGCCAAGCAGATGGAAACAGTGGAGGCCTAGAACCTGGTCCCCCAAATTTGATGTACGCACAGTCCGCCGCCTCCCTGCACCTTCGTCTGTCTGAAAGGACTCATGATCACCCAAGCGCCCAAAAAGGGCTTGAAATGTTGTGTGATATGATTGGTGATATTGAGGGACTTGTTTTGGTATAACTGCGCTTCTTCTCGACTGTTTCCATCTACTTTGTTGTACACAAACAAAATATAGGCTTGTTGCCGGCATGATACCGGACCATTCTGGTACTTACAGTAAGCTGCGTCAATCAAACAGCCAGAAATAGACAAGAAAAACACGGTACATGCTAAGAGCAACTTTCATTCGTCAACGCCATCTACCGTGGCAACCACACGTTTCCGGACACATGTTCATAGGACCTTTTTTCCTCCATTTCCAGTAAGGAATCCATCCCTGGGGTTTCTCGGTTTCACTAATGTTCACCCTGCACACAGAAGAAACTGAGGTGATTAGAGGACGCTATTGCTACGGCGTATGGGTAACCGATATTCTAAATTCAATAGTTAAAACAGAGTATGTGTAGTTATTAACTGAAATTACTTCATATGGCAAAACGAGCGTCTGAAAATAGACTTTTATAAAATATGTGGACATAAAAATGAACACAATATTTCGGCGGTCAAACATGTCGCCATCATCAGGTGAACTGACGGACTGAGTTCCTGTGAACGTGCCGGCACGGAGATCCGTACGCTGTGGCTGCTCAGAGGGATCTGGGTTCGGTCGCGGCGGCGGCCGATTTAAATACCCTCCGTCCGCGGCGCGCTCACTCCGCTGTCCGCGTCCCGCGCCACGGTCGCGCGGTGGAACAGATTGCGACGGCGTCTGAGATGACGTCGTTGTGATGGCTCTGTCCGCCGTGGTCGCCACAACTATACGTTTGCTCGATTTACTCATAAACCGTGACTGTGGCTATAATCTTAGCAAGGCTTGGGAACCAGCGATCGGGTTAATCAAGAGTACTTCGAGCAAACGTACAGTTGTGACGACCACGGCGGACAGAGCCATCACACCGACGTCATCTCAGACGCCGTCGCAATCTGTTCCACAGCGCGACCGTGGCGCGGGGCGCGGACGGCGGAGGGAGCGCGCCGCGGGCGGAGGGTATTTAAATCAGCCGCCGCCGCGACCGAACCCAGTTCCCTCTGAGCAGCCGTAGCGTACGGATCTCCGTGCCGGCACGTCCACAGGAGCTCAGTCCGTCAGTTCACCTGATGATGGCGACATGTATGATCGCCGAAATATTGTGCCCGTTGGACACTATAGACCGGCAGCACACCCGTGGATATTTTGATTGTCAAATACGCCGGGAGAAACTCAAGAATCACATAAAAATGAAGGTTCAAAAATGGTTCAAATGACTCTGAGCACTATGGGACTTAACTTATGAGGTCATCAGTCCCCTAGAACTTACAACTTATTTAAACCTAATTAATCTAGGGACGTCAGACACATCCATGCCCGAGGCAGGATTCTAACTTGCGAGCGTGGCGGTGACGCGGTTCCAGACTTAAGCGCCTAGAACCGCACGGCCACACCGGCCGCCTGTACCTGAAGGGAAGCCTTGATCGAGTAACAGTAGCGGTTCGATACTCGGTAAGCAGGTGTTTTGTTACCTGAAGAACAGTGCGGAAGTGCGCCCGTAGCGAAGCGACCGCGCAACTGCGTCCGCTGACGCCCCGTGCCTGCCGGCGGTGGATCGCGCTCACTTGTTTCAACAGGTCACTGGACTTGCGCGCGGGACGCACAACGGGCCGACTAATTGACGTTCGCTTTTTTTATTTATGACGGCCGCCCTGGCCGGGGCGACAAGCTGCGAGGCGGCTGTCCGTCACGGCTGCCGGAGGCGCCGGCGCAACTCCGCCTCAGTTACGCCGCACTCAAAATATTAGCAGCGGAAGAATGGAAACGGCTTTGTCCGGATCAGTAATATTAGCGTGTATTCCAATATGACGCTTGTAATACTTTATGCATTAGCGCTGCGAAAACCGTGACGGCCGGTCGTGGTGACCGAGCGGTTCTAGGCGCTACACTCCGGAACCGCGCGACTGCTACGGTCGCAAGTTCAAATCCTGCCTGGGGCATGGCTGTGTGTGATATCCTTAGGTTAGTTAAGTTTAAGCAGTTCTAAGTTCTAGGGGACTGATGACCTCCGATGTTAAGTCGCATAGCGCTCAGAGCCAAAACCGTGACGTTCTATAGTCGATTTCTAAAATGTAAAATTCCTGCATTCGATGGTTAGTATTCTATCTATGTATCTATCTATATCTACATCCATACTCCGCAAGCCACCTGACGGTGTGTGGCGGAGGGTACCTTGAGTACCTCTATCGGTTTTCCCTCCTATTCCAGTCTCGTGTTGTTCGTGGAAAGAAGGATTGTCGGTACGCTTCTGTGTGGGCTCTAATCTCTCTGATTTTATCCTCATGGTCTCTTCGCGAGATATACGTAGGAGGGAGCAATATACTGCTTGACTCTTCGGTGAAGGTGTATTCTCAAAACTTTGATAAAAGCCCGTACCGAGCTACTGAGCGTCTCTCCTGCAGAGTCTTCCACTGGAGTGTATCTATCATCTCCGTAACGCTTTCGGTATTACTAAATGATCCTGTAACGAAACGCGCTGCTTTACGTTGGATCTTCTCTATCTCTTCTATCAACCCTATCTGGTACGGATCCCACACTGCTGAGAAGTATTCAAGCAATGGGCGAACAAGCGTACTTTAACCTACTTCCTTTGTTTTCGGATTGCATTTCCTTAGGATTCTTCCAATGAATCTCAGTCTGGCGTCTGCTTTAGCGACGATCAACTTTATATGATCATTCCACTTTAAATCCCTCCTAATGCATACTCCCAGATAATTTATGGAATTAACTGCTTCCAGTTGCTGACCTGCTATTTTGTAGCTAAATGATAAGGGATCTTTCTTTCTATGTATTTGCAGCACATTACACTTGTCTACATCGAGATTCAATTGCCTTTCCCTGCACCATGCGTCAATTCGCTGCAGATCCTCCTGCATTTCAGTACAATTTTCCATTGTTACAACCTCTCGATACACCACAGCATCATCCGCAAAAAGCCTCAGTGAACTTCCGATGTCATCCACAAGGTCATTTATGTATATTGTGAATAGCAACGGTCCTATGACACTACCCTGCGGCACACCTGAAATCACTCTTACTTCGGAAGACTTCTCTCCATTGAGAATGACATGCTGCGTTCTGTTATCTAGGAACTCTTCAATCCAATCACACAATTGGTCTGATAGTCCATATGCTCTTACTTTGTTCAGGGGAACTGTATCGAACGCCTTGCGGAAGTGAAGAAACACGGCATCTACCTGTGAACCCGTGTCTATGGCCCTCTGAGTCTCGTGGACGAATAGCGCGAGCTGGGTTTCAAACGACCGTCTTTTTCGAAACCCATGCTGATTCCTACCGAGTAGATTTCTAGTCTCCAGAAAAGTCATTTTACTCGAACATAATACGTGTTCCAAAATTCTACAACTTATCGACGTTAGAGATATAGGTCTATAGTTCTGTACATCTGTTCGACGTCCCTTCTTGAAAACGGGGATGACCTGTGCCCTTTTCCAATGCTTTGGAACGCTACACTCTTCTAGAGACCTACGGTACACCGCTGCAAGAAGGGGGGCAAGTTTCTTCGCGTACTCTGTGTAAAACCGAACTGGTATCCCATCAGGTCCAGCGGCCTTTCCTCTTTTGAGCGATTTTAATTGTTTCTCTATCCCTCTGCCGTCTATTTCGATATCTACCATTTTGTCATCTGTACGAGAATCTAGAGAAGGAACTGCAGTGCAATCTTCCTCTGTGAAACAGCTTTGGAAAAAGACATTTAGTAGTTCGGCCTTTAGTCTGTCATCCTCTGTTTCAGTACCATTTTGGTCACAGAGTGTCTGGACATTTTGTTTTGATCCACCTACCGCTTTGACATAAGTCCGAAATAGGATTTTCTGCCAAGTCAGTACATAGAACTTTACTTTCAAATACATTGAACGCCTCTCGCATAGCCCTCCTCACACTACATTTCGCTTCGCGTAATTTTTGTTTGTCTGCAAGGCTTTGGCTATGTTTATGTTTGCTGTGAAGTTCCCTTTGGTTCCGCAGCAGTTTTCTAACTCGGTTGTTGGACCACGGTGGCTCTTTTCCATTAAACTAGAGACGATATATAGGGTGTCCATTTTAATTGAAGACATTGAAAAATCTCTAAAAGTACCCATCCGATCAATAAAAGTTATAATTCTAATTTGTTTTTCTCGTAGGGGTGCATCCAACGATAACCCACCTCGTGCGTGGGTGGGGGTGTGGGGGGGGGGGCGGGGGGGGGGGGGAGAGAGGGGAAGGGGCGGGGGAACTTGGAAGCCTTCAATGGGAACCCCCGTTTTTTATTGCAGATTACGATTCTGTGGTAAAATAGACAAGCATTATATCTGAAGAGTATTCCTCGCTTCACCAAAGATGGGGCTATACTCGTAGGAATACAAATGGGTACGCTAACATAATTTACGACATTCTACTCAATGGCCCTTGAATACCCACGTAGGATCCCGCCGAGCTGAGAGGGTAGGACAGACCAGTACTTCGTAACTTCCAATTGGAAACCCCATTCGCAACGTTGTATTCCTTCGACATATGGAACAGTGCAATGGAAGGAAAGTGTTTCTGAAGAAGAGAAATTTGTTAACATCGAGTATAGATTTAAATGTCAGGAAGTCGTTTCTGAAAGTATTTGTATGGAGTGTAGGCATGTATGGAAGTGAATCATGGACGATAAATAGTTTGGACAAGAAGAGAATAGAAGCTTCTGTCCGCAGCTCGTGGTAGTGCGGTAGCGTTCTCGCTTCCTGCACCCGGGTTCCCGGGTTCGATTCCCCGCGGGGTCAGGGATTTTCTCTGCCTCGTGATGACTGGGTGTTGTGTGCTGTCCTTAGGTTAGTTAGGTTTAAGTAGTTCTGCGTTCTAGGGGACTGATGACCATAGATGTTAAGTCCCATAGTGCTCAGAGCCATTTGAACCAATAGAAGCTTTCGGAATGTGGTGCTACAGAAGAATGCTGAAGATTAGATGGGTAGATCACATAACTAATGAGGAGGTACTGAATAGAACTGGGTAGAAGAGGAGTCTGTGGCACAACTTGACTAGAAGAGGGGATCTGTTGGTAGGACATGTTCTGAGGCAACAAGGGATCACCAATTTAGGATTGGAGGGCAGCGTGGAGGGTAAAAATCGTAGAGGGAGACCAAGAGATGAATACACTAAGCAGATTCAGAAGGATGTAGGTTACAGTAGGTACTGGGAGATCAAGAAGCTTGCACAGTATAGAGTAGCATGGAGAGCTGCATCAAACCAGTCTCAGGACTGAAGACCACAACAACAACAAAATCGAACAGGCCAGTACTCGATGCTCCACTGTGTCCGCGCAGCAGTACACTGCCTGCGGAGCCCGCCTAACGTGCAGACGTAGGACAGACAGCGGCTCTAAACATTACAATATACTCGCAGCGTTTATTGCCTACGCATCATCTGGAGAACAGACGTGCAAGTAGGCGACGAATGTTGCAACCACGGAAGCAAAAACTGAAATTATCCTTATTTACGGAGAATGTAGGAGAAATATTGAGGCTGCTATTGCCTCGTAAACTGAGCGTTTACCGGAGTAAGCTCGCTCTAACCCGTCAGTTCACGGGGTTGTGAACCCCTTTATGTCTGATGGCCGCGTGCAGACCGGCGAAAGGAAACGTTACAGGAGAAGCTAATGAAATCACTGAACTGGCGGCAATGCACGACAGCTCACGGACAAGTGCCCGGCAATTACACCGCGGTTCCGGTATGTTCGCAGGCAGCATTTCCACAATACTGCATCGTCGTAAGTATCATTCATACCATGTGTCACTGCGCTAAGAACTTCGTGGGCCCGATTTCCATAATCGGGTAGTGTTTTGTGAACGGACAAATGCAAATGATCCCCGCGTTCTTTGGGGAGGTACTATATTTCTACGAGTCTACATTCACAAACCACGACAGCGTTAACCGGCATAACATGCAGTAATGGAGTGTAGACGTCCTTGGTCGGTTAACGCATGGTGTGGCATCATGGGAACGAATACATTGGTCCGGTTTTTATCCACGGCACGTTGAATGGACGCAAATATTGAACGCTTTTGGAACAGGAGCTACTAGTACTACTGCAGGATGCTGTCCTGGACCTTCGACAACATGTGGTGTTTCAGCATGACGATTGCCCAGTCCATTACGTAATTGAAGAACGTGGTCGATGGATCGGCAGAGGTGGCCGTATTAATAGGCCCGCTATATCGCCGGATTTGACGTCGTCGGATTTATTTCTGTGGGGATATTTAAAAGAGAAGATGTGGCAATAGTCCGTGGGAGAATGGGGAGAATAGACCAGGTTCGGCGGATCACTGGTGTACCGATTGAGACAACACGCCAACTCAGGGCATGGCGAGTGGATACCTGGCAGAGCGAGTGGGCCAACAGCGATAAGGGCAGCCGTGTATACAACTTCTTCCCTGACATCCGGGAAAGACTAAAACTAAAACATATCGATCCCAGCCGCGGTATGGTACATTTCATCACAGGACATGGCCCTTATCCCACGCACCTGTACCGCGTGAGTCTGCAGCAGACTAATAGATGCACATGCGGGGAAGAAGGTTCCCCTGAACATACTGTCTTCTTCTGCGGACAACGCACGAACATAAGACACACAGTATAGATAAATCGCCTGAACACACAGAACGAACTATATGCCATAATACGCGACCCGGAAAGGTGGACTGAACTCAACAAACTAACGGACGAAATCTCGAAGATCCAACAAATAGAATACTTGCGCAACAGACCCTACCGAAGGCAAGTCGGTCCAAACAGACGTCACGATGCCCAGGGGGACACAGATATGACTAGCACCACGAGTGATGAAGAAGAAACAGATACAGACCAGGGCACAAACACAGATATTGAAGCGTCCAGCGCGGATGATCCATAGTGTCAACCAAGTCAAATTCTGAGAACAGAGTGGAACAACCGACAAGAGGTGCACAAGTCACACACAATCCTAAAAACAGATTGCACTTTATATGTAAATAACAGCATCTCCATGTCTAATAAGAGCTTAAAGCTAGGTACCTCTTCAAGGGACCTACGCCTTCCGTTAAGAGGCAGCGCACAGTCCGGATGGAAGGATCTTAATCGTGGTTCCTCTCTTTTGAGCCCAACCCGACGGATACCTAGGGTAGATCGGGGAAAACCACCGTTCAGATCGTGTTGTCGGCGGGGCCGGGAGGTGCTTGCGCCTGATGTACTCTACTAGAAGCCCTGTAGGCTCAACACAAACCGTTAGCGTCATTACCTTATTACTTTTACCAAAAGTACCCTTTCATTAGCAACTTTGAGCCAAGCACAAAATCAGTTACGTCTGTATTGTATATCGTAAACAGTTTAGCAGGCTGGACATGGAGGTCTTAGTGTTAGTTTCTAGCTCTAACGTACTCTAATCTCTTCTAGTTAAGTTAGTTTTTAGGATGGTAGATGTTAAAGGCATGGTGAGCGACGGCCAGCCTCTTGAGGGCCATTCCAAGACCCGGGCCGCCGCCCACAACCAGGTGACGGGCAATATTATACCTATCCCTTCTCTATTCAGTTCTCTCTCTTCCTTCATTGCCGGCCGGTGTGGCCAAGCGGTTAAAGGCGCTACAGTCTGGAACCGCGTGGCCGCTACGGTCGCAGGTTCGAATCCTGCCTCGGGCATGGATGTGTGTGATGTCCTTAGGTTAGTTAGGTTTAAGTAGTTCTAAGTTCTAGGGGACTGATGACCTTAGAAGTTAAGTCCCATAGTGCTCAGAGCCATTTGAACCATCTTCCTTCATTCTAAATATTTAATTTCGTTTTGTATATTAATATCTTACTTGATTTTGTATTAGTTATAAGTTTTTCTAATGCTGCACAAAAGAAAGATATCAAACGGATGTAAACAAATGGAGCCCGCCTCCACGTGGCGGGACACGGGCAACGGTGTGACTGGGGACGGGACCCGGTGTGGTGTCACTCTCAGTCACTCCGGACCCCGGACCCAGTCACAGCGGCCAAGTGGCAACATACGACCCACCATAAGAAATTAGTCGGTGGGTCATAAAAAATAAGCAGCTAGTGAAAAAAAAAGTCCGTGAAGACATGGTCAACTGCATCAGAAACGACTGTGCTGACACTCCCACAGATATGCTTCTGTCCTGTGTGGCCGAGCGGTTCTAGGCACTTCAGTCCGGAACCGCGCTGCTGCTACGGTAACAGGTTCGAATCCTGCCTCGGGCATCGCTGTGTGTGATGTCCTTAGGTTAGTTAGGTTTAAGTAGTTCTAAGTTCTAGGGGACTTATGACCTCAAATGTTAGTCCCATAGTGCTCAGAGCCATTTGAACCATTTGAAAGGCCATGTGAAAAGTAGATCAGTGAGAGTATTGAAGTGTGCGAATTGCGTTTGAACACTGACTCTATTTGGAAAAGTAGAGTAGCGTTCGCCTCGGGCCACGAGCGCAGTGGCACGATATGTCGAAGGAATACAACGCTGCGAATGGGTTTCCCAATTAGAAGTTATGAAGTACTGGTCTGTCCTACCCTCGGAGCATGGAGGTGGGGGTCCAACGTGAATATTCGAGAGCCATCGACTAGAATGTCGTAAATTATGATTGTGAACCCATTTATATTGCTACGAGTAGAGCACCATCTGTGGCGAAACGAAGAAAACGCTCCAGACAAAACGTATGTAGACTCTGCCGTAGAATCGCAATCTGCAATAAAAAAAATGGCGTTCCCATTGCAAATTTCAAAGTTGCCCCCGCCACGCACGGGGTGGGTTGGCGGGTCGAGTGTTGAATCATTGGTTGCCTTCCTCCGAGACAAACAAACTGGAATTATTGTGTAGTTTTCAAGGTATTTCAATGTCTTCAGTTTTAAAAAAACTTACATATTAAGGAAATTGCAGACCTGGTAGAAAACGATCAGTTTGGCCTTAGGAATGGAGTATTAGTTGAAAACAGTCTTGGTTGCAATTTTAGTTTCTTTTAATTTATCAACTACACGTTTCACCTTATTTAGGCATCTTCAGGCTGATGTTAGTTTGGTATTTCTTAGGACGATCCATTTGACAGTGTAGCTAAGGGGCAACGTCGAGTACATCAGGCCAACATCGCCTTCGTTTACTTCAGTAAATACTTTCTAGATGGTCATGAGTGACTACACGACCTGGATAACGCGTTCACGTTCACAGGAACAAATAATTCTATTATCTTGGCCTGATGTACTCGACGATGCCCCTTAGCTACACTGTCAAAAGGATCGTCCTAAGAAATACCAAATTAAGATCAGCCTGAAGATGCCTAAGTAAGGTGAAACGCGTAGTTGATAAATAAAAAAAACTAAAACTGCAACCAAGACTGTTTTCAACTAATACTGCTAAACACTGGTTTGCTGATTCATGCCACATATGGACTGGAAGAATTTCTGTAGGAAAGGATGTTGCGATTGATAATGGAAACAAGACCTGCAAACAGTGTTAGAGAATGTAAGATGGTGCAAAAAAAAATGAAAATTCTGAAGAAATGGGAATAAGGTGTATGAGATGGTGGATAATATACAATATGTGCAAGTACAAATAGGGAACAATAAAAATGGAAAAACGAGGTGTTCGATTCAGAAAGAATGTAAGACAGGGGTGTAGCCTTTGGCCCCTACAGTTCAATCTATGTCTATATCGAAGAAGCAATGGCGTAAGCAAAATAAGTCTCGAGAGGGGGATTAAGATTCAGGATGGGAGGGTATCAGTGAAAAGATTGGCTGGTGATATAGCTATGTTCAGCAAAACTGAAGAACTGCAAGACGTGTTGATTGAAACGAACAGTCTAATGAGTACAGTATATAGATTGAGTGTAAACGAAAGAAAGGTGAAAGTAATGAGGAACAGTAGAACTGAGATTATCCAAAACTTAACATCAGTATCGGGGATCTTGAAGTAGATGAGTTCTGCTACCTTGGAAGCAAGAAACATACGACAGCTGAAGGAGAACGTAAAAAGCAGATTTAGTATAGGCAAAGACGGAATTACCGCTCGTGAGTAGTCTGTTACTACCAACAATCGGCCTAAATGTGAGGAAGAAATATCTGAGAATATACGATTAGAGTGCGGCACCCTATAGCAGGGAATCGTGGACTGTGCCAAAGCCGGAAAAGGGGCGAAACAAAGCTTTTGAGATGTGGTGCTCTAGAAGGGCGGATGTTGAAAATTGGATGGATTGATAAGAAATGAGGATGTTGTCCGCGGAACTGTCGAAAAAAGCAACATTTACAGAACAGTTTCATGACGAAGGGACAAGACGTCAGGACGTAAGTCGTGGAGTAACTTCCACGGTTCTAGAAGAAGCTGCAGAATGTCAAAAGCGTAGATGAAGACAAAGATCGGAATACATTCAACAAATTAGGGGGGAACTAGGGTACAAGTGTTACTCTGAAGTCAAGAGATAGGCACAGAAGAGGAAATCTCATGAAACTAGTCAGAAGACCGACGACTGAAAAAATAAAAAAGAGGTGTAAGGGTGAAGAGAAACTAGGTCACAAAAGTCAGCTTCAAATGTAAGAATTTCGGGTAGATGATTAGGCAAGGCAAGAAGGCACTGCTAGATGTAATCGGAAATCAGACATAAACAGTAATTTAAAATCACAGTTCAACATCTTTTGAAATTTGGTTCGAGATCACCGAGGAAATCAAACTTGTAAATATGTGTCATTCCTGACCATTAAACGAATAAAAGGAAACGTGCATGGTAAAATATTGTTTTAGTTGTTTCGGATTTAAAACGCCAATAACAATAGTACAGCAACAACAGACATTATGGTCGCGGACATGAAAACACATTTTAGTGGCGGGCAGACTTGAAAGCACAGAACCTGATTCACGTGAAATGACCACCTGCCACCACACAGTGGACGTCAGGCTGCGGTATTGGCTGGAGTTCCAGCTTTCGTCACCGACGAACAGCAGCCCGTATGGGTGCGTGAACCAGGCTGGGGAGGCCCGTTCGCTGAACAGTCGTCGAGCAGACACTGTTGACAGCCCCTCGGTTCACCTGGACGGTCAGTTGCTCAACAGCTGCACGTCTGTTCGCCCCTACACACATCCTCCGCAGCCGACCTGCACACCTGACATTTATGACCCGTGCTGCACGGCACTTGACTCGGCGGCTGTTTCGGATAGCGCCATTTTGTCATGCACGGTATACTTTAACCATGGCGACACGCGAACGGTTTCCTAACTTGGTCCTTTCCAAAATGCTTCCACCCTTGTTGGCCCGAAAGCCTATGATCACCTCCTTCCGGACATCAGATAACTCACTCTGTCCCCACATTACAACGAATTCACTGTTCTCCGATACGTTTCATATCTCCTACACTGCTAGTGCTGCCATCTGCTGTCTGTAAGTGGCGATTGCACGCTGGCGTCTAACAAAGGCGGTGGTCACACCAATGTGACTGGACTGTGTAGTTCCGTTCTGTTATTTAAACGTTTCGGGGAAATTTTAGCTGGTATCTCCTATCATTGGAGAAGTAGGTTTAATTAGTAATACTGAATTGTTACTACCGAGGTGTGCCTTTTGGACAAATCGACATCGTTGAACGAAGCTACAGCGTGATTATAACAGCTGTAGAAATAACACCACTGGTAAGAATGACGTCAAATTGCAACGGAATACTATCGGAGAAAGGAGAAAACGTATGGCAGAAGAAAACTAAATAGTTACAAAATGTACCAATAGATGGCTCTGTAAGCATCATAATTTAATAGTGGTCGACTAAAAATGACAAATGAATCACACAACAATGCCTAAGGTGAACGTCTGACATTAAAAAAAACTGTTCTATTCAGTGTGATACTGTTAGTTTCGTAAGCCCATCCACCACGGCAAGGTCATATCACAATGGACACTCCGCACCTATAGCTGAGTGGTCAGCATGACGGACTGCCGTCCTAAAGGGCCCGGTTTCGATTCCCGGCTCGGTCGGACATTTTCTCCGTTCAGGGACTGGGTGTTGTGTTTTCTTCATCATCATTTCATCCCTTTCCGGCGCGCAGGTCGCCCAATGTGGCGTCGGATGTAATAAGAGCTGCACCAAGGCGGCCGGACCTGCCCCCAAAGCGGCCTCCCGGCCAACGACGCCAAACGCTCGTTTCCATGTCACATCGGATGGAAAAAATTGGTTTTTAATTGTCCTGAGGCTAAAAACCGCATAAAAAGCATCAATCACATCGGTCTTTAATTGTTCTGAGGCCAGAAACCGCATAAAAAGCATCAATCAAAATGAAATCGGATTATTAATTTCCGTGTGACTGGCTCACTAAACATGTTCAATATGCCATCCACCGTTTTCTGCAACGTAATCGAGAAACAGCATGTTCTGTAGTTGATCGAAGTGTTTCCTTCAATGCAGCTAAGTTTGCAACCGGAACACTGAACACAACAGCTTCCAGACAGCCCCACAGCCAGAAGTCACACGGATTAAGACCACTTGATCGGGACGGCCAGACTGTAGGGAAATGGCGGCTGATAATTCTAGCATTTTCGAAATGGCGCTTCAGCAGCTGCTTAACTGGATTTTCAACGTGCGGATGTGCGCCATCTTGCATATAAATGGTCCCAGCCACACATCCACGCTGTTGGAGAGCTGGAATGACGCGGTTGTGCAAAAGACACCAGTCACGGTACAGGTGACAGGACCGGAAGCACCTGACTCTTCGATATAATACGGCCTTTTGATCAATGATAGCGTAAACCCGCACCACACAGAGACCTTTTCAGGATGAAGTGGAGCTGGTTGATTAGCGTGTGGATTTTCCGTTGCCCATATTCGACAATTCAGTGCATTGACATATCCTGCAGATGGAAGTGGGCTTCGTCTGTCCACAAAATCTTCCACGACCAATCATTGTCCACCTCCATGCGAGCAAGAAATTCTAAAGCAAAGGTCTCCCTTGCTGGCAGGTCAACAGGAAGCAACCCTTGCACATGGATAGCTTTGAATGGATAGCACAGAAGGATGTTTGGTAGGATTTTACGCACCGTACTCACGGGTATGTCCAATGTTTGGGCACTCCACGTTTACACACGTCCACTCGTCTCCTCCTGCATTGCTATGGCCACTGCTTCCATTGACGTCGAATCAATTCGTTTCCTGCCTCTACCAGGATAGATACCAAAAAAATCCATGTTTTCGAATTTCCAAATCATTTTCTCCAGACCCACGGCAGTCATCGGACCAAAGCCTTTTTTTTTTCAAACCGTTCAGTGTCCGGAAGTTCTGCAGAGCGACGTGTGTACAGTCATATGTCTTGTAATACAGCTTTACAAGCAGAGCGCTATTCTGGAGTTAGACAGTCCTGGCGAAAGTCGCAGACGCGAAAGGAGGAAAAGCCGTGTACCCGGAGTGTTTATACCAACTTTAATGGGTCGTGCGCATGACAGGTTTTTTCAAAAAATGTTCAAATGTGTGTGAAATCTTATGGGACTTAACGGCGAAAGTCATCAGTCCCTAAGCTTACACACTACTTAACCTAAATTATCCTAAGGACAAACACACACACACACACATCCATGCGCGAGGGAGGACTCGAACCTTCGCCGGGATTAGCCACTCAGTCCAACAGGTTTTTTCATTTACGTATTCTGACACATACAGCGCCATCTATTGATCAATTTTGACACTACTTTTTTTTCTTCTGCCATTTGTTCTCCCCCTTCTCCGATAATATTCCGTTGCAATTTGACGTCACTCTGACCAGTGGCGTTATTTCTGCAGCGTTTTGAAAGTTTAACTTTAACTATAATCACCCTGTATATTATTAATTAGTTACCGGCTGAAACTGTCAACCTATCAAAAGTTTCATGTTGCAGGCTTATTGCCTATGTCACGGGTCCAAGGGGCAACAAACATTTTATTTTCAGTATTTCATCTGATTGCCTTGCCGCAGTGGTAACACTGGTCCCCGCCAGAGCAGCGAAGTTAAGCGCTGTCCGGCTTGGATAGTACTCTGATTGGTCACCATCCAGGTCTGCCGAGTGCTGTTGGCAAGCGGGCTGAGCTCAGCCCTTGTGAGGCCAATTGAGGAGCTACTTGAGTAAGAAGTGGCGACAGCAGTCACGAAAACCGACAGCGGATGGGAGGGTAGTGTACTGACCACATACCCCTCCGTATCCGCATTCGGTGACGCTTAAGGGCTGAGGATGACGCGGCGGCCGGTCGGTATCGTTGGGCCTTCAAGGCCTGTTCGGAGGGTGTCTTTTTTATTTCATCCGATTACTGACAGAATTTAAAAATTTAAAATGCTTGCATAATCTTCCCATCAGAGGGCATAATCTTACATTAAAAATTTATCACAGTAAGTCAAATATTAATGTTAGAAACTGCGTGTGTGATCTGAGGCAGAGTTAAGTCACGGGGCGCAAATTACCCAAACTAAATTCTTCCAGTGTTTGACAATGAGAGCACTTTACGACTTCCAACAAAATTCAAGCATAATTTCAAACCTAAATGATGACTAACTGAAACCCTAAGCTGCCGACAGGTGTTGTTGATATACATCGATGTGGACAGCTGAAAAGGTGTGCCCCGACCGGGGCTCGAACCCGGGATCTCCTGCTTACATGGCAGACGCTCTATCCATCTGAGCCACCGAGGACACAGATGAATAGCGCGAGTGCAGGGACTTATCCCTTGCACGCTTCCCGTGAGAGACACATTCCCAACTGCCCATAATTCTACCTATGTAATGTACCTTATAGACATTTGCCCATTCACTCATTACTCGCGCACCTGTCGGAAGCTGAGGGTTTCAGTTAGTCATCATTTATTCCAGGGAAAAGCTGCACGGTCATCTGCAGTATCTGTTCCTTCGAGACCAGTTACTGTCTTCATATAAATACTTTTCTAAACTTTTTTCTCGTTTACAGCTCACAGCTGTTTTGTATGTGAGAATATAATTCTTTAAAGCATTCGGGTACGGGATGAGGGGCTACTGGTGACAGTTTTTTATGTAGAGAGAGCGGTAAAACACGTCACCGTATTGTACTTCCCGCTTGATTACCCTTTATTAATTACGTTTGGCCTACGAGGCTGTTTCCCGAGTCACTGAGTTGACGTAACTTCATTCACGTCCAGCTCTCCAAAGCTATTGCTGCCAATCACACGTGTGAGTGCTCCACAGGTTCATCATTTATGCTATGTAGTCCAATCATAGTCACTCTGTTTCGTATCAGCGATTAGCTCACTCCAATCACACGGGCGAGTGCTCACGCATCCCTCGTGGCTGTTTAACTGTGCAGCTCCGTAATAAAGTGAACAGCTTCTGCAGCAGTTAATCCGCACACTTTTATCCGGAAATTCGATATGAGTCTCAGAGGTGATTATCCACTCTTGCACGACACAGTACTTATCTGACATTGTCACTAATAGGAAATACTATCCATACAACGCGATGTTCAGATGTTTTATATTGAGGCTGGGCAGTACATGAAAAACTTACCCACATTCAGCCAGCTAACAGTAAGATTTAAGAGCTATATCAAGGAAGACATATGACATGGACTACTAGAAGGTGAAATGTCTGGCCCCGATAGCTGAGTGGTCAGCGTGACGGAATGTGAAGCCTAAGGTCCCGGGTTCGATTCCCGGCTGGGTCGGAGATTTTCTCTGCTCAGGGACTGGGTGTTGTGTTGTGTTGTCCTCATCATCATCATTTCATCCCCATCGACGCGCAGGTCGCCGAAGTGGCGTCAAATCGAAAGACCTGCACCAGGCGAACGGTCTACCCGACGGGGGGCCTTAGCAACACGACATTTCATTTCATTTCAGAAGGTGAAATCAGTTGGTTTAATAAATCACATATGTAAGATCCGTTTGCTACATTTCTACTAAAAGGCTTTCCTGAAAATTTGGGTCTGGAGTAAGGGATTATACGGGAGTGAAATTTGGACAGCGTTACGATTGGAATAAAGAAACTTGATGAATTTGAAACGTAACGCTAAATGGGGATCTGAAACGAAAACGAAAAAGGGACAAAATAGGAAATCTATTAGTTTCGCATGTAAGTTCTAGCGGATTTTTCTTAATTCTAGGATTCCAGAAAAATAAATAAGAAATGTACAACAAATCGATGAATAATGTATTCTCCGTTGTTGTTTGTACCTTATTCTTAACGTTCCAACAAGCTGTTCAATGACTCGTCGGTAGAAATCATCTGGTTTCCACTCGAGGAAATCGTTCACTTCGTTAATCAACGAAATGCCACGTGGCGCATTCGAGAGGGATCGCAGCAAATGTAAACCCGAAGGCGCCAAGTCGGGAGAACGCAGACGATATCGGAGCACTTCCCAGACAAGCGTTTGAATGGCTTCAAAGGCGATGAGATGGCGTTTCCATATCCCAGAAGAACGCCATGTTCGATATGAATCTCAGAGGTGATCATCCACTCTTGCACGACATTCTCACTAATAGGAAATACTGTCCATACAACGCGATGTTATAAGGCCCAACGAATGCAAGGACTGAACAACGCTATCCAGCAATAACGTCCTGATCGGCGACATGGCGTTCTTCTGGTATATGGAAACGCCATCTCATCGCCTTTGAAGCCATTCCGTATACCCATAAAGCGATTCTTGGTGGATCATGCATGTCTTTGCGGTAGAAACTGCCGTCTTTAAATCACTTAAACCAATTTTGACCAGTCCTCAGAGCCATTCCTTCTTCGCCATACTCTTCACAAATCTCTCGATCAACTTCTGTGGCTTTGGCACCTCCATTAAACGCACTGAGGACGGGCCGGGGTTGGCGTGTGACTTGTAACTGAGTACGAACGACCTCCAGAAAATATACCTCTTCCTGACAGTTGAAGTCGGTTTCCTCTTTAGAGCAGTGCCTGACGTTGCTCCCGAACTATGGTGTTACATCTAACTGTTGTTGTTGTTGTTGTTGTGGTCTTCAGTCCAGAGACTGGTTTGATACAGCTCTCCATGCTACTCTATACTGTGCAAGCTTCTTCATCTCCCAGTACCTACTGCAACCTACATCCTTCTGAACCTGCTTAGTGTATTCATCTCTTGGTCTCCCCCTATGATTTTTACCCTCCACGCTGCACTCCAATACTAAATTGGTGATCCCTTGATGCCTCAGAACATGTCCTACCAGCCGATCCCTTCTTCTGGTCAAGTTGTGCCACAAACTTCTCTTCTCCCCAATCCTATTCAATACTTCCTCATTAGTTATGTGATCTACCCATCTAATCTTCAGCATTCTTCTGTACCACCACATTTCAAAAGCTTCTATTCTCTTCTTGTCCAAACTATTTACCGTCCATGTTTCACTTCCATACATGGCTACACTCCATACAAATACTTTCAGAAATGACTTCCTGACACTTAAATCTATACTCGATGTTAACAAATTTCTCTTCTTCAGAAACGCTTTCCTTGCCATTGCCAGTCTACATTTTATATCCTCTCTGCTTCGACCATCATCAGTTATTTTGCTCCCCAAATAGCAAAACTCCTTTACTACTTTAAGTGTCTCATTTGCTAATCTAATACCCTCAGCATCACCCGAGTTAATTCGACTACATTCCATTATCCTCGTTTTCCTTTTGTTGATGTTCATCTTATATCCTCCCTTCAAGACACCATCCATTCCGTTCAACTGCTCTTCCAAGTCCTTTGCTGTCTCTGACAGAATTACAATGTCATCGGCGAACCTCAAAGTTTTTATTTCTTCTCCATGGATTTTAATACCTACTCCAAATTTTTCTTTTGTTTCCTTTACTGCTTGCTCAATATAGGGATTGAATAACATCGGGGAGAGGCTACAACCCTGTCTTACTCCCTTCCCAACCACTGCTTCCCTTTCATGTCCCTCGACTCTTGTAACTGCCATCTGGTTTCTGTACAAATTGTAAATAGCCTTTCGCTCCCTGTATTTTACCCCTGCCACCTTTAGAATTTGAAAGAGAATATTCCAGTCAACATTGTCAAAAGCTTTCTCTAAGTCTACAAATGCTAGAAACGTAGGTTTGCCTTTCCTTATTCTTTCTTCTAAGATAAGTCGTAAGGTCAGTATTGCCTCACGTGTTCCAGTATTTCTACGGAATCCAAACTGATCTTCCCCGAGATCGGCTTCTACTAGTTTTTCCATTCGTCTGTAAAGAATTCGTGTTAGTACTTTGCAGCTGTGGCTTATTAAACTGATTGTTCGGTAATTTTCACATCTGTCAACACCTGCTTTCTTTGGGATTGGAATTATTATATTCTTCTTGAAGTCTGAGGGTATTTCGCCTGTTTCATACACCTTGCTCACCAGATGTACTTCTAACTACGCAACCTATAACCATCAAATCTGACACAAGTCACTGCACTAAGCAAGTGACCGTCTGGAACCGCGCGACCGCTGCCGTCGCAGTTCTAGGGGACTGATGACCTTAGAAGTTAAGTCCCATAGTGCTCAGAGCCATTTGAACCAACTAAGCAAGCGATGAATCCGATAATGATACAATGCCTATTTGTACTTCTTTTAAAAGGAACAAAAGTATTAAAAATAACTATACCCTGCATATATCGTATCTCGCATTACAGCCACATGAGGCAAGGGGATGAAGACAGAGTCTCAACTCCACGTCGCTTTTTAGGGTACTGCTTTCTACGAATGTAAAACGCGCTGCCGTAATCACAGTGAATATTGTTACGTCTGTATAGTACGTGAGCGATTGTGGCTAGATTAAGCTGCATGTGCTCATTTATTGAGAGAATATGCTGGAGCGTGTGGTAAGGGTAGAATGCATGCACTTCATTAGCGAATGCAATGGAATAAAGAGTATTAGTTCAGATTTAGGCTTCTATGAAATGATGGGTATATTACAGGCCTGCTGTTATACCACACACATGAGGTAATTTATTTTTTGCATTCTACAGATCAAGGTACGGTTCCGAGTATGGTTTTGTCTTGTGAGCACGGATTTTCGACACTGATTGAAGAAGAGCTTTTATTGTGTTGGAAGGCCGTTGCACAAGCCTCTCGGCCAATTCCAGCCCCTTCACACCTAACGAAGAGCTCCATGTCTAATATTATCGGTGTTACTCGCGCTTTCAGGTTCTCACAAAAATAATCAACTGTGTCTGACGTTGGTTGGTGTTAGCCGGTGGGCATTACAAGTGACGAAGTGTGGAATTCCCAGTTAGTTTTTTTCTCTGTTGATTACAACCTTGACGTGCTAACTACAAAGAGACATCCGATAATCCATTTAACTCTGCGTATGGGAAATCCCTCCATGGCCTGATCTGCGGGCGCCACTAACTGTGTTTATCTTTTTGCTTCGACAGTGTAGGAAGAACTGGAGACATCAGCTGATAAACATCTTGTAACTGAGAATAAAAACGAAGTAGTCGCACATTACTACCGTATATCCAACCATATGAACCCATCTTTTATTAATTATTTGCTAATTCTGGAAATTCAGTAATAATAAGAGAATAAAGAAACATTTGCGAATTGTCGACAAAAAAAAGCAGAAGCAATAATAATAAGAGAGTAAATAAACATGTAGTTACGTAACGACAGTGGTTTTAAACCGGTAGTAGCGTCTTAAGCGCAGAAAAACTATTTCTTGATGAAACTAAGAATTTATATTTCATAGGCTGAATGGGTTTACGCATCAGATAGAATGATATGAAATTCACGATACCTATTGACTAGAAGTGAAGAATTCATTAATTAAATCGCTGAAGAAGAAGTAGGCTGTGGGTGGCCAGTTTAGCGAGGTTAAACCTGTTGCCAAAGGCAGACTGGGCGACCAAAGACTTCCTTCAGCCAACGAGATGCAGCCTGCTGAAAAGTTCAACCACGAATTAATATTTATCTGTGTATGTCAATGAGATGTGGGTGCAACACGACCCATTGTAATCGATGGCCCGCTACAAATACCTGGAAGATGCGGAGAGGGTGGAGGCGGAATCGTGCACGCCTATGTCCCTGTTCAGTATGAAGACCGCGGCTCTGAACACTCGTTTAGCTTGTAACCTCCCCCCCCCCCCCCCTCACTTATCGACCTTAATGACAGTGAAAAATTAAATCACGTGTACCTAATGGAAATTTGGGAAAAGCAATCGTCACCGAAGTTAATCTGTCGGTAAAGAGGGAGGAAAGGGTTACATCTAAATGAAAGGAAAAATGCAAATGAAACTGGTGGAAATTAATTTTGAAAAGGGGTAAAGTTAAGGAAGAAAGTAAATGTGCGGCCGTTACGTTAACAATTAACTAGCGGTAATTAGATATTTGAGATTTGGGGGAAATTACGGTCGCCAGTCCTAAGGACAATTACTATAGTAACTGAAAAAGAAAGGTAATTACACATATAATTAGCACTAGAAGCGTGGCAACTGGCGGTTGACACGTGTAGTGTGAAAACTGAAAGTTTGTCAGAAGTAATAACTTTCGCTGCGCTCTGACTTAATTTAGCAAAAGAATTAATAAAACTGGAAAACTGAAAGTTAATTTAGTGACTGAAATTAATAGTGAGCTTTCTTTCTGAAGCACATCGAAATTCAGTAAAAAACGGTTAGTCTTGGACTACCTCAACAATCATTTCAAAAGCTACTTGAATCTACACAATTTAGAAATAAGAGATTTAACTTTGAACTTGAATTAAATGATTCTGAACAATTAACAGTAGTAAAATTTAGTACGTACCAGGCTGAGCTGCAGTCACAGGTAAGCTAAAATACGGTAACAAAACTCGCACTCTTAATTTGTGCTTGTGTAATCTAAATATTGTAGCCAGCTATGAATACTTAAAGTGAACTTCGAAATTAAAGCAGTGAAATGGAATTATGCTGGCGTTTGAATTTGAACGACACTCGGGTTCATTTCGGAAAAGGAAGGGACCCTGCTTGGTAATGCAATTGGGACAATGAGCAACAAAAGTTCATGCTAAGTTGCTGTAATTTTGTGATGCAACAATTTTAAAAGTTTGAAAAGCTGAGGTCTGCCATACAGTTCTAAGACTTTACGTGCTTTTAGTCTTCCTTGTTGGTTGATTGAAGGTTTGAAGTCGTCGATCGAGGATGTGGCGACAGTCACTCATTGTCGGCCGTCGCTGTTGCAGAAGCTGGATGTTGGCGCGCCTTCTTCTCGACGCGGTCACCAGGCGAAACGGGCTCTTGATGTGCGCCAGCTAATGCTTCCCGTCCGCGACACCGTGTCAGAAACTATCATAGCAAGTCGAGCGCAATTACATGCTGCCCAACCCCGAAAGCGCGGCAACTCGCGGGAGCGTCACACAACACACCTGCTCCACTCGCTACTCCAGCCAGACTCCCTCTGCTCTGCCCGCGCTCCACGCGGCAGAGTTAACACTACCAAACATCCTCCACACTTTGATTCTTCACACGACCTATCGATGTAATCGTTCGATAGCAGTTTTCCCTAGGCAAGACCCAGCGTAAAAATACAAATAATCTTTACACAACAAACCAATTATACATCGACATAAATGCATAAATATATATATATATATACAAATAGTAAAACAATCACAATATGTAAAGACACAGAAATATCATATATTCAGGTAGCAAAAATAAGGAAAACAAATTATAGTACAATAGATGGAAATAGGAGGATATGCATTTCCGGCGTTACATGCTCCATACTTAACAATCATATACAGCCGTTCGGTCGACGAAAGATCCGTACCCAAAGACTGGAAAGTTGCACAGGTCACACGAATATTCAAGAAAGGTAGTAGGAGTAATCCACTAAATTACAGGCCCATATCATTAACGCCGATATGCAGCAGGATTTTAGAACATATATTGTGTTCGAACATTATGAATTACCTCGAAGAGAACGGTCTATTGACACACAGTCAACATAGGTTTAGAAAAGATCGTTCCTGTGTTAAACAACTAACTCTTTATTCAAAGAAGAGTTGAGTGCTATTGACAAGGGATTTCAGATCGATTCCGTATTTCTGGATTTCCGGAAGGCTTTTGACACTGTACCACACAAGCGGCTCATAGTGAAATTGCGTGCTTATGGAATATCGTCTCAGTTATGTGACTGAATTTGTGATTTCCTGTCAGAGAGCTCACAGTTCGTAGTAATTGACGGAGAGTCATCGAGTAAAACAGAAGTGATTTCAGGCGTTCCCCAAGATAGTGTTATAGGCCCTTTGCTGTTCCTTATCTATATAAATGATTTTGGAGACAATCTGAGCAGCCGTCTTCGGTTGTTTGCAGACGACGCTGTCGTTTATCGCCTAATAAAGTCACCAGAAGACCAAAACAAACTGCAAAACGATTTAGAAAAGATATCCGAATGGTGCGAAAAGTGTCAGTTGACCCTAAATAACGAAAACTGTGAGGTCCTCCACATGAGTGCTAAAAGGAACTCGTTAAACTTCGGTTACACAATAAATTGGTCTAATGTAAAAGCCGTAAATTCAACTAAATACCTAGGTATTACAATTACGAACAGCTTAAACTGGAAGGAACACACAGAAAATGTTGTGGGGAAGGCTAACCAAAGACTACGTTTTATTGACAGGACACTTAGAAAATTTAAGAGATCTGCTAAGGAGACTGCCTACGCTACGCTTGTCCGTCCTCTTTTAGAATACTGCAGCGCGGTGTGGGATCCTTACCAGATAGGACTGACGGAGTACACCGAAAAAGTTCAAAGAAAGGCAGCACGTTTTGCATTATTGCGAAATATGGGAGCGAGAGTCACAGAAATGATACAGGATTTGGGCTGGACATCATTGAAAGAAAGGCGTTTTTCGTTGCGACGGAATCTTCTCACGAAATTGAAATCACCAGCTTTCTCCTCCGAATGCGAAAATATTTTATTGACACCGACCTACATAGGGAGGAACGATCACCACGATAAAATAAGGGAAATCAGAGCTCGTACGGAAAGATATAGGTGTTCATTCTTTCCGCGGGCTATACGAGATTGGAATAATAGAGAATTGTGAAGGTGGTTCGATGAACCCTCTGCCAGGAACTTAAATGTGATTTGCAGAGTATCCATGCATATGTAGATGTAAATGGTATGTGACAATCTATGAGAAAAAGAGGTATTGCGTGTAAAACATTGTACGTGGTGCGCTTCACGCATATTAGTTGACAGTTCGACGATGAATCGAGAGAGGGCAGCTCCGTCTACAATTTCAGATTCTGAGCAATGGTAACTTTGCCAGGATTTGCGCATGCAAACAGTGATAAGTCCCAGAACATGGCTACAAATAGTAACAACGCGTGGGGGGTCGTGCCAGGATAATTCTTGTCACAAACTATCTGTACGAAAGTGAGTCAGTAAATAAATCGGAAACTAGGAGAGAGACGCCAGAGCCACGTGTACGAGCCTGAAATATATTTTCCTTTCAACATACACCCCTTGAAGAACTTAAACCTTCATCCCATTGTCAGACAAAGCGTTAAAAGCCCGCGGCGTAGAATTCTTGTGGCGTCGTTCGCATCTGAGTGACCTCTCTGGGTAGAAATTTATTTGGTTTCTTAAATTTCTGCAACCCATATGACCTATATGTGCACGGGGTAGCGAAATACCCCTAGACATGGTAACTGTGCCGTCACTGAAAAAGACAGGGCGGTCAGCACGCTCCTTGTTTGTGACCTTTTTAGTACTTTGCTGAATTCCTGTGTACAGTTCAAACTTTCACTATGGAAGTGCTCGACGGATAGTCCCTCGGCTCACAGAAATCGCGTTGTTCTAGTTGGGTACACAATCATAGCACACCTGCCATCTTGGTCTGACTGCAGATCATTAAATATTGGCTGCGGAATACTGTGTATCGTCTACCTTCCAAGCTACAGGTGCTTCTAGATATGTATAGGCGGTATTCTCGTGTTTACGACGTATTTATTGACTCACAAATCCAAGGATGGTTCAAATGGCTCTGAGCACTATGGGACTTAACTTCTGAGGTCATCAGTCCGCTAGAACTTAGAACTACTTAAACCTAACTAACCTAAGGACATCACACACATCCATGCCAGAGGCAGGATTCGAACCTGCGACCGTAGCGGTCGCGCGGTTCCAGACTGTAGCGCCTAGAACCGCTCGGCCACTTCGGCCGGCTGTTACACTTCATTATTCCCAAAACTGGTAATTCAAATCTTACTATCACAAACTGAAATAATTTGGAGCACAGAAAATAAGCAATGTTTCGTCAGTGCTAACCGATGTTAAGAGCACTCAGTCTGCAAGTAAACTACTGTAAGTACCCGTTGACGTATTTTTAAAAATTAAAATTTTGGAGAGAATTTACGCCTTTATAAATATTTCTGTACGTCCATCTTTTCAGAGATACTTGTGGGACTCGGCTGCTCAGTACATAACGTCAAATGAAACACCTATCAACCCTCTAATTTCCGTACTGTTATTTTATTTGACTACCAGTTTCGGCGATTTACTACGATGCCTTAGAGGATTGTTGAAGTGATGGCTGTATCAATTAAAAATCTACACACCAGTCTTTGAATGCTGGTCCCTATTTTGACCGGAACCGGGGTTGAAACCTTCCTACACGTCGGTCAGGGGACCTGGAGACAGCGTAGTAAATCGCAGAAACTGGGAGCCAAATAAAATAACAGTATGGAAATTAGACGGTTGACAGGTTTTTGATTTGACATTCTCCCTTTAAAAATGTGTTGTTACTCTAGAAATATTGGAAAAGAATGACTTATGTGAATAAAATAATTACAATGGATGCACATGAAATATCTTATTTATGAGGTTTTATTGAAACTTTGCTGTGTAACTTCTCAAAACAACCACCTTGTCCCTTTGCATTGTTAACAGCCGAGGTCTTCCAGTACAGTCAGCAAATTCGAATAATAGTAATATTTGTTTGGAATAACCGAGAAAAACTTTTTAACTCAAATAATATTATTGTAGCATTCAGTAATTCCTACCAAGATCTTACAAAATTTGGATGACATGCTTGGTTAGATTACTTAACGAGTTTCGCCTCACAGAAATGTAGATTGCAGAAGGAGACCAAGAGACGAGGATAGAACGGAGTTTCAAATGGATGTACGTTGCAGCAGTTATTCAGAGATGAAGAGCCTTTCACAGGACAGAGTAGCGTGGACAGCTGTGTCAAACCACTGTTCGGGCTAAAGACCACAAGAGAATAAGGACATCGTAACTATACAAAATTTTTTCTACACTTACCTTTTACTTTTTGTGCACGATCTCCGAAATACTCTCTCCGCAATTCATACTCCACACTTAACGTCTTTTCCACTTCCGGATGCATTCTTGGTACGCCTCTTCCTGGATCACACGAATTTTCTTTTATCGTGTCTGTTGTTGCAAGCATTCGTCCTTTCAACGGGGTTTTCCAACACTGGAAACTAAAAAAGTTCTCAGGAGCCAGATCTGGAGGACGAGGCAGCGTAGCAATTTCGTTTTCTATGCAATAGTCCTGCACCAACAGGGATGAATGTGCCGGTGCGTTATCATGATGGAAGAGTCACGAATTGTCTCGTCACATTTCAGGCACTTTCCTTCCCACATTTTCTCGCTGGCGTCGCAACACGTCCCCATAGTATCATCGATACGAATTCATGACGAACTAATCCTTCGAATTCAGATAAAAGAATGGCTTTGACATTTGACCTGACCTGACGAGCTTTCTTTGGTCTTGAAGAACCTTTCCCGACCCATTGTGAAGATTAAACCTTGGTCTCAAATCATATCCGTAGACTCACGTTTTATCAGCAGTTATGATTCTCTTAAGGAATGTTTCTCGTTTCTGCGATCCCAAAGCTCTTCACAGATTGCGAGGAGAAGATCTTTCTGGTCTTCAATGGTGAGCCGTGTGATGAATGATACATTCCAAGATTCTGCATCAGGGTTTCATGACATGATCCAGCTGTAATGTTACAGTCTTCTGCTATCTCTCAGACAGTCTGTATTCGATTGCCACGTACAGTTTCGTTGACTTTCCTGACATGAGTGTCGTCGGTAGATGTCGAAGGGCGTCGTGAACGAGTGTCATCTGTAACTTCCGTCTGGCAATTTTTACACCGTGTCAACCATTTGTAACGCCGAGTACGGTTTCAGCACTCATTACCGTAGGCTTCCCGCATTATTTGGTGTGCCTCTGTAAATGTTTTCTTGAGTTTCACGCAAAATTTCATGCAGACACGTTGCGTCATCTGGAATTTCGCAAACTGTACAACACAACGTTCTACTCAAAACACCACTGAAAACAGTAACTGAGATACAATAATGAAACTCCCGGCAACTACACATTAACACAGGCGTGTGCAGCTTTGCCAACCACATTTCGCTCCAACACGCCAATGGCCAGAAATTCAGGAATTTTTTGAACAGACCTCGTATATACTTCAAGTGTCGACTTCTTCAAGTGTTCCACTGACTCTCCAAAGTCGCTGAAGCTGTCTTACGGCGCTCTTTATTCGCATGAAGTGTTGAGTGCTATTGACAAGGGATTTCAGATCGATTCCGTATTCCTGGATTTCCGGAAGGCTTTTCACACTGTACCACACAGGCGGCTCATAGTGAAATTGCGTGGTTATGGAATATCGTCTCAGTTATGTGACTGGATTTGTGATTTCCTGTCAGAGAGGTCACAGTTCGTAGTAATTGACGGAAAGTCATCGAGTAAAACAGTAGTGATTTCAGGCGTTCCCGAAGGTAGTGTTATAGGGCCTTTGCTTTTCCTTATCTATATGAACGATTTGGGAGACAATCTGAGCAGCCGTCTTCGGGTGTTTGCACACGACGCTGTCGTTTATCGAGTAATAAAGTCATCAGAAGGTCAAAACAAACTGCAAAACGACTTAGAAAAAATATCTGAATGGTGCGAAAAGTGGCAGTGGACCCTAAATAACAAAAAGTGTGAGGTCTTCCACATGAGTGCTAAAAGGAACTCGTTAAACTTCGGTTACACGATAAATCAATCTAATCTAAAAGCCGTAAATTCAACTAAATATCCTAGGTATTACAATAACGAACAACTTAAATTGAAAATAACACACAGAAAATGTTGGGTGGAAGGGTAACGAAAGGCTGCGTTTCATTGACAGGACACTTAGAAAATGTAACAGACCTACTAAGGAGACTGCCTACACGACGCTTGTCCGTCCTCTTTTAGAATACTGCTGCGCGGTGTGGGATCCTTACCAGATAGGACTGACGGAGTACACCGAAAAAGTTCAAAGAAGGGCAGCACGTTTTGTATTATCGCGAAATATGGGAGAGAGTGTCACAGAAATGATACAGGATTTAGGCTGGACATCATTAAAAGAAAGGCGTTTTTCGTTGCGACGGAATCTTCTCACGAAATTCCGATCACCAACTTTCTTCTCCGAATGCGAAAATATTTTGTTGACACCGACCTACATAGGGCGGAACGATCACCACGATAAAATAAGGGAAATCAAAGCTCGTACGGGAAGATATAGGTGTTCTTTCTTTCCGCGCGCTATACGAGATTGGAATAATAGAGAATTGTGAAGGTGGTTCAATGAACCCTCCGCCAGGCACTTCAATGTGATTTGCAAAGTATCTATGTAGATGCAGATGCAGATGTAGATGTAGAAAATAACGTAGTCCTATTCCGTAGCTGTATAACTCCATAAGGAAATTAACATTAGGCTGAACGCAATGTCCATCCAATCAGGCCTGCTCAAACCTGCTACTGCAAGTGTTTTCGGGTAAACACCACCCCCCCCCCCCCCATCCACACCCACAACCTGTCAAGCAGGCAGGCAGGCAAGCAGTGCGGCGACAGATAACCGCGCATGCGCCGATGTCGGCGCTGCCCTGGAGAGCCGGCAGACGTGCTGCTGGCGCTGTCGCGATGGCCGGTCCTTTCTTCGGCTTCCTGCCATTCCGGGTCGTAACGAAGACGGATTGCCGGCCCAGAAACGGCGCGCCCTCCCGCCCCGGCCGTATAACACCGAGGCTCCCAGCGAGGCGAGCCGAGGCGGACTGCCGCGTCGCTGCACAGCCAGCCCAGCCCGGCACTAGCTGACCGGGCAATGAGGTCTGCTATCACACCGTAGCCACACGGCCTTATTTGGATTCCGTATACCTGTTAATACCCTGCCTGGTAAATAAAGTGAAGCCCCCACAAGGAGAGGAGGAAACAAAATGAAATTTCGTGAGTCGAGAGACTACGTGACGTTATATCAGTGGATTATAAAATCAAGTCAGGTTTAACGAGATCAGTATGACGTTCCACGCGCTGTGGCCTGAATGTATTCAATGACGCGGCCGACAACTGTGTCATAAAGCCATTGCATCCTCTCCAGCAGGGAAGCTAACACAAAATATATATATGAAGAGGTTCTTCTGTGCGTATACACCAACAGTGTCCGAACTCTTACGGGAATCGGCAAAAAGCCGCGAGTAATGAGTATAATGGGCAGGGGCACTGTAAATATAGTGTGGGACAATAAGTTGGGAATGCGGCTCTCACGGGAGGCGTGCCAGAGATAAGTCCCTGCAGTCGCACTATCCTCTGTGTCCTCGGTGACTCAGATGGATAGAGCGTCTGCCATGTAAGCAGGAGATCCCGGTCAGGACAGACGTTTTCAACTGTCCCCTTTGACTTATATCGACGCCTGTATCCAGCTAGGGGTACTCATTTCACTGTAACTAACACGAAATGGCTGCGTGCAAAATGTGAAAAAATAAAAAAAAAATGATTCTTCAAAGGAATGACTCAGCATACAGAAAATTCATAACTTTAGGTGAAATTGAAAGCAACGGTGGTAACATTAAGAGTGCAAGGGGAATTCCACCGTTAAATGCAGAGGAGAGAGCAGATAGGTGGAAAGAATACATTGAAAGCCTCTATGAGGGTGAAGATTTGTCTGATGTGATAGAAGAAGGCACGCGTTTAAGCTCACGCAGGCTGGCGTGAGGTCTGGAACAGGTCAAGGAAATGAGACTAACAAAAAACGTACGTAGCTGCTGGAATACTCAACTTTAATCCATAATTGGTGAACATCGCTCTTGACGCTACATGTTTTACAGCATCAATAGTAACTGGTAATGGCGCCTTGCTAGGTCGTAGCAAATGACGTAGCTGAAGGCTATGCTAACTATCGTCTCGGCAAATGAGAGCGTATTTTGTCAGTGAACCATCGCTAGCAAAGTCGGCTGTACAACTGGGGCGAGTGCTAGGAAGTCTCTCTAGACCTGCCGTGTGGCGGCGCTCGGTCTGCAATCACTGATAGTGGCGACACGCGAGTCCGACGTATACTAACGGACCGCGGCCGATTTAAAGGCTACCACCTAGCAAGTGTGGTGTCTGGCGGTGACACCACAAAAAGGACTATTCACATTGGTGTGGAGAATGTTAGAGTCTGGCGACGTACCATCTGACTTTCGGAAAAATATCTTCCACGCAATTCCGAAGATTGCAGGAGCTGACAAGCGCCAGAATTACAGTCCAGTCAACTTAACAGCTCATGCATCCAAGTTGCTTACAAGAATAATGTACTGAAGAATGGAAAGAAAAATTGGGGATGTGCTACATGACCATTTGTTTGGCTTTAGGAACTTCTGACGTTGCAGTTGGTAACGGAAGCAAGATTAAAAACAAAGCTGGGTGCCAACAGAATGTTTTTTCGCAATCGGAGGAGCAAACTGGTGATTGAAATTTCCTAAGATTCCTTCGCAACGAAAAACTCCTTTGTTTTAATGATTGCCACTCGCCATCACCTATCATGTCTATGGCACTGTCTCCCCTACTTCGCGATAATACAAAACCAGCTGCCCTTCTTTGTACTTTTTCGATGTCAACCGTCAGTCACACCTGATGCGGACCCCACACCGCACAGCAATACTCCAGAACAGTGCGGAAAAGCGTGGTGTAAGCAGTCTCTTTAGTAGACCTGTTGCACCTTCTAAGTGTTCTGCCAATGAATCGCTGTCTTTGGATTGATCTACCCACAATATCATCTATGTGATCGTTCCAATTTAGGTTATATGTAATTGTAACCCCTAAGTATTTAGTTGAATTTACAGCCTTCAGATTTGTGTGACTTACCACCTAATCGAAATTTAGCGGATTCCTTTTAGTACTCATGTGAGTAACTTCACAATTTTCCTTATTAAGGGTCAACTGCCACGTTTCGCACTGCACAGATATCTTATCTAAATCATTTTGCAATTCGTTTTGGTCATCTGATGACTTTACAAGACGGTAAGTGACAGCATCATCTGCAAACAATCTAATAGGGCTACTCAGATTGTCTCCTATGTCGTTAATATAGATCAAGAACAGTAAATCGCCTATGACACTTCCTTGGGGAACGCTGGATATTACTTCTGTTTTACTCGATGACTTTCCGTCTATTATTACGAACTGTGACCTTTCTGATAGGAAATCACGAATCCAGTCGCTCAGCTGAGGCGATATTCCATAGGCACTCAGGTAGTAAAAGTGGGGACATTGACGTCGCCATGTGTTTGGTCGGTCTTGCCATTTTGTTTAGTCGAGGTCATGGAGCCGTGGACTGTGAGACATCGTCTGTTTGCCTACGATAGTTTTGTGCTTAATAATGAGCCTGTAGTTGCAGCTCAGAGTGAGTTTGGTCGCCATTTCAATCTTGCGAGACAGGTTAGTGTTCACACTCGTAACACCATTTTGCTCTGAGCTGAATCATTTCGTTTACGAAGAACAGTGATGAATAGAAAACCGCCATGGGCCCCCCGTTCAGTACGCACTGCAGAAAATGCCGAAAGAGCTCGGCAAGCCGCACTCCGTAGTCCTGGCCGATCTACTGGGTGACGTTCTGCTGAACTGCGCCTCAGTAGTCGCTGAGCGTGGCACACCGATCTGGGGCTTCATCGCGACAAAATTGTCATGGTGCAACAATTGAACCCTATAGATTATGGACAAAGGCTATATTTTGCTCGAGAAATGGAGGCCATACTTGAGCAGAATGACAACATTATTTTGTTTGTGAGTGATGAAGCTCATTTTCGCTTGAACGGCGTGGTAAATCAGCAGACCTGTCGTTATTGGGCCAGTGAAAATCCAAAATTAATGCATGAGAATGTTCAGATGTGTGTGAAATCTTATGGGACTTAACTGCTAAGGTCACCAGTCCGTAAGCTTACACACTACTTAACCTAAATTATCCTAAGGACAAACACACACACCCATGTTCGAGGGAGGACTCGAACCTCCGCCGGGACCAGCCGCACATTAATGTATGAGAGACCAATACACAGTCCCAAGATTCTGGTGCCGGCCGGGGTGGACGAGCGGTTCTAGGTGCTACAGTTTGGAACCGCACGACCGCTACGGTCGTAGGTTCGAATCCTGCCTCGGGTATGGATGTGTGTGATGTCCTTAGGTTAGTTAGGTTTAAGTAGTTCTAAGTTCTAGGGGACTGATGACCTCAGAAGTTAAGTCGCATAGTGCTCAGAGCCATTTGAACCATTTGACTCTTTAGTCTACTGTAACTGGTTCAGATGTTATTGGTCCATACTATTTCCAAGACAATAACGGGAACACTGAAACCGTAACACCGGAACGTTGTAGAGAGATGATCACTGAACTCTTCCTACCTGAACTAACAAGAAATCGTGTTCCATGGTTTCAACAGAACGAGGCTTCAGTTCACCGACGAAGAATGTCAATGGAGGCTATTCGGACGGTTTTTCGTGGTCGCGCATTTCCCGGCTTGGTGGCATTAGTTGGCCTGCGCGTTCCCCAGACTTGTCCATCTCCGACTACTGTTTGTGGGGTTACCTGAAGTCACGTGCACACGAGCTTACACAACGTACACTTGAAGAACCGAAGGAAGCAATTCGTGTGGAAGTCGTTCACATTGGCAGACCAATGTTGGAGAGGGTGGAAACCAACTTCCGAGAATGGCTTGAGGGGTGCATCGCTCAAAAGGTCCGTCACCTGAGAGATATGTTTTCAAGCATTAATTTTGTAAAATGGCAACAGAACTTGAGTATTATTCTGTAAATAAACATTCTTTTGAAGCAAAAGTATCGATATATTGTTTTTTTTTCTGAACGTCCGCTAGCCGCGCGGCCTTGGGTGCCTTGTAATGGTTCGCGGGACTCCGCCCCCTCCCCCCCCCCCCCCCCACACCCCCGTCAGAGACTAGAGTCCTCCCTCAGGCAAGTGTGTGTGTGTGTGTGTGTGTGTGTGTGTGTGTGTGTGTGTGTGTGTTTGTGTGTGTTGTCCTTAGCGTAATCTAGTTTATGTTACATTAACTAATGTGTAAGCTCGATGACCTCAGCAATTTGGTCCCATAGGTTCTTACCACAAATTTCCAAATTTTCTAAAGGTCCGTCCTTTATCCCTCACCTTGTACTGCACCCCAAAATATGGAAAGCAAAGAACTTGCGGTAGAAGAGATTTGTTTCACAGTATCGAAGATGAAGAAGTGATCACAGATCTTAAGGTGTGCATTTTAAGGCCCATGTTTACTGGACTTTTTTATTTCGATTGATCGTTCCTGTCATCTCCCTGAATATTGATCATACAAGTCTCTTCTACCGCAAGCTCTTTGCTTTCCATATTTTGGGGTGTAGTACAAGGTGAGGCATAAAGGTCGGACGTTTAGAAAATTTGGTAATTTGTGGTAAGAACCTATGGGACCAAACTGCTGAGGTCATCGGATCCTAAGCTTACACATTACTTAATCTAACATAAACTAACTTACGCTAAGGACAAACCACACACACACCCTCCATACCTTCAGGCCTGGTAACAACGTTAAAACACGAAAAATTTCGATGCTCTTTGGTGATCGTTTACCTGTCACAGAAAACTGCTATCCTAATGATTTATTTGCCCACCGATGGTCCATGCGTGTACAAAGTTTCATTGACATCCGACTTTCTTTTCTGGGTTAGACCGTGTACTTTGTACGAAGCTGCAAGTTAGTTTTCGCCAACGCAACCTTCTTCCTGTTCATTCTCTACCTTTGTTTGCTTTACTGACATACATCTTGATTTCCAGTCTCAAAAACAAAAAAAACAAAAAAAAAAAAAAAAGGTTCAAATTGCTTTGAGCACTATGCGACTTAACTTCTGAGGGCAACAGTCGCCTAGAACTTTGAACTACTTAAACCTAACTAACCTAAGGACATCACACACATCCATGCCCGAGGCAGGATTCGAAACTGCGACCGTAGCGGTCGTTCGGCTCCAGACTGTAGCGCTTAGAACCGCACGGCCACTCCGGCCGGCTTTCCAGTCTCCTCTTTATTATTATTTTCTTTAGGAGAGCTGTCATCTAGACAGCAGCATTGCTTCGACATTTCTGTAAGACTTAAAACTCAACGTACCGGTAAGAACCTAACATCATCTTGCAAACACTGCACCAACTTTCAGCAAAAGTTCGCACCAAGGTATTGCGTGCGCTCATGTTCACTAGTTCTTTCATTCTTATGAAAATTGGCTACCTCAGATGGCTTACAGCCAGCTTCCACCTGCCGTAGATAATCTTCACCATTTGTTACATTTATTCGAGCCGTTCTCAACATTGTTCGCAAGATTTGAGTACAAGCGCAAGTTTCTCGATTAAAGCAGGTGTACGCACTGATTCACAGTACACAGCCCCCGCTCTGTGACTATTCAGTGAACTATGCGACCGAGCAAACAGTGGTGAGAACCCTTTTTGTGCGCAGAGATGAATTCCTTTAATAAAGCGCAAAATCACACTGCAGATAACAGAGGCGCCAGCACTCCTTTGTGGCGGATAGGGCCTTTCGCGCGGAACCCGCGGCACACTTGTATAATGCGATAGCCGAAGCGATATGTTTGTAGAATATTTCTCGCCGCCGGTTTTACGCTACCTTCCCCTCTTTCGGAATAAAGCCACGTGTATTTCATTGCAGCGGATTATCTTCACAGAGGGATTTGTTTACCTGTTACAAACGAATATTCAGTTGTGCACTCTCGCTTTTCGGCTATAGAAGGTGTTTTTTATTCGCCACAACAGAGAATCGGTTTCTGTTGCAGTGCAGAGATCTAACGACACCGCTTATATCTCGGTATGCATTCAGTAGCGCCCTTGCGGAAGACAATATTTAATCCTCTCTGGTGCGCCGGCCGGTGTGGCCGAGCGGTGCTAGGCGCTTCAGTCAGGAACCGCGCGACCGCTACGGTTGCAGGTTCGAATCCTGCCTCGGGCATGGATGTGTGTGATGTCCTTAGGTTAGTTGGGTTTAAGTAGTTCTAAGTTGTAGGGGACTGATGACCTCAGATGTTAAGTCCCATAGTGCTCAGAGCCATTTGAACCATTTGAACCTCTCTGGTGCGGTCTGTACATCAGTCTTCACTAATGCCTTCATAGCCATTAGTTACATTAATTTGAAATCTAAATTTGTAAATGTCGTGTGTCTTCTTAACCACTCACGTAACAGAGGTCGCTAAGGCACACGACAGACGTTCAAAGGCAGCATCAGCCCTCGGCAACTACACTCATGCCCATAAATTAAGGATAGTGCTGATACATGGTGAAACAACGCTCTGGTGCGTGGTTTGCGAGCTTAAATCACCTCGGGGTATGACCGTGCGGTGCATTTGACCTGCGGTCGTCGCACGGTGGCGCTGGCAGCAGTCCACATACGCAGAGGTGTGTTGGTGCATGTCAGAGTACAGTGCAGCGAGTAAGTGTGCAGACGTTTTCAGACGTGCTAATCGTGACTGTGTGTTGAAAATGGCTGAAAAAAACACATATTGATGACGTTATGAGGGGTAGAACACTAGGGCAACTGGAGGCTGGTCAAACACAGCAGGCCCTACCACGGGCCCTCCGTGTGCCACAAAGTGTGATCCCGAGATTATGGCAACGATTCCATCAGACAGGAAACGTGTCCAGGCGCTACAGTACGGGACGTCCACAGCGTACAATACCACAAGAAGACCGATATCTCACCATCAGTGCCCGCAGACGGCCACGGAGTACTGCAGGTAGCCTTTCTCGGGACCTTACCGCAGCCACTGGAACCGTTGTCTCCACACACACAGTCTTCAGACTAGTGAACAGACATGGTGAATACCCGGAGACCTGCAAAGTGCATTCCACTGACCACTGATTACAGGAGAGCCCGTAAAACCTGGTGTCAAAACACAGTACATGGTCATTGGAACAGTGCTTCTAGGTTATGTTCACGGACGAATCCAGGGGTAGTCTGAACAGTGATTGTCGCCTGGTTTTCATCTGGCGTGAACCAGCAACCAGATATCAACCCCTTAATGTCCATGAAAGGGACCTGTATGGAGGTCGTGGTTTGAAGGTGTGGAATGGGATTACGATTGGTGCACGTACAACCCTGCATGTCTTTGACAGAAGAACTGTAACAGGTCAGGTGTATCGGGACGTCATTTGGCACCAAGCCTTTTCAGGGGTGCAGTGGGTCGCACCTTCCTCCTGATGGATGATAACGCACGGCCCCACCGATCTGCCATTGTGGAGGAGTAGCTTGAAACAGAAGATATCAGGCGAATGGAGTGGCCTGGCTGTTCTCCAGACCTAAACCCCATCGAGCATGCCTGGGGTGTTCTCGGTCGACGTATCGCTGCACGTCTTCAAACCCCTACGACACTTCAGAAGCTCCGACAGGCAGTGCTGTAAGAATGGGAGGCTATACCCCAGCAGCTGCTCGACCACCTGATACAGAGTATGCCAACCCGTTGTGCGGCCTGTGTACGTGTGCATGGTGATCATACCTCATATTGGTGTCGGGGTACATGCACAGGAAAAAGTGGCGTTTCGTAGCACATGTGTTTCTGGATGGTTTTCTCAACTTGTCACCAATACCGTGGCCTTACAGATTTGTGTCATGTGTGTTCGCTATGTGCCTATGCTATTAGCGCCGATTTTGTGTAGTGCCACGTCGTGTGGCACCACATTCTGCAATTATACTTAATTTATGAGCATGAGTGTAGTTCACAGTACACGCCCATGTCTTCGTTTCTTATGAGTGATGCATCCAATTTTCGCCTGAAAACACGTCTCCCACAGTACGCTGAGGAATATACCGGGCGATTATAAGTAACATTTGGCTACTTGAACCAGCATAGACGGAAAACTGTTTACCGTGTGGGTGCCCAACCTTATAGGAATGATGCTCAGACTGTGCCCTACAGGATTTGCGTTGTTGGTAGTGTCAGTGTCATGACATGCCGTTAGGCGCCCGTGCTGACGCGGCGACGTGGGGCTGAAACACAGGCACCAGTGTGCGGCGACAGCTGCAGACCGTCAACATGGGTCTCGACAGGGCGAAACGGGATTTCTCGTAAAGCTGTTTTAACAAAACAACGGCGACAGTGCTACTGTTCTTTACGAGCTTCGACGCATTAAAGGAATACGGAGAGGTCCTCTTTCCGTACCAGGCTTGAAGAACACGATCGGAAGTTCGAATTAACTCCCAACATTTGGGAATTGCTCACGGGAGAGACCAACAGCCAATTGGGCCGGAAATTGTTGAAGAAGTCGCTGTTTTCATGGCTGAGAGTGCTGGGCATAATGTGCGAACTTCAAACAGTGTACGAGTTGTGTCGCGACAACTGAACATTCCACGGTCCATTGTTCGAAAAGTGCTGCGAAGAGTTGTAAATGATATTCTTACAAGCTCCACATTACTCACCACCGCTTGCCACTTCATTCAGACATTCGAGTAGACTCGGCTGTTAGGTTTCTTGTAAGGGTTGAAGCTGACGATGTGTGGCCTTGGAACATTTTGTGGAGTGGTGAAGCCCACTTTACGCTCAATGGAACAGTGAACACTCACAATGGTCGGATTTGGGGATCGTCACCGCCAACGAACGTTCACGAACTTTCCTTACATTGCGAATGCGTCACTGTGTGTTGTGACTTCACAGCGTAAATGGCACACGTTACTCTGATCTGCTCCCAGAACATGCGATCCCTGCTCTGCGGGGGAGAGGTACTTTGGACTCAACTGTTTTGACGAGCGATGGAGCTCCACCTCAAAATGCTCGTGAGGTCACTCGATTACTCCGTAACACGTAAGGAGAAAACAGAATCATTCACCAATCGTTCCAAAATGAGTGGCCACGAAGGTGATAATATTTGTATTCAAGTGGTTTCTCGCTGTGGGGTTCGCTGAAGGACAGGTTTTTTCAAAGTGCCAATAACACGTTGGAGGTTGAAGACAAGGATAGCATACAGGTAGCAAAACCTCACTGAGGTGTTTCAGGCAGCAGTTGAGCAATCTATCCTGCGGTTCCAGGATGTAGTCGATGCAAATGGTCGTCACATAGAGCAACGTTTGTAACCTGGGACGTAAAAATGATACTCTATTAACAAATGTAACCCTCACATGTGGAAATTAAAATGTACTTCTTTCAATGCTTTATTCGTTATTTCTCTTCCGCATATCCTTACAAATATCACTGTCTTAGGATCATTCATTATTCATAGAACTCATCTCAAACAGCGAATGTTCATTTATAGCTACCCCGTACATTGCCCGCGCAGGTGTCCTTTTCCTGAAGACAGTTTTGATTTATCTATAGCATTAGCAGTTTCCCCTCTTCATATATTTCAAATTCAAATGGCTCCAAGCACTATGGGACTTAACATCTGATGTCATCAGTCCCCTAGACTAAGAAATAAGTCAGCCTGACTAACTTAAGGACGTAACACACATCCATGCCCGAGGCGGGATTCGAACCTGCGACCGTATCAGCCGCGTGGTTCCGGACTTAAGCGCCTTGAACCGGTCGGGCACAGCGGCCGCCTCATATATTTCCACCAGACTGTTTTCCACCTGGAGTTTCTTACTTTGATCGACTGAGTTGTTCAAACTGTGCTCAGCTCTGCGTGCGGAAGTTCAAATTCCGCTCGAGTACCGGTGGAATATGTGTTCTGTGCTTCCAACTCTGTATCTCATGACACAAAACCTTCTTAGGTTTGAAGTACCATAGCAAGCGAGGAACTGGCAGAAGTAAGGTGCTGGTCAGAAAAAAATGTTACACTTCTGCCAGAAAATGCTAATTTATCTTTAAATGGTACTCCAAACAGATCTAATGTATTCTTTTAACACGTGAGGTTTGAGTTCAAGTAATTGAAGACTATGGACGTTCCATGGTAATAAATCCATTAAATGTTCATCTGTTAGATCACAACAGACAATGGACCACTGTAAAAAGCAGAGTAAAATAAATAGGCAACAGTAAAGAATCCAGAATGAGATTTTCACTCTGCAGCGGAGTGTCCGCTGATATGAAACTTCCTGGCAGATTAAAACTGTGTGCCCGACCGAGACTCGAACTCGGGACCTTTGCCTTTCGCGAGCAAGTGCTCTACCATCTGAGCTACCGAAGCACGACTCACGCCCGGTACTCACAGCTTTACTTCTGCCAGTATCTCGCCTCCTACCTTCATGGTAGAGCACTTGCCGGCGAAAGGCAAAGGTCCCGAGTTCGAGTCTCGGTCAGGCACACTGTTTTAATCTGCCAGGAAGTTTCACAACAGTAAAGAATGTTCAGATAAGTACAGGGAATTATTAATAAATATTTAATGTATGACTTTTAAGTTAATAATTGAAACGGGGAGATTATGTAAATCTTGATCTCGATCACGTGGTTCTGCGATTTATAAATCCAATAAAGCGTAATATGACTTCGATTACTATTAGAACAGACGAAAACGTTTTGATTAACACATGTTCTCAAAAATACATAAAGCATCAAAAGAGTTAGCTGATGGTTGAGTTAACCTCTGTAAACACAGCAAATCAGAAGAGGAAAGCATAAAGTATAAAACACTCAAGTATATTATTTGGATCCTGGTAAATAACCAGGCAAAATCCAAACATCAGTCAAAGAAAAGGTAGCATGCGCATAGCTTGATTTATAAATTTAGATTACTGAGGCTACTTCCTTAAAATAATGCATAATTCAATTTTTAAAAAAGTGCCCTCAAGGTTTGAACAGCAGAGTGACATCACGCAAATCGCCGTTATGTCGATTATGTCGACTTGGAGTAGATGGCACATGCCCCCTGGCGGGATTCGAAGGAGGCGGTTTTATGGTTACAGAGTAAAAGAGGTAAAATCGAACTTTCGATAGACATCGAAGCTCTGCATGGCTCAGGTTAACTGTGGCCATTCGAAGAATATGACCCCATCACATCAACTGGCTTTTCTGCCGGGGTGACTCAGTCCCAGTTGTGGTAGTAGCCTTCTTCCTCATTGGGTCTCATCTGTTTACACGAGTGTTGAAAACTAGACTTTTGAGATTATGTAGAACTTCGTTCTTTGAACCAATGACCTCTCAGTATGATGGGAGGGGAGCAGAGAGGCTTCCAACAGAGAATGTTTGGGCGTCGAACTGCAGTGTCTGCATTCGCTTCATAACCAAAAGGAAACTGCCGAATCTGCTGGTCGGGCAAACGTCGCCTCCTCTACAGGCCAAAATAAAACTAGTCTCTGTATGTCCCACTTTTCAGAGATAGTCGCGGGACTCGGCCGTTCGGTACAGGGTGTCACATGAGACACCGCTCAGCCGTCTAGGTTCCAAACTTATTTTATTTGCCTACCAGTTTCGGCGTTTTACTACGCCATCTGTAGGCCCTTGGCCGACATGTAGGTAGATTCCACCTTGGTTGTGGTCCAAACAGGAGCCAGCAATACTGGTATTAATTGATTTCTGCTTGCTATTGCGATCTGCCATCATCTGCCGACCAATTACCAGTATTTCTGGCCCATGTTCTGACCACAACCAAGGTGTAATGTACGTAAACGTAGTTCAGGGGCCTGAAGATGGCGTGGTAAAACGCCGAAACTGGTAGCCAAAGAAAATAAGTGTGGAAACTAGACGGCTGAGAGATGTTTCATTTGACATCGAATATTAAAATACCTTGGTTAGTAGTCGAGGGTATGGTGGAGCGTCGCACGTCGTTCGGAAATCTAGGAGGGGGGCTTCTACGTTCCAGCTAGCTTGTATGCTTGTGATCGGATAAAGGAATGGTTGTAGTGAAATAAAAACAGTGAACATGTCTTAGCGCTCAAATGAAGATAAGTGTGGGCTTTCCAAAATATGGCATTAACACGGTTTGCGAGCACCACAGACGGCACTACATGCTCTTCTACGTGGTCCTGGACCGGCCACAAGGTCGGCGCGGCTAGACAAACGCTGAAAGATCGTTTGTACGTGTGAACGCATTCCACACGTGGTCGATGTGATGTAAGTCGGGGGAATGGGCAGGCCAGCTCATTCGCCGAACGCCATTTCGTTCCAAGAGTTGCTCTCCTTGCTATGGTCGATGCGGTCACGTGCTATCATGCATAAAGTTTTCAAAGATTTGGCGATCAGTACGCTAGCCAGCATTATACTTCCCCACACCAGGACACGTGGACCACCGAAATGATCACGAGCGACACAGACCTTCAAATCTTTGAACACAGACACTCGCCGATCATATTTATTGTGACGCTGTATTACTTCCCCACGTGCGTCTGTTGAGGGGTGTATTTGGCCGTAGCTTCATTTTTATGGATGACAATGCATCGAACAGTACAGAAAAGAGCTCTTGGAACAAGAGAATATCCGGCGAATGGACTGGCCTGCTCGTCCCACCGACTTAAATCCCAAAGAGTACGTGAAGACGCGTTGGGGAGACGCATTCCAGCACCAACGTCCATCCAGCAGTTGTCGAACGTGCTGGTGGAGCAATGGAACTCCCCTCCCCCCCTCCCCCACCACTACCACCACAAAAACTCGTTACCAACCTAGTGGGCGGCATGAGAACACGCTGCAGAGCGTGCTCACAAACCCTGTTAAAGAGAATGTCCCGCTATTTTTGTTATGTCCAGGGGACCTTTATAAGTCGCGCTAACCATTATCTGAATAAAAGAGTCATTTTATTCGTCTCACTGCGTATTTCTTTCAGTTACCTTCTGAAGGCTACTGCACTGTAGCAGTTCCTTCTACGTGTCGCAGTTCCTTCTATGTGCATTAATGGTCGCGATAGAGGGAGCGTGATGGAAACTAGTTAACCATGAGTGTTATCAGGTTTAGTTAACTCGATGAAATCTACTCGTGTTTTCAGCCGAGCCGCGGCGTCGCGCTGTCGCAACGTTTCGACGAGTTTCCCATTCGTCAACTTCAGCCTGAAGCTTGCATTCCCATGTACACATGTTCTGGCTGCCACCTTTTCATACTGATCTTTTTTGCGGCAGTTTTATGGCTTTCAGTCATCTCCAGTAGCAAAGAAGTTAGGATTAATGGATAATAAGATACTTATGCGATGTTAGAATTATATTAATACCTTCAGCTGCTGACAGGCTTTGATGCATATCAACGGGGACAGGTGAAAATGAGTGCCGCGACCGGGACTCGAACCCGGCATCTCCTGCTTACATGGCAGACACTCTATCCATCTGAGCTACCGAGGGCACAGAGGATAGTGCGACTGCACGGACTATCTCGCGCACGGCTCCCGCGAGACCCACATTCTCATCTTGAATGTCCACACACTACATTCGTTGTGTCCCACCCCAACACATTCATTACTCGTGGTAGACATTCTTACTAAGTGCCGCACTGAAGAAGGAGGTCATGGCCGGTGTGGACAGAACTATATACTTATATCGCTATGGTGTCTGTTCTTTCGGAGATGTCCGAAAGAACAGACACCATATCCATATAAGCTCGTGCGATGTTGTTTGTACGTCCCACCTTCTTTACAAGTCCAGGGGACCATCACAAATCGCAGTGACTTCAGTGTGTTGTTGTGGTCTTCAGTCCTGAGGCTGGTTTGATGCAGGTCTCCATGCTACCCTATCAAGTGCACGTTTCTTCATCTCCCAGTACCTACTGCAACCTACATCCTTCTGAATCTGCTTAGTGTATTCATCTCTTGGTCTCCCTCTACGATTTTTACCCTCCACGCTGCCCTCCAATGCTAAATTTGTGATCCCTTGATGCCTCAGAACATGTCCTACCAACCGGTCCCTTCTTCTCGTCAAGTTGTGCCACAAACTCCTCTTCTCCCCCAATTCTATTCAATACCTCCTCATTAGTTATGTGATCTACCCATCAAATCTTCAGCATTCTTCTGTAGCACCACATTTCGAAAGCCTCTATTCTCTTCTTGTCCAAACTATTTATCGTCCATGTTTCACTACCATATATGGCTATACTCCATACAAATACTTTCAGAAACGACTTCCTGACACTTAAACCTATACTCGATGTTAACAAATTTCTCTTCTTCAGAAACGCTTTCCTTGCCATTGCCAGGCTACATTTTATATCTTCTCTACTTCGACCATCATCAGTTATTTTGCTCCCCAAATAGCAAAACTCCTTTACTACTTTAAGTGTCTCATTTCCTAATCTAATTCCCTCAGCATCACCCGACTTAATTCGACTAAATTCCATTATCCTCGTTTTGCTTTTGTTGATGTTCGTCTTATATCCTCCTTTTAAGACAATGTCCATTCCGTTCAACTGCTCTTCCAAGTCCTTTGCTGTCCCTGACAGAAGACTGTAACTACTGTAATTTCTGTTCACCTTATTGCGTATTTCTTTCAGTTACGTTTTCTGCTGTTCTGTAACTCTTCTCTCTGTGTACGGTCCAAGTAGCTATGTCGTTGGCAGTGTCACATCATGCGGGAGTTCCTTCCATCCTTATGTTATGCCCACCGGTATACATGTGCTAATCGTGAATTCCCAAATCCGGCGACTCCCCAGCAATCTCCGGGTCACGATTTTACGCGGACTTAACGCTGGTTGTGGGCCACACATCCCGTTGGCGGGGCCAGCAATCGAACCGCCGCCGACCGATACGTCGGCTGGGCTCGGTACGGATGTTTGGCGGCGGTGCGCATTGTCCGCGGCCATTGTACGGCCCGCCTCATTGTGCTGGACTCATCCCGCGTCAAGGACAGCCGACGCGGGCAGTGGGGCTCGTGACAGAGATAACATCGCGCTGCCACAGCCGCCGGCCGCGGGGTTAAGCCCCGCTCACACTGAGCCGCCAGCCGATTGGCCAGTAGCGAGTCCACTCATCTCTAGGGAAAAACTGTGCCGGCAGGTTATAAAGACCAGGAACCAAAGTAATTTTCACTCACCGCGCGTAAGTGGCTGAAACGTGGTAGTCAAGGAAGGCAGGATTCGGCTACGATTGTGGACGGGGCCGTAGTCCATACACTATTGGTTCCATTTTGCAGTTACACACATTTATTTTAAAACGGTAATTCCACACTCAGCAATTAATAAAGATATCACACGTTGTCAATGAAAGAATAAACAACTGTGTAATTAATAGTGCTTTGAGTGCGTTACAATTTACCAAATGAACATAAAATACAGACACAGCAAGTAATGTCTTAATAACAAGCCAATGTGATCCCAATTAGAATTTTAAGGTAAGTGACCACAGCTACGGCTCAAGGCCTTTAACGCCAAGAACGGCAATTATAAAGAAAATTTAACAAACATACTATAAAATAGCAATGAAATAGCAAAGGTTAATTTAAAAAGACAGGCAACTGATCACGAAACGGGTCAGATAAAAAGATGGTAAATTTGGTAGCACAACCATTAAAACCTGCTGTAACGCCAAGAATGGCAATTAAATAAAAAATTTTTTTAGAAATACGTAAAACTTTGAACATAGCTGCTAAGGTTCAGTGGCCGTGTCAGAATTATATTGTAACAAATAAGCCCTCAGTCACAAATATTAAGTCAAAATTCACCTGGTTTAGACGCTACTATGAGCGTTGTCTTCAGAATTAGACTAACTGTTCTAAAACATATTAGGTATATAGTACATTAATAAAATTAAAGTTTGTACTGACTGGAAAAGATGCAGTACTTACGAGGTGCATTCAAGTTGTAAGGCCTCCGATTTTTTTTCTAATTAACTACTCACCCGAAATCGATGAAACTGGCGTTACTTCTCGACGTAATCGCCCTGCAGACGTACACATTTTTCACAACGCTGACGCCATGATTCCATGGCAGCGGCGAAGGCTTCTTTAGGAGTCTGTTTTGACCACTGGAAAATTGCTGAGGCAATAGCAGCACGGCTGGTGAATGTGCGGCCACGGAGAGTGTCTTTCATTGTTGGAAAAAGCCAAAAGTCACTAGGAGCCAGGTCAGGTGAGTAGGGAGCATGAGGAATCACTTCAAAGCTGTTATCACGAAGAAACTGTTGCGTAACGTTAGCTCGATGTGCGGGTGCGTTGTCTTGGTGAAACAGCACACGCGCAGCCCTTCCCGGATGTTTTTGTTGCAGTGCAGGAAGGAATTTGTTCTTCAAAACATTTTCGTAGGATGCACCTGTTACCGTAGTGCCCTCTGGAACGCAATGGGTAAGGATTACGCCCTCCGCTACGGTCGCAGGTTCGAATCCTGCCTCGGGCATGGATGTGTGTCATGTCCTTAGGTTAGTTACGTTTAAGTAGTTCTAAGTTCTAGGGGACTGATGACCGGAGATGTTAAGTCCCATAGTGCTCAGAGCCATTTGAACCATTTTTGAATTACGCCCTCGCTGTCCCAGAACATGGACACCATCATTTTTTTGGCACTGGCGGTTACCCGAAATTTTTTTGGTGGCGGTGAATCTGTGTGCTTCCATTGAGCTGACTGGCGCTTTGTTTCTGGATTGAAAAATGGCATCCACGTCTCATCCATTGTCACAGCCGACGAAAAGAAAGTCCCATTCGTGCTGTCGTTGCGCGTCAACATTGCTCGGCAACATGCCACACGGGCAGCCGTGTGGTCGTCCGTCAGCATTCGTGGCACCCACCTGGATGACACTTCTCACATTTTCAGGTCGTCGTGCAGGATTGTGTGCACAGAACCCACAGAAATGCCAACTCTGGAGGCGATCTGTTCAACAGTCATTCGGCGATCCCCCAAAACAATTCTCTCCACTTTCTCGATCATGTCGTCAGACTTGCTTGTGCGAGCCCGAGGTTGTTTCGGTTTGTTGTCACACGATGTTCTGCCTTCATTAAACTGTCGCACCCACGAACGCACTTTCGACACATCCATAACTCCATCACCACATGTCTCCTTCAACTATCGATGAATTTCAATTGGTATCGCACCACGCAAATTCAGTAAAGGAATGGTTGCACACTGTTCAAGTAAGGAAAACGTCGCCATTTTAAGTATTTAAAACAGTTCTCATTCTCGCCGCTGGCTGTAAAATTCCATCTGCCGTACGGTGCTGCCATCTCTGGGACGTATTGACAATGATCGCGGCCTCATTTTAAAACAATGCGCATGTTTCTATCTCTTTCCAGTCCGGAGAAAAAAAAATCGGAGGCCTTAGAACTTGAATGCACCTCGTACAAGTCACATATTAAAAAAGATCTCAGCCGGAAAGGTGACGTCATGAACAGTTGTGAGATGGCGAGCTGCTAAGGGCTGCTCGTAATGTGAACAATGTACTATGTACCTAATATGTTTTAGAACAGTTAGTCTAATTCTGAGGACGACGCTCATAGTAGCGTCGAAACCAGGTCAATTTTGACTTAATATTTGTGACCGAGGGCTTATTTCTTCAAATATTAAAAAAAATACAATAAAACAGCAAATACAACAGAAAATGTTAATTTAAAAGACAAGCAACCGATCACCAACCAGGTGAGACAAAATGATGGTAAACTTGGTAGCACAATCATTTGAACCTGCTCTAACGCCAAGAATGGCAATTATATAAAAAAAATTTTAGAAACATACAGTAAAACAGCAAATATAATAATAAAACACAAGGGCCAGTCACAGACGGTGCACCAGGAATCGACCTCTGAGTAGGGCCGGCAAAAAACACTTTCGCGAGTGATGAGACAGGCAGCAAAGAGTTGCACTCACTTCACAAGATGGTAGCTCAGACTAGTGGCAGTCTAACGAATGACTAATGATAATCTTGATGAGACTACTACCCGACTTCCAGTAAACCAAATGCAAAGATGTAAAGATACGCCAAAGCCGGAACCGGCAGTCTGGACTCCGCCAGTGGAATACTGTGCTTAGAGCGCCCGGAACGAGAAAGGAATCACTACCATCAGAGCAGAAAAATCGTAACCACCTACAATCAAGAAAGCTGACAGAACTACACGCCTCACCGGACGGGCAGCGGCAAGGGGAGGAAACGTACACTGCCGATACATAGACTAACACCCAGGGCGGGTAACTGGGGCGTTAGCGGTTGCGAGGGAGGAAAAATACCGCTGGTTGAACTTAACAAATAGTAACAAACTGAACGCAAAAAATAGTAATTAGAAGTCGTCCAGGAAAGCTAATCACATCCGCCGTTCCCAAGCGCCCACCCGCTCCTCTTCGTCTCGGCAACACTACGAGCAGCAACACGAATCCAAGTTACTGGAGAATCGCAAGATCTCACAATGGTGGAGGTTTCTCCACCTGAGTCCAAATGCAGTCAACTTAAAGCTTGCAGGATCCGGTTTACGGCGAGGTGATGCAGCCTCGTGACCACAGGCCTTCGATCCGGCATTCCATGCACGCCGTCAGCAATTCTGACGTGTTTTCGCACTGCGTGGACCTGGCTCCTCCTATGTACCCGTACCGAACTGCACACTCACATGACTCGGAAGAACAACAACGTCGCCCCATAGATAGGGCCACAGTTACTACATAGCCGGCCGCGGTGGTCTAGCGGTTCTAGGCGCTCAGTCCGGCACCGCGCGACTGCTACAGTCGCAGGTTCGAATCCCGCCTCAGGCATGGATGTGTGTGACGTCCTTAGGTTAGTTAGGTTTAAGTAGTTCTAAGTTCAAGGGGCTGATGGCCACAGATGTTAAGTCCCAAAGTGCTCAGAGCCATTTGGACCATTTTGAGTTACTACATATCAATAACCGCCGCTGCTGCCACTAGCGGACAGGCAACGATTCCGAAACCGAGTGGCGCCAGTCAATACGAGAAGAAGACAAACAACCGCAACCATGTCAACAAAACTATACGGTCTGGCCTCCAACACAGGACGGAAACCTACAGACAGCACCAACGCGAGCCGCAGCACGGCTCAGTGGCCACAAACGCACACACACTGGAGTCGAGTAGGCTTATATAATGCATAAATACATGGTCTTGCAGAGATACGATCTCTTCGGCCTTCCAGCCGGTGTTAAGAGTCTGTGCACTGTCTAATCAAAAGTGTCAGGACGCGCCTATGTAATGCGGAATTGTCCACTAGATATCACGAAAGGCTGACCATACACGATAAAAGAATGCGACGAGTATCAGATTCTCAGTAACAGCAGAATGGGTCGGTCAGTAAAGCAGAGTGACTTCCAACGTGAAGTAGTTGTTTGGTTGTTTGGTTCGTTGATGTGGGGTAGGCGACCAAACAGCGAGCTCATCGGCCACATCGGATTAGGGAAGGATGGAGAAGGAAGTCGGCCGTGCCCATTCATAGGAACCATCCCTGAATTTGCCTGAAGCGAGTTAGTGAAATCACGAAAAACCCGAATCAGGGTGGCCGGACGAGGTTTTGAACTGTCGTCTTCCCGAATGCGAGTACAGTGTGCTAGCCACTGCACCACCTCCATCGGTAGTGAACTAGTCATTGGATGTCGCCTGAATAACAAATTTGCTGGGGACGTTCCAGCCGTTCTACAGCAGCCAAGGTGACTTGTTGTGACTGCGATGAGAAAACTCGAAGGAACAACCACAGCTAAACCAAGAGGAAGCAGATGCATGAACTGACGTACAGGGGCCATAGAGCGTTACAGAAGACGGTCGTAAAATATCTCGTGAAATGAGTGGAAGCAGCTCAGCTGACGGAATGACTGTTCGTAGTCGGCTGCTGAACAGACATAACACTTTCTTCAGGCCTGCTGATAAAATAGGTCAAACTTGTCATGTCTGTCAAAGGTAACATACACGTTAGTGGTCGAGCAGCTCCTCATAAAGCCACACATTTATATGGTGTAAAGAGCGACGCCAGACGGACCATGGATGACTGGAAACGAGTGATTTCGAGTGACAAATCGCGATGTAGCCTATGGCAATCCGTTGGAACGTTTTGGGTCTGAGCTAATGCTTGGACACGTTACGTGCAGTCGACGTTTTTATAAATATTGGGAATTCAATATACTGATATTTAAAAAACTATCACTATCTGCTTACGATATATCGAAAAATGTGTAGATACATCGGTATATCGACGTTGTAAATATAGACGTACTTGCCTACAAAAATATCGGATGTACATTGTAAATATACTTCCAGCTTTACCAGTGTACATTTAAATATTGATTTATTATTAGACATTCTCTATATCAACAAGCTAGCAGCCTGCCCATTCCCCTTAGAGCAAGAATTAAGAGGAAAACTATGCATTTTCTTGTTTGCCGGGAACGACTTTGCTAACAATTGTGACTGCATGTAAGCGGCACAATAAAATGTATCCGTCGTTCGGTTTCGTCACATATCGGATTTGTCTGGAACACTTCATCATTTTTTTTTTTTCTACCGACGCCAGCGACCTAGCACTTGTAGTGTCAAAACTGCGTGCTGAAGCTCAGCGTTAAGACCAATCTTGTCATTTAGATTTTTGTTCATCATTTTCAGCAACTGTTTCCGAAGAATACCCTCCCCAGTGCAGTCGGACTTCTTCTTTTGTGCCACGTATACTTGCTTCACACAGTCGAAGAAAAAGATTGCACGGGATGAAAGCTCAAAAAGTAGTAAGACTCCTTCACATAGTAAAAGTAAAATTATGTCCTACTAAAATTTCAAAAGAACAAATTTAAACATTTACCAAAAATTGTGGAACAAATATAATATGAAATAAATGTATCGACACGATATTGCCATTTTTATGTCGATGTATCGATATATCCGGGGAAATGATGTAGAAGATACGTATCATTATTTGTTGAAAAATGTAGATATATTGATATACCGATATTTCGTCAACAGCCCTACAGCTGACAGCGAAGTACGAAGGATGTAGTTTGCAGTATGAGAGTGTTTTTCGAGGTTAAGGTGTGGTTCCCCAATTGTGCTTAAGAGAATGTTAAATGCTGAACGATATGAGTACATTTTACTGCGTACAGTAGAGGAAGAGAAAGGATTTAACATGACACTGCAACCTGTCGTAAGATAGCCTCTCCTTTACCCAGTGGGTGACCTTTGGAATAAGTTAGAACGGCGACTTCGGTCCAGGTTCTGCCGCCCAACACCAGTACCTTCTTGAGGAAGCGTGGGGTTCCATTCGTCCACAGACATTGAGATACCTGTTCAAATAATTTATGGGAATGCAGTTGTCAACCTGCCGATGTTTCGACCGCTGCACATCCTGTCATTTTCAAGGCAAAACTGCAGCAAGTAAGCAAGTAAGGAAATTTAAAACCACCGTTTGTGTGGATATCCCGGAAAGAAAACGCGCGCACACACACACACACACACACACACACACCCACACTGTAAACACCGACGCCATCTTTGGTTGTGTGATGGCGCTAGTGTTACCAAAGTGTGTGTGTTTGTGTACGTACGTGTGTATCATCTTTTCGCAATTTCTCTGCAAACCAGGGTCCTAAATTCTCTTCCACAGCACTTGCTGTAGTTCTGCCTTGAAAAATGACAGTGTGCACCTGTCGAAATATCGGCGGTTTTCGACGTCACCCGGCTGTGTTTCCGTAAGTTATTTGAACATTGATACATACAGGGAGAAACATCCGCAGCTTGTGGTCTCGCGATCGCGTTCTCGCTTCCCGAGCACGGGGTCCCAGGTTCGATTGCCGGCGAGGTCAGGGATTTTCATTATTCATGAAAGTGGCGAGATTGGACTGAGCAAAGGTTGGGGATATGTACTGGCGCTGATAACCGCGCAGCTGAGCTCCCCAGAATCCAAGCAACATCAACATCATCATCATCAGAGGGAGAAACTCAGATTCAGACACCTCATTCCACGTGCGCCTCAGCACGTTTCAAGCCGTCGTAATCGTGAAGGGCGGACACACCCCTTGTTAACGTCCACTAACAGGTGTACAGATATTTTTTACCAGATAATGTACGGCCATGGCTCCTGTAAAGCCGAGTTGGTTTTACTGCCGCGTCGACGACACATTCGTTGTGTGTCCACATGGTGGTAGAAAATTGGGTGAGTTCTTGGAACACCTCAGTAGACAACATCAAGTTTACGATGTGCGTTTAAAAAGTCCTTGTCCTTTATTGCCGTCCATAATCCTGGTAAACGCAATAGGTGTCTCGGTCACAGCGCATAAAGGCAAACAACTCGTACGGATCTGTACTTGCACGCTCTGCTCCACCACTCGATATAAAGGCGCAAGTGTGTAAGGAGTTTGGTTCATGGAGCAGAATCTGTCTTGTCCAAAAGTTGCCAAAAATTTCAGGAAGTATACGCAAGCAAAACACCTCGAAATAGGAGATAAAAAAAGCGTTTTTCCATTCTGCAGCTCAGTCTCAGGGCCGATTAGTCGGCTGCTGAACAGACATAACACTATCTTCAGGCCTGCTGCTAAAATACGTCAAACTTGTGAAGTCTGTCAAAGGTAATATACACCTCAGATCTCCCGTCGTTTACAAAATACGGCGAGAGTGTAGACAGTATTACGTCGGGAAGACAGTTGATCGACAGAACTACATCGGTTTGTAGCTGAGAGGTGGCTGCGATACAGGCGTTAGCTGATCATACCTTAGGAAATGGAAGGCAAATTGCATCAACGACAACTCTGTCATGACGAAGACTATTGGATTCTGGGATATCGTAATTGCAGAACACGTAGCCATCGAAACAGTTGACAACAGTTTCAGTAAAGACGGCTGTTTTCAGATTAGTATAGCACGCAGCACGGCCATTGCGACCTTTAAGTGGGATCCGCGGAAGTGGTATAAGAAAATTACCCTATCTGGCGATGGGCTGAAACCCAGTAACCCCACAGTAGGTACCACAGCTATAAAGAACGATTCAGCTGCCCCTACCAATTGGTTTTATGTAACACCCAACACCTTCCAAAACCACGCATGAGATTCATGTATTCTCTCACTGTCTATGTGCAAGCTAGTAGTCCTTCAGGAAAAACGAACAGGACCTTTTTGTAGTAAATTTAATGTAGTTTAGAATTATTCAAGAAAAACATGTTTGAAGGTAACTCTAGATCGTTTTTCTTGAATAATACATAGATTAAGGCCTCTAGCGTAAACTTTTCCCAGTAAAAAACTTTATCTGCATTAAATTTCCTACAAAAAGGTCCTGTTCATTTCTGTATTATTAAGAGTTTGCATGCACTAGGCGAGACAATATGAAAATCTTTTGCGTGGTATATGAAGGCATTGCAGGTTGCATAAAGTCCAACAGTAGGGCCAGTTGAATCACCCTGTGTTAAGGGACGAGGCATCACACAGCAGTGGGTACCAGACGATGACCAAGGACTACCTGTCTGAGAGCCCATAACTAAACAATGACGTGACTTAATACCAACCAACTAAGAAGGATAATACTCAAAGGACTACGAATTTCTCATTGTTTCATTTCAATTCCTGTTGCAACTTGCGGGTTTGTAGTGCATTCTGAGGTGAGTCATAAAAAAAGAAGGCACATTAGTTTTTACGTTCCCGTCGAGGACGAGGCAGCTAGTCGGAGCACAGACTCGGACTGGCTGGGGTGGCGAAGTCAACCAGGTGTCTCCTTCCCAAGAGAACAATCGCGACATTCCCGTTACTCCTTACAGAGAAAAGAAACAAAATAAAGCTCGATGACCGAATGCAGATTTGAATACTGCGCCTTCCGAATGCCTAGTTTATCTTATCGCAAACTTTGTCTATAACCCCTCGATATGAAATAAAATTCAAATAAAAAATTTATCTGCAGAGTATTTCTGGAGCAATAATAAATTGCCTGAATTTTACAGTCTACATCTCAGTTTCATTTATTTTCAGTAACCGGTTTCAGCCAATACAGGCCATCTTCACATCTAAAAATCTGTTCGCAGCAGCTGTCGCGTTTCGTCGTAGTAAATATTTCAGGAGCTTCTAGTATATACTAATTCGAATAAAACAATCTACAAATTTGGGTCGAATTTTATTGATTATATAAAGCTTTTGGTATTGCAGTTTGGCTCAAATGGCTCTGAGCGCTATGGGACTTAACATCTATGGTCATCAGTCTATTGCAGTTTATATGTGTTTAATTATCGTCATAATTTTTGTTTTGATGCTAAAGTTGGGAAATTGTTTTTGAGTTTACATAATCGAATCTTCCAGCTTTATTTGAAAATTCTACTGTATCGTTTAGCAAGCCGCACACACTTACAAACGCTGAGCATGTCAATATGCTATTTGTGTACCGATTTTGTGATGGGAACGCTGCTGCTGCTGATAGAGGAAGTGGTATACAATTATCCTAGCCGCAGAGTATTGTAGTTTACTCGTGTTTTCGCTAAACGCCGAGAGACTGCTGCATCGACTGAACGCTTTCTATAAACAGAACCACCTCGTAATGTTGTCACACAAGTATTGAAAATGTGTTTCTTGCACTGTCTCGTATGAAATACCCGTAGATGTCTCGTTAATTCTCTGAAGAAAGGTTGTAGTGTATTGTTTACGTACATGTCGTAAGTTATAGTTTGGTAAAAAAAACTATACCGAATAACTTACCTTCTACTAACTGCACGCACATCATACTCACATGCCGTACGGAGGATGTTCACCTAACTGATAAGAATTTTAAGAATTTAAACGTCGATTGTTCTGCGAGTTCGCGTACTCTGACAAATGAGGCAGTATTTCTGAGAAATCAGTATTTCAGGATAAATTTCTCCATCACGAGCAAAATATTTCGCTGCTGACTTTCCCAAATTCCCGCGATATCGAACCATTCGAACAGCAAAATAGCTAATGCTGACGGAAGAAGGGGCGATATAAAATGAAGACTGGCAAAAGCAAGAAAGGTATTTCTCAAAAATTGGAGTTTGTTAAGATCTAATGTAAATTAAAATGTTAAGAAGTATTTCTGAAGGTATTTGTCTGGAGTATAACATTGTACAGAAGTGAAACGTGGACAATAGACAATTCAGACAAGAATAAGATAGAAGGTTTTGAAACATGGTGCTAATGTAATTGGAGAAGAAATTAATTTACGGCATAACTTGACTAAAAGAAGGGATCGGTTAATAGATCACATCCTGAGACGTCAAGGAATACTCTGTTCGTTAAAGTAAGGAAGCATGGGGAAGGTAGAGGAGGGGGGGGGGGGTGTAGAGGAAGACCAAACAGTAAGCAGTTTCATACAAATGCAGATTGCGGTTGTTGTGCCGAGATGAAGAAGTTTGCGCGGGTTAGTTTAGTATGTGGACAATTATTGAACTATATGAAATAAAAACTTCGAATCTTCTGAACGGCTTGTGTTAGGACGTTACAACTGCACGGCTGGCGGTGGGGCATGATGAGAATTAATATGCGCTTTATTGTTTGGTTTAGCGACGAAGCCCACTTTCACTTGGGTGGGTTCGTCAATAAGAAAAACTGGGGCACTAAGAATCCGCATTTCCCGACCGAGTAGTCTCTTCACCTTTAACGGGTGGCTATGTGGTGTGCAGTGTCCAGTCACGGAATAATCAGTACGATATTCCTTGATGGCACGGTGACTACCGAACGGTATGTGAAGGTTTTGGAAGATGATATCATCCCCATTACCCAAAGTGACGCTGATTTCAACAAGATATGGCTCATGCAAGACGAAACCCGAGCCCACTGAAGAAGGAGAGTGTTTATTTCCCGGAGAAGCACTCTGGCGACCGCATTCTGTCTCTGGGGTACCCAGAGGCCACTAGCATGGACCGCCATATTCTCCGGCTCTGAACTCATGCGTCTCCTTTCTGTGGGGCTACATTAAAGATAATTCATGCAGCAATAATCTCAGAACCATTGCTGAGCTGAAAACAGCTGTTCAGGAGGTCATCCACAGCATCGATGTTCCGACACTTCAGCGGGTCATACAGAATTTCGTTATTCGTCTGCGCCACGTCTTCTCCATTGCTGGCAGGCATATCGAATACGTCATAACCTGAATATCTGTAGTGACGTTTACATGCTGAATAAAGTGTGTGCACGCTGTTGTTCGAAACTAATTTATGTTTCTTTTCATATAGTTCAATAATTGTCACCCTGTACATGAAGCCTGTCTTCGGACCGAACACCACAACAACAAACAACATCGAGCCAACAAGATTTTTATGCTCTTCTTATGAAGAGACTGTCTGAATTAAAGAACGACATTTTGTCTATGGAGTGCGTGACTGATTATTTTGTAAATTCATAACCGGTTTCGGCCGTACAATGACCATCTGCAGATTCTAAAGGCGGCATACACTGAACACAGGTTCATGCGTTGTCAAACTGTGTCATAAACACGTGATTGCGTCTATAAATAAACAAAAAATTTTTTTACAGAATATAATAAGGTGGCACCTTCTAGACAAGAATGGAATAGGGAAGAGAGTGGCTGTGCACCATACAGCGACTTCCGGAATTTGTACGTATACGTTGAACTGAGCTGCAGCACACAAAATTACCGCCCGTGTGGTGCCGACGCAGCTTTCATGCGGAGAAGCTACAGCGCCATTACAGCTTTGCATAGAACTTGTTCGCGGAGCTGTTCAGAACTTTCAAACCTTTCCCCGCTGAGGAAGTTTGCAGTCGCGCATAGGTGCGGCAGCCCTCGAGGAGTGGAATTTTGAACCGCGCTCCGTGTTTGTCCCGGCCGGCGCGGCGGCGGGTTCCCGGCCAGTGGCCGGTGGAGCGCCCCCGACCTCTGACGAGTCCCCGGGGTGCGGCGGCCGCTGTCGGCGCCTCCTCCGCCTCCGCCGCGCCCCGCGCTATGCTAATGCCCGCCCGCCGCCATGTTTTATTCATGGGGCAGGTTATCGCGGCCGGTGGCCGACTGGCCGGCCGGCCGCTGCTATCAATCAGACCGCCAGCGAGCGCCGCAAACAAGCCCAGTTTTTCCGGGCGCGGCCAAATCCCCTGGCAGCTAGGCAGCCCAGCTGTACGTTACGCGCGAGGTGAGGCTGCTAAATGGGCGCTGCCGGAGCAAGAACGACCACCTCGGCCTTCCATACAGTCGGAAAACACGCGTCTGGCGCCCGAGGCGGCCTGATATACGACACGGTCCTGTACGTGTTCTCGACCCCTTGGGACTTGTCCAAAATGTGCAAGGGGGAGAGGTCTTCTCTTCCTCTCTCACCCCGAATGTGGGCAGGTTCTGCCATACTTTGCTCCCTCTTGATGCTCTCGTATATTCTACCAGCTTCACTTTCATTCATGAATTCCTGTCTCGGTCATCCTCTCTTCTTTCCCCGTCCCCCCTTCAGAATAAACGTCTTAAATGAAAAACCTAAACATCTTGAAAAATTAGCAGCTGATTTTGCTGCCAAACGTAGCAGAGACACTGATACGTCGTGACTTGCTAGCAAACTACACTGACAGAAAAAAAAACCAGAGCACCAAGAAGGAGTTGTGCGACATAAAATTTGGTAGATGTTTTTCTACGTCCTGAAGATGTTGTCTATTCAAATTTCGTGTCAGTGGCATAAGAGTAGCGCTATAAGGATGCAAATCGGCTTTGCCTTAAATATAAGCTGTAACAGTCGTGAGCGTTAGCTAGGTTTCAGGCTGGACCAGGTGAGTTGATGTTAATCAAGCATGCCTTTAACGCACAACAGTCGCCATCATCATTACCACACTGAGATTGAACTAGGTCGCGTAACACGGCTACAAGAAGTTGGATGATCCTTCTGCGATACTGCAGAAAGTCTTGGCAGAATGTAGCCACTGTACGTCGCTGCTGACAGCGCTCGTCACGAAAATGTACGGTCGCAAGAAGACTGCACTCCGCGCTACAGAGACTGAAGGCCATCGTGAACGACATACGGTTCTGGTGCATCGCACTGCATCTGAAGCAGCAATCTAAGCAGCAGTTGGCACCACAGAGACACAACCAACGCCGCCCGGAGTGGCCGAGCGTTCTAGGCGCTACAGTCTGGAACCGCGCGACCGCAGGTTCGAACCCTGCCTCGGGCATGGCTGTGTGTGATGTCCTTAGGTTAGTTAGGTTTAAGTAGTTCTAAGTTCTAGGCGACTGATGACCTCAGCAGTTAAGTCCCATAGTGCTCACAGCGATTTGAACGATTTGAACACAACCAACTGTCACAAAACGGTTACTTCAAGGACAGTTCCGAGCCAGACACTCTGTAGCGTGCTTCCACTCACCCCAAAACACCGCCATTTGCGACTTCACTAGTCTCAAGCGAGAGCTCACTACTGCATGGTAGGTTCTAGGTCTGTTGTGTTTTGTGATGAAAGCTGGTTCTCTCTCGGTGCCAGTGATGGCCGTGTCGTGGTTGGAAGGAGAGTCTGCAACCAACCTATCTGCGTGTTTGACCCGCTGGACCAACAGCTGGAGTTATGGTCTGGGGTTCGATTTCATACGACAGCAGGAATCCTCTCATGGTTGTCCCATGCACTGTGACATAAAACTTGTACGTCACTCTGGTGATTCGACCTGTTGTGCTGACATTCAAAACCACTATTCCATGAGATGTTTTTCTAGAGGTAACGCTCGTCCACATACCACTGTTGTATCCCAACATGCTCTACAGGGTATCGACCGGTTGCCTTGGTCTGCTCGATCACCAGATCTGTTTCCAACTCAGAACAAATGTGACATCATCGAAAGACAACTCCAGCGCCATCCAGAAACACCATTAACCGTCGCTGTATCGATCGACCGAGTGCAACATGCATGGAACTCCATCCCAAAAGCTGACATCTAGCACCTGCACAGTACAATACATGAACGTTTGCATTCTTGCGTTCAACATTCTGGTGGTTACACCAGTTATTAATGTATCAGTATTTCACATTTTAAATGGCTTATCTCGCGCTTAACGTTAACCTGTGCTCAGGCAATGTTGACATTTAAATACGTTAGCTAGGCAAGTGTTTGCCTGAAATTTCGTTACTGTACATTAATTTTATGTTTTTCTGTTGCGGTTTTTTCTCATCTGTCACAAATAACTTGCATCATGCCAGTCAGGTTTACTTGATGCCTAGGCGACATCGTTCTTCTAGTAGTCCATTTCTTTTATTTAGCCGAAGGTCTGTGCTTCACTTTTGTATCAATTTTCGAAACAGTCGGCTGTCCCCTTAATTCGTTCCAAGTCTTTCGTTTGGTCTACCGAACGATCGCATACTCACGATCCTAACAACAGAACTGGTGGCGGTGTAGTATTGTATGTGGTTCTTTAACTTGTGCAGTAAACTTTCCCACAACCACAACAAAATATCTGTTTCTTCCATACACCTACACCATTGCTGGCTATAAAGTTATTATCCAAAGTGAACTTCGTAATGCGTTTAATGCGCAGTTGCAATTTCATAAACATACGTATTAGTATCAGAACACGGTTCCACCTTCAGTTGGAAAAGCCTGAGTCGTCCACACGCATCGGACAGATAAACATGTTAAGTGTATCCGAATCACGTTTTGGCGCAGCTGTAGGAAATCAATAAGAGCGACAAGCAACGAATCTGACATTACCCATTTCCTAGTTCCCAAACTTCACAGAAGCTATCCTGCTTACTGTGATGTTAATAAAGCTGCCCTATAAAAGCAAGAACTTAAGTTCGAGTCCCGTCTCTGGATCTCTCTAAGCCGACGTGATTCCTGTATTTTCCCGTTTGTCAATGACACATACTTTTGTATAGGGCGAAATTGTGGAGATATTGTTCTTTTCTTTACTTCCACAGCTATTATAAATTGTAGAAATGTCGTCATGAAACATCTTAAGCTGCTTCTAAATTTATTTTAATTTGGTTGTAATTTACACTCTATTCATCTACTTCTACATGAGGAAACATTACATATAAATACTATATTTCTGATATTTTGGTTTTTAATCTGTATATGTTACCCCTGCTGTTAGTAAAAATCTGTGCTGTAAAATAGTATTTCACTGAAACACGTCACAAAATAAAAAAGAAGTTGACAATCTTATTTTATCGACGCTGGATCTCGTGAACTCAACGGCCATTAAGAATTATTGGTGACAAACACAACCAGCTACGAATATTTTTGAAATGCTTTACTACAGTGTCATAACTGGCTTCGGATTATCACCCCTCCCCCTTCAGACGGGGATGTTTTGGTCAGCAGCAGTGCAGGAGTGGACGATATACTTCTGCCAAAAACATCAATGTAATCAGAAACGTTAGCCATCTGAAGAAGGGCACGATAGCCCGAAACCATTGAAGACATTTAAATAAAGTATTTTAAAAGTATTTGTGGCTGCCAGCGTTATTCATCAACAATAATCTGAACAGCAGCTTAAGGTGATAAATGGGCAAATTTCGGAATCTCTATTTCATCTTTTACCCCTTTGCTTTTCAGTACTTAAAATTCTGCTGAGAGTCTCTTCTCGTTTCGACCTGAGTAGAAAGGAGTATGTGACTTCAGCAAAATGCCCTTTTAATAAAAAGTTGTGATCCAAGAGATAACTTAATACTATCTGGCCAGGGTTTCTCAGTCATATTCAAGTGAAGGAGGTGTTTTCATTGTGCAGTGGAAAATACTGGAACATATGCGAATATCTTAACAAATTCAAGACCGCGATTACTCCTCCGTTTCTCAACAAATTTTTTGAGTGTATACGATCTCCCCTGTAGGCAGACCACGAGCAATGAGAATGAGAACTTCACACTGAAAGCCTAATGTCTGCCCACACAAGAACTTCAGTAACAGTCACAGCGAACGTAATTTGGAAACAGCACGCTGTCTCGAAGTTTCGCCAGCACCACTTGCCTTGAGAACGTAAAGACGTGCAAAAAGTTCAAAATACTTCTGCTGACGGCAGTTTGGCTTTACTACGACTAATTACTCTACTGCAGGTTGAATTCGTACTGCATTCAAGAATGGACGCAAGAATGTACATAAAAGCACGTGTACAGACAGAGTATGCCTCCCCCCTTTTCCTCCTCATCGGTCCGGCCCTCCCTCCCCCCATCTGCCGCCCTGTCGGCTGTATAGTGCTGTTCTAAGTGTTGTGTGTCCTCTGTCAGTGTAGCGAACAGCCACCATACTGTCGCTAGTTGTGTTTTTTTTTTTTATCTCGTGCGAACAGAAACAAGACTCAAACTTCCTGGCAGATTACAACTGTGTGCCGGACCGAGACTCGAACTCGGGACCTTTGCCTTTCGCGGGCAAGCGCTCTACCAACTGGGCTACCCACGCACGACTCACGCCCCCTCCTCACAGCTTTACTTCTGCCAGTACCTTAATTGGTAGAGCGCTTGCCCGTGAAAGGCAAAGGTCCCGAGTTCGAGTCTCGGTCCGGCACACAGTTTTAATCTGCCAGGAAGTTTCATATCAGCGCACACTCCGCTGCATAGTGAAAATCTCATTCTAGAAACAGGACTGTCGCCGTGTTTTTTAGTTGTGCCTGTCTATTTACTGTTTTAATCAGCATCGCCGACCGTTTTGTTTTTATATTTTCTTCGCATCTTTTTATGTTCTCATATCTCGTAATTCTGTTTCTTAACTTTCCTGTAGGCTTCAGATCGGCGTATTATGTTGCTGCGAGACCATCCCCTCCTCTGGGGGGCAATCTAAATCCAATAAAGAAAAAATAAGACCGAGTATAGCTATGGTTTCATATACGGTTGGGCAAGGAAAATAATTCGTTAATGTTTTAGAAAGATTTCTGACTGATGATACTCAATTCAAAAGTAGTAACGAATAACAGCTTTATGCTTGTCCCATGATGAACCACATGGTATACCAGTCCATGACACATGAAGTTCAGAATAGAAAATAAAAAGCTCTGTACATGCCTGAGTACTTTAAGCAATAGTAGCCCAGTGAAAGAGTGTTGAAACCAGTACGCTAACCTCACAGACGAACGAATGAAATATCGATACCGTAGCAGCAGCAATGGAACACGATCTACCTGTTTGACCAACGGGAATTTAGTCTGAATATGCGTGAAGAGACACCTACAGATCTGAGAATGTTGCAAACAAAATATTACGCCAAGCTGCAAGTGCATGGCACAGGCTCACCGTAGTTCTCGTAGCGTGACTGTAGCTATCAGAAAATAATCTCAATTGAAATGAACAGAGTCCATAAGGAAGCTCCGACACCAGTGGTCCGCAGCAAGATGCAGGCAGGAACCGAATAGACTGCACTCTGTTGCACAGTACACACAAACACACGAGTCGACCTGCACAGCCCTCTCAGTAGGTTCTGCACACTGTGCCTCCAGAGTGATGCGTAACTGTACTTTACCAGTCAATGTCAGAATGTGGTAAGTAAAATCATACTTAAAGCCATCGATAGCATGGGTACAGAATGTCTTAAAAAACTAATGTATTGTAGAGTAGCTTCAACCTTTGTAAAAATAAAGTTTTAAAAAATGGGCAGTTTGGTATCCAGAAGGGTTTTTAACGGAAAATGCTATATATACTTTCACTAATGAAATATTAAATGCTCTGAGTAGCCGGAAGTCACCCGTTGGGATTTTTTGTGATCTATCAAAGGCTTTTGATTGTGTAAATCATGGAATACTTCTAGATAAGCTCAAGTACTGTGGTATGAATGGGGCAGTGCTCAAATGGTTTAAATCATACCTAACTGGAAGAGTGCAGAAAGTTGAAATAAGCAGTTCTCTTAATATGCAAAAAACTGGTGATTTCTCAAACAGGGGAACAATCAAGATTGGGGTGCAGCAAGGTTCGGTCTTGGGTCCTCTGCTGTTCTTAATATATATTAATGACTCGCCATTCTATATTCACGACGACGCAAAGCTGGTACTTTTTGCCGATGATACAAGTATAGCTATCACACCCAACAGACAAGAATTAACTGGTGAAATTGTAAACGATGTTTTTCAGAAAATCATTAAGCGGTTCTCCGCAAATGGGCTCTCATTAAACTTTGACAAAACACAGTATATACAGTTCCACACAGTAAATGGAATGACACAATTAATAAATATAGACTTCGATCAGAAATCGGTAGCTAACGTAGAATATTAAAAATTTCTAAGTGTATGCATTGATGAGGGGTTGAACTGGAAAAAACACTCTGAGGATCTGCTGAAACGTTTGAGTTCAGCTACTTATACTATTAGGGTCATTGCAGATTTTGGCGACATACGTCTCAGTAAATTAGCTACCACGCCTATTTTCATTCTCTGCTTTCGTATGGCATCAGATTCTGGGGTAATTCATCATTGAGTAGAAGAGTGTTCATTGCACAAAAGCGTGTAATCAGAATAATTGCTGGAGCTCATCCAAGATCATCCTACAGACACTTATTTAAAGCGCTAGGGATCTTCACTGTAGCCTCACAATATATATATTCACTTATGAAATTTGTTATTAACAATCCGAACGAATTCAGAAGTAATAGCAGTGTACGCGGCTACAACACTAGGAGAAAGGATGGTCTTCACTACTCAAGGTTAACTCTAACTTTGGCTCTGAAGGGGGTAAATTAGGCTGCCACAAAAGTCTTTGGTCACTTACCTAATAGTATCAAAAGTCTGACAGATAGCCATATAGCATTTAAAAGGAAATTAAAAGAATTTGTTAATGGCAACTCCTTTTACTCATTAGATTAATTTTTGGATGTAGTAAGTGGGTACTTTCCCCAACCCCCACCCCCCCCCCCCCATGTAATATTTTGTGTAATGTAATATCTTTTATAGACACCTTTTATTAACCTCACGCGTTCCACATCATTACGAAGTGTCGTATTCATGATCTATGGAACAAGTACTAATCTAATCTAATCTAATCTCATCTCTAATCTTCGAAACAGACTCGCGACTCGGAACTCGTATAAGTAAGAAGAGCTTGGAGACATTTTAATAAACGAATTTCACTGTGGAACCAATGCGTTTATGTTGGGAATAATGTACGAAGGAATAGAAATATCTCTGCATACCGTCCTTGGGAAATTAAAGTTCTTAAGATGAACTGCTGATGGCCTAAAGTGCGCGTCATTTATGACGGCGGCCCAGTTTAGGTTCGTTCTACTCATCTGACGTCACAAAGCACAGCCAGCCAATGAACAGAGAACGACGTTGCCAGAGCTCGACTGCAGTGCAGAGCACTGACGAGTGTCTTCAGTTTTAGAAACGTTCAGTCATAAATAAAGTAATTGAACAAAAGCAATGTCTTGATAGCAGACTTTCTTTTATAGAAAGTTTGGAAAAAGCATTCTTTATACCAATTGCTTCATATTCTATTAATTAATTAAACCAAACAAGCAATAAGCCTCCTAATTCGGGCGATAGCAAGGAAAGGTGTTTGTATCATTCTCACTAACCGCTTTTTCGCAATAAAGAACAGCGGTAATTGTTTATTTCCTATTGTACTTGGACGAAACGTGAGTAATTCATAGTCATACCAACAGTGTTTGTCGGTATTTTGCGTGATTTTTTAAAGTCCTCCGGGAGATACATTGAGCGACGAGCTGCGTCAGCGTAATGGTTAGCGGGTGTGGCTGCTGAGCGAAAGGTGCTGAGTTCAAACCTTGTTCTGCGCTTAATATTTTTTTTATTTAAAAACAATATCGAAGTGTCTTACTTGAAGAATTTTATTCGTTTGAATGTAATTTTATGAAATTTCTAGTGGGAACTAAAATCGACCACACGGAAAGTATACGCTATGGACTTTTACCTCTGCAAACTCTTCAAAATTTCGTGCAATGGTTTACTACATCTAATGCTGCACAATAACTGCGTTGAACATCGAAACAAAATTAAGTCATTTATGGGGGGTAGGTGTAAGTCAAGAAGATGTGTAAAAATCAAGTTTTTGGGCCAAATAGATTTTATGAAATCAAATGATAAAGTGTGTCAAAGCAGTCGAAACACCATGTGTCTGCACAGGCGAGCAGTGTAATGATAACAAAATGGCGCACATCGCGGACTGCGGGGAGCACGTCTCTGTAGCAGTGAAAGGGTTAATGCGGCCGTGGTGGCTTCACTTCATAAACTGCCCGCTCTCCCCCAAAACGTAGGTTTGCGAACTATACTATACTATGGCGCTGCTTCTGCTGGCGCGTACAACTGTCAACGCAGCGATCTCCCGCGTGTGGGAACCGCCAAGATAAAAGAATTGAACTATTGCTCCGTACGAACTCGAGTATTACTCAACCAGAGTCCAGTATCTCAAAAAGTGCAACCTCTCGCTCTATCTTTTTATTTCTATCAGAGACGTGAGACACCATCGTGCCAGCCGCGCCTTCCCCTTTCACAGCGAGGGCGCAACGGCGGCTGTCCACAAATTTAGGCAAGCGTTGTCATAAATCCCGAAGTACTGGTGGCTCAGTCGAGTCCCGTAATCGGCCGGCGAGCGCACCGAGACGAGGTTTGTGATTTACTTACAGCGCTGGAATTAGCGCGGCGACATTTCGGATCAGCGCGCCACCGGCAGATATTAATTACGGGCTCAGTAATTAGCGATGCTGATGAATAAGCAATGAGCGCCGCTTGCCGCGTGTCGGCCCCTGCGCCCCCCGCTTCCCGCCGTGCACCGCGCGCCAGCGGGACGCCGGCCTGCCCCTGCCACTGTGCCCTGACACGCACTGCCGTGTCCTCCACGTGGGACGCCGAGTACCGCCCCTCCTGGAGAAAACTAAACACTCCGTGAACGAGTAACATTCCAGGGTCAACACCCACACTAAAGGGTACACAAAACCATATGGTAGAACATAAATACTTATAGAGATAGTAAGAGGCCGCGATAAGATGTAGTGCACCTCACTTCTGTGTTGAAGAATCAATAATCGAAATCCAAATTTTAATCGGAGGAGAATAATTACTTTTCGTTTCAGAATAAAAGCAGTCTTGTTTGCGAAATTGTTCAACATCAATGACGCGTTTCGCCCTTTTGGGGCATCATCAGATTGTGCAAAAAGTAGCTGGATATGTAACCCATACGTCATAAAATCATATAAAATAGAAAATTGGTGCAACACTAACTGGATATAGTACTGGTGTTTTACTTCTCGGACGGTCTAATCGCAGCCGAATGCAACACATTTTTTGTACCATACACGTTTCGCCTTTATTGTTTGCAAGGCAACTTTAGTGGCCTGGAGGACGTTCATATTTTTGTTTCTACTACTGTTTAGTTAACATTCATTTACAGACACAGACAAAAAAATGTTTACATACACGCGCCTAATCATACCAAAACAAACCAGTTCACACACACACACACACACACACACACACACACACACACACACACACACACATCACTGATATAAACACACATCGCTGCGCAGGATTAGCGGAGCGGTCTAGGGCGCTGCAGTCATGCACTATGCGGCTGGTCTCGGCGGAGGTTCGAGTCCTCCCTCGGGCATGGGTGTGTGTTTTTGTCCTTAGGATAATTTAGTTTAAGTAGTGTGTAAGCTTAGGTACTGATGACCTTAGCAGTTAAGTCCCATAAGATTTCACACATACTAAACTAAAAACCTAAACACACATCGAATAGTTGGTAATAACTTTAGGCAGTTGGCAACACCATCCAAAACATCACATTAAAGCTAATGTTCAGTTCCAACTGCTGTGAAAATAACATTTCAAATGGCAGTAAGCAGGCGAAGAACAGCTATAGCGAAAGGAAAAAAAACACATATTGATCAGCATCAACAAAATTTGGTTCAAATGGCTCTGAGCACTATGGGACTTAACATCTGTGGTCATTAGTCCCCTAGAACTTAGAACTACTTAAACCTAACTAACATAAGGACATCACACACATCCTTGCCCGAGGCAGGATTCGAACCTGCGACCGTAACGGTCACGCGGTTCCAGACTGAAGCGCCTAGAACCGCACGGCCACACGGGCCGGCAACAAAATTTGGAAGGAGAACTTTATTAACTACATCACAGAGAAGCAAACAGTGCCGCAATCGTGTATAACCTCAATATACAACTGCTTAAATATAAACTAAAAATATAAATAAAAATATGTGCATATTCCAGACCACTGAAGCTGACTTGAAAATAATAAATGCGGAACGCACATGGGACAAAAATGGTATGTTTCTGATTAGATGTCACGAGGACAATAGTTAACTACACATCACAATATTATACGCACATGAAGACGACAGCACTACAAAAGCCAAAGATGTTTAATCCAGGGAGAAGTTTGAGAGATAAGTATTGTGTTTATAGTAACAACTCAAACCAAACAACATGAATTACATGTTAATGATAACAGCCGGTTGCTCCGACAAACCCCAGTGCAAAATCATCTGACTATACACAATCTGATCATAACTATCCAGACACCTTTATTAAATGCGGAATTGACCACCAGATGTCACGTCAGGTCGATCCGCCAGTATAACAGGACGTGGCGATTAACATGTATGAACACAAGCAGTAACAGCAGGATGAGTCGTCAGGGCAGCTCAGTGACTTCGAAAGCGGAGTAGTCATTAATTGTCACATAAGTGACAGATGCATCAGGGACATTTCAAAGTTGAAGCAAGTGAGCAGTCGGTCACAATTTTTAGCCTTATTAACCAGGTTTCCAATACTTCTAAGAGTGCCTTCATCAGAATTTAAATGTTTAAAGTGGCCTACAATATAATTACAAATTTATGGTAAAAGAAATTTTTGTATAAAAGTGTAAGTACTGACTAACAACAGAAGAGAGAGACAGTATTTACATGTGACGTATAAAATAAATAACGGGCCAGAAGGGCTTTAGACACAATTTTTTATGAAAAAGAATGCATTAAGGCGAGCCAGTATGGGCTGCTCGTATCTAAAGCCACACGTAGCAACGGACGGAGGCGCCCGCGTTAACAAGTGCGGGCAGGTGAACATGACACCAACAGTGCCATCTGGTAGCCGTAAATACAAGAAGGCTACTTAACATTTGAAATACCGACAGCTGAATGTTAAAATGAACAGTATTTAGTACCTGAACTCAAAAGGCAAAGGTTTGAAAACTGATTAACAGTACAAAAAGAAGCAGTACTTACACGTCACGTCTAAAATAAATATAAAGTGAAGCAGCTTTAGTCACAATTTAAATGTGGTGGAAGGCGAGCCACTGTAGGCATCTCGCATATGTCGTGCTCAGGTTTTTGCTGGTGGGACGTGAAACTGTGGTCTTCGTTTTCCTTTTAGGAGCACCTACTGCGGAAGGATACACGTCTGGCGTAAATTCTCCGTCTCTTTCTGGGAGCTACTACAACTTATATGTAAATTGAAGGTTGGGAAGTGAGACAGAAAAGAAAAGGGAAGGGGCTATTGATGTCAGCTCCATCGGTACTTTACACGGAATCAGCGGCGGCGAGTGAAAATGTGCGCCAGATCGGAACCCGAACCCGGAATCTCCTTCTTGTATTGTATTGCACTGTATGTTCAGCGGGGGCCTAGAAACGACGGAGAGGCTCCGTCCCCGCCGCAGCCGCAGTGGTCCACAACCCACGACGGCTACCGCAGTCCACTTCACCCCTCCGCCGCCCCACACCGAACCACTCTTTCAGGGTTATTCTGCGGTTCGGCCCCCGGTGGAACGTCTCACCCCAGACAAGTGTAACCCGAAATGTTTGCGTAGTAGAGCAATGGTGGTGTACGCGTACGTGGAGAATTTGTTTGCACAGCAATTGCCGACATAGTGTAGCTGAGGCGGAATAAGGGGAACCAGCCCGCATTCGCCGAGGCAGATGGAAAACCGCCTAAAAACCATCCACAGACTGGCCGGCTCGTCTGACCTCGACACAAGTCCGCCGGGCGGATTCGTGCCGGCGACCAGGCGCTCCTTCCCAATCGGGAAGGCCGTGCGTTAGACTGCACGGCTAACCGGGGGGGCTGTCTCCTGCTTGCATTAACCACTTCGCGCCTGGACTCAATGTTTATCGCAACTGCGCGGACTCTCTCTGCAGTCCTGTCTGCGAACTCTCAGCGCCATCCAGCGGCACCTGTCTGCAGTCCCTGTGCACATCCTTCCTCTAAGCTCGCTGCTTTGATATTGTCGCAGGAGGTCAGACTTGATCGTGCATCCACATTGAACAAGGTGGATTCGTTCCCCATCGAGGCGAATCAGTAACAGAGGGTGTCCGGGAAGTAGGGACGAATATTAAAGTGCTATAGAACATACAAAATTGTTTGTAAATGTAATTTCTTTGCAAACACTTTAAGTAAGTTTCCAGTTTATGTATGACAAATTATATCCTCCATATGACTATCGCGAGGCAACGAGCAATGCGTTCATTGCTTCTCCTTCAAAAAAAATGGTTCAAATGGCTCTGAGCACTATGGGACTCAACTGCTATGGTCATAAGTCCGCTAGAACTTAGAACTACTTAAACCTAACTAACCTAAGGACATCACACACATCCATGCCCGAGGCAGGATTCGAACCTGCGACCGTAGCGGTCGTGTGGTTCCAGACTGTAGCGCCTTTAACCGCTCGGCCACTCCGGCCGGCGCTTCTCCTTCAGTTGGTGAATTGTTTATGATTGCACTTTTCATTTCACAAATCCCCACAAAAACAGTCACAAGGCGTAAGATCGCATGATACAGCAGGCCATTCCTGGTTGCCACGCAAAGAGATAAACATTTTATTCAGCAGAGCAATCGTTTCACGTGATGTGTGACTTGTCGCTCGAGCTTGTCGAACCCAAAAATCATCATTTTCATCAGTAAGAAGTAAAAACCAATCAGGAAGCACCTTTCGGTAATGGTCGCGGTTCACAGAGACGGCAGCTCCCTCAACACTTTCAAAAAAGTACGGGCCGACCACTTCTGTTGCCCAGAACTCACACCGCACAGTCATGCTTTGTGGATACACCTCACCTTACACAGTCACTCGCGGATTTTCGTTACTCCAAATTCTACAGTTATGCTTACTGACCTGCCCACTGAGGTAGAGGTGCGCCTCATCTGAGAAAGCTACTCTCTTTGTGAAGTTCTAGTTCTCTGCTTGTCGAACCAAGAAGTATTGAGCAAATCGATGTCTCGTTACATGATCTGCAAGTTTCAACTCTTGTGTAAGTTAAATCTTGTACGCACGCATTTTCAGATCTTTTGAAAGGACTTCATGCAGCGAACTTGGTGAGAAATTCATCTGATTGAGTTCGTCGGCGAACCGACTGTCTGGGGCTTACGGTCACATTGTCACGCACAACAGCAATGTTTTCTTGTGTTCGAACAGAACGCGGTCGTCCTGTTTTCTTGAAGTTTGAAACGGAACACGTGGTCTCAAACTTCCGAACTGACGATTCAGTTGTAGCAGCATTACGTCCAGGTGTCAGACGCAGTTCGCGAACGGTTACCGTGGGACTTCCATTGTTTCCTAACAACTTTTTGTCACTTGGATACGTTGCTCAGTTGTCATGTGCTCCATGACGAAACTAAACATCAAACCACAATGTTCAGCACACAAAAGCTATCAGGCTACTAATGGGAAGGCTCGCAGATTAAAAACATGAAAAAAACCAAGGCTGCCAACCGTCATATGACAAAATGGCACAAAATTCAAATTCGTCGTTACCTCCCGGAGACCCGTTACGGATGCGTGATGTCTGTTCTTTCGTCATGTCCGAAGAACAGGTACCACGAATTCATACAGAAGATATTAAAGCTATTCTCGAGGAGGATGCTTTATGTCTGTTCATGAGACATGGTTTCAGCAAATCATTTCCGTAAAATGCCAGAATGGTCCCTGATAAACACTGCCGCTAATCTCCTACGAACAATTGCGCTTGTGAACCATAATTATTGTGATTCGATTCAACGAACTCACGCCCACAGCCTACTCAGTAATTGCATCTCACGAGATACTGAATGAAGCATGTAAGTAGGCTGTTTGGGTTTTTATGTTGACAACGCCACGTAGCGCTCTGTATGAAAATCACTGGCTGTGCTGCGTGGAGTCTGTGGCTGGTTTGCATTGTTGTTGGCTATTGTAGTGTTGGGCAGTTGGCTGTTAACAGCGCATAGCGTTGCGCAGATGGAGGTGGGCCGCCAGCAGTGGTGGATTTGGGGAAGTGAGATGGTGGATTTTTGAGAACGGATGATCTGGACGTGTGTCCATCAGAAACAGTACATTTGTAAGAGTGGATGTCATGAACTGCTATATATATATTATGACTTTTGAACACTATTAAGGTAAATACATTGTTTGTTCTCTATCAAAATCTTTCATTTGCTAACTATGCCTATCAGTAGTTAGTGCCTTCAGTAGTCAGAATATTTTATTTGGCTGGCAGTAGTGGCGCTCGCTCTATTGCAGCAGTTTGAGTAACGAAGATTTTTGTGAGGTAAGTGATTTGTGAAAGGTATAGGTTAATGTTAGTCAGGGTCATTCTTTTGAAGGGATTATTGAAAGTCAGATTGCGTTGCGCTAAAAATATTGTGTGTCAGTTTAGTGTTGATCAGAATAAGTAAAGAGCGAAATGTCTGAGTACGCTCAGGTCTGCTCAGCTGTTTGAAAATCAAATAATGTAAGAGGTTTATCCGCACAGTAATTCGTTAATTTTTGAAGGGGAGGTATCAAGCAGAACTACCTCTGCAATCGAAGCCTGGGTGCCCGACCGGCCGCCATGTCATTTTCTCCCAATGGCGCCATTTCAATGCGGAGCGCTCGGGCATGCAGACCTGTTGCTGTCCCAGCCGTTGTCGGATCTGCAGACTTCGCAGCGGGCACTCCACTTTCAAGTAAATCCTCGCGAAGCTGAGTCCTTACCGTGCCACTACTTGCACCAAGGAAACTTTCCTTGCAGTGCCGGGAATTGGAGCTGGGTCCGTCCGATGGCAGTCAGACCCGCTCGCCGCTGACACAAAAGGAAATTCCGCACCACGCTGCCTCACTCTGTCTGGAAGAAATACTGCTGACATTTCGTGGGCTGCGTAAGATTTCACCACGATGGAATGTTGGCAGCCGTTCCTCACCATGTCACTATTAGCTATCTGCACGGGATGTAGAATATAAGTGCAGATATTTTTACTTGTTGGACCTTAACACGTATTGGGTCTTAACATGTACACACATCAATGTGTTCTTTGTTTTATCTCTCTCTCTCTCTCTCTTTCGAACAGCCTTCCTACAAACAGGTCACAAATTTTATGAGCTAGTTTTCTGTATGGCCGTAGCCGCATCACTAAGTGGTCTATGCCTATTAGTATAAACTAACCAATCTGGGTCCACTAGTAAACACTTCAACACCTGACCTGATGCCTAGGGAAAAGGAGCATTGCAAGGTAGCCGTGCAGTCTCGGGCGCCTTGCCACGGTTCGCGCGGCCCCTCCTTTGGATGTTCGAGTCCTCTGTCGAGCATGGGTGTGTGTGTTGTCCTTAGCATAAGTTAAAGTTAGATTAAGTAGTGTGTAAGCCTAGGGACCGATGACCCCAGCAGTTTGGTCCCACAGGAACTTACCAACAGAAATTTCCGCAAAAAAAGAAGCATCTACATCTACATCCACACTCCGAGAGCCACCGGACGGTGTGTGGCGGAGGGTACTTTGAGTACCTCTATCGGTTCTCCCTTCTATACCAGTCTCGCATTGTTCGTGGAAAGAAAGATTGTCGGTATGACTCTGTCTGGGCTCTAATCTCTCTGATTTTATCCTCATGGTCTCTTCGCGAGATATACATAGGAGGGAGCAATATACTGCTTGACTCTTCGGTGAATGTATGTTCTCAAAACTTTGACAAAAGCCCATACCGAGCTACTGAGCACCTCTCCTGCAGAGTCTTCCGCTGGAGTTTATCTATCATCTCCGTAAAACTTTCACGATTACTAAATGATCCTTTAACGAAGCGCGCTGCTCTCCGTTGTATCTTCTCTATCTCTTCTATCAACCCTATCTGGTACGGATCCCACACTGCTGAGCAATATTCAAGCAGTGGGCGAACAAGTATACTGTAACCTACTTCCTTTGTTTTCGGATTGCATCTCCTTAGGATTCTTCCAATGAATCTCAGTCTGGCATCTGCTTTACGGGCGATCTACTTTATATGAACATTCTATTTTAAATCACTCCTAATGCCTATTTCCAGATAATTGATGGAATTAACTGCTTCCAGTTGCTGACCTGCTATACTGTAGCTACATGTTAAGAGATCTTTCTTTCTATGTATTCGCAGCACATTACACTTGTCTACATGGAGATTCAATTGCCATTCCCTGCACCATGCGTCAATTCGCTGCAGATCCTCCTGCATTTCAGTACAATTTTCCATTGTTACAACCTCTCGATATACTGCAGCATCATCCGCAAAAACCGTCAGTGAACTTCCGATGTCATCCACAAGGTCATTTATGTATCTTGTGAATAGCAACGGTCCTACGATACTCCCTTGCGGCACACCTGAAATCACTCTTACTTCGGAAGACTTCTCTCCATTGAGAATGACATGCTGCCTTCTGTTATCTAGGAACTCCTCAATCCAATCACACAATTGGTCTGATAGTCCATATGCTCTTACTTTGTTCATTAAACGACTGTGGGGAACTACATCCAACGCCTTGCGGAAGTCCAGAAACACGGCATCTACGTGAGAACCCGTGTCTATGGACCTCTGAGTCTCGTGGAAGAATAGGACGAGCTGAGTTTCACACGATCGTTTTTTTTGAAACCCATACTGGTTCCTACAGAGCAGATTTCTAGTCTCCAGAAAAGTCATTATACTCGAACATAATACGTGTTCCAAAATTCGGCCACTGATCGACGTTAGAGATATAGGTCTATAGTTCAGCACATCTGTTCGACGTCCGTTCTTGAAAACGGGGATGACCTGTGCCCTTTTCCAATCGTTTGGAACGCTACGCTCTCCTAGAGACCTACGGTACACCGCTGCAAGAAGGGGGGCAAGTTCCTTCGGGTACTCTGTGTAAAATCGAACTGGTATCCCATCAGGTCCAGCGGCCTTTCCTCTTTTGAGGAATTTTAATTGTTTCTCTACCCCTCTGTCATCTATTTCGACATCTACCATTTTGTCATCTGTGCGACATTCTAGAGAATGAACAACAATGCATTCATGATTTGTTCTTGGAACATGTACTTGGAGATACTAACCATCCTAAAGACGTACTACCTCTAATAGTTATAATTACTGGTCTGCAAATGACGTAAACTCTGATGTAACGTCGTTCAGTACACCGCCCTCAGTCACCAACACAAATATCTGCACTTACAGCATTATGCGCTGTACAGTTTGGATAGCAATTAATTGAATACAATCTCTTAGTTAGTAATGAATATCAGTAGACACATACAAATAACCGTAATCCGTTACTTGTTTTCATATTCACATTACTGGTTTCGAAAGATCGTCAAGTGGATTTACTTAAATTAACAGTACATCGAAAATATCTAGGTGGATTATTTGCGGTGCTGTCTGGAATTACTTCACGCCTTCTGCCGCCACACAGCGCCGCAGGCTGCATCGTTTCCAGGAAACCACATGTGCATCTCATCCAAGTTTTGTTAGTAGTAAAGTTGAGTAAAACTAATTCTTTGCGGGTTATTTGCGTGTGTCATTGATATTGCTGATTGTCTTCCTTGTTCCACTGCCTCCTGTTGTATCACGCACGTATTTCATCAAATATCACATGAAAAATCGGTAGTGATGTGGACCTGCTTGCTTAGACTGTCATGAACACCGAAACTCAGCTGTACAAACATCCAGGATGTACAACTTGTTACTATAGCGTTCTGTAAGGAAAGTGTACATACTTTGCTGCATAGTGGTGTTTTGTATGTTTTTGGAAGTGTGATCATGTAGATTTTACGAGGACGTGCTGAAAAGTAATGCTTCCGAATTTTTTACACGAAAACTCTTAAAGCTTTTTAAATAAAACAAACATTATTAACATTCTACATTATTATTCTTCATGTCTACATACTTATTTCACAATATGATCACCATGACGACGAACGCATTCTCCCAACCAGAGAGTCGTTTGTTGACACCCGTCACTGTAGACAGTTTGACTTTATTGACGGAGCCACAATCTCATCTCCTCTAGCACCGTTTCTTCACTATCAAAGTGAAGCCCTCTCCAAGTCTGGGAAACACTGCAAGTTCTGTTACACTCGTTGAGGTTTTGCACCTCCTTCATTAGGCGTATGAACAACCCAACATCGCACATTACTGATGTCGAACCAACCCTCAGCCTGGCAACTCCTCACCTCGTTGAGAGTAGAAGGCTAGATTGCAATCAGACTGAAAATTTCCGTGGTCCATCCGGGATCCGATCACCCGAACTCTTGATTTCCAGGCTGAACGCGCCATGTATTAAAGTAGTGCGACTGCTAGATTAAGCGAATGCATGTGAATTTGCATTCGTACCGGAAGATACGACAAAGGGAAATCGTTGACAGTAGCTGGTTTGATTTACTCCTCCTGAAAAGAAACCCGATCCTTGAACACATAGGCTTCAAAAATGGATTGTACAATACAATGAGAAAAAGAGTTGGAAGGAAATCCGAAACAACAGCTAGAAGTTTGGTGTCAAGGAACCGAGTTTTGCATTGTTTTCTCTTCTCATTGACATAAATACAGAGCTGTAAGCTCTTCCATTCCCAGGATTCCAATCCATTAGCACTGTCTGGAATGCTACGTTTGACATCATATACGCTGACTGATGTTTCTCAATGGACCATCTATAATTTATTAGTAATATATCTCAACTATAAAATGTCTTTGGTATTCAATTCTTTTTAGTCTTCACATGGAGATCGAAAGAAATGAATACACAGAAACAGTCAACTATATTTCAATGCAAGCCTTAAAAACGCGGATATAAGCATTATAAAATATTTTCTATTTAATTTTATTCAGTTTCCACAGTTATATAACTCTCGTAATCCATAGTGTATTTCTCAGTCTGCATCTTCTACCCGCAGTAAAACAAAGATAAAAATGCGGATTCACTGAACAGACTTGCCCGTGTAACCTAATGACGCGGAAATCTGTCATGCTTCAGTAGCAAGAATTAGAACACACTTTCTAGCAACCCGTTCAGTAGAAAATTCCATTTTATGCTACCGCTCCTAATTTCATCTCAGTTTTTCACACTGGAAGTAATTTGAATGAATAGCCTAATCAGAAGTGTTCCACAGGACTGCACTCGCCTTCTGCCGCAGGAAAAAAGACCTTTCGAGAAATCTGTTTCGTCGCGATAATCTGTGCTTTCCACTACCTTCTGCTTCTTGAATTTGTGGAGCTCTGCGATTTGTGAAAGTCTCGAAGAATCACACGGTTCCGGTTACGATTACAAGGTAGGTGGTTAACTTGCAGCGGGAGGTAGCTCCTTCACTTTCCGATGTTGCCTCCAAAAGCACGTAAAGGAAATCGGAACGAGTAAATGATTAGCTAACACGATACAGGAAATATCTTCTGTCAGGAATATTACATATTAAAACTCCTGAAAAATAAAATGTATCTCTTAAAGTATAAATCATTTCCGTTTTGAGAATGATTAATTTTCCGGTTTATGGTAGCAGCTAATTAATTTATCTAAATGTAAGCGAATTTCCACGTATATTAGAGTTGCCTCCGCACTTCATTAAGTAGTTAAGCTTCCCCGTTTGCCGTTAGTTATGGTGCCGACTGGACTAGGATATCACTTAAAAATTAGTATCACAGCATTCGATAATTCTCTGACAGGTGCGTTAACAAGTGTCCAGCAAGTGTCCAACTATTAAACTATTTTTTCTCACACAGCAGAAACGTCTGATATTTTTCTTCTTCTTCTGCGTTTATAGATTAGATGATTTCACCTGTTTCGGTCAACGAGGTCCAACCATCCTTGCCATGGTGTTCCCTTCTGTCTTGTCCGTCTACGTTTGTGGTGGAGAATTTGTTTTGGAATTATATATCCATGAGTTCTATATACATGATCTGACAACTTTTTTCTGTTTAGACCTATTTTCTTGTACACTGAATCAACTTGTAGTTCATTCCTATTGTCTTTATTTCTGAAGCGATCTCCTCTATTGCTTCCTTTAACAGCACAGATAAATATAAATATTTCCGTAGCCTGGACCGTACTGATATCCTCTTCCGCTGGAATTCAGGTTTAAGAGCCATAGAGAATAGTAGCAATGCCATAAGTATCATTGCATTAGTAGAGATGTGCTTGTTGTATTTGTATGCCAACATATTAAGATGACAAACGGCTCTTTGGAGATTACGAGGCGCACCCAGAAAGTAAATTCCCCTGTTGTTGTTGTTGTTGTTGTTGTCTTCAGTCCTGAGACTGGTTTGATGCAGCTCTCCATGCAACTCTATCCTGTGGAAGCTCCTTCATCTCCCAGTACTTACTGCAACCTGCATCCTTCTGAATCTGCTTGGTGTATTCATCTCTTGGTCTCCCTCTACGATTTTTACCCTCCAATGCTAAATTTGTAATCCCTCGAGGCCTCAGAACATGTCCTACCAACAGCTCCCTTTTCTTGTCAATTTGTGCCACAAACTCCTCTTCTCCCCAATTCTATTCAATACTTCATCATTAGTTATGTGATCTACTCATCTAATCTTCAGCATTCTTCAGTAGCACCACATTTCGAAAGCTTCTATTCCCTTCTTGTCCAAACTATTTATCGTCCATGTTACACTTCCATACATGGCTACACTCCATACAAATACTTTCAGAAACGACTTCCTGACACTTAAATCTATACACGATATTAACAAATTTCTCTTCTTCAGAAACGCTTTCCTTGCCATTGCCAGTCTACATTTTATATCCTCTCTACTTCGACCATCATCAGTTATTTTGCTCCCTAAATAGCAAAACTCCTTTACTACTTTAAGTGTCTCCTTTCCTAATCTAATTCCCTCAGCATCACCCGACTTAATTCGACTACATTCCATTATCCTCGTTTTGATTTTGTTGATATTCATCTTATATCCTCCTTGCAAGACACTGTCCATTCCGTTCAACTGCTCTAAAAAACAAAGACAACATAGTTAAATGAAAAACTTCATAGATAACAGGTACAGCAATGTTTGAGCTATTTTTCTACATAGTCACCAAAAGCACTGAGGCACTTGTCATATCGCGGGATCAATTTTTGTATTCCTGTGTCGTAGCTGTCTGCCGCCTGGCACACAATTTCTTGTACGGAAGGTGCTTAGTGACAATTTCCTGCAACAAAGGTCGCAGTATCTGTTTACAATGGCTGCTGAGCCGCGAAGTCGTGAAGTGACGGTTCTCCAGCGTGCGCTGCCGCACCAGCCCAACCAGGTGACAACTCATGACGGATGGTCACCCTCTGAGCTCTTCCTCATGGACACTTTGACAACCTTCGCAAGAAAGACTACACCAGCAGTGCACCATCTGTTTACTCACAACGTTCTGCCTGTATACCTGATACAGCTGACTATTAATTTCGATGGGCTCTACACTTTGTGCATTAAGGAACCTTATCATTGACCAAACGTCGCAGACGGCGGGAGAACGAATAAGAGACGCCATTTTGGAGCACTTCCACAGTGGTAATGGCACCAGGCGGGACCTGTCCAGCCGGCATTTGATTATCATCTCATACATCTGTTGCGGATGCCCAATTTTCCTGGCTATATACGTCTACTTCAAAGAAAACGACACCGGGAAACTTACTTTCTGGATGCGCCTCGTATATCCAGTTCCTTGTATTATTATTTGACCATCTGCGTATAGTAGAGCATTGAAAGTAAACATTTTTCTCCGTTAATCTTTATGCCGCAGGTGACATTATGTTTCCAAGCCCTGACCAGGAATCCGCTGCTCGGTTTTGATAGCCAAAAACAAACTTTTTCGAGAGTTTCTCGATAACGGATACAGATTTTTGAAAATGGGAAGACGGCATTTCTAGATAAATTACTAGAGAATATGCCTTTACAATTTGAGCAATTTGCTGCGGTTATTTATTATTTAGGTTTTACGTGAGCATTTTACGTGTACAAGCAGGGTAAATTTGCATCTCTGTAACTCGAAACAAAATGTGTGTGAAATCTTATGGGACTTGACTGCTAAGGTCATCAGTCCCTAAGCTTACGCACTACTTAACCTAAATTATCCTAAGGACAAACACACACACCCATGCCCGAGAGAGGACTCGAACCTCCGCCGGGATCAGCCGCACGGTCCATGACTGCAGTCTGTAACTCGAAAACCGATAAATACATCAGGAAAATTTCAAGTTTTTTCGATATCGGGATCTGAATAATATATCGTAAGATCTAAAGAATATAATAATTTCAGCCATTTCTGAGCATATCCGTCTTGGAATCCGCGGCTCGGTTTTGGTACCCAAAAACCACGTTTTCCGGGTTTTCTCAGGAACCGCCAATGAACTAAATGTTACTTCCATAGGGCCCTTAGAAGGAGCACCGTAGAGCACATCCGATGCAGAAAGAACCAGCTCCATTCGCCAAAACTGGAGGAAATGTGTAATTTTCGAGCTGTAGGATATTTACAGTAAGACGTTCCATCTGTTGGATATACAAACCGCCCTTAGACCAAGGGCTGTCCGAAACACTTGACACTGCATTTCTATCACCAATAGGACCGGAGGTATGAGCCTCGGAAGAATCCCGTTTTCATTTGTGGTGTTTTCAAGCGTAACGAGTGTGCTGAAATACAATGTTGACGCAAAGCTTAACCATCATCAACACATCCTTCGCATTATTCATATTAGGATGGGAATTAATTAATCATTTAGAAATCCTCGCACGGTGATTGATTCGAGATCGAAGCTAGCAGCTAGAGCAGCACAAACTATTTGCAAAATTATAACAGATACCGAAACACACTATTACTTTCAGGGCTTACACAAACTGAATGGTCTTTATAACGTTATTATTACTATTCACTGCAGAATCATTAATTGGATATAGGTTAAGTCTCTCTCAGTTAAATACTTTACTATTTAAAATGAAAGTTACTTGGAATCCACTGAAAGTTTGCTTCTCACTATCATTTGAGGAAAGAAATTATGATTTTCATAATTAATGATCTTTCGTTACTTGTTACCGAGCATTAACACAATAGACAAACTGTGGATCCAGTTATACTATTAATATGCACTTCCAATATACAAGAAAGACAGACACTTAGCAATCATGAACATATAATTTCCTACTATTGCAGTTTTCCACTTTTACTACAGCGAAACACAATGTTGACAAAATTGCAAGAAACTGACTCACCTTTTAGAATTTACTACAGATAGCAAGGTGATCATTTGCTAAGCAAAACTTTATAAGCCTAAGTCTTAAGAACTTTTAATTATTGAATTTGGCAACAACACATTAATAAGCAGTTTTAATAGGAAAATTATTTTCAGAAAGCATCACTTACTTTAACTCACTCTCTTGCCACATTCACTTTAACTTTCTCTTTACTATGTTCAAGAGCCATTAATTAGCAAAACACTGGTCTTTAATGTTCTTTCAGTAGGGACACTCGGTAATCACTTTAGCTCAAACGGAGAGGAACCTGAGAGGTGTTATGATAAGGAAAAAAATCAAGGTAGGTGCATAAATTCAGTTATAAATTACCTTATATTTGAGCACACTAACACCTCCATTAAGCTGATCCTTCAGTGTACATCATTGTAGCATTCCGATGCAATGATTGCGCACTGTGGTGGCAACTGCATGTTGGTAGGTGGAATTGCGGGTAGAATTGCTGGACTCTGTCAGTTCTTGGTGGCGATGATAGATACAAATTCCAGAATAGTTCCAGCTATTTATCCATCCATCCGAGGCATTGGAAAGTAGGAGAAAAAAGCCTCTCTCGGAACCAGCACAATATGCATCTTTTATATGGCAGTGCACAGTTTGGTAGCTCGTCCCCGACTGACTCTTGTTCCATCTTTCCTACCTAGGCCAACCACAATTTGCGCGCGCTACGCAATTCCGTTCTCGAGGGGAACCACAACACCTTTTGCATATGAAATAACTAAAAACCCTAAGTGAGGATCAGCAGTTTACATAACAGCAAATAAATACATTAATTAAAACAGAACATTTGCACATATTGACATTTCTACAAAAAATTATTCACACAGAAATCACAATTATATGGAGTAAGTTTTGTTCCCTGCAAATGGGACAAAAAATTTAAATGACAGATACACTACATTGCATAGAATCAAATCATGACATCAAAGTTCTTACAAAGAAAGGAGTATACAGTTTTGTGTTATTGATTCAAACAAACACATTTACAGAAGCTCAGCGATGTAACATTAAATGAAACAAAAGCAAAATAAATCAGTACAGCATTAGAGCTATGGTGTTACTACAACCTAGATATTTGTCTTGAATTAGCAGCACTATTGGCAAGTAACACTTTGTTTCTAGGGATTTGTAAGCTGATAATTTAGATTCTACCATATTTGTTGCAAACTGCGTCTCTCACTATCTGCAAGAATGTTTGGTCTAAACCCAACTACGCACCATCCCATTCGATATCAATCCATGTGAGCACTGGACCGTAGCTCGGCTGGAAGTGGTGGTGCTGTCTCGGGGCCAACGCTATCCTTAACATAATACACTCACAACTACACAGAATATTGTTCTGACCACGGCTGATACTTTGTGAGGAAACGGCCGAGTCGTGGCGCCCTGAAAATATTCTACGTTCGGAAGTTGGCGCGGCCCCGTGGACCGCTCGGCAGGCCGAACACGTGGTGCCGGACATTGGCTGAAGCAAGAGGGGTCCAGCCCAATCGCGTGGCTGGGAATTCCATGTTGACGCTGTGGTGAGGACGGTCCTTTGCGTCGATGAAGGAGATGTCTATGCCAGGAGTGCCAAAGATGGCGGACTTTGTGAAACCATAATAGCAGACATTTCACAGTTCGTATAGAAATTAATAGTAGCCAGGTGAATCATGATACCTCAACAAGAAACATGTACATTACTATTATTTGTACGGCGATTCTGATGGAGTAATCAGATTCTCAATATCTTTATTAGTTTAAAGTTTAATATTTGACTGTAAATTATACAAGTAACACCCAGCAACGAATTTCCAAAATCTAAACGGCTCATCCGATTTTGTCGATCAACGTGTCTTTAGAAAGCTGTTAGCGTAAACCTAAATTGGTATAAATTACAGGCATGCAACTTGAATAGTACATGAGTTACTGGGGGCCAAGTGGCCGATTACTGTCCATCGGGTCAGGCCATAAGTACTCCGCAGTTACATGAAAGAACCGAAGCAGCATGATTGTAAATATATTGATTCATCTATGTCTTTGTTAATATCCGATCTATGCTATTCATAAAGAAACTGGTCAATTATTAACTGTGTTTTAGAAAGCACAGAGACGTTAGGCTGCAGGCCTTTTTGTTTGCTATTTCTTTGATTATGTCTATTTAATTTGTTTATGTATTTAATAATGTGTGTTAGAGCGTGTTTATTGTCCAGCCGTAAGAATATTTATTAAATTTCAAGTTATTTAAATATAAATCTAGTATTTCGTATGTGTGTCAATGTGTTTGTGTGTGCACGTTGGCTTGGAGACATAGAGGGAGCGCTCTAGCCAATCACAGCGCTCGTTACTGAGAGAGACGTATGGAGGTTGGGAAGGAGCGTCGTTTCCGGGGGAGTTCTGGACGGTAATGCACAGCACACGGGAAGTGCTGGACGTGGCAGTCGGTGGAAAGACGTGGACAATGGAGCAGTTTACGCATGGTCGCGGAGGATAGAAATATTTCAGAGTGTTGTGTGATTTCCGTGGCTTCTGCAGTGAAGGCGTAGTATGTGTTCAGAAGTGAATATCTCCCGAGCTATGTTGTTGTTCATAACTAATTACGTGGAGTAGGAGTCTACTGTCTCCCAGTTATTCAACTTGTATTTTATTTAATTGCTGCACCATGGACACCAATAAGTGTTTTGCAGAAATATATCGCTTTCTTAAAAGTACTCACCATTTAAAGTCGTTAAGATAGTGCCTGCAGATTTTATTTAATTGCAATCATTCATTTATAAATTTATATGCTACATTCATAATTCGCAATTGCTGAATGATAGAAACCCTCGACCATTCGATTCATTTGTGTACTCTTATCGTATACTGTAGACTCAGCAGTATTTGGCCTGTAATGGGGCAACTACGTATCCCAGCCCCTAGACAACGAAACCAGCCAAAACTTTTAATATTTGAGTCAGAGGGTACATATTTGAGGGCCACGCCACCATTTCATTTTATTATTAGAAAGCCTGCAACTTGTAATACATTGAGGAAATTCCACAGGTGCCGTTCGTGGTCGAACACAACACCTCAACCTGCAGGCTCGGCTAACATCTGCATTTATATTCACGTATGCATTTCTCGTGGTATTCCCACATTTTCGTACAATCGCTGTATGTGTTCCACAACAAGCTATAGGAGAACAAGGCGGAATTTTCTGCGTGTTATTGCTATGTATCCGTGTCCCATAGGTCAAAGGAAGCCTGACAATGGTTTTCAGGATTCTTATAATGACAGCTTGCATCTGTAGTTTCTATTGTCTTCAAGTTTCATTGTTAACCTGCTCCTACGTTCTGGTCGAATTAGTTCGCGCCTGTACACAGTCAACCCCATGAATAAATTTGCCGAGTGGTCTGCTTTTGTACCTTCCTAGACAATTCGTGTCAATGAATTGCACGCACATATTGGAGTTTGCCGTCTCACGAACGTTGCGTATTCTGAGCACCTGTAATGCGAGTTACAACAGACGTGTGTCTGCTTCCTGTATATCTTCTAGTTTCAGCACAGCCATCTTCTGCAACCACGTATGTATTTATGAATAACACTGTACGTCATTACGTAGACTGTGTTGGAAAATTAAATGGTGGGAAATATGTTTTTTTTCATATTCTCACTACGGTACTAATTAAAATAACATACATCAGTGCCCTTCACTCGGAAAAAACTTCTGAATGGATTAACCAATTCGCTATTGGTCTCTGTCATCCCGGATGGGGCATCTAAAATGCTTTTTCTAATACATTTTTTGAAAATCATAGCTTTGTAACTGTAAATACAATATATGTGTACGTTGCTTCTTTTGAAGTGATGAAAACTGGTTTATCTAACCTTGAAAATCTTATTATGAAGTATTAAAATCAGCAGACATACGAAAAGTTTTATTGAATCATGTTTTTATTCTGAACAAACACTTTCACACACCGTTCTTACACGTAATTTGCCCCAGTGTGGTATGTTTTGAAATATCCAGACATACAAAGGGCTACATCACAATCTGGAGACCACCAGGAGTTTATATTCGGTATGCTTTTCTCCTCTGGCTCTTAATGACCTCGGGAGACGCTTTTCAGAGATGTGTTTGGTGAGCTTTTTAATTATATTTTGTGCTACTAGTGTAGTTTTAAGAATGTTAATTCACACGTTACAATATTTCTACGTTTCACTGCATTACTTACATTTATTTATTACTTACCTCAGCATACGAAAAGCTGGATCAATACCAGAATCATCTGCCTGCCCTTCTCAACCGATATCAAACATTGCTATCGGGAAAATACCCCCCCCCCCCCCCCCCCCGCCAAAAACAAAAGAAAATAAAAACTATGACAAGCGCGAGCAGCGGTCCTACAATGCTACAGGCAGCAGGCTAAGCAGTAAGGGACTCGAGACAAAACACACATACAAAGCGCTTTGGTGGATAACTGATACTTCATAATTCGAAAACTACGTAGTAGCAGAATGTAGAGACGTTCCCTTGTGCATTTTGTGTAGCTGTCAACAGAGGGAAGGAGACCCAAAGTTATCTACAAATTTTTACGCAGAGCACGAGCAAGACACGAGCGCCGTTCACCTGATTAACTGCAGCTGCCCAAAAAATTATAACATACAGAGATGCGGACTGAGATTTGCGGACGCGGATAGCACATCTGTTATCCACGCAGTCCTGCAGTTACGGCCGTGGAAGCACGTGTGCCGTTGATGCTGTCTTAGAGTAGTAAAGTGTTCGCTTGGGAGCTGTGCTGACAAACAAAACTGAATTTGCGACCTTACAGCGCGATGCTACACCAACGGTTACTGGTTCCATAAAGCAACACCACCACTTGTAAAGGCATTTTCAACGCTCAGCAAGTAACAGAACATCATTCACAGAACGCGACTGATATTCTACTTTGACCAAGGGAACGAACGTATCAATCAGGCCCTAGATGTACGCATTACTCTGGACTAATCTGACAACCCAGTAATCAGTAACATTAATTTAGAAATCCTTCCAGAACACTGGCCAGGTGCCACGTGTTTGTGTACTGCCACGTCTAAATACGAGGATTCCGTCGGTTGTGCCTGTGCACACATTAAAAATAAAAAGAATGAACAATTTCGTCTACCGAAAGCGGGCGTGAATTTACACGGCCGAACTCCTAGCCATTGTATGTGGACTAACATACGGCATTACTGTAGCAACTAGCAATATCGTAAGCCTCGGGCATGGGTGTGTGTGATGTCCTTAGGTTAGTTAGGTTTAAGTAGTTGTAAGTTATAGGGGACTGATGACCTCAGAAGTTAAGTCCCATGGTGCTCAGAGCCATTTTTTTTACCAATATCGGCCGGCCGAAGTGGCCGTGCGGTTAAAGGCGCTGCAGTCTGGAACCGCAAGATCGCTACGGTCGCAGGTTCGAACCCTGCCTCGGGCATGGATGTTTGTGATGTCCTTAGTGGCCGAAGTGGCCGTGCGGTTAAAGGCGCTGCAGTCTGGAACCGCAAGATCGCTACGGTCGCAGGTTCGAACCCTGCCTCGGGCATGGATGTTTGTGATGTCCTTAGGTTTAACTAGTTCTAAGTTCTAGGGGACTAATGACCTCAGCAGTTGAGTCCTATAGTGCTCAGAGCCATTTTTTACCAATATCGTAATATTTACGGATTCGCTATCCACAGTGCAAACGCTTTACTCAGTTGGTAAGGACAAAGAAAGTTGTTATTTACCATACCAAGTAGCTGCTGCTGTATCAGAGATGCACATCACTGGTACGGAAGTATAATTTGTGTGGACGAAGCGCCGTGCAGGGATTGTACATGATGAGAGAGTTGATCAGTTGGCTAACGACGCAACGATGATTGACGTACAAGAGCAATGCATTCCAGTGGATGATCTCACTGCAGTAGGGACATGGCCAAAAACGAGCGGAAGAAGGCGTGGCATGCTAAGGATCTGCATAAGTGTACATGGTACAAACGAATTCACCTGTATCGACCGAAGGCCCAATGTTATGCTGAAAAGTGGGTTATGAGAGACAGTTCTTTAAGACCCTTGACGGCCGGTGTGGCCGAGCGGTTCTAGGCGCTACAGTCTGTAGCCGCGCGACTGCTACGGTCGCAGGTTCGAATCCTGCCTCGGGCATGGATGTGTGTGATGTCCTTAGGTTAGTTAGGTTTAAGTAGTTCTAAGTTCTAGGGGACTGATGACCTCAGCAGTTAAGTTCCATAGTGCTCAGAGCCATGTGAACCATTTTTTAAGACCCTTGGCAGGGTGAATTTCAACCACTGCTGCTACGATCAACATCTCTTTAGACTCTACCTGGTAACATCGGCATATTGGGATTGTGGGGAGCTGCAGGACTTTCATCAGATCTTCGTCGACTGCCCTCTATACGGAAGGGAAACGCAGTCGCTGATTACGGAGCCGGTCCATGTGCGTCAAGCACTTATTTCTCACGTGTTAATCCTTGTGTTTAAGAAGAATTTGTTTATAAATTAGCAGTGGAATTCAATTTGCATGGTCCAGTGGCAGTGATGTGACAACCGCCGGTGTTGGTCGTAACGTCCAGGAAGCACTCAGAGACGGCAGGTGGAAACTCTAGCACTGCAGGATAAATAAAGCGTGCCGGGAGACGCAGAAGCCACTGCAGTCGTTGTCGTGTGACGGCAATGGAGCGATTTACCTGAATGAATGCCACGGCGACAGTGAAAATATGTGCTACACAGATACTCGAACCCGGATGCTCCACTTCTCTAGAACGGTTGTCTTAACAACCTTGACTATTCGTGGACGCAATCCATCCAGCCCAAATTCCCACACGCCGCGTTCTTCTGTCCTCCGTCTATTATCGCCTACTTGTGCGCAGCTGGTCAGCTGTGTGCCGGAAGAGTTCGGACGAGTGAGTGCAAAGGTATCAATTCACCGTCAGAGTGCATCTATGTACGTACACTGAAGCGCCAAAAAACTGGTATAAGCATGCGTTTTCAAATACAGAGATATATAAACAGGCAGAATACGGCGCTGCGGTCGGCAACGCCTATACAAGACAACAAGTGTCTGGCGCAGTTGTGAAATCGGTTACTGCTGCTGCAACGGCAGGTTATCAAGATTTAAATGAGTTTGAACGTAGTGTTATAGTTGGCGCACGAGCGATGGGACAAAACATCTCCGAGGTAGCGGTGAAATGGGGATTTTCCCGTAGGACCATTTCACGAGTGTATCGCGAAAATCAGGAATCCGATAAAACATCAAATCTCCAACATCGCTGCTGCCGGTAAAAGATCCAGCGAGAAAGGGACCAACGACGACTGAAGGGAATCGTCCAACGTGACAGAAGCGCAACCCTTCCGTGGATTGCTGCAGCTTTCAGTGCTGGACCATCAACAAGTGTCAGCGTGCGAACCATTCAGTGAAACATCATCGATATGAGCTTTCGGAGCCGAAGACCCACCCGTGTATCCTCGATGACTCCACGACAGAAAGCCTTACGCCTCGCCTGGGCCCGTCAACACCGACGTTGGACTGTTGATGACTGGAAACATGTTGCCTGGTCGGACGAGTCTCGTTTCAAATTGCATCGAGTGGATGGACGTGTACGAGTATGGAGACAACCTCACGAATCCATGGGCCCTGCACGTCAGCAAGGGACTGTTCAAGCTGGTGAAGGCTCTGTAACAGAGTGGGGCGTGTGCAGTTGGAGTGACACGTCGAGATACGAGTCTGACAGGTGAAACGGACGTAAGGACCCTGTCTGATCACCTGCATCCATTCACGTCATTGTTTATTCCGATAGACTTAGGGAATTACAGCAGGACAATACGACATCCCACACGTCCAGAATTGCTACAGAGTGGCTTCAGGAACATTGCTCTGAGTTTGAACACTTCCACTGTCCACTACACACACCAGATAAGAGAGTTATTGAGCATATCTGGGATGTCTTGCAACGTGCTGTTCAGAAGATACCTCCACCTCCTCGTACTCCAACGGATTTACAGTGTCACTTCCATCCTGCACTACTTCAGATATGGTCGAGCCCATGCCACGTCGTGTTGCGGCACGTTTGCGTGTTCGCGAGGGCCTTAGGAGATAATAGTCAAGTGTACCAGTTTCTTTGGCTCTTCAGTGGGTTTACGAGGGCTACTCGGAAAGTAAGTTCCGATATGTCGCTAAATGGAAACCCCTGTGAAATTCAAACCCTTTTTTATATTTGCAACAGATAGCTACACCTCGGAGCTACTTCTCTGCACAGTGCTTAGACATTTGTCATAGCGTTGTACCATCTTCCCAGCACCCTTTCACACAAGGCAGTCGCTTGCGTTTTCCGCCAGTTCTCTACACTGCTCTACATCTCGTTGTCTGTGCCAAATGTTGTCTTTGTAACCAGCAGTTCATATGAACAGAGATGAACATCAGAGGGAGCCACGTCCCAGCTGTATGGTTGACGATCGAAGACTTACCATCGAAAACGCTGCAGGAGCGTCTTCGTTGCCCCTACAGTGTGCGGCCGAAAACTGCCACCAAGACCGAAATGCGTGACAGTCACGTTATGTGGGCTGCACGAAATCAGGCGGAACCTCACTGAAGGACTCACACTTGGCGGGGAACCGTTATCATTACCTGCTCACTGTGCACTCAGAACTGAAAAGAGCCACAGGCTGCGATTTACAGCCTTCGTACATGTATGGTATCTATTCTGTCTTCTGACATATCTGATTGTGTTATTTGGTTTTAACTGTGTTATGATGACGACGGCGCGCGGGATTAGCCGAGCGGTCTAAGGCGCTGCAGTCATGGACTGTGCGGCTGGTCCCGGCGGAGGTTCGAGACCTCCCTCGGGCACGGGTGTGTGTGTTTGTCCTTGGGATAATTTAGGTTAAGTAGTGTGTAAGCTTAGAGACTGATGACCTTAGCAGTTAAGTCCCATACGATTTCACATACATTTGAACATTTTTTTGACGACGACGAACGAGTCATCGGCAATGTTGACTGGTAGCCAATGCTAAATAGAAACATATAAATCACAGCAGGCTTGTCAGTAACGTAGATAAGGTGCTGTTTACGTGGTATGGATCTGCAACGACTAAAATAATTAGAATTCGTTGGTAAAAAACAATATATTTTGTACTTAACTGGTTGTACAGGATTCTTCTTGGCTGCATACATATAATTATAAACAGATAGCTATTGAGGCCTCACTTACGCCCTGCGGTACTAAGCGCCTTGTTAGAGGTTGCTTCCTATCAGCTGAAGGCTATGCTACTTTACTACTCGACGTCCCGAGCAAGAGTGGACGAGAGCTCGCTAGAAACTCGATACAACTGTCATGCGGAGCCGCGCTAGCGGTGCTGGTCCAACGATACTAATACGGACCGCGGTCGATAACTGCAACCCCTAACAAGTGTGCCAGCGAACGTTGACACCACAAACTGTCCATGGCGTTGCATGTTTGGAGTTCTGTTGGTTTTAAATTTTTAAGACACTGCATGCTTGGACTGGCTGTATCGGTGCAACCGGGGCCAATGTGTACGTCTACGCCAGCCCTCAGTAGAGCTTTATTTACCTGCGGGGACTGCTCGGTAACGTCGCCCCATCTTTGACAGAGAAGGTGCTTCGACTGTGTGAGCGGTGGGGTCCCAGCGTTAAGTACTGCATTTTGAGTCACGAGCGATGGTGGTCGAGTTTAGGCCTGTTCTGCGCATCTACGTCACGTACTCTCCGACAGCCAATGAGCGGTCGTAAATGTTCTCAGCACTCTGCTCTCAATGTCGCATCCATAAACGTGATTGTAGCGAGTTATTTACTGAATTTTTAATCCATTTGTTGGGAGTTGTCGCGGCTGATGGTGGTTGTAAGGCGCGAATTCCGCACGAGCAAGCGAGAGACATAATTTGCAGTATACACGCTTTCTTCAAGCGCCGAGCATGTCTATGCGCTTACAACAACTGTCGCTTGGAACCGGCAACGGTACAATCTCCATCCCCGTCTCGAGCTTAACGAACAGCCGTCGTTTGTGGGTCGGACTACAGTGTAAGTAGCCAGCAGCCTGGACGCACCGTAAGCGCCCCCTATACGGCCGTTAAAGAACGCCTTCTGTGAGGACGGGACCGCAACAGCTGACACCGGCCAGCCGCTGGGGCGGTGGTGGGGCAGGACCTGGGGGCAGAGGTGGCCCACAAAGGCGGCCGCCGCCATTGTCTGCGCTTCTCGGGTCGCAGTCGCAGTCGCAGTCGATAGTCGCCGCGCTTCGTCTGCGGGCCCCGGCGGGAGCGCCTGCTTTCTCAGCCCTCAGAGGCGGCCGTCTCGGAGGTCCTCGCCTCTCACTGTGTCTCATTCCTTTGACTGCAGTGTGCGTAAGAATCCACGTTAGTCGTCAGCAGCGTACCCAACACGGCAGACTGGTTACTACCTTCCAACAGGAAAATCACCATGCTGTAAATAAAGGGGCACCATGCAGTTCCAGGGGCATTGCAATTATCGCTAAGAGTGGCATTCCACCACTGGGTCACGTGAGCTGGTCCTACCTGTTGTGGCATTAGCCTTGGTACCTGCGCATTTTCGCTGGATCATCACCTAAATGTTTCACGGCAGCATATGATACCACCAGCCTCGGAAATCTCATTGCGAAAGTGCAAAAAACAACAAAAGGCCTCAACTCACTGCTGTAATCCAGTTGCAGGCCGAAGTGGCCGTGCGGTTAAAGGCGCTGCAGTCTGGAACCGCAAGACCGCTACGGTCGCAGGTTCGAATCCTGCCTCGGGCATGGATGTTTGTGACGTCCTTAGGTTAAGTTAGGTTTAACTAGTTCTAAGTTCTAGGGGACTAATGACCTCAGCAGTTGAGTCCCATAGTACTCAGAGCCATTTGAACCATTTTTTTGTAATCAAGTCAGGTCTACACTACTGGCCATTACAATTGCTACACCAAGAAGAATTGCAGACCATAAACGGGTATTCATTGGACAAATATATTATACTAGAACTGACATGTGATTACATTTTCACGCAATTTGGGTGCATAGATCTTGAGAAATCAGTACCCAGAACAACCACCTCTGGCCGTAATAACGGCCTTGATACGCCTGGGCATTGAGTCAGAGCTTGGATGGAGTGTACAGGTACAGCTGCCCATGCACCTTCAGCACGATACCACAGTTCATCAAGAGTAGTGACTGGCGTATTGTGACGAGCCAGTTGCTCGGCCACCATTGACCAGACGTTTTCAATTGGTGAGAGATCTGGAGAATGCGCTGGCCAGGGCAGCAGCCGAACATTTTCTGTATCCAGAAAGACCCGTACAGGACCTGCAACATGCGGTCGTGCATTATCCTGCTGAAATGTAGGGTTGCGCAGGGATCGAATGAAGGGTAGAGCCACGGGTCGTAGCACATCTGAAACGTAACGTCCACTGTTCAAAGTGCCGTCAATGCGAACAAGATGTGACCGAGACGTGTAACCAATGGCACACCATACCGTCACGCCGGGTGATACTCCAGTATGGCGATGACGAATACACGCTTCCAATGTGCGTTCACAGTGATGTCGCCAAAGACGGATGCGACCATCATGATGCTGTAAACAGAACCTGGATTCATCCGAAAAACTGGCGTTTCGCCATCGCAAACAGGTTCGTCGTTGAATACACCATCGCAGGAGCTCCTGTGATGCAGGGTCAAGGGTAACCGCAGCCGTGGTCTCCGAGCTGATAGTCCATGCTGCTGCAAACGTCGTCGAATTGTTCGTGAAGATGGTTGTTGTCTTGCAAACGTCCCCATCTGTTGACGCAGGGATCGAGACGTGGCTGCACCATCCATTACACCCACGCGGATAAGATGCCTGTCATCACGACTGCAAGTGATACGAGGCCGTTGGGATCCAGCACGGCGTTCCGTATTACCCTCCTGAACCCACCGATTCCATATTCTGCTAACAGTTATTGGATCTCGACCAACGCGAGCAGCAATGTCGCGATAAGATAAACCGCAATCGCGATAGGCTACAATCCGACCTTTATCAAAGTCGGGAACGTGATGCTACCCATTTCTCCTCCTTACACGAGGCATCACAACAACGTTTGATCAGGCAACGCCGGTCAACAGCTGTTTGTGTATGAGAAATCGGTTGGAAACTTTCCTTATGTTAGCACGTTGTAGGTGTCGCTACCGGCGCCAACCTTGTGTGAATGTTCTGAAAAGCTAATCATTTGCATATCACAGCATCTTCTTCCTGTCGGTTAAATTTCGCGTCTGTGGCACGCCATCTTCGTGATGTAGCAATTGTAATGGCCATTAGTGTATTTAACAGAAGATATTTTGTTAACTTCCAGGGTAACAAGAGCAAATGGCGACTACAAAAAGAAATGGGCTTCCCCAGGGCAGTGTTCTTGCCCCCATGTCATTCAATATTTATACAAATGACCAACCTGTTAGTCCCCGCTCAAGATCTTTCATTTACGCTGATGATAGGACAATAGCACTTCAGGCATCAAACTATAAGGAATTGAGGAAATACTAGCTGAGAACCTGGAAAGTCTCACCAACTATTACAATAAAAATCAGCTTAAACCCAATCCAAGTAAGACCCAGACTTGCCTATTCCATCTTAACAACAGAGAGGCGAAGCGAGAACTGAATGTTTGGTGGAATGACACAAGATTAACACACTGCCCTTTCCCAGTGCACTTGGGAGTTACTCTTGATAGGACGCATTGAGAAGTGCAGGGCAAAAGTCCAGTCACGGAATAACTTACTTGGCAAGCTAACAACATCAAAATGGGGAGCTAATCCAAATGTTTTACGCACCACCGTAATGGCACTCTGTTACTCTGCTGCTGAGTTTGCAAGTCCTGCCAGAGCGATCATGCCACACAAACAAAATGGACACTGTCCTGAACCAGACGTGTAAACTTATTACTGGATGTCTTAAGCCAACAAGGGTAGAATATCTATATTCCTTATCAGGAATTGCTCCGTCAAATGTCCGACGTTCAATACAGAGCAGAATTGAACGAACAAAACAGGTTCGAGATCACGTCATCCGCTACATGGGCACCAAATGGTACCAAAACGCCTTTAGTCAAGAAGTAGTTTTCTCCACTCAACCGAACCACTCACAGATCCATCAAAAACTTCTAGAAAAATACTGTGTCAGGAACAACAACAGTCTGCACACAATTCTGAGGAAGTGCTGCCACCAACTGCGGAACTTGAGTGGGGGGGACGGAAAACCCTGAACAGGCTGCGTTCCGGAACGGGCAGATGTAACAAAAATCTGCACAAGTGGGGAATTAGTGAAAGTGCTTTGTGTCCGTGTAATAACATCCAGACCATGAACCACCTGCTTCAATGTCCGCTAGTAAACCATCCAAGAGCGTCCACGGCCCAAGACTCGATGGCGTGCAGCGAAACAGCGAGGGCATAAGTGGACTTCTGGGAGAATGAGATATGAAGCAAAGACTGCATAATATTTTATTATACTGTATATAATGTCCAATGTATTTTATAAATTAGCATTGTAATAGAGGACAAATTATTTTATAATGTATAAATTTATTGTAAATTGTTTGTAGTATGCATACGACAAAAACATCAGCTTAAAATGAAAAGCCAAAATTTCCTCCTTAAGTTCATAATTGGGGGTTTACCTATCTTTAATCACATTTCTAACATCCTACATGTGGTGACCAGGTCTCTTACGGTCCCCAATAAAGTTTATAGACAGCTCGTTCGCACAGACATATGCGGAGCGTAATAGTTCTTTTTCCAACAAAAAGTAAAACTTCATACTGTACGGAAGAAATGGACAAAAGCTGCTTCACACTCAGTTATGTATAAAAAGTCACAGAACTGTTTTTAGTCACAAACATTGTTCAAATGATCCAGCACACCTTTTGACTGTCTAATGCTCATTATTGTAAAACAAGTTCTCTCAGCCCTGTCTCCAGGAACGGAGATGCAACTCAAAATTCCGAAGCTGGGCTAGCGAACAGACTAACTACACTAGCCGAATGCTATGAGCAAAATGACCAGAATGCATGAAAGTAATGCGAGCTTGGGCCTTATAAAGATTGTCTCCAGTTTATAACTGTTTACAAATTCCGTCGGTCAAAGAGTTCACCTTTTTATTGTTCAGTGATTTTGTCAATATGTTTTACCTGTATATTATTTCTCATGAGCAGTACCAATTTATGCTTACGCAATGGGAATCCTGGGTTTATGATGATGGAATCCATTTTGTACGTTAAATTTAGTTATTGAAAATTTAGTAATTTTTAATTAAGGACTCTTGCTCATTAATATGGGTGTCAACGGATTTAGAAAAATCAAGTGATCAGAAGTATAACGACAGATCCCTGAAATTTACAGCAGTTTCCCTGAAATTTACAGCAGTTTCCCTGAAATTTACAGCAGTTTAGCTGTAATCAGCACTAAAAGTTTGGAACACTTGAAGTCTTTAATTAGTAATACGTTCTAAACTAGTTTTACTGAAAAGAAGAAAACCAGCTCTTTAATTTGGAAGTCGATTTTCGTTCTATTAGCGCACGAGATTTTTCCTGCAGCCACGTGTACCAAATTTTTTAGTTGCAACAACTTTTGATTGCCATCATTTATGACGAAACTAATCAGCTGGTTGGAACCTGGACAACAAACTGGATGACCTAAATAATAAAGTTTTGTGAGGCGAATTCGTTTCCACCATTTTCGTGATATGAGTACTATGTGCTTAATGTAAGAACTTTAACATGGAAATTTTGAAAAGAAAGTTAGCAAAAATCTTATATAAACCTTAACATATGAAATATGAGGGCATAAAAAGTAGAATGGTGGGGGTCGACATGATCTTTCATAACTGGACAAGGTCGTATAGAAATACTCCTTGCACCATACCTTTCCCAAGATGTGCGACGGCAGAGAAGATCCTTGTATAAGAATAGTCACACCTATCGCACCAAAATGTAGCCCAGAGACTTTGTCACGTAAATAACGCAACTGGCGAGGCCACAGCGTCTACCCAGACCAGTATCCACCATAAAGGAAGAGATATTAATAAAAATAATCCCTTAATTTTACTCACAGTATCTAACTTCCAATAATAAATGGAAATGTCGTGTGGCTAGGGCCTCCCGTCGGGTAGACCGTTCGCCTGGTGCAGGTCTTTCGATTTGACGCCACTTCGGCGACCTGCGCGTCGATGGGGATGAAATGATGATGATTAGGACAACACAACACCCAGTCCCTGAGCGGAGAAAATTTCCGACCCAGCCGGGAATCGAACCCGGGCCCTTAGGATTGACAGGCTGTCACGCTGACCACTCAGCTACCAGGGCGGACTAACTTCCAATAAAATTCCGAGTAATCTGATACTGATTAATTAACAAAGTCGCCAATTTTAATTACACAATTATACTACTAAACTAATTTCCCCAGGTTCGCAAACACTGTCAAGGTATTGTCTACGTAGACGATCATCGATTGGAGGGGACAGGTCAATTTTGGCATTCCCCGTTTATTTAACGTAGAAACGCTCAAGATGGTGAAATCTAGCTTGATTCCCTGGCCGTTATTTCAAATCGTCGTTGAAGCCACGCGGTGGCGGAGACATCTAAAGTATCCTGCGCTCTCGAAATTTGCGCCAGTTCAGATCACCCAACTTGAGGGTCGGAAATCGATCTCCGCAGTCGACCCGAACAACAGTAACGGTTAAAAACTAAACTCCTCCCGAACAGGCCGTGAAGGCCGAACGGTACCGACCGGCCGCCATGTCATCCTCAGCAATAGGCGTCACCGGATGCGGATATGGAGGGGCATGTGGTCAGCACACTGCTCTCCCGGTCGTACGTCAGTTTACGAGACGAGAGTCATTACATCTCTTTCAATTAGTTCCTCAGTTTGCCTCACAACGGCTGAGTGCACCCCGCTTGCCAACAGCGCTCGGCAGATCGGATGGACACCCATCCGAGTGTTAGCCCAGCCCAACAGCCCTTAACTTCGGTGATCTGACGCGAACCGGTGTTACAACTGAGGCAAGGCCGTTGGCAACAGGTACGGTATACACTTCCAGTACCTGTCAGGTTGACTACAAGAAACTTTTCGTATACCGCGGAGGTGCGCAGTATTTCGTCGACCGAGTCTTTAAGCAGTCCGGAGATTAACTCTCCACCCCATTCCTTTTGCAGTTACTGAAGGTGTCGGCATCACGAGGCCCATCGTGCAGCAGTTACCGCCATCTTGTGGCAACTTTTGTCTCCCGTTACTTTAGGAACAGCCTTGGTTTAAGCATCCGCGAATTTACAATTACGAAGCACTCTGCAAGTATGACGGCTGCGCCTATGATGGATGTCCGGCACATAGCTCGCGTGCGGTTGAAGCGGTATTGAATAGCATATTTCATGACAGGTGGATTGGTCGTCGAAGCACCATGTTATGGCCCGCACGTTCACCGGATCTGACGTCCCCGGATTTCTTTCTGTGGGGAAAGTTGAAGGATATTTGCTATCGTGATCCACCGACAACGCCTGACAACATGCGTCAGCGCATTGTCAGTGCATGTGTGAACATTACGGAAGGAGAACTACTCGCTGTTGAGAGGAATGTCGTTACACGTATTGCCAAATGCATTGTGGTTGACGGACATCATTTTGAGCATTTATTGCATTAATGCGGTATTTACAGGTAATCACGATGTAACAGCATGCTTTCTTAGAAATGATAAGTTCACAAAGGTACATGTATCACACTGGGAGAACTGAAATAAAATGTTCAAACGTACCCAAGTTCTGTATTTTAATTTAAGAAACTGTTCGTGTAAAATTGTGAGCCATATGTTTGTGACTATTACAGCGCCATCTATCACAAAGCGAAAAAAGTGGTCCCTCTAAAACATTCATATTTCTTTACGTACTACACGAATATGTAATAAAAAATTGGGGTTTCTATTTTAAAAAATGCAGTTGATGTCCGTTGGACCTAAGGCAGCGCCATCTAGAAGCCAACAATAGCGCCATCTGGTTTCCCCCTTCAAGCTAGACAAGTTTCATTCTTCGTAGTTTCTTCGTTTGGCGCTTATTTCGTGAGATATTTGGCCCGGTCACGATCAATGGACCACCCTGTATATATCATTTCATTCGGAAAATTGCAAATTTTATAATTACATAAAAATTCGAAAATGTGAAAAACTTATTTTTCCTTCTAACTCCTCTTAATTCATTTTGTGTTCTCTCTGGGGACTGATCTTTATACTGAAGACATTATCGTTTGTGTGTGAACTTTTGTTCTTTTGATTAATTCCACAGCAAGTCCATTGCTCGTCTAGCAGCTGACTGATTGTGAGTGACGTCTTAGGAAATTTGTAAGAGGGCTACCTCTAATTCATGTGTCCATTTCTGAATAGATGCACTGACAGACGATTCTGACTCTCATTGGTCGGTATCTTCCCTTTAATCAATGCTTTATTACGTGACGAAACATCTGCTGTAATAAACGAAGTCCGACTCCTGGGACAGAAGATCAGCGGGTGAGTGATCTGCTAGAGGACTGTGAAAGTTGTCCGCTGAATTCAGACTGCTGAGAGGTGAGATGACAGAGACCCCGGCCATAACTACAGCTATTCTCGACATCAACCCGCACGCTGCAAACAGGAGAACGCGGAAGAAAACTGAGCATGTGTCAAATGACGATTAGTTTGGTTTCAGAAGCGTGAAGCCACGAGAGACGTTGCGTTTGATAATGGAAGCAAGTCTTTACTGAAATCACGACACGTTTATAGCGTCTCCTATCTTGCTCCTGAGATGCCTTCCTCTTCATCTTTCTCTATTAGCCACGCAATCTTCTTTTCCTTTATATTTCCTTAATTATGTTTCATCATGTCTCTATTCTTCTCCTCCCTTCACCATGAGTCTCCCTCATACTCCGTGCTGCCGGCACTCCTATCTAAAATCTGTCTCTTCAATAATGTCTAATTATAACAGTACTTGTGACCTAAGAATATAAACTCTATATGTATGTATTTTTCCAGGTGTACCTTTCAAATTGTTTATCTCACTTTTTGTACTAGATGTAGTTTAACATGCCTACTAAAACATATGAATGTAAAATAAGTAGAATGCCTGGTTAGATGTAAGAGAGGGCCTGATGGCCCTAATCTTGCCAGGTTAAATAAATCAATAAATAAATAAAAAAAAATAAATAAATAATCTGTCTGCCTAGAAAAATTATTTGACAATGTAAAGTGTTGCAAGATTTAAATTCTAAGAGAAACAGGAGTAAGCTTAAGGAGAAGATGGGTAATCCACGATATGTACAAGAACCATGAAGGAACAAAAAATGTGGAAAGACCAAGAACGAAGTACCTGGATGTTACCTGAGGTAACATAAGGATGCATTCGTTGGCCCATAGTGCACAGTCTATACATCTAACAAGCAATAACCCAAATAAAAGAAAGATTCAATAATGAGATGAAAATTCTGGCTTGAAGGTTAGCAATGAGAAGGCAGTGTGGGGATTATAACGTTATACTGGTGCGCAATATAATGTACAATATACAGTATGGAGAATATTTGTAATCGTTAAAAAAAGTCCAGTGGAAAGTGTTGGAGAAGTGACGAGATGCCACAACCTGCAACGTAATACATTACTTTAATGTGAGAGCACCTAAAAGAACGAGAAGCCGGCCGGTGTGGCCGTGTGGTTCTAGGCGCTTCAGTCTGGAACCGCGTGACCGCTACGGTCGCAGGTTCGAATCCTGCCTCGGGCACGGATGTGTGTGATGTCCTTAGGTTAGTTAGGTTTAAGTAGTTATGAGTTCTAGGGTACTGATGACCACAGATGATAAGTCCCATAGTGCTCAGAGCCATTTGAACCATTTTTGAGAACGAGAATGTTTGGGGCTTATGATTATTATAGTGTCCGCATGCTACTTTGTTGTTATGTTTCTTGTCCACTGATGTAAAAGCTGTCAATGTATGATTTTCGTAGGAAACGCACGTATCGAACACAATACTCAAAAATTTTGCTGCTATAAACGAAATTCATAGATTTAAAAGGCTCGAGGGAGCCCTAAACAAAGGACAAGAGCAGTAAATTTGTTTAGTTTATCAAGAAAAGTCTGGAATATCATCACTTTTACGACATGAAATTGTATCAGACAAAATCTGAATGAGGCTCGCAGGATCAGTAATTCACGTTCGTGTCGACATGGACGCGGGAAAAGCGTTTTGTGAGAGAAAGGGGTTGCTATCTGTATCATGTAGCAGACACACAGAGAAATTAATAGTAACGAATGAGAATAAATGTGAGTCTGTGTGTGTACGCGTGGGTGGGTGGATACCTTGGTGAGAGAAAGGGTGTGTGCAGCACGGTGTCTGTATTTATACGTGCCTAGCAGTACGCTCATAGCGGCTAACGTAAATTCGAATAGGACCGCATTTCGGTAGTCAGTTACGTCAGCGGATTCCGCGGAATCGAAAACAAACAAAAGCAGGAAGGCCGCAGCTAACGCAGTAAAAACGAAATCCGTCGATTTGGTGCAAATGAAATTCCATCACGGGCGTACGGCGCAAAGGACTGTAAAGAGAAATAACACGGGCGCACTTTGTCACAACTGCTTTCGAGACTACTGTGTCGCCGTCGTTGCTATTACAGCATCGCCGAATACGTTGTCTCTCATTTTCAGATTCACTTTACTGACTTCCACAAGCGGGAACTACTTCACTGACAGCGGGAAGCTTGTGTAATCTGTCCCAGTCCCCCTCCCCCCCCCCTCCTTTTCTTTTATATTCTCTGTTTTTCACTTCGACAGACCGAGAAACCGGCGGAGCACAGATTACTGTCGTAGGCGCTGGGACGCCACGCTGCGCGTCACGGCCGGGAAAGCGAGGAAAGCGCTTTTCGCGGCTGCGCGCGTCCAATCTCGGCAGCGCGAGATAGTGAGGGGCTGGAGGGGGGGGGGGGGCGGTGTCAGTGGGGGCGGCGCGGGGGCGGCGGTCGTGTCTTGCTAGGCGGCCGGCGCGCGCCACAAAGGCCGCCGTCCACCGCCACGGCGCATCACAATGCGGCTACGGAATTAAACCGGCCGATCCGGGCGGCGCCCGCTGCTCGCTGCTTATTTGTTCGCGAGCTCCACGTGGCGCCAATAACGCAGCCCGGGCGCGCCCACGTGTGATGGGCGAGCGGGCCGGGCTGCGGGCAATTCCTGCCCGAATTAGAACGCTGGCCAGGTGTGCTGAATATCGACACCGATTCAAACGGGTATCGGTTTCACGATGCTGCCATTGTTTCCAAGCCTTTGTTTTTGACAGGCTAGCAGTTGTCGCTATTTTTCCACTGCAATGACTAGCTATATCCCTGCATATCTACATCTACATTAAGATCCTGCATATCGATATGACGTTCTTGGTAGAAAGAATATTTTTGTTCTGCTGTACATTAAAGGTTATTTTCTTTGATCATCTTGAGTTGTTTTGAGGAGTAATATTTTATTAACGTTCTGCAAAAATCTCACTAGTTGCAAGCTCATTTGCTTAAGATATAAAAATAACATGTAAGAATAATCATCTTGTGGTGCAGTTCTTCTTGTTGTCTCCGTGCTTGCTAAGAAAATGGGATGAGAAGTTCCGCCTTATGCAAGACACCTTTCTTTCCTTTGTTTCAGCCATACATGTTTCAGCACTTTTGTGCTATCGCCAGTGGGTTCTATTTTTTTATTTTTTACTGTAAATTTGTTGTTAACATATTAACATTTGTGTTGTTTACAACATTATCCACACACCACTGACGCCAAATACAATTAAAACTCGCGCGCCTCACCCAGCAGAACACGCTAACAAACAAATGAACGCCACACAGCCACAAAAACACGTAATGGCAGCAAAATCTCCGCCTATGTTTTGAGTAATCGGAAAAAGTGCATTGCCACGCGGACACAGGCAAAGAAGTAAGCCTATTTACTTCGCCAACAACACAGGAGAACGCACCACAACTTCAAAACTGTAAGTTACAGAACGAAAACGTGATACAGTCTTATTTCCGTTCGTAAATGCATAACAAACAGAAAATAAATTACGTTTTGCTGTTTGCAGGTGACAAGTTGTATATTCTGTAGCAGAACAGCTACCAAAATAAATGGACAATATCATGTATGGTATGTTACTTGTGCTTACACCCACTTTTCGCCAAGTAAGTTATAAATGCAACTTTTACATAATGTTGTAAACAACACAAATGTTAATATGTTAACAACAAATTTACAGTTAAAAATAAAAAAAATAGAACCCACTGACGCTAGCACAAAAGTGCTCAAACATGTATGGCTGCAACAAAAGAAAAAAGGTGTCTTGCATAAGGCGGAACTTCTCATCCCATGTAAGAATATATGTCTAGGATCTCCTTCCCAGCCCCTGCATTGATTTCAGTCAAACCTGTCACACAAACAACAAACTTCACAAGTATTAGCGCTGTGTGGTTTATAACCTCCTAACTCCAATAAAACGGAAGTATGGGAAAAACATGTTGTTTTTTTTTTCAGCCTCTGGCTCTAGGCTGCCCTGGATGGCATCTGTGTTACATGAAAATAGTATCAGTGTGCTATATCAATCTGCTTTGCATTGCACCCTACACATCAGAGCGATAAACTGTTTCCCAGCCCCTGATGTATAAACTTCCCTGCACAACAAGTGCGCAGTGGGAGTAGTATCGACTTCCTTGTTCAACGTCTTTTTCAGGGGCTACATGTAGGATGAACATGGCTGGGAATGGTTAAGACTGAGGCAGGGGGCAGGAGGGTATAGAGAGGGAGAAAGAAAGGCAAGAGGGGATGGACAAAGAGAGCAGGTACTGGAGGCAGTAGAATGGTTGGACGATACTATCAAAGAGACAGAGGAGAAGGCATGTTGTGGGGTAGTATTGGCGTGCCTTGGAGGGGCTACTCTTGCAGATGAACACAGCTCAGCAGAGATAAAGAGGGAAGAAACGCATAGTGTGAGAGGGGGGGGGGATGAGGTGGACAGAGGAAGATGAAAGAGAAGATATTCAGAGAGACGTGCGAGGAGAGAATGGTCAGAGAGAAGGAGATGAAATGGACAGAAAGACTGGCAGGTGGGAAAGAGAGTGCTACACATGCAGATGGGCATAATTGAACAAGGTGAGAGGGGAGCTACGATTTTTCTCTATTTTTTTATTGACCCAAAATCTATACTTTTTGGATTGAAGATTTACATGTAGAGGTGGATTTAGATGCAGTGCGGAAGTCAATAGTTAATTTACCGGCTGTGCCAGAGGTATGGTTGCTTTTAGTTCTTCCTGAAGTTTCCGCTTTATGATAGAAGTCGGTCAGGGCGCTATTAACTCCCTTGAAATTTCTGTAACTGGACGTTCGAAATTTTGAATCCATACAATCACCCCTCGTTCTAACGAATTCAGGCGTCTCCGTTAGCTGATTGTATATTTAAAGTCGCTTAGTGGAGTATCCAAGAACATTTAGTAACAGTAGTAAATTCAGCGTTCGGGAGGAAGTAATTCGGCGATTCCTGTTATCTGAAGAAAGCATGGATTAAGAGACCATCGTTATTGTGAAACACAAAGTAATGAGCGATATTGTCAGTGCATCTAAAATTAATTGCTTGTTTCTACATTTCACAAAGAAGATTTCCATAGGATATTTCTAGATTTCCTCACAAGCGACTACTAATAAAATTGTGCGAGTTGTGTGACTGGGTACGTTATTTTCTGTCGGAAAGGTCACTGTTCTTAGTAAGTAAGGAAAAGTCATCGAGTGAAACAGAAGTGATATCCGGCGTTCCCGAAGGCAATGTTACAGGTCCTCTACAGTTTCCGATCCACGTAAACGGTGTAGGAGACTCTCCGAGCTGCCCCTAAGGTTATTGCAGATGCCCATCGCTTTCCGCCTAATGAAATCATCAGAAAGTCAGTACTAATTGCGAAATAATTTAGATAAGATATCTGTACGGTACGAGAAGTGTGAGCTCCCCTTGTCAGTTCCGAGGGGAATCCGTCAAATGTCGGTTACACGAAAAATCACGCAAATTTAAAAGGAAATGTTGTAGGGAAGGCGAACCAAGGACTCCGTTTTATTTGCAGAACACTTGGAAGATGCAACAGATCTGCTAAGGAGACCGGCTACACTACGCTTATGCATCCTAATCTGAAGTATTGCTGCGTGGTTTGGAATCTCTACTAGACAGGACTGACGAAGTAGATCGAAAAACTTAACAGAAGCGTAGCTCGTTTTCTTCGTTTTACGAGCTATTGAAGATAACACTGTTCATGGACTGAATCTATTGTCACAGTGAGCTTTCCTGAAGTTTGGCACGGTCTATAATAATAATTGCACATTCACTATCCAGTTAATCATTGAAAACAGTCACTAATTTACAGAATGCTACGGATGCAAAATTTAGGTAAAACTTGTCCCATTTCACGACTTTGTACTATCTCGTCTGTGGTTTTGGTTAACATACATCTTCCGCCTTTCACAACCTTCTGCTGACCGACTAAAATGTCTTCCACAACCTTCTCTATCATCTATCTGGAATAATTAGAAGTTAAGTTAGTTATTGTTGTTTCTTCCTTTTTTCAAATTACAATTAAAATTTTACATTTCTGAGTTGCTGGATAATAGATGGATATTCATTGGAGAGTGAACTTTTAGGTGGAACAGTAATAACTGCTGTTGAATTATGAGGTTTCTATTACAGAGACAACGGTTTTCTTACGAGCGCTAATTACTCTGAAACTAAATGAATGCAAAAGTTGCTAAAATATTGTCGACATTAGCATGTACAAATGGTATAGTTCTTTACATGGCTTTTTCATCTACATTATCTGGATATGTATATGTTTACACATGAACTGCGATAACGAAGCTTTATGTTGCTGGTATCTGTAATTAGCACGGGTTTCAGGCTAACTAATTATACTTCTGAGTTCTAATTAACGAAAAGAATGTTATGAATGATTAAGTTAGCTAAGCCCTGAGTAAGTAGTCAATATTTTTGGTACTGAGCATACGTCATAGCACTGTTGGAAATATTTGCAAAAAGAAAAATTGGTGGGAAAGGAAAACATAACAGGAGGAAAAAAATCCAGACCACCACAATAAAATAAGAGAAATCAGAGCTCGCACGGAGAGATTTAGCTGTTCGTTTTTCGCACGTGCTGCTCAAGAGTGGAACGGCAAAAAAAAATTGTCTGCAAGTGCTTCTGCGAACTCTCTTACGTGTGAACTGCGGAGTAGACATCTAGATGCAGAGGCAGCTTCACAATCGAATTTTGCAGAACCCACCGTGATAAAAACTTCGCGTTATGCGTTTGATTCGAAAGTGCGAAAACAAAGATTTTCCAGATTTTGTTGTTAAGGGGAGCTCTCTGCTCGCCAAAAGCGGAGTTGTGGCAGAGCGGTAATGACGTGGGCGCCATTTTGGTGTGTCGCGCGCGCAGGATGTAATCCGCGGTGCTACTTTGCGGAAACAAGAGAGAGTCGCCAGCCGCGAGCGCTGCGAGGCTGCATTAGCCGCGAAATGCGTGCCTCCCCCCCCCTCCCCCCCCTCCCTCCATCCATCTGCCTGCAGGCACACGCACACACACACACACACACACACACACACACACACACACACACTGTACACTGGGCGGACTAGGCGCTCGCCGGACAACTGTTCCATCAGAACAGGAAGTACCTGCGGACAACCCCACATCGAGTGCGTAGACAGATTGCAGATAAAAATTCTCAAAATTGTACTTCACCACACGATTCCTTTGATACTATCGACAAAAACACGTCTGCGCATGTATTCGGTATAAAGGAACGTCAAAGGAATGTGCTGTATTCATCAAATGAACTTGGCGTGAAACGTACACATTTGGCTGGAAGTGAACCCTTTATCACCGAAGTTGTTACGAGACGGCTTGCCTGCATACAGCAACTATACAGGGTGTTACAAAAAGGTACGGCCAAACTTTCAGCAAACATTCCTCACACACAAAGAAAGAAAATATGTTATATGGACATGTGTCCGGAAACGCTTACTTTCCATGTTAGAGCTCATTTTATCACTTCTCTTCAAATCACATTAATCATGGAATGGAAACACACAGCAACAGAACGTACCAGCGTGACTTCAAACACTTTGTTACAGGTAATGTTCAAAATGTCCTCCGTTAGCGAGGATACATGCATCCACACTCCGTCGCATGGAACCAAAAAAAAAATTTGGTTCAAATGGCTCTGAACACTATGGGACTTAACATCTATGTCATCAGTCCCCTAGAACTTAGAACTACTTAAACCTAACTAACCTAAGGACATCATACAACATCCAGTCATCAAGAGGCAGAGAAAATCCCTGACCCCGCCGGGAATCGAACCCGGGAACCCGGGCGCGGGAGCGAGAACGCTACCGTACGACAACGAGCTGCGGACGCGCATGCAATCCCTGATGCGCTAATGCAGCCCTGGAAAATGGCGTATTGTATCACAGCCGTCCACAATACGAGCACGAAGAGTCTCTACATTTGGTACCGGGGTTGCGTAGACAAGCTTTCAAATGCCCCCATAAATGAAAGTCAAGAGGGTTGAGGTCAGGAGAGTGCGGAGGCCATGGAATTGGTCCGCCTCCAGGAATCCATCGGTCACCGAATCTGTTGTTGAGAAGCGTACGAACACATCGACTGAAATGTGCAGGAGCTCCATCCTGCATAAACCACTTGTTGTGTCGTGCTTGTAAAGGCACATGTTCTAGCAGCACAGGTAGAGTATCCCGTATGAAATTATGATAACGTGCTCCATTGAGCGTAGGTGGAAGAACGTGGGGCCCAATCAAGACATCACGAACAATGCCTGCCCAAACGTTCACAGAAAATCTGTGTTGATGACGTGATTACACAATTGCATGCGGATTCTCGTCAGCCCACACATGCTGATTGTGAAAATTTGCAATTTGATCACGTTGGAATGAAGCCTCACCCGTAAAGAGAACATTTGCACTGAAATGAGGATTGACACATTGTCGGATGAACCATTCGCAGAAGTGTACCCGTGAAGGCCAATCAGCTGTACATGGTACGGAAACAACTGGTTCTCCCGTAGCACTCTCCATACAGTGACGTGGTCAACGTTACATTGTACAGCAGCAACTTCTCTGACGCTGACATTAGGGTTATCGTCAACTGCACGAAGAATTGCCTCGTCCATTGCAGGTGTCTTCGTCGTTCTAGGTCTTCCCCAGTCGCGAGTCATAGGCTGGAATGTTCCGTGCTCCCTAAGACGCCGATCAATTGCTTCGAACGTCTTCCTGTCGGGACACCTTCGTTCTGGAAATCTGCCTCGATACAAACGTACCACGCCACGGCTATTGCCTCGTGCTAATCCATACATCAAATGGAACTCCGCATTTGTAAACATTGCACTGACTGCAAAACCACGTTCGTGATGAAAACTAACTTGTTGATACTACGTACTGATGTGCTTGATGCTAGTACTGTAGAGCAATGAGTCACATGTCAACACAAGCACCGAAGTCAACATTACCTTCCTTCAATTGGGCCAACTGGCGGTGAATCGAGGAAGTACAGAACATACTGACGAAACGAGCTCTAACATGGTAATTAAGCGTTTCCGGACACATGTCCACATAACATCTTTTCTCTGAAAGTTTGGCCGTACCTTTTTGTAACACCCTGTATAGATTCGTCACACGGCTAAATGGACAACAGCTACGGCAAAAGTAGATGGCAGAACAGATTAGCAACAATTTACAATGTAGCATGAAGATCATGCGTGGTAATATAGTTCTAAGTCCACTTGCACAGATTTGGCTTTAAGCACTGGTATGATCCTATATCCAGTGAACGATGACTGATATCGCTTGCATAATGTCCACTACGACGGGTACTAACTGATGGGTGGAGTCCTGTTTCTATTTATATTCACGTTTGGCAGGTGAATGTCCACTTGGGAACAACCTGTATGACGAAAGGCACATGCGTAACATATTCCTTTTGTGTGCATCCTTTCTGGAGTCTAAACTTAACTGTGTTTCCCCTGAGCTGTATGCAGCTCGGAGATGTTCATTGCAGGCTGAGTCCCGTCTCTTTTGCGGAGTACAGCAGGATACCAATATGGAAAAAAAAACAGTAATCACGTATAGGAGGTGATGTAGTGGGAAACTGGTCACCTTTTCAAAAAGGTGCCCTTCGATATAGACTTTCTTTATAATTAATATCGAAACTCTTCACTTTAATTAGTTGGGCTACTACTACCGTTGAGATAGTGAGGAATGGCTGAATTTAAATTAGGATAATCTTAACATAAAAATTGAGAACTATGTAGTAGGTGAAGTGGAGGAATTCCGCTCCGTTGGAAGCAAAATGACGCATGATTGACGAAGCGAAGGATATGTGAAGCAGACTAGCAAAGGCAAACACGGCATTCCTAGCTAAAAAGAAGTCTGCTGGTATCAAACATAAGCCTCGACATGACGAAGAAATTTCAGGGAATGTACTTCTGCAGAACAGTATTGTAAGGAAGCAATTACAAGGAAGCGAATCGAGTGTGAGTAAAATGGAAAAGAAGAGAATCTAACTTTTCAAGCGGTGCTATTGAAAGATACTGAAAATTGAGTGATCTAATAATAAATGAGGAGTACTCCGCAAGACTGGGGAAGGAAGGAATGTGTGATAAACAGTGTAAGAAGCGATACGACGGAAGGGCAGTTTCCATGGTAGCAGAGAGAGAAGTAGAGGAAAGCTGTGGAGTAAGAGATTGGAATATATCCAAAACATAATTCAGGACGTTGGTGTAAATGCTACTTTGAAATGAAGAGATTGACGCAGGAGGACAATTCGAAAAAAGAAGAGTAAACCTTGTGGTTAAAGAAGTCTGGATTCAAAACGAGTGTACAAGGAGGACAATAAAAAAATGGTATTTTCCTTTTTACTTTGGGGGAAGCGATATAATTGAATAAGGGGGATGAAATGCTTAGAGCTGATCGGAATGCATGGAGGAGTGCAGTGCGTGGCAGGAGAAGGAAATGAACGCTAAAAGGTAAAATACGTCAGTAAAGAAGAATAATAGATACGATTGTCTCGTCTCTTTGTTAGCATTCAGTAACTGCTGTATTACGAATAAGACCCGAGACAGCGTACTAACATTATCAAATACGACAACACGCCTACTTTCGGAGTCGAGCCCTCGATCTCGAGTATTCTAACCCAACGTATCAACCGACCAGAACAGAGGCACATATCGTGCATGTGAACAAATTCTGCCACGTTAGGTGTAAGACGCTATTCTAGGGACAAAGAATGGCATGACACCGAGAGCCAGTCACGTTTCAGTGAACTGTCATCAACTTGAAGATTAGCTTGGACGTGCTACAGCGCATTGCTGGACATACTCCTGTTGGAGGTGGTTATCCCTTTGCTTTCCTCCGACCTTTGAACTGATTCACCAAGCCACGAACGAGGGGACATACAGTTTGACGTAGATTTCGAATGACGCTGCATTTCTGCGTTTTTGACGTCAACAAGCAGTTTCAGAGGTGAAAGAATTGGGAAGTGACAGTGAAAAATCGTAGGGCTGATTGGGAATCGAATCCGTTCCGTTTAGATTCGTAATCTAGTGCTTACCACTGAACCATTGAGCCACATCAAAAAAATTTCGATCTTCCATACCTTTCATTCTAGCCTGGCCTTTAGTAGCCCATTTACGCCTTCTCCGCTATACTTCCCCTAAAAAAATTAACTCCGCTACGCAGGGAGTGGCAACTGACCCTTAACATAGACAAATGTAATGTATTGCGAATACATAGAAAGAAGGATTCTTTATTGTATGATTATATGATAGCGGTACAAACACTGGTATAGCAGTTACTTCTGAAAAATATCTGAAGTAGGCGTACGGAACGATTTGAAGTGGAATGATCATATAACATTAATTGTTGGTAAGGCGGGTGCCAGGTTGGATTCATTGGGAGAGTCCTTAGAAAATGTAGTCCATCAAAAAGGAGGTGGCTTACAAAACACTCGTTCGACCTATACTTGAGTATTGCTCATCAGTGTGGGATCCGTACCAGGTCGGGTTGACAGAGGAGATAGAGAAGAGCCAAAGAAGAGCGGCGCGTTTCGTCACAGGGTTATTTGGTATGCGTGATAGCGTTACGGAGATGATTAGCAAACTCAAGTGGCAGACTCTGCAAGAGAGGCACTCTGCACCGCGGTGTAGCTTGCTGTCCAGGTTTCGAGAGGGTGCGTTTCTGGATGAGGTATCGAATATATTGCTTCCCCCTACTTATGCCTCCCGAGGAGATCACGAATGTAAACTTAGAGAGATTCGAGCGCGCACGGAGGCTTTCCGGCAGTCGTTCTTCCCGCGAAACATACGCGACTGGAACAGGAAAGGGAGGTAATGACAGTGGCACGTAAAGTGCCCTCCGCCACACACCGTTGGGTGGCTTGCGGAGTACAAATGTAGATGTAGATGATGTAGATAGGCAGTACTTTTCCTTTCAGTGGTCTGTGTGAGTAATAGTCGTAAAAGGAAGATGTTCTTCGTCGTGAAGTAAATTAAATGTAACATATCCTGATCAGATCATGAGCTTCCATCTTTCCAGACTTACAGCTTTATTCTTCATAGCCAATAAATTAAAATGTTTTTCTCTCCCAGTAAGACGAAAAATGCCTTCTAAGGAAGAAAATATTTAAAAGGCAAGGCACTGTAAAATTATCGTCCTCTTTACAAGCTATTTTCAATCTCAGCTTTGTATTAGAAACTTAGTGCAATTGATTAAAATATTCGAATGAAATTTTTTGATTATTTTAAATTCAAAATATGGATCTTTAGAAATTTTAGGGCTACCAGTATTTCTCTTTGTTCTTAGTTTTATATGACTGCGTATATGTGTAGTTTATACTTTGTTCCCAGTTTCGGATTTGTTAGTATTTGTATTTTCCATCTTTCTTCCTTAGTTGATCGTGGAGGCCGGCCGCGGTGGTCTAGCGGTTCTAGGCGCTCAGTCCGGAACCGCGCGACCGCTACGGTCGCAGGTTCGAATCCTGCCGTGGGCATGGATGTGTGTGATGTCCTTAGGTTAGTTAGGTTTAAGTAGTTCTAAGTTCTAGGGGACTGATGACCTCAGATGTTAAGTCCCATAGTGCTCAGAGCCATTTGAACCATGATCGTGGAAACGCGTGTTGCGTCGTTAAATCCGGCGGTTCTTTCTGCTTAACAGGTTTCTGCAGCACCTGTGTTACACTGCGTTAGATCTTCGTCACAGTCACAGTTGGGCTTCATTTGGTGCATCCGGTGGGTCATCTGTCAAGGATACATTGTTCTGCTCCCTAATCTTTTTTGCAGATCATGGAATTCTTTCACATTGGATGCAAAGACTGGTGCGATTTCATTGTCCTTCATTCCATTTAATGTCTTTTGATATTAGAGGCAGGAGTTTGAATTTCTCTCCTCAGCTTCTTCTCTTCTTTCCGTGTCTGTTCTTAACAAAGTACTGAAGTTGATTTTTACTTTCGCAAAGAAGACTTTGAACAGCGTAACGTAGAAGACGTTTCGTCACTGCGCCCATTTTCTTGGATTTTTCCAGCATGGTACTTTCATCGGAACAGATTTGTCGTCGTATTGTTTTCTGCATCTTGTTCCTCGCTTTCACTGGCGCTTGCGACACCTACACATTCTCTTCCACTGCCTTCTGATGTTGCTCATCATATGTGTTATTCACACATTTACCATACACATAATTATCAGCATTCTTAACTGAATACCTATCACTCATCAAGCAATTTAACTTCATTAATCAGCAATTTCTGAATAGGGAGAGGGGTAGGCTATTCGATGTTTCTTGCAAAACTAAATTCCAAAGTTTCTCTCCTCGAGAAGACACAAGATTTGGTATGTAGGTTATCCGTAACTTGGGTTGTTTTGGGGAAGGAGACCAGACAGCGAGGTCATCGGTCTCAACGGATTAGGGAAGGACGGGGAAGGAAGTCGGCCGTGCCCTTTCAAAGGAACCATCCCGGCATTTGCCTGGAGCGATTTAGTATCCGTAACTGAGAGCAATGATTAATTAATTAATATCAAGAGATCCGCTTCAGTTGTACTAGTTACCACTCACACCACGATCGTTTCGCGATGTTCAAATCCCATCTTCAGGTGTGTCAAATTATGGTACTGGGTAACGCGTAATATGCGGCCGGACCAGTCAGTTTAACGGCTCCAGATCACTGAATCACAGTGGAAATAGTCCAATGTCGAGCAGCCACACGGTCGTCTTTGTTTCGCGTTATCAAATACGATAATTTCATACACCTGAGGATGGGATTTTAACATCCCGACGCCGGTAGTGGTTTTAATAATAATTAGCACAACTGAAGCGGATCTCTTGAAATTAATTAATCCTCGAGAAAGACACTTATAGTTCAGTTGACACTCCTCTTGAGCACAAACGACATTCCTCAGAAAATAAGCACTCCACTTCACTCACCGAGAAGCATACACGAAAGAATACATCTCTCCAAAACTGGAACAAATGTGTGAGTAATCTCCCTCGCAAGAAGGAAGACAGATAACAGACATAGACTTATTTCCCTGCTATCCACAATGTACAGTGCGAGTATATCCACTAAAATTATCGCTCACTGCATAGCAAGCAATCGATTTTAATCAGATAAACTAAGAAATTAGCGTTAGGATAAAAGATCTATGCAGATACTAGCCTTTTATCCGCAATGTAAAAGATATTCACTTACATCATCAGCAACCACATAGGAAAAATAATGGACAGGTGCGAGAAGAACCCGCGCACTGTGGGTTCTGTACAATCTTAACTGTGTATGGAGACAGTTCATCCACACCGGGAATCAAAGATCTCGACAATTTTTGCCTTCTGTCGTGAAGCATTGGTCCCAGCGATTCTAAGACTACCGAGAATGTTTTAATTTCACATTTCAAGACGGATAACAAATGACAAAAAATATTTCTTCGTATCATTTAATTACAGATAACTATTTACTGATTATTTTCCTTTACATGTACTTTGTACCTTTCTTCTTGACAAATTTCATGGTTCTGTCTCAAGAGGAAGGACCTAATAAGTTTGCGGGTATCAAAATATGTGACATAAATGGCTGTATCTTTTGATTGCATTAAGTTACAAGCTAATGTTTATTATTGGGCCAAGTGACCACAAACCTTAATATGTGATATAAATTTCAACTTCATACGTGTACCCGTTCCTGGGAAAAAAGGGGGCATAACAGACGACAGACAGGCAGTCAGATAACAATTTTTTTTGTTCTATAATTAAGAATTAACAATTTTAGGAATTTTTGCCATTGCGTGTAGAGTGAAACATCGCTTCTTGACAAACTGCGTTATTCTACGTCGAGGGGAAGTACCCTATAGTTTTTGATGAGCGAGTTTGCGAGTGTCAAAATACGTAACATAAATGGCCGTATCTTTTGATTGCACTGACCTAGAAACGAACGTTTATTATATCGCCAACGGACCATAGCCCTATTGCAGGATGTTCGGAAATTCCCATTACGAACTTCTAGGGCTTGTAGAGGGGAGGGACTACATAATATTTTGAAGAAGAACCCATGTCCGGGAACGCGTGGTTTCCGTTCTACGACAGCTTCAATTCAGAAGTCTAACTCATCCCTTTCTGCTTGAGGAGCTGAATTAGGTGTGGCGCAGTACAATTATTAGGTAAAAGTTCGACATGAAACACAAAGAAACATCCACTTATCACTTAAATACATTTGTTTGTATCAACACTTTAAAGTTACGTTCTGTACAGTATGCTGGGATCTTTATTGTTTTGAAAAAATGTGAGCAGATAATTTTTAAGTGTTAATAGAAACAAATATGCTTGAATGATAAATGGATTTTTGTTATGTTTCCTTTCAAATTGTTACCTAACAACTGTGTTGTGTCACACCTAATTAAAATTCCCCGAGCAATAAGTGGATGAGTTAAACATCTGAACTGAAACCGTCGCATAACGGAAACGTTACCTCTCTTTATCTTTTCAAATGGTTCAAATGGCTCTGAGCACTATGGGACTTAACATCTATGGTCATCAGTCCCCTAGAACTTAGAACTACTTAAACCTAACTAACCTAAGGACATCACACAACACCCAGCCATCACGAGGCAGAGAAAATCCCTGACCCCGCCGGGAATCGAACCCGGGAACCCGGGCGTGGGAAGCGAGAACGCTACCGCACGACCACGAGATGCGGGCTTATCTTTTCAGAGATGGTTGTGGGACTCTACTGTTCGATACAGGATATCAACTCAAACACCTTTCGGCCGTCTAGTTTCTAAGCTTATTTTATGTGGTTACGAGTTTCGGCGATTTACTACGCCGTCTTCAGGCCCCTGACCGCAGTGTAGGAATATTTTCTACATCGCTGCTGGTCAAAGCTGAGGACATGTCTTCCTGTCGCGACTTGACACTTACTTTCACTCATCACAACTCATTCACCAGCAGATTCAGATTTCCTGAAGGGAATTTGCTGATAACATTTCGTGCCACTGCATTTCAGTGTTTGAACTTCTGTTGCTTCCAATCATTTAATTTTAGCAAATTTTCACCTGAGAAATGCATCTGTGTGGCACATAACGTAGGTCTGCAAGTAGCGCAAAGCTACGCGACAGTCTCCTCCGCTGCCTGCTGTTCCTGTGTTTACTGGTGTGAGACCCACATCGCCCTTCTTTTGGTCCTTTTCGCCGCAGAAAGTGCTTATATCAGCATTTCCTGCACGACGTTGTCAACCTCCAGTTTCATCTCTGGAGAGAGGGATTTGTCACGGGGGGCTAAACCGGCAATACAGGGGAGTGGAGCACTGTCCCCGGGTGCCGGGCGCATTTCCGTAATGGAGCCCCCATTTGCTCTGGCCCATTTGTCTCGACACTGCTCGCGCCCAGACACTCAGGGGAACCCGGCAGGCCGCGCCTCTGGAGAGACTTATTGACATTCCGCCTCGCAATAGCGGGCTCGTTCGCTGCGGAACTGCTCTGATTTCAGCCTTCCACAGACGCCACTCAGTTTTATTATGCGTGTCACGCAACTGTTTCGACAATGTGTACCATCCTCAGTTGGGAGATTTGTCTTCCTTTCTAACACTGCAATACGATCACACAAGTGTTGGCTTCACTCAGTCTGCACGATGGAACACATGACTTAACAACTAGAAAACGGCAATATCTCACGAGTCACAGGCATTTGAACTCTCATCTGAGTGTGCGTAACAAAAGACATGAATAAGGGTAAGGGAGAAACGGTAATCGTTTCCTTATTTTCCGGTATTCCGACGAGAATAGCTTTTTATGAGATTCTGCGCTGGGCAGCCAATACCACCCATAGTCGACCGATAAGAATTTATACTGAAAACCGTGAGGACAGTATGTGAACTGCTCCATTACATACGATTTATACCGAACTTCCAGTGGCGGCGACGTAAAAATAGAGTTTAAACAATTCACTTTTCGCTAATCGGAAAGATTCTTTGCGAAATGCACTACAGGCCATTAAAATTGCTACACCAAGAAGAAATGCAGATGATAAACGGGTATTAATTGGACAAATACATTATACTAGAACTGACATGTGATTCCATTTTCACGCAATTTGGGTGCATAGATCCTTAGAAATCAGTACCCAGAACAACCACCTCTGGCCGTAATAACGGCCTTGATACGCCTGGGCATTTAGTCAAACAGAGCTTGGATAGCGTGTACAGGTACAGCTGCCCATGCAGCTTCAACACGATACCACAGTTCATCAAGACTAGTGACTGGCGTATTGTGGCGACCCAGTTGCTCGGCCACCATTGACCAGACGTTTTCAATTGGTGAGAGATCTGAAGAATGTGCTGGCCAGGGCAGCAGTTGAACATTTTCTGTATCCAGAAAGGCCAGTACAGGACCTGCAACACGCGGTCGTGCATTATCCTGCTGAAATGTAGGGTTGCGCAGGGATCGAATGAAGGATAGAGCCACGGGTCGTAGCACATCTGAAATGTAACGTCCAAAGTGCCGTCAGTGCGAACAAGAGGTGACCGAGACGTGTAACCAATGGCATCCCATTCCATCACGCCGGGTGAAACGCCAGTATGGCGATGACGAATACACGCTTCCAATGTGCGTTCACCGCGATGTCGCCAACCACGGATGCGACCATCATGATGCTGTAAACAAAAACTGGATTCATCAAAAAAAATTGACGTTTTGCCATTCGTGCACCCAGGTTCGTTGTAGAGTACACCATCGCAGGCGCTCCTGTCTGTGATGCTGAGTCAAAAGTAACCGCAGCCGTGGTCTCCGAGCTGATAGTCCATGCTGCTGCAAACGTCGTCGAACTGTTCGTGCAGATGGTTGTTGTTTTACAAACGTCCCCATCTGTTGACACAGGATTCAACACGTGGCTGCACAATCCGTTACAGCCATGCGGATAAGATGCCTGTCATTTCGACTGTTAGTGACACGAGGCCGTTGCCATCCAGTACGGCGTTCCGTATTACCCTCCTGAACCCACCGATTCCATATTCTGCTAACAGTCGTTAGATCTCGACCAACGCGAGCAGCAATGTCGCGATACGATAAACCACAATCGCGATAGGCTACAATCCGATCTTTATCAAAGTCGGAAACGTAGTGGTACGCATTTCTCCTCCTTACACGAGGCATCACAACAGCGTTTCACCAGGCAACGCCGTTCAACTACTGTTTCTGTATGAGAAATCGGTCGGAAACTTTCCTCATGTCAGCAGGTTGTAGGTGTCGCCACCGGCGCCAACCTTGTGTGAATGCTCTGAAAAACTTATAATTTGCATACGACAGCATCTTCTTCCTGTCGGTTAAATTTCGCGTCTGTAGCACGTCATCTTCGTGGTGCAGCAATTTTAATGGCCAGTAGTGTATTTCACGGTCCACTCATATTAATGAGACCACCCACGATGTTCGTGCAACAACCACTCACAGACGACATGTGGCAGCACTATCAGTGGAGGGTATATAAAGCGTGTGTGGGAGTCGCAGAAAACAGCGCAGTCGTTGTCATAACGTGGAAACGGAGCGATTTATCTTACGTCCAAAAGGGCATGTCCATCGGCTTTCGGGATGGGGTGGAAGAATTTCCGAAATGGCTCAGTTTGTAAACTGTTGGCGTGCCGCCGTTGTTAAAGTATACTTTGCGTCGCAAAAACAATGGCGAGGCAACTGTTGGGCACAACAGGTCACAGAAGACGGAGGTGGTCGGCGGTTGTACTAATAGTAATGTATATAAGCCCTCCCTCAAACCTGTCATGTTATATCTTCAAAGATGCGATGATGGGACCTTTAGTGTGTTGAAACCGGCGATCTAGTAAACAGTGTTTAAGCGATCTTGGCTTTTGAATTATTTCTATAATCTTATGAATTTCGATATTTCGAAACACAGCACCCTCCCTTCGAGAATTAACTGCTCCCCGGTATTTGGCCGGTTCGAGCCGTCCATATGGTGTAATATTTCGGCTAGTTACTGACCTCTTGCGGTTCGCAGGCGGTGCTGATAAACGAACGTTGAGCCTGTGGGTGGAAGCTCATGTATCGACGACCTCTGCTGTGCGGAATCGATGTCGGGTGGCCGTTGGTGAACGTCACTCTTAAGGAAACGGTCAGTCGTCAGCACCACCTTCGAATGGCAACAGGGCAGCTAACCGAAATGTTGCGCCATCTCGAAAGCTCCATTCAGCTGTATACATGAGACCCAGTTTTAGTGCCAGAATATGGCGGTGCTAATGTCGTCTATTTGGGTTCTGTATTCTTACGGAAATAGCTTAAATGAAGAATAGTAATTTATGCAAGAAATCACCAGTAGGTAACTCCGTGATCAGGCTCACAACACTACCCGATGGTAACCGGGACCCGTGTCATCCTCTGGCTGATACTATACTCCAAGGAGCTGATACTATACTCCAAGGAGCGTAGGGGACGATGCGGGAGACCCGCACCGCCGTACTAGGCAAGATCCTAGCGAAGGTCGTTTGCCATTGCATTCCTCCAACCGTAATGGGGATGAATGAAGATGATGAAGACGACGCAACAACACCCAGTCATCTCGAGGCAGGAAAAATCCCTGACCCCGCCGGGAATCGAACCCGGGACCCCGTGCGCGGGAAGCGCGAACGCTACCGCACGACCACGAGCTGCGGACATGCTCTGGCGAATGACTTTATTTGAATGCGGTATGGAGGAGCGCATCCAGTACTAGAGCCAGAGTTTAACAGAGCTTTGGAAGTGATGGGGTCAGATAAGGCGGAAGACATAATTTCTAAAATCACTGGGGGAAGTGGAAACTAAACAATTGTTCAAGTTAGTTCGTAGAATTTATGCGGTTGGAGACATACCATCAGACTTTCTGAAAAATATCAGCCCGAAAACAGCAAGAGCAGATAAGTACGAAAATTATCATAAAATCGGCTAAAAAAGGTTGACAAGAGTCAGTAGATATTACAAACTAAAGTCCACCGCCACGTTTTGCTTAGTGTATATGAACCCTAATCTTAGAAACTACTGTGGGGATTTGGATATGGTTGTGACTAATAGGATCCGCCCTGATAGCTGAGTGGTCAGCGTGGCGGTCTGTCACGCCAAGGGCCCCAGGTTCGATTCCCGGCTGAGTCGGCGATTTTCTCCGCTAGGGCACTGGGTGTTGTGTTGTCCTCATTATCATTTCATCATTCTCAGTGGAAGGCAATGGAAATGCTTTTGGAATTGGTCGTGGATTCTGCATGAAGATCTCTGGCAATACCGGGAATCGCTTCCAGGTATTCCGTATAGCCGTGAGGCGAGCTGACCAACTAAGCAACCTAGGACGGTGTTTGACGTGCAGTAGTATGCTTAGGTTCCGTACCTTAGACCCTGTAGAATCATTTGTAAGGCGACGAAACGGCCCGACTGTTGAGCTTGGCAGGTGCGTTGTGGAGGGAGGCTTCGGTCCGCGACCCCGGCCAGCAGGTGTTGGCTTCTGGAAGGAGGCGCAGCCGACAGCGTCTGGGTCAAGGCCAAGGGCGCTTTCCCGCTCGCACCTGCTGGCGGGACGCGGCTGCGCGAGGTCGCCAGCTACCGTTGCGTAACGCACCGCACTCTCGGCTGCCACGCGGGTTCGTTACGTACTGCCACTTCCTCTGTCACCCCCAACTTGCCAACCCGTCACCTACTTCGTCTATTTACTTTCTGAAGTGTAAGTACCGAAACTGTTACAATAAAATAACTGCTTTGTGTAAGTTACCCACCTGCTTAAGGGGGGTAGGACGTCTAACGGGCCGACTTGGAGCAGGAGAGGCACCACTAGACATTTTAATTCCCAGTGCCTATACTTTTTCAAATAAATTCATAAAGCTTTGTCAGCACGACCAGGAAGGATTCAAGATTATCACTCATAACAGTGGAAGTTCAAAAACATAACAAAATAATTTTTTTTTTAGATATGAAATTTCATCATTTTTTCACTTACTTTGGGTTCCTTTGTTGCTATGTGTACATTTTTCTTCACAAGTATGAGAGATTCTTTGATGAATTTCGCACAGCATACAAACCATACTTAGAGATGTATGAAACTCTAGAATTTTCCAAATCTATTAAAAACTGTGGTAAAAATTGAGATAATTAACTAGAAAATTTGATTTTTTTTCTAAACATAAAGTTTAAAACGTAACAGCTCATTCATTTTTTAATAAGTTAAATAGATTCTAGTGTTTCAGACACCTGTAAGTAATTGTTGTATGCTGTGCAAAATTCACCGAAGCATCTCTCTCACTTATGAAGAAAAGTGTACCTATAGCAACAAATGCAGCCAATAGTAAGTGAAAAAATGATGAAATTTCACATGTAAAAGAATTTATTTTGTTTTCTTTTTGAACTTCTGCTCCTATGAGTGTGAATCCTGAATCCTGTATTACTTGTAAAAGTATAGACAGTGGAAATTAAAATGTCGTGTGGTGCGTCTTCTGCTCTAGGTCGGCCCGTTTGACGGACGTCCTACCCCCCCCCCCCCCCCCTTAACCAAGACAGGACACTGGAGCGGTGTCGCTCGATACGACTGTATCCGGTTCGAATCTTTGTGTTGGAAGAGATTTTCATCAGCAGTTGTTGGCAGAATGTAATTTTATAGGTGGAATCTACGCTAAATGCTAAATGCTGAAACTTCGCCGAAGACTCTCGTAGACGACGAGTTACCTCAGCATACAAATACACCGCCCGGGAAAGAGAGGGTGAAGAACCAAGAGAGGGCAGACAAAAATAATCACAGCTCTGGATTTGATGTTATTTCAGTGATAACAACATTCAGCCAAATCTACATAGAACCCGACAGTATAAGCCCTCTTATCAGCATCACGTTGTACCCCATCAGGGCTTGGGACATCGGACTGGGGGGGTTTCATAAAGCCATCGCATCCTCTCCTGAGGGAGCTGACCGACGACTGTTGTAACTGGCCCTTGAATACAGGTACTGCACTGGCAAGGATATGACACGCAAAATGGTCCCACAGATGTATTGGGGACATATCTGGCCCCCTGCTGACCTTGGAGTAGCTCAACATGACGCAGGCAGTTCACAGACACAAAAATTGTTAAGGCTTTCGTGGCCAGTTGTTGACAAACTGCCTATTGTCTCCTGTGTCGGGTTCTTCGGCCGACGTTCATCTAATGATATTACTGACGTTTCGCCAGCACGAGTGGCTGGCATTGTCAAACCTTCGCCCTCCATTGCCGGTGGTGAACTGGAGCCGAGCTCGCGGCCGCAGACTGTATGTACCTGGCACGCCAACGTCCGAGGGCTTCTCCCCGGTCATTTCCGGTGCGGTTCCCCTCTTGCTACCTGCGACGGTCATTCGCTGCAGCACGGGAAACCAGGATCCGTTTATCTTAAGGCTTTCGTCTTTCTTGTTGAAACTGTTCGCGTGTTTTTGTATTTCTACAGCTCCTCTGAACAAGCGCGTGTGATAGTGCTTCTCTACAGCCAGAACTTCCGCGTCGGCGAATTTTATTACGTGGTCGGTCTCACTGAGTGCTTGCTCCGCCACGGCCGATTTCTCCACCTGGCCCAACCTGCAATGTTGCTTATGCTCTTTGATCCTGGTGTTGATGGATCGTCCAGTCATTCCGACATAGACTTTTCCGCATGTGCATGGTATACGGTATATTCCACGTGTTCATAGACACACGTGCCATGCGCGGACGAGCGTTGTGCTGTTGAAAAATGGCACCAGGATATTGTCCCATGAGATGAGAGGTAACACGTGAGGACGCAAGATATCCATGACATACTCTTGTGCCATTAGAGTTCCCTTCATCGCTACCAGACGTTGTCTGTATTCCACGTGTTCATAGACACACGTGCCATGCGTGGACGAGCGTTGTCCTGTTGAAAAATGGCACCGGGATACTGTCCCACGAGATGAGAGGTTAACACATGAGGATGCAGGATATCCATGACATACCCTTGTGCCATTAGAGTTCCCTTCATCGCTACCAGACGTTGTCTGTATTCCACGTGTTCATAGACACACGTGCCATGCGTGGACGAGCGCTGTCCTGTTGAAAAATGGCACCGGGATACTGTCCCACGAGATGAGAGGTTAACACATGAGGATGCAGGATATCCATGACATACCCTTGTGCCATTAGAGTTCCCTTCATAGCTACTAGACGTTGTCTGTATTCCACGTGTTCATAGACACACGTGCCATGCGTGGACGAGCATTATCCTGTTGAAAAATGGCACCGGGATACTGTCCCACGAGATGAGAGGTAAACACATGAGGACGCAGGATATCCATGACATACCCTTGTGCCATTAGAGTTCCCTTCATAGCTACCAGACGTTGTCTTTATTCCACGTGTTCATAGACACACGTGCCATGCGTGGACGAGCGTTATCCTGTTGAAAAATGGCACCAGGATACTGCCCCACGAGATGAGAGGTAAGACATGAGGACGCAGGATATCCATGACATACCCTTGTGCCGTTAGGCTTCCCTCAATCGCTACCAGCCGTTGTCTGAAGTCAAATCCGATGGTTCTCCACAAAATGGCGCCGGCAGCAAAACAGAACAACCTCTCTCAGGTCACCGTCATATTCGTTGACGTTGGTCATGTGGGATAGTGCAGACTGGCAATTCGTCGGTCAACACAACGAGACGCCATTCCTCAGTATTCCGTACCTTCCAGTCGCGGTACCACTCCAAATTTAGCCGTTTCTGATATGGTGTTGCCGGCAGCCTATGCTTGGGACGGTAATTACCTTGTCCACCTGCTACTAGTCCCCAGCCACTGCCGCGGCATATCGCAGAACATTGCAGGGAGTTCGTTACTTGTTGTCGCCTGGCAGGCTCAGACGAGAAGGGTTACGATGCGTTTGGTCCACAGTACTGCGATCCGCGCTTATGGTGGTCAGATGCAGTCCACCAGAACCTTGACGGGAAGTATGCCTACCCTCATTTTCCCATGTGGTCCAACACGGGCCACTGTCACATCTTAAGGCCTCACAAATCTGGATAACGCACGATTCGGCCAGCTGCATAATGGAGACCCACAACGAGGTATCTTTCAAACCCTTTCCTGTGCCGACAACACTCTCACATGAGTACAAAGCATCCACTTCACAGTGGTCACCCAACTTCTGACATTGTTCACACCTCTTATATACCCTGCCATGAGTGATAACAACACTAAATACGAACAACACTAGTGCTCTCTGGTGGCCGTTCTACTCTATAATCATTTACGTACCCACTGATCATGTGCGAAGCTACACTGACAACAGACCATATCTTCTGGATGTTTCACTTTTTTTGTCAGATAATATATCTCAATAGCCAACGGCCTTACCGCAGTAGTAACACCGGCTCCCGTCAGAACATCGAAGTTAAGCGCTGTCGGGCTGGGCTAGCACCTGGATGGTTGATCGACCGGGTCTGCCTACCGCTGTTGGTCAGTGGAGTGCACTCAGTCAGCCCTTGTGAGGCTAGCTGAGTAGCTACTTGATTGAGAACTAGCAGCTCTGGTCACGACAACTGACAACGGCCGGGAGAGCTGTGTGCTGACCACATGCTTCACCATATCCGCAGACAATGACACGCATAGGTCGAGGATGGCATGGCGGTCGGTCGGTGCCGTGGACCTTACGAGGCCTGTTCGGATGGAGTTTACTTTAGTTTTAGATTTTAGTACACGTCACCCTTCAAAGGAGCAGACAAGTCGCTTTGTGGCGTTGCAGATAGTGTAGAAATGGGACAAGATGACCATGTGCACGTTCACTGGTGAAGTGGCGTCTCAGTCGGATGCATGGAATAAGGAAGGAAAGTGGATAGAGTATAGACGTGACAGCAGGTCATAAATGGGCTATCATCTTTGGCCGTGAATGAAGTTGCCCGATTACTTGGTGTGTCAACGCGGGCTGTAAGTCGTGTCTACAAGGAATCGTAGTCCTTCATTCGCGGTCATGGAATGCGACGTAAGAACAGTGGTCGTTAGAAGATCCTAACCACAGAGATCAGAGGCGAGGGTAACGTCCTGTGAATGACAGCTGGTTTGGCATTCCCCAAAAATTGCTGCTGTCGGTGAATCTAGATCCATCTCAATCAGTCTGCGAACGAACACTGCATGCAATGGATATTTGTAAGGAAGCAAGAGCGCAACGGGAATTCCACTGTTAAATGCAGAGGAGAGAGCGTATAGGTGGAATGAATACATTGAAAGCCTCTATGAGGGTAAGATTTGTCTGATGTGATAGAGGAGGAAACAGGAGCCGATTTAGAAGAGATAGTGGATACAGTATTATAATCAGCATTTAAGAGAGCTTTGGAGGATTTTAAGATCAAATAAGGCAGAAGGGATAAATAAGTTCCCATCAGAATTTCTAAAATTACTGGGAGAAGTGGTAACGAAACATATCAGGTTGGTGTGTATGGAGACACACCATCTGACGTTCGGAAAAGTATCATCTACACAGTTCCGAAGACTACACGAGCTGACAAGCGCGAAAATTATCGCACAATCACCTTAACAGCTCATGCATTCAAGTTGCTGACAAGAATAATGTACAGGAAAATGGGAAAGAAAATTGAGGGTGTGTTAGATAATGATCAGTTTGGCTTTAGGAGAGATAAAAGCACAACAGAGGCAATTATGACGCTGCGGTTGATAATGAAAGGAAGCCTCCGATAATGTAAAATGATGCAAGATGTTCGAAATTCCGAGAAAAATTGGGGTAACCTATAGGGAGAGAAGGGTAATATACAATATGCGCAAGAACCAAGAGGGAATGATAAGATTGGACGACCAAGAACGAAGTGCTCGAATTAAATAGGGTCTAAGAAAGGGATGTAGTCTTTCGCCCCTGCTGTTCAGTCAATACATCTAAGAAGCAATGATGGAAATAAAGGCAAGGTTCAGGAGTGGAATTAAAACTCAAGGTGAAATGATATAAATAAAACGATTCGCTGACGACATTTGATATTCTGAGTGAAAGTGAAGAATAATGACGTGGTCTGCTGAATGGAATGAACGGTCCAATGGTATAGAATATAGATTCAGAGTAAATCGAAGAAAGACGAAAGTAAAAAGAAGTAGCAGATATGAGAACAGCGAGAAACTTAATATCAGGATTGATGGTTACGTAGTAGATGAGGTTAAGGAATTCTGCTACCTAGGCAGCAAAATAACCAGCGACGGACGGGGCAAGGAGGACATCAAAAAGCGACTAGCACTGGGGAAAAGAGTACTGCTGACCAAGGGAAGTCTACTAGTATCAAACATAGGCATTAATCTGAGGAAGAAATTTCTCAGAATGTACGTACGTTTGAAGCACATCATTTTATGGCAGTGTAGCATGGACTGTGGGAAAACCGGAATAGAAGAGAATATAAGCATTTGATATGTGGTGCTACAGAAGAAGTTGACGAATGAGGAGATTATCCACAGAATTGGCGAGGAACGTAATGTGTCTAAAACACTGATGTGAAGAAGTGACAGGATGATAGGACATCTGTTAAGAGATCAGCGAATAACTTGAGTGGTTCTAGAGGGAGCTGTAGAGGCCGAAAACTGTAGAGGAAGACAAAGATTGGGATACATCCTGCGAATAGCTGAGTACGTAGGTTGCGAGTGCTAATCTGAGATAAAGCGGTTGGCACAGGAGGAATTAGTGGCGGGGCGCATCAAACCAGTCAGAAAAATGATGACTCGAAAAAAAAAGAAGAAACAGTAGAGTTCAACGTTACGTCGACGGCGTGGTCATTAGAGATGTATCACCAGCTCAGATTACGACAGGATATGAAAGGAAGTCGGCCGTGCCATTTTCAATGGAACCGTTCCTGCGTTTGTCTGGAGTGATTTGTGAAAACCTACATCTGGCTAGCTATACGGGGTTTAAACTGCGATCCTCTCGACTGGCAGTCCAGTGTGGACATTTGGGGCCGAGGACCTCGCAAAATCCATTGCCCACAGCGGCGAGTTAAACTTCGCGTTCACAATGGGAAAAACAACACAGAGGTGTTTAACTCTCAGGGTGTAGAAGGTGAAACTCCGGCTGAAGGTAGTTCTACGATTTTTTGAGAGTGTTTTTCGTACCACTACTTGGTGCCACTGAGTCAGGATACAGCGAATACCATCCAGGGTGTTTATTTCAACATTTTCGGTGACCAGGCGATGCCTTTTCTTCTAAATTTACGTGGTTAGTAGGCTGTGGACTTTCCGCCTTCCAGGATGACACCACTTGTGTTCTCAGAAATGCAGGCAAACGTTCCTGGTTTGACGAACACTGAAGTACCCCGTCGTACCTCGACCAGCCCTTTAAATCAGTTGATCGTAATCCCACAGAAAATATCTGGCAGTATTTGGAACAGCGGATTAAAAGCAGCAGCCGAGATTCCCGTAGTTTGATAGGACCACGTATCAGTTGTGCTAATAGAATTCAGTCTGCTATTTGCTGTAAGTGATTTGTTCTCGTCCCAAAAAGAAAAAACGACTTTACACACATAAATTGATTTTTTCCCACTGAATTTTCAGGTAAACAGGACTCGTTTCTCAAGTCACAGGGCCTTAGATAAAGAACGGCACACATATGTGATATGTACCGTGGAAGTCATAGTGTCGTTATGTGGTCAGTAACGCGCTTTATCTACGGCACAGAAACAGTTTTCGTGCTAAGAAACTGCGTATTACAGACTTGACTACCCGAAAATTCTGTAGACGTAAAAAATAAACTTAACTTGTAAACGTGCTGCGGCGTGGCGGTTCTTTCCGTCCCTTTACGACGGACCTGCACCTACCTGTGAACATTGTCTCAGCAGATCATCAGTAGGAAAGCCGAGTGAAACCTACTGTACCTCGACGTGAACCAGGCTGCAATTAAAGTCACTAATCAACGCCTCGGGAGAAACACGAAATGAAAGGTTGGAAATTTTGTCCTCAGTTAATATACTCTGAAACTTAGGTGAACAAGTATCACTGCCAAGCCCGTGCTAGTCTTCACACAGTCACTCATAATCCCTATCACTCACGTTAGCAAGTTTATGGTGTTGCATTTCCCGAAAACGTAATAGCTACAAAAATACTGATTGTTTTTGATTGAGAATGCTCGCCAAATATTAAGTCTGTCGGTACCAAATGCAGTCACATTTTTTAGCCACCGACCTGCTCAATACGCCACGCGGAATATATGTCTTTTCTCGTCACAAGATTCACTTAAAAATTCCGAAATTTCTACACGCCCATCGGAATAATTATGCTGTCACTTTCCAACACTTTTGATGTATGAAACATTGCTAGATCCGGCAACTTATCATTTCCATCGGAACTACTATTACACACGTTCACACTTTCATAGCTAGGCTCCTGAAATTATAAAATAAAGTAAATAAATATTATTTATTCATAATAATATTATATATAATAATTTAATAATATAATTTAATATAAAATTTAATATAATATAAATAAATATAAAATAAATTGTAAAAACTAACGTTAGTCTTTTTTTTTAATCTTTACTGGCGTATAACACAAAATTCTGGTTCTGTCCACACAATGTTTAGCCCTAAAACATAATTAGCAGAGAAACTTTTTTTTTTTAACTATGTGTTATCGGTGTGAATAGCATCACCAGGAACTCCAGCAAGAAACGTCGGTTTCGCTTCCCAGGTTGGACAACAGTTTCAATCCATTATGAGGGGCAGTTTGTACCTGCGTGGCCCCACTTGTCACGTTCCGCTAACAGATGAAACGTGTATTGCACGTCACATCCTCGCAACCGCCCGCTTAAGCCTGACTCGATTTCCGATACGGCGCACACTCCGCCGGTCAAAGCGGACACAGCGCGGCGCGGCCGAATGCAAATCTCCGATGGTGCACACACACACACACACACACACACACACACGTGACAAACACACACAGCCGCCGCCGCCGCCGCCGTGTTTTCGCTGCGGCTCTGGGGATTACGCTTGACGAGGTCACGTGACGGAGTGGTCCCCGGCTGGCCGGGACGCGCGGCGCGCTGCGCACAATAAGATTTGACGCCCGCGTTATGAGGTTTGCGGCCGCAGCGACGCCATAATTCGCAAACAGGCTGCCAGCTCTGCGCTAGGCGGCCACGATGGAAAATGAGCTGCCGCCCGCTGACCAGAACAAGAGGGCAGTGCGCAGAGGAGAGATCAGTGGCGTGCAGAGAGCTTAACGTGGCCCGCAACTGCACATCTCTGTGCGCAGAGTATGCGAAACTTTTTCCCTTCCGTTTTGGCCAGCTAGGGACCATGGGAACATTTCAGTTCTTCCTTATTTTCTCTTTTCTTTCCTACAATATTCTTTCACCTTCGTGCGTTTTTTTCTTCTTTCTTCAAACTGCTGCAATCTCCCCACTACATCTTGGTTTCCGTCTGAAATTTACCCCAGCTTCACTTCCCACTTTATAAAAGTCTACGTTTCACCAAAACTATGTCCCCACAAACTGTCATCCAACTTAAATTCATATCCTAACCTTTGACCAAACAGAACCTTATTTGAACTGAACTTTAACTGATATGAATGGAACTTTTCTTATCTTAAATCCGCAACTGAAGTAAAAGAATTATCTGGTCATAATCAAATTTCCATTTACATATTGACAAGGGACTTCAGATCGATCCCACATTTGTGGATTTCCGGAAGGCTTTTGACACTGGAAGGCTTTTGACACTGTGCCACACAAGCGGCTTGTAGTGAAATCGCGTGCTTATGGAATATCATTTCAGTTAGGTGATTGGATTTGTCATTTCCTGTCAGAGAGGTGAGAGTTCGTAGTAATTGACGGAAAGTCATCGAGTAAAACAGAAGTGATTTCTGGCGTTCCCCAAGGTAGTCTTACAGGCCCTTTGCTTTTCCTTATCTATATACACGGTTTGGGAGACAATCTTAGCAGCCGTCTTAGGTTGTTTGCAGATAACGCTGTAGTTTATCGACTAATAAACTCATCAGAAGATCAAAACAAATTTCAAGACGATTTAAAAAAAGACATCTGAATGGTGCGAAAGTTTCTTAATTTTATAGGTCCGTCTTGATCACACGAATTTTTACACTCCATTTTTACAGGTTTCGGCTACTGCCATCTTGGCCGGCCGGTGTGGCCGTGCGGTTCTAGGCGCTTCAGTCTGGAACCGCTTGACCGCTACGGTCGCATGTTCGAATCCTGTCTCGGGCATGGATGTGTGTGCTGTCCTTAGGTTAGTTAGGTTTAAGTAGTTCTAAGTTCTAGGGGACTGATGATCTCAGATGTTAAGTCGCATAGTGCTCAGAACCATTACTGCCATCTTCAGATTATAAAATATTCTGATGTGGTATCAACGTCAAACTAAACATGTAAGTACACAGTAAGTGCGTTTGCTATGTTTAGTTTGACGTTGATACTACATCAAAATATTTTATGACCTGAAGGTGGCAGTAGCCGAAACCGGAAATAGTGCAGTGTAAAAGTTTGTGATATCAAGACGGACCTGTAAAATAAAGGGCCAAAATATGACCACGGACTTATTTTCAGACTTAATGTCTTCAATTGACCATCAGAAGTTAACACATGACAACTGAATACATCCATCACCCACCACACTTCAACTAAAATTGTATCAGACTGCGCAGAGGCAAAGATTCTGCCACCACAAGACCGAAGATTGTTTAAGAGTAACGTAACTTGTTTTCTCTCTGATGTACACATCGATAATGTAAAAAAAAACAAAATGACATGACCACCTTACACTATTTCATACTAGTTCTCTTACTGCTCTCGTCTTAGAACCTACACTTTGTTCCTCGGGTACTTCTAAAGCTTCTTCAACTTCTAGGATCCAGCTCGTTATTTCTTGTCGTCAGCCTGTTGTCATTCGCCCTGTGTAAATATCCAACACAGCATAATTAAACTCCAGCTAGTCACAGAGTTATACGTTTCTCATTTGTTTGACCTTTTGCGCCTTTGCACGTCTTTCTTGCATTCACAGAGCCATATTTGCACCCGGTGGCCAAAACTAGAACTAGTTTCTCCAAGGTTCCGCATCAGAATACCTGTAAAGTTGCGCTGCCATATGGTAATTACATCCCGCACTGGACCTCTCTGACTAGCTGCATTTTAATTATAACCACACGGTATGTTAGTGCATAATCATTTCTTTTGTGTGGGCTTTTGTGGCAATTTCTTTATTATTATTTACAAGGGCAAAAAGTGACTAGATTTCTTATTTGTTCACAGGTACGTGCTTATACAACATCAGTTTGTCCAAAGATGTGAGCTTGGCTGTATGGGTATGTGAATAACTTCTATTGAATGGAATTACTCTTCATTATTTTGTACAAAGTATATTTTTCAGACATATGCCTGCTGTTGAGAACGATCTACAATTTCATTAAGTCTTTTTCTCGACCAACCCCGTCCTTTTCTTAAATTATTTTCAGTATAATGTTACATAACATTAATTATAAATGCAGTAAAATCACGTTATCAGTTTCGAGTTGAATTAATCATCTGCGGACGTACGACGTAACATTATGTCAGTTAGTGTACCACCTGGATTACGAGGCAGCCGTATGCCAGGTGCTGTCCTGAACGGCACCGCGACGGCACGAAATGCGTCTCATGATGGTTAACCAAATTCGAAACGGATAATGTTTATGTAGGGTGTCCGACCCAACTCCGCCGTCTGTAAGAACTATGTAAACTTTAATGTAACAATAAAATGGCCCAGACTAAGGTGGTTTGATTTCAAAGGCACCGTAACTCACCTGAATAGCGTTTTCAGGAAAATACAACGGTCACTGGTGTTTTTGTGGCAGAGCAGCAGATGTATATGAGGCGATTTAAGTGACGTACTTTTTTAGATGTGGCATAGAAATACACTGACTATGGAGATAACTCTGTTGTTGTTGCCCACTGTCAGTAAATTTACTCCCTTCTCCACGGAAACCAGCGCCACCGAAGCAAGCGACTGAAGCTGCACAAACTTCAGCTCGCACATTACGTCCAGACAAAATCACGAAAATAAATCTTACGAAATGCCAAAGAAATGGTAATTAATGAATATCAACCTGAGGCTGACCTCTGACAGAATCTGGCACACGAGAACATTGACTTGCAGGTTGCTGTGAAGATGTTCGTGACGCGATGACTTTAAGATTTTGACAATGGCAATGTTGGGAAACGAGAACCACCGACTTATGTGAAAGACCCATAAAGAAGTTGTATATCTATTGCGAATCCTTGTCTTTTAAAACACACAGAAAATGCTTGTCCGGTGGAAAGTTAAACCCCGATCAATAGGACATTATCCTGTTGGCTGAGCGATGTTGCATTCTCCGAGTGGCAGCGCGGAATAGTGCGTGCCTTCTCCCTTGTTAAAATGTTCTCCAAGGAAAATAAATTATAAGCTGCTTTTGCGACTGTAATAAAAATATTGTTTAGACCACACACCATTCTCTTTCTTTTAAAGTATATTCGGCTGTGAGCTTCGTTTTTTTGTCTCCTAAATCAGTCCACTGTTCTTCTCCATATATTTATTCTTTTTTTTTTACACTATACTGACACGAAATATGTTTTCGTTTTCATGTTGTGTAGGGCCATTTCCATCTCGCGTACATTTTTTTTCGTGTTAGTGAAGTGCAGCGTACAAAAATCGAGCACATACGTGTAGAACCACATTATAATGAAGTAAGAGGCAAAAACAACTGAACGCTGAAGATACCTTAAAAAAGCGAAACGCGTATGGTCTGAATAAGTCATAAAAGACGGTATACGTATGACTCACATTCCTTGTATACCTTGTGACGTCGGTGGCATTTGTTACGTTATATATAAAAAAATTACATATATATTTTATATATTTTTATTTTTAATTTATCAGCATGAATTTTTCTTTTGTTAGAGCATGATTCTTTCTCACAGGGATATTATCTTTTCTTATCACTTTTACTTACGTGCATAAGTAAATATGAAACGGGTTCTTGAAGGGCCGCTGCTATTCATGTACCAACTTTAGATTTTGAACGTGGTGACTAAAATATAGTTGCCGTTAACTGAATTGAAGGTAATTTTGTTAATTTCTATTCTTTGATTGCAAAGCAAGGCTCGAGAGAATTTCGATTGTTGCTGTGGAGCGGCCAAGATAAAACCTATTGAACTCATGGAATCTGTATAATTATCTGTTGCGATTTAAAAAGATTCTTACAACGAAATCTCTCGCATTTACATTTACTGTTAACACTTTGAAAAACAAATTAATACTTCGGTGCGTAATGGCCGACCAGAGGCTGCGTCGGAAGATGAGCTTCTCGCAGCGCAAATTACTGAAAAAATGCTTATTAAAAATAGTTAGCCACTGCGAGCATTTGAGGTGACACCTATTACAAAGAAATTCATTTTGTGATAATAATAACAAGTTTATTTTTTAGCACAAATAAGAATAACTCACATAAAATATGTGTGCCGCTCAATGGCTGCCTTCCGTATAGCGAAACAAAACAGTGTGCGTCCCATAAAATACGTTCTTCCTCTTCGGCCGTACAATCGCGTCTCTTTCGATCCTTTTTTATTTTCAGAGACGTTAAATAAAGATGCTACTCTTAAATTATCGCTGCATATCAGTTGTTTCAAGAACATTAACTGTATCTTTTACACTAATTATATTCATAAAATACTTTAACTACGGTTTACAACCGATAAAAATGTCAATATTTATGTATCGTACCGTCACAACCTACAACTGCAGAAAAATGGACTGAAAAACATGAAAGATAACATGTAAAATGTTCTGTTTCGAAACTTGAGATACTGTTTCTCCTCCCTTCTCGTGCTGGAGTAGTGTACATCCCATTCCCGTCTTTACAACAAGATAAACCCACTCTAATTGCTGGCATTCGAAATAGGTCTTCCGTGTGACAGTACGGTAAGTCGACCTCTGAGCCTTGGATGTGAACTTTATGTGGTAAATAAACTGCATTAAACAAAATAAAATTTGAGTAAACTCATACTTGTAACAGCCGACCTTTCTACAATACGTACAGATGTTCAGTGAAGCAGTATGAGTTACGTCTTATTGAGTGCAAAGGTTGCAGAAACACGACATGAGGGCAAACAGATTGTCTTGTTACAGCAACCGAGCTAAAACTGATAACTTATTTCAGTCCAATTGCTAAGTGGTCCAGGTGAGCATGATAGGTTTCAGTCTCTAGATGCTGTCTTCAGGTCTGTAACAGTGACCATAGTCGATTAGCAATGTTTTCCCGTTCTGTGGCTAGAAAAACTATTCAAACCATCACAAATAACAAAAATTCAGAATAATATGAAATATAAACAAAAGATTAAAATTAGTTTTTGACCTTCACAAATAGTATAAAATAGATTTATCTATGGGGTATTATCCTATGTATAAATATAAGAGCCGAAATGTTCTATTGCAGTATTGCCTCCAACGGCCGGAACTGACTATGATGACCTGGATCATTTGCAGCGGCAACTAATACTATGATTTGAGAAACGCCACTATTTGTGTTTGTCACGGATCAAGTAAACAGTCATAGAACAGTTGAGTATGATCCGGGATATCTACACCCATTCAATACACGAGAAACTTGTATGTTTGTTGGAAGCTGTAAATAAATATTTTATCAACGATTTTATTTTTGATAAACTAATGCTTTGTTAGGTAGCGGGAAAGCTGAATAAATATTTTCATTTACTTCGCAAGTAAAAGATACGTTCTTCAGCGATAGAGTTTGCTTACGCTTTCAGCTTGATGGAATACAGTAGTCATCTCCTCGCATGAAACAATACAGTGGCTGTTGTAATTCAAACGTGAAATTGTTGAACTTATAAGTTAACGTATTTCAGCTGTACTAACAGCTAACGGCTGTGTCAGCGAGAGGAACTAACAGTGAGAAGGTCATCGTGCAATTTGTTGGTAGAAAACAAATTTTTTTTGTTAATACACAGCGTACGTGTTTAGTTATAACTCAATACTAGATGTGGCACATAATTCGAGAAATATCAGTATTTACGATGTCGTGAAGGAGCAACAAATGCGAAGGTAAAGTCACGACTACACATGGTGATTCCGTAGTTTGATCATCTAAATCTGCATTTACATACATACTCCGCAAGGCACCGTATGGTACCTTGCACATTACTAGTCATTTCCATTCAGTTAAATTAAGAAACGACGATACCGTGTTTGAGTATTAGATGCAACATCATATTTAAATTTTGTATCTAACATGCTCACACTCTGCCGAGCGTTGTCCGCTAACACAGAAACAAAAACGAAGTGACCGAATGTGACTTCCCGCCGGCGGTAATGAGTTCTCCATCTCGTGCAGCAGCGAGAAAATGGCGCTCGAGCACCTAATTAAAAACAGCCAAGCTGTCAACCACTTGTTTCAATTTTTATCCGACAGTCGTCATCAACCGTCCAGAATTAATCCACCAAACACAGTTGCGAATTCGAGGGGCAGCCATCGAATTCCAATAACAGTGTTTTTACTCTGGACTGCTGTTTGCGGGCAGAGAAGCGGGTTCCTAATTAATAAGGATTCCCTTTGTATCAGAATCCAGTTCTTTCACATCCACCGCCATAGACGCGTCACATTCTGCGGGAGACATATTAACGGAATTACTCTTCCTTAATATTTACTTTTTTAATTGCCGACCTGCTCTTTTTTTATTCGAACTGCGCTGGTATTAAACTGTAGCATGTCTCCAATGGGCGGTTACCTTTACATTTGGGTTTATGGGAGGTTTAGTTCTTAATGTTCCAGAGACTGTTAACGCCATACACCAAGCTAGCTGGAGCCATTAAAGATAATTAGTCCTTAAATACTGCTGTTCGATGACCATTGCAAAGAATTTAGGGACAGTTAAACATATTTAGTTTACTAACAAAAGAGAGTATTCAGTCTTTATGTAAGTTACATGTTTATCAAAAATATTTGTTCTATGAAATAGATGGTCGTACCAAGAAAGACACTTTTCACATTACATTGAAGTTTTGGCTTTCTGTGTGAATTAAATTAGTTTTAATGAAGAGTTAAAATGACACGTGAACCTAATATGTTCCAAAACGCCACACGCGAAATCGGTAGTTTTTGGAGCTCGTATCCAGGTTTCTATTGGTGATAAAAACATAGGGTGAAGTGTACTGGATAGCCCTTTGGCTGGGGAACATTTGTGTAGCCAACAGAAGGGCCGTCTTATTGTCTCTGCCCCACGCTCTGGGATCGAACTGTGAATAATATTACAGACGTTCTCTTGCTTAGGCAAATGCAGCAAACCGGATGGTTTTTTTTTTCTTTTTTGCATTTGATGTAGTCCACGATGAACTTGACGGGACTTATGCAGGCTCCATTAGTTCGTGGGCGGTTACTCGGAAAACCCCAAAAAAACATTTTTTTACTGTATTTTCGCCGTCACCAGCGAATCAAAGCTCAGTCGAAGATTCCAAATCGCCTGTGCACAGCAAATGGCTAAAATTTGTACAATGTTTTCCTAAGATCCTGATCTCGAACAACCTTGAAAATTTTCTTGGCATCTATATCCGTTTCCAAGATACAGAGGATCGAAGTTACCCCTCTTCTACATGTAAAATCCTGTATGAAGTGAAATATAGATGATAAATAGCCACAGTAAATTGCTCAAATGCTAACGGTATATTCTCTAGGCATTTCTAGACTGAAGCGCCAAAGAAACTGGTATAGGTATGCGTATTCAAATACAGAGATACGTAAGCAGGCCGGATAAGACCCTGCTGTCGGTAACGCCTATACAGGGTGTTACAAAAAAGTACGGCCAAACTTCCAGGAAACATTCCTCACACACAAATAAAGAAAAGATGTTATGTGGACATGTGTCCGGAAACGCTTAGTTTCCATGTTAGAGCTCATTTTAGTTTCGTCAGTATGTACTGTAAATTTTCACAATCAACATGTGTGGGCTGACGAGAATCCGCTCGCAATTGTGCAATCAAGTCATCAACACAGATTTTCTGTGAACGTTTGGGTAGGCATTGTTGGTGATGTCTTGATTGGGCTCCATGTTCTTTCACCTACGCTCAATGGAGCATGTTATCATAATTTCATACGGGATACTCTACCTGTGCAGCTAGAACATGTGCCTTTACAAGTACGACACAACATGTGGTTCATGCGCGATGGAGCTCCTGCACGTTTCAGTCGAAGTGTTCGTACGCCTCTCAACAACAGATTCGGTGACCGATGGATTGGTAGAGGGGGACCAATTCCATGGCCTCCACGCTCTCCTGACCTCAACCCTCTTGACTTTCATTTATGGGGGCATTTGAAAGCTCTTGTCTACGCAACCCTGGTACTAAATGTAGAGACTCTTCGTGCTCGTATTGTGGACGGCTGTGATACATTACGCCATTCTCCAGGGCTGCTTCATCGCATCAGGGATTCCATGCTACGGAGGGTGGATGCATGTATCCTCGCTAACGGAGGACATTTTGAACATTACCTGTAACAAAGTGTTTGAAGTCACGCTGGTACGTTCTGTTGCTGTGTGTCTCCATTCCATGATTAATGTGATTTGAAGAGAAGTAATAAAATGAGCTCTAACATGGAAAGTAAGCGTTTCCGGACACATGTCCACATAACATATTTTCTTTCTTTGTGTGTGAGGAATGTTTCCTGAAAGTTTGGCCGTACCTTTTTGTAACACCCTGTATAGGACCACGAGTGTCCGTTAATTAGTTTTGTTGCCAAACGTTCTACACTACACACATACACACACACACACACACACAAAGAGCGAGAGATGATGAAGGTCATGTTTGGATTGTGGGGTGCTCAACTGGGCAGTCATCAGCGCCCACACGAAGTCCAAAGTATGACACAGTCCAATTTCTTCACAATCAAATCGTCACTGTCACAGATGATGATGATGAGGACAATACAAACACCCCGGCCACGAGCAGAGAAAATCCCCAACCCGGCCGGGAATCGAACCCAGGACACTGTGATCCAGAGGCAGCAACGCTAGCCACTTGACCACGAGCTGCGGACACAGAGAGAGAGATATGAAGCAGAAAAGTTACAAGATACAAAGCTAACTGTATCCGAAACCAAACGAAATGCAATAACTTTTTAATGGACCACCGGGGATACCAAAATACTCTGGAGCTATCCCTGAACTACCTCTGAAAATTTGTCAATGAAGTTTCAGTTCTCGTATTATCTGAGGATGACAGGGCGACCTGGCATACTATGTTTTGATTGGGTGACAGGATCAAAGGAGGAAGGATATTAGATATTTATTGATTGTCGTGCGCGAATCCAGTGGAAACTGCCATTATGGTATAGTCTTGCTTAAGCAGTGGCCGATGGTGCCTGATCCCTGCTAGTGACTTCTGTTGCTAATGCGGTCGATCCGCTGGCCCGCATTTATCTGAAAACAACACGACGGGGAGTCTCTGGCCGTCGTAGTTGCTGGTATTGGACGGCTCCGTTTTATCACACATGTTGCTTTCACGCATCCAGAGCAATTTTATTCAAATGGACGGCAGCGAAGCAAACAAGCCCACAACAAAGGAGGCAGAAATGAGACTGTGAGTGTTGGAGATAGGCGAGAGAAGAGTGAGGGGGGGGGGGGGGGAGGGGGCAGTTGTGCCTGAATACTTCACTTACTAAGGGAATGAGGTTGTAACAATGGAAAATTGTACTGAAATGCAGGAGGATCTGCAACGTAATGACGCATGGTGCAGGGAATGGCAATTGAATCTCAATGTAGACAAGTATAATGTGCTGCGAATACATAGAAAGAAAGATCCTTTACCATTTAGCTACAATATAGCAGGTCAGCAACTGGAAGCAGCTAATTCCAAAAATATCTGGAAGTAGGCATTAGGAGTGATTTAAAATGTAATTACTATATAAAATTAATCGTCGGTAAAGCAGATGCCAGACTGAGATTCATTGGAAGAATCCTAAGGAAATGCAATCCGAAAACAAAGGAAGTAGGTTACAGTACACTTGTTCGCCCACTGCTTGAATACTGCTCACCGGTGTGGGTTCCGTACCAGAAAGGTTTGATAGAAGAGATAGAGAAGATCCAGCGGAGAGCAGCGCGCTTTGTTACAGGATCATTTAGTAATCGCGAAAGCGTTACGGAGATGATAGATAAACTCCAGTGGAAGACTCTGCAAGAGAGACGCTCAGTAGCTCGGTACGGGATTTTGTTAAAGTTTCGCGAACATACCTTCACCGAAGAGTCAATCAGTATATTGCTCCCTCCTACGTATATCTCGCGAAGAGACCATGAGGATAAAATCAGAGAGATTAGAGCCCACACAGAGGCATACCGACAATCTTTCTTTGCACGAACAATACGAGACTGGAATAGAAGGGAGAACCGATAGATGTACTCAAGGTACCCTCCGCCACACACCGTCAGGTGGCTTGCGGGGTATGGATGTAGATGTAGATGTAGATGTAGATGTAGATGTAGATGTAGATGAGCCGCGTACGACAAGGTTCCGGCTTCGAGTCCAGGCCCGCCACGCAGTTTTTACCTGTCAGAATGTTTCAGAGCAAACATCATTGGCGCTTGCGGAATCTGCTTTTGTTGGTAAAAAGGAGCTACCCAATTTGCAAGAAAAAAATTTTATACATCATAGATTCAGCTGCCAAAATATACCTTTCGCTGTTAAATCCTGATGAAACTACTCGGAGTGGGTAACCTCGTACATTGCCGTATAAGTATCACAATTCGTAGTAGAAAAGTAGTGAATTCTATTTCTCAGATAAGGAAGAACACGAAACCACTCTTCAGCATATTTTAGACGATATCGAGAAAAGTACACCTGAATGGTTTGCGTTACACCTAACTGAAAAGCGAAGGTGTTGAAAGGTTTAATTAAGGCTCACTAAGAGCTTACTATTCGGCCTTCCTTTATGAATAATGGTGATTACCGACGAGTTACTCATTGAGTTCCTAACGAAGGTCATGGCTTCTTATGCTTTGAAACTGTAGCCTGGGTGAGCGATACGCTTTATCTCTTGTACACTCGGATATGACGATACGCCAGTAAGTCTGTATCAGTTGTTCCGCCCGATTTCCGCAGGTTCTAAAACAGTTGTACGAAGAACACATGTCGGAAGTCATTTTATGAAAATCAAGTTATTGTTGTACAGTAACACATTCGTTACCTAAAACAACCTGAATCCTGCCATTAATCGATGACCGTGAAACCTGAATGATATTCACTGAGGTTCCATTCCATCTGCCGTAAACAAATTATTCCAGTTTCTAGAGACTTGCTGGAGGAGGATAACGAGGACCCTTAAAGGCATTTACAACGCAGCTCACTATATTTTTCCACATGAAAAGTTTCAAGGATGGGCATAAAATTTCTAGTATACCTGGGCAAGGGGTGGCTTCGAAAGTATGATAAGACGCTAGCGTTCAGAACAACAGTGGTTCAAGTCCTCGTCCGGTCATTTAGGGTTTCCATGATTCGCATAAGGCAAGTGCCGACATGATTCCCATGAAAATAACAAGGTCGATTTCCTTGTCCATCGTTGCTCAATCATCTCTAACATTATCGTCAATGGGGCGTTAAAATCGTCCTTACTTCTTCTGTTCCGCTTGATACCCTACAACACCTGCGGAAAAGATTGAACACTTTGACGATGGAAAGAGGGTATAAATGCAATAGAAACCGGGAGGTAAACACGGTCTGGAACTGAGAGGAGGCTGTATAACTTTATGATACAAATGATCCATAGTATAATCAGAACGTTCGTCTTCTTTCATTCAAGCACAGTAAGTTGCATGGTTAATTCAGGGCGGGAAAATACTGTACGTGGTAGAAGAGAAAGTGATGTAACGCGGGGACGACATTCAGCTGCTTCTTTCGTAAGCGGAACCACAGGCTTGCGCAACAGACCAGAGATAATAAGAGCAGGACGGCGGCTCGTGAAATACCAGGCGAGACCTCGCCGCTGACCTGGAGCATCTCAGCGAAAGTGCTGCCCCGGGTTCGTTGCCCCTACCGTTAAGACTTGCCGTACCGCCTCCTACGTACTGCAGGCGATCTCAACAGCAGCCGCTGCATCAGGGATGTCTTAGAGCAACATTCGGGCAGTCCACATGTGGCGATGGAAGTGCAAGTCTTCCTCGAAAATCTGCAGACACCACTGGGTCCCTACGCCACTCTCGCGCCAAACACGTCGTTCCTAATATGTGTGTGAGCTAAGTTTACGTCAGACCCCTCTATCGATGAATCTTGCTGCTTTGTGGATTCGTATTGGATCTGTGTGAAAGAGGTTCCCCAGTAACACAAACAGGTTCTCCTTAATATAATGTCGCGAAGATTATAAGAAGTGGTGACAACACATCACACGAGGGCTGTCCAGTAAGTAAGTTACGATTGATCGCGAAATGAAAATCACAGTGAAAATCAGAAATGTTTCATTTGTAACAGTTAGCTACACCTTTCAGCGACTTCTCTACGTAGTCGCCGTTCTGACTCAGACATTCGTCGTAGCGTTGTACCAACTTTCTAATATCCTCATCATAGAAGGCAGCCACCAGTGGTTTCCGCCAATTCTCTACGCTGGCCTAAAGCTCGTTGTCTGTGCCAAAATGTTATCTTCATAGCCAGCGGTTCGTTTGAGCAGAGATGAAACTCAGTGGGAGACAATTACGGGCTGTATTGTGGCTAACCAAACATTTCCAATTGAAACGATGCAGGAACATCTTCATTGCCCCTGCAGAATGAAGCTGAGAATTGTCTTGAAGAAGAAACCGCAAGACAGTTATGTAATGTTGGTTGCATAGCTTCAGGGGAAAATTCTCACCAGGCCCTCGTACTTGGCGGGAGACACTATTTTCTATAACATCTTTACGCGCTCACTAAGAGCTCAGGAATGAAAAGAGCAACATAATTCTACTTAGAGTCATACTAGAGACACTGCCCAACACATCTTTGCAAAGCTTTATCGGATTTTCATAGTCGTTTCCATTTCGCGGCCGATCGTAACTTACTTTCTGGACAGCCCTCGTATTCAAATCTTAACGTGGGACATCATGTTCAATTCTACAACATTAATCAGTTACTGGTTGTCATGTATCTAATTTGTAATAGGATGTTAATTTAAGTAAAGCTTGTTACTGCCAAACGTCGCTGAAATACTTCTGTGGCTATTTTGGTTTACAGTGAGTACTAATGTTCAATAGTCCATGAGATCTTGGCTTTAAGATGCGTCATAGGAGACCTATTCGGAAAGTAATGTCCGAGTGGGCGCGAAATGGAAAGCTCAGTCAACATCCAATGAAGCTTTGCACAAATGCGTTGGGTAGTGTCTCTGGTATTCCTGTCAATCGCGTCATGTCGTTTTTTTCAGTTCTTAGAGAGAACAGTGAACACGCAATGATGCCTAGAAAGTAGTGTCTCCCGCCAAGTAAGAGAGACTGTTGAGAGATTTCGCCCGATGTCATGCAGCCCACATAACACAACTGTCATGCGTTTTCTTCTTAATGACAGTCCTCGGTCGCACTCTGCAGGGGCAATGAAGATGCTCCTGCGGCGTCTTCGATTATGAAGTGCCGGCCGTAGTGGCCGTGCGATTCTAGGCGCTACAGTCTGGAACCGAGCGACCGCTACGGTCGCAGGCTCGAATCCTACCTCGGGCATGGATGTGTGTGATGTCCTTAGGTTAGTTAGGTTTAATTAGTTCTAAGTTCTAGGCGACTGATGACCTCAGAAGTTAAGTCGCATAGTGCTCAGAGCCATTTGACCGTTTTTGATTGTGAAGTGTTTGATCTCCCATAATACAGGCCGCAATTTGCTCCCCCTTGAGTTTCACCTCTACCCACATTAATCGCTGACCATGAAGAAAACATTTTGGCACAGACAACGAGCTACAGACCAGCGTAGAGAATTGGCGGCAAGCACCGGCGGCTGCCTTCCATGACGAGGTATTGGAAAGCTGCTACAACGCAACGACAAATAAGTCGGAACGGTGAAAAAGTGGAGAAGCTGGAAGGTGTAGTTAACTGTTGTAAATAAAACGGTTTTGATTTTCACAGTGGTTTCCATTTCATGACCGATCGGACGTTACTTATCGAGTTGCCCTCATAAAATGTGAAGTGTGCTCATACGTGTGAGGGTCCTAGCACCAGAGTTTGTAACCACGATCTTCACACGTATGATACTATTTGCCTGATGTGAGAAACGTGAACAGATGTGCGATCATACGTACCCTTGTAGCGTAAAGGTTCTCACAAGTGTTATAGAAATCAACTCAAGTAGTTGAAACTTCCTCGCAAATTAAAATTAGGTTCCCGACCAGGACTCGAACCCAGTACCTTTGCCTTTTGCGGACAGTTGCTCTACCGCCTGAGTTACCAAAGCGCCTATCCTAGCAGCTCAAATTTCGCCAGTAACCGACCTCCTGCCTTCCAATATCCACAAAAATTCTCCTGGGTAACTTGCAGTACTAGCACTACTAGAAGAAAGGATATTCCGGAAACATGGCTTAGTCACAACCTGCGGGATGTTAACCGGACGAATTTTTCACTCTGCAGCGGAGTCTACCTTGATTTGAAACTTCCTGGTTCAAATGGTTCAAATGGCTCTGAGCACTAGGTGAATAACTGCTTTCATAAGGGCCAGAGTGGACCAATGCGACACTGACTTGCTCAATAAATCATCCAGTTTCTCTGAAACTGGTATCATTTGTCTGTCAGTATATGTACATCACACCTCACGATCTCCGGCCCACTCGGATGATTGCTTCACGGTGCTTTCTTTATTCGCAAATTATGACCTGCCAACTACTGAAAATATTTTTGTAAACAGAGACACTACGTGAGAGTTTTGTTCAAATGGTTCAAATGGCTCTGAGCACTATGGGACTCAACATCTGTGGTCATAAGTCCCCTATAACTTAGAACTACTTAAACCTAACTAACCTAAGGACATCACACACATCCATGCCCGAGGCAGGATTCGAACCTGCGACCGTAGCAGTCGCGCGGTTCCTGACTGAGCGCATGGAACCGCTAGACCACCGCGGCCGGCGAGAGTTTTGTGACCCAGCGACGTGGGAGCTGACACGGTTGGCGCTGCGGAGGCAGATGAACGCGGCACCGCTGTGGGAGGCATGATTTCCACCCTGGCGCCCGGGACCAGCTCGGTGGGCCTTCCGCGGCGGCCGGCCGGCGCTGCATGTGAAAGAGTCGTCCCAGGGGGGAGGTCCTTTGCGGAGGAAGTTGGCGGCGTTCGGCGCTCGCCGCCCGCCCTTAGGCCGGCCGTATAAATCAGGCGCCGAGGCGTCCAGCCCGCGCCACATATTACGCCACGGCCGAGGAGTCGCCACGGGGATGGTTCGGGCGGAGATGCTGGCCAGATTTCAGGCGAAGTATCGAGACTGCTGGACCGAGGAAGAAGCGAAGGAACCAAAAGAAAATTCGTGTGAATACAGAGCTAGTAGTGTTTCACAAGAACGATGTTTTCTAAACCCATGTTGACTGTGTGTCAATAGACAGTTTTCCTCGAGGTAATTCATAATGTTCGAACACAACATATATTTCAAAACCCTGCTGCATATCGACGTTAACGATATGGGCCTGTTATTTAGTGGATCACTCCTACTACACTACTGGCCATTAAAATTGCTACACCACGAAGATGACGTGATACAGACGCGAAATTTAACCGACAGGAAGACGATGCTGTGATATGCAAATGATTAGCTTTTCAGAGCATTCACACAAGGTTGGCACCGGTGGCCACACCGACAACGTGCTGACATGAGGAAAGTTCCCAATCGATTTCGCATACACAAACAGCAGTTCACCGGCGTTGCCTGGTGAAACGGTGTTGTGATGCCTCGTGTAAGGAGGAGAAATGCGTACCATCACGTTTCCGACTTTGATAAAGGTCGGATCGTAGCCTATCGCGATTGCGGTTTATCGTATCACGACATTGCTGCTCGCGTTGATCGAGATCCAATGACTGTCAGTAGAATATAGAATCGGTGTGTTCAGGAGAGTAATTCGGAACGCCGTGCTGGATCCCAACGGCCTCGAATCACTACCAGTCGAGATGACAGGCATCTTATCCGCATGCCTGTAACGGATCGTGCAGCCACGTCTCGATCCCTGAGTCAACAGATGGGGACGTTTGCAAGACGACAACCGTCTGCACGAACAGTTCGACGACGTTTGCAGCAGCATGGACTATCAGCTCGGAGACCATGGCTGCGGTTACCCTTGACGCTGCATCACAGACAGGAGCGTCTGCGATGGTGTACTCAACGACAAACCTGGGTGCACGAATGGCAGAACGTCCTTTTTTCCGGATGAATCCAGGTTCTGTTTACAGCATCATGATGGTCGCATCCGTGTTTGGCGACATCGCGGTGAACCCACATTGTAAGCGTGTATTCGTCAACGCCATACTGCCGTATCACCCGGCGTGATGGTATGGGCTGCCATTGATTACACGTCTTGGTCACCTCTTGTTCGCATTGACGGCACTTTGAACAGTGGACGTTACATTTCACATGTGTTACGAGCCATGGCTCTACCCTTCATTCGATCCCTGCGAGATCCTACATTGCAGCAGGATAATGCACGACCGCATGTTGCAGGTCCTGTACAGGTCTTTATGGATAGAGAAAATGTTGGACTGCTGCCCTGGCCAGCACATTCTGCAGATCTCTCACCAATTGAAAACGTCTTGTCAATGATGGCCGAACAACTGGGTCGTCACAACACGCCAGTCACTACTCTTGATGAACTGTGGTATCGTGTTGAAGCTGCATGGGCAGCTGTACCTGTGCGCGCCATCCAAGCTCTGTTTGACTCAATGCCCAGGCGTATCAAGGCCGTTATTACGGCCAGAGGTGGTTGCTCTGGGTACTGAATTCTCAGGCTCTATGCACCCAAATGGCGTGAAAATGTAATCACACGTGAGTTCTAGTATAATATATTTGTCTAATGAATACCCGTTTACCATCTGCATTTCTTCTTAGTGTAGCAATTGTGATGGCCAGTAGTGTACCTTTCTTGAATATTGGTGTGACCTGTGCAACTTTCCAGTCTTTGGGTACGGATCTTTCGTCGAGCGAACGGTTGTATATGTTGTGTTGGCAGAAGAGCCAACACCGTGTTACTACTGCAGGCCGAAATGCACGCGTTTTAGCTCACGCAGGCTGGCGTGATGAGGGAAGGACTATACTGACGTGAGGTCTGGAACATGACAAGGAGTTAGAATTGAGAAAGCGGACGTAATTAGTTTGATACTTAACATTTATCCATTAATGATGAACGTCGCTCTTGACGGTACATGATTCACAATATTATCTGTTCAGATTATACTCACTGAATAAGGCGCCTTGCTAGGTCGTAGCAAATGACGTAGCTGATGGCTATGCTAAACTGTCGTCTCTGCAAATGAGAGCGTATGTAGTCAGTGAACCATCGCTAGCAAAGTCGGTTGTACAACTGGGGCGAGTGCTAGGGAGTCCCTCTAAACTAGACCTGCCGTGTGGCGGCGCTCGGTCTGCAATCACTGATAGTGGCGACACGCGGGTCCGACGTATACTAACGGACCGCGGCCGATTTAAAGGCTACCACCTAGCAAGTGTGGTGTCTGGCGGTGACACCACAGTATATGATTGTTAAGTATGAGCTAATTCATCAGCACACTGCGAAAGGAACCTAATTGGTATACAGTCTGGACCAGAAGACTCGCTGTTATTAAGTGATTTGGTTCAAATGGCTCTGAGCACTGTGGGACTTAACATCTTAGGTCATCAGTCCCCTAGAACGTAGAACTACTTAAACCTAAATAACCTAAGGACATCACACACATCCATGCCCGAGGCAGGATTCGAACCTGCGACCGTAGCAGTCCCGCGGTCCCGGACTGCAGCGCCTAGAACCGCACGACCACCGCTGCCGGCTATTAAGTAATTTAAGTTTCTTCACTACTCCGAGGATATTTACTTCTACTTCACTCATGTTGGCACCTATTCTCGATTCGAATTCGGGGATATTTACTTCGTCTTCTTTTGTCTACAGTAACCCTGCGGTAACTGTGTAATGTTGCTACTTTAATTTTTGCTATGTAAGCGGTACTGCTAGACAATAAAAGCGGGTTAAAAGCTGTGAGCTGTCTGGGGAAGTTAACGTTGCATTACTGAGCAACTGTTTCAGCAGGCATCCAGTCTAGCTTACCGAATTCCCTACCAGACTAACATTAATTATAATCTTTTAATAGCGTACGACAACCGGTGATATATATATATATAAGAGAATTTAAATAAAAAGAAATAAATCAGTTTATATTTGGAAATTTATTTTAAGATTGATCATTGAAATTTCAGTATATTAAATTTGATTCATAAATAAACTGGTGCCTTATTTAGGATTGTGAAAATGTGAGATTGCAATCTTACGGAACACATCAAATATGGAGGCAAGATCGGGATACTCCATACAACACTGCATTCATAAAACAACACACAAAGAACATTGAAACATATGCAGCAGAAAATTAACCACTACCAACAGATTCAAATTTTCACCTAAAGAAATTACGTTCGTAGCACAATCCTGTCCGTCATGTAATTACCACACACTGGTATACTAAATTCATATTAACTCTTTGTGAAATCTTCGCGAAAAGAATAGCTGAGGGGTACTTTGATGATTACACCACATGCTTCCCGTGGTCAACTTGGTTTACACAAAGAGTGTAACTCCACAACAATTTTGATAATTAAAATAAATTAGATCGAAGAGCAATTTACAAAAGAAAAACCTCGAACTGGTTACTAACGTCTTACTGTTAACCTGACGGGTCAAACAGTTATATAAGCACGTGGTACTGGTCTCGCAAAGTACACCCCACGTGGGTTGAACATAAAGAAAAGTTCCTATGTTGAAAAATATTTTCAAGACGAGACGTTATAATCACACAAGCATTCGCATTTAAGATTGATCTTAGTTAGAGTTACTGATTAACACGTGGTTCCACTTTACTCATAAAGTAGTGACAAAGCAACTACCGGAAAATAATCTGAACTTCACACGAGAATTACACTGCGCTGCAATTTAAGATAACATTAGATATTTTAGAGCTAAACCTGAAATAAAGGTGATTAAATTTTCAGTTAGGCTGAACTTAAGAAATCCATTGTCCTACGGACTTAGCAGACACGCGCTTAGCCGGAGATCTTACCACTTCAGACGCTCGCCACGGACCGACTGCTTGGTCCCTTCCTGAGGGGTGGCTAACAAATACCAACGGAAGTGGCCAGAGGGGCAGCTTCCTATACCAACATGACAAGGGACGGACAGGACCATGCTAAGAATGGAAACCTCTCTGCTTTTAGAAAGCGTAGCTACCTGTTCCGACGTTGGTCCTACTGTTCTCTAGCAGACAGGCTTGTCTGCTACCCTCAAGCATGCAACTAGAAATACATTTGCTCATTCATGCTCTCACACAGAAGGGAAGGGGGATGACAGTATCTTATCATATACAGTATATAAAAGAAAGCGGATGTAAGTTCCGTATGAGACTGTGTGACATGAATTACATATAAACTGTGTTTTAAAGTGTAATAGTGTGACAGATCGTTCTTGTTTATGTGTAAAAGTAACACGTTCCACTACTCAGTCTCCTCCCAGATAGTCAGAAACGCCACAGTAAATTTGGAAGAGGAATTTATTCCATAAATGACAACAGATTTAAGGAATCAAACATGAAAGGAATCCAACAGAGACCTTTCAACTGGTTCCCGAAAATGTTTGAATTGCGGAATATCAAATTAAATATTGATTGTTGCAATGCAACAGCCGACTTTGAATCGCAGCAAAATGTCTCTGTCACAGCGGGTACTGCGGACGCCTGCTAACTGCGGGTAGCGCGTCAGGTTGTCAGCCCTGCGCCACCCTTTCCAGCCGGTAGTTGGCTCGCGGTGCGCCTCGGCACCGACTCTTATTGGCCCTCTCTCTGCTGTCGTAAAGCGCTCCTCGACAGCCTCCAACCCACCCACCCCCCCAACCCCACACACGCACACACGCACACACGGAAGGCGCTGCCCGCTACCCACTCTGACTTCACGGTAGCTGTTACTGCAGAAAGTTAAGCCGTCCTCACACGGGACGTCTTTCCTATCGTGAAGCACGCCGGACGTGGTTCCCATCGTGTGTGGTGCACGCTTAACCGTCCTCTCCTGGGGCATGAAAACGTGAGTACACGTGTAACTAGTGACGTCACAGACTGGAACCCCACTTTGCACTACACTGCGGTTCGTGAAACGAAGAACCTGGCGTACCAGATTTATGCGTCGTGGTGAGGAACACGGCCTGTGGGATTCGGCGTCAGTTTCATGTCACAAGCAGAGCTTCGCAAGCAGTTACACTGTATGAAGATAAACTCCGTATTTGGTTCTCAGAATGAAAATCTGGTCCAAGTAAGCTGTATTATTTTTATTCTGCGTGCAGTTGGCCAATTTCAGCTTTGGATCGTTCTCAAACATACGACATAAGCTTCCAACTTCATTTCACAATCGAATACGTCACTGGTATATGTCAACAGGTGCAAATCGTATTTCTGCGTGTATGTGGCACAGAAACAATACAGTTGTATACATGACTACGTCCATTAACCGTCCATTTCTGTTTGTGTCGGCTAATGGACGTAATCTAGTATACCACTGTATTGTTTCAGTCCCACTTATACGCAGAAATACGACATACACCTGTCCACGTGTACAAGCGATGTATTTATAATGTGAAATGAAGCTGGAAGCTTAAGATATGTGCTTGAGAATGACTCACTATTGAAAATAACCAGCTGCACGGGAAAGAGGGAAAGAAAAAGATTAAAGCCTACTTGGACCATGTTTCCATTCTCAGAAACCGACAAAAATAAAAATTTTAAAATGTTTATCCATATTTGGTGTTACCTTTCTTTTTACTATCCAGTAATAACCGGCTTCAGAGCATCAGCAAATTGAGTATCTCTCGGAAATATGTAATTTTATGTACCATTTGTTAAAATAAAGAGACAGGAAACTGCCTATCGGTAGTTAACGGCTTCCTATACCCGATATAGTGTCATAACTTGCATGCTCTGAAACCTGAAAGTATCGTTTCACTGCTACGGTACAATGGGGCTTATCAAAAACTCGTTGTTTTCGATACAGTCTGTCAGAGTTAAATATGAAAGAAGGACAATTTTTAGATACAACCATTAGAGAGTGTATACCGTGTAACTGATTTGATGCAGCTATTTTGAAGTCTTAAGGTAGTTGCTAGCGGGATAAACTTAAAAGGGAAAGCTAGCACGTTCGTGTCTGTCTCCTCCGATGGTTCTTTTACATTTTGTTTTGTAAAAGATTCTGCATCCTTCTTGTTAATTTAGTATAAATATTATTTGGAATAGTCAACGTTGTTTATAGTAAATAATGTAATTGCTGCAATTTTTGCTGCGCAGGACAATGCTTGGAAGGTTTCCCCAGTGGCCAGGAATCTTTACGTGACTGTCGGTCTATCTCAGATACGAACCACAGGTTACACACTGGAAGTTCTTGATATTGTGAAACTTTGTCTAAAGTACGTGTACCTAGCTCTTGGTTTTATAGACTGTCTCATGTGTGTGCCTTGTGTGAAAATATCTTTTTCAGTGACGGGAGCAGCTCCTATTCCATTAGCATTAAATTACGAAACGAATCCTGATCTTGAAGCCCACATTACTTCTGAGTAATGGTAGATACTACAATAACGAGAATTTGGATATTATGCATGCGCAAATTGACGTTACACACTTAACTACATTGAATGTAAAACAGAAAATGAGATGGAGATACAGATGAGTTAACGAATAACACCTGCTGGCATGTATCTCAGATTATTGCAAAGTGTTACGTGGTGTTCCTCTACCAGCAATACGCTCTTCAGGCCATCGACGAGTCGAGAATCCGCGAATTTCTTCGTTCTTCTTCAACAATTGCTAACAAAGTTAACGCAGCTGTTTTACGCGCGTCCGTGTTCATAAAGAAGCTGTGTGATTTGCGTTCCAGTTGCAGCCAAGAACGGCCAATGGAGAGCGCTGCAAGTCGCGAATCGCGATGGATGTCACTTTGTGCTCGGATCGTGAAAGACTGAATAAGGCGAGTCAAATTTTTTGCTTTATGGGAACGAACGTGGCCAGTGAGATTAAATATCGCGTTCTGCGTCACAGGCAGAACTTTGGATTTCTTCGTGTCTAGCTGAAGGTCCGTTTTTGGTGGGTTTTATATTACAAAAATGATTCAAATGGCTCTGAGCACTATGGGACTCAACTGCTGAGGTCATTAGTTCCCTAGAACTTAGAACTAGTTAAACCTAACTAACCTAAGGACATCACACACTTCCATGCCCGAGGCAGGATTCGAACCTGCGACCTTAGCGGTCTCGCGGTTCCAGACTGCAGCGCCAGAACCGCACGGCCACTTCGGCCGGCTTTATATTACAACTTAGGACCTATGAATACGTACTGTTTCTAAACATCAGGACAATGAGGATATCTCGCAGATGCATTGTTGCTGATACGTTTTATTATAAGAAAATCATGGGAAACGTTGTATTGGTGGTTAAAGAATTCTCGTATTTCATTGTTTCTGTGTTACAACATGCGTGCTCTGAAAGTACGCCGTTTCGAGACAACGGAGAAATTAACATTTACCCAAAACGCTTTATTCTTCCTACGATCTGTTATTATTAAGTACCAGTTAATGACATATCGGCGATTAAAGCTTTTAATAGACAGTTATACAAAACATACGGTTGTTTCTAACGGAAGTTTAGCGTAGTCTAGTGGACAGAGGCGCAGAGTTATGAAGTCAAGTGTAGATGTTTCGTATCCTGGTGTATCCAAATATCGTCTTATTTAGTTTCATATCTTCTAAAATGTTCTGGCACTTTCTTATTAAAAGAAGCATCTTTTACAATTTTTTTATACTCTCTCTCTCTTTCTTTTGCTTCAAGATGTTCATGGACACTGAAGCTTTTTTTTATGTATACTACACACAACAACAACATGACCAGCACATGGAAAAAGGAGGAAACGAGCGTTTCGATACAGATAATATAAAAATTTAACGCCCTTCCATTTTCGTAAGCAAACTGTGTTATTTGCTAATAACTGCCGCTGGAAAGCGCACCAGTCGTAAATCGTGATGAGGGCCACGTTCCGTGTGACGCACCAGCTCGTTTCTAAGCTCGCGCCATGTGAACTGTCCGGAGTACTTAACTATGAGTAACACGTCCCGTGTGAGGACCCCTTTAACAACCAGCTGCTACATCACACGGAAAGTGCTCTTCGTCGTGATTTGCGACCGTAACGCCCTCCAGTGGCAGTGCGAAAATCACACACTTCGTTTACGAAAATGGACACGCGAAAAATTGCTAGGTTACCTCTATTAAAACGCATATTTCCTCCCTTCTCCGCAAGGTAGTTGTGCTGTTCTGTCTGCAGTATACATATATATAAAAACTTCAGTATCTATGAACACGATACAAGGCAAACGAAAACCGAAGTTCCATGTCTCGGTAGCGTTTCAAATCTTTATTACAAATAGTGTGATACAAATTGGCAACAGTCTTCCACATAAGATTTTAAAAAATTTCCATTATTTTGACTTCTCAGGAAAGCCCTAAGGTCATCCTTAGTATATCGCTGCTTCTATTCAGAATCAGAAATGGTAGAACATGTGAAATGACGTGAAGGTCAATAAGACATATTTGCAGTTATCAGTTTTTTTCTAGTAACTGGCGTTTCCTAGGTCTAGATCTTTCGTAAATATGCAGCGTGTTGTTGCCTTGATATGGTGTACTTACACATACCCTTAAGACGAAATTCTCAAATGGCACAAGGAAAGGGGGTGATCAACAGAAATGGGCCGGTAGTATTGCGTTGTTAATGAATCAGTAACGGTAGGACAGGTCGGGCAAGAAAGCTCAGTGACATCGGATGTGGACTAGTGATTGGATGCCATCTGAGTAACAAATCAATCAGGTTCATTTCAATCCTTCCAAAGCTGTCCTACTGTTGATGAATATTTGACGCGTGTGACTTTCGTGGAGTCACAGCACTTGCTCCGTTCACCGCCACCGTCTACCATTATGGTATAAATGGTCTGAAGATGGTCACATTCAGACCGAAACCGGTGACAATCGCAAATAAATTTTTCATTGTTTTTAATCCATTTTTAAAGTATTTTAGCCAGAGCACTGTTTTTCTCCATGAGAAATGTTCTCAGAAATTACTCACTCTTTATAATACAAACATTTCTGTAGCAAATCGCAGGTGACACTTGATAAGAGCGACGCCACGACAGCTGGAAACGTCTGATTTGGAGTGGCGAACAATCTGGTGGAGGTGTTTGCGTTTGACGAATACTGTATATATGGAGAAAGTTAGGTTCCACCATGTGCGGTACCAACAGTGAAGCGCGGTGATAATGATGATGATGATGATGATGATGATATTTGTGGGTCGCTCAACTGCGTGGTTATCACAACACAAACACCCAGTGCCTGGGCGGAGAAAATCCCCGACCCGGTCGGGAATCGAAACCGCGACCCCGTGATGCAGAGGCAGCCAACGCTAGCCACTAGACCAAGAGCTGCGGGCAAGCACGAAGGACGTTGTGCTACGACATTGAGCTTCGTTTCGTTTTTAGAAAGAGGAAAGGGGTAGATTGGAAAGAGAGACGAATGATACAGAATCTATATTTACACCAGAAAGTAAGGCTGAGGATTGGAAATGAAATGTCAGAAGGAAGCAGCATTGGACGAGGTGTTAGACAAGGTTGTTGCCTTTCCCCACTGTTGTTAACGTATACCTTGAAGAGATTATTGCGAAACGTTTAGATGGGAAAAGAGGAATATGTGTTGGTGGAAAGAGAATAGAATGTATAAGATTTGCTGATGACATGGTATTAGTGGCAGAAAGTGAGCGGGCAGTGAATAACATGGTGCAAGATCTGAATGAAGCTTGTGTGGAATATGGGATGTAAATAAACGCAGCGAAAACAAAGAATATGGTCATCAGTACAAGACGCAGACTGTCCAGTATTAAAATAGGACAGTCTACCATTAGCCAAGTAAGTGCATTTAAATATCTTGGAAGCACAATAACCGAAGACTGAAGATGTCACCAGGAGGTGAAAACTCGAACTGCCATAGCGAAGGAGGCATTCAACAGAAAGAGGAGACTGTTATGTGGCAAATTAGATAAAGGACTAAGGAAAAGGCTTGGCAAATGTTTTGTCTAGAGTGTGGCACTATATGGGGCAGAAACATGGACGCTGAGACGAGAGGATGAAGAAAAGGTTAGAAGCATTTGAGATGTGGATGTGGAGGAGAATGGAGAGAATAAGCTGGATGGAGAGAGTGAGTAATGAAAGAGTATTGGAAAGGGTTGGTGAGAGAAGATGTCTGCTGAAGGTTGTAAGAGAAAGGAAAAAGAACTGGTTGGGACATTCACTGAGAAGGGAGTGCTTGTTAGCAGATGCTTTGGAAGGATTGGTTTGTGGGAGAAGAGTGAGAGGAAGAAGGAGATACAAGGTGATAGACGACATAAAGGGGAGAGGAAATTATGCAAACCTGAAGAGGATGGCAGAAGACCAGGTAGCCTGGAGAACTACCACGTGGAAACCCGTCTTTTGGCAGAACACTGATTATGATGATGCTGCTGAGTGTGTGGTCAGTTTATCGTGCTTGAGAAAATTCTAAACGCGGACAGATATGTTCACATTTTGCCGGATTGTGTAGTGTATACAGTAGAGCGACAGTTCGCAGATGGAGATCGTTTGTGTCAGCACGACAATGCACCCTGGCGTAAAGTGCCATCTGTCAGAAAATGCTTTGTGGATGGTGACATTCTTGAAATTGAGTGGCCTGCCTATTGTTCCGGCCTGAAAATGGAAGACCCTTGCGAAGAGTCAGAATGGCGACTTCGCTCCAGACCCCAGTGACCAACATGACAACCTAATGTGGTTTTCGGCTCTTGAGGAAGAATTCTACATCTGCATCTACATCTACGTGATTACTGTGCTATTCACAATAAAGTGCCTGGCAGAGGGTTCAATGAACCGCCTTCAAGCTGTCTCTCTACAGATCCATTCTCGAACGGCACGTGGGAAAACCGAGAACTTAAATTTTTCTGTGCTAGCCCGGGATTTCTCTTATTTTATCGTGATGATCATTTATCCCTATGTAGGTAAGTGCCAACAGAATGTTTTCGCAATCGGAGGAGAAAACTGGTGATTGAAATTTCTTTAAAAGATCCCGTCGCAACGAAAAACGCCTTTGTTTTAATGACTGCCACTCCAATTCACGTATCATGTATGTGACACTATCTCCCCTATTTCGCGATAATACAAAACGAGCTGCCCTTCTTTGTACTTTTTCGGTGTGATGCGTCAGTCCCATCTGATGCGGATCCCACACCGCACAGCAATACTTCAGAATAGGGCGAACAAGCGTGGTGCAAGCAGTGTCTCTAGTAGACCTGTTGCACGTTCTAAGTGTTCTGCCAATGAATCGCAGTCTTTGGTTTGTTCTACTCACAATATTATCTATGTGATCGTTCCAATTTAGGTCATTTGTAATTGTAATCCCTAAGTATTTAGTTGAATTTATAGCCTTCAGATTTGTATGACTTACCGCGCAATCGAAATTTAGCTGATTTCTTTTAGTACTCATGTGAATAACTTCGCACTTCACCTTATTCAGTATCAATTGCCACTTTTCGCACCGTACAGATATCTTATGTAAATCATTTTGGAAACTCATTTTGATCATCCGATGACTTTGCAATACGGTAAATGAGAACATCATCTGCAAACAATCTGATAGGGATATTCAGATTGTCTCCTATGTCGTTAATATAGATCAGGAACAATAGAGGGCCTATAACAGTTCCTTGGGGAACGCCGGATATTACTTCTGTTTTACCCGATGACTTTCCGTCTATTACTACGAACTGTGACCTTTATGACAGGAAATCACGAATCCAATCGCACAAGTGAGGCGATACTCCGTAGGCACTTAGTTTGGTTAGAAGACGCTTGTGAGGAACGGTGTCGAAAGCCTCCTGGAAATCTAAAAATACGGAATTAATTTGACATCGACTGTCGATAGCACTTATTACTTCATGAGTGTAAAGAGCTAGTTGTGTTTCACAAAAACGATATTTTCTGAAACCGTGTTGACTATGTGTCAATAAATCGTTTTCTTCGAGGTATTTCATAATTTCCGAACACAATACATGTTCTAAAACCCTACTGCAAATCGACGGTAGTGATATAAGCCTGTAATTCAGCGGATTAGTCCTACTTACCTTTTTGGTATTGGTGTGACTTGTGCAATTTTCCAGTCTTTAGGTACGGCTCTTTCTGTGAGCGAGTGGTTGTGTATAATTGCTAAATATGCAGGTATTTTATCAGCATACTCTGAAAGGAACCTGACTGGTATACAATATGGACCTGAGGCCTTGCCTTTATTAAGTGATTTAAGCTGTTTCGTTACTCCGAGCATATCTACTTCTATGTTTCTCATCTTGGCAGTTGTTCTTGATTGGAATTCAGGAATATTTACTTCGTCTTCTTTGGTGAAGGAGTTTCTGAAAACCGTGTTTAATAACTCCGCTTTAGTGGCACTGTCGTCAGTGACTTCACCGTTGTTATCGCGCAGTGAAGGTACTGATTGCGTCTTGCCACTGGTGTGCTGCCATTCTACCACAGACATTCAGAGGCTTCATTGAAATTGTTTCCAGCAGAGTTAAAGCCGTCATAAATGCGAAGGACTGCCAAACCCCATATTAGTGTCTACTAACAGGTATCTGGATATTTTCGAACACCAGTTTCAGCTCTTCAGGAAGACTGGACTATCATTCCTCGACATACATTCTGACCACGCTCGTAAAGGCGAAGGGTGTACACAAGCCATATTATCGTACACTGACAGGTCTCGGGACACTGTTGATCAGATAGCGTTGCACTGTCTGCGATTTGGAGTAAATGAGTGTATTAAAAAACCAGAAACCCGCGTCGATTGCGAAAAAAGCACTAGTGTTAACCTAGGTTTCGGCCTAGATAACTACACCTTCTTCAGTACAATAAAACCCAGAAGTGCGTAAGAAGACCTTTGTCAATGATAAAAAGAACACCATGGCTATACATTTACAAACGAAAGAAAAGGAAAACACAAACAGTAGATATGTACAAAGTCTAAACCGTTACTTAACTTAATGGTGTAACCTCCACCTCACACCGGTCTATATTCGATGGGCCATGACCCGCCATGACCATTTGTAACTGCAGTTTATGGAGGGTCATGGCCCATCGAACATAGACCGGTGTGAGGTGGAGGTTACACCATTAAGTTAAGTAACAGTTTAGACTTCGTACATATCTACTGTTTGTGTTTTCCTTTTTTTTCGTTTGTAAATATATAGCTGTGGTGTCACCGCCGGACACCACACTTGCTAGGTGGTAGCCTTTAAATCGGCCGCGGTCCATTAGTATACGTCGGACCATCGTGTCGCCACTGTCAGTGATTGCAGGCCGAGCGCCGCCACACGGCAGGTCTAGAGAGACTTCCTAGCACTCGCCCCAGTTGTACAGCCGACTTTGCTAGCGATGGTTCACTGACAATTACGCTCTCATTTGCCGAGACGATAGTTAGCATAGCCTTCAGCTACGTCATTTGCTACGACCTAGCAAGGCGCCATCACCAGTTTAGATTCAGTGTAATAATGTCTAAACAAGAGCGATGTTCTCCAATTGTGGATTAAAGTTAAGTATTCCAAGAACTACGTTCTTATCTTTATAGGATAATTACTTTACCTTGTTCCAGACATCACGCCAATCTACGTAAGCTTAACGCGTGCCTTTCGGCTACCTCCGAGTGGCTTGGCTGTCTTGCTACGCCACTACAATAGCCATGGTGCTCTTTTAATCATTGACAAAGGTCTTCTTACGCACTTCTGGGTTTTATTGTTCTGAAGAAGGTGTAGTTATCTACGCCGAAACCTAGGTTAACACTAGGTGCTTTTTTCGCAATCGAGGTGGGTTTCTGGTTTTTAATATATTAACCAAGGATTGCTGACGCGCTGCGATGTTGAAGGTTCGTAAATGAGTGTCCGCTAAGGCAGGACTGCTTACTGAGGCTTTCACTGCCGCACACAGCTCGTACACAGATACGCAGCGCTGAGCTGACTGCGCGTGACCACCGGCCGCTGTGGTGGAGGCGGCGTGCGGAAGCGCGCGCCGCTGCAAACGGGCACGGAAGCGCGCCACGCCCACGCGCCGCCAGCGGGGGCCGTCTGGACACCCCCCCCCCCCCCGCCCCACCTGCCCCCACCTGACGCCAGTCATCCCGCGCCGGAAAGCCGCCTCTGTAATGTCACAGCGCGCGCCCAGTCTGCCCGCCGGCGCAGCAGTTGCGCAACTGCCGTAGCTCGTCCGGAGTAACGAAGAAGACATGCACGTAGTGACGAAATAAATGTCGGTGAACAGCCTGGTATGAGTGTGCATAGGGCACAATATTTCGGCAATCGACCAGGTTGCCATCATCAGGTGCGCTGATGTACTGACCGGAGGTGGGCCGGCGCCAAGTATGCATCAGCCAGGTATGCATCAGCCAGGTATGCATCAGCCAGGTATGCATCAGCCCACCTGATGATGGCAACCTGGTCGATTGCCGAAACATTGTGTCCTATACACACTCATACCAGGCTGTTCACCCGACATTTATTTCGTCATAAAATACGCCTGGACAAATTGAAGAATCACATACACGCAGTGGGTCACCGTTTCTGCTCATCTTTCGCACGACTCTACTACATACTCGTAGCTGCTTTTGCTGTCATGCTATGCGCGCTTCAGGCATTTCGAGAATCCGAGGCTAAAAGTTTTACGAGCCAGTTGATTGGTAAGCGAGAGGGCTATCCGCCGAGACATGCCCTTATTCCACATATCCGTTGCGAGAGGTACATCTACGTCTACATCATACTCCGCAAGCCACATAATGGTGTGTGGCGAAGGATACTTTTTGTACCGCTAACAGAGCATCCCGACACGTTACAATAGCGAACAGCGCGTGAGGAAAATTATTGTCGGTAGGCCTCTGTACTGGCTCTAATTTCTCGAACTTTCTCCTCGGGGTCATTACGCGAGACGTGCGTGAATGGAAGTAATATTTTATCCGACTTTTCCCAGAAATTGCTCTTTCGGAATTTTAATAGTAAATCTCTCTGTTGATTGACACTTGTAACGTCTGCCAATGGAGTTTATTAAGCATGTCTGTAACACTCTTGTGACGACTAAACGATCCCTGACAAAACGCACCGCTCTTTGCTGGATCTTCTCTATTTCTTATATACGTCCTACCTCGTAGGGGTACCAGATAGATGAACAATACTGAAGAATCGGTCGAACAAGCGCCTCATAAGCCACTTCGTTCGTTGCCCTTAGGATTCTTCCTATGAATCTGAATCTGGAGCCTGCTTTTCCCACTATTTGATTTATGTCGTCATTCCACTTAAGGTGGCTCTGGATAAACATTTTACGGCAGTTACTGTTTCCAGATGTTTATCATCAACAGTGTAGCTATACAGCAGTGGATTTCTTTTCCTGTGTATCAGCAATATGTTACATTTATTTACGTTCATGGTCAACAGCCAGAGCCTGCACCGTTCATCTATCCTCTGGAGGTCATTCTGCAAATAACTACTATCTTCTGGCGTTGTTACTTTTCTTATAGGCAACCACATCATCTGCGAAGAGCTGTAGAGAGCATCCGACGCTTTCTACTACACCATTGATATATATTGTAAACAGTAATGGTCCCATCACACTTCCTTGGGGTACATCGGAATTACCTTCACATCTGTCAATTTTTTTATTAAAAATCATAGTCCTCCAGGTGTACTTAAGATTTTATATTTACTTGGCTACTAGTTTCGACGTTGTATCAACGCCATCTTCAGGCTCGTACACTTTGATGAAATCAATTGTGTGTGGCTCGGTACTAGAAGTCCGCGGTGAGACCAAAACGTGCTCCACATGGATGACGGGCAGTAACTAGTGCCTAGCACGTTTCGGTCTCACCGCGAACTTCTAGTACCGAGCCACACACAACTGATTTCATCAAAGTGTACGGGCCTGAAGATGGCGTTGATACAACGTCGAAACTAGTAGCCAAGTAAATTTAAAATCCTAAGTACAGCTGGAGGAGTATCATTTTTAATAAAAAAAATAATACCAGCTGTGTCCCACCTTCATACAATTTAAATGTGGATGTCCGAAGATCTGCCAATTTTGTCCCGTTAAGAGGGACGTGTTGAGTTGTGTGTGCAAGAAAGTCTTGATTCCAGTCGCAACTACGTAAATCTACTCCGATACTCGATAAGCATCTATTTTTTCACTAAACGGCTCTGCGTAACAGTGTCAAAGGACGTGGAATCAACCTGAGCGCCATTTTCTACGGCGCTGTGGGTTTCATGGGGGAACGGAGCGATCTGAATTTCGTAGTATCCCCTTTTAGGGAATCCATGTTGATTTTCATAGAGGAGATTTTCCTTTCTCCAAGAACATCACTATTCCTGAGCATAAAACGTGTTCCATAATTCTACAACAGATTGACGTCAACGATATAGGGCTATAATTGTATGCATCTGTCCTGCGGCCTTTCTTAAAAGCCGAATTTACCTGCGTTTTCTTCCATTCGCTGGGTACCCTTTGTTGCTCAAGCGATCTACGGTAAATTACTGCTAGAAGGGGAGTAAGTTCTTGAGCATAATTTTTGTAGAATCTTATAGATATCTAATCTGACGCTTTTCCACTACCAAACAACTGTAACTGTTTTTCTATTTCGCGATCGGATATATCAATATCTATGCCTCTATTCCTTTCAACCATGTACTTTGCCTGAAGAACTATGGAGACGCCATACTGGATTTCGTCGTTTTTAGTTCACGCTCGTATTTGATAGGTTTTATATTACAGTTTATGTCCTACGAATATATACTGTTCCAAAACACCGGCACATTGAAGATCTCTCGAAGAGGCGTTGCTATTCGAACAATTTTTTGCAGTTAAATGCCAGGTACTGACATATTGGCGTTTAAAGCCATCAGGAGATACATGACAAAGAACACCGTCACATGTTGCAAATGTTCAAAATGGTATAGTGCACAGAGGCGGTAAAACAAACTACCACTCAAAATAAAAAACAGAAAAGAATTAAAAGATAACTTAGTCTGAGAAAAAAAATTTACAAAAAAAATGGTTCAAATGGCTCTGAGCACTATGGGACTTAACATCTGTGGTCATCAGTCCCCTAGAACTTAGAACTACTTAAACCTAACTAACCTAAGGACATCACACACATCCATGCCCGAGGCAGGATTCGAACCTGCGGCCGTAGCGGTCGCGCGGTTCCGGACAGTAGCGCCTAGCACCGCACGGCTACTTCGGCCGGCAGAAAATTTACAACCTAGTTACTTTAGGAAATTTCTTTTTCAATTTCAATTTACTTTGGCCGACGAAATGTTTTCTGGTACTACTATAGAGATGTTCCTACTGTCGTTTTTCTTTTTGTTTCAGTTACTTTCGTTTGCAAAGGAACAGGTTTACTTTCCTGATAGTGAACTTTAATTTTTTGTACAGTTTAGAACACACTTGGCATAACCAGAACACTTATTTCCCATTGGGGAAATTCTGACTAAATTGCGTAATATATACGTATGTAATGTGTGTGAAGCTGGAGGTTCTCACTTTCAAAGAAACAGTTCCAAAACTGAGCTAAATGTACCAATTGAAAATATAGTGAGCTGCTGCATTGTAGTGACTCAGTCGGATAGAGGATCTCCCATTTAAGCAGAAGATCCTGCTTTCGGGTCACGGTCGGGGCATACATTTTCACTTGTCTCCGTTGATATTTATCAACGTCTGTAAACAGCTAATGGTGTGGATGTCATTGTAATTTCATTCTTCGAGAGCTGCAAGATCACCTATGGTATCAGATCTTTCTTTCCGATAGGACAGATACCTTCTTCATGTAGATAAGCCCTACCGACCAATGATCTTCTGCAGTGCGGATACACTCACATTGCCCGAACTCCTACGGGAATCGGTAGATCGACTGCTGCGAGTAATGAGTATAGTGGGCAGGGGCACTACAGATGTAGTGCGTGGGCAGTAAATTGGAAATGTGAGTCTCACGTGGAGGGTGTCAGAGATAAGTACCTGTAGTCGCACTCTCTTCTGTGTCCTCGATGGCTCAGCCCGATACAGCGTCTGTCATGGAAGCAGCAGATCCCGGGTTCGATTCACGGTCGGGGTACACATTTTCATCTCTCCCCGTTTATATTTATCAACCTGGTGGTCTGCATTTCATTGTAATTTCACCAGAATTTTCGTCTCAGCGCTCCACGCCGGCATATCCGGTCAATTTCGTCCTGATCTGCACCGGCAGTACGTCACCCGTCAAACGTCGATTTTAGCGGCGCAGAAAAGTCTCAGACTGTCATGCCGCCACCTACCACGACTCCGTGGTTCGTCGTGTTGGGACATCGCAGACAGTGTCATAGGAGAGACATTTGTGTTGTATGCAGTATGCAGATATTCATATAATGACGTTATAATTGAGTTTTGATTGTATTAATAAATTTATAGTTTTAAAAGTGTCTTCGATCACTCCTCAAGGCGAGGGTACGTATAAAACACCACACAACCATGTCCGAACTCTCCACATACTTTGGGTTAAAGGCGCTCCTTGGGGCACCGGTGCACTCGGCGTCTGGCATCATTCGGAACGAGACAAAAGAGCGAGTCGTTGAACCACACTACAGCCCGTCAACTGCTGTCCAGTTTCCGTTTGGCTCATTGAAGACCTGCTGCTTTGAGAAGCAGGAGCTCCCTTGCTCCAAATGCCCACTGCGCGCAGTTTCCTTCAAAATATTCGCTCGGAAACTAATTAATATGGGCGTGCATTTAGTGACAGCAACATTACCTGTAGGGTTCGAAACCAGTTTTGATCGAAAAGGCGTGGTACTCGTCTCTGGCGCCTGTCCGGTCTTTTTTGAGGTCACCTCAGCGTCATGGCTTACGTCGTCTGAACGCCCAGTACCAGTTTTGCGCAATTTACAGCACCTCTAAGTGACCAGCGTCCTTTCTTAACGAGACGAGCAATATTTTGCCGGGTGGGCTTATCTTTGTGTGTAAATGGCTCTAAACTGAGAATCTTGAGATAAGGAGATGCATTTACAGAAATAAACTGAGGAAGCTAAAGAAAAGTATAATAAATTCAAAACCTAAACACAGAAATTATAATAAGACAGGCACACAGATGTTCATTGGATATATTTATAAGTAAAGTTGAATATGTTGCTGTTGGTTGTGGTCAGTTCTTCAGGGACCAAACTGCTGTCATCAGTCCCTAGAATATGGCGTTCATAGCAGATAGAAAATACTGTATGTGATGATCAAGCAGCTGAAAACGACCGATAAAATCAATACATATATAAATAGCATTCCTTCCGAGGAGTGAATAAATCATTTCAACTAATTATTGTACAATTCAGAAGCAGAAAAGCAGAAATTAGAACCGGCACTAATATGTAATACCTACAGAGAAGTAATTAACGATTCAGTTTTGTTAGAACAGCAAGCAGGTTTTCGTAAAGGAAGGTCCTGGGCCAACGATGTTTTCAAACTAAAACTGTTGTTTTGACTACTGTCGGAATCGGCACGGACACGAACAAGGAAGAAGAGGAGATGGGATGGCCGGTGACAGGAATCCAAAATCATCGGTATAAAACACTTTCAAATTAATAGAAAACTTTATTTGTATTAAGGGAACAAACAGTACTTAACTTTCTGTGCTTCGTGGGCTCCCTACATGCAGTTACATTGACTATCTATTACTACTCGCAAAACGCAGGCTAAGTAACGTCTTCTCGTTACTTAGAACTGCAGCGCTGCCCGCTTGCCCCGTGACAGGGCCTGGCGGCGGCGCCAGTGAAGGGGACTTCGTCACGACCCGGACAAGGCCGGCAAGCGGCAGGGAGGATGCGCCGGCCACAGCCGCTGCAAGGACGCGGAAGCAGGCAGGCGCCTGCAGCCTACACTGCGGCCGCGTGCAGCACCTGCCGGTAGGCCTCCCTCAATACATCAGCGGAAAGTTTTAGCCTACACCAAGAAGCACCTGCCCGCTCGTGGAGATTTTCATCACGTAACGAGTATTAAATGATTAAACGTTCATTCCATTCCGAACGGACGTTCATCATGACGTACGGGTTGACCTCAACAGGTACGAATTCTTGTATTCTGGAAGCGAATGACCTCCGAATGTCGAGGAATTTCTTGCCGCACATACTGTGTCATATCATGAAATCTTATGGCTGGAATCTGGTATGAAAGCACACCTCTTCCCAGACATGCTCCATGGGTGACAAATCAGGGGATCAGGCAGGCTTGTCAATGGTCTGTATTCCTCAATGTGTTTGTTATGTGAACTGCATTACAGAGTCTTTCATTACCCTGGTGCAATATACCATTTGGTGTACTGGTCACTAAGGTATAACAACAGGGCTTACCAGTCTTGGCACAAAATGCTGAGTACTCAGCTCCCCTTTAATAATGAACAAATCAGTCCACGCACCATATCGGATAGCTCCCTACAACATTGTTTGATGAGTTGGAGAGGTGTGGGTCTCAAAAGACACTGCTTTCTGTGACCTTTCACCAGGTCGCCTTTGGGAACATTGGTGTCGATCTGACCACCAGAAACAGCAGCGAGAGTCATCGCTGAACATCACATAATGCCGCAGAATGTCCCAGGTACAGCGTAAAAATAATGTGAACGGTTGAATTACTGAATCGTGTCGTCAACCTCCACTGTCTTACTACAGATTACGTGTTAATGATCCTATTTGTTCTGGGACTGCATTACATGTGAAGCACCTAGATGCTTTCACAATGCTGGATGAAACGCATAGAGTTCTGGTAATTTTGACCAACCTGCAGTCGTATGTCGTAGATCAGTTGTCTTGAGGCCGCAGTGAACTGTTAGCGAGGAACTGCTACTACGCAAATAACTAGTTCTTTAACTATTTACGGATGACACTCGTATGTATTTACGCAGAACAAGAGAAATTGCAAGTCACAAACATTGCACACTGTCTTTTGATAAAATCACACATTATTAATGCATTTACAAACTTTATCTAGCGACACCAGTAACTGATTACATGTTTCAGATTCTTAAAATGTTCTAGTTCATTATATCGACAAAAAATTAAAATATGACCGGCCGCACTAGTCAATGCTTCTGTACCGCATGACTGTCCCTTCCGTTCTGATAAACACTTTTATCGAATTTTAATAAAATTGAAGTATACTTGTCTGCATCAGACACACGTCTGGCTCTGATGTGATCAGCACTTTACTGAATTTACATAAAAACTGTAATATAACTGTCCCACCAGGCAACACGTCTGCACCCCATGACTGCCCCTTCAGATGAAATGGTAATTAAATAGACACCCTAGCTGCAAACAGGCGTTGGTGTACTTCATTGGGGACATGTTGAAAATGTGTGCCCCGACCGGGACTCGAACCCGGGATCTCCTGCTTACATGACAGACGCTCTACCCATCTGAGCCACCGCGGGCACAGAGGATAGTGCGTCTGTAGGGACTTATCCCTTGCACGCTCCCCGTGAGATCCACATTCCCAACATGTCCACGCCACTACAGACGCACTATCCTCTGTGCCCCCGGTGGCTCAGATGGATAGAGCGTCTGCCGTGTAAGCAGGAGATCCCGGGTTCAAGTCCCGGTCGGGGCACACATTTTCAATATGTCCCCAATGAAGTACACCAACGCCTGTTTGCAGCTAACGTGTCTATTTAATTATCATTTCATTTCTAGCAAAGCTGCATGGTCATCCACGGTAACTGTTCTTTCGGGAACAGATACTACCGTCATATATAGCCCCTTCAGATCTTGTAACGCAGTACCGCTACTCCACTTGAGAGCCAAGTCCAGACGGAGCTCCAAAGACATTCGAAGAGCTTCGTCTGCCTTTTCGTTTAGCTTTTGCTTTTAGTTCAACATGGAATTCTGACTTTCGAAGGAAGTAGGCAATAACCTGTTACTTACAGATGCCTATTTGAGAGTGTTAAGTACGTTAATGCATCGTTATTAAAATATTAATGAAAGAAAGTTAGCATTTTTGTGCGCAGCCCTTGCATGTACCAGCCAATTAGACTGATACGTAGATTACAATTCTGGTGGTCCTTTCCAAGTGAAAGGTACCATCTGCTACTGGTACGTCACACCACTGATCACGTCAAACGCATAATTCTGCAACCTCTGCTGTCCTGAGGAAAGAATCTCGGAGCTAGATATCACGGCTGCTAAAGTCAGAAATATCACACAAACGATTGAGATCTGTGTCATGCGAGTCTGTGTCCGTATAGTTCATGGAATATCGAGATCTGAACCCAGTTTTCAGTAATCAGTTCCCCGCCTTCGTGGTGAGACTCTGCTAGTAACCTTGGCCTGAACTTCAGAGCTATTTATCAGAGTCAGTGAAACAGTCTTTCCATTTTATCTCAGTGTAGTTCTTCTGGAAGGCCTCGTTCCTACTATTCATGGTTCACAGCTGGGGCCTAAATCAATCACGTCAGCTCCCGTTCTGCAGTCATCTGTCGTCTGTGTGTATGACGATCGCATATCCTTCATGCTGATGATTCAAGCTTTCTCAAAGCTCCAAAGCGCGAGATAAACTGAACGTACACGTCCTATGTTCATCTGTGTTGCGATCTCCAGCTGAAAAGTTCCATTAACTTTAGAGGCACCCTGCAGCTGTCATGTACTTATACCTTTCCTCATGATTGTTTTCTGTACTGAAAATAAGGTAGCATAAGGATGAAATTCTAAGCGACGTATCCCTTATTCTTCCTGTTCTCTTCTTCTTGTTCTTCTTCTTCTTCTTTTCGCGGATTATCTACGGTTCGCGCCGCTTCTCCGCCCACAGTCGCCATCTTCTGTCCTGATTTTCCTCAATATTCACATTTCTTAGTTTCATTGGTTCCTCCACATCATCTTGCCAGTTGCGTGATGAGCCGCTCCATTTCATTCGCTGTGATGATATCCCTCGTACTATTTGATGTCTTCATTTATCCTATTCACATGGCCAAACTATTTCTTCTTGGACTTCTTCTTTCCGCCAAACGGCCCATGCGTCTGCTCCGTTCAAAATTACACTGTGGATTATAGCGTTACACGTGCTATTCTTCGTTGTTCTTCTTATCTTTTTGTTCATTGGCCTTGTTACAGCTCGTCCTGTATTAATCCTACTAGTGATTTCATCATAACTTGTACCCTGTTCATTAAATAACACCTCAAAATATTTTGGCGATTTCCGCACTTACAATTACTTCTTCATCTGCCTCTGTCCTCTACTGTCACTCCCATAATCTGGTATTTTCTGTTCCAGATGTGCAGTACAAACAGCTTAAAGAGGGTCTGCTGTAGACCTTTATTCACGTCGATTTCTCCTGTCCAGATTTTCCCAGTCCTTACTCTTGCACTGTTATTTCGATTCAATTTTGCAATAACCTTTAGTATCTTTGATACAACTGTCTCTTTAAACTTGTCCCGTATTTTGTTGGTCAGCACGTTACCACATCCTTTCCTTAGGTCGGTCAATGTAACGTGCGTCTCCAGTTCCATCTTTGTGCGTTTTTCAGATATTATTTTCACTGTGAAGATGCCGTGCATTAGTAACTTTCCTGCTCGCCGTGCGTGCTGCTTGTTTGGGTTGTTAAATGATCCTTTTTCTCTGCAGTACTATTCTGTAACATGTTGTCCATCCAGATGGAACATCTTCACCGTTGGCAACTCCAACAATTTCCATGTCCAGGCTTCACCATCTCTGGATATATTGATATATGATATATTGATATATATCCTGGTGCATCCAACATCTTAAAGCTTGTTACAAATAGTTTTTTGTTGAAGGAAACAGCAGTTGAAGTAAACCATGTTTCATATTGGTTCTCATGGAGCTTAGATTATTAGGATGATATCTGCTTTCTGTTATATCGTGGATTGCATGTTTCCTATCTTGTCGATGTACACATGAAGATGTGATGTGACGTTACGAAACTTTCTCTAAGCTGGTCGTAGGTTGTGTTCCAAAAATGAACAGCATAGAGACAGAAGTGATGACACTTTTTGCAGGACCTGACCATCATTATGCAGGACAATGCTCAAACACGTACAGTGCAGACTGTTACGGATTTGTTTGACTGATGGGGCTGCCAAGTGCTATTCCACCTACTGCACTCCCGTGACTTAAGGCCTCGTGAGTTCAACTCGATTTCTAAACTGAAGGAAACACTTCACTGCATTCGCTTCAGAACTGCTACAAATTCGTCGGGCAATAGACCGCGCCGCTCGAACTGTCGACAGAACTTGAAACGTCCCCTTAGTAAAATTTATGAATTTCTATGCTGATAAACGACTTACATTACTTGATCTTTAAACAGCTGAGCAGAACTGAACGTATTCAGATATTTCTCTCTTTACTTATTCTGATAGACACTAAACTGACACACAATATTTTTAGCGCAACGCAATCTGACTTTCAATAATCTCTACAAAAGAATGGCCCTGATCAACAATAACCTATACCTTTCATGAATCACCTACCTCACAAAAATCTTCGGTACTCGAACTACAGCGAGCGCCACTACTGCCAGCTAAATAAAGGATTCGAACTACTGAAGGCACTAAATGTTGATAGGCATAGTTAGCAAATGAAAGATTTAGATAAAAACAAACAATGTATGTACCTTAATAGTGTTCAAAAGTCATATAGCAGTTCATAGCATCCAGTCTTAAAAATTTACGGTCCCTGATGGACACACGTCCAGATCATCCGCTCTCAAAACTCCGCCATTTCTCTCCCCACATCCACCACTGCTGGCGGCTCACCTCCAACTGCGCAACGGTACGAGCTGTTAACAGCCAACTGCCCAACACTACAATAGGAAATTCCAACAATGCAAACCAGCCACAGACTGCACACAGCACAGCCAGTGATTTTCATACAGAGCGCTACGTGGCGTTACCAATACAAGAACCTAAACAGCGTACTTCCAAACTGACTCAACTACTCGCCGTGCTTTTGTTCTCTGCGAGGTCTCCTTAGACATTCTGCAAGCACCTCTGAATACCTGCGATGCTCTGGTTTTCCGCCACAAGAAACTCAATGGCTGCTCTCTGCTCGGAATGCACTTCCTTCACAGGCGCCATTTTAAAGACGCCGCCACCTATCGGAATTCCGTGAAGCTATAGGGGCTGAAGAGGGGAATATTCTGTGACGTAGTACGACAAATTCCTGGTTTTCTAAACAGAAATTAGCCGAGAAAAAAAGGCGCTGCGTTAGGTATTGAATGCCTGTCTTACATCCCACCAAAATGCTTACTTCTTTCCATATTGTCCAAGGAATACTATTTCTGGTTCATCATACACCCACATCTACGTGGATACTGCGCAAATCACATTTAAGTGCCTGGCAGAGGGTTCATCGAACCAACTTCACAATTCTCTATTATTCCAGTCTCTTATAGCGCGCGGAAAGAACGAACACCTATATCTTTCCGTGCGAACTCTGATTTCCCTTATTTTATCATGGTGATATCGTGAGAGCTGCATCAAACCAGTCTCAGGACTGAAGACAACATCAACAACATCGTGGTGCGTTTCTCCCTATGTAGGTCGGTGCCAACAAAATATTTTCGCATTCGGAGGAGAAAGTTGGGCCAGCCGATGTGGACGAGCGGTTCTAGGCGCTACAGTCTGGAACCGCGCGACCGTTACGGCCGCGGTTTCGAATCCTGCCTCGGGCATGGATGTGTGTGATGTCCTTAGGTTAGTTAGGTTTAAGTAGCTGTAACTTCTAGGGGACTGATGACCTGAGGTCATCAGTCTTAACTTCTGAGAAGTCCCATAGTGCTGAGAGCCATTTGAACCATTTTTTTCTCTCTATGTAGGTCGGTGCCAGAAAAATATTTTTGCATTCGGAGGAGAAAGTTGGTGATTGGAATTTCGTGAGACGATTCCGTCGCAACGAAAAACGCCTTTCTTTTAATGATTTCCAGCCCAAATCCTGTACCATTTCTACGACACTCTCTCCCATATTTGGCGATAATACGGACGTCAACATATCCTACAGGCATTTAAATATCGGTTTATTAGTTCGTCGAAGCTGCTCTAGTGTAGCATTTCGCACTGCTCAGCATATTTCGAAAATATGAGCGGAGAACTTTTATTCGAGTGCAATATTACCTTCGTAAAGGAGGTCAGAGATTGTGGACGGCGCCGGCCGTGGAAGCTGTGCCATTTGCGCGCAGGTAACTGCAGCTCGCGAAGAACATTCGCGCACAGGTAATTAGGGGGAGAGTGCCAGTGGGAGGCTGTCAGCACTTGGCGGTGGCGGCAGGTGGGCAGCTGGGCAGGTGGGCAGGTGGGGTAAAACGAAGGGATGCGCCGGCCGGCCAGCGGGATGCACAGCGCAGCGCAGGGGCGGCCGGTGTGTGCGGTCCCCCGCGGGCGGGTGGGTGACGCCGCCGCAGTGGAGACTCGGACTGGGACACTGGGATACAGCCCGGCGTGCTTTAATTAAGCCGCCGCTGCCGCTGCGTGTTTGTGAGCGCGTGCCAGCCAGCCAGCGAGGCAGCCAGGCAGCCAGAGAGAGAGAGAGCAGGGGCGGCGCGGCGGCGCCGGCAAAACACCGTGCTGGCTGTGCTTGTGCTGTCGCCTCTGTCCTCTGGCGCCGTCTGTCCCGTCCTGTTCTCAGCTCCTCTGTGGGACAGCCGGCAGTGTCCGGCAGAGGACCAGGCCAGGCACACTGTGTGTGTGAGAGAGAGAGAAAGAGAGAGAGAAAGGAGAGCTTTTCACTGTGGGATACGTGTGTGAGGAAACAAAGGTCCATGTCACTCGCTAGGAGACCACATCACAATTGGATTTTTGTAATCCATACACTGTGTACAAAACAGTGGAAAATCCAAGGTGAAATGTAATAATATTATGAAAAGGATAGTTGCTACTCACCGTATAGCGGAGATGCTAAGTCGCAGATAGGTACAGCAAAAAGACCGTCCGAAAGTGAGCTTTCGGCCAACAAGGCCTTTGTCGAAAACAGACAGCACACATCCACACGATTACCCAAACGCAACTCACACACACAAGCCAGACTGGCGTTGCGTTTGCGTAATCGTGTGGGTGTATGTTGTCTATTTTTGACAAAGACCTTGTTGGCCGAAAGCTCACTTTCGGACAGTCTTTTTGCTGTACCTATCTGCGACTTAGCATCTCCGCTATACGGTGAGTAGCAACTATCCTTCTATCCTTTTCCTAATATTGTTATATATGTATACTCACATATATACTTACTTACTTATCGCGAATGGACCCAGAAGGATCACGCAAAGCTTTCTGACGTCGTTTCTTCCATACTTCTTTCATTCGTTCGCCATGTTTTCTTTTTCTTTCTTCTGTCCATTTTGTTCCTGGTCTCTTTAGTGCTTCCTTCTCCGACAATACAATCCACTTTTCCACCTTATTTCTAAAAGTTTTTCTATCTTTGACATCTTTAAGTTCAATATTTGCTTTTTGTAAATCTAATTTTACTTGGCTAATCCATGGTGTTGTTGATTTGACTTTTTCTATGTAAGTGAGAATTCTTTTGGTGAGTCGTGTGGGGGGGAAGTCTAGTGACATGTCCATAGAATTTTAATCTTCGCCTTCTTATGTCTGCTGCCAGGTTTGATATAGTTTCTGTGGTTCTTCTTGATTGTATCCGGTATCCTTCTTCTGTTAATTTTGGACCTAAAATCTTTCTCATAATTTTGCGTTCTTCTTTTAGTATTTTTTCTAAATCACAGTTTGTGTGGAGTGTGAGCGTTTCACTAGCATATAGTGCTGCTGGCTTAATTACTGCGCAGTAGTGTCTGATTTTTGTGTTCGAGGAGATGCATTTTTTATTGTATATTTCATGTGTCATACCATATGCTCTCTTCATTTTCTGTTGTCTGATCTTCTGTGCAACTTTCTCTCCTCCGGTTGGCTCCAAAATTTCACCTTGGTATTTAAAATGTTTTACTCTATTTATTTTTCCATATTTTGTGTTCAAACTGTGTATATGGAATTTCGTACAGAAAAATTCTGTCTTTTGAAACGAAATTTGTAAACCTACTTTATCCGCGCATTCCTTAAGGATCTCTATTTGTTTGGTGGCGATTTCTTCATCATCTGCAAGTATGGCCAAGTCGTCCGCGAATGCTAAACATGATATCTCCACGTTGTCTTTGGTTCTACCAAGATGGATTGGTTTCCAGTAGGATTGATTTTTTAATTCTTTTTCCCATTCCTTAATGACTTTATCCAGGACTATATTAAACAGAAGTGGAGATAGCCCGTCACCTTGACGTACTCCAGTTTTTATGAGAAAAGGTTCAGAGATTTCTCCCCTGAATTTAACTTTAGATACAGTGTCTGTCAGTGATTCTTTGATAAGCCCTAGTGTTTTGGAGTCAAGTCCAAGTTCCTCTAAAATGTTAAACAAAGATTGCCGGTCAATTGAGTCATAGGCTTTCTTAAAATCTACGAATGTACAAATTATGGGGGCGTTTCTAATTGCTTTGTGTTTTAATATTGTCTTTAAATTAAATATTTGTTCTATGCATGAGCGACCGGGGCGAAAGCCTGCTTGATAATCACCAATTTGGCGTTCCAGCTGCTCTTGTGTTCTTTTCAGCAGGCATGTTGAGAGAATTTTGTAGGTGACTTGTAAAAGTGAGATTCCCCTGTAGTTATTGACATTTGTTCTGTCTCCTTTTTTATGTAACGGGTGAATAAGGGCACATTTCCAATCCTCTGGTAATTTTTCTGTTTCCCATATTTTTGTTATTATTTTTGTGAGCTCTTGCAACGTCTTTGGTCCTAGGTTTTTTAATAGCTCTGCAACAATGCCATCTTCGCCAGATGTTCTATTATTTTTTAAGTTTTTAATGTGACATTTGATTTCTTCCTGTGTTGGTGGTAATGAATCCGGTTGAGCGTTGGCACTGATTTCTTTGGGAAACCTTAAACTAGGTTCTGGGCAATTTAGTAGGTTAGAAAAATATTGAGCCAATACTTGACAGTTTTCCTGGTTTGTTAGGGCTAATTTACCATCAGGTTTTCTGAAACATAAATTTTGAGGGATATATCCTCGTATTTTATCTGCGAAAGTTCTGTAGAAGTCTCTTGTATTATAGTTTTGGAAATTTTCTTCTATGGCATCCAGTTGTGCCTTTGTGTACTTCCTTTTTGCTTGCCTAATGGATTTTGAAACCTGTTTTCTAACCTCGTTAAATAAATGTAGACTTTCTTGTGATTTTTTACTGTTATATTCTTGAAATGCCTTTTTTCTCCTTTCCAATGCATTTTCACAGTCTGAATCCCACCAAGGGTGTTTGAATATCTTTTTCAAGGGAATAGTTTCCTTAGCTATTCGCGTGATTTTAGAATGAAATTCTTCCCATGTGTTTGCCTTTTCCTTCTCCCATTCTTCTTTTACTTTAGATTCTTTAATCTTCTTGGTGTCATATTTCTGTATTTCTGTTTTCTTCTGATGACTTCTTCGTGCTGTAAACTTGATTTTAATTCTAGTTAGGTAATGGTCTGAATCAATGTTTGCTCCTCTGCGTACTTGGACGTCGTAAATTTCTTTTTGTACTGGGTATGAAATCGCCACATGATCTATTTGAAACTCGCCAATTTGTTGTATAGGAGATCTCCATGTCTTTTGTTTTCTTGGACATTTTCTTAGAGATGTTGACATTATCTTCAGGTTATTCTGCTTACATAGTTCGACGAGCCTTGTACCATTTTTATTGGTAAATTTATGTGCAGGATATTTGCCTATGGTTTTTTGGTGGATTGTCTCTCTACCAATTTGGGCATTAAAATCGCCGAGTAGAACTTTTGTATCATCTTTTGGAATCTTGGCCATTATATTCTCCAAATTTTCCCAGAACTTTTCTGTTTCTATGGGGTTTTTCTTGTTGTCTCCGTTTGTGGGAGCATGAACATTAACCATTGTGTATGTTTTGTTGGCACATTGTAAGCGCATCGTCATTATCCTATTATTTACGGGAGTAACTTCCTTGATGGAGCTGAGCACGCTCTTGTGTATGATAAACGCCATCCCGAGATGGGGGGCTCCTCTTCCGATTCGTTTATCCGTCTTGCTCTTAAAGATGCGATAGTTGCCATAATCTGATGTTTCTTCATCTGTAAAACGTGTCTCCTGTAAAGCTAGTATTACTATCTTTTGCTTTTCAAGTTCTGTTGTAAGGTTTAGAAGTTTTCCTGGTTGGATTAATGTATTTATGTTAAAGGTTCCAATGTATGTAGGTGTTTTAAGTGGAAGTTTGCCAGAGAGCTCCGACTTTCTCTGGTGTAATCGTGTAAGTCCAGGTTCCCCAGAATCCGAATTCCTGGTTGCCATCTGTTGATGGGTGGATTGGTTACCACCTGGGGTAATGTTGTTAGTACTTGCACGAGTCATACTTGCTTGTAATCAAGTTGGTCCAGTGTTTCCACTGAGTGTTTAGAACCAGGGATTGTTAGTTCCTGGCGCATTATGACCAGCCGCACATTGTGTGAACAGACGCTGACCAGGATGCCGATGGTTCCCACTTCAGACGCGTCCTGGATTTGGGTGTTGACAGTGCTTATTGTAACGGCGGCACTTACTCGCCATGACACAGCAACGTCTTCGGGTTCTGTGGTTTTTGAATGAGTGTGAGCCTTGCCAAAAGTCACCCTCCCACACCCTCGTGATGCTGCCGCCTCGGTCCGGGACTGCTTATTTGGGTTTCCCCTTATTCGCAGCTGTCCACCATATCTGATGGATCGTTCGCTATCCGCCATCTGCGACCCGCCCTGTACCTGAGGCTCGGCTAGGGACTCACATATATATATATATATATATATATATATATATATATATGTGTGTGTGTGTGTGTGTGTGTGTGTGTGTGTGTGTGTGTGTGTCTGTCTGTCTGTCTGTTTGCATGTGAGTGTATGTATACATATATAACAATATTATGAAAAGGATAGGATAGTTCTTGCTCACCATATAGCAGAGGTCGCTGATAGGCACAATAATAAGACTGAATATACCGGCTGATCAAAAAGTCAGTATAAATTTGAAAACTGAATAAATCGCGGAATAATGTAGACAGAGAGGTACAAATTGACACACATGCTTGGAATGACATGGGGTTTTATTAGAATCAAAAAAGTACAAAAGTTCAAAAAATGTCCGACAGATGGCCCTTCATCTGATCAGAATAGCAATAATTAGCATAACAAAGTAAGACAATGCAAAGATGATGTCCTTTACAGGAAATGTTCAATATGTCCACCATCATTCCTCAACAATAACTATAGTCGAGGAATAATGTTGTGAACAGCATTGTAAAGCATGTCCGGAGTTATGGTGAGGCATTGGCGCCGGATGTTGTCTTTCAGCATCCCTAGAGATGTTGGTCGACCACGATACACTTGCGACTTCAGGTAACCGCAAAGCCAATAATCGCACGGACTGAGGTCTGGGACCCTGGGAGGACAAGTATGACGAAAGTGGCGGCTGAGCACACGATCATCACCAAACGACGCGCGCAAGAGAACTTTCACGCTTCTAGCAATATGGGGTGGAGCGCCATCCTGCATAAATATCGTACGTTCCAGCAGGTGTTTATCAGCCAGGGTGGGGATGATGCGCTTCTGTAACAAATCGGCCTACCTGTCACCCATAATGGTAGCAGTTACAAAACCAGAATCACGCATTTCCTCGAGGAAAAAAGGCCCAATAACGGTAGATGTTTCCAGAATGAGATTTTCACTCTGCAGCTGAGTGTGCGCTGATATGAAACTTCCTGGCAGATTAAAACTATGAGCCCGACCGAGACTCGAACTCGGGACCTTTGCCTTTCGCGGGCAAGTGCTCTACCATCTGAGCTACCGAAGCACGACTCACGCCCGGTACTCACAGCTTTACTTCTGCCAGTATCTCGTCTCCTACCTTCCAAACTTTACAGAAGCTCTCCTGCGAAACTTGCAGAACTAGCACTCCTGAAAGAAAGGATATAGCGGAGACATGGCTTAGCCACAGCCTGGGGGATGTTTCCAGAATGAGATTTTCACTCTGCAGCGGAGTGTGCGCTGATATGAAACTTCCTGGCAGATTAAAACTGTGTGCCCGACTGAGAACCTGCGCAGGAGAGCTTCTGTAAAGTTTGGAAGGTAGGAGACGAGATACTGGCAGAAGTAAAGCTGTGAGTACCGGGCGTGAGTCGTGCTTCGGTAGCTCAGATGGTAGAGCACTTGCCCGCGAAAGGCAAAGGTCCCGAGTTCGAGTCTCGGTCGGGCACACAGTTTTAATCTGCCAGGAAGTTTCAACGGTAGATGTGGTAAATCCAACCCATACCGTGACTTTCTCGTCGTGCAATGGAGTTTCCACGACAGTTCTAGGATTTTCGGTAGTGCTGACAGACCCTCGGAGCGTGAAATGAGCTTCGTCGGTCCACAACACGTTACTCAACCAATCGTCATATTCCGCCATCTTTTGAAACGCCCTCACCACAAATGCCCTCCGCTTCACTAAATCGCCAGGTAACAGTTCATGATGTCGATGGATTTTGTAAGGGTAACATCGGAGGGTACGCCTCAGTGCCAACCAAACAGTAGTGTATGGAATACCGCTGCGACGTGCGAATGCACGAGCGCTGACTTCCCCGTGCATAGACGAACCCGCTACAGTCTCCATTTCTTCCCGAACTGTCTCAGCAGCATTATGCCTTCTTCTCGGTCGGCCACTTCGGAGTCTATCGTCTAAACAACCCGTGGCTTCGAACTTCGAAATCATTCTCGCCACAGCTGCATTTACCAATGGACCTTTACCCGTTCGATTCCCCTTCCTATGGCGATAGGACCGTAAAGACGAACTAGCACATCCCCCATTCTGATAATACAGCTTCACTAAAAGCGCCTTTTCAGGTAACGTAAACATGCTGCGACTGCTGGTGCATCTGATTCTCTCTCTCATCCATTTTATACACGATTGTCATGCGCAGTCACTGACGTTTTGCTGTCCGGCCCCATCTGTCGGAAATTCTTTTGTTTTTATTTTTTGGTTCTAATAAAACCCCATGTCATTCCAATCATGTGTGCCAATTTTTACCTATCTATATTATTACGTGGTTTATTAAGTTTTCAAATTTATACTGACTTTTTGATCACCCAGTATGTACACACACACACACACACACACACACACACACACATATATATATATATATATATATATATATATATATATATATATATATATATAGGGTGAGTCACCTAACATTACCGCTGGATACATTTCGTAAACCACATCAAATACTGAAGAATCGATTCCACAGACCGAACGTGAGGAGAGGGGCTAGTGTAATTGGTTAATACGAACCATAAAAAAAATGCACGGTAGTATGTTTTTTAACACAAACCTACGTTTTTTTAAATGGAACCCCGCTAGTTTTGTTAGCACATCTGAACATATAAACAAATACGTAATCAGTGCCGTTTGTTGCATTGTAAAATGTTAATTACATCCGGAGATATTGTAACCTAAAGTTGACGCTCGAGTACCACTCCTCCGCTTTTCGATCGTTTGTATCGGAGAGCACCGAATTACGTAGGGATCCAAAGGGAACGGTGATGGCCCTTAGGTACAGAAGAGACTGGAACAGCAAATTACGTCCACATGCTAACACCTTTTTATTGGTCTTTTTCACTGACGCACATGTACATTACCTTGAGGGGTGAGGTACACGTACACACGTGGTTTCCGTTTTAAATTACGGAGTGCAATAGAGTGTGTCCCGACATGTCAGGCCAATAGATGTTCAATGTGGTGGGCATCATTTGCTGCACACAATTGCAATCTCTGGCGTAATGAATGTCGTACACGCCGCAGTACATCTGGTGTAATGTCACCGCAGGCTGCCACAATACGTTGTTTCGTATCCTCTGGGGTTGTAGGCACATCACGGTACACATTCTCCTTTAACGTACCCCACAGAAGGAAGTCCAGAGGTGTAAGATCAGGAGAACGGGCTGGCCAATTTATGCGTCCTCCAGGTCCTATGAAACGCCCTTCGAACATCCTGTCAAGGGTCAGCCTAGTGTTAATTGCGGAATGTGCAGGTGCACCATCATGCTGATACCACATACGTCGACGCGTTTCCAGCGGGACATTTTCGAGCAGCGTTGGCAGATCATTCTGTAGAAACGCGATGTATGTTGCAGCTGTTTGGGCCCCTGCAATGAAGTGAGGACCAATGAGGTGGTCGCCAATGATTCCGCACCATACATTTACAGTCCACGGTCGCTGTCGCTCTACCTGTCTGACCCAGCGAGGACTGTCCACGGACCAGTAATGCATGTTCCGTAGATTCACTGCCCCGTGGTCTGTGAAACCCGCTTCATCGCTAAACAGGTAGAACTGCAACGCATTCTCTGTTAATGCAAATTGACAGAATTGCACTCGATGATTAAAGTCATCACCATGTAATTGCTGATGTAGCGACACATGAAACGGGTGAAAGCGGTGACGATGCAGTATGCGCATGACACTGCTCGCCGACCGTGGCCCGTGTTTGTTACAACACGCAACTGAACGTCGGAGGTTTCAAGCGTCAACTTTAGGTTACAATATCTCCGGATGTAATTAACGTTTTACAATGCAACAAACGGCACTGATTACGTATTTCTTTATATGTTCACATGTGCTAACAAAACTAACGTGGTTCCATTTTAAAAAAAAACGTAGGTTTGTGTTAAAAAACATACTTCCGTGCATTTTTGTATTGTTTGTATTAAACAATTACACTAGCCCCTCTCCTCACGTTCGGTCTGTGGAATCGGTTCGTCAGTATTTGATGTGGTTTACGAAATATATCCAGCGGTAACGTTAGGTGACTCACCCTGTATATATATATATATATATATATATATATATATATATATATATATATATATATGTGTGTGTGTGTGTGTGTGTGTGTGTGTGTGTGAGGTGGGGGGGTTGTTTGCATGTGTGTGTATGTACACATATATAACAATATTATAAAAATAATAGAAGGATAGTTGCTGCTCAACATATGGCAGAGATGCTCAGTCGCTGATAGGCACAACAAAAAGACTGAATATGTATATACGAGGGTTATTCGTAAAGTAATGAACGATCGGTTGCGAAATGGAAAACACAGTGAAAATCTGATGAATCTTTGCACAGATGCGTTGGGCACTGTGTCTAGTACGACTGTCGATCGCATCATGTCGCTCTTTTCAGTTCTGAGCTCACAGTGAGAAAGTAAAGATGGCTAGAAGTTAGCGTCTCCCGCGGAGTATCAGGGCCTGGCGAAAGATTTCGCCTGAAGCTATGCAATCCACATAACTGTCACGCGACTCGTTCTACACGACAATTCTCGGCTCCACTCTGCAGGGGCAATGAAGATGCTGCTCCTGCAGCGTTTTCGATGGGAAGTGTTTGATCACCCAAAATACAGCCCGTAATTGGCTACACCTGAGGTTCATCTCTCCTCAAATGAATCGTTGGCTATGAAGACAATATTTTGACACAGACAACGAGCTGCAGTCCAGAGTAGAAAATTGTCGAAAAGCACTGGCGGCTGTCTTCTATAACGAGGGAATTGAAAGGTTGGTACAACGCTACGACAGATGTCTTAAGTCTGAGAAGCGACTGTGTGGAGAAGTAGATGGAAGGTGTAGCTAACCATTGCAAATAAAACAGTTTTGATTTTCATTGTGGTTTCCATTTCGTGACCTATCGTTCCTTACTTTCCGAGTAGCCCTCGTATATATATATATATATATATATATATATATATATATATATATATATATGTGTGTGTGTGTGTGTGTGTGTGTGTGTGTGTGTGTGTGAGTGTCTGTGTGTGTGTGTGTGTGTGTGCGTGTTCCATGTTTACTCCTAAACCACTGAACCGATACACTGAACTTGATACACATATCCCTTTTGTCAGACGACAATCGCTACCACCTACCTATCATAGCTCAACAGATATGACGTCATAAAAAGGAGATGCGGGAAAAACCTCCGCATCATGTATGACATTTAAATTTATTATTTCTGTACAACTAAATGTATTCACAATAAATTTCGCAAACGGTATCTACACATGCACCTACAAAATTGTGTCAAGGTACCACACACAGTTCAGAAAGTATGAAGTCATAAACCATGAGCTGTGTGAAAAACTGCCGCCTCATGGATGACATATAATTTATTACTACTGTGCCACTAACTCTATTTGCAGTAAATTTCGTAGACAGCATCCAGACACGCGGCTAGATGAACCTACAAGCATAGTTCAGAAGATATGACGACATTAACAGTGAGCTGAGTGAAAAATTGTCGCCCCATGCAAAACATTTACATGTATTACTTCTGTGGCACTAACTCTATAAGCAAGACATTTCGCAGGTAGTATCAACATATGCCGCTAAATGTACCTACACAAGTATATCATTGTACGACTCATAGTTCAAGAAGTATGACGTCATATACACTGAGCTGCGTCAAAAATGCGGCATCTTGTATGAAGTGTTAGAACATTTATTCTTTACTCCTAAGACACTCCGACAATCGAGTCGATTTAGGGGAAACGCTGACAACTGTCAGGGCTTTTGACAGGTTTCAACAGCGTAGTGCAAACTGCTGTATGCGAAAACAATAGCCGTTTATAGAGCTATGGACACCTTTACGAAATCGCTTTGTGGGCACGCGAAGCAAGTGTACTTATACATTTGTGCGTTATGCATATTTCTTTGTACGACTGTTTGATAATTTCAGCTGTGTTTCCATGAATACATGCAAAAGATTATTTTTCGGTGTTACACTATAAACACTATTCATTTTTTGTTTCCGTTTCTAATAAAAAGTTATCGGAATGAATACCCGGACAATGCCGGGTTTGTCAGCTAGTTTTTTTACATTAATGGACGTGAAGTGCAGCACTCAAATATCTGTCAACCACAGCAAGTAGATGCAGGTCTCGAAAATTCTCGAAAGAACCGACTGCAAAGTTTTCCGAGCTAAGGCAAGTCGAGAGAATCGACTGTGAAGTTTATCGAGCATCTTTAGCACCATAAAGTAAGGTCAGTTTTTTGACGGGATCCGTAGCTTTGTAGTAGACTGTTCGCCTGCCATGTAAGCATCCTGGCCTCGATTCCCATCTGTCCCATCTGTGGTAAATTTGTAAACAAAGGCGCATGTTTAACGAGTGGATCTATAAAGATGAAAAGAAAGTTTAATTTGTAATACTTTTTTTTTTAAATTCAAACCATTTCGTTCTGGATATTTTATAAAATTGGTAATTAAAAGTTTATATTTACAATGAAAACGGTTTTTTAGTGCCACGTGTAATTAGAAATAACACGTTTGTGTCAATTAGGATTACACTCTTAAAAAACGACGCCCCACGAAGGAATTATCCGAATGGGACGGAAACCGGTAGGTGTGACGTCCATGTAGAGACAAACAAATGCTTACAGTTTCAGAAAACCTTATTCAAGAGAAAGATTTATTCAATAGAGAGAGCTTCACAAGTCGAGCAAGTCAACAACGCGTTGCTCCACCTCTGGCTCTTATGCAAGCAGTTATTCGGCTTATCATTGCTTTATAGAGCTGTCAGATCTCCTCCAAAGTGATATCGCGTCAAATTCCGTCCAACTGACACGTCTGATCGTCAAAATCCCCAGCTGGTTGGAGGGCCCCGCCCATAATACTGCAAAAGTGCTCAAGAGAGAGCTGTGGCATACTTTCTGACCAACGTGACGTTTGAAAAGCACAAAGGCAAGCAGTAGAAACTCTCGTCGTGTATGGGCGGGCATTATATTGCTGAAGCGTAAGGCAGGATTGGCTGGCGTGAAGTGCAACAAAACTGTGCGTAGAATATCGCCGACGTGGCGCTGTTCTGTAGGGGAGCCTCGGATGACAACCACAGGGGTGTTCCACGTAAATAAATGTCACCCAGACCATAGCTCGTGAGTCCCCCTCGCGTCGCAACAGACAAATCACTCCATTGAGTAACTTGAAATAGCTTGTTTTGAAGCACGGAAGAACTCTCAGTGCTAATATACTTCAGCAGAAGCTTCACGAAGATGAAGAGCCTCGCTTAAACTCACGCGACAGGGCTGTGTAGCTGCTTTCAGAATTAAGTTGAATTCCAACTACAGGAGCCGAAAACGCACACCAGTAACCGCCCGCAGATTGCCACCCAGTGATTGCTTTCACCTTCTGTTGACAACCTTCACAAGAATAAAAACAGGATAGTTAAAATCCAAAAGATCAAAATTCGCACGAAAACATTGAAACTTCATGAGAACAACATTTGGGAGTTAAATGATTGTGAGTCATAATTGCATAAAAAGAAACAGCATACTTCTCAAATATGAGCTTCTAGCACATAGACTTCGAAATGAAGTTCCTTACACGACAGTTGTAGCCCTCATGACGTAATTGTGTATTCGAAATGTACATAGGCATAATAAGAAACACTGTTGAAGAACAGCATACAGATTTTTTTTATTATTAAGTTCTCCATTAATTTCACGTAGCAGGTTTGTCAAGAGTTTGGCTGCAGTGGATCACTGAACGACAATTCGTAAATCATTAATACTATGGAAACAACACCTCCACTCCAGAAACCACAGGAAACCCACACCCAGAAGAGCTGCTGACACAGTCACGAGTTCCAAAAAACTTGCAGAACTGTTTATACAACCCGTTCATTCGACCAATCTCGCTCAGGAGTAGAATTCAAGCATCCTCTTCGATAGTCTCCTAATCCCGCTAAGCACTACTTTTTGACAGGACCTCCAGCGAGTGTATTCCCAGCATCAGCTTGGAAGTCAGCAGCCTTTTAGCCCTCCTTGTAGTTTCCGACGACGACACACATTAGACGAATTATGGGAAGACTAACCAGCCCGTTAGTAGGAGGGAAAGTAAGCGACGAAGGAGAGAGAAATGAAAAATCGGATGGAAAATTGTAAAAAGCTATTTAAAGAAAGAAAATGTTTCTGTCAGTGAGCGTGATAGTTATTTAAACGGGTAACGCATAATTATTCATATCTACTCCATAAATCATAACTTCCTTACAAAATTTAGTCACAATACGTGGCATAAGACTTCTTGGTTCATATAACTGAGGGAACAAAACAGAAGAATCGTGTACACGGAGAGTAACGGAACAAAGGTATCTAGTAATAGGAGGAGCACTGTAATAAGTCTAAAATTTCAAATTCCAGAGTCTTTGTTTCGTAAACGCATTCGCATCCCGCTCTTTGTGTGTGTGTGTGTGTGTGTGTGTGTGTGTGTGTGTGTGTGTGTGTTTGCGCAGCTGGCTGTTCGTGAGTGTGTGATAGGATCATGTCACTGCACTTTCGTAATTAATTTAACCGTAACTGCGAGAACCATGTAATTACATTAGACCCCTCTCACAGCTTTAACGTCTGCAGACGGTGACACAATGTAAAATAGAAGTGTATGTGCCTGCGGGAGTGCGTGTGTGTGTGTGTGTGTGTGTGTGTGTGTGTGTGCGTGCGTACTTCTTAACACTGATGTTCTGCCGCTGAGTACAGATGGAGCACTCGGGCGAGTGTTTCGCTTTAAAACTTGAAACATTAGCTGCATTCTCTTTCCTATCTTTACTTAATTCTTTGATTTGTGACAACGTGTTGTCACCTGTTCTGTAACCATGAGGGCGAGTCAAATGAAAACTATAAATTTTTATCTAACATTATTTATTTTGCAAACACGACATAAAACCCTACGACTATTCGATATGATCTTCCACATTCTCGTCGCAAGTTCGTCAACACCTACAAAAAAAAAAAGAAAAAAAAAAGTGGATTCACGTGCAAAAAAAAAAAATTTTGAAAATCTGAGCAACCTTTGGTACGTTCCGTCACAACGGAACTTCTTGCTGCAATACTTCTTTCAGTTTCCCAACGTACGGATATTGTTCGAGGAAAATTGTGGTCAGGGAATGCGACAGTCCTAATGAAACCAGAAGGTTACAGGCAGAAGATCGACACCTTACTACAAGATCCAGCACACAGAGAAGTGGGGAAAGACGCGACTGCTTCTGTTATGCACAAGACCATCGATCTTCTCAACAGTTCAGGACAGAAACACCACCAGGAAGCTTTACCCTCGGGCACCGGCTCCACCGCACTGTATGGCCTCTCGAAGATCCATAAGAAGAATGTCCCACTACGTCCTATATTGAACACCATAAATCCTCCGACGTATGGTGTAGCGAAGCATCTAGCACAGCTGTTAAAACCACTCGTGGCTCACTGCCCTCACAATGTCAAGAACTCGACCGAATTTGTTAAGGTACTCCAAGGGTTACGCCACGACGAGGAGGACCTACTAGTCAGCTTTGATATCACTTCTCTTTTCACCCGGGTGCCGCTGGATGATTCCTTAGCTCTACTCGAAGATCACTTCGATGAGGACACACTCCGACGCTTTCGTCTCGTGTTAACTTCAAATGTGGTGGGAAATTCTATGAACAAACAGATGGTGTTGCCATGGGTTCCCCCCTGGCCTCAGGTATTGCCAACTTTTACATGGAGCACTTTGAAGATGTGGCACTTAACACCGCCAGCCATAAACCAAAGGTGTTCTACAGATACGTAGACAACACTTTTGCAGTGTGGCCCCATGACAAGGAAAACCTACAGGAGTTCCTACGCCATATCAGTGGCATGCATGACAGCATCAAATTCACCATGGAGGTAGAAAAGAATGGTCGCTTTCCCTTCTTTGATATTTTGATCAAGAAAAATCCGGACGGTACGTTCGGACACACGGACTTATATCTCAATGCTCGGAGCTGCCACCATCCAGCACAACGTAACTGAGTACTGTACACCTTAGTACAAAGAGTCAGGTCGATCTGTGACAGCGAGAGTTTTCCGCGTGAGTTAGCACATCTGCGGGAAACCTTCCGTAAGAACGGCTACACCGAGTCTCGTACAGATTCCAGTATGGAGGACATAGTGATAGATATCCCTTGGGTTGTGAAGCAGCTGAATGGGTTGAAAATAAATAAATCGCCAGGTCCTGATGGGATTACAATTCGGTTTTACAGAGAGTACTCTCCTGCATTGGCTCCTTACATAGCTTTCATTTATCGCGTATCTCTTGCCCAACGTAAAGTCCCGAGTGACTGGAAAAAAGCGCAGGGGACGCCTGTATATAAGAAGGGTAGAAGGACGGATCCTCAAAATTACACACCAATATACTTAACATCGGTTTGTTGCAGGATTCTCGAACATATTCTCAGTTCGAATGTAATGAATTTCCTTGAGGCAGAGAAGTTGCTGTCCATGCATCAGCACGGCTTTAGAAAGCATCGCTCCTGCGAAACACAACTCGCCCTTTTTTCACATGATATCTTGCCAACCATGGATGAAGGGTATCAGACGGATGCCATATTCCTTGACTTCTGGAAAGCGTTTGACTCGGTGCCCCACTGCAGAGCCGGCCGGAGTGGCCGAGCGGTTAAAGGCGCTACAGTCTGGAACCGCATAACCGCTACGGTTGCAGGTTCGAATCCTGCCTCGGGCATGGATGTGAGTGATGTCCTTAGGTTAGTTAGGTTTAAGTAGTTCTAAGTTCTAGGGGACTTATGACCACAGCAGTTGAGTCCCATAGTGCTCAGAGCCATTTGAACCCCACTGCAGACTCCTAACTATGGTACGAGCATATGGGATTGGTTCCCAAATATGTGAGTGGCTCGAAGACTTCTTAAGTAATAGAACCCAGTATATTGTCCTCGATGGTGAGCGTTCATCGGAGGTGAGGGTATCATCTGGTAGGTCCGCTGTTGTTTTCTATCTACATAAATGATCTTTTGGATAGGGTGGATAGCAATGTGCGGCTGTTTGCTGATGATGCTGTGGTGTACGGGAAGGTGTCATCGTTGAGTGACTGTAGGAGGATACAAGATGACTTGGACAGGATTTGTGATTGGTGTAAAGAGTGGCAGCTAACTCTAAATATAGATAAATGTAAATTAATGCAGATGAATAGGAAAAAGAATCCCAGAATGTTTGAATACTCCATTAGCAGTGTTGCGCTTGACACAGTCACGTCGATTAAATATTAGGACGTAACATTGCAGAGCGATATGAAGTGCGACAAGCATGTAATGGCAGTTGTGGGGAAGGCGGATAGTCGTCTTCGGTTCATTGGTAGAATTTTGGGAAGATGTGGTTCATCTGTAAAGGAGACCGTTTATAAAACACTAATACGACCTATTCTTGAGCACTGCTCGAGCGTTTGGGATCTCTATCAGGTCGGATTGAGGGAGGACATAGGAGCAATTCAGAGGCGGGCTGCTAGATTTGTTACTGGTAGGTTTGATCATCACGCGAGTGTTACGGAAATGCTTCAGGAACTCGGGTGGGAGTCTCTGGAGGAAAGGAGGCGTTCTTTTCGTGAATCACTACTGAGGAAATTTAGAGGCTGATTGCAGTACAATTCTACTGCCGCCAACTTACATTTCGCGGAAAGACCACAAAGATAAGATAAGAGAGAGTAGGGCTCGTACAGAGGCATATAGGCAGTCATTTTTCCTTAGTTCTGTTTGAGAGTGGAACAGGGAGAGAAGATGCTAGTTGTGGTACGAGGCCACGGATGGTATGGTGGATTGCGGAGTATGTATGTAGATGTAGATGTAGAAACTCCTTGCGTGCAGACAAGAGGCGGGAGGAGAAACCAGAAGAAGACGAAGCAAAACGTGTGCCATTTCTGCCATTGGCTGGACCGCCAACAGCCAAGTTCGCAAGAATATTAAAGAAACACGAAATAACGACCATCTTCCGCGCACCGAAAAAAGTCAAAGACATGCTTGGCTCAACCAAAGACCAGCTGGCGCTGCAGGCGCCGAGCATTTCCAGCATTGAGTACGAATGTGGGATGGAATACGTCGGGCAGACACAGCGATGTGTCTCCCAGCGCTGTACTGAGCACATCAGGAACGTACGACTAGGACAGGCAAACAAGTCCGCCGTAGCAGACGTAGCATTATCGAGGGACACACCTTCGAATTCGAGAAAACGAAGAGGCTGTGCAGCGCCAACCGTTTCTGGGACTCGATCTCCAGAGAGGCAGTGTACATACGTCTGCACAACAATTTAGTAAACAGGGATAGCGCTTTTCAGCTCAGTGCAGCGTGGAATCCCACAATTGCGAAAATACTTCAGGAACGCTCCGATCTGAAGGCAGCGGCGTCCGCAGACAGGTTGGATAGCCACCGGGTCTCGACGCCGGTCCGCGCCGCGGTCCCCCCTCCCCCCCCCCCCCCCCCCCCCGAAGCGGTACCCCCTTCCGGAGGAACGTGATTGGCTGGCCTACAGTAGCGGACGACGGCCGAGCAGCCATATAGATATGCAGAACACAGCCCCCTGACACTTCGCCAGACGATGATTGGTACGAAACTCATTGAAACGTTGCGACAATACGACGCCACCACTCGGCTGATAACCCTAGAAGAATTCGTCAATCAAATTGTGATCAGTACAGTATATACGAAGAAATTCAGACGTCAGATCTGGCGTTTTTTAAAAGGGCCATATTTGATTTTTTTGCTGCTCAAAGGTGATGCTTTAGAAATGAATGTAAAACACGAGGCACCTGCGGCATGGGAGCCTGTGAGTCTGGATTTAACAGCTGAACAGCCGCCATTATGAAGACAACCAAAATAAAGAATAAAAGGTTCGACGCTTCTCTCTTCATGAAATCATAACGAGAAAAAGGTCTGAACAGAAAATTTTGATATACGATATCTAGACCATACCCAGTGCCTGGGACCTCCGAGCAGGATATATCACTTGAGTTTGTTGCAGATGAGGCGTTTTATATCATTCACGAATGAGATGCGTCCACTTGCTGGAAGAGCTTTATCTTTGGGAAAGAGAGTGTTTAATTACCGTCTGTCTAGGGCAAGATGTCTTATTGAATGTACATTTGGAATATTGTCCAGTAGTTGTTGGATTTGCCATCAAATTTTTATGTCTCCTTCGAGTTTTCGGAAGGCATAAAACGTTGCGCTGTGATTAAGAGCTTAGTAGTAAAATATGAAGCTATGTTGCCATGAGACGGTTCTAAAAATTCAGAATGTGGATTGGCTACAAATTGCATACCAGGTGCAGCGCAAACTAATTTAGTAATTTAGCACACTAGTTTGTCTGCAGTACTGGAGAACACGAATTGCAGTATTCGCGAATTTAAGCTTATAAAATTCTACAGATCAATGAAGGAAATTTATTATCACCTGTCGTCACTTAACACGTAAATAACTGCAGTCGAATGTACCAGTGACACATATTTAACGGTAAATACTGCCGTATCCCCGAGAAGATACGGGACACAGCCTGCGTAAAAGAGCGTCGTGCTGCCTATTCTTCAGGCGCAACTTCGTTGACAGCTTATAAAAGAGAACGCACACGCCACAGACTATGTAACACATGCAGCTAACATCACATAAATAGTTCCAAAGTTGATATCCACCTGCCAAACGTGAATGAAAGCAGACACAGAACTCCACTCAGCAATTAATACCGCAAGATAGTACCTCAGGACACCCCCACAGTGTATTTCTCCGGACTGATTTACGCTTGCCGCCAAGAAGAGCCAATCCGGACGTTACACCACTGATGCAGGTAATCGTTCACTGGATGTAGGCCTATACCAGTGCTTAAAGTCGGTTGAGTACAAGCGAACATTGACGCACAAACCTCATACTCCAGCTAAGTATTTCAAGTCTTTCTTAAAAAAACCTTTATAAATTGTTTCTAATCTGTGTTTCCATCTATTTTTTGCGATAGATTTTGCCTAAAGCCATTTGGCCCTGTACAATTCGACTCTGTACAGTCTGTGCGTGCAAGCAAGCCGCCTTATAACTACAATTAATCGATTGAAGGGGGTTCTCTTCCTGCCACATTTACACCTTTGATTTTTTTGCTCCAAGTGCATTTGGTGCAAAAAATAAATACTTTTGATGAAATCTCATCGAAACGTCGAGGATTTTCGACGCAGTTACCCGGATGGAAGCCCGAGAAGATTTCATCGACATTATATACCGGGAAAGCCTACATTCACAAATAAATACTTTGTTAAAGATTGATAAAAATTCTTACGAGTACTTACCTATCATTCTTCTCCTCTAGTGGTAATAACCCTATCGTCAACATACACCCAACAGACAAGAATTAACTGGTGAAATTGTACACGATGTTTTTCAGAAAGTCATTAAATGGTTCTCTGCAAATCGGCTCACATTAAACTTTGACAAAACACAGTATATACAGTTTCACGCAGTAAATGGGATGATACCATTAATAAATATAGACTTCGATCAGAAATCGGTAGCTAAGGTAGAATATTCAAAATTTCTAGGTGTATGCGTTGATGAGGGGTTGAACTGGAAAAAACACACTGAGGATCTGCTGAAACGTTTGAGTTCAGCTACTTATGCTATTAGGGTCATTGCAAATTTTGGCGATATACATCGCAGTAAATTAGCTTACCACGCCTATTCTCATTCTCTGCTATCGTATGGCATACTATTCTGGGGTAACTCATCATTGAGTAAAAGAGTGATCATTGCACAAAAGAGTGTAATCAGAATAATTGCTGGAGCTCATCCAAGTTCATCCTGCAAACACTTATTTAAAGAGCTAGAGATCTTCACTGTAGCCTCACAATAGATATATTCACTTATGAAATTTGTTATTAACAATCCGAACGAATTCAAAAGCAACAGCAGTGTACATGGCTACAACACTTGGCTCAGAAGGTGGTAAATTATGCTGCCAAAAAAGTCTTTGGTCACTTACCTAGTAGCATCAAAAGTCTGACAGATAGCCATGTAGCATTTAAAAGAAAATTAAAAGAATTTCTTATTGGCAACTCCTTCTACTCATTAGATGAATGTTTGGATATAGTAAGTGGGTAATTTCTCCAACGCCCACAAAAAAAAAATTAAAAAATGTTCAGTGTCATAATATTTCGTGTAATGTAATATCTTGTATAGACACCTTTTATTAACCTGACACGTTCCCCATCATTACGAAGTGTCGTATTCATGATCTATGGAACAAGTACTAATCTAATAATCTAATCTCTCTCTAACTCCTTTCCAAGTTTCAACCTTTTTTAATTTGTCTGCATAATCAAGTGTGGAGCAATCCCATACTACTAGTGTACACCACAGACATGAAACTGTGCATGTCGAATATACTGTTTCCTGCGCCGGCGGACACGTGCGGAAAATATCTGCTGTACCGTACACTAATTGTAAACAGTAGGTAGTAGAGCTGCTGATCTGACAGTGTGTGCCGACATTGCGCGCGGAGTGCGAAGCAGTAGCAGACACACTACTTAGGCCTTCCTGTCTGTGGTGAGCTTCCCCTCTGACTCCGTGTAAAGCGAGTAGCTGCGGTTCACTTCCTGACGGCTGCAGTGAGCCGATGATAAAGCACCGCGCCTCTCGTGTGAAAGGACATAAAAGATTCAATGTAACGCGAATCGCTTCGGCTGTCTGCATTCGCGGTCTCCCGCCTGAAAGGGCTCTTACTGATCATGAACACTCGCTTCAAGGTGTCGCATCTTGTCCCAAAAAAAAAACGGATCCGAATAACCTTCCCTGCTGATGACTTCTTTTATCGGAAGGTCTTCGATTGTAGCGGTAGAAAATTGCACCTTCCCTTGTTGGCTGTCTTCGTTTCTGATAGATTCAGCTTTCCTCCCTTCGTTCCTTTCCTCCGTTTCCTCCTTTCGTTCCAAGCAAGGCAGCAGCTTCTTGTTCACTGCACCGTGGAAGTTGTTCGCATTTATCAACACTTCCCTATTTCAGCTCTTGAATCGGCTGCCAGGGCACCCACCTTGCACACACCTGGTGAAAGTGCAACACACCGTGCACGCAGCGAAGTGCATAACCACGAATAATATTTCAACTGTTTTTCAGCTGTGTTCCATTACGATGTCTTCAAGGTCTGCTATGTATTCTCGAGTCACAGACCGAAGCACCGGAGCGGACGGGGAACACTGATAGCGGGCGGCAAATGGCACTGTCTGACAAAAATAGTGAAGCACCCAGAAATGATTCGGTTGGGAAGGCAGTCACGAGGCTGAGGAAAGCTGGTCCAAAGCCGATCCCTGTCAGCCTGCACTCTGGCACTGGGACGCAGTTGCCGTCCGCGCTGATCCCACACACAGACGTTATATCGGTAAGAGATCCGGAGATCTTGCTCGACACAGGAGCAGCTCAGCAGCACGTCTGCACGTGCCATGCGTGGATGTGCATTATCCTGTTGAAAAATGGCACAGTGTTACTGCCACATGAGAGGCAACTGATGTGGACGCAGGATTACCGTTGTGTACCACTGCGCCATCAGAGGTTCCTCAGTCACTACCAGCAGTGCCCTGACGTATTCCCGATGGCTGCCCACACCATGATGCCACGAGTGGCTTTGCAAAACGTTTGAAGAATGGTACCTGTCCCCAGGCAGCAGGCATACCCGCCGACTACGATCATCCTGGGTGCCCCAGAACCACAGTTCATCGCTGAATATTACGCGACGACATCCATCCATCAGCAGTCCGTGATCCCCGGTCATAGCACCTCTTCAAATGTAGCCGTTTGTGTTGCGGTGTAAATGGCATCCTAGGTGTGGTACAGTAATTCGCTGGTCCGACTCCAGCCAGTATCCGACCAATGGTGTTGGATGGCACTGAATTTTGCTGATACTGCGTTACTTGTTCTCCGACGGCAGCTTCAGCTGTGAAGGGGTTCCGGTGTTCCTGGTGCAAAATACGACGATCCTCTCTTATGGTGTTCAGACGTGGCCAGCATTGAGCTTGTTCACTCCCCTTGTATTCCCTACCAGACAGGAAGCTTGACGATGAGTATGCCTCCCCTCGCGTTGCCGTGCAGTCCAACATCGGGCCATTGTGACGTCTGAATAATACAGCACGATTCAAACAGACAGCCAAATGGAGACCCCACAATGAGGCCACTTTCAAACTCCGCCAGGTGCTGATAACAATGTCTCAGTCAACTACAAGGCAGCTTCGCTTCCTTCACAGAGATCACGTAAAACCTGACTCTGTTGGGGCCCTTATACACCACACCAGCCCTGGTAACAACACTAAACACGAATAACACTGTACACGAACACCACCTTTGCCCTCTGGTGGCCGTTCTACGAGTCAGAGAGAATTACAACTCCGATCGTTTACACACCCGCAGACTGCGTCTACAAGTACGAAGTTACACTGACAGTTCATGTTGACTTCTTGGTATTTTACTTTTTTTTTTCAGGGAGCGTATTTGTCTCAATTCGTAGATTTCCTGCTGTGAAAATCGTACATGACCTACATAATCTTCTCCATTTTTTTCAAAGAATACTTTGTTACGGGACGATAGCTGATAAACAGGACAGTAATTCGCGGTTGCCAGCGTCAAATCAAAGACTAAGGGCCGAAGAAATAATATTATTTCATGAGAAAACTCTATCACAGTTACGCTTTAATTACTTAGTCCCAACTAGTTTCATCACCGGGACCCGAAGAGCAAACGCCCCTGGTATGGCATAGTCTTCTCAACCTTCACTTTTTTCGGGGAGAGCCCTCAGTCAATATTATCTCAGAAAATTTTCACTGCTACTCCGTGTTTCACCATTTATCTAACCCGAATAGCGTGTTTGCATGCCGATGCCCAATTATCAAACGCTCGTGACCGTTGAAGCAAGACATAAGCTGTCATGTTACTATCACAAATGTGCGCCGCTGTTCGTCTTTTTATAATACAGGGCTATTACAAAAGATTGAAGCGATTTCATAAATTCACTGTAGCTCCATTCATTGACATATGGTCACGACACACTACAGATACGTAGAAAAACTCATAAAGTTTTGTTCGGCTGAAGCCGCACTTCAGGTTTCTGCCGCCAGAGCGCTCGAGAGCGGAGTGAGACAAAATGGCGACAGGAGCCGAGAAAGCGTATGTCGTGCTTGAAATGCACTCACATCAGTCAGTCATAACAGTGCAACGACACTTCAGGACGAAGTTCAACAAAGATCCACCAACTGCTAACTCCATTCGGCGATGGTATGCGCAGTTTAAAGCTTCTGGATGCCTCTGTAAGGGAAATCAACGGATCGGCCTGCAGTGAGCGAAGAAACGGTTGAATGCGTGCGGGCAAGTTTCACGCGTAGCCCGCGGAAGTCGACGAATAAAGCAAGCAGTGAGCTAAACGTACCACAGCCGACGGTTTGGAAAATCTTACGGAAAAGGCTAAAGCAGAAGCCTTACCGTTTACAATTGCTACAAGCCCTGACACCCGATAACAAAGTCAAACGCTTTGAATTTTCGGCGCGGTTGCAACAGCTCATGGAAGAGGATGCGTTCAGTGCGAAACTTGTTTTCAGTGATGAAGCAACATTTTTTCTTAATGGTGAAGTGAACAGACACAATGTACGAATCTGAGCGGTAGAGAATCCTCACGCATTCGTTCAGCAAATTCGCAATTCACCAAAACTTAACGTGTTTTGTGCAATCTCACGGTTTAAAGTTTACGGCCCCTTTTTCTTCTGCGAAAAAAACGTTACAGGACACGTGTATCTGGACATGCTGGAAAATTGGCTCATGCCACAACTGGAGACCGACAGCGCCGACTTCATCTTTCAACAGGATGGTGCTCCACCGCACTTCCATCATGATGTTCGGCATTTCTTAAACAGGAGATTGGAAAACCGATGGATCGGTCGTGGTGGAGATCATGATCAGCAATTCATGTCATGGCCTCCACGCTCTCCCGACTTAACCCCATGCGATTTCTTTCCGTGGGGTTATGTGAAAGATTCAGTGTTTAAACCTCCTCTACCAAGAAACGTGCCAGAACTGCGAGCTCGCATCAACGATGCTTTCGAACTCATTGATGGGGACATGCTGCGCCGAGTGTGGGAGGAACTTGATTATCGGCTTGATGTCTGCCGAATCACTAAAGGGGCACATATCGAACATTTGTGAATGCCTAAAAAAACTTTTTGAGTTTTTGTATGTGTGTGTGTGCAAAGCATTGTGAAAATATCTCAAATAATAAAGTTATTGTAGAGCTGTGAAACCGCTTCAATCATTTGTAATAACCCTGTATATGTTACATTTTCATTTGATCCAATCTCATAGATGGCGTTCTTACATACAGAGTGCTCGTTCTTCTTGTTGTCCGGTTTCGCGACTCGTCAGAGGGAATGTCGTTAGGAAGGGAAGATGTCAAAGAGAGAATACCATAAACTTTAAACAGTCCAAGCACGTCAACTAACAATCTATCCTCACTTACACTCAAATGGGACTCTTCGCTACTGAAGAGGAGATAAGCAAGACTACCCATGAATGGCCAGCTTCGAGACCTTATACCTGATGTGCTACATACTGAACTCTCAGTCCTTGGTCGTAAGTGGAAAAAAAAAATGTTTAACTGTTGCATTCCAGTTTAGATTGAGAATCATCTTAGAAGTTCAGTCAAGTAATCAGGACTTTTCCGTTATTCGGATTTATGCTGCAATCGGCTTTGCGAAACATAATGTGTTAAGCGTAAATAACTTCCATACCGTAGAGTACTGTTTGTGACCGAGAGTAGGAATGAAAAACAGCCAATCTTCTGGGAAATATTAATACGATACTAGACTGCTGTTCTGACGGACGACGGTTCGTATCGCAGTCCGACAGGTCTGATTTAGGTTTCTCTTAATTCCCTACATCGGTGAAGGCAAATACCGGGGTGGTTTCCAAGAGAGAGCACTGTCGATTTCGGCCCTCATTCTTCCTCTACCTGAGCTTGTACTCTGTAACTGACGAATTCGTCGTCCACGGGACTGTACAACATAGTCTTCCTTCTTCAATAAGGTCTACAGGAGCTGCCGAGCTTAGCCCTTTCAGACCTGCATTTTTTCTGGAGTAAATGCTCTTAGGTGATTCTCTATTTTAGATGCAGTACTTATACAAAAATATGTACTCGTTTTCAAAACCTACTTTGTGCACTTAGCTTCATTTTATGGACTGAAATACGTAATTACGAAATATTCTCTATTGTAATAAAAGGTAAAATGATCATTCAATAATTACCATGCAAAATAACGGTAACAATATTCAGTTATACAGTGGAAGATAGCGAACCATCGACATCCGTATATTTTGGCGGTCACGAGGTGCTGCGCAATGCTGTATTGACTTGCTGGTATTTTCATAGTGATACCCAATAGCTGGCAGCACTTGTGCGTGATGAAAAGGATGAACATTCATAAATGTGTCCGTCAGATTTTCATTGGGTAAAAATACTTCTGTTGCGGCTAAGACACAGCAAAAGTAAATGTACACAAATGTGGCCAGAGAGTCAGGAAGGATTAACTTCCGAATCTGACATACGCGTCGCCACCGACATTGTCCCACACGCTCACCGCATGAGACACTGTTCAATGAACCCTCGACTTTAGCAAACTGCCTCGTGATAAGTAGCTGTTCGACTCGCATTCTTTGTATCCCTGGGACTGGAAACAGATACGAGGTTGCCATACTTCGAGTATTATAGATGTACGAAACGATTAGGGCAACGCTGCCATACTAACGCCACTTGAAGAATTAGGAGAAGAGTAACACTCGCCATTACGCTTGACAGGGGCAGCACTGCATCAGCCACTGAAACAACAGCGTTGCGAGTTAGGTGCCACCTGCGTTCTCCCCCTCCCAGCGAAACCGCACTGGGAAAATTCGGTGGCGAGTGCGTTAACAAGGGTCACATGTGGTAAATTAACCAATTGTTTCTACGCGTGATGTCAGCGGGAAGCACAGCGTAGCAGATTCCTACCGGCCATGAAACAGTGTTCTCGGAAAGGGGCCCCTTGTATACAGTAGTGGGCTGCGAGCGCATTCAGAGGAAAACCGCCAACAGCTGGCCGCTCGTCCCAGCAGTCCTCGACAGGTTCTGCATTATTCAGCGCTGACGTAGGCGCACACATGGCCTCGCGGCTGCCTTCAATGAAGTTATGATACCAGCAAGCAGCTTAACAACATACAACTCTCTAAACATTTCGCGACGAAATCACGCCGAACCGTTTGTCTGCTTCCATCATTCATTTTCTTTTATCTTACAAATTTCTCCCAAGTCCAGTTTTCACGGAAGAAGTAAAGTTTCACATTGAGACCGTCTCCAGAAAAGATGGATGTCCAATCAAAAATCGGCAATCAAATGCGAGCATAATTTCTACACAAGTAATCAAATTGTAGGGTCATCGTATCTTTTTTTGCCACCTCAATTTGCGCAAAGGGTACTATCACACTATTATTTTGCTTTGTAATCGTAATACTACTACAAAAGAAATGAATAAGAACAAGTTACCACACAGATTTCTATCACCAGAAACACGTCCGATGTTACCTGAATGACACCATTCTAGGACGTTGGATTGGAAGAGGAAGAGCAGAAGATGAACTTCTTCGCCGGTGCCCTCCCAGGTCTCCAGACCTCACACCTTGTGACTTTTATTTGTGGGGTTACGTAAAAGACCGCGCTTTTATCCCCTCTATGCCTGACACTCTTGAAAGTCTGCGACATCGCATTGTTGAAGCTGTGAATTCGATAACGAGACACCTGCTGCTTCGTGCGTAGCAGGAAATGAGTCACCTTTTTGATATTTGCAGTGTAGCACATGATGCTCATATTGAACGCATAAAAATTTGAACTTTTATCTTTCCAGGAAAGTCGGAATTGTGTTTCTATTTTTCTAGTTTGGAAGCAATAAATGTTTGAATGCTGTTCCTTCTTTTTTGAATAGCCCAGTGTTTCATCTTCCCTTCTGGATTAGACCTTGTGAGAAAATAACGAGATACAAAACAAGCAAATGCAATGGCTTCTAACCACTGTCTATAATTTCAGAATAAAAACTTATTACCACGCCCCGGAAGAAAGATAAATTGTTTGGTAAGATATTTAAAAAGCTGTAATCTACACAAGTGGACACAAATGAATCAAACACACTCCTTCTCAACGTTTTGCATGATGATTGTTAACCGAAAATAAAAATAAGCTGACATCCTAAATGACGTCACACTATTAACTTGCCAAATCATTATTATTAATATTATTATCATTATTATTATAAAGTAATTAAAAGGTGTGTAAACTCTCTGTTACACTTGTCAAAATATTCCGTGCTATTGTGCCGGATTAGATGAACTTCTTGTTGAAATCCAACGTTTCGTCACCATACACATCTACAGAGGGGGCTGCAGCCGAAGTAAAATTCCGTCTCCGCGTGATTCCGCGTAGAGGCGTGACATCACACGATTTGAAAATTCGAATACAATTGGCCGTTGCCGGTTGCTGTCGTGCGCTATTGCTAAACCTGCCGTCGGAAGAATGGTGCACATTTTCTTCAGCGCCAGAATCCAGATAGCATTCAGTTTCAGCCACTGCTCCTCCCGATTATCATTACTGTGGTGTTTAGTAATCTCTGCAGCGTCTTTCACAGTCTTTCGTGGTATCCGCTTGTGACTGCAGATACCTGAGTCTTACCATATCGAATCCGGTGGTCTACTGGCTGAACCGAGTGGGTTGGTGCAATGGTTAGCAACTGGACGCATTCGCGGGGACGATGGTTCAAATCCTTCTCCGGTCATCAAGATTCAGGTTCTTCGTGATTTATCTACATCGCTCCAGGCAAATGCAGGGATGGTTTCATTGAGAAGGGAACTGCCCATTTCCTTCCCCATCCTTTCGTAATCCGAGCTTGTTCTCAGTCTCTAATTACAGTGCTACTGTCGGGACGTTGTACTCTAATCTTCCTTCCTCCTGGCTGCAAAGCATGTTCCGCTACAACTGAGCTGTCTGTTTTTCCCTTCTACAGTTGCCCTTGAGTTGCTCGAATCGTTTTGTCGACTGTTCTTATGGTATCGGCCACGTACACGTCTCCTAAACCAGACAGTATCCTGTAAATTCCTGCTTTCTTATTTTTTCCAGTCGTTAGCGAGCATCATCGGCAGACTTTACATGTTCGTGTCTCTTTCGGATGGTTTTGTTGATTACAGTGATATTATGTTTCCTTCGGATCTTCCGTATACGGTCAGCAATGTCTTTAAATGAGTTTTACTACAGGCATTAGAGAGCCAGGATGTTTATCGGACCTTCGAAAGGACTACAACCCCCTTGAAAGACGTCCTCCACAAAGGGGACGATAAGAAAATCATCCCACCACTGCTTAACAGCGCAGAATATATTAATAAACGTGACGCTGGCCCTTTGTTTTTCACTTTACAATATTCTGCCAAACTTATGTATCTACTCATGTAAGATAGTCTTTTAGCTGGTGATTTTACAAAAAAGGTTATATTCTTTTCCACATCATCATTGCTGGTCATCTTAGTATTTTTCTACAACAGTTTTGATCAAACTTTCTTACTGCGGCCACACTACACGACCAATCCATTATAGTTTGAAACAATGTTATGTTTTAAAAGTTCCGCCTTCTTTCCGGATCCGCCATTCTCTACTGCCTCTACCCTTCGCCGCACTAAAGATTTTGCTTCACTAAGTGCTGAGGCCTCATTTCTCATGGACTCGGTGAACATCATTTATAGAGTTTCAGTTATGAAATACAAGCTAAATGATCGTCGCCCACAAACACTTATAGTATTCTACACGTAAGGGCCAAAGAAACTGCTCTAGGCATGCGTATTCAAATACAGAGACATGTAAACAGGCAGAATACGGCGCTGCGTTCGGCGACTCCTATATAACAAGTGTTGAAAAATGGTTCAAATGGCTCTGAGCATTATGGGACAACATCTATGGTCATCAGTCCCCTAGAATTTAGAACTACTTAAACCTAACTAACCTAAGGACATCACACAACACCCAGTCATTACGAGTCATCATGGTTTTAAGCAGCTAAAAAAGATCGCTCTTCACTATTCTCATAATGAGAAAATTCAAATAACGATTCTATTTTCTTAAAAAAATGGTTCAAATGGCTCTGAGCACAATGGGACTTAACTTCTGAGGTCAACAGTCCCCTAGACCTTAGAACTTCTTAACCTAAGGACATCACACACATCCATGCGCGAGGCAGCATTCGAACCTGCGACCATAACGGTCACGCGGTTCCAGACTGAAGCGCCTAGAACCACTCGGCCACATCGGCCGGCTTATAACAAGTGTGTGGCGCAGTTGTTAGATCGGTTGCTGCTGCTGCTACAATGACAGGTTACCCAGATTTAAGTGAGTTTGAACGTGGTGCTGTAATCGGTGCACGAGCGATGGGACACAGCATCTCCGACGTAGCGATGAAGTGGGGACTTTCTCGAGGGACCATTTCACGAGTGTCCCGTGAATATCGCGAATCCGCTGAAATATCTGCAACCGGAAAAAGATCCTGCAAGAACGGGAACAACGGCGACTGAAGAGAATCGTTCAAAGTGACAGAAGTGATATTCTTGCGCAAATTGCTACAGATTTCAATGCTGAACTCTTCGCCCTGTATCAGGCCAAAGAGTACATCCGGTGACACAGACTTTTTGATTGTATCCTCTGCTCAGACTCTCTCAGCGCCTTTCAGTCTATGTACGCTGTACACTACCCATCCCATAGTGCAACGCGTTTAGGAAAACTGCTAACCATTCAACGAAACATCATCAATACGGGCTTTCGGAGTCGAAGATTTACGCATCGCTTGAGCCCGTCAACACCGACATTTGACTGTTGATGACTGGAAACACGTTGCCTGGTCGGACGAGTCTCGTTTCAAATTCTACCTACCGGGTGGACATGTAAGGGTTTGGAGACAACCTCATGAATCCATGGACCCTGCATGTCAGCAGGGGAATGTTCAAGCTGGTGGAGGCTCTGTAATGATGTGGGCCGTGTGCAGTTGGGATGATATGGGACCCCTGATACGTCTAGATACGACTCTGACAGGTGATACGTACATAAGCATCCTGTCTGATCACCTGCATCGATTCTTTTCCATTGCGCATTCCGACGGACTTGGGCAATTCCAGCAGGACAATGCAACAACCCACACATCCAGAATTGCTACAGAGTGACTTCGGGAACACTCTTCTGAGTTTAAACGCTTCCACTGGCCGCAAAACTCCCCAGACATGAACATTATTGAGCATATCTGGGGTGCCTTGAGACGTGCTGTTCAGAGGAGATCTCCACCCCCTCGTAGTCTTACGGATTTATGGACAGTCCTGCAGGATTCATGGCGTCAGTTCCCTGCAGCACTACTTCAGACGTTATTCGAGTCCATGCCACGTCGTGTTGTGGCACTTCTGCGTGATCGCGGGGGCTCTACACGATATTTGGCACGTGTACCACTCTTCACCTTTAGCGTGTGCAATTGTGTACCGTTGTGGATATGTTCTTCCTTGTAATCAGGACAAACTTTGATCAGAAACTGACGCAATGCCAGGACACAAAACGTAAGTCGGCCACACAAGAATGCCAGAAACTTCAACAGTAGTCTAATGGCCAAACTGTCATATTATTGTAATTTGTGATGTCATGGAACCGACACATACACATTTTCTGAGAGTTTTAAATCTTCTACATGACGAGACGAAATTTGCAACAACGATACTGGGAAACCGTGGTACGTAACACCTCTAAACAGCATGAAAGTGAACTGCATTGTGAAAACAGCAGAGATGGACCCTGATACTAATCTGAAATCTGAAGTAAATGTGAAGAAGCTGAAAATTTATGCAAGGTCCTAAGATGCCAGGACGGTAATTTCTGTTTCATCCGCTGCAAAAAATGTGCTGTAGAACATTACATGACCCATTATTTTTGTATTCCTCCTGTTAGATTAGAGAAGGTAATAATTCATATGCTAAATATGATCAACTTATCAAAGTGGCATCCCTAAGAACATCGTTTCTACTTTTGTTCAGGATCAAGGCTCATGTTGCGCTGAAAGTTTATAACTGAACATTTTCTTTAAACGGTTTTTCCAATACTTCACGACAGTACCACGTTACCTTGTTAAAAGACAGTAAAAGCTCAAGGCACAATTCTGATTGAGAATCTTAATTGGGGAGTACAGTGACAGGATGAAGAAAACCTTATTCTTTCCTACATGCCATCCAAGACTTTAGAAAACTATATCCGCCCAAAATAATACGAAAATTAGTCCATTCTTAAGTGTTGCCGTATCTTTACTCCTGTGACTCAATGCAACACGGCGCAAACACTGAAAACTCCAGCCTTGTCGAAGTTGCTATCAATCGTAGCGTAAGATATGTGTGTAAACTTCCGACTGTTTGATCATGCCGCTCTTCATGCTCTGTAATGGAGTAGTCTCCTAATGGGCGACGTACTTTCCCTACGCGTTACTGTCTTCATCATATGCTTAGCTGATTGTGTCTGTTCCTAATATCTCCCCTCGCGCCTCAAATGCCAAACATCGTTCCATAAGTTCAATACAACATCCGATACGTCCAGCATCCTCGCTGTAAGTATGCATAATTCTTAATCTTTCTCTATCTCTTTCCCCGTTTCAGCAATACATCAGTGGAACACGGGTGCATGTGATCCAAAGTCACGACAAGCTTTCCCTATTGTCATTGGTGTAGTTTCCTAGTGGAATGTATCACTATGCCCTCCTGTCTAATAGTGAGTCAGTGTCTTTGTCACATTTTCAACGCTTCCCAAGATTATCCTTTTCTATTTGTTTGTGTTTATTTTGTCACTTCGGCGTTTCTATTACACTTATTCGGTTATTTATCTCTATTACCTCGACCCATTAACTGCTTCACCAGCTCTAATCCTTTGAGTACTGCTGCTATGCTTTGCAGCTCTTACATACACTACTAACCATTAAAATTGCCACACCACGAAGATGACGTGCAACAGAGGCGATATTCAACCGACAGGAAGAAGATGCTGTGATATGCAAATGATTAGCTTTTCAGTGCATTCACACAAGGTTGGCGCCGGTGACGACACCTACAGCGTGCTGACATGAGGAAAGTTTCCAACCGATTTCTCATACAGAAACAGCAGTTGACCGGCGTTGCCTGGTGAAACGTTGTAGTGATGCCTCGTGTAAGGAGGAGAAACTCGTACCATCACGTTTCCGACTTTGATAAAGGTCGGATTATAGCCTATCGCGAATGAGCTTTATCGTATCGCGACATTGCTGCTCGCGTTGGTCGAGATCCAATGACTGTCAGCAGAATATGGAATCGGTGGGTTCAGGAGGGTAATACGGAACACCGTGCTGGATCCCAACGGCCTCGTATCACTAGCAGTCGAGTTGACAGGCATCTTATCCGCATGGCTGTAACGGATCGTGCAGCCACGTCTCCATCCCTGAGTCAACAGATGGGGACGTTTGCAAGACAACAACCATCTGCACGAAGAGTTCGACGACGTTTGCAGCAGCACGGACTGTCAGCTCTGCATCACGGACAGGAGCGCCTGCGATTGTGTACTCAACGACGAACCTGGGTGCACGAATGGCAAAACGTCATTTTTTCGGATGAACCCAGGTTCTATTTACAGCATCATGATGGTACCAACCGTGTTTGGCGACACCGCAGTGAACGCACATTGGAAGCGTGTATTCGTCATCGCCATACTGGCTATCACTTGGCGTGACGGTATGAAGTGCCATTGGTTACCCGTCTCGGTCACCTCTTGTTCGCATTGACGGCACTTTGAACAGTGCACGTCACATTTCAGATGTGTTACGACCCGTGGCTGTGCCCTTCATTCGATCCCTGCGAAACCGTACATTTCAGCAGGATAATGCACGACCGCATGTTGCAGGTTCTGTACGGGCGTTTCTGGATACAGAAAGTGTTCGACTGCTGCCCTGGCCAGCACATTCTCCAGAACTCTCACCAACTGAAAACGTCTGGTCAATGGTGGCCGAGCAACTGGCTCGTCACAATACGCCAGTCACTACTCTTGATGAACTGTGGTATCGTGTTGAAGCTGCATGGGCAGCTGTACCTGTACACGCCATCCAAGCTCTGTTTGACTCAATGCCCAGGCGTATCAAGGCCGTTTTTACGGCCAGAGGTGGTTGTTCTGGGCACTGATTTCTCAGGATCTATGCACCCAAATTGCGTGAAACTGCAATCACATGTCAGCTCTAGTATAACATATTTGTCCAATGAATACCCGTTTATCATCTGCATTTCTTCTTGGTGTACCAATTTTAGTGGCCAGTAGTGTATTAACTCCATTTGAGTTGGAACACTATATAACGAGAAAAGTACCTAACGCAACCGTAATACGACTGACATATTATTACAAGATATCGTGTGCTTTGCAGATCCTAATGTTAGCTACATATAGAATGTGCACGGACACCTAGTTAGACGTAAGAAAGATCTTGGACACTCTTGTCTTGCAAAGAAAAAAGCAACTGCATTTCTGAGTGATTCGTTTGTTTTCTGTCTTCAAATCCAGTGAAATAGTACTCGTAGAGGCTTGAGAAGTTCCCAAGTTTTGGTGTATCTTTATGCATGCTGTTAATTCTCATTTTTCCACTCTTTTGTGCCATAATGTGCTCAGCCGTCGTATTGGATGCATTGTCGCCTCGTTATGCCCTTTTTTCGGATTTTTATGCTGTTGTTGACCTCCCGAAACCCATCTAGTGCGACCACTAAACTCTGGTGGAGAGAAATCCCCTCGTGCAGTTCTCTTGAAACGATTGTCACAATGCACAGTGTGTACGTAATTGAGGTTTCCCGCGATAATTATTCATTGAGGCGAAAGCCAACCGCAAACTTTGTTCAACCGATTCCCTTGGCCTAAATTCCGAAATTTATTCCCTGTGCAGACTGCTTTCGCTCGTAAATCCAGAGGTTTAAGGAGTTCTTTGCGCGGTCTGTGATAAAACCGCACGTATGTTGGAGGGAATTCCACGTCTTACGGGTAGTCCTACAGAATACAGAATTACGTTTACTGCTCCTCGGCTTCGGACTGCATTATGAAGCAGGGGTTTACTGTGTTCATTGTCTGATGTGCTTTTTGGGGGGTTCACCTTATCTCACGGGCACAACCAGCTGATGAAATCTTTAGAATGCCAAGATAATTATTTACTTTAGTGCGTTTATTACGAACAACCATTAGCGTCGAGTCATACCCGTCTGAATACCGGGGCAATTTTGTGGTGTAGATTGTTATAGGTGCAACATCTTCAGGGAACGGAGACCGTGTTCACTTTTTCCGCTGACTAAGACATTGTTTCATAGGTGCTGTAAATAACCATTGGTATGTCACACAATAATCTTGATCAGTGCATACAACGTGAGTTACAAGGTTGTGATCGAACTGAGAGAGCTGATAAAGGAGTCGAAAGCTTTGGAGTGCCAGGAAAAACAGGGCCAATCAATGCACACGCGCGGTCAGTTCAGTAACTATAATGTACTGTTTATTGAACAATGCTGTGTGTTATAGAAGGCGCTCAACCCACAAAGTACTGGACAAAGAACTTTTCACGCAGTAGGATGTGAGTAGATGGGTCTGGACCGGCCAGGGAAAGATTCATCAACAAACTCATGGAAACTCTGTATTAAAATGCACACACATAATAACATAGTGTGGAGAGTAGTGATGGGGCAGCAGCTATACCACCTATACCATAAACAACGTGAGCAAAATGATGCCAAACCATTTTGAGCCCAACAGTTCAGTTTTGTCAAGGATGTCATTGTAATGTTGCACTGGGCAGGTCATCACGTTGAACAGTATCTTGAGCATTAAGGCTGACGTACATAAAACTGTAACATTTAAGTTTCAATAAAATCTGATACAGCTGCTAAGAAACGTTATGTGGTTAGAAAGATATTTGCAAACGAATAATCCCAAAACCTTCGTAATTTTTACTCTCGGACTCACACTCATCAAGTGATAAACCATTATCAATTTTTTTCTTCGCTGCACTTGTTTTCTTACTACAAGTTGAAACCTCCCCTTAGAAAAATTTATGAATTGCTGTGCTGATAATCCTCTCACGTCATTTGATTTCCAAACAGCTGAGCAGAACTGAACGTACTCAGACATTTCTCTCTTTACTTATTCTGATCAACACTAAACTGACACACAATATTTTTAGCGCAACGCAATCTGAATTTCAATAATCCCTACAAAAGAATGGCCCTGACTAACAATAACCTATACCCTTCACGAATCACTTACTGAAAAAAATCTTCGTTACTCGAACTACAGCAATACAGCAAGCGCCAATACTGCCAGCTAAATAAAAGATTCTAACTAATGAAGGCACTAACTACTGATAGGTATAGTTAGCAAATGAAAGATTTTCATAGAGAACAAACAATGTATTTACCTTAATAGTGTTCATTTTATATATATATATATATATATATATATATATATATATATATATATATATATATATATATATATGACGACTTTTGAACACTATTAAGGTAAATACATTGTTTGTTCTCTATGAAAATCTTTCATTTGCTAACTATATATATATATATATCAGTTCATGATATCCAATATTACAAATTTACTGTCTCTGATGGACACACGTCCAGATCGTCCGCTCTCAAAATTCTGCCATCTCACTCCCCACATCCACCACTGCTGGCGGCTCACCTCCAACTGCGCAACGCTACGCGCTGTTCACACCCAGCTGCCCAACACTACAATAGCAAATATTGCAACAAAGCAAACCAACCTCAGACTGCACACAGCACAGTCAGTGATTTCCATATAGAGCGCTACGTGGCGTTACCAACATAAAAACCTAAACAGCCTACTTACATAGACGTACATAAAACTATAACATTTAAGTTTTAATAAAATATGATACAGTTGCTAAGAAACGTTATGTGGATAGAAAAATAATATTTGCAAACGAATAATCCCAAGACCGAAACTTCCTGGCAGATTAAAACTGTGTGCCCGACCGAGACTCGAACTCGGGCACACAGTTTTAATCTGCCAGGAAGTTTCATATCAGCGCACACTCCGCTGCAGAGTGAAAATCTCATTCTGGAAATGCCAAGACCACTCGTAATTTTTATTCTCGGACTCACACTGATCAAGTGATAAACCATTATCAATTTTTTTCTGCGCTGCACTTGTTTGCTTACTACAAGTGAAGTCTTCATTCATTATTATTGGACTAGTTTTCAAATTAATTTCATGACATCGAGAAGCACGTCATTTCGTAACCTTTTTAAAAACTGTACTGGAACGGGGCACGCTGCAGAATGCAACATCTGATCCATACCCTTCTATCTTGAAAGTTACTCCTTTACAACCACTTATAAACAAATACGCTAAACCAAAAAAAAGAACAAGATTAGTGGCAAGTGATGCTATTTCATAGCCTTATTGATGTACCACACAAACATTCCCTGCATTGTGACTGCACAAAACTGGAAGAAAACAACGCACGAATAACTAATATGAGAACATGATGGGGAGTAGGCCTGTATAAGCACTTGAAAATTATTAATTTTTTTACACTTAGAAGTGGAATTAAAACTTAATATTGGAGAACTGAAATTTTAATACAACGTAGTAAACTATGAGCCAATAAAGCTATTTTTACAATTTAGGTCACTTTTGGGTACGCCTATGCTTAGATCTTAAGTTTTTGTTGTAAAGTGTAAGGTGTTTATGTCATTAAAAAACCAAATAACTCTTTCTAACTATTAGTTCATTACCTCTAAGTGCTCTGATGTGGACTCTCTTCCATCTGTATAAGTTTGACCTTGATGATTTGGAGCACACTTTATATACTAGAGAAAAGAAAAGATTAAAATGAATAATCATATGCAGAGAGGTTGTTACTATTTTTCCTTAATCATAAAGTTTGGTAAAAATGTAAATTTTATATGCAATTGTTGGCAGTGTTGGTACAGAGCGTTATTCCTCTGCGCATACGGACCGCCTTCCTTGCGGATTTGTGAGAGTTGTGTCGTTTGTGTAGGTTAGTGTAATGGATGCATGTATAGTGTGGTGCTATGTTTGTGTTGTACGGTGATGATGTCAGGAGGGAGAGGGTGAAACACGGTGCCCACAATGAAGGAACCTGGCGCTAAGACCGGTGATCAGGAACTTTGCGCCGCCACGCTTCCTCCCCTTGCCGGCCTATTATTGGCAGTGCAAATTTCTTCCACCCCGGGAATCGAACCGGCTTACCTCCAAGGCGAGTGCCACTGCCCAGCGGTGACAGGACACTCGTCACACAACATTTGTAACAGAAATACACAACCCAAAGCCCAATTAACACAGCATTGTACCGAAGCATTTTCGTCAGAGTTTAACCCCACGAAAGTTTTTAGTGATTTTCTTTATCAGAAACTTATCGCTGCAAGCATTTGCTAGTTTGTGTGGTCGAAAGCAAATTTTTGTTGCTAGATTTTCGAACAGGTGAGTTCGTACATTGGCTAATCGTTTCATGGTGCAAATAAATACACGTTAACTTCGTATTCATGTAATAACGAGTAAAGCGGTAACACATCGCAGTTATTCTTATGGTACGTTTACACTGGGATACATGTATCGCGACATGTATGAGCGACATGTCAATTTGACATGTCGCGATACATCACCTCATACAAAAATTCACGGAACTTGTATGCGGACCCTCGAGCTCATACATGTCGCGTATACATTTTGTATATCGCTTTTTGGCCATATACGCGACATGTATGAGCGACATTTGAAGAACTCGCGCATGCGCAGTACTATCATTTCCTGTCGTCTTGTCGACTGCCGCTTATTTCGACGATTAGCGTATGCGTAGTACCAGGCTCTTTGGCGGCTGTTTGAGTTTTGAAGGTGCCGACTGTCGTTTCGACGTTAATGTATCTGCATAAAATATCAAAAAGTGCCATATGCAACATTATTCTTCGTGTTTGCGAGGCCATTGTGCAAGTTTTATCCCAAGAAGTGAAGGTAAAAGTTTTATATATATCAGAGTATGTCATACATTAAATAATTTTTTCATGCATCTGGCACGTATATCAATGTTTTGCTGTTATTCCGGCGGCCTCGCGTGATAATGTTGACAACGGATGCCGACAATCGTGTGTGAGACGTCGGCATTAGCAATCGCGCGACAATGCAAATGTTTTGTCATGAAATCTTCGTTTTACGAGGAATCCCCAGTGGCTAAAAAACGGAGTGTTACTGCCAACTGATCCTCTGGTGGAATGGCTTCCCGAAAGTTTGTGTTGGTTTTGGACACAAGAAGAGCCACAAGTGGTAACAAACCGCGGAAATCCTCCATACTCATCCTAACATAATTTCTAAAATATGGCGTTAATTCGCGAGAAACTCTCTGTGCCACCATCTACGCTTCCTCCGCCTTTTCTTCCTATCATTTTCCAAAAGAGCAAGTGTATCAGCACATAAAAATGTGAAAACTTCCAAATCGTCGTCGGAAGCTATCGCACAGTGATACATATCAACCAGTGTAAACGCACGCTCATGCATGTATGAGGTTGATACTTGTCAACTCATACAAGTCGCGATACATGTCGCAAAGTCGCATATACATGTATCTCATACATGTGCCGATACAAATCGCAGTGTAAACGCACCTTTACAATCAGGTAGTTTCATGTGCTGATTCTCCTTTGCGTAGATTGAGAGAAGATGATTATATTGTTTGAGAGTAGTACCAAACAAAGCAACGTATGTCTCTAATTCTGAGTGTCTTTCCGCGAGATATACACAGAAAAGAAGTAATATACTGATTGACTCTTCTAGGAAAGCCGCTCGCGAAACTTTAACAATAAAATACACCATAATGCAACAACGCATCTCTCTTGTACCGAGCGAGGCGGCGCAGTGGTAAGCACACTGGACTTGCATTCGGGAGGACGGCGGTTGAATCCCGCGTCCGGCCATCCTGATTAGGTTTCCCGTCACTTCCCTAAATCGCTCTAGGCAAATGCTGGGATGGTTCCTTTGAAAGGGCACGGCCGACTTCCTTCCCCGTCCTTCCACAATCCGATGTGACCGATAACCTCGCTGTGTGGTCTCCTTCTCCAAACAACCCAACCCAATCATCCTCTCTTGTAATGTCTGCCACTGAATGTGGATGACCATCACCGTGACGCTTTCACACTTACCAAAGATACCTGTGACGAAATGCGTTTCTCTTCTTTGGATCTTCTCTGTTTCCTGAATCAATCCTGTCTGTTACGGGTGCCACGCTGACCACAGTATTAAAGTATCAACTGAACAAGGTTCTTAAAAGCTAGCTCCTTCTTGGGAAGATCATATCTTAAGAATTCTCTCCATGTCACCTGTCTCTCCTACGGTATGTCACCATCACCTGCTCCCAGCTATTTAATGGATGTGTCTGCTTCCATTGCTTGTTCGGCAACCATATATTCATATACCGTTCCGCCTACGCATGCACAACTTGTATATGTTTGGCTACAACTGCCAATCCCTGCACTAAATATCAATTCCCTGCATTTCTTCCTGCCTTGAGCTAAAATTTTCTAACGCTTCGACGTCTCCATATACAACGGCATTATCAGCAAACAGTCTAGTGGAACTCTCACCGTTACCCTCTAGGTCGTTTATAATATACATGTATAGTGGACTCTGGTGGTCTTGTAACACTCACTTAGGATATGCTCGAAGTAACTTTTACATCTAAAGATCTCTCTCCTTTAGTAATTTGATAGGAGGTCTCCAACACAATGTCAAACCTAGTCTGACACTCCGTGTTCATGTAATACAGTTGGCGACAGTGCAGAAACATACACACACAACAGAAGTGTTGCATCACCACGGTCTGTCGTGCAGGTGTTTTTGTATTGCGACTGTTCCTATACCTATCGGAAAGTCACGCGTGACGTTCTTTGTAAACATACACACAGTTCAGAATGGTTCAAATGGCTCTAAGCAGTATGGGACTTAACATCGGAGGTCATCAGTCCCCTAGACATAGAACTACTTAAACCTAACGACATCACACACGTCCATACCCGAGGCAGGATTCGAACCTACGACCGTAGCAGCAGTGCGTTTCCGGACTGAAGCTCCTAGAACCGCTCTGCCACAGCGGCCGGCAAACACACAGTTCCCGTGAGTGCTATGTACGCGTAGAACGTCGCACTGGAATGAATTCCAGCATTTCAGTTGAAAGTAAAGCATCAATAAGGACGCATGCGAGATGTCTGTGGAACACTAAGAGTGAACAGCATCATGCCACGAAGGACAATCGCAACCAATGATCAGAATCATCACGTTATACGCAGAAGGCTTGTCAACCAGGGAAGTTATTCGACTTGTGCAGTGGACTCAAAGTGATGTCGTTCGGACATCGAATCGGTTCCAATTGACAGGTAGTGTTAAATTACACTGCGCAGGCCGTCCACGTTCGACACGTGCACAAGATGATCAATATCTACAACTTTTGAGTCAGGGGAACCATAGGATAAAAATGGTCCAGAACTGAATTTTACGTTGGAAGAGTCTCCAGGACGTCATGTACCGCATCAGACTGTTAGTAGACGGTTTCATTATACAAATCTCCGTTCCCCACGAACATGGCGGGTACACGTCGTACACAACAGCACCGTGGATTCTGTTAAAGGTGAGCAAGCAATCATGCAGACTGGACACCACGGTATTGGCGTGTTGTTTATGGAAGAAACTCAGATCTGTTTGTAGTCAAATAATCGCAACAACGTGTTTGGAAAGAACTCAGTTGTATGCAATACCTGTAAGTTCCACATGTGCAGCAAGCTGGGTGTAGGGTGACGTTCTTGGGTGGCATTACATGTTGAGTGCAACATTCCTGCTCTACGGTACGGGACAAGATTCTGCACACCGACACTTGGCCAGCAGATTGGTGACAATGGATCATACCTCCCGAGCTCATCGCGCTGTTCCTTCAACATGTTGGGATCAACAGAATGGAGCGGCCTGCCTGTTCCCCGGACATGTGTGGGATCGAATGAAACGAGCTGTTTTAGGACTCTACAACAACGGCGTACTCTGCGCGAACTACGCAGAATCGCCACTGAACAGTTGAAAAACTTGTACCAGGGATGGTTAATGAACGCATGGATGGTATGTCACGACGCATTCAAGCCTGTACCCGAACAAGAGGACAATTTCGTCGTTACAAATTTTTTCTTACTTTTAATATGGTGATCTGGACACTCTGCAGTGAATATACAGGGTGGTCCATTGATAGTGACCTGGCCAAATATATCACGAAATAAGCGTCAAACAAAAAAAGTACAATGAACGAAATTCGTCTAGTTTGAAGAGGGAAACCAGATGGTGCTATGGTTGGCCCGCTAGATGGCGTTGCCGTAGGTCAAACGGACATCAAATGCGTTTTTAAAATAGGAACCCCCATTTCTTATTACATATTCGTGTAGTACGTAAAGAAATATCAATGTTTCAGTTGTATCACTTTTTTAGCTTTGTGACAGATGGCGCTGTAATAGCCACAAACGTATAAGTACGTGGTATCACGTAACATTCCGCCAGTGCGGACGGTATTTGCTTCGTGATACATTACCCGTGTTAAAATGGACCGTTTACGAACCGCGAAAAACGTCGATATCGTGTTGATGCATGGCTATTGTGATCAAAATGACCAACGGGCGTGTGCTATGTATGCTGCTCGGTATCCTGGACGACATCATCCAAGTGTCCGGACCGTTCGCCGGATAGTTACGTTATTTAAGGAAACAGAAAGCGTTCAGCCACATGTGAAACGTCAAACACGACCTGCAACAAATGATGATGCCCAAGTAGGTGTTTTAGCTGCTGTAGCGGCTAATCCGCACATCAGAAGCAGACGAACTGCGCAAGAATCGGGCATCTCAAAAACGTCGGTGTTGAGAATGCTACATCAACATCGATTGCACCCGTACCATATTTCTATGCACCAGGAATTGCATGGCGACGACTTTGGACGTCATGTACAGTTCTGCCACTGCGCACAAGAGAAATTGCGGGACGATGACAGATTTTTTGCACGCGTTCTATTTACCGACGAACCTCATCCACCAACAGCGGTAACGTAAACCGGCATAATATGCTCTATTGGGCTACGGAAAATCGACGATGGCTGCGACAAGCGGGACATCAGCAACCTTGGTGGGTTAATCTATGGTGCGGCATTATGGGAGGAAGGATAACTGGCCCCCATTTTATCGATTGCAATCTAAATGATGCAGTGAATGCTGATTTCCTACGTAATGTTCTACCGATGTTACTACAAAATGTTTCACTGCATGACAGACGGGCGATTTACTTCCAACATGATGGATGTCCGGCACGTATCTGGCGTGGGGTTGAAGCGGTACTGAATAGCATATTTCATAACAGGTGCATTGGTCGTCGAAGCACGTTCACCGGATCTGACGTCCCCGGAATTGCTTTCTGTGGGGAAAGTTGAAGGATATTTGCTATCGTGATCCACGGACAACGCCTGACAACATGCGTCAGCGCATTGTCAATGCATGTGCGAACATTACGGAAGGCGAACTACTCGCTGTTGAGAGGAATGTCGTTACACGTATTGCCAAATGCATTGAGGTTTACGGACATCATTTTGAGCATTTATTGCATTAATGTGGTACTTACAGGTAATCACGCTGCAACAGCATGCGTTCTCAGAAATCATAAGTTCACATAGGTACTTGTATCACATTGGAACAACCGAAATAAGATGTTCAAACGTACCTACGTTCTGTATTTTAATTTAAAAAACCTACCTGTTACCATCTGTTCGTCTAAAATTGTGAGCGATACGTTTGTGACGATTACAGCTCCATCTATCACAATGCGAAAAAAGTGATCCAACTAAAACATTCGTATTTCTTTACGTACTACACGAATATGAAATGAAAATGGGGGTTCCTATTTAAAAAAAAAAACGCAGTTGATATCCGTTTGACCTATGGCAGCGCCATCTAGCGGGCCAACCATAGCGCCATCTGGTTTCCCCATTCAAGCCAGACAAGTTTCGCACTTTGTAGTTTTTTCGTTTGACGCTTATTTCGTGAGATATTTGGCCCGGTCACGATCAATGGACCTCCCTGAATAGTCACGCCTCGGATCAAGTTTTTGTTTTCTGTGCCATGAATCCCGAAATAAAGGGGTGAAGCAAACTTTTGGTGGTGTGTGTGTAAACACATTCCAGAAGCAAAGGAACACGTTCTTAACTTTGGGCGTTGAAATCTACTGCCTTCTGGGGCTGGCTTTCACACGATCGTTGTTTGCGGAATACTTGTTGATTCCTAGAGACGAGCATGAATCATGTTCTAAAATTCTACAACAGGCCGACAGTTGTGCTCGTCTGTGCGACTGCCCATCTTCTGTTGGCCATCTACGAGGTACGGCACCTAAGAGTTTTGGGAAATCGAAAAAATTCCATCGCTCACGTGTCCCTAAGGAAGGTGAGTGCAAGTCATACGGCAGTCAGGTGTGACCGCGGCTTCGTCAGCGCCGACCGGCGGAATTCACACGCCGCGCCAGCCCGGTGGGCGCAGCCAGCTGACTCGCGGTTCCCCAAACGAGGCACGGCCGGAATACGGGAGCAGCCCTTTGTGCTGTCGCTTGTTTCCGGATCCCAGGCCGGCAGGCAGGTGGGAAGGGAACACGCCTACTCCGGTCGGGTTTTGCGCATTTTCCACCGTGTTCGCGCGCTGGCAGCCGGCCACCTGTGGGTTCGTAGCGCCATGTGTCCGGAGGCATCGCACAAACAGGTAATTGGCTTGGAGCCTCCTTGTCCTGTGTACGCTTTGTTTCGCGAGAAGTGACTGCAGTTTCTAGATAATCACGATTCTATTCTGCAAATCGCATGTCACATATTTTCGTTCTTTTTGCACGTCGACACTATTCAGTAAGAAGCTTGTGCCGTCGCTGTTCTTAGTCTAAGGATTACGAGCAGCACATGACCTAAGGATTGCTTGCGTGTCTTAGTCATTATGGGGCAGTACGCTGCGCTACTGAATTTGGTTCGATTTCCTGATCTAAGAGGTAAATACTCAACCTCACTCGCTACCCCAAAGGCTGGGATCCACTACCATGCCCACAATATTTCACCTGGATCGGGATGGAATTCTTTTGCATTGTATGGAGCAGATTGTATGTCGGTATCATCATGTTCACTCCAAGCGCTAGGCCATTTTTGTTTTGCCTGTTACAGTACCCATCGCTTCCTCGTTATTCCTTGACTTCTTCTCCCATCTGGCTTCAATTATCGTATCTGGAGAGCAAATCTTTCTCCAATCATTAGTTCTGATATTTCTTGCCAGTTTTTTTCTTTTTACTTGTATTTTGTTGTGGATGTTAAATATGTTTCGCACTTCCCTAATTTCTGACTCTCGAAATCATCGGCTGTTGAGTATCCCTTTACTCCTTTTAGAAACCTCATTTCTCATCTTGACGTTTCCTTGTAACCTACGATGTAGTTCCGTAAACAGTATTGGGAGTGCCACTGTCTTATAAAATTTCGATCTTATTTGCTTCCTCGTTTTATTGTTTAGACTTCTATCTATTGCTACACATGTATCCCCAATCCTTGCTAATTTCTTGTCTGTGTCCTCCTCATACTGATATGTGATTTCACAACCTAAATAATTAAAATGTTTTACCTGTTCTATATTGATCACAATTTTTTCCGTACAGGATATTTACCTTTGAAAGCCGTCGATTTTGTCTTATTACCTGAAATCATCAACTGGTGCCTTTCACAAACCTTAGCTAATGAATGAAGTCCCCTTTGCACGTCATCTTCATTATCCGTTAGCAGTGAGAGGTCATCTCCATAAACAACAAAATCCAAGAGGGAGTTCCTGTTAATCTTAACTCTCCCGTTAAAAATCTCCTTACTTTCCGAGTTTTGTCATCTAAATAAGTCTTAAAAAGTGTAGGTGAAGTGCTGCATCCTTGCCTAACTCTTTTATTTGTGGCTATAGGTTGCGTCAGAGTGGCATTTATATCTAAAATTACAGTCGAATGTTTGTACAGACTTTTTAAAACGTTTATCAGGTGTTGCGGATATCCTCTCTTCCTCACAACTCTCCACCGCTTCTCTCTATCAATATTATCAAATGCATTAGTAACATCAATGAACACTAAATGGGTGTCCCTATTACACACAGTTTTCCGATTATTTGTTTTATTATAAATATTGCAACTGTTGCCGATCTCCCCCTCCGAAGTCCCATTTGTTTTTCGCCTAACAAACTTTCAGCTATAACCTGTAACTCTTGTTCACTATTCTTGCACAAACTTTGCATGCGGTCTGAAGTAAGCTGCTTCCTCTATAGTTCTCACAGCTGTCGCGGTCTCTTTTATAAATAGTGATATACTGCAGACTTAGTATTCGAAAGCAGACACGACATTCGGGAGCAGTGCTATGTTAATTGACAGCCTCGACAATCTAACACGACAATACAAAATTTTGCTTTCAGCTCTTTTCTTTCAAACTAAGCTTTAAGTCAGTGTAGGAAGCATGCCCGGGTGACTCATTTAGTGGAGGACTGCTCAGAGAAACCATATATTTGCATTAGATCGACGGTATGGAAACATTTTTCAGCTTCTCACAATTATGTAATAATCCCAACGTCTTCTCACGTCGGCTTCCTACCATACATTGTCATCGTGATCCAATTCACTCACTTGGCGATATAACCCCTTCGAGCCAGTGGGCAATATAGGATCCCATCAGATTCCCCAATTCCATCCTATCTTGAGCTTCCCGTTGCCAGTTGAGTCCAGTTGTCTTTAACCTTTTTCTCATCTGTCCGGTGGTGTTCCCCTCTGTCTCTTTTTAGTAAATTGGGATCCAGTCTAGTATTTGGTCTGACCATCCCCCAGCCTTTCTTCGAACGACGCGATCAGTCCTTAGCCATTTCGAGGTATTAGCTCTGGCCTTTGTTGTACGTCTAATATCAAGTGCTTTCTTTCTTTGTGTAGTTCACCATCAATCTTTCCTTTCCTCTGAGCTACTACGAGTCTTCTAACAACGATCTCATTTAACGTTCCTGTCTGACAGCCATACTTTTTCACTGGTAGCATACATTTGTCAAAAACTGTTTTCTTTAGCTCAGCAGACATCTTAGACTTCAAAACTGAAGAGTATCTTCAGCAAGCTTTGCAGTGCAGCTTAATAGATGCTAATATTCCTGGTTTTAAGTTCCCTTTCATGCGTACAGTTACACATATTGTAAGATCCTTTGCAGATGCATAGTATCAACACATATATTTCCCTCCGGTGTCCGTTCATCCGTCGTGATCTTTATTTTGTCATAGTAAACTTTTAAACCAACTACAGAGCAACCTAACCCTCCAAAAATAAATATACATCCATACATATTTTAAAAATGGAAGTACAGGGTGCCAATTATTGAACTATATGAAATAAAATCGTCATAACTTCTGAACGGTTTGTATAAGGACGTTCAAACTGCACGGTTGGCCGAGGGGGATGATGGGAAATACAGTACTATGGGCATAGTTTGGTTTAGCGACGAAGCTCACTTTCATTTTGATAGATTCGTCAATACGCAAAGTTGGTGCATTTGGAGGAATAGGAATCCGCATTTCGCGATCGAGAAGTGTCTTTACCCTCAGCGGAAGACTATGTGGTATGCAGTGTCCAGTCACGGAATAATCTGTGCGATATTCTTTGAAGGCATGGTGACAACCGAACGGTACGTGAAGGTTTTGGTAGATGAATTCATCCCCATTACCCGAAGTGACCCTGATTTCGACAAGATGTGGTTCTTGGAAGACGAAACTAGACACCATCGAAGCAGGAGAGTGTTTGATGTCCTGGAGGAGCACTTTGGGAACCGCATTCTGGTTCCAGGATACCCAGAGTGTATGTGTGGAGTACTTTCTGATACGACGCACTTAAACACATATCATCACAGGATATTTAACAATAATGTAATTTTCGTTGCTACATTTGATAACGGTTACAATGCAATCCGATCATTCGACACAATGTTTACCTTGCAAGATAACCTTGTTTATTATTTTTAGTGCAGAAACATTTAAAGTGCATAGTCGAGCTGTGGTTGTAATTGGTGCTTGTGTGCATAGCACTGCACTTCTTGGACTCACATAAACACTTATGCTTGCTGCATCAATATTCCTTGTCTCATTCTGAGCTATTAGAGAGTTCTGTTCAGAACCTTGGTGTTTCCAAACAACACACCTTCGGAGATCTGTAGCTGCTGGCGGCCCTCTCGACGTTTACCTGTTGGTGTTCAACACCAGCCAGACGCTCACTCCTGATAATCCTTCATTTGTCGGTAGGCCCTCGTCATGCCGACCTCGGCGGAACCCAATACTGTTTCCGTATCTATATCTACACAGATACTCCGCAAGCTGCCGTAAAGTGCCTGGTGGAGGGTACCCTGTACGAGTACTAGTCATATCCTTTCGTGTTCCACTCGGAAACAGCGCGAGGGAAAAACAGCTATACTTATGCCTCCGTATGAGCCCTAATATTTCGTTTCTTATCTTTGCGGTTCTTATGTGCAATGTATGCAGTAGAATCGTTTTTCAGTCACCTTCAAATACACGTTTTTGGAACCTGACAGTGACAAATCTAGCAACCCGCCTGTTAATGACTTCGATGTCTTCCTTTAATCTGACCTGATACGTATATCAAACACTTGTGCAGTACTCAAGAATGGGTCGCACTTGCGTCCTAATTGCGATCTTGTTTACAGATGACCCACACTTTCCTAAAATTCTCCCAGCAAACCGAAGTCGACCATTTGCTTTCCATACCACAATCTTCACAAGCTGCCAACCTCCGTCCATATGCACACTGCACAATGAACAGTTTTCTGTAGTAATTCCCTTTTGGAAGCGTCTCCCGATAGGGAACCGAAAAAAGCAAATGTGTGTGAAATCTTATGGGACTTAAGTGCTAAGGTCATCAGTCCCTAAGCTTTGCTTAACCTAAATTATCCTAAGGACAAATACACACACCCACGCCCGAGAGAGGACTCGAACCTCCGCCGGGACCAGCCGCACAGTCCATGACTGCAGCGCCCTAGACCGCTCGGCTAATCCCGAGCGGCGAAAGGGAACCATCCTCGGCATTACTGAGCAGTTTAAATTAATGGTTATGCTTCTTCGGCACTCTGGTCTTTCCACAATACTCGTTATGGACCGACTTTTATTGTTTGCGCTTTCAGGCCTTACTACAGTAGTGGAAGCTTCTCTGATTCCCCAGATTTCACGAATATCAGCCTGAGGCTCTGTAACCAGCCTTGTCACATCAAAAAATACACCACGTGTGTGGAAGATCGAATTTCAACGTTTACCACACACTAACGGAAAAAAAGTCACAGCACCAAGAAGGAGATGTGCGATATAAATGAAAGTTGGGACCCGTGTTTCCATACCTGAAAGATGAAGCCTATTCAGATTTCGCTCCAGTCACATAAAGGTGGCGCTAGTAGCAACACGACGATGTAAATCAGGTTTGCTTTAAATACACTCTACAACGGTCGTGAGTGTAGTGAGATGATGTTAGTCAAGAATGCTTTATGGCGACAAAGACGCCGTTATCATCACGTCATCGAGTTTGAACGAGATCGTGTAACAGGGCTACAAGAAGCTTAACGTTCCTTCTGCGAAACTGCAGAAAGACTTGGCTGGAATGTAGTCACTGCGCATGACTGCTGGCAGCGGCCATCACGAGAGTGTACGGTCACTAGAAGACTTGACTCCGGACGTCAGCGTGGCACTACCGAAAGGGAAGACCATCTATATCTACATCTACATTTATACTCCGCAAGCCACCCAACGGTGTGTGGTGGAGGGCACTTTACGTGCCACTGTCATTACCTCCCTTTCCTGTTCCAGTCGCGTATGGTTCGCGGGAAGAACGACTGTCTGAAAGCCTCCGTGCGCGCTCTAATCTCTCTAATTTTACATTCGTGATCTCCTCGGGAGGTATAAGTAGAGGGAAGCAATATATTCGATACCTCATCCAGAAACGCACCCTCTCGAAACCTGGCGAGCAAGCTACACCGCGATGCAGAGCGCCTCTCTTACAGAGTCTGCCACTTGAGTTTATTAAACATCTCCGTAACGCTATCACGGTTACCAAATGACCCTGTGACGAAACGCGCCGCTCTTCTTTGGATCTTCTCTATCTTCTCCGTCATACCGATCTGGTACGGATCCCACACTGATGAGCAATACTCAAGTATAGGTCGAACGAGTGTTTTGTAAGCCACCTCCTTTGTTGATGGACTACATTTTCTAAGGACTCTCCCAATGAATCTCAACCTGGTACCTGCCTTACCAACAATTAATTTTATATGATCATTCCACTTCAAATCGTTCCGCACGCATACTCCCAGATATTTTACAGAAGTAACTGCTACCAGTGTTTGTTCCGCTATCATATAATCATACAATAAAGGATCCTTCTTTCTATGTATTCGCAATACATTACATTTGTCTATGTTAAGGGACAGTTGCCACTCCCTGCACCAAGTGCCTATCCGCTGCAGATCTTCCTGCATTTCGCTACAATTTTCTAATGCTGCAACTTCTCTGTATACTACAGCATCATCCGCGAAAAGCCCCATGGAACTTCCGACACTATCTACTAGGTCATTTATATATATTGTGAAAAGCAATGGTCCCATAACACTCCCCTGTGGCACGCCAGAGGTTACTTTAACGTCTGTAGACGTCTCTCCATTGATAAGAACATGCTGTGTTCTGTTTGCTAAAAACTCTTCAATCCAGCCACACAGCTGGTCTGATATTCTGTAGGCGCTTACTTTGTTTAGTAGGCGACAGTGCGGAACTGTATCGAACGCCTTCCGGAAGTCAAGGAAAATGGCATCTACCTGGGAGCCTGTATCTAATATTTTGTGGATCTCATGAACAAATAAAGCGAGTTGTGTCTCACACGATCGCTGTTTCCGGAATCCATGTTGATTCCTACATAGTAGATTCTGGGTTTCCAAAAACGACATTATACTCGAGCAAAAAACATGTTCTAAAATTCTACAACAGATCGACGTCAGAGATATAGGTCTATAGTTTTGCGCATCTGCTCGACGACCCTTCTTGAAGACTGGGACTACCTGTGCTCTTTTCCAATCATTTGGAACCCTCCGTTCCTCTAGAGACTTGCGGTACACGGCTGTTAGAAGGGGGGCAAGTTCTTTTGCGTACTCTGTGTAGAATCGAATTGGTATCCCGTCAGGTCCAGTGGACTTTCCTCTGTTGAGTGATTCCAGTTGCTTTTCTATTCCTTGGACACTTATTTCGATGTCAGCCATTTTTTCGTTTGTGCGAGGATTTAGAGAAGGAACTGCAGTGCGGTCTTCCTCTGTGAAACAGCTTTGGAAAAAGGTGTTTAGTATTTCAGCTTTACGCGTGTCATCCTCTGTTTCGATGCCATCATCATCCCGGAGTGTCTGGATATGCTGTTTCGAGCAACTTACTGATTTAACGTAAGACCAGAACTTCCGAGGATTTTCTGTCAAGTCGGTACATAGAATTATACTTTCGAATTCACTGAACGCTTCACGCATAGCCCTCCTTTCGCAAACTTTGACATCGTTTAGCTTCTGTTTGTCTGAGAGGTCTTGGCTGCGTTTAAACTTGGAGTGAAGCTCTCTTTGCTTTCGCAGTAGTTTCCTAACTTTGTTGTTGTACCACGGTGGGTTTTTCCCGTCCCTCACAGTTTTACTCGGCACGTACCTGTCTAAAACGCATTTTACGATTGCCTTGAACTTTTTCCATAAACACTCAACATTGTCAGTGTCGGAACAGAAATTTTCGTTTTGTGCGGAGTGTGTCTCTGGCGCATAGCAACTGCAACTGCAGCAGTTTCAGCAGCAGTTGGCACTACAGTGACACAAAGAACTGTTACAAATCGGTTGCTTCAACAGCAGCTCCGAGTGAGGTATCCTGAAGCGTGCATTCCACTGAGCGCAAACCAGCGCCATTTGCGACTTCAGTGGTGTGAAGCGAGAGCTCATTGGAGGGCAGGTTGCAGGTGTGATGAAAGCTGGTTCTGCCTCGGTGCCAGTGATGGCTGTGTGTCGGTTAGAAAGAGGCCAGTTGAGGGCTGCAGCCAACCTGTCTGCGTGCTACACACACTGGACCTACACCTTGTAATGGTTGTTTATTTCCGTGACCATTACGGCACTCCAACCACAGTTCTCGATACCACTTTTCTGCGAAGTAACAGACATATTTTTGTGACAATATTCACATTTGGTTTTATTAATGTATAGGTACTCCGATGTGTCGATATATTACAGTGATATGGTTCTAGTGTGTATTCATTTCTGTGAGACTGTCATAATCTTTGACTTACTTGTAACCGTTTTGGCGCTAATGCGCACAGAGCAGTCTTTGTTTCACTTTGCAAAAGTTTAAGTTGTTATTTCGCTTTGTAAAAGTACAGTCAAGTCTTGTGTTTGGTTAAAGTGAAAATTAAATATATGAAGATTGATAAAAAACTGTTTCGTTGATGATGTGACAATTAAGAAGAACTATATGTGAATTTACAAATGAAAATGTGGATCGTGAACACCAAGTCAAAAATTATTTCTACGACACCATTGTTCTGATGTGGGATTGTTTGATCATTAAGAATTTCCTGAAAAACGCATGTGTTAGGTCTTCAAATATTGCTAAAATACGGATCTGGACCTTCTAGCAGTCAAGGTGAAATCACAATAGAATTAACAAGATGAGCCATAACAACTTCGACGAAATATGCGTGGGAATCCATTCAAGATAAGTGCCAAAATTAATGACTTTTTTACAGTGACTTCATTATTTCCATTCTGACGATACCATCCACAGTCAATAACTCTGTTGTTGCCCGATAAAGCGAACATATGCTGTGTGAGTAACATTGTTAATCTGATTTCTAACCTACTTTGCAAGTGGTGGTATTGTGAAGCTACAGTTTGGGATGCAATATCGCACGACAGCAGGAGCATTTTTCGTGCCTATCCCACGCACCCTGACTGTAAATCTATATGTCATTCTGATGATCTGCTCTCTTGTGCTGCCATTTATGAACGCTCGCGCACACCCAGCATGCTCTACAGGGTATCGACATCTTGCTTTGGCCTGCTCGATCACCAGATCTGTCTCCTATCGAGTACATACGTGACGTCACAGGACAATTCCAGCGTCATCCACAACCAACATTAACCGTCCCTGTTCTGACCGACCAAGAGCAACAGGTGAGGAACTCTATCTCGCAAACTGACATCTGGCACCTGTACAACACAATGCATGGGCGTTTGCATGCTTCCGTTCAACATTCACTTGTCATTAATGTACCTGCACTTCGCATTTGCAATGGGTTTTCTCCCGCCTGCATTAAGCTGTGACCTTGCAATTTTAATCACTTAAATACGTTACCTAGACAAATGTATTCCCGAAATTTCTTTACTCTACATTAAGTACTTTTTGGTGGTGCGATGCTTCCCCGTCAGTATATCTTCCCGTAATCTGAAAGGCTTCTGATATACTCAGGGACCCCGACATCACTCTGTTAATTAAGCTGACATACGCTTCCACCATATGGCACGCTATCTGTACCCTTACGTCCTCCGCCGGTCACACAATAACTGATAGCTCCGACACATTTCCTCTCATGTGTGAAAGATTACGTGGTGCTTCTTGTTTTTTATGCTCACAATTTGTTGCCATCGCCTACTGCAACAAACTCTGTTATAGAAATGCAAACTACTAACAGATTTCTTTTGAAGCTTAATCTAGCTTCAGTTTGAACTAGATTATCTTATGTCTGTTGCGTTTCACGACAAATTACATTAAAAATCGCGAATTAATTTCTACAGCGAGAGGAGAATATATGTTCGTGGATTAGGTTGATTGACTACACTGAATTTAATGAGTTACCTGCATATCTGTACAGAGAATTTTATTGTCCTGTTTGAAACATTTTCGGTCGACACTTTCATTGACACTTGCTCACGACCAAAGAAGTATGACAAATGCAGTGCAGCAGATTTCAGTGCTTATGAGCCCATTGCCCGAAACGGAGGTGTTTATCTGTTGGCTCTTTTTGAGCCTGCGGTCTTCTGGCTGGCTTGATACTGCCAACCATGAATGTCTCTCCTGTGCTAATTTCTTCATCTTAGAGGAGTACTTGAAACCTACGTCCAAAATTATTTGCTGGATGTATTCCAGTCTCTGTCTTTCTCAACAGTTTTTAACCTCTGCAGCTACCTCTAGTACCATGGAAGCTATTCCCTGATTGTCTTAACAGATATCACATCATCCTATCCCTTCTCTTTGTTAGTGTTTCGATTCTGTGCAAAACCTCCTCAGTGTTTAACTTATCAGTCCACCTGATTTTCAGCAATCTTCTGTAGCACCTCTTCTGTTCCGGTTTTCCATGTTTCATAACCATACAATGCTGTGGTCCAAACGTACATTCTAAAAAATTTCTTTCTCAAATTAAGGCCTATGTCTGATATTAGCCGACTTCTGTTGCCCAGGAATGCCCTTTTTGCCGTTGCTAGTCTGCTTTTGATCTCCTCCTAGCTCCGTCCGTCATTGGTTATTTTGCTGCCTAGGTAGCAGAATTCCTTAACTTCAACTACTTCGTGACTATCAATCCTGATGTTAAGTTTCTCGAGGGTTTCATTTCTCCTACTTCTCATTACTTTCATCTTTCTTCGATTTACTCTCAGTCCATATTCTGTACACATTAGACTTTTCATTTCATTCAGTAGACTTCGTAATTCTTTCTCAGTTTCACTGAGGATAACAGTGCCATGAGCAAATCTAATCGTTGATATCCTTTCACCTAGAATTTTCACTCCACTCTTGAACTTTTCTTTTATTTGCATCATTGTTTCTACGATGTGTAGATGGAACGTGAACTTGCCGCAGTGGTAACACCGGTTCCCGTCAGATCACCGAAGTTAAGCGCTGTCGTGCTGGGCTATCACTTCGATGGGTGACCATCCGGTCTGCCGAGCGCTGTTGGCAAGCGGGGAGCACTCAGCCGTTGTGAGGCAAATTGAGGAGCTATTTGATTGAGAAGTAGCGGGTCCCGTCTCGTAAACTAACATACGGCCGTGAGTGCGTTGTGCTGACCATATGCCCCTCCATATCCGCATCAACCTATCAAGTGACGCCTGTGATCTGAGGATGACACGGCGGCCGGTCGGTGCCGTTGGGCCTTCCAAGGCCTACAAGTTTAGTTTGTAGATGTAGCAATCTAAATCTCTGTCTTACACCCTTTTCAATATGGTTTAAGATTCTAGAACAACTAGATGTCCAGATACTCAACGGTACTGTTGTGAATCTCTTTTCCTACTCTTCCTGGGTTTCCCTGTGCCTTTTTCCAACAACTGGAAAACGTTTTTTGTTCGAGGGATTTACGATAGAGCATAGAAGAGGTGCTAACTCAGCTGTAAATTCAGTACAGAATCTGACAGGGATTCCATCGGGCAGTTTTAACGATTTCAGCTGTTTCTCAACACCACAGGCACATATACCTACTTCATTAATCTTTTCAGTGGTACGTTGATTAAATTGGGGTGGTTCTCCTGCGTTTCCTTTGTAAAGGAACATTTGAAAACAGAATCAAGAATTTCAGCTTTTGCTCTGCTGCCGAGCGGTTCTAGGCGCTTCAGTCCGGAACCACGCTGTTGCTACGGTCGCAGCTTCGAATCCTGCCTCGGACATGGATGTGTGTGATGTCCTTAGGTTAGTTAGGTTTAAGTAGTTCTGAGTCTAGGGGACTGATGACCTCAGATGTTAAGTCCCATAGTGCTCAGAGCCATTTGAACCATTTTGCTTTGCTACCTTCAATTTGAGTTCCTGTCTCATTCACTAGGGACTGGACACTAACTTCGATGCCACTAACAGCCTTTACATACGACCAGAATTTCTTTGGATTCTATGAAAGATCATTGACAATATTCTGCTACGGTAGTCATAGAATCATGACGCATTGCTCTCTTCACAGCCAAGCGCGTTTCGTTCAACATATCTCTATCTATACCCCTACGCCTTGTTTTACACCTATTAAGCAGTACGCTCTGTGTTTTTAGAAGTTCCTTTACAGTGACTGCATACCACGGAGGTTCCATCCTATTACGAACTGTTAGACTAGGTACATATCTGTCTAGTGCACGGTCAATAATTCTTTTAAACTTGACCCCGAGTTCATCTACGTGCTCCTGCCCTGCGCTGAAAGTTTCAAGTTGCTCATTGAGATATGGCACTACCGATTTTTATCTAGTTTATTGAACTCATATGTCTTTATGCCTGTTTCATTTGTCCTTTGTACTTTGGTAATCATTGTTGCCACAACCACGTCATGGACACTGATACCAGTTTCGATGTGGACTTCCTGAAAGGGGACAAAATTGCAATTTTCCCAGTAAACTGCTGGATGATTAAAATCTCCACTGCTGATTACAGTTTCACTGGTGAACCGATGTTTTCTTTAAGGTTTTCGGTTACATCAGGAGATGAGTCTGGTGGGTGGTAGAAGGGTCCAGTTACCATTTTACTCCCGCCCCTGATACTGAGGGTTGCCCAAACAATCTCGCATGCAGCTTCAATTTTGTACCTCGATGGATCTGAGTTTCTTGTTTACTGCGACAAATACACCACCCCCATTTCCCATTTGCCTATCCTTTCGATACACACTTTAATTTTCCCCAAACCTCCCACTACTATCAACTGCAGGTTTCGATCAGCGTTCTGTAACTGGTATTACTTGAGCTTCGCTGATTTTCACAAGCTTTTACTTTTTTTCATCTCATAACTTCTTTTTAAGACACTATCCTTTACTTTCAATTGATTTCCCAACCCCTCTACCGTCTCTAACACAGTTTCAATGACATCAGCAAACTTTAAAGTTTTCGTTTCATCTTTCTACAAGTCCCTTCCAATTTTCGACTTGGTTTCCTTTACTGCATGCTGCGTAGATTGACATGGTGCATAGGATACAATCCTGTCTCACTCCTTTCTTAACTATTGTCTGCCTTTCATGTCCATTGACTATTACAACTGCAGCCTGTTTGTTGTACAAGTCATCTACAACTTTGCATTTTATCCCTACTGACATCAAAATTTCAAAGAAGAATTCCAGTCAACACTATCGAAATCTTTCTACAAATGGTTTAAATGTTAACTTATTTTCAATTATATTATGAGTCATCTGTCCATTATTATCCCGAGTGTTCCCACGTTTCTTCAGAACTTAAACCTCGTCGAGGTCGGCTTCTAGGAATCTTTGTGATTCGGAAAATTTGTGTTAGTATCTAGCAGCAATGGCGGTATTCTGGTATGGTAAAAATTCGTGAAATGGGTGATGAGTTTGAACCGGAGACCTGGCACTTGGAATCTGAACTACGTCTTTCCAACAGGGTCGAATGTTGTAGCATCCATAAAAACGCAATTACGGAAAGTTACTTTTATATTTGGAACTGTTTGTGTTCTTTCATATAATTTCTGCACAGAAATAAGAGTTAAGGTCATGAAGCACAATGATTATAGTAATATTGCTTTTGGATAAACCTTCAGCCGTGTATAGCAGGATCTTTACAATGGCAACAATCCCGTCTATCTGTGAGGATGAAAAAGTTATTTCCATCTGCGCTACGTACATATTCTGTCACAACTATGATCGCATCTTCGCGAAACACCATACAAAATTACACTTAGTGTACCTTTCAGCGCTTAAATACACAAAGAGAATTATTATAATGAGCGAACACAGGTCTTCAAACTACAATATGAAAGAGCTACGTAATAATTTACGTTAATTGCTTAACACTTGTCTTGCAGTAAAATTACGTAAACGACGCGTTCCTGAGAGACTGACATGGTATATGTATGGAATCGTTGAAACATGAGTGCTAAGAGGAGAAGGCGAAGTGTGTGTCCTGCTCGTTCTAAGTATCAGATAGGAAAATGGTAAATCGTAACACGAAAAATTCGTACATCGGTAATTACATTTGCTAGTAGACAAATCAGCATCAGCGATAAATATCTTTGTTGCACTAGTAACTTGAGTGCGTCAGTAATCAATGCAATATAATATTTAACTTGTCATACAGCAAAAAATAGTGTAGTATTCTGCTATGAGGGTCTCAGAATATGTAATAATGAACTAGATTTCTAACAAAAGATTGGATTGGGGTGTGGGGGAGACGCGATACTTCGCAACTGCCGTACTCTGCAGTATTTCAGCATGTTCTCTCATGAACTAGCATCCGGTGGACGCTTCTGCAGCACGAGACACCAGCAGAGCACGTACATACGAGAATTCGCTCTTTCCTTCCACAAACAGTGTAGTCGAAACTGCTGTTCACCCGACAGCCGTTTCATCACGGGATTATGAGCCTCAGCGTTTGATCAGCTCACCCGATCGAACGCGTCACGCACGCATTGGAGCCGGCAGAAACCCCTTCGCTTTTGACGGACTCTTATCGCTTTCACTCTGGATTAGGTTATCGGAAATGGGGTATCTCCAGCACTCGATGAAATTGTCGCTATCGCTTCCCACTCGTCGTTTTCAAAACATTGACACCCTCCTACTCGAAGCCAATGAGTGTGACTATTGGTTTGATCGCTTATCTGTAACTGATAATATAATCAGTGCCCCCAGACTTCTGCTTTTAGATAACATGAGCTTCTGAACCCGTGCCTGGACCTCCAGCGCTATCTAATGTTGTCGTCGTTGTTCAAGTTACTATAAAAGATATAGTGCATGAATAAGGCCAAAAAGGCAGGCATGGGGAGATGTCTCTTTCATGCTAACTACTGAATCGTACACCGTACTTATTACCTGCAATTCGGTACAATAACAACAATTTTCGATCAATAGAATGCAGTGTGCTACACTCGTCTGTGAACATTCGACAAAAACGAAAGTAGCATGGGGAGTTTCCGGAGAAAAGACTGTGGGGCTGCTAACGTCTTATCAGATACGCGCTTCAGCACTATCACAGTGATGGCTGGAGATGCCGTTGTCTGTAGGAAAGCGTTTTCCTTGTACTATCTTAAGGTAATGCGAAAAAAGAGCATAATTTTCACTTGGTAGAATGAGTGATATACGGGTAAATGAAATTAGATTTGTTGGAAAGGTTTTGGAGAAGTCCAGCGCACAGTCCACGTGCGTTTCTCCAGTGGATGGAGCCCTTAAAAGGTAAACATTACAGCATTCATCGTGCAAATTGAGAGACGCCCTTCTTGCACCGCAACGGGGCAAAACAACTCACACAAAAGTGTCATATAGACGCTCAAGAAATCTAATTGGTAGTCATTGGCAGAATCAGGATACTGCACAAGAAGTACTGTCTGATAGAAGGCGCTATAGGACTCCGACTGATGTAAGCCATTATTTTCTCATTTGTGTAAGAGATAACAAGAGTTTATAACAGTACTGCTTCAGTAACAAGTAACTCTTAAAGCACAGTTTGCTGTGACATGAGAAATTAAGCTATATGCGTAAATACGCTTTAAACTTAAGTTTATCCATGTTTATGAAATTGTTGGAGATCTGCGACAGCATGTTAAATTTATAATATTAACTGCTACAATCATTTTTACTAATATTCATTAGCACGTTTCGGCAGCACGTACCCATCATGAAGTGCATTATAGTTACATGCGCATTACATTAAGCTGAACACTGGTGCAATGTGCATGTAACTGTGATGCAACTAAGGCGGCAGCATGCTGACGAAACGTGTTGTGCTAATACATATTAGTAAAATGGTTCAAATGGCTCTGAGCACTATGGGACTTAACATCTGTGGTCATCAGTCCCCTAGAACTTAGAACTACTTAAACCTAACTAACCTAAGGACATCACACACATCCATGCCCGAGGCAGGATTCGAACCTGCGACCGTAGCGGCCGCGCGGTTCCGGACTGAGCGCCTGAACCGCTAGACCACCGCGGCCGGCATATTAGTAAAAAGTGACGGAAGAAAGCAAAATGCAAAATTATTTGATAAATACATTTTAAATCTGAAACCTTGACGTTCTCATCTATACTAAACATTTAGTCAAACGACTGTTGCTTTGTGCCCAAGGCGTGAGTGGACAGAAGGATTGGAGAAACAAGTATCGCCTTCTTCCCTCCCACTGTCGTTAATGATGGAGTTTCGAAAGCGCACTCGGTATTTCTCCTTCACGAAGAAGTTCAGTTACCCTGCTAAGTGGATTTGTTAACAGTCCCGTCAACCGTCTAGAAGTCAGACATGCTGACCATACTGTGTAGACAGCAAAAATAGCGACAAAAGGATTTAGCCTAAGAAAGGGTCGCCTTCGTAACAGACTATAGGTACGTTCGTCAGACTCAACAAGTCGAACTAGTTGGACGAAATTTGCGACATGGAATAAATTCTTATATAGCCTCAACGTTTCTGAGAGATTTCCCAGCAACTGAAGATATACCATGTATACTGAATTTCTAACGACAGTGCTAAGCGGGTTGAAATGAATCCTGAGGTAAAAAAAAAACTGTGTGTGTGAAACTCCGATCCGATGTAAATTAAATAATTTTTTTGCCTTTCGATTTATTTCGTTCCTTCTGAAAGAAGACTTGGTCATGTGAGTCAGAGTAAAAGTCAGAAGACATAATATTGAGAGACGGAAAGACTGCTAACGGAAGCAAACGTTCATAGCACTTAGGCAAAGTCTGTCGCCAACGCCAGAGAAACACTAGGCAACCTAAAGAACACACTTAAGCAAAAAAATACTATATTCTTCTTGAAGCCCCGGGATATTTCGCCCGTTTTATACATGTTGCCCATAAGATGGAAGAGCCTGGTCATGGCTGGCTCTCCCAAGGCTAACAGTAGTTCCAATGGAATGTTGTCTACTTCCAGAGGCTTGTTTCGACTTAGGTCTTTCAGTGCTCTGTCAAATTCTTCACGCAGTATCATATCTCCCATTTCATCTTCATCTATGTCCTTTTTCATTTCCACAATACTGCCCTCAAGAACATCGCCCTTGTATAAACCTCTATATACTCCTTCCACCTTTCTGCCTTCCCTTCTTTGCTTAGAACTGGTTTTCCGTCTCAGCTCCTGATATTCATACACGCGCTTCTCTTTTCACCAAAGGTCTCTTTAATTTTCCTGTCGGCAGTATCTATCTTACCCCTAGTGATATATGCCTCTAGATCCTTACATTTGTCCTTTAGCCATCCCTGCTTAGCCATTTGGAACTTCCTGTCAATCTCATTTTTGAGACGTTTGTATTCCTTTTTGCCTGCTTCATTTACTGCGTTTTTCTGTTTTCTCCTTTCATCAATTAAATTAAATATCTTTTCTGCTATCGAAGGATTTCTACTAGCCCTCGTCTTTTTATCTACTTGATCCTCTGCTGCCTTCACTACTTCATCCCTCAGAGCTACGCATTCTTCTTCTACTGTATTTCTTTCCCCCATTCTTATCAATTGTTCCCTAATGCTCTCTCTGAAACTCTCTACAACCTCTGGTTTCAGTTTATCCAGGTCCCATCTCTTGAAATTCCCAACTTTCTGTACTTTGTTCAGTTTTAACCTGCAGTTCATAACCAATATATTGTGGTTAGAATCCACATCTACCCTGGAAATGTCTTACAACTGGTTTCTAAATCTCTGTCTTATCATTATATAATCTCCAGAATGAGATTTTCACTCTGCAGCGGGGTGTGCGCTTTTATTATATAATCTATCTGAAATCTTCCAGTGTCTCAAGGCCTCTCCCACGTATACAACCTTCTTTCATGATTCTTAAACCAGTTGTTAGTTATGATCAAGTTATGCTCTGAGCAGAATTCTTTCCCCTATTCCATATTCACCTACTACTTTTTCTTCTCTTCCTTTTCCTACTATCGAATTCCTCTCCACCACGACGATTAAATTCTCATTTCCCTTCACTATCTGAATAATTTCTTTTATCTCATCATACATTTCTTCAAGCTCTTCGTCATCTCCGGAACTAGTTGGCATATAAACTTGTACTACTGTGGTAGGTGTGGGCTTCGTGTCTACCTTCGGTACAAGAATGCTTTCAGTATGGTGTTCGTAGTAGCTTACCCGTGCTCCTGTTTTTTATTCATTATTAAACCTACTCCTGCATTACCCCTATTTAATTTTGTATTTTTAACCCTTTATTCGCCTGACCAGTAGTCTTGTTCCTCCTGCCACGGTACTTCGCTAATCCCCAATATATCTAACTTTAACCTGTCTGTTTCCCTTTTTTAAATTTTCTAGCTTACCTGCCCTATTAAGAGATCTGACATCCCACTCTCCGATTCGTAGAACGCCAGTTTTGTTTCTCCTGATAACGACGTCCTCCTGAGTAGACCCCGCCCGGACATCCAGATGGGGGACTATTTTACCTCCGGAGTATTTTACCCAAGAGGACGCCATCATCATTTAACCATACAGTAAAGCTGCATGCCGTCGGGGAAAATTACAGCTGTAGTTTCCCCTTGCTTTCAGCCGTTCGCAGTACCAGCACAGCAAGGCCGTTTTGGTTAGTGTTACAAGGCCAGATCAGTCAATCATCCAGACTGTTGCCCCTCCAACTACTGAAAAGGCTGCTGCCCCTCTTCAGGAACCACACGTTTGTCTGGCCTCTCAACAGATACCCCTCCGTTGTGGTTGCACCTACGCTACGGCTATCTGTATCGCTGAGGCACGCAAGCCTCCCCACCAACGACAAGGTCCGTGGTTCATGGGGGGTGGGGGCAACTGGACCATGACGGTACATATATTCCCTAACGAAATTCAACATAAATAATCCACCACAATTTGCGAAGAATAGTGATATCCATCACTACAACACTAAAGGAAAACACGATTATTCATTATAAAGCTCTCTGTTCCTTGGAAAGGAATTCATTATGCAGCAAACAAAAATTTTTGTTCACTTGCCCGGTAACACAGAACGTCTTACAGATAGCAAAGTAAGTTTTAAATCTAACGTAAAATCCTTTCTCCTGGACAACTTCTCCTATTCCATAGACGAACGTATTTAAAAACTGGTAGCATATAAAAGCAAAACACAAAAAAGGAGAAATATATATATAAAAATTGACTCGTTCAGCATCATTTCGATAAACGAATCGTTCAAATTATCTGCGGCTACATACAGTCTCCGCAAGCGACCGTTCGTTGACTGTGGATCATTAACTAACTAACTATTCTGTACCTCATTATTTCTATACATTTCAATAATAATCTCTAAGAGATTTTCATCCATATCTTTCATAGCTTCCCACAGTTTTGCTCTAGCAACCGTGTCATAAGCCTTTGCTAAACCTACAAAAGCAGTTTGTGACTCCTTCCTCACTATTACAAATTTCTCAATTAGCTACTGTAAAATAAAGAGCTTTACGGTACAGGGTGTATTCTGTCGGAACCAAGTCTGCTCTTCTTCACTATGGCGGGCAACATAGGTATGCAAATGGACTGTTCACGAAGGACCGCCAGAATATCAAGATTCGAGAAATATAATGATGAAGTAAGAGGTAGAATGAAAGCAAATGAAACAGTGGTAGACTGAATTCAAAGAAACGGTGGTACGAACGCTTCCTAAGAATTCCCGACCGTCGGCAGCCAATGAAAAGTTTGAATGGAAATAATGTAGCAAACGTAAAAGCGATAAACCACGACGTTCTTGGAAAGACGTCATCAACGAAATAATGGAGCATCGCGGTGTATGTGAGGAGGACGCGCTGAATAGAAAGGCTTTGCAGAAGATAAGTAGTTTAAGATGTGTTCTAGTTTTTAATGCACTAGTCGCCGCCGCCGCCGATGCGAAAGCTTTCACACACTGTGTCGAAGGTGAATAAAGTTTCTCGCAAAGATGCAACGTGGGAATTCAGAACGTCAGCTGAGAAGCAGTGCGCTTCGTCAAATGCGATCAGAGCTGACGTAAGTGTGTTACGAAGCTGCGTTACTGCGGCGCGCGAAATGCTTGGAGTACACACTTCCTGCGAGGTCAGGCTGTGCTCACGCGATCCACACAGTCGCTGACCGAGCTACACCCGTGACAGCCGGGCACTTGTCGCAGGTTTCCGCTGCTGTGCGCGTATTTGTGCGTGGGAAGCTCGCCTTTAAACAACTCACAAGACAGGTAAATTACCGAGTCCCGTCGCACACAGCTGCGCTTCACGAACGTTCGAGATTAATTAAAGCCCAGTCCGCAGTTAAAGTTAGCCATCCTGTTCAACCTGACCTAAAAGAAGATGCATCGGTCGATACAAAAATAAAACACAACCGGTCATAGGTAAAAAGTTTATATTTAAATCAGAATGAACAGTCGAGAGCGCAATACTATTCGTTTATTAACCGGTTTCGGCTTATGTGAAAGCCATCTTCAGAATTTTTGGCTCATCGATTGTCTCGTGCAGTACGATCGCGGTATCATGAGCCACCAGCAACAGCCACAAGGGGCCAAAACTTCTGAAGATGGCTTTCACATAAGCCGAAACCGGTTAATAAACGAATATTATTACGATCTTGACTGTTCATTCCAATTTAAATATAGTATCAGGTCGCTGTTTCTCCACAGACTACGTTGTCTAAATTTATGAAAAAGTTGATAGCTAATAACGGACACAAAGGCTTTGGCTATACTAAAAGATGGGGGGGGGGGGGGAGGGGATGCTATGGGGTACATAGTACATTAGTTCGCATTTTCGCATTTCGGATAAAATGACGTCATGGGGTCAAGGACCTTTGTATATGGGAAGAGCATGTTATTCAGACATTTGGTATAGCATTAATACACTAGTTCTCAAGAACGGTAACTACTATTGCGGTCTCTTTTATTTTTTTAAGAAAAAACTTCGCAACTTCCAGTAGTAGAAATTGGTACAGCGTTTTGAGAAAAATGCTTTCACACAAAACTTACAAGCGTCACAGTTCACTATTCATTTTGTTAGATTATAATGGATGAACGATGCACGCAGTACTAAGAGGTCACAGTGGATATCAACTATGAAGTGACTCGTAGGTGTTCTGAAGTATAACTGATAAGTCGAGAAAGTTGCAGAAGCGAAAGCCGTGTACTTCATCACATCCCTGATGCTGTAATTGACACTGAATTGCCTGTAACTGAACTTCTAGGTTCTCTTCTCAGTACAGTTTCTAACACTGGAACGTGAAAAACATCGTTATTCGTCTGATGTTCCCTAATCTCCTTCCTCAAGATGGACCAGTGTGGAGTAGGACTTCAGGAAGATTCGTAATGTGCCTTTGATTGCGAATAACAATGTTCAGATCTTACCTGTATGCATTAATTGAACGCAATTACATATAGCTGTAATACCCCTCGATAACATGTGGTTCTCTTCGTGTATTTATATCTTTTTATTTTTGTTTTTGTAGTAATAAAAATAATAATAATAATAACAATAATTGTGTATGGGTCAATGGCAGGTGCAAGTTTTTCAATTAGATGACGCTTGGACGACTGGCATGTTCACAATCTACCCCTGTTATCCAACTAGTGAAACGGAACCTACAGTTTAACGTGGAATCCGAAGCACTTGTCATTTCTGGCGACTCTTCATATAACTGAGAGCAGAAGACTACAATCAACGAAGACTATTAACGGTCTTGGTGGGTGTTAGAACAGGCAAATCTCTGCGTTTTAAAATCATTTTTATACGGTTTTAGCCGTTCAAGTAGATTCATATCCCTTCCTAGTTAAAAAATATAGTCTATTTTAAATGCAGAACGATCGGAAAAGACGAACTAGCTGCAGGAACAACAATAATACTGCTCTACCTGTAATGATAAACAGAAACAGTCGCTACTCGACAAAACATGTGATCGTGTTGTAAGTTTCAGAGAAGTAACGATGACGTATACGTCCAAAGTGCGAAATACCTGCTAGTTTCTTTCGCTGCGCGACCCACGGGCACACAAGGTTCTACTCGTCTGTCTGTCAGTTTACGCCCAGGTACACGAGACAGGTGTGTAGTGGGTCGCTGACTTGTTCCTGAGTTGTGTAACGCAGACCTTTGTACGTGCCGCAAATTACTCTTACAAACGCGTAAGACGTGTGCAGACTGATGTTTGTTGCTGGTGTATCTTCGCAAGATCCAAGGCCACCTTCTTCAGCTACAGCAGATAGCCGTACAGAATGCGGGCTTCAATTCTTTCCATCTCGTGCACTTTCCAATTTAAGGCGAGAGAAGTCACCACATTGAAATGACATGTGTTTGGCAAAAGTGCTCAGCACGATTACTTGACTGCCAAACGCTGTGTTTGCCGTAGACAAAGCCGTGCACGATACTGTCTTACAACTTTCAACCTCATTCTAAAATCGCGTCGCCCTTGATCTAGAACCCTCCAACCTGGTGCATCAAAGTACGGACCTACTGACACTTATTTTTAGCCACAACGTATTTATGTTGTAAGAAGAATAGACACATTATTCTCGCATTTGTTTTGTCCGAGAAAAAGTATTCATGTGACGGTATAAAAGTTAGTTGGTAAGTTATTCGCTTGCTCTCGCAAAACAGACACTGTATAAAAATATCTGAGTATTGCACGTATAATTCGTTCATAATCGTCCTTTGTGTTAGCGTGCCTAACGGGTTGATGTGGTAAGGCGTAAACACTCGTTCGCTGTGACTGTAAATTATATGTAAAAATTATACATTTATCACGCGCAATGTAGCGAAAACTCCTTTAATGTACAAGACAGACCTATGCAGATTTAGATATGTATTGCCGGCCGGGGTGGCCGAGCGGTCCTAGGCGCTACAATCTTGAACCGCCCGACCGCTACGGTCGCAGGTTCGAATTCTCCCTCGGGCATCGGTGTGTGATGTCCTTATGTTAGTTAGGTTTAAGTAGTTCTAAGTTCTAGGGGACTGATGACCTTAGAAGTTGAGTCCCATAGTGCTCAGAGCCATTTGAACCATCTTTTTTTAGATATGTATTCCAGTTCGCGTACAATCAAAGTAGCTGCTTCATTACTTCAGAACTAAAAGAATGCTCTTCGATTTTCCTATTCTGTTCTGTCAGTACAAAGGTTAAAAGTGCGCTACAGAAACTACGATGTCTTTCTTTCTTTTCATCAAAGCAAGAGCAATAAGAAGCATATTTCAGGTAATCTGACAGGTCATCATGAAAACTTCATCTCCAGCACTGACAATGTTCAGCATCTGTGGACAAACTACAAGAGCATCGTACAATACACTTTATAATGGTATGTGCTGAGCAAAGTCGTCACGGATGGAGAAGACCTCTCGCGGTCCGACGACCGTATTAAGAGGCTGTTACAAAAGCAAAGAGAGCTTCTCTGCAAATTTATAAAACGTAGCAAAAGCCCCACAAACAAACAAAAATTAAAGGAAGCCAAATTAGCGTAATAGGGGCTATTTGTGAACCGTTCAACAAACACGAAAGTAAAACTCTAGCTACCAACTTGACAGAAAATCCTAATAAGTTCTGGTCTTACGTTAAAGCAATAAAAGGATCGAAGCCATCTCTCCAGACATTCTGTGGCCGTAGTGAAATTGAAACAGTGTATGGCACCGAAGATGTCGAAATACTAAACATCTTTTGCCAAAACCGTTTCACAGAGGAAAATCATTCTGCAGTTCCACATTTAAATGGTCGCACGAACCACAATATGACAGATACCGAAATAAGTAACCAGGGTATGAAAAAGCTACTGCAACCGCTCAACAGAGGAATGGCTACTGGGTCTGACGCGATACCAATTCTGTTCTACACAGAGTATGCGAAAGAACTTGCCCGTCTTCTAACAGCGGTGTACGGTGGGTCTCTTGAAAAACGAAGCGTCCTGATAATTGGAACAAAGCACAGATCATTCCCGTTTTGAAGACGGGTCGTCCAACAGACGCACAAAACTATAGGCCTGTATCTCTGACGTCGGAGTGTGTATTATGCTACACTATTATGACATTTCTGGAGACCGAAAATCTCCTCTTTACGAATGAATATGGGTCCCGAAAACAGCGATCGTTTGTAATCAAGCTCGTTCTGTTCGTCAGGCGCAGGGGTAGATAACGTGCTCCTTGACTACCGAAAGGGCATTCGATACACTTCCGCTGCAAATTCGTAGGCGCATACGGTTAGACTAACTAAATCAAAATTAGCTCCGCGCAGAGCGCCGGGGAGAATTTTGCTAAGACCTACAGGTGTACGCGGGACTGCTTCTTTAGAAACTCTTCTCGTAAGATTAGGAACACGTCCGCCATACACCGAAGAGCCAAAGCAACTGGTACACCTGCCTAATATCGTGTAGGGCCCCCGCGAGCACGCAGAAGTGCTGCAATATTACGTGGCATCGACTCAACTAATGTGTAAAGTAGCGCTGGAGGGGACACCATGAATCCTGCGGGGCTGTCCATTAATCCATAAGAGTACGAGGGGGTGGAGATCTCTTCTGAACAGCACGTTGCAAGGCATCCCACACATGTTCAATAATATTCACGCCTTGGGAATTTGGTGGCCAGAGTAAGTGTTTAAACTCAGAAGAGTCTTCCTGGAGCCACTCTGGAGCAATTCTGGACGTGTGGGGCGTCGCATTGTCCTGCTGGAATTGCCCAAGTCTGTCGGATTGCACACTGGGCTTGAATGGATGCAGGCGACCAACCAGGATGGTTACGTCCGTGTGACCTGTCATAGCCGTATCTAGACGTATCAGGGGTCCCATATCATTCCAACTGCACACACACATACACCATTACAGAGCCTCCATCAGCTTCAACAGTCCCCTGCTGACATGCAGGGTCCATGGATTCATTAGGTTCTCTACATACCAGTACTCGTCCACCCGCTCGATACAATTTGAAACGAGACTCGTCCGACCAGGCAACATGTTTCCAGTCATCAACAGTCCAATGTCGTTGTTGACGGGTCCAGGCGAGGCGTAGAGCTTTGTGTCGTGCAGTCATCAAGTGTACAGGATTGGTTCTTCGGCTCAGAAAGCCCGTATCGATGACATTTAGTTGAATGGTTCTCACGGTGACGCTTGTTGATGGCCCAGCTTTGAAATCTGTAGCAATTTGCGGAAGGGTTGCACTTCTGTCACGCTGGACGATTCTCTTCAGCATTTGTTGGTCCCGTTCATGCAGGATCTTTTTCCTCCCGCAGCGATGTCAGAGATTTACGGGATTCCTGATATTCACAGTACACCCGTGAAATGGTCGCAGGGGAAAACCCGACTTCATCGCTACCTCAGAGATGCTGTGCCCCATCGCTCGTGCGCTGACTATAAAACCAAGTTCAAACTCACTTAAATCTCAATAAGCTGCCATTGTGGCAGCAGTAACCGATCTAACAACTACGCCAGACACTTGTTCTCTTATATAGGCGTTACCGACTGTAGCGCTGTATTCTGCCTGTTTACATACCTCTGTATTTGAATACGCATGCCTATACTAGTTTCTCTGGCGTTGCAGTGTATATTGACCTAGTAGTTAACGTCAGAAGTTCCATAAGGTTATTCGCGGATGATGCTGTTGTATACGGAGAAATCGTGACAATATAAAATTGAAGCGAAATGCAGAAAGATCTGCAGGATATTAACACTTTTTGGTGCAGGGAGAGGCAATTGATCCTCAGTATACACAAATATAATGTATTGTGAATACATGAACAGAAAGACCCAGTATTGTATGATTACAAAATTGCAGCAGAATCATTGGAAGCAGTTACTTCTATAAAATATCTAGGAGTGCGCGTAGGGGCGGCCGGAGTGGCCGAGCGGTTGTAGGCGTTACAGTCTGGAACCGCGCGACCGCTACGGTCGAAGGTTCGAATCCTGCCTCGGGCATGGATGTGTGTGATGTCCTTAGGTTAGTTAGGTTTAAGTAGTTCTAAGTTCTAGGGGACTGATGACCTCAGCAGTTAAGTCCCATAGTGCTCAGAGCCATTTGAACCATTTGTGCGTAGGGAGCGGTTTGAAGTGGGACGACCACATAAAATGAATCGGGGGTAAGGCAGATCTCAAACTGAGATTTATTGCAAGAATTCTCAGGAAATGGCGTCCATCGACAAAGGAAGTACGGTAGCTCACAACTCGTCAGGTCAGTACTTGTATATTGCTCGTCAGTATGGTCGCCGTACCGGATAGGAATAATTGAGGAAATAGAGAAGATACAAAGAAGAGCAGCACGTTTCGTTACAGGTTCACTTACTAAGCATGAAAGCGCGACGGGGGTGCTCAGCCAACTCAAGTGGCAGACGCTGCAGGAGAGGCTTTCTGCGTCTCATTACGGTCTGCTGTTGAGGTTCCGAGAGCGTACATTCCTAAAGTATATTGCTTCCCCCTACGAATATCTCGCTAAAATACCATCAAGTTAAAATTATAGAGATTCGAGCCTACATGGAGGCTTATCAGCAATCGTTCTGCCCGCGAACCACACGCGAATGGAACAGGAAAAGGGGGAAGTGACGCACGTACACAAATTACCCTCCGCCACAAACCGTACTGTTGTATATATATATATATATATATATATATATATATATATATATATATATATATGTAAATGTAGATGAACTACAACTCCGACCCTTTGAGGGCTGAAGCAACATAAAAATTTATCGAATTACTGTGAACAAATAAAAATACACAGGCGTCCGAAATTAAAGCAGCAAACGCAAATTTTGTAAGGTTGCTTTTATTTTGGCACAAAACACTATAAACGGGTGATAGTAAAGTAGAAACAACGCAAAGAATTCAGAACGTAAACAACTGCAACCTGTATAACGGTAGACAAAAATGTTCTTGGTTTTTTCCAGTTCGCCGGCCCCTGTGTCCGAGCGGTTCTAGGCGCTTCATTCCGGAATCGCGCTGCTGCTACAGTCGCAGGTTCTAATCCTGCCTCGAGCATGGATGTGTGTGATGTCCTTTAGGTTAGTTACGTTTAAGTAGTTCTGAGTCTAGGGGACTGATGACCTCAGATGTTAAGTCCCATAGTGTTTTGAGCTATTTGACACATTTTTTCAGTTTAACGAATTTGCACACACTTTACGACTACTGATTAATCTAGTCAGTATGGGGTGTGACACCCTCTGGCAGCAGTAAAGGCCTGATAACGACGAGGAATGCTTTAAATGATGTCATCAGTTTCATGTTGAGGCAACAACGGCCATTCTTCCTGCAGAGCTGCTCGCAGTCTTGGAGAATGTTTGGTGGATGTTGAGGTGATGCCAGCCGTCTCATCTCCCTAGTGCGCCCCAGACGTGCTCTGTGGGATTCTGATCGGGAGAAGGAGCAGGCCACGCCAAGCGTGCAATGTGCAATATCTTTCAAGAAAACATCAACCACCCGTGCTCTACTGGGTCGAGCATTATCGGCCAACAGCACCTCGTAACTACCGCAAATGAGGTCCTAAGATCTCGTCACGATACCTGACTGCAGTTAAACCTTGTCGATTAACCTGTGCAACTCCTTGAAGAGGTGTTTGTGTGTTTAATATAATCCCTGCCCAAACCATTATGGGTCCCTCCTCGATATCGGTCTCTTTCCACAATGTTTGGGTCCCGAAATCTTGTTCCACGTTCCCTCCGGATGCTAATCCATCGAGAATCACTCTCCTGACTAAGCCGCGCGGGATTAGCCGAGTGGTCTCCGGCGCTGCAGTCATGGACTGTGTGGCTGGTCCCGGCGGAGGTTCGAGTCCTCCCTCGGGCGTGGGTGTGTCTGTGTTTGCCCTTAGGATAATTTAGGTTAAGTAGTGTGTAAGCTTAGGGACTGATGACCTTAGCAGTTAGGTCCCATAAGATTTCACACACATTTGAACATTTTTTGAACTCTCTTGACTAAATCTCATCTGTGAAAATAACATTAGCCCTCTTTTCTAACACAGTGGTGGTATGTTGATGACCCCACTCTGTAAGTTCCCTATTGTGAAGACGCGTCAGAGGTAGACATACAGCTGGATTTCGACAATAAAGGCCACTCTGCCGAAGCCTTCCGCACACCGTTTGTCTCGATACAACGCGTCCAGTGGATGTGTGAGCTCACATATCCATTTGCCGTGCAGTACTAAGGCAGTACTGTCGTGCCCTTACAGCCAACTGACGGTCCCCTCTTCTGAAGCCACACGTGGTCGGGCCTATCCCGGTCTTCGGGATACAGTTTCGGTCTCTATAAATTGCCGCCACATCCGAGAAACAACAGAACGTTTCACACTAACAAGGGGAGGCCGCCAATTGTGAAATTCAGATTCGATTCATACTGCGCATAATAAAAGCTCATGGCCAGAGGTGTAATGTGGCAAAGCACCAAGATGCACTACTCTCTACGATTAATAACGTTCTACAGTGTCGTGGCGCAGCGATAAGCGCTTGGGTTTGTAATCCGAAGGTCGCCGGATCGAATCTCGCACCATACAACTTTTTTTTTTTAATATTTGTATTTTGTAATTCAAATGTGTATCACACACACACACACACACACACACACACAGCGGTAAGCGCTCGGGTTTGTAATCCGAAGGTCGCCGGATCGAATCTCGCACCATACAACCTTTTTTTTTACTATTTGTTTTTTGTAATTCAAATATATATATATATATATATATATAATTCCCGGCAGTCAGTTCCAACAATTATGCATATAATAAGTAGTTGAAAGTCGTTTGTCGTGGAAAAACTGGCGACTTCGAACATCATTATGTTTTCCGCAAACAAAGTTGTATTTCACAAATGTTATTAATTGTCTTCATAATGTTAACCACGTATAGTTAACGGAAGACGTAGAAACGATATTCCGAAACGAATACGTATAGTGTAAGTCAAACGTTCGAATTAGAATAGAGACCCCCACGAACACAAATTCGCTGTGGCAGGTATGAAATATAAACTCCGTTACTCGCTCGTTACACTTGAAGGACAGATGTTGAATGGGCCGAAACGAGCCACCGCATAACAGCGTAGTTGCCTGCTAACTTCGAAAGAAGGTAGATGCGGTCCCTAGCGCAACTTATAACATCGTCGAAAATCAGTGCGGACGGGAGAGCTTTGGTACACCCTGGTAAAAAAACGGAAAAATGGAGGCGGTACAATTGGAGAGCGATCCGCCTTCACCAACATGCATAAGCAATTCATTAATAGTTTTTATATATATATATATATTTGAATTACACAAAACTAATAATAAAAAAAATTGCATGGCACGAGATTCGATCCGGCGACGTTCGGATTACGAACCCGAGCGCTTACCGGTGCGCCACGACGCTGTAGAACAACGTTAATCGTAGAGAGTATTTCACCGCAACGGTTTCTTTTAACTGTCGATATTCTCGACAACGGCTGAGAAGTGCATCTTGGTGCTTTGCCACATTACACCTCTGGCCATGGGCTTTTATTATGCGCAGTATGAATCGAATCTGAATTTCACAATTGGCGGCCTCCCCTTGTAAGTCATCGAGCCAAGTCAGTTTCCGACTGTCCTGCTTCTTTCTATGGCCTCCCACAGCAGAGAGTCTGGTAGGCATCTTCTCTGTGCCATATTGCACCGTTTGTGACTGTTTACACAGCGATTGTGCGTGTGGGACTACCCGGCAGACACTGCCTCGTTTCATAGGTGCCATCTTCCGTGCAGAACACGAGCATACAGACATCTGGTCGACAGTTTATACGTCGTGAATTAGACACAGGAGGGGGAAATAACTATTTGTTGCCTTAATTTTGGATACCAGTGTAGTTGCTATGGCGGACACTACATTTCTCACTTGTGTCACTGTTGACTGATAAGCCAGTGTAAGTACTCACTGGTTGTGATGAATGGTACTGCCCAACAGCAAGTACAAAAAATGTGACCCGTCAGTTCCCAACAACTGGAGTAGTTGTGAAAGCAGTGGGAGTTTGTTTCGTGTCGAAGCGGACAGAAAGCATAACTGCGCAGTTGCATCGTTCGCTGTGCGAGAAAAGTCGGTGTCTAAATTCCGGCTAAATTCCTGGTCCGTTATCTCATCACTCTTCTCCCGTGACAAGCATTTCATAATGCGTAATGCGTATAAAGCCCGCGCACCTGAGCTCCTTAGCTTTTACGCGCTTTCTGGTGCGTTCCAGTAATACCAAGGCCTAAGTTGTTGTTGGCGCTACCAAGACCTCATTTATTTTGCGGCTGAGACTGAAGAAAACAAAGGCGTTTTCAAATTCCTTTGCAGCTATCGTATTTTCTTTTCTACTGCCTTATTGCGGCCACAATACAGAGTGCTGATAATTACTCGAAATGTTTGCAATAAAATTTTTCCATCGATGTCTCACCTGTATTATGGTACAGCTGTCTTGACGTATCCCATACAGGAGCTCAGCTATCTCCATACACTAAGAGACAGTGCGATGTCAGGAGATCTAAGGGGAGAAAGTAGTTCTCTCGAGTTGTAGTCTCACCGCTTCCCTAAACGGCGAACTGTTTTACGTAGCTCTTTCTCTGAATGCAAACACATCCAGTCTGCCTCGATCAAAAAAATGGCTCTGAGCACTATGGGACTTAACATCTATGGTAATCAGTCCCCTAGAACTTAGAACTACTTAAACCTAACTAACCTAAAGACAGCACACAACACCCATTCATGCCTCGATCATTGCCCAAAATAAGAGCAAAGTGATGATACAAATGGATTAGCAGACAACATCTCTATTCCTTATAATAATTTTTTCATAATGTGGGGCCACAGTCATAATACATTTCTTTAAAGTCAGTACCGCCATTAGACTGTTTTTTATTTGCAGTGTTACATTTACACGATCGTGATTTCGGCTTCAAAGTGCCATTATCGCGTTATACAGTGCCTAAGATGGCATACTGTCGTATTTAAAATACACTATTAGACACATTGTCTAGTGTATATTAAATGCCGCTCGACCGGCTATCTTTACCATCCATTACCATGGGAATTCCTCTTAAGATATCATTACCGCTGAAGAAAACAACTGGATTTTTTTTTACCATATCTTGTTCTACGTTCGAAGCGTACTGCGATTTATTTTCTCCAGTATACTAGTACAGGCATGAGGAATCAGGCTGATCACCTGAAGATTTTCACATTTATCCGTTCGATCATCCTGCGGTAATCACTGGCAATATTTTCCTGGGAACCTAATGGTGTCCCGATTCATTAACGAAATAACCTTCAAGTTCTTACCTTTTGCAGGGAACCTAATATTGATCCAGTGCTAAGTGATAGCGTTTGTAAAAGTTTGGTTTATGCACTATCAGTTTTGTTTCCAGATTCTGCTGTTGAAGTAGAACACAACGCAAGGTTTGCATTTTTCTCTGGGGTAGTCTCATAATTCACATACCGATATCACATTGTGAAACGAAAATATGAAACCATTGCGTGTATTGAATTGAATGAACAACAGACGAGACCGCATATTGCTAGAATGCAGAAGTGAGAGAGAGTTTATTGTTGATAATACGCAGCGTTACCATTGAATTCCGGCTACTACACCAACTTGTGAAACCGCCCACTGGACAGAGGTCCTCTCCACAATAACAATCTTACAGAACCATATATTATGCAGCTACGCAGTCAGCAGGCCGTAAGTATTAGAGTGTGGTGATAAGACATGAATCACTGATTGATGGAGGAGATAATATGGAGACAAGAAGAGCAGCTACTCACTACGTATCAATAACGACTGCACTTTTACAGTGCTCCATATCTGTATCAGTTAACTGTATCTGACCTGACGTCAGAGCGGAGAAATAACGAAACATTGGCACTACCGTGGACGTCAGCGGAAGGTTAACGTTTGCGGTGAGTGACAGGTTCTCCGACTACTGATGTGCGACGAAGATCAAAGGTCGCCGCTCTGGAACTTCTGCCTTCCCAATATATGTTGTCAATTCCACAACGTAAATATGTGCCACGAACGCACACACATCGGCTGTCATAACCTCACGGTGGTTTATTTCTGAAAATGATTCCCCTAGTGCAAGAATTAACAAACAGTATGACTGATGACAAGATTATACAGCGATCTTCCTAGTCACAGTACATAAACTGCGTTGAGGTCAAATCAGGGAAACAATACAAAACCTTGAAGGTCGCGTATGTTAACCACTGTGACATCAGTCTCGGTTTAAATTTAAAAAATTAACATGCACACATAAGAGAGATTTGTCTTTCTCATTCCAAACAGTCCAAGCTTGTTTTCAAGAGCTCCTGTTTGTGAACGAAGTGTGTCATACTTATACGACAACGATGCGCTCGCTTTGACAATGTTTGTACCTCTGATGCAATATCTGATGCCAAGACTTCTTCGTGAAACTTTTTTTTTTCCGGCATCGATCTGCTCAGTGCATTTGACATATCCACGTGACTGATATAATTATGTCAGGGTGCAACAAAGGAACATATCTGAACTATCTGTCATTCCTAACTAAGTGATAAACACAAGACAGAGACACCGGAGTTTGGCTAATGGTTCAAATGGCTCTGAGCACTATGGGACTCAACTGCTGAGGTCATTAGTCCCCTAGAACTTAGAACTAGTTAAACCTAACTAACCTAAGGGCATCACAAACATCCATGCCCGAGGCAGGATTCGAACCTGCGACCGTAGCGGTCTTGCGGTTCCAGACTGCAGCGCCTTTAACCGCACGGCCACTTCGCCCGGCTACACCGGAGTTTAAACGATATGTTTGTTCAGTTGTTTGATACATAGCAGCCCCATATTTGTAACCACGGCCACGTTTCCCTCTTATAGCCGTCCCTACGTGAATTTATCTATTTAGTAGCAATCTGTTGGTTGATGTTTGGGTACTCTTGTCCACTTTTCCGTATCAGATTAAGAAAATTATGAACTGTCTCAAAAATACAAGCTCATACAGTGTTGCTGATACCTCCTACAGAATGCTAGAGAGTTCTTTTCATAAAACATGTACTGTCCTTCCTGCAATATGTGATGCATCACTGAATCAGGACATTTTTCCAGAGAGATTAAAATATCCAATTGTTAAACCTCTACGTAAGAAAGGTGATAGACAGGATATCAGTAATTACCAACCTGATTTCGTGTATCTGAGAAATATTGTAGAGTAGTTCTCTTCTCGGCAATGATAATTACTAAATCACGATTTTGATTTCACAAGAGTTGCTCAACCAATAATAATGTTCACACATTCATTTATGAAATTTTACAAGCCACAAATAACAAAACAGCCTTAGTTAGTATTTCTGTATTCTGTACAAGTAAATTGACTGTGCATATCATAACATTTTTAGAAAAGCTATGATTTTATGGAATTTATCTTTTACTCAACAAGTGGTTCGAGTCATGCTCACTATAAATAAATCAGAGAGTTGTGCTACATACTTCAATAACCATAGAATAGGAATATTTTTTGCTATTAAGGGAGAATCTTCAATGGAGTACCACATCGTTCATTATTAAGTCCATTACTGGGTCTCACATTTGCTAATTTCTTTCAAGGAGAATTAATTCTTTTTCAGCTAATTTAAGTATTATATTGAAAACCAAGATGCACACAGTAACAGAGGAAATAGCAGATAATATGTTTAAAACAATTAATAACTGATTTTCAACAAATTTAATTTGAATAAACTACATCTCGGGATGAACAGCTGATCTTAAATCTGAAAAATTTCATTAAGTGCTTCTTAAACAGCCACGCTCAGCCACTTTTGCACTTTGTGTGTTGCAGATTTTGGAGGGAAACAAACCCATAAGCTAATTTACTTCACTTATTTTCGTTTAACCCTGTCGTATAGAATTATATTCTGGAGCCATTCATTTTTAAGAAAGAAATATTTCGTAGCATAAAGCATGAGATAAGAAAAAAATGTGGTACTCATCCACGATCGTGTTACAAAGAAATATTTGAAGGATCAGGTATTTTAACTAATCACAGTACGTATATTCTTCCAGGTCAGTCGTTGTAAATAAGCTATTACAGTTGAGAAGGTATAAAGACATGTGCAATTACTTGGATTATTTTACAATAAAAAAGACGTAAGCTCGGAAAGGGGTGAATAATGTGTCCACCAAAATCTTTGATTATTTACCCGGTAATGTTAATTGCATGACAAATGCCGAAGCTAGATTTGGAAACTATATAAACATGTTCCTTCTGGACATTTACTTTATTGGGTAGAAGAGTTTTTATTTAAAATTTTCTAACTTATTGAGTAAAAAAGTCATATGCACTTCTATTATCAAATATATATATATATATATATATATATATATATATATATATATATATATATAGCTATGTGAACCTATCCACAAATGGTCAGAATGAAGTTTTACGTAAATAAAAAGTAACTTCTTAATCCGAGAATTGACTCGTTCCAGGCCACTACGACATATTTTGGAAGTAAAGCATGAAATATTTAGCTAACTGAACAACTCCAACACGCTAAAGGCAGCTACAATGCAGCAGCTCTGCTTGCTCCATCGCGATACGCTTTCGATATAAAGCTCGAGGCACAACGCTGGCTTTCATACGCTCGAACACACTCGTTCTACAATTCGCGCTTGGTTTGCATCAGCTCTCTCGGAAAGTTGCTACTTCAAAGACTGACTCAGCTAATGTTTCCTTGTAAAAGCCTGCACTTTGTTTGTACACACGTCCAAGCACACACGTATCTGTAAGCTTTAACGAGCTACTGATAAGTGAAAAGCGATGAAGTGCCTCAAGCAGATTATACAGTTAATTGGCTTCTGAAATATTTCCGTGAAAAATCTCTAGCCTGTTTGCATCAAATACTTGAAAATACACTACCAGCCATTGAAACGGCAACACCGCTAAGGCGGAATGTGACGAACGGTTAATTGGCATAAAGTGTACTACATGTTAGGACACGCAAATGATTAGCATTTCAGCGCAACCGTTCATATTAGGTAGTAATAACATCATCTGTCGCCTGTATGCAGTGTGATCCAAAGGATGTGCACAAACTGATGGAGCTGAATGATATATCAGTCGAAATATAACGGTGGAGTAGAAATTTAGAGTTTTGGAAGTAATCGTTAGCCAGTGAAAGGCGTGAAGTGTTAGAAACCACTGCTTACTCGTCAATGCTGTACATTGAAGATGGTGTCCAAAATGGTGACCATTACACTGAATCGAGGCATAACTCACTCGTAGAAAATTCTGGCGCAGACTGCCAAGTACACCTGGCATCACGCATAGTTCATCAGACGCTGGCGAGAGATGTCTCTTCGTCGGGGACTCGTGTCACGTACACGAGGCTTTTGATGCGACCCAGCCCCTCTCCCGAAAGAAAATGAAGAGGTGTCAAATCAGGGGAGCGAGGTGGCCCTGCAATTGGATCTCACCTTCCGATCCAACGCCTGGGATTCGTGACATTGAGTACACTGAGTATAAGTTTGGAAACACCAAGTGATTATGGACAATTGAAAGGAAACACATAATAAAATTGCATTTTATTATTTACTAAATGTTTATTAAGCTCAAACAATGCACAGGTAAAAGCAACTATTAAATTCACTAGTAAATTCACCATTTACTTGCATACTCTTGGCATGCGATGGGTCAATTTTATCAATTGGGATTAGTCTCTATTCTTGTGTGTCCCGCTCATGATTCCTCTTTCTAGGATCCTCCTGTCCAACTCATCCTATAGAAGCTCGACTGGGGTGTTATTTTATGCTTTTCAATATTTTCAGAGCATCTAGAGGCTTCGCATAGGTGTGACACAAACGGCGTGTACGTTTCGGGTCATTGTCTGGTTGCAAGACAAGCCCTTTCCCGATCAGACGCAAACCAGAAATCTTGGCATGTCTCTGGAGAACGGCAAGACGAAATCACCGACTTCATTTCTCAAAAAGATCCCCATACCATCACAGACTCCACTCTATGCTTCACAGCTGAAATTAAGCTCTGGGGATTCGAGCGTTCATGTGGTAACAAGCGTACGAAGTGACGGTGTTTACTTCCAGATATTTCGAACTTGGATTAGTCAGTGAATAAGACTGTCTACTGTTGATATGTCGCAGCCCATTGAAGTCTTTTCTTCTTGCTAACAGGGGGCAACAAAGGTTTCCTTGCTGCGACATAAACCTGGTGGTTGTTTTGTGCCTGGCGCCATCTCAGTGTTGTCTCCCTCACTGATGTATCGCTTGTCGTGTTTAGTTCAGCAGTCAGTTCACGGACAAGTCAGAATCTATTACGGTTTACTGGTCACTACCAAATACTTTACAGAGGACGATCAATATACGAGCTTGTATATCGACGTTGCTTTATGGTCTAGACAACCCCGCTGATGAAATCTTCAATTTCTTTGTCGTTTGTAGGACACTATTGCTTTATTGGTGCAAAGAGATAATCTTCACCCGCGGATCAGAAGGAATCTGCATGGCACTGTGGGACCATTTTCAGTTACTTCCGCTGGGTGTACTACCCTCTCTCGCGGTGTATCCTGCAGTCATCCAAACGGAACTACAAATGAACAGAACTGTAGACAACGTACGTCTACACAGTGGTGCCGTGTACTAGCGTCATCTGGCGTGTTTAGTGGAGCTGCCTGGACAGCTAAAGTCAGTTTATGCTAGACTGAGCAATACCAGTACGATAGGTACGTATATGTACAATAAGTATCGGTTCTATGCTGTCAATATTTATCATTATTTGAGAATACTATTCCGTATTGTAACCAATAGTTCACAGAGGTCACTCCCACCTTACTTTTTTGTAATACGCAGCATGATGTTTCCAGACTTTTGGAGGGTAGTGTACGTCGCTTACTTGCACAGAGAAGTGCTCAGGTGCCGCGTCTAGTTACATCCAACCGTAGGTCCACAGAAAAAGGACATTACCTTTGCTCAGCTTAAGCTGCATGTTCACTGATTGTCCTTGTTTCTGACTCTCCAGACCTTTAACTGGCCTAGGATTACTACCAAGACCGTAAGTTCGTATTTTAAAGTTGTATTTAAGCGTCTATCACGTCCTTCAATCCCTGTGCAACATTTTGAATCGTGCTACAACCGATAGTGGGACGTATCGACAACATAATGTTTATATTCATTTCATCTTTGTGAAAGATATGTCGGGTGTTCATTGTGCTGTTCTCGTGGGCGCGTTCCTTCAGCATAGTACGAACACCAGAATGGAGTAGCCTGCCCGTTCCCCGGACATGGGATCGATTGAAACGAACTCGACGAAACGAAGTCGACAATGACTACGTGCTGTGTGCGACTTACGAAGGACCGCCATTGAAGAGTGGGACTATTTGGAGCAGGGCTGTGTTGATGATGTCAGTGATGGTGTGCCACGACGGATCCAAGCAACGAGACATTGCTCAGGAGGGCTCTGAAAAGTCCTCACGGGAAACAGACGTTCAGACTTTTTTTTTTTTTTTTTTTTTTTTTTTTTTGCAAACGAATACATCCACACGCCATATCCACTGACTGATAGTCATTTTTTTCTGTGCCAATAATTTCGAAATAAATGTCTGATGCAATACTGTTGTTGGCAGGTGTATACGTTAAATGTTAATTTGACAATTTGACACTACAGTAGTGAAGCCATAGTGACAGTAACCTTCCACTTGATACACTTACGACTTGTGAATTTATATCAGCCATACTGTCGTTGTGTCACAGCAGGACACATTTCAAGAATTCGTGGCAATTTTTGGCCTAGAGTAGTTTTTATCTATTCTACATTAGGACGTGGAATGAACGGTTGGGCAAGCGTGGGCATAACATGTAGTGACCTCGTTGCGCCACCATTGCCTCGGTTTCCTGGTCTCATCATTTTTCGTAGTTGTTGTCAGATGTATGGTGACAATTGCCATTATGTATTCGCCAACTGATGTTTTACATTCCAAAATGACGACGTAGTTCGTTGAAGCCGGTAATGTAACCCCTTTTTCTTTTAAAGAAAAGTTGTATGTACTGTGACTATATGGCTTCACTAGTGTAGTCTCAAATAAACATTTAAGTTATATTATAGTCACATTCCTTTACGACAATTATGTCGAAATATAGAAGTGTGTACGTTTCATACCCAGAGCAGGTAAAAATTTCTTTACTTTCTGTCCTTTGCGATGTTGAAACTTTCAATAGCCAGAATTGAATACTGGCTGGGTGGCTCACGGGAAACAGACTAGTATGTACCTTCCGTTCAAGAAACCTACCAGGAAAGAGGAAGACGCGGTGAAGCGTGCACGATTGTTACGCGGTAAGCAGGACTCGCACACGCGATCGTACCTGGAACTGCCGTCGCAGACTTGTGAGGCGCGCTGATTGCTAATCGCCGAGGACCACACCCCCCCAACACGTCACGGCTGTAGCCCGCCGGCAGCTCTGGCTCTGCGGGCCGGCCAGTCTGCTGCGATAACCCGTGGCGGCTGCGCTGGCGGTCGGCACTCCGCGACACCTTGCCTTCTCACTGTGCGTTCCGCCCCCACTGCTGTGCGCCGCTGGCGAGGAGCGGCGCCATGACGGCCGACGGCGCCAGGGGCGGCGGCGGCCACGCCGGATACCTCCCTGTCGTAAATATCGCCTCCGTCGGTTAGCGGCTTGCCTTAACACTCATGGTACACGCCACCAAAACTAACACTTGTAGTTGTCAAGCTATGTGCGAGTATAAGCTTTCGTGACTGGTGGCTGCTCGAGTTAAGCCCTTTAACACCTTCATCTATGCTCTGCTAGCCACCTTACGGTGTGTGGTGGAGGGTGCTTCTGCTGCCACTAACTTTAGCCCTCTTCCCTGTTCCAATCACGAATGGTAGGTGCGGTCTCACCGCCAGACACCACACTTGCTAGGTGGTAGCCTTTAAATCGGCCGCGGTCCGCTAGTATACGTCGGGCCCGCGTGTCGCCACTGTCAGTGATTGCAGACCGAGCGCCGCCACACGGCAGATCTAGTCTAGAGAGACTCCCTAGCACTCGCCCCAGTTGTACAGACGCTCCCATTTGCAGAGACGACAGTTTAGCATAGCCTTCAGCTGCGTCATTTGTTACGACCTAGCAAGTCGCCATATTCAGTAACTATAATTACTATCTTCCAGAATGTATCCTGAACAGATAATATTGTGAATCATGTACCGTTAAGAGCGACGTTCATCATTAATGGATTAAAGCTAAGTATCAAACTAATTACGTCCGCTTTCTGAATTCTCATTCCTTGTCACGTTCCAGACCTCACGCCAGTATAGTTCTTCCCTCCTCACGCCAGCCTGCGTGAGCTAAAACGCGTGCATTTCGGCCTCCACTCGTCACACGGTGTTGGCTCTTCTGCTAACACAGAAGTAGGAGTAACAATTCTCCATAAACATCAGTGAGAGTTCCGATTTCTTTGATTTTGTCGTCGAGGTCATTTCGCGAGGAGTCCTAAGGAAGAAGTGATGTATTGTCGGACTCTTCTTGAACACACACACTCTCGAAACCTCTCCTTAATGCAGCGTCTGCCGCTGGACTTTGTTGAGAATCTCCGTAAAACTCTTCCACCGAGTACATGATCCCGTGACTAAACGCGACTCTCTTTGTTGGTTGCACCTTCTCTATGTCTTCTGCAGTCTACTGAACCATACTCAAGAATCTGTAGAACAAGTCTTTCGTAAACCAATTCTTTCGTGGCTAAATTATGTTTCCATTTTTCCCAATGAATCAGCTTGGCAACTGCTTTTCCTGCTTAAGGTTTTTAACATGGCTGTCAATCAGCGACTGTTGTATAATACAAAATTTTGAAAAACACAGCACTCAGGCGCGAACACAATTAATTTGTGACCTAGGTTTCGGTCTCTCAAGGGAGACCTTCTTCGGACAAAATTAAAACTAAATGTTACAGCACAACGTACCAAAAAATACGAAAGCTGCGGTCATACCTGACAGCGTCAGATAGTCAGAATTAAAATAAAATGCAACAGAGGTGCAGCCACTGGGGGCTGCCATGTGTCTGCTACAGTCAACACAAAAGTTTGGCAGGCCGGAGTAGCCGAGCGGTTCTAAGCGCTGCAGTTTGGAACCGCGCGACCGCTACGGTCGCAGGTTCAAATCATGCCTCGGGCATTGATGTGTGTGATGTCCTTAGGTTAGTTAGGTTTGTTCTAGGGGACTGATGACCTCAGCACTTAAGTCCCATAGTGTTCACAGCCATTTGAACAAAAGTTTGTGTTTTGTGTTGACTGTAGCAGAGGACGCATGGCAGCCCCTAGTGGCTTGCACCTGTGTTGCATTTTATTTTAATTCTGACTATCTGACGCTGACAGGTATGACCGAAGCTTTCGTTTTTTTTTTTTTTTTTGGTACGTTATGCTGTAACATTTAGTTTTAATTCTGTCCGAAGAAGGTATTCCTTGTGACACCGAAACCTAGGTCACAAATTAATTGTGTTCGCGGCTGAGGGTTGTGTTTTTCAAAATTTTGCTTTTCGTACTGTTTGTTTTATGTTGTCCTTCCTCTTTAGGCCGCTCCCAATTGTTACTTCGAGGTATTTTACGATCACAATGTTCCAGTCCGAGGGTGTTGATGCATCGTTTGCGTAGTTCAGCGAATCTGATTCGGGTATACACAGGGGCAACAAAAGTCAGCGATATGCACATATAAGATTGCGATAGTATCACATACACGTGGAGTAGGAGGGTGATGTATTGGCGGAGCTGTCATTTCTGTTCAGATGAATCATGTGTGAAAGCGCCCGAAGTGATTATGGCCGCACGACCGGGAATTAACAGAGTTCTAACACGGAATGGTAGTTGGAACTAGGCGCATGGGACAGTCCATTTCGGAAATCGTTAGAGAGTTAAATATTCCGGGTCGACAGTGTCGAGAATACGCAGAGAACACTACACGTCAGGCATTACCTCTCAGCACGGCCAACACGCCGACGGCCAACGGCCGAGAGCAGCGGCGTTTGCACAGTGTTGTCAGTGCTAACACACAAACAACAGTGCGCGAAATAACCGCAGAAATCAATGTGGGAAGTATGACGAACGTGTCCGTTATGACTGTGCGGAGGAATTTGGCATTAATGATCTATAGCAGTAGACAACCGACGCCAGTGCATTTGCTAACTACGACATCGCCTGCAGCACCTTCCCTTGGCTCGCGACAATACTGGATGGACCCTAGACGACTGGAAAATCGTGGACTGGTCATATGAGTCCCGATTTCAGTTGGTAAGAGCTAATTGTAGGATTCGAGTGTGACGCTGACCCCGTGAAGCCATGGACGCAAGTTGTCAACAAGGCACTGTGCGAGCTCCTAGTGGCTCCAAAATAGTGTGGGCTGTGTTTACATGGAAGGGATTGGGTTCTCTGGTTATGTTCGGCTACTTGGAGATGATTAATTGACTTCATGTTCCCAATCAACGACGGAATATTTCAGTGTACCTTGTTTTATGATTACAATATGTAATATAATATATCTCTCCTGATTTGTGATACACAGGGGCCTGAAGACGACACCTATGTAGTGTCTGAACTGCTCGGGTAATTAACGTATTCTACAAAAAAAAAATACGGCTGTCGGTATTCCTTACTTCCACAAATTTACTGCCCCATCCTTCTTCAGTGCGAGGTTGTGCGCCGTCTCTAGTGATCACGTCGCGGACGGGACGATAAACTCTGATCTTTCTTCTTTTTTCTCTTTGGCATTCCTTTGTAAACAAAACACATTTTTTGTTTCAGATTACTGCTTTGTAATACTGTTAATAGCCAGTGATTTCATACTTCCACTTTTGTTTTCTACCTCGACAGTCGAGGGCTTGAAACAAGGTAATCAGATTGTGCTTTTACTGTTAGTAGATTTTACAGTGATCAGGTATCGCCCATGGGACATTATATCTGACGTGAATGAGGTATCGAAAACGTTAACATACGTCTAGTTAAATACCATGCACGCTGTCACAGTAATTAAGTGGACAGAGTCCTAATCGGAAGGACCGAAGTTCCAGACGCCTCCCGGACACACTAGTTTGGAATTCCGCGTTTTGCCTAAGCCGTACAAGCGAATGCCGGGATGTTCCTCTTGAGCAGAACGTAGTCAGTGGATATTTCCTTCTCCGGCCTTGTCCAAACGCATTAGTGCTGTCCCTAGCAACTTAACAAAGTTGCTACGCTATAACCTTGCTACATTATTACTTCCTTTAAGATGAACATGATAATCTATACTCAAGACATCCGTTTGTGCACGTAATTGCTTTTCTCTGCCTGCAGTAATCTTACCGTAAGTCAAAGAAAAGTAGAAGCATTTATTAAATATCATGGTTGATTTATTAGAGCACGTGATATGGGTAATAGCAGTTATATGAAAAAGATAGGAAATCGATTGTTTGTTATAGCTTAGTTACACTCGCATAAACTCACACACACACACACACACACACACACACACACACACACACTTTAAGATTTCGCATGTCAAAAGAGTGCGTGTGTGTGTGTGTGTGTGTGTGTGTGTGTGTGTGTGTGTGTGTGTGTGTGTGTGTGTGTGTTGAAATATTCGTGCTATGAAAAAGAACGAGAGTTCAATAGAAAAAAAGTGCTGTTTTTAATTATATTACCGTTGTGCCTTAGATCCTATGTTATTTCCAACTTTACAAGTTGCTCTTAATAAAAGAACGCTATAAAATCTAGCAAAAACCAGTAAAATTATAGAAAAAAAATATAATTATAACTGTACCCAACATTAAACTCACAAGAAACGGCGATAAATGTACATCCATAACAGATAATGCTTGTCATCTTTGTTCCTCCGACAATCAGAACTTCTCAGAATGTTTTACTCGTATTTATAAAAGTCACGCCACAATATCTATGGTCTTGCTATTGCGAGTCCGTATAGTAACAGTGGCGATCATTTCTTAGGATTGTGCTGTTGTTGGTAGTGAAGGTGCACGAAAGCTATTGTAGCCCGCCTTTCGCACGGTGACCTGTTTCATTGCGGCCTTACTCCCCGCTTGTCTGTCAGAGCGGATTTCAGCACCCAAGCTGTAGAGAAACTATGGCTCTTTCGTAACGGCTCTCACAAGAAAAGTACAGTGGATTACCTCGGAGTCTGTCAGCCCGCAGGATGTAACAAAACTCTGATAACAGATAAGATACGAAGGCAGCGTTCGTTTTAAATACCTCTTGTTTCTGTCAAGCCAGAACGTGTGACAGTGCGTGTTTTCCACAGTTCATAATGAAGAAAGCTCTACGTCCGAGACATATTGTCTGTGTTCGCTGACTACTCTGTGTGATGAAATTTCGTCCTGGTTAGATCTTAATTTTGTTTGTTAAATACCTGTTCACGAACTGCGAAAATTAAACAGTTCTTTACTCAATATTATCATCCTTGTAGGTGATCTCGCTTCATAAAAAGCAATACCAATACATTTTTCTGTTGGTTGATTATTTACAGTTTTTGTTCTTTTGGTGGCATTTCCATTAAAGTTCGCAGTTTTAAAATATCTTGCATATTTCGACATTACAGACTTTATATTTCATACTGTACTGTTTCAAAAAAATTATTGGCTATTTCCATCTTATATTGTCTACAGATTTTATGCAGAAGGTATATTACAGAGCCTTCTAACGCAACTTTATCCACCTGTCGTAATACCTTTTGGGTATGACCAGATTCCAGAACTCGTCTTCTAACCTAAAGAATTTAAATTTGGACAAAGTGAAGAGTAGCTGAATTAATTTGCATTTAGCTTTTTAGTGTTTTCGGCGATGTCTCCCAAGCTGCTGCTGCTTCTTTTGCAAGTTTATAAAAGTAGGTTCTGTCAAGAGGTTTGACATCGGATTTTAAACAAAAAGTCTTGCCCATGATGTAATTTTCCACCATATGGTTCATTCGCAAATTCTGATACACTTCCACTACTGGTTACAATATTCAGATGTACTAGTTATGACAACAGTTTCTAGAGCAGCCTTCAAAACACGTCCGCTTCCTGCCATCCATCGTCTGCCTCGAGACATCAAACGCGTCGTGAAACCTCCAGGTTCAGGCTGGAGTTGTTATTCTGGATTTTGTTTGCATGCTTTTGACACAGTTCATTACTCTTACAAAAACCAGAAAAATGTAAAACTTACAGATTGGGAATAATTCTTGCAATAGCTATTGTTAGTTAGTTATGAGATGTGTTTTGCAGTTTTGTGTTTTTCTACAAATAGGTTACTTCTGTTTTATGTTCCATGTCAGCATTTATAAATAAGAAAAGTAATTTAGGTATGAACATTTTTGTGAATCAATGACACTTTTTAATTCAAAACTGCGACACAATTTTCATATTTCAAATTTAAGCTATTTCTATTTGGGATAGGACAGAAGTCGGGAAGCATTTCAGTGTTTCTGTCTCTTTAGTTTTCGGATGAGACATAAAATTCCAAAAGATGATTCAGTTAATAATTTAACAGTATTACACAATTTTTAATTTTCATCCTTTGGTTCGTTACTGAGACTGACCTGGTTATTTCTATGATGTCAGCACTCAGAGGTCTGTCTATATGTAATATGCATTTTGTCTGTTCCAAAAATTTATGTTTTCTTGATTACTGCGTGGTTGCAAATTTGATTGTAAGTCTACACTGAAGATAATTTTCGATATTTCTTGTCTATAGAACTTATAGGGTGTCGACAAATGTTATCTGTCGTAATACTGCGGGTACAGTTTGAACGAATTGTAAAGATGAACTAGAAAGTTTTACTTAATCTAGCGATACCGTCTCCACAATGTTACAGTCTCTATATTTTTTACCAGTAGTAGTATAGCAAACTGAATGCTTTTTAGGTATTTTCTTCCTCTCTTCCCACTTTATTTTTTTGTATAGGACACGGCCGATTTTCTTTGCTATCCGTCCCCAATCTAAGCGTGTGTTCCGCCTCTAATGACGTCGACGTGTCTTCGAAGGGATGTTAAGCTCTAATTTATTTATTTATTTTGTCGCTTGCAGCAGAAAGGTGTGTGACTACATCTATAAGAGCATACTGGGAGAACATACGAAACTGAAACGCCTCCAATACCAAACCACATATTATCCTGGCCTATATTGTGAATTGTGTCATGACGATTTTCATTTGTCCAAAAGTGTTGATCGCGAAAATATGCTAATCTCAGCTTGGCCTTTTCTCACATGATATACTGCAAACTATGGATGAAGGGCACCTGGCAGATTCCATATTTCTAGATTTCCGGGAAGCAATAGATCCGGTGGGCCAATTGCAGGCTGTTAACGCAGGTACGAGCATATGGAGTAAGTTCACAGATATGTGAGTGGCTCGAAAACTTCTTAACTAATAGAACCCAGTATGTTGTGAAACGTCCCATTCCGACTTTCAAAAATCCCTACAAAAGAATGGCCCTGACTAACATTAACCTATACCTTTCACAAATCACTTACCTCACAAAAATCTTCGTTACTCGAACTACTGCAACACAGCGAGCGCCACTACTGCCAGCTAAATAAAAGATTCTAACTACTGGTAGGCACTAACTACTGATAGACATAGTTAGCAAATGAAAGATTTTGATAGAGAACAAACAATGTATTTACCTTAATAGTGTTCAAAAGTCGTTATATATATATATATATCAGTTCATGATATCCAGTATTACAAATTTACTCTTTCTGGCGGACACACGTCCAGATCGTCCGCTCTCAAAACTCCGCCATCTCTCTCCCCACATCCACCACTGCTGGCGGCTCACCTCCAACTGCGCAACGCTACGTGCTGTTCACATCCAGCTGCCCAACACTAGAATAGAAAATATTTCAACAATGCAAACCAGCCACAGGCTGCACACAGCACAGCCAGTGATTTTCATACAGAGCGCTACGTGGCGTTACCAACATAAAAAGCTAAACAGACCACTTACAGTGGTCCTCGATAGAGATTGTTCATCAGAGACAAGGTCATCGTCAGGAGTGCCCCAGGGAAGTGTGGCAGTACTGCTGTTGTCCTCTGTACGCGCAAATGGTTTGGTGGACAGGGTCGGCGGCAATCTGCGGTTGTTTGCTGGTGATGCCGTGGTGTGCGGTAAGGTGTCGAAGATGAGTAAGAAGTTACAAGCCGACTTACACAAGATTTATAGTTGGTGTGATTAATGGCACCTAGCCCTAAATGTGGAAAACTGTAAGTTAATGCGGATGGGTAGGAAGAAAAAAATCTGCGACATTCGGATACAATATTAGTAGTGTCCTGTTTGAGACAGTCAAGTCGTTTCAATATCTGGACGTGATGTTGCGAAGCGATATGGGATGGGACGAGCACGTGAGAACTGAGGCAGGGAAGGCGAATGGTCGACTTCGGTTTATTGGGAGAATTTTAGGATATTGTGGTTTGCATGTAAAGCAGACCGCATATAGGACGCTGGTGCGACCGTTTCTTGAGTACTGCTCGAGTTAATTATAAAAAAATCCCCCTCGATTGCACAAACTGCCTGGTGTTTACCTAGGTTTCAGCGTGGGTAACTACGCCTTCTTCAGAACAAAATAATACAGCTTGCCTAAATAGGCATAGTCAAAGGCTAAAATCAACACCTACAGCGGCAAGACCCCATAAAAATTTTTTTTACAAATACACGGTACATATGTACCAAGTCAATAATATTACTTATCTCAACCCTGTGTGTGGTGCCTCGCCCCAGCCAACGTACGATGGTCACAGACTCTCCACCGAACTCAGAACTTTTACGGGGTCTTGCCGCTGTAGCTGTTGATTTTAGCCTTTGACTATGCCTATTTAGGCAAGCTGTTTTATATTCGTTCTGAAGAAAGCGTGGTTACCCACGCTGAAATCTAGGTAAACATCAGGTAGTTTGTGCAATCCAGGCTGGTTTTTTTATAATTATTTCGATACTTACTATTGCTGACGCGCTGCAATGCTGAAAGTTCTTACTGCTAGAGTGTTTGGGATCCGTACCAGGTCCGATTGAAGGAAGACATCGAAGCAATTGAGAGGTGGGCTGCTAGATTTGTTATAGGTATGTTCGAACGACACACAGATGTTACGGAGATGCTTCGGGAACTCATCGGAAAACGTGGAGGAAATGCGACGTTTTTTTCGAGGAACGCTATTGAGAAAATTTAGAGTACCGTCATTCGAAGCTGACTGCCGAATGGTTTTACTGCCACCAACGCAGACTGCGCATAAGGATCTTACAGATAAGATACGAGAAATTAGGGCTCATACCATACGGAGGCACATAGACAGTCGTTTTCCCCTCGCTATATTTTCCAATAGGGCAGGGGAGAGAATGACTAACAGTGGCACATGGTACCCTCCACCAAGCACCGTAGGTACCTTGCGGATTATCTATGAAAAAGTAGGTGTAGATGTTTAGACTTTTGGAACACTTTTCAAGTGTTGGCCCACTCACCACAATGTTGGTCTCTTCTTCTTCCCTATAGCGATCGAGTTCAGGGACTTTTTACTCCTTTAAGAGAGCCTATTCTGTTACCAAAATACGAAGGATCTGCCGTTGTTCAAAGAAAAGCGAGCGCGTGATTGCGATAGAAAACATGCTTACGTCGTCTGAATACGCTCACGAGTATCAGAGATCCATCTCAAGAGAAAAAAAAGGATGGCGTTAGAATGTCACTGTTCATTTGCTCTCCAGAAAGTAAAATTAACCCTTTCGGATCTGAATCTTTTCTGGACGAAGAGAAATTACTCTTTATGCTGTAGTGCTCATGTGTGATTTTTTGATGATTTAGATGCAAGATCTATGCAAAAATATCTACCGGTTTTAAAGAACACCTTGTAAAATTGGCACCTTTTTATCGTCTAAAATAAGAAATTTTGAAATATTCACTATTTTAATAAATAAACTGACCGTTAATAGTTACAATACAATATAACAACAACAACAATAATATTCATTTAAGCAGTGGAATATAACTAACCAACCACTTCTGTGTATACTGGCGCTCACAAGCTGCTGCACAGTGCTACGCTGACTTGATATTTTTGTAGCGAAGCTCAACAGTTGTCAGCACTTGTACATGATAAAAAGATCGACCATTCACAAATGTGCACATGAGGTTTTCAAAGGGGAAAAAAATTTTCTGTTCCAACTAAGAGACTGTAAAATTTAATGTACAGTTCTAGCCAGTGGGTAGGAAAGTGATGTAAGTAAGTTTGTTATAAGACTGTAGAAGCTTAACGTGTGTTACTATGGCAGTATTGACATATACGGTCTCTTATACATGTCGTAGTGCTGTGATAGCATATTTCCTTAAACTTGGATAGCAACAGAAGATTTTCATGAACGACCATTCAATTACAACAAGGTGGAACTTCAAATGGTTCAAATGGCTCTGAGCACTATGGGACTCAACTGCTGTGGTCATCAGCCCCCTAGAACTTAGAACTACTTAAACCTAACTAACCTAAGGACATCACACACATCCATGCCCGAGGCAGGATTCGAACCTGCGATCGTAGCGGTCGTGCGGTTCCAGACTGTAGCGCCTTTAACCGCTCGGCCACTCTGGCCGGCAAGGTGGAACTAGTTAATAAATTTTGTACCAAGGCTGTGAAAAAGTACCTGTCAAGCTACAATTCTGTCTGGTGCAGAAGTACTTGGATAAAGCAGTGTAGGGGTTTGTTACAACAAAAGTAATTAATAATGAAATACGTCTGACATTTCACAAAACACTTTCGTACTATATACTTTTCATTTAATTTTCTGGAAAACTTTATACCAGATCTCTGAAAAGGATAATACTAATATCAAATCCTGGTCCCGAGCCCAGTATCTCACTTATTGTGGAGGCATGTTGACTGAATATATTTCAGGCAAACAAATGGGAGGGTGCACTACACAAAATGAATATTGGATGTCTTGGTCAGGAACCTGTTAGCAGCTGATAGTTTGTGCCTGGCGTGTGCAATGATTGGCGTTGAGAATTGTGTGAGTAGTGTAGTACTTGCCTTTTACATTATTAAGTAAAGTTTTTTTGGAAGAATTTATAAGTTCTTAAAAGACAGTACTACACAATAGATATAAACCGAATAAAGTTAGGCAGTTTTAAGTAGGCTGAAGTATCTGGCAGTAGTCACCGTCATCTAGTTTTTTCGTTCTTTCTCTAAATTACTTCAGGCAAATAGTCGGGCACCACCGACTATCTGTCCCAGGCTTGTCAAACTATATTTGTAAGCATGTAAATGTCTCAGAATACAATTTTTTCTTCTGAAACTTCAATATCTACCGTAAAATGTTCGGTACTCTTTTAAAAGAGACCTAATTGACGAATATAATTACTACAACTACCACTAATGTCTTGATTAATTACCGGGAAGACAAAGGGAGCTAGACTATGGTAACACTGTACCTTCGCAATTTTCGCTCTACGTATAACACGTGTCCCACACGTAAATGGAAGGTTTGTAGCGGCTGCAGACATCTTTATATACGTTTCGTACGTTTCAGTGTCTTAATTATTCAGATAAATTCACAAACTGAGCGTACTTGTGAATTATATCTTACCAGCAAATAATTTGGTGAAAATGTGTCGTTAATACACCATGCTGCCCCGAATCTAGAACTTCGCATACAAAATTCTGTCGTTAGTTAGTTCATTAGTTTCATGTTTCGTAGGTCAGTTGCACGTTTAATGGTAATGATGTGTGACGAGTCATTTTACATTCACATTACAAATTAATATATAAACATAGCTAAATTCTGGCTACTCACAAGCTTTTTCTTCCCTACAGATGTTAATAACTAATTCCTACCCACCACTTTTTACACATTACGGAAACACAAATTCTTCTACGGAGTAGGAGGAGTCGTCAGGGAGAAACTTTTTCAGTTTGTTTCCAGATTGTCTTTGCTCAATGTCAGACATTTTATATCGTTACACAAGTGATCAAAAAGTTTGGTAACAGCATTGTGCAATAATTTTTCTGCTAAAGACAACCTTAATGAAGAGCAATGAATGTCTTTTTTTCTTCTGCTATTGTAATTGTGGACATCATTGTTCCTCTTGAAAAACAATGAACCATTTACAAGAAATCTGATGAGGGAATATATATACTCTGAAAAAGTAATCAGAATGCCTACTTAAACAGATGCGTACAAGATGATAGCGGTGAGCAACGCATGGTATTCTAACAACACGATTATAGTCAAAGAGGGCTTCCTTTCTTAAAGATAAATTACCCAAGAACATTATTTCATATGACTTCATTGAGTGAAAATACGCAAAATATGTCAACTTGCTGATCTGTCTCTCCCCAAGATTTACAATGATTCGAAGTGCAGATACGGCTGAGCTAAGTTGGGTCAGGAGTTTCAAAACGTGTTTTTTCTTTTAAGTCTCACCAATATGGGCACCTAAATTTTTTGAAGATTCCATCGTAGTTATTATTTCCATCACCATTTGTTACTCTCGCCATTGATATAGTACGTCTAGGTGTAAAGAACTGAGGATTTTTTTTAAATGGAAAGTGAGCCTATTAGCAGAAAAGCACTATATAATACTTTTAAGAACATTATTTTGCCCGTTCTTCTATTGCTGCATGTATTTTTACATGAATTACAATACTAGTATTAACCCCAAAAAGAGCTAATTGTGCATGTTATATACTAGGTGCAAAGTAGTTTACATATACGCGACACTAAATGAGAAGACTGTGCACAGCATTGACGTTACAGTCACAACCGTTAAACACCATCCGGGAACAGAATATTTTGTTTCAGTTGCTTGCGCTTATCCTACTCTGCATTTGCGTGTCATGGTGAAAGCCTCTTTAAAGAGTCGTGCCAACCTTGCCTGCTTTCGGCCCCTGCAGTATTTTATCGTTATCTGCGACGTTTTTTACACGTTTCCTTTGTTTGTCTACGTATCTGTGTTGCCAACCACGAACTACAGCGTACCGAAGAACAGTTTTGTAACTGTTGGGAACACACATAGCCATATCCGACGCAGTTTGGTTAACGTTGCGGCTGTAAAGAATTTATAACGAACTTATCTCGATTTAACAACTACACTCAACGACTAAATATTTATTAGGCATGAGATTAGGTTTGCCTTAAAAGCAATTCGTTCCGTTTACAATCTCTGTCAGATCATTTTATTTTCAACCACTCCTCATACACAGTTATTGTACCGTTGTTATTAGAGAACGTTTCAGTATAGTACACGACGTTAAAACTAGCACTTCAGTCTTGCACCGATTGTCTAATACGTGGTGTTTATTGAAAGATTACGTATCAACGTTCACTAATTTTTAAGACATTTTACAGAGTCTTCTGTATAATTTCAGACCGCTGCCAGCCCCTGCAGTGAACAGAAGTTTCGTCATTATTTAATAAATTGAACAGTCTGTGAATCATTTGTCACAGAAAATGAAAACTTTGGAGTTATCGAGTATTTACTCCAATGGTGATTTACATAAAGATGGAAGCTATTTAGTGGAATAAGTGTAAAATGCAAGCAAGGGAGTAAGGTCATTGTTTAATCTCCCTTCGACGGGAAGGTCAACAGAGACGGAAGATAGTGACGTGAGCTGTGTGCCATATTTGATCAGGAACATCAGCAGATGTACATGACATCAAAGAGGCGAGTTTCGTCAGAAAGCGTCATCGTACACGGGGAGCAGTTTAACGATGTAGTCAGGCAGAATTGGCGCGTCGCTCAGCAAAATATTGATTCCAGAATACCATTTGCTTCATATTATCACTTTCCTTTACGATTAACTCATATCACAACTGTTTTTAACCACCTCTTCTCCACTTCACGAGCGAATTCCTTCTGCAAGGATTCCTTCGTAAAGTGTTTGTACGCAACCACCTCATTTCTTTCTAATAAATTTTGGCCATGAAATTTTTTTCCAGTAACGGTATTCCACTAGGCTCCATGGCGGCCGAACATCACCGCGTCATCACCAATGCCGCACCGCAGCCGACGTGCTTCCCTCTCTTTGTGTATGGCCGTTGTTCCACGCTGTGAATGTGTTTGATCCGTACTCGATTTCTTTTTTATCTTTCCCCCTTTTTTTTAGAAAATAGTGTAATGTTATCAGTGGGAAATGTTATTTCATTGCGGACTGACATAGTTTGAGAGGAAATTTCAGGTTACATTTCTGGAACATTTGTGACGGCCAGCATGCGACCAATTTTAATTTCGTCTCATTTCTCTTTTTTACATTTCTGTATCCTGCGACACAGAATTTCAACAGCCCACCAGCGAGTTAACGGCAGCCACGGTGCGCCTACAATCCGGCTCGTCGCTATCAGTGGTACTCATTGTTTTCGCCATATACAATTTTAATTTGTTGCGGATGTCAGAGAATATTGTGCCCGCCGAATAAACTCTCCAAGCCTCATTAAATATTTTTAACATTTATTTACGCAGGCTTTCACGCACGCATCCAACTCGGCATTTTTCTGACCATTGCGGTGTTAATGAAGACGCTGCTGCAAAACACGAAAATGTTGATAAAATTTTCTTGGGTTGACAGCCGAGTCAATGCGTTGTTCTCCGGCAACGTTTCAGCAAGTTTCGTACTTGTCATCTTCAGGCGAAGGCTGTCAACCCGAGAAGATATTCTCATCAAGATTCGCATAGACGAAAATGTTCATTAGTTCCTTCCTTCTTCGTATAGTTTCGTATGGTGAAGTCCGGAGCGCAAATCTCTGTCACGCAAATCTCTTGTCCAGTTGTTATGGTTTCGATAAAATGACATTTTGTCATGCAGATGGTAACTGACTTATTTTCGACGTACACTTAACAGTTTCTTTGACCTATTGAAAGAAAATGTGTCTGTATCCTTAGCCGGTATCGACCGCCGTTAATCGTCATCAGATAGTCAGCACGTAATACTTGTGCTGGTACCGCTATTATACTGAAAGTACTGCGACTATCAGTTCCCGAGTACATCAATTTTTAATCGGGTGAACCAGCAGTAGGGCCTAACATAAAAATTCCCTGATATTACCAAATTATTCCGGCACAATATTCATGACCGGGGCCCTGAATTTAGTATGAGAAGCTCCTCAGCTTATTGCGTCAATCAAGATACGCTGTGGCGGTCGTGAATCTGGAAAACAAAGAATACTCTGAAACGAAAATAAGAAAAAACACAGGTCCTAGTTGCTAATTTCACACAGCAATGCAGGCGTATGTATACATGTGTGTATGTTCCGTATCTCCTAATGAGCCACTGAACCGATGTCAACCAAACTTGGTAGACATACAGTCAGTTCCACAAGAAAGTGTACGCCATAATTTTAAATGTAACGTCCGCCACGACATCTCTGTTTTTTTTTTTTCTTTTTTGGTCATCAGTCTACTGACTGGTTTGATGCGGCCCGCCACGAATTCCTTTCCTGTGCTAACCTCTTCATCTCAGAGTAGCACTTGCAACCTACGTCCTCAATTATTTGCTTGACGTATTCCAATCTCTGTCTTCCTCTACAGTTTTTGCTCTCTACAGCTCCCTCTAGTACCATGGAAGTCATTCCCCCCTGTCTTAGCAGATGTCCTATCATCCTGTCCCTTCTCCTTATCAGTGTTTTCCACATATTCCTTTCCTCTCCGATTCTGCGTAGAACCTCCTCATTCCTTACCTTATCAGTCCACCTAATTTTCAACATTCGTCTATAGCACCACATCTCAAATGCTTCGATTCTCTTCTGTTCCGGTTTTCCCACAGTCCATGTTTCACTACCATACAATGCTGTACTCCAGACGTACATCCTCAGAAATTTCTTCCTCAAATTAAGGCCGGTATTTGATATTAGTAGACTTCTCTTGGCCAGAAATGCCTTTTTTGCCATAGCGAGTCTGCTTTTGATGTCCTCCTTGCTCCGTCCGTCATTGGCTATTTTACTGCCTAGGCAGCAGAATTCCCCAACTTCATTGACTTCGTGACCATCAATCCTGAAGTTAAAGTTTCTCGCTGTTCTCATTTCTACTGCTTCTCATTACCTTCATCTTTCTCCGATTTACTCTCAAACCATACTGTGTACTCATTAGATTGTTCATTCCGTTCAGCAGATCATCTTTTCATATTCACTTTCACTCAGGATAGCAATGTCATCAGCGAATCGTATCATTGATATCCTTTCACCTTGTATTTTATTTCCACTCCTGAACCTTTCTTTTATTTCCATCATTGCTTCCTCGATGTACAGATTGAAGAGTAGGGGCGAAAGGCTACAGCCTTATCTTACACCCTTCTTAATACGAGCACTTCGTTCTTGATCGTCCACTCTTATTATTCCCTCTTGGTTGTTGTACATGTTGTATACGACCCGTCTCTCCCTATAGCTTACCCCTACTCTCGAACAGCTTGCACCATTTTACATTGCCGAACGCTTTTTCCAGGTCGACAAATCCTATGAAAGTGTCTTCATTTTTCTTTAGCCTTCCTTCCATTATTAGCCGTAACGTCAGAATTGCCTCTCTCGTCCCTTTACTTTTCCTAAAGCCAAACTGATCGTCACCTAGCGCATTCTCAATTTTCTTTTTCATTCTTCTGTATGTTATTCTTGTAAGCAGCTTCGATGCATGAGCTGTTAAGCTGATTGTGCGATAATTCTCGCACTTGTCAGCTCTTGCCGTCTTCGGAATTGTGTGGATGATGCTTTTCCGAAAGTCAGATGGTATATCGCCAGACTCATATTCTACACACCAACGTGAATAGTCGTTTCGTTGCCACTTCCCCCAATGATTTTAGAAATTCTGATGGAATGTTATCTATCCCATCTGCCTTATTTGACCGTAAGTTCAAAAATGGTTCAAATGGCTCTGAGCACTATGGGACTCAACTTCTGAGGTCATTAGTCCCCTAGACCTTAGAACTAGTTAAACCTAACTAACCTAAGGACATCACACACATCCATGCCCGAGGCAGGATTCGAACCTGCGACCGTAGCGGTCTTGCGGTTCCAGACTGTAGCGCCTACAACCGCACGGCCACTTCGGCCGGCCTGACCGTAAGTCCTCCAAAGCTCTTTTAAATTCCGATTCTAATACTGGATCCCCTATCTCTTCTAAATCGACTGCTGTTTCTTCTTCTATCACATCAGACAAATCTTCACCCTCATAGAGGCTTTCAATGTATTCTTTCCACCTATCTGCTCTCTCCTCTGCATTTAACAGTGGAATTCCCGTTGCACTCTTAATGTTACCACCATTGCTTTTAATGTCACCAAAGGTTGTTTTGACTTTCCTGTATGCTGAGTCTGTCCTTCCGACAATCATATCTTTTTCGATGTCTTCACATTTTTCCTTCAGCCATTTCGTCTTAGCTTCCCTGCGCTTTCTATTTATTTCAGTCCTCAGCGACTTGTATTTCTGTATTCCTGATTTTCCCGGAACATGTTTGTACTTCCTTCTTTCATCAATCAACTGAAGTATTTCTTCTGTTACCCATGGTTCCTTCGCAGCTACCTTCTTTGTACCTATGTTTTCCTTCCCAACTTCTGATGGCCCTTTTTAGAGATGTCCACTCCTCTTCAACTGACTGCCTACTGCACTATTCCTTATTGCTGTATCTATAGCGTTAGAGAACTTCAAACGTATCTCGTCATTCCTTAGTACTGCCGTATCCCACTTCCTTGCGTATAGAGTCTTTCTGACTAATGTCTTGAACTTCAGCCTACTCTTCATCACTACTATATTGTGATCTGAGTCTATATCTGCTCCTGGGTACGCCTTACAATCCAGCATCTGACCATGATGTAATCTAACTGAAATCTTCCCGTATCTCCCGGCCTTTTCCAAGTATACCTCCTCCTCTTGTGATTCTTGAGCAGGGTATTCGCTATTACTAGCTGAAACTTGTTACAGAACCCAATTAGTCTTTCTCCTCTTTCATTCCTTGTCCCAAGCCCATATTCTCCTGTAACCTTTTCTTCTACTCCTTCCCCTACAACTGCATTGCAGTCGCTCATGAGTATTAGATTTTCGTCCCCCTTTACATACTGCATTACCCTTTCAATATCCTCATACACTTTCTCTGTCTGTTCATCTTCAGCTAGCGACGTCGGCATGTATACCTGAACTATCGTTGTCAGCGTTGGTCTGCTGTCGATTCTGATTAGAACAACCCGGTCACTGAACTGTTCACAGTAACACACCCTCTGCCCTACCTTCCTATTCATAAGGAATCCTACACCTGTTATACCATTTTCTGGTGCTGTTGATATTACCCGATACTCATCTGACCATCTGACATCTCTGGTAGTGACCTCGAATCTGCACTCAGCGCCCTTTTGCACAGTGTACAGATAAACAGTGTGAGACTTGGATGTTTTCTTTTGTCGGTTGAATTTTAAACTGAGCTCAAAATATCTGAAGCATCACGAGGCAGTGCAAAAATGTGCAATATTTATCCAAAATGCCTTCCATTGAGAAGCTGTTTGGTTCGAACGAGGAAAACTGGATGCTTCAAGAGCATAATGATCTGAAAGACCGCGGCAGTTTGTGTACATCGTGGAAACTAGACAATAGGGTGTCCTCGATGGGTTGACCTGTAAAGTCACCGGACGCAAATCGATCGGTAATGTTTGTTGCTGCTTTGAGATGAAGAGTAAAGGAGAGCCATGTATATTTTGAAGCAGTCAGGACGATATGGAGATCGTTATCGAAAGAATATGCAGAAAATGTCGTGAACAGCATGCCAAAAAGGCGCCAATTTATAATGGATAATTGCGGGGATTTTATTTATTTATTGTTTTTTTTCTAATCTGTGGTAAGGTCTTATGTGCCCAAATTGCTGAGGTCATCGTCCCATTAGCTTACGCACTACTTAAGCTAACTTACGCTAACGACAGTACACACACACCCATGCCGAGGGAGGACTCGAACCTCCGACGGGGGGAGTCGCGCGGACCGTGTCAAGGCGCCTCAGACCGCGTGGCGGCGGCGATTGGGAGAACTATTAGGTAAATGTGCAGTTAGCACTAACACGTATTTTCAGGTGAACATATATTTACAACAGTGTCTTCTATTTCATATAGAGAACGGCGTACACTTTCTTGCGGATCTGACGGTATCCCTTACAGTCAGGGAATAATAAAAAAAAATGGTTCAAATGGCCCTGTGCACTATGCGACTCAACTTCTGAGGTCATCAGTCGCCTAGAACTTAGAACTAATTAAACCTAACTAACCTAAGGACATCACACACATCCATGCCCGAGGCAGGATTCGAACCTGCGACCGTAGCGGTCTTGCGGTTCCAGACTGCAGCGCCTTTAACCGCACGGCCACTTCGGCCGGCCTGTAATTAATTAAAAATAAGAAATCACGCTATCTCGCAACTGTATACGGAAATTAAAATTCGACCTTTGAAATAGAAATCCGCATACATTGTACAAAAACAATACAATCGTCGCGCTAACATTTTCTAAATGGAAATTAATCAATGTTGTTTGTGAATTCCTCCGTTACTTCTTGGTAGAACAAGTCCATATTTAAGACTCAATGACAAGTAAACTGTTTTTGTTTCCTGAAGGTGGTCTAATAAGCCGAAAACTAGTTTGAAATAAACAAAAATGAGTAGAACAAAAACTGTGTACTTGTTATTCAAACATAGATAATCAATATTAACTTCAAAAATCCTGCCGGCCGCGGTGGTCTAGCGGTTCTAGGCGCGCAGTCCGGAACCGCGCGACTGCTACGGTCGCAGGTTCGAATCTTGCCTCGGGCATGGATGCGTGTGATGTCCTTAGGTTAGTTAGGTTTAGGTAGTTCTAAGTTCTAGGGGAGTGATGACCACAGATGTCAAGTCTCATAGTGCTCAGAACCATTTGAACCATTTTTCAAAAATCCTGGCTGTAAATAAAATAAACGTCAGTCGGAAACGAGCACAACTCAAAGATTGATAGATACATTTAATCTTCCAGAATGAGATTTTCACTCTGCAGCGGAGTGTGCGCTGATATGAAAGTTCATGGCAGATTAAAACTGTGTGCCGGTCCGAGAGTCGAACTCGGGACCTTTGCCTTTCGCGGCCAAGTGCTCTACCAACGGAGCTACCCAAGCACGACTCACACCCCGTCCTCACAGCTTTAGTTCTGCCAGTACCTCATCTCCTACCTTCCAAACTTTACAGAAGCTCTCCTGCGAACCATGCAGAACTAGCACTCCTGAAAGAAAGGATATTGCGGAGACATGGCTTAGCCAGAGCCTAGGGCATGTTTCCAGAATGAGATTTTCACTCTGCAGCGGAGTGTGCGCTGATATGAAACTTCGTGGCAGATTAAAACTGTGTGCTAGTTCTGCATGGTTCGCAGGAGAGCTTCTGTAAAGTTTGGAAGGTAGGAGACGAGATACTGGCAGAAGTAAAGCTGTGAGGACGGGGCGTGAGTCGTGCTTGGGTAGCTCCGTTGGTAGAGCACTTGGCCGCGAAAGGCAAAGGTCCCGAGTTCGAGTTTAGGTCGGGCACACAGTTTTAATCTGCCATGAAGTTTAACATTTAATCTTCTTCGCGTTTTTTTTTTTTTTTTCCTCTGGTAGCTGCTAGTTATAATCTCCATGCTTGTGGTCATTGTTCTGCGCACCCACCAGTTCACATGTACTTCTTTCCCTGTGGCTACATCACACAACATATTTACAGCACAGTTGTAATTTTTCCTCCTATCTACGTAATTCTGTAGCTCTCAATTCGTTCGAGCAATCAGTCATTCATAATATGAAACACAGTCATAGCTCATTCACTCAAAATGATTCAGAAATTTTACTTGTTAGAATGAAATCAGGCGATGATTCTTCTTCTCTGGAGGCTCGTGCTTTACGGCAGTCTGCTAATCTGTACAAATAAAATGCCTCGTAATTTTTGGGAGCGTTGTATAATCAGTCTGGAAACCTCAGATCAAGCGGATATTTGTCTTTGATGAAGTTTAACCTTCCGAAGAAGTAATGGAGCTCTTGGATTATTAAATGCAGGTTCGTATCGAGTCTTTCGGAAGTTCCCTTCTGATTAACAACTACGCAATATATCGATAAATATCATTAATTCTCAAATTTCAAATACACACCTTTTATTTGAAGGAGCAATATATATATATTTCCTTTTTAATCGTACAGTTTCGTCTCAGTTATCTTCTGTCATAAATCTCAATAATCAGATTACAATTCTTCAAACCAAGCTCAGGCTAATCCGCACGAAGACAATCTCGGAAGCTCCCTCTCTGGTTTTTTTTTTTTTTTTTTTTTTTTTAACAACCACCAGAGAGAGTGCTACAAAGAATACTTATGCGCTCATGGCATAGCTATTGTATGAACTACTTTTCGCATGGATTCTGCGAGTATGAAGATAGAAAATTAGTAAACGTCATTCAAGGGTAGAATTGTATCTGAATAATTCATCGAATATAAAGAGATATTACACAGTCACTGTTTAATTTTCACGTGCCTCAGTGACTCCAGAGGAGTATGTGGAGAGCTCGTCCAGTCTCGCCCTGCTGAGCTCGTACTACGTTTCTCGTGACTGGGACGCCGACAGCCGAGCCGTGCTGCTCGCTGCCTGCCTCTTCCGCGGTGAATGGGGGTTGCTGCGGTATCGGTGTCAGCGTAGGGTTTCACGCTCGGTGCGCGTGTGGGGGGAGGGACGGCGCTCGCAGACTGCGGTGCGGCTGTGGCCGGCGCGACAGCCGTCGGTGGACGTTTCATTAGGGCTGGGCGAGGGGCGCGCGCCGGGGATTAATTACGGACAGGCGGCGGCGGCGGCCCCACTGCCGGCTGCCGACTGCCGACTCAGCGGCGCACAGTGGCCCGTGACGTCACGCGGCAGACAGCTGAGCGCCGCTCTGTCCGCGGCGGACGGCACGCGGAGAATAGCCGCAGCGCCCGCCGCTCCGCATGAGCCTGCAGCCGCGTGAGGCAGTTAGTCGCTACGGGGCAGCTGCACTAACCCCAACTACTGCCGGGATCTCTTTCTTTCACTGGGCACCACTGCAGGCACGTAGAGCCCAGGTAATTTACACCGGATATACTGGCAGTATTTTAATGAAGTAACATAGAAACATACATTACAGTTGTAAGTAATCGATTTCAGCTATCAGTCGTCCTTTGGAATTTTTATTGGAACACCTAGAAACTAGCCATTCTCGATGCACTAACATTTTTGATCAATGCATGTAATTAACTGTGTATGAAGCCTGACCAACAGGCATTACATGCATTGATCAAAAATGATAGTGCATCGGGAATGGCTAGTTTCTAGCTGAAATCGACATCTGCCAATAAACAGTCCAAAGGACGACTGATAGCTGAAATCTATTATTTACAGTTAAAAATAACGTCGCTGAGTGCAACAGCCTCTGAATGGAAGGTAACGTGATGCATTACAGTTTTTTGTTGTAACAATAACGATTCATAAAAACCATTCAAAAGCCATGACCCCAAAAATATACCGGTTTCAACAGTCTAAAGCGTTATGATTAGGTCTTAAATTTTTTGTTATAAAACATTCTCATTTTATGCTGACCTCATCCACAAGATGTCAAGTGGATAAAACTCAGCACTTTATAAAAGTTTATCATCGCTAAAATATTTTAAAAACACGCAGCATCCTGTGCAAAAGCCCGTGTCAATATGGCCATGAACAGCTTTCGCTAGATAAAAAAACCTTTAAGACCTGAAGATGACAGCTAAGACTGTTGAAACGGTTGTCTCGAATAAAAAATATTTTGTGCGATCTTGACTTTAGAACGGTTTTTAACGGTTAAAAGAGATCACCCTTCAGTATTCTCATAATGATAAAATTCAAATAACGATGCTATTTTCATAAATATTACGTTCAACATACAAAAAGAATTTTAGATTGGGGTAATACTGACCCTAGTGGTACTCAGTGCAAAAAAAAAAAAAAAAAAAAAAAAAAAATGAAAAATTGTAATGTGCTGTAAACATACAATTGAACTTCACACCACGGGATACAAGTGACCCAGAGAGACACAGTTTTGATAAAAAAAAAAAAGCTTTTAAAACAACGGAGGTACGATTTTCCAATATGCTTATTGGGTCATATTGAACCCGGTGGTGCTAGGAACGGTACAAGAAGAGCTGATGCAACAAACCCAACAATGGTACAAAAATAAGAGCGAAGTAGTATTTTCTTGTTGCCGGTATTTGGTACAACAGCTGTTCTTCATTCCATGAGAATGTAGGCTTCCTCGGCGAATCTCGTTGATAAAATCTTCTCGGGTTGACAGCCGTTGACGTTGCTGGAGAACAGTGCATTGACTCGGCTCACTTCGCCTGAAGATGGCAAGTAGGAAACTTGCTGAATCGTTGCTGGAGAACAGCGCATTGACTCATAAGCTCAACGCATTTACGCATAAAGAAACAAACAAACAGTTTAGGTCGTGTCACATTGACCCCAGTGGCACTCAGTGTAAATACCGTGAATATATGCTAAGGTGTTGAAAATATAAAAGTGAACGAAACAGTAATGGATACAGTTGACTCTGAGGGAGAATGTATACTTTTTATTCGAGACAATCGATTTCAACAGTCTTAGCTGTCACCTTTAGGTCTTAATCAGTTTTTTCTAGTAGAACATGTTCAAGGTCCTATGGAAATGGGCTTATGGACAAGATTTTTAAATATTTTAGCGTTTATAATGTGCTGAGTTTTATCCACGTGGTATATGTTCCGGGTGAGGTCAGCGTAAAATGAACTGCCAGAAAAGAAATTCTACATCTGAAAAGAAGACGTCGAGTTTGATCCGATGACGTCATACGCGACCTTGGGGATAGTAGATGTACTGATAATGGTTTCAAAGTCTTCCACCAACGAATAGCGTAGTCGCATGGCTGCCAGAGCGCCATCTTTGTCTGTCCTTTAATACGGGATAGTTACAGCCTGAAGGCTCATTGTGGTGTCCTTTCTGAGAGTTGCCACATAAGTTGAATATGGTGTTATGCAGAGATGCTGCTGTCAGTGCTCATATACTTTCTCTCACCCGTAGGCGAAGTTCTGTACATCCCTGCAGCATATACGGCCGCCGCCAGAATACGTCGTACTGTAACAGCAGCAGTGGCAGGTCGTACAGCTGCCACGGCACAGATAAGGGGGCCTGTGAGCCCAGTCGAGTCAACTCCTGCGACCTGGTTATCGGCAGTGAAACGACACACCTGCAGCCCGTCTTCCACCCACGCCACAGCATCGACGTCCTCATCTCGACTGGCGCCGCCTGCGAGCTAACATCCCACAGATGTTGGGGCTCACATGCCGTTCCTCTTCGTCGAATGGTCTTGGCTCAAACTCGTCAAGGGGTTGAACCTTACTTGTCGCATTACGCGCTCTAAATTAGACACTAGTGACCCTTTAGTTAAGTTGTCTGGCTGACGGCAAGTTTGCGAAATACAAAGTTACCATATCATATAATAACAGTAACAATAATATCGCGAACTAAATTAACGACCCATAAATGATGTACGCCACATAGTTGCGATTTGGCTAGAATGACGTTTATTCAGAAAGCAAACTAATAGCGAAAGTGGTCGTATTTAGAGTTACTGTTACACTCCAGTGCATATCCATTTGACACAGTTCGATCATTCACAATCTCATTGCGAAACACAAGTCCAATACTCCACCTTCTTAACTACGCGAAAAGTTAAAGATTTCACAGCAGGCGCGCGGCTGCTCCCCGCTCAGAGACGAAGTCCCGCGATACCACACAACGCGACATTTTCTAAGTCGCTTCACTTTCTAGCTGCCTAAAGACCGACCGTCCGCTTCCGCGTCTCCACCAGCACTGTCCCCTTTGGTGTCTCGACCAGAACTGCCCTCTGCCCGTCTCCGACCGCGTTTCCCGCGCGCCGAACTTCTTCATTCAACTGACTAGCGCAGTTTCCTTTCCTGAAGCGGTCCATCTGCTTGGCTACAGCCTATTCTATATTATTTTACATTTTAAGATATTTAAATAACCAAAGCTTGAGCATTTTCACGATCTGAGTAAAGTAACAGTAATATCCATTACATAATAAACGTTAAATTCTTTTACATAAAACCAATACAATTTCCTTCTTACAAGGGAACCTCCCCATCGCACCCCCTCAGATTTAGTTATAAGTTGGCACAGTGGATAGGCCTTGAAAAACTGAACACAGATCAATTGAGAAAACAGGAAGAAGTTGTGTGGAACTGTGAAAAAATAAGCAAAATATACAAACTGAGTAGTTCAAAGGAAGATACGCAACATTAAGGACGATAGGAACACAGGAGCGCCCTGGTCTCGTGGTAACGTGAGCAGTTGCGGAACGAAAGGTCCTTGGTTCAAATCTTCCATCGAGTAAAAAGTTTAATTTTTTATTTTCAGTTTATGTGACAAACTCTTATGCTTTCATCACTTTTTTGGGAGTGATTCTCACATCCTCAAGAAAACCTAAATCGGGCAAGGTAGAAGAATCTTTTTACCCATTCGCCAAGTGTACAAGTTAGGTGGGTCGACAACATATTCCTGTCATGTGACGCACATGCCGTCACCAGTGTCGTATAGAATGTATCAGATGTGTTTTCCTGTGGAGGAATCGGTTGGCCTGTGACCTTGCGATCAAATGTTTTCTGTTCGCATTGGAGAGGCACGTCCTTTCGTCTACTAATCGCACGGTTTTGCGATGCGGTCGCAAAACACAGACACTAAACTTATTACAGTGAACAGAGATGTCAATGAACGAACGGACAGATAATAACTATGCAAAAATAAAGAAAGTAAAATTTTCAGTCGAGGGAAGTCTTGAACCTAGGACCTCTCATTCTGTAGCTGCTAACGCTACCACGGGACCACAGCGCTCGAAAGTTGACATTGTCCATTATGTTGCTTATATCGCCCATGGACTACTCAGTTGGTATATTTTGCTTATTTTTTCACAGTTCCACACAACTTCTTCCTGTTTTCTCAATTGATCTGTGTTCAGTTTATCAAGGCCTATCCACTGTGCCAACTTATAACTAAATCTGAGGGGGGTGCGATGGGGAGGTTCCCTTGTTAGCTTTGAATGTCACGGCCAGTAGGCTTGCACCAGTGTGCTTTCTGATAAATAAATAAATAAAGAACTAAAGTAACTATTATGCACTAACCCTTACAACAAATATTTTATTACCTAATGATTCAATAAGGTGTCATGCTGTCATCGTTATATGTGTTTTTTGTGTAGGAAATGATGATCTGTTGCTTAACTGAAAATACTGACAATTTACATTCACTATGCATTTTAAGCAAATAAAGTTACAGAGTTGCTATTTACAACATTTGTCATTTTAATGATGCGCTTCTATATGACATGTCGATCGTTAAGATCGACTAAAGCGTTCAGATTTTAGCGTTCAGGTCTTTGTTACAAAACTTGCGACTTTAACAGTAAATCCTAAACTATTATAGATAAGATCAATATTCAAATTTTATTGGCATCACCATGAAAATTTATGGAGGATGGCAGATAACATTACAGTGCCTTCATTCTCTGCATTACTACAGAATTAAAAAGTTTTCTTGTGGGCGATCTTAGGTACGCCATATTTAACACTGATAATTCTCCTCGGCCACAAAAGCCTTCTGCTGGGTTTCCCTATGACGTAGGTTCTCATCTGTCTCACTCGCACACTACGCAGCTTAGGCCTCAATAGACAATAGACGCCTGTGAATTTCCCCATCTCGTGCTAAATCTGCGCCCTTTGTGGCACGCGATACTGGACGACGGGGTTCGTTTCACAATTCCTGTAGGCTGACTCTTTCGGCCATATATTTAAGTGAGAGCGCAATGCTCGTTAACTCACACGTCGCAGGGTCACTTGGAAAATAACCGCGCGACCGCTACGGTCGCTGGTTCGAATCCTGCCTCGGGCTTGGATGTGTGTGATGTCCTTAGGTTAGTTCTAGGGGACTGATGACCTCAGAAGTCAAGTCCGATATTGGTCAGGCGGGCCATGGTGTTCAGCGACCAAGATGCCCAATGGTGTGGGATGCGATAAGCTAAAACACTCGTTCAGCTTTGTTGTTTCTGGAGGGGAGTCCAACTAGCGCCTGGTAGTTGCAGAATGTTTTAGACCCATTCTTGCGAGATAATCCTCGTTGACACACTACCCGTGAAATTCAACGTGCTCTGCAAGACGTGCAGCAGCTTCCCTGCCCAGCACAAAGTCCGGATTTGCCTCCCTTCAAGACGTTTGAGATATGATGAGACGAGACGTGACTTCTGCGACTCCTCGACCAATAACTCTTACAGTATTACGTGAACAGGTGCAGCAGGCGTAGCATGACGTATCCCAGGAAAGTATTCTCCATCTGTACGACCGACTGGATGGCAAGTCAACACCGGCACTGCTACCCCTGGGGACTAGACCACGTACTAATATGGGCGTTTCGCCATGAGTCGATACCTGGTACCTTTGAACCCCTTGTCCCACTCATCTGCAAACGTAATCATTTCATGTACTCGATATGCACAGTTTCAATAATAAATCTTGAGTGAATTGGAAATCTCCAAAAGGGTGTACTATTTTTGTTTTTTGCAGGCGTTGTATTTTGAAAATTCTAGTTTTCTTATGGGATCATACCAACGGCGATGCCACAGTAGTAACATCGGTTACCGTCAGATTGCCGAAGTTAAGGGGAGACGGAAGGCAATTTTAATCCCTATTTTGCCAATTCTGTTTTACCCCTTGAAAAGGTACACTTTTCAGATAAACTATAACTGATAAAATACAAGTAAAATGAACATAAGAAAAAGAGAAAGAAAAGAAGAAGGAAAGAATTTATTCTTTCACTAGTAAAATTTAACTGTTTTGTACATTAATTATAATAAAACAGTTTCTGATTGTTTGGTGGTTCTCAATTTGCTTGTAATAACTTATTACCATCTGCAGTACAAATTGACCAAATTTCATGTTTCTAACCCCATTAGTTTATCAAATAATGGTACCTGAAAGTAAAAAAATGTAGTTTTGGGAAAAATCCATTTAAAGTTTAATATTGCAATTCTAGTATAGTTATTGATGAGAATTACTTGCCACTTATATTTTCCTGTTCCATACTGCGCATCATCTGAATCATACTGATCTCCTTTTCTTCATTGGTTCCTTTTATTTTCTGTCTGGCTTCTTTTGTGCGTTTTAAAGTAGCAATATCTGCTTTACGGATCCTCTCTTTATCTATTTGCACCAAGGATTTCCACTAGATTTTATGCCCAATAATTCCAAAACATCCAGTTTTCTAATTACACCATCACTGAAGCATAAAATAGCATCATAAACACCAAAAAATACAGTTTTCGGTAACCGGTTCCAAATGACAGAATTCACACATTCAAGCAAATTTTGGGATTTCCCATGAAGACATTTCTCCAACAACGTATCTTTTCAAAGGTCTCTAAATATGGCCTTAATTTCATTCATTACTGATGCAGGTAAATAATCTTTGTGGTCGTATCTGGCACCTCTCCTGTACTTGCACCAAGTGTCGGGATCATTCGGGCAAAGACCGTCTTTCTCACGAAAAAATTGTCATATCTTTATAAAACAAAAACTGTTTCACGCAGGAAAGACCAGGGATTTCAAGTATGCTAAAATCTAAAAATCGAATTTTTGAAGCCCACATGCCATCCGTCTCCCTTTAAGCTCTGTCGGGCTTGTCTAACACTTGGATGGGTGACCACCCGGGTCTCCCGTACACTGTTGACGAGCAGGTTGCACTCAGTCCTCGTGAGGCCAATTGAGCAACTTCCTGACTGCGAAGTAACGGCTCCGCTCGCGAAAACTGAAAACAGCCGGCAGAGCGCTGTGCTGGCTATGTGCCCCTCCATATCCGCAACGAGCAACGCCTATCGTCTGAGGATGACGCGGCGATCGGTCGGTACCGCTGAGCCTTCCGTGACCTGATCGAACGAAGAAAATTATTTCATTTGACCCCAGTGCTACTAGGAGTGTTGAGCCATTCACTGAGTTATTCGTACCTTATTGGTGTATAAATTCAGTCTCTGCGATTAAATGCTTACTACTAAAGGAAACAAATTTAGTATAAAAGACCGTGATCATCTTGAATATTTTATGAATAAAATCTTCTAGATCGCTACGGAAAATGCCTTTATTTATTACGTTTCGGAATGTATTCACGAAATATCTGCTGTTAAGATTAAAGTAATATAGAGAGTGACAGGCGTTTGTTATGCAACAATTAGATCTAATTTTGAAGGCAAATTCACCTACACCAGCGTCACCTGCCTGCTAAAACTTACGTCTTCGTATTAATTTTTAAACCTGTTGTTAGCTGACGCCCCGATTAGGTACATATTTTAACATTCGCACTGAACCTTGTTTCTCAAGTTCAAAGTTTTTCCGTAAGTGAAACTTTTCAAATGTTTTTCATCTTTCTAAGTTTTTGAACCTTGATGTTGTATAACGAATCTTTATACAATGCTAGATCACTACCGGTGTTCAATAGAGGTTAGTTTACGAAACATGAAAACTACTAAACCAAAAAATTGTGACTTCAAAATGTATCGACGTTTTATAAATCAGAAAATGAAGTAGCAGTGTGAGAACTAACCTATGATGACATGAGAGGAACCGCTGATTACGGCCGAAAAAAATAGTCACTGTAAGTAGCAATTTATTAACATAAAATTATGACGTGAATTATTTTCTGATCTGAAAGTATAGTGTATAATAAACTGTATTATTGCAGATTAAATTCATTGAAGATTCCTTAATGTAAGAGTATAAATACGTCTGAAACATAAACAAATTTAGGTTGCAACTAGGAAAATCCGTTTCAGTTTCCGAAACCGATATTTATATCCTTGAGGGGGATAATGGTCACGTAAACAAACTTGAAATGCTGTTTAGTGTTGGATGCCAGATATGTTTCTTTTTGTTACATTCGAATAATCCTCTGTGCCTTGAGACATACTTTTTGTTTCTTACGTCATTCAACGTTAGAATCGTGATGAAAGACTATTGAACGTTTTTTAAAGTGCAATCTTTTGGCTATTTCTTAGTTTAAAAATTCTTTTGGTGCAAAAGTTACCTTGAGTAGTTCTGAAATATTATAGAAAAAGTTAAATACTTCATTAATAACGCCGCTTAACGCCGTAAGCTGCTGTTAGATGTACTCCTTAATAACAGACTGAGATTGCCATCAGTAAGCGATAATCTTTAGACTGCGTATCAATGTCGAAGCGTGGGTTCACAGACCAACAAAGGCCGTTCGCTTTGCACTTTGTATGCTGTACTGTTGATCTTTTCGTATCACGACTTAATACTCTCTATACTGGTTCCGTTGCTTCGATGCCACACCTAAAATTACCCCTCTGGTGTTTGTTACTGACACACGATTGTCATATACCGATTCCGATTTGCGAAAATTTCTGGTTTTCTAGGCATGGGTGTTAAATTAGAACTGCTGTAGTGGAACCGACAAAAAGAAAAGGCTTTAACCGGCCACTGTGGCCGAGCAGTTCTAGGCGCATCAGTCCGGAACCGCGCTGCTGCTACGGTCGCAGGTTCGAATCCTGCCTCGGGCATGGATGTGTGTGATGTCCTTAGGTTAGTTAGGTTTAAGTATTTCAAGTCTAGGGGACTGACGACCTCAGATGTTAAGTCCCATAGTGCTTAGAGCCATTTGCACCAAAAAAAGGCTTTATTCGTTTCCGAATATTTTGGACTCAGTTTCACACCCCTGTCTTAAACATACGAAAAGTTAATGTTTGTCAGGTCTGTAGTGAGACTTTTGTTTCAGACGGATTGCACGCATTTTAATGAACAGGATGCAAAACTTCCTACTTAGTGATGCAGCTGAACCAGGAACACCTTTTTCTTAATATAGTAGGAGAAATGGGGGAGCCAGTAAGTAACTACGCTGCTATAAGAAGACTCAGCTATTACCGGGACAGTTAAGATATTTGCCGAAGGGCTGGTGGAAATGAGGCAGAGCAGGCACTAATAGTCACGAGCTACCGCTGGACACGGCGCAGAAATCCGTGAACGGCTGCGATTTCTCGCTCGAACTCGCTGCTTAATTACATTTGCTGCCTCCTTGCACGCAGGGCTTTCGCTTTCAACATTCACTCCACTCGCTTCGACAAAAGCTGGAATGGTAGGGCTCTTCTTTTGCACGAGAGAAGACAGAAGGTGAGCTGCACGTATTCCTACCGTAGGGAACTGCACTTGTTGGTTAGCTTCGTCATAGACAGACAGCCTACGGTGAAAGCAGTGTCAGCCGGAAAAACGGAAGAGTCTCTCGAAAGCACTGGCTTCACGGAAAGTTTGCTCATTATCAGTACAGCAAGAACGCAATCAAAGTGACTCTCCGTGCCTAAACATGGCGCTAACCTCTGGTTACCCATCAGAGGATTGGCTGTATGTTCGTTCAGGTGGTTCTGTAATAGATACAGATGGAAGTGCATTTGTAGGACTCCTTTGATAAGAGTCTTCCATTTACACAGACTGGGCACACTACGCTACGGAAATGTTGATGCAGTTACAGTCTTGTGAAACGTGGTCGTTGTACATTTCTCCTCAGAGATGGTATCGACTTGTTACCAAAGCCTCATTAGGTAGTTTGAGTACGTTACGTTTGTAGCGCGTGCGAAGTTAATTCATGAAGTCGAAGGGTAAAATGGAATTGACGTTGTTGTTCTATCTGTTACTCTTCTATGTCAGCAGATGAAAGTATTCTTACCTGTAGTTCTGAGCATGAAAGCGTCGTATTTCGACCCTACAGCAGGCGTTTCAGTCAGGAAAAGGTAATAAGGAATCGTGTCAGAGTCACAAACTCATAACAGACAAGTGGTAAATCAGTGCAATATGGATACACTGATCTTTAAAAAACGAACTCGGTGGGAGGGGTAGCCTTTTCTACAGCACGGGACGACACCGTCGAGTTGCCAGTACGTCACAGGAAACAAAAGAAACGTGATAGAACAATCGAACGACAAATACAAGTGCGACCACCCTCTAGGGGGTCCTAATTTGGTGAAACTTAATAAACCATCACAAGATACATATAGAAGAATTGTGGTCTTTAGAGGCGAGAGATTCGGATGCAAAGGTCAGCATGGACTGCAACCCTTACCCAATCAGCATGGGTGAGCGTAGTCCGTGCAGCTGACATGCAAGATTTCAACGCTTGACGTCGGCACGTACATACATTCACTGTCCGTGCACAGTCCTACCCATGTGATTTTACACGTAACGGATTCCTAAGTAATGGAAACCAGTTCATGCTAACTAATCGAATGGGCTCCAACTGACGTCTGAGTGAGAGTGGGCCCTGGAATCAGGTCTCCGGCGGCAACACACTCCTACTCCAGAAAATAGTAGTTCCTGCAGCCAGACTTTCCAGGGGGTACCACTGAGCGTTCCAGCCTCTTTTAGGAAGACTCTCTGGAATTCAGATTGTCCATTCTGCAGTGGCACCAATAGGGCGAATCTCCTTCGCGCTAGTGTGTATGCGTCGCAAATTGTAACTCAAGGTATCAGTCTTTTATCGATTTATGCCCTCTTGTGAGTTCCTGAAATTAATTATTCAGCTGATATTAAGACTAATTCGCTCCCACCACCCAATGTTTCATGATCTAGGTGACACGTCAGTGCCGGCCGAAGTGGCCGTGCGGTTAAAGGCGCTGCAGACTGGAACCGCAAGACCGCTACGGTCGCAGGTTCGAATCCTGCCTCGGGCATGGATGTTTGTGATGTCCTTAGGTTAGTTAGGTTTAAGTAGTTCTAATTTCTAGGGGACTGATGACCTCAGCAGTTGAGTCCCATAGTGCTCAGAGCCATTTGAACCATTTTTTGACACGTCACTGAGTCCACAACGTCAGAAACAAATTTATATTGTCACTCATATTTGTCTATTAATTCTAACTTGTTCAATTTTCCTCCTGTATGAGTCCATGATTGAAAATACAGTTAGCCAATTAATTAAATCTTCTTTGTTTATAATGACTGGGCTATACAGCCGCTGAGGTCCTCTATGCGTAGGTGATACATCGTGGAAAAGTCTTAGATTTACGTGTTGAAAAGTGGCTACGCAACATATTCAAATGATCTGATAACGACTTGGTAACGAAAGTGAGTACATCCTACAGGAGTGCTCGGATAGCCTAAATAATTAAGGTGACTGCTTTCGTTAAGTAAGAGATCCCGGTCAGAATCACTTTCTGTCATAGATTTTCGTTTGCCGCACCATTTTTATATCGCTGCAGGATCAGGTTTGCTGAATGGGTTTCGCTGTCATTTTATCTCATTATATAGGGTGATTCCGTGATGATCTTACAATCTTTCAAGCGTTATGGAGAAGGGTAAATACGTCATATCGAAGTAAGGGACCGTGGTGCGGAAACGAAGCAGTCGAAATTTATATGCGAAAGTCGTTCTGATATCTCTGACAATGGAATACATATAGTGATACTATTGCTGCTAAGACTGTAGGGTAGACAACTTTCGTAGGTTGTCGTGTGGAACAAAATAAGGAAAAAAGTTCAGTAAATACGGGCTCGAAAACGCACACCTTAACAGCTATGATCACTTGCTCATCCTCGCTAATGTGACACACCTCTTCTACTGTGCCCTTAGCTCTTAAGGTACGCTTTCTACAGCACTTTTTTGCTAGACTTTTTTCTTGTTTTGATACATACTAATTCCTCCAAAGATGTGGAAATCAAAGATCGTGCAGTAGAAGAAAGGTGTTTCACAATATCGAAAGTGAACAAGTGCTAATAGCTCTTAATAAAAAAAACTTCTGACCACATGTTTACGTGGGCCGGGATGGCCGAGCGGCTCTAGGCGCTACAGTCTGGAACCGCGTGATCGCTACGGTCGCAGGTTCGAATCCTGCCTCTGGCATGGATGTGTGTGATGTCCTTAGGTTAGTTAGGTTTAAGTACTTTTAAGTTCTGGGGGACTGATAACCTCAGAAGTTAAGTCCCATAGTACTCAGAGCGATTTTGAACCACATGTTTACCAGACATATTTTCTTGTTTTGGTCCATACTACCAGTTCTGAAAGTTGCTTACGCTACAAAATTTGCAGATCCTGTACAGGTACATTTATTCCACAGTCAAAGGTATTGGAACGATTTTCGCCCGTAAATTTTGGCTCGTTGCTTCTCGGACCATGGTCCCTTACATCGAACTGATGTATTTTCCCCTCTTTATCATGCCTGAAACTTTGTAAAATCATCACGGAATGATCCTGTATAGTGACAGAAAATAACAACGAAATCCATTCAGTGAAGTTGAACCTTCAGGGAAATAAAAATATTGCGACAGTGAAAATTCGTGCCATAGAGTGATTCTGTTTAGCGAAAGCAGTCATCTTAATAATTTAGGCTATCAGATCACACTTTTAGGATTTACTCAGACTTCCATTGTTTCCTTCCTGCTACTTCCGACACTACCGTGAGAGGTTATCTCATGAGACACTGGGGATAGAAACACTGGGGGAGCGGATTTTCTGTGGAACGCAGGCTTACCTTGACATAGGGTTCCGTATCAGTTGAATTAAATTGTCCCGGTCGTTTCCAGATCAGGATTCCTGACCTCAGACTGGTACATTCACCCATCTCACTCATCCCTAAGTTTTGATGACTAAAATTCTTCTGGATGTAGTACCGCGTCACTGTACAAAATACGTTAATTATACATAGTTATTATACGTAATTATATCCCTAAGTTTGTAACATCATCACGGAATGACCCTGTACCCCCAGAGATTTCGCCATTATTCATTTTATTTTTGTAAATTAAATTGAATTGGATTTGACGTTTAATAAGAATTACAGCCTATCAATGGTTACAGAGGTAATCGCACGTAACTACCGCACCCACTTAGTGACGATACATACTCTCTGAAGAGCACCGAACTGAAGTTTGGAAGTGCAGCAAGGGGAATGATCCTCCGGTCCATGCCACCTCCTGCAGCCTCTACACTGGTAACGTATCCTGTTGAGTAACGGTGTTATCCCAGTACTGCCGGCCCGTCTTCTACGCAGCCTTCTATTAAGATAATCTGCAAGCTCCTGCGGCCAGCCATTGCACGGTTACTAGACACTGTGGCAGCCATAGACGACCCCTGGCGCTGAGTTTGCTGGCGCGTAAGTTTGTGAAGGACTCGCCAAATAACTCCATCGCGGCAAGTGGTCCCGCCGGCCTCTTGTAGGCAAAAGCCCTGCTCCGTAGAGAGAGAGAGAGAGAGAGAGAGAGAGAGAGACAGCGCGGCTAATGAGGAGAAGTGAAGTTTCCGGGAGTACTCGGCACGTGTCGCCCTCGCCGTCTACGTCTTCGCCCCGAGAGCTCGTAGCGGGGAGTGCAGAGTCTGTGCTCTGCAACCAGTTAGCCGCGCCTTTTCTTCGTACTGAGCAGCCTCTAGAAGATCGCAAGTGGCGTTTAAGAGTTCTCCTTTTATTGCGTTGCGTGTAATGTCTCTCTGGCGGCGCAGATAAATGAAGTGGAAAAATTATTCGGTGTAATACGCGCTTCGCACACCGCAACAACTGAATGCTTCCCCATTACGACACACAAAGAGGTCAATTGTGAAGAATTAATAGCGTACAATACAGTCTCAACACCACATCTGTCTTTCTTCAAGTCATCAAAGTCATATTCAGTTTCTTGCTGTCTTAGCAGGTCCTTTGCGTCTCTAATTATTGCGATCCATTGCTTCCTTCTTTATGTTGCGTGTGCTGACATCAACCACATCATCCAGGATCTGGAACCTCTTCTTCCTTCGCCTCCCCTTCCGTTCCACATACCTCTCTACGACTACTTTTGTATGTCCCTCCTTCTTTCTTAACATATGTCCAATACAGTTTCTTTTCCTTCCTTTTTACATACAGTTGCTGTATGAGCTATACGGACAGACAGACAGACAGTACACAACATGTACAAGAGCCAAGATGGAGTAATAAGAGTGGAAGAAAAACATTACTCTCAGCACTATGGGACTTAACTTCTGAGGTCATCAGTCCCCTAGAACTTAGATCTACTTAAACCTAACTAACCTAAGGGCATCACACACATCCATGCCCGAGTTAGGATTCGAACCTGCGACCGTAGCGAGAGTGGAAGATCAAGAATAAAGCGCTCATATTAAAAAGGGGGTAAGACAGGGTTGTAGTCTTTCCTCCCTACTTTTCAATCTGTACATCGAAGAATCAATGGTGGAATTAAAAGAAAGGTCCAGAAGTGGAATTAAAATTCAAGCTGAAAGAATATCAATGATACGATTCGCTGATGAGATTGCTATCCTGTGTGAAAGTGAAGAAGAATTATGTGAGTGCTGAGTGGAATGAACAGTCTAATGAGTACAAAGAATGGTCTGAGAGTAAATCGAAGAAAGGCGAAAGTAATGAGAAGTAGCAAAAATAAGAACAGAGAGATACTTATCACCAGGATTGATGGACACGAAGTGAATGAAATTAAGGAATTCTACTACCAAGGCAGCAAAATAATCAATGAGGGACGGAGCAAGGAGGACATTACAAAGGAGACCAGCAAAAAGGGCACTCCTGGCCAAGAGAAGTATACTAGTACCAAACATAGGCCTTAATTTGAGGAAGAAATTTCTGAGGATGTACATCTGGAGTACAGCATTGTATGGTAGTGAAACATGGACTGTGGCAAAGCCGGAACAGAAGACAATCGAAGAGTTTGAGATGAGGTGCTACAGATTAATGTTGAAAATTCGGTGGACTGACGAGGTAAGGATCGAGGAGATTCTACGCAGAATCGGAGAGGAAAGGAATATGTGGAAAACACTGACAAGAAGAAGGGACACGGTGATGGACATCTGTTAAGACATCAGGAAATGACTTCCATTGTACTGGAGGGAACTGCAGGGGGAAAATACTGTAGAAGAAGACAGAGACTGGAATACATGCAGCAGATAATTGAGGACGTAAATTGCAAGTGCTGCTCTGAAATGAAGAGGTTGCTACAGGAGAGGAATTCTTGGCGGACCGCATCAACCCAGTCAGAAGACTAAAAAAAAAAAAAAGAACAGTTGCTGTCTTTGCTCTCTCACTCTTCTCAGTACCTCCTCATTTATCATACTGTTCAACCATATTATCCTTTCTGAGCCTTGTTGCGACTCGATTTGATTCTGCGGCCGATCGCAGGTGCTTGATACCATAGCTAGAGGTATGTTTTTTTTCCGATTGTCATGTGGAGACCGGGGACGTGGCAGTAAGTAACGCCGGCCGCGCGTCAGTGGAGGGTGAATCGGGCGCTTCCCATTCAGGACACCGGGCCTGCTGTTGCTGGATGGAAAGACGGCTGTACAGCAACACGGGAGAGTAGCTCCAGTTCCTTGATGTGGGTCGAACTACTGCTTGAACGATTAAACGGAAGTTCTCGGTCCAAGTCTTTCCTGAGCGCGCTGTACGTTACGCGTCTGCTCAACCATGGTCGCTGCCACAATGGTGCTTTGGACTGTTACATGTCGGATTTGTGAGCGTCCGTCCCTGGGAAAATCTTGTGACTGTACTCAGACCCACGTCTTCTCGTAATGCCGGTGACTGTGCTCCAACATTTAGTTCCTCCTTGCTAGCCTGCTTACCCAGTGAAATGGTGTATACATTTGGAGGCTGGCAGTCAATTCGTTGTAACCTTCAGCTGACTGTTTTATGACAAAACATCCAGCAGTTAGTTTCTGAATTTGTGTTCTGCGTCAGATATCTTTTAATGCCAATTATAAAGAACACTCGTAAAATTTATTTCTGACCGAGGAATAATTGGTGCGTGCTGTTCCGATGAAGAGAGCGTTCGTGCAGTTATAATGAATTCGGAACGTTATGTGATGATGTTAAACGACCTTATTGGTCACTGACTTGCAAAACTTTTCTGGTTATAACCAAAGAACTTGGTTTCAGAAAGACGGAGCTACAGCACACAGGTCTGTACTGCGAGTTGGTGGAATTTTCCCTGGCAAATTGATCACCCGGTGGGGTGGCATAAATTGGCCTCCACGCAGTCCAGATTTGAGCTCCATAGATTTTTTCTTATGGAGAGGTATCAATGCTAAAGTGTATGTCAAAAATCCAACTTCTCTGGAACAACTGAAAGAAAATATCCGTTACGAAGTGACAGCCATCCCATTGTCATGCAAAATTTTTTTGACATACCAAGTATAACCTTTCTTTTAAGAGACCCTGTAATTTAGGATTATGCTTTGAGGATATCACTGCGAGATTATTTTAATGTAACCACAAGAATACAAAAGCAAAACGATTTGACATACCTGCCAAACGTTTGCAGTCCAGAACAAACACCAGTTCACACTATATCCAAAACTGCGTGCAGACTACTTTACAGAAAGGTTCCAACTCTCCTCTGCTGTCTTCTAACAACGAACGGCACCACTTACAGTGCTAGCCGCCACTCCGCAGCACTTCTCATAGTCCTTTGGGTAGCGGTGCCCAAATTTCCACCTGTGCCCGTTTTTACGCCTTTTCCTTTACAGTAATAAAAGGTCGCAAATTTGGCGTAGAAACGATGCAGCATTTGTTGATTATGAGAAACCGTTTGATAGTGTAGAAACACCCCTTTTGTGGAAAATACCTTATTAATACCATAAAGAGTCTATATGTAAATACCAAAACAGTTATAAGTTCAGGTTCTAAAATGTCAGATGATATTTTAATAAATCAAGGTGTTCGACAAGGGTGCAGTCTTTCACCCACTTCATTTAAATAATGCCGACCTAGTTAAGAAATAGAAAGATGCAGTTAGGAATAAAAATAGGATCTAACGTACCATTAAACACTGTATTATGTGCTGATGACCAAATAATTATACAGGAAACCGAAGATAATTTACAAAGAGCAATGTGCAAGAACTGTCGTAGAGAAGACAAATGGTCCACTTCGGTTTATTGCGAGAATTGTAGAAAAGAGAGGTTCAGCTATAAAGGAGTCCGCATATATGACGCCGTTGCGACCTTCTCTTAAGTACTGGTCGAGTGTTGTGGATCCGTACCAGGTCGGATTGAAGGAAGACGTCGAAGCAATTCAGGGGAGGGATACTTGATTTGTTGCCGGTAGGTGAGAACAAAACTTAAGTGTTACGTAGATGCTTTGGGGTCTCAAATGGGAATCCCTGGAGAGAAGGCGGCGTTCTTTTTGGGAAACACTATTGAGAAAGTTTAGAAAACCGGGATTTGAAGCTGACTGCCCAACGATTCTGCTGACGCCAACATCATTGCGCGTAAGGACCACGAAGATAAGATACGATAAATTAGGGCCATACGAAGGCGTACAGGCAGTCGTTTCTTACCTCGCTCTACTTGCGAGTGGAACAGGATGGGAAATGACAAGTAGTAGTACAACGAACCCTCCGCCAGGCACCTTACTGTGGCTTGCGGAGTATCAATGTAGACGTACATGTAGGTATAGTTTGAGCCAAAGGCGATATATTGCAACTTAACTATATCTGCAAATACAACAAAGGTAATGGTTCAAATGGTTCTGAGAACTATGGGACTTAACTTTTGAGGTCATCAGTCCCCTAGAACTTAGAACTACTTAAACCTATCTAACGTAAGGACATCACACACATCCATACCCGAGGCAGGATTCGAACCTACGACCGTAGCGGTCGCGCGGTTCCAGACTGTAGCGCCTAGAACGGCTCGACCACTGCGGCCGGCAACAAAGATAATGTCTTTCAAAAGAAATAAACTAGTCAGATCGAAAATAACAATAAATGAGAAAATTTTAGGACAAGTAGCCTACTTCATTTATCTATATTGTGGCAAAGACATTGAGAAGTAGGGTTAATAAACATCAAGCTATCTGCGGGACGACTGCAAGAACTTTGTTAAGGAAAAGCGAGAAAGGAAACACAAATGAGGTTCTATAAAGTTACAGCTGTACCTACTCTTGTGTAAGATTCATGGACAGTGACAAAAAAAAAGGAAAATCTTGTAAACCGACAGCAGAGATTAAGTGCTTATGTAAGATACTGTAATGAAATGGATAAAATAAGGAATGGAACGATTCGACCATATTTAAAAAATTTTCATTTTATGACAACATATTGTTGTTGTGGTCTTCAGTCCAGAGACTGGTTTGATGCAGCTCTCCATGCTACTCTATCCTGTGCAAGCTTCTTCAACTCCCAGTACCTACTGCAACCTACATCCTTCTGAAACAACATAAAAGAGACTAGAATGAAATGGATCATTTTGATAGACCGATAGAAAACTGATCATCAAAAAAGATAATTATCGGCCGACTGGACACAGAGAACTAGGTAGACCTTGTAAGGGATGGATGGATGGATGACACGGGCCGGAACAGGTGATAACAACATCTAGCATTGGAAGGAGACGATGATGATGATGATGATGATGATGATGAAAGTCTAGCGTTGTCTTGGCTTCGATTTATATTCCTTCCGGCTTGAGATCTGGTGGGGACTTTGTCGCTCTGATAATTACTGCTGATGTTCTGCACCTGCTGTATGCAGAATGTTGAGTGTTTCCACTGGGTGAGAGCACGGGTTGGGAACAGTTGTGGTGGGGCATTACGAAGCAGATCTCGGTCCGCTGGATTCCGGAGCTGACGGAATCCGCGCGTACTAGCAGCGCTCGGTCACGGCATCACACGTACAGTAATGCCTCTACCATCTCACACACCTCCACGACGCAGTCGCTGCACCTGTAACGTCGAACAGTAGCCGACTGCCATGCGGCGACGCTGTGGCGACACGTGGCGAACTGCAAATAACAAGCAGTTTTAATAGGAGTTTAATAAATTTGGTCTCCCCGCGTTCACGCACCGCACAGAAAAGCTGTGCACTGTCCACAGTTAATTCCGCCTACACTGCCTGCCGTGCGAGCAGCAAATCCTGCAGTCGCTTTGCAGGCGAGACGCCACTCGGAACTGCGTACGAAGTGTGTTTTCGGGGGGCGCCCGCTGTGGTACACAAGGGCAGCGCGCCGATCGCGGCAGCGGCAAACACCGGCAAACAGCTACTGCTCCCATACCGCAGCCCCTGCGACGCTTTCGCCGGCTGTTTGCGCCGGAATTAGGCGCCGGCCGCAGTCTCCGGCAGAACCACTTGCTGTGCGCTGCAGATCCCCCCCCCCCCCCCCCCCCCTGTAATAACCACGCCACTGCCTGCCTCACAAAAGCCGGCTTTGCCCCGACGACGGCGAAAAATTGTTTGCCGAGGCTCCGTCTGGAGGACGGTGCTACCGGGCCCGGAGCTGGAGCTGTCTTCCAGAACCGTGCTCTTTCTGTCCGCCTCTACATTCTGACGCTGTCTCATTCTTTCGGGCTCCGTCCCAAGGCCTAATACGCAATACATAGAACTCATCGGGGAAAATTGTTGCAGAGCGCAGTGCGGCAGCAGTTCAGAAATACTGCAACGAATTTCGTTCCGAATGAACAACACGAAATTCGAAACAGAAGATACACCTCCCGCCCAAAAGGTTCCGAGACTGCGGCTGTAAACAACAGACGTGCATTCGACCAGTCAGTTGTGAGCAGGCAGCGTTAAGTAGTGGACGTACATCCGTAATGTACAGGGTGACAATTATTTTCCAGTGTTCTACCAGTAGTGGACACCGAAAGATCCTGAGGAAGATCCCAGCGGAGGGTGAAACGTCGAACATTTTAGAGGAAACATGACGTGGCCTAATAGTCCAGAAGATTTATACTTCAATTATTGAACTATATGAAATAAAATCGTCATGACGTCTGAACGGTTGGCCGAGGGACGTGACAGGAATTAGTATGTGCATGTATGGTTTGGTTTAACGACGAAGCCCAATTTAATTTGCATGTGTTAGTCAATTAGCAAAATTGGGGTATTTGGGGGACTGAGAATGATATGTGTGCTTAAGCAGAAGAAACTAACGATCAAAGTCCGAAAACAATTTATTGGACTGTTCAATTAACCAAAACAAATTCTGCAAGTTTAACACCAACACAAAACAGTGATCCGTCTTCGAATCACAACTACATACAAGAATAAGATAGAAAACAACTGAAATAATTTCCTTCTAGTCTCCGCCAGAGACTTCTCCATAATACCAAGCCTAATCCAGAGATCAGCGAGAAGATCCAAGCTGGGCTGCCAGGGGTGGCAGCTATCCACGTCTGCCGCCGGTTGATGAACCCCCGATGTGCGGTTTTTTTTTTTCCTTTATTGTAATTTTCAGCACCTCATACAAGGCGGGCTGGCAGCAGCTTAATACGCCGCTCTTCAGCCTTATGGGGTACAATAATATGAGATAGGTGACACAGAAAATACAAAAAATGGCGGGCAAAGAAAGTAGTTACAAAAAAACAAAAAACAAGAAGCCGTTCACGTTGGACGATAAAAACACTAACACTTGTTGACACGGCGCACAAAACACGGAGAACTGCGACGGCACATGTGAACAGTTGAGTTGTAACTGCACGAAACACAAAACGAAGCACACACACTAGACACTGACGGCGATGATCTCCGGCGCGCGAATGTTCACTATGCGTGTGCGAGTCCGGGGACCTGCCAAGAGAGGAGGAGGAGGAAGGGGAGTGGGAGAGGGAGAGGGGAGAGCAGAGATGCCACGGGCAGGGGAGAAAGGGGGGGGGGAGGGAGGAAGGGGGAGGGGAAGCCCGGGGGGAAGAGTGGTGGAGGGAGGGGACGGGGGAAAAGGAAAGAGAAGGGGAGGGAAGGGAAGAGAAGGGAGGGAGGGAGGGTGCCTAAAGGAAAGGACACCGGAAGTGGGTGGTGGGGCAGGGTCAAAGTTGATAGGAGGGGTAGATGGAGGGGAGGAGGACATCATCAGGGAGGGGGAGCTGGCGGAAGCCACCTTGGGAGAGAGTAAGGAGGGTGGAGAGATGGAGACCGGGCAGGACGTGGGAATACAGGCGCGGCAGCGGGCGGGGATGGGAGAGGATCGGGGATACGAGCAGGTGAGGAGGATCAAGTTTACGGGAGGTGTACAGGATCCGTATCCTTTCAAGGAAAAGGAGGAGGTGGGGGAAGGGGATGAGATCATACAGGATCCGCGTGGGGGAGGGGAGACGGATGCGATAGGCGAGGCGGAGAGCATGGCGTTCAAGGATTTGGAGGGATTTATAAAAGGTAGGGGGGGCGGAGATACAGGCTGGATGCGCATAACAAAGGATAGGGCGGATGAGGGATTTATAGGTGTGGAGGATTGTGGAAGGGTCCAGGCCCCACGTACGGCCGGAAAGGAGCTTGAGGAGACGGAGTCGGGAACGTGCCTTGGCTTGGATTGTCTGGAGATGGGGAGTCCAGGAGAGGCGACGGTCGAGGGTGACGCCAAGGTACTTAAGGGTGGGAGTGAGGGCGATGGGGCGGCCATAGACGGTGAGATAGAAATCAAGGAGGCGGAAGGAAGGGGTGGTTTTGCCTACAATGATCGCCTGGGTTTTCGAAGGATTGACCTTGAGCAACCACTGGTTACACCAAGCGGTGAATCGGTCAAGATGGGATTGGAGAAGGCGTTGGGAGCGTTGCAGGGTGGGGGCAAGGGCAAGGAAGGCGGTGTCATCGGCAAACTGGAGAAGGTGGACGGGGGGTGACGGCGGCGGCATGTCCGCCGTGTACAACAGGTACAGAAGGGGGGAGAGGACGGAGCCTTGGGGCACACCGGCGGAGGGGAAAAAGGTGTAGGAATCCGTGTTATGGACGGTGGGAGAGAAAGGAACCGATCAGACGGACGTAGTTAATGGGAAGGGCGAAGGTTTGGAGCTTGAAGAGGAGACCGGAATGCCATACGCGGTCATAAGCACGTTCGAGGTCCAGGGAGAGGAAGATTGCGGAGCGACGGGAATTAAGCTGTTCAGAAAGGAGATGAGTGAGGTGAAGGAGAAGGTCGTCAGAAGAGAAGGACGGCCGAAAGCCACACTGGGTAACGGGAAGGAGGCGGTGCTGGCGGAGATGCTGGTGGATGCGTCGGGTGAGGATAGATTCCAGGACCTTGCTGAAGACCGAGGTAAGGCAGATGGGACGGTAGGAGGAGACGGCGGACGGCAGTTTGCCAGGTTTAAGGAACATGAGGATACGGGAGGTTTTCCACAGGTCGGGGTAGTAACCGGTGGACAGGACTACATTGTAGAGTCTGGCCAGGGTAGAGAGAAAAGAGACAGGAGCTTCACGAAGGTGACGGTAGGTGACACGATCGTGTCCAGGAGCGGTGTTGCGTTTTGTGCGGAGTGTAGCAATGAGATCCTGTGTAGTGATAGGGGCATTGAGTTCCGTGTGTGCAATGTTGTCCAAGTACTGGAAACCAGGAGCGAGGGGAGGGGAAGAGGTGTCTGTTCGATCGCCGATGTGCGGCCGAGCGCCGGCCTTTATGGTGCTTCGGCGGATGAGTACCTCGGAACTATTTTCCATCACGTGGTTTGACGTGTGAAAATAGTTCCCGGATCTGCAGCGACCTCTTCCTTATGTTTATGTGGGCCGCTAGTGGCCCCTGGTGGCCGCTGGTGTCTTTGCTGTGTTGTTGTTGTTGTGGCCGTTCATCAGTATTGTCTGTCAGTTGTGTAGTGCTTCAGTGTGCCTGCGAAGCGGGCAACCCGCGGCTGCAGGCTGTCTGTTTGGTTGCTGATACTCTAGGCGCCTTGATGTCTGGTGGAGAAGGCCACAGCAGAGAATCCGCATTTCGCGATCGAGAACTCTCGTCACCCTCAATGGGCGACTGTGTGGTGTGCACCGCCCAGTCACGGAATAATCGCTGCGATGTTCCTTGGTGGCATGTTGACTGCCGAATGGTACGTGAAGCTTTTGGAAGATGATTTCATCCCCATTATCCAAAGTGACCCTGCCTCGACAGGATGTGGTTCATGCTCGACCCCATCGAAGCAGGAGAATGTTTGATGCCCAGGAGGGGCAGTTTCGGGACTACTTTCTGGCACTGCGGTACCCAGAGGCCACTGGCATGGGTGTCAATAGGAACCGGTATTCTCCAGATCTGAACATATGCGACTCCTTTTAGTAGGGCTGCATTAAGGACTAGATGTATAGCAATAACTTCAAAACCAATGCTGAGCTGAAAACAGCCATTGAGGAGGTCATCGACAGCATCGATTTTCCGACACTTCAGCGGGTCAAGCAGAATTTCGCTATTCGTCTGCTCCAATGATGCCAGGCACATCGAACATGTCATAACTGAAATCTCACTACCGGTAGTGACGTTTATAGGTTGAATAAAAGATGTACACACCGTAGTTTGTAGCTCATTTATGTCTGTTTTTCATATAGTTCAATAATTGTCACCCTGTATCTTCGTTGTCGTGTCAAAAACTGCCGTTTCCTTAAAGTCAGTACCGCCATTAGACACACTGTATTTTAATACGACAGTTTGCCATCTTGGTCAATTTATAACACTTGAAACACTTGGTAATGGCAAAGGCGAAATCATGATTGTGTAAGTGTAAATGTAACACTGTAAATAAACAAGTCTAATGGCGGTACTGACTTTAAAGAAATATATTATGACTGTGGCCCCGCATTATGAAAAAAAATTATTAAAAAACCGCAGTGTTTTAACACATTTTCCAGAACGTTTTGTGCACCTTGACCCTGGAATAACATGTATGGACGCCTGGCTCGACTTCACTGTAATGTACAACGCGGGCAGTTCTTTTGTGGAAAAAAGCATCATAGGTGACGAGACTCGTCTTATCAGTATGAAGCTACCAGAAAACGACAAAGCACAGAAATCATCTTCGATGGTTCGCCAGGACCAAACAAGGCACTAATTTGACGCGTGAGTTCAGAAACACCCAAGAGAGGAGGTATCTCACAATTTCACATGGTTGAAAGTTTTGTGCGGTGTACTCAAGTGGGAGGGGGGGAGGGGGGAGGTGGGTAATGTGGAGATGAGGGTGACTATGTAGAATGGCTGAATCATTAAAGCCAACATCTCAATTTTTCTCAATGTTTTATTAATTCAGTCACAGACAGAGTATATTGGACATTTTTGTGATATATTGCTACAAACATAACACTTTTCATAAGGGCCAGTTGATCAGAACAACATCTACACCACTTACAGCAGGGTGGCCAAGTTTTCAGCTCGCGGACCATGCCTTGGCACAAATTCCATAGCGCTCATCCTGGCTGCACATTTCCCCCACGGCCATGCCACATCGTCTGAACGCTTCAGGGGGCAAACTATGGATAGGGAGCTTTTAAATGGCAGCGCAGTAGTACCGCATATATCTTGGTTTTATATTTCACATTTCTCAACAACATGGATCACAAACAAAACAAATTTTCAGTAATGATTTTTTCATAATGCGGGGCCACACTCATAATACATTTCTTTAAAGTCAGTACCGCCATTACACTTTTTTATTTGCAGTGTTACATTTACACGATCATTATTTCGGCTTCAAAGTGCCATTCTTAAGTGTTTTAATGTTATACAGTGCCTAAGATGGCATATTGTCGTATTTAAAATACACTATTAAATACATTGTCTAAGGGTCAATATTTCTGGTAAAAGCCTACTGCTTTGTTTTATTATTGCGTATACCATCTTGTCCCAGTGATAAAGCAAAGCAGTAGGCTTTCACCAGAAATATTGACCCTTAGACAGTGTGTCTAATAGTGTATTTTAAATACGACAGTATGCCATCTTAGGACTGTATAACATTAAAACACTTGATAATGGCACTTGGGAGAGATACAGGTGAACTGTGACTACTAACATGTGTGAAATACGTTAAATATACGCGAAATGTATGTGACTTGGCCGTACACGGGCAAAGCCGCTGATATAAAGCTGCTCCTTAAGCCCTGGATACATTTCAACCAAATTTCGTACACGTACTACCTACTATATAGAAAGAAATAGCTTGGGGGTAAGAAACAGCACCCTCCTATTGGGGCAGGGATAATAACGCGCAGAGAGAAGGGTATAAGATGAGATGGACAGACAGAAAGAAGAGCCGGCCGGGTGGCCGAGCGGTTCTAGCCGCTACAGTCTGGAACCGCGTGACCGCTACAGTTGCAGGTTCGAATCCTGCCTCGGGCATGGATGTGTGTCATGTCCTTAGGTTAGATAGGTTTAAGTAGTTCTAAGTTCTAGGGGACTGATGACCTCAGCAGTTAAGTCGCATAGTGCTCAGAGCCATTTGAACCATTTTGAACAGAAAGGAGAATGGTGGAGACTGACAGTGAGAGAGGACGGAGAAAGAAAAACGAGGAGGAACTAGAGAGAGACAGAGAGAGAGGAGGAGATGGAGAAAGAGAAACGAAGAGGAGATGGACAGTTGTGAGCTGTTTGATGTGCATAGCGTTCCCTCCATACACGAATAGATTCGCAGGTGCCGGTTTAGTTTTATCCCTTATAAAGAGTGGATGGGTACATGGTCGTAGATCCAATTATTGCCTTCTGAGGGCCTAATGACGGTGCAGTGTAGCACTGAAACCTGTCGCCTTGAATAAAGAAATTCGAAAAACACGTGGCTGAAGGCAGTATGATCAATCCTTTGAACTTAGAAGGGGTGAGAAGCAGAGAGAGGGTAAGGGAAATTGACTTGTAGGGTGAGGAGGAACTGGACAGGGGTGGGGGGGGGGGGGGGGGAGGATGAGCTAAGTGAATGTTCGAATTGATGCATACCCGGGAAACGCTGGGTACCCAGCAAGTGTCTGATAAATATATGACTGGTGTTGCATGGTGTAGCACTTTTCGTCAGCCTATAATTTTACTATCAGTTTAATAAGTCACAGCTGCAAAATACTAACACGAATTCTTTACACACGAATGGAAAAGCTGGTAGAAGCCGACCTCGGGGAAGATCAGTTTGGATTCCGTAGAAATATTGGAACACGTGAGGCAATACTGACCTTACGACTTATCTTAGAAGAAAGATTAAGGAAAGGCAAACGTTCGTTTCTAGCATTTGTAGACGTAGAGAAAGCTTTTGACAATGTTGACTGGAATACTCGCTTTAAAATTCTAAAGGTGGCAGGGGTAAAATACAGGGAGCGAAAGGCTATTTACAATTTGTACAGAAACCAGAGGGCAGTTATAAGAGTCGAGGGACATGAAGGGGAAGCAGTGGTTGGGAAAGGAGTGAGACAGGGTTGTAGCCTATCCCCGATGTTATTCAGTCTGTATATTGAGCAAGCAGTGAAGGAAACAAAAGAAAAATTCGGAGTAGGTATTAAAATCCATGGAGAAGAAATAAAACCTTTGAGGTTCGACGATGACATTGTAATTTTGTCAGAGACAGCAAAGGACTTGGAAGAGCAGTTGAACGGAATGGACAGTGTCTTGAAAGGAGAATATGAGATAAACATCAAGAAAAGCAAAATGAGGATAATTGAATGTAGTAGAATTAAGTCTGGTGATGCTGAGGGAATTAGATTAGGAAATGAGACACTTAAAGTAGTGAAGGAGTTTTGCTATTTCGGGAGCAAAATAACTGATGATGGTGGAAGTAGCGAGGATATAAAATGTAGACTGGCATTGGCAAGGAAAGCGTTTCTGAAGAAGAGAAAATTGGTAACATCGAGTATAGATTTAAATGTCAGGAAGTCGTTTCTGAAAGTATTTGTATGGAGTGTAGCCATGTAGGAAGTGAAACCTGGACGATAAATTGTTTGGACAAGAAGAGAATAGAAGCTTTCGAAATGTGGTGCTACAGAAGAATGACCGAGCGGGGTGCCGCAGTGGTTAGCACACTGGACTCGTATTCGGAAGGACGACGGTTCAATCCCGCGTCCGGCCATCCTGATTTAGGTTCTCCGTGATTTCCCTAAATCGCTCCAGGCAAATGCCGGGATGGTTCCTTTGAAAGGGCACGGCCGACTTCCTTCCCCATCCTTCTCTAACCCTATGAGACCGATAACCTCGCTGTTTGGTCTCTTCCCCCAACCAACCAACCAACCAACAGAAGAATGCTGAAGATTAGATGGGTAGATCACATAACTAATGAGGAGGTATTGAATAGAATTGGGGAGAAGACGAGTTTGTGGCACAACTTGACAAGAAGAAGGGAGCGGTTGGTAGGACATCTTCTGAGGCATCGAGGGATCACCAACTTAGTATTGGACGGCTGCGGGGAGGGTAAAAATCGTAGAGGGAGACCAAGAGATGAATACACTAAGCAGATTCAAAAGGATGTAGGTTGCAGTAGGTACTGGGAGACGAAGAAGCTAGCGCAGGATAGGGTAGCATGGAGAGCTGCATCAAACCAGTCTCAGGACTGAAGACCACAACAACAACAACATAATTTTACGCTGCACCAGGTCTTTGAATGGTGACACAGACTTCCGAGGACAACGGAGAAGGGCAATCAGATTGCGACAAGGAACAGCGGTCCTCTCTGTGCGGGCGCCGAAGAGCACACGAGCAGAGCCGCAGCGGTGTGTTCCGGTTACTACAGCCCGGCGGAGCCGGTGCTGTTGTTGACCCCGGCGAGCGGCTGGCCGCCGCTGATAAAGCCCGGCCCCCCGTATTTCGGGGCCACGTTACGAGCGCAGCCCCCGCCCACCAGCTCACTGCGCCGTTCCGCTTCTGCTGGCCGGCTCTGCAACTGTGCGCCGAGGCAGGCCGCGGCGCGGAAAGTTACTCCAGTTCGTAGCGAATGTCGCGAAACCTCAGCACCGGCGTAGCGCTCTGCCGTTTCCAGTACCTCATTAGTGTCGAAATGTTACACATCGGACTCCATGGTCGCTAGGAAAAGCACTGATCTACTCTACTGGCCATTAAAATTGCTACACCAAGAAGAAATGCAGATGGTAAACAGGTATCCATTCGACAAAGATATTATACTAGAACTGACTTGTGGTTACATTTTCACGCAATTTGGGTGCATAGATCCTGAGAAATCAGTACCCAGAACAACCACCTCTGGCCGTAATAACGGCCTTGATACGCCTGGGCATTCAGTCAAACAGAGCTAGGATGGCGTGTACAGGTACAGCTGCCCATGCAGCTTCAACACGATACCACAGTTTATCAAGAGTAGTGACTGGCGTATTGTGACGAGCCAGTTGCTCGGCCACCATTGATCAGACGTTTTCAATTGGTGAGAGATACGGAGAATGTGCTGGCCAGGGCAGCGGTCGAACATTTTCTGTATCCAGAAAGGCCCGTACAGGACCTGCAACATGCGGTTGTGCATTATCCTGCTGAAATGTAGGGTTTCGCAGGGATCGAATGAAGCGTAGAGCCACGAGTCGTAACACATCTGAAATGTAACTTACATTGTTCAAAGTTCCGTCAATGCGAACAAGAGGTGACCGAAACGTGTAACCATTTCTCCTCCTTACACAACAACAACGTTTCACCAGGCAACGCTGGTCAACTCCCGTTTGTGCATGAGAAATCGGCTGGAAACTTTCCTCATGTCAGCACGTTGTAGGTGTCGGCACTGTAGGTGAATGCACTGAAAAGCTAACCATTTCCATATCATAGCGTCTTCTTCCTGTCGGTTAAATTTCGCGTCTGTAGCACGTCATCTTCGTGGTGTAACAATTTTAATGGCCAGTAGTGTATTTATAAACAGAAATGGCAGGTGCCAGTCACGCCTCACAAAGAATGTGACTGTCCCAGTGGACGTACACTCACTAGTTCCTGCAACAATGCCACATCTTTGTGCATAGATTTGGCATACGTGTTGGTAGGCTACAGTATCTGGCAAAGCGATAACAAAATGCCCTCCCTGTTCGTATAGCGTAACGCGCAGCGCGCTAGCCTGAGAGTAAAGGCAGGTGAGCCAGAGCCGGACTAAATACGCGCAACTGACTGGAGCTGGAATACCGACCAGCCTGGGCATAGTTCTCAGGCTGTTTCCCTCGCTTGTTTAGATAACTGCTGGGCTGGTTCCCACTTTCTGCTTCAGGAAACACAAGCAGTTAAAAGGCGAGCGCACACAGAACAAACTTCACGCAGTCCACAGACACGTCGCGCAGAGTGTGGTTGGTTGGTTGGTTCGGAGGAGAGGACCAAACGACAAGGTCATCGGTCCCATAGGATTAGGAGGTCGAAGGAAATCGTCCGTGTCCTGTCAAAGGAACCATCCCAGCGTTTCTCTGAACCTATTTACGGAAATCAGGGGAAACCTAAATCCGGATGGCCGGACGCGGGTTTGAATCGTCGTCCTCTCGAATGCGAGTCCAGTGTCATAACCACTGTGCCCACACGCTCGGTGCAGTGTGTGCAGTGGCAATCTATTGACACAGAGTCAACACGAAACAGGAAACATCGTCCTACATCTACATCTACTTCCATTCTCTGCAAGCCACCTGACGGTGTGTGGCGGAGGGCACCTTGAGTACCTCTACCTGTTCTCCCTTCTATTCCAGTCTCGTATTGTTCGTGGAAAGGAAGACTGTCCGTATGCCTCTGTGTGGGCTCTAATGTCTCTGATTTTAGGCTCATGGTCTCTTCGTGAGATATACGTAGGAGGGAGCAATATACTGCTTGACTCCTCGGTGAAGGTATGTTCTCGAAACTTCAACAAAAGCCCGTATCGAGCTACTGAGCGTCTCTCCTGCAGAGTCTTCCACTGGAGTTTATCCATCATCTACGTAACGCTTTCGCGATTACTAAATGATCCTGTAACGAAGCGCGCTGCTCTCCGTTGGATCTTCTCTATCTCTTCTGTCAACCCTATCTGGTATGGATCCCACACCGGTGAGCAATATTCAAACAGTGGGCCAACAAGTATACTGTAACCTATTGCCTTTGTTTTCGGAGTGCATTGTGAAACACAACTAGCTCTTTACTCACACGAAGTACTGAGTATTATTCACAAGAGATTTCAAATTGATTCTGTATTTCTCGATTTCCAGAAGGCTTTTGACACTGTACCTCACAAGCAGCTTGTAGTCAGATTGAGTGCTTATGCGTATGGAATATCGTCCCAGTTAGGCGACTGGATTCCTGATTTCCCGTGAGGCAAGTCACAGTTAGAAGTAACTGACGGAAAGTCATCGAGTAAAACAGAAGTGATTTCTGGCGTTCCCCAAGGTACAGTTATAAGCTCTCGGTTGTTCCTTATCTACATAAACGATTTACGAGACAATCTGAGCAGCCGTCTTAGGGTGTTTTCAGAAGATTCTGTCGTTTAGTAGAGTCATCAGAAGATCAAAAAAAATTGCAAAACGATTTAGAAAATATATCTGCGCGGTGAGACAATTGGCAATCGACCCTAAATAACGAAACGTGTGAGGTCATCCACATGAGTCCTACAGAGAATCCGATACATTTCGGTTACGCGATACATCAATCAAATCTATAGGTCGTAAATTCAATTAAATACCCAGAAATCACTACTACGAACAACTTAAATTTCGAAATAACACACAAAAGACTGCGGTTTATTGGCAGAACGCTTAGAAGATGAAACAGGTCTATTAAAGAGACTGCCTACACTAGGCTTGTCCGTCCTCTTCGGGACTGCTGCTGCGCGGTCTGGGATCCTTATCAGATAGGATTAACGGTGTGCATCGAGAAAGTTCATAGAAGAGCTGCACGTTTTGTATTACCGAAAAATAGGGGAGAGGGTGTCACGGACATGGCATAGGATGTGGGGTGGACATCATTAAAACAATGGCGTTTCTCGTTGCGGAGGGCTTTTCACGAAATTTCAATCATAAACTTTCTCCTCAGAATGTGAAAATATTTTTCGAGAACGGAGTGTGCGGTGATATGAAAATTCCTACCAGATTAAAACTGTGTACAGGGACCTTTGCCTTTCGCGGGCAAGCCATGTCTCCGCAATATCCTTCCTTCCAAGAGTGCTAATTCTGCAGCAACGCAGGAGAGCGTCTGTCCAGTTTGGAAGGTAGGAGGCGAGGTACTGAAGGAAGAAAAGCTGTGAGGCCAGGGTGTGAGTCGTGAGTCGTGTCTGGGTAGCTCAGACGGCGTCGGCACGATGGCTCAGCATGTTCGGTCAGAGAGCTGGGTGGCCGCTGTAAAAAAAAAAAAAAACAAAAAAAAAAAAAACAAAAAAAAAAAACCACTTAGTGAAACGATCAACAACGAACTGCAGCAGATATCATGTGACTTCAGATATGACCAAATACAAAGAACAAAATGCAAAAAAAAAGAAAAAGGAAAGAAAATGTCAGTGGAACACTTGCCCGAGAAAGGGAAAGTTCCCGAGTTCGGATTTCGGTCCGACACGCAGTTTTATTCTGCCCAACTTTCGTGAAAATATATTGTTGACGCCGACATACACAGGGAGAAACTATCATCATAAGAAAATAAGACAAATCAGAGCTCACGCGGAAGGATACAGGTGTTCGTTTTTTCGGCGCGCTGTTCGAGACAGGAATAACAGAGAATTATTGTGAAGGGTGGTTGGATTAAGCGTTTTCCAGTACATAAGTGTGATTTCCAGAGTAACCATGCAGACGTGGATGTAGATGTACATGTATGTGATCGCCGTGTGTTGTCAACGGGGATCTGGAGGTCCCCCAAACGGCTGCTTGTTTTAACATCAACATCTCTTCACCCACAGACTTCGCTCGAAGCAAATCGACGGCCATGTGTATGTTTCTTCAAGGCTCCAAAACAATGAAAATCGCTTGGGGAGAGATTAGGACTGTGTGGAACATGTGGGCACGGGCTTCCCAGTTAAACGTCTGCAGCGCAGTTGAAACAATCTTCAAACATGCGCGCGGGAGTTTTCTTGGTATGTTGTTTAGAGTACGCTGAAGAAATTTCGCTGAGGAGCCCTTACACACAGAGGATTAGAATTCGAAAAATTATCTATGCCGTGGGCTCCTGCAAAGCATACACTCTCCACTGTGTGAGTAGAGTGAAGCTGGAGCTGTGAAAGTGATGCGAACATCAAACTTATTTTACATGTATACGATACATTACCGCACATCCACATCTACACCTTACAAACCACTGTGAAGTGAATGGCAGAGGGTACGTCCGATTGTACCAGTTATCAGGGCTTTTTGGCTTTGCATTCACGTATGGAGTGAGGGAAGAATTACTGTTTAAATGCTCCTATGCGTACTATAGTTAATCTAATCTTTTCCTCGTGATACCGATGGGAGCCATGTGTAGGGGGTTGTAGCAAGTCCCTGGAGTCCTCATTTAAAGCTGTATCTTTCACATGATCGATGCTTCCGGATTCGTGCCGGTTGGCATGGAGAGCGTTATTCTGTTCGAGGTACCTCGTTATGTCTGAGCTCAGAATATGTTCTAGGATTCTGCAGCAAATGGATATCAAGGACACTGGACGGTTGTTTTGTGGGTCACATTTGCTACCCCTCTTGTAGACAAATGTGAACTGTTCTTTCTTTCACCTACTATGCACGGTTTTTGGCTCAAATGACTCTGAGCACTATGGGACTTAACTTCTGAGGTCATCAGTCCCCTAGAACTTAGAACTACTTAAACCTAACTAACCTAAAGGACATCACACATCCATGACCCAGGCAGGATTCGAACCTGCGACCGTAGCGGTCGGGCGGTTCCAGACTGTAGCACCTAGAACCGCTCGGCCACATTGGCTGGCTCGACAGTTTCTGTTGAGTTTACTATAGATTGCAGTTAACAAAGGAGCTGTCTCAGCCGCAAATTTGAAAAAGAGTCGGAGAGACTGATGTTGAAAAATGGTTCAAATGGCTCTGAGCACTATGGGACTTAACACCTGTGGTCATCAGTCCCTTAGAACTACTTAAACCTAACCAACCTAAGGACATCACACACATCCATGCCCGAGGCGGCATTCGAACCTACGACCGTAGCGGTCGCGCGGTTCCGGGCTGAAGCGCCTAGAACCGCTTGGCCACGCGGCCGGCGACTGATGTTGAAGCTACCGTATAACTCACATCTGCAGCAATTGCTGTACTGTCATTGCACTACTCACTTTGACCTTCACTACGAAAATAATACCACGATCTGGTAGTAAACAGTGTAATTTTGATGTGATTCTTCAGTTTCTCCCGGCGTGTTTCTTGCTGGAACAGTCCAAGGGTATACTGCCAGTTAATAGTGTCCAAGGAGCGCAGTATTTCGGCTATCAGACATGTCGCCAACGTCAGGTGAGCACCTGCTGATGGCCACATGTCTGATAGCCGAAATTTTGTGCCCGTTCGACACTATGGACCGGTAGTACACCCTTGGACTGTTCGATGAGTGTAATTTTGATTTGACTGGAATAGCGTTTCATGGGTTTCTCACATGTTGTGAAATTCAGTTAGGCAATCGTAATAGCGCTTGTTTACTTAAATATGAAAAGCTTCCTGTCTCGATTTCACCTGGGAAAGCCACTTTGATAAATTTGACAAGCTAAAATGGCCGCAAGAGTTCACCTGTTTAAGAATTCCTGAACAGCTGATATCTGGAAGTGTCTTTGGCCGTGTGAGGCAAACGGACCCGCGCCACTTGCGAAGTACAGTGTGAAACCTCCGCCACTGAAATCGCTGCGGCCGTCAGAACCTGAGCTTGGAGGCCTTGTAGGGCGTTAAGGGAAAGCGGGCGCCGGGCTGGATGATGGAGGCGGAGCAAACGGCGGGTCGTGAGTCACGAGCGGCCGCTTCTGCAGCCGCCGGTAGCAGACAGCTTAGGAGGTTCCCAGGCCATCCCAGCAGAGCAGTCCTTACCTCACTTTCCGCTCCACTGCTCCACAGGTTGCGCTCTCCACCGCATCTGTTGTGGCACGAGCAAAGAGTGAACACTGGGGTGGACTTATCTGCGACGGGCACTCATAAAATGACGCCCACTATTTTTCTCCTCCTTCATTAAGTTGATAATGTAGAACCCATGAATTTAGCGCACATCTGCAAAACTTCTTCTTTCGCCCACTCTAACAACAGCGTCCTACATCGACAGAAGGCAGCAATGTATAACTTTAGAAAATGGCCCACAATACGCACGTATAAGGCAGCGTTCTGTCACTGATCTCCCTGCTGAAGGAAGTAAAACGCCTGGTCCGATTCAAGAAGGCGTGTGGAGAGGCTGCCGTGCAGTCGCCAATGTTTGAAGTTGCACTCGTCACTGTAGAGAAGCTGAAGATTGGCTGCCGTAGCGTGGAGCAGCCAGCCAGCCAATGCAGTGCGGTTTCTTCTTTGGTATAACAATACGAAATCATTCATCAGTCGCCCACCACTGACTTAATTGCAAAAACTGTCTGAAAAATCTCGCCCCGTCCACCATACAGCCCAGACATTACGCCATCAAACTGTTCGGCTCACTGAAAGGCGGGCTCACTCAAAGGCGGTCACGAGGGCCTATTTTGAAGACGCTGGGACGTTGAAGAGTTCTGAACGTCAGTGGATAAGGTAGCAGGCCCATGATTTTTACCGCTCTCGTCTGAAAGTGGGAATAAGTACCGGGTGCTTGTAGCACCCGCCCGTTGACGGCTCCACGCAAACCTAATTATGTATGTAGACAAAATAAAATTAAAACAATTCCAGCTCTCGGTCGCGAAAATGAAGTCTTTTTGACCTAGGTTTCTGCCACTTCTAAGAGTGCCTTCATCAGAAGTAAAACATTTAAGAATTGTATGTCACGTATAAAAGAAACTATGAAGCGATAACGCTTGAGTCACAAAATATTAAAATAGAACGCATAGAGGCAGGCCACGAAGGGCTGCACCACAATCGAGCTACGATAGCGTCAGACTGAGGCAGGTGGACGTTATACCAAGAGTGACATCTGGTAGCGGCAAATACAAATCGACTACTGAACATTCCAAATATAGACAGGTTAAATGTGTAACACGTGAAATAAGAGGCAATATTTTATCTGTCAGCAGCAGGTGTGGTAACAATTTGTCTATATAAGAGCTCAGAAGAATCAGTTTAAAGGCTCGAAAACTCCATTATAGAATTACAAAAGGAGCCGAATAACTCAGCGAATAGAAAAACGGTACAACATGAAACGTAGCTAATATAAACCATTTACTGAATAAACAGTTATGAATCCACTTAGATAGAAGAAATATTTCGGTTTCAAAGCTTAAGATTTCTGCCTGCCCAAGCATCCAAGGCTGCCTCTAAATATAAAGAACTAAAGAAGAAACTGCTATGTACAGATACGGCCATTCAGTTTAATAAGCAACGTGATAAAAGGAGGCTAGTCCCTAATCATGTGAAAGCCTACCTTAATTTCGCAAACTGTAAAAAAGATCCCAAGTTTTTTAGACATGTAGTTAAAAATCTCATTTCTGATCATGTTAAAAAGCTACACTCTAAAAATTATATTCTCAATGAAGAGGCATTTTATCTGTATTTAAAGCTCACAAATATCTTCCGTATTAATTTTAATGTTGACGATTTCTTGATACAGATTAACGAACATTTAGAAATTTGTGAACAAGGTATACTGCGTAAGTACGGAAAGAAACTTAGTAGACTTTTTTGTCTGTATCCTGCTGAAAAAAATCCTCAAAGGTACTTTTAAAGGGCAGCCATGTATTTTATAAAAGAATTTTAAATAAGACTAACATTACTGTTACACAGAATGAAACTGTCTTACTCGAAAAAGGCCTGAAGTACAATGTCATGCCCAACTTGGCGGACAAAAATGTAATAGAAAATATGCTTGTCGCCTTCCACGTAGCTAACATTTTTTAAATTATTTTTCTTATGGGACCAAACTGCTTAGGTCATCGGTCCCTAAGCTTACACACTACTTAATCTAACTTAAACTAACTTACGCTAAGGACAACACACACACCCATGCTCGAGGGAGGACTCGAACTTCCGACGGGGGGAGTCGCACGAACCTTGGCAAGGCGCCCATAGAACACGCGGTTACTCCTCGCGGCTGCTAATATTCTTAGTAAAACCACGGCCTGTTTTCAAAATGCTGCGCATAACGGTAGGAAATTGGTTAAATATATGAATAATAAACTTAAAGAAGCTGGCGCTTTAATAACTAAGTCTAACAAAGGTCGCTCTTTGGTTATTGCCTACAATTCTGAATATATTTCTAAAATACTAGATTTTTTAACAAAAATAATATTTCGGAATTACAAAAAAAAAAAAGTCGGGTCAGGTATCAGTGACGCAAAATTTTTAATCAAACCTTTCCATAAGAAAATACCTATCAACATGAACCCTCAGCCCCCAAAACTTCGTTCTTAATTCAAAGTTCACAAACCTAACCATCCATTACGCTCGATTTCTAATAGTATGAATAGCGCATACCATGACTTAGCCAAATCAAATTTCTTCATGAAACTCTCAAAAAATCGTTCGTTTTCGAGAACAATTATTCCATCCCCAATAGTCACGCCTCAGTCCATAAAACAAAAGATCTAGAATGCAGCCCAGATACCAAGTTGTTTTCTTCATACAAGCGTTCCCGTACAAGAAATGCTTAAGGCGTGGAAAAAAATTACTTCATTTCAAAAAATAAATTTCAGACTGATAAATCACTGACATTATGAATCTAATTATAGTCGTAGTAAAATACAACTATTTTGAATTTAATGATATATTGTACCAGCAACCCGACGGTCTCGCTATGGGAAATCCGTTAACTCTCTAGAAGAAAAGTTCTTCAACTGTTTCTCAGCTACAGCGCTAGGCATTCTCTCGTATTTTTGATATGACCATGATATTCTAGTCATCTACAAAGGACCGCCGGCCGGAATGGCCGAGCGGTTAAAGGCGCTACAGTCTGGAACCGCACAACCGCTACGGTCGCAGGTTCGAATCCTGCCTCGGGCATGGATGTGAGTGATGTCCTTAAGTTAGTTAGGTTTAAGTAGTTCTAAGTTCTAAGGGACTTATGACCACAGCAGTTGAGTCCCATAGTGCTCAGAGCCATTTTTACAAAGGACCTGTTGATGGCATTGACCGTATTTTCAATATCTTTAATGAACTTTACGAGAAAATATCCGTTACCAGCGAACTCGAAAACGAGGCCCGGAGATTGAGTTATCTTGATTTGACGCTTACAGTAGAAGAAAATAAAATCTCATTTAATGTTTTTCGTAAAGATATACCGATCAGATCATAGCTTCATCTTCTATGCACCCACAATCTCATAAGAACGCTTTCTTTCACTCTGCTATTCACAGAGCTACTTCTATTCCACTCTCGAAAGAAAAATACGAGGAATAAATTAATATAATCAAAACGATAGCAGTTAATACCGAATACGAACCTGCCATAGCAGATAACATCCTTAAAAAGAAAACTGCAAAAAGAGTTACTACACTTGGCATCTCTATCAATGAATCAGCCTAAAGAAGAAGTACTTTTCTATTCCTATCTTTTGAGACCCATCTCATATCAGATCCAATGCCTTCTTCGTAATAAATGCAACTGTCATGTCGCCTTTTCAACCTATAATAGCTCGAAAAAAAATTTTATTCATAATATAATATCTACCCATTCCCTTTTGAGAAACTTTTTCGCGACATCTGCTCTTCTTATTACACGTGACAGACAGGGCGTGCCTTTATAGTCAGATATAAAGAACATTTTTAAGAAAAAATGGTACTAACACCCGAAATTCGTCTTTTGCTGACCACCTCCTAGTTACAGGTCACGCTCCTATAGCTGTTCACGATTTTTGCACACTGAGAAGAAAGGGCGTAGATTAAATGTTATAAAGCCCTTACTTGATATTTGATTTCGTGTTCCCTAGTACAGATACCGAAATAATTCTTCTATCTAAGTCGATTCATAACTGTTTGTTCACTAAATGGTTTATATTAACTACATTTCATGTTATACCGTTTTCCTATTCGCTGAGTAATTCAGCTCCCTTTGTAATTCTGTAACGGTGTTTTCCAGTCTTTAAACTGAAGTTCTAAGCACTTATGTAGACAAATTGTTACCGTGTCTGCTGCTGCCAGATAAAGTATTGCCTCTTACTTCATGTATTACACATTTCAGCTTGATACGTTCCAGGAAAATAGGTTTTTGAACAGTCGGACAGACAGAGAGAGAGACACAGGCTGAAAATAAAGAGATCCCATAGGGGTTCCGTTTTTTACCGACCAAGGAACGGAACCGTAAAACCTGTCAACAAAAATGTGACTGTTTTAAAAAGTGACAAATTAGTTATGAATGCTGCAGATTTTATCCTATGTACATGACATTTACTTTTCTTGTAAAAGAAAAATTAAAAAGATTGAAACCATTACTTTCTGACTGACCCTTGTATGCTCAAATCAGTCGGTGCTTTCCACGATCGTTGAACCTACGACACAGACTATATAACGAGTCGCAACGAGCAGGAGGATATACGAGAGTTGTCCAGAATAAGTGGGGTTAGCGATAAAAACACCCAGTGGAGACTCGTAATACCTTATAATCTCTAGCTTTGATAATGGCTTCAGTTTTACAAAGAAGAGATTTCATAAGTTTCTTCAAAGTGTGCCATATACAGCCGAAGCCATTCATTGGTTGGATCTCTTTGAGTTACCATATTATCGGGATGTTTATTTCTCCATTTCATCAGATATTCCAAATAGTACTATACATTTTCTATGGCGTAAATATCTTATGACTTAACGGCCCAGTGGAGGCGCAATATGGTGCCTTAGTGTTCGATAAACCAGCAACGTACACTTGCAGCACGTGTGAAGACGGAAAGACGTGCCCACAGGACGCTCGTCTTAAAGATGTTGAAGAAATGGAAGCTCTTGCTCTACGATAATGTTGAACTAAACGTTCTAAACCTTAAAGAGAGTACCCGTGTCATGGTTCGAAAAATGTGATATGCCAGCATTACGCCTGAAGGGTCGGCAACCCTTCGGACGGGCAGGCATCGCACCCGCACATGCCTCCAGGCGTCGCCTGGGGCCACTGGCGACTAGTGCACCTCCGCGCACCGGCTATTTACAGCGGCTCAGTTCCTCTCACCGGCATTTCTCCGCCGACACTCCGGACCAACTTATCTGCCGGCTAATACTATCCCTTCAGTCACATCCCGGTCGGTGCCATCTCTCCAACATCCCCACGGGAAGTATCTTCGGCCAGCTTCCGTCGAGTACATTCTGCTTCCTTCACGTTGCAAACTCCGTTGAATTAGTCTCTAGGTCCCGACATCTTAATTCATTTTGTTGTTTTCCAGGTGCATGCGTGATACAAGACAGAGGGAGTTTTGCATTCAGTTTTGTGAGAAGAAATTTTTGGTCTGTCTGTGCCCTGCTGTTTTTTAATAAACCTCTCTCTTATTCATCCCTTAGCCATCTCACTACGTGAGATATAACAAAATCACCCCCAAAACATAACAAACCACCTCCGGCTTGAACCAAGCCACCCACTTATTGATGGTTAATTACCTCATTGAGCTGTCGCTGCATCCGACACCTTGAATCGTTTGAAAAAAGTGATACATCGTGCTAGGGCTGCCGGGAAAAATCTATAAATCGATATATCAATGAAATATCAACATTTATCGATAAATATTGGTGATAATCTCTCAAAGATACATCGGTATATCGATATCGAAATGACTACATCGAACCGGCCGCTGTGGCCGTGCGGTTCTAGGCGCTCCAGTCCGGAGCCGCGCTGCTGCTACGGTCGCAGGTTCGAATCCTGCCTCGGGCATGAGTGTGTGTGGTGTCCTTAGGTTAGCCAGGTTTACTTAGTTCTAAGTTCTAGGAGACTCATGACCACAGCAGTTGAGTCCCATAGTGCTCAGAGCCATTTGAAACATTTGACTACATCGAGTGCCGCAATTTTTGGTTTCTATTATATTTTTTTCGTGAGTTACGGTATATATTTGAAATTGTAGCAGAACAAAATTTTACTTTCGCTGTGTGAAGGAGTCTTATTATTTTTTGAGCTATAGGGGGCACAAAGACGAAGTCCGGTTGTAGGTTGTACTGCAGGTGGGGGGGTGGGAGGGGGGGGGGGGAATAACGGTATGGAATGAAAAGGCTTCTGATGTGAGAGTAATAGCACACTAGGTGCGTTGAAAAACAATTTTTAACGAAACTAGTATGCTATTTTTTCATATGAGCGTTCTTCGAAAACAGTTGCTGAAAATTATGAACAAAAACCTAAATAACAAGACTGGTCTTTACGGTGGTCGGAGACGTGTGAGGGGAAATGCTGACGTAATCGGTGATCGGCGCTGCCAACAGAAACTGCTAGGTCACTGGAATCTGCAGAAATGAAAAAAAAAAAGAAAACAAGGAAGTCGACATTAAGTGTTTCGGACAAATTCGATATGTGACGAAACCGAACGACGGACCCCTCGAACACGTTTCATTGTGCCACTTACATGCAGTTACGATTGCTAGCAAAGCGGTTATCGGCAAGCTGGACGTGCGTCGTTTACCTTTCAGTTCTTGCTCTGAGAAGTAATAAGGAGACTGCTAGCTTGTTGACGTACAGAAAACCTAGTAATTAGTACTTACACATACAGCTCTAAAACCGGCTGCTGATATTTTTATATGCCGGTACGCTCATATTTTTTCCGTCCATATATCGATACTTTCTTTAAATATATTGAGGACCTGTAATGATATTGTTTTAAATTTCGATGTATCGGATTCCAGATATTTTTAAAAATATCACCAGTCCTAATGGTAACTCATTGCACCATGCTACAAGCCTCCAGTCTGCTATTGTCCAATTTCGTGTAGTTTGATCCAGTGAAGACGTTTACCTTTGTGTGCTGCTGAGAGTAATGGCCATTTTTGGGGTACTCGACTCCAAATGTCAGTTGCATTGTCTGAGATGGACCTGCATTCATTGGCAACAGCAATTCTAGTCGAGTCTGACACCGATTTCCATTTACAGGCCGTGCCATTCGCCTCTAGTCAGTATTGGTTAGGATCTTTGAGCGACAACTCTTCTTACAGCGCGTTACACGGATGTGAGGGTTCCGCCATTTCGTGTAGATGAATAGGATTTTTGCGTTGATACACCAACGAATCTAGCAGTTTCATTCACTGGTACGTTCGAACACGTCTCCACCTCGAACCATCTTTGTGTGCTGGTTCCACACCACCTACTGTCACATATGCTCCATTTGGACAAGACGTTCTTTCCTAATTCGTACAGCAACATCAGTACATTTCATGTAATATTTCACCGTTGAAATGAAATTCTGTGTTACGTACAGCACTGGATAACAACTGCTACACCCATACGATAATGACACATATACAAGGAACAAAATATCATACAAGCTTTTACATAAATATTATTTAAAATGCGTTCAGTATTTACTGTTGTTTACTAGAATTTTTAAGTATTTTGGTTATCTCGCTTTAAAGGGAACTAATTTTTTTAAATTTTTATCATTTTCAAAATACTACTGAAGATTTTACTTTCAGTTTGTTTGGTTGAAAAAAATATTAGGAAGAACTATCACCTTCACCAGACAAGACTCTCTGGCTGCGTTAATCTTTATACAGTTCAACAAAATAACGTAACACTATTTACAATGAGCAGAGCCTCTTCATTATTTCAGGCAGTCCACTCCAACATCTTTGTTACAAACCTTGTTTATCACTTAGCTGCCAACAGAGATTTCTGGGAGACCATTTGAAACATCCTTTCCTGCTTTATTCACTTAGAAAGAAATTAAGCTGCCAATTTGACGCGGTGGAAGACTATTTTATTAAGCTACCGCTCGTTATGCAGTATAGCCTTCTAGTATGTCTTATAGGAATGTCCGTTTCATTCTATACACAGCTACATCGTTAAGAATCTAAAACTTGGAAACATGACAGTAATTCTTCACAGCATTATAACATGCGTAACAAAACACATTTTGTAAGAATAAACACTTTGTGATACACAACCTAATGGCTTCTCTGATTTTCTGTACACCAGATAGTATACGTTAGTGTCAGGAGTTCCTTGCACTTCAAACGGGCCATTGTAAATACATTTAGAAATAAACCTGCCCCACATCCTCTAACTGTGCTACCAGTATGTGCTATGTGCACAGTTTAATTTCATTGTCCTGATTTTACCATAACTGGACCTAAGGCTGTCTAATTCCATCCCAAGAAATGTTATTTTCATTCTTGGAAGTTTGCTTGGTTTTGGGATTTCAGATTCTTTTGCAATTTCAATCCGTTGTTGTTAGATATAACGTCATCCGGTGGTTCTTTCTTTCTTGGTTCTGTGCTTACTTCCGGCTCTTGTTTTGACGTTGCTTCGTCTGGTGGTACAAAACAACTTTTCTGCAGGCCTCCCTCGATTTCTATTACTTCAACATATTCTTCATCCGAACTATCTTTTATATCTCACCATTCTGGGGCACTGTTGGTTTCTAAAAAAACGACTTTCTTACACTCATATTAATTTCCTCATTCGACCTTCTTCAGGTCTTCAATACTCATGGTTACGGTTTCCTTCGCATGTTATTAGTTCTTTGTTTTCACAGCGGGCTCTTCGCCTGAACAGTCATTTACATCGGCTCTAACTACATCTACCTTACTTCGTATTTTGTGAAGTCTTCGTGAACATCGGTAATTCGTAAACAGTCGTTTGTACTTACTTCTTGCGGCCTACTGACAACAGTTTCTTCTGCCGGCGATTCGCCAGCACTGCCGAGGATTTCATCTTCCATTCTCCTCACTGCGACCGTATTTCTTTTCTTACTATCCGGCCAAGTCCTATTCTTGACATCCCTTTTTCTCCTTTCATTACTACCTAACCTTTCCGTCGCATAACTCCTTTTGAAATACTCCCACTCACACAGCTTTAGCTCTTGGAACAGATCATCGATCTGTTCACACCAACAAGTAATCCCTGACCACTCATTTTCGGAAATTTTATCGTTATTCAAACTGTCGTCGGTACTTTGTTGCTCGCCTACGAACATGTTCACGTTTTCTCTTGACCTGGTGTTTTCTGCCGAAGCAGGTTCACTGCATTCTATTGCCGGCCGGTGTGACCGAGCGGTTCTAAGTGCTACAGTCTGGAACCGCGAGACCGCTACGGTCGCAGGTTCGAATCCTGCCTCGGGCATGGATGTGTGTGATGTCCTTAGGTTAGTTAGGCTTACGTAGTTCTAAGTACTAGCGGACTGATGACCTCAGCAGTTAAGTCCCATAGTGCTCAGACCCATTTCTTGCATTCTATTGTGACGCCCTCGTTGTGTTCTGCTGCCATAACCATAGCTTCCATACGAAAAACAGATGGGTCTGATGTGTCCTACGCCGGAAGGCTCACTGTCCTCATGCTAGTATACGTTGCATCACCTGCCTGCCGTGACTCATTCCTGAGCACACCTGTCGCTTTGCCTGCAGCGACCTGCGGTGCTTCGCAGTCGAGCTCACAAGTTTTAGATTCATTACGTCTTCGCCGTTATTGCTTCTTACGTTTGGGCCGTGAAAATCGCGTTAATTTAGCCTGCAACATACGCGGTCTTCAGTTATCCGCGTTGTTGCGGTCGTGGTGACGTCACGGTGCAAATTTTCTTCCTCGAACGGCTGAAGTATTTCGACCTTTGCCCCTACTTCGTTGAACAACATTAACGCGTTACCTATAGCCATCATTTTGTGTGGTTATTGATTTTTTTACTGTGGCAATAATCACAATTACTTCGCCAATAATCTACATCCTCTACTCTTTCTAAAAACGCAGAAAAGGTTTTATGAGGACCGATGACCTCGCAGTTTGGTTCCCTCTCACAAATCAACCAACCAACCAAAATCCTTTATGATTGCTTCTTATGTATCTCTTTGAATCCTCTGGCAGCTTTCTCCTCGTCAATTAATGGTACCAGGACTCACATAAATATTTCATAGAGTATCTGTCCCTGTTGACACGTAATCTAGCCATTATGAATTCTCGCCACAAACCATCTCGTTTTTCTTCCGACCAGTATTCCTCGATAGAGGTTTTTTTACTGTCAGATCAGTGTTCAGATCCAGTCCCCATCGTTTAGCATCACCTGCTAATGCACTGATAACTACGTTAAACTTTTCCTAATCTGTCAAATATTCAGGAAAAATTATTTCGCAGTTTTTCAAAAATCCAGTGGGTACCCGTCAGTATGTCTTTTAGGAGGATCAAAGCGTTCTTCGTTCTCTAATAGTTTGTTATGAGGTATCCTATCGTTGACACAGCTGGATTTGTCTTATTTTCTTTTCAAGGTCGCCGATTTTGCCTTGAATTTAAAAGTGTTTTGGTTACACTTATGTTCGCAAATATTAACCTGTTTTCTCATTTCTTTCACAGAATCAACCACTGCCTGTCTCAAATGTGAGATTTCATTTCTACATTCATTAACCATTTCGGTTTTCAGATTGAAAAGTTTTTCGTCCACGTTAGTTACTATTACAGGTTCCACCGTTTCTTGGATCTTTGATTTCTAAATCGAGCCTTTCGTTGATACCATTGATCCGCCTCTGCATAATGGCAACATTTATATATATGTTATTTATTTCAATTTTCATCTCTTTGATTGCAGCACTCAAGAACGTACTTTCTCGTCGACTTTTTCGATCTGTTTACTCATCTTTACACTCTGTGTTTTCATTTGATTATTGAGGCTTCTAATACCACTTGTCTGTGTTTTCAGTTGATTCTGAAGACCACTAACTTGTGTTTTGAATTGGTTATCAAGATCAATAATTTGAGTTTCGAGTTGGTTATCAAGACCACTAATTTGATTATTAATGCTGCTGCCTTGTGCTTTAGTTTGTGCAGATTAAATTCGTGCTCAGAGGTTTTTTTTTACTGTCTTGCTCAACCGTGTCTTCATGCTTTGATCCTGCCTCGTGTTTCTGTATTAGTTCTTTCTCCATTTGTGACGATCTGAAAATATCAACCAGTTCATTCACACAAGCACTATCTTCTACGTAATTTTTCTCATTTATTCTGTCCTTGCGTTCCTGTTCGCTTTGTGATGGGCTCATCATGTGCATCTGATCATTTATGTATGTGTGGTTTGTTACGTAAGTCAACTGCCGTTCCGTGGGGCTACCTATGTACTCACTTTGGTAACTGCTATCGGACTCCATGATTCCAGAATGAGATTTTCACCCTGCAGCGGAGTGTGCGCTGATAAGAAACTTCCTGGCAGATTAAAACTGTGTGCCCGACCGAGACTCGAACCCGAGTTCGAGTCTCGGTCGGGCACACAGTTTTAATCTGCCAGGAAGTTTCGGACTCCATGATGTTTTTCAGTACATCCAATGGTGTCTCGTTCTGTCCGCTTCGATCTACAACTGTTTCTGTATCCATTTAATACTGAATATGAACTGCAGTTTACTTTCTAATCTCCCATAATATTTGTGTTATTTGTTTTATCGAATTTACTGCAAGTTCGTACCGCTGGACATTCAGTGCTTTTAATACGTTCCTTTCGCGCTTAGTACATATGCTAGGGGCTGGATATCACTGTATAAGAAGCTAATGAATAGCCTGTCACGCGGCGCCACATTAACAGTCTTCCCCAACAATACAACTAGTCTTGTCACGGTCGCCACATATAACACTCTTCCCCCTAACAGAACTACTTGTCCTGTCATGAGAAAAGAAGCCACATATAACACTACCGGTTACTACTGAAATAGTAATCGATAATCTTATTCATATGAAAGGATACTACCTTGACCGTGATTGTGTATAATGGAAAGATAGAGGATTCTATTTAAAAAAGCACCAAGATTCTATTAGTAATCAAGAAAACTGTTATTACGTAAAAAGAAATAGTCATCAGCCTAATGAGTCAAAGTTGTATCCAGTACTAGCATGGTTCATAAAACAAGTTAACTTTTGGGATTGTTTTACTTGCTACTGAGTTTAACTGATAAGATGCAAGACAGTAGAACAGTATAGCAAGTAATGTATCAGTGTTTTGATTTGAACTACACAGGCGAGTATTACTGCATTTAGGCAATAACTGGTTCTCAATAACACTCAGTATCTGTGCATTACAGTAGGAACCTAAAGATAACTACAGGTAATGGTTGAGCACTACTGACTTGGACGTGAGGTTCTTTTGTCAGTTTAACTATGGAAAATTACTAATACTGAAGTAGTTGTGAAGTAATTGTATCTTTTGCACTGATTATTATTTATATTCTCAAGGAACATTCACTTCATCACATTATTTCACTCAAGTGGAACATGGGATACATGTATCTAGTATAGTTGGAATATTTGTTGCTTATCCTTGATTGCTGTTATTGTAATAGGACATTTAAATCTTGCTCAACTATTAGCTTAGCGACCCAGGAACTAATCTATCGCTAGACTCAAATCGAGGTTGAACACTATACTCACAACATATTATGCCAAACACTGTCAACTACATAACACATGAAATTGTAGACATTATTATTTCAATAAGAAGACTCTTTGAAATGAATACTTTAAAACTATTCTCAGTTATTGTACTTTGATGAAACTTTAACTGTCCATTTACGAAAAGTACGTGGTGTATTTCAAAACTCATCCTCACTAAATGATTATGTACTTCACAACTCCACAAAGTTTATTAAGTTTTGTTAAAAAAATAAATGTTTACACAAAATTATTATTGAAAATGAAACCGCGTAACTGACCGATGCAATTGTACAATACTCAACAAATAATTTGAGATGGAAGTGTCGACATGACATGGCTCTGAGCACTATGGGACTTAACTACTGTGGTCATCAGTCCCCTAGAACTTAGAACTACTTAAACCTAACTAACCTAAGGACATTACACACATCCATGCCCGAGGCAGGATTCGAACCTGCGACCGTCGCAGTCTCGCTGTTCCGGACTGCGCGCCTAGAACCGCGAGACCACCGCAGCCGGAGGAAGTGTCGATCTCCTGTGCTATCCAAAAAGGGCGGCAAAACTATCCACGGCCCTTCATCTGTAACAAGCCCTGGAAATTCTCTGCTTAGCGACGGATTTTCATAGTACAGAGCTAACCAAAGTATGCCCTGAATAATAAGCCGATTTACTTCCGCATCCGAAGCTATATAATATAATCTTGCGGTTCTTCTTGCGTCTTTCAGTTCACAAGATGCACACCCTTTGCCTGCCAGCTAGCGACTAATTCCTGCCACCTACGAGCCTTGCTGTTCGACCACCAGATTCACTTTTTCTATTCCCGCCCAGCCTGTTCCGTTGCGAAGGCCCTTCCCTCCAAGTTTTACGTGATTAAAAACCTACTTACTCTATGCATGAACCAGTATTACAGTTAAAATATAACATTTTCATTCTTTTACAGCACATTATTTCCGACATTACATTCGCGGATTACTTACAGTTACATAAATTATCATAAGTAATGAATTAAACATTTACGTGGATGTTACGTCAAAGAGCATGGCTATACAGAAAGCATATTAAGTATAAACAGAAAAAGAAGTTAGACAAGACTCTTATAGGTAATATCGACAACAGTGTCACAAGACGCCGAAATTGAGCGACTGTAGGAGGGTACAGGATGACTTAGATAAAATTTCTATTTGGTGTGATGAACGGACGCTAACTCTAAGTGTAGAAAAATGTAACTCTCTGCCAACGACATTGCATGTCCTGACTTCCCCTAACGTCATTATAATAGATACATCATGACACAAAATAATTTATACAGGCTACATACCGTATCACATTTTTAATTAATACATAGAATCTAAAGATTGACAGAATACCACATCATATTTAGACTGTGGTGACAAAAGTCGTGGGAGACCTCCTAATACCGTGTCGGACCTCCCTTTGCCCAGGGCTCGGTGACATGGCGCATTGTCATCCACAAAAACTTCACCGCTGTTTAGGGACGACGTCCGTCGAAGGCTGCAAACGGTCTCCAAGTAGCCGAACATCCAGAGGAGCTAGTCCACTCCACGTAAACATAGTCTGTACGATTATGGGGTCACCACCAGTTTACATAGGGCCTGGTTGACATCTTGGGCCCATGGCTTCGTGGGGTCTGCGCACAACTCGATCCCTACCTTCAGCTCTTACCAGTCCGCCCCCGGTGTCTGAGTGGTCAGCGCGACAGAATGTCAATCCTAAGGGCCCGGGATCGGTTCCCGGCTGGGCCAGAGATTTTCTCCGCTCAGGGACTGGGTGTTGTATTGTCCTCATCATTATCATTTCATTCCCATCGACGCGCAGGTCGCCGAAGTGGCGTCAAATCGAAAGACTTGCAGCAGGCGAACGGTCTACCCAACGGGAGTCCCTAGTCACACGACATTTACATTTATAGCTCTTACCGAATGAAATCGGGACTCGTCTGACCAGGCCAAGGTTTTTCAGCCCTCTAGGGTCCAAACGATAAGGAGGGCAGCTGCAGCCGATATCGTGCTGCTAGGAAACGCACTCGCGTCGGTCGTCCATAGTCGATTAACGCCAAATTTCACCGCGCTGTCCTAACGGATACGTTCGTCGTACGCCCCGCATTGATATCTATTGTTATTCCACTCACAAGGGGAGGCCGCCAATTGTGAAATTCAGATTCGATTCATACTGCGCATAATAAAAGCTCATGGCCAGAGGTGTAATGTGGCAAAGCACCAAGATGCACTTCTCAGCCGTTGTCGAGAAAATCGACAGTTAAAAGAAACCGTTGCGGTGAAATACTCTTTACGATTAACAACGTTCTACAGCGTCGTGGCGCAGCGGTAAGCGCTCGGGTTCGTAATCTGAAGGTCGCCGGATCGACTCTCGTGCCATGCAACCTTTTTTTTATTAGTATTTGTTTTTTGTAATTCAAATATATATATATATATATATATATATATATATATATATATATAAAATATAATTCCCGGCAATCAGTTGCAACAATTATGCATATAATAAGTTGTTGAAAGTCGTTTGTCGTGGAATAACTGGCGACTTCGAACATCATTATGTTTTCCGCAAACAAAGTTGTATTTCACAAATGTTATTAATTATCTTCATAATGTTAACCACGTATAGTTAACGGAAGACGTAGAAACGATATTCCGAAACGAATACGTATAGCGTAAGTCAAACGTTCGAATTAGAGTAGAGACCCCACGAACACAAATTTGCTGTGGCAGGTATGAAATATAAACTCCGTTACTCGCTCGTTACACTTGAAGGACAGATGTTGAATGGGGCGAAACGAGCCGCCGCATAACAGCGTAGTTGCGTGCTAACTTCGAAAGAAGGTAGATGCGGTCCCTAGCGCAACTTATAACATCGTCGAAAATCAGTGCGGACGGGAGAGCTTTGGTACACCCTGTTAAAAAAAGGGAAAAATGGAGGCGGTACAATTGGAGAGCGATCCGCCTTCACCAACATGCATAAACAATTCATTAATAGTATATATATATATTTAAATTACAAAAAACTAATAATAAAAAGAAATTGCATGGCGTGAGATTCGATCCGGCGACCTTCGGATTACGAACCCGAGCGCTTATCGCTGCGCCACAACGCTGCAGAAAGTTATTAATCGTGGAGAGTATTTCACCACAAGGGTTTCTTTTAACTGTCGATTTTCTCGACAACGGCTGAGAAGTGCATCTTGGTGCTTTGCCACATTACACCTCTGGCCATGAGCTTTTATTATGAATCGAATCTGAATTTCACAATTGGCGGCCTCCCCTTGTGAGTGTTGCTTGTCTGTTAGCACTGACAACTCTACGCTAACGGCCGCCTCTCTCGGTCGTTAAGTGAAGGCCATCGGCCACTGCGGTGTCCGTGTTGAGAGGCAGTGCCTGAAATTTGGTATTCTCGGCACACTCTTGACACTGTGGATACCGAAATATTGAATTCCCTAATGATTTCGGAAATGGACTCTTCAACTACCATTCCGCGGTCAAAGTCTCTAAATTCGTGGTCGTGCGGCACATCGAAAACCCTTTCACGTGACTCATCTGAGAACAAATGACAGCTCTGACTATGCACTGCACTTTTGTACCCTGTGTGCACGATACTACCGCCATCTATATATGTGCATACCGTTATCCCATGCATTGTGTCAACTCACTGTACAATGAGCATAATGAGAAAGTAAAATATTTTGTTGACAACCACCTACGTAGGGAGAAAGTAATATATCCGCCGTCCGCGGATAGGAAAATCTCAGGGTGTGAGTTATAGCGTTTTTATTTAAACGAAAGTCTTTCTTCAAGATTTACAAAACAATATTCGTGAGGTAGGACTGATCCTACAAGCCTACCAATAAGTAAATCAGAGATTCTTCGAAACATAAACTGTCTGTAGTAACCATAAAACTTCAGCAAACCAAGACTCGGGCGTCTCGTGAAGAGCGGCGCGGACTCCACGTTGCCGTCACCTGAGTCCGAGGACGAGTAGAGGTCCTGCGAGGATGGCTCGGGTACGCTGGCGGCGGTGGACAATGACGCGGCGGCTACGTTGACACCAGTGGGCTCGCTCGGCGTGTACTGCCTCTCCAGGCTCCTGCACCAGCCTAAATACTTTTTTTTTTCCTTTATCGATTTTCAATTGCCCCCGAAGGGGGCGGGCTGGCAGCAGCTTAGTACGCTGCTCTACAGCCCCTAAATACTGCTCGGCGCATCGGTATGGCTGGCTCTATTCGCAGTCACGTGTCGAGCGGAAGAAAGAAAAGAGATCCGCGTCTGTAGCGACCTCTTGCGGCGCCGTGGTCTCTGGGAAGCGTCTGTGTTTCCGGGACGACCGGCCACGCTGACCCCTACTCGGTCCGGGACCCGCTGTACCGGTCTCCTTCGCGGGAAGCGAGAGTTGCAGGCGCTTAGTCTGGACACAGTAGAAAGGATCATCGAACGGTAAGATTTAGGTGTTCCTTTTTCCCACGCGCCATTCGAGAGTGGAACGGTAGAGAAGTACTATGAAAATGGTTCGCTGAACCCTCTGCCAGGGACTTAAGTGTGAATTGCAGAGTAACCATGTAGATGTATATGTAGAAACATCTGTGTTATAGTGTCATATGTGGGTGTAACGGTGAAGGTACTTGAAACTGAAACAGGTAGTAATCTGACGAAATTAAAGCCCTGCTGTAGGATAGAGTAAATTTTATTTCTAATTGTGCTGGTCACTGTTTCAAATAACAGTGTCTTAGGAATAAGTGAATTATGCAAAAAAATGGCTAAAATGGCTCTGAGCACTATGGGACTTCACATCTGAGGTCATCAGTCCCCTAGAACTTACAACTACTTTAACCTAACTAACCTACATGCCCGAGGTAGGGTTCCAACCTGCGACCGTAGCGGTCGCGCGGTTCCAGACTGAAGCGCCTAGAACCGCACGGACACACCGACCGGCTAAATTATGCAACAGCTGAACAAAGGCCACCCGCGCCTGCTACCGCAGTGGACACAGCGATATCCTTGTGGCAGGTAACGCAGGCCCCTGTCACTGCTCGCCGTGATTAGGGCGCCCCTCACGGTGGGGCGGGCCGCCCCCGGCTGCCGCCCCCGCCGCCTGCCACCGCCACCGCCGCCGCCGCCGCCGGCGCTATCGCCGCCGTAATTACGGCGGGCAGCGGCCCGCCCTTTGAGGCCCTGATAGCGGCCCGGCCCGCTAAACACGGACACTTAATGGCCACCCCCCCCCCTCCCCCCCCCCCCGCCCCCCTGCCATGAGCAGCCGCCTCGCCGCCTCGCCGGCCTTATCGCACTCTTCGCTCGGCTGCGCTGCGCACTTTGGGCCCGACGACAACTGCCGGCCGCCCCCGGGGGCTGTCGACGGCGGGGGACGCGCCGGACAGCGTGCGAGAATCACTTTTACTCTCTTCACGTCGCTTGTCTTACGAGACCGCGGAACACAATTGCCGACCGCGAAGGGAACAGCCGCGGCAGCGGCCAAATCGAGCCTCGTCTCACCATCGTTGTACTATTGAAATTCCTGCACGAAGGCCTTTGCAGACAATAATCAAAACAATAATGACATTAGCTGAATGTGGGCATTGAATTACAACGGCGAAAGTAGACAATTTGTGCCGGTCTGGATTATTCCGTTTCTCGAGAACGGTCGCCTTGACCGCTTCGGCTATCCGTCCACGGCGCCCAAAATCTCATCTTAACCACAGACTACTGATGTACTGTAGTGCAAGTCAGTATAAGGGCACGGATAGTTATAAGCAAATTAACATTGTCAGCCAGAATAGTAATTCACACTATATGCAGTAGTATGAGGTCCACTATACTGACGAAAGCGGACAAATACTATCGCATTTGATGTCAGTAACACAATATATAACAAGAAATCAACGATCCAGATGGTGGCACTCAGTATATTTACATCTACCTGACGGTGTGTGGCGGACGGTACCTTGAGTACCTGTATCGGTTCTTCCTTCTATTCCAGTCTCGTATTCTTCGTGAAAAGAAAGATTGTGGAAATACCTCTGTGTGGGCTAATCTCTCTGATTTTATCCTCATGGTCTCTTCGCGAGATATACGTAGGAGGGAGCAATATATTGCTTGACTCCTCGGTGAAGGTACGTTCTCGAAACTTCAACAAAAGCCCGTACCGAGCTACTGAGCGTCTCTCCTGCAGAGTCTTCCACTGGAGGGTATCTATCACCTCCGTAACGCTTTCGCGATTAATAAATGATCGTGTAACGAAGCGCGCTGCTCTCCGTTGGATCTTCTCGATCTCTTCTATCAACCCTATCTGGTACGGATCCCACACTGCTGAGCAGTATTCAAGCAGTGGGCGAACAAGCGTACTGTAACCTACTTCCTTTGATTTCGGATTGCATTTCCTAAGGATTCTTCCAATGAATCTCAGTCTGGCATCTTCTTTACCGACGATCAACCTTATATGATCATTCCATTTTAAATCACTCCTAATGCGTACTCCCAGATAATTTATGGAATTAACTGCTTCCAGTTGCTGATTTGCTATACTGTAGATAAAACATAAGGGATCTATCTTTCTATGTATTCGCAGCACATTACACTTGTCTACATTGAGATTCAATTGCCATTCCCTGCACCATGCGTCAATTCGTTGCAGATCCTCCTGCATTTCAGTACAATTTTCCGTTGTTACAACCTTTCGATATACTACAGCATCATCCGCAAAAAGCCTCAGTGAACTTCCGATGTTATCCACAAGGTCATTTATGTGTATTGCGAATAGCAACGCTCCTACAACACTCCTCTGCGGCACACCTGAAATCACTCTTTCTTTGGAAGACTTGTCTCCATTGAGAATGACATGCTGCGTTCTGTTATCTAGGAACTCTTCAATCGAATGACACAGTTGGTCTGATAGTCCATATGCTCTTACTTTGTTGATTGAACGACTGTGAGGAACTGTATCGAACGCCTTGCGAAAGTCAAGAAACACAGCATCTACCTGTGAACCCGTGTCTATGGCCCTCTGAGTCTCGTGGACGAATAGGACGAGCTGGGTTTCACACGACCATCTTTTTCGAAACCCTGCTGATTCCTACAGAGTAGATTTCTAGTCAGTCGGCTCTGTGTGGAGTTACTGTGTGCATTCCTGCCTCTACTGTAGATGGCAGACACACACCATTAACGACCAGGTGTTTAGTGTGCATAAACCACGATTGTGACAATGCCACGCAGAAAACAGTTGTCATGAGATAAGATGAGAAGGCAAAAACATCTGCGCATTGTCAATGGTTTGAATATACAGCAGTGTCTTTAAATGCGCCCATAGCCAGAAATGCAACGCATTCAGCTCCGGTGAATTGGCAGGCCATGTTACCGTACCTCCTCGGCCAATCCACTGCCCGTGAAACGTTGCGGTCAGGTTCTGTCACATGATCCGTGCAAAATGGGTTGGTGCCCAGTCGGGCATAGACCACAATCGCTATTTTTCTGGAAGAGTAACGTTCTCCAGTAGCGCTGGTAATTCACTGCGCAGAAATCGGTGATACACAGCGTCTGTTAAACCTGTTTGGTAAAACGTATGGCCCTGTGAGTCTGTAACCAGCTATTCTCGCTCATACAGCATCCATCACAAAATTCTCGAAACTGATTTTATTCGTGGCATATAAGAGATCTCATCTCAGTAGAACGCTGGCGGCTTGATCTAGCAACTGTAAACAACCCGATACGCTTTCGAGCAGACAGTCGTGGGCAGGCGTTTCCGGCAATCATGATTTAAGTTTTACGTGATTTTCCTGATTCGATTTAGGCAACTGCCGGGATAGTTCCTTTGAAAAGGGAGCGACCGATTTCCTTCCCATTCTTCCGTAACCTGAGCTTGTCTTCCGTCTCTAATGACCTCGATGTCGAAGGGATGTTAAACACTAATCTCGTCCCCCTCCTCGTGACCAGGCAGTGTTAAACAGTGCACGTGCGGCCGTCAGCGTTGTTGTGTCACAGGTCGCTACAGAGCAACGAACTGAACATCTCTAAATAAAGTGCTCAAGACATTCTTCCGAAATTCTTGAAGAGAAAATTCTGTGCAAAGTTTGTCCCGACAACTTTGACTCCGCACTCCGCACGCTTTGACTCCGCATACTTTGACTACTGAATAAAATCAACTACGTGTCTTTGGTTGAAATGATCAGGGCGACAATTTCTTTTCTGAAAAAAAAAATCGTCACGAATGACGAGGCTTGGTATTATAAGTAAGGTTCTACAACAGAACGACACAGTACACGATAGGTCCCTGATGGTTCGCCAAGAACGAAGAAGGTGCGAATGTGACGCGCGAATTGAACACTATCCCGATGAACACTATCCCGAAGATGGACTTTTCTGAGAGTTTCATGTGTTTGAATGAACGTTCTGAGCTTTGTAAAGTTGGGGGAGACTATGTACAACACCTGAAGCATTAAAACCACCGTCATAACTTTTCTCTAATTTTTTATTTATCCAGTCTCCAAACTTTTTGGACTGGCGGGGTACATTGATACTGCAGCGATACTGTTTATTACCCCCACACGGTCGTAGTATGGCAATTCACTATGTTATCTTCTGGAACGGCCTCCGCCTCCGTATACTACACATTACTCGACACAAAATGCAAGACAGCCCGTACCTCAAAAGGTACTAGTTTCCGAACACATAATTACAGCAGTTTTTGACTAATACTATTACTATTGTTACAATATTAATCAATACAAAGATTAATTAATAACAACATCTTGTTTTATTCCTGTTATCCTCCTCCAAGCCTCTTTATCCAGCGAATCTTCCTTTTCGATGCTGCGATGTTCCATTACTCCGTTTATGTGGTCTGTTCAAGAGCGTCGTGGTCTTCTGCGCTTACGTCTGCCGGATGGTTTCCATTCATAAAACTTCTTTGGCCGCCGATGATCTGGCATTCTCATCATATGTCCGTACCATTTTAATGATTTTCTTTCAATTCCATCACTGTATCATTTGCCTTCATTCTAGCTCTTACTTCATCATTATTTTTGCTTTCGATTCTTGATATTCTGACACTCCTACGCAAATAATCCATTTCCGCAGGTATTACTCCAATTTTGAGATGCACATTTAAGGTACATAGTTCTGATCCATAGCATAGCACTCTTTTCTTTTCTTATTGTTGTTGTTGTGGTCTTCAGTCCTGAGACTGGTTTGATGCAGCTCTCCATGCTACTCTATCCTGTGCAAGCTTCTTCATCTCCCAGTACCTACTGCAACCTACATCCTTCTGAATCTGCTCAGTGTATTCATCTCTTGGTCTCCCTCTACGATTTTTACCCTCCACGCTGCCCTCCAATACTAAATTGGTGATCCCTTGATGCCTCAGAACATGTCCTACCAACCGACCCCTTCTTCTAGTCAAGTCGTGCCACAAACGTCTCCTCAATGCTATTCAGTACCTCCTCATTAGTTATGTGATCTACCCATCCAATCTTCAGCATTCTTCTGTAGCACCACATTTCGAAAGCTTCTATTCTCTTCTTGTCCAAACTAGTTATCGTCCATGTTTCACTTCCATACATGGCTACGCTCCAAACAAATACTTTCGGAAACGACTTCCTGACACTTAAATCTATACTCGATGTTAACAAATTTTTCTTCTTCAGAAACGCTTTCCTTGCCATTGCCAGTCTACATTTTATATCCTCTCTACTTCGACCATCATCAGTTATTTTGCTCCCCAAATAGCAAAACTCCCTTACTACTTTAAGTGTCTCATTTCCTAATCTAATTCCCTTATTGTCGTTGGAAATATTCTTATTCCGCCAAAAAGAATTCATACACACTAACACTTTTCTGCTTTGCTGTGTGCTATATTTTACTTCTGTATGGCCCAATTCACTTTTATCAATATGTACCACGAGATATTTAAATTTATCTACCTGTCTCATAACTGCTTTGTCATTGATAAGTACTTCAAATTTATCATCACTATTTACCACCAGATACTTTGCTTTTGTTAGACTCATTTGTACTCCCCATCTGTTGTATTCCTGATATAATCATAATCATCTTGTGCTATAATAGCTTGATCGTCAGCAAAACTTAATGAAAATATCTGCACATCGTTGACAGTGATTCCCATTCCTCTGCAGCTGTTCTTCCAGTTCCGGGGAGCCACTTCTACATATAAATCGAACAAATGGCTGACATACTGCAACCCTGTCGCAAAACTTTAGTGACATTAATAGGTTCTGATAACTTTGAACCTCGTTTAATATGTACAACATTATGTCTGTACATTTCAATAATAATTTGTAAAGATGATCATCCATACCTATATCTTTAATAGCTTCCCACAGATTTAGGAACTATATCGCAATCTTTCGTTAAATCCACAAAGGCAATGTTTAGCTCCTTCCCTGCTGCTATAAATTCCTCCATTATTTATTGTAAAATAAATAGGTTGTTTGTACATGATCTGTTCTGCCTAAACCCGCTCTGGTATTCCCCAATATGGTGGCAAATATTTTGTCTAATTTTTTCAAAGATTATCTTGCCAAATAAGCGGCTCATTGTACAGTTGACACTAATGTCTCTATAGCAGTTTGTGTCTTTTCTATTCCTTTCTTGAAAATGGAAACCATGTATGACTCGTTCCATTCTGAGGAAATTTCAATCCTTTTACAACAGTTCTTCATCAGGCATGCTATTCGCTTCTTCAGATATCTTCCTCCAGCCTTCAGTAATTCAACACGAATGTTTCCTGGAACAGGTAATCGGCCATTCTTCATTTTAATTAATGTATATTTCACTTCCTCTATTGTAATGCTTATATTTCGATCAGTTACATCATTCTTCTCTTCATTCCCTTACGTCTAATATGACCTATCTTCAGTTAAAAGGTCTGCATTATGCTTTTTCCATTCCTTTAAGGGAATTACGTTGTCTACTGCATTGTTTACTTGAGTTTTCTTCATACTGGTAATTGTCCTCCACACGTCTGTTGTTTCTGATCCACCTATTAGACTCTCAATATCAACATATTTCTGTTCCAACATCTTGTTCTTTTATAATTTAATTCCATTTATTAATACGTAATTTGTTGTCTGGTAGTTTTGCCAGTTCTGTAGTGACTTAGTTGATAACCATTTTTATAGAAATTTTTCTTTTCCCTAATCAACATCTTCAGGTCATCAGACATGCATGGAGAACTAAAAATATCTCCTGTTGGAAATAGTGTTACATTTTTTAAATAACCTCGCAACACATTGGTCTTCACCAGAGACTACGTTGTAATGAGATTTCGTGAGAGATTAAAATCGTTTGCCGAGTTGGGACTAGAACATGAAGTCCTGGGTTTCGGGAGCACACAGCTGTGAGGGGAAGAATTATACATGACTGGATAGCTCAGTCGGTAAGAGCGCTGCCTTTGAAGACAAGGGATCGAGTTCGAGTCCCCGTCTATCTTACAGGATAATATATTTATTTAATACATTAGGAAAAATACAAAACTTTCTATGTAGCCGGGTTAAAGAAGACAGAGACATATTCAAAGCGTTCTATGCAGTAGGGTTAAAGAAGACAGAGACATCGTCTTTGCGAACGAATCTCAGTTTCAGTTCAGGAAGAACATATATGCCAAATGTTCTGTATATGTGAGTTAAAAAAATTCAATACATCAAAGGAAAAGTACGTATTTGATACACATAGCTAAGGCTTTTGATAACCTTTGGTGGCCGACATTCTTTTTTAGACTGTTACAAATGGGGAGCCCAAAAAATCTCTTGCTGTTTCTCCGGACTATTGTAGAGAAAGGAAAACCAAACGGCTTTGACCGGCGAGAGTAACGAGAAAACTTACAACTAAAGGATCTCCCCAAGCCTCAGTATTTCTTGAATTTTGGCCTCGAAGCTATAGCAGAAAGGTAGCGAACTACCCCAAACAAAGGATGCTTCGCATGTACTGACAACTGAATGTCAGTAATAAAAATGTATCCTGGGGCAGAACCAGAATAAACACTCAAGATATTGTGACACTGCATGCCACATGATTTTCAAAAAACCAACTTGAAACAGCTGCAAACAGTATACGGGGTGCTCAGATGCAATTTGCCACGGACTAGAAACTCAACTATAACAATCAGTAACAATTTGATCAAGAGATGTGCAGAAGAAACATATTTTGGGTTGCATGTTGATGAGAAGTAAATTTTCCAGAACACATTAAAAATGTCTACTAATGAGCTGCAAATCTGATGACCAAAATTTCGATGATTAGCCAAAATAAGTTCCATCTAGGTCCACACACCATCAGACTGTATCACGAGGCTATACTTTCTTCTGTAGTAGGTTACGCTGCAAGTCTGTGGGAACATGGGGCTAGATTAACTAAATCAAAATTAACTCTGCGCAGAGTATTTATAAATAATGTAGCACAGTATTGCTTACAAAGAGGTGACCTTGAGAAATAGACAAATACATTAGGGCAAAGAGAAAACTGAAAGTAAGAAATCACTTCGCGCATAATGCGAAAATAGCAAAAGGACAAGGATACAAGAACGACGCATCTTCTGATTCTTTCCCAATGTGAGAGCAGTACTTCAGACGAAGTACATTCTAACCTCTGGAGGAATGATCCGTTTTATAACAGGACATCGACAGTACCCCACGAATCTCAGAACACTACTACGTCGACTTATCGATAATTGTGATTGCGCAAAAATTAGGGAGCCAGACCACATTATTCGGCAGTGTATTAATTTCGGATACGTAACCGAAATCAAAATAACTGAAAAAGATGGTTAGGCAGTACACATTGTCATATGGGACAAATCTTAATGGTACGACGAGTTCAATGAAGTAATCGAAAAGGTATCTAGGAAAGAACTGGTTATTTACCTTGAAAGACAAGACAGGAAAGAAAGAATCACCTATATTACTATATAAACTATTTTAATAAATATAAATGAAGGTTGTGACGTAGATATGAGCTGAGCTGCTTGCGGCGGGCTGATAAGTGTTGGAGAGTGCCAGGAGTTGATCCTATGAACCCCAGGGCTGTCGTCTGCTGTACAGCGACCAAAGGAAACTGGAAGCTAGGACGCTATCCGTTGCTGCAGCGCATGTCTTTACTTGAGCGATGAAGGAAATCTTAGAGCTGTCGGGCATATGGCACTGAAGGCAACACGAAGTGGTACAGTGACAATGTGTTTTAGATCAGTCCAAAATTTTAAAGAACTTCAGAAGTTATCGAATTTGGAACATTTAGCGTGGCCAGGTACACCTGGACTCCAGAAGCACTTCCTAGTGCTGGAGGCCGTGAACTCAAGTAAAGTGCAGTTAAGGAAGCACCCAAGCCATAACTAGTAATTATTAAGTAGTTAGTATTTCGATAAATCTAGATAGAGAGTAATATTGTCTCAGTTATTAACGAATCAACTGGGAATTGTTATCTATTTAAAAGTAGTTAGTAAACGAAATTATAGGATAATAGTTGATAAACGCGATGAAAAATTACAGTCTGCTATAGTTTCCAGGTAGCAACGCTACAGAGTGCTGGAGGAAAAGGTACAGATATCTTGATAATTGGTAAATTAATATGTACTCACTACATAGTTGTTTATTCTCCGCGTCAAACGGTCCGCCCACCAAAAATCACACCATTTACTAACTAACGTTTTCTGCGTTGTGTAACTGCTACTTGAAGTGGACTACGCCTGTCAGTATAGACTATACGTATTGCGTCCACGCGTCCACACTCAGCACCTGACCTCCTTCCAAGGAGAAACGAACATTAAACACTCGCTTGTGCCACAGTTACTTGGAGGTAGTAACCAACCTAATAATGTACTACTAGTAACACCTATAATTATTAATCTTCAAATTAAGTAAATACTGATGTAAAGTTATTCAGTACGTTGCCCTGAGTCATTAATAGAAATATCTGCACCTGTACCACTACACTCTATAAACGTATTCTTGCTACAAATTAATAAATACACACTTTCACATCAAATTATACTACGCTGTAAAATGAAATCACTCTCCATACGGGACGAGTTCCATCAACGTGCAGCGCACTTTAATGACTTCCTATGCGCTCCGAGAAGATTTCGGCGTATACCGGAGCAGCATCAGTCGAACTAAGTCACGGTAGAGATGCTAGTTGATCATTATGGCCATAGAAAATGAAACGAATGCTAAAATACAAAATGATTGAGCTTTGAAATTCCTTCGCCGAAGACCTCCACGCAGAGCCAATACACGGCAGTCACAAAGATGCGAAAGTGACAAATTTAAAAAATACGTCAAGACAGGTTTCTAAGTCGTGCGATGGAGGGACGACTTCATTGAGCGCCCGGTAGTTCTCAACAAATCCAACGATTTTATCGTTGACTTGTACTATTCTACATCAGACCATTGCAGGGTTTATTCTGTAGGCTTTACAGTGTATACGACACAAAATAACGATTAAGATGTCACAGTGACTATCAAATTGAAGTGAAATCGAGAAGGAATTGATCTAGAAACCGTGATGGTCAATCCCAATAGTTGGTTTTTTACAGGTTCCCTAACTGACTTCCGGGAAACATTGGATTGTATTTTTGAATTGGGCCATGGCCAATGTTTTTATGCAGTATCCTATCTACCTTGCGTTAATACCTTCCACTTACAACATTTGCCATTACTTAGAAACCTGTACTGCGTGTTTTATTCAATCCAATCCACTGATTTCTTACTCCACTGTTGCTGCTTCCAGCAGGTCTCTCAGTATCCTGTGTCGTTTTCTGCTAAGATTTTCTGATACACCTCGCCTAATCGTTTTAATACCTCTTCTTTCCGCACGTAATCAGTAAAACTGATCTTGACATCCTTCAGTGGCGTCGGATTTCTACATCTGCATCTACATTTATACTCCGCAAGCCACCCAACGGTGTGTGGCGGAGGACACTTTACGTGCCACTGTCATTACCTCCCTTTTCTGTTCCAGTCGCGTATGGTTCGCGGGAAAAACGACTGCCGGAAAGACTCCGTGCGCGCTCGAATCTCTCTAATTTTACATTCGTGATCTCCTCGGGAGGTGTAAGTAGGGGGAAGCAATATATTCGATACTTCATCCAGAAACGCTCCCTCTCGAAACCTGGACAGCAAGCTACACCGCGATGCAGAGCGCCTCTCTTGCAGAGTCTGCCACTTGAGTTTGCTAAACATCTCCGTAACGCTATTACGCTTACCAAATAACCCTGTGACGAAACGCGCCGCTTTTCTTTGGATCTTCTCTATCTTATCCGTCAACCCGACCTGATACGGATCCCACACTGATGAGCAATGCTCAAGTATAGGTCGGACGTGTGTTTTGTAAGCCACGTCCTTTGTTGATGGACTACATTTTCTAAGGACTCTTCCAGTTTAACAGAAGTAACTGCTACCAGAATTTGTTCCGCTATCATATAATCATACAATAAAGGATCTTTTCAGTGAAAGTTTAACGTATCCGCTCCCCCCCCCTTCCCCCCCCCCCTCCTTCTTTCACTGTTTCACTTCCATAACACGCTTTCAAGAAATTGTTCCACAATTGCATGCTATTATTTTGTTGTTGGTAAAAATCTCATCTGTTTACTTGTAGCCTCTTCATTGCTTCACTCGTCCTTTATACTACCGTTTTGGTCTCACTACGGCGTCATCCCCAACTTTGGCGCTAAGCAAGTTGTTATTCTCCTAGTTCTCCGCCCTCAATACCACGCAAAAGGTGATTTATCGACTGTAGAAGCAGGTCGTTAAAACCGATGTTGAGCCGTCCCTTCCACCGCAGCCGCAGCATACGGCGGTATCTGCCTGCCGTATTGACACAGAGGTCGCTGTATACGCTGGGGCCCCGTCTCCCCTCCGTCCCCCAGTGCTGGCAACGCACTTCTCGGCGGAGTTACTGCACCCAAACTGCCTCCCGTTCCGTCCCGTCCCAATAACAGCAAAAGCCAATACACTGTCGGCTGAATAAAAAACTTTGTACAGCCCTCACGTGGCGCACCGTTTGCAGGCACATTTACGGATGTACATGCCAAGTGTCATCGTAAACTACATTGCGTGAACTCGTTCCATTCTACGATTATATGACACGCAAAGGTGCCTGCCGAAATTCTACGTGTGTTCTGCTGCGGTCGAATCAGGTGATGCAAATATTTGGCGTGCACACGAGAAAAATAATGACTTAGGAACTCGGGTTTCAATAAATAAGGGGAAAAATTGCAAAAGAAATGACCTTACAATGAGTATTAATTTTTTTACAATATCTTTAAGTCTCATCCCTCCCGCTCAAACAGTCTATCGAAAATACAATGTAGTAAACAAAAAAGTGGATCAGAAGCGGTGTTTAGGTGGGACGTGACAGTATTTCAGCTCAGCAATAAGTGACTCGCTGATGACGTTGGTATCCTCTTGGAAAGTGCGAAAGAATTTCAGGACATGCTGGATAGACTGAATAACCTGCTGAGTGAAGGATATGGATTGAAAACAAACTGAAGAAAACCGAAAGTATTCAGGAGCAGGCGATCCGCGATAATAGTGACATCGTATCTGGGAACCATGTAGCAGACAGAATGAAGGAATTCTCCTACACGAATGGATGTTTCTAAAGTGTCATACTTGCGACTTCTGAGAGTACATGACATTAACTAATTTAGCGATGTAGATTTATGTGCATAAATCGTCAGAATCTGTACAGGGTGGTCGGAAACAATCTGCAACGCTTTTGATGGTGCTGCAGGTGACGTTGTGTTAAGAGATATCTGTCAGCAAAAAAATTGTATACGTTGCGCCGTTCCCGAATTATTTGGGATTGAAGTTAGCTGATCAGGCCGTCCCGCTCGCAAATTCAAGCCGCCAGCCGGAGACAGTGTTGCCAAAGTTGTTCATCGTTTGGTTTCCTCAAACGTAGCTTTCGCTCACCTAGCTTAAATTTATCATTTCCGGAAAAAGTACAGTTTATCCGAACAAGTGGTAACTCATGGACTCACAGATAACTGTGCATTACCGTGTTTTAGCTCGAGAAGGTGCTTCAATTTGCCCGAGCAACGATCCGAATGGCTAACTTCAATGCTAAGTAACTCGGAAACGGCTCAACGTATCTCACCACAACCTCCCCTGCAAAAATCTTATAAGCTTTCCATACTGTTTATAGCCATCCCGTATAAATTCACCTATTTTCACAGATGTCACAGCAACAGCAACTAGCGGTACTTGGCACAAAATACAAAGTTTCTGCAAATACCCTCCATCTGATGACGATCCTGCAGTTACTGGAAAGCGGGCAATGCATCAATAAAAGTTTTTCTTAAAAAAAAAAGGACTCTATAAAGCAAGTCACCGACTGATTGCAGTTTTCATACACACCAACCAAAATTTTGACCACAGTCACAATGATCAACATTCAGAGTCGTTGAGACAAAAAGACTCTGGATGCATAACCTGCATCATTAAAAAGGCGTCATGCAGATTATTTTGAACAGGCTGTCCAAAATAAAACCGACCTGAAAAACAGATTGACATAAAAAAAGTTGCGCAACAAAAAGAAGTCGATAGGCGTGTTTCTACATCTGAAAGATGACGGCTATTTACTTTTCATCCCAGTGGTCTAATGACACGGGTAGCACCACTATAAGGACGCAAATCAGGTTTGCTTTAAATACACGCCGTAAGCGTTAGCTACCTTTAAGACTGGGCGTGGTGAGTTGATATTAGTCAAAAATGTCTTTAAGGCGACAAAGACGCCATTAGCAACAGCAGACTGAGTTTGAATGAAGTCGCGTAGTAGGGCTCCTTCTGCAATACTGCAGATGGCGAATGGTCGACTTCGGTTGATTGGGAGAATTTTAGCAAAGAGTGGATCAGAGGAGACCGCACATAGGACCTATTCTTGAGTACTGCTCGAGTGTTTGGGATCTCTACCAGGTAGGATTAGAAGACATCGAAGCAATTCAGAAGCGGACTGCTAGATTAGTTACCGGTACATTCGACACGTAAATGTTACGGAGATGATTCGGGAACACAAATGGGAATCCCTGGAGCGAAGGCGACGCTCTTTCCAAGGACCACTATCGGGGAAAGTTAGAGATCCGGCATTTGAAGCTGACTGTCAAACGGTTCTACTGCCGCCAACATACATTGCGCTTAAGAACCACGGAGATAAAATATGAGGGATTAGGGCTCGTACGAATGCACATAGACAGTCGTTAAAACGTAGCCACCGTACATTATCGCTGGCAGCGATATTCATGAAAATGTACGGTCGCAAGAAGACGAGGATCCGGACGGCCAGGTATCACTACCGAGTGGGAAGACCACCGTGTTCGGCGTATGGATTTGGCGCATCATGCTACCCATCTCCAACGGCCGTCTCAGCAGCAGTTGGCACCATAGTGACATAACAAACTGTCACAAATCGGTTTAGTCAAGGACAACTCCGAGCCAGTCACCCTGTACCACTGACCCCAGACCACTGCTATTCGCTACTTCAGTGGTGTCAAGCGAAAGAGTTTTTTCCCCGCCTCGATGGCCGTATGTTAGTTAGAAGTAGACCAGTTGAGGTCCACCAGCCAACACGACTGCACGCTAGGCGCTGCAGGAGGACTCTCTTGTTTATCTCACGCACCTTGACTGAAAAGTTGTACGTCTGTTGTACGACATTTCAGGGGGTGTTTTCCAGCACGATAACGCTCTACCACATATCGCTGCTGTAATCCAGCATGTTGTACAGAGAGTCCACATGTTGCCTTCACCTGCTCGATCACCAGATCTGCCTTCACTCGAGAACATTTGCAACACCATCCGGCGACAACTGCAGTGTCATCCACAGACAGCATTAACCGTGTCTGTATTGACCGACCAACTAAGCATAGAACTCCATCCCACAAACAGACATCCGGCACCCGTAAAACACAGTGCAGGCATGTTTGCATGTTTTCATTCAACATTCTGGCGGCTACACCGATTATTAATGTACTAGCATTTCACATTTGCAACGGCTTATCTCACGCTTACATTATCCTGTGATGTTGCAGTATTAATCACTTAAATATGTTACCTGGACAAATGTACTGCCGAAATTACAGTCATGATTTCATTGTGCCTTTCTCCCACTTCACCGCGGGATTGTCCCTGTTACTATGGATTTGGCAATGTTAGAATAATTCCAATCCCAAAGAAAGCAGGTGTTCAGAGATATAAAAAATTACCGAACTATCAGTTTAATAAGCCACGACTGCAAAATACTAACACGAATTCCTTACAGACGAATGGAAAAACTGGTAGAAGCCGACCTCGAGGAAGATCAGTTTGGATTCTGTAGAAATATTGGAACACGTGAGGCAATACCGACCCTACAACTTATCTTAGAAGATAGACTAAGGAGAGGCAAACCTACGTTTCTAGCATTTGTAGACTTAGAGAAAGCTTTTGACAATGTTGACTGTAATTCTCTCTTTGAAATTCTGAAGGTAGCAGGGGTCAAATACAGGGAGCGAAAGGCTATTTAATACTTGTACAGAAAGCAGATGGCAGTTATAAGAGTCGAGGGACATGAAAGGGAAGCAGTGGTAGGGAAGGGAGAGAGACAGGGATGTAGCCTCTCCCCGATGTTATTCAATCTGTATATTGAGCAAGCAGTAGAGGAAACAAAAGAAAAATTCTGTGTAGGTATTAAAATCCATGAGGTAGAAATAAAAACTTTGAGGTTCGCCGATGACATCGTAATTCTGTCAGAGACGGCAAAGGACTTGGAAGAGCAGTTGAATGGAATGGACAGTGTGTTGAAAGGAGGACATGAGATGAACATCAACAAAAGCAAAACGAGGATAATGGAATGTAGTCGAATTAAGTCGGCTGATGCTGAGAGAATTAGATTAGGAAATGAGACACTTAGAGTAGTAAAGGAGTTTTGCTATGTGGGGAGCAAAATAACTGATGATGGTCGAAGTAGAGAGGATATAAAATGTAGACTGGCAATGGCAAGGAAAGCGTTTCTGAAGAAGACAAATTTCTTAACATCGAGGATAGATTTAATTGTCAGGAAGTCGTTTGTGAAAGTATTTGTATGGAGTGTAGCCATGTATGGAAGTGAAACATGGACGATAAATAGTTTGGACAAGAAGAGAATAGAAGCTTTCGAAATGTGGTGCTATAGAAGAATGCTGAAGATTAGATGGGTAGATCACATAACTAATGAGGAGGTATTGAATGGAATTAGAAGAGGAGTTTATGGCACAACTTGACTAGAAGCAGGGACCGGTTGGTAGGACATATTCTCAGGCATCAAGGGATCACGAATTTACTATTGGAGGGCAGCGTGGAGGGTAAAAATCGTAGAGGGAGAGCAAGAGAAGCATACACTAAGCAGATTCAAAAGGGTGTAGGTTGCGGTAGGTAGTGGGAGATGAAGAGGCTTGCACAGGATAGAGCAGCATGGATACTTGCATGAAACCAGTCTCTGACTGAACACCACAACAGCAGCAGTGTCAGAAGGTGGCCAGATGACCTCCCTGTCACCACCCGGGACGGAAGTAGTGTACCGCAGCTGTCTGCGACTAGTGTAAGCCATGAAAAGTGTGCGAACGGTTTGTCAAATGCCTGCGACGCTTGTAACTGAGGCGAAACATGGCGACCAGCCCAGTATTCACATAGTGGGATGTGGAAAATCGCCTAAAAACCATATGCAGGCTCGTTAATCGCTAACCCGCTGGGCGGATTCGATCCGGGTCTGGCACGCCTACCCGAGTCCAGGAAGCAGCGCATTAGCGCTCTCAGCTAACCTGGCGGATTATTCCCGAAATTACATTTCTCAACATTATTTTTTTGTGCTGTAATATTTTTTCCGGCAGTGAAATTCGTCCACCTTAAGGTAATCTACAAAACGCATATCATCCGTACACGAGACAGATAATGTGAGTCGGGTTGCCTATCTTAAGGTACACCAAACATTCACCGGGGCAGTTTTATTCTGCCCATCCTGCACGTACGCGCTACAAACCGAGAAGAACTTTAATTAAGCACAGCGATGCTAAGCGTCTTGTTTGGGCGTCACTGTACAACGATCCAGCCGAGCGCCTCGACAACGGCTCGGTACCTCGCGTCGTCTGCTAGCTGCTGACGTAACGGCGGCGCCCCGCCATTCGCCGCGGCCGTTACCCCTGGCCGGGTTCCCGCCTAGCGAGCGCGCTTTCCGGCCGACAGCCCGGTTTTCCTTCCAGCAGGCGCGCCGAGAACCGCAGCCGCTTTCTGTCGGTTACCCCCAGCTCAGCGCCAGGGGCAATCGATTACACAGTCAGCGGTTCGAATACCTGAGATTACGTGTCAGCTGCTTCGTAATCTTACGACAACGTTGGAGCACTGGAGGTGGTGGAGGGGCAGTGGGGATGGGCGACGGCGGGAGAGGGGGCGGGGGGAGGTGTAGGGATGGGGGTATGGAGGGCCACACGACGGAATTTTAAGACAGTAAAATGTAGGGACGCACCGACCACCATCTGATCCCCTGCCAATGGCGACGTTGGATGGGCTATGGAGAAGCGTGTTGTCGGCACACAGCTCTCATGGCCGTTGTCAGTTTTCGCCACCTGGAGCCGTTACTTCTCAGTCAAGTAGCACCTCAACTGACGTCACGAACTGAGTGCATTCCGTTCCAGTCAGTTTTAAGACAGCAGTTTGGAACTTTCAAATTAAACTCGAAGATGTGACCAGGTACCAACGACTGAAAGCGGAAAGAATAAACACAGAAAATGTGAGACCACTATAACGCACCTTTTCACGAAGCCGCAGAGCAATATTTCCGACTATGGTCTTCTGTATAATAACTCCTGATATTGTTTCAATTAAAATATTCCCGGGCTTACGACAATTATGTTAAATGAAAAGTAGAAAAGAACGGTTACAAAAGAAAGAACGATGATTTTATAAAAACGAATCTCTGTGAACCTCATACATCATATTTTTGGAAGATATAACCGACATTCGAATCTACAATAGGTTTCATTCCACAATATATATTTCGTCTTTAGGCAGTGTAACAAGTACAAAAAATGATTAGACTTGAGCAGAACACAAATCATCACCGCATCACCTCCAAAGCGAGGGGAAAGATCCACCGTGGTATAACAATCATGTACGAAAGGTACTACGGAAACAAAGAAAGCTTCATCATAGGTTTAAGAGTAGTCGAATCATAGCTGATAAGGAAAAGCTGAACGAAGCGAAAAAGAGCGTAAAGAGAGCAATGAGAGAAGCATTCAACGAATTCGAACATAAAACATTGGCAAACAATCTAAACAAGAACCCTAAAAAGTTTTGGTCATATGTAAAATCGGTAAGCGGATCTAAATCCCCTATTCAGTCACTCGTTGACCACGATGGCACCGAAACAGAGGACGACCGAAGAAAGGCAGAAATACTGAATTCAGTGTTCCGAAACTGTTTCACTGCGGAAAATCGTAACACGGTCCCTGACTTCAGCCGTCGCACGGACGCCAAAATGGAAAATATTGAAATAAACGATATCGGAATTGAAAAACAACTGCTATCACTTAGTAGCGGAAAAGCATCCGGACCAGACGAGATACCCTTAAGATTCTACAGTGATTATGCTAAAGAACTTGCCCCCTTTCTATCAGCAATTTATCGTAGATCGCTGGAAGAACGTAAAGTACCTAGCGACTGGAAGAAAGCGCAGGTCGTTCCCATTTTCAAGAAGGGTCATAAATCAGATGCGAATAATTATAGGCCTATTTCGCTTACGTCAATCTGTTGTAGAATAATGGAACATGTTTTGTGTTCTCGTATTATGACGTTCTTAGATAATACAAATCTCCTTCATCATAACCAACATGGATTCCGTAAACAGAGATCATGTGAAACTCAGCTCGCCCTATTTGCCCAAGAAATTCACAGTGCCGTAGACGCTAGCGAGCAGATTGATGCCGTATTCCTGGACTTCAGGAAGGCATTTGATACGGTTCCGCACTTACGTTTAGTGAAAAAAATACGAGCTTACGGAATATCGGACCAGGTTTGTGATTGGATTCAGGACTTCCTAGAAGAAAGAACACAACATGTCATTCTTAACGGTTCAAAATCTGCAGATGTAGAGGTAATTTCGGGAGTACCGCAGGGAAGCGTGATAGGACCTTTATTGTTTACAATATACATAAATGACTTAGTTGACAACATCGGTAGCTCCGTGAGGCTATTTGCAGATGATACGGTTGTCTACAAGAAAGTAGCAACATCAGAAGACTCGTACGTACTCCAGGAGGACCTGCAGAGGATTAATGCATGGTGCGACAGCTGGCAGCTTTCCCTAAACGTAGATAAATGTAATATAATGCGCATACATAGGGGCAGAAATCCATTCCAGTACGATTATGCCATAGGTGGTAAATCATTGGAAGCGGTAACGACCGTAAAATACTTAGGAGTTACTATCCGGAGCGATCTGAAGTGGAATGATCACATAAAACAAATAGTGGGAAAAGCAGGCGCCAGGTTGAGATTCATAGGAAGAATTCTAAGAAAATGTGACTCATCGACGAAAGAAGTAGCTTACAAAACGCTTGTTCGTCCGATTCTTGAGTATTGCTCATCAGTATGGGACCCTTACCAGGTTGGATTAATAGAAGAGATAGACATGATCCAGCGAAAAGCAGCGCGATTCGTCATGGGGACATTTAGTCAGCGCGAGAGCGTTACGGAGATGCTGAACAAGCTCCAGTGGCGGACACTTCAAGAAAGGCGTTACGCAATACGGAGAGGTTTATTATCGAAATTACGAGAGAGCACATTCCGGGAAGAGATGGGCAACATATTACTACCGCCCACATATATCTCGCGTAATGATCACAACGAAAAGATCCGAGAAATTAGAGCAAATACGGAGACTTACAAGCAGTCGTTCTTCCCACGCACAATTCGTGAATGGAACAGGGAAGGGGGGATCAGATAGTGGTACAATAAGTACCCTCCGCCACACACCGTAAGGTGGCTCGCGGAGTATAGATGTAGATGTAGATGTATTGTTATTTTTAAACCCGTGCAACAGGCGGGCTGTCAGCAGAATGTTACGCTGCTCTTCAGCCATAGAATAGACAAAGAAACAACAGAAAGAATACACATAAGTTACATAACGGTGGGCTACCGAAGTATCTATCTTTCGTTGTATAAACCAATTTTGTCAAAAATAAATGCGAGAAGATTTGTGTAATTGGCTAATTCACTGGCAATTAGCGTGACTTCTTCACTAGATATAGTTGTTGAATAAAATAGATGACCAAATCACAGGTTTGGACCTTCTCTACACTGTGTCTAAGCAGCCACTTTGTTCTATAAATTTATAGTTTCTTTCTGTATGTAAAAATTGACGTTAATTTTTTTTCATTCTTCCCCTTTTGGGCAGAAAAATGATACAGATGTAATTGCGTTAGTTGTAAACATTTTGCCATCAAGAGTTGGATCCTTTTCTTTCATAAATATGCTTTATTTTGTGAAATCATCAGCTTTTCAGTCCTCCTGTACTAATTGTATGAAACAAGTGATTTTTGCCCATTTAATTTAATTTGGAACTGATTTGCTTGCTGACGCAACGACTGAGCGCCATAAACGCTCTATCGTCGATTATTTTATCTTTTGAATGCCGGACCTGCATCTTTATTTGAAGTCCGGTTCACTTATTACAAGGCAATTTCCTTTGCACGAATACCAACATCGTACACCGTTACTCGTCACCAACCATGCAGTTAATCTTCAATGGCCATTTTAGCCAGAGTTTAATTTTTATTGCTTATTGTCTTAGCCAGGGGACAACATGTGTAACGTACATTCTGAAGTACCTGCGTACATCGAGCTAGAACATGGGACACCGCTGATGGTGCTCCAACAGTCGGACATCTTTTCAGTCATCATCACTGAGGCTGGTTTGATGAATGTCTCCAGAACATCTCGCAAGCCTATTATTCATTTACTCCATTCACTTCAGTGCAACTGCCGCATCCTACGCCATCAACGATCTGCCTTATACACTCATATCCATGCCTTCCCCTAAGATTCTTTCCCATCATACTTTCAATTACAGTTTTGTGCAGCGACTCAGCTAGTAGCATATCACCAAATATTCTTTTTTCTTCAATTCACTATCATCTGGCCAGCTATTTTTTCCTCGTTGGTTTGTTACAGGATGACTTCATTCTCTACTGGATCAATCCATTTGATCTTCGGTAGTTTCCTGTGATATCAAATTTCAAAGACAATTCGTCGTATCGTTTTTGTTTTACTCACTCTTCATGTTTCGCACCCATACAAAGTATGTACTAAATACAGCTTTACATTAATCATTTTTCATCCCAAGCTTTACGTTTAAGGATTTTCGTGAAAAACCATTTTGCCTTGTACAGTATTTGTTATCAGCCGAACAGGGGCGGTAAGATTGGTTTAGTGTTAATCCTTTAAGAGTAGGTCAAGCGCTAAAGCCAGGTTCCTCGCTCTTGATTTCTTGAACTCTGCTTATATCCTTAACACAAACAGTAATTCACTGCACAAACGCAAATGATAACCAGTCGCAACTTCGAAACTCGCGTGGCATGGGCAATGGCAAACACCTCGAATGTGATATTACACAGGACAGTTATGCAGTTACCTTCGATCGTACCAAAGTTCATTGAGATACTGGGTTTAATTTTATACAAGACGTACCTCTGTTAACACTTGTTAACACTTAACACACTATCATTTCAAGTACTAATTTTGACACTTTTATTCTTGTGTCCCATCGCTCTCCAGTGTAAGCCACTCATTACAGGTATCTCATAACCGGTATACCCTTTTACCTTACTGGTGGGAACTCTGCAGAACAGTTCTGTGTTGTCTTACAGACCTAATCCTTCTTCGTATTAAAGTCTAATACGAATATTTACCTATCGCTGCCATAAAGTACTGTCACCAAAGTGATGCGCTGGTGCTGATTTTATTAGCCTTTGGAATTAGTTATTTTCAGATTACGAGAAAATGAGGTTTAGCAGTAATGGTGCGGTCCTAAAATATGATCCATTCGGACACATGGGGCTAACTGAATGTTGGAATAAACACAAACCAGCCATTGTTAACTGCTGAACTGGCCTACAACTGACAGCGCTGTGTGTTATCACATCATAGTTTGTCGAATGTTAAAATGTGAAAGCAAAATTGTGGACTTATTCAATTGAGCCATATACATAGCTGTAACTATTCAAACAAAAACCTTGAGGTTTGCCGATGGTATTGTAAGTCAATCAGATAGCAAAGGGCTCGGAAAAGCAGCTGAACGGAATGGACAATGTCTTATTTCTATAAGATGAACATCAACAAAAGCAAAACAAAGATAATGGAGTGTTGTCGAATTAAATCAGAAGATGCTGAGGCAGTCAGATTAGGAAACGAGACACTTGAAGTACTAGATGAATTTTGTTATTTGGCCAGCTAAATAACTGATTATGGCCGAAGTAGAGAGGATATAAAATGCAGACTGACAATGGAAAGAGAAGTGTTTCTGAGGAACTGAAATTTGTTAACATCGAATATAGACTCAAGCGTTACGAAGTCTTTTTTGCAAGTATTCGTACGGAGTGCAGCAAAAGTATCGAAGTGAAACTCGGACAATATACAGTTTAGACAGGAAGAGGATGGAAGCTTTTGAAATGTGATGCTACAGGAGAATGCTGAAGGTTAGATGGGTAGATCGTATAACTAATGAGTAGGTGCTATACATAATTGGGGAGAAAAGAAATTTGTGGCGCAACCTAACTGGTCGAAGGGATCGGTTGGTAGGACACTTTCTGAGACGTTAAGAGGTCACCAGTTTAATACTGGAGAGAAGTGTGTGTGTGCGGTAGAAACCAAGAGATGACTACAGTAAGCAGATTTAGAAGGATATAGTTATTTGGAGACGAAGAGGCTCGCCGAGGATAGAATATCATGGAGAGCCGCATCAAATCAGTCTTGGGCCTAAAGACCACAACAACAACAACAACACACTATTCCTACTGCTACATTGCATCGTTACTTATCATGAGTTCAATTTGACGAAGTGCTTTAAGACAACTGGACAATTCTGCTGACAATGCAGATTTGTGGTTACTTCTTCGAAATCAAAATTTAACAGAAATACATGTTATTTGTTAAAGCTGTCACTACAGATTCTCAAGTGTTGATGCTGCTATCTAATTCTGAAATATGATGAAATTTCCGAAAACAGGTTTATGTGCAAACACTGAAGTTTTCCCGCAAGGAAAATAAATTTCAGTGGCAGCATGCAAAACTTTCTGTTGTCACACACTTGTATCACATTTTTGACATCGTTGTATATACAGGCCACTATTAATTATGAGGTTATCAGAATGCCCTATCTGTCACTGCAGTTCCAAAACGTTTTCATGTTACGACCCTCGTGTGATAGACGACAAAAATATTGACATTATTATTCATGTGCACAGTGTTCGCAAAGCTCCGTGAAAGAATCGGAGCGTAAAAGGTTTGCAATTTAAACTGGAATCACTAGTAAACTGAGTTTGTTTCCGATCCGACAGTGCTTGGTTTGTTTTATTTTCATTTCTAATTTCGACACTGCTGCACCATTGAAGTACTGAAGAATACAGTAAACGCCTATGGGGTAGTACCACGTAAACATTTAGAAACCTCTAGCAAACATTTCTGCAACTATAGACTTTTACAATATATAATTCGATTTATATGCGATGTTGACAGCAATTAGCTTCAAGGAAAGGAAAAAAATCAACACCACGCAGGACGAAAAAGTGTTTTCACATATTGTTTAATTATATATGCATTTATTTCACTGACAATAGGAGGAATAACACAATTATCACATACTTTTAACGAATAACAAAGACGCGATCAGAAACAAAAGAGGAGCGCATTTGTATAACCTATATTTCATGACTGTGCGACAGAAAGTACTTGTCTTTCCACAATTATGTCAACTAAGAATTTTAGAATTTAAGATACCGACGCTTATTCTGCGGCAGAATCCATTAACACTGCCATTATCGTCGAATCTGGATCGTGCTTCCCGCAGTACTGTTTGTCCCGACGATGAAAGCCGGAGAGATATTTCTAATAGCAGATCCGAGCGGAATGAAGCCGATTTCAGGACGGAGAAACTTTAAGCACTTGGGAATCTCGCCGGCACGTTATCCCATGTTTACATTTGGGCCACTTGCTTTCTCTCTCTATCTCTTCCTCTTCCTCTTTGCCGACCTCTGCCACTGCCGGAGCCGCTTCGTTTAATGGCTCTAAAATCACGAGCAGGCAGCAAAGCACAGAGAACCCGTCTGCGCGTCGTGGGGAGATAATCGGTTTGCGTCACGAAGTTCTCCGCAGGTGGCGGCACAAAGAAATCCATTTGCGTGCCAAGTGGGCACTGCTAACCCACTGCAGAGCGGCCTGTTCTTCCCGGGAAGGAGCAGGCAATATTCTTTCTGCTTCTCTCTTTGATCCCACCTGCTGTCGAGCTATTCAACGCCCCGACGCGTCTCTGAAAGGAGTTTTGCTTTCCCTGCGACGGCGGTAACCAGGTGTTTCTGCGTTTTACATAAAGCTTAAGCTTCATTTGAATGAATCCGGGTTCGCAGCGGCTGTATCTGCGTGCGCTTTATGGCCACTGAAACAGCTTTGAATAATTTTGCAGACTTTAGGTATTTAATCGCGCGATGTTTCCGCTCGTATACCTCGCATTATGTTGTTCGCCGTGCTTAGGCCGTGGAGTATCGCGCGTTCGTGGGCTGATGAAGTGAGTTACTCAACTTCTTACCCGCATTTACTGCGCATTTGCACGCTCTTAACACATTAATGTGCTTTCAGAGGCTTGATGAAATTAGATAAGTAATAAAATTTCATTTCTGTTTTGCACAGCGCATACCACATATCCTTAGAAAGAAACAATATAAAATAATAACAGCCGACCAGTTGCAATGGATAAAGAATTCTTTACCTAGGTTTCGACAAATATAAATTTGTCTTCTTCAGAAGGTGGTAATTTTACATTAGTAAGGACTAATGTACCATCGCCGTTTTTACAAATGTCGGCGTAGATCCATTTGTCAAAAATGAAATATAGCCCTAGAATTAGGGTTTGTCACGTAAATATAAAGTCGGTTGTGAGTTCTGCAAGATCCATGTACTAATTTATATTTACGTGACAAACCCTAATTCTAGGGCTATATTTCATTTTTGACAAATGGATCTATGCCGACGTTTGTAAAAACTGCGAGGGTACATTAGTCCTTAATAATGTAAAATTGCCACCTTCTGAAGAAGACAAATTTATATTTGTCGAAACCTAGGTAAAGAATTCTTTATCCCTTGCAACTGATCGGCCGTTTATAATTTTATTACGTGGAACCGTTGCTGTTGTGCAGCTATGTTTAAAATACTGAAATAAACAATACATCAGGTTCGATTCCGTGGGAATAATTATGCCCCACGACTGTGATTTAATCCAGAACAGAAAGAGGGCCAGCATTTGTCGTAATATTATCTGTATGTTATTTCAGGTCCAATTTTCAGCTAACAGTCTATACCATCAGTACTTGTCATGTAGAGTCAGCATAGTTATAACGACGCACATGTCAGAGTAATATTGTTCAAATGGTTCAAATGGCTCTGAGCACTATGGAACTCAACATCTTAGGTCATAAGTCCACTAGAACTTAGAACTACTTAAACCTAACTAACCTAAGGACATCACACACACCCATGCCCGAGGCAGGATTCGAACCTGCGACCGTAGCAGTCCCGCGGTTCCAGACTGCAGCGCCAGAACCGCTAGACCACCGCGGCCGGCCAGTAATATTGTGCTATGTGTCGTTATAACTACGCTGAGTCTACATGACTACCTATAACACACTGATTCTAGCTGCGCTCTTTGCTGAAATCTAGATCTACAATAAATTACAAATTTCAAGATTTTAAACATGGCTGAAACAGCAACTGTTGAAATTCTTCACGGTAAATGATAACAGCCAAACAGCTGCTGGATAAAGATTTATAAAATCCTTGACCACGGTTTCGGTATATCTAAATGTATCTTCATCAGAAGTAAAATACATTAAAATCACATCCTGCAGTGGAGATACGTAAAACAATTGAGCCAAAGGCGTCGGCAGTAGTTAAAACATCTACATTTATACAACATAATTATGGACAGAGGGTCGGTGCGAAAACAGCATAGCATCATTACTTCGCCTGTGAACTAGCGTGAAGAGGGTGTAATTGGCATATTACTATAAACATAACTAGGCCTACTTTGGGTCTTCGGGTCGACATCAAAATGCCAGGTCTTGTAGACGATGACATCTCAGTCGGCAAAAGATTCCAGTCCAGGAAGAGAGGCGTTTTCACAACGAACGATGGCAGGAGCAAAAACTAACCTTCCTCACGCTAGTTCACGGGCGAAGTAATGATGCTATGCTGTGTTCGCATCGACCCTCTGTCCACAATTATGTTGTATAAATGGAGATGTTTTAACTACTGACGACGCCTTTGGCACAATTGTTTTACGTATCTCCACTGCAAGATGTGATTTTAGTGTATTTTACTTCTGATGAAGGTACATTTAGATATACCGAAACCGTGGTCAAGGATTTTAATAAATCTTTATCCAGCAACTGTTTGGCTGTTACCATTTACCGTGAATAGCTTACAAATTATATTACGACCTATGCTGACCTTCTTTCTATCCTCAAATAAAGAGTTACTGATTCTTCTATCTTCGTTAATGCACTGAAGAATGACTGTAATTATAATCCAAATTTCTCTATATCGAATCCTACACTTAGCATTCATTGATGATACACTTTTTAATTAGAGTGAAACGAAGGCATGGGCTTTACTCGTTTCATTTAAATCTGGGCGACTAATATTTAATTATTCCGTTCTTAACAATTGTAGACACCAAATTCTGTTTAAAGAACAGTACTGAAATATCCAAAAGTGGTTGTATCTTGACTGACAGACTTTTATGTGGGTCTCCGCCCACCTAGGGCTGTGTCACATACACTGACGAAAAAAAAAGTCCCGGATTTAAATGAAACGAGTAAAGGTCATGCCTTCGTTTCACTCTAATTAAAAAGTACATCATCAATGAATTCTAAGTGTAGGATTCTATCTAGAGACATTTGGATTATCGTTACAGTCATTCTTCAATGCATTAACGCAGATAGGAGAATCAGTAATTCTTTATTAGAGGACAGACAAAGAAAAGTACGAGGTCATCCACATGGGAACTAAAAGAAATCCGAAAAATTGTGGGTATACGATAAATCGCACAAATCTAAGGGCTGTCAATTCGACTAAATACCTGGGAATTACAATTACGAGCAACTTAAATTGGAAAGACTACATAGATAATATCGTGGGGAAGGCGAAACAAGGACTGCCCTTTGTTGGCAGAACACTTAGAAGATGCGACTAACCCACTAAAGAGACAGCTTACACTACACTCGTTCGTCCTCTGTTAGAATATTGCTGCGCAGTGTGGGATCCTTACCATGTAGGATTGACGGAGGACATCCAAAAAGTGCAAAGGGCAGCTCGTTTTGTTTTATCGCGCAATAGGGATGAGAGTGTCACTGATATGATAAGCGAGTTGGGGTGGCAGTCACTGAAACAAAGGCGGTTTTCTTTGCGGCGATATCTATTTACGAAATTTCAATGACCAACTTTCTCTTCCGAATGCGAAAATATTTTGTTGACACCCACCTACGTACGGAGAAATGATCATCGTAATAACGTAAGAGAAATCAGAGCTCGAACGGAAAGATTAAGGTGTTCCTTTTTCCCGCGTGCCATTCGAGAGTAGAATGGTAGAGAAGTAGTATGAAAATGGTTCGATGAGCCCTCAGCCAGGCACTTAAGTGTGAATTGCAGAGTAACCACGTACATCTACATCTACATGATTACTCTGCAATTCACATTTAAGTGCTTGGCAGAGGGTTCATCGAACCACAATCATACTATCTCTCTACCATTCCACTCCCGAACAGCGCGCGAGAAAAACGAACACCTAAACCTTTCTGTTCGAGCTCTGATTTCTCTTATTTTATTTTGATGATCATTCCTACCTATGTAGGTTGGGCTCAACAAAATATTTTCGCATTCGGAAGAGAAAGTTGGTGACTGAAATTTCGTAAATAGATCTCGCCACGACGAAAAACGTCTTTGCTTTAATGACTTCCATCCCAACTCGCGTATCATATCTGCCACACTCTCTCCCCCATTACGTGATAAAACAAAACGAGCTGCCCTTTTTTGCACCCTTTCGATGTCCTCCGTCAATCCCACCTGGTAAGGATCCCACACCGCGTTGCAATATTCTAACAGAGGACGAACCAGTGTAGTGTAAGGTGTCTCTTTAGTAGACTTGTTGTCTCTAAGTGTCCTGCCAATGAAACGCAACCTTTGGCTCGCCTTCCCCACAATATTATCTATGTGGTCTTTCCAACTGAAGTTGTTCGTAATTTTAACACCCAGGTACTTAGTTGAATTGACAGCCTTGAGAATTGCACTATTTATCGAGTAATCGAATTCCAACGGATTTCTTTTGGAACTCATGTGGATCACCTCACTCTTTTCGTTATTTAGCGTCAACTGCCACCTGCCACACCATACAGCAATCTTTTCTAAATCGCTTTGCAACTGATACTTGTCTTCGGATGACCTTACTAGACGGTAAATTACAGCATCATCTGCGAACAACCTAAGAGAACTGCTCAGATTGTCACCCAGGTCATTTATATAGATCAGGAACAGCAGAGGTCCCAGGACGCTACCCTGGGGAACACCTGATATCACTTCAGTTTTACTCGATGATTTGCCGTCTATTACTACGAACTGCGACCTTCCTGACAGGAAATCAAGAAACCAGTCGCACAATGTAGATGTAGATGTAGATGAAGAAGTTGTGCGAGATAAACGATAGTCTATACAAATTTCCCGCCAGTCGCATAATAAGATTTGCTCTAAATACGTGCTGAAAGGGTCGTGAGCGTCAGTTGCCTTTGATATTGGGCATGGTGAGCTGATGTTAGCACAGATGCCTTTAAGGTGACAAAAGACGCCATTACCAATACGCCAGTAATTTTGAACGAGATCGTGTAATAGAGGTACGAGAAACAGGATGTTCCTTCTGCGATACTGCATGAAGTCTTGGCAGGAAAGCAGCCACTGTACGTGATTGCTGGCACCGGTGGTCAGGAGAGGATACGGTAGCAAGAAGACCAGGCTCCGGATGGGCACTATGGAGAGCATCGTGTTCGGCGTACCGTCTCTGGGGCATCCTACTCCATCTGCGGCAGCTATTTGAGCAGCAGCTGGAACCACAGTGACGCAACGAACTGTTGCAAATCACTCACTTCCAGGGCAGCTCCCTGTAGCGCTCATTCCACTGACCCCTAACCGTCGCCAATTGCTACTTCTCTTATATCAAGTGAGAGGTCATTGGAGGGCAGTTGGAGGCCTGCAACCAACGAGTGTTTTCCCACAGGATAACGCTCGTCCACATACCGCTGCTGTAACCCAGTATCCTCTACAAAGTTTCGATATGTTGACTTAGTCTGCTCGATCACTAGATCTGTCTCCAGTCGAGCTGATATCGGATCTTATCGGACAACTCCAGCGTCATCCACAAACCTTTCCGTGTGTTGACCTACCAAGTGCAACAGGCACGGGATTCCAAACCATAAACCGGCATCCCTAACTTGTATGACGCAATGCATGCACATCTGCGTACTTGCATTCAACATTCTGGCGATTACGCCGGTTATTATTTCACATTTATCTGGGTACTTAAATACTTGCGTGTTACCTTGACAAATCTATTCCCGAAATTGTATTAGTCTACATTAATTATGTTTTGGTTTTGAAATTATTTTTCAATCAGTGTATATTTCTGGCATCTCCTCCTCCTCACCTACATCTACATCATAATCCCCAAGTCACCTAATGTTGTGTGGCGGAGGGTACTTTCGGTACCACTATCTGATCCCTCCAATCCTGTTCCGCTCGCGAATAATGCGTGGGAAGAATGATTGTCGGTAAGCCTCTGTATTGGCTCTAATTTCTCGAATTTTCTCCTCGTGGCCAATACGCGAGATGTATGTGCGGGAAGTAATATGTTGTCTGACTCCTCCTGAAAAGTGCTGTCCCTAAAATTCAATAGTAAATCTCTCCGCGAGGCACAATGCCTCTCTTGTAACGTCTGCCAGTGTAGTTTGTTTAGCATCTCCGTAACGCTCTCTCGCCAGCTAAACTATCGCGTGACGCAATTCGTTGGATCTTCTCTATCTCCCCTATCAGTCCCACCTGATAGGCGAACAATACTCAAGAAGCGGACGAACAAGCGCCTTATAAGCCACTTCTTTCGTGGATGAGTTACATTTCCTTAAGATTCTTCCGATGAATCTGAGTCTTGTGTCTGCGTTTCCCACTATCTGTTTTATATGGTCATTTCACTTAAGGTCGCTCTCAGTTACGCCTAGGTATTTTACGGCAGACGCTGTATCCAGCTGTTTGTTATCAATAGTGTAGCTGTACAGTAGTGGATTTCCTTTCCTATGTATACGCAATACGTTATACTTGTTTACGTTCAGCGTCCACTGCCAGAGTCTTCACCGTTCATCGATTCTCTGCAGGGCGTTCTGCAAATTCTTACTATCTTCTGGCGTTTCTACTTTGGTATAAACAACTGCATCATCTGCGAATAGACTTAAAGAGCATCCGACGCTTTCTACTAGATCATTTATATACACTGTAAACAGCAGCGGTCCTATCACACTTCCCTATGGTATTTCGGATATTGCCTTTACATCTGTCGATTTAGTTTCGTTAAGAGCCACATGTTGAGTCCTGTCTGCAAGAAAGTCTTGAATCCAGTCGCACGTCTGCTTCGATACTCCGTAAGCTCGTATTTTTTTTTTCATTAAACGGCAATGCGGGACGGTGTCGAATGCCTTACTGAAATCAAGGAACACGGCATCAAGACGGAGCTCGACCCCGTCGAAGCAGAAGAGTGTTTGGTGTCCTGGAGGAGCACTTTTCGGACCGCATGTTGGCTCTGGAGTACGCAGAGGCCGCTGGCATGGGCCCCGATTGGCCACCATATTCTCTGGATTTGAACCATGCGACTCCTCTTTGTGCGGCTATATTAAAGACAAGGTGTACAGCAAAAACCCCAAAACCATTTCTGAGCTGAAAACAGACATTCAGGAGGTCATCGACAGCATCGATGTCCAACACTTCATCATGCACAATTTACCTATACGTCTGCGTGACGTCATCGCCACTGATGGCAGGCATATCGAACATGTCATAACCTAAATCTGAATATTTGTAGTGAGGTTCACATGTTGAATAAAGTGTGTGCACGCCGTAGTTTGTAACCAATTTACTTTTTGTTTTCAAATACTTCAGTAATTGTATCCCAGTATCTCATGCTTGCCTCATTACGTCCTCTCCTATCTGTACTCTACACTTTTTAAGCCCATAGCAAGCTACTCTTTGGGTGATTCGTAAATGAATGGGGGAGAGCCTCTCGAGTATAAGCCATCAGCGAGTGTCGTGTCAAAGTTGCCCATACGTCTTATGACGAAAACGTAGTAATTACCTCGAATAAAACAGTATAGTGGCAGTTGTAAATCAAGCGTTAAATAGTTTGTTAAGGCCAGCAGTTAACATATCGCAGCTGTATTAAGCCATGTAAACATTTAACGGCTAAGTACTGTAAGCCAGAGTAATGAGTACTTCGAGTTTTGCCACTGAGTAGAGTAGACGTGTAGAGTCTGCCTCACGCACTGTGCTGTCAGAAAAATGACGGCTTTTACTGATGTACGTTACACCAATTTAGTAATAATTTTTCACTAGACGTGGCAAATGATTTGAGTAATGTTTTCTCCTGTAAGAGGTAACAATAAAGTGTAGTTATAGTTACAAGTACGGCTAGTGATTCCGTAGTTTGACTACACGCGACGTAGAAAACTAATATCATTCTCCACCCACTGCGTGAGTTTCGCCGCTGCCGGAGATGGCAGGGAACTCTCGGTTTTAGGATAACATTCCTGTGAACTCTGTAAAAATTAAACGATTTAAAAAAACTAAGTAATGTAGTGGAGAACTGATTAATGTAAAATAAATTCCTTTTTCCCAAATGTTCACAGACAGTCAATGTTTCCCTGATAAGCATCGACGTAGTTAAATAATTCAAGATATTTTTTTAACTGTTGGCTTGTGTGTATGACGCAGTGCGGTGAGAACACGAAATGACGCTGAGTCCTCTGTTGCAGGTGTCTGAAACGGGGAGCAGCGTGGAGGATGGCAAGAGCGGGTCGCATGTCCACCCGGAGCTCATCACCAGGTGAGTCCATGTACTTAGGTAGCAATTCTGTTGTAAGCAGTTCCTGAGTATGGTTGGTGGTCAGCAGAAACCAGTAATCACCAAATTATAATTACATTTTATTGCTATCAGGACCATTAAAATTTACTGTAAATAATTATAGACGGCTGTGTCTCCCTCATCCGAGCTTGTCAGGTCTTGCCAAAAGTGTACAAATCGAACATGAAGATGTGAAATGAGCTGCGTTATGGACAGAAGTGCTTACTGCATGAAATTTCTGTATGGTATAACAGTTATACCTAAAGCTAAACTGCTCACGTCACTCACCACAGGAATTACTTTTAGATTACTTTTAATGCTGAGCAGTTGAACGGAATGGACAGTGTCTCGAAAGGAGGATATAAAATGAACATCAATAGAAGCAAAACAAGGATAATGAAATGTAGTCGAATTAAGTCGGGTGATACTGAGGGAATTAGAGTAGGAAATGAGACACTTTATGTAGTAAAGGAGTTCTGCTAATTGGGAAGCAAAATAACTGATGATGCTCGATGTAGAGAGGATATAAAATGTAGACCGGCAATGGCAAGGAAAGCGTTTCTGAAGAAGAGAAATTTGTTAACATCGAGTATAGATTTAAGTGCCAGGAAGCAGTTTCTGAAAGTACTTGTATGGAGTGTAGCCATGTATGGAAGTGAAACATTTACGATAAATAGTTTGGACAAGAAGAGAATAGAAGCTTTCGAAATGTGGTGCTACAGAAGAATGCTAAAGATTAGATGGGTAGATCACATAACTAATGAGGAGGTATTGAATAGAATTGGGGAGAAGAGGAGTTTGTGGCACAACTTGAAGAAGGGGCCGGTTGGTAGGACATGTTCTGAGGCATTAAGGGATCACCAATTCAATATTGGAGGGCAGCGTGGAGAGTAAAAATCGTAGAGGGAGACCAAGAGATGAATACACTATGCAGATTCAGAAGGATGTTGTAGTAAGTACTGGGAGATGAAGAAACTTGTACAGGATAAAGTAGCATGGAAAGCTGCATTATACCAGTCTCAGGACTGAAGACCACAACAACAACAAATTAGGGTATTATGCATATTAACGGAAAATAGATATTTCGAAAAGAGCTGCTTTTCTTCGTTTTACACTACACAGTTGTTGCTTTTTTCTTACTACTTTGTATTAAATATTTATGTAATTTTACTGATTTCAGACCACCTGTTTAATACGAGCATTAGTGCCAACAGGAATTTTCGGTCCCAAGTACAAATATTGAGATAATACACACCATAAGTAGCTAACATTGTACTCGCTCACTTCGTTTCTGATCTGTGAACTTCCAGTTTCCTGTCTGATATCTACCTGGAACCAGTTAAGGGCCAGAACACGAAAGTCTATTCTGAACTCTAGACAAGTGGCTGCACTGGCACTTTGAGCGTATCACAAAGTATCAGAAAGACATTGGATGGTCGACTTGAATCCCATACCGTTATTGCACGCTTCTGTAAAACAATTATCATTATTACCTCAGCCTCATTTGACCACAAGACTATGTCATAGTGCAGTATCGAAGTGAAATTGTGCAAAGTACGCTGCCGCTCCCCTGTGTAGATCATTGCACTGGGAGAGTTTCTTGGTTATTTTAATCCAAGTGATGGATGTCAACAGTTGGATGCACAGGATTTTTGCACACAGAGACGGTTAAATGCGTGCCTGTTCATATCTACTTTTTTTGCCTATGAGTCATTTCTGCCTGGAAATGCATGGTATGAGTTTTTACAAATATCACTGAAGAAAAAACTGCCACCAGCCACACTCTTTGAATGACTGATTTACTTCGTCATAACTAGTTTCTGACCTGGGCCCATCTTCAGTCAGCAGAGAGGACTTCTTGTACAGATTTCATGTTTCTATCTTTAGGAAGCGTTTTTCTCTATACAGTGCAGGGTAGGGGTATCGTAATTGATATGGATCATGCTGAACGTGAGCTTGAGTAAAGACATATGAGTGATAGTACAAGTCAGGCTGGAAACTAGTTACCGGGAAATAAATCGTTCATTGAAAGAACGTGTTTGGTTGCTGTTTTTTCTACAGTGATACATGCGTAGACAGTCGCCGTGGAAAAAAATTATGAGTTTTTATAATGTTAAGAGCTACGAATGGAACTTCTGAAGCATGGAGGAAGTGTAGTGATGAGATAACTACGGAAACGTTTTGGCAAAATAGGGACGGTAGAAGATCCACCTACGGAATGGAATTTGCCATATATCTCCTCCATATTATAAAGAAAAGTTAACAAGTGCACCAAGTACACAGGAATAAATGTTATCCCGGCAACAGCTTGGCTTTTTCCCAGTATTTTGAATAAAAAACAGAAAGTAATGTGTCAGCTTTAAGTTTTAGACAAGGACGGTCATGTTTTGATAACATTCACTGTATCAGAAAGTGTGGAAAAACCCAATAAATAAAAGAAACTACGTGTACATGACCTTTGCAGACCTGCAGCAAGCGTATGACAACGTCCGTAGAATAAAATTCTGGGAAGCAATGAGTAGGTCTAATCTGAGAGAAAAATGGATTAACCTCTTTTAAAAGTAATACAAGGACACAAAAGCATTTTGTTTTTCAACTGGAAACAGGATTACCCGAAGTATTTTCTTTCACAAAGGTCAAAAACAAGATTATGGAACGTCATCTACTCTTTTTCACATTTACTTCGAACAGGCGCTGAATGGCTGGTACAGGAAACGCTGACTCTCTTTTATTTGCGAATGGGCAGCTAATAATTTCTCAAGATGAAAAGTATATGGAATACATGCTCAAAGAGTTTAAAGAGGAGTATAGCAAATTGTGTTTGAAAATAAATCTGGAGAAGACGGATCGTAGGCATGTGGTACAAGATTTGGTGGAGACTGACACTAAGGAAGGATAAATAAAATCCTGCAGAAACTACAAATATTTTGGAACAATAATAGATAACTTCAATGCTTCTGACAAGGATATTAATTCCAGAATAGCGATGGGGACGAGAGCTACTAAAGCTCGGCATGAAATACTATGGAATAATATTATTCCGCAGGACACTGTGGTGGTTCTTTTTACGTATGTATTGTTGGTATTTGTTTGTTTTGTAAAGTTGGAGATGGTATTATTCTGCCTGCTTCGCAACTGGAAAATTATTTATGCCATGGACTTAGTTATGGTACTTCTCTCAGTTAGTTTGCCCGACAAGCTATTTTTATCTCAAAAGACACAGTCCATTTAAAAAAAAAAAAAATAACCAATTCATGGAGTTGCAGTTCTCTGTCGTTAATTATTCTTGTTTACTTTTGTGAAAAGGCAATGTTGAGATCAAAGAAATTTTATGAAACCACGTTAATTTAATATGGTTCAATATTAGAAAAACTGAGTGCTATTACTGTTTGAAAAGGAGAACTACTAACCAAGAAATATCTCCTACATTTACATTTATTTGTGATTATTTGTCATAATTACCAAATATTTATTATGACACTAGGCCGTTGTCATTTAGAACAATGGCGTTGACCTCTGCGCCAGTGTTACCCCAGAAAATTTGCATAAATCGTTAATATATATCACTTCATGAGTTGTTACAGTAAAACATTAGCGACACCTTTAAGTACTAGTTGATTATTTTAGTCTAAATATCACATGAAACTTACACGTTTTCGTGCCACGTCAAAAAAAAAAAAAAAATGGCTTCTTACACTACCAAGAAACAAAAGGGAAGTGTTAGATCATTTTTCAAAAGGAACAGAGATTACAATTACAGTCGTAGATCATATTAGTTTATATAGTCTTTGTGCTTCTTCTGCGATGACATTTACTTCATTACGACGTCAATTTTGTTAAATTTTCGAAATTCTTCAATGTTTTTCTTTTCACGTTATGTGACGTACCGCGACAACACTATGAAAAGAATATTTGACTGCTAGGTCGAGAGCGTAGTTTATATAGACTGAGATGTGGCCTCAAACGGGGAAAGCTTGGCAGAAAATTAGAACATTGCAAATGGACTGTAAGAGAAGATGTCCTGCAGTTAACGGGGAAAGAAAGGATATGAAATGACGAGGTAGGGAGGCGAAAGGAGACAAGGAGCTCCATAACAAAACTGCGGAGAATAGACGGTTCAGTGGGACGGGCACGAACAGAAAATTCCTAACCATAGTTGACAAAGGAAGATTTGATACTAAGAGCCGCCTCGAAGAAGATGGGGAAAATACGCACAGGAAGCAACAGAAGACAGAATTCTACGACCGGATGACTGGAACGAAAGAGGCCTGTAGAGGCGGAAGACGGCTATGAATGTGTAACTCAATGATCTATGTAAAGCGTAAATTTTTTTTAAATATTTTGGGAGTATAAAAGTGTTTCTCCAAACAACTTATGTCCAGCATTAACAATTCGTTGCTGATTATTTGATTTTAAAACTTTGAACATGGCTGGAGGCAGCAACTGTAGAATACGGTACTCTTGAGTACAGGGTGAAAAACAGTCAAATCAGTTGCAACAGTACAAAGGTTTGATAAAACCCCTTGACCTAGTTTTTGACATCTTTGAAAAGTCCTCTAGTGAGCTCATTAGATGCACTTGAGAAGCATTTTTTAATGACAGTCAGCACGATATGTCGTGATTTTATTATTATGGAGGTGGATTTTATCTTAGTTTGTGCCTCGCGGCTACATTTTTAAGGTGCCTCTTCAGCATTATGTAACCAGTGGGAATCAGTGATCCTTCTGAAGAAGACGTTTTTAAAGGTGTCGAAACGTAGATCGAGGATTTAATAAAACTTTCGCTATTCCAACTGATCTGGCTATTTTTCACCTTATCCTTATGAAAATTGTTTAATGTTTTGAAACTGTTGTTCCCCATCGACAGTAGCTAAAACCTGAATTCAATCGGTCCTAAACAATGAGAATGAATATAATAATTCCAATCCCAAAGAAAGCAGGTGTTGGCAGATGTGAAAATTACCGAACTATCAGTTTAATAAGTCACGGCTGCTAAATACTAACGCGAATTCTTTACAGACGAATGGAAAAACTAGTAGAAGCCGACCGCAGAGAAGATCAGTTTGGATTCCGGAGAAATATTGGAACACGTGAGGCAACACTGACCCTACGACTTATGTTAGAAGCTAGATTAAGGAAAGGCAAACCTACGTTTCTAGCATTTGTAGACTTACAGAAAGCTTTTGACAATGTTGACTGGAATACTCTCTTTCAAATTCTGAAGGTGGCAGGGGTAAAATATAGGGAGTGAAAGGCTATTTACAATTTGTACAGAAACCAGATGGCAGTTATAAGAGTCGAGTGGCATGAAAGGGAAGCAGTGGTTGGGAAGGGAGTGAGACATGGTTGTAGCCTCTCGCCGGTGTTATTCAATCTGTATACTGAGCAAGCAGTAAAGGAAAAAAAAGAAAAATTCTGTGTAGGTATTAAAATCCATGAAGTAGAAATAAAAACTTTGAGGTTCGCCGATGACATTGTAATTCTGTCAGAGACGGCAAAGGACTTGGAAGAGCAGTTGAATGGAATGGACAGTGTGTTGAAAGGAGGATATAAGATGAACATCAACAAAAGCAAAACGAGGATAATGGAATGTAGTCGAATTAAGTCGGGTGATGCTGAGGGAATTAGATTAGGAAATGAGACACTTAAAGTAGTGAAGGAATTTTGCTATTTGGGGAGTAAAATAACTGATGATGGTCGAAGTAGGGAGGATATAAAATGTAGACTGGCAATGGCAAGGAAAGCGTTTCTGAAGAAGAGAAATTTGTTAACATCGAGTATAGATTTGTCAGAAAGCCGTTTCTGAAAGTATTTGTATGGAGTGTAGCCATGTACGGAAGTGAAACGTGGACGATAAATAGTTTAGACAAGAAGAGAATAGAAGCTTTCGAAATGTGGTGCTACAGAAGAATGCTGAAGATTAGATGGGTAGATCACATAACTAATAAGGAGGTATTGAATAGGATTAGGTATAAGAGAAGTTTGTAGCACAACTTGACTAGAAGAAGGGATCGGTTGGTAGGACATGTTCTGAGGCAGCAAGGGATCACCAATTTAGTACTGGAGGGCAGCATGAAGGCAAAAATCGTAGAGGGAGACCAAGAGATGAATACACTAAGCATATTCAGAAGGATGTAGGTTTGCAGTAGGTACTGGGAGATGAAATAGCTTGCACAGGATAGAGTAGCATGGAGAGCTGCATCAAATCAGTCTCAGGACTGAAGATCACAACAACAACAAACAATGAGAAATACATTTCTGATGGGTTAGATACTGTGGTTAACAGTATGGACTCGTATTGTGGTGTTGACGTATCCAACAGTTCGTCATTGGTTCCCGGATACGGTTTCCTATGATTTCCAAAATCACTTATTACTCTTTGTCGTGTGTACGTCTCCAAATAGATATCGAAATGATGTTAAATCTTCACGCTTGTTCTTTTACATGCCTAATGCCAAGGTAGGCAGATATATCCTAACTGCCCTCTTCAAAACACTGAACAGAAGTCAGAGGTCGTCTGTGCACACACGAATGTATCGGGCGCGCTGGGGAACGGGCAGAAGACACGCCGCAGGGAGATCTACTGCGATGGGCGACGGAACCCGCAGAATATTTGCTGTGGGCCGTTATTTCACACGCAACTTACTGCGAAATATTTCCGCCGTCCCTACAGACAGAAAATACTTTGTGAACCTCATTTCCCGGTGATAAATCACGGACAGCAGGGACGAAGGGCTCCGGCCGTGTAATGCATTAAGTCCGCACTGCGTCTTTATAGCATCGTGATGGATGATCGGTTCGGGAGTTCCAGATAAACGAATAAGAAGCGGAGCAATTCCGGAGTGGGGTTATCCCTTAAAGTTTAATGTCGGCTGCCCCCTCAGATGACGCATAGCCCGCTCGTGGCGAACAGGAAATAGTCGTTTCTTCGCGCGCTTGGCTTCCTTCCAGGTAAACTTTTTTGCAACGATTCTGTTCGTGCAGTACAACGGACTCGCCAGTATTTCTTATTCCAACGCGACTAAAATATGCAAGTTTGTCATTTTCGTAGCGATAGTCTATAAATGGAAACGCAGATTAATTTTTTTACGAGTATTTGCGCCGAGAGATAGTTACTTCCGCTGCAGTGGTTGTTTTTTTGGAAGATATCTGTGTGGCTTCCACAGCCGGGGAACGTAAATAGACTCATATTGTGATCAGGGTTAAGAGGTCTTCAAAGAAACAACTTCAAGTTTCTGATTTCTTTACTGATATGTTAAAGAGCTAAATACACAGTGTGTCCCAGTTCAGCTCATAAAATCATCGTATTTATTCAAATTAGTCTGCCCCTGAATCAAAACTCTACTGAAATTGTTTTAAAAGTGTTTTGAAACAGTCACTGTAGTAATTTTGTGGGCCGGCAGCGGTGGCCGTGCGGTTCTAGGCGCTCCAGTCCGGAGCCGCGCTGCTGCTGCGGTCGCAGGTTCGGATCCTGCCTGGGGCATGGGTGTGTGTGATGTCCTTAGGTTAGTTAGGTTTAAGTAGTTCTAAGTTCTAGGGGACTGATGACACAGCAGTTGAGTCCCATAGTGCTCAGAGCCAGTTGAACCAAATTTGTGGAGTTGCATTTAGTACCACGGTACAGTTTTCCTGGATATTCTCGAGTGCCTCATTGCCCTTTCATTGCCAACTTCAGTTTGAGGAAACAACCGGAAGTCGGCTGGGGCCAAACCTGGCGAATACGACGGGTGATTCAGGACTGTGATTGATTTGCTGGTCAAAAATTCGTGGAGTCTTCGCTTTATGTAAGTCTGCAGGCTTTCGTGGCCGTTGTCACTGAAGTTAAAATCTTCTGGGTTCTTAGTCCGCGTCATGTTTCTTCTAAAATGTTCGACGTTTCGACCCCTCTGCTGGGATCTTCCTTAGGGTCTTTTGATGTCCACTACTGCTAGAACACTGACAGTTTTCCGTCTGCCTCTACATCTACGTCCAAACTCTGCCAAATCAATATGAAAAGCTTGGCAGGAGTTACGTTCCATGAGTTACGTTTTATTACTCCACGCATAACAATTTCTTCCCCATCAATTCGCGTATAGAGGACTGCAAGAACGCTTAAATTTCTCTCTGCAAGCTATAACTAGTGTAACGGCGTCTCGTGGTAGACGGTTGAATGCCATGAGGTGTTTGAATCCAGCGAGCTCTACAGAAGGAAGTACTTCTCACAAACCGGCACTTCAGCCGCTGTAAGGATGTATGGCACGGAAGAAACTTATAACAAAAACTCTCAGACATATGAGGCGCGACCATCATAAAAGAAAATTAGAGCAATTTTCTGGAGAATTTTTCTATGAAATACTAAAGACTACTCATACTCAACACTCAGTGATCCACTGGACATGTTCGTGTTTCATGGATGAAATGGCCGTGGCCAATCGTGATAATTGCATATTACGGTGAATATTTCTTTTTTCTGCCTCCGATTGGTCACGAAATGGAAAGCTCAGTGCAAATCAAAAACATGTTTTATTTGCAATATTTAGCTACACATTCCAAATACTTCTCTTCATAGCGGCCACTCCGACTCAGACATTTGTCGTAGTGTGGTACCAACTTTCCAACACCCTCGCCCAGAAGACAGCCGCCTGTGTTTTCCGCCAATTTCCTACTCTGGCCTGCAGCTTGCTCTATTATGCCAAAATGCTGTCCTCATAGCCAGCGATTCATGTGAGCGAAGAGATGAAAGTCAGAGGGAGCCAAGCCCTGGCTGTATGGTGGGTGATCAAACACTTCCCGTTGCAAACACTGCAGCAGAATCCTTGTTGCACCTGCATTGCGCGGCTGAGTAATTGCCATGAAGAAGTAAACGCATGACAGTTGAGTTACGTGTGCTGCATGAAATCAGGCGCAACCCCTCAGTGTGCACTTCACACTTGGAGGAACTGTCTTTACGTGCTCACTCTGTGCTCAGAACCGAAAAGTGCGACATGACGCGATCGACGGGCACTGCCCAACTCATCTGCGAGAAGCTACGTCGTATTTTCACTATGGTTTTAATTTCGCGACCGATCTGAGATGAAAAAAGAGCTCTCACACTAGTACAGTATTTGAACACATTATTAAGCTGTCCAGAGCCAACAGAGAGATTCTCCCTAGTAGACCTAACACATGTCTAACGACAGCCCTAGCACCACACGCGAAGGCAGAGCTGGAAGCAGCTATTTAATAACGAAGAACTAAAAGGCTGCAGGTAAATATGACGTAGTGGCTGAACTGTTGACAATCGTAGATGATAACTCGTAGAAGTTCAAACCTTGTTCGCCCAGATACTGCACACATAGTCTATCCCACAAGAATGGGAAGTTGCCCTTACCAATCCACTATATAAAAAGGTGAAAACACAGAAGTTAGTAATTATGGAGGGATAGCTCTTTTGCCAATAATCTACAAAGTCCTCTCTAGCATCTTCTTAAAAATTATACAAGACATAGCCGAAAACTCTAGGTGTAAATACCAACACGGTTCTGCTCAGGACGTTCAGGACTGGAGTTGATCCTGCGCCAGAAACTTCTTCTCAGGCACAGAGAAATTATCTGTAAACCATAGGTGTACCCTGCACAGACTACAAAAAACCGTGTGATTCAAACGTTCGCACAACACTTTTTAACATGTTAGATGAATTTGTTATCGATATTAAGACTGTCAACCTTATGAATAAAATACTCACTGACAACGCTTCTTTAAATAGTTGTGTCATGTGTTTCCTAATAATTACCATTAAAATCTTTACATTATTCGCCAAGCAACATCTGTTTTCGAATGTATGATGCATTAAAAGTCCCTGACTGATGGTCCTTACGGATAAATTGTATGTTTGGTTATGAGTGGCGTTTGCAGTTTACTCAAAGCAGTCGGGCGGCATTTGATTTGTGATTTCTCACCAGCAAGTAAACTTCCAATATGCTGCATTGTTTGAGTTTCTCACCATTTTTTTTCTTTCTTTTATTAAACGTGAGGCAGAACTTATAAAAATAATTTGGACCAAGGAGTAGAGACAGAATCTGGGAATACAGCTTTAATTCAAGTGTCGCACAACGTTTGAGTACGCGACGTCTGACAATTAAATAACAGCTTTAATCTATCACAACTCCAGATCTTCACATAGTTAATTTAATCAATCGTATTGAGTTCAAGGAGACTAGTTTAATAGTGCAATTCGATACAGTGGCGACTATATACCATCTGTGTGCGGTAGTCTCTAAGGAGGAATCGAACGCTCTAAAAACGATACACGTTCTCTTCCTCCACGGAAGGAAAAACATAAGAAGACATATACGATTATTCCATATCTGTGACTTCCCGTGAACTCAGGTTTACTCGCTGAATTACTACTTAATATTTTATTAAAATTTGTTGCATAATCTATACCCACGAAATGTTACACATTAACACCATCAAATTTAAGATAGTATAAGGATTCCCACACTCATATTTGAGAAAATAAATAAAGCGTAAAGTTGCCAGGAGTACTAAGGCTACCTTCTATCTGTATTTTAACAATTGCTAAACATTCTGTTTCGAATATTAACTGAACAAAGAGATATGGAAGTCATATCTTACCATGTAATGAAGATATTTGCCATCGACAGATAAAGAGACTTGCACTGCCATTCTTTGTTACGTTGATTATGACCAGAAAACATGGTTCAGAGTAAAGGACTGTACCTGCACACACCTCAGACGAGATTTTGATTCAACAGTCAGCAGGGAGAAAGATGAACTATAAAAACTAAATGCTCCTCTAACGACGTATTTAAAATTCTATTGTTACGAGATGACAAGCCGCCACGTTGTATAGAGCGACTAAAATACATAAGGATGTCATCCCGCCAGAAAGTAGTATCTCCATCATAGAGGATAGTAAAATACGTAACTTAATTTCTGACAACAAACTTTTGATGACGCTGTTATGAATTCTTAGATGATCGTTGATTTCATTAAGCGCACTAAGACGGTTCTCCTGAAATTATTATCAGCACAATTTCCTTATTTACTAAGTCACAACGTTCCAGTAAATAATTATTTCTGGGCACTTTAAGTACGATGTACTTTTTGTACGTTGGAATGTACTTTGAAACGATCGATGCCTTGGCCGTGAGCTGCCTGTTATAGCCACATGTTTTAGTTTTTTTTAACATAATTGTTTGATGTTGAGTCTTGGAATTAGTTGCAACGAACGTATTTTTGTCGAGACAGAGACGACGCATCTGGTGCGACGGTACACGTTCTGCGAAGGTTTGTTGGTCAAATAAGCGGCACAAATTCAGTATGAAGTGCACAAGGAAATGGAGATGTCATAGTACCTGATTTTTGGACCTGTTAATGGAATGCAGATAGCAGAGCTATTTCGAGAGAATTTGTTTTATCGGAAGGCCAGGTATCTAAACTGTCGTGGTTCCCCTCATTGCGTCCGAAGTAGAGGCGTCGTAAACATGGTGGTCAAGCCTGGTTCTGTCGGAAAATATTTGATACATCAATAGGAAACGTAACCATGTTCGTGATGAAACTGGTACAAAGCCAGGAAACAACCAGAGCACTCGTCACAATATGAAGCCCCATCCCTGTTTTTTCCACGTAAAATTCATCGAATTATCTCAACAATTGGCTGAGGTAGTTATCTAAAAAGAGGTACATCTCTGTTAATTGCGATAGATTCAAGAATGATAGCAAAACCTTACCGAATGCTGCATGGAAACTCTTCACACAACACATACAAGAAGCAGTCACATATTGATAGTATTTCAAAGTGGTACCAAATTGACCCAAAATCTAGTATTCAGTGACTATAATATCAATGTGTCGCTATTAGAAGCATTCAACCCATACAAATACCTGTATGCAACGATTTGTGAGGATATAAAGTAGACTAATCACATGGCTCAATCAGTGGAACAGCAGGTGGTGGACTTCATTTTGATGTGTAACTGACAAAATTCAGTCAGTCTGCAAATGGCAGTGCTTGTAAAACGTTCATGGGACCCATTTACCCTATTATTAAATAATCGGTGAGTTAGTGAATGAATTAATATAAACAGAGATGAAAAACGCGCTGCGGCAATTTTCTCCAATATTAGTTCTAGGTCAGTAAATCACGTCCAGGAAACATCGAACTCAGTGTGTAACTGCTTCGTTTCTAGGTTTGATAAACTGACGGGCATATTTCCAAAATATGAAGTAAATGTACATTTCGAAAGAGTTTAATTAAAAGCGTCTAGTTTAATCGACAGTTATGGTGTTAATGACCCTTCCAAATTATTCTATCGCAGTTTCCACGACAATTCATCTTTCAGCATGTATTTGCAACGTCAGGGCAACTCTTTTAATTTCGCAGCAGAACACGTTCGTGAGATGACATTTTCTACGGTCATCGTTACGTACTTTATCCGCGTTTTGCAACGTACGTGTTGTTGTTTGGCGGTGCAAAATTCAATTATTTTTAAAGTAGACTGAAGCAAATTGGAGAGAAATTACAAACAATAAATTTCGCAGAACGGTGTTAAGAATCCTTCCTCTGATTGCATCAAAGGCAACCTACACTATCATCAAGAGGTGTTGCTGCGGCACAATCTGCGTGAATAATGCGTAAAATTAAAATTTGCGCCATAAAACGCTAATGTTGCAGTAAAACTCGTCTCCCTTCCATTAGAAGTATCGCCCGTAAAATCCCAGAGTAAACATCTGAGGTTAAGCTTTATCCGCAACAAAAGCCCTTTAATTCCAAAACATATCTCCTTTGTTGGCAGTTCTAAGCAGGCACAAAGGTTGTTCCTCTTCTCTGACAGTTTTAGTAGCAAACACTTGTAAACGCACGACATCTGCTGGTTCCAAGTTTTCTCGCAGCCAGATGGACATTCGTCGGGCATTGAAGGTGATGACAGTGAGTCGATTCGACACCACGCGATATCGTGTAGTCAGAGTTCCTGGACTCTAGTTGGATATTAACCATTATAAAATGTGAAATTAACGAATCAAGGGAAACTCAAAGAGTGGACTTCTATTAACTGCCTAGTATGGTCAACACAGACGGTTTTGGTTCGTCTTAATCGATTTTTATGTTGTACACAAATTGCAGCACCTAAACGTTTTACACTAATTAAAGCCGTAGAAGGATTGTCTTTTCTGAATGTACTTCTGACCAAACAGCGATTCTGCTAGCTGGAGCCCAAGGCTTTTGTTTCATGCCTTTTGAGTTCTCGTGGCGGCAGTTCCACAGAAACTTTCATCCCCTAACATATATTTCTTAATATCTAACCCAAAAGTGAAATACCAGTTTTCATAAATTTATCGTACAATTTTTTAACATAACGAAATATTTCCCGAAAAATTTTCATCTCCTATTTCATCCCTGAATTCGAAAAACATTGAGAGTAGTATTTTTTTACGTCTAACCGAGAAGTCAAATACCAGTTTACACAGAAGTATCCTTAAAATGTTTTACATGTTCTACAATAATGATTTATTTCCAAAAACTTTCACCCACTCTTTACCCAGTTAGTGGCAAAATTTCCAAAAATGTCAAAACACGTATTTTTTAATTTTTTACTGATACGATAAATAACAATGTTCGTAGGTGTAACTTCAAAATGGTCTTAATAGCGACATATTTTCAAAAAGACTCTCATCCCCAATTTCAAAAAATGGTTCAAATGGCTCTGAGCACTATGGGACTCAACTGCTGTGGTCATCAGTCCCCTAGAACTTAGAACTACTTAAACCTAACTAACCTAAGGACATCACACACATCCATGCCCGAGGCAGGATTCGAACCTGCGACCGTAGCAATCGCACGGTTCCTGACTGCGCGCCTAGAACCGCGAGACCACCGCGGCCGGCCTCCCCAATTTCAGCGCCTTAGGAGTGGAATTTCGAACAATACCTTCTTAAACACTGCCTACAGTATAAGACCAACGCCCTATCCAAATTTCAAGTTCCTATCCTTAGCAGCTGAGGTTTGGAGTGCAGGAATAAATCTTATGGCTCTAGAGCCAGAAATGTTACAGTCTGCGGGAGGCGTAGTCAGAGAGATGTCGGCAACCACGCTTACTTCCTTTCATATGTCGAATCTTTTTTTTCTAGAAGAAGGAAATTTTTTCTTTATGTGGTAATGTTCTTACGTGATTTTTTAATGATTTTAGAGGCAAGTTTCGTGTAAAAATATGTACACTTGGTTCCATTATATACACTAAAATAACTACGAAACATTCCCTGTTGTAATAACTAGTAAAATGGTCATTCAATAATTACTATGTAAAATAACAATAAGTATATCCAATTATAGAGCTGAATATAGCAAACCAACCACATCCGTGAATTCTGATGGTCACGACCTGCTACGTCGACTTGCTGATATTTTCACAGTTATGCCCATCAGTTAGCAGCACTTGAACATGATGAAAAGGCTGAACACTGAAAAACGTTGACCTCAGTTTTCCGTTGGGGAAAAGTACTTCTGCCGCATCGAAGACACAGTAAAAGTTAACGTACACAGTTATAGGCAGTGGGGCTGAAAGGTTTGAATTATTCTTTGTGACCAAATGTTCCTATGCCGTCATGCGCTGTCTGACCTGTGGTCTAAAAGGCCACTGAACACGTAACTGCTAACGTAACTGTAAGTTATTACTGGGAGATGTGCTTCGCTGCTGGCAGGCCGCGTGCTGTGGCGTGTCACTGACGGAGGCGGCCTCGCTGTGTTGCAGGACTCGGACTCCGGGGAAGCTGGTGGTGGTGGTGGCAGCCCTGGCGACCGCCGTCGTGTCGCTGGCAGCCGCCGTCGCAGTGCTCGCCACCATCAGTGAGTACGGCCGCAGTGCTGCCAACACACACGCTGGAGAAACCTGCACACGTTCAAGGAGTATCTATGTAACCTCCCCCTCACTTATCGACCTTAATGACAGTGAAAAATTCAACCGCGTGTACCTAACGGAAAGCTGGGAAAAGCAATCGTCACCGAAGTTAATCTGTCGGTAAAGAGGCAGGAAGGGTTACATCTAAATGAAAATAAAAATGCAAATGAAAATGGTGGAAATTAATTTTGAAAAAGGGTAAAATTAATAAAGAAAGTAAATGTGCGATCGTTACGTTAACAATTAACTGGCTTTAATTAGATATTTGAGATTTGGGGAAGATTACGGTCGCCAGTCCTATGGATAACTGCTATAGCAACTCAAAAAGAAAGGTTAATGCACATATAATTATCACTAAAAGCGTGGCAACTGAAGGTTGACAAGTGTAGTGTGAAAACTGAAAGTTTGTCAGAAGTAATAAATTTCGCTACACTCTGACTTAATTTACCAAAATAATTAATAAAACCGGAAAATCGAAAGTTAATTTAGTAACTGAAGTTAATAGTGAGCTTTCTTTCTGAAGCACATCGAAATTCAGTAAAATACGGTTAGTCTTGGACTACCTCAACAATCATCTCAAAAGCAACTTGAAACTACGCAATTTACAAATAAGAGATTTAACTTTGAACTTGAATTAAATGATTTTGAACAATCAACAATAGTAAAATTTAGTACATGCCAAGCTGAGCTGCAGTCACAGGTAAGCTAAAATGTGGTAACAAAACTCGCACTCTTAATTTGTGCTTGTGTAATCTAAATATAGTTCTGTTTGGTTATTGTAGGCAGTTATGAATACTTTAACTGAACTTTGAAATTAAAGCAGTGAAATGGAATGATATTACTTTAATCAATTTCAACGACACTCGCTTTCATTTCGGAAAAGGAAGGGACCTTGTTTGGTAATGCAATTGGGACAATGAGCAACAAAGTTTCATGCTAAGTTGCTGTATTTTAGTGATGCTAATGGAATAGTTTGAAAAGCTGAGGTCTGCCATACAGTTCTAAGACTTTATGTGCTTTCAGTCTTCCTTGTTGGTTGACTGAAGGTCTGAAGTCGTCAATCGAGGAGGTGGCGACAATCACTTACTGCCGCCCGTCGCTGTTGCAGAAGCTGGATGTTGGCGCGCCTTCTTCTCGACACGGTGTAACGTCTAGTAAGAAACAAAAACAACATATTATGTAGTAACGAGAAAATTATATGTATCATATTGTGTTATTGTATAAAATTATGTATTTTTTTTATTATTTATTTTTGAGAATATCTGCGTCGGCGAGTAATGAAACCGCCACAGACGATAAATGTCAAACAGAGATTAAAAAAAAGTAACTAGTATATAATACGTGACGAATAGCAATTTCTTTGTCTTCTTCATCTGGGAGTCGAACGAGTAAGATATCCTGTGTCGTAGTAGCGAACGCTAGTGTAGCATTCTTTTGTCGAGACTAAGCAATGTACGCCATTACGTGTGAATTCACAAAGGTCTGTAATCACTGAGACATTTAAAGGTTTTAATAGAGTTGTTTAAATGAAAACTTGTATTATTTATTGTTAAGCTTGCTTGCATATTATCCCATCCTGTTGAGACATTTTTCAGTTATATAAATATTATCTGTGGTGCTGAGCTGCGTGGAGAACGAAGAGCCGCTGCCGCGGCGTATTTAAACGACTTACAATATAGTCGAGCATACCGCAAGGAAGCAGTAAAATAATAGTAAAATAATATTATTTCTTTTAGCTCCCAGACTGGCAGTGAAGATCAGCAGATTTTATGATGTGTTGCAATTGACGCGGGCTGATGATAGGATATAATTTACAGTGCAAATAATTTAATGTACCTTCAGAATCTGATAGGAATCTTGCTGTGCTCCGTTCTGATCTGGCAAACTTTATAGTGACAACGTATTTTTTAATGAGAGTCTCATGTTCTTGGGCTAGTCGTGGTATGAAATAGCATTTTAACGAGAAATAAAATCCACTGCGAACTTGTGTTTTTGAACGATCACACGGACTGTAACATCAGTGCTCATAACAAAGTAATTTCAACTTTTAATCACTATGAAGTAGGGAAGATATATTGATTCTTAGCATGAGTTGCAGTTACGAAAAATCGTTCCTTAAATTGTAGGCCAGATACAGAACAATAAGACTTCCATATATATATATTTTATTCCGCTAGAGGTAATGATGATAAAGAAAAGCAAAGCACAGCATTGCTAAAAGTATTTCACGTAACTCCTTTCATATATGCGATAATAGAAAACGTGAAACTGGCGCCCAACGTGGGGCTCGAACCCACGACCCTGAGATTAAGAGTCTCATGCTCTACCGACTGAGCTAGCCGGGCAGTCCCAGGGTCATTACATTTATTTGGCTCCCCCATTCGGGCTATGTGCGATCATAAAACCTGGGAAAACTGCGCCGGAGCCATGGTCATCTCGTCTGGTTTGTTTTAATACCCAGTTTGATCACAAAAAGTTCAGATTCTACCCAATGTTCGCATATAACAAAGGCTATTTGTGAGAGCATGTTAAACATTTAGTCTCTTTGTTACCCATATAATATTTGTGTTTTGGATTGTAATGAAAGTCACTTGTTACACATTTTTACAGTAGTATCATGAATCGTCCTTGCATTTACTCGCGACAATTGGTTTAAAATGTCTAGCATTCATGCGAGTATACTTCATTAACATGACGAAAACATATTATATCTATATATCACTGAACCAATGAATACTTTGAGTCCGTATTGAATAACTCAAGAGAAAAAAAAACAAATGTTTGTCACGACATTTCGTGTCCACTAAACCCTATTCATGTTAGTGCATTAAACACCTATTTGATAGTTCATTTGAATGACAACAATGTTGTACGGAGCTGGCGGCGCGAAGCAATTGTTGAGTCGCGCCGTCTGGAACGCAACTCATGCTAAGAATCAATATATCTTCCCTACTTCATAGTGATTAAAAGTTGAAATTACTTTGTTATGAGCACTGATGTTACAGTCCGTGTGATCGTTCAAAAACACAAGTTCGCAGTGGATTTTATTTCTCGTTAAAATGCTATTTCATACCACGACTAGCCCAAGAACATGAGACTCTCATTAAAAAATACGTTGTCACTATAAAGTTTGCCAGATCAGAACGGAGCACAGCAAGATTCCTATCAGATTCTGAAGGTACATTAAATTATTTGCACTGTAAATTATATCCTATCATCAGCCCGCGTCAATCTGCAACACATCATAAAATCTGCTGATCTTCACTGCCAGTCTGGGAGCTAAAAGAAATAATATTATTTTACTATTATTTTACCGCTTCCTTGCGGTATGCTCGACTATATTGTAAGTCGTTTAAATACGCCGCGGCAGCGGCTCTTCGTTCTCCACACAGCTCAGTACCACAGATAATATTTATATAACTGAAAAATGTCTCAACAGGATGGGATAATATGCAAGCAAGCTTAACAATAAATAATACAAGTTTTCATTTAAACAACTCTATTAAAACCTTTAAATGTCTCAGTGATTACAGACCTTTGTGAATTCACACGTAATGGCGTACATTGCTTAGTCTCGACAAAAGAATGCTACACTAGCGTTCGCTACTACGACACAGGATATCTTACTCGTTCGACTCCCAGATGAAGAAGACAAAGAAATTGCTATTCGTCACGTATTATATACTAGTTACTTATTTTAATCTTTGATCGACATTTATCGTCTGTGGCGGTTTCATTACTCGCCGACGCAGATATTCTCAAAAATAAATAATAAAAAAAAAATACATAATTTTATACAATAACACGATATGATACATATAATTTTCTCGTTACTACATAATATGTTGTTTTTGTTTCAACTAGACGTTACAATGCCCCCTGGCAGCAATTGACTAACGTTAAGAATGTTCGGCAATATGCTGCCACTAACGTCTGTTTGGTTATTGTCTGTTACCTTGGTTGGAACATTCACTTTAAACTTTTTAGTTCTTTTACACTGTAGGTTTAATTACACTTTTTATACTGTTCTTACACTTTGCGAGGTGACCATAAACCTAGTCCCAGGGTCATTACATTTATCTGGCTCCCCCATTCGGGCTACGTGCGATCAGAAAACCTGGGAAAACTGCGCCGGAGCCATAGTCATCTCGCCTGGTTTGTTTTAATACCCAGTTTGATCACAAAAAGTTCAGACTCTATCCAATGTTCACAGATAACAAAGGCTATTTATGACAGCATGTTAAACCTTTAGTCTCTTTGTTACCCATATAATATTTGTGTTTTGGATTGTAATGAAAGTCACTTATTACACATTTTTACAGTAGTATCATGAATCGTCCTTGCATTTACTCGCGACAATTGGTTTAAAATGTCTAGCATTCATGCGAGTATACTTCATTAACATGACGAAAACATATTATATCTATATATCACTGAACCAATGAATACTTTGAGCCCGTAGTGAATAACTCAAGAAAAAAAAACAAATGTTTGTCACGTCATTTCGTGTCCACTAAACCCTATTCATGTTAGTGCATTAAACACATATTTGATAGTTCATTTGAATGACAACAATGTTGTACGGAGCTGGCGGCGCGAAGCAATTGTTGAGTAGCGTCGTCTGGAACGCCGCGCGCCGACGGCCGCTGGGTTCGACGACCTGCTCTCAGTAACAGCGACGTCGTGCTGACGTGGCTCCCAAGCAGTCGCGAACCGCGGCGAACCATTCGCCGATGTCGGTGAGTGGCAGTGGTTTACCGCGACCGGCTGGCTGGCGGCACGGCACTCGTCTCGGCTTCTCCACATGGCTCCCCGTTGTAGCGCATGAAACAAACATTCCACAACGGTGTACTGCCTTTAAGGACACAGATTACTAGCTGTGGAAGAAGATGCAACTTGTTAAAAGCGTTTATTGTTCAGTAAGCCGTCGCTTCACTGGTATGCACAGGATGGTTTGGCGTGATAACAGGTTTCTTGTGGCATTGTGACACTGGTATTCAAGGTTCGTCACACGCTCATTGTACTACACATTTTCACTCACTCCACGGTTGGTACACTGCCAGAGCGTCTTTCAACACGTGAAAATGTTTCGTAACACACATACTAAATGTCCCCGTCGAGCGATGTTCGTTTAACTCGACTCCGAACGGATCAATAACTACTGTTTTTATACACTGTCTATTGTTCGTTGAGCACTGCACTAGGACAGTCTGTCACTCAACACTAGACTTATCGACGTATATATATTGGTGCAGATACAACAGTCATTTTCTGTCCCTGCTACACACAATATTCCGTCCTTTCCTCCATTGTTTATGCACACAGTTTATTTTTTAATACCTTTTAACTGTTCTTCGCATACTCACTCTCATCTACATGGCGTCTATTTGTTTTTACCATATCACAACACACTTTTCATATTGTTACTAGGCGTATATAGCCCTTTTGTAAAAAATTTTTTTAATTTTCTTATCAGTGTAGCTTGCCTGGTTATCACCCATCTATCAAACAGATTTTACCATGTGCATGACAGCTTGACTTGGGCATATTGATCAATAAATACTTCATTTAGCACTAGCATTATTTTTAATGATTTTTCCTATATGACTACAGTGTAGGTTCCACATTGGTTGACTTAATTCGCGTATCGCGTAATGAATATTCAAGGGCGTGTACCAAGTACACAGGCTTCAATTGAAGCATTGTTATATACAAAGCGGATTTTCCACGGAACGGGCTTGTTTTTTGATTAGCTTATGCTCCAGTGTCGTTCTCATATCACTACTGGCAGCAAACATCACATAATTGTTGCATATTACAGAGTCCATGTTTGGCTAGTCAAGACTCTCTCTCTCAGGGTTCCTTATCCTAATACAATGACAACAGTTACCTTACTATATTAGATTGCATCATTAATTGCACTTACATACTACACATAGAAAATGGTTCAAGAAATTAATCCTTTGTATAATGATTCAAGAAATTAATCCTCACTTTATCAACAAGAAGATTGTTCGTTGCTTAATGAGCCTATAATTTTTAAATGGCTCTAATTGTCTGTAAACAAAATCTTTCCTGTGTAAGCTATTGCCTACTTTCTGAATCCACTTCCTCCAAGTTTCATTACACACAAATTTCTGTCTTAATACTAACATACTTATATTCTAAAACACAATTAAAATCTTCTTACAATTATTACTCTTTATATGTGATATGTCACTGAATAAATAACTTCACATCTTTACGTGGATACAATCCTTTGATCTTCCCCGTATGGGGATGTGCTAACAAACAGCTACATTCGTACTCCATGAAATTTTTGTATTTGCTCATCTAAATTCTCAGGGCGAGTCCGGACAGGTATGATAATTTTGTTAATGTCCCTCGCATCTAACACTAGCCTGATTTTTCCATTGGCTTTCGCCACTGCTACAAGAGGACTACTGTATGGAGAGAAGGAGGGCTCAATGATATCCCACTCTAACATCTTCCGAATCTCTTTAGCTACTAATTCCCTCCTCGACCAAGGGATGGAGTAAGTTGCGCGACAGTATGTTTTGTGGGGCATCACCTCTATGTGATAGTGGTACCCTTTGACTATTCCTGGTCGGTCGGTAAATACCATAGTGTATTCCGATAGCAGCTGCGTCAACTGTTGCTTTTGTTTACCGCTTAAACCTTCAGATTCCTGCCCTTTGGTTTGAAATGCCTCAACATTTGTTTCAAAATTTCGATCCTCTAAATTCGGGTAATAGAGGTCTGCTGCATGTGACAAATCATCAAGGTGTAGTACCCAAGGGTTCCTACCCTTGATATTGATTCGATTACAACACGGCACAAGTACCTCCTTCGATTTCATCATAGATAACTCAATCCTCCTACCCCTATTAACTATGCTTAATTTCCCCAAGGAGAGGTCGATCAATGCGTCCCTCTCACGGAGAAAATCTACTCCCAGAATGCAGGCCACCTTCAATCCTTTAACAACGAGGAACGAGCTCACTATGGCTTCGCCCTCCTTACAAATCTCCACCTGCACCTGGTACTTAACTGATTGGCTCTGTGCACCAATGGCTCCAGACACCTTACAATTATTAACCGGGAAAGTCGGAATGCTATGTCCTTTTCCCAGTGCCTTAAATAACTCCATACTCATTACACTTACTGAGGCACCTGTGTCGATGATTATATTCACTGCAACATCATTGATTTTCGCTTCGATAATAGCTTGCACATTTTCGTTATTATCTTTCTTACATTCGTGTGGTTCGTTCAGTAGATCTTTATCCATACTGACACCATCGTTGTATCGCAGCATACGTATCCCAGGTATATTATTATCACTCGTGTTGCTCTCACTCCATCCCTCGGCCATCGATGGAGAGCATATCGAGGCCGATTCTAGTTTGTTGGATTAGTTGCTTGTGAAGTACTTGGAAGGCTATTGTCCGCGACCTGCACTATATGTACACTCTGATTTGTCGGCCGCCACGGCTGCGCAATAGGCGCGTTTTGCGGCGGTGGTCTATTGTTGTCATACCGGTCATTACCCTGTCGCTCTGGGCTTCTTCGCTGATTTTGCTGCCAATTTCGATTACTATCACTATAATTGCTCTGCCACTGACCTCGCGCATTTTTCCAGCGGTTGGTCCCTGACATTCCAGATTCGTACCGGTCGTCAAATCGACGCCTTTTGTTATAAGTTGTTTGTCCATACCCGTTCTGGCCTCTACCATTACTACCATTTTGCGAATGTTCTCGCCGCTTGTTACCACCCCCACCATTTCCATGGTTGTGGTTTTGTGCACTACTATTTCTGTCATGTTTACATCCTGACCCATTATTCCGCGAGTGATCACACGCTGATTTTGCGTCTTCCTGTATCAAGTCTATAGAATCTAGAACAGACAGGAAGTTTTCCATATCGCTTTCTGGTACGTGTATTAATTTCTCTTTGATATGAATGGGTAAATGTGATTTTAGTAGTCTTATTATGTCTCTTGGTGATATAGGCTCGTCCCAGTAGCGTGTTTTGTTTATATATTTTTCAAAATACCGTCTCAAATTCCCCAGACGAGGTGAGTACGGTTCGGGATTATATACTTCTTTTCTTAGCCGCTCTTGTATACAAGGCGACTAATATTTCGATAGAAATGCCCTTTCGAACTGTTCATATGTCATGCAGCTGTCTGCTACTTCTGTAGCCCACAACGCTGCATCACCTTGATTGTACGACATTACGTATTGAATTTTCTGTGTTTCGTTCCACACACTGGGCAAGATATTTTTAAAGCTTTTTATGAATACTACTGGGTGTACTGATTTCCGTTCAGTAGTAAACGTTTGAAATTGTCTATTTTTGATTAAACTTTCTTCCACTAATATTTTTGAACTACATGGTTTTGCTCCTTGGACATATGCTGTGTGCTCCGAACCGAAGCTACAGCTCTTCGCATTATCGACTACAGATTCCCCATTGTTGTATCGCGTATAAGTTTGTGCGTTGCCGAAACCATGGGCTGTTGGCGACAGAGGTTCCTGTTCCAAATGTTTTCTGCTTTGTGCTAAACCCTTCTCCAGGTCGGATATCCGCTTGTTCATATTCACTTGCCACTGCGGAATATCCTCACTGAGTATTTGTTTGATGGTTTGCACGTCGTTCTGTACCTGACTATTCACTGCGGTACTGAACGATTCGGAGCCTCTATTTGCTATGGCTGCTTGTACTTTGGAATTAATGTTCTTGTCAATCTCACACTCCTTCACTTCTAGCCATGAGTTGAATTCTGTTTCAATTTTAGTTGCTTGTTCGTTCCACTTCTGCTCTACAAGCTGCGTGGAATCTATTTCTAGCTTTTCTACTCGATTGGCTAATACACCTATTTCGTCTACCCTGTTAGTGTTTGCTACTTGCAGGTTGTTGACCTGTTCAGTCAGCTCCTGCACGGCCTTAGGTATCGACTCATAATTCTGTTTCATATCTGCAATCTCTTTTTTCATGTTTTCTAACGATTGCACAAGTTGCTGGTCCCGCTCGACTTGCTGTTGCGCAAATTCTGCCTGGTAATTCAGCACGCGCTCTAATATAGCCTGAAGCGAATACCCACCAGGCAGATTACCACTCTCTGGTTCCTGCTTTTCTGGTGGTGGTACAACTTCTTTCTCTACATCCCCTTGAGGACTAATGGGCGGTGGCACCACTTCCTGTGCCCCTGCCCCCACATTCTCACATGTTATATCTTCAAAGAGAGTACTAGTACTACTTGAGGTACCCGGTTCCACATTTCCTGCACTAACTAATTGTTGTTCCTCAGTATCCATATTGCTCGGACGTTGACTACGCAACTTAACCATATTCATAAATTGCTTACTAAACCACAAAGTCTGACAGTTTTGCCCCTTGCACACAAAATACGTTAATTTATCTACACTAACTGCACACTAAAATTTACTATCTACCATCAACTTTGTCCTGCCACAAACACTAACATCAAACTACGCACAATATGCACACCACTAGCGAAATGAGATCACTTCACTGGAGCTCGACTTCTACAAACAGGACAACTACACTGTAGTCTTACCTTTAGTTTATCTTATCTCGGGGTTCGGCTGCCCCCGGATTACGTAGTCGTTACAGCTTCTCAGTACTATCAGGATCGTCTTCTCAGACTCGTTTGCAGTAGTACGTTTTGTCATGAAAGAGTGTTTACACATTCATTAATACATAGCATTGATCATGATATACATACACACATTTATCACTAAATACATATATATCTACACATACATAACAATCAACACTGAAAGAAAAATACATAAAATTTTATATTTGTGGCCACTGCAAATTCGTGCCCCACGTTGGGCGCCAGTTTCACGTTTTCTATTATCGCATATATGAAAGGAGTTACGTGAAATACTTTTAGCAATGCTGTGCTTTGCTTTTCTTTATCATCATTACCTCTAGCGGAATAAAATATATATATATGGAAGTCTTATTGTTCTGTATCTGGCCTACAATTTAAGGAACGATTTTTCGTAACTGCAACTCATGCTAAGAATCAATATATCTTCCCTACTTCATAGTGATTAAAAGTTGAAATTACTTTGTTATGAGCACTGATGTTACAGTCCGTGTGATCGTTCAAAAACACAAGTTCGCAGTGGATTTTATTTCTCGTTAAAATGCTATTTCATACCACGACTAGCCCAAGAACATGAGACTCTCATTAAAAAATACGTTGTCACTATAAAGTTTGCCAGATCAGAACGGAGCACAGCAAGATTCCTATCAGATTCTGAAGGTACATTAAATTATTTGCACTGTAAATTATATCCTATCATCAGCCCGCGTCAATTGCAACACATCATAAAATCTGCTGATCTTCACTGCCAGTCTGGGAGCTAAAAGAAATAATATTATTTTACTATTATTTTACCGCTTCCTTGCGGTATGCTCGACTATATTGTAAGTCGTTTAAATACGCCGCGGCAGCGGCTCTTCGTTCTCCACGCAGCTCAGCACCACAGATAATATTTATATAACTGAAAAATGTCTCAACAGGATGGGATAATATGCAAGCAAGCTTAACAATAAATAATACAAGTTTTCATTTAAACAACTCTATTAAAACCTTTAAATGTCTCAGTGATTACAGACCTTTGTGAATTCACACGTAATGGCGTACATTGCTTAGTCTCGACAAAAGAATGCTACACTAGCGTTCGCTACTACGACACAGGATATCTTACTCGTTCGACTCCCAGATGAAGAAGACAAAGAAATTGCTATTCGTCACGTATTATATACTAGTTACTTTTTTTTAATCTCTGTTTGACATTTATCGTCTGTGGCGGTTTCATTACTCGCCGACGCAGATATTCTCAAAAATAAATAATAAAAAAAATACATAATTTTATACAATAACACAATATGATACATATAATTTTCTCGTTACTACATAATATGTTGTTTTTGTTTCTTACTAGACGTTACAACGGTCACCAGGCGAAACGGGCTCTTGATGTGCGCCAGCTAATGCTTCCCGTCCGCGACACCATGTCAGAAACTATCATCGCAAGTCGAGCGCAATTACATGCTGCCAAACCCCGAAAGCGCGGCAACTCGCGGGAGCGTCACACAACACGCCTGCTCCACCGCCCTATTCCAGCCAGACTCCTCCCTCTGCCCCCGATCCACGCGGCAGAGTTAACACTCGCATAGATCCTAAACACTTTGGTTCTCCACACGACCTATCGATGTAATCGTTCTATAGCATAGTTTTCCCTAGGCAAAACACAGAGTAAAAATGCAAATAATATTTACAAAACAAACCAATCATACACCTACATAAATGTATAAATACATACATACAAATTGTAAAACAATTACAATATATAAAGACACAGAAAGGTCATATCTTCAGGTAACAAAATAAGGAAAAAATTTATAGTACAATAGATGCAAATAGGAGGATATGCATTTCTGGCTTTACATCTAGTTATTAGCGAATTGTAACACGACTGAAAGAACGCGATAATGGCAACCAAAGCGTGCCAGTAAATGTGAGAACCCAAAGGAGCGATTTGCGAGATAACTGCGAATATGTGGGTTCCAGCCGCCTCTGACTCCATTACGAAATACGGCCCTTGTTGGTAGAAATGCATTTGAAATGTAAACCATAACTTCCCATCTAATTAGGCTCAAATTTCATTGTTGTAAACGAGAGTATCGCTAAAGTGATAGATCGGAAGGATTCTTCTGTGGGTTTCAGCATTCCACTTTGAACACTTCCGTTATTGTGTTCAGACACTACAAGTCACGACATTCGCAAACCATCACCACCGCATGCATGCTGCCCCTGCAGCCACTGCTGAATGTAGGTAGGGTGGGCAAAGTGTTCTGGCCCGAAAGATATTTCATGCACGTTAAGACAGGCAAAACCCAACTCACATCATCCGCAACATAAATTTCCTGCAGACATGAATAACTAGTGTGGCATGTTTTGAAAGTACGTCTCAGAGATGAAGGGAACTAAGACGCTTATAGTCCGTGAGATGAGTGATTGGTAGTGACAGTTCCGGCGGGCAGACGGCGCTGTTGCCGAACGTGGCTCACAGCACGCGGCGCCCTGTCTGCTACACGCATTCTCTAGCAGCAGGAATAAAAGCGACACAAAATACAAGTCGTATTGGTACGCGTGAATTTATTTAAAGTTGATGCTTGAAATATATTAACTCGAAAACTGATAAGAGCTATTTAGTACAAGTATCTAAGATGCTGAAACATAATAAAGTTATTTGTTAAACTTCACAACTGAAATGAAAACTATTTTCGCAAGTTGTTGAACATTAGCAGTTTTGGTTTCCATCGTTAAGTATTAGCATTATTAATTTGTTCTACTACAAGCTACAGAATAATTGGTCAATGTATTAAGAGTTATAATCTGAAGAAAGTACTCACAATATGATGATCTGGTTGTAGATCGATAGCAAACTCCCTCCTTACATTCCTGAATACGTTGTAGTTACTGTAATGGAAAAACACCACTCACATCACTGTCAGAATCAGATTTGACATTGTCTTCCTCAGCACTACTCGAACTATCACTGCTCTCTCCCAGATGTATAATTAAATTTTCGATGCATTCTTCCACAACCCCTTCGGTTTTGGCCGCCTCTCTGATGGCACTTGCAGTGCTGTTTACAATTTTAGCCCACGTCTTCGCTTGTCACTTTATTGATAGCTGCTGGAAGGAGAGTTTCCGCTTCAGAGATCGTGAATTATTTATTGTTTGCAGCAATGTAATTTTTTATCTGCGCCCACACTCCTTCAATTGCATTGAAGTGACAGTGGTATGGAGGAAGCCGAACGATTTCATGCCCGTGCCTTTTAGGAATCTCGTCAATTACATATGTTGGAAATAGGGGTTTCTTTTGTGCCACAATTTCGAGCAGTTCCGCCTTCCTTAAATCTTCTCTGAAATCTACTTTTCGCCGTTTCAACCACTGAATGATATCGTATTTTTTTGTTGCCAGGGTTGGTGCCTCATCGTGAACAACGGAATGATAAGGCACATTGTCCATAACAATCACTGATGGACTTGTCAGATTCGTCATAAGCCATGTCTCGAACCATTCTTGAAATACTACACTGTTCATTTCTTCATGGTAATCTCCCGTCTTTTTTGACCGAAACATTTTCAAGCAGTTTGGCACAAAACCTTTCGATGTTCCTGCATGTAAGACAATAATACGCCCTCCTTTGCCAACAGGCACTGCCATTGTCCCCTCGGGCGTTCCATCATTCCAGCCTCTACGTAAATAATGGCTGGCATTGACCCAAGTTTCATCTAACCACACTATACTTTCGAATTCCACACCCATGATCCTGCGCAGAAATCTGCACCGCCATGCAACTACATCTGTCCTTTCCATTAATATTTTGCGTCCGTTAAACAGTGAATAGCTGAAGCCTATGTCTTTCAACACTGTACGCAATGAAAATTTGCTCCCTTTAAAAAGATCGTCTTTCTGAAGCGACACCTGTAATTTAGATAGAGTGGGATGTTCCCTTCTCTTATAATGGCTGTGTATATGACGACGAATAGCGTCTTTCTGAAAATCGTCCAAAGCTGTCACCTGCTTATTTCTCGGTCGCTTCTTTCCTGGTGTGTGCAGCTTTGTTGTGCCTCTCTCGTCACAATCTACACTATACTGTTCTTTCCCTACCTTTACAACAGTGTTCTTACTTATTTTCAATGCTGCTGCAGTTCTCTTCACAACCTGAACAACAGGAATTAAGGGCCCACCTTTGTCCTTTTCTTTCTCAAAGTAATCCCTCACAGAGCATACGAATTCACGGGCCTGGGTGTGTAGCACACTTTTCTTCCTCCGTTTCACTTCTTGTGTTGGGCTGGTACAACCCGCCGCACTAGACATTGTTTACAACGAAACATAAACAAGGAAACACTAAAAACAACAAAAACGAAATAAACTGCGAATTCAACTTCAGACAAACGACGAACGACCGCACCGCCTGCACGCGAGACACTGGTAAGTTTCATAAGCGCGCGCGACCGGGTTTCAGAGCGGCAATGTGGCCCCTGCTACCCGCTCAAAGTCAGGCCGTCATTGGCTGCCTGCCTGCGGTCACCAGGCAACGGAAAGACGCTACCTAGCTGTCAATACCAAAGACTCGTCTCCCAGACTATAGGTAAAGTACACTAAGAAACCTCTACTAGTGTCACCAGTTTAATCAAACATTAATTTTACATGTAATTCCTTTCTCTTAGAATGATCCTAAACGTTGGTGATGCAATGTACTGATATATCTGGTGCTCGCAATAAAATATTAAATGCGTTTAGCCATAACATCAGTGTCCACAACTCAGTGTGAAAATAACAGATGGTGGTATCTGGCTTGCAGCTTACCCACCTAAACATTATTTTTATCTTAATCGTATACAGTTAATGTTCCTGAGACATACATCACCTACGACTGAGGTACACACAGGATTAACACCATTCCACCTATTGCTAAGCTGCTATTCCAGTATTGGAGAATTTCAGCAATACCGATGCTTACTTAGAAGGAGAATAGCAGTGGGTTGAGGGATGAGTTGGAATTTGTACCGGGGAGGGAGACGTACTGGGGTAATCCGTACAGCTGAGGTAGCTCCAGTCCCAGTCTGGCGTAACGGCTACCGCGTCTGCCTACTAAGCAGGAGACCCGGGTCTGAATCCCATTGATGGTACAAATTTTGATTGATTGCTTCAGCCTACATCATTATTTTTATCGTTTGATTGCTATTCCTTGGGCCAAATGCACGTTATCATCAATTCATTGAACGGAAATGGAGCTCAGCTTGTTGCATTGCTGCCGTGAGGGATTGTACAATACAAAATGTGTGTCTGAAATAAAGGCCCTGGAATTTAGTTGGATTGCAGAGTTCATTTTTGGCAGGGAACGTTCTTATTGCTTAGTCGACTAACTGAATTTATTCTTATTAGCGGAATAGACTGTCTGATACACTTTAAATGATTTATGTGGTAATTAACGCAGCACTCGCTGTTGATAACACCAAAAAACATAAATTTTTACTAAGGCATACAATCTGACAATTGTTCATAAATAAGCGTTCTAGTAAATGTGGTCATGAAAGGAATAGTACGTGAATCCGTGGCACCAGAAGGTTTCTAAGACCATGGCATGTATTTGTGCGCGACTTCGAAGAACAGAAATTTAGCTGCTGCAAAGTAGTGAATAATTTCTTCAACGGAACTCAAGGAAAACCCGTCAGAGAACACCTGTAAAATTGAGCACTCGTAGAATTGTAAACAGATGAAGTGTAAGGATTTCTTTGAGCATCAGTCATCTTGCTTAAACAACAAGTCACATAAAGTTCTTCGGCGGTCGTTCGTGGGCTCGACTAGAGAAACCTCACTGAAACAACAATTACGGAAAACAATAAACGCCGGCGTGCGATAGATAACAGCGAGTGGCGAAAGCATAATGGCGTAGGTTTCCGCGGCCAATCAGCTACCATGGAAGTTTTCTTGTTTTCGTACCGCGTCATACTTTAAAAAATTGTCACTGATGAAACTAATGTTTAGGCCACGGTTACGGTTGCCTTCTTCTGGGTCTTTTGGGTCTACACTGGCATTCCTGTGGGTTTCCTGGGTCTTCCCATAAGAAGGCCATTGTAACCTTTGCCCAGACTTTGGTTTCATCAGTGGTAGATATTTACCACATAACTAGAAGCTTTCATGGAACCTGAGTAATGAAAACTAGTCTGTAAATAAATGAAGCGATTCAAGCGCAAATACCAAAAAGGATATAGTGATTCCATGCAGCAGATAATTTCACCTAATGCATGCTGCGGCTCCTTCCGAAAAGAAGCTATTGGAATTAATTTCATTTGTTTGAAAAATATGATCAATAGGTTTCATTGCAATTGCTCTATGTTTATACAGATTGTGCCACAGCTTCACGAGTTTACGGTAAACGATCCTAAATTGACTACAATGAGATAAGAAACCAGAGGTCAGCCATAACCAATATGTCATTGAATGTGGTCTATGTACTTCCGTCATGGCCTTCCTAGGAGGAAAAAAAGAATTATTTGCCACAGCCGCACTTCCGTTTTGTTCAATGATGACCGTTTTCGGTACCTAATATCAGCCCAATCTGCAATCGCAAAAATCATAGTGCAGAAATAAATACACTTTACGACAAACTTATGAAATCTCTTTTTATATAATAGCTATTCTACGGTACAAAACGTAACATTGGACTATAACTTGCTCCTTACTCTTGACGTGAAGTCGTTAAATTCGCTTTCCCAAGTACATGTGTCATGCTTTGTGTTAAGTGGACGCAAACTGTTGCCACGCATGACTTGGGTTTCGTCTATGCACCAAGGTAAGAAGAGAAATAACACACACTGAATGACATAATTCCCACTGTAACGGCAGGGTACATGTAAATTGCTATGGTTTCGTCGACTGCTTGTACATCGCGTATTCCTCTATAAAGCTTTCCAAACTTCGAGACAGACTTTCTACTAAGAAAGGTGTCGATATTGGAGCAAAGACAGAGTTGTCTAATTACAGGCGCTGTACTGCAGAAATACAAGCGCCAACGGAGAGTTTTGTTTTAACAACCTTTTTCCACTCAGAAACAGATGTTTAATTAACGGCAGAGTGGACACGACTGCTTCCAGCTACATGTTTATCTAAACGACGTTGTGCTCAGAGGAAAAGTACGCTCATGAAAAAAACACTCTTTTCACGCGCAAAAAAGAACTACAGACTCAGGTACCATGAACCACAAAAGGGAATTGTTGAAGATGGTGGCTTCGTAGTGTACACGAAACAGAGGTCTTCATACAAATCTTTCACTTTTCTGCGAAAAGTATCCTTCGTACTATACGTTTAGAAACTATGCCCAACGATCAGTACGACAGGACAGCGTGGTTTCGGCTGGCCGCCGTGTCGTCCTTGCCACACAGCGTCACTCGAAAGCGGTATGCAGGTGCGCGCGGCCAGCACGCCGCTCTCCCGGCGGTTTTCGACTTCCCCCATACTGGAGCCGCTACTTCTCAATCATAGTCAGATTAGATTAGATTAGATTAATACTAGTGCCATGGATCAGGAATACGATATTTCCTAATGATGTGGAACGAGTCAAATTTTCCAATACATGACATAATTAAGTTAATTTAACAACATACTTAAGTTAATATAACAACTTTTTCATTTTTGTGTTTTTTATTTTTTTATTTTTATTTTTTATTTTTTTACTTTTTATTAATTTTTTTTTTTATTTAGCCGGCCGAAGTGGCCGTGCGGTTAAAGGCGCTGCAGTCTGGAACCGCAAGACCACTACGGTCGCAGGTTCGAATCCTGCCTCGGGCATGGATGTTTGTGATGTCCTTAGGTTAGTTAGGTTTAACTAGTTCTAAGTTCTAGGGGACTAATGACCTCAGCCGTTGAGTCCCATAGTGCTCAGAGCCATTTGAGCCATTTTTTTTATTTATATCTAAAAATTCCTCTATGGAGTAGAAGGAGTTGTCATTCAGAAATTCTTTTAATTTCTTCTTAAATACTTGTTGGTTATCTGTCAGACTTTTGATACTATTTGGTAAGTGACCAAAGACTTTAGTGCCAGTATAATTCACCCCTTTCTGTGCCAAAGTTAGATTTAATCTTGAATAGTGAAGATCATCCTTTCTCCTAGTATTCTAGTTATGCACACTGCTATTACTTTTGAATTGGGTTTGGTTGTTAACAACAAATTTGATAAGAGAGTATATATACTGAGAAGCTACTGTGAATATCCCTAGATCCTTAAAAAAATGTCTGCAGGATGATCTTGGGTGGACTCCAGCCATTATTCTGATTACACGCTTTTGTGCAATAAATACTTTATTCCTCAGTGATGAATTACCCCAAAATATGATGCCATATGAAAGCAATGAGTGAAAATAGGCATAGTAAGCTAATTTACTAAGATGTTTATCACCAAAATTTGCAATGACCCTTATTGGATAAGTAGCTGAACTCAAACGTTTCAGCAGATCATCAATGTGTTTCTTCCAATTTAATCTCTCATCAATGGACACACCTAAAAATTTGGAATATTCTACCTTAACTATATGCTTCTGATTAAGGTCTATATTTATTAATGGCGTCATACCATTCACTGTACGGAACTGTATGTACTGTGTCTTATCAAAAGTTATAGTTCTGGGTGGAGATTTTAATTAGCCGCCTATAGACTGGGAGACTCAAACGTTTATAACGGGTGGCAGGGACAAAGAATCCAGTGAAATTTTTTTAAGTGCTTTATCTGAAAACTATCTTGAGCAGTTAAACAGAGAACCGACTCGTGGCGATAACATATTAGACCTTCTGGTGACAAGCAGACCCGAATTATATGAAACAGTTAACGCAGAACAGGGAATCAGCGATCATAAAGCGGTTACTGCATCGCTGATTTCAGCCGTAAATATAAATATTAAAAAAGGTAGGGAGATTTTTCTGTTTAGCAAAAGTGACAAAAAGTAGATTTCAGAGTAATTGACGGCTCAACACAAAAGTTTTGTCTCGAGTACAGATAGTGTTGGGGATCAGTGGACAAAGTTCAAAACCATCGTACAATATGCATTAGGTGAGTATGTGCCAAGCAAGATCGTAAGAGATGGAAAAGAGCCACCTTGGTACAACAACCGAGTTAGAAAACTGCTTCGGAAGCAAAGGAAATTTCACAGCAAACATAAATATAGCCAAAGCCTTGCAGACAAACAAAAATTACGCGAAGCGAAATGTAGTGTGAGAAGGGCTATGCGAGAGGCGTTCAATGAATTCGAAAGTAAAGTTTATGTACTGACTTTGCAGAAAATCCTAAGAAATTTTGGTCTTATGTCAAAGCGGTAGGTGGATCAAAACAAAATGTCCAGCCACTCTGTGAGCAAAATGGTACTGAAACAGAAAGGCCGAAATACTAAATGTCTTTTTCCAAAGCTGTTTCACAGAGGAAGACTGCAATGTAGTTCCAAAGGATTGGAAAAGGGCACAGGTCACCCCGTTTTCAAGGAGGGATGTCGAACAGATGTGCAGAACTATAGACCTATATCTCTAACGTTGATCAGTTGTAGAATTTTGGAACACGTATTATGTTCGAGTATATTGACTTTTCTGGAGACTAGAAATCTACTCTGTAGCAATCAGCATGGGTTTCGAAAAAGACGATCGTGTGAAACACAGCTCGCGCTATTCGTCCACGAGAATCAGGGGGCCATAGACACGGGTTCCCAGGTAGATGCCGTGTTTCTTGACTTCCGCAAGGCGTTCGATACAGTTCCCCACACTCATTTAATGAACAAAGTAAGAGCGTATGGACTATCAGACCAATTGTTTGATTGGATTGAAGAGTTCCTAGATAACAGAACGCAGCATGTCATTCTCAATGGAGAGAAGTCTTCCGAAGTAAGAGTGATTTCAGGTGTGCCGCAGGGGAATGTCGTACAACCGTTACTGTTCACAATATGCATAAATAACCTTGTGGATAACTTCGGAAGTTCACTAAGGCTTCTTGCAGATGATGCTGTGGTGTATCGAGAGGTTGTAACAATGGAAAATTGTACTGAAATGCAGGAGGATCTGCAGCGAATTGACGCATGGTGCAGGGAATGGCAATTGAATCTCAATGTAGACGAGTGTAATGTGCTGCGAATACATATAAAGATAGATCCCTTATCATTTAGCTACAGTACAGCAGTTCAGCAACTGGAAGCAGTTAATTCTATAAATTATCTGGGAGTACGCATTAGGAGTGATTTAAAATGGAATGACCATATACAGTTGATCGTCGGTGAAGCAGATGCCAGATGCCAGATTCGTTGGAAGAATCCTAAGGAAATGCAGTCCGAAAACAAAGAAAGTAGGTTACAGTACACTTGTTCGACCACTGCTTGAATACTGCTCACCAGTGTAGGATCTGTACCAGATAGGGTTGATGGAAGAGATGGAGAAGATCCAACGGAGAGCAGCGCGCTTCATTATAGAATCATTTAGTAATCGCGAAAGTGTTACGGAGATTACTGATAAACTCCAGTGGAAGACTGTACCAGCCCGGTATTCACCTAGTTGGATGTGGAAAACCGCCTAAAAACCAAACTTGGGCATCATCATTTGTTGGAGGTCGTGGTTGACATTTCACATGTGGCTGAACACTTCGTGTTTCCTTAAATAACGTAACTATCCGGCGAACGGTCCGGACACTTGGATGATGTCGTCCAGGATACCGAGCAGCATACATAGCACACTCCCCTTGGGCATTTTGATCACAATACCCACACATCAACACGATATCGACCTTTCCCGCAGTTGGTAAACGGTCCATCTTAACACGGGTAATGTATCACGAAGCAAATACCGTCCGCACTGACGGAATGTTACGTGATACCACGTACTTACACGTTTGTGACTATTACAGCGCCATCTATCACAAAGCGCAAAAAGTGGTCCAAGTAAAACATTCATATTTCTTTACGTACTACGTGAATATGTAATAAAAAATGGGGGTTCCTATTTAAAAAAAGGGAGTTGATATCCGTTTGAGCTATGGCAGCGCCATCTAGCGGGCCAACCGTAGCGCCATCTGGTTTCCCCCTTCAAGCTAGAGAAGTTGCGTACTTTGTAGTTTTTTCGTTTGACGCTTATTTCGTGAGATATTTGGCCCAGTCAATGGACCACTCTGTATAGGCGTTAGAGTGTCGGAACTTGAGATCGGTATCATGGCGGCGCACAACGTCAGCTCACAGCTCTTCATTCGCCATCTTGATGTACACAGTAGAACTGAGGATTGGAAAACGATTTGCAAGAACATCTTGCGGCATGACACGCATTTCGTCCCGTACGAACCTTCTAGTTGTTACGCCTTAGGTCGTCCATTATCCAAAGGAAAAGTTAGTTTAATCGTGGATTGGCGATTGGAAAATGCCATGACGGTCGATGAATTCGGACATGGATACATGCCGCTACGCGGAGGTAAACAAACGCGCGCTCGGTCGCAAGTAGGCGAGGCGCAGTCAAGGCGCGCTCACTTCACCACTGCCGAAGGCAGACTGAATCATTTCGGCTATCCGTGCACACACTCTGGACAAGCCCAAACCTCTGTACGTTACAATGTCTACATCCTTATGCAAGAATCCACTTAGTAATGTTGGCAAGCATAAGGTGATGAACATAATGAGCTGTGGCATTAGGATGTGGACAACTTGAGATACTGAGGTTACAGTCGGTGTAGGGAGTGTGCATGGATAGCCGAAGTGGTTAAGTCTAGGTTCCAGTCCCAGCCAGCACAAATTCTCATAATGTCAATAATAGCTAGTACATCTATACCGAATATAGCTGATATCAGAGAATTCACAGTCAGGGAATATACTCGTATATCGAATTATTTTGTACAGCTGTGGATCGTCAAACAAGGTCTGTTCTTTCAGACATGTCTTTGGATAAATCGTGGAATAACGGTGGTAGAGAAAGGGCTATCAAAACCCGCAGAGGCAATATATAACGAACACAATGAACGGATTTGCCAAATAACAGAGAATATATTTACCAAGCGACATTGTCTTTATAACTCATTGAGAGTACACCAGCGTGAACAAAGAATGGGTGAGAAATTCTTTTCCATTGATGCAGCAGTATTTTTATACTTTCAGTTATCGAAGGCAAATTGTAAAAGGTAACATTTTAAAAAGTAAATTCATCCTTTACAATACTATAATAGCAAAAGTAGCATAACACAACTTCAAAAATTCTTTCGTTTCAACATAAAAAACTATAATATAATTTTCCAGTCTTTTAATCGCACCTAGAAACTAAGAAACTGGAAACTGTGTGTTTCGATGGAGCTAACGATCTATGCACAATTTCAGAAAACTTTTATCGTAAGCTGTAGTTCCCTATGGTCATTTGTTGATTAAAATCTCAGGGAACATGTACCTTTTGAAAAAGTAGTGTGACATTGTTAACTTCCCTATGCATTTAATAATACGTAGTTTCAGCTAGAGAAAGGTACAAATGGGAGTCACCTGAGTACAGCTTACAACTGTTAGTTCTCAAATCTCCACCTTTACAAACAAATTACACTGTCGCATCGGCTGTAATAAGCATCATATGACATAGCTAAAAGCTCAGAAAGAGCGTTTGTACGTCGATGAGTTTAGAATGACTGATGCTACTGAATTACACAATCAACTCTCTAGCTGAATGTTTGTAATACACCGGAATCCTGCTTCTCAACGTGGAATAAATGTTTACGGCGACCGTCGAACGGTCTGCTTTCGGCAAGCCAGACATCGAACTTTCAATATCGCTTCAGCAGAAACAATCATTTACCACAGCATATTATACATTCCTACAGTCCAGCTTCGGTTGTAATTATTTCATTTCATGTTATTGCATTTCATTGATTTCATCTGCGTTGATTTCACTCATTTCATTTCAGTGAAATTAATGTGTATGAACTCTGTATATAATTGTGCTCTTTCGTATACTTCACTTTTACATTCGTTAATCAACTGCAACACAACATTTGACAAAGGATAGTTCTTAGATAGTCCGCGGCTCGTGGTCTTGCGTTCTCGCTTCCCGCGCACGGGGTCCCGGGTTCGATTCTCGGCGGGGTCAGGGATTTTCTATGCCTCGAGGTGACTTGGTGTAGTGTGTCTTTCATCATCATTTCATCCTCATTCACTCGCAAGTCGCCGTAGTGGCGTTAAGGAACTTGTGGAGCGGCGGCCGAACCGCCTCGCTAGGGGTCTCCCGGCCACCAATGCCATACGTTCATTATTCTTATTACTTAACGTAACACACCTGCAGAAAAGAGGACCGCATAAATTACAGTTCAACAGCACAGATCTTCAGCTAGCCTCGGGTACCTATAAATACTAATACTACTGCTAGACGATTCTGTACCGGTGTGAAAAAAGCTCCAGAGACTGCACAGCGCTTGAGAATTCCATTTCCTCTTTACATTTTCTACAGACTGCATGTAGCCCAGAGGGTTTGACGAACCAGATAAAACTAAAGCCGCCACTTCTCATATGAGCTTCCATTCATTCATGTTTTCATACATAATACCGCCAGTATTGTGAAAAGCTTCGTAACAGTGTGATTTTTAGCTCTGCATAAAGCCCACTGGTTTCGTGGGGCTCGATACAGCTGCAGCCGTATGTCACATCATTTCCCACTCGTTCATTCTTTTCATACGCAGTACCGCCAATCCAAACATGCTATTATCATGATTAACTCAATATTAGTCTCGCTGTCGATATTCCGCTATCGAGGCCTTATGATAGTTTCATTTTTAACTCATCAAAAAAGTAATCTGATGCAAGTGAAATAACATTTCTTTAAACTAACTTATGCACATGAATATTTACAAAAGAAAAATGTGTCAGAACGAATCCGCTAGTGTACATTTTTTCCTTTATTGCAGTTTCGCTCTTTCGTCCGGCTGCGTGAGGGTGGACTGACAGTGGTACAATTGCCGCTCTGCGACCAAGAGCATTTATAAATAAATGTATAGCTTAAAAATTTTAAGAAGATAAAATATTCACTTGTTTTAATTATTGAAAAGTGTGGCTTTGTATTGAAGATCTTAAAAACTGTCTTTTTTTCTGAACCCAAAGACCGTTGGTAGTGTATATATATATATATGACTAACTACTCTCATGTTCAGAGAAAATAGAGCACCTTGCACGATTAGAGATAGGACGTTCGTATTCAGAGAGCATGTACGATAGTATGTTCTGCAAAAATGATTAGCATTTCAGTGACCCCGGTTGAGAATGTGTCCTGTTGTCTAGTAGGCAAAGGGTCCGCCATGTGCGCTGGTCACTTGTTCCATGCGTGATGCCATCGACGCCTAAAAGGCGCGAATGGCTTCCTGTCGTATAGCCATCCATGCTACATTCACCTGATTCCAAAGTGCATCTGTGATGGTTGGCAGTGGTTCACTGGGACGGTTCAAATGGCTCTAAGCACTATGGGACTTAATATCTGTGGTCATCAGTCCCCCATACTTAGAACTACTTAAACCCAACTAACCTAAGGACATCACAAACATCCATGCCCGAGAAAGGATTCGAACCTGCGACCGGAGCAGCAGCGCGGTTCCGGACTGAAGCACCTAGAACCGCTCAGCCACAGCGGCCGGCCCCTGGAACGGAATATAATAAAACAGTACATAAGTGATGTAGTTACAGAACAAATTTTTCGCTCCGAAGCGGAATGTGTGCTGATGTAAAACATCCTGACAGATTACAATTTTGTGTCAGACGGACACACACTCGGTACCTTCGGCCTTCGCCGGCACGTGCTCTACCAAATAAGCCGGACCGAGACTAGAACTCGGGACCTTTGCCTTTACGCGGGCAAGCCCCCGAGCACGACTCAGTAACAGTTTGGAAGACAGATGACGAGGTTCCGGTGTAAGTAAAGCAGTGAGGGCACGTCGTGCTTCGTGCCCGGGTAGCTCAGTTGGTAGAGCAGATTCCCGTGGCAGACAGAGGTCCCGAGTTCAAACGTGGATCTGACACACAGTCTTAATCTGCCAGGAGGTTTCTGCAGCATGCCTAGTTACTATATGCAGTACAGAGAAGCCCCATATCAACTGCTCCTAACCCTCATTAGCATGCCGGCCGCTGTGGCCGAGCGGTTCTAGGTGCTTCAGTCCGGAACCGCGCCGCTGCTCCGGTCGCAGGTTCGAATCCTTTCTCGGGCATGGATGTTTGTGATGTCCTTAGGTTAGTTGGGTTTAAGTAGTTCTAAGTTCTAGGGGACTGATGACCTCAGATGTTAAGTCCCATAGTGCTCAGAGCCATTTGAAGCATCTGAACCTCATTAGCATCCCAGTCTGATCTAATATCTATCAATAATAACAGAGTCAAAATTAAAATAATGCTCAATAAACTTCACTGTTACAGCGAAATGCTTCAAGATTAATTAGGTTTTAATATAATCCATTATGGAGTCGAGGTAGCAGTTGTCGTTATACTGGTTATCACTGATAGCATTCAACCGCGATTCTTATACACATATTTTAACAACGCGTTTCAAGAGACAATGCTCTCATCATCAGGTTGTAAAGTCTATGTCATGAAATTCAACGGACTAAAAGAGCAAAATACCATCACAAATAGTTGGGAAGTCCATAGAGTAAAGCAGAATTAAAAGTATATTGGACTGTGGGTCCTCGTCTTACATTGAAGTTGTGGACACAAGTCTATGGCCGTCCCATAGCTAGCAGATATGCTGTCGCACTGTGCCGGCTCGGGAGCTGTTGTGGACTGACGTGCCTAGGTATTGCGGCGTGGTTACAGCCGTGTGCTTGACGGTAACGCTATGCTATTGGGCGCCTGATTTCCTTATTGCATTGGTCTGCCATCGTTAGCCTCTCGCAACTCCGTCAGTGACATGCTACAAGTTTAAAGTCGCGTACCTACCCTAAAATAATTCTAAAAACTCGCTAAAAAATCTCATTTCTTTAAAATTATCTTGTGCATTGAGAATATTGCTTTGTTTCTTTTCATGGATAGCTATCTCGAATTCCTCTAGTAAATCAAGTTTTCTCCCTTTCTTTTCTACATGCAATATTTCTACGTTGTCTTCTATGCTATTAAGGGGATGGCCTGTTTCATATATATGGTTCGCAACAGCTGATTTGTCATAATTTCCTAACCTTATGTTCTTTATACCGGATCGCGAATGATCTTCCTGTCTGCCCTATATATTTTGCATCACAAGTTCTGCACTGAATCTTACAAACATCCGATCTTTCAAACTTATTTCTCTTCTCGCCAATATCGTGCTTAGGGCTATACCTCACTAGGTTATTAGTCTGAAAAGCTGTTTTGACATCGTATGGCTTTAAAATATTTGCTATCTTTTGTGAGACTGTTCCGTAGTATGGCATCGTGATAATTTTCACCTTCTCTCCATCGGGTTTTTTTCTTTTTGCGCTTATTGCTTTTCCGTAACAGTTTTTTAACCATATCTATTCTGTAACCGTTATTCGTCGCTATTCTCTTAACGGTATTACTTTCAGTCTCCCTATCTTTTTCGCTCATAGGTATATTGACTGCCCTATGCACGAGACTACGGAAAGCAGCTTCTTTATAAGCCTGCGGATGGCATGAATCATTCGGGATCACGGCATCAGTCGTAGTTTGTTTTCTATAAACGGAGAACGCATGTTTGTCGCCCCGCTTTTTTATATTCAGGTCCAGGAACTGTAAACAATTGTCAGTTTCATACTCCACAGTAAATTCTATTTTATGATGTGCGTCGTTGAACTTTTTTACTATTTCCTCAATGTCCTCATGGGAACCATCGACAAGTAACAGAGTGTCGTCAACATAACGTTTGTAATAAACAATTTTACCCATAATGTTATCGTTAGAATTTAAAACTTTATCTTCAAGGTCGTTGATAAAAATGTCCGCCATAGTTCCTGAAATACTGGACACCATGGCTAACCCATCGTCCTGAATATAAAATTTGTTATCAAACGAAAAATAATTAAAACAAGTAATGAGCTGTAGGAGTTCAATAAATTCAATTATCTCTTGCGTTGAAATTTTGCCGTATTTAAGGAAATTTCTCTTAATGATTTCCATAGTTTCGTTAACCGGAACACTGGAGTATAAGTTCTTAACATCCAACGAAACCAAACGGGAAGTGTCAGTGGCTGGCGTATCTTTAATTTCACCTATCATGGTCATACTACCACGCACCGAATAGTTATTTTTATACACGTAAGTCTTTTTCAGAAATTAAGGCTAACGATGGCAGACCCATGCAATAAGGAAATAAGGCGCCCAATAGCATAGCGTTACCGTCAAGCACACGGCTGTAACCACGCCACAACACCTAGGCACGTCAGTCCACAACAGCTCCCGAGCCGGCGCAGTGCGACAGCATACTTGGTAGCTATGGGACGGCCATCGACTGGTGTCAACAACTTCAATGTAAGACGAGGACCCACAGTCCAATATACTTTTAATTCTGTTTTACTCTATGGACTTCCCAACTATTTGTGATGGTATTTTGCCTTTTAGTCCGTTTAATTTCATGACATAGACTTTACAACCTGATGATGAGAGCATTGTCTCTTGAAACGCGTTGTTAAAATATGTGTATAAGAATCGCGGTTTAATTAGGTTTTATGTACAACTACAAATGAGATGGTACAGTATCGCGAATGGGTCGCTGATGTGAGTAGAAATGTAGAAGGTGAACTTGTAGGAAAGCAACCTAACGTCAGCCAGGGCGCTGGGAAGCAGGAGAGGCTGCGTCTTTGTGGCAAGGGACGCTGGAGCTACGAGCCGAGCTACGACAGAATGTTCCGGAAGGAAGACAAGACATGGGAGACGCGCGTGATCGCGGGGGATTGCATCGGACGAGCCTATATAATCTGGGCCGTTGGTGCTGCTGGAAGAGTCCTTCGGCAGTTGCCTCAGACGCTGGAACTGAGTTACTCTGCCCTCGGGGCGGGACTTAGTTTCTCGTAGAACTTAGCTGCACAGGGTACATGCAGGATTGCTCAACTTACATTCAATGTGTTGGAGCCTCTTAGGATTCGACAGTGCTCTTATCCTACCTCGTGTTCCATCTCAGTTATTTCATCAAAAGTATACGTCCTTTATGCCACCGAATTCCCTTATCTGCAAAGAATTTCCAGCTTGTTTTCCAGCACCAGGATGTCGAGTTGGACGAGCTACCTCATGATTGGATTTAGCGTCTAGCTCCCATCCTGATCCGCTCGCACGAAAGTACACACGCGACAAAAGGAATTTATTTTCTTTCTTCCACATTTTAGTTAACACTTCTCAGCGTCAATCGTTTCAATGAGCATGTCCGTTCCCTACAAACATCAGATTACATCTGTCTCTTTCTAAAACACATTTTCAGCAAAATTAAAAAAGATATACTAGCCTAATCTGTACAAAGACACTGTCTGACGTTAATATGGATGGTTACAGATAAAAAAAACTTAATGCGTAATTTAGGAGTTTTATTTTGTTACTATAGTATACATTATTCAAATTGTTAATGATTGTGTAGTTAGTAATAACAATAGTAACATAATTAATGTAAATTTTGCTGTTTTCCAAAAATACTAAATATATTTGATAATTTTGGAATTACAATATCTGAAAGAAAAACAGCTTTTTTCACTAGTACACAAACAAGCAACACCCCCAACAATTAAGAACGCAAATAAAAGTGAAAAATTATAAAGAGAATTTAATGTATCTAGCGTGTTGTATATTAGAAACTGAAAGTTTATCACCGAGCAGTTCCATTGTACCTAGAAATAAGCTGATGGTTTCTGGTTGTGTAATAACGTCTGTAACTGAATCCTTCTGTCTCTCTCTCTCTCTCTCTCTCTCTCTCTGTCTCTCTCTCTCTCTCTCTCTCTGTGTGTGTGTGTAAGTGTCTGACTACGTGAAGACGCCACATAGCTACGGTGCTGTAACAAATGAACGGCATGCCACCGCGATTCTCCTCTACGTGCTCACGATAATTCCTCAGGGTTGTTCTTTTTTTCTCTGCTGCAGATTCCAAGTCGGGCGAGAAGATGGCGCTGATGTTGCGGCGCCCCGAGGCCCGCACCTGCGTCTCCGAGGCGTGCGCCAAGTCCGGTGAGTGCCGCGGCGCGGCGCCACCCCCGCCTGCCTGGCAGCACGTCACTTCCGGCAGGGATTCCCCGGGCGCATGCACGGCAGTCCAAGTCTCGCGCAGAGTTCAAACTTCCTCCGACTGGGCTGTGCATGTGTGTGTGTGTGTGTGTGTGTGTGTGTGTGTGTGTGTGTGTAGAGGGGGGGGGAGTCAGAAACTAGTTCTCTTCCTCCATGTTCTGAGACCCAGACACCCCAGCGGTTATGTTCCTCAACGTTCTCCTGGCTGTGCATAAAATCAGATTGCCAGCACCGCTATAAAATGTCAGTCCGCATGTCTAACGTGCTCACTGCTTCATCGTCCATTCCACTAGGGGTAATTCAGACGTTTCCATTCTAACAGGTGTCGCTTTAAGAACATAACATTTGAAATGTTCGCCATGTCTCTTCTAGTAAGTTGGTAGCACTGAACATTGTACGATTTACTTCTGTTCTCTTTGCAGGTAGTAATGGAACAGAGTGTTTTCACTGTGAAAACTTATTACAAGTGTAGTGAATGTTGCACTATTCGCAAACTTCCTGGAATGTTTGGCCAAGGCAACGAACTGAATAAATCCACTGAGATGAGACTGGCTGCTAAATCTGAGATGACCGGTTCGGTTGTGGACATTAAGCGTTCGGATCATGAGGAACAAAGATGGAAAAGCCCGACTCGGAATCATATTTAGCCGGACATATTGTCCCAAATGCCAGATTACCTATTTTAAATAGAAATAGTCAGTTGGTCGTTTGCTAATAACCAGTCACTGTCCGTCCCTTGCGAGATCAACATTAAGTGAGCCTGAACTAAAACAAATCATTAGACAGCCTTATATTTTGGCAATTATATCTGAAACTAAGTGCTTAGTCTTCTCAATTGCTCGGTATTCTCTCTAAGATAATCTCACGTCACAATAAACTAAAATTTCTTCAGTAAACAAAATAAACAATTATCCATTCTTCTGAAATGGAAAGCGAAAAGATATTCAATATATCTCGTCATTTCATTGAGACTCATAAAGAAACAACAATAATATGTGGTTAATCATTAATATTATTCATCTGAATCCACTTTATCAAGGACCTAATTTTCCTAGGAAATCATTTCCTTTCTCCACTAAGCGCTTATGAAAGAGAACGCTCTTTTCACGCTGGCATTATGGCTTCGAATTGCAAGGTTAAAATTCTTCATCATACTGTTATATGAAATGAGCTGCCCACGTTTCAAGTGGCAAAAGCTTTCTGAAAGCAAGTCTCTTTTTTTTTGCATAAACTTTATGAAATTTTGCCACTGATCAAAGGATCAACTGCCATCCAACTTTATGTTTCCTCTTGACAAAATATTTAGGAGCACATTCAAGAAGTCTATCAATCAATGAAAATCTGAATAAGTGCTTACATAGGGACCAACACGTTATTGACTTGCTCGATTTTTGAAGCTGTTTCTCCTGAATCAATCATCCAATTTTTCTCAAATTGTAATCATTTGTTTGTCTGCACACGGACTTAACATTTATCGAGTTCCGTCTCATTTCGATAATTCCTTCGAGGTGTGTCTCTTTTTTTCCTTTTGTCTTAGAGTGTACAATTGTAAGTTTTGTTCACGTTTCCTCTAAATTCTTCCACCTAATTTTAATGTGTCTCTGATAATCACCTTAAAAGTCGGAGACGCTCCATCCTTTCGGCTTACTAGTAACTCACGGGCATACACCCCAACCTCACCTATGGGTCATGTATTGTACATGGACTACACCGAGTTTGCGAAAGTACCAGGGAAAATTACTGCATAGAAAAGGACTTCAATGCTGCTCTGAAGAAGATTCTAATAAAGGCTCCCTATCGTCAAGTTTTGTACCAAGAAATGACAGGGCTTCACCTTCCACAGTTTCCTATCACAATAAAGTTGAGTACTTAGATAAGATGAGCTGTTTTCTTGTGCAAAAACTTTGATAATATCAATCAAAGACTTCATATATTTCATCGGACGCAATACCCATCATGTAGGGCCAACAAGTACTCAACAACAAAGACCTATAGTTGGAACTTTTTGGAGTATATGGCAACAAATATTTGCCTGATGTCATTGAGAGTTTGGAAGAAGAAGGCATGGAGAAGGAGGAACAGTGGAAGAGACTGATCAGTGTTAGAGACATCCTTTTTGGATTTGCTAAAGACAAATTCGAAGAACAATCCAGATGTGGAAGCCTTTGCAGTTTTGACTCAGCTCGAAGCACTAGCGTCTTGTGTGAAAAACATTTAAATGATGTGTGTAGTCCAGTATAAGAGAACTCTGTAAATTTTTGCATCTTTTTATATGTATTTTCACAGCCTTTCCCCCCTTTTCTGAATGTAATTTGTACTTTAAGATCTTTTCATTAATAAATACAGTTTAGCATACACTGCAATAATATGGAAATTATTTAATTTCATCAGTAAATTTGGGTGCTGTTATGGGTCAAAAGTTGAATTCTTTATGGAACACCCTTGTAACTGACCCTTGACACTGACAATGTTGAGTGTTTATGGGAAATGTTCAAGGCAATCGTAAAATGCGTTTTAGACAGGTACGTGCCGAGTAAAACTGTGAGGGACGGGAAAAACCCACCGTGGTTCAACAACAAAGTTAGGAAACTACTGCGAAAGCAAAGAGAGCTTCACTCAAAGTGTAAACGCAGCCAAAACCTCTCAGACAAACAGAAGCTAAACGATGTCAAAGTTAGCGTAAGGAGGGCTATGCGTGATGCGTTCAGTGAATTCGAAAGTAAAATTCTATGTACCGACTTGACAGAAAATCCTAGGAAGTTATGGTCTTACGTTAAATCAGTAAGTGGCTCGAAACAGCATATCCAGACACTCCGGGATGATGATGGCATTGAAACAGAGGATGACACGCGTAAAGCTGAAATACTAAACACCTTTTTCCAAAGTTGTTTCACAGAGGAAGACCGCACTGCAGTTCCTTCTCTAAATCCCCGCACAAACGAAAAAATAGCTGAAATCGAAATAAGTGTCCAAGGAATAGAAAAGCAACTGGAATCACTCAACAGAGGAAAGTCCACTGGCCTTTACGGGATACCAATTCGATTCTACACAGAGTACGCGAAAGAACTTGCCCCCCTTCTAACAGCCGTGTACCGCAAGTCTCCAGAGGAATGGAAGGTTCCAAATGATTGGAAAAGATCATAGGTAGTCCCAGTCTTCAAGAAGGGTCGTCGAGCAGATGCGCAAAACTATAGACCTATATCTCTGACGTCGATCTGTTGTAGAATTTTAGAACATGTTTTTTGCTCGCGTATCATGTCGTTTTTGGAAACCCAGAATCTACTCTGTAGGAATCAACATGTATTCCGGAAACAGCGATCGTGTGAGACCCAACTCGCTTTATTTGTTCATGAGACCCAGAAAATATTAGATACAGGCTCCCAGGTAGGTGCTATTTTCCTTGACTTCCGGAAGGCGTTCGATACAGTTCCGTACTGTCGCCTGATAAACAAAGTAAGAGCCTACGGAATATCAGACCAGCTTTGTGGCTGGATTGAAGAATTTTTAGCAAACAGAACGCAGCATGTTGTTATCAATGGAGAGACGTCTACAGACGTTAAAGTAACCTCTGGCGTGCCACAGGGGAGTGTTATGGGACCATTGCTTTTCACAATATATATAAATGACCTAGTAGATAGTGTCGGAAGTTCCATGCGGCTTTTCGCGGATGATGCTGTAGTATACAGAGAAGTTGCAGCATTAGAAAATTATAGCGAAATGCAGGAAGATCTGCAGCGGATAGGCACTTGGTGCAGGGAGTGGCAACTGACCCTTAACATAGACAAATGTAATGTATTGCGAATACATAGAAAGAAGGATCCTTTATTGTATGATTATATGATAGCGGAACAAACACTGGTAGCAGTTACTTCTGTAAAATATCTTGGAGTATGCGTGCAGAACGAATTGATGTGGAATGATCATATAAAATTAATTGTTGGTAAGGCGGGTGCCAGGTTGATATTCATTGGGGGAGTCCTCAGAAAATGTAGTCCATCAACAAAGGAGGTGGCTTACAAAACACTCGTTCGACCTATACTTGAGTATTGCTCATCAGTGTGGGATCCGTACCAGGTCGGGTTGACAGAGGAGATAGAGAAGATCCAAAGAAGATCGGCGCGTTTCGTCACAGGGTTATTTGGTAAGCGTGATAGCGTTACGGAGATGTTTAGCAAACTCAAGTGGCAGACTCTTCAAGAGAGGTGCTCTGCATCGCGGTGTAGCTTGCTCGCCAGGTTTCGAGAGGGTGCGTTTCTAGATGAGGTTGAGGTATCGAATGTATTGCTTCCCCCTACTTATACCTCCCGAGGAGATCACGAATGTAAAATTAGAGAGATTCGAGCGCGTACGGAGGCTTTCAGACAGTCGTTCTTCCCGCGAACCTTACGCGACTGGAACAGAAAAGGGAGTTAACGACCGTGGCACGTAAAGTGCCCTCCGCCACACACCGTTGGGTGGCTTGCGTAGTATAAATGTAGATGTCGATGTAGATGTAATGATTTCGTGTGGTCAGTGCCTTTTAATTGGACGCCACTTTTCCGATTTGCGTGACTCTAACCTAAACCATTTATCTCTCTGATTCAAGACTACTTGTGTCGCAGTCACATGTCATTCGACACTTTCTTTGAGTTGTGAAGGCTGTACGTCTGGTTGGTTAGGAAGGAACTGAAGTTTGTGATGTCTGAAGATGGGTGTAATCCCGAAACGGGTAATATACTCTAATAAAAGAGTGAACTGAACATCTCATGAATTTGATGCTAATACAGACCTGCAATTACAGAGCAATTTGACTAAATGACTACTTGATCAAGGGATTTGCATGTAAACCTCTGGTGCTTCATTCTTGAGTTGAGTGCACTCAGTTTCCTGTTAATTAGATGCATCTGAAACCTGTAACAATCATATAGGAAAGGTGGGATGCGACTAGCTGGGAGCCGAAGTTGCCAGGGCAAAAATAGCATCGGTCCCTAAAAGAACCTGGCGCGTCTCGAAAGCCGTCAGGCTCCAACGCCACACTGCAACACACCGCCGTCTGGCTGGTTGCCTGCTCTGCCCCTGCGATTACACGGCGTTCCGGTTCTGTCATTTGCAGCGGGACCTGCAGAGGGCCTTCGCGTGCACCGGACCAAAACACAGAGGGTGTGTAAATTGACAAGAGAGGTCGCTTCTGCCACGAAACTTCTGCTCCTTAGCCAATGTCACGTGCAGCCAACCAGGAGGAAATGTACCTCCACCATGCAGATATTTAGCACCACGTACTCAACGATCATGGCTTCCACCATCCTTCACACCTACAAATCCTTGATCCTCCCCATCCTTTGTTATGCCAGCATTGCTTGGATTTCTGCCCCTAGCATGTTCTATACCACCCTCCAAATTCTCGAGCGCCATGCACTCTGCATCGCCTTCTGTATCCGCCTTCCGTCCCCTACACACATCCTCTATGACCTCAACCCCTTCCCCCACCTTCTCCTTTTCCTTGAACACATCCGCACCCTGTATATTGTCCGCCGACTCGATCCCCCCTCACCCCCTGATGTCCCCCTTCCTCTCCACCCCCAACCCGTTGCCGCGCCTTGTGTCCCACCCTCTCTCCATCTCCACACCCTCCACCTTCTTTCCCAATGCAACTTCCAGCACCTACCCCTCAAGGATGATCAACTTTGCCCTGACGCCTAACCCTCCAACCAACTCTAACCCTCCTGCCTCCTCCTCAGGGCTCCCTCTCCTCCCCCTCCCTTCTCCTGAGCGGCTTCCCCCTCCTACACCCCCTCCCTCTCCTGTACTCCCCTTCAGTGTCTCTGCACTCCCTCCTGCCTTGTCTCCCCTCTTCATCTCCCACCCCAACTGTCTCCTGCCTCTAGATACACCCCCCCCCCCCTATTCCTTACATCCCACCCTCTCCCACGCTGCACCTTGCTCTCCCCTCTTTTTCCATCCTCTCAGGCCTCTCCCTTGCAGTTTTTATTCTATGTCATGTGTGCTTCATCTCTTAAAGCGGTTTTAAGGTGTCTTTGTTCTGGAGTGTCCACCGGGAGACCGAACCGCACAATAACCCTTGGTTCGGTGTGGGGCGGCAGTGGGGTGAGTTGACTGCTGTGGCCCGTTGTGGGGTTGTGAATCACTTAGGGCTACGACGGGACATAGCCTTTCCGTCGTTTCTAGGTCCCCAGTTCATTAAACACACAGTACACAACCCTCTGTAAAAAGCTTTTAATTTCCTCTTAGGCCTGCTACATCCACTGCTTTCTGCTTGACGAGCACACTTTTTGGCAAGTCTATAAATCAAATGAGATAAACGCAAAAACTATAAAACACAACACCACGGCTTGCATCGCAATATGAGGCTGATTCCTCACCAAAACACAACCTTCTTTCGATTCATGTTGCCACGAAAACTTCTGATAATTTACTATTCAGCACAGATCTCTAAATAAGCTCATTGCCAACACTAAACGTCGTATTGTTGTTGTACCCAAGACCAGTGCAAATTTTCACCATCGTTATCTTTCATAATATCGACAACAGCGTGGGAAATGGATAACACAAATTCGTGGCACCACAGTAGGATGTCGGTGAATGAACAAAGCAGTGACGCATAATGCCACAGCCTGTGGTCGACTGCTGATCTGCGTAATATCCAGCCGTCTTCTCTCAGCGGTCTGCCGGCTCTTTTCTGTGTGCTCATTACGGAAAGTGGAACAGGGCGTCCGCAAGAGTTACCGCAGCTCACGCCTGGAGGACACGCTTTCAGTTGTCTTTTTTCTTGCCGTTAGACTTTTCTCGCTAAGGAATTTTAACATCGTGTCACGCCCACTTGTTACAGCGTTGATACAGGCTGAGCAATGTCATGACATAATCTGTCTGCACTAATGTCAGAGCGTGGTAATATTGCAAAGACAATGTACTGTTTTTCTGATAATTTACTCACCGGAGGACGTACTTACTTACCATTTTATTTAAAACGTCAAAAAAATTCCAATCAGTGAATAAACTGTCTTTCTCTCCAACCGCATTTTGGGTATACCTATTATCGGAGCTAACGAAAACGAAACCAAAAAGTCCTAAACTGAGATATCCACCAGTTTCGAGAAATATACAAGTATTTTCACGTGCTAATAGTATTTTGTAAACAGCTGAGTCATTATTGCAATGACTATCTTTACCAGACCCATTCAACATTGGCTACTGGATTAAGGTTTCCTCCAAACTTCTCCATGGTTCACTGTATTCAACCCTACATACCGACGTTGCTCTTGCATAACTTCTCATGTCCCGATAACGATGTCGTCTCAATCCATTTTTTCATCTTTTGGTATCATGGAAAGAATTGTCTTAGTCCATACACCAACCATACCCCTGGATACATATCCAGCCCATTTCCTTTTAAATTTTTTATTACAGCTGTAATTAAGTGTTTCCTTGCAATTTGTCTGCTGATCCATGTTTCATTCCCTTTCTTTTCAAGCAACTCCCAACATGCATCTCTCGATTGGTTTTCTAATAAAACGTGTATATCTCACAATCATAAGTCAAAACTCGTAATTCGTGCTGAATCTAAACTTCCCTTTTCGGACACATTGGAACACAAATCCAGTCATGTGTAACAGTAAGTTCTTTGAAGGTCAACTAAGGTCACAATGGTGGCATGAATGTCCTTTTACAGAAGGTGTTCGAAGTGATGACCATTGGTATGAATGCAGTGCTGCAGTCTTCTTATCATGGATTGAGTTATCTTCCTTATCACTTCGGCACTTATCGAAGCACATGCTCTGACAATTCTCTCTCGCATATCTTCAGGTGTAGTTGGAACGTCTTTATAAACAATTTCTTTTACGAAACTCCAGAATAAAAACTCCAGAGGCGTCAACTCTGGCGAACGAGCCGGCCACGACACATCTCCTCTGCGTCCAATCCAACGATTGGGGAATTTCTACCCATCAGCGAAAAATGTGCCGGACACCCATCGTGTTGATACCACATTCTGTTCCTTGTTCCTAAAGGTATTTCTTCCAATAACAGACCTAATGTTTCTTGCAGGAGTGTGGTGTACTTCCTACCATTAAAATTTTTTTCGATGAAATAGGGGCCTATAATTCTGTCCTCCAGAATCCCACACCATACATTCACCGACCATGGTTTTTTGTGTGTAACTTGCTGCAGCCAACACGGATTTTCAGTTGCCCAATAATGCATGTTATGCAAATTACCGTTTCTGTGGTTCGTGAATGCAGCTCCGTCAGTAAATAAAATCAAATTAATAAATGTGTCATCCCTCTGAATCTGAATTGACCCATCGGCAGAATTCAGTGGGACGCATACAATCCGTACCAGTTAATTCTTGGTGGAGACTTGTATGGTGACGATGATATTTATGGCGATGCAGAACACGAACAATACTACTCTGGCTGATGCCAGATTCCCGTTCGATTTGACGCGAACTAACGCGAGGATCTCGAACCATAGTGGCAAGAGTACGAATTTCCGTTTCCTCGTTAGTAACTTTCCTTTGCCGGATATGTTTCCGTCGCGCTTAAGATCCAGTTCTGAATTTATCATACACATATTTAAATGTACGACGTGTACGGTGAGTACGTTGAGGATGTCTTTCAGCGTATAAATCTCTAGCTCTCACTGAATTTCGTCGCCATGCTCCGTAAATAAGAAACATATCGACTTGTTCTTCGAAGGAATACATCATTCACATATGCTTGATTCGACGATATTACTCTTACCGTTCCTATTAGTGTTGCGTTGCGAAACCGTCGAATGGTGTTTACATGTCAATGGCACGTTAGATGGATAGGCCGTATTCGGCGGATATTTACTACTTGCACGATATACGAGAGAGATCAGAGCATGTGCTTCGATAAGTGCCGAAGTGATAAGGAATACCACTCAACCCATGATAAGAAGATTGCAGCACTGCATTGATACCAGTGGTCATCACTTCGAACACCTTCTGTAAATGGACGTTCATGTCACCATTATGACCTTCGTTGGCCTTCGAAGACCTTACTGTTACACAACATTCGATTCGTCTCGGTAGCCGCTGTCAGAAAATAAGTACCAGACTATAGCACCCCATTTAAAAAACCAAAGTCGACCTACATATCTCTGAAGCGACCCCACCTACCAACAAAAAAACCAGCGTCATATTATGGCCCCCGTTGTCCAATGCAACTTTTGTCCCACGAACTGTTCAGCTCCTATCATAGTTTCTGAGTTATTGTAGGTGTCAATAGTTGTTGACTCACCCTGTATAGCCCTTTTACGTAAACATCAGTGAAACTAACCGAGAAAATGCGCGAGTCCTCGTATATGTCGTTCACTTTCGATGACCTGTCCACCCCTGGTAGCGGTGCAGGGCTTATGCGGACGACCTCCTCTTTCTCACCTACTCATCCACGGAACTCAATGACGCCATCCAATGGATCCACCAGTATGGACGTCTTTCTGGTAGCGTTCTTAATGTCCGTAAATCGACTATGATGCACATTGGGCGCGGCCTCCCGGCTATGGTGCCGACCCCACTCCCAGTCAGTACCAACCTTCGTTACTTGGGTATCGAATTTACGAGCTCCAAAAACCGCACAGTGGCCCTGGCTTACCGGCGGCTTTTGCAGTCGATTCGGCACCATGTCCGCGGTCAAGTGCACCGTAACTTAAACCAACTCCAACGTGTGTCCTATGTCAACATCTATGTCGCCCCTAAACTGGTACACGTCGCCCAGATCCTCCCAACGCCGTTACTCCTTTGCCGCCGCATCCAATCAGCCTTTGGATATTTCGTGTCAGCAGGGGCACTTTTCAAAGTCCGCTCATCATCATCAGTTATCTGCTATATTAGCAGGCCCTTTGCCTCTCCATTTTCTGCGATCCATTGCTTCCTTCTTAAGGCTGCTGTATGTTGTACCATCCATCATGTCATCCAGTATCTGGAATCTCTTCCTTCCTCGCTTCCTTTTCCCTTCTACATAACCTTCTAAAACTGTTTTTATCAGTCCGTCATTCTTTCTTAATATATGCCCAATCCAATTTCTTTTTCTTCTCTTTATTACATCTAGTAACTGCCTTTTCTCTCCCACTCTTCTCAGTACCTCTTCATTTTTTACTCTGTCCATCCAACTTATTCTTTCCATCTTCCACCATGTCCAGATCTCAAAAGCCTCCAGCCTTTCTCTGTCTTTTTTCCTCATAGTCCATGTTTCAGCGCCATATAGAAGAACACTCCATACAAGACATTTTATGAGTCTCTTTCTGAGTTCTCTGTCCATACCATTGCAGAAGATTCTCCTTTTCTTCTAAAACGCCTCTTTTGCCATTGCTATCCTTGTTTTAATTTCTGTGGTGCATGCACTTCCAGTCGGTGTCTATCCTGCTTCCAAGATACTCAAAATTTTGCACCTGTTCTAGTGTTTCTCCATTCAGCACAATTTTTATTTCCTTATTTCCTCCTATTGCCAATACTTTTGTTTTATTTGTGTTAATTTTCATTCCAAATTTTTTCCGTTAGTTGCAATGGTGTCCACCAAATCCTGTAATTCTTTTTCCCCTGTGGCTAGAAGGACCATGTCATCAGCAAATCTCAAGCACCCTACTCTTCTTCCTCCAATTTCTACTCCTTTGTCATCTAATGAGCATTGGTCAATCATATTTTCCAAGTACAGGTTGAAAAGAGTAGGTGATAAACAGCATCGTTGTCTTACTCCTTTCCCTAGTCTGATCCAGTTTGTACTTTCTCCTCTCACTTTAACTGAAACTTTTTGATTAAGGTACAATGAGTTTATAAGTCTTCTGGTTTTCCAGTCCACTCTCTTTTCCCTCATAATAGTCGCCAGCTTGTCCCAAACCACATTGTCAAATGCCTTTTCTAAATCGATGAGGCACATATATAGGTCTCTTCCTTTTTCAATAAACCTTTCTCCCAAGATTCGTAGGAGCCCTATTGCATCTCTGGTGCCGGTATTCCGTCTAAAGCCAAACTGCTCCTCGCCGAGATTCTCCTCTATTACTTTTTCAAGTCTTTTATTAATTATTCTTAACATCACTTTGGCTGCATGTGAAATGAGGCTGATTGTCCTGTGCTCGCTGCATTTCTTGGTTCCTTGTTTTTTCGGTAATGGAATCATTACTGTTGTCAAAAAGTCCTCAGGCCAATCACCACTGTCATATATTTTATTACATAACCTCAATATTTCTCTTATTCCATTGTGGTTCAAGCATTTTAGTATTTCTCCCGGTATTGTATCTGTACCTACTGCTTTGCCATTTTTCATTGCAGCAATGGCAGACTTTACTTCTTCCATTATGATGGTCGGTCCTTTCTCTTCATCACTTACACTGTTGTGTGATTCAAGTTCCAGAGTTTCTGGTTTGCTATTTGTGTCATATAGCTCTTTTATATATTCTTCTCATCTCTGGAGGACATCGTCACGATCTTTATACACTACCTCTTCGTCTTTACTCAAAATTTCCATAGTAGCACTTCCTGCTCTGTTTTGTTCCCATGTCATAGTCTTTACTTTGTTGTATAGGAAGTCGTATCTTCCTTTCCTGTCCAGTTCTTCAATTTCATCACATTCCTCTTTTAGCCATTTTTTCCTAGCCTGCTCTGTTTCTCTTCGCAGTTCGTTATTTAACCTTCGGTATATCTTTCTTGCATCTTCAGTGTTCTTGTTTTACAATTTTCTTCTCTCCTCCATCTTGGAAATCATTTTTTGTGTGACCCATGGTTTTTTTGACCTTTTCCCTTTTACATATCCTATATTTTGCTGTCCTGCTTTAATGATTCCTTCTTTCAGCATATTCCAGTACTCGTTGGCATTATCAAGTGCTTCTTTGTCTCGTAATATGTTTAGAAAGTCCCGAGACAGCATTTCTGTAATTTGTTCTTTGTTGGACCTTGTCTTCTCTAGATCCCATTTCTTCACCATTGTCGCCTTTTTCAGTTTTTTCATTCTTATTTCTATTTCTGCCATAAGTAAGTTGTGGTCGCTATTAATATCTCCACCTGGTAATGTGTGCACCTTCTTGATTCCATTCCTGTATCTTTCTTCTACCAGTATAAAATCGATTTGGTTTCTATATTTATCCCCTGGTGATTTCCAAGTGTAGAGCCTCCTCTTATGGTTCTTGAACCATGTGTTTGCCACTATCAGCTGCCTTTCCCTGCAGAAGTCAATTAACCATTCACCTCTGTCATTTCTCTTTCCAAGACCATGACTGCCTACTATGTTTCCCTCTTTCCCTTCTCCCACAATGGCGTTCCAGTCTCCCATTACTATTTTGTAGCATTTTTCATTTTCGTCCATTATTCTCTCTATTACATTGTACGTTTCCTCTACAATTTGGTCATCATGTTCTGAAGTTGGCATATACACCTGGACAATCAGTAAATCTTTTTGTGCTCCTTTCAGCCTTACACCAATAACCCGGACATTTGCATAGTCTACATATTCCACACATTTAGCCAATTCCTTTGTCATAATCATTCCTACTCCATTAATTCCTTTTACTTCTCCTCCTGAGTAGTAGAATTCATATTCATTTGACTGCAACTCTCCATGTCCATTCCATCTTACCTCAGCAACTCCTACGAGGTCCATATGATTCTTTTCCATCTCTCTTTTAAGGTTTTCTAGTTTTCCTGCTTGTAGCAGAGTTCTGACATTCCAGGTATCAATTCTCGTTTTGATTTTTTGCCTCCTTTCAAGTTGTCCCCCCCGGAGATCCGAATGGGGGACTATTTTACCTCCGGACACTGATTTAACATGAGAGGAAGCCATTTTTTGTGCATAAAATGGAGACTGCATTATGCAGGGAAGATAATCTGCGGTGGTATTCCGTTTCCTTCCGCAGTTCTGGAGGCCACCCCTCACATGGGATACAGACGACTTTTGCAGCCGCCCGCTCCGGGTCAGACGCTGCATGAGAAGTATAGGTTGGAAAATGAAAGACCCCTAGCCCTCGAAGCCTAATAGCGTCAGGGTCGGAAAAGAACAAGAGCTGGCCGAGGGTGGTCAGATAGGGAAGATAAGAGTGAGGAGCCTGGCATAAGTAAGTGGAAGCAATGCCAGGACTCAGCTCGGGGCCCCGCGGTCGCCAGCCACGTATCACTAGGTGTGACTCCCTGAGGTGTCAAAGTCCGCTACAACGCTCTAACACTGCCTCCTGCAAAAGGTGGCCCCGGACTCGTCAACGTGCGGGCACGCTCTTCTGCACTCTTTGTCCACACTCTGTTGCGGCACTGGCAGGGGCCGGTCCCGTCCTTAACACGCAGTCTCTTAGATATCCTCCGACCAGCTTCTCTCGATCCACCGATCAATGTGGCGCCTATCTCTCCGTTATTGCACCACGTCGCCAATTGTTTCATAGAACTCAGCTACGTTCGGGCCGATGTCCCAGTCAGCCGTCCTCCCCGTACAAAAGATTATTATCGTTTGTTTATGCTGTCCAACCCTTGCGACCCCATGGTGCTACAGCATCCTGATATTAACTGGCGAACGGTTTGAGGGTGTGTGCACGCACCCTTTTTACCGTCGTCTGTGTCTGCAGTCTGGTATGTTTTAGTCTATGGAAAATTCCCGACTAATAGTCGACTTTATCGCATAGGACTGGCCACCTCCCCACTCTGTCCTGACTGTCAGCTCGAAGACACCGACGAGCACCGTCTTACGTGCCCCCTGAAACGAAACATATGGCTCCTCATCCAACGAAACGTGGGCTTTTACCTCCGTGCCCCGCCAACGACGGTAACCCCAGATTTCTTGTTGTTGCCCCAAACATTTCAGTACCCTCTTGCTAAGCACCATACAGTCATCTAGTTTTGAGGACAGGCTTTAGAATACCTCTTTCAGAGTGGTCCGCATACAGTCTTTGACTTCTGGTAGGAAGTTGTGACCGCGAATAGCACCCTCAACCGAAAACCATCTTACCGACAAACTTTTGCCGGTTATCTCCGCAGCGTCTTCCTTGATCCCCCTCAAAGTTGTGGTGTACCATGCTACACGTCACATGATGCAACACCCTTATCCACGTTCTCATGCATCGACAAAAAATAAAAAAAGGAAGAAGACAGAATATGTTTTTTGTTGTATTTAATGCTATTGTAATAATTTTGTTAAATAACAATCATTTGTATATGTTTAAATGGTACCTTGAAGAGCTGTTGCATCGTATATATATATATGAAGTAGCTTGCACAGGATAGAGTAGCATGGAGAGCTGCATGAAACCAGTCTCAGGACTGAAGACCACAACAATATATATATATATATATATATATATATATATATATATATATATATATATATATATATTGTTGTGGTCTGGTTTCATGCAGCTCTCCATGCTACTCTATCCTGTGCAAGCTACTTCATATCCCACTGCAGCCTACATCCTTCTCAATCTGCTTATAGTATTTATCTCTTCGTCTCCCTCTATGATTTTTACCCTCCACGCTGCCCGCCAATACTAAATTGGTGATCCCTTGATGCCTCAGAATATGCCCTACCAACCGATCCCTTCTTCTAGTCAAGTTGTGCCACAAACTGCTCTTCTCCCCAAATCTATTCAATACCCCCTCATTAGTTATGTGATCTATCCATCTAATCTTCAGCATTCTTCTGTAGCACCATATTTCGAAAGGTTCTATTCTCTTCTTGTGCAAACTATTTATCGTCCATGTCTCACTTCCATACATGGCTACACTCCATACAAGTACTTTCAGAAACTGCTTCCTGACTCTTAAATCTACACTCCACACACACACACACACACACACACACACACACACACACACACACACATATATATATATATACATATATATATATATAATTCGATAAAAAAAAAAGTGGTCAGCGCGACGGAATGTCATACCTAATGGCCCTGGTTCGATTCCCGGCTGGGTCGGAGATTTTTCTCCGCTCAGGGGCTTAGTGTTGTGTTGTCCTTATCATCGTCATTTTATCCTCATCGACACGCAAGTCGCCGCACTGGCGTCAACTCTAAAGACTTGCACCAGGCGAACGGTCTACCCGAAGGGAGGCCCTAGCCACACGGCATTCCCATTTGCTTTCTACGACGTAGATCTGTGACTGGATGTTGCAGCGTCGCGTATCCTGGAGTCGCTGGACACGACTGCGGAGCCGTGCGAGGACTTCTACCAGTTCGCGTGCGGCGGCTGGATCCGGCGCCACCCCGTGCCAGAGTCGCAGTCCTCGTGGGACCAGTTCCGGCTGCTGCGCGAGGACCTGCTCATCGACCTCAGGGGTGAGCATGTCACCTACCGACTTACCGCTTCTAGCATTCGCGTTTAACCTGCGGCTCTCTGAACTAGGCTGGGTGGCGCATATCCGGTACAGTAAGCCGGATCAGGGGGTGCGAGTGCGACGTGGTTCCTCAGGGAACTGTTCCGCAGGTGCGACTCCGCAGACAGTGGCTAAGCGTGCTCCATCAAACTGAGGGTCCGTCCCCACCCACAGTACTTCGAAACACCCCCGATATTTTTTTTTATTATTTTAATGACATTATCAAATAAATAGGAGCTGATCGGCGTTACGTGCTACGGGAGCTGTTTCAGTCGGATTTTGGCTGCTCAGTAATACTAAATTCAAGGAACATAGTTTTAGCAGTAATTAAGGTCAAGTACATTTGCACCAATTAAGGTCCCAAAAAACACCGACACGCTTTAGGGTCGGATTCCGTACCTCAAAACAAGAAAAAAAATGCCTGTTAAACGTGGGTCGAAAAAGGCATACCAGAAGTGCTATGAGTACTTGTAGATCACGCTTGTCCGACACACATCTCTTCTACTGAACAAGAGTTCACAGCTCTTCAGGTATGCCGCTTTCGGCCCATGTTTAATAGGAATTTTTTCCTTGTTTTGGTCCTCTTTACCTCTTCTGAAAATATGGAAAGCAAAGAGCTTGAAGTAGAAGAGTTGAATTTCATAGTATCGAAGACAAACAAGTGCTCAGAGCTCTTAAGCTATGCATTTCAGAGTCCACATCTAGTTGACTTTTTTTCTCTTGTTTGGGTCTAAGGAACCTGCCACTAAAACTTGGTGTTTTTCTGAGTACACACAGTTCAGTCGTCAAACATAACAGAAGTCAGCCACTAGCTCTTTCATACAAATCTACTCATGCCTAATGTCAACACAGGTCCAGTATATCAAAATATTGTCACACGCTGTTATAAAAATCAGCGATCCACTCTGCAGTCTATTGGTCGCAGCGGTAGACGCGAGGCGTACTATCGGCATTCCTTGTTGAAAGTCACTTTTTGGTGCAAACACTTTGTCACCATTCGCTGTAATTCTTTCGTTTTACTGAAGGTCAACCAACAGCGACGGGGACGCACTCATCCGGTACATTTCAGTACGCCTCTTCCCTCTACGTGACTAGTACCACGCTCTACTTACTGACTGCCTCAGACAACAATATCACTCGCTCGGAGCACTCGCCTCTTGACAGTCGATTACTGGCTTATCCCCAGCCTGTGTGAGCAAAACATGTTTATCTCTTAATAAGGAACCGTGAATCCCTTACTACTACTGGCAGTGGGTAGTGTTGGTGTTTGAAAGGGCTCGTCCGACAAAGACAATAAGCACAAACCAAGTTTGTTTACAGCTTACCTATTGTGAACACTGGCTCTATATTTAGCTGACGGAGCCCTATGAGATCAAAACGCTATACGAAGTGACCATCATCACAGCAAAAGCAATAGACCTTGCTGTCTATTTACAATGGTAACTCAGTAAGCATCTGTACTTTCCTTGTTATCGTCTCTAGGCTGGCAGTACAGCTTAGTGCAAACGCCAGCACCTAGATCGCACCATTCTCTTCACGTGTAACAAGAGTTCGCTTTGAATTGTTGAGGAGAATACATGGTTGCGCCAATCTTCGTTTGCACCGATGAGGACCAGCGATCTCTAATCCGTATTTTGTGCTCTGAAAGTGTCACAAGAAATGAAATCCATAGAACATTCTATAGAGGCAATGTTTTACCACAGCTAAGAGCTAACAGCGAGGAAATATCAGGACGTCCAACGATATCCACTACGGACTCCAACACAGAGCAAGTTTGCGGTCTCAAAAATGTTCAAATGTGTGTGAAATCTTATGGGACTTTACTGCTAATGCCACCAGTCCCTAACCTTACACACTACCTAACCTAATTTATCCTAAGGACAAACACACACACCCATACCCGAGGGAGGACTCGAACCTCCGCCGGGACCAGCCGGTTTGTGGTCTGATTTAGAATAACCGATAAGTGACTGACGAAGAAATGGCAGACCAAATGCACGTTAGTCATAGTACCGTATGTGACATAAATCTTAACTGGCTCAGCTTTCGTAAATTCTGTGCAAGATGGGTCCAAAGATAACTCAATGAAGAGAACACTCGCAACAGTGTAAGAATCTATTATCAGATTCACTCACGTCAAATAAGGTAAAACGTTTTTGAAATGAATCATCCCTATAGATGAAACATAGTATCATCTCTTCGAACCAGAGAGCAAAAGACAGAGCAGGGAATGGAAGCAGCCAAAAAGAAATTCCAAGAGTCAGCCGTGAACAGGGAAAACGATTCTCACAATTTGTTCTGATACACAGGAACACTACCTGGAAAGGGGGTCAGAAGTTAAAAAGCTGCCAGTACGATGACATGTAACGAATTTAAGCCTGTAATTTGAAACAAACGACGAAGTGTTATCAAAGGACGTTCTCTATTTGCATGACAACGCGCTTCCACATACTGCGATCTACACCGTTCAAACACTCCAGAATATGTGTCTCTAAATATTGGACGCCCTGCATGCAGTCTTGATTTCGCCCCGTCGGATTTCCATTCGCTTGGTCCGCTTAAAGATGGTTTACGAGGCAGTCGCTTCAACTCCGACGAATAGGTCAAAGAAGTACGGAATACGTGGTTTGCTGCTCTAACGAGAAAATGTTTTTTATGCTTGCAACGACGGTCCTAGTGCGCTTAAAACCAAGTGACTGTGTTGCAAAACGATGTCGTTGTAAATTTTCTACTGTTGTTGTAACAAATTAGAAAAGCGTTGTGGTGAAACTTGTTATCTTATCCTGGTGTCTGTAGAGGTACAAATGAATGCACTATTAGCAAGGGATAATTGGAGCAAGGTTTTGTTCATCTTGATTAAGTCTGGAGAAATTAAATCACAGTTCCAATTTTTTCTAAACTAATTCCTTGTCTCAGCTACAAGAGCTTATTAGATTATGGCTGCCAAACAAGCCATTAAGTGTTTCTTCTGACGCTTTGCAGACAAACTTATTGTCTTCTGTCATCAGTTAAATTGTTTCTGTGGCAGCTTCAAGGACGTATAAGTGACTACGACAAGTTTCGCTCGTAAAAGGCCATTTTCAGATCTCGATAAGTTGGTTATAGTGTTACATAATACTCGATTTTAATATCGATACGTGGGTTCACGGTACCATTCATAATCAGTTGCAAGTCGTCATAGCTGTAACTGAAACAAATATGTAGTTAAAACTCTTGTTGCAGGACACGCCAGCTACTAAATATGTCGCACAACTATCGACTTTCCTCTGTCACACAGATAAACAGTACACAATCATACGCAGGTTACGTCTTCGTATTTTTGTCTCAGGAACTAAAATAACCTCAGTTCCACGATTTCGACGAAGATTTTCGAGAGCTTTCCCTCAGCTGTAAAGCAAATGTTCCCAGTTGGGTCCTTGATCAAAAATAACTGTACAGATGATCGGATCTTGAACAACCCCCTATATTCCTCCGGATAAAGAAAAGACGAAAATTTGTATCAACAGTTGTGTTACTGTGGTGTTAAACACACAGACTGTCTAAGTACTTGAGTATTGTGCGTTGACAGCAGTCTTGTGTCTTTAATAACAAAATTACTTTCCCGTAATAAAAGAAAATAATATTTTCTCCCCCTTTCCTGTAGGCCACACTCTTTCTGTTAGAATACACCGGTAAAAGAATAATTATGTTATACTGCAATTAATATTTCAGCCTCTTTTTGTTCTTTTTATTATGTAATGCTCTTCAGTCCCAAGCAGCACAGCGTAATTTTAATATTCATACCGATGTTAGCAGCAAGTATACAGTTGGTAGCAAATATTTGTATCCGTAATGAAGTGCCGTCTACAAACAAACTTCTGTTTGTGTATTATGTGTTTGCAAACGTGTAACGTGTACACTTGGCCGCGAAAATATAAAAAAGGTGTAAGTTGCAGATAAATAAATATCAAATTATATCAACACAGACATCGGCAACACTCAGAAGCTCACCGAAGGTAGCAATATGGATACTCGGTTTTGTAGTCACGGAAACATGTTTATGAGAATAGTTCATCTGGGCGTACTTTAAAATAAACTGATTTTGTTCCATTACTATCCTTTGTAGGACTGAATGGTATGGACAATGAGGCATAATACCGATGATTTAACTTGGTAGCCAAAGCGTAAATAAAATTACGTCGAACTATCACTGCCGAAGAAACTATATGTGTACGGCTACCTAAACTGCATAGTTAATGAAACTGTTTCTACAAGCTATACAATGTTTCTGAACTTCGGAGTCTCATCAAATTATTTTTTTTGTATCAGTTTCTTAGTCACCAGTTTCAGTATTTTGTTCATTCCTCTTATCTGTGTAGGAATAAAACACATACAGTATAGAGAGTACCTTACAAACAATTTGAAGCAGTTTTTTCTGTAGGCTATTCAGTATGGGTTTTTATTGTGATATGAAACGTTTTACGAGAATAAATATTACATGTAAGGTCAATAAATGCTTTAAATTGGCTTGAGATAAAGAGCTGTCATCTCTCTACCATACTCACGAAGGCACACGAGGGAGTACATAGGGAAAGAGTGCAAGATGTAAAACTGCGACTTCACATCAAAAGTGACTGGGATGCATGCACTGGACAGCTAGTGTGAACGAGAAGAGCCTCCCGTGCCTCGGAGCGAATCAGCGAATGTCTCAACATCTGATGACGCCCACAGGAAGCTGATTACTGTACGCACTATATTCCGTTCTCCTTTAACAAAGCTCCCTGTTTGCGCCTTCTGAAAAGGTAGGCTGGCAACCTGCAACGCCGCAATGTTAACACAATTGTATCCCCCCCAGGCGCCAAGTCTGTGTCTTGAAGTGTATGTAGTCGACTTACTCAGCAACATGTTCATTTAGTGTAACGTTGGAATAGAATCTTCAGAATGTTTGGTGGCTACTCACACCTCCATAATTTTCTTGTATTTACACCAAAATAAGAAAAATATCTAAACCACTATTTCAAATACAATGTGTTATATAATTCCAGAATGAGATTTTCACTCCGTAGCGGAGTGTGCGCTGCATCGCGGTGTAGCTTGCTGTCCAGGTTTCGAGAGGGTGCGTTTCTGGATGAGGTATCGAATATATTGCTTCCCCCTACTTATATCTCCCGAGGAGATCACGAATGTAAAATTAGAGAGATTAGAGCGCGCACGGAGGCTTTCAGACAGTCGTTCTTCCCGCGAACCATACGCGACTGGAACAGGAAAGGGAGGTAATGACAGTGGCACGTAAAGTGCCCTCCGCCACACACCGTTGGGTGGCTTGCGGAGTATCAATGTAGATGTAGATGTAGATGTAGATGTAGATGTAGATGATATGAAACTTCCTGGCAGACTGTGTGCCGCCATACCGAGACTCGAACTCAGGACCTTTGCGTTTTGCGGGCAAGTGCTCCACCGTCTGAGCTACCCAAGCACGACTCACGCCCCGTCCTCACAGCTTTACTTCTGCCAGTATCTCGTCTCCTACCTTCCAAATTTCACAGAAACTCTTCTGCGAACCACTTGCCCGCAAAAGACAAAGGTCCCGAGTTCGAGTCTCGGAGCGGCACACAGTTTTAATCTGCTAGGAAGTTCGTTACATAATTGCTTAAGATTAAATATTGCACTACTTTATTTACGTCTAGTGCTCTTTCTTAAGACGTTACATTTAATTGTGCTTAAATTCCAATAACAGATTGCATGAAATGGAAAATACTAAGTGTTTCCAAATGACGGGTTTTGTGGGCCATTCAGCCTCCAATTATCACGTGCCAGTAGTGTATTCACTTTCGGTTTCTGTTTTGAACAAAATGACAGAGCCTATTTACAAACTTGTTTAAAATATCTTACGCTTATTTCAATATAAGCTGAATGTATCCGACACTTTACTGAGAAAAATGTCCAGAAAAACTGAAGTTGCAATTAGTATGAACAAAAAAGTATAAAGTGAAGAATGTACGTAGTATATGGGAATGTCTGCCTCAGCAGAAAATGAAATGACGTGCCAAAATGTATATTAATTCCCAAAAATATGTTATCGAGGACCCAGAAAATGCTCATCAAAGCCTGCAGGGTATTTTAACGCGGGCGATTAAAATATATTATTATTTGTCACTGAGTAACCAGTTCTTTTAACACACGCACGTCATAAATCAGTTTTCACAGTCCTAACTAACGTACAGGTTTAATATGTCGCTATTAGTCAAAATAAGTTGACAGTTCGGTGTTAAGTAAGAGGCATTTCATTCAGGCTCGTCGACGCATAAATCCGAATAAACGGACGACTGAGAATACAACTGTCGCTGAGCTCACTGTCAACAACATATCAGCAGGTTCCATGCGAGTCTCATATTTATTTCTACCGAAGAATCGGTGCTCTTACATCTCCCGTTTCACGCAGAAAGAAACGGTACTTAAACGGTGGTGTAATAAAGTTGGTGTTCCGTCGACACGTTGTTCACACGTGGAAATCAAAGCAAACCACATTCTTTGGCCGGTAATGCTCGTAAAACGACGAGAATAGTACCTTACCTCTGGTAAGGATCTCACACCGCGCAGCAGTACTCCAAAAGAGGACAGACAAGCGCAGTGTAGGCAGCCTCTTTAGCAGATCTGTTGCATCTTCTAAGTGTTCTGTCAATAAAACGCAGCCTTTGGTTCGCCTTCCCCACAACATTTTCTGTATGTTCCTCCCAATTTAAGTTTTTCTTAATTGTAGGTATTTAATTGAATTTACGGCCTTTCGATTAGACTGATTTATCGTGTAATCAAAGTTTAACGGATTCCTTTTAGCACTCATGTGGATGACCTGACACTTTTCATTATTTACGGCCAATTGCTAATTTTCGCACCATTCAGATATCTTATCTAAATTGTTTTTCAGTTTGCTTTGATCTTCTGATGAGTTTACAAGAGGGTTTATGACAGTATCATCTGCAAACAACCGAAGACGGCTACTCAGATTGTCTCCGGAATCGCTCATATAGCTAAGGAAAAGTAGAGAGCCTATAACACTACCTTGACGAAAGCCAGAAATCACTTCTGTTGAAGTCGATAAGTCTTCGTCAGTTACTACAAACTGTGACCTCTGTGACAGAAAATGACGAATCCAGTCACATAACTGTGATGATATTCCACAAGCACTCGATTTAACTACAAGCAGCTTGTGAGGTATAGTGTCGAAATCCTTCTGTAACTGTAGAAACACGGAATCAATTTTAAAATCCCTTTCCAGTAGCATTCAACACTTCATGTGAGTAAAGAGCTAGTTGCGTTTCACAGGAACGATATTTTCTAAACCCACGTTGACTGTGTGTCAACAGACTGTTTTCTTAGAGGTAATTCATAATGTTCCAACACAAATATATGTTCCAAAATCCTGCCGCATATGATATGTGCCTGTAATTACGTGGATTACTCCTAATTCCTGAATATTGGTGTGACCTGCGCAACTTTATAGTTTTTGAGTACGGATCTTTCGTCGAAAGAGTGTTTCTATATGATTATTTAGTATGGGGCTTTTGTATAAGTGTCCTCTGAAAGGAACCTAATTGGTATACAGTTTGGACAGGGAGACTTGCTTTTATTAAGTGATTTAAGTTGATCCGCTACTCAGAGGATATCTGCTTCTGAGTTCCGTTGTGATTTAGCATCGGTAATGAGGTTGGACGATGGCGGGAGATTTGTGCCTTCAGGTAATCCCACAACCAAGAATCACGCCGATTGAGGTCTGGGGGCCTGGGAGGAAAAGCTGACGGACGTGGCGGCTCAGTGCACGATCCTCACTAAATGATGTGTGCAAGAGGTCTTTCACACGCGTAGCAACATAGGGGGAGCGCTGCGCTGGATAAAAGTCGTACTTTCCAGCAGGTGTTTATCTCTCTCTTACCATAGCTCATTTTATACGATTCTCATGCTTCATCAGTGACGTGTTTCCGTCCAGCGCCAATTGTTGGCCAGTTGTTGCACTCGTTTCTGGTTTCGATAAAACTCCATATCATTTCAAGCGCGTGTGTCAACTTTTATCTGTGTACCTATATTATTCCGTGAATTAGTGTATTTTCACTAACTTTTGGATCACCCTTACGTCTCTCGTAAAATGGAAGACTTTTACTTCCGCATCTCTTCTTAGCGGGAAGTGTGGCACACCACAAAATTTCCAGAAAAAACTACACTACTGGCCATTAAAATAGCTACACCAAGAAGAAATGCAGATGGTAAACGGGTATTCATTGGACAAATATATTATATTAGAACTGACATGTGATTACATTTTCATACAATTTGGGTGCATAGATCCTGATAAATCAGAACCATAACAACCACTTCTGGCCGTAATAACGGCCTTGATACGCCTAGGCATTGAGTAAAACAGAGCTTGGATGGCGTGTACAGGTACAGCTGCCCATACAGCTTCAACACGATACCACAGTTCATCAAGAGTAGTGACTGGCATATTGTGACGAGACAGTTGCTCGGCCACCATTGAACAGACGTTTTCAGTTGATGAGAGGTCTAGAAAATGTGCTGACCAGGGCAGCAGTCGAAAATTTTCTGTATCCAGAAAGGCCCGCACAGGACCTGCGACATGCGGTCGTGCATTTTCCTGCTGAAATGTAGGGTTTCGCAGAGATCCAATGAAGGGTAGAGCCACGGGTCGTAAAACATCTGAAATTTAATGTCCACTGTTCAAAGTGCCGTCAATGCGAACAAGAGGTGACCGAGACGTGTAACCAATGGCACCCCATACCATCACGCCGGGTGATACGGTAGTATGGCCATGACGAATACACGCTTCCAATGTGCGTTCACCGCGATCTCACCAAACACGGATGCGACCATCATGATGCTGTAAACAGAACCTGGATTCATCCGAAAAATTACGTTTTGCCATTCGTGCACCCAGGTTCGTCGTTGAGTACACCATCGCAGGCGCTCCTGACTGTGAAGAAGCGTCAAGGGTAACCGCAGCCATGATTTCCGAGCTGATAGTCCATGTTGCCGCAAACGTCGTCCAACTGTTCTTGCAGATGGTTGTTGTCCTGCAAACGTCCCCATCTGTTGACGCAGGGATCGAGACGTGGCTGCACGATCCGTTACAGCCATCCGGATATGATGCCTGTCATATCGACTGCTAGTGATACGAAGCCGTTGGGATCCAGCACGGCGTTCCGTATTACCCTCCTGAACCCGCCGATTCCATATTCTGTTAACAATCATTGGATCTTGACCAACGCGAGCAGCAATGTCGCGATACGATAAACCGCAATCGCGATAGGGTACAATCCGACCTTTATCAAAGTCGGAAACGTGATGGTACGCATTTCTCCTCTTTACACGAGGCATCACAACAACGTTTCACCAGGCAACGCCGGTCAACTGCTGTTTGTGTATCAGAAATCGGTTGGAAACTTTCCTCATACCAGCACGTTGTAGGTGTCGCCACCGGAGCCAACCTTGTGTGAATGCTCTGAAAAGCTAATCATTTGCATATCACAGCATCTTCTTGCTGTCGGTTAAATTTCGCGTCTGTAGCACGCCATCTTCGTGGAGTAGCAATTTTAATGGCCAGTAGTGTACTAAGGCGGGCAGATGCTGTTCGTTTGACGTTGTGCAATTCCTCTCGTTGCTGTAGTTCGGTAATGACTGGTCCATAATGCATGCCGTGGCTGCATGCGGCGTATGTGAGGCATTCTGGGTATCTGTCCCGCTGTGGCAACTGCTCATTCTCAACAAGTTGGCATAGCTCGTCGTTCGCTTCTGGGTAGCAGCTATTATTTGTCCTGTTTTAATCTTCAATGTTTTTCATCTCTGACGAGTTTCTTTGTTTACGTATTTATCGCATCACTTGTTGCAGAGCTGCTGGAGGCCGAGAACAAGGACGACGACCTGCGGCCAGTGAAGCAGGCGAGGGCGCTCTACAAGACCTGTCTGGACGTGGGTGAGTCTCCAGCCGTGGTCGTGGCGTGGCGCCTCTGGTTGGTAATCAATCAGTCCTGCGACCCAGGGTCGAATCGCGCCTCCGCTTAATAAAAATGGTCAGCAGTGGCGGACGAAGACTTCTAGCATAAGAAGTCACCCTTGGCTTGTCAAAGAAGGTGGAGCAGCGGACACAGTTTCAGGGCACTCTCTTGCTCTTGGGCGAAGATACGCCCTTTAAAAGTGGAAGAATTGTCAATGATAAACGGCATGAGGACGCGGAAGGCATTGGAAACCACTACATTAAAGACACATAACATGTATCCAGAGAACATATGGCCCGTAATTGAAAAGGTGTCACGATTATCTCCCCATTGGCAAATGTTTCCGGAATAGTCTCCCATCCGGATCTCTGGGAAGGGACAGATAAGTGGGAGGTGACCGTGAGAAAAAGACTGAATAAACAACGAAACGATAGCTTTGGACGTGTCGTGGTGTTGTGTCGCCTACTGTGGGAGCCAGCACCAACACAGACAAGGCAGTGAGGCGTGGCGCCGTATACCGATCCTGCCTTGGAGGCGGTTAAGTGGGAGATGTGTCTCAGAGCTGGAGAGTGACAGATGGTGACGCGAGACTGGACGCGCACGTAGTTTATGTATCAGTCGATAGAGGACAGTATTGGATAGGGGGACTGTGATTTTAATTTCGATTGTGCCCACTAGAGTGCACTAAAGTAATAGAATATTTTTCATACACTGTTCTAGTATTTTCATAAAGTGTTATCATGTCTTTTTGTGTATGTAAAATGTTATAAATGTGTTTTATCAGTATGAATGATGCGTGAGTGTGGTTTAAGGTTAATATGAAGATAATTGTTTAACGAGTTATGTAGTAGGATTTAGTGTGGGAACATTTCGAAGAAGTATGGATATGGACAAACGGGATTTTTGTAGAATAGGTTTGTAAAGTAAGTTTATGGTAAAGGGAAAGTTAATTCAGGTATAAATAACAACAGTAAATAACTTTATGAATAAGCAAAACTTCAGCATATTATATAATTACGTCGGTAAAAAGTGCAGTCGTGAGGTTTACTATTTTGCGATTGGTTATTGGTGAAAAGCGCGGATTGACGCGGGAGAATGTTGTTTTGCTATTGGCTGTTGAGTAAACTGACCAATGGTAAAGCAATATTCTTCGCGCTCCTTTCTCTGCTGGTAGAGAAGACTTAGAGTATTCTAGATAGGAGTCGGAGCCTAGCCATGAAACAGTTCGGACGTGTGTAGTAGTAGTTCTGATGGAAATGATAAGTTGCCGAATCTAGCAGTGTTTCATACATCAAAAGTGTGGTAAAGTGACGGCATAATCATTCCGATGGGCGTGTAGAAATTTCGGAATTTTTAAATGAATTTTGTGACGAGAAAAGACATATATTCCACGTGGCGTATTGAGTAGGTCGGTGGCTACAAACTGTGACTGTGTTTGGTACCGACAGACTTAATGTTTGGCGAGCATTATCAGTCAAAAACAATCAGTATTTCTGTAGCTATTACGTTTTCGGGAAATGCAACACCATAAACTTGCTAACGTGAGTGAAAGGGATTGTGAGTGACTGTGTTAACCCTTTCGTGGTTGATGGGACACATATGTCCCACTAACTTTGAGCGCAGATTAGTGTGTCGGGATATATATTATCCTGCTCTGCAAGTTCCTGCCATCTAGGGAGGACTGTAATGAACCTAAGAAAAAATCTGGACTGCACTGCACAGACACCAGAGGAGGCTATGGCTACTTTCGTTGATTGGCGCATGCATATGGCCACTGCAACTTCACTGATTTGTGTCATACCACAGTTTTCAACATTTCTCACTTTATAGAGATGTCTGAAGTAAGTAATTCGTCTTATTACTAACGTAATATTCATTTTTAGTACAAATACACTGTCGAATGTACTTACCAGTCACTGTATTATTTTACACTCGAAATAAAATTAGTGGGACACATGTGTCCCAGCAGACCTTATTTGTAAGTTTCTTTATCGGTTTGAAATATAACGTGATGCTGTTTAATTCCTTTTCATTAATTTGCACTGAAAATAATACAGTTACAGCTTGCTATTACTGAATTATCATTTCCATTTCGCAGATACAACAGCAGGTGATAGTTCAGACGTTTCACAAATAGCAAATAACAGTAACAGTAGAATTGCGAAAGTCTTTCTTGATATTTTCGCTGCTGAGGACTCTGATGAAAAGGCTGAACATAATGCATCTGTTATAAACATTGAAGAGATAGGAAATCAATGCGTAAATGATTCTGACAGTGACCCCAGTCACTGTCAGACCCTAGTCACTGTCAGACCCCAGTCACTGTCAGACCCTAGTCACTGTCAGACCCCAGTCATTGTCAGACCCCAGTCACTGTCAGACCCCAGTCACTGTCAGACCCCAGTCACTGTCAGACCCCAGTCACTGTCAGACCCCAGTCACTGTCAGACCCCAGTCACTGTCAGACCCCAGTCACTGTCAGACCCCAGTCACTGTCAGACCCCAGTCACTGTCAGACCCCAGTCACTGTCAGACCCCAGTCACTGTCAGACCCCGGGTCACTGTCAGACCCCAGTCACTGTCAGACCCCAGTCACTGTCAGACCCCAGTCACTGTCAGACCCCAGTCACTGCCAGACCCCAGTCACTGTGAGACTCCAGTCACTGTCAGAATCACTTACGTATTGATCTCCTACCTCTGATTGCATGCATGTATAATTTGTAGTTATTTTATTCCCTGCAAAATCCTGTTTATGTCTAAAAAAGAAAATTACAAAATCACTGAGTCAACAGATAAGGTATCTCGTATTGGTTCGTGGGACATACTTGCCCCACTTTGTATTGTGAAGAAGATTGAGAACTATAAAATATTTTGGTGGTGAAAGTGTAGTAATGAAATTGAAAAGAAACCATTGCCACCATAATATATTAAAACACTGTAAGAAATGAATTTTATCCTTGAAAGGGTTAAGACTAACACGGGCTTGGCAGTGATACTTGTTCACGTAAGTTTCAGAATATATTAACTGAGGTCAAAATTTCCAACTTTTAATTTCGTGTGAAAACTTTCTCCAGAAACGTAGATTAGTGACTTTAATTTCAGATTGGTTCACGTCGAAGTGCAGTAGGTTTCACTCGGCTTCCCTACTGATGATATGCTGAGACAATGTTCACAGATAGGTGCAGGTTAGTCGTAAAGGGACGGAAAGAATCGCGCCGCCGCAGCAGGAATCCAAAATGATCTGTACGTAACACTTACCGATTAATACTGTAGAACACTTTATTTCTAAAAAGGAAAGGAACATAACTTTATTTTATAAGCTAGCTAGATGTGCTTCCCGTGCCTACATGCAATTACTTTTAGACACTATTACTACTCGTAGAACGCAGGCTAATTATCTTCCCATTACTCACTACTGATGCTCTCAAAGTCTGTGACGGAACTGGGTCGACCAGCGATGGGCGGCTCGTTAACTCAGAGCTAACTGGGGCCGTAGAGCTCCGTCTTCCTGGAGGTGTAGCGCCGCCTGCTCTTTCATTGGCGCGAGGGTCAGCGCCTTCTTGGTGCCGTTTCGCTTTAGGATTGCACACGCGGGGTGGCAGGGGAGCTAGGAAATCTGAAAAGGGAGATGCTGAGGCTCAATGTAGGGGTCAGCGAAGTGAAATGGAAAGAAGATAACGGTTTCTGGCCTGATGAGTGTAGGGTAATATCAACAACAGCAAAAAATAGTACGATGGGAGTAGAATTCGTTATGAATAGGTAGGCATGCCGGAGGGTGAGCTACTGTAAGTAGTTCAGTGATAGGGTTGTTCCGATAGAAACAGACAGCAAACCAACACCGACGAAGATAGTCCAGGTATAAATGTCGACGTCGCAAGCCGAAACTGAAGAGGAAGTATATGAGGATATTGAACGGGTAATTCAGTTCGTAAAGCAGGGTGAAAATTCTAATAGTCATGGGGGACTGGAAAGCGGTCGTAGGGAAGGGAGTAGAGGAAACGGTTACGGAAGAATACGAGCCTGGTACTACGAATGAGAGCGGAGAAAGACTACTTGAATTCAGCAATAAATTTCTGCTAGTAATAGCGAATACTATGTTCAAGAATCACAAGAGTAGAAGTCATTCTTGAAAAAGATCCAGAGATAATGGAAGATTTCAGTTAGATTACATCATGGTCAGGAAGAGAATGAGGTGTAGTGGAAATGAGGACAGCGAGTCACTTAGCATCAGGATTGGTGATCACGAAATAGATGAACTTAACATTTTGTGATACCTAGGAGCCGGCCGCTGTGGCCGATGGCCGAGTGGTTCTAGGCGCTTCAGTACGGAACCGCGCTGCTGCTATGGTCGCAGGTTCTAACCCTGCCTCGGGCATGGCTGTGAACGATGTCCTTAGGTTAGTCAGATTTAAGTAGTTCTAAGTAGTGTGAGGGACTGATGACCTCACATGTTAAGTCCCATAGTGGTTTAGTCGTTAGAGCCATTTGAAACTCTTTTTTTTTTTTTTTTTTTTTTTTTGGAAGCAAAGTAGCTTATGACGGACGAAGCAAGTAGGACATCGAAAGCAAACTACCACTGCCAAAACCGGCATTCCTCTCCAAGAGACTCCTACCAATATCAAACTTAGGCCTTAATTTGAGGAATAAAATTCTGAGAATGCACGTTTGGAGTACAGCATTGCATGGTAGTGAAATGTGGAGTATGGAAAAAATCTGAAAAGAAGAGAATCCAAGCATTTGAGATGTGGTGCTACAGAAGAAAATTGAAAATTAGGTGGCTTGATAAGGTATGGAATGGGGATGTTCTTCGGAGAATCGACGATGAAAGAATATGTGAAAAACACTGACTAGAAGAAGCGACAGAATGGTTGAACGTATGTTAAGACATCAGGCAATTATTCCCATGATACTAGACGGAGCTGCAGAGAGTAAAAACTGTGGAGGAAAATACAAATTGGAACATATCCAGAAAATAATTGAGGAAGTAGGTTGCAAGTGTTATTGTGAGATGGAGAGATTGGCACAGGAGAGAAATTCCTGGCGAGCCGCATCAAACCAGTCAGAAGACTGGTGATCCGCAAGACCATTTTAGTCATATAGGATCGGTCAAATTCTTATGGATTTTCAAGAGACTCAGAACTGTTTTAACCCCCTGGAATACAACAATGAAACAACTTCATATTTATTTTATAAATATCTTAAACCATTACCGCGATTATTTGCCAAATTTGCTTAGCAGGTGGGGACAACCTTGGCTAGCCAGTAATTTGCTCCGATTGTGTCTTCTTGTGGAGTTCCTTTCTGTATATTTGTGAAGGCTGAACACTGAAGAAGAGAAAAAGAGACAAAACTGGAGTATTCGTGGTGTGGGTTGGGAGGAGAATGGATAAAACAAGATGGCGTGTATAGTCACCAACAGAGACGTACTGGAAAGAGTAACGGAACAAACTAAACCTAGTTCAGAAAAGAAAAACAAAACAGCGAGCACAAGAATAAAAATATTGGATGAAACCAGGAGAGGGAGGTACCAGACTGCGTAGCAGTTGACCTGGAGCAAGATCAGATATGGATCTGCCAATGGGCAAAACACAGTATGACGATAATGGTGTGTTCTCAGTATCCGTTTATTGTGACCGCAGTAGATGATATAGAGACACATGAAATTTTGAGGAAAATGGAGTGCACGAAACGTCCTCCTGTCACTAAATTCCTTGTCTGCTGCATCCCTCTGTGTGCATTACGTACCTTCCATGTACCCAACAGATGAACCAACCATTCAGTCCGTGGCTTCTCCCGTTCGCCTACAGTAATCTTCGGAAGCAGACGATACACTTCTCGATATCAGAGCAAGTTGATATTTTGGAGCAACGAACTAGAGGATGCAGCAGGATGCACCTACACTAGCAAAACATATATTCCACCTACAGCCCGTAATATCGCTGTTGGGGAGAGGCCTCACGCGTCATTATGAGGAGGAATGATTAGAAGTTAGGGAAACCGAGTTGAAACTACCTCACACTGGCGTAGCTCTTTGCAGCAACTGAGAAGGAACGAAGGCCCTTTAACGCCCCTCCAGAAAGCTTCCTCCTTTTTGAATCACGGTTCCATCCTCCATCGAAAGGATTCACCAGTATCCGGTACCTGTGGCGTACGACTCTCCGTACATCTTATCTTGAATGAGTTCGTGAAATTAACTAACGAGAAGGTAGGCCACAGTTTTGCACTCTGTTTTGTCACGATGTATGATCAGAAATGTAAATTTCTGTTCCTTGTCTCAGGAAATTACGCACAGCCTGACCATGCATCTTATTCTTATCAAAATCTTCCCTGTTTAGACACCTTTATAATTATCGTACATTTTTATTTTCGACATTTTCGATTATTTATTTCTATATTTTAATTTCTCTTTTGGATTAATTTTATTTTAGAGGAGAAAAGAAGCAATTGAGCTTGGGTGCTAACGAGCCCTCTTGCCACAACAAGTGACAATTAAAAGTGTTAACTTCTGAATGATTAGGCTGCGTCACATTCCTCTCCAAATTTCTTATCCAAAAACTGGCGTTCCTCTCCATCCGTTGAGCTCCTCCTCAATTATATTCAGCCATACGACAATACCAGAAAATTCCTGAAAAAGGGATCAAACGTCAGATTTCAAGAATATCATCACGCAACCAGAAGATTTTATCTTCAATGACAACGGCTACGAAAGAAGCAAAAGATGTAATTAAATTTGAGTAACTGCGTGTGAATCCCGCTCGTGTCTCTGCCAGAATCAATGGAATGGTTTTGTTTAGTCTTCACAGTTTAATTTTGAAGGCTTTAAAAGTCCCGTATGACGTGTTAAACAGAAGTTAGCAATAGAAGAAGTGACTAACGACTTAATAAAAGTAAAATAAAATTCTGTTGTCACTCTTTGACAGACAGCTGTTAACGATAGCGGGTATTGAGATGAAAAGGAAAGATATTTGGTTCTATTCGCACGAAAATTGGATGAGTTCACGACGAAAATAAACGTGAAAGATTAAGGAATGAGTATCAGTGTTAGAGAACAGGATTTTATCAAACTTAACGAAAGAGATAAAATTCGGAAACAGTAGGTACTAGAAACAACAGATAAAAAACTGTGAATGGAAGAAAGGAAAAGATTGATGGAATATTTCCAAGGCCCTCCATAATTAGGTAACTTGCTTCTTGAAGGGACACTGGAATGAGAAAATGTAGCGACACGCTAGGATTCGAGTATCTGAAAAAATCGAGAATGTTCAGTGCAGTAGCAGATATACGGAAAAGGAAAGATGAGTTCAAAAGACAAAGAAATAAAAGCAGTCTAATGACTGATATGTAAAATAACAACACATTTGTTTGTTTATATGCTCTTTGGTAATGGTACATCTGAAAAGATATTCATAAAAATTTGTTTTATTATATTGGCAAAATGTATCGCTGTATGAGTATTTTCAATACTTTTTTTTGTTTTCTATACCATACAAACTCAATTTCTTTGGGGTTCATTCGTGAACAGATAAACATTTTCGTAACTTGCAGAAAAGTTAAACACAGATAACGAGCTTTTTTTTTACTAAAATTATGTTCGTGGTGAATATTTAGACCGCGACAAACTTATGGCAATAAAATTTCCTCGAACAAAAGCGATTTTGTTATCTAAAACTTCCAAATATATTCAGAAAAGTGCCCTACAAAATATAAATCGTCTTCGTAGAGATATTTATTATTAAACTTCTATTGAAATCAACGATCTTCGATTTTCCGCTCCGTTTATTGAACCAGTTTGTAGCGACAGCATAAGTTCGTGGTCCACGCCAGCTACTAATTCATAAACTACATATATCTTCGGAAACGAATTACAGTTCTGTAACTCCGAAGATCGTTCAATTCGCATCGTTTGTCTCCGGCGCAAATCACGCCAGAAATGTTCACCTAGGGTGGAACATTCTTTTTAACCAGTATGTATTTTCGCCTCTTTTTTTTTTACATTTACCTCGTGATTTACACTCCTGTCGACAGAGATAAAGATCTGTAACTTCCCCACAGCGTTTTCTCCGAAATAAACCGTTTAAATGAAGATTAATTCTTTTCGAGCGAGGATTTAAAGCGAGAACAATGCTGATATAAAACACCGTTCGCTAACTCAGTCAAACGTAATCTTTTGACAGGAATTAATTTCATTTTTCTCCTCTTCGCGTGTTTCAAAGCGCTTCTTTTTAAAAACGGCAAATTCTACAGCGCTTCAGAAGAGCATTGGATGGACAGACACAAGCGGCGGAGAGAGATTTCGCTTAATTCGTCAAATAAATGCTTGTCTCTCCATGTTTACTAAAGATGATGTAAATAAACTGGCTTATTTTCAGTCTCTAGTTTCTTGCTACCGACATTTTTGCTTTACATTAAAAATAAAACTGTGTAAATGGAAAACTGGGAATGATAACATTTCGCTTATCCGCTGGTTTCACTAAATGTGTTTAAACTGTCTTTACTGCTTGTATGTGTTCTTTTACTTTTATCCCATGCACTAGTTTGATTTCAGATGTTGTTCTTTGCGTGTATAACACGCCCATCCCGAAACTCATTGTTTAACGGAGACTTTTATTTGCCCATCATAAACTAAAGAACTGTTTGTTGTTGATTTATGTAATACATTCCATAAAGTCACTGAATCGAACTGTTCAAAATGAATTCGAGTGGTGAGTCTATGCGTTTGGTTGTCCTGCACTTTCTCCTGCTTCGTGTCAGATCTTTTACCCACTTTTTTGTCTTTTTATGCTGACTTCCAAGCCTTTTTGTCTTGCAATAGCCTTCGCAGTTCTATATACCTAATACACGTAGCACTGTCGGCAATACATTTTGCATATTTTGATAATTTTCTGTCCCGGTAATTGTGTCCCTCCTTTGATTGCGGCGTTAACTGTACTTGAAAGAATATATGCATACCATCTGAAGAAATGTTATATTCAACGATAGTGTCTATGTGTCTCACGGCTGTGCAAATATGCGCTGTAGCCAGAGTTACGATTTATAGCATCTCGTCGAAGCTTTTGTGTTTTTATTGGGGAGGATATTGTGATTCATTCCAGACTGTGTGTATGATGGAGACGGAACCTTATTCTTCCGGGACGCGCCACTTTTAATAAAATCAAGTTTAAGGCGACCTGTATTATAAATATTATAAACACGATTATTCTCTTAAAGTAATAGCATTTATTGTTTATAGAAAAAAAAACGTGGCAATCTTACAAAGGACCGTGGGCAATCAACACAAGAACTGGATACGTTGCAAGGCCAATAAACAAGACTTTAGTTTTTGGATCGCTGTAATTTCGTACCTCCAGGTAATTGAGCAAATAACAGGAACCTTAAATATGAAACAGATGTAGCTAAATGCAGTTGCTGCAATTCGGCCAGTGTCCTCGCCTCCCAACACTGCAGATATCGATATCAGTGTTCTGTATCATTGGAAAAGAGTGGACGCAGCTCACCCCTCACTGAAACAGGCCAGATCGCGTCTGTTTTATTGTAACTCTTCAGCATGTGGTGTCAGCTAGCTTTTCCGTGAGAAATCTCTACTTTCATCCTCGATGGAGTATACTGCGTGAGTACCACGCATGGCTAAAAGCAAACCCAGCCGCCAACACACACGACGTCCCTTGGTAAACGCTGCTAGACAAGTACTTACGGCCGGTCCGCAAGCGCGAGAATTGTTTCAGCAATATCTAACTCTCAAATCTGAACACTCTCACATATACACTACTGGCCGTTAAAATTGCTACACCAAGAAGAAATGCAGATGATAAACGAGTATTCATTGGACAAATATATTATACTAGAACTGACATGTGATTATATTTTCACGCAATTTGGGTGCATAGATCCTGAGAAATCAGCACCCAGAACAACCACCTCTGGCCGTAATAACGGCCTTGATACGCCTGGGCATGGAGTCAAACAGAGCTTGGATGGCGTGTACAGGTACAGCTGCCCACGCAGCTTCAACACGAGACCACAGTTTATCAAGAGTAGTGACTGGCGTATTGTGACGAGCCAGTTGGTCGGCCACCATTGACCAGACATTTTCAATTGGTGAGAGATCTGGAGAATGTGCTGTATCCAGAAAGGCCCGTACAGGACCTGCAACATGCGGTCGTGCATTATCCTCCTTAAATGTAGGGTTTCGCAGAGATCCAATGAAGGGTAGAGCCACGGGTCGTAACACATCTCAAATGTAACGTCCACTGTTCAAAGTGCCGTCAATGCGAACAAGAGGTGACCGAGACGTGTAACCAATGGCACCCCATACCATCACGCCGGGTGGTATGCCAGTATGGCGATGACGAATACACGCTTCCAATGTGCTTTCACCGCGAAGTCGCCAAACACGGATGCGACCATCATAATGCTGTAAACAGAAGCTGGATTCGTCCGAAAAAATAACGTTTTGCCATTCGTGCACCCAGGTTGGTCGTTGAGTACACCATCGCAGGCGCTCCTGTCTGTGATGCAGCGTCGAGGGTAACCGCAGCCATGGTCTCCGAGCTGATAGTCCACGCTGCTGCAAACGTCGTCGAACTGTTCGTGCAGATGGTTGTTGTCTTGCAAACGTCCCCATCTGTTAACTCAGGCATCGAGACGTGGCTGCACGATCCGTTACAGCCATGCGGATAAGATGCCTGTCATCTCAACTGCTAGTGATACGCGGCCGTTGGGATTCAGCACGGCGTTCCGTATTACCCTCCAGAACCCACCGATTCCATATTCTGGTAACAGTCAGTGGATCTCGACCAACGCGAGCAGCAATGTCGCGATACGATAAACTGCAATCTCGATAGGCTACGATCGGACGTTTATCAAAGTCGGAAACGTGATGGTACGCGTTTTTCCTCCTTATACGAGGCACCACAACAACGTTTCACCAGGCAACGCCGGTCAACTGCTGTTTTTTAATGAGAAATCAGTTGGAAACTTTCCTCATGTCAGTACGTTGTAGGTGTCGTCACCGGCGCCAACCTTGTGTGAATGCTCTGAAAAGCTAATTATTTGCATATCACAGCATCTTCTTCATGTCGGTTAAATTTCGCGTCTCTAGCACGTCATCTTCGTGGTGTAGCCATTTTAATGGCCAGTAGTGTATAATTAAACAATAAGCAACCAGTTGCATAAAAGAAATTTAATTTCTTTATCAGTTTCGGACACTTAGTGCTCTTCTTCAGAAGCTTATACCTACCGCATTTTTTTCCAAGTCTCAAATAATGCGATGGGTATAAGCCTCTGAAGAAGAGCGCTTAGTGTCCGAAACAGGTAGAGAAATTAAATTTCTTCTATGCAACCGGTTGCTTAGTAATTCATCACATGCGACTACAGTTGCTGAGGATGGATAAAACAATATTCTCTCAAATAGAAATTACAGATATTTCAAACCAAATTCAAACAGTTTTGCTTCCGTTTTATGTTTCGGACAAACATACACTTATACAACTGCCACCACTCACTGATTAGGTTCTTCAGTGCATTCTTACCGGTCCGTCTGCTGCTTACAAAGCAGTACGACCAGCGACTTGTGATTGAGGGACGTGTGATGAGCGTATCACAAACACCTCCAGTCCTTACTGACAGTACATGAATCGTGGTGAAACCAGCTGCTGCTTCTTAATTCAAGCAGTTCCTCATTTGGGCTCAAGAGGCCGAGTGGACCCCGTTCCAGACCTCCCTGCCTCACAAAAAAGTCTGAGGAGGTACCGAGAAACGAAACGACGTCCTTCCACACCAAAGGCATTTACAGGGTGAGAATTACTGAAATATACGAAATAAAACCGTCATAATTTCTGAGCGGTTTGCCTTAGGACGTTCAAACTGCGCGGTTGGCCGCGGGGCATGATGGGTATTAGTACGCGCAGCATGGTTTGGTTTAGCGACGAAGACCACGTCCATTTGGATGGGTTCGTCAACAAGCAAAATTGGCGCATTCATGGGACTGAGAATTCTGCATTTCACGATCGAGAAGTGTCTTCACCCTCAGTTGGTGACTGTGTGGTGTCCAATGTCCAGTCACGGAATTATCGGAGCAATATTTCCTGATGCCGCGGTGACTACCGAACGGTACGTGTAGGTTTTGGAAGATTATTTCATCCTCATTGTCCAAAGTGACCCCGATTTCGACAACACGCGGTTCATGCAAGACGGAGCTCGACCGCATCGAAGCAGCAGAGTGACGCCCTGAAGGAGCACTTTGGGGACCGCATCCTGGCTCTGGGGTATCCAGAGGCCACTGGTACGGGCCTCGATTGGCCGCCATATTCTCCAGATCAGAACAAATGGAACTCCTTTTTGTGGAGTTATATTAAAGATAAGGTGTACAGCAGTGACCCCAAGACTGCTGCTGAGCTGAAAACAGCCATTCAGAAGGTCATCGGCAGCATCGATGTTCCGACACTTCAGCTGGTTATGCAAAATTTCGCTATTCGTCTGCGCCACATCATCGCCAATGATGGCAGGCATATCGAACATGTCATAACCTAAATCCGAATATCTGTAGAGACGTTTACATGTTGAATAAAGTGTATGAACGCCGTAGTAATTAACTATTACGTTTTTTTTTCATGTAGTTCAATAACTGGCACCCTGTATATAGTACTTAATTCAGATTATAAACTGCGCAACTCTCCTGATTCGCATAGTTTGTGTGTCTTTTACAGGAGTCTCTAGTGACTACAGGAAATTGCTACGTACAACTACCCGTGTTATCGAGCTGAGGGTAAATCTGCGTCCTCACATCCAAAGCTGCTTGTATCACAGAGTAGTGTGGAAACGAGCTTGTACCAATACTCGTCTGAAGTACTCTGTCTCGCGCGTTCAGTAGTGAGGTAGGTCAGTCATGTCTTGGACTGGTACCACGTACAGTACGCCAGTTATTCGAGGGTAATTTGAGGACTGCGCAATACGAGGGCAGGATCCTCCTACTGCAGTCTACACTTTGGCCGTAGCGTCTAGTTTAGAAACCACACTCTCAGCTTCCTCGTCGATTATCTCTCTGCGAGACAGAGTTCCAGTTTTCCTACATAGGCGGAAAGACCCATTACTGTAGGAATACCCGATTTGTGAACGATCATCGAACTAGCCACAACAATTAAAAACGGGTCTGGCTAAGGAGAGAATTAAAGTGGAAATGCCACAACCAATGATAGGGAAGACTGTACCAGACTGAGATTCATTGAAAGAATCCTCGGGGAGTGTGGTCCACTCGCGAAGGAGGCAGCTTACAAAACTCTCGTTTGACCAGTACTTGTATACTGCTAGCCATTCTGGGATTCATACGAGATAGGATCGACAGGGGTAATAAAGAAGTTCCAAAGAAGACCATTGCGGTTCGTCACATGTTGGTTAAGGAAGCGGGAAGGCGCCAAAGAGATGCGTATCCAATTTACAGTGACAAACGCTGTTAGAGAGTCGTGGAACGTTACAGAGTGATTTACTGTTAAATTACCGAGAGAGTACGGTCCTATGAAATTTAACCAGTATACTGCTTACTCCTACGCATATCTCTTTAGAACACCATGAAGACCAAATCAGAGAGATTCGACACTGCACAGAGCCCTACCAATAATCGTTCCCCTGCACATCGTTTGCGACAGCAACAGGAAAGTAAGAACTGATAATTAAATAACGAAATATTCTTCCTGGTGCCGGGATTCTGTGTGGCAGAACGACCCATCTGCCCCTCATCAATTGATGACGTTGATGATGATTATTACAATTGTAGTTATTATTATTATTGTTATTAAGGTTTCGTGGTTGTAAACTGCTGGATCATCGGTGCCATCTCATCCACGGAGACAGACTGTTCAATAAAGAGAGGCGTTATGTGTGGCACAGTTTTACTCGCAGCAAAAACGCTGTCCCTGTTGTACGTGTGACCAGCGGATGTTTGTAAGCGTATGCATGGAAAAAAAAAAGCAAATGAAAATCAATCTGGGCGCTCTTTCATATTTACGACCAATCAGGACAAGTGTCGCATAACGCAGCGTTAATTACTGTGACACCAAATTAACCTCCCCTCTGGAAGCTGTCGGACGTGCACGTCACAGAGGGCGGACACACTGCTATAACACGGTCCAGTGTCAGTGTCGCTGAGTGTCGGTACAAAACGTCAGTCAGTTCGACACTCACTACTGGACGTCGCTGACAATGCGACACCTCTGAATTGTTTCGGGACTTTAGAGCGCATCGTTCGTTGTCACAGCTCTTTTTTTTATTTACATTCTTTTGCTACAAATAATATTACATTTTGACAAGAGTTACAAAATGTCGAGGAGAAAGGGACGCGATCAGAGACGACAAATGGCATTCGTCCGATGCTTCTGACGTAAAGGCCACGGATCAAAGTGAAGTTGGTAGGGTGTTCTGTATGAGAAGATCAGTTGTAGCAAGTAACAAGAAGTCACACCACGCTCGCTACTTGAGCACCACAGCGCAATACTTCGATAGTAAATACTGAACAAAATGTGTAATGGCCACAAAAATGGACCACAAGATATACAGGGTTATTACAAATGATTGAAGCGATTTCACAGCTCTACAATAACTTTATTATTTGAGATATTTTCACAATGCTTTGCACACACGTACAAAAACTCAAAAAGTTATTTAGACATTCACAAATGTTCGATATGTGCCCCTTTAGTGATTCGGCAGACATCAACCGATAATCAAGTTCCTCCCACACTCGGCGCAGCATGTCCCCATCAATGAGTTCGAAAGCATCGTTGATGCGAGCTCGCAGTTCTGGCACGTTTCTTGGTAGAGGAGGTTTAAACACTGAATCTTTCACATAACCCCACAGAAAGAAATCGCATGGGGTTAAGTCGGGAGAGCGTGGAGGTCATGACATGAATTGCTGATCATGATCTCCACCACGACCGATCCATCGGTTTTCCAATCTCCTGTTTAAGAAATACCGAACAACTTGATGGAAGTGCAGTGGAGCAGCATCCTGTGGTACGTTTAGCTCCCTGCTTGCTTTATTCGTCGACTTCCGCGGGCTACGCGTGAAACTTGCCCGCACGCGTTCAACCGTTTCTTCGCTCACTGTAGGCCGACCAGTTGATTTCCCCTTACAGAGGCATCCAGAAGCTTTAAACTGCGCATACCATCGCCGAATGGAGTTAGCAGTTGGTGGATCTTTGTTGAACTTCGTCCTGAAGTGTCGTTGCACTGCTATGACTGACTGATGTGAGTGCATTTCAAGCACGACATACGCTTTCTCGGCTCCTGTCACCATTTTGTCTCACTGCGCTCTCGAGCGCTCTGGCGGCAGAAACCTGAAGTGCGGCTTCAGCCGAACAAAACTTTATGAGTTTTTCTACGTATCTGTAGTGTGTCGTGACCATATGTCAATGAATGGAGCTACAGTGAATTTATGAAATAGCTTCAATCATTTGTAATAGCCCTGTATATCTCTTCATAAATTCCGCGCGTTAATTTTGTTTTTAGTTAACTGAGAAGTGGAAGATTTATGTAACGATTACCAGCGAACTGTCAAGCCAGAAACAGCTTAAGGTCGCGAAGACTATCGAGTTCTAGTGCTGAAATGCCAGAAAGTCGGCATTGGTTTCGCCTAAGAAATATTATTTGTGACTCAGAATGAAGTTTGAAATTTTCTAAATGTAACCAAGTAACCTGTTCATGTGAAACCTTTTTAATGATTGTGCAATATGTGAAAATCCCATGCTGAGATTTGTACTGTGTGACTTAGTGACTGAATACATATTTTGTGAAAACTTATTATGTTAAACTAAAATCTGAAATTTACTATCTGTTTATTGCCGTTAATATTTAACGGTTCCAGCATTAGAAGTTATTACCTATGATACCCATTAATCTACAGCTTTTCTTTGAACAGTGAAGACTTTGCAATGTGAAATGCTCTATAGTAAAACGACGTTGTCAACGGTTACTGGTTCTAGCTGCTAACTTTTACGAAAGTGGAAATACGTTCTTCGACCCTAAAATGCAAAGAAGGAGCTGCTCCTCGTGTTTGTGAAATAAAACATTACGTACGCAACAACAGATCTGCTCTGCTCTGAAACAGTATCTGAAATATAATTGTCTGCATCTTCACCTCAGATAAAACACGCTACTAAGTGGACCAGAAATAAGTCACGCTGCTATGCAATGCGAGTTTGTATACTTATACGAGGTGGCTTTCAGTAGTCAACAGGAAGTGTGGAGGTGTGAATCAAAATCTCTCTCTGCGTTACGCTTTTTTTTTTGTGACTAAGAAAATGTATACGGTTAAAGAGCTGCATTTACAGCGAATGAAAATGCATGCTTCTCTTAAACGAAATTTTGATAAATGCATAACACACCGCTTTATTGTGTTTCTTATCTATGCATGTGAAATACGAACTACAATACATTATGTTATGCGTTTCTCAAAATATATTTCTGCTGCTGACTGCCGCCTGAAAAAATGGTTAAACATCGCTGTGAGTAACAATCAACTGGGTGCAAACATGGAAAAATAAACTCTACCGGTCCATTAAACGAATTCGTCAAAAAAGATCACTACATACAAACGCAATAAAATTCTCAGGACACGAGGGACGATGTAACGGCTTTCTGAAATTATGCGTCAAAATCGTGAAACAGTTACGAAGCCAAATATCTCCTAATCATGAATAAAACGTGCACAAAATAACTCGCAACGCGAATAAACTATCCTAAACACACTACACGAATATCACAGATCGCTGGAGATGCCAAAGCGTTGACACGTGTTGCCCAATAAGCATACTCAGAGAGGCATCGCTATCGCCCAAGAGAACAGTTCTGTCTTCCCCATAAAGCGGCTGACGTCAGCCTGTACCAACTGACAGTATGGCTCCCGAAGAGGTATATCCCACGCGTGTGTTCAGGTACAAGGCTCTATGGTTGTGATAGCCGAAGCTAGCTCATAGCATAACGACGGCCACCTTCCAAGTCGCTACGAAACTATGTGTTTGTGTGATGTTATTGGGTACTTATAGTATAAAGACTTTGAAATTATGGAACACTATGAGTACTTTTTGTGTAACGAAAGTAGCTGGAGTGATGGTAAACAAAGGAACAAAAATTTGTACGATTTTTTGTAGTTGAAGTGCAGAGTACATTTGGTTGCCGCGAATATATCAATTAATACCACCCCTTCTGATTATTCAACAACTCATCATTTGCGAAAGACAAGAATTAACTATATATAGGCGCATACACCCTAAGACAAAAATAGATGCACCACTAAGGAATTATCCGAACGGCTCGGGCATTGGTAGTTATATGTGTACAACAAACACATGATTACAATTTCAAAAAAACTGGATGAGTTACTCAAAAATGATCAAACGTGTGTGAAATCTTATGGGACTTAACTGCTAAGGTCATCAGTCCCTAAGCTTACACACTACTTAACCTAAATTATCCTAAGGACACACACACACACACACACACCCATGCCCGAGGGAGGACTCGAACCTCCGCCGGGACGAGCCGCACAGTCCATGACTGCAGCGCCCTAGACCGCTCGGCTAATCCCGCGCGGCGATGAGTTACTCAAGAGAAAATTGAGCAAGTCAGTAACGCGTTGGTCCTCCTCTGGACCTTCGGCTTAACATTGATTGACACAGTCATTGGATGTCCTCCTGGTGGATACCGTGCCAAATTCTGCCCAACTGGAGTGTTAGATCGCCAAACTCACCAGCTGGTTGGAGGACGCTGCCCATAATGCCCCAGACGTTCTCAACTGGTCTGAGATGCGGCGACCTTTCTGGCCAAGGTAGGGTTTGGCAAGCACGAAGACAAGCTGCAGAAACTCTCACCGTTTGCAGGCGGACGTTATATTGCTGAAATGTAAGCCCAGGATGGCTTCCATTAAGGACAACAAAACGGGCTGTAGAGTATCGTCGACCTACCGGTGTGCTGTAAGGGTGCCACGGATGACAACCGAAGGGGTCCTGCTATGAAGAGGCATGGTACTCCAGACCATCACACGTGGCTGTCGGGCCTTACGGCGGCCGGGAGTCAGGTTGGTATCGCACCGCCATCGCTGGTCATTAGGGCTCAGTTCGAAGCGAGCCTCATCACTGATGACAATTCTACTCCACCGAATGAGATTCCAGGCCGAAGACGAGTCTGGAGACGCCCCGGACAGCTCTGGAATACCAACCTGAGCGTCGGCCGCCAGACGGGCTGACAACCAGAAGTGATGGTCAGTGGCTACCATTTCTTTCTATAGCATGACCAGTTTGACTGTCATCTGAGGCACCCTTAGAGCAGACCGGTATGTCGACAATACTCTGCGCCCCATTTTGTCACCCTTCATGCAGCCCATACTGGGCTATCGTTTCAGTAAGATACCGGTAACACACGACAACATACCGGCTGTGTGTCTATAAATGTACATCATATCTACCCATTTCCGTCCCATTCGGATAATTCCTTCGTCATCTATCTTCTTCCTCTTCTTCTTCTTCTTCTTATTTTTTCCGTGTATTATATCAACGACGCCAGACACACCAGATAAATTCTAAAAGGACTTCCTTACAGCCGACAGACAAGGTGGCAGGTTAGTTGTGTGAGCTGCTACGGAGTATGACGTCACTGTGGTATACGCCAACTCGGCATGCAACAGCCCGTGCTGACCCATCTTTCTAGCTGTAAAGTGACAATCTAAGTTAAATTTCAGCTCCTTCCAGTGGTGGCTGTACATGGTAATTACTTGCGATCAACAGAATGAAACACAAAATGATCGAAGCAGACGAAATGAATTAAAATTTGCGCGGAGGCTGGGACTCGAACCCGGGTTTTCTTGCGTGTTAGGTAGAAATGCTAACCATAACACCACCGCAGTACGATGGTTAACATTGCTCCACGAACCACCTAAGGTGAGTGCCCTCCCCAACACAAACTTCAATTCATTTTTTCCCTTACATATTGTCACTTCTCCCCATGAACCATGGACCTTGCCGATGGTGGGGAGGCTTGCGTGCCTCAGCGATACAGATGGCCGTACCGTAGGTGCAACCACAACGGAGGGGTATCTGTTGAGAGGCCAGACAAACGTGTGGTTCCTGAAGAGGGGCAGTAGCCTTTTCAGTAGTTGCAGGGGCAACAGTCTGGATGATTGACTGATCTGGCCTTGTAACACTAACCAAAAGGGCCTTGCTGTGCTGGTACTGCGAACGGCTGAAAGCAAGGGGAAACTACAGCCGTAATTTTTCCCGAGGGCATGCAGCTTTACTGTATGGTTAATGATGATGGCGTCCTCTTGGGTAAAATATTCCGGAGGTAAAATAATGCCCCATTCGGATCTCCGGGCGGTGACTACTCAGGAGGACGTCGTTATCAACAGAATGAAAACTGGCATTCTACGGATCGGAGCGTGGAATGTCAGATCCCTTAATCGGGCAGGTAGGTTAGAAAATTTAAAAACGGAAATGGACAGGTTAAAGTTAGATATAGTGGGAATTAGTGAAGTTCGGTGGGAGGAGGAACAAGGCTTTTGGTCAGGTGACTACAGGGTTATAAATACAAAATCAACTAGGGGTAATGCAGGAGTAGGTTTAATAATAAATAGGAAAATAGGAATGCTGGTAAGCTACTACAAACAGCATAGTGAACGCATTATTGTGGCCAAGATAGATACGAAGCCCACGCCTACCACAGTAGTACAAGTTTATATGCCCACTAACTCTGCACATGAAGAAAAAATTCAAGAAATGTATGATGAAATAAAAGAAATTATTCAGATAGTGAAGGGAGACGAAAATTTAATAGTCATGGGTGACTGGAATTCGTCAGTAAGAAAAGGGAGAGAAGGATACATAGTAGGTGAATATGGATTGGGGGTAAGAAACGAAGAGGAAGCCGCCTGGTGGAATTTTGCACAGAGCACAACCTAATCATAGTTAACACTTGGTTCAAGAATCATAAAAGAAGATTGTATACATGGAAGAAGCCTGGAGATACTGACAGGTTTCAGATAGATTATATAATGGTAAGACAGAGATTTAGGAACCAGGTTTTAAATTGTAAGACATTTCCAGGGGCAGACGTGGACTCTGACCACAATCTATTGGTTATGAACTGCAGATTAAAACTGAAGAAACTGCAAAACGGTGGGAATTTAAGGAGATGGGACCTGGACAAACTGACTAAACCAGAGGTTGTACAGAGTTTCAGGGGGAGCATAAGGGAACAATTGACAGGAATGGGGGAAAGAAATACAGTAGAAGAAGAATGGGTAGCTCTGAGGAATGAAGTAGTGACGGTAGCAGAGGATTAAGTAGGTAAAAAGACGAGGACTGGTAGAAATCCTTGGGTAACAGAAGAAATATTGAATTTATTTGATAAAAGGAGAAAATATAAAAATGCAGTAAATGAAGGAGGCAAAAAGGAATACAAACGTCTCAAAAATGAGATCGACAGGAAGTGCAAAATGGCTAAGCAGGGATGCCTAGAGGACAAATGTAGGGATGTAGAGGCTTATCTCACTAGGGGTAAGATAGATACTGCCTACAGGAAAATTAAAGAGACCTTTGGAGAAAAGAGAACCGCTTGTATGAATAGCAAGAGCTCAGATGGAAACCCAGTTCTAAGCAAAGAAGGGAAAGCAGAAAGGTGGAAGCAGTATATAGAGGGTCTATACAAGGGCGATGTACTTGAGGACAATATTATGGAAATGGAAGAGGATGTAGTTGAAGATGAAATGGGAGATATGATACTGCGTGAAGAGTTTGACAGAGCACTGAAAGACCTGAGTCGAAACAAGGCCCCCGGAGTAGACAACATTCCATTAGAACTACTGACAGCCGTGGGAGAGCCATTCCTGACAAAACTCTACCATCTGGTGAGCAAGATGTATGAGACAGGCTAAATTCCCTCAGACTTCAAGAAGAGTATAATAATTCCAACCCCAAAGAAAGCAGGTATCGACAGATGTGAAAATTACCGAACTATCAGTTTAATAAGCCACAGCTGCAAAATACTAAAGCGAATTCTTTACAGGCGAAAGGAAAAACTGATAGAAGCAGACCTCGGGATTCCGTAGAAATCTTGGAACACGTGAGGCAATACTGACCCTACGGCTTATCTTAGAAGCTAGATTAAGGAAAGGCAAACCTACGTTTCCAGCATTTGTAGACGTAGAGAATGCTTTTGACAATGTTGACTGGAATACTCTCTTTCAAATTTTGAAGGTGACAGGGGTAAAATATAGGGAGCGAAAGAATATTTACATTTTGTACAGAAGGCAGATGGCAGTTATAAGAATCGAGGGGTATGAAAGGGAAGCAGTGGTTGCGAAGGGAGTGAGACAGGGTTGTAGCCTATCCCCGATGTTATTCAATCTGCATATTGAGGAAGCAATAAAGGAAACAAAAGAAAAGTTCGGAGTAGGTATTAAAATGCATGGAGAAGAAATAAAAACTTTGAGGTTAGCTGATGACATTGTAATTCTGTCAGAGACAGCAAAGGACTTGGAAGAGCAGTTGAACGGAATGGACAGTGTCTTGAAAGGAGGATGTAAGATGAACATCAACAAAAGGAAAACGAGGATAATGGAATGTAGTCGAATTATGTCGGGTTATGCTGAGGGAATTAGATTAGGAAATGAGATACTTAAAGTAGTAAAGGAGTTTTGCTATTTGGGGAGCAAAATAACTGATGATGGTCTAAGTAGAGAGGATATCAAATGTAGACTGGCAATGGCAAGTAAAGCGTTTCTGAAGAAGAAAAACTTGTTAACATCGAGTATAGATTTAAATGTCAGGAAGTCGTTTCTGAAAGTATTTGTATGGAGTGTAGCCATGTATGGAAGTGAAACATGGACGATAAATAGTTTGGACAAGAAGAGAATAGAAGCTTTCGAAACGTGGTGCTACAGAAGAATGCTGAAGATTAAATGGGTAGATCACATAACTAATTAGGGGGTATTGAATAGATTTGGGGAGAAGAAGAGTTTGTGGCACAACTTGACTAGAAGAAGAGATCGGCTGGTAGGACATGTTCTGAGGCATCAAGGGATCACAAATTTAGCATTGGAAGGCAGCGTGGAGGGTAAAAATCGTAGAGGGAGACCAGGAGATGAATGCACTAAGCAGATTCAGAAGGATGTAGGTTGCAATAAGTACTGGGAGATGAAGAAGCTTGCACAGGATAGAGTAGCATGGAGAGCTGCATCAAACCACTCTCAGGACTGAAGACCACAACAACAACAACATATTGTCACTACTGCCAGGGCTCTCCGATATTGGCGTAGTGGGACGTCCTTCTACCATTGGTGATCTTATAGATCTTATAATTAAATGTTTCCCTGAGACATTTATGTCTCTTCTTATTATGTACGACTCTGAAAGAGAGGCGCTCTGCATCGTGGTGTAGCTCGCTCTCCAGGTTTCGAGAGGGTGCGGTTCTGGATGAGGTATCGAATATATTACTTCCCCCTACTTATACCTCCCGAGGAGATCACGAAAGCAAAATTAGAGAGATTCGAGCGCGCACGGAGGCTTTCCGGAAATCGTTCTTACCGCGAACCACACGCGACTGGAACAGGAAAGGGAGGTAACGACAGTGGCACGTAAAGTGCCCTCCGCCACACACCGTTGGTGGCTTGCGGAGTATAAATGTAGATGTAGATGTAGATGTAGATCGAATCAGACGAAATGAATTAAGATCATGAATGATACAAGGACGTCCCATTACGTTCAATTCTTGGGTGCTTGTCAATATCGGAGAGCCCTGGCACTAGTGACAATATGTAAGAGAAAAAATGTATTGAAGTTTGTGTTGGGGAGGGCACTCAGCTTAGGTAGTTCGTGAAACGATCGTGAAACAATATTAACCATCTTACTACGGTGCTTTAATAGTTAGCATTTCTCCACAGTAAGCACGTAGACACGGGTTCAAGTCCCGGCAGCAGCGTAAATTTTAATTCATTTCGTCTGCTTCGATCATTATCGTAGATATAAAAAAGAGACTTAAATGTCTCAGGGAAATATTTAATTAGAAAAATGTAACAGGTTGACGATAAACAAGAAAACAAGTGATGAATGTGATATATAGCTATTTGTATCAGTAACTAGCTCAGCACGCAGCGCTGCCCCGATATGCATTTCTTCCTGTTTTCTATTAATCCATCTCCTCCTGCCCCTTCTCTCCACCTCCTCCACCCGCGACTCTTTGTCTGTCTTCCCCTGCGCCTTCCTATGTCCATCTCCTCCTACCTCTCCCTCTGTTCACCTCCGCCTTTCCCCTCTCTGTCGATCTACATCTTCCCCGTCCGCCCATCTCTTCCTCCTCTTTCTAATTCCAACTCCTCCTTCGCCATCTCTCTGTCTATCCCGTCCTCTTCCTCTCTCTGTCCATCTGCTCTTCCCTTGTTTTCCTGCTCGTCTCTTCGTGTCCCCTTTCTCTGTTCACATCTCCTTCTCTCCCCTCTCTCTGTTCATTTCGCCCTGCCCTCTGTCTGTCCACGTCCTGGTACACCCATTTGTGCCCATCTCCTCCTTCCCCCTCCCTGTCTGCTCATCTGCTCCTGCCCTTCTCTCTCCACTTTATAACGCTCACCCTAATAGTAGGCTGGTTCTTCCTACCCCCACAATATTTCTTTCCAGGTTCCAACTGCTGTGTGTAGCAAATTAGGGTGAAATCGTTCCATCCGTCTAGGATGAGCTTTTTACCGTCGCTTTGCCCGCATACGCGCATTTCACATATATTCAACATATTTCACACGTATTTATACACGTATTTCATCTGTACTTCCAGCAAATTTCGCCTTACAACTTCATTTCACGCAGCCCAATGTTTATGACGTCGTATCTTCTTAACTGCGCGCATTTCAATGAGATAATTTTGCTGGTCGTGCACTGGTGTATGTGGGTACTGTCTGCGAAAAGTGTTATGAACAGAGTTACAACTAAAAAAGTAATGAGTTGGCAGTTTTCCACGCATCTCAGTGTTTGTGAGGTTATATCTCGTGAACTATACATCGTACAATAATACCAGGGTTGCAACTTAAATAGTGGCAACTATTTATTCACAACCGATACAAAAGAGTTACATGTTTGCACCTGTTACTGTCCTTCAACGTAGTCACCAGTGTTCTGTAGAACCCGTTGCCAGCGATATGGAAAGCGCAGTATACCGTTACCAGAGCCTGTTCTGTTGATGGTGCGAATGGAGCGGTCTACTGCCTATCGAATCTCTGGAACAGTTCTGAAGCTAATGCCTCGAAGTGGTTCCTTCGTCTTCGGAATCAAACGAAAGTCACAAGGACTTAAGTCCGGGGAGTATGGTGGATGGTACAGTACTTCCCAGTCCCACTGACCGAACAGAGCAGCCACAGCTTGCGCTGTATGCGCCCGCGCATTGTCGTGCAAAATGGTGGCTGGGTTGCGCAGAAAGTGTCATCGCTTCTTCCGCAAAGGTGGTGGCCGCTGATGCTCCAAAAACGAACAGTAAAACTGTGTATTGACGGTCTGCCGTGGAGGAACGTAATGCGTGAGGACAACACCAACACAGTCGTACACGAGAATCACCATAACGTTAGACCGCTCCATTCGCACCATCGACAGAACAGGCTCTGCTAACGGTATACTACGCCTTCCACATCGCTGGAAAACGGGGTTCTATACAACGCTGGTGACTACTTTGAACGACAGTAACAGGTGCAAACATGTAACTCTTTTGTATCGGTTCTGAATAAATAGTTGCCGCTATTTAAGTTCCAACCCTCGTATATTTACCTACGTACATTCAGCGCCGTATAGGGATACTGTATGCGAAATGTGTTGTGAATGTAACTAACAGTAAACAAGTAATTAATTAAAAGGTCAGACATGATGCCGCCGTTTTTCACGCTTCGCGGTATTTTACTTGATATCTTCTAAACTATGTGACGTAAAACGATACATATTTGTAAGAATTTTTAACATTTTTCAGCCCTGTCAGCAACTGTGATAAATGAATATACAACACGTCAGCCTCAGTTGCAAATACGAGGTGTGGCTGGAAAAAAACCGGAGTAGTACTGGTGAAACAATAAAACGAATGCAATAAGGCTGAAAGTCGCGTGGCCTGTCACGTGACTCTCGCTCCGCCTACTGCTCGAGTTTCATCTGCCTCCTGCACTCAGTCTGCCCGTGGCGTCTCTTTTAAGTAGTTGACGTTTTGTCTGTGCGTCGGAAAATGTTGAGTGTACAGAAAGAACAGCGTGTTAACATCAAATTTTGTTTCAAACTAGGAAAATCTGCAAGTGAAACGTTTATAATGTTACAACAAGTGTACGGCGATGATTGTTTATCGCGAACACAAGTGTTTGAGTGGTTTAAACGGTTTAAAGATGGCCGCGAAGACACCAGTGATGACACTCGCACTGGCAGACCATTATCAGCAAAAACTGATGCAAACATTGAAAAAATCGGTAAACTTGTTCGACAAGATCGCCGTTTAACAATCAGAGCAGTGTCTGAGTTAACAGGAGTTGACAAGGAACAAGTTTACCGATTTTTTCAATGTTTGCATCAGTTTTTGCTGACAATGGTCTGCCAGTGCGAGTGTCATCACTGGTGTCTTCGCGGCCATCTTTAAACCGTTTAAACCACTCAAACACTTGTGTTCGCGATAAACAATCATCGCCGTACACTTGTTGTAACATTACAAACGTTTCACTTGCAGAGTTTCCTATTTTGAAACAAAATTTGATGTTAACACGCTGTTCTTTCTGTACACTCAACATTTTCCGACGCACAGACAAAACGTCAACTACTTAAAAGAGACGCCACGGGCAGACTGAGTGCAGGAGGCAGATGAAACTCGAGCAGTAGGCGGAGCGAGAGTCACGTGACAGGCCACGCGACTTTCAGCCTTATTGCATTCGTTTTATTGTTTCACCAGTACTAGTCCGGTTTTTTTCTAGCCACACCTCGTATAATACGTCAGCCTCAGTTGCAAATAGAAACCAAACTTCACCGATGTTTCAGCCAAAATAATTTGGCCTTCTTGAGAAGCGAGTGACACTAAACTACTGCATGCCGAAGTTTGGCCATGTCAAGTATAAAACGTAGCACCGCAGTACCCAGTCATAACGTACATTACTTGGGTTGAAGAGAAGCAGCAGGCCCCACTGCGCGGACAAGGTCGGGAAGCCGCGAGAGCTTTGGCTGAAACCTGGGTAAAGTTTGGTTTCTACCTGCAACTGAGGCTGTCGTGTTACATGTGCATATTTGTAATTTCAGCGGCATATGCGGATACTGTCTGCAAGAGTTGCGAGTAGAATGAGTAGTAAGAAAGTAATAAATTAAAACGTGATGCATGATGCTGCGGTTTTTCATGCATCTCAGTATTTGATGTCGTATCTCCTGAACTACTTGTCGTACGATGATGTAATTCTTCTGGTACATTCAGTGGTACATCCGAATATTGCCAGAAAAATATACCGCGAAAACAGTTTATAGTGAAGAAGTAATAAATTAAAAATTGGCAGTTTTACTGCATGAACAGCGAAAATGTAGTAAGCAATAAACTTTTTTCCTCTTCATCATTTTGTGGGGGTCGTCATCGACAACGAGCTTCGTAAGAGTTTGAAACTATGAGTTAAGTTCGTTGCAAGTCCTTAAGTGTGAGACCTTAACTGTTTCCGGCGAATTGAATGTTTAAATAACTTACACGTTTGCTGCCGGGTGACATCTCGAAGTGACCTTTCGTCAGAATGGTTATAGTGAGAGGCAGATCAAACGTGCGTTGCGCTATCAGCCTCCTGTGCAAAGGGTCAGTGACGATAGCAACGAAGTGGCACCTAAGTCTACAGCCTTTTCACCTTACGCAGGAAGCATTTCCAACAGGATTGGCCGTATTTTGCGGAAATATGATGTGAAATGTGTTTTTCGACCACCTTCTAAGATTAAGGCCCTGTTGGCGTCCGTAAAAGATGATCTCGGTTTGCGTAAGGTTGGTGTCTATCGTATTCCTTGCAGTTGTGGCATTTCATTTATTGGTCAGACAATCAGGAGTGTGGAAGACGGGTATACTGAACATAAGCGTCACACACGCTTACAACAGCCGAGCAAATCCGCTATTGCAGAACATTGCCCTGACACTGGTCATCCTATGGAATACAACACGGAGATTCTGGCTTGCACGTCCAGCTATCGGGATAATGTTATTATGGAAGCTGTTGAAATCAAACTATCAAGCAACCTTATAAACAGAGATGGTGGATTTTGTTTAAATGCTGCTTGGAATCCGGCTCTGTCTCTCATCGAAAAACAGAGCGACAGAATTAGTACTACGTCATTTGTTGATTAATAGTCACTATCGATATTTGTGATGTTGGTTATCTTTGGTTGTGTGTTGACTCTGCGGTTACTTCTTTTGTGTTTGATATCTTCCTTGTTTCTCCTCTATGAACTGAGGTATTAAATTCCTTTGCACGTTGCTTCCTCCTTGCAGTTGTGCCTTGAAAATGGCAGGGTGTGCTCCTGTCGAAATATCGGCGGTGGTCGACGACGTCGACCCGTAAGTTATTTGAACAAGTCCTTAAGTGTTCTCATTCTCAAATACTTAATGACTAAAGTATGGGTATTTGGGCGTTTGGTAGGTACGTGTTTCTTAACCCACAGTGATGTTTTCCGGACAGTATGTGATGTGTATATCAAGTTCACTTGAAATCGCTGCAGTGGTTTAGGAGAAGATGTGGGACATTAGATTAGATTAGTTTTTCATTCCATAGATCCGTGCTGAGGAGATCCTCGTGGATGTGAAACATGTCAATTTTTTTTTTTTTTTGCTGAAATAACAATATTAATAGTATGAATATATACAATACCTCATTTGTCTCTATTACAAAATTCGTCAATGGAGTAGAAGGAGTTGGCCACTAGTAAGTCTTTCAGGCTCCTTTTAAACTGATCTTTATTTGTAACAAATTTTTTTATGTTTGCTGGCAAACCCCTTTTTGAACTAAAGTAAGTGCTTTTAAGTCCTTGTGCAGATCATTTTTGTTCCTGGTATTGTATGTATGAACTGAGCTGTTTGTTGGAAAAAGAGATATATTATTTAGGACAAATTTCATTAAGGAGTAAATATTCTGAGAGGCAGTAGTTAGTATACCCAGCTTTTTTGAAGAGGTTTATATAGGACATCCGTGAATTTACGCCACACATAATACGTATTAGACGCTTTTGGACTCTGAAAACTTTTGTTTGACTTGAAGAGTTACCGCAAAATATTATACCATATGACATTATGGAATGAAAGTAGGCAAAGTATGCAAGCTTTTTCATTTTTATGTCGCCAATGTCTGCTAACACTCGAATTGCAAATACAGATTTGTTAAGGCGTTTCTACAGTTCTGTGGTATGCTCCTCCCAACTGAATTTATTATCAAGTTGTAACCCCAGGAATTTAAGACTGTCAACCTGAATTTATTATCAAGTTGTAATCCCAGGAATTTAAGACTGTCAACCTCTTGTATCTGATCTTCTTCATACTTTATGCATATGCTGGTCGGAAACCTCTTACAGGTTCTGAATTGCATGTAGTGAGTCTTTTCAAAGTTTAATGTCAATGAGTTGGCTTTAAACCATTTATTAATATCCATGAAAATATCATTAGCAGATCTTTCTAGAACTACACTTGACAAACTATTTATTGCAATACTTGTGTCATCTGCAAACAAAACGAACTCTGCTTCTGGCAGTGTAACTGATGAGATATCATTAATGTACACAAGAAAAAAGCAATGGCCCTAAGAAGGATCCTTGTGGGACACCACATGTAATTTCTTCCCATTCTGATGATGACTGATGACTTAATTCACTAGTCCTTTCCACTGACACCCTTTGTTTCCCGTTAGCGAGGTATGACTTGAACCATTTTGCAGCACTGCCCGTGACACCATAGAATTCTAACTTATTTAAAAGGATGTTGTGATTCACACAGTCAAATGCCTTTGACAAATCACAGAAAATACCTGCTGCTTGTAATTTGTTATTTAATGAATTAAGTACATTTTCACTGTAGGTGTAAATAGCCTTCTCGATATCAGAACCCTTCAGAAATCCAAACTGTGTTCTTGATAATATGTTATTTGTGGTCAGATGGTTGAGAAGCTGCCTGTACATTACTTTTTCTAAAATTTTTGGAATGCTGGCAAAAGTGAAATCGGTCTGTAGTGTGACGGTATCTCTTTATCCCCTTTCTTGAATAGAGGCTTAACATCTGCATATTTTAGCCAGCCAGGAAATGTCCCAGTTACAATTGACTGGTTACACAAGTAACTTATAATTGTACTAAACTCACAAGAACATGCCTTAATTAACTTTGTTGATATTTCATCGTAATGCTTTGTTTTTAAAGATTTTATTATAGAAGTTATTTCTTTTGGTGAAGTGAGTGACATATTCATGTAGCTGAAGCTATTTGTAAAGGGTAGTTTCAGATATTCAAGGGCATTATTTACTGATCCTGACATACAGGGATATGTACATCCATTTTTTATAATATGTGTGGACTCATTCCTCAGATTAGCTTCTGGTCCTGGGTGTATTTCTCCCGCACGAGCACAAACCCTCAGTGAAGCCTCGTGTTCTTGGCAGCAGTGCAGTGCAGTGCAGAGTGCGCAGGTGGGTGACGTTGCGGCGCGGCCGGTGTGTTGGCAGAGACGCTGGAGCGGCTGGGGGTGGAGCCGATGCTGGCGGTGATGCGGCAGCTGCGGGTCAGCGCCGGCCCTCCGGGGGGCGTGGCGGGGCAGCGGGACGCGCCCTTCGACTGGGTGCTCACCCTGGGCCGCGCGCAGCGCATGCTGGGCCTCAGCGCGCTCATCGGCTTCTGGGTCAGCCAGGACATGCGCAACACCTCGCGCAACCTCATGGTGGTCAGTGCGCGCTCTGCCTTACTCCAGTTGTTACTGTCGCCTCCAGAAAGTACGGCTGCGGCTACGAAATTTGGTGATCGTAAGAAAAAAAAAGTCCAGAACAGTCATAACATCACCTTTCCAGATGACTGGTTTCGGCCATCTCAAACGGCCATATTCAAATAAAAATAAAATTTAAAATTTCTGTAGAGTTTGTTACGTCTTTGCATCTGACGTCTATGCGTGACAGATTGGGTAATAACTTTTCTCAGGAACAAAGCGTTCGCTGACGCTTTCTAGCGTCCTGTTGTACTTGTTATGTCCCTGAGAGGCAGCAGGGTGTAGACACTCTGTGCATGCAAATATCATGAGTGTTGCCTACAATACAGCCATCTGCTCCGTATAAAAGGGCTCAGCAAAATTATTAAAGTTCCTGATTCGCATCTAAAATATCTTCCGCCGCTTACAAACTTTCATTCTTCAGGATTTCTTGTTGAAAATCTATCGGTCTACTGGGGTAAGCAGTATGCAGCACACCTGAATAGAAGTTGCCGCTAGTTACACTATGTGATCAAAAGTATCCGGACGCCTGGCTGAAAATGACTTACAACTTCGTGGTGCCCTCCATCCGTAATGCTGCAATTCTGTACGGTGTTGGCCCACTCTTAGCCTTGATGACAGCTTCCACTCTCGCACGCATGCGTTGAATCAGGTGCTGGAAGGTTTCTTGGGGAATGGCAGCCCATTCTTCACGGAGTGCTGCACTGAGCAGAGGTATCGATGACGGTCGTTGAGGCCTGGCACGAAGTAGCCGTTCCAAAATATCTCAAACGTGTTCTATAGGACTCAGGTCAGGACTTTGTGCAGGCCAGTACATTACAGGGGTGTTATTGTCGTGTAACCACTCCGTGCATTATGAACAGGTGCTCGATCGTGTTGAAAGGTGAAATCGCCATCTCCGAATTGCTCTTCTACAGTGGGAAGCAAGAAGATGCTTAAAACATCGATATACGTCTGTGCTGTGATAGTTACAAGCAAAAAATAAGGGATACAAGTCTCACCCATGAAAAACACGACCACACCATAACACCACCGCCTCCGAATTTTGCTGTTGGCACTACGCACGTTGGCAGATGTTCACCGGGCATTCGCCATACCCACGCCCTGCCATCGGATCGCCACATTGTCTACCGACATTCCTCACTCCGCACAACGTTTTACCACTGTTCAATCGTCCAATGTTTATGGTCCTTACATCAAGCGAGGAGTCGTTTCGCATTTACCAGCGTGGTGTGTGGCTTATGAGCAGCCGCTCCACCATGAAATCGAAGTTTTCTCACCTTCCGCTTAATAAGTCAACACACGAGGTCGGCCTGTACGCTTTTGTGCTCTACGTGTCCCTTCACGTTATCACTTCACTACCACATCGAAAACAGTAGGCCTAGGGATGTTTAGGCGTGTGGAAATCTCGCGTACAGTCGTATGACACCCAAACACTTGACCACATTCGAAGTCCATGAGTTCCACAGAGCGCCCCATTCTACTGTCTCACGATGTCTTAATGACTACTGAGGTCGCTGATATGCAGTACCTGGCAGTAGGTGACAGCACAATGCACATAATATGAAAAACTCACGTTTTGGAGGGTGTCCGGATACATTTGATCACATAGTGTAGGTGAAATCTCGTCGTGCCATCGCCGACTTCGTTCCAGGTCTCACTGACTTACATCGATACCTCTTCTCAGTGCAGCACTCCGTGAAGAATGGGCTGCCATTCCCCAAGAAAGCTTCCAGCACCTGATTGAACCTATGATAGCGAGAGTGGAAGCTGTCATCAAGGCTAAGGGTGGGCCAAAACCATATTGAATTCCAGCATTGCCGATGGAGAGCTCCAGGAACTTGTGAGTCATTTGCAGCCAGGTGTCCGGATACTTTTGACTACATAGTGCAACTAGCAGCGACTGCTAATGAGGTGTGCTGCGTACTGCTTACCCTAGTAAACTGATAATTTTCAACATCAAATCCTTATGAATGGAAAGTGTACTGGATGGTTACAATTAAAGCGCAGCTACACACAGAGGTCCAGTTTCGGCTGTAATTATCGTATGGTAGCGAAAGTTGGTAGATACATTAGTGTGGAACTGATTTACGCTGCAAAAAAATTAGTTCCCATTTTAGCCACCAGATGCAAATCTGGCACTGTGAGCGCAAGACAGACGTGCAGAAATGTTCCCATATGTAATGGATCTGGAACAGGACATCTGCAGATAAGGCCAAACAAATGAGAAAGGCTTGATGGTGGTTTTATTATTAACCGCCGTTTACGCAATTTGTTCAGTATAAGCATCAGAGACGTCGACTAGATGCAGTACAGCGCCAGATTTGTGCCTTGTGGCGAAAACTGGAACTAACTTTTTTCCAGCGTAAATCAGTTCCACACTGATATATCTACCAACTTTCGCTGCCATACGATAATTACAGCCCACACTGGACCTCTGTGAGTAGATGCAGTTTAACTGTAACCACCTGCTACTCGTCGGCCCTGGGACAACGAGATTTCACCGAACTAGCAGCGACTACTAAACAGGTGTCCTGCATAAGGCTTAGCCCAGTCAACTGATGGATTTTTAACAATAAAAACTTGAGAATGAAAGTCTAAGCGGCCAAAGACATTTTAGAAGCGAATCGGGAACTTTAATTTTGCTGGGCCCTTTCATACGAAGCAGATGAGTGTATCAGAGGCAACACACACGTCATACGCACGCCACAGACTGCCTGCGCGCTGCTGCTTTTCAGGGGCGTAACCAGCACATACCACGTCAGTAGCTGCACTTTAATTACAACCGTATGGTACTAAAAGACGTCTAGCGTCGTCGGGAAGCGTTAGCGAACATTTTGTATGTAACGAAAGTTGTTCCCCATGACGTGACCTATCATCTCTAGACGATTGATGCAAGGACTTTGAAAAAATCTTTTATAACAGTCCACTGCATGAAAATGGACGATTATGACCAATTTTCGTATGCTGCATTGAGATAAAGTATTAGTTTTTCTCAATCACGTACACATTCTTCTGGATACAAGTTTTTTTTCTGTGCTACTGAAATATGCTTTAATTTAACTGAAACGAGTTTCATTTCAAAAGCACCAGGGAAACTTTCTTCTTTGTGTTTATTTTGATCTCTGTGTTTATCCATTTAGTGTTACAACAATATCGGAATTGAGTCCGCCTTGATGCAAAACATCTTGTTACTTGTCTAATTATTTATTTTGCAAACTAGTTTCGGCGACAAATATCACCGCCATCAGTGTTTTTTTTTTTTTTAATCTAAAACATGCAGCAAATAGCATAGTTATACAAACACAGTAACACATTATTACATTTTTACTATCCGTCTTTGAAATGTAGTTTTCTATGGATACTTTCATACTACCTTATTTATAGTATTTTGAAGCATGTTTTTTAAAATTATTGACGCTGTTTGCGGCATATTTTCTGCGCTTTTTTCTGTTGCCATTTTTTTCTCAGCGTACATTTAGTGTTAGCTATCATATACACGTGGTGAGTTTTCGTGCCATTTCGAAGAAGAGCTATTGGTGAATGGTGTAATGGGAATTACTACAGTTTTTCTAGGCTGTGCTTATGAGAAATTTGTAATATGTGAGTGTATTCTTTCAGAAACTTCAGTGCAAAATGTCTAAATGTGTAAATAACCCAATTTTGTTTCCTTACATTCGTGAGGAATATACAGTGAAAAGCCAAAGGCGTTATCTTACTCATTTATGCAGGCGTACGGATTGTATTTATTGGACGCCAAATACGATAGTTTATGAAAGATACAGATTTTACCATCTAGTTGACTGAGAATGAAAAACATGCGTGGCATGCATTCAAGCAAGTGTGAACACACTTTCTTGGATATCACAAATTTGGTTGTAAATCGCGTGATGACAGGTTTCAACGTATGAAATGTCATATGTCACCAAAGTTACATCTCTTTGATTGCAATTTTGACTTTTTCCATCAGAACTTGAGGGATACATGTGATGAGATCGGCGAACGTTTTCGTCAGAATAGTGTAGTGGCGAAAGAGCGGTTTTTAAGGAGGTGGAACAGCACTTTGTTGGCAGAATATTGTTGGTCCTTAGAGACACGATGGGACATGAATCTAAAAGAAAAAGACCAACATGTCCTTTGAAACCTATCCCTGGATGAAATATTTGTCTTTCCTAGGTTTCAACATTTTATATATTTTTATCTTTATACATAAAAATTCAGCCTACGTGTGTTTGTGCTGGGAAAACTCGAAAAGTACTCCATGGATCGACTTGAAATTTTGACACAACGTTGCTTTCGAATACACGTGTTTTTCCATGAAATGTATAAAGGGGAAACCTTGTTACCAAAAATTTCGAAACGTTCTTGACAGGTTTACTTCAAATATTTACACGTCGTTCTAATGGACATTGGGACAGACAATAGGCTACATATTTTACTAAATATAATATATAAATACATTTGAAATATACAAAGAGGAGACACCGCTATCAAAAATCTCAAAAAGTACTTGAGAGATTTACTTCAAACCTTTACATCTTACCCTAATAAACGTTTGGACGAATAAGCAATGAAACGTTAGCAAAAATCTTGAAACATTCTTGATCAGCTTGCTTCAAATTTTTAACGGTACTCTATTAAACATTCAGGCTACAGAATCTTAATTCGCAGTAGCAGTAAACAAAACTCAAGGTAAGAGACAGGGGAGGAGATGAACGGAGGAGTAGGAGGAAATTGACGTGGACAGTGGAAAGGAGGAGATGGACACTGGGGGCAGAAGGAGAGAGAGAGGGAGGAGAAGATAGAGAGAAGAGGGGATGGGCAGAGAGACGGGGATGGAGGAGGAGATGGAAAGATAAAGATTGGAGAAGGAGATCAGGAAGTGCTTCCTCTTTTCTTTCTTTTTCATTTAACCCGACTGAGCCACAGCTACAGGTACAGCTAGTAAACAATAAAACCTCTACTTTTGGAGAATGACTTGTGGTAGCAAATTTTTATTTTGAAACCATTATTCGTCGCAACCATGGCAAGGGAAAAATTATAATTCTTTCCAGAGGGTAGGCGAATAGTAATTTGGGACGTCACATTTCGTATTATAAAATAATGAGACGATAAAGTTCTCATATGTGCTCTCTATAGAGGCAACTATCGACTCTGTGGAAGGAAATGATACTACAGCACGCTTACCCACTAAGAGTACAGTCGCTGTCACAATTAAAGTTCCACATTCCGATCTTAATGGCGTCATTGATGACACAGTTGCAGTAGGTATATGTTTTGGATACGTTTTCGTTTCACAGTCTGTAGTAGTACCGGGTGATCAAAAAGTCAGTATAAATTTGAAAACTGAATAAATCACGGTATAATGTAGATAGAGAAGTGCAAATTGACACACATGCTTGGAATGACATGGGGTTTTATTAGAACCAAAAAAATACAAAAGTTCAAAAAATGTCCGACAGATGGCGCTTCATCGGATCAGAATAACAATAATTAGGATAACAAAGTAAGACAAAGCGAAGATGGTGTTCTTTACAGGAAATGCTCAATATGTCCATCATTCCCCAGCAACAGCTGTAGTCGAGGAATAATGTCGTGAACAGCACTGTAAAGCATGTCCGGAGTTATGGTGAGGCATTGGCGTCGGATGTTGTCTTTCAGTAGAGATGTCGGTCGATCACGATACACTTGCGACTTCATATAACCCCAAAACCAATAATCGCACTGAGGTCTGGGGACTTGGAAGGCCAAGCATGACGAAAGTGGCAGCTGAGCACACGATCATCACCAAACGACGCGCGCAAGAGATCTTTCACGCGTCTAGCAATATGGGGTGGACCGCCATCCTGCATAAACATCGTACGTTCCAGCAGGTGTTTATCAGCCAGGCTGGGGATGATGCGATTCTGTAACATATCGGCGTACCTCTCACCCGTCACGGTAGCAGTCACAAAACCATAATCACGCATTTCCTCGAAGAAAAATGGCCCGAAAACGGTAGATGTGGTAAATCCAACCCATACCGTGACTTTCTCGTCGTGCAATGGGGTTTCCACGTCAGTTCTAGGATTTTCGGTAGCCCAAATTCTGCAGTTGTGGGCGTTGACAGAGCCTCGGAGCGTGAAATGAGCTTCGTCGGTCCACAACACGTTACTCAACCAATCGTCATCTTCCGCCGTCTTTTGAAACGCCCACACCACAAATGTCCTCCGCTTCACTAAATCGCCAGGTAACAGTTCATGATCCCGATGGATTTTGTACGGATAGCATCGGAGGGTACGCCTCAGTGCCAACCAAACAGTAGTGTATGGAATGCCGATGCGACGTGCGACTGCACGAGCGCTGACTTCCCCGTGCATAGACGAACCCGCTACAGTCTCCATTTCTTCCTGAACTGTCTCAGCAGCATTACGCCTTGTGCTCGGTCGGCCTCTACGGGGTCTATCGTCTAAACAACCCGTGGCTTCGAACTTCGAAATCATTCTCGCCACAGCGGCATTTGTCAACGGACCTTTACCCGTTCGAATCCCCTTCCTATGGCAATAAGATCGTAACGCTGAACTAGCACATTCCCCATTCTGATAATACAGCTTCACTAAAAGCGCCTTTTCAGGTAACGGCAACACGCTGCTACTGCTGGCGCATCTGATTCTCTCATTACAGCTCCTTTTATACACGATTGTCATGCGCAGTCACTGACGTTTCGCTGTCCAGCGCCATCTGTCGGACATTTTGTGAACTTTGTTTTTTTTTCTAATAAAACTCCATGTCATTCCAAGCATGTGTGTCAATTTTTACCCCTCTATCTACATTATTCCGTGGTTTATTAAGTTTTCAAATTTATACTGACTTTTTGATCACCCGGTACATACAAGTTCCATGACTTCATTATGTCTCCATAGCATAATTTAGCCAACATGTGAAACCACTACATGCCCTGTTACTAGGTGAGGTGTTGTGGTCTTACTGCGCTTTTCCGACTGCCGACACGTAATAGAAGCTTAATACACTGATCAGCCAGAACATAATGATCAGACCCAATAGCCGGTATGTCCACCTTGGTGGCGACGCGTCGTGGCTGGGAATCAGTGAGGCCTTGGTAAGTCGCTGGAGGGAACTGGCACCGCATCTGCAAGTCACCTAATTCCCGTAAATTACGGTGAGGGAGGCGACGACCTCTGACGCCGTGTTCAATGACATCCAGATGTGTTCGATCTGGTTCAAATCCGGTGAGTTGGGGGGGGGGGGGGGTCAGCATACCAACTGGAACTCGACACTGTGTTCCTCGAACCACGCCTTGTGACATGGCGCATTATCTTGTTGAAAAATGCCACAGCCGTCGAGAAATGTGATCATCGTCAAGGGGTGTACGTGATCTGCAACAAGTGTACGATACTCCTTGGCCGTCATGTTGCTTTGCACACACTCCACTGAACCCCTGGATGCCTACATGAATGTTCCCCAGGGCATAATGGAGCCGCCGACAACTTGTTCCCGTCTTGCAGTACGTGCTTCAAGGAGCAGTTGCTCTGGAAGTCGACAGATTCGCGCCCTCCCTTCGGCATGATGAAGAAGGCATCGGGATTCATGAGACCCTGTAACGCTCTGCCACTGCGCCAACGACCAGTACCGATGATCATGCGCCCATTTCAGTCGTAGTTGCCGATTTCGTGGTGTTAACATCGGCACATGCATGGCTCTGTTCCTGCTGAGGCCCATCGGTAGCAGTGTTCGATGCACTGGGTGTTCAGACACACTTGTACTCTGCCCAGCAGAGTTATTAATGTGTCGTCATTTCACATTTGCAACGGCTTATCTCGTGCTTACGTCAACCTGTGATCTAGTGATGTCATGCATAAAATATGTAACCTACACAAATGAGTTCCCAAAACTTCACTATTCGACATTAATTTCTCTGGTGTTGCGATTTTTTCCGTCAGTGTATTTACAAATACGATGCAAAACACAATCTCATGTGTAACAATAAAATCTTTAAAAAATGGCGGAAACTACGTCATGTGATCCTAAAATCAACCAAGAAACATCGTGTGTTCCTAGGTATACTATCCTCTACATGCAGTACTCTCCTCTGTGAGAGATAGATTCAGACAATGACGTCAGAGGGAGGCGTTGAATGACTGAGGAAGCAAACAAAACAGGCGCCAATAAGATAATCAAGGAACATTTATCTGCGAAATGAGTTACTGAAACCAATGAGCCCTGTTTCGTGTAAACGAACAAAAACGTCACGACCTCCTGATGATGAATCGGATCGTGTGTCTGCATCGAAGGGCTATCTCAAGTTTTTAAAAAGGAAGGAAGATTAGAGTTAAACGTCCCACCGATGACTAGCCCATCAATGACGATGCGATAGAACGAACGCTCGGACTGGGGAAATATGGGGCAGCATTATCCTTAAACCGCTTGAGGAAATGAAGGAAAACTTATATACGGATGTGGCGGATTTGAACCTCTGTCCTTCTGAATACGGCTGTAGTGTCTTGCAACTCTACACGTCGTTGGCCCCGTCTCCTATTTGAAGGGCATAGAAATTCATTGGAAAACAACTGCGTTAAACGGATCGACCTATCAGCAGCAGTAGCACCAGGCTGACCCAGCGTTCCCCTGCACACATCTGCTGGGCGGCGGTTACTGTTTGTTATCGAACAAGCGTCGTAAATCGGGCGGCGCAGCCCCTGCCGGTGCGGCAGACCCGCAGCTCACGCAAACTGCCCGCCGCCGGACCGCTCCTGCAGATACCCCACGACAGCCCGGCGGCCATCCAGCTGTTACGAGCCTCTCAGGCCGGAGTTATTGTAGCCCGGCCCCCGGGTTTTACGGTCCGCGCGCCGCAGCGCCGTCGCCCTCCCACGACATGAGTGGCTGCCGGTCATGCTGTGAGCCTCTGCGGTCGTGAATTTAGCCCTCTGCTATACTGTGTATTTCAGATATCTCTAAAAATCAGGCCGTCCGCTTCCATGGAAGGAAAATCATAATCTTGATTGACGTCGGAAGCTCCACGGGGCTGTAGGAAGGCTGCAACGGTATAAGACAGCGGCGAAATACTAGAATGACCAGCAAAGGATCGACGGTTGGCGGTAAGTAAATGTAACGCACTGTGCCTAAATAGCTGACGAGATCTATTACTGTCCGATACGGGTATTGATGATGAACCACTGAAAACAGTAGCAACCGTAAGATATCTACGCATAATCATCTCGAGACACCTAAAGTGGGAAGTTCAAATGAAATTTATTCTAGGCAAAGCAGATACCAGGCTGTGATTCACTGGGAGAATATTAAAGAAGTGTACATCATCCACGAAATAAGTTGTTGATTTATCTGGTTATAAATACGAACCAGTCGCTTTTTTGGATTTTTTTGATACGACTTGTTGTGCCATTGACTAGTTTTCGAGCCACTGCAGGCTCATCAGCTTATGGAGGTGTTACAGGAAAATTATATCGTCGAGTAAGTGTAGCTGGATGTTGTGATTACTGGGCTGCCGAAAATGACGAAATTTTAGTAGTCGGTAACGAAACGATTATGCAGCGGAAATGTTGTTGCGTTTCGGATATTTACAGTGGACTGCATCGTGGTACCTGAATAAAATCCGTCCCCATACTGTACCTAGCTGGCGTAGACACAAGTACACACAGAATGTACACTGAAGAGCCAAAGAAAATGGTAGACCTGCCTAGTATCCTGTAGCGCCTACCTGAGCACGCAGAATTCAGGACCAGAAATAACCTAAATCTGAATAACATTAAAGCAGCTGAAGATGATCCCCCAGGGTTCGAAATGCATCGTGTCTTGAAATAAAATCACGATTGTGACTGTAGGCAGTTGTTCATTATTTCACAAGGATAAATACGTTGCAGGAAAAAAAATAGTACTCCTTTTAGAGGTCTCCAGTTCAGTCAAAATTTATGATTGCAACAATGTATAAGGAGAACATGAAATGATTACATGTACAGATCAATAGTACAAGCTGATCTGAGATACCAGTACCGGCCTATGCAGAAACACCTGTACTAGTACGTGGTGTAATATCCACGGGCGGGAATGCAGCCACAGACTCTGGCGTCCAGTCGATCGTACAGATGGTGAACACTGTGTACTTCACGGTACGGCTGCTCGACCTGTTCACGTAGTTCTGTATGAGTTGTTGGCTGACGAGTCCTTCTCGTCCCATCGTATCCCACAAGTGCTCGATCTGAGGCAAATCCGGAGATCGTGCTGGCCAGGGAAACTGCTGCGTGGCTTGCAGAGCACGTTGAATTTCATGGGCAGTTTTTGGGCGGGCATTATCCTGTTGGAACAACACATGACCTTCCTGCTGCAAGAACGGCAAAAGAACGGGCCTAACAACATTCTGCAACGTACCGAGCGCTGGTTAGCGTCCCCTCCAGAAACACCGAAGATGAATGAGAGTTGTAGCTTATCGCATCCTAGACAATGATGCCTGAGGTGAGCCCAGTGTGTCCTGGACGAATGCACTCTTATGAGACGGCACCAACCAGGTCTAAGTCGTATGCGCAAACGACCATCACTAGCGTGCAGCGAGAATGTGCTTTCATGGCTGAAGACGACGGCGCGCCATTCCATCTTCCAAGTGATCCTCTGACGGCACCAGTCTATCGATGCCGCGGTGTGAGTGGAAGACGGGCTGGAGGTCTGTGTGCCCCGTACTCCCACTGATAACAAGCGGTTCGGGACACTACTTGTTGAGACGTCTGGGCTGTGTGCCGTGGTAGCTGCACGGCCTGCCACTGCTGCCTTTATGATACGACGATCCTGTCGGGCGTCTGTGATGCGTGGACGTCCAGATTCTCGTCTATCGGCGTGACAATGTTCATTTGACCATTGGTACGAGCATCGTTGCTCAACTGACGCAGACCTCCCGACTTGCGAGGTAATTCTCCGAAAGGACCGTCCCGCCACTCGGAAAGCCTTAATTTGACACCTTTCAAACTCGCTCATTTGGCTGCATGAAGCACGAGTGTGTCTCCGTGGTATGGTTGCCTGCTTGGTCCACACCTTTGCGCCACGCGGACCCTTCTGGCTGTGAGTGTTCCCCATTAACCCCCAGACAGCGTTCAGGTAGCCTACACCACTACGCTATCTTTTGGCAGGCGACGTTGAAACAACACTACTGGCCATTGAAATTGCTACATCAAGAAGACATACAGATGATAAACGGGTATTCATTGGACGAACATATTATACTAGAACTGACATGTGATTATATTTTCACGCAATTTGGGTGCATAGATCCTGAGAAATCAGTACCCAGAACAACCACCTCTGGCCGTAACAACGGCCTTCATACGCCTGGGCGTTCAGTCAAACAGAGCTTGGATGCCGTGTACAGGTACAGCTCCCATGCAGCTTCAACACGATACCACAGTTCATCAAGAGTAGTGACTGGCGTATCATGACGAGCCAGTTACTCAGCCACCATTGACCAGATGCTCTCCATTGGTGAGAGATGTGGAGAACGTGCTGGCCAGGGCAGCAGTCGAATATTTTCTGTATCCAGAAAGGCCCGTACAGGACCTGCAACATGCGGTCGTGCATTATCCTGCTGAAATGTAGGGTTTCGCAAGGATCGAATGAGGGGTAGAGCCATGGGTCGTAACACATCTGAAATGTTACGTCCACTGTTCAAAGTGCCGTCAACGCGAACAAGAGGTGACCGAGACGTGTAACCAATGGCACCCTATACCATCACGCTGGGTGATACGCTAGTATGGCGATGACGAATACACCCTTCCAATGTGCGTTCGCCGCGATGTCACCAAACACGGATGCGACCATGATGATCCTGTAAACAGAACCTGGATTCAACCGAAAAAATTACGTTTTGTGATTCGTACACTCAGGTTAGTCGTCGAGTACACCATCGCAGGCGCTCCTGTCTGTGATGCAGCGTCAAGGGTAACCGCAGCCACCGTCTCCGAGCTGATAGTCCATGCTGCTGCAAACGTCGTCGAACTGTTCGTGCAGATGGTTGTTGTCTTGCAAACGTTCCCATCCGTTGACTCAGGGATCAAGATGTGGCTGCACGATCCGTTACAGCCATGTGGATAAGATGCCTGTCATCTCAACTGTTAGTGATACGACGCCGTAGGGGTTCCAACAAGGTGTTCCGTATTACCCTCCTGAACCCACCGATTCCATATTCTGCTACCAGTCATTGGATCTCGACCAACGCGAGCGGCAATGCCGCGATACGATAAACCGCAATCGCGATAGGCTACTATCTGACCTTTATCAACGTCGGAAACGTGATGGTACGCATTTCTCCTCCTTACACGAGGCATCACAACAACGTTTCACCAGGCAACGCCGGTTAACTGCTGTTTGTCTATGAGAAATCGGTTGGAAACTTTCCTCACGTCGCCGGCCACGGTGGCCGTGCGGTTCTAGGCGCTTCAGTCCGGAACCGCGGGACTGCTACGGTCGCAGGTTCGAATCCTGCCTCGTCCATGGATGTGTTAGATGTCCTTAGGGTAGTTAGTTTTGAGTAGCTCTAAGTCCTAGGGGACTGATGACTTAAGATGTTAAGTCGCATAGTGCTCAGAGCCATTTTTCCTCATGTCAGCACGTTGTAGGTGTCGCCACCGCCGGCATCTTTGTGTGAATGCTCTGAGAAGCTAATCATTTGCATATCACAGCATTTTCTTCCTGTCGGTTAAATTTCGCATCTGTAGCACGTCATCTTCGTGGTGTACGAATTTTAATGGCCAGTAGTGTATTATCAGTGCATCTACTACCCCCTGGTACTATAAACCAACATTGGATCAAAATCGAGGTCGCCTTTCCAGATGTACTCAATTTTTTTGCAACATACAGCTGTCTTTATGACCGCGACACGGAAGGGTGCAGACGGCGTTGCCTCCCCCGTACCATCCACAAATGTACTAGAAAGAAAGAGAAGTAATGTTGTCACACTGTGCACTCGCTCGTTTCCGTAGTGGTGGCGTGCCTGCAGACGATACTGGGCCACTTGCAGCGGCACGCGCAAATGTCGCTCTAATTAATCAAGCTGAGAGCGGCGACGCGAAGAATTTGCTGCGACAGTCGCTCCGCGAGAACCGCAGAATGCGTAAGTAGGGCGGGGGACGCTCTGCCGCCGTGGCGGGCGGCTGCACTCGTGTTAATGAAACTTGTCGCCGTTTGTCTGGCTGGGCCGCCGCTCGCGCCGGATGCACGGGGCGGCCTCGCGGCCCCTGCGGCTGCGCCCGCCACACCGCGCCACACACCCTGCCTGCGCCCATTTCCCGGAAGCTATTCTGCGCCCCATTATCGGCGCCATATATCGGCCGGCCCGGCACCCCGCAACGACTGCGCATCGCTAAGTGAACGCCGCGCTACACCGTCCCGCCCCCAGCCTAGCCTAGCCTCCAATCCCGCGACTCCCAGGAGAGCACTCGCCTCTGTGTGGCGGACTCGGCGACAAAGGTGTCGCGGCACTCCTTACGGTGCTAACCCGCATCTCCAGTGGAGATGGCTGGTTGGTTTGTGGAAGGAGACGAACAGCGAGTTCATCGGCCCCATAATATTAGGGAACGGTGGAGAAGGAAGTGCCCTTTCAAAGGAACCATCCCAGCATTTGCCTGAAGCGATTTAGGGAAATCACGGGAAACCTAAATCATGATTGTACGAAAATAAAACGCCTGCAGCTGTTCTTATGATCTTATTTATTGTTTTGCTGCCATTTTCGACGCTCCAATGGGCCATCTTCAGGCCTTAGTTGATGCTGAAGGTGTTATAACGATCGATATATACGACTATTGGAGAGACAACATCACAGTTACAGATGGTCTGCGTAAACCATTTATGTTGGCCTCTGATGCATCATATATATGGATCGTGATTACACCTTCAGCATCAACTAAGCCTTGAAGATGGAGCACTGAAGCGCCGAAACTGGTAGCTACACTATAAATAAGAGCAGAAGGACGGCTACAGGCGTTTCAAAATGGATCAGACTCTGAACACTATGGGACTTAACATCTGAGGTCATCACTCCCATAGAACTTAGAACTACTTAAATCTAACTAACCTAAGGACATCACACACATTAATGCTCGAGGCAGGATTCGAACCTGCGACCGTAACGGTCACGCGATTCCGGATTGAAGCTCCTAGAACCGCTCGGCCACACCGGCCGGCACAGGCGTTTCATTTTCTTACAATAGCGAAAGATCGTGGTTCCCCAGACCTGCACTCAAAAGGATGGACGGACAAATGATAATTTAAGAGAGGCTGGCTGCAGGTTTGAACCGTCGTCATCCCGAATGCGAATCCAGTGAGAGTGCTAAAGTGTAGGCCTCTTACTGTAACCTACAACCCCGTTCGTTTCCGAATAGTCAGCTGAGTTCTTGATTGTACTATATGCACAAAATTTCGAGGACCCATCCAGTCGTTTTCTTCAGATGCTACGACCATTGTTGGCTTGCTCACTCGTTCCACCTGCTTTCCAAGCAGACTGTCAACTACTGTTCGTGTCGTGCCGCTGTTTAAAGCGTCACGGAATCTACAGACGTAAATCTCATTACTGGAGTACCCCAAAGAATGTTATAGCACCATTCGTGCTTACTACATAAACTAGTAATCACACCTTCCGATGCCATGTATAAAAGACCTGTATACATCTCATAAGTTTACAAATGAGTTAATAGGTTAAATATTTGACGTTAAGCCCGTAAAACCTTTATGGCTGAGGACACAGAGCTCTAATTATGTTGGGTTTTTCTTTTAGTTTTGCGTTGTCCATCCACTGAAAAATTTAGCAAAAGACTTGAAATTATGCTCAAGGTCTGTTGTAAGGAACTAAGTGGTCTCATTTTCCAATACTATAGTCTGGATAATTTATGATCCGTATTAAGCAAAATCAATTTTTTCACGCATATCAACGTTTATGACCTCATACGTTCTCAAAAGCAAGGAATATATCATTAAGAGTTCTGTGGGAATTCCACTGTTGAAAGCAGAGGAGAGAGCGGATAGGTGGAAAGCGTACTATCAATGCTCCTGTGAGGGTGAGGAGTTATCTGTCGACTTGATGTAAGTAGAAATAGGGGTCAACCGGGAAGAGTTAGGAGCTCCAGTTTTAGAATCAGAATTTAAAAGAGCTTCGGAAGACTTAAGATCAAGTAAGACAGAAGGGATAGATAACATCCCATCGGAATTTCTAAAATCGTTGGGGGAAGTGGCAACAAAACGGCTATTCACGTTGATGTGTCGAATGTATGAGACTGGTGATATAGCATCAGACTTTCGGAAAACATCATCCGCACAATTCCGAAGACTGCAAGAGCTGAAAAGTGCGAGAATTATCGCACGGTGAGCTTGGCAGTTCATGCATTCAAATTACTGACAAGAATAATATACACAAGAATGGAAAGGAAAATTGAGGATCTATAAGATGACTATCAGTTTGGCTTTGGGAAAGGTAAAGGCACGAGAGAGAAAGTTCTCACGTTGCGATTGATAACGGAAGCAAGGCTGAAGAAAGGTCAAGAGACGTTCATTGGATTTGTCAACACGGAAAACGCCTTCGACAATGTAAAATATCCGAAATTATGAGAAAAAAGGGGCAAGATATACAGAGTGGCGAATAATATACGTATGTAGAAGAACCAAGAGGGAATAATAAGGCTGGAAAATCAAGAGGAGAACCGCATCGGAAATGACTCCGCTACCTGCGTTAAACGTTCGCTGCAGCACGGGAAGCCAGGATCTGTTTACCTTGAGACTTTCTTCTTTCTTGTTGAAGCTATTCCCGCATTTTTGTATTTTTATACCTTCTCTGAACAAGTGAGCCGAAGAACCCGAGACAGAAGCCAATAGGCAGTTCGACGGAAAATCGTCGAGGAAAGCAAAACTGGCGTTCGCGAAGGAAGTGTTGAAGGACCTCTATTGTGTAGCAAAGGGAGAATCGCACAGGAAATGACCGCGGAGAAGCCCTCGGACGTTAGCGTGCCAGGTACATATAGTCTGCGGCCGCGAGCTCGGCTCCAGTTCACCACCAGCAATGGAGGGAGAAGCTTTGACAATGCCAGCCACTCGTGCTGGCGAAACGTCAGTAAAATCATCAGACGAACGTCGGCCGAAGAACCCGAGACAGAATCCAATAGGCAGTTTGTCAACAAGTGGCCACGAAAGCCTTAACAATTTTATTTTTTCCGACAGTTACTAACAAGGGAACCTCCCCATCGCACCCCCTTCAGATTTAGTTATAAGTCGGCACAGTGGATAGGCCTTGAAAAACTGAACACAGATCAATCGAGAAAACAGGAAGAAGTTGTGTGGAACTATGAAAAAAATAAGGAAAATATACAAACTGAGTAGTCCATGGGCAAGATAGCCAACATCAAGGATAGTGTGCGTGCAGGAGCGCCGTGGTCCCGTGGTTAGCGTGAGCAACTGTGGAACGAGAGGTCCTTGGTTCAAGTCTTCCCTCGACTGAAAAGGTTACTTTCTTTATTTTCGCAAAGTTATGATCTGTCCGTTCGTCCATTGACGTCTCTGTTCACTGTAATGAGTTTAGTGTCTGTGTTTTGCGACCGCACCGCAAAACCGTGCGATTAGTAGACGAAAGGACGTGCCTCTCCAATGGGAACCGAAAACATTTGATCGCAAGGTCATAGGTCAACCGATTCCTCCACAGGAAAACATGTCTGATATATTCTATACGACACTGGTGACGGCATGTCTGTCACATGACAGGAATATGTTGTCGACTCACCTAACTTGTACACTTGGCGAATGGGTAAAAAGATTCTTCTACCTTGTCCGATTTAGGTTTTCTTGTAGAAATGATAATCACTCCAAAAAAAAAAAAAAAAAAAAATGATGAAAACATAACGGACGGACAGATAATAATTGTCTTAAAAATAAAAAATTAAACTTTACACTTGAGTGAAGACTTGAACCAAGGACCTCTAGTTCCGCAGCTGCTCACGCTAACCAAGGGACCACGGGGCTCCTGCACGCACACTATCCTTGATGTTGGCTATCTTGCCCATGGACTACTCAGTTTGTATATTTTCCTTATTTTTTCATAGTTCCACACAACTTCTTCCTGTTTTCTCGATTGATTAGTGTTCAGTTTTTCAAGGCCTATCCACTGTGCCAACTTATAACTAAATCTGAGGGGGGTGCGATGGGGAGGTTCCCTTGTAAGAAATGCGACCACTCTGATAGTAAATCACGAATCCAGTCCCACAACTGAGACGATACTCCATAGGCCCACAATTTGATTAGAAGCCGCTTGGCAGGATGTGGGCGACGATGGAAGCAAGGAAGATGAAATACACGCCTTCCAAGGTGTCTTCTGGTAGCTCTTGAAATCCTCTTTATATGAGTCATCTGGTGACAAAAACTGTTCTATAAAGACAGACGCTATCAAATATGCACGGCGACTGAATGTCTGAGTACAACACTGCTATTTTAATCAGTGTAGGACCCTACATGTTCACACAGTAGTTACACCGGGCTTCAGTGTCAATTCGTTGTCAAATAGACCGTCAGCGTTGCTAAAGCGAAATGTAACCATCTTTTCCGTAAGAAACAACGGTTCGGCATGACGTCAATTGTAGGTTACTGTTAACAGTTTTCATGTCACAGGTTGAATATGATGATCAAGTGGCAGATTTCCTGATTCAATTAATGCAATATTCATAGATGAATGGGACAGATTCTAAACGGGAGACGGCCAACGACGTATGTTTGAGTGCTGAACGCATTCCTTTGTCTCAGATAAACATATGATAACGTACATTTAAAAATTATCGATTATGTTCCGGAGTAACGACAAACGTCGGCACGAAGAAGGAGAACGCAAGAGCAGAGAAGTCTGCGAGACGACGTCAACCGATAGCCCGTTGACTGTGACGTCACCACAACAGGAGCGGCCTCTACAAGAAGAGAATGCAAGAGCCGCTGCTGCCAGCCTCGGCCGGACAGGAGTAGAGCGTCAATAGCAGACCGGGACAGCACAAGACGCACACTAGCAGAGCCGTAATCCTAACTCTTATACTGACACTTGTGCCTTACATTAATTGCTTGAATGGACATTGTCTGTAGCGAAGGACATTGGTTATTTGCTTGTCGCCCACTGCTTGCGACAACTCATTGTAAACCAAAGTTAAGTGTTGCAGCACCATTCCCCCTTTCAGTTATAGAACAAACGCAAGGACGGCTGACATAGTGTTTAGTGTATCTGGGATTGTAAAACAGTTAAGATCCTTAGACGCCAGGAAGGCATAGGGGCCCAGACGGTATCCCCATAAGATTATATGTTGACTATGCTACAAATATAGCACCATTCTTATCCATCATCTATCAGAGATCATTGGTGCAGCGGAAAGTTCCACGGGACTCGGAGAAGTCCCAGGTCATAGCAATCTATAAAAAGGGTAGAAAATGGGATGCACATAATTACAGGCCAATTTCACTGACATCGATTTGTTGTAGAATTAAGGAACATATTTTGTTTTCAGACATAATGACCCTTCTAGACTCTGAGAAGCTCACCTGCAGAAACCAGCACGGTTTTAGGAAACAGCGGTCATGCGAGACACAGCTGGCCCTCTTTGTGCATGATATACAACAGGTTCTAGATACCGGAACCCAGGTTGTTGCTATATTTCTCGACTTTTGAAAGGCGTTCAGCTCAGTTCCGCACTGTCGCTTGCTCTGAAAAGAGCGCGCTTATAGTCTATCCGATGACATATGCGGTTGGATGGAAGGTCTTCTAACAGACAGTGAGCAGTACGTCGTCCTGAACGGGGTGACTTCAACAGAAACAAGCGTAACTTCAGGTGTGCCCCAGGCCAGCGTAATAGGTCTGCTGTTTTTTACGACTTACATAAACGATCTGGTTGATGGTGTTGACAGCGGCCTTAGACTGTTTGCCGTGATGCTGTAGTCTACAGCAAAGTAGTATCACACGAAAGTTGTGAACAAATCAATGAGGATTTGCAGAAAATTAATGCGTCGTGTAATGACTGGCAGTTATCTCTCAGTATTAGTAAGTGTAATCTACTGCGTATAACAAGGCGAAAATCCCCATTAATGTACGAGTACAAACAAAATGCCCAGTCTTTGGAAGTGGTATCGTACGTCAAGTATCTGGATGTGACTATTGGAAAAGATCTCAGATGGAATGATCAGATTACACAAGTAACGGGTAAGGCAAACTCTAGATTGCGGTGTATTGGTAAATCCTGAAGCGATGCAGTCCTTCAACAAAGAAAATAGCTTACAAAACGTTATTTCGTCCAGTATCAGAGTATTGTTCGTCTCTATGGGACCCTTACCAGATGGGTCTGATTTAAGAGATTGAGAAGGTCCAAAGAAGAGCGGCAAGATTCGTGATTGGTACATTTAGCCATCGCGAGAGCGTTACAAATCTCATAGAAAGTTTGAAGTGGGACACACTTGCAGATAGACGGCGCGCTAAACGGAAGGGGCTGCTCACTAAATTCCGAAATCCGATCTTCACCGAGGATGTAGAGCATATATTATTACCACCAACTTTCAAATCGCGCAATGACCACAATTCAAAGATAAGGGAAATTAGAGCTCGTACTCAGGCGTTCAGACAGTCGTTTTTCCCTCGCGCGATCCGCGAGTGGAACGGTGGGGGGGGGGGGGGGGGGGGGAATATAACTTTGGCGCGAATTGTGCCCTCCGCCACACACCTCTTGGTGCCTAGCGGAGTGTATACGTAGACGTAGATTGTCTGTCTACTTTATTCTAATAAAAACCATTAATGTGATTTTCACGAATTGTTGTATAGATATCCGAGAAAGCAGCATCCTTTAGGTCCCCTATAAGCGACGAGTGGGCAGGAGCCCACAGATTACACAGCTGGTCATGCTAAAGAAAGGCTTTGTTTGGTACTGTGGCCCACGCCGCTTGGCACCAGTACATCTGTTGTGTTAAAACATTCTTTCACGGAAGCTTACCATAGGTTAACCACCTGGTGACATCATCAGTGTCGCAGAGAAGGGGGGAGGCTGGCGGGGACGGAGAGAAAGAGAGAAAACAGAGAGAGGGAAAGGGAAAGAGAAATAAAAGTTCAGCTGCAGCGTCCTCTTCTCCATCGTTCGTCTACGCCCGGTCCGGGTTTTATTTACGTAATCTTTTTTTCGTCGCCCTGTACTCGCGTGTGATAACTAGGTTGGCAACTCCGGATTACGAGCTCGATGCAGCCTTCCTTGCATACAATGGAAGTTCCATATTAGATGAGGGACACTAAAGTAGCACTCGTAAAGACTTTTGTAATAAAAGTGGTAATGAGAGCCACAGATAACGCACTCTTATTACAGGAACTTTCCACACCCAGGCGCCGATAGGGCGGTTCGAGTAGCTCACACCATCCACTGAGAACCACTCCTCTTAAATTTAAAACTGAGCACTTTCAGACAGATTGCAGCCCCACAAGCTACTGCTTAACACGGTCACTGCTTGTGGCGTCCTCTCCTCTCTATCCGGGCATACGTTTTTTTCACTCTACGTGCAGAGTTACTTCTCATACACTGCACATGAGACTGCTGCACGCTCCCCTAGAACCCCCACACGGGCCCTATACTGCACTCCAAACAACGACAGCCCTTTGTTAGAGTCCCTGTACCCGTCTTCCACGAGATCAACGGCATCAAACTGGGCCATTTAGCAAACTATCAGTGGCCAAACTAAAAACTACATTCAAAGAATACCACATGGTATGAGACAATGGTTACAGCGTTAGACTCGCAAGGACCAAGTCCTACCCTAATTTTTTTGCGTTTTCTCTATAAACTTCTAGAAGCGACTACCGAGATGGTACTCTCTACACGACAAGACTGTTTTTTTTACCATCCTTGGTCCAGTATCAGTTTTCAGTGTTCTTATCACTGATGGGAAATTACACACTATGGTTCCTTTCTTTCTAATGTTTGTATGATAAATTATAGTAATCTGATTTAGTGAAATGTATAAGAGGCAGTCAAATCAAAATGAGGCAGATGGAAGAAAGCAAGTAAACTGTTTATTATTCCACATGTAATCGCCATAACTCTCGTTACATTTATTTCACTGTGAGACAAGACGGCCAATTCCTATACGGAAAAATGTTTGCGCTTGCCTACGGAACCATGATTCTACCCTGGCGAGCACTCGGAAAAGCAAATCGATGATAACGATTGTCTTTCTTCAGGGTTCAAAAAATATGGGAATCGCATAGGGAGGGATCGCGAATGTATGTAGGTTGTGTAAGAACTTCCTGACCAAACTTCTGCAGCGTAGTCGAAACAATCTCGGCAACAAGTGCACCCGAATTTGATTTGCTCTGAACGAATAGGTGCACATCTGGATGCAATCATGGTTCCGCAGGCAACAGGAAATATTTTTCCTCAGAACCATTTACCGTCTTGCCTCGCAGTTGAATAAAGGTATTAACTGTTATGACAATTACTTTTCAAATAATAAACTGTTTGCTTACTTTTTTTCCTTCTGTCTCGTTATCGTTTGGCTGCTCCTTATATTACTATAGTGGGCGGCAGAAACACTAATGCGAATGTATGTATGCCATCTGTTACCGTAAGTTACCATAAGCAGTCACCTTTTAGTCTGCAAGCCTTGGTTAGAGTGTTTTACCAAATCCTTTGCCTTTACAGGACCTGTCATTTGCTCCAGTCGCTGCAGATTCAGTAAACCACAAAACAGTCACTAATAGGTGATTACATATTCTCAGATTACCGTAAAGCGTTGGACACGGCAGCTATCTCAAATGTAGAAAAGTCTTACTTAATGCAAATGAGTAGGAAAAGCAAAACCACAATGTTCGATTAAATATCTAGGCGTGAAGTTGTATAGGCGATATGAAATGGATCGGCAATGTGAGAACGGCAGTAGAAAATGCGAGTGGCCGACTTCGGTTTACTAGGAGAATTTTAGGAAAGTGTCGTTCACCTCTAAGGGAGACACATTGTACAACACTGGTGCGACCCATACTTGAGTTCTGCTCGAGTGTTTGTGATCCCCACCAGGTCGTATTAAAGGAATACATCGAAGTAATTCAAAACGGACTGCTAGATTTGTTGCCCGTAGGTTCGAACAACAATCAACTATTACACCAACGGTTCGGGAACTCAAATGGAAGGAACAGAATCACTCCAGGAAAAGTTTTGAGAAAATCAAGAGAATCGGCATTTAAGGCCGACTGCTGAACGATTCTACTCTGACGCCAATGTATATTTCGTGTGAGAACCACGAAGATAATAGTAGAGGGAATAGGGCCCGTGTGGAGGCACACAGATAATCACTTTTTGCTCGCTCTGTTTGAGAGTGGAACAAGAAAGGAAATGACCAGCAATGGTGTCACACACTGTGTGACGTCGATGTCATTCGTGACGTCGTATACAAAGGAAATTACATATATATATTTTATATATAATTTTTAATTTGTCAGCGTGCTTCTTTCTCTCAGGGATATTGTCTTTTCTTATCACTTTTACTTACCTGCATAAGTAAATATGAAACGGGTTCTTGAAGGGCCTCAGTTATTCATGTACCAACTTTAGACTTTGAACGTGATGACTAAAATATAGTTGCCGTTAACTGAATTGAATGTAATTTTGTTAATTTCTATTTACTGATCGCAAAGCAAGGCTTGAGAGAATTTCGATTGTTGCCCTGGAGCGGCCAAGATAACACTTACTGAACTCATGGAATCTGTATAGTTTAAAAACATGAACTTTAACGTAAATTATCTATTGCAATTTAAAAAGGTTCTTATAACAAAATCTCTCGTATTTACAGTTACTGTTGACACTGAAAAATAAATTAATACTTCGGCGCGTAATGGCTGACCAGAGCCTGCATCCGAAGATGAGCTTCTCGCAGCGCAAATTACTGAAAAAATGCTTATTAAAAATAGTTAGCCACTGCGAGCATTTGAGGTGACAACTATTACAAAGAAATTCATTTTGTAATAATAATAACAAGTTTATTTTCGAAATAAACGCGAATAACTTACATAAAATATGTGTAGCCGCTCAATGGCTGCCTTCCGTATAACGAAACAAAACAGTGTGTGTGTTTGGTACCGCGTCATAATGTAAAAGCTACTGGTGCTATAGAAAAACCAACGTTTCGGCCACGATTGCAGCGGCCTTCTTCTGACGCAGTCATCCTTAGGTTAGTTAGGTTTAAGTAGTTCTAAGTCTAGGGAATTGATGACCTCAGATGTTAAGTCCCATAGTGCTCAGAGCCATTTGAGCCATTTTTTCGCGTTTATCTGTAATAACAGGAAACACTTGGCAATGATCATGATGAAGAACGTTATATATATATATATATATATATATATATATATATATATATGTGTGTGTGTCTGTGTCTGTCTGTGTGTGTGTGTGTGTGTGTGTGTGTGTGTGTAATGTTTGTGCATGTAAACTGTACTTGGACCAAAAGTAATTGCTTTGTTTACATAAAAGCGCAGAAGTTACGCAATCGACTAATTTTTATTTCTTATTAAATGCAATTTGTATTGTGTAAGGATATAAAATGCATAGTGGAGTAATAGTCAATGATGTGCTGTGCTGTGTTAATGATGTGATGTGCTGTGCTTCGACTTCCAGTTTCTCTGTTACACATTCTTTCCCTTCGCATGCTGCCATTTAGAACATCATTTACTTAGTGCACCTGCACTACCGCACCGTAGTTTTGATAGATCCTAACTCTACTAGTTTCACTCCCCCAATGAGAGCGTCTTCAGATACAGCTTCAGATATTCGCTACCCTGATGGCAAGTCGTTAAAGTTTGAAATCTCTGCTCAGCACCCCCACTAACGCAAAATGTTGCAAGCTGGGTGCTCATCCTGCTTACAACATTCTGTGTCGACGACTGTGCTGACCAGAGCTATCAATCTCTAACATGTTGCTGTCAGGGAAACGCATACCCAAAGGCGCTCTCGCTTGTAGAGTAAAACTGGTAATAAAGCAAGTAAAGCGCTACAGGTAGCGGTTTCCAAAAGGCAGCCGTGTCCCGGGTAGGGATGCCTGCGTTTGCCACGTATGCCCACCGCGTCGGCTCGCAGCCCGCGGCCTGCCAGCCTGTGAACTCTGCCCCCAGGTGGACCAGGTGGCTCCGGGGATCAGCGAGCGCTACCTGCTGGACCCGGCGCGCTTCGCCACCGAGCTGTCAGAATACCGGCGCTACGTGCGCGACATGGTGCACGCCTTCGAGAGGCGCCTCGACAACAGGGTCGAGCCCGAGGACGACATGGAGGCCTTCGCCGAGGGATTCGCCGACGAGATCCTCACCTTCAGCACCGAACTAGCCAAGGTGAGCCAACACTCCAAAATAATCTCCAAATCTCACAGTCACGAATAAAAAACGCTCACCCAGAATGTGCAGACTTTGTTTCCTTTATTACGTACATAACATATTAGTACACTGCTGCCCATTAAAACTGCCACACCAAGAAGAATTGCAGATGATAAACGGGTATTCATTGGACAGATATATTATACTAGAACTGACATATGACTACATTTTCACCCAATTTGGGTGCGTAGATCCTGAGAAATCAGTACCCAGAACAACCACCTCTGGCCGTAATTACGGCCTTGATACACCTGGGCATTTAGTCAAACAGAGCTTGGATGGCGTGTACAAGTACAGCTGCCCATGCAGCTTCAACACGATACCACAGTTCATCAAGAGTAGTGACTGGCGCATTGTGACGAGCCAGTTGCTCGGCCACCATTTACCAGACTTTTCAGTTGGTGAGAGATCTGGAGAATGTGCTGGCCAGGGCAGCAGTCGAACATTTTCTGTATCCAGAAAGACCTGTACAGGACCTGCAACATGCGGTGATGCATTGTCCTGCTGAAATGTAGGGTTTCGCAGGGATCGAATGAAGGGTAGAGCCACGGGTCGTAACACATCTGAAATCTAACGTCCACTGTTCAAAGTGGCGTCAATGCGAACAAGAGGTGACCGAGACGTGTAACCAATGGCACTCCATACCATCACGCCGGGTGATACGCCAGTATGGCGATGACGAATACACGCTTCCAATGTGCGTTCACCGCGATGTCGCCAAACACGGATGCGACCATCACGATGCTGTAAACAGAACCTGGATTCATCCGAAAAAATGACGTTTGCCATTCGTGCACCCAGCTTCGTCGTTGAGTACACTATCGCAGGCGCTCCAGTGTGTGATGCAGCGTCAAAGGTAACCGCAGCCGTGGTCTCCTAGCTGATGGTCCATTCTGCTGCAAACGTCGTCGAACTGTTCGTGCAGATGGTTGTTGCCTTGCAAACGTCCCCATCTGTTGACTCAGGGATCGAGACGTGGCTGTACGACCCGTTACAGCCATGCGGATAAGATACCTGTCATTTCGACTGCTAGTGATACGAGGCCGTTGGGATCCAGCACGGCGTTCCGTATTACCCTGCTCAACCCACTGATTCCATATTCTGCTAACAGTTGTTGGGTCTCTACCAATGCGAGCAGCAATGTCGCGATACGATAAACCGCAATCGCGATAGGGTGCAATCCGACCTTTATCAAAGTCGGGAACGAGATGGTACGCATTTCTCCTCCTTACACGAGGCATCACAACAACGTTTCACCAGACAACGCCGGTCAACTGCTGTTTGTGTATGAGAAATCGGCTGGAAACTTTCTTCATGTCAGCACGTTGTAGGTGTCGCCACCGGCGCCAACCTTGTCTGAATGCTCTGAGAAGCTAATAATTTGCATATCACAGCATCTTTTTCTTGTCGGATAAATTTCGCGTCTGTAGCACGTCATCTTCGTGGTGTAGCAATTTTAATGGCCAGTAGTGTAACTTTGATTACCGGTTTCGGCTTTGCAGTGATCACCTCTTGAAATGTAGAAGCGACATGTAGAAGCGTGAGCTCACTGTCTGCCTACATGTCGCTGGTATATTTTTAGATCTGGTTATGGCTGAAAAATTCCTGAAGAGGGGCAGCAGCCTTTTCAGTAGTTGCAAGGGCAACAGTCTGGATGATTGACTGATCTGGCCTTGTAACAATAACCAAAACGGCTTTGCTGTGCTGGTACTGCGAACGGCTGAAAGCAAGGGGAAACTACGGCCGTAATTTTTCCCGAGGGCATGCAGCTTTACTGTATGATTAAATGATGATGGCGTCCTCTTGGGTAAAATATTCCGGAGGTAAAATAGTCCCCCATTCGGATCTCCGGGCGGGGACTACTCAAGAGGATGTCGTTATCAGGAGAAAGAAAACTGGCGTTCTACGGATCGGAGCGTGGAATGTCAGATCCCTTAATCGGGCAGGTAGGTTAGAAAATTTAAAAATGGAAATGGATAGGTTAAAGTTAGATATAGTGGGAATTAGTGAAGTTCGGTGGCAGGAGGAAGAAGACTTCTGGTCAGGTGACTACAGGGTTATAAACACAAAGTCCAATAGGGGTAATGCAGGAGTAGGTTTAATAATGAATAGGAAAATAGGAATGCGGGTAAGCTACTACAAACAGCACAGTGAACGCATTATTCTGGCCAAGATAGATACGAAGCCCACACCTACTACAATAGTACAAGTTTATATGCCAACTAGCTCTGCAGATGACGAAGAAATTGAAGAAATGTATGATGAAATAAAAGAAATTATTCAGATAGTGAAGGGAGACGAAAATTTAATAGTCGTGGGTGACTGGAATTCGAGTGTAGGAAAAGGGAGAGAAGGAAACGTAGTAGGTGAATATGGATTGGGGCTAAGAAATGAAAGAGGAAGCCGCCTGATAGAATTTTGCACAGAGCACAACTTAATCATAGCTAACACTTGGTTTAAGAATCATGAAAGAAGGTTGTATACATGGAAGAACCCTGGAGATACTAAAAGGTATCAGATAGATTATATAATGGTAAGACAGAGATTTAGGAACCAGGTTTTAAATTGTAAGACGTTTCCAGGGGCAGATGTGGACTCTGACCACAATCTATTGGTTATGACCTGTAGATTAAAACTGAAGAAACTGCAAAAAGGTGGGAATTTAAGGAGATGGGACCTGGATAAACTGAAAGAACCAGAGGTTGTACAGAGTTTCAGGGAGAGCATAAGGGAACAATTGATAGGAATGGGGGAAAGAAATACAGTAGAAGAAGAATGGGTAGCTCTGAGGGATGAAGTAGTGAAGGCAGCAGACGATCAATTAGGTAAAAAGAAGAGGGTTAGTAGAAATCCTTGGGTAACAGAAGAAATATTGAATTTAATTGATGAAAGGAGAAAATATAAAAATGCAGTAAATGAAGCAGGCAAAAAGGAATACAAACGTCTCAAAAATGAGATCGACAGGAAGTGCAAAATCGCTAAGCAGGGATGGCTAGAGGACAAATGTAAGGATGTAAAGGCTTATCTCAATAGGGGTAAGATAGATACTGCCTACAGGAAAATTAAAGAGACCTTTGGAGATAAGAGAACCACATGTATGAACATCAAGAGCTCAGATGGAAACCCAGTTCTAAGCAAAGAAGGGAAAGCAGAAAGGTGGAAGGAGTATATAGAGGGTCTATACAAGGGCGATTCACTTGAGGACAATATTATGGAAATGGAAGAGGATGTAGATGAAGATGAAATGGGAGATAAGATACTGCGTGAAGAGTTTGACAGAGCGCTGAAAGACCTGAGTCGAAACAAGGCCCCGGGAGTAGACAACATTCCATTGGAACTACTGACGGCCTTGGGAGAGCCAGTCCTGACAAAACTCTACCATCTGGTGAGCAAGATGTATGAAACAGGCGAAATACCCTCAGACTTCAAGAAGAATATAGTAATTCCAATCCCAAAGAAAGCAGGTGTTGACAGATGTGAAAATTACCGAACAATCAGTTTAATAAGCCACAGCTGCAAAATACTAACATGAATTCTTTACAGACGAATGGAAAAACTAGTAGAAGCCGACCTCGGGGAAGATCAGTTTGGATTCCGTAGAAATACTGGAACACGTGAGGCAATACTGACCTTACGACTTATCTTAGAAGAAAGATTAAGGAAAGGCAAACCTACGTTTCTAGCATTTGTAGACTTAGAGAAAGCTTTTGACAATGTTGACTGGAATACTCTCTTTCAAATTCTAAAGGTGGCAGGGGTAAAATACAGGGAGCGAAAGGCTATTTACAACTTGTACAGAAACCAGATGGCAGTTATAAGAGTTGAGGGACATGAAAGGGAAGCAGTGGTTGGGAAGGGAGTGAGACAGGGTTGTAGCCTCTCCCCGATGTTATTCAATCTCTATATTGAGCAAGCTGTAAAGGAAACAAAAGAAAAATTTGGAGTAGGTATTAAAATCCATGGAGAAGAAATAAAAACTTTGAGGTTCGCCGATGACATTGTAATTCTGGCAGAGACAGCAAAGGACTTGGAAGAGCAGTTGAACGGAATGGATGGTGTCTTGAAGGGAGGATATAAGATGAACATCAACAAAAGCAAAACGAGGATAATGGAATGTAGTCGAGTTAAGTCGGGTGATGCTGAGGGTATTAGATTAGGAAATGAGACACTTAAAGTAGTAAAGGAGTTTTGCTATTTGGGGAGCAAAATAACTGATGATGGACGAAGTAGAGAGGATATAAAATGTAGACTGGCAATGGCAAGGAAAGCGTTTCTGAAGAAGAGAAATTTGTTAACATCGAGTATAGATTTAAGTGTCAGGAAGTTATTTCTGAAAGTATTTGTATGGAGTGTAGCCATGTATGGAAGTGAAACATGGACAGTAAATAGTTTGGACAAGAAGAGAATAGAAGCTTTTGAAATGTGGTGCTACAGAAGAATGCTGAAGATTAGATGGGTAGATCACGTAACTAATGAGGAGGTATTGAATAGAATTGGGGAGAAGAGAAGTTTGTGGCACAACTTGACCAGAAGAAGGGATCGGTTGGTAGGACATGTTCTGAGGCATCAAGGGATCACCAATTTAGTATTGGAGGGCAGCGTGGAGGGTAAAAATCATAGGGGGAGGCCAAGAGATGAATACACTAAGCAGATTCAAAAGGATGTAGGTTGCAGTAGGTACTGGGAGATGAAGAAGCTTGCACAGGATAGAGTAGCATGGAGAGCTGCATCAAACCAGTCTCAGGACTGAAGACCACAACAACAACAACAACATGGCTGAAAAGCCGAAACCGGTAGTAAGTTTTAATAAAATTTGACCAAAACATTGACTTTTATAATCCAACCCAATACAAAGGTCACGGACCTCATCAGGAGTTCCCTAGATCATTATTTTCCATGTTTCTTTTACTCCAGTCTGTCATCAGGCTGAAAACAAAAAAAAATTATAGTCACAGACTGCAGCACAAGAAATAAATTTTCCAGTTTCTGCCTCTCTCTCTCTCTCTCCCTCTCTCTCTCTCCCTCCCTTTCTAACAAGTGATACATGAAAATCAGTGCACTGCAGCCAACACAGTCTTATCACTGGTCGTCTTTCTTGAATACAGGACCATCATCGCATGCTTCCACTGCAATGGAATGTATCTGCTTCTACAAGAGATCTTCAGAAACATTTTAAATCTTTTGGTCTTAAGCTGAAATCAAATTAAGTAGTATTATCGCACTCCGTAGCTATTTTTATCTTTTATCTGTTTTAAAGCTCGTACTAATTTCGCCGGCACTGTGTTATCCGCTACAGTATTTTCTGTGGACGTTCGACTTCTTCCTCCATAGTTTTCCAAAGATCTTTCTAGTATGCTAATCACTGCTCTTATTGCGTTATCTGGATTATTTCATTGTCTCTCACCTGTCTGTTGAGCTGTTTCATTATCCTGTAAGCACCGTTCTGCCACCCGCGTACGTATGTTTCAGTATTACAAATGTAAGTGCAAGTAATAGCAGGTACGGTGATGAATATAGGGCACTTCAGAAATATGAGTGTAATTAAGGCTGTGTCCAGCAGTTTCTTCGTCAAGTTTTACTCGCATGCGATGATACCCTATGGCGACGTGTGGCAACTGCGCAGAAGGTATCAAATCTGAAGAAGTTGACTGTTCAGGAGCCGAGCAAGCAATAAAAAGTCATGGTTAGCGAATGAGATGGAAAAAAATAAAACAAATTGACAGGAATGAGTAAAGGATTACGTAACTTTTAAAGCATACTAAAGAAATGATATTAATAAGTGATTCGTGACTTACGAATATTTTCTGTAGTGGTAGTGATTTTACGCAACAAATATTTTAAATATAAACCTTCTCTTTAATTATTTTTCTTTCATCGAACATACAGGGTTATTACAAATGATTGAAACGATTTCACAGCTCTACAATAACTTTATTATTTGAGATATTTTCACAATGCTTTGCACACACATACAAAAACTCAAAAAGTTTTTTTAGGCATTCACAAATGTTCGATATGTGCCCCTTTTGTGATTCGGCAGACATCAAGCCGATAATTAAGTTCCTCCCACACTCGGCGCAGCATGTCCCCATCAATGAGTTCGAAAGCATCGTTGATGCGAGCTCGCAGTTCTGGCACGTTTCTTGGTAGAAGAGGTTTAAACACTGAATCTTTCACATAACCCCACAGAAAGAAATCGCATGGGGTTAAGTCGGGAGAGCGTGGAGGCCATGACATGAATTGCTGATCATGATCTCCACCACGACCGATCCATCGGTTTTCCAATCTCCTGTTTAAGAAATGCCCAACATCATGATGGAAGTGCGGTGGAGCACCATCCTGTTGAAGTCGGCGCTGTCGGTCTCCAGTTGTGGCATGAGCCAATTTTCCAGCATGTCCAGATACACGTGTCCTGTAACGTTTTCTTCGCAGAAGAAAAAGGGGCCGTAAACTTTAAACCGTGAGATTCGACAAAACACGTTAACTTTTGGTGAATTGCGAATTTGCTGCACGAATGCGTGAGGATTCTCTACCGCCCAGATTCGCACATTGTGTCTGTTCACTTCACCATTAAGAAAAAAATGTTGCTTCATCACTGAAAACAAGTTTCACACTGAACGCATCCTCTTCCATGAGCTGTTGCAACCGCGCCGAAAATTCAAAGGGTTTGACTTCGTCATCGGGTGTCAGGGCTTGTAGCAATTGTAAACGGTAAGGCTTCTGCTTTAGCCTTTTCCGTAAGATTTTCCAAACCGTCGGCTGTGGTACGTTTAGCTCCCTGCTTGCTTTATTCGTCGACTTCCGCGGGCTACGCGTGAAACTTCCCGCACGCGTTCAACCGTTTCTTCGCTCACTGCAGGCCGACCCGTTGATTTCCCCTTACAGAGGCATCCAGAAGCTTTAAACTGCGTATACCATCGCCGAATGGAGTTAGCAGTTGGTGGATCTTTGTTGAACTTCGTCCTGAAGTGTCGTTGACTGTTATGATTGACTGATGTGAGTGCATTTCAAGCACGAGATACACTTTCTCGGCTCCTGTCGCCATTTTGTCTCATTGCGCTCTCGAGCGCTCTGGCGGCAGAAATCTGAAGTGCGGCTTCAGCCGAACAAAACTTTATGAGTTTTTCTGCGTATCTGTAGTGTGTCGTGACCATATGTCAATGAATGGAGCAACAGTGAATTTATGAAATCGCTTCAATCATTTGTAATAGCCCTGTACAATCGCTTCAGTTTAACCCCCCCCCCCTCCCCCATTAACAATGGACCTTGCCGTTGGTGGGGAGGCTTGCGTGCCTCAACGATAGAGATAGCCGTACCGTAGGTGCAACCACAACGGAGGGGTATCTGTTGAGAGGCCAGACAAACGTGTGGTTCCTGAAGAGGGGCAGCAGCCTTTTCAGTAGTTGCAGGGGCAACAGTCTGGATGATTGACTGATCTGGCCTTGTAACACTAACCAAAATGGCCTTGCTGTTCTGGTACTGCGAACGGCTGAAAGCAAGGGGAAACTACGGACGTAACTTTTCCCGAGGGCATGCAGCTTTACTGTATGATTATATGATGATGGCGTCCTCTTGGGTAAAATATTCCGGAGGTAAAAGAGTCCCCCATTCGGATCTCCGGGCGGGGATTACTCAAGAGGACGTCGTTATCAGGAGAAAGAAAACTGGCGTTCTACGGATCGGAGCGTGGAATGCAGATCCCTTAATCGGGAAGGTAGGTTAGAAAATTTAAAAAGGGAAATGGATAGGTTAAAGTTAGATATAGTGGGGATTAGTGAAGTTCGGTGGCAGGAGGAACAAGACTTTTGGTCACGTGAATACGGGGTTATCAATACAAAATCAAATGGAGGTAAGGCAGGAGTAGGTTTAATAATGAATAAAAAAATAGGAGTGCGGGTAAGCCACTAAAACAGAATAGTGAACGCGTTATTGTGGCCAAGATAGACACAAAGCCCATGCCTACTACAGTAGTACAAGTTTATATGCCAACTAGCTCTGCAGATGATGAAGAAATTGATGAAATGTATGACGAGATAAAAGAAATTATTCAGGTAGTGAAGGGAGACGAAAATTTAATAGTCATGCGTGACTGGAATTCGAGAGTAGGAAAAGGGAGAGAAGCAATGATAGTAGGTGAATATGGATTGGGGCTAAGAAATGAAAGACGAAGCCGCCTGGTAGAATTTTGCGCAGAGCATAACTTCATCATAGCCTACACTTGGTTCAAGAATCATGAAAGAAGCTTGTATACATGGAAGAACCCTGGAGATAATAAGAGGTATCACATAGATTATATAATGGTAAGACAGAGATTTAGGAACCAGGTTTTAAATTGTAAGACATTTCCAGGCGCAGATGTGGACTCTGACCACAATCTATTGGTTATGAACTGTAGATTAAAACTGAAGAAACTGCAAAAAGGTGTGAATTTAAGGAGATGGGACCTGTATAAACTGACTAAACCAGAGGTTGTACAGAGTTTCGGGGAGAGAATAAGGGAACAATTCACACGAATGTGGGAAAGAAATACAGTAGAAGAAGAATGGGTACCTTTGAGGGATGAAATAGTGAAGGCAGTAGAGGAACAAATAGGTACAAAGACGAGGGCTAGTAGAAACCCTTGGGTAACAGAAGAAATATTGAATTTAATTCATGAAAGGAGAAAATGTAAAAATGCAGTAAGTGGAACAGGCAAAAAGGAATACAAACGTCTCAAAAATGAGATCGACAGGAAGTGCAGAATGGCTAAGCAGGGATGGCTAGAGGACAAATGTAAGGATGTAGAGGCTTATCTCACTAGGGGTAAGACAGATGCTGCCTACAGGAAAATTAAAGAGACCTTTGGAGAAAAAAGAGCCACTTGTATGAATATCAAGAGCTCAGATGGAAACCCAGTTCTAAGCAAAGAAGGGAAAGCAGAAAGGTGGAAGGTGTATATAGAGGGTCTATACAAGGGCGATGTTCTTGAAGACAATATTATGGAAATGGAAGAGGATGTAGATGAAGATGAAATGGGAGATATGATACTGCGTCAAGAGTTTGACAGAGCACTGAAAGACCCGAGCCGAAACAAGGCCCCCGGAGTAAACAACATTCCATTGGAACTACTGACAGCCTTGGGAGAGCCAGTCCTGACAAAACTCTACCATCTGGTGAGCAAGATGTATGAGACAGGCGAAATACCCTCAGACTTCAAGAAGAATATAATAATTCCAAACCCAAAGAAAGCAGGTATTGACAGATGTGAAAATTACCGAACTATCAGTTTAATAAGTCAGAGCTGCAAAATACTAACGCGAATTCGTTACAGACGAATGGAAAAACTGATAGAAGCCGACCTTGTGGAAGATCAGTTTGGATTCCGTAGAAATGTTGGAACACGTGAGGCAATACTGACCCTACGACTCAGCTTAGAAGAAAGATTAAGGAAAGGCAAACCTACGTTTCTAGCATTTGTAGACTTAGAAAAAGCTTTTGACAATGTTGATTGGAATACTCTCTTTCAAATTCTGAAGGTGGCAGGGGTAAACTACAGGGAGCGAAACGCTATTTACAATTTGTACAGAAAGCAGATGGCAGTTATAAGAGTCGAGGGGTATGACAGGGAAGCAGTGGTTGGGAAGGGAGTGAGACAGGTTTGTAGCCTATCCCCGATGTTATTCGATCTGTATATTGAGCAAGCAATAAAGCAAACAAAAGAAAAGTTCGGAGTAGGTATTAAAATCCATGTAGAAGAAATAAAAACTTTGAGGTTCACCAATGACATTGTAATTCTGTCAGAGACAGCAAAGGACTTGGAAGAGCAGTTGAACTGAATGGACAGTGTCTTGAAAGGAGGATGTAAGATGAACACCAACAAAAGCAAAACGAGGATAATGGAACGTAGTCGAATTATGTCGGGTTATGCTGAGGGAATTAGATTAGGAAATGAGACACTTAAAGTAGTAAAGGAATTTTGCTATTTGGGGAGTAAAATAACTGATGATGGTCGAAGTAGAGAGGATATCAAATGTAGACTGGCAATGGCAAGGAAAGCGTTTCTGAAGAAGAAAAACTTGTTAACATCGAGTATAGATTTAAATGTCAGGAAGTTGTTTCTGAAAGTATTTGTATGGAGTGTAGCCATGTATGGAAGTGAAACATGGACGATAAATAGTTTGGACAAGAAGAGAATAGAAGCTTTCGAAATGTGGTGCTACAGAAAAATGCTGAAGATTAGATGGGTAGATCACGTATACTAATGAGGAGGTATTAAATAGAATTGGGGAGAAGAGGAGTTTGTAGCACAACTTGACAAGAAGAAGGGACCGGATGGTAGGGCATATTGTGAGGCATCAAGGGATCACAAATTTAGCATTGGAGGGCAGCGTGGAGGGTAAAAATCGTAGAGGGAGACCAGGAGATGAATACACTAAGCAGATTCAGAAGGATGTAGGTTGGAGTAAGTACTGGGAGATGAAGAAACTTGCACAGGATAGAGTAGCATGGAGAGCTGCATCAAACCAGTCTCAGGACTGAAGACCACAACAACAACTACAACAACAACAATAACATATGCGTATTAAAACACCCTCAAATTTAAAAGCCATTACGTCCAATTCACTAACTATAACACAAGAAAAAAGATAAAAAGTCGATAATTGTGTATCGACGTTTACAAAAACTTGACATATACATATTGCACATATAGAAATTTGAAATTGCTTCATATTCTTTGTAAATTTACCACACGTTAACTTCGCTGTAAAGTGCCTTTTATATAAGAAGCTGGTCGATGGAAAAAGTTTTTAACGAAAATTTCACATCTTAACCAATTCGTGTCTCAGCAAATGTGAGTATTCTCAGAACCTCTGGTCGTAAAGAAGAATTTAAGCCTTTTGACTCAAAAGTTAAACTCAAAAATTTATTAAGAGACAGGTATTTTAAAATATAATATTCCTGACTGACCACTCTGAATGCACTAGACGCTCGTTAGTTCCCTGAAGAACTTAAAACAAAAAAGTTTACAGATATCAGTATTACGTAAGTTATATCCCAGACGTTTTACAAACAGTTCTTTAGCACGGCCCTCTTTTACTATGGCTTAATATGGCATATCCTTCCCATCGTAATTCACGATAGATGTCATGCTCATTTACTTCACACTGTAATGTGCAATATTATCAAGAATCGCTGTTTTGTTCCTTGCCTCCTCCTCTTTCTTTAAGCTGATACCAGCTTCCTACGTACATTATTACTATTATTGTCGATCACTGCCGCCCAACCACCGCTTCTGTCTCTCTCTCTCTCTCTCTCTCTCTCTCTCTCTACCTCTACATAAAACACACGCACGCGCTATTCGTGAAAAAGAACCCCATTTTTAATAGCAGTTCTCTTTCTCTCTCTCTCTCTCTCTCTCTCTCTCTCTCTGTCTCTCTGTCTCTCTCTAGACAACAGACACAGACACACACACACATTATAAGTGGAAAAAGGAGCTCATTCTTTTACAAGCACGCAAAAAAGAAAATGGGTGATTTCAACATACAACTGAGATCTGTTTGCCGACAGATAATGACGTCGACGGAGGCACGGAGGGACACCCGCAGCCTGTTCCACGAGATGCACATTCCAGACCTGCAGCTAGTTATGGACTCTCCAGGGGACGGCAAAAACCCAAAGGTGAGTACAAACAACATCCCCACTGTACCAGCAGGACACACGAATACCTTTAAACAGCACAATGACACCAGATAAAACTTTTTCGTATTGACCGTCTACAGAAAATAAGGATACTCATTCAAAAAGCCCTGCTTTCCAGATTATGGGCTACTGGAAGTGTATACAGAGTATACATTCCTCAGTCTTGTATTACTACAACACTCAGGTACAGAACATCACTCGTATCAACGCTACTGTGGAAGACACACAACCCACAGAACAAGACATATTCTCTAATGGCTATACCACAATTGGTGATGTACGCACCCTGCATCAAGTTGTTACTAGAGCCAAGGAATACGAAATGTCATTGGGCGTATCCTTTGTTGATTTCAAAAAGGCTTTTGATTCTGTCGGCCACATTGCAGTCATATAGGCAGTGACCCTAAAAGCAAGGTACGTAAACATGTTATGTAACATCTACGATACCTCCATGGTTTCTGTCAGCGTACGAAAATGAAGTAATTTTCCACTGGAAGAGGAGTAAAGCAAGGTTACACTAATCCGCGAAACCATCCAAGGCAGTCGTCGAAAATGTTATGTTAAAGACTATTTGGAAATAATGGGGAATTAGAATAAGTGTAAAAAGACTAACTAACTTCAGAATTGCTGATGATATAGTAATCGTAGCGAACAATATGACAGAACTGCCACGATCTATACAAGATTGATCAAATAGTTGCGAGAAAGTGGGCCTCTCCGAAACAACTATTATGCGCAACAAGTGAATAACTACAAGATCAATAATAGTGAACAACAACCGTTTACAAAATGTTGACGAATATGTTTATCTGGAAGAGTTAATTGATACTAATATCTCTTGAAACCTGAAACTTCAGGCCGATTCAAGCTATGTTGTAGGACTCATCGAAGAAACGGAACCATTTTTAAATCTAATGTGTCAGTAAAGTTACAAATGTTTGTTTTCTCCTTGGTTAAGATATAAGAAACCTGGATTTTACACGAGGTTTTCAAAAGATAATTTCGAACAGCTCAGAGAGCTAGGTCTCGCTAAAAATGATCAGAAAAGAAGTAAAAACATAAGGGCAATAACATTAGTTCAGGATGTTCTGAAAATAGAGATGTGTAGGCACGAAGAAATGACTGAAGACAGAGAAAGCCTCAAAGTGAAGTACCAGAGAAAGACGAAGACCACAAAGCACACCAGCCGACTGTTGTCATAAGAAATGATGAAAGTCACAGGCTTCAGTTGGCAGAGGACGGCAGGAGAAAGAGAATAGAGACTGAAATTGAGCCACGTAAAGGTTAAATTAACTGAACAATAATAAAAATAAATACGTTATGAAAAAGATTCTATACCGCCTTTGCCAGCAGTTGGAGACAGAGGGGTGTGAGGGTGGCAAGGAGTGAGGGTGGGGGTGGGGGGAAGGGGAATACAGAGGCCATACAGATGGAAGGGGCGATATTAATTACAGCCCGTTTCAGACGGCAGCTGTTCCATTAGCTTAAGGTGCCAGTGCAGTGTTCCCGATTCGTACATGGACACAACGCAGCAACTAATTACGCTCTGAGGTTTTCGCCCGCAGGTGATTTTATTATTTGGCGCTGATGGCTTTGGTACTGGAAGCAGAGCAGCTAATAACTACTTTTTTTGTGTTTCTGTGTTTCGTAAATTCTGCATTTCAGAAAAGACTATTGCTCTGCTGGTAGTATATTATAATTTAAAAATCCCCGTTAGAAATAAGTCCCGATCATCCATACTGTCGTAAATATGTACCACTGTTCAGTTGCAGAGCACATTAACTCAAAAAACGAGTACAAAAATGCAGCAGGACAGTCGAACCACAAATGAATGTTTTCGATATGGATGTATCCCAATCCCTACCAGACGCAGTTCCTGAGAAGGCAACCTAATATATAGAGCCAGGTGGGTCGTTATAGCAAAGTAAGGCTGAACGAGGGCCATAGTGAAACTCGTCAGCAATCGATTGTAATAACTGTGATTTCAGTAACGTAATTAAAACAACCGCGCCGCGCGGGGTAGCCGTGCGGTCTGGAGCGCCTTGTCACGGTTCGCGCGGCTCCCCCGTCGAAGGTTTGAGTCCTCCCTCGGGCATGGGTGTGTGTTGTCCTTAGCGTGTGTTAGTTTAAGTTAGATTAAGTAGTGTGTAAGCTTAACGACCGAAGACGTCAGCAGTTTTGTCCCATGGAAGTTACGACAAATTTCCAGTTTCCTGAAACGACCGCTTTCTTGGAATCTATAGACTTCACGCTACTGAAGCACTGTGATGTCAACTTCGTGCTATTCTGTCGAAAAGTGGCGCGGTGAGATTGTGGTTGTATAAAAATATGGTTTAATTATTACAATACATTAAAAACAGAAATCAGTCATTTTTAATAATAACGCTTTTTATTAAGAACAAATAGCGTCATTACCGGCTTCGAACCTACAGTTTCATCTTCAGGTGGCTGTCCACGTTTAAAAATCGATTTAGCTTACTTTGATTATTACGAAAATGACGGCTATTCTTCATTGTGACAAAGTTATCCCCACCCCTCTTGGAAGCATCACTCCAACGAAATACAGCAAACATCGTATGTACACTCTAAGCTGAATGTAGTTTTCAACGTCAAAACCCATCTGACGATGTGCCTGCCGGCTCGAAACGAGTAACGGCACAATTCGTTCATAATGACAGTGGCACGTAAAGTGCCCTCCGCCACACACCGTTGGGTGGCTTGCGGAGTATAAATGTAGGTGTAGATAATAAATGGTATTATTGAAAGTGACTGGTTGTAAGAATTAACGGAGTGGCATCGAATTTTTCGAATCCACAATAAACTGTAGTTTCCCTACAACTGGCTAAGTAAGTCCGATGTAAGGTTAGGAGAAGACGGGAATACAGCAGTGTACGCCATTTGATCAAAAGCATCCTGAGACCCATATGTAATGCGGAATTGACTACTATGTGTCACGTGAGTCGAACCCGACAATATAAAAGGATGCAGAGAGGATTGTGTTGTCAGTAGGGAATTAACAACACAATGTTTCCCTCGGGAGAGCTGAAAGAAAGGGGGCTAGTCATTGAATGTCACCTGGCTAACAAATCTATCAGGGACATATCAACCCATCTAAAACTGCACAAGTCGACAGTTCGTGAAGTGATTATGAAGCGGAAACACGAAGGAACAATTGCAACTAAAGCAAGGTCAGGCAAAACATCATGTATTAACGAACAGGGAGAGCGGAGCACTACGGAGTGTGGTTTTAGAAACATCCCATAAAATCAGCGAAAGTAATCACTCGAGAAGTAAAAAATGGTGCCAGCTATCCAGCTAGCACATTGGCAGTGCTTACGTAGTTTAAAAGAGGCGGGGTGCCATGGTCGAGCATAAATTACTCTAGTCCAGTGCATCCCAATCTCCCTTAGACCATCACCACTGAGTACAATCAGACATTAGCTAGTACCCACACCCCCCACACACTGCCGTCTTCTCTACTCGTACATCTATCTAAATCTACATGGATACTCTGTAAATCACACTTAAGTGCCTAGCAGAGGGTTCATCGAACCTCCTTCACAATTCTCTATTACTCCAATCTCGTATAGCGCGCGGAAAAAATGAACATCTATATCTTTCCGAGTGAGCTCTGACTTCCCTTACTTTAACGTGGTGATCGTTTCTCGCTATGTAGGTCGGCGTCAACAAAATATTTTCGCATACGGAGGAGAATGTTGGTAATCGGAATTTCGTGAGGAGATTCCTCCACAACGAAAAACACCTTTGCTTTAATGATGTCCATCCCAAATCCTGTATCATTTCAGTGATACTCCCTCCCCTGTTTCGCGATAGTACAAAACGTGCTGCCCTTCATCGAAATTCTTCGACATACTCCGTCAATCCTATCTGGTTAAGGATCCCTCACCGTGCAGCATTATTCTGAAAGAGGGCGGACAAGCGTATTGTAGGCAGTCTCCTTAGTAGGTCTGTTACATTTTCTACGTGTCCTCCCAATAAAACGCAGTCTTTGATTAGCCTTCCTCACAACATTTTCTATGTGTTCCTTCCAATTTTTGTTCGAATCGTACTTCCTAGGTATTTAGTTGAATTTACGGTGTTTACACGTGACTGATACATCGTATAACCGAAGTTTAACAGATTCCTTTTAGCACTCATGTCGATAACACTTTTCGTTATTTAGGGTCATTCGCCAATTTTCGCATCATACAGATATCTTTTCTAAATAGTTTTGCAATTTGTTTTGATCTCCTGATGACTTTACTAGTCGATAAATGACAGCTCCATCTGCAAACAACCTAAGAGAGTTGCTCAAATTGTCTCCCAAATCGTTTATATAGATAAGGAAGAGTACAGGGCCCATAACACTGCATTCGGGAACGCCAGAAATCACTTCTGTTTTACTCGATGATTCTCCGTCAATTACTACGAACTGTGACTTCTCTGACAGGAAATCACTGATCTAGTCACATATCTGAGACGATATTCCATGTTACTGTAGTGGTCTTCAGTCCTGAGACTGGTTCGGTGCAGCTCTCCATGCTACTCTATCCTGTGCAAACTTCTTCATCACCCAGTACCTACTGCAACCTACATCCATCTGAATCTGCTTAGTGTATTCATCTCTTGGTCTCCCTCTACGATTTTTACCCTCCACGCTGCCCTCCAATGCTAAATTTGTGATCCCTCGACGCCTCAGAACATGTCCTACCAACCGATCCCTTCTTCTAGTCAAGTTGTGTCACAAACTCCTCTTCTCCCCAATTCTATTCAAAACCTCCTCATTAGTTATGTGATCTACCCATCTAATCTTTAGGATTCTTCTGTAGCACCGAATTTAGAAAGCTTCTATTCTCTTCTTGTCCAAACTATTTATCGTCCATGTTTCACTTCCATACATGGCTACACTCCATACAAATACCTTCAGAAACGACTTCCTGACACTTAAATTTATACTCGATGTTAACAAATTTTTCTTCTTCAGAAACGCTTTCCTTGTCACAGCCAGTCTACATTTTATATCCTCTCTACTTCGACCATCATCAGTTATTTTGCTCCCCAAATAGCAAAACTCATATACTACTTTAAGTGTCTCATTACCTAATCTAATTCCCTCAGCATCACCCGACTTAATTCGACTACATTCCATTATCCTCGTTTTGCTTTTGTTGATGTTCATCTTATATCCTCCTTTCAAAACATTGTCCATTCTATTCAACTGCTCTTCCAGGGCCCTTGCTGTCTCTGACCGAATGCAGAAATACGGAATCCATTTGAAATCCGTTGTCAATAGCACCCAATCCTTCATGCGAGTAAAGAGCTAGTTGTGTTTCACAGGAACGATGTTTTCTAAAGCCATGTTGACTGAGTGTCAATAGACCGTTTTTATTTGTTTTTTTTTTTTCGAGGTAATTCATAATGCTCGGACGAAATATATGTTCCAAAATCCTGCTGCATATCGACGTTAATGATACAGGCCTGTAATTTAGTTGGCCCTTCCCCAAATTATCACCACCTTGGCAAGTAACTAAACTGTAGAATGAAAGTCTTTTCTTGGAACACTTTTATTTTCAAAATGATGAAAGATGAATAATATTTAGTTTGTGTCTGTGTGTGTGTCTGTGTGTGTTTTATAATGAATGACGAATGAATTTGTGGTGCGTCGCAAGTTCTACCCACAACTTCTTCTCAAAAAAGAAAGCTAACTATCCACAGTATAAAACATGCTACCCCTGCATTACTCCTATCCACTACGGCACTTGGTTGACCTATACACTGCAACCCCATCTATATTCGAAAAAGTTCAGATGAGTGCTCTATTCTTACTGTTCGTAAAGATGTTGGAATTCTGAGGAAATTAATTGTAAGCTACGAGGAAACAACGATGGTACATAAGATGTGCAAGAAACGAGAGGGGAAAGCAAGAACAGAAGTCCAAGAATGGAGTGGTCAGATTGGATTGGGTATAAGAACACTCTCCCAGACTGAAATCAGGAAAGAGTTTTCTCCGAACAACTGAAGCAGTTGTATCATTACTTTCCGCTCACCGAATGGAGCTGTAGCGAAACAATATACCTACAGGACATATTCAAAACATAAAGAAAAAGTTTCATCTGGTTTTCCATCTGTCGATGCTGCATAAAATCACTTGACGTGCACAGGCATTGCGGGAGTCACTACACCCATCAAACAAAAACAACAAGAAAAAATACTTTGCCCATCATGTACTTTTACCTCTGGTTCTTCCCATATACACTGACCACATTTTAATAGTAATAATGCAGTTTTAATGCACAAGATCTCAAATTTAAATGTCGATGAACAAGCTGGTAGTTGCCGTATAAGCTACTAACAACATAAAGATGGAAAATTTTAACAGTAGTTTGGGAAAAAACGCCAATTTTTTTCAGTGCTATGTTAAGTACACTGGAATTAAACGTTCTATCCACGTTTAGGACAACAGAGGTTGAACACTGACTCAGGTGGTCAATGGCTGTGGAACACATGGGGCGGGAGAGGGGGGGGGGGGGGGGCAGGGTGACTGGAATACTTAAACACTGTACACTGTATCCTGTATCGTACGCCTTGAGTCTTGGAACCAGAAATGCACTGAGAGATTTCACCGTTGGCGCCACTGTAATCTCTGCCCACAGTCGCCACTGCTACACCAGTTACATTTGTGTGACTCTATTTCTTCTTCGACATTCGCTTTTCTGATCAAGACAATGGTGGATACTGCCAATAGCTGGGTATTTCATAGTGACTTAACGCGAGAACGTTCAATACAACAAGATTCGCCCAACGAAAAACTTCGCGATTGTAAACAGGTACTTCTTAAAAGCCGTCACTCTTTACCTTCTGTGGGTTTCGATTCACGGCCGGGCCTGGGATTTTCTCCGCCTGGGGACTGGGTGTTTGTGTAGTCCTGATCGTTTCATCGTCATTCGGGAGAAGTGGCGAGACTGGACAGTGAAACGAGTGGGAATTTGTACGGGTGCTGATAACCACGCAGTTCAGCGTCACGCAAACCAAATATCATCATCGTCATTATCATCTTTACCTTGTGGCTGCTAATTTTTATTCAAATTCATGTGTTTACCTGACGTTATATATACAACCGTCAACGATGAACAAAAATATTGTTTATCACGTGGCAACTACGTGCTACATTGTAATACTGTGTATTGTGTAGCATACCATGTTTTCTGTTCGTAATGTTTCGTCAACCAGAGTTATTATTAGTGTTGGTGCGGTGTCGATCTTTTGCGCTCCGTGGAATTCTTCGCGTGGCTACCATCGTTGGTTCGTATTGCATTGTCACGACTGAAAAGGAGATTACGTGCGGGCTCTGCAAAAGAGCGACATAGTGCACAGACAGCAAAGAGCGTGAAAGTTCCTGGCAGATTAAAACTGTGTGCCGGACCGATACTCGAACTCTACTAGAGCACTTGCCCGCCAAAGGCGAAGGTCCCGAGTTCGAGTCTCGATCCGGCACACAGATCAGCGCACACTCCGCTGCTGAGTGAAAATCTCATTCTGGAAACATCCCCCAGGCTGTGGCTAAGCCATGTCTCCGCAATATCCTTTCTTTCAGGAGTGCTAGTTCTGCAAGTTTCGCAGAAGAGCTTCTGTGAAGTTTGGAAGGTAGGAGACGAGGTACTGGCAGAAGTAAAGCTGTGAGGACAGGGCGTGAGTCGTGCTTGGGTAGCTCAGTTGGTAGAGCGCTTGCCCGCGATAGGCAAAGGTCCCGAGTTAGACTCTCGGTCCGGCATACAGTTTTAATCTGCCAGGAAGTTTCATATCAGCGCACACACTGCTGCAGAGTGAAAAATCTCATTCTGCAAGCAAAGAGTATGGTCTGAGCACATCTTGTCAATTGTAATTCATTATGACTGTATTGTTGAAGAGGAAAAAAATGTCTCACCTGACGTGTACGGTGAGACTTAACACAGCTGAGAATAGCCTGTATTGCTACTCTCGTTATCAAGTCAATGACATGGCGTATTTGTAGCTTATGAGAGGTTCAGGAATGTGACTTCGGTGACGATTTCTTATCCTACTGCCTTCGACAAATTAAGCCGATGATATATTGCCTAAGTAGTGCGTTCTGCAACAACTTAGAAAAACTATTCCGAAAGAGTTAATTGAAGTGAACTGTAATAACTAAAATAATCTAAACACGACAAAAATATTGAGAATGAAAAAGTATAGCTGTTACTTAAGAATGAAGCGAAAGACAAACTGGCCTATTGGAAACGAATGTGGCTGTTAAAAGCGGAAAAAATGACTTTTAATATGTCTGTCGATGCTGCGGAACCACCATATAAGAAAACCTATAAATGAGGATTTTCAAAGCTGCTCTTTGGACGTACGAGCTGTGTGCCTAGCCAGCTGCTTCATCTTCTTCGGTGTTTCCTAAATACTACACACACTGTTGTATTTGTTGTGGTTTCTTATGTTGTGTTGCAATATTATTTGGACGAGATTTTTGTTTGTAGTGTTGGCTTTCAAGTAATGCACTGTTAACTAAACTCATCGTTTGCTTAATATGTCGAGTGACGGAATCTTGGTAAAGCGTTGTTAAAGCTCTTTAATTGCGAGTTCTTGAGTCTGTAAAAAATCGCAGTGTGCCCCCAGGTTCGTTCTCCGCGTCTTCAGCGTCTCCCCAAACCCACGTGAGCGTAGATATCTGGAACTCTCTAGATATTCATGAGAATATAATGGTAGAAGAATAATTAATTTCGAATCTCACCTATTAATGAGTTGAGGTGAGCTCTTTTATTTCTTTTGATACAATACAATACTGTCTATCTATAGAGCTGTAGTAGTTTCAAGATAACCTTAACGAGAACAATAGTCAGAAGAACAATAGTCAGAATAATTAACATTCCGACATCGCTCAGTGTCAAACACTCATTTCACTAATAAAACTATTCATGTTAAATTATGACATTACAAAACCGCCTTCGCCTGTTACTAATTTTGCATTTAGGACACTATTATCTCGTGATTCTGACGGTTGTTGGAACGCCGCCTGACGAAGTTGTCATTGCAGCCTTCAGTACTAACAATAAGTGCAAGTGACATCATTTACTCCTTCTGCTACTCGCCAAATGAGCGCAATTCTGTATTCACTTCTGTTCACAACTTATTTCTTTCATCTTATCCATCCCTAATCCCAACCAAGACATCTGCGTCTTTAACCGCGTTCTTCTTCATCCCTATGGACAGCTCTGAATTGAAACCGAAAAGACTCTGATTTAATGGGTTTTAATATTCATATTCCCTGTCGTCCTCGGCGCTTGTTCTTGCGGATAATTTAAATGGATTTGGTGTCATGCCAGGGGGGCCGAGCGCAGAGCGGTAATAATTTTCCGGAGATACTTGCATCTCGTCGCAGAATTCATTAATTTTTCTTTGTTATGTAGAAATGGTCAAAATGACGCATTAAGCGGTTTTCTTGAGACGTTCTTAGCCTGTTGTAAAAGTAAAAAAAAAAAAGGAGTGAATTCCTCGGAAACTCTTTGGACCCATTGAGTCTCACCTCCTCCGCGTTTAATACATTCCGTGCAGCGCTGCTCTGTGATTTATGTCTTCCATGTAGAACGATCTGTAAGAGGCGTTCTGGAAAGGAGAAAGAAAGAGAGAGGGAAATCTCGTCCGGGGCTTTGAAAACCTCTGACTCGACGAAAAATATGGCTCGAGCTAATGCAAAGACGAAGGGCTCGCGCTCAGTTCAGAAGGATGGAAAAAGAGTGTGCAGGAGAGCACACAAAGTTACTATCGCAAGTATATCTAGTTATACGATACTGTCATCCACATATACATTTACATCATGCTCCGCAAGCCACCTAGCGGCGTGTGGCGGAGAGTATTTCTAGTAGCATTAACTATATCTCCCTTCCCTATTGCACTCGCGAACTATCGGTAAGTTTCTGTATTGGTTCCAATTCCTTGAATTTTCTTATTATGGTAATTTCGCGAGATGTATGTAGGACGAAGCAATATGTTGTCCGACTGGTAAAAGTGCTCTCTCGAAATTTCGATAGTAAACCTCTCCCTGATGCGCAACGCCTCTCTTGTAATGTCTGCCACTGTAGTTTGTTCAGCATATATGTAACGCTCTCGCGCCGATCTAACGGCCCCGTGGCGAACCGCGCCGCTCTTCGTTGGATCTTCTCTATCTCTTCTATCAGTCCTGTCTGATAAGGATCGCAAACTGATGAACAGTACTCAACAATCGGTCGAACATGCGCCTTGTAAGCCACTTCCTTCTAACACTCTTCCTATGAATCTCAATCTGGCATCTGGTTTTCCGGCTGTTTGTTTTATGTTTTCAAAAGGGCTCTGAGCACTATGGGACTTAACATCTTAGGTCATCAGTCCCCTAGAACTTAGAACTACTTAAACCTAACTAACCTAAGGATATCACACACACCCATGGCCGAGGCAGGATTCGAACCTGCGACCGTAGCAGTCCCGCGGATCCGGATTGTAGCGCCCAGAACCGCACGGGCACCGCGGCCGGCTTTTATGTTTTCATTCCACTTAATGTCGCTCTGGATTGTTACTCCTAGATATTTTACTGTAGGTACTGTTTCCTGCAATTCGCCGTCAATCGTGTAGTTCTACAGTAATCGATTTCTTTTGCTGTGTACGCACAATATGTTACATTTATTTACATTTAAGGTCAATTGCCAGAGTTTGCACCATTCATCAATCCTTGCAGGTCGTTCTGCAAATCTATACTGTCTTCTAACATTGCTACTTTCTTACAAACAAGCATATCATCTGCGAACGGTCTTAAGGAGCTTATGACGCTTTCTACTAGATCATTTATAAACACTGCACATCTACATCTATCTACATGATTACTCTGCAATTCACATTTAAGTGCTTGGCAGAGGGTTCATCGAACCACAATCATACTATCTCTCTACCATTCCACTCCCGAACAGCGCGCGGGAAAAACGAACACCTAAACCTTTCTGTTCGAGCTCTGATTTCTCTTATTTTATTTTGATGATCATTCCTGCCTACGTAGGTTGGGCTCAACAAAATATTTTCGCATTTGGAAGAGAAAGTTGGTGACTGAAATTTCGTAAATAGATCTCGCCGGGACGAAAAACGTATTTGCTTTAATGACTTCCATCCCAACTCGCGTATCATATCTGCCACACTCTTTCCCCTATTACGTGATAATACAAAACGAGCTGCCCTTTTTTGCACCCTTTCGATGTCCTCCGTCAATCCGACCTGGTAAGGATCTCACACCGCGCAGAAATATTCTAACAGAGGACGAACGAGTGTAGTGTAAGCTGTCTCTTTAGTGGACTGGTTGCATCTTCTAAGTGTCCTGCCAATGAAACGCAACCTTTGGCTCGCCTTCCCCACAATATTGTCTATGTGGTCTTTCCAACTGAAGTTGTTCGTAATTTTTACACCCAGGTACTTACTTGAATTGACAGCCTTGAGAACTGTACTATTTAACGAGTAATCGAATTCCAACGGATTTCTTTTGGAACTCATGTGGATCACCTCACACTTTTCGTTATTTAGCGTCAACTGCCACCTGCCACACCATACAGCAATCTTTTCTAAATCGCTTTGCAACTGATACTGGTCTTCGGATGACCTTACTAGACGGTAAATTACAGCACGATCTGCGAACAACCTAAGAGAACTGCTCAGATTGTCACCCAGGTCATTTATATAGATCAGGAACAGCAGAGGTCCCAGGACGCTTCCCTGGGGAACACCTGATATCACTTCAGTTTTACTCGATGATTTGCCGTCTGTTACTACGAACTGGGACCTTCCTGACAGGAAATCACTAATCCAGTCGCACAATTGAGACGATACCCCATAGGCCCGCAGCTTGATTAGAAGTCGCTTGTGAGGAACGGTGTCGAAAGCTTTCCGGAAATCTAGAAATACGGAATCAACTTGAGATCCCCTGTCGATAGCGGCCATTACTTTGTGCGAATAAAGAGCTAGCTGCGTTGCACAAGAACGATGTTTTCTGAAACCATGCTGATTACGCATCAATAGATCGCTCCCTTCGAGGTGATTAGCCGGCCGAAGTGGCCGTGCGGTTAAAGGCGCTGCAGTCTGGAACCGCAAGACCGCTACGGTCGCAGGTTCGAATCCTGCCTCGGGCATGGATGTTTGTGATGTCCTTAGGTTAGTTAGGTTTAACTAGTTCTAAGTTCTAGGGGACTAATGACCTCAGCAGTTGAGTCCCATAGTGCTCAGAGCCATTTGAACCATTTGACCCTTCGAGGTGATTCATAAACCATAATGGTGCTATACTAGTATTACACTTCCTTGGGGTACTCCGTAAATTACCTTTACATCTGTGTATTTTGTTGAATTAATTGTGACGTGTTGAGTTGTATCTACAAGGATGCCTTGAATCTAGCCGCACATCTGGTCTGGTACTCGGTAAGCTTGTGTTTCCATTAAACTGCACTGGGGACCGGGTCCAGTCCGGTGCCTTCTTGAGGTCAAGGAAGACGGCAGCAAACCGAGCGCCATTGTCTACAGCAGTATGAATCTCATCCAGCAACAGAGCGAGCTGGGTTTCGCGAGATCTATTTCAGCAAAATCCACTGATTTTTACAGCGGAGAGTTTCGTTCTCCGAAAACATCACAATTAGTTAACACAATGCATGTTCCATAATCATGCAACAGATTGACGTGAACGATATAGGCCTAAATGTATGCGCAACTGTTCTACGACCGTTCTTGAAGACAGGAATAACCTGCGGTTTTTTTCCAGTTTCCAGGTACCCTTCGTTGGTCAAGCGATCTACGATGAGCTACTGCTAGAAGGGGAAAAAATTCTTTCGCGTAATCTTTATAGAATCTGAAGGTATCTAACCTGGTCCTGATGGCTTTCCATAAGTGAGTGACTGTAGTTGCCGTACTATAGCATGACGGGCAATCTCAATATCTGCCATTTCGACGTTCGTACGATGATTGAAAACAGGGATCGGAGAAACAGTTTCGGAAGACCGAATGCAGAGCGTAAAATCGGAAAAAGAACAAAGACACGTAGAAATTCTTCAATAACACACGAGAGACTGAATTTTACTGACGAGAGGAGAAACCATAGAGGTATTACAAATGAAGCAGGAAAAAGATGCTATGGAGGTCAAAAAAAATGAGATGGCCAGGAAACAGTTTCGGAAGACCGAATGCAGAGCGTAAAATCGGAAAAAGAACAAAGACACGTAGAAATTCTTCAATAACACATGAGAGACTGAATTTTACTGACGAGAGGAGAAACCATAGAGGTATTGCAAATGAAGCAGGAAAAAGATGCTATGGAGGTCAAAAAAATGAGATGGCCAGGAAACAGTTTCGGAAGACCGAATGCAGAGCGTAAAATCGGAAAAAGAACAAAGACACGTAGAAATTCTTCAATAACACACGTGAAACTGAATTTTACTGACGAGAGGAGAAACCATAGAGGTATTGCAAATGAAGCAGGAAAAAGATGTGTATGGAGGTAAAAAAAAGTGAGATGGCCAGGAAACAGTTTCGGAAGAACGAATGCGACTTCATCGTTTTGTTGCAGGTTCGTATGGATAGTGCCAAATCTCGTCATCCATGATGATTTCTTCCAGAAAAGAACTGTCTGGAATTTTTCGAGCAAGTTTCGGCAGGCGTCCACGCATCGTTGTCTATTGTTCCGGAGTCAAAATGTGCGGGACCTTTTTTCTTCTTCGAAATACTCAGACGAATGCCTTGAACACTTGATCTAGAGATGCTCATTTCGTTGCTCCCTCGCGATTTGTGATACAACACTGACGACACACTACGGCCACACGTCCACCACTTAATAACACTGCCTGCTCGCAAATGACTGGTGGAAAGCACATCCGTTGTTTACAGTTGTTGGTTGAAGCTGCCGCCTTAGTTACTGCGCTGACGTCGCTTGTCTTGCACGCCAGCAATAAAATCAATCTTTGGACTTTTTTGGCAACGGCCTTGCCGCAGTGGATACACCGGTTCCCGTCAGATCACCGAAGTTAAGCGCTGTCGGGCGTGGCCGCCATTTGGATGGGTGACCATCCAGGCCGCCATGCGCTGTTGCCATTTTTCGGGGTGCACTCAGCCTTGTGATGCCCATTGAGGAGCTACTCGACCGAATAGTAGTGACTTCGGTCAAAGAAAACCATCATAACGACCGGGAGAGTGGCGTGCTGACCCCACGCCCCTCCTATCAGCATCCTCCTCGAAGGATGACACGGCGGTCTGACGGTCCCGGTAGGCCACTCGTGGCCTGAAGACGGAGTGCTTTTTTTGGACTCTTCGGACGGATGGTGTATATTCTCACGATGTACATGGTGTCCCGACCAGCGCGACCTGCAGTAGCAAGGAACGATAAACTGTGGGTTTCTACAGGCCACTATGCTGCCACTGTCGAATTCTGACACTTGCCAGGAGACGTTTCTGCTGCTCACAAGAAGATGCGATTTCTGAACGAGAAACCAGCTGTGTAATATTTCCTTCTATAGATAACCAGCTAAATACCCGGCGTCGCCCCAGTATGTATTTATTCTAATCTTCTATTAGTCCACTTCTACATTCCCCCTCTTCCTGTTCATCTGTTCCTCCCACGTCTGACCTTCTATTCCTTCTCCCTCTGTCCAGTTTCTCCTCCCTCCTCAAAGTCGCCTCTAAGCCAATCACCTCCTCCTCCTCTAGCTACTCCTTCCCCCTTTCTTTATCCGTATCTCATCCCCCTCTCTCTATCCATCTGCTCCTTCCCTCTGTGTCAATCACCTCCTCCTCCTATATCTGCCCATCTCCTCCTTGCCTGTTCTCCATCTCTTCCTTTTTCCTTTCTCTCTCTTTCCCTCCCCTCTCTCTCTCTCTCTCTCTCTGTCCATCTCTTCTTTCCTTTGCCTGACCATCAGCTCCTTTCCCCTCTTTCCATCTCCTCCTCCCACCTCTCATATCCTGCGCCCCCCTCTTTGTCCGTCTCCTTCTTCGCCTCTCTCTATTCATCACCGCTTCCTCCTTTCTCTATCCATCTCGTCCTCCTCTGGTCTGTGTTAATCTCCTCCTCTTTCCTCTCTGTCCATCTCCTTCCCTGCCATCTCTCCACCTATCTCCTTCTGTCCTCTCTCTCTGTCCATCTCGTCCTCATTCCTTTCTCTGTCGATTTCCTCCTCACCCCTACTTCTATCCACCTCCTCCCCACCCCTCTGTCTTTCCATCTTCTCCTTTTCCCTGTCTCTGTCCATCTTCTCCTCTTTCCATTGTCTGTCCATTTCCTCCTCCTCCTCCTCCTCCTCCTCTCTCTATCCTTGTTCTTCTCTCCCTCTCTCTGCCCATCTATTGCACCTCCTTCTCTCTGTCCATCTCCTCGACTTTCTGCCCGTCTCCCCCTCGGCCGGCCGGAGTGGCCGAGCGGTTCTAGGCGCTACAGTCTGGATCCGCCCTGCTGCTATGGTCGCAGGTTCGAATCCTGCCTCGGGCATGGAGGTGTGTGATATCCTTAGGTTAGTTAAGTTTAAGTAGTTCTGACTTCTAGGGGACTGATGACTCCAGCAGTTAAGTCCCATAGTGCTTAGTTGAACCATTTGAACCCCCTACCCCTCTCTCTGTCCATCGCCTCCTATCCCATATCTGTGTTCATGTCCTCCTACCTCCTTCTCTCTCCATGTTACCATACCTACCAATGCAGAAGGATTCTTGTTCTTACCCCTCCATATTTCTTTGCAGATAGTATGTACAGCAGGTTTCTTGAAATAGATACAGAACTGTAAGAGGAGCTTTACCCACGGCTTTGGGACATACTTTTTTTAAAATATTTGAGATATTTCACTGATATTTCTATACATAGGTCACCAGAGAAACTGCGCCTGAAGACACTTACGAGAGTCACCATATATGCGTCTTTTTAAATAGGAACCCCCATTTTTATTACGTATTCGTGTAGTACATAAAGAAATATGAATGTTTTAGTAGGACCACTTGTTTCGTTTTGTAATAGATGGCGGTGTAATAGTCACAAACGTATAAGTACATGGTATCACGTAACATTCCGCCAGTGCGGACGGTATTTGCTTCGCGATACATTACCCGTGTTAAAATGGACCGTTTACTAATTGCGGAAAAGGTCGATATCTTGATGATGTATGGCTATTGTGATCAAATTGCCCAACGGGCGTATGCTATGTATGCTGCTCGGTATCCTGGACGACATCATCCAAGTGTCCGGACCGTTCGCCGGATAGTTACGTTATTTAAGGAAACAGGAAGTGTTCAGCCACATGTGAAACGTTAAACACGACCTGCAACAAATGATGATGCCCAAGTAGGTGTCTTAGCTGCTGTCGCGGCTAATCCGCACATCAGTAGCAGACAAATTGCGCGAGAATCGGGAATCTCAAAAACGTCGGTGTTGAGAATTCTACATAAACATCGATTGCACCCGTACCATATTTCTATGCACCAGTAATTGCATGGCGACGACTTTGAACGTCGTGTACAGTTCTGCCATTGGGCACAGGAGAAACTACGGGCCGATGACAGATTGAAGCTTCCTGGCAGATTAAAACTGTGTGCCCGACCGAGACTCGAACTCGGGACCTTTGCCTTTCGCCCGGACCTCACAGCTTTACTTCTGCCAGTAACCGGGCGTGAGTCGTGCTTCGGTAGCTCAGATGATAGAGCACTTGCCCGCGAAAGGCAAAGGTCCCGAGTTCGAGTCTCGGTCGGGCACACAGTTTTAATCTGCCAGGAAGTTTCATATCAGCGCACACTCCGCTGCAGAGTGAAAATCTCATTCTCGATGACAGATTATTTGCATGCATTCTATTTAGCGACGAAGCGTCATTCATCAAGAGCGGTAACGTAAACTGGCATAATATGCACTATTGGGCAACGGAAAATCCACGATGGCTGCGACAAGTGGAACATCACTGACCTTGGCGGGTTAATGTATGGTGCGTCATTATGGGAGGAAGGATAATTGGCCCCCATTTTATCGATGGCAGTCTAAATGTATGCTGATTTCCTACGTAATGTTCTACCGATGTTACTACAAGATGTTTCACTGCATGACAGAATGGCGACGTACTTCCAACATGATGGACGTCCGGCACATATCTCGAGAGCGTACGGTTGAATGGGTACTGAATAGCATATTTCACGACAGGTGGATGGGTCATCGGAGCGCCATACCGTGGCCCGCACGTTTACCGGATCTGACGTCCCCGGATTTCTTTCTGTGGGGAAAGTTGAAGGATATTTGCCATCGTGATCCACCGAAAACGCCTGACAACATGCGTCAGCACATTGTCAATGCATGGGCGAACATTACGGAAGGCGAACTACTCGCTGTTGAGAGGAATGTCATTACACGTATTGCCAAATGCATTGAAGTTGACGGTCATCATTTTGAGCATTTATTGCATTAATGTGGTATTTACAGGTAATCAGTCTGTAACAGCATGCGTTCTTAGAAATGATAAGTTCACAAAGGCATATGTATCACATTGGGACAACGGAAGTAGAATTTTCAAACGTACCTACGTTCTGTATTTTAATCTAAGAAACCTACCTGTAACCAACTGTTCGTCTAAAATTGTGAGCCACGTTTGTAGCTATTACAGGGCCATCTATCACAAAGCGAAAAAAGTGGTCCAACTAAATCATTCATATTTCTTTACGTACTACACGAATATGTAATAAAAAATGGGGGTTCCTATTTTTAAAAAAACGCTTGACGTATGGCAGCGCCATCTAGCGAGCCAACCATAGCGCCATCTGGTTTCCCCCTTCAAGCTAGACAAGTTTCGTTCTTTGTAGCCTTTTCGGTTGATGCTTATTTCGTGAGATATTTGGTCTGGTCACGATTGATGGACCACCCTGTATATATGTGTGTATGGATAGATTTAGATAGCGTTACTCCTATTAACATTAATTTTCACATGCAAGCATGTAGTGCAGTCGACGACAAATTGACGTGCTTTGCTGCCGCTTTTATAATGCCGTTATCTTAAAGACTAGCAGTGTCAGATCTAGAACCCCCGCCCCCCTCCTTTCCTCCATCCCTTGCCTGGGCTCTCTGTCCCCCCCCCCCCCCTTCCATCCTGTTTTCTTCCCACCAAACCTCTCCCTACCTCCCTTCTCCCCCGCCTGCCGAAGTAGCCGTGCGGTTAAAGGCGCTGCAGTCTGGAACCGCAAGACCGCTACGGTCGCAGGTTCGAATCCTGCCTCGGGCATGGATGTTTGTGATGTCCTTAGGTTAGTTAGGTTTAACTAGTTCTAAGTTCTAGGGGACTAATGACCTCAGCAGTTGAGTCCCATAGTGCTCAGAGCCATTTGAACCTTCTCCCCCCCCCCCCCCCCCCGAGTCCTTTTGTATTCCCCTCCTCTGCCTTCCCGACTCCCTGTCGCGTCTGCCCAGCACCCCCCACCCCTCTTATGGGTCCTCATCCTCCATCGGCTCCTCTCCCTCCTCCCCCCCCCCCCCGTTCGCTTTTCCTGTCCTTCCCCCCTTTTTTATTTTCCCATCATCTGTCCAATTTCCCCCCACCTGCCCTCAGCTGTGCTATGTCACATTTGCCAACTTTTTAGTGCAGTGTTCCAGTGAACGTTCAGTGTTGTTCGCCTTTCTCGTGTTGCGAACAGAAACCATGCTGTCGCTAAGTGTGAATTTTACGTCTTTTGCGAACACAAACCAGACTGTCGCCGTGTTTTTTAATTGTCTGTCTCTTGTTTTACCTGTCTGCTTCGTATATATTTTATTAGCATCATCATCCCTCTGTTCTATGGTTTAAGTTCCACGATTTTTTTCGCCATGTTACTATTTAAGTCTCCGATTTTATCGCCTGTTTTTATTATTTACTCTCTTCATCTATTTAACAAAGTCTGTAGGCTGAAGAGCGGTATAGTAAGCTGCTGCCAGCCCGCCGCCTTCGGGGGGGGGGGGGGGGGGGGGCGGAATCGAAATTGAATAAAGGAACCAAAAAAAAAGATGTAGAAGAGGGCAAGAATATCCGGTTAGAGATGTCAGCAAAAAGCATAGTTTGATTTAAGGGTAGGTGAGACTGGCTGTTTTCGGTGCTGCCGGCAAGTAGGCGCGTCAGCCGCAGAGCGGGTGCACGTACGGCGGCGGAGTGGTTGCGTGTGCCGGGACGAGCAGACGAGGGCGGAGCACGGCGGCGGAGACGGCGACGGCTTTACGGCCGCCGCGGGAGGCGGGCTCTACCCCCGCCGCCGCTCGCACCTGCTCGCACGCGCAAAGTGCCGCGAGGCGGCGCAACGGCGGTGGCGGGGTTTCTGTCCGGGCGCTCACACCGACACTGCCTCCTCCGAGTAAAAGGACGCAACTCGTCGTGGGTCGCCACTCATTTCTTCTGGCGAGGTGTGATCAAAAAATAACGGGGAGTTTTGTTTTTCTTACACAATCTTTATTAATTCATCAACTTTTTCACCCCCAAAATAATTCCCCTCAAACACGAGGGCTATCCACAAAGTACATTACGTTCTAGAATTAAAAATAAATAAAGTATTGGAAATTTTTTTTTATTATATACAGATGAAAGCCACACTTAAATACTACTTTTCTACATAGTTGCATTTAAATTAAGGCACTTATCGTAGCGATGGACGAGCTTGGAAATTCCTTCGTCGTAAAATTCGGCCGCCTGCGCCTTCAACCACGTGGTTACCTCTCCTTGAAGCTGTGCGTCGTCATCAAAACGCTGCATAGCCAACCACTTCTCCATTGCTGGGAATAAGTGGAAGTCGCTCGGTGCCAGGTCGGGACTATACGGCGGACGAGGAAACAACTCCCACTTAAAAGATTCGAGAACCTCACGAGTGGCATTTGCCGTGTGGGTCCGGGCGTTGTCGTGAATCAGCAAGATCTTTGAGCCCAACTTTCCCCTGCGCTTGTTTTGTATTGCTCTTCTGAGGTTGTGCAGAGTTTGGCAATACCTTTGAGAGTTTATTGTAGTACCTCTTTCCAGGAAATCCACAAAAATCGTATTTCTACCGGGTTACTGATCAACTACGTGGTTGAAGCCGCAGGCGGCCGAATTTTACGACGAAGGAATTTCCAAGCTCGTCCATCGCTACGATAAGTGCCTTAAATTAAATGGCAACTATGTACAAAAGTAGTATTTAAGTGTGGCTTTCATCTATATATAATTTAAAAAATTCAATACCTTATTTATTTTTAATTCCAAAACGTACTTTGTGGATAGCCCTCGTATAATACACATTTGTAAACGCCGTTTCCAGTCTGGGAATCATTTCTGGAACTCACTTTTCGTTATGTCGTTCAGCTCCTTCTGCGATTCTGTTTTTATCTCACTAATAGCGGCAACACGACTTCCTTTCGTGGTTCTCAAAAATGGTTCAAATGGCTCTGAGCACTATGGGACTTAACATCTATGGTCATCAGTCCCATAGAACTTAGAACTACTTAAACCTAACTAACCTAAGGGCAGCACACAACACCCAGCCATCACGAGGCAGAGAAAATCCCTGACCCCGCCGGGAATCGAACCCGGGAACCCGGGCGTGGGAAGCGAGAACGCTACCGCACGACCACGAGATGCGGGCTTTTCGTGGTTCTCTTCAGCCTCAGGCATAGAAAGAAGTCGCAGGCGAATGCGGTGGCTGAGGCAACATAACGGTTTTATTTTTTGCCCAAATTATCACGACCAAGAATTGAGGACGAAGGGCAACAGACAGATTCCATATTTCCAGATTTCCGGAAAGCATTTGGCTTGGTGCCCTACTGCAGGCTGTTAACGGTTGTAGGAGCACTTGGAATAAGTTCACAGATATGTGAGTGGCTCGAACACTTCTTACATAATAGAGCCCAGTGTGTCGTCCTCGACGGCGAGTGTTCATCAGGGACAGGGATATGGTCAGGAGTGCCCCAGGGAAGTGTGATAGGACCGCTGTTGATCTCCACGTACGTAAATTATTTGGAGGTGTCGGGTGGGCAGCAGTCTGTGGTTGTCTGCTGATGAAGCCGTGCTGTATGGAAATGCGCCAAAGTTGACTTACTGTAGGAAGATACAAGACAAAATTTCCATTTGGTGTCATGAACGGCAGCTAGGCCTAAATGTGGATAAACGTAAGTTAATGCAGCTGAATGGGAAGATCAAACCTGTTATGTTCCGATACAGTATTACCAGTGGCCCGCTTGATACAGTCAAGTCGTTTATATATCTAGGCGTAACGTTGCAAAGTGATTTCAGATGTAACGAGCGTGTCGTAGGGAAGGCGAATGGCCGACTCCTGTTTGTTGGGAAAAATCTAAGAAAGAGTGCTTCACCTGTAAGGGAGACCGCATGTTGGACGCTCATGTGACCTGTTCTTAAGTACTGCTCGAGTGTTGGGGATCCGTACCAGGCCGGATTGAAGGAAAGCATCGAAGGAATTCATAGGAGGTCTGCTAGATTCGTTACCCGTAGCTTCGGACAACACGTTAAGTGTTACGGAGATGCTTCGGGAACTCAAATGGGGATCCCTGGAGGGAAGGAGGCGTTCTTTTAGAGAAGCACTACTGAGAAAATTTGGAGATCGGGCATTTGAAACTGACTGCCGAACGATTCTATTGCCGCCAGCATATACTGCGCATAAGGACCGCGAAGATAAGATACGAGAAATTAGGGCTCACACGGAGGCACACAGAAAGTCGTTTTTCACTCCCTCTATCGCTAGTGGAACAGGAAAGATAATGACAAGTTTAGGTACAGGACACCCTCCACCACGCACCGTACGGCGGCTTCCAGAGTATCTACTTAGATGTAGATTTAAAAGTGTGAGCGGGAGCATTATCGCAATGCAATTTCCACGAGGGATTTTCCCATAACTCTGGTAGTTTCCTTCGGATTCCTTCACGCAAACGGCGCCTATCTTCCAGATAGTATTCCTTATTGACCGTACGACCATAAGACAGGAACTCATGATGCCCTACTCTATTTTAATCGAAGAAAACAAAGAACTATCACATATGATCTAAATTGTGGAATTTTTTCCGGTCTTGGCTCTTCCGGCAGTTCCCATTAGAGGATATGAGCCTTAGTTACGACGTCATACCCGTGTACCCATATCCCGTTACCTGTTATAACCTTCTTTACAAGTTATGGATCGTTGTCGACTTCATTCAGCAATTCCTGAGCGATGTCTCGGCGACTGTTTTTGGTCGAAATTCAACAACTTTGCAAAAAACTCTGCTGCTACACGTTTCGTACCCATAACATCCAACAAAATTCCTTGGCATAGGCTAGTGGATATTCCGAGATCATGAGCGGGATACGGGTGGGGGATGGGGGAGGGTAAGCGGAACCGAAAGACTAGGAGGTGTGCGTGGCGTTCGAGGATTTGTAGGGCTTAATAAAAGGGGGGCGGGGGGGGGGGGGGGAGGGAGCGGAAGTCCATGCCACATTATCGTAGCAGAGGATGGGTCGGATTAGCGCTACATAGGTGTGGAAGGATGCAGTCCCCATGTTTGGCCAGTTAGTAGTTTCAGTAATTTTGGTCTATTGTGCCCGTTCTGTTGAATGGTTTGTATATGGGGCTTCCTTATTAGTCTACATTAAAAATGAAGAAATTCCTCCAGCTGTATTTAAGGTGTCGATTATATTTTGGCAACTAGTTTCAACGTTGTAACAAAGTCATCTTCAGGCCCATACACTTGTTGACGTCAACTGCGTGCGGCTGATACTGGAAGTCCTTATTAATCAGCGATCAAGTGTTACTACGAGGTATTTTAGTTACCTGTATAGGACTGTTACAAATGCTAAGGTAAAAGTCGTGGGGACGGAAGGTGCTGGTGATTAAGCCTATAATTATAGCCTGGGTTTTGACAGGGTTAATTTTGAGGAGCCACTGGTTGCACTAGGAGGTGAACTGATTGAGATGGAAGGATCGTTGGGATCAGATAACACAGCATTCTGATGTTTTATCTCAAGTTTGCGGTCACATCTTGGGGTTGAGTATGGTGCCTACTGCAACGAATACACCACTTCCAAGTAACCTACGTTAAAGGTTCTTCCACGAGCACTTGTTCGTCAAGTCGTTGTGAGTTAAGACGGCGCGGCCGCTGGTGGCCCAGGACGCCCGCCGCTCCTGCAGAGGAGTCTGCGAGGCGGCGCTTCCCGCAGGTACGCCGCGCGATACTGTTAATCAAATATTCTGGCCGGAGCGGCGGCTGTGTCCGCCGCGGAAATGAGCTTTCTGGCGGCCCTTTCAGAGGCGCGCCCGCTAAATTGGGATTACGGTCACGAGTTAAACAGGCGCTGTGCCGCGCCGCCTGCCGATGGCCAGGTGGCCGCTGGAGGCTGCTGGAGGCTGCTGGAACAGCCGCGCGTCACACACACACCAATTAGCTCTCTCCAAACAAACTCCTGCTGCTGGTTGTACCGCTGTCGGCAACCAGATCCGGCGCACTCGTGATTTCCACCGTTAAAACTGTTTATTTTTCCTCTCGCTGCTGTTCGTTCCCGTTTTACGTTGTTTCCGCGTGTAAAGTTGATTTGAATGCTACTTAAATCTTAACTGAAAGCCCTGGAAGCAATAAAATGTACAGTATTGCCCCAGTTATAAATTAAAAGTAATTCTAATTCTCCGATTTCCGTTCTTGCTTTCCCTTAATCACCAGATGAATGTTGGAACTGAAAATAAACTGTGTGATCAAAAGTATCCGGACACCCCCAAAAACATACGTTTTTCATATCAGGTACATTGTGCTGCTGCCACCTACTGCCAGGTACTTCATATCAGCGACGTCAGTAGTCATTAGACATCCTGAGAGAGCAGAATGGGGCGCTCCGCGGAACTCACGGACTTCGAACATGGTCAGGTGATTTGGTGTCACTTGTGTCGTACATGTGTGCGCGACATTTCTACACTCCTAAACATCCCTAGGTCCAATATTTCCAATGTGACAGTGAACTGCAAACGTCAAGGGACACGTAACAACACGAAAGCATATTAGCCGACCTCGTCTGTTGACTGACAGAGACCGCCGACACTTGAAGACGGTCGTAATGTGTAATAGGCAGATATCTATCCAGACCATCACACAGGAATTCCAAACTGCATCAGGATCCACTGCAAGTATTGTAACAGTTAGGCGGGAGGAGAGAAAACTTGCATTTCATGATGGAGCGGCTGCTCATAAGCCACACATCACGCCGATAAATGCCAAACGACGCATCTCTTGGTCTAAAGAGCGTAAACATTGGACGATTGAACAGTGGAGAAACATTGTGTGGAGTGACGAATCACAGTACACAATGTGGTGATCCGATGGCAGGGTGTGGGTATGGCGAATGCCCGGTGAACGTCACCTGCCAGCGTGTGTAGTGCCGACAATAAAATTCGGAGGCGGTGGTGTTACGGTGTGGTCGTGTTTTTCACGGAGGGGGCTTGCACCCCTTGTTGTTTTGCGTGGCACTATCACAGCACAGGCCAACATTTATGTTTTAAGCATCTTCTTACTACACACTGTTGAAGAGCAATTCGGGGATGGCGATTGCATCTTTCAACACGATCGAGCACCTGTTCATAATGCACGGCCTGTGGCGGAGTGGTTACACGACAATACCATCCCTGTAATGGACTGACCTGCACAGATACCTGACCTGAATCCCACAGAACACGTTTGGGATGTTTTGGGACGCCGACTTCGTGCCAGGCCTAACCGACCGACATCGACACCTCTTCTCAGTGCAGCACTCCGTGAAGAATGGGATGCCATTCCCCAAGAAACCTTCCAGCACGTGATTGAACGTATGCCTGCGAGAGTCGAAGCTTTCACCAAAGTCAAGGGTGGGCCAGCACCATATTGAATTCCAATATTACCGATGGAGGGCGCCACGAACTTGTGACGCATTTTCAGCCAGGGTTCCGGATAATTTTGATCACATAGTGTATTTCTCGAAGTATTTTGAAAGAAGAATATTCGTCACTTTGAAAATACCCGAGCTGCATAAATGGGCTGAGATCTCAAATACTTACGCATCATTTTGCCAACTAGGAGAAGGAAAGATAAATTAATATTGTTTTAAGGGGCTCCGGAACGCCCTATACTTGCAATGTTAAAATAACGCTTATAAATTACATCTTTCCTCACAAAGTATTTGAGGTAGAAAGTTGAACTTTTTACAGATTATTTATTGGAATATGGGCTACAACTGAACACAGGGATTTTACAAAATTTTAGTTCAGTTATTAAAGATGATTTTTTTGCAATTTTTTATTTATATATTCAAAAATATACAGTTTTTTGGAAAAAGGCTGTTTTAAATTATGCAGAAGGTACTGTGTAACATTTACTGAAAGTTTGAAACAAATATGTTTGGAAGATCCTTGGAAAACATGTAATTAGTATGAGAAAATAAAAGTTTTGGGAATCGAGCGACAAAGATTGGATTAACTTTTTAGTGCATTCCAGGTCCATAGGATGGATTATCTTCATCCTCTGCAAACTCCTCCTCCAGCTTCCTCTTGTTCCTCCTCCTGTTTACTCTTGCTTGTATTTCTAGACTCTTTACAGCCCTGTCTGCAGCCCGAAGCCGTTCCTTGTCTAAAGCAAGCATCGCTCGTTGTTGTGTTCGTAGATTTTGCTACCATTTTCTTCAGTTGCAGTTACTGCAACACTGTTCCAAAAGGTGGTCATGTATGAACACTTATCACATTTCAGTTGTATTTCACTAGCAAGTCCTACGTGCTTTATTATGGAGAGTTCCAGACCAACTTCACTACAATGAATACATCTTACACAGTTTGAAAAAATTCCTTTGAGAACCGACATATCAAATATTTCATTCACATCCGATTCGCCCATAAAACATTCATAGTTTTCACTCATTGAACCAAGCTTCTTCTGTGAAGTATTTTCTTTCCCACTTTAACTGCTATGGGCAGGTGTACTTGAGAGGTTAGGTTCACTCACTTGTTTATCGTCTTTATTGTTTACAGTAATAACACATACCTTTGGCTTTCCATCATTTCTCCTTTTCTTAAAAGCCTTCAGAGGATTTCTAATAACTTTACTTTTACTCATTATTATACTTCAACAAAACAGAGACTCAAGAAACAGAATTAATTACGAATATTTTCGAGATAACGACACAGTAAATAAACATGAAACAATCGACAATCACACCAGCGATATATATTGAACCATCACAGGTTAGCCACAACGCATACTTTATCTCACATCACTAAAATGTACCTGATGAACACGGAAGTTAATAATAACACCATTTGACAGCAGTTTAACCGCCCTACAGTGGGTCACGCCCATGTAGAACACATTTCAAAAAAAAATTAAAAATAGTTGCAGTCTTCGGAATTGAGTAAATTATATATGTATTAAAAGGTAATAGTCTGCAGATTCAGAAAACGCAAAAAAGTAAAAATTGAACTTTTCATGATTTTGAGCCTTTCCGGAGCCCCTTAAAGATATAATCGCCATTTGATTGTAATACATGTCTTATTCCACAATCTAGAATGCGGCGTTAGGCCATTTTCAAGTGTTACAAGAATCAGAAATCATTAGACTCGAGTAGAACACAAGTCATCGTCAAAACATGTGTCTTCGGTTACATAAACTAATTTCGTCAAATTAAAATAAGAGAAAATTTGTGTAATACGCTAATTTGCTGGCAGTTAGCATGACTTATTCACTTGATGTCGCTGTAGAATAAAAGAGATGACCAAATCAAATGTTTAAATTTCGGTCCAATGTGTCGTCCTGATTGCAACAGATTACAAGATGAAATCATTTTTTATTTGATCCATTGGATACAAGTTTATTATCGGTGATGTTATTTCATTGTGAAGTTTGAGAGACATCTTGTACTGTAAGGACGAAGAGAGTACCTCCACGGGGATTGCACCAGGGCCAGTGTCTGAAACTGAGGAAGGATATAGAGACAGAGAGAGAGAATAGAAATTAAAAAGTGTAAAATATTTAAAACCGCTGATGTGACCATGGCTCCGCTTGTTAAACACTAACATGCTCGCTGAAAAGGATGTAGTGCGTTATAAGCGAATTTAGACACATGCGTTTCCACAGCGACAGACCACATCTGTACAGTGCAGGGTGGTAACAGGAAGAGCTTTTATGGTGTTTCCGCGGTGCGTGAGGATCAGTCGCCTGGGAAATTAGGACGGACAGTTTTCCGGTCAATTGGTTATCGGATGCGCTGACCGCGCGTGCAGCTCCCATTGTTCAGCCACAGTGCAGTTATGGTGGAGCTCGCGTGTGATGGAGTCTGGTAGACGAAAACAGCTATGCAGCCGTTCGAAACTAAACCGCCTTCAATGTCGTTACGCTGGTATGTAGCTGTTATTCCTACGATAACGGCAGTGTTAAGGCCGATACATTATCAAAGACATATATTATGAGAAGCAGAAATGATACTGAGTAAATAAAGGTCATTCTTCGGTAAAAAACGGGCCACTTCCGTGAACATAGGACAATGTTTTTGGAGACCGAACAATTTCTCGGTAGGAATCTGTTCGAATACCGCAAGGACCGCCGTTGAAACCCGAACAGCGCAAATTTTTTCCAGATAACCAGTTTGGCTGTCAAGAAAGTAATGCGTGAAGCCATCAGTAGCTATCGTAGCACAATATTGCCGAAATGTTTGGCTGTCAAGAAAGCAATGCGTGAAGCCATCAATGACTGTTGTAGCACAGTATGGCCGAAAGATCTTTCGCAAAACACAAAGAAATTCTAGCCGCATATAAGGCTATTAGCCGGCCATTGTGGCCGAGCGGTTCTAGGCGGTTCAGTCTGGAACCGCGCTACCGCTACGGTCGTAGGTTCGAATCCTGCCTCGGGCGTGGATGTGTGTGATGTCCTTAGGTTAGTTAGATTTAAGTAGTTCTAAATTCTAGGGGTCTGTTGGCCTCAGATGTTAAGTCCCATAGTGCTCAGAGCCATTTGAACCATAAGGCTATTAGTGGAACCAAAATTAGTGTCCAGTCACTCGCGTACGAGGCAGGACCTTAAACTGAATCTAGGGAAACAAAATCAGGCATGCTTAACTCCGTTTTCAAATGTTTCTTTACAAGGAAAATCCAGGGTTGCTGCTCTAATTTAAGGGGAGGTTTACTACCTTTGGCCCGAAAAAAGCACTTTTTTTGAGAATTTTTTTCTCGGGATGTCTTATAGATATCAATGTCAAATTGGGTCAAAATGTTTATTGATATTTACTCTAGAAATTGGATTTTTTCGACCGGAAATATCGAAGATTAATGGCGGAAGTGCCATCGGAATGAAACAATATTTCGATGTACACCTCCACGTGCGGTATATCACAGGTCAGCCGGCTCGCCTGAAATCAAAACTGAGTTGACGTTAGGGAAGTATATAAAATTCTGTAGGAGTTACACCTCGCTTAAGTTATTTGGACCATAGGAAACACAATTGTGGCCATTTGAAGAAAAATAGGGTTTTTTTCATCAATTTTTCGAATTCGTCGGTCAAGTAAATATATTTGTAGTTGATGGACCGGAATAAAAGCGGTACAACTCCTAGACAATTTACTTAGCTTCGTCGGAAACAAAGAATCATGCAAATCGGTTCAGTAGATTTGAAGTTACCATACCGCGCGATAAAAAAAACGTCATTTCGAGAAAAACGCGTTTGAAGTTTTGACTACATATAAATGCAATATCATGCAACGTACGTTCAGTCTGCTATTCCGGGTCCATAAACTAGTCCTTCCTCTTCCTCATAGAGGGCGTTCTGCTCGATCTGGGCCTTCCTGCGCTGCTCCAGATCCGCTCGCACGGCCGGTGACAAGCGGTTTTCGGCCGCTTAAATCCGGTGGTCGTCCGAATGCTTGGCGAACTGCGTCGAATAGAGTCCCAGGGTGACGTCCATCGTTGTCATGGTCTTCAGAATTTCTGACTACCCTTCGTTGAAGCTGCTCACTGCCAGGAAAGTCGCAATCTCCACAGTCTTCGCACCAGAATGTAAATGCTTGGGGGCTAACTTCCAAACACATGCATTCAAACTTTCATTTGAATTTTGTGTGTTTCCTCCCAAGCATCGGTACAATAACTCGTCCTCCGAAAGAAAAAAACTGGTGCGTGAAGAAGGCCGATTTCAGGCAGGTGCATTTTTTTGTTCAACCGTGAATAACAAACATTTCCGTTCCGTATTCGGAAAAACCGCTTCGGGGATGGATTCTAAACACTTAGATGGATCCAAAAATGCAATTTTTAAAAGACCGATTTTTTGAACCAAAAGATAGTAAACCACCCCTTAATTATAGTATCACTGAGAAGATGAGTGAAGATATAAGTGTCTGTGGCGGTGAGAAACAACTGAAGCGTCGAAACTGAAGATAGGTCCAGGACTCGATGGAAGCTCTATCAGAGTCTATAACCAACTGGCGACTCAGTTAGCGGCTGAGTATATGTTGGCTATTGGTTGTTACTCGAACTTCCCACGTACACACCGCAACACAGCGTGCGCAGAGGACAATCACATGAAGTTTGTCACCATCTTTCGGGCTTTGAGAAAGGTCGAGTAAGTGCCATGAATAACATGGGAGCATATATTGCATATCTCGCAGACTCAGTGTGACAATGTGTCAAGAAGAGCAGGCAAGTGTCCTTACAGAAGAGCTATACCACAAGAATATCGTATGCTTGTGAATAGACGGGGCAACAGCACAAATCTAGGCTGTGGACGTAGGCAAAAAGCCACCGCGAACTATCCGGAACAGATTACTGGAAGACGGTACGGTAGTTGTCGTACGTCGTTTATTGCTGACACCGCAACACAGACATCAGAGAGCCTGACTCAACTGGGGGACTGAGCGGCGTGCTGCGTGTTCGCTGGTGGGTCTCGTTTCTGTTTGTGGCGGTCAGGTTGACGCCAAATGACCACAGAAGACCTGCCGGTCGTGCGGCGGAGCGGATCGGTCTCCCACTATCCTTTAAACAATCAGTCCACCTACCTGGATGGGTTTCAGGATGTCCGCAACTTCACTGTGCGATGGTAAATACTGATTTAGCCTAAAAAACCAGGGTTGACGAAAATTCGACTAAATACCTACCACGGAAAGTCCAGGTAACTCCAGTCCAAGGGTAGCATCTGAAAGTGAAACTATCGAACGTTAAGGATTGTTGCATCAGTCGTTTGAAAAAAAGTCTAAAATTTCCTTTAAGTGGTTTTATTGTCTTTAAAAGAAGGGAAACTGCTATCAAGTCCTTATTACGAGTAAATATCCCGACATTATTATGCAGCAATGTTACTGACGTCTCTGTTACAAGTGCACACCTGAAAGGAGCCAGAAGATACTTATTACGTAAAACATGTCTAAATTTTATACAAATGGATATAAGTAACTCCTGATAACGGGACAAAGGCACTTAAGCATATTTGAGCATTTATAAAGAAGAGCAAAAACACAGTAGTCTGCAAAACAGGTATATCTGAAATTCAGTAATTGTTGTCTCCCCAAAGTTTGTTGAAAAACGGGCTCTCGCTCAATGCTATAACACTTTTCGTTTCAGCCGGTGCATCTGTATAACTAAGTTTTGGGCCAGCATGCATAACACATTTTTGCAACAGTAAGTTAAGATGAGAGCCAGGTCTTGCTTCTGACTCGTGCCAGTTTGGTAAATGAGAAGTTCCTGTTGCATAGAGTGCGGGTATTTTAGTGCAATTTAAAAGTTCCATTTTTTACACACATAATACAGGGTTATTACGAGTACAAATGATTGAAGCGATTTCACAGCTCTACAATAACTTTATTATTTGAGATATTTTCACAATGCTTTGCACACACATACAAAAACTCAAAAAGTTTTTTTTAGGCATTCACGAATGTTCGATATGTGCCCCTTCTGTGATTCGGCAGACATCAAGCCGATAATCAAGTTCCTCCCACACTCGGCGCAGCATGTCCCCATCAATGAGTTCGAAAGCATCGTTGATGCGAGCTCGCAGTTCTGGCACGTTTCTTGGTAGAGGAGGTTTAAACACTGAATCTTTCACATAACCCCACAGAAAGAGATCGCATGGGGTTAAGTTGGGAGAGCGTGTAGGCCATGACATGAATTGCTGATCATGATCTCCACCACGACCGATCCATCGGTTTTCCAATCCCCTGTTTAAGAAACGCCGAACATTATGATGGAAGTGCGGTGGAGCACCATCCTGTTGAAAGATGAAGTCGGCGCTGTCGGTCTCCAGTTGTGGCATGAGCCAATTTTCCAGCATGTCCAGATACACGTGTCCTGTAACGTTTTTTTCGCAGAAGAAAAAGGGGCCGTAAACTTTAAACCGTGAGATTGCACAAAACACGTTAACTTTTGGTGAATTGCGAATTTGCTGCACGAATGCGTGAGGATTCTCTACCGCCCAGATTCGCACGTTGTGTCTGTTCACTTCACCATTAAGAAAAAAATGTTGCTTCATCACTGAAAACAAGTTTCGCACTGAACGCATCCTCTTCCATGAGCTGTTGCAACCGCGCCGAAAATTCAAAGCGTTTGACTTTGTCATCGGGTGTCAGGGCTTGTAGCAATTGTAAACGGTAATGCTTCCGCTTTAGCCTTTTCCGTAAGATTTTACAAACTGTCGGCTGTGATACGTTTAGCTCACTGCTTGCTTTATTGGTCGACTTCCGCGGGCTACGCGTGAAACTTGCCCGCACGCGTTCAACCGTTTCTTCGCTCACTGCAGGCCGACCCGTTGATTTCCCCTTACAGAGGCATCCAGAAGCTTTAAACTGCGCATACCATCGCCGAATGGAGTTGGCAATTGGTGGATCTTTGTTGAACTTCGTCCTGAAGCGTCGTTGCACTGTTATGACTGACTGATGTGAGAGCATTTCAAGCACGACATACGCTTTCTCGGCTCCTGTCGCCATTTTGTCTCACTGCGCTCTCGAGCGCTCTGGCGGCAGAAACCTGAAGTGCGGCTTCAGCCGAACAAAACTTTATGAGTTTTTCTACGTATCTGTAGTGTGTCGTGACCATATGTCAATGAATGGAGCTACAGTGAATTTATGAGATCGCTTCAATCATTTGTAATAGCCCTGTAATTAAGATAGTGTCTGCTGAGATGTGACGGCATGCCGCCTCGGTGCCTGCAGATGAACTGGACGCGCTACCTGGACTCCGTCCTGCAGGACACCAACGTGACGCTCAACCTCAGCTCCGACGTGGTCGTCGTGATGGACGTCAACTACCTGCAGAAGCTGGCCTCCCTCATCGCCGTCACCGATCCGCTGCGCCTGGGTGAGTAACCACGGACCAGCATACCACATTTCCGGCTGCGATTACCACGTCACCATCTGTATTCCAGACGCTAGGTGGCTACTGCCTGCAGTAATTAGGGAAAAACCCGAGTGCGCCAGCCATCCGGACGACTGCCCTTGGTAACCGTGGACCTGGTGTCCCGGAATCACGTGAATGCTTCCTTCGACCCGACGACTCAAATCACCGGTTCTCTGTAAAATTCTTTAATAATTAGCCGTCAATTTATCTCACATTGCCACTTACTTGGGGAACGCAACATACATCAGTGACCATTTCAAAACATATCCTTTATGAAAACAATAAGTATGGCAGAACTTGTATTAGCAGCCCAGCTTTGTGCTACGTTAGTGTGATCAGTTGTTGACAGAACATATTCATGCTAAAGGCAAGTCAATACTTGTTACCTCATTACTACGTGCTTTTCTGGGTGGAATGTAATGTGCTAGTAACTCAGGAGCTCCAATTACTTCTTTTTTCGTGTTCCCACTTCATTAACTAATCTGGGTCTAATAAATAATTGCCTTTGATTGTATCCATGATAGGGCCGCCCGGGGCGCCCGGGGTGACCGAGCGGTTGTAGGCGCTACAGTCCGGAACCGCGCTGCTGCTACGGTCGCAGGTTCGAATCCTGCGTCGGCCATGGATGTGTGTGATGTCCTTAGGTTAGTTAGGTTTAAGTAGTTCTAAGTCTGGGGGACTGATGACCTCAGATGTTAAGTCCCGTACTGCTCAGAACCATTTGAACCATTTTTTTTATCCATCATAGATAAGGTTCAAATGGTTCAAATGACTCTAAGCACTATGGCACTTAACATCTGAGCTCATCAGTCATCTAGACTTAGAACTAGTTAAACATAACTAACCTAAGGACGTCACACACATCCATGCCCAAGACAGGATTCGAACCTGCGACCGTAGCAGCAGCGCGGTTCCGGACTGAAGCACCCAGAAACGCTCGTCCACAGCGGCCGGCGATAGATAAAGGCTTGTAGATGTTAAAATCAGTGTTAAAACACAGATTCAAGCACCTTTCGCAATGGAAAAGTGGTAGAATTGACGCGTCTTTTGCAGGAAGAAACCTTCATAGCCTTATGAAATTAATTAAAATAATAATATAAATAACACTATTTTAAATATCGTGATCACTTCCCTTGTAACCGCGTCCTTCGAAAACGTGCTTCAACATCATACGTCCAGTCGGTAAAACTGAATAAAATAGAACGGCATATTTACTACACTGAATTTAAAAGGCTTTCAATGCAGAAGAAATAAAAAATTGGGAACAACTTCGACAGAAAAGGGGAAAGACAACGTGGGGAGACAATGAGTGAGTACTGGGAAATAGAAAGAAACAACAAAGAAAGAAAAGGAATTGAAGTTGTTACGTGATCCAACATGGTCAATACGGGAATAAAATGAAACGGCTTATGCAGTTCGTGAACGTAGACAGTGTCACAACAAGCAAAAATTACTCGCGTGGAAGATCCGCATTCCTCCACCAGGAAAGACACACCCGGATGCGAACACGTATGTAGCACGACTTACCGCTTTGTATGCGTAGACAAGAAATCAATTCTAGTGCTTTCACATTGTGAATTGAGGTTGAACCTACATTTTAACATTCATTAATTAGTTTGTTATAAAGAAATAAATTAGTCCCGTAACTGATTTGTCAGCGTATTCCATATTTTCTTTTTGTGTGAATTTTATTTTTGCATATTGATTACATTCAATATTCTCCATATTCGCGTCTTTATTTATACTTACTCTTTTGCTATGAACCGCTCCTTCCAATTTCGAATTAAATACATTTCTTACGTCAATACCAGTCACACTAACCCATTCTTTCTCCAGCTAACACTTAGCTACACACTTTCTAAAAATTCTATTCAATTTCTATTAGTTCCATGCATTACCTGGCCATTGAAACTTTATTTTCCTATTTATCCCGATTCAGGGAAAGCGAGGAATTGCGATTAAGGGAAATTTACATGGGAACTGTTATGACGCAGGTCGTGTTCGACGTGGCAATATTTAATGCCCACGTATACTGTGAACAAAAAGTATATTGGTGATTAGTTAAAAGCTTCTCTCCTCCTTCTTTGGAGCTTAATTATACAAAGACAAGAAATACTTATCAATCATGTCTCTGTCTTGAACAATGATTTCGATACTTCAAGCTGTGTCCATCGAAGAATGCTAAAGTGCAAATAGTAGTGTGAAAATCTCACGTCGTGCATTTATTGTCTCTAACCACACGAATACTACGACGTGCAGTAGAACCTAAGTACTGGAGGTCTGACGTTGCACAGTCCAAGTCTCTGTGTAGCATGAAAACGACTGCTGGTAGCTGCACATGAAGTCGGAGGTGAAGATACTAAGTCGGCGGACTAGCTGACGTCAGAAAGCAGACCACTGGAGGTTCCAAGAAGGATTTTGATACATGGAGTGGGGCAGTGGTTGGTGTAAAGCCCAGGGAACTCGTCCGTGGAGAGATCGATGTGAACTGGCGACGCTTGACTATGGGGTGACCTACTCGTGGGAACGTGATGCAGAGGTGAAATAGAGTCAACGAAAGCAGTGCCACAGTCATGGATGCAGGAGCTACGTTCAGCAAGCCTGGCACCTCTCATGGCGGCTGCCGAAGATTCTGTGGACAACAAACCAGCCTGTTTGGTTGCTGTTCATGATATTCACTAACATGTGAGGCAAGCACTGGTCGGTGATGGGGTTGGTGGTGGGAAATCCGAAACCATAAAATAACACCTGCCACGTGCTCACCCGTAGGATGCAGGTGTGCGACTGGTTGCTGTCTTATAGGCGAGTGGCCACAGATGTAGCATCCCTTCCCCCCAGTAAAGAGATGGCAAAGTCACCTTGATGGAGAGAGACGATCCAGCATCCATCCTCCCCCAGAAAACGATGGTGGTGCTATCAGGAGGCATAGGGTGGCGAGCCATCGTGGCATCTGCCCAGAATCAGCAGCCAGTGTGTCAGAGATGTCACCAGTAGTAGATTCTGCAGGATTGGATATTAGAGGCTGGTGTGGGTGGACCCAGAATGGCTGGGGGCAACTGAAGAGCGAACAGTCTGGAGCCTATCTGCAAGGATAGAAAATATAATAATAATACGTCCAGAACGCTGATATTGCTACGAGAGCATCTGGAAAGTATGCATGGAATTCCCAGAAAGCACAGAGTGGTGCTACAGCGCACTGGAAAGACTATGGTAAAAACATTGCGCCCATAGTGCGGAGTATGAGTACGAGAGCAGCAGAGCAGTAAGACTGTTGCGCCTGAATGACAGAGAGCGCAGGAGCACTTGACAAATAGGAATATTGCGCCTGGAGGATACATATGTGCGCAGGAATACTTGAGGTATGGAATGTGGCGTGGAGTAAGGACTAGCTAGGAGTCCTGACATTATTCCAGAGGCGCTTCCAGTGACAGTGCATGCAGCGTAGCACGCCACAAACTTTATGGCGGGTCATGGCCCATCGAACACAGGCCGGTGTGAAGTGGAGCGTACACTATTACGTTAAGTAGTGGTTTTGACTTTGTACACATGTACTGTTTATGTTTTCCTTTCCTTTTCCGTTTATAAATGTATAGCTATGGTGTTCTTTTAATCGTTGACAAAGGTCTTCTTAGGCACTTGTGCGTTTTATTGTTGTTCTGAAGAAGGTGTAGTTATCCACGCCGAAACCTGGGTTAACATTAGGTCCTTTTTTCGCAATCGAGGCGGGGTTTTAGTTCTTCGATATATTAACCAACGATTGCTGACGCGCTGCGGTGTAGAAGGTTCTTAGAAGTAGTGATATTTGAAGACGTCTTTGGTTCCAGAATTACATTCATGCTTCGTATTATTTTATTCTTTTAAGGAAAAAGAAATGTTAGTAACAACAAAGCTCATCAGTAAATACATGTATTGAAAAACAGTTCTCAAAATACCAGTTTGAAGAATTCTCTGCAAGAGATACTATTACCTGTACGAGATATCATTCTTATAACATACTTCCGTATGGTGAAAATACTATGTCTATAAGTTCCCCAAAGATGATCACATAGCTCATTAGTGAATGTAAATATACAGATGAAGCTAGTTTCTTCATTTTTAAATCACTTAACGCACTAATCATACTCGGAAATGTAGTTGAACTGTGATGCTTAATTAATTCTAGGATGTTTTCTTATTATGATTGCGATTCCTCCTTAGTACCAGAAACATGACACTATCTACTTCTCATATTTCACTGTCTGAGTAAACCATTTTTATAGCTTGTGGAGGTCTATGAGAAACCCTAAACTGTACATATTGAGTCTTACCAAACTTTAAAAATGGTTCAAATGGCTCTGAGCACTATGGGACTTGACATCTTAGGTCATCAGTCCCCTAGAACTTAGAACTACTTAAACCTAACTAACCTAAGGACATCACACACATCCATGCCCGAGGCAGGATTCGAACCTGCGACCGTGGCAGTCCCGCGGTTCCGGACTGAGCGCCTAGAACCGCTAGACCACCGCGGCCGGCACCAAACTTTAATGATAATCGATTAGCCCACAAGCAGCTGTTGCTGTTTTGAATCATTTAATCCTGCACTTGTACGAGTATAACCTGTAAAATCGAAAATTAACACATATTTGACAATCCAAGTGGACGATCATTTACGTACATCTCTTATTGTTCCAAGTTTTGATATGTGATTGACATGTAACTAACATAGTCTGCTTTATGTCGTAACCATGAACATTCGGTGTCAACTATTCACTAACAATCTTGCTCTTAACTGATGTTAAATAAACTAACAAAGATGAATTGGAGGGAGAAAGAATAAAACAGAAAGAGGCAGATTGTATTCTGTAGAACTCTTCGTCCAGTCGAGCAGAACAGATTAGCGTGGAGGTCGATACCGTTGTTTCAGTGGCCACGATGGTGAATAATTGGCAACTGCCCTGGAATATCGTCAGTCATGACCAGCGAAACTACTCCGGCTGGCAGTCTGCACGGAACGGTCTGTCCCGCTGGCCCTCCGGCTAACTACGGGGAACACGCGCGCCGGCTTAGTGAGCCACAGCGGCGATAATTGAAGTAATCGCCCGCATCGCTGCGTAATCATAGCGCCCATTACGCCCGCTGATGAACTCCCGACCGCGGCACAAGTGATTACGCTATTTGCGCAAACTCGTATCTCCCAGAAGACTGATGATTCCGCTCCTGTGCATCATTTAGTCTATAAGCTGATCATCTCCTAACCTACTGTTCGTTTTAATATCCAGAATACTTCTCTGGATGAACAGTTACTACATACTATTTATTTACGGAAGCAAAGGTGGCCGGTAACGATATACTAAAATTTATTTCTATTTTACAGCTCACTTAGACAATTTCGAATCCTGTAAACGCAATTTTACATTACACTGATGTTTCTAGCGTAACACACGCAAAAATAGTTCACCTTACAATAATTAGCGTGTCCATGAATTCACATTTTTCAAAATGTGTTCACCTTCTCAGTTAGGTCTACAAATGGTTCGAATGGCTCTGAGCACTATGGGGCTCAACTTCTGAGGTCATTAGTCCCCCTAGAACTTAGAACTAATTAAACCTAACTAACCTAAGGACATCATACACATCCATGCCCGAGGCAGGATTCGAACCTGCGACCGTAGCGGTCTCGCGGTTCCAGACTGCAGCGCCTAGAACCGCACGGCCACACTGGCCGGCTTTGGTCTACATGGCGGAGGCGAAATTACTCACCTTTCCTCGTATCAAAGATATTCCTTTCTTGACGAATAAATAATATTTCAACTAAATATTAGAACTGTGATCTTAACAGTGTAAAAATGTTAATTAACAAAATTTAAAACTTGTTATGACCATATCTCCAGAAACTTAAAAACTGACAGTTCACGTTTAAAATTCCAAATCTTGGGCAGTATCTTCAGTTCAGACAATGAGACACGGTATTGCAATGGAACACCGTTACAATGAGACAAACATATTATAATTGCAGATAAACTGACTATATTTATTTTTAGAGGGGCCGCCTGAAACCTCCCCATAGAAAAATTATAAATGACTGTGCTGGTAAACTTCTATGTTATTTGAATTTCAAACAGCTGAGCAAAACTGAACGTACTCAGATATCTCTCTCTTTACTTATTCTGATCATCACTAAACTGTCACACAATATTTTTAGCGCAACGCAATCTGACTTTCAATAATCCCTCGAAAATAATGGCCCTGACTATACCTATACCTTTTATGAATCACTTACCTCACAGAAATCTTCGTTACTCGAACTACTGCAATACAGCGAGCGACACTACTGCCAGTTGAATAAAAGATTCAAACTACTGAAGGCACTAACTACTGATAGGCATAGTTAGCAAACGAAAGATTTTGATAGAGAACAAACAATGTATTTACCTTAATACTGTTCAAAAGTCATCATATATATAGCGGACGATCTGGAATGTGTCCACCAGAAAAAGGAAATTTGTAAAGATGAAGGTCTCATATATATACATATATAGAAAAAGGAAATTTGTTATATATATATATATATATATATATATATATATATATATATATATATATATATATGAGACCTTCATTTTTACAAATTTCCTTTTTCTGGTGGACACATTCCAGATCGTCCGCTTATAGCAAGCAACCTCTCAAAACTCTGGCATGTCTCTCCCACCATCCACCACTGCTGTCGGCTCACCTCCAACTGAGCAACGCTACACGCTCTTCCCATCCAACAGCCCAACACAACAATAGCGAATATTCCAACAATGAGTCCAGCCAGCCACAGACTGCACACAGCACAGCCAGTGATTTTCATACAGAGCGCTACGTGGCGTTACCAACATGAAAACCTAAACAGCCTACTTACACGCCTAGCCGAGATTAGTTGTGAGGGAATAGATTGGTTCCGAGATTCAAGTTATTTATTTACTATGAAATCTCGACACATATCGCACTAAAATGCCAGAGAATAAGCTTCCAGCGAAATGAACCTAAAGTGTCGTAAATGTGACTGAAAACCACTCCAACACAACGAGCACCACGTCGTCTAAATAACTGAAACACGAAACACTCCAGCAGTTCAGTTTATTCAAAAATGTGCTACTAACACTGCGAGAAGAAACTTCATTTACCTTCAAGACTGCTTGAGGAACTCTGCAAGCGCCTCTAATCTGTTCAGCTCGCAAATGCAAAGAGGAGAGGATACGATTATCAAGAGAGGATACGATTATCAAGCAACACAAGCTGCGCAGAAAATGTCGCAAATTGTGAGCTGTTCAGGAAGTGGATAACGTTAATGCGAAACGGGATACTTATATCAAACTCGGTAAACGTGCCCCAGACTGCGCAGATCGCCTGCGGAGATAAAAGATCGCCCCCAAACGGCGCCAGCAGGTGTGGGCGCCAATCGGTGCCAAGACGAGAAGCCCCTCTCAGTCCACGGCAGGACCGCTAAGTGTCCCAAAATATTCTGCTCTAAACCCGACTCCCCACTTTTTAGAAAAGTCAGCGGGTAAGGGATAACTCAAAGCCACTGCCACCGTGACCACCGCAATGTTGCTTTGTTTTCATGCGTACAGGGGAGCCCCGCAAAAATTTCCCATTCTTGGCTTACAGAATGCATCTTAACATGCAAGGGGTTGGTATGGGCTACTAGCGTTGTTCCACTTACTGGTCAATCCCTTCGCGCCGAGGCTCAGTGGCGGGTAAGGTGCATTTGACTGGACAACAAAATCTGGAGTGTAAGGCTACGAGATGCGACGGCCCTTCGTTTCATCTGCATACGGGGAGATGAATTCGTCACACTCAGCAATACACTACGGACATGCAATGGCTTAGCAGCAGACTGACTTCCAAGGATAAAAGCGTACTTCCCGCCAAAGCGCGAAGCAGCGCTTACCGCAACCGACTTCCGCAAGCTACAGTGTCCTGGGGTCCTACATCCCGTCACTCAGCCTCTGTGACTGACCTCCTGCGGTCAACCCGCACCCCGGGACGAGCATCTGCGCACAATACTTTCTATCAATAAAATGTGAAGCCTTCTTCCTGAAATAGCAAGCCGTGTTCTCTCCGCAGAAATAGCCGAGAAATAAACAGAAAAACAATAAAATATCGCACAGAGATATCTGAATGTTATGTCACTCTCTACAACAACAAACACAAGAATATAGTTAAGAGTCAATAGGGGAAGAATGAAATAAAAGCACCACACCCAAATTTCAACAGAACAAACATAACTTAATGGCTTCAACGAACTCTTCCTCTAAACACCATCGTCCAGCTAGGTACTTGGCTCCAAAATCATGTGTGAGGTCTCTGCTTATTGAGCGTCTCCAACTAACTAAACGCCAACTCTCACCTATAGACGCAGTGTGGACCAACCCAAGATCCACGCCTGCTCACGGGAACGCACTTCCACAATCTCTCGATTTTCCTTATTGCAAGAAACAGCTGGGTCGACCACAAACGATCACCTTCAGATTTCTGGAATACACTTCGAAAACACCACCTCCGCCCCAGCGAGAACACGACTTCTACACGTCAAGAGGGCTACTGGCCGAGTCGATTTCGCGAGTTCCAGAGCGCTCCTTAAAACTATTTAATGTCTAGGCCGCTCCACCAGTTATACTGAGAAATCGCAACTTCATCGTATGTTCCCCGCGCGCGGTAATCACTCAGTCCATTGCGAAACACTGCCTAATTCCAGGGCTTGCCAAACGTTTATTTCCCACCAGATGCTCAAAAACGTCTGCCATTCTCTGAAAATCACTCGCCTTTGAACCACACTTTTAGATGCCCTCCACAACCCGTTTAGGAGGATTAGGGAAAGGTCTGCGTATTAGCTTCAGGCTGGAGAAAATTCCTTCCTCCGGAGACCGACTGTGGCGCAGAAAATCGTCACAGAAAGATCACACGGGCTCGATCAAGAAACTATGTTACAATACCTCCCCTTTGAACCTGCTTACTGCTGTCTCTGCCTACAACTTAGCCTCACACTTCCCTCCATAGCCAAACCGACTATTTCATAGCCTCAGGATGGGACCTGTCGACTAATCACTTCTTTTCGTCAAGTTGTAACACAAATTTCTTTTCACTCCGATCCCATTCACCAGCTCTTCCTCAGTTAAACGATCTACTCATCTAATCATCAAAAACCTTCTACATCAGTACATTTCGAAAGCTTCTATCATACAAGAGGGCGACAGTTGGGGAGGGGGTAGTAGAGATGGTTCTGTCTCAGGAAACACACTCCCAGTTCGCTCCTTACCAGCTATGCTCGGAACTATGGTGGGACCTGTTGTTGTCGGTAGGCGCAGCGAAAGAAGACTGAAAATTATTTATTTCCGAAAGTTACAATCAATGTTTTGAGTAGCTATTGACAGCGGCTGTCGATGCCCGTCGTCGATTTGCGCCTTCTGTCCGCTCAAGATAGCTGACGCAGCATGTTCGTTCATCGCAGTCTGCTTCTATGCGACACAGCGGCAGTGAGTGAAGGCGGCGCGTGTGTTGGACTTACCACACGCTGATCTTTATGGGAGATGCACTATCGCCTCACACTCACCGCCGTTCTTCATCTGTTGAACTGCGATGACACTCGCCGTGTAGCAGTGTAGTACAACGATCTTGCTCTGCCTTTCAGGTAGGCCCTGGTCAGTCCGCCGAAGTAGCAGGAACGATAGTGTCTTGACCAGGGGCTATAGGGAAGACCTCCGGTTAAAAAAAGATAAAAAAAAAAAGGCACTATGGGACTTAACATCTGAGGTCATCAGTCCCCTAGAACTTAGAACTACTTAAACCTAACTAACCTAAGGACATCACGCACATCCATGCCCGAGGCAAGATTCGAACATGCGACCGTAGCGGTCGCGCGGTTCCAGACTGAAGCGCCTAGAACCGCTCGGCCACACCGGCCGGCAAGAAACGGTCGGTAGCGAATTGTGGACGACAGTGAAAATCCGTTGAAGTTTTGCACATATGTGTTGGGCAGTGTCTCTAGTATGCCTGTCGACCGCGTTACGTCGTTCTTTTTAGTTCTGAGCACACAGGGGGCACGTAAAGATGCCTATAACAATAGTGTCTTCCGCCAAGTACGAGGGCCTGGTGAGAAATTTCGCCGGAAGCTATGCAACCAACATTACATAACTGCCGTGCGCTTTCTTTTTTAAGACAATTCTCAGCCGCGTTCTGCAGGGGCAATGAAGATGCTCCTGCATCGTTTTCAGTTGGAAATGTTTGATTACCCGTAATTGTCTCCCTCTGAGTTTCATCTCTGATCACATGAACCACTGCCTATGAAGCGCTGGCTTTGAAGACAACATTTTGGCACAGACAACGGGCTGTAGGCCAGCGTAGAGAACTGGCGGAAAGCACTGGCGGCTGCCTTCTATAACTAGGGTACTGGAAAGTTGCTACAACGCTACGGCAAACGTCTGAGCCGGATCGGCGACTATGGAGATAAGAAGCTGGAAGTTGTAGCTAACTGTTGCAAATAAAACAGTTTTGATTTTCACTGTGGTTTCCGTTTCGCGACCTATCGTTCCTTACTTTCCGAACAGCCCTCGTATTATTCTTTGTGCCCACCTCGCGTCGACGCCGCCGTAATGTAATCCAGATAGCTTCTTCGCTCTGGATGTTTGAAAAATTTAACCGTTTGCAACCTTGTACAATGTTAGGCATGCAGCAATTGTCTTCTTGTCGTATCCTCATGCCTTTTCGCACCTAGGGAGGGGCATTTGTCAGCTCATGTCTGCAAGTATTTTGATGTGATGTAAGAACATTAAACCAAACTCGTCGTAATGGCACAGCTGCAACATTCACTTGTTGCAGTTGAGTGAAATCGCAAGAAAAGTGAAAACCAAATAAATTTGTTCCTTCGGTTGCAGAACATCAAGGAAATTTTCAATAAACAGGAAAGACCAAAAACTAAAAGAAAATACCAAACCGCTGTGAACAAAAACGTTTGTAGAACAAGCCCCTCCTTTTATAAATAAAAACTTATAGTGCCTCAACTCATGTCGACAGCACCGAAAAATTGGTCTCCTACATTCCTCTCTTAATTGGTTGAAAGAACGCAGTATAATACTGCGTCGTCCGAACAGGACACAGCCAGGGCGAAAGCACCACAGGCGCAAATACGGGAGCTGGTGTCGGTGACGTAGGGACTCGCCACCTGCGCAAGTTCCACCAGCGCTACGGGCGGCGCTGACGATGAAGATATCGACTACGCTTCGGCCAGTTGCCGGCCGTGTACAGTACGCCAATGACGGGGCGACAACGGACAGAAGCCTACTCGGAAGATGGCAGAGCAGGTCTCGCCCACTTGGTTATGGATCATCGTCCAGGGCTGACTTGGACAGGGAACGTCATTTAGCGAACTCTGAGAGGTGAACAGACAGTTGCTGTAAATTTCATTTACCTACGATTATTTGCACTTTGCCAGTGAGGGTCTTTTTGTGTGTTGTATTGCAGACTTAATCATTCAACAAGTCACAAAGATAAGTAAACCTTTTCAACTCATTTGTGTGACTTTGTTATTAATTTGTTGGAGTGTTGTAGAACCTTCGTTCTGCTGTCCTGTAACCTGACCCTGGGGCATAGCTGTGTAATAGTGGAAGGGAGAAATATTCTTAGCGGTGTACTGCACCAGAAGCCGTTTCGCGAACTCTCAAAGTGCCCCCACGGCAGTAGCGACTAGGCCTTTATAAAACTGGCGAAGAGGGTTTACAGAACGTAACACAAAGTAACCGACACCATCATTAAATACTGCGTCGGCCTGATAAGGTAAACTGGGGATATTACGTACCTGAAATGAGAAACGACACCGATAAGAGCTGAATTAATACAGCGTGGGGACTATTAACTCCGGTTATGCTGCGCATAACTAACCGTCAAAACTAATTAAGCTTACGTTAGGGGGACGTGTATGAAATCTAAAGCCGTCTGTCATAATTAACACAACATTTCGGAAAGATACAACGGTCCTTAGAGTATTGTACTTGAGTTAACTCTCCCGGTAGAATATTCGCTAAAGACTTTCTATAGTTTTCCAAGTCGATATTTCAATGCTCCACCTCGTCCAGGCGGTAAAATGTATTGTCGTCATGCCCTTTCGCTCACTGAGAGGGAGCCGAAGTGGCCGAGCGGTTCTAGGCGCTACAGTCTGGAACCGCGCGGCCGCTACGGTCGCAGGTTCGAATCCTGCCTCGGGCATGGATGTGTCTGATGTCCGTAGGTTAGTTAGGTTTAAGTAGTTCTAAGCTCTGGGACTGATGACCTCAGCAATTAAGTCCCATAGTGTTCTGAGCCATTTGAACCATTTGAACCACACTAAGAGGTGATTCATAAACACTAAAAGGTGATTTATAATTTCGGCACGAATTTTGATGAGAAGTTCAATCAACATCGTCGTTACGGTACACCACTAGCATTCATTAGTTGTTAGTGAGCGAAATCGCAAGAAAAGTCAATGCTAAGCGCAATGCCATTCAAATAATACATGAAACATAAATAAGTGTAAACAAGTAAATGTTAAAATTTGAGGACATACTTCATTAGGCTAAGAAAAGTGTCACGTAGCAAGCAAGTAACATATGAACAAACCTGAAACATTGCACCGCGCGACTGCTACGGTCGCAGGTTCGAATCCTGCCTCGGGCATGGATGTGTGTGATGTCCTTACGTTAGTTAGGTTTAAGTAGTTCTAAGTTCTAGGGGACTGATGACCACACATGTTAAGTCCATAGTGCTCAGAACCATTTTTTTGAAACATTGCACTGCCAATACCATCCGTCAGTTTTCACCCAATACGTCATCCAAATAACGGCCATAAACAATCCATTGGAATCCAGTCTGTTCAAAATGTGCTTCATAACAAGAACTGTAGTCATTCTCATGACATCACATTCGTTAGCTTCGCCAGTTCCAAACCAGAATGTCACTTTACAACCTAGCGTAGGCCTCGGTATACATCTTATTTCAGTCTGTTATCACAACTAAGTTCCGTATTGACATTCGTTAGCACTGCCAACCTCCAACCAATCTGTCACCTGTAAAACTAACCTAAATCTGTCGCCACACTCTTCACTGCAAAAAATAATATTGAAGAAAAATAAACTCTCAATATTCTATTAGCTTGCGCACCTGTAAGTCACACGCCACATCATCATTACGTCACGGGTAAAAGCATGCATCAGTGATCGAACCGACCAAGGAAACCCACACACGACAGGCTCGTTATGAATGACACAGAGCCATGGCCAACCCTCTGACAGGGTCAGTTTGTTCCTTTCTTACAAAACCAACTTTTTCGTTCATAATCCAGGAACATAAAACTGCTGTTTTTTTCTGTGTGAATAACCACACACTTCGCACTTCAGCTGTTTTAACATTCTTCCAGTCCTTTCTGTCCGGCAACGCTGTGATCAAGGTTTCCCTTGAGAATAATTATATCAAAATGAGAATATCCGTTCTCAGTAACAAATCGTGACTTAAGATCTCCTACTGACGTTACGAGCGCTATACGTAAATTAATCTCCGATTGGCAATGAAAAAAATGTTTGCATGCAGTTTGTACTTACATGTTAACATTTTTTCTCCCATAATCACCACCTAAATTCTAACATTTGTCGTACCTCGACACCGGTTTCTTTATCTGTTCATCAAAGAATACACAGCCTGGTGCTTCGGCCTGTCGTTGACAGCATCCTAGAGTTCATCGTCCGTCGTGAAGAGCAGAATAACCAGCTAGGCCTTCATCTTGGAGAAGAGGTGAATGTTATTTCGTTCCAAGTCCGGACTATAAGGAGAATGGTGAAAAATCTCCCTGTCAAAAAGCGTGTGGTTTTCCTTCGTTCGATTCGCAGTGTGGGGTCACGCATTCTCGTGAAGGGGAGTGATTCCTTCGGTGATCATCCTGGGCCGTTTGTTTTCGATTGATCCACGGAGGCTTGTAAGGTCTTACAATAAAATTTGAAATCAAAGGATTCTCGTGTGCTACTATCACGAAATCTCTTGTTAAAATTTCTTTGCGAACCCATAAAACTGCATACGCCATTTTGCAGACTGACAGCGTCTGCTTGAATTTTTTGGGGTTTTTATCCACCGTTTGGACTGTTCCTACAATCACGTCTCGCACTTACTCACAATCCTTTTGAGAAATATCTTCGCTTTTTCGTGATTACCCTGAAGAAATGTCGAGGCCGAGCTCATTCTTTCAGTTTTATGAACATCTGTTAGACATTTCAGTACCCACCACGTGTAGAACTTATGGTAACCTAACCACTCTTTGACAATGTTAAATGTCGTTGAAATTTAGCGATGTCTTCAGAAACTTCGGAAACTGTGAACCGACGTTTCGCTCGCATAATTTCGGCAACATGTTGCAAAATTCATAAGTCACATCTGAACGTCCCCCACGAACACATCTGTGTGTCCAACCTTGAATTTTCTGCACTATTTCCTCAGAAAACCATCACTCGTAACTGAATCCCCATGCACACGACACAGTCACTGATGAATCCTTTGCTTCCAGGAAGCGAATGATGGAACGTATCTCGCAGCTGGTGACAGACGCAGTAGCACAGTCCATTTAGATCGATCGCTGCTCGCACGCTACGAACGCAACAGAGAGCTAACTCACGCGACGTGACCTTCCAAGTCTCCTTTCCCAATCACGCATGTGCGATGAAACTACAAGCATTTGTTTTATTTTTAACTGTCAATTGGAGGTTAAATCTAGTTGCTGTTTTTACGTAGGAATTTTCGTTGGTCCTATTACATCTACATATGTTTGTTAGATGATTTCATGTAATTGCGCCTGATCTAATTTTTTGTGAGAAATTACTAATGGTTCTAGAGACAGTTGTATAGACTAGAAGCGTAATTTACATTACATAACAGGTCTCTTATAGTTCACAGGTTTTTCTTCGTTTATAATTACAGGGCAATAAACTAGGCATAGCTCTTCATGAAACTGAGCCGCTGCAGATCATTTTGCACAGAGAAATTGGGAGTAACGATTGTCATAGCCACTGTCTGCATCTGGCAACGACTGCTGGATAAAAACAATAACGTCTGTAGTTTCGTAAACACTCATCAGATACCGTTACATTTGTCTAAATTTGATATGAGCTGCCATCTACACTATAAGAAAATCGCTATTACCCTTCGAGAATGCCTCATTCAGACGTTAATTTTTTTTTTAATCTCATGTCATCGGCCTTCTGAGTGGTATAATGCAGCCCATTACGAGTCCCTCCCCTGTACCCAACTATTCATCTCATAGTAGCATTCCCATCCAGCATCTTCGATTATTTGACGGAGATATTCCCATCTTTGTCTTTGCCCTGCAGTTTTTACTCTCTACAGCTTACACTAGTACCACGCAAGTTATTGCTGGACTTCTTAAAGCGTGTCCTGAGATCATCTCAACCGGTCCCCTTCTCATCTTTTCTGGTTCTCTCTCAGCCAATGATGCTCTACACGTACATTCTCAGAAATTTCTTCCTCAGACTAAAGCCGGTGTTTGACACTAATAGACTTCCCTTGGCCGGAAATGCCCCATCGCCTATGTTAATTTGCCTTTTATGTCCTCCTTACTCCGTTCGTGATGCATTATTTTGCTTCCAAGGTAGACAACCCCTTCACTTCGTCTGTTTCATGGTCCATAAGTTTGATATTAGGTTAATCGTTAATTCATTTCTGCTACTCCTCATTACGTTAGTCTTTTTTTTGTTTACTTTCAGCCCATATTCTGTATTCATTAGACTGTTCATTCTGTTCAAAAGATCTTGTCATTCTACCTGACTTTCACTGAAGATAGCATTGTCATCAGTGAATCTTATTCATATCCTTTCACCCTGAATATTAGCTCCATTCCTGAACCCTTCTTGTATTGCTGTCATTTCTTCTTAGCTCTTCAGGCTGTACGTCTTTTTAAATCCAAACACTTTTATTTAGTCTCGTATTCTTATTGTTCCCTCTTGTTACTTGTATGTGTTGTGTATTATCCGTCTTTCTCTACAAATTACATTTATATTTCTGATAATCTTACATATCTTACCAGTTTACGCTGCCAAATGTTAAATTTTAGTTAAGAGGCAAACTTTGTTGAGGGATAAGTTGACACGTGATCTTGTTCTGGGGTTATGGTCTCTGAAATGTTGGGAACCACTGCACTATATGGAACTACTTAAGGAGAGGTTTCCTATCTTTTGGTTCAAGAAATCAATTTTTTTAAAGTTGCAGTTTTGGATCCATAAAAGTGTTTAGAATCCACCACTGAAACGGTTTTTCCGAATACGGAACGGAAATGTTTGTTATTCATGATTTAACAAAAAAATGCACCTGCCTGAAATCGGCCTCTTCAGGCACCAGTTTTTTTCGGGAATTTCGACTTTGTAGCCCGAAAAATTATTCTTTGTGCTTGCCCATGACTAAAACTGATAAAGTGATCAAGGAGCTTACGGCGTACTACGGCTTGGCAATCGAACGACATTCCATTTCGGTGGAACAGATGAAGATGGCAATTTGGGCAACGTATTTCCACAAGTGTTCGACGGATGACCACCCACAACACCAAAATTGTCGGGCTGGGGAAACTAGTTGGTCCAAGTGGCGCATTTCAGAGGCTACCGGACATCTGGACGAATATCAACACGACCAGCCGCTCTCCAGAGGAGTTCAAAAAGTGAGTCATTCGATCAACGAGGCTCTTTCGGAGGACGAGTTATTGTACCGGTGCTTGGGAGGAAACACACAAAATTCAAATGAAAGTTTGAACGCGTGTGTTTGGAAGTTAGCCCCCTGGCATTTGCATTCTGGTGCGAAGACTGTGGAGATTGCGAATTTCCTGGCAGTGAGCAGCTTCAGCGAAGGGTAGTCAGAAATTCTGAAGACCGTGACAACGATGGACGCAGTTCGCCATGCATTCGGACGACCACCGGATTCAAGCGGCCGAAAACCGCTTGTCACCGGCCGTACGAGCGGATCTGGAACAGCGCAGGATGGCCCGGATCGAGCAGAACGTCCTCTGTGAGGAAGAGGAAGGACTAGTTTATGGACCCGAAATAGAAGATTGAACGTAAGTTGCATAATACTGTATTTATATGTAGTCAAAACTTCAAACGTGTTTTTCTCAAAATGACTTTTTTATCAAGTGGTATGGTAACTCCAAATCTACTGTACCGATTGGCATGATTCTTTGTTTCCGACGAAGCTAACTAAATTGTCTAGGAATTGTACCACTTTTATTCCGATCCATCAACTATAAAAATTTTTCTTGGCCGACGAAGTCGAAGAATCGATAAAAATACCCTATTTTTTCAAATGGCTGCCATTTACTTTTCTATGGCCGAAATAACTTAAGCGAGGTACAATTCCTAAAGAACCTTATATACTTCGCTAACGTCAGACGAGCCGGCTGACCTGTGACATACCGCGCGTGGAGGTCTACATCGAAATTTTGTTTCGTTCCGACGGCACTTCCGCCTTTGCTATTCGACATTTCCGGTCGAAAAAATCCAGTTGGTAGAGTAAATATGAATAAACATTTTGACCAAATTTGACATTGATATCTGTAACACATCCCAAGAAAAAAATTCTCAAAAAAACATGCTTTTTTTGGGCCAAACATAGTAAATCTCCCCTTAAATTAGGGCAACAACCCTGGATTTTCCTTGTACAGAAACATCTGAAAACGGAGTTAAGCATGTCTGATTTTGTTTTGCTAGATTCAGTTAAGTTCCTGCTTCGTACGCGAGTGACTGGACACTAATTTAGGTTCCACTAGTAGCCTTATATACGGTTAGAATTTCTTTGGGTTTTGCGAATGATCTTTCGGCCATACTGTGCTACAACAGTCATTGATGGCTTCACGCATTGCTTTCTTGACAGCCAAACATTTCGGCAATATTGTGCTACTATAGTTACTGATGGCTTCACGCATTGCTTTCTTGACAGCCAAACTGGTTATTTCAAAAATTTTGTGCTGTTGAGGTTTCAACGGCGGTCCTTGCGTAATTCGAACAGATTCCAACCGGGAATTTTTTTTTGCTATCCAAAAATATTGTTGTGTGTACATTTTCACGGAAGTGGCCCGTTTCTAGCCAAGAATGACCTTTATTTACTCAGTATCATTTCTGTTTCTTATAATATATATCTGTGATAATGTATCGGCCTTAACACTGCCGTTATCGTAGGAATAACAGCCACGTACCAGCGTAATGACATTGAAGGCGGTTTAGTTTCGAACGGCTGCGTAGCTGTTCTCGTCTACCAGACTCCATCACACGCAAGCTCCACTATGACTGCACTGTGGCTGAACAATGGGAGCTGTACGCGCGGTCAGCGCATCCGATAACCAATTGACCGGAAAACTGTCCGTCCTAATTTCCCAGGCCACTGATCCTCACGCATCGCGGAAACACCACAAAAGCTCTTCCTGTTACCACCCTGCACTGTACAGATGTGGTCTGTCGCTGTGGAAACGCATGTATCCAAATTCGCTTATAACGCACTACTTCCTTTTCAGCGAGCGTTTTAGTGTTTAACAAACGGATCCATGGTCACATCAGCGGTTTTAAATATTTTACACTTTTTAATTTCTATTCTCTCTCTCTGTCTCTATGTCCTTCCTCAGTTTCAGACACTGGCCCTGCTGCGCTTCCACATTTGCTCTTCGGCATTTCCGGTCAAAAAAATTCTGGTTTGTAGAGGAAATATCAATAAATATTTTGACCAAATTTGACATTAATATCTGCAACATATCCCGAGAAAAAAAATCTTAAAAGACATGCTTTTTTGGGCCAAAGATAGTGAACCTCACCTTAAAGTGACTTTCCCACTGAGTTGCAGCTGTCTGAAGTTTCACAGCTACAGCTGACAGTTGTGATATAACAACATCACAGCAGCAGAACGACAGCCTGCTTCTTCTCTCTTTCTTTTCCTTTTCCGAGGCTCTGAGTAAACGACAAGCGAGGTTTGTAAAGTGGACAAGTGCAGTGGGAAGTAGGAGCAGTGATAAATACCGCGGCGTGGCAGCTGACGGGCAGACTCGGAGGAAGTCGTCCGCTCCCTTTTGTGGCCAGCCGCGGCCAGGAGCACTCTGGCGCGGGCCGCTCTCCCCCGGCGACGACTACACGGGCTCTGCGCCACGCTGCCGCTGCTGCTGCCACCTCGCGGCTCTAACCTGTTCTCTCAGCAGGCAGAGTACCCGCACTAAAGCGAGTGCGCAGTAACGCCCAGTGGCGCATTCTGCTGGATGCGTTCTTCTCTTACTCTCGGCAGTTGTCGGAAGGTACACTGCCTGTCAAAACTACAAAAGTGAAGAACACAGAAGTCACGGCCGGATGGAAATGTACGAGGATACTTCGGAAAGTAAACATACACCGTACGCCAGAGGACCAGAAGAGTTTAGGCGAGCAAGTTGGCAACACTGGTGTTAACCTCGAACCGTTAGCTTTCTCCTCGCGGTCGTTCGGAAGTTGAACGTTGCTTCTGGTCGGAGTTGTTGTTGTTGTGGTCTTCAGTCCTGAGACTGGTTTGATGCTGCTCTCCATGCTACTGTATCCTGTGCAAGCCTCTTCATCTCCCAGTACCTACTGCAGCCTACATACTTCTGAATCTGTTTAGTGTATTTTTACCCTCCACGCTGCCCTCCAGTACTAAATTGGTGACCCCTTGATGCCTCAGAACATGTCCTACCAATCGATCCCTTCTTCTAGTCAACTTGTGCCACAAACTTCTCCCCAATCCTATTCAGTATCTCCTCATTAATATATATGATCTACCCATCTAATCTTCAGCATTTTTCTGTAGCACCACATTTCTAAAGCTTCTATTCTCTTCTTCTCCAAACTATTTATCGTCCATGTTTCACTTCAATACATGGCTACACTCCATACAAATACTTTCAGAAACTACTTCCTGACACTTAAATCAATACTCGATGTTAACAAATTTCTCTTCTTCAGAAACGCTTTCCTTGCCATTGCCAGTCTACATTTGATATCCTCTCTACTTCGACCATCATCAGTTATTTTGCTACCCAAATAGCAAAACTCCTTTGCTATTTTAACTGTCTCATTTCCTAATCTAATTTCCTCAGCATCACCCGACTTAATTCGACTACATTCCAGTATCTTCGTTTTGCTTTTGTTGATGTTCATCTTATACCCTCCTTTCAAGACACTGTCCATTCCGTTCAACTGCTCTTCCAAGTCCTTTGCTGTCTCTGACAGAATTACAATGTCATCGGCGAACCTCAAAGATTTTATTTCTTCTCCTTGGACTTTAATACCTACTCCGAATTTTTCTTTTGTTTCCTTCACTGCTTGCTCAATATACAGATTGAATAACATCGGGGAGAGGCTACAACCCTGTCTCACTCCCTTCCCAACCACTGCTTCCCTTTCAAGCCCCTCGACTCTTATAACTGCCATCTGGTTTCTGTACAAATTGTAAATAGCCTTTCCCTCCCTGTATTTTACCCATGCCACATTCAGAATTTGAAAGAGAGTATTCTAGTCAACATTGTCAAAAGCTTTCTCTAAGTCTGCAAATGCTAGAAACGTAGGTTTGCCTTTCCTTAATCTAGCTTCTAAGATAAGTCGTAGGGTCAGTATTGCCTCACGTGTTCCAACATTTCTACGGAATCCAAACTGATCTTCACCGAGGTCGGCTTTTGCCAGTTTTTCCATTCGCCTGTAAAGAATTTGCGTTACTATTTTGCATCCGTGACTTATTAAACTGATACTTCGGTAATTTTCACATCTGTCAGCAACTGCTTCCTTTGGGATTGGAATTATTATATTCTTCTTGAAGTCTGAGGGTATTTCGCCCGTCTCATACATCTAGCTCACCAGATGGTAAAGTTTTGTCAGGACTGGCTCTCCAAAGGCTGTCAGTAGTTCTACATCTACATCTACATTTATACTCCGCAAGCCACCCAACGGTGTGTGGCAGAGGGCACTTTACGCGCCACTGTCATTACCTCCCTTTCCTGTTCTAGTCGCGTATGGTTCGCGGGAAGAACGACTGTCTGAAAGCCTCCGTGCGCGCTCTAATCTCTCTAATTTTACATTCGTGATCTCCTCGGGAGGTATAAGTAGGGGGAAGCAATATATTCTATACATCATCCAGAAACGCACCCTCTGAAAACCTGGCGAGCAAGCTACACCGCGATGCAGAGCGCCTCTCTTGCAGAGTCTGCCACTTGAGTTTGCTAAACATCTCCGTAACGCTATCACGGTTACCAAATAACCCTGTGACGAAACGCGTCGCTCTTCTTTGGATCTTCTCTATCTCCTCCGTCAACCCGATCTGGTACGGATCCCACACTGATGAGCAATACTCAAGTATAGGTCGAACGAGTGTTTTGTAAGCCACCTCCTTTGTTGATGGACTATATTTTCTAAGCACTCTCCCAATGAATCTCAACCTGGTACCCGCCTTACCAACAATTACTTTTATATGATCATTCCACTTCAAATCGTTCCGCACGCATACTCCCAGATATTTTACAGAAGTAACTGCTACCAGTGTTTGTTCCGCTATCATATAATCATACAATAAAGGATCCTTCTTTCTATGTATTCGCAATACATTACATTTGTCTATGTTAAAGGTCAGTTGTCACTCCCTGCACCAAGTGCCTATCCGCTGCAGATCTTCCTGCATTTTGCTACAATTTTCTAATGCTGCAACTTCTCTGTATACTACAGCATCATCCGCGAAAAGCCGCATGGAACTTCCGACACTATCTACTAGGTCATTTATATATATTGTGAAAAGCAATGGCCCTATAACACTCCCCTGTGGCACGCCAGAGGTTACTTTAACGTCTGTAGACGTCTCTCCATTGATAACAACATGCTGTGTTCTGTTTGCTAAAAACTCTTCAATCCAGCCACACAGCTGGCCTGATATTCCGTAGGCTCTTACTTTGTTTATCAGGCGACAGTGCGGAACTGTATCGAACGCCTTCCGGAAGTCAAGAAAAAATAGCATCTACCTGGGAGCCTGTATCTAATATTTTCTGGGTCTCATGAACAAATAAAGCGAGTTGGGTCTCATACGATCGCTGTTTCCGGAATCCATGTTGATTCCTACATAGTAGATTCTGGGTTTCCAAAAACGACATGATACTCGAGCAAAAAACATGTTCTAAAATTCTACAACAGATCGACGTCAGAGATATAGATCTATAGTTTTGCGCATCTGCTCGACGACCCTTCTTGAAGACTGGAGCTACCTGTGCTCTTTTCCAATCATTTGGAACCCTCCGTTCCTCTAGAGACTTGCGGTACACGGCTGTTAGAAGGGGGACAAGTTCTTTCGCGTACTCTGTGTAGAATCGAATTGGTATCCCGTCAGGTCCAGTGGACTTTCCTCTGTTGAGTGATTCCAGTTGCTTTTCTATTCCTTGGACACTTATTTCGATGTCAGCCATTTTTTCGTTTGTGCGAGGATTTAGAGAAGGAACTGCAGTGCGGTCTTCCTCTGTGAAACAGCTTTGGAAAAAGGTGTCTAGTATTTCAGCTTTACGCGTGTCATCCTCTGTTTCAATACCATCATCATCCCGGAGTGTCTGGATATGCTGTTTCGAGCCACTTTCTGATTTAACGTAAGACCAGAACTTCCTAGGATTTTCTGTCAAGTCGGTACATAGAATTTTACTTTCGAATTCACTGAACGCTTCACGCATAGCCCTCCTTACGCTAACTTTGACATCGTTTAGCTTCTGTTTGTCTGAGAGGTTTTGGCTGCGTTTAAACTTAGAGTGAAGCTCGCTTTGCTTTCGCAGTAGTTTCCTAACTTTGTTGTTGTACCACGGTGGGTTTTTCCCGTCCCTCACAGTTTTACTCGGCACGTACCTGTCCAAAACGCATTTTACGATTGCCTTGAACTTTTTCCATAAACACTCAACATTGTCAGTGTCCGAACAAATTTTCGTTTTGATCTGTTAGGTAGTCTGAAATCTGCCTTCTATTACTCTTGCTAAACAGATAAACCTTCCTCCTTTTTTTTATATTCCTATTGACTTCCATGTTCAGGGATGCTGCAACGGCCTTATGATCACTGATTCCCTGTTCTGCACATACAGAGTCGAAAAGTTCGGGTCTGTTTGTTATCAGTAGGTCCAAGATGTTATCTCCACGAGTCGGTTCTCTGTTTAATTGCTCGAGGTAATTTTCGGATAGTTCACTCAGTATAATGTCACTCGATGCTCTGTCCCTACCACCCGTCCTAAACATCTGAGTGTCCCAGTCTATATCTGGTAATCTCCACCTAAGACTATAACATGCTGAGAAAATTTATGTGAAATGTATTCCAAATTTTCTCTCAGTTGTTCTGCCACTAATGCTGCTGAGTCGGGAGGTGGGTAAAATGGAATGTTCTAATGGAATGTTGTCTACTCCCGGGGCCTTGTTTCGAATCAGGTCTTTCAGTGCTCTGTCAAACTCTTCATGCAGTATCACATCTCCGATTTCATCTTCATCTACATCCTCTTCCATTTCTATAATATTGTCCTCAAGTACATCACCCTTGTATAGACCCTCTATATACTCCTTCCACCTTTCTGCTTTTCCTTCTTTCTTTAGAACTGGGTTTCCGTCTGAGCTCTTGCTGTTCATACAAGTGCTTCTCTTATCTCCAAACGTCTCTTTAATTTTCCTGTAGGCAGTATCTATCTTACCCCTAGTGAGATAAGCCTCAACATCTTTACATTTGTCTTCTACCCATCCATGCTTAGCCATTTTGCGCTTCCTGTCGATCTCATTGTTGAGACGTTTGTATTCCTTTTTGCCTGCTTCATTTACTGCATTTTTATATTTTCCCCTTTCATCAATTAATTTCAATATTCCTTCTGTTACCCAAGGATTTCTACTAGCCCTCGTCTTTTTACCTACTTGATCCTCTGCTGCCTTCACTGCTGGTTGGAGTAGGTCGTGTTTAAAATGGCTGCGCCGATTCAGAATCCCGCCAAATGCAAAGTGCGCGCTGTCATACGTTTCCTTCGTGCAAAAGGTCAGCGACCAGCGGATATTCACAAAGAAATTGTTTGTGTTAATGGGAACATTATGAATCGACAAAATGTAACGAAATGGTGTCGTCATTTCGCTGAAGGTTGGACCTATGTTCATGACGAACAAAGAACAGCTCGGCCATCTGTGGTCTCTGATGCCCTTCTTCAGAGAACGGAGGAAGCAGTGTGCGAACAGACGTCTCACATTGAAAGAATTGCTTCAGATCGTACCGGACGTGTCAACGACAACTCTTTATGGCGTTGGGACTGTCAGGGTACAGGAAATTGTGTGCGCGCTGGCTTCCAAAACTGTTAACGGAAGAACACAAAAAGAAAAGGATGGGCTCTGCACTGGACTTCCTCACACGCTATTGCTGAAGCAGGTGATGAGTTCCATGATGACACTGTGACAGGTGACGAGACGTGGGTTTATCACCGTACACCTGAATCCGAGCAACAATCAATGCAATGGCGCCATTCGAATTCACCAAAAGCCAAGAAACGCAAAACGTCGATTTCAGCGAAGAAAATCGTGGCTTCTGTTTTTTGGGACAGACAAGGCATTCTTCTGTTGGAATTCATGCCTCCTGGAACGACAATTCATGCTGCTGCATATTGCCAGATTTTGAAACGTCTCCGAAGGGCAATTCGAAACAAACGCAGGGGAATGCTGACAAGTGGAGTCCGCTTGCTTCGTGACAACGCTCGGCCTCACACATCGCTCGTAACCAAAGCACTACTCAGGCAATTGAAATGGGACGTACTGGACCATCTGCCATACAGCCCGGACCTTGCGCCCACCGACTTCCACGTCTTCCGTTACCTGAAGTCGCATCTCGGTGGAAAATCATTCCACGGCGATGAAGAGATGAAAGATGAAGCTGAAATGTGGTTCCGACAACAGGCGGCAACCTTCTATGACTGCGGGATACAAAAGCTTGTGCACCGACTTAACAAATTTTTGGATAAAAGGGGTGATTATGTCGAAAAATAACAAATAATCCAGTTTATAAGATGTAACCGACGTTTTCTAAATAAATATTCTATTTAACGACTGCGAGCCGTTGTATCTTTACTTTTCGAAATGCCCTCGTCTATGGGGAGTTCAAAAAGAAACGAGCAGGAGTCTGGAATGCGCAAACCGGTGACGCGAGGGTAATATCGTGGCGTGTGTAACAAGGTATGGTTCCGACCAGAGCGTGGGAGTTCACAGCCTGTCGCTGGAGAGCACGCGTCCACGTCACGTGACTATAGAGAGCTAGCAGCAGCGTGCATCAATCGTTCGACGGTGCCAGTCGCATTGCAAACAGTGACATGGAGGCGTCAGCAGAAGAGCAAAGAGGTGTTGTTCGCTTTCTGACAGCGGAAGGAGTAGGAGCAACGGACATTCATCGACGAATGTCACAAGTGTACGGCGAACGCTGCATGTCCCTTGCACGGGTCAACGCGTGTTACAAGTGCTTCAGGAAAGGACGGGTGTCGTTAGCCGACGATGCACGGTCTGGAGGACCACACTGCATTACCGATGACATCGTCCAGCTGGCGGATGCACTCATTACCCAGCATCGCCGAGTGACAGTGAAAGCCATAACCGCCGTGGTCGGATTGAGCGTCGGAAGTGTTCACACCATCGTGAAGGAACGACTGCACATGCCCAGTGGGTGCCCCACAGTCTTCAACCACACCAGGAAGCATGTCGAATGGCCCGCTGTCTTACTCTTCTGTAGCGCTATGCTCGGGAAGGGAATGCGTTCCTGGCACGAGTGGTGGCTGGAGATGAGTCATGGTGTCATCTCTTCGAACCAGAATCGAAACGACAAAGTCTCCAGTGGAAGTATTCAGGGTCACCACCACCAAAAAAGCCAAGGCCATCCACACGAGTGCAGGAAAGGCTATGCTGACGTTCTTCTTTGACCAAAATGGCCCTCTTCTGATTCACTTCCTGCAGCACGGGACAACAGCGAATGCCCAGCGCAGCTCTCAAACCTTGACCACCCTTTGCCAAGCGATCAAATCAAAACGACCAGGCAATCTCACCCGCGGGGTCATTCTGCTCCACGACGATGCAAAGTCTCGTACGGCCGACACAGTCGCGGCACTCCTGCAGAAATTCACGGCCGCCCTCCATACAGTCCGGATCCCTCTCCCTGTGGTTACGCCATTTTCGGTCCCCTTAAGGGGCTCCGGAACGCCCTATACTTGCAATGTTAAAATAACGCTTATAAATTACATCTTTCCTCACAAAGTATTTGAGGTAGGAAGTTGAACTTTTTACAGATTATTTATTGGAATATGGGCTACAACTTAACACAGGGATTTTACAAAATTTTAGTTCAGTTATTAAAGATGATTTTTTTTTTCAATTGTAATGAAAATTCACAACATTTTTTTGCAATTTTTTATTTATATATTCAAAAATATACAGTTTTTTGGAAAAAGGCTGTGTTAAATTATGCAGAAGGTACTGTGTAACATTTAAGGAAAGTTTGAAACAAATATGTATGGAAGATCCTTAGAAAACATGTAATTAGTATGAGAAAATAAAAGTTTTGGGAATCGAGCGACAAAGATTGGATTAACTTTTTAGTGCATTCCAGGTCCATAGGATGGATTATCTACATCCTCTGCAAACTCCTCCTCCAGCTTCCTCTTGTTCCTCCTCCTGTTTACTCTTGCTTGTATTTCTAGACTCTCTACAGCCCTGTCTGCAGCCCGAAGGCGTTCCTTGTCTAAAGCAAGCATCGCTCGTTGTTGTGTTCGTAGATTTTGCTACCATTTTCTTCAGTTGCAGTTACTGCAACACTGTTCCAAAGGTGGTCATGTATGAACACTTATCACATTTCAGTTGTATTTCACTAGCAAGTCCTACGTGCTTTATTATGGAGAGTTACAGACCAACTTCACTACAATGAATACATCTTACACAGTTTGAAAAAATTCCTTTGAGAACCGACATATCAAATATTTCATTCACATCCGATTCGCCCATAAAACATTCCTAGTTTTCACTCATTGAACCAAGCTTCTTCTGTGAAGTATTTTCTTTCCCACTTTGACTGCTATGGGCAGGTGTACTTGAGAGGTTAGGTTCACTCACTTGGTTATCGTCTTTATTGTTTACAGTAATAACACATACCTTTGGCTTTCCAACATTTCTCCTTTTCTTAAAAGCCTTCAGAGGATTTCTAATAACTTTACTTTTACTCATTATTATACTTCAACAAAACAGAGACTCAAGAAACAGAATTAATTACGAATATTTTCGAGATAACGACAGAGTAAATAAACATGAAACAATCGACAATCACACCAGCGATATATATTGAACCATCACAGGTTAGCCACAACACATACTTTATCTCACATCAATAAAATGTATCTGATGAACACGGACGATAATAATAACACCATTTGACAGCAGTTTAACAGCGCCACAGTGGGTCACGCCCATGTAGAACACATTTCAAAAAAAATTTAAAAATAGTTGTAGTCTTCGGAATTGAATAAATTATATATCTATTAAAAGGTAATAGTCTGCAGATTCAGAAAACGCAAAAAAGTAAAAATTGAACTTTTCACGATTTTGAGCCTTTCCGGAGCCCCTTAAGAAGGCTCTGAGGGTCAAACGATTCAACTCGGACGGCTACGTCCAGCTGTACGAGCGGAACTGGCTAACATCGCAGCCCCGGGAATTTTATGAGACAGCCATTCACCGCCTTGTGTCACAGTGGGACAAGTGTCCCAACAGCCAGGATCAGTACTTGTAACTTACAGGTAGTGGTTTCTGTAATTATGCCTCCGGCTCGTTCCTTCTTCAACGCTCCCCACAGTACAAGTGCACACTGTCGACGAGTGTGTGAATGATTTAGAGCTGTGCCTCTCTGTCACAGTTACAACGCCCGCTAGGGTCCATTAGTTGTCGTGGTCGAGTTCCGAAAGTAAGGAAGTGCAAGACAATCACTTTTACAGACTATATATTCACGTAACTATGACAACAAACAGGCAACGATATTCAACAAGACACTCAATGATATTATACAGTCCTGGAAATTGAAATAAGAACACCGTGAATTCATTGTCCCAGGAAGGGGAAACTTTATTGACACATTCCTGGGGTCAGATACATCACATGATCACACTGACAGAACCACAGGCACATAGACACAGGCAACAGAGCATGCACAATGTCGGCACTAGTACAGTGTATATCCACCTTTCTCCCATGGAGACGATCGTAGAGATGCTGGATGTAGTCCTGTGGAACGGCTTGCCATGCCATTTCCACCTGGCGCCTCAGTTGGACCAGCGTTCGTGCTGGGCGTGCAGACCGCGTGAGACGACGCTTCATCCAGTCCCAAACATGCTCAATGGGGGACAGATCCGGAGATCTTGCTGGCCAGGGTAGTTGACTTACACCTTCTAGAGCACGTTGGGTGGCACGGGATACATGCGGACGTGCATTGTCCTGTTGGAACAGCAAGTTCCCTTGCCGGTCTAGGAATGGTAGAACGATGGGTTCGATGACGGTTTGGATGTACCGTGCACTATTCAGTGTCCCCTCGACGATCACCAGTGGTGTACGGCCAGTGTAGGAGATCGCTCCCCACACCATGATGCCGGGTGTTGGCCCTGTGTGCCTCGGTCGTATGCAGTCCTGATTGTGGCGCTCACCTGCACGGCGCCAAACACGCATACGACCATCGTTGGCACCAAGGCAGAAGCGACTCTCATCGCTGAAGACGACACGTCTCCATTCGTCCCTCCATTCACGCCTGTCGCGACACCACTGGAGGCGGGCTGCACGATGTTGGGGCGTGAGCGGAAGACGGCCTAACGGTGTGCGGGACCGTAGCCGAGCTTCATGGAGACGGTTGCGAATGGTCCTCGCCGATACCCCAGGAGCAACAGTGTCCCTAATTTGCTGGGAAGTGGCGGTGCGGTCCCCTACGGCACTGCGTAGGATCCTACGGTCTTGGCGTGCATCCGTGCGTCGCTGCGGTCCGGTCCCAGGTCGACGGGCACGTGCACCTTCCGCCGACCACTGGCGACAACATCGATGTACTGTGGAGACCTCACGCCCCACGTGTTGAGCAATTCGGCGGTACGTCCACCCGGCCTCCCGCATGCCCACTATACGCCCTCGCTCAAAGTCCGTCAACTGCACATACGGTTCACGTCCACGCTGTCGCGGCATGCTACCAGTGTTAAAGACTGCGATGGAGCTCCGTATGCCACGGCAAACTGGCTGACACTGACGGCGGCGGTGCACAAATGCTGCGCAGCTAGCGCCATTCGACGGCAAACACCGCGGTTCCTGGTGTGTCCGCTGTGCCGTGCGTGTGATCATTGCTTGTACAGCCCTCTCGCAGTGTCCGGAGCAAGTATGGTGGGTCTGACACACCGGTGTCAATGTGTTCTTTTTTCCATTTCCAGAAGTGTACAATATACAGATAGGAAGACAAAGCCCTCAGGACAATGACGTACGATGTGGCCAATCTTCTACTTCCTCCCCACCCTGGTCGACTTCCAGAGGGACGACCAGCTGGAATATCCTGGTAACATCTGTTCTATCCGGGGTAACGAGGACGACAGTTCGAGGTAGTCCGTCCAGGCCAGTTCGTAGTTCTTTCACTCTCGCTCTCTGCCACACGTGGCAAGTACCTGAATATATTCAACTTCATTTTCAAACGCTCGTCCTCTCTGGTATTTCTAAGCAGTTATATGCTACACTTCTGGGCAGAACGGTGTTCGTGGACAATTGTGTTTCAGAAGCTGTCACTTGTGGCGTACTGTTTCTTACGCAACAACAAAACTAAAATGATATTCTTCTCGATGGACAACTAGGAACTTTCAAGTCATATGTTCTTTCTTATAGATGTTCTCTTGCAATACTGGGCGCAGTACAACTGCAAAGGAAAATCTGCTTATTGCAAAGGAAAATCAGCTTTCACACCTTTCTTGCGAAGTTCACCGAGGGGAGCCACGACATTCTACACAGATCTTGATACCTTCATTTGGAAGCAATCCGGAGTCCCAACAAAATTTCGAACAGTTTTCCACACTATATAACCCAGTAATTAGATGTTGCCATGTGAAACTATCGTCATTCGAAACTGCAACGATTTCACGCATTCCTATTGACAATCGAAAACGATAAAATATGTTCCCCAGGCAATGCACTAAGCATTTACCACAGTTCGTGCCACCAGATTCGTGTGGTCGACATCGAATCACACGTTCGATATATATCGTTAGCAGTCTGCGCGTTCGATAAGCAGTCATTCCAGGGAGTTACCCCTTTTCATGTTGCATAGGAAAAAACTAAAGAACAATTGCGCGATTTGCCACAGCTTTGTGTAGGTTCTGTGAAAACGACACTGACGCTGTACGTTATTTAATGGTGTAATCTTGAAATTCCAGGAAGAAACCAGTCGCCAAACATTATTTCATGACGTATACATGTCAGACAATGATAACGAATGTGAAATTGGAAAAATTCTCTCTCCGACAGAGAGATATCAACAGTCGTTCTACCAGTACACCTGCTTCTAACAGAATGTGGGATGAAAATATTGTACACATTTTAAACTCCGACATATATCGTATCTTGCAGAGTACAAATGTGGAAGTAAATAACGGTGTATATACAGGTGATAATGGCCGTCGTCTCTTTCTATACGCTTTACTTTCGAGTGTAGTTTTACCTGGTTCATTTAAACTACTTGTATTTAGAGTCACGGAACATGAGTATGCTTAATTTGACGTTTAAATTCAAATATTAGACACCGAAATAACGGACACGAAATACATACACTCACCTCTAGTTTATTTAGAACAATTTGCAAGCATACCTACTCATGTTCCAGGAACTAAAATCACTTTAAAGTTGCTTTTCGTCACAGTGGTAACAACGGGAAAAAAAAACAGGGCAGCACGAAGTAACAATATACCGGGTGATCAAAAAGTCAGCATAAATTTGAAAACTGAATAAACCACGGAATAATGTAGATAGAGAGGTACAAATTGACACACATGCTTGGAATGACATGGGGTTTTATTAGAACCAAAAAAATACAAAGTTCAAAAAATGTCCGACAGATGGCGCTTCATCTGATCAGAATAGCTATAATTAGCATAACAAAGTAAGACAAAGCAAAGATGATGTTCTTTTCGGGAAATGCTCAATATGTCCACCATCATTCCTCAACAATAGCTGTAGTCGAGGAATAATGTTGTGAACAGCACTGTAAAGCATGTCCGGAGCTATGGTGAGGCATTGGCGTCGGATGTTGTCTTTCAGCATCCCTAGAGATGTCGGTCGATCACGATACACTTGCGACTTCAGGTAACCCCAAAGCCAATAATCGCAAGGACTGAGGTCTGAGGCCTGAGAGGCCAAGCATGACGAAAGTGGCGGCTGAGTACACGATCATCACCAAACGACGCGCGCAAGAGATCTTTCACGCGTCTAGCAACATGGGGTGGAGCGCCATCCTGCATTTCGGTTCTAATAAAACCCCATGTCATTCCAAGCATGTGTGTCAATTTTTACCTCTCTACCTTCATTATTCCGTGGTTTATTAAGTTTTCAAATTTATACTGACTTTTTGATCACCCGGTACATTGACGGAAAAAAATCGCAATACTAAGGAGCTGTGCGACATAAATAAAAGTTGGTGCGCGTATTTCTACAGCTGAAAGAAGATTTCTATTCAAATTGCGCACCAGTCACGTAACACAGGCACTAGTAGCGCCACTATGAAGGTCCAAAACAGGTTTGCTTTAAATACTCCATTACCAATACCCCACTCAACTTGAACGAGGTTGTGTAATAGGGCTACGAGAAGTTGAACGTTCCCTTTGCGATACTGCAAAGACTTGGCAGGAGTGTAGCCACTGTACATGATTGTTGACATCGTTGGCACTGCCCAGAGGAAAGACCGCAGTGTTCGGCGTATGCTTCTGGCACATCATACTGCATCTGCAGCAGCTATCTGATCAGCAGTCGACACCACAGCGACAGGGCAGCTCTGAGTCAAAAGCCCTGTACCGTGCGTTCTGCTGACCTCAAACCACCGCCTTTTTCGACTTCACTGATGTCAAACAGTAGCTAATTGGAGGACAGGGGCCGGCCGGTGTGGCCGTGTGGTTATAGGCGCTTCAGTCTGGAACCGCGTGACCGCTACGGTCGCAGGTTCGAACCCTGCCTCGGGCATGGATGTGTGTGATGTCCTTAGGTTAGTTAGGTTTAAGTAGTTCTAAGTTCTAGGGGACTGATGACCACAGATGTTAAGTCCCGTAGTGCTCAGAGCCATTTGAACCATTTTTTGGAGGACAGGGTGAAGGTCTGTTGTGTTTTTCCATGACAGCTGGTTCTGCCTCGGTGCGAGTGATGGCCGCGTGTTGGTTAGGAGTCCAGCTGAGGCCCTGCGATCAACCTGTCTGCAAGCTAGATACGTTGTACCTACACCTAGAATTATGGTCTGTGGTGTTTCTAATTCGATTGAGGGGGCGTTAAGGCAAACTATGCGATCATAAGTATCCGGACACCTGGCTGAAAATGACTTACAAGTTCGTGGCGCCCTCCATCACGAATACTGGAATTCAGTATGGTGTTGGCCCACCCTTAGCCAGCTTCGACTCTCGCAGGCATACGTTCAAGCAGGTGCTGGGAGGTTTCTTGGGGAATGGCAGCCCATTCTTCACGGAGTGCTGCACTGGGGACAGGTATCGATGTCGGCCGGTCAGGTCTGGTACGAAGTCGGCGTTCCAAAACATCCCGAAGGTTTCTATAGGATTCAGGCCAGGACTCTGTGCAGGCCAGTTCATTATATGGATGTTATTGTCCACTGATAAGGAGAAGGGACAGGATGATAGGACATCTGCTAAGACATGAGGGAATGATTTCCATGGTACTAGAGGGAGCTGTAGAGGGCAAAAACTGTAGAGGAAGACAGAGATTGGAATACGTCAAGCAAATAATTGAGGACGTAGGTTGCAAGTGCTACTCTGAGATGAAGAGGCTAGCACAGGAAAGGAATTCGTGGCGGGCCGCATCAAACCAGCAGTAGACTGATGACCAAAAAAAAAAAAAAAGTTGTCTTGTAACCACTCCGTCACAGGCCGTGCATTATGAACAAGTGTTCGATCGTGTTGAAAGATGCAATCGCCATCCCCGAATTGCTCTTCAACAGTGGGAAGCAAGAAGGTGCTTGAAACCTTAATATAGGCCTGTGCTGTGATAGTGCCACGCAAAATACCAAAGGGCGCAAGCCCCCTCCATGAAAAACACGACCACACCATAACATCATCGCCTCCGAATTGTGCTGTTGGCAATACACACGCTGCCAGATGACGTTCGCCGAGCATTCGTCACACCCACACCCTGCCATCGGATCGCCACATTCTGTAGCGTGATTCTTCACTCCACACAACGTTTCTCCATTGATCAATCGTCCAATTTTTACGCTTCTTACACCAAGCGAGGCGTTTACCAGCATGATGTGTGGCTTATAAGCAAACGCTCGGCCATGAAATCCAAGTTTTTTCACCTCACGCCGAACTGTCATAGTACTTGCAGTGAACCCTGATGCAGTTTGGAATTCCTGTGTGATGGTCTGCATAGATGTCTGCCTATTAAACATTACGACCCTCTTCAACTGTCGGCGTCTCAGCAGACGAGGTCGGCCTGTACGCTTTTGTACTGTACGTGTCCCTTCACATTTCCACTTCCCTGTCACATCGGAAACAGTGGAGCTAGGGATGTTTAGCAGTGTGGAAATCTCGCGTACAGACGTATGACACAAGTAACACCCAATCACCTGACCACGTTCGAAGTCCGTGAGTTCCGCGGAGTGCCCCATTCTACTCTCTCACGATGTCTACTGAGGTCGCTGATATGGACTACCTGGGAAGAGGTGGCAGCACAATGCACCTAATATGAAAAACGTATGTTTTTGGAGGTGTCCGGATACTTTTGATCTCATAGTATATATGGATGTTTCTTGTGCTTTGTTAGTAGTTACTGTTTTTAGTCCTCGAACAATGAATTCTGAAGTCTAAGGGGAAACATTCTGTGAACAACGCATTTTGAATTGTCGCTTTACATTTTTAACAATGTAACTTCAATTTATAAATCACAACGTTACAGTCTAAGAAAAGATGTACTAGAAAACCTACATCAACTAAAACAGTGCGCAGAGAACCTTGTAGTCCTCAGGACTTTAACGCCGAAAAACGAAACATCTATAAGAAAACTCTAAAGAAAAAGAAGAGAACATTCTGGGCAAGAGAAGGAAAGAAACCAGTGGAGGGAGCCTCAAAAGACCCATATATTGTGCTACGCCCCAGAAACGAGCTGAAACACATTACATCGATATGAAAATATGGGAAACGCACTTCGACAACGTACTGAACAAGGAAGGACTATGAGGGAGGCCCAAGGGCAGAGGGGATACAATGCCACAAACAACTGTGGAATGGGCCCCATTGACCACAGAAGAGATCAAAGATGCCATTAACAGCACCAAGAACAAAACATTGCAAGCTCTGACAGACTTTATAGCGAAGATTTGAAAGACACTGCCCAAATATTAATGGACAAAAGTCTACAATAATTGCATAGAAACAGCCTACATTCCAGAACAATGGAGACAGTCAACAGTAAAATTGCTTAATAAAGGAAAAGGAGGCCTCAAGGACCCTAGTAAATACAGAGGCATAGCCCCAGAAAACTTACCTTTCAAAGTGTTCATAAAAATAATAACAGGAAGGATAAAGCAAACAATCGACGAACACCTCCCCGAAAGCCAAATGAGATTCATGAAGGGTAGATCAACTCTGACTGCAATAGAACTCCTGCTAAAGAGCGTATGGGAAGCCCTTGAAGACAGAGAAAGGTCTATGTAGTATTTATAGGCTTCACAAAAGCCTTTGACTTTATAAACAGAAAATTAATGACCAAAAAACCAGGGGAATCCCTAGGAGAAAACAACGTACGGACACCAGTCATAAGCACAATACTTCGATGGAACGAGAAAAGGATCTCAGACAACCTCTCCCTTTCGGAGCCGATACTCCAATCAAACGGAGTACTACAGGAAGACCCCAATGAGTCCTCTGTTAGATTAGATTAGATTAGATTAATACTAGTTCCATGGATCATGAATACGATATTTCGTAATGATGTGGAACGAGTCGAATTTTCCAATACATTACATAATTAGGTTAATTTAACAACATACTTAAGTTAATATAACAACTTTATTTTTTTGTTTTTCTTTATTTTTTATTTTTATTTTTTTATTTTTTTAATATTTTTGGTTTTTTTCTTAATTTATATCTAAAAATTCCTCTATGGAGTAGAAGGAGTTGTCATTCAGAAATTCTTTTAATTTCTTCTTAAATACTTGTTGGTTATCTGTCAGACTTTTGATACTATTTGGTAAGTGACCAAAGACTTTAGTGCCAGTATAATTCACCCCTTTCTGTGCCAAAGTTAGATTTAATCTTGAATAGTGAAGATCGTCCTTTCTCCTAGTATTGTAGTTATGCACACTGCTATTATTTTTGAATTGGGTTTGGTTGTTAATAACAAATTTCATAAGAGAGTATATATACTGAGAAGCTACTGTGAATATCCCTAGATCCTTAAATAAATGTCTGCAGGATGATTTGGGTGGACTCCAGCTATTATTCTGATTACACGCTTTTGTGCAATAAATACTTTATTCCTCAGTGATGAATTACCCCAAAATACGATGCCATATGAAAGCAATGAGTGAAAATAGGCGTAGTAAGCTAATTTACTAAGATGTTTATCACCAAAATTTGCAATGACCCTTATTGCATCAGTAGCTGAACTCAAACGTTTCAGCAAATCATCAATGTGTTTCTTCCAATTTAATCTCTCATCAATGGACATACCTAAAAATTTGGAATATTCTACCTTAGCTATATGCTTCTGATTAAGGTCTATATTTATTAATGGCGTCATACCATTCACTGTACAGAACTGTATGTACTGTGTCTTATCAAAATTCAGTGAGAGTCCGTTTACAAGGAACCACTTAGTAATTTTCTGAAAGACAGTATTGACAATTTCATCAGTTAATTCTTGTTTCTCAGGTGTGATTACTATACTTGTATCATCAGCAAAGAGAACTAACTTTGCCTCTTCATGAATATAGAATGGCAAGTCATTAATATATAATAAGAACAACAAAGGACCCAAGACTGACCCTTGTGGAACCCGATTCTTGATAGTTCCCCGGTTTGAGGAATGTGCTGATCTTTTCATGTTACGAGAACTACTTATTTCAACTTTCTGCACTCTTCTAGTTAGGTACGAATTAAACCATTTGTGCTCTGTCCCACTCATGCCACAATACTTGAGCTTGTCTAGCAGAATTTCATGATTTACACAATCAAAAGCCTTTGAGAGATCACAAAAAATCCCAATGGGTGGTGTTCGGTTATTCAGATCATTCAAAATTTGACTGGTGAAAGCATATATGGCATTTTCTGTTGAAAAACCTTTCTGGAAACCAAACTGACATTTTCTTAGTACTTAATTTTTACATATATGTGAAGCTACTCTTGAATACATTACTTTCTCAAAAATTTTGGATAAAGCTGTTAGAAGGGAGATTGGACGGTAATTGTTGACATCAGATCTATCCCCCTTTTTATGCAAAGGTATAACAATAGCATATTTCAGTCTATCAGGGAAAATGCCCTGTTCCAGAGAGCTATTACACAGGTGGCTGAGAATCTTACTTATCTGTTGAGAACAAGCTTTTAGTATTTATCCTTGCAGCGGAAGAAGTCCTAAGAATACCCCAAAGGGAGGCTGTAATCTCATATGCATACGCAGACGATATTGTAATAGGCGTAAAGGACATTGCAAAGTTAGAAGAAGCGATAAACGACATGGGAGGTTGGCTTCGAAATAAATGTGGCGAAAACAGGAATGATGGTACTCAGAAATGGAGGAAGAGCACCTGCATCAGCTGAGATCTTCATACGGGAGAGAAAACTGAAGATTGTACAAGACTTCAAGTACTCAGGGGTCACAACACCAACAACTGTAAAGTGTTTCACAAAACATGTAACAGAGAAAGCAATGCAAGCAATAATGTCAATCCGTGAAATACGATGTATCAGATCTCTTAGCCCAGAGACAGCAGTGGCACTATTCAGAGCCAAAATCTTCCCAATACTGGCGCACGGCATAGAAATTATCGGCCCACATCTTACAGTGAAAAATCTAACAACACTAGAAAGAAAGCAATAGGAGTGTCCAAAGCAACACGATTCGGACTTGTATACCTCCTGGTGAGGGAAGACCTATGGACAAACCTGATGCTACCCAACAGCAGCGCTTTGGAAAGTCTACTTAAAACTTTGAAGGAAAAAAGGGGAGACATACCTCCAGAATTTTACAACACAGCCACCATGATTTACCGAACATGGACAAAGGAAAACTTTGAAATGAGACATGTGGTCACCAGAATGGTAGTCCATGGTTTCTACCATCCTATTTGCAACAACCAAACAAAACGTGTGAGCGTAAACTGTCTCACGATATATACTAACGTTACCACATATAGTTATGTACCAAAATCACAAGGCCAATAAGTGACTATGCAAATCACAATATGTAAAATTTCTAATTTCTTTTATTATTATCATTGTACTTTCAATTTGTATGGCTATTTGGCTGCAATAAACTTATTATTATAAATCAAGAGACTCTATTAACCTAACTTGGTGCAATCATCATATCATCCTGATGGACTATTGCAGGACGAATGGAAAGTCTGTGAACTTCCGTACCTATAATAATCTACAGTAACTTAGTAGAAAGTCTTGATAATCAGTTAGAAGCATTGTAATGGAGAATGAGTCATTAATGGCAGTCTAGTGTATGACAGAGAGCCACCTACCATTTTCATGCTTACTTCCAAGCAGAGTGCAAACAACTTGTAGTCCGTCTTTACTTATGTGTTTCAATAATTTCTATTTTGTACTGCTTCTTTTCATTATTTTAATCTCTTGTCCTTCTACAACAAAATTCTTCCGAGTTGATAAGATCTTCAGTCTTCTTCGTTCGTAGTTGCCTTGGACTACAGTATTGCACCTCAGAATTATCACTGAGTGGGATATAAATGTAATCTTTGACATCAATCTCCTGTAAAAAAAAAAAGTCTGCAAAAGTAACGACAATTATACGTTAGTACTTCAAAGTCGCACAGTAATTGCATGTGTTATTTAGCGAAACTTCACGCGCCATTTTTCCCCTCCATTCCAAGGCCGGAAATGCGCAGACACCAGCTGGCCGAGGACAGCGATACATCATGGGCGGCAGAGGGTCAGAGATATTAGCGTGGCGTGCGAGGCGCAAATGTGCTCTCTGGCGCCCAGGCCCGCCTTAATAATTATAAAGCGCAGCGCATGCGTCATCGGAAGCTGCAGCCGACATTTGCATGAAGCGGCTCGCGTGAACTATGGTCGTTGGGAAACTGCGGTAGCCGCTAATAGAGTCTGTGGGGTCGATTTTAAGGGCAATTTAGGGTATTAACTGAGGGTTGCGGAGGAGCATTACTGCAAATATTGGTCGTCGAAATTGTTCCCGCCAGCTAATTCCATAATTGGAGTAATAGACTGCTACACGAGTGCTACGACGAAGATTGCACATCCATTAAGGGGAGACCTTCGTCTCCCGAAAATTCTGGGCAGAAAGGCAATCTTTGTCGCTTCGCAGCATAGTGAGAGATGAACTTTGTTAGAGCGTTTACCATCATCGTTTTGAATCTCAGCGTTCCTCTTCGATTAATACGTGTCATGGTCCAAACACATACAAACGTTTTAAATATTTATCTGTTACCAACTGATTGCCTCTAAGGATAACGATCGTAGACACAGTAGAGTTTTACGATGTAAAAATGCTCTTCAGAGTTTGTCAACACAGAGCGTTAGTCAACTTTCATTAAGAGTGGTAACGTTTCGCTGCTTCGTTTTCCATCGAGTATTTCTTTCCTTTTAATCCAGCATATGTACTCGCCACCTCCGCTGAATACTGTGGCACACAACCCGCTGATACCCAGTACGAAATCTGGTGACAGAAAAAAATTACACTATCGGTTTTTTTCATTAAGTGGAGAATTTCGCGTGTAAATCTCGTAACCAAACTTTATGTCAGTTTCCTACATAAAAGCCAGACCTTTACATTGTGTCTCATGGAATGAGGGCGTGCAAAACTCATCATGGTGGTTCTATGAGAACAGACATCAATAGCAAACGCTGTGTTCTTATAGTCGTTATTTTTGTTGTGGTCTTCAGTCCTAAGACTGGTTTGACGCACTCACCATCACAGTCTATCCTCTCCTCTTCATCTCTGCTAACTACTGCAACCTACATCCATTTGAGTGCGGGGGTACTGCAGTCAAGCATTGGCCTCCCTGTACCATTTTACTCCTCCCCTCCCCCTCCTGCCCCCCCCCCCCCACACACACACACATTATCACCAAACTGGCGATTCCTTGATGCTCCGGGATGCGTCATATCAACCTATCCCTTCTTTTAATCAAGTTGTGCCATAAATTTCTTTTTTCACCAATTTCATTCAGTACCACTACATTAATTACATGATCTATCCATCTAATTTTCACTAATCTTCAGCGTTCATCTGTAGAACCACATTTCAAAAGTTTCTATTCTCTTCAAGCGTGAACTGCTGTTTATTGCCCATATTTCGCTACCATACGATGTTGTACTCCAGACAAATACCTTCACGAAAGGCTTCCTAACACTTAAATTGATGTTAGATGTTAAAAAATTCTTGTGTTTCATAAATGCCTCCCTCGCGGTTGTGACTCTACATTTATATCCTTTTTTTTCAGTTTTCTAGACATTCATCTTATAGCATCTTTTCGAGATTCTATCTACGTCGCTGAACTGCTCTTCCTAGTCGTATGGCGTCTGACAGAATTACGATTATACGGAAAATCGTCCCAGCCCCGGCTGTCACTATTTCTTACTTCTCACGACGCTGGCGAAGATAGTGATCGAAAGCTCGAGCGTTTTATTTGAAATGACGAGGCTTGTAAACCGAGAAGAGCTCATTTTCAATTACAATGTCATCGGTAAACATCAAAGGTTTTATTTCTTCTTCCTTAACTTTAACTCCATTCCCAAATTTCTCCTTGTTTCATCGCTGCTTCCTCAACGTACAGACTGAATAACATCGAGGATACGGTGTAAACGTATCTCACTCCCTACTCAACTACTGCTTTCGTTTCATATCCTTCCTATAAATACAGTCCGGTTTTAGTACAGGACGTAGATAACCTTTGACTACCTGTATTTTATCCCTGCTGCCTTAAGATTTTCAAAAAGTGCCTTCCAGTCAACATTGTCAAAACTTTTCTCCAAACCTACAAACGCTAAAACCAACGGTTTCTGATGTGAAACCGAAATAAATAATCATTTTTGACACCCGAACAGTTGGTTATTATGGTGGCGTTGATCATGAAAGCATTATTTGGCTGTGCGTCTTGCTGATCGCTAAACAAAAGAGCATGTGCCAGCCGCCATGCAACACAGTAAAACGTGGAACACAGTGGTTTAGGCTGGAGTCTAGACAAGCCACAGCATTGTCAATAGCCTACCACACTCGTCTCGTCATCGGCTAACATGGAGGGCAGGTTCCCATTCAAATTTACCGCTGCCGCCTCGTTAGAATATAAAGTACACTCTGTTAAAAGGTGAAACACGCACTCCACAATTCCCACTAACTGGTGAATCCTCTCGCTGGAGTGGGAGCAAGAGGCCACGGTTCGGAGCACTATGCCCTTTACGGAGACGGGTCAGTGCCACTTTATGCCCCCCCCCCTCCCCCCCTGCGATGGGAAGTCGGATCGCCACAGCCGGACACTTGGTCTCACAGACCGCAACTAGCTTTCCCGCACTCCCAGCCACTCTGCCTTCAATGGCATATGACTTCGTGGCTTAACAGCGGGCAAATGGCTCGGAATGGGACAGCACATGTTCCCACAATTCTTCCTGGGCTGCAATGTATGTCTCCTCATTTCCCTGGATTCCGGAGTGCCCTGGTACCCAGCTGAATGCCACTTCGTTTCCCCAGTCATGGATATAGTTGAAGGTTGTAAGGTGGCTATAATTTCGCACCTTACAAGCACTCATATACATACCTCGCCGTGATTCAAAACCGGAATTAGGTATAGTATGATAGGTTGTACATCATATATATGAATATTTAAAGAAGACTGACATTGTCACGTTCACCTTGTAAATATCTACATCTACATCTTTACTCCGCAAGCCACCTGACAGTATGTGACGGGGGGTACCTTGACTACCTCTATCGGTTCTCCCTTCTATTCCAGTACCGTATTTTCGTGGAAAGAAGGATTGTCGGTATGCATCTGTGTGGGCTCTAATCTCTCTGATTTTATCCTCATGGTCTCTTCACGAGATATAAGTATGAGGGAGCAATATACTGCTTGACTCTTCGGTGAAGGTATGTTCTCGAAACTTTAACAAAAGCCCGTACCGAGTTACTGAGCGTCTCTCCTGCAGAGTCTTCCACTGGAGTTTATCTATCATCTCCGTAACGCTTTCGCGATTAGTAAATGATCCTGTAACGAAGCGCGCTGCCCTCCGTTGGATCTTCTCTATCTCTTCTATCAACCCTATCTGGTAGGGATCCCACACTGCTGAGCAGTATTCCAGCAGTGGGCGAACAAGCGTGCTGTAACCTACTTCCTTTGTTTTCGGATTGCATTTCCTTAGGGTTCTTCCAGTGACTCTCAGTCTGGCATCTGCTTTACCGACGATCAACTTTATATGATCATTCCATTTTAAATCACTCCTAATGCGTACTCCCAGATAATTTACGGAATTAACTGCTTCCAGTTGCTGACCTGCTACATTGTAGCTAAATGATAAGGGATCTTTCTTTCTGTGTATTCGCAGCACATTACACTTTTCTACATTGAGATTCAATTGCCATTCCCTGCACCATGCGTCAATTCGCTGCAGATCCTCCTGCATTTCAGTACAATTTTCCATTGTTACAACCTCCCGATACACCACGGCATCATCTGCAAAAGGCCTCGGTGAACTTCCCGATGCTAACGCTTACTGCATGAACGGTGATGGATTGTCTTCACTATGAAAACGGCGTAATGAATGATTGCCTATACTAGCAGAGGTTGGAACGCATAGCCCAGGCCCTGGGTGGAAAAAGCCCGCACAGAAGTGCTGGTCCTGCTAAGAACAGGAAGTAGCGCAAGACGGACGGTCGGGGCACCTGGGCGCTGAAGCACAATAGAGTGGCAGCTGGTTAGTATTGTAGCTAGGCCGGAAGAATAACTGGAAACTCAGAACATCTTGGACGCAGCAGAGAGCAACGAGGAAGCGTTACTTTGGAAATCACGCAGGCTGGGCTATTTCCGAGGATTTACTCGGAGAAGCGTGCCACTGTGTGAATTCCTAACTAACGGGGATAGGTATTCCCTCGCAAACTTTCCGTGCTGGACGACAAAAGACTAAAATATGGTTGGTCGGCGTTCGGAAGAATCTGCAGAGAGGGAGAATATTCCGTGGTTTCGAGAATATGACTCGCCTTCTGCAGTTACGAGGAAGAGGGCCTACCTTTGCTGAGAAGCCAGCGATGGAGAGAAAGAGGTCTTCCGTCTTGAGCGCCAGGGCTTAATGGTCGCTTAGTATCAGCTTTTGTTGGTACAGACGGACTTGCTGCCTTTGTTCTCACGAGATTTTATAGGTAGAACGGTTAGGCTCTGTACTGTTGCGAACTTATACGATTCTGGACTTCGCCTCCAGATAGGGAGTCGTCGTTGAGTATGCAGCGTTCAGTGATTGAGAGCACTTCCTCTGCCTGTACTGACGTTGAGATGTTATCTGAACTCCGTCCTTGTGGCTGGGAGTCCGCGTTCCTCGTCTGTAGAAAACAGAGAGGAGAAGACAGTACTAGAGTATACTAGTCAGAGGACAGCCTTTTGCCGTTCTACTGTTTGAAAGAGTTTTTATTTGTGGCTGGAGTTCTTCCATCGTCGCTGACATGTACAAGAACCATCACTCCGACGCACCGGACACAGGACACAATGTGATGTTGCGAATTGCTTCGGCTTACTGGGGCTATAAAGCTAATCAGCTGTGATCACGTAAACTTTATTTCCACTGAGGTTTCACACCACCGCAGATCATCTTTGAAAGTAGTGTCTTCTTGTGTTTGGTACGTAGATGATGTCAGTCATCCCGCGTTATTTATATTAGATTAGATCGCGTAGCTATAAAAGGGGGCAGATTTGGGCAGTTGATTAGTCAGGAAATCCAGTTGTATCTCTCTATGTCCATTGGAAACTGATATATAAAAATTTGTAATATATAAAGGGGTTTTAATTTACAGTAAATGTATAAGCAGAAAGAGCATTTATCGTTTGTAGTTACTAGTTTCCTTAATCATTCATTTATGTTTATGTTGTAATTTATATGTTAAAGTGCAAGAAGGAGGAGTTAATATCACCACTAAGAGATCCTAAGATCTGCTTCAGGGGGTACTTAGACGGGGCCAGATCTTCATTTTCACGTTCAGTATTTTCCGTTGCGGACATTCATTTTTATACCCGCCTGGAGTAGCATCTTGGAAGGTGTCCACACTCAGTTGAAGCATTCTATCTCCTTGCGACATCTGTGGATTCGCCTGTAGGTCGCTGAGGCAAAAGGAGCAGTTGAGAAGATTCTTCCTTCTCTCAGGCTTCACCTGCTTGCAGACTTCAGGGTGGCATGCAGTTCCACGGCAGAGACCATAATTTTGTTTGATAGGTGAAACCACCTCGTAAGAAAGTCCGTGCAGTCAGTCATGCCTTCTTTTAAATTTTATACATATATAGACTGAAGCGGCGAATGAAAATTTGTACCAAGGCCGGGAATCGAAGCCGGGTCTACTGCTTACTAACATTAGCCTTAGCCACTACACCACCCTGGCACAGTGGTCCGCACAACTGCACGGATTACCCAGGCACACCTCCCTCGTCGGTCCAAATCCTCACTGCCGCCCCACTCTACGAACCTGCGTAGTAAGTAGGAGACCCAGGTTCGATTCACCGTCTTGGTAGAAATTTTCACTCCCCGCTTCAGTCTGTATACATGAAATCATATCTGTATGAGACCACTAAAGCCGCTGAAATTGTGTCATTTCATTCTTTTAGATTATCTGCAAGAAAGTCAAAATTTTTTACATTAAGATAGAAGCTCTTTACAAAATTTTCAACAAAAGAAAACAGATGTATTGGTCACTCTACTGTATATGAACGGAATTTGTTGCGTGAGGAAGCACAGCCCCCACATAATCGTTGGCTAAATCTACAGTGTCCCCCACTCTTACCCCCCTCCGCCCTCCCTCCCCCCCCCTCTCTCTCTCTCTCTCTCTCTATCTATCTATCTATCTATCTATCTATCTCTCTCTATCTATCTATCTATCTATCTATCTATCTCTCTCTGCTTCCAGTCCTACAAGGAACGTGCCTTTCTTTTTTTGATGGAGTAATCACTTTAGAAAGCGTTCGTATTCAGTCCTTACCTGCGGTCACAAAAATACTTTACAGAACTTTTCGTTGCAAAAATGTTCAAATGTGTGTGAAATGATATGGGACTTAAGGTCATCAGTCCCTAAGCTTACACACTACTTAACCTAAATTCTCCTAAGGAAAACACACAGCCATGCCCGAGGGAGCACTCGAACCTCCGCCGGGACCAGCCGCACAGTCCATGGCTGCAGCGCCCTAGACTGCTCGGTTAATCCCGCGCGGCTTTTCGTTGCAATGGAGCCTAGCGCGCGCATTCGCCCCCTGTGAAATCGCTACGCCCCCCAGTTTACTGGAATCCAGCGGCTCGCCTGACGCTCCCCTACCTTGCCTTTTGCAGAGCGCTTCGTGTGGTGGAACGTGTTCTCGACGCTGGCGCCGCTCACGCTGCAGGAGTTCCGAGACCTGGCCTTCCGCTTCAGCCAGCAGGTGTACGGCCTGACCCAGAAGACGGCCCGGTGAGTACCCAGCCACTGTGCTAGCTGTACAGACCCCAGTGTTACTGTCTCACTAACAACTGCCCGGGAAATGTTCACTGATCAGCCAAAATATTACGACAACAGAAGTATGTAAGCGGAGCAGACACGGATTGAGCATCACCCTAGCGAAGACACGGGATGCAAATGGGAAAATGCATAGAGATAAGTGACTGTGACAAAGGGCAGAAAATTATTACGCAGAGCCTGTCAACGAGTAGACACGACGAAGCTGATCGAATGTCCACGTACCACTCTCGTGAGCATGTACAGAAAGAAAGTGATAATACCAATGGGCGCTAAATGGTACGACCTCCACGACACTTCACAGAACGTGCTGTGGGGCGGCGGGAGGAAATTGTTGTTATTATTTAAAATGTAGAATGTAGATGTAGAAAAGATGCATTTCCCGGCCGACGCACCATATGTGGGGCGGCTGGTGGATTTAATGTTGTTTAAATGTTCCTATTATTTATGCTGTCTTTTGCCGTTCTCAACACTGGCTCTCTAACTACAATATTGGCAACAAGAAAGTGATTAGCAAAACGTGAAGCCTGTAATTAGAATTCCTAGTGCCCACTTCATCTGAGAAATACACTTATAGCTACAGCTTATAGCTCTGAGGAATTAGGAGATTGTCTGGGATTCATAATCAAAAACGATCCTGTCAAAACGTTCGCTATATTCTGAAAGTCACAGATCAAAAAAAAAAAAGAATCCACACAATCCAACTACCAGAGCAGTTCAGAGACTAATGCACTGATGCAACTATAACTGTCCAAATTAAATGTTCAAGTGAATGCTCGCCATAATTTGATGATAATGTTCATCAAACGCCACGCTAAATAATGGTAGAATGTCTGTCCCGCGACGGCACGTGAAAATACGACATACGCAAAGTGAAGATATATCATTAAAGTTAACACTTCACTCGAAAATGATTTCGTGGTAATGCGTATCCCGAGTAACTTATTACGGCATCCGAGGCTGTTTATAGCAATGATACCGACGCGACGCGACTCCCGACACTGATGGTGTGCTATTCAGCGTCTGGAGAGAACTGGGGCCTTCCTTTCTCACGCAGCGTTCTTATATATAAAGCAGCGGTGCGGACGGCTAAGGGAACGCCTGATCAAATCGGCTCCCCCAACTAGCCGCTGGGCTAGTAATGCACCACTTTAGGTTATTGAATAAATCATCGCTTCCTTTTCTGATGGCCGATGAAGCTCTCAATTTAAATCTGCAATCAGCACGCAGGTACGTAATCATAATAACAGTCTGACGTGGCTAAGTCAAATATTTTGGGCGAGAGAATTAATTTAATTACACTACATGCAGTAGACGAGCTCTGAACTTGCCCTTTGGAGATACGCTATCGCTATAGTTTTATAGTTATTCAATTGAAACTTCTCACATCTTTATGATTATAGCGGATCTCCCTTCTACTTAAATTTAAACATCCTAGCCTTATTTAATCGCCTACTTAATCTATCTTGCTTCCTTAATTTTTAAGACAAAAACCAGAAAATCATGAAGTTCAACTAAAATTTTAATTTGTGAGATTCAAAATACTGTTTCTACCAAATCATTATGAAAAAGGAATCTAAATATAAATTTTTAAGTTTCTAGCTCTTTTCTGTTGCGCCAATGATTTTTACAGAAAAACGTTCAAATTTCGAAAATGGTTAAAGTTGTTGAACTGACATTCAACACATTGATTTAGTATTACTCCTGACATGCTAGAAACGTTTCAGGTTATTTACTTGATTTTTAAAGTGTTGCGCGACATTTATGACGTCAGAGCTAGTTACAGCGGACTAGGCTGGCACACAATGGAAAGACTGATGAGAATTTTATAAGGCGTGAGTAGGCTGCTTCCCTACAGTGCGGCTCGAAGGTTTGTCTGCTCTGTAAAGTAGGATAGATGGTGATCTGTGGCATCTCTGCCGAAAGAGCACATTGCTGGTACACGCACAAATGTTTCGGAGCACACCGTTCACAGGACAGTTTTTAACATGGAGCTCCGCAGTAGACCTTCCCTACGTGTTCACATATTGACCCAACGACTTTGTCAATTACACTATGTGATCATAAGTATCTGGACAACTGGCTGAAAATGAGTTACAAGTTCGTGGCGCCCTCCATCGGTAATGCTGGAATTCAGTATGGTGCTGGCCCACCCTTAGGCTTGATGACAGGTTCCACTCTCGCAGGCATACGTTCAGTCAGGTGCTGGAAGGTTTCTTGGGAAATGTCAGACCATTCTTCACGGAGTACTGCGCTGAGGAGAGGTATCGATGTCGGTCGGTGAGGCCTGCCACGAATTCGGCGTTCCAAAACATCCGAAAGGTGCTCTGTAGGATTCAGGTCAGGACTCTGCACACGCCAGTACATTACAGGGATGTTATTGTCGTGTAACCACTCCGCCACAGGCCGTGTATTATGAACAGCTGCTCAATCGTGTTGAAAGATGCAATCGCCATCCTCGAATTGCTCTTCAACAGTGGGAAGCAAGAATGTGCTTAAAACAGCAATGTAGGCCTGTGCTGTCATAGTGCCATGCAAAATAACAATTGCTGTAAGCCCCTTCCATGAAAAACACGATCACACCATACCACCACCGCCTCCGAATTCTACTGTTGGCACTACACGCGCTGGTAGACGACGTTCACCGGAAATTCGGCATACCCACACCCTGCCATCGGATCGCCACATTGTGTACCGTGATTCCTCACTCCACACAACCTTTGTGCACTGTTCAATCGTCCAATGGTTACGCTCCTTACACCAAGCGAGGCGTCGTTTGGCATTTACCGGCGTGATGTGTGGCTTATAAGCAGCCGCTAAACCATGAAATGCAAGTTTTCTCACCTCCCGCCTAACTGTCATAGTACTTGCAGTGGATCCTGATGCAGTTTGCACTTCCTGTGTGATGGTCTGGATAGATGTCTGCTTATTGCACATTGCGACCCTCTTCAATTGTCAGCGGTCTCTGTCAGTGAACAGACGAGGTCAGCCTGTACGCTTTTGCGCTGAACGTGTCCCTTCACGTTTCCACTTGACTATCACACGGAAACAGTGGACCTAGGGATGTTTAGGAGTGTGGAAATCACGCGTACAGACGTATGACACAAGTGACACCCAATCACGTGACCACGTTCGAAGTCCGTGAGTTCCGCGGAGCGCCGCATTCTGCTCTCTCACGATGTCTGATGACTACTGAGGTCGCTGATATGGAGTACCTGGCAGTAGGTGGCAGCACAATGCACCTGATGTGAAAAACGTATGTTTTTTGGGGTGTCTGAATTCTTTTTATCATACAGGAGTGGGCACGGGACCATCGACATTCGACAGTCGATCAATGGAAACGTGGCGGCTCTTCGGATGAATCACATTTTTGCTAAACTAGGTCGATGGTTGTCTCCACAAACGCCGTCACCGAGGTGAAAGGCGGCTCGAGACGCCACGGACACAGGCTGCTGGGAGCAATATTGTGCTATGGGAGACGTTCTCCTGCGTTTGCACTGGACCTGTGGCAGTAATCGAAGACATGCGAACAACGTGCATCCCGTCACGTTTGATCTCTTGCCCGACGGCGATGTCATTTTTCAGCAGTGTAATTGTCCGTTTCTCGCAGACAGAACCGTGCTACGGTGGTTTGAGAAGCATTATAGTGAACTCACGTTGACATCTCGGTGACCAATTACGTCTGATGTACAATAAATCCTATGGAACCCATCTGGGTCGCTATCGGGCGTCATCACCGTGTCAGCAAACCAGAGGTCCGTTACTTACGCGAATTACATGACCGGTGCGTAGACATCTAATGCCACATATGTCCATAAACCTACCAAGACGCTGACGGATCCCTGAAATGCAGAATCAGTGATGTATTACGGGCCAAAGACGGACAAACAAGCTGTTAGGCAGGTGGCCGTAATGTTTTGGTTCATCAGTGTACACCTCTATGACTCACCGTGTTGGTAGCTTCGTACACCACTACGAGCTGCATAAAAAGCAGATTTGAATTTGTTTTTAAATACATTTATCTATGTTGTCTTGTACGAGTATTGATCAAGTATGTCTGCAGATAATGAAAATTATTAATACTGCCTAGAGAGACCAGATTTTCTCCCGCGGCTTCGCTCACATACATATAAGAGTACGTCATTTATATTTCACACAAATATGAATTCCACATGTATGTAACGTATTTCAAACATATTTGTTCACACATTTCATATGTATCTGTAGCGAATTTCACCCTGCAATTTCATCTGAATCCTGAGGACACTGTGATGCTCTCCGCTGTTTTACTCCCTGCAACTCCAAGGAGGGCGTTAAGTATGAGTGTGATAGTCACGTGGCCCCGAAACGCGTTGACAGAATTGTGGGTTCGCCGCAGTGCGCAGTCTCGCGAACTGGTTGACGCACTAAACAACCCAATTTGCGTTTCATACTTTTAAAATACTCCACGTCACCTAGTCATATGTGGGAAACCGCCTAAAAACCACATCTAGGCTGGCCAGCACACCAGCCCTCGTCGTTAATCCGCCAGGCGGATTCGATACGCGCCCAGAGCCCTCCTTGAATCCCCGAAACTACGTGCTAACGCGCGCGGCTATCGAGGCAAGTCAGCTTACGTTCTACTATTCATGTCATTCATATACACCACATCTTCATCACCACCACCATCATCGTCATCCAACCATTAAACTCTGCCTGTTACTCGTAGTGGTTAGTTCAAGTCGTTCCATATAGTTTTGGATCATCGTTTTTAACGTCACCACCTTTTTTTAAATGACTCGAAGTTACGTAAAATAACTGAGAAATGAAAATATTAACTTTCGGTAAACTCTGATACAATTAGCAATTAGCAATGGCAGCAACGTTAAACAAAACTGTGGCCTCTTTTTGTGAAACATAATTTCTTCGATTCTTTTGTTAATGCTTTTACGCAAATTATTAAACATTTTCAGTGGGAATTTTAAGAAGGCTACGGCAGCTCTTTTGCTAATCTATAAACTGACCGTGAAACTTAATGCTACTTCCTTTCGGAATAAAATACGTAATTTATAACCGGACTTCGTAATGTGAAAATGGTTGCAGGCTGTATCGGAATTGAAAGACAAATAATAGCTGCGATTGAAATGGCGGTCGAAAATAACGCGGACCAAAGGAAAAGCTTCCGTATTTATTTATTCCGCAGTTATTAATCTAATAAAGAAAGGAATAGTATTTTAAATGAAATAAAAAAAGGATTTAACAATATATTCTCAAAGTAACTGACACACACACAACTTAAATTTGGTCGTAACAGCAGCTAATCGATAGTTATGACGGAAAAACAAAAATAAGTATGTTGTTTGTGAACATAATACTTTTTTGTGGTTCCTATACATTTAATTATCCCTGGACTATGATCAAACATTAATTCTCCAAATAAGAATTAAAGCTAAACATCCAGATAAATTAACGTCAGATCAAAGCTATTGCAATTCAGAATTGAACGAGTTAAGAAAATGAGCGAGAAAAACAAGCAAAAAATGTGATCAATTTTTTGTCCATTCAGAGATTACATTTATAGTTACATCTCTAGCATCTCTGATACAGTTCATAATCCCTAAAGTTTTATAGGTTTCGTTTGTGCAATTAACAGTGTTTGGTTCCACATATTTATATTAATAAAATTCAGGACAAAGATTTGTAAAGGTCGGCTGTGACACTACACGTTTATTCATTCGTGCTGTTGGGTTGTATTTGTGTAGTGGATACTCTGCCTAGCTGAAAAGGCTCTGAAAACCGAATACTGTCGGTATGACAATAACATGTGGTGCAGAGAAAATGCTGCACCACTCATCAAGATGAGGAAGCTAAGACTGGTAACTGACAGATGGTACCGACATCACGTCTTACCTGCTATGGGCACGCCTCCCATACAGGGACATGTTAGACTCTTAATACAACAAACAAGGATACACTTCATAAGCTAATATTACAGTCAACGATGTTATTTATTTTTTCTAATTTAATTTACGCCATATGAACAATTTTCAAAGCTGCCTCTTAAGATTTTCGTTCAGCCCTAGCATTGCCCGCTAACTGTTGCTCGGGTAAATTTAAGCTATACCCAAGGTCTCCCTATTGGTTGACAAAATTTCGACTCCTACGCAACGCCAGCTGAAAACAGAGTTTACTGCATTGTGATACAAGTTTGATTCAACAGCAAAAACCACGATACAAACTATCACCTCCTCTTTTAGGATATGTTCTATTGTCAGGTGCACAGTTTCCCTTTAAACAGCCGGTCATTCGAGTTGTGTGGGCACTCCGCTACGAAAGATGGCAACAGCATATTATTTCCGCTAAGGCCCTGTTAGGAGTATCAAAGAGGCACCTGTAACAAGCGAGTGCTTGTCAAGCTGAATAGATCTGCTTCCTTTCAATGGAGGAACTCCACCACAACTCTCTGAAAGAACCGCAGCGGATTTTTGAAGTACTTGAGGTGCCGCCTGCCCACTACTTGTTTGCCTCTTACTTTTTATTCATAATCTCCCTCTCCGGCCAGGAGAATACTCTCCAATCCTAAAAAACTGCTAAACCGGCTCACAGTGTACTAGTCCAGTTGCAGGCTGCCTATATAAAGGCTTGCAGCAGAAACAAAAATTTGATTTTTAGTATTTCCTATACAATTACGGCAAAAAATCGCAATACCAAAAAATAATAAACGTAGAGTAATGTGGTAGGGTTCCTGCACTTAACTTAGGATCCACTTAGCAATTAATAAATACACGAAACCCTCCGTTGCCAAATTTACCTTTATTGTAATTTTAATTAACGTGGAAGCCATAACAACACCAAACATGAAGGCAAAATGTACGCATCTAAAGGCTACTTAAAAAAAGGAATAAAATCACTTAAATTTATTTCCACAAGAGGAGAATAGAACGTCCCAATTCGGACCTCGCTAACACTTACATTTTACTGACATTAAATATAACAAGATAAATAAATCATACATGTGACGATAACAAATGAATAGCACTATCAATCTTTACAGATGAGAATACGACTATACCCAAGAAGGTTCGCGCCCTGGCAATGGAGATACTTAAGTTCAACATATAAGGTGATTACAGTAAGCCCTAATTCCAGTCGACAAACGTAGTAACGATATAAGCGAGGCAGATGTACTGAAGGAGGATAGCCGGATGTGCCGTAGTAAAAAGGGCCACTGTCAACCCCGTCAGGACGCGACCTCCGTCAACACGTCAGTTTCAGCTACCTGCAACAAACACAGAGTCATCTGTAGCTTCTTGAAAACAATTAACACGAAAAGGCACAACGCGCAACACACTAATGAAATATAAACGACTACTTCACAGAACTAGCTCCTCTGTAGACAAAGCAAACAGCAGAATATTAATAACACGTAATATACTTCTAACCTATAACAAACTAAGGTACCACGTAGTAGAATATCGTCTTGAGCTCATAGAGTACTCTGTTTGACTTGCTCGTTTATAGGTCTTACAACTCAACACTGTCAGCTTAACCAAACCCGCGAATACAAAACTCGAAATATGACAGGAATAATTGTCTCCTCTGTCACACAAGGGAGACAATAGTAATTTACAGCGGCACACAACCGACCTTACTTCTCCAATTTAGTATAATCAGAATAAACAATTTTGTGCATAATAATTACTTACAGTACCATGACAACCTCCGAATAACACTTATTACCCAGGGTAGGTCCTGGTATCGAAAGGCACCTTTAGTAATTCAGAGTTCGAGTGTAATCAGTTATTGGACGGGTTTCAACTTTATATCCCTTTCCACATAACTCTCTGTTTACACACTTCTATAACTTCTGCAACCAAAGAAGGGCATATAAATGCACATATAACTGACACAGATTTAAGCAGAATAAAACAGTACCTTAGTATGGCGCAAATGGCTTCATTTGCTTTACGCGAGGGATATCTTCACCATTCAGTAATTCCGAAATACACTCCTGGAAATTGAAATAAGAACACCGTGAATTCATTGTCCCAGGAAGGGGAAACTTTATTGACACATTCTTGGGGTCAGATACATCACATGATCACACTGACAGAACCACAGACACATAGGCACAGGCAACAGAGCATGCACAATGTCGGCACTAGTACAGTGTATATCCACCTTTCGCAGCAATGCAGGCTGCTATTCTCCCATGGAGACGATCGTAGAGATGCTGGATGTAGTCCTGTGGAACGGCTTGCCATTCCATTTCCACCTGGCGCCTCAGTTGGACCAGCGTTCGTGCTGGACGTGCAGACCGCGTGAGATGATGCTTCATCCAGTCCCAAACATGCTCAATGGGGGATAGATCCGGAGATCTTGCTGGCCAGGGTAGTTGACTTACACCTTCTAGAGCACGTTGGGTTGCACCGGATACATGCGGACGTGCATTGTCCTGTTGGAACAGCAAGTTCCCTTGCCGGTCTAGGAATGGTAGAACGATGGGTTCGATGACGGTTTGGATGTACCGTGCACTATTCAGTGTCCCCTCGACGATCTCCAGTGGTGTACGGCCAGTGTAGGATATCGCTCCCCACACCATGATGCCGGGTGTTGGCCCTGTGTGCCTCGGTCGTATGCAGTCCTGATTGTGGCGCTCACCTGCACGGCGCCAAACACGCATACGACCATCATTGGCACCAAGGTAGAAGCGACTCTCATCGCTGAAGACGACACGTCTCCATTCGTCCCTCCATTCACGCCTGTCGCGACACCACTGGAGGCGGGCTGCACGATGTTGGGGCGTGAGCGGAAGACGGCCTAACGGTGTGCGGGACCGTAGCCCAGCTTCATGGAGACGGTTGCGAATGGTCCTCGCCGATACCCCAGGAGCAACAGTGTCCCTAATTGGCTGGGAAGTGGCGGTGCGGTCCCCTACGGCACTGCGTAGGATCCTACGGTCTTGGCGTGCATCCGTGCGTCGCTGCGGTCCGGTCCCAGGTCGACGGGCACGTGCACCTTCCGCCGACCACTGGCGACAACATCGATGTACTGTGGAGACCTCACGCCCCACGTGTTGAGCAATTCGGCGGTACGTCCACCCGGCCTCCCGCATGCCCACTATACGCCCTCGCTCAAAGTCCGTCAACTGCACATACGGTTCACGTCCACGCTGTCGCGGCATGCTACCAGTGTTAAAGACTGCGATGGAGCTCCGTATGCCACGGCAAACTGGCTGACACTGACGGCGGCGGTGCACAAATGCTGCGCAGCTAGCGCCATTCGACGGCCAACACCGCGGTTCCTGGTGTGTCCGCTGTGCCGTGCGTGTGATCATTGCTTGTACAGCCCTCTCGCAGTGTCCGGAGCAAGTATGGTGGGTCTGACACACCGGTGTCAATGTGTTCTTTTTTCCATTTCCAGGAGTGTATATTCAACAACGCTTGAGAGCAAGACGTCGCCGTGGTATCAGCTATTTACTTCGCATAACTTCCTGCACAGACACAAGGCAGACGAAGCGTTTTCACACGCAACAGCGGCGAGCATCACACATTTCCTCCGTCACGCCATAAACACATCTCAATTTCAATCGCCAGTAACAAGAACCTATACATGCCCTCGCAGCATAAAAACCCTAAAACACAACAGTGCGCCACCACGATACCGAACCCGAGGTCCCATCGAGTCACTGCCGGGATCTCTCGCTGACCCTGCCCACAGCGTACAGGAGTCGTACCACAGGCAGGCCTCACGGTAGACGTCAACAAGCCACCTCCGATCCTGCGAATATCCATTCCGCTGTCTCTTTTCTCTCCCCGTTAATCACCCGACCACCGGCCTGAATCGCGGAAGGCAAAGATGGTGACCCTATAATCGATGGCAGCGATGCCATTCTAAGTGCCAGAACAGTGGTGCCAGCCGCGCCACTGCTCATAATGAAATTTCGGGAATACATCTGTCTAATGAGTGCGAGATACGTAAGTAGGCTGTTTAGGTTTTTATGTTGGTAACGCCACGTAGCGCTCTGAATGAAGATCACTGCCTGTGGTGTGTGCAGTCCGTGGCTACTTTGCATTGTTGTCTGCCATTGTAGTGTTGGGCAGTTGGCTGTTAACAGCGCGTAGAGTTGCGCAGTTGGAGGTGAGCCGCCAGCAGTGGTGAATGTGGGGAGAGAGATGGCGGAGTTTTGAGAGCGGATGATCTGGACGTGTGTCCGTCAGAAACAGTACATTTGTAAGAATGGATGTCATGAACTGCTATATATATTATGACTTTTGAACACTATTAAGGTAAATACATTGTTTGTTCTCTATCAAAATCTTTCTTTTCCTAACTATGCCTGTCAGTAGTTAGTGCCTTCCGTAGTTTGAATCTTTTATTTAGCTGGCAGTAGCGGCGCTCGCTGTATTGCAGTAGTTCGAGTAACGAAGATTTTTGTGAGGTAAGTGATTTGTGAAAGGTATAGGTTAATGTTAGTCAGGGCCATTCTTTTGTAGGGATTATTGAAAGTCAGATTTCGTTGCGTTAAAAAAATATTGTGTGTCAGTTTAGTGTTGATCAGAATAGGTAAAGAGCGAAATGTGTGAGTACGTTCAGTTTTGCTCAGCTGTATGAAAATCAAATAATGTAAGAGATTTATCAGCACAGTAATTCAATAATTTTTCTAAGGGGACGTTTCAGATAAACCACTGCAAATGTTAAATGTTGGTGCATTAACAACCAGTGTAACCGCCAAGATGTTGAACGCAAGCATACAAACGTGCATACGTTGTGTTTCACAGGTGCAGGACGTCATATTGTGAGATGGAATTCCATGCCTGTTGCACTTGTCGGTCAGTACAGGGACGATTAATGCCGTTTGTGGATGACGCTAGAGTTGCCGACAGATGATATCCCATATGTACTCTATTGGAGACCGATCTGGTGACCAAGGAGGCCAAAGTAACATACCGGTACTCTAGAGCATCTTGGGTTAAAACAGCGGTGTGTGGGCGACCGTTATCCTGTTGGAAAATCCCCCCTCAACTGCTGTTCGTGAATGACAGCACGACAGGTCGAATCACCAGATCGACGAACAAATTTGTAGTCAGGGTGCGCGGGACAAACGCGAAGAGTGCCCCTGCTATCATATGGAATCACACTCGACACCATTAACTCCAGGTGTAAGTGGAGGGCGTCTAGCGAGCAGACAGACTGGTCGCAGATCCTCAATTAGCCTCCTTCTAACTAATACACGGCAATCACTGGCACCGAAGCCACAGCCAGCGTTATCAGAAAACACGACAGACCTCCACCCTGCCCTCCAGCGAGCTCTCGCTTGACACCACCGGAGCCGCGAATAGCGGTGGTTTGGGTTCAATGGAATGTACAGTGCAGCGGGTCTGGCTCGTAGCTGTCCTGGATGTAACCAATTCGTAACAGTTGGTTGTGTCACTGTGGTGCCGACTGCAGCTCAGATGGATGCTGCAGATGCAGTACGATGCGACAGAGGCACACACCTAACGCGGTGCTCCTCCCTCTCGACAGGGCCACGTGTCCGTCCGCATTCCGGTCTTCTTACGGTCGTACATTGTCTGGACACCGCTGTCAGCAGTCATGCACAGTGGCTAAGTTCCTGCCACGTCTTTCTGCAATACCGCAGAAGGCACATCCAGCTTCTCGTAGCCCTATTACACAACTGCGTTCAAACTGAGTGGTTAATAATGGCGTCTTTGTTGATGGTGTTAGGACAGCAACCAGCCACAAATTTACTTTGAGTTCCTTTATTCAAAGGAAACCGTTACCGGTTTCGAATCGTTGTGATTCATCATCAGACGGTTTACACGCTTTCTTTATGACATTTGGTGTGTTTTTATAGATTAATTGTCCTAAAATACAAATAAAACATAATTATAAACACGCCACACACAGATGGTTGCGTTACAGATTTTCGTTGCATGTGACTTACGTGAAATGTCAGTTTCGAGTGTTCGTTTTCATAACATTCGTCCAACCGATGTAAATGCATTCCCACTGCAACCTCATTGTTGCACACGTAAATAGTTCTCACTGTACACTTCAGATTTGTCGCTGAGATCATTTCAACCACGCACCAGCCTCCAAAGCAAATAATATTAATACACCTATCTGCAGATCAAGTAGAAAATTTATATGTTACTATAATTCTCATGATGCCAAATGTAATAAAATAATATACTATTTTACCTATACAGTTCTAAATATATATAAAAAAACTTTATAATTAATTTAGCAATATCAGCTCAAAAATTCAATGTCTCTGTACTAATGTAAAGGGCATTACAGTTTTGTAAATGAATATATGATCCTTTCCAAACATAGGACATCATCGTCAAATGTTACGATATATCATAGCATCTGTGATACTCATATGTTTGTAAGCTCTTTGTATGTATCAAAACATGTGGTGCGTGGTTGAAACGATCTCAGCGACAACTCTAAAGTGTACAGTGAGAACTATTTACGTGTGCAACAACGAGGATGCAGTGGGAATGCATTTACATCGGTTGGACGAATGTTATGAAAACAAACACTCGAAACCGACGTTTCACGTAAGTCACATGCAACGAAAATCTGTAACGCAACCATCTGTGTGTGGTGTGTTTATAATTATGTTTTATTTATATTTTAGGACAATTAATCTATAAAAACACACCAAATGTGACAAAGAAAGCGTGTAAACCGTCTGATGATGAATCACAACGATTCGAAACCGGTAACGGTTCCTTTGAATAAAGGAACTAAGAGTAAATTTGTCTTCAAACAACAGCCACGGTCTCCATCATGTCATCATATGACAAAATTGCAATGTCGTCTTTGTCGCCATAGAGGCACTCTTTCCTAATATCAGTTGACCACGTCCAATCTCAAAGGTAACTAACACTCACGATCGTTACGGCGTGCATTTAAAGCAAACCTGGTTTGCATCCTCATATTGGCGCTACTAGTCCCACTCTTATGCGACCGGCACGAGATGTGAACACACATCATCTTTCAGATGTAGAAACACGTGTACCATCTTTCGTTTGTGTCACACTTCTCCTTGTTGGAGTGGCGATTTGTTTGTCCGTCAGTGTAATTGACCCAATTTAAAAATTTAAAATCCTGTCATAATCTACTCATAACAGGTACAATCCTATGTTATATGTGTAATACGGTACGACAGGTATTACAAGAGAAATTGCTTACATGTTATGAGGTAGAGTAACTCATGGCACAAAAATCACCCAGATTATATTCATCCAGTATTTGAGAATGACAGCCCTGACCCACTTCCGACAAACTTTACACATTATTTCAAATCTTTACCAAACTTTTTCTCGTTGTCACCCTATACAATACAATGAAAGGAAAAAAGAGAGTTTATTGCTTACTACATTTTCGCTGTTCATGCAGTAAACCTTGACGATCAGGCATGACGTTTCAATTTGTTACCATTTTTTTTTACAATCTGTATTGGCAGCACATTTTTCAGACAGTATCCACATACACCACTGAAAGTACGTGCACAATTATATCATTCTACGACACAGATTTCAGCAGATATGACGTAATAAACACTGAGATGCTTCAAGAATTTGCTTTTGCTTAAGGGGAGGTTTACCGTCTTTGGCCCGAAAAAAGCATGGTCTTCGAGAATTTTTTTCTCCAGATGTGTTACAGATACCAATGTCAAATCTGGTCAAAATGTTTATTGATATTTCCTCTACAAACTGGAATTTTTTCGACCGGAAATGTCTAAGAGCAAAGGCGGAAGTGCCGTCGGAACGAAACAAAAGCTGGCCGGAGTGGCCGTGCGGTTCTAGGCGCTACAGTTTGGAGCCGAGCGACCGCTACGGTCGCGGGTTCGAATCCTGCCTCGGCCATGGATGTGTGTGCTGTCCTTAGGTTAGTTAGGTTTAATTAGTTCTAAGTTCTAGGCGACTGATGACCTCAGCAGTTAAGTCGCATAGTGCTCAGAGCCATTCGAACCATTTGAACGAAACAAAATTTCGATGTAGACCTCCACGCGCGGTATGTTACAGGTCTGCCGGCTCGCCTGAAATCAAAATTGAGTTGACGTTAGAGAAGTATATAAGGTTCTTTAGGAGTTGTACCTCGCTTAAGCTATTTCGACCATAGGAAACAAAATGGCGGTCATTTGGAAAAAAAGTGTTTTTTTCATCGATTTTTCGACTTCGTCGGCCAAATAAAAATATTTATAATTGATGGATCGGAATAAAAGTGGTATAACTCCTAGAAAATTTAGTTAGCTTCGTCGGAAACAAAGAATCATGCAAATCGGTTCAGTAGATTTGAAGTTACCGTACCGCGCAATAAAAAAAAAAAAGTCACTTTGAGAAAAACGCGTTTGAAGATTTGACTACATATAAATGCCTTATTATGCAACTTACGTTCAATCTGCTATTTCGGGTCGACAAGCTAGTCCTTCCTCTTCCTCATAGAGGGCGTTCTGCTCGATCTGGGCCATCCTGCGCTGCTCCAGAGCCGCTCGCACGGCCGGTGACAAGCGGTTTTCGGCCGCTCGAATCCGGTGGTCGTCCGAATGCTTGGCGAACTGCGTCGAATAGAGCCCCAGGGTGACGTCCATCGTTGTCATGGTCTTCAGAATTGATGAATACCCTTCGCTGAAGCTGCTCACTGCCAGTAAAGTCGCAATCTCCACAGTCTTCGCACCAGAATGCAAATGCTAGGGGGCTAACTTCCAAACACACGCGTTCAAACTTTCATTTGAATTTTGTGTGTTTCATCCGAAGCACCGGTACAGTAACTCGTCCTCCGAAAGAAAAAACTGGTGGGTGAAAAAGGCCGATTTCAGGCAGGTGCGTTTTTTTGTTCAACCGCGAATAACAAACATTTCCGTTCCGTATTCGGAAAACCGGTTCAATGGTGCATTCTAAACACTTTTATGGATCCAAAAATGCAATTTTTAAAAAAATCTATTTTTTGAACCGAAAGATTGTAAATCTCCCCTTAAGACGGAGCGCAAATTACCCAGAATGACTCATCCAGTGTTTGATAATGAATCCACTTAGAGACTTCCAACAAAGTTTATACATAATTTCAAACCTTTTTTTTCATTTTTCTCTCTTACATGCTTAACGTCTCGTATTTAAAACATTAACTCATTTGTAAAATAATCAGACATTTGAAACTGTTTTACATACAAGAGTTTGATTCTTTCAAGAACCTAGGATGGTGAGTTTACTGGCACGTACTAGAAGAGAGCATACTTTTCTTCATTTGTTTGGGGTACACGAAAGGCACGCCATCTACCTCTAAATCTTAAGATGGCGTATTGACAGCTTCATCGCTGAAAGCAAATTTAATATCCCGTCGAGGGCGAATTAATTAGAGACGGAGCTACAGGAAGAGGAGAACAAGGGCGAGAAGGAAGAGGAGGGTGAGAAGGAGATGAGGGCTTAACGTCCCGTCGACAACGAAGTCATTAGAGCCGGAGCACAGGCTCAGATTAGGGAAGGTTTGGGAAGGAAATCCGCCGCGTCCTTTGTCAAAGGAACCATCCCGACATTTGCCGGAAGCCATCTGCGGAAATCACGGGAAACCTAAATCAGGATGGCCGGACGCAGGTTTGAACCGTCGTCCTTCCGAATGCCAGTTCCGTGTACTAACCACTGCGCCACCTGGCTCAGTTGGAGCTACAGCTTGCAGTAGACAAGGATTGGGCAAGAAACCGGCCTTCCATTTTCAAGCGAACCATCCCAGCATTTTCCATTAGGGACTTGCGGAAGTAAAGGATAATCTAAATCTGGACGGCGAGGCGCGGCTGAGAAGCCCGCACAACCAGTCCAGTGGCTCGACCGCTGCACCATCCCCTCTCGATCGTCGGCAGGCGCACGCTTTCCCTGGCCAGACTTAGTATAATTAGCGAAAACAGTGCACACACAAGGTGCTGGTACATACATAAGCCATGTAACTTAGCAGCTATTATCGCACTTCGTATTCCGTTCTTCTGAATTCAACTGGTATACATACATCGTTATTACATCCACTTGCTGGATACGTTTCGGGTAACTACCCATTGCCTGTGGCCCTGCGTTTAACATAACTTAAAAAGTCATGGGACTCGATTGGTCAACTGCAAATCCCTATACGTGAAATACGGACTATTTGCCTCACACATATACCATCTCATTATCCGATGCTACAGTAGTCTCTGTTCAGATATCTTGCAGTGACTGCAGCCCTTATTCTGCTATAAAAAGCATATGGTATTCTATTATACAATCAGCGTAATACCTCATACATCAAAGTTGCAGCCCTTATTCTGCTATAAAAAGCATATGGTATTCTATTATACAATCAGCGTTATACCTCATACATCAAAGTTCCTATCCAGAATAATCTGCAGAAAAATGGAACAGAAGACTGGCTTTAGGAAAGGAAAATGGACAAGAGGAACAGTTCAGACGTTGCGCTCGATAAGAAGGCCAAAACTTAAGAAAGTAATAACCCTTTCAGATGATTTATCAGCTTAGAAAATGCGTTCTACAAAGTAAAATGGTGTACCATGTTTGAAATTATCAGAAAAATAAGTACCAAATGCAGTGAAAGATGAACAATGAACAATATGTTGAATAATCAAGAGCCCGCAATATCAATGGAAAACCAATGGACGTAAGTGCTCGGATTATAAAAGGGCGTCAACCAGTAATACAGTCTTTCTCCGCTACTCTTCAATCCGTACGCCGAAGAAGCGATGGCAGAAATAAAAATAAGGTTGGGGGGGGGGGGGGGGGAGGGCGGGGGGTAAAATACACGGTGAAAGGATAAAAGAATATATACGAAAGATAAAATTTGCTGATGACATCGCTACGCTCAGTGAATATAAGGAAGCATTATAGGACCTGTTAAATGGAATGAGCAGTCTAATGAACACGAAAGATGGACCGAGAGTAAACCAAAGGAAACCGCAAATAATGACGAGTAACAGAAATGAGATTAGCGATAAATTTAACGTCAAAATTGGGAACCATTTAGTACATGAAATGAAGGAATTATTCTGCAATGGACGCGAAAAACCGTGTGATGGACGCAATAAGGAGGATCTAAGAAACTGGCCAGCACAGGTAGAGAAGGCATCCCTCCTTAGTGGAAGCCAGCTATTATCAAACACTTGCTTGCACTGGGGGAAGAAATGTCTGATAATGTACATCTGGCGCACAACATTGTATGCGAGTGAATCATGGACAGTCAAATGTTGAAGCTTTGAGATGTTACAGAAGGACGCTAAGATTTAAGTGCGTTGATAAGATGAGAAGTCAGGACATTGACAGAAGAACAGTTGAGGAACGGGACACGTGGAAAACACTAAGAGGAAGACACGATGAATGATAATTTGTTAAGAGATTTTCAGGAAAATAATATCCATTGCATTAGACGGAGCTGTGAAGTGCGAAAAGTAAAGGGAAACAGAGATTAGAATGTACCCATGAAATAATCGAAGACATTCAATGTATGTGCTACTCTGATGAAAAGCTCCATTAAATAGTAATGGAGGAAAATCTACAAGTCAGTTTCCTCTCACCTTCTTATCTCGTAAGAAAGCCTGAGGCACTCGACGGCGAGTTACACAGACGGCGACTTTATCACAGAGGTCTGATTTACTGAGATATCGGAAATAGCGTTTGGCGTTCGTATTTTACGGCCTTTACTCGCTCCGTAGCTGTTAACAGTGGTGCCGTTCGGTCGGGCGGGTTGCCAGTCTGCACGTTTGTAGGCGTATGGAGTATGGACACAATTCTGTAACACAAATCGCAACACTTCTACTCATTTTTGTTACATACTGTGACAGCAGCGCGAAAGCGGACAGTATACTACACTACTCATTACAACACCCAAGAGGGGAATGCAAATAGTATCATTTATACAGCGTGTTTGTAAATGAATATCGGGGATTTAACGCTTTATAATGTTTACTACATTAAACTTACAGTTATAAATGATATGTCAAATGAAAGAGCAACTCAAACAGTTGTGTTTGGTATCCGTGCGCATGCGCAGCGCGCAGTGTTTCCGCCGCAAACCACAAACTTCACTGTGCCCAAGCGCTGGATAGGTTGCAAGAGACCCAATGACAGGGCTTGCTTTGCATGGCCAACATGTTCACCTAACGCCATGCGATTTTTTCCTTTGGGCCTTCATCAAGGATCGTGTGTAGGTGCCTCCGCTACCAGCAGACCTCCCTGAATTAAGAAACCGGATTGAAGCAGCTGTTGCTACAATCACTGAAGACACACTTATCAACGTTTGGGAAGAACTCGGCTATAGACCTGATGTGTGCCGTGTGACAAATGGTGCTCACATTGAACATTTATAAGGTTCTGAGCTGCTCTTTCATTTTACATGTCATTTATAACTGTAAGTTTAATATAACAAATATTATAAAGCGTTAAAACCCCGATATTCATTTACAAACACCATGTATTGATTTGTAACACTGTTAGGCCGGCCCTTGTGGCCGTGCGGTTCTAGGCGCTTCAGTCTGGAACCGCGTGACCTCTACGGTCGCAGGTTCGAATCCTGCCTCGGGCATGGATGTGTGTGATGTCCTTAGGTTAGTTAGGTTTAAGTAGTTCTAAGTTCTAGGGGACTGATGACCACAGATGTTGAGTCCCACAGTGCTCAGAGCCATTTGAACCATTTTTGTAACACTGTTTGTAGAAAATGAGGTGACGCAGCGGAATAGATTGTAGCAGTTGAAAGTGTTGTTAATAAAACTTCTCTATTTAAACTAGACTGAACTCCATGTGACTGCTTTAGTCTTTAATAAAACTTGCATCTGGCTGCGTATTTAACTGAACTGAACTTTATCTGACTGCACGAAAATATTGTTGGAAAATTAATACTCAAAATACACATCTGACTGCATGAAAGTTTAGTGGTAAAAATAAATGAAAGTCGCCAACCTGCATCTGAATGCGTCTGTGGACTTAGCTCGTGCACTCCTTCCCGTTTAGCCGATAATAAAACATATATTCAACTCAGCCGTAGTGCAATGGGCATAAAATCGTCATTCTAGATAACTTTACTCATTTTGGCCCTGTTTGTTACTTAATAAAAATTCTGTCCTGATCTGAATAATTTGCCAACTGTGCAATGGCATATAGATTATTTTACTCCGATAAATGAAATTATTAGCTTTACTCATGGGAACTTTACTTTAATGTACCTTTTGGTTCAATGCAAGCACAGGATGCGGAGAACGACATAAGATGTGAGATGAAACACTAATTTTATCTAAAAAATATTTATTGTTCAAACTTTTAAGGCACGTGTGAAAAACTAAAAAAAAAAAAAAAAAAAAAAACATGTATAGCATGGATTTACGAGAAAGTTTCACAAAACGCTTATTGCATCAACACTGGGATTTCTATCTAGCTTTTAGACATTATTTAACCAAAGAAAACCTATTTTATTAATTATTCTTTCTAGTTTCCCCCAGGTATGTGCCGAGTTTCGCTCAATATATAGCTTATTATGTGCGTAGGGCCAATTCTTACTTTGATGCTGTCACGACCCGGCTGCCTCCTGCAGGCATCTAGCTCCGACTCGAAACACGTCTGCTGTCTCTGCGCATCTCCTCACCGCTACTCAAACTTTTACCGCGTGCGCCTAGCTCTGTTAGCTGTCAAAGATCTTACTACTCGAAGATGTACTAATCGTCCAACCTTGCGGTTGGGAACTATCGACATTTTTCACTGGCTCTATCCTGACCGAATCTCAGCACATACCTTTCACAGTAACGAAATGATGACACAAAATTTGTCATTCTACAGGTTCCTAAGGATCAAAGAGATATGAAACGTCACATTACAGTACTGTTTAGTTGCGATTTTCTTCCAACCCATAGAAATTTGCTAGAGATAACGTTTCGTTAAAAAAGAAAAAAAAAGAAGATAGTAAAACCAAAAGATATGATCAGTGGAGAAATACGTGAGGTTTAGTTCACTACACTTCGAACTAAGCTAATTTATAAATTTGTAAAGGAGAGAACTGGTATGGACTACAGTACCTACATTATTTAAAGTGCCAGATAAGTCATAATAACCGCACCTGAAGCGAAAATTACCACACAGCCGTGATAACAAAACAACAAAAACAATAAGACTGTTTCCCCGACTCAAAATAAACCAACTCAGCGATTGTTGCTACATCAGAGCCACAAATATAGTAGTTCTCAACACAGTTGTCTTTTGAAGAACAAATAATTATACACTCTAAGACAAAAAAAATGACGCAGCACAACTGAATTAATGGGATTTGACGGAAGGTGTAGACGTGATGTACATGTACAGACAAACAAATGATTAAAATTTCAGAAACATTGGATGATTTATTCAAGAGAAAGAGCCTCACAAATTGATCATGTCAATAACGCATTGGTCCACATCTAGCCCTCATGTAAGCAGCTGTTCGGGTTGGCACTGGTTGCTGAACTTGTTGGATGACCTGAGAGATACCGTGCCAAAGTCTGCCCAATTGGCGCGTTAGACCGTAAAAAACCTGAGCTCGTTGGACGCCCCTACCCATAATGCACCAAACGTTCTCAACTGGGGAGGGACCCGGCGACATTGGGCCAGCACGAAGGCAAGCAGTATAAGCTCTCGCCGTGTACGGGCGGGCATTATCTTGCTGAAAAGTAAACCCAGATTGCCTTGCCTTGAAGAAAAACAAAATGGAGCGTACAATATCGTCGACGTACCGCTGTGCAGCGGATGACAGCCAAAGGGCTCCTGCTATGAAATGATAACGTACCCAGTTGTTGAGCCGTATGGTTGGCAACAGTCATGTTGATATCCCACCACTATTGGGATCGCCTCCGGAGACGTCTACAGCCTGTCATCTCTTTGATTGGAGTAGAATTGTCTTCAGTGATGAGTCCCACTTCGAACTGAGCCCCAATTACCAGTGGTTGGTTGTTTGTTTGTGGGAAGAGACCAAACAGCGAGGATATCCGTCTCATAGGATTAGAGAAGGATGGGGAAGTAAGTCGGCCGTGCCCTTTCAAAGGAACCATCCCGGCATTTGCCTGGAGCGATTTAGCGAAATCAAGGAAAACCTAAATCAGGATGGCCGGAAGCGGGATTGAACCGTCGTCCTTCCCAACGCGAGTACAGTGAATTACCAGTGAAGATGTGTTTGGAGACACCCCCCCCCCCTCCAGAAAGCTGTGGGTTACAACATGATCGTCGCCCGCCATACGGCTCAACAACCAGGAGTAGTGGTCTGGAGTGCCATTTTTCAGAGAGCGGGCTGGTTTTATTCAGGATTCCAATAAAACACCTTTTCTGTTAGAGCCATCAGTCTCCTGACTGGTTTGATGCGACCCGCCACAAATTCCCCTCCTGTGCCAACCTCTTCATCTCAGAGTAGCAGTTGCAACCTACATCCTTAGTTATTTGCTAGATGTATTCCAATCTCTGTCTTCCTCTACACTTCTTACCTTCTACAGCTTCCCCTCGTACCACGGAAGTTGTTCCTCGACGTCGTAACAGACGTCTTATCATCCTGTCCCTTCTCTTTGCCAGTGTTTTCCATATATACCTTCCCTCTCCGATTCTGCGCAGAATCTCCTCATTCCTTACCTTATCGGTCCACATAATTTTCAACATTCGTCTGTAGCACCACATGTCGAATGCTTCGATTCTCTTCTGTTCTAGTTTTCCCACAGTCCATTTTACACCAACATACAATGCTGTGCTCCAAACATACATTCTCAGAAAATTCTTTCTCAAATTAAAGGCCTGTGTTTGATACTGGCAGACTTCTATTGGCCAGTAATGCCCTTTTTGCCAGTGCTAGTCTGCTTTTGATGTTATCCTTGCTCCGTCAGTCATGGGTTACACTCCTGGAAATTGAAATAAGAACACCGTGAATTCATTGTCCCAGGAAGGGGAAACTTTATTGACACATTCCTGGGGTCAGATACATCACATGATCACACTGACAGAACCACAGGCACATAGACACAGGCAACAGAGCATGCACAATGTCGGCACTAGTACAGTGTATATCCACCTTTCGCAGCAATGCAGGCTGCTATTCTCCCATGGAGACGATCGTAGAGATGCTGGATGTAGTCCTGTGGAACGGCTTGCCGTGCCATTTCCACCTGGCGTCTCAGTTGGACCAGCGTTCGTGCTGGACGTGCAGACCGCGTGAGACGACGCTTCATCCAGTCCCAAACATGCTCAATGGGGGACAGATCCGGAGATCTTGCTGGCCAGGGTAGTTGTCTTACACCTTCTAGAGCACGTTGGGTGGCACGGGATACATGCGGACGTGCATTGTCCTGTTGGAACAGCAAGTTCCCTTGCCGGTCTAGGAATGGTAGAACGATGGGTTCGATGACGGTTTGGATGTACCGTGCACTATTCAGTGTCCCCTCGACGATCACCAGTGGTGTACGGCCAGTGTAGGAGATCGCTCCCCACACCATGATACCGGGTGTTGGCCCTGTGTGCCTCGGTCGTATGCAGTCCTGATTGTGGCGCTCACCTGCACGGCGCCAAACACGCATACGACCATCATTGGCACCAAGGCAGAAGCGACTCTCATCGCTGAAGACGACACGTCTCCATTCGTCCCTCCATTCACGCCTGTCGCGACACCACTGGAGGCGGGCTGCACAATGTTGGGGCGTGAGCGGAAGACGGCCTAACGGTGTGCGGGACCGTAGCCCAGCTTCATGGAGACGGTTGCGAATGGTCCTCGCCGATACCCCAGGAGCAACAGTGTCCCTAATTTGCTGGGAAGTGGCGGTGCGGTCCCCTACAGCACTGCGTAGGATCCTACGGTCTTGGCGTGCATCCGTGCGTCGCTGCGGTCCGGTCCCAGGTCGACGGGCACATACACCTTCCGCCGACCACTGGCGACAACATCGATGTACTGTGGAGACCTCACGCCCCACGTGTTGAGCAATTCGGCGGTACGTCCACCCGGCCTCCCGCATGCCCACTATACGCCCTCGCTCAAAGTCCGTCAACTGCACATACGGTTCACGTCCACGCTGTCGCGGCATGCTACCAGTGTTAAAGACTGCGATGGAGCTCCGTATGCCACGGTAAACTGGCTGACACTGACGGCAGCGGTGCACAAATGCTGTGCAGCTAGCGCCATTCGACGGCCAACACCGCGGTTCCTGGTGTGTCCGCTGTGCCGTGCGTGTGATCATTGCTTGTACAGCCCTCTCGCAGTGTCAGGAGCAAGTATGGTGGGTCTGACACACCGGTGTCAATGTGTTCTTTTTTCCATTTCCAGGAGTGTATTTTGCAGCGTAGGTAGCAGAATTTCGTAACTTCATCTACTTCATGATGTTAAGTTTCTTGACGTTCTCATCTCTGCTGCTTCTGATTAGTTTCGTCTTTCTTCGATTTACTCTCAGTCCATATTCTGAGTTCAGTAGACTTAATTCATTTCACCAGATCCTGTAATTCTTCTTCACTTTCATTGAGGATAGCAATGTTTTCAGCGAATCTTAACATCGATATCCTTTCATTTTGAATTTTAATTCCACTCTTAACCTTTGACTTCCATCATAACTTCTTTGATGTATAAATTGAACAGCAGAGGCGAAAGACTACATCCCTGCCTTACACCCTTTTTAATGGAGCGCTTCGTTCTTGGTCTTCCATTGTTATTATTCCCTCTTGGCTCTTGTACATGTTGTATATTACCCGTCTATCTTGTAGCTAAGCACAATTTTCCTCAGCAGTTAAAATACCTTGCACATTGTCGAACACTTTTTCCAAATCGATAAATCCTACGAATATGTCTTGATTTTTTCTAGTCTTGCTTAAATTATCAGTCGCAGCGTCAGAACTTCCCTTTGGTGCCTTTACCTTTCCTAAAGCCGAACTGATCGTCATCAAGCATATCGTCAGTTCTCTTTTCCTTTCTTCCGTGTATTTTTCTTGTCAGCAACTTACATGCATGAGGTGTTATGCTGATTGTGCCATAATTCTCACACTTGTCAACTCGTGCAGTCTTTGGAATTGTGCGGATGATATTTTTTCGAAAGACAGATGGTATATCGCCAGGTATACTTTCTACACATCATCGTGATTAGTCATTTTGTTGCCACTTCCTCCAATGATTTTAGAAATTCTGATGAAATGTTATCTATCCCTTCTGCATCATTTGGTCTTAAATTTTCCGAAGCCCTTTTAAATTCTGTTTCTAATACTGGATCCCCTATCTCTTCCCTGTCGACTTCTGTTCCTTCTTCTATCACATCAGACAAATCTGTCCCCTCATAAAGGCCTTCAAGTTTCTCTTTCCACCTATCCACTCTCTCCTCTGCATCTGACAGTGGCATTCTCATTGCACTCTTAATGTTACCACCCTCACTTTTAATTTCAGCGAAGGTTGTTTTGTCTTTTCTATATTCTGAGTTAGTCCTTCGGTTAGTCATTTCTTTTGCAGTTTCTTCACATATTTCATGCAGCCATTTTGCCTTAGGTTCCCTGCACTTCCTATTTATTTCATTTCTCAACGACATGTATGCCTGGATTCCTGAATTTCCGTGAACATTTTTGTACTTCCTTCTTTCATCGATCAACTGAAGTATTTCTTCTGTTACCTTCTTTGTACCTATGTTTTTTCTTTCCAGCGTTTGTGATCACCCTTTTTAGAGATGTCTATTTCTCTTGAACCAAACTGCTTACGAAGCTATTCCTTATCGCAGTATCTATAGCTGTAGAGAAATTCAAGCACATCTCTTCGTTCCTTAGTATTTCTGTATCGCACTTCACTGCATATTGATTCTTCCTTAATAGTCTCTTAAACTTTAGCCTGCTCTTCATCACTACTGAACTGTGATCTGAGTCTGTATCTGCTCCGGGTATGCCTTACAATCCAGTATCTGATTTCGGAACTTCTGCCTAACCATGATGTAACCTAACTGAAATCTTTCCGTATCACCTGGCTTTTTCGAAGTATACCTTCTACTGTTGTGGTTCTTGAACAGAGTATTCGCTATTACTGGCTGAAATTTATTGCAGAACGCAATTAGTCTTTCTCCTCTCTCATTCCTACTACCAAGGCCATATTCTCCTATAACTCTTTCTTATACTCTTTCCCCTACAACTGTATTCCAGTCTCCCTGACTATTAGATTTTCATCTTCCTTTACGTTCTGAATTACCCGTTCAATATCCTCAAATACTTTCTTCTCTCTTGCTCTTCAGCTTGTGACGTCGGCATGTAAACCTCAACTATCGTTGTCGGTGTTGGCTTGCTGCGATTCTGATGAGAACAATCCTACCACTGAACTGTTCACAGTAACACACTCTCTGCCCTACCTTTCTGTTCATAAAGAACCCTACTCTCGTTACACCATTTTCTGCTGTTTTGATATTACCCTATACTCATCTGACCTGAAATAGTTGTCTTCTTTCACTGGCCTCAATTTATCGAGATTGAAACTTTGTATTTCCCTTTTCAGATTTTCTAGCTTCCGTACCACGTTCAAAATTCTGACTTTCCACGCGCCGACTGCTAGAGCGTTATCCTTTCGTTGGTAATTCAATCTTTTTCTCATGGTCACCTCCCCCTTGGCACTCCTCTCCCAGAGATGTGAATAGGAGAGTATTCCGGAATCTTTCGCCAGTGGAAATATCATCATACCACTTTTTCAATTACAAGCCACATAAGCTGTGGATCCACGTTACGTGTCTTTAATGCAGTGGTCTCCACTGCCTTCTGCATTCTCGAGCCATTGTTCATTGCTGACTCTTCCGTCTTTAGGCGCAGTTTTCCACCCCAAAGACAAGACAGTGCCCTGAACCTCTGTCCACTCCTCCACCTTCTTTGACAAGGCCGTTGGGAGATTGAGGCTGACTTCTAACGCCGAAGGCTTTCGGTCGTCAAAGCGGATGATTTTTATTCAAAATTTAAGTGGTGGCAGGGTTCGAACCTGGGACGTTTTGATTACTAATCAAAGACACTAACCCTAGGTCACGGGTCTCAGTACTTCTGGCTGAGATTATGTTGCGAAAAAAAATTCTTTTGGCTACAAAACCCTATTATTCAACATAAAATTCTTTCGACTACAGAACCCTATTTTTCAACATAATCTCTGTTCAATGCGACGGTCACCTTAGTGGGAGGGCCTCTATGCCTGGATGGACCCATCAACTTTCCTACGTCGGAGCCAACGTCTTCCTGCATCAATAACCTCCCCATAATCCGCATACTCCTTCCCGCCGCGTGCATCCTTCATTGGGCTGAAAAGACAGAAGTCAGAAGGTGGGAAATCCAGGCTGTACGGTGGATTAGGAAGACTGGTCCAACGAAGTTCTGGAAGCTCCTCTCGGGCGCACATTCTTGTGTTGAGGTCTTGCGTTGTTACGGAGAAAGAGAAGTTCGTTTGTATTTTTGTGAGACGAACACGCGAAGTTGTTTCTTTAATTTCCCGACGGTAGCACAGCTACTTCAGAGTTGATCGTTGCCCCATGAGGGAGGACATGAAACAGAATAACGCCTTAAGGGTCCAAGAAACAACCTCAAAGAAGACCATCGCCATGACTTTACCAGCCGAGGGTGCAGTTTTGAACTTTTTCTACGGAGGGTGGTGTGGCGTCACTCTATGGATTGCCGTTTCCTTTCCAGTTCGAAGTGATGAACGCATGTTTCATCGCCTGTGATGATGATCGATAAAAAATTGTTACATTCAGCCTCGTAACGCGCAAGTAATTCCGCACAGACGGTCCTACGTTGCTGTTTATGGTCTTCTGTTAGGCGGTGAGGAGCCCCGCACGCACACACCTTTGAGTGCCCCAATTGGTGAACGGTCCACCTCCGTAGCTGCCCTGTCAGCGAGGTGGGTTCCTAACCAAAAGGATCAAGGTGTAGCTGCGCGATCAGAGCGGTGGACTCGCATTCGGGAGGACGACGGTTCAATCCCTCGTCCTTCCATCCTGATTTAGGTTTTCCGTGATTTCCCTAAATAGCTCCAGCAAATGCATAGATGGTTCCTTTGAAAGGGCACGGCCGACTTCCTTCCCCGTCCTTCCCTAATCCAATGAGACCGATGACCTCGCAGTTTGGTCTCTTCCCACAAACAGCCCCAACTCAGAGTGGTGGATTCCTAACCAAAAGGGCCAGGGTTCGATTCCTGGCTGGGTCAGAGATTTTCGCCACTCGGTGACTGAGTGTTGTGTTGTCCTTACATTCGTGTCATGATAACTGAAACTCCTCTACTGAGATGGCTGAATGGGCAGGTCCCAAAAGCCAACAAATTGAAGGAAAAAAGTGGTGGGCAGGTGTGTCTCTACCAAGTGAAACGTCCAGTTGTGCAGCAAGGCATTCGTCATCCGTCGATCACCTCGAATGAGAGTGTCCGCACGTTCCAACATTGCAGGAGTCACAGCAGTGTGTGGCCGCCCAACATACGGGAGATCAGTCAGCTTTGCACGGTCCTGTTGCGATGATGACAGAGGTCTCGCCCAATGAGTCGCCATGGTTTTGTTCACAGTACGGTCTTTGTTGACTTCAGCAAGCGCATATGAGTATCTGAGTAGCTCTAGATTTGCGCCAAACGCGGCTCAGTGACAGCTCTCCGCTTGGAACGCACCTCCTTTACAGACGCCATTTTGAACGCTACGTACAGCGCTGCCACCTATCGGAACTTCATGGAACTATATGGGTTGAAACTGTAATATTCCATTGTGACCTGCAACAAATTCTGCAGTTTTTCAACAAACTGGGCTAGAAAAAAATGTGTTACGTTGCTTGTTGAACGTTCCTCGATCTTACTTCCAAAAGGAAATCGATACAGGGAATACGATCCTGATATGCCTTGTATCTTTCGCACCCGATCTGTACTGTGGCTTGCAGAGTACAGATGCACGTATCGATACAGAAACGCAACTGGAAAATGTCATATCTGATTTCAGACTGCACTACTATCCACATGTGTTTATAGTAAGAAGCACTCTAACGTGACATGTCTTGTATTAGTCGTTTTTCTTTCTGCAGGTAAGACACGGTCTAGATGTTGACACTGCTGCTGAATTATACGATATGCATCGACAGATAGTGAAAATGGTGTCTCTTTTCAGATGGAAAGGCTGCACAGGAAACGTAAACTCCAACTTCGGAATGGCGGTGAGCTACTTGTATGTGCAGAAGCATTTCAACAACGAATCACGGGTGAAGGTGAGTCCTCACATTCAAGAATATTTTTGTAATTATTTACGCATTCTTACTGAATGTAAATTTAATTGCAGGAATTGCTTGCTCAAAAGCGTTGGCTTTGTAGATTCATCCCAGTAGTGTTGTTAAATTGTGCGGTTTTTTGGATTAAAAATTGAGGAATTACCTGCAGTATTACTTGACTAATACTTCCACAATAATGTAGGTCAGGTTCTTGTCGTCTCTGTGGAAACGAGTCTTGTTTTAGCGATAGGCCCAGGATATCTGCAAATCCGCATAATGGTAGAATATTGCATTTACCGTACGGTTTCTGTCAACCATAGGAATTACCGACTCCCCTCGTAACCGATCCTGCGCCAACTTCGAGTTCACACCAAACATTTCTCATCTCTTGTATCTCTCCAGCCAGCTGTGCCATAGTACGTAATTGCCCGAAAGCTAAAAGCGCCCTCGAGATAAATGTAGCCCTCGTACGCAGTTACAGTTGCCGAATTCTCTGAAAAATCTCGGGGTCCATTTTGTTAGAGAAATATCGCAGAATAGGCCCGATTTATATTTGCTTCTCAGCAAATCAATTACATCACGCTTTTTAATTACACTGCTGTTCAAAATCTGTTCATGAGAAACGGTAATGATGCACCAATCCCAATATAAAATTCCTCTCAGTGTCGTTTCACAACCGCAAACACTAAGACATTAGGTTAGACTGTGACATTACCGTGTCATTACCGACCTTTCCAAGGTCGACTTGAACTTGTTAAAAATGTACCGATATTACATTTAATTTGTACCTAAGATAATTGTGATGTATCCGCTGAGGGAACTGTATACGAAACCATGGGCGAACACAGCGGGATAAGGGAAGGCACTGCACCCCTAGAAAAGTGTGTGTGTGTATATATATATATTTTCCTAAACCAGATTCGCATCCTACCCTACCACATCAAAGAGACATGTCAGTTTACAGAAAGGTGGAGCATGTGACAGTACCGACTAGTAACAAATGTACCCAGGACCATTTGTCGTGAGATCTCAAAATATTTCGCTGCTCACCGCTAGACTTATAAACCGCAATGCGCCATCCCCCCCCCCCCCCCTCCAACTGCCATGATTCCAGGTATTCTCGCAAAGAAAAAAAGAAAAAGAAAAAAAGTTCTAGAACACTGAGCCAGTTTGGCAGGTGCTTACCAAATGGGTTTGACGGAAGTTGTCAAAGGCGCACTGAAAGGAACTTGTGTAACACACATGCTCTGAGACTCTTGGAAGAAAGACCATGTTCTCGTGAAACACGATTGGGTAAATTTAGAAAACCAGAATTTGTGATGGACGGTTTAAAAATTATGCTGCCTTTTTGGTAGGTCTATTTCTCACTTAGTCACAATAAGATAAGAGAGGTAGGTTGCATACAGAGCCATACTGGTACTAATTCACCACCACAACCATCACCACCATTTAATTTGCAAATACTTTGATTAAATTATGTTTCATATGTTCTTTAAATATGTGTTAATATTTCTGTTTGTTAGCATGATGTTAATTAAAGATTGTTGTTTCAGTGAATCTGTGAATGTGTGGAGTAGTATTGTTAGAACTGATAATGCAGGAGAAACAATCTAGCAACGCTTTACGTATTCTAAGCCAAATACGATCGATATCTTCCGAACGCATTAAAACACATTAAAATGCAATTTGATAATTGCACGTGAACATAAATATACTTTTAGCTCTCACTTTGTTTTTCATTGTGCTAGTTCAAATATAATGTTCACTTTTTGTAATGAAAGTCGTTCTCCTTTCGACACAATACCTTAAAATGCAAATTTGCCATTAAAAGTGCCGGGTCCAGGTCTCCAGCTTTATTTGAAGAAAAAATATTAAATAATCTGCGTTGATAGTACCGTGTCTGTAAAACAACGATGTAAATTTTAAATGTGTAATGGCGGCAGACTGCTGCGCTCCGGCAAAGCTGTCTTCTCTCCGCTGCAGAAAATGCTATAATTCTGAAAGCTAGGATTGTTTAACTTAGCTTTAACTCTTCTACAAATAAAGCTCAAGTCGCACTTTAACCTGTTCTCTATTTGAGATCAGCTCAGTAAACTAAATTACATTACATTACGGAGCTGGATAAGCAGTATACGCAATAAAGTTTCGGAAGACAGCCACAGAGAGAACTGTTCGCATAAAACTGTGTGTTTACGCATATCATAGTCACACGAGTTTTTCCCACAGTTCTTCTACACCTCAATTCACTTGCAAAAAATATTGTTATGACATATTGGTATAGGGACGCTATAACCACCACTCTCTCTTGTCTTGTTGGTCTTGTTAATTAAATAGATCAATAAGTGGTTAATGTTGATTTAAAAAATTATCCACACTTCATTGTGTAAAGTAAATGTAGATCTAGATTTAATTTTAATTACTTCAGCAAAATCAAACCGATCTAAATAGGATAGTTGATTAATTTCACAACCTGCTTGTTTACATGTAAATAAGCTCTTGTTTCCGTCACATAGCTTATGGATTCCAACTCTTGAGTCAGACTTGAAAGGTAAAACTACTCTACTAAACACGCCTAGAATAACTTGAGTTCATATATAATTTGAGCTTATATAAACTATCGTCATGTATTCATGTCTCTCTGTGTTTGGGAAACACTGTTTGTCTCTCAAGATTCAAGGGCAACTGAACGGCTTTCCAGGCTCTGGAGATGGTGAACGACATCAGGAACGCGTTCACCGAAATGGTGGGCGAGCTGCAGTGGATGGACGACGTGACGAAGGCGCGGACACTGGAAAAGGCGCACGCCATGCGACCCTTCATTGGCTTTCCAGGCTGGCTGCTCACGCCTGGGGAACTGGAGAAACATTACAACGAGGTTTGTCTTTACCCTGTTGCCTCAAAAAGCCTTATTTTCTCGATAAATTCTCGTCGTGAAAATGCTCTGAGATGAAAATATTATTCAGCTGATTTCCCCAGAATAATTCGTTTGGATAAAGCGTAAGCTCACGCACCTCATTTCTTTCTCTTGTTCACTTGGAACTTTGCCAAGACTGCAGTTAAGATGAAAAAGACAAAGGGTTTTTGATCGTACAATTCCTGGCTTTTCAATTAGATCCTAGTAAGGTTGCAACAATGCAAAGGAATCCCAATAGGGAATATGTGAGAGAGGATTCCAGTTCAATAATTTACCTAGCAATCGAGGATTTAGACTTATTTTAGTGATATAGCCAGAGACATAGGCGACCGCATGCGGGGGCCAGCATTTATCCCAGCCAGTACAGGATCTGCTTTTTCAGTATTTGGCAAATTTCGTTTCATTATTTAACTTTATCACTGGATGGCCTTCCTGATGCCACAGTGATAAGGGTAACATATAGCCATGTCCTGAGTGGAGCAAGGCAGTTGGCGTTATTTCCCCCAGAGCATGCTACACACAAACCTACCCGATGATACGGAAGTGTTCGGGTGGCAAGCGTTTCAGAAAGCATTGCGCAGATGGTGGTAACAATGTATTGTCTTGCGTATTACCCTATCTTCCACCTTTAAACTCGCAGGTTTTCAAATCTCATCCGGCGCAGCCCCAACAATCAGTCTTTTCTTCTCATCCCATCCAGCAAGTCTCCATTGACACACAGTTCTGGGTGACTTTCCAGAAATCTACCCCTTTTCCTAGACCTCTCCAGTCCTTTTCCTTCACCACTCTTCCTTCCCCATCAACCATTCTGCCTGAAGGAGGAACCACTGGCTCCAAAAGCTTGCCCAATTATAATCATTTATGTGTGTGTTCTGCCACTGCTTGGTGAGTAGCCTTTTTTTTTATCTATCCTATTACCTTATTTAATAATAAAGAAAGGTGGATGAATGCTTTGTACAGCCTGCTGATACATGCTTACCTATTAAATATCAAAGTGATCCAGCTTCAGAAAAAAATACTGAGTGGGCACTTAGGCTATAACTACTTTTACATATAATACATTTTGTGTATTTCCTGTAATATTTAGTTGTTGGGATGTGATGTCTTCAAACTCAAAAATAAGACATTACAATAATGGCAGTTTTAAAATTTTGCTCCCTTTTGCATTTTTTCTTTTTTTTTGCGAATGGAGCACACCTGTCACATCAATGATGTTTGTGTGTGTTGTGACTTGTTCAACATGTACTTAAGTGTCCGAAATGTGGATCAGTTCGTGAATTTATGAAATATTCCATACAAACATTTGTCTGTAAAGTACACCCATTGGCCAGTGTTGTTATTCACATACATGTGAAATGCTTTTATTTAATTTACAGACTGAAGTCGTAGAGGGACAGCTGTTTGAGACTTACCTGAAGTTGTCACAAACTTCCATCAAAAGGACACTTGAAGATATCCGCAGATCACCTGACTATAACAGGTTAGTGTTTTAAATTTCATTTGATTCTGTAATTATTTCCGGTTGTACTTTTAATGCTCTGAAATTGCCAAACATAAAAAACTTCTTGCAACTGTAATATGTTGTGACTGCACCTCTTGATCTCAGTCCACTGTGTGATTGTAGGAACCAAACTGTTATTTTATTCCTTACAGTCAGACTTGACACAAAATTCCTCATTTGTATGTGCTAAGGACATAGAGAATATTGGAACACAGATAAAATTGGAAAATAAGTATGCTGGTAAATCTCTAAATGCAACACAAAATAGTGATTACTTGTAACTCTGTGCATGTGCATTTCATATTGAAAATTAATCAACAGTTCTGTTAACATGGAATGTTATTTCATTTTAAAGGTGGGTGACACCAGCAACAACTGTGAATGCTTTCTACTCACCAATCCTCAACTCTGTCAGTAAGTATTCTCTTCTACTTAGAGTGTTGTTATTTGTAATTTCTTTTTCATTTATATCCAAAAGCTAACATTTTAAAACATTTCTGATACATCTAAGATACAGAAGACAAGGTAACTTTAAAGAAATTAATAATGATATTGTGTAACTTAGTGTCATTACTTACTATATGAATACAAATTACCTATAGCTTAACAGAGCTGGAGTGATAAAAGATGATAAGTAAGGAGGAAAAATATAGAAACAAAATAACTGCAAAGTTCTGAGTAAGTAAAGATAGTTAAAATTGTATTTTGATTTCTTCCATCACCAACTGGATGGTTTACACATACATTCATTCATCATTTCATGTGTTTGTTCATTCATTCACTCATTCATTGGTGTGAAGTAATTTACTAGCTCAGGAACTATGAAAATGGTGAAAAGAGAGGTCAGATGCACTGTGTGATTATGCTCCATGACTTAAAAGACCATAATATTATGAGAATCCCTAAAAACTGAAGCTGTGAGCAACAAGGAAAAGTTCTTAAAAATGTAATCAAACATAAATGTGGTAATATTTGTACTTACCAGGTGCACATACCATCATCATCAAGACATCTCAAAAACCTTGCTTCAAGAACTAAAGTTTTCTTAACATAGCAAAAACAGAGCTAAAAATTAAACGAAACAAGGCTAAGTTGAGTTTGATTGGGGAAGTCACTCTGTAAACCAGATAAAGTCTGACACAAGATGCTTCAAGAAATTAATCTGTAATCATATATCAACATCTACATCTCAGTTCTTCAGACCACTGTGAAATGAATGGCAGCAGATCCTTCCCATTATGTACTTATTAGGGCTTCTTCCCATTCCTATTGTGTATGGAGCACGGGATGAATGATTGATTAAATGTGTATGTTAGACTGTAATTAATCAGGTCGTGTCTTCATAGTCCCTAAAGGAGCAATATGTAACGGGTGTAGCATACAAGGTGTAGAAGTATGAAAGCAAAATTTCCCTACAGATGGTGCTAGCCATCAGTGTAGGGGCCAGACTGCATCTGTGGTGCTATCTGCTTCCTGTAGTGGCTGACGATGAATGTCAACACACAGGAACCCAAGTTGCAGACATTGGTATCTGTTTCAAACTCATAAACATGACTAGTTTTGCGTCTATGGACTACAGTTTGTGAACAGCATTGGTTTTCTGTTATCATTTGAAGAAAACTGCTGCAGAATCACATCAATTGCTTCTTGAAGCTTTTGGCAAACATGCTCTTGGGAAAACATAGTGTTTCAAGTAGTTCAAAAAACTCAAAAGTGGTGATTTTGAAGTGAAAAACAATGAGTGCAGGAAACCACCAAAAAAGTTCAAAGACAACGAATTGCAGGCCTTATTGGATGAGGATGATACTCAAATTCAGCAGCAACTTGTTGAATAATTAAAGGTGACACAGAAAGCTGTTTCTATTCAGTTGAAAGCTATGGGAAAGGTGCAGAAATTGGGGAAAATGGGGCCCACAAGAACTGAATGAAAGACAGCAAGCAAATCGAAAGACCACTTGTGAAATGCCTCTGGCCAGATACAAAAGAAAGTTGTTCCTCCATCAAATAGTGACAGGTGATGAAAAATGCTTATATTTTGAGAATCCTAAACATTGCAAATCAAGCGTGAATCCTGGCAATCCATCCACATTCACTGCAAGACCAAACTGCTTTGGAAAGAAGACCATGCTCTGCATTTGGTGGGATCAGAAGGGTGTCATTATGAGCTACTAAAACCTGATGAAACCATTAACACTGATTGCTACCAACAGCAAATGTTTGATTTAAATCAAGCATTATGTGAGAAATAACCAGAATATGGGAAAAGGCAACATAAAGTCATATTGCTCCATGATAACACTCCATCACAGACAGAAAAACGAGTCAGGGAAATGATCGAGGCGTTCAGTTGGGAAATACTAGGGCATGTAGCTTATTCTCCAGACTTGGCTCCATTTGATTATCATCTCTTTGCATCAATGGGACATGTTCTTACTGAACCATGCTTCAATTCACATTACATTGTACAAAAATGGCTCGCTGACTGGTTTGCTTTAAAAGAAGAACTGTCTTTTTGGCATGGCATACATAGCCTGCCAGAGAGGTGGGAAATATGTATAAAAAGAACAGACAACCAAATTCCAGTTTCATATTTCTACACCTGGTATTCCTAGATTCCTCATTTAATGCTGGTTTTTTTAATTTAGTAAGCAGACTTTTCAGGGATCCAGTAGTTTGCAACTATCTTCAAGTGCCTACTGGCTTAAGTTTTTCAGCATCTCTATGATGCTCTCTGATGAGTCCAATAATTTGTGACCTTTCATGTTGCCCTTCTTTGTTCAACATCCCCTGTCAATCCTTTTTGAAGGGAGTCCCACATGCATGAGTACTGTAAGATGGCTTGCATGTAGCCTTTGTCCTACCAATGAACTGAAGTCATTACCTGTTTTACCTACAACTGGACCTATGTCTTCACTCCATTTCATATCCTTGCTGTCTGCTGCATCCAGGTATTTGTATGAGTTACCAATTCGAATTGTAATTAATTGAATTGTGGTCATAGTATACTATGCTCTTACCAGTCTGTGAAATCCACAAATTCCCATTTCTGAACATTTAAAGTGAGTTATCAATCTTTGCACAACTTTAAAATCTTGCCAGATCTGACTGGATACTTCTGCAGCTCAAACAGTATTTCATTATAGATAACTGTATCTTCTGCATAAGTCAGAAGCTACTATTTATACTGTCATCATGAACAACAAGGAATCAAACACACACAATATGAAAGGAGTGACTGAAAATAGAGCCCTGAGGATACAAAAATCAGCAGAGAATGACAGAAGTGATTAGTATGATTGTTCAGATAATTTATTATGCTTGTCAATGAAGCTATGATATGCTAGTGATGGGAGGAAGAATGAAAATAATATGAACAGTAATGTAAACAATTAGCACAAGAAAAATTATTTGTCTTTCACTAAAATAAAGAAAAACAGTTAAAAGAGACAGTGATAATGGATAATAACACCATCTTTACCAACTCCATCTTCACTCCTGCTAAGAAGCAAATCCACAGTTCTGCTGTTCATATTTATCTCATCAATGCTTCTATTTTTTAATCTGTCTCATCCATACCTGTAAATCAACAACTACTCTCAACAGACTTTTGAAGTATTATCTATTGCTAGCATTTCAGTGTTTATTTGCACTTCATTATCTTCTGTTTCTCCCTTGATCAAATATCCTGGGTAACTTTTGCAGTTAATATCTTTCAAGTCTAATGACTTTTAACAGTTCCCCCCATCTCGTAAAATAAAAGTAGGTCTAGTCCTGAAAGTTAACATTTTTGAAATTTCTGTAACAGTTTCTGCCTCCTGGTAAGTAAAAATGAATTCTCATTTTGGTGATTACGTTACTTATAGAATCTGACTTAAAATGAAACTAATTTCCTTGACATCTTATGGTGATTATGGATCCTGTTGCAAGCACAGTCTTCAGTGACCAGTACATATGTTATTCAGTATACAGAAAGCTCTCAATACTCATTCAGAGTTTCTAATGATTCCGACTGAAAGTGTGAGTGTGAATTTGGGTTATTTCGGTTTATTCCCCCAAACCACCTTCCACTTCTTTATGTGGTGGCTTCCTTGGAATTTTCAGTCACTCTTCTTTACTGGATAGCTGGCTGCTGGAAACCCTCTTCACTTCTTCTCCATCGAATAATGCTAGGTACAGTAATTTTCAGACAGAGTAGACATACAAACTTTGCTTTTCATCTATTAATGATGTATTTGACTTTCAAACACAATAAAACTATCACTTTCAACATAAATATATAACTTCTGGTAAGTCCCTCGTACAGTTGAACATCAGAAACAAGTTAAATTACAGTTACAAGAAAGTTGGCTTTTATACCATAACTTTTCTTAGCATAAATCAGAAAATAAGTCTTGCCTATAGCAAGGTTACGTCAAGAGTTTTCAGGAGTTCTTTTTCGATTGTCTTTGTTTTAATAACAATAGTCAATGACCCAACAAGCACAGAGCTGCATATAAACTCCATGGTTCTTCCTTACACACTCACTAAAACATCTTTGGATTGCCCAACAGGTATTTGTCGATGCCGTTTGTCCACGGTGTATACTTTCTTCCCGCAACTGATTTTAAACCTGCACACACAAACATGTGATGCGCAGTAGGTGGGATTCTACCATTCCACACTCATATCCAGAATATCGTGTGTTTGAGACAGTAGAAGGCCGAGTGGTTTTAGAATTTACACAGAAATTCTCAAATCACCACAAGTTATATACAATTTCATTTCTTTGCTTGTGCAATGCTCCATGGTAAACATCAGGCAGCTACTAATGAATAAATTGCAGCTCATTTTTTTAATGTGCTGAGCCTTGAACAAGTTCTGTACAACAAGTATTATCATCAAAAATCTAAAGTATTGTATTCTTTTTGCAGCATTTCCTGCGGGAATATTGCAGCCTCCTTTCTATGGTCTTGGTCTTGAGTAAGTATAAACATGCGCAAGGAATTTTCTTACATCCTGTTGCAAAAATATGGTAAATGTAACTAACTATAACTTTCAGTCTTATCTGAATTAGAATAATAATGTATCTGATAAAAATTTAAGTTTCACATAATGTAACATGACATGTAAATTTTGTAAGTTAATACCCAAAAATACATGGGAACCAAATTTTAAACCATCTGTATCTACAGCAATACACCGCAAGGGTACTTCTGGTACTACTAACTCACCCCCTTCCCCGTTCTATTCATGAATGGCATGTGGGAAGAATGATTGTTGGAAGGCCTCTGTATTATCTCATGGTCATTCAATGAGATGTATGTGGGAGGAAGTAATATGTTGTCTGGCTCTTCCTGAAAAGTGCTCTTTCGAAATTTCAGTAGTAAACCTCTCTGTGATGAACAGTGTTGCTTTTTTAGTGCCTGCCACTAGAACATTTTGAGCATCTCTGTAATACTCTCACATCAACTAAATGATCCCGTGAGAAAACATGCTACTCTTTGTTGGGTCTTATCTCTCTCTTCCCTCAGCCCTACTTTGTAAGGGTCGCAGATTGATGAACAGTACTTGGAAATCTGTCAAACAAGAATCTTGTATGCCACTTCTCTCATGGATGATCTACACTTCCTTAAGAGTCTTCCTATGAATCTCATTTTGGCATCTGCTTATCCCACTACTTATTTTGTGTAGTCATTCCACTTGAGATCACTCTGTATAGTGATAAGTGAAAATAAATCTTCAAAAAGACTGAAAATATCGCATTAGCACAGATGCAGTGGTTGTGACTTTCGAAGACTTTGGTTCAAATTCCCATTTGGCTATTCAGGGTTACGTTTTGTGTTGTTTATCCAAATCACTGAAGACAAGTGTTGGAATGCTTCCTTTTAAGTCGAACAATGGAAAATCCAGGATGGAATGTAACAATACCAGAGATCCTACCTGCTGACAAAGGCTCCACCACCGCTGTTTTGAACCGCAAGGATTATGTGGCAGAAGGACTCCATCAGCTGTCAGATACTTACACCTACAATCCATGCCACAGTGATCCCATTCCAGTAATCCAGCAGGATCTCCAGTCACTACTCAAATCCTTAAGCTCATCCCAGAACCTCTCTCCAGAGTCCATCTCTTTACTTACCCGTACCACTCCCCACACTCCCACCTTCTCCATGTTTCCTAAAGTCTATGAACCCAACCACCCTGGAAGCCCCATTGTGGCCAGTTACTGTGCCCCCACTGAGAGAATCTCTGCTCTCATAGACCAACACCTTCAACCTATTACCCGGAACCTATCCTCCTATATAAAAGATACCAACCATTTCCTCGACCGACTCTCCACAGTTCCTGTCCCTGTACCACACGATGCCCTGCTCGTCACTATTGATGCCACCTCCCTGTACACCAACATTCCTAATGCCCATGGCATTACTGCTATCGAACACTACCTTTACAGATGCCGTATTGATTCCAAACCAACAACCTCCTTCCTAGTCTCCATGGTCAACTATATCCTCACCCACAATTACTTATCCTTTGAAGGCATTACCTACAAACAAATCCATGGTACGGCTATGGGCACAAGCATGGCACCATCCTTTGCTAACCTATTCATGGGCCATCTAGAGGAATCCTTCCTAAAAACCCAGAATCCTAAACCCCTCATCTGATTCAGGTCCATTGATGACATCTGGATTTAAGGTGAGGACACCTTATTCACATTCCTCCAGAACCTCAGACCGATGACCGATGACCGTAGCAGTCTGGTCCCTTTCCTCCCACAAACCAACCAACCAGAACCTCAACAACGTCTCCCCCATTTGCTTCACCTGGTCCTACTCAGCCCAACAGGCCACCTTCCTAGGTGTTGACCCTCACTTCAGAGATGGCTACACCAGTACCTCCGTCCATATCAAACCTACTAACCACCAGCAATACCTCCAGCTCCCCAGCTGCCACTCATTCCATACCAAGAAGTCCCTTCCGTACAGCCTAGCCATCCGAGGTCGTCGCATCTGCAGTAACCAGCAGTCTCTTTCACAATATACCAAGGATCTCATTGAAGTCTTTACTGACCGTAATTATCCTCCCATCCTTGTACGAAAACAAATCTCCCTTGCCTTATCTTCCCAGTCTCCCACCACCTCCCAAAGTCCCACAAAGGAGCATTCCCCTCATAACTCAGTACCATCTGGGAATGGGGCAACTGAATTATATTCTCCGCCAGGGTTTTGATTACCTCTCCTCGTGCCATGAAATGATAAATGTCCTGCCCACTATCCTTCCCACCCTTCCTACCGTGGTATTCCATCGTCCACCGAACCTACACAATATACTCATCCATCCTTACACAACCCCTGCTCCCAATCCCTTACCTCATGGCTCATACCCCTGTAATAGACCTAGATGCAAGACCTGTCCCATACATTCTTCTACCACCACCTACTCCAGTCCGGTCACTAACATCACCTATCCCATCAAAGGCAGGGCTGCCTGTGAAACCAGTCATGTGATTTACAAGCTAAGCTGCAACCTCTGTGCTGCATTCTATGTAGGCATGACAACCAACAAGCTGTCTGTCCGCATGAACAGCCACAGACAAACTGTGACCAAAAAATAAGTGGACCACCCTGTTGCTGAACATACTGCCAAACATGATATCCCTCACCTCAATGACTGCTTCACAGCCTTTGCATATGGATCCTTCCCACCAACACCAGCTTTTCAGAATTGCGCAGGTGGGAACTTTCCCTGCAATACATCCTACGTTCCCGTAACCCTCCTGGCCTCGACCTTCATTAGTCACTGACCTCACCCATCCAGCCTCCTCCCTGTTCCCATTCCAGCACTACACAGCCATCATTTCACCACCACACCCAGTCTTTTAATTTCGACAAAGGCCTTAATGGCCGAAAGCTTTAATTATGTGAATCTTTTTGTTGTGCTTATCGTGACTCAGCACCTCCGCTATACGGTGAGTAGCAACTTCCCTCTCTGGTAATGCTTGCTTTTAGAAAAACAAGGCTGATTTCCTTCCCCCAATATGATCTTGTACTCTGTCTCTAATGACCTCATCACTGACAGAACATTATACCCTAATATTTCTTCCTTGCTGGAAACATTCTAGTTTTATTCCCGTACATTTTTCAAGTTTACGTAATTGAATCTATAAAATTTTGTTTCATGATGACCCAGATGAACAGATAAAAATAAGTATCACTGTCAAACATTCTGACATGTTAAAATTGAATGATGGACTAGAACTCGAACCAAGACCTTTAGCTATTGCAGACAATGTTCTCAATAACAGTTGTCCAGGATTGACACACAACATTCCTTCTCAGCTTCAGCTCTGCTAGTGCCTCTCTCCTACTTTCCCAGGTGCTCCTCTGCACTACTTCTGGACTAAAAAGCCTGAAAAGGAATGTATCATGAAGAAATTTCGTAGCCACAGCCCAGAAACTATTTTCAGAATGAAACCTTCACTCTCCAGCAGAGTGGGCTCTCCTGTTAATACTCATGACACATTAAAAGTGTGTGCTGAACCAAACTTTGCAGATAGTGGTTTCCATTTAAGTGATCCACACACAGTGCATAATATGCTTTCACATCTTCGGTGGTGTCAGTACTTCTTTTTTACTTTCCAAACTGGAGTCCATGTTGCACACAATTTTAATCTGCCAAAAAGTTTTGCAAAATTGTACACTCAGCTGATGAGCAAAAGATTTTTTCCAGAAACAACTAATATGGTAATGCTTTTGCTTCACTCGCTGCATGTAGTTTTTAAATTAAGATTATATTGACTCTTTAGAATGCTGTGTGAATGGTAAGAAAAACACAATAATTTAAATATCCAGCTGTGAGAAAATGATTATGTCAAAAGTTAACATTCTAATGTTATGCCACATCGCAGAAACAAGCCATGTAGTTTTATCATTACTAATTTATCAATTATCTTTACAATATGCTGCAATTCAGTTTCTGCTATTCTTCTTTGCAGGTCACTAAATTATGGAGCTATTGGAGCAATTATGGGGCATGAATTAACTCATGGCTTTGATGATCAAGGTAAGCATCAAGATCAATACACTCTAGATCATTATTTTCACAAATAATTTTCACAGAAATGGATATTCCACTGTTATAAATTACAACATAAATCTCAGGGAGGAAATAATAAACAGTAGCGTAATAATAATCATCCATTCCACGTGAATTATAGGTGTTACTTCTGTACACTTAAAAGATCAGACAAACAGTCTAGATGCAAACTTTTGCTTTTCTTTCAACCGTAGTGCACGCACACACACAGTCATCTCAAAGTTCACCTCTGTGACCTTGGAAACTCTTATTGTTTGTGGGTGGTTGTCCAGTCAAATTGGTTTGAGAGACAGGTGGAAGGATTGTGGCAGTGGGTATGCACGGAGAGTATTAAGGAGAGATAGTAGGAAGGTGGTAGGAAGCAGCAGATGAGCAGATGGAAAGAAAGAAAGCTCTCTGCTGATATTTAAGAACAAAGAGGATGGAGAGGGGGGGGGGGGGGGAGGAGGAGGGACTAGTGGAGTTAAAAGTTGGAATGGGAGAGAATCACAATGGAATAGGACAGGAGAGGAAAAGGCAGTAAAATGAGAAGTAAAGGAGAGGGAAGAATGTGTTTTGAGAATGAGAGCTAGTGGAGATTCTGATGAGCAGTTTTTCATGAAAGGAGCCTCAAATTTAAAAGCAACAGTATCACTCCCCCTCTCTCTGCTGCTTTCTACCATTATGGGTATTAATTCAAATTTTTGCGTCCATCATGACAGCTACCCATCACCCTCTCTCCTGCCCCCCACTACTTCCTTATCCCTCCTTGCCCACGTAGCCCTGAAACACCCCCCCCCCCCTCTACCAGCCACCAACCCATTCTCCCATTCTACAACCATTTACCCTCTGTATCCAGTCATCTCACTTCTGAATTACAACTGACAGACTGTAGCTACTGTCATGGCTGAGGAAATAAATGTAACCGCCTCATCTTTCAAATACATCTTTGTTTTCAACCATCATTCATCAGAATGGTTGCCTGCCTTTGATGTTTATTTTAAGTGCTGTTCATTTCCATACAGCTAAGAAACCTGTGCATTTGATCTACTTGTATTTTTAGTTGTCAATATAAAAGCTACTCTGACTTATTTTGACAAATTCTAAAATATCTTTTCAGGGCGTCGTTACGACAAGCATGGAAATTTGAAACAGTGGTGGACAGACACAACTCTAACGGAATATGAGAAGCGTGTCAAGTGCATTGTAGACCAGTACAGCCATTATCAAGTTAATGAGATTGGAGATAATTTCACGGTAAGTGTATACAGTTACACAGCTAGTTACTTTCATATTCTCGTTTTATGTAATCATAATGAACATGGTAATGTGGGATCCTGATGTTAGTGGCTCACATTTTCTTCATCACAGTGCTTTCAGGAATTGCATCACACACACACACATACACATAAACCAGTACCTTCCACACTTCCAGTTTCTGTTTGATCTCCCCTTATATCCGACTTATAGCTGCCCTTTCTGTTGCTACTGATTCTGATTTCAGGTTTTATAATTTTAACTGTTGTTTAAGCTTCCGTTTGAGGGTGCTGCTGTAGCATATACAGGGTGTTACAAAAAGGTACAGCCAAACTTTCAGGAAACAATCCTCACACACAAATAAAGAAAAGATGTTATGTGGACATGTGTCCGGAAGCGCTTAATTTCCTTGTTAGAGCTCATTTTAGTTTCGTCAGTACGTACTGTACTTCCTCTATTCACTGCCAGTTGGCCCAATTGAAGGAAGGTAATGTTGACTTCGGTGCTTGTGTTGACACGCGACTCATTGCTCTACAGTACTAGCATCAAGCACATCAGTACGTAGCATCAACAGGTTAGTGTTCATCACGAACGTGGTTTTGCAGTCAGGGCAATGTTTACAAATGTGGAGTTGGCAGATGCCCATTTGATGTATGGATTAGCACAGGGCAATAGCCGTGGCGCGGTACGTTTGTATCGTGACAGATTTCCAGAACGAAGGTGTCCTGACAGGAAGACGTTCGAAGCAATTGATGGGCGTCTTAGGGAGCACGGAATATTCCAGCATATGACTCACGACTGGGGAAGACCTAGAACGATGACGACACCTGCAATGGACGAGGCAATTCTTCGTGCAGTTGACGATAACCCTAATGTCAGCATCAGAGAAGTTGCTGCTGTACAAGGTAACATTGACCACGTCACTGTATGGAGAGTGCTACGGGAGAACCAGTTGTTTCTGTACCATGTACAGCATGTGCAGGCACTATCAGCAGCTGACTGGCCTCCACGGGTACACTTCTGCGAATGGTTCATCCAACAATGTGTCAATCCCCATTTCAGTGCAAATGTTCTCTTTGCGGATGAGGCTTCATTCCAACATGATCAAATTGTAAATTTCCACAATCAACATGTGTGGGCTGACGAGAATCCGCACGCAATTTTGCAATTACGTCATCAACACAGATTTTCTGTGAACGTTTGGGCAGGCATTGTTGGTGATGTCTTGATTGGGCCCCATGTTCTTCCACCTGCACTCAGTGGAGCACGTTATCATGATTTCATATGGGATACTCTACCTGTGCTGCTAGAACATGTGCCTTTACAAGTACGACACAACATGTGGTTCATGCACGATGGAGCTCCTGCACATTTCAGTCAAAGTGTTCGTACGCTTCTCAACAACAGATTCGGTAACCGATGGATTGGTAGAGGCGGACCAATTCCATGACCTCCACACTCTCCTGACCTCAACTCTCTTGATTTTCATTTATGGGGGCATTTGAAAGCTCTTGTCTACACAACCCCGGTACCAAATGTAGAGACTCATTGTGGATGGCTGTGACACAATACGCCATTCTCCAGGGCTGCATCAGCGCATCAGAGATTCCATGCGACGGAGGGTGGATGCATGTATCCTCGCTAACGGAGGACATTTTGAACATTTCCTGTAACAAAGTGTTTGAAGTCACGCTGGTACGTTCTGTTGCTGTGTGTTTCCATTCCATGATTAATGTGATTTGAAGAGAAGTAATAAAATGAGCTCTAACATGGAAAATAAGGATTTCCGGACACATGTCCACATAACATATTTTCTTTCTTTGTGTGTGAGGAATGTTTCCTGAAAGTTTGGCCGTACCTTTTTGTAACACCCTGTATAAGTGTACCATGACTCCAGTGTGGGTATATAAGCACCAACAGGTAGGCAAGGGATTAGTGTGGCATTTGTGTCTTTCTAATGTGCGTGCAGTAAATGTGAAAACATGAGTTATGACAAAATTTTTACCATACACATCCAAACGGGACCAAGATGCTGTTATTCTTTTCTCGGATACCGGAGGACAATCACCAATAGATATGTCAATCAGGGGGTAGTTATAGGGCAGCATGTCATCAAAAACCACAATTGTGGAATGATGCTTGGCAAGATGTTTTGCTGCTTCATGTTAATGCGTGCCCCGTATCACAAATGTAGTAACTCAAAAGTCACACTAACTCCAGTGGGAGACACTCGAGCTCTCACCCTATAGTCCTGATCTCTCCCCAGGTGATTATCACATCTTTGGTCCCGTAACACTCGAGCGGGGCGCGCCTGTGTATAAAGTCCGCCGACCAAAAATAAAATGATTTTGTGTGGTTCCATTTTTGTTTCACAACTTCAAGCCTATACCTATTCCTTCAGTACTGCTTCAGGTAACACAGTGATAAATTGTGTTGTCATACGTCCGAGTGAGCGGTAGTAATATAAAATACAAAGCAAGCTAGGCGAGAAAAAAATTACGATCAGTTCAAAAAAATGACCCCAGTTACAAACCAGCAACATTATCCCACATTGAAGCAGTTGTCTATGAGATAATTAAGTGATCCAATAAGCAGATGTCTGAGATCTGGTGCAACTGCACTGCTTAATGCTCCAAATGTGTCATTACTGTCTCTTTAACACCTGTCTTTGGCAAAAGAGAGTTATAGTGAAAATTTATTTCATTATTGTTTAATAAAACAGTAGTTTAACTCATATTATGTAAGTTTATTTTCTCCTTGTTTAAATAAACTAAGATTAAACTGTGATTTTGAACATATTTGACTTACCTTGGTAACGTAAGGAAACCTATTGTTTTCATGTGTACAAAGTGTGCCACACGCCCGCTCGTGTTATGAAAAACGGCGCACCCGCTCGAGAGTTAAAAAAGATTTTGAAAGGTCAACAGTTTTTGTTAGGTGAGGACGTGCAGTAGGTAGTTACACACTTCTTCATGCAGCAGGGCACGGTGTTTTCCCAAATGGCTATCTTCAGCCTAGTGCGTTGGTGGGATGATTGCTTAAATTCTCGAAGTGATTTTGCCTGATTGTCATACTGATTCTGGACTGTATGGCCTTCAAATGGAAACTTTTTGATTGTCCCATATATTTCATCGACAGTTTATGCTCTCATAGTGTCCTGCTGTGTTTTAATTGGCATGGGACCTTCAGTGACTTTTCTACTTATAGTCTTGTTTCCTCCAACTCCTTTCTCTATTCTTATAGAAGAGGGAACCTCTGGCTCCAAAAGCTAACATTCTCCTTCATTTAAGTATGTGCCACCTGCTACTGCTGATGCTACTTGGTAAACAGCAAATATTTCAATCTTTGAGTATTCATTTCATTTACATTTATGATATATGCAACACAAATAAGTAATTACTTGTTCTTCATAAGATTTCTCTTATGCTGTTGTATACATTGACACTCAACAGCTGACATAGCAATGCAGAAAGAGCACAGGCATAAAAATAACTAATGCTAACACAAGAAATGACAAAAGTTACCAGCATACTTAACAGATTAAATTAAATTATTACTAATAAGAATGTCATTGTAGTTAGAGCTCAGTACATGTATCACTTATTACAGTGTAAAACAAGTTCCTAAGCTATATTATATGCACTTTGTTGTAAGTGATAAATGGTGTCTTTTGTAGGTTAATGGTATCAATACTCAAGGTGAAAACATTGCTGACAATGGAGGCATCAGAGAAGCATTAAGAGCGTATCAAAAGTTTCAAGCAAGGCATGGTAATCAAACTGAATTATTGCTTCCTGGCTTGTCACAGTATTCACCAGAGCAGCTGTTCTACATCGGTTTTGCACATGTAAGTATTATTGTATATATGGGGATTACATTGTTTAAAAGATTAGGATACAATGACAAATAATCCAGGTTCTTTTGAAAATACAACATAATAAATTTTATTTTCCCCTGCAGGGTAGGATGAATAGACAGACAATTTTCTTGTAGTAACATGTATCATGATCACATGGAAGATCTTACTGGCAAATTCCCTTTCCAGTCAAAATATTATGTATGTGATGATTAAAAAAATGCCTGGTTTGAAACAAAAGTGAATTAGCCTGGTGCAATAATTTAAACTATTATTTTTTTCATCTGGTAGATTTTAAGAACATAGATGTAATCCTCACAATACAAAAGCTATGTGACTGTAAGCAGTTCCTGAGAGTCTGACAAAACTCTGTATAATGGAATGTTATGTGACCAAGTTGTAGACATAAAAGTCCAGTAGTTTTGAATATCCGTCCAACTAAATGGTGCGATTTCACTGAAGCGTGCTGCCATCATGCTGAAATTTTAGTTAAATGAATGACCCAGTTATAGTGTCAAATTAAGAAGGCTCATTTGGAAATAACAGCTGCTAGGTCTTGCACTAATTTCCAGTTCACCCAATGAGAGATACAAAGACTGCAAGAATTTTTAGTAGTAAGTCATTTGTTGACAATGATTCTTTATCTTCTGAGCAGATTTTCAGCACCCAGAGCTGGCGATTTTTTTCTTTAAAATTCAACAGTGGTAATCAAAGTATTATACAGACATGTTTATCTTGCAGCATTTTTTCTCTCTTCGTTCTTGTGCCCTCTCTTCAAACATACATCCTCAGAACGAAAGATCTCATTTATATTTCATCTGCCATTATCATACACATGTGATTTCTATTGCTTCTGTAATAGACAGCAGGCGTGAGGTATATATCAGATTCCCCCTCCACCGAGCGCACCTTCCGCCGTCCGCAACGCGGTCGCTCTCTCAGCCATCCGCGCAAAGGTTCAATGCCCGGCTTGTGGCCCAGCGTCTGGGTGTTCCCTCGTAGGTCCGTGCCCAGGGAAGTTTCCGGCGGCATTTCGGAGGTTCCTCCCCCTGCCCTTGAAGTCAGTACATTCTGGGATATTCTTAAGAGGTGTTCCTATGTTCTAACATACTCACATAAATTCTGAAGGAAATATTGCAACACTCTTATCAGATACTTACGTTTTACTACACAACCATATAGACTTTCATTATGAAAATACCATACCAAAGCTCCTAAATCAGTTTTAGACCTTTCAATTTTGATAGTTTTTTTGTTCACTAAAGGCATTATGTTGCCTCTGGTTTTATCTTCCAAGGTAAGCAGCAGGTACAAGAAGTGGGCTGCTATTTAACTGTCTTTTAAAAAACAAGGACTTTTTCATATAATAAAGAGGAACAGGATCTTTTTACACCTCCTACATTAAGCCCATACACTGAAGCAACATTGAGTGAAGTACATTATGACACGTACTTATTTTTATACTCTTAGTACTTAATAATCTTTCTTTTTGCAGATGTGGTGTGGAAATTCAACTAAAGGAGCACTCAAGTCACGAGTAGTTGAAGGAGTGCACAGTCCAAACAGGTATCGAGTGATTGGCACACTGTCAAATTCTGAAGATTTTTCAAAGGCCTGGAACTGTAAACCAGGAAGCCCAATGAACCCTGAGAAAAAGTGTGTTTTATGGTGAATCAGTTCAATTGTGTCTTACTGAAAGTTGCTGCCAAAAAGGAGCCTCTGATACCAGTGACAGTGATGTAATGTTGTGTTTAGTGTATGTGACAATATGTGCATCTATAGATGTGCTCAGATATATGTATGCTTCATGGTACTGGTACAAACAACCAGTGTTGCATGGAGAAATTAAAACTGCAGTTCTGAGAGAACATCAGGAAGCATATCTCAGGTTCTACTGAAGAACATTATTCAGTTTCAGTGGTTCAAGTGAAACAAAATATATCACTATCAAGTCACAATTATGGTGTCATAAGGCTTACGTGAAATCAAGCACAGATTTTCTAAAATTGTTTGATTTTTGTATTCTTACTCCAATCAAGTGAGATTGAAACTGATGTGCAAACCCAGATTTAGAAGCTTTCAAGATTGTGGAATGTGACAGAGGTAGAACATAAAAAGTTGATCTGCAGTTTGGAAGCAGTAATTGTGATGAGTGTGTGAGTAACTGTAAAAAATGTATGGTTGGTAACAACAAAGAGTGAATATGTAATCATGAAAAAATATTTTGAGCAATCTCGTACTATTGTGTAGCAGACTCAAAGGCAGCCGAAAAAGAGAAAAGGCGGATGAAAAACTGAATGTACAATTATTTTCAAACGGAGTTGTGGCATACTGGGGAAAAAAAATACTTTACTGATAAAGAAGTGGGTGCACAAGAAATCTTGCTAATGTAATATACATAAGTATGATGTGTAAAGAATATCAGGCAGTGTCTGAATTAAATGGCAGTTATAAATTAAGTCTCATTACCCATGAAATTATGATTATTGTATGTATTTTCAGAGCAACATGATGTGTATCATCCAATAACAACAGAGGAGATCACATCATTTCCACTTCACAAGGATGTAACAAATGAGATAATAATCATCCAAAGATTGAATATTTTATTCCACTTCTTTTGTAAGTCATCAGTTCTGTGCCGTAAATTAAAAACTATGACTGCATTTGTTCTCAAAGAAGTACTGAAAATTACATTGCAGCAAATTGTCGCAGATATTTGTAAAACCCTATTCTGAAATTCATCACTCAAATCAGCGTCTGTGCCCTTGACAAGTGCATCCATAGTACAACTTCTGACATTCAATGTCTTATCAAAAATCTTTGGTTTGGAAAATGTATAAACAGGTGTTGGTCAATTTTAGTAAGAAAGATACAAATGTTACTACAATCCCAATTCAATAAATTTCAGTTAAATGCATTATGCAACCAGAACTGAGGACAAGCGATAGATGGATTGTTTCATCCATTTTCTTTTGCACCCATTTAGAACCAACTTCCTGCATCAGGAGAGACAAGAGTTCTCATTCATTACAATATTTAAGTCATTAGTTCCAACAGCACTGTTTTCTTTTTCTTGAGTTATGAGAGGTTCTTTAACCTTGCTTAATTATACATAATTAGTGATTACTTTTCATATATTCCCCTCTGCTAACTGAAAGAATTTTTCAATGTTAAACCCCTGTTAATCTGAAATTTGTGAGCAACTAATCAATGGGGGGATATGGAATGTGCAATGCATTATAATACTGGCCACCCTTAAGGAAACATTCAAAAGCAAGCTTCGATTCAGCTCTCAATGTGCAGTAGTTACAAATACGGATTTTGATTTCAAGAACAGGACATACTTTTATCTGCCAATTTTGAAAATATTTTATTTCAGATCATTGTTAACAAAAAAAAAATCATTTCCAAAAGTTTCTTCTCAGTGCCATTTTCAAAAATACTCCATGACTATCTGCTGCAATGACTTAACTATATGTACTTACAAGGCAGTCTATGGAGCACTGATATGACTGTTGTGTAAGTTTCTCTTGCTGTTCCAAGCCACAAATGTAACAGGCAACTATGAAGGTCTACAAGAGAATTGTAAAAGAACCTCAATAGTCTGTACATACCATCTTAGAAACAAAACTCATATTAAATACTTGACGGCAACATAGACGTATACTTTTTGTACTACAAATGCTGTTTTTGTGACCAACGCATGGGTTTTTTCCCTGCAACTTTCAACCTGTTGAATTATAACATAAGTACAAAATGAAACGGAACACTCATGAACTATTGGTTTAGCCTGATCGAAACCAAAATCTGTTATTTTTGCTTTTGATCTCATGGTAACTAAAAGTGTTCATCACAAATGAATAAGTAAATACCATAGATCTCTAGAGTATCACAATCATTATTTATTTTTAAAGTTATCATCACATGATGTATGTGAACAAATTGTGAAATACATTTCATATGTAACTATAAAAAGAAAAAAAATATGTTCTTTCATTTATTTGTATATCTTCCATTAGCATAATACCACAGTTCCTTTTCCCAAATCAGTAACAGTTTAAGTGTGTTTAACATTTCTGCATCCAAATATCAGCAGCTGTTGAAACAAAGTGTGTAAAAATGGGAAAGAATATTAATGTTTCAGTGCTTCACCAACAAACATCATTAATGTAATCTGAGGAGATGGAGTATAGGAATAGGCTTTGGCATATGATATGGTCCTACTCAAGTCTGGATTTATCGTTATGTAGGAGTGGGGGTGGGAGGGCTAGGCCAAGTTCCAGGGGATCGAGCAATACAGCCTCCGACAGAGGTAGCGGGTGGTGCGCCTCAGAATAGGCAACTCTCTCAACCCAAATACGCACCCAAGGTACAGGATACAGGATCACGGTTGAGTGCAGAACATCCGAAACCAATGTCGGCCCCGCAATGATCGTAAATACAGACGTTTCTTGTCTTCCCAAACCTTAAGTCGGAAGAAGGTATATAAAAGCATATACCAAAATTATGGTCACTATGCAATCAAACCAACAACTGGGGCACAATTCTCAGTAATGATAGGTTAATTCTCAGACTTGTTGTGACCAGATTTAAACATTATGTATGTACATAAAACTAGAAAAATGTAATCAACCAAGCAACAAGCCCAGAATACTACAGCTGATGGCCGTAAGCTACCAGGTAAACCTGCTGCGGGTAAGACTATTAAATGCCCAGAATTATTTTACCTTTTAAATATTAACTGACATAGATAAAGGACTACAAGATAATCATTGAAGCAATAAGTAGCACGTGTCACTGACAACAGTAATACTTAGTCACCAGACCTGCTGCGACCCAGCATATACATACATATAAAAAAAAGGGGAGTTTAAACAGCAATATATATATAAAACTAGAACTATGTTATCTTGCTGACAACGTTAATAATCAGTCGCTAGACCTGCTGCAACTCAACATGTATATATATAAACGGGGCTTAAACAGCAACATATATTTATTATATTTTAAAAAACTAAAACTACGTAATTAACCAAGTCACAAGCCCAGAGTACATGCTAGTGGCTGTAAAACATTTGGTAATAACAGTATTTTCAACTGTACGCTGATTGATCACTCAACAGCACTCTGTCGGAAGGCTCTTCTTGTGGCTTGCCATTAAAAAGATTGTGATTCAATGTTGCACATTAATAACAGGAAATATCAACGGTGCTCTGTCGAAAGGTTGTAATCTTGCCAAGTTATTAATAATCGCAGAGCAATGACGTACTTGGTTATAACAGTAATTTCAACTGTACGCTCATTGAATACTCACTGGCGTTCTGTCAAAAGGCTCTTCTTGTTGCTTGTCATTAAACAAATTGTCATTCAACAGTGCATGTTAACAATGACAGGAAAATTCAGGGAACACTACAAGAAAGCCACGACACGAATCCGCAAGATGCGAACTTGCAGATCAAGTTGACAATATACCATTTAACGGTGAACACACACACGTGACCACAGGCAGATTCAAACTGTCAAATGGTGAGTGTCACTCTACCAGGAGGCAATCTCGCCAGTGCAACCTTGCAGGCAGCAAAATAAATAGCAAACAACCAGCACTTACTAGCAACCAAGAGTCTAATCTGTGTGAGGCAGCTTCAAATACCAACGGCCACAGTTTAAACCACCATGTCCTCTTTAGAGGGGGGGGGGGGGGGGGGGGGTTACAATGCAAAAGGAAAGATCAATCTTACCACAAGAAGCCGGGAACTCGATAATACAAACGGCAGCACATCATGCCTCCTCCAGGCACATCGCTTCACTGCCCTTCTGGATGAGTCGCAACACAAACCGCAACGGGGCATGGCTTCCCACCTCGAAACGGCTCACCGTACGATACAATGCTGCTCGCGAAACATGGCTGTTCACGTGGGCCACCTTCCACCAACTGCCGGTACGCTAGTACGTCCTCCCTCTCCAAAAGCCGCCAGCGATTGCACGCTAAGCACGATGACCCCCTCTGGCGATGCACCAGAGGAGGGAGAGTACGATTCAGCATATTCTTGGAATCCACCTAGCATACCTTAAACGGTCAAAAAATCTGAACTTAGCAGGTCCAATGAAGGTTTGAATCATACCTCTCATGAATATAAATCCAACATGTAATTCATTATACTGACTCAGTGGGAACAAAATTTATTGAAAATTTCACTGCAAAATTATATCCTCTACTTTTGTCTCATTTTCATGTAAAGACCGACACCCAATTATCTACAACTACATTTAATTGTATATCTACACTCTGCTAACAACTGTGAAGGACATGGCAGATGATACGTCCCGTTGTACCAGTTATTCACTCGTTATTGTACCCATTCGATTCATGTATGGAGCATGGGAAGAATGATTATTTGAACACCTCTGTGTGTGCTGCAATTAATCTAATCTTGTCCTGACAACACCTACAGGAGTGATATGTAGGGGGTTGTAGTATATTTCTAAAGTCATCATTTTAAGTCTGTTTTTGAAAATTTGTATGCAGGCTTTCTTGGGATAGTTTACATCTATCTTCAACAGTTTGCCAATTCAGTTTCTTTTTGACACTCTCCCTTGGATCAAACAAAGCTGTAACTGTTCATGCTGTAATTCTCTGTATACATTCAGTATCCCCCGTTCCCGTTCGTCGTATTTGGCTCAGTGTAAGGTCCTCTGTATTACCCTCTATTATGGAGTTGGATCACAAACTTTATTCAGAAATATGCAGATGAACAAACAGGTTGACCAGTGTGGAACAAAGTAAGCATTTATTCCTCCATTCCACACAACACAAACATAACAACAGTTACTGCATTTTGCATAACCCTGTACCAGTACCATACACATAAAACATGAATGTATTATTCAATGGACATGCCCAACCAGTTCATGCATACCCACAGAGTTGTTCCCTACTCTCCTGAGGGATATCGTGCCACATTCTGCCCAGTTTGTGCATTACCGGTAAGTCATCAAAATCTTGAGCTGGTTGGAGGGCCCAAACTTTCTCAGTTGGGGAGGGATCCGGTGACCTTGCTGGTCAAGGTAGGGTTTGGCAAGCATGAAGACAAGCAGTAGAAATTCTCACTGTGTGTGAGTTGGTATTATCTTGCTGAAATGCAAACCCAGCTTGGCTATGAAATGACACCACAGACCACCACTCCTGGATGTTGGACCATGTGGCAAGCAACTGTCAGGTTGGTATCCCACCATTTCTCAGGGTGTCTCCAGACATGTCTTCACTGGTTACCAATGCTCAGTTCAGTTCAAAGCGAGACTCATCAACACTGCAAAAGGGCTTCTCAAGGGTACAGAGGTAATTTGCCTAAGGGGCACCGTGAACTTGGCCCTCTTTGTGTGAGCTACCAATTTTTTTTTTTTTTTTTTTTTTTTTGTGGTCACTGAAGCACCAGTCGCATGTGAGATCGACGATAATGATGAATCTGGGGCTCTGAGTGCCTCACTGACAATTTCTCGATCCTCATGTGCTGTTGTCTCGTTAGGTCGACTGCTTCCTTCTTGACACTGTGTTTGGATATGGTTCAGCCATTCCTGCCAACATCATCAAATAGTGGCATTGCTCCTATTCAAATGTCAAGCTATTCGCCAATTACTCCAACCAGCTTAAGCCCAATTGCATGTCCTCTCTCAAAAGCGGAGAACTGCATGTACTTTTTACACATGCCTGTCTGCCAGGTGCCAGGTGTAGGTGTAGGTACTGTCCAACTGATATGTGGAACGAAATTTGCAAAAATTTTATGCCCCGGTATCATGTCACCTGTTTACCACCCTTGCCAGCTGTGTGTTGAAATTGTACTGCAGTGTCATACATTCATCCGTTGGCAGCCCAAGTCTATGGTTTTGCATTTCCCATCACTAACAGCATGAATATCAATCTGTAGCCAATTTGTGTGACTCCTTCATACTGCTTAGTTTTTTCCCCTTAGAGTTTGTATTTAATGGGCATCACACATTTGATCAATATTCTAGAGTGGAATGCATGACTAATTTGTAAGCAGCCTCTTGTAGACTTACAGGATTTCACCAGTGGTCTACCAATAAACCAGTCTGCCACCTGCTTTACACACAACTGAGCCTATGTGATCATTATCGACGCGCAGGTCGCCGAAGTGGCGTCAAATCGAAAGACCTGCACCAGGCGAACGGTCTACCCAACGGGAGGCCCTAGCCACACGACATTTTATGTGATCATTCCATTTCATATCTCTACGAAGTGCTGTACCCAGGTATTTGTACAAATTAACCGATAATGACTGTGACAAACTCATATTATGGTCCTAGGATATTACTTTTTTTTCCATTTCATTTTGTGAAATGCACAATTTTACATTTCTGAACATTTAAAACAAGTTGCCAGTCTTTGAAATCTTATCATGATCTGACAGTATTTATGCAGTTTCTTTCAGACAATTCTTCACTATAAGTAACTGCACCATCAGCAAAAAGTCTAAGGTTACTATTAATATTGTTCCCAAGGTCATTGGTGTACAGTATTATCAGCAAGGGTCCCAGCACACTTTCGTGGGGCAGACCTGAAATTACCACTGCATCTCTTGATGACTGTCCAGCCACGATAACTTGCTGAATCCTACCTACCAAAAAATCCTCAATCTACTCAAAAATTTTGCTTGATACCCCATGTGATCATACTTTTGATAATAAGTGCAGATGTGGTTCCAAGTCAAATGCTTTTCAGAAATCAAGAAATTTTTTTTCTACCTGACTACATTGATCCAAAGCTTTCAGTATGTCATGTGAGAAGAGTGAGAGTTAGGTTCCATATGATTGATGTTTTCAGAATCCATGTTGGTTGGCATGGAGGAGGTCATTCTGTTCAAGATACCTCATTATGTGCGAGCTCAGAATATGTTCTAGGATTCTGCAACACATTGACATCAAGGATACTGGAAGATAGCTTTGTGGATCACTTCGACCACCCTTCTTGTAAATGGGAATGACCTGTGCTTTCTGCCAACTACTGGGCACAGTTTCCTGTTCGAGGGATCTATGAATGATTACACTTAACAATGGGGCTAACTTAGCCAAAAATTCAGTAGAGAATCTGATAGGCTTCCATCAGGCCCTGGAGCTTTGCCCAGTTATTCTCAGTGCCATCATCTTTTCAGTGGTATGCAAATTAAATCGGGGCAATACTTCTGGGTTGTTTTTAGCAAAGCAACATTTGAAAACAGTGTTAAGCATTTCTGCCTTTTCTTTGCCACACTCAGTTTCATTTCCTGTCTTTATGAGTAACTGTACAGTAACAGCTTTTACATACAACCAGCAAGCTCATTTGACAATATTCTGTCATGGTAGTCTCTTGACAGCAAAACATGTGTCATTTAGCATCTCTCTATCTGCAACCCTGTGCTTCATTTTACATCTGTTATGCAGTAGTCTCTGTTTCTTTACAGTGATTGTATACAATGGAAAGTCCCTCCCATTACGAACTGTTCTACTGGGTACGTATCCATCTACTACACAGTCAACTATTCTCTTAAACTTGATCTGTAGTTCCTCTGCACACTCCTCTCCTGAACTAAGTTTCAGGTTCCTCATTGAGGTACGACACTTCCGCTTTTTCCATCTATTTTGTTGAACATAATTGTATGGTCCCATGCTCTGTCTTTCTTTTTAACTAGATGCAGTGGCAGGATGTGCCAAAACTGTGGATTATTCCTGTCTGCTGCAGTTCATCTATTTCCTTTTTTGCTGCAGTGTATTGATCAGGAGCCAAATGGAGAGATTTCTTGTCTACCAGTAGGCCAGGAGCGTTTTAGATTGATGTAACATGATGATGCACTTTGTGTTGGTAGCCAGGAATCAGCCACAGTCTGTGTCATGTGATCCACTGATAATAGCTGAGGGTGGGTCCAATCCTTTTATAACCTTTGAAGTTCCATTTTAGCAGCATCAAATTCCTTTTTCAGTGAATGCCATTTGGATAATAGCTTCTGGTTTTCAACAAATAAGTTTGTCTTCTCTTCCCATAATTCTGTTAGTTCAGATTACATGACATGGAAGGTGTGCTTCAGAAATTCAGGATCATGAAAAGCACTTTCCGAAACACAAAATGCTAACTTGAGTGAGTCTACTTCCTCTGCCTTTGTACATAACGTATAGAAAGGAGTCATGATACTAGAATCATTATGGCTGAACTATGACTTGTGTCAAGTTGGAGTGAGGGTTCTGTTGGTAGTTCTTGTGTCTCTGACTAACTGCCCTTTAATTATTTTAGTCCCCATTGAGATTTGTGCTGTGTATAACTGTATTTTAACACCTAATAATGTAATAAATCAACACCCTTTTATAGATTCAGTAACATCTGCTAACATGAAAGTCCATTGTAACGGCTGGGAGAAACCCGAATCAACTACTGATGTATATTCTCTGTACATAGAAATAGGTGAACTGTTGGTCACTCCGAGTCATGCTCATCTGTGCTTTTGCTGCATTTCCAGCAAATGTTGTGATCAATGGAAGACACTAGTATTACTCAAATATATAGAAAATTGATTAGTGCTCACACTGGTGTGCTTAGATGTGGGCTGCTGAATTTGTAGGTGTTGTTTGACTGGGAGATAATAGTGACTGTTGCTGTGAAATTGTTTTTGTCATCACTTTTGCCAATGTGCTGGGTACTGACATATGCGTTTGCTGTTCTTGCGAATGGTTGTACCTTGAGCTTGTTGATGATCCCATTTGGTCGTGCACGTGGTGCAATGCGCTTTCTGTCTGGATGCTGGAAAGGCTATGATACTGAAACATGGATGGATTCTACTTCCACTGCTGTTTGTGTTGCTGCCATCAAAGTGGTGGAAGTGTTGCAAGGAGACCCCATGGTTTGTCTTCTGATTTCATTATCTGCAGCTTGAGTGGGTCCATGGCATCCAGTAATTTATGTACTTCCTCACAAAGCTGCAGGTGCTGCCCTCTTATAACAGCAGATGAAGGCTTCCTGGTGGCATCATCGTAAAATTGCTGTGCAATATATACACAGTGTTGATTGGGAGTGGCAGCTGGTTCGGCCAAACATTATGCAAAGTTGCATCTGCTATTTCAGTCTCTGTGTCAATAACATGTAGATAGTGCCAAAATTCAGATTGTAATTTATCACTGATTTGTTCGCTGTTTATCACCTGCAGGATGTGTTGATCGTGAGATTTTCACATTATATGCAAAACACTGTCTTTAAGATGCTGCTATTTATTTTGTTTAGGTGTTATTTGCATAGACACTGGAACCAATGTAAGAAAGTCGAAAGTGTTGGCAGTTAGTATGAACCACATCTTGTCTCTTAAAACATCATACAAGATGCTGGGATAGGCAGTTGTGTGTGCAAGAAGTGTGCTTGCTTGCGTGTGTGAATGGCTGTCTCTCTCTTTTACTGATGGAGGCTGTGGCCAAAAGTGGTATGTAAGAGTCTAATTGAGCCTGTCTACAACTTGACGTGTCTTCCTTATGGTAAGTAGTGATCTGTCTTTTCCTATGTTGATATTCCTACCTGGAGTTTCCAATGTTTGAAGCAAAGTCCCAGCTTACTAAACCATAAGTCCAGTAAATATTGAAGAACCTTTACTTTCTTTCTATGCGTAGTCTAGGAGTTATTTGCAAAGACGAAATGTTTGTGACCGGAACAGAAGGTTCAGAACCCAGTAATGCTGTTAGTACTCCATAGGTTGAAGTCGTTTGAGTATGGAGGTCCTGTTTGCACTGACCATAGCAACATTTTGCTATGGCGGTAAAACACTGTCCTGTGCTGCAGGCATTGTCATCTCAGCCTTAACTTCCTGTATGGTGTTCATTTTCTTCTTGTGGATGATTAAACCACAATAAATGACATGCATATAATGATGCTAACAAAAATGCTTATTGAACGTTTGGGAAATTGATATTAATGCTGAGCATGCACCAAAAGTGAGTCAGTGAAACCAATATGTCCACAGAGCTCCTGTGCAAGCCTCTTCATCTCTTCATAACTACAGTGCCCTACATGCATTTGAATCTGCTTACATAGTCAAGCACTGTTTTCCCCTACAATCCCCCCCACTCCACCTCATTCTTCCATTCTTTACAGTACTATATGCCTCAGCATATCCATCTTTCAATCCACTTGTTTCATAAACCTCTTTTCTCCCAAGTTCAATTCAGTATATCCTCACTAGTAATCTGAAGTAATCCATCCAATCTTTTGCAGTCTACTGTAGCAACACATTTCTTTTCTTGACTGAACTGTTTACCATCTTACCATCTTCACTACACTTCCATACAAAGCTACACTACACACAAATACCTTCAGGAAGGAATTCCTAACACTTAAATTTATAGTCATTGTTATTAAATTCCTCTTTTTGGAAATGCTTCTCTTGCTGTTGTCAGTTTGCATTTTACATCCTCTCTACATTGTCCACTGGCAGGGTTTGTTAATTCCCAAGTAGCAAACCTATCTACTGCTTTTAGTGTCTCATTTCTTAACCAAACTTTCAGCACTGCCTGATTTAAATCAATTACATTCCATTACTCATTTCACTTCTGTTGATAACCATCTTGTAACTTTTCTTCAAGATACCATCCACCCAATTCAATGTATTTTCCCAGTCCTTTCCTATTTTGACAGGATTACAATGTCATCAACAAACTTCAAAATCCAGAATAAATTTTGTCTGTCTGTAGCAGAGTTTGCGCTGGTATGAAACTTCCTGGCACATTAAAACTGTGTGTCGTACCAATACAAACCCGGGACCTTTGCCTTTTGTAGACAAGTGCTCTACCAACTGAGCTACCCAAGCACGACTCACAACCTGTCCACATAGCTTCGCTTTGGAAGGTAGGAGAGGAGGAACGCGTGGAAGTGAAGCTGTGAGGATGGGTCACGAGTCATGCTAGGGAATCTCAGATGGTAGAGTACTTTTTCTGCGAAAGGCAAAGGTCTCGAGTTTGAATCGAGGTCCGGCACAAAGTTTTAATCTGCCAGGAAGTTTCATATCAGCAGACACTCTGCTGAAGAGTGAAAAATTTCGTTCTGGAAACATATCCCAGGCTGTGGCTAAACCACGTCTCTACATCCTTTCTTCCAGAAGTGTTAGTCTCATAAGCTTTGCAGGAGAGTATCTGCGAATTTTGGAAGATAGGAGATGAGATACTGATGAAAGCAAAGCTGTGAGGATGGGTCGTGAATTATGTTAGAGTAGCTCAGTTGGTAGAGCACTTGCCCACAAAAGGCAAAGGCTCCGAGTTCAAGTCTTGGTCTGGCACACAGTCTTAATCTGTCAGGAAGTTTCAAACTTCAGAATTTTATTTCTTCTAAATATAATAAAATCACAATGTAACCATTAACAAAATTTTAAGTTTTTTATTTATGAAGCATTTCAGAGTCAGCTCCATTATCAGGTGGCAGATCCAGTGTTTAGCCCAGGTGCATTGCTCCAAGAAAGCCACTGATGTCAAAATATCTATCTAGCTCTACATCACACTCTGCAAGCCACATAACAGTGTGTAGTGAAGGATACTTCTGGTACCACTAACTGAACCTCCCCCCCTTCCCCGTTCCACTAGCTAATGGCATGTGGGGAGAATGATTGTTGGTAAGCCTCTGTATTAGCTCTAATTTCTTGAATTTTCTCATCATGGTTATTTCATGAGATGTATGTGGAAGGAAGTAATATGTTGTCTGACTCTTCCTACAAAATACTCTCTCAAAATTACAAAAGTAAACCTCTCCATGACACACAACATCTCTTGTACTATCTGCCACTGGAGTTCCTTGAACATATTTGTAACACTCTCATGTCAACCAAACAATTCTGTGACAGAAGTAGCCGCTCTTCAGTGAATCAAGTCTATCTCTTCTGTCAGTTCTTCCTGGTAAGGATCCAAGATTGATATACAATACTCAAGTAGCAGTTGAACAAGTACCTTGTAACCACTTCCTTTATGCACGAATTACACATTTGCTTAAGAATCTTCCTATGAATCTCAGTCTGGCATCTGCCTTTTCTACTGTTTGTTTTATGTGGTCATTCCACTATGGTTGCTCTGGATAATTAATCATTGATATTTTACGGTAGATATTGTTCCCAGCAATTTGTCATCAATAGTGTACTTGTAAAGTAGTAGATTTCTCTTCCTATGTATGAGCAATACGTTACATTTATTTATGTTTAACATCAATTGCCAGAGCCTCCACAATTCATCAATTCTCTACAGGTCAAACTGCAACTGATACTGTCCTCTGGCATTGCTACTCTCTTGTAACCAATGGCGTCTTCTGCAGACAGCCTTAAAGAGCTTCCTATGGTTTCTTCTAGATAATTTGTATAAATTGTGAACAGCAACGTTCTGTTCCATTAAGAGCGACACATTGAGTTCTACCTGTAATTATGTACAGCACTAAGCATCTCATGGAGCAACAGAGTTGAGTTGAGTTTCTTAAACTAATCTAGTATTGATTTCATAAGGGCCTCTTGCATCTGGTTTCGAAGAACTTGTAAATGGAATCACACCTGAGCATTTAGTGTAAATTAAATCCAAAGCAATTGCTAGGCCTTTTCTCCCACTGGCACTCTCACAAATTTTCACACTTTGTGACTCGCCACACTGTCTACATTCCTTTGATGATGCACTCATTGGAGAATTACAATTAGAAACATCATTGCCAGGCGACATAACCACTTGTACAAAAATCTTTCTAAACTTTTTCCCTCTAAATTGTCATTTCTTGAAAATGCCTTTATGTTTTGTCACCTTCAATAAACACAACAAAACACACGTAAACAAGCACTGCAAATGTAATTATAACAACTACTCACAATCACACTTGAACAAAACTAATCGCGTGTTTGAAAGTGTGTTATTTACAAACAGCAGAAACAAAATAATACCGGCTGTTGCATTCCAAGGATAACCAACACACTCAAGAGTAAAAAAAAATTCCCTAATGTGCAATGTAGGGGATATAAAGATCTAAAATATATGCAGAAAAGTAGGTGTGGCACATAAATACACGTGGTAGGAAAATGCTCTTTAAATGGTCGGAAAAAAAAAATTTCCGACAAAATCCTTTTCAGAGTACTTAAATAAAACCATAATCTATCAAAATATGATGAAAACCGAAAATCGATTTTTTTTGGCCTGAACCACGATGTGGTCTCCTTACATACCTTGTAAATCCCATGGTCATAGTTGCTATCACAGCCTCATGATCACCAATACCTTCCTCTACATTAACTGATTCGATAAGTTTATGTCTGTTAGTTGCGAGGATATGTAAGACCTTACTTTCACAAGTTGGTTTTCTACTTGCCTGCTTGAAGTAATTTTTCAACAAGACATTCAGAATAATTTCACACAAATCCCTGCCTCTGACACCAGTTTTGATGGCGTGACTCTCCCACTCTGTACCTGGCAAGTTGAAGCCACTCCCTTTTACAATGGCATGATCAGGAAAATATTAACAATATTCTGCAAATTCTCTCTCAAGTACTCTGCCTCTCTATTTCTTGACACAGTCTATAATAGCATCACATTACCATTTCTGATCAACTTTTGATCCTTAACTTCACCCACATTAATCGATGCTCAAAATCCGTGATAACCTTGATAGGTATTATTGAATTCTTTACTGCAGTAAATACACCACTACCACTGGTGATTAACCTATCCTATATTGCACTCTGAACTTACGGTTTCACAGTTGTTCATTTCCGGTTTCAACCAACTATCAGGGCATTATAACCTTCAATAAGCAATACTAATACTGGTATCTTTCCTTGTATACTCCTGCATTTTACTAATATCATATCAAACTTTCCCATATCCGATCTGTAAGGACGAGCATTCTCTGAGAACATCGTGGTGATGTAACTTTGATTTTGGCAAGCAATTTGTCTCTCAACCCAAGAAGTGGTTTCTCTAACCTAAAAAACCACTATGTGCACACCACAAATCCTCCGCTATCATAGTAGCTGCTTCCTACGTCTAGAGCATGCCTGACCTATCACAAGAAACCATACCATTCTCCACCTCATAGTGGAGGTCAAGAAATGTGCATCAAATACCATCGCAAAGATGTCCGAGCCTCTGGTTTAGACCTTCCACTCTACTGCAAACCAGAGGGCTGCAATCGACCCTGGGTGATACAATTAGCTTAGCCTGCACCCTGCATGCACTGTTAGTTGCCTTCACCAAATCAACCATGCACCCGACAGAAACCGCGAATCGCCTCAGAACACAAGTAGCAGACATCATTCGTGCCAACATGTGCTGGTACGCAGCAGCCATTTGCACCCAGCATGAGTGATAGCTGCCAGCAGAGCCTCTTCCAGATCATGGTCGAGACTGCCACCAAATGTAACGAGTGCATACTGGCATTCTTTCCTGCCCTGTGTGCTACTTGCCAGAGGGGGCTCATTACCCACCTAACAGTGGAGCTCCCAACGGCTAGCATACCTGCTCTCTGCACTTGAACTTGTCCAGACTGAGCAGGAAAATCAGCTGCTGGTCCAACAGGAGAACAATTTTGTGCTGGCTCACAAGTATTAACAAAACTTGTACCTGATGCTAAGGCATAAGGAGTCAGCTGTGTGGCCTGTTCCCTCTTCTGCTCTCTGACCAGTGACATGTGAACCCGCCACTGTCTGCCACTCACTCTCGTGTGAAGAATTTTGTGTAGCAGATGTGTGTATTAGAAAACACAGCGACAATCAGGCCACCAGGGGACATCAACAGCACAAAGGGTGTTTCATGACTCATCACTGGTGCCCTGATGCCACTGTTAACTTCAAGCAGTAGCCAGAAACCTGTAGATCATGGCCAACACATCATCCAGACATTTATGGACAACAACCAATTCTCCTTTTGTCTCCTCACAAAATACACAGTCCCTATCCGTATTGTAACGAGTAAAAAAAAAAGTGAATAACGTCTCAAAGGAAGTACAAAAAAATGGTTCAAATGGCTCTGAGCACTATGGGACTCAACATCTTAGGTCATAAGTCCCCTAGAACTTAGAACTACTTAAACCTAACTAACCTAAGGACATCACACACACCCATGCCCGAGGCAGGATTCGAACCCGCGACCGTAGCAGTCCCGCGGTTCCGGACTGCAGCGCTAGAACCGCTAGACCACCGCGGCCGGCAAAGGAAGTACAAACAGAGAAAATTACCCATTGTGGCACTTCTGACATTGGAGTGTTTTTATTCCACCAGAACTTTTAATTTGTTCCACAAATCGCCTTGGTTTCCCCTACTGCTTGTCCAGTGTATAAAGTGAATAAAATCAGGATAGACTACAACGCTGTCTCACTCCCTTCTCAACTACTTTTCCCTCCACATCCTTTGACTCTTACGACTGCAGTCTGGTTTCTGTACAATTTGTAAGTAACCATTCACTCCCTATATTTTGTCATTACACTCAGAATTTCAAAGAGTGTGGTCCTGTCAACGGCTTTCTCTAAATCAACAAATACTACAAATGTAGAGCTGCCTTTCTTTGGTCTCGACCTGATAAACTGATGGTACAATGATATTTACACCTGTCAGCACCTCCTTTCTTCTTGTAGTCTAAGAGTATTTTGCCTGTGTGTCATATTTGGCATGGTTTCTCAAGGTTGGTTCTTCCAACAGTCTCAGTACTTCTGAGGGAATATTGTTTACTTCAAGTGCTTTGTTTCAGTTTAGATCTTTAAGTGCTATGACAAATCCTAGCACTTTTATATCTTCCATCTCACTGCCATGTATTTTGTCTTCTCTTTCCTTATTAATGTGTCGAGTGTCTCACGGGAAATACTCAATATTCATATATATATGACAGGATTGATTATTTGAATCAAAAAACTTCATATCCACATACGCCCTATTCTGAATGATTGCCTAGGTAGAACACATTTAATGTGCATTGTTATTTACTTTCTTCAATACATTGTCCTTGGACAATACACTCTAAATGTTCCAGCCCTCACGTCTTTACTTAGTACTGGGATGTGATCTGTGATGTTAATATGTATACAGGAGCTTCTCTTTCATCCATGTCTAATTTTCTTATAGGTCATATCTATCCTTTCCACAGTCATGCATGCTTCTACAACCGTGCAGTTCTCATTTAACCATTCCTCCTTTACCATTCTGCTCTTTCTACACTGCAAAAGAGGCATTTCCACAGCAGAAGAGACTCTTAGCTAGTAGTTTGAACACAGCATTAATAAAGCAGCTAGTGAAATGCTTGATATGGACCATGACCTCGTACAGAACATAAATATGGACATCGGGAAAGCAGGACAAGGAGAATTGAAGCTTGTAAATTGTGGATATCTTGCAGAATGAAGATCAGCTGGTCTGATAAAGTCAAGAATGAGGAGGAGCTGAGAAGAGTTGGAGATCATAAGATTTTGCTGACAGTGAAGAATAGGAAGCTAAACTGGATACAACATAAAATGAGATGAGAATGCTTTCTCGTAGAGACAAATGAAGGTTTTATTCCAAGGAAGAGGGGACAGGGCAGACGAAGATGCCAGATGCTGAATGACATTAGTAGACCACAAGAAGGGTACCAAATAATGAAGAGGAAAGCAGAAGACAGAGAAGTATTGGAGGGTTGTGAAGTCATAAGCTGCCACAAGGCAGACAACCACTGATGACATTTTCAAAATCTGCTGACTTCACTATTTCATCTCTCAAGGCTATCCATTTGTCTTTTACTGAATACCTTACCAATGTTTCAGTTAACTCTCTCAAACTCTCGACAACCAGTGATTCTTTCAATTTAACCAGGTCCCATATCTTTAATTTTGCACGTTTCTGTTTTTTAACTTCGATTTTAATTTGCATTTCATAACCCATAAATCACAGTTTTAGTCCACATCAGCCCCTGGGTATGTTTTCCAATTTAAAATCTGGTTTTGAAATATCTTACCATTATAAAATCAATCTGAAACCTTCTGGTATCTCCAAGTCTCTTCCACGAGTATAATCTTGAAAAATTCTTAAACCAATTGTAAGGAATGATTAAATTACACTCTGTACAAAATTTAGTGCGTGACTTCTACTTTTGTGTGTGATAGCTTTCTGTGTAGCTTAGCTATAATAATCAGTACACTATGCTGTTCATAATAGCTCCCCTCCTTTGCTAGTTTCTTCTTCATTATAGGGACTACTACTAGTTAATTGTGTTGACAACCCTACAGCTTTCCCTAACAATAACCTTTTAACAACTGCACTGTTTGCCTTCCATAAACAATTCTCTACACACAAAGCAAGACTTTTATCTCATTAATTCAGTTCCAGCAAATTAAACATGAACAATTATACTGTTGGCCATTTCTATGACCTTACAGAGGGGCACTTTAAGAAATGATACCACATGAATAAAACTAAATTCAAAGTGAGAAAACATTAAATGTGGTGTGTTCTGAAGGTTCAGTAGTTGGTGCAAGCCAGTTATTGACCTAAATACATGATTCATTAAACACAGGGGGACTCTTCAAAAACTGTGATATTTATGGATGATGAAAGTATAACAGTAAAGGGCCCATATACATCTACAACAGCCAAAGCCAGTATAAATAATGGAACAGACTTAAAACTGATTCACAACATACAGATTAACCCTTAAGCTTAAAAAAAAGAATCATATTATGTAATTCCAAAGAAATAGTAATGACTTTCTGGTTCCAGAAACAGAGACGGATAGGAACACACTAAATGAAATTGTGTCAATTTCTAGGCATCTAGTTGGATAACAAATTGAGGTGGCACCCATACGTGGACAAGATAACCAAAAGAAGTCTGTTCTCTCTGCTTTGCAGTTGGAAATCTCTTCCACTGCGTTGTCTTGCAGGATTGACTGTTCGGGGGGGGGGGGGGGGGGCATTAGGTTGAAGGCTCTGGTGCAGCTTTAGATCACACAGACAGATAAGACACTGAGATACTGAGAGAATGGTCCAGCCCTGCAACACATGTGCCTGAAAGCAGACAGCCCTGGCACAATGCTAATCTGTAGCATTATTCGGAGGGGGTGCACACAGATTACGCTGGGCCATTCAACATTAGAGTGTTTCAAGGTTGTTTCCATCCATAATAATAATATTTTTTTTCATATGAAAATTTGTGACTTAATGGTATTTGCTTTCAAAAGAGATTGTAATGTAGTAATTAGACTTGTAATTTTACTCACTGCTTGGGTGTCTTACTTCATGGTGCTATAATGTATGTTGAACTTCTGAGCTCATTATTGTCTTGCTCTACCCAAAATGCTTGGGTATGTTTATTTGCAGTATAAAAATTAAAAATGGCTCTCAAGTTGCTAGACAAGGAAGTAACGGAATACTTAGAACATCTGCAGCAATTTTCAAAGCAAGAGTCGAACAGCAGTGAAATTGAAACACGAGTAGAAACTTTCTGTGATGATTATATTATCAAGTGAAAATAGTTATTGCGTGTCCTGAGAAGTTACAGCAATGACTGTTAGAGCAGCAAAATGAACTCGAGTATCAAAACTAGCATATCATTTGGGAAGAGGTGTCATTTTATAAAACAGAGAAAGACAGGGAAAAAGACGTAGGTGTCAGGTAACTACACCAGTTTTTGTGGGTCATCTCGAAATCAGAAAATACGCAGCAGACTGTGCGACTTTTGATAATTTCTTGAAATCACCTGGAAGACTACAAAAGAAAAATACTTTATGGCAAAATGGCAAAGAGCTGGACTGATGCCACTTATGAACAGAAGCTAAAATTTGAAGCAATGCTAGTTCTGGGCGGCCGTTCATGGATGACACAATATTAAAACTGTACACACAGAAAGAAGGCCCTAGTCAACTTGAAAGCAATAGTTGGCACATTTGTCTTTCTGAGCCAGATGTATTTATTGCAGGCCTGGATGCAAATGGCTTTTTTGCAACACATGAATAAAAGTTGATAGCTTGTAGTCAAAAGACAGGGAACCAAAGTTCTTTCACGATACTGTGTCAAGAGACAAATCTAGAGACATTACAAATTTTTTCACATTGATATCAGGAAAAAAAGGTCACTAACACCCAAGACAGACAAATCTACTTTGGTGCCAGAAGTTTGGAATCCTTTGAAAAAGTACAGTTTTCATGTTCAAACACAGTTTGTAAGCAGTTCCATTTTTATTTGAAAACAGGCAAAACATGGCCTCACTCCTGGGATCTAGAAATGGAACAAAAATAGATAATTATAGTGTAAGCTCATGCAAACTTTTTCACTTATAGATATTTGGCTTTGGGTTGCACATATGTTCCACTTTAAAAAGCAAATGCTTTGGATGCACAAAGCACATACGACAAAAACATTTTGAGATATAAAAACCATTAAACAACTAAATGCAGTGATGGAAATGGAACGACTCAGTGCAAATGAATACAAGACAGCATATCTGACAATATGAAATTCTAAGGCCTGATAGCTCCACATACTTATAACCCAGCTGGACGTATTGATGGAAAACGCAGCAGACAAGCACAGTCAACAAGTGCTAGTACATCTACATCAGGTGAGGGTGCTGTTGGTAATGAAAACACAGTATCTACAGCCAACTGATCAGACACCACCATCTAGCCAGCCAATATAAGCCCAAGCAGTCACAAGCTCAATGTCATTCTCTGCGAGTCAGCTGGTGCTGTGTCCTGACTAAATGTTTTTCCTAGACAATGTTATACTTACAGAGTCTGCTGAATAACAATGCAGACTGCTCTTACTGTAGTGCTAACCCATATTAGAATGAGATCACTGAATAAAACTGAGAAAAAATAGAAAAATATTGATGTTCACATTTATGGATCAAAAGACGTGAAAATCACTGAGGACATTAGACAAGCTGTCTATTGTAGCCAGCTCCTAACTGATTCACAACAACCACGAACATTATATCCTAGTCCTGTAGGTTGTCTAGTAACTAGGTCACAGTTACTTTCTCACCAGAGGTGCCAGTTTTTTGCTAAGCCATGTGTGCACTGCTGATAGCAGTGCCATGAGCACAGAACTATTTTCTTCACCTGCAGTTACTTGACTACACATATATGGGCATATCTTTCATAGTGGCGTTGCGATCATAGTCGTGTGATTACATGCATATCCATTTTCCTGCCTTTATAGGCCTGACGAGACCACTTGCAGGCAGACGATTTTACTGTGCTGGGCAATAATGACAGCTGCTGTTCATGGCCCACCAGTCATTCATATCACCAGTTGGTGTGCACTGCTGTGTCCTCGTGTGCCGTTGTTGGTCGAGCCTTCACTCTCATCGGCCTCCAACGCCAGCTCACTCGCTCCTTTTGGTATCATCACATCCTGGGCGGCCGTCGGTCGAGCGCTTCCACCCAGCTGCCACTGATTCCACCATCGCGCAGAGCAACCTCTTCTCACCAGCTTGTACGTATCGTTGCTTTCTTGCACAGTCACTGCTGGCAGAGTGCTGGCTCCCGCTGAGTGCCACCTGTGCCCTGCCACTGTATCACCAGGTGCCAGCTGTGTCACCACCAGTGGCCAGCCACACCATCATCATGGCAGGTCCACAGCAGTTTCTGAAAAGCCTTCGACATTTTAATACCATGTGTAAAGTTATTGTTAACCTTGTACAACAAACCACTGCAGACGTCACTGGAAACCACTGTTTACTTTCTGTACCAAGGACACAAAACTGTTAAAAACATTTCCCTTTGACAGTGTTCTTGGACCCATTGCAAAAGACATTGATTTTAAGGACTGTGTTGTCTGTCCAATGACTGTTGGAGCGTTGTCTGGCTACAACTGTACCGTATTTGCTTGTGGTCAGGCTGGCACTGAAAGACGTTTACTAGGCTAGGTGAAAAGTGGAATACTTCACACTCTTGGTAAATAGATTCTCTCGCTTTGGTGGTTCCAATAATTCTTGGTCACTTAATACATGAACTAAAAAGCCAGCATGTCAGGCACAGTCTTTGTGTCTTTTCTGGAATTATATAGAAAAATTCTTTGATTTTTCAATTGATGATAACAATACAACATGGCTGTTTGAACATTCAGCTCCAAAAGGTATGGCAATAATTAATGTCTTAGAAAAGGTCAATATACTGCATCACGGCGCAATTGAAAGACAGGCAGTAGGACTCTTATAAACACAAAATCCAGTTCCTCGCATACAGTGGTCTCTATCGAGGTTTGTAAGTTTACTCACAGGATTTAGTCCTCCCCATCAAGTTCCTACAAGGGTGCAAATGCCACATATTGCTTGACCTGCTGCACCAAGCCCAGTAAGCCAAGAGGCTTCAGTCAAGTTCTTACTATTTTGCGTACAGTCAGGAGCAACCGGTCTGTACCAGCATCAGCTCTGATCATGACACCAAGAACAGGACACAACTCAAGACACACGGATCCCTGAGCAGCCACATATCAATGCTCATCTTGTACCCTGCCCAGTCCTACTCTTTGTCCCTGCCATTTTGAGATAATTATCTCTGTCCATGCTGCAGGCCACAAAGACAACTAATCATTAACCAGAAAAGTATCATCCATACAGCGCACAGAAATCATCTGCAGCAGGATCGCTGTGTCTCGTATGAATATTGTGGAGCAAAGGAGCTCTAGTTAAAACTAGTTTTTCAAGGTTGTGACAAGAAGATTGTGCAGAGTTGATCTCATATGTATATAGCTGAAGTGAGTAATTTTAGTAAATTTATCAAATCATTTGGACAACAGGTTATGATAGTCAAAATTTCATTAACGCATGGGAGCTACGAACTCAGTTATGGCATCTACACTCCAAGAACATGGCACAAAAAGGCTGGTATGCAAGAAAAAGCCAATCTGGTTTTCATGGCTCCACCCCACAACTTGAGACTGAACATAGTACACCACCCAAAGGAAAAGGAATTGTTACAAGCATTAACCCACATTTGGTACTGCTGCTGAGAACCATCTGTCTTGTCCACTACTGTCTCCCTATAACATCCTAAGGCCACCCCTGTCCCTACTGTAGCCACACACATCCTTCATACTGAAACTTCCTGGCAGATTAAAACTGTGTGCCGGGCCGAGACTCGAACTCGGGACCTTTGCCTTTCGTGGGTAAGTGCTCTACTAACTGAGCTACCCAAGCACGACCCACGCCCTGTCCTCACAGCTTTACTTCTGCCAGTACCTCATCTCCTACTTTCCAAACTTTACAGAAGCTCTCCTGCGAACCTTGCAGAACTAGCACTCCTGCAAGAAAGGATATTGCAGAAACATGGATTAGCCACAGCCTGGGGGATGTTTTCAGAATGAGATTTTCACTCTGCAGTGGAGTGTATGCTGATATGAAACTTCCTGGCAGATTAAAACTGTGTGCTGGGCCGAGACCCGAACTCGGGACCTTTGCCTATCGCGGGCAAGTGCTCTACCAACTGAGCTACCCAAGCACGACTTACGCCGAGTCCTCACAGCTTTACTTCTGCCAGTACTTCATCTCCTACCTTCCAAACTTTACAGAAGCTCTCCTCGCATTCTGGAAATATCCCCCAGGCTGTGGCTAAGCCACGTCTCCGCAATATCCTTTCTTTCAGAAGTGCTAGTTCTGCAAGGTTCGCACGAGAGCTTCTGTAAAGTTTGGAAGGTAGGAGATGAGGTACTGGCAGAAGTAAAGCTGTGAGGACAGGGCGTGAGTCGTGCTTGGGTAGCTCAGTTGGTAGAGCACTTGCCCGCGAAAGGCAAAGGTCCCGAGTTCGAGCCTCGGTCGGGCACACAGTTTTAATCTGCCAGGAAGTTTCATATCAGTGCACAATCCACTGCAGAGTGGAAATCTGATTCCGGGATCCTTCATACTGATCTCCACAAAACCGTCTCAATTTCTTCTCTCTTTAAGGACTAGAAGAATATACCATATCTCAAGAGAGTATGATTTGTTAAGTTAATATTAACAAAGTGAATGAATATGAAATGTATCCATATTTAATAAGTACATAACATTGTTTTATTAAAAAATATTACACGGGTCATTTCAACAAATAACAAAACACCACTTGTTAAATATCTTGCACTGACCACTGTCCCCCTGAACTAGTTAATTCTTTCATTTTCTTCTTAGTTCTTTCCTGTTTCACATTTTGATTTTCCATACTTTTATTTCCATTTTCAACACATTCTATGTCAGCTCCATCACCAACACTGTTTTTCTTTTTTGATTTACGTCTCTTTCTTTTTCTTGTTGTGCGATCAACTTCCACAATAACTTCACCAATTTCTGGAGTGTGTTTGCTGGAAGTGCCAGTGGCTATAAACTCTGGCTCTGTGTCAGAATTAGATTCCGGCTTGATGTCTACCTCTGGTTCCTTTATATTCTCAACAGATGGGTCCAAAAGTACAAGAGTGAGACAAGTTATCCTGCAACCAGCATCTGCACAGCATTTTTCTTTCAGTTTTCCATCCTGCAATAAAATAAACAGATTTAAAAACAAAGTAGCTTCACGCGGTGTTTAATTTTATCAACTTATAATGTAAAAAGATAAACACGGTAAACATTCAGTTAAAATGTGACCGTATGGATAATTACACTTCCACCCACTATGACCCACATTCTATGACATTGTCTTGAACTTTATTCACTGAATGAAACATGTCTTCCATGTCTAGTGTCAGGTACAAAGAAAATAGAAACTTTTAAACAGACAAAATGGGAAACAGAGGACCACTGTGTGTTAAATTTGAAACGGACAGCGTGCACTTTTTATTCTCCCACTTTACGCCTTTACAAAGTAATTAATTTCCAGTATTACTGTGTTTCCTTTGTTTCATAACCATAACCCAGATGCATAATTCTGCCTTTTGTCCGGGGGGGGGGGGGGGGGGGGGGACAATGTTGTCAGGTGCAAAAATTTAATTTAGTGCCTTTTTCTTGACAGAAAATGACTGCAGACTGCAGACATACAGAGACTCACTCATTAAGTTGCTGCTGCCATACAGGTGGCCGTACAACATTTTACAGAAGACTTCATTTTTAAATAACTTCTTGTTACCTACTTCTGTTACCTACTTCTCTCAAAGAGCAGTTGAACGGAATGGATAGTGTCTTGAAAGGAGGATATAAGATAAACATCAACAAAAGCAAAACGAGGATAATGGAATGTAGTCGAATTAAGTCGGGTGATGCTGAGGGAATTAGATTAGGAAATGAGACACTTAAAGTAGTAAAGGAGTTTTGCTATTTGGGGAGCAAAATAACTGATGATGGTCGAAGTAGAGAGGATATAAAATGTAGACTGGCAATGGCAAGGAAAGTATTTCTGAAGAAGAGAAATTTCTTAACATCGAATATAGATTTAAGTGTCAGGAAGTCATTTCTGAAAGTATTTGTATGGAGTGTAGCCATGTATGGAACTGAAACATGGACGATAAATAGTTTGGACAAGAAGAGAATAGAAGCTTTCGAAATGTGGTGCTACACAAGAATGCTGAAGATTAGATGGGTAGATCACATAACTAATGAGGAGGTATTGAATAGGATTGGGGAGAAGAGAAGTTTGTGGTACAACTTGACTAGAAGAAAGGATCAGTTGGTAGGACATGTTCTGAGGCATCAAGGGATCACCAATTTAGTATTGGAGGGCAGTGTGGAGGGTAAAAATTGTAGAGGGAGACCAAGAGAGGAATACACTAAGATTCAGAAGGATGTAGGTTGCAGTAAGTACTGGGAGATGAAGAAGCTTGCACAGGATAGAGCAGCATGGAGAGCTGCATCAAACCAGTCTCAGGACTGAAGACCACAACAACAACAACCTACTTCTCCAGAGACAATACAATGAAATTTGTAGGTTGACTCCAAGACAAAATTACCATCATCACTAACAACATTTTACGAACACAGCTGAATAAAGGTCTCATCCAACTTTTCCTGTTTCAGGATCTTCAGGGATAAATATCCATGCTGTCCCTGCACATTTTTTTAATGTCATCTACATACCTTTCACTAAATTGTCAACTCGTTTTTTCCTTATGTCTAGAAATCCAGCAAAGAAATTGATTGGTCCATCAACCACCCATGAAAGTGGCTACAAATCTTTACCACTTCCAATTTATTTTCAGCCCAAACACATGTAAAGCGAAATCAGTAGTACACACTGATTGGACACTTTTTTCAGACACAGTGGGAGCTACATTTTAACTACCCTATATAGTTTAGCATTTGCATTATTCCGTTAATGCTTTTTATGTCCACTCAGTAGTTGTTTTCATCTGCCTTAAATTACAACTGGTTCTACGACTTTGTTGTTACTTTGTACAATTTTCTCTTCGATACAATGGTCACACATTATTTCCATGAAATCAGGCATACTTTCAAACTTGCTCTGTTAAGTTTTACATCCACTGTTGAACATAATCTGCACTAGAGGCAAAAAATATGTTGTCCTCAAAACAAAAGTGGTTTAGATACTTTCCATTAACATGGACTACTCCAAAACTTCCTCCAGATATGACAAGGATAGTTTCAGTGATATGAAATCTCTTTACCTTAATCTATTTTTAATTCTTAATTTCTCACCACCTTAAAAAATCCAGCAGAAACTGTAGTATTCATGGATTGAATTAAGTGCTGTTAGTACAGATTTCAGTGAAACTGGCTCAAAAACTTTCTCAGACTCTATGAACTGTAGACAAAGTAGTAATCCACATTCATTGGAACATTCTATAATTTAATTCTCGAGTTGCAACTGGCCCATTGTGCTACATCCACTTCTGAAGCCAACTTGTTTACCTACTTAACTAAAATCTAATTATTTTTGCCCATGCAACTGGTGTTAGTGTTATTGGATTTCTTGTACATTATGGAGAGATGGCTCATGGGTTACTAGCTTTTCCCCCCTTCCTATTGTGTGAAGTACAATAATTACAGTATTTTGAGGAATTGTCTTCCTCTATGGAAACCTTTTACAATTGTGGAAGTTAGTTTCAAATTTCTTTGCCCTCAACTTCAGACTTTTCAAATGAAACACAGTCTTTTTGCTTGTTACTTCAGCACACACATTTTCAGCAGGCTACCGGAAGAACATTTTGATCATCACGCTGCGGCCTTCTCTGTTAAAAGTTACAAAATTACTTTAGGTCGTTGCAGCTTGCTAAAATGAATTAAATATTGATCTCGTAATAAGCGGAAACGATTGTTACCTGATCCAGGCATCCAGATATGATGTGTCAAATCATTCTGGCAGATATGCTGACAATTTAATCCATAAAAGAAACTGGTACACTGCCTAATATCGTGTAGAGGCCCCGCGAACATGCAGAAGTGCTGCAACAAGACATGGCGTGGACTCGACTATTGTCTGAAGTAGTGCTTGAGGGAATTGACACCATGAATCATGCAGGACTGTCCATAAATCCATAAGAGTACGAGGGGGGTGGGGATCTCATCTGAACAGCACATTGCAAGGCATCTCAGATATGCTCAATAATCTTCATGTCTGGGGAGTCTGGTGGCCAGCAGAAGTGTTTGAACTCAGAAGAGTGTTCCTGGAGCCACTCTGTAGCAATTCTGGATGTGTGGGGGGCCGCACTGTCCTGCTGGAATTCCCCAAGTCCATCAGAATGTACAATGGACATGAATGGATGCAGGTGATCAGACAGGATGCTTACGCACGTGTCACCTATCAGAGTCATTTCTAGACGTATCATGGATCCCACATTGCTCCAACTGCACATGGTCCACATCATTATAGAGCCTTTACCAGCTTGTACAGTCCCCTGCTGACATGCAGGGTCCATGGATTCATGAGGTTGTCTCCATAGCTGTACAGGTCCAACCCCTCATCCAACCAGGCAACATGTTTCCAGTCATCTACAATCCAATGTCAGTGTTGACAGGCCCAGGCAAGGTGTAAAACTTTGTGTCATGCAGTCATCAAGAGTACAGGAGTGGGCACTCGGCTCTGAAAGCCCATGTCCATGATGTTTCATTGAATGGTTCACACACTGACACTTGCTGGTGGCCCAGAACTGAATCTGCAGCAATTTGTGGAAGGGTTGAACTTCTGTCACGTAGAACGATTCTCTTTCATCATTGTTGGTCCCATTCCTGTAGGCTCTTTTTCCAGTTGCAGCGATTTTGGAGATTTGATGTTTTACCGAATTCTTGATATTCATGGTACACTTGTGAAATGGTCGTATGGGAAAAAGGCCCACTAATCACCGCCTCTGAGATGCTGTGTCCCATCGCTCGTGCACCAACTATAACATCATGTTCAAACTCACTTAAATCTTGATACCCTGCCAATCTAACAACTGCGCCAGACACTTGTTGTCTCATAGAGACATTGCCAACTGCAGCACTGTAGTCTACCTGTTTACATATCTCTGTATGCCTATACCAGCTTCTTTGAAGCAACATGAGTAATAAAATTTCTAAGTCTCTCAAAACTCATTGACAGATGGTATGCTTTAATTTGTCCAATCAGGTTGGCCATTCTTTTTTGCACACAATATTTTGATGACTGACCTAACCACCAATTTCAGGTGCTGTAAAAGGTTCCTCTATTTGTACTAAGTGATTGGAATTCAATCAGCCTACATGGACAAATGGAATTGGAGGTGGGGGGACCAGAATTGCTGTGTTCACATGTCCCACCATAATAACAATCCCAGAAATAGCAACAAAGTCAGAAGAAACAGAAATATTTGTGACAAAGATGATACAAACTTCACAGCTGTACTATTACACCCAATAATGATTAAAAATATTGATACCACCAACTAAAGCATTAACAAGCAAAAAACACAGAAAAGAAAATGGTCCGAAAATTAATGTAAACCATTTCTTTTTGTTTCTTTTATTTCTCCTACTACAGTATTATCAAAACACAGACAATCAGAAAATGGCATAAGTTTGGTATAACGTTAACTTTTTTGCCGATACTTTGTCAGTAAAGCGGTCTGTAATTTTGATTAGTCAGAAGATGTGACTGTGTGTGTGTGTGTGTGTGTGTGTGTGTGTGTGTGTGTGTGTGTGTGTTTTTCTATTTTCAACAAAGGCCTTGTTGGTCGAAAGCTCATTTTGTGACAGTCTTTTTGTTGTGCCTACCTGCAACTCCCCCCCCATGAACCATGGACCTTGCCGTTGGTGGGGAGGCTTGCGTGCCTCAGCGATACAGATAGCCGTACCGTAGGTGCAACCACAACGGAGGGGTATCTGTTGAGAGGCCAGACAAACGTGTGGTTCCTGAAGAGGGGCAGCAGCCTTTTCAGTAGTTGCAAGGGCAACAGTCTGGATGATTGACTGATCTGGCCTTGTAACAATAACCAAAACGGCCTTGCTGTACTGGTACTGCGAACGGCTGAAAGCAAGGGGAAACTACAGCCGTAATTTTTCCCGAGGGCATGCAGCTTTACTGTATGATTACATGATGATGGCGTCCTCTTGGGTAAAATATTCCGGAGGTAAAATAGTCCCCCATTCGGATCTCCGGGCGGGGACTACTCAAGAGGATGTCGTTATCAGGAGAAAGAAAACCGGCGTTCTACGGATCGGAGCGTGGAATGTCAGATCCCTTAATCGGGCAGGTAGGTTAGAAAATTTAAAAAGGGAAATGGATAGGTTGAAGTTAGATATAGTGGGAATTAGTGAAGTTCGGTGGCAGGAGGAACAAGACTTCTGGTCAGGTGACTACAGGGTTATAAACACAAAATCAAATAGGGGTAATGCAGGAGTAGGTTTAATAATGAATAGGAAAATAGGAATGCAGGTAAGCTACTACAAACAGCATAGTGAACGCATTATTGTGGCCAAGATAGATACGAAGCCCACACCTACTACAGTAGTACAAGTTTATATGCCAACTAGCTCTGCAGATGACGAAGAAATTGAAGAAATGTATGATGAAATAAAAGAAATTATTCAGATTGTGAAGGGAGACGAAAATTTAATAGTCATGGGTGACTGGAATTCGAGTGTAGGAAAAGGGAGAGAAGGAAACATAGTAGGTGAATATGGATTGGGGGACAGAAATGAAAGAGGAAGCCGCCTGGTAGAATTTTGCACAGAGCACAACATAATCATAACTAACACTTGGTTTAAGAATCATGAAAGAAGGTTGTATACATGGAAGAACCCTGGAGATACTAAAAGGTATCAGATAGATTATATAATGGTAAGACAGAGATTTAGGAACCAGGTTTTAAATTGTAAGACATTTCCAGGGGCAGATGTGGACTCTGACCACAATCTATTGGTTATGACCTGTAGATTAAAACTGAAGAAACTGCAAAAAGGTGGGAATTTAAGGAGATGGGACCTGGATAAACTAAAAGAACCAGAGGTTGTACAGAGATTCAGGGAGAGCATAAGGGAGCAATTGACAGGAATGGGGGAAATAAATACAGTAGAAGAAGAATGGGTAGCTTTGAGGGATGAAGTAGTGAAGGCAGCAGAGGATCAAGTAGGTAAAAAGACGAGGGCTAGTAGAAATCCTTGGGTAACAGAAGAAATATTGAATTTAATTGATGAAAGGAGAAAATATAAAAATGCAGTAAGTGAAACAGGCAAAAAGGAATACAAACGTCTCAAAAATGAGATCGACAGGAAGTGCAAAATGGCTAAGCAGGGATGGCTAGAGGACAAATGTAAGGATGTAGAGGCGTATCTCACTAGGGGTAAGATAGATACTGCCTACAGGAAAATTAAAGAGACCTTTGGAGATAAGAGAACGACTTGTATGAATATGAAGAGCTCGGATGGAAACCCAGTTCTAAGCAAAGAAGGGAAAGCAGAAAGGTGGAAGGAGTATATAGAGGGTCTATACAAGGGCGATGTACTTGAGGACAATATTATGGAAATGGAAGGGGATGTAGATGAAGATGAAATGGGAGATACGATACTGCGTGAAGAGTTTGACAGAGCACTGAAAGACCTGAGTCGAAACAAGGCCCCCGGAGTAGACAATATTCCATTGGAACTACTGACGGCCGTGGGAGAGCCAGTCCTGACAAAACTCTACCAGCTGGTGAGCAAGATGTATGAAACAGGCGAAATACCCTCAGACTTCAAGAAGAATATAATAATTCCAATCCCAAAGAAAGCAGGTGTTGACAGATGTGAAAATTACCGAACTATCAGCTTAATAAGTCACAGCTGCAAAATACTAACACGAATTCTTTACAGACGAATGGAAAAACTAGTAGAAGCCAACCTCGGGGAAGATCAGTTTGGATTCCGTAGAAACACTGGAACACGTGAGGCAATACTGACCTTACGACTTATCTTAGAAGAAAGATTAAGGAAAGGCAAACCTACGTTTCTAGCATTTGTAGACTTAGAGAAAGCTTTTGACAATGTTGACTGGAATACTCTCTTTCAAATTCTAAAGGTGGCAGGGGTAAAATACAGGGAGCGAAAGGCTATTTACAATTTGTACAGAAACCAGATGGCAGTTATAAGAGTCGAGGGACATGAAAGGGAAGCAGTGGTTGGGAAGGGAGTAAGACAGGGTTGTAGCCTCTCCCCGATGTTGTTCAATCTGTATATTGAGCAAGCAGTAAAGGAAACAAAAGAAAAATTCGGAGTAGGTATTAAAATTCATGGAGAAGAAATAAAAACTTTGAGGTTCGCTGATGACATTGTAATTCTGTCAGAGACAGCAAAGAACTTGGAAGAGCAGTTGAATGGAATGGACAGTGTCTTGAAAGGAGGATATAAGATGAACGTCAACAAAAGCAAAACAAGGATAATGGAATGTAGTCTAATTAAGTCGGGTGATGCTGAGGGAATTAGATTAGGAAATGAGGCACTTAAAGTAGTTAAGGAGTTTTGCTATTTGGGGAGCAAAATAACTGATGATGGTCGAAGTAGAGAGGATATAAAATGTAGGCTGGCAATGGCAAGGAAAGCGTTCCTGAAGAAGAGAAATTTGTTAACATCCAGTATAGATTTAAGTGTCAGGAAGTCATTTCTGAAAGTATTCGTATGGAGTGTAGCCATGTATGGAAGTGAAACATGGACGATAAATAGTTTGGACAAGAAGAGAATAGAAGCTTTCGAAATGTGGTGCTATAGAAGAATGCTGAAGATTAGATGGGTAGATCACATAACTAATGAGGAAGTATTGAATAGGATTGGGGAGAAGAGAAGTTTGTGGCACAACTTGACAAGAAGAAGGGATCGGTTGGTAGGACATGTTCTGAGGCATCAAGGGATCACCAATTTAGTATTGGAGGGCAGCGTGGAGGGTAAAAATCGTAGAGGGAGACCAAGAGATGAATACACTAAGCAGATTCAGAAGGATGTAGGTTGCAGTAGGTACTGGGAGATGAAAAAGCTTGCACAGGATAGAGTAGCATGGAGAGCTGCATCAAACCAGTCTCAGGACTGAAGACCACAACAACAACAACAACCTGCAACTCAGCATCTCTGCTGTATGGTGAGAAGCAACTATCCTTTCCATATACTCGTGTAAATATGATATTTAACTATGCATAATGCATACACTATTCCCTACCTTAAATTGCCACAGCTTTATTTGACCTCCACTAGAAGCACTTGCAAGCCATGTGGAACCATCAGCCAGAGTAATAGCACCAGTTGCTTTCACCCTGTCCTCATGAGCCTTCACTTGTTTTGTGGGTTCCCCACTCTTCTCATTCAGTGAATACAGTGCTATGTTCCCTCCCTCACCAGCCAGCGAAAATATGTCTGGAGTGAGAAAACAGGCACAGCATACTCCCCACTGCAACTTTAATGAGCACTTGATACCAGCAGTTTCCACTGAGTACACATCAGCTCGTTTCCCACCAGGTAGCACAATGTAATGAGTACCATCAGGAGACCAGATTACACCAGACGACCACCGGCTTTCCCTGTCCAATGGAATAAGATTTAATTTAGTAAACACAGTGAAACAGGAATTAATTTTGTTCACAGAAAAGTAGCCTATGTCCCAGTGAGTAATTATTGCCAACTAAATACACAACCAAAAATTCAAAAGCTGTGGAAATAAATAACACGCACAACGACATTTACCTCCATAATGCCATAAAAATTTTAAAATACTGCAAGATATACAAAAGATAACACCACTCAAACAAAGTTAACTACTTGAAAATTAACGTATGAATAAGTGACTGAGGCAAAAAAAATCTGAAACCATTAAACTGCTTACACAAGCAATCAACGTATACAGTGTTCACATTGTGGATGTAGCGAAATATTGTTATTTTGCAGAATTGGAAGAGTTGCAGAGCACTGTGTGTGCCCACATTTGAATAAATTTTAAAGATATACACATTATTTTTATTTCCTGCATCATAAATTGGGCACCACTTTTAAGAATACATGAAACTCTCTTCAGTGCAGTCAAAGTACAGCTGGTTTTAAATAACGATGTCACAAATTATTACAGTAAATATAACTTAAGCAGTACGCAAATGTGGTGAGAACATAGATGAGAGAGGCCTATGTGAGAGACATACGATACAATATTATGAAAAGGATAGTTGCTACTCAGTTTGTAGTGGAGATGCTGAGTCGCAGAGAGGCACAACAAAAAGACTCTCACAAAATAAGCTTTCGCCCAACAAGGCCTTTGTCAAAAATAGGCAAAACACACACACACACACACACACACACACACACACACACACACACAGCACGCGCGTGTGCGCACCTCACACGCACATGACCACAGTCACTGGAAGCTGAAGCTGTGTGTGCATTTTTGACAAAGGCCTTGTTGCCAAAAGCTTATTTTGTGAGAGTCTTTTTGTTGTGCCTCTCTGCGACTCAGCATCTCCACTACACAGTGAGTAACAACTATCCTTTTCATAATATTGTTACATTCCATCCTGGATTTTCCACTGTTGGACACGTGATAAAAAAACAGTGGTATAAACATCTCGTAAGAACTGTGTTAATTGAGTATAAGTGGAAAAATCGAGGACAGAAATAAATAACGCTATTTTGTCGAAAGACAACATGTTGAGAAACGTGGCTGTTGTACTTAAGGTTTATAATTTATATAAAAAACAGCTACCAGCCACATGTATGGTTTAAAAAGGTTTATTATCTTCAGACCATGACCGGTTTCGGATTTTCCTTTACAAATTCATCTTCAGATGGCAGATTACAAGCATAATAAATAAGTAATTCTTTTACATAAAATGTAAGTCTACTATGAAAAAGTCTCTGCACAATCACTCAATAATGTTAAGCTGATCCATTATTTCACATTTATATTAAAATCTGCAGTTGTTAGTTACTAAAAAGCTATAAGTAATACACCTAAGTAAAGCATAGGATTTAAAAGTTATTTGCTGATACTAAACAGGGTGTTTCAAAAAGAATATATGTATTTCGAATGCATATATTTATTAAACTTTACAACATTCTAATATGAAACTTTACACACATATTTATGAACCTCTCAAGTTCAGATTACATATGTTCAATATGTCCTCCACCAGCGACATGAACAATATCACATCGATACTCAGATTCCTCCCATACTCAGGCAAGCATGTCCTTCATCACTGATGCTATAGCAGTAAGGATCCAGTTTTCAACTCTTCCATGTTCTGTGGGAGTGGTGGTACATAAACACTGTCTTTAAAAAAAATCCTCAGGAAGAAGTCAGAGGGTGTCAAGTCTGGTGACCGTGGAGCCCAGCTGAGACATGCTAAGTCGCCAGCTCCTTGACGAGCAATCCGACGGTTCGGTAGAGTTTCATTCAGATATTCACGTACTTGGCGACCCCAGTGAGGGGGTGCCCCATCTTGTTGAAAAATGAAGTTGTCTTCCTGCAGCCTCGGAAACAACCAGTTTTCTCACATAGCGACATACTGCTAACCGTTAACCGTATTTCCATCAAAGAAGAAGAACAGATGATTGGGATATCACACAAAACACACTGACTTTGGGCGAATCTCATATATGTTCAATGGCTGCGTGTGGCTTCTGTCGGCCCCAAATTCGAACAATGTGTTTGTTTACTTCACCTTTAACATGGAAAGTCACTTCATCATTGCGCTGTGCAAAAGTCTTATCATTGCCAAGAGCACCAAGAATCTCATTACAAAATGCCACATGTTTCTGTTTGTCATCAGGACACAGAGCTTGTAACAGCTTGACAGCTTCATAACCAACCAACATCTCAAAACATGCCAAATTGTTGTTGTAAACAGTTGTAACTCCTGACTGGCACAACAAGTTGATATTGAAGGACTACGTTGGAAAGCAGTTTGAATTCATGCAACATTTTCTTCAAGAACACAAGGGTGGCGAGGACTCTTTCCTTTACATACACATCCTGTATCTATAAACTGTCTATACCATCTGCGAATGTTCCATCCACTTAAGAGGATCAATTTGGTACTTCAACCTGAAACGTCTATGCACTGTTATCACGGAACTGCACTTCGCAAACTCGAGAACACGAAATGATTTCTGCTGCAGAGTAGCCATTTTAAACATAAGACGGTTACCAAGCAAAACAAAAGACAACTGACATCTAACGTCTATTAATATAAACTACACTATGTATTAGTTTCTCCAATAGCTGAGCTGAGACACAGCTATCAATAGTTTTCACAAAATAATACTTTTTAATATGTATATTCTTTTTTAAACACCCTGTATTTATTGCTTAAGAAACCTTCAAGTAAATGAGATTAAAGCCAAGTTATGAGAAGATTTATGACACAGTCTTACAAACTCTCATGTTTACACCGATTGTTGCTGTTAAGCATCATTTCAAAAAAATCATAAATTAACACCTACTGAGTGTAGCAAATTGGTGTCAGTGACAGTTTCGCAGTAGTAGCTTACATTTGATAGTGGAAATCTCTCTCTAAATGACAACAGGGCTAATTTTTATTTATTTTTACCTATTGCTTTCATTCAATCTTTTGTGGAGGGAATATGGATGCTGTGTGCACACACAGGAGGAGCTGACTGCAACAGTTGAAGACACTGTGGGCCACTGTCTGCCATCTGCAGTGCTGCCTCAGGGAGTAGCATGGGCCACCTCAAGTGTCAACTGGGGCATGGCATGCCAAGTGGTCTAGAGGTTCCCATATGAAAATCACTGATTTTGATGAGATTCTGTATCAACAATAACACAGGTTCCCGAAGAACATTGGTAAAGTTTCACAATCATTAATTCAACACTTCTGAAGATATAGTTATGTGTTTGACCCCATAGCACAAATATCAACAGTGCGCCTACGAGTTTTCGGCAACTTTGAGAGATAATATATCTGGTAATATTTTCTCAAAACAAAATTACACGATCTTGCACTGTGCTCTCTTCAACAAAATAAGAAAAACATTTCCTGAGTGGTTTGTATATGGATAATTTTAAGAAAAGTCCGTCAAAAACCTTGACACTTGAAAACAATGTGAAGTTCAGCTTTCTGTAACTCTGGAAATAATTGTGGGGTACACCTGAAACCTTGTACATAATAACTTTGCAATACATGGTATTAAAATACAAAATTTCATTCTGAAATGAAATATCATTCACCTAGTGCTTTTAAACAGTTTACAAATGAGGGAAAAGTTGATGATTTTTCTGAAAATGCTAAAAAAATGGCTATTTTTGGTCCACTTTTATGAAAAGGAGTCTTATGCAAACTCTTTCAAAACCATCTAAGAAGACAATATTTGGTTTTGAAATGTGATCATATAAAGAGCTAAAAAAAAAAAATTTAGCAAGGACAGCATTTTTAAAATGGGATCAAATGCTGCTGATACTCAAATTAAAACCGACATCTTTTTCTAGGTTCTAAAATTGTTTAGCACTCTCTGGGAGAGGCATATCAAAAATATTGATGACTACAAATTAAGAAAATTCCGAATAACTCAAGAAACTTTTTTTTTTAAAAAAAGAGGTATCTTTTGTCATGACTTATTGTGACATATTTCAGTCTTTTTTTTCCTGCTATAATTGCAGCATCAAACTGGTTATAAACTTCACAACTTAACTGTGCATTACCAAGGCAGTGGAGATCATGGCAGTACAAATGTTGCATTACAGATGCAGCACACATTGTGTAAACAGCTGGCAGCTTTTACACCAATCTTACATTGTGTAAACTTTTTTAAAGTTCACAACAATTTTCCTGATATTTTTTGAACACATTCATTATATAGAGAATTAGTATGTATTTCTGTTGTGTAATTCTACTGATGTGCTAGTTTAATTCTGGTTTAAGCTGGAACATACTTTTGTGTTCGCATACTTTGTGGTTAATGAGGAACATTAGTGCACATATAAAAAATTCTATACACGTCTTGGTATGGTCCATGGTGGCTTAACCATAGCTGGTTCTCTTTAAAGTAAGAAAACCAGCATACCCATCACCATAGGGGCCACACCAGATAGCTGTGCAACAGCAGTCATGGGTGAGTCTGTTTACTACAGGCTCCCAAATCTGTTAAGGGTTTCTTTACACAGGATCCCAAGATGATGATAAATTTCTTTAAGTGTCTGAGGCCAAAACTAGAAGTGGTGTATTTTAGAATCCTAAGCTTATGTTTACTTCAGGTTACTTGAGCTTTTTACAGGTTTCATTAAATTGCTGTACAATGTCACGAGGGAAATTATACTGTCAACTAGATGCTGTCATTGATGCGATTGTTTGGGTACAAATTTGATAAGACAGAAACCAAAAACTTACACTTTTCAAATGTGATTACCTCACATTATTAGAGCCACACAAAAGAGAATACTATCGTATTTACTCGAATCTAAGCCACACTCGAATCTAAGTCACACTCGAATCTAAGCCGCACCTGAAAAATGAGACTCGAAATCAAGGAAAAAAAATTTTCCCGAATCTAAGCCGCACCTGAAATTTGAGACTGTAAATTCAAGGGGAGAGAAAAGTTTTAGGCCGCACCTCCAAATCGAAACAAAGTTGGTCCATTGTAATATGAGACACAATTTAGGTCGAATGAATGACGATACAGCTACAGTAGTTTGGTTCGAGTCGTAAGCTTAGCAGTTAAGCTTTACCAGGTAGCCACTGCTATGCGTCACACACTCCATCTGTATTATTTACACGGGTACCCTTCCTTTTTCACGTGCTTCATCTGGTTTGAATTGATTGCTTATTTTTCTTTGATCTGATAAGTGCCGTTCTCTTTGTTATAGGTGTTTACGTCACTCTAAGTTGAAAATGCATTACTGTACTGTGTCATGCATTGTTTGTCGCATTCTGATAGTGCGTGTTTACGGCCTGTCGTCGCTCACGGCATGGCTTGATTTTGGGCGCACTACCGCCGCTTACAATTTAAAAAAAAGAGAGAGAGGAATCGTCTCATTAGCGAAACAATGGCAAGAGACTGCTATTTGTTGTTACTTACACTGCTCCTTTCTTTCATAATGATCAACAAGAACCAAATAATAGACTGTGTATGATAGAAAATGTTCTGAACGAGAGTTCAGCGACAATTTTTCTCCGTTTGAAAATCTTTGCAGACGCCTCTTTAGTACATTACATTCTGCACAGAAATTAGAGTCATCTTAGGTTTAAAAATCTAGTCAATTGCTGTGCTTCATTTCTGAATGTATCACTATTGGGCATAAGAATAATACGAATATAAACATGACATGATATGTATATTCTTCCGCATTTGCTGTTGTCTCACTCTAGTTTCGTAGTTTATTAGGCAGACAGGATTTAAATGAGATAGCAGCAAACACGAAAGAATACATAGCAAAATGTTTATATTCATATTATTCTTATGGTGAAGAGAATATTGCATGTGATTCACAATTCATAAAACTTCCTATTAGCAACCATCTCTTCTCACAGGTAGGAATTTAGAACGTAGAGTTGGCCATATTGACAAACACCTCCCAAACAGTCTTGCCAGTCGGATTTCCGTAGTACATTAAAATGCTGCTACATTCGAAGATGAACAGTATGGAATTTGTATTTACTTCGTTGGATAATGTATGAAAATGCAGTGTTCGAAACTCGGGGTGGAGGAAAAAGCTCATCTTACACCTATTTTTTTTTTTTTAATTTATTTACTGACGCAGAGGTTTTGGCACCAGTATTTATCTTTGTGCCTGCAAATCATGCCCGTGTAGCACTACATATATTCTATGGCAGAAGTTAATTGTGGCGGCACCTACCAACATTTTTCAGAACTTCCGCTTACTTTGCACTCGATTCTAAGCCGCAGGCAGTTTTTTGGATTACAAAAACCGGAAAAAAAGTGCGGCTTAGATTCAAGTAAATACGGTATTTTGCTTAATCTACAATATTTATTGACAACCATTAAATAAGCAAAAATTACGTCAGCTGCATGCCAAATAAAGATATAGTTAGAGAAACATTAACACAACTATTAACTGTCAAAGTGCAGAGTCCTATCACTAACAACTGAATGCACGAGGCATGAAGGTGTCTGACTTGCGTTGCCAGAGAAAGTGTAAGTGGATGAGGAAATGCTGGCAGGGGTCTGAAATGTTCATATTTGTCAGCCAGGGTGCAAGCTGTGGGTGATGGTGACACGCTTGCTTTGTACTTTGCCCAACTGTCACTGCTGCCGGATACAAATGCTGTTGTGGCAGATTGTGCAGGCGCACCACCACATGTTCTTTTTATTGCATTCCATTTCATTTTTGTAAAAAGAATTCTGTAAAGATGAATGCTGTAGAGGTCTCTACAAAGACAAAAAAAAGACTACTTACTTGCAATTTTTCTGACTCAAGCTCATTTCCTGGTCATCAGGACGTATAATATTATCTTCCTCAGACAGTACTAAACAACTGTAGCACATAATAAAAGATGTCACATTTAATTTGAGTACCAGCGGAAAATGACCCATTTTCAATGCATCTCCACTGTGTCATTCCTTTTTAGGACCTCATATGCTCACATTGCAAAACCAAATACAGTTTTTTAGGTGGTTTAGAACACAGATATCCTAACGAAAATAGTTTAAATGAGTTTGCAGGAGACTGTTTTTCGTAAAAGTGGACCAAAAATACCCATTTTTGACATTTTTAGAAAAATTGTCATCTTTGCCCTCAATTTGTAAATTACTGGAAACCAGCAGGAGAACGAACTTTTATATTCTTGACCTCATAATGGTAAGTTATTATGTGCAAATTTTTCAGGTTTATACTGCAGTTACTGTCAGACCTAAAAAAAGTTAAACTACACATTTTTTCCAAGAACGTATTTTTTCAGCCAAGTTTCTTCACAAAAATTATGAACTTTGCCTTCAATCTGCATAACTATTGGAAAGTAGTAGGAGAATGAAATTTTACATTTAAGACCCTGTATTGCTAAGTTATTACATGAAAAGTTTCAGGTGTGTACCCCAATTAATTCTGAAGATATAAAAAGATAAACTTCACACTTTTTTCAAGAGTCTATTTTTTCTGCCGACTTTGCTTCAAATTATCATTATGCAAATCACTCAAGAAATCTTTTTTTTTATTATTTCACTTAAGTGAGCATGAAAAGTTGTATCAGATGGCAAAGTTTTGTTTCTTTCAAGAAAATACTACTGGAGACATTATGCCTCAAAATAGCAGAAAACTCGTGGATGTGCTGTTGATAGCTGTGCCATGGGGTTAAACAAATGACTATACCTCTGGAAGTATTAAAACTGATGACAGCAAAACTTTACCAATGTTCATTAGGAACATTTGTGAATGTTCACATAAAATTTCAGTGAAATCCATGACGAGTATGTGGGAACTTTTTCCGGAGTTAGACCACTTGGCACTGAATAGCCCAACTGTTCCACAGATGGGTTCTGCTGCTGAGACACCTTTCAGCATATCTGACAGAGAGAAACCACGCTCACTGCTGGGATAATGTGAGATTGCAACCTGTTCAAGTCACTTGAGACGGAGAGTGAGTGTGGCGACTGGCCATCTACTCTCTTTCATTCACCTACGATTGGACAATAGTGGATGTGCCTCAACATGGCCCCTAGTTAACAGGAGTTTCAATGTTATGGGAGCCCTTATGCAATTAATGTCCAGGGCTGGAAAGAAGTTTAACGTGCACTCGGTACGTCTGCTGGGGTGACCACATCCAAGACATGAAGGAAAGTCTGCCTGTGGCTGTCAAGGATGCAAAGTCCGTCACCTGCAAGTTGTGGCTCATGTCAGCACCAATGGTGCCTGTCAGTTGGGTTCTGAGGCTATCCTCAATTTGTGTGGATGGCTGGCAGAAGCAGTAGAAACTGCTGGTCATGCTCTCAGGGTGCACGCACATCTTACAATTCAGTATCATACCCACAACTGATCAGCATTCTTTGATTTGGGACCAAGTGGACAGTCTCAGAAAGAGGCCAGACAATTTTAAGATGGCCTTGGCTGCAGATTTATGGACTGCATTATGGGATGTAGAATTGTAGTATTCCCCTTGGTAGGTAAGAGTTTCACGATCCCTAAGAAGTATCTACTTGTGCATCGGAATGCTTATGAACTGCAAGTGGCTTTTTTACGGCTGTGTAATAGTTTGAAGGCCTCTGATGATTGCTCACCGGGCAACACACAGTGAGCAAAATCAAACTGCGTTGATAAAGACACTTCAAACGTCTAGATTTTAACAGTAAACTGCTAACATATTTGTAACAAAATCTCTGAATGTGTCACTTTCCAGGAAAGCTGTCGCACTGTAGACGTGAATGTCTACTGAGGGTCAAAATTGAGACTGATTGCGAAGTTATTTGCCACTGAGGTGAAGTCAAGTTAATCACTGGACTTTTTACCAGCCACATGGACCTGCCATACAAGTCGTGAAATAATTCAGAGAAATTCTATGCTCAGTAATACAGCAAGTCCCAATCATCCAGTATTAATGGGAGTTGACTTTCACCTACTGAACATAGACTGGGATGTCTATGATTTTTCTGCAGGTGATACACACAATCTTGCTAAGTACGTAGTTCCAAACACATTAGCTGAGAACTGTTGTAATGGCATGAGCCAACACAAGAGCTCATTGTTGTAAGTACACTGCTTGCCGCAACCCAATTATGCCATGTCACCCGACTATGAGCTGCAGCTGGACTTTTTGGTCAATGATCAACAAAGTTATCATACCCTGGCACACTTTGGAGGTGCTACGGCACTTGTCATATGTGACACCTGCAGCAACCACTCGACAACAAACACTGAAAGGCTATTAACCTTGTGAAATTTCTTATCTTATTGTAGGGTCAAGTCACAGTAGAAAATAGTGCCCTGAATCATGTTAAGATTTATGTGGGGAACGATAGCAACTGGAGTAAAGATTTACAACTGAGCAAAATGTGTTGCCTTAATCACACAAGAAATGTTACACATGTTTACCAATAATGGCATCTCTCCAAACTTGTCCTCAATATATTCTATGAATAACAGGAGTTCAGTTGTTAAGAAGGTATTCTCATCCATCCTGGTAAAAACAAGGTATTCAGGTAATACTGTCCCACATTTTGACACCACTTTTCCTCCTCTCATAACATAGCCAAGAGCAGGAATGCCATACGATTTTAATTATCAGCTTCATAATTATGAAGCAGTGTGAAAAGTATTGACTCTGAATTTTTTATTCTGTTCTCAATATCAGCTGAGGTATTTCAGGTCATGCATATTACTCTATTGACTTTCTCACTTCACTAAGGCAAGTTGCAAACCTCTGCTGCTAGAAGGGTCCAAACTGTAATGTGTAATGTGGTGGTATGTAACGTAACTTATGTCGGGGCATGAGAAAGAGCATTTTGTAATTGAGTTTCCAACTGGAGAAAGAGCACCTTCAACTGAAGTCCATAGAAGAATGAAAGCTAAGCACAGTGATAACTGTATCAACATCAGTAATATGCAACACTGTGTTGTTCATGCTTGTAATGAAGGAAATGGTGGTGCTAATCTCAACATGTATGGGAGAGCTTGGAGTGGATAACCATGTACAGCAACCGACAAGACTCCTCAGAATCGATCTAATGAACTCATCAGAGAAAAACGTTGGGTAACACAGACATAGCACTCAGGTAAGTGTTGCATATCATCAGAGAGTGTACAAGGCATGACTACAAAACTGTGGTACTGAAAGCCATTTACATGCTGAATGCCTCAAATGCTTACTCCTGAGATGAAACAGAGGAGATTGGACATCTGTCAACGATTTCTTTTGTGATTTGAGCTTGAGAGGATGTGTTCCGTAACAACAATGTGACATGTGATGAAAGCTGGGTTCACCATTTTGACCCGAAAAACAAGAGTGCATCAATGGAGTTTCACCACAACAGATCAGTGATGCCAAAAAAGTTCAAGACCATGTCATCAGCTGGCAAAGTCATGCTCATATTCTTCTGGGACGTTCAAGGTGTGGTGCATTTACAGCTAATGCCTAAAGGCACCAACATAAACTCTGCAAGGTACTGGAAGACCCCCATTCGAAGGGTTCAATCACACATCCACACATGGAGCACCGCTTTACTTCAGCATAACAATGCCAGATAACACACAAGCACTATGACATCCGGGACAATCCGACACCTTGGGTTCACTGTCATCCATATTGTCCCAACTTTGTCCCATTCAATTTTCAAAAAAATGGCTCTGAGCACTATGGGACTTAACTTCTAAGGTCATCAGTCCCCTAGAACTTAGAACTACTTAAACCTAACTAACCTAAGGACGTCACGCACATCCATGCCTGAGGCAGGATTCAAACCTGCGGCCGTAGTGGTCGTGCGGTTCCAGACTGTAACGCCTAGAATCGCCCGGCCACCCTGGCCGGCTCCAATTTTCATTTGTCTCCAAAACTTAAAATACACCTTCAAGGACTTCACTTTGAGAGTGATGAAGCAATGCAGTCAGAGGTGAGGTTGTGGCTTTGTCAACAAAGTCATACATTTTGCAGTGACAGTATCAACAAACTGGTCTCTCATTGGAAGAAATAAGTTCTAAAAATTAATTAAAAACAGTTTTGACTGCAATAAAATATTTATTTGCATTAGTTACCAGTTTCGGTCATTATGTGACTATTTTCATACCATTTGCGCCATGATGGTAGGTGGTGACAGTAAACAGAACAGGTGTTGAGAGTCCACAAACGTCAATTGCTCAGCTGATTTAAATCCACTTTTGAAGTATTTTAGGCAGACCGCTTTGTTCTCCACAAGAAATGTTCTCAAAAATTACAGAATTTTTTCATTGCCATGATGACTATGTTGGGAAATAAATATGTAGACATGAAGAATAAAAATGTGTAATACTAATAAAGTTCTTTTTATTCAAAAATCTTTAAAGTACATTTTATTTTTATTTAAAAATCGTTAACACTTTTCACATAAAAAATTTGGAGGCATTACATTCTCGTACCATGCCTACTTGATGAGGCTGCTGTAGCCTCAAAGCCACCAGCTTGTGAACATACTCCATTTAATTATGGATTTTCTGTCCTGGTGACATAAAATCCAACAAAGGGGCCCCTTTACGGGTGTCACCAAAGCATGGCAATGGTCACCTGAGAGGGAGTGTTGCTTGGAGTAACAGAGGACCCAAAGATGGGCATACATTCTTTGACTTGTGTGTAGGGTTCTCAAGTCATAAACCAGCATTCTGTTCCCCACATTGTCCAGGAAGCTACACGGGTGCAGGTACATATAAAACTCCGGATGACGGACTCGCTACCATGTTGGGTTTCACATATGCTGTGTTATTTGAGAAAAAAATGGGCCCAGGATGGTCATACTGAGAGAAGATTGTACATCAGGTATTCTTTCCTGTAAACTTTGCATTTCTAAATAATTCACAAGAAAGAGGTCAGATCCTAACAGGGAACTGTGAACATGAAGTGTAAAATAAGATAAAAGGAAACAATAATAAACCAGAACGGCTTGGGGCACCATGTTACTCAAGAGAAAATCATGAGCCGGATGCATCCACATCTCTTTCAAAAAAACAAGTCTTGAACAAATAATACAATTAAACAGAAACATGGGATATAGTGGTTATACAAATTAACAATTCAGATGATAGAGTATTACTGGTTCCCAATGAGAATTACATGACACTCTTCCCTAACGGCTGAATTACCTACAACACTCATCACTAAATGAAATGTAATTGTGATTGTCTCCCGTAAACTGAATAGCAAGAGTGTACAGGGGCAAAACCTTCGTAAGAAGGTTTGTGCACACAAGTGTTTGCTGAAATCGTATTTCCTGCTACTCAAAAAAATCAAGCTTATTACTTTAAAACAGAAAATACAGTTTTTAATTAGAGGGGCTGATACATTTTGTGAAATTGATTTCTGTACCAGGTACTATTTGGACATGCAGTAAAAGAAACAAATATGGTATACCAAATTCCGGTACAACTTCATGGAAACAGTGACACGAGCCTCTAAAATAAAGCTTAAATAGGCATTCTATGTAGTTCAATTGACAATGACTTGTTAACACTAAAAGACTTAAATTTTTATTGAGTTTGAAATTATTTGTTGTAACTTACTTCCCTAAGTTGGTGACATATGCTTTACGGCCTTTTATGAGATTCCACGTCCTAAGTGTACCATCTGTACCCAGTGACAAAAGCAACTTTCCTGTCGGATGTACACTCATTGATGTTACAGCTGTAAACAATCACATTACAATAAAAGTTTTAAAATTTAATCTCAGTATTATAAAGTAATGAAACACAACATTGAGTAGTTACAATGACACAAGTTATAATTATAATCTCTTAACAAGGGAAATTTCATTCAGAATCTTGTTAAACTTGTAATGAGGTATATGGGCTGACCAGTACTATGCTGAATGGAACACACAAAACTGGTAACAAAGCACAGGTTCTTTCCTCAAAGAAGTGAGAGCAATTGGTTAAGGGAAGGTTAAGGGAGGGTTTGGGGGATGGAGGTGGGGGGGGGTGGGTGGGAGGGGGGGGGGGGAACAAGTCACCCACAACACAAACTAACAGGGCTCGCTACAGAGTGAGCATCATCAAACCAAACCCATAATGAAACCACTACCAGATGCTATTTATGAAAGGCTCTCTCACAACTAACGTGACTAGCAGATGTGTTTGTTACTACTAACTGTTGCTGATGTTCAACAGATGTTACATGTCAGCACAGTATACATTTCATTGCAGTGCAGTTTTGTGAGTGCAGTTGTGCTTGTGTAAAATGCCATGTTCATTCCAGGAGAGGATAGCTATAGCTGAGACAAACACTTGTTCTCAAGCATTAGATGAAACACAAAGTGTTCATAGAAAAATTTCTGAAATTCAGTAGCTCAGTGAAGAGCACCATCAAAGATTTAGTTAAAAACTGGCATGCAACTAGTTCAGTTTCAAGTATGAAATCAAACAGGCAACCTGCCATTAGTATTCCATCGCCCACTGCCCATAAAGAAGGAAAAAAAACTGCCAGTCCAAAACAATCAGTAAGCAAGCTATCTGAACACTCTGGTGTTAAATACACATACTGTAGTAAAATTCTTAATGAATTAAAATTTTTGAGAAAGTAATGTATTCAAGAGTAGCTTCACATATCTGTAAAAATGAAGTACTAACAAAATGTCAGTTTGGTTTCCAGAAAGGTTTTTCAACAGAAAATGCCATATATGCTTTCACCAGTCAAATTTTGAATGATCTGAATAACCGAACACCACCCATTGGGATTTTTTGTGATCTCTCAAAGGCTTTTGATTGTGTAAATCATGAAATTCTGCTAGACAAGCTCAAGTATTGTGGCATGAGTGGGACAGTGCACAAATGGTTTAATTCGTACCTAACTGGAAGAGTGCAGAAAGTTGAAATAAGTAGTTCTCGTAACATGCAAAGATCAGCACATTCCTCAAACTGGGGAACTGTCAAGAATGGGGTTCCACAAGGGTCAGTCTTGGGTCCTTTGTTGTTCTTATTATATATTAATGACTTGCCATTCTATATTCATGAAGAGGCAAAGTTAGTTCTCTTCGCTGATGATACAAGTATAGTAATCACACCTGAGAAACAAGAATTAACTGATGAAATTGTCAATACTGTCTTTCAGAAAATTACTAAGTGGTTCCTTGTAAACGGACTCTCACTGAATTTTGATAAGACACAGTACATACAGTTCCGTACAGTGAATGGTATGACGCCATTAATAAATATAGACCTTAATCAGAAGCATATAGCTAAGGTAAAATATTCCAAATTTTTAGGTATGTCCATTGATGAGAGATTAAATTGGAAGAAACACATTGATGATCTGCTGAAACGTTTGAGTTCAGCTACTTATGCAATAAAGGTCATTGCAAATTTTGGTGATAAACATCTTAGTAAATTAGCTTACTACGCCTATTTTCACTCATTGCTTTCATATGGCATCATATTTTGGGGTAATTCATCACTGAGGAATAAAGTATTTATTGCACAAAAGCGTGTAATCAGAATAATAGCTGGAGTCCACCCAAGATCATCCTGCAGACATTTATTTAAGGATCTAGGGATATTCACAGTAGCTTCTCAGTATATATACTCTCTTATGAAATTTTTTATTAACAACCAAACCCAATTCAAAAGTAATAGCAGTGTGCATAACTACAATACTAGGAGAAAGGACGATCTTCACTATTCAAGATTAAATCTAACTATGGCACAGAAAGGGGTGAACTATACTGGCACTAAAGTCTTTGGTCACTTACCAAATAGTATCAAAAGTCTGACAGATAACCAACAAGTATTTAAGAAGAAATTAAAAGAATTTCTGAATGACAACTCCTTCTACTCCATAGAGGAATTTTTAGATATAAATTAAGAAAAAAAAGAAAAAAAACAAAAATATTAAAAAATAAAAAAAAAATAAATACAAAAAAATAAAGAAAAACAAAAAACACAAAAAAATAAAGTTGTTATATTAACTTAAGTATGTTGTTAAATTAACCTAATTATGTCAAGTATTGGAAAATTCGACTTGTTCCACATCATTACGAAATATCGTATTCATGATCCATGGAACTAGTATTAATCTAATCTAATCTAATCTAATCTAATCTAATCTAATATTGCTTTAGAACTGCACAATGGAAGGAAACGGACAAACAGAAACAAACTGATTATTGCCATTCACTTCTCGGAAATACTGCTGCTGTATAGGCAGACCCGATACTTTATTTAATGTCAGTTGATGCATGATTTCATTTATCAAGCTATGTTAATCCACAGAACACGATGTATTGGATGGTGAGGAATCCTCACAAGATATTTGTCCATCCACTTCACAAAGTGAAAAATGGTATTTGGTGTGCCGTGTGTGGTAACTGTGGTGTGGTGTAATGATTCTTACCGGGTTCCCGTAGTCTCTCCCCGGTAGCACAACTCCTGATCCCCATGCTCTGAAGGTCTAAATAAGTATGGGATGGTATTTACTAAGAAATGTGCACAACACCATAATTTACACTGCATTAAACACACATTTATTCTTCACTAAGATATTAAGAATCGTGACCAGTTTGTCACTATGAAAATTTATTAGTGCACTAAACCAGATCAGCACCTACAATACCTAACATTCTCAATCCAGTGGCTAACTTAATTATTCTATTGTGGTACAAAACGCACATCATGTTTACACAAAATCTTTGTAGTTCTTAACCAATATTGTTTTGAACTAATTTAATAAAAAGGAATACAATGCAGTAGTTCCACTAATTCAGTCTACAGTGAGTATCACCTTGCCCTACAGTCACTCGTTTTGTTGACAGTGACTTTCCACGTTACTCATTAATCACATCAAAGTTAATTTATAAGGGTGATCAAAAAGCTTCCCTTCAATGGCGGTACAGTCTAGAATTGGTATGTCAATCAGACAAAATCTCCATTAATACTGAGCCAATCATCCCACTGATGTACCAGGTTCAAGATACTTATTTGGTAAAACATTGTACCCCTATGTATGAAGAGGTCTGTAACTGTCTGCTGCACATCTGCTTCAGACATAAATCGTCAACCTGTAAAAGCCTTCTCTAAGGGACTGAACACATTAGAGTTACATAGGGAGAGATGAGGCCTATAGGGAGGGTGCTTGAATGTCTCCCATTTGAGTCGGTTTAACTTCGGACATCATTTATGATGTGGGGACATGTGTTATCACGAAGCAACATGGAACTTGGTGCACCATTCAATAAGGGTGGTTTTCGACACGCATGCTTCCCCATACACCTCCATTTTCCGATGGATGTCTACTGGTGTTTGTCCTTCAGCAGCCAAGAAAAGAATAAGAGCACATTGGTCCCATTTGGATGTATTTGGCAATAATGTCACCATGGTTCACACTACTACATTTCCTGCTCACAAAGCAGAAAAGCGACAAATAGTCTCTTGTGTACATGATGGTGCTTATATACCCACATTGGAGTTGTGCTATGTTGCATATACACTGTAGCAATGTTCTCAAATGGGAGAACTTTTCGATTGTCCCTTATAAAACATTCATTAATTTAGGTTACAGTAATCACTCAAACATCACTAAAGTTCTCAAGTTTCGCAGATGTTGGTGTGCATATTTTCATGTACAGAATGTGCATGATTGTGGAGAAGATAGATTGCTGCTTACTGTAAGGAAGACATCTTAAGTTGCAGACAGGCATAACTAAAAGACCCTTACACATCAGCTTTTGGCCACAGCCTTCATCAGAAAAGTAAACACATACACATTCATTTTCACAAGCAAGCACACCTCATGCACACCATCTCCAGCAGCTCAGACCAGAATGCACCTTTCATATATGTGTGTGTGTGTGTGTGTGTGTGTGTGTGTGTGTGTGTGTGTTTTACTTTACTGATGAAGGCTGTGAGCGAAAGCTAATGTGTAACTGTGTTTTAGGTATGCCTGTCTGCAACTTAACGTGTCATCTTCACGGTAAGTAGCAATCTATCTATTCCTTATATTGCTGACATTCAAACCTGAAGGTCCCCATTTTTTATTTTGCGAACCATGTTATGCTTTGAAAACCAGCTAGGCCAGATTTTTTGCAGGGTAAACTACAAGTACTAATGTGACTTTGGATTACAGAAAGTGGTCAGAAATTTAGAAAAATACATGGAATTGTTATTCACAGGGCTGTGGATCCCCTTGTTTACATGTATGCACCATATAGCAAATTAGTGTAAATTACATGAAAGTACTAATTAGCAAGTTATTAATCGATGCTGTAAGTCATCTTGTACAGAAAAGTTCAGGTAACAAAAGTAAGCAGTTGAAAGTCAGAATCTAACAGTGATTGAGACAAAATCTGCAGTGAAACTTGTTAGTGACTTAGAACTTCAAGTTCAATTATTTAGGAAGCTAATTAGTTCTAGGTAATTTAAAATATGTTACTGGAAAGTCAGAATGCTTAGCTACTAATGGTGTGGGTCACATTTCTGAAATATACTGATAAGCTCATAAGGATCTGCATGTTTGTGAACTGTAGCACTCACAACAGTTTATTGCATTTTCTAACTACGAATGCCCTAATAAAAGTTAATTACGTCACTGTAAACAGAACAACGAACACGATAACCTGAACAACGAAAACGATAACCTGAACAACAAACTCAAGTTAAATCAAGTCTAAATAAGAACTTGAGATTTTTATGTAAGTGTTTCACGCCAATAGATAAATGTATTGAAAATAAGTTAAAACTTAGTCAAAATAACTAAATAAAAAGCTATTTTTGGGAGTAGAAAAAACATAACAGATGGGAAGAATCCACCATGCTATGTAACAGTGTGATCAGTATTTTTTTGACTGGTCTGTCAATAGACAATTTTTGAAGAGCTCTATGCACAATTGACTGACAATGAAAAAGATACTGCTTCTTCCAACAAGATGGAGCAGCGTTTCACACATCGGACATTTCAATGAATCACAATTATGCACTTTTCACAAATGAACAAGTTGAGAGCAGTGTATAGTGGCCTCTACATTTGCCTGGGTTGTCTGCTCTCTCTCTCTTCCCCCTTCCCCCCCCCCCCCCCCCCCCCCCCTTGGGGCTACTTACAGGAAAAAAATGTATACATCTCATTCCCACAGTAGTGATGAACTGAATGTGAACATTCAATGCGAAATGAATACAATTGATAACAGAATCTTTTGTCTGATGACTTCTAATAGAACCTGCAGAGCACAAAAGTGCATTGATGCCCAGAGCTGTCATTTCGAACATCTTTTGTAACAACAATGTTAATAAATGCAACACTTAAATTGTGTATCATTCATAAAACTTAATTCCAACAAAATCGACTGATTCTGCAGATGTTATGTTATGGGTTTGGTTTTATGATGTTCACCCTGTATAAGTTGAAAGGAGACAAATATTATGAAAAATGTGTCAGTGGGAGCAGGGAGGGGAGAGGGCCAAATATAGTAAATTAGCAAGTATAAGTATTAATGATCGAAGGAATAAACAAAGTGAGATATAAAGACGGATACAGAGAAAAAGAATATTACAAGAAGCAAAGTGAATAAAATTACACAAATAAAGTATAAAAGCATGTGTGTGTGTGAGAGAGAGAGAGAGAGAGAGAGAGAGAGAGAGAGAGAGAGAGAGAGGGAGGGAGGGAAAGAGAGAGAGAGAGAGAGAGAGAGAGAGAGAGAGAGAGAGAGAGGGAGGGAGGGAGGGAAAGAGAGAGAGAGAGAGAGAGAGAGAGAGAGAGAGAGAGAGAGAGAGAGAGGAAGTTACAGGGTTCCTGGGTGGATGGAGGAAATGAATAAAGTAAAACATAAAACATCACATTGGAAGGAATGACTGACATTTAATATCAAGGTGCAAGAATTGTGTGAAATACATCCTGGAAAGATGGCCACAGGAGAACTGGTGTTAACGAAAAGTGTAATGTATTCTATGATGTAGTCATAGGCTACTTTGAAAAGTATTATCACAAAAATTAATCTGAATTGGCAGGGTTAAATCACTTTAATAATTGTACTGTTAAGGTCTTAGTGTAATCATCCCAGCAATAAAATTTATGCATCACAAAAAGTAAAAAATTTTAAAAAAAAATTAAAAAAATTAAAATACAGTCCTCCACCAAAATGATACTGGACAGGAAAATTAGGAACATTCTTTCAAAGTAAATAATAAACTGATCAAATATAGCCTCAAAATTGCACACATTTCATAACTTTTGTTCTGTCAGCGGTATATGATTTATGTATAATCATTTCCTTAATAGATAGATTTCAGTTTCTAAGAAAAACATTTAGAGCATTTTTGATAAATTAAAACTACATACTACATCTCCAAATGGTGTTTTCATTGATATCAACTCTCTTAAAAATATATTTCCAAATGGTTATGAAGAAATCAATAGCAAAATTATAAAAAAATTGTTCAGTTCAGCTAAGAAAATTACTAAGTTACTTACACAATAAATGATTTCATAGCAGTATTTTCCCCCAATATACTAAACCATGCTGTTTCAAATCAGTTCACAATGAAGGAGCTAAAACAGCAAAGAATTGCCAATCAATCTAACTATTAGCAGTAGCTTTTTTTTCCCCAAGATCATGTACAAAATAATTTATAAACACTTAGTACACAAAACATTCTCAGTAGCAAATAGTTTTGATTTAAAGAGGACTGGTAACTGAACAGTTTATATTTACCTTACCAAATGATATAGACCACCAAAAACAATACATAAGAAATTACAGTTTTACCACTGGAAATATTTTTTGACTTAGCATATTCTTTTGATGGTGTGAGCAGATAAGAGTCCCCCCCCCCCCCCCACCCCACCCCTTCATTAGGTCAATCTGTTAGATGCATAAGAGGTAAGCCTGGAAAAGGCTGCAGTCATACATGCTGAGGGATTTGGTGCTGAAGCACACACATTTGCCACAATTACTTTGATATTATGGATGACTTAGTTTGGTACAAAAAGGGAGACAACAGTAAAGTTCATATATTGTTGCTTTGATGTTTAGCAAAGTTTGAATGCAAACTATGATGAGATGGAGATCAACATCTAGGAAAGTGCAATGTGATTTGGAGAAGCACCAGACGGATTTCAATTGGAAAAAAGGACTTTAGAAGAAAGGGTATGTGAGGTTCTTTATTCCAAGTCTACACCACTAACATATAATTAATGAATTTGTATAATGCCATGTGGCACAGTGGCTGGGAACTGAGAAATGCCTCTTTCATGCAGTTCATATTAAAGCTGGCATAGGATGGAGCCACCCTGGTACCTACAGCTATTTCCCGTGATTTGTTTGTACATCTGGCACTCAAACCCGAAAAAGTATGGGTAAGGATGACAACAGCTAGTGTGAAAATGTATGACGTTTTTGAAGAGTTTTTGATGGGCACTGGGAGAGGCGGACTTCAGAGACAAAGAGTCCGTGTGTGTGTAGAATGTTAGTCTAGAGAGCAACAATAACATGAAGGGGGCCAAGGCATGGATATGAGATCTATAGGAAATGGTCAGAATCTTTTATGTATCATGTGTCCACCTCGATAGCTGTATGGTCAGCACGGCAGAATGCCATGCAAAGGGGCCCGGGTTTGATTCCCGGCTGGGTCAGAGATTTTCTCTGCTCAGGGACTGGGTGTTGTGTTGTCTTCATCATCATATCATCCCCATTGACACGCAATTCGCCGAAGTGGCATCACCTCAAAAGACTTGCACCAGGCGAACGGTCTACCCGACAGGAGGCCCTTGCCACACCATATTTCATTTCATGTATCACGTGTGCCTCCTGGTAACTTGGAGGTGTTGGTCCTCAAGAGCTAAGGCGCACTCTGTTGGGGTTTTGAAATCTGTCACAATGGGACAACTGAGATGGCTGTTTTCGATTTTCTTCATATAGACAGGATTTGAAACTTAGTGTCTGGACATCAACTTCCTAAACAAGTATGACATAATTCTAAAAATTAAATAAAACAAAAACCTATGAAATTTTCTTTGAAGAGTAGTCTGAGTGATGTTAAGAGTTGATTTATTTATTTATTTATTTATTTATTTATTTAGAGAAACCTCTATAGGCTGCATGGTAACAACCAATTTCATTTTAGTGTCTATGTCTTGTTCCAGCTTTGACTACCTGTCAGTATCTTTTGAGCCACACTAGAAGTGCCTGTTTATGCTCTTTGGACAAAAGTCCTCTCCATCTTTTCAATGTTGATGCCATTTTAAAACCTTGGTAGTTGTTCACCAATCTTCTAAATTTGTTCCTGTCAGGAATCTCTCTCTCTCTGAGATGCCAATCTGCCTAAGATCTTTTTCACATTCTTCAAACCATCTCAGCCTTGTTTTCTTAGACTGGATGAAACTCGATATTCTTTTTGTTAGTCAGTCACCACTCATCCTCATGAGATGACTGTAAAATAGCAATCGTCTCTTCTTAATGGATGCTGTGATAGGTTCTGTCTAGCTGTACAAGTCCTCATTTGCTCTCTCTTCAAATGTCTTCCCTTTGGAAGCCTTGATGTAATATTAGCATAGATGAAATGACTAGACTGTTTTGTAATGGCCTGATCTATTGTACAGTATAAAAAGGCTCTGGAACAAGTATACTGCCTTGAGGTAAGCCATTCTTTTGTATGTGTCCTTTATTTATAATGCAGAAAGACCTGGACTCTTCTATTCTGCAGGAGAGTGCCTATGAGGAATGTTTGCTGATAATTGGTGTGCTGGTAAATTGTCTTCAATTTTTCTAGTTGAACAGTGTTGTAGTTTATAGTAGAGTTTGTAGTGTTTTCGTTGATAGTGTTGTAGGCAGCTGTTACATCAATAAAGGCAATTCCAGTTATCTTAACCTGTTTGAAACAATCCTCAATGTGTTCAGTGAGTTGCAATATCTGACTTGGCATGATTTTCCACACCAAAAAACCATCTAATTGAGGAAAGAACTTTCCTTTGATTCAGCTGTTAATTCGGTTAAGAATTTGACACAGCACTGAAAGACCCAACTGGAAAGAAGACGAAAAACCCACAAATTTCAAGAAGAATGTAATCACTCCAATCCCAAAGAAGACAAATGCTATCTGGTGTGAATACTACCAAACCATCAGTTTAATAAGTCATGGTTGCAAAATACTGATAGGAAAGAGAATGGAAAAACTGGTAGATACTGAACTTGGGTGAGAGCAGCTTGGATTCTGGAGAAATGTAGGTACACCCAAGACAATACTGACCCTACAACTTATGCTAGAAGATAGGTTGGAGAATAGCAAACTTAACATTTGCAGCTTTTGTAGATTTAGAGAAAGCTTTTGAGACCACTGACTGGACTAGCCTGGAATTTTGAAGGTAGCTGTGATAAAATACAGGGTGCAAAAGGTTATCTACAACTTGTACACAAACCAGAGTGCATCTATAAGGGTCTAGGGGTATGTAAGGGAAGCAGTGGTTGAGATGGGAGCAAGAGAAGGTTGTAACCTATCCCCAGTGTTATTCAGTTTGTACACTGAGCAAGCTGATTAGGATACCACAGAGAAATTTGGAAAGGGAATTACAGTTCAGGGAGAAGAAATAAAAGCTCTGAGGTTTGCCGATGACATACTGATTCCGTCAGAAATAGCAAAGGACTTTGGAGACCAGTTGAAAAGAATGAATAGTGTCTTGAAAAGAGATTATAAGAATGGATAGTGTCTTGAAATATAATTATAAAAAGAACACACCAACAAAAGTAAAACTAGGGTCATGAAATGTCAAATTAAATCCTTGTGATCTCGAGGGAATTATATTAGGAATTGACACACTAAAGTAGTAGTGTGTTTTGCTATTCGGATAGAAGAATCTACATCTACATCTACATGATTACTCTGCAATTCACATTTAAGTGCTTGGCAGAGGGTTCATCGAACCACAATCATACTATCTCCCTACCATTCCACTCCCGAACAGCGCGCGGGAAAAACGAACACCTAAACCTTTCTGTTCGAGCTCTGATTTCTCTTATTTTATTTTGATGATCATTCCTACCTATGTAGGTTGGGCTCAACAAAATATTTTCGCATTCGGAAGAGAAAGTTGGTGACTGAAATTTCGTAAATAGATCTCGCCATGACGAAAAACGTCTTTGCTTTAATGACTTCCATCCCAACTCGCGTATCATATCTGCTACACTCTCTCCCCTATTACGTGATAATACAAAACGAGCTGCCCTTTTTTGCACCCTTTCTTTGTCCTCCATCAATCCCACCTGGTAAGGATCCCACACCGCGCAGCAATATTCTAACAGAGGACGAACGAGTGTAGTGTAAGCTGTCTCTTTAGTGGACTTGTTGCATCTTCTAAGTGTCCTGCCAATGAAACGCAACATTTGGCTTGCCTTCCCCACAATATTATCTATGTGGTCTTTCCAACCGAAGTTGTTCGTAATTTTTACACCCACGTACTTAGTTGAATTAACAGCCTTGAGAATTGTACTATTTATCGAATAATTGAATTCCAACGGATTTCTTTTGGAACTCATGTGGATCACCTCACACTTTTCGTTATTTAGCATCAACTGCCACCTGCCACACCATACAGCAATCTTTTCTAAATCGCTTTGCAACTGATACTGGTCTTCGGATGACCTTACTAGACGGTAAATTACAGCATCATCTGCGAACAACCTAAGAGAACTGCTCAGATTGTCACCCAAGTCATTTATATAGATCAGGAACAGCAGAGGTCCCAGGACTCTTCCCTGGGGAACACCTGATATCACTTCAGTTTTACTCAATGATTTGCCGTCTATTACTACAAACTGCGACCTTCCTGACAGGAAATCACGAATCCAGTCGCACAACTAAGACGATACCCCATAGGCCCGCAGCTTGATTAGAAGTCGCTTATGAGGAACAGTGTCAAAAGCTTTCCGGAAATCTAGAAATACGGAATCAACTTGAGATCCCCTGTCGATAGCGGCCATTACTTCGTGCGAATAAAGAGCTAGCTGCGTTGCACAAGAACGATGTTTTCTGAAACCATGCTGATTACGTATCAATAGATCGTTCCCTTCGAGGTGATTCATAAAGTTTGAATACAGTATATGCTCCAAAACCCTACTGCAAACCGACGTCAATGATATAGATCTGTAGTTTGATGGATTACTCCTACTACCCTTCTTAAACACTGGTGCGACCTGCGCAATTTTCCAATCTGTAGGTACAGATCTATCGGTGAGCAAGCGGTTGTATATGATTGCTAAGTAGGGAGCTATTGTATAAGCGTAATCTGAAAGGAACCTAATCGGTATACAATCTGGACCTGAAGACTTGCCCGTATCAAGCGATTTGAGTTGCTTTGCAACCCCTAAGGTATCTACTTCTAAGAAACTCATGCTAGCAGCTGTTCGTGTTTCAAACTCTGGAATATTCCATTCGTCTTCCCTGGTGAAGGAATTTCGGAAAACTGCGTTCAATAACTCCGCTTTAGCAGCACAGTCATCGGTGACAGTCAATCAATAATCAATAACAAACAAAGTGGGGGGAGGATATAAAACAAAGAATAGCAACAGCAAGAAAATAATTTCTGAAAAAGAGGAATTTATTACCACTGCCGACTTGAATGTAAGTTGAAGCATAGATGAAAAGCAGCTGATACAAGAAGAGAATAGGGACTTTAGAAATGTGTTGCTATACAACAATACTAAAGATTAAGTGGGTAGATCAAATAACAAATGTGAAGATATTGAATCAAATTCAGGAAAAAATAAATTTATGACAGAACTATACAATAAGAATGGATTGGTTGATACGAAACGTCCTGAGATATCAAAGAATTGTCAATTTGGTAATGGAAGGGCAACATCTGTAGAGGAAGACAAAGGCTTGAATAGCTATCTTTTTCAGGTTCTGCGATTTTTGCTGCTATGTGTACACGCTGGACTCCTGGCAGAGAGTACACATAACAGCAAAACTCGCAGAACGTGAATAAGCCAGCTGGGTTGGCAGTCAAAATATTGTGCATAAATGGAAACTGTAACTCAGCAGAACACCCAGATGCACACCATTAATCAATTACACCGAAACCTGCAAGATTACAATAAGTAAGCAAGTTGAAATGGATGGAGACTGCAGTAGTTATGCACAGATAAAGAAGCTTGCAGAGGATAGACTAGCATGAAAAGCTGAACCAAACCAATCTTTAGACTGATTAGAACAACAGCAGCAGCTACAAATAGGCCTGACCTTATCAACTGTGTTAGTATGGGAACAGGATGTTGCCAGCTAAGGTCAAAAAACCCAATAAGAAGACTAGGCAAGTTTTTATGCTGGAAAGAGCACACATCCTGTTATTAACATTCTACTTAGACAATAAATTGACATCATTTAGTTCCAATATAATGGCTGTAGAATAATTATGGGCAAAGTCTAAACTGATTGTAAATTACATTATGGAGAAGTATGTGTTGAGTAAGTGGACTATGTATGTAAAAGATCTATCAAGATTTAACAACAAAATTCAGAAAATGCTGAGAAAACAGACTGTTACACTCCGAGTTCAAAAAAGAACACAGAAATGTCAACAGTCAAAAGTTAGTAGATATTTGTGTGTCTTTAAGAAGACTGTTGCATGAAGAATACTACTTTCACTGTCATACGTTACCAAAAGATCTTGCCAAGAATGCTATAAAATTCTGATCACAAATAAAATTTCTGAGTCGGCTGATGGCTTCCATTCGGTCACTATTAGGACAATCTAGTGAGGCAACAGAAGAGAGCAAAAGGGGGAAAAAAATAAAAATCATTCATTGACGAGGACTGTGAAGATGTACCATCGCTTGACTGCCACACCATCTCCCATATGGAGGACACTGGAATAGGTGCCCCTAACATTGAAAGGCAGCTGAAAGAACTGAAAATAAACAGCCACCAGGTCCAGATGAAATCCCAATTTGGTTTTACAAAGAGCACTCTTCGGCATTGGTCCCACACTCAGCTTGCATTTATCACAAATCTCACACTCAGTGTAAAGTTCCAAGCAAAGAAAAGGTTGAGCTGATCAGGATCTGTCCTCGTAGCTGTGTTTCACCCCTAAAACACTTTAAACAGACAGCCTTCTCAACACAATGGAGCCATTTCTATGAATCAATGGTTCAGTTTCAAACTTCCAGGATCACTGAACTGCAAAACTACTCACTACTTTTATTTTTGTAGTGCAAACATGTTTTTATGATGACGGACTAATAGCTATGACAAACTCAATGGTTGGATGCAATTATGGAGAAGTCTAAAAACCCACAAAAATAGGTTGCGGACTGTGTCTTTATCAAATAGGTTGCGGACTATGTCTGGATCCTCATACTGCAACATAATTCTATTGAGTAATGTTTCAAGAAAGTATCCAGTCAATTCAAACAACAGAAAGAGCAATTAATGAGTGCCAATAATGATCTCAATGTCAATGTGACAAACTCTTCCCTTAAAGGTCACTGAAGTAATTGCAATGTCACCAGTTGTTCCAGTTTCAGAGAAACATTGCAGGCATTTGCCACAGAGCTTATTATAATGTTACTAAACACATTTTGTGCTAGCATCCAGTGATAATTTGGAGACTTTGATCACAATACCCAGAAGGTTTGACGATATGACTGCAGATATCTTTCATAAATTCTGGAACACAAGGATTCTCAGGAAATAATGCAAGGAAGATTAGAGTTTTCTGTCTCATTGACAATACAATCATTAAACATGGAGCACAAGCTCCAGTTTAAGGAGGATAGAAAGGAAATCGCTGTGCCATTTTCAAAGGAACAACTCCACCATTTGCTGTAAACAATTCAGAATAATACTTAATCCTCGACAGCTGTCTGAGGTATAGTACCGTGGTTGTCCCTAGTCTGAATCAATTGTCCTAACTACTGTGTCACTTCAGTTACATGGAATATTTGAAGTTGTACATGGCAGGACACAGAATCCCCTAACAAACAGAACACAGTATATCTTCCTAAATGTGGAGAGGTATGAAGTGAAGTAATGTTGAGGGTGTCTCAAGAAACTGTCACACAACCACCACAATTTATGATGTATATAAATGTCTTCAAAGGTCTCATATATTTCACAGAAAATACAATTACGCTAATGATGGTAGCACTGTCATGAGCTATTGCTTAATATGGCTGTCTTACAGTTTCTCCACACTTGGTACCAAAAAAGATAAGCACCATACTATAAAAAGAAGCATAAATTGCAAGAACAAACAAGATCCCATATTACTTAACAACACTACAAACAATAAATCAAATATTTGAGTGTTATTATCTGCCGTGAATTCAAGTCCATAAATGACACTGCAAGAAAGTTGAGAGTCATTTACAAAAATCTAGTCAAATTCTTTCAGAATGTTTTCTCTCTCTGGGATCTTTGTGAAACATCGCTAACAAAAGAGAGAGACGAGCTGAAGAATAGTTGCATACTTTATAACACATTTATTCAGTAAGAGTAGCAGCATCAAAGTTACACCACGAAACTCCAGTGTGAAATGCTAAAACAACAATGACGTGCATCATTGGAAGGATCTCTTTCAAAAGTCTAAGAATCCAGTTTCTAAGAAGGCAAAAAATATGCTATGAGTTCTGTCAGACACTTGCAGTAATGACTCAAATCACAAATAGGAGAGATACTTGGGTTAATAGAGAGCCACATTTTGGTTTACTATATCACTCACAAGCAGAATGAGAAATTTATGAAATGCCATCAACAAGGCCTCCATACGAAAATGAATATAAGAAAATATCACAATGGGAGCATGCATTCCAAGAGAAAGGAAGGACATAATAAAACATCAAAATAAAATTTTTCAACCGCACTGTATGTTACAATACTTATATTTAGAAAGATAACAAACTTTTACCTCGTCTTGCCAACTTGTCATGAACTAAATAAACACTAAGCTAAACTTCTCCTTACCTGATCCTTTGTGTGCAGCACCCCACACTTTTTCCAGCTGCCAGTTCCCTGTCCTACAGACAGCCAAATTGCCATCCTCACTGCCACTAAGCAAATGTGAGCCATTTGGAGTAAATTCGAGGCAATGTACAGTACCTATTGTCAAATGTAAAACAAAATTATGTAGATATTAGAAATTTAAAGCGCTTTACATACATAAATAAATATTCCACAGAATTTTCAGTATCATTCCATAGTCCCAATCTTATTCATATGTGCTGTAACAGTAATTAATTTGAACAAGTGGAAATATAAATCTATTTCCCTGTACAATGGTCCAGAAACACCACCATGTGTTTATCCACATAAATCTTTACGAAAAATATCTAGGTATACTGTAAGACTATTAAATTATGGAGTTAATATCTCAGCACAAACTACTGGATACTGATAATTGAGCTTCCCTAAACAATGGTCTACCTAAATTAAGTTGTATCCAAATAATCAGAATCACATGTTAATACATCCACAAGCAGATTGTCGTAGACATGTATCTTTTATAGTCTGATCTATCATGTAAGCCTGCAACTGTGCGGGTATATAATCGCTGAGGTGGTGGATGACATCTTAGATGTCAGTGTTCCACACAGAATACACCTGTTGTCACAACTGGTCAACTGATGTTTCAAGTAATAAAACTTGACCAGATACTAGTTAGCATACCTTATATGAAGAACCCGATGGAAAAAACGGGGTAAGTCCATTTAATTAGGAAATTAGTTTATAGCATATTCTGATGGCCAGCTGCCGGTACTGCAAGATAGTTAAAATGACTTTCAAATAATGTGGGAAGTCACCAAGATACAAAGGGTTCCACTTTTAGTGGTAACGGAAAGAATGTTGTAAGCTGGTCTTCTCATGGAAAGAACGAGGCATGTCCAGGATTTTCTTCCGCTGTTCATATTACTCCTGTTAGGTCAGTTGGGTTGTGAACAGAAGCATGATTGGTTGAGTTTCTTACTTTTTGGTCTTTCCTTATAGTAATAGCACTTAGTTTGAAGTGTGATAATAGTGTTGTCCTGTTAGCATCTTTAAAATGTGTGGATCATCACAAGATGAAGGTGAGAAGTCGTCTGTTAATCAACTAGGAAGAGAAAATATTATGGCAGAATGAGTAATGTTTGTACGGATCTTAGAGCAGCATGAGTTAGGTAGTGACTGCAAATACTCATTGCAGACCCCTCAAGAGAACAGCTTATCAAGAATTTTAATTTGCTAGGTAACTAGAATGATCAATCTTCCTACGTAACCATCTTAATTTCTGCAACATTAATTGCTCTTAGAAAGCCTAGGCAAGACAATTCCATGTCAGAGATTGCTCTTTCTGATATATTGTAAGAATCAGATGAAATGATACCATTAGTGAAATTCCTGTTTGCCAAGAGGCCATCTGAGGGATACTGGAAGGTCTCCCAAAGACAAAAGAGACATGCATGCTAAGTGGCCTCGGAAACTATCCAAAGAAAAGTAGGCTGCAGTTATAAATCACACAGCTGCATTTGTGGGGAGAAAGAGCAACTATGGCAAGGGGAAGACAGATGGAATTTATCTTCCAGAAGAAATACAGGTAAAAAAAAAAAATCCCATTAGTTATATACAGAATAATAACCTTAACTTCCTGTTGCAATGAGACACACCAGAAAACATTTAACAGAAAATTCAGTTTTGGTTTGATGACAAAGAAAACTATTGCAGGGTTACCAAAAGACTGGGTTAATGCTTTTGACACCACAAGAGAAAATCCAACGCCTTACAAAGTCATTACTGTTCAACACGAAATAGCAACGCTTTTAAATGCATTTTACAGAACAGAGTGTTATTCAAGACATGGCCACTCAGTGACACTCTGTTGTGAATGAATATAAGCTGTTCAAATACAGGATTACTTACAATGGATCCTGGACACCAGTAGATCTGAAACATTCTGGTTGTCTACAAATAGATGTCGAGCCTGAGTCTCAACCCCAGGGACCTAACATATTCTTACTCTCTCACTGAGTGCATAATAGTAAGCATTTTGTAATACAAAACTTTTTGTATTGTAAATCAAGATTATTTTTCATATAAATAATTCTAAAGGTACATCTTCAGGGATCCTGCCAGTACCATATGAAAAACATGCAGAGCTTCAAGAACTTAAAATAGTTTTGTGATCAAGACGCAAGAAATTTCTATTACAATCTACTACATAAAGAAGAAAAATCCTAGACCAACTAAACAACACAAAAGGGATGAAAGCCTACCAAAAATTGATGGACTTATCACATTCTTTTTGTGGCAAACACACTTTCTTTGCATGGTTAGTCTCTTTCATTATATAATATCAGTAGTTTTCCATTGTACTTTGTCTACAGTTGCTAAATTTGGCATTAAAATTATATTGGTTATACTCAATTGGAATGTTTTAGGTATTTTTTTGTAGTCTTGAAAGTTTAAATTTCCACTGCTGAAAAGTGTACAAAATGTGACTTATCCAGTTTTTTTCCGTGGGCTCATCATATGTGCTCAACATGGAACAAATGCGTCGGTTATATTTGGTTATTTATTCTCTTGCCAAATGAGCACACACAAAGTACGGACTGCACTGCATACATAGAGCCATGGATTTTCTAGAAACAAATACTAAATGACTGCTTAAAATTGAATCTTTCCTGAAGTTCCATTATTTAGTCAAAGTAAGTCCACTGGCTGCAGCTTTGGCCAAAACTTCAGCAATGTGTGTAGCTGGGCACAAATTGTACTTTGTTAATTCATCTATAGTCAACACCAGTGTCACAAAACATCAGCTTCTAGGTACGGCCTGATGTAATCTTGCCTGCCAAAGTAATCACTGCTTGTGATTTTCAAAAGATTTTCAGTGGGATATGTGGCTGCATCATAATAGTGAACTGTACAAGATACAGATCATAATCAGTACTGGAATTTGCAATGAAGTCCGAGTAAGTTGCCATCTCAACAACCAATCTCAGGAGTATTGATAGTGTTAGTGTTTGCTGTCTGTGTGGGTGTGTGTGGTCTTTCTGTGTATGCCCCATATACCAGGTTTTTAAAATTTCATTGCACCATCCTCTGCCATTGCATTTCTGTCTTGAAAAGGAAGGATGTGCACCTCTGGCTGCTTTCCCTTGAGTTTTTCTACTGGGACTCAATAAGTGTTAGTGGGTTTACAAAATTTTCTGAAATGTTCCACACTACGTCTCACCAAGTTCAGACGTTGTCTATCTGTAAACCTGGCATGCCCCTCATCATCAGCTCCTATACAGAATCAAAAGTGTGGAGGAGTATATAAATGCAGAATAGTCGGTTCCGCAGATCTCCGACAATCCATTCTACAACCTGTTCAGGCCAGAGGAGATAAAGAATATTGATTATAAATAACAAACACTTTAAGAGTGGTGGGAAATTGTAAACAGTATAGTAAATGCTATTTTCTACCAACTGTACAGCGAACATTTCTCTAGACATCGGGGCAATCCACACAACAAGCTCCGAGCAAGCACGAAACACTATTCAAGTGGTAGTGAAAATGTGAGTAATGGCATAATTAGTGAAGTACTAATTGCAGCAATGCCGGCTGAAGCAATGCATTACAGAACAGTGTTGCCACTGCCAGGACTACCCACACTGTCGACTCTCCTTGGACACTGTCACATTCTGTTGAGGTGCATGCACTGTAGCAGATAGCGCCTGAACAGACACCTTTATGCTTGGCAGTGAATTAATTGTAATTTTTAAAAATGTGCTGTAACAATTTTAATTGTATCAAATCGTTCATTTCCTTGAGAAATTTGTAACATTACAAGAAGACAAAATGGAGACAAAATTCCAGCACTACCACAAGCCACATTAAAAGTAGAGCATACTACTCCTAGCTTCAAAAGTGTTGGTTACTTCCTTAGAGAGGAAAACGGGATACATTTTGGAAGCCTGGAAAGGAGACGCAGGTCATTGAGACTGCATGTTGAGAGAGAGCCACCTTTAATTAATTAGAAAATATGAGAAGTGTGAATCATACAAATTTTAGTTTGCTATAGAAATCATGCAGAAATCTAGCAAATTCTGTAGACTATACCAGTATTAGGAGGCATAGATCTTACTAACAATAGATGTAGTCACTGTCAGTAACACTGGGAGTAGGCCAGGACTGGCATAACAATGGGCTGTTGGCAGGAATCCTTAGGTTAGGTTCCTCTTCCATTACATCCCCACACAGTATTCTGTTATGAAGTTCAGTGTTAAGGTTTTTGATTTTGTTTTTGTCAGTCTTCAGTATTTCATCTTTTTAAAGAAATTTTAGCTGTAAAATGTTTAAAATAATGAAAAAATTTCATGATGTCATTTTATCAAATACCACGTAGCACAGTTCGCAGATACATCCTGTGATTAAGAATAATAATCAAGAGAAACTATTATTTGATAAGTTTGCAGGGTCCACAAACAGACTGACTGTAAGTGTAGCACCACATAAGTCTTAGCCCCATACGAGATCAAGATCCAAAGTTTCTATAATTTAACAAAAGTACAGTAGAATTTCGCACAGATTTCAGTTACAGCATAGACTGTTCAATACAACATAGGGCAAAAGATGCATATAGAGTGAGCATATGTTAGAAAACTTCTGAACTAACACAATTATACAAACATATACTACATAAGGGCTCCATCAGCTCTTTTTCTGAACAAATATTACCTCATATGTAACACAAGCTCTCAAATACACTCCTGGAAATTGAAATAAGAACACCGTGAATTCATTGTCCCAGGAAGGGGAAACTTTATTGACACATTCCTGGGGTCAGATACATCACATGATCACACTGACAGAACCGCAGGCACATAGACACAGGCAACAGAGCATGCACAATGTCGGCACTAGTACAGTGTATATCCACCTTTCGCAGCAATGCAGGCTGCTATTCTCCCATGGAGACGATCGTAGAGATGCTGGATGTAGTCCTGTGGAACGGCTTGCCATGCCATTTCCACCTGGCGCCTCAGTTGGACCAGCGTTCGTGCTGGACGTGCAGACCGCGTGAGACGACGCTTCATCCAGTCCCAAACATGCTCAATGGGGGACAGATCCGGAGATCTTGCTGGCCAGGGTAGTTGACTTACACCTTCTAGAGCACGTTGGGTGGCACGGGATACATGCGGACGTGCATTGTCCTGTTGGAACAGCAAGTTCCCTTGCCGGTCTAGGACTGGTAGAACGATGGGTTCGATGACGGTTTGGATGTACCGTGCACTATTCAGTGTCCCCTCGACGATCACCAGTGGTGTACGGCCATTGTAGGAGATCGCTCCCCACACCATGATGCTGGGTGTTGGCCCTGTGTGCCTCGGTCGTATGCAGTCCTGATTGTGGCGCTCACCTGCACGGCGCCAAACACGCATACGACCATCATTGGCACCAAGGCAGAAGCGACTCTCATCGCTGAAGACGACACGTCTCCATTCGTCCCTCCATTCACGCCTGTCGCGACACCACTGGAGGCGGGCTGCACGATGTTGGGGCGTGAGCGGAAGACGGCCTAACGGCGTGCGGGACCGTAGCCCAGCTTCATGGAGACGGTTGCGAATGGTCCTCGCCGATACCCCAGGAGCAACAGTGTCCCTAATTTGCTGGGAAGTGGCGGTGCGGTCCCCTACGGCACTGCGTAGGATCCTACGGTCTTGGCGTGCATCCGTGCGTCGCTGCGGTCCGGTCCCAGGTCGACGGGCACGTGCACCTTCCGCCGACCACTGGCGACAACATCGATGTACTGTGGAGACCTCACGCCCCACGTGTTGAGCAATTCGGCGGTACGTCCACCCGGCCTCCCGCATGCCCACTATACGCCCTCGCTCAAAGTCCGTCAACTGCACATACGGTTCACGTCCACGCTGACGCGGCATGCTACCAGTGTTAAAGACTGCGATGGAGCTCCGTATGCCACAGCAAACTGGCTGACACTGACGGCGGCGGTGCACAAATGCTGCGCAGCTAGCGCCATTCGACGGCCAACACCACGGTTCCTGGTGTGTCCGCTGTGCCGTGCGTGGGATCATTGCTTGTACAGCCCTCTCGCAGTGTCCGGAGCAAGTATGGTGGGTCTGACACACCGGTGTCAATGTGTTCTTTTTTCCATTTCCAGGAGTGTACAAAATTCACTTTTAGCTTACCATTGTGATGCATCAACATGCCCGTCTCTTTCCTTGTATGTAGATCGTACAGGTAGATAGTTTCATCAGCACCTCCAGATGCCAATAACTTCCCACAGGTAGTCACACATCTTATACTAGCACGATGAGAATGGTTAGCAAAACTCTGCACTAATTTGTACTTCTGAAAAATAAAATAATAAATCACTAATAATATATTTAGTATTGCATACATTGTGTGTGTTGTTCTGAATCATCTACAACATCCTGATACATATGATGTTGTTGATGACGATTGGTGCTCAATGACATGGTTATCAGTGCACATACAAATTCCCAATCTTTTCACAGTCCAGTCTCGTCACATTCCTGAATATGATGAAATGATGAGGACAGCACAAAGAGTTACTTCCCGGACAGAGAAAATCCCCAACCCAACCGGGAATCGAACCCCTGACACCGTGATCCAGAGCCAGCAACTCCAGCCACCAGCCTACGAGCTGCGGATACATAGGTAGATCTGCTAACAACTACAAATCTGTACAAAAAGTCCCTCAGGAACTTAGCTTGATAGCTATGGAATATAATGTCAGCTTTTCAATCAAGGCTAAATCCACAGTATTTGAAAGAACAGAACCCCTCCCCACACACACCCACACAAAATTGTACACAAAGATATACAAACCACACTTAAAGTAGAAAATATTAATCCTAGCATCTTTGTCTTGTATCGGCCTCACAACAGCTTTGTCCCTCTCAACCTAGGGCCTGAGGGGATTTGCCGCCCCCCCCCCCCTCTCCTGATCCTTCTCAGCTAATCCCACTTTCCTCTATTAAGAAGGAGTGCATAGTTCCAAAAGCTAGGATTAGTATTTCTGATGTTAAATGTATCTTCGGCAGTGTTATAAATTGCAAGCTTAAAGTGCCGGTGACCCTTTCTGTATTTTAACAATTTTGTCAACTGAATTCACCCTTTTATATAAATCTATACGATACAAGAACTTCCACATTTGTGAACATTCACTAGTACTGCTGCTGTGTCACTGTGTGTGGTCCTCAAGCTTATGAATTTACCATCATGAAGTGACAGGTCTACCAGTAGAAATCCCCGACCATTCCTCTAGAGTATAGACTATTACAGTAGGTGCTTTGAGTTGGAATCTGGAAGTCCTATTGATGAGACTGTATGCCATGTATATTACAGTGTTCAATTTAGATTGCAAAACCAGATGGAAAAAACTGAGGATGTAATCCTGGTCTTCTCAAACAACAAGCAATGCACCTTGCTACTGCAATATTGGCCAGTCCAGAGTTACCTGGCTCTGCAATGCCCTGAGACAACCTAATAGGTGTGCCGAGAATAAAATTGTCTCTGACATGGCCCAGCTAGCTACTCAGCTCTGCTGAAGGACAATCATTTGTGTTCCCAAGCACATTGTACGAGTTGGAAGTTGTGTGCATTCTATAAATCAGGGAGTGCAATGACTCACCTTGTGTGCAAGGTGATGATGGCTCATAGCCTGCAAATAGAGATTAGTGTGAATAGACATGCAGTACAAAATAAAGATATGAACCAGGGCTTATATGAACATGTCCATCTGCACTGATAACTGAATATAAAGATGTAGTAAATTAACTGCTGAAGAAGCATGTGTAATATCTTTATGAGGTCACACTTTGAAATGTACCATGCCCAAACTCTCAAAAACAAAAGTGACATCAAAACCATCAACTTCAGTATTTCTTTCTTCAAACACTTTTGTACAATAGTTGGTTCCCATGTGATACAGAAAACTACGCCTGGTATTTCTGACTACATGCTGAAACTAAAAAAACAAAAAGTAAGTTGGAGGTCCACATATTTTCAAAAATGAAAAGGAACTTTGTCAGTAACATGCCTGAATAACAGCACAATGTTCTCCTTAACCCTCCTAATACCACTGGGGTCAATATGACCTCACAAGCACATTGAAAATATGTACCTCCCTTGTTTCCAAAGCTATTACTTTGAAAATATAACACTTTCTCCCTCTGAGTCAACTGTATCCAATGATGTTTTGCATTTACAAAACATTTTTTTTTTTTTCAGTGAGTACCACTGGGGTCAATAAGCCCCAAACCTAAATTACTTTTTGTTTCTTGAATGTAACATTTATGAAAAAGAATAATGAATGTTACATTGAATGGCTTTAAGGTATGTTTTTATGGCAGTTCATTAAAATACAGTCAATATATTACATGTAAATTACTTGGGGTCAATCACATTTGTCCCCAAAACAGGCAGCAGAACTGATCTCCATAATCATCAATCTATTTCACATAGCTGAATTTGTAGCAAGTTTTGAGGGGATTTGTAAGCAATGTGATAGCGCAGGAAAAACTAATGACATCATTCACATGGTGGGGATCAAGCCTCTTGAAATGATCTGTGGATGACAACAGTAAAACAAGAAAACTCCGTCAAAACAAAAACTAACACCACCCCTACTAGGATTGGGAAGGGGGAGAAAAGGAATTCCAGTAAAAGGTACATAGTGCACCACCAGCATTTTCTGTATTTTATGTACAATGCAACAAACTCCCCAGAGACTTGTTTGCTATCTAATAAAAGTTTTCTGAATTTACTTCGCAGTTTTATTTTATCTAACCTAACATTCATAAAATATGGCAAAAATGTAGACATGAGGCTATGTGACAGGTTAATCTTACCATAAGTTCTATTGCATATTCACAGAAGTTGACTTTGCAAACTCACAACCAAATTATTATCTTTCTGTGTAACCTAGACCTTGAGCTGCATCACACATCAGCCTATTAAATGAATCCATCACATTTCGGGAGGGGGGGAGGGGGGAGGCAGAGAGGGCACTGTCAATCTCTAGCTGGATTTTGGGTGAAATTATTTAATTGGATAGATAAAAAATCTACTCTCCAAGCGGCTGCAAAACACACACACAAAAGACTGGTGTGATTGGCAAGCTTTCAGAGCCAGAGGCTCCTTCTTCAGGCACACGGGTTGAAGGGGAAGGAAGAAGGGTGAAGGAAAATGACTGGAGAGGTATAAGAAAATGGTAGATTCTGGGAAAGTCACCCAGAACCGCAGGTCAGGGGAGACATACCGTACGGGATAAGAAGGAAAGACTGATTGTTGGGGCTGCATTGGACGAGATTTGAAAAACTGAGAGCTTAAAGGTGGAAGACAGGGTAATATGCAAGACAGAGATTACTACTAAAACATTATGCATGAGTTAATAAGAATGAGTAAGCTAAGTGAACTGTATTTAATGGAAGTGGGAGGGTGTGGTGAAAAATTGACACGAAAGACAATGAAAGATGTAGAAAACTAAAACAGAGTGAGGCAAAGAGTAGTTACAGTGAAGAAAAGATGAAATGGAAGTAATTTACGTAAATTAAGGCCCAGTGGGTGGTGAGAACCAAGGACATGTTGTAGTGTTAGTTCCCACCTGTGGAGTTCTGAGAAAATGGTGTCTGGAAGAAAAATGGGCATAGGGAGAGGGTATATACTGGCAACTCGCAATATCCTGTTGCAGAGCACGCTCTACAACATGACATTTGTCACCTTGGTGCCTGTTTCACCACACGTGCCATCTGGATTCTGCCCTCGGACACCAGTTTCTCAGAACTCCGCAGGTAGGAACTAGCACAACATGTCCTTGGTTCAAGCCACCCACCTGGCCTTTATTTACATAAATTTCTTCCATCTCAACTTTTCTTCATTGTAACTACTCTTTGCTTCACTCTGTTTCAGTTTTCCACATCTTTCATTGTATTTCCTGTCTACTTTTCACTGCCCCCTCCCCACTTCCGTTACGTACAATGCACTTGGCTTACTCATCTTATTAATGTTGTAGTAGTAATCTCTGTCTTGCATATTTCCCTGTCTTCCACCTTTAAGCTTTCAGTTTTTCAAATCTCATCCAATGCAGCCCCAACAGTCAGTCTTTGCTTCTCATCCCGTACGATAGGTCTTTCCTGACCCACAGTTCTGGGCGACTTTCCCAAACTACCCCTTTTCCTAGACCTCTCTAGTCCTTTCCCTTCACCCTTCTGCCAGGAGAATGAGCCACTGGCTCTAAGAGCTTGCCAGTCACAACAGTCTTTTGTGTGTGTGTTCTGCCGCCACTTGGTAAGTAGATATTTTATCTATACAGTTAAATAATTTCATCAAAAATTCTTTTCATTGTTGGATTTTGGGTGGAGTATTCTTGTTATTAATGCTACCAAACATACGAAAAATTAGGAAATATTAGCACACAGTAGGAAGATATACATTTTCATCAGCATGTACATATAGTTACAGAACAATCCAAATAAATAAAAAGATTGTAATGACATATTCCCTGGCATTGAAACTTGCAACCAAAAAGTAATCTTAGAATCAAAGTTAGGCCATGGGCTCCGCTACAGACTTGCCAATCAGTGCAACGTACATTAAACAAAGAAAGAAAAGAAAAACTAGCTTTTTGTTGCATCATGTTCATTTCTGCAATCTTGAATACGCTTGCTAGCCCTATATAAGTCTAATAAAGAGCATGACCTAAGTAACCACCTCCAACAACTATACCACATATATACCAAAAATATGAACAACATCCACAACTGAAACTTAAAAATAAAAATGTCAAACAATGGAAAATATGGGTTAGAATGGCAACAATTTTGGAAAGGACAGATTGCTACGCACTGTAAAGATAACATGCTGAGTTGCAGACAGGCACGATGAAAAGACTGTTACACATTAAGCCTTTCGCCAAAGCCTCCATCAAAAGGCTTTGGGCGAAAGCTTAATGGGTAAGTCTTTTATTTAAGCCTGTCTGCAACTCAACACGCTATCTTCACTGCGAGTAGCAATCTATCCTTTCCATAAATGTAAACAAAATCATCACAAGTTCCATACATGGAACACACACCACCACACTTCAAAGAGCACCCCAATGATCAAACACAATATGGTAAGTTTGACAAACACATATAGCCATTGGGGTGGGGAGAGGGTAGGGGGGGGGGGGGCTGGGGGGGGGGGGGGGGATGCGGCAGTGTTCACAGCTGTTGCGCTGTAGGCCGATATGAATAACAACTTGCATGTTGAACAATGGGAACTGAATATGAGAGATCGAGTTTCGGTAGTTAATAGGCAATCAGAACGCTAATTCGTAATTTCCTAAGGTTTGTAAATAAAGTTAGTTGGTGTTTTAATCTATTAGGCTAGAATTTAGTCACATCATAGGAATTTTTGGAAAAAATTGGTGATGAGGCAAAGGAATGATGAATGTATATCTCAGGCTACACTAAAAATAAATCTATCATGGAACTCATATTTTTAGCACTGACATTCATTGGCTTCACAAACTCTCACACAAATTATCACATTCCAATGTAACCCAGGCCTTGGGCTATGCTACAGGTCAGTCTGTCTGCACACCTAGTTCTGTTCTGTTCTCATTCATTACGTCGCCACCTCATGTCCAGGTTGTCACATTCCAACATAACCTAGGCCTAACGTTGTACTATACATCAGTCTGTCAGCACATCTACTTTTTTCCAGTCATCAAAGAAATAGGAAAATCAGAAACCAAACTTAAAGTTCATAATAACCAGATTAGAAAATGTTATAATAATCAACTCACATCTTCTTCCAAAATAAATCATCAGATTCAGCATTTCTCGCTGATTATACTATCATCCAAATGGCTATGACCAATGTCAATGAATTATCAACATTGGCACACAATACAAGAACCATCAACACAATAAGTACGTTACACTTTAGTCTGTGCTGCTTTACATTTAGTGGCACACTTACTAAGAAAATCACATGCATACAGGATACAGACACTTAAAAAAACATACCACAAAGCAGTTAAACAGATTGGTCACAAACTGGTTTCATACACATACAACGGAAACTGCAAAATTGTAAACTTTGGCAAGCAAAGGATGACTGTGTGATGCTGCAGTGAATTGTCACTGCACAGCTGACATGGATAGTAAAGAGGGAACATGTTGATACCAGGACATAAAGTCTTTGTGAATTTTATTCCATGTACTTAGTTGAACAGTAGCTATGCCTCATGGACACACCCATAAACAATATACACAGTTGTCAGAATTTGAGGGACGATGTGATGTTGAGTTCAAAGAAGCCAGTTGGAGTTACCAGTGAATCACTCTAATTTGAATACAAGAGCACTGCCACTATACAACACTGGCAGGAATGGGTGAACAATGGCTGAACACAATGTCAAGGAGAAATCAGATGGCCTAGAGAGACGACAGAATGTGAGGACTGAGCAATCATCAGAGAGGCACTCAGAGCCCCAGCTCATCATCATGACCGATCCGACATGCAACTGGTGCTTCAGTGACTGCGAGGACAAATTAATATGCAGCTCACAGAAAGGGGGCTGAGCTCACAGTGCCCCTTGCACCGACTACCTTTGTCCTCTGTACACAGGGCAAATGCCTTTAGTGTTGGGCACATTTGGCCTGGAATCTCACTCACTGGAGTAGAATTGTCTTCAGTGATGAGACCCACTTCAAACTGAGCCCCAATGGGAAGCGGAGATGTGTTTGGAGATGCCCCAGAAAGGCATGACAGCCAGCAGTGATGGTTTGGGGTGTCACTTCATTTCACAGCAGGACCCGTTAGTTGTCATTGACAGCACCTTTACAGCATAAAGGTATGCTGACAAATATTCTACATGCCATTTTGTTGCCCTTCATGGCAACACATCCTAGGCTTACATATCAGCAAGATAATACCTGCCCACCAATGGTGAGAGTTTCTACTGCTTGTCTTTGGATTAGATTAGATTAGATTAATACTAGTTCCATGGATCATGAATACGATATTTCGTAATGACGTGGAACGAGTCAAATTTTCCAATACATGAAATAATTAAGTTAATTTAACAACATACTTAAGTTAATATAACAACTTTTTCATTTTTTGTGTTTTTTATTTTTAATATTTTTTTTAAATTTATATCTAAAAATTCCTCTATGGAGTATGTGCTTGCCATACCCTACCCTGGTCAAATCGCTGGATCTCTCGCCAATTGAGAATGTCTGGAGCAATATGGGCAGGGCCCTCCAACCAGCTCAGGGTTTTGACACTCTAACACACAAATTGGACAGAATTTTGCATGCTATTCCTTAAGAGGACGTCAAACAAGTCCGTCAGTCAGTGCTAACCCGAGTAACTGCTTGTATAAGTGCCACATGTAGATCAATGTGTTATTGACTTGCTTAATTTGTGGAGCTCTTTCTCTTGAATAAATCATCCAATTTTTCTGATATTGTAATCACTTGTTTCTTCATACATGCACATCACAGCTGTTGATTTTCACCCCATTTGGTTAATTTCTTCATGGTACATTGTTTCTTGTCTTAAGAGTGCATTTGAGACCACACTGAGAACAACTTGAAAGGCAGATTACATTATCTTAATACTGTGGAGGTGCTTCTGAAGAAACACATGCAAATTTTTAATAAAACAACTGTCACAGATGTACATATAAACACAGGTATGCCTCAGTCTAGTGCATTGGATCCAATTCCATTCTACTATATATAAATTACTTTCCAGACAGTATAAGACATGGAGAAAATTTTATCTTTGGTTATTACAACAACACTATAGCCACTCATCTGCATGTACCCGTGACATAACAGTGTTATGTGATGTCATTGCGGTGTGACTTGGAAATGGATTGTGCTTGCAGAGGGCCTGTTGGAGTAAATTGTGGCACACACTAGTCTGACACGTTTATGTTTCCAAACTATTTGAGAGAGATGTCAGTACAGCACTAGACTTAGTGCTGTGTGTTACTCGATGTTGTGGGATTTTGTTTTTGTTGCATTGACAGTGTGTTATTTCAGTGCCATTAGTTATTGGCTACTGATTTGATCTCAGCTTTGAAACTTTTACTTCATCACATCATCAATGGTTTGAAAGGATGTTACAATGAAATTTACTAGCCATTCCTTGGGTGCTGCTATAGATGACAACATGATCCATTCAGTTAAATTTCTCCAGTTATATAGCCTCTTGGAAGAATGTGTGGAAAGTGTCAGCAGTGTGCGGAAATTATTAATTCGGGCAAAGTCTCTGCTTCTTGAACCAGGGATGGGTGTATGTGGCAATGTTTCTGTTGGTTTCAGTAATAGTTGTGTGTGTGTGTGTGTGTGTGTGTGTGTGTGTGTGTGTGTGTGTCAGCTGACTTTTGGTGGTGATCACACTCTTAAGTATTTTTTTATCTTTACTGTAAAAAGTGCAATGTGCTTCTTTATGTTTGTAATTCTCTTTGAGATGTGTATGAATATCAAAATTTATGATGAACTAGTTTTTCATGATTTTTGTGGTTTGTACTGGTAACTGAAGCTCGTATTCAGTAGTTCATAGTAGTAGGTATCATGCAGTGTGTTGTACTAATTTTGCTCTCATTAGGTTTTAATGGGGTTTGCTAGTCCCCCATTGGCTGCCTCCCCAGGTGGCGGATAGGGGAAACAAAATACCCGGGGTGTACCAAAACTAGCAGGGGCAGGAGAGGCTTGCTCAGCTGCAGTCAAGGCAACCCTCCTAGGGGTACAGCACCCCAAAATCAAGACTCCTGGTCCTCCAGGTTGGGGGTTGTGCAGAGGTCTACCAACCCACCCATGTAAAATTACGAAATGGTCAGGATACTCAACGCGAGCCTCGGAAAAAAGGACAGGATTTACTTGAACAAAAACTGGCAAAGCCACAAGGAATTCTCTTTTGGATCATGGAATATTAGAAGCCTGTATCACCCCGGACCTGCCCAAATACTAGCAAACAAATTAAGAAAATATGGAGTGCAACTGGTAGCTCTCCAAGAAGTAAGATGGCAGGGAACAGGTTCACTGAAAATAGCAGATGGGACAATAATGTATGGAGACTGCGGTCAGCGCCATGAATTTGGAACTGGTTTCTACATTCATAAATCAATAGCTGACTCAATAAGGGAGTTCAAACTTGTTAATAACTGTACATCATACATAACTATTCAGAGGCAGTGGTTAACATTACATTTCTAAATGCACATGCACCCACAGAAGATAAGGATGACAACACAAAGGAAGAATTCTACAGCCAACTGGAACAAACATGCAACTCATTAAGTAGGCACAATGTAAAAACAGTGTTAGCAGATTTTAATGCCAAAGTAGAAAAGGAAGAAATCTACAAGCCAATCATCACCAATTTTAGCTTACATGAGGAAAGTTCAGATAATGGGGGTTTGACTTACAAACTTCGCAATGACAAATGGTCTCACGATAAGCAGCATGAAATTTCAACATAAACGCATTCCTTTAGGAGCATGGATATCACCAGATGGAAAGGTAGTCAATCAAATTGATCATGTAGCTATCCATAAATGATTCCAAAACAGTATTAAAGATGTCAGAACCTTTAGGAGAGCGGATTGTGACACAAGCCACATGTTAATCATATCAAAAATGAAAGTGAAACTCAAAAGGAAAGTAAATAGAAATAGAGAAGAAATTGAAAGATATAACATAGGAAACCTGGCGAAAGTAAATATAAAAGAAAATTTTACAAAAGAAATAGAGAGCAATCTAACAAAACCGCGACTGAGCAATTCAGAACCACAGGATGTTGAAAGCAGATGGAGACACCTGAAGGGCTGTATTCAAGAAGCAGCTTCCAAAATCATAGGTAAAAGAAAACAACCTAATAAAATTTGGTTTAACACAAAGTGTCGTGAAAAAGTGCTGGAAAGCAGAAACTCAAGGAATACATGGATTAAAGAAAGGGACAACATGACACTGAAGGAAAGGTACTATTAAATCCACCAAAAAACACAAAGAACCCTATGACAAGAGAAAAGGGAATACTATAACAATATGGTCAGAGAGGAAGAGGGCGATTTCCAACATCACAGGACAAGGCAGATGTATCAAAATATTTAAAAAAAAAAAAAAAATCCTTTGGTAAATTCAACAAAAGGGAGCAGTTTATACAGGATCAGTATGGGAAAATACTGACCAGCAAAAGTGACGTTCAAAAAAGATGGAAGACATACTTTTCACAACTTCTCAACTGAAATGACCTACACTCTTACTTTAAACTGGAAGAACCTGGTACAATTGATACAGCTGATACAGTTACTACCCCATCAGTAAATGAAATACAGCAATCAATAAAGAAATTAAAGAATAACAAAGCTTGTGGTGAAGACCAGATATATGCTGAGTTATTAAGGAATGGAGGCCCACAACTGGAATACAGGCGTTAATACAAACAATTAGATCACTTATTCACCTTAAGACAAGTAACTGAGAAGAAGTGGGAATTCAATGTAGATGTCCACATATTATTCGTAGATTTTAAAGAGGCCTATGATAGCATATACTGATAAACACTCCTAAATATAATGAAGGAATTCAAAATACCATCAAAATTGATCACATTAGTTAAAATGTGTAGAGGCGAAACTTTACGTTGCATAAAGACATCGGTAGGAGAAACTGAAGACTTTAAGGTGTACACTGGACTGAGATAAGGGGATGCCATTCACCTATTTTATTTAACCTTGTCCTACAGAAGTTCGATAGAGAATTTTCTAAAACAAGTCCACAGGGGATCCAGCTACAGGATGTGAACAATACAAAACTTGCCTATGCAGATGATGTAGCACTAATAAGTAGTTCCAAAACAGAATTAATCAGAATGATGCAAAATTACTAGAAAATTGCTGAGAAAGCAGGATTACATGTTAATGAAGAAAAGACAGAATACCTGCCCGTAAGCAGGAAAACCAGAAAAGATGCACCTTTGACTATGGATGGATTCAATTTCAAGACTGTTGACCACTTCAAATACCTAGGAAGTATTTTTAGTAATAACAACAGAACAGACATAGAAATAGATGCCCATTTAGGAACAGCAAACAAGACATTTTTTTTTAGTTTCATCAAAATTCTAAGAAAAAGATCACTTAGCAGTAACTTCAAAATCCGCTTATATCAATCGACCATTATACCTGTGATGTTATATGGATGTGAATTTAGAAAGAAAGATGAAGAAAAACTGTAATATTCGAAAGAAAAGTACTAAGGAAAATTTTTGGTCTGGCGTACGACGAAAATAATATGGAATGGAGAATAAGAAGAAATGAAGAATTACGAGGGCTGTACAAACACCGTAACATCGTCGAACTGCTCACGAGGAGAAGATTGAATTGAGCAGGCCGTATGGCAAGAATGACAGAGAATAGACTACCTACAATAGCATTCAGGAGAACAATAGATGGAATGAGAGTTAGAGGAAGACCCAGAATCAGATGGAGGGATAACATTCGGGAGGACATAAATAGGATGAACAGCAACAGGACAAACAGCGCATTGGACAGACAGAAGTGGAAGAGGCTCATAGAGCAGGCATTTGGTCGATAAAGCTCTTGCCACATGTAAAATAAAAGTAAGTAGGTTTTAATAATAGTTCTTCTAGTTGTGGGTTCTTGGTATAGCTGTCTTCGTTTGAGCTATATGTCATGTGAAATTCATGATACAGGTCTCTAAGGTGTGTGTGTGTGTGTGTGTGTGTGTGTGTGAGGGAGGGAGGGGGGGGGGGCACTGTATTGCTGTTTTCCTTTGAGCTACACAAAACAAATTAAATATTCAATTTCCTTTTTTCCCCTACTTATTCCTGAGGATTTCGTGTTTCTCATTTTTCAGTTTTGTTTGTTTTGGAACAGTGGCATTATTCTTATTGCTGCATATTTAGCAGGTCTCCACTCTAAGCACCCAACTTCCCACAATTGTCCCATTAGTTTCATTTCATTGCTGCAGTGAAATAGTTCATGTTGTTTATATCTTTGTTTCCCAGTGAATTTAGTGATGTTATGGTCACTAGTAGTGTCAGTGTCATCGTAACTACCGTCTGCGTCACGTCTGCTGTGCAGCGAGCTACGTTAATTTAAGTATTAACTGCATTTTTCTTACTTGTCACTTCTTCTCCCGTGTGTTTTTGCTTTTACGAAGCTTTAATTTTCGAGTGCTAGTAATAGTTTTCCATAGATTTCGTGTTTGTTTTGAATACAGTCAGAGAGAGTCCCTTTAGTCAGCTGTAGTGCCAGTAGTGCTAGTGTTTGTTTTGAATACAGTCCAGAGACAGGCTGTGCTATTTTCATTGTTTTCAACAAGAAGTGTCTAGTAACAACAGTTTAGTCAGCTATCAGCCACCTTTAGTGGATTAGCAGTCTAGTTAAAAGTTGATTAACAGTCTACAGTAAATTGATTTCTTTGGATGGATAGGATGTGTGACTGCTGTGTACGGACGAGGGAGGAGCTGGGCACTGTTCACTATCAGCTGAATGTGTTGATAGCCGCGGTCAGCCGTCTTCAGGCTGCTGCCTCGGAGTGTAGCGGCAGTGGGGAGTCTGGTGCATTGCATGGTACACCCCAGGTGTTACATGCTTCACCCACGGTCCCTGCTGTCGAGATATCTACGCGGGTACCGGGTGCGGTTGGGCCACCCTCTCCCCAAGGGGAGTGGCGTGTTCAGCGGTGTTCGCGGCGCATCAGGCGGAGGGTGAATGTGGAGGCTGGCCGTGTGGCATCGGCCGCTCTGCCTGTGAGTGGACACGTGGCCGTTCCTTCAGCAAGGTCCGAGAAGGCAGACGGGGGGAGGGGTTTATTAGTTATTGGGAGCTCCAACGTTAGGCAGGTGATGGAGCCCCTTAGGGAAATAGGAGGCCAGTGTTCACTCTGTCTGCTTGCCGGGGGGTCTCACCCGAGATGTGGAGCAGACCCTACCGGCGGCTCTAGAGAGCACTGGGTGCACCCGACTGCAAATTGTTGCTCATGTCGGCACCAATGACTCCTGCCGTCTGGGTTCAGAGGTCATCCTCAGTTCGTACAGGCGGTTGGCGGAATTGGTGAAGGCAGAAAGCTTCACTCACGGGGTGGAATCAGAGCTAACTATTTGTAGTAGCGTTCCCAGAACCGATCGCGGTCCTCTGGTTTGGAGCCGAGTGGAAGGCTTAAACCAGAGGCTCAGACGATTCTGCGGAGATCTGGGGTGCAAATTTCTCGACCTCCGCTATCGGGTGGAGAAATGTAGGGTCCCCCTGAATAGGTCAGGCCTGCACTACACGCAGGAAGCGGCTACAAGGGTAGCGGAGTACGTGTGGAGTGCACATGTGGGTTTTTTTGGTTAGAGAATTCCCTCCCTAGGCCTGACAAGACACCTACTGAGATGCAGCAAGGTGGTGGTAGGCAACACGAACAGGGAATAACAATATTAATGTGGTAATAGTAAACTACAGGAGCGTCTATAGAAAGGTCCCAGAACTGCTCTCATTAATAAATGGTCGCAATATCCAGAAAGTTGGCTGAAACCAGACGTAAACAGTAATGAAATTCTTAACTCAGATTGGAATGTATACCGCAGAGACAGGCTGGACAGTGAAGTGGGAGGCGTGTTTATAGCGATAAGAAGTGCAATAGTATCGAAGAAAATTGACGGAGGTCCGAAATGTGAAATAATTTGGGCGAAGGTCACTGTTAAAGCAGGCTCAAACATGGTAGTTGGATGTCTCTATAGGCCCCCTGGCTCAGCAGCTGTTGTGGCAGAGCACCTGAAGGAAAATTTGGAAAATATTTCAAGTAGATTTCCCCACCATGTTATAGTTCTGGGTGGAGATTTTAATTTGCCGGATATAGACCGGGAGATTCAAATGTTTATAATGGGTGGCAAGGACAAAGAATCCAGTGAAATTTTTTTAAGTGCTTTATCTGAAAACTATCTTGAGCAGTTAAACAGAGAACCGACTCGTGGCAATAACATATTACACCTTCTGGTGACAAACAGACCCGAACTATTTGAAACAGTTAATGCAGAACAGGGAATCTGCGATAATAAAGCGGTTACTGCATCGATGATTTCAGCCCTAAATAGAAACATTAAAAAAGGTAGGAAGATTTTTCTGTTTAGCAAAAGTGACAAAAAGCAGATTTCAGAGTACCTGACAGCTCAACACAAAAGTTTGGTCTCAAGTACAGATAGTGTTGAGGATCAGTGGACAAAGTTCAAAACCATCGTACAATATGCATTAGATGACTATGTGCAAAGCAAGATCGTAAGAGATGGAAAAGAGCCACCGTGGTACAACTACCGAGTTAGAAAACTGCTGCAGAAGCAAAGGGAACTTCACAGCACACACAAATATAGCGAAAGCCTTGCAGACAAACAAAAATTACGCGAAGCGAAATGTAGTGTGAGGAGGGCTATGAGAGAGGTGTTCAATGAATTCGAAAGTAAAGCTCTATGTACTGACTTGGCAGAAAATCCTAAGAAATATTGGTCTTATGTCAAAGCGGTAGGTGGATCAAAACAAAATGTCCAGACACTCTGTGACCAAAATGGTACTGAAACAGAGGTTGACAGACTAAAGGTCGAAATACTAAATGTCTTTTTCCAAAGCTGTTTCACAGAGGAAGACTGCACTGTAGTTCCTTCTCTAGATTGTCGCACAGATGACAAAATGGTAGATATTGAAATAGACGACAGAGGGATGGAGAAACAATTAAAATCGCTCAAAAGACCTGATGGGATAGCAGTTCGACTTTACATAGAGTATGCAAAGGAACTTGCCCCCCTTCTTGCAGCGGTGTACCGTACGTCTCTAGAAGAGCGTAGCATTCCAAAGGATTGGAAAAGGGCACAGGTCATCCCCGTTTTCAAGAAGGGACGTCGAACAGATGTGCAGAACTATAGACCTATATCTCTAACGTCGATCAGTTGAAGAATTTTGGAACACATATTATGTTCGAGTATAATGACTTTTCTGGAGACTAGAAACCTACTCTGTAGGATTCAACATGGGTTTCATAAAAAACGATCATGCGAAACCCAGTTCGTGCTATTCGTCCACGAGACACATAGGGCCATAGACACGGGTTCACAGGTAGATGCTGTGTATTCGTCCACGAGACTCATAGGGCCATAGACACGGGTTCACAGGTAGATGCCGTGTTTCTTGACTTCCACAAGGCAATTGATACAGTTCCCCACAGTCATTTAATGAACAAAGCAAGAGCATATGGACTATCAGACCAATTGTGTAATTGTATTGAAGAGTTCCTAGATAACAGAACGCAGCATGTCATTCTCAATGGACAGAAGTCTTCCGAAGTAAGAGTGAGTTCAGGTGTGCTGCAGGGGAGTATCGCAGGACCGTTGCTATCACAATATACATAAATGACCTTGTGGATGACATCGGAAGTTCACTGAGGCTTTTTGCGGATGATGCTGTGGTATATCGAGAGGTTGTAACAATGGAAAATTGTACTAAAATGCAGGGACATCTGCAGCGAATTGATGCATGGTGCAGGGAATGGCAATTTAATCTCAATGTAGACAAGTGTAATGTGCTGCGAGTACATAGAAAGAAAGATCCATTATCATTTAGCTACAATATAGCAGGTCAGCAACTGGAAGCAGTTAATTCCATAAATTATCTGGGAGTAGGCATTAGGAGTGATTTACAATGGAATGATCATGTAAAGTTGATCGTCGGTAAAGCAGATGCCAGACTGCGATTCATTGGAAGAATCCTAAGGAAATGCAGTCTGAAAACAAAGCAAGTAGGTTACAGTACACTTGTTCACCCACTGCTTGAATACTGCGAGGAGGGGGGGGGGGGGCACATTTAGGTGGCGGACTTAGTTTGCAGTGCCAGAGTTGGTGGTAGTACGCAATTTTTTTTTCATCTATTCTTCTCAAGTTGTGATGTTTTGTGTTTTTATGGTACTGAATGTGTTTTAATTTATGTTGGGATGTTTGAGTTTTGAGGGGTTGTGGTTTTGGTTTTATTTTTTGTAGGTTTAGTTGTGTTTTGGTATCATCAGCTGTGGTTGACCTATACAAATCACAGGAGACGCCCTATTCCAATTTTTGTAGTTTTAGTTGTAGGTGTTGGTGTTTTGATATTGTCAGCTGTGGTTGAACTGTACAGGTCAAGGGGAATGTCCTACTCCAATTTTCACAGTTTTTGTTGTAGGTGTTGGTGTTTTGGTATTGTCAGCTGTGGTTCACCTATATAGCTCAAGGGAAGTTTCCAATTCCTGTAAATTTTTGCTGGTGTAATAGAATGGTGAAAAATTTTTTTTCGGTGTTTTGGGATTGTGGTTTTTTTATTTTTATTTTTTTTATTTATTTATTTTTTTTAAATATATGTATATATAGCCTGTCCCCGATCTAAATCCCCAATTTCCTGCGGCTGTCCCACAGTTTGGTTATATTTTTGGACGGAGATGTTATAGTCCTATTTATGCGTATTTTCGTGTTTGTTGCCATTGTGTATGTAGTGACGTCATAGGCGCTATACTGGAGACACTTGGAATAGCCATTTCCAGCATACTGATGATGTCATGGGTCAAAGCAGATGGGTGGAACCAGATACTTCTGTAATCCCCTTTACAGTGTATGATCAAATGAACATTGTACAAAAGGGGCCAATCATACAAAACAGTGCAACTGTTAAGGAGAACGTGCTCATATTTGAAAGGATGGAGTCTCACCATCCTAACTTAGATTTTCTATAGTTTTCCTAAATAATTTCAGATAAATGCTGGGATGGTTCCTTCAGCAAGGCCACAGATTACCACCTGTCCCAACTTTATAAGAAACTTGTTTGTACATTATGAGTTACCTGTTTTCATTGTACAGAGATGACAAATCCAATATCACTGTAAAATGTTCCCAGAATTGTACATATTATACAGACAGACTACTAATAAATTACTCCAGAGATAAAATAACAAAGTGCGTAAAAGACTAGCAAGCAGCATTTAAAGTATATAAATTTTAACTTAAGTTCTTCATGAAAAAAAACTAGTTGTATGTCGTTATACGATTAACACTGCAGTTAGTCAATAAGAGCATAACTAGGTGAAAATATGGAGCGGAACACGACGTTAGTTCACTTGTAGATACTGTGAATGAGGAGCTTCAAGTTGTTAAGAGAAAATTGCAAACGCCGTTTGGTCGCTGTGATGGAAAACCACATCATCTGCTCATTAAAATACATTCTTCGACATGCAGTTCACTTTGCGGGGTTTATGTGAACAAACTGTGACTGTTATACAGGAAGAGAGCAAACAAATAGCGCAAACAGAACGCAAGTAATTGGATGAACATACAACTCATTGCCGTTGAAAGTGTGACATGTCATAATCAGAGCAAGAAACCTGGCTTCCAACAATTTTTCTCTGAATAAAATATGACAACTGTTTAGAATACCTTAATCTCAGTCTTGGTCACTCGATAACCCAGTAGAAATTCTTCGTAAGTTCCTACTATTATTTCCAAACTAGTAACACTCATTACTCCAATCACTTGGTAAGCCTACACGGATACAAAAACTCTACCAAAAATGTAAACAAACACACGTGCGATTGGTAGTGAAGTGTTAGATGTGGAGTATCGATACAGTATAGATTGTCGATCAACTCGATGCGCAATCGCCAAAGCATTTCAACCAAGCAGTCAAAATTCACATTCATTTGAAACTGGCCCAAAGGGTGACGGCAGAACCTACTTTCCACTTTGCTGTCGGAACAGGCTGTTTCCGTATGCTAACCACATTTTTCTACTGAAGGTACTTCCAGTATATCTGCAAATGCAGTTCTTAATCGAGTTTTTAATGTGTGGGTGAACTGAACAGATAGAGTGTACATAGGGAACTTGTGGCACGCTATGCTGCCTTCCCTGCGGACGTGCCTTTATTTGCATATACCTTACCAGGGGTATCACTGTCTAACATATATAGTCGGGACACTCTCTGATGTGAAAACTGTTACTGTCCGACAGTTGGTGCAACGCTAGCGCCCCAAGCGGCGAGAAAGTAGCCATAAGAATTAAAGTGTGTTTTCAATTATTTTACCAGTTGATTAGCGAAATACGTATTACATTTTTGAGTTTCAAGTATTGTAAATTATCGACAGACATGAATGATCATTAAATACATGTAAAAGCAGCTGAATATCCCTGATTCAGTGACATATGCTACAACTTGAGGCCAATTCACACAGGCCGTCACGACACGGCACCGTCAAGATTTCTCTGGAAGAAAGTGTTGACAGCTGCAGTGACCCCTCTGTTGTTGATAACGTAACGCTCAAGCTCATTTCCCCCTGATACACGGCCCTGCGGTCAGCGCTGATCTCCATATTTCGTTTCGCCATGGTTTTCGTGGGTGATGTCAGTTGTTTGTTGTTCTTTCGTTGTTTGCTATAAATTGTTTCACTTCGTTACTATGACGCCAGATTAATTGAAGCAGTGAGCCAGCAGACTAGATTGTATGACTGAGCATACTAAATTACTTGCACTCTACCACATTTATGAAGTGGTTTTTTTTATAGATTTTGTAGATACCAGTACTGTATTCAACAACTTACAATGAAATGGATAACAATATGGCTGCAACTTGAAGTGAAAAAAGTACTTTGGGTAGAATCAGGTTGGTTAGTAGATTGAATTTATTTGTATGTTGTCAGACATTTGTAGTGTTACTATTAGATATTGACTCTAATTAGTCCTCTGTGAGAATATAAAGTTGACCTTTTAATCAAATACACAATACACTGTATTGCCAGGAACACACATTTTTAGAGACCATTTATTCAGCGATGTACATAACGAAGATCAAGAAGAAAACATAAACTACCATACATACATCACATCAAAGAGTAAAATGTGAATGTTCCCAACACCCCCACAAGTTCTCGAGATGTCAATTCGTGAACTCTGAAAGTCCCACAGCTTGACAGCACCACAGATGTTTACCTTTAGGCAGTGCCTTTGTCAAAAACCAGCTTGCTGCTTATCGGTATTTACAGGTTTCACACTGAATTTTCCTGTTTTAGATAAATCACGAATATAGTGGTGCCTCACGTCAATGTGTTTTGTTCGTGTGTGATGCACACCATTGTGACTCAGTACAATGGCACCTCTATTATCACAGCATACGCTTACTGGTTTTTCACTATGCATAACACACAATTCACGAAGCAATCCTTGAAGGTATACCGCTTCTTGCGCTGCTGCTGATAAAGCCATATACTCAGCTTCTGTAGTTGATAGACCGATGGTTTGTTGTCGTTTTGAAGTCCAGAAAACTGCTGTCCCAGCTAACTTGAAGATATAGCCGGCCGTTGATAGCCGCTGATGCATAATCAGCATCACAGAAACCTTCAATTTCAGTTGTTCCACTTTTTCGGAATGTTAGTCATACATTGACTGTGCCTTTAATGTATCGCATAATTCGTTTGGTCGCTTCCCAGTGGATTTTTCGATAATTAGAACTGAATCTACTTAGAACCCCCACAGCATATGCAATGTCCGGTCTTGTGCTTTGAGCTAAATACGGTAGTGATCCTACGGCTTGCTGATAAGGAATACGATGTTACACAAGGTTTTCCTCATCTGTCAATTTTTTTCACATTTTTGCAGCTTCGAACCAGGTTCAAATGGCTATGCAACCGGATTACAATGTTCCATACCAAATTTCTTGAGTATGTTTGGTGCATATTTGCTTTAATCAATACTAATCGTCCCTTGTTTCCTGTTTCGTTTTATTCTCATGCCAAGACACCAACTAAGTTCACCAAGATCTCTCATCTTAAACTGACTCATTAATCCTTTCTTCAGTTCTTTCTTCCACCTATTACTTATATTAGAGAAAATGATCAAGTCGTCTACAGAAACAGCTGTAATGAGTATATTTTGTTTCTCAATTAGGATCATTTTGTGTAATGTCATATCTAATTTCGTATTCCAAATGCGTGACGCCTGTTTTAGACCATAAATTGCCTTCTTCAGTTTGCAAACCTTCATCCCCTCCCCCTCCTTCCCGTAGCCTCCAGGTTGACGAATATAAACTTCCTCATCGATGTCACCATATAGGAATGCAGTTTGGACATCCATATGTTCAATGTCAAGATCAAATTCAGCTGATAAAGCTAATAGGTTGCGAAGTGAAGAATGACGAACAACAGGCGATAACGTTTCATCGAAGTCTATTCCTGGTATTTGGGAATAACCTTTCGCTGCAAAACGAGCCATATAACGTTCAATTTCACCATTTGACGTTTCTTTCACCTTGAACACCCATTTCGAATTAATTACCTTCCTGCCTGGTGGTAAACCAGTCAAAATCCATGTTTCATTTTCAAGTAATGATTTATATTCATTATCTAAGGCTTCCTTCCATTTTCCACAGTTGTCACAATTCATTGCTTCTTCATACGAATTTGGTTCAGAAATACAAGCAAGATAAGCAAAATCATCATTAAAATATTTAGTATTTGGTTTTCTTTCACGTGATGATTTTCTAATTTCTGGTTACATTTCTGGCTGTGTAACTTCCGTGTGACTATATACGTTGCTATTTACTGTTTTCTTCGTGTCACTTTGTACTAATTCAAGATAAACTGAATTTCTGTCAACTTCAGCATGTTGTGTCAGGTCATTTGCCTCTTCAGTGATGTTAGGTGCTGGCGTTAGTTGGCGACTGTCTATACGATTATCGTCAATTGGGTTACTGTTTGGAATACTGTTTCCACAAGTGCACTTTGAGTTTTCAATGAATTGCACATCACGGGCTTTCACAATTGTCTTTGGTGAATTTGGATCAATCAGACGATATGCATTAGAATCTTCGCAAAATCCATGAAAGATAAGATCCTTAGATTTGTCTTCTAATTTCGTCCTTTTTTTCTTTTGGTATATGTACAAATGCTCGACATCCAAAGATTCGTAAATGACTCAGATTTATCCGATGACCACTCCATAATTCCTCAGGAATGACATTCTTAACAGCTTTTGTTGGAGATCGATTCTTTAAATAAATTGCTGTGTTTACAGCTTCAGCCCAAAATTGTCTACTTACAACTGCATCTGTTAACATTGATCTTGCTTTTTCAATGATTGCCCGATTTAAGCGTTCTGCAACACCATTCTGTTCTGGCATGTAAGGAGTTGTGGTTTCATGTTGAATTCCATTCGTCTTTAAAAATAACTTCATGTGCCGATTGACGAACTCTTTTCCATTGTCTGTATTTTGATTTTTCGACTAGTTTCATTTTCTACTCATGCTTTGAATTCGATGAATGTGTCACAGACTTCTGTTGTTGATTTTAGCATATAACCAAAAGATTTTCTTTACAGATCATCCGTAAAAGTGAGAAGATATCGTGATCCTCCCCATGAAGACATGCACATTGATCCACAAACATCAGAATGCACAATGTCAAGCAGATCTTTTGCTCTTCTACTTGATGTTTTAGGAAACGGTTGTCGAGACTGATTACCTTTTATGCAGTGAATACACGGATCTAAATTGACATTCGTCCAGTTCAGTCCATCATCCATTTTTTCTTTTAATAAATGCATACTTACACGATTCAAATGTCCCAATATTCGATGCCACAATTCATAACTGTCAATTTCTACAACATTCGCGTAATCTAACCGATAATACCATTTCTTTGAGTTGCAGTTGCTACTGGTGTTCCAGAAACAATTACATCACTTTTATTGTATACACCGCACTACACATTGTCAAACAATACACACAATCCACGTCTTGTCATCTGACTGACTGACAGTAGGTTGTAAGCAACATCATTAGCAGTTATCTGTTTATTCTTGTCGTCACAAGTAACTCGAAGATGAACATCACCTTCTCGAATAACCTGAAGGTTGCTATTATCTGCTACTGTCACTTTAGCAGCTGTGGTCAATTGGAAAGTGTTGAACGAGTCTCTTTGATTCGTCATGTGTCGTGAACAGCCGGAATCCACATACCAGGCATCACTATGATGGGAAGATGCAGTTAGAGCCATTAACACAGTTTCGTTTTCAGTTCTCACTGCATTCGCAGAATTTGAAAATTTATTTGGTATCTTCTTTGTTGTACACTCATTCGCCTTGTGACCAGGTTTCTGACATTTATAACACTTAAAAGGCTTGATATTTCGCACATCACGTTGGATATTCGTCTTCTGGTGTTTACTGTCCTGGTTACTAGCTGTCAGCGCCGAATCTGTGGTCTCATTTGTGGATGCAAACTGACGTTTCGTCGATTCTTGAATTAATCGCTAACTTACTAAATCACTAGTAATCTTGACACCCGAATTCTCAATTGGCATCATCAAGGGTTGGAAATCTGCCGAAAGTCCACTTAGCATAATTGCAGCTACGAAATCATCGTCCATTTTCTTACCAATGCTTCGAATTTGTTGAGCAAGTGACATAATTTTCGACAAATATGCCTCCATGTTTTTCTCAGAAACCAATCGTACATTCATTATGCATTGTAACAGCCCAATATAACTAGATAAACTCTTATCTTCAAATGCAGATTGTAAATTTGGCCATGCTTTTTTAGCAGTCATTGCTCCACGATGTTTTGGATACACAAATGAATTTACAGATAAACATAATTTCGATAATGCTTTCTGTACATTCTTCTCATCTTCGTCAGTGCCAGCAATTGTGTCCCATAGTCCCTCATGTTTCAGGCACATTTCCATCGTGAATTTCCAGTCGTTGTAGTTTGTCATACTGGCCAACTTTTCAAAATTAAACAGTGATTGTCCAACCAAAGCCATCTTGGATACGGTCAGATAGTTAAACAATAAATCTTGAAAGTTTCTCTGCAAAAAAAAAAAAAAAAAAAAAAAAAAAATACGACAGCAACGCATTGAACACATGCGAAAATTATGTAACCTTGATTTATCAGTTTATTTCTTTGATGATGTATCTGCATGTGTCGCATCTTGTGTAACTATTTCGTCATTGTCTGATTCATGAAAAGGTTTGCCAATCGGATGAGCACTGTTGGTCACTACATCGGAATCAAATAAATCTGATGTATTTTGACTACATTGTTCTTTTCGTTAGAAACATTTATCTGTTTACTGTGCAAATTTTGCAAATCAGGTGTATCAAACTGGGCAGCATTCATTGTAACGGAGCGTGCCACGTCATCAAGTGTTAAATAAGTGTGGACATAATTGAACTTGTCTGTTCATCATTTGAAATAAAATCATTACTTGTGGTCGGCACGCACTAATTATCTATAATTGGAGGATTATCGTTATGGCACTGAGTGTCGCTAGTATTATCAGTTAAATTTTTCAAGTCGGCTTTGTCACTCATAACACATCGCAATGTACTGTTAGTAGTTTTTCGCGGCATTTTCACAACTCTAAGGTAGGCACAAAATCAAAGACGAAGCAAAATTGAACAAATACAATAACAACAAATAGCAATAAATTGCCGATGATCTGTGAAAGAAAGAGTAACAAATTAATAAATGTGTTGCTCCAGATGCGAACTACATTTAACATTCAGTAAATAAGAGCAGATATATAACTGACTACTTCTCAGAAATTCACAAAAAAAAATACGATCCTGGCCAGTTGTCGACAAGTGTAATCTCCCCACAGTAAAAATATAATTATATATCATTCACATTCAGCGTAACTTCCCAACAAAAATTGTGACTCATATATAACCTTTCAATAATTGACTGTGAATTTAAACTGGTAAATTTTGGACGTCAGCAGTGCTGCATCATGACCCTGAAAGATTATTCTTAATAAATTGAAAAATCTTACCTCAATGAAGTCGCCGGATAACGCATATATATCTGGTCCTATAAGAAATTTTTCTGGCACAGCCCAGTGCAATGCTGTCCGATAGATTTGTCATATATAAAAAAGAACAACTGATTTTTTCTTTACAATAATTGGGATGACCGTGGATTGGAGAAATTAGTAAATTCTTTAAATTGAGATGAATGATTGTCAAAAGTAAATTTTTTATAAGAAAGATTATTATTAAAATATTTTTTACATGGGACTTGGTATAACAATAGTACATATGCACGAAGCTGCTTTTACCTTATACTAAATCGCTCAGGCACCGCCATCGCTCCCCATGACTGGCCCAGCCAACTCGATACACCAGACTGCTCGCTAGCTACTACTTACTCCTACTGCCACACAGTTCCTACTGCAGCCAACATTGCTCTTTGGTCTGAGATTCTCTTATAGTTTACATATCGCAGGCAGCGCATGAGCAATCCATCGAAATTACATCTGCTCGAGTGTGCTAGCAATAAATTCCTTAGTCATGGACCTCTTACAATAAGGCCGGACCTAGTTTTTATGATAGGAATTGTTAGCAGTTTTTGTAATAATCCAGGCATACTGCAGTGGCAAGCAGTCAAAAGAATCTTCAGATATCTAAAAGGTACTAAGGATATGAAACTTTTGTTTTCCAAATCAGAGGACTGCCACATAGTAGGTTACCATGATGCAGACTCGGCTGGAGATTCTGAAGACAGAAAGTCAATAACTGGATATCTGTTTAAATCACAAGGAGCAGTGATATCTTGGCAGTGTAAGAAACAGCCAACAGTGATCTTATCTACAACTGAGGCAGAATGTATGGCTCTGGCCTCATCATGTCAGAAGGCTCTATGGCTTCAAAAGCTATCCAATGAAATATCACCAAACCTCAAAAAAGACCCTGTCAAAGTATTATGTCACAACAAGGCAGCAATTGACCTGCCTAAGACTAGTGGCTATAAGAGTCGAACCAAACATATAGATACTTCATAAGGGAAAAAATAAAGTCAGCACAAATTACTGTGGAGCACATACCTTCAGACCAAATTCTGGCATATAAGATGACAAAATCTCTGATGAATGCACGCCATCATTTGCTACTGCAAGATTTTGGACTGAGAAAGTAGTTTTTTGTTGTGTGTGTCTGTGTATCTTTTTTGCAGGCATAATTCTAGTGGGTGTGTGGAATTTTAGAATCTATGCCTCCCTGGTGTGTGAATATCTTTTGTGTTACTATGGGATGGGCAACATTCTGTGTATTGAGCTTTATGTGTGTAATTCATGCAGCTTGCTTAATGTATTAATAAATTGTTCCAATCAGAAACAACCCTTAAATTACTCTGCTAACCATTTTTATATGTTTACTGACCCTAAAATTACTTTGCCGTTGCGCATTTTTTTAGCTTTTTTAATCACCTTCCTGTAAATGTTCTTATATCTCTTAACATAGCCTGCAAAGTGTTTATCTTTGCTGTCTTTTTTCATTTGACTGAACTGTTTTAGAACTTGACTAGATACTCTGATAGCACATGATTTCTGCTGGCTATTGTTAATTGGCATGACATTGACTTTTGTAATATTTTTTGGAAAACACATCTCAAATAGGGACATGAAAGTACTAGAAAAAGCATTGTATGTGTCATCAGTTGTCGTTTTTGAAACTCAATTCTCCTAGGTTTCCTTTGCTAACATCTGAATAAAAGTATTTACTTTTTCTGTCTATGTGTAGGATGGAATCTGCGCCAAAAGCCATTAATATCAACAACGCAGACATTTTTGAACTGTTTGCATATATTCGAAAAACGTTCGTTAACAGCACTAGTCTCCTTGTTTACACATGACCAACGTGGCAAATCATAGCAATGTGGAATGTCCACAAAGACAATGTTTGTGTGCGACACATGAGCCAGGCGCTTCTCTAATTCACGTCAAGTTGTGGATGTTTCATTCTTTTATAAATAATCTGAGTCGCCAAACAGGGCTACAAAATCGTTCGAAGACAATTTTATAATTTCTTCAGTGTTGACATTTGTGGTTATCTCAGAGAGTGATGACCCATGCTTGACGAAACGAATGGATTTCACTGTTGATTCTTCATTAACACGTGAAGCGATCCCGAGTTCGTGGCTATCAACTGGGATGTGGAGCTTCTGAAAGCGATTACGAATTGTTTTTGCTGTGGTGCGGCATATTTCGACGCGGTTTTAGAGTATTCTTGGGGAACAGCAACAGACGAATCACATATCTGTGAATCAATAACATTCTCTGAAGCACTTTCATCAATTATTTCGTTTAGAACTTCGCCTCTGTTTTTAGTGGTTCAGGTGTTGCAGTGACTACATGTCCACTTTGTTATTGTGTTTTCGTCTGTTTTCGGCGACGGATTAACTTTGCTACAGAGAAAATGGTAATTAGTTCCGCACACAGTTGGTATGTCCTCATTTCCGCCTACTCTCCGGTACTTGTTGCACGCGCTATAACTTGAATTTTTCGTACTAAAATTAGTAGTATCTAGGTGCAGTTCACTGTGTGATTCACATGCATCTTCGCGTTCTGCTGTTTGAATTGTTACACTCGTGTTTTAAAACCCTTACTGCATGTAGTAACAGTACAATAATTTTGCTTGCACAACAGTCCTCCTCGGTTAGCTTTTGATCAAGATCATCTCTGCTACGTTTTTTGCAGAACCATACTTTACATTTCGTATCTGCGTTAACACATATTTAATAATACATAATTTTACATATCGAACGTTATACCTTTAGCTGTATGTTTCTTACAGTGGCAGGAATCCGAGCCTCAGACAGAGTATTTCGCTAGAATCATCGTACTATTACGTACATGTTCCACATGTGTAATTCTCGTCACGTCTTTTTCCTGATTCTTTGCTTTTGTTGCTTCATTCTGTTTTTTTTAAATATATAATATAGGACGACAAGCGCAAACTATCGCAATATACATCGATTACATTGCAAACTGAACACTTTTCAACATTGTTTTTACACTTTTGTCTGGACTCAACACAATCATCACCCGCATTCGTCGCCTTCTTTGTTGGCACGTTCCTTGAGGTGTCGCGCCTTACTATTACGTGTCATGTTTTGGTAAGTCATTCTGCCATTGTTTTGAAAGATAGACAGTTCGTGTATGGCTTTGTAGGCCATAGTTGCTAAGTTTCGTTTCGGAATCGTGCCAGCTATATGCTCAGAGTACAAATGTTCCCACATATCTAGAAAAAATAATGAAGATCGGTGTAAATATTTTTACATATTGTGTTCTGTAACTGTGCTCTGTTTTTTGTATAGTGATGCATTTTTTTACTTATGTAATAAAGCTCATTTCATTTAAGTTCTTCTAAGCACACGACAGTCCGATAATTTTGTGACGACGGAAAATGTAACAAAGGCCTGCATCACAGTTTGTAACATTTTCAAAACGTCAGGGGCATAATATCTTAAACTTTTTTAGTGACTGAAAACTTAGTTGTTGGTTGGAAGGTATGGTCAATTAAATTATTTCGTATGATTCAGTTTTGACAGCTGCAATAGGCATTACTCCAATAACCGTTTTTGTTGTTTTCTAGAAACTAAATGAAGTGTGCATGGATTTGAGTTACGTAGTAGAAATGGGTGGAGCCACGGAGGTAGAATAATTCCATGGGTGGAGTAGTCAATCAGCCCTGATCATGGTTGTCGGTTAGAGTTTCCAGTATCAGTAAAAATGACATGGACTGTTCAGCAACGTGTTGTGACTGCTGAACGTTATTTCAAAACTAATGGGTCGCTTATCACCATTCAATTGTTTTTCCGTACAGAGTACAATGTTGAGCATAATGGTTCAGTATCTAATCGCAACACAATACGTCGTTTGGTTCTCTTTTCGCACAACTGGAACAGTTATGACGAAAAAGTTGACTGGTCATCCTCGTACAGCGCGAACTACAGACGACGCCGACAGAGTAAGAGCATCTTTACATCAAAGTCCTCGCTGCTCCACTAAGAAGCGTGCTAAAAAGTTTCGATGTCTCGTCACTCACTACACTGCATCCTCAACCGTGAGTTACAATTGCATCCTTACTAAAAATATGATCGTACAGAAGCTTCACGAACGTGATTTTGACAGACGGAGGGTGTTTTGTGAAAGACTGCTTGAGGTTCTTGCTACAGATAATATTTTGTTAATGAAAAGCAATGAAGCTCACTTTCACTTGGCCGGTTTTGTTAATAAGAAAAAGTGTCAGCAGACAACACAAAAGAATTACACTGTAAACTAGTGTACAGAGCTAAAGTGACCACATGGTGTGGAGTTTTCAATGTGGAAATTACTGGGCCTTGTTTATTTATTTAATTATTGAGAATGCGGTGCTAGTGTAACAGTAAACTCTGGACGTTATGTAATTTTTTTGCGACGACCACTTGAGGCTTTGGGGGTCAACAAGGCAGAAATGTGGTTCCAAAAAGATGGAGCCACACCCCACACAGCTAATGCATCCATGGCACTTGTTTGAGAAACATTTTCTTTACACTTGATCTCACGTTTCAGCGATTTCCACTGGTCTGCACGCTCGCCAGATCTGTCAGTTCATGACTTCTTCTTGTGGAGCTATTTGAAATGCAAACTTACTGCCACAAACCTCATTCACTTAGCAATCTGACAGTTGCGTATGTGAGGAAATTGCTGCTGTTTCTAAGGACACTTTGAAAAAAGTTATGCAGAACCTTAAAGAACGACTTTTAATGTTTGTGCACGAAGAAAGACAGGACACTTTGAAAAAAGTTATGCAGAACCTTAAAGAACGACTTTTAATGTTTGTGCACGAAGAAAGACGCCATCTTTCCGACGTTATTTTGAAAAAATAATTGGAGTTCTTAAACCAGGTTACTTACAGGTTATATTGATGTAAATACATTTTATATATGATCAAAATAAATCTAATCATAGTAGTATGGGGCTCATGCATTCTTTTTGCGCCACTGTGTAGAAGTAACACACAGCTTTTTTTACTTACATGTTACATCTATGCAGTTTATTCTGTGTCCCGCACACTATCTTTTGATATTGTTTCTATAATAACAAATCAGTAAACAGTCAGATCAGTGGTCTTTCGATGTCTGGAGAAAATATTTTACCAGACGTTGCACATTTTACAACAACTGAAGTCAAAACTATCACAATTCGTACTTCCCCAAATACAGTACCCTCTTCACTGATAGTAGGCAGTCTTCACAGCATTGCCACTTTTCGTGACTCTGGCTTGTGTAAAGTCAGCTGTGACTTCTGGTAACACACCTTAGTTCACTTCCAGGGCACTTGCAACAAGTTTATCAGTCCATCGTATCATTTTCGTATTCGGTGATTTAAAGCCTTCAATTTGTTTTCTTTTCATAGTAACCATGAGGCTGCCTTCAGTACACTGTGCTTCTGATTCTTGTGTGTGTGTAGTGGCTATGGACCACAACAATAACATTTTGCAAACTCAGAAAAAATGTTATTGTTGTGGTCCATAGCCACTACACACACGCAAGAATTCTTAATAAGAGTGTACTGAAGGCAGCCTCTGTTTACTATGAAATCTCCACCTAAGACTATAACATGCTGAGAAAATTATTGGAAATGTATTCCATATTTTCTCTCAGTTGTTCTGCCACTAATTCTGCTGAGTCGGGAGGTCGGTAAAAGGAGCCAATTATTAACCTAGCTCGGTTGTTGAGTGTAACCTCCATCCATAATAATTCATAGGAACTATTCATTTCTACTTCACTACGGGATAAACTACTACTAACAGCGACAAACACGCCACCACCGGTTGCATGCAACCTATCCTTTCTAAACACCGTCTGTGCCTTTGTGAAAATTTCGGCAGAATTTATCTCTGGCGTCAGCCAGCATTCCGTAACTATAACGATTTGAGCTTCGGTGCTTTCTATCAGCGCTTGAAGTTCCGGTACTTTACCAATGCAGCTTCGACAGTTTACAATTACAATACCGATTGCTGCTTGGTCCCCGCATGTCCTGACTTTCCCCCGCACTCTTTGAGGCTCTTGCCCTTTCTGTACTTGCCCGAAGCCATCTAATCTAAAAAACCGACCAGTCCACGACACACAACGCCTGCTACCCGTGTAGCCATCTGCTGCGTGTAGTGGACTCCTGAACTCCTGACCTATCCAGCGGAACCCGAAACCCCACCACCCTATGGCGCAAGTCGAGGAATCTGCAGCCCACACAGTCGCAGAACCGTCTCAGCCTCTGATTCAGACCCTCCACTCGGCTCTGTACCAAAGGTCCGCAGTCAGTCCTGTCGACGATGCTGCAGATGGTGAGCTCTGCTTTCATCCCGCTAGCGAGACTGGCAGTCTTCACCAAATCAGATAGCTGCCGGAAGCCAGAGAGGATTTCCTCCAATCCATTGCGACACACATCATTGGTGCTGACATGAGCGACCACTGGCAGATGGGTGCACCCTGTACCCTTCATGGCATCCGGAAGGACCCTTTCCACATCTGGAATGACTCCCCCCGGTATGCACACGGAGTGCACATTGGTTTTCTTCCCCTCTCTTGCTGCCATATCCCTAAGGGGCCCCATTACGCGCCTGACGTTGGAGCTCCCAACTAGCAGTAAGCCCACCCTCTGCGACCGCCCGGATCTTGCAGACTGAGGGGCAACCTCTGGAACAGGACAAGCGGCCATGTCAGGCCGAAGATCAGTATCAGCCTGAGACAGAGCCTGAAACCGGTTCGTCAGACAAACTGGAGAGGCCTTCCGTTCAGCCCTCCGGAATGTCTTTCGCCCCCTGCCACACCTTGAGATGACCTCCCACTCTACCACGCGTGAGGAGTCAGCCTCAATGTGGCCAGTATCCCGGGCAGCCACAGCCATAGTCCCCAGCAAGCCCCCATCCGGACTCCCACAGTGATGCCCATTGGCAACAGCCTCAAGCAGTGTGACCGAAGCCAACACTGCCTGAAGCTGGGAGCGAAGGGATGCCAACTCAGCCCGCATTAGGACACAGCAGTTGCAGTCCCTATCCATGCTAAAAACTGTTGTGCAAAGAACGTCTGAACTAATCTACAGAGAGCACAAAAAATTCGACACAAAATTTAAACGGTTATTAAAATACAAGATTGCCTAGTAAATGCAGTAATGCTGCTACTTGCGCACTGCTGACGCACTGCTCGGCGGTGGAAGGAGACTACGCGATTTTACACTATTCAGGTACTAAAACGCGATGCTACAACTCTCAAATACTATAATACGTCCGAAATTTATGAATTCAAGTACCCAAAAACACGCAAGGAAATAAAGAATTAAACTATGTAACAAATAAGTGAGCTAAGAATATACGGCTTGCTGCTGGCAGCTGCTTATCCAGAGGCGGCAGGGAGCTGTGTTAATGTGGTTCTACTTATGACACCAATGGATTTCACCATTATGGCAGCACGGATTCACTTTCATTCGCCATGCACATCTTCCACACCATGTGCAAATTCTTTCGATCCATCCTAGATGGTACCAGTTGCCTGGATTTCTAACATGGACATGAGACATACCCAGTTTCATCTGAACCATCCTCAAACCTGGACTTCGAGTGTCAACAGTTTATTTCTGATTAGTAGAGTTGCTAATGAACATTCACATCAAGAAAATTTCATCAAACATTCACAACCTATTTCCATTGTTGATGACAATGCTGCCCGCCATGCACCACAGAATCAGCCTCCGTGTGCTTTCTTCTAGGTAATGGCCAAGCCCAACCAACTTCGTCCGATCTTTTCCGACTCTGACGTCCCTGTGCCTAGCTGCAGCGGTGGCCTTCGCACATCAACTAACCCCCATCTCCCTGAGACGTGCTCCACACCTGCTCGGAACATTGCCATCCACACTGTGCTGAGGCCCGTGCAGAATTCTGCCTAGCACGCCAATTCTGTGCCCGCACAGAACATTCCCATCTGCATTGCACCCAGGCTTGGGCAGAACACCATCGAGCATGCTAAACTCTCGCTTGTGCGAGCATCGTCAACAGTGCCACACCTGCATAGCTCCTAAACATGGACGATTCCACTGCACTCCTTATCATACAATGTACGTCGTCTCCACAGCCCAGCATAGTGACCTGCAACCTGTCAAAACAAATGACTTCGCGTCATTTGACCACAACCCATGCTATGACATGTCCATGAGCGGCTGTCGCCCGGCTTTTCGCTACTCAATAGTGCTTGCTACAAGTTTATCTATTCGAGAATACTATCCTTGACGCCTCACCAGTCTGCAGGACAGTGAATCTTCTCTCACGCCACTGACAATGACTGCTAACGGTATCACATCTCCCATTCTGCCCATGAACATGACCTTTTCGTTGACTCATAGTCTGATGAGTGTTCTGTGAGGCTTCCATTTCCAGCTGTCCTACTTCTGACGAACCATTTCCCAGCAGTCATAAGCTCTGACATCAACTTACTACAACTTGAAGAGTCATCGACAATGGATGAACCTGTGGCATTGCAACCACATGAAGCTGCCAGCTCATTGATCACAGTTCACGGATTTGTCACCCAGACTCTGCGACTGTCATTATCTCATTGCCTCACGTGGACATTCTCTCATAAGGATATCATAAAGTCAGACCTAGCGATGGACTTTCTACACAAATTCCACCTGATAAGATAAGATAAGATATTTAATTGTCACATAACATGTTTTTATACAATCATTCGATTGAGAACATTGGTGACTCGTCAGTCTTTAACCTAAGTTGTTACAGTATTTTATATACTACAGGAAATACGTAATACGTACATTGCTTATTATAATAAAAATAGAACATTATATTTTAAATCTTTTCATCACTCATCGAATCATTACCATAGCCTTCACTACCTATATGAAGTATAGATGTACTGAACGGGATACAAACCGCCATTCAAACTATAATTCTATATATTAACATGAATATACAGTGAACGTGTATACTTTGTATCTAATGGCTTCGAAAGTATACCATCTATTCCTATTTATAAATTCTTCTAAACTATAACATTGCTTTTTATTCATTTAGAAATTCTTCTAGAGTATAATAACATTTGCTTTTTAGGTATGTGCCAATGGTCTCCAATGTGGATTCCCCAAATATTGACCTTGTCTTATTTCTGATCTTCAGAGCCATGTAATATGGAGTATTTTCATATACTGTGAGTCGATGACAAGGCAGCATGTATTTCAATTTATGTCTAGTTTCATAGGCATGTGTGAATGTATTTCCTTCAAACAGATGTGAGTTTTTCTGTTCAAAGAGAAGTATTTCATATATGAAGATGGAAGGGATTGTCATGAAGTCCTGGCTTTCGAATAGTGGTTTGCATGAATGTCTACTATTGGTTCCAGTCATTGCACTGATTATTTATTTATTTATTGATTGATTTTTGTAATTTGAAGATTCGAAGGAGGTTTGTCTTTTCATCACCCTAAAATATTGTTCCATATCTTATAAGTGTTATGAAATACGCGTGGTATACAGTTTTCTTTGCCGTTAAATCCGTTACATTGTGTAGTACCCTCATTGCATAAACTAAACTATTTAATCTCTTCAATAAACTGTCCACATGGTCAGTCCATTGCAAGTTTTTATTTAAAGTTATCCCAAGAAAATTTACAGATCAACTGTGATCAGTTCTTTACCTGAATATTCTAATTGTGATATACATTCAGTAGTTTGTTTGGTCCTGAAGTGTATGATTTGGGTTTTTTCAAGATTTAATTTCATAGTATTATCTTTTATCCATTGTTCAAGTTCTTGTAGAGTTTGTTTCGTGGTCCTTACTAATTCATCAGTGTTTTTGCAGCAGACTATAGCAGTTGAGTCATCTGCATAAAGTATTTTATCTTTATTTACTTTGCTAGGCATGTCAGTTATGTAATATAAGAACAGAAGTGGTCCTAATATGGAGCCCTGGGGCATGCCTGCTTGAATTTCTTTCCAGCTAGAGCAAGTTTTCTCTCCCTTTTGATGTATCACCACCCTTTGATATCTGGTTTTGAGATAAGATGAAAACCATCTTATAGATTTTCCATGGAAGCCATAGGTACCCAATTTTTGGAGAAGTAGCTTATGGTTTACTGTGTCAAACCCTTTGAGAGGTCACAAAAAATACCAGATAAACTTTGTTTGTTGTCAAGACATTTACTTTCTTTAGAGGTTAGTTCATTTACAGCTTGTAAGGTGTTTCGTCCCTTCCTAAACCCATATTGGTTATTGAGAATAATATTACCTTCCTTATTGTACTTTTCTAATTGATTACATACTATTCGTTCAACTATTTTAGAGAAAACTGGGAGTATAGACACTGGGCGGAAATTTACTAAATCATCTTGTTTTCCCTTTTTGTAGATTGGGCAGACTTCCGCATATTTCAGTCTGTCTGGAAAGCAGCCATCATCAAATGATTGGTTTATTATTTTACAGAGTTGAGGTGCAAAGCTGTCACTTCCTGCCTTTATGATATTTGCTGGAATTTCATCCTAGCCCCAGATTTAAGATTTTTTTAGGGATTGTATGATGTTAGCTACTTCATGACATGATACTGCAGTAAATTTAAACTCTCTTGATTCCTGTAGTACTGCATCAGGTCTTATTTATGGAAGTAAGAAGTTATGAATTTTGTTTATGGTTATGAAGTACTTATTAAATTCTTCACAGATGTGCCAAGTATTAGTAACAGTATTTCCACCAATTTCTAGTTTGTAATTAAAATGTTTTGTTTCTTCAGTACCTGTTTCTTTCTTGACAACCTGCCATACTGCTTTTGATTTATTTGAGGCATTAGCTATATATTTACTGTTTGCCACTTGTTTTGCTTGTTTAACTACCTGATCAAATATTTTTTTGTATTTGATTTTGTACCTAATAAATTCAGCATCATGGTTGGTTTTAGCTTCTTTATACGTTTCCCTTGTTTCTTCAGTACTTGTTTCTTTATTGACAACCTGCCATACTGCTTTTGATTTATTTGAGGCATTAGCTATATATTTACTGTTTGCCAATTGTTTTGCTTGTTTAACTACCCAATCAAATATTTTTTGTATTTGATTTTGTACCTAATAAATTCAGCATCATGGTTGGTTTTCGCCTCTTTATGTGTTTCCCTCTTTCTAATACTAGAAATCCTGATACCTTCCGTAATCCATGTCTTACTTTTATTGTATTTATCACGTGTTGATACAAGGGGAAAGCATTCATTGAAAATGTTATTGAATTCAGATATGAAAGTGTTGTAATTATTGATTACTGAACACTGGTTGCTGAAGGTCCAGTGGGTTGCCTTTAATTTCAATATAAATGTGTTTATATTTGGCTGGCTGAAATCTCTGACCAATTTCACTGTGGGCCTATATGTTTTGTCTACGTATGGCAATGACATAAAAAGTCTAATACATGTTTTTCTGTATTCCCATAATTTTTGCTGCTCACTATTTTATCAATGCTTGTGGCAGAAGTGGCTGTTACCCCCGTGTACTCAGTAAAATTTAGTGTTAAGCCATTTGTAGCCAACCAGTCCTTCAGGGTGGTAACAAATCTGTTTTCGTCTCTTATATCTATATTAAAATCAGAACAAATTACAATCTTTTCATATGGTTTCCTTACCTGCAACCTACTTAGCAGAGTTTCAGATTTCTGTAGAAATGCCCTAGTAGCCCAATATTCCGGGACATGATATATGCTTATGATTAGTAAACCGTATTCAGACAGCTCAATGCAACAGCTTTTGAATACCTGTTCCTCATTTAAACAATCGAAAGTAGTTTTGGCTTCGAAGTTTTGTGTCTGTGCAACTAATATACATGATCCCTCATACCCCTTTTTTCTGCAAAAACTCGATGCTAACTTGTATCCTGAGAGTGAATTTAGTAGCTTGACATTGTCCCATTTAAGCCAATGTTCATTCACACATATGACTTTTACAGAGTTAATTTGCCCTACGAGTGTTTCTACTAAGTCATATAGTTTGTTCATCATTTCTCCCAACACACCACCTATGTTTAAGTGCATTATGAACCTATTTTTACTGACTAATGAATTTACAGTATCTATTAAACTGTCGGCAAAGTTTACACCTATGTGAGTTTTTATTGCAATTTTACGGTCCCTCGCTTTGTTAGTTCTTCCGGACCTACTTCCATAGGAATTCGTCCGCCGCATTAGTTTCTCTGTGAAGGAGCTTCCATTGCAATAACAGGTCTGTTTTCGTTATCATGAGATATCTGTTCAAGTACATTGTTAATGCTCTTAGCTAATCTTTTCCTACCATGCTTGTTGTGATGGATTCCATGGCGTGTAAAACAGTTTCTTTTGTAAGTATCAATATCTATGAGCTTTACATTTACAAATTTGGCACAAAAACGTTTTAACTTATAATTCGTTCGTCGAATTTCTTTGTTAACACACGACCAGTCCGGAAGATCATACCTTTGTGGGAGTGTTGTTACAATTACGTTTGTAAAATGCAGGAACCGCAGCACTGTGATCAGCTTATTAATAAAGGCCATGGCTTCAAATGGTTCAAATGGCTCTGAGCACTATGGGACTTAACTTCTGAGGTCATCAGTCCCCTACAACTTAGAACTACTTAAACCTAACTAACCTAAGGACATCACACAACACCCAGCCATCACGAGGCAGAGAAAATCCCTGACCCCGCAAGGAATCGAACCCGGGAACCCGGGCGTGGGAAGCGAGAACGCTACCGCACGACCACGAGATGCGGGCAGCCGTGGCTTCATTTCTGTAAACATTGTTTGCACCTCCTATTATCACCACACTGTCTTTTTTTGTGAGTTTTGAGCAATCTTCGTTAACACTTTTAACCACATTGTCAAAACTGGCACCAGGCTTTATAATGCCTGAGATATGAACATCGTTATTTACACTCTTTGTCAAGAGTTCCCGAATGTTGCGGCCGTGACTGTCACCGAATATTTTCACCGTCTACTTCTGTTATATCTTCTTCGTAGAATCGTTTTTACACGACGCTGAGAAGACTTCTTTCGATGTTTCTTTGTGTCCATAATCTTCCTTAAACGAGAAATCGTCTTTTCTTACCGAGAAGGAGTCTGGTTTGTTTACACTTGGTTCCTTTAATTGAAGATGTACCTTTGCACCACCTGTACACTTATTCTTCAGAGTAGCGTATTTGTTGTTTAGAGTAAGTAAATCACTTTGAAGTACTCTAATTTTTTCGTCTTTTTCCATGATGGTGTTTCTAAATTTGTTTTTCACAGCATGACTAACACACGTGAAACAAGTCCATATGTAGTCCTCGTTTACAAATTTTATGCTTAATTTAGCGCACTTTTCGCGGAACCAGCTGTGACAGCCTTTACACCGAATACCTTTAATCACTTTTTTGTCGTACATCTTACAATTGTTAACACTTTTATAGTCACATTTATTGGAGCCGTCCTCATTTACTGTTTTACCGTGCGGCGCCATCTTTGTCGCTATTCACTCACCACACTGTGCCCCTGTACTTCCACATGGGCCTCTGCATCCCAAGATCTTTCTCCCTGGCATCTCCGCCCCTACCTGTTACATTAACCATTCAGAAAATGCAGCAAGAAGATAACTGTACATCTGACGCACACTCAGGCCGTGTGCCTCCTCATCTGACAAGTTCTTAGCAACTCATCAACACTATGTCGACTGCTGTGCATCATCATACATACTCTGTATTGAGACCGTGTTGCTTCTGCAGCCACATATGAGCAGCTCATCGTCTCAACACGTCCCATCATGTGGCAGCACGCTCATGATCCCGGTCCTGCCAACCAGTCATGCCTACCCAACGTGCGATCACACTCATTCCTCACTCCATCTAGCTTCTGCACTGATACTGATCCCAGACATGCAACAAAACACATGCCAGCACATCGTGTTTCTCCTCACCACTGGCTCCTCTGCTGCTGGCATCTTTGAGCATACCCCTTCAACTGGACAGCACACTATCACCACATCTCTTTCCACATGACTGACCAGAACACAGCTCAATCACTGTCTGCTGCCAGTTTTCAACAACATCACTGACTACATTCATCTGTTTCCGCATTCTATTACCACATACTTACCACAGGCTGACGATGCTCTACATCATCACATTTGACACATCAGGGGAATCGAAGACAACACAATGAAAGTGCAACCACTGTCAGTTGGACTATTCCTCTCAAAGTGTCACTGACTACTTCAGCGTCTCTTCTGAAGATGAGTTCAACACAACAGTGCCAGACTCTGTGGCTGGATCTCTGCCTACACCGAGTTCAAGCACAACCCAAAACGTATTGGAACTCAGCATCAGCATTCCTGCCTTATCTCGACCTCCAGTCCATCATGGACAATCACCATGCAGACCACACCCATTGAAGTTCACTCTGGCTAATAAATTAGCGACTCACATCATCCTCTCAAAATACTGTCACTTTGATCAGCTAAGAGACCCTTTGGTACATGTGGCCTCCTTACCCACCTCTCTTCTCTTTGTTAACACCATCGGCGTCCCATGTGAACACATTAGACATTTCCCCTATCAATCACGTATATACCACCTGTACAGCATTCGTATGACGGCCACCACAACTTCAAGAAACGGTCCAGTCATGTCTTGTGAAAGTGTCAGCCACTGCATGATGGGTCAAGTGCATCTGCACCTCATCCCTTATGAGAAACAGTCCAGCCCCTTCTTCCCGCCCCCCCTCCCCCCGTCCTTTGGGCCAGGGCCAGGCACGACGCAGCTGGTCAGGCAAAGTAAGCACACAAAACGCCTGACGCCGACCAACTGCCACGTCGCCTCGCTGACTTTGGGGCCGCTCCTTCATTTCCTCCCCCATACTTCACACTGTAGGGTAGGGGCGCCTCTATAGTGCCGATCGACCACACAACTTTGCTGACCAGAATGAGTGACTGTTTGGACTCTCTCTGACTGTTAGCAAACTCTGTGCTCTGGTCGTGTGCAGATGTCTCATATACTTTATCTTTGAGAATGTAGGGCTACTCTGCGTAGGGATCCTGTATTCGATATTCTACGTCCATCCATATCCTGAGTTCCCACATGTGTATTGCACTCTTCGAATTGCATTGTAAATATGTTGCTCATATACTGCTTGATTTTTGCTCACATCTGTAATATTGGATGGAAAGTAAATGTTTCGCATATGTTTTTCTTTCACATAAAATAGAAGTTGGTTTCGTCACAGTGTTCTGTGGGCATTATTTCTTCCTGCCTACAAATTCGCACGTGAGCTGCTCGATTTAAATACATTACAAATATGCTGATCGTATTCTATTTTATTTTAGTTGGCATCTGTTTTTTGTACTTTTGTGCCACACCATCAGTATGCTTAAAACACATTTAAATTGAACTATTCACACACAGATTCGTAGGCGGGCACAAATTTCCTCAGAGCACCATGTAATAGAAACAGCTTCCTTTTTATATAAAACAAAAACGAATACGGGACCATTTACTCTCTATCCAGTATTACAGACGTGAGCAAAAATAATGCAGATTATAGCAACATGTTCACAATCAATTCAAAGAGTGCACAATACACACAAGAAGTCGTAATTATGAACATAATGCAGTGAAACCACATTCTGTGTCATGACATGTCAGATGAATCTTGAGGTTTTGGTGTATGCTAAGGCACAGTTATTTCCACTCAGTAATAGAAATATGGTCGAAATTGCAATAATGGGTTTTATAAATAAATAATTTTACTGGCAGAAGGCGACCACAGCGTCATTTACAAAATAAAAGGTGACTGTGAGGCTCAGCTAGGATGATCTATGGAACAAGTATTAATGTATGTATGTAAGTATGTGAGTTAATCTTTGTGTTTGATTAAGATTTTTCGAATATATTACTTTGCAAACTTACAAAAACTTTTCAGTTTCCAGGCGCACACGTTGTTACTGGATTACTAGGCTTATCCATAAAGTATAAATGAAAAACGTTGTCTTAATATGATTCTTAAGTTTCTCCTGGCGCATTTGTTGCTCGAACAGTCCACGGGTATATTGCCGGTTCATAGTGCCCGTTGGACACTATGATTAGATTAGATTAGATTAGATTAATACTAGTTCCATGGATCATGAATACGATATTTCGTAATGATGTGGAACGAGTCGAATTTTCCAATACATGACATAATTAGGTTAATTTAACAACATACTTAAGTTAATATAACAACTTTATTTTTTTGTGTTTTTTGTTATTCTTTATTTTTTATTTTTATTTTTTTTATTTATTTTTTTAATATTTTTTTGTTTTTTTCTTTTTTTTCTTAATTTATATCTAAAAATTCCTCTATGGAGTAGAAGGAGTTGTCATTCAGAAATTCTTTTAATTTCTTCTTAAATACTTGTTGGTTATCTGTCAGACTTTTGATACTATTTGGTAAGTGACCAAAGACTTTAGTGCCAGTATAATTCACCCCTTTCTGTGCCAAAGTTAGATTTACTCTTGAATAGTGAAGATCATCCTTTCTCCTAGTATTGTAGTTATGCACACTGCTATTACTTTTGAATTGCGTTTGGTTGTTAATAACAAATTTCATAAGAGAGTATATATACTGAGAAGCTACTGTGAATATCCCTAGATCCTTAAATAAATGTCTGCAGGATGATCTTGGGTGGACTCCAGCTACTATTCTGATTACACACTTTTGTGCAGTAAATACTTTATTCCTCAGTGATGAATTACCCCAAAATATGATGCCATATGAAAGCAATGAGTGAAAATAGGTGTAGTAAGCTAATTTACTAAGATGTTTATCACCAAAATTTGCAATGACCCTTATTGCATAAGTAGCTGAACTCAAGCGTTTCAGCATATCATCAATGTGTTTCTTCCGATTTAATCTCTCATCAATGGACATACCTAAAAATTTGGAATATTCTACCTTAGCTATATGCTTCTGATTAAGGTCTATATGTATTAATGGCGTCATACCATTCACTGTACGGAACTGTATGTATTGTGTCTTATCAAAATTCAGTGAGAGTCCGTTTACAAGGAACCACTTAGTAATTTTCTGAAAGACAGTATTGACAATTTCATCAGTTAATTCTTGTTTCTCAGGTGTGATTACTATACTTGTATCATCAGCAAAGAGAACTAACTTTGCCTCTTCATGAATATAGAATGGCAAGTCATTAATATATAATAAGAACAACAAAGGACCCAAGACTGACCCTTGTGGAACCCCATTCTTGATAGTTCTCCAGTTTGAGGAATGTGCTGATCTTTGCGTGTTACGAGAACTACTTATTTCAACTTTCTGCACTCTTCCAGTTAGGTACGAATTAAACCATTTGTGCACTGTCCCACTCATGCCACAATACTTGAGCTTGTCTAGCAGAATTTCATGATTTACACAATCAAAAGCCTTTGAGAGATCACAAAAAATCCCAATGGGTGGTGTTCGGTTATTCAGATCATTCAAAATTTGACTGGTGAAAGCATATATGGCATTTTCTGTTGAAAAACCTTTCTGGAAACCAAACTGACATTTTGTAAGTAAGTACTTCATTTTTACAGATATGTGAAGCTACTCTTGAATACATTACTTTCTCAAAAATTTTGGATAAAGCTGTTAGAAGGGAGATTGGACGGTAATTGTTGACATCAGATCGATCCCACTTTTTATGCAAAGGTATAACAATAGCATATTTCAGTCTATCAGGGAAAATGCCCGGTTCCAGAGAGCTATTACACAGGTGGCTGAGAAACTTACTTATCTGTTGAGAACAAGCTTTTAGTATTTTGCTGGAAATGCCATCAATTCCATGTGAGTTTTTGCTTTTAAGCAAGTTTATTATTTTCCTAATTTCAGAGGGAGAAGTGGGTGAGATTTCAATTGTATCAAATTGCATAGGTATGGCCTCATCCATTAACAGCCTAGCATCTTCTAATGAACACCTGGATCCTACTATATCCACAACATTTAGAAAATGATTATTAAAAATATTTTCAACTTCTGACTTTTTGTTCGTAAAGTTTTCATTCAATTTGATGGCAATACTGTCTTCCTCTGCTCTTGGTTGATCTGTTTCTCTTTTAATAATATTCCAAATTGTTTTAATTTTATTATCAGAGTTTGCTGATTTCAGACATGATACACATACTTCTGGATTTTTTAATAACTTTTCTTAATATAACACAGTAGTTTTTATAATTTTTGATAGTTTCTGGGTCACTACTCTTTCTTGCTGTCAGATACATTTCCCTTTTCCGGTTACAAGATATTTTTATACCCTTAGTAAGCCATGGTTTGTTACAAGGTTTCCTACGAGTATATTTAACTATTTTCTTGGGGAAGCAGTTTTCAAATGCATTTACAAAAATGTCATGAAATAAACCGCTGGCGGTTCATAGTGGCCAACGGGCACTATGAACCGGCAATATACCCGTGGACTGTTCGAGAATTGTCGTAATAAATCGCGTGTTTCTAATTAAAAGTTTGGATTTTTGCGCCACATTTTCTCATATTCTAAGTTCTTTGCCAGGCCACTATGAGTGGTGCTGTCATTCTCTGCTTCTGCGTATTACACGACGAAGCTAGGTCGTGTGGAGTGCAGACTGCAGAATAATGTACAGCGCAACTCGAAGGTGGTACTAAGTAGTTTTGGTTCGTCCCAACTTTGGCGGCTCTGGTTGCATATGTTTTGAGATTAGGTGTCGTGTCAACAGATCGGAAAACTGAGATATGAAGTGGAGAATGGAAGAAAATGTTATATGTTTGAATTCAATTATGCTAACTACAAAAACATGAAGCAATATGTAGCTGCACTTGCGGCTGCCCTACGGGACCTAAACATCGAGGGATTGATCATATCTGAGCTCCAGAGCACTTTAGCTGTGACAAGTTCATATTTAGGTAACAGAAAACAATTTGTGTCAGTCAGAATTGTAAATTCTTCCGTAATGGAATTCGGCATAGGTGCACGACACGGGTCTGTCCTTGGGACTCTTCATTGCAGCTGTCAATGATTTATCTAATTACATCACACATCACAACATATCAGATGGGAATGGCGTTTAAGCTCATATGCAATCCTGATAAAAACCAACAACTTTTAATGAGAATATCAAATGAAGTAGGTGATAAGCCAGTAAAACTCGTAGGTATTTACATTGACTAAAAACTCTAATGGGAGGATCATGGCAACCACCTTATCTTGAAACTAAGTGAGATAGTGAGTTTGGAGTACTGTAGGATGACATACTTTGGGCTATTCTAGTCACATATTTCATATGGTCTGATTATATGGGTGTACACCCTTCACATCAACAACATTTTGAAATTACAAAAAAAAGTCTTAGGCATAATACGTAAAAGAAGTCATAGGGAGCACTGTCATCATCTTTTTTCCAGACACAGAATACTCACAATTATAAATTTATACATTTATGTGTCTGTACTCTATATTAAAAATAATATTTCAGAATGTATTGCCAGAGGGGAAATACATGAACACAACACCAGAGGTAAGGGTAATTTAGACATACCACACCACAGATAGCAAGAACAGGAAATTGCCACAAAGTAAACCCACTCAAAATGTTCAATAACTTGTGATAAAATTTTTTAAAATTAAATGGTACAGCTGGTTGCCAGATCACCTATTTTATGACACTAAGGAAGTCTTTGAGATGCCTGAGGAGGATATTAGCATTTAAAAGCTCTCTGTAGTTAAACATATTATTATGTGTCGTGGTTAAGTCGTGTGTATGTACATAGTGTATGCAATACACAGTACACTATGTACATGGTATACTATACTATGGTATGTTATAGTATAACTTATTGCTGGTGTAATTTGGTACACTGCAATGCTTAAAATGTATACTATAATATATTGACATCCTGTATGATGAAGCCAATATCATTGTAAAATGATTTATGGTGAAGAAAATTCTTGATTCTTGAAATTCACTCGGTTAGGAGTACAAATACAGAGCAGTTAAAAAAAATACAGGCAAGCAAAACATCTGACTCTGGAACAGCCCATGTCTACAAGACTGAAAACCCATGGTTCAAGTTGGCTGGTTCTTGTTTAAGGAAAATCGTGTAAAGGAAATTTGGAAACCAAAATTCCAAATACATTTTCCACAATGCAGCAAACGCTCAAGCTGAAGCTCAGTGAACTGAAAAGACTTCATTAACAATGGTTGTAGTGGAAATGCCTCATCACCCAATAAAATTGCATCTTCTGGCAGGCCGAGAGTCCCAGACTTGCTGTCAGTTTTAGAGCACTGTTCGCAGAGATACCACCATCAGATTACCTTCCTGCTGCATCCATATCAATGTAAGTAAAACAGTAATTACTGTTCGGAACTGCGAAGAGAAAAATGCTAAATTTGGCAGTAGTTGATTTTGGAACATGGTATACTACTGTAGACATGAACATGAATCCCCACAATCCGAGAAGCACAACTTGATGTGTAGTTTCAGTTGAGGTGACAACGCTTAATGCAGTGTAGTACCTTTCTTCCTTATTGCATTATTAACCTACTTAGAATCAATATGAACTGTTCTGTGGACCTTCTCAGATGACTGAATGAGGTCTCCAATCAAGAACCCAATCATGTCTCTATTTCTTTTCTTTTTCAGCGATTTCATCAAAAAATGCATTAAATCCCCCACTTGTACAGCTGCAAAACTTTTATTTCAGAGACAACTCCAACACTCAAAAAAACACAAAACTGAAGTGCACGCAGGTGTTGCTGCATCTGCAGTCATATATGAAACCACCTACACAAAACTTCTTTCACGATACGAGTTGTGCAACCTAATGTTGTTGAGTGAACTAGCCTTAATATGAGTCTTGTAATTCTTATATTTTTAGTGTTCTGTGCCAACTACTATATGGCGTTCACGAACTGACACTAGAGTGCAAAAAAATTTACTGATTCTGTGCTCTCGTGAATCTATTACATCCCATGTTCCAGATGTATGAAAAACAAGACAGACTGTTTCAAAACTAGTAGAAAAAGGAAAAAAAAGTGATAATTCTGTTCTGTCACTTCAAAAATCTGCTGTGATCTGGAAATTATCAGAATGGTCATGAAATTGATTCTGTGTTCTTTTACTTATGTTTTGCTCATACACTGCATTATCATACAGAAAACTTCTGCAACAGAAATCAATAACATAGGTACCACATTAGCCACAACACACATATAAATATGTGTAATTAATAAAAGCAATGCAAACACCTCGTTAACAAAGTTGATAGGGTTTGCTCAGGCATGTCATTTCTAGCAGATATTATGCATAAACAAAGCACACACGTATTAAATACAAACTGATATTAAGATGTGGAATCTTAGTGTAAAATGAAATACATTTTTACTTACTTAGTGTTTGAAGTGATTAGCATTTATGTAGCCAATCAGTGTCATAGACACACAGACTGTCAATGAAACAATATACAGTCTAAGACTAAACAAAGAACAACCAGGAAGGAATTTTCTGAATGAGATAGAAACTGGTAGGTGTGATGTACATGTACAAACAAATGATTGCAGTTTCAGCAGTTTAACAAACTGAGGAAGTCAGTAATGCATCGATTCACATGCGACCCTTGTGCAAGCAGTTATATGGCTTGACACTGATTGACAGTGTTGTTGGATGTGCTCCTGAGGAATTCCATGCAAAATTCCATCCAATTAGTGCTTAGACCATCTAAACCCCCTAGCAGGTTGGATGGCCCTGTCCATAAGCTCCAGATGTTCTCAGGTGGAGAGAGATCCAACGACCTTGCTGGCCAAAGGTAGGTTTGGCAAGCACGAAAACAAGCAGTAGAAATTATTGTCCTGCACGGGCGGGCAATACCATGCTGAAACATAAGCGTAGAATGGGTTGCCATGAAGGGTAACAAAATAACCTGTAGAATATCATCAACATACCGCTCTGCTGTAAGAGTGCCGCAGATGACAACCAAAGGGGCCTAGCTATGAAATGAAATGATATTGTAGACTGTCACTCCAGGCTATGAGGCTGTATGGTGGGCGATAGTCAGGTTGTTATCCCACCGCTGTCCAAAATGTTTCGAGATCATCATAATCATCAGGCAGACCTATTTTTATAGCAGTTGTAGATTTGGAGAAAGCTTTTGACAATGTTGACTGTAATATACTCTTTACACTTCTGTAGGTAGTAGGGGTAAAAAGGGAGAAAAAGGCTATTTACAACTTGTAGATAAACCAAACACCAGTTATAGGACATGAAGAACATGCAAGGGAGGAAGTGGTTTAGAAGGGTGTGAGACAGTGTTGTAGGCTATCCCCAACGTTATTCTACCTATATATTGAGCAGGATGTGAAGGAGAGCGAGGAGAAATTCGGAAAGGGAATTAAAGTTCAGGAAGAAGAATAAAAACCCTATAGTTTGCCAACGACATTGTAATTAAATCAAAGACAGCAAATGACTAGGATGTGCAGTTGAACAGAATGGACAGGTCTTGAAAGAAGGATATACACTCCTGGAAATGGAAAAAAGAACACATTGACACCGGTGTGTCATACCCACCATACTTGCTCCGGACACTGCGAGAGGGCTGTACAAGCAATGATCACACGCACGGCACAGCGGACACACCAGGAACCGCGGTGTTGGCCGTCGAATGGCGCTAGCTGCGCAGCATTTGTGCACCGCCGCCGTCAGTGTCAGCCAGTTTGCCGTGGCATACGGAGCTCCATCGCAGTCTTTAACACTGGTAGCATGCCGCGACAGCGTGGATGTGAACCGTATGTGCAGTTGACGGACTTTGAGCGAGGGCGTATAGTGGGCATGCGGGAGGCCGGGTGGACGTACCGCCGAATTGCTCAACACGTGGGGCGCGAGGTCTCCACAGTACATCGATGTTGTCGCCAGTGGTTGGCGGAAGGTGCACGTGCCCGTCGACCTGGGACCGGACCGCAGCGACGCACGGATGCACACCAAGACCGTAGGATCCTGCGCAGTGCCGTAGGGGACCGCACCGCCACTTCCCAGCAAATTAGGGACACTGTTGCTCCTGGGGTATCGGCGAGGACCATTCGTGACCGTCTCCATGAAGCTGGGCTACGGTCCCGCACACCGTTAGGCCGTCTTCCGCTCACGCCCCAACATCGTGCAGCCCGCCTCCAGTGGTGTCGCGACAGGCGTGAATGGAGGGACGAATGGAGACGTGTCGTCTTCAGCAATGAGAGTCGCTTCTGCCTTGGTGCCAATGATGGTCGTATGCGTGTTTGGCGCCATGCAGGTGAGCGCCACAATCAGGACTGCATACGACCGAGGCACACAGGGCCAACACCCGGCATCATGGTGTGGGGAGCGATCTCCTACACTGGCCGTACACCACTGGTGATCGTCGAGGGGACACTGAATAGTGCATGGTACATCCAAACCGTCATCGAACCCATCGTTCTACCATTCCTAGACCGGCAAGGGAACTTGCTGTTCCAACAGGACAATGCACGCCCGCATGTATCCCGTGCCACCCAACGTGCTCTAGAAGGTGTAAGTCAACTACCCTGGCCAGCAAGATCTCCGGATCTGTCCCCCATTGAGCATGTTTGGGACTGGATGAAGCGTCGTCTCACGCGGTCTGCACGTCCAGCACGAACGCTGGTCCAACTGAGGCACCAGGTGGAAATGGCATGGCAAGCCGTTCCACAGGACTACATCCAGCATCTCTACGATCGTCTCCATGGGAGAATAGCAGCCTGCATTGCTGCGAAAGGTGGATATACACTGTACTAGTGCCGACATTGTGCATGCTCTGTTGCCTGTGTCTATGTGCCTGTGGTTCTGTCAGTGTGATCATGTGATGTATCTGACCCCAGGAATGTGTCAATAAAGTTTCCCCTTCCTGGGACAATGAATTCACGGTGTTCTTATTTCAATTTCCAGGAGTGTAAAATGAACATTGACAGAATCATAACAAGGGTATGGTAATGGGATGTTGTTGAATTAAAGCAAGCAAAGCAGAGGGAATTAGATCAGGAAATGAGACTCTAAAGGTAGTACATGATTTTTGCTATTTGGGCAGTAAAATAACATGATGCCTGAAGTAGAAAGGATATAAAATGTATAATGGCAATGCCAAAAAAAAGCATTTATGGAGAAGAGAAATTTTTTAACATGAAATATAAAATTTACATGTTAGGAATTCTGTTCTGATGGCATTTGTCTGGAGTGTAGCCTTGTATAGAAGTGAAACGTGGATGATAAGTGGTTCAGACAAGAAGAGACTAAAGGCTTTTGAAATGTAGTGTTACAAAAGACTGCTGAAGATTAGATGGGTAGATCATGTAACTTATGAGAAGGTATTGAACTGAATTGAGAGAAAAGTATTTCATTGCATAACTTGACTAAAAGACGTTGTTGGTTGATAGGACACATTCTGAGACATCAAGGAATTGTAACTTTACTATTAGATGTAATTGTTTGTGGTAAAAATTACAGAAGGAGACCAAGACACAGCTGGCCGGTGTGGCCGAGCGGTTCTAGGCGCTTCAGTCTGGAACTGCACGACGGCTACAGTCACAGGTTCGAATCTTGCCTCGGGCATGGATGTGTGTGATGTCCTTAGGTTAGTTAGGTTTAAGTAGCTCAAACTTCTAGGGGACTGATGACCTCAGATGTTAAGTCCCATAGTGATCAGAGCCATTTGAACCAATTCACAAGTACAGTAAACAGGTTCAAATGTACATGTGCTGCAGTAGTTACTTGAAGGTGAATAGGCTTGCATAGGACAGAGTAGCATGGACAGCTGCATCAAACCAGTCTTCAGATTGAAGACCACAACAACAACAACAACAACAACAACAAATGTTTGTTGCATTTTCACTTCTGAGAGTGCCTCCCTTTTCCCCTGTGTGACAAAATATGAGCAGGGATGAACAGATACATAACTGAAAAATAGTTCTCAAATCATGGAACGCAGCTGGTGAAGTTCTGACTGCAGTCGCAGTGCCCTCAATGCTTTCCGGACTCCCATTTCTTGGGGGCAGACAGATTATGCTTGAAGAGTACCATAAGGAGTCAAGGAAGCCTTAGTATTACGTGTAATCAGAAATGAACGTGCCACGTAACTCTACAGATACTAATAATGGTATAAACTACAGTATAAATACATACTTAGACCCAAGTAAACATGTCCAATAACTGTGCACATTGAAGTGGAGCCAAACACTTGTATCAGCAGTTGAAGTGCAACTAAGTTATTTTGAACAAAACTAAGAGAAGCAAATAAGGGGGTTTTGTGATGAATTCAATTTGGCAGCAAAGCTATCCTGTCCACAAAATCAATCGCAAAGGGTCCACAATTATTACTTGCCCCTTTTGTGGGTGAGGGATCAATTAATCATCAAATAGTGGCCATGAGTGGCATTTGTAAGTTCACGACAGGTTCAACAATGGTTTTGGAGCTACTTTTGCAGCCGGCCGGGGTGGCCGAGCGGTTCTAGGTGCTACAGTCTGGAACCGCGCGACCGCTACGGTCGCAGGTTCGAATCCTGCCTCGGGCATGGATGTGTGTGATGTCCTTAGGTTAGTTAGGTTTAAGTAGTTCTAAGTTCTAGGGGACTGATGACCTTAGAAGTTAAGTCCCATAGTGCTCAGAGCCAGAGCCTACTGTTGCACTGAAGTATCGTCTTATGGGGAAAGTTGGCAGCTGCAAATGTGGACGGAGATATGTTCAGGAAGAACAGCGAGAGAAGCAGGCCCAAGCACTGAAAAAAAGAGGGCAGTGGTGTTCTGCTGAAACAGATATAAAGAAAATTATGTAACACTTTTCTTGTAATTCCCTTAGCATGAACAGTCAAAACACATCATCAGTCTGAGCACCACAATGACCTACTGTTATAAGCAATGTCATTTTGTAGGTAAACCTAATAGGTAAGTTCTTTCTTTCTCTGACCTTCAGTGCGTTTTGTGGGTTCCAAAGTTCAACTAGGTATCGTAACCACAGCTATGCCATTCTGTCCTACAGCTTCCATTAAAATTTTATCCATTTTTTTGCTCACTTTAGTTCCATATGTTCAGCGCTGAAACTTTATAGACTATCAAATGGAATTAAAAACAGTATGGCAGTGCATGGTACAAGAAGTAAGCAAAGGCCGGAAAGAGAAGGATTAAGAAGATGAGATCTTGTGACTACACATAGATAATAGTTCCGTGTAGGTATAGGCTAATGTCAAAACAAGACCACATTAGCTACATCACTTGGAATGTGAAGATTATGTGACTCTTCAAGTTGCAAGATACGCATTCGATAATGTGGTTGAGGGAATAGATGAATGATGGGCTTGAAGGACAGCTGAGAAGAATAAGATGCACACATACTAATGTGACTGATATATTACCTTCCAACCTTCTGAAAATATAGTTTAAATCATTAACCAGTTGCCAAGGAGATCAGCCATTTATGGTACCAAACCAACACAAGATTTATTGGATACATATTTACTAGTATTTCCAACTAAGATAGCACTTTTCAGTTGCTTGTATTTAATGCCCTTTACAATTTTCTTAGAGGTTCATTGACTTTTGGAAGCTTATACAATATTTACCTTTGTAAATCTAATCCATATGTATTTGTTTAGTTTTATTTGATACACTTTTTCCACAGTTTTTAAAGGAATCTATTGAATGTGTTGAACAGTTTTAATTTATCTGTAACTATGTCATTACCACAGGGATCACCTGCTGTGCAATTCTTTCACAAATTAACCTGCTCCTGCTGATTAAGATGCAGTAAGACAAAACCAAAACTTCTCATAGCCTAAGTAGAACTGAATGTTTTTATGTTTAGTAAACACATGAAAAACAGGTTTTGCATCAGCACGGTTCCCAGAACTCCTGAAGATAGACATTGACTGTGGATATTGTATCACAGACACAGTCCCTTTGACTGTCCAGAGATATCAGTAAACCCACCAAAAGATGTAAACAACCATGCATGAGCAATACCTATTAGACGGAGGAGGTCCGTCAGCCTATCAGTTCCAGTCATTCCACCAGGAAGGAGGTACATGGCTCGTGCTGTCAGTAGTTCAACCATGCCTAGGCAGTTCCATGGTTCGATCACGTCCACATTGTTACTTTGTGCCCGGAAGGGCTCTCAACAAGGGAAGTGTCCAGGCAACTTGTAGTGAACCAAAGCAATGTTGTTTAGACATGGAGGAGATACAGAGAGACAGGAACTGTTAATGATATGCCTTGCTCAGGCCGCTCAAGGGCTAATGCTGCAGTGGATGGCTACTACCTATGGATCATGGTTCGAAGGAACTGTGACAGCAATGCCACCATGTTGAATAATGCTTTACGTGCAGCCACAGGACATTGTGTTATGACTCAAACTGTGCGCAATAGGCTGCATGATCCACAACTTCACTCCTGACGTCCATGAAGAGGTCCAGCTTTGCAACCACAACACCACGCGGTGCAGTACAGATAGGCCCAGCAACATGCCAAATGGACTGCTCAGGATTGGCATCACATTCTCTTCACCCATGAGTGTCGCATATGCCTTCAATCAGACAATTTTCGGAAACGTGTTTGGAGGCAACCCAGTTAGGCTGAATACCTTAGACACACTCTCCAGCGAGTGCAGCAAGGTGGAGGTTCCCTGCTGTTTTGAGGTGGCATTATGTGCGGCTGATGTATGCCTCTGGTAGTCAAGGAAGGTGCCGTAACAGTTGTACGATACGTGAATGCCATCCTCCAACCGATAGTGCAACCGTATCGGCAGCTTACTGGCAAGGCATTCGTTTTCATGAATGGCAATTCGTGCCTCCATTGTGCACATCTTGTGAATTTCCTTCAGGATAACGACATCACTCGACTAGAGTGGCCAGCATGCTCTCCAGACATGCCTGGGATGGATTGAAAAGGGCTGTTTATGGACGATGTGACCCACCAACCACTCTGAAGGATCTAAGCTGAATCACCATTGAGGAGTGGGGCAATCTGGACCAACAGTGCCTTGATGAACTTAAGGATAGTACGCCACGATGAATACAGGCATGCACCAGTGCAGGAGGACGTGCTACTGGGTATTAGAAGTACCAGTGTGTGCAGCAATCTGGACTACCACCTCTGAAGGTCTCACTGTATGGTGGTACAACATGCAATGTGTGTTTGTCCTGAGCAATAAAATGGGTGGAAATGATATTTATGTTGATCTCTATTCCAGTTTTCTGTATAGGTTCCGGAACTCTCGGAACCGAAGTGATGCAAAATGTTATTTGATGTGTGTAGAACATTCAGCTGTCGATAGTAGCTAGAATGTAAACCACAGGGAATATTCTTTTTAGGTGTGAAATGAATTGGTTATCTAGTGGTGGTCATGGTGCAGATTTCCCGGAACCAGGATTTTTGAGTCATTTTGCTTGGACACTTTGACATGCTCCAGTAGGACTGGAAGTGAGGGAATTTCATGTAGGTGGATTGCACTGACTGCTTTCTGTTTTTCACAGAAGTTTTGGATGCATTTTGATACAAAAATTTCCAGAAGTTAACATATTTCTGTGTGATTTGGAGGTATTATAAATAAAGAAATAAAACTGTCAAAAATGTACAGCTATCTTTTGAATCCTCAGTGTAAAAGTAGAAATTTGTAATTGTGTATTATGTGTGAAACTGGCTTTTTGTGGAGTACTGTATAACCAGATTCTATTTTCTAAGAGGAGGAAATGTTATAAGGATAGGGAAAGGTTTGGAGACTCCAACTGAATTTAAAGTAATGGGAATGTTGCTAGTTTTGATGTGGCAAGCAGAAAAAAGTTATTGAGAGCAGTGATGTACATGTATTTCACTACAATAAGAAAAAAAGAAATTATACCCTTGGCCAATTCCATTAATAGAAAAAATTATTGGCATTAAACTTGCAGTGACTTAATAATAATCATCATTTCCAAAATTGCTACATATCTGATCTTTGTTTTGACATATAGGAAAGTAAAGATGACTTCATGCTGGAGGCTAGTCTGAACTCTGTGGCAATTCACTAGACATGGTTACATTGTCTGTGGTCTGCCTTTGCCTTTTTCTGTCCTTGGAACTGACATATCCAGTTTAGTGTGGACTCTATACCATGGTGCTTCATAACATTTTTTACAGTAATAAATCATTGGCAGAAATGAAAGAAGTAACAAAAAAACAAGTACCACCTGGGAATTGAGTCAAAGTTGTTAACAACTGAGCCGGAGCGACTCTGTTCAGAGTTCTTACAGGACATGCTGGGTGCTGCAAACAGTAATCCCAATGTTCATAACACAGTGATCACTGGTAATGAATCCTGGGTTTAAGGTTATCACAGAAACAAAGTTTCAGTCATTGCAATTGAAGCTGGTCGTGCGGTAGCGTTCTCGCTTCCCACACCCGGGTTCCTGGGTTCGATTCCCGGCGGGGTCAGGGATTTTCTCTGCCTCTTGATGACTGGGTGTTGTGTAATGTCCTTAGGTTAGTTAGGTTTAAGTAGTTCTAAGTTCTAGGGGACTGTTGACCATAGATGTTAAGTCCCATAGTGCTCAGAGCCATTTGAACCATTTTGCAATTGAAGCATCCATCATCCCTGAGACCCAAAAAAGCAAGGCAGGTCTGCAGCAATGTGAAAACCATGCTGACCATCTTTTTTGACTTCAGTAGTGTTTTCCATATGAGTACACCTCAAAAGGCACCAGTGTCAATATGGAGTATTACCAAGAGGTTCTGCATCACCTTTGTGAAGTGGTGAGACACAAATGGCCAGATTTGCAGGCAGTTGGCACCTTCATCAAGATGATGCATCCGCTCATCATTCTTAATTAATTCAGATTTTTTTTGCCAAACACAACACAGGTGTAGTATGTCAGCCTCCCTTTTACCCTGACCTAGCACCGAGTGACTTCAGGTTTTTCCCCAAACTAAAAAAGAACAGGAAAGAATTCATGGAGCAGCTGCATATCATACCGAAATAGACTTTCCATTGATGCTTCCAGCAGTGGTAGCAGCATTGGGAGAGCTGTGTAGAAGCTGAAGGGGACTAGTGTCAAACAATTGTATCTGAGTAAAGATTGATTTCATAAATAAAAATTGGTTACTTTTTGAACAGTCCTCAGTTTCCTGCCTTGAGCTGAGCACTTACTTACGGTAGCTTTTACAACTTTAGTTGTCATGTTGAACAGTGTAACCATTAAAGGCAGTTTGCTTTCTTTAATGTAGAATTTGTATCTTGTATCCTAGGGACTAAACAAATCAATTTTATTCAATCCATAGATTTAACAAATGTATACACATGAAATAGAATGCAAACAGTTTTTCGAGAAATGGGGGATAACAGCTTCCTGGTATGTATTTTATAAAGCATTACCTATCAAACCAAGACAGAGCAAACAGGAATGAGACATATCTTGTTTGCTCTTTCTGTGTCTTTGATTGAGTGAGCTGTACATGGTGTCCCGGGAGGAGTGATCATTATTCTGGGATATGTCAGCAATGATCATTTGTCGCAAAAATGTCTAGCAAAACATGAGATCTAAAATACATACATGTACCTTTCATCTTTGATACTGTAATACAAATCTCTTCTACTCTAAGCTCTCTGCTTTCGATATTTTGAAATGTGGTAGTATGGATGAAAACAAGAAAAAAGTCCCATAAACATGCGCTTTGAAGTGCATACCGTAAAAGCTAGGAGTACTTGTTTATTATTACTACTGTGAAACACATCTCTTCTGCTGAACAAGTGCTCATAGCTCTTAAGATATACATTTTAGAGCCCCTGTTTACTAGACAATTTGTTCTCATTTTGGTCCATACCACCGCTTCCCAAAATAGGAAAAGCAAAGAGATTGCAGTAGAAGAGATCTGTTTCACAATATCAAAGATGAAGAAGTGCTCATAGATCTGAAAGTATGCATTTTAGAGCCCACATTTACTAGATTTGTTTGCTTCAAATGGTCATTCCTGTTACATCCCTGCATATTGACCACTTCTCCAGAGACACATTGTATAGTTTCAGTAAAAAACAGAATCTTAAGGAACTAATAATACCTATTTTGCATGGGTGTAATCTCATTTCCACAACAGAAGATAATGGCCACTGTAACAGGCTGATATTCAACACTGACATTTATCTCAGAATAGTAAAATCTAAAATATGGAACAACATATATTTTGGTGTTTGACATGCTCCTGTTCCGTCCTACATGAATGCTGTATCAAAAATACTAAAAAATTTTCCAGTACCTGCGATGTTTTCTGGTTTGAACATTTTGGCAAGAGACATAAAATGAACAATTTGAGACTTGCTCGAACAGTCCACAGGTATACTGCCGGTTCATAGTGTCCAACGGACACAATATTTCGGCGATCAGACATGTCGCCATCGTCAGGTGTGCTGACAAACTGAGCTCCTGAGGGCGGGCAGCTGATTTAAATCCCCTCCCCCCGCGGGCCGCTCTCTTCGCCGTCCGTGCCCGCGTGCCAGCGGTCGCGAAGACGTGGGCGTGGGAATCAGTCCTAGCGACGATGTGCTTGCTACATCCGACCCGGTCGCCAGTATGTACTTCTTGCTGAGAGTCTTCTTGATTACATTCAGTGTCAGGTCCCAAGCCTTGCTGAGATTGAGCCGCAATCTCAGTTGAAAAGACCTTACCTGGTGCGAATTTCGATAGCCTCCCTTATAACGCTGTCCCAATATTTAGAGGTCTGAGCCAGGGTCTTGGTATGCTCATAATCCATCTCGTGTTTCTCTGACAAACAGTGCTCTGCTACCGCTGACTTATTTGGATATTTCAGTCGAGTGTGCCTTTGATGTTCTCGGCAACGATCTTCGATGGTGCGTACTGTTTGTCCGATATAAGTCTTCCCACACTCACAGGGAATTTGGTATATGCCGGCCTTCCTCAAACCGAGGTCATCTTTCACACTTCCCAGTAATGCCCGTGTTTTACTGGGTGGGCAGAAGATGGTTTTAACTCAGTGTTTCTTTAATACATGGCCGATTTTCCCTGATAGTGTGCCATTGTACGGAATAAAGGCAGTGGCTACCTCTTCTTCCGTGACTTCATCCGTCTCCACAGGTTGTGCTGTGGTGGTGGGATGGAGAGTGCGTCTAATCTGCCATTCCAAGTACCCCTTTTTTCGGAACACGGTTTTAAGGTGTTCCAATTCCTGGGGCAGATTCTCTGTGTCTGAGATGCTGCGCACCCTGTACACTGATGTTTTAAGTACTCCATTCCTCTGAGAAGGGTGGTGACAGCTGTCTGCATGCAGGTACAGGTCAGTGTGCATTTTCTTCCTGTACACACCGTGGCTCAGGGTACAATCAGCTCTTCTCTTGACCATGACCTCCAGGAATGGTAATCTTCCTCCTGCTTCATTCTCCATAGTGAATTTGATATTTGGATGTATGGAGTTTAGGTGTGTAAGGAAATCCAGGACCTTGTCCCTGCCATGGGGCCAGATGAAGAACGTGTCATCGACATAACAAAAGAAACAACTAGGTTTCCCAATTGGATGACGCCAAGGCTTCCTCCTCGAAGTACTCCATGTACAAATTCGTGACCACCGGCGAGAGTGGGCTGCCCATTGCGAATCCCTCCGTTTGCTCATAGCATAAAACATGAGCATTACTGGGAAGTGTGAAAGATGACCTCGGTTTGAGGAAGCCCGGCATATACCAAATTCTCTGTGAGTGTGGGAAGACTTATATCGGACAAGCAGTAAGCACCATCGAAGATCGTTGCCGAGAACATCAAAGGCACACCCGACTGAAATATCCAAATAAGTCGGCGGTAGCAGAGCACTGTTTGTCAGAGAAACATGAGATGGATTATGAGCATACCAAGACCCTGGCTCAGACCTCTAAATATTGGGACAGCGTTATAAGGGAGGCTATCGAAATTCTAACCAGGGAAGATCTTATCAACTGAGATTGCGGCTACAATCTCAGCAAGGCTTGGGACCCGGCACTGAATGTAATTAAGAAGACTCAGCAAGAAGTACGAACTGGCGACCAGGGCAGACATAGCAAGCACAGCGACACTATGACAGATTCCGACGACCACGTTTTTGCGACCGCCGGCGCGTGGGCGCGGACTGCGAAGAGAGCGGCCCGCCGGGGAAGGGGATTTAAATTGGCCGCACACCCTCAGGAGCTCAGTTCGTCAGTGCACCTGATGATGGCAACATGTCTGATCGCCGAAATATTGTGCCCGTTGGACACTATGAACCGGCAGTATACCCGTGGACTGCTCGAGCAAAAAATACGCTGGGAGAAACTCAAGAATCACAATTTGAGACTTATTCAAAGTGATATGTAATAGGGTTACAAACTGGTTCTTCACTGACAAGTAAGTTATTGGTCTTACAAAGACATGTTAATAGACACATATGGAATGAAATTCCATACATATGGAATGAAATTCCATGTGACAGTCCTTTCTAGTTATGAAGATTAAAATATACTGGATGATAACAGTATTACAAAAAATTAAAAAAAGAAATCCTTGCTTGCCCAGTATTCAGAGTCATGTAAAGATTCTGACATACTTTGACTTGCAATGGAAAGTCCGAGCTGGAATATCAACAGTTACGGATCGTTAAATGATGATGGCGTCCTCTTGGGTAAAATATTCCGGAGGTAAAATAGTCCCCCATTCGGATCTCCGGGCGGGGACTACTCAAGAGGACGTTGTTATCAGGAGAAAGAAAACTGGCGTTCTACGGATCGGAGCGTGGAATGTCAGATCCCTTAATCGAGCAGGTAGGTTACAAAATCTAAAAGGGAAATGGATAGGTTAAAGTTAGATTTAGTGGGAATTAGTGAAGTTCGGTGGCAGGAGGAACAAGACTTTTGGTCAGGTTAATACAAAATCAAATAGAGGTGATGCAGGAGTAGGTTTAATAAGGAATAAAAAAAATAGGCGCGCGGGTAAGCTACTACAAACAGCATAGTGAATGCATTATTGTGGCCAAGATAGACACGAAGCCCATGCCTACTACAGTAGTACAAGTTTGTATGCCAACTAGCTCTGCAGATGATGAAGAAATTGGTGAAATGTATGATGAGATAAAAGAAATTATTCAGATAGTGAAGGGAGACGAAAATTTAATAGTCATGGGTGACTGGAATTCGAGTGTAGGAAAAGGGAGAGAAGGTAACATAGTAGGTGAATATGGATTGGGGCTAAGAAATGTAAGAGGAAGCGGCCTGGTAGAATTTTTCGCAGAGCACAACTTAATCATAGCTAACATTTGGTTCAAGAATCATAAAAGGAGGTAGTATACCTGGAAGAAGCCTGGAGATACTAAAAGGTATCAGATAGATTATATAATGGTAAGACAGAGATTTAGGAACCAGGTTTTGAATTGTAAGACATTTCCAGGGGCAGACGTGGACTCTGACCACAATCTATTGGTTATGAACTGCAGGTTAAAATTGAAGAAACTGCAAAAAGGTGGGAATTTAAGGAGATGGGACCTAGATAAGCTGACTAAACCAGAGGTTGTACAGAGTTTCAGGGAGAGCATAAGGGAACAATTGACAGCAGCGGGGGAAAGAAGTATGGTAGAAGAAGAATGGTTAGCTCTGAGGGATGAAGTAGTGAAGGCAGCAGAGGATCAAGTAGGTAAAAAGACGAGGGCTTGTAGAAATCCTTGGGTAACGGAAGAAATATTGAATTTAATTGATGAAAGGAGAAAATATAAAAATGCAGTAAATTAAGCAGGCAAAAAGGAATACAAAGTCTCAAAAATTAGATCGACAGGAAGTGCAAAATGGCTAAGCAGGGATGGCTAGAGGACAAATGTAAGGATGTAGAGGCTTATCTCACTAGGGGTAAGATAGATACTGCCTACAGGAAAATTAAAGAGACCTTTGGAGAAAAGAGAACCACTTGTATGAATATCAAGAGCTCAGATGGAAACCCAGTTCTAACCAAGGAAGGGAAAGCAGAAAGATGGAAGGAGTATATAGAGGGTCTATACAAGGGCGATGTACTTGAGGACAATATTATAGAAATGGAAGAGAATATAGATGAAGATGAAATGGGAGATGTGATACTGCGTGAAGAGTTTGACAGAGCACTGAAAGACCTGAGCCGAAACAAGGCCCCGGGAGTAGACAACATTCCATTAGAACTACTGACGGCCTTGGGAGAGCCAGTCCTGACAAAACTCTACCATCTGGTGAGGAAGATGTTTGAGACAGGTGAAGTACCCTCAGACTTCGAGAAGAATATAATAATTCCAATCCCAAAGAAAGCAGGTATTGACAGATGTGAAAATTACCAAACTATCAGTTTAATAATTCACAACTGCAAAATACTAACGCGAATTCTGTACAGATGAATGGAAAAACTGGTAGAAGTGGACCTCGGGGAAGATCAGTTTGGATTCCGTAGAAATGTTGGAACACGTGAGGCAATACTGACCTTACAACTTATCTTAGAAGAAAGCATTTGTAGGCTTAGAGAAAGCTTTTGACAATGTTGACTGGAATACTCTCTTCCAAATTCTAAAGGTGGCAGGGTAAAATACAGGGAGCGAAAGGCTATTTACAATTTGTACAGAAACCAGATGGCAGTTTGTCAGAGACAGCAAAGGACTTGCAAGAGCAGTTGAATGGAATGGACAGTGTCTTGAAAGGAGGATATAAGATGAACAACAACAAAAGCAAAACAAGGATAATGGAATGTAGTCTAATTAAGTCGGGTGATGCTGAGGGAATTAGGTTAGGAAATGAGGCACTTAAAGTAGTAAAGGAGTTTTGCTATTTGGGGAGCAAAATAACTGATGATGGTCGAAGTAGAGAGGATATAAAATGTAGACTGGCAATGGCAAGGAAAGCGTTTCTGAAGAAGAAAAATTTGTTAACAACTAGTATAGATTTAAGTGTCAGGAAGTCGTTTCTGAAAGTATTTGTATGGAGTGTAGCCACGTATGGAAGTGAATCATGGACGATAAATAGTTTGGACAGGAAGAGAATAGAACCTTTCGAAATGTGGTGCTACAGAAGAATGCTGAAGATTAGATGGGTAGATCACATAACTAATGAGGAGGTATTGAATAGAATTGGGGAGAAGAGGAGTTTGTGGCAAAACTTGACTAGAAGAAGGGACCGGTTGGTAGTACATGTTCTGAGGCATCAAGGGATCACAAATTTAGCATTGGAGGGCAGCGGGGAGGGTAAAAATCTTAGAGGGAGAACAAGAGATGAATACACTAAGCAGATTCAGAAGGATGTAGGTTGCAGTAGGTACTGGGAGATGAAGAAGCTTGCACAGGATAGAGTAGCATGGAGAGCTGCATCAAACCGGTCTCAGGACTGAAGACCACAACAACAACAACAACACGGAAAGGATAGATTGCTACTGACCATAAAGATGACACAAGTTGCAGACAGGCACAACAAAAAAAGACTGTTACACACTAAGCTTTCAGCCAAAGCTTTCTCAGAAAAGAAAGGAAAAAATACACATACACTTTCATACAAGTAGGCACACCTCATACACACATGACCCCTACCTGCTACTGCTTTAGCAAGAAATACTAAAATGGCTGAAGATAGCGTTCATGTGTGTGTGAGGTATGCCTACTCGTATGAATGTGTGTGTTTTTTCCTTTTCTTTCTTTTCTGAAGAAGGCTTTGGCTGAAAGATTAGTACTCACCTTTACTCAATTCTTTGCTTATAATACAGGCACAATTTTCTATTTTCACATTGAATTTAGCTGTTAGATGCTAATTAAATGTAATAATATTAGTGAATGGCTGTAGTTGCCTTTCATACACGTGTACAAATTTCATGACTCTATTATGATTTACAGCCCCCAAAAAACTGAATTTACCTCTGGTGGAAAATGTCCCAAGCTGAGGTGTTAGGGGGGGGGGGGGGGGGGGGGGGGGAAGAGAGAGAGAGAGAATTTTATTCAAATTATACTAATTAGCACATGTAATTAAATTAATTACAAAATATGCATCAGTTCCGCATTTAAAATTGTAGGAAGGTGAAAGAAGTTTCATTGTTTAGATTCAGTTGAATAATTTAAGAGTTATAATCGGATGGCATATACACTACCAGAGTTAACACTATACAAAATATTTTGAGAGCCCTGAAATGTATTAATGTACTTTATGTCAGTCTTTGATTTGGTTTTACGTTCCCTCAAAAATGGCATTTGTTTTGTTATTTATCTCTAATGAGTCATAAAATAAAGATCTTCTTTTTCAAATTTTGACCAATTTCTATCATTAATAGGGTAAAAAATAAGTTAATGTTTTACTAACTGAAAAGTTACTGGCTTTAATAACTAATTTTTGTGTACCAGTATGCGATTGTCCTAGCAACCGTGATATTTCTAGATGCAGTAGTGCGCAGTATTAGCCTTATTTTCAACAAATGTGAATCAGGCCATATAGATTGTGCTGGTATTTTTAGGAATTCACTACATTTCATTACTTTTAAGAGGAAAGAAGACAAAAGTAAATGAAACATATGCAAACAAAAAAAAGCATTTTGATATTAGATTTGTATTACATATTGTCACCTGATATTATTAACATTATGAATTTTTATTGGAAATGACATTCTTGACTTGTACTTTGATATGTATGTTGTTTTATTGCACACTGGCTGTCAGTTTTGCAGCTTTCATGTGATTCAAGTATTATTATTTACACTGAACTACATTGACATAGGCTGTTATATCACAATTGTATGATAAGATTATGTGTCAAGTGATACTTGACAGATGACAGCACTGCTTGGAATGCTATTTTGAATTTCAAGGTTAGATACAGTAGCTTACATAACCTTATTAAGAAACAGTCAACAACAAGATAACTGAGCTACATTACTTTCATTTCTTGCTGAAACAAGAATAAGTTAACATCAATGTCTAAACAAGGGTATGCTATACTATAAACATGCATTTAAGCAATTTTGTAACAATAACCTGTAAAACTGCTTTGCATTACCTAAATCACAGAAAAGTAAAATTCTTACTTAGTTGTTTATGCTCATTTCTGTGTTTAATGTAACTTTCCTATAAAAGAAATAAGTGTTTTTCAGGACTTTCATAAGTGAATAACACTGTTTGTCTCTATTTGTAATCTGTTGCCTTCACCTTGCAGGATTCACTTCCTGAAAATAGATGCTTCTGTTTTGGTAATGACGTTTCTTAATGAGGTGTTAATGAGCTTTTACCTAATTGTAAAATAATTGTTGTAGCCTGGAAAGTCTCCAGAGGATGTGATACTACAACATTTGTGTGCGTGTTAGTTCTACCTAAAGGCAAATATATGGTTTTTCATGTCAGAAACAAGCAGGTAGAAAAAAATTATTACAAAATAAAGCACACAGCTCAGTTGTGCTACAGAAGAGGAACTTTTCAGTGATGAGCACTAATGATACTTGTTTTATTTTTTTATAAACCAGTCGCTTTTTCCTTCATTAAATCTAGTTTCAGTGTCTTGTTTGTCAAATGGTGCACTGATTTTGTTACCATCTCATGTCTCCAGTTACTAAGCATACAGTTTCAGGCTCTTAGTAGAAATAATATGTTGCTTCAGTAGAGAACCCACATTTTTTGAGGTGATTCAGTACAGATTCCTATTTCCAACAACACATTTTAAAGGTCCTATTGTATTGACGATCTTTCACTGATATCTCAGCCAGTTCCACTGTTCTTCTACAGTTAATATTTAAGATTCTTATTCTGTCTATGAAAATATTTATTTATTTATTTATTTATTTTGGAATTTGTTAAATATAGTGTAAGTATAAAAATTACCTATGTTATTTTTCTCCAGATGAATTTCATTGATTAAGAGTGTATAACCCGAGGACATATTTTGTATTGATGGCTGACAGACATACAGATAATTAATTGTGTTTTATTTATTTATGCATCTCTCTTTAAGAATTTTTGATTACAGTGTTCAGATTCTTCAGGTTTGTGAGAAGGCATGGGGAATTTGAAAAGTAAAGAAGCAGTCTGACAGTACAGGACATAAGATGCAAGCAAAGTTCAGTAATAAAAGGGTTAAGGTGTTCTTCTTAGGTAGTAGTAGTAGTGGGAGGGGAATGTCAGAATGCGTACAGAACTCTTTGGGAAGTGATTACCAGGTGCCATAACTAGTATTTGTAAACCAAGTGCAGTATTCAGCATTATTACCTATGATTTAGGCTATTTGTGGAAATATCTTGGCAAAGAATATCATATAACAATAACAACAGTTGCAGGCAGCAGTTTGGACACTAACCTTAACTATACAACTGAAGATGGCACTAGGCATGTTGCTGAGAGCGCTTCTCACACATGGGTGGAGATCCTGTCATGCTTTCAGTAGTATGACAAGCCCTGGATGAAGTGTACTGTGGAAAGTGTTAATGCAGAACGTAGAAAACCGCTTAGAGGAGAAGGACAGTCACTCATGGGTGTGGCTGATGTGTCACCTTATACTAGGTCGCCTCATATTTTACTTAGTTATTTATTTAGTATCAGGGTTTGTACCTGAATTCTTCCAGTAAGAGCTACTTGCACTGCTAATTGCCAAAAGCCTCAATTCTGACCAAAGTAGCACCAATAAAACTATGATATCCATTCTGTATACAGTAGCGCGCAAGCGCGCGCACACACACACACACACACACACACACACACACACACACACACACACACACACACACAGATATGTGATTGTGTGTGTGTGTGTGTGTGTGTGCGCACGCGAGTGTATACCTGTCCCTTTTTCCCCCCAGGGTAAGTCTTTCCGCTCCTGGGATTGGAATGACTCCTTACCCTCTCCCTTAAAACCCACATCCTTTCGTCTTTCCCTCTCCTTCCCTCTTTCCTGATGAAGCAACCGTGGGTTGCGAAAGCTTGAAATTTGTGTGTGTGTTTATGTTTCTTATTGTTTCTATCAACGTACCAACGCTTTCGTTCGGTAAGTTACAGAATCTTTGTTTTTAGATATATTTTTCCCACGTGGAATGTTTCCCTAGTGTGTGTGTGTGTGTGTGTGTGTGTGTGTGTGTGTGTGTGTGTGAGATAGAGAGAGAGCACATTGTCATTGTGAAATTAGAATTTTTGATCTATGGAATGCAGAGAAATCCGTGACATTATACAGCTTAGACCTTATAGTTCCTGATGATGAGAGCTGTTGCAAAACAACATTAGCTTAAGCTAACGGAATGTTGTGTGATTATATCCATATGCTGTTTTGAGGCCATTTAACAAATACAGAGTTGTGATTTGCAATGCTTACAATCAGCTTCTCCAGAAAGTTCTATGAGAACTGAACTAAGTAAGAATACAGCCAGCTTTTAACTGAATATATACAGTTTTGTGGAAATATAAATAATGTTAAAGGCATAATTGCTACTTCCAAGAGGTAATCTCACACAGAACTCACTTTGCAAATTTTTGAAATGCAGTTATGAAAAGTTTTCAAATACAAGAAAATCAAAATACTACCTTGAAACCATATGTAAAGTGTTATAGGGAAAAGCACAGGGTAGCTATAATTGCTACAAAAAAGAAGCACAATGATTCATATAACAGAAAGGGCAACAAAAAAATGAAATCAAGGAGGAAAGTTATTAATAATCATACAGGCAAACATGAAAATACTAATTAATAAAATCAACATAAAACACAGAAATGAAATTGTTGATGATCCACTTCTAATAGCTAATATACTTGTTGAGCATTATATAATGTAGCCCTAAACCTGATCACAAGTAAATGTAATCCAAAGACAAAGGTAAAAGCTTCAATAAATGAAAGGATAATGTACCTGTATCCCATAACACCCGAAGAAGTACAAAAGGCTATCAGTAAACTAAAGAGCAAAATGACCTGGGGGATTTGACAGTATCCCTGACAAAACTACTAAATACAATACTGATAAAGTTGTCTCTCAACCTGTGGACATAATCAATGATTCCTTTGAAACTGGTGTGCTTCCAAGTAAATTTAAGCGGTCAACAGTAATACCAATTTATAAATGTAGTGAAAAATTATATATAAAATCAAAGATGAGGTGACTTACCGAACGAAAGCGCTGGCAGGTCGATAGACACACAAACAAACACAAACATACACACAAAATTCAAGCTTTCGCAACAAACTGTTGCCTCATCAGGAAAGAGGGAAGGAGAGGGGAAGACGAAAGGAAGTGGGTTTTAAGGGAGAGGGTAAGGAGTCATTCCAATCCCGGGAGCGGAAAGACTTACCTTAGGGGGAAAAAAGGACAGGTATACACTCGCACACACGCACATATCCATCCACACATACAGACACAAGCAGACATATTTAAAGACAAAGAGTTTGGGCAGAGATGTCAGTCGAGGCAGAAGTGTAGAGGCAAAGAAGTTGTTGAAAGACAGGTGAGGTATGAGTGGCGGCAACTTGAAATTAGCGGAGATTGAGGCCTGGCGGATGACGAGAAGAGAGGATATACTGAAGGGCAAGTTCCCATCTCCGGAGTTCGGATAGGTTGGTGTTGGTGGGAAGTATCCAGATAACCCGGACGGTGTAACACTGTGCCAAGATGTGCTGGCTGTGCACCAAGGCATGTTTAGCCACAGGGTGATCCTCATTACCAACAAACACTGTCTGCCTGTGTCCATTCATGCGAATGGACAGTTTGTTGCTGGTCATTCCCACATAGAATGCATCACAGTGTAGGCAGGTCAGTTGGTAAATCACGTGGGTGCTTTCACACGTGGCTCTGCCTTTGATCGTGTACACCTTCCGGGTTACAGGACTGGATTAGGTGGTGGTGGGAGGGTGCATGGGACAGGTTTTGCATTGGGGGCGGTTACAAGGATAGGAGCCAGAGGGTAGGGAAGGTGGTTTGGGGATTTCATAGGGATGAACTAACAGGTTACGAAGGTTAGGTGGACGGCGGAAAGACACTCTTGGCGGAGTGGGGAGGATTTCATGAAGGATGGATCTCATTTCAGGGCAGGATTTGAGGAAGTCGTATCCCTGCTGGAGAGCCACATTCAGAGTCTGGTCCAGTCCCGGAAAGTAGTGACATGTAGTGACATGTTTGACATTAAAAATTTCAGACCACTGTAATTATCATCTGCATTTTTGAAAGTAATTGAAAAAATAATGTATGACAGATTGCTAGACTCCCCAAACAAAAGTAAAATTCTTGTAAATGCACAGAATGTTTACAGATAAGGCAAATCTATGCAAATGACTCACTTCAATTTCCTAAAACTTGATTACAAAGCTATTGAGGGCAAGGAATTGATCTGTGGCTTGTTTTTTGACCTTTCCAAAGTGTTTGATCTTATAAATCATAATCTACTACTGTCAAAACTATATAATCATTGTGTCCATGGTGTTTCCTATAAGTGGTTCAAGTCATATTTAGATGACAGACAACAAAGAGTGCAAATTTCTCAGGATGGTAATGTGTACCATTCTCAGTATAAAAGAGTTAATCATGTCTTGCTCCAGGGTTTGGTACTGGGACCATTGTTATTCTTGGATTTTATTAATGACCTACCACAACAATGTTCAATAGCTGATATTATATTATTTGCTGATGACACCAGCTTCTTTATAAAAGGAAAGAATATTATGAGATACAGCAAAAAAAAAAAACCCTCTGGCAGAACAGCAGAAGTGGCTGAAAAGTGGTTCAAAGATAACTGTCTAGTTGTCACTGACAGGGCATGGATGTGTGTGATGTCCTTAGGTTAGTTAGGTTTAAGTAGTTCTAAGTTCTAGGGGACTGATGACCTCAGAAGTTAAGTCCCATAGTGCCCAGAGCCATTTGAGCCATTTTTGTCACTGAAAAGAAACTGTATGGATGAACTTCAACCATACAAGGAACAAAATTAGGATCAATGAAAAATTCATTATGATCGAGTAGCCAAATTCAACAAGAGAATCACATAAAATATTTAGGATTATGGGAGGATGAGCATCTACGATGGGATAAACATGTAGAAATGCTTAACAAAAAATTAAGCAAGTACTGTTACATATTAAGAAAGCTTAAAGATTGCTGCACTACCGAAACAGTATTAAGTGCTTGTTATGCATACATGCATAGTCTACTGAGGTCTGGTATAGTATTCTGGGGAAATATCTCTTTTGCAAAGCAGTCTTTTAAACTTCAAAAGGAAGTTGTAGGATTAATAAGTGATGTTGCTTACAGAGAATCATGTAGAGGTATCTTTAAGGAATTAAGAATCATGACCTTACCATCCATATTTGTATTTGAAAGTATCTGCTTCATTAAAAACCATCAAGTTTCAGCTTTGAATAGCTGGGAGGTACACATTGAATATTTGCAAAGAAAACTAAGCAAAACCTGCTACATGATAAGGATCTTAAAAATTTGTTGCAGCAAAGCCAGCCTGTTAAATGTATACTACTCCTCTGTGCATTCTGTAATTAAATATGACATAATCTTCTGGGGCAATGCAACAACAAATATTAAACTTTTCAGGATGCAAAAGAGAATATTAAGGATTGTTGAAGGGGTAACCAATAGGAAATCATGCAGACCCATATTCAAAAAACTGTCAGTTCTTCCTCTTCCTTGCTTTTTTATATACGAAATGTCAGTTTTTATCAAACAGTATATTTATAGACCCCCCCCCCCCCATATCTTATTAAAAAATGAAGATATACATGCATCAATACAAGACAAAACTCTGATCTTCATATGAAACAGGTGAGAACATAATTGTGCCAAAAAGGCACTCTACATACAGGGATAAATATGTACAATAATCTGCCTAACCATATTAAATCAGCAAGTAATCTCAGTAGTTTTAAGGATGAACTAAAGGCATATTTAATTGATCATTGCTTTTACGGTCTGACAGAGTACCTAGAAACCAAACAACAAAAATAAAGATGCATTATGAATATTCTACATTGTATGTTGCCTCTAATGTTTGTTGTATATATTATTCTTTCCTAAATTACTTAAATATCTAGCCCTTAGGAATACAATACAAACTGAATTTTATCTTGTAAAGACCTAATCATGTCAAATGTCCTTGTATATATTCTACACATGTAGGATCGGAAGGACTAAATAAATAAATAGATGACTATCATAGGGATGTGCACAGAAAATCAAAATATCAGGACAGAGTTGTGTACAAACCAAAAATTCTCTAAAGTGCACTGCCTGATAACATCAAAAAAATACCAAACATTAATACATTTAAAAAAGAACTAAAAAATTTAGTAACAAACAACAGTGTCTACAGCACTAATAAATACCTGGAACTTTGCTCAAATCTGTAGGTCTGCCTCATAATCCCTCTAAACAAAAATTCATAATTATCAAAGTATAATAGATAAAACTAAACTTCTTTCATCATTGTACGTATATAATTATGCACCTAACTTTTGTGCTACATGTTACTATACCTATTTTAGTAAAATTGACCAAGGTGTTTCACTAGCTTTTATTTTACCTATATGTACATATATAATTTTATAATCTAATAAAGCAGGATAATGTGTTTATGATAAAGATATGTTGATAAGAATGACAAGATTTTGTACATGATGTAAATCATCACTGTGATAATGTATATAAACTAAATAAATAAAAGATTTTAAAATTAAATGTTATTTTGCTTGGTAATCATATATTTTGCCATTCAGTGTAAAGATGATATGGTTATGTATTGTAAGAATAAATACCCTAAATAATCAGCAAAATTTTAATAGTATTGAGTGGACAAACCATAATGTAGCATATAGGTAATGACAAAATTCCTAACGGTTTTTCAGAGAAGTGTTTAACATCACTAACTTGTAAGAATTACTTGGTTTAGTTGTTATCACTTGCATACTTATGTTGTTTTCTTTAATTTTTTTAAAGAAATAAAGTAAGAAAGATTACATTTTAAAAAGATATTTTGATATTAAGGTATACAAATAGGTACATTAACATACAGAAGCTAACAGGATATATAATGGTAATTATGTGGTTTTTCAAGCTCATGTGGATTCAATTTATACAGACTATGAGATTTCAATAATTACTGTTTTATTCGTAATGACTACCCGTATCTTAAATAACTGTGCTGCTACCATTAACTCTAACTGTATTTCAGGTCCCAGCATTTTATTATCTGCACAGCTAGTTGCTACTGTAATTCATTTTCTGTATTGCTGCATGCGCTTTTTAATGTGATAACATTTTTATTTGTTTTTATTTTCCTCTTATGAAAATGGAGATCAACATATCTACGGTAGTGGTTGCTGTTTAAATCAGTCATTGAAGTCATTGCTTGCATTCATCTTTTGTACAGGAATTCTGTTAATGAACTGAATTTATAAAATTTAAAAATAAGAGAATTCTTTTGGTATAACCCAGGAATCTTAAGTGGGAATATAACAGTTGCACAGTATTCTTATTTTACTGACAATAGCACAAAAGTTCACTTGCAAAAATTAATGCACAAATCACTGCCCCCAAACTTCCACCAAAGAAATTGCCACACCTTCAGCTGTGTAAACCTTGAATGGTGTAACGTATTCTAAATGCTCTGCTAACATTGGTGACCTTGAGCTATAGAGATAGTAGTGGGTTTGTGTGTAGCATATTCAGTAAGGCACAGGCTGGTGACGGCCTGTGCAACTGCAAATTGTGAGTACTTCAAGTTATTGATGCCCTTGACAGCAGAACACAAGACATGATGTTTTAATCATAAATACATTATCCTTGCAGACTCTTGCAGCATTTCAGTAATAAAGGTGTCATGTGTCCAGATAATAACCGCAGTACACTTGATGAACTAAAAATGCTTAGATTTTTCATGCTGTGGTTTACACCAGGAATGTATTATTTTATACTAGAAGTTATAAGGAATGTACTGAACAACACTGTATGAAACATAACAAACAGTATATGTGTTTATTGAGATACATAAATGTAGTGACACTCTCAGTTTTTAAGAAGTTTGCAAATTATCTTGGAGACATGAGACACATTTGAGGTATTCTGTTGTGAGGAAAAGGAGCAGCTATCATTTTTTTTACCTGTATCAAAGTTAAACATTAATGAATAAGCACACAATTAAAATACTTATGGACATTTCTACATAATCTTTTAACTACTGACTAGTACCATTCTGAAGGAATTGCAAATAATACAGAACAAATAAAAATTTGCTAGAGAATTAAATTTTTTTGTATACAATTTTTGCAAAACTCATCATAACAATTTAAAATACAGTGTGTCAGATATCTTGTATTTTTTGTTATAGAGTCCGACGTGTAAGAGGAAGCATGCCTGGAACGGGATTAAGGATACGTACTTTGCATGTGCGGGATATTCGTTTTCCCACATCCTTAGGTGCGCATGGCTCAGATGCTATGGTAATTCAATAACTTATTTAATAAAATATTTTTTTGTGAAGTTAGTTATGCGTGTGCTAGTAATGTAATGGGTTTTATAAAGAGTGGACCATTTATTCATACAAAATTTTGTAGTTCATTTCTTTGCTGCATTTGCATTGTTTTTGCAGTTGATACAAAGCCAGTGTTCTGCATACAGTATGCTCTAAAATTAGTGGCCAGTCTCCTATAGCACAACAGTAAGTGCTGTTCTGAGCCAATATCAGTGGAATTCATTCTACAAGCATTTAGCATTGAACATGTTTATTCCAAAGTGTTCTTAAGTTTATAAGTGCTTAGTTTTACAGCATCACAGCTGAATCACATCTTATGAGTTGAAGGTTATATACATTATATTAGGCATTTCAAGTGCTTGTAAAAGGTACTGTTTTCAACTGAGCAGATCAAGTAGTTGCACTACATTCAGTAAGTAAGTGTTCATTTATTTGTTTGTGTTTCTTTAAAGTGCATGAACACTGTGCCTACTATGGCAATCTCTCATTGTATGAGTGTTTCCGAGTTTCAGTATTCTGCTTGATAATTTAATTTTATTTATTTATTTTTGTGTTACATAGATCCTTGATGTGCGTATATCGCTAGGGTGTAGAATGTGTCAGATTATCACAGTAATAACCATCTGTATAAAACATTTTTACATTTTGGAATGAACATCAAAAGGAAGTAGCCCTGACATTTTTATATCTATTTTTTTTATTTGTAAGGGATTAGTATACATTGGGATTCAAACAATACTCTGTGTATGCTAACTAATAATTTTGGTAGCACTGAAATGTAGACATTTTAAGGAAAACTGTAATATCCTCAGAAATGGAAAATTTGGTTTCCCTAAAGACAGCATCAATGAAAAACTATATGAGGGTGATAAATATTACAGGATTGTAGATTCATCATATTTCCAAAGTAAAAGAAGCTGCTCTCTAAAGAGAAGTAGAAGCAGTCATTATAAATAACTTGAGGTTTTCAGATCTTTTTTACTTGGATTATAATGAATGAATAGTAACAGTTTCTTCCAGTTTAATTGAATATAACATTATTTGTAGTAAAATCTTCTTATCAACAGTTGACAACAGATTTATGTAAAAAAGTAATACAAGCTAGGAACTCTTTCACCAGGCCAAATAAAGGGGCTGACGAAAGTAGGGCAGTACCAATGAGTGTGAAAATCAGTGTTGAAATGGCAGCAAGACATGAGGTATAGTAAAATAGAGGAGAGAAAAAGGAAAGAAGAGTCAAATAGTGCAGAAAGGAAGGAAAGGATAGGCAAGAGAAACAACATTGAAGTAGAAATGAGAATTAAAAACCCAGTGATAAATCTTTTGTAAGAATTAAAAACCAAGGGCAAAATCCTTAATCCTTTTGTAACAAAAGAAAAAAAAACTTGTCAAACATATCAGACTCAATTTGAGTATCACCTACTGCATTCCACCACCCACACAACATCTTTTATCAAATTGAGTCGATGATTCATCTTCCTTAATCTCCCCAAATTTGAATTAAGATCCACAAAACTACACAATATGGATCTTCACAAGTAATCTAGAATCATAATTATAGAGCCAGTCACTGTAAGCTGCATTTATTTGGGTGACTGGTCAAGGTGGCACTGTGGGTAGCATACTGGACTCATATTTGGAAGGACGAAGGTTCAAATCTGTGTTCGATCATTCTGATTTATGTTTTCCCTGATTGCCGTAAATTGCTCCAGATAAATGTTGTGATCATTTCTTTGCAAGGGCATGACCAATTTTCTGCCCCATCCTTGAAACAGCTTGTGATCTGTCTCTAATGACTTCACAGTAAACCGATGTTAAACCCTAATCTTCCTCCTTTTTTGATATATTTGATAATGTGATGAATACAAAACACAGAAGGCTATGCAGCAGTGAGAGAGAAGAAGTGGAACAGATAATTCATGTGCCGGTATTTGCAACAGTACATACATAAGTTTGTGGTAGTTACAAGTGTTCACCCCAAAGCTTTCATCTTCAGCTTTCACTGTATCACCACACTTAATTATTTATGCATTTCATCAAGGATTCTCCATGTTCACATGCTTCTGTCAGAATTGAGATTCGATACAGTAATTCATAACTTAAAGAAATCTCTTTTAGGGCTAGCCCACGAGAAGTACCACCGAACATTGTGGGAGTGAAATGTGTTTTGCCATATCTTTAGATCAGTGTAAACTGCTTCCATACTTGGAAGAAAAATTATTCATTCTGAAATTCCTATTGATGCTGACAATCTTTCACCATTGCCAGATGGTCCACTCTGAACTCATGTTTATTCACATTTTCCACTCAATGAACAATGTCACCATCTATTCAATTCTTCTTAGATGTTGTGTGCGTACATATAACCCCATAGCGCATTAAAGCTTAACACTTCACAATATATGTTATGCAAACAGTAGTATGTAATCAAAGATAGTTACTGATGTTCCAAAAAAAGATTTTTAAGAGAATTCTGTGAAATAAATTTGTGTATCAATGAAAAATTTTTGTTCTAGAAAAAATAGAGTGTGTAAATGAACAGTGACAAATTAATTTATGAAGTGACCTACTTCAAGCAGAAAATGAGAAGTAGTAAATTATATTGTGTGTCCTCTAATGAGGCCATTAATTCAGCAATGAATTTCTTTTGAAAATAATGCTCTTTAAGACTCAATGCTTTTAAATCTAAGTGTTACATTTAATTTTACCTTTCATTAGTAATAAATAGGATTTTTTATTTCCATTTTCAGCACACAGATCCAGACTATTCTTGTGCGTACGTTATCATTTATACTGACCGAGAAATCGAAGGTCACGGCTTAACCTTCACTTGTGGCCGTGGGACTGAAATAGGTAAGCTGTTTGTGCCTGTCTGAGAATCACTGCTGTATTTTTTATGTCTTAGTTTTTTTCATTCACTGCCACGAGGATTCACACATTTGTCAGTTAATTGCTTCTTGCCACCTCAGTGCAGCAAACAAAGAATTAGAATTACATGCATTTCATTGTTAGGGCTTTCATCATTATTCATATCTATGAAGGATAAGTCATTGTATGGATGTAAGCGTATTTTATGATATGGGTACAAGGTGAAAATTTTGCTGCTTAACTTTGAGGTGATGATGGTATCAAAGAATTTTTGTTTCTGCATTGTACAATATCATGAATCAAATATCAACTTGATTTGCAAATAAATCATATGTAGCTTGAGCTGCAGAATAATTTTGTTTATATGGCTTTTCAAAGTAATCATATTGTTTGTTAATACAGGGTGGGTCGGGAGAAAAGGTACATGCTTTGAGGACTTGATAGTATTAGCGATTCTGAACAAAAAACTACATATGGACATATGCCCTATTCTGATTGGTTCCTGAGACAGAACACATTTGATATACATTGTTATTTTTTTTTGTATTATTCAAACATTGTCATTGTTTACCACATACCATAGTAGTGTAGAACAAGTTAAGACAAACAGTTTGATGCAGGACACTCGTGGTCTAGCAACTCGGAAAACTACTTCATATTGGTCCACAAGCGCATCCCGCAAGATTTTGTTTTCTTGCATTTTCTTCACACAATCTATTAGTCCTAGAGAAAAGAAATGAATAGTTCCCATTTTGTACAGAATTTAATGTAGTTTAATTTTGCATTTTGATGTGTTTTCACTGGTGGCTCAGTTTTTGAGTTACTCAAGAAAAATGGAATAAGTGATATTAAATGTGTCCTGTCTCAGAAATCATTCAGAGTAGGACATACATCCATATGAAATCTTCTGTTCAGAATCACTAATGCTATCACCCATCAAAGCGTACACCTTTCCTCTTGACTCGCCCTATGTATTGAAAACAAACTTAAATTCATGCTGTGATAAACCTGATACAAACTTGGTGAATAGGTGTAAGGAGTCTGCACATTCTTTTTCAATAGTTAAGGAATAAACATCTTAATTCACCATGGCAATACTTCTCATGAAGATGATCCATGATCAGATTATCCAAATTTTTAACCATAAATTGACCGTATTGGATTCATGTTTTCCTACTTTTCTGTGGCGCAAGCCTGTGACAGGGCTATCGGCCTGTCTGTAGGTAAAGTCTCATTGCCACAGCCTTAGGAGGCAAAAGGTGGTTGGCCGATAGCCCCAGCCACCTTTTACCCTTGGGAAACATCCGCAATACTCATTTCATAACAGACTGAGTGGATCTAGGGCCATCCTGGAAATACTGGAATGAGGAAACTCCCTGCCCCTATCTGAGGTTGAACCTGGGACCTCCAGAGCCAGAGTCTGATGCTCTACCCATAGACCACCACGCATGTTTATGTCAGCTAAATTCAATCAAGTAAATTAAAGAGAAAGCTGCTACCTCCCTAGTTATATTAAATAGATGCTCTTTATATCTTATTGGAGGTTTAATATTTATTTGATTAAACTGGCACTTTTCAGGGAAAACAGTAACTTACATTTCTAAATACTGTGTCATGCCTACACTACCTTACTACGTGTTGTACAGGTGCAATGAACACTGCTACCTGCCATGTAGCTAACACAGCTTTTCAGTCCTTGAATTTAGACATTCAGACGATATGCTAAATTTTCTTTTGAGCTGGCTGGAATTCTCAATTTTGGCTTTATGTTAGATGGAGACTTGTTGAATGCCTTGGCACCAGAGTGCATACCCTAGGCAAGAAGGCACAGTCTACATCAAAATTATTTTTGTATCAGTGTAGTGACTGTGTAGATCTCATTTCAGCTGAAACTAATTTTTATTGTCAGCAACAAAAACCATTAAGAAATAAATATAATGGGAAGCAAGTGTAAGAATTCCAAGATCTTTAAAAAGGCATCTGTAAGATGTATTGTTATCTACTTTACACAATATTCTTACTCTTCACTTCTGCTGAATAAGCACTTTATTTACTACAAGTGCACAGCACCAGAAGAGAATTACGTAAGACAACAAAGAGTGTAAGTATGCAAAATGAGCTAAAACTCTTGTTGCTACATTAACACAGTGAGACTAACAATTTAATGAGGTGACTCAATACAGCTGTCATGAATTTGAAGAATTGCCTGTCTGCCACGAGCTGTAGAAATGTATTAGTCATTTTCTACCAGTTTTGGTGTCATAGTTGTAGTAACCCACGAGTTACAACACATGCCGCCCACAGTGGGTGTAAGTTGGTACACAACAGCAAGTCAAAGTGTATGCTAACATTCAAAGAGCACGTCTGTAGCTATTCGAGGCAACCACCAGCGTCAGCCCAGTCACTGACTACCATCACCTGGTTCGCTGTGCACGTGCGCCACTACACCAGTGACATCTGAAAGGGTAGCATCTTCATAAGGCCATCCGTGGTCCTCTGGGCCCCTAGTCATAATGTTTTTGAGACGGGTAACTACTTTCCGTGAATTCTTATTGTTGTCACTCCGTGACTCAATGAATTATATCTCTCTTATGGCCTTGTGTTGCTTTGTGTTCCTAGTTAGAACACAACTGACAATGACGAGGGTTGAATATCTGTGTATTATGGAGTCTGCTCATCCACATATTGAGCATTGATTGGTGAGCTACAACAAACAGCAGATTCCTATTCTGGGCTGATTCATTGCCAACACAGTCTCAAAGTCATTTGCCCATTCCATTATGTACACAGTGGTTAATGATGTGAGTATTGAAAATTTGTTTGGGTTAGATACTTTTCCTACTGGCTTTACCCCAGTCCATTCTGCAACGGCATGTGCAGATGGCTGTGTTGGAATGGTTGTTGACTGCATTGACTCAGGCTCAGCTGCTGGTTGTTCACCCGCCTGCTTTCCCACCCTGTGATGAATCTGCAGAAGATTGGGACACTTACAAGAAGCGACTTGGTAACCTTTCATGGTATTCCAGCTGGTTGACAAGAAGGTCTGTAAGGCTCTTTTCTTATCATGGATATCCCTTGTACAGCTCATTTACTCTGCCATTTAACTCCTCTGCACGAACCAGCATCACTTTCTTCTGACGATGTACATTGTAAGCATGTGATGGCTACATGTGTTGAATTCTGCCAGTGTCACAAGCAGCAACAGCAATCATATCAAGCATGGGTGGCCACAGTTCATAGACTCAGTTGAGTTGGTTTGTCATGGCTAAGGCAAAATAGGGCAACGGCCTTGCTGCAGTGGATACACCGGTTCCCGTGAGATCACCAAAGTTAAGCGACGTCGGGTGTGGTCAGCACTTGGATAGGTCACCATCCAGGCTGCCATGCGCTGTTGCCATTTTTCGGGGTGCACTCGCCCTCGTGATGCCAATTGAGGAGCTACTTGACCAAATAGTAGTGCCTTCGGTCAAGAATACCATTGTAACAACCGGGAGAGCGGTGTGCTGACCCCACGCCCCTCCTAATCACATCCTCCACTGTGGATGACACGGCAGTCAGATGGTCTCGGTAGGCTATTCGTGGTCTGAAGATGGAGTGTTGTTGTTGTTTTTTTTTTTTTTTTAAGGCAAAATAGCCAGAGACATGTCATTCTTTCCGCCCCAGGTAAGGAGCTGTGTCGATGTGCCCTTCAGTTTGAGGACCCTAAATTACAAGAATTTTTGAATCCTTTACAGCTGTTCGAGGCTCCTGCAGCACTGGCTGCTATTTAGAGGCTTCAAGTGACGTCGCTGTTGTTGACAGCATACGAACCCAGTGCTTGGAGCCTAGGGATGGAGGAGATAGTTGCAGTACAGACAGCCAACCAGGCCATTGTGGACAAATACATTGTCGGCAGTAGGAATAACAAATGTCACTTCTGTTGTGCCCCTCTTGTTTCGCACAGCAAGAGTGGGCAGCCTGCTCCAAACAGTGGGCCTCTTGCCATAAATGTAAAAAAAAGGGGTCACATAGCAGCAGTATGTCAATCTCTGCCCCCCCTCCCCCTTCCTCTCCCCACCCCAGGAGTCATTGCAGAAAAATGGCAGTCAATATTTATATTGTTTTGTTATTGTGTTCACTGTTGTCTACATGACAAAACCAAATATTCATTGAAGTGTGGGTGATGGATCAACCATTAATCCTACAAGTCGACATGGGAGCTGCTGTGTCCCTAATTGATTCATAGACGTATGCCAGGCTTGAGTCACCACCATTGGTATGTGTTGAGCATTAATTGGTAATCTTAATTGGTAAGCTATAACAAACAGCAGATTCCTATTCACGGCCGACACAGTCTCAAAGTCAGTTGCCCATTCCGTTACATACACGGTGGTTAATGATGTGAGTATTGAAAATTTGTTTGGGTTAGACTGCCGCTTTTGGTTTTTCTTACTGTGAAGGCAGTGCATATGGTATCAGATCAAGTGTGCCTTATCACAAACTGGGTTCTTTGTGTTGTGAGTTGTCGGATCTCTTTCCCTCAGGGTTAGGTTGTGCAAACAATTTCATGGTACACATCACCCTCAAACCCTCCACCCATCCTCACTTTTTTCGGACACGGTCAAGCCAGTAGCTTTATGTGACCAGGTTAAGACGGAGCTGAATCACTTGACGTCATTGGGAGTGATTAGACCAATTTCTTCAAGTGGATGGGCTATGCCCTTAGTAATCATAAAGAAGCTGTATGGTCAACTTCAGCCCTGTCGCCACTTCAAGGTCACTATTGACTCACAGTCAGTCATAGACACTTACTCCCTGCCATGCTCACAAAGTTGGCTGGGAGTCAATACTTTTCGAAAATCAACTTGACTGAAGCCTACCTTCAAATTCCATTGGACAAGGTATCAGAACAATTTCTTGTGGTTAATACACCTTTCAGCCTCTATCAATATCAATGGATAATATTTGGGCTCACTAGTACACCTGCTATCTTTCACATTTTTTAGAATAGGTTATGTTGGTAGTCTGCCATTGCATTAACTATCTTGATGATACCTTTGTGACAGTGCTACCATGGAGGGCCGCCTATATAATTAACATTCTTTGTTTACTGTTCTACTGACTGCATGCCTCAAATGTAATCTGGCTAAAGTCTCACTTTTTACATCTACATCTACATCCATACTCCACAAGCCACCTGACGGTGTGTGGCGGAGGGTACCTTAGTAAGTACCTCTATCGGTTCTCCCTTCTATTCCAGTCTCGTATTGTTCGTGGAAAGAAGGATTGTCGGCATGCCTCTGTGTGGGCTCTAATCTCTCTGATTTTATCCTCATGGTCTCTTCGCAAGATATGCGTAGGAGGGAGCAATATACTGCTTGACTCCTCGGTGAAGGTATGTTCTCAAAATTTCTACAAAAGCCCGCACCGAGTTACTCAGAGTCTCTCCTGCAGAGTCTTCCACTGGAGTTTATCTATCATCTCCATAACGCTTTCGCGATTACTAAATGATCCTGTAACAAAGTGCACTGCTCTCCATTGTATCTTCTCTATCTCTTCTATCAACCCTATCTGGTATGGATCCCACACTGCTGAGCAGTATTCAAGCAGTGGGCAAACAAGCGTACTGTAACCTACTTCCTTTTTTTTTGGATTGCATTTCCTTAGGATTCTTCCAATGAATCTCAGTCTGGCATCTGCTTTACTGACAATCAACTTTATATGATCATTCCATTTTAAATCACTCCTAGTCCGTACTCCCAGATAATTTATGGAATTAACTGTTTCCAGTTTCTGACCTGCTATATTGTAGCTAAATGATAAGGGATCTTTCTTTCTATATATTCGCAGCACATTACACTTGTCTGCATTGAGATTCAATTGCCATTCCCTGCACCATGCGTCAATTCACTGCAGATCCTCCTGCATTTCAGTACAATTTTTCATTGTTACAACATCTCGATATACCACAGCATCATCCACAAAAAGCCTCAGTGAACTTCCAATGTCATCCACAAGGTCATTTATGTATATTGTGAATAGCAACGGTCCTACGACACTCCCCTGTGGCACACCTGAAATCACTCTTACTTCGGAAGACTTCTCTCCATTGAGAATGACATGCTGCGTTCTGTTATCTAGGAACTCTTCAATCCAATCACACAATTGGTCTGATAGTCCATATGCTCTTACTTTGTTCATTAAATGACTGTGGGGAACTGTATTGAATGCCTTGCGGAAGTCAAGCCTTCCATTGTTTATTTGGGTCATGAAATTTCCCAGCAGGGCATACGCCCCATGGAATGTGTCACTACCATTACGCCTTTGCTCCATCTGGCTGATGTACAAGAAGTACAGGCATTCCATTGCAAAGTGGCATACTATCATAGGTGTATTCCCAGAGAAGCTACTATCGGCCACTTCTTTCATCTGTTGCTTCAGAAACATGCTCCTTTTGTTTATTCTGCAGCTTGTGAGCTTTCTTTTGTGCAGCTTAAGGATAGCCTTTGATATGTATGGTGTCTTGCAAGATTTCAACCCGACAAGCATCTGTTCCTGGCCACAGATGGGCCTGATCACAGGGGGAGGGCAGGAGGGACAGTCCTGGTCAATTGCCATTCAAATGGCTCTGAATGACCTGTGCCTTTGAGCTGAAAACACTTGGCTCAGCAGCTTTATTTTCAAGTGGAAAAAAAGCCCTTGCCATTGCCTATGCCTTAAAATTTTTTTGTGTTCTTGTATGGTGCAAAATTTCATTTAATCGCCAACCATAAGCCCTTGATTTCCCTGTTTAGCCTGTTAGTGTCCTTACTAGACAAAGTTACTCATCATCTACAGCATTGGGCTCTGATTTTGTTACTGTACAGTTATGAGATCCATTTTCACCCCAAGTTACAACATCTGAATCCAGATGCTCTGTCCTGACTCCCCACGGGTCCAGACCCCTCGTTTGACCAGGAGGCTGCTTTGTTTTCAACTGGATATGGATGTGAAGCACACAGTGGATAGCTTCTCCATCAGCAGTTGCCATGCTGCCTGTACTGTGAAGGCAGATCCAGGGCTCTGGTAGGTTGTGGACGTTATAATAGGGTTGGCTCGACTGTCTGCTGGGCAGAATTTTTATGCATCGTGCCATTGCCTCTCCCTTTTGGAAGGCATTATTCACCTGCCGACAGAAGGTTTACTTCCTGTTTAGTGGTTCCAGCACTCTGTAGCTGGAAGTCCTCCACTTGTTACAGCAGGGTCACTGGGGTATCTCTTGCTTGAAACTGTTGGTGCGCTGCCATGTGCTTTGTCTAGGCATCAATCGGGAGGTGAAAAACCTTGTTGTGGCCTGCTATTCGTGTTTGGGTCAACAGGCAGCAACCGCACACTATTTTTTTGCTATCCTGGGCCCTACAATCCTTGGGCAAGAGTCCACATTGATTTAGCTTTTTAGACACCTTGTGGTTATTAGAAATTTATGCTTTTTCCCATTTTCCTTGTGTCATTTGTTGTCTGTCTGTGAAGAAGCCATGTCTGTCGAGACCCTGTCCAAAATATTCTCCATAGAAGGCTTGCCTTGTGCTTTGGTTTTGGGCAATGGTCCTCATTTCATGGTGCAACCTTTCAAAGACATTTATACACAAAATGGCATTCACCACGGCACAGTATCTCCCTTCCAGCTGCAGTTGAACAGCAAGGCACGACACCTTATCTGGATGTTTAAGACACACATAGTAGAAGGTTTCCTAACAGAGGAGACTCTTATATCTTTTTTAAGCTCTTACAAAATGATGCCATTTGTGGACAAGATTCCCGCGTAGCTCCTGGATAGCCATCAGCTGCAGATGCTGCTCAACCTCTTGTTACTGGGCAGGTGCTCCGAGCAGTACCAGTTTAGTTGATGTTCGCATCTGGCTCATCAGTCTGGTCCAGGGCTCAGGATGGCACCCTCGCTGGATTCAGGCTGTTGTCGACAGCTGGCACAGTTACAGCATCTTCATGATTCACACCAAAGATCACCTCATGGCGTGCCATCAGAAACAGTTGCATCTGAGGGTGATGCATGGCCCCATCCTTTGGCCGTAGGCAGGACGTCTCATTCTTCCTTATCCCTGGCACTCCGGGCATCACGAAGGCTCAGTCATACCTGCCCAGCCCGATGGTCAGGGCTTCATCAGCACCAGTTCTGGTTTTGCTTCCTGTGGCAATTGCCGGCACCTCCCACTGTGCTGAACAGGTGCCACTGACAGCAGGGATGGAAGTCAGGTTTCCATCACCAGAGCCTCTCCTGCCCAGTCCACAATTGTTGCTGCTCATGCTGGACACCGCGTTGTGGACTCCCTACATTCAGATGGCTGCTGCCTCCCTGTTGTTGGACCTGTCCACTGGTTGCCTAAGGGTCTGTGGGCAGCAGGGGGTGCCCTTGTCCCACTTATTTTCGTCCATACATGCCTCTCTGTGTGGATCAGGAACTTCCCATGCCTTCGGCTATCACCCTTGGCGTTGCCATGGATGCCACAGATGTCTCTTCAGTCACAGCATCATGGACGGTGAAGCCGCTTTTTCCCCTCTGTAAGGAAGGAGGACTGTAGTAACCCACTGTAGTGCATGCCGATGTTGAAATGGCAAGCCCCCAACTACCTGAGGCAGCTGCCAGGGGCTGCCCAGTCACCAACTGCCATCACCTGGTCTGCCATGTTCGCCCAGCACTACCTGATGGGGATAGTGTCTTTATAATAACATGCACGGGCTTCTGGGTCCTCAGTTGTAATATGTTCAAGATGTGTAACTACCTTCATTGTATTCTTGTTGTCACTCTGTGACTCAATAAATTGTACCTCTTTTACAGTTGTGGCTAGTGACCATCTTCAGAGGAAAAAAAGAAGATGCATATGAGGTGGATATGCAATCCAACATTCCAGTGGATAAATTGAAACCCACTAATCATAAAATCTTTACAGACTCCATGTTTAACAGGGCCATGATTTCGATATAATCACAAAATTAACTTCACTATTTTTAAACAGAATGGTCACTCAGTGATCCATCTCATCTACAGCTCTTTTTCTTCCTGTGAAGTTGGTTGCTATGATCGAAACTGGTAGAAAATGATTTGTACATATGATGGCAAATATACAATTTTTCTATTACAATGAGAGAAGGGTAAGCTTGCTGAACAGGGATTCTTGATTAGTTTATTTATGTGTTGACTCCATTTCAATTTCTTATCCAACTAATCAGCAAGGAATATTTTCTAATCCAATTCAACAGGGTGCCATTAATGTCTGCTTCTGGTATTAGCAGATCATTTTTGGTTGTCTGAAATTGCCTAACTGAATCTTTGTGATGCTGCAAGCATAGTAAAAGAAAGAGACAAGTACATTTTGCATGAAGAATTAACTATGACATTGATTTTTGTGAGATGGGTGCTGCATGTGTTGATGCTGATTAAAAGCAAACATGGAAATGAATGCATGGACTACTTTAAAATGAATCCCTGTAATAAATTATGCTAATTTATTATTGTGGGCAAGAAATTGGTGGCCTGCTTGTCACCAGAAATGAAACAGCAATCAAAGAAAAGGTTGGATTCTGGCAGCTAAGTATTGGAGCAGGAGGAACTGAACTCATCTTTGAGAAATGTTATATTCATAGTTTTTGGAAATGCCAAAGGGATTCCTTTTATCCATTAGTTAGCAAAGGATGAAACAGTAACTGACAAATACTTTTGAAACTTTTGGAGCAACTGGATGAGAAACATACAAGGATGAGAAAAAACCAAATGAATAGCTAAAGATAAAAACATCTTTTGTCTGGACAATGCACTTCTGCGTAAGTTTTTTGACAGTTTGTTAGCTGAGAAATTTAAAGAGCAAATTGTTGGAACATGCACCCTATCCACTACAGTTGGCAATGTCTCACTTGCACCCATTCTCACATGTTCAAAAAATTTGTGCTGGTAAACATTTTCAGTCCAACTGAGAGGTCATGGCAGCATATTTTGTAGCTCTCACACACATCATGGATGAAAATATACTGGGAAAAATCGTGGGCAAAATGTATTGACCCCAGAGAGAACTACCTCAAAAAGTGCATTTTGACGTAAAAGTAGTCTGTTTCTGCCAGGTCAAGATCTCCTCTTCTTGCTCTTACACAATTTTATATTTTCTGTCCTCTCTGATTCTAGATTGGACATAATTTTCCTGACAGGTATTTGTAGCTAGTAGACTCTTAATATATTCCTGTAGCTTTCTATCGAAAATATTCTTTCAGTGTCTCAAAACATTTCAGATTTTCCCATTATTTTTCTGTCTTCACTTTTACCCTTTGAATCTTTTTGTAATCCTCACATTAACCTGTTTACAGTACCAATTAGTGTGACTTAGTGTAAAACAATAAACCAACAACTTGGCGGAGTCACATCCAAATTCTGTGTCTGATTGTTGTTCTTTATTATCTCTCCATAATGATACAAATAAATTCTCGTATGTTTTCGTCAACAGCTTTAGAGTAATTTCTTTCTCTCACCCTGGTCAAAGCAGAATGCTTGATGACTTGTCAAAACACGTAAATATGTGAAGCATATGCTCTTATCTTATTGTTATTAAGCCACAGTGTACTTACTATTCCAGATGGGAATATTAAATATGTTGCATGGAGTTGTATGGTTGTTTTAGTTACCCCAAAACATCATGATTGTTATTAAGCCACAGTGTACTTACTATTCCAGGTGGGAATATTAGGTATGTTGCATGGAGCTGTATATTTGTTTTAGTTACCCCAAAACATCATGATATATAATTTCAGCTTGTATGATAATTCATTTCATTATTAGATAAATCTATCAGAATAGTAAAAACAGTTCACAGGACTCAGATCATATGAATTTCTCTCTCTCCTTCTCCCTCCTCCCGTCCTCCTTGCGAAATTCATTGTCTGAGTGTCTTTCTAGTTGCTGCTACTTGCCTGGTTAGCGTTTCACGTGTCTCTACCGTACTGTCTCATGTAGGTGACTGATGTGTGGCTAAGTTGCTTAGTACAGGAGCACTATAAGCCCCTGCCTGATGATCTATAGGCAGTTTAATTTGTTTACTTGCCAACCTGCATTTTACAACCAGTGCATCATATGGTATTTTTAGATTGGACCTCCAGAAATAAACATGATGAACAACTGCATTCAATAACAATGTTAATTTCTTCAAGGAACTCAAGCCAAGAAATACACACAAAGAAGATGGGAGCAGAAAACAGACAGATAGGCAGACTGTTTACATTACTGATGTATCTGCAGTCATGACACATACAATTTTAGAGATTCCACATCCATACTGTTCATGGGCCTGCCATGATCTGGTGAGCCGCCAACGAAATGGTACTATTTAAGCAATCACAAACGAGTGCTCAGCCTATTCTGTAACTTGTATTACTGTTGTCCATTTAATGTTCAGTGCCATGCACAATCTGTACTTCATTGTCCCTAACCTCAGCTCTATAAAGTATTATGTTCCATAAATTGTGTTTGTTCTTACCATAACAAACTTGGTTACGTTTTCTTCATGGGTTTGTTTAATGCTAATCACTTGACAAACATCTCGATGGAAGAAATACTCCAACATACGAGGTGCGGCTAGAAAAAAACCGGACTGATGCTGGAAAAAACATTTATTTACAATTATTTACAATTTCATGTTATCTCCTTCAATGTACTCTCCTCCTCGGTCTCTACACCGCTCCATACGAATTTTCCACTGTTCATAGCAATGGTGCAGATAATTTTCGGTAAGTACATACATTACTTCCGTCGCTTTTTCTTTTACTGCTTCAACAGTCTCAAATCTAGTTCCTTTCAAAGCTGACTTGACTTTAGGGAAAAGAAAAAAGTCACAGGGGGCCAAATCAGGTGAGTAGGGTGGATGATCTAAGATGGGAATGTTGTGTTTTGCCAAAAACGTCTTCACTGACAACGCACTGTGAGCTGGGGCATTGTCTTGGTGAAGGATCCATGACTTTTTTCTCCACAAATCGTTCCGTTTTCTCCGTACTCGCTCACGTAGGGTAGCCAGGATGCTAATGTAGTAATGCTGATTCACTGTTTGTCCCTGTGGCACCCAATCAATGTGCACAATCCCTTTGATGTCAAAAAAAAAAAAAAAAACAATCATCATTGCCTTGAATTTTGATTTTGACATTCGTGCTTTTTTTTGTCGTGGAGAACCAGGAGTTTTCCAATGCATCGATTGGCATTTAGTTTCGGGATCGTAAGTAAAAAACCACGATTCATCGCAAGTAATAACATTTTGTAAGAAGGTGGGATCACTTTCAATGTTTTCCAGGATGTCAGAACAAATCATTCTTTGGCGTTCCTTCTATTCAATTGTGAGACACTTTGGAACCATTTTTGAACACACTTTGTTCATGTTGAAACTTTCATGAAGAATCTGCCAAACACTTTCCTCGTCAACTCGTGTTAACTCAGACACTGCTCTTATTGTTAAACGGCGATCTTGTCGAACAAGTTTACCGATTTTTTCAATGTTTGCATCAGTTTTTGCTGACAATGGTCTGCCAGTGCGAGTGTCATCACTGGTGTCTTCGCGGCCATCTTTAAATCGTTTAAACCACTCAAACACTTGTGTTTGCGATAAACAATCATCGCTGTACACTTGTTGTAACATTACAAACGTTTCACTTGCAGATTTTCCTAGTTTGAAACAAAATTTGATGTTAACACGCTGTTCTTTGTGTGCACTCAACATTTTCCGACGCATAGACAAAACGTCAACTACTTAAAACAGACGCCACAGGCAGACTGAGTGCAGGAGGCAGATGAAACTCGAGCAGTAGGCGGAGCGAGAGTCACGTGACAGGCCACGAGACTTTCAGCCTTATTGCATTCGTTTTATTGTTTCACCAGTACTAGTCCGGTTTTTTTCTAGCCACACCTCGTATCATTGCCCAGCAGCAAGCTTTTGCGGAACAACAGTAGGCTCTTACCACTGCTCTCACTCAAGTGGCATTTGTGTGTTCACGGTAGATTGCTCTTTCGCTAGTGCAACTGCCACCATTTCCAGCATATGACGAATCTGCTGAAGATTGGGACTCCTACCAGACATGGTTATGCCAACATTTCCCGGTTTTTCATATGGGCAATGTAAACCTGTGTAGGCCTTTCTTCCTTTCCTGGCTTTCACCACACATGTATCAGTTGTTGTGCCAACTTCCAGCTTTGAAGGAACTGGCCAGCTTATCATTTGATAAAATGTGCAAGCTCTTCTCAATCTATTACTGTGACTGAGAACATGTTATATGTAGAATTTTACTATAGTTGTAAATGCCCAAACCTATCTTACAAAGCCTGAGCTGCAGAATTACACGGGTTGAGCCACCATTGTAAATTTGTCACTAGCACCCACCATGAATCTTACGCTGATCATGTGGTGCATGATGTTATTATTCATCTGGCCCCGGATAGGGAAGTCCACAAAAAAGCTGCATCAGGCCATGTTACAACAGCGACTGTGTGCCCGCTCCCTCCTTCTGTCTTACCAATACTGCTTCATCCAACGTGAGTGTGCTGCATGCCCTAAGCATTGGGCTGTTTGCAGCACGTGTCAAAAGAAAGGCCACATTGCATCAGTGTGCAATTCCTCTTCATACGTAATGGATACAGTATTACTGATGGGCATCAACTGTGTCTCTACAATGCCCGTCTCCCTGAACAAATTGTTATTGACTTGCGTGTGTTTAATAAACAGCTAAAAGTGCAAGTGGACACAGGAGCTGCAATGACTTTAGTTAATGCACAAACATACATGGACTTGGGTTTCCCACTCATCTCACAGGTTTCACAGAAGTTGGTTAGCTACAATAAACAGCAGACTCTAAACCTAGGTCAGCTTTCCACTCCTCTATCTTACAAATCTGTTGTTTGCCCTCTCACATTCCTTGCTGTGGATCATTCCCATACCACAGACCTGTTTGTGTTAGATGCATTTAATGCTTTTGGTTTCTCCGTTGCCAATGAGGTAAATTTAGAGTCAGATCAAGTTCTGTATCAGCAACTAGAGGCCCTCTGCTCTGAGTTTTCATTGCTATTTTGCCATGGGCTTGGTTGTACTACTGAATTTCAGCTCATATGACCATGAAAGATTCCACCCGCCCTTGTTATTTCAGGCACGACAGATGCCTGTCACCTTGCACGACTCTGTCAAGGCTGAATTAGACCATTTGATGTCTCTCAATGTCTTTTGGCCAATTTCTTCCAGTGGCCGGGCTACATCACTGGTCATTGTTACGAAGCTGACGGGTAAGCTTTGCCTCTGCAGTGACTTCCATCTCATGATTAATGCACAGTCCATGACAAGTATGTACTCTTTGCCCCACTCTTACAAGTTGTTTGCAAAATTAGTAGGCAGCCACTACTTTTCCAAGATTGATTTGTCAGAAGTGTACCTCCAGCTCCCCTCGGATAAGGCCACTAGGCCACTGTCAATACACCTTTCGGCCTATAGCAATATGAATACTGTGTGCTCACAATTTTTCAATGATTTTTAGAACCTGGCCGTATCATGACATCACTCTTTCAGGTGCTTTCATTGAAGACCACCTTAGAAATGTCCAGTTGTCGTTTTCTGTTTTGCAGTCTGCTGGACTTACATGCAATATTCCCAAATATCAGTTTTTTCAGCTGTCAATTGATTATTTAGGTTTTGAGGTTTTTCACACAAGGGTCAAGCCATTGCATCACTGTTGTTGTTGTGGTCTTCAGTCCTGAGACTGGTTTGATGCAGCTCTCCATGCTACCCTATCCTGTGCAAGCTTCTTCATCTCCCAGTGCCTACTGCAGCCTACATCCTTCTGAATCTGCTTAGTGTATTCATCTCTTGGTCTCCCTCTACGATTTTTACCCTCCACGCTGCCCTCCAATACTAAATTGGTGATCCCTTGATGCTTCAGAACATGTCCTACCAACCGATCCCTTCTTCTGGTCAAGTTGTGCCACAAACTTCTCTTCTCCCCAGTCCTATTCAATACTTCCTCATTAGTTATGTGATCTACCCATCTAATCTTCAGCATTCTTCTGTAGCACCACATTTCGAAAGCTTCTATTCTCTTCTTGTCCAAACTATTGCATCACTATATTGACACAATTGTGACTTTGCCATGGCCAACTTCATTAAGGAACTGCAGGCGTTTGTAGATAAAGTTGCATACTACCATATGTTTTTACCAGACGCAGTTCCATTTAATCATGGGTCACAAGCCATTGACTGCTCTTTTTAATCCTTCGGCTTCTATGTCAGACAAGACAGTGCATCATTTGTAGTGCTGGGCACTCTTTCTCTCACAATATAATTATCATATCCATTACTGGCCAATGGCTCCAAAAGCCAATGCTGATGCCTTATCTTGCCTTCCAACTGGGTCAGACCTGCTATTCGATCATGGTGGGTTGCTTTCTTTCTATTTAGATATTGAGAACCAGAATGCAGTCGATGGTTTCCCCATCACTAATGGCATGATAGTACTTAGTCATGTCCTCTCTTTTGTGCAGCACGGTTGGCCGGAAAAACCGGGCCATGCCTCGCATAATTACTTCTCTCTCCAGCACTGTCTTTCTGTGTTTGACAGGGATCTTTTGTTAGCTATGGAGAATGCTGCTTCATGGGTTGTGATTCCTGCTTCCTTACGCTGTAATGTACTGCAGCTTCTACATGTTCGTCATTGGGGGACCTCTCACACCTAAGCTTTGGCACGCCAGCATGTGTATTGGCTGGGCACAGATAGGGACATTATGTGGCTTGTTGCTGTTTGCACTCACGGTCTTCAGCAACAGGCTGTCTTGCAGGCATCTTTTTCCCCCTGACAAACTCGACAGCGCCCATGGGAGAATCTGTATGTTGATTTTGCTGGGCCCTTCCTACATCTGTAGGCTCATTGTAGTGGCCTATTCCAAGTTTCCCTAGGTGGCACTTTGTCCATCTATGTCTATGGAGTTTCGGCCTTGTCTAAGATTTTTGTAATTGAGTAACTTCCATATACTGTAGTTACCAATAATGGCTTCCAGTTTGTTTCTCGAGAATTTGCATCTTGTTGACAGTTTAGTGGTGTTCACCATCTCACAGCTCCCTCATTTCATTGTCAGTCCAATGGTGAGGACAAACGTGTGGTTTGGATGTTTAAAATTCAAATGCGGACTTATATCTCGGGATGCCCCCCTGAAGCTGCTGTAGATCATTTTCTGAGTTCATACTGTTTCACTCTGGTGGGGGCAAGAGCCTGGCCAAGCTGCTCCATGGATGCCAACCACACTGGTTCCAGCTGGATGTGCCTGTCTGGGCTCATGGTTTCGGCCGGTGACTGAACTGGGTTCCTGCCATCATCCAAGCATCACGGGACTGGCGTCTATGCATTGTCCACACTGCTCATGGTGGACATCCTGTCACTTTGAACAGCTGTGGCCGTGCGTGGCAGGGTCTGTTCCAGAGGGCCCACCATCTTCCCCCAACCCCACTGCAGCTGACGCCTATCCCACGTCACAGACAGTTCAGTTCGCTTGGCAGCGGGCGTTGCTGCCTAGCATATTGCCAATGCAGCATCCACAGCACCTGATGCCACAGCCGCCGCCTCCATTGCTGGGTCCTGTGTGGCTGTTGTCTCCGACGCCCCCACTGATGCCTCCAGAACCTTTTGTTGACCTCAACAAGGATGTTGCGATGGAGAAGCCATCCCTGGTCCTGCCCTGTGGCCTCTCACAAGAGGAGAAATGGCATGCCAAACTGCCCCCTCATCACTTCCAACCCTACTCACCGGTGCGTGCTTGCCACATACTGCAGTAGCTGCCATCGTGGGGTGATGAAATGGATGTCAGGGCTGCCAGTGGTGTTTTTCAAGTCTCATAATCACAGTGCTTTGTGACATCATTGCTTTTTTCATGGTACCAGTGCTTTTCCAGTACCAGTGCTTCTTTGGTTCCAGTGACTCTTTTTTCTGTACCCTGCATTTTTTCAGTACCATGTATTTTTCTGTGCCTAGTGTTTTTATGTATGTATGTGGTTTTCCAACTGCCTAGAAGGAACAAGTGATGTACCTTCACTCATGACGCAAACAATTTCAGAGATTGCACATCCATACAGTTCACAGGCCCGCTTACAGAGGCCCCATGGGTTGGCTTCCAGATGCGATCTGGTGAGCCGCCAAGGAAACAGTATTATTTAAGCAATCACAAATGAATGCTCGGCATACTCTGTAACCTGTATTACTGTTGTCCATTCAGTGTATTCAGTGCTACATGCCACCTGTACTACATTGTATCGTAATTGGCTCTATAAAGTACTATGTTCCATAAATCATGTTTGTTCTTGTCATAACAGTTATAAACAGAATACTGTCCTCAAGTGAGATTTAAGTAACATGGTTAACTTAGATGTGATTTTATTTAAATAAAACACAGTGATTTAAAGTTTATATTGGAGAAATTCTAGTGTCTACACTTCAGCTCCTAGCCTCCTCAGTGCGGACAGCTACTTTACCAGTTTTATTCATTTGAAGAATTTTCATGTATTATTCTCCTATTTCTACTAGACCAGTGGTTAAATTATCTGAAAAATAAGTGATGAAATCTGATGTTTTGTAAAAGAAAATTCCTTCATTTGAAGCCAATATGGGAGATATTTTTGTTCTTTCCCATCTAAACACCTGCAGAAATTAATCAGTGACAAAAATTCAAATATCAAAATTTTCTCTTCATTGTGTTTGTAGGCCTGGCACAGATTCCATGATTGATGAATGGGATATCACCTTACAGATGTCATTTTCTTCTTTTTAGTGGTGCAAGCAGTTAAGTCCTTGTCTTACCTTGTGGTAGGCCAAGATGCAGGTGACATTTTCAAGGACTTTGGCAGCTTTTGGAGAAAGCTTACAAGTGAATCACAACTAAGATGGGTAAGAATATCATTGAAAAAAAATTTTATCGTTAGAGTGAAATGTTACTTTCTGTAAAAAATGTGCCAGCTGATTTCAAATTTTTTTGTAATTCATACAAGAAAAGCAACTATGAACATAATATTAAACAAAAGTGGACCAAATCATGAGTTAAAAATATTTTACTCACACTTTTCATTTGATTATCCTGTCTTGTGGTTAATGGCTCTCTTTTTAGATATGACAGCACTAAAACCTCATGTTCGGCAGAGAAATAAAAGTGTTTCTGCATTAATACTATGTTTTAGATGTAGTTAAAAAGGATAGTATTATGTTAACTCATAAATTTAATATTATATTGGAAAGTCCTGTGCGGAATATAAATAACGTAAGTAGTAAAAGATAACTAATCACTATAATTGAGGCCTTATTGCTCGACAGACACATAAACAAAATTGAATAAGTTGCTGAGCTTCTGGGCAATGTTCTTCTCCAGAATTAACCAATACAAAACTCAGATATTCACACACACATTGCTTCAATGTCCCAGCCAAGTACACTGTTCTGGCACTGTACTGCTGAGACAGTGTAGCTGAGCATGTATTTGTGTGTTTTGTATATTTGTACTAGTTGTCTCTGAAGAAGAACACTGCCCGAAAACTTGGCAACAGTTTCAATCTTACTAATGTGCTTTTTAACTGTGCAATGCTTCATCTATATGGTGAGCAGTCACCTCTATTCCTTCCATTGTTTGTAACCCATAACTCTGTTTGCCGAAGAACGTGATGTTTTAAGTCATTCTCAGGTCATTGTCATTTCATGTCAGTGCACCTAGATAGGTAACACACGCAGAAAAGTTTTCTATTTTCTCTTAGTATGATGTATGGCACTTTCAATTGTCATAGAGCAGTGTATAGGAAAAGGTTACTACTTATGCGACTGATCCAGCAATAATAGGACTTAATATTATAGAAACAAATTTAGCTTAACATTGTGTATGAGGCATGTACAGTGTGTAAACTTTTAGATGGCAGACCTCTCCCTAGTCCTGAATCGGTAGAAGTCGGTAAACATCGGGAGGCTTCGGTAGGCACGCAGTTTCGACTGCTGCCAACAATACGTAGCTGACTGTGTTGTACAAGGTAGCCATTGTCGTCTGCTTCGTTATTGTTTTGCACTGTACTGTTCTGCGTGTTTTTATCGTACAGTTGTGCTAAATATTATCAAAATGAGTGAAGAGGCAGTTGCTGGCCCATCTCGGGAGTCGCCAACAACCCTACCAGTAGGCCTACGGTTAGGAGGAAACCAGTATTACGTAGCGATGCTCGCAAAATTATATTGCATGTGATTGAATGCTGCGAAAGGGAAAGGGAGCAGAAAAAATTGCTGCACCCCATTTACAAATCTTAAGTGAGAGCTTCTACATACACAGGACAAAGCATGCGTAGCATTGGAAGATTCAAACAGTTTTCCAAGAATCATCCTGGAGTATCACCACAAACGCCTGGCAAGAAAGAGTGAGTTTCCATTTCAGATATTTTGTTTGCGATCACTTTGAAGGAATCACCAAAATTTCATCGCAATCAGACGAATGGTTTGGGAACGCACAGAGGGCAGACATACATACACTCAATTTTTTATACAGAGATTGACAGTTACGTTATACTATATGACCTGTTTAAGTATATTGAAATTTTATAATTAATAGTTTAACGTTGCAGGGAATGAAATAAAATGAAAAAAAAAATTGCAAATAGTGGGAGTCGAAAGCAGGTCCGCTGCGTGAAAAGCCTTTACATATTCAATTGCGCTACACATATAACAGTGACCTAACTGTTGAAACATTGTCCATTACTGTTTTCGGGCATTCGGAGAACAACTCGCCAAAGTTTCATTGCAATCGGATGAATGGTTTGTGAGCGCTTAGTAGACAAACATACATATGTACATTCATTTTTATTTATAGATTTTAATGTACATTTCAGTTTCATTTATGAACAACATTTAAAGCGTGTTTTACTTCCATGCCTTTCATCTGCTTTCGTTTAAGCATGACGCGCAATTTGTAGTGCCAGCACTGCAACTGGTAGGCGTGCCTTGTCTCCCCAACGGCTCCCCTCCCCTCCCCTCGCCAGCCAATGCTTCCTTCCTCCTCTCCCCGCACTCCCCTCACAACTCTGCCGTCTTACAGTTAACACACTGTATACCAATAGGAAATTGAAAAAGAATGTAGGAAAGTCATCGAAAAGGAAGAAAGTTTTGTTGTTAGGCAGTTCTCATGCCAGAGGTGTAGGCCAACTTCTGCAGGAGGAATTAGGACCAGAATACCAGGTCACAAATTTTTTCAAACCAAGTGCTAGTCTGGATCAGGTGACAGAGGATTTAGGTTCACTCTGTAAAGGATTTACCAGGGAAGACACCGTGGTTATTGTGGGAGGGCCAGAGAACAGCATCGACAGAGATCCTGGGTACAGTATAGAGTGTGACCTGGTAAAGATTGCGTCGGCATCGAGACATACCAATGTTGAATTTGTATCTGTCCTGAGACGCCATGACCGGTCTCATTTGAACTCTTCTGTTGGGAGAGTTAATTTGGAGTTGGAACGGCTGCTTGGGTCGGGTGCGGGGGCTCATATTGGTGTGGTTCCTGTTGATTATCTCAGTAGGTGGGACTATACCAGGCATGGCCTACATCTCAACAGGAAAGGGAAGGGGAAACTGGCTGGGGTAATAGCAGGAAATTTAAGGGGGGGAGGCACTGCCATGAATGGTAAAATACCAGTGGTTACAGGTGTTGGAGCAGCACCTTTTTTAGAATAGGTAAAACAGAAAGATGTCAAGTTCTACGAGAGGTCAGGATTGAAACAAATCTTCAGTTTAGGAAAGAAATTAAACAGCACAATTCTAGCACATTGGATCACCAATCACAGCTATCAATTATAAATTTTCACCAATCACCAGAAATTTTATCTCCACCAAGTTGTATCTCAGTCCTAGGTAATTCCATTGATGAATTAAAGTCACCCAACCCAGTTGACATAATATGCCTCTCTGAACACCATGTGACCACTGGTATAGGAACTAGGCCTAAGCACAATGAGAAACTCAGACAGGAGAGTACTGCAAATGTTAGAATGAGGAAAGGTTCTCATAAAAGTATAATTAAAAATAATGTAAGTATATTTCATCAAAATATTGGGAGTTTAAAGAATAAAGTAGATGAGCTTCTGGTTTGTTTAGAAGATTTAGAAGCTGAGAATGAAATAGATATACTATGCCTGTCTGAGCATCACATTGTTACTGATATGGATAAGGTAAATGTAAGTGGTTATAAGCTCTCTGCACATGTAATGAGCGAAAATATGGAGAAAGGAGGAGTTGCCATATATGTCAAAAGTTATCATTGTGCAAAAAGTATAGAAACAAAAAAGTTTTGTGTAGAGAAACATATAGAAGCATGTGCCTGTGAGCTTAAATTAAATAAAGGCACATTTATAATTGTAACTGTATATAGGTCCCCATCAGGAAATTTTCATCTATTTCTGAAAAATTTGGACTCCTTGTTGTGCTATCTGTCAGACAGGGGGAAGCAAATTATTATTTGTGGGGACTTCAATGTAGATTCTCTGAAAGAGGGTAATAAGAAAAATGACCTTGAAGTATTACTCGGTTCTTTCAATTTGACACCCGTTATTGATTTTCCTACTCAGGTGGTAAAGGATAGCAGCTCACTGATAGATAACTTCTTTATAGACCAAGATAAGTTTAACCAGATAAATGCTCAGCCTGTTGAGAATGGTGCACAGCTAGTTACAATATATGACATAGCTCCATTCAGCAATATTAAACAGTCCTCCAAAGTAGTACATTCAGTCAACGATTTAACAATTGCAAATTTCAGGGAAAGCCTACAGCAGTTAGACTGGGATGAGGTGTACCGTGAACCTGATGCCAATTTAAAATATAATTTATTTCATGACATTTTTGTAAATGCATTTGAAAACTGCTTCCCCAAGAAAATAGTTAAATATACTCGTAAGAAACCTTGTAACAAACCATGGCTTACTAAGGGTATAAAAATATCTTGTAACCGGAAAAGGGAAATGTATCTGACAGCAAGAAAGAGTAGTGACCCAGAAACTATCAAAAATTATAAAAACTACTGTGTTATATTAAGAAAAGTTATTAAAAAATCCAGGAGTATGTGTATCATGTCTGAAATCAGCAACTCTGATAATAAAATTAAAACAATTTGGAATATTATTAAAAGAGAAACAGGTCAACCAAGAGCACAGGAAGACAGTATTACCATCAAATTGAATGAAAACTTTATGAACAAAAAGTCAGAAGTCGAAAATATTTTTAATAATCATTTTCTAAATGTTGTGGATATAGTAGGATCCAGGTGTTCATTAGAAGATGCTAGGCTGTTAATGGAAGAGGCCATACCTATGCAATTTGATACAATTGAAATCTCACCCACTTCTCCCTCTGAAATTAGGAAAATAATAAACTTGCTTAAAAGCAAAAACTCACATGGAATTGATGGCATTTCCAGCAAAATACTAAAAGCTTGTTCTCAACAGATAAGTAAGATTCTCAGCCACCTGTGTAATAGCTCTCTGGAACAGGGCATTTTCCCTGATAGACTGAAATATGCTATTGTTATACCTTTGCATAAAAAGGGGGATAGATCTGATGTCAACAATTACCGTCCAATCTCCCTTCTAACAGCTTTATCCAAAATTTTTGAGAAAGTAATGTATTCAAGAGTAGCTTCACATATCTGTAAAAATGAAGTACTAACAAAATGTCAGTTTGGTTTCCAGAAAGGTTTTTCAACAGAAAATGCCATATATGCTTTCACCAGTCAAATTTTGAATGATCTGAATAACCGAACACCTCCCATTGGGATTTTTTGTGATCTCTCAAAGGCTTTTGATTGTGTAAATTCTGCTAGACAAGCTCAAGTATTGTGGCATGAGTGGGACAGTGCACAAATGGTTTAATTCGTACCTAACTGGAAGAGTGCAGAAAGTTGAAATAAGTAGTTCTCGTAACATGCAAAGATCAGCACATTCCTCAAACTGGGGAACTATCAAGAATGGGGTTCCACAAGGGTCAGTCTTGGGTCCTTTGTTGTTCTTATTATATATTAATGACTTGCCATTCTATATTCATGAAGAGGCAAAGTTAGTTCTCTTTGCTGATGATACAAGTATAGTAATCACACCTGAGAAACAAGAATTAACTGATGAAATTGTCAATACTGTCTTTCAGAAAATTACTAAGTGGTTCCTTGTAAACGGACTCTCACTGAATTTTGATAAGACACAGTACATACAGTTCCGTACAGTAAATGGTATGACGCCATTAATAAATATAGACCTTAATCAGAAGCATATAGCTAAGGTAGAATATTCCAAATTTTTAGGTATGTCCATTGATGAGAGATTAAATTGGAAGAAACACATTGATGATCTGCTGAAACGTTTGAGTTCAGCTACTTATGCAATAAGGGTCATTGCAAATTTTGGTGATAAACATCTTAGTAAATTAGCTTACTACGCCTATTTTCACTCATTGCTTTCATATGGCATCATATTTTGGGGGAATTCATCACTGAGGAATAAAGTATTTATTGCACAGAAGCGTGTAATCAGAATAATAGCTGGAGTCCACCCAAGATCATCCTGCAGACATTTATTTAAGGATCTAGGGATATTCACAGTAGCTTCTCAGTATATATACTCTCTTATGAAATTTGTTATTAACAACCAAACCCAATTCAAAAGTAATAGCAGTGTGCATAACTACAATACTAGGAGAAAGGACGATCTTCACTATTCAAGATTAAATCTAACTTTGGCACAGAAAGGGGTGAATTATACTGGCACTAAAGTCTTTGGTCACTTACCAAATAGTATCAAAAGTCTGACAGATAACCAACAAGTATTTAAGAAGAAATTAAAAGAATTTCTGAATGACAACTCCTTCTACTCCATAGAGGAATTTTTAGATATAAATTAAGAAAAAAAAATATAAAAAAATAAAAATAAAAAAAAAAATAAAAATAAAAAAACACAAAAAAATAAAGTTGTTATATTAACTTAAGTATGTTGTTAAATTAACCTAATTATGTCATGTATTGGAAAATTCGACTCGTTCCACATCATTACGAAATATCGTATTCATGATCCATGGAACTAGTATTAATCTAATCTAATCTAAATCACTGTTCCATGTCCCTTAAGATTCTCTATCTTGATGAGAACTGTGGAATACAGTAATTGATTGATGTCAAATGAGTTGGTGTATAAATAAAATATCATCAGAATTCAGACTCACAGAATTTCTTAACTTTTCTTAAGGATACAAAGGCAAAATTGGAGAAAAAAGGCAGAATATCAACATAGCAGTAAAATGGTATTAAAATACTAGGTACAAAAGAAATGTAACCCTTGAGCTTTTGAATGTCTCTCTGTCTCTTTTCTAATGTGGTTATGGTAGTACACCCTTTAGTGTGGCACTTCTTTTTTAATTTTGATAATTTGGTTCCATTCCATGTAGAAATGAGACACACGAAATTGGGACTTGGTAGGAAACGTGGAAGAGGTGCTCATGAGCTTTCAAAATTGAGAAGTCCAGAAAAAAGAAAACCATCAATCCATCAATTTTTAAAATATCCATCTGCATGGTAGATTCACTGATTAAGTAGTGCAAGCAGTCTGCTTTACTTCTACCATCTTAAATGGTTGTATTCTCATTTCACAGAATCTTTGGTAAGGTAACATGACAGGCTTAGAAAGAGAGAGGGGTAGTGGTCGGGGAGCCAAGCCATTTCTTTGACTCAACCCACATCTCTCCAGTCATGTTCGTTTTTGAGAGAAGGCAGTTATTATAGCAAATACAATACCTTTGTCTTCCTTTTGCTTATGTGAGAAAATGTATTTAATCAGATTTTAGTTACAAGAAATAATTGAAAGCCAAATTACACATGTTAAACAATTGTTTTGCAATTTTTGGGTGGGGTAAGTTAATTATGTGTCAGTGTACAATAATAGTTGTGCTGTTCTTTGTACATCTTGTGTAGTATCTTTCCAAATACTTTGGGTTATCTTTTCTGCAAGGTGCATTGTGAAAGCTTTTTATTCTTAGAATTATTTATTTTTCATGATGAACATGAATTCTCATAATAAGAGTACGCAATTTGTGATATTTGTATTTTCCTTGTCAGTGTTATGTCGAAGTGTAATTTTGTGCACCTTCTGCAGTCACAGTACCATCTTTGGATTTACCATTCTTTTAAAACTTGATAAATATAAGATTGTTCATTGTGACGTCTCTTGTGTTGCTTTATAAAAACTAAAAAAATCATTCATGGTATACATCTGCTGAATGTGACACCTTGGGATCATTGGAACCAGTCCTGTACGCAGTCAAGATATTAAATGCACTGTAACAATATTGTGTATTTGCATTGTTTTCCTTCTGTATTTGGGTTATGTTGGTTATCATTGACTGTAAATTACATCACATTATTGTAAGAAAACTGGTTCCAAATTTCCTATGTATTCCTGTCACAGTTACAGGACATTGAAATTCCTGTCTTCTCCATGAGTATAGAAAACTATTCTGTATTATTTATAACAATACTCACCATATAGCAGAGTCGCATATAGGTACAACAAAAAGACTGTCACAGTATAGGCTTTCAACCATCAAGGCTTTTATCGAAAATAGATGACAGACACACAAACACACACACTTGCAAATGCAACTCATACACACGACTGCAGCCTGTGGCAGCTGAAGCCACGCTGGCAGTGTTGTTCCAATCCACACAAACTAGTTATTATTAACACAGTTTCAGACTTTAATGATAAACATACCAAAAGAACACAAGAAAGTACCTCCCATCTTCTACATGGACACCCTTTCTCCATAAATGTACAAAAACTACTCCACATTATTTGGCTTCTCTGGTGCATCATTTGTTTTCACGGCAGGAAAATCTTAAAATTCCCTGCCTGTAACTTATTTCTTTGTTACCACAGGTGGGTCCCGAGAAGGGAGTAATTCATCTGGCAACAGCTGCTATAGTCAATGCCTTATGGGATTTGTGGGCTACAGCAGAACATAAACCTCTGTGGAAATTGCTTGTTGACATGGATCCAGAAACTCTTGTATCCACCATTGACTTCAGATATATGTAAGTATAGAAACGTATTTGACACTTCACAGTAGCACTGCCGATAAAGCAAATGCACAACTACTGAAATATTTATTTGAGAAATGAGCTATCCAAATGTAAGTTTTTGAATGTTAGATGGTTTTGACCTGTGCTATTAGTAGAGGATGGATACAGTTCCTGTTGCCTGATAATCTTTATTAATGACTTCATTGGTTCAGTTAGAGCTAGCAAAATGAAATTTTTAATTACGATTCACAGGAATAATATTAGCTGCTAGTGGACATTGAAATACATCAATGGGGAAGTAGAAAATTTCTGCCAGACTGGGGCCTGAATGTGGATTTTTCCATTTCTCATGAACGGTTGACTTCTCCACCTCTGCTGTCCGGACATCGTCCCTTACTGACTCAAATTTCCAACTTATCTACACAAGACTGATGTAGTGCCCCTAGCCATTATACTTGTTACTCACAGCAATTTGCTGATTCCTCTAAGAGTTCAAGCATGTTTGTGCATCTGCACTGAAGGGATTATTGGGCCCTTTTTTCTTTTTTTAAGGGTGGAGCCCCTCCACGCCCATACCGACATGGTGACCATCACAAAAGTTCTACTGTCACCACTGTATATGTTAGTTACTAATCGAGGACTTCATGGGATGTGGGCCGGTGATGCTACCTGTACATGTGGGTAGGATTACCCACAAATATGGTCACATCAAGGAGATAAATAGTGGACAAAAAGTGAACAAAGGGTAGGGTTTTGAGGACAGAAAGAAAAAAGTTCCAAGGCAACCACCAAGGAAAAAAAAAAGTGTACGATAATCTGGTCGGGTAGTAAGAGCAGTACCAGTTTTCTTGCTATCTGTGACAGATCATGCAAAGGTAAGGTTTTGTTAATCTTGGGTATCATGTGAGTCCTATCGAGGAGGGTTACTGTTGGGCTACGCATGTGTGAGTTTCCTGGGCCAGCTGTAGTTTCTGTACCTGTAACAAGCCAAGGTCGTTATACAAGTGATTGATTGGTCATTAATCGATAACACTGTGTAAGGATTTTGGTTGGATTTCTTTGCATTTTAGTGTGCAGTACAACTTCCCTGCTGGTTGCTCAACTGGTTTACAGCTGTCAATGGCAGTTACCTTTACTATGCTGCAGGGTTCACCAGTGTTTGCCATGTCTGTGTGTTGTTGCTATCCATAGGTCATTAATTGTCCATAACTAGGAGCGTTTTTGGACGGTTATGTTTCCACTTATGGTTGTGATCATAGTTTATCATGTTAAGGATCAAAGGACTGTTCGAATTCTCACTTTCCTGTACCGTCATGTGGCAAGTTTTTCGAATACCTCTCTGAGAGTCTCACGGCAGTATTCTCTGTGAAAGTCTGTGGTGCATGTGTCTCGTGGAGCATTGCTTATGACACATAGCACTTTGTTTCGTATGATCTGCAAGTGGAGCAGACGTGTTGAAGCCGCATATTCCCAGACTGGAGCTGCATACGTCATCAGTGGTCTAATTAGTGTTATGTTCTGCAGCTCATGTTCTTGTGGTAGCGTCCTCACTTCCCACGCACCGGGTCCCGGGTTCGATTCCCTGTGGGGTCAGTGATGTTCCCTGCCTCGAGATGACTGGGTGTTATTGTGTCGTCTTCATCATCATCATTCATCCCCATTATGGTCGGAGGAAGTCAATGGTAAACCACCTCTGCTAGAACCTTGCCTAGTGGGCGGTGCGAGTCTCCCACATCATCCCCTACGCTCCCCGGAGTATGAGACCACCTCATTATCATCATCACCATATGGATCTCGACACCCTCCTATATAGTGTGCTTTGACTGTTGAGCATTGAGTAAAGCTGTTTGAGCCTCACATTAGCTTGGTTAGTCAACATAATCAGTGTGGTTCCCCCATGTAAATTTCTGGTCCAACCAGCCATCTCACTCTAGTTATGCGCAAAGGCACAAACACACTCAAACTCTTACAGGAATTGGCAAATTGCTGTGAATAATGGGGATAACGGGCAGGGCACTATGTCAGCAGTGTGTGGATAAGTTGCAAATTTGAGTTGGTTAGGGACTGTGTCCAGATGGCCAAAGCAGTTGAGGCAACCGCTCACAAGAAACAGAAAAATCTGGATTCGAGTCCCAGTCCAGCACAACTTTTCAACTTTCCCCATTGATGTTTTTCAGTGATCACTAGTAGCTAACATCACTATTTCCTTTGGATAATAATCACATAAGACTGCAGGATCAAACATGGTGTCTCTTCTATCACTTCAAATGTGGTGAATTATTTGTCGAAGTGGAGTACTGTATCACAAGGTGTGCCTCAAGGCTCCATTTTGGGGCCAATCTTGTTCCTATTCTATGTAAATGACTTATCCACAAATATCAATTCCCCATCAGTATATGTCTGTTTTAATTGAAGATGGTGATGCAGAAAAAATTCCAAGCTACATTGTGAGCACACTTGATACCCTAGAAAACTGGTTCCAATTAAATGGGTTGAAACTGAACATTGCAAAAACCCATATGGTACATTTCCAAACCAAACACTCAAAATGTGCAGAGCTTAAAATACAATGCAATAATCAACTTGTGGAAGAAGTTGACACTGTCAAATTCCTGGGACTAAATGTGGTAAAGAACTTGAACTGGAACACACATATTGACTCCTTATCAAATAAACTAAGCAGTTTTGCAAATTCTACTGACATGAGTACACAAAAAATAGCATATCATAGTTGTTTTGAATCAGTCATTAGGTATGGTATAATTTTCTGGGGAAGTTCAAGTAGAGTACCTTGTATACTGAAACTTCAGAAAAAAATTATCAGATACATGTGTACCACACAGAAAACAGAATCTTGTTGGCCATTATTTCGACAATTGCAAATCCTAACTGTACCCTCGATATACATTTATGAAATTATTATCTTCCTGTACAGCAGAAAAATTATTTGAGGAAAATCATTTTAACCACACATACAACACAAGAAATAAAAATAATTTTATGCTTCCCACACACAAATTGAAATTATAACTCAGTAAAAGCACAGTGCTCAGTTTTTCAGAGATAACATTCTTCATAATTTGGTATATTCATATTGTTTTGTTAATTTATAAGCATGATATTAGAGACGTTCTACAGCATTCAATGAGTTAATAAATAAATATAGTTTAAATGCACTTTACTAATGATGGCAAATAGTTCACAAAGATGTTTTGTAGGCATTTTTTTTAATTATAAAATGATGTTATGTCCAAATAAATGCAAGAAACTTGCTGTCTTTTACAGATCAGATGTCATCACAAAGGAGGAGGCTATTCAAATACTAAAATCTAAGCAAGAAGGGAAAGGAGAAAGAGAGGAAGAAATGAGGACAGTAGGTTACCCTGCATATACTACACAAGTTGGTATGCATTCACAAACATCTGAACCTTCAAGATGGTTTGTGTATGGTTATTTCCTTTCTTCAACATGTTGTCTTTCATTTCTCTCCTTTTATCTACTGACAAAATGATACTTATTGATTTCAGTTCCTTTTTACCTTCATCTCTTATCTATATATCTGAATACTTAACCTACATATATGCGCACATAGACATAATGTCAACAGTATATGCTCTTACACATAATGCACCAAGATATTGACGGCATAAACTTATCATCATGTGCTAAATTCATGATCTAATATAACAACAAAAATAATCAATACTTGACAATATAATATAACTGGATAGATAAAAAAATTTATCCACCAAGTGGCGGCAGGGCGACAGACACATAAAAGAAGGTTATACTTATGCAAGCTTTCGGAGTCAGTGGCTCCTTCTTGTGGCAGAAGGGTTGAAGGGGAAGGAAGAGGGGTGAAGGAAAAGGACTGGAGAGATTTAGATAAGTCTCCCATGATCCACAGTTCTGGGTCACTTTTCCGAAATCTACCCCTTTTCCTAAACCTTTCCCAGTCCTTTTCCTTCACCCCTGTTCCTTCCCCTTCAACCATTCTGCGGGAATAAAAATCCAGTGGCTCCCGAAAGCTTGCAGAAGTATAACCTTCTTTCATGTGTGTGTTCTCCTGCCACCACTTGGTGAGTAGATTTTTTTATCTATTCAATTACTTTAAATTCATGGTCTGGCACACAGTTTCAATCAGTCACAAAATTTCAATGTTACATATACTGCACTCTGTTACTGACAAGGGAACCTCCCCATCGCACCCCCCTCAGATTAAGTTATAAGTTGGCACAGTGGATAGGCCTTGAAAAACTGAACACAGATCAATTGAGAAAACAGGAAGAAGTTGTGTGGAACTATGAAAAAATAAGCAAAATATACAAACTGAGTAGTTCATGGGAAGATAGGCAACATCTAGGACACTGGGAACGCAGAAGCGCCGTGGTCTGGTGGTAAAGTGAGGAGCTGCGGAACAAAAGGTCCTTGGTTCAAATCTTCCATCGAGTGAAAAGTTTAATTTTTTATTTTCAGTTTATGTGACAAACTCTTATGTTTTCATCACTTTTTTGGGAGTGATTATCACATCCACAAGAAAACCTAAATCGGGCAAGGTAGAAGAATCTTTTTACCCATTCGCCAAGTGTACAAGTTAGGTGGGTCTACAACATATTCCTGTCATGTGACGCACATGCCGTCACCAGTGTCGTATAGAATATATCAGATGTGTTTTCCTGTGGAGGAATCGGTTGATCTATGACCTTGCGATCAAATGTTTTCGGTTCCTATTGGAGAGGCACGTCCTTTCGTCTACTAATCGCACGGTTTTGCGATGCGGTCGCAAAACACAGACACTAAACTTATTACAGTGAAGAGAGAAGTCAATGAACTAACGGACAGATAATAACTATGCAAAAATAAAGAAAGTAAAATTTTCACCCGGGGGAAGACTTGAACCAAGGACCTCTACTTCTACAGTTGCTCACGCTACCACGGGACCACAGCACTCCTGAGCTCCCGTCCTCCGTGATGTTGCTTATGTCGCCCATGGACTACTCAGTTTGTATATTTTGCTTATTTTTTCGCAGTTCCACACAACTTCTTCCCGTTTTCTCAATTGATCTGTGTTCAGTTTATCAAGGCCTATCCACTGTGCCAAGTTATAACTAAATCTGAGGGGGGTGCGATGGGGAGGTTCCCTTGTGAGTGAAAGTTTTATTCTGACAACATAAACATAATAAATTCTTGTAATATGGTTGTGCTGTGTGGTTTGGTGTTTAAAGGCTGTCATTTTCTGCTTATGGCCTGTACAGTCATCAACCAAATCATTATGACCACCTACCTAACAGCTGGTGTGTCCACCTTCGGCACAGATAACAGTGGCAATGCATCATGGCATGGAAGCAGTGAGGCCCTGTTAGGTCAGTGGAGGGAGTTGTCACCACATCTGCATACACGAGTCACCTGATTCCAGTAAACTCCGGGGAGTGAGTTGATGAGCTCTGACACGACGTTCATTACATCCTAGATGTGGTTGATCGGGTTCAGATCTAGTGAGTTGGAGGGCCAGCACATGAATTGGATCTCGCCACTGTGTTCCTCAAATCACTCTGTCACACTCCTGGCCATGTGACACGGTTCATTATCTTTTGGAAAAATGTCACTGCCGTCGGGAAACGTAATCATCATGAAGGGGTGTAGATGGTCTGCAACCAGTTTACAATACCCCTTGGCCATCATGGTGCCTTGCACGAGCTCCACTGGACCCATGGGTGCCAGCATGAATGTTTCACGTAGCATAAAGCGGTTGCCACCAGCTTGTCTCTGTCCCACAGTACAGGTGTCGAAAAGCTGTTCTCCTGGAAGACAAAAGATTCGCACCTTCCCATCGGCATGATGAAGAAGGTATCGGCATTCATCAGACAGTGCTGACAGTCAAGTGCCCTGTCATAGTTGCTGATGCCATGGTGTTAACATTGATACATGCATGGCTGTTAGGCCCATCATTCGGAGTGTTTGGTCCACTATTCACTCAGACACATTTGTGCTCCGCCCGGCGTGAAAATTTGATGTTAATTCTGCGACAGGCCACCACCTGTCCTATTTTACTGGTCTGCCCAGCATACAACGTCTGACATAGGTAATGAGGGGTGGCTGCTCAACCCCATGATGTCTGGACGTGGTTTCACCGTGTTTTGCCACATGTTGAAGACACTCACCACAGCACTCCTCAATCACCTGACAAGCCGTGCAGTTTCCGGAATGCTCGTGCCGAACTTTCGGGCAATCACTATCTGCCCTCAGTCAAACTCAGATAGATTGCGCACATTCCCCATTCTACAAATGGACAGCACGCTCACTGATACTACATGCACTGTGCACGTGTCTGACTAGCAGTCATTCCTTGCCACGTGACGCTGCTGTTGCCCGAATGGGTTTATATCGACAGTAGGTCGGTGGCCATAATGTCTACAACCTGTACTTGTACATCCATTATGTATATTCCCATACAGAGGAGACATTTTACTTGAAAGTCACTTGTCCGGTGGAAGCAGTGCCTGTGTTATTCCAAATTACGAAGGAACATTGCTTTGGAATTCAGAAAAGGCACTGCAATATTTTGTATTTCCACCAACACTGGGCAAGCGACTTTCAAATAAAATGTCTCCCCTGTAACACAGGTTCGAGTGCCAGTCTGGCACAAAATTTCATTGTCATCATACCATTATGCAGCTGATATTAATCCATATTCACAGCTGCAAATACACTTGCTGAAACCCTAATGTGTAGAACAATGAGAAGTACCTTCTGCCATGCACTTCACAATGTTTGAAGAATATAGATACACACACACACACACACACACACACACACACACACACGACCACAGTTTCTGGCAGCTGAAGCCAGACTATAAGCAGCAGCAGCGCATGATGGGAGAGGCAACTGGATGGGGTAAAGTGGACTGAACAAGAAAAAGGAAGAGGAGGCTGTACCATGTGCGAATAAATTTTATGAGTGTCTGATTTTTGTGCTTGTAACTAGTGCAGCTCTCATTTATATTAAAGGAGCATGCAACATAGTCACCTCAAAGAAAAGACAAATCATAAATGTAGTGTAGCTGTCTCCACAGCCAGTCAGGTCTTTCACATTTGCTGCTCATTGTTTGTGAATATGCAAAGATTCACGTTCTTGTGGCTGAATGACATTTTTATAACCTCAATTGTGTCATCAGTTGTCTTAGTGTTATTTTCATGAAACTGTTGTACTTCATACAATTTTCACCTTATTTGAGGCACCACTAAAATGTGCTTATCACACCAGCTTGAGTGAGATTACTGTTTTGAACTGTTGGTGCTATTCCTAAAGACTACATAAGACCTTACATTTGGAGACTCATTTCTGATGGTGAAAATTCGTTCATGGTATATGCACCCCAGGTCAACTGGGAAATTCGAGAAAAACTCAGGAAGTTTTTAGACTTTTAGGAATTTTTCATTATTTTAGTTTTCAGTTAAACTTTTCTAATTTTGACTGGTAATAAAAGACAACTCTAACAAATTTACTTCAGCCCACTACTACAGAATAATAATGCAGCAATAAAATATAAATGAGAGAATATCTACATCTACATCTACATCTACATCCATACTCCCCATCCACCTGACGGTGTGTGGCGGAGGGTACCTTGAGTACCTCTACCGGTTCTCCCTTCAATTCCAGCCTCGTATTGTTCGTGGAAAGAAGGATTGTCAGTATGCTTCTGCGTGAGCTCTAATCTCTCTGATTTTATCCTCATGGTCTCTTCGCGAGATATACGTAGGAGGGAGCAATATACTGCTTGACTCTTTGGTGAAGGTATGTTCTCGAAACTTCAACAAAAGCCTGTACCGAGCTACTGAGCATCTCTCCTGCAGAGTCTTCCACTGGAGTTTATCCATCATCTCCGTAACGCTTTCGCGATTACTAAATGACCCTGTAACGAAGCGCGCCGCTCTCCGTTGGATCTTCTCTATCTCTTCTATCAACCCTATCTGGTACGGATCCCACACTGCTGAACAGTATTCAAGCAGTGGGCGAACAAGCGTACTGTAACCTCCTTCCTTTGTTTTCGGATTGCATTTCCTTAGGATTCTTCCAATGAATCTCAGTCTGGCATCTGTTTTACCGACGATCGACTTTATATGATCATTCGATTTTAAATCACTCCTAATGCCTACTCCCAGATAATTTATGGAATTAACTGCTTCCAGTTGCTGACCTGCTATTTTGTAGCTAAATGATAAGGGATCTATCTTTATATGTATTCGCAGCACATTACATTTGTCTACATTGAGATTCAATTGCCATTCTCTGCACCATGTGTCAATTTGCTGCAGATCCTCCTGCATTTCAGTACAATTTTCCATTGTTACAACCTCTCGATACACCACAGCATCATCTGCAAAAAGCCTCAGTGAACTTCTGATGTCATCCACAAGGTCATTTATGTATATTGTGAATAGCAACGGTCCTATGACACTACCCTGCGGCACACCTGAAATCACTCTTACTTCGGAAGACTTCTCTCCATTGAGAATGACATGCTGCGTTCTGTCATCTAGGAACTCTTCAATCCAATCACACAAGTGGTCTGATAGTCGATATGCTCTTACTTTTTTCATTAAACGACTGTGGGGAACTGTATTGAACACCTTGCGGAAGTCAAGAAACATGGCATCTACCTGTGAACTCATGTCTATGGCCCTCTGAGTCTCGTGGGCGAATAACGCAAGCTGGGTTTCACACGACCTTCTTTTTCGAAACTCATGCTGATTCCTACAGGGTAGATTTCTAGTCTCCAGAAAAGTCATTATACTCGAACATAATACGTGTTCCAAAATTCTACAACTGATCGACGTTAGAGATATAGGTCTATAGTTCTGCACATCTGTTTGACGTGCCTTCTTGAAAACGGGGATGACCTGTGCCCTTTTCCAATCCTTTGGAACGCTACGCTCTTCTAGAGACCTACAGTACACTGCTGCAAGAGTTCCTTCGCGTACTCTGTGTAAAATGGAACTGGTATCCCATCAGGTCCAGCGGCCTTTTCTCTTTTGAGCGATTTTAATTGATTCTCTATCCCTTTGTCGTCTATTTCGATATCTGCCATTTTGTCATCTGTGCGACAATCTAGAGAAGGAACTACAGTGCAGTCCTCCTCTGTGAAACAGCTTTGGAAAAAGACATTTAGTATTTCGGCCTTTAGTCTGTCATCCTCTGTTTCAGTACCATTTTGGTCACAGAGTGTCTGGACATTTTGTTTTGTTCCACCTACCACTCTGACATAAGACCAAAATATCTTAGGATTTTCTGCCAAGTCAGTACATAGAACTTTACTTTCATATTCATTGAATGCCTCTCACATAGCCCTCCTCACACTACATTTCGCTTTGCGTAATTTTTGTTTGTCTGCAAGGCTTTGGCTACGTTTTTGTTTATGATACCCGTTGTCTAGGGGTAGTGTCTTTGATTCATAATCAAAACGTCTTCGGTCCCGGGTTCGATCCCTGTCACTGCCTAAATTTTGATAAATAATCAGCACTGGCGGCCGAAGACTTCCGGCATAAGAAGTCAGCCTCATTCTGCCAACGGCCTTGTCAAAGAGGGCGGATAGAGGTTCAGGGCACTCTCTTGTCCTAGGGGTGGGAAATTGCCCCTAAAGGCGGAAGAATCAGCAATGGTCAACGACATGAGGATGCAGAAGGCAATGGAAACCACTGCATTAAAGACACATAATGTGTATCCACAGGACATGTGGCCTGTAATTGAAGAAGTGTCATGATGATCTCTCCATTGGCAAAAGATTCCGGAATAGTCCCCCATTCGGATCTCCGGGAGGGGACTGCCAAGGGGGAGGTTACCATGAGAAAAAGATTGAATAATCAATGAAAGGATAACGTTCTACGAGTCGGGGCGTGGAATGTCAGAAGCTTGAATGTAGTAGGGAAACTAGAAAATCTGAAAAGGGAAATGCAAAGGCTCAATCTAGATATAGTTGGGGTCAGTGAAGTGAAGTGGAAGGAAGACAAGGATTTCTGGTCAGATGAGTATCGGGTAATATCAACAGCAGCAGAAAATGGTATAACAGGTGTAGGATTCGTTATGAATAGGAAGGTAGGGCAGAGGGTGTGTTACTGTGAACAGTTCAGTGACCGGGTTGTTCTAATCAGAATCGACAGCAGACCAACACCGACAATGATAGTTCAGGTATACATGCCGACGTCGCAAGCTGAAGATGAACAGATATAAAATGGTGCAAGATGTTCAAGTTTCTGAAAAAAGTAGGGGTAAGCTATAGGGAGAGATGGATCAGATACAATATGTACAACAACCAAGAGGGAATAATAAGAGTGGACGATCAAGAACGAAGTGCTCGTATTAAGAAGGGTGTAAGACAAGGCTGTAGCCTTTCGCCCCTACTCTTCAATCTGTACATCGAGGAAGCAATGATGGAAATAAAAGAAAGGTTCAGGAGTGGAATTAAAATACAAGGTGAAAGGATATCAATGATACGATTCGCTGATGACATTGCTACCCTGAGTGAAAGTGAAGAAGAATTAAATGATCTGCTGAACGGAATGAACAGTCTAATGAGTACACAGTATGGTTTGAGAGTAAATCGGAGAAAGACGACGGTAATGAGAGGTAGTAGAAATGAGAACAGCAAGAAACTTACCATCAGGATTGATGGTCACGAAGTCAATGAAGTTAAGGAATTCTGCTACCTAGGCAGTAAAATAACCAATGACGGACGGAGCAAGGAGGACATCAAAAGCAGACTCGCTATGGCAAAAAAGGCATTTCTGGCCAAGAGAAGTCTATTAATATCAAATACCGGCCTTAATTTGAGGAAGAAATTTCTGAGGATGTACGTCTGGAGTACAGCATTGTATGGTAGTGAAACATGGACTGTGGGAAAACCGGAACAGAAAAGAATCGAAGCATTTGAGATGTGGTGCTATAGACGAATGTTGAAAATTAGGTGGACTGATAAGGTAAGGAATGAGGAAGTTCTACACAGAATCGGAGAGGAAAGGAATATGTGGAAAACACTGATAAGGAGAAGGGACAGGATGATAGGACATCTGCTAAGACATGAGGGAATAACTTCCATGGTACTAGAGGGAGCTGTAGAGGGCAAAAACTATAGAGGAAGACAGAGATTGGAATACGTCAAGCAAATAATTGAGGACATAGGTTGCAAGTGCTACTCTGAGATGAAGAGGTTAGCATAGGAAAGGAATTCGTGGCGGGCCGCATCAAACCAGCCAGTAGACTGATGACAAAAAAAAAAAAAAAAAAAAAAAAAAAAAAAAAAAAAAAAAAAAAAAAAAAAAAAAAAAGTTTACTGTGAAGTTCCCTTTGCTCCCGCAGCAGTTTTCTAACTTGGTTGTTGCACCACGGTGGCTCTTTTCCATCTTTCATGATCTTGCTTGGCACATACTCATCTAACGCATATTGTACAATGGTTTTGAACTTTGTGCACTGATCCTCAACACTATCTGTACTTGAGACAAAACTTTTGTGTTGAGCCGTCAGGTACTCTGTAATCTGCTTTTTGTCACTTCTGCTAAACAGAAAAATCTTCCTACCTTTTTTAATATTTCTATTTACGGCTGAAATCATCGATGCAGTAACCGCTTTATGATCGCTGATTCCCTGTTCTGCGTTAACTGTTTCAAATAGTTCGGGTCTGTTTGTCACCAGAAGGTCTAATATGTTATCGCCATGAGTCGGTTCTCTGTTTAACTGTTCAAGGTAGTTTTCAGATAAAGCACTTGAAAAAATTTCACTGGATTCTTTGTCCCTGCCACCCATTATGAACATTTGAGTCTCCCAGTCTATATCTGGCAAATTAAAATTTCCACCCAAAACTATAACATGGTTGGGAAATCTACTAGAAATATTTTCCCAATTTTCCTTCAGGTGTTTTGCCACGAGCTGCTGAGCCAGGGGGCCTATAGAGACATCCAATTACCATGTCTGAGCCTGCTTTAACCGTGACCTTCACCCAAATTATTTCACATTTCGGATCTCCGTCAATTTCGTTCGATACTATTGCACTTCTTATCGCTATAAACATGCCTCCCCCTTCACTGTCCAGCCTGTCTCTGTGGTATACATTCCAATCTGAGTTTAGGATTTCATAACTGTTTACGTCTGGTTTCAGCCAGCTTTCTGTCCCTAGTACTATATGGGCATTGTGACCGTTTATTAATGAGAGCGGTTCTGGGACCTTTCTATAGACGCTCCCGCAGTTTACTATTAGCACACTAATATTGTTATTCCCTGTTGCATTTTGCCTACTCCTACCTTGCCGCGTCTCAGGAGGCGTCTTGTCGGGCCTAGGGAGGGAATTCTCTAACCTAAAAAACCCACATGTGCACTCCACACGTACTCTGCTACCCTTGTAGCCGCTTCCGGCGTGTAATGCGCGCCTGACCTATTCAGGGGACCCTACATACCATTGTGAAAACCACAGCATCCACCTTATCACTAGAACTGTTCATTACATGGGTGGTTATTGAAGGAATGCCAGGCCTTATAGCCAAGGGCACTAATGCATGTGCAGATAACTAGTTCAATCCTTGGTGGGAGAAACAAATTTCATTGCCAGAATTTATCCAGCATTTAGAGGAGAGGTGCGGGTACACGGTTCCTGATAGCAAGACTGTGTATCAGGTTCTTGTACTCAGCTGATTCAGCTGATCAGGAAATGGGGACATGCCACACTGTTGATGGTGATGCAGCTGTTGGATGGTTGTAGTAAGTTTGACTGGTGGCTTCTGGGAGCTTTGTTGATACAGTGGATTACTACACTTGTAAGTGAACATCAGTTCAGTGATTTGCTGCTTGACACAGTCATTTCAATTATATATCTAGGCATAATGATGCAAAGTAATAGGAAATGGGGTAGCATGTGTTGGGCAGTAGGGAAGGTGAAGTTTATTGGGAGAACTGTAGGAAAGTGTAGCTTATCTATAAAGGTGACTGCATATAGAACACTACTGCAATCCATTCTTAAGTACCACTTGAATGTTTGGGATCCCCAAAACGTCGGATTAAAGGAAGACATTGAAGCAATTCAGAGGTGTTCTGCTAGATTTGTTACTGGTAGGTTTGGTCAACACAAAAAGTGTTATGGAGATCCTTCGTGAACTCAAACTGGAATCCCTGGAGGGAACACTATGTTATTTCTGTGAAACACTGTTGAGAAAATTTAGAGAACTGGCATTTCAAATTGACTGCAGAATCATTCTGCTATCACCAGTGTACATTTCGCATAAGGACCACAAAGATTAAGATAAGAGAAATAAGGGCATATACAGAGGCATATAGACAGTCGCTTTTCCCTCGCTTGCTTTATTTGCAAGTGGAACAGGAAAGGAAATGACTGATAGTGGTACAAGGTACCCTCCACCATGCATGACAGTGTGGCTTGTACAGTATGTATGTCGATAAAGGTGTAGATCTAGATGAACTTCACTGATATTGCATCTCAATTTTAAGGAAAAATAAGATATTCACAGATTTCCTGGCAGCAGTGCAATAGGGCAGCACAATAAAACAGCAGTGACTTTGGGGGAGGGAAAGAGGATATTCTGCATTTGAAATTTCACTTGCTATTGATATATCAACTAACCCTACTTATACTCATTTTACATTACAGGTTGGTTAGGTTATTCATCTGAACGTGTGCGTGATCTTTGCCGAGAGTACCTTTCTCAGGGATTCACGTGTTTCAAAGTTAAAGTTGGTCAAAATTTAGAGGATGATAAACGCCGTTGTAAAATAGTAAGAGAAATCATCGGCTGGGACAATAAATTGGTATGTACACAAAAACTCTCTTGTCTGATGTACTTACATATTTCTTAAGGAGAAAGTGTAGAAATTGTGAAAATTAAATCTGAACCAATTTTAAAGATTAATGGGAACCCATACATAAAACAGTGTTTATTCTAGTGCTATGATACTTAGTTTTCTATCCATTATGTTATACAGGGTGTATAAAAACATGTATCAGAAAATTTAGGGATTTGTTCTTGACATTAAAACATTACAAAATCTTTGTATTAACATGGGTCCAAAAATCCTTTTTAGGAAGCTATGAAAGGGATTCCTTGCAATGATTCCTGGTTGTGTAATTATCTTCAAATGTGTGTTTTCACTCACTTCTTGTTTACAGTAACTTCCACCAGAACGCTTCACAAGGGTGTCTTCAATGTCTGAAATGGCAGATATGCACTACATTTATGGCCTAGCAGATGGGAATGTGAATGCAGAATGTCAGCTTTATGCTGAGCGTTTCTCTGGGAGGCAGTTAGCTTCTGGAAGAATCTCATTTGAGAAGATACTTGCAAATGACAGGAGACCTGCAATATGTGAATGCCTGAGCTAGATGAACGGTTTCTTCACTCTGTGGGTGAAACTTCATCACCTAGTACAAGGAGAATTGTGGAAAGGGATGGGGTTAATCACTTGATGATCTGGAACATTCTGCATGAAAATCTTCTGTACTAATATCACCGTCAACATGTGCAAGGATTAAATGATGCAAACTTTCAGCCAATGCATTTTAGGGCTCAGTACTGTGTTTCTGCAGCTCTTAGCATGTACCTTATTTACTGTTTAATCTGGCTTTTCATGTGATGGGGTCATCGATTATCATAACAATCACATCTGCATCTGAGCTAGTAAAATGGTCGTGAAGTATGGCAAGACAGACATCAACAGAAGTTCAATTTCAGTGTGGGACAGAATCATTCGTGATCATCTCATTGGTCCCTACTTCTTTCTGCAACATCTTGCTAGACATCTACAGTCTCCCAGCAAGAGTTGTTTACTTGATGGTGTACCTCTAGATATCACCCAACAAATGTGGATTATGCACGATGGTGTTCCACCTAACTTTACATGGATAGTTTACCAGTATCTTGATAACTAGTTTCTGAACAAGTGGATTGGCCGAGGGGGATCCATTGAAGGGTCTGCTCGATTGTCAGATTTGAAACCATTGGTTTTTTCCTATGGGGACATATAAACTCCTTGCTGTATTAAACTCGTATACCAAATGTCAATGTTCTGAGAGAGTATATTGAAAATTGATTTGACCAAATTTGGAATGAAAGCTCAGGGAATGCATGGAAGCAGAGAGTGGTCACTTCGAGCAATTTTTGTAGCTGTAAATGTGTTTTGTACACGTGTAATTTGTATAAATGACAGTTGGGGCAAAAGTCATTGCAACTGTTTTCATCCTGCAGATACCAGCCAATCTGAAAATGCAACATATACAGATGAAACAACAAGGTGGGGACTATCCGTATAGACACTGAAGAACATGTGAACATTGCACCTCACATATTTATTATAGTAGTGTCCAGGACAATACTGGTTTGATGGTGCAAAATAATTACAGCGCATCACACATACAGTTGACATGACAAAACTGGATCTAAAGGCATTCAAAGTAGCCCCCTGCAACGTTCACCAAATGCTGCCAACAACGTGGGATGCACTGAACACCATCTGCACCACCATTTCTTGCACCATGTCTGAATTGGGTCACCTGTTGTCACACAGCAATTGAAATGTCCTCTCTTGTCGCAAACTGCTTGCCACATAGTGATTTGTTTATCTTTTATGTGAGATCATAGGGCAAAAGCTCATGAGACTACAGTGGGTGTTCCTATCCTTCCCACACCCAGTGTCACAGTTGCCACCATTCACACTCTGCTTTATGTGGTTTTGCATTGTCTTGCCATATAATTGCACTGTCCACAAGATTCAGACGTTCCGCCCAAATGCTACATCATACCTGTCGCATCAATAAATTCCAGTTCTCATTATTCTGCCTTGTGAAACACTGACACCCCTGACATCATATGTGACAAACACTTCCAATTTCACAGGGGAAGTTTTCTGATATAACTTCTGTTGCCTTGGTGATCAGGCATGTCACCACTCTGTGGATCGATCTTTTGAGTTTCAGTTCATATCGCTTGGCACAAAATTCATCAATGGTGATTATGCATGAGAAGAAGTGGTTGCCATCCTGTTGTGGTGTGCTAAATGTTTGTAGCATATTACGTATCAAAACCACCACTGAACTTCTTTCAGTTCAAGCAAGTACCCACTGTGAAGCAATTTTGCACATTTGTAGGTCTGTTCCCAATATCCTGTGGATGGTTGGTTTCTCAATACCGCTTACTCTTTCTAACTGCAGTAGCGTCCATTGTCTGTCTCCTCCAAGAGATACTCTATTATGGAATATGCCACACTGGCCTGCACACTCAAAGGTCATCCCAAGCAATACTTATCACCAGTTGCCACATGCTCTTGCTGAAACTTTCCCACCCACTATGCTACCATATGGTGTGGGAGGGCATTATTCACTGTGACATTCTTTCACATTTCTTCCTTGGAGTAGATTTATTTTGATGTGTGTGTGTGCAGCTCAAAATGGGTTACTTCAATCTCACATGACACTTGCCACACAACTGATTTTGTAGTGCACTATATGCTGCTACGAGCGATCACAGAGCCATCTATTGTTGTGAATACACACTATGCATCCATAGCTTTAATGTGACAAACAGCAGTTTGTGGTCTGTTCACATATCTGCAAGAAAAAAAATAGTTGCAGTGGCTTTTGCACTAACCCTTGTAGAATAAATTGCTAGAAGAATAAATCACTAGGCATACATTTTCTGGCACAATTTTGTACACTCTGTATGTAAAAAACATAAACATAAAAAAAAATAATTCATATTCGTGTACAGCAGAAATGGGTCAAATAAAGAGTAACAGCATAAGAAAACAGTCAGCAAAATATTTCTAGCTTTTACAATGCTTCATTGTTCATAATCTCGCCATTGACAGAGGCACACGAATATGTGCTCTCTCTCTCTCTCTCTCTCTCTCTCTCTCTCTCTCCCCCTCCCTCCCTCCCTCCCTCCCTCCCTCCCTCCCTCCCTCCCTCCCCCCCCCCCCCCCCCCTCAACCTCACACACACAAATAAAATGCAACCAACCTTTACAGTTGTAGTGACCATGGCTGTGTATTTGTGAGATGAAGAGGTAATTTGAGGGAGGAGAGAGGATACAGATCACTTTCACCAGCACTGAGAAAATAATGATATGTCAAAACAGAGATAGGGAAGGATGAGAGACACAGGCTGAATATCTCTGCTAGATTTACACTATATCTGATTACAAACATTACCACTATGATCCCATTGTGTAAGTCCAATATGGCTTCCAACAAAATCTGTCTCTTGATTCTATCTGCTTCTTACACCAGCACTTTTCACTTCTTTCAAAGCAAGACAAATGAAATACGCTAGTCTATCTACTGGTCACATCACCACAACTGGCTACAATGCTCCCAAAGAAACATTTTCTTGGTTCATCGACATCTTCAGGAGACGAGGTACTGGCAGAAGTAAAGCTGTGAGGACGGGGCGTGAGTCATGCTTCGGTAGCTCAGATCTCAGATGGTAGAGCACTTGCCTGCGAAAGGCAAAGGTCCCGAGTTCGAGTCTCGGTCGGGCACACAGTTTTAATCTGCCAGGAAGTTTCAAGTTTCACCTTCAGTTGATATTCCACAGTATCCTCCATTTCTGTTTACAAGATATTGGCCATGAAACTTCCTGGCAGATTAAAACTGTGTGCTGGACTGAGACTCAAACTCGGGACCTTTGCCTTTCGTGGGCAAGTGCTCTACCAACTGAGCTACCCAAGCACGACTCACGCCCCGTCCTCACAGCTTTACTTCTGCCAGTACCTCGTCTCCTACCTTCCAAACTTAACAGAAGCTCTCCTGCGAACCTTGCAAAACTAGGACTCCTGAAAGAAAGGATATTGCGGAGACATGGCTTAGCTACAGCCTGGGGGATGTTTCCTGAATGAGATTTTCGCTCTGCTGCGTAGTGTGCGCTGATATGAAGCTTCCTGGCAGATTAAAACTGTGTGTCGGACTAAGACTCGAACTCGGGACCTTTACCTTTCGCAGGCAAGTGCTCTACCAAGGTTCGCAGGAGAGCTTCTGTTAAGTTTGGAAGGTAGGAGACGAGGTACTGGCAGAAGTAAAGCTGTGAGGATAGGGCGTGAGTCGTGCTTGGGTAGCTCAGTTGGTAGAGCACTTGCCCACGAAAGGCAAAAGTCCAGAGTTTGAGTCTTGGTCCGGCACACGGTTTTAATCTTCCAGGAAGTTTCATATCAGCACACACTCCGCTGCAGAGTGAAAAATCTCATTCAAGACATTGACCACTTAATTCACGTGTTTCCATGGTTCCTGTCCTATTATCGTTAGACTACATGCTGGCCTCATGTTCCTGCATGTCAACATATCCCATGGTGTTGCTGCTGGAACACTACTTTTCCACAAACCCAGATGCCCAGTGGCTGAAAATGCTGTGCATCACAGCCCCAGTAGCTTCACATAGAATGTACACAAGAATTGGCATATTTTATGCTTACAGTAGCACTACTGATTTTCAATTTGCCAATGTTTTGGATCACTTTTGTATTTGAGAGTTTTGGATGAGTTGGACTGTCACAAGGACGTCTGAAGATAAGACTGTATAATTTTTAAATTGATTGATTATATGAATCAAATAACATCAGTAAAACAGCTGAATGGATTATCCATTATCCAATAATGATATATAAATGAAATATAATAGAGTGCCCGTAACTAATGTGCCATTCCCTACTCACTCTACACTTTCCCAGTTATCACTCTCCATGAATCACACAAGTGTGTGTGTGTTTGTTTGTGTGTGTGTGTTATGTTTCTGTGTAGCACACATCAGTCAGTCACCAGGAAGTCCGCCTTGGTAGCTGCGGGGTGAGTGTGGCTGAATGCCAACTGCAGGGGGCCGGGTTTGATGCTCAGCTGGGTGAAACTATGTTAGTATTTGTTTTTTCCCTAGTCATTCCTCTTTACCTTTCGAATAAGAAATGTGTAGTTTTGAAAGTTCATGATTTTTTAAAAGTAATCTTATGTTTCTTACATCCTGGTCCCAATCTGCGCATATTTTTGTGTAGGTAAAAGTTGACTTTGTAAATACTGAGTTATATTATAACATACATTACTGATTGGCATCCTTTTTTTGAAGATGGTAGATGCCAATCAGAATTGGGACGTACAGCAAGCTATTGACTGGATGAAGGAACTGGCCGAGTTCAAGCCACTTTGGATCGAGGAACCTACTTCCCCTGATGATGTTCTTGGACATGCTGCAATAGCCAAGGTACAGCAAATGCCCAGTAACTATAATTAAATATTTTAGGAAATGGAATTATTGGAAACAAAATAAATTTGATGTCAAAATGATTTATTGTTTTTCTGTGCATTTTTAAACAAAATAGGCACTGAAACCACTTGGGATTGGTGTGGCAACTGGAGAGATGTGCTGCAACCGCGTAATGTTCAAGCAGTTTCTGCAGGCTGGTGGAATGCAATATTGTCAGATTGATTCATGTCGCATTGGTGGTGTCAATGAGATATTGTCTGTTTACCTAATGGCTTACAAATTGGGAGGTATGTTTAAAGCTGCATTATATTGGCTCTTTTTAAAATGCAACCTGTATTATGAACTCTTAGTCAGATGTAAAAATAATTTTGCATTTATTATGCTGCAGTACCAGAACATTCATAATGCTTAGGATATCTGCCATTATGAAGAGCAGCAATCTACATGACATAAACTAACTGATGGAGCATGTGTGCATAAACATTGAGGTATGCCACTTACATTGCTGTTCACAGCTCCATTGCATTTTTCAAAGGAGATTTTGGGCCATGAGCAGATATCTCACCTATTTATTTGTAATACATAGTCAAGTTCATACTTTGAGGATGTGGTGCTAGGCCATCAACTGAAAGTATCGTGTGATCAAAAAGCAAGTTTTTACTGTGACAGAGTCAATGGGGCCACCACTTCTCTTCAATATGTAATTGTTTACCAGATAGCTTGTAGCTGTTATTACCAGCCACTCCGACAAAGTCATGTATTTCCAGGTTGTTGTGGTCCAAAGAGTGATTTTATAACCTGAAGTTCTGAACAATTTTCTGTAGCACTGATAGGGTAGATTATAGTACACACATCACTTTGGATTAAGGAATGTACCTCACAACCACTCTCCATACCATTTACATCTTGGAAGTTGCTATTGTGTTTCCACAAGCAACCTAGTCTTTCCTTACTGGATACGGAAAGGAACGAGAGGGTGACATCACTTCATCATTACTATCCAGTCACTTTTGTTCTATCAGTCTGTTATATCTATTATATTAACTCTAAAATGCACAAGAAACATTGTAAACTGTGCCAAATCATTTAAATATGATTATATTCCAGGGAAAATCTCTACTTCCTCTTTGGCCCACTCACACTATTCCCTCCTCTCCCAGTTGTCTCACTCCTTAACACCCCCTTTGATTCTGCTTCTGGAATCATACAAAACAGAAATATATATCTTCTAATTGTAGACAGAGAACTGGAAACCCTATTTGATTTTTTCCAAAAGAGAGTACTGGACCTTAAGTTTACTCTTATCAGTGCCACGTTGTAGGTCTGAGATTTGTTTTTGATTACTACTTAGAAAACTGCACAATTAACCAAAACGTGCTAGGTTGACAAAAAGTTTGGTGTAGTGTAATATTTGTCTTCCAGGTAACTATCTCAAATTACACTAAATAACGTAACTATCTCAAATTAAACTATAAAATTGCCATATACATTTTCTGAGCCTAAAAAATAAACTGTGCAACCATGACAACACCACATCACAAAATTCCTATAAAGTATAATTCATCTCTTGACCCTTGTAGAATATTTTCATCAAAAATTTATCATTGTTGAAAAATGGACACTGAAATCAGTTGCAGTTAGTGTCATTCTAATAAGCTTCAAATGATTCAGAAGATGCACAAAATTTTTCTGCTAAAATTATTTCAGTGGCTTACACTACCATATCCAAACTGTAATTTTAAAGACGTCATGGAGTTCTCATGTATCAATAAGTTCATAAAAGACATGTCGATACAATGCACAACAAAAAAGAAGTATCAATTTTTCCAAAACCTCATTGTCTCCCATTGTAATGCATAAATTTGAGATTTAGCTCAAAGGTGCCTACAGCCTACCTCTGTAATGGTGCAGAAGTACGGCACTCTGCAACATCATCCCCTGGTTTGGCAACCCTTCAAACAGCAAGGTGTCGACACATGCAAAAAAGAAAGTCACAACTCTTAAGTTCATATGAGATGTAGTGTGGGTGAATGACGTGACATTGGCATCAAATTTCACCACAGTTCTGCCCAATCATGGATGTGTCACATGATGGGAAGGTTGTAACACACTCTCTTACACACATTTTACCCCTTCCTTTGATGTCTCTGTGATGGCAGTCAAAACTGCAGCACCCAGCTTTGGAATCACACAGTTTTCTTATGTGGAACTGAGGAAACTATTTGAGACACACAGCCTCTCAGAAACAACATGAAAAACCCTCAGGAGGTGGCATAAATGGCAGCAATTAAATGACCCCGGCCGCGCAGTCTGAGGCGTCTTGCCACAATCCCTGCGGCTGTCTCCGTCGGAGGTTCGAGTCCTCCCTCGGGCATGGGTGTGTGTGTTGTTCTTAGCATACGTTAGTAGTCTAAGTTAATTTAAGTAGTGTGTAAGTCTAGGGACCGATGACCTTAGCAGTTTGGTCCCTTAGGAATTCATATACATTTGAAATTACCCCTTCCCTTGGGGCACTGATTCCCACACATTTCTCAGGTGAAACCTACAGTTCACAGTACAGTGAGCATCAGGACAATGTTCAACACTGCAACCACATTCAACCCTACTTTACTGACGTCTCATGAACTTCTGAGCTGTGGCCTATTTTTCACCTGTGTTGACACCTTGCTGTTTGAAGTGTCACTGAGCCCGAGGTTGAAGTCACAGGGCACCATGTTTTTGCACCATTAAAGAGGAAGTTTGTAGCCACCTTGAGCCAAATTTCAAACTTATGCATCACAATGAGAGACAATTACAGGGTTTCATAAAAGTGATACAGTTTTGTGTATTGTAGTTCCACTAAATCACAATTTTTTTATTTTGTGGAGCTGCTATAATTTCAAAGATTCTGCTGTTAGTATAAAGATATTTTGCATTGTGAGGAACATCTGCCTTGTTATAGTAATTTGCATATTCAGGGGAGATGCCATGCGAAGTTTCCAACACGTTTAATTGTTCCATTTCATTGCAGTTCCTGCACAAAACTGTCATAAACTAACCGTCCTGTTCAGATTTCAGAAAGTACCTTCTTGTGTGTCCCAACTCCTAAAGAATGAAATCAGTATGTACTAAAGCTGATACTAGTTTATTTCTAAATTCTAACACCAGTCAATAATAATTTCATTGCTCAGTAGTGAACATGGCATACAATTGTATGTTTGAAATTTTTGAGCATGGAGTTGATAATTCTTGTCTCCTCATGCAGTACTTCACTGTAATAACAGCCAGTCATGATCAGTGTATAGAAGTACGAACAAACATGAGAACATGCATATGCCCTAAATTCCTCCTCCTCCTCCTCGTCGTCTTCTTCTTCTTATTATTATTACTACTATCTGGATCATCTACACCTTCTAAGAATATTTCTGCTGTAGACCAAAGGCAGATTGAAAGGTTGCAGCTGTAAAATGAGCTATCACTACTAGTGAATACTCTGGGTGATGAATTTGCAGAGATGATCTCATTCAATTCTTTATAAACATCAGCATTCTTATATTTCTGAACAATGCAGATAGGAAACACACACAACATACATCTGAATCAATTATCAGAATTGTTGGCACATATTGTAATCAATATACACATAAGCAAAAGTATTGCACTTTGTTCAGAGTTGATTTTCATGAATCTGTTATTGAGCTATCCAATAAGTTGGGCAACAGAGTACACAAATGCTGCCAATTGCATTCTTTAATCATTTGCTTTTCAGCTGGCTCAAACAAAGGTTACAAAATATAAGTTCCCCTGAATACTTGTGTAATCATTGCTTAAGTCCTTGTAGTGTGCCCAAGGTCTATGCAGAATGAGACATACCTACATCATTTTTTTCTTTTTGATTTATTTATTTATTCATTCATTCATGGTACAATGTGTATTTTATAGACATCATCAGTGGTTGATAAAATTTTCTTATTATGTAACGTATATAATTTCTTACTTTTTTTTTGTAGCTCCTTTTACTTATTCCTACAGCATTTCTAGTTATTCATATATTGTTGCATAACACATGCTCATAGAAATAAAGTTACATATTACAGTTTAAGGACAATTATTTGCCTTTTGAGGGCTTGATAGCCTTTCATGGTTTTGCTGAGCTGTTGTTTTCATTTTATGTACAATATCTACTGACCCAGCTTTCTACTTCAGGCACTGCAAGCTCTGCTGTTGTGTGTATGTGCTGCCTGGATTCAAACCAGATTGTGAATTATTGTTGGTCCCTCTCTGCTATTTATAACTGAGTTCTATTTCTGATGCCCACTATGTCCCTTGGTTTTTCACGGACAGCACTGATATTCTGTGAAACTCAGACTCTCTCAACACAATGAAAGAGAAACCCAATATCAGCTGCCTAAGGGTGCTGAAATAATTCAGTGGCAACAAGTGAAAATTTGTATCAGACTGGGACTCCATCCCGGATTTCCTGCTTTAAGTGAGGGGTCGCGTTAATCGCTTCAGCTATCTGACTGTCTTTTGGACATGTCCAGAAGAACAGACACCACACATATAATAGTAATATTTAGATCGTTTTCTTGTGAGAATCATATGAGATACTGCAAGCAATAAGAAAAATGGACTAGGGCAGGTGCGAAATCAATGTGCGGCAAGCTGGGAATTTGGGTTGGACAAGAAGCATGCTTGGATAGCTGAAGCGAGTAAGGAGACTGCCCGCCTTAAGCAGAAAATCCAGGTTGAGTCTCAGTCCAGCTGAATTTTCGCTTATCACTGTTGAATTATATCAATGCCCTCATGCAGCTGATGTTGGTATCTCTCTTTCATCATGTATATATACATCCATGGAATCATGACTGCGTGGTGTCTGTTCTTTCAGACATGCCCGAAAGAACAGACACCACACATGTAAAAGTAATTCTCTCACCTTCTTCCAACTCTGGTGGATATCATGACTGGCAACATTTTAATAAACTGAGTGCTAGCCTCCAAGAGCCTTCCCTGTTTTTCATGTTTTCTGACACCTTCATTTTGATAGACTTCTTAATTACGCTGTCCCAGAAACTAGTTCACAATATGGTTGGAGTCTAGGCAGTGAACACACAAAACAGCAAAACTCATCATACCTGAAGAAGATGGCTAGGTCACTCATTAAAATATTGTGCATAAAATGGAACCAACAGCTCAGCAGAATACCTGGAAGCACACTATTAATCATTTGCACAGAGAAAACCTGGGGGATCACATTGAGGGCTGTTTTAAATTGTTAAATAAAATAATTCCATGTACTTTGCAGTACTCAAAATAATTGTTACAATAATTGTGGATCAGACAAAAATAATGATTCACATGATAGACCTGCACTCCCTTCTGTGTTGAAGACTCAAGTAAGTGATGGATACACACACAAAAAGTGGCGATGACTGTTAAGCATTCAAACTCACATTCCTCTTTTGGACAGAAAGATTAAAACATAAAAAGTATGTTCACCTTAGTTTATTTAATGTCTGTTCTGAAGGAAGATTTGGATGAAATGTTAACCTAATCTAAGACACTCCTTTTTGTGGCTGTGTGTCACTTGGCAATTCAACTTGAGTTAAGTAGGGATCTGTTCTCCAAAAGTTACATAGTTACATAAGAGCATGGTCACCACTGACCTACCATTGACCTCCAAATCATAAAATCATAACATTAAGCAGGCAGGCAGGCAGGCAGACGCCCCCCCCCCCCCCCCCCCCCCCCAACACACACATACGTTTGAATCTGAAGAAAGTCACAAAAACTTTGTATGATAGCTCTATATTTTCAAAAGCTGGTGTTTTCAATTATATTCATAGAAATGATGGAAGGATTAATTATTTTTTTCTTTATTACAGTTCCAGTTTGTCCTCATGCTGGTGGTGTTGGACTCTGTGAGATGGTGCAACATCTCCAGATATTTGATTACATCTGCCTTTCGACAACGAAGGAGAACCGAGTAATTGAGTATGTCGATCAGCAGCATGAGCATTTTGAAAACCCAACCAATGTTAAACATGCTCACTACATTGCACCTACTGTAAGTATTCACTGACACAGAAATGCATCACAATGAAATACTGATGAAAACCTAAATTGCAATAGAAGTAGCTTAATAGAATCACAAACATACATGGCTTTCCTGTGTAGCATTGCTCTTACTTCAGGATATAAAACTGTCATCAGATGAGAAATGACGTAAATGAAGATATTAATTATTTGTAAAACAATTGAAGAAGCAAAATACACCATAAATAACACAGAAAATTACAGAGGCAGTTGGCGATATTATCAGTCCATGGTTTTTAGCAAGCTTTGAGATAGCACTCCAGTTTGTCTTTATATTGTTATTTTGCTGGGGCTGTCTAAGACCACATTAAATCTTGTTGCATTTGGCAGTGAACGTTAATTCCTTAGCAGCCCAAATGTCCTTAATTCTTTGTCAATGAGCTCGCTTACGCTCCTCCGTCCTGAATTAAGTCTTGTTACATTTAGCAGTGAACTTTAATTCCTGAGCAGCCCAAATATCCTTAATTCTTTGTCAACAAGCTTGCTTACGCTCCTCCGTTGAAGGGGTCACGGCATCTTCGTTTTGGTTCTGTATCTTAGTGTAGCCCATTCATCACAGTTTTCTTGCCAAAGAGATTCTTGTCAAAGGTATCTTCAGGTTTGATTGGTACGAGTTGGAGGTTGTCTTTGGGATTTCTAAACCAGGACATTCTGTTTTTGAAGTCTGCAGAAAGAAAGAGGAAGATCTTCTTGGTCAACCTGTTCCTGCCCATCCATTCTAGATAATTGTAAAATTGTGCACTTCTTTTGTAGATTGGTAGATTGTGTCATACTTTCTCGCCTTTGCCACAGACTTGTGGATGACATTTATGTAATTGGGTCCCACAAATGCCCTAATGATTCTGTGCTCCTCTTTTTTTTCTGGCTCTTCAAGGATGGCCTCTATTTGAATTTACAGATAGGGTTTTGGCTACACACATAGCTACTGACTTCAGAACCATTTCATAATGATGTATTTAGGTTTTATGAAAGGTATTTTTTCTTGTAGATCGTGCAAGACTTTTGGAAGTCTATTTCAAGTTTGCATATTTATGCCTTAACTGCTTCCATGTCAATTTTCTTTTTTCTCATAATGATCTCATCCAGGTACTTCAGTTTTTCTACTCTGCTGACATCTCCATAACTCGTCCAGAGGTGTGGGGAGGCAGTTTTTATGTTAGTCATTACTTCTGTTCTTTCAAATGATATCTGAAAGTCAGTTTGTTATGCATTTTGTTGTGATACCTCGTGTAAGGAGGAGAAATGCATACCATCACGTTTCCGACTTTGATAATGGTCAGACTGTAGCCTATAGCGATTGTCGTTTATCGTATCGCAACATTGCCGCTCGTGTTGATCGAGAGCCAATGACTGTTAGCAGAATATGGCATTGGTGGGTTCAGGAGGGTAATACGGAACGCCGTGCTGGATCCCGACGGCCTCGTATCACTAGCAGTCGAGATGACAGGCATCTTATCCACATGGCTGTAACGGATCGTGCAGCCACGTCTCGATCCCTGAGTCAACAGGTGGGGACGTTTGCAAGACAACAACCATCTGCACGAACAGTTCGACGACGTTTGCAGCAGCATGGACTATCATCACGTAGACTATGGCTGCGGTTACCCTTGACGCTGCATCACAGACAGGAGCGCCTGCGATGGTGTACTCAACGATGAACCTGGGTGCACGAATGGCAAAACGTCATTTTTTCGGATGAATCGAGTTTCTGCATCCGTGTTTGGCGACATCTCGGTGAACGCACATTGGAAGCGTGTATTCGTCATCGCCATACTGGCATATCACACGGCATGATGGTATGGGGTGCCATTGGTTACATGTCTCAGTCACCTCTTGTTCACATTGACGGCACTTTGAACAGTGGACTTTACATTTCAGATGTGTTACGACCCGTGGCTCTACCCTTCATTCGATCCCTGCGAAACCCTACATTTCAGGAGGATAATGCACGACCGCATGTTGCAGGTCCTGTACGGGCCTTTCTGGATACAGAAAATGTTCGACTGCTGCCGTGGCCAGCACATTCTTCAGATCTCTCACCAATTGAAAACGTCTGGTCAATGGTGGCCGAGCAACTGGCTCGTCCCAATACGCCAGTCACTACTCTTGATGAACTGTGGTATCGTGTTGAAGCTGCATGGGCTGCTGTACCTGTACACACCTTCCAAGCTCTGTTTGACTCAATGCCCAGGTGTATCAAGACCGTTATTACGGCCAGAGGTGGTTATTCTGGGTACTGATTTCTCAGGATCTATGTACCCAAAATGCGTGAAAATGTAATCATATGTCAGTTCTAGTATAATATATTTGTCCTATGAATACCCGTTATCATCTGCATTTCTCCTTTGTGTAGCAATTTTAATGGCCAGTAGTGTAAATAACATTCTTATGTAGCAGTAAGATCAAGGACACACCCCACCGTGATATTTGAGCTACGCAGTTGTCTTTATAATAAATTCCCTCAAACTGTGTTCATTTACCATTGCTGTACAGCACCTGCCTCCCATACACTATGTAAGGAGTTTCTGGACATCCTGCTGACTGCACTCTGCACTGAGTCACAATATACATCTGATGGTGTATAAGTGCAAATACAACTATTGATTTTTGTCTCAAATCAGTCACTAGAGAAACCTGATCAAGTTGAATGATGCATGGTTTTAGGGACTTTTGCCAGTCTATCAGAGACATTCCTCAGGAGCTACAAACGCTCAGGTACACTGTTAGTGGTGCTATTGTAAAACAGAAGAGTCAGGGAAGTATAAAACCTAATTACTGCTGTGGCAAACAGACTAACTTATGAGGACTGGTCAAAATTCTGAAGTGTACCACATAAAGCAATGGTCAAACATCCTTGGAAGCTACTGAAAAGGACTTCAGCTGCACTTTATAAGAAATGAGTTGTTTGTACACTGCTTAATTATAGATACTGTACCAGTTAATTTATATTTTAATTTTAATTATGTGCTGTATCTTTTAACAGGCTCCAGGTTACAGTACAAAGATGAAAGCTGAATCAGCAGAATCTTATGAGTACCCACTTGGACACGAATGGGAGAAGATGTTTAATGAGGGAACATTCCAACGACCTCATGTACCACTCAGTTAAAATACAAATTTGTACTTCAAAAATAAGCTGAAATAAAACTTCATTTTATTCAATGCATTTTACCATTGTTAATATTTCTTAATTTTGCCCAAATTTAACACAGAAGCACATCAAGAGTTGCAAATCTACCCATAAGCATATTAATTTTTTTTTTCACTAACACGTGTAGTATTACTGAAAAGAGGAGCTGTAGCTTCTCTGAACCTGAAGGTTAGTTTGAACACCACAGCATCTTATTGGGCACAGTTCTTTTGCAAGTGGTATATCCTTACCTCCATCTGGCATGTGACCCAAAGTATCCAGGCAATTAAAAGAGTACCTACAATTTAAAAAGCATTCTAAACAATGGTATGACTTGGTATTTTTCACTTACATGATATTTTTTCTAAATAGGAACAAACTGCAAGAAACTATTGCTGAGAGGATAATGAGGTAAAAGGGTTACATGGACATATGGTCGGAAGTGTGTTTAAAGGGGGATACACTCACTTGACGGTGGAGATAAAAAAGGTCTTTGACAGTGTCAGTGTAGGTTTCACTGATTAGAAACACACATGAAAACACACCAGCCAAATGGGAATGTTCTGTCTGTACTAGTGTTTAGCTTCAGTTTTTATGTTGCATATCAATGTTTGTTTGCTGCCATATTTTGAGTAACAAGTACTTATAGAGTTAAAAGTGGTGCATCACATGTTAGCAGCTAAAAAGTGTCTTTAACAACAGTGAAGGGGGCCTATTAGTCTTTCCAAACTGAGGCACAAAAGCTCCAATTGATGAATACTGAATTGTGAGGGAGTATCGAGGTCATCATCAAAGGAGCTAGAACCATTTCAAGTAGAATACAAAAAGCTGTGGGAGTGGTTGCAGGTGTCCTGGGAAAATCTGACCATACCTAATGTGTACTTCAGTATCCTGCAGATTTAGCTATAAATGTTCCAACCATAAATTCAGGTAGCAGTATTTATAAATATGGCTCTACATTTCACTTAGTAATTTTATTCCCACCTAAACAGTGACCGAGAATGTTGTTTTCCTTTAGAACATTCATGAAATAGCAAGACATTTGTATGAAGTTATGAATTTCAGCTGAACATCACATGACTAAAGCTCATAGTGGATGCCACTGCATAGTTTGACTTGGCAGAATTTTTGTTAACTGAAGAGGCTTGAAATATTGACCAAGGGTTTAGAATGTACCAACCATAGGAGCATCAGTTTTGAATGTGGCAAGTTGTCCTCTCTCAAAGGAAAAAACTTCAGAAAATTATGAAGTACTTGTGCCAACCTATGTCCTGGGCAACAAAAGTACTCAAAATGTGGCTCTCCTTGACGGAGCAGAAGCACAAGCAGAAGATAGACTCATTAACAGAATAGATCCCAGCATAGGCATGGAAACTCAGTGTTCTATTCCATGAACTTTACCAGGTGCTGTTTGTTTAGTGGTGCTGCAACAAGATGCCCATCAGTTTATGGCATGACATAACAACGTCATCACAACCATACTGTTTATTTAGAGCAGAGACTGGACGTTACCTTCTTGACCAGGCTAGTCACTGGGCGCTTGAGAGCCAATGAGGCAAAAACCTTGTGAATTTTGGGATTAGTGAATGTGGTAAAAGCTTCTCTACAGGCAAAGAAGTATGGCCATTCCACCCTCAACGGGCGATGCTCGTGAATTCCCTGCCCCTAGTTGTGCAAAATAATTACAGTTGCTTCGAGGGCTTTTGTACTATGATCTGTGATTCAATCCTCATCATGTGAAGATTTCTACACCCCTAATTAACAGTTAAAAAAGGGCATAAGTTTAATGTGGAACCCAATTGTGAAAAAGGGGTATCAAAGTTAAAAGGAGGTTCTAACATAGTTGCCAGTATTAGTTTAACAAGAGTTTGTGAAATCATTCAGTTTATCTAGCAGTGCTAGGAATTATGATGGTCGTGTATATTAACTGAGCCTAGGGTGACCTCATAGGCCAATAGGCTACATTTCATGGAAGTTAAAACAAATAGAGATTATTTACAGTACAACCAAAAGGGAGTTTCTGGCACCACAAATTACTTATATAGTATAACATTTCACTGTAGTCAAGTATCATTCTGAACTGACATGGCAGTTATGTCTTTATTATGTTGTTGTTGTTGTCTTCAGTCCAAAGACTGGTTTGAGGCAACTCTCCATGCTACTCAATCCTGTGAATGTATCTTTATCTCTGAGTAACTACTGGAACTTACATCCTTCTGAATCTGCTAACTGTATTGATCTCTTACGCTACCTCTATCATTTTTACTCTCCTCACTTCCCTCCAGTACTAAACTAATTATTCCTTGATGCCTCCAAATGTGTCCTACCAACTGATCCCTTCTTCTAGTCTCAAGTATTGCCACTAATTCCTCTTCTTCCCAGTTCTGTTCAGTACCTCCAAATTAGTTACATGCTCTACCCATTTGTATTGATAATGTTGTATTCACCTTGTAACGAAGCAGGGTTGCCCACTGCTATCCTGTTTTGGTTTTACACTCCTTCAGTAACTTAATTAAGCAATAAACCTTTCCCCCCCCCCCCCCTTCTTCACTACTCAGATTCCGACTACAGATTCTGTGGCCTTCAGCCTCATAGTACAGAATTCAGAAATAGTTTAAACAAAATTCCCCTAGTAATATCTATTATTTCAGTACATTCTAATGTCTATTCTGAAAGTAATGAGCTAATCAGTTTTATTGGAAATGCATACTATTAACAGTTATGGATAATGACGTATATTGTGCAATACATATTAAGTAAAATTCGAGTGAGCTAATAGGTCAAATTCAGCTATAAGACTGCATCCAAAAGAAAGCCTAAATTTTACTGTTTCCAGCAAAGTGTTCAAATTAACCTAAAGTCTATTAGTTAAATAGATATTAAGACTTAAAATATGTAGCCTACATGACTTTCAGTGCCAATTGTGACCAAACTACCAAATAATTCCGAGATCTGTTTCGATATTTTGCTACCTTTATTTTTCTATGTAAAATAACTCCAGTCTTAACTTTGCAAGTGCATTAATTAAGAATTAAGTAAATTTGAATATGTAAAAATTATTGTTCAAAAGGGCTGCCGTGGTTATAAGTCGGGAATTCCCACGGCGGATGCATAAGTTGGTTGGTTGGTTGGTTTGGGGAAGGAGACCAGACAGCATGGTCATCGGTCTCATCGGATTAGGGAAGGATGGGGAAGGAAGTCGGCCGTGCCCTTTCAGAGGAACCATCCCGGCATTTGCCTGGAGTGATTTAGGGAAATCACGGAAAACCTAAATCAGGATGTCCGGACGCGGGATTGAACCGTCGTCCTTCCGAATGCGAGTCCAGTGTGTAACCACTGCGCCACCTCGCTCGGTCATAAGTTAGTTCCGCGTATTTAAATTGATACAGCTCACTCATGTTATTTAAATAATAAAACCCAATAGTTAACTTCAAAACCAGTTAGAAAGGATCATTTTAACCCTGGGAAATTATAAACTATAATATATTAACGGAAATAGTCAAATATTCAAGCGCTCGTCTATATAAGGTCTGAGCTGGTGCAGTTTTCTACATCTACATCTACATCCATACTCCCTAAGCCACCTGACGGTGTGTGGCGGAGGGTACCTTGAGTACCTCTATCGGTTCTCGCTTCTATTCCAGTCGCGCATTGTTCGTGGAAAGAAGGATTGTCGGTATGCTTCTGTGTGGGCTCTAATCTCTCTGATTTTATCCTCATGGTCTCTTCACGAGATATACATAGGAGGGAGCAATATACTGCTTGACTCTTCGGTGAAGGTATGTTCTCAAAACTTCAACAAAAGCCTGTACCGAGCTACTGAGCGTCTCTCCTGCAGAGTCCTCCACTGGAGTTTATCTATCATCTCCGTAACGCTTTCGCGATTACTACACGTTCCTGTAACGAAGCGTGCTGCTCTCCGTTGGATCTTCTCTCTCTCATCTATCAAGCCTATCTGGTACGGATCCCACACTGCTGAGCAGTATTCAAGCAGTGGGCGAACAAGCGTACTGTAACCTCCTTCCTTTGTTTTTGGATTGCATTTCCTTAGGATTCTTCCAATGAATCTCAGTCTGGCATCTGCTTTACCAATGATCAACTTTATATGATCATTCCATTTTAAATCACTCCTAATGCATACTCCCAGATAATTTATGGAGTTGGCTGCTTCCAGTTGCTGACCTGCTATTTTGTAGCTAAATGATAAGGGATCTATCTTTATATGTATTCGCAGCACATTATACTTGTCTACATTGAGATTGAATTGCCATTCCCTGCACCATGCGTCAATTCGCTGCAGATCCTCCTGCATTTCAGTATAATTTTCCATTGATACAACCTCTCAATATACCACAGCATCATCCGCAAAAAGCCTCAGTGAACTTCTGATGTCATCCACAAGGTCATTTATGTATAATGTGAATAGCAGCGGTCCTATGACACTCCCCTGCGGCACACCTGAAATCACTCTTACTTCGGAAGACTTCTCTCCATTGAGAATGACATGCTGCGTTCTGTCATCTAGGAACTCTTCAATCCAATCACACAATTGGTCTGATAGTCCATATGCTCTTACTTTGTTCATTAAACGACTGTGGGGAACAGTATCGAACGCCTTGCAGATGTCAAGAAACACGGCATCTACCTGTGAATCCGTGTCTATGGCCCTACGAGTCTCGTGGATGAATAGCACGAGCTGGGTTTCACACGACCATCTTTTTCTAAACCCATGCTGATTCCTACAGAGTAGATTTCTAGTCTCCAGAAAAGTCATTATACTTGAACATAATACGTGTTCCAAAATTCTACAACTGATCGACATTGGAGATATAGGTCTATAGTTCTGCACATCTGTTCGACGTCCCTTCTTGAAAACGGGGCTGACCTGTGGCCTTTTCCAATCCTTTGGAATGCTACGCTCTTCTAGAGACCTACGGTACACCGCTGCAAGAAGGGGGGCAACTTCCTTCGCGTATTCTGTGTAAAATCGAACTGGTATCCCATCAGGTCCAGCAGCCTTTCCTCTTTTGAGTGATTTGAATTGTTTCTCTATCCCTTTGTCGTCTATTTGGATATCTACCATTTTGTCATCTGTGCGACAATCTAGAGAAGGAACTACAGTGCAGTCTTCCTCTGTGAAACAGCTTTGGAAAAAGACATTTAGTATTTTTTCAGTTAGTTCTCGGTCAGATTCTCTTGGAGCAAAAGTGCGGCAAGTTGGTTAATTTTTCGGTAAATGTAATTGTGAACATTGTTAAAGACTGGAAGTTTTTGACCTACCTAATGTGACGATTAAGTGTAAGACGCCTGGTCACGTGAATATTGTGGGTGTGAGTGATATCAAATAAATCGCACTATGGTTGTCATACGTGTTCAACAATGAATAAGGGCTTGACTTTTGATTTTGGAAAACATAATCTAGGATCCTGGCTTCTTAATTGTAGTGTGATTTAGGTGAGACAGACGCAGCTACCGAGAAGACAATATTGAATAAGCAAAGCAAGGTAGGTCGAGAACACTGCGCACTATCTACTGGGTGAGGAAATGTTTCAATACCGGTACATCCGGTTGTGACGTGAACTAGTAAGAGGCACTAATATGAGGATACAGCCTGGCACGTTACAACCTGACCAGAAGTCCTGTTCCCCCAGCCACTGAACGTCACTAACGCACACTATAACTTTAACCTTTCCATTTCCCTTTTTAAATTTTCTAACCTACCTGCACCATTTAAGGGATCTGACATTCCATGCTCCAATCCATAGAATGCCATTTTTGATTCTCCTGATAATGATGGCCTCCAGAGCAGTCCCCATCTGGAGAACAAGCTGCATGCTCTCGAGAAAACTTACGGCTGAAGTTTCCCCTTGCTTTCAGCTGTTCGCATTACCAGCACAGCAAAGCCATTTTGGTAGATGTTACAAGGCCAGTTCACTCAATCGTCCAGACTGTTGCCCCTGCAACTACTGAAAAGGCTGCTGCCCCTCTTCAGGAACCACACGTTTGTCTGGCCTCTCAACAGATACCCCTCCGTTGTGGTTGCACCTACGATATGGCCATCTGTATCACTGAGGCATGCAGGCCTCCCCACCAATGGCAAGGTCCATGGTTCATTATACTATTTATTACACAAAAAAGTTGCCTAATATGCTGGTCTTTAAAACTAAACGACTACAATTTCACTGTCAAACACAAATACGGAAAATTATAACTGAACACCAATGGCTTAACTGCAAATTGCACCCTTTCAAAACTAAAGAAAGGCTACTTTCTGAGTGGGTAGTGGGACAGCAAGCTACATCACCAGGCTTCTAAAGCTGCCAATAAACTATATTATAAAACTGAACAACAGAATAAAATTTTACTCCTAGTTGTTGTAACAAAGAATATTCTATCAGTATAATGGTAGCCTGCAATTTTGCCATATTGCTGAGAAGGCTCTTAATACATGAATCTCCTCCTCCTTTTCCGATGCTACAGCCCATGGAGGGCCCAGGCCTTGTCGACGACCTGTCTCTTCCAATCCTCTCTTGACTTCATCTACATCTACATCTACATTTATACTCCGCAAGCCACCCAATGGTGTGTGGCGGAGGGCACTTTACATGCCACTGTCATTACCTCCCTTTCCTGTTCCAGTCGCGTATGGTTCGCGGGAAGAACGACTGTCTGAAAGGCTCCGTGCGCGCTCTAATCTCTCTAATTTTACATTCTTGATCTCCTCGGGAGGTATAAGTAGGAGGGAGCAATATATTCGATACCTCATCCAGAAACGCACCCTCTAGAAACCTGGCGAGCAAGCTACACCGCAATGCAGAGCGCCTCTCTTGCAGAGTCTGCCACTTGAGTTCGTTAAACATCTCCGTAACGCTATCACGGTTACCAAATAACCCTGTGACGAAACGCATCGCTCTTCTTTGTATCTTCTCTATCTCCTCCGTCAACCCGATCTGGTACGGATCCCACACTGATGAGCAATACTCAAGTATAGGTCGAACGAGTGTTTTGTAAGCCACCTCCTTTGTTGATGGACTACATTTTCTAAGGTCTCTCCCAATGACTCTCAACCTGGTACCTGCCTTACCAACAATTAATTTTATACAATCATTCCACTTCAAATCGTTCCGCACGCATACTCCCAGATATTTTACAGAAGTAACTGCTACCAGTGTTTGTTCCGCTATCGTATAATCGTACAATAAAGGATCCTTCTTTCTATGTATTCGCAATACATTACATTTGTCTATGTTAAGGGTCAGTTGCCACTCCCTGCACCAAGTGCCTATCTGCTGCAGATCTTCCTGCATTTCGCTACAATTTTCTAATGCTGCAACTTCTCTGTATACTACAGCATCATCCGCGAAAAGCCGCGTGGAACTTCCGACACTATCTACTAGGTCATTTATATATATTGTGAAAAGCAATGGTCCCATAACACTCCCCTGTGGCACGCCAGAGGTTATTTTAACGTCTGTCGATGTCTCTCCATTGATAACAACATGCTGTGTTCTGTTTGCTAAAAACTCTTCAATCCAGCCACACAGCTGGTCTGATATTCCGTTTGTTTATCAGGCGACAGTGCGGAACTGTATCGAACGCCTTCTGGAAGTCAAGAAAAATAGCGTCTACCTGGGAGCCTGTATCTAATATTTTCTGGGTCTCATGAACAAATAAAGCGAGTTGGGTCTCACACGATCGCTGTTTCCGGAATCCATGTTGATTCCTACATAGTAGATTCTGGGTTTCCAAAAACGACATGATACTCGAGCAAAAAACATGTTCTAAAATTCTACAACAGATCGATGTCAGAGATATAGGTCTATAGTTTTGCGCATCTGCTCGACGACCCTTCTTGAAGACTGGGACTACCTGTGCTCTTTTCCAATCGTTTGGAACCTTCCGTTCCTCTCGAGACTTGCGGTACACGGCTGTTAGAAGGGGGGCAAGTTCTTTCGCGTACTCTGTGTAGAATCGAATTGGTATCCCGTCAGGTCCAGTGGACTTTCCTCTGTTGAGTGATTCCAGTTGCTTTTCTATTCCATGGACACTTATTTCGATGTCAGCCATTTTTTCGTTTGTGCGAGGATTTAGAGAAGGAACTGCACTGCGGTCTTCCTCTGTGAAACAGCTTTGGAAAAAGGTGTTTAGTATTTCAGCTTTATGCGTGTCATCCTCTGTTTCAATGCCATCATCATCCCGGATTGTCTGGATATGCTGTTTCGAGCCACTTACTGATTTAACGTAAGACCAGAACTTCCTAGGATTTTCTGTCAAGTTGATACATAGAATTTTACTTTTGAATTCACTGAACACTTCACGCATAGCCCTCCTTACACTAACTTTGACATCGTTTAGCTTCTGTTTGTCTGAGAAGCTTTGGCTGCATTTAAACTTGGAGTGAAGCTCTCTTTGCTTTCGCAGTAGTTTCCTAACTTTGTTGTTGTACCATGGTGGGTTTTTCCCACCAGCTTCACCAGCCTTCTCCAGTTCCATACTCTTTAACTTTCTCAGAGCCGTCTCTATATCACACACTAGCCATCACAATCCTGGTCTCCCTGCTGAGCAGCTACCATCTGGTTTTGCCATCAGATCTTTCTTTGGCACTCGCTGTTCTTCCATTCTCTGCAAATTCCCTAACCACTGTAACCTTTGTGCCTTTACATCTGTGGTGACTTGGGGATTTTTATAGAGTTCATACAGTTCTGAATTGGTCCTAATTCTCCAAGCACCATTTTCATACACTTCACGATATATCTTGCACAGTACTTTGCAGTCCCTTGCATTAAAGGCTTTTCTGACATATTGCCATTGGCCACATTTCTACCCCATACATAACAACTGGTTTTATAATTGTTTGTAAACTGTCATTTTCATGTGGCTTGAAATGTGGAAGGATTGCAACATGTTAAAGAAGTTGTAATAGACCTGATACACGCAGCTATTCTTACTTTTATCTCTGTTGGTACCATATTACCTACCGTAACCATTCCTCCCAATATTGATTTACTCTTTCAAATCCTTCAAACTGCTTAATGCCTCTCCACCTTGTTTTGTTTCAGGTACTGAGCATATTTTTTTTTCTTTAGTTACAGCAAACCCATGTGCCGCTACTTCACGTTCTAAAACTACATACTTTTCCATCAAATGTTCTGTGTTTCTTCCAAGCATGGCTAAGTCGTCTGCAAATGCCATCTCCTCAGTTGTCCTGTTGTAAACAGTACCATCTGTTTTGCTTGGCTGTTTTCACACGAAAGCCTACAGGACCAAGTCAAATAATGTTGGTGACACACAATTCCCTTACTTAAGTTTTTGAAAGACTGGAAAATTATTGGAATATTTTCAATTAACTTTTATTTTGCAGCTGGTTTTGCTTAGGGTCATTTTCATGAGAATTATTAGCTTTGGTGGTATCCCCAGCTCCCATAGCACCATAGAAAGACAACTAATTACTGTGAACTTTTAAAATAAAATAAACTAATTAATTTGCCTGTGATGTATTAATCAGACAGACAAATAATTACCAGGCTGAACGCACATGCACTCAATGTTAAATAACGTACCCCAACTACTACAGTTTATAATTTAGCTAATAAAAGTTTATCATCATTAATATTCACACATTAATTCACAGACTGGTGAAAGCAACTGTGTGATTAAGTGATCTGAAAATAGCTTGAGCCCCAATATAGTGGTTAGCAAACACACTATATAAAATTAATAAACAAAAATAGTTAGAAAAAACAGGCAGTGTTCACAGCTAAAATTTAACAGAGGCTAAACTCCACAGTAACTCATATATAAATAAGACTAACTGATACACAATGTATTAACCTAAGTGTCGATTAGTGGCAGAAAACATTCAAAGTCCCTGAGTAAAAGTCCAGACTCAGTGCACAAACTCAGAGTCCAAATCAACTTCTCTCTCTCTCTCTCTCTCTCTCTCTCTCTCTCTCACACACACACACACACACACACACACACACACACACACACACACACAAAAAACTGAACTACTGGCAGAAATAAACCTGGCAATGCAAAATATTTCTATCACCGAAAATGTGTGAGGGTGGACCACCATTCAGACCAGCATAGATCTTGCCTCTTCAACCGCGTACAAAACTGTGAGAAATTTCAAGATGGTTGCTGCACTTTTAAGGCCTCGGACCTTCCATCCATGGAAATAATCTGCATGTATGTCACTAAAGGACTTTGCATTTTCACCAGCCAGATTCACAACTTTTTTATAGATAAATGATATTCAAAACCCAACTGTGCCATTAATTGCATGCTGAAATTATCATCAAAACCAATACCTTATACTTAATTTTATGTGCAGTATTTTGCTCAAAATTTAATCAAATACAAAGTTTTGTTGTGGTGCTAAAAATCAGTGCGTAATCTCTGTGCCACCAATTCTTGTAATAAATATGGATATGGCACCACCTTACTGCGGTATCACCGCCAGACACCACACTTGCTAGGTGGTAGCTTTAAATCGGCCGCGGTCCATTAGTACATGTCGGACCCGCGTGTCGCCACTGTCAGTGATCGCAGACCGAGCGCCACCACACGGCAGGTCTAGAGAGACGTACTAGCACTCGCCCCAGTTGTACGGACGACTTCGCTAGCGATGCACACTGACGAAGCCTCGCTCATTTGCAGAGCAGATAGTTAGAATAGCCTTCAGCTAAGTCAATGGCTACGACCTAGCAAGGCGCCATTAGTAACATTGCATGTATCTACAGAGTCTCACTTGTATCATCAAGAACGATGTATACAAATGATGGATTAAAGTTACGTATTCCAGAAGCTACGTACTTTTCTTTATAGCATTCATTACGTATCCTGTTTCAGACCTATCTCTAGCCTGCGTGGGTTAACGCGTGCATATCGGCTTCCTCACTCAGGTAGTGTTCGTAGTGTTGGCTAACTGCTAACACTACACTTACTATTGGATATTTCCTCCTCTTTCCACTGAAGTGATCAGAATAATGATAACTACGAAAATTTATATAAGTTATGGGCAAAACTATGCAAATTTATAAACAATTAATCAGAAATATAATGAAAAGTATAAATCTTACAAACTAAATGTTGGATGTGGTGTGTAACAATGTCTGCCAATGCAGGCTGCCTTGCTGATTTGTATGTTTCTTACAGCTTAATTTTGTTACAAAATGTAACTCAATCGATGCGCATCATTGAACGCTGCAATTAGAGAGCTTGATCTCTTTTGCACCACAAATATTATAAAAGCTACTGAAGATTTGCGAAATTTCAGTTACGTAAATTATCTCGGTTATGCATCTTCTCACATATATTATTTACAAATCATATCTGCTTACTCGCAAAATCATGTTGCCCTCCTCTTTATTTGATATATTGTCCTTCACCGTATTTATTGCAGTTTGTGCTGTAGCTGTATAAACACAAACAATATAAAATTATTCTTTGTGTGTGTCAGTGGTGAAACTGCCGTCATGTCTGTTATTTTGAATCTGACAGGTTGACATGGCTGCCGGCCATTATTGGCAGCTGACATGCCCACCACAGCCCTACATGGGCCACATGCCCCTGGCCTCTGTGACCCAGGGCGTGCATGAGTTGAGTGCTGCTTGCAACCAAAACATGTTATCCATGCTCAAATATAGTCTGTCGTGTCACAGAGAAAGAGAGAGACAGAGTGTGTGTGCTTTTTCTTCTATGCATGGATGCACACAGTTCTCAATGGCTCAGATGTTCAGTGTGCTTGCTAAAATAAAAATATTGATGATCATGTACCTGAAAAGATGCGCAAAGTTATGCTATGAGCTATGAAGGAATATCACACTAGCAAGCAAAATGTGCACCTTTTTCATTTATTACAAATATTTATGCAGTCATGAAAAACCTTTAATTGCCATCATTGTGTATGTCACCCACACAACATGAAATTTCAGAATTTGTTCACAGTATATTTCAGAATTTGTTCACAGTATATTTCAGAATTTGTTCATGGTATGTTTATTTATTATGATGCTATTGACAATAAACCATGCTTATACGTACAATATGGAAGTTTAATGCAGGTAGGCTGCCTACATGTCTCTGGAGTTTTGTTTATGCTATGTTACAAATATAGTATCTTAACAACAAAAAAGTGGAAAAATGGTATGAAGACCTGTTTATGAAGCCAAAATATAAACTGTAAAAAAAGAACAACAAATACATAAACTGTTTAGCATCACTGACAAACTTCATAATATCATGTAGCCATAAAATGGAATAGTGAGGTAAGGGGTAAATACAAATATTTAGAAATGTATAATACGCTGTACATAATATATATACACATGCTTACAATCAAAAACTCAGTCTCATTACTTTGCAAATTGTCCTTCAGATAGTTTATTCTATTTACTGAAAAGCTGCTTCCCCTATGTTTTCTCTTCATCAAAGACGTGATTTAACATATTCCGGCTGCAAATGAAACAGAAGTCTTACTTTCTCATATGTTATCCAGATAAGTTAATGGAAATCAGAGCACACTTAATGTAACTTACCGAGACAAACCACCACGAGTTGTTTCGAAAAATTAACTGGGAGACAAATGACATATCACTTGCAGGAGAAATCACATGCAAATGCAAGTGTCCAATTGAATAGAACGGAGGCCAATGAAATCCAAGTCTGTCAACCAAACGTACACACACAATTATCAGTCATCAATAAATTTATGGAACACCGTTAACAACAATTAAGGTACTGTACTATAAAAGGTTATTATATTTTTTCAATAACTTTACAAATACACTCCTGGAAATTGAAATAAGAACACCGTGAATTCATTGTCCCAGGAAGGAGAAACTTTATTGACACATTCCTGGGGTCAGATACATCACATGATCACACTGACAGAACCACAGGCACATAGACACAGGCAACAGAGCATGCACAATGTTGGCACCAGTACAGTGTATATCCACCTTTCGCAGCAATGCAGGCTGCTATTCTCCCATGGAGACGATCGTAGAGATGCTGGATGTAGTCCTGTGGAACGGCTTGCCATGCCATTTCCACCTGGCGCCTCAGTTGGACCAGCGTTCGTGCTGGACGTGCAGACCGCGTGAGATGACGCTTCATCCAGTCCCAAACATGCTCAATGGGGGACAGATCCGGAGATCTTGCTGGCCAGGGTAGTTGACTTACACCTTCTAGAGCACGTTGGGTGGCACGGGATACATGCGGACGTGCATTGTCCTGTTGGAACAGCAAGTTCCCTTGCCGGTCTAGGAATGGTAGAACGATGGGTTCGATGACGGTTTGGATGTACCGTGCACTATTCAGTGTCCCCTCGACGATCACCAGTGGTGTACGGCCAGTGTAGGAGATCGCTCCCCACACCATGATGCCGGGTGTTGGCCCTGTGTGCCTCGGTCGTATGTAGTCCTGATTGTGGCGCTCACCTGCACGGCGCCTAACACGCATACGACCATCATTGGCACCAAGGCAGAAGCGACTCTCATCGCTGAAGACGACACGTCTCCATTCGTCCCTCCATTCACGCCTGTCGCGACACCACTGGAGGCGGGCTGCACGATGTTGGGGCGTGAGCGGAAGACGGCCTAACGGTGTGCGGGACCGTAGCCCAGCTTCATGGAGACGGTTGCGAATGGTCCTCGCGGATACCCCAGGAGCAACAGTGTCCCTAATTTGCTGGGAAGTGGCGGTGCGGTCCCCTACGGCACTGCGTAGGATCCTACGGTCTTGGCGTGCATCCGTGCGTCGCTGCGGTCCGGTCCCAGGTCGACGGGCACGTGCACCTTCCGCCGACCACTGGCGACAACATCGATGTACTGTGGAGACCTCACGCCCCACGTGTTGAGCAATTCGGCGGTACGTCCACCCAGCCTCCCGCATGCCCACTATACGCCCTCGCTCAAAGTCCGTCAACTGCACATACGGTTCACGTCCACGCTGTCGCGGCATGCTACCAGTGTTAAAGACTGCGATGGAGCTCCGTATGCCACGGCAAACTGGCTGACACTGACGGCGGCGGTGCACAAATGCTGCGCAGCTAGCGCCATTCGACAGCCAACACCGCGGTTCCTGGTGTGTCCGCTGTGCCGTGCGTGTGATCGTTGCTTGTACAGCCCTCTCGCAGTGTCCGGAGCAAGTATGGTGGGTCTGACACACCGGTGTCAATGTGTTCTTTTTTCCATTTCCAGGAGTGTATTTTATGTTGGAACATAAAAATTATCATCAATAAAAATATTTCATTTAAGCAGTCCAAGCTGCAATGAATGATAATGAGTTGTAATATGGGCAGTTTTTAATACTAGATCTTTTCTGCCTTTCAACTTATGAATTTGAGCTTCCCATGTCCAAAGGGTTATTTCAAAACAAAATTTAATATTTTAGCTAGTGATCTGTTAACCCCCCCCCCCCCCCCCCCCTTCCACTTTTTTCCCAATAAGTATGCTTACATTTTTATAGTACTATTCATTATGTCCGTAACAGACTAAACTAATACTTATACAAACCTTAAGTCTGAGACATCACCACCTCTTTCCTCCAGTACTTCCTTCCCAATTCTTACCATGTCTTCTACTGCAAAAATAAAGGAAAAAATTCACTTAATACAGTGCTTCTTTTTTTTCCAGATAACATGTTTTGGGTGTTAAACCTTTGTTGATGATCACTATTTGCTAGATTCTAGGAGCTGGAAATAACTTGCAAGAAGTCTTTTTTCTTATGACAATTGCTACAAATAATTTTAGGTACTGTATTCCAGAATGGAAAATTCATAATGGAATAACAATAATGAAATACGATAGATTGCTACTCACCACATACAAGAGGCATTGAGCGATAGACAGGTACATATAAAGGACAATTAAAAGTAAGCAAGGCTACTGGACAAAGACTCCGTCAAAACCAGACCAAGGTCGCCCCCCCCCCCCCCTCCCCCACACACACAGTCACCGTCGGCTCAGATATCTGACAGTGGCCACCTGAGCTCTTTGAGGATGTCCACATTGAAACTAGTATCAGTGACCATGATGTGGTTGTGGCAACAATGATTACCAAAGTACAAAAGACAACTAAAACAAGCAAAGAGATATATATGTTCAGTAAACTAGATAAAAATCAGTAGTGACATATCTCAGTGAGGAACTTGAAATTTTTAGTACAGGGTAGAAGCATGTAGAGGAACTATGGCTTGTGTTTAAAAGCATAGCTGACCATGCACTGGATATATATGTACCCAGTAGAACAGTTCATAATGGGAGAGAATCTCCATGGTATACAGTCACTGTAAAGAAACTACTGAACTACTGAAGAAACAGAGATTACTGCACAACAGCTGAAGGGAAAAAAAAAGTGTATGACTACAGATCGAGAGATGCTGAATGAAACATATTTGGCTCTCAAGGGAGCAATGCATGATGCCTTCAATGACTACCATGCAGAATGTATCATGGAGAAATAAAGAGGCAAGCAAATGAGCCGGGACTTACCCCAGTTCACTGCTAGTAGCACCATGTCACCACAACGCATCTGTGTGTAGCACACAAGTATTGCACCATAATTTAAGAATGGAATTAAAAGTCAAAGTTGCTTTTCCAAACTCTGTTAGCATGTGCTTAAGTATATTAATTTGTAAACTGTCAATCTCAGAATGATCAGGTCAATATTTTTCCCTATATACATCATTTTAAGAAAAAATAATAATTGGCACTAAATAATAAAGCCAGAAACCAAAAACTTGGTCATAATGTGCAGATGTATGTCAAGATTAACTGGTACAAGCCTCAACATGATTAAAGAAATATTTTGGTCAGAATCCGCATTTTTAAGAAAAATTGAAGGTGGTAAATATTAGACTCAGAAATATGAAAATTTTTATGAAGCTTCAGTTCAATATAAAAATATTAACTATGTAACCCCATTGAGTTATCTCTAATAGTTTTCGAGTAATTTGCAGAAAATTAAATTTGGAACTAAAATGTCCTTATTTGTAATAGATTAAGTATTTGTTATATTAATGCTAGAAAGTTTTGGTTACAGCGTGTGATGAAACCTATTAAATAATAGAGCTATAACAAGTTTCAAGGCCTGGATGCAAGGAATAACAAATACAAGGTCTCTTAAAGTTGTAGTTCAGAGGTCAGGTTCTACTGTCAGTTCCATTATGAAAGTTCTAGACGACAAAGTTTAAATGTAGGCGAGCTAAAACTTTTGCAACCAACTTAACTATATGCTTACAAAAATTAAGAAGATCCTAAAGTAATACACGACAGTGTTATAAAATATTCTGTGTCTGAGAAAGTGGCTGTTTGAGGCCGCTACCATGGGCATAAGGCAGATGACAGCAGGTGTTCCCTTGGCTGTCCGAAGTGCCACATACGTAAATACAACCTGAGAGGCAAGACTAGGCTTCACTTCGCACTGCCTCGGATGGTATCAGAGACAGCCTGTTACTAAACGCATATTTTCAGTAATTTTAGAAAGTGAACTCGTGAGAACTGTACACTGTCCTGGATCACTTAGATTTCACAGAAGTAACTGTTGGTGTGCCGCCCATAATGCTAACAAATCTGCGTGGCAAGTGGTGACAATTATTTTCCACTTTTGTGGCGAGCAGTTATTTTGATTATCAGAAGTCAGGGCAAAAGACAATAGGAACTTACTGTGGAGGTCGCCTCTGTACTGGTCAATAGTGCTGTTTAGGATAGAGAGATTTATTGTCAGTATTAACATAATGAGTATTACAATGTTGAGCATGTGAAACTTTACCAAATATGTATATCTATCAATTACAACTCAAAATCTTCATTTATAATTATAGTCCTGATTCCACTGAGCAAATAGAGAATAGAAACATTTCTTTCAGTGGGCTGGACAAGAATGTGGACTTGCAGATTGGGAACTATGGTCATTATGTTCTCCATAGCTTTCCAGCTAACCACAGAAATGGTTTCCAGGCTCTCATAAAAGGCGGCGAACAGTATTCCAATATTTACAGCAATTCAACAATATTCCAATATTTCAAATATTTTCTCCTATTACTTATGATATGAATATATAATATAATCATTATTATAATTAATAACCCACTACTCCACACAGTCCCCAGTGAAGGAGACAGGAACTGAAACTGAGGGCAACAAAGCAAAAGCTGAAATGCTTAACTCCATTTCCAAATGTTCCTTCACAAAGGACAACATAGTTTAATCCTTATACCACTGAATAAGATGGCTGAAGTAAGTGTCAGTAGAGTTGAGAAACAGCTGAAATGGTTAAAATTGAACAAAGCTCCAGGGCCTGATGGAATTCCTATCAGATCCTATACTGAATTTGCAGCTGAGTTAATCCCTCTTCTAACTATAATCTATCGCAGATCCCTCAAACAAAAAACCTTGTCCAGCTCATGGAAAAAAGCTCAGGTCACACCCGTCTACAAGAAGGGTACTGGAAGTGACCCACACAACTATTGTCCAATATCTTTGACAACAATTTCTTGTGGAATGTTGGAAGCCAATCATAATGAGATATATTGAACCGATTGACCTCCTCAATGCCTACCAGCATGAATTCTGAAATCCTCGATCATGTGAAACCCAACTTGTACTTTTCTCACATGAGATACTGAAAGCTTTGGATCAAGGCAGTCAGATTTCTCGATTTCCAACAAAAGCATTTGACTCAGTATCACACCTACACTTATTGTCAAAAGAATGATCATATGTGGTATCAAATGAAATTTGTGACTAGAGTGAGCACTTTTTGGTACAGAGGACGCAGCATGTTATCTCAGATGGAGGGTCATCAGCAGATGTAGGAGTAACTTCATGTATGTACCAGGGAAGTGTGTTGGAACCCTTGTTGTTCAGTAATGACCATGCAGACAATATTAATAGTATCCTCAGACTTTTTGCAGGCAATGCAGTTATCTATAACAAAGCACTACCTGAAAGAAGCTGCATAAATATTCAGTCAAATCCCGACAAGATTTCAAAGTGGTGCAAAGATTGGAAACTTGCTTTAAATGTTCAGAAATGTAAAACTGTACACTTCACATAACAAAAAATACACAGTATCCTATAATATCAATAATTCACTGATGGAATCGGCCAACTCACTAAAATACCTGGGGTCGACAGAAGCGTCCGATCCAACGCGTCGGCTTTGACCTGTGACGTAAGCGTGTTGTCGTGTGTGACGTCATGACGGCGCGGAGTTTGGTTTGAGTGTGGCTGTCTCCAGTTCCGTTTTATCTTATTTTATTTACTTTTCTGATCTGTTCGTTCTATCTCGTGAGATTTTTTTTTTAAATTTAAAAACACTTATTACTTATTTTAATTATCTGTTTCCTTGAATTTCTGTTTTAGTTTATTATATTTATCTTTCTGATCTGTTCGTTCTATCCCGTGAGATTTTTTTTTAAAAAAAAAAAAGACAAAAAATACTAATCAGCTACCGAAGCATCTTTATCTTCTATGGGTTGCAGGGGTTACGATCCCTGGGGAGGTGGGTGGGTATTCATGCATGGCTGTCATCACTTACACGTTGTAGCTACGCAAGGCGTCTAAATTTGATTATATTTAGTTTACCCCCCCACCCAAAACACCCCATTTCCCGCGCTTGTCCCGTTAGTGTCATTAGGCTTCTTGTGGAAAGTGTGTGTGTTTGTTTTTGTTTCCGCCATATTTGTGACGTCATGGGTCAAAGCAGACGAGTGGGATCGGACGCTTCCGTATTTCCAATACCTGAGTACAGCACTTTGTACGGATATGAAATGGAATGATCACAGAGGCTCTGTCACGGGTAAAGCAGGTGGTAGTCTCTGATTTATTGATGGAATACTGGGGAATTGCAACCAATCTACAAAGAAGACTGCTTACAAATCACACGTGTGACCGATTCCAGACTATGATTCAAGTGTTTGGAACCGATACCAAGTAGGACTAACAGGGGACACTGAATGTACACACAGAAGGGCAGCAACAATAGTCACAGGTTTCCTTGATTCCTGGGAGAGTGACACAGAAATGCTGAAGAAACTGAACTGGAAGACTCTTGAAGATAGTCTATTACAGTTTCAACAACCGGCTTTAAATGATGATTCTAGAAATATACTACAATCCCCTACATACTGCCAACATGGGGATCATGAAGATAAGATTAGAATGTTTACTGCATACACAGACACACTCAAATGATCATTCTTCCCCCACTTGATATGTGAATGGAACAGGATGAAACCCTAGTAAACAGTACAATGGGATGTTCCCTCTGCCATGCACCTCATGGTGGTTTGCAGAGTATAGATGTGGATGTAGACCTGAACAGGGATCTGAACCACCAACCTCCCAAATATGAATCATTTTTTTTTTTTTTTTTTTTACCAATGCACCACCTTGCGTAGCATTAATTATAAAAGGCAAAGTGTGGCCTTATATATTGTAGCAAGGCTAAAAATGTGATGTTTTCTTGTTTCTTCATATTCTCATTATTACTGTTCATCTGGAGAAGACGTTTTACTTGCAATTCTGACTAGGCATTATTGCTGAAGTTTTAACAACTACGGAAATTACTGTTTGGAATATATGTATTGTTGAAGATTTCTTGCAGTTTCTGTAACTTGGAACGTAAGCTCTTCTTGTCGCAGATGGCTTGAACTCTGTGCACCCAGGTGAAGACCACAGTACTGCTCTGTGGTAGACATTAGAAACTCTTTGCGCTTCTTGACAGGTACATGAGCATTTTCTTCCTGGATACAGAATGGCTAAATAAAGCAACAAACTTTTTCTTTATTAGAATGTGTGGGATTGGAAGGCATCCACTTTCTTTTACGAACCTTATGTTACTGTAAATGCTGTAAAAGTGTTGCAACAATTCCATCCTATTTTTTTCACTATCTGGTGAAATCACAAAAATATTTTCCATATACCGGTGAAAAATTTTGGTTTCAGCTTGGTTTTCTGAGCTCCTTTCTAAAAGTACTCCATATGCGTCTGCGATTCTTCACCGAGAGGTGATCCCATAGTGAAATCACAAAAATATTTTCCATATACCGGTGAAAAATTTTGGTTTCAGCTTGGTTTTCTGAGCTCCTTTCTAAAAGGACACACTAGGTTGACACTAGGGGTGGTAACTGCTGGTAGTGACTGTAATGGCTTTTCCCATTTACACTAGCTCCTAACAGCCATCATGCCAAGTGTCAACTTAATTTACAAGTATAATATTTGCATATTTGGTCATAGCACTTACCAATATGTTCTATTTACAGTTTATACAAATACCCAGTGCCATAAAAGAAGAGGAGATATAAATAAGCGTAAACAATGATTTTTAATCATGACAGTGATTTCCTGCTAAGTTCAGCATATACTGCTGCATTATTGCAAATTTGTCACGAATTTTTCGGCTGGGAGCAGCAGACAGAATGAACAGCCCCTCCCCCCGTGCAGCACACACACACACACACACACACACACACACACACACACACATTCCCCATCACTAGTCGAAATAAGTGGTTGGTCCACCTGATACTTCTTTGGCAGAAGAGTGGGATTCAGAATTCTCTTTAACACATTCCCATTTACTTCCAATATTGCTCTATTAAAAATGACTTCGTTCAATAACACTCGAACTACTGCATTCCTGTTCCTTGATCAATCTGGTATTTTTTGAATGCTGGTGAATTTTTGTTATTTGTCAAAGATTGTTTCACTCCAAATATCTGTTAAGCTTCTGAAAGAACGTAATATGAACTGTCTCCCATTCTGTTGTGTAACTAATGTGTAAGTCCTAAATCTGAGGGCAATATATAAGAACGCACGTACGTCACGTTATATGGCATAATTTATGCCCGAACTATTTGCAACTCATATTTGTAGGTTATGTAAGCATGTTGAGTGCAATTTCTTTAACAAATGAATGATCAAAATTAGACGGTGCTATTATGCACAAACTGAAAAGGGTTTGTTTCGTATCTGCATCACAACGCATAATAATCTACTCTCTAACACTAATTCTACAAAGAGAAAACTCTTTAGAATTAGTCTGACAACTTACGAATTTTTTTATCGCTCGAAGTCAGTTGTTTGGCATTCCGTACGTGCTCTCTCGTAATTACTAAATAATGATGTTTCGCAGCCGGTTTAATATCTGGAAACACTATGTAATCTTCATCCCGATACAAGACTTCTGTGGGTTCGTCTCCATCGTATATTTTACAGAACAAACACGCGCTCCTATCAGTACTCATTTCTATTTACAATGATTTGGTACTTCTTATCAGTTTTACAGGCTAATTTATCTTCCCAGCATGCACTATATTGCAATAAATGATTCACTGGAATGCATTGATAGAGACGTTGGCTAATTTTCTTGCACCATAGTTATATGACTTTGCATAATATTACTGTGTAAGATTTCGGTTAGTCATTTCTTTCTTCAGCGCACGAATTTGGTGTCCATTTTACGGCACCACAACAAATAATTTTTATTTTCGTTTAGTTTTCAATAACATCTGCTTTCCAGCATTTATCAGTAAAGATATTCTACTTCACCCTTTTTTAGCGAAGGTATGCTAAAACACTGAACTTGGTATGGACGAGGTTTTATCACACGTCAAAGGAACGGAACAGCAGGCGACATCATCGTCCAATGTTAATGTCATCACACGAGACGGAATGTCAACACACTAAATCACTTTGTTTAGCCCAGTATATAATGATGAAAGTAGTCTCTAACGCAACAGTCACGATACACTGTCTCGTTTGCGTTACCACTAGCGATAGCAGTGCCCCAAGCGGCCAGAAAGCGACACTAATGAATACAATACAGGATGAGCGCGAATGCTAATGTTTATATTGAGTTGTAATATAGCTTTTACAATAGAGAGTGTGTATAGTGCCATAAAAATCGAAAATAGCTAAAAAAACTACACCCCATTTGTGATTATTTAGTTTCCTAAGGACTCTGGCAGGTAAGAAAAGGTGCTTTACAGGACAGTTTATTTACGGTTCTTTTGTAACATACAGACGTTTGCTGAAAAATTTCTTTTTCCTTTTTAGATTAGATTAGATTAGATTTACTTTCATTCCAATCGATCCACAGTAAGGAGGTCCTCCAGGATATAGAACATGTCAGAAAAAACAACAATACATGGCAAATATTTACAACTCAAACAAATAAGCTAATGTACCATTCCCAAGTGGCATGGTCGTCATTCTTTAATGAACGCTATATGAAAGAATCATTTTACAAATACTAATGCATTGAATTTAAAATAAAAAAGTTTTTTTCTTTATTTATCAGGTAATAAACGTGTAATACAACTACTAAATACTTATTTACAATGAACACATTATTGCACTGAACTGGTACAGAAGTTAGACTGTACTTATATACACTGAAATTGTGCAGAAGTTATATATATATATATATATATATATATATATATATATATATATATATATATATATATATATATATATATATATATATATATATATAAAAATAAAAACAATGTCTGCTTGTGTCTGTATGTGTGGATGGATATGTGTGTGTGTGCGAGTGTATACCTGTCCTTTTTTCCCCCTAAGGTAAGTCTTTCCGCTCCCGGGATTGGAATGACTCCTTACCCTCTCCTTTAAAACCCACTTCCTTTCGTCTTCCCCTCTCCTTCCCTCTTTCCTGATGAGGCAACAGGGTGTTGCGAAAGCTTGAATTTTGTGTGTATGTTTGTGTTTTTTTGTGTGTCTATCGACCTGCCAGCGCTTTTGTTCGGTAAGTCACCTCATCTTTGTTTTTATATATAATTTTTCCCACGTGGAATGTTTCCTTCCATTATATATATATATATATATATATATATATATATATATATATATATATATATATATATATATGCTTCTCTTAAATTGAATTTCATTGATGTTAAGCTTTTTATGGCTGCTGGCAAGTTATTGAAAATGGAGTACTGATTCCATGAATTGAGCTGTTGGTTTGAAAAAGTGATATATTTTTAATAACAAATTTCATTAAGCAATAAATATATTGGGAAGCAGTAGTTAGTACCCCTAGTTCCCTAAACAGGCTTCTGCAAGATGTTCTTGAGTTCACACCACATATAACCCTTACTAGCACGTTTTTCTGCCCGGAAAACTTTAGCCTGGCTTGATGGATTGCCACAAAAAATAATCCCATATGACATTATGGAAGGAAAGTAAGCATAGTATGCCAGCTTTTTCATTTTTATATCCTCTATGTCTGACACAATTCGCATTTCAAATAGAGATTTGTTAAGACGCTTCAGCTGTTATGTGGTGTGCTTCTCCCAGTTGAATTTATTATCAAGCTGTAATCCCATGAATTTAACACTGTCCACTTCTTCTATCTGCTTGTCATCGTATGTTAGGCATATACTCGTGGGACACCCCATTCTGAACTGCATGTAGTGTGTTTTTTCAAAGTTTAGTGACAAAGAATTGGCTAGGAACCAGTGATTAATGTCCACAAATATTTTATTGGCTGAAATTTCTAAGACTACACTTGATTTGCTATTTATTGCAATGTTTGTATCATCAGCAAACAAAAAAAAACTTGGCTTCTGGTAATGTTACTGATGAAAGGTCATTGATATACACAAGTAAAAGTAATGGCCCTGAAATGGAACCTTGTGGGACCCCACATGTAATTAGTTCCCAGTTGGATGATGCCTGATAGCTTGATAAATGCCTCTTTCCTAATAACATCCTTTGTTTCCTGCCAGAGATATAAGATTTGAACCATTTTGCAGCATTTTCTGTTACACTATAATATTCTAGTTTACTTAAAAGGATATTGTGATTTACACAGTCAAATGCCTTTGACAGATCACAAAATATACCAGTTGCCTGCAATTTTTTGTCTAATGAATTAAGCACATTTTCACTGTAAGTGTAGATAGCCTTCTCAATATCAGAACCTCTTAGAAATCCAAACTGTGACTTTGACAGTATGTTATTTGAGATAAGATGGTTATAAAGCCAATTGTAGATTACTTTTTCTAAAATTTTTGAGAATGCCAGCAAAAGTGAAATTGGACGGACATTTGATGCTATTTCTTTATCTCCCTTCTGAAACAGTTCTTATCTTCAGAATATTTCAACCATTCAGGATATATTCCCCTGATAAGTGACTGGTTACACAGATAGATTAATATGTTACTTAACTCAGAATCACATTCTTTAATTAACTTTGTTGATATTTCATCATACCCACTAGATGTTTTTGATTTTAATGATTTTATGATTATATTATTTCTGCTGGGGTAGTGAGAGTCAAATTCATATTATGGAAGTTACTTGAAATGTCTGGTCTGAGGTATTCCATAGCAGCATCTACAGAACCTGAAAACCCCATCTTGTCAGCAACAGTTATAAAATGTTTGTTGAAAAGTTCTGCAACACTGTACATGTCTGTCACCAATGTATCATTTACCCTTAGTGCTATTTGTCCCTCTTCATGTCTGGTTCTACCAGTCTCCTCCTTCACTCTATCCCATATAGTCTTTACTTTGTTATCTGATATGACTGTCTTTTCCTTGTAATATATTTGCTTTGACATCCGTATTACAATCTTTAATATTTTGCAGTATTTCTTATAATGTGCTACACCATCAACATCAGAACTGTTTCGGATTGACAGATACAGTTTTCTTTTTGTTTTACAAGATAACCCTATTCCTCGAGTAATCCATGTCTTCTTTGTAGACTTTGCTCTAACCTTGGTAAGTTTTGGGCGAAAACTGTGTTCGAATAAGGTAAGCACTTTATTAGCAAAAGTGTTATAATTTTCATTCATGCCATGAACACTGTAAACATCAGTCCAATGAATGTCCCTGAGGAGTGTCCTAAAATAATCAATTTTTGGCTTATTGATTACCCTCTTGAGCTCAGATTTAACAGATTTTATATCCTGTTCAATATTAACATTTAACAGAAGGAACTGCATGTCATGGTCTGAGAGGCCATTGACTATTGGTTTTGTAGTATAATTTTGTTCATTGGACTTTTCTATAAAGTTATTATCAATGGCTGTTTGTGAGCAATTGGCTACCCTAGTTGGGAACTTTACAGTGGGAATTAAGTTGAATGATAGTGTTACTAACTCAAATAGGTTCTTATTGGGAGAGTCTTTAAGGAAGTCTACATTGAAATCACCAGCAACCACTATTTCTTTGTTTTTGGTTGTTAAATGGGCCAGTACAGCTTCAAGATGGTTTGCGAACAGATTAAAGTTACCTGCAGGTGCTCGATATACACTTAATATTATGAAGGATTTTTTGTGAAATTCTACTTCTGTTGCACATGCTTCCATATGCTGTTCTAGGCAAAATTTATGAATGTCTATGTTCTTAAATTTATGACAGTTTCTGATGAATGTGGCAACTCCTCCTTTCTCCATTTCTGATCTAATAATAATAATATAATAATAATAGCTTTATTCAACATCGAATGGTACATTGCACATGTACAAAGAAACAGTAATGATTACAGTTATTTGTACAATACACAAGACATATTCTTCTGAATACGTCATTAATTTACAACAAAATTACAATAAGGTGTTTACTTGTTTCTATTCATATAATTTCACAAAGCATTTGTTGTTCTTCATATAAGTATGATACTCTTCTAATGTGTAGAAAGGGTGTTTTACTAAAAATTTCTTAAGCTGATGTTTCAGTTTAATTGTAGGAAGAGCCATGACTGCTCTAGGCAGTGCATTAGCTAATTTTATACCTGCATACTGAGGCCCCTTTTCGTAAAGTGCTGTTCTGTGGCTGCCAATGTAAAATCTTTCTTTATTTCTAGTATTGTACTGGTGGAAATCTGAATAAGTGTTTGGGTGCAATCTTTTCACAAGCAATATGGCTTTTAGAATGTATGTGTTTATAACAATTAACACCTCTGTTTTTGGAAACAAGTTGCGACAAGATTCCCCATATTTTGTTCCACAGATTATTCTCACACCCCTTTTTTGAAGAATGAGTAGCTTATCTAGATTAGCTTTGGTTGTTGCCCCCCAAATTTCAATACCGTAGTTCAAGTGAGAGGAGAAAAGAGCATGGTATGCAGTCTTTAGGACTACGGTGTGTCTACAGAACTTGCTAATAGTACTGATTGCAAATATATTTTTTGACAGCTTAGTTGCTAGAGAGTCAATATGTGTGTCCCATTTCAGGTTGCTTTGGATTGTTACGCCAAGGAATTTTACACTAGACTCTTTCTTTACCAATTCGTTGCCCATGTATAATTTAATTTCATTATTCAAACTACTTTTGTTAAACTTCATTAAACATGTTTTACTGGTGCTTACATTTAAGTGGCTTTCATTAAAAAACTGGACAATTTCTTTTGTCACATTATTACACTCGGCCTCTAGTTCATTACATGATTTCTTTTTACATACAATGGACGTGTCATCGGCATACAGAACAATTTTGGAATTTATAGTACAGTATTTAATATCATTTACATAGATCAAGAGCAGAAGGGGGCCCAACACCGAGCCCTGAGGCATGCCATATTTTATGCAAGTGATCTCTGATTTGTAGACACCACTTTCTGTTTTAAGTAGAACAAACTGCTTTCTATTGCTCATACAACACTTTATTAGGTCATAAGCAGCGCCTCTAATGCCCATGCTCCATAGCTTGTCTAATAGGATGTCAACATTCACACAATCAAAGGCTTTTTCCAGGTCTAGGTATACACCTGCCACATGTTCCTTGCTTTCGATACCCCCTGACACCTCTTCAATTAGTTGAGCAGCTGCAGTGCTAGTTGATTTACCTTTTACAAATACATTTTGATTTTCGAACATCAGGTTGTGTTTGTTAAGAAAGTTTATAATCCTGCTGTATATAACTTTCTCAACTATTTTGGAAAAGAGAGGAAGGATTGAGACTGGTCTGTAGTTTTCTATTTAGTTGTTGTCACCTTTCTTAAAAATTGGTGTTACCTGTGCTATTTTTAGTCTGTCTGTAAAGGTGCCTGATTCTATTATACTGTTGACTGCTGCAGACAGAGGTACAAAATTGAGATGCTAACCTAAACCCTGTAACACTTAAAAGTTCTATACCAGTGGTCACATGATGTTCTGAGAGGCAGATTATGTCAGCTGGGTTTGAAGACTCTAATTCATCTGTGCAGATAATTAATTCATTAATTTTATATCTCAGTCCTCGAATATTTTGATGCACTAAAAATAGCTGACATTTCACATTGACTAAGTTAAAATTGGGTAGAGTTAAAATATCTGCTGACTGTTGTAAATTCTTAACCAATAGCTGTTTGTGCTGATGTAATAAGCTAGAATTATATTTTTTGGTTTCTTTCTCAAACTGAAGGTTTGTCTCACTCCTAACCTCTCTACAAAAATTGGTAGTAAACACCAGAAGACCTGACCTTTTACAGATAGACGTCATATATCTATCCAACAAAGCAGAGTTTTCTTTGCTACACTTTCAGCCAAATCAGTTAATGTGGAACGAAGGAAACTTGTATGTAATATAATACCTGCATTATTTAACGTATGAAGTACGCCACGACAACTGTAGCTTAAGGGAAAACCACAAAGATGTGATAATAAATCTTCAAAAGCAATTAAACTGTTTCCAAACATGAGTAAACCAGTCCCACAATTGTATGATCTCCATTAAATCCAGGGATAGCTAACTGAGGAAAAGGCTAACCACGGATGTTGTACAGCGCTATTTTATTCCCTGGTTAGTTATTCCTGAAATAGCATTCCATTCAAGTTGGCAGCAACTGAAGAGCACTCTCGATATTTTTGCATATGTCATTTCGTGATTTGATTTAATTTCTCTTTGGTCCTTTTGATTACATTTTATACAAAGGGTGTACTAGTAATATAGGACAAATAAAGTGAAATAAAACAAAATGATGAGAGCATTTTATATATTATACAAATAATTATTTTCTATGAACGATTGATTGTGGACAATATTACAAACAGCATTTTCCTGGTATAAGCTGAACTGAATACTTAAAATATCGCAATGAATGGAAGTACACATTTTGATCCCAGTGCCAGAAAGAAAAAATGAAATTTACATTTTGTCATTATGACTTAAATTAAAATGCAACCTTTTTATCTCCACCACATAAGTAAGTTAGAGTGAATACTTAAGAATGTAGAAGAAGTGCCAGTACACATTTTAAAGTATGATATAAGTAACTTTACATTTTGTCACCATAATTTATGGTAGAAGTACACAGTTTTGTCTTCATGGCATAAGTAAAGATTTTCTTGCCTACATTTTTACTCAGAAGGATGTCTAATTGCTCTAGGAATTAATTCATTTTATAATAGGTTTGTTCTCTGAGGAATGTTTACAGTTTCCTTTTGAATACCTGTGCATTATCAGTTTCCTTTTTATTAGTGATGGGAAGCTCATTATATACTATTATTCCTGACTCTATGGACTTTTGTCACAGTTGCAGAGCCTTGGTGGAAACATTTCTCCTGTCTTGTGTTATGCTTGTGAATGTCACAAATTTTCTGGAATAATTCCTTATTGTAGGCTACAAGCATCATTAGTGAGTATATATACTGATCTGTAAGAGTAAATATCCTGAGAGTCTTAAAAAGACCTCTGCAGCATGTTCTGTTAGAGACCCCACATATCAACCTCATTGCTCATTTTTGTAGTTAGAAAACTCTTTTAACTCCTGTAGCATTTTCCCAGAAGATAGTTCCATAGGAGAATACAGAATGGTAATATTCAAAATATGACAAAAACGATATTTCTTTGTTAACGAGATGAGAAATAGCTCTCAGAGCAAATCGTGCCCTCCTAAATTTTTTTACCAGCCATCAATTTGCTCTGTCCATCTTAGCTGGTGCTCTATTTGGATGCCTAGGAATTTTGTATGTGTGGTTTCATAAATTTTTTGGTTCTTGATCTCCATTTAAGTTACTTGGAGTTTTTTTATTTATTGCCTGAACCTGCATAATGTTAGTTTTTGAAAAATTTAGGGTTGGGCTATTTGCTGTGAATCATTTGTGTATTTAGTTAGTGACTGTGAACGGCTGTATCCTGCATTGTGGAGTTGAGACCCCTGACCAAAATACTTGTATCATCTACAAACATGATTACTTTTCTCTGTCATCAATTGTAACTAGTAGATCATTTATGTAGATCGGAAAATCAGTTGCTCAAGGATCGAGCCCTGCGGGACTCCATATTTTACATTTCCCCAGTCTGTTTACTGTTACACCTGCATCCATTAAGATAACTCTTTGCTTCCTTTGTTTGGGTAAAATTCTCACTACATCAAAGGTTTATCTTTGATACTATAGTGAGGAAGCTTTTTTTAGCAATGTGTTATGATGTAAACAGTTGAAAGCTTTAGCAAGGTCACAAAAGATTCCCATTGGATATATTCTGAGATTTAATGTGCCTAGAGTTTCATCTGTTAGTCTAAATATAGCTCTCTCTGTGGAGACTCCCTTATAAAAGCCAAACCGTGTAGATGTCAGTAAGCCATTTTTTGTCATATGGCCAAAAATCTTCCCATAAACTATGCTCTCAAATGCCTTTGAGAAAACTGGCAGCAAAGAAATGGGACGATAATTGCATAGTACATTCTGTGCTCCACTTTTATGGATGGGCATCACTACTGCATGTTTCAGTCTGTCTGGTTGACTGGTTACATAAATAGCATAATATTTGACTGATTAAGTCTGCACATGATTTTAGATTCTTACTTGTTATTCCATCATATCCTTCAATTTCTTCAAGAGTTGTGCTTTCAAAACAAAATGCTGTACTTTGTGTGATTTGCATGTGATTCAGTAGCTCTGTGGTTTCTGTTGGAGGCAGTTTGTTATGGTCCCTGTTCTTTCAGCTACAGTGAGAAAAAGGTTATTAAAATCAGAGGCTACAACTTTTTGATTATTCTTGTGGGAACCACTACCAGAAGACTATGAAGTCCCTGCTTGTTCAGATTTTATGTTCCTATTTGTCTCAGTTTTCATGATATTCCATATGGTTTTTACTTTATTCTTTGACTTGCTGATTTTTTCTGCATAATGCATTTATTTGGCTTCTTCATTTCACATGTTAGAATTTTAATGAATTTTTGGTAATGTAGTTTCACTGCTAGGTTTGTACTAGCCATTTGTACTATATACTGGTCTCTGTTTTTAGCATATAATATTTTGATGCCAGTTGTTATCCACTATTTCCTTCATGGTGTAAACTGTTTCTAAAAAAGCTAGTAGATTCTGTATTTAATATTTTAACATATTTGATGTGGGTGTGATCATTTACCATCTTTCTACTGGTGTTTTAAGGTTGTCAATTGAGCATCATGATCAGACAGAGCACCCTTTTATTATGGCTTATGTTTTTACACCTCCCCCCCCCCCCCCATGAACCTTGGACCTTGCCAGTTGTGGGGAGGCTTGCATGCCTCAGCGATACAGATAGCCATACCATAGGTGCAACCACAACGGAGGGGTATCTGTTGAAAGGCCAGACAAATGTGTGGTTCCTGAAAAGGGGCAGCAGCCTTTTCAGTAGTTGCAGGGGCAACAGTCTGGATGATTGACTGACCTGGTCTTGTAACACTAACCAAAACGGCCTTGCTGAAGCTGGTACTGCGAACGGCTGAAAGCGAGGGGAAACTACAGCCATAATTTTTCCCGAGGGCATGCAGCTTTACTGTATGGTTAAATGATGATGGCGTCCTCTTGGGTAAAATATTCCAAAGGTAAAATAGTTCCCCATTCGAATTTCTGGGCGGGGACTACTCAAGAGGACGTTGTTATCAGGAGAAAGAAAACAGGCATTCTATGGTTCAGAGCATGGAATGTCGGATCCCTTTAACGGACAGGTAGGTTAGAAAATTTAAAAAGGGAAATGGATAGGTTACAGTTAGATATAGTGGGAATTGGTGAAGTTCGGTGGCAGGAGGAAGAAGACTTTTGGTCAGGTGAATACAGGGTTATAAATACAAAATCAAATAGAGGTAATGCAGGAGTAGGTTTAATAATGAATAAAAAAATAGGAGTGCGGGTAAGCTACTACAAACAGCATGGTGAACGCATTATTGTGGCCAAGATAGACACGAAGCCCATGCCCACTACAGTAGTACAAGTTTATATGCCAACTAGCTCTGCAGATGATGAAGAAATTGATGAAATGTATGATGAGATAAAAGAAATTATTCAGGTAGTGAAGGGAGACGAAAATTTAATAGTCATGGGTGCCTGGAATTCGAGAGTAGGAAAAGGGAGAGAAGGAAACGTAGTAGGTGAATATGGATTGGGGGTAAGAAATGAAAGAGGAAGCTGCGTGGTAGAATTTTGCACAGAGCATAAATTAATCATAGCTAACACTTGGTTCAAGAATCATAAAAGAAGGTTGTATACATGGAAGAATCCTGGAGATACTAGAAGGTATCAGATAGATTATATAATGGTAAGATAGAGATTTAGGAACCAGGTTTTAAACTGTAAGACATTTCCAGGGGCAGATGTGGACTCTGACCACAATCTATTGGTTATGAACTGTAGATTAAAACTGAAGAAATTGCAAAAAGATGGGAAATTAAGGAGATGGGACCTGGATAAACTGACTAAACCAGAGGTTGCACAGAGTTTCAGGGAGAGTGTAAGGGAACAACTGACAGGAATGGGGGAAAGAAATACAACAGAAGAAGAATGGGTAGCTCTGAGGGATGAAGTAGTGAAGGCAGCAAAGGATCGAGTAGGTAAAAAGACAAGGGCTAGTAGAGATCCTTGGGTAACAGAATAAATATTGAATTTAATTGATGAAAGGAGAAAATATAAAAATGCGGTTAATGAAGCAGGCGAAAAGGAATACAAACATCTCAAAAATGAGATCTACAGGAAGTGCAAAATGGCTAAACAGGGATGGCTAGAGGACAAATGTAAGGATGTAGAGGCTTATCTCACTAGGGGTAAGATAGATACTGCCTACAGAAAAATTAAAGAGACCTTTGGAGAAAAGAGAATCACTTGTATGAATATCATGGAAGGAGTATACAGAGGATCTATACAAGGGCGATGTACTTGATGACAATATTACGGAAATGGAAGAGGATGTAGATGATGATGAAATGGGAGATATGATACTGCGTGAAGAGTTTGTCAGAGCACTGAAAGACCTGAGTCGAAACAAGGCCACAGGAGTAGACAACATTCCATCAGATCTACTGATGGCCTTGGGAGAACCAGTCCTGACAAAACTCTACCATCTGGTGAGAAACATGTATGAGACAGGCGAAATACCCTCAGACTTCAAGAAAAATATAATAATTCCAACCCCAAAGAAAACAGGTGTTGACAGATGTGAAAATTACCGAACTATCAGTTTAATAAGTCACAGCTGCAAAATACTAGTAGATGCTGACCTTGGGGTAGATCAATTTGGATTCCGTAGAAATATTGGACCGTGTGGGGCAATACTGACCCTACGACTTATCTTAGAAGATAGATAATGGAAAGGTAAACCTACATATATAGCATTTGTAGACTTAGAGAAAGCTTTTGACAATGTTGACTGGAATACTCTCTTTCAAATTCTGAAGGTGGCAGGGGTCAAATACAGGGAGTGAAAGGCTATTTACAATTTGTACAGAAACCAGATGGCAGTTATAAGAGTCGAGGGGCGCGAAAGGGAAGCAGTGGTTGGGAAGGGAGCGAGACAGGGTTGTAGCCTCTCCCCGATGTTATTCAATCTGTATATTGAGCAAGCAGTGAAGGAAACAAAAGAAAAATTCGGAGTAGGTATTAAAATCCATGGAGAAGAAATAAAAACTTTGAGGTTCGCCGATGACATTGTAATTCCGTCAGAGACAGTAAAGGACTTGGAAGACCAGCTGTACGGAATGGACAGTGTTTTGAAAGGAGGATATAGGATGAACATCAACAAAAGCAAACCAAGGATAATGGAATGTAGTCAAATTAAGTCAGGGGATGCTGAGGGAATTAGATTGGGAAATGAGACACTTAAGGTAGTAAAGGAGTTTTGCTATTTGTGGAGCAAAATAACTGATGATTGTCAAAGTAGATAAGATATAAAATGTAGACTGGCAATGGCAAGGAAAGCATTTCTGAAGATGAGAAATTTGTTAACACCGAGTATAGATTTAAGTGTCAGGAAGTCGTTTCTGAAAGTATTTGCATGGAATGTAGCCATGTATGGAAGTGAAACATGGACGATAAATAGTGTGGACGAGAAGAGAATAGAAGCTTTCGAAATGTGGTGCTACAGAAGAATGTTGAAGATTAGATGGGTAGGTCACATAACTAATGAGGAGATATTGAATAGAATTGGGGAGAAGAGGAGTTTGTGGCACAACTTGACAAGAAGAAGGGACCGGTTGGTAGGACATGTTCTGAGGCATCAAGGGATCACAAACTTAGCATTGGAGGGCAGTGTGGAGGGTAAAAATCGTAGAGGCAGAGCAAGAGATGAATACACTAAGCAGATTCAGAAGGATGTAGGTTGCAGTAGGTACTGAGAGATGAAGAAGTTTGCACAGGATAGAGTAGCATGCAGAGCTGCATCAAACCAGTCTCAGGACTGAAGACCACAACAACAACAACAACAACAACAACATGTTTTTACATTGTTGTAATCTGTGGGATGTAGGTACAGATTATCAATCAAGAACTTGCTGTTCCCCTATACTCTTGTTGGGAATGAAACCATTGGCAGTAAGTTGAAAGTTGAGAATGATGATTCCAGTTGTTTATGACTGTTACTATTTAAAAGAAAATTAATGTTAAAATGGCCACATACTATAATCTGACTGTTATTCCTGTGAAGTTTTGTATTAAATAATTTTAACTGCAAAACAAACATTTTAATGTTCCCACAGGTGGCCTGTAAACTGTTGTTATTATGAGAAACTGAGTTTCCAATTATAAATTGACATCACAGCATTCAATATGATGTTCAGCACAGTACTGAGCCACATTTGTGCTTTTGCATATAAACTGCCACACGACCTTGCTTTAAGTTGACCCTGCAGTAGTGAGAAGCAATTCTATAACTATTTAAATGTATTTGATTGATTTCTGTAGCTTCTAGGTGATGTTCAGTTAAGCAGAGCCCGTCAGCAATAGTTTGAGCAGTGTCAGCTATGTCTTGAAGAGGAAGCAGTAGTTCATTTTTTTTATTTAAAATGCTCATAATATTTTGGTGAAATATTTTTAAGCTATTCAGGTAAACTGTGTATTTCTGATTGGTTTCTTAATGTTAGATTTGACATGAGATTGAGTAGGAAGGTCGGGTCGGTTACACCAAACAACACTCCCATTTTGCAGTAGTTCATTTATTCACCTAAACACATCAAAGGCTTACAGAAAACTGACATGGCGGAAAGGTAATCTTAGCTTAGTTCAAAGACGATACTCAGATTGATGTTGGTGTTGATCTCATCGGCGCCACACAGCCCCCCCCCCCCCTCCCCCCGCAGTACGGAGTACTCGACAGCATCGTCGGGGAGCTGTGTGGGTAGATGTTGTGAAGGAAGGTTCGGCCACAGAACCTGGAAGTCGTTGAAGCGAGCCGGGCATCGTACTGGGCGTGGTGATCGTGCGGCGACAGGTAGGCTGGCGGTCTATGGGTGGAACGGAGCGACGACAACGATGTCTCCGGTGGGCGTGGCGAACACACGAAGCATGTCCACGTCGATGTCGGGCGAGAGGGGAACACATTTAACCAGGTGGCAGGGGATGGTGGAGGTTGTGTCATGAGCACTGGATGAAGGTGAGATGTCGTGGATTATGTCCAGGGAGACAGGAGACAGGCACAAACACCTCGAGCGAGGGCACGTTCAAGATGGGAGGGGAGGGGGGGGGGGGCGTTCGACAGGGCGAGGCAGGCGATGGTGGAGAGGCTGAATGGACCAGCAAAGGACCTGGTGGCGAGGGTGTGATCTTAGGCAAGCTCGACGTGGGGAGAATGTGGTCACTCGACGGAGTGCGTGAGAACTGAGTAGGGGGCGAGGTCTGAGGAGAGCTCGACGATTGGAGCTGGAAGTCACTCGATCGAGTGAGTAAGTCCAATGTGGAGGGAGTGGTCGGAGCGTCATGAGCCACGACAGTGAGTGGCGTGGTCGTGGCCTGAAGGTGGGGTAGAAGAAGGCTCGACATAAGCAGGCTTGAGAGAGACTGTGACAGCTGAATCTTTCATCTGGATGTCATGGGTGTTGGCTGAGCACCAGAGAACTCGGTACGGACCGGTATATGGAGGTTGGAGGGGAGCACAGACAGTGTCATCTCGGAGCATGACGTACTCGCAATTGTCCAGAGATTTCGGGACGTGAACCTTAGGGCGGGAATGGCTGGCATGCGGAGGGATGTGGAGGTAGATGAAGTGGCGTCTGATGCGGTCAACGAAGGTAAGTCAGACTGAGGGAGAGAAGGGGAAGGGCTCACAAGTTCGCCAGGGAGAACAATGTTCTGGCCGCACACGAACTCGGCTATTGTGCCTTTGAGGTCTTCCTTATAGATCCCACGAATGCTGAGTAGCACAAGGGGAAGGGCCTCCGTCCATAGAGATTCGTGGCATCAAAGAGCCGCCTTGAAAGTGGGGTGCCACCGCTCGACTAGCCCGCTACTTTGCGGGTGATATGCTGTGGTATGGATGCGCCGGATGCCGCAAATGTTACAAATCTCGTTGAACAGGGCCAACTCAAATTGTCTGTCCTGGTCAGTCGTGATGATAGCTGGACATCTGAAACGTGATGCCCATTACTCGACGAAAGCTCGAGCAATAGTTTCTGCCGTAATATTAGGGAGCGGGACAGCCTCGACCCAGCGAGTTGTTCGGTCAATAGATGAGAGAACATAACGAAAGCCATAGGGAAGGGGGGGGGGGGGGAGAGGGCCGACAATGTCAATGTGAATATGCTGGAAACGCCCAGGAGGGATCGAAAAGGCGCCGAGGGGGATTGAAGTGTGCTTGTGTACTTTGCAGTATTGGCATGCGACGCAGGAGCGTGCCCATTGTTGGCAGCCCTTGTTGACATTTCTCCACACAAAGCACTCTGCTACGAGGTGGGCAGACGCACGAACACCGAGGTGGACTAAATTATGCAATGCGTTGAAGACAGCTCGACGGAGTGTGGTTGGGATGAAGGGGCGTAATGTGCCCATACTGTCGTCGCACCAGATCTCACCAGAAATGCCAGGGAAGGTGGTGCGGACAAAGTGTAGTGAAGAGGTAGAGTCTGAAATCAGGTTTTGTGTCTCCTCGTCGGCGGGTTGGAGGTTAGGCAGTTCAGAGAGGTCTAACAGCGAAAGTACGGCGTCGACTCGTGAAAGGAAATCAGCAACTATATTGTCAGCACCCTTTATGTGTCTGACATCGATGGTGAACTGAGATATGAAGTCTCTGTATCTGAAGCGGCGAGGAGGCGGGTCAGCTGGCGGGTTTGTAATGGCTGCAGCCAGGGGTTTGTGGTCTGTTAAAACATAGAAAGGGCGTCCCTCAACGTCAGTCTTAAAATGCTTGCTCCCTGTCAAACCCGGAATATTTCCGTTGTACATTGGTGAACTTGAGCAAGAAGAACTGCAGAGGCGAAGTTTGGCCATCGATTGTCTGGCTAAGGACAGCGCCGATGGCGGTATCGCTCACGTCTGTGGTGATGGAAAGCTGCGCATTGGGATCTGGATGGGCGATGGTGCAGGCCTCAGCAAGAAGATTTTTGAGGGCAGTGAAAGAGTCAGTCATAGCAGGGGTCCATGGAACGGGCCGAGATCCAGAAGTGTTGGTGCCTGCCAAGGCGTCCATCAGTGGAGCCTGAATCTCCACAGCCCGAGGTAGATGTCGGCGGTAATAATTAACCATCCCCAGAAAGCGCCGGAGCTCTTTGAATGATGAAGGTCTGGGTAGGTTTCGTATTGTCTGTACTTTCTCAGGGGGTGGTGAAATGCCGTCGGCAGAGACCCGAAAACCAAGAAAAGTGACAGCAGGTTGATGTATATGCAATTTGTTCTGGTTGGTCTCGATGCCTGCTGCCACGAGAGAGTTCATAACAGTTTGAACACAAGAATGTCATCAAGATATGTAAAGCAGAATTTTAGGTCGAATAGCACTTCGTTGATGAAGTGTTGCCAGGTCTGGGTTGCGTTTTTCAGACCGAAGGGCATGGATCGAAACTGAAATAACATAATCGTGGTGGTGATTGCTGTCTTCTCGATGTCTTCAGGTGCCATGGGGATCTGGTGGTAGGCCCATTTGTAATCAATGACAGAGAACGTGGTCGCACCTGTGAGGGAACTGGTAAAGTCGGCAATGTTGGGTATGAGGTAGGTGTCTATTATTGTTTGTGTGTTTAGTCGATGGTAGTCTCTGCGCATGCACCAGCACCCGTCTGTCTTGGGTGTCATATGTATGGGCGTAGACCAGCTACTGGCAGAGGGTTCAATGACACCGGAGCTTAGCAGTTTAGAAATCTGATTTTTAAGGTCGGAGAGGCGCTCAGAACAAAGACAATGTGGTTTACTGGAGATCGGGGGACCTGGCGTGAGGCAAAGCTTGTGAACCATGCCGTTGATGACGACAGAAATGTTGCTGGTGACACGGGAGGCAGTTTGTTTACCATGTGTGGCGGATCCGACGGGAGCCGAGGCGGCGAGGTGTCTCAGGACGCGGCCAGTGGCAGCACGGTGGGGGGGAAACGCTTGGCGCGAGTGCATTGTTTGTGTTGTCAGTGGCGGTCGCACGGCGGCGTGCAGGAGCCGAAATTGCATAGTTTGAGGTGCTGTCCGCGAGGGGCGGGGTAGGAGCCGTCAGTTTGGGAACACGTGACGCTCGTTGCGCATGCGCACTTGTGTCCGGCTGAGTGTCAAGTGCTGCCATGTTAGGAGGGTGTGGCCCTGCAGAACTGTCAGTACACATTATGGCAGTCTTGATAGCATAGTTGTGAGGGGTAGTGGGAGGCTCGATTGCTGGGATTGCAAGCAGATTCCGCGCACTTACTTACCTTGCTTTGTCCTTGCTGCAGTGTCTGTAATTTGTTTGCTGTATCGGAGAGCTGGATCTGTGTTTCGTGGAGCCAGAGGGAGACCTCGAAGTTTTCCTTGCATAGGTGAGCGACGTGCTCAAGCTCGACAAGGCACTTGTGTGCTGTTTCTTGTAACGTCGTCGACAGAGACGAGCATGTACGGATGAGATGAGCGCGGACCGATGTGTCACGGGGGGGTTTGCTCGATGGAACACAGGGGAAGTGAGTCTTGGACGGATGACGAAACACGGTGTTTTGCACTAGGTCTGGTGAAAGTTCGTGGTGTCGTAAGAAGTCAATGCCTTGTATAGGTTCGTCAATTTCGCACACTAAAAAAGTCCACTCGAGTTTGCAGTTTTCGGAGAGTGAGATGACGTGGGAAGTTGAACCCGAGCATTGTAGTTTAGTTGAATTCACGGCTTGCAGTGAAGTATGATGAGGGCGGATGTTCGACGACGCTAAGGACGTAGGCAGCAGCGAAACATCGGCGCCTGTGTCCACTAGGAAAAGGTATCCCGACGAAATGTCTTTAATGTAAAGTCGTCCGCAATTATCCGGTCGTTCCCGGACAGAATGGAGCACTGGGGGGTGCCTGTCATGTTGTGCGCAGGAGGCGGCACCTGGACCAACCTGCGATTGGCGTTTGGGAAGCAGCAGGGTGGTCTGCAGTTCCGTGCCGCCTCACTAAACCGTGTGTGGAAGTAACACTACAGGTAGTGTGGTTGCATTTCCTGCAGAAGGTTCATTGCCAGTGGCGGAGGCCGTGGTTCGATAGCTACAGCAGGTTCGGTTGCAGGAGGGGGCGTGGCCGTGGGCGGGGCCGGTGACGTCCCAGTTGCTTGTTTACTGCTTCCCAGAGCGAGCGGAACGGTCGGCACATTACAGCCCTGGCCACTTCCAAACGCATGGCGATGAGCCTGAACCTGAGCCTTGTCACGTAGGCAGTGGCTGGCGAAATGGAGCAGTGATGCATCGTGTAGCTTGTTAGCAATTGTCATTCATTGCTCGACAGGTTCAGGAGACCTCTGAGCCAGAGCAAAGAGGATGTGAGGAGATAGTTTATCTGTCCAGATGGCGGGGAGAGCTGTGTCTGAGAATAGATCGGCGCTGACCAGGGCACGTAGCCGTCTTCAGAGCTGGGAAGGTTTGTCGTTGCCTACTTGCTCGACGTGGAGCACTTGCCGTATTACTGCCTCAGTTGAGCGTGCAAGCCGACGTAGAACTGTCTTTTTGGCTAGAGTGTACCGGGTAGATGAGTCCGGGGCGTCGACCAGGTCAGCAATCGAGTCCTCCTGGTCGTGCAGGTGGGTGATGAGGCACAGAAAGCTGGTTGACTCGTCGAGTTTGTAATGGTTGAACACTTCGTCCACAATTTTGAACCAGGTTGTTGCTCTCTCGGGATTAAACGGCGGCAGCGTCGGTAAGCGTTGTAGAATGTTCAGAAGAACAGGTTGAGTTGAGTTCGTCGGGGCACTGCCTGAATCGAGCTGTTGTTGCTGTAATATTCCAGGAGAGTGTGCCTTCAGGGGATGTGGCGACAACGGCTGTGCGGGTGGCAGCGTGAAGGTGACGTGTTGTGGTTGAGCATGATCCGTCGCGACAGAGAAGGCCGACACGGGTGAGACACCGTAATGTGTCGATTGCGGTTGCAGAAGCTCAACACGTTGTGGGTGTGTTTGGATTGACACGTCGTGAAAGACCGACGCGGATGAGGCACCGAGATGTGCCGAGAACGGTAGCGGAAGCTCGACTAGAGCCCGCGTTGCGGCGACAGGTGAGCTAAAGTTCAAGGTTTGAGAATGCGTGTTCGTCCACGGAAAGCTTGACATATGATCAGAGCCGGGGCCACCTGTGTTGCAGGGGGGCTACGGAGGTGCGGGCTGTCCAGAAGCATAGTGTGGGAAATTATGTCGAACGTGGGACGGAATGTGTGAATGTTCACTGTTCATAGTCACTCCACTCAAAACGGTGTGTGGATAAGGTGAATGTCGTGGCACAAAACACTGAGGCATAGCAGTGGGGCGGAGGTGGAGGTCAAGCACAGATAACAAGTTATTGTTCCTGTTGCAGGCCGAGGTATCAAAGTAGGATGGCATGTGCTGATGCTGAACCGAGGCAGGTGCAGACGTGGTCGGATGCTGAGGTGGTTGACCTGTGGACGAAGCAGTTCCGGCCACGTGGCAGGTATCCGCGTGGTACTGCACGGATTGCGGCGTGGTAAATCGTTGTCCTGGCGGTAGTAGGTTGTCCGACGAAGCATTTGCAGAAATCGGCATTGGTCACGCATGGCACAGAGACCCGTAATAGGTAACTGCACAGCCGATGAGGGAAGGCACATGTGGCGGGAACAAAGGCATTTGATAGCCGGAGTCATGCACACTCCTAACCTCAGTTATTGTTGCAGGCCCAAAAACGTCCGTCCAAATCAGTGGAATCGTCGAGTGAGAGGCATCGTGTTGCAGTCCTGGCAGGTGTACATCGCCCGCAACATGATGCATGTCGATCACAAAATCCGGCATTAGGCACTGGGCTGAAGTCATTGTTCGAATGCTGTGTCGATTTAATACACGTGAAAATAACCGACGCGGAGGTCGCGGATACAGTAAAACGGCGAAAACGGAAGACTTTACAACTCGGGGTCACCAGTGAGGGGAGATGCTCGGGTTAGTTACACCAAACAACCCCCATTCAGCAGTAGTTCCTTTATTCACCTAAACACAGGCAAGGCTCTCAAACAACTAAACATGGCGGAACAGCCCGAAGACAATCTCAGAGTCCAAAGACGATGCTCAGAGTCCATACCGATGCAGGTGTCGACCTCATCGGCACCACATACTTAAGCACATGCTAACAGAGTTTGGAAAAGCAACCTTAACTTTTAATTCCATTCTTAAATTATGATGCAATACAATGTGTGCTGCACACAGATGCATTGTGGTGACATGGTGCTACTAACAGTGAACTGGGGTAAGTCCCGGCACACTTGCTTGCCTCTGTATTTCTCCATGATACATTCTGCATGGCAGTCATTGAAGGCATCATGAATTTCTCTCATGAGAGCCAAATATGTTTCATTCAGCATCTCGCTCTACAGCCGTACACTTTTTTTTACACCTGTTGTGCAGTAATCTCTGTTTCTTCAGTAGTTTCTTTACGGTGACTGTATACCATGGAGATTCTCTTCCATTATGAACTGTTCTACTGGGTACATATATATCCAGTGCATGGTCAGCTATGCTTTTAAGCACAAGCCATGGTTCCTCTTCATGCTTCTACCCTGTGCTAAAAGTTTCAAGTTCCTCACTGAGATATGACACTACTGATTTTTTATCTAGTTTGCTGAACATATATATCTCTTTGCTTGTTTTAGTTGTCTTTTGTACTTTGGTAATCATTGTTGCCACAACCACATCATGGTCACTGATACTAGTTTCAATGTGGACATCCTCAAAGAGCTCAGGTGGCCACTGTCAGATGTCTGTGCCGTCGGTGACTGTGTGTGTATGTGTGGGGGGGGGGGGGGGGGGGCTTGGTCGGCATTTGAGGGAGTCTTTGTCCAGTAGCTTTGTGTACTTTTAATTGTCCTTTATATGTACCTGTCTGTTGCACAATACCTCTTGTATGTGGTGAGTAGCAATCTATCGTATTTCATTATTGTTATTCCATTCTGAATTTTCCATTCTGGAATACAGTACCTAAAATTATTTGTAGCAATTGTCATAAGAAAAAAGACTTCTTGCAAGTTATTTCCAGCTCCTAGAATCTAGCAAATAGTGATCATCAACAAAGGTTTAACACTCAAAACATGTTATCTGGAAAAAAAAGAAGCACTGTATTAAGTGAATTTTTTCCTTTATTTTTGCAATAGAAGACATGGTAAGAATTGGGAAGGAAGTACTGGAGGAAAGAGGTGGTGATGTCTCAGACTTAAGGTTTGTATAAGTATTAGTTTGGTCTGTTACGGACATAATGAATAGTACTATAAAAATGCAAGCATACTTATTGGGAAAAAAGTGGAGGGGAGGGGGTGGGGGTTAACAGATCACTAGCTAAAATATTAAATTTTGTTTTGAAATAACCCTTTGGACATGGGAAGCCCAAATTCATAAGTTGAAAGGCAGAAAAGATCTAGTATTAAAAACTGCCCATATTACAACTCATTATCATTCATTGCAGCTTGGACTGCTTAAATGAAATATTTTTATTGGTGATAATTTTTATGTTCCAACATAAAATATTTGTAAAGTTATTGAAAAAATATAATAACCTTTTATAGTGCAGTACCTTAATTGCACCCATTTAGCAATAGTTCATTTATTAACCTTAACACATACAAGGATCACAAAGAACCGAACTGAACATGGCGGAACAAATGCTTAGAGTCCAAAGATGAATGCATATCGATGTTGGTGTCAGTTTCATTGGCGCCACAAACGTAATGTTTTGGGCTAGTTAAGATGGCAGACATTGGCTTCAGGTTTCACATAATGTGCAGAGTGAAAATCTCATTCAAGACATTGACCACTTAATTCATGCATTTCCATGGTTCCTGTCCTATTATCGTTAGACTACATGCTGGCCTTATGTTCCTGCATGTCAACATACCCCATAGTGTTGCTGCTGCTGTTGTGGAACACTACTTTTCCCCAAACCCAGATGCCCAGTGGCTGAAAATGCTGTGCATCACAGCCCCAGTAGCTTCACATAGAATGTACACAAGAATTGGCATATTTTATGCTTACAGTAGCACTACTGATTTTCAATTTGCCAATGTTTTGGATCACTTTTTTATTTGAGTGTTTTGGATGAGTTGGACTGTCACAAGGATGTCTGAAGATAAAACTGTATAATTTTTAAATTGATTGATTATATGAATCAAATAACATCAGTAAAACAGCTGAATGGATTATCCATTATCCAATAATGATATGTAAATGAAATATAATAGAGTGCCCGTAACTAATGTGCCATTCCCCACTCATTCTACACTTTCCCAGTTATCACCCTCCATAAATCACACAAGTGTGTGTGTGTGTGTGTGTGTGTGTGGACGCGCGCAGGGCGGGGGGGAGGGGGGGGGGGGAGAGAGACAGAGAGAGAGAGAGAGAGAGAGAGAGAGAGAGAGAGAGAGTAAAAAAAGTGGTAGCTTGTTCAAACACTAGATACATTTTCTGTGCTGTTATGTTTCTGTGTAGCACGCATCAGTCAGTCACCGGGAAGTCCGCCTTGGTAGCTGCGGGGTGGTGTGGCTGAATGCCAACTGCAGGGGGCCGGGTTTGATTCTAGCTGGGTGAAACTATGTTAGTATTTGTTTTTTCCCTAGTCATTCCTCTTTACCTTTCCAATAAGAAATGTGTAGTTCTGAAAGTTCATGATTTTTTAAAAGTAATATTATGTTTCTTACATCCTGGTCCCAATCTGCACATATTTTTGTGTAGGTAAAAGTTGACTTTGTAAATACAGAGTTATATTATAACATACATTACTGATTGGCATCCTTTTTTTGAAGATGGTAGATGCCAATCAGAATTGGGACGTACAGCAAGCTATTGAGTGGATGAAGGCACTGGCCGAGTTCAAGCCACTTTGGATCGAGGAGCCTACTTCCCCTGATGATGTTCTTTGACATGCTGCAATAGCCAAGGTACAGCAAATGCCCAGTAACTACAATTAAATATTTTAGGAAATGGAATTACTGGAAACAAAATAAATTTGATGTCAAAATATTTTTTGTTTTTCTGTGCATTTTTAAACAAAATAGGCACGAAACCACTTGGGATTGGTGTGGCAACTGGAGAGATGTGCTGCAACCGCGTAATGTTCAAGCAGTTTCTGCAGGCTGGTGGAATGCAATATTGTCAGATTGATTCATGTCGCATTGGTGGTGTCAATGAGATATTGTCTGTTTACCTAATGGCTTACAAATTGGGAGGTATGTTTAAAGCTGCATTATATTGGCTCTTTTTAAAATGCAACCTGTATTATGAACTCTTAGTCAGATGTAAAAATAATTTTGCATTTATTATGCCGCAGTACCAGAACATTCATAATGCTTAGGATATCTGTCATTATGAAGAGCAGCAATCTACATGACATAAACTAACTGATGGAGCATGTGTGCATAAACATTGAGATATGCCACTTACATTGCTGTTCACAGCTCCATTGCATTTTTCAAAGGAGATTTTGGGTCATGAGCAGATATCTCAGCTATTTATTTGTAATACATAGTCAAGTTCATACTTTACGGATGTGGTGCTACGCCATCAGATGAAAGTATCGTGTGATCAAAAAGCAAGTTTTTACTGTGACAGAGTCAACGGGGCCACCGCTTCTCTTCAATATGTAATTGTTTACCAGATAGCTTGTAGCTGTTATTACCAGCCACTCCGACAAAGTCATGTATTTCCAGGTTGTTGTGGTCCAAAGAGTGATTTTATAACCTGAAGTTCTGAACAATTTTCTGTAGCACTGATAGGGTAGATTATAGTACACACATCACTTTGGATTAAGGAATGTACCTCACAACCACTCTCCATACCATTTACATCTTGGAAGTTGCTATTGTGTTTCCACAAGCAACCTAGTCTTTCCTTACTGGATACGGAAAGGAACGAGAGGGTGACATCACTTCATCATTACTATCCAGTCACTTTTGTTCTATCAGTCTGTTATATCTATTATATTAACTCTAAAATGCACAAGAAACATTGTAAACTGTGCCAAATCATTTAAATATGATTATATTCCAGGGAAAATCTCTACTTCCTCTTTGGCCCACTCACACTATTCCCTCCTCTCCCAGTTGTCTCACTCCTTAACACCCCCTTTGATTCTGCTTCTGGAATCATACAAAACAGAAATATATATCTTCTAATTGTAGACAGAGAACTGGAAACCCTATTTGATTTTTTCCAAAAGAGAGTACTGGACCTTAAGTTTACTCTTATCAGTGCCACGTTGTAGGTCTGAGATTTGTTTTTGATTACTACTTAGAAAACTGCACAATTAACCAAAAGGTGCTCGGTTGTATGAAAATATAAGTTTAATGAAACACAAACTATTGAAAAAAAGTTTGGTGCAGTGTAATATTTGTCTTCCAAGTAACTATCTCAAATTACACTAAATAAAGTAACTATCTCAAATTACACTATAAAATCGCCATATACATTTTCTGAGCCTAGAAAATAAGCTGTGCAACCATGACAACCCCACATCACAAAATTCCTATAAAGTATAATTCATCTCTTAACCCTTGTGGAATATTTTCATCAAAAATTTATCACTGTTGAAAAATGGACACTGCAATCAGTTGGAATTGGTGTCATTCTATGTTGTTGTTGTTGTTGTTGTTGTGGTCTTCAGTCCTGAGACTGGTTTGATGCAGCTCTCCATGCTCTCCGTGTCATTCTAATAAGCTTGAAATGATACAGAAGATACACAAACATTTTCTGCTAAAATTATTTCAGTGGCTTACACTACCATATCCAAACTGTAAAGCTTTTTAAAGACTTCATGGAGTACTCACGTATCAATAAGTTCATAAAAGACATGTCGATACAGTGCACAACAAAAAGGAAGTATCAATTTTTCGAAACCTCGTTATTGTCTCCCGTCGTAATGCATAAATTTGCAATTTAGCTCAAAGGTGCCTACAGCCTACCTCTGTAATGGTGCAGAAGTACGGCACTCTACATCATCATTCCCTGGTTTGGCAGCGCTTCAAACAGCAAGGTGTCGACACATGCAAAGTTCATACGAGATGTAAGGTGGCTGAATGACGTGATATTGGCATCAAATTTCACCACAATTCTGCCCAATCATGGATGTGTCACATGATGGGAAGGTCGTAACACACTCTCTTATACACATTTTACCCCTTCCTTCGACGTTTCTGTGGTGGCAGTCAGAACTGCAACACGCAGCTTTGGGATCACCCAGTTTTCTTATGTGAAGCCGAGGAAAATATTTGAGACACACAGCCTCTCAGAATCAACACGAAACGCCTTCAGGAGCTGGCATAAAAGGTGGCACTGAAACGACCCTGGCCGCGCGGTCTGAGGCATCTTGCCATGATCCGTGCGGCTCCGCCCCATCAGAGGTTCGAGTCCTCCCTCACTTGGGTGTGTGTGTGTTGTTCTTAGCATAAGTTAGTCTAAGTTAATTTAAGCAGTGTGTAAGTCTAGGGACCGATGACCTTCGCAGTTTGGTCCCTTAGGAATTCACACACATCTGAACATTTGAAATGACCCCTTCCCTCGGGACACTGATTCCCACACATTTCTCAGATGAAACCTACAGTTCACAGTACAGGGAGCATCAGGACAATGTTCTTCACATTGATCAACACTGCAACCACATCCTGGTCAATTCAACCCTACTTTAAGGATGTCTAATGAACTTCTGAGCTGTGGCCTATTTTTCACCTGTGTTGACACCTTGCCGTTTGAAGTCTCACTGAGCCCGAGGTTGAAGTCACAGGGCACCATGTTTTTGCACCATTAAAGAGGAAGTTTGTAGCTACCTTGAGCCAAATTTCAAACTTATGCATCACAATGGGAGACAATTACAGGGTTTCATAAAAGTGATACAGTTTTGTGTATTGAAGTTCTATTAAACCACATTTTTTTTATTTTGTGGAGGTGCTATAATTTCAAAGATTCTGCTGTTTGTATGAAGATATTTTGCATTGTGAGGAACATGTGCCTTGTTACAGTAATTCTCATATTCAGGGGAGATGCCACGCACAGTTTCCAACACGTTTAATTGTTCCATTTCATTGCACTTCCTGTACAAAACTGTCATAAACTAACAGTCCTGTTCAGATTTCAGAAAGTACCTTCTTGTGTGTCCCAACTCCTAAAGAATGAAATCAGTAAGTACTAAAGCTGATACTAGTTAATTTCTAAATTCTAACACCAGTCAATAATAATTTCATTGTTCAGTAGTGAACATAGCACACAGTTGTGTGTTTGAAATTTTTGAGAATGGAGTTGATAGTTCTTATCTCCTCATGCAGTACTTCACTGTAATAATAGCGTCATGATCAGTGTATAAAAGTACAAACAAACATGAGAACATGCATATGCCCTAAATTCCTCTCCTTCTTCTTCTTCTTCCTCTTATTATTATTATTATTATTATTATTATTATTATTATTACTATCTGGATCATCTACACCTTCTAAGGATATTTTTGCTGTAGACCAAAAGCAGATTGAAAGGTTGCAGCTGTAAAATGAGCTGTCACGACTAGTGATTACTTTGGGTGATGAATTTGCAGAGATGATCTCATTCAGTCCTTTATAAACATCGGCATTCTTACATTTCTGAACAATGCAAATTGGAAACACACACAACACACATCTGAATCAGTTATCAGAATTGTTGGCACATATTGTAATCAATATACACATAAGCAAAAGTATCGCACTTTGTTCAGTATGGATTTTCGTGAATCTGTTATTGAGCTATCCAATAAGTTGGGCAACAGTGTACACAAATGCTGCCAACTGCATTCTTTGATCATTTGATTTTCAGCTGCCTCAAACAAAGCTTACAAAATATAAGTTCCCCTGAATTGTTGTGTAATCATTACTTAAGTCCTTGTAATGTGCCCAAGATTTATGCAGAATGAGACATGCCTACATCATTTTTTTTTTCTTTTTGATTTATTTATTTATTCATTCATTCATGGTACAATGTGTATTTTATAGACATCGTCAGTGGTTGGTAACTTTTTCTTATTAAGTAATGTATATAATTTCTTACTTTTTTTGTAGTTCTTATACTTATTCCTACAGCATGTCTAGTTATGTCATATATTGTTGCATAACACATGCTCTTAGAAATAAAGTTATGTATTACAGTTTAAAGACAATTATTCGCCTGTTGAGGGCTTGATAGCCTTTCGCAGTTTTGCTGAGTTGTTGTTTTCATTTTATGCACAATATACTGATCCAGCTTTCTACTTCAGGCACAGCAAGCTATGCTGTTGTGTGTATGTGTTACCTGGATTCAAACCAGATTGTGAACTATTGTTGGACCCACTCTGCTATTTATAACTGAGTTTTATTTCTGATGCCCACTATGCCCCTTGGTTTTTCACAGACAGCACTGGCATTGGTGAAAATCAAATTCCCTCGACACAATGAAAGAGAAACCCAATATCAGCTGCATAAGAGCGCTGAAATAATTCAATGGCAACTAGTGAAAATTTGTGCCAGACTGGGACTCAATCCTGGATTTCCTGCTTTAAGTGAGGGGTCGTGTTAATCGCTTCAGCTATCTGACTATCTTTCGGACATATCCAGAAGAACAGACACCACACATATAATAGTAATATTTAGGCCATTTTCTTGCGAGAATCGTATGAGATACTGCAAGCAATAAGGAAAATGGACCAGAGGAGTTACGAAATCAATGTGCGGCAAGCTGGGAATTTGGGTTGGACAAGAATCATGCTTGGATAACTGAAGCAAGTAGGAGACTGCCTGCCTTAAGCAGGAAATCCAGGTTAGGTTGAGTCCCAGTCCAGCATGAATTTTCACTTGTCACCACTGAATTATATCAATGCCATCATGCAGCTGATGTTGGTATCTCTCTTTCATCATGTACCATATATATGCGTCCATGGAATCATGACTGTATGGTGTTTGTTCTTTCAGACATGCCCGAAAGAACAGACACCACATGTCCCGAAAGAAAAGACACCACACATGTAAAAGTAATTCTCTCACCTTCTTCCAACTCTGGTGGACATTATGACTGACAATATTTTAATAAACTGAGTGCTAGCCTCCAAGTGCCTTCCATGTTCTTCAGGTTTTCTGACACCTTCATTTTGATAGACTTCTTAATTATGCTGTCCCAGAAATGGTTGGAGTCCAGGCAGCGAACACACAAAACAGCAAAACTCATCATACCTGAAGAAGATGGCTAGGGCAGTCATCAAAATATTGTGCATAAAATGGAACCAACAGCTCAGCAGAACACCCGGAAGCACACTATTAATCATTTGCACAGAGAAAACCTGAGGGATCACATTGAGGGCTGTTTTAAATTGTTAAATAAAATAATGGCATGTATTTTGCAGTATTCAAAATAATTGTTACAATAATTGTGGATCAGACAAAAATAATGATTCACACGATAGACCTGCACTCCCTTCTACGTTGAAGATTCAAGTGATGGATACACACGCAAAAAGTGGTGATGGCTATTAAGCATTCAAACTCACATTCCCCTTTTGGACAGAAAGATTAAAACATAAAAAGTATGTTCACTTTAGTTTATTTAATGTCTGTTCTGAAGGAGGATTTGGATGAAATGATAAGTCACCACTGACCTACCATTGACCTCCAAATCATAACATTCATAACATTAAGCGGGCGGGCAGGCAGGCAGGCAGGCAGGCAGACGACCCCCTCCCCCTCCCCCCCCCCCCCCCTCCCCCATGTACATGTGACTCTGAAGAAAGTAACAAAAACTTTGTATGGCAGCTCTACGTGTTCAAAAGCTGGTGTTTTCCATTATATTCATGGAAATGAAGGAAGGATTAATTGTTTTTTCTTTATTACAGTTCCAGTTTGTCCTCATGCTGGTGGTGTTGGACTCTGTGAGATGGTGCAACATCTCCAGATATTTGATTACATTTGTCTTTCGACAACGAAGGAGAACCGAGTAATTGAGTATGTCGATCAGCAGCACGAGCATTTTGAAAACCCAACCAATGTTAAACATGCTCACTACATTGCACCTACTGTAAGTATTCACTGACACAGAAATCCATCACAATGAAATACAGATGAAAACCTAAATTGCAATAGAAGTAACTTAAGAGAATCACAAGTATACACATGGCTTTCCTGTGTAGCATTGCTCTTACTTCAGGATATAAAACTGTCATCAGATGAGAAATGACGTAAATGAAGATATTAATTATTTGTAAAACAATTGAAAAAGCAAAATACACCATAAATAACACAAAAAATGAAAGAGGCAGTTGGCGATACTATCAGTCCATGGCTTTTAGCAAGCTTTGAGACAGCCCTCCAGTTTGTCTTTATATTGATATTTTGCTTGGACCGTCTAAGACCAAATTAAATCTTGTTGCATTTGGGAGTGAACTTTTAATTCAGCCCAAATGCCCTTAATTCTGTGTCAACGAGCTTGCTTACACTCCTCCGTCCAAGGGGACATGGCATCTTCTTTTTGGTTCTGTATCTTAGTGTAGCCCACTCATCACAGTTTTCTTGATGAAGAGATTCTTGTCAAAGGTATCTTCAGGTTTGATTGCTACAAGTTGGAGGTCGTCTTTGGGATTACTAAACCAGGGCATTCTGTTTTTGAGGTTTGCAGAAAGAAAGAGGAAGATGATCTTGGTCAACCTGTTCCTGCCCATCCACTCTAGATAATTGTAAAATTGTGCACTTCTTTTGTAGATTGTGTATACTTTCTTGCCTTTGCCACAGACTTGTGGATGACATTTATGTAATTGGATCCAACAATTGCCCTAATAATTCTGCGTTTTTTTTTTTTTTTTTTTTTTTTTTTTTTTTTTTTTTTTTTTTTTTTTTTTTTTTTTTTTGTCTGGTTCTTCAAGGATGGCCTTTATTTGTATTTACGGATAGGGTTTTGGCTCCATACATAGCTAATGACTTCAGAACCATTTCATAATGATGTATTTAGGTTTTATGAAAGGCATTTTTTCTTGTATATCATGCAAGACTTTTGGAAATCTGTTTCAAGTTGCATATTTATGCCTTAACTGCTTCCATGTCAATTTTCTTTTTTCTCATAATGATCTCATCCAGGCACTTCAGTTTTTCTACTCTGCTGACATCTCCATAACTCGTCCAGAGGTGTGGGGACGCAGCTTTTATGTTATTCATTACTTCCGTTCTTTCAAATGATATCTGAAAGGCAGTTTGTTTGGCATTTTCTTAATATTTCAGTTTGAATCCTAGCCATTTCTACAGCAGCAAAAGCTAGACATCTAGCAAGATTACCTTGGATTTAGTTCCCATTCTCATCAGGTTATAGGTGGTTTCCATCAATTTTGATCACGTCTTGATGATTTTTTCAAGAACACAGTTAAGAAGCATCACCTTTCCTGACACCTATTTTGATCTCAAAGCAATCTGAGAGAGGTCATAGGAACTTTATCTTGGAGTTTGTATCTGTCAGGGTGACTAATTAATGCTAGCAGTTTAACGTAAACTCCAAATTCTTTGAGGTTGTTTAACAGGACAGCACAGGCTATTGAACTGTAGGCTTTCTTTAACTCCACAAAGACTGATACATATTGTTTGGACCTTAATAGTATATGTATATTATTATTTTTATTGGTATTTACATAACATTTTATAGTAACCTTTTACCTGAAAGGTTTCTGCTGATTTTCTCCAATGATGTACAATTTGTTTTAAGCAGTTATTGGCCTGTAAATGAAAACTCCTACACATTAATTGGTTGTAGCCCCAGTTTCATGACAGAATCAGCAAGTTGTTTAAGTACAATTCCTGTCAGGCTTGTCAGTCTTTGAAATTTTATCATGATGTTTCCTATTTTGCTTTGTTAATCCAGGGTAACACAAAAATTTCCAACCATTTCAGAAATTCATTGAGCACCCAGCTAAATAAATAACATAGTTTGAAAACAAAAACAGTCTTGATTGTGAAATTATTTAATTTCAATGACATATACACTACTGGCCATTAAAATTGCTACACCACGAAGATGACGTGCTACAGACGCGATATTTAACTGACAGGAAGAAAATGCTGTAATATGCAAATGATTAGATTTTCAGAGCAGTCAAGCAAGGTTGGCGCCGGTGGCGACACCTACAACGTGCTGACATGAGGAAAGTTTCCAGCCAATTTCTCATACACAAACAGCAGTTGATCAGTGTTGCCTGATGAAACATTGTTCTGATACCTCGTGTAAGGAGGAGAAATGTGTACCATCACGTTTCCGACTTTGATAAAGGTCAGATTGTAGCCTATTGCGATTGTGGTTTATCGTATCGCGACATTGCTGCTCGCGATAGTCAAGACCCAATGACTGTTAGCATAATATGGAATCGGTGGGTTCAGGAGGGTAATGCGGAACACAGTGCTGGATCCCAACAGCCTCGTATCTCTAGCAGTCGAGATGACAGGCATCTTATCCGCATGGCTGTAATGGATCATGCAGCCACGTCTCGATCCCTGAGTCAACAGATGGGGACGTTTGCAAGACAACAACCATCTGCAAGAACAGTTCGACGACATTTGCAGCAGCATGGACTATCAGCTCGGAGACCATGGCTGCGGTTACCGTTGATACTGCATCACAGACATGAGTGCCTGCGATGATGTACTCAACGACAAACCTGGGTGCACGAATGGCAAAACGTCATTTTTTCGGACGAATCCAGTTTCTGTTTACAGCATCGTGATGGTCGCATCTGTGTTTGGCGACATCGTGGTGAACGCACATTGGAAGCATGTATTCGTCATCGCCATACTGGCATATCACACGGCATGATGGTATGGGGTGCCATTGGTTACACGTCTTGGTCACCTCTTGTTCGCATTGACGGCACTTTGAACAGTGGACATTACATTTCAGATGTGTTACGACCCGTGGCTCTACCCTTCATTCGATACCTGCAAAACCCTACATTTCAGCAGGATAATGCACGACCGCATATTGCAGGTCTTGTACGGGCCTTCCTGGATACAGAAAATGTTCGACTGCTGCCCTGGCCTGCACATTCTCCAGATCTCTCACCAACTGAAAACGTCTGGTCAATGGTGACCGATCAACTGGCTTGTCACAATACGCCAGTCACTACTCTTGATGAACTGTGGTATTGTGAGAAGCCGCATGGGCAGCTGTACCTGTAGAGGTCAACCAAGCTCTGTTTGACTCAATGCCCAGGTGTATCAAGGCCGTTATTGCGGCCAGAGGTGGTTGTTCTGGGTACTGATTTCTCAGGATCTATGCACCAAAATTGCGTGAAAATGTAACCACATGTCAGTTCTCGTATAATATATTTGTCCAATGAATACCCGTTTATCATCTGCATTTCTTCTTAGTGTAGCAATTTCAATGGCCAGTAGTGTAAATAACATTCTTATGTAGCAGTAAGATCAAGGACACACCCCACCGTGATACTTGAGCTACGCAGTTGTCTTTATAATACATTCCCTCAAACTGTGTTCATTTACCATTGCTGTACAGCACCTGCCTCCCATACACTATGTAAGGAGTTTCTGGACATCCTGCTGAATGCACTCTGCACTGAGTCACAATATACATCTGATGGTGTATAAGTACAAATACAACTATTGATATTTGTCTCAAATCAGTCACTAGAGAAACCTGATCAAGTTGAATGATGCATGGTTGTAGGGACTTTTGCCCGTCTATCAGAGACATTCCTCAGGAACTACAAATGCTCAGGTACACTGTTAGTGGTGCTATTGTAAAACAGAAGAGTCAGGGAAGTATTAAACCTAATTACTGCTGTGGCAAGCAGACTAACTTATGAGGACTGGTCAAAATTCTGAAGTGTACCACATAAAGCAATGGTCAGACATCCTCGGAAGCTACTGAAAAGGACTTCAGCTGCACTTTATAAGAAATGAGTTGTTTGTACACTGCTTAATTATAGATACTGTACCAGTTAATTTATATTTTAATTTTAATTATGTGCTGTATCTTTTAACAGGCTCCAGGTTACAGTACAAAGATGAAAGCTGAATCAGCAGAATCTTATGAGTACCCACTTGGACACGAATGGGAGAAGATGTTTAATGAGGGAACATTCCAACGACCTCATGTACCACTCAGTTAAAATACAAATTTGTACTTCAAAAATAAGCTGAAATAAAACTTTCTTTTATTCAATGCATATTACCATTGTTAATATTTCTTAATTTTCCCCCAAATTTAACAAAGAAGGACATCAAGAGTTGCAAATGTACCCATAAGCATATTAATTTTTTTTTCACTAACATGTATAGTATTACTGAAAAGAGGAGCTGAAGCTTCTCTGAACCTGAAGGTCAGTTTGAACACCACAGCATCTTATTGAGCACAGTTCCTTTGCAAGTGGTATATCCTTACCTCCATCTGGCATGTGACCCAAAGTATCCAGGCAATTAAAAGAGTACCTACAATTTAAAAAGCATTCTAAACAATGGTATGACTTGGTATTTTTCACTTACATGATATTTTTTCTAAATAGGAACAAACTGCAAGAAACTATTGCTGAGAGGATAATGAGGTAAAAGGGTTACATGGACATATGGTCGGAAGTGTGTTTAAAGGGGGATACACTCACTTGACGGTGGAGATAAAAAAGGTCTTTGACAGTGTCAGTGTAGGTTTCACTGATTAGAAACACACATGAAAACACACCAGCCAAACGGGAATGTTCTGTCTGTACTAGTGTTTAGCTTCAGTTTTTATGTTGCATGTCAATGTTTGTTTGCTGCCATATTTTGAGTAACAAGTATTTATAGAGTTAAAAGTGGTGCATCACATGTTAGCAGCTAAAAAGTGACATTAACAACAGTGAAGGGGCCTATTTGTCTTTCCAAACTGAGGCCCAAAAGCTCCAATTGGTGAATACCGAATTGTGAGGGAGTATCGAGGTCATCATCAAAGGAGCTAGAACCATTACAAGTAGAATACAAAAGACTGTGGGAGTGGTTGCAGGTGTCCTGGGAAAGTCTGACCATACCTAAGATGTACTTCAGTATCATGCAGATTTAGTTATAAATGCTCCAACCATAAATTCAGGTATCAGTATTTATAAATATGGCTCTACATTTCACTTAGTAATTTTATTCCCACCTGAACAGTGACCGAGAATGTTGTTTTCCTTTAGAACATTCATGAAATAGAAAGATATTTGTATGGAGTTATGAATTTCAGCTGAACATCACATGACTAAAGCTCATAGTGGATGCCACTGCATAGTTTGACTTGGCAGAATTTTTGTTAGCTGCAGAGGCTTGAAATATTGACCAGGGATTTAGAATGTACCAACCATAGGAGCATCAGTTTTGAATGCGGCAAGTTGTCCTCTCTCAAAGGAAAAAACTTCAGAAAATTATGAAGTACTTGTGCCAACCTATGTCCTGGGCAACAAAAGTACTCAAAATGTGGCTCTCCTTGACGGGGCAGAAGCACAAGCAGAAGATAGACTCATTAACAGAATAGATCCCAGCATAGGCATGGAAACTCAGTGTTCTATTCCATGAACTTTACCAGATGCTGTTTGTTTAGTGGTGCTGCAACAAGATGCCCATCAGTTTATGGCATGACATAACAACGTCATCACAACCATACTGTTTATTTAGAGCAGAGACTGGACGTTACCTTCTTGACCAGGCTAGTCACTGGGCGCTTGAGAGCCAATGAGGCAAAAACCTTGTGAATTTTGGGATTAGTGAATGTGGTAAAAGCTTCTCTACAGGCAAAGAAGTATGGCCATTCCACCCTCAACGGGCGATGCTCGTGAATTCCCTGCCCCTAGTTGTGCAAAATAATTACAGTTGCTTCGAGGGCTTTTGTACTATGATCTGTGATTCAATCCTCATCATGTGAAGATTTCTACACCCCTAATTAACAGTTAAAAAAGGGCATAAGTTTAATGTGGAACCCAATTGTGAAAAAGGGGTATCAAAGTTAAAAGGAGGTTCTGACATAGTTGCCAGTATTAGTTTAACAAGAGTTTGTGAAATCATTCAGTTTATCTAGCAGTGCTAGGAATTATGATGGTCGTGTATATTAACTGAGCCTAGGGTAACCTCATAGGCCAATAGGCTACATTTCATGGAAGTTAAAACAAATAGAGATTATTTACAGTACAACCAAAAGGGAGTTTCTGGCACCACAAATTACTTATATAGTATAACATTTCACTGTAGTCAAGTATCATTCTGAACTGACATGGCAGTTATGTCTTTATTATGTTGTTGTTGTTGTCTTCAGTCCAAAGACTGGTTTGAGGCAACTCTCCATGCTACTCAATCCTGTGAATGTATCTTTATCTCTGAGTAACTACTGGAACTTACATCCTTCTGAATCTGCTAACTGTATTGATCTCTTACGCTACCTCTATCATTTTTACTCTCCTCACTTCCCTCCAGTACTAAACTAATTATTCCTTGATGCCTCCAAATGTGTCCTACCAACTGATCCCTTCTTCTAGTCTCAAGTATTGCCACTAATTCCTCTTCTTCCCAGTTCTGTTCAGTACCTCCAAATTAGTTACATGCTCTACCCATTTGTATTGATAATGTTGTATTCACCTTGTAACGAAGCAGGGTTGCCCACTGCTATCCTGTTTCGGTTTTACACTCCTTCAGTAACTTAATTAAGCAATAAACCTTTTTTTTTTTTCACTACTCAGATTCCGACTACAGATTCTGTGGCCTTCAGCCTCATAGTACAGAATTCAGAAATAGTTTAAACAAAATTCCCCTAGTAATATCTATTATTTCAGTACATTCTAATGTCTATTCTGAAAGTAATGAGCTAATCAGTTTTATTGGAAATGCATACTATTAACAGTTATGGACAATGACGTATATTGTGCAATACATATTAAGTAAAATTCGAGTGAGCTAATAGGTCAAATTCAGCTATAAGACTGCATCCAAAAGAAAGCCTAAATTTTACTGTTTCCAGCAAAGTGTTCAAATTAACCTAAAGTCTATTAGTTAAATAGATATTAAGACTTAAAATATGTAGCCTATATGACTTTCAGTGCCAATTGTGACCAAACTACCAAATAATTCCGAGATCTGTTTCGATATTTTGCTACCTTTATTTTTCTATGTAAAATAACTCCAGTCTTAACTTTGCAAGTGCATTAATTAAGAATTAAGTAAATTTGAATATGCAAAAATTATTGTTCAAAAGGGCTGCCGTGGTTATAAGTCGGGAATTCCCACGGCGAATGCATAAGTTGGTTGGTTGGTTGGTTTGGGGAAGGAGACCAGACAGCATGGTCATCGGTCTCATCGGATTAGGGAGGATGGGGAAGGAAGTCGGCCGTGCCCTTTCAGAGGAACCATCCCGGCATTTGCCTGGAGTGATTTAGGGAAATCACGGAAAACCTAAATCAGGATGGCCGGATGCGGGATTGAACCGTCGTCCTTCCGAATGCGAGTCCAGTGTGTAACCACTGCGCCACCTCGCTCGGTCATAAGTTAGTTCCGCGTATTTAAATTGATACAGCTCACTCATGTTATTTAAATAATAAAACCCAATAGTTAACTTCAAAACCAGTTAGAAAGGATCATTTTAACCCTGGGAAATTATAAACTATAATATATTAACGGAAATAGTCAAATATTCAAGCGCTCGTCTATATAAGGTCTGAGCTGGTGCAGTTTTCTACATCTACATCTACATCCATACTCCCTAAGCCACCTGACGGTGTGTGGCGGAGGGTACCTTGAGTACCTCTATCGGTTCTCGCTTCTATTCCAGTCGCGCATTGTTCGTGGAAAGAAGGATTGTCGGTATGCTTCTGTGTGGGCTCTAATCTCTCTGATTTTATCCTCATGGTCTCTTCACGAGATATACATAGGAGGGAGCAATATACTGCTTGACTCTTCGGTGAAGGTATGTTCTCAAAACTTCAACAAAAGCCTGTACCGAGCTACTGAGCGTCTCTCCTGCAGAGTCCTCCACTGGAGTTTATCTATCATCTCCATAACGCTTTCGCGATTACTAAACGTTCCTGTAACGAAGCGTGCTGCTCTCCGTTGGATCTTCTCTCTCTCATCTATCAAGCCTATCTGGTACGGATCCTACACTGTTGAGCAGTATTCAAGCAGTGGGCGAACAAGCGTACTGTAACCTCCTTCCTTTGTTTTTGGATTGCATTTCCTTAGGATTCTTCCAATGAATCTCAGTCTGGCATCTGCTTTACCAATGATCAACTTTATATGATCATTCCATTTTAAATCACTCCTAATGCATACTCCCAGATAATTTATGGAGTTGACTGCTTCCAGTTGCTGACCTGCTATTTTGTAGCTAAATGATAAGGGATCTATCTTTATATGTATTCACAGCACATTACATTTGTCTACATTGAGATTCAATTGCCATTCCCTGCACCATGTGTCAATTCGCTGCAGATCCTCCTGCATTTCAGTATAATTTTCCATTGATACAACCTCTCAATATACCACAGCATCATCCGCAAAAAGCCTCAGTGAACTTCTGATGTCATCCACAAGGTCATTTATGTATAATGTGAATAGCAACGGTCCTACGACACTACCCTGCGGCACACCTGAAATCACTCTTACTTCGGAAGACTTCTCTCCATTGAGAATGACATGCTGCGTTCTGTCATCTAGGAACTCTTCAATCCAATCACACAATTGGTCTGATAGTCCATATGCTCTTACTTTGTTCATTAAACGACTGTGGGGAACAGTATCGAACGCCTTGCAGATGTCAAGAAACAAGCATCTACCTGTGAATCCGTGTCTATGGCCCTATGAGTCTCGTGGACGAATAGCACGAGCTGGGTTTCACACGACCATCTTTTTCTAAACCCATGCTGATTCCTACAGAGTAGATTTCTAGTCTCCAGAAAAGTCATTATACTTGAACATAATACGTGTTCCAAAATTCTACAACTGATCGACATTGGAGATATAGGTCTATAGTTCTGCACATCTGTTCGACGTCCCTTCTTGAAAACGGGGATGACCTGTGGCCTTTTCCAATCCTTTGGAACGCTACGCTCTTCTAGAGACCTACGGTACACCGCTGCAAGAAGGGGGGCAACTTCCTTCGCGTATTCTGTGTAAAATCGAACTGGTATCCCATCAGGTCCAGCGGCCTTTCCTCTTTTGAGTGATTTTAATTGTTTCTCTATCCCTCTGTCGTCTATTTTGATATCTACCATTTTGTCATCTGTGCGACAATCTAGAGAAGGAACTACATTCCAGTCTTCCTCTGTGAAACAGCTTTGGAAAAAGACATTTAGTATTTTTTCAGTTAGTTCTCGGTCAGATTCTCTTCGAGCAAAAGTGCGGCAAGTTGGTTAATTTTTCGGTAAATGTAATTGTGAACATTGTTAAAGACTGGAAGTTTTTGACCTACCTAATGTGACGATTAAGTGTAAGAGGCCTGGTCACGTGAATATTGTGCGTGTGAGTGATATCAAATAAATCGCACTATGGTTGTCATAAGTGTTCAACAATGAATAAGGTCTTGACTTTTGATTTTGGAAAACTTAATCTAGGATCCTGGCTTCTTAATTGTAGTGTGATTTAGGTGAGACGGACGCATCTACCGAGAAGACAATATTGAAAAAGCACAGCAAGGTAGGTCGAGAACACTGCGCACTATCTACTGGGTGAGGAAATGTTTCAATACCGGTACATCCGGTTGTGACGTGAACTAGTAAGAGGCACTAATATGAGGATACAGCCTGGCACGTTACAACCTGACCAGAAGTTTTGTTCCCCCAGCCACTGAAAGTCACTAACGCACACTATAGCTTTAACATTTCCATTTCCCTTTTTAAATTTTCTAACCTACCTGCACCATTTAAGGGATCTGACATTCCATGCTCCAATCCATAGAATGCCATTTTTGATTCTCCTGATAATGATGGCCTCCAGAGCAGTCCCCATCTGGAGAACAAGCTGCATGCTCTCGAGAAAACTTACGGCTGAAGTTTCCCCTTGCTTTCAGCTGTTCGCATTACCAGCACAGCAAAGCCATTTTGGTTGACGTTACAAGGCCAGTTCACTCAATCGTCCAGACTGTTGCCCCTGCAACTACTGAAAAGGCTGCTGCCCCTCTTCAGGAACCACACGTTTGTCTGGCCTCTCAACAGATACCCCTCCGTTGTGGTTGCACCTACGATATGGCCATCTGTATCACTGAGGCATGCAGGCCTCCCCACCAACGGCAAGGTCCATGGTTCATTATACTATTTATTACACAAAAAAGTTGCCTAATATGCTGGTCTTTAAAACTAAACGACTACAATTTCACTGTCAAACACAAATACGGAAAATTATAACTGAACACCAATGGCTTAACTGCAAATTTCACCCTTTCAAAACCAAAGAAAGGCTACTTTCTGAGTGGGTAGTGGGACAGCAAGCTACATCACCAGGCTTCTAAAGCTGCCAATAAACTATATTATAAAACTGAACAACATAATACAATTTTACTCCTAGTTGTTGTAACAAAGAATATTCTATCAGTATAATGGTAGCCTGCAATTTTGCCATATTGCTGAGAAGGCTATTAATACATGAATCTCCTCCTCCTTTTCCGATGCTACAGCCCATGGAGGGCCCAGGCCTTGTCGACAACCTGTCTCTTCCAATCCTCTCTTGACTTCATCTACATCTACATCTACATCTACATTTATACTCCGCAAGCCACCCAACGGTGTGTGGCGGAGGGCACTTTACGTGCCACTGTCATTACCTCCCTTTCCTGTTCCAGTCGCGTATGGTTCGCGGGAAGAACGACTGTCTGAAAGGCTCCGTGCGCGCTCGAATCTCTCTAATTTTACATTCTTGATCTCCTCGGGAGGTATAAGTAGGAGGGAGCAATATATTCGATACCTCATCCAGAAACGCACCCTCTAGAAACCTGGCGAGCAAGCTACACCGCAATGCAGAGCGCCTCTCTTGCAGAGTCTGCCACTTGAGTTCGTTAAACATCTCCGTAACGCTATCACGGTTACCAAATAACCCTGTGACGAAACGCATCGCTCTTCTTTGTATCTTCTCTATCTCCTCCGTCAACCCGATCTGGTACGGATCCCACACTGATGAGCAATACTCAAGTATAGGTCGAACGAGTGTTTTGTAAGCCACCTCCTTTGTTGATGGACTACATTTTCTAAGGTCTCTCCCTTATGAATCTCAACCTGGTACCTGCCTTACCAACAATTAATTTTATACAATCATTCCACTTCAAATCGTTCCGCACGCATACTCCCAGATATTTTACAGAAGTAACTGCTACCAGTGTTTGTTCCGCTATCATATAATCGTACAATAAAGGATCCTTCTTTCTATGTATTCGCAATACATTACATTTGACTATGTTAAGGGTCAGTTGCCACTCCCTGCACCAAGTGCCTATCTGCTGCAGATCTTCCTGCATTTCGCTACAATTTTCTAATGCCGCAACTTCTCTGTATACTACAGCATCATCCGCGAAAAGCCGCGTGGAACTTCCGACACTATCTACTAGGTCATTTATATATATTGTGAATAGCAATGGTCCCATAACACTCCCCTGTGGCACGCCAGAGGTTATTTTAACGTCTGTCGACGTCTCTCCATTGATAACAACATGCTGTGTTCTGTTTGCTAAAAACTCTTCAATCCAGCCACACAGCTGGTCTGATATTCCGTAGGCTCTTACTTTGTTTATCAGGCGACAGTGCGGAACTGTATCGAGCGCCTTCTGGAAGTCAAGAAAAATAGCATCTACCTGGGAGCCTGTATCTAATATTTTCTGGGTCTCATGAACAAATAAAGCGAGTTAGGTCTCACACGATCGCTGTTTCTGGAATCCATGTTGATTCCTACATAGTAGATTCTGGGTTTCCAAAAACGACATGATACTCGAGCAAAAAACATGTTCTAAAATTCTACAACAGATCGATGTCAGAGATATAGGTCTATAGTTTTGCGCATCTGCTCGACGACCCTTCTTGAAGACTGGGACTACCTGTGCTCTTTTCCAATCATTTGGAACCTTCCGTTCCTCTCGAGACTTGCGGTACACGGCTGTTAGAAGGGGGGCAAGTTCTTTCGCGTACTCTGTGTAGAATCGAATTGGTATCCCGTCAGGTCCAGTGGACTTTCCTCTGTTGAGTGATTCCAGTTGCTTTTCTATTCCATGGACACTTATTTCGATGTCAGCCATTTTTTTGTTTGTGCGAGGATTTAGAGAAGGAACTGCACTGCGGTCTTCCTCTGTGAAACAGCTTTGGAAAAAGGTGTTTAGTATTTCAGCTTTACGCGTGTCATCCTCTGTTTCAATGCCATCATCATCGCGGATTGTCTGGATATGCTGTTTCGAGCCACTTACTGATTTAACGTAAGACCAGAACTTCCTAGGATTTTCTGTCAAGTCGGTACATAGAATTTTACTTTTGAATTCACTGAACACTTCACGCATAGCCCTCCTTACGCTAACTTTGACATCGTTTAGCTTCTGTTTGTCTGAGAGGCTTTGGCTGCGTTTAAACTTGGAGTGAAGCTCTCTTTGCTTTCGCAGTAGTTTCCTAACTTTGTTGTTGTACCATGGTGGGTTTTTCCCACCAGCTTCACCAGCCTTCTCCAGTTCCATACTCTTTAACTTTCTCAGAGCCGTCTCTATATCACACACTAGCCATCACAATCCTGGTCTCCCTGCTGAGCAGCTACCATCTGGTTTTGCCATCAGATCTTTCTTTGGCACTCGCTGTTCTTCCATTCTCTGCAAATTCCCTAACCACTGTAACCTTTGTGCCTTTACATCTGTGGTGACTTGGGGATTTTTATAGAGTTCATACAGTTCTGAATTGGTCCTAATTCTCCAAGCACCATTTTCATACACTTCACGATATATCTTGCACAGTACTTTGCAGTCCCTTGCATTCAAGGCTTTTCTGACATATTGCCATTGGCCACATTTCGACCCCATACATAACAACTGGTTTTATAATTGTTTGTAAACTGTCATTTTCATGTGTCTTGAAATGTGGAAGGATTGCAACATGTTAAAGAAGTTGTAATAGACCTGATACACGCAGCTATTCTTACTTTTATCTCTGTTGGTACCATATTACCTACCGTAACCATTCCTCCCAATATTGATTTACTCTTTCAAATCCTTCAAACTGCTTAATACCTCTCCACCTTGTTTTGTTTCAGGTACTGAGCATATGCTTTTTTCTTTAGTTACAGCAAACCCATGTGCCGCTACTTCACGTTCTAAAACTACATACTTTTCCATCAAATGTTCTGTGTTTCTTCCAAGCATGGCTAAGTCGTCTGCAAATGCCATCTCCTCAGTTGTCCTGTTGTAAACAGTACCATCTGTTTTGCTTGGCTGTTTTCACATGAAAGCCTACAGGACCAAGTTAAATAAACCATCTGTTTTGCTTGGCCGTTTTCACATGAAAGCCTACAGGACCAAGTCAAATAATGTTGGTGACACACAATTCCCTTACTCAAGTTTTTGAACGACTGGAAAATTATTGGAATATTTTCAATTAACTTTTATTTTGCAGCTGATTTTGTTTGGGTCATTTTCATGAGAATTATTAGCTTTGGTGGTATCCCCAGCTCCCATAGCACCATAGAAAGACAACTAATTACTGTGAACTTTTAAAATAAAATAAACTAATTAATTTGCCTGTGATGTATTAACCAGACAGACAAATAATTACCAGGCTGAACGCACATGCACTCAATGTTAAATAACGTACCCCAACTACTACAGTTTATAATTTAGCTAATAAAAGTTTATCATCATTAATATTCACACATTAATTCACAGATTGATGAAAGCAACTGTGTGATTAAGTGATCTGAAAATAGCTTGAGCCCCAATATAGTGGTTAGCAAACACACTATATAAAATTAATAAACAAAAATAGTTAGAAAAAACAGGCAGTGTTCACAGCTTAAATTTAACAGAGGCTAAACTCCACAGTAACTCATATATAAATAAGTCTAACTGATACACAATGTATTAACCTAAGTGTCAATTAGTGGCAGAAAACATTCAAAGTCCCTGAGTAAAAGTCCAGACTCAGTGCACAAACTCAGAGTCCAAATCAACTTCTCTCTCTCTCTCTCTCTCTCTCTCTCTCTCTCTCTCTCTCTCACACACACACACACACACACACACACACACACACACACACACACACACACACACAAAAAAAAAAAAAAAAAAAAAACTGAACTACTGGCAGAAATAAACCTGGCAATGCAAAATATTTCTATCACCGAAAATGTGTGAGGGTGGACCACCATTCAGACCAGCATAGATCTTGCCTCTTCAACCGCGTACAAAACTGTGAGAAATTTCAAGATGGTTGCTGCACTTTTAAGGCCTCGGACCTTCCATCCATGGAAATAATCTGCATGTATGTCACTAAAGGACTTTGCATTTTCACCAGCCAGATTCACAACTTTTTTATAGATAAATGATATTCAAAACCCAACTGTGCCATTAATTGCATGCTGAAATTATCATCAAAACCAATACCTTATACTTAATTTTATGTGCAGTATTTTGCTCAAAATTTAATCAAATACAAAGTTTTGTTGTGGTGCTAAAAATCAGTGCGTAATCTCTGTGCCACCAATTCTTGTAATAAATATGGATATGGCACCACCTTACTGCGGTATCACCGCCAGACACCACACTTGCTAGGTGGTAGCTTTAAATCGGCCGCGGTCCATTAGTACATGTCGGACCCGCGTGTCGCCACTGTCAGTGATCGCAGACCGAGCGCCACCACACGGCAGGTCTAGAGAGACGTACTAGCACTCGCCCCAGTTGTACGGACGACTTCGCTAGCGATGCACACTGACGAAGCCTCGCTCATTTGCAGAGCAGATAGTTAGAATAGCCTTCAGCTAAGTCAATGGCTACGACCTAGCAAGGCGCCATTAGTAACATTGCATGTATCTACAGAGTCTCACTTGTATCATCAAGAACGATGTATACAAATGATGGATTAAAGTTACGTATTCCAGAAGCTACGTACTTTTCTTTATAGCATTCATTACGTATCCTGTTTCAGACCTATCTCTAGCCTGCGTGGGTTAACGCGTGCATATCGGCTTCCTCACTCAGGTAGTGTTCGTAGTATTGGCTAACTGCTAACACTATACTTACTATTGGATATTTCCTCCTCTTTCCACTGAAGTGATCAGAATAATGATAACTACGAAAATTTATTTAAGTTATGGGCAAAACTATGCAAATTTATAAACAATTAATCAGAAATATAATGAAAAGTATAAATCTTACAAACTAAATGTTGGATGTGGTGTGTAACAATGTCTGCCAATGCAGGCCGCCTTGCTGATTTGTATGTTTCTTACAGCTTAATTTTGTTACAAAATGTAACTCAATCGATGCGCATCATTGAACACTGCAATTAGAGAGCTTGATCTCTTTTGTACCACAAATATTATAAAAGCTACTGAAGATTTGCGAAATTTCAGTTACGTAAATTATCTAGGTTCTGTATCTTCTCACATATATTATTTACAAATCATATCTGTGTACTGGCAAAATCATGTTGCTCTCCTCTTTATTTGATATATTGTCCTTCACTGTATTTATTACAGTTTGTGCTGTAGCTGTATAAACACAAACAATATAAAATTATTCTTTGTGTGTGTCAGTGGCGAAACTGCCATCATGTCTGTTATTTTGAATCTGACTGGTTGACATGGCTGCTGGCAATTATTGGCAGCTGACATGCCCACCACAGCCCTACATGGGCCACATGCCCCTGGCCTCTGTGACCCAGGGCGTGCATGAGTTGAGTGCTGCTTGCAACCAAAACATGTTATCCATGCTCAAATATAGTCTGTCGTGTCACAGAGAAAGAGAGAGACAGAGTGTGTGTGCTTTTTCTTCTATGCATGGATGCACACAGTTCTCAATGGCTCAGATGTTCAGTGTGCTTGCTAAAATAAAAATATTGACGATCATGTACCTGAAAAGATGCGCAAAGTTATGCTATGAGCTATGAAGGAATATCACACTATCAAGCAAAATGTGCACCTTTTTCATTTATTACAAATATTTATGCAGTCATGAAAAACCTTTAATTGCCATCATTGTGTATGTGACCCACACAACATGAAATTTCAGAATTTGTTCACAGTATATTTCAGAATTTGTTCACGGTATGTTTATTTATTATGATGCTATTGAAAATAAACCACGCTTATACGTACAATATGGAAGTTTAATGCAGGTAGGCTGCCTATATGTCTCTGGAGTTTTGTTTATGCTATGTTACAAATATAGCATCTTAACAACAAAAAAGTGGAAAAATGGTATGAAGACCTGTTTATGAAGCCAAAATATAAACTGTAAAAAAAGAACAACAAATACATAAACTGTTTAGCATCACTGACAAACTTCATATCATCATGTAGCCATAAAATGGAATAGTGAGGTAAAGGGTAGATACAAATATTTAGAAATGTATAATATGCTGTACATAATATATATACATATGCTTACAATCAAAAACTCAGTCTCATTACTTTGCAAATTGTCCTTCAGAGAGTTTATTCTATTTACTGAAAAGCTGCTTCCCCTATGTTTTCTCTTCACCAAAGATGTGATTTAACATATTCCGGCTGCAAATGAAACAGAAGTCTTACTTTCTCATATGTTATCCAGATTAGTTAATGGAAATCAGAGAACACTTAATTTAACTTACCGAGACAAACCGCCACGAGTTGTTTCGAAACATTAACAGCGAGACAAATGACATATCACTTGCAGGAGAAATCACATGCAAATGCAAGTGTCCAACTGAATAGAATGGAGGAAAATGAAATCCAAGTCTGTCAACCAAACGTACACACACAATTATCAATCATCAATAAATTTATGGAACACCGTTAACAACAACTAAGGTACTGCACTATAAAAGGTTATTATATTTTTTCAATAACTTTACAAATATTTTATGTTGGAACATAAAAATTATCACCAATAAAAATATTTCATTTAAGCAGCCCAAGCTGCAATGAATGATAAGGAGTTGTAATATGGGCAGTTTTTAATACTAGATCTTTTCTGCCTTTCAACTTATGAATTTGAGCTTCCCATGTCCAAAGGGTTATTTCAAAACAAAATTTAATATTTTAGCTAGTGATCTGTTAACCCCCCCCCCCCCCCTCCCCCACCACTTTTTTCCCAATAAGTATGCTTACATTTTTATAGTACTATTCATTATGCCCATAACAGACTAAACTAATACTTATGCAAACCTTAAGTCTGACAGATCACCACCTCTTTCCTCCAGTACTTCCTTCCCAATTCTTACCATGTCTTCTACTGCAAAAATAAAGGAAAAAATTCACTTAATACAGTGCTTCTTTTTTTTTCCAGATAACATGTTTTGAGTGTTAAACCTTTGTTGATGATCACTATTTGCTAGATTCTAGGAGCTGGAAATAACTTGCAAGAAGTCTTTTTTCTTATGACTATTGCTACAAATAATTTTAGGTACTGTATTCCAGAATGGAAAATTCACAATGGAATAACAATAATGAAATAGGATAGATTGCTACTCACCACATACAAGAGGCATTGAGCGACAGACAGGTACATATAAAGGACAATTAAAAGTACACAAAGCTACTGGACAAAGACTCCCTCAAATGCCGACCAAGCCCCCCCCCCCCACACATACACACACAGTCACCGACGGCACAGACATCTGACAGTGGCCACCTGAGCTCTTTGAGGATGTCCACATTGAAACTAGTATCAGTGACCATGATGTGGTTGTGGCAACAATGATTACCAAAGTACAAAAGACAACTAAAACAAGCAAAGAGATATATATGTTCAGTAAACTAGATAAAAATCAGTAGTGACATATCTCAGTGAGGAACTTGAAACTTTTAGTACAGGGTAGAAGCATGTAGAGGAACTATGGATTGTGTTTAAAAGCATAGCTGACCATGCACTGGATATATATGTACCCAGTAGAACAGTTCATAATGGAAGAGAATCTCCATGGTATACAGTCACCGTAAAGAAACTACTGAAGAAACAGAGATTACTGCACAACAGGTGTAAAAAAAAAAGTGTATGGCTGTAGACCGAGATGCTGAATGAAACATATTTGGCTCTCATGAGAGAAATTCATGATGCCTTCAATGACTACCATGCAGAATGTATCATGGAGAAATACAGAGGCAAGCAAGTGTGCCGGTACTTATCCCAGTTCACTGTTAGTAGCACCATGTCACCACAATGCATCTGTGTGCAGCACACATTGTATTGCATCATAATTTAAGAATGGAATTAAAAGTTAAGGTTGCTTTTCCAAACTCTGTTAGCATGTGCTTAAGTATGTGGTGCCGATGAGGTCGACACCTGCATCGGTATGGACTCTGAGCATCGTCTTTGGACTCTGAGATTGTCTTCGGGCTGTTCCGCCATGTTTAGTTGTTTGTGAGCCCTGCCTGTGTTTAGGTGAATAAAGGAACTACTGCTGAATGGGGGTTGTTTGGTGTAACTAACCCGAGCATCTCCCCTCACTGGTGACCCCGAGTTGTAAAGTCTTCCGTTTTCGCCGTTTTACTGTGTCCGCGACCTCCGTGTCGGTTATTTTCACGTGTATTAAATCGACACAGCATTCAAACAATGACTTCGGCCCAGTGCCTAATGCCGGATTTTGTGATCGACATGCATCGTGTTGCGGGCGATGTACACCTGCCAGGACTGCAACACGATGCCTCTCACTCGACGATTCCACTGATTTGGACGGACGTTTTCGGGCCTGCAACAATAACTGAGGTTAGGAGTGTGCATGACTCCGGCTATCAAATGCCTTTGTTCCCGCCACATGTGCCTTCCCTCATCGGCTGTGCAGTTACTTATTACGGGTCTCTGTGCCATGCGGGACCAATGCCGATTTCTGCAAATGCTTCGCCGGACAACCTACTACCGCCAGGACAACGATTTACCACGCCGAAATCCGTGCAGTACCACGCGGATACCTGCAACGTGGCCGGAACTGCTTGGTCCACAGGTCAACCACCTCAGCATCCGACCACGTCTGCACCTGCCTCGGTTCAGCATCAGCACATGCCTTCCTACTCCGATACCTCGGCCTGCAACAGGAACAATAACTTGTTATCTTTGCCTGACCTCCACCTCTGCCCCACTGCTACGCCTCAGTGTTTTGTGCCACGACATTCACCTTATCTACACACCGTTTTGAGTGGAGTGACTATGAACAGTGAACATTCACACATTCCATCTCATGTTGGACATCATTCCCCACACTGTGCTTCTGGACAGCCCGCACCTCCGCAGCCTCCCTGCAACACAGGCGGCCCCGGCTCTGATCATACGTCGAGCCTTCTGCGGACCAACATGCGTTCTCCAACTTTGAACTTTTACTCACTTGTTGCCCCCATGCCAGCTCCAGTCGAGCTTCCGCTACCGTTCTTGGCACATCCCGGTGCCTGATTCGCGTCGGTCTTCCACGACGCGTCAATCCGAACACACCCGCAGCGTGTTGAGCTTCCGCAACTGCAATCGACACATTATGGAGTCTCACCTGCATCAGCCTACCGCATCGCGACTGATAGCGCTCAACCACAACGTGTCACCTTCACGCTGCCACCCGAACAGCCGCCGTTGCCACATACCCTGGAGGCAAGTGCTCCACGTCGAGCAAGTAGGCAACGACAAACCTTCCCAGCTCTGAAGACGGCTACGTGCCCTGGTCAGCGCCGATCTATTCTCAGACACAGCTCTCCCCGCCATCTGGACAGATAAACTATCTCCTCACATCCGCTTTGCTCTGGCTCAAAGGTCTCCTGAACTTGTCGAGCAAAGAATGACAATTGCTGACAAGCTACACGGTGCATCACTGCTCTATTTCGCCAGCCACTGCCTACCTGACAAGTCTCAGGTTCAAGCTCATTGCCCTGCGGCTGGACACGGCCAGGGCTGTAATGTGCCGACCGTTCCGCTCGCTCTGGGAAGCAGTAAACAAGCAACTGGGATGTCACCGGCTCCACCCACGGTCACGCCCCCTCCTGCAACCGAACCTGCTGCGGCCAGCACCACTGGCAATGAACTTTCCGCAGGAAATGCAACCCCACTACCCATACTGTTACTTCCACACACGGTTTGGTGAGGCGGCACGGAACTGCAGACCACCCTGCGTACAATATGACAGGCACTCCCCAGTGCTCCATTCTGTCCGGGAACGACCGGATAACTGCGGACGACTTTACATTAAAGACATTTTGTCGGGACAGCTTTTCCTAGTGGACACAGGCGCTGATGTTTCGCTGCCGCCTACGTCCTCAGTGTCGTCGAACATCTGCCCTCATCACACTTCACTGCAAGCCGTGAATTCAACTAAACTACAATGCTCGGGTTCAACTTCCCACGTCGTCTCACTCTTCGCAAACTGCAAACTCGAGTGGACTTTTTTAGTGTGCGAAACTGATGAACCTATACTAGGCATTGACTTCTTGTGACACCACAAACTTTCACCGGGCCTAGTGCAAAACACCGTGTTTCACCATCTGTCCAAGACTCAGTTCCCCTGTGCTCCGTCGAGCAAACCCCCCTGTGACACATCGGTTCAGGTTCATCTCATCCCTACATGCTTGTCTCTGGTGACGACATTACAAGAAACCACGCACAAGTGCCTTGTTGAGCTTGAACATGTCGCTCGCCTATGCAAGGGAAACTTCGAGCTCTCCCTCCAGCTCCACGAAACACAGCTCCAGCTCTCTGATGCAGCAAAGGAATTACAGACACTACAGCAAGGACAAAGCAAGGTCAGTAAGTGCGCCGAACCTGCTTGCAGTCCCAGCAATCGAGCCTCCGTGTGTTTACCTCCCGCTACCCCTCGCAACTGTGCTATCAAGACTGCCATAACATGTACTGACAGCTCCGCAGGGCCACACCCTCCTAACATGGCAGCACTTGACACTCGGCCGGACACAAGTGCGCATGCGCAACGAGCGTCACGTGTTCCCGAACTGACGGCTCCTACCCCGCCCCTCGCGGACAGCACCTCAAACTATGCAACTTCGGCTCCTGCGCGCCGCCGTGCGAATGCCACTGACAACACAAACAGTGCACTCGCGCCAAGCGTTTCACCCACGACCGTGCTGCCACAGGCCGTGCCCTCTGACAATGGACTCACTAACGCTTGACGAGCTCTACCGAGCTCACCCGACCACGGTGCCACTGCTTCGGGCCGGCGGCCATCTTGTCGCGTCGACTCCTGGGACATTTCGCCGCCTCGGCTCCCGTCGGATCTGCCGAGTGGCTCTGAACACCATGACCACGCCTCGCCAGCCCCGCACACCACACATTGTAAACAAACCGCCTCCCGTGCCACTGGCAACATTTCTGTCATCACCAATCGCACGGTTCACAAGCTTCGCCTCACGCCACGTCCCCTGATCTCCAGTAAACCACATTGTCTTTGTTCTGAGCGCCTCTCCGACCTTAAAAATCAGATTTCTAAACTGCTGAGCTCCGGCGTCATTGAACCCTCTGCCAGTAGCTGGTCTACGCCCATACATATGACACCCAAGACAGACGGGTGCTGGTGCATGCGCAGAGACTACCGTCGACTAAACGCACAAACAATAATAGACACCTAACCCATACCCAACATTGCCGACTTTACCAGTTCCCTCGCAGGTGCGACCACGTTCTCTGTCATTGATTGCAAACGGGCCTACCACCAGATCCCCATGGCACCTGAAGACATCGAGAAGACAGCAGTCACCACCCCGATCGGGTTATTTCAGTTTCGATTCATGCCCTTCAGTCTGAAAAACGCAACCCAGACCTGGCAATGCTTCATCAACGAAGTGCTATTCGACCTAAAATACTGCTTTGCATATCTTGATGACATGGTTGTGTTCAGCTCCTCCATCGAGGACAACATTCAACATGTGCAAACTGTTATGAACACACTCGTGGCAGCAGGCATCGAGACCAACCAGAACAAATTGCATCTACATCAACCCGCTGTCACTTTTTTTGGTTTTCGGGTCTCTGCCGACGGCATTTCACCACCCCCTGAGAAAGTACAGACAATACGAAACCTACCCAGACCTTCATCATTCAAAGAGCTCCAGCATTTTCTGTGGACGGTTAATTATTATCGCCGACATCTACCTCGGGCTGTGGAGATTCAGGCTCCACTGATGGACGCCTTGGCAGGCACCAACACTTCTGGATCTCGGCCTGTTTCATGGACCCCTGCTATGACTGACTCTTTCACTGCCCTCAAAAATCTTCTTGCCAAGGCCTGCACCATCGTGCATCCTCATCCCAATGCGCAGCTTTTCATCATCACAGACGCGAGCGATACTGCCATTGGCGCAGTCCTTAGCCAGACAATCGACAGCCAAACTTCGCCTCTTGAGTTCTTCTCGTGCAAGCTCACCAATGCACAATGGGAATATTCCGCGTTTGACAGGGAGTTGCTCACCGTCTACGAAGCAATCAAACATTTTAAGACTGACGTTGAGGGTCATGCTTTCTATCTTTTAACGGACCACAAACCCCTGGCTGTGGCCATTACAAACTCGCCAGCTGACCTGCCTCCTCGCCGCTTCAGATACAGAGACTTCATATCTCAGTTCACCACCGATGTCAGACACATAAAGGGTGCTGACAATATAGTTGCTGATTTCCTTTCACGAGTCGACACCGCCCATTCGCTGTTAGACCTCTCTGAACTGCCTAACCCCCAACAAAACCCGATTTCAGACTCTACCTCTTCACTACACTTTGTCCGCACCACCTTCCCTGGCATTTCTGGTGAGATCTGGTGTGACGACAGTACGGGCACATTACGCCCCTTCATCCCAACCACACTCCGTCGAGCTGTCTTCAACGCATTGCATAATTTAGTCCACCCCGGTGTTCATGCATCCGCCTGCCTCGTAGTGGAGCACTTTGTGTGGAGAAATGTCAACAAGGACTGCCAGCAATGGGCACACTCCTGCGTCACGTGCCAACGCTGCAAAGTACACAAGCACACTTCAACCCCCCTCGGCACCTTTTCGATCCCTCCTGGGCGTTTCCAGCATATTTATATTGACATTGTCGGCCCTCTCTCCCCCTCTAACAGCTTTTGTTACGTTCTCTCGTCTATCGACCGAACAACTCGCTGGGTCGAGGCTGTCCCCCTCCCCAATATTACGGCAGAAACTGTTCTTTGAGCTTTTGTCAAGTCATGGGTATCGCGTTTCAGATGTCCAGCTATCATCACGACTGACCAGGACAGACAATTTGAGTTGGACCTGTTCAACGCGATTTGTAACATTTGCGGCATCCGACGCATCCATACCATAGCATATCACCCGCAAAGTAGCGGGCTAGTCGAGCGGTGGCACCCCACTTTCAAGGCGGCTCTTCGATGCCACGAATCTTTATGGACGGAGGCCCTTCCCCTTGTGCTACTCAGCATTCGTGGGATCTATAAGGAAGACCTCAAAGGCACAATAGCGGAGTTCGTATATGGCCAGAACATCATTTTCCCTGGCGAACTTGCTTACCTTCCTTCGTGGACTGCGTCAGACGCCACTTCAGCAACCTCCATATCCCTCCACCCACCAGCCATTCCCGCCCTAAGGCTCACCTCCCGAAAGCTCTATACAATTGCGAGTATGTCATGCTCTGAGATGACACTGTCCGTGCTCCCCTCCAACCTCCATATACCGGCCCGTACCGAGTTCTCCGGCACTCAGCCAACACCTATGACACCCAGATGAAAGATACAGCTGTCACAGTCTCTTTCAACAGACTTAAGCCTGCTCATGTCGAGCCCGCTTCTACCCCCCTTCAGGCCACCACCACGCCACTCACTGTCGTGGCTCACAACTCTCCGACCACTCCCACCACGTCAGACTTACACACTCGATCGGGTGACTTCGAGCTCCAATCATCGAACTCTTCTCCGACCTCGCCCTGTTTTCTGGTCTCACGCACTCCGTCGAGTGACCACATGCTGCCCACGTCAAGCTTACCTACAATCATACCCTCGCCGCCGGGCCCTTCGACCTCTTCACCGTTGCCTGCCTCGCCCTGTCGAGGTTCCTCACACCCACCGTCTTGAACATGCCCTCGCTTGAGGTGTTTGTGCCTGTCCCCCCGGACATAATCCACGACTTAACAATAATGCTGCGCGATTATACACTGTTCGCCGTGTGTTTCTCTGCATCCAGTGCTCATGACACAACCTCCACCATTCCCTGCCACATGGTGAAATGTGTTCCCCTCCCGCCCAACGTCGACCAGGACATGCTTTGTGTGTTCGTCACGCCCACTGGAGACATCATCGTCATCGCTCCGTTCCACCCGCAAACTGCCGGCCTACCTGTCGCCACACGACCAGTACGATGCCCAGCTCGTTTCAACGACTTCCAGGTCCAGTGGCCAAACCTTCCTTCACAAAATCAACCCACACAGCTCCCCGACGACGTTGTCGAGCTGACCGTGGTCCGGCTCCCGCGGACCACCCCTGCCGACGCCTTAGTCACCCCTCCCCCTCCCAGCCTCTCAAGAGTACTCTGTACTGCGGGTGGGGCGAGGGGGGGTTTCCGGGGGTGGGTGGGGGGGGGGGGGGGGTGAGAGTGGGGGCTATGTGGCACCGATGAGGTCGACACCAGCATCGATATGGACTCTGAGCATCGCTTTTGGACTCTGAGATTGTCTTTGGGCTGTTCTGCGATGTTTAGTTCTTTGTGAGCCTTGCCTGTGTTTAGGTGAGTAAAGGAACTACTGCTGAATGGGGGTTGTTTGGTGTAACTAACCCGAGCATCTCCCCTCAAGTATATTAATTTGTAAACTGTCAAATCTCAAAATGATCAGGTCAATATTTTTCCCTAAATACATCGTTTTAAGAAAAAAATAAATGGCACTAAATAATAAATCTAGAAACCAAAAAATTTGTCATAATGTGCAGATGTATGTCAAAATTAACTGGTACAAGTCTCAACATGATTAAAGAAATATTTTGGGCAGAATCCGCATTTTTAAGAAAAATTGAAGGCGCTAAATGTTAGACTTAGAAATGTGAAAATTTTTATGAAGCTTCAGTTCAATATAAAAATATTAACTATGTAACCCCACAGAGCTAACTCTAATAGTTATCGAGTAATTTGCAGAAAACTAAATTTGGATCTAAAATTTCCTTATTTGTAATAGATTAAGTATTTGTTACATTAATGCTAGAAAGTTTTGGTTACAGCATGTGATGAAACCTATTAAATAATAGAGCTATAACAAGTTTCAAGGCCTGGATGCAAGGAATAACAAATACAAGGTCTCTAAAAGTTGTAGTTCAGAGGTTAGGTTCTACTGTCAGTTCCATTCTGAAAATTCTAGACGGCGAAGTTTAAACGTAGGTGAGCTAAAACCTTTTCAACCAACTTAACTCTATGCATACAAAAATTAAGAAGATTCTAAATTAATACACGACAGTGTTATAAAATATTCTGTATCTGAGAAAGTGGCTGTTTAGAGGCCGCTACCATGAACATAGGGCAGATGACAGCAGTTGTTCCCTTGGCCGTTTGAAGCGCCACATATACAAATACAACCTGAGAGGCAAGACTACGCTTCACATCGCACCTAGCCACTGTATGATCTGCCTCAGTCAAATGCTGGAGTGCACACTGCCTCGGATGACGTCAGAGACAGCCTGTTACTAAACACATATTTTCAGTAATTTTAGAAAGTGAACTCGTGAGAACTGTACACTGTCCTGGATCACTTAGATTTCACAGAAGTAACTGTTGGTGTGCTGCCCATAATGTTAACAAAGCTGCGTGGCAAGTGATGACAATTATGTTCCACTTTTGTGGCGATCAGTTATTTTCATTATCAGGAGTAAGGGTGAAAGGCAATAGGAACTTACTGTGGAGGTCGCCTCTGAACTGGTCATAGTGCTGTGTAGGACAGAGATTTATTGTCAGTATTACAATGTTGAGCATGTGAAACTTTACCAAATATGTATATCTATCAATTAGAACTCAAAATCTTGATTTATAATTATAGTTCTGATTCCACTGAGCAAATAGAGAATAGAAACATTTCTTTCAGTGCGCTGGACAAGCATGTGGACTTGCAGTTTGGGAACTATGTTCTCCATCGTTTTCTAGCTAACAGCAGAAATGGTTTCCAGGTTCTTGTAAAAGGCGGCAAACAATATTCCAATATTTACAGCAATTCAACAATATTCCAATATTTCAAATATTTTCTTCTATTACTTATGATCATCATCATCATCATCATTTAATACATCATTACTTATGATATGACTATATAATATAATCATTATTATAATTAATAACCTGCTACTCCACACAGTCCCCAGTGAAGGAGATGGAAACTGAAACTGAGGGCAACAAAGCGAAAGCTGAAATGCTTAACTCCATTTTCAAATGTTCCTTTACAAAGGACAACATAGTTTAATCCTTATACCACTGAATAAGATGGCTGAAATAAGTGTCAGCAGAGTTAAGAAACAGTTGAAATGGTTAAAACTGAACAAAGCTCCAGGTCCTGATGGAATTCCTGTCAGATCCTATATTGAATTTGCAGCTGAGTTAGCCCCTCTTCTAACTATAATCTATTGCAGATCACTTAAACAAAAAACCTTGTCCAGCTCATGGAAAAAACCTCAGGTCATACCCGTGTAGAAGAAGGGTACTAGAAGTGACCCACAAAACTATCATCCAATGTCCCTGACAACAATTTCTTGTAGAATGTTAGAAGCCAATCATAATGAGATATATTGAACCAGTTGACCTCCTCAATGCCAACCAGCATGAATTCTGTAAACCTCGATCATGTGAAACCCAACTTGCACTTTTCTCACATGAGATACTGAAAGCTTTGGATGAAGTTAGTCAGATTTCTCGATTTCCGACAAGAGCATTTGACTCAGTACCAAACCTACACTTATTGTCAAAAGGACGATCATGTGTGGTATCAAGTGAAATTTGTGACTGGATTGAGCACTTTTTGGTACAGAGGACGCAGCATGTTATCTCAGATGTAGAGTCATCATCAGATGTAGGAATAACTTCACATATGTACCCAGGAAGTGTGTTGGGACCCTTGTTATTCATTAATGTCCATGCAGACAATATTAATAGTACCCTCAGCCTTTTTGCAGACGATGCAGTTATCTATAACAAAGTGCTATATGAAAGAAGCTGCATAAATATTCAGTCAAATCCCGACAAGGTTTCAAAGTGGTGCAAAGATAGGAAACTTGCTTTACATGTTCAGAAATGTAAAATTGTACACCTCACAAAACAAAAAAATACACAGTATCCTATAATATCAATGATGGAATCAGCCAACTCATAAAAATACCTGGGTACAGCACTTCGTAGGGATATGAAACAGAATGATCATAGAGGCTCTGTCACGGGTAAAGCAGGTGGTAGTCTCTGATTTATTGATAGAATACTGGGGAATTGCAACCAATCTACAAAGCAGACTGCTCACAAATGACACGTGTGACCGGTTACAGACTATGGCTCAAGTGTTTGCGACCGATACCAAGTAGGACTAACAGGGGACACTGAATGTACACACAGAAGGGCAGCATTAATAGTCACAGGTTTGCTTGATTCCTGGGAGAGTGACAAAGAAATGCTGAAGAAACTGAACTGGAAGACTCTTGAAGATAGACATAAACTATACCGAGAAAGTCTATTACAGTTTCAACAACCGGCTTTAAATGATGATTCTAGAAATATACTACAATCCCCTACATATTGCTAACATAGGGATCATGAACATAAGATTAGAATATTTACTGCATACACAGAAGCACTCAAACGATCATTCCTCTCCCACTCGAACATGAATGGAACAGGAAGAAACCATAGTAAACAGTGCAATGGGCTGTACCCTCTGCCATGCACCTCATGGTGGTTTGCAGAGTATAGATGTGGATGTATACTTGAGCAGGGATCTAAACCACCAACCTCCCAAATTATTATTATTATTATTATTATTATTATTTATTTATTTCTTTACCAATGGATCACCTCGTGTAGCATTCATTATAAAAGGCAAAGTGTGGCCTTATATATCGTAGCAAGGCTAAAAATGTGATGTTTTCTTGTTCTCTTCATATTCTCATTCTTGCTGTTCATCTGGAGAAAACATTTTACTTGCAATTCTGACTAGGCATAGTTGCTAAAGTTTTAACAACTACAAAAATTACTGTTTGGAATATATGTATTGTTGAAGATTTCTTGCAGTTTCTGTAACTTGGAACGTAAGCTATTCTTGTCGCAGGTGGCTTGAACTCTGTACACCCAGGTGAAGACCACAGTACTGCTCTGTGGCAGACAGTAGAGTCTTTGTACTTCTTGAGCATTTTCTTCCTGGATACAGAATGGCTGAATAAAGCAACAAACTTTTTCTTTATTAGAATGTGTGGGACTGGAAGGCATCCACTTTCTTTCACAAACCTTATGTTACTGTAAATGCTGTAGAGGTGTTTCACGAATTCCATCCTATTTTTTTCACTATCTGGTGAAATCACAAAAATATCTTTCATATATCGGCAAAAAATTTTGGTTTTAGCTTGGTTTCCTGAGCTCCTTTCCAAAAGTACTCCATATGTGTGTGCAATTCTTTACCAAGAGGTGATCTCATAGTGTAATACGTGCAAACAACATAAGCTATTCTTGTCGCAGGTGGCCAATTGTCAACTTAATTTACAAGTATAGTAGTTTGCATATTTGGTCATAGCACTTACCAATATGTTCAATTTACAATTTATACAAATACCTAGTGTCATAAAAGAGGAAGTGGCATAAATCAGCATTAACAATGATTTTTAATCATGACAGTGATTTCCTGCTGAGTTCAGCATATATTGCTGCATTATTGCAAATTTGTCAAGAATTTTTCTCACTGAGAACAGCAGACAGAATGAACAGCTCGTCCCCTCGGCAGAAGAGTGGGATTCAGAATTCTCTTTCAATGGAAACTGGTATTTCATCACAAGGTGACAAACTGGATGTAAGTCAAAATGTTGCTTCATATCAAACTGTAGTCAGCTGAAAACTCAAACAGACTTCATAACTTTGATGATATTTTATTGTTAACATAGTATGCTGAATGTATAACAACATTTTCTCTTTCTTAATGTGTGCATCTGTCTGGACTTGCTTCAAATCACTGAATGTTCCACCTCTTGACATTTAAAAAAGTTTTAAGTAATTCGCTTTACCTTAACACATCCTCATTTACTCACAATATTGCTCTATTACAAATGACTTTGTTCAATAACACTCCAACTATTGCATTCCTGTTCCTTGATCAATCTGGTATTTTTTGAATATTGGTGGATTTTTGTTATCTGTCAAAGATTGTTTCAGTCCAAGTATCTGTTAAGCTTTTGAAAGAATGTAATATGAACTGTGTCCCATACTGCTGTGTAAACTAATGTGTAAATCATAAATCTGAGGGAAATGTATAAGAACGCACGTATGTCACGTTATGTGGCATAATTTATCCCCTAACTATTTGCAACTCATATTTTGTAAGTTACGTAAGCATGTTGAGTGCAATTTCTTGTTGTTGTTGTTGTTGTGGTCTTCAGTCCTGAGACCGGTTTGATGCAGCTCTACATGCTACTCTATCCTGTGCAAGCTTCTTCATCTCCCAGTACCTACTGCAACCTACATCCTTCTGAACCTGCTTAGTGTATTCATCTCTTGGTCTCCCTCTACGATTTTTACCCTCCACGCTGCCCTCCAATGCTAAATTTGTGATCCCTTGATGCCTCAAAACATGTCCTACCAACCGATCCCTTCTTCTAGTCAAGTTGTGCCACAAACTTCTCTTCTCCCCAATCCTATTCAATACCTCCTCATTAGTTACGTGATCTACCCACCTTATCTTCAGCATTCTTCTGTAGCACCACATTTCGAAAGCTTCTATTCTCTTCTTGTCCATACTAGTTATCGTCCATGTTTCACTTCCATACATGGCTACACTCCATACAAATACTTTCAGAAATGACTTCCTGACACTTAAATCTATACTCGATGTTAACAAATTTCTCTTCTTCAGAAACGATTTCCTTGCCATTGCCAGTTTACATTTTATATCCTCTCTACTTCGACCATCATCAGTTATTTTACTCCCTAAATAGCAAAACTCCTTTACTACTTTAAGTGTCTCATTTCCTAATCTAATTCCCTCAGCATCACCCAATTTAATTTGACTACATTCCATTATCCTCGTTTTGCTTTTGTTGATGTTCATCTTATATCCTCCTTTCAAGACACTGTCCATTCCGTTCAACTGCTCTTCCAAGTCCTTTGCTGTCTCTGACAGAATTACAATGTCATCGGCGAACCTCAAAGTTTTTATTTCTTCTCCATGAATTTTAATACCTACTCCGAATTTTTCTTTTGTTTCCTTTACTGCTTGCTCAATATACAGATTGAATAACATCGGGGAGAGGCTACAACCCTGTCTCACTCCTTTCCCAACCACTGCTTCCCTTTCATGTCCCTCGACTCTTATAACTGCCATCTGGTTTCTGTACAAATTGTAAATAGCCTTTCGCTCCCTGTATTTTACCCCTGCCACCTTTAGAATGTGAAAGAGAGTATTCCAGTCAACATTGTCGAAAGCTTTCTCTAAGTCTACAAATGCTAGAAACGTAGGTTTGCCTTTTCTTAATCTTTCTTCTAAGATAAGTCGTAAGGTTAGTATTGCCTCACGTGTTCCAACATTTCTATGGAATCCAAACTGATCTTCCCCGAGGTCTGCTTCTACCAGTTTTTCCATTCGTCTGTAAAGAATTCGTGTTAGTATTTTGCAGCTGTGACTTATTAAACTGATAGTTCGGTAATTTTCACATCTGTCAACACCTGCTTTCTTTGGGATTGGAATTATTATATTCTTCTTGAAATCTGAGGGTATTTCACCTGTCTCATACATCTTGCTCACCAGATGGTAGAGTTTTATCAGGACTGGCTCTCCCAAGGCCGTCAGTAGTTCTAATGGAATGTTGTCTACTCCCGGGGCCTTGTTTCGACTCAGGTCTTTCAGTGCTCTGTCAAAGTCTTCACGCAGTATCGTATCTCCCATTTCATCTTCATCTACATCCTCTTCCATTTCCATAATATTGTCCTCAAGTACATCGCCCTTGTATAAACCCTCTATATACTCCTTCCACCTTTCTGCCTTCCCTTCTTTGCTTAGAACTGGGTTTCCATCTGGGCTCTTGATATTCATACAAGTGGTTCTCTTCTCTCCAAAGGTCTCTTTAATTTTCCTGTAGGCAGTATCTATCTTACCCCTAGTGAGACAAGCCTCTACATCCTTACATTTGTCCTCTTGCCATCTCTGCTTAGCCATTTTGCACTTCCTGTCGATCTCATTTTTGAGACGTTTGTATTCCTTTTTGCCTGCTTCATTTACTGCATTTTTATATTTTCTCCTTTCATCAATTAAATTCAATATTTATTCTGTTACCCAAGGATTTCTATTAGCCCTCATCTTTTTACCTACTTGATCGTCTGCTGCTTTCACTACTTCATCCCTCAGAGCTACCCATTCTTCTTCTACTGTATTTCTTTCCTCCATTCCTGTCAATTGTTCCCTTATGCTCTCCCTCAAAGTCTCTACAACCTCTCGTTCTTTCAGTTTATCCAGGTCCCATCTCTTTAAATTCCCACCTTTTTGCAGTTTCTTCAGTTTCAATCTGCAGTTCATAACCAAGAGATTGTGGTCAGAATCCATATCTGGCCCTGGAAATGTCTTACAATTTAAAACCTGGTTCCTAAATCTCTGTCTTACCATTATATAATCTATCTGATACCTTTTAGTATCTCCAGGATTCTTCCAGGTATACAACCTTCTTTTATGATCCTTGAACCAAGTGTTAGCCATGATTAAGTTATGCTCTGTGCAAAATTCTACAAGGCGGCTTCCTCTTTCATTTCTTCCCCCCAATCCATATTCACCTACTATGTTTCCTTCTCTCCCTTTTCCTACTGACGAATTCCAGTCACCCATGACTATTAAATTTTTCTCCCTTCACCACCTGAATAATTTCTTTTATCTCGTCATACATTTCATCAATTTCTCCATCATCTGCAGAGCTAGTTAGCATATAAACTACTGTAGTAGGCATGGGCTTTGTGTCTATCTTGGCCACAACAATGCGTTCACTATGCTGTTTGTAGTAGCTAACCCTCACTCCTATTTTTTTTTATTCATTATTAAACCTACTCCTGCATTACCTCTATTTGATTTTGTATTTATAACCCTGTAATCACCTGACCAAAAGTCTTGTTCCTCCTGCCACCGAACTTCACTAATTCCCACTATATCTAACTTTAACCTATCCATTTCCCTTTTTAAATTTTCTAACCTACCTGCCCGATTAAGGGATCTGACATTCCACGCTCCGATCCGTAGAACGCCAGTTTTCTTTCTCCTGATAACGACGTCCTCTTGAGTAGTCCCCGCCCGGAGATCCGAATGGGGGACTATTTTACCTCCGGAATATTTTACCCAAGAGGACGCCATCATCATTTAATCATACAGTAAAGCTGCATGTCCTCGGGAAAAATTACGGCTGTAGTTTCCCCTTGCTTTCAGCCGTTCGCAGTACCAGCACAGCAAGGCCGTTTTGGTTAATGTTACAAGGCCAGATCAGTCAATCATCCAGACTGTTGCCCCTGCAATTTCTTAAACAAATGAATAATCAAAACTACACGTGCTATTATGCACAAACTGAAAAGGGTTTGTTTCGTATCTGCATCACAACGCGTAATAATCTACTCTCTAACACTAATTCTACAAAGAGAAAACTCTTTAGAATTAGTCTGACAACTTACTAATTTTTTTATCTTTCGAAGTCAGTTGTTTGGCATGCCGTATGTGCTCTCTCGTAATTACTAAATAATGATGTTTCGCAGCTGGCTTAATATCTGGAAACACTATGTAATCTTCATCCCGATACAACACTTCTGTGGGTTCGTCTCCATCGTATATTTTACAGAACAAGCATGCGCTCCTCTCAGTACTCATTTCTATTTACAATGATACGGTACTTCGTATTAGTGGTGGGCAGGAAATCGCGTATGTTAGAAATCACAGTGATTGAGAAGTCACAGATATCACAATAACAACTTTACAAAATCTAACTGCGATTTCAGTCACAGTTAGCAGTCGCAAGTAGCATTTCACATTCAACGCCGTGAGCCATCTGTTGGCCGAATTCCGTACTGCTTTCTGCGCTTTCAGTGACAAGTCGCGCTAGAAGTCGCAAGTAGCAACTAAAAAGCGCAGTTAACAGTACCATCTGTTGGCCAAAGTTCGTACTACGCTCATCTCTGCGACACGCTATCGAGTCTAACCGCGATTTCCGTGACAAGTCGCAACTAAGAGTCGCAAGTAGCAACTAAATAGCGCAGGTAACGGTGCCATCTGTTGAGCAAAGTTCATAGTACGCTATTCGCTACCGGGAAACTGCGATTTCTGTGACAAATCGGAACTAAGAGTCGCAAGTAGCAACTAAAAAGCGCAGTTAACATTCGTTTCCTAGTGCCATCTGTTGACCGACGTACGTACTTCGTTATGAGAGCCTTGTGCCTCACGAGATCGTTGTGCTGTGTGTGCATATGAAGGACTTATTTCATTAGTGGTACAAGTCCATTTTTGTTCATTTTGAAATACAGAGTCGTAAAGTAAAAATGAGCGCTGAAAAATCTGCAGTTGAGATACCAGAAATATTCAAGCATATGGCTTCTTGCTAGAGATGAACCTTTATTTATGTTAGTTTGGATCATTAATTTGTACCACTATTGAAATATGCCCTTCACATTATATGACGACATGCACATTCAGCAACAGTTATGGTTGGTCAAACACAGCTGTGACTCTGAAAGTATTATATTAATAAGAAGCAACATTACCTTTTTCTCCTGAAAATATCAAGTAACGTAACAAATGTGTTTGATTCTGCTTCCAACATGACAGTTTTGCTTAATACTCCACATGCCTACAGGACTTTGCAATGTTAACACAGCAGAACTCAGACATCTGTATAAGTGTAGTGAAATGAAAACAGTATTATTGAGTCATATGAATGCCTCACTTTTGTTCTGACACAGTTCAAGACTCGAGATAAAAGTTTTACACCTGGTGTTCTACATGGCAACTTCACACACAAGAACTTTTTGCCGACACTACTACCACCTACATAAGTAAGCTTTTCCTGTGTTACTTTCAAGTAATGCACTTAAGCTATTCCTGATTTAACTGCAAGATCTGAACTTCCCACTTTCATATCAACAGTCTCAAAATGCATATTGTAGACTTTGGGATATGTTACAGGTCAGTGTCACACCAAGATAGTGGAGGCGGGGGGGGGGGGGGGGGGGGCATGTCACTCTCCAACAAGTGTTTACCAGTAATTAAGTGGCGGAAAATTACGGGTATAGGACGGCTTAAACATGTGGAAAATGAGATTTTCATTATTCACTCACTGTATTTAACATTTATTATTCCTTTAAAATCGCACAACAACTTCAATAAAACACAGTTTAATCACTCATCTGCACACTTATTTCACAATTATGTCACTTTTAAACTGCAAAATCTTCTAAAAGCTGTCTTGAATCTGCACGAGTCTCTCTCAACAGCCTTGAGGCGGATAGATACGTACAGCAACCAGTAATCAGAGTCAGAACTGTGTCTGCAAAATCGCAAGGATTATTAAACAATTTTTGCTGTCACTAATTACAAGCAATATAATTGACAGAGTAGATTGCTAAAATTTGCTCTAATGAAAGCCACTCAATGGGGTATATTTCACATTTGCAAGAACGATCTCACTGAAGTAATGAAGTCCACCGAAACACTTAGAAACTAACCTCTCGTTTGACGAAAACGGTCTAAAGACGCAGTGGCAATTTCTCCAGATCTGTTGACAATGATATTTTGAGTTATCACTTTACTGAGTGACTGAAATGTAGTTCGCGTACCTGTGAACATAACAATATGTTAGAATTCATTTTATAAACACGAACTATTACGCTACTGTATGGCTACTTACATATTAATTACACTATTAACATTTTCACAGTTGTTTCTTTAATACAAACTTAAAGCCAACGGAAGAACAAACGTAAAACATATTTACCAATGACAGGTTTGTTGAGATGCAATTTTCTGTGTGGACAGATGTAACTTTTTCATACGGTGGTAAGTCGCAGAAATCGCAGGAGTCACAGAAATCGCAGAAGTCGCAGAAGTAGCAGAAATCACAGAAGTAGCAGAAGTCGCAGAGGCGGAGGGATACACGACCTAGGTTCCTTAACTGCGACTCTTAACTGCGACAAATCACAGTTAAGAATAATGGATACTGAAAAGTAGCATTCACAGAAATCGCTGATATCGGAAAATCGCTATTTAGCCCATCACTACTTCGTATTATCAGTTTTACAGGCTAATTTATCTTCCCAGCATGCACTATATTGCAATAAACGATTCACTGGAATGTATTGATAGAGACGTTGGCTAATTTTATTGCACCATAGTTATATGACCTTGCATAATATTACTGTGTAAGATTTCAGTCAGTCATTTCTTGTCTTCAGCGCACGAATTTCGTGTCCATCTTTCGGCACCACAACAAATAATTTTTTATTTTCGTTTTGTTTTCAAAAACATCTGCATTCCAGCGTTTATCAGTAAAGATGTTCTACTTCACCCATTTTTCGCGGCGGTATGCTATACACCACAGTCGCGACACTTCGCCTCGATTTTGTTGCCTACCGCGTCAGCAGTGCCCCAAGCGGCCAGTAACTTAAACTGTGGGATCAGCGCGATCGTGAAAGCGAATAGTGGTTGTTTATTTATATTTCTACAATGGTTTTTACAAGCGGGAGCGTTTGTAGCGCAATAAATTGCACAACAACAGGAAGATGACACCACAGCTGTCTTTTTTTCGGTTTCCTAGGGATCCTGAGAGGTATATACCATCATGTTACTAAACTGTATCGTCAGGATTCACTTGCAAACTACATGTGTATTAATGATCAATGTTTCGTTTTAGGAGCAGAAAATGGCTAGTTAATACCAGACGAGAAGACCCTATGAAAACAGCCCCAGTTTACCTGTATAATAATATTAGGTTTTGTTCGCTACATTTCGAACAAAACCAGTTCATGAACGCAGAAAATAAGAAACTCGTGTGAAATGCAGTACCCACAATGATTGACATCCCAAATAAGCCACCTCAACTGACGATGAAGAGGAAACTGCCACAAAGATTCGACAATCCATCTAAAGCTGTAAAATAGTCCTATGACACAGAAGCAGCCGGTTTAACTCTCCATGTATCAGTGCCAGATTCGTGTGGATCGTCAACACAGACCTGCTTTGACGATGAAGTGATAAGATTAAGTACAGTTATTCGTGTCTTACAAAGGCGTAATGTTTGGTATTTATTTCATTCACTTCTGTTGTTAGTCACTTAATTTTCCTTGCTTCCTTCGTGTGACAGCCAGAGCGAGAGCACCAGCAGCAGCGAGTACTGTTTGTATAAAGCGTTTATTTTGCATTTTGTTTACGACCTTCCACTAAGGAAGGGATTCTATTTGTGTTTATCTGCTCTGCATAGTAACTAACAGTTCTTGATAAAACTTTACATAGTTTTCGTGTTAGATTTCTTAGTGTTTTCTTGATCGTTTAGAACAGAAAGCGCCCTAAAACCGTCTTTTGTTTGTTTCGCGGCCGTTAGCCACTAGTCACTTGAATCAGCAGTTGTCTTGTGACAGCCAGAGCGAGAGCACCAGCAGCAGCGAGTACTGTTTGTATAAAGCGTTTTTGTACTTATTTGCTGCGCTTAGCTTTTAAATAGTTTTTCTGGGAAAACCTAGCGTAGTTTTCGCGTCTCGTATTTCAGTGAGTGTTTCTTGATTATCAGAGTAGCTCATCAGAAGATTATCTTGGGAATTTGTCACCGTATAGAGTAGGGTAAACATAGTCATGTGTAGGGACTGTGGTTGTTGTGAGCGGACGCAAGGAGAATTGGCCACTCTTCGGGGGCAGGTGGAGGCTTTGTCTGTTAGGCTCATCGAGCTCGAGGCGCAGGCGTCGGCTCGTAGTGGCGTTGGGGCAACTGTGGTGAGACCTATGCCTACTTCGGTGGCCTTGGAATCACATGGAACCCCTGATGTCGCTGCGTCTTCCGGCAGTGAGCATCTTACCGGTCAGCCATCACTCCAGGGTGAATGGCGGACAGTGGTGGGCTCGCGCGTGCCTGGCCGAAAGGCGAAGGTGGGATCTGGCCGCATGGCAGCTGCCTTACCCCTTTCCAACAGGTACGGGGTGCTTCCTAGTGGTGATGACATCGTTTCCGAGCCACCACAGGATGCCTCCCCTGTTGGGCCAGTGGCCGATTCTCCAGCAAGGTCCCGACAGTCACAGAGGGCGGGCCTATTAGTTATAGGGAGCTCCAACGTTAGGCGGGTTATGGAGCCCCTCAGGAAAATAGCGGGTAGGTCGGGGAAGAATGCCAGTGTGCACTCGGTGTGCTTGCCGGGGGGTCTCGTCCGTAATGTGGAGGAGGCCCTTCCGGCAGCTATTGAACGCACTGGGTGTGACCGGCTGCAGATAGTAGCACATGTCGGAACGAATGACGCCTGCCGCTTGGGTTCTGAGGCCATCCTTGGTTCCTTCCGGCGGCTGGCTGATTTGGTGAAGACAACCAGCATCGCACACGGAGTGCAAGCTGAGCTTAATATCTGCAGCATAGTGCCCAGAGTCGATCGCGGTCCTCTGGTTTGGAGCCGTGTGGAGGGTCTAAACCAGAGGCTCAGACGACTCTGCGACTATAATGGTTGCAAATTCATCGACCTCCGTTATTGGGTGGAGAACTGTAGGGCCCCCCTAGACAGGTCAGGTGTGCACTACACACCGGAAGCAGCTACTAGGGTAGCAGAGTACGTGTGGCGTGCACACTGGGGTTTTTTAGGTTAGAGGGCCCCCTCCTTGGGCGAAACGATAAAATACCTGACGGCTTACCAGAGAGGACATTATCATCGTTGATAAAGAACGTCCGTCCTCAGAGACCAAAAACAGGAAAAGTTAACGTAATATTGGTAAACTGCAGGAGTATCCAGGGCAAGGTTCCTGAATTAGTATCTCTTATTGAAGGAAATAGTGCGCATATAGTATTAGGAATGGAAAGTTGGTTAAAACCGGAAGTGAACAGTAACGAAATCCTAGACACAGAATGGAATATATACCGCAAGGATAGGATAAACGCCAATGGTGGAGGAGTATTTATATCAGTAAAGAATTCAATAATATCCAGTGAAGTTATTAGCGAATGCGAATGTGAAATAATCTGGGTTAAGTTAAGTATCAAAGGTGGGTCAGATATGATAGTCGGATGCTTCTATAGACCACCTGCATCAGCAACCGTAGTAGTTGAGCACCTCAGAGAGAACCTGCAGAACGTCGTGAAGAAGTTTCGTGATCATACTATTGTAATAGGGGGAGACTTCAATCTACCAGGTATAGAATGGGATAGTCACACAATCAGAACTGGAGCCAGGGACAGAGACTCTTGTGACATTATCCTGACTGCCTTGTCCGAGAATTACTTCGAGCAGATAGTTAGAGAACCAACTCGTGAAGCTAACGTTTTAGACCTCATAGCAACAAATAGACCGGAACTTTTCGACTCCGTGAATGTAGAAGAGGGTATCAGTGATCATAAGTCAGTGGTTGCATCAATGACTACAAGTGTAATAAGAAATGCCAAGAAAGGAAGGAAAATATATTTGCTTAACAAGAGTGATAGGGCACAAATCGCAGAATATCTGAGTGACCACCATCAAACGTTCATTTCTGAGGAAGAGGATGTGGAACAAAAATGGAAAAAATTCAGAAACATCGTCCAGTACACCTTAGATAAGTTTGTACCGACTAAGGTCCAAAGCGAGGGGAAAGATCCACCGTGGTATAACAATCATGTACGAAAGGTACTACGGAAACAAAGAAAGCTTCATCATAGGTTTAAGAGTAGTCAAATCATAGCTGATAAGGAAAAGCTGAACGAAGCGAAAAAGAGCGTAAAGAGAGCAATGAGAGAAGCATTCAACGAATTCGAACATAAAACATTGGCAAACAATCTAAACAAGAACCCTAAAAAGTTTTGGTCATATGTAAAATCGGTAAGCGGATCTAAATTCCCTATTCAGTCACTCGTTGCCCACGATGGCACCGAAACAGAGGACGACCGAAGAAAGGCAGAAATACTGAATTCAGTGTTCCGAAACTGTTTCACTGCGGAAAATCGTAACACGGTCCCTGACTTCAGCCGTCGCACGGACGCCAAAATGGAAAATATTGAAATAAACGATATCGGAATTGAAAAACAACTGCTATCACTTAGTAGCAGAAAAGCACCCGGACCAGACGAGATACCCTTAAGATTCTACAGTGATTATGCTAAAGAACTTGCCCCCTTTCTATCAGCAATTTATCGTAGATCACTGGAAGAACGTAAAGTACCTAGCGACTGGAAGAAAGCGCAGGTCGTTCCCATTTTCAAGAAGGGTCATAAATCAGATGCGAATAATTATAGGCCTATTTCGCTTACGTCAATCTGTTGTAGAATAATGGAACATGTTTTGTGTTCTCGTATTATGACGTTCTTAGATAATACAAATCTCCTTCATCATAACCAACATGGATTCCGCAAACAGAGATCATGTGAAACTCAGCTCGCCCTATTTGCCCAAGAAATTCACAGTGCCGTAGACACTGGCGAGCAGATTGATGCCGTATTCCTGGACTTCAGGAAGGCATTTGATACGGTTCCGCACTTACGTTTAGTGAAAAAAATACGAGCTTACGGAATATCGGACCAGGTTTGTGATTGGATTCAGGATTTCCTAGAAGAAAGAACACAACATGTCATTCTTAACGGTTCAAAATCTGCAGATGTAGAGGTAATTTCGGGAGTACAGCAGGGAAGTGTGATAGGACCTTTATTGTTTACAATATACATAAATGACTTAGTTGACAACATCGGTAGCTCCGTGAGGCTATTTGCAGATGACACGGTTGTCTACAAGAAAGTAGCAACATCAGAAGACTCGTACGTACTCCAGGAGGACCTGCAGAGGATTAATGCATGGTGCGACAGCTGGCAGCTTTCCCTAAACGTAGATAAATGTAATATAATGCGCATACATAGGGGCAGAAATCCATTCCAGTACGATTATGCCATAGGTGGTAAATCATTGGAAGCGGTAACGACCGTAAAATACTTAGGAGTTACTATCCGGAGCGATCTGAAGTGGAATGATCACATAAAACAAATAGTGGGAAAAGCAGGCGCCAGGTTGAGATTCATAGGAAGAATTCTAAGAAAATGTGACTCATCGACGAAAGAAGTAGCTTACAAAACGCTTGTTCGTCCGATTCTTGAGTATTGCTCATCAGTATGGGACCCTTACCAGGTTGGATTAATAGAAGAGATAGACATGATCCAGCGAAAAGCAGCGCGATTCGTCATGGGGACATTTAGTCAGCGCGAGAGCATTACGGAGATGCTGAACAAGCTCCAGCGGCGGACACTTCAAGAAAGGCGTTACGCAATACGGAGAGGTTTATTATCGAAATTACGAGAGAGCACATTCCGGGAAGAGATGGGCAACATATTACTACCGCCCACATATATCTCGCGTAATGATCACAACGAAAAGATCCGAGAAATTAGAGCAAATACGGAGACTTACAAGCAGTCGTTCTTCCCACGCACAATTCGTGAATGGAACAGGGAAGGGGGGATCAGATAGTGGTACAATAAGTACCCTCCGCCACACACCGTAAGGTGGCTCGCGGAGTATAGATGTAGATGTAGATGTAGATTATTTTTTTAGCACCTTGTTCACTGATAAGATTGTTTGAAAATTATTCAGATATTTGGTTTTGCGTGAAATGTAATGTAATCAGCTCATTACAATGTTGCAACATATTTCTCCCACTATTTGGCAGTTGCTTGTACCACTTAGAATAATATAAAGATGAAGGTCGTACTTGTGGCAACAGGCGACAATGACAAACACAGTAGGCCTACAGAACGATAAATGAGCTGTCGATCGCTTTTCCTTGTAGAGGTACATGTCTGTCCCTCTTACGTGTGAATCCGTGTGTTTATATTCTTTTGATATCACCGTGGTAAGCTGCAATTCTATCCAACGTCACAAGTGTTCCTTCACGAATGTGTTGTAGCTTGCCACTCGATTCATGGTTTTTGTCCATACTTGCGCTTATTTTAGAATCATTCTTAGAAACATATACGCCTTCTGATACTATACAAACCATTGGCGGCAAGAAAATCACTCAAATATTTCGTAAATTACGTAGGAAATGGATCCAAAACAAACATTATGCTTACGTCGTGTCTGACGTTCATCTTACTCGCCGCTCGGAGCGCTAGTGTCGCTCCATCTGTCAAACGGTAACAACTTTTACAGCAGTGAGTGTCCCGACTGCTATGTTAGACTGTGCTATACACATTGAACTGGATTTGGACCGGGTTTTATCACACGTCAAAGGAGCGGAACTGCAGGCGTCATCATCGTCCAATGTTAATGTGATCACATGAGACAGAATGTCAACACTAAATCACTTTTTTAGCCCAGTATAGAACGATGAAAGTAGTTTATAACGCAACAGTCACGACACACTGTCTCGTTTGCGTTACCACCAGCGATATCAGTGCACTACACGCCGGAAGCGGCTACAAGAGTAGCGGAGTACATGTGGAGTGCACACGGGGGTTTTTTAGGTTAGAGAGTTCCCTCCCTAGGCCCAACAAGAGGCCTCCTGAGACGCGGGAAGGTAGGAGTAGTCAAAATGCAACAGGGATAACAATATTAATGTGCTAATAGTAAACTGCAGGAGCGTCTATAGAACGGTCCCAGAACTGCTCTCATTAATAAACGGTCACAACGCCCATATAGTACTAGGGACAGAAAGTTGACTGAAACCAGGTGTAAACAGTAATGAAATTCTAAACTCACATTGGAACGTATACCACAGAGACAGGCTGGACAGTGAAGGGGGAGGCGTGTTTATAGCGATAAGAAGTGCAATAATATTGAAGGAAATTGACGGAGATCTGAAATGTGAAATGATTTGGGTGAAGGTCATGGTTAAAGCAGGAAGGAAATTGACGGAGATCCGAAATGTGAAATGATTTGGGTGAAGGTCACGGTTAAAGCAGGCTCAGACATGGTAATTGGATGTCTCTATAGGCCCCTGGGCTCAGCAGCTGTTGTGGCTGAGCACCTGAAGGATAATTTGGAAAATATTTCGAGTAGATTTCCCCACCATGTTATAGTTCTGGGTGGAGATTTTAATTTTCTGGATATAGACTGGGAGACTCAAATGTTCATAATGGGTGGCAGGGACAAAGAATCCAGTGAAATTTTTTTAAGTGCTTTATCTGAAAACTACCTTGAGCAGTTAAACAGAGAACCGACTCGTGGCAATAACATATTAGACCTTCTGGTGACAAACATAACCGAACTATTTGAAACAGTTAACGCTGAACAAGGAATCAGCGATCATAAAGCGGTTACTGCATCGATGATTTCAGCCGTAAATAGAAATATTAAAAAAGATAGGAAGATTTTTCTGGTTAGCAAAAGTGACAAAAAGCAGATTACAGAGTACCTGACGGCTCAACACAAAAGTTTTGTCTCAAGTACAGATAGTGTTGAGGATCAGTGGACAAAGTTCAAAACCATCGTACAATATGCATTAGATGAGTATGCGCCAAGCAAGATCGTAAGAGATGGAAAAGAGCCACCGTGGTACAACAACCGTGTTAGAAAACTGCTGCGGAAGCAAAGGGAACATCACAGCAAACATAAACATAGCCAAAGCCTTGCAGACAAACAAAAATTACACGAAGCGAAATGTAGTGTGAGGAGGCCTATGCGAGAGGCGTTCAATGAATTCGAAAGTAAAGTTCTATGTACTGACTTGGCAGAAATTACTAAGAAATTTTGGTCTTATGTCAAAGCAGTAGGTGGATCAAAACAAAACGTCCAGACACTCTGTGACCAAAATGGTACTCAAACAGAGGATGACAGACTAAAGGCCGAAATACTAAATGTCTTTTTTCAAAGACTGCATTGTAGTTCCTTCCTTAGATTGTTGTACAGATGACAAAATGGTAGATATCGAAATAGACGACAGAGGGATAGAGAAACAATTAAAATCGCTCAAAAGAGGAAAGGCCGCTGGACCTGATGGGATACCAGTTCGATTTTACACCGAGTACGTGAAGGAACTTCCCCCCCTTCTTTCAGCGGTGTACCGTAGGTCTCTAGAAGAGCGTAGCATTCCAAAGGATCGGAAAAGGACACAGGTCATCCCCGTTTTCAAGAAGGGACGTCGAACAGATGTGCAGAACTATAGACCTATATCTCTAACGCCTATCAGTTGTAGAATTTTGGAACACGTATTATGTTCGAGTATAATGACTTTTCTGGAGACTAGAAATCTACTCTGTAGGAATCAGCATGGGTTTCGAGAAAGACGGTCGTGTGAAACCCAGCTCGCGCTATTCGTCCACGAGAGACAGAGGGCCATAGACAGGGGTTCACAGGTAGATGCTGTGTTTCTTGACTTCCACAAGGCGTTCGATACAGTTCCCCACAGTCGTTTAATGAACAAAGTAAGAGCATATGGACTATCAGACCAATTGTGTGATTGGATTGAAGAGTTCCTAGATAACAGAACGCAGCATGTCATTCTCAATGGAGAGAAGTCTTCCGAAGTAAGAGTTGTTTCAGGTGTGCCGCAGGGGAGCGTCATAGGACCGTTGCTATTCACAATATACATAAATGGCCTTGTGGATGACATCGGAAGTTCACTGAGGCTTCTTGTAGATGATGCTGTGGTGTATCGAGAGGTTGTAACAATGGAAAATTGTACTGAAATTCAGGAGGATCTGCAGCGAATTGACGCATGGTGCAGGGAATGGCAATTGAATCTCAATGTAGACAAGTGTAATGTGCTGCGAATACATAGAAAGATAGATCCCTTATCATTCAGCTACAAAATAGCAGGTCAGCAACTGGAAGCAGTTAATTCCATAAATTATCTGGGAGTATGCATTAGGAGTGATTTAAAATGGAATGATCATATAAAGTTGATCGTCGGTAAAGCAGATGCCAGACTAAGATTCATTGGAGAAATCCTAAGGAAATGCAATCCGAAAACAAAGGAAGTAGGTTACAGTACGCTTGTTCGCCCACTGCTTGAATATTGCTCACCAATGTGGGATCCGTACCAGATAGGGTTGATAGAAGATATAGAGAAGATCCAACGGAGAGCAGCGCCCTTCGTTACAGGATCATTTAGTAATCGCGAAAGCGTTACGGAGATGATAGATAAACTCCAGTGGAAGACTCTGCAGGAGAGACGCTCAGTAGCTTGGTACAGGCTTTTGTTAGAGTTTCGAGAACATACCTTCACCGAAAAGTCAAGCAGTATATTGCTCCCTCCTACGTATATCTCGCGAAGAGACCATGAGGATAAAACCAGAGAGATTAGAGCCCACACAGAAGCATACCGACAATCCTTCTTTCCACGAACAATACGAGACTGGATAAAGGGAGAACCGATAGAGGTACTGAGGGTACACTCCGCCACACACCGTCAGGTAGCTTGCGGAGTATGGATGTAGATGTAGATGTAGATGTTTATCTTTGATACCATAGTGTGGAAGCTTTTTTAGCAATGTGTTATGATCTAAACAGTTGAAAGCTTTAGAAAGGTCATAAAAGATTCCCATTGGATACCATCTGAGATTTAATATGCCTAGAGTTTCATCTGATAGTCTAAATATAGCTCTCTGTGTGGAGACTCCCTTATAAAAGCCAAACCGTGTAGATGTCAGTAAGCCATTTTGCGTCATATGGCCACAAATCTTCCCATAAAATACACTCTCAGACACTCTTGAGAAAACTGCCAGCAAAGAAATGGGCCGATAATTGCATGGTAGATTTTATGGATGTGCATCACTATTGCCTGTTTAAGTCTGTCTGGAAATGTCCCAGTTTTCATTGACTGGTTACATAAATAGCATAATATGTGACTGATTAAGTCTGCACATGATTTTAGAATCATATTTGTTATTCCATCATGTCCAGACAATCCAGAGCTTTTAAGTAATTTTACGATTTTTTCACTTTCTTTGAGAGTTTCCTTTAATTAACGACTATGGTCCCAAACTTTTTGTTAACAGATTACCGGTTTCGGTTTATAATGGCCATCATCAGATCTGCAGCAAGAATGGGAAAAACATATTACTCTCGCAGATTCTCTACAGCTTAAAAACAATATAGACCATAATGAAAAGCACTACTGACATATATATGCATTTGTGCACTTTAAGTATGAAGAGGCATACCTGTTTCATAACAACAAAGTCCTAATGTACTGCAGCCATAGTGGCATCGTCAAATGTTAAATGCAAAATCAGCACCAGCATCGTCAAATATGTATAAATAACATCTTATGCACAAGTCATGTTGTTAGTAGCATTACTGTTCAAAATGAGCTGCCATACAGTAGCCACAAGATGTTTGTGTTGTAAGTTCACCAGATGTCGCTAATGTAGGCATACACTAGTTTTCAAGATTAATTGAACAGGGTAAAATAAAGGGGGATACAGTAGTTGAAGTCTGTAATGAGCTTATAACGTATAAAAGGCATTGCGGTAATAAAAAGTGATGAAACAGAACACAACAAAAGTCAGATAGTTAAAAAGAGGAAGAGTTAAGAGACAGTAGTTGACATATGCTCAAGTGCCAATATTCTAGAGAATGACATAAGTAATAAACACCTTTGATAGTGCACAGAATAATAATAAAAAACTATAAATCAAATCGCCAAAGAAGGCACAATGAAAGAAAACGTAGTGCTGCACACAATCAACACCCACTGTTAGCTCTAACGCCAAAATTATGCATAGGTGAAAAGTGGTTGAAGGAACATGACCGGCAGAGGGCCCCTCATACCCTGTGGCACTCCGTTGCAAGAAAAGAATGATACAATTCCGTAACAGTGGATGACCAACATTATCTAGTTAATGCAGTATATGAAATGAACAGAGAAGGAACAAGAAAATACTAGAGTCATGCATAAAATGTACGAAAACGAAGTAAATATATGAGGCACTCAACAGTACGTGAAACTATTAACAAAGTATATATAACAGAAGGGTTCAGAGATTAAAGTACCTCCTTTGGTTCCCCCCCCCCTTTCGTTTTTCCTGTCCTCCCTGCTTGTTCCCCCCCCCCCCCCCCCCCCCCACATCTGCCCTTGGCTATGGTGTGTCATCTTTGTGCCGACATTTTAGTCCAGTGTTTACAGTGAGTGTTCAGTGTTGTGTGTCTTGTCCGAAGTGTTGCGAACGGATGTCATACTGTCACTGGGTGTGATTTTTATATCTTGCGAACAGAAACCAGACAGTCGCCATGTTTTTTTAATTGTCTGTCTACTATGTTACCTGTCTGCTTCCTGTGTATTTTATTAGCTTTGCCCAATATTCCACCGTTTTACAATTTAAGTCACCGTTTTATCACCTGCTTTTATTGTTTCTTATCTACCTCTTACGTATTAAAAGGTCTGTAGACTGTCGAGCAGCATAATAACCTATTGCCAGCCCGCCCCCTTGGGGAGGGGGGGGGGGGGGAATCGAAATTCAATAAAGGAAAAAAATGATTAAAGTAAAACATCGTCAAACGAAGCAATGTAGGCATTGGGCACAAAGTCGTTCTGCGAGTTAAGCAGTTTTGTTGGTTCTTTCTTTTTTGCTTTATAGATTTCAAGTTCCTTCTAACAAATTAAGAGCACGGCCTTTTACCTCTCTGTGGAGAATATGCATACAATTCTCGATGCTCCCTATGGAATGACCAGTATCAGATAAATGCTGTCCCAAAGCAGTTTTGTTCTGTGGCTGTGACTGTTCTTTAAATCTTAATTTAAAAGAGCGGCCTGTTTAACAGATATAATATTTGTTACAGTTAGTGCAGTCAATCCTGTATACTCCAGAGACATCAAATTTGTCATACTTCCCTTTCAGTTTATGTTTTACTCGCAATTTTAGGGCGTTTTTAACCTGAAAGCCATATCTGACATCAGACTTTTCAAAACATTTTCCTACTTGCAGGGGCATTTTGCCATTAAATTTCATAGGAATGGTTTTCGTTCTGTCTTTACTGGTTCTGTTTTGTATGTGTGTGTGTGTGTGTGTGTGTGTGTCTGCTGTTTGTTATACGTTTCTTTAGCCTAATGTAGGGTCGTGTGACGTCATTTACAGAAAAACCGTTAGGTACCGCAATGTGCTTTAAAATGCTGAGTTCCTTCCAAATTTTGTTTTCGTCCAAAGGTAGACGAAGGAGCCAGTGAACCATGGAGGTTGTGCCCAATGCCTACTTTGCTTTGTTTGACAATGTTTTAGTTTAGTCGCTGTTGTCTTTTTCTTTCGTGATGTGGTACATTACAGCGTCACTGCAGTACACTTTGGAGGTGTGGCGGTGGGACTTGGGAGTCCCATACCGCCCGGCAACAGTGACAGTACTTTTTTGTCTGGCATAAAAACGTAGTCCGACATGGGCAGGTAAGACTGGAAGTCGTAGACGTGGAATGGAAGGCTAGTCCTGGCAAAAGAGGCAGCTGTGGTGGGTGTGCCAGGCCCAGTGCTGGTCCTGTTCGGAAGCCGATTCCTATAGGATGGTCAGTGGAACCAGATGGCGCTGCCAGCGACGTGGATGTGCAGTCCCAATGTTCCGACCAATCAGGGGCTGACCGGCCACGTTTCCGTCGTAGGATCCGCTGGACTTCTGCCATGGACGTGGGGGCCATAGACTGACAGTGCTAAAGTGTCCTCCAGGTCAAGGAGGAGGTGGCCTTTGGGGTTAGAGACCCAAGAATGCCAAGCCGGGTGCTTGGCATTGAGAACCGCCCCAGTGATGAGCCTGTTGAATGACGTCAAAGCGCGAAGGTCTGCTTCGAGCAGTGGCTTGTTTGGGCTCAAGTATGTACTGTGAAGGTAATAGCACCAAGGTGTGTGGAAATGGTAACTGCTGTGGCCTCTATGTGTTCCATTGGCTGGAGAGTCTCCTGGGTATGGACAAGTGCTTTGTTGAGGAACACAGCCATGCCTACGCGATGGTGGTCGAGGCAGTCAGAGCAGTAACACATCGTGTTGCGAAGGCAGAAATGGTCTGCTGGTTTAAGGTGTGTTTCTGTGACCAGTAAAATATCGACACTATGGTCATGGAGGAAGGTGTTCAGCTCTGTCTTCATACGTTTAATGCCACTGGCATACAAAATACAGGTGACAAGATCTCGAGGGGGCTGGTGGGGTTGTGGTGGTCGAGCCGCCATTACAGCAATATTTATTTGACTTAGCCCTTTCATGAGGGCGATGACTTTGGAGAGCCTGTCCTCCGACCGACCGATTTTGTGGGCAGTGTCACGAATAACATCCCAGATTTGGGGTCACACGAAGAAGCTGATGACCCGGAGGATGTCGCGCATGTCCTCCCGATAAGAACTCTTGTCCGCTGCCACTGGGGGAGGGTCCCCAGAGGGCTGCTTGCCCTTGCGGCAGGTAGGAGTGGGTGTAGTAGTAGGCAGATTGGGGGTAGGGGCAGAAGGCTGGCATACAGCCACAGGTGGACTGGAGGGGGCTGCAGCTGGCTCCTGTAGTGGGTGTGCAGGGGAAGCCATCATGGAAGATGGACAATGAGGGGGAGACTGGGCTGCAGCAGCAAAGGAAGACTTGGGTGTCTGGGAAGAGGGGGCAACAGGTGCCTCAGGAACGTCCAGTGTCTGAGTGGCTGGTCCCACAGCAGCTGCTGAGGGAGGCGCACCAGGCTGGCCCCACAAAACAGGGAAGTTGGTGGTGTCCCGTTGCGGTGGGAGAGGGCAATTCGTTCTTGGTTTCTGTTTGGGAGGACGTGAAGACTTCAATCCCTTCTGGTAAACAGGGCACCCCCTCTAGGATGCCATGTGGTGGGGACTGTGGCTCGAGCCCAAACACCTGGCGCATGTAGGTTTCTCTGAGGTAGGGAGTGTGTAGTTCTCCACTAAATGTGGGCTGGTACACTTCACACACCACAATGGTAGGGAGCAGTAATTCTCGATATGTTGTAGACACTGGCATTTGCGACAGATGAGGGGCCCATTTTGGCCCTCATACAATTCAATACGGCCCTTCGTCTACAGAACGTACTGGGTTTCGTAAATCCGCTCTACATCTTCCCTCCGGGAAAGGGAGACGACATGGGTAGAGCAGGGTATCAATACCTGGGCCACAGGATCTCTCTTGCTATACTGGTGGACCAAAGGAGCCTCAAAACGGAGCAGAAGCAGTTCCTCCTTGACCTCCCCTGCTGTAACTTCTGGGGGTAAGTCGCTGATGACGATTTTCGTCCAGCGAGTGTCAGACGTCTGTTGGGTAAAGTAAGGCATCGCCCTTGTTTTGACAATTTCGAGAACGGTAAGATAGTTGTCCCTACTGTCGAGCAGATACTTCACATGATCCTTTTGGTATATAGCCCGCAACTGTCCGAAGATGAGCTGCTGGAGCTCAGATTTCAGTTTTGTATAATTAGTGACATTATAAACCACAATAGGGGGTATCTTCTCTTTTTTTAGAGGGCTGGAAGGTGTCTCCCACGAAGGAGGGTCAGGAACAGGAGCAATGCTCGCATCCACCGGACCATCTGTAGCTGTGTCCCCCAGGAGGGAGACAACGGAGCTCGATCTTCGATCACCACGGCCTGTGTGGGCAGACGAGAGCGACGGCCAGAGGACTTTCCAACTGGGTCAGGGCGCCCAGAAGACTCGCCAAAGTGGCGGGACAACGGAGGATTAGGTGCACTCATAGGTACAGCCAGGTGGTGGTCAAACACAGCCAAGGTTGCTGCCGCCTCATCACAGGAAAGATCAATTACTAAACGATCAGAGGAGTCGTCGGACAACGACGACACCGAAGAACGGACCCTGACACGGGACGGTGGACAGTCGTCACGGGGGTCGGTTTCAGTGCCAGTGGTATCCACTGGCGATTTGTGGCGGTTGGCGCGATTCAGACTATCCTCCACCCGCTGCGAGGTGGGCGGAACATCAGGCGCGATCGGTAGCCGGGGTGAGCGACGTCTCAGGCGTGATTCACCACAAAGGGCGGTGGTGGACGTATCGGAGGGACGCGGAGGTTGCTCCGTGGACTTCTCCAAGGTGGACATGGGTCTGCCTGATGTAGCCATGGACCCAGCACGAAAGGACTACCCACACCAAAAACTTTCCAGCTAATCTGGGGCAAAAACTACGAAATATCAACGCCGGAAAGGCAGATTGGCAGCGCTGATATACAGTGAAACATACAACGACAACACACTCGTACAACGAAACACTTATAGGGATCCAACCTGTAGCACGTATAATCACTTTTTAAATTTTTTTTTTTAATAATTAATACTGTACACTACAGCATCACCAGCGTTCCACAGTCTAACTGTGTTGGTGAGCCAGTAAATATAAACCATAGGGCAGTGACATTGCGTCACTGCAGTACAGTTTGGAGGTGTGGGGGTGCGACTTGGAGCCCCATACCACCCTGCAACGGTGACAGTACTCTTTGGTCCGACATAAAAGCGTAGTCCAACATGGGCAGGTAAGATTGGAAAGTCTTGGCAAAGGAGGCAGCCGTGGTGGTCGTGACAGGCCCAGCGCCAGTCCTGTTCGGAAGCCGACTCCTCGTTTAATCATTTTTTTTCCTTTATTGTAACTTTTATACCTATACATAGGTAGGCTGTATAATGACTCCTTTCTTAATAGGCTAATTACTGTTTAGCTCTACAGGGCCTTTATACTGAAATGTTTCCCCACACCACCTAGTATTGTTTTTCTATGTGTGTGAGTAACTGTATGTTCACTGTTGTGGGTAAATACATACAGCGTACACAGGGCGGTGTGTGAAACTGATAGCGATTACACTCTTCCGCTGTTGTAGAAAGCTGCTCCAGATACTGCAGATACCGTGTTGAGCTGAAAGTGGTAACCAAAGTACGGAGAAATATTCTTCGGGGCTCTGTTGCATAGCAATCAGATTGCTTTCAGTTCTGAGAAATGTCCAGTTACTATTGTGGATTTGAATGATCCATGAAGTGACTTCTTTTCCGAAGAAAACATCGAACTATTTCACTAGAACTGAACGCTCCCGTCGGAACTGTTCTCAACTGGTGTTTATTAGTAAATCACAATAGCAGTATATCGCTGGGTGTATAATAAGACGTACCTTCTTGAAATGAACAATATTTTATTGTTCTATTAACTGATTTCCTTCCATATGCACTTATATTTTACAATGTGAATAAAAAATTCGCAATGGCGTCGATTTTCTACATCACAAGAATGGCTCTCCTCCCCTCAAATTACTCTTAACAAGAACAAACAAAAACTATATCCTAAGAATAATTATGGGAGCGCTGACCGCCACAGAGTAATAAACAATATCTTTGTCTCTCTCTCGCACTGTTACAGCAAGTTACGCTGCATGATACATCATAGTTGGCAGCAGCATCTTACGCTGCTCTTCAGCCTTCGAGTCGACAACGAGAAAAAACAGGAAGAAGATACATAATAGATGGATTGACGGGCAAAAAACAGCAGACACAGAAATACAAAACATGGAGCTGTTCACACTCGACGAAAATGTCACTGAAACACGGTGGCACGGCGCACAAACACAGATGATTCGATGGCACAGGTGAACGTTAGAGTTTGACGGTGAACACTAACACAAACACGACAGCACACACACGAGAAACTGATGATGATGACCTCCGGCACGCGAATGTCCACGTAGCGTGTACGAGTCTGGGGACCTGCCAAGAGGGGAAGAAGGGGGAGGGGGAGGAGGAGGGAGAGGGGTGAGCAAAGATGCCAATGGCAGAGGAGACGGGAGTAGGAGCGGAGGAATGGGGGTAGGGGAAGCCCGGGGGAGGAGTGGGGAGAGAGGGAGGAGGGAGAGAAGGGAGAGAGGGTGCCCATAGGAACAAAACACAGGAGGAGGGAGGGTGGATCAAAGTTGGTAGGAGGGGTAGATGGAGGGGAGGGGGGCATCATCAGGGAGGGGGAGCTGGCAGAAGCCACCTTGGTGTGTAGAGTGGAGAGATGGAGAGCAGGTGGGACATGGAAGTACAGGCGCTGCAGCGGAAGGGGGCAGGAGAGGATGGGAGAGACCAGCGGGTGAGGAGGATCGAGTTTGCGGGAGGTGCAGAGGGTCCGTATCCGTTCGAGGAAAAGGAGGAGGTGGGGGAAGGGAATAAAGACATACAAGATCCGCGCAGGGGAGGGGAGACAGATGCGATAGGCGAGGTGAAGAGCATGGCGTTCGAGGATCTGAAGGGATTTGTAAAAGGTAGGGGGAGCGGAGATCCAGGCAGGGTGGGCGTAGCAGAGGATAGGGCGAATGAGGGATTTATAGGTATGGAGGATGGTGGAGGGGTCCAGACCCCAAGTACGGCCGGAAAGGAGCATGAGGAGACAGAGTCGGGAACGTGCCTCGGCTTGGATCGTCCAGACGTGGGGGGCCCAGGAGAGGCGACGCTTGAGGGTGACACCAAGGTACTTAAGGGTGGGGGTGAAGGCGATAGGACGGCCATAGATGGTGATGTAGAAATTGAGGAGGCGGAAGGAAGGGGTGGTTTTACCTACAATGATCGCCTGAGTCTTGGAAGGATTGACCTTAAGCAACCACTGGTTCCACCAAGCGGCGAACCGGTCAAGATGGGATTGGAGAAGGTGTTGGGAGCACTGCAAGGTGGGGGCAAGGGCAAGGAAGGCAGTGTCATTGGCGTACTGGAGAAGGTCGGGGAAGAAGGCCAGTGTTCACTCTGTCTGCTTGCCGGGGGGTCTCATCCGAGATGTGGAGGAGGCCCTGCCGGCGGCGATAGAGAGCACTGGGTGCACCCGACTGCAAATTGTTGCTCATGTCGGCACCAATGACTCCTGCCGTCTGGGTTCAGAGGTCATCCTCAGTTCGTACAGGCGGTTGGCGGAATTGATGAAGGCGGAAAGCCTCGCTCACGAGGTGGAATCTGAGCTAACTATTTGTAGCATCATCCCCAGAACCGATCGCGGTCCTCTGGTTTGGAGCCGAGTGGAAGGCTTAAACCAGAGGCTCAGACGATTCTGCGGAGATCTGGGGTGCAAATTTCTCGACCTCCACTATAGGGTGGAGAAATGTAGGGTCCCCCTGAATAGGTTAGGCGTGCACTACACGCCGGAAGCGGCAACAAGGGTAGCGGGGCACGTGTGGAGTGCACATGTGGGTTTTTAGGTTAGAAAATTCCCTCCCTAGGCCCGACAAGACGCCTCCTGAGACGCGGCAAGGTAGGAGTAGGCAAAATGCAACAGGGAATAACAATATTAATGTGCTAATAGTAAACTGCAGGAGCGTCTATAGATAGGTCCCAGAACTGCTCTCATTAATAAACGGTCACAACGCCCATATAGCACTAGGGACAGAAAGTTGGCTGAAACCAGACGTAAACAGTAATGAAACGCTAATCTCAGATTGGAATGTATACCGCAGAAACAGGCTGGACAGTGAAGGGGGAGGCGTGTTTATAGCGATAAGAAGTGCAATAGTATCGAAGGAAATAGACGGAGATCTGGAATGTGAAATAATTTGGGTGAAGGTCACGGTTAAAGCAGGCTCAGACATGGTAATTGGATGTCTCTATAGGCTCCCTGGCTCAGCAGCTGTTGTAGCTGAGCACCTGAAGGATAATTTGGATAACATTTCGAGTAGATTTCCCCACCATGTTGTAGTTCTGGGTGGAGATTTTAATTTGCCGGATATAGACTGGCAGACTCAAACGTTCATAACGGGTGGCAGGGACAAAGAATCCAGTGAAATTGTTTTAAGTGCTTTATCTGAAAACTACCTTGAGCAGTTAAACAGAGAACCGACTCGTGACAATAACATATTAGACCTTCTGCTGACAAAGAGACCCGAACTATTTGAAACAGTTAACGCAGAACAGGGAATCAGCGATCATAAAGCGGTTACTGCATCGATGACTTCAGCCATAAATAGAAATATTAAAAAAAGTAGGAAGATTTTTCTGGTTAGCAAAAGTGACAAAAAGCAGATTACAGAGTACCTGACGGCTCAACACAAAAGTTTTGTCTCAAGTACAGATAGTGCTGAGGATCAGTGGATAAAGTTCAAAACCATCGTATAATATGCGTTAGATGAGTATGTGCCAAGTAAGATCGTAAGAGATGGAAAAGAGCCACCGTAGTACAACAACCGAGTTAGGAAACTGCTGCGGAAGCAAAGGGAACTTCACAGCAAACATAAACATAGCCAAAGCCTTGCAGACAAACAAAAATTACGCGAAGCGAAATGTAGTGTGAGGAGGGCTATGCGAGAGGCGTTCAATGAATTCGAAAGTAAAGTTCTATGTACTGACTTGGCAGAAAATACTAAGAAATTTTGGTCTTATGTCAAAGCGGTAGGTGGATCAAAACAAAATGTCCAGACACTCTGTGACCAAAATGGTACTGAAACAGAGGATGACAGGCTAAAGGCCGAGATAGTAAATGTCTTTTTCCAAAGCTGTTTCACAGAGGAAGACTGCACTGTAGTTCCTTCTCTAGATTGTCGCACAGATGACAAAATGGTAGATATCGAAAAAGACGACAGAGGGATAGAGAAACAATTAAAATCGCTCAAAAGAGGATAGGCCACTGGACCTGATGGGATACCAGTTCGATTTTACACCGAGTACGTGAAGGAACTTGCCCCCCTTCTTGCAGTGGTGTACCGTAGGTCTCTAGAAGAGCGTAGCGTTACAAAGGATCGGAAAAGGACACAGGTCATTCCCGTTTTCAAGAAGGGACGTCGAAGAGATGTGCAGAACTATAGACCTATATCTTTAACGTCGATCAGTTGTAGAATTTTGGAACACGTATTATGTTCGAGTATAATGACTTTCCCCCCATGAACCATGGACCTTGCCGTTGGTGGGGAGGCTTGTGTACTTCAGCGATACAGATGGCCGTACCGTAGGTGCAACCACAACGGAGGGGTATCTGTTGAGAGGCCAGACAAAAATGTGGTTCCTGAAGAGGGGCAGCAGCCTTTTCAGTAGTTGCAGGGGCAACAGTCTGGATGATTGACTGATCTGGCCTTGTAACATTAACCAAAACGGCCTTGCTGTGCTGGTACTGCGAACGGCTGAAAGCAAGGGGAGACTACAGCTGTAATTCTTCCCGAGGACATGCAGCTTTACTGTATGATTAAATTATGATGGCGTCCTCTTGGGTAAAATATTCCGGAGGTAAAAGAGTCCCCCATTCGGATCTCCGGGCGGGGACTACTCAAGAGGACGTCGTTATCAGGAGAAAGAAAACTGGCGTTCTACGGATCGGAGCGTGGAATGTCAGATCCCTTAATCGGGCAGGTAGGTTAGAAAATTTAAAAAGGGAAATAGATAGGTTAAAGTTAGATATAGTGGGAATTAGTGAAGTTCGGTGCAGGAGGAACAAGACTTTTGGTCAGGTGATTACAGGGTTATAAATACAAAATCAAATAGAGGTAATGCAGGAGTAGGTTTAATAATGAATAAAAAAATAGGAGTGCGGGTTAGTTAGTACAAACAGCATAGTGAACGCATTATTGCGGTCAAGATAGACACAAAGCCCATGCCTACTACAGTAGTACAGGTTTATATGCCAACTAGCTCTGCAGATGATGGAGAAATTGATGAAATGTATGACGAGATAAAAGAAATTATTCAGGTGTGAAGGGAGACGAAAATTTAATAGTCATGGGTGACTGGAATTCGTCAGTAGGAAAAGGGAGAGAAGGAAACATAGTAGGTGACTATGGATTGGGGGGAAGAAATGAAAGAGGAAGCCGCCTTGTAGAATTTTGCACAGAGCATAACTTAATCATAGCTAACACTTGGTTCAAGAATCATAAAAGAAGGTTGTATACCTGGAAGAATCCTGGAGATACTAAAAGGTATCAGATAGATTATATAATGGTAAGACAGAGATTTAGGAACCAGGTATTAAATTGTAAGACATTTCCAGGGGCAGATATGGATTCTGACCACAATCTCTTGGTTATGAACTGCAGACTGAAACTGAAGAAACTGCAAAAAGGTGGGAATTTAAGGAGATGGGACCTGGATAAACTGAAAGAACGAGAGGTTGCAGAGAGTTTCAGGGAGAGCATAAGGGAACAATTGACGGGAATGGGGGAAAGAAATACAGTAGAAGTAGAATGGGTAGCTCTGAGGGATGAAGTAGTGAAAGCAGCAGACGAGGGCTGCTAGAAATCCTTGGGTAACAGAAGAAATATTGAATTTAATTGATGAAAGGAGAAAATATAAAAATGCAGTAAATGAAGCAGGCAAAAAGAAATACAAACGTCTCAAAAATGATATCGACAGGAAGTGCAAAATGGCTAAGCTGAGATGGCAAGAGGACAAATGTAAGGATGTAGAGGCTTGTCTCACTAGGGGTAAGATAGATACTGCCTACAGGAAAATTAAAGAGACTGTTGGAGAGAAGAGAGCCACTTGTATGAATATCAAGAGCTCAGATGGCAACCCAGTTCTAAGCAAAGAAGGGAAGGCAGAAAGGTGGAAGGAGTATATAGAGGGTTTATACAAGGGCGATGTACTTGAGGACAATATTATGGAAATGGAAGAGGATGTAGATGAAGATGAAATGGGAGATACGATACTGCGTGAAGAGTTTGACAGAGCACTGAAAGACCTGAGTCGAAACAAGGCCCCGGGAGTAGACTACATTCCATTAGAACTACTGACGGCCTTGGGAGAGCCAGTCCTGACAAAACTCTACCATCTGGTGAGCAAGATGTATGAGACAGGCGAAATACCCTCAGACTTCACGAAGAATATAATAATTCCAATCCCAAAGAAAGCAGGTGTTGACAGATGTGAATATTACCGAACTATCAGTTTAATAAGTCACAGCTGCAAAATACTAACGCGAATTCTTTACAGACGAATGGAAAAACTGGTAGAAGCGGACCTCGGGGAAGATCAGTTTGGATTCCGTAGAAATGTTGGAACACGTGAGGCAATACTAACCTTACGACTTATCTTAGAAGAAAGATTAAGAAAAGGCAAACCTACGTTTCTAGCATTTGTAGACTTAGAGAAAGCTTTTGACAATGTTGATTGGAATACTCTCTTTCACATTCTAAAGGTGGCAGGGGTAAAATAGAGGGAGCGAAAGGCTATTTACAATTTGTACAGAAACCAGATGGCAGTTATAAGAGTCGAGGGGCATGAAAGGGAAGCAGTGGTTGGGAAAGGAGTGAGACAGGGTTGTAGCCTCTCCCCGATGTTATTCAATCTGTATATTGAGCAAGCAGTAAAGGAAACAAAAGAAAAATTCGGAGTAGGTATTAAAATTCATGGAGAAGAAGTAAAAACTTTGAGGTTCGCCGATGACATTGTAATTCTGTCAGAGACAGAAATGACTTGGAAGAGCAGTTGAATGGAATGGACAATGTCTTGAAAGGAGGATATAAGATGAACATCAACAAAAGCAAAACGTGGATAATGGAATGTAGACAAATTAAATCGGGTGATGCTGAGGGAATTAGATTAGGAAATGAGACTCTTAAAGTAGTAAAGGAGTTTTGCTTTTTAGGGAGTAAAATAACTGATGATGGTCGAAGTAGAGAGGATATAAAATGTAGACTGGCAATGGCAAGGAAATCGTTTCTGAAGAAGAGAAATTTGTTAACATCGAGTATAGATTTAAGTGTCAGGAAGTCGTTTGTGAAAGTATTTGTATGGAGTGTAGCCATGTCTGGAAGTGAAACATGGACGATAACTAGTATCGACAAGAAGAGAATAGAAGCTTTCGAAATGAGGTGCTACAGAAGAATGCTGAAGATAAGGTGGGTAAATCACGTAACTAATGAGGAGGTATTGAATAGGATTGGGGAGAAGAGAAGTTTGTGGCACGACTTGACTAGAAGAAGGGATTGGTTGGTAGGACATGTTTTGAGGCATCAAGGGATCACAAATTTAGCATTGGAGGGCAGCGTGGAGGGTAAAAATCGTAGAGGGAGACCAAGAGATGAATACACTAAACAGATTCAGAAGGATGTAGGTTGCAGTAGGTACTGGGAGATGAAGAACCTTGCACAGGATAGAGTAGCATGGAGATCTGCATCAAACCAGTCTCAGGACTGAAGACCACAACAACAACATAATGACTTTTCTGGAGACTAGAAATCTACTCTGTAGGAATCAGCATGGGTTTTGAAGAAGACGGTCTTGTGAAACCCAGCTCGCGCTGTTCGTCCACGAGAGACAGAGGGCCATAGACACGGGTTCACAGGTGGATGCCGTGTTTCTTGCCTTCCGCAAGGCGTTCGATACAGTTCCCCACAGTCGTTTAATGAACAAAGTGAGAGCATATGGACTATCAGACCAATTGTGTGATTGGATTGAAGAGTTCCTAGATAACAGAACGCAGCATGTCATTCTCAATGGAGAGAAGTCTTCCGAAGTAAGAGTGATTTCAGGTGTGCCCCAGGGGAGTGTCATAGGACCGTTGCTATTCACAATATACATAAATGACCTTGTGTATGACATCAGAAGTTCACGGAGGCTTTTTGCAGATGACGCTGTGGTGTATTGAGAGGTTGTAACAATGGAAAAATGTACTGAAATTCAGGAGGATCTGCAGCGAATTGACGCATGGTGCAGGGAATGGCAATTGAATATCAATGTAGACAAGTGTAATGTGCTGCGAATACATAGAAAGATAGTTCCCTTTTCATTTAGCTACAAAATAGCAGGTCAGCAACTGGAAGCAGTTAATTCCATAAATTATCTGGGAGTACGCATTAGGAGTGATTTAAAATGGAATGATCATATAAAGTTGATCGTCGGTAAGCAGATGCCAGACTGAAATTCATTGGAAGAATCCTAAGGCAATGCAATCCGAAAACAAAGGAAGTAGGTTACAGTACGCATGTTCGCGCACTGCTTGAATACTGCTGAACAGTGTGGGATCCGTACCAGACAAGGATGATAGAATAGATAGAGAAGATCGAATGGAGAGCAGCGCGCTTCGTTACAGGATCATTTAGTAATCGCGAAAGCGTTACGGAATTGATAGATAAACTCCAGTGGAAGACTCTGCAGGAGAGATGATCTACAGCTCGGTACGGGTCTTTGTTAAAGTTTCGAGAACATACCTTCACCGAAGAGTCAAACAGTATATTGCTCCCTCCTACGTATATCTCTGAAGAGACCATGAGGATAAAATCGGAGAGATTTGAGCCCACACAGAGGCATACCGACACTCTTTCTTTCCACGAACAATACGAGACTGAAATGGAGGGGAGAACCGATAGAGGTAGTCAAAGTACCCTCCGCCACACACCGTCAGGTAGCTTGCGGAGTATGGATGTAGATGTAGATGTAGATGTAGAAGGTGGATGGGGGGTGAAGGCGACGGCGTGTCTGCCGTATACAAGAGGTACAGAAGAGGGGAGAGGGCGGAATCCTGGGGCACACTGGCGGAGGGGAAAAAGGTGTACGAATCTCTGTTGTGGATGGTGATGTAGGAAGGACGTTGGGAAAGAAAGGAGCCGATCAGACGGACGTAGTTAATAGGAAGGGCGAAGGTTTGGAGCTTGAAGAGGAGACCGGAATGCCACACGCGGTCATAGACTCGTTCAAGGTCTAGGGAGAGGAAGATGGCGGAACGACGGGAATTAAGCTGTTCAGAGAGGAGATCAGTGAGATGAAGGAGAAGGTCGTCGGAAGAGAAGGACGGCCGAAAGCCACACTGTGTAACAGGAAGGAGGCGGTGCTGGTGGAGATGCTGATGGATGCGTCGGGTGAGGATGGATTCCAGGACCTTGCTGAAGACCGAGGTAAGACTGATGGGATGGTAGGATGAGACAGCGGACGGCGGTTTACCGGGTTTGAGGAACATCAGGATGTGGGAGGTTTTCCACAGGTCGGGGTAGTAACCGGTGGACAGGACCACATTGTAGAGCCTGTCCAGGGTGGAGAGTAAAGAGGTAGGAGCTTCGCGGAGGTGGCGATAGGTGCCAGGATCGTGACCAGGAGCGGTGTTGCATTTCGTGCGGAGTGTAGCAATGAGATCCTGTGTAGTGATAGGGGAATTGAGTTCCGTGTGTGCAATGTTGTCCAAGAACTGGAAACCAGGTGCGAGGGGAGGGACAGAGGAGTCAGTTCGATCGTGGACATCTGGGAAGAGGGAGTAATCGAACTGGGGATCGTCAGGGATGGTAAAGACATCGGAGAGGTAGGAGGCAAAGAGACCGGCCTTACTAATGGCGTCAGGGAAGGCTTGGTTGTCATGAATGAGAGGATAGTAGGGGGGACGGTTTAGACCCGGTAAGGCGGCGGAAGGCTGACTAGTACTTGAACGAGTTGATAGGAAGGGTAGCATTTAAGCGGGTGCATGTCTATCGCCAGTTCCGGCGTTTCTTAGCTGCGAGCAAGTTGCGGATGTGTCTCTGGAGTTGCCGGTGGCATCATAGTGTGTCCAAATCACACGTGCGGAGGAAGGCACGGTAGAGACGGCGGGATTCACCGCCTGTGGGGGTAAGGTAGGACGGTGGGGGTGGATGGCGACAGAAGGGACGTGGGCCTCCACAGCCTTAGACAAGGTCTGCTGGAGAAAGGAGACGGCATGGGTAATATCATCAGGGTGGTGGTAGGCGAAGGGGGGGCCATCGACCTGTGTGGAGAGGGTATTGTGGTAGGCATTCCAGTTTGCATGGGAATAATCATGGACATACTTCGGGGGAGGGTCATGACGGGGGTTGGGGTGGAGGCGACGACCGTCTGATACGGTGAGGAGGACAAGGATATGGTCACTACCAATGGGGTCCAGGACATCCACCGCTATGTGGCCAAGGAGGTTAGGGGAGGAGAGGATGACATCAGTAGTGGAGTTGGATTCGGGGCGGGTATGCTGGGGAATGGGGATGAGGTCGCCTTGAAGGGAGGAGAGGAACCGATGCCACCGCCGTAACTGGGCGGCAGAACGACTATGGGTGGTGAGGTCTGCGGCGATCACGTAGCAGGAGAAGGTACGGTCAATGTGGGAGAGGAAGTCAAAAGGAATAGGGACGTTAGGGCGGACATAGATGGTGGCGCAGGTGATGGTAAGGCCAGGGAAGAAGAGACTAAGGATCAGGTGTTGTGTGGGGTCAGGAAGGAGAGGTTGGAGCCGAACGGGGATCTGGCGGTGGTGACCAATGGCCACTCCGCCACGCGCAAATGGGAGGGGATTATCAGAGTGGTGTAATGCAGACACCTCTGGCAGCGGGGGGATTGAGGAGGGGAACGGGAGGGGTCGACCTTGTATCTCTGGTTGAAGAGGAGGGCACCCTCCTTCAGGAGGTGGTCAATGGAGGCGGCGTCCTCGGAGAAAACCCGCATAAGGCGGGTGGGGCTGGCGGAGTTAAAGATGCGGCACACCGCCCGCACCTCCAGCGAGGGATGCGCCCGTTTAATCACGGATTTTTTTTTTCTTTTTTGTGATTTTAAACACCTTATACAAAGGTGGGCTGTCAGCAGCATAGTACGCCGCTCTTCAGCCTTGAGTTTGACAATAAGTGTTACATAGCGGTGGCACAGAGAATACAGTCAAAATGGCAGGCAAAAAATGGAGACACTAAAAAACAAAAAAACAGGGAGCCGTTCACGCTGGAGAAGAAACATCACTAACACTAGTTGACACGCCGCACATAACATGGATGTTGGCGGCGGCACACGTGAATGGTTGTGGCATGACGGCGAACAAACACTAAACACAAACGAAGGCACACACACAAGACACTGATGGTGATGATCTCCAGCGCGCGAATGTTCACTGAGCGTGTGCGAGTCCGGGGACCTGCCAAGAGGGGTGGAGGAGGAAGGGGAGTGGGAGGGGGAGAGGGGAGAGCAGAGATGCCATGGGCAGGGGAGATAGGGGGAGGGAGGAAGGGGGAAGGGAAGCCTGGGGGAAGAGGGGAGGAGGGAGGGGATGGGGAAAAGGAAAGAGAAGGGAAGGGAAGAGAAGGGAGGGAGGGTGCCTAAAGGAAAGGACACAGGAAGTGGGGGGGAGCATCAAAGTTGATAGGAGGGGTAGATGGAGCGGAGGAAGACATCATCAGGGAGGGGGAGCTGGCGGAAGCCACCTTGGGAGAGGGTAAGGAGGGTGGAGAGATGGAGACCGGGTGGGACGTGGGAATACAGGCGCGGCAGCGGGCGGGGGTAGGAGAGGATGGGTGAGTCAAGCGGATGAGGAGGATCGAGTTTGCGGGAGGTATACAGGATCTGTATTCTTTCAAGGAAAAGGAGGAGGTGGGGGAAGGGGATGAGATCATACAGGTTCCGCATGGGGGAGGGGAGACAGATGCGATAGGCGAGGCGGAGAGCATGGCGTTCAAGGATTTGTAGGGATTTATAAAAGGTAGGGGGGGCGGAGATCCAAGCTGGATGGGCGTAACAAAGGATAGGGCGGATGAGGGTTTTATAGGTGTGGAGGATGGTGGAGGGGTCCAGACCCCACGTACAGCCGGAAAGGAGCTTGAGGAGATGGAGTCTGGACCATGCCTTGGCTTGGATTGTCCGGAGATTGGGAGTCCAGGAGAGGCGACGGTCGAGGGTGACGCCAAGGTACTTAAGGGTGGGAGTGAGGGCGATAGGATGGCCATGGATGGTGAGATAGAAATCAAGGAGGCTGAAGGATGGGGTGGTTTTGCCTACAATGATCGCCTGGGTTTTGGAGGGATTGACCTTGAGCAACCACTGGTTGCAGCATGCGGTGAACCGGTCAAGATGGGATTGGAGAAGGTGTTCGAAGTGCTACAAGGTGGGGGCAATGGCAAGGAAGGCGGTGTCATCGGCAAACTGGAGAAGGTGGACGGGGGGTGACGGGGGTGGCATGTCCACCGTGTACAAAAGGTACAGAAGGGGGGAGAAGACGGAGCCTTGGGGCACACCAGTTGAGGGGAAAAAGGTGTAGGAATCCGTGTTATGGATGGTGACATAGGAAGGACGGTGGGAGAGAAAGGAACCGATCAGACGGACGTAGTTAATAGGAAGGGCGAAGGTTTGGAGCTTGAAGAGGAGACCGGAATGCCATACGCGGCCATAAGCACATTCGAGGTCCAGGGAGAGGAAGATTGCGGAGCGATGGGAATTAAGCTGATCGGAAAGGAGATGAGTGAGGTGAAGGAGAAGGTCGTCAGAAGAGAAGGACGGCCGAAAGCCACACTGGGTAACGGGAAGGAGGCGGTGCTGGTGGAGATGCTGGTGGATGCGTCGGGTGAGGATAGATTCCAGGACCTTGCTGAAGACCGAGGTAAGGCTGATGGGACGGTAGGAGGAGACACCGGACGGCAGTTTGCCAGGTTTAAGGAACATCAGGATATGGGAGGTTTTGCACAGGTCGGGGTAGTAACCGGTGGACAGGACTACATTGTAGAGCCTGGCCAGAGTGGAGAGGAAAGTGACAGGGGCTTCACGAAGGTGATGGTAGGTGACACGATCGTGACCAGGATCGGTGTTGCCTTTCGTGTGGAGTGTAGCAATGAGATCCTGTGTAGTGATAGCGGCACTGAGTTCCGTGTGTGCAGTGTTGTCCAAGTACTGGAAACCAGGTGCGAGGGGAGGGACAGAGGAGTCAGTTCGATCGCAGACATCCGGGAAGAGGGAGTAATCGAACTGGGGATCATCGGGGCTGGAAAACATGTCGGAGAGGTAGGAGGCAAAGTGATTGGCCTTACTAAGGGTGTCAGGGAAGGGGTGATCATCATGGAGAAGAGGATAGTAGGGGGAGGGTTTAGTTCCGGTAAGGCGACAGAAGGCTGACCAGAACTTGAATGAGTTGATAGGTAGGGTAGCATTTAAACGGGTGCATGTCTGTAGCCAGTCACGGCGTTTCTTAGCCGTGAGCAAATTACGAATGTGTCATTGGAGTTGCCGGTGGCGTCGTAATGTGTCCGGGTCACGCGTGTGGAGGAAGGCACGGTAGAGACGGCGGGATTCACGGAGGAGGAGGACGGCCTGTGGGGGTAAGGTAGGATGGTGGGGGTGGACGGCGACAGTAGGGACGTGGGCCTCCACGGCCTCAGACAAGGTCTGCTGGAGAAAAGAGGCGGCATGGGTTACATCGTCATGGTGGTGGTAGGGGAAGGGGTGGCTATCGACCCGGGTGGAAAGGGTATCCTGGTAGGCATTTCAGTTGGCATGGGAATAGTCATGGATGTACTTAGGGGGAGGGTCATTACGAGGGTCAGGGCGGGGGCGACGACCGGCTGAAACGGTGAGGAGGACAGGGAGATGGTCGCTACCAATAGGCTCCAGGACATCCACCGTTATGCGGCCAAGGAGGTTGGATTCGGGACGGATGTGATGGGGGATGGGGATGAGGTCGCCTTGAAGGGAGGAGAGGAACTGATGCCACCGCCGTAACTGGGCGGCGGAACGACTATGGATGTTGAGGTCGGCAGCGATCACGTAGGAGGAGAAGATACGGTCAATGTGGGAGAGGAAGTCGAAGGGAATAAGGGCGTTAGGGCGGACATAGATGGTAGTGCAGGTAACGGTAAGGCCGGGGAAGAGGAGACTAAGGATCAGGTGTTTGGTGGGGTCGGGAAGGAGAGGTTGGAGCCGAACGGGGATCTGGCGGTGGTGACCAATGGCCACTCTGCCACGTGCAAATGGGAGGGGATTATCGGAGTGGTGGAGGAGGTAGAGCGAAGTGTGGACGGTGTGATGGGGTTGGAGGAAGGTTTCATTGAGGAGGAAGGCATCCACACGGTGGGTGGCAAGGGTGTGCAGGAAGAGGTTCTTGTTGGCAGGAAGGGAGTGGATATTGTTGAAAAGGATACGGTGCTGTCGCCCCATGTCAGGGATTTAGACGAGGGTGTCAAGACAGGAGAAGGTGAAATGGGCCTGGTTGTTGGAGTAGGTGGCATACATTTTGAGTTGGAAAATGGAACGGGCGGCGAGGGATATCTGTTGGAGTGTGTGGGGGCGCTGAAAAGGATGAACATTCTGAAGGACGATGGTGAGGAATCTGATGATGTCCTCAGCGGTAGGGGGTGGGCGAAGGGAATTGCCGGGAGGGGTGGGTGCGTCCAGAGGACGGACAGGGACGGTGAGTTCAGGAGTGGTCGGAGGGGGTCGGGCTTTACATTTTTGGGAGTAGGTGGGATGGGGGAGGTTGCAGGTATTACAGGAGGGAGGGGACTGAAGGTTAGGGCACTGCCGGAGGAAGTGCGCTTGCCTACAATGTGGGCAGGTGGGGGCCTCGCAGTACTCGACTGTTGGGTGTGCGTTACAGTGCAGACACCTCTGGCAGCGCAGGGATTGAGGAGGGGAACGGGAGGGGTCGACCTTATAGTGCTGGTTGAAGAGGAGGGCACCCTCCTTCAGGAGACGGTCAATGAAGGGGGCGTCCTCGGAGAAAACCTGCATAAAGTGTGTGGGGCCAGCCGAGTTGAAAATGCGGCGGAGCGCCCGCACCTCCAGCGTGGGATGCGCCTCGAGCTCCGCCAACACCTCCTCCTCCGTGATCGTCGGACTAACCCGAGTGGTCACGGCGGTGAGGGTCGGCGGGCGACGCGGGGGTTGGGGTTGGTGGGTAGGAGACGGAGAAGGAGCAGGGATGAGGGGGCCAAAACGGGTGATGGGGATGCGGGAGAGGATGTCAGTATGGAGGGTTGGGCTGGGGGAGGAGATGAGAGCGGAATCCCGTCTGGGAGTGAGGAGAGAGATAGGGGCACCAGGGAAGTGTTGGTGGAGGAGGAGGGAGAGATTCCGGGCCTCGAGAAGGGAAGGATCGGGATGGGAGAGGAGGTATTTGTATAATGAGGGGGGGGGAGGACGAGGAGGAGGAGGAGGAGGAGGAGGAGGAGGAGGAGGAGGAAGCAGGGCCAGGAATGGAAAGAGGGGGGTGGGACTGGGTACACCATGTGATGGTGGTGGTGGCGGCGGAGGGGAAGTATAAACGATGGCTGTGGTGGTAGTGGTGGTGGGGGCTGACATGACGACAGGGAGAAACAAAAACGCACAGGACGAAAAAGAAAGGACAAAAACTGGGGACAGACGAAGATGGAGATGGAGGAAGACGAAGACGGACGAAGACCAGAGTCCCATGCTGCTGGCGCTGGCGCTGGCACTGACGGCGACGACAGGTGCCAGGAATGCCGCAGCTGCTGCCGCAGACGGGGCCGGGGCCGGGGCCGCTGCTGCTGCTGCTAGTCTGGCTGGCTGGCTGGCTGGCTGGCTGGTTGCTGCTGCTGCTGCAGGAGGGCTGGCTGGTTGCTGCCGGCTGGACCGCTGTGCTGGCCAGGACCGGGACCGGGACCAGGACCACCACTGCTGCTGCTGCTGCTGCTGCTGCTGGGCTGGCTGGCTGGCTGGCTGGCTGGCTGGCACCTGAAAAACCTAGCACTTCGATTAGTGCTGGAATGGCACAATCGAAGGGCGGTAACCTTGCGGAGTACCTCCGGAGATCCTTAATCTCTGAACCCTTCTGAACTTTGTTAATAGTTTCACGTACTGTTGAGAGCCTCATACATTTACTTCGTTTTCGTACATTTTACGCATGGCTCTAGTATTTTCTTGTTCCTTCTCTGTTCATTTCATGTACTGCATTAACTAGATAATGTTGGTCGTGCACTGTTACGGAACTGTATCATTCTTTTCTTGCAACGGAGTGCCACAGGGAATGAGGGGCCCTCTGGCGGTCACGCTCCTCCAACCACTTCTCGCCTGTGCGTAATTTTGTCGTTAGAGCTGACAGTGGGTGTTGATTGTGTGCAGCACTACGTTTTCTTTCATTGTGCCTTCTTTGGCGATTTGATTTATAGTTTTTTATTGTTATTCTGTGCACTATCAAAGGTGTTTATTACTTATGTCATTCTCTAGAATATTGGCACTTGAGCACATGTCAACTACTGTCTCTTAACTCTTCCCGTTTTGAACAATCAGAATTTTGTTATGTTGTGTTTCATCACTTTTTATTACTGCAATGCCTTTTATATGTTATGAGCTCATTACAGACTTCAACTATTGTATCCCCCTTTATTTTACGCTGTTCAATTAATCGTTGAAAACTAGTGTATGCCTACATTAGCGACATCTGGTGAACTTACAACACAAACATCTTGTGGCTAGTGTATGGCAGCTCGTTTTGAACAGTAGTGCAACTGACAACATGACTCGTGCATATGATATATATTTGACGATGATGGTGCTCATTTTGCATTTAACATTTGACGGTGCCACTATGGCTGCAGTACATTAGGACTTCGTTTTTATAAAACAGGTATGCCTCTTCATACTTAAAGTGCACAAATACTTATATATGTCAGTAGTACTTTTCATTGTGATCTATTTATTGTTTTTAAGCTGTTGAGAATCTGTGAGAGTATTTATGTTTTTTCCCTTTTTTGCAGCAGATCTGATGATGGTCATTATAGACCAAAACCGGTAATCTGATAACAAAAAGTTTGGAGCCATAGACGTAAATTAAAGGAAAATTATTGCATATATGGGTCACTGTTTTATTCGCGACAATGCCGCAGCTTGTGAAATTTCTTTAAGAGTTGTGCTTTTGAAACAAAATGCTGTATTCTGTGTGTTTTGCATGTGATTCAGTAGCTCTGTGGTTTCTGTTGGAGACTGTTTATTATGATTCCCTGTTCTTTCAGTTACAGTGAGAAAAAGGTTATTATAATCAAGAGGCTACAACTTTTTGATTATTCTTGTGTGAACCACTACCAGGAGACTACGGAGTCCCTGCTTGTTCAGATTTTATGTTCCTATTTGTCTCACTTTTTATGATATTCCATATGGTTTCTATTTTATTCTTTGACTTGCTGATTTTTTCTGCATAATGAATTTATTTGGCCTCCTCATTAGACATTTTAGAATTTTAAATTACGTTTTGTAATGTAGTTTCACTGCTAGGTTTGTACTAGTCGTTTGTTCTATATACTGGTCTCTGGTTTTAGCATATAATATTTTGATGCCAGTTGTTAACCACTCTTTCCTTCGTGGTGTAAACTGTTTCTAAAATAGCTAGTAGATTCTGTACTTATTATTCTTACATGTACAACCTGGGTGGGATCATTTACTGTCCTTCTACTGGTGTTTTAAGGTTGTCAATTGAGTATCATGATCAGACAGAACTTTTATTATGGCTTATGTTTTTACATTGTTGTAATCTGTGGGGTCTAGGAACAGACTACCAATCAAGATCTTGCTGTGCCCATAACTCTTGTTTGGAATGAAACCATTGGGAGCAAGTTGAAAGTTGAGAATGATGATTCTGGTTGTTTATGACTGTTACTATTTAAAAGAAAATTAATGTTAAAATGGCCACATACTATAATCTGACTGTTATTCCTATGAAGTTTTGTATGAAATAATTTTAACTGCGAGACAACATTTTTATATTCCCACAGGTGCCCTGTAAACTGTAGTTATTATGAGCAACTGAGTTTCCAGTTCTAATTTGACAGCACAGCATTCAATATGTTGTTCAATGCAGTACTGAGCCACATCTCAGGTTTGTGCATATAATCTGCCACACCACCTTGCCTTAAGTTGGCCGTGCAGTAGTGAGAAACAATTCTATAACTATTTAAATGTATTTGATTAATTTGGCCCACCACAAATTCCTCTTACTCTGAACATTTGAGGAACAGTTACTATTTCATACATAATTTTGGTTTGTGCAGTCATCTCTAGGAGCTATATGTAATCTTGGAGGGAAGGAGAAATAAATGGAGACATGACACCTTCACTGCATTCTTTCTTGTTTTCTACAGTCATCTCAGCTTAGAACTGTCAGTTTTTTTTTCAGAATAGAAATACCTGTTCTCCAAGCTGAAACAATTAGCAGAGTTGCAGGTGGTCCTGCTTGTAGAGTAGTTTGACAGGAACCTAAAAAGGGAGAAAGAACTGTATTAGTTAAAAAGAAGCATAAAGCTCAAAAATTAGGATCAGAAAATAAAAGTGAAAACAAATGATTTCAGAAAAAAATATATTGTTCATATTCTTTTGCTCATTTTATTTTGATTTAATTACATCAGGGAACAGATATGATTAATAAAACTGTCTCTTGTGCATGTTATCCAGTGTTAATAATCCTGCTGGTTGTCCCCTTGCCAGTACCAATGAAGTCTCCAATGACAAAAGGAAATTACGAGAGACAAAATATTTGAGCGTCCATAGTAGCTGGTTCATTGGTGGATTTCTGAAAAAAGAAAAGAGTGACACGAGACAATTCAAGAGAAATTTAAAATAAAAACATAACTTGCCAGACATTCCTTGTACTGTTATGATTACACAGATTCAACAACTAGAGATTTCTGTTAAGCTTGATGACAAGTACCTATGTTCTTATAACACAAATATAACAATTACTTTATGATAAATACAGATGTAGTTATGTGAATAATACTAATAAGAGAGAAATACAACAGCTACCTGCTACAGATTTCTTAAAAAACAAATCGGATTTCCCTGTTAATTTTCTGTGTTCAACTAAGCTTCTGTAAGCACAAATAATTTACATGTTTATGGGAATAATGAAAGGTGGTGGACAGCTTTGTTGCTCTGAAGCATTCACTAAAAGATGGAAAGTTGTTGGCCCAATAGGAGATAAGGATGAACAATATTTTTTGCTATAGCTGTGGCTATGTGAGCTTGGGACAGCAGTGTACTATCAAATTACATTAAATGATCATAATAAACCATTAATTTTAGAAAAATGGCACTTCACATAAGTGTAATGTAAGATATTTCCAATTAAGGTACCTTCAACTAATTTCGGTCTGACAGAAAGTAGGCACTGAAAATAACTTTATATTCGAGAAAAGCTAAAATATATTACTACAGGCACTGCTCTCGCATGCCACAACTATGCAGATTCAATAACCAAATTCTACTCTTATAAGTACATATACAGCTATCATTTTGTGGTAAATATGGGTGGGCTTATGTGGATAATACTAATAATTTAGAAACAGAACACCTATGTCCTATAGCTGGGGAAGCATCAACTTCCTTTTTTTTAAAAAAAGAAAAATGCTAAGTTTCCTTTTAATCTCACTGAGTGAAGCTGAATAAGCATAAATAATTCACAGGCTTCAGTGAATAATGATGGGTGGAAGACAATGTTGTTGCTTTGAAGCATTAATGGTCCTGTGATCCTAATATTTTCATTAAAAGGCGGAAAGTTGTTCTGACATTGCTTTGGTGTTTACAGAAAGAGACCTTCCCAACAGAAAACAGAGTAGAACAATATTTCCTGCTATTGGTGTAATTTGGCTGACAAGGGGAGGCCACCAATTGTGAAATTCAGATTCAATTCATACTGCGCATAATAAAAGCTCATGGCCAGAGGTGTAATGTGGCAAAGCACCAAGATGCACTTCTCAGCCGTTGTCTTGAAAATCGACAGTTAAAAGACATCTTTGCTGTGAAATACTCTCTACGATTAATAATTTTCTACAGCGTCGTGGCGCAGCGGTAAGCGCTCGGGTTCGTAATCCGAAGGTCGCCGGATCGAATCTCGCGCCATGCAACCATTTTTCTTTTCTTTTTTTTTTTGGTATTTGTTTTTTGTAATTCAAATGTGTATACACACACACACACACACACACACACACACACACATATATATATATATATATATATATATATATATACACTCCTGGAAACTGAAATAAGAACACCGTGAATTCATTGTCCCAGGAAGGGGAAACTTTATTGACACATTCCTGGGGTCAGATACATCACATGATCACACTGACAGAACCACAGGCACGTAGACACAGGCAACAGAGCATGCACAATGTCGGCACTAGTACAGTGTATATCCACCTTTCGCAGCAATGCAGGCTGCTATTCTCCCATGGAGACGATCGTAGAGATGCTGAATGTAGTCCTGTGGAACGGCTTGCCATGCCATTTCCACCTGGCGCCTCAGTTGGACCAGCGTTCGTGCTGGACGTGCAGACCGCGTGAGACGACGCTTGATCCAGTCCCAAACATGCTCAATGGGGAACAGATCCGGAGATCTTGCTGGCCAGGGTAGTTGACTTACACCTTCTAGAGCACGTTGGGTGGCACGGGATACATGCGGACGTGCATTGTCCTGTTGGAACAGCAAGTTCCCTTGCCGGTCTAGGAATGGTAGAACGATGGGTTCGATGACGTTTTGGATGTACCGTGCACTATTCAGTGTCCCCTCGACGATCACCAGTGGTGTACGGCCAGTGTAGGAGATCGCTCCCCACACCATGATGCTGGGTGTTGGCCCTGTGTGCCTCGGTCGTATGCAGTCCTGATTGTGGCGCTCACCTGCACGGCGCCAAACACGCATACGACCATCATTGGCACCAAGGCAGAAGCGACTCTCATGGCTGAAGACGACACGTCTCCATTCGTCCCTCCATTCACGCCTGTCGCGACACCACTGGAGGCGGGCTGCACGATGTTGCGGCGTGAGCGGAAGACGGCCTAACGGTGTGCGGGACCGTAGCCCAGCTTCATGGAGACGGTTGCGAATGGTCCTCGCCGATACCCCAGGAGCAACAGTGTCCCTAATTTGCTGGGAAGTGGCGGTGCGGTCCCCTACGGCACTGCGTAGGATCCTACGGTCTTGGCGTGCATCCGTGCGTCGCTGCGGTCCGGTCCCAGGTCGAGGGGCACGTGCACCTTCCGCCGACCACTGGCGACAACATCGATGTACTGTGGAGACCTCACGCCCCACGTGTTGAGCAATTCGGCGGTACGTCCACCCGGCCTCCCGCATGCCCACTATACGCCCTCGCTCAAAGTCCGTCAACTGCACATACGGTTCACGTCCACGCTGTCGCGGCATGCTACCAGTGTTAAAGACTGCGATGGAGCTCCGTATGCCACGGCAAACTGGCTGACACTGACGGCGGCGGTGCACAAATGCTGCGCAGCTAGCGCCATTCGACGGCCAACACCGCGGTTCCTGGTGTGTCCGCTGTGCCGTGCGTGTGATCATTGCTTGTACAGCCCTCTCGCAGTGTCTGGAGCAAGTATGGTGGGTCTGACACACCGGTGTCAATGTGTTCTTTTTTCCATTTCCAGGAGTGTATATATATATATATATATATATATATATATATATATAATTCCCGGCAATCAGTTGCAACAATTATGCATATAATAAGTTGTTGAAAGTCGTTTGTCGTGGAAAAACAAAGTTGTATTTCACAAATGTTACTAATTGTCTTCATAATGTTAACCACGTATAGTTAACGGAAGACGTAGAAACGATATTCCGAAACGAATACGTATAGCGTAAGTCAAACGTTCGAATTATAATAGAAACCCCACGAACACAAATTTGCTGTGGCAGGTATGAAATATAAACTCCGTTACTCGCTCGTTACACTTGAAGGACAGATGTTGAATGGGCCGAAACGAGCCGCCGCATAACAGCGTAGTTGCCTGCTAACTTCGAAAGAAGGTAGATGCGGTCCCTAGCGCAACTTATAACATCGTCGAAAATCAGTGCGGACGTGAGAGCTTTGGTACACCCTGTTAAACAAACTGAAAAATGGAGGCGGTACAATTGGAGAGCGATCCGCCTTCACCAACATGCATAAGCAATTCATTAATAGTTTGTGTGTGTGTGTGTGTTATATATATGTATTATGTATTTGAATTACAAAAAACTAATAATAAAAAATTTTGCTTGGCGCGAGATTCGCGCCGGCTACCTTCGGATTACGAACCCCAGCGCTTACCGCTGCGCCACGACGCTGTAGAAAATTATTAATCTTAGAGTGTATTTCACCGCAACGGTTTCTTTTAACTGTGGATTTTCTCGACAACGGCTGAGAAGTGCATCTTGGTGCTTTGCCACATTACACCTCTGGCCATGAGCTTTTATTATGCGCAGTATGAATCGAATCTGAATTTCACAATTGGCGGCCTCCCCTTGTGAGTGAAATTAGGACACTACAGTTTTATCAAAACGTTTTACAACACGAAAAATGATGTTTTGTCTAAAACAGGAAAAGCTGTTTATACAGATAGAACACATACTGGCTGTGTGGTTTTCCGATTTGGTTAAGTCTATTATGGCACTGTGTACTAAATAAAACTGAACACTCCTTTCCACTACTACAGCCATTTTAACACATGGCCAGATAAACAAGGTTATTTTAGCATGAATTGTCGTTTTAAATGTGCCTGATGTACATAAATAACATAAATGACTGAATAATAGAGAGAGTGCATTTTGCAAAAGTGTTAGGAATGCATATAGATGAAGCTATGAATTGGAAACACCATCAAATTTTTCTTGCACACAGAGTTAACTCAGCCTGCTTTGCAGTGAGAGTTTGCACTGTAGAAGGCACCAGAATGGCATACTTTGGATACTGTCATTCTGTTGCCTCATTTGGAATAGTGTTCTGTGCCAGCTCAAAATCTAATTTGAAAGACAATTTTATTTTACAGAAATGGGCTGTTCGAATAATTACCCACAGTCTGACATAAGCTCACTGCAGACCTCTTTTCAAAAAGTTAGGAATTCTTACTCTGCCATCAATCTATATATTTAAATGTGTACTCTTAACCAAAGTTAATCTAACCAAACTCCACACAGATGTAGACTGTCACAACCATAACACAAGGAACAAGAATGATATCCACATAGAACAAGAAGAACACGAACTCGGAAGCATGTAAGCTACATGGGCATTAAGCTCTACAATGCACTGCCTCAGTACATTAAAGATTTAAAGAACAATACAAATTTTAAATTTGAATTTAGAAAATTTTTTAATTGATATATGAATATCTCGAAGACCAAGAAAATGACTTTAGAAACTAACCTCCAAAATTTTCTATCTTCATTTGTTTCAGATTTTATTTTACTTTACCATCTATAGTACTAGTTATATATTGTTACTGGGAAACAAATTACTATAAACCATTTATGTTAAAAGAAACTGTAAGTTTGCTGTCATTTATTATAGACAGTTTCATTTTGTACACTTTATATTTTAACTTCTGTGTATGACAAATCCAGTTGTAGACAATTTAATTTTGTAAATTCTATATTGTTAATTTCTATGTATGACAAGTCCAACATCATTTGTACGATGACACGAATGCTAAATAAATAAATGACGAAATTCACAAAGTACTGAAATCAAATGCATATTACTACAAGTAAACAGTATTATTTAAGAAAACAGTGAAATAGTTTCACCTGTCCGTAATATGCTTCAGTTTCTCACCTACATGATTGAAAAGAAGAAGTACAGCTTCCTTTGATAAGCGAAATATGGATATAAATTCGGAATAGGCGTCTCACTCCCTTCTTCTTTCTCATTCTTCTAAACAGTTCAGCCAATATCTCGTCATCGGTGTCTGCATCTGTCACTGTTCCTGACGTCTTGACAACTTATACAGTTAAGCTCGCTAACCGGCCAGAAATTGCCGGTTAAGTTATCTCAAGCTTATTTTCTGATTAGGTGTTATTCTAGGTTCGTACACGCATTTCTCGCGCCATTTCGAGGATAGAGCGTAACCGATTGCTAACAGGGGATTATACAACAGGCCCTAAATCTAAGCCACAAATGGCAAGAATTTTCAACAGATTCGCCTTTGAAGCAGAAATAATTACATGTGCAAAAATGCATATGTATAAGAAAGCTGGGTGAACTGTAAGAAAGGACCAATCATGGAACTACATAAAAAAATTTTAAGTGTCAAGGAAAGTGCTTCTGGTAATAACAACGTCTGACAACAGGAGTATATGCTTCTCACGCTTGAAATATGTTTATATTCTCTTGCCTTCAAAGGAATAAGCTGAAAATGTAGACATTTCTTCATGAATGAATTATAGCTTATGTATTGTATTGTATTTTATTTTGTTGATCCAGGCAATCATAGTATTGTACAGTTGTACATATGATATTGGGCATTGCCATTTGCCTGTTTTTACATGTATTTCACGGTAATTCATGTCTCTTGGTTAGTTACTAACGCATGGGACGCCGGAATATAACAACCATTCTGTTGAATAAGCAGAAAATAATTAAAACCAAACATTATCCTTATGACGCATGTGACTGTCTACTTTCTGACTGCTTGGAGCGCTATTGTCGCTCCAGCTGCCAAACTGTAACAACTTTCGCACCACAGAGTGTTGCGACTGTATTTATTAGACTGTGGTGAAAGTGAGGATATGAAATGCCGTTCATGATACAAAAAGCCGGATTGTAGGGTCAGCATTAATGAACTAGCAATGAATAATTTTATTAACAGCCAAAGAAAACATCATCAAGTATAGAGGAATGTTTGATACTAGATGTCGGCTTTGACCTGTGACATAATGGATGCTGTGAAGTCATGTTTTGGTGCGTATTTTGAAATGAATTTCTGTGTAGACTTACATTTTATCGATCGTAATCTCGTTGGTTTAAATCATGGAGGCATAGAAAAAGAAGGGAGGTGACACTACAAACTTACGCTGTACGTTGTTTTGAAGCCAGAGTGGGAGTCATTTAAAGTAGCCCAGAACATCAGCAGACTGCTATTTATGGGTGCTTTTTGTTCGTCATTTCTGTCGTGTGCACGCAACAACTGTTTTAAATGCTAAGAATAATAGAAATTACAAGAATAACATAGTGTCAGGAAAGCAATTTCGAACGTCTTTCTGTTCTCGAATGTCTATTTGCTCTTGTAATATGACGCAGTCAGAGTGACGTCACTGGAAAGTGTCACCGTGGTGAACTATGGGGGTATGAATGGGTTGAACGTAATGCTTTGGGCAAGTAAAGGTGGCAGACATTGGCTTCAGGTTTCACATAGTGCCACCTCTCTTTTTTTTCTACCTCCGTGGTATATACAGAAAGTAATTTGTTAATCTTTGCATGGGATTTGAAATTGCTTTTCAAGTATTAGTAGCATCGCGAAATATGAAAACAAGTGCGGAGTCCTGCTACAGATATTGATGGGGAAAATAGTGGGAATGGGGAATAACATATTGCTCGTGTTTGTTTCACTGTTGTGATATTATCTGATGAAATGAGGTTTTGCTTGGCAATACACTCTAATTGCTTGCTATTGTAAGTGTAGTGTTTGTGGCAACGAGATGACATTGTGCAAGATTGTGAAGAACCTACAAGTGATTTGTATGTGTGGTGCTGTGCAATAGATCGAGTGTGGCGGTCTATTCAACAGGGACGTGGTTTGACAAATCAAGGCTTCCTATGAAAGGTATTTTTCAATTTCTTATTTTTTTGTTTGAGATCTGCTATTTTGTTTGCTGCTCATGAGACAGAAACAGACTGTAAAACTGTTATAGACTGGTATTCGTTTTGCTGGGAAGTTTGTTCGAATTTTGTTACAAGAGGGGGCAAATTTGGTGGGTCGGGGATTATTCTAGGAATTGATGAATTGCAATTTGAAAAAAAAAAGCAAGGTGAGGGAGGGCATGATGTTGTTGGACCATGGGTGTGGGGGGAGGGGACAGTTGTTTTAGGGAATTACTCTTCTCCAGACATAATTTTTTAAGGTAATTAAAGACATGATGGCTTGTATGATGTTTCTTGTATGATGTTTCAGTTACTAAAAAAGTTATGTGGCAGATTGGTCAATCACAATGTCAGATGGGGGGCTAGTTATATGGGATTAGACGAAATTGGGAATATATAATTGGCTGTGAATCACTGCATTGAATTTAAGGACAACAAAACAGGGACATGTACAAACACAATTGAAGGTTATTGAGGGGCAATAAAAAGTATTATTGGGCAGGAAAAAGGAAAAATTCAGTACTGCAGAGCCATTTAGATGAGTATGTCTGGAGGAAGAATGTTCCACAAAATCGGCGCTTGTTTGCGGTTTTTTGTTGAATCATTTAATTAATTTTGCTTCGTGTTTGGTTTTGAAAGATTTTTTAAAATACACAGCCTTGATTTGTTGGATGTCATCCTATTCGAGATACTAATCTGCTATTGACAATTACTGGTGTGCATCCTGTTATTGCAGTTTTTATTTCTAGGCTAGTATTGTATAACTAATAACCACTATAACCACTATAATGACCAATCGAAGGGTGTAGAGCAAATTGTCTAGCTGTTCAAACATTATACCAGAGGACTTGGGATGGTCCTGAAATGACGGAGTACCCACAACACTAACAGAACAGATACAATACTGCAAATCATTATTAATTCATAATCCACTACTTTGCAGATCCAGTCTCGTCATTTCCTTGGTTTTTAACTGCTTGTAGTAATTTATAATCACTATTTCAGGTGTAAACATGGAGTAAATCGAATGCTTGTCAACCCTTTGAAGGTAACGGCAGGGTGCCAGAAATTCACTTCGAGATCCTACTGCATCTACTTCCCTAGCAATAACTGTGTCTCACATGCTTTCATATTGGGCTGGATCATCCTAGTTGGGCGCATAGTACCTCGTCCTCCCTGACAGTGATGGAACTCTTCCACCAACATCAACGCTTAGCTTTCTCTCTTCTTGGAGATCAGAATCACTGTCTGTGTTTTAGCCGTATGTACATTCACAGAGCTTCTCATTTTACTGGATATGGGTGGTCTGTACAACATTCTTAATGCACAACAACACTTGCTATTCGAAACTGAACTAGAATATAAAGATGGGCTCTATTGGTGCTGATTTCTATGCCACATGGTAGAATAACGACAAGCTCACTAATTGCTGCAGTTCTGCCATTAGATCTGCCTGGGCTCCCACTGCGAGCCATGAACTGTCTTGGCATACTGCATGGTGTAGTGTCTGCTGTCACGCTGTTACCTCCACTCTAGAATCTCTAATGTTATCTGCTAGTGGCTGTAAGAGTCTCGCCACTATGACTCTAGTATCTAAAGGGTTCAATCTGTATCATGTTTAACAGAAAAAAAAGTTCAAATGTATGTGAATTCCTAAGGGACGAAACTGCCTAGGTCATCGGTCCCTAGACTTAGACACTACTTAAACTAACTTATGCTAAGAACAACACACACACCCATGCCCATGGGAGGACTCGAACCTCCGGTGGATTGGCCGTGCAGTCTGTGAAATGACGCCTCAAACAGCCCAACCACTCTGTGCAAGCTGCTTTACTATGCCCATGGCTGTTTTTGTATACGCTATCAATTCTGTAGCTATCATCCACAAAGTTCAAGTATTATTTAATACACTCTGTTTGAGGTTTGTTAGTTACATGATATACCACTCTGCAACAGCTGCACTCCCATTAGCTGCTTCTCTCACTCGACGCAGCGTGTCATTCAACTATTCGATACCATTAGCATTCGAAGTCTCAAAGACTGTCTTTAACAATTTCCTATGTGCATTCAACTACCCCCTTTTCTGACACGGCTATGTATGTGTGTGGCACTGGATATATCACCTGGCATAAATGTTCTTGCAGCCGTTCATAGGAGAGATGCAACTCATGGTTCTCTCCTCGTATTTTCTTCACTACTTCTTTCCTCTCAGCCTCAAAACGTAATTTGGCGAATATTTGTTTTAGTCTCCATGCCTCATTCCTTACTTCACACACATTGCAACTCAACCTCAGTGTGCACTGGTGGCTGGTTTGTACGATGTCCTTCTGTTCGGTGAACAGCATTCGTCGCTCGAGTTACTGATTGGGCAGTGTGTCCATCACTTCCCCACTGAAGAGGTACAACACTACCAGAATTACGGCACGTATCACGGTTGTCCTCAGTAGTAACGTCACCTGGGGGAAAGAACTCCCTATCACTCTCTCTCCTCTGTACTCTCCCTCCTCCTTCGAAAGACAAGGCTCCCATGGTCCATTGCCACACACCAACAATGACACAACTCATTCTGTTATGGTAGCATACCCATGGTCCACATACACATGCTCTGCAAAACTTAAGCATGAGATAGCTAAAGTAACATAAAATATTATCAACTATGTGGAAATGAACGAAAGTGCGGGAAAGTTCGACGTCACATAGCGCGAGGTCACACACACACACACACACACACACACACTCACACACACATAGATGGAGCAGCGTGTACACTTAAATGCCCTCTCAGCTCTCGCAAGAACTATTACCTACGTGGCTGTTTCGTTTAATGACTCTTCACCCAATTTGTAGCTGAATGTCAGGCCGAGTGAAAGCAGTAATCACACAAAGTTCCTCTTTTTGCGTCATGTCGAGCGTGATACGCATTGTCTTACATTTGACGCTGGTTCAGAGGAGAGTCCCCGAAGTTTTTGGTATTCCATCTTTCGTAGTAAACAGTCCCCCACCTGTGTCAAAGGGCTGTGAGCACTATGGGGCTCAACATCTGAGATCATCAGTCCCCTAGAACTTAGAACTACTTAAACCTAACTAACCTAAGGACATCACACACATCCATGCCCGAGGCAGGATTCGAACCTGCGACCGTAGCGGACGCGCGGCTCCAAACTGTAGTGCCTAGAACCGCTTGGCCACACCGGCCGGCCCACCTGTGTCCTTTCGTACTTGGTGTCACCGCTTTTTCAGACCAATGGGGAACATTATTTTTATCTCGTGGAAACTACCCTGCCAATCGGAAATGGCGTACTTTCAAACTGTGCCGTCATGTCGTCACTTCTACTCCTTCTGAATTTGGTTCTGCCAACCGGACATTTTGTGCCCGCTCCTGACACCTAAAAGATACACACGTACATCACGAGAGCACCATGGACCTTTCGCATGATGAGATAATGGGACTCTATTTAAGTGCATCTCAGGCCTGTTTGGATCCACCTGGGGATTTCCCAGCGCTATTTTCTAAAGAATTTCTCCGTCTCAGGCAGTGCTTGGCAGTCACCTGCTCCCTTTGATGGACTGCCTAGTGTGTTCGCATCTCCCTTGCCATGGGTCACACTCCGCTAAAAGCCTTTCGCTATATATGGGTCCTGACTGGGCAACCTGAGTTGCGTCCCAAACTCAAGTGTCTCTTCCAGCAGTTTTTTTTTTCACCTTTTGCTCATTGACATGCAGGATTTGGGTTCAGTGTATAACTGACAATCTCCTGTTTTGACAGTTTTCACAGAGAAAAGGAAAGCTGTATTTCTGCCTTATTGGCTTATGATTAGAATATTACTACACAATCTAGATTGGCAAAAACAAGGGTCAAGGTCAGAGTGAGGGGTGGGAAGAGGAGATGGACAGAGGATTGGGAGGAAATGGACATACAAAGTGGAAAGGAGCAGATGGACAGAGAGGGGGGCAAGTAGAGGTGGATATGTAACTAAAAGTGGTGGTAGGGAAGGGGCGAGGGGAGAATATGGGGAGGGGGTGATCATAAGTGAAGAAGGCTAATTATATTTGATTACAAGTAAATAGTAACAAAGTAAAGAAATACATATCATAGATAACAACAAAGTTATGTTCTGAATGGAATACTGGTACGGAATCGTAGTAAGACTAAACATGTAAGATCAACAACAAGACGACACAGAATACCAGTATGTGTTTGACATGGGTGCCCGTGCGAAAAATAGCGGGCCTACATGCAAATGTAACAATTTATAATATTTTATAGCGACATGAGTTCAGTTTGGGGGCCAGAGGTGCAGCCAATCCAATATTCCTGTAATGTAAAGTTTACAGCTTTACAATGTGTAGGAGCATGGAACATAGACAAATACTGCGCGATAGACACCGAGTTGGTTCAAAACACATAACAACAGGAAAGGTGAAAATAAAGAATGGAGACACTGTCTATTTGCTTAAGAGCCAATAGTCGTGACAATGCATAGCAGATTACGTGTCAAACGAGAAAAGCATGATACAACGGCTAAAACAGGAGCTGACAACAACATACAGTCTGTGAAACCACTAAAAGCACACAAAGAATAAATATCAGAAATAAGGCCCAACGCTAAAAATGTCTCTAAAACATGGTACTAGCGTGATGTCTCCTGGGGTGGGGAGTGACTGTTTCTCTCTGTCAAATATCATTAGATGGGTAAGTCTATAAGCAACTATTGTTCCCACGCTTCTTCCGTCAATCGAATGTGAATTAACCTTAATTTATACACTGAGGTGACAAAAGTCGTGCGATACCTCCTAACATCATGTCGGACCTACTTTCGCCCGGCGTAGTGCAGAAACTCGACGTGGAATGGACTCGGCAAGTCGCTGGAAATGCTCTGCAGATATATCGAGTTATGCTGCCTCTGTAGCCGAACGTAATTGCGAAAGTGTTGGCAGCACAGGATTTTTGTGCACGAAGTGACGTGTCGATTACGTCCCATAAATGTTCGATGGACTTCATGTAGGGCGATGTGGGTGGCAAAATCATTCGCTCGAATTGTCCGCAATGTTCTTCAAACCAATCGCAAACAACTGCACCCCATGGACATGGCGCAGTGTCGCCCATAAAAATTCCACCGTTGTTCGAGGACACGACGCCCACGAGTGACTGCAAATGGCCTCCAGATAGCCAAACGTAACCATTTCCAGCCAGTGATCGGTTCAGCTGGTAAAGTAAACACAGTCCACGCCGTTATCTAGCCACCACCAGCTTGCGCAGTGCCCTGTTGACGACTTTGGTCCGTGGGTTCGTAAGGTCTGCGCCACATTCAAACCCCTACCATCGACTCTTACCAACTGAAATACAGGGTGATTCAAAAAGAATACCACAACTTTGGGAATTTAAAACTCTGCAACGACAAAAGGCAGAGCTAAGCACTATCTGTCGGCGAATTAAGGGAGCTATAAAGTTTCATTTAGTTGTACATTTGTTCGCTTGAGGCGCTGTTGACTAGGCGTCAGCGTCAGTTGATGCTAAGATGGCGACCGCTCAACAGAAAGCTTTTTGTGTTATTGAGTACGGCAGAAGTGAATCGACGACAGTTGTTCAGCGTGCATTTCGAACGAAGTATGGTGTTAAACCTCCTGATAGGTGGTGTATTAAACGTTGGTATAAACAGTTTACAGAGAATGGGTGTTTGTGCAAAGGGAAAAGTTCGGGACGGCCGAGAACGAGTGATGAAAATGTAGCACGCATCCAGCAAGCATTTGTTCGCAGCCCAGGAAAATCGACTCGCAGAGCTAGCAGAGAGCTGCAAATTCCACAATCAACTGTATGGAGAGTCCTACGAAAAAGGTTAGTTATGAAACCTTATCCCGAGGCGATGGATCGGCCGCCAGGCAGCCCGTGACAGAGCACTTCATCACTGGCCTCCAAGAAGCCCTGATCTTACGCCCTGCGATTTTTTCTTATGGGGGTATGTTAAGGATATGGTGTTTCGGCCACCTCTCCCAGCCACCATTGATGATTTGAAACGAGAAATAACAGCAGCTATCCAAACTGTTACGCCTGATATGCTACAGAGAGTGTGGAACGAGTTGGAGTATCGGGTTGATATTGCTCGAGTGTCTGGAGGGGGCCATATTGAACATCTCTGAACTTGTTTTTGAGTGAAAAAAAACCTTTTTAAATACTCTTTGTAATGATGTATAACAGAAGGTTATATTATGTTTCTTTCATTAAATACACATTTTTAAAGTTGTGGTATTCTTTTTGAATCACCCTGTATGGCTTTTCCAGTCGTGTAGGGTCCAACCGTTCTGGTCACGTGGCCAGGAGAGGCGCCGCAGGCCATGTCGTGCTGTTAGCAAAGGCACTCGCGTCGGTCTTCTGCTCTCATAAACATTAACGCCAAATTTCGCCACACTATTCTAACGGATACGTCTGTCGTACGTCCCACATTGACGTACGTGGTTATTTCGCGCAGTTTTGCTTGTCTGTTAGCACTGACAACTCCACGGAAGCGCCGCTGCTCTCGGTCGTTAAATGAATGTCGTCGGCCAGTGCGTTGTCTGTGGCGAGAGGTGATGCCTGAAGTATGGTGTTCTCGGCACACACTCTCGACACTGTGGATCTCGGAATACCGAATTCCCTAACGATTTCCGAAATGGAATAACCCATGCGTCTAGCACCAACTACTGGTCAGCGTTCAAAGTGTGTTCAAAAAATGGCTCTGAGCACTATGGGACTCAACTGCTGAGGTCATTAGTCCCCTAGAACTTAGAACAAGTTAAACCTAACTAACCTAAGGACAGCAGAAACATCCATGCCCGAGGCAGGATTCGAACCTGCGACTGTAGCGGTCTTGCGGTTCCAGACTGCAGCGCCTTTAACCGCACGGCCACTTAGGCCAGCAAAGTGTGTTAATCACGTGAGAACAAATGACAGCCCCCGCCAATGAACTGCAATTTTATACTCTGTATGTGTGCATACCGGTATCCCATGACTTTTGTCACCTCAGTGTTATTAATGATCTGCGTGTCGCTTGCAAGCAAAATGGGTAAGTACAACTGCATCAATCCATCTGTCATAGAATTTTTTTCCATCACTTGTTTCCTCTCTACAAATGATTTGCAAGTGTGATGTATGCTAATGCGTGCCGCTTTACAGAGCGCACGGCATAGTGTGAGTCGTTGTTAAACTGGCCGGGCATCACAGTTGAAAGGTCGAAGAAAGGCCAAGTCTTACCACCTCCTATAGGACTGTGTCTAATAAAGCACTGCCGTGTTCGGACTAAGCTTCGGATTGCCGATAACTTTACCTTGGGTGTAGATCTCAATATCGGTTGCAGTTGTACTTATCCTTCTATGTTCTATGGAGCGCTTTGCAATGTTACATTGTACGCTGATGAGCAAAACGATTTAGCACTACGAAACGCGAGGCTGACTGACGCCTGATGGGGTTACAGGTACATGATATGGTGAGCAGGGTATATAAACAGAGCAGAGAAGAATGGGGCATCATTGTAGCGTCGATAAGGACAACGAATGAGGAAATTCACTGACGTAAGCGACTTTGACAAAGGTCACTCACTTATGGTCTTACCCATAGGAACAAGCATCTACATCTACATCCATACTCCGCAAGCCACCTGACGGTGTGTGGCGGAGGGTACTTTGAGTACCTCTATCGGTTCTCCCTTCTATTCCAGTCTCGTATTGTTCTTGGAAAGAAACATTGTCGGTATGCCCCTGTATGGGCTCTAATCTCTCTGATTTTATCCTCATGGTCTCTTCGCGAGATATACGTAGGAGGGAGCAATATACTGCTTGACTCCTCGGTGAAGGTATGTTCTCGAAACTTTGACAAAAGCCCGTACCGAGCTACTGAGCGTCTCTCCTGCAGAGTCTTCCACTGGAGCTGATCTATCACCTCCGTAACGCTTTCGCGATTACTAAATGATCCTGTAACGACACGCGCTGCTCTCCGTTGCATCTTCTCTATCTCTTCTATCAACCCTATCTGGTACGGATCCCACACTGGTGAGCAGTATTCAAGTAGTGCGCGAACAAGTGTACTGTAACCTACTTCCTTTGTTTTCGGATTGCATTTCCTTAGGATTCTTCCAATGTATATCAGTCTGGCATCTGCTTTAACAATGATCAACTTTATATGATCATTCCATTTTAAATCACTCCTAATGTGTACTCTCAGATAATTTATGGCATTAACTGCTTCCAGTTGCTGACCTGCTATTTTGTAGCTAAATGATAAGGGATCATTCTTTCTATGTATTCGCAGCACATTACACTTGTCTACATTGAGATTCAATTGCCATTTCCTGCACCATGCGTCAATTCGTTGCAGATCCTCCTGCATTTCAGTACAATTTTCCATTGTTACGACCTCTCGATATACTACAGCATCATCCGCAAAAAGCCTCAGTGAACTTCTGATGTTATCCACAATGTCATTTATGTATACTGTGAATAGCAACGGTCCTACGACACTCCCCTGCGGCACACCTGAAATCACTCTTACTTCGGAAGACTTTTCTTCAGTGAGAATGACATGCTGCCTTCTGTTATCTAGGAACTCTTCAATCCAATCACACAATTGGTCTGATAGTCCATATGCTCTTACTTTGTTCATTAAACGACTGTGGGGAACTGTATCGAACGCCTTGCGGAAGTCAAGAAACACGGCATCTACCTGTGAACCCGTGTCTATGGCCCTGTGAGTCTCGTGGATGAATAGCGCGAGCTGGGTTTCACACGACCGTCTTTTCCGAAACCCATGCTGATTCCTACAGAGTAGATTTCTAGTCTCCAGAAAAGTCATTATACTCGAACATAATACGTGTTCCAAAAGTCAACTGATCGACGTTAGAGATATAGGTCTATAGTTCTGCACATCTGTTCGACGTCCCTTCTTGAAAACGGGGATGACCTGTGTCCTTTTCCGATCCTTTGGAACGCTACGCTTTTCTAGAGACCTACGGTACACCACTGCAAGAAGGGGGGCAAGTTCCTTCGCGTACTCTGTGTAAAATCGAACTGGTATCCCATCAGGTCCAGCGGCCTCTTTTGAGCGATTTTAATTATTTTTCTATCCCTCTGTCATCTCTTTCAACATTTACCATTTTGTCATCTAAGGGGCAATCTAGAGAAGGAACTACGGTGCAGTCTTCCTCTGTGAAACAGCTTTGGAAAAAGACATTTAGTATTTCGGCCTTTAGTCTGTCATCCTCTGTTTCAGTACCATTTTGGTCACAGAGTGTCTGGACAGTTTGTTTTGATCCACCTACCGCTTTGACATGAGACCAAAATTTCTTAGTATTTTCTGCCAAGTCAGTACATAGAACTTTACTTTCGAATTCGTTGAACGCCTCTCGCATAGGCCTCCTCACACGACATTTCGCTTCGTGTAATTTTTGTTTGTCTGCAAGGCTTTGGCTATGTTTATGTTTGCTGTGAAGTTCCCTTTGCTTCCGCAGCAGTTATCTAACTCGGTTGTTGCACCACGGTGGCTCTTCTGCATCTCTTACGATCTTGCTTGGTACATACTCATCTAACGCATATTGTGCGATGGTTTTGAACTTTGTCCACTGGTCCTCAACACTATCTGTTCTTGAGACAAAACTTTTGTGTTGAGGCGTCAAGTACTCTGAAATCTGCTTGTTGTTACTTTTGCTAAACAGAAAAATCTTCCTACCTTTTTTAATATTTCTACTTACGGCTGAAATCATCGAAGCAGTAACCGCTTTACGATCGCTGATTCCCTGTTCTAAGTTGACTGTTTCAAAGAGTTCGGGTCTGTTTGTCACCAGAAGGTCTAACATGTTATCGCCACGAGTCGGTTCTCTGTTTAACTGCTCAAGGTAGTTTTCAGATAATGTACTTAAAAAAATTTCACTGGGTTCTTTGTCCCTGCCACCTGTTATAAACGTTTGAGTCTTCCAGTCTATAACTCGGAAAGTGCGAAGGGGTGATGATACACTGGTGTGGGTCACGACGCAAGGTCTTTAGCGCGAAGACAGCGAAACCTGTCTGCTGTTCGCGAGCTGTTGTATCTATGTTCTAGGTTCGAGGAAGAACGTCCACGCTTCACCACAGGATACTCACTGTTCAGTGCACATCGCCGACATGGGGCTCTGCAACAGACGGCTCACATTTGTTGTCCTGTCGGCGCAATGATACGCCAATTACGATTGCAGTGGGCACAGAAACATCGGGATATGAGCGTGGATCAGTAGAAACGTGTCGCCTCATCGGATTAATCACTTGCGAGGTGCTGGGGCTAGCAGTGTATTTAACTCTAAATTCTTCTAGAATCTTCGTATATAAAGGATGCTGTAAGCCCCCCCTATTCTAATTCCGAATTTAGCTGTTGCTCATGGATTAAAAAAGAAACGCGAACTGACTGTAATCGACCCTGCAAGTGGAGTAGAAAAGAGTTTGGCACCTGCAAAAATTTAATTTGATAAATAAGTTAAATAAAGGAAAGTTTCATTAACGTAGTGAGAAATAAAAGGGTTGCTCTACCGATTAACAGAATGAAAGCTCTGTCCAAAATAACATCATGATTTATTATGACTAAAATCAAAATAATAAACAAAACACATGAAACATTTTACAATACATCAAATTGGCTCAAATTGGATACTCAAATAAATGCTGTGAAGGTGAGGTTGTCCCTAAACTTGATTGTGGCATTTATGACGAAGTGATGTGTGGAGCCAATTCCTTGCAACTCAAATCTTAAGAGAAACACACAGCCAACCCAGCATTAATTGCTGCTACATTAGTGAGAACTCAGACAATGAACACCCAAGACAGATCAAAGTTAGAAAAGACGAACAGGCGCGCTCTGCTGAGCTCTGATTATCACCTGGGAAAATCCCTATCTGCCGTTCCTGCGGACATACATTACCAAACTGTCTTCTTAACTGCAAGAACACGATCTGGCATACCGGAGGCGATGGCTGGTTGCTTCGACGTCCCGTCGTGGTGATGATAATGTCGCGAGTCTAGCCCGAAACTACTTATCCTGGTCTGGTTGTTCCAGACTAAAGACTTCCTATCAATAGAAATGCGCCTCTGAGGGATACGAAGAAGGCTCGCCACACAATCACTGACGGTACAGTGATTGATTTTAACAAGCGAAGTCACACAGTAACTCCGATACAGTCAACTTTAGCCAAAACTGCTCAAGACAGACAACATAGGCCGCTTGTACGCAGAACCCTCAATTGCCAACTGTACTCGGAAAGTTACATTGAAGTTGAAACTTCAGCAACTTCGTCAAACAGTTACAATTAAATGAAAGTATATTAGACAGCCAACGGAAGGCAGGCTGTCCAGAGCAGAGAGAGCTCAGTCTTGTAACCTACTCCGACCGAAAGGCGAGAGCCGGCTACCCACAAGAGCACCCGTACAGGCCGAACACAGAACATTCCCGCCCCCACGACAGTGGCCATGGTTAAACGTTCCAATCAGCAACTCGAAAACTGGCGGAAAATTCCACTCTATTGCCAGAGCACTACCATTGCACCAGTGGAGATTCTTGGCGCCAATTTCTGCGCTGATTTTGCTACGTCACGGAGCTATGCCCTGAGCAAGCCAATGACAGTTACTATACGGCAGAAAACGCGGGAATTTGCGCGCCAAGGCTGCTTGGGAACACAAGTCGTTCCCACGCCTCGCTGCTAGCCCGCCAGAAAGTGTTTTCGCTAAGTTTCTGCGAAGTAACGGAACCTCTAGCCCAGCCGCTACTTCAGGCCCCTGCGGACGTGTCTTATGACAATGTCGGCGTCTGGAAAGCATTCACTCGACTTCCTCACACCCGTCGGCTTAACCCTCTCGTGATCAGCAGAGCCCGCCTGTCACCGGACCACCCGGGTGACGAGAGACGCTGCGTGGGAAGTCCGCGTGTGAAGGAATAGCAACTTTTCACTGCATGCAATTAGAGAGGAAAATCGTAAGATAGAAATATGAGAGCTCTCACACTTACATCAGGTCGATGGTCGTGCCCGGTTAGCCATCATCCTGGCTGACGATTGCTCAAAACATGAAATCCGCCAGGGATAAAGGCTGCTAGGGATAGCATTACGCTATGGGAGATATTCACCCGGGTTTCCACGGGACCTGTGTAGTAGTTGAAGGCACCATGATACGTATGGACTATGTGGACATTTCTGAAGACTAACTGCGCCATTCATGAATGTTGTCTTATGGCATGTTCCAGTAGGATACCTATCCGTATCACAAGGTCAGAATCGTGCTACAATGATTCAAGGAGCATGATAGTGAACTCACATCAAAATTCGGCTTATATGAAACCTTTCAAAATTTCAGAAAGCGTTCTGGTGCACAGCGATCGGTATAAATTAGCATTACTACCAAAATCAGATAAAAAAGTCTCGATCGCGCTTCCAGATTTTTTTATTTGTTAGCAAGCAGTTTGGCGGTGACAGCCTTACTTCTAAGTATCTCGCTCCATCTGCCGCCACCAGGAGAGATAATGGCGGTCAAAGCCTGAAGATTGTCTGAGGAAAGGACCCAACCCGACTGCTGACAATTAAAAAAGATCTGAAAACGCGATCGAGACTGTTTTTATCCGACGTTTGATATGAAACCGATGGAAGGTATCTGGGACGCCATTCAGTGGCATCTTCACATCCGCAAACCATCGGCCTGTAATTTAAGCAAATGCGTGACTTGTGAGTGGACATCTGCTGACATGCAATTCAAGCAGTTGTCGAATCCGTGTCATGCAGAATCGCTGTTTCCAGAATGAGATTTTCACTCTGCAGCGGAGTGTGCGCTGATATGAAACTTCCTGGCAGATTAAAACTGTGTGCCCGACCGAGACTCGAACTCGGGACCTTTGGCTATCGCGGGCAAGTGCTCTACCATCTGAGCTACTGAAGCACGACTCACGCCCGGTACTCACAGCTTTACTTCTGCCAGTATCTCGTCTCCTACATTCCAAACTTTACAGAAGCTCTCCTGCGAACCTTGCAGAACTAGCACTCCTGAAAGAAAGGATATAGCGGAGACATGGCTTAGCCACAGCCTGGGGGATGTTTCCAGAATGAGATTTTCACTCTGCAGCGGAGTGTGCGCTGATATGAAACTTCCTGGCAGATTAAAACTGTGTGCCCAACCGAGACTCGGGACCTTTGGCTATCGCGGGCAAGTGCTCTACCATCTGAGCTACCGAAGCACGACTCACGCCCGGTACTCACAGCTTTACTTTTGCCAGTATCTCGTCTCCTACATTCCAAACTTTACAGAAGCTCTCCTGCGAACCTTGCAGAACTAGCACTCCTGAAAGAAAGGATATAGCGGAGACATGGCTTAGCCACAGCCTGGGGGATGTTTCCAGAATGAGATATTCACTCTGCAGCGGAGTGTGCGCTGATATGAAATTTCCTGGCAGATTAAAACTGTGTGCCCAACCGAGACTCGAACTCGGGACCTTTGGCTATCGCGGGCAAGTGCTCTACCATCTGAGCTACCGAAGCACGACTCACGCCCGGTACTCACAGCTTTACTTTTGCCAGTATCTCGTCTCCTACATTCCAAACTTTACAGAAGCTCTCCTGCGAACCTTGCAGAACTAGCACTCCTGAAAGAAAGGATATAGCGGAGACATGGCTTAGCCACAGCCTGGGGGATGTTTCCAGAATGAGATATTCACTCTGCAGCGGAGTGTGCGCTGATATGAAATTTCCTGGCAGATTAAAACTGTGTGCCCAACCGAGACTCGAACTCGGGACCTTCGGCTATCGCGGGCAAGTGCTCTACCATCTGAGCTACCGAAGCACGACTCACGCCCGGTACTCACAGCTTTACTTTTGCCAGTATCTCGTCTCCTACATTCCAAACTTTACAGAAGCTCTCCTGCGAACCTTGCAGAACTAGCACTCCTGAAAGAAAGGGTATAGCGGAGGCATGGCTTAGCCACAGGCTGGGGGATGTTTCCAGAATGAGAGGAGAGCTTCTGTAAAGTTTGGAATGTAGGAGACGAGGTACTGGCAGAAGTAAAGCTGTGAGTACCGGGCGTGAGTCGTGCTTCGGTAGCTCAGATGGTAGAGCACTTGTCCGCGAAAGGCAAAGGTCCCGAGTTCGAGTCTCGGTCGGGCACACAGTTTTAATCTGCCAGGAAGTTTCAGAATCGCTGTTGTTCTGTGGTTCCGGACTGTGGCGATAAGAGTCTGGCTCATCAGTGTATACACCACAGCTGATAGACACAATCATAATCACATTCACCTTCGAAATTAAATAATGGGTAATGATTATGTTAAGAACTGTGTTGTACTCACTTTCGCAGAGGAAGACGTAACCTCAGCCCTCTCTTTATGGAGAGAGGACAACGTTTGTCCAGAGATCTTGCTAGATGTCGCTCCACTCTTAGTGCATATTTTAATACTCGTATTATTCTGAAGGACTCTCTCATTCTAGGGCGTATTCCGGAGGTCAGTAATTATAGCAATAAATGTAAATGTCGTGTGAGTAGGGCCTCCCGTCGGGTAGACCGTTCGCCAGACGCAAATCTTTCGATATGACGCCACGTCGGCGACTTGCGTGTCGATGGGGCCGCCTCCGGGACTATCTGTAGGAAATCCATGAATTCTGTTTGGTAGCTTTTGGACACCACGGCTTTTCTGTTTTCATCCCATATGTATGTGACTTATTCAATTTTGTTTTTATGTTTGAGGTCTGTAATTGAGTGCACTGTTTGGCCTAGGATCCATGAAGCTGTTGTTTTCATTTGTCTCGGAAAGGGATTTATGTCTGGTGCGGTCAGCAACTCGCGTGTTAATTTTGCTGGTACCGTTCTGTTCATTAGCGCTACCAGTTCTTTACAAGTCTCCCATATTGTTGCTGCGTTGCCGCATTCGAAACGGTGCTCCAATGTGTCCCTTTGATCGCAGGTGTGGCATTTCTCCGACGGCCTTAACTTTATTGCAGCCAGTCTGGCGTTGGTCGGTATTGTCTCATTTATAAATTTATACCACGTGGATTTTATCTTCGTGTGAAGTGAGCTCTCGTTCAAGTTTTTCCACAGTAGTTTCCAATTTATGTCTGATTTTTTGCCCTTTATCCTGTTTCTCTGTGCTTCCCCTCGTAGTCCTATGTATAACTTCTTTGTTGTCCGCGTGCGATGTTCGACCGCGGTTTCTAGTACATAGCCCGTCTGTAAGTAAAATGTTGTTGTTGTGGTCTTCAGTCCAGAGACTGGTTTAATGCAGCTCTCCATGCTACTCTATCCTGTGCAAGCTTCTTCATTTCCCAGTACCTAATGCAACCTACATCCTTCTGAATCTGCTTAGTGTATTCATCTCTTGGTCTCCCTCTACGATTTTTACCCTCCACGGTGCCCTCCAATACTAAATTGGTGATCCCTTGATGCCTCAGAATATGCTCTACCAACCGATCCCTTCTTCTAGTCAAGTTGTGCCAAAAATTTCTCTTCTCTCCAATTCTACTCAATACCTCCTCATTAGTTATGTGATCTACCCATCTAATCTTCAGCATTCTCTGTAGCACCAGATTTCGAAAGCTTAATCGGGCAGGTAGCTTAGAAAATGTAAAAAGGGAAGTGGATAGGTTAAAGTTAGATATAGTGGGAATTAGTTAAGTTCGGTGGCAGGAGGAACAAGAATTCTGGTTAGTTGAATACAGGGTTATAAATACAAAATCAAATAGGGGTAATGCAGGAGTAGATTTAATAATGAATAGGAAGAGAGGAATGCGGGTAAGCTACTAGAAACAGCACAGTGAATGCATTATTCTGGCCAAGATAGATACGAAGCCCACACCTACCACAGTAGTACAAGTTTATATGCCGACTAGCTTCGCAGATGACGAAGATATTGATGAAATGTATGATGAGATAAAAGAAATTATTCAGGTAGTGAAGGGAGACGAAAATATAATAGTCATTGGTGACTGGAACTCGACAGTAGGAAAAAGAAGAGAAGGAAACGTAGTAGGTGAATATGGAATGGGAGTAAGGTTCAAATGGCTCTGAGCACTATGGGACTTAACATCTGAGGTAATCAGTCCCCTAGAACTTAGAACTACTTAAACCTAACTAACCTAAGGACATCACACACATCCATGCCCGAGGCAGGATTTGAACCTGCGACCGTAGCGGTCGCACGGTTCCAGACTGAGGCGCTAGAACCGCTCGGCCACCAGCGGCCGGCGAATGGGAGTAAGGAATGAAAGACGAAGCTGCCTGGTAAAATTTTGCACAAAGCATAACTTAATCATAGCTAACACTTGGTTCGAGAATCACGAAAGAAGGTTGTATACATGGAAGAAGCCTGGTGATACTGGAAGGTATCAGATAGATTATATAATGGTAAGACAGAGATTCAGGAACCAGGTTTTAAAAACAGTAAGACATTTCCAGGGGCAATTGTGCACTCTGACCACAATCTATTGGTTATGAACTCTAGATTAAAACAAGAAATTGCAAAAAGGTGCCATGTAAGCAGGAGATCCCGGGTTCGAGTCCCGGTCGGGACACACATTTTCAGCTGTCCACATCGAGGTATATCAACAACACCTGTCGGCAGCTGAGGGTTTCAGTTAGTCATCATTTATTCCAGGGTAAAGCTGCACGGTCATCAATGGTATCTGTTCTTTCGAGAACAGTTACTGTCTTCATATATATAGTTAAAAGGCTACCCAGCCATTGACCTTCGTCTGTGCGAATGCGCACAGGTTGCCCAAACTCTTTCGGGAATCGCCAAAGCGTGCGCGAGTAGTGAGTGGATGGGCAAATGTCTATAAGGTACATTACATATGTAGAATGGTGGACAGTTGGGAATGTGAGTCTCACGGGAAGCGTGCAAGGGATAAGTCCCTGCAGTCGCGCTAATCATCTGTGTCCTCGGTGGCTCAGATGGATAGAGCGTCTGGCATGTAAGCAGGAGATCCCAGGTTCGAGTCCCGGTCGGGGCACACATTTTCAGCTGTCCACATCGAGGTATATCAGCAACACCTGTCGGCAGCTGAGGGTTTCAGTTAGTCATCATTTATTGAGTAGATATTTGCGACGTTAACTGGCGCTTCCTGGGATCCTGGCGTGTACGCATTTACCATGCGAGCTGTGATGCCGTCTGGGTAGTTCTCTGCTATAACACTCGTGCGAGATACCAGCAGCGCCGCTCTTTTACGTTGGAGGTGGACGAGGCCTAGTCCACCTTCGTCTAAACCTAAAGTGGAAGTTGTCCCTTGCACTTTGAAAATTTCATGTCGCCAGAGAAGGTACTGGATTGCCCCTTCTATGGCATGTGCTATTTCTTTTGTTGGACTGAAAATTTGGGCGGGAAATCATACTTTCGATAGGAGCTGTTGATTTATCATCTTGGCTTTCTGGTGTAGACTCAGTTCTCTGCTGCCCCTTGGGATTGACATTCTGTCGCGCTGACCACTCAGCTACCGGGGGCGGACAGTTTTAGCAAGACCAGTAAAGATGACAAAGACGCATCAGAACCGAAGAGCTGTAGACTGGTATGCATCATGTGTACTCTCTCAGTTCGTACACAGTAAGTTATATACATTTCATTATTTACGTTCTTATCGTCTCTTATAAAATTGGCTTCCTGCGGGCTACTCAGCGATTCGAGTATTACCGATTCCGACGAAACCATTGGCCTTCAGTCAGTAAATAGAAACCATTTGAAACAGATGGTACTGTGCCTCACTTATTATCGAGACCAATGCAAAAGCTTTCGATAGCAGAGTTTAATTTCAGGAATCACTTGAGATTCTTACATGCCACGTAAGATGTGTTTGTACGACTTTTCATGGGCAGCTAGGGAACGGATCACACACTCTAAGGCAGAAAAAGCGTCGCACCACGAAGGTGTTCCGTAAGTTGGTCACAAATTATTTGATTAGAATATAATACATACAGGTATCGACGGAAAATGCAAAATTGTAAACTTTGGCGGCCGATAGATGAATGTGTGACGCTGCAGCGCAGTTTCACAGCACGGTTGCAAGGATAGTAAACAGGGTCATGTCGAGATAAGGGCATAAATTCTTAGCGAATTTCGTTCTGTATACTCGGTTGGACACTAACCATGTCTCGCAGACAGAGCAATATACGCAGAATTCAGGATTTGAGAGACGACGTGTAGTTGGGCTCAAAGAAGCCTATTGGAGTCATCGGCGAATCGCTCGACATTTGAATAGGAGCGATGCCGGTATTAAACGATGTCGGCAGGAATGGGTGAGCCATGGCTGAACACAGTGTCAAGAAGGAAGTGGTGGACCTAGGGAAACGATGGAACGAGACAAACGAACAATCGTCAGACAGGCAGTCAGAGTCCTGGGTTCATCATTTTCGTCCATCCGAAATGAAACTGGTGTTTGAGTGATCACACGGACGATTAAAAGGCGGTTCACAGAAAGGGGATTAGCTCACAGCGCCCCTTGCGCCAACTACGGTTGACCTCTGTTCACCAAGAAGCCTGTCTGGAGCAGTGTTAGGTACAGTTGGCCTGGAATCTCTTGAGGCAGAGTATGGCTGCTCAGAGCATTACTTACACTATTGATCAAAAGTATCCGGACAACTATTACTGGACATTAACGTGGTGTGTGTCCACCCTTCGCCTTCATGGCGGCTTGAACTCTACTGTGGACACTTTCAGTCAACTGTCTGAATGTCAGTGAAGGGATGGCAGCTCATTCCCCCTTAAGATCCAAAAACAGGGACTGTAGATGGTAGTGATTTATTTATTTATTTCATTAAGAGTACAGAGTAACTCACTGCCTTGAAACGTAAGGTGATTCGGATGCTTCTGAATCTAAGAGCAAAGACTTCTCATTGTTACATTCTTATTGGTTTACAGTTGTTAATGCCTTCTTTTTTTAAAATAATATAAAGAACATAATATACAGGGTGATTCAAAAAGAATACCACAACTTTAGGAATTTAAAACTCTGCAACGACAAAAGGCAGAGCTAAGCACTATCTGTCGGCGAATTAAGGGAGCTATAAAGTTTCATTTAGTTGTACATTTGTTCGCTTGAGGCGCTGTTGACTAGGCGTCAGCGTCAGTTGATGCTAAGATGGCGACCGCTCAACAGAAAGCTTTTTGTGTTATTGAGTACGGCAGAAGTGAATCGACGACAGTTGTTCAGCGTGCATTTCGAACGAAGTATGGTGTTAAACCTCCTGATAGGTGGTGTATTAAACGTTGGTATAAACAGTTTACAGAGAATGGGTGTTTGTGCAAAGGGAAAAGTTCTGGACGGCCGAGAACGAGTGATGAAAATGTAGCACGCATCCAGCAAGCATTTGTTCGCAGCCCAAGAAAATCGACTCGCAGAGCTAGCAGAGAGCTGCAAATTCCACAATCAACTGTATGGAGAGTCCCACGAAAAAGGTTAGTTATGAAACCTGAACGTCAACTACCCGAGGCGATGGATCGGCCGCCAGGCAGCCCGTGACGGAGCACTTCATCACTGGCCTCCAAGAAGCCCTGATCTTACGCCCTGCGATTTTTTCTTATGGGGGTATGTTAAGGATATGGTGTTTCGGCCACCTCTCCCAGCCACCATTGATGATTTGAAACGAGAAATAACAGCAGCTATCCAAACTGTTACGCCTGACATGCTACAGAGAGTGTGGAACGAGTTGGAGTATCGGGTTGATATTGCTCGAGTGTCTGGAGGGGGCCATATTGAACATCTCTGAACTTGTTTTTGAGTGAAAAAAAAACTTTATAAATACTCTTTGTAATGATATATAACAGAAGGTTATATTATGTTTCTTTAATTGAATACACATTTTTAAAGTTGTGGTATTCTTTTTGAATCACCCTGTATAAAGATTTCTCTGAGGTTATAGCGAATTGAATGCTTAACGATTGTTAAAATGATTCCATATAATTTGTTACTACTTATTTGATTAGAATATAATTTATATACTGCAAATGTCGAAGAAAAATTAAAAAAAGAAAAGTAATACAATGAGTGTAGTGAAAATAATTTAGAGTATGCGCAGGGAGCTGATATGCTGTATTTGGATGTGTAATGCAGTCTAAGTAGCATGTTGGTTGATAATGGCCTGTTTCTACCTCTTTCAGATGAAAAGGTCTCGGTACAACCTCGAGCTATTCTCATACGAAATCGTTTGTGCTAATGCATGTTTACACAGATTATACAGATTAAATACTGACTGAGCACTTCATACATGCAATACATGAATTTTAGCTTTACAAGAGAAATACAATTATGTTTGTAATTTATTGGTAGATCATTGCTACTTGAATGCATTATTCCTTAAATAACTTAGTACATTACTGATATATAAAATTCATTGATTGTAGCTTTGAACAGAGAAGAGAATATACTTCTGTCTGCACACAATAAGACGAGCAATACATTACTGCTTGTGTGCAGTATACTTCAAAACACTATGGAGGGTGCCGTTGGGGAGGAGGAGCCTCGGAGTAAAAGTTCTTCGAGCCTTCTCCTCCCAAGGGACATTACCGTATTACTACAGTCTTAGTATGTGGTAGCGCTGTTTATTTGTTTTATGATTTTTGTGTTGTTTGTGACTGTGTGGTGGCATGCCGTGTCATACATTGTTGGTTTTGGTCCCTTACATGTTGATCCCTTCTGAGTCATGTTCACTTAGTGTTCCTTCCTCGGTTTCGGAATCTGTTGTCGTGTTTGTTATGTTTGTGCTTGTCTACGCCTCCTTCCATATGGGTTTTGGCGCTTGCATTCTTCGTGCAGAGTATTCGATACGACATCGGTTACGGCATTTATTGTGTTCCAGTCGTCGGGATTACGTATTATTCTGGCGACGTCATTGTCGTACTGTATAGGTCTCACTTGTGCTGGAGTGTTGCACCGCAGTGTGACATGTTCTGGTGTCCCGGTTTCTTTAAATGTACCGGATACGACCCGTGGCCTGTCAGGAAATGGACCGTACTCCTGCTTGGGTGGACATTCTTCAGTTGTAGTCTTTAGCGTACATCAGGAAAGAAAGGGTGTACTCGGCGACACGTGTCGGATGCATCCCACTCTCTGTGCCATGTGTGAATCCGCCATTGTTTCATTTCTGTTTTGTTCATAATGTTGGTTCCCGTAATGTCTATAGGGCAGGTCCCCATCACAACGCAAAGTTTTATTTTCACAAGTCCGTCTTGATCATATAGATTTCTTCACACTTTATGACCGGTTTCGGCTTATCGCCATCTTCAGGTCTGTTGTAAATATAAATATTATGTAAGCGACCAGGTTCAATTAACTGTGACTAAATCTTAGTCTCAGTGATGCATTAAATATAAAATATAAATATTTATAGCCATGTATGGCAGCCATACATACTGTTAAAATATTCTGATACAAATCATCGTCAAGTTAAACATGTGCGTGCTAATAGTCAGATTGCGTCAGTATTTATACAAAAACCTAATGCCAGCAGAGGCCACTTTAGCCAGAGTACATAGTAAACCAGTGTCGGCAATATAAAGATTGAAATGCGGTATGCATTGTCTTTAGTTAATAATTTTTCCCCCTTGGCTAAGCGACCATGTGTCATTAAAAACATATACTGATATATTATGCATGAAAATAGCCAAGGGGGAAGTCGCAAGTAAACGTGATGATAATGGGAGCAGGAGAGATACCATATAAACGTCTCACAGAAACGAAAACAACAAATAAAACGGGTGTGGACTATGTTGCAGTAAAGGAATTCAAGAATCAATACTTCCGGAAAGTAACACAACTTCAGAAACGTTAAAAACTTTTTTTGCCGGAGCACAGAAGAACTGCGTGATGGTGAAACAGTTGCGTTCATTTGTTGCATCTTTTGTGACAAACTATTATGTTTTCATCATTTGCTTGGGAGTGATCACATTCACATTCATTGTTGTTGTTGTTGTGGTCTTCAGTCCTGAGACTGGTTTGATGCAGCTCTCCATGTTACTCTATTCTGTGCAAGCTTCTTCATCTCCCAGTACCTACTGCAACCTACATCCTTCTGTATCTGTTTAGTGTATTCATCTCTTGGTCTCCCTCTACGATTTTTACCCTCTACGCTTCCCTCCAGTACTAAATTGGTGATCCCTTGATGCCTCAGAACATGTCCTACCAACCGATCCCTTCTTCTGGTTAAGTTGTGCCACAAACTTCTCTTCTCCCCAATCCTATTCAATACTTCCTCATTAGTTATGTGATCTACCCATCTAATCTTCAGCATTCTTCTGTAGCACCACATTTCGAAAGCTTCTATTCTCTTCTTGTCCAAACTATTTATCGTCCATGTTTCACTTCCATACATTGCTACACTCCATACAAATACTTTCAGAAATGACTTCCTGACACTTAAATCTATACTCGATGTTAACAAATTTCTCTTCTTCAGAAACACTTTCCTTGCCATAGCCAGTCTACATTTTATATCCTCTCTACTTCGACCATCATCAGTTATTTTGCTCCCCAAATAGCAAAACTCCTTTACTACTTTAAGTGTCTCATTTCCTAATCTAGTTCCCTCAGCATTACCCGACTTAATTAGACTACATTCCATCATCCTCGTTTTGCTTTTGTTGATGTTCATCTTATATCCTCCTTTCAAGACACAGTCCATTCCGTTCAACTGCTCTTCCAAGTCCTTTGCTGTCTCTGACAGAATTACAATGTCATCGGCGAACCTCAAAGTTTTTATTTCTTCTCCATGAATTTTAATACCTACTCCGAATTTTTCTTTTGTTTCCTTTACTGCTTGCTCAATATACAGATTGAACAACATCGGGGAGAGGCTACAAACCTTTATTACTCCCTTCCCAACCACTGCTTCCCTTTCATGTCCCTCGACTCTTATAACTGCCATCTGGTTTCTGTACAAATTGTAAATAGCCTTTCGCTCCCTGTATTTTACGCCTGCCACCTTTAGAATTTGAAAGAGAGTATTCCAGTCAACATTGTCAAAAGCTTTCTCTAAGTCTACAAATGCTAGAAACGTAGGTTTGCCTTTCCTTAATCTTTCTTCTAAGATAAGTCGTAAGGTCAGTATTGCCCCACGTGTTCCAACATTTCTACGGAATCCAAACTGATCTTCCCCGAGGTTGGCTTCTACTAGTTTTTCCATTCGTTTGTAAAGAATTCGTGTTAGTATTCTGCAGCTGTGACTTATTAATCTGATAGTTCGGTAATTTTCACATCTGTCAACACTTGCTTTCTTTGGGATTGGAATTATTATATTCTTCTTGAAGTCTGAGGGTATTTCGCCAGTTTCACACATCTTGCTCACCAGATGGTAGAGTTTTGTCAGGACTGGCTCTCCCAAGGCCGTCAGTAGTTCCAATGGAATGTTGTCTACTCCGGGGGCCTTGTTTCGACTCAGGTCTTTCAGTGCTCTGTCAAACTCTTCACGCAATATCATGTCTCCCATTTCATCTTCATCTACATCCTCTTCCATTTCCATAATATTGTCCTCAAGAACATCGCCCTTGTATAGAACCTCTATATACTCCTTCCACCTTTGTGCTTTCTCTTCTTTGCTTAGAACTGGGTTTCCATGTGAGATCTTGATATTCATACAAGTGGTTCTCTTATCTTCAAAGGTCTCTTTAATTTTCCTGTAGGCAGTATCTATCTTACCCCTAGTGTGATAGGCCTCTACATCCTAGCCATCTCTGCTTAGCCATTTTGCACTTCCTGTCGATCTCATTTTTGAGACGTTTGTATTCCTTTTTGCCTGCTTCATTTACTGCATTTTTATATTTTCTCCTTTCATCAATTAAATTCAATATTTCTTCTGTTACCCAAGGATTTCTACTAGCCCTCGTCTTTTTACCTACTTGATCCTCTGCTGCCTTCGCTACTTCATCCCTCAAAGCTACCCATTCTTCTTCTACTGTATTTCTTTCCCCCATTCTTGTCAATTGTTCCCTTATGCTCTCCCTGAAACTCTGCACAACCTCTGGTTCTTTCAGTTTATCCAGGTCCCATCTCCTTAAATTCCCACCTTTTTGCAGTTTCTTCACTTTTAATCTACAATAGACTGTGGTCAGAGTCCACATATGCCCCTGTAAATGTCTTACATTTTAAAACCTTGTTCCTAAATCTCTGTCTTAGCATTATATAATCTATCTGATACCTTTTAGTATCTCCAGGGTTCTTCCATGTATACAACCTTCACATTCATACGAACACCTAAACCGGGCAAGGAGGCGTACCTCCGTCACTCACCAGGCGACAAATTACGTGCGTCGGTAAGAAATTTCTGTCATTTGACACGCCTGCTGTCACTAATGCCGTGTGTGACACACCAGACGTATTAGCAGTTAAGTCCCATAAGATTTCACACACATTTGAACATTTTTTCTGTTGCTGCTTCTGCACTGGCACCTACTTCTACTGGTCAGTTCTGCATTATACGATCGTGACCGAATACTTTTGATCAGATAGTGCACTTTCACACAATTCTATGAATCTCCCGTTACGAAATTCAAAAGAAAATGTCGAACCCCCTTTTGTGCAAGAGCGTGTCAGTCGGCTGCCTCGGGCGCGCCTTTTGCGTGGGCTGTCGCTACGGACGAGGCCAGAACCCGCCGTTTCGTGTTCGCTCGTAAAACACACGCGCGAGTGGCGCGCTTTGGGGCGGCCGCTCCCCAGGAAGTCGGCGCGACGTGCCCGCCGTGCTAACCGCGCAGGCAGGCCGGCGCTCGCTGCGACTCACGGGCGGCCCTGGCGCTCTGTTTGCACACGGGCGGCGCGTGTCGCGGCCTTCACACTCACACGTGACGCACGGCGGCCCGCCGTCGCTCCGTCGCTCGCTCGTTTTGTTGGCGGCGTACGTGACGCCGGCTGCACCGGGCCCGGGAAACGCCGACGAGAGATGGTAACCTGCCCTCGCCTACCCTTCCGTGGCCGAACTGCTCGCGACTTGTGGCTTTCCACTCGGCCAGCCGCTGCGAATTAGTGTTATCGTGTAGGCAGTGTATACTGTACACGGTCAGTGTCTAACAAGGGCAGGCCGCGACGTAGAGGTCAGGGACTTACTTCAAAATTTGTACACCTTTAGTAGGCGATTAAAACAACATAATGTCCAAGTAGTACGGTACATTAAGCCTAGTTTACATCTACATCTACATTTATATTCCGCAAGCCACCCAACGGTGTGTGGCGGAGGGCACTTTACGTGCCACTGTTATTACCTCCATTTCCTGTTCCAGTCGCGCATGGTTCGCGGGAAGAACGACTGCCGGAAAAGCCTCCGTGCGCGCTAGAATCTCTCTAATTTTACACTCGTGATCTCCTCGGGAGGTATAAGTAGGGGGAAGCAATATATTCGATACCTCATCCAGAAACGCACCCTCTCGACACCTGGACAGCAAGCTACACCGCGATGCAGGGAGCCTCTCTTGCAGAGTCTGCCACTTAAGTTTGCTAAACGTCTCCGTAACGCTATCACGGTTACCAAATAACCCTGTGACGAAACGCGCCGCTCTTCTTTGGATCTTCTCTACCTCCTCCGTCAACCTGACCAGGTACGGATCCCACACTGATGAGCAATACTCGAGTATAGGTCGAACGAGTGTTTTGTAAACCACGTCCTTTGTTGATGGACTACATTTTCTAAGGACTCTCCCAATGAATCTCAACCTGGCACCTCCCTTACCAACAATTAATTTTATACGATCATTCCACTCATACTCCCAGATATTTTACAGAAGTAACTGCTACCAGTGTTTCTTCCGCTATCGTATAATCACACAATAAAGGATTCTTCTTTCTATGTATTCGCAATACATTACATTTGTGTATGTTAAGGATCAGTTGCCACTCCCTGCACCAAGTGCCTATCCGCTGCAGATCTTCCTGCATATCGCTGCAATTTTCTAATGCTCCAACTTCTCTGTATACTACAGCATCATCCGCGAAAAGCCGTATGGACACGACGACATTGGGTTGCGCCACTCGTTGCGTGGAATGCGTTGCACGCAAGTGGTGTCATATACGACTGTAGACACGGCGACACCAGTATACACTTCAGTTTCGTCGTTTTGTGGGTCCCTGAGTCGTGTCTGAAATGAAAGTTTTGCCAGCTGCACGTCGCACGAGTTGTGATGGATTTAAAGCTTGTTGCGCGCAATCGCCGCGTAAGAAAAAAAATAAGAAACGTGTTTCGATTCGTGACTGGACGAAGAAAAGACGTCAGCTCGGTTGCTCGGCATCCTTCTGAAATAATTTATAACGGAAGATCCAATAAGTTTTTTAATTACCTTAGAATGTCATCAGAACTGTTCACGTTTCTTCTAAATAGACTTAATTATGCAATAAGGAATAAAGTTACTGTAATGCATGAAGCACTGTCGCCAGAACTGAAATTACATATTATATTGCATGCAACAGAATCGACAACACACTGCGTCCTATAAGATACGATTTAGTTGGTGATGACGCTATTTCACTAACAGCAATAATTATTAACCTTAACAGTAATAATTATTAACATTAGCAACAATAATTATTCGAAGTATATGCCGCAGTAAGTAGAGCATGGTTTGCAAACTACTCTCTTGAAGATACATCTGTACAGTCACAATATTTCAAAATTCTAACATGTGCGAATGGGGAGCACTGCAGCGACGTTTTAAATAGACCAATATCGAATAAATATACGTTAGAAAATGACGAAATTCCTCCAGCTGTATTAAGGCGTTGGTTTTATTGGCGACTAGTTTCGATGTTGTTGCAACCTCATCTTCAGGCATATACTTGTTGACAGCAACTGTATGTGTCTAACACTAGTAGTCAGTGGTGACATAGGCGTGTTCCATGCGGAGGGCAGGTAGTAATACAGCTGGAGGAATTCCGTCATTTTTTAACATATATTATACTAGCTGACGTCCCAAATCGTCCATTTCAATTATGGATATACGAAGAATATCGAATAAAGAATGCAGCTTCTTGAATTTGCATAGCCTTCCCTCCTGTCAACAATATTCCTTAACAAAGAGTTGGCCAACTCGAACGATGGGATTTTAGTCTTGTAGACGAGAGCATTGCCACAGCTAGAATTACACTTGCTTGTATTTTTCTTAATTCAGTTGTATATGTGCTCCTAACTCAATAAATTTTTGCTGTGCAACTCAGATATTGTCAAACCAACTATGTTATGATCGCACATGACGGTCTCAGCGGCAGCAATATGTTGCTTATTTTTCAGCTTTAGTGAAATTCCACAAACACATATGCAAGGCATAGATATCCAAAACGCGAACATTATTATCCGTTCCCCACTTCATAGATCAGTTTGCCTACACTCTACGAACACACATAACCTCAAAACTCATGCAACTAGTGTCGCCAAAGTTGGAACACGCCGAAAGTGTTTTGTTTCACCAACGAGTTGCGTAAACGCGCGGCGCGCATGCGCAGTGGCCGGTGGCGCAGTAGGATGCAACGTCGTCTAAACTAGGCTTTACTCTGCCACCTCCGAGAAAATGGCAAAGTAAGTTCATCTACATCTACAGCTACATCTACATGGATACTCTGTAAATGACACGTAAGTGCCTGGCAGGGGGTTCATCGAACCACCTTCACAATTCTTTATTATTCCTATCTCGTATAGCGCGAGGAAAGAACGAACACCTATATCTTTGCGTATGAGCTCTTATTTCCGTTATTTTATCGTGATGATCGTTTCTCACTATGTAGGTAGGTGTCAACAAAATATTTTCGCATTCGGGTGAGAAAGTTGGTGATTGGAATTTCATGAGAAGATTTCGTCGCAACAAAAAACGTGTTTCTTTTAATGATGTCCAGCCCAAAACCTGTATCATTTCTGTGACACTCTCGCCCATATTTCGCGATAATACAAAACGTGCTGCTTTTCTTTGAACTTTTACGATGTACTCCGTCAGTCCTACCTGGTAAGGATCCCATAACGCGCAGCAGTATTCTAAAAGAGGACGGACAAGCGTAGTGTAGGCCGTCTCCTTAGTAGGTCTGTTACATTTTTTAAGTGTCCTGCCAATAAAACACAGTCTTTGGTTAGCCTTCCCCACAACATTTTCTATATGTGGGGAACTTGTTGGTAATTGCAATACCTAGGTATTTAGTTGAATTTACGGCTTTTAGATTAGACTGATTTATCGAGTAACCGAAGTTTAATGAAGTCCTTTTAGCACTCATGTGGATGACCTCACACTTGTCGTTATTTAGGTACAACTGCCATTTTCGTACCATTCAGATATCTTTTCTAAGTCGTTTTGCAGTTTGTTTTGATGTTCTGATGACTTTATTAGTCGATAAACGACAGCGCCATCTGCAAACAACCTAAGACGGCTGCTCAGATTGTCTCCAAAATCGTTTATATAGATAAGGAACAGCAAAGGGCCTATAACACTACCTTGGGGAACGCCAGAAATCACTTCTGTTCTACTTGATGACTTTCCTTTAATTACGCGTCTATTATGTAACTGCTGTATCTGTGCAAAGGTGCCAATCGTAAGAAGCCGTTCCAGTCAAGTGAAAACTCTCTGTCTGCAATAAAAAGCTGAGTGAATGGATCAACGATGAACTTGAACGGGTGTTGTGGGGCGTTCGCCCCGAACAAATGCAACGAACGATAGCGAACAAAATGAGATTAACAAAAAAAAAAAAAAAAGTGATTAGTGTTCGCGCTTAACAAGAAGGTTGTCGACGAGGCGACGATTCGAATCCCGCTGACACCATTGTTTTAATCTATATTTTTTCATCACTGACCATATTATTCAAATTTACACAATATTTGAGAGATAATATAATTAAAAGGCCCGCGTGCATTTTCATTAAGTTGTACCGAATTTCATACAAAATTTGACTACTTACTATTTGCAATTAAATTTTCAAGGACGAGCGACAGCTCTGAGGAGCCCAAATCAAACCTCGATAAATAATGAGGCGAATGACGTTATTCACAATCAGTAATATAGTAAGTCATAATGCGTCAGACCACAAGAACAATGTATAATTACTCGTCGGATGTGCTCTCAACGTGGTATTTATCTTACAGACATGGAAAACATAAACTGAAACTTCATGTAAATACATGTGGTTTTTTTTTTCATTGTATTATCTCTCAAACGTCAAATAAATTAAATAATATGACAAGCGATGAGAAAAAAATAGATTAATAATTAAGTTCGCGGAGGAGTCGAACCGTCGCCTCATCTACGTCAGTCTTACGAAGCTCGATCGCTAATCACTTTGTTTATTATTCGTGGAATACACGTGGAAACAACGCTAGCCATAGCGGGGCGAACACAGGCAGTGAGGCAGAGCGGAGACGCTGCGATTCACTCGGCAGACACAACAAAAGTAACGCGGAAAAATTACTTGACCACCATGAGCTCTAACGCCTGACACCTAATACAAAAGCCACATTAGAGATGCGTAAAACTTCTCTTGCGATTTTCTCTGAATTGCCAGAGTAGTGCACCTTCACTACTTGCACATAATGTCGTTTGCTTTAATGGCCCACTGAAGGAGTACAAAGTCTGAAGTAAATCTGTGATCCCAACGTCGTGGCCTTCTCTTGTATGAAACGGGATGGTCACGATGAAATAGTGCTAAAACCTTGTAAGCAGGCTGTTTATGTTTTCTTGTTAGCAACGTTACGTAGCGCTCTGTATGAAAATCACTGGCTGTGCTGTGTGCAGTCTGTGGCTAGTTTGCATTGTTGTCTGCCATTGTAGTGTTGGGCAGTTGGATGTGAACAGCGCGTAGCGTTGCGCAGTTGGAGGTGAGCCGCCAGCAGTGGTGGATGAGGGCAGAGAGATGGCGGAGTTTTGAAATTTTTAAAACTGGATGTCATGAACTGATATGTATATTATGAGTTTTCAACATTATCAAGGTAAATACATTGTTTGTTCTCTATTAAAATCTTTCATTTTGCTAACTATGCCTATGAGTAATTAGTGCCTTCCTTAGTTTGAATCTTTTATTTAGCTGGCAGTAGTGGCGCTCGCTGTATTGCAGTAGTTCGAGTAACGAAGATTTTTGTGAGGTAAGTGATTTGTGAAACGTATAGGTTAATATTAGACAGGGCCATTCTTTTGTAGGGAATTCTGAAAGTCAGATTGCGTTGCGCTAAAAAATATTGTGTGTCAGTTAAAGCACAGTCTTGTATAATTCTTCAAAAAGGGGACGTTTCATATGTCGACCCTTAGCCGAGGATACCTCACTGGAATCTTCTGATTTTTTCCTTGTAGTTTGTGTAATTAGCGTAGATTTTGTTTATTGCTAGCGCGTAATTGTAGAGAGAATCTCCTTTGTAGTTGCAGTCTTTCATTGTTGTACAGTAAAACAGTTGTGACATGCATGTAGATTTGCGCCAAGTATTTAAGTAGACATTATTTCCATTTCTATGTTAATGTGTTATCTTATTTTGCTCTTCAAATTGTGCTTTTCTGTGTTATCGTGTGAAATATTGTGACAATAATGGCGTGTGAAAAACGTAACACTAGGCTCCAAAGTAAACTGAGAAATAATAGTGACGACGAGCGTAGCTTATCAGCGCCGCCGAGTAATGAATTTACTAATGTTCAAAGTAGTAATTTGGTAACTGTGCATAGGGAAATGGAGCGGGCGTCAAATAATGGTGTAGACAGTGAAACAGGTAGTGAACAGGGAAGCATTATCGATCGATCGGTCGGCAACAGCTCGCCTCAGGAATCGGGAATGACAGAACACAATATTGCAAATACTGTAGACTTAGGTTTTGGGTTCTCAACGTTTTCTCAAATGAGTCAAGACACATTTTCCGCTTGTTAAAATGTGAATGTTGCCGCTGCAAATTCACTGCCGAAAAGCACTGAGGAACATGTTTCAGACACCAATGCATTGTTATTACAATTAATACAACAATGCAAACTAGCCACAGACTGCACACAGCACAGCCAGTGATTTTCATACAGAGCGCTACGTAACGTTGCCAACAAGAAAACATAAACAGCCTACTTACAACCTGTAACGCCATTTTCAGGCACAAACTTTTCCTCGTAGTTTGTTTATATCTTGTAAAGGCAGGAGAAAGAGAGACAAGGTCTATTATAGATAACTGTGCACGACCGTATCGTCGCTTTAGGTCGCAAATAACAAGAGCTTCCTAGTAGTTAAAATTTTTTACTAGGCCATTTATGGCGTGGCCTATCATCAGGAAATTAGAGCAACTTTCTGGTGAAAATCGACTACTCGTTGTGGGGGTCTAGTGTAGCACGGGATACAACCCCTCGGCTTTGAACAATGACGTCAGAACTGGCCAGAGAGCATGTACACTCCTGGAAATGGAAAAAAGAACACATTGACACCGGTGTGTCAGACCCACCATACTTGCTCCGGACACTGCGAGAGGGCTGTACAAGCAATGATCACACGCACGGCACAGCGGACACACCAGGAACCGCGGTGTTGGCCGTCGAATGGCGCTAGCTGCGCAGCATTTGTGCACCGCCGCCGTCAGTGTCAGCCAGTTTGCCGTGGCATACGGAGCTCCATCGCAGTCTTTAACACTGGTAGCATGCCGCGACAGCGTGGACGTGAACCGTATGTGCAGTTGACGGACTTTGAGCGAGGGCGCATAGTGGGCATGCGGGAGGCCGGGTGGACGTACCGCCGAATTGCTCAACACGTGGGGCGTGAGGTCTCCACAGTACATCGATGTTGTCGCCAGTGGTCGGCGGAAGGTGCACGTGCCCGTCGACCTGGGACCGGACCGCAGCGACGCACGGATCCACGCCAAGACCGTAGGATCCTACGCAGTGCCGTAGGGGACCGCACCGCCACTTCCCAGCAAATTAGGGACACTGTTGCTCCTGGGGTATCGGCGAGGACCATTCGCAACCGTCTCCATGAAGCTGGGCTACGGTCCCGCACACCGTTAGGCCGTCTTCCGCTCACGCCCCAACATCGTGCAGCCCGCCTCCAGTGGTGTCGCGACAGGCGTGAATGGAGGGACGAATGGAGACGTGTCGTCTTCAGCGATGAGAGTCGCTTCTGCCTTGGGGCCAATGATGGTCGTATGCGTGTTTGGCGCCGTGCAGGTGAGCGCCACAATCAGGACTGCATACGACCGAGGCACACAGGGCCAACACCCGGCATCATGGTGTGGGGAGCGATCTCCTACACTGGCCGTACACCACTGGTGATCGTCGAGGGGACACTGAATAGTGCACGGTACATCCAAACCGTCATCGAACCCATCGTTCTACCATTCCTAGACCGGCAAGGGAACTTGCTGTTCCAACAGGACAATGCACGTCCGCATGTATCCCGTGCCACCCAACGTGCTCTAGAAGGTGTAAGTCAACTACCCTGGCCAGCAAGATCTCCGGATCTGTCCCCCATTGAGCATGTTTGGGACTGGATGAAGCGTCGTCTCACGCGGTCTGCACGTCCAGCACGAACGCTGGTCCAACTGAGGCGCCAGGTGGAAATGACATGGCAAGCCGTTCCACAGGACTACATCCAGCATCTCTACGATCGTCTCCATGGGAGAATAGTAGCCTGCATTGCTGCGAAAGGTGGATATACACTGTACTAGTGCCGACTTTGTGCATGCTCTGTTGCCTGTGTCTATGTGCCTGTGGTTCTGTCACTGTGATCATGTGATGTATCTGACCCCAGGAATGTGTCAATAAAGTTTCCCCTTCCTGGGACAATGAATTCACGGTGTTCTTATTTCAATTTCCAGGAGTGTATTACAAAGATGAAAGAGCTGAGGAGAATGTTGAGAAACAAAGGAATGCGAGAGAGATAAACTGTACTTCAGGGCCAGTAGCATTTTCATGTTAACGATATCGCCTGTTTGTATCTTAGTATTTCTCCGCAAAATACAATGGCAAGAAATGAATGAAATTACTAGCAAAGAATACATCACGTTACATGTATGTCAGTTGTATCTCGAAAGTCTTTCGAACTGTATTGCTTAAGTGCAGTACGGGATACAAGTTCAGCGTACGTCGATTTCTTAGTTTCAACTAGCATTGCTGTCCTGTTATTCACTTGAACTATGTATCGCCTGCTTCACTAAACCCCAAATGAAACACCCGATACAAATTAAAAGCTCATCCGAAGTGTGTTGCCTAAGTACAGTCCGGCATATGAGTTTGTCGTAAGTCAATTTCTTCGTTTTCACCAGCACCACTGTCCTGTTCTTCACCTGAACGATGTATCCTCCGCTTCAGTAAACCCTAAGTGGAACACGGGATACAAACTGTAGATGTGCTGTTTATTTCGTCTCCGCTATTACTAACATAAAGTAGTATCAGTTTATTCTATCTCTTGAGATTTTTTTTTTTAAAGCCAAAAAACACTTATCAGCTACTGAAGCATCTGTATGTAATATCAAGCGATCGCTTTTACATTCACATTCACTTATTTTAATGATAGCGCTTATTAGAACACAGAACCCCTTTATTATCTGTGCCTCGAAGTGAAGACATTACTATCTATGACTAAGGAATGACGTCATTGTTCAAAGCCGACGGGTTGTATCCCCTGCTACACTAGACCCCGTTGTGGGCGCGCGTCATGTGATTGCCTGAAAATCAGCAGGCAGCGACGTGGCGAGTGGTCTACGTTGTCAGTGACCAATTGACTGTGAAGACTGTGGAGTTTTAAAACTTTGATTATGCTGCAGCCTACGTATGCACGAACACAGGGGACTCTGACGTCGTCTGCTAATATCAGAGGTTCACTAATTCTGGCCGAACTCACTCCTACTATAGTCGCGCATTTTGTGTCTTTTTAATCTCTAGTTTGCTCTTCGCTTTCTTTTCGTGACACACTGCACACGTAGCACCAGACTCCGCTATTCTTCCTGCCAGTCTTCTCCCACAAGGGAGACGAAGTAACTGAAGCACAAACGCACCAGTATTAACGTTACGCAGTACCGGTACCTGGACAGAGATAAAACTTGCGTTCTGCATAAACAAGAACGTGAGTAGAGGGACGTGTTTCTATGGAAATAGTTTCAACAGTGAAGAAGTCAGAGCTGTTTAACGAGAAAAATAATTTTGTATGTAATTTGCCACTTAGAAAGAAAACAAGATACAGAGTAAAAAGGCGCTGTTTACTGTCTTATAAATACTGTTTGACCTGTCTCGAGTTCGTAAACGTAGAAATGTTTCAGTGTTCGAACGAGCTGTTTCCTATTCTTTCAGTTTTCAGGAGTGTGGAGCATTTACCGTACGACATCCACTATAAAATTTGTTCCGACCCAAAATAAACTCTATTATCATTGCTTGTTGCTACATATTGTTACTATATTCTCTGAAAGTATTTGTATGGAGTGTAGCCATGTGTGGAAGCAAAACATGGACGATAAACAGTTTAGACAAGTATGGAATAGAAGCCTTCGAAATGTGGTGCTGCGGAAGAATGCTGATGATTAGACGGCTAGATAACGTAACTAAGGAGGAGGTACTGAATAGAATTGGGGAGGAGGGGAATTTGTGACACAACTTGACTAGAAGAAGGTACCGGTTGGTAGGACACACTCTGAGGCGTCAAGGGATCACCAATTTAGTACTGGAGGGCAGCGTGGAGGGTAAAAATCGTAGAGGGAGACCAAGAGATGAATATGGTAAGCAGATTCAGAAGGATGTAGGTTGCAGTAGTTACTCGGAGATGAAGAAAAAAAAATGGCTCGGAGCACTATGGGACTCAACTGCTGTGGTCATCAGTCCCCTAAGAACTACTTAAACCTAACTAACCTAAGGACATCACACACATCCATGCCCGAGGCAGGATTCGAACCTGCGACCGTAGCAGTCGCACGGTCCCGGACTGCGCGCCTAGAACCACGAGACCACCGCGGCCGGCGGAGATGAAGTGGCTTGCACAGGATAGAGTAGCATTGAGAGCTGCAGCAAACCAATTTTTGTAGTGAAGACCACAACAACAACATGGTTCCCAAAGATAGATGCATACTTGTGTTGATCCATTCTGCCTTCTAGCATGAGGAGATCTCCCAGGGAATGCCACAAAAACATTTCCCAGACCATATTTCGTCGGTTCTGTCCTCCTGTAAATATCATTTCTATGCCGACGACCTCCAGCTCTACCTAAGCGTCAGACCTGAAGACGTAAGCACTGCAATCGCTCAGATGAATGATGATCTGTCTTCGGTAGTGACATGGGCGAAAAGCCTGGGGCTTAAACTAAATGCAAAAAAGACGCAAGTAATCTTAATAGCGCATCAGAAATTAATAAGTTCAGATTTCCGCGAACGGCTACCTCCTATTCTGCTCGACGGTACTCCAATACCATATCAGAAAACAGTGAAGAACTTGGGTGTAACTTTGGATGAGCATCTCAACTGGGCGGAGAATACAGTCGCAGTGTGCCGAAAGACGTCTGCTTGTCTCTATGCTCTCAAAAAGTTTCGGAACATGTTTCCACAGGACTTGAAACGCCAGCTCGTGCAAGCACTCGTTCTACCGAACCTCCACTATTGTGATGCGATTCAGCAAGGCATGAGTAGTGAAAACAAAAGACGGCTAGAGCTAACCATGAATGCCTGTGTGCGTTACATCTGCGACATTCGCCGATATGATCATGTTAGTGCTTCATACTCCCAGCTAGGGTGGCTGCGGCCGGACAAATTGCGTGACTACCACACTCTATGTCTACTCCACCGACTCCTCATCGCGCAAGCAACCCAGTACCTTGCTTCAGAGATTAAAAACCTGTCATTTCATCATAATCGAAACACGAGGTCACTCTTATTTGGTATCCTAACTGTGCCCACTCACAAAACAAAAACTTTTGCAAACCTTCTCAGTTGCCGCTGTCCGCCTCTGGAACAAACTGCCCCTTACCTTGCGCAAAATTCAATCTCCTGCTGCTTTTAAGAAGAAGTTGAAGCATTTCCTACTATCATCATCATAAAGTTCTCCACAAAATTAATGTACCAGGCCAATCCTCTCATCTGTCAAATAGCAAAGCCAGCGTCTCCTATCTTGCTCCTGAGATGCCTTCCTCTTCATATATCTCTATTAGCCAGGCAATCTTGTTTTCCTTTATATTTCCTTAATTATGTTTCATCATGTTTATTCATCTCCTCACTTCTCCATGAGTCTCCCTCATACTCCCTGCTGCCAGCACTCCTATCTAAAATTTGTCTCTTCAATAATGTCTAATTATAACAGTACTTATGATCTACGAATATAAACTCTATATGTATGTATTTTTCCAGGTGTACTTTTCTAATTGTTTATTTCACTTTTTGTACTAGATGTAGTTTAACATGCCTACTAAAACGTATGAATGTAAAATAAGTAAAATGCCTGGTTAGATGTAAGAGAGGGCCTGATGGCCCTAATCTGGCCAGGTTAAATAAATCAATAAATAAATAAATAAATAAAAATAAATAATGTTGCTTTCAAACGTTTCACGCCGTACACGGCAACGGCCTTGTGTCCGCTGGGGCATAAAACGTGATTCATGTGAAAAGGCTACCAGTCGCTACTCACATGGCGTCCAGTTGGGGTACTGGTGGGCAAATTCCAGCCTTCGTCGCCGACGAACAGCAGCCAGTACTGGTGCATCGGTCAGGGACCTGCTGCGGAGGCCCGTACACGGCAATGCTGGCTGAATGGCCGTTCAGGAGACACTGTCGGTTCACCTGGGCGGTCAGCCGCTCACCAGCTGCACGCCTGCTCACCTGGAGACATGTGGGAAGCCGTCGCTCGCCCCTGTCTGTCATCCGTGGCCCGTGCTGCACCACAGCTGCCTCGGCGGCGGTTTTGGACAGCGCCATTTTGCCATGCACAGTACGATACCCGTCAACCACGGCGGCACAAAAACAATATTCAGAATTACGCGTTCTGCAAATACTTCCAGTCTCGGCCCGAACGCCGATGACCACGCTCTTTTGGACGTCACACAAGTCGCTCCGTTTCCACATTACAACAACTGCTGCACTGTTTTTCCACATCCCCTCGACGCGCTTTATGTAACCTCCACTGCTAGTGCTGCCACCTGCCGTCTGTCAGTGGTTATTGCAGGCAGACGTAGAACATAAAAATGGTGCAAATGGCTCTGAGCACTATGGGACTCAACTGCTGTGGTCATTAGTCCCCTAGAACTTAGAACTAGTTAAACCTAACTAACCTAAGGACATCACACACATCCATGCCCGAGGCAGGATTCGAACCTGCGACCGTAGCGATCGTGCGGTTCCAGACTGCAGCGCCTAGAACCGCTCGGCCGCTCCGGCCGGCAAACTCCTTCTCAGTTGCCGCTGTCCGCCTTTGGAACAAACTGCCCCTTACCTTGCGCAAAATTCAATCCCCTGCTGCTTTTAAGAAGAAGTTGAAGCATTTCCTACTATCATCCTCATAACGTTTTCCAGTCCTCTCCTCTGTCAAATAGCATAGCTAGTGTCTCCTACCTTGCTCCTTTCTCTTCTTCCTCTTCATCTATCTCTATTAGCCACGCAAACCGGCCGGTGTGGCCATGCGGTTCTAGGCGCTTCAGTCTGGAACCGCGCGACCGCTACGGTCGCAAGTTCGAATCCTGCCTCGGGCATGGATGTGTGTGATGTCCTTAGGTTACTTAGGTTTAATTAGTTCTAAGTTCTAGGCGACTGATGACCTCAGAAGTTAAGTCGCATAGTGCTCAGAGCCATTTGAAACTTTAGCCACGCTATCTTCTTTTCCTTATTTATTTTTTCATCATGTGTCTATTCTTCTCCTCCCTTCACCATCAGTCTCCCTCATACTCCCTGCTGCTAGCACCCCTATCTACAGGGTTATCACAAATGATTGAAGCGATTTCATAAATTCACTGTAGCTCCATTCATTGACATATGGTCACGACACACTACAGATACGTAGAAAAACTCATAAAGTTGTGTTCGGCTGAAGCCGCACTTCAGGTTTCTGCCGCCAGAGCGCTCGAGAGCGCAGTGAGATAAAATGGCGACAGGAGCCGAGAAAGCGTATGTCGTGCTTGAAATGCACTCACATCAGTCAGTCATAACAGTGCAACGACACTTCAGGACGAAGTTCAACAAAGATCCACCAACTCCATTCGGCGATGGTATGCGCAGTTTAAAGCTTCTGGATGCCTATGTAAGGGGAAATCAACGGGTCGGCCTGCAGTGAGCGAAGAAACGGTTGAATGCGTGCGGGCAAGTTTCATGCGTAGCCCGCGGAAGTTGACGAATAAAGCAAGCAGGGAGCTAAACGTACCACAGCCGACGGTTTGGAAAATCTTACGGAAAAGGCTAAACCAGAAGCATTTCTTAAACAGGAGATTGGAAAACCGATGGATCGGTCGTAGTGGAGATCATGATCAACAATTCATGTCATGGCCTCCACGCTCTCCCGACTTAACCCCATGCGATTTCTTTCTGTGGGGTTATGTGAAAGATTCAGTGTTTAAACCTCCTCCACCAAGAAACGTGCCAGAACTGCGAGCTCGCATCAACGATGCTTTCGAACTCATTGATGGGGACATGCTGCGCCGAGTGTGGGAGGAACTTGATTATCGGCTTGATGTCTCCCGAATCGCTAAAAGGGCACATATCGAACATTTGTGAATGCCTAAAAAACTTTTTGAGCTTTTGTATGTGTGTGCAAAGCATTGCGAAAATATCTCAAATAATAAAGTTATTGTAGAGCTGTGAAATCGCTTCAATCATTTGTAATAACCCTGTAAAATCTGTCTCTTTCATAATGTCTAATTGTAGCAGTACTTACCATCTACAAATATAAACTCTATATGTATGTATTTTTCCAAGAGTGCCTTTGTAGTTGTTTATTTCCCTTTTTGTACTAGATGTTGTTTAACACGCCTACTAAAACATATGAATGTAAAATAAGTAGAATGCCTGGTTAGATGTAAGAGAGGGCCTGATGGCCCTAATCTTGCCAGGTTAAATAAATAAATAAATATTTACTGTAACATCTCGGGTCCTTCCTCCTGTTCCTCCGCATTATCACTGTTTTCGCTGTCACTAAGGGTATCGCTGTCCACCCTCTGGAGATTGTTGTTACGTTGCACATAAGCATGCCTGTTATGTCGTGTCCGCATGTACTCTTCGTGTGTTGTTTTTGAAATACAGTTTGTCAATACGTTTAATTGTGCCCATTGATCTTCGTCTCTTATTGCTGCGTGTGTATCTGTGTCTGTTTCTGTGTAGTCTAAGCGTAGTGTATGTCTATTGTCCGCGTACTGCCCGCAGAAAAAGACAGTGTGTTCTGCGGAATCTACTTCCCCGCATGTGCACGTAGGTGTCTGTCTCAGACTCACGCGGTTTAAGTGCGTGGGATAAGGTCCGTGCCCGGTTAAGAAATGTACCATACCGTGGTTGGGATGGATGTGTTTCATTGTAAACCGCTCCCTTAAGTCAGGGAGGAAATCGTGCAGTCTACGCCCCTTATCATTTACATCTCACCCACCCTGCCATGTGTGCAAACGCCAACTTTTAAGGTGACGTATCGCCTCTATCGGCACACCAGTTACTGTGTGTACCTTATCTAGTCTCCCCACCTTTAACCAGTACTCACCACTTGCGCGAGTTCTACCAGCGCCACGGGCGGCGCTGAGGATGAAGGCACCGACTTCGCCTCGCTCAGTTGCCTGCCAAGTACAATCCGCCAGTGACCGGACGACAACGGACAGAAGCCTACTAGGATGGTAGAAGAGCAGCTCTCGCCCACTTGGTTATGGATCGTCGTCCAGGGCTGACTTGGACAGGGAACTCTTAGAAGTGAATAGACAGTTGTTGCAAATTGCATTTGCTATGTACTTGTGAAATTTACCTACGATTATTTGCACTTAGCCATTCGGGGCCATTTTTTGTGTCATTTTACAATTCAGTATTCAGCTAGTCACAAAGATATGTAAACCTTTAAACTCATTTGTGTGACTTTCGCATTTGTTGGAGTGTTGTACTGCCTTCGTTCTCCTATTCTGTTACCTGACCGTGCAGCACAGCTCTGTAATGGTGGCAGAGAAAAAGTGTCTTAGAGGTGTACTGCACCAGAAGCCATTTCACGAACGCACAGACTCTGCTTCCACAGCAGTAGCAACGACGCCCTTACAAAACTGATGACGAGGGTTTACAACAATAATGATAATAAAAGCAGAGGCTGTTGCACACACGAGTCAACAAAGAACACTCATGTCTACAAGAAGTTAGCAGAAATTCTTGAGTCTGTCAGGAGATCGATGCATGAAGCATTTGGCTTGTAACGTCATACCTTAGCGAAAGATCTTGGAGAGAACCCGAGAAAATTCTGGAGATACGTAAAATCACTACCTAAGTCGAAAGCTTCTACATCTACATCAAGACGGATTTTAAGTAACATTACATCTACATTTATACTCCGCAAGTCACCCAACGGTGTGTGGCGGAGGGCACTTTACGTGCCACTGTCATTACCTCCCTTTCCTGTTCCAGTCGCGCATGGTTCGCGGGAAGAACGACTGCCGGGAAGCCTCCGTGCGCGCTCGAATCTCTCTAATTTTACATTCGTGATCTATTCCGGAGGGAAGCAATATATTCGATACCTTATCCAGAAACTGGACTCGCATTCGGGAGGACGACGGTTCAATCCCGTTTCCAGCCATCCTGATTTAGGTTTTCCGTGATTTCCCTAAATCGTTTCAGGCAAATGCCGGGATGGTTCCTTTGAAAGGGCACGGCCGATTTCCTTCCCAATCCTTCCCTAACCCGAGCTTGCGCCCCGTCTCTAATGACCTCGTTGTCGACGGGACGTTAAACACTAACCTAACCTAACCTAACCTTATCCAGAAACGCACCCTCTCGAAACCTGGACAGCAAGCTACACCGCGATGCAGAGCGCCTCTCTTTCAGAGTCTGCCTCTTGAATTTGCTAAACATCTCCGTAACGCTATCACGGTTACCAAATAACCCTGTGACGAAACACGCCGCTCTTCTTTGGATATTCTCTACCTCCTCCGTCAACCCGATCTGGTACGGATCCCACACTGACGAGCAATACTCAAGTATAGGTCGAACGAGTGTTTTGTAAGCCACCTCCTTTGTTGATGGACTACATTTTCTAAGCACTCTCCCAATGAATCTCAACCTGGCACCCGCCTTAACAACAATTAATTTTATATGGTCATTCCACTTCAAATCGTTCCGCACGCATACTCCCAGATATTTTACAGAAGTTACTGCTACCAGTGTTTGTTCCGCTATCATATAATCATACAATAAAGGATCTTTGTTTCTATGTATTTGCAATACATTACATTTGTGTATGTTAAGGGTCAGTTGCCACTCCCTGCACCAAGTGCCTATCCGCTGCAGATCTTCCTGCATATCGCTGCAATTTTCTAATGGTGCAACTTCTCTGTATACTACAGCATCATCCGTGAAAAGCCGCATGGAACTTCCGACACTATCTACCAGGTCATTTATATATATTGTGAAAAGTAATGGTCCCATAACACTCCCCTGTGGCACGCCAGAGGTTACTTTAACGTCTGTAAACGTCTCTCCATTGACAACAACATGCTGTGTTCTGTTTGCTAAAAATTCTTCAATCCAGCCACACAGCTGGTCTGATATTCCTTAGGCTCTTACTTTGTTTATCAGGCGACAGTGCGGAACTGTATCGAACACCTTCCGGAAGTAAAGAAAAATGCCATCTACCTGAGAACCTGTACCTAATATTTTCTTGGTCTCATGAAGAAATAAAGCGAGTTGGGTCTCACACGATCGCTGTTTCTGGAATCCATGTTTTCCTACAGAGTGGATTCTGGGTTTCCAGAAATGACATGATACGCGAGCAAAAAACATGTTCTAAAATTCTACAACAGATCGATGTCAGAGATATAGGCCTATAGTTTTGCGCATATGCTCGACGACCCTTCTTGAAGACTGGGACTACCTTGAAAACTGGAAAGCCTCTCTCCACTCATTCGTCAACAAGTCTGGGGTGCAACAGCAGAGAGCAAAGGAGAGCTAAAGTTTTAAATTCCGCTTTTAAGAAATCATTCGCGCAGGAGGATGGTACAAAAATATCGTCAATTGACGGTCGCAAAGACTCCCGTGTGGAGAACATGGTAACAGGCATCCATGGAGTAGAGAAGCAACTTAAAGGGCTGAAAACAAATAAATCGCCATGTCCAAGTGGAACACCATTTTGGTTTTACGGGGAGTATTATGCGGAACTGGCCCCTTCCTTAGCTTGCGTTTATCAAGAATTTCTCGGCCAGTGTGAACTCCCGAGCGATTGGAAAAATGCGCATGTGACTCCTGTATAAGGGAAAGGCAAAAGAGCAGACCCGCATAACTACAGACCAATGTACCTTGTAACGCCGGAAATGCATATCCTCCTATTTCCATCTATTGTACTATAAATTTTTTTCCTTATTTTGTTACCTGAAGATATGACATTTCTGTGTCTTTATATATTGTAATTGTTTTACTAGTTGTATATACATGCATTTATGTCGATGTATAATTGGTTTGTTTTGTAAATATTATTTGTATTTTACGCTGGGTCTTGCCTAGGGAAAACTATGCTGTCGAACGAATACATCGATAGGTCGTGTGGAGAACCAAAGTGTTTAGGATCTTTGGTAGTGTTAACTCTGCCGCGTGGAGCGCGGGCAGAGCAGAGGGAGTCTGGCTGGGGTGGTGCAGTAGAGCAGGTGTGTTGTGTGACGCTCCCGCGAGTTGCCGCGCTTTTGGGGTTGGGCAGCATGTAATTGCGCTCGACTTGCTATGATACTTTCTGACACGGTGTCGCGGACGGGAAGCATTAGCTGGCGCACATCAAGAGCCCGTTTCGCCTGGTGACCGTCTCGAGAAGGAGGCGCGCCAACATCCAGCTTCTGCAACAGCGACGGCCGACAATGAGTGACTGTCGCCACCTCCTCGATCGACGACTTCAAACCTTCAATCAACCAACAAGGAAGACTGGAAGCACGCAAAGTTTTAGAACTGTATGGCAGACCTCAGCTTTTCAAACTTTTAAAATTGTTGCATCGCAAAATTACAGCAACTTAGCATGAACCTTTGTTGCTCATTGTCCCAATTGCATTACCAAGCAGGGTCCCTTCCTTTTCCGAAATGAATCCGAGTGTCGTTGAAATTCAAACGCCAGCATTAAAGTAATATCATTCCATTTCACTCCTTTAATTTCAAAGTTCAGTTACAGTATTCATAGCTGGCTACAATATTTAGATTGCACAAGCACAAATTAAGAGTGCGAGTTTTGTTAGCATATTTTAGCTTACCTGTGACTGCATCTCAGCTTGGTACGTACTAAATGTTACTATTAATTGTTCAGAATCATTTAATTCAAGTTCAAAGTTAAATCTCTTATTTCTAAATTGCGTAGATTCAAGTAGCTTTTGAAATGATTGTTGAGGTAGCCCAAGACTAACCTTATTTTATTGAATTTCGTAGTGCTTCAGAAACAAAGCTCTCTATTAATTTCAGTCACTAAATTAACTTTCAATTTTCCGGTTTTATTAATTCTTTTGCTAAATTAAGTCAGAGTGTAGCGAAATTTATTACTTCTGACAAACTTTCAGTTTTCACACTACACATGTCAACCTTCAGTTGCCACGCTTCTAGTGCTAATTATATGTGCAATAACCTTTCTTTTTCAGTTACTATAGTAATTGTCCATAGGACTGGCGACCGTAATTTTCCCCAAATCTCAAATATCTAATTACCGCTAGTTAATTGTTAACGTAACGGCCGCACATTTACTTTCTTTATTAACTTTACGCCTTTTCAAAATTAATTTCCACCAGTTTCATTTGCATTTTTCCTTTCATTTAGATGTAAGCCTTTCCTCCCTCTTTACCGACAGATTAACTTCGGTGACGATTGCTTTTCCCAAATTTCCATTAGGTACCCGCGGTTTAATTTTTCACTGTCATTAAGGTCGATAAGTCAGGGGGAGGTTACAATCTTAACTTCGGTTTTCTTCAGAAGTCTTGAGCATATTCTGAGTTCGAATGTAGTAAATTTCCTTGGGACAGAAAGATTCAGTCCGCAAATCAGCATGCATTTAGAAAGCATCGCTGGTACGAAAGTCAGCTTGCCCTTTCCTCACACGACATCCTGCAAAACATGGCCGAAGGGCAACAGGCAGATTCCATATTCCCAGATTTCCGGAAAGCGTTGAAGAGACTGCAGACTGTTGGCGAAGGTCCGAGCATGTGGCTCGAAAACTTCTGCAGTAATGGAATCCAGTATGTTGTTCTCGACAGCGAATATTCATCAGAATCAAAGGTAGCATCAGGAGTGACAGGAAATGTGATAGGGCCGCTCTTCTTCCCCGTACACACAAATCATTTGACAGACAAGGTGAGCAGTAACTTACGATTGTTTGTTGACGACGCTGTTATGTACGGCAAGGTGTCGTGGTTGAGTGAATGTAGGATGGCCCAGGATGACTGAGACGGAATTTCTAATTGGTGTGATGAGTGGCAGCTAGCTCTAAGTGTAGCATAACGTAAGTTAAAGCAGATGAGTAAGAAAAACAATCTGATAGTGTTCGAATGCTGCTTTAGTAGTGTTGTGTTTGACGCAGTCATATGGATGAAATGCGTAGGCGTAAGGTTGCAAAAGGATATGGAATGGAACGAGCACGTCAGGCTGCTGATAGGGAAGACGATTGGATGACTTCGTTTCATTGCGAGAATTTTGGTAAAGGGTAGCTCATCTATAAACGAGACGGCATATGGAAAACCAGTGCCACCCCTTCTCGAGTACTACTCGGGTATTTGGGATTCCCACCAGATCGGATTAACCCTCGAAACACCAAGGGGGGAGGCCGGGGGAGGGGGGTAGATATTTCATGCCCACCTTTTTAAAAAAATTGTTGTCTTGTCACTTCCGTTATATTTTAAAATTTTAGATTTTTAAAAATTGTTTTAGTGAATTCTCCGACCAGATTCTACATATGTTTTAAATTTTTCAGTTGAACATAACACACAATTTTAAGTCCCCGTGGCAGGTCTAACTTTCCCAGTGGACGTCCTATTCGATATTATGAGGTTCAGGGTCTTACTTGAACCGCAATATCTCTTTAAAAAGTATGTTGTGAGTAAAAGTCAACAACAATGAACGAAATCTGCACTTTAAACTTTTTTGTGGTGATAATGACGTCGGTAAAACATGTCTATGAAAATGTGCTGACATTGCTAAAAGTGCAGTAAAATGTATTTTCGGGTTCTGGACCCTACTTACACATCAGTACCGCTTTAAAAACTATGTTGTTAATACATTTCGACGAAAACTAACGAATTTTGTTTGTTTTATTTTTCCTGGTGGTTATAAAGTACCACCCACCACCCTTCATAAAGCGCGTTAAAGAAAATGCCTTGGTGCTGCTGGGTTTAAAGGAAGACTTCGAAGCATGGTAGGTTTGTTACCGGTAGGTTCGATCATAACGCAAGTATTACGGAGGTGTTTCGTGAACTCAAATGGAAATCCTTGGAGCGAATACGACGTTCTTTACGCGAGGCACTACTGAGCAAAATTAGAGAAATGACATTTGAGGCTGACTGCAGAACGATTCTGCTGCTGCCGACATACATTTTGCGTAAGACAATGAAGATGGGAGAAATTAGGACTCTTACGGAGGAATATAGACAGTCGTCTTTGCCTCGCTCCATTTGCGAGTGGGACAGGAAAGGAAATGAGTAGTGGTGGTATGTGGTGCCCTCAACATTGCACAGGAACGTGGCTTGTGGACTATGTACGTACATGTAAATGTAGATACTGTCAGTATCAGCTAGAAGACTTGCTAATTTACGTAGATTTCCGAATCTTTAAACAAAGGGAACCACATCTCTGACTTTTAGATGACTGACTGCAATGAACTGCAGCAGTCATAATTTCGGAAATACCTCACTGTTTGTGGAGTAGGCGGTAAGTTGACAAAGCGATTAAAGTAATACCTAGTGTGAAACAGGTTCATTTTCTGGCTGGAGTTTAACAATCGTACTCTCATGTCTTTTAGGTTTTTTGGGCAGAGTGTCTCTCAACTCGAGAATGAGTTCTTTCTGGTTTTTTAGCGTTATGTTCTAAGTCAATGTTGGTAAGTGGTCTTGTTGGAAGACTGTTTAATGAGAACTTTTTTTGTCTAATACAGACCACATTTTTTTCCCCTATAGGGAGTCCTATAGAGTTCCCTTCATGAAGTGCTACTGCCTCCAATTCATGCTTATGTCTTTCCATCTCAGCTAGCTGTTTACGAACAGTTTTTGCATCATTAACAGCTTTAGAAATCCCCGCAGCACTCCCAACTAATCCTCAAAGCACTGATGAAGCGGCAAATATAGGAATAACAGGTTATATTTCAGCTGTTTTGGGGATGGGTATTATATGCTCTCTGTTGAGCAGTTTTGCTTTGAGAGCAACTTGTGAAGCAATTTTACTACCAAGATTCACACCTGCTATAAGATTACTGACTGGCTACATGCACTTAAGACTACTTTGAATTTTTCAGTTATTTTTCTCATTGCATTCCCTATAATCTCCTTCTTCAGTTTCATACCGATCCTTGTTTTAACTTCGGCTTTCATTGTACCAGTCCTGCTAAAAGCAGCTAGTTTTTCACTAAGCTTATTAGCATCCTTTGCTTTAACTCTTCATCACATTTGTTCGCTCAGAATCCGGTTTGCTCAATGTCTGTCAAGCTGTCTAGGTGTGTTGCGCAAGTGATGTCATGTAGCTTGCATACTTCATATAATGGACTGACTGTAACCACTACCTTTGTTTAGTCGGTTCATCAACTTTGTTCCTGGTCTGCAATATGAGTAAGCAAGCGTATGAAACTCTACGCGTAAGTTATTAGTACTATCCCCCCCCTCCCCGCCCCCCCCCCCGCCCCCCCCCCCTCCCCAATGCGGCAACACTCCAGGTGCCAACCGCACTCCTTTACAGAGCACATTAAAAATATGTGTACAGGAACTATCTTCCGACCGATTCTTAGGCACCTGCAAGCAGGCAACCCCTTCGTACAAATACAATGATACAAATTTGCGGGTACAGTCAATGGTATATGTGGATACTGTCTACAAAACGTGTTGCGAATAAAGTTAGTGGGCAAGAAGCAATAAATTAAAACGTCATACCCGCATGAACAGTGAAAATGTAGTAAGCTATAAACGTTTTTGTTTCGTTATTTCTTATGGTGTGTCAGCGAGAAAAAGTTTCGCTAAGTTTGATATTACGTGTAAAGTTTTTTAGGAGTCACTGAGTGCCTTTATTTTCGAATATTGGATGAATCTGTTCTGAGTAATTTGCGCGCCTTGAGTTACAATGTCTCAAGAGGTATAAACATTTCTAACTTACTTATCTTATTGCGATGAGAAATTGAATTGGATGAAACACATCGATGATATGCTGAAACGGTTAGGTTCAGCTACTTATGCTATTAGGGTTATTGCAAACTTTGGTGATAAACATATCAGTAAATTAGCCTACTATGCCTATTATTATTATTCACTGCTTTCATATGGCATCATATTTTGGGGCAATTCGTCATTAAGAGAGAAAGTATTCATTGCACAAAAGCGTGTAATCAGAATAATAGCTGAAGCCCTCCCAAGATCGCCTTGCAGACGTTTATTTAAGGAACTCGGGATATTCACAGTACCTTCGCAATACATATATTCACTTATGAAATTTGTCATTAATAGTCCATCCCAATCCAAAAATAACAGCGAAGTGCATAGCTACAATACTAAAAGAAAGGATGATATTCACTATTCTGGATTAAATCTCACTTTGGGGCAGAAAAGGGTGAATTATGCTGCCATAAAAATCTCTGGTCATTTGCCAAATAGTATTAAAAGTCTGACAGAGAGCCAACCAACATTTAAAAGCAAATTAAAAGAATTTCTGAATGACGACTCCTTCTACTCAATAGATCAATTCTTAGATATGTAAAAAATTAATTAATTAAAGTGACACGTTCCACGTCATTACGAAATGTCGTATTTGTGATCTATGGAACAAGCATTAATGTATGTATGTACGTTTATGTATGCCTTAAACCTCTAACGTAAGGTTATACCTCTTAATCAGTAGAATATGACAGAATTTTAAATTTTTAAATTCCGTCAATAATAATATTAAATATTTAAAATAAAATTTTTGTTGACCCTGAAAGCAGTTCAACAAGCGAACTGCAAATGGGACGAACTATAAAGCGGGCCAGTCGGTTATTCTCGTACTGCGCTCACTGAACGATTAGCTATATCTGTTCGTCCCACACGGCTAGTCTGTGTGCCACAGCTTTGTTTATCGTCTTCATCATGACCTATCAGACTTTTTGTCTACCCAGTGAACAAAACACTGTTGGGATGTGAAACGCCACTTGCAGTTTTTATTGGTCAATGGACAAAACAACGCTGCAATGCGAGACGCCACATGCGGTTTTTGTACCACAGTCTGCGAGCTGGTTCTTTCGTGATATTCGTTGTTTTCTTTTTACAGAGCGTATCATAGCCGTCTAATTAAGTCAATGATACTTGTTTACTGTATCCCAACGCAGTTATTTCCAATGGTTAGTTAGAGGCGCGAACTGGGAGCTGTAATAAATCCCCAGCATTTGCTGCATATTTTACTTGTAACAGCATTTCAACCTAAGCGACTACGGACTAAAAATTAATGTCTCTGTACGTCCATCTGTTTAGAGATGATTGTGGACTCGGCTGTTTAATAGAGGATGTAAAATTAAATACTTTTCAGCTGTCAATTTTCAACCTTATTTTATTTCACACCAGTTTCAGCGTGTTTCTACGCCACCTTCAGGCCCCTGACCGACGTGTCGGAAGAATCTACCTCGGTTGCGATGAAACCAGGGTATTAGTAGACATTTGCTACGGTCAACACTTCAACCAACACCTGCCGACTGATGGTTGAAGTGTTGACCGTAGCAATTGTCTACTAATACCCTGGTTTCATCGCAACCGAGGTAGATTCTTCCGACACGTCGGTCAGGGGCCTGAAGGTGGCGTAGTAAAACGCTGAAACTGGTTGTGAAATAAAATAAGGTTGAAAATTGACGGCTGAAAGGTATTTAATTTTACATTCTCAAAAATTAATAAGGTCGAAAGAAAATTAGCCGGGTGGAACATAGCAGCGTAACTATTCTGGGACTGGCGCATCATTTACTTTAATTAGCATTTAGTAAAATTAAGTAGTATGTTAACACAAAATCTCTGGCGAAGCGAACCACTAGTGAATTCTTACTGACCAGGACAATATTTCATACTGAAATCATATAGTGTTTCATAAAGTGCCATAAAAACACAAGACAGAAGATAGTCTGTCGGCAAACATAAGTCACGTAATTTATGAATAGTGACTACCACTGTTCCTACTCGTAGAATCTATAACCAAATACAGATTTTCGGCAGGTTTTGCTTTTGATTCTGGAACAGTGATTCGGTTTATGAGACACCTACGTTACGTTTATAGGTGTTCAGGGTCAAATGTCAGTCCCTTCACCTTTCACCCATCCTCTGTGTGTCTTCATGCATTTCGCTACAGATTTCTGGCGTTACTACCTTCTTATATATAATCGGATCGTCTTCTCGAACAGCCTCATGGAGTATCGAAAGTTATACGCTAGATCATTTACGTGTATTATAAACTTTCCGACACTCCTGAAGTTTTTTTTTCCAAAGAAAATTCCGCACTGGCTGTATGAATGATTTTTATTAAATCTGCGACCGGTTTCGCACCACTTATCGGTGCATCCTTAGGCAATCTGCACAAAAAAATAATATAATAAGAGCTCATATAAACTATTCGATCCCCCAATTGTGAGGTGAAACTTAAACTATTAAATGGCAAATTTTGAATGAAACAAGAAAGTACTCACATACGCTATTTAAAACACAGTAACGCTGAACATTGCCCTGTAGCCACTGCCCACCATTCACGTCCAATATACCGTCATCTGGTGAAAGCGGTAGTTAAAATTTAAAAATCTTTTTTAAAATTTTTTGAATGATGGGAGCGGCAATGACCTAGAAAATAAAAATAAAATACGATGCTGATAAAACTCCCCTAAACACGAACGACGAAGAGCGGAACATTAGCATGAAGAAACAGCGCAATTAGGGCCATGTAAACATATCAGAACATACCGTGCGAGTTGCGAGGAGACACGCGACACCGGACACGGCCTGACTGACTGGCCGAGCTCTTATTAATTTATTTTTGTACAGATTGCCTGAGGATGCGCCGATAAGTGGTGCGAAACCGGTCGCACATTTAATAAAAATCATTCATAGAGCCAGTGCGGAATTTTCTTTGGAAAAAAAGTTGGTAATTTGGCTGTGGTTACCCACATTACAAAACAACATGTTACTCCTGAAATTATCTTCACATCTTCGATTACTCTCTTTCAGATTCTGAAGGTGGCAGGGGTAAAATACAGAGAACCAAAGGCTATTTACACTTTGTACAGAAACCAAATGGCAGTTATAAGAGTTGAGGGGCATGAAAGGGAAGCAGTGGTTGGGAAGGGAGTGAGACAGGACTGTAGCCTCTCCCCCGATGTTATTCAATTTGTATATTGAGCAAGCAGTGAAGGAAGCAAAAGAAAAATTTGGAGTAGGTATTAAAATCCATGGAGAAGAAATAAAAACCTTGAGGTTCGCCGATGACATTGTAATTCTGTCAGAGACAGCAAAGGACTTGGAAGAGCAGTTGAACAGAATGGATAGCGTCTTGAAAGGAAGATATAAGATGAACATCAACAAAAGCAAAACGAGGATAATGGAATGTAGTGGAACTAAGTCGGGAGATGCCGAGGGTATTAGATTAGGAAATGAGACACTTAAAATAGTAAAGGAGTTTTGGTATTTGGGGAGCAAAATAACTGATGATGGTCGAAGTAGAGAGGATATAAAATATAGACTGGCAATGGCAAGGAAAGCGTTTCTGAAGAAGGGAAATTTGTTAACATCGAGTATAGATTTAAGTGTCAGGAAGTCGTTTCTGAAAGTATTTGTATGGAGTGTAGCCATGTATGGAAGTGAAACATGGACGATACATAGTTTGGACAAGAAGAGAATAGAAGCTTTCGAAATGAGGTGCTACAGAAGAATGCTGAAGATTAGATGGGCAGATCACGTAACTAATGAGGAGGTATTGAATAGAAGTGGGGAGAAGAGGAGCTTGTGGCACAACTTGACTAGAAGAAGGGATCGATTGGTAGGACATGTTCTGAGGCATCAAGGGATCACCAATTTAGCATTGGAGGGCAGCGTGGGGGGTAAAAACCGTAGAGGGAGACCAAGAGATGAATACACCAAGCAGATTCAGAAGGATGTAGGTTGCAGTAGTTACTGGGAGATGAAGAAGCTTGCAGAGGATAGAGTAGCATGGAGAGCTGCATCAAACCAGTCTTAGGACTGAAGACCACAACAACAACAACATCTTCGATTTTGTTCAGTTAAGGGCGACGTGTTGAATTCTATCTCCGATTGAGTCCAGAATTCTATTGCAGATCTGCAGCGATACTCAGTAATCTCATATTTTGTTCACTAACACTGAGGAATTGTCAAGTGCTTTCCTCAAGCCAGGGAACGAGGCATCAACTTGTGCGCCAATGTCTTCCGCGCTCTACATCTCATGTACGAACAGATCAGCGAAGACGTGTCTGGACCCACCACAGACAGCGGTGGGATACCAGCCTGAATGTCGCCTGCCATACAGCCCGACAAACAGGAGTGATGTTCTGGGGTGACACTCCTTTACACAGCAAGACCCCTTTGGTTGTCATCCGCGCAGGCTTGTAGCACAGCCGTACGTCGACATTATACGCCCTGTTTTGTTGCCCTTTATGGCAAGCCATCGTGGGCTTACATTTCAGCAAGATAATGGCCACCCGCAAATGGTGGAGCTTCCGCTGCCCGTCTTCGTGCTTGGCCAGCAAAACTGCCGCACGTCTCTCCAGTTGAGACCGTCTGGAGAACTATGGGCAGGGCCCTGCAAACAGCGCGGGACTTTGACGATCTAACGCCACAGTTGGACACGATCTGGCACGATGTCCTTCAGGAGGACAATCAACAACTCTCTAATTAATGACAAGCCGAATAACAGCTTACATAAGTGCCAGAGGTGGACCAACGCGCTATTCAGTTGCTCGGTTTGTGAAGCTCTTTCTCCTGATTAAATTATCCAATCCAATCGCATCTACAGATTTCCGTCCCACTCGGTCAATTCCTTCATGGTGCGCCGTTTTTTTGTTTTGTTTTATAGTGTACTTCTTTTTTTCCTGGCCTCTGTCCTGTGCCTTCGTCCGCAGCTCGTGGTCGTGCGGTAGCGTTCTCGCTTCCCGCGCCCGGGTTCCCGGGTTCGATTCCCGGCGGGGTCAGGGATTTTCTCTGCCTCGTGATGACTGGGTGTTGTGTGATGTCATTGGGTTAGTTAGGTTTAAGTAGTTCTAAGTTCTAAGGGACTGATGACCACAGATGTTGAGTCCCATAGTGCTCAGAGAGTCCTGTGTCTTCACAGGGTTAGGACGTTAATACAACATTTGGCAATGTTAGCGGTATAGTGCGCCCTGATACCCTTTCTGTCGCCATCCCTTCCAATTTGGGACGGAATTTGTATACTACATATGTCTGCGTCTGCTGTCGCCCCATGTGAAAGTGCGCGTACGTTTTCTAAATGTTTGCTAATCGTGTAAGTAAACCGGGACATGGGTACCAGTGCGGTACTCACGTAGTCCGATGTGGGAAACCGCCTAAGAACCACACAGAGACTGACCAGCAAGTCGGCCGTCCTCGTTGATCCGCCGGACGGATTCGATCCGGAGCCGGTGCGGCTCCCTGAATCCCGAAAACAGCCTACTACTGCGCGCGGTTATCTGGGCCGGCCACTACATTAATACACGTATACATTCTGACTAATTTAATATACATAGGAAACAATATTTTGAGTTAAATAAAATGTGGCGTTTCAGTCTTCGATCGCTATTCTTTATTTTCAATTACTGGTTGCACAAGAACAAACTAATGCGTGTTATTCGTAATGGGAAGGAAGCAGTTAATGAGCTCTTGAATAGGGCTTTGTACCGTAAGTTAAAATCTGCGTATAAATACCAGCAAGTTTACAACGTAAAAAATAGTGTGTTTCGCGAACGAAGTGAAGGACATTGCAATTCCAGAGGATGCAATCCTAGCCTCATTGGACGTCGTGAACCTCTACACTAATATACCAATACCGGAAACTTTGCAAATTATAAGGAAAAACCTGATAAAGAATAGGTCAATGAGCATGGGTGAAATCGTCGAACTCGTGGATATGCTACAGTTCACATTGAGTTTTAATAGTTTCATCTTTAACGATAGAGTTTTTATTCAAGAAGAAGGTTTAGCTGTGGGGAAACAGTCTATCAGGCATTTTAGCTGAAATTTTTATGAATGACTTTGAGAACAAAGTTTTCAGCTCTTTTCCAGAAATTAAGCAGAAGTTAATTTATTACAGACGGTATGTTGACGACACTATTTTATTATTCAAAGAGAAAAAAGAAGACGTAGAGGAAATGACTAAAGTTTTAAACGAGCAGCATCTAAAAATTCAATTCACACTAGAAATGGAAAACAATGGGGCGATTAACTATTTAGATTTGACCGTCAGAAAGGAGGGAGGCAGGCACGTTTTCGGCGTCTATAGGAAAGACACTTGCTCCGACATCATCATAGTAGCGACGTCGCACCACCCGGCACAGCATAAAAGAGCCTACTTTCATGCAGTGTGCAACACAGCCCTCAGATTGCCGCTACAGGAAGATGAGTTGCAGAAAGAACTAGGGATTATTAAGCAAGTAGCAGCAGCTAATGGATACAGGACACAAGACGTTACACGTATGTTTAACAAGATCAAAAACAAATCAGCGGGTATCAGTAGCGATTCTAGGAAAATTAAATTTAAGAAGAAGTTTGTCACCCTGACATACAAAGGGCGTGTGTTGGAAAGAATTGCTAATGCTTTCCAAAAAACATCGCTGTGGCATTTCAGAATGAAGGGCAAATGGCACATAGACTAAGACATAAACCAGCAACGACAAAACAAATGAAATGCAACAATTCCGGAGTATATAAGATCAAATGTGCTGAATGTGACAGTTATTATATAGGACAAACAGGGCGGAATTTTGAAATTCGATACAGGGAACATTGCAGTCATAGCAATCGAACAGCATTTGGAACACATGTAAAAGAGAGTAGACATGAAGTGAGTAATATAAATGAACAGATGGAGGTGCTACATAAAGCTCAAAAAAGTCTCTATCTCAACGTGCTCGAAGAGATTGAAATATACGCTCATCAAAGAAAAACCCCAGGCCTACTACTTAATGACTAAAGTGATTTTATGCACAGAAGTTATTATGAGATTTTTAAAGACCTGTTTTAGGCTTACTCCTGAATGCAACAGCACGCCCCAGTAAGAACCAGCTGCAGCGGAACGGCCCTCAGCGTACTGGTGGCGAGGTGAATTGGGCGCGGCGGAAGAGGACTCGGCGAGCCGTTGTATACGTTCTGACGTAGGGAAATCCACTCCACCACCAATCAAAACAAAGAAGAGGAAACGCACATTTTCGAAAGAATATCTACATTTTAATTATATTTTATGTTTCTTTATAAAGAAATTTTAAATTAGTGTAAATTTTTCGTTTCATGGTCCACTCAAAAAAGATTATTCATATGTTATTACCTTAAAAATTGTTTTATTAAAAAGAATATTCGCCATTAATATATACGGTGAAATAATAACAGATGCACAAATTGTTATATGTAGAGGGCACTTTTTACTGTTACCAATCAGGTTACTCTTAAAAACTGTGATATAAGGTTTTAACAGATTGAAATTTGCTTTACCTATGACAGGGAACCGAGTGTTCTGTACGGACAAGTTACTCTGTAACTACAATATATGGTATGTTGGCATTTAATACGTTCCAAAATCTTTTTTGTAAACCAAGATATTTCTATCACTAACTGTATCTTTCTTATTAATTATATTTTTAACTTTGTCTAACAGATCTGAAGATGGGCAGCTAGCCCGAAACCGGTAATTGAAAATAAAGAATAGCGATCGAAGACTGAAACGCCATATTTTATTTAATGAACGATCGCGGAATTCCCATTGAGGCAATCATGTCTAGTTTTGATAATTTTGAGTTAAGACTAATATGAATAAAATACCACTAACCTTCAGGCAACGTAATTCTATTAGGGGCGATCAAAACGATTCTGTTTGAGGGTGTTGCTACAGTGCATATGCGACGTAGCGCGACTTCGACGGGTTTATACAAGCACCGACATTCAGGCAAATGACTAGTGTGGCATTCGTGTCTTTTCGATGTGCTCGTGGTAAATGCGGAAACGTGAACTATGGCGACTTTATTACCAAATGCGTCCAAACAGGACCAACGAGCTGTTATTCTTTTCTTTGATAGCGAAGGACAAACACCGGTAGACATCCATCGGAGAATGAGGAGTGTCTGTGCAGTTTAGGCGAAACTTCCGGGAAAACTGCGGCAAGGGGTGCTGGGCGCTAGCGCTTCATGATAGCGCACGTCCCCACACCGCAAATGTCATAAAGCTGAGACTACTGAAGTGGGAGACGCTCGAGCGCACGGCGTATACCGTACTGTTAATCTCTCCCCATGCAGTCATCACGTATTCCGGCCTTAAGAAAGGCTCTGAAGGGTCGACGATTCCTGTAGGACTAGGATGCGCAGCAGGCGGACTTCTTGGCAGAGCAGGATATGGTGTTCCACCAAATGGCTATCCTCAACACAATGCGTCGGTAAGATGACTGCCTCTACATTCACTGCGATTATAGCCTGATTGCCATACCGATTCTGGACTGTACTGCCTTCGAACGGAAACTTTTTGATCGTCCCTTACACCACGAAGTACATATTAATACTTTGTTTCTGTGACCTCACATTCCTTAAGCCAGTGGGGAGTAGAATGTCTATAAAAAGATTTTGGAGAGCGCGGGGTGAAGTGGTGGTGTGGTAGAGTCAAAATGGTTTTACATCTGTGAATGGAATCTATAACCCTAACACTGCTATTGTAATTTAGAATGCTTTTGCCTAAATAACCCTGTCTCTATCTTGCCACGTATAACCGTCTTACTAAATTTACTTTACTTTCCAAATAAGTGGACGAGCGGTTCTAGGCGCTTCAGTCCGGAACCACGCGGCTGCTCGGTCGCAGGTTCGAATCCTGCCTCGGGCATGCATGTGTGTGATGTCTTTAGGTTAGGTAGGTTTAAATAGTTCTAGGTTCTAGGGGACTGATGACAGATGTTGAGCACCTAGTGCTAAGAGCCATTTGAGCCAATTTTTCCAAATTAAGTACACTATGCGAGGATAATCCTGTTAACAGGAAAAGCTAATCAATAGAGTTATCTTTTTTACAGGATTTGACCGTGTGTTGTGTCTAATGGATAAGTAAATCTTTTCCTAAGGTCTTACCCAACGGTTAGAAAGAAACGCAGTATGAATAATAGTACCGAGTGATCAAAAAGTCAGTATAAATTTGAAAACCTAATAAACCACGTAATAATGTAGATACAGAGGTAAAATTTGACACACATGCTTGGAATGACATGGGGTTTTATTAGAACAAAAAAAAAAGTCCACAAAATGTCCGACAGATGTCGATAGACACCAAAACTGCTACCGTGACGGGTGAGAGGTGCGCCGATATGTTACAGAATCGCGTCATCCCCAGCCTGGCTGATAAACACCTGCTGGAGCGTACGATGTTCATGCAGGATGGCGCTCCACCCCATATTGCTAGACGCATGAAAGATCTCTTGCGCGCGTCGTTTGGTGATGATCGTGTGCTCAGCCGCCACTTTCGTCATGCTTGGCCTCCCAGGTCCCCAGACCTCAGTCCGTGCGATTATTGGCTTTGGTGTTACCTGAAGGCGCAAGTGTATCGTGATCGACCGACATCTCTAGGGATGCTGAAACACAACATCCGACGCCATTGCATCACCATAACTCGGACATGCTTTTCAGTGCTGTTCACAACATTATTCCTCGACTACAGCTATTGTTGAGGAATGATGGTGGACATATTGAGCATTTCCTGTAAAGAACATCGTATTTTCTTTGCCTTACTTTGTTATGCTAATTATTGCCATTCTGATAAGATCAAGCGCCATCTGTCGGACATTTTTTGAACTTTGTATTTTTTTGGTTCTAATAAAACATGTCATTCCAAGCATGTTTGTCAATTTGTACCTCTCTATCTACATTATTCCGTGATTTATTCAGTTTTCAAATTTATACTGATATTTTGATCACCCGGTATATTGAACCTAGGGCAACTCAGTTCCAAGTTCATTTAGTGGTTTAAAATACGAGCTCTGTCTAAAAAGTATCCGACCTTTCATTTTCCCGCGCAAAATAGAGACGATAGCACATCACCACTGCACACAGTAAAGGAAGAGACCTTTATGCGGATGCGTGAATTTTGTCCCCGCCTTCCAGCGCCTGTCGGTCGCTGAGTGTGGTGCTACACGTGTTCGTCGAATTACCGATTCTCTCAAGATGACTGAATCTCTTGAGCAAAGATACTGCATCAAATTTTGTCAAAAGCTTCGTAATTCTCAAAGCGAAACAATTCGTAACATTCAGCAAGTGTTTGGAGAAGATGCGATGGGTGCAACACAAATTAAGGAGTGCTTCAACCGATTGAAAAATGTCCGCACATCAGCGGAGAGTGACCAGCGTTCTGGCAGGCCCCAAACTGCTCGGAGTGCATCTGTTGTTGAGAGGTTGCAAAATTTGGTGGTGGCAGATCGTCGTTTGACTATGCAGGAGGTTGCCCAAGAGGTTGGAGTGAGTAAAGATTCTGTACATGCAATTTTGCGTGATGATTTGAGCATGCGTCGAGTGGCTGCGAAATTCGTGCCCAAGTTGTTGTTGCCGGAACAAAAAGACCTCCGTTTTGACGTTGCACAGGACCTTCTGGACACCACCAACACTCATCCTGGGTTTCTGAACACTGAAGATGAGTTATGGGTGTACGGGTACAACCCAGAAACAAAAAGACAGTCGTCGCAATAGAAGTATCCCGAATCTCCAAGGACGAAGAACGTGCGGCAGGTGGGAAGCAAAATCAAGGTCATGCTGACTGTCTTCTTTGTTGTCCGTAGAATTGTGCATCGTGAATACACACCGGAAGGACAAATAGTGACAAAGTAGTACTATCGAGATGTTCTCCAGCGACTCCGTGAAGCAGTTCGGCGCAAAAGACAAGACATGTGGACGGCGAAAAACTGGCAAATGCATCACGACAACGCCCCCGCACATTCATCCCGCTTGATGCAAAATTTCTTGGCCAAACATGGAATTGCAGCCGTTCGCCAACCTCGCTGTTCTCCAGTCATGGCTCCTTGCGACTTCTGGTTTTTCCCAAAATTGAAAACGTCACTGAATGGATCCCGCTTTGAGAGTAGAAAAGAGATAATGCGGAACACGACGACAGAGCTCAACACCATTCCAAAAGAAGACTTCCAGAGGTGTTTCCGGCAGTGGAAGGCTCGGTGGGCTAAGTGTGTTCAAGCACAAGGGGCCTACTTTGAAGGGGGTTATGGTCCCAGCCACGTCAGGTATTCGAAATATTTTTTCTGGCCAAAGGTCGGATACTTTTTAGATAGGCCTCGTATGTACTAACGGTCACCAACCTATCCAGGCAATGAAACAGTGAAATACTGGAAAAGCAGAAGTATGAATTTCGGCTACTTTCTTGCTAGTGATTTAAGTTTCTTCCTCAAATAAATATTAGTCCATGTAAACAATGTTGGTGCAGACACTGGAATTATTTGACTATTACACCCGTATATATATCACGTTTTTAAAAGAGAAAAAGCCCAGTAGATAACTTCAAGGAAGCTGAAAAAAGTTGGCTAGGGGGGACCTTTAGAAAAGCACTTTCCATAACCAATAAACTTGAATACTTTTTCTACTGAACATGTCACTTCAAGAAAAGCTCTTTCTTACTGGAATTTGTTTTCAAAAGCTATTACTCTTTAAACTAACTCTGTATAGTATTTAACAGATTCTAGTAACTTTGCTTCACTCTCACTGAATTTTAGGTAAGCAAACTTTTACTGTAACACTTTGCAGTAGCAAAGAAAACTTTTAAAGCAAAAATAGTTTGACTTTATTTCTCTGTAATGTACTAAAGCATGGCCGTGTTGTTACTCTAACTAAAATTATCATTACGCCTTTCAGTGAAACAACTAAGACAACTTTCCTTTAACTATTTGCCAAGATGAAAATATTTATGAACTCTTTAACTTTATGATGCAAAATTACATTTAAATTCACTCTATTCAATTTACACTTTTCACCTACTGAGACGTAATTTCATTACTACAGGATTTAGGCCCACACACATATATCTCATTATTTACACAAAACAATTTAAATGGTGCCTCTTCATATTAACTTGGCGTTTCATAAGACTGTAAAACAGGATACCCATATGACAGGATGAAATAACACGGTGAACCAGTTTCTTTAAAGTTCAAGAATGATTATTGACCAATGAAACACAGTTTAAATTAATGGTTCACGCTGTAGAAAAGTAAAATACCAAAAACATTTTATCTGGTTGCTGTAGGTTTGGGTGTGGCTAACAGTTGTGGTGGCTACACTGCCCACAGTACGACCTGCAAGTATTTTGCTGCATTGGCTCAATTTCTCTTCTTGGCGTCGTTCAATTTTGCACACAGTAGCCCAACAACTCGCAGCTATGCCGTGAGCCGTTTATAGTCTTTATCCGAGGCACTTTGTGCAAATTTGCAGGCAAATTGTCTCCTGCTCCACAAGGATGTTGACTCAATCACTGCTGTCTACAGACTTTTTGACTTGTTTCCCGCGCCTGCTCTAGGTAGTGCGCCATTCGCCTTTGCCACCTTTTCCAATCCCCAGAGCCACTTCGTTTCAAACAAAAACACACTGGCTTTTACATAACACCTATTTCTTGCATTGTTCCTAAGCGTGATCATCTCTTATAACTGTCAAATTTACATCAACATAAACAGTTTATACAAACAAATATTTTTAGATACAAAATCTCATCAGAATATTATTTAACGTAATAAACAATTTACATAGTATTTTACATACATTACTTACATACAATGGAAAGAACTTCAACCTGCAGTACAGCACAGTTTACTTTACATATATAGAAAATATAGTACAAATATGCGAAAGGTTTAAAGCAAAAAATTATAAAAAAAATTAGATCAACCGTAAACAGATAGTGTTATGTGCAAATATCTGTTGTTACTGTGAAATTCTTTTGTAACATGTGTTCGCCTAATAAATATTGTGATACGGAAACATGTTTTAATTTATTAATATTTGCATGTGAAATATTACTGTATCTCATTGCCCTATCAGAACCCTTCGGAGAGCATTAAAGATAAACACCAGTCCTAATTGCCTGATTGTAAAGTGACCTGTTTCCAAATTACATACAAAAATAACCACTAATTCAGTATACATATAATTCGAAAATGATGCTTTGCTGATTAACATTGTTCTTATGTGAAAAACACAATATAAATGTGAAATTAATACTTTAACTAATCGAAAGAAATGTAGCACATGGTCAGGATGTACCAGTAAACCCATCATTGTAAAATTACTACAGCAAATTAAATAGAACATATAAATAAAGCACGTTAATTGAATCTCCGATCTATGTTAGCACTAAAATTCAGGCACTAGTTGATTTGTTATAAACAAATTTAGAAATGTAATTGCTACCTGTAACATAATTAGTCAGAAAATGTTATATTAACTCGTAGCTAAGTTGAAAATAGGTTCACCTTGTTCAGCACTGAGATTGTAAATTTTTAGCAATGTGTATCTCATATTCGGTTTAACTTTTAATTGTGATTTTACATAAAATTGTAATTTTCATTGTAGGTAATTGTTAACAAAAGTATAAACAGAGGTCACGCAGGTGCCTTGGGGCACTCGTTTTTTGGCTAGGGTTGCGAGCAAATGTATTGTAGGCTCACTCGTTTGTTGATTGTTGTGAGCTCTGTGTCGTTTGATGTCAACTTTGGGTGCATGTGATGTAACCGGTACAGTTCACCAGGCTCGGACACCAGGGTCTTGGAAATATATTGGTGTTAAAACTGCACTGCACTTTGGAATTTATTTGGGAGTCTTCCGCAATCCTTTTCATTGGCTGCACAGTGACGAGACGAATCCAGGAATTTTACAACACCCCGAGAACTAAACAACTTTCACTGTTGGTAGAATTGACGTGAAAACAACAGCACATCGACTGGGCATTTCACTCTAAAGTCAAAACATTTGCAATGCGGAGGTGGGAAAATATAAACATCTCACATGGCATATAGCACGAGTGAACTGTGGGATCAGAATCCTGGAATGGACAGCAGCCAGTTTAATTTATCACTTGTTATTGATGACATCCACAACTTGGATTTGTTGCGTCATTGAACAGGGTCTCAGAATTAGTTTTTTATGGACTCTAAACACAGAAGACCTTCTTATTGTGGAAAAAATTGTCACACTCACCTGTTATAAGCAACCTCCTGAACGCTGTGGATATTGACCAACTATAATCATGCAACAACATAAATTCCATTTCTTTCTTTGTTGTTTCCTATTGTTACACTCTCCTTCCTCCTTATCACATATTGTATTTTCTTTTTTCTGCCAATGTTTCTGATTTCTTCTTTTTCCAGCCCCGAAATCCTTGTAATCCAATATTTTATTCTTGAAAAAGTTTTTTTTTGCGGATTCTAATTCTTGGACATTGTTTCTTACTGGTTCTTTTTTTATTTCTGTAATACATGCTATTGTCGAGTTCTTTTTCAGAGAAAAAGGAATGTTTATTCCATTAGCCTATTCTCACTCATTCCGTAGAGTTGTCTAAGGACGATTGACATTCACTTTACCATTACTTTTGTTATTTTACGCATCACTTGGTAGATCTCCTCATTGCATGTTATTTTACAATCATCTGTAGCTTATATTGCAATCATTATTTTTCCAATAATTTGTCGTTCACTTTTTTCTATTCAGTTCAGTTTATAGTTTATTGCTAAGCATTCACAAGCATATAGTCTTATAATGTTTTACTTTCGTATTTATAGAGATGCATTTGTTAGTGTCAACGTATTTAGTTGACCAATACTTTCATTTCCGAACTATCACATCTATTGGAAATGTTTCCAGTCTATATTCTTATTATTATTTTTGTTATTATTATTATTCCTTTTGTCTGGTGCCAAGAAACAGGCAGCTATTTGTTGAGGTATCCAGGACGTCGAGTTCATCCATTTTCGACGTGAACGACACGACTGATAGCAAATAATGCTTGTCATATGAACACTTTTAAAGAAGCGCAGCTCTTCGGTTAAGACTCCAAGTTGTATTCTTCACGATCGCGACAGAACGTTGCTATATTTAGGTCAATGAACACCAAATAGCGGAGTACAGATCATATCACTGAAACCTAAATTTGCATCAATGTGATTGTCCCGTAGCGCTTAATTACCAGTTTGATGTGAAGAAGAGGTACACATCTTTAACCATATTTGGTTGAATAAGTTTCCAGACTTTTTTTACTGGAACGATATTAAAACACTGCCAGTAATTTGTAAAGTAAGTGCTTCTATGCATTTATCGACAGTTAATTAAATTGTCTCTGCGCGTATTATCTCTCTTCATGCATTGTCGTAAGAGGTGACTAACACTAACAATTGAGGAAAACGAACTTAAAAGAAGACTCCTGAAATCAGCTTTGTTATTCACATCAGCGACCTGGAATTGTTTAAACTGACCCCGTTTTTTGCGTTGTTTAGGGCCCCTACTATACTAAATACTAATGCTTAACGTTTCGAAGCTGATACTCGCAGGAGGGGCGCCTGGGGAAGGGGGGAGGAGAGGGTAGAATCTGTTTCCTTAACTTGGGTGGTACTTCAAAAAGATTCATCTGATTTCAGCAGACTATATCTTCTACATGAACGGAGATAGGAAGTTGGACTGAGTTTTATCTTATGCATCGAAGCTTAAAAGTTTACTTTTGCATTAGTTGTTAAGTTGGCAGTTCATGTTGTCGTCGGCCGGAGTCTCCCTGGTACTGCAGGCTTGCTCGATGGACTGCTCGCTCACGTGACCGTTCCCACAAATGCGAGAACGTTTCATTTTTTAACAGGACGTAGAACAATCGCTCTGGTAACTGCTTTTAAGAGCAATTCTCAACAATTTCTGCCTCGACAGTGGATCGCCCGTTAAACGGCGTACGGATCTCAACATAGGCTTTCAAGATCGCCTGATCTCACGGTATGGGAATTTTTTGTGGGGGTTTGCTAAAGTCTGTATCCACACTGTCTGATCAAACGTATCGGGACACCCCCATGTAATGCGGAATTGATCTCTAGATGTCACAAAAGGCGGGTCCGTCAGTACGGCAGAAATTTTTTTTTTTTTTAAAGAGGCTCCATCACGGGCACTTCGACCCTTCTAATGCTGAACAAGCCGATTGTTGCAGATGTGACTGTGAGGTGGAAACGCGGAGGAACGACCACAGCTAAACCGTGACCCTGTAGACGTATTGCACTGGCGGACAGGGAACGTCGAGCATTGGGGAGCGTGGTTGTAAAAAATCGCGTGAAATCGGCGAAAGATGTCACCCGTGGGTTCCGAAGTACTACGAGCAGTCCAGCTTGCACAGTGACTGTGCGTTGGGAGTTAAAAGGAGTAGGCTGCAATGGTCAGGCAGCTCCTCATTAGTCACACATACGTGTAGTCAGAGCTAAGCGACCGCTGAGATTGTGTAAAGACCGATACGACTGGGTAGTGAATGACTGGTTGGTTGATTCGTTGATCTGGGGGATGGGACTATACAGCGGGGTCATCGGTCCCATCGGATTAGTGAAGGAAATCCGCAGTACCCTTTCAAAGGGACCATCCCGTTATTTGCCTGAGGCGATTTAGGGAAATCACGGAAAATCTAAATCAGATGACCGGACGTGGGTTTGAACCGTCGTCCTCCCGAATGCCAGTCCAGTCTGCTAACCACTGCGCCACCTCGCTCCGTGTGAATGACTGTGATATGGAGTGATGAAACACCCTATAACCTTTCGCAATCAGTATAGTGCAGTACTTTCACACGTGCCCTCAAAAGTGTGGGACGAATTTGATTATAATCTGGATGTTTGTCGTTTGTCTCTTAGAGGTCACTCTGAACTTTTGTGAAATGCAAGTGAAAACTTTGATACAAAAATTGTAAAAATTACGTCAAGGTTTTGTGTGACTCAAGTCAAAAGATATACCCTTGGAAAATGGGATGGTTTCCTTCGAAAGTAAAGACTTTGCAGTCCTATGCCCAACCTAAAATTCACCCACGTTTCTATTTTCATTCATGTAGAAAATATAGCCTTGTGAAATCTGATAAATATTTTTCAGACATCTTGCAGGGTACGCAGCATAAAATTACAGCAAGAGCGCACAAACTGCCCCGTCCACCAAGTTTATTACCCAGTCTCAGTCAACATTAATACTGAAACTCGTAGTGCCCGAGGTAGGTTTATTGAATCCTTAAGAAGTTGTGGTCTATAAAGCATCGTCAGAGCGTCTCTGTTTTTCAGAAGCGCACGTGTTACATTTAGAACAAAGTAAAACTGAGGTGTTTTAAAATTAGAGTACGTTACGCCTTAGGAAGAAGGAAACTATGAAAGCACGTGCATTTGACAGTGGGGTAACGTGTAGAGAAACGGCTGCGACTGTCTGAGGGGAAACGCCGAGGGCACTTCGCTTTCGACGCGACTTGGCGGCCGAGGTGAACGACCTCCTGCCACTCGCCTGGGGCGAGTTTGTCTTTGGCAGTCGATAAAGCATTAAGACAATCGATAAAGCATGAATTTTGTAGCGTGTGTGTGCTGTGACAGCTGGACGTCCCTAGTGGCTCACTTTACCGGCCGCTTCCGGCTTTCTTCCCTCTCAGGCACGTCATTCGTCCGCTACAACAACATTCTGCGCACTTAGGTGTGAGAATCGCTACGCAGAAGACATACTTTTGACAGCAATGATGAAAGTGATTTTTGGACAATGCAACAGTAACTCCAACAATCGCCTCACTTTCTCTGCACTAATTTAATACCTATCTTCACAATTTGATCAACTTTTATTGATTTACAATGTTTCTTGAGTCAGGACAATCAATAAATTTTTTCGAACTACATTAAACCACAGAGAAATCACGTGTTCGTGGTAGATTTTGCAAACAATGAAAAGGCAGACACCACAGCTATAATGAGTCTATGGCAGAAGGTATTTCGATGAGACCACTTAACACACTTAGTGATTATACAACTAACATGAATAGTGGTGTGCATTACCTTGTTTTTAAAATAAAACACATTCTGTTACAGTTTTCATTTTTCATCACATCCCTTTACGTGTCAGGATATTAAGTGGGACTTATCAGCAGTGCACAGAACGTTGGTACACGTGGCATGCTCTTGTTTCTTTTACACATCGTCGGAGAAGAATAAGAGGGCACTGTGCAGCACACATTACACTCTTATTTACGAATAGGTACTTATACTGTCTGCCAGGCAAAATATACCACATGAACTTTGTAGAATTAACAAATTTGTCATTTGATCTAATATTGTATAAATTCGGTGCACTTGATTGTTGTTACACAATCTAATACCATCATTGGGTTTTCACTTGCAAACCGAAATACATACGGTAATATAAATATAGATAAAAATAATGTAAAAATTTTGCATACAGCCAACAGGGGACATTATATGGACACACTGGAGTAGCAAAAATATATACAGCAGGCAGGCAGAAAGCGCATAAATTAATGATTAGACGAACTCATCACGAACACGGATTTCATCTACATCTATTTCTACATCTACACTTATACTCTGCAAGCCACCCAACGGTGTGTGGCGGAGGGCACTTTACGTGCCACTGTCATTACCTCCCGTTTCTGTTCCAGTCGCGTATGGTTCGCGGGAAGAACGACCGTCTGAAAGCCTCCATGCGCGCTCGAATCTCTGTAATTTTACATTCGTGATCTCCTCGGGAGGTATAAGTAGGGGGAAGCAATATACTTGATACCTCATCCAGAAACGCACCCTCTCGAAACCTGGACAGCAAGCTACACCGCGATGCAGAGCGCCTCTCTTGCAGAGTCTGCCATTTGAGTTTGCTAAACGTCCCCGTAACGCTATCACGGTTACCAAATAACCTTGTGACGAAACGCGCCGCTCTTCTTTGGATCTTCTCTATCTCCTCCGTCAACCCGATCTGGTACGGATCCCACACTGATGAGCAATACGCAAATATAGGTCGAACGAGTGTTTTATAAGCCACCTCCTTTGTTGATGGACTACATTTTCTAAGGACTCTCCCAATGAATCTCAACCTGGTACCCGCCTTACCAACAATTAATTTTATGTGATCATTCCACTTCAAATCGTTCCGCACGCATACTCCCAGATATTTTACAGAAGTAACTGCTACCAGTGTTTGTTCCGCTATCATATAATCATACAATAAAGGATCCTTCTTTCTATGTATTCGCAATACATTACATTTGTCTATGTTAAGGGTCAGTTGCCACTCCCTGCACCAAGTGCCTATCCGCTGCAGATCTTCCTGCATTTCGCTACAATTTTCTAATGCTGCAACTTCTCTGTATACTACAGCATCATCCGCGAAAAGCCGCATGGAACTTCCGACATTATCTACTAGGTCATTTACATATATTGTGAATAGCAGTGGTCCCATAACACTCCCCTGTGGCACGCCAGAGGTTACTTTAACGTCTGTAGACGTCTCTCCATTGATAACAACATGCTGTGTTCTGTTTGCTAAAAACTCTTCAATCGAGCCACGCAGCTGGTCTGATATTCCGTAGGCTCTTACTTTGTTTATCAGGCGACAGTGCGGAACTGTATCGAACGCCTTCCGGAAGTCAAGGAAAATAGCATCTACTTGGGAGCCTGTATCTAATATTTCCTGGGTCTCATGAACAAATAAAGCGAGTTGGGTCTCACACGATCGCTGTTTCCGGAATCCATGTTGATTCCTACAGAGTAGATTCTGGGTTTCCAAAAACGACATGATACGCGAGCAAAAAACATGTTCTAAAATTCTACAACAGATCGACGTCAGAGATATAGGTCAATAGTTTTTCGCATCTGCTCGACGACCCTTCTTGAAGACAGGGACTACCTGTGCTCTTTTCCAATCATTTGGAACCTTTCGTTCCTCTAGAGACTTGCGGTACGCGGCTGTTAGAAGGGGGGCAAGTTCTTTCGCGTACTCTGTGTAGAATCGAACTGGTATCCCGTCAGGTCCAGTGGACTTTCCAGTATACGGTATATGATGTGCAACAGAAGGCTGCCGAACGACCTGTTGCTGTGGGTGCATTCGTCCTACTGCTGACGCCTGCGAGAATCGATTGCCTGCGATGTAAACAAATCGACTGTCGAAGAGGAGGTGCCCTCTAATGGATATTGACCTACTCTGCGTCAATATTTTACAAATTTTAATAATATTTGTATTGTAAAAATATACAAGAATCACATAGGTAGTAACAATGTAATGCAACTTTGGATAGAATGTTCAAGTTCCTCAGCTTAACGAAACAACTGAATACACTTCCAGGTCCTCAGTTTAGCGAAACAGCTTAATACACGTAATGCATTTTTATCGCATAATAATTTAAGCATGGATCCGGATTTTTGCAAATACACAAAATTATTGTTCTGTTTTTTATCATTTTTGTAACCACCCCTAGATGCTGCTAGCGGATGGACTTTTATTTTATTTTATATTTTCGACTTTATTACGCAAAATGTAGCAGAATACCTTTACGTTAGCGACAGTGTATAGCCTTTTAGGGCAGCAACTGTATATGGGAATGTTGTTATTTCTTTATTTTATAATGCTAAATGTATTTTACATGTGACAAGTCATACAGACTTCTTAATTCTGTTTTAGATTTGAAGATGATCGTTTAAATCGGTCGAAACCGATGACCTCCAAACATAATTGTGATTGTGTTAATAGATAAAAAAGCACTTTATCTCGTTTTGATTTCAATCTAGTCTCCATCTTGCCCTTAGCGATAAAATCAAACTTAAGGCTATTGTCCAAAAGCGACCACATTCTCATTCCAGTATCTACATCTACATCTACATCCATACTCCGCAAGGCACCTGACGGTGTGTGGCGAAGGATACCTTGAGTACCTCTATCGGTTCTCTCTTTTATTCGAGTCTCGTATTGTTCGTGGATAGAAAGATTGTCGGTATGCCTCTGTGTGGGCTCTAATCTCTCTGATTTGATCATCTTCGCGAGATATACGTAGGAGGGAGCAATATACTGCTTGACTCCTCGGTGAAGGTATGTTCTCGAAACTTCAACAAAAGCCCGTACCGGGCTACTGAGCGTCTCTCCTGCAGCTTCTTCCACTGGAGTTTATCTATCATCTCCGTGACGCTTTCGCGATTACTAAATGATCCTGTAACGAAGCGCGCTGCTCTCCGTTGGATCTTCTCTATCTCTTCTATCAACCCTGTCTGGTACGGATCCCACACTGGTGAGCAGTATTCAAGCAGAGGGCGAACAAGTGTACGTAACCTACTTCTTTTGTTTTCGGACTGCATTTCCTTAGGATTCTTCCAATGAATCTCAGTCTGACATCTGCTTTACCGACGATTAATTTTATATGGTCATTCTATTTTAAATCACTCCTAATGCCTACTCCCAGATAATTTATGGAATTAACTGCTTCCAGTTGCTGACCTGCTATATTGTAGCTAAATGATAAAGGATCTTTCTTTCTATGTATTGGTAGCACATTGACTTGTCTACATTGAGATTCAATTGCCATTCCCTGCACTACGCGTCAATTCGTTGCAGATCCTCCTGCATTTCAGTACAGTTTTCCATTGTTACAGCCTCTCGATGTACTACAGCATCATCCGCAAAAAGCCTCAGTGAACTTCCAATGTCATCCAGAAGGTCATTTATGTATATTGTGAATAGCAACGGTCCTACGACACTCCCCTGAGGCACAGCTGAAATCACTCTTACTGCGGAAGACTTCTCTCCATTGAGAATGGTACAATCCTTGACTACTGCCCAACTCTGCCTTCCCAGTACCGCCTAACAGTTTCGCTTCACGTGAAAGAAACCGGAACACTGATCTCTTGTTCCCTCTTTAATCTTAAAACAAATTGGGCCACTCCCTCTGGATCACACTTTCACTTTTGGAATCATTACTACTATCGTCACCCGCCGTATCAAAGGAATGTAACCCCGTCTCCTTCGTTGAGCTCCTTGATGGACCGCTCAACCAGAGCTGCCAGGAGCACAAAAACAAAAAAAAAGGGTAGGCGACGAAAGCGCATATTTAATTATAGTAAGTGTTTCCAGAGAAATTTATCGTGAAACGTCAAAGCTGTTCTACCGTTCGTCGATACTATTGTTTAAACTAAAAATGACGGATGGTTCTGGGTTCTGAAAGCTTCCAGTGCCGTTGTGTTTTCAATTTGCGATGTTTTTCACGTGTTCAGTGTCAAAAAATTACCAAGTATAACTATAAAGAAAGTATTTTCACGTATCTTAATGTTACCTGCCTGCCACAAAAATGATAAGTACAAAAGAAAGATATTTCGACACTTAGAAGATGATGAGTACGAAACTAAATGAAGCTTCGTGGTGTCTTAACGCTGCTATCCGGCTGGTCCGAGAGCTTTTCACAGTGTTTTACAGGGTGTATCAAAAAGAATCAACCAATTTGGCACATCTGTATTTCTGAAACTAATAAATATATACACTGAATTCTTTTGACGAACGGCAAGCTCAAGATTTTTCGTCGTATCTTTTCACAGGTGTTCAATATGCCCCCCCCCCCCCACCCCCCCGAGATGCATGCCATATGTCAATGCGGTATTGAAACTGTTCCCACACTGCAACGACCTTGTCTTGAGTTACATCTTCCACAGCTGCTGTTATGCGATGTCTCACTTCATTCATTGTTGTTAGTAATGCAGGGACATAAACAGAGCCTTTTATAAACCCCCACAAGCAATAATGACATACAGTCAGGTCCGTAGACCTTGCAGGTCAGTAACGTAAGGCTGAATCATTTGATCCTGTGCGACCGATCTATCGCGCAGTAATCCTCTGATTTACCATCCTGTTGGTAAATGAAGTCGCCCGAATCAGTCTCCATTTGTGGAAAAGAAAGTTCTCAAGCGTATATAGATATGTGCTTCCTGTAACAGTGTTCTCGGCAAAGCAAAATGGACCATACACCTTTTCCCGTGAAACTGCTCAAAACACATTAAATTTTGGAGTGCCGGCCGGTGTGGCCGAGCGATTCTAGGCGCTACAATTTGGAACCGCGCGACCGCTACGGTCGCAGGTTCGAATCCTGCCTCGGGCATGGATGTGTGCGATGTCCTTAGGTTAGTTAGGTTTAAGTAGTTCTAAGTTCTAGCGGACTGATGACCTCAGCAGTTAAGTCCCATAGTGCTCAGAGCCATTTGAAGCAAAGTTTGGAGAGTCCCTCTCATGTTGTACAACTTCAAAAATGGTTCAAATGGCTCTGAGCACTATGGGACTTAACAGCTATGGTCATCAGTCCCCTAGAACTTAGAACTACTTAAACCTAACTAACCTAAGGACAGCACACAACACGCAGCCATCACGAGGCAGAGAAAATCCCTGACCCCGCCGGGAATCGAACCCGGGAAGCCGGGCATGGGAAGCGAGAACGCTACCGCACGACCACGAGATGCGGGCTGCACAACTTCATGCGGTTGTTACGTACCTCATATTCTTACATTATGACGGTTCACCTTTCCATTTAAATGGAATGTTGCCTCGTCGCTAAACACTAAGCGTGGAAGAAAACTGTCATCCTCCATCTTGACAAGAACGAAATCACAGAACTTCTCACGTCGTTGTTTGTCACCTTCACGAACAGCTTGCAGCAGCTGAATTTTGTACGGTTTCACGTCTAAACGTCGGCGCAACACACGCCAGACCGACACTGGGAGCATGTTGAGCTGTCGAGCTGCACAGCGAACGCATTTCTGCGGACTCCTTGTGAAACCACGGAGGTTGCGTTCGACGTTCGTGTCGGACACTCGGGGACGGCCCGGCGATTTGCCTTTACACAAACAGCCTGTTTCTCGGAACAGTTCATGCCCTCGTCTAATGCTCTGTGCTGTAGGAGAATCCACACCGTACCTTGTGCGAAAGTCACGCTGAACAGTTATTACTGACCGGCGCTGCGCAAACGTAGAATACAAAACGCTTTCTGTTAACCCCACACCATTTTTACTAGAACTGAAGTGGGCGCACACTGGTGCTACCTGGCGGGAACCATGTAAAACTCAAGAGTTTTCTCTTTCCAACAATGCGTTGTTCACGTACATATCTCAAATAACATAATAGTTACGATTTTTTAAAAATCGGATGATTCTTTTTGATACACCCTGTACACTAGGAAAGTGAACATCCACAAAATTTGCGCAAACTTTGCTCATTTAATTTAATACATTGTATGTAGCTATCATAAACTAGCATTACTAATATGTTTAGTGACGGGTAACATAGTTTTTCAGTCATTTTCATTCTGTAAGATGTTGTGCTTTGTTTTCTCAAAAATGGTTCAAATGGCTCTGAGCACTATAGGACTTAACTTCTAAGGTCATCAGTCCCCTAGAACTTAGAACTACTTAAGCCTAACTAACCTAAGGACATCACACACATCCATCCCCGACGCAGGATTCGAACCAGCGACATTAGCGGTCGCGCGGTTCCAGACTGTAGCGCCTAGAATCGCTCGCCCACCCTGGCCGGCTTTGTTTTCTCCACTTATTCCTTACCTTTTCACGAAACTAAGGAGTGCTGTCCTCCTACCGCTAGCGCAGATCATGGCGTATCTTCTGCTCCGTCTGTTATGATCCGTTCGTTGACGGGACGTTAGTCTCTAGTGTTCGCTCTATCTGGGTTTGCTGTTGCGGGGCTGGATCCAGCAGTACCCTACTTCGACGATGTTGCTTGGGTCGTGACACCCAGAAAACAATACTGACCTACCTCTCGATGTCTATGGTGTTGCTTGGATCGTGACACCCAGAAAACAATACTGACCTACCTCTCAATGTCTATGGTGTTGCTTGGATCGTGACATCCAGAAAACAATACTGACCTACCTCTCAATGTCTATGGTGTTGCTTGGATCGTGACACCCAGAAAACAATACTGACCTACCTCTCAATGTCTATGGTGTTGCTTGGATCGTGACACCCAGAAAACAATACTGACCTACCTCTCAATGTCTATGGTGTTGCTTGGATCGTGACACCCAGAAAACAATACTGACCTACCTCTCAATGTCTATGGTGTTGCTTGGATCGTGACACCCAGAAAACAATACTGACCTACCTCTCAATGTCTATGGTGTTGCTTGGATCGTGACACCCAGAAAACAATACTGACCTACCTCTCAATGTCTATGGTGTTGCTTGGATCGTGACACCCAGAAAACAATACTGACCTACCTCTCAATGTCTATGGTGTTGCTTGGATCGTGACACCCAGAAAACAATACTGACCTACCTCTCAATGTCTATGGTGTTGCTTGGATCGTGACACCCAGAAAACAATACTGACCTACCTCTCAATGTCTATGGTGTTGCTTGGATCGTGACACCCAGAAAACAATACTGACCTACCTCTCAATGTCTATGGTGTTGCTTGGATCGTGACACCCAGAAAACAATACTGACCTACCTCTCAATGTCTATGGTGTTGCTTGGATCGTGACACCCAGAAAACAATACTGACCTACCTCTCAATGTCTATGGTGTTGCTTGGATCGTGACACCCAGAAAACAATACTGACCTACCTCTCAATGTCTATGGTGTTGCTTGGATCGTGACACCCAGAAAACAATACTGACCTACCTCTCAATGTCTATGGTGTTGCTTGGATCATAACACCCAGAACATAATACTGACTTACCTCCCTTGTTTACAAGTACAAATAGGAATCGTGCTGTAGGTGTGATGTGCACTTGCTCTGTGACGTCCAGTTCTTTGCTTCGCTCAACAATTTAATCCTATGATGTCGGCAATATAACTTAACAACGTGCCTCATATCGCACGTTACGAACTTAATTGCACGTTATACAGGATGAGCATCTGAAACGTCCCCTTAGAACAATTATACATGACTGTGTTTGTCTCTGATTTTGTTCCATTGTGTCTAACTTTTGAAGCTTTTGCTGTGTTTGTCTCATTTGTTGTATTAATTGTAATAACAATGCACTGGTGTCTGAAACATGTTCCTCAGTGCTTTTCGGCAGTGAATTTGCACCTGCAACATTCACATTCTGACAAGCAGAAAATGTGTCTTGACTTATTTGAGAAAACGGTGTCGACCCAAAACCTGAATCTACAGTATTTGCGAGATTGTGTCCTGTCATTTCGTATTCCTGAGGCGAGCTATTGCCGACCGATCGATCGATAATGCTTCCCTGTTCACTAACTGTTTCACTGTCTACGCCATTATTTGCAGCCTGCTCCATTTCCCTATGCACAATTACCAAATTACTACTTTGAACATTAGTTAATTCATTACACGGTGGCGCTAACACACTGCTTTCGTCTTCACTGTCATTTCTCAGTTTACCTTGGAGCCTAGTATTACGTTTTTCACACGCCATTATTGTCACAATATTTCACACGACAACACAGAAAAGCACAATCTGAAGAGCAAAATAAGAAAATACATTAACATAACATTGAAAATAATATCTAGTTAATTGCAAGCGCAGCTGCGAAATACTTGGTGCAAACCTACATGCATGCCACAACTGTTTTACTGTACAACAATGAAAGACTGCAACTACAAAGGAGATTCTCTCTACAATTACGCGCTAGCAATAAACAAAAGCCACACTAATTACACAAACTACAAGAAAAAAATCAGAAGATTCCAGTGAGGTATCCTCGGCTAAGGGTCGACATATGAAACGTCCCCTTAGAAAAATTATACATGACTGTGTTTAAACTGACACACAAATATTTTCGCCCATGTGTCAAGGTTTAGCTGGCAGTAGTGGCGCTCGCTGTATTACAGTAGTTCGAGTAACGAAGATTTTTGGTGAGGTAAGTGATTTGTGAAACGTATAGCTTAATGTTAGTCAGGGCCATTCTTTTGCAGGGATTTTTGAAAGTCAGATTGCGTTGCGCTAAAAATATTGTGTGTCAGTTTAAACACAGTCATGTATAATTTTTCTAAGGGGACGCTTCACATCATGTCTTTCCCTGACTACAATAATTATTTCTAAGAAACTGCGCTACATACAGCTAAGCGATTTGTTGAAATAGATAACCCGAGTCTTTTTTTATGGATAGACCTTGACATGTCTATGCGGTTTTTTGCAAATGGTAGCTTAACTTATGTAGTTTTATGTATGCACTACTACATGTGCTGTGATAGCATCTGATTTCTTTTCTCCCTATCTTGCTGTAAGAAGAGTAACTTAGGAGTGCTCCCGTCACAAAAGCATCTACGTAGCAGAAAGCGCAATGTGTTTTGTGGTTTCGTGTAACACGCTCGCTGATTACAGCTCGGCGACAGTTCAGAAGTACCTATCGTCGAGGTATGCCAGATGTGGAGAGCATCCAATTATAGTACATACATACACACATTAATCCTTGTTCCCAAGATCATGAATACGACATTTCGTAATGAAATTACAGTTAAATCAATACCATTAGCTGCTGACGCACGTTGATATACATCAACGGGGACAGTTGAAAATTTGTGCCCCGACGGGTAGTCGAACCCGGGATCTCCGGCTTACATGGCACACGCTCTATCCATCTGACCCACCGACGGCACAGAGGACAGTGCGACTGCAGGGATTTATCGCCGGCACGCTCCCCGTCAGACCCACATTATTAACTTATAGTCCACAGACTACATTCGTAGTGTCCCATGACATTATACCCATTACTCGCGGCAGACAATCCACCGACTCCCGTAAGAGTTCAGGCAAATGATGTGCATCCGCGCTGAAGGTCATCAACCGGTTAATCTTAAACGATATGAAGATGGCAGGAGTGGTCAGCTACACTGAGTGAGGACAATGTTTTTCCTTTTTTTTAATTTATTGACTTTCAAGTTTCAGAACGTATGCATGTAGCCATGTCGAGGCTCGAAATTTTTGTTTTGAAAGTTCAGAGTATACATTAGTGTAAGTCATAACCCCGGTACGAAGATACGTATGCTTAAGACAGGGCATATTCCGATACCAAACAGATTTTACGAGGGGCGTTCAATAAGTAATGCAACTTATTTCTTCTAGGCCTATTTCGGTTGTAAAAATCCAAAATTTGTTGTGAGACTATAGCACTACCGTCTGCTACCGCTATACCATGACCTCAAAGCTGGAGGCAGTTTGTAAAATGGAACTATTCTGTTAAAGTAATTATGGTATAAAACAACAGAGCAGTGTTACCCTCTGAGAGGAATTCTGTTATATTGACCGTATTGTACCTAATGGAGGTGGCTTATCGGAAGTGAAGGTCAGAAATACGTAAATATTTAAACAGTAATAAATAATATTTAATCTATCCACACTGTTCAAAGGATAAAGAAAACGGTCGCCAGCCTAATTAGGCAAGAGAATGATTAACATTCTTGTTCAAGAAAACAGGTATGAGTAACTTTAACAGAAAAACGCAACCTATACTCTACCACACGCGAGTGCAATGAACTCTGACACCTGCATATGTCAGCGTTAAGGTTGGAACTAACAGATAGAGCAGCACAAACTACTTGCAAAAATATAACAGTTAACGGAACGCACTATTACTTCCAAGGCTTATTCAAACCGAATAAGTTTTATAACATTACTATTAATATTAACTGCAGAATCATAAATTGGACATAGGATAAGCCTCTCTCAGTTAAATACTTTACTATTTAAAATGAAAGTTAATTGGACTCCACTAACAGGTTGATTCTTACTATCTTTTGAATAAATAAATTATTGTTTTCATAAATAGTGCTAAAGGATAACCTGTGGATCTTATTACACTATTAATATGCACTTCCAATATACAAAAGATAGAAACACTTAGAAAACATGAATATATAACTATCCACTATTGCAGTTTTCCACTTTTACTACAGCAAAACATAATGTTGACAAATCTGCAAGAAACTGACTCACCTTTTAAAATATACTACAGGCAGCACTATGATAATTAACTAACACTTTATAAGCCTCAGTTTTAAGAACTTTTAATCTTTAAAAGAAACTGCGAATTGCCTTTATTACCACAGTCTTCTACTTTCAAGTAAATGATTAAATAGGTGACTTTGAAACTCCACAAAACTTTAAATTGGACTGTTTCCATCACTGGGAGGCTTTCACAAAGCTACATTTACTACCTCCCACAATTTCACTAAATCCACAGTAAATCTGAATACTCCCTTCTTACCAAAGATCAAACAACATTATTTAATAAACTATTTGGCTTTGAGGCTTCCAGTTTTTTCACAAACTAGGACACTCGGTAATCATAGTTTAAATGGAGAGGAACCTGAGAGGTGTTGTGATAGGGAAAAAAATCAAGGTAGGTACATGAATTCAATTGTAAGTTACCTTATATTCGAGCACACTACATATCCAATAAGCTGATCCTTCGCTGTACATTATTATAGTATTCCGTTACAGTGATTGCGCAATGTGGTGGCCACTGCATGTTGGTAGGTGGATTTGCAAGCAGAATTGCTGGACTCTGTCCCTTCTTGGTGGCGATGATGGATACGAATTCCCAAATCGTTCCAGCTATTTATCCATCCATCCGAGGCATTGGACAGTGGCAGAAAAAGCCTCTCCCGGAACCAGCATAATATACAACTTTTACATGGCTGTGCACAGTTTGGTAGCTCGTCCCCGACTGACTCTTGTTCCACCTTTTCTACCTAGGCCAACCACAATTTGCGCGCTCTACACAGTTCCGTTCCCGAGGGGAACCACAACAACTTTTACATACAGAATAACTAAGAGTCCTAAGTGAGGATCAGCAGTTTACATAAGAGCAACCAAACACATTAAATAAAACAGCACATTTGCACATATTAGTATTAATATTAGTATTATTCACACAGAAATTACAATTATATACAGTAAGTTTTGTTCCCTCCAAATGGGACAAAGAATTTAAGTGACAGATATACTACATTGCATAGAATCAAACCATGACATCCAAAGTTTTTACAAAGAGAGGAGTATACAATTTCGTGTTATCGATTCAATCAAACATATTTACAGAAGCTCAACGATGTAACATTAAATAAACCAAGAGGCAAAATAAATCAGTAGAGTATTAGAGCTATGGTGTTACAAGACATCGTGAAATGTTGCCTCTTCAGCTGCTATAGTTTTATGAAGTTCCTGTCGGCAGTGGCGCTATACGCAGCCTTCTAAACGGCCTCTGTAACAGAGGTGTGTTCCAGGCAGAGGGCTGCCACTGAGCATCGCAGATATTCACAGGCGCTTGCGGAACGTCTACGGAGACCTGGCGGTGAACAAAGGCGCGGCGAGGCGCTGGGCGGGGCGTTATGTCGTCATCGCAACAAAGCCGCGCAGACGTGTCAGATCTCCTGCTTGCCGGTCCGCTCGGCGTACATGATCGAAGGATCACAATACTACAGGTCGCTGCACAACTGGACGTCTCTGTTGGTAATGCATCCACGGAATGGCGCCACACCACCTCTGCTTCGAAGAAACAGTTCAAAGCCGCACCGTCGACCGGTAAAGACATGGGGACTGTCTTCTGCGACTCTGAACAGGTTATTCTGCTTGATGTCGTCCCTCATGGTGCGACGATCAACTCTGAAGTGATTGCGCTGCCGTCATAAAACTGAAAAAACGACTTCAGTGTGTTTGTCGCCACAAAAGTGCTAACGAACTTCTCTTTCGCCGTGACAAAGCAAGGTCTCATAAGCCTGCGCACCCGAGGGGAGCTCATAAAACTTAAATGGACTGTTCCTCCTTATCCACCCTACAGCCGGGATCTCGCACCTTAGGGCTTCTGTCTGTTTGGCCAAATGAAGCATGCACTCTGTGGGAAGCAGTACGTGAATGATGGGGAGGTTCTTGATGCAGCAAGACGTTGGCTCCGACATCGACCTGTAGAGTCGTCCCCTGCGGATCTCCCAGTAAAATGGTGAAAGGCCATCGCACTCAACGGAGATTATATTGTAAAATAAGGATTTGTATCCAGAAAAGTGGGGAATAACATGGTGTACTGGAATCGTGAATAAAGCACACATCCTTACAGAAAACATATGTGTTGCATTACTTATTGAGCGCCCCCAAGCAGCACTGTGATGATTTTACAAATGGCTGCATTCCTTCACAAGCAAAAACCATGTCCTGCAAGCTCTGCAGTTAGATAATAGGCCCAGAAATGCTGTGTTTGCTATGGATATGCTGAAACGAATCGATGAAGACAATGGTTGAATAAACTTTTGTTTTTCAATGAAGCGACTTTTCACATCTCCGGGAAAGTAAACAGGTGTAATGTCTGGAACCGGACTTCAGAGAACCCACATATCATGACACAGTCCTGGTGTGGTTTAGTGCACAATACAGTTATTGGGCCGTTCTTTTTCACTGAACCTACCATTTCAGCAACAGTTTACCTCACAATATTGGAGCTTCACGTTCCATGCCAGTTACAGGATTTTTAAGTGTTTCAGTAAGAAGGTGCACTACCAACTGAGTGTTATTTGTTTACCTGCTGCTGGATCAAACGTTTCCAGATGGGTGGATCAGTAAAGACAATCCATCATCATAGCCATTACGTTCACCAGATGTAACTGCGTTGCACCTCTGGCGCCTGATATTCCGCACAATCAGCACACAGCAATGCCCTGCGGGTTGCCGTCGCTCCAAACGCCTGCAGCTTCACTGCGCCATCCGCTGCAGTGTGGAGGGCGCCACCATCTCTGGACATATCCGCCGGCACTATTTCGCGTCCAGCCGCGCGGGGCAGCTGCGCCGTCTAGGGCGCTTTGTCAAGGTTCGTGTGGCTCCCTCTGTCGGAGGCTCGAGTCCTCCCTTCAGCATGGCTGAGTGTGTTGTGCTTAGCGTAAGTTAGTTTAAGTTAAAGTAGTGTGTAAGCCTAGAGACCGATGACTTCAACAGTTTGCTCCCGTAGTACCTTACCACAGATTTTTCCAAAAAATAAAAGAAATTCGCCCCCGCGAAGCCATGTGACGGCCATATTTCCTGTTATCCCTACGCTGGGCGGCCTACTTAGGACTGCCACCTGCAGCTCTCCAGCACAGTGTGCCGCCGAGTCTACCGACGAGTAAACAACGAGCCATCGATACAGCACTACTGGATGGAGAGCACGTCAGTGCACCACAGATGGTGACCACAACTGATTGCGATCTTGGAGAGTAATCGATGGTGACAGACTGTGCGCTTTCTTTCGGGCCTCCTTAGAACTGTATTAATTGAGTGACAATTATTCTTATCATATCAGGACGACATCTTGTTATATTTTGTAGAGACTCACTTTCAGTTATTCATGTTTTCTTGTTGCTTCCTTAGAGAATAAATTCTGTAGAACAGTGCTACCCAGGAACTGACTTATTTTGTGGGTTCAGTTCACGACGAGGCTTTGTAACGCCGGAAATGCATATCCTCCTATTTCCATCTATTGTACTATACATTTTTTCATTTTGTTACCTGAAGATATGACATTTCTGTGTCGTTATATATTGTGATTGTCTTACAATTTGTATACATATATTTATGCATTTGTGTACGTGTGTAACTGGTTTGTTTTGTAAATATTATTTGTATTTTTACGCTGTGTCTTGCCTAGGGAAAACTGTGCTGTCGAACGATTACATCGATAGGTTGTTTGGAGAACCAGAGTGTTTAGGATCTTTGGTAGTGTTAACTCTGCCACGTGGAGCGCGGGCAGAGCAGAGTCTGGCTGGAGTAGGGCGGTGGAGCAGGTGTGTTGTGTGACGCTCCCAAGAGTTGCCGCGCTTTCGGGGTTGGGCAGCATGTAATTGCGCTCGACTTGCTATGATACTTTCTGACACGGTGTCGCGGACCGGAAACATTAGCTGGCGCACATCAAGAGCCCGTTTCGCCTGGTGACCGTGTCGAGAAGGAGGCGCGCCAGCATCCAGCTTCTGCAACAGCGACGGCCGACAATGAGTGACTGTCGCCACCTCCTCGATCGACGACTTCAAACCTTTAATCAACCAACAAGGAAGACTGAAAGCACGTAAAGTTTTACAACTGTATGGCAGACCTCAGCTTTCCAAACTGTTCCATTTGCATCACTAAAATACAGCAACTTCGCATGAACCTTTGTTGCTCATTGTCCCAATTGCATTACCAAGCAGGGTCCATTTCTTTTCCGAAATGAACCCGAGTGTCGTTGAAATTCTGACGCCAGCATTAAAGTAATATCATTCCAATTCACTGATTTAATTTCAAAGTTCAGTTAAAGTATTCATAGCTGGCTAGAAGAACCAAACAGAACTATATTTAGATTACACAAGCACAAATTAAGAGTGCGAGTTTTGTTACCATATTTTAGCTTACCTGTGACTGCAGCTCAGCTTGGTACGTACTAAATTTTACTATTGTGAATTGTACAAAATCATTTAATTCGAGTTGAAAGTTAAATCTCTTATTTCTAAATTGCGTAGATTCAAGTAACTTTTGAGATGATTGTTGAAGTAGCCCAAGACTAACCTTATTTTATTTAATTTCGTAGTGCTTCAGAAACAAAGTTAACTATTAATTTCAGTCACTAAATTAACTTTCAGTTTTCCGGTTTTATTAATTCTTTTGCTAAATTAAGTCAGAGTGTAGCGAAATTTATTACTTCTCACAAACATTCAGTTTTCACACAACGCGTGTCAACCTTTAGTTGCCACGCTTTTAGTGCTTTCAGTTATTATAGTAGTTATCCATAGGACTGGGGACCGTAATTTTCCCCAGATCTCAAATATCTAATTAGCGTCAGTTAACTGTTAACGTAACTGCCGCATATTTACTTTATTAACTTTACCCTTTTTCAAAATTGATTTCCACCAATTTCGTTTGAATCTTTTCCTTTCATTTAGATGTAACCATTTCTCCCTCTTTACTGACAGATTAACTTCGGTGACGATTGCTTTTCCCAAATTTCCATTGGGTACACGCGGTTTAATTTTTCACTGTCATTAAGATGGATAAGTGACAGGAAGGTTACAGCTTCTCATGCTTCGGAATTTCGTCCCAGTTCCTGTGTTCATATACGTAGCCCTCTCGCTGCAGCAGTGTGCTTGTTCACACTTTCTTCCCATCTCTTTTCTCTTCTTGTTTTCCAATGGCTGCTTCTACACCACAACTACACACAGCTTCCCCAGTTGCAGGGTCAGCAGTTGCTGCATTTGAACCAGGAACCCGCTTGTTTGCTTCACTGCTTCTCGGCAGCGACGCCCCCACGCGCTGCACACCTTGTGCTTTACACCAGGCGCTTCCTGCGCTCCTCAGAGCTCCTCCGACGGTACCTTGCTCGTCTGATGTCCTCCTGGCTCAGGCTGACACGCTACCTCCCCCGCTTCCTTCAGACTTTGACGTGGCCTTGGATACCTAGCCTATTTTCCTAGCTTCCTGGGCTGCGTAATCCGAAATTCTGCTCCTCCTGGTGCTTCCTCCACGCACCTTGGCCCCGCCCCCTGGCACCCTCCTCCAGCCCCTGCTGACTCAGCCTCCAGTACACTCGCGTCTCGCGCTGCTACCTTGGATGCTCCCGCACCAGCGCCTCCCGATGCGGAGCTGTGGCTCTTACTCCTCCCGACTCTGTCCGCTCCGGCGACACCTCCCATGGCTTCTACGACCGCTGCGGCGCCTAAAGACACAGAGCCATCAGACGTGGCTTCTACGATGAACCCGACGCCTCCCGACGCGGCCGTTCTTCAGCTGCCACCACCGCCACTGCAGCCAGCCCAGTCGACGTCCTTCTCCATCTGATCTGCTCCCGCTCATCCAGTCCCCTCGGCGGCCATCCATGCTTTGGCCACCCTAACTGCTCCGCTGCTGGCATGTCTCATCCTTCTACTGTTTCTGCGTCGTCCGTCACCCCGCCTTTCGTGGGACTGTGCCCAGGGCCGCCCCCTTCTGGTCGCTGCCCCCTTCTCGTTGCCATCCTTCCTCGTGACCCTCTCCGGTGGCCTCACGGCCTTCCCTCCACCTTGTAATGGTACTTGAATTACGTAACCATTACGGCAGCTCAACTCAACCTCTCGATACCAGCAATATTCTACTGTTTCTGTAGAATAGTTAACATATTTCTGAGACAACATTCAGATTTGATGTGATTAATGTAGAGGTACTTTGATACATCGATATGTTTATATTGCAATGATATTATTCTTACGTGTATTCTTTCTTTTGTCACTATTATCTTTGACGTACTTGTAACTCTGATTTTTGGGCGCGTAAGCGATTATTAGTTAGTTAGTTAGAGAGTCGGACCTTGAAAAAGTCAAGTCTTGGATGTCATGTTGGAAAGACGCATAACGTAGTCAGCTTATGAAATCTGAACTTTAACAGTGAGGAAGATGTTTTCAAGTATGTTTTGTATTGTGAAGTGATGTTTTGTGTGTTACGCGATATTGCAACAAAAGCAATAAAAAGGAAGTGTAACTTAAATTCGGAGTGCTGATTATTTTTTACATCACCATTGTGCTAACTTTCAAAGACTTAATCTTCAAGAATGGTTTGTGAAACACATCTATAAAACTTTTGAATATAGCAGAATAAAACCTAGGTCTCTTTCCATCCGAGCTTGGAATCATCACCACCTAGATTTTCGACGATTGAGCTATGATTTTACAACGAGACCAGCGTGGGAAACACGAAAAGATGAGTGCCTAGTTTATTTATTATTACATGAAATGACTTTATTAACTGTGCTGTAATGGCACCTGCCACATAATATAACTTTGTTGTTGCCCGAAAATGCAGTATTTAGCAGCGTGAGCAACACCACAATGATTATTAAATTTTGACCTTTGTTGTGGTAGGGCTGTTAGAATCTCCTGTGCATTGCTTGTGAAAGTTTCGCCGAAAGGCTCGGCCACACCTCCTGATCACGCCTTTGGTGGTCTCGGTGCCCCGTTCGATGACGTCCCTGCACGTTTTTAGTTTTTCCAGGTCTCCTCACAGACAACCTTGCTATGCCGAGCGCTGCATGCCGTCAGAACCATGCTAAACACCTCCTGTCACCTACTCCAGTGCCACTGGTAGAGACACTGCTGGTTTCGGCGGCGACCTCTGTGGCTCCTGCCAGCCCACCTCACCCTCTGCACCCATGGGTGATACGCTGCACATTACATGCAGGCCACAGAGCCTGCCTAAGCCATTCGACCACATGCACAGGGTCTACTCACTATTCTTCTAGCTGCCTGTTGCCTGTGTTCCATCCGCGTCCACAGCTCCATGCTTACGGACATCTGCATTCTCTCGCACACTGGGTTTTCTTCCCAAGAGAGATCTTTGATTGAACCATGTGTCTCTGTCTCACTGGCACTCTGTGCCATTCACAGCTGATTGCGGGACCAGCTGTTTCATCCATTATTCAGGCAAAGCATTAGTCTTTTCTCATCAACGGCGCCTATGCTCTCCAGTCCATTTCCTGAAGCCAGCCGGCCGGAGTGGCTGTGCAGTTCTAGGCGCTACAGTCTGGAGCTGAGCGACCGCTACAGTCGCAGGTTCGAATCCTGCCTCGGGCATGGATGTGTGTGGTGTCCTTACATTAGTTACATTTAATTAGTTCTAAGTTCTAGGTGACTGAAGACGTCAGCAGTTAAGTCGCATAGTGCTCAGAGCCATTTGAACCTGCAGCCAGCTGCACGTTTTCCTCCAAAGCGAAGATGAGTGCGACGTCCTCGGCTGTCGCCTCCATGGCGGCCACCATTTACGCCTCAAGATGGCTATCGCCATCTCCCACCTAAGGCAAGAGGAATGCCTTGAACCTCTGGTGCCTGATGTTCAGGCATACCCGCCACACACCAATGCCCTGCGGGTTGCCGGACAGCCTGACGCCTGCAGCTGACACCGTCCGACTTCACTGCGCCATCTGCTGTAGTGTGCAGTGCGTCACGATCACCAGACACAGCCGACACTATTTCGCATCCGCGAAGCCATGTCACGGCGGCCATTTCCTGGTATCCCTATGTAGGACTTCTGCCTGCAACTTTCCAGCAGAGAATGGCGCCGAGTGAACAACGAGTCACAGATACAACACTGCCACACCAGTGCACCACCGGTGACCGTGACCATACCTGGTTCCGACCTAGGTGAGTAATCGATCGTGACGGACTGTATGATTTCTCTTGCACGTTCTTGAAACTGTATTCATTGAATGATAGTTATTCGTATCAGATCAGGGCGATATCTTTTGTCCTTTTGTAGAGATTCAGTTTCTGTTGTTCATGTTTTCTTATTGCTTCCTCACAGAATAAATACTGTATCTCAACGCTACCTGGGAACTGTCTTTTTTTGCGCATTCACTGTCCCACAGCAGGACAGTTTAGTATCTCCTCTTGGCTTTTTTGTAGGATTACATTAAGCGTAAAGACTTCAGTCCACCATTTCGAGAAGCTGCAGATGTGGTGAAGGAAGAGACGTTGGCAAGACATGGAGAGAAATAGAATATCGTCCAGGTGTTCTACAGGTAAGAAACGTAGGCGTGGAACTACACCCATATAAAACTTTATGAGCAAACTACCATCTGCAAGAAAACGCATAGCTATATCTAACATAGTTCTCTAAAAAAAAATTTGTATTCAAATGGTTCAAATGGCTCTGACCACTCTGGGACTCAACTTCTGAGGTCATCAGTCCCCTAGAACTTAGAACTAGTTAAACCTAACTAACCTAAGGACATCACACACATCCATGCCCGAGGCAGGATTCGAACCTGCGAACGTAGCGGTCGCGCGGCTCCAGACTGTAGCGCCTAGAACCGCACGGCCACTCCGGCCGGCTTTTGTATTCAACGAAAGGCCTCATGCTCATCCTGTACAGTAATCCAAGATGATAGGAGCTAGAACGATAAATAATATGAACTTTAAATAAAAACATACTTATCTGGATTTCCGTTACTGGAGTAGTCAACGTCGAATCTCATCATCTCATGAGTTCTTTTGGGCAGGTTTTTAAGTGTCGCAAATAATAACATTTTTTCCCCCGAAATGGGCCGATAATTCCACTGAATGGTACTGTATACTTCCTCCATCAGCGATGGATGCATTGTTATTGAGCTTATTGCTGAGTACTACACATTACAGAGGTATCTGGTCACCCCTACACAGTAAGAATTTGTCACTAGATGTCACGACAAGCGAACCTGCCCGTATAAAACGATGTGCGGAGTGTTGTGTTGTCAGTAGAGAAGCAGTGACGGCAGAGTGGGTCGGTCAGAAAGCTCAGAGGCGGACCTGTCAGTCACTAGACATCACAAAAGCAACAAATCCGTCAGGGACATTTCAACCCTTCTAAAGCTGCCCAAGTCGGCTTTCAGTGATGTGGTCGTAAAGTGGAAAAGTGAAGGAATAACCACAAGTAAACCAAGACAAGGCAGACCACATGTAAGGACGAACAGGTACCGTCGAGCACTGTGGAGAGTGACCGTAAAAAATCACATGAAATCTTGACTGTGCGTTACGAGTTACAACGAATGAGGCACGACGGTCGAGCAGCTCCTTCTGTAGTTAATGCTAAGGCAAGCTTGAGGTGGCGTAAAGCGCGATGCCATACAGTGGATGACTGAAAACGAGTGATTTGGAGGTATCAATCGCGTTACATCCCGTGGCAATCCAATGGAAGGGTTTGAGTTTGGTGAATGACTGGAGAACATTACCTGCAATCACGTGTAGTGTTAACAGTGAAGTACACAGGAAGCGGTGTTAGATAATGTCTGTGTTTTCTGTGGTCAGGGAGTGATCCTCTTACTGCGTTTAAGAAAACGCTAAATATGGGAGAATATGAACACATTTTAGATAATTGTGTACTGGGTACAGCAGAGGAACAGTTTGGAGACAATGCCTGTGTAAAGGTTAGAATGCACTCTCTCATAAGGCAGTGTCTGTGAAGCAATGGTTCGTGGGCAATAATTCCCGAAATGAATTGGCCAGCCCTGAGCCCCCATCTGAACCAATGGAGCACCGATTTATATGAGGACACCTTCTTCGCTCCAGACCGCAGCGTCCAACATGAGTACGTGTTCTGGTTTCGGCATCTGAGGAAGAATGGGCTGCCATTCCTCCATAGACATTCAGACATCTCCTTGAAAGTGTTCGCAGCAGAGTCGAAGCGGTGACAAAGGCGAAGGATGGACGCACCTCATAATGTCCACTAGTAGGTGCCTGCGTACCTGTGGTCAGAGAGTGTATTTCATTTTCGATCACAGCCGTGCACCGAGTGACTGACTTCGTGACTGCTTCCATTCTCTGCGGCTGGAGTAACACAGTGCACCCCACAGACTGAAACCGAATGACTCCACGATGGCTGAACCAGGACGTAAATAGCTCGTGGCACTGATAGACACATTGAAGTATTATGCAACATAAACATTATTTTGGTTACGTGCATTTTATATATATTCCCTACAAGATAACTAATGATATTATACATGAACAATATTTCATATTAGCTTTAAAAGTTAAGGATTTCTATTATTACAAATAAAATATTGACTAAGGTTTTGGTCATGATACATTTTACCAACATAAAATTTGCAAAGTTTTCGTAATTTTAATGAAATATGGAAAAGAGCAAATTAGTGTTCCGCATCGTGTTGTAGCGGCGCGGTTCCTTCCGACCCTTTACGACGAACCTGCACCTACCTGTGAACATTGTCTCAGCAGATCATCAGTAGCGAAGCCGAGTGAAACCTACTGTACTTCGACGTGAACCAGGCTGCAATTAAAGTCACTAATCTAAGATTCGGGAGAAAGTTTTCACACGAAATGAAAGGTTGGAAATTTTGTCCTTAATTAATATATTCTGAAACTTAGGTAAACAAGTATCACTGCCAAGCCCGTGCTAGTCTTAACACAGTCACTCACAATCCCTTTCGCTCACGTTTGCAAGTTAATAGTGTTGCATTTCCCGGAAACGAAATAGCTACGAAAATACTGATTGTTTTTGATGGAGAATGCTCGCCAAATATTAAGTCTGTCGGTCCCAAATGCAGTCACAGTTTTTAGCCACCGACCTGCTCAATACGCCACGTGGAATATATGTCTTTTCTCGTCACAAAATTCACTTAAAAACTCCGAAATTTCTACACCCCCATCGGAATAATTATGTCGTCACTTTACCACACTTTTGATGTATGAAACACTGCTAGATCCGGCAACTTATCATTTCCATCGGAACTACTACTACACACGTCCGAACTGTTTCATGGCTAGGCTCCGACTCCTCCCTAGAATACTCTAAGTCTTCTCTACCAGCAGAGAAAGGCGCGCGAAGAATATTGCTTTGCCATTGATCAGTTTATTCAACAGCCAATAGCAAAACAACATTCTCCAGCGTCATTCCGCACTTTTCATCAATAACCAATCGCAAAATAGTAAACCTAACGACTGCACTTTTTACCGACGTAATTATCTAATATGCTGAAGTTTTGTGTATGCATAAATTTATTTACTATTGTTGTTTATACCTGAATTAACTTTCCCTTTACCATAAACTTACTTTACAAATCTATTCTACAAAAACCCCCTTTGTCCACATCCATACTTCTACGAAATGTTACCACACTAAATCCCACTACATAACTCGTTAAACAATTATCTTCATATTAACATTAAACCACACTCACGCATCATTCATACTGCTAAAACACATTTATAACATTTTACCTACACAAAATGACATAATAACACTTTATCAAAATACTAGAACAGTTTATGAAAAACAGTCTATTACTTTAGTGTACTCTAGTGGGCACAATCGAAACTAAGATCACAGTCCCCCTATCCAATACTGTCCTCTATCGGCTGATACATAAACTACGTGCGCGTCCAGTCTCGCGTCACCATCTGTCACTGTCCAGCTCTGAGACACATCTCCCACTTAACCGCCTCCAAGGCAGGATCGGTATACGGCGCTACGCCTCAGTGTGATAGCATCGCAAAATAAAAAATACATAAAAAGTATTACATTAACCAAAAATCGTTGTTTACAAACTGTAATAAAAAACAAATTTAAAATAACACTACCCATTTTAATTACACAAATAATTTAATAACGCTCTAGTCCCTCACGAAACGTCCCAGCACAACACTATTCATTTTATATCTAGGTTTAAAATAGATATAAGCAAAGTTGGCAGAAATATGAAGACTTCGGCTGTGGACTATGGTAAGGTCGATGAGAAAGGGAATTATTGCATCAAAGACACGGCAAGTGGTGTGCTTTATTCATACGAGGATTGGAACTTAAATAGTGGCAACTATTTGTTCACAACCGATACAAAAGAGTTACATGTTTGCACCTGTTACTGTCCTTCAAAGTAGTCACCATCATTGTGTAGCACCCATTGGCAGAGGTGTGGGAGGCGTAGTATACCGTTAGCAGAGCCTGTTCTGTTGATGGTGCGAATGGAGCGGTCTAAAGTTATGGAGATTCTCGTGTACGATTGTGATGGTTTTATCCTAACGCATTACGTTTCTCCACGGCAAACCGTCAATTCACAGCATTACTGTTTGTTTTTGGAGCATCACCTGCGACCAGCTTTGCGAAAGAAGCGGCCAGACTTTCTGCGCAACCCACCCATCATTTTGCACGACAATGCGCGGGCGCATACAGCGCAAGCTGTGGCTGCTCCGTTCGGTCGATGCGACTGGGAAGTACTGTACCATCCACCGTACTCCCCGAACTTAAGTCCTTGAGACTTTGATCTGATTCCGGAGATGAAGGAACTACTTCGCGACATTCGCTTCAGAACTGTTGCAGAGATTCGACAGGCGTAGACCGCTTTATTCGCACCGTCAACAGAACAGGCTCTGCTAACGGTATACTACCCCTTCCACATCGCTGGCAACGGGTTCTACACAACGCTGGTGACTACTTTGAAGGACAGTAACAGGTGTAAACATATAACTTTTCTGTATCGGTTGTGAATAAATTGTTGCCACTATTTAAGTTCCAACCCTCGTATTTAGTGATAGTTCCACGATGAACTGATAAACTGCAGCTCCAATTTCTAATTTCAGATTCTCGCTAATGGCACCTTTGTGAGAATGTGTGAGCACAAACAGTGGTAAGTGCCAGAAATGTAGCTGCCAATAGTTGTAACACGTTCCCTGCTCGCGCCAGAAAAACGTTTTTCATAGTTGATTTTTACTTATCTGACGATATGTGGATAACTACGACTCAGATAAAGATCCTGAATATGTCCCCGACGTAAATGAGTTTCGAAAGTTGTTGCTAATCCGTAAACATTGAATATTTTTTTAAGAAAGTAAACATTGTTGTGTCCCTTATCGCAGTTTACTTGAATTGATGTGTCAGAGCGATGGTAGAAATATTAACGTTGTTTACCTGCTGTAGCAATGTGCTTGATAAAATTATATTGTGCTGAGTCATAGATTAAATTTTTATTGCACAAATTGTTCGTGAAAATGTTAATATAAAGTGTTAATATAAAAAAACTTAAATAATACGGACATTTTAGTTTTGTAGTTTTGAGAGTTTTTGCAGTAATGTTTCGTTAATTCGCCCAGCAAATAAAAGTGGAAAAACAGTGCTAAACCATATTAAGTGCAGTCAGTTGGCAAGTGAACAATTTTAAATACCCACTGAAGAATGTTTAAGAATAGAACATTAGCTATCATCTACCGCTTCACAAATAGGCCGTTACTGTAAATATATGTGAAAACAAAGACCTATTTGAATTTAAAAATCGTTTTGCAAGCACTGTGCGATTTCTTGAAACAACAAACTTTTCTCTTACCGTTGCTTTTACAGCCGAAGTCTTCCTATGATTTTCACTACATTAACCAATCCTTTTCTTCAGAAGCGTCTCACGTAGTTGTAACGTGTATTTTGAAGTTAGTTTCAACGAGAAAACGGATTGACAAATGAAAAACTTGCTCATTACAGTTTCAACCATTACATGAAATTTCACAGTTAAAGCCCTTGTTGATAGGATTTTATCACAGAAGCATCATTAAACACTGATAATCTTTATGCACCTAACCAGACGATCAGAAAATTACATAACAGTATCTGCAAGACGTAGTAGGTGACGAAACAATTAAGACAGAGTATTTGTGATGGGAGTAAGGTTAAAATCTCTTTCCTGCGAACTTGATACAGGTTCTCTGTTCCTCCTCTAAATCACTTCGGTGGCTGGAATGGTTCTTCAACAAATTCATGGCAAATTCCTTCCACAATTTGCGCATAACTGAAATAGTGCCCCGTCCGTAATGGACTCCTTGTCGAAGTTTACAACATTACCCTTCTCTTTCGTTCAGCTAAGCCAACGTTTGGTTTTGAGTGCAAATATGATCACGACACAAAAATGCAACAAAAGCGACCATGAAAAGGGAATGCTCCAAGCAAACATACGTCAAAACTTGCGATGACCTTACATGAACACTGAAAGAAAAGCGCTTGTTCAGCCGCTACTAAGGACAACAACGAAGTGTAAACATTGACTCCGGCTGACCTTCGTTACGCTCTAAGTGAACAGCTATTCACACTGTGTACTCATTGTTCCGCAGTTTTGCGGCGTTAGCAAGCACCTGAAAATGTAAAGAGGCTGAACAATTGAGTTCTGTACGAGTTAGCTGAGAAACATACTGTTGTTGGACGGAAATAGATCTCCTTCTGTTCCCTATAAACAGAAACATCTGTTTTGCGGAAAGCGGAACGTGTGGTTATCATACTGTATGCATTTACTAGCTGCTGTTACTGACAGCTGGGAAATACAGTAATATGACTGTACGGTAGGTTCGTGGTGGAATCGTCGAATATATTTTTTAAAAAGCACGTGAAAGAATGTTTGATGAGAAGTAATGCATACTGTTCCTGCAAGAATAAACCAAGGACAAACGCAAGCTGGATAGCCTGCACTGGCCAAATCAATCAAGAACAGTGAAAAGTTGGCTGCTCATGAAAACGCGGTGCCTGACATATCGAGCAGAGTGAATTAAAATTTACCTTTGTTATCGCACTGCTCTCATCAGATATCTCCTTTTTATTTTTTTGAGTACTTGTCTCATTTTTTGGTGACGACAGAACACTACCCAGGAAACGCTTCCCTACAATTCTTTACAGCAGATTCTTCTGTTTACAACATCGAACGTCCGCGAACTAACGTTCATGTACTGTTATAGCGTCTTGTTTGTGTAACGTCCAACGGCGCCATTTGTGACTAATGAAATGTTCCTTCTGCTCAGTTTCTCTTACGTCAAGTCCACCATCGAATCAACGGAATACAGAACTGAAGATACTACAACGTATAAATGAGACAATAGCCGGCCGGGGTGGCCGAGCGGTTCAAGGTGCTACAGTCTGGAGCCGCGCGACCGCTACGGTCGCAGGTTCGAATCCTGCCTCGGGCATGGATGTGTGTGATGTCCTTAGGTTAGTTAGGTTTAAGTAGTTCTGAGTTCTAGGGGACTGATGACCTTAGAAGTTAAGTCCCATAGTGCTCAGAGCCATTTGAACATTTGAGACAATACACTGTATACTAAAACTAAATTTCACTCCTCATTTTCGCGCGGTCTGAATATGAATGTCTGTATGTGAAATATACACAGATGAGCCAAACGTTATCAGCAATTGTTTACCAGCTTTTAGTCCACATTTGGAGAACAGTACAACGGCGATGCTGCGTGACGTTGATTCGGTAAGTCCTTGACACTCTTCTGGAGGTATGTGACACCAGATGTCTACAACGATGCTGCGTGACGTTGATTTGACAAGTCACTGGTAGGTTTCCGGTGGTATGTGGCACCAGATGTCACACAATTCCCGTAAATAACGCGCTGGTGGATTTTGGGCACAGAGCTGGGGTCCGACAGTGTCCCAGACGTGTTCTATAGGGAACAGGCGTGGCGAATTTGGTCGCCAAGACATCAACGTGAGCCGGCCGCTGTGGACGAGTGGTTCTAGGCACTTCAGTCAGGAACCACGCTGCAGCTACGGTCGCAGGTTCGAATGCTGCCTCAGGCATGGATGTGTGTGCTGTCTTTAGGTTAGTTAGGTTTAAGTAGTTCTAAGTGTAGGGGACTGATGACCTCAGATGTTAAGTCCCATAATGGTCAGAGCCATTTGAACATCAACGTGAGTTCACCGCCGTGCTGCTCAAAGCACTGCAGCACGATTCTGGCTTTATGACAAGGACAGTTATTTTGCGGGAAGGTGCCATCGCCATAGGGAAAGACATCGAGGATGAAGGGGTAGAGGTAGAGGGCAATAATTTCCACGTAGCCCCCTGCAGTTACTTTGTTGCCGACTGTCGGCACAGGTCCGTTGGAAGCCCAGGAGAGTGTCTGTCCCCACAGCTGACGACGTAGTTGGGTCAGTGCGGGAACACGTGCTGCGTCATCTGCTGCAGAGCCTAATGCTCAACTGTGTCCGCTGGACGGTGTGTTCCGGAACACTTGTTCCTGCACCATCATTGTATTCTGTGTCAGACCTGCCACAGATTGCCGGCTACCCTGCATTATAGAGCGGGCAAGCCTCCGACCTCCACGTTCTGGACGGCCAAAATCAAGTCGTCTTCTCGCGGATTCATTTTCCAGCAACCAACTCGACTGAGCCTTTCGCCTGGCGTTCTTTGTGTGTTTGCGGAGGGCAATTGCGAATTATGAATGTAACATATAAATTTATAAATGAAAGATTGCAGTCAAATAAAATCTGCAGGTACTATCTTAACGACTTTAAATGATGAGTACGATAGTAGAAGTACTTTTGAAAACGCGGTATATTTCTGCAAAACAGTTATTGGTGTCGATGGTCCAGCAATTAAATAAAACACAAGTTGAATAACAGGGAAACAGTAGATTCCTACTCCACGTAAATAGTTATGAACAACAACATAGCTTGCGAGGTATTCACCTCTGAACGCATACATACTACTTCACTGCAGAAGCCATCAAAATCACACAAGAGCACCCCCTCGTACTGTCCTCCCACTTCCATCCAGTCTCCCCGCTCAAGACCACTGTGACACACACACTCACGATCATAATGAAACACATTCGAAATACTCAATTTTCGTTTAAAATAACTTCAAATCAAATAAATATTCCTACGGCTGGGCCATAAACACGCTCTAACACACATTATTAAATACATAAGCAAATTAAATAGACATATATCAAAGGAACAGCAAGAAAAAGTAGGCCAGTACCCTAACGTCTCTGTGCTTTCTAAAACACAGTAAATATTTGACCAATTTCTTCATGAATAGCATATATCGGATATAAATAAACACATAAACGAATAAATATACACTCCTGGAAATTGAAATAAGAACACCGTGAATTCATTGTCCCAGGAAGGGGAAACTTCATTGACACATTCTGGGGTCAGATACATCACATGATCACACTGACAGAACCACAGGCACATAGACACAGGCAACAGAGCATGCACAATGTCGGCACTAGTACAGTGTATATCCACCTTTCGCAGCAATGCAGGCTGCTATTCTCCCATGGAGACGATCGTAGAGATGCTGGATGTAGTCCTGTGGAACGGCTTGCCATGCCATTTCCACCTGGCGCCTCAGCTGGACCAGCGTTCGTGTTGGACGTGCAGACCGCGTGAGACGACGCTTCATCCAGTCCCAAACATGCTCAATGGGGGACAGATCCGGAGATCTTGCTGGCCAGGGTAGTTGACTTACACCTTCTAGAGCACGTTGGGTGGCACGGGATACATGCGGACGTGCATTGTCCTGTTGGAACAGCAAGTTCCCTTGCCGGTCTAGGAATGGTAGAACGATGGGTTCGATGACGGTTTGGATGTACCGTGCACTATTCAGTGTCCCCTCGACGATCACCAGTGGTGTACGGCCAGTGTAGGAGATCGCTCCCCACACCATGATGCCGGGTGTTGGCCCTGTGTGCCTCGGTCGTATGCAGTCCTGATTGTGGCGCTCACCTGCACGGCGCCAAACACGCATACGACCATCATTGGCATCAAGGCAGAAGCGACTCTCATCGCTGAAGACGACACGTCTCCATTCGTCCCTCCATTCACGCCTGTCGCGACGCCACTGGAGGTGGGCTGCACGATGTTGGGGCGTGAGCGGAAGACGGCCTAACGGTGTGCGGGACCGTAGCCCAGCTTCATGTAGACGGTTGCGAATGGTCCTCGCCGATACCCCAGGAGCAACAGTGTCCCTAATTTGCTGGGAAGTGGCGGTGCGGTCCCCTACGGCACTGCGTAGGATCCTACGGTCTTGGCGTGCATCCGTGCGTCGCTGCGGTCCGGTCCCAGATCGACGGGCACGTGCACCTTCCGCCGACCACTGGCGACAACATCGATGTACTGTGGAGACCTCACGCCCCACGTGTTGAGCAATTCGGCGGTACGTCCACCCGGCCTCCCGCATGCCCACTATACGCGCTCGCTCAAAGTCCGTCAACTGCACATACGGTTCACGTCCACGCTGTCGCGGCATGCTACCAGTGTTAAAGACTGCGATGGAGCTCCGTATGCCACGGCAAACTGGCTGACACTGACGGCGGCGGTGCACAAATGCTGCGCAGCTAGCGCCATTCGACGGCCAACACCGCGGTTCCTGGTGTGTCCGCTGTGCCGTGCGTGTGATCATTGCTTGTACAGCCCTCTCGCAGTGTCCGGAGCAAGTATGGTGGGTCTGAGACACCGGTGTCAATGTGTTCTTTTTTCCATTTCCAGGAGTGTATTTATAAGCATGCTGCTACTGTTTATTTTTTCGTGTAACTGTGGAGTACTTATGGCCTGATGCGATCGATAGTAATCGGCCACTTTGAGCTCCAATAACTCATGTACTATTCAAGTTACATGCCTGTAATTCATACCAATTAAGGTTTACACTAATAGCTTTCTAAAGACATGGCGATCGACAAAATCGAATGAAGCGTTTATATTTTGGAAATTCGTTGCTGGGTGTTACTTGTATAATTTACCATCAGATACTAAACTTTAAACTAATAAAGGTATTGAAAATCTGATTACACCATCAGAATCGTCGTGCAAATAATGGTTATGTACATGTTTCTTTTTGAGGTATAATGATTCATCTGGCTACTATTAATTTCTATACGAACTGTGAAATGTCTGCCATTAAGGTTTCACAAAGTCCGCAATCTTTGCCACCCCCAGCGTGTCTGCTTCATCGACGCAGTGTCGCAATGGAATTTCCGGTCACGTGGCTGGACTATGCGCTGGGGCTACCCCTCTTGTTCAGTCTGGCTAACATTCGGCGCCACGTGTTTGTTGCCGGGCCCCGGCTGGCCGAGCGGCCCGTGCGGCCACGCCAACTCCAAGCTTAGAATATTTTCAGGACGTGACAATTCGCCCGTTACCTCGCAAGGTTTAGAAACACGCCTACCACCTATTGTGCATGTCGCACAACGCAGTAGCGGTTCTTATGAATTTTCAGTTCATACAATAAGGGAGGCAAGTCCTCCAGAGAGGTTAAGGCCTGAGGTACAATGGAAGTGGCGCTCATTGCCTTCTGGATTTTTGTGGTAAGGTAATCGATAGCACTAACAAGATTGGTGGGTGTTGTCAGGTCGTGGTTTACCAGGTGTTGCTCTTGAGGGCACTGGAAAATTTGCCCCAATCCATGATCGGAATGGTAGAATAGACATGGGGCACTGGGTTGTAGTCTGACACCAGTTTGTGGAGCATTTCCAACGGAAACTGGCCATGATGTTCTTGAAAATGGTCACATCCAGAATGTCCAGCTGGCAGTTGGAGTGGACTGTATATGCGGACGCCACACACCAACAGTGCCAGTGTATTTTCCAGTTCGAGGAGGAGTCTGCCTTTGGAATTAGCAACACAAGAATGTCAAGCCGGATGCTTAACATTTAGATCTGTTGCAAGGATGAGTCTGTCAAATGATGTCAATTTGTGAAGGTCCACTTTGAGAAGCGTCTGGTTAGGGCTGAAATACATCACAGCAAAAGAGATAACCCCAAGATACAGTAGTTGGATAGCCTCTTGATTCTGGATGAGGAAATTGCTGTTCACATCACATCGGCCATGAAGCTGGTCCACACAATAGCAAATATTGTTGCACAGAGGAAAATCGTGTGCTAGTTTGACGTGTGTTTCCATAATAAGTAAAATATTTATATGTCGGACATAGAGGAACGTGTTCAGTTCAGTCGTCATGCGTTTAATGCCATTGGCATTAGAAATACAGACAACTAGTTCCTGAGGGGACTATTGGTTTTGTGGTTGGTGATTCGCCATTATAACAAAAACAGGGCGATGATCATTGTGAGCCTATCCTCTCTGTGACAGATCTTCTAAGCTGTTTCACGAATGACTGCCCTGATGTAGAGCTGTGTGAACAGGGAGATGACCTAGAGGATCTCTCGCATGTCATCATGAAATGAAGCATCTGTCTCCATCACTGGGTGGATATACTGGATGGGCTGCCTACCTTTCAGTGAGCATGGGTAATTGTTGTGACAGGTGGAGACAGTGCTGCAACAGAGGGCTAGGGACTTAAACAGGAGGCTAAGATGGCCTCTCCGTTTGATATCCATTAGTATTCATCATAGAAAGCAGATGAGCAAGAGGAGACCTAGCTGCAGTGGCAAAGGTGGTCATAAGGGACTGAGCCAGATGCGGTCCCTGTGCCACAAATGTGTCATGTGCCTGAGCATCTGTGGTTTGATCGTTGTTGGGTTGGCCTCATAAGTTGGGGAAATGGGTGCAGTCCACTGGTGGCAGGGGTAGCCAGTTGGTCCTCAGTTTCTTCTTTGGAGGGCAGAAATACAGTAGTGAACAGTAATTAAGTGCATCATAAATGTTTACACTTAAGGCAGATTGATGGTCTGCTGTGGCCTTCATAAGATTCAATACACAATTTGGTACATGGAAGATACCCAATTTGGTAGGAGCACTCAACATCTTCTCTCCTAGTCAGGGAGGCAGCATGAATGGCAAAGGGATTAAATTCTGGGTCCCATTTGTTGTATAGAGGCATCAAAGGGTACATGAATTTGAGATGGAGTAGTTCATCGCTGATGTCCACTTCTGTATCTTCAAGTGGATGCTGTTTGATTTCAATTGTTGTTTCTATGTCGCCAGAATCATGATGTATGTAGTAATCCATTGCCTCCGACCTCACAAAGTGGAGGACTGTGAGGTAGTCTTCCTTCGTGTCATGCATGTACTTGGAGTGGTCCTTCTGGTAAATTACTCGTAATTAGCCTCTAATCGGGTGCTGGAGTTCAGTGTTCACTTTAATGTAATTCGTGGGATTGTAAACCACTGTAGGAAGGATCTTTTTCTTCTTTGGTGGGGTTGACGGTTTATTCTGAGTAGTGGGATCAAGAGGGGGACCCATTTATTGGTCCACAGCATCAAAAGCCGTGGCTTCTGCGGGTAGGGAGGATCTGAATCCATACCAATGCCACTGCTATTCGCGTGAGCGAATAACCATTTGGATGTTCAGCCACAAGGAGGGGGGGGGGGGGGGGAGCACTGATAGGGGTGGAGTCCCCAGAAGGCCTGCTGGGCTGGTGAAATGGTATAGACGAAACAGCACTCAGTGGTGGGTCCAGGTGATGGTTGGTTGCATCAGTGTTTCGTTCCAACAGAGCATTACAGTGGGTGAGAGGTCTGTCACCAGGAGGCCATAGGATTTTGAGATGATGAGGTCGAGGTAGAAGATTGGTCCTTTATGTGGCGTTGTGGACAAGGTTCCCATGAATCGGTATCACTGTCAAAGGCTGTGAGTTGTGACAGGAGGAATGATGTGCTCAGTCCTTAGCCCATTGGGTGCAGTCGGGATCAGTGTCTCTGGCATCATGCCTGGTTGGATGTCGATCATCATGTGTAATATAGCCTCGTGAAGGTGCAGTGGATGATTTGCCTAGCTGGATGTTCCTATCCCTGGCCCTGTTCATAATTAGCCTAGGCCTGACTGACACAGCCAGGACCCCAGCCAACAATTACCATAACTCCTGTCGTCTATAAGTACCAACTAGCCTGAGATACTTTCGAAAAAAGCGACAAATGAATGTCGACTCAGACACTGCAGCTAGCAACACTGAGCAACACTTGAGGCAGCTATGAACAATGCACATAAACACCGTCTGGGCTCCAACCCGACTGAACTCCCAGACTGAGCTGCTGCACTGCTGTCTTTAAAGGACAGCCAGACTCATTGACAGGTCGGCAGGATGGACGTGTCTTCGTAAGCAGTGTTACAGTGGCGACACTAGCACTCAAATATTAGAGCAGTGCCATCTAGCAGCCATCATCATGGTCCATGCCTTCCAGTGGACTTTCAAACTGGCCAGCGACGCGTGAACTTCCCCCCTGAAATGGCTGTGTAGGGCAAGAAACGCACAGGATAATGCTTAGGAAGGCGAACTGACGACGTGGAAGAAGCTCAGGCATGGAAGCCTTCCAGCTGAGGGAAGAACCCAGGGCGTCTGGCAGTGAGCTTGAAGCGTGGTACTACCCAATTCCTTAGAAAATCAAAATTACAGTCTCACCACAGTTATTTAAGGTTCAAAAAATGGTTTAAATGGCTCTGAGCACTATGGGATTTAACATCTGAGGTCATAAGTCCCCTAGAACTTAGAACTACTTAAAACTAACGAACCTAAGGACATCACACACATCCATGCCCGAGGCAGGATTCGAACCTGCGACCGTAGCGGTCGCGCGGTTCCAGACAGAAGCGCCCGGAACCGCTCGGCCACCAGCGACCATCTTCACTTTGATTGAATTACATAAACACGAATAAGAATCATAATATTTTCCGTCCACAATCAAAATCATTGATAGAAGGCACGGTGAATAATCAATCACAAACAATCGTTCTTGTTTAACCATGTCTCAAGAGACTAATAACACTATACACAGCCACATAGCACCATAACTTCATAAGGAACAAAGAGATCTGAAAGCTTAATAAAACTGAACTGGCCACATAATGGTCCACAGAGAAACATGCTTATACTACAAATACAAATTGGATCAACCAAGGTCGCAAAGGTCGCAAGAAGCACGTTCATTAAAGATACACAAATGATTAACAGTGTTAAATAAGATTAAAAGTGTTAAATAATAAGTACTAGTAATAACTCAACCAATAAAATGACTTACAGAAACGCCAATATTAAAAGGTGGCCTCAATTAACGGACATAATGACTCAGAATGATTCCCAAAGCGTTAAGGCCCATAGCAGTGTTTGGAAACAATGACGCTACGGCTGGCAGGCAATACGATCGTTCACTCCCCACGGCTTGTGTACAGGGTCACATAGCAGGCGGTATATATTTATAAATAATCCGAGCCGGCCGGTGTGGCCGAGCGGTTCTAGGCGCTTCAGTCTGGAACCGCGCGACCGCTACGGTTGCAGGTTCGAATCCTGCCTCGGGCATGGATGTGAGTGATGTCCTTAGGTTAGTTAGGTTTAAGTAGTTCTAAGTTGTAGGGGACTGATGACCTCAGATGCTAAGTCCCATAGTGCTCAGAGCCATTTGAACCATATAATCCGAGCGGCCCCACAATGAGCGGTCGTGATAGGAATCCATAACCACGCCGACGCCATGGAACGAGCAGTCTTAACAGATGGCCAGCAGCACAAGTAGATTGCAATGAAAACAAGGTCAAATCACAGCCACACGAATATATAATAAGCAAGCCCCCAAATTCTTAAGGAGGAGTATTCTAACATTACCCGTCTCCCAGTAAATTAGCAGGAAACTTAGAGATCATTTCCAGTTGCCTTAAGGCACTTTCAACATTAAACAAACATACCAAATGCTGCCGTGAGAAATGATTAACCCACTAACTCTACGGCTGCCGGGCACGTACACATCCGCAGCTAGTCCCAAAGCGGACAATATGTCCTGAAACAAGTAAAAATTTGCATGAAAACCACTTAAAACACTCACTCCACGGACGATCAAAAACGGAATGAGGAACATCAGCCTCCTTAAAATAGCCACTGTGGAACCAAGTTCAGAATCATCTCCGGCAGCTACTCATGCCTCAATAAGTTTCAACAATCTTCTTAGTTAAACACAGAATAAAAGTCATATGTAACTTGGAGCTTGCAAGTTACGAGCTGGGAAGCTGTTCAGCGTGAGACGACGAACCCACCACAATTTTGCACGTCATGGCGCCCAATGATCGGCACCATTCATCCGGCCCGCGCCAAAAGACGAGGGCGGTGAGCACCGCGAGGTCCATGCACCACAGTTGGGGACGCGGGCATGTTTTCAACACAACTTGGCTCGTTGAACGCCACCGGAGACTCTCTCGTCCCATATTCACCCGGAAAACCCGCCGAGGGAGCAGTCAAAGATAACAGGACAGCCGAATATCGATATGGTTCAAATGGCTCTGAGCACAATGGGACTTAACATCTGAGGTCATCAGTCCCCTACAACTTAGAACTACTTAAACCTAACTAACCTAAGGACATCACAAACATCCATGCCCGAGGCAGGATTCGAACCTGCGACCGTAGCGGTCGCGCGGTTCCAGACTGAAGCGCCTAGAACTGCTCGGTCACAGCGGCCGGCGAATATCGATATCAGCGATGCAAGTCGAACACCCTAGCGCCAGCCGCTACGGCTCGGTGCTGTAGCGTGACAATGGGGTCGACGATCGCCACAGTAATGGACGCTACAATGAGGACTCCACCCCAATCCTGCATCCACGGGAGCCGCCGCAGGTGTCCTGGAGGTCAACTCGTTCCCAGATGGGTACAGGCGGGGGTCGACAGGGTGGATATTTCAGGGTCAACGGAGCCACCGATGATGGTGCAGCTGGTAGGCGCAGAAGGAGTTGACTGGCATGATGGCGCTCTAGGCCCCTCAGAGTGTCAACCCCTGTAAGGCGACACCCAAGCGAAGTCGCAACGCATGCTATCGTACCTTGGGCATGTCAACAAAGTGAACAATTATTGAAATGTCAAAGAAACTGACGTGCATAGAGGCGTCCCTCCATGTAGGATAGAGTTCTTGTTTTACTAGATTGTCAGTGCATTAATTTCACTGTATTTTAAACGTCTTATCACTTTGAAATCTTATCTATGATGTGTCATTCACTGTGTGACCAGTAACGGCAGTTTACAGTATGAAAAAACGGTATAATTTTTTAACATGTTCCGGCATTGTGCAATACTATGAATGTGATTGAGGGAATGGTCTCAAACGCTTAGACGCTGTAATATAGATATTTAGCTTTTTAGTAATGATAGTCTAACCTGTTTGACATATTGGTCAACTTTTCCAACAGTGGTCTCTTTCTTTCTTTTCACGGAACATTTCCCGCCAGTAACTCTGTCAGGTTTTCAGGAATAACCAACCCAAACATATCACGATTGGAATTTACGTATCTATTGATCATTTTCTTCATTTTATATTTCAATTTCATTTTGAGGTTTTTAAAATAGAGAAGTCTATACCAAGCTTTATGATATACCTATAGTTAGTTTCATGTTCCTCATATCATATGTCCGATAAGTCTTAATGATGTGGAACGAGTCATTTTACACACATCAAAAAAGTTTTGAATCTCTCTGGTTCCCAGATCTCCTGAAGATAGACGTTGACTGTGGATGTTGTATTACAGACACAGTCCGTTTGACTGTTCAGAAATGTCACTAAACGCGTCCAAAGACGTAAACAACCATGCAAGAGCAGCGCCTATTAGACGGAGGGGGTCCGACAGCCGATCAGTTCCAGTCATTCCACCAGGAAGGAGGTACACGGCTCGTGTTGTCTGTAGTTCAACCATGCCTAGACGGTCAACACCGCGGTTCGATCGCGTCCGCATTTACTTTGTTTCAGGAAGGGCTCTCAACAAGGAAAGTGTCCAGGCGTCTCGGAATGAATCAAAGCGATGTTGTTCTGACATGGAGGAGATACAGAGAGACAGGAAATGTCGATGACATGCCTCGCTCAGGCCGCCCAAGGGCTACTACTGCAGTGGGTGATTGCTGCCAACGCATTATGGCTCGCAGGAACCCAGACAGCAACGCCACCATGTTGAATAATGTTTTTTGTGCAGCCACAGGACGTCGTGTTACGACTCAAACTGTGCGCATTCCTCTTCGTGGACGACAATTCGCGCCCCCATCGTTCACATCTTGTGAATGACTTCCTTCAGGATAACGACATCGCTCGACTGCAGTGGCCAGCGTGTTCTCCAGACATGAACCCTATTTACCACGCCTGGCATAGATTGAAAAGGACTGTTTATGGACGACGTGACCAATCAATTAATCTGAGGGATCTTCGCCGAGCCGGCCGCGGTGGCCGTGCGGTTCTGGCGCTGCAGTCTGGAACCGCGGGGACTGCTACGGTCGCAGGTTCGAATCCTGCCTCGGGCATGGGTGTGTGTGATGTCCTTAGGTTAGTTAGGTTTCAGTAGTTCTAAGTTCTAGGGGACTTATGACCTAAGATGTTGAGTCCCATAGTGCTCAGAGCCATTTGATCTTCGCCGAATCGCCGTCCAGGAGTGGGACAATCTGGACCAACAGTGCCTTGATGAACTTATGGATAGTATGCCACGAAGAATACAGGCATGCGTCAATGTAAGAGGACGGGCTACTGGGTATTAGAGGTACCGGAGTGTACAGCAATCTGGACCACCACCACCTCTGAAGGTCTCGTTGTATGGTGGTACAACATGCAATGTGTGATTTTAATGAGCAGTGAAAAGGGCGAAAATGATGTTTATGTTGATCTCTATTCCAGTTTTCTGTACAGGTTCCGGAACTCTCGGAACCGAGGTGACGCAAATTTTTTTGATGTGTGTATATTAACATCATTTCTTCTTTTTGTAGTTACGCCTCTATGCTTATCATTTATTAGCTTTTTAATTAAAGACTGACAGATGTTAGTAATTCATTCATTAATTACAATAATAGATAGTCTTCTGCGGAATAGGCGAATTTGTCAAAGAGAAACGTTTTCAGTTTAGTTTCAAATTTTACTTCGTCGTCTGTCAGGCATTTGATATCACCGGGTAAGTGATCAAAACTTTTGGTTGCAGCATTGTGAATCCCGGTTTGTACTACAAATAGGCTTAATGTGGCGTAATGAATGCCATTTTTTTCTTCTCGTATTGTTATTAATATGTAAATCACTGTTACTGTTGAAGTGGAGTGGATTATTTTCAACAAACTTGACGAGGGAATAACCGTACTGTGAAGAGGATAGATTGCTACTCACACGCCGAGCAGCAGGCAGGCACGACGAAAAGATGTTCACAAAAGTTTTGGGCCAGGGTCTTCTTCAGAAACGAAGGAAAGCGCACACACACACACACACACACACACACACACACACACACACACACACACACACGCGCGTGACCGCTGACTCCAGCTGTTCTAGCGAGAAAATTTTAAGGTGGAGGAAATGTGAACAATGAATAATTATCGGTGGGAGGAGTTTAGGTCTGAGATGCTGCACCAACAACCAGAACAGTCATGTGGCCGTGTGTTGTGCGGAGACGACGGCGATGATATTACAGCGTGGCTCGTACGTCACAGTGTCTGCGGTTTGGAAGGCAATGAAAAACATAGGAAAATCCAAAATGAGTTTGTCACTCTGCAGCGGAATGTGCGCTGACATGAAACTTCCTGGCAGATTAAAACTGTGTGCCGAACCGAGACTCGAACTCGGGACCTTTGCCTTTCACGGGCAAGTGCTCTACCGACTTCTTAGTTTTTTTATTTTATGTTCTCATTTTGGTCGCTATTGTTCGGTGCGGACGTACCATGACGCTTGTTCAAGTCTATCGTTGATCCATTAACCTAGTTTTTTGTAACAGAGGGCAGCTAAATTTCTGACCGAACACGCTGAGCTACCGTGCCGACACCGACTAAGCTACCCAACTACGACTCACGACCCCTCCCCACAGCTAATTTGTATACAAAAGAAAATATTACTGCAACGGCTCCACTTACGAAGGAAATGTGATTCCTTTAAAGTTTAGATTACGACCGAATCGATTAATACACTCGTCAACGACGCAAGCTGTCATTTTTGATGAAACAGCTGCGTCTCATCCCCGAAACTATTTAGGCTACGACCATGAAAGTCAATAGATATCCCCAACGGTGGGCAGGGTCACGTCAGAATGACGTCACGGGAAGTACCACCGCGGTGAATCGTGCAGGTGTAAATGCGGTGAACACCTGATGTTACTGGGATGCATGAGACGACGGACGTCGGCAAGTTTGTGACGTAAACAACTCCCATCTTTTTTTACCTGCATGGGATTAACGCGCTATCGTATGATACGCTGCAGCGCTACAGTCAATTGTCTGAGTAATATCGATTGCATTCATATCAGGCTACGATCTGTGGACTGGATTTTATGTTGAAAACATTACGGAAAAAAAAACCACTGGCGCAAATGACGCAAATGATAGCTACACGTATATTCACATAATAGATAAGACTGAACATTTTAGCCACAGGTACAGAACAAGAGCATGAAAGTTTCCTGCCAACTGTGATAAGGCCACAACACTACGTAAAAATAATAGTGTGGTTTCCCTCAACACATAAGATTATCCATAACTTGCCGGGTTACAACTTTACAAAAGGTGAACTGTGAACCATGCCTAAAGATTCTTAACTAGGCTTGGCTTGTGACGTCTCCTTTGCGAGATATCTGCGTAGCAGTCACGTCCCTGAGATACAACGTAATAAAAACTGCAAAAAGCGAGACATCGGGACAACGAGCTACGTGCACCACAACGACTACGAAGAAAAAGACGAGGGACGGGAGACGGCTCACATTAGCAGATTTACGACTGCTTCTTGTTCTTAATTTATGTAGTGTGCGTGCAACAATTATTTGAAATAGTAAATGTTACAGTGATTTCGTGAAAGAAACTGTAGCGTGGCGGCATTTTCGGACTTGTTCTGTTCTTAAATGCCCATTTGATCGAGTAGTACGACGCATTTAGCGATTACTTTACACTTTACACTATAATCAGAATGTTTAGTGCGTCTAAAAATGAATCAGGCTGTCATTTTCTTTTATCAAAACACTTCCACAAGAAGCTAATGTTTGGGGCACCTGGCCGAGCGGTTCTAGGCGCTTCAGTCCGGAACCGCGCTGCTGCTACGGTCGCAGGTTCGAATCCTGCCTTGGCCATGGATGTGTGTGATGTCCTTAGGTTAGTTAGGTTTAAGTAGTTCTAAGTTCTAGGGGACTGATGACCTCAGATGTTAAGTCCCATAGTGCTCAGAGCCATTTTAACCATTTGTTTAGAAGTTAAAACCATAGGGACTGATGCAATTCGACGTGGTTCTTCAGGTACAGCGAAAATTTAAAATTTTCTCGCAGGGACTTCTATAAACATCGGCTGTTAATGCACGTTGAACAAAATGCCGTTATGAATTAACTCATAATCACCACAAAAATGTGAACCACACGATACTGAAAATCTGAAAATCTGTGTGTATACCAATGCGGAAAACAAGTAGCATCAAGCAAAACTACTAAATACCTAGGAATAACCTTCGACAGTATTCGGATGTCACAGACCGGCAATCATGAAACTAATATTAAAATCCCGGAAAAGACTTGGATTGCTAAAGCTAATCTCAGGAAAATTCCATGGTGCTAATACACTGACGCGCCAAAGAAACTGGTATAGGCATGTATATTCAAATACAGAGACTTGTAAAACAGGCAGAATACGGCGCTGCGGTCGGCAACGCCTATAGAAGACAAGTGTCTGGCGCAGTTGTTAGATCGGTTACTGCTGCCACAATGGCAAGTTATCAAGATTTAAGTGAGTTTGAACGTGGTGTTACAGTTGGCGCACGAACGATGGGACACAGCATCCCCGAGACAGCAATGAAGTGGGAATTTTCCCGTACGACCATTTCACGAGAGTACTGTGAATAACAGATATCCGGTAAAACATCAAATCTGCGACATCGCTGAGGCCGGAAAAAGATCCTGCAAGATCGGGACCAATGACAACTGAAGAGAATCGTTCAACGTGATAGAAGTACAACCCTTCCCCAAATTGCTGCAGATTTCAATGCTGGGCCATCAACAAGTGTCAGCGGCGAACCATTCTACGAAACATCATCGATATGGGCTTTCGGAGCCGAAGGCCCACTCGTGTTCCTTTGATGATTGCACGACACAAAACTTTACGCATCGCCTGGGCTCGTCAACACCGACTTTGGACTGCTGATGACTGGAAACATGTTGTCCGGTCGGACGAGTCTCGTTTCAGAATGTATCGAGCGGATGGGCGTGTACGGGTATGGAAACAAGCTAATGAATCTATGGACCCTGCATCTCAGCAGGATGGAGGCTCTGTAGTGGTGTGGGGCGTGTGCAGCTGAGACGATATGGGACCCCTGATACGTCCAGAAACGACTCAGACAGGTAAGACGCGCGTCAGCATCCTGTCTGATCACCTGCATCCATTCATGTCCTTTGTGCATTCCGACGGACTCGCGCAATTACAGCAGGACAATGCGACACCCCGCACGTCCAGAATTGCTACAGAGTGGCTCCAGGAACACTCTGCTGAGTTTAAACACTTCCGCTGGCCACCAAACTCCCCAGACGTTAACATTACTGAGCATATCTGGGACACCTTGTAATGTGCTGTTCAGAAGAGATCTCCAGCCCCTCGTACTCTTACGGATTTATGGACAGCCCTACAGGATTCGTAGTGTCAGTTCCCTTCAGCACTACATCAGACATTATTCGATTCCATGCCACGTCGTGTTGCGGCGCTTCTGCGTGCTCGCGAAGGCCCTACACGATATTAGGCAGGTGTACCAGTTTCTTTAGCTCTTCAGTGTATATTCATACTCATCCATACTTGCCGCAGCTTCATCAGACCAATTATAGAATACGCGGTACCCGTTTGGATGACATGTGCTGCTCATACACCACGGATGTTTAGCACAGGAAGAAGAACGTTAAGAATAGCTGTTAAAGCAGACCTGGCCCAATAGAAGAGACCTGTATCAACTAGCACGTTTTGAGCCAATAGAGCAAAGAATAATAAGATTATCAGCCAATTTTGGGATATCAAGATTAACCTCAGAAATAAAAACAAGAGAATTGTTCAAACAACAACCGATTATATTAGGTTTTCTAAGATATAAATATCCCCATCCACCCAATGCCAAAGCAAGCACCTTTGAAGGAATAATAGATGAAGCAGACATCTTGCAATGTTTGAAACAGCCATAAGATTAGGTGAATCATCCCTCACCGAGGTTCTTTAAGTGAAGTTTTTCTCTCAGCTGCAAGGCATAAGCCGGGATTTTTACTATTCCTCCGTATGGAAAACAAATTAAGAAATCAAACAATAAAATGATTTAGACTATCACCCAACCACAAATTTTAATAAACATTGTCATCACAGCAGAGCACATAGCCCTGGACCGAACGAACCCATGGACTACTCGAAAATGGGCAAGCCGTTCCCTTCAGACATCGAATGAAAAAAAAAAAAACTCCTTGCACTGTAACAATTACGGACGTAACAACGTTCACTTACAAAACTTTAGTTTTAGTGTGGGGCAAAGAAGAACATTGTCCGAAACAGGGTTAAAGCAGTACCAATGTCCCGCTTCCGACAAGAATTTGCGGGAAGCCTCCCTTGGTTGTAAAGCAGGCACCAGAACTGGCAATGCCCTCGCCATTCCTCACAATTGGCCCCACTACCATACCGAAAATTACCGAGCTATCAGTTTAATAAGTCACAGCTGCAAAATACTAACACGAATTCTTTACAGACGAATGGAAAAACTAGTAGAAGCCAACCTCGGGGAAGATCAGTTTGGATTCCGTAGAAACACTGGAACACGTGAGGCAATACTGACCTTACGACTTATCTTAGAAGAAAGATTAAGGAAAGGCAAACCTACGTTTCTAGCATTTGTAGACTTAGAGAAAGCTTTTGACAATGTTGACTGGAATACTCTCTTTCAAATTCTAAAGGTGGCAGGGGTAAAATACAGGGAGCGAAAGGCTATTTACAATGTGTACAGAAACCAGATGGGAGTTATAAGAGTCGAGGGACATGAAAGGGAAGCAGTGGTTGGGAAGGGAGTAAGACAGGGTTGTAGCCTCTCCCCGATGTTATTCAATCTGTATATTGAGCAAGCAGTAAAGGAAACAAAAGAAAAATTCGGAGTAGGTATTAAAATTCATGGAGAAGAAGTAAAAACTTTGAGGTTCGCCGATGACATTGTAATTCTGTCAGAGACAGCAAAGGACTTGGAAGGGCAGTTGAATGGAATGGACAGTGTCTTGAAAGGAGGATATAAGATGAACATCAACAAAAGCAAAACAAGGATAATGGAATGTAGTCTAATTAAGTCAGGTGATGCTGAGGGAATTAGATTAGGAAATGAGGCACTTAAAGTAGTAAAGGAGTTTTGCTATTTGGGGAGCAAAATAACTGATGATGGTCGAAGTAGAGAGGATATAAAATGTAGGCTGGCAATGGCAAGGAAAGCGTTTCTGAAGAAGAGAAATTTGTTAACATCCAGTATTGATTTAAGTGTCAGGAAGTCATTTCTGAAAGTATTCGTATGGAGTGTAGCCATGTATGGAAGTGAAACATGGACGATAAATAGTTTGGACAAGAAAAGAATAGAAGCTTTCGAAATGTGGTGCTACAGAAGAATGCTGAAGATTAGATGGGTAGATCATATAACTAATGAGGAAGTATTGAATAGGATTGGGGAGAAGAGAAGTTTGTGGCACAACTTGACCAGAAGAAGGGATCGGTTGGTAGGACATGTTCTGAGGCATCAACGGATCACCAATTTAGTATTGGAGGGGAGTGTGGAGGGTAAAAATCGTAGAGGGAGACCAAGAGATGAATACACTAAGCAGATTCAGAACGATGTAGGGTGCAGTAGGTACTGGGAGATGAAAAAGCTTGCACAGGATAGAGTAGCATGGAGAGCTGCATCAAACCAGTCTCAGGACTGAAGACCACAACAACAGCACCATACCGCCTGGCGATTGCCTGAAAAGAAACGAGACTGTAATGAGTCTGATCGACGACAGTCCGCCCCATCCCTTAGAGAAGAGAATAATGAGTGCAAAACAATAGGATGGGGGCTAGGAAATGAAAAGCAATTTAAAATAAATTCCTTTTACTAACGATAAATGTGAAAGAGATCCATTAATCCAAACATAGATTTGTGTACGACTGTAGTCTGACAAACAAGTAACCTAAAATGTTACAAATATACGCACATATAGTTAATTTAGTCGACATCAGTCTGACTTCTGAGATCGCAGCGGAGATGCACATTACTTGACTAAACATGTGGCAGTTTAATAAGGCCAACGACAACTGGTTATCAAGGAATTATACAAATGTTGTTATGATTTGTTCAGCGTTTTATCTGGTGGCAGGTGACTCAGCAGTGTTGGATAGCACAGGCAGTAGATTGCCTTGTAGCACTTTAACGCCATCAAGGAACAATATACAGTCAAACAAACACAGGTAGCTATACAGTCAATGTCATTATTACAGTATATGTTAGTCAACGTTTTACTACGCAGACACGGTAGGCTGCCTTATGTTGACATCTCCTAACCGCTAAAGCCGCCTCTCTTATACGAGGGTTGGTACTTTAATAGTGGCAACTATTTATTTAGAGCTCGTACAAAATAGATGCGTGTTTCAAAGTTTTACTCTCCTTCAGAGTAGTCACCAGTATTGTGTATAACCCCTGCCAGCGATGTGGAAGTCGTAGGATACTCTTAGCAGTGCCAGTTGTGTTGACAGTTCGAGCGGCGCGGTGTATTGCTCCACAAATTTGTAGCAGTACTGAAGCGAATGCCGCGAAGTGTTTCCTTCAGTTTAGAAATCGAGTTGACCTCACAAGGGATTAAGTGAGGGGAGAGCAGTAGGTGGTATAGCACTTAGCAGCCCCATCAGTCAAACAAATCAGTAACAGCTTCCACTGTACGTGCTTGAGCATTGTCGTGCAAAATGATGGTCAGGTCCTGCAGAAAGTGTCATCACGTCTGTCTCTAAGTTGGCCGTAAGTTGTGTTCCAAAAATGAACAGCATAGACACAGAGGTGATGACACTTTCTGCAGGACCTGACCATCATTTTGCAGGACAATGCTCAAGCACGTACAGTGCAAGCTGTTACTGATTTGTTTGACTGATGGGGCTGCTAAGTGCTGTACTACCTACTGCACTCCCCTGACTCAAGCCCTCGGGAGTTCAACTCGATTTCTAAACTGAAGAAAACACTTCACGGCATTCGCTTCAGAACTGCTACAAATTCGTCGGGCAATAAACCGCGCCGCTCGAACTGTCAACACAACTGGCACTGCTAAGAGTATCCTACGACTTCCACATCGCTGGCAGGGGTTATACACAATACTGGTGACTACTCTGAAGGAGAGTAAAACTTTGAAACACGCATCTATTTTGTACGAGCTCTAAATAAATATTTGCCACTATTATACGAGGGCCGTTCAGAAAGTAACCTCCGGTTGATTTAAAAAAATACACCAAGTTAAATAAAAATATTTTAATATATACATCTTACAACTACATCTTTGCACTATTTTTCTACATAGTCTCCATAGCGATTGAGGCACTTATCGTATCTCTTCACAAGCTTTGAAATTCCTTCTGCATAAAAATCACCCGCTTGTGCCTGGAGCCAGCCTGTGACCGCATCTTTGAGCTCTTCGTCGTCGTCAAACCGCTGTGACCCGAGCCATTTCTTCAAATGCATGAAGAGGTGATAATCACTTGGCGCCAGGTCTGGGCTGTAAGGTGGATAGTTGATAACGTCCCACTTGAAGGACTCAAGAAGGGCCGTTGTTCTGAGAGCAGAGTGAGGACGGGCGTTATCGTGCAAAAAAATGATACCGGAAGTCAGCATACTACGGCGTTTGTTCTGTATAGCCCGTCGTAGCTTTTTTATTGTTTCACAGTACACGTCTTGATTAATGGTCGTACCACATTCCATGAATTCAACCAACAACACCCCTTTGGCATCCCAAAACACCGTTGCCATCAGTTTTCTGGCAGAAAAATCTTGCGAGGCTTTTCTTGGTTTGGTAGGCGAATTTGAATGTGCCCACATCTTTGATTGTTCTTTTGTCTCAGGGTTCACGTACTTAATCCAGGTTTCGTCACCGGTCACGATTCTGTTTAACAATGGTTCTCCTTCGTCCTCATAACGTGACAGAAAGTCTAATGCAGAGGCCATTCTTTGAGTTTTGTGGTGGTCGGTAAGAATTTTGGGCACCCATCGTCCACAGAACTTACGGTAACCCAATCTTGCTGTCACTATCTCGTACAAGAGAGTCTTAGAAATCTGTGGAAAACCAGTAGACAACTCCAACATTGAGAAACGTCGATTTTCACCAACTTTTGCATCAACTGTCTGAACGAGTTCGTCAGTCATCAATGATGGTCTACCACTCCTCTCTTCATCATGAACGTTTTCTCGTCCACTTTTAAATAAACGTACCCATTCACGGACAACTCCTTCACTCATAACTCTTGGTCCGTACACGGCACAAAGCTCACGATGAGTAGCTGCTGCAGAATATCCTTTGGCTGTAAAAAACCTTATGACAGCACGCACTTCACATTTGGCGGGGTTTTCTATTGCAGCACACATTTCAAACTGCCAGAAAAACTAAACTAGCGCAGATACGACGTTCACTCGACCACGGCTTGATGCCGACTGACCTGTTGAGTGCGTGAACGCACAGATGGCGTCGCTACTCCCCCCCACAACCCGCACTGTGACCAATCGGAGGTTACTTTCTGAACCGCCCTCGTAGTTCCAACCCTCGTATAACCATGCGCGAGACACCATTCACATTCCTACAAAGGGCTTACTGTTAATGGATAACGCCATCTTGGGGAAAATTACTAACGATCAGCAAAATTGATGACAAAATTTACCCGTGCCAAGTATCGTCACTAACTATTTATGATCTAATCATACATGAAATTAATAACGAAATTGACCAGATGTGAGTAGGATTTGCGCACTGAGGGGTCTGTACAAACTTAATTATCTATGTGGACAGTCCATCCATCCCGGGAATCGAGAATCTTTACTATTTTTGCCTGTTACCGGCATTGGTACTGGCAAGATATCGGTCGCAGGGATTCCAACATTTTCGAGAAATTTTTAATTTCAATAATATAAACGCGGGTGTCAGGCGAACTTTGTTATAATAATGAGTAGCTCTGAATTCAGGCTGTCTGGGTTGCGATGGAAAAAGTCAGACATGAGGTAATGAATTACTTCTTTACTCATATGACGCGTTTCGGAATTTGTCCATCATAGGGAATGTTTGCTTCACATACAGGTCGAAACGCCATACCTACGAGCAGCAGTCGCTCCCGGACATCTGATGATGTATAAATTCCGAAACGCGTCATATGAACAATGAAGTCGTTCATCGCCTGGTGTTTGTTTTTTACCGTTGCGACCCAGTCGGCCTGAATGCAGAACTACTGATTGTTATAATTTCAAGTTTGATATTGGATAACAATCGTCAGAAGAAATATTTGTTTCATGAGAGATAATTACAAATTAACAATTTTAGGATTTTTTTCTTTACTTCTACAGTGAAACCTCGCTCCTTGCCAAATTTCATGTTTCTAGACCAACGGGAAGTACGCTGTTGATTTCGATGAGTAAATCTGCGACTATCAAAATATATGACTTAAATGGGCGTATCTTTCGACTGCATTGACTTAGAGGCTAAAGTTTATTATATCACCAAAATACCATAGACTTTAGTATGTGACATAAATTTCAACCTGCTACGTCAAACCGTTCCTGAAAAAAAAGGGTTATTAACTGACGAACGGACAGACAGACAATCTAACAACAAATGACAAAAATTTTTTCGTATGATATCAGTACGCAAAGAAGTGGGATAGAGAAATACTGAGGCATGACTAGACACTCTTCATGATCTCTAAGGCTATAGATACAGCAATAAGGAATACCTCAGTAGGCAAAACAGCTGAAGAGGAATGGACATCTCTAAAAAGGGCATTACACAAGAAACCTTGGGTAACAGCTGAAATACTTCTGTTGATCGATGAAAGAAGGAAGTACAGAAATGTTCAGGGAATACAGAAATACAACTTGCTGAGGAATGAAATAAATAGGAAGAGCAGGGAAGCTAAGACGAAATGGCTGCATGAAAAATGTGAAGAAATTGAAAAAAAAAAAAAGATTGACAATAGGACTGACTCAGCATACAGCAAAGTTAAGAGAACCTTCAGTGACGCAAAAGGCAAGGGTGATAACATTAAGAGTGCAATGTGAATCCCACTGCTAAGTGCAGAGGAGAGAGCGGATAAGTGGTGAGAGTACATTGAAGGCCTCTATGAGGGGGAAGATTTGTCAGATGTGATAGAAGAAGAAACAGAAGTCGTTTTCTGAGATGCAGCATTGGAATTTAAGAGAGCTTTGGACGACTTAAGATCAAATAAGGCAGAAGGGATAGATAATATTCCATCAGAATTTCTAAAATCAATGGGAGAAGTGGCAACAAAACGACTATTCACGTTGGTGTGTAGGATATATGAGTCTGTGGACATACCATCTCACTTTCGGAAAAGTATCATCCACACAGTTCTGAAGTCTGCAAGAGCTGACAAGTGCAAATACTATCGCACAATCAGCTTAACAGCTCGTGCATCCAAGTTGTTGACAACAATAATAAACAGAAGAATGGAAAAGAAAATTGAGAGTGTTCTAGATGACGATCAATTTGGCTTTAGGAAAGGCAATTCTGACATTGCGGTTGATAATGGCAGCAATACTAAAAAATAAATAAATAAATCAAGGCACATTCATAGGATTTGTCGGCCTGGAAAAAGCGTTGGACAGTGTAAAATCGTGCAAGATGTTCGCAGTTCTGAGAAAAATAGGGGTAAGCTATAGGAAGAGACGGGTAATACAGAATATGTACAACAGCCAAGAAGGAATAATAAGAGTTAACGACCATGAACGAAGTGCTCAGATTAAAAAGGGTGTAAGACAAGGATGTAGTCTTTCCCCCCTACTGATCAATCTGTACATCGAAGAAGCAACGATGGAAATAAAAGCAAGCTTCAGGAGTGGAATTAAAATTCAAGGTGAAAGGATATCATTGACACGAGTCGCTGATGACATTGCTAGCCTGAATGAAAGTGAAGAGAATTACATGATATGCTGAATGGACTGAACAGTGTAATAAGTACAGAATAAGGATTGAGAGAAAATCGAAGAAAGACGAAATGAGAACAGCGACAAACTTGGCATCAAGATTGATGATCATGAAGTAGATGAAGTTAAGAATTCTGCTACCTTGGTGGAGCAAGGAGGACATCAAAAGCAGACTAAATCTGGCAAAAAGGGTGTTTCTGGCCAAGAGAAGTCTACTAGTGCCAAACATAGCCCTTAATTTGAGGAACAAATTTCTGAGAATGTACGCCTAGTGCGCAGCATTGTATGGTAGTGAAACATGAACTGTGGGAAAACCGGAACAGAAGAGAATCGAAGCATTTGAGATGTGGTGCTACAGGAGAATGTTGAAAATTAGGTGGACTGATAAGGTAAGGAATGACGAGGTTAGGCACAGAATGGGAGAGTAAAGGAATATGTGGAAAACGTTGACACAGAGAAGGAACAGGATGATAGGACATTTGTTAAGACATCAGGGAATAACTTCCATGGTACTAGAGGGAGCTGTAGAGGGCAAAAACTGTAGAGGGAAACGGTGATTGGAATACATCCAGCAAATAACTGAGGGCGTAGGTTGCAAAAATATGGCTCTGAGCACTATGGGACTTAACATCTGTGGTCATCAGTCCCCTAGAACTTAGAACTATTTAAACCTAACTAACCTAAGGACGTCACACACATCCATGCCCGAGGCAGGATTCGAACCTGCGACCGTAGTGGTCACGCGGTTCCAGACTGAAGCGCCGGCCCGTAGGTTGCAAGTGCTACTCTGAGATGAAGAGGTTGGCACAAGAGAGGAATTTGGGGCTGGCCACATCAAACCAGTCAGAAGACTGATGACCCAAAAAACAACGCTACAGATTTAGAGATTCCGAATTTTTTCCTTTGACCTTGCTTCTTGCCTGATTCCATGATTCTAGGCCAACGGGAAGTACGCTGTACGTTTTGATGAGTGAGTTTGCAAGTATCAAAATAAAGTATGTGACATAAACAGCCGTAACTTTTGACTGCATTGACTCAGAAGCTTCAATGTTTTACACCATCAAGCTACCGTAGATCTTAGTATGTGACTTGAATTTCAAGGGGTCTCCACAGACGGACGAACAGACGGAGAGTCAGATAAGAAATGACAAAAAATTTTTATGTGATATAAATACATATTTACAGTTTCTAAATTTCCCCTTTGGTTGTATTGCGAAACCTTCGTTTTTACCAAATTTCTTGATTCTAGGTCAAAGAGAAGTAGTGTACGGGTTTTGATGTGTGAGGTTGCGAGTATCAAAATATGTGACATAAACGGCCGTATCATTTGATTCCATTGACTCACAAGCTTCAATTTTCTTACAACGCCAGCCGGCCGAAGTGGCCGTGCGGTTAAAGGCGCTGCAGTCTGGAACCGCAAGACCGCTACGGTCGCGGGTTCGAATCCTGCCTCGGGCATGGATGTTTGTGATGTCCTTAGGTTAGTTAGGTTTAACTAGTTCTAAGTTCTAGGGGACTAATGACCTCAGCAGTTGAGTCCCATAGTGCTCAGAGACATTTGAATCATCTTACAACGCCAAGGGATCAAAGACCTCAGCATGTGGCATAAATTTCTACTTGATACGTCCACTCATACCTGAGAAAAAGGTCTCTCAACAGGCGAAAAACACACAGACAGGCCGACAACAAAGTAATCCTGTAAAGGTTTCGTTTTTTACCGACTAACGTAAGGAATCTTAAAAATTAATTAGGTATTAACAAAATCAAGTTTCTGCATAATTCCTGGCTTCATGGGCTTATTATATTTTAATTACTCTAATTCTCCGATATTTAATAAAACTCGCCTCCCCTAGAAGTGTAACATTACATACGATTGCTTGTGATTATACTGCTAAATAGCGGACAGAAACACTGAAACAATTCAATGCATCTGTAACTATCGGAACTGCTTTCTCTGTGGCATTGCTAATATTTTTTTAAATGACAGTGTTATTAGAAGAACCACGTAGAACCGTCAGACTCTTTTCGTCCATTGAGATCGCAGATTTTTTTTTTAAATATATATAACAAGGAATGTTATCAACAGAATAGAGGTGTACGAAACGTGTAGATACCAGCTGCTGCTTGTTAGGAATAAAAATGAAAATTCCGATTTTTCTGTTTGATTAGCACTAAGTAATGTTAGCCTAGTATGTTTCTGTTATACATAGAAGTACTCGTGAATGACCGACGAGAGAAAAATTTCGGAAACCAGTGCTCGGGAAAATCTAACGGGCTGTAATTACGAAGCTACCATACCTGCGGTGTATGACGCACTGCTGCCTTTTGAGCCAGACGCCGCGTGTGTGGGAGGCGGTGTCCACATTGCAACTAGCGTTGAAACGTCAGACTACCGTCATGGCCAGCTGACCATCTTAGCCTTCCATTCCGTTCTCTCATGACTCACCCGTCCTTAACGCGCGCCGTATGACATCACAACATGTACATCTACAGACATATGATACGTGATTCACAGTCAACACATGCTTCACTAGCAGTGGAACTAACAATGAGTTGTCCATACTAGAGTGACGTTTGTTCCCGTCGAGCATGCACAAACAAGAAGAGCGCGAATCTTCACGTGGTTGTTACTCTCTCGGGAAAGGGTCAAATGAATGAAAAGCTACTTTAACAATTTAACTGGTAACCATATGAGGAAGGGTGGTCCATTGATCGTGACCGGGCCAAATATCTCACGCGATAACAACTAAAGCTGTGAGGACATGGTCTGAGTCGTGCTTGGGTAGCTCAGTTGGTAGAGCACTTGCCCGCGAAGGGCAAAGGTCCCGAGTTCGAGTCTCGGTCCGGCACGCAGTTTCAATCTGCCAGGAAGTTTTATGAAATAGTTTTGACAGCAAACAATACATTAGTGTTGTGCGCGTGTGGTACTGCGTGTCCAAACTGTCCACTTTGCTTAAAGAAAAGTGTTGCCACCTCGAACAGCGGCAGCGCAGTAGCGGTAAATCGGATAGACGATCTGCAACTAGTAATGAGCACTGAAGATTGTTAAAAATCATTACTCTTGTATAGTTGAGATTACTTAACTTGGATTTAGCTTGTTTGCTGGTTGTATAAGATCACTTCTGTGCATGAACTTAGTGCCATTTACACTGCTTGACAGACAACATTGCTACACGTTCCCAGGTGGAGATTTCTTTAGCAAAATACTTATCAGTAGCCGGGAGAAGCAGTGATTAAATAGAAGCTCATGTTACGCTAATAACAATAAGTAACTGGTTTTGTTGTAGTCCTGGCCAAAATTGTACAACACCAATCTACCAGCACGCCACGAAGTCTTGTGATGTGGCGGGCCAGGGTTAAAGGCTGATATCCTGTGGCGCCAAGAACGCATATGTTCGTGCAGCATATGTGTTCGTGCATTGTCTTGCTGAAAATGTCGTCTGGGATGTCGGGCGGAAAGGGTGTGGCTACGGGTCGCAGGATGTCATTCACGTATGTCACACCGGTCACAGAGCCCTGCACAAGCACCAACTGTGTTTTGAGGTTGTATCCGATAGCACCCCACACCGTAAGGCTTTGAGCTGCCTCTGTATGTCTTGTGCGAATGCAGTCACTGTGATGCCGCTCTCCCTGTCTGCGGTGAACCGAAATGCGGACGTCATTTTCAGACGAACAGAACCTGGATTCGTCCGAAAATACTGTCTGATGCCATTCTTATCCCCAGTGATGTCGTTCCATACACCAGTGCCGCCTAGCATGTTTCTGCACACGCGTCAAAGGTAGGCGGAGAAGTGGACGACGCGCACGTAACCCACGCCGTAATAAACGGCGACGGGCTGTCACCCCTGACACTTTACGATGTGTACCACTGTTGCGCCAGAGCCGAGGAGGACGCAGTCCTGTCCTGCAGTGCCATTCGGATGGGGTGTAGATCTACTCGGGAGGTGGTCTAGGTGGTGCCAGCTGACCTCTCTCGTCACCTTCCGTGAGCCATTCTGCACACAGCCGTTGCACCGCCGGCACACTTGGTCCCACGCGACCAGCAATTTTCCGGATCGATTCATAAAACTCTCTCATGCCAATAATGCACCGTCTTTCAATCTCACTGATTTGGTGGTACGGTCGCTCGTATGTCTGTGAGTCATCCTGCACATCTGCTTAAGACACACTGATCCATTACCTTCGGTTTACGGTGACAATGAAGCCGCAAGCACATTTTACTGGTAGGTGGTGTTGCGCAGTGATAACGACATTGTCCGTCAAACCCTGGGCCGACATGGTTCATGTGCTAATCATTTCTGCAGAACATACTAATGTCTATGTCCTGTGAATATGAAAGTCCTATCTCTAGTCGTTCAAGGTGTTCTGTTATTTTTTTCTGAAGATGAGGGTACGTTTAACGGTTTCCAGGTAGGCCAGTTTTCCCTAAGTTCGAGTAGTAGCACCCATCCAGCAAGTTGAGTGTTTCTCATCCTCCATAATCTTAACCTTGCAATGTAAGGAGGTTTGTTTCAATTATCGTCGTTTCGAGGAAACTCCTCCTAGACCTCAGTTATTGGCAGGTCGATTGATGTCCTTACAATTGGTGCGCTTGTGTCTTGGAAGAAGGATTAAGAAGGGGCAAACTTGCGTTTCTAGCATTTGTGGACTTAGAGTGGGCTTTTGACGATGTTAACTGGAATACTCTCTTTCAAATTCTGAAGGTGGCGGGGGTGAAATGCAGGGAGCGAGGGGCTATTTGCAATTTGTACAGAGGCCAGATGGCAGTTGTGAGAGTCGAGGGGCATGAAAGGGAAGCAGTGGTTGGGAAGGGAGTGAGACTGGGTTGTAGCCTCTCCCCGATGTTATTCGGTCTGTGTATTGAGCAGGCGGTAGAGGAAGCAAAGGAAAAGTTTGGAGTGGGTATTGGAATTCATGGAGAGGAGGTGGAGGCTTTGAGGTTCGCCGATGACATTGTGGTTCTGTCAGAGACAGCGGGGGACTTGGAAGAGCAGTTGAACGGAATGGACGGTGTCTTGAAAGGAGGATATAAGATGAACATCAACAAAAGCAGAGCGAGGATGGTGGAATGTAGTCAAATTAAGTCGGGTGATGCTGAGGGAATTAGATTAGGAAATGAGACACTTAAATTAGTAAAGGAGTTTTGCTATTTAGGGAGTAAAATAACTGATGATGGTCGAAGTAGAGAGGATATAAAATGTAAACTGGCAATGGCAAGGAAATCGTTTCTGAAGAAGAGAAATTTGTTAACGTCGCGTATAGATTTAAGTGTCAGGAAGTCGTTTCTGAAAGTATTTGTATGGAGTGTAGCCATGTATGGAAGTGAAACATGGACGATAACTAGTTTGGACAAGAAGAAAATAGGAGCTTTCGAAATGTGGTGCTACAGAAGAATGCTGAAGATAAGGTGGGTAGATCACGTAACTAATGAGGAGGTATTGAATAGGATTGGGGAGAAGAGAAGTTTGTGGCACAACATGACTAGAAGAAGGGATCGGTTGGTAGGACATGTTCTGAGGCATCGAGGGATCACCAATTTAGTATTGGAGGACAGCGTGGAGGGTAAAAATCGTAGAGGGAGACCAAGAGATGAATACACTAAACAGATTCAGAAGGATGTAGGTTGCAGTAGGTACTGGGAGATGAAGAAGCTTGCACAAGATAGAGTAGCATGGAGAGCTGCATCAAACCAGTCTCAGGACTGAAGACCACAACAACAACGTGAGATAAACGCTTTCGATCTTTGGTTCATAGCCGCTACTTCTAATATGTGCTGGAGCGATTTCTGTCGAACAATAAACTCTATTATGTATTGTTGGTCTCAAGCAATTAGTGATATGTCGATATGTTTAATTCAGAGAAGTGTCAACTTGTTTAACGTGACTGAATCTATACCAGACAGGACAAGCATTCTCTGCGGAAGAATACCACAGTCGTGGTAGTGGTTCCCAACGTCTTCAGTTGTATACCCCAACTGGTTCTAGTCAATTTGGGACGCAAATAGGGAGCACCATAACGGTTACAGAAATTAGTGATCACAAGGCCGTTGTAGCCATACTGAATACTGTATCCTCCAGCTCCACGAAAAATAAAAGCATAATATATATATTTATAAAAGCAGATCGAATTTTGCTTGACGCTTTCCTAAGAGACTGTCGCCAGTCGTTCCAAAATCACTATGTATAGACCATATGTGGCTTAAATTCAATGAAATAGCGTCGACGGAAGCTGAGATATGCCAAATAAATTAATGAGCTGATACTGATCCCCCATGGTACACAAGAAAAGTCAGAGCACTGTTACAGAAGCAACGAAAAAAGCATTCCAGATCTTAATAAGTGCTAAATATACAAGATTGACGATTTTTTTCTAAAGCTCGAAATTTAGCGTGAACTTCAATGCAAGACGCTTTTAATAATTTCCACAACGAAAATGTCTCGAAATGTGCCACAAAATCCAAAGAGGTTCCGCTCGTATGTAAAACACACCAGTGACGAGACACGATCAGTACCTTCAATTTGCGATAGCAGTGGTAATGTTACCAATGTCAGTGCCCCTAAAGCGGAGTTGATGATCATGATGACGAGGTTCCATACCCCGAGGAGCGTAAGGGACGATGCGGGAGACCCGCGCCGCCTTACTAGGCAGGGTCCTAGCGGAGGTGGTTTGCCATTGCCTTCCTCCGACCTTAATGGGGATGAATGATGATGATGAAGAAGACACAACAACACCCAGTCATCTCGAGGAGGGGAAAATCCCTGACCTCGCCGGGAATCGAACCCAGGTCCCCGTGCGCGGAAGCGAGAACGCTACCGCACGACCACGAGCTGCGGACAAAGCTGAGACTACTAGACAAATTTCTCCGAAATTTCTTCAGCAAAGAAGACGAAGTAAATATTTCAGAATTCGAATCAAGAACATTTGCCAACATAACTTAGAAGCAGATAGCCTTGGTGGAGAAAAGCAACTTACAGATCTTAGTAAAGCCAAGGCCTCCTGTCAGATTATATACCAGTCTGGTCCCTTTCAAAGTGTACTGAGACAATAGCTCCCTACTCAGCAGCCACATACAACTACTTACTCGGTGAAAGAATCGTGCATAAAGACTGGAAATTTGCACAGGTCACCCCAATACTCATGAAAGGAAGTACAGTAATCCGCTGACTTACAGAACTATATCACTAACGGCGATTTTGAATAGTATTTTGAAACATATACTGTGTCCGAATATTATGAATTATCTCGGATAAAACGATTCAGAAAATATGATTCTTGTGAAACAGAGTTAGCTCTTTATTCACGTGAAGAAATGAGCGCTATCGACAGGTGATCCCAACTGGTTGTATATTTCTAAATTTTCAGAAGGCTTTTGACACCGTTCGACGAAAGTGACTTCTAATAAAACAGCTCCCCTGCGAAATATCGTCCCGAATGTGCGACTCGATTCGTGATTTCCTGTCAGAACAGTCGCAGTTAGTAATAACTGACGGAAAGTCATGGAGTCAAACAGAAGTGATATCTCGCGTTCCCAAGGATGTGTTACAGGCCCTCTTCTGCTCCTAATCTATGCAAATGATTTAGGAGACAGTCTAAGCAATCCCCTTAGATTGTTTGCAGATGATACTGTCATTTTACTGTCTAGTGAAGTCATTAGATGATCAAAACCAACTGCAGAATGATTGCAATCTCCAACTTTCTCCTCCTAATGCGAAAATATTGGCCCTCACCTACGTAGGCAGAAATGATTATTGTAATAAAATACGAGAAATCGGAGCTTGCACGGAAAACTGTAAGTGTTTGTTTTTTCGCATGTTGTTCTAGAATGGAACGACAGACAAATAGCTTAACGATGGTTCGATGAACCCTTTGCAAGGCACTTAACTGTCATTTGCAGAGTAGATGTAGATATAGATTTGGATATAGAGTTAGATGCAGAAGGGTGTAAGGTGTTATTAGTAGCTGGCGCTTCCTGTTTGGGGTTTATGCTGCGCTTTAGGTGAGGATGGGATCCATTGCAAGCCGTTCTTTTGCTTCCTTCATCGACTGCTGTGATCTTGAAATTCAACAAAGAACCTAGTATCTGAAAGAAGAGTACCATCAACTTCAGCCATTTCATAATACTGTAGTCTTGTACAGTTAACGTAACATTATACGGTAACTATCCGTGTGATATGCAACAGATAAGTCGATAAAGGCCATTCTTGTGATTTTATGAATCTCATACCCATCTTCAATGCACTGCGTCAGATATAGGACCTGTGAAGAGCAACTTTTCCCTCTCAGAAAGCCAGCTTGTTCTGGAATGAGCAGTGGTTCGACGACCGGCGAATTCTTTCAATAATCATCCGTTCCAGGTTCTTGTATAGGTGAAACAACAGCAAAATAAGGTGGCTTCAAAATCATTTACTCCTTTGGTTGCATACGTTGGTAATGATAGGAGCGTAATAGTTTCTCCATATTGTATTACTGAAATCGTGCATTTTAAGAGCCAATTGACGGGTGCTTAGTGGCGGTACTTATCCTACACGATCCAGTAGCAAATCTCCCGAATTGCAAAGTGCGCTCAATACTTTTACAAGTATCTCGGCTATCTCTCTGTGGTCATAATGGTCCAGTTTCTCGAAAATCTCTATCTTTGGCATTAATTTTCTTGCGTTTAGGATAAGGTTTGTTGCGAAAATCTTTGACGCACATGCGTTCGGGTTTCGGGAATCTACTGCGCCTTAGACTAAACACATGTCTGCAATTTCCTGTAGCGAGTAATGTCCCATCTTCGACAACTATGCACGAATTGTGCACAGTGGTAGATTCTGCTGCGGACAAACCACAGACGATTAAGTTACACAGCTGCAGCATCGACTTGTTCGTCAACACTAAATTTATTAATAGTCGTCAACAAATCGTCTGTTTCTTAATATAGATTGTTGTAGTTTGTGGTCTTCAGAGACTGGTTTGATGCAGCTCTCCATGCTACTCTATCCTGCGTAAACTTTTTCATCTCCCAGTACCTACTGCAACCTACATCCTCCTGAATCTGCTTAGTGTATTCATCTCTTCGTGTCTCTCTACGATTTTTACCCTCCACGCTGCCCTCCAATACTAAATTCTTCATCCCTTGATGCCTCAGAACATGTCCTACCAACCGATCCCTTCTTCTAGTCAACTTGTCCCAAAAATTTCTCTTCTCCCCAATTCTATTCAATACTTCCTCATTAGTTATCTCAAATACCCATCTAATCTTCAGCGTTCTTCTGTCCAAACTATTTATCGTCCATGTTTCACTTCCATACATGGCTACACTCCATACAAATACTTTTAACAATGACTTCCTGACACTTAAATCTATACTCGATGTTAACAAATTTCTCATCTTCAGAAACGCTTTCCTTGCCTGTTGCCAGTCTACATTTTATATCCTCTCAACTTCGATCATCATCATTAGTTATTTTGCTCCCTAAATAGCAAAACTCCTTTACTACCTTAAGTGTCTCATTTTCCAATCTAATTTTCTCAGCATCACCCGACTTAATTCGACTACATTCCATTATCCTCGTTTTGATTTTGTTGATATTCATCTTATATCCTCCTTTGAAGACACTATCAGTTCCATTCAACTGCTTTTCCAAGTCCTATGCTGTCTCTGACAGAATTACAATGTCATCGGCGAAACTCAAACTTTTTATTTCTTCTCCATGGATTTTAATACCTACTCCGAATTTTTCTTTTGTTTCCTTTATTGCTTGCTAAATATACAGATTGAATAACATCGGAAAGAGGCTACAATCCTGTCTCACTCCCTTCCCAACCACTGCTTCCCTTTCATATCACTCGACTCTTATAACTGCCATCTGGTTTCTGTACAAATTGTAAATAGCCTTTCGCTCCCTGTATTTTACCCCTGCCACCTTTAGAATTTGAAAGAGAGTATTCCAGTCAACATTGTCAAAAGCTTTCTCTAAGTCTACAAATGCTATAAATGTAGGTTTGCCTTTCCTTATTCTATTTTCTAAGATCCGTCGTAGGGTCAGTATTGCCTCACGTGTTCCAATATTTCTACGGAATCCAAATTGAGCTTCCCTGACGTCGGCTTCTACCAGTTTTTCCATTCGTCTGTAAAGAATTCGCGTTAGCATTTTGCAACTGTGACTTATTAAACTGAGAGTTCGGTAATTTTCACCTGCTTTCTTTGGGATTGGAATTATTATATTCTTCTTGAAGTCTGAGGCTATTTCGCCTGTCTCACACATTTTGCTCACCAGACGGTAGAATTTTGTCAGGGCTGGCTCTCCCAAGGCTGTCAGTAGTTCAAATGGAATGTTGTCTACTCTCGGGAACTTGTTTCGACTTAGCTCTTTCAGTGCTATGTCAAACTCTTCACGCAGTATCATATCTCCCATTTCATCTTCATCTACATCCTCTTCCATTTCCATAATATTGTCCCCAAGTACATCGCCCTTGTATGAACCCTCTATATACTCCTTCAACCTTTCTGCTTTCCCTTCTTTCCTTAGAACTGGGTTTACATCTGAGCTCTTGATATTCATACGAGTGGATCTGTTTTCTCCAAAGGTCTCTTTAATTTTTCTGTAGGCAGTATCTATCTTACCTCTAGTGATATATGGCTCTGCATCCTTACATTTGTCCTCTAGCCATCCCTGTTTAGTCATTTTGCACTTCCTGTTGATCTCAGTTTTGAGACGTTAGTATTCCTCTTTGCCTAGTTCATTTACAGCTTTTTTATATTTTCTCCTTTCATCGATTAAATTCAAAGTATCTTCTTTTGCCCAAGGATTTCTACTAGCCCTCGTCTTTTTACCTACTTGATCCTCTGCTGCCTTCACTGTTCCATCTCTCAAAGCTACCCATTCTTCTTCTACTGTATTTGTTTCCTCTGTTCTTGTTAGTCATTCACTAAGGCTCTCTCTGAAACTCTCTACAATCTCTGGTTGTTTCACTTTATCCAGGTCCCATCTCCTCAAATTCCCACCTTTTTGCAGTTTTTTCAGTTTTAACCTATAGTTCATAACCAATAGATTGTGGTCAGAGTCCTCATCTGCCCCTGGAAACGTCCTACGATTTGAAACCTGGTTCCTAAATCTGTCTTACCATTATATAATCTATCTGAAACCTTCCAGTTTATCCAGGCCTCTTCTATGTATACAACCTTCTTTCATGATTCTTGAACCAAGTGTTAGCTATAATTAAGTTATGGTCTGTGCAAAATTCTCCCAGGCGGCTTCCTCTTTCATTTCTTACCCCCAATCCATATTCACCTACTACGTTTCCTCCTCTTCTTTTTCCTACTGTTGAATTCCAGTGACCCACGACTCTTAAATTTTCGTCTCCCTTCACTACCTGAATAAGATTACAACATCTTAATGAAGATCACTTGGAGCGCTTACAGCCTGTCTCCTATGATTAACAGTTAAGGAAAGAAGAATGGTTGGAAACTGCCGTAGCTACTTCGTCGCTGGTCTCCTGAATGTATCCGATACTCGTCATTTCACGCAGAATTTCCGTTAGTGTGATTTTTTCTAGCTGTATGTAACGATCATCACGTTACCTTCCATTATGAAAGTGGGTTCACTCAGTGACTGTTACGTAATTTAAATGATGAGCGCAGCAATCAGTCGCCTTTTTTTTATATTTTTTTTACAGGTTTTATTACGCTAATCCAGATTTCGGCTAGTGTCTAGCCATTACCAGTGCACTATTTTTTAGTCTCGATGCATGTTGATTCCCTCGCTTCCTGTGCTGTATCATTTATAAAATATATGTAATGAGTTATGAGGCGCGGTGTAGTTGAATTTTTCTTGTAATTCTTGCATTCGTACTCAGATTTCAGTAACAGTTTACAACATCGCCTGATCTTAAGGTTCACACAGTTAATATACGAGACGACTTCTAGAGGTGAGCTGCTTACTACGTATCGGAATTACTGCAATAAGCATGTGATGCGCTTGCATGCCGTTGCACTGCAATAAGCATAATGACTATTTGCGTGAGTGCGACTCATGTATCATACCGATGCCATTTTTGCCAGTGCGTGTTTACTACTGCCTCTGAAATGTTTCCGCTTCTCTGGGGAGCATTCCAATTACTGTCGATGTGATGAGAGGGTTCTTCACAAGTTAGAGATTACATCGCATAGTAATGTCTGTACTTACAGAATTAGGCACATACATATCGGTCTCCTCCACCACCAGATAAACGTCCGGAAAAGCTGAAAAAAATTCAGTTCTCTATTGCTGTACGTGTTGCTGGTAAGGGTAATACTTAAATTTCTTGGCGATGTTGATTGCTCCTCTGGAAATGGAAATCCTAGGTCTTACTGCAGCTGGTCTTCCTAAATGACAGAATAATAATCTGCAGAATTTTTTTTGAATGATCGTCATTTATTTACGGATAATACAAACACATTTTCACTTCCAAAATGTTCCATCACAACGAACTACGTGCTTTCATCTGCCGTTAAAACTTGCCTCCAAAACCCATCTCCCCTCTCCAGTTTGCCTTTTCCAAAGAACAAACAACTGACAATCACTAATACCCTAGGAAATGGAAAATTAATAAATTAACAATTAAAATTAATATTAATAATTATGTCATACCAGAAAATGAGTAATTAAGGTCTGCGCATAATATAAAAGTTTTTTGCATAAAAACCGAAAGTTGAACAAAATGTTATAAAATCTTTGGTGAAATAGTATTACAGAAGTTATTTACATAAAACTGAAAATAGATACTGGGCTTGGCAAAACAATCATCAACTTTGCATGTAGTACATAAGTAGCAACACTCCCACCAACCGACGGATAATATAATAATAAGGACAATGCCATGGTGTATGTAAAATTTAGTTACCACTGGTACTATTGGAGCATGTGGCTGTCATTCGTTGCAAAATTAACTAAATAATTATAAAAGGGGTCATTTCAGAGGGTTTAAGGTTAAAGGAAGGAACGAGACTGAAGACGGAGCAGGAAGGAAAAGGGATGGAAATGGGAAAGCGGTTCCGCTTCACCGCCCACTTCTGCGACGGGATTCAAGATCAGTGAATTCTGCATCGCTTAAAAAGGATGAGCTCCATATCACAGAAAGACAATGTAACATCCGCCTACCACGCAGGGGGCCCGCGTTCGATTCCCGGCAGCGGACTGGGTGTTGTGTGTCCTTCATCATCATTTCATCATCATTGACTCGCAAGTCGCCGAAGTGGCGTAAACTAAAAAGAACTTGCAATACGGCGGCCCCGCATGGAGCTTCCCGGCCAGCAATGCCATACGATCATTTCATTTCATTTCAGTGTAACATCCACAAGATATACCCATGCTGTGTCAACTCTGTGACGAAAATAATGCAAAATTTGTGTCTGTAGCACACCAACTCAGGAAGAAATTCAGATCTCTGTAAAAAAAAAAATGGCTCTGAGCACTATGCGACTTAACTTCTGAGGTCATCAGTCGCCTAGAACTTAGAACTAATTAAACCTAACTGACCTAAGGACATCACACACATCCATGCCCGAGGCAGGATTCGAACCTGCGACCGGAGCGGTCGCTCGGCTCCAGACTGTAGCGCCTAGAACCGCACGCGATCTCTGTCCTTTTGTAGATTATGTCTCCCTCAGTCCATATGACGGAGCTATCTAAGGACGTTAAATGATTTCCACCATCGAACTTGTGAAGAAAACGCGTCACTACACTGTTTTCCTCATAGTGTACCCACGTTAATGGACGAACAGTGACAAGTGCAAATTTGGGCCAGACCGGGACTCGAACCGGGATTTCCCCCTCATCGCCAACACTCGCCTTAACCATTAGGTTCTCTGAGCATGCTTACAGGACTGACTCAAACTTTCATTGTCACTGAAGTTTCCAATTACTTACCAACGTCACTGTCAGACATCCTTTTTGATTGTTGGTATAGTGAACACGAAAAACGCATAGTCTACTATATTGTATGAAGTTCCTGTGCAAAGTGTAAACGTCCGTGGTTGGTTTGCTTCCCTGTAGTTTCGTCATTGGTCCTTTGGTCTCTGTGTGGTTGGCCGTCAAAGTATGAGCACATCCAGTGTCGTAGGGTAACGTTACTATTTCGCTAACATGCGACATTATGCCCTTTCGCCGGCCGAGGTGGTCGAGCGGTTCTAGGTGCTACAGTCTGGAACCGCGCGACCGCTGCGGTCGCAGCTTCGAATCCTGCCTCGGGCACGGATGTGTGTGATGTCCTTAAGTTAGTTAGGTTTAAGTAGTTCTAAGTTCTACGGGACTGATGACCTCAGAAGTTAAGTCCCATAGTGCTGAGAGCCATTTGAACCATTTTATGCCCTTTCATACAGGAAAGAGTTAAGACGTCTGTTTCCATACGGAACAGAGCCGTTCCGTGTATGGGTCGTTCTGTTCGTCATCTTGCCCAAACACATTTGGTGATGACTGAATTGCTGGCTGATCGCTTCTAAATGCTTAGACGCTCCCATCTCTCCATCTCAATCCCTGTGAACTGTGCGTACCAAATAATCTCACGACAGCGTTTGTCAGGGGACTGCTGTTAAGATGTGTGTCATCGTGGAAATCATTTCATCGTGTTCACGTGGGACCTGAAAACAAGGACTTTCTACGAGTAAGAGATATTTTAGCATTCTGCTTCGCGGATAACGCTCTGAAAATGACCAGTGATTGGTAATAGGCGATAAAGATAGTGGAGTTCTGTAGAGATAGCGTGAGTCAGATAAGTACCAGAAAATGTTCCATTTCTCTCACAGAATCGGACAGCAGGTAAAGAAATTTTCATAAGTTCAGATTCGTACAGGAACTCAGTGCTGATTGCATTAGGCCAAATTGGAACAATTGCAGAGCCAAACCGTACGCAAGGTCTGATACCTCGTAATTTCCGCACCTGGGGATTTATTAAAGATCACAGTTTTACATTATCTCGACTTGTTGCTTCTGACGAGCTCAGAACACGAATTTGCACTACCAGACATCAGAACCAGCTCTTTGAGCCGTCTTAGCAAATAACTGAGAGTTGTAAAGTCTTCATTGGTGTTCTCAGTACATAAACCGTTTAAAAAACGTAATGGCTTGCACAGTTCGTGTTTCTTTGATTGGAAACCTTAAACGAAAAATGAATCAGTAGCATCGGGTCTCTCTTTACCGACGGTTGTAAGATGTGTCTGACCTCTGATGACAATCTTAGAAGATAGTGGAGTCAGCCATGTAACTGTTAACGTCTCGGGCATACAGTAGCAGCCGTTTAGCGGGAGAAGAGAGTCTTGTTCAGGTACTACGTATGGATGTCGGACGGCTCTCGGCGTAACGAGAATAATTTGAGGGCTGTACAATACTGGGACAGGACATTCCAGTCACTTGTCCAACCTTGCAGTCAACATCTCAGATTTGGGTTCGTCTTTCAAGACGATAATGCAAGACCATACCGCGCCCATTTCGTTAGCACCTTCCGACAGGAAGCAAAAATCAACCGAATAGAACTGACTGCGGTGTGTGTTAACATGTTCCTGACTGAGCCTTCTTCATACCTACTGAAACGAGCAGTGCGTCCTGGCATGAGGAATGGTCCAGGGTTGGCCTCTCACTACGCACATGGTCGAGCAATACGGTAATATGCTACCCAACAGCAGATTTTGATTTCGCTGACGTCCAAAAAGGTGCAGTTTCAAACACATTGGCTTTATGTTAGTTATTGTTTAGCTCTTATTTCACATAAAAGTTTTTGTGTAAGCTTGATAAGGCATATCGACTTTGTCACTAAGCCCACATAGATTCGGAAAAACTAGGCTAGTCATACTGTTTCAGTTAATAGCTCGAACAAATAAAGCTACGAAGTTACATTATTATTTAAGAGCTGCGGCATATTCACACAGCGATCCAGGAAATATTTCTTCTCTTATAAGTACAGTCATGGATTACAAAAAAATTATTAATCAGTTAAATAATTTCGGTCAACTACGACTATCTTCAGACCTAAAAAATATAATATACAAAGGTAGTTTGATATACAATGTTTCCAAATTAAATAAAATATAGTTTTTTTTTACTTTATTGGATTTCGATTCCTCCTGAAGGGGGCGGGCTGGAAGCAGCTTAGTACGCCGCTCTTCAGCCTAAAGAATTTATAAAACATAAGAAGATAAGAAACAATAAAAACAGGCGATAAAACGTTGACGTAAAATGAAAAACGGCGGAAAATTGTCGAAACTTAAAACATAAAACGAATGGTGGGCGACGATAATAAAATATATAGGAAGCAGACAGGGAAAAAGTAGATAGACAATTAAAAAAACACGGCGACAGTCTGGATTATGTTCGCAAGAGATATATAAAAAAATCACACCCTGCGATAGCATGATGTCCGCTCACAACACCTAGGAAAAGACGCACTTCGGAAAAGACGCACAACACTTAACAATCACTAAGAACGCTGCACTAAAAGGTCGGCACGGAGATGACACTCCGCAGGCAAGAGCAGATGGGAGGGGGGACCTGGACAGAGGGGGGGAAAGAAAATGGGAGGAGGAGAGGAAAAAACGAAAGGTGGAGGGGGGACGACGAAGGGAGAGGACTAGAAGGGTGGACCACGGTAGACGCGAGAGGGAATGGGGAAAGGCAGAGAAAGGAAAACGCAAAAGGACTTGGGGGAGAGAAGGGAGGCAGAGAGAGGGTAAGCGGGGAAAAAACAGGCTGGGAGGGGGAATGGGGGAAGGGAAGAGGGAGCCTGGGAAAAGGACAAAGGAAAGGAGGGGAGATTAGGATCAAAGTTGATAGGAGGGATAAATGGTGGGAGAGATGTCATCATCCAGGAGGGAGTGTTGACAGAAGCCACCTTGGGAAAGGAGATGAAAGGTGTAGAGATGGAGGGTAGGGGACACAACAGTGAAGGCATGGCAGAGGGTGGGGGTTGGAGAGGAGAGGAACAACCAGGGGATGAGGGGTATCAAGGCGAATGGAGGTGTAGAGTATGTGGATATGTTAGAGAAATAGGAACAGATGGGGGAAAGGAATCAGGTTGTAGAGGATCCGCATGGGGGACGGGAGGCGTATATGGAAGGCGAGGTGGAGTGCATGGTGCTCGAGGATCTGGAGGGACTTGTAGAATTTCGGGGGGGGGGGGGGGGGGATATCCAGGCGGGATTGGCGTAACAGAGGATGGCATGGATTAAGGATTCGTAGGTGTGGACGATGGTAGAGGGGTTTAACCCCCATGTCCGGCCAGAGAGGATTTTGAGGAGTCGTAGGCAGTTGTGGGCTTTGAATTGGATGGAGCGGAGATCTACATCTACATTTATACTCCGCAAGTCACCCAACGGTGTGTGGTGGAGGTCACTTTATGTGTCACTGTCATTACCTCCCTTTTCTGTTCCAGTCGCGTATGGTTCGCGGGGAGAACGACTGTCTGAAAGCCTCCGTGCGCGCTCGAATCTCTCTAATTTTACATTCGTGATCTCCTCGGGAGGTATAAGTAGGGGCAAGCAATATATTCGACACCTCATCCAGAAACGCACCAAACCTGGCGAGCAAGCTACACCGCAATGCAGAGCGCCTCTCTTGCAGAATCTGCCACTCGAGTTTATTAAACATCTCCGTAACGCTATCACGGTTACCAAATAACCCTGTGACGAAACGCGCCGCTCTTCTTTGGATCTTCTCTATCTCCTCCGTCAACCCGATCTGGTACGGATCCCACACTGATGAGCAATACTTGAGTATAGGTCGAACGAGTGTTTTGTAAGCCACCTCCTTTGTTGATGGACTACATTTTCTAAGGACTCTCCCAATGAATCTCAACCTGGTACCCGCCTTACCAACAATTAATTTTATGTGATCATTCCACTTCAAATCGTTCCGCACGCATACTCCCAGATATTTTACAGAAGTAACTGCTACCAGTGTTTGTTCCGCTATCATTTAATCATACAATAAAGGATCCTTCTTTCTATGTATTCGCAATACATTACATTTATCTATGTTGAGGGTCAGTTGCCACTCCCTGCACCAAGTGCCTATCCGTTGCAGATCTTCCTGCATTTCGCTACAATTTTTTAATGGTGCAACTTCTCTGTATACTACAGCATCATCCGCGAAAAGTCGCATGGAACTTCCGACACTATCTACTAGGTCATTTATATATATATTGTGAAAAGCAATGGTCCCATAACACTCCCCTGTGGCACGCCAGAGGTTACTTTAACGTCAGTAGACGTCTCTCCATTGATAACAACATGCTGTGTTCTGTTTGCTAAAAACTCTTCAAACCAGCCACACAGCTGGTCTGATATTCCGTAGGCTCTTACTTTGTTTATCAGGCGACAGTGCGGAACTGCACCGAACGCCTTCCGGAAGTCAAGAAAAATAGCATCTACCTGGGAGCCTGTATCTAATATTTTCTGGGTCTCATGAACATGTAAAGCGGGTTGGGTCTCATACGATCGCTGCTTCCGGAATCCATGTTGATTCCTACAGAGTAGATTCTGGGTTTCCAAAAACGTCATGATACGCAAGCAAGAAACATGTTCTAAAATTCTACAACAGATCGACGTCAGATATATAGGTCTATAGTTTTGCGCGTCTGCTCGACGTCCCTTCTTGAAGACTGGGACTACCTGTGCTCTTTTCCAATCATTTGGAACCTTCCGTTCCTCTAAGGACTTGCGGTACACGGCTGTTAGAAGGGGGGCAAGTTCTTTCGCGTACTCTGTGTAGAATCGAATTGGTATCCCGTCAGGTCCAGTGGACTTTCCTCCGTTGAGTGATTCCAGTTGCTTTTCTATTCCTTGGACACTTGGGATGAGGGATCCAGGTGAGGTGACGGTCAATGGTGAGTCCAAGGTAGGTGAGGGTGGGGGAGAGGCGGACAGGATGGGCGCAGATGGTAAGGGAGAAATCCAGGAGCCGGAAGGAGCGAGCGGTACGACCTACGATGATTGCCTGGGTCTTGGAAGGATTGATTTTCAGGAGCCACTGGTTACACAATGTGGCAAAAAGGTCAAGGTGTTTCTGGATCAGGCGTTGGGACCGTTGGAGGATAGGAGTGAGGGCAAGGAATGCGGTGTCATCGGCATACTGCAGGAGGTGTATTGCAGGGGGGGGGGTAATATATAAATCACTATTAGGAAACATAACAGGATTTCTGTACCTGAGTGAATCCAGTACATTACATAATTGGTGTCTTTGCGTGTATAGGTCGCACAGCGACACTAATCAGTCACACAAGCTTCGTCATAAAACTCTAAAACAAGTTTCTGAGTGCGTAAATACTATTACGCCAGATATGTCCACAATTTGAAGTCAGTACGTATACTGCCATGCGGCCCATGCAGCGACGAGTAATGTGCTTGCATTCTGTCACGCTAGATGTCGCTGTTGCATGTCAGTTCGCATAACTTGCAAGAAATGCTCTTTTCAATTAACTGCACAAAAACTTTCCCACATTAGCGCAAATACATCTCAAAACGCAGATTAGTGTTCTTATATGTTATGCAATAATATTAAAATGTAATAATGAATTACGCTTTATTAGCAATTAGCTGCATTACGAAGTTACATAGCATCATTACACAAAGCAATCGATCGTTCAACTAAACCACCTCACCTTCTAACCATCCATCAGAAAGGCCACAATAGAATATAATACTAAAACTAGTAACCAGCTGAATATAGGGACTATATTCCTCCACTATCCTTCAGATGTACAAACACCTGATCTGCCTCATCCTTTGCTGTGCAAATGTTGCACGTATCTCGGCCCCTCCAAAGTTCTATAACTCCCTCCAGATCCTCGAACACCATGCTCCCTGTCTCGCTTTCTGCATCTGCTTACCTTCTTCCACAGGGATGCTTTATCATCTCTTCAAATTCTCACCTCTCGTCCCTCACACTGAACATCTCCGAAAACTCGACTCCAACAATCCTATTGTGCCCCCTCTCCTTTCCAATCCTAGTGTGCTGCTATGCGACAACCTACACATCCCACAAACACCTTATCTGCACACCGTCCACTTCCTCCCCCAAAGAAATTTCAACTCCTTCCTGGACCACGAACTCCCCCCATCTGTTCCATCCTACCCTATTCAACCTCCCCCCTCCACACCCCAAGTAGTCTCTCTCCTCGTCCTCCTCTCTCCCTGCCACATCTCATCCTTTTCCCCTTACCTGCTGCCCCCGCCCCCTTTTACTCACCAACCTATATATAGCTTCTATTACCAGTTGCCGCCCTCTCCTTGTTCATCACATCTCTCTTGTCACCACCTCCTTCCATTCCACCATCCTCATCACCATCACGCCCTCTGTTAGATCTAGAAAAAGCAATGGAAACATGTGGACTGACCATAGTCAAAAAAAAAAAAGGCCGAGACCTAACTGCCAGGTGATTATAATTAATGTACAACTACGCACGGAGATCCAGTGTGGGCTGTAATTATCGTAAGGCAGCGAAACTTGGTAGCTATGCCAATGCATTTATGCAGAACTGATTTACGCTTGAAACAAAATTAGTTCCATTTTTGGCCACCAGGTGCAAATCTGGCGTTGCACATTTTTTGTATGACAATATGACGTCACACAGTCATTTTACAAGCCATTATGTGAGTGACAGTACGACTAGCTAGAAGAAAGAGTGCTGTTAGTATTGTGTGAAAGGCAGCAGTTACACTGCCGCACTGAGAGAGCATAGTCACCTGAAAGGTCTGAGGAGAGTTCCGATGTGAGTAAATGGTTTAGAAAGATGATAACGGAAATCGAAAACATGGGTGAGCTTGGTGTGGTATCTCCAGGAGGAAGGTGCCCTGTCCCGTTGGAAGTTATTGACTGCTGCTGCAACTGACCATGCATCAAGTGTCCTGGGTAGTGCTAGCGCTCATGTGGTGTCACGAGAATTGTCCAAACCATAGTCAACAGTACGGAAAGTTTTGCGGTCTAGTTTACACTGATGCCAGTCAAAGATCCAGACGATGCAGCATCTGAAACCTCTTGTTCGGCAGCAACATTCTGGATTTGCTCTTTGGTTTCTGGCACAAATGGAAATTGATGACATGTGGCCAAGCAATATTCCACGGAGTCACTAGACACATGTTACATTACAGTGTCCGATGGAAATGAGTGTATGGCATCGATGGCCGTGAAGCCCCATCCGGGGAAGTTCGTCCGCCAAGTGCAAGGCTTATATCTGTCGACGCCAAATTGGGCGACTCGGGTACTGGTGAGGTGGATGAAGCGATGATGAGAACAACACAACAACCAGTCCACGAGCGGAGAAAATCGTCAATCCGGCCGGGAGTGGAACCCGGGTCCACTTGCATGGGAGGCCAGCACGTTGGCACCCAGCTAAACAGGTGGACAACAGCGTGCAGTGACTACACGGAACTGCCGAGTTAGGGGCACTGCTAAACCGACTGTTTTACATGAAGAGCCATTACTTCCGCCGTATATGACTGTGTGGCGTGCATTCACAGCCATCTTTATTCTCAGTCCGTTCTTCGTTGAACAGAACACTACCAGAACGCGTGTAGGGTGTACCGTGACTTCTGCACGGTATCGAGACCTCCTCGTACAGCATGTGTTTCCAGCTCTTGAAGAGCGCAGCTGTGTTGAAACCACTGTTTACAGGCAACAAGGGGCAACATCCCATGTCGCTTGCCCCGTGAAAGATCCGCTTAATACGGCCTCCCACGCACGTGTTATCTCCAGAGGTTTTCCAGAGGCATGGCCTGCAAGATCCCCTGATCCGACTCTGGGAATATCTATAACAACGCGTTTACCAGCGGCACGTTCGGTCTCTACCTGATCCGATGGCCAGTGCACAGGTAAACATTACTCAAACCCCTCCAGAACTGCTGCTAGCAAATGTCGATCACGTCGTTTTAACGGATGCAGTATGTCGTCGACGACCACGGTGCGCATACTGAACAAATTGTGTAATCACCAATCAAAAGGCTAATAAAATCAACGTTAGGCCTTTCTCACTTGCTTGACCTTTTCTGCCTGTGTCCCGTTCGTAATCCATTGCACATCGAAACATTTCTAAATGTCTTTCTTGTATTCACAAGGCAAATTTGCAACTGGTAACCAAAATTGGAACTAATTTTTTTTTCCATCGTAAATCGGTTCCCAGTTAACCCATCTGTCTCGAATCCTAGCAGAAAATCCAAAGAGATTCCAGCGGCAGGGCACAATTAATGCCTTCTCTGCGCGATAGCAACGGAGATACTATCGAAGACTCTGCCAAAGCAGAGTTACTAAACACAGCCTTCCGAAATTCCTTCATCAAAGAAGATGAAGGAAATATTCCAGAATTCGAATCAAGAACAGCTGCCAACACGAGTGCTATAGCTGTAGGTACCCTCGGAGTAGTGAAGCAACTGAAATCACTTAACAAAACCAAATCTTACATTCCAGACTGTATACCAGTTAGGTTACTTTCCGAATATGCTGATACAATAACTCCATACTTAACAATCACATACAACCGTTCCCTCTACCAAAGATCCGCACCTAAAAACTGGAAAATTGCACAGGTCACACCAATATTCAAGAAAGCTAATTGGAGTAATCAACTAAATTACAGGCCCATATTGTCACATAGAAGAAGGTGTAAGTAGATGAATAACAAACACTAACTTCACTTAACGAAGGTTTATTTAGCACTTGCACATACAATAGCGCGCAGCGAACTGCCTCCAGCCAGAACACATACGGTATATATACAGCTACAGAACATTCCACTACAATGATTCTTGCCATTTGTGCATATTTCTAGAATGTACTCGAACCGAATATAGAAATTAAAATTTTACAGTCCAGGGGAGTTTTGAACTTACGACCCTCCAGGCAAGAGTATAATTTCAGAATCACTACACTACGGCGAATCTGATATTGAGCTATTTCTGCGACCTTGCTCATGAATCACTTACCTCACAAAAATCTTCGTTACTCGAACTACTGCAATACAACGAGCGCCAATAATGCCAGCTAAATAAAACATTCTAACTACTGAAGGCACTAACTACTGATAGGCACAGTTAGCAAATGAAAGATTTTTGTAGAGAACAAACAATGTATTTACATTAATATATCACATCCATCTTTACAAATTTCCTTACTCTGGCGGACACACGTCGAGATCGTCCGTTCCCAAAACTTTGCCATCACTCTCTCCACATCCACCACTGCTGGCGGCTCACCTCCAACTGCGTAACGCTGTCCGCTGTTCACATCCAACTGCCCAACACTACAATAGCGAATATTCTAACAATGCCGATCAGCCACAGACTGCACTCAGCACAGCCAGTGATTTCCATACAGAGCGCTACGTTTCGTTACCAACATAAAAATAGAAACAGCCTGCTTACAATTGACACTTAATTACAATGAGACACTTAAAGTAGTAAAGGAGTTTTGCTATTTGGGGAGCAAAATAACTGATGATGGACGAAGTAGAGAGGTTATAAAATGTAGACTGGCAATGGCAAGGAAAGCGTTTCTGAAGAAGAGAAATTTGTTAACATCGAGTATAGATTTAAGTGTCAGGAAGTTATTTCTGAAAGTATTTGTATGGAGTGTAGCCATGTATAGAAGTGAAACATGGACGGTAAATAGTTTGCACAAGAAGAGAATGGAGGCTTTTGAAGTGTGGTGCTACAGAAGAATGCTGAAGATTAGATGGGTAGATCACATAACTAATGAGGAAGTATTGAATAGGATTGGGGAGAAGAGAAGTTTGTGGCACAACTTGACCAGAAGAAGGGATCGGTTGGTAGGACATGTTCTGAGGCATCAAGGGATCACCAATTTAGTATTGGAGGGCAGCGTGGAGGATAAAAATCATAGGGGGAGACCAAGAGATGAATACACTAAGCAGATTCAGAAGGATGTAGGTTGCAGTAGGTACTGGGAGATGAAGAAGCTTGCACAGGATAGAGTAGCATGGAGAGCTGCATCAAACCAGTCTCAGGACTGAAGACCACAACAACAACAACAACTTACAATTGTACGGGTGCCGGATGTCAGGATGTGGGATAGATTTCCATGCCTGTTACACTTGTTCGGTCATTACAGGGACAGTTAAATGGTTCAAATGGCTCTGAGCACTATGGGACTCAACTGCTGTGGTCATAAGTCCCCTAGAACTTAGAACTACTTAAACCTAACTAACCTAAGTACATCACACACATCCATGCCCGAGGCAGGATTCGAACCTGCGACCGTAGCGGTCACGCGGTTCCAGACTGAAGCGCCTAGAACCGCACGGCCACACCGGCCGGCCGGACAGTTAAAGATGTTGGATGATGCTGGGGTTGTCACCCCATGATGTCCCATATGAGCTCAATTGGAGACGACCGAGCAATCCAAGGCAGTGTGTCGACACTCTGTAGAGTATATTGGGTTACATAGCGGTATGTTATTCTGCTGGAAAACACCTCCTGGAATGTTGTTCCCGAATGGCAGCGCAACAGCTCGAATCAACAGAATGACGAACAATTTTGCAGTGAAAGTGCACGGGATTACCACGCAAGTGCTCCTGCTGTCCTACGAAGTCGAAACCCCGGCCATAACTCCAGGTGTAGAACGTGTGTGTCTACCGCGGTGACTGCTGGCCTGCAGGCATTCAGCTGGCCTCCCTAAAATCAACACACTGCCATCATTGGCACCGGGGCAGCACCAGCTGTCAGAAAACGCAACAGACCTCTACGTAGCCCACCACTGAGCTCTCACTTAACACTGCTGAGGTCGTAAACGGTGGTGGTTTGGGGCAGAGGAATGCACGCTACATGGCGTGTGTCTCGGATATGTGCTTGAGTAACCGATCTGTAACAACTCGTTGTGTTACTGTGGTGCCAGCGTGGCCTTCTGTAGTCCGGTCTGCCGGCCGGTGTGCCCGTGCGGTTCTAGGCGCTGCAGTCTGGAACCGCACGACCGCTACGGTCGCAGGTTTGAATCCTGCCTCGGGCATGGATGTGTGTGATGTCCTTAGGTTAGTTAGGTTTAAGTAGTTCTAAGTTCTAGGCGACTGATGACCTCAGAAGTTGAGTGCTCAGAGCCATTTGAACCTTTTTTGTAGTCTCGTCTTCCTGCGACCATACTTTCTCGTGAGCACCGCTGTCAGTAGTCACGTACAGTGGCTACATTCCCGCAAAGTCTTTCCACACTATCGCGGAAGAAACATCGAGTTTCTCGAGGTTCTATTACGCGACCTCGATCAAACTCAGTGAGATACTGATAATGCCGCCTTTGTCACCTTAAAGGCATTTTTGACTAACATCAACCCAGCACGACCAATCTCAAAGGCAACAAACATTCACGACCGTTATAGCGTGTATTTAAAGCAAACCTGATTTGCATCGTCGGAATGGTGCAACTGGCGCCACTCTTACGCGACTAGCGCGAAATTTGAACAGATGTAGAAACACACTTAACAGTTTTACTTTAAGTCGCAGCCGCACGGGATTAGCCGAGCGGCTGCAGTCATGGACTGTGCGGCTGGAATTTATGAAGTAAAATCTTACGAATATGAAATAAAGTAATTATTTTATAAAGAGTACTTTTTATACTTTTCCAATGTTGATCGAAGCTGAGTAAGTGAATTAAAATTTGCACCACAGCCGGGAGTACACTTTTAATATATTTAAAATATTTCTTATGTTTAGTACACTACTGACCATTAAAATTCCTACATCAAGAAGAAATGCAGATGATAAACGGGTATTCATTGGACAAATATATTATACTAGAACTGACATGTGATTTCATTTTCACGCAATTTGGGTGCACAGATCCTGAGAAATCAGCACCCAGAACAACCACCTCCGGCCGTAATAACAGCTTCGATACGCCTGGGCATTGAGTCAAACAGAGCTTGGATGGCGTGTACAGGTACAGCTGCCTATGCAGCTTCAACACGATACCACAGTTCATCAAGAGCAGTGACTGGCGTATTGTGACCAGCCAGTTGCCCGGCCAACATTAACCAGACGTTTTCAATTGGTGAGAGATCTGGAGAATGTGCTGGCCAGGGCAGCAGTCGAACATTTTCTGTATCCAGAAAGGCCTGTACAGTACTGCAACATGTGGTCGTGCATTATCCTGCTGAAATGTAGGGTTTCCCAGCGATCGAATGAAGGGTAGAGCCACGGGTCGTAACACATCTGAAATGTAACGTCCACTGTTCAAAGTGGCGTCAATGCGAACAAGAGGTAACCGAGACGTGTAACCAATCGCACCCCATACCATCACGCCGGGTGATACGCCAGTATGCCGATGACGAATACACGCTTCCAATGTGCGTTCACCGCGATGTCACCCAACATTAATGCGACCATCATGATGCTGTAAACAGAACCTGGATTCATCTGAAAAAATGACGTTTTGCCATTCGTGCACCCAGGTTCGTCGTTGAGTGCACCATCGCAGCCGCTCCTGTCTGTGTTGCAGCGTCAAGGGTAACCGCAGCGATGGTCTGCGAGCTGATAGTCCGTGCTGCTGCAAACGTCGTCGAACTGTTCGTGCAGATGGTTGTTGTCTTGCAAACGTCCGCATCTGTTGACTCGGGGATCGAGACGTGGCTGCACGATCCGTTACAGCCATGCGCATAAGATGCCTGTCAACTCGACTGCTAGTGATACGAGGCCGTTGGGATCCAGCACGGCGTTCCGTATTACCCTCCTGAACCCACCGATTCCATATTCTGCTGACAGTCATTGGTTCTCGACCAACGCGAGCAACAATGTCGCGATACGATAAACCGCAATCGCGGTAGGCTACAATCCGACCTTTATCAAAGTCGGAAACGTGATGGTACGCATTTCTCCTCGTTACACGAGGCATCACAACAACGTTTCACGAGGCAACGCCGGTCAACTGCTGTTTGTGTATGAGAAATCGGTTGGAAACTTTCCTCATGTCAGCACGTTGTAGGTGTCACCACCGGCGCCAACCTTTTGTGAATGCTCTGAAAAGGTAATCATTTGCATATCACAGTATCTCCTTCCTGTCGGTTAAATTTCGCGTCTGTAGCACTTCAGCTTTGTGGTGTAGCAATTTTAATGGCCAGTAGAGTAATTTTTCTTATTTTGTAATAGCTTATTAGCAATGTTATAGAAATGACAGTGGCGTGATTACACGTGCATATTCATTTTATTTGTAAATTTTGTATTTTTATTTTAGTAAAATTTTTAATTCTATTTCGTCAATGTAAATAGCGGCATTTTCCAAATGTCGCTTCAGAAACGGCGCAAAGCGGGCGTTGCGGCTAGTAGATGGATTTTAGGCTCATTCGCAAAGGCTGCAGTACAGACTTAAGAACTAACGAAAAATAAGGCGGAGTGTCGTGGTATCTAAAACATCTCTTTTTTTTTTGGCTTGTGTTATAGAATTTGTTTGCTTCCATTCCGTTAAGAAGTTTATCAACAAAAACATATTGTTAATTAATTATAAGTAATGAAATAAGTGTTCAGATTATACACATACAAACTTTCTTCATCAGCTTCTATTTATAAAACAAAATCGGTCTGATTTTGCTGAACAAAAATATTTCCATCTAAACGAAATTCAAACTTCGGAACCATCATGTGCTGTAACAAGGCCCACTCCTTCAGAAGAAGATATTATTATAAATATCGAAACCTAGGTCAAGGGCTAAATAAACCTTTGTTTTGCAATAGGTTGGCTGGGTTTTGCAGTCTCTTGAAATGTATACAGTTGTTGAATCACAGTCACATTCAGTCCGCAGCTCGTGGTGTCGCGGTCGCATTCTCGCTTCCCAAGCGCGGGGTCCCGGGTTCGATTCCCGGCGGGGTCAGGGATTTTCACCTGCCTCGAGATGACTGGGTGTTTGTGTTGTCCTCATCATTTCATCATCATTCATGAAAGTGGCGAGTTTGGACTGAGCGAAGATTGGCAAGTTGTACGGGCGCTGATAACTCCGCAGTTGTGCGCCCCACAAACCAAACATCATTATCAGCAGCCATATTTAAAATTTCGGAAGATACAGTTGGCCGTTTCTGAGACAGGGGTTCAATAGTCCCAGCATTACTCCAGCCGAACCATTAAACGACAGTTTTGTTACTCACAACTTTATTTTTTATTTGTAGCCACTTTTTCGAGATTCTGATCCCACTGTGCTTTGGGAAAGATGTGTCGCATTGAGGCGCGGACGTGTACAGAAGAAGTGACCCCATTATCAGATTTGATGGTCGCAGGTCGGCTTTTTCGAGGTGACAATTAAAACCTTATGACTATCCCACACACGTGACGCAATCAGGAACGTGGTCGTCTTTTTCGCGCCTCTGTGAGCGTCACTGCCCGTACGAAACCTCGCGGTGGAAACCCCGGCTGACACGCCCGTGCCGTAGCGTCACGTAGACCCGCGTGCTGGCGAGCACGGCCGCTGACGCAACGCGACCCAGCAGTAGTGCTAAGGCGCGCCGGCACACGCCACGCCCACCGCAACACGCGTGTGCGCGCGCAACAGCTGCGTGCGGCTGCGGCCAGCTTTCGCTTCTCTGGCGCCCTCTGCAGGCGGCCGGCGGCGGCTCACGCAACGCCACCTACACTACAGGCGTGACGTCACATACTGATGCTCGGGTCTGTATCGGAGCGCTCCTGTTAAGCACTCTGCAGCTATACGGACTTCACGAGTTAACGTTATCTCAAGATGCAAAATTATTATGACGATTTGCCTTAAATACGCGTTTCTAGGCTTGAATACAAACTGTAATTTTAAATTCTGCCTTTTACCCCAGGAGCTGCGTTTTCTTGCAGTAAAAAATCGGCAATATGCAACAACGAGCCGACGTTTTCGGTTTTAAATAAAGCAGCTGGAGCTCCTACAGAATTTAAGAATTTGTTTCCCCGGTTTTTTTTTTTTTTTTTTTTTTGTTTAATTTTCCTCTCCACTTCAAAATTTTCTGACCTCTCACGAAACTCAGATCATTCAACGAAATGGCATAACGTTTAATAAATGAAAAAACCCGAAAAAATATTTTATTTCCCTGTTTCTCCAGACCTTTAGAACCTTAAACATGAAAAGATTGTTTCTCCTATATCCTTGATTAAAATTCGTGTCAAAGAGTGCTGTTAATTTAATCGCAATGCACTTACCTCGAAATTCTGCTTTATATACTGCTTAATCTGTCGAACACTGAATTCATTAAAACAATTTTCTACATCTGCATCTACATCTACATCTACATCCATACTCCGCAAGCCACCTGACGGTGTGCGGCGGAGGGTACCTTGAGTACCTCTATCGGTTCTCCCTTCTATTGCAGTCTCGTATTGTTCGTGGAAAAAAGGATTGTCGGTATGATTCTGTGTGGGCTCTAATCTCTCTGATTTTATCCCCATGGTCTCTTCACGAGATATACGTAGGAGGGAGCAATATACTGCTTGACTCTTCGGTGGAGGTATGTTCTCGAAACTTTAACAAAAGCCTGTACCGAGCTTTTGAGCGTCTCTCCTGCAGAGTCTTCGACTGGAGTTTGTCTATCATCTCCGTAACGCTTTCGCGATTACTAAATGATCCTGTAACGAAGCGTGCTGCTCTCCGTTGGATCTTCTCTATCTCTTCTATCAACCCTATCTGGTACGGATCCCACACTGCCGAGCGGTATTCAAGCAGTGGGCGAACAAGCGTACTTAACCTACTTCCTTTGTTTTCGAATTGCATTTCCTTAGGATTCTTCCAATGAATCTCAGTCTGGCATCTGCTTTACCAACGATCAACTTTATATGATCATTCCATTTTAAATCACTCCTAATGCGTACTCCCAGATAATTTATGGAATTAACTGCTTCCAGTTGCTGACCTGCTATTTTGCAGCTAAATGATAAGGGATCTATCTTTCTATGTATTTTCAGCAGATTACACTTGTTTACATTGATACTCAATTGCCATTCCCTGCACTATGCGTCAATTCGCTGCAGATCCTCCTGCATTTCAGTACAATTTTCCATTGTTACAACCTCTCGATACACCACAGCATCATCTGCAAAAAGCCTCAGTGAACTTCCAGTGTCATCCATAAGGTCATTTATGTATATTGTGAATAGCAACGGACCTATGACACTCCTCTTCTGCACACCTGAAATCACTCTTACTTCGGAAGACTTCTCTCCATTGAGAATGACATGCTGCGTTCTGTTATCTAGAAACTCTTCAATCCAATCACACAATTGGTCTGATAGTCCATATGCTCTTACTTTGTTCATTAAACGACTGTGGGGAACTGTATCGAACGCGTTTCTAAGGTAGTTAACTCAAATTGAAATTATTTCCGAATAGCTGTATATATATATATGAAACTGAACAAAACCAATCTGCAGCTCTTCCAAATAAAAGTACTGGAAACTCAGTAATCTGGTCGGAATGCTAAGGAATACTAAACATTTTTGAGGCACACTAATTAATATAACTATTCTATCTGACAATAGTTGCAAATATGAGAGACATTTCACAGCCAGCTTCGTATTAACCTCGCAGCAAAGATCCAGAAATAAGAAACAAATTATACTAGTACATGATACATAACTATTTTAAAAAACAATAGGCAAATGTGGTGCAATGGAAACAAATAACACGCTATAAATTTTTTGTCATTTACTTACCCTTGAATGATGCGATTTCTCAACTTCACACATTTGGGAAATCGAAGCATGTGCACTTTCTTGCCTTTTTGGAATTTATAATTTCCCTGGAAAAAGGGAACGCAACACTTCGAAGAACTTTAGGTGAATACTGCATGAAATCTATATCAGTTTCACGTCGCACACACATTCAACACAACATACACGTCAACACGATTGCCGACTAAAGATAAGATGGCCAACAGCTTGTGACGTCACGTGCCAATATGGCCGCTGTGCGTAGGCCTTGTATCTAGAAGGCTTTGGTTCACGCCAGTCCTACACCTCACAGCGCTGAGTGACCGACTCAAAAGACGTCGCGAACGATACCTCGAGTGTAAACTGACCATGTGACTAGCATCTGCAGATCCTGGTGGAGGACGAAAGCGTCATCCTTCATCGCCGGGATTTTATCGATATACGATTACAATTACAAAAACATTGGATCATTTACTCAGGACAAAGAGCTTCACAAACGCAGGTAGTTAACATCGCGTTGGCCCACCTATGACCCTCATGCAAACATTCGACTTGGAATTGATTGATAGAGTTCTTGGATGCCTTCCTAAGGGCTATCGTGCCAAATGCTGTCCAACTGGCAGTTTAATCTTCAGAATCGCGAGATGGTTGGAGGGTCCTGCCCATAATCTTCCAAACGTTCTCATTTGGGGGCAGATTCAAATGGTTCAAATGGCTCTGAGCACTATGGGACTAAATATCTGAGGTCATCAGTCCACTAGGACTTAGAACTACTTAAACCTAACTAACCTATGGACATCACACAACACCCAGTCATCACGAGGCAGAGAAAATCCCTGACCCCGCCGGGAATCAAACCCGGGAACCCGGGCGCCAATAAATGGTAACCCAGACAGACAACTCCTGGTTTTGAGCTGTACGGCGGGCGACGGTCAAGTTGATATTCGACCACTGTCTGGGGCGTCTTCACACATGTTTTCGGCCTGGAGTAGAACTGTCTTCAGTACTGACTCTCGTTTCCAACTGAGTCCCGATGACTAGTGAAGACGATTTTGAAGACGCCCGGGACATCTGTGGGATACCGATCTGACTGTCACCCACTTAGATCGACCCCATTGGTTGTCATCCGCAGCATCCATACGGCATTCCGTTACGTGGACGATATTTTGTGCCCCATTTAGTTGCCCATAATGGCAAGGCGTCCTGCGCTAACATTTCAGCAAGATAACGCCCGTCCGCACACAGGGAGACTTTCTACTGCTTTTCTTCGTGCTCGCCAAACCTTGTCCTGGCCAGAAAGGTCGCCGGATCTCTCCCAAATTTAGAACGTTTGGACGATTATGGCAGGACCCTAGAACCAGCACGGGACTTTGGTGATCTATCGCGCCAATTGCACAGAATTTGGCACGACATCCGTCGGGAGGACATCCAACGACTCTGTCATTCAGTGCCAACCGGAATAACTGCTTACCTAAGAGCCAGAGGTGGACCAACATGTTACTGACTTCTTTTCTCTTGGCTTCTTTTCTCTTGAATAAACCAGCCATTTTTTTCTGAAATTGTAATCATTTGTTTGTCTACACATGTGCAATTCCTCCACTGTCAGCAGATTGTATCTGAAGCCACTTCAAGTAATACTCAGATAAGTCCACTTGGCCTGCAAATACGAAAGGAAACAGCTGTTTGAAGAGAAATGACTATCAGAAGGGCCAGAATCTTACAGGGCTGCAGGAAAACACGAAACCGTATCCGCTTCGTTTGGCAGGAACAGTGGGAAGGTGTCAAAAAAGGTAGTCGAATCGACAACTTCTTCCCAACAGTGAACCAGAGGTTCGATCACCACACGTGTAAGAAGGATGACCTGTTTTCTGACGGCACACGGACCTTATACCACGTACCTGCACCGAACCAGATGGAGAAGAGCAACACTTGTGTCTGCTGAGAAGAAAGTGGTCCAGAACGCACTATGTGACAATGCCCTCTGCAAGCGGATGTGGCTACTGCTGAGCGGCAACGGCACGGGATAGAAGATGTGAATGAGATCCCGCATCCTGAGTCAATTTGGTGCATCGTCGACAACATTACTGAAGCAGTATACAGAAATCCACTAGGACCAACACTCTTTACTGCTTGATTCGAAAACTAGCGTCTCTGTGGTGTAGGCCTGGAAACCCAGGTTATCTGAGAGACATGGAAGATGCGGGCCGTCAGGCAGTGAAGATGGCAGTCTACATGTCAGTGCGTCCCAAGTCAGGGGATATTCCCTTGCAACTTGCGAACACAGCAGAAATGAGTGCAAGGACTGCGTTCTAAACTGAAATTTTCGATGGCTTGAGATCCAACACCACGTCCTCTACTAAGGTCACGGAGTCGGCGGTCAAACCACGCACCATGGTGCCTTTGAGTGAGTGTGAGGTAGATATTATTTTATTTCAATTCAATGTAGAGATGAAGTGTTGGCAGTATATATGGCATACTGTAGATTAGGAAATAGGCTGTGAGGCGTAGCGCCGTATAACGATCCTGCCATGGAGGCGGTTAATTGGGAGATGTGTCTCACAGCTGGACAGTGACAGATGGTGACGTGAGACTGGACGCGCACGTAGTTTATGTATCAGCCGATAGAGGACAGTACTGGATAGGGGGACTGTAATTTTAGTTTCGATTGTGGCCACTAGAGTGCACTAAAGTAATAGAATGTTTTTCATAAACTGATCTAGTATTTTCATAAAGTGTTATTATTTCTTGTTGTGTATGTAAAATGTTATAAATGTGTTTTAGCAGTATGAATGATGTCTGAGTGTGGTTTAAGGTTAATATGAACATAGTTGTTTAACGAGTTACGTAGTAGGATTTAGTGTGGGAACATTTCGAAGAAGTATGGATGTGGACAAAGGGGATTTTTGTAGAATACATTTGTAAAGTAAGTTTATGGTAAAGGGAAAGTTAATTCAGGTATAAACAACAATAGTAAATAACTTTATGCATAAACAAAACTTCAGAATATTAGATAATTACGTCGGTAAAAAGTGCAGTAGTTAGGTTTACTATTTTGCGATTGGTTACTGATGAAAAGCGCGGACTGACGCGGGAGAGTGTTGTTTTGCTATTGGCTGTTGAGTAAACTGACCAATGGTAAAGCAGTGTTCTTCCAGTGCCTTTCTCTGCTGGTAGAAAAGACTGAGAGTATTCTGGAGAGAAGTGGTAGCCTAGCCACGAAACAGTTCGGACGTGTGTAGTAGTAGTTCCGATGGAAATGAGAAGTTGCCGGATCTAGCAGTGTTTCATACATCAAAAGTGTTGGAAAGTGACGGCATAATTATTCCGATGTGTGTGTAGAAATTTCGGAATTTTTAAGTGAATTTTGTGACGAGATAAGATATATATTCCGCGTGGCGTATTGAGCAGGTCGGTGGCTAAAAACTGTGACTGCATTTGGTACCGACAGACTTCATATTTCGCAAGCATTTTCAATCAAAAACAATACGTATTTTTGTAGCTATTACGTTTTCTGGAAATGCAACACCATAAACTTGCTAACGTGGGTGAAATGGATTATGAGTGACTGTGTTAAGACTAGCACGGGCTTGGCAGTGATACTTGTTCACCTAAGTTTCAGAATATATTAATTGAGGACAAAATTTCCAACCTTTCATTTCGTGTTTCTCCCGAAACGTTGATTAGTGACTTTAATTGCAGCCTCGTTCGCGTCGAAGTACAGTAGGTTTCGCTCGGCTTCCCTACTGACGATATGCTGAGACAATGTTTACAGGTAGGTGCAGGTACGTCGTAAAGGGACGGAAGGAACTGTGCCGCTGCAGCTGTAACGTAGAGGTCATAAACAAATAAATAAAAAAATAAGCTATATATTTCCAAGGTGGCGATTCCCCAGAAAAATGTGGAGGTTAGACGGCCGGTGTGGCCGAGCGGTTCTAGGCGCTTTAGTTTGAACCGCGCGACCGCTACGGTTGCAGGTTCGAATCCTGCCTCGGGCATGGATGTGTGTGATGTCTTTAGGTTGTCGTTCTTGTTGTTGTTGTTGTTGTTGTTGTTGTTATGGTCTTCAGTCCTGAGACTAGTTTGATGCAGCTCTCCATGCTACTCTATCCTGTGCAAGCTTCATCTCCCAGTACCTACTGCAGCCTACATCTTTCTGAATCTGCTTAGTGTATTCATCTCTTGGTCTCCCTCTACGATTTTTACCCTCCACGCTGCCCTCTAATACCAAATTGGTGATCCCTTGATGCCTCAGAACATGTCCTACCAACCGATCCCTTCTTCTAGTCAAGTTGTGTCACAAACTTCTCTTCTGCCCAATTCTATTCAATATCTCCTCAGTAGTTATGTGATCTACCCATCTAATCTTCAGCATTCTTCTGTAGCACCGCATTTCGAAAGCTTCTATTCTCTTCTTGTCTAAGCTATTCATCGTCCACGTTTCACTTCCATACATGGCTACACTCCATACAAATACTTTCAGAAACGACTTCCTGACATTTAAAACTATACTCGATGTTAACAAATTTTACTTCCAGAATTTTCTTCTCATTCTGGAAACATACCCCAGGCTGTGGCTAAGCCATGTCTCCGCATATCCTTTCTTTCAGGAGTGCTAGTTCTGCAATTTCGCAGGAGAGCTTCTGTAAAGTTTGGAAGGTAGGAGACGAGGTACTGGCAGAAGTAAAGCTGTGAGTACCGGGCGTGAGTCGTGCTTCGGTAGCTCAGTTGGTAGAGCACTTGCCCGCGAAAGGCAAAGGTCCCGAGTTCGATTCTCGGTCGGGCACACAGTTTTAATCTGCCAGGAAGTTTCAAATTTTTCTTCTTCAGAAACCCTTTCCTTGCCATTGCCAGTCTACATTTTATATCCTCTCTTCTTCGACCATCATTAGTTATTTTGCTCCCCAAATAGCGAAACTCCTTTACTACTTTAAGTGTCTCATTTCCTAATCTAATTCCCTCAGTATCACCCGACTTAATTCGACTACATTCCATTATCCTCATTTTGCTTTTGTTGATGTTCATCTTTTACCCTCCTCTCAAGATACTGTCCATTCCGTTCAACTGCTCTTCCAAGCCCTTTGCTGTCTCTGACAGAATTACAATGTCATCGGCGAACCTAAGAGTTTTTATTTCTTCTCCATGGATTTTAATACCTACTCCGAATTTTATGTTTTTTTCCTTTACTGCTTGCTCAGTATACAGATTGAATTACATCGGGGAGAGGCTACAACCCTGTCTCACTCCCTTCCCAACCGCTGCTTCCCTTTCATGCCCCTCGACTCTTAAAACTGCCATCTGGTTTCTGTGCAAATTGCAAATAGCCTTTCGTTCCCTGTATTTTACCCCTGCCATCTTCAGAATTTGAAAGAGAGTATCCCAATCAACATTGTCAAGAGCTTTCTCTAAGTCTACAAATGCTAGAAACGTGGGTTTGCTTTTCCTTAATCTTTCTTCTAAGATAAGTCGTAGGGTCAGTATTGCCTCACGTGTTCCAACATTTCTACGGAATCCAAACTGATCTTTCCCGAGGTCGGCTTCTATCAGTTTTTCCATTCGTCTGTAAAGAATTTGCTATAGTATTTTTCAGCCGTGACTTATTAAACTGATAGTTCGGTAATTTTCACGTCTGTCAACACCTGCTTTCTTTGGGATTTGGATTATTATATTCTTCTTGAAGTCTGAGGGTATTTAGCCATACATCTTGCTCACCAGATGGTAGAGTTTTGTCAGGACTGCCTCTCCCAAGGCTGTCAGTAGTTCTACTGCGGGGCCTTGTTTTGACTCGGGTCTTTCAGTACTCTGTCAAACTCTGGACGCAATATCATATCTCCCATTTCATCTTCATCTACACGCTCTTCCATCTCCATAATATTGTCCTCAAGTACATCGCCTTTGTATAGACCCTCTATATGCTCCTTCCACCTTTCTGGTTTCCCTTCTTTGCTTAGAACTGGGTTTCCATCAAAGCTCTTGATATTCATACAAGTGGCTCTTTTTTCTCCAAAGATCTCTTTAATTTTCATCTAGGCATTATCTATCTCACCCCTAGTGAGATCTACATCCTCTAGATCCTTACATTTGTCCTCTAGGCACCCCTGCTTAGTCATTTTGCACTTCCTGTTGATATCATTTTTGAGACGTTTGTATTCCTTTTTGCCTGCTTCATTTACTACGTTTTATATCTTCTCTTTTCATCAATTAAATTCAATATTTCTTCTGTTATCCAACGGTTTGTACTAGCCCTCGTCTTTTTACCTATATGGTTCTCTGCTGCCTTCACTATTCCATCCCTCAAAGCTATCCATTCTTCCTCTACTGTATTTCTTTCCCCCATTCCTGTCAATTGTTCCCTTATGCTCTCCCTGAAACTCTCTACAACCTCTGGTTCTTTCAGTTTATCCAGGTCCCATCTCCTTAAATTCCCACCTTTTTGCAGTTTCTTCAGTTTTAATCTACAGTTCATAACCAATAGGTTGTGGTCAGAGTCCACATCTGCCCCTGAAAATGTCTTACAATTTAAAACCTGGTTCCTAAATCTCTGTATTACCATTATATAATCTATCTGAAACCTGTCACTATCTCCAGGCTTCTTCCATGTATACAACCTTCTTTCATGTTTCTTGAACCAAGTGTTAGCTATGATTAACCGGCAGAAGAGGACTTCGGGGAAGATCAGTTTAGATTCAGTAGAAGTGTCCGAAAACGCGAGGCAATACTGACCCTACGACTAATCTTAGAAGATAGATTAAGGAAAGGCAAACCTACGTTTCTAGCATTTGTAGACTTGGAGAAAGCTTTTGACAATGTTGACTGGAATGCTCTCTTTCACATTCTGAAGGTGGCAGGGGGAAAATACAGGTAACGTAAGACTATTTACAATTTGTACAGAAACCAGATGGCAGTTTTAAGAGTCGAGGGGCACGAAAGGGAAGCAGTGGTTGAGAAGGGAGTGAGACAGGGCTGTAGCCTATTCCTGATGTTATTCAATCTGTATATTGAGCAAGCAGTAATAGAAACGAAAGAAGAATATAGAGTAGAAGTTAAAATCCGTGGAGAAGAAATAAAAACTTTGAGGTGATTCTTCAGTTTCTCCCGGTGTGTTTCTTGCTCGAACAGTCCACAGGTGTACTGCCTGTCCATGGTGTCCAACGAACACAATATTTCGGCGATCAGACATGTCGCCATCGTCAGGTGCGCTGATAAACTGATCTCCTGAGAGCGGGCGGCCGTCTTAAATCCCCTCCCCTCCCGAGGTGTTCTCTCAGCGGTCCGCGCCCGCGCGACAGCGGTCGGTGGGACGCTGGCGTCGGCGTCTGTGGTGGCGTCGGTGTAGCTGCCTCGTCCGCCCTAGTCGTCAATTCGTTTCCTTTGTTGAGCGTCTTTTTAATCAGACTCAGTGCTGGTTCCCATGCACTGCTGAGGTTGTAGCCTTCATCTCGGTTGATGAGTCCGTCCCTGGTACGTATTTCGATAGCCTCTGTAACGTCGCTGTCCCAGTATTTAGATGCCTGTGCCAAGACCCTGGTATGTTGGATGTGGATTTCGTAAAGCGACTCGACAACTTCAAGCTGAAAGACTCAGATATCCTGGTGAGTTTTGATGTTATTTCATTGTTCTCTTCGAGAGTCAGTTGCGCTTTTTGCACAGAAATTTGACGAGAAACGACCGACCTCTTCAAGCACGTTCTAACTTCCACGTATTTTCTCTTTAATGGAGAATGCTATGAACAAACAGAAGGACTCGCAATGGGGAGCACACTCTCGCTCGTGGTCGCGAATTTCTATATGGAGTACATCGAGGATGAAGCTTTGGCGTCATCCAAATGGAAACCTATTTGTTTTCTACGATATGTAGATGACACGTTCGTGATCTGGCCCCATGGAAGGGACAAGCTCCTAGACTTCCTTACACACCTGAACTCCATACATCTGAACATCAAATTCACTGTGGAGAACGAAGCAGAAGGGAGATGACCATTTCTGAACGTCATGATCAAAAGAAGAGCGGGTGGCACCCTGGGCCACGGGATTTACAGGAACAAAACGTACACCGACTGTATTTGCTAGCGGATAGCTGCCGCCACCCTGCGCAGAGGAATGGGGTGCTAAAAACACTGGTGGACAGGACGCGCACCATCTAGGACGCAGAGAGTCTGCCCCAAGAGATGGAACACCTCAAAACTGTATTCCGGAGGAACGGGGACTCGGAATGGCAGATCAGACGCGCTCTCCGCCCCACCTCTACAGTACAGCTTGTGGAGACGGAAGAAGTGACGGAGAAAGAGGTGGCCACTGCCTGTATACCGTATACTGGCGCACTATCGGGGAAAATAGGACGAATATTGAGGAAACACCGAGTAGGAACTGTCTTTTGCACACCAAATAAAACGCGAGCATTATTGGGAAGTGTCAAAGACGATCTCGGTTTGCGGAAGGCCGGCGTATGCCAGATTCCGTGTCAATGTGGGAACACTTACATTGGACAGACCGCACCATCAACGATCGTTGCCGAGAACATCAGAGGCACACCGAGTTGGGTACCCCAACAAGTCTACGGTCGCAGAGCACTGTTTGTCCGAAAATCACGAAATGGACTACCAACATACCAGGGTGTTGGCACAGACATCTAAATACTGGGACAGCGTCGTTAGAGGGGCTATCGAAATTCGTGCCAGGGACGGACTCATCAACCGAGATGGAGGCTATAGCCTCAGCAGGGAATGGGAACCAGCATTGAGTCCCCACAACCAGACAGGACGTCTTTTTAAACTTTTTTCCAGGTTCTGCAGGCACAGCACTCAAGTGCTTGTCCTGCCCTCACACGTGCCTCAGGAAGGCACGACAGTCTCGGAGTCGGAGTCGGATTAAGTTTCACTGCCGCCCAGCACACACACGCGTCGCACGCGGCCACGCGCCCCACGCACGCGTCCCGGCTCACGCAGACACGCGCCGCATCCGGAGCAACTTGTCGTGTTCCTGCACTTGTCGGTTGCTCAGTGCTTTCTTCAGGAATAAAAGACTGCGCACCTAGGGACCGATAGTGAGGGTTTTCGGGAGTCGGGGCCCCCTTCGCATGTGACAAGCCCGCGCCCGCAGAGGCCAAGGCTAGCTTTCCTTCTTCTATGTGTAAATCCCTTCGCTTTTGTTGGCACTATGTCTGACACGCGATAGGCGCCTCGCTCACCCGAGGCTTCGAAGAAGAAGAAAGAACTCGACGCCAAGAGAGACACTGACCTGCACCAGACAGGCAATGCAACGTCCAACACAGCCGAGCAGGATCCAAATGAAAGCCTGAAGCTTCTTACCGACTTCATGCCAACCACTACCACGTGTTCTACGCCAGCAGAAGAACTTCCTGGGCCTGCCAAGAGGAAAAAGACGGACGAGACAACCCCGAACTCATCAGGTAGCGAAAATCGACACAAGAAGTCCCGCCCCATCGCCGATTAGGAGGGATTCATTCCAGCCACCCGGACGGCTTCTCCCGGAAAGATCACGAGTGCTGCTCCGATATCAACAAACAACTCTTTCGCGGCTATGACCAAAACGACACCTTGGCCACCACGGCCCAGACTTCTACAAAAGCACAGAAACCTCCTCCCATCATCATCATAGAATTCAAGGAGGCTCATAAAATCCTTCTGCAAACTATTAAGGGCCTTCTCAGTGACACTTTCCACTTCAGAACAGCTGGTAAAGATCTCTACAAGCTTCAAACCGTAACTAACGCGGATTTTATGAAAGTCACGGAGGAAATCTCAAAAAGGCAATGGGGATTCTATACCCATTCACCTGACAAACCCATCAAAAAAGTCATTCGAGGGTTTCCCTTCAGTTTCTCGTGCGATGATCTGAGGGAAGAACTCGAAGCCATTGGAATTGTCCCCAGGTCAATCTGCAGAGTACAATTGCCTAGAACACACAGACACCCCCCTCTTTATGGTAGTCCTTACCAACACACCAGACAACCGAAAATTGCTGACACTGAAGATCATAGCCAACACAGACTTCACAATTGAGGAACCTCAGGGCAAACGTGGCCCCACCATTTGCTATCGATGCCAAGGCATCGGCCATGTGGCCAGACACTGTGCAATGCCCTTCAACTGTGTGAAGTGCAGCCAAGAACATACCTCCAAAGATTGCCCCAAGGATAAAGACACTCCCCCAACATGTGTCCGTTGCAACAAATCTCATCCTGCCAGTTGCCTTGGCTGTGAAGTCATCAAAGCCTATAGGACTAGACGAAAGTCAACCACTCACCAGGGTCTCACCTATGCTGCTATCGCAGCTGCCAGAAGAAACACAAATGTATCAGCGACCAAAACCAATAATGTCTCATCTTCTAAGGCCAATGCCCCCACCGCAGGCATACAGAGAACCAACCTCCCCCACCATAGACGAACTCAGTTTATTCCCTATCGTCCAGCTCCATCCCCTACGACCATTGCTGCCCCTAAGCAGCACATAATCAGTGCCGGATCGCCAACAACTCAGGCACAACACAACTCTCCCCTCCAAGAGTTCAATCTGACCTCAGTCATGCAAGTCATGACGAAAGCTATCACTGATGCCCTTCAGACTATCATGGCCACCGTTGCGCAACAGATTTCTGCTGTAGTTCAAGTTGCCCTACAGGCCATTCCAAAGCCAACCTCCACCACTCAGTATGGCAGCTAGATTTGGACTAACTGTCTGCACATGGAACCCCAATGGAATTCGCAATCAAGTAAGAGAGTTCCGTCAATTCCTTCAAGATGCAAGAATCGACGTGTGCCTTGTCACCGAGACACACTTGAAACCCGACATCCAAGTACGAGTCGCCAACTACAGCTGTTTCCGGACGGACCGGCCAACTGCTGGCGGAGGAACAGCAGTATACGTAAGAAACTCCCTGATGCATCACCAACTGCCACTCCCAGCACTAGCACAGTAGAAGCCACATCAGTTGGAGTCCAAACATTAAGAGGCAGCATACAATTCATTGCAGTGTACAGGCTCCCCCTTGGCCATCTAGAAGAAGCAGACTTTGAAGCGTTACTGTCACAACAAGGAAATCTTTTTCTTGTTGGCGACCTTAATGCCGAAAATACCAACTGGAACAGCCGCATCACTAACATCAGTGGACGTCGTCTCCTACGAGTTGGTGAAAGAAACCACACCATCATCGTGGGACCATACGACCCCGCTTGTTTTCTGAACAGAGGCCAGAGTGACGTGCTGTATATAGCCATCATTAAGGGATTTCCCAATGATGTTACTGCCACTACCAGAAGGGCCCTTACATCAGACCATGAACCAGTCATCTTTGATGTCGACCTCGTCGGCATCAATAAACCGCCAAGACACCATCTTGATATTCGAGGAATCAGCTGGGAAACGTATCGCCAACTGCTTGAAAGAGACCTTCCGGACACACCAGACCCAGAGACAGCAGGAGCAGAAGCCACTCTATTATACATAACATCTAAAGCACTGGACGCTGCAACAGAAGCTACACCTCCGAGACGGCCTACACTACCAAAAACTCACCGACTGCCTCCACCTATCATAGCAGCCATCAGGGAAAAAAACCAAGCATTCAGAGAATGGCAGGCAACGCGCAATCCAGCCACAAAGCGCCTAGGAAATCGACTGCAGCGAGAAATGGCAGAAGTCAAAAAACACAAGAATCAAGTCTAAGCAGATAAGGTTGCACTGCTACAGTTACAAGACCAATCAGCCTGGAAGATGACGAAGTCTCTACTAAGTAGCGGACAGAAGTTACCCCCACTACATGTGGGCAACAATATAAATAGCGAACCAGATGCCAAAGCTAACGCTTTGGCAGATGTATTCGCAAAAAACCTCATGCCGATGAACGACCCCGCCGACGCAGCCCACATTGGCCTAGTCAACGAGAGACTTCCAAGATTCCTCGCCACTCGAGCCGAAGATGACCACAACCAACCGATCACGACAGCAGAAGTTACAAAACAGCTCGAAGAACTAAATGGAAACTGGCGACTTCCCCCTCACATGGAAACATGCCGAGGTCGTCGCCATACCGAAGACAGGAAAGGACCCTCGACCACCTGCTAGCTACAGACCAACCAGTCTTTTTACCTGCCATATCTAAACTTTCTGAACGTTTATATATAAAGAGACTTCAACAGCATGTGGAAGCAGAGCACCTGATACCAGACGCCCAGTTCGGCTTTCTCTGAGGCCTTTCCACCACCCAGCAGCTACTACGCCTAGTAGAGGAAGCATTCGGCGCCATGGAGAGGAAATAATTCTTCGAGGCTGTATTTCTGGATGTCTCTCGTGCCTTTGATTGCTTGTGGCACGAGGGACTCCTGTATAAACTCCTAGATATAGGGGTCCCTGTGTCACACGCAACACTCCTGAAGAGCTATCTCGAAAACCGGACATTTCATGTCCGCACTCAAGATGGTACATCGTCCAGCAGACCAATCAAAGCAGGAGTACCTCAGGGCAGTGTTCTGGGACCACTGTTATATATCTTGTATACATCCGACCTACCATCGACGGCCAGAACACACCTATCTTTATATGCCGATGATACAGCCATCTACTCCCGAAGTCTGAATGCTGCACACCTCCAGGCAAGACTGCAACAGGCATGTAATAAGCTGAGTGAATGGGCGACGAAATGGCGACTGTCTTTCAACGCCACAAAGACGCAGGCAATAGCAATCTGGAGAAGACCACTACCGCCTAACACGCAGCCCATTCAGATAAGGGGCACCCCAGTCCCGTGGTCAAAAACAGCAAAATACTTGGGTGTGACCCTCGATAGGCGATTGACATGGCAACCTCATATAGAAAACATTCGAGAGAAAGTCAGGAGAAGAATGGTACAGCTTTACCCACTATTAAACCCGTCGTCAACACTACCATCAAGACTGGGCGTGATATTGTACCTTACATTGGTGCGACCAATCTTGGACTATGCCGCTGTTGTGTGGGACAATGCTCCTCCAACCCACATACAACGGCTACAAAGAATTCAGAACCGTGCTCTGAAAAGGGCACTCCACCTGCCTTGCCGGTTCCCAATGAACGAACTTCACCAACTCGCAGGGGTACCTTATTTGAGGGACCGATTCAGAACCACTGCCAAAGCCTTTTACGAAAACACACAACAGTCAGATAACGACCCTGTACGAGAACTTGGACAAAGGGTGCACTACCTGGCCTCCACCAGATGGCCCGACGATCTATGCGAATAACAAAGGGCCGGCCCGAGTGGCCGTGCGGTTCTAGGCGCTACAGTCTGGAGCCGAGCGACTGCTACGGTCGCAGGTTCGAATCCTGCCTCGGGCATGGATGTGTGTGATGTCCTTAGGTTAGTTGGGTTTAATTAGTTCTAAGTTCCAGGCGACTGATGACCTCAGAAGTTAAGTCGCATAGTGCTCAGAGCCATTTGAACCATTTTGAATAACAAAGCTACACATCTTGTGTATATATTTTTATATAATTTTAATTTAATTTTATTTTATTTTAAATCTTATATTATTGTATTTATTATTTCTTTATTTATCTACTATTTATTTTATTATTTTAATTAAAAAAGGTGAATTAATGAATGTGAGAATGTGTTAACTGTAATATGTATGAGTGTGTACAATGTATATATCGTGCGAATGTGTGAGCGAATGGGAGGGAAAAAAATTAATAAAAATAAAAATATATAAAAATAAAAAATAAAAAAAATTATCATCCAGCCAATGTCTTTTTCAATCATTTAAAAGCAGAAAAAAACAAGACAACCAAAAAGCTATTGTTTTAATGTCAATTTTTATTATTGAAGGCGTAGCCACATGGCTTGAACTTCCATTTTCAGACTGGGGAATCCTAAATGGCCCAATATATTCTGCAGCGGCGGATTAAGTTTTACTAATCCCCCACCAGAGTGGGTCTTTCTCTTTTTCAGGTTGCACCAGCTAGGACCAATGAACAAGAGTGGTAATATATCTTTCTCTCTTTTAGAGGAACCGCAAGAATGACAAATTTTGTCCAAACTGCACCACCTCGAGCCAAGGATAGGCTCGTCTTTTCAGCGTCAGCGTCAGGAGCTCAGTTCGTCAGCGCACCTGACGATGGCGACATGTCTGATCGCCGAAATACTGCACTCGTTGGACACTATGGACCGACAGTACACCCCTGGACTGTTTGAGCAAGAACTTTGAGGTTTGCCGGTGAAGTTGTAATTCTATCAGAGACAGCAAAGGACTTGGAAGAGCAGTTGAATGGAATGGACAGTGTCTTGAGAGGAGGATATAAGATGAACATCAACAAAAGTAAAGCGAGGATAATGGAATGTAGTCAAATTAAATCGGGTGATGCTGAGGGCGTTAGATTAGGAAGTGAGACACTTAAAGTAGTAAAGGAGTTTTGCTATTTGGGGAGCAAAATATCTGATGATGGTCGAAGTAGAGAGGGTATAAAATGTAGACTGGCTCTGGCAAGGAAAGCGTTTCTGAAGAAGGGAAATTTGTTAACATCAAGTGTAGATTTGAGTGTCAGGAAGTCTTTTCTAAAAGTATTTGTATGGAGTGTGGCCATGTATGGAAGTGAAACATGGACGACAAATAGTTTGGACAAGAAGAGAATAGAGGCTTTCGAAATGTGGTGCTACAGAAGAATGCTGAAGATTAGGTGGGTAGATCATGTAACTAATGAGGAAGTAGTGAATGGAATTGGGGAGAAGAAGAATTTGCGGCAGTACGGAAGAGAAGCGTGGAGGGTAAAAATCGTAGAGGGAGACCGAGAGATGAATACGCTGAGCAAATTCAGAAGGATGTAGGTTGCAGCAGTTACTCGGATATGAAGAAGCTTGCACAGGATAGAACAGCATGGAGTGCTGCATCGAACCAGTCTCAGGACTGAAGACCACAACAACAACAACATCATTCGTATGGAGCGATTTAAAGTGGAACAAACACACAAAATTAATCGCAGATAAGGCAGATGCCAGACTGATATTTACTAGAAGAATCTTCAGGAAACGTAGTCCTTCTACAACGGAAGTAGCTTACAAAACACTCGTTCGGCCAATACTTGAGTACTGATCGTCAGTATGAGATCCGTACCAGATAGAGGAAATATAGAAGATCCAAAGAAGAGCACTGCATTTCGTTACAGGTTTATTTAGCAAGCACGGATGAGTGGTAGAGATGATCAACGAACTGCAGTAGCAGACGCTGCGAAAGAGAAGCTGGGCATCAGTTCTGAGAGCGTACGTTCCTACTAGAGTCAACAAGTATATTGCTCCGTTCTACACACATCTCGCGAAAAGGCAATGAAGAAAAAAAAATTAGGGAAATTCGATCCCCCACGGAGGCTTACCGGCAATCGTTCTTCCCGCGAACTATTCGCGACTGTAACAGGAAGGGAGAGAAAAGACACTGCTACACAAACTACCCTCCGCCACACGCGCCACATGGTGGTTTGCGGAGTACAGATGTCGATTGCACGTATATGTGCTGAAATCTTCGTCTCCAAGCAGCACTTACATCCAACTCCTTATTAGATTTATTCCAGTCTTTGTCTTCCCTACAGCTATTGCCTTCTATCGCTCCACATACACCACGGAGAGTATTCCATGATGTTTAAACACAATATCATCCTGCCTCTTCTTCCAGTCAGTATGTTCTACTTGTTCCTTTACTGCTCAGTTCTGAAGAGAATTCGTAATTTCTTGTCTTACCAGTGTTCTTAATTTTCAGCATCCTTCTATACCACCAAATCTCAGAGGCTTCGATTCTCATCTTTTTCGAATTTCTCGCAGTACACGATTCACTATCGTATCGTGTATCAAGCGAAATTTGTGACAGAATTGAGGATTTCTTCGCGGGGAGGAAACAGCTTGTTGTCGTGGAGGCAGAATCGTCGACAGACGTAGAAGTAACAGTTTCAGGAGTTTCTTGGGGAATATTTTGGGACCCTTGCAGTTTAAGATGTATTTTATGACCTAGTGAACAATATTAATAAGAACCTCAGGCTTTTTTTCAGGTGATGTAGTTACGTATAATGAAGTATAAGCTGAGAAAAAACCTGCGAAACTATTCAGTCATATTTTGATAAGATTTTAAATTGGTGCAAAAATTGGCAAACTTGATATAAATATTCAGAAATGTAAACCTGCGCACTTTGAAACACGCGAAGCTGTAATTTGCTTTGATTACATTATCGCTGGTCACAACTGGTTCAAATGGCTCTGAGCACTATGGGACTTAACATTTGAGGTCATCAGTCCCCTAGAACTTAGAACTACTTAAACCTAACTAACCTATGGACATCACACACATCCATGCCCGAGGCAGGATTCGAACCTGCGACCGTAGCGGTCGCGCGGTTCCAAACTGTAGCGCCTAGAACCGCTCGGCCACCCCGGCCGGCAGGTCACAACTGGAATCAGTCAAATCATAGAAATACCTAGGCGTAATAATTTGTAGGGATATGAAATACGAACGATTATGTAGGCTCAGTCACAGGTAAATCTGGTAGAACACTTTAGTTCACTCTTACAAAGAAGATTTGTTATAAAAGACTAGTCGTACCAATCAAACAATACCCGCGCCAAATAGGACAGATAGGGGACATCGAACGTATATAAAGAAGAACACGAACGGTCATAGATTTGTTTGACTGACGACACGGAATGTAAGCAAAACATAAACTGCCACTGTAGCAGTCATTCGCGAATGGAACGGTACGAAACCCTAATATGTATTACAATGTGAAATATCACCTACTACGCTTTCCACTTTAATTTGCAAACTATCACAACATGCACTTCAGACACTCTCGTGATAGCCCTCGAAATAACACATTTACACCACTGACTGACTGCGGAAATAAGATGACTCTACCACAGTATTTGCAGCTTGAAGCGCCCAACTAAACCCGCAGGACAGGACAGGTAGTTTAAGTTGTGGAAAGGGGCCAAAATGAGCGGCTGTCAGTTACACTCGAACATACAACCTTTTATTTGATCAAACATTACAAGAGCCAAGAAATTAAACAAAATACAGCTTTACTTTTGGAACTTAATTAGCGGCTGAATGTGCCATACAATCTCATGTCTTAAGGGCAAGACCATTTTAATTTGAAAACGGCTGAAAGCCAATAACTTGAAGCTCAACCAAAATCAGAAATTTAAAAGGCAAAGCCTCATCTTAAAACAGTTGCTTAATTAGACTGAAGCCCAAAGAATCTGACACTTTAAGAGCAAACAACTTAAATTCAAAATCGGCTGAATGCCTAACACGTAAGACTCAATAACATTGTAAGTAGGCTGTTTAGGTTTTCTTATTGGTAACGCCACCTCTGTATGAAAATCACTGGCTGTGCTGTGTGCAGTCTTATGTAAGTAGGCTGTTTAGGTTTTCTTATTGGTAACGCCACCTCTGTATGAAAATCACAGACTGCACACAGCACAGCCAGTGATTTTCATACAGAGGTGGCGTTACCAATAAGAAAACCTAAACAGCCTACTTACAACATTAAGTTTTTAAAAAAAATGCCAAAGGCTTTACGTAAAACAGTTTTTAAATTCGGCTGAAGACCCAAACCATCTGACGCCTTAAGGGCCAAACAACCTTAATCTAAAAATTGGCTAGAAGCCATACAAGTACAAACAGCAAGAACAAATAGGAAAAGGCAGTACACCCTAGGGCGCTCAGAAGTTCCGAGCGGCCGGCCGGGATGGCCGAGCAGTTCTAGGCGCTGCAGTGTGGAGCCGCGCGACCGCTACGGTCGCAGGTTCGAATCCTGCCTCGGGCAAGGATGTGTGTGATGTCCTTAGGTTAGTTAGGTTTAAGTAGTTCTAACTTCTAGGGGACTGATGACCTCGGAAGTTAAGTCCCATAGTGCTCAGAGCCATTTGAAAGTTCCGAGCGTCGGCCTGGAATTCAAACATTAACGCTCGCTTAGGTGAGACAGGCAGTCGGCCGAACCATTGTCGATCCGACGACAACCCAACCGACAGACAGTCAACGGACCCACCCACCTCCGCTTCACCCAACTGCCACACAACAGGGAGTTCAATGGAACAACGTAGAAGATATTGGCGCCCAGAGCCAATTATACATTGAGCTGTCAAACTACACACCGTGTTGGACAGCAATAGCAGGAAAATACACTGCCTGAATTTACGTCAACGGCCAGGGCAGGTAACTGAAACGTTAACGGCCACAAGGCAGAAGATTCCGCTGGTGCACTTCAGTTCAATTAAGCAAGTACAGTTAAACTCCACCGGAGGGTGGCTAAAATTTGCCAAGTTGAAAACACACGTTGTTGTTCGCGGGAATATCCCAACAGCCGACAACGAACTCCAAACGACGCAATGTGAACAATCGTGACTTGCTGGTAGATTAAGTCAAAACTCAACTTTCATGTTCAGGATCGGTGAGCCACGAACCTCGTAGCAATGGAAACAGCGCCACACACTCCAGCACACGGCCTAACGACGTGCCGTGGAGATTTCCTCGCTGCTAGACACCAACCGACCAACTGCCCAGGCCCGGAAACGGTGAAAGCACCAAGTATACGTCGGCCGCTGAGACGACCAACCGAACGACCGACCAACGGTCGCCCCGCTCCAATCTCCCTCCGTCGGACACTTCAGTTCAGGTGTGTCGCCAGCGGTCGGCGAGCACTGGCTGTCGGCGCCTCCCTGGCTGTCCGTCCCCGACTGCACTGCTGGTCCGTCCCGAACAGACTAGTCATACACACGACGACCTGGAAATACTATCTACATCTACATTTACATCCATACTCCGCAAGCCACCTGACGGTGTGTGGCGGAGGGTACCTTGAGTACCTCTATCGGTTCTCCCTTCCATTCCAGTCTCGTATTGTTCGTGGAAAGAAAGAGTGTCGGTATGCTTCTGTGTGGGCTCTAATCTCTCTGATTTTATCCTCATGGTCTCTTCGCGACATATACGTAGGAGGGAGCAATATACTGCTTGACTCCTCGGTGAAGGTATGTTCTCGAAACTTCAACAAAAGCGCTTACCGAGCTACTGAGCGTCTCTCCTGCGAAGTCTTCCAATGGAGTTTATCATCTCCGTAACGCTTTCGCGATTACTAAATGATCCTGTAACGAAGCGCGCTGCTCTCCGTTGGATCTTCTCTATCTCTTTGTAGGGAAGCAGCCTACTCACGCCATAGTAAATTCACATCAGTCTTTCCATTGTGTGTCAGCCAGTCCGCCGTAACTAGCTCTGACGTCATAAATGTTGCGCAATACTTTAAAAATCAAGCAAATAACCTAAAACATTTCTAGCATGTCAGGAGTAATACTAAATTAATATGTGTTGAATATCAGTTCGATAACTTTAACCATTTTCTAAATTTGGACTTTTTCTGTAAAAATCATTGGCGCAACAGAAAAGAGCTAGAGATTTAAAAATTTATACTTAGATTCCTTTTCAATAATAATTTAATAAAAACAGTACTTTGGATTTCACAAATTGAGATTTTAGTTGAAATTTATGATTTTCTGGTTTTTGTCTTAAAAATTAAGGAAGCAAGATAGATTAAGTAGGCTAATAAATAAGGCTAGGATGTTTATATTTAAGTAGATTGGAGATCTGCTATAATCATAAAGATGTGAGAAGTTTCATTTAAATAACTATAAAACTATACCGATAGCGTATCTCCAAAAGGGCAGTTCAGAGCTCGTCTACTGCGTGCAGTGTAATTAAATTAATTTTCTCGGCCAAAATATTTAACTTAGCCACGTCAAACTTATATTATGATTACTTACCTGTGTGTTGAATGCACATTTTAAATTGAGAGCTTCATCGGCCATCAGCAAAAGAAGCTGATTTATTCAATAACTTAATGTGGTGCATTACTAGCCCAGCGGCTAGTCGGGAGAGCCGATTTGATCAGGCGTTCCCTTAGCCGTCCGCACCGCGGCTTTGTATATAAGAACGCTGCACGAGGAAGCAAGGCCCCAGTTCTCTCCAGATGCTGAATAGCACGCCATCTGTGTCGCGAGTCGCGTCGCGTCCGTATCATTGCTATAAACGGCCTCGGATGCCGTAGTAAGTTACTCGGGATACGCGTAACCATGAAATCATTTTCGAGTGAAGTGTTAATTCTGGGATGATTTTAATTAGCTAGCTTCAGTTTGCGTATGTCGTATTTTCACGTGCCGTCGCAGGACAGACATTCTACCATTATTTAGCGTGGCGTTTGATGAACATTATCATCAAATTATGGCGAGCATTCACTTAAACATTTAATTTGGACAGTTATAGTGGCATCAGCGCATTAGACTCTGAACTGCTCTGGTAGTCAGATTGTGTGGATTCTTTTGTTTTCATCTGTGACTTTCAGAATACAGAACGTTTTTTCACGACCGTTTTTGATTATAAATCCCAGACAATCTCCTAATTTCTCAGAGCTATAAGCTGCAGCTATAAGTGTATTCTCAGATGAAGTGGGCACTAGGAATTCTAATTACAGGCTTCACGTTTTGCTAATCACTTTCTGGTTGCCAATATTGTAGTTAGAGAGCCAGTGTTGAGAACGGCGAAAGACAGCATAAATAACATTCTAAATAAAAGGAACATTTAACAACAATAATTCCACCCGCCGCCGCACATATGGTTAATCGGCCGGGAAATGAAGTGTTTCTACATTCAAACATATTTATATAAACCACCATAACAATTCCTACTCGCTGCCGCACATCTTCTATCAATCCTATCTGGTACGGATCCCACATTGGTGAGCAGTATTCAAGCAGTGGGCGAACAAGTGTACTGTAAACTACTTCCTTTGTTTTCGGATTGCATTTCCTTAGGACTCTTCCAACGAATCTCAGTCTGGCATCTGCTTTACCGACGATCAACTTTATATGATCATTCCATTTTAAATCACTCCTAATGCCTACTCCCAGATAATTCATGAAATTAACTGCTTCCAGTTGCTGACGTATACTGTAGCCAAATGATAAAGGATCTTTCTTTCTATGAATTCGCAGCACATTACACTTGTCTACATTGAGATTCAATAGCCATTCCCTGCACCATGCGTCAATTAGTTGCAGGCCCTCTTGCATTTCAGTACAATTTTCCATTGTTGCAACCTCTCGATATAGCACAGCATCATCCGCAAAAATGCCTCAGTGAACTTCCGATGTTATCCACAAGTTCGCTCCAGACATGGTACAACAGTGCACTTATCGACACACGCTGCTGCTGCTGCCGCTCGCGGCCAAGTAAGGCAGGAAGTTAGTGACACCAGTAAATGGAATAAGAAAACGAGGTGGCAGTAGCGTAATTCAAGATGACAAACAACAAATGTGATAAATGAGAGCCGGCCATGGCTCACAGCTTGTATCGAGAACGCTCATGAACAGCAGTTCGAAGTTCATTATCGTAATAATGGCCGAGACCGAGATATCTTATTGCATTGGAGGAGCGTCGACAACAATTATCACAGAACATAATTATGATTGAGATGTTAGTTGAAAATAGCTGCTCTTGAATACTAAGGGAGAAGAAAACCTAAGAAGAACAAAACTAGCCTGAGTAAAGAGATGTCAGACGCACACTGTGACAAAAAATAAATATGACTGCTGCCGTACTTGTTGTAGGCAATTAGTGTCCTATTGTTTTTCAACCTTGAACTGTGTCTGTGTCGGCACGTCAGAAGCTCCATAGGAATCGATAATGACAGTGGAGTTGACGAGACTTTTATTGCACATGTGCTTTCACACTCCTGCTGAAGACAAGAACGACACAGATCTCGCGCAACCTCACAGAGAAAGATATGTAGAAATATTTGGAGCAGAGGACGGAGCCAAGTCGAATATGGGTCCATAAGCGTTCTGCTACGAAGCCCACAATGCACAGTCGGTTTACCCACTCAGCGCAAGTGTAGCAGGCGCTAAGGGGTTCTGTAGCCACACTGACCAGTGAGAATTACCCGTCAGTTATTTTCAATTGAAGATAATAATACTGTTAATGATATATTTAAATCATACATCAGTGATGTATAATTGCACGTATTTCCGAATTTTGAATACCACATATTCGTCGTAAATCAAGAGTATTAAACAAATTTCACGTATTATAAATTGTCACAAGAGTTTTATTTACATTTTCTTTTCCATGCTTGTCTGTTGTGCATTATTGACAACTTGCGCACAAATATTGTCGACAAGGACTGATTTTACGGCTCTCCTGAAAATCACTTGTTGCGTTTCCCTCGCGCATAACAACATTGGCCGCTAAGCCGACGTATACTCCCACAATCTGACAACTATTCATCGTATTTAGTGATAACTAAGCTCTTTTAATACCTTTTTTCAGTCCTTTTTTCTTTTTTTTCACTAATTCTAATAGTGAGAGTGTGCATTTACAGTATGTTTGTCTAACATGTTTGAACGCATTTCTGTAAGGTTTTCGTGCTTGCTTTAATGATCAACGCGTTCAGTTACGCCAGTTTGCTCATTGTTATCGTCAGTGCAGATGGGGTCTTTCAAACTGATGTGTCGTGACGTTTTGATTGTGTGGAGAAGTCCTAGAGAATGTGTCCCGTTAGTTTGTTCAGTCCAGAGATCCAAACTTTATAAGGGAGGTGTTGATTATTTGTGAGAGCTCCGAGATACATGATACAAATTACAGAGATGGAGGATCCGACATACTCATTTGCAGACTTTTTCCTTTCTCGGTTCAGTACCTCACTCGGTAAAACCGGAACCATTAGAGTATCAATTTGTTGTTCATTTGTCTGTCTGTCTGTCCTGCTGTTAGGACCCATTTTTCTAAGGAAAGGATACAATATGAAGTTGAAATTTATATCAGTACTAAGGTCTACGGTCCCTTGCCGGTGTGAAAAATTTAAGCGTCAAAGTCAATGAAGTCAAAAGATATGGGCATGTATGTCAGCTGTTACGATACTTCGAACACACTCATCAGAACCTGTAGGGTGCGAGGGCGTGCTGAAGAGTAATGCCTGCGAAGTTTTTATATGAAAACCCTGAAACCCTGTTAAATAAAACAATCGTAGCGTGTAACAAGGCGTTGTGTAACGTAAAGATGTCGGTGCGTGAGAAAGAGCGTGATGTAATCGAATTTGTGATTGTACAAAACGTGCCTCCAATTGAAATCTGTAGAAGAATGAAAGCTGTGTACGGTGATGATTGCATCAAGATCAGTGAGGGTGTACTGGTCCTCTGGGGACGAGAAACGTCGATTTACGGTTGACATGAAACCTTTACATAATAAAACGAACTGTTATTCTGTGTGCAAAAGAGTACGTAAAAATATTAATTGTCTCACTGTGATGTGTATGAAAGCAGTATCGATATTTCTACATTTACATCTACATCTACATTTATACTCCGCAAGCCACCCAACGGTGTGTGGCGGAGGGCACTTTACGTGCCACTGTCATTACCTCCCTTTCCTGTTCCAGTCGCGTATGGTTCGCGGGAAGAACGACTACCGGAAAGCCTCCGTGCGCGCTAGAAGCTCTCTAATTTTTCATTCGTGATCTCCTCGGGAGGTATAAGTAGGGGGAAGCAATATATTCGATACCTCATCCAGAAACGCTCCCTCTCGAAACCTGGCGAGCAAGCTACACCGCGATGCAGAGCGCCTCTCTTGCAGAGTCTGCCACTTGAGTTTGCTAAACATCTCCGTAACGCTATCACGCTTACCAGATAACCCTGTAACGAAACGCGCCGCTCTTCTTTGGATCTTCTCTACCTCCTCTGTCAAACCGATCTGGTACGGATCCCACGCTGATGAGTAATACTCAAGTATAGGTCGAACGAGTGTTTTGTAAGCCACCTCCTTTGTTGATGGACTACATTTTCTAAGGACTCTCCCAATGAATCTCAACTTGGCACCCGCCTTACCGACAGTTAATTTTATATGATCGTTCCACTTCAAATCGTTCCGTACGCATACTCCCAGATATTTTACAGACGTAACTGCTACCAGTGTTTGTTCCGCTATCATATAATCATACAATAAAGGATCCTTCTTTCTAGGTATTCGCAATACATTACATTTGTGTATGTTAAGGGTCAGTTGCCACTCCCTGCACCAAGTGCCTATCCGCTGCAGATCTTCGTGCATTTCGCTACAATTTTCTAATGCTGCAACTTCTCTGTATACTACAGCATGATCTGTGAAAAACCGCATGGAACTTCCTACTCTTCATGATAATGAAGCTATGTTCTGTAGTAAAGATAGTGAGAACAATGAAAACAACAGACGGGTGGTAGGGACAGAGCATCGAGTGACATTATACTGAGTGCACTATCCGAAAATTACCTCGAGCAATTAAACAGAGAACCGACTCGTGGAGATAACATCTTGGACCTACTGATAACAAACAGACCCGAACTTTTCGACTCTGTATGTACAGAACAGGGAATCAGTGATCATAAGGCCGTTGCAGCATCCCTGAATATGGAAGTTAATAGGAATATAAAAAAAGGGAGGAAGGTTTATCTGTTTAGCAAGAGTAATAGAAGGCAGATTTCAGACTACCTAACAGATCAAAACGAAAATTTCTGTTCCGACACTGACAATGTTGAGTGTTTATGGAAAAAGTTCAAGGCAATCGTAAAATGCGTTTTAGACAGGTACGTGCCGAGTAAAACTGTGAGGGACGGGAAAAACCCACCGTGGTACAACAACAAAGTTAGGAAACTACTGCGAAAGCAAAGAGAGCTCCACTCCAAGTTTAAACGCAGCCAAAACCTCTCAGACAAACAGAAGCTAAACGATGTCAAAGTTAGCGTAAGGAGGGCTATGCGTGAAGCGTTCATTGAATTCGAAAGTAAAATTCTATGTACCGACTTGACAGAAAATCCTAGGAAGTTCTGGTCTTACGTTAAATCAGTAAGTGGCTCGAAACAGCATATGCAGACACTACGGGATGATGATGGCATTGAAACAGAGGATGACACGCGTAAAGCTGAAATACTAAACACCTTTTTCCAAAGCTGTTTCACAGAGGAAGACCGCACTGCAGTTCCTTCTCTAAATCCTCGCACAAACGAAAAAATGGCTGACATCGAAATAAGTGTCCAAGGAATAGAAAAGCAACTGGAATCACTCAATAGAGGAAAGTCCACTGGACCTGACGGGATACCAATTCGATTCTACACAGAGTACGCGAAAGAACTTGCCCCCCTTCTAACAGCCGTGTACCGCAAGTCTCTAGAGGAACGGAGGGTTCCAAATGATTGGAAAAGAGCACAGATAGTCCCAGTCTTCAAGAAGGGTCGTCGAGCAGATGCGCAAAACTATAGACCTATATCTCTTACGTCGATCTCTTGTAGAATTTTAGAACATGTTTTTTGCTCGCGTATCATGTCATTTCTGGAACCCCAGAATCTACTATGTAGGAATCAACATGGATTCCGGAAACAGCGATCGTGTGAGACCCAACTCGCCTTATTTGTTCATGAGACCCAGAAAATATTAGATACAGGCTCCCAGGTAGATGCTATTTTTCTTGACTTCCGGAAGGCGTTCGATACAGTTCCGCACTGTCGCCTGATAAACAAAGTAAGAGCCTACGGAATATCAGACCAGCTGTGTGGCTGGATTGAAGAGTTTTTAGCAAACAGAACACAGCATGTTGTTATCAATGGAGAGACGTCTACAGACGTTAAAGTAACCTCTGGCGTGCCACAGGGGAGTGTTATGGGACCATTGCTTTTCACAATATATATAAATGACCTAGTAGATAGTGTCGGAAGTTCCATGCGGCTTTTCGCGGATGATGCTGTAGTATACAGAGAAGTTGCAGCATTAGAAAATTGTAGCGAAATGCAGGAAGATCTGCAGCGGATAGGCACTTGGTGCAGGGAGTGGCAACTGACCCTTAACATAGACAAATGTAATGTATTGCGAATACATAGAAAGAAGGATCCTTTATTGTATGATTATATGATAGCGGAACAAACACTGGTAGCAGTTACGTCTGTAAAATATCTGGGAGTATGCGTGCGGAACGATTTGAAGTGGAATGATCATATAAAATTAATTGTTGGTAAGGCGGGTACCAGGTTGAGACTCATTGGGAGAGTGCTTAGAAAATGTAGTCCATCAACAAAGGAGGTGGCTTACAAAACACTCGTTCGACCTATACTTGAGTATTGCTCATCAGTGTGGGATCCGTACCAGGTCGGGTTGACGGAAGAGATAGAGAAGATCCAAAGAAGAGCGGCGCGTTTCGTTACCGGGTTATTTGGTAACCGTGATAGCGTTACGGAGATGTTTAGCAAACTCAAGTGGCAGACTCTGCAAGAAAGGCGCTCTGCATCGCGGTGTAACTTGCTCGCCAGGTTTCGAGAGGGTGCGTTTCTGGATGAGGTATCGAATATATTGCTTCCCCCTACTTATACCTCCCGAGGAGATCACGAATGTAAAATTAGAGAGATTCGAGCGCGCACGGAGGCTTTCAGACAGTCGTTCTTCCCGCGAACCATACGCGACTGGAACAGGAAAGGGAGGTAATGACAGTGGCACGTAAAGTGCCCTCCGCCACACACCGTTGGGTGGCTTGCGGAGTATCAATGTAGATGTAGATGTAGATGTAGATGTAAATAAAATTTTACAATCGTTTTACTCTGGTTTGATTCTTGCTACGAGAAAGACGTGGATGGAGACGTAGATATCTTGTAACGTGTATCTGGTAAACATAAGCTGTTATTGATAGCCAAACCACTTATTTCACTAGCATTAGCACCCCTACATGTATGAAAAATTAATTGTCCATTTTTCGGAGATTTTTTCACTTAGTATTGTTGCTCGCCATTTGCAAGACAGCAGATTCTTTTTTAAATTACTCCAGTATTACGTAGCGCTAAGCCAAAAGAAGATGGTTTGCAATTTATTTCGTGGACAAACAGGCTAAAGTCATGTTAATTTCACTAATTTTGCTAAAATTAGTCCGATATGAAAACAGATTCTTACGGTTGCTGCTTCACGCTATCTTTTGTCAAGTGACGAGCTTTTTCGCAGTTACGAAAGTGCTCGGCGTTGAATTAATAATAAGCGTACCAATCAGAAAGTGTTTCTCGACGCGAAACTACAAAAGTATAAATTATTATTTATGCTAAAAGACATTCAATTACAACCCCGAGATATTTCTGAAAGTAAAAGATAAAGGTGCTGCACACCGATCTGTTTGTAATTTACATTACGTCTATACAGACACTCCAAACTGATTTATTTATCGTGCGCTTGAATATCGAAAGCCTTAACAATACCAAAGCTAAAATTACATGCCGATGGAATGAAATTGTAGAGAATAAGCTGTACGCAGCCTCATGTGACCTTGCGATGTGTTGTTAAGAGAAAAAGTGTACTCACTCCTATTGTTCAGTGACTCGTACACAGATACGATACACATACATGTAAAACACACCACATTGACGCTATAATGAATCTACCACTCATATATACACAAAAAAAGTCACTATAATGTGCGACGTTGGGTTAATCGTGCTGGTAATGCAGAAAACATTGGTGCCATCCTCCATACAGTCCCTGCTTAGCCTCATCCGATTCTCATCTGTTTCCAAAGCTTAAAGAACGCCTTCGAGGGCCTCACTTCGATAGTGATGCAGCGGTGCAAGCAGAGGTGAGGTTGTGGGTCCGTCAACAAAGTCAAACATCGTACAGTGACGATGTCAACAAACTATTGTCTCCTTGGGAGAAATGTGTTCATCACCAAGGTGAATGTGTTGAGACAAAAAAATATGTAGACACGAATAATAAAGATGTAGAATGTTAACAAAGTTGTTTTATTTAAAAAGCTTTAAGAGTTTTCATATAAAAATTGGGAGGCATTAATTTTTCAGAGGGCCCTTGATTATGCATAATTAAGATGGCACGGTAACCTCAGAGCGCAAGTCCTATTCCCACTGGTCCGATTTTTTCGCATGAATGTCCTTTTGTGCCTGTTTTGTTAAAGAGGTTGGCTATTGAGGCTGTGTGGGTCTTGAAATCTATTTGGAACGGTATTCTCCGCCTTCGAAGAATATTGACGTGCTTTTTCTCATATCAACCCCGTTTGCGTAATGTATGAGGTAGAAATGCTTATCTAGACGACCAGTGCCTAGATGAGGGCGGGTGATCGTGTAAAAATCTCACTGAGGCTGACCAGCACAACCGACTCGGAACATTTCGCCCTCTCACTCCTACCTCGATCTGACAGTCTTGACACATGATTGAATAGCCACCTCATCGGTTTAACTATTTTCTTATTGGGAAGGACCATGAAACATTTAAGTATACGCTTATTCCCTCACCTTTCGTTCCGACATTTCGGCTGTCAGCGGTAACGTCATATTCAAACCACTTACGGGGGTGCAGCCGAGTGATGTCTTCCACAACAGCCGATATTTCAACTCCCCGTCAATTTCAAGGCACAAATGCAACCAGAGAACGCTGTGCAAGGAATTTAAACCGTCGGTAGGTTTGGCTATGCCGACCAAGAACCGTAATACTGAATTTTCACAAAGACAACATACGCAAACACATCGTAGACGACTAGCGCCTCCACATAACCAATAATGATGAACATCGTAAATTGACGATAGCGTGTATTAATTACTAACGGGTGAACTGACAGAATTAACTCTGCCCCCGTGTTGTTTGACTAGCGAGATGGCAGGATTCCACGCAGAATTTAAGCAAACGCCTGCGTTTCTATTTATAAAGTCACTATCAATTGCTTCTTTAATAACACTGTCTCAGTAGCCGGAAGTGCACCCCACAATCTCTATTTTGTTATATTCCATAGGATGACCGATAACAAGGCAATGCTCTGCAACTGCTGTTATGCTCGTCTGTTTCTTGCGTGACGCTTGTGTCCTATTCATCGGTCTTCCACGGTCCTGACGGTCTGACGAACGTATGACATGCCACAACTTTAAAGGAAACAGTAGATAACCGCCCTGCACAAACCAAGATCATGCTTTCCAGACATACAAGGGCTGTAATCTTAGATGATGGTCGCACTTTTCGCTGAGTTAACTAACATATTTCGAACTGCGTTGAATCCCACGTACGATTTATTCTATGAGAGTTTCATGTCAAAACAGATGGAGGTGCAGTGGAGAGTCCTTTGTTGCCTGAAATCCGCATGCTTTGTAGGATTCCGTACCTCAGTCGGAAAAAAATGGAACCCTGATAGAGACCCTTAGTTGTCTGTCATACATAAAAGGTATTCGCAGTTACGAATACGAACAACCATCAGCTGTACGCAAGGGAATGGCGATAATGACAATTTGTACCAGACCGGGACTCGAACCTGTATTTCCCGCTTATCGCGAGTGCTCGCCTTACCAGTCGACTACCCGAGCGCGACTCACGGACAGGTCCAAATGTCGTCGTCCCTGCGTCAAAACCTACACTCGTGCACACTTTCTGTAATTCCCGTACAGAAGGTGACATTTTAATTGAAAGTTGCGTACCTGGTACCAGCGGATACCTACCATATTGCAGTGCCCGTATTATTAAGAAGGACGATGAAGGCACTGCATTACCGTATTATTGACTGTCAGTCAGTCTCTCCGTCTGTCCGACCCATTTTCCTTAGAGATGTTGACAGGTGACACGTTGAAATTTATGTCACTTGATAAGGTCTAGCCGTCCGTTGTGGCCCAGCGGTTCTAGGCGCTTCAGTCCGGAACCGCGCTGCTGCTACGGTCGCAGGTTCGAATCCTGCCTCGGGCATGGGTGTGTGTGATGTCCTTAGGTTAGTTAGGTTTAAGTAGTTCTAAGTTCCATGGGACTGATGACCATAGATGTTAAGTCCCATAGTGCTCAGAGTCATTTGATAAGGTCTAGGGCCCCTTGGCGGTGTGAAAACTTGAAGGTTCCAAGTCAGGGGAATCCATAGGTACAGCCATTTACATCACAATTTCGATACCTGCAGATTCTCTCGTCAAAATCTACAGGATATTTCCTGTCGCTCTATACTCATAAAATTTGGCAAGAAGCACGGAAAATTTTTAATTTGAAATTATATGTCATAAAAAACATTTACTTTGCCATTTGTTGTCCATCTGTTTGTTCGTCCGTCTGTCAACATCCCTTTCTCTCAAGAACACGTAAAGGTACCAAGTTGAAATACTAAGGACTACGGTCTCTTGGCGGTGAAAATGTTTTAAGCTTTTAAGTCAATATAGTCACAAGATACAGCCATATCTCTCACATATTTTGATACTCGCAAAATCATTCATCATAACCGTCCTATAGGTGAAATATCCACAGACATGTTGCGACTGGTGGTCCAGTGGTAAAGAGCGTGCCAGGAAACCGATACGTCGCGAGGTCGAATGTCGCTTTAACGTAGCCTTCACCTTTGAACTATGTTGACTAGTCGCCAGAAACAACACGGAGTTCGGCTTCCATGTTAAACTGTAGACCCCCTTGTCGTGGGAGGATAACAGGGTTAAATTAGAGACCTGAAAGTCGCCGAAATGGTGTCCAATAGAAAGACCAGCAGCAGTCGCACGGTATTGCTGTTGTTCAAAATGGTTCAAATGGCTCTGAGCACTATGGGACTTAACATCTGTGGTCATCAGTCCCCTAGAACTTAGAACTACTTAAACCTAACTAACCTAAGGACACCACACACATCCATGCCCGAGGTAGGATTCGAACCTGCGACCGTAGCAGTCGCGTATTACTGTTGTTACCTACATACATAATTAACTTTGTGCGGAATCCTGAGAGAGCGAACCTTACTCGTGCCTGCCCAACTTTTTTTTATATGTATACTATGGTTTTTCGTTGTCTGGTCTCAAGATAGTAAGACCATAAACAGCTTTTTAGGACCTTTCAATCCAATACACCCAAATATTCGCACCGAGCAAGGTGGCGCAGTGGTCAGCACACTGGACTCGCATTCGGGAGGACGACGGTTCAAACCCGCGTCTGGCCATCCTGATTTAGGTTTTCCGTCATTTCCGTCAGTCGCTTCAGGTAAATGCCGCTATGGTTCCTTAGAAAGGGCCGACTCCCTTCTCCACTCTTTCCTAATCAGGTGGGACCGATGACTTGGCTGTTTGGTCCCTCCCCAGAATCAACCAACCAGCCAAATAATCGCTTCGCTACAGGAGGAAGGTTGATGGTACCTTAGGACGTGTCGTTTATTGGAAGCCATCTCACTGTGGTTTGTATTTTCAGGCTCATAGGTGTCATGAAATGGAGCATCTATATTTTTCACTTTCATTTACTTACATGTGGGACGACGAATTTATTACTGATTTTTTATATACCTACGTACCAGAATAATTGGAACAGTAATTTTATTTGTAGTTGTAGAAACCGCTTTTATAGACTCAGCGTGAGTGGCTATTTCGTACCTTGGTTCACAGGGCCCACGTCATCTCAACCCATGGAAGTTTTCTCCCGAGTTGCCCCATACGGAAGTTACCTTTCGCCAGAATACTCAATGAGAGACATATCCGACGCCGGTTGCGCTATCGGTCAACGGAGAATCGGGTGAATATTGACATTAACGAGGTGGTCTCTGACACGAGGGTGGGGGGGGGGGGGGGTGTCCCCAGCGGTGGGATCGACTTTTTGAAACCATCTACACGGTTATCTAAGTTAAGATCCCAGGTATCACACACTGCAGTCATTCATCCTCGTAAGTAGTCATTTGCGAGTGACTGACGAAAAGAAATGTCGCAATTTTATGTATCACTCAATAGCGTTAAAAAGACGTGTCAGGGAGTCTGGTTGCTTGTCGTAATGGGTAAGATAATAGCTATCCTTTCTTGCATCATTTTAATCGTAGTGTGCCATTTTATATTAGCTCTCATTTTTATTTCTGTCATTCTTATTCGACTTCAAATCTTTGTTCATATGTTCTTAGTTAATTTAATGCAGTAATTTCGATTTAATTTCTATTGTTTCACCGCTCTGTGTTTTCGTCCACATTATTGCGCTCATTATATCCGTTCCTCATTTTGTTTTAATTTTGTTATACTTATAAATCCTTGTTTCATTTAAATCTTCATCTGCCTTATTTTGTCCATAGTGCAATAGGTATTTTCCTCATGTTTTAAATGTGTGTATGCAAAAAAAACTGCGCACCTGGTATCGAAAAATACATTTTTCACAGCACTAGACAGTCAATATAAATAAATTATATGGTTTTTTTGTTTTTTAACTGATACATGCTATTTTCAAATAAAGAGTATTATTGTAGATAACTATAGTTAAATTCATATTCACAAAAATACTAACTGGAAAAAGAATGATATAAAGACAAAATGAAACACATGAAAAAACTTCATGCGGTGATTAAAATAATGTGACAAACGAATAGAAATAAAAAAATACATTTAAACCAATTAACTGAATAAAAATAATGTTCAAAGTCATTTCGATAAAGATTTAAAAATTAAAAAAAATTTACAGCACCTGACGACATTCAAATCCGTAACCTGTTGCATGTGAAGCTATCATCCTATACATTACACCACGCAACCAGGTTCGTACGTAATTCGACTTTTTTTAACGTTATTGAGCATCACGCAAAACTTCAAAATTGTTTTCGCCAATTACTCACAAACGTGGGCCCACCAGGGTGAATGGCTGCAGAGCGATACCTCGGGTCTTAACCTACATCGCCGTATATTTGGTTTGAAAAAGACGGTCCCACCGGCTGCGATCTCTCCTGTGAGTCTGCGTCATTTCTGCCTCACACAGATAGCGCTTCCAACAGTATTGGTCGTACTCTGCAGGAAGCGGCGTGAAGTGTGTTTCTCGCAGTCATTTAAGATGAAGGCCCTTCTTATCGTTTGCGTGAAAGGGGGGGGGGCGGTGTCTAGTGGTTTGTCATACATTGACAGACCATCAGAACTGTGGAGGACCGGTGTACTGAACACTAGCATCACACACGGTTACAACGACTGACGAAATTTGTCATTGCAGAACACTGCTTTGGCACCGGTCACCCTATGGAATATTGCAACGCAATGACTTTGGCGTTCACATCTAGCTACTGTGCCAGTGATATTAAGAAAACAGCCCCCAATAAATTAACACTGACAGCGCAAGTTTGCGCCGAAGGTGTTTGTTTAAATTTTGCTTGGAATCCTGCTCTCTCCATGATGAAACAACAGGACAGAATTAATGCAGCTTTCTCGTCAGTTGCTAATTAATATTTACTGTTGATGACTTCTGACGTTGGTCACCTTTGATTGTGCGCTGACGCTGCATTGGTGCAAATTGTTTGAACATTCAATAAGCTGGGAGGAACTCAAATTACAGGCTGAATCTCTGCCTTGTTCCTGAAATGCTGTAAGTGGATGTATTGTTGTAATTGTGAGTCGAAAGATTTCTCCAAATTTGTTAATCGCAGGCGAAGTGTTAAATTCGGTTCTGTAGCTTGTATACGCTCCACTGAGCTGCATGCGTTGCTTCCTTTGCCGGACTACAATCTCTGTTCTTTTCTGCGCGGCTGGTAAGGCTTTTAGCGAACAATACTGTACTAGTTCTCGTAAATCGTCTTCGTTCACAAGCATTCTGTAAACATTTTTGCACATTCCTCTGTATTATTTTCCTTCCGTGGTCAATCATTTCTATTGAACAAACATCATCCCTAGGGTCCTTTCTTTCCTTCGTACCCCGAAAAGTTTTATACATCACGTTTTACGTTACTTCCTGATGGCTACTATTTTCGGTACTAACTAGCTGGGCTCGCAGTTCATGTCTTAAAATGTACAAATACTAGGTGCACCCCGCTGTATTACCCGCGGTTAAACGGTTCTTTATAAGGAAATATTAAAGCCGAAAGCAACTGTCCACGCGTATGCGCCATCACATTAAGTTCTCTCTTGAAAGTATTGAGGCGCGAGCTACTTCTGGCACAGCAAACAGCGCGACATCGGGAAAAAACACTTAATTTTGAGATGATGACAGACGCCGGCAGGAAACTGCGTGTCGGAGTGTGCGAGCAAACGGAGTAAGAAATTTCATGGCTGTTTGCGACATGTCTACCATGGAGAAGATCATAATTGTCTTGGTGTGAATGGAAACCAGAAATCTATTGTAATGCGTCTCCGTAAACAACGTTTCGACACTTCTTGTTCCCTGCGTATGTATACAGATACCCGGCTCTCGACACACGTGAGCAGCCAACGTAGAGCTATCCGTGCGAAAAACATGGCCTGCTCGGATAGATACCTCCCACTTCAACATTTGTCCTTCACTCCCATTTTACAGCGATCGAGAATTGCAAGCGTCTGAACTGCAAAGTAAAGTTTGTTGAGGTGACAAGAATTCGTGGTTTCAATACCGTCTCTCCTTTGGCTTCACCGGTGACGATGTCCGGCTCCGCAGCGTAGCGGTAGCGTTACCGCCTATCACGTACGGGGTCCGGGTTCGATTCCCTGCAGGGGTCTGGGTGTTGTGTGTGTTTCACCATCATTGACTCGCCAGTCGCCAAAGTGGCGTCAACTAAAAAGGAATTGCAATACGGCGGCCGAAATCCCCCGAATGGGGCCTCCCGGGCAACAATCATTTCCATTTTTAGCGGCGTAACCTGGTTCCATTGCACCACCTTGATGCATCCAGGTCACGCGTCAATATGACAGGCACACCGACCTTCAGCATCAACTTGTGGGACGGTACCACCGATAGCTGTAGTGAGTTTAAAAACTCTGCAGCGTCGCCTCTTGTCATAAGTGTAGCGATTCACGTGTGGGTGGTCACCCCACCAGGTACGGAGTTAGGTAATAATTTTGTCTTCTAGTGTCCTAGGCCTACGTGTCTGTACGTACTCATTTCATTTCGCTAAAAACTAATCTGTATGCAAAACTTAATACATTCATTTGATAGTTAACGTTCATGGATGACTTTTTAGTCACGTTACACATTGCTTGGGAACAGTGATTTGTTTAGGAATAAAATGTAACCTATGTAGGCCTACTAATTTAGGGTATAGGCTATTTCCATTCCAGGTTTCATCCAAATAGGTCTAGCCGCTTCAGCTTGAAGGAGTAACAAACATACTACCTCGGCGAAGAAAGAAAAGAAGCAATTTATAATTCGGTGCAGCGCAAATCTTTTTGTACGTGCAACAACGTCCTCACTGGTCTGCTCTTACCAGTGAATGCGCTCCCACATCATAATCAAATCCAGCCTCACTATACGCCTACCAAGTTCTACATGTAACGGCACGCGTCTCTCTGTCGTACAGCATTTAAACGACGCCAACGTTGTGAATCTTGAAGCGTCTCGAAAGCTGTAAGATACGCCTGACGCTCAGCGACTAAAATGCAACGGGCGTGTATGGGAGAACAACTTAAGCTCGCCGAGGATTGTATAAGCATTGTATTCATTACGTTGAGTCGTATTATGTAGGGAGTATTATAAAACAAGAGCATTTTCACAAATACTATACAGTTAAAAAGTCAAAAGAGTAAATAACATATTGTTAGAGTAATTATTTTATAAATTATAGAGTGCAGCAATCAGTCGTCCTTTTTTTTAGATTTTATTACGCAAATCCAGATTTGGGCTAGTGGCTAGCCATTATCAGTTCACTATTTTCTATTCTAGATGCATGTAAGTCCCTGTTGTTCGGGCGTCAGCCACATTTCTTTGAATACTACTGTATGAGTATTAAAAGAAATGTGACTGACGCCCGAACAACAGGGACTTACATGCATCTAGAATAGAAAATAGTGAACTGATAATGGCTAGCCACTAGCCCAAATCTGGATTTGCGTAATAAAATCTAAAAAAAAGGACGACTGATTGCTGCACTCTATAATTTATAAGCCACATAACAGTTGCTGAGTGCACCCAGTTTCCGAATGGAAGGTAACCTGAGAGTAATTTTGTTCTACATTTTGCATATGTTCTTCAGATAAATAAATATGTTGTACTGCACACTTATAAAAGAAGCCTACTTGCTGATTCAGGGTATAAGCTAATTCCATTCCAAACTTCTTCAAAATCCGTCCAGCCGTTTCAACGTAAAGAAATAACAACCACACACGAACAAACTTTCGCATTTATAATGTATAGAGGATTTAAAGAAGTGTTGGAATGCTTGCACAGTGTTCTTTCTGTTGTGTGTCACTGTGCTATATCTCTTGTTTTTTTACTAAGGGAACATCGTGATTACTCAACATAAGTTTCTGTTTTGTTTTCTTCGTTGTCTTTCCCTTTTCAGTTATTTATTTTATCATTCTTTCCGTGCTCCATACGCCAAAGGAGTGGCGTGAAATTTTAATATGCGATACAATGAGAAATATCCTCTGTCATGCACTTCACAGTGGTATGAATGTTGATACAGATATAAAAGCGATAGAATATTTACATAAATGATTCTTGTAGGAACATGCCTTAAAATGGTTTTACAGGCAAGAATAACTGTACTTTCTTCCCTACCCGCGACTGCCTGTTTTGATAGAGTTCAAATGGTTCAAATGGCTCTGAGCACTACGGGACTTGACATCATAGGTCATCAGTCCCCTAAAACTTAGAACTACTTAAACCTAACTAACCTAAGGACATCACACACATCCATGCCCGAGGCAGGATTCGAACCTGCGACCGTAGCGGTCGCGCGGTTCTAGACTGAAGTGCCTAGAACCGCTCGGCCACATCGTCCGGCGATGGAGTTCATTCTTCCCAAAGAGGTGGACGTTTTCTGGGAGGAAGTATTCTCCTGATAGATGCTGCCTTGTCCATGTTGCACGTCACCACAAACTTTGTTCCGTCGGATATCTGTAATACGTAGCACCTATTGTCTAGGGTAGCGTCTTTGATTAGTAATCAAAATGTCCTCGGTCACGGGCTCGGATCCCACTACCGCTTAAATTTTGAATAAAATCATCAGGAATCGTGGCCGAAGACTTCCAGCATTAAAGTCACTCTCAATCTGTAACAGCCTTGTGAAAGAGGGCGCAGTTGCAGGCAGAGGTGCAGGGCGCTGTCTTGTCCTTCGGGTGGGAAGCTGCCCTAAAGGCGGAAAATCAGCAATGATCAACGCCATGAGGATGCAGAAGGCAATGGAAACAACTGCATTAAAGACTCATAATGTGTATCCATAGGACATACTGCCTGTGATTCAAAAAGTGTCAGGATGATCTCGTCTTTAGCAAAAGATTCTGGGCTAGTCCTGTATCTCCGGGAGGGGACTGTCAAGAGGGAGGTGACCACGAGAACTAGATTGAATAACCAACTAAAGGACAACGTACTGCGAGAAGTTTCAGTGTGGTAGGGAAGCTAGAAAATCTGAAAAGGGAAATGCTACGGCTCGATGTAGATACAGTGGAGATAATATCAACAGCAGTAGGAAATGGTATAACGGGAGTAGGATTCGTTATGAACGGTAAGGTGGAGCAGAGAGTGAGCGAGCTACCGTGAACAGTTCAGTGATAGTGTTGACCTCACCAGACCTGACAGCGAATCAACACCGCCAACGAAACTTCAGATATACATGGTGACGTCGCATGCTAAAGATGAGCAGACAGAGAAAATACAAGAGGTTGTCCGCAGAGTTGACGAGGAAAGACATACCCCGGGTGGTCAAAAAGCCAGTATAAATTTGAAAACTAAATAAATCACGGAATAATGTAGATAGAGAGGTACAAATTGACACATATGCTTGGAATGACATGGAGTTTTATTAGAACCAAAAAAATACAAAACTTCAAAAAATGTCCGACAGATGGCGCTTCATCTGATCAGAATAGCAATGATTAGCATAGCAAAGTAACACAAAGCAAAGATGATGTTCTTTACAGGAAATGCTCAATATGTCCATCATTCCTCAACAATAGCTGTAGTCGAGGAATAATGTTGTGAACAGCACTGTAAAGCATCTCCGGAGTTATGGTGTGGCATTGGCGTCGGATGTTGTCTTTCAGCAACCCTAGAGATGTCGGTCGATCACGATACACTTGCGACTTCAGCTAACCCGAAAGCCAATAATCGCACAGACTGATGTCTGGGGACCTGGGAGGCCAAGCATGACGAAAGTGGCGGCTGAGCACACGATCATCACGCGCGCAAGAGATCTTTCACGCGTCTAGCAATATGGGATGGAGCGCCATCCTGCATAAACATCGTACGTTCCAGCAGGTGTTTATCAGCCAGGCTGGGGATGATGCGATTTTGTAACATATCGGCGTACCTCTCACCCGTCACGGTAGCATTCCTCGAAGAAAAAAGGCTCGATGACAGTAGATGTGGTAAATCCAACCCATACCGTGACTTTCTTGTCGTGTAATGGAGTTTCCATGACAGTTCTAGGATTTTCGGTAGCCCAAATTCTGCAGTTGTGGGCGTTGACGGACCCTCGGACGGTGAAATGAGCTTCGTCGGTCCACAACACGTTACTCTACCAATCGTCATCTTCCGCCATCTTTTGAAACGCTCGGAGGGTACACGTAAGTGGCAACCAAACAGTAGTGTATGAAGTGCCGGTGCGACGTGCGACTGCACGAGCGCTGACTTCCCCGTGCATAGACGAACCCGCTACAGTCTCCATTTCTTCCTGAACTGTCTCAGCAGCATTACGCCTTGTGCTCGGTCGGCCACTACGGGGTCTATCGTCTAAACAACCCGAGGCTTCAAACTTCGAAATCATTCTCGCCACAGCTGCATTTGTCAACGGACCTTTACCCGTTCGAATCCCCTTCCTATGGCGATAGGATCGTAACGCTTAACTAGCACATTCCCCATTCTGATAATACAGCTTCACTAAAAGCGCCTTTTCAGGTAGCGTCAACATGCTGCGCCTGCTGGCGCATCTGATTCTCTCTCTCATTACAGCTCCTTTTATACACGATTTTCATGCGCACTCACTGACGTTTTGCTGTCCAGCGCCATCTGTCGGACATTTTGTGAACTTTGTTTTTTTTTGTTCTAATAAAACCCCACGTCATTCCATGTGTGTCAATTTTTACCTCTCTATCTACATTATTACGTGGTCTATTAAGTTTTCAAATTTATGCTCACTTTTTGATCAGCTGGTATATGGAAAACACTGACAAAAAGAAGGGACAGGATGGCTAGGCATCTGTTATGATATCACGGAATAACTTTCATACTCGAAGGAGCTGTAGAGGGTAAAAACTGTAGAGCAAGACAGAGATTGAGACACATCCAGCGAATAATTGAGAACGTAGGTTGCAAGTAGCACAGTGAGGTGAAGAAATTCGCGCAGGAGAGACATTCGCGGTAGGCTGCATGAAATGAGTCAGAAGACTGATGACTCAGAAAAGTACTCCGGTACCTATAAAGATAAAACGAGAGAACAGGCTGCGTAAACAATCAGTACGATGAATAAAGTATCAGTACGATGATACTTCTTCCGCTGCACTAATAATTTAATTTAAAAATGATTAATTTTATGAGGAGAAACTTAAGGTCCTGACTTACCGACCAGTAGTTAGAATTAGAGACTAAATTGGAAGATAATTAGATTATAAGTTACGCTAATGATTGCTTCAAGAGGAGCGCTATTAGAAACGCGGTCACTGTTTACACATACGCGTTCATACAGCACGCACGTCATCGCCTTTGACGCCGCCCACTGCGTGTCAAGAGAGCCACACCCCTCCCAACCTACTTTCTATGTGGGACTCGCCACAGACTGGCCGCAGTCTTGTCGTTGAATCATTTTCCTCTTAACGTGTACGTCCGATACCGCAGGACTACCTCCTGCCGGTGCTCCAATCCGTGATCCAGCGCCTACATAGTCAGAACAATGCAGTGATTTTTCTCTTTGCATTCATTTATTGTGTTCAGTGCTACACGGAGCAAAATTTAGCCCCGCCCTTAAAATAGCAGATCTGTAGCACCGTGAGTGGCGCAGGACTGGCATCAAGCGGTCACGTAACCCTACACCGCTGACGTAAGCCATGTCAGAGAGGTGCTGTCTGTGTGACAGTATGTTGTATGGGATCAGCGAAGCGATACGGGCCGACGTGCAGATGCGACAAAACGGGAGAAACAAACTATCGTACTGGGACGTGCCCATGACCACACCGTGAATCGAGCTGACCTATCTGCTGCTGTATCAACGCGGACTGTTCCAGCGTGTCTGCGAGGAATGGTGAAACAATCGCGGCATAAGGACAGTGTTCTTAGAAAGATCGTAACCGACAGGGAGCAGCAACGATGGCCACCCCTTCTCAGTGACAGTCTGGTTAACATCTGACGGAAAAAGCTGCTGTTAGTGAAAGCAGATCCATCTCAAACAGTTTCCGATGGAACAGCCCTAGGGTAACTGCATCCAACGTAAAGACAAAACAAAATGTTCAAATGTGTGTGAAATCTTATGGGACGTAACTGCTAAGGTCATCAGTCCCTAAGCTTACACACTACTTAACCTAAATTATCCTAAGGACAAACACACACACCCATGCTCGAGGCAGGACTCGAACCTTCGCCGGGACCAGCCGAACAGTCCATGACTGCAGCGCCATAGACCGCTCGGCTAACGTAAAGACACTGCCTTGACGAATACTCTAATGGATTCCCACACTGAAATAACAATCACATTACAACTGACGCACGAGTTCGAAAGCTGTTCGCAACGAGTCAAAATTCACTTGAACCCAAAGCAGAACAAGATAGTTTAACGAGAATGTTCAGGTATGGACAGCTAAGTCGCCGTATGCGGTAATAAAGTCCACCACTGTGATAATCCTGAATGTATCCGAGAGAAGCGTCCTCAATCATTCCGTGCAATGCCACTCGTTGCTTGAGAATACGAAGTGCTCCGATATGACCGAAGTGCCTTAGTTGATGGTAAACTTGATGTATTGCGAGCGCGTGCTGTGTCGAAATCGATATCTAAGACGGAACCTGTTAGTTTATTAGTTGGCTGCTTGTTCCACAGGTCTAATTTACGAAAACCGTTATGGTGTGAAACGTGTCAACAGAACAACCACACAACTCTTATATACGAGGGCGTGTTGAGAACAAACGCCTCCGAATTATTTATGTGAAACCTCTTGTTATACCAGAGCCAAGGTAGCCCCTGAGGGCCGGCAAGCCAAATAACACCACAGAGGACGAGGTTGTCTACGCCCAAGTCGTACACAAAAGCACCACGGTGAACACCGGCTATTTACATACAAGATAATGGAAACAGGCATTCAGAGCACTACTTCCTGCAGGGGGAGCTCGAGCCACGACCTGCAGGAAGTATCACTACGCCGAAATCTGATTGGCTGGAGACAGCTATTTAGGGGCCAGAGCCAGGCCCGATGTTCAGTTCACGCCGGATGCCGACCTCATGTATTGCAACCGCCAAAGATTACGTTTTCGTCTCGGAATTGGACTGTTACTAGTGTGTGAATGTGTTACCACGAACCTTTGTGGAAAATAAGAAATGAACTTTTATTTGCCTCAATTAGGAGACTTTTTTCGTTATTGTTACCTTTAGTTTGTATGTTCAGTCATCAACCTTGTGAACTTACATCAATAAAAGTTGTGTTGTGAGAAATTGCGAATTGTCAGTCACAACAGCTCTTTAAGCTTCTTAAACAATACAAACTCTATTAACATTCTAAACCTTTATTCTGCATTTCTACATATTTATTTCTCAACATATTCATCCTGGCGACGAACACATTTCTCCTAACAAGACACCAGTTTGTTGATACCGTTAGTGTAGAACGTTTGACTTTGTTGACGGAGCCACAACTTGACCTCTGTTTGCACCGCTGCGACACCATCAGAGTGAAATCCTCGAAGGCGTTCTTTAAGTTCTAAAAAGATGAAACTCGGATGGGGCCAAGTCGGGAGTGTATGGAGGATGATCGATGCCAGTGGAACCCAAGGCGTCGGGTCGTTGCAGATGTCGCAGAGGTCGTGTGCGGTCTGGCATTATCATGCTGAAGAAGGGGGCGCTCCATGTGTGAACGAACCCTAGAGTTCGTGCTTTCAGTTTTCTGAAGGTCTCGCAGTACCTTGCAGTTTGTGGTGGTGCCTTCAGACACGAATTCCTAATCCACCACACCTCCCAGAACACTGTGAGCATGACTTTGCCTGCTGATGGCACGGTCTTGAACTTTTCTTGCGTCGGTGATCCTTTGTGGCCGAACTTCACTGCACTCTATTACTTTCGGGGTCAAAATGGTGAATCCAGTTTTCATCACCAGTCACAGTGGTCTTAAGGAACCCAACACTCAGAAGCTCAAATTTCAAAAGAAATTGTTGGCAGATGTTTAATCTCCTCTGTATCACGTCAGCAGTGAGCTTTAGACGCACCCACCGACCACACAGTTTTTTGTACTGCAGTTGTGCAGTGATAGCCTGTACACGCTCTCGTCATATGCCACATTTCACCGAGAGCTGTGTCGCTCTTAGTCGACGATATTCTCTGATGAGTTCGTCAACCCGATTCCGACGAGTCTCGGCGGCTGCCGTACGCGATCGTCGACTTCTTGCTCTGTCACACATTAAAGGTAAGAACAACCGTTTTATTCACTGAGAGTACGAACAGCCTAACGCCAGACATTACTGACGTTGAAGTCATAATCACCGTACACGGCTTTCATTATTTTTTTTGTCATCAGTGTACTGACTGGTTTGATGCGGCCCGCCACGAATTCCTTTCCTGTGCTAACCTCTTCATCTCAGAGTAGCACTTGCAACCTACGTCCTCAAATATTTGCTTGGCGTATTCCAATCTCTGTCTTCCTCTACAGTTTTTGTCCTCTACAGCTCCCTCTAGCACCATGGAAGTCATTCCCTCATGCCTTAGCAGATGTCCTGTCATCCTGTCCCTTCTCCTTATCAGTGTTTTCCACATATTCCTTTCCTCTCCGATTCTGCGTTGAACCTCCTCATTCCTTACCTTCTCAGTCCACCTAATTTTCAACATTCGTCTATAGCACCACATCTCAAATGCTTCGATTCTCTTCTGTTCCAGTTTTCCCACAGTCCATGTCTCACTACCATACAATGTTGTACTCCAGACGTACATCCTCAGAAATTTCTTCCTCAAATTAAGGCCGGTATTTGATATTAGTAGACTTCTCTTGGCCAGAAATGCCTTTTTTGCCATAGCAAGTCTGCTTTTAATGTCCTCCTTGCTCCGTCCGTCATTGGTTATTTTACTGCCTAGGTAGCAGAATTCCTTAACTTCATTGACTTCGTGACCATCAATCCTGATGTTAAGTTTCTCGCTGTTCTCATTTCTACTACTTCTCATTACCTTCGTCTTTCTCCGATTTACTCTCAAACCGTACTGTGTACTCATTAGACTGTTCATTCCCTTCAGTAGATCATTTAGTTCTTCTTCACTTTCACTTAGGATAGCAATGTCATCAGCGAATCGTATCATTGATATCCTTTCACCTTGTATTTTAATTCCACTCCTGAACCTTTCTTTTATTTCCATCATTGCTTCCTCGATGTACAGACTGAAGAGTAGGGGCGAAAGGCTACAGCCTTGTCTTACAAACTTCTTAATACGAGCACTTCGTTCTTGATCGTCCGCTCTTATTATTCCCTCTCGGTTGTTGTACATATTGTATGTGACCCGTCTCTTCCTATAACTTACCCCTACTTTTTCAGAATATCGAACAGCTTGCACCATTTTATATTGTCGAACGCTTTTTCCAGGTCGACAAATCCTATGAAAGTGTCTTGATTTTTCTTTAGCCTTGCTTCCATTATTAGCCGTAACGTCAGAATTGCCTCTCTCGTCCCTTTACTTTTCCTAAAGCCAAATCTATCGTCACCTAGCGCCTTCTCAATTTTCTTTTCCATTCTTCTGTATATTATTCTTGTAAGCAGCTTCGATTCATGAGCTGTTAAGCTGATTGTGCGATAATTCTCGCAATTGTCAGCTCTTGCCGTCTTCGGAATTGTGTGGATGATGCTTTTCCGAAAGTCAGATGGTATATCGCCAGACTCATATATTCTACACAGCAATGTGAATAGTCGTTTTGTTGTCACTTCCCCCAATGATTTTAGAAATTCTGATGGAATGTTATCCATCCCTTCTGTCTTATTTGACCGTAAGTCCTCCAAAGCTCTTTTAAATTCCGATTCTAATACTGGATCCCCTATCTCTTCTAAATCGACTCCTGTTTCTTCTTCTATCACATCAGACAAATCTTCACCCTTATAGAGGCTTTCAATGTATTCTTTCCACCTATCTGCTCTCTCCTCTGCATTTAACAGTGGAATTCCCGTTGCACTCTTAATGTTACCACCGTTGCTTTTAATGTCACCAAAGGTTGTTTTGACTTTCCTGTATGCTGAGTCTGTCCTTCCGACAATCATGTTTTTCGATGTCTTCACATTTTTCCTGCAGCCATTTCGTCTTAGCTTCCCTGCACTTCCTATTTATTTCATTCCTCAGCGACTTGTATTTCTGTATTCCTGATTTTCCCGGAACATGTTTGTACTGCCTCCTTTCATCAATCAACTGAAGTATTTCTTCTGTTACCCATGGTTTCTTCGCAGCTACCTTCTTTGTACCTATGTTTTCCTTCCCAACTTCTGTGATGGCCCTTTTTAGAGATGTCCATTCCTCTTCAACTGTACTGCCTACTGCGCTATTCCTTATTGCTGTATCTATAGCGTTAGAGAACTTCAAACGTATCTCGTCATTCCTTAGTACTTCCGTATCCCACTTCTTTGCGTATTGATTCTTCCTGACTAATGTCTTGAACTTCAGCCTACTCTTCATCACTACTATATTGTGATCTGAGTCTATATCTGCTCCTGGGAACGCCTTACAATCCAGTATCTGATTTCGGAATCTCTGTCTGACCATGATGTAATCTAATTGAAATCTTCCCGTATCTCCCGGCCTTTTCCAAGTATACCTCCTCCCCTTGTGATTCTTGAACAGGGTAATCGCTATTACTAGCTGAAACTTGTTACAGAACTCAATTAGTCTTTCTCCTCTTTCATTCCTTGTCCCAAGCCCATATTCTCCTGTAACATTTTCTTCTACTCCTTCCCCTACAACTGCATTCCAGTCGCCCATGACTATTAGATTTTCGTCCCCCTTTACATACTGCATTACCCTTTCAATATCCTCATACACTTTCTCTATCTGTTCATCTTCAGCTTGCGACGTCGGCATGTATACCTGAACTATCGTTGTCGGTGTTGGTCTGCTGTCGATTCTGATTAGAACAACCCGGTCACTGAACTGTTCACAGTAACACACCCTCTGCCCTACCTTCCTATTCATAACGAATACTACACCTGTTATACCATTTTCTGCTGCTGTTGATATTACCCGATGCTTATCTGACCAGAAATCCTTGTCTTCCTTCCACTTCACTTCACTGACCCCTACTATATCTAGATTGAGCCTTTGCATTTTCCTTTTCAGATTTTCTAGTTTCCCTACCACGTTCAAGCTTCTGTCATTCCACGCCCCGACTCGTAGAACGTTATCCTTTCGTTGATTATTCAATCTTTTTCTCATGGTAACCTCCCCCTTGGCAGTCCCCTCCCGGAGATCCGAATGGGGGACTATTCCGGAATCTTTTGCCAATGGAGAGATCATCATGACACTTCTTCAATTACAGGCCACATGTCCTGTGGATACACGTTACGCGTCTTTAATGCAGTGGTTTCCATTGCCTTCTGCATCCTCATGTCGTTGATCATTGCTGATTCTTCCGCCTTTAGGGGCAATTTCCCACCCCTAGGACAAGAGAGTGCCCTGAACCTGTATCCACTCCTCCGCCCTCTTTGACAAGGCCGTTGGCAGAATGTGGCTGACTTCTTATGCCGGAAGTCTTCGGCCGCCAGTGCTGATTATTTATCAAAATTTAGGCAGTGACAGGGATCGAACCCGGGACCGAAGACGTTTTGATTATGAATCAAAGACGCTACCCCCAGACCACGGGTACATCCTTTCACTATTCAAAGGATTTTAATTAGCCGCACGTTTTCTGCCGTCAGAAACTCGATAAAAGCACACCTTTTCTCACGCACCGACATCATTACGTTACACACTGCCATGTTATAGGCCTTCTGGCGGCAGACGGCTGCAACTTGCGTCAGCCAAGTCGATTAGGTAATATGGAGGACATGTAGCACCTCAAACGATATTGAGAACAGAATAAAACATTCCGAGGCATTACTTTTCAGCACGTCCTTGCGTAAGTGGCAGTCAAATGAAAAGGAGACGGGGAAACGTACATCAGCTGTTTATTATTTCAGGAGTAATCGTCATTGCCTTCATGGGAGAATGTTTGTGGTTCCCTACAGAACCAAGATTGCCGAGGTTGTTTCGAAGCTTTTACTCCTTACAGATCCACCATTCAGTCCCGATCTCTCCCTTTGCCATTTCCATATTTTTGGAGCCTCGCAGAAATACATTCACGGCCGTCGATTTCCTGCGAACGAGGAGATGCACACCTGGTGCAATCATGCTTCCGTAGGCGACTGCAAACTTTTTCCCATCAAGTCGTTGACGATCATGTCTCACAGTGAAGTTAATGGTTCCATCTGTCTCGATTTCATTTCACTGCCCCTTATAAAAGTAAAAAAATAGAAAATAAAATTTACTGGCTAGATGAAGGCCATTTACAAGGTTTTGTTAGTGACTGATTATCTGTACTCAATAATTCCTCTCCGGTATAGAACGAGTTGTTAAGGAAAAACATGTTTAATCTAATGTAATTCTTCAGGCTTTCTAGGCGAACTGTTGACATTTTGAAAAAAAAAAAAAAAAAAAAAAAAACGGGACTTCTGGTGGATGTTTGGGTTGTTCTCGCACGATATTTCGACGGCGAAACTCGCTGTCTTCTTCAAGTGCTACCCGAGAATGGTTCTTCGGCCTTTTTTATTGGTAGAGCCCCTCCACGCCCACACCGACATGATGGCCAACTCAAAAGGTCTGCTGCCATCTCTGCATAGGGGTTAGTTTTCACTAATCTGAGGTGTCGCAGGATGTGGGTACTGCAATGTTCGCGTACTTCTAGTTAAGGTTAATCATTAATACGTGCTCATCTGGATATAGATTGGGTCGAATGTCGAACGAAGGGTAGCGGTTTGAAGCGTATAGGAGGGCAAAAAAGTGCCAAGGCAAGCGCCAAAAGAGAAAAACCTCTGCGATAGTTAGGTCTCGTAGTAAGAGCACTAGTGGAATCTTGCTGACTGTGACAGGCCATGCAAGGATGGGTTAAGTTAGAAGTCCTTCCAGTCCATATGTCGCTTAACAGCAAACTAGTGCTTAACAGTATTGGTTAAAAACAGTCTTGGTTGCAATTACAGGTTATGTTTTCTAGATGGACGCGAAAGGCACCAAGATCTGCATAACGCGTTACCGTCCACAGAAGTTCCTGTGAATGGCAGATAAGACGCGCTCCCCGCCCCACCTCTAGAGTACAGCGTGTGGAGACGGAAGAAGTCACGGAGAAAGAGTTGGCCACTGCCTATATACCGTATACTGGCGCACTATCGGGGAAAATAGGACGAATACTGAGGAAACGCCGAGTAGGAACTGTCTTTTGCCCACCAAATAAAACGCGAGCATTATTGGGAAGTGTCAAAGACGATCTCGGTTTGCGGAAGGCCGGCGTATACCAGATTCCGCGTCAGTGTGGGAAGACTTATATTGAACAGAAAGTGCGCACCATCAAAGATCGTTGCCGAGAACATCAGAGGCACACTCGACTTGGGTACCCCAACAAGTCAGCGGTCGCAGAGCACTGTTTGTCCGAAAATAACGAGATGTACTACCAACATACCAGGGTGTTGGCACAGACATCTAAATACTGGGACTGCGTCGTTAGAGAGGCTATCGAAATTCGTACCAGGGACGGACTCATCAACCGAGATTGCGGCTATAGCCTCAGCAGTGCATGGGAACCAGCACTGAGTCTGATTAAAAAGACGCTCAGCATAGGGAACGAATGGGCGACCAGGGCGGACGAGGCAGTTACACCGACGCCACCACAGACGCCGACGCCGGCGTCTCAGCGACAGCTGACGCGCGGGGAGGGGATTTAAACCGACCGCTCGCCCTCAGGAGCTCAGTTCGTCAGAACACCTGACGATGGCGACATGTCTGATCGCCGAAATATTGCACTCGTTGGACACTATGGACCGGCAGTACACCCGTGGACTGTTCGAGCAACATTCTACATTGTTATTCTTCCTGCCTAAATATTTGCAGCTCTCTGCCACAACAGGACTCCGAATGGTAGAGTGTAACATGGCGATGTTTAACGTAACCGTGTCTGTGAGTGAGAAACAGCGAGCTGTAATAAATGTTCGAATTCAGTGTTCCCTCACACACGGAGCAGCCTCTCCATCATGACAATGCCGAACCACACACGAATGGTGTGACACCTGAAATATTCCGACACGCCGAGTTCCTGGTCACCAGTCATCCTCTGTACACATCTCGACGTGGCCTCCTCCGACATCTATCTGCTTCCAAAAGCTAAAAAACACCTTCGAGGACTTTACTTCGACAGTGATGAAGCGGTGCAATCAGAGATAAGGTTGTGGCTCTCTCAACAAAGTCAAACATTCTACATGGCATTAACAGGAATTAAAAATCCTTAAGAGTTTTCACAGAAAAAAAATTCAGAGGCATTGCTTTGCAACTCGACCTGGTGTAATTATGTAGGAAAATGTGAAATCAGATTGCTTTGTTAGAATATTAGGGAAGCAAAAAGTAAGTTAAACGAGTTGTTAATTTTGTTGCAAGAGCTTAGTAGTTAGAAAGAAACTGACGCCATTTGTATATCTGAATGCATATGACCACAGAGATAGAAAATCTTAAAGTTAGTGTCTAGCAGTTAGCTGCATACTCATATTGATCCAAGAGGGTTGAGCGGGGCCATTTCGCTTATTTCAACTGTAAGCACTATATAATACGACATAAGACTTTATATCATCATCATCATCATCATTTAAGACTGATTATGCCTTTCAGCGTTCAGTCTGGAGCATAGCCCCCCTTATGAAATTCCTCCATGATCCCCTATTCAGTGCTAACATTGGTGCCTCTTCTGATGTTAAACCCATTACTTCAAAATCATTCTTAACCGAATCCAGGTACCTTCTCCTCGGTCTGCCCCGACTCCTCCTACCCTCTACTGCTGAACCCACGAGTCTCTTGGGTAACCTTGCTTCTCCCATGCGTGTAACATGACCCCACCATCTAAGCCTGTTCGCCCTGACTGCTACATCTATAGAGTTCATTCCCAGTTTTTCTTTGATTTCCTCATTCATAAAGAATCTATAAATGTGATACAATTGTGGTATTTTAATTGTGAATACTTGCGGAACTTCCTTTGCATGAACCAAGTATTACATAAATATCTGAAGAAAGGTGGAAATCACAACATACAAAAATGGTGGGCCTGTTCTGACCAGTCAAGAGGCTATTCCAGCCAGTATATTTCAGTGTCAAATACCACAAATAAACATTTTTCGTCCTTTTTCACCCCACACGCTTCGTCAAACCACGTAGCACATTGCTGGCAATTTTAGATCACAGAATCCACAAGGAGTGTTCTCATCATCGCCTTCAATTTCAGTTGGCTGTGAGTCATCAAACAATCCACTCAAGTGACGGCGACACTTCTTACTTCCATTACTCTTGCCCTTTCATCCTCCATTTTCAGTCTGTGTTTAGCCTTCGTCGCTTCGTAGTTTGTATCTGAGTTCAAATGCTTCGGTTCTCTTCTTACCTTTTTTTACTTTTGTTTGGTATTATTTTTGCTGGACTCGATATAAATGCATTGAAAGGAGAAGCCTTCTGATGAACGGAGGAACAGCATCCTGGCAAAAGGGGGACTCAGGTTGCAGCTGGCAAAACTGAGGAATCTTCGAAAGTGGAGATGATTGCACTCTGGAAATGTCTGCCTGGAAATGAACCGAGGGAAAAAATTTGTCGTCAGGAATAGCTAACAGGTTTAAAGGAAACAATCCAATGCATTTTAATGCTTTAACACAATTTCCAACAGTGGCACATTTATATCAAGCTGTGGAAGACAGTTCTCCAAAGTTAAACTTGTTGTTTGCAGTTTCTGAAGTCGAATGCATGTCATTTTTTTTCAGCATGATAGTCGAAAATTTTCAGCGGTTTGAAAACTTAACTGTCCAGAGGCTGAAGCGCATGTGGCATGTGGGGTAGAAAGCAGATCATTGCTATCTCATTGTCGATATTCCAGGCACTGGAGAGAACAATGAGAACTACAGCCATCCAAAATTAAAACACACTTTTTACGTGAGCGGTTCTTCTGAAAGTGTTCGAGCTACTTTAGAAAACATCTTCGTTCACAATCGTAGAATCAGACATGGTAGCTTCTGAACCTGCCGGTAGAGGATATTTGTAGACCTCTCTAAACCGAAAACATATTTGAAGTTGGTAAAGGGAGGAATAAAAACGCCGCTAGCACTACAGCTCTCCATGTTTGTTATGTTCACTACTTGCCTGGTACCTTTTGTTGCCACTATTTTGCGTGGGGAATTATTAAGGGGCAAACCTGCCTCATCAACATTGAAGATGAGATGAGCCATACCATAAACTCAAGTCTGCTGAAATAAATTCCGATACAAGTCGAAAAATTCAGTCACGGCCTGCTTACTCATTTCCTTAGCTCTAGTTCTTGGCAAGACTTGTGGTTTTCGGAGTGATAAATCGCTATGCTGCACAAACCCAGTAAACCAGTCTTTACCTGCAATCATATTTACCATTCCCCAGGAATGACTGATGTTATTCGTCGTCGCCTAAGTAAATGCTGCTCTTCGAATTTGTTGAGGAATGCAGCCGAAACCCCTTTCAACTAAGTCTTTCAGCCTAGATCATCCACTTGTTCTGCGCTAAATGCAGTTGGATGGTCAGTTGGCCTACAAGAACCTCTTCTTCCGTTGCTGAATCACATTTTGAAATAGTTTTCTCGAACTTTAAGTGTCGAATAATGAATTTTGAATAATTTAGCAGCTCCCACCAATAACATTTGTTACTGCTTGGTTCATAATTCTCTTCCTCAGACCATGAAGCGCTTGGATTTTTCCTTTTGTATGTACCGACCACCTGAAAAGAAACCAAGAAAACAAGTCCTCTAGAATTCTACATTAAAACATCAATTACACTAATAATCTGACAGAGGAAACAGGCTCACATGTACAGGGCGAAGTAGCACCATGTGCAGGCATTTCGAAAGAGGCGCCAATCGGACTTTTTGTGGAAAAAGGTCAGCAATATTTGTTGATTCTGACACTGCATAACCTGTGTTCTGATACTGCACAAGTAACAATAAAAGTTTAAAATTCAACGTTACTACATGGTACTCCATAATTTGTTAGGTTGTGTTCTTTAGGTACGAAAATAATCGATCACTACTCACTTACCTGTAGGCTTTGTTCTTCTGTCCTGTCAATAAAGTATCAGAAAAAACCCTTACCACATGCGGCGACACAGAGATTCTGGCCCACACTGAAGGTAAAACGCCCTTGACTCTGTGAGCAGATAGAGCACTCTTATATCAGGGGGATTAGCCCCGTGAGCGTAATAGCGCCGCTTCACCCTAACAATAAAGAAGTTACCACATTCACAAATAAAAAACTGAAAAAATAAGTAAATTCAGCATAGATCAGAATATACACTCCTGGAAATGGAAAAAAGAACACATTGACACCGGTGTGTCAGACCCACCATACTTGCTCCGGACTCTGCGAGAGGGCTGTACAAGCAATGATCACACGCACGGCACAGCGGACACACCAGGAACCGCGGTGTTGGCCGTCGAATGGCGCTAGCTGCGCAGCATTTGTGCACCGCCGCCGTCAGTGTCAGCCAGTTTGCCGTGGCATACGGAGCTCCATCGCAGCCTTTAACACTGGTAGCATGCCGCGACAGCGTGGACGTGAACCGTATGTGCAGTTGACGGACTTTGAGCGAGGGCGTATAGTGGGCATGCGGGAGGCCGGGTGGACGTACCGCCGAATTGCTCAACACATGGGGCGTGAGGTCTCCACAGTACATCGATGTTGTCGCCAGTGGTCGGCGGAAGGTGCACGTGCCCGTCGACCTGGGACCGGACCGCAGCGACGCACGGATGCACGCCAAGACCGTAGGATCCTACGCAGTGCCGTAGGGGACCGCACCGCCACTTCCCAGCAAATTAGGGACACTGTTGCTCCTGGGGTATCGGCGAGGACCATTCGCAACCGTCTCCATGAAGCTGGGCTACGGTCCCGCACACCGTTAGGCCGTCTTCCGCTCACGCCCCAACATCGTGCAGCCCGCCTCCAGTGGTGTCGCGACAGGCGTGAATGGAGGGACGAATGGAGACGTGTCGTCTTCAGCGATGAGAGTCGCTTCTGCCTTGGTGCCAATGATGGTCGTATGCGTGTTTGGCGCCGTGCAGGTGAGCGCCACAATCAGGACTGCATACGACCGAGGCACACAGGGCCAACACCCGGCATCATGGTGTGGGGAGCGATCTCCTACACTGGCCGTACACCACTGGTGATCGTCGAGGGGACACTGAATAGTGCACGGTACATCCAAACCGTCATCGAACCCATCGTTCTACCATTCCTAGACCGGCAAGGGAACTTGCTGTTCCAACAGGACAAAGCGCGTCCGCATGTATCCCGTGCCACCCAACGTGCTCTAGAAGGTGTAAGTCAACTACCCTGGCCAGCAAGATCTCCGGATCTGTCCCCCATTGAGCATGTTTGGGACTGGATGAAGCGTCGTCTCACGCGGTCTGCACGTCCAGCACGAACGCTGGTCCAACTGAGGCGCCAGGTGGAAATGGCATGGCAAGCCGTTCCACAGGACTACATCCAGCATCTCTACGATCGTCTCCATGGGAGAATAGCAGCCTGCATTGCTGCGAAAGGTGGATATACACTGTACTAGTGCCGACATTGTGCATGCTCTGTTGCCTGTGTCTATGTGCCTGTGGTTCTGTCAGTGTGATCATGTGATGTATCTGACCCCAGGAATGTGTCAATAAAGTTTCCCCTTCCTGGGACAATGAATTCACGGTGTTCTTATTTCAATTTCCAGGAGTGTAGAAACATGCACTTGTGAGCCGCTATCGGGAAATATTCGTGATTGTTACAATATATTGGTCTCCACTGGCTAGTTGGGACATTTTCACGAAAACTTTTGATGAATTATTATGCTCTCTATCAGACAGAAAGAGGGATTACTAATTTGTGGTGATATTAATGCAAATATATTGAAAGAATCTAAAAGGAAAAGTGATATAGAGGTTCTTTTAATCACTTATAATTCGGTATCAGTGACAAATTTCGCCACCAGAGTTCTTCGAGATAGTATTATCCTTATAGAAAATGTATTCTTTCAACAAGTGCAAGTTACAGAGACACACACCTATCTGGCACTAAAAGGATTGTCAGATTACGATGTACTGTTGGTCACATTATATAACTTAGCTTCTTGCATATATCAGAAACGGTCTAAGTAATCACCGAGGTTGATTAATAACAAAACTACCGAAGATTTTAAAGAAAGCTTAAGAAGTACTGACTGGGGTGATGTTTACAATTAACCTAACGCTAACTCCAAAATCAGCATATTTGTTAATGTGTTGTGAAAGTGGTATGCATCTCTTGTCTGAAACTGAAAGGTCAAATAGCAAAATGAAATCAATAAAGGATATTGTTAAGAGAGAGACATGGAAAGAAATAATAGAAAATGAAATTATATTTGTTAAAAAGAGTGGAAGCATTTAAAAAACAGTTCATATGTAGCACACACTCTAAATAATTACTTTTTCACATTGAAGAGGAGATCGGTGCAAAAAGTTCAGAGGAGAAAGCAAACTGAAGAAACAGTACAGGGGACGTTAGTGAATTAAATTTAATCTCAGACTGAAGATCATCCTGATTCAAAACAGTGAAAGTTCATAAGGGTTGGATATTATCTCCAACAAGACACTAAAAATTTGTCGTCTTTTAACATGTTATATTGTTAGTCCTGTAATGCATCAATAACTAAGGATGATTTCCTATAAAGACTAAAATATGCCGCTGTTAGACCTCTGCATAATAATGATGACTCCACAGATATCAATAACTACCGTCCTCTGTAGCTCCTTACATCATGTTGTAAAATATTTGAGAGGGTAATGTACTCCAGGGGTGTCAACCACCGACGTTGTAATGGGATACGAAGCCAGTCACAGCTTCAATTTCAAAAGGGCCGTTCTACTTAGTTAACATGTGTACATCCACATCTACATCTACATGGATACTCTGCAAATCACATTTAAGTGCCTGGTAGAGGGTTCATCGAACCACCTTCAGAATAATTCTCTATTATTTCACTCTCGAATAGCATGTGGAAGAAAGGAACATCTGTATCTCTCCGTGCGAGCTCTTGTTTCCCTTATTTTATTATGATGATCGTGCCTCCCTATTTAAGTCGGAGTTAACAAAGCATTCAGAGCAGAAAGTTGGTGATTGAAATTTCGTCTGAAGATCCCGCCTCAACGAGAAACGCCGTTTTTTAATGATGTCTACCCCAAATCCTGTATCATGTCCTGTCCCCTATTTCGCGATAAAACCAAACGTGCTGCCCTTCTTGGAACTTTTTCGGTGTATTCCGTTAATACTACCTCGTAAGGATACCACACCGCGTAGCAGTTCTCCAAAAGAAGACGGACAAGCGTAGTGTAGGCAGTAGATCTGGTGCACCTTCTAAGTGTTCTGCCAATAAAACAGTCTTTGGTGCCTTCCCCTAAACGTTTCCTATGCGTTCTTTTGGAATTAAGTTGTTCATAACTGTAATGCCCGTGCATTTAGTTAAATTTACGTCCCTTAGCTTTGATTGACTTATGGTGTAACCTAAGTTTATATATATATTCACTGAGCACATTATAAAATCATTAAATGATTAAATGTCTTCAATTTGAATCTTCTATGATTTATCGAAGTCAGTTCTTATTTAAGAAACAGAATGCAGAAAGTCACTCTAGGCTGTTCAAGTGATACAAAGAGGGATGCAGCATCATCTGTATGAGGAGAAATTACAGTGGGGCCCCTCAGGGTTCGATCACTGGCCCGCTATTCTTCATGCTTCATGTTAAGGATCCGCCAATTTAATTGAATCAAGAGGCAGAAGTAGTCCCGTTTGCAGATGAGACAAGTATCGCTGGGAAGCCGAGCAAAGATGTTTCAACACAGAAAACGGTGAATGATATTCTTGTAAAAGTTACTCAACTTTTTGCACAACGGGCTAGCTTTAAATATTGAAAAAACACAGTTCGTTCAGTATTGTACAGTCAAAAATAACAATTCCGCCGGCCGCGGTGGCCGTGCAGTTCTAGGCGTTTCAGCCTTCAGCCCGGAACCCCGCGACTGCTACGGTCGCAGGTTCGAATCCCTCCTCGGGCATGGATGTGTGCGATGTCCTTAGGTTAGTTAGGTTTAAGTAGTTCTAAGTTCTAGGGGATTGATGACCTCAGATGTTAAGTCGCATAGTGCTCAGAGCCATAACTCACTTCCTATTAACCTCGTATACCAGTAAGATGTAATAAAAAGGGTAGAAAATATTAAGTTCTTATGCGTACGTATTCATAAAAACTATGTAGTAGATCAACAGCACCTCCTACAAATTTTTTTCGCTTTAAGTTTTCATGAATACGTACACATAAGAACTTACAATTTTCTACACTTTTTATTACATCTTACTGGTATATATATATAATCGAGCGGGTAGGTTAGAAAATTTAAAAAGGGAAATGGATAGGTTAAAGTTAGATATAGTGGGGATTAGTGAAGATCGAAGGCAAAAGGAACAGGACTTTTGGTCAGGTGAATACAGGGTTGTGAACACAAAATCAAATAGGGGTAATGCAGGAGTTGGTTTAATAATGAATAAAAAATAGGAGTGCGGGTAAGCTGCTACAAACAGCATAGTGAACGCATTATTGTGGCCAAGATAGACACGAAGCCCACACCTACTACAGAAGTACAAGTTATATGCCAAATAGCTCTGCAGATGACGAAGAAATTGAAGAAATGTATGATGAGATAAAAGAAATTATTCAGATAGTGAAGGGAGACGAAAATCTAATAGTCATGGGTGACTGGAATACGGTAGTACGAAAAGGGAGAGAAGGAAACGTAGTAGGTGAATATGGATTGAGGTTAAGAATTGAAAGAGGAAGCCGCCTGGTAGAATTTTGCACAGAGCACAACTTAATCATAGCTAACATTTGGTTCAAGAATCATAAAAGAAGGTTGTATACATGGAAGAAGCCTGGAGATACTGACAGGTTTCAGATAGATTATATAATGGTAAGACAGAGATTTAGGAACCAGGTTTTAAATTGTAAGACATTTCCAAGGGCAGATGTTGACTCTGAACACAATCTACTGGTTATGAACTGTAGATTAAAACTAAAGAAACTGCAAAAAGGTGGGAATTTAAGGAGATGGGACCTGGATAAACTGACTAAACCAGAGGTTGTACAGAGTTTCAGGGAGAGCATAAGGGAACAATTGACAGGAATGGACGAAAGAAATACAGTAGAAGAAGAATGGGTAGCTTTGAGAGATGAAGTAGTGAAGGCAGCAGAGGATCAAGTAGGTAAAAAGACGAGGGCTAGTAGAAATCATTGGGTAACAGAAGAAATATTGAATTTTATTAATGAAAGGAGGAAATATAAAAATGAAGTAAATGAAGCAGGTAAAAAGGAATACAAACGTCTCAAAAATAGGATTGACAGGTACTGCAAAATGGCTACGCAGGGATGGCTAGAGGACAAATGTAAGGATGTAGAGGCTTATCTCACTAGGGTTAAGATAGATACTGCCTACAGGAAAATTAAAGAGACCTTTGGAGAAAAGAGAACCATTTGTATGAATATCAAGACCTCAGATGGAAACCCAGTTCTAAGCAAAGAAGGGAAGGCAGAAAGGTGGAAGGAGTATATAGAGGGTCTATACAAGGGCAATGTACTTGAGGACAATATTATGGAAATGGAAGAGGATGTAGACGAAGGTAAAATGGGAGATACGATCCTGCGTGAAGAGTTTGATAGAGTACTGAAAGACCTGAGTCGAAACAAGGCCCCCGGAGTAGACAACATTCCATTAGAACTACTGACGGCCTTGGGAGACCCAGTCCTGAGAAAATTCTACCATCTGGTGAGCATGATGTATGAGACAGGCGAAATACCCTCAAACTTCAAGAAGAATATAATAATTCCAATCCCAAAGAGAGCAGGTGCTGACAGATGTGAAAATTACAAACAATCAGTTTTATAAGTTACGGATGCAAAATACTAACGCGAATTCTTTACAGACGAATGGAAAAACTGGTAGAAACCGACCTCAGGGAAGATCAGTTTGGATTTCGTGGAAATATTGGAACACGTGAGGCAATACTGACCGTACGACTTACCTTAGAAGATAGATTACGGAAAGGCAAACCTAGGTTTCCAGCATTTGTAGACTTAGAGAAAGCTTTTGACAATGTTGACTGGAATACTCTCTTTCAAATTCTGAAGGTGGCAGGGGTAAAATACAGGGAGCGAAAGGCTATATACAATTTGTGCAGAAGCCACATGGAAGTTATAAGAGTCGAGGGACATGAAAGGGAAGCAGTGGTTGGGAAGGGAGTGAGACAGGGTTGTAGCCTCTCCCCGATGTTATTCAATCTGCATGTTGAGCAAGCAGTGAAGGAATCAAGAGAAAATTTCGGAGTAGGTATTAAAATCCACGGAGAAGAAATAAAAACTTTAAGGTTCGCCGATGACATTGTAATTCTGTCAGAGACGGCAAAGGACTTGGGAGAGTAGTTGAACGGAATGGACAGTGTCTTGAAAGGAGAATATAAGATGAACATCAACAAAAGCAAAACGAGGATAATGGAATGTAGTCAAATAAAGTAGGGTGATGCTGAGGGAATTAGATTAGGAAATGAGACACAGTAGCAAAGGAGTTTTGCTATTTTGGGAGCAAAATAACTGATGATGGTCGAAGTAAAGAGGATATAAAATGTAGACTGGCAATGGCAAGGAAAGCGTTTCTGAAGAAGAGAAATTTGTTAACATCGAGAATAGATTTAAGTATCAGAAAGTCGTTTCTGAAAGTGTTTGTATGGAGTGTAGCCATGTATGGATGTAAAACATGGACGACAACTAGTTTGGACACGAAGAGAATAGAAGAATTCGAAATGTGGTGGTACAGAAGAATGCTGAAGATTAGATGGGTAGATCACATAACTAATGAGGAGGTATTGAATAGGATTGGGGAGAAGAAAAATTTGTGGCACAACTTGACTAGAAGAAGGGATCGGTTGCTAGGACATGTTCTGAGGCATCAAGGTATCACCAATTTAGTACTGGAGGGCAGCGTGGAGGGTAAGAATCGTAGAGGGAGACCAAGAGATGAATACACTAAGCAGATACAGAAGGATGTAGGTTGCAGTAGGTACTGGGAGATGAAGAGGCTTGCACAGGATAGAGTATCATTGAGAGCTGCATCAAACCAGTCTCAGGACTGAAGACCACAACAACAACATATATACAGGGTGTGACAAAAAGGTACGACCAAACTTTCAGGAAACATTCCTCACACACAAAGAAACAAAATATGTTCTGTGGACATTGTAGGTGTCCTCGCCGTTCTAGGTCTTCCCCAGTCGCGAGTCATAGGCTGGAATGTTCCGTGCTCCCTAAGACGCCGATCAATTGCTTCGAACATCTTCCTGTCGGGACACCTTCGTTCTGGAAATCTGTCTCGATACAAACGTACTACACCACGGCTATTGCCCCGTGCTAAACCATACATCAAATGGGCATCTGCCAACTCCGCATTTGTAAACATTGCACTGACTGCAAAACCACGTTCGTGATGAACACTAACCTGTTGATGCTACGTACTGATGTTCTTGATGCTAGTACTGTAGAGCAATGAGTCGCATGTCAACGCAAGCACTGAAGTCCACATTACCTTCCTTCAATTGGGCCAACTGGCGGTGAATCGAGGAAGGACAGTACATACTGACGAAACTAAAATGAGCTCTAACATGGAAATTAAGCGTTTCCGGACATATGTCCACATAACATCTTTTCTTTATTTGTGTGTGAGGAATGTTTCCTGAAAGTTTGGCCGTACCTTTTTGTAACACCCTGTATATATATATATATATATATATCGCTTTTCGGAACTGGATTCGCCGTATACACTTCCATGAATGGTGAAAAACTAATCGACTTCTGCAGAAACTTCGGACTTAAAAATCATGAGTCCCCAATTTCTAAAAGCTGCACATAAATTAACCACATGGAGATTACCCAGTTTTAGAGAGGGTGAATACCAAACTGACCATGTCGCAATTTCCAAGTAACACATAAAAGAAATTCTAAACGTCAGAATCCGGAAAGGTGTATACGAATTAGATCATCATCTTCTCCAAATAAAAACAAAATTCCAATCCAACAGAATGCTAAAAAGGCCACCGAAAAGTATCAAACCGGATCCGGGATATCTGAAACGCAACAAAGAAAAAAATCATCATGGAAATCAATCAGGAAAAATCAACAGACTGGAAGAAACTAACAGAGAAACTTCAGAAAATTCAGGAAGCCATCAAATTAGGACAACCCCCTCGCACCAGGAAACATCGCTGGTGGAACGCAACCCACGATCAGACAGTCGACAACCTAATAACTGAGTGGAAAAAGTTTAGCAGTCACAAAACTGAAGAAAACTGGAGAACTTTCTTAAAACCCAGAAACAGACCTCAAAAAATAATTAGAAAAGAAAAACGAGAGCATGACAACAACAGACTCTGCGGAATCCAGCAAGGTTTCATCAAAAATAATACAAGAAATTTCTATAAGACTTTCAGAGAAAACTTTCAGGGATACCAAGCGCCTAGCTTGTGCTTCAGAAAACCAGGCGACTCCTTGGAAACTAACACGAAAAAAAAAAAAAATACCAGCAAAATCTTAGCCCATTATTTCAGTTCCCTCCTCAACTGCGAACCACCGCAAGAAAAACTTGTCTTCTCTTCTCCAGTGTTCACACACTCAAGACTCGCATGCCCCGCATCTCGAAGAAATTGTGGAGATAGTCAAACAGTTAAAAAATAACAAAGCACCAGGAGAAGGTGGGATCATTGCTGAATTCCGGAAACTAAACGATCCTATACTAATGTAAAACTACGTCATATAATATCAGACATATGGAAGACGGAGCAAATACCAGAGGAATGGAAATGTGCTCTAATTCACCCGCTACACAAAAAGGACGACAAGACAGACATCAACAATTATTGAAGATTTTCCCTGGTTCCAATCGCTTACAAAATCCTTTCCAAAGCACCTTTAAACAGGATAGATTCCCAAGCAGATCCTCTAATTTGGAAATAGAAGGCCGGATTCAGAAAAGGACGATCATGTGCGGAACAGATTTGGTGCTTGAAGACGATATCACAAATGAGGAAACGCAGAAACACAGTAATTACATTCATCGACTTCAGGAAAGCATACGATTCAGTGGACCGTGAAACCCTGTTCAAAATCATGGGAGAATCTGGGACCGACCGAAAGACACGAAAAATCACAGAACAGCCAATTACAGGAACAACATCCAAAGTGAAATTCATGGGCGAAATGTCAGAACCCTTCGAAATGAAAACTGGAGTCCGACAGGGGGACGGACTGTCCCCAATGGTTTTCAATATTGTTCTAGAAAAGATCGTCAGGGAATTGGAATCTCATATAAAGGGCATCCAAATTGGTATCAAAAAAGAGAACCGAATTAAAGTCGAGTGCCTTGCTTTCGCTGACTGTATTGCAATTATCACCAATAACAGAACAGAAGCGATTCACTACATGAAATTTCACAAAAACCGGACTACAGATATCTTATGAAAAAACCATGTATACGGAAAGACAGCCAGAAAATAAACCCTCTTTAATCACAAAACATGGTAAAATTGTACAAGTCTGCCATTTTAAATACTTCGGAGAAACTATACAGTCCTCAGGATTAAACCGAATCGCCAATGAACAGAGAATCACCAAGCTCCAGAAGGCCTACAAGCTAACATGGACGCATTACAACAAGAAGTGCATTTCGACAGACGCAGAATTAAGACACTGTAGAACAGTGATTCTTCCAGAAGCAACCCACGCAGCTGAAACAATGGTGATTGGTGGTCATTCAAAAATTAGAGAAATAGAAAAACAGGAAAGAAAAATTCTCAGGAAGATTTACGGGGCAATCAACAAAAACGGCATTTGGATGAAGAGACCACAAAACGAGCTCTATATAAAGACCAGCACAGTAACAGACGAAATCAGAAAACGCCGAGACAAATTTTATAGACATATCTACAGGATGGAAGACTCCAAAACAGCAAGGAAACTTTTCAGTATTATAACAAAGAGTAAATGCGGCATAGAATGGCTGACAGGAGTCCAGAGTGATCTGCAGCAAATCAACATAACAAATCTCGAAGACCGCACTTAGCACCACCGGAATAAAATCACAAGTGTGAAGTTTGAGGAAAGAACATCGCGGCAGCCTGGTAAAAAATGAACAGAAGAATGGAAGAAGGAGCAGTCTGAGAGTATGGAGAGTTTTTGGGAAACAAAGAAGAAAACCGTCCGGAGATGAAATTATGAATTCAAGCTCAATTGCACTCCTAAAGGAGAAAAAAAATATATAAAGATTTTCGAGGAAGTTCTTGGATAGTGAATCAGCATAGTCAAAAGAATATATTTTGCGTTACAGCCTCGTGTGCCAGAACGTGTGTGTGTGTGTGTGTGTGTGTGTGTGTGTGTGTGAGTGAGTGTGTGTGTGTGTGTGTGTGTGTGTGTAGTGTTCTGGCCACGAGGCTGTAACGCAGAGTTCTTTTGAGTATGCTGATTCACTAGCCAAGAACTTCCTCGAAAATCTTTGGTACTAAATAAACCAGAAAGGCGATTCCACCAAGAGGACAAGTGATTTCACTGTTTAACGTCATAACCTCACTGTGTGTTCCCAAGTAAATAGGAGGTGATTCCAACCGTACTATTCTTATACGTCACTAGTACATTACCAGTTTTGATTTACCTTACAAACTCTCTTCAGATCTTCTACTACGACAGTACTGCAACCAATTAAGAAGTATATCATATGGCATGCTCTGAGACTGACACCAGCGGACAACGAATATCCCGTTCTAACAAGAAATTTTCAGTGGGTTATATAAATACTGCGATAAATTTTTGTTCGGTTTTGTGAAACATACTTTGTAATTTAAATAATTTTATATGTAACTGTAAATATTATTTTTACCTTTTTTTTTATTCTGTGAACAATATCTATTGTCAACCAGTTATGATTTGTAATCTTTCATAATACTGACCTACATCTGCGGTTATTTGTAGCAGTATATCGACTACCAGAGAGTTGATTGTCTTCCAGATCTCTTTGAAAGACGTATAAAACCAGCATCGCAATCAACTAGCGCACTCCATGTTGTTGACTTCACTCTGTTCTGCAACTGTGTCTGTCTCTCATATAACATGTAAGGCCTAGCATCGTTGGCACTATAGCTTCTAAAAGACATCTACAGCGTTTGATTTCGACTATGATTGGAAAAAAAAATCTGTTTAAAGCAATCCTGTCTACATTCTGTTCTTGACACTAATTCATACTTTTTTCTTTTGAGTCCCAAGTACCATTTAACTATTGATGTTGTTAATAGCAGATGAATAATGCAAAGATCAAAGGCTATTAAGTTTGTCCAGATAGTTTGCGTAAACAAGTTTTGTGTTGGACTTATGGTCTGAGAATCAGAATACTTGGCTAATTTAAATTTTTTCCAAAGTAAATGAGTTGAATGAAACAACTAAGAGTGTTTCAGATATTACTGTGAATCGAAATTAAATTATGAAGACTGCTTAAAAATGATTAATTGTTTTCATATTTTTCTCGAACTTTCAGCTCTACTTTATCACCTAGGACTGTTGTATTCCTCCACTACACTGGCATCACACTGTCGCTCTGATAAATATCAGCGTTTTTTTTCCTACATCTAAATGGACGAGGCCTACTGGAAGGTTTCAGGTAGATTATATAATGGAAACACAGAGATTTAGAAACCACGTAATAAATTTTAAGGGATTTCCAGGGGCAGCTGTGGATCCTGACCACAATCTATTGGTTATGAACTGTAGATTAAAACTGAAAAAACTGCAAAAAGGTGGATGTTCAAAGACCTGGATAAACTGAAACAACCAGAGGTTGTAGAGAGTTTCAGAGAGAGCATTACGGAACAGGGGAAAGAAATACAGTAGAAGAAGAGTGGGTAGCTTTGAGAGATGGAATAGTGAAGGCAGCAGAGGATCAAGTAAGTAAAAAGACGAGGGCTAGTAGAAATGCTTCAATAACAATAGAGATATTTAATTTAATAGGATATAAAAATGCAGCAAATGAAGCAGGGAAAAAGAAATACAAACGTCTCAAAAATGAGAACGACAGGAAGTGCAAAATGGCTAAGCAGGGATGGCTAGAGAACAAATGTAAGGATGTAGAGGCATATGTCGGTAGGGGTAAGATAGGTACTGCCTACAGGAAAATTAAAGAGACCTTTGGAGAAAAGAGACCACTTGTATGAATATCAAGAGATCAGATGAAAAACCAGTTTTAAGCAAAGAAGGGCAAGCAGAAAGGTGAAAGGAGTATATAGAGGGCGTGTCCAAGGGCGATGTACTCGACGGCAATATTATGGAAATGGACGAGGATGTAGATGAAGATGAAATGGGAGATACGATACTGCGTGAAGCGTTTGACAGAGCACTGAAAGACCTGAGTCGAAACAAGGCCCCGGGAGTAGACAACATTCCATTAGAACTACTGACGGCCTTGGGAGAGCCAGTCCTGACAAAACTCTACCGTCTGGTGAGCAAGATGTATGAGACCGGTGAAATACCCTCAGACTTCAAGAAGAATATAATAATTCCAATCCCAAAGAAAGCAGGTGTTGACAGATGTGAACATTACCTAACTATCAGTTTAATAAGTCACAGCTGCAAAATACTAACGCGAATTCTTTACAGACGAATGGAAAAACTGATAGAAGCCGATCTCGGCGAAGATCAGTTTGGATTCCGTAGAAATGTTGGAACACGTGAGGCAATACTGACCTTACGACTTATCTTAGAAGAAAGATTAAGGAAAGGCAAACCTACGTTTCTAGCATTTGTAGACTTAAAGAAAGCTTTTGACAATGTTGACTGAAATACTCTCTTTCAAATTGTGAAGGTGGCAGGGGTATAATACAGGGAGCGAAAGGCTATTTACAATTTGTACAGAAACCAGATGGCAGTTATAAGAGTCGAGGGACACGAAAGGGATGCAGTGGTTGGGAAGGGAGTGAGACAAGATTGTAGCCTATCCCCTATGTTATTCAATCTGTATATTGAGCAAGCAGTAAAGGAAACAAAAGAAATATTCGGAGAAGGTATTAAAATCCACGGAGACGAAATAAAAACTTTGAAGTTCGCCGATGACATTGTAATTCTGTCAGAGACAGCAAAGGACTTGGAAGAGCAGTTGAACAGAATGGACAGTGTCTTGAAAGGAGGATATAGGATGAACATCAACAAAAGCAAAACGAGGATAATGGAATGTAGTCGAATTAAGTCGGGTGATGCTGAGGGAATTAGATTAGGAAATGAGACACTTATAGTAGTAAATTATCTTTGCTATTTGGGGAGCAATATAACTGATGATGGACGAAGTAGGGAGGATATAAAATGTAGACTGGCAATGGCAAGGAAAGCGTTTCTGAAGAAGAGAAATATGTTAACATCGAGTATAGATTTATGTCTCAGGAAGTCGTTTCTGAAAGTGTTTGTACGGAGTGTAGGCATGTATGGAAGTGAAACATGGACGATAAATAGTTTGAACAAGAAGAGAATAGGATCTTTCGAAATGTGGTGGCACAGAAGAATGCTGAAGATTAGATGGGTAGATCACGTAACTAATGAGGAGGTATTGAATAGAATGGGGGGAAGAGAAATCTGTGGCACAACTTGACTAGAAGAAGGTATCGGTTGGTAGAACATGTTCTGAGGCATGAAGGGATCACCAATGTAGTATTGGTGGGCAGTGTGGAGGGTAAAAATCGTCTTGGGAGACCAAGAGATGAATACACTAAGCAGATTCAGAAGGATGTAGGTTGCAGTAGGTACTGGGAGATGAAGAGGCTTGCACAGGATAGAGTAGCATGGAGAGCTGCATCAAACCAGTCTCTGGACTGAAGACCACAGCAGCAACAACACATGTACATCTACGTGATTACTTTGCTATTCACAATAAAGTGCCTCGCAGAGTGTTTAATGAACCACCTTCAAGCTGTCTCTCCACCGTTCCGCACTCCAATGGTGCGCGGGAAAAGCGAGCACTTGAATTTTTCTGTGCTAGCTCTAATTATCATTTATCGCTATGTGGTTGGATGTCAACAGAATGTTTTCGCAATCGGAGGAGAAAACTGGTGATTGAAGTTTCATGAGAAGATCCCGTCGCAACGAAAATCGCCTTTGTTTTAATGATTGCCACTCCAATTCACGTATCATGTCTGTGACACAATCTCCCCTATTTCGCGATAGTACAAAACGAGCCGCCCTGCTTTGTGCTTTTTCGATGTCATCCTTCAGTCCCACCTGATACGGATCCCACACCGCACAGCAATACTCCAGAACATGGCGGACAAGCGTGGTGTAAGCAGTCTCTTTGGTAGACCTGTTGCACCTTCTAAGTGTTCTGCCAATGAATTGCAGTCTTTTGTCTGCTCTACCCACAATATCATCTATGTGATCGTTCCAATTTAGTTTATTTATAATTGTAATTCCTCAGTATTTAGTTGAATTTACAGCCCTCAGATTTGTGTGACTTACCGGGTAATCGAAATTTTGCGGATTTCTTTTAGTATTCATGTGAATAACTTCACACTTTTCTTTATTCAGGGTAATTGCCACTTTTCGCACCATACAGATAACTTATCTAAATCATTTTGCAATTCGTTTTGGTCATCTGATGACTTTACGAGACTGTAAATGACAGCATCATCTGCAAACAATCTAAGACGGCTACTCAGATTGTCTGCTATGTCGTGAATATAGATCAAGAACAATAGATGGCCTGTAACACTTCCTTGGGGAACGCCGGGTACTTCTTCTGTTTAACTCGATGACCTCCGTCTATTACTACGAACTGTGACCTTTCTGACAGGAAATCACGAATCCAGTCGCACAACTGAGGCGATATTCCGTAGGCACGCAGTTTGGTTAGTAGACGCTTGTGAGGAACGGTGTCGAAAGCCTTCTGGAAATCTAAAAATATGGTATCAATTTGACATTCCCTGTCGATAGCAGTCATTACTTCATGAGTATAAAGAGCTAGTTGTGTTTCGCAAGAACGATATTTTCTGAATCCGTGCTGACTACGTGTTAATAAATCGTTTTCTTCGAGGTACTTCATAATTTTCGAATACAGTACATGTTCCAAAATCCTACTGCTAATCGACGTTAGTGATATGGGTCTGTAATTAAATGGATTACTGCTAGTTCCCTTTTTGGGTAATTGTGTGCCGGCAGTGGTGGCCGAGCGGTTCTAGCCGATTCAGTCCGGAACCGCGCTGCTGCTACGGTCGCAGGTTCTAGCCGATTCAGTCCGGAACCGCGCTGCTGCTACGGTCGCAGGTTCGAATCCTGTCTCGGGCATGGATGTGTGTGATGTCCCTAGGTTAGTTAGGTTTAACTAGTTCTAAGTTCTAGGGGACTGGTGACCTCAGATGTTAAGTCCCATAGTGCTCAGAGCCATTTGAACCATTTTTTTGGCATTGGTATTGGTGTGACTTGAGCAATTTTCCCGTCTTTAGGTACGGATCTTTCTGTGAGCGAGTGATTGTATATAATTGCTAAATATGGAGCTATTTTATCAGCATACTCTGAGAGGAACTTGACTGGTATACAATCTGGACCGGAAGCCTTGCTTTTATTAAGTGATTGAAGCTGCTTTGCAACACCGAGGATATCTATGTTTCGCATCTTGGCAGTTGTTCTTGATTGGAATTCAGGAATATTTACTTCGCCTTCTTTGGTGAAGGAGTTTCGGAACACAGCATTTAATAACTCTGTCATCAGTGACCTCACCGTTGTTATCGCGCAGTGAAGGTATTGATTGCGTCTTGCCACTGCTGTGCTTTATGTATGACCAGAATCTCTTTGGGTTTTCTGCCAGATTTCGAGACAGTTTCGTTGGTGAAAGCATCTCGCATTGAAGTATGCACTATATTTCGAACTTCTTAAAAACTTTGCCAATCTTTGGGATTTTGCTTTCTTTTAAATTTAGCGTGCTTTTTTTCACTGCTTCTGCAACAGCGATCTGACCTGTTTTGTGTACCATGGGGGATCAGTACCATCACTTATTAATTTATGTGGTATATATATCTCAATTGCTGTCGATACTATCTCTTTGAAAACATTCCACAACTTTTCTACGCTTATGTAATCAGATCAGAAGGAATGCAGACTATCTGTAAAAAGGTGTTAAGAGCATTTTTATCAGCTTTTTTTTAATAGATATACTTTGCGTTTCTTTTCGATGGTTGTAAGTGTTACGATATTCAGTCTTGCAGCTACTGTCTTGTGGTCGCCAATCCCCGTATTCGTCATGATACTCACTATTTGTCCAGCATTATTTGTTGCTAAGAGGTCAAGTATGCTTTCGCAGCCATTTACGCTTCGAGTGAACTCATGAACTAATTGTTCAAACTAATTTTCTCAGAAAGCATTCTGTATAATTGCGGATGACGTTTTATGCCTGCCGCCGGATTTAAACATATAATGTTTCCAGCATGTCGAGGGTAGATTAAAGTCACCGCCGATTATAATTGTGTGAGTGGGGTACCTATTTGAAATGAGACTCAAATTTTCTTTGAACTGTTCGGCAACCATATCTTCTGAGTCGGGGGTCGGAAAAACGATGCAATTAATAGTTTAGTCCGATTGTCAAGTATAACCTCTAGTCATACTATCTCGCAGGAAGTATCTACTTCAATTTCACTCCAAGACAAACCACTTCTGACAGCAATAAATTCTGCACCATCTATACTTTCTGAACACTGTTAGATCGTTAGAAAAAATTTCTGCTGAGCTGATTTCCGGCTTTAGCCAGTTTTCTGTACCTATAACTATTTGAGCTTCAGTGCTTTCTATTAGGGCTTGGAGCTCTGGTTCTTTCCCAACACAGCTACGACAATTTTCAACTACAATACCGATCGCTTCTACCGCTAACTTACTGTGTTTTACCTGCCCCCTTTTAGACGGACGCCCTTCCTGCGGTTCCCTGACGCCCTCTATCCCTTTTTTGTATGTATGCAGAGGGAATGCACTCTCCTTGTTAATATCGAAGCACGTCTTCCGTAGTTGTAGTGAGTAATTATTATTCAGTTTTTTGATCAGATTTAAAGATCTTAAGGAACCGAGCGGTTATTTTTTAATCATTACACGAAACATTGTCCACTACCCAGGTGTGACAAACTGCTTTTGCATTCGATGTTGTTCAGTTAACTTAAAGACCATTTTCAACAACTAGTTATATTAATACTGTTACCTTTTAGGATTGGCAATCGTATTATTTCCTGTTATTTTGGTCTACTTTGTCCACTTGAGTCATTCCGTATATGTTTTCCTGTTCTAGTTGTTTCGTGATTGCGCTATTTTATCTAATTTTTTATTTGATATTGGAGTTAGTGGTAAGAAAGTTACGCATTTTTTTTATCCTATATAAGCACTCCCTCCGATGAGTACACTCCATGTTCTATTATGCACACGGAGACACCATCAGTAGCGTAGCCGATCAGAGTGGCAGGATTACTTCTTCTCGTTAACGTTACATCTTTTTGAGTGAAACAGATAGCTCGCACTATTCACAAACAGCTGTTAACTGTTTAGGAGATAAAGTCACAGGAAAGAAAACGCAACTTCAGTGAGCTGTGAATTAAGCAGACCGGAACAGCAGCAGTCGCAATGTTCTGCTCTCGGCTTCTGTGAAGGGCTTATCGCCAACCTGACAAGAAAGAACGAGGCTTCGCCCAAGAAAGCGATTAACCAGCCAACAAACATGGCAGCTGCAGTAACTTCCAAGAATTTCGGTGTCCGCACGGGTCATGTCGTAATTTCTCCACAATATTTCGAGCGAAACATCGTCGAGAGCTTGCGACGTGACCCGCCCGGACAAGTGAGAATTTTACAGGTTAGAAACACGCCAGGAAGTCATCATATCGCATTGCTTCTAGTAACTTCAGCTCACTGCTGACAAGTACCAGCCCTATCTCACGCCCAGTTTTCCAGGAACCAAGTACGTCTCTCGAAGATTCTAATTCGTGGAAATATTCACTAATGAACTGAATTACGAAACTTTCTAACGTATAATAAATTATCTGTAGCTACCAGCACGCGCTGACTACTTTTGGACGACGCACAAAGCATTTAGCGATATGTCTGCGTCAGTTGCGAAAGATGTTGTTAACGGATGGTCTCGTTACAAAATGCTGCAGCAAATTTCTCAGCTATCACAGGGCTGGAAGATGTCCTAAATGAGTGTCAGCTCAATATTTACTTTGAGAAACCTTCTGACATTGTTTTCGTCGGAGATTTCTCCAACGACAACATAGTTTACTTGCATTTTATAGAAATGTGCCGTTGGTTTTAAGGATGCGCAGGTAGTCCAGGTGGCATCCGATTGAAAGACTTGCACCAGGACGAGATGCCACACATTGTTTTACGGCAATGTTTTGTACGCCATTAGTAACGGGAAACAAAGTTTAGTGCTTTACGTCCATGCTACATCGACGTCATTAAAGACAGAACATTGTCTCATATATGCATAAAAGATCATACATGGATGCAGCACTGTCTTTGTCGAGGAAACCTTTCCGGCATTGTGCTGAGTTAATTTATGGGAAACATTGCACTAAAAGCGTTTTCAGTGGAAGCAAATAATAGGGCATCAAATGGCGTACATGGCTTTAATTAAAAAAACTACGTAAAGTAGTGTAAGAACGGGCTACTACTTATGCATATGACGAAAAACATTGGAAATTTTTACATTAACTGCTCTATTCATAATTATAGAACAAGAGCAAGAATTAATTAAAACTACCGAGAAAAATAAGCAAAAATTTCGGAACTGTATTTTCTAATAGTGAATCAAATTGTGTAATAAACTGGCCAAGGAAATTAAAGAGCTTACTAAAAGGAGCATGTTTAAAAATGAAGCTAAGGTATAGTTCTGGAAACACAATATCTGTGGTGGAAAATTCTACCGTTCTGCCGTCTTCCTGATCTCAGCATCTCTCTTATTGTGGTGCTATGCCGATTTATTTTTCAGACAGACGGATTGCAACGCACAGGGAACGGAATGGGGAGACAGGGGCTTCTGCCCGAAGGGAGTGTGTATATCGTGTACAGTGAGCATAATGTGCTTAGCGACTCATGATATGATTTAAATTATATATATATATACAGGGTGAGTCACCTAACATTTCCGCTGGATATATTTCGTAAACCACATCAAATACTGACGAATCAATTCCACAGACCGAACTTGAGGAGAGGGGCTAGTGTAATTGGTTAATACAAACCATTAAAAAATGCACGGAAGTATGTTTTTTAACACAAACCTACGTTTTTTTAAATGGAACCCCGTTAGTTTTGCTAGCGCATCTGAACATATAAACAAATACGTAATCAGTGCCGTTTGTTGCATTGTAAAATGTTAATTACACCCGGAGATATTGTAACCTAAAGTCGACGCTTGAGTATCATTCCTCCGCTGTTCCATCGTGTGTATCGGAGAGCACCGAATTACGTAGGGATCCAGAGGGAACGGTGATGGACCTTAGGTACAGAAGAGACTGGAACAGCACATTACGTCCACATACTAACACATTTTTATTGGTCTTTTTCACTGACGCACATGTACATTACCATGAGGGGTGAGGTACACGTTCGAAGGGCGTTTCATAGGACGTGGAGGACGTATAAATTGGCCAGCCCGTTCTCCTGATCTTACACCTCTGGACTTCTTTCTGTGGGGTACCTAAAAAGGAGAATGTGAAGCGTGATGTGCCTACAACCCCAGAGGATATGAAACAACGTATTGTGGCAGCCTGCGGCGACATTACACCAGATGTACTGCGGCGTCTACGACATTCATTACGCCAGAGATTGCAATTGTATGCAGCAAATGATGGCCACCACATTGAACATCTATTGGCCTGACATGTCGGGACACAGCCTATTCCACTCCGTAATTGAAAACGGAAACCACGTGTGTACGTGTACCGCACCCCTCATGGTAATGTACATGTGCGTCAGTGAAAAAGACCAATAAAAAGGTGTTAGCATGTCGACGTAATGTGCTGTTCCAGCCTCTTCTGTACCTAAGGTCCATCACCGTTCCCTTTGGATCCCTACGTAATTCGGTGCTCTCCGATACACACGATCGAACAGCGGCGGAGTGGTACTCAAGTACCCGTGTTGGCCGGCAGCCTCGTCCAGCGGCTAAGTCCCGTTCAAGGTCACCCGCCTAGCGTGCAACCAAGAGCGGCACGGCCACCAAAACAAAAAGTGAATAGATTTTTTTAATAAAAAAGGGGAGGAAGATAAGGAAAAGAGATAAGGAAAGGACAGAACACACTTTATTGTCAATAATAAATCATACAATCACCGTTGATCTTTATTTTACAATTGCCATTGCCGACTTTCGCTCATAAAAAGAGGTACTCATCAGCATTTAACTTCTTCTTCCTTCTCGTAGTCAAAACAAATGGCATGCTTGGAACAAGAGTACCATAAGGCTGTTTAGCCAACACTCCTGTTGTCTCAGCTATACTCCATGTCTTCCAAGCCAAAATGTTAGCATCTGGAAATGCTTTAAGGCCACCATAATCTGCTTGATTGTCCCACACAACAGCAAGTGTCAACCAGGTACTACCTCCAAACACTGCTTGTACATCACAGGTAAAGTTCAGATGGAGTTCACGAAAAACACTTGGACCTCCAATCAATTACTGTTTATTAAACTGCCCAGCCAAGTCAATATCAATCGCCTTCAAACTACGATACACTGGTACACTGCTCCGCCAGCGACGGCGGTAACCACGTCGCAGATGCATTGCTGTGGCACGTTAACACAGATACTCTTTTCCTGTGCTCCGTAGGTGTGGCGTTACTTTTAACTGTCATTTAAGCATTTTCTACTATACGATAGTATATAGCACTACCTAAATCAGAGGTTTGGTTGATGTTCTGTCGATATACAACGTTTGGCACCGATCTGAGTGTCTGACATCTGAAGGTTTGGATATGAATTACACCAGCTGAAACGGAGAAGGCAAGATGCCTTTTGTCGACTCGATGCACGTAAGGGAATGAGAAACAAGTATCAATCTGAGGTAACGGGCTGTCGTCCGAAAACGAATGAGTCAAACGTATTGTGGGATAACTCTGCTAGAGGAAAACCAGAGCCCAGGAATCGTTGTTTCCACGATGCAATAAATTTCTCAGTACTGTACGGAGTTTCTACCATTGTAGGTAACTTAAGGTATACCTTATAAGGGATCCTGCGTCATGCGAAACTCGTGCACCTGATCTGACCCCATCGATCTCTGCTTGCGACATTATGTCAAACGACTTGTTTTCGAAACGCCTGCCAAGAATCCTCGCTGTCTGTGACGTTGATCGAATAACACCATCGAACGCAATTTTGAACAGACGCTGCGAGTTGTGCAGGTAAACAAAGTTATTACAAAAACGCGCCGCTTGGAATTTTATCGTTGTGAGCAGACAAACAGTGCAGTTGAAACTTCACCATTTTTGGTTATAATTTCTGCTTAAGTCTCTTCAGAACTACGGTTATCTATTGTAATTGTAAATTTGTTCTTCTCCGTCACCTCAAAATATCTGCATCCTCTTACAAACACCCAGTATAGACTGCAGTTCCTCACATTTGGCACAACGATGAGTGATATATGACGGAGGAAACAAATATTTCTGCCCGGTTTTCTTCGAAAACAGTGAGTCTTACCTTTTTCGGGTAAAATGCGTTTTAGGAAAACCGATAAGGGCGAGCAGAATGAAGAACCTTTCATCGCCCAAAGTTACCCGAAAATAGAGAAATGAAACTCAACTCCACAATTGAAATGGGAATGTTGTTGTTGTTGTGGTCTTCAGTCCTGAGACTGGTTTGATGCAGCTCTCCATGCTACTCTATCCTGTGCAAGCTTCTTCGTCTCCCAGTACCTACTGCAACCTACATCCTTCTGAATCTGCTTAGTGTATTCATCTCTTGGTCTCCCTCTACGATTTTTACCCTCCACGCTGCCCTCCAATGCTAAATTTGTGATCCCTTGATGCCTCAAAACATGTCCTACCAACCGGTCCCTTCTTTTTGTCAAGTTGTGCCACAAACTCCTCTTCTCCCCAATTCTATTCAATACCTCCTCATTAGTTATGTGATCTACCCATCTAACCTTCAGCATTCTTCTGTAGCACCACATTTCAAAACCTTCTATTCTCTTATTGTCCAAACTAGTTATCGCCCATGTTTCACATCCATACATGGCTACACTCCATACAAATACTTTCAGAAACGACTTCCTGACACTTAAATCTATACTCAATGTTAACAAATTTCTCTTCTTCAGAAACGCTTTCCTTGCCATTGCCAGTCTACATTTTATATCCTCTCTACTTCGACATCATCACTTATTTTGCTCCCCAAATAGCAAAACTCCTTTACTACTTTAAGTGTTTCATTTCCTAATGTAACTCTCTCAGCATCACCCGACTTAATTCGACTACATTCCATTATCCTTGTTTTGCTTTTGTTGCTGTTCATCTTATGTCCTCCCTTCAAAACACTGTCCATTCCGTTCAGCTGCTCTTCCAAGTCCTTTGCTGTCTCTGACAGAATTACAATGTCATCGGCAAACCTCAAAGTATTTATTTCTTCTCCATGGATTTTAATACCTACTCCAAATTTTTCTTTTGTTTCCGTTACTGCTTGCTCAATATACAGATTGAATAACATCGGGGAGAGGCTACAACTCTGTCTCACTCCCTTCCCAACCACTGCTTCCCTTTCATGTCCCTCGACTCTTATAACTGCCACCTGGTTTCTGACAAATTGTAAATAGCCTTTCGCTCCCTGTATTTTACCCCTGCCACCTTCACAATTTGAAAGAGAGTATTCCAGTCAACATTGTCAAAAGCTTTCTCTAAGTTTACAAATGCTAGAAACGTAGGTTTGCCTTTCCTTAATCTATCTTCTAAGATAAGTCGTAGGGTCAGTATTGCCTCACGTGTTCCAATATTCCTACGGAATCCAAACTGATCTTCCCCGAGGTCGGCTTTTACTAATTTTTCCAGTCATCTGTAAAGAATTCGCGTTAGTATTTTGCAGCTGTGCCTTATTAAACTGATAGTTCGGTAATTTTCACATCTGTCAACACCTGCTTTCTTTGGGATTGGAATTATTATATTCTTCTTGAAGTCTGAGGGTATTTCGCCTGTCTCATACATCTTGCTCACCAGATGGTAGAGTTTTGTCAGGACTGGCTTTCCCAAGGCTGTCAGTAGTTCTCATGGAATGTTGTCTACTCCCGGGGCCTTGTTTCGACTCAGATCTTCCAGTGCTCTGTCAAACTCTTCACGCAGTATCATATCTCCCATTTCATCTTCAACCTCTCCTATTTCCATGATATTGTCCTTAAGTACAACGCCCTTGTATAGACTCTCTGTATACTCCTTCAACCTTTCTGCTTTCCCTTCTTTGCTTAGAACTGGGTTTCCTTCTGAGCTCTTGATATTCATACAAGTGGTTCTCTTCTCTCCAAAGGTCTCTCTAATTTTCCTGTAGGCTGTATCTATCTTACCCCTAGTGAGATAAGCCTCTACATCCTTACATTAGTCCTCTAGCCATCCCTGCTTAGCCATTTTGCACTTGCTGTCGATCTCATTTTTGATAAGTTTGTATTCCTTATTGTCTGCTTCATTTACTGCATTTTTATATTTTCTCCTTTCATCAATTAAATTCAATATTTCTTCTGTTACCCAAGGATTTCTACTAACCCTCTTCAATTTACCTACTTGATCGTCTGCTGCCTTCACTACTTCATCCCTCAGAGCTACCCATTCTTCTTCTACTGTATTTCTTTCCCCCATTCTTGCCAATTGTTCCCTTATGCTCTCCCTGAAACTCTGTACAACCTCTGGTTCTTTCAGTTTATCCAAGTCCCATCTCCTTAAATTCCTACCTTTTTGCAGTTTCTTCAGTTTTAGTCTACAGTTCATAACCAATAGATTGTGGTCAGAGTCCACATCTACCCCTGGAAATGTCCTACAATTTAAAACCTGGCTTCTAAATCTGTCTTACCATTATATAATCTATCTGAAACCTGTCAGTATCTCCAGGCTTCTTCCATGTATACAACCTTCTTTCATGATTCTTGAACCATGTGTTAGCTATGATTAAGTTGTGTTCTGTGCAAAATTCTACCAGGCGGCTTCCTCTTTCATTTCTTAGCCCCAGTCCATATTCACCTACTATGTTTCCTTCCCTCCCTTTTCCTACTACCGAATTCCAGTCACCCATGACTAATTAAAAAAGTTTCATCTCCCTTCACTATCTGAATAATTTCTTTGATGATCTATTTTTTTATTCATTATTAAACCTACTCCTGCATTACCCCTATTTGATTTTGTATTTATAATCCTGTATTCGCCTGACCAAAAGTCTTGTTCCTCCTGCCACCGAACTTCACTAATTCCCACTATATCTAACTTTAACCTATCCATTTCCCTTTTTAAATTTTCTAACCTACCTGCCCTTTTAAGGGATCTGACATTCCACGCTCCGATCCGTAGAACGCCAGTTTTCTTTCTCCTGATAACGATGTCCTCCTGAGTAGTCCCCGCCCGGAGATCCGAATGGGGGACTATTATACCTCTGGAATATTTTACCCAAGAGGACGCCATCATCATTTAACCATACAGTAAAGCTGCATGCCCTCGGGAAAAATTACGGCTGCAGTTTCCCTTTGCTTTCAGCCGTTCGCAGTACCAGCACAGCAAGGCCGTTTTGGTTAGTGTTACAAGGCGAGATCGGTCAATCATCCAGACTGTTGCCCCTGCAACTATTGAAAAGGCTGCTGCCCCTCTTCAGGAACCACACGTTTGTCTGGCCTCTCAACAGATACCCCTCCGTTGTGGTTGCACATACTGTACGGCTATCTGTATCGCTGAGGCACGCAAGCCGCCCCACCAACGGCAAGGTCCCTGGTTCACGGGGGGAGGGAAATGGGAATATGGGCAACAATTAATACGTTGAAATGAGCTCACTTTGCCGACCGTTCTGACCGAGCGGTTCTAGGCGCTTCAGTGCGGAACCGCGCTGCTGCTACGGTCGCAGGTTCGAATCCTGCCTCGGGCATGGATGTGTGTGATGTCCTTACGTTAGTTAGGTTTAAGTAGTTATAAGTCTATGGGGCCGATGACCTCAGATGTTAAGTCCTATTGTCCTTACAGCCATTTGAACCATTTGAACTCACTTTGGCATTCGGAGGAGAAAGTTCAAGTTTTATTGAAAAAGATTTAGATGCAAGAAAACCGCCTTTGTTTTGATGATTGCCCCGCAACACACGTAACACGTAGGAGACACTCTCTGCCATAATAAAAAGCGAGCTGTCCTTCTTTGAAGTTTTTGGATATCCCATCTGGTAAGGATCCCATAGTGGTCAGTAACATTCCAGAAGAGGACGGGCAAGTACACTACTGTAGGAAGTCACTTAACAAGGTTTGTTGCACCTTCTAAGCTTTCTGCCAGTAAAAATCAGTCTTTGGTTGTTCTTCCCCACAACATTTAGTATTAGACAGTTCCATTTTAAATGTTTTGTAATTGTAAATCCTCGACAATTAGTTGAATCGGCAACCATTACATTTGTGTGATTTATCGTGTAACCGAAATTTAACGGAATTATTTTTTTGTAAGTAGTATACCACACACCTTTTATTGATTGGTGTCAACTTGCAATTTTCGCACTATGCAGGTCCTGTAAAACCAATTTGCAGTTCTGATGAGTTTCATAGACCGTAAACAACATCATCATCTGCAAACAATTCGATAGGGATGTGAACATTGTTCCTAAATTGTGCAGCGTGTTTATAATTAAAGTTAAACTTTCAAAACGCTGTAGAAATAACACCACTGGTCAGAATGACGCCAAATTGCAAGGTATATTATCGGAGAAGGGGGAAATGTATAGCAGAAGAAAAAAATAATGTGAAAATTGTCCAATAGATGTCGCTGCATGTGTCAGAATATGTAACTGAAAACACCTGTCATTCGCACGACCCATTGAAGTTGGTTTGGGTACACTGCTTTTCGTCTTTCCGCGTCTGCGACGATCGCCATGACTGTCTCAATGCAGGATGGCGCTCTACTTGTAACGCTGTATTACAAGAATGGTGACTGTGCACACGTCGCTTTGTATAAGATCCGGACACTGAAGGGTTTCAAAAAAGGCGTTGGTCCGATGACTGCCGTGGGTCTGGAGAAAATGATTCGGAAATTCTAAAAGACGAGTTCTTTTGGTGTGTAACCTGGTAGAGGGAGGGAAACGAATTGATTCAACGTCAGTGGAAGCAGTGGTCACAGCAATGCAGGAGGAAACGAGTGATGGTGGGCAAACGTGTAGTGCACGGAGAATTGCCCAAACATTGGACATACCCGTGAGCACGGTGCGTAAATTCCTACGAAACATTCTTCTTTTCTATCCATTCAAAATTCCCCATGTGCACTAGTTGCTTCCTGTTGACCTGCCAGCAAGAGAGACCTTTGCCTTAGAATTTCTTGCTCGCATGGAACTGGACAATGAGTGCCGTGGAAGATTTTGTGGACAGACGAAGCCCACTTCCGTCTGACAGGATATGTCAACACACAGAACTGTCGAATATGGACAACGGAAAATCCACACGCAAATCAACCAGTACCGCTTCATCCTGCAAAGGTCTGTGTACTGAGGTTTACGGCATCGCCGGCCGCGGTGGCGGTGCGGTTCTAGCGCTGCAGTCCGGAACCGCGCGACCGCTACGGTCGCAGGTTCGAATCCTACCTCGGGCATGGATGTGTGTGATGTCCTTAGGTTAGTTAGGTTTAAGTAGTTCTAAGTTCTAGGGGACTGATGACCACAGATGTTAAGTCGCATAGTGCTCAGAGCCATTTGAAACTTTTTTTTTACGGCATCATTTATCATAGGGCCATATTATTTCGAAGAGACAGGTGCTTCCGGTCCTGTTACCTGTACCGTCACTGGTAAGCGCTATGAGTGTTTTTTTGTGCAACCACGTCATTGCAGATCTCCAACAGCGTGGATGCGTGGATGGGATCATTTTTATGCAAGATGGCCCTCCTCCGCACATTGCAAATCCAGTTAAGCAGCTGATGAAGCGCCATTTCGGAAATGCTAGAGTTAACATCTGCCATTTCCCTATAGCCCGGCCGTCCCTAGCACGTGATCTTAATCCGTGTGGCTTCTGGCTGCGGGGCTGTCTGGAAGATGTTGTGTTCAGTGTTCCGACTGCAAACTTAGCTGCATCAAAGGCACGCACTGCGCAGCACATTCTCAACACGACCCCACATACACTTCGATCAGTTGAGGAACATGCTGTTTGTCAATTTCAGCTTGCTGCAGAAAACGGTGGACAGCATATTGAACATGTTTTGCACTAGTCACACGGGAATTAATAATCCGATTTCATTTTGATTGATGCTTTTTATGCGGTTTTTGGCTTTAGGGGAATTAAAAATCTATGTGACAGATGCTTTTTGTGCAGTTTTTGGCCTCCGGGCAATTAAAAACCGGTTTTTCGCGTCCGATGTGATATGACCTTGACGTGATGGATGGGCTTATGTAAGTAACATTATCACATCCATGTACACTGAGAAATATAGTTTGTTTAATGTCAAACGTACACCTTACGCATTGTTATATGTTTCATTTGTCATTTGTAGTCGACCACTATTAAATTCTGATGCTTAAAACGCCTTCTATTTATACATTTTGTAGTTATTTATTTTTCTTCTACCATACGTTTTCCCCCTACTCCGTTGCAATTTGACGTCATTCTGACCAGTGGTGTTATTTCTACAGCGGTTTGAAAGTTGAACTTCAATTATAACTGATGATGGACGAAGTAGAGAGGATATAAAATGTAGACTGGAAATGGCAAGGAAAGCGTTTCTGAAGAAGCGAAATTTGTTAACATTGAGTATAGATTTAAGTGTCAGGAAGTCGTTTCTGAAAGTATTTGTATGGAGTGTAGCCATGTATGGATGTGAAACATGGACGATAAATAGCTTGGACAAGAAGAGAATAGAAGCTTTTGAAATGTGGTGCTACAGAAGAATGCTGAAGATTAGATGGGTAGATCACGTAACTAATGAGGAGGTATTGAATAGAATTGGGGAGAAGAGGAGTTTGTGGCACAACTTGACCAGAAGAAGGGACCGGTTGGTAGGACACGTTCTGAGGCATCAACGGATCACAAATTTAGCATTGGAGGGCAGCGTGGTGGATAAAAATCGTAGAGGGAGAGCAAGAGATGAATACACTAAGCAGATTCAGTAAGATGAAGGTTGCAGTAGGTACTGGGAGATGAAGAAGCTTGCACAGGATAGAGTAGCATGGAGAGCTGCATCAAACCAGTCTCAGGACTGAAGACAGTCCCAGGACTGAAGACAACAACGTGCATAGAGAGTAAAAACGGCAGAGAGCCTATAACACATCCTCGGGGAGTCCTAGCTATCGTTTCGATTTCACTACATGACTTTCTCTCAGTTAGTACGATTTCTGACCCCTCTGAGGGAAAATCACAAATCCAGTCGCATAAATGAGACGATACTTCATAGTTGTCAAAATCTTTTTGGAAATGTAGAAATATGTAATCAGCTAGAGATTGCATGTCGATAGCACTCTTTATCTCGTGTGAATAAAGAGCCAGTTGTGCTCCAGAAGAACAATATTTTCTGCATTGAGTATAACCGTTACCCGTACTAATTCACCGCAATCACGTACTTCAGTTCCGTTACAAGATAAACTACTTCTAACAGCACAAACTCGCACCGCCAACTGAATTGAGCCTATCCTTTCTGAATACTGTCATGTACTTGGTAAGACTGTGACTAGACGTATCTCCGCCTAAGACAGTAGCCCAGTTTGGACAATTCCGAGAGCCTCTAACCTAAAAAGACGCCCGCAGTCCCCGGTAGGTGCGTCCTGTGTGTAGTGCACCCCTGATTTATTAAGCGGATCCTGAGACCCCCTCCATCAAAGTACGAAAGTCTAGGAAAGTGCAGGGTAGATGGCTGCGAAATCATCTGAGTCTCTGATTTAGGCCATTCACTTGTTTCTGTACGAAAGGCCCGCCGTCGGTCCTCTCTGCGATGCTGCAGATGGTGAACTCCGCCTTCATCTTACAAGCAAGACTGGCCGCCTCTCCACTCCAGACAACGAGAGGAAATGTCTTCTGACGGGAAGCGATACATTCGATATTACCCACCATTTGCAGCTGGCTGCTACCTGTGCTCTTCATGGTATCCAGAAGGACCCGTTTGGCATTTGGGATGACTCTCACAGAGTGAAAAATGGATTTCTTCTCATGTTTAGCAGCCATATCCTTAAGCAACTCCAACACGCACCTAACATTGGGTCTCTCAGCTACCAACAATCTTACCCTCTGTGAATGAAGAGCGATCTGTTTTAATTGTAAAATACCATCCAACAGCCAAGATCGCACAAAATATTTCTTTATTTAAGACAAGCAGTTTCAACAGACTATGCTGTCATCTTCAGGTCTTACAATCTTTTGTTGTGAAACACGTTCATTTTAAGCTTAACCTCAAGCGCAAGATACCAAGTGGATAAAAATCAACACTTATAAAAGGTTTGTCATAGCTAAAATATTATTTAAAAAAAATGCGTCGTGCAAGATGCCATGTCGATATACATATTGCTCGCAGATGTTTGTTACATCACACAAACACAGTACACAACAGCATGTCTTGTAATGCCGGAAATGCATATCCTTCTATTTCCATCTATTGTACTATAATTTTTTTCCTTATTTTGTTACCTGAAGATATGACATTTCTGTGTCTTTATATATTGTAATTGGGTTACTATATATATATATACATAGCACAGTGTATATCCACCTTTCGCAGCAATGCAGGCTGCTATTCTCCCATGGAGACGATCGTAGAGATGCTGGATGTAGTCCTGTGGAACGGCTTGCCATGCCATTTCCACCTGGCGCCTCAGTTGGACCAGCGTTCGTGCTGGACGTGCAGACCGTGTGAGACGACGCTTCATCCAGTCCCAAACATGCTCAATGGGGGACAGATCCGGAGATCTTGCTGGCCAGGGTAGTTGACTTACACCTTCTAGAGCACGTTGGGTGGCACGGGATACATGCGGACGTGCATTGTCCTGTTGGAACAGCAAGTTCCCTTGCCGGTCTACGAATGGTAGAACGATGGGTTCGATGACGGTTTGGATGTACCGTGCACTATTCAGTGTCCCCTCGACGATCACCAGTGGTGTACGGCCAGTGTAGGAGATCGCTCCCCACACCATGATGCCGGGTGTTGGCCCTGTGTGCCTCGGTCGTATGCAGTCCTGATTGTGGCGCTCACCTGCACGGCGCCAGACACGCATACGACCATCATTGGCACCAAGGCAGAAGCGACTCTCATCGCTGAAGACGACACGTCTCCATTCGTCCCTCCATTCACGCCTGTCGCGACACCACTGGAGGCAGGCTGCACGATGTTGGGGAGTGAGCGGAAGACGGCCTAACGGTGTGTGGGACCGTAGCCCAGCTTCATGGAGACGGTTGCGAATGGTCCTCGCCGATACCCCAGGAGCAACAGTGTCCCTAATTTGCTGGGAAGTGGCGGTGCGGTCCCCTACGGCACTGCGTAGGATCCTACGGTCTTGGCGTGCATCCGTGCGTCGCTGCGGTCGGGTCCCAGGTCGACGGGCACGTGCACCTTCCGCCGACCACTGGCGACAACATCGATGTACTGTGGAGACCTCACGCCCCACGTGTTGAGCAATTCGGCGGTACGTCCACCCGGCCTCCCGCATGCCCACTATACGCCCTCGCTCAAAGTCCGTCTACTGCACATACGGTTCACGTCCACGCTGTCGCGGCATGCTACCAGTGTTAAAGACTGCGATGGAGCTCCGTATGCCACGGCAAACTGGCTGACACTGACGGCGGCGGTGCACAAATGCTGCGCAGCTAGCGCCATTCGACGGCCAACACCGCGGTTCCTGGTGTGTCCGCTGTGCCGTGCGTGTGATCATTGCTTGTACAGCCCTCTCGCAGTGTCCGGAGCAAGTATGGTGGGTCTGACACACCGGTGTCAATGTGTTCTTTTTTCCATTTCCAGGAGTATATATATATATATATATATATATATATATATATATATATATATATATATATATATATATATATGCATTTAGGATGATGTATAATTGGTTTGTTTTGTAAATATTATTTGTATTTTTACGCTGGGTCTGGCCTAGGGAAAACTATGCTATCGAACCAATACATCCATAGGTCGTGTGGAGAACCAAAGTGTTTAGGATCTTTGGTAGTGCTAACTCTGCCGCATGGAGCGCGGGCAGAGCAGACAGAGTCTGGCTGGAGTAGGGCGGTGGAGCAGGTGTGTTGTGTGACGCTCCCACGAGTTGTCGCGCTTTCGGGGTTTGGCAGCATGTAATTGCGCTCGACTTGCTATGATAGTTTCCGACACGGTGTCGCGGACGAGAAGCATTAGCTGACGCACATCAAGAGCCCGTTTCGCCTGGTGACCGTGTCGAGAAGAAGGCGCGCCAACATCCAGCTTCTGCAACAGCTACGGCCGACAATGAGTGATTGTCGCCACCTCCTCGATCGACGACTTCAAACCTTCAATCAATCAACAAGGAAGTCTGAAAGCACGTAAAGTTTTAGAACTGTATGGCAGACCTCAGCTTTTCAAACTAATCCATTAGCAAAATACAGCAACTTAGCATGAACCTTTGTTGCTCATTGTCCCAATTGCATTACCAAGCAGGGTCCCTTCCTTTTCCAGAATGAACCCGAGTGTCGTTGAAATTCAAACGTCAGCATTAAAGTAATATCATTCCATTTCACTGCTTTGATTGCAAAGTTCAGTTAAAATATTCATAACTGGCTACAATATTTAGATTACACAAGCACAAGTTAAGCGTGCGAGTTTTGTTACCATATTTTAGCTTACCTGCGACTACAGCTCAGTTTGGTACGTACTAAATGTTACTATTGTTAATTGTTCAGAATCATTTAATTCAAGTTCAAAGTTAAATCTCTTATTTCTAAATTGCGTAGATTCAAGTAGCTTTTGAAATGATTTTTAAGGTAGCCCAAGACTAACCTTATTTTATTGAATTTCGTAGTGTTCCAGAAACAAAGTTCACTATTAATTTCAGTCACTAAATTAACTTTCAATTTTCCGGTTTTATTAATTCTTCTGCTAAATTAAGTCAGAGTGTAGCGAAATTTATTACCTCTGACAAACATTCAGTTTTCACACAGCATGTGTCAACCTTCAGTTGCCACGCTTTTAGTGCTAATTATATGTGCAATAACCTTTCTTTTTCAGTTATTATAGTAGTTGTCCATAGGACTGGCGACCGTAATTTTCCTCAAATCTCAAATATCTAATTAACGCCAGTTAACTGTTAACGTAACGACCACACATTTACTTTCTTTATTAACTGTACCCCTTTTCAAAATTAATTTCCTCCGGTTTCATTTGCATTTTTCCTTTCATTTAGATGTAACCCTTTCCTCCCTCTTTACCGACAGATTGACTTCGGTGACGATTGCTTTTCCCAAATTTCCATTAGGTACACGTGGTTTAATTTTTACTATCATTAAGGTCGATAAGTGAGGGGGAGGTTACAATCTCTTAACTTGTGATGGACATATTCTAAACGGTGGGAATCCAATGTTGTTGTGGTCTTCAGTCTGAAGACTAGCTTGATGGGGCTCTCCACGCTGATCTATCCTCTGTGAGAGCTTCTTTACCTCTGAATAGCTACCGCAACCCACGCCCATTTGAAACTGCTTACTGTATTCAACTTTTAGTCACCATCTGCAATTTTTACCCCCTACACTTCCTTCCGTTACAAAATTGGCAATTCCTTCATGCCTCCTATCAACTGATGACTTCTTTCAATTAAGTTTAGCGATAGATTTGGTTTTTCCCCAGTTCCATCCAGTACCATCTCGTTTCTTACCGGACCTACCCATTTAATCTCAGCAGTCTTCTGTAGCACCACATTTCAAAATCTTCAATTGAAGGTATGAGCGGGAAAACGGGCTAACCCTCAAACGCAAAAGCTTCAAGTTAAGTGTTGCCATCTGTTGCTGACACTGCTATCAGCCCTATTTTAAGTGATATTTAGGCCTGAGACGAATGTCAATTCTGGTAGGTTCTGTACCCAGCAACAGATGTCAACACTTTCCACTTATCGTGGATGATGCTGTAGTATACAGAGAAGTTGCAGCATTAGAAAACTGCAGCGAAATGCAGGAAGATCTGCAGCGGATAGGCACTTGGTGCAGTGAGTGGCAACTGACCCTTAACATAGACAAATGTAATGTACTGCGAATACATAGAAAGAAGGATCCGTTATTGTTTGATTATATGATAGCGGAACAAACACTGGTGGCAGTTACTTGTGTAAAATATCTGGGAGTATGCGTACGGAACGATTTGATTTGGAATGATCGTATAAAATTAATTGTTTGTAAGGCGGGTGCCAGGTTGAGTTTCATTGGGAGAGTGCTTAGAAAATGTAGTCCATCAACAAAGGGGGTGGCTTACAAAACACTCGTTCGACCTATACTCAATTATTGCTCATCAGTGTGGGATCCGTACCAGATCGGGTTGACGGAGGAGATAGAGAAGATCCAAAGAAGAGCGGCGCTTTTCGTCACAGGGTTATTTGATAACCGTGATAGCGTTACGGAGATGTTTAGCAAACTCAAGTGGCAGACTCTGCAAGAGAGGCGCTCTGCATCGTGGTGTAGCTTGCTGCCCAGGTTTCGAGAGCATGCATTTCTGGATGAGGTATCGAATATATTGTTTCCCCCTACTTATACCTCCTGAGGAGATCACGAATGTAAAATTAGAGATATTCGAGCGCGCACGGAGGCTTTCTGGCAGTCGTTCTACCCGCGAACCGTACGCGACTGGAACAAGAAAGGGAGGTAATGACAGTGGCACGTAAAGTGCCCTCCGCCACACACCGTTGGGTGACTTGCGGAGTATAAATGTTGATGTAAATGTACTTATCTCTAAGCTTTTACACTTGAGGGTTAGCCCGTTTTTCCTTGCATGTCTTCAATTCTGCTCTTGTCTGAAGTGTTTATGGTCCACATTTCACTTCCATACAAGGCAACATTCCAGAGAAATGCCATCAGAAAAGATCTGCTAACACTTGAGTTAAATTAGATCTTAACAAGTTCCTCTTTTTCGTAAATTATTTCTTACTGTAGCAAGTCTGCATTTTGTATCCATTCTTCCTCGGCCATCGTCACTTACAATAACATTAAGGAATAACATTAACAAACTGAGGAACACCACAAACCGTTTTGAGAAGATAATGTCGAAAGGCGTTTGTCAGGCGCAAGTTGTAGCTGTGGCAGTGAGGAAATGAAAATTACGCTCTCTTGCGTAAACAGCTCCCGTTCGCTTCGATTGGATGGCGTGGTGTAGCGTGCGGTCGCGTCAGGAAGATTTATTTTAGTCACTGAAACCGAGAAAAACACAAAAAATAGTTAGTTGGAGAAAAATTTTCTGTTTTAAGAGCCCTTTTCAGCGGTGTTCATTATTTCGTGTGGCTCCATTTCATATTCTCAATTTCGTTCCCTGTTTTCTTTCAGCAGCTTCCAGGCAAAGCAAGAGTGACGATTCTGTTCGATCTTATCGGTTTCCCTAAAACGCATTTCACATGAAAGAGGTTGGACTCACCGTTTCCGAAAAAATGACATTGGTGATTGCGGAAACAATCTTCAGAGAACGCAAAATTTTGTACATGGCTGCACGTTCAGAGACCGTCAATAGTTACAATGAAAATAAACAGCCCTCGGTCACTATATTGAAACGAATTAACCAGGTCTCAACACTGCTAGGAGTGTCTTCCTCAGAATTTAAATCAAAGAATGGTCTATAACATGGTCACAGAATTATGACTAAAAACGTATGGTAGAGTATAACCACGGAATTATCGTACTTATATGTCATTTATAGAATAATAAACATGCCAAAAGGGCATTAGTCACAAAGATATTTAAGGTAAAGAAAACTGTGATGGCGAGCCACTAAGGGTTGTTCATTACTTGCGTGGTGCAGGTTGCAAAAACCGAAGTCCGTCTGCCATCACAGTATTCTTTATCTTAAATATCTTTGTGACTAATGCCCTTTTGCATTATTTATTATTTTATAAATGACATGTAAGTACGATAATTCCGTACATATACTCTACCATACGTTTTTAGTCATAGTTCTGTGACCATGTTATAGAATATAGACCATTCTTTGATTTTAATTCTGAGGAAGACACTCCTAGCCGTGTTGAAACCCGGTTAATTCGTTTAAATATAGTGACCGAGGGCTGTTTTTCTTTCAATTGCTTCAGAGAACTGTTGACAGTTATTAAAACTAATGTAGTCATTTATTTAAACGTGTAGGACATATTAAATCTGTGAGCTAAATTCTTACACAAATGTTACGCAGATTACTCACACATCTTCACCTATTACGGTGTCTTTGTCATCAATGATACATACGTGGTAAAACACAAGTATCTTTTTCGTAACTCGAGCATAATGTAAGCTAGGCGCGTGATGCCGATCGAACCTTGGCATTTATCTCAGTGTAGTCTCTATTAGGTCTGTTCAGTTTATAAGACTTCCGATCCTTTAGCCTTGACTTGTGGCCCAAAGTGAAGCTGCGACCCTTTTTAACTATTTCTTTCGCTTGGAAGTCCCACAATTGTGCTCTTTTCGGTGGGTCGTCTAACACTTGACCCCGCTGTCGTCAGGACATTTAACTCCGAAACCCGCCTGGATAGCCGTGCGTGTTGAAGCAGACGGGGAGGTGCGCTGGTACGGCATCGAATCGGCTGGGCGGACTAATGGCGAGGGTCGGTGTGCCAGGTGGCCGAAATGCGATTTTTAGGCGGTTTTTCCACATCCCACAAGGTGAATACCGGGATGGTAACCAAGTCCAGGCTCGGTTGCACGATTTGCAAACATTTAGAAAATTTTTGCTCACTTTCAATTGACTGACACTACACGAAGATAGTTGGGTAACGCCACGGGGGGGGGGGGGGGGGGGTGTTAACGGAATTGCGACATGCGACAGGAAGGGCATCCGTCCACCCCTTAAACTAACCGTACCAAAGCCGTTAGTAACCGTGGCGACCTTGCGCCGACGCGGGAGAAAGGCACAACAAAAAGAAAAAAGATTCTGTTAAACTAACAACAAGCGCATATTTGTGATTACACTAGATGGAATTTTTGTTACATGGACTCGTACGGAGATGACTCTAATTTATGTGAAAGAAATATATATTTAACTCACAAAATGTCATATTATTAGTTTGATGCATAATTTCGTAGCGTTTATCCGTAAGTTTAATAAACAGAACAAGTAGATACAACAGGGATTTTAGTCATAAATAATACACTGAAGAGCCAAGTGCACTGGTACACCTGCCTAATATCGGTAGGCATACGCGAGCACGCAGAAGTGCCGCAACACGACGTGTAAAATCGGTAAGCGGATCTAAATCCCCTATTCAGTCACTCGTTGACCACGATGGCACCGAAACAGAGGACGACCGAAGAAAGGCAGAAATACTGAATTCAGTGTTCCGAAACTGTTTCACTGCGGAAAATCGTAACACGGTCCCTGACTTCAGCCGTCGCACGGACGCCAAAATGGAAAATATTGAAATAAACGATATCGGAATTGAAAAACAACTGCTATCACTTAGTAGCGGAAAAGCATCCGGACCAGACGAGATACCCTTAAGATTCTACAGTGATTATGCTAAAGAACTTGCCCCCTTTCTATCAGCAATTTATCGTAGATCGCTGGAAGAACGTAAAGTACCTAGCGACTGGAAGAAAGCGCAGGTCGTTCCCATTTTCAAGAAGGGTCATAAATCAGATGCGAATAATTATAGGCCTATTTCGCTTACGTCAATCTGTTGTAGAATAATGGAACATGTTTTGTGTTCTCGTATTATGACGTTCTTAGATAATACAAATCTCCTTCATCATAACCAACATGGATTCTGCAAACAGAGATCATGTGAAACTCAGCTCGCCCTATTTGCCCAAGAAATTCACAGTGCCGTAGACACTGGCGAGCAGATTGATGCCGTATTCCTGGACTTCAGGAAGGCATTTGATACGGTTCCGCACTTGCGTTTAGTGAAAAAAATACGAGCTTACGGAATATCGGACCAGGTTTGTGATTGGATTCAGGATTTCCTAGAAGAAAGAACACAACATGTCATTCTTAACGGTTCAAAATCTGCAGATGTAGAGGTAATTTCGGGAGTACCGCAGGGAAGCGTGATAGGACCTTTATTGTTTACAATATACATAAATGACTTAGTTGACAACATCGGTAGCTCCGTGAGGCTATTTGCAGATGACACGGTTGTCTACAAGAAAGTAGCAACATCAGAAGACTCGTACGTACTCCAGGAGGACCTGCAGAGGATTAATGCATGGTGCGACAGCTGGCAGCTTTCCCTAAACGTAGATAAATGTAATATAATGCGCATACATAGGGGCAGAAATCCATTCCAGTACGATTATGCCATAGGTGGTAAATCATTGGAAGCGGTAACGACCGTAAAATACTTAGGAGTTACTATCCGGAGCGATCTGAAGTGGAATGATCACATAAAACAAATAGTGGGAAAAGCAGGCGCCAGGTTGAGATTCGTAGGAAGAATTCTAAGAAAATGTGACTCATCGACGAAAGAGGTAGCTTACAAAACGCTTGTTCGTCCGATTCTTGAGTATTGCTCATCAGTATGGGACCCTTACCAGGTTGGATTAATAGAAGAGATGGACATGATCCAGCGAAAAGCAGCGCGATTCGTCATGGGGACATTTAGCCAGCGCGAGAGCGCTACGGAGATGCTGAACAAGCTCCAGTGGCGGACACTTCAAGAAAGGCGTTACGCAATACGGAGAGGTTTATTATCGAAATTACGAGAGAGCACATTCCGGGAAGAGATGGGCAACATATTACTACCGCCCACATATATCTCGCGTAATGATCACAACGAAAAGATCCGAGAAATTAGAGCAAATACGGAGACTTACAAGCAGTCGTTCTTCCCACGCACAATTCGTGAATGGAACAGGGAAGGGGGGATCAGATAGTGGTACAATAAGTACCCTCCGCCACACACCGTAAGGTGGCTCGCGGAGTATAGATGTAGATGTAGCATGGACTCCACTGATGTATAAGTCAGTGCTGGACGGAACTGATAACATGAATCCTGCAGGGCTGTCCACAAATCCGTAAGAGTACGTTTGCAAGGCATCCCAGATATGCTCAATAATGTTTATGTCTTCGGAGTTTGGTGGACAGCGGAAGTGTTTAAATTCAGAAGAGTCTTCCTGGAGACACTCTGTAGCAATTCTGGACGTATGGGGTGTCGCATCCTCCTGCTGGAATTGCCCAGGGCCGTTGGAACTCACAAAGGACATGAATGGGTACAGGTGTTCAGACAGGATGCTTACGTACGTGTCACCTGTCAGAGTCGTATCTAGGCGTATCAGGAGTCCCATATCACTCCAGCTCTACACGCCCCACACCATTACAGAACCTCCACCAGCTTGAACAGTCCCCTGCTGACATGCAGGGTCAATGGATACATGAGGCTGTCTCCATACCCGTACACGTCCATCCGCTCAATACAACTTGAAACGAGACTCGTCCGATCAGGCAACATGTTTCCAGTCATCAACAGTCCAATGTCGGTGTCGACGGACCGAGGCGAGGCGTAAAGCTTTGTGTCGTGCAGTCATCAAGGGTACACGGGTGCGCCTTCGGTTCCGAAAGACCATATCGATGATGTTGAGCCGTCATAAAAATTGATGTTTTGAAGAGCGCGCCGCAGCGCGTAGTGTGAAGCAGTCACCCTCCGTTTCTCGCGGTGGAGCCGCTGTGAAAATCGCAGCTTTCTGTCTCCCTCTGGTGGGAAAGGGGAAAGGTTGCCTGTTCACGTGCATTTAAGGGGCGCTATGAGCTCGCCAGTGGGTCAGTCTGGGTCAGACTCTCGTCCCCAGCTTGCTAGTCTGTCTCTCGTCCGCATTTGTTAGGCAGTTAGTGTCAGTCTGTCGTTCGGAGTGCTAGTATGTTTGTCGTTCGGATCAGCCTTTAAAGCTGGCAAAATGAGTCTTTCCACTCCGCCAGTAAGAGAACTCAGAAAGTGGTCGCCCGGTCGGGGTTTAGTTCCTGCATCTGAGTCTGCGCGTTAGGCCGCCAGTCTGCTCGAGTTTGCTCAGGCAGTGGTCATTGGCGGTTGGATCGATCGGTTGGTCGGTCGCGCACTGAGACACAAGATGACTTGTCCGTCTTGAGCGTCGGCACATGTGAGGTCGCCACGTGAGTCCAGTGGGCCGCGGCGTACAGCGAGGGGTAGTGGCTTCGCGGTCGACACGAGAGCAACAGGAGTCAACCCACGACATCGGTCTGGCCGGTGCGAGCTGCGACGCCGTGTGACGGGAGATCGGCGCGCCTTCCTGCGTCCGTTGAAGCGGCTGGCAGCGGACGGTTCGGGAGAGCCATTTGGGGGTGCTGCGCCACGTCTTCTCGAGAAATCGCAGTTTATTGGAAGTTAAGTGATTGGTGACATCTTGTTTGATTTGTAACCTCCCCCTCACTTATCGACCTTAATGACAGTGAAAAGTTAAACCGCGTGTACCTAATGCAAATTTGGGAAAAAGCAATCGTCACCGAAGTTAATCTGTCGGTAAAGAGGGAGGAAAGGCTTACATCTAAATGAAAGGAAAAATGCAAATGAAACTGGTGGAAATTAATTTTGAAAAGGGGTAAAGTTAATGAAGAAAGTAAATGTGCGGCCGTTACGTTAACAATTAACTAGCGGTAATTAGATATTTGAGATTTGGGGGAAATTACGGTCGCCAGTCCTAAGGACAATTACTATAGTAACTGAAAAAGAAAGGTAATTACACATATAATTAGCACTAGAAGCGTGGCAACTGAAGGTTGACACGTGTAGTGTGAAAACTGAAAGTTTGTCACAAGTAATAACTTTCGCTGCACTCTGACTTAATTTAGCAAAAGAATTAATAAAACTGGAAAACTGAAAGTTAATTTAGTGACTGAAATTAATAAGAAGCTTTCTTTCTTAAGCACATCGAAATTCAGTAAAATACAGTTAGTCTTGGACTACCTCAACAATCATTTCAAAAGCTACTTGAATCTACGCAATTTAGAAATAAGAGATTTAGCTTTGAACTTGAATTAAATGATTCTGAACAATTAACAATAGTAAGATTTAGTACGTACCAAGCTGAGCTGCAGTCACAGGTAAGCTAAAATATGGCAACAAAACTCGTACTCTTAATTTGTGCTTGTGTAATCTAAATATTGTAGCCAGCTATGAATACTTAAACTGAACTTTGAAATTAAAGCAGTGAAATGGAATTATGCTGGCGTCTGAATTTCAACGACGCTCGGGTTCATTTCGGAAAAGGAAGGGACCCTGCTTGGTAATGCAATTGGGACAATGAGCAACAAAGGTTCATGCTAAGTAGCTGTAATTTTGTGATGCAACAATTTTAAAAGTTTGAAAAGCTGAGGTCTGCCATACAGTTCTAAAACTTTACGTGCTTCCAGTCTTCCTTGTTGGTTGATTGAAGGTTTGAAGTCGTCGGTCGAGGAGGTGGCGACAGTCACTCATTGTCGGCCGTCGCTGTTGCAGAAGCTGGATGTTGGCGCGCCTGCTTCTCGACACGGTCACCAGGCGAAACGGGCTCTTGGCATGCGCCAGCTAATGCTTCCCGTCCGCGACACCATGTCAGAAACTATCATCGCGAGTCGAGCGCAATTACATGCTGCCAAACCCCGAAAGCGCGGCAACTCGCGGGAGCGTCACACAACACACCTGCTCCACTGCACCACCCCAGTTAGACTCTCTCATGCTCTGCCCGCGCTCCACGCGGCAGAGTTAACTCTACCAAAGATCCTACACACTTTGATTCTTCACACGACCTATCGATGTAATCGTTCGATAGCAGTTTTCCCTAGGCAAGACCCAGCGTAAAAATACAAATAATATTTACGAAACAAACCAATTATACATCGACATAACTGCATAAATATATATATACAAACAGTAAAACAATTACAATATATAAAGAGACAGAAATGTCATATCTTGAGGTAACAAAGCAAGGAAAAAAAATTATAGTACAATAGATGGAAATAGGAGGATATGCATTTCCGGCGTTACAGATTTACTCTTGTTAAATTCTACTTGTTTTCTTGGTGAGGTCACAGCCGTTTTGCTTTGGGGTCGTCCCACCATTCTTCTCCGTTTTCCCACACGCGGGAAGGTGGTTGTTTATAAATTGGGTGGTCCGTTTTTCCCTTCTGGAGTAGGGGCTGCTGCCTTGTTTGGGTTCGACCATACCTTCCCTTTTCCTTATGTTATCATAAAGACTTAATTTCTCGTCACCTGTAATGATGCAGGATAGGAATAGTCGGTGTTGTTCACGAGCTAATTAAGGATGAACGTGCAGAGATGCACATATGGCCACCTGTTGATATTTGTGATCTTGGTTTAGAGCATGCGGTACAAACACACCCGACTTTTGAACCTTCCCCTTAGCCGCACGATGGTGAAATGAACATAGTTCATCGCATCTGCCAGCTTTAGAGCACAATGAAGTGTCTAATGCGTTTAAACAATCTTCATCAAGCCCTGAAGTCTTCCTGAACGTGGAGAATTACTAATCTCAAAACAATCCTCCTTAAAACGAGAAAACCATTTTCTTGCCGTTCTCAAAAAATGGTTCAAATGGCTCTGAGCACTATGCGACTTAACTTCTGAGGTCATCAGTCGTCTAGTACTTACAACTAATTAAACCTAACTAACCTAAGGACATCACACACATCCATGCCCGAGACAGGATTCGAACCTGCAACCGTAGCGGTTGCTCGAATCCAGACTGTAGCGCCTAGAACCGCACGGCCACTCCAGCCGGCCTGCCGCTCTCTGTGCTACGGCATTATCCCCACGCACAGCGCAAATGTTTCTGGATGCATCCGGTGTCGTCACTCTTATCATTCTACTGAACTCAAACAGATGAATATTATCCACTTCGCATTCTATTTTCTAGCGTCCACAGCTCCACTCACTATTTCCAAATGCGAAAATGACAATAAGTATATTCAAATAGCAACAGTGAACTACGAATAAAAAATGATAACCCATAAATAAACCCATAGCAGCTGCGAAACCAACGTGCAAAACAAAACGCTAAGAGCTTTTGCATCAAGCTAATAATAAAAAATTTCAGTAATAATAAGAGTACCAATAATACACACTGTACATCAAATGGTTCTGTTTCGAAATTCGTCTATGGAGTAGAAGGAGTTGGCCACAAGTAAGTCTCTCAGGCTCCTCTAAAACTGAACTTTATGTGTAGCTTAACTTTCTACAGTTGTCGGCAAGTTACGGTATTCAAAATGTGTGTTCCAGAACAGTGGACTCTTTTCTCAACTAAATTAAGTGCCTTTAAGTCTTTTATGTAGATTGCTTGGAAATTTGTGGTACGTTCCTATGGGACCAAACTGCTGAGGTCATCGGTCCCTAAGCCTACACACTACTTAACCCAACTTATAGTAACTTACGCTAAGGCAACACACACACACACACACACATGCCCGATGGAGGACTCGAACCTCCGACGGCGGGAGCCGCGCGAACCGTGGCAAGGCGCCTGAGACCGCACGGTTACCCCGCGCGGCCTGTAGATTGTTCTTGTTCCTCGTATTGATTTTGTGAACTAAACTGTTTGTTGGGAAAAGAAATATACTATTTACAACAAATTTCATTAATGAATAAATATATTGAGAAGCAGTAGAAGTACATCCAGTTTCTTGAACAGGCTTCGGCAGGATGGTCGTGAACTCACACCACAAAGCGTAATGCAGAAAGCTTTTGGACAATGGAAACGTCTGCTTCCTTTGAAAAGTTACCCCAAAATGTGATCCATACGACGTTTTGGAGTGAAACTAAAGAAAGTACGCTAGCATTTTTATGTTTATGTGTTCTATACCTGACAACGCTCGCAATGCTAATAAGGATTTGTTAGGCGGTTTAGCACTTCTGTGTTATGCTCCTCCCAATCGAATTTATTAGCAAGTTGCAATACGAGGCATTGATTTTGATACTGTCAACTTCTTCTATCCTCGGTTATAACACTTTATACATATGCTGGGAAGAAACTCCTCGAGAGAAGAAAATTTCCGACCCTGGCAGGAGTGGAATCCGGGTCCGCTGAATGGCAGTCAGGCGCGCTTAACACTCAGCTAAGGAGACGGACATTTACTGTTTATTGAAATACTTGTATCATCTGCAAACGAAACAAATTCTGTGTGTCTAATGTAACGGATGAGAGGTATTAATGTACACAAGAAAAAGCATTGGCCCTAAGGTGGATCCTTGTGGGATACTACAAATAATTACTGCAAAAGCTGATGACGACTGATAGCTTAATTCACTGATCTCTCTTCCGACACCCTTCGTTTCCTGTTTGTGGGATATGACTTGAAAAATTTTGTAGCACTGCCAACCACGCCATAGTATTGTAATTTACTTAAAATGATGTTGTGGTTCATGCTGACTTCTACAAATCACAGAAAATAACAACATTTATTATCTAATGAATGAAGTACATTCTCCCTATATGTGTAAATAACCTTCTCAGTGTCAGAACCTTTCAGAAATACAGTCTCCTGCAGAGTATTTTATTCGCGGTCAGCTGATTAAGAATCCCCCAGGCCATTACCTTTTCTCAACTTTTCAAGAATGCTCGCCAAAGTGAAACTGATCCGTATTATGATGGCTTTTCTTTATCCCATTTCTTGAAGTTTACTGTCAGCATATTTAAGAAAATCACGAAATGCTCCAGTGATAAGAGACTGGTTGCGCAAATAAGTTACTGATGATGCACAGTGAAATATATTTTCAGTGTTTTCACAAAACGCATATTCCGCATATTAATCGTATCATATCTACGACGTGTGTCATCCATGGTTACCTGAACGACGAATTTGTTCAGGTAATAATAAATGGTTCAAAAAAGTTCGCAACCTTGTTATCCGATCACCATCCACAAAATATCTGAGATTTCGTGAAGAAAGCGATATGTTAATCCCAAAATTCTACTTTCCTGTACTCCAATGTTGTGGAAATTACGAGCGCTCAGTAAACTGCAAGTGGGTGACTTAGTTGAGTGCGCATTGAGATGAATCGATTTGTTGCCATTGACCTTTTTACAGACTTCTGACCGTCTGTCCACTGTTGCCAAATGGCTTCCCCGCAACCGTAGTGTTATACCAACCTGACTTCAATTTATAACAGCTCTTGCCGCCGTTATTCTCATTAATCAGTCGTTACGCAGAGGGCAAATGCGACAGTGTTACTTTCTTCTGCCTGATGCATACATTCATAAACACGTTTCATTTTGTGGTCTCAAAGGCACACATCTGCAGGACATCTTCCTGTCTAAGAGAAAACTAGTAATACAGTATCTGAGGTGAGAGACAACGTACTTCTAAATATTAATACGAAAAATCTTAGCGATGATAAAAATTAAGAGGCAAACAGCGGTCAGAATAACATAAAACAAAACATGTGACAAAATATAGAAACTGCGAGCAGGTCCATTTACTACGAGAGTATCTAAAAGCAGATCTGCAGCGATCTCTTCACAAGCGGGAAAACACCGGAGAAAATTGCTCACTGTAATGATACGACGAGATCTCCACAACAAGAAAACTCAGACCTCAATCACACACACACATCTGCGTGGTCAACACGTAAGAATCCCTGTCTGATTAAGTCCAAGGTCTTCTGGACTAAACAACTTCGTATGGTAAATTGTTGAACTCACACTGCGGCTTCTTAGACCATTTCCCTCGTCCGTTTAAATAACTAATTGGCTATTTTTCCGCATTACGTCAGTCTCATATTTCGTAAGCATAATTATCAGAAAAAACGTAAACATCCACAACATGAACGAACATTTATTTGTCGGTGTTCAAGAGTCTACTTTTATCTTCAGTCATGTAAGCGCACAGTCGATATTCGTTATGAAATGTCACCCCACGCGCATACCTAGGAGGGACGCAATAAACTACAGATAAACGATGTTAAATGCCAAGTAGCAGGTGTATGCCAGTTAGAATGCCAAGAATGTTAATCAGTATATGTAAGTATGACAGGTAGGAATTTCAAAAATAGGTATAAAGAAAATATAAGAAGCTGGAAGTATGAAAATAACCATTCTATCTGTCCCGAACATCTAATAAAACATTGACATGAACCATCCACCCGTAGAACAAGACATGAAGATTACAAGAGTGAACAATCACAACAAAAAATACCTGCCGTTACAAGAAAACTTTTACGTGCAAAGACTCCTTGCAATGAAAAATAAGGAAATTAATGATCAAATCAATACAAGCAATAACTGCCTGACCATGTTAGCCATAAAAACAATAACAAGCAGAAATCTGAAACATAACCAGAGTACATAATTAATTTATCTTGTAACGTCCTTCGGATCTTCGGTCTAGACTAACAGTCAGCGGCAGAGCAATGAGATTGTTATATCTTATGTATCGGTATCGACGTTACAAACAGAACACTGATGAACTGAACTCGCGATTTGTGCGAGATATTTACTTCACCAAATGTCGTAATTAAATCGTTTGTAATCGATGGTTTATTAGTTGCTATTTAAATATTAATGATAAGTTCAAATTAGTTCCAGTGACACCAAATTCCCTGTAGACTGGTTGTAATCTCAAATCTATAATCAGTCGTAACAGTGTTATTAATTCCTAACGTCAAGGAGTTTCTATACATAAGCGCCGAGCGCTTCAGTCAAATAATATCGCAGCACTTTATCTCCATAAATAATATTGTAAAACTTGAATGAATTGACACGATATGCTGGTTTATTACACAATATTAGTAATTTCCTAACAGAGCCGTGAGGAAGAAGCTTTCTCAGGTGTTGGGGGGAATAATAAATTATGTGCTTCGTCACTATCGCCAAGTTCCATAGTCCATTAGTTATTACGAATGAAATTGTCTATTTGTGTTCACTTCCTAAATAGTGTTATCTTCAGTTTATCTAATTAAAAGTCACTACTGTCTAATATATGCAAGTCCTTTATCTGAATTCTAAATAAAATAATATTTGAAGTCAAAGCATCGTTTCACTGCGGCATAGTAGATCGTAATAATCAATTCTGAAAAAAAAACAATCTAATTGCGCCTACATATACGAGCATTCAGAAGTATGATCTGCTTCACACGGAGTATTCTTTGGGAACGTTGGTTCTACTTTGCGAATTTTATTATAATGATTCTGCGATTTACTATGATTTTGAATTTTCGGTTTGATTTTACTAGAATCCTATATTTCTTTCGTATGTTAATAAATTACTAAGTATTACATTCCTGATTCAGTCACTGGTTAATATCCAAATAATAGTGTTGAATGGAAATTTGTTTACTTGTTCATTTTTCACTGAATTTGGAACTGGTTTGGGGGAAATCTTTGGGAATTTTGGAGCTAATTCTTGATTTTCATTTCTCGTCCGAGGAAGGGGCATTACAATCTTCCTCCCCCCACCCACCCCCCTCACTCTCTCTCTCTCTCCCACAAACACCCACCCACCCACACACACACACACACACACACACACACACACACACACATCGATGATGTTTCGTTGATGATTCGCACGCTGACACTTGTTGAAGGCACTCTCCCTCCTCTCTCTCTCTCTCTCTCTCTCTCTCTCTCTCTCTCCCTCCCTCCCTCCCCCCCCCCCCCCACACACACACTGATGATGTTTCGTTGAATGATTCGCACGCTGACACTTGTTGATGGCACAGCATTGAAATCTGCAGCAGTTTAGGGAACGAATGCATTTATGCCACGATGAACGATTCTCTCCAGTCGTCGTTGGTCCCGTTCTTGCAGCATCTTTTTCCGTCCGCAGTGAAGTCGTAGATTTGATGTTTCACCGGATTCCTGATATTCGTCTCTTGGTCTCCCTCTACGATTTTTACCCTCCACGCTGCCCTCCAATACTAAATTGGTGATCCCTTGATGCCTCAGAATATGTCCTACTAAGCGATCCCTTCTTCTAGTCAAGTAGTGCCACAAATTTCTCTTCTCCCCAATTCTATTCAATACCTCCTCATTAGTTATGGGATCTACCTACCTAATCTTCAGCATTCTTCTGTAGCACCACATTTCGAAAGCTTCTATTCTCTTCTTGTATTAACTATTTATCGTCCATGTTTCACTTCCATACATGGCGATACTCCATACAAATACGTTCAGAAACGACTTCCTGACACTTAAATCTGTACTCGATGTTATCAAATTGCTCTTCTTCAGAAACGCTTTCCTTTCCATTGCCAGTCTACATTTTATATCCTCTCTACTTCGACCATCACCAGCTATTTTGCTCCCCAAATAGCAAAACTACTTTAAGTGTCTCATTTCCTATTCTAATTCCCTCAGCATCACCCGACTTAATTCGACTACATTCCATTATCCTCGTTTTGCTTTTGTTGATGTTCATCTTACACCCTCCTTTCAAGACACTGTCCATTCCGTTCAACTGCTCTTCCAAGTCCTTTGCTGTCTCTGACAGAATTACAATGTCATCGGCGAACCTCAACGTTTTTATTTCTTCTCCATGGATTTTAATAACTACTCCGAACTTTTCTTATGTTTCCTTTATTGCTTGCTCAATATACAGATTGAATAACACCGGGGATAGGCTACAACCCCGTCTCACTCCCTTCTCAACCACTGCTTCCCTTTCATACCCCTCGACTCTTACAACTGCCACCTCGTTTCTGTACAAATTGTAAATAGCCTTTCGCTCCCTGTATTTTACCCCTGCCACCTTCAGAATTTGAAAGAGAGTATTCCAGTCAAAATTATCAAAAGCTTTCTCTAAGCCTACAAATGCTAGAAACGTAGGTTTGCCTTTCCTTAATCTATCTTCTAAGATACGTCGTACGGTCAGTATTGCCTCAAGTGTTCCAACATTTCTACGGAATCCAAACTGATCTTCCCCGAGGTCGGCTTCTATCAGTTATTCCATTCGTCTGTAAAGAATTCGCGTTAGTATTTTGCAGCTGTGACTTATTAAACTGATAGTTCGGTAATTTTCACATCTGTCAACACCTTCTTTCTTTGGGATTGGAATTATTATATTCTTCTTGAAGTCTGAGGGTATTTCTCCTGTCTCATACATCTTGCTCACCAGATTGTAGAGTTTTGTCAGGACTGACTCTCCCAAGGCTGCCGATAGTTCTAATGGAATGTTGTTTACTCCCGAGGTCTTGTTTCGACTTAGGTCTTTCAGTGCTCTGTCAAACTTTTCACGCAGTATCGTATCTCCCATTTCATCTTCATCTACATCCTCTTCAATTTCCATAATATTGTCCTCAAGTACGTCGCCCTTCTATAGACCCCCTATATACTCCTTCCACTTTTCTGCTTTCCCTTCTCTGCTTAGAACTGTGTTTCCATCTGGGCTCTTGATATTCATACAAGTGGTTATCTTTTCTCCAAAGGTCTCTTTAATTTTCTGTAGGCCGCATCTATCTTACCCCTAGTGATATATCCTCTACATCCTTAATTTTGTCCTCTAGCCATCCCTGTTTAGCCATTTGCACTTCCTGTGGAACTCATTTCTGAGACGTTTGTATTCCTTTTTGCCTCCTTCATATAGTGCATTTTTTTATTTTTTCTCCTTTCATCAATTAAATTCAATATTTCTTCTGTTACTCAAGGGTTTCTACAAGCCCTCGTCTTTTCACCTACTTGATCCTCGGCTGCCTTCACTACTTCTTCCCTCAAAGGTACCCATTCTCTACTACTGTATTTCTTTCCCTCATTCCTGTCAATTGTTCTCTTATGCTTTCTCCGAAACTCTATAAAACCTCTGGTTTAGTCAGTTTGTCAAGGTCCCATCTCCTTAAATTATCACCTTTTTGCAGTTTCGTCAGTTTTTATCTACAGTTCATAACCAATAGATTGTGGCCAGAGTTCTCATCTGCCCCTGGAAATGTCTTACAATTTAAAACCTGGTTCCTAAATCTCTGTCTTACCATTATATAATCTATCTGATACCTTCCAGTATCTCCAGGCTTCATCCATGTATACAACCTTCTTTCATGGTTCTTGAACCAAGTGTTAGCTATGATTAAGTTATGCTCTGTGCAAAATTCTACCAGGCGGCTTCCTCTTTCATTTCTTACCCCCAATCCATATTCACCTACTACGTTTCCTTCTCTTCCTTTTCCTACTGTCGAATTCCAGTCACCCATGACTATTAAATTTTCGTCTCCCTTCACTATCTGAATAATTTCATTTATCTCATCGTACATTTCTTCAATTTCTTCGTCCTATGCAGACCTAGTTGGCACATAAACTTGAACTACTGTAGTAGGTGTGGGCTCCGTGTCTATCTTGGCCACAATAATGCGTTCGCTATGCTGTTTCTAGTAGCTTACCTGCACTCCTATTTTTTATTCATTATTAAACCTACTCCTGCATTACCCCTATTTGATTTTGTATTTATAACCCTGTAATCACCTGACCAAAAGTCTTGTTCCTCCTGCCACCGAACCTCACTAATTCCCACTATATCTAACTTCAACCTATCCATTTCCATTTTTAAATTTTCTAACCAACCTGCCCGATTAAGGGATCTGACATTCCACGCTCCGATCCGTAGAACGCCGGTTTTCTTTCTCCTGATAACGACATCCTCTTGAGGAGTCCCCGGCCGGAGATCCGAATGGGGACTATTTTACCTCCGGGATATTTTACCCAAGAGGACGCCATCATCATTTAACCATACAGTAAAGCTGCATGCCCTCGGGAAAAATTACGGCTGTAGTTTCCCTTTGCTTTCAGCTGTTGGCAGTACCAGCACAGCAAGGCCGTTTTGGTTAGTGTTACAAGGCCAGATCAGTCAATCATCCAGACTGTTGCCCTTGCAACTATTGAAAAGGCTGCTGCCCCTCTTCAGGAACCACACGTTTGTCTGGCCTCTCAACAGATACCCCTCCGTTGTGGTTGCACCTACGGTACGGCTATCTGTATCGCTGAGGCACGCAAGCCTCTCCACCAACGGCAAGGTCAGTGGTTCTTATGTATTCCTTTTATCTTACTGCTTTCTTTTCTTCGTTTTCTAATGGCTTGCCTTCTTGGCTCTTCATATTCGTGGATGTGCTTGTCTTTTCTCCAAATGTCTTTTTAATCTTTTTATAGGTGGCATCTATCTTTTGCATAGACATAAATGCTTCTATAGCCTTGCACTTGTTCTAAGGCACAAGTGCTTAGTCATCTTTCACTCTTTGTGGGTCTCAGTTCTTAGACGTCTGTATTCCCTTTTGCTACTCCGTGTGTGATGTTTATACATTTTCTCCTTTCATCACTGAAGTTGAATAACTTGTGTGTTATCTAAGAATTTCGGCAAATTATCGTCTGTGGATAATTCTACCAGGTGGCTTCTTCTTTCATTCATTTTCTCCGAGTACAAGTTATATACCATTTTTGCTTCTCTTTCTCTTCCTATTATCTAATACCAGTCTACTACAAAAATTAAATATTCTCCTCCCTTAACTATATGAATAATCCCTTCCACACATTGTTTCAACCGCTTCATCATCTGCGGAGTTTATAGCCATATAAATTGCTGCCATTGTACTGTATCTTGGCTTCGTGTCTGTCTTTCTTAAGATAATCCGTTACTACGTTGTTCTTATTAACTTACTCGCATTCCAATTTTCTTATTGTTTATTAGACCTACTCTTACATTATTCTTTTATTGATTTTACATTTACAAATTTATTCTCATCTAATCAGAAATACTGTACTTCCTACCAGCGTACTTCACTAGTTTCCACAATATGTAACTTCAAAACATTCATTTCCCTTTTTAAACGATCTAAACTGCCAACTCGATTATGGAATCCCACGCTAAGATCCCTTGAACGCCAAATTAAAGGCAGAAAAGCTTAAAAGCTTAAAAACATTACTTGAAATAATGAATACCTTGCGATACTGTCAATATCGATTCCTTTGTTCAGGTGTTATCGAGATATAATTTTTGGTATTGTTATCGATACCGTGTATCATATTGAAACTATTATTGGAATGTTCCCTATTAACGGTAACAGTAGTAAAGTAATAATAATGGAAGAGAGTGGAAATAGTTTTAAGTATGGTACCGTGGGGTATAGAGTCACCAACGTCAAAGGTATGTTAAAACACCATTTAGCAAAACTAGAACATTGGCTAAAATTACGAGCAATAGGAGAGAGTGTTGTACCTTGACACATTGTAACGTCTCCTTAGAAAAATTAATGAATTACTGTGCTGATAAACATCTTATGTTATTTGATTTTCAAACAGCTGAGCAAAACTGAACGTACTCAGACATTCACTAAAGTGACACACAATATTGACTTTCAGTAATCCCTACAAAAGAATGGCCCTGACTAACAATAACCTACACCTTTCATGAATTCTTACCTAAGAAAAATCTTCGTTACTCGAACTACTACAATACAGCGAGCGCCAATACTGCCAACTAAATAAAAGACTAGCTACTGATAGCCATAGTTAGCAAATGAAAGATTTTGATAGAGAACAAGCAATGTATTTACCTTAATAATGTTCAAAGGGCGTCATATATATGTCAGTTCATGAGATCCAGTCTTACAAACTTACTGTCTCTGATGGACACACGTCCAGATCATCCGCCATCTCTCACTCCCCACATACATCACAGCAGGCGGATCACCTCCAACTGCGCAACGCTACGCGCTGTTCACATCCAGCTGCCCAACCCTACAATGGCAGACAACAATGCAAACTAGCCACAGACTGCACACAGCACAGCCAGTTATTTTCATACAGACCGCTACGTGGCGTTACCAACAAAAAAAAAGCTAAACAGCCTACTTACAACATTTCAGATTATCGCCTCTGGCCGGTTCTGTAATAGAAGTGCAATGTGTTCTCGTATTCCATTTTTAAATCAAGCCATTCATTTTTTATGTGCGACAGTCTTTTTCTGAAATTACAAAAAATTCTCCCATAAATTAAGATTTTTCCAAATGTAAAAACATGTCGCAATGTCCTGTACCTAGGAACAAATACGCTATCGAAATTTAAGAGTATTGCAGTAAAAAATCTTTTCATTACTGCATTTAGTCCCCTATCTCTTACGTATTTGCTCTGCTACGCACCAATAATCGGTAGGCTAAGATAAACACGAAGCCCACGCCTACTACAGTAGTACAAGTTTATATGCCAACTAGCTCTGCAGATGATGAAGAAATTGATGAAAAGTATGATGAGATAAAAGAAATTATTCAGGTAGAAACGAGACGAAAATTTAATAGTCATGGGTGACTGGAATTCAAGAGTAGGAAAAGGGAGAGAAGGAAACATAGTAGGTGAATATGGATTGGGGCTAAGAAATGAAAGAGGAAGCCGCCTGATAGAATTTTGCGCAGAGCATAACTTAATCATAGCTAACACTTGGTTTAACAATCATGAAAGCAGGTTGTATACATGGAAGAACCCTGGAGATACTAAAAGGTATCAGTTAGCTTATATAATGGTAAGACAGAGATTTAGGAACAAGGTTTTAAATTGAAAGACATTTCCAGGGGCAGATGTGGACTCTAACGACAATCTATTGGTTATGAACTGTAGATCAAAACTGAAGAAACCGCAAAAAGGTGGGAATTTGAGAAGATTAGACCTGGATAAACTGAAAGAACCAGACGTTGTACAGAGTTTCAGGGAGAGCATAAAGGAACAATTGACAGTTGTACAGAGTTTCAGGGAGAGCATAAGGGAACAATTGACAGGAATGGGGCAAATAAATACAGTAGAAGAAGAATGGGTAGGTTTGAGGGATGAAATAGTGAAGGCAGCAGAGGATCAAATAGGTAAAAAGACGAGGGCTAGTAGAAACCCTTGGGTGACAGAAGAAATATTGAATTTAATTGATGAAAGGAGAAAATATAAAAATGCAGTAAATGAAGCAGGCAAAAAGGAATACAAACGTCTCAAAAATGATATCGACAGGAAGCGCAAAATGGCTAAGCAGGGTTGGCTAGAGGACAATTGTAAGGATGTAGAGGCTTATCTCACTAGGGGTAAGATAGATACTGGCTACAGGAAAATTAAAGAGACCTTTGGAGAAAAGAAAGCCACTTGTATGAATATCAAGAGCTCAGATGGAAACCCAGTTCTAATCAAAGAAGGGAAAGCAGAAAGGTGGAAGGAGTATATAGAGGGTCTATTCAAGGGTGATGTACTTGAGGACAATATTATGGAAATGGAAGAGGATGTAGATGAAGATTAAATGGGAGATAAGATACTGCGTGAAGAGTTTGACTGAGCACTGAAAGACCTGAGTCGAAACAAGGCCCCGGGAATAGACAACATTCCATTAGAACTACTGATGGCCTTGGGAGAGCCAGTCATGACAAAACTCTACCATCTGGTGAGCACGATGTATGAGACAGGCGAAATACTCTCAGACTTCAAGAAGAATATAATAATTCCAATCCCAAAGAAAGCAGGTGTTGACAGATGTGAAAATTACCGAACTATCAGTTTAATAAGTCACAGCTGCAAAATACTAACGCGAATTCTTTACAGACGAATGGAAAAACTGGTAGAAGTGGACCTCGGGGAAGATCAGTTTGGATTCCGTAGAAATGTTGGAACACTTGAGGCAATACTGACCCTACGACTTATCTTAGAAGATAGATTAAGGAAAAGCAAACCTACGTTTCTAGCATTTGTAGACTTAGAGAAAGCTTTTGAAAATGTTGATTGGAATACTCTCTTTCAAATTCTGAAGGTGGAAGGGGTAAAATACAGAGAGCGAACGACTATTTACAGTTATAAGAGTCGAGGGGTATGAAAGGGAAGCAGTGGTTGAGAGGGGAGTGAGACAGGGTTGTAGCCTATCCCCGATGTTATTCAATCTGTATATTGAGCAAGCAATAAAGGAAACATAAGAAAAGTTCGGAGTAGGAATTAAAATCCAAGGAGAAGAAATAAAAACGTTGAGGTTCGCCGATGACATTGTAATTCTGTCAGAGACAGCAAAGGACTTGTAAGAGCAGTTGAACGGAATGGACAGTGTCTTGAAAGGAGGATATAAGATGAAGATCAACAAAAGCAAAACGAGTATAATGGAATGTAGTCGAATTAAGTCGGGTGATACTGAGGGAATTAGAATAGGAAATGAGACACTTAAAGTAGTAAACGAGTTTTGCTATTTGGGGAGCAAAATATCTGATGATGGTCGAAGTAGAGAGGATATAAAATGTAGACTGGCAATGGAAAGGAAAGCGTTTCTGAAGAAGAGAAATTTGCTAACATCGAGTATAGATTTAAGTGTCAGGAAGTCGTTTCTGAAAGAATTTGTATGGAGTGTAGCCATGTATGGAAGTGAAACATGGACGATAAATAGTTTGGACAAGAAGAGAATAGAAGCTTTCGAAACGTGGTGCTACAGAAGAATGCTGAAGATTAGATGGGTAGATCACATAACTAATGAGGAGGTATTGAATAGAATTGGGGAGAAGAGGAGTTTGTGCCACAACTTGACTAGAAGAAGGGATCGGTTGGTAGGACATGTGCTGAGACATCGAGGGATCACCAATTTAGTATTGGAGGGCAGCGCAGAGGGTAAAAATTGTAGAGGGAGACTAAGAGATGAATACACTAAGCAGATTCAGAAGGATGTAGGCTGCTGTAGGTACTGGGAGATGAAGAAGCATGCACAGGATAGAGTAGCATGGAGAGCTGCATAAAACCAGTCTCAGGACTGAAGACCACAACAACAAAAAGTGAAATCAAATGAAGCTGAAGTATTATCAAAGACCAGTTAAAAGTTAAATTCATTTTGAAATTGAAGCTATTGTAAACTAAAACATAAACCCATTTTCAAGCTAGGTAAAACTGTCAAAATAATAACGAAACTCAGTTATTTTGCAAATATCCCGTGTATTTTAAATGGTGATTAAGTGGATGACGTGAACATGTAGTAGACAGATGACAACTCCCATATCGGATATAGATAATGCGTGATTCTACATACAACACCGTCGGAAGACGACAGTTTTAAAACTGTCGAAACCGTGGTCAAGGCTTAATAAACTTTTATTTTGCAACTGACTGGCTGTTATTTCCAATCTATTGATACTCTTGCATGTACAATTGATGGTCTCATGCAGTTGATAATCTACAAGATAGTGTGCCTACCGATGAAGTATGGCTTGTGCTGATGCGTTGTGCCTTACAGAATGACTAAATCGCCCAGGGAATGCCACGAAAACATTCCCCAGACCATAGCGCTCCATCCAGGTTGTAGGATGTTTGCTTTCAAACGTTTCACGCCGTACACGCCAACGACCATCTGTCCGATGAAGCATAAAATGTGATTCGTCAGAAAAGGCCGCCCGTCGATCCTCAGTGGATGTCCAGTTCCGATAATGACGTGCAAAATCCGGCCTTCGCCACCGATGGACAGCCCCCACAGCCGTCGTTCATGCCTGTCATGTATGAGCCGAGATGAACCACAGCTGCGCCGGCTGAGGTGACCGAGCGGTTCTAGGCGCTACAGTCTGGAACCGCGAGACCGCTACGGTCGCAGGTTGGAATCCTGCCTCGGGCATGGATGTGTGTGATGTCCACCTTTGGCTCAAAAGCCAATGATCATACACTTTTGGACATCACGTAAATCGCTCAGTTTCCACATTATGACGGCGACTGCACTGTTCTCCACATCCCCCCTGACAGTTCTTGTATACCCTCCACAGCTAGTGCTACACTGTGTTATGAATATAACAGCATACATTATCATCATTGTTACCTTAACACACTACTGGCCATTAAAATTGCTACACCACGAAGATGACGTGCTACAGACGCGAAATTTAACCGACAGGAAGAAGATGCTGTCATATGCAAATGATTAGCTTTTCAGAGCATTCACACAAGACTGGCGGCGGGGGGCGACACCTACAACGTGCTGACATGACGCAAGTTTCCAACCGATTTCTCATACACAAACAGCAGTTGACCGGCGTTGCCTGGTGAAACGTTGTTGTGATGCCGCGTGTAAGGAGGAGAAATCCGTACCATCACGTTTCCGACTTAGATATAGGTCGGATTGTAGCCCACCGCCCTTGCGGTTTATCGTATCGCGACTTTGCTGCTCGCGTTTGTTGAGATCCAACGACTGTTAGCAGAATATGGAATCGGTGGGTTCAGGAGGGTAATGTGGAACGCCGTGCTGGATCCCAACGGCCTCGTATCACTAGCACTCGAGATGACAGGCATCTTATCCGCATGGCTGTAACGGATCGTGCAGCCACGTCTCGATGCCTGAGTCAACAGATGGGGACGTTTGCAAGACAACAACAATCTGCACGAACAGTTCGACGACGTTTGCAGCAGCGTGGACTATTAGCTCGGAGACCGTGGCTGCGGTTACCCTTGATGCTGCATCACAGACAGGAGCGCCTGCGATGGTGTACTCGACGACGAACCTGGGCACACGAAAGGCAAAACGTCATTTTTTCGGATGAATCCAGGTTCTGTTTACAGCATCATGATGGTCGCATCCGTATTTGGCGACATCGCGGTGAACGCACATTGGAAGCGTGTATTCGTCATCGCCATACTGGCGTATCACCCGGCGTGATGGTATGGGGTGCCATTGGTTACACGTCTCGGTCATCTTTTGTTCGCATTGACGGCACTTTGAACAGTGGACCTTACACTTCAGATGTGTTACGACCCGTGGCTCTACCCTGCATTCGATCCCTGCGAAACCCTACATTTCAGAAGGATAATGCACGACCGCATGTTGCAGGTCCTGTACGGGCTTTTCTGGATACAGAAAATGGTCGACTGCTGCCCTGACCAGCACATTCTCCAGATCTCTCACCAGTTGAAAACGTTTGGTCAATGGTGGCCGAGCAACTGGCTCGTCACAATACGCCAGTCACTACTCTTGATGAACTGTGGTATCGTGTTGAAGCTGCATGGGCAGCTGTACCTGTACGCGCCATCCTAGCTCTGTTTGACTAAATGCCCAGGCGTATGAAGGCCGTTATTACGGCCAGAGGTGGTTGTTCTGGGTACTGATTTCTCAGGATCTATGCACCCAAATTGCGTGAAACTGTAATCACATGTCAGTTCTAGTATAATATATTTGTCCAATGAATACCCGTTTATTATCAGCATTTCTTCTTGGTTTAGCAATATTAATGGCCAGTAATGTATGTACTCACTTCAGTGTATTAGTTGATGTTCCTCTGCACGTAACAGTCCTCCCACAAACACGTCGCATAATTTACTACAAAGGGCGTTCAAAAATTTCTGCATAGTCGTCTCTAATTTTTTTATTTTTAGCTATCAGTTGGTATATGAAAGTATTTTCTTTCATTTACAGGTGAGCGATAATGGACCATGAAGAAGGTGTCAATTTGCTACAACGGTCGGTGATGGAGTTCCTATTGAAGGCCGGCAATGACTAGATTTACAGGAAGTTGCTCCCTGTTTATCAGAACGACACAGTGCAACGCAGCAGTATCCAGCGGTGGTTGCAGAGGTTTAAAGAAGGTGATTTCTCTCTACTGGACAATCCACGATGCGGTAGACCATCGACGGTAGTGAGTGATGTGAATAAGGAGACCATTGATCAAATCATCCAGAGTGACAGATGTGTGACGACACGACAGCTTGCTGAAATGACTCGTTTGTCATTGGGTAGTGTGGTATCACTGGCACAGAAACTAGGGTACAGAAAAATCTGTGCACGTTGGGTGCCTACATCATGACAAGAGAAATGAAAACGATGAGGAAAAATGTGTGCGAGGGTCTCATGAAGACCTGTACTGAAGAGTGGAAACAGTGTTCTGACGGCGTCATTACCCAGGCTGAAACATGGTTGTCGTTTTTTTTTCGAACATGAGAGCAAAACCCAATCAATTGAATGGGGTCATCTGGGTTCCCCTCGGAGAAAGAAACCGAGACTTTCACGAACAGCAGTCCGAGAGGTGATGGCCTCCATCTTCTGGGATCAGTGCGGTGTCATTTTTATTGACTTTTTGGAACCTGGCTCCACAATTAACCGGGACCATTAATGTTTGTCACTGGACAACCTGCGACGTGCCATCAAGACCAACAGACCACAGCTTCAGGGTCAGCTCATCAGACTACACCATGACAACGCCAAACCCCCATACAGCCGTTATGACGCAGGAGAAAATCAGGAAAATGTATTGGAAAATTGTTGCTCATTCTCCCTACAGTCGGGACTTGGCTCCGTCTCAAAAAAATGGTTCAAATGGCTCCAAGCACTATGGGACTTAACATCTGAGGCCATCAGTCCCCTAGAACTTAGAACTACTTAAACCTAACCAACCTAAGGACATCACACACATTCATGCCTGAGGCAGGATTCGAACCTGCGACCGTAGCAGTCGCGCGTTTCCGGACTGAAGCGCCTAGAACCCCTCGGCCACCGCGCCCGGTCGGCTCTGTCTGATTTTTACCTCTTTGGTCGTCTGAAGGCCCACCTGCGCGGTAAAACATTTGATAGTGAGAAAGACCTTATTTCCTGTGTCAAGCGATGGTGCAAAAGTCAATCCCCAGAATTTTACCAAAGTGCATTTACATCATGGAAAGAACGTTGGGCGAGATGCGTCGCAGCTGATGGAGGCTACATTGAGTAGGCTCAATGTGTAGCTGAATGTTCCTAGTATGTTCACAAATAATTTCGTTCTCCTCCTGCAAAAAAATAAATAAATTAGAGACGACTGTGCAAAACTTTTTAAAGGCCCTTTGGACCTGATGTTTTCTGTACAACTGTAGAGTTGTACCGCGCCAGTAAGTGGACTACACCTGTCAGTATAGACTAAATGTTTCGTGTCCACGTGTCCACAATTCAACACCTGGCCTGCTGCCCAGGGGAAAATGAGCGTTAATAGTTTGCTCTTGCCAAACGTACTTGGAGATGGTTTCAGAAAACATCGTTCTTGTGCAACGCAGCTAGCTCTTTATTCGCGCGAAGTAATGGCCGCTATCGACAGGGGATCTCAAGTTGATTCCGTATTTCTAGATTCCCGGAAAGCTTTTGACACCGTTCCTCACAAGCGACTTCTAATCAAGCTGCGGGCCTATGGGGTATCGTCTCAGTTGTGCGACTGGATTCGAGATTTCCTGTCAGGAAGGTCGCAGTTCGTAGTAATAGACGGCAAATCATCGAGTAAAACTGAAGTGATATCAGGTGTTCCCCAGGGAAGCGTCCTGGGACCTCTGCTGTTCCTGATCTATATAAACGAGCTGGGTGACAATCTGAGCAGTTCTCTTAGGTTGTTCGCAGATGATGCTGTAATTTACCGTCTAGTAAGCTATACCGTGGCAATGACCGACAAATAGGCCACGAAGACCAGTTTCAGTTGCAAAGCGATTTAGAAAAGATTGCGGTATGGTGTGGCAGGTGGCAGTTGACTCTAAATAAAGAAAAGTGTGAGGTGATCCATATGAGTTCCAAAAGAAATCCGTTGGAATTCGATTACTCGATAAGTAGTACAATTCTGAAGGCTGTCAATTCAACTAAGTACCTGGGTGTTAAAATTAGGAACAACTTCAGTTGAAAAGACCACATAGATAATATTGTGGGGAAGGCGAGCCAAAGGCTGCGTTTCATTGGCAGGACACTTAGAAGGTGCAACAAGTCCACTAAAGAGACAGCTTACACTAGTTCGTCCTCTGTTAGAATATTGCTGAGCGGTGTGGGATCCTTACCAGGTGGGATTGACGGAGGACATCGAAAGGGTGCAAAAAAGGGCAGCTCGTTTTGTATTATCGCGTAATAGAGGAGAGAGTGTGGCAGATATGATACGCGAGTTGAGATGGAAGTCATTAAAGCAAATACGTTTTTCGTCGCGGCGATATCTATTTACGAAATTTCAGTCATCAACTTTCTCTTCCGAATGCGAAAATATTTTGTTGAGCCCAACCTACATAGGTAGGAATGATCATCAAAATAAAATAAGAGAAATCAGAGCTCTAACAGAAACGTTTAGGTGTTCGTTTTTCCCGCGCGTTGTTCGGGGGTGGAATGATAGAGAGATAGTATGATTGTGGTTCGATGAACCCTCTGCCAAGCACTTAAATGTGAATTGCAGAGTAATCATGTAGATGTAGATGTAGATGTAGAGGTGCTACCCAACCTAAAAACATACTACTCCTAATAACTGCAATTATTAGTGGGAAAATGAAGTAAATGCTGATGGAGTGTTGTTCAGTACACGACCCTCAGTCATCCCTGCAGTTACACCCCTTACAGCTTGTATACAGATAAAGTTCATTTCTTGCCTTTGTAAAACTACCAAACAGACTAAATCCCTGCGACAATCTAATCTGATAATTAAACTATCAGTAGGAGGAATGAAACGACTCTCTTGTCTTGGCCTGCATATAGTATGATCCGTTTATAGCTTCGTAGGCTTATTAGGCTGCCAGACACGTGGTCAGCATGTAAGGCAGGCAGGCTGTACTTTGCCCCGCCCTTCAAGCGAGTGCATAAGTACGACTGTTGACGTGATTCGACTGCCGCAATACCTTATTGACGTCCGCTGCCCTTGGCCTACCAAGAGCAACAAGTGCCAATCTCGATTGTATAATAGATTACCCTGCATTGTGAAGTTATACCGTGGCAATGGCCGACAAACAGGCCACGAAACACTTGTTGCTAGCCGTTCTAAATTCTCTTTAAGCTACGAATATTTCTGATGTTCCTGGTGCATACCTTCTGCCTTCACAGACGAGATCACTGTGGGTTGCGGCTATGATTCACTCGTATTCATTCCCAAGTAACATGCATTCCACGAAAATTTTATGTCAATGGTCCAAACCAAAATTAATCACACATTCAAGAAATGAGCATCGTGGACAATGCGCCAGTCCCCTATTGTCGTGCTGAGTTTATGCTTTTATAGGAGAGCACGAAATGAAAATTAAGGGGAGGATGAAATGCCTTAAGAGCTCATCTACATCTACATCGATACTCCGCAAGCCACCCAACGGTGTGTGGCGGAGGGCACTTTACGTGCCACTGTCATTACCTCCCTTTCCTGTTCCAGTCGCGTATGGTTCGCGGGAAGAACGACTGTCTGAAAGCCTCCGTGCGCGCTCTAATCTCTCTAATTTTACATTCATGATCTCCTCGGGAGGTATAAGTAGGGGGAAGCAATACTGTACTCCTCTGGAATAGCAAAGCTTAACGTCCTTATCTGAGTAACAGACCACGACGAGGAACGCACTACAAAGAAGGCTGGTATTCAGCCCATGAGCTTCGCGCGTCTTTTTATGGTGAACTGACAGTCACCAATTCTTCTACTGTCACCGGCGCTAGAGCGGATTTGTGCTCTCTTACTTGGCGTAGGTTTACACTTAATTTTTCTACATTTCATCCTTTCTTTGTTGTTCACACACATCAACTCTAGGTCAAGAGTGAGTTAGAATACCTTAGTTGGATGAGCTCCGGATAAAAAATAGCCATGAACTTATTGAACGAACTATCTTCGGCAGTTGGTCAAGTCCTTCAGGATAACAACAAGAAAATTCGTTAGTGCACATCGTTAAGGCGGTCTTATCACCACATCATTGACTAAGAAGGAAAAGACAGACTTACTCACACATTGAATTTTAGTATCACGTAAAATTATAATATTAGGATGATACCTAGATTTTTATGGGTACGGTTTCATCTTTGTCGTCACACGTTTTTCCGGCCATGGCGCGGCATTCGAGCCTTATAATTGTGCCCGACAGATGGGAATTCAGTCTCCACCGTCATTGGATACTACAAACAATGTACAAATTGAATAGAAGAAAATAATAATAATTACTGTAGTTACACAAACAATGTAAATAGGAATCTAATAAAAGAACTAAAATATGTTCATGTTTGGAGGAAATATTAAAACACAAAGACCGGAATACAGATTTCTAAACTGGTGAAAAATACTGAGAATTCCTTTCTGCAAGTAGTGAAAGAAAAGGTACTTTGGGGAAAAAAGTATGGAGCAGTAGGCAGTGACTGACGTTTTGAAAGGAAGGAATCTGCTTTGTAAATTTCATTATCTGTCCAGAGTTGGAAACAAGAGCAAATCGCAGAAGACTGGAAAGATGTTTCAGTTCATTCATTACATAAAAAGGAGTTTTATATTTCTGCACCGACTGTAGAGAAATATCATTACTCAAATCTACATAAAAGATATTTACAATAAAACTCTACATGACTACAAGAATTTCTGGAGAAAGTTCTTGATGACGCACAAACTGATTTTAGAAGAAATAAATCCATAGTGCCTAACATTTTCAATTTACAGATCCTGTTTGAAAAGAAATTTCAATATTCCCACGTGCTTTCATAGACATTAAGAAACGATTTCATTGCAGTAACAACAAGTGTGTGAATAACAACGAAAAATTTTGGATTCCCTAAAAATTGGTATAAATTCCAAAAATTTTTTACTAAAAGCTACAGTTGTATGTATAGAATTTTAGAATTATGAATCTGAGTTGTCTTTCAAAAATATCCTTTCCAACTTTTGGAGTGAAACAATGAGATGCTACGCCATCTTCCTTTGAACCTTCTTACAGAGCAAATAAATCCATCACCTCCTGGACCAGAAGTATAACATATCTTTAATTTAGTGGTATACTAAGGCATAGTAACATTAGGAGGAAATGAACAAGAAATTAATTCACTACCCACAGTATTATACAATAGCTTACTTGGAAGATGATTGGAAAGTAACACTGATATAACCAAATGCTTAGGCATTCACGTCAGCTTAATGGAGCATAACTCAGGGTGGACAAAAATATGAAATCACCGAAAACGCTACACATTACCGCTCCTAATCCGTTTCGGGCATTTCCTTCGCTGGTGAGTGGCTTTGGAGTTCTAGTTCGGCCTGTAATTCAATATTTCTGGAGCTCTCTTCGTGTTGTTTTGATGCTGACAGGTTTCGCGACTGCGATATACAGTTCTGAATCATTCGTCTTCTTATTTTCCACCACTGTCCTCTTTCATGAGGCTCTGTCACGATCACTCGATACACACTTTCGCTCGTGTTGTGACTTAGCGGATGATGATTTTCCGCTTTTTCTGTAGGTGGCATAAATTTTCGAAAAAGACCGTTTCATGACTCACGCACTTGCATATGCTGGTGATCTGACGTTTGCCACAAATACGAGAACATGACGTAGAAGTTCATTTTTCAACAGGACGGAGCACGGCTGCACTGGCGACCTGCGTGAAAGAGCATTTCGTAACAATGAGATGACGCACGTTGGATCGGTGTTAAGCGGCCTCCAAGGTCACCTGACCTCACGTTGTGTTGTTTTCTCTGTGAGGATTCGTGGAAGCCTGCGTATACGTCTCCCTTTCGAACAAATTTGGGTGAACTGCAGTGCTGCATAGCAACAGCAGTGAACGTAGAATTACAAGACAGCTGTGCAAAAGATGAGAGGAGTTTGACTATCAACTGGATGTTGTTGTGCGTCTAGTGGAGAGGACACTGACTATTTGTAATAGGTAACTGAAAAATTTGATCCTAAATGTGTTGTGTTACAAGCACCACACGGTTGTACACTATGTGATCAAAAGCATCTAGAGACCCCCAAAAAACACGTTTATCACATTACGTGCATTGTGCTGACACCTACTGTCAGGTACTCCATATCAGTGACTCAGTAGTCATTAGACATCGTGAGATAGCAGAATGGGGCGCTGAGCGGAACGCACGGACTTTGGACGTGCTCAGGTAATTGGGTGTCACTTGTGTCATATATCTATAGGCAAGATTTCCACACTTCTAAAGATCCGTAGGTCCACTGATTCCGATGTGATAGTGAAGTGGATACCTGAAGGAACACGTACAGCACAAAAGCGTACAGGCCGACCTCGTCTGTTGACTGACAGAGACCGCCGACAGTTGAAGAGGGTCGTAATGTGTAATAGGCAGACATCTATCCAGACCATCACACAGGAATTCCAAACTGCATTAGAATCCACTGCAAGTATCATGACAGTTAGGCGGGAGGTGAGAAAACTTGGATTTCGTGGTCGAGCGGCTGCTCATAAGATACGCATCACGCCGGTAAATGCCAAATGTCGCCTCGCTTGGTGTAAGGAGCGTAAACACTGGACAACTGAACAGTGGAAAAACGTTGTGTGGAGTGACGAATCACGCTACACAATGTGGCGATCCGATGGCAGGGTGTGGGTATGGCGAATGCCCGGTGAACGTCATCTGCCAGCGTGTGTAGTGCCAACAGTAAAATTCGGAGGCGGTGGTGTTATGGTGTGGTCGCGTTTTTCATGGAGGCGGCTTGCTACCCTTGTTGTTTAGCGTGGCACTATCGCAGTACAGGCCTACATTGATGTTTTAAGCAACTTCTTTCTTCCCACTGTTGAAGAGCAATTCGGGGATGGCGACTGCATTTTTCAACGCGATCGAGCACCTGTTCATAACGCACGGCCTGTGGGGGAGTGGTTACACGACAATAACATCCCTGTAATGGACTGGCCTCCACAGAGCTATGACCTGAATCCTATAGAACACCTCTGGGATGTTTTGCAACGCCGACTGTGTACCAGGCCTCATCGACCGAAATCGATACTTCTCCTCAGTGCAGCACTCCGTGAAGAAAGGGCTGCCATTCCCCAAGAAACCTTCCAGCACCTGATTGAACGTATGCCTGCGACAGTGGAAGCCGTTTCAAGGCTAAGGGTAGACCAACACCATATTGAATGCCAGCATTACCGGTGGAGGGCGCATCGAACTTGTAAGTTATTTTGAACCAGGTGTCCGCATACTTTTGATCATATAGTGTATATGCTTGCATGTAAAATATGTTGCCTCGTAAAATCGAAAGGATCTTTCGAAAATAAAAACTTTTCACTTCTACACTGCCTAAAAGAGCAATATTAAGCATCGAGCAGAGATGGCCGAATGTCAATGTAACTTCATACACGTACACACCATCGCCGGGTATGTAGATGGTTGGAGTTCCAGTTCTCTGTGACAGTTACAACGGCCGCCAGAGTGGATTAGTGTTGCTCGTGTTAAGTATTGTTACCAGCGCTGTTAGAGTATGTAAGACACGTGAACAGCGCCAGATGTTGAGCGATCACTGTTAAGAACACGAGGGTGCCGCGTATGCATATGAGATAGCCTTATCAGCACCAGACACAGTTTGGAAGGGGCCGCATTATGGGACTCCATTTACCGGACTGGTCGAATCGTGCAGTTACCTGGATTTGTGGGTCAGTCATATGTGACGGTGGCCTGATGCTGGACTGCATGGGAACGTGAGAGCAGTCAAACTCATCGCCGTCTACGTTCCAATCCACCAAGTCTGGCCACCACAAGGGACGATCGCCGTATCGTGCAGCAACAGCTTTGTAATCCGTTGACATCAGCGCCTGCCAGCCGAGAACATTCTATGTCGTCTGGCGCCATTAGTCAGAGACTAGCAGCGACCGGGGGGCTAGGGGATTACTGCCCCATGCGTCTGCTGCCGTTAGCACCTCAACACAACCTGCTACGTTTGGGTTGTTAATGTGACTGGGGAGTATAGAGTAGTGATGAACCTCTCCACATCGGGTTCAGTGATGAATCGCGGTTCTGCACTATCCAGGATGACCATCGTCTACGGATATGATGGCTACACAGTGGAGTTACTCCAGGGCTCAAGGTGTGGGAAACCTTCGGGCAGGATTTCAGGTGAAGGCTGGTAGTGACTGTGGAAACATTGGCAGCACAACGGTACGTCACGGACACCCTGGGTCCTCATGTGTTGCCTCGCAAGCCACGGTATGGTGGTGCCATTTTTCGCCAGGACTCGCTCGTCCACACATGGCGCTTGTCGGACTGAAATGTATGCGTGATGCTGAGGTTCTCCCGTGGCCAGCAATGTCCCCAGATCTGTAACCACTGCGGGATTAGCTCGGACGTCAACTCTGCGCCAGTGCCAGCAGGTAGGATGTGAAGGACCTGTTGTAACAGTTGTGGCCCAGCTCGCCTAAGGAGAAGAAACAGCTACTTAATGACAGCCTTCCCGACTGAATCAGAGCACGCATCCAGGCCACAGAGGATGCAACGTCATATTGACAAATAGCCTCACACTGCGAAGTTATTTGTAAATTTGACTTGCTGTTGCAATCACTCAAATAACATCACATACCCTCTCAACCCGTGAAGTTCCATTTTGTTTCCACCTCCTCTTCTGGGTCCTTCAGTTTTTTGTCAGAAATGTATGTGTAAGCTGAAGTGTACTCAAATTTTCTATCTTCATACATGTTGAAGATACAGTTATGGGAAGTCAGATGAAACATTTTTTAAACACCTTTTATATTTTTGAACGATGCCTGTAGCAGAAAAAGGTAGAGTGACCCAAGATTGGTTCAAATGGCTCTGAGCACTATGGGACTTAACACCTGAGGTCGTCAGTCCCCTAGACTTAGAACTACTTAAAACTAACTAACCTAAGGACATCACACACATCCATGCCCGAGGCAGGATTCGAACCTGCGACCGTAGCAGGCGCGCGGTTCCGGACTGAAGCGCCTAGAAACGCTCGGCCACAGCGGCCGGAGAAGAATGGACCTCACCATCAGACAGTCAAAGAAACGGCTCATACTTGCATACCTCCACTGTCCGGAGGCATAGTAGCATCAAATGACGACTGTCATACTCATGCGGTTAAGGGGTTTTTAATAGCTCAGATTGCCTACCCACTTTAAAAACTTTGTATTCCTTTGGTTTTTTTTCCTTTTTAAGCATCAAGTTTATTGGAAACACATCTTTCTTTATTAGCTGAGATTGAGACGAACGTTTCCGGACATGCCATTCAAGTTTTTTTCGGTTCTGTCCGTCAAATGAGAGTTTCTTCAAGTCCAGCAGGTATATGCCAGAGGGCGTAGATGTCCTTGGAGAAGCACCTTATGGAAAGTTGTTCATTTTCTGCAGTATTTAGAGCGTTGCTGAACATCCCACTTCCCAGCGTCATTTGGTGCGAAGTCCTTGTAGTTTGTCATAGGCTAACCACGGATTACAACGCTAATTATAATGTTCTGAGAAAATCCGTCCATCGTAGATTGTGTGTCTTTCCTCGCTAATCTTACAGTTTAGTATGCCAGCCGATCTTAACTGCTGACTTGTTTTTTGGAACAGAAAAGACCATGTCCATGGTGAGGCATCTGTAACGTTTGATTTAATATTGTAGAAAAACTCTCGCAGTTCGTTCACCGAGGCCACATCACGTTGAGTAATGGAGGCCCCAAGAAGTATGTCATCTACAAAAAGCGATCGGTGTTACAGGACAGGGTCAACTTCTGGTCAACAACAATCAATAGTAGAATAAAATGGCTCATGTGTCTTGCCTGATTAGCTCAGTCGGTAAGCGTATGGCCCCTGAAACGCAAGATTCCGGTTTCGTTTCTCGATCAGACACCCAGGTTTTATCTAAAAGGAAGCTTCATATCCAAATTTTCTTGACCGAAAGTGAACTCTTCAATTACGTCGCCATTCCAACGGTACTACGTGTGTGTGACATTCACAGCCCATGTAATCCCGTCTTTGCCTAACGAGAATCATCAGTACCTAATACTGGTCATGAGGTGCAAAGAAAGTTACACTCCAAATCTCTCTTCTAATTAGTAACCGTGGTACAGCTTGCTGAATACATCCTACATACATCTTAACTCCCGTATCAAAAATACGTATCTCTCTGACGCCTTTTGTTCCATGGTCTGCTCTCTGTATCTCCCCGTGTCACCGCATACATTTAGGTTGATGCTCTGCGAGCCACAGTACGATGCGTGGAGGAGGGCACTCTGTACTACTACCTGTCATTTCACCTCCCGTTCCATTAGCAAACAGAGCGAGGGAAAAATACTGCCTGTACGCCTCCGTATGAGCCATAATTTCTCGTATCTTCGTGGTCCTTACGCGCAATATTTGTTGGCGGTAGTAGAATTGTTCGGCAGTCAGCTTCAAATGCCGGCTCTCTAAATTTTCTCAACAGTGTTTCTCGAAAAGAACGTCGCCTTCGCTCCAGGGATTCTCATTTGAATTCCTGAAGCATCTCCGTAGCACTTACTTGTTGCTCCAACCTACCGGTAACAAATCTAGTAGCCCGGCTCTTATTTGCCTCGATGTCCTCCTTCAACCCGAGCTGGTACGGATCCCAAACACTCGAGCAGTACTCAAGAACAGGTCGCACCAGCGTCCTATATGCGGTCTCCTTTACAGGTGACTCTTTCATAATATTCTCCCAATAAACCGAAGTCAACCGTTCGCCTTTCCTACCACAATCCTCACATGCTCATTCCATTTCATATCTCTTTGCAACGTTACACCCAGATATTTAAAATACGTGACTGTATCACTGCCAATGCTGTATACAAACATTACGGGTTTGTTTTTCCTAGTCGTCCGCGTTAACTTACATTTTTCGACATTTAGAGGTAGCTGCCATTCATCACAGGACAACATACTGGGTTTTATTATTTAAGAAGTCTTCGAGCCACTCACATATCTCTGAACTTATTCCATATGCTCGTACCTTGGTTAACAGCCTGCAATGAGCACCGCGTCAAATGCTTTCCGGAAATCTAGAAACATGGAACCTGCCTGTTGCCCTTCATCCATCGTTCTCAGTATATCATGTGAGAAAAGGGCAAGCTGAATCTCGCACCAGCTGATACGTGGACATAAGCTTGTTAGTATCAAGAAAGTTTATTATATTCGAACTGAGAATATTTCAAGGATGCTGCAGCAAAAGAAGTTACCGATAGTGGTCTGTAACTTTGGGGTCCTTCCTTTAACACTGCATCCTTCTGATGCCTATTGTTTCATAGTCTGTTCGCTGTATGTCTCAGTAGCACCATAGACGCTTTCCACCATTTTCTCAACGACAAATAAAATTCCATATCGCCGGCGAAAATTGTCATGGGTGACATGATCATAAAGTTTCAGGCAAGATGTCCATCGGAGCCTTCTGCTTTCTATTATAGCAGCTCATTGCTCTGCTTCTTTTCTTGTATGCCAACATTCTACAAGGCAACTGAGCGGACTGCGTGTTTCGACTTGAATCGGTCCAGGACCTTTTTATTGCAAAGAACACCAGTCGCTGTTCGCTATATAAGCCATGCATCGCGTAACGGTTTAAGATTTTAGAATCATGTAAGAAGTCGGCAGCTGTTTTTGAGCGAAGGTACTTAAAGATAGTACTTTATCCACCCTCATCAACTGTAGCCGTATGCATCGAAATAATCAGCAACCAGGTGCATAAAGGAAATTTAATTTCTTACGCGGTTTCGTGCACTTATTGTCCTTCTTCAGATAAATGGTTGGTTCAAATGGCTCTGAGCACTATGGGACTTAACTTCTGTGGTCATCAGTCCCCTAGAACTTAGAACTACTTAAACCTCACTAACCTAAGCATATCACACACATCCATGCCCGAGGCAGGATTCGAACCTGCGACCGTAGCGGTCGCTCGGTTCCAGACTGTAGCGCCTAGAACCGCACGGCCATTTCGGCCGGCGCCTAATGACCAAGGTGGCTGCTGGTGATAAAGAGGAAATTCTGGTACCAGTGGCAGTCTGACACAAGTTCTCACGTGTTGCTAAGAACGGAAGGCAGAAAGGTGGAAGGAGTATATAGAGGGTCTATACAAGGGCGATGTACTTGAGGACAATATTATGGAAATGGAAGAGGATGTAGATGAAGATGAAATGGGAGATACGATACTGCGTGAAGAGTTTGACAGAGCACTGAAAGACCTGAGTCGAAACAAGGCCCCGGGAGTAGACAACATTCCATTAGAACTACTGATGGCTTTGGGAGAGCCAGTCCTGACAAAACTCTACCATCTGGTGAGCAAGATGTATGAGACAGGCGAAATACCCACAGACTTCAAGAAGAATATAATAATTCCAATCCCAAAGAAAGCAGGTGTTGATAGATGTGAAATTTACCGAACTATCAGTTTAATAAGTCACAGCTGCAAAATACTAACGCGAATTGTTTACAGACGAATGGAAAAACTGGTAGAAGCGGACCTCGGGGAAGATCAGTTTGGATTCCGTAGAAATGTTGGAACACGTGAGGCAATACTAACCTTACGACTTATCTTAGAAGAAAGATTAAGAAAAGGCAAACCTACGTTTCTAGCATTTGTAGACTTAGAGAGAGCATTTGACAACGTTAACTGGAATACTCTCTTTCAAATTCTGAAGGTGGCAGGGGTAAAATACAGGGAGCGAAAGGCTATTTACAATTTGTACAGAAACCAGATGGCAGTTATAAGAGTCGAGGGGCATGAAAGGGAAGCAATGGTTGGGAAAGGAGTGAGACAGGGTTGTAGCCTCTCCCCGATGTTATTCAATCTGTATATTGAGCAAGCAGTAAAGGAAACAAAAGAAAAATTCGGAGTAGGTATTAAAATTCATGGAGAAGAAGTAAATTTTGAGGTTCGCCGATAACATTGTAATTCTGTCAGACACAGCAAAGGACTTGTAAGATCAGTTGAACGGAATGGACAGTGTCTTGAAAGGAGGATATAAGATGAACATCAACAAAAGCAAAACGAGGATAATGGAATGTACTCAAATTAAATCGGGTGATGCTGAGGGGATTAGATTAGGAAATGAGACACTTAAAGTAGTAAAGGAGGTTTGGTATTTAGGGAGTAAAGTAACTGATGATGGTCGAAGTAGAGAGGATATAAAATGTAGACTGCCAATGGCAAGGAAAGCGTTTCTGAAGAAGAGAAATTTGTTAACATCGAGTATAGATTTAAATAACAGGAAGTCGTTTCTGAAAGTATTTGTATGGAGTGTAGCCATGTATGGAAGTGAAACATGGACGATAACCAGTTTGGACAAGAAGAGAATAGAAGCTTTCGAAATATGGTGCTACAGAAGATAAGGCGGGTAGATCACGTAACTAATGAGGAGGTATTGAATAGGATTGGGGAGAAGAGACGTTTGTGGCACAACTTGACTAGAAGAAGGGATCGGTTGGTAGGACATGTTTTGAGGCATCAAGGGATCACAAATTTAGCATTGGAGGGCAGCGTGGAGGGTAAAAATCTTAGAGGGAGACCAAGAGATGAATACACTAAGCAGATTCAGAAGGTTGTATGTTGCAGTAGGTACTGGGAGATGAAGAAGCTTGCACAGGATAGAGTAGCATGGAGAGCTGCATCAAACCAGTCTCAGGACTGAAGACCACAACAACAACAACAACAAGTGGGGTCGCATCGGGTCGCTGACACCACCTCACAAAACTACGAGACATTGTCTTATGTATTATTTAAATCCCAAGAGAGATGGAACTCCTTAGTTCTCGTTAAGGCTGTCGTGATACTTTTCTCTATGCGTCGAAAATCCGCCATGAAAATTCCCAGCTGTAACGAGAAATGAATAATCACAAAGCATTAAAAAGGAAAGCGATATAATCAGCTGTAGTGTAAACTGGTTCTTTACAAGAAAGTTTCCCCCTTTTGAATTACCAGCAGCTGCAGGAATGAATGACATGTGTAGTAACGACGTCACGAAAGGCGAAAAGCACAACTTTACCTGACGTAGTTCTTACTAGCACGCTGGACTCACATTCAGGAGGCCGACGGTTCGAGCGGCCGTCCAGCCATCCAGATTTAGGTTTTCCCGTGATTTCCCTAAATCTTGCGAGACAAATGCCTGGACAGTTCCTTTCACAGGACACGGCTGATTTCCTTCTCCATCCTTTCTTAACCCGAGATTGTTTGCCGTCTTTAGTGACCGCACTGTCGACGGGACGTTAAGCTCTAATCTTCCTTCTTTCCTTCCTTCCTTCCTTCCTCCCATGCGCCTTGTAGGTGATCTAGTACCTTTCTTCTCTATGATTGATTACCAGTCTTTTATATATACTGAAAGTGTTAAGGTTATATGGCGATGAAAAGATTTAGCCAGGACAGTTACTTTCTAGCGCGTAACGAGGTGTACTCGGACCGTTTCTGCTCCGAAGATCATCAGTACGGAAAGTATGGAATGAGATTTTTGTATGTTACACATGTCTCGTGACACCCCCTTGTTTCTTTATTGTGAAACGGAATGTGGCGCAATCAAGAAGCGATAGGTAGGATCGACAGAAAGGGGGGTTACGGTGTGGTTTGTTAGTGACATTCTGTTCATCAACTGAAAGACGGTGCTTGTACCATTACCATGAGATGAATGACAATTAATAACCTTCAGAGACTACACTGAGTTTTTCCAGCATGGATGCAGTGTGTCTCGGGAACATTACAAATAGTTCCACCTAAAAAGACGAGGGTGTGCTGAAAAGTAATGCCTCCGAACTTTTTATTCCGTTTTCAATATCGGCTGAATTGTATGTCGTCCATATTACTAGGTTCACTTTCCCGCTTCGCTGATGCGGAGGGCTCCAAATTGTGGCCTGCAACATGGTGGTGTGTGACGTAACTATGTCGGCTCGTGAGAAACAGCGTGCTGCAGTAGAGATGCTAACGGCAGAAAACTTATTCCACACGTGGAGAATCCTGTTCTTCGGCATGACAATGCCGGACCTCACACGAGTGCTGCAGCTATCCGACGCCTCGGGGCTGCTGTCATCGATCGATCTTTATACAGTTACAACTTCGCCCCATTCCATCTTCAGCTGTTCCTAAAACTTAAACACTTCCGAGGAATCCACTTTTATTATGATGAAGGAATGAAATGAAATGATCGTATGGCATTGCTGGCTGGGAGGCCCCATGCGGGGAAGTTCGGGCGCCGTATCGCAAGTCCTTTCTAGTTGGCACCACTTCGGCGACTTGCGAGTCAATGATAATGAAGAACACACAACACGCAGTCATCACGAGGCAGAGAAAAATCTCTGCCCCCACCGGGAATCGAACCCGGGACCCGTTGCACCGGAAGCGTGAACGCTACCGCAAGACCACGAGCTGCGGACGATGAAGGAATGCAAGCAGAGGTCAGGTTGTGGCTCCGGCAACAAAGTCAAACATTCAAATGGCTCTGAGCACTATGGGACTTAACATCTGAGGTCATCAGTCCCCTAGAACTTAGAACTACTTAAACCTAACTAACCTAAGGACACCACACTCATCCACGCCCGAGGCAGGATTCAAACCTGCGGTCGTAGCGATCGCGCGATTCCAGACTGACGCGCCTAGAACCGCTCGGCCACGCTGGCCGGCAAAGTCAAACATTCCACAGTGACGGCATCAACAAACTGGCCTCTCGTTGGGAGAAATGTATTCGTCGCCAGAGTGACTATGTATATTGAGAAAATATATACGTAGACGTGAAAAATAAAGATGTAGAATGTTAATAAAGTCTGGTATATTTAGAAAGCCTTAAGAGCTTTCACATAAAAAATTCGGAGGCATCTCTTTCCAGAACTCTTTCGCATGTTTAGTGCTTTTCGGTGGCCATGATGCAGTCAATGACGAAATCAAGCACAACGTTTAAGAGGACTTTGTGGGGAAGATGCTTCTCGATCTACTTTCGCAGCGTGATGTACTCTGTGGGTGACGGGAAAATATACAAGGAAAACACCGTGTTTCTCGCCGTTTACGATCTGCCTGCTTTCTCACAGACCGAAACGATAGCTCCAGAATCGAGAGGTCAAAGAGAAAACTTCCTTAATCACAGTGATAATGGGCTGGTTGAAGGTTAAAGAACAACGAGGTCATGGCTCTACAGCGATTTTATTATCAAGACACTTCCTGGCAGATTTGTGTTATTTCTATGCGAATTGTTTCGACGTATATCTGTTAAGAAGAGTTTGCCTGCTTGCATAGGAGAGACGCGTCAGGCATACATTAATACAAATACGTCAATAATTTTGGCTTCATATGGTCATCCACATGAAAAAAATTATGCCACTCTCTGATAAACATAGAATATGATGTAAGGTTTGCACAGTGTGACAGTAAATCCGTAACGCAGCTCCTGAGAGAAAGATCTGGACGTAGCACTATATTACAGAATGTTTGAAAAAGATTTATTCGACCTAAGACTGTATGTACATGAATGAAGATAGAAACTTCGAGTATATTTTAATTTAACGCATCGAAGTTTTCCTTGGCGCCTGTTGTAAGTTAGCAGTTCATGTGACTGGACGTAGGAACAGCCCTGGTGCAACTACGTTTCCCGCTCGTTCATTACACGGCGTGCGTCGAGATATCACAGCAACAAAAGACATTTCGCTATCTCCGGTGCAACTTGCAGTTTCAAGTGAGAGCATTTCTTAACAAGCGCTGCGTCAATGGTGCATCCGTCGTAAAGGGCGCACGGCCCACTCCTTGCACCATTGGCCTGCGAGGTTACCTGATCTTACTGTATACGACATTTTTTTTTTATTTTCGTTACAGCCATCAATGGGCTACGTTTACACAACTTCCCTCACTTTCTAAAATTCTCTTACTTCCTCTTTCGCCAGTAGTCCATCCGTTGGCTCACTCGTGCACGTCTTTCTGCCGAGAATGCTCTGTTCTTCCTCGTTTTCTCCTCGAAGAAATCCTTCACCTCCACAACCTTTTTCCTAAATATCTGCTTGTTCACAATTTTTTCTGCCGTGATCCCACATTTTTCTATATCCCAGTGCACTTCTTTCACCCACAGAACTCGTGTCTTCCTGTTCTCCTGGAAGAGAAGAATCTTGTTGGAGAAGGTCTCTGATTCCATTATTTTAATATGTCCATAGAAAGACATCTTCTTTTCTTCATTGTGGTGGTGGTATTTCAAATCGTTGATAAAGTTCTTGATTTGATCTTAGGCGGAACGTAAATTCATTACATATTTTTCTGGACCCAAGAATCTTTGTAATGAATTTCCTTTCTTTCTTTTCTAAGTCTGAAAGTCCCTTCCTGGCTATTGTCTCAGATGCATATAAACATTCAGGTTTGACGACTGTGCTGTAGTGTCGGAATTTGGCCTGGTCTGAGAGTGATTTAGATTCGTATGTGTTCTGACACAATCTGAATGCTGTTTCCAATTCTCTTGCCCGTTCTTCAATTGCTGCCTTTTCATTGTCGTTTGGAGTCAAAATCTCTCCAAGGTACTTGAACTTCTGAACTCTTTTGATGTCGCCATACTTGGTCCTCATTGTCCAGACCAGACCAGTGGCATTTATCTTCATATATTGTGTCTTCTCAAAAGACATTTGCAATACTGCTTTAACTGCTCTTTCCTTGAGGAATTCTATCTGTTTAGTTGCAATTTGCAGATTCTCTGCAAAAAACACTATATCATCTGCAAACGCGAGGCTTTCAAGTGTAAGCCCAGACTGTTTGCGGCCAAGCCTGATTCCATTTGGAAAGTTGAACTGGCTCATTTCTTTTCGCCATTCCCTGATAACTTTTTCTAAAACGCAGTTGAACGAGATCGGAGAGAGACTGTCTCCTTGTCTCAAACCTGCGTTGGTTTCAAAGGGCTCTGACAGTTCTCCTAAAAATTTAATTTGTGATCGAGTGTTTATTAGTGTTTGCTGAATAAGCCTCGTTGTCTTATCATCTATTCCAAATTCTTTCAGCACTTCTATTAATGTGTCTCTATATACTGAGTCGTACGCCTTTTTGTCCACAAATGTCATGATCACTTTCTTATCAGCTGCTAGTGTCTTTGTTTTGATTAAGGTTTTGATGGTAAAGATGTGCTCTGCACACGATCTTCCTGTCCTAAAGCCGGCTTGATATTCACCTAGTTGTTGATCTACGCATTGCTCTATTCTACGTTTGAGAGCAATGGCAAGGGTCTTGTATGCTATTGGTAGAAGTGATATGCCTATCTAATTCTTTACATTGGATTTGACCCCTTTCTTGTGCAATGGGTGGATGACAGCATCTCTCCATTCTTCTGCGATCACTCCCGTGAGACAGATTTCATGAAAGAGTCTTTCAAGTCGTTCCACGAAACTGTCTCCTGCATACTTCAAAAGTTCTGCAACAATTGAATCTTTGCCAGACACTTTGTGGTTTTTCAAGCCCCTGATGATCTCTGGTATTTCCTTTTTATCTGGTGGGGTGGAATCAGGAAGTTTCTTTTGTGGTTTCTGGAAGGTTTATTTTACTGGTGTTGGGTCACAGTTGAGCAACTCTTTGAAGTATCTAGCCAAGTGTTCACAATTCTGTTTGTTGTTCATAATCAATTTACCCCGATCATTTTTGAAACAGATGTTGGGTGAAGAGTGACCTCTAAGTTTTGATTTAAATGTCCGACAGAAGCTTCTGGTGTTGTTCTTCTGGAAATTCTCTTCTATCTCCTTCGTTTGGCGTTCCTAAATACTTTTGTTGTCGTCCTCCTTTGTGTTTTAAATTCTTCGGAGCTCTGCTTGGTAGAATTCCACTTGTTCCAAGCTTCAGAACGCTTCCGTCAGGCATCTTCACAGTCATCATCCCACCATGGATGTTTCTTTTTCTTAGCAAGGAAAATTGTTTGTTTGCTGCTTCCCGAATCTTCTGAGCCATTTTGTCCCACTCGTTGGAGTTTAACGTGTCAAGTTCATGCTGATACTTCACAACTATTTCTTCACCGATTTTCAGTTCTTCAGTTCTGTACCTCTGTATTCTGAGGGTTTTCCTTCTCCGATTGCCAGGGATTGGATTCACTTCGACCCTTGTCAAATAATGGTCGGAATCAAAATTAGGACCCCTCTGCACTTTGACGTTCATTATTTCCTTCGGGCTGGTGGCCGCTACGTGATCAATCTGAAATTCTCCGAACATGGGATTGAGTGATCACCATGTTTTCATCTGCTTTGGAGCACTCTTAAACTGGGTGGAAATAATTTTCTTTCCAAATGATTCACAAACATCAATCAATCTTTCACCATTTCTGTTTGTCCTTCTGTGAGCTACATGTTTGCCCACAATGTTCCGGAATTTTCTCTCTTTTCCAATCTGGGTACTGAAGTCCCCCATACGGACATTATAATTATTGTTATTATTGTGGAGGTGATGCGTGCCGACTGTTTCAGCAACTTTGTGTGAATTGCTACAGCAGTGAATGTAGCAGCTCCGGACATGGTCGCAAAAGTATGAGATGTGTTTGACCAACGTCTCGATAATTGTCGGGGAACCGGTGGAGTACACAATGAACATTCGTGAAAGTTAAATAAAAACTTTGAACCCAAACGCAATTCAAAAAAGAGCAGCAAGGTTCTGTCTACAATTATATACATACTCCGCAAGCCACGTTATGCTGGCTAGCGGAGGGTTTCTTTGCACAACTGCCAGTCACTTCCTGTCCTGTTCTACACGCAAATAGAGCGAGGGAGAAACGACTACCTATAGGCCTTCGGACGAGCCCTAATTTCTCGTATCTCTGCGGTGCTTAAAGCGAAATGTACACTGGTGGTAGCAGAATAGTCCTGCAGTCGACTTACGGTGCCAGTTCTCAATAGCGTTCTGCAAAAAGATTGTCGTCTTCTCTCCAAGGATTCCCACTGAGTTCAAGTCGCCTGTCCGTAATACTCGGTCGCTGACGTGCGAGTTTATGGAAGACAGGCACCTGTAAAACCGGACGTTTCCCTTGAAATAAAATAACTTCTTTATCCTATGCCTAAATTTAAATTCACCCCAAATTTCTACCATCTTTAATGTGTGTAGTTAGCTTTTTATCCATATTTCTTTTCAAAACTTAATTCTTTCGTATGCGCATAGAATATATTCAATCCCACTTGAAAAAAACTATTTTATGTCATTGTTCTCTCGCTAATGGAGTGTAGTACATCGTAACTGAACTTATATTATACAGTTATACAGTATGATGTTTAGCAGTCGGTCATTATTGAAGCGAACTGATTTATTTTATTACACTTGACCAGTTTCGGCTGTTTGCAGGTCCAGTTCACAAAGATGGAGTTTCAGTTTAAAACAGTACAAAGCGAATGAAAACTATGCTACTTGTCCGCGTTACTGGCAAATTCTTCTTTGCTCTTGTCGACGTGGCTACGTATAGGAATGCGCAATACACATAAACTGTACGGTGTGATATTACAAACAACATTCAGTAGTAAACAGTAACCAGAACTAGATTTCATACTCCAATTCTTACATCCGATACCTGTTCGCCTAGGCATGTGATTGGTGAGTTGAACGTGAAATACACAGATTCATTAAACCGTGCTTTTCGATGCAAATCTCGTAGTGACTCTGAGGTAAAGACAGCAGTGGAATTACAAGAACGTATCTCATGGCGTTAAACTGAATGTGCACCGTCAGGAGATGTACGTGAAAACTTCTGATATCAACTTTATTTGTTATCTGAATGGTGTCTTGAGGTGACCTCTAAAACACGAATCCGACAAAAATGTAAAATATCAAATTGGATGCCGTAACGTAAAGCACCCTAGTTTCGTCCCTGCTCCTAATTTCGTCGCGCTAGGAATTTCCGGTTTCCACAGTTGGTAACAAATGCTTAGCTGCTCGTGCATGCATGACCTGATTCCATTGTTTTGTTGAGAGAACCTGCTGTGTGAAGAACATTTAGTCTCCGTTTACGAAGGGATTCATGTTTTTATGTTGAGGTGAGCTGGCGCAGCAGTCAAGTTACCAGCTATTCCAAGCGCGAGCACTGATTTGTGTTCAAATACTGAGCTGTATTTCAGTTGTGTCCTCTAGTCTCTGGCGTGTAACCTCAATAGTCGAGAGTTTGACGTATGCTGCTGTAGCAGCCACTATATCTGGGGCTGTTCGTAATTTTGTCCCCCTTCAATTGATGTTTAATGCTGGAAGTGTTTGGCAATCTTACAAAGGAAAAATACATTTTAATTAACTGTACTTTTGAGATTTTTATGGAGGACTAAATTATGAACACTTTTTTGTATTTCTGTTTTTGCAGTGTTCACTTTGGTTTACTTTAGTATGTTATAACAATTTCATCGTAACTTTTCAAGAAGTGGAAAGCAAATTCAGGAAAATATACTCGAATTTGTAGCCTTTTCCATAACCTTTCAGAGCTTATACAGGTCCTAAACTACTAAGGGTACTAAATTTGGGCCACGCACCCTACAAACAAGCAAATGCGATGAACACGTGGCACAGAACATTAAGTTTATTGTAGGATTAAAACGCATTCTTCTTTCCATAAGATTTCTGGAAATTAATAAATAGCAGCGCTTCTGGTGTAACTGAAGAAGCCGCTGTCGGCGCTCCGGAGACGAAATGCCAAACGGCGGTCCGCTTGGTTAACCCGTTTCAGTGATTGCATCATCGTCATATCACTAACGCAATAGAGAACATCATCGCACAAAACCTCTAACCAGCAAATTACACACTAGCAAGCGAAGTGGGAACAGAATTCAGTGAATTAAGCATTGAACGACGATATCTTTGTGCTGACTCGTTTGTTGATAGATACATTATGTGCGCATCCTCGGGTGTCTGGCGCCACTACAACCTACATCCCGCATAGACTGATATAGCGCAACACAAACGTAGACTTAACTTGTTACGCACTGAAACTGCATCACAAAGATGTTTTCCTTAATGGCACCTGATAGAGTCCACAGAACGAATTATGAGCCCGCATTAGAAACAACTGTGGCATCTTCCTCCAACGAGTAATGTGGAAACAACGAATAGAAAACTCTGTAGGTGTAAACCCAAAGAAGCGATTCGTTCCGTTACGTAAGTATACTTCTGGCCATTAAAATTGCAATTCCAGGAACTATAAAAAAAATCGAAATTTTACTGGACACCACACACATCCATGCCCGAGGCAGGATTCGAACCTACGACCGCAGCGGTCACGCAGTTCCAGACTGGAGCGCCTAGAACCGCACGGCTACACCGGCCGGCGTTATGGGTTCCTAAAGGCTTACATTTGCGATATGTTATTAACTGACAAATGTAACAAATCCTACCAAGAGCGACATGTTTTTCGTGAGCCTTCAACGTGTCGTTGTTTTAAAACGGTGTACTTTCATTATACGCCATTTGTAATACGAAAATTCTTTAACCATCGATATGATGTTTCCAGTCATTATGTTACAACAAATAGTACTAATTAATGATTCGTTCTCGAGGCATTCTGTGTACTGGTGCGTAGCAACAGCATATATTCATAGGGTATAAGGTATAACATAAAACCCATCGAATATGGGCTTGTGCTGAACACGACAAATATAATATGACGTCTTCCTTTCTGCTTGTGACGTAGGGAGCGTTATTGTTTCCCACGGGCTATACTTTACGGTGCACGCTCTCAAAATATCGCAGAGCTTATTTTCTGCTTCACTTGACGAAATGGCTTCTCAAGGTGCAATAGCAGGAAGTGAGATCATCGTCAGCTATAGTGCTCCTATACAACAGGCTGAATCGTCCGCCATGTTTTTCCCATCTCTGAGGATTCAGCAGTATTTACCTTTTCTGTAGTTATCATATTCATGCAAACTTTTTACAGCATTTCTTATAAAATATTTGATATTGCACGATGAAGTGAACCAAATAGTAATTAATATTTATAGAGATATCTACAAAACTGAAAAATTGAAATGTAATATCACACAACTATAGAAACGTAGGCTCGGAACTTGCTACCAGCTGAAATGTGGTTTCGCAGGACAGAGCGGATCAGTTTGTGGAAAGGGGCTAAGATCAGTTACTGTTAGTTACACAAGAACACACAAGTTTATTCCTCGAAAACCAATGCACAGTTTTCTCTTTAAAACAGCAAGAATCAATTCACGGCTGAGGGCGCAAGTAACTTCTCAATAATAAAGTTTAAATAATTGCTTTTAAAACACAAGGATTTAGAGGAATGGCTGAAGGCCTTACTTAAGTAAAATTAAAATATCTTCTCGGCTAAGGACCCAAATATAATAATTCAGATCAGCAATGAGTTAAGAACATGGTACCAATGCCTTCCATTATGGATGTTATGCAGTAACAACCTGTGGCGGCTGTTCATTAATTTTCACTGTGTACAGCCACTTGTAACAGAGGTGTTTATTTTTTATTCGAAAGGATGTACTTTAAGGAATGCCACATTTTTATTTTACACAGCTGGGGAAACTATAGTTTCATCTTATAGTGAAACGCATTTTTAATAATAGCTTCATCTATAACTTAACCAGTATCCATTTTATGTACTTCATGATACGTTTGTTACTTGCTGAGTTGTGGCAAGAACTTTATGCTTTGAAAGTTATGTTACTTGCGCAGGTTCGTTCACAATGAACAGTCCGCTATAAAAACCATCTGAATTTTCACTAGTTCTACCGTGCCTATATAAAAATGGGGTTAAGTATTATACAGTTCGTGTATTTATGATAAGGCACATAAATGCATCACAAATATTCCTCTCCACTTTTCCAATTGCAGAAATATCTCAGGAATCGAAAAATTTTGAGACGAACTGCTTAAGTACAGTTTTTGGCTGGGAATAAATGCATGCAACTGTTTTCATGTTTATTACTGCTTTTATTAACGTATATTTACAATATGTAACTGAGTGCCATGTGGTTCCCAATTGTCTCTCCGTCAGTCTATACCTCACCTTTATCTTTTTCTTCATTCAGGTCACTAGGGAATCCAAACATGCGAAAACTGCAGTTCACAGCTTCGCAGCCACCCATATTTATGACGAATTGTTCAATACACCTAATTAAAATATCTCTGCTCGCATCGTGACTCGTATGTAAACAAGGATGAATATCATCTACTTTGGGGGGGCCACGCGGGGTAGCCGCGCGATCTAGGGCGGCTTGACACAGTTCGCGCCCCCCCCCCCCCCCTCCCCCGCACCCTTGTCGGAGGTTCGAGTACTCCCTCGGGCATGGATGTCCCCAGCGCCAGTTAGTTTAAGTTAGGTTAAGTAGTGTGTAAGCCTACGGACCGGTGACCTCAGCAGTTTGCTCCCATAGGAACTTGACATAAAAATTACTTTGGGGAAACCAAGGCGGACGGTTCAGCTCAGGTTATAGGAGTCCGAGTCAGCTAACTCGTCGCGTGCGACGACGGCTTTACTCAAGGTACGCAGCGGTGGTGTACGATCCTGCACGGCCGATCGAACCACACGACTTTCCTATCGGGCGCTAGTCGGGTTGTGTTGATTTCCTGCATGATGTCGAGTGTGCCGCGTCGTGTATCAAACGATTACTTTTTTGTATGAGAGTTGTAGGACTCCAACCAACGCAACCAGTAATATCTAACATCGTGGAACGACAAACCGACGTCTCGAAAGGCCACGATCCTGCCGTCTTTGAATTCCGTTAGCTGGCGGTGGAACTTCCGCCTTCTTGCACGGTATCTAACGCGACCTTCTCACAGACAACACTGAAACGGCATTTCTAAACGACAGATCCGCTGCGTAACCTTTCCCTATGTACAGAATGTAAATGGTGTTTCTCCTATCTACGCTGTGCGGCTCTGTTGAAATACCAGTCATTTGCATATCCAAGCGCGCAGTACAATTCGTAAGGTTCGTTAAATGACGCGTTCACGTTGTTGCAACTTTAATGGCGGGCACTGAACATACAGCAGTTTGGTTTCGGATTGGTTATTCACAAATTTGGGTTAAACATTTGAAAAAGTCCACAGGTCTCAGGTTCGAGTCCCTGCCCGGTCGACAGAAATTCGCCAACAAGTTTCATACGAAAAAGTCTGCCTCTTCTTATCATATATACCTTATAAATGCGAAAGTTTGGTTTATGTTACTCCTTCACGCAGTAACGTCTGTACGTATTTGGAATGAATTTGGAATGGAACCAACTTACACCCTTAATTAACACATAGGTTACATTTAAAAGCCGGCCGGTGAGGCTGAGGGGTTCTAGGCGCTTTAGTCTGGAACCGCGCGACCGCTACGGTCGCAGGTTCGAATCCTGCCTCGGGCATGGATGTGTGTGATGTCCTTAGGTTGGTTAGGTTTAAGTAGTTCTAAGTTCTAGGGGACTGATGACCTCAGATGTTAAGTCCCATAGTGCTCAGAGCCATTTGAATTTACATTTAAAAGTGTGTAGCACAAGATATTTATCTACTGGAAGAATATAACGCGAAATGTGCAACCATAATTACTCTTAGAAAACGCTTATTTACTGTTTGACTTTTGAACTGGATCATATGTATGAAATTGCTCTTATTGTTTAACATTACGTGCGTAATAAGATTCAACGCAATGAATACAATGCTTAAACGATCGTCAAAGAAGTTGAACCAATACTTCATACATGCCCGTTGCATTTTAGCTGCAGAGCGTCAGGCGCATGTTACGGCTTTCGAAACGTTTGATAACTCACAACGGCGGTGCCATTTAAATGCTGTACTACAAAAGAGACGTAGTGCCTTAAATGCAGAACGTAGTAAGCTTTCAGCGAGGCTTTATTTCATTACGATGTGCGAGCGTATCCAGTGGAAACAGGCATACAGGTGTGGGCAGATGACGTTGTTGCACGTACGAATATTTAAAACTTGCGTTTCACGGACATAGACATTGCCTATTTTCTTTCTTCGTCGAATTACTGTGCTTGTTACTTCTTCACGCTGAAACGACAATCGATACAGTGATGACAAGATATGACGCTACTGCACACCCTCTAGGAGTTTCTAAACTCATCACAGCCGTCCCACAAGTTGGCGCTGAAGTTGGATGTGCCTGTGATGCTGATGCGTGACCTGGATGCACCAGGACTGCGCAGCGGTACCAGGTCGCGCATCACGTAGTCGAGAAGGCGTATCTTGCAGTTCACCGTCATCACCGGTGGAGCCAAAGCAGAGACGGTACTGAGATCACGAACTACTGCCGTCCCAACAAACTTGCTTTTCCATTCAAACGCTTGCAGTTCCCTTCGAAAGTGGCCTTCTCGATCACTATAAATAAGAGTCAAAGACAGACGTTCAAAGTGGTAGGTATTCATATGGCCACACCACATTTTTCACACGGGAAACTCTACGTTGGCAGCTCGCGAGTATCGAGAGCCATAATTCTCAACATCTACGCAGAGAACAAGAAGTCTCGGAACGTTGTTTTACAGTGGCGTATACAGTAGATTACGATAGATGTCTGGCTCGATGTTGTGCGGTTTGGTGGGCCGCAAGTGGCTCGTTCCTCAGTACCTCCAAGAAATAACTCTTGTAATGGCGCATATGATGTTTATTAAGTTTTCTATTTGATTACAATAAAATTTTGTAACTAGTTTGCGGATAATAATTGACTTACCCTCGTATAAGTGGGAAAAGTTCTTAAGAAAAATCTTCAAAAGTGCTTAACCAGATTATTTAGAATTTTTACTTGATACTCTAAAGTCTATACTGATATAGGCTATACATTTTTAATATATATTGTATTCAAATATGATATAAAAAAGGGAAACGTTGTTGGCAGAAACATCGAAAAGTTCGTGACTGATTCACTTCCGAGTTTTACACGATACTCTTATAATCATTCAGACGGACATAGGTTACATATTTTAAATAAATACTGCATATACACAAAATTATTTGTATAACATATAAAGGGGAAGCACTATTAGCAAAAATCTCTGTAGTTCTTCACGCATTTACTTCAAAATTTTACATGAGACTCTAATAACATTTCGATGGGCATAGGCTACATATATCTCTCCATTGGCAAAAGATTCCGGAATAGTCCCCCATTCGGATCTCCGGGAGGGGACTGCCAAGGGGGAGGTTACCATGAGAAAAAGATTGAATAATCAACGAAAGGATAACGTTCTACGAGTCGGAGCGTGGAATGTCAGAAGCTTGAACGTGGTAGGGAAACTAGAAAATTTGAAAAGGGAAATGCAAAGACTCAATCTAGATATAGTAGGGGTCAGTGAAGTGAAGTGGACGGAAGACAAGGATTTCTGGTCAGATGAGTATCGGGTAATATCAACAGCAGCAGAAAATGGTATAACAGGTGTAGGATTCGTTATGAATAGGAAGGTAGGGCAGAGGGTGTGTTACTGTGAACAGTTCAGTGACTGGGTTGTTCCAATCAGAATCGACAGCAGACCAACACCGACAACGATAGTTCAGGTATACATGCCGACGTCGCAAGTTGAAGATGAACAGATAGAGAAAGTCTGTGAGGATATTGAAAGGGTAATGCAGTATGTAAAGGGGGACGAAAATCTAATAGTCATGGGCGACTGGAATGCAGTTGTACGGGGAGGAGTAGAAGAAAAGGTTACAGGATAATATGGGCTTGGGACAAGGAATGAAAGAGGAGAAAGACTAATTGAGTTCTGTAACAAGTTTCACCTAGTAATAGCGAATACCCTGTTCAAGAATCACAAGAGGAGGAGGTATACTTGGAAAAGGCCGGGAGATACGGGAAGATTTCAATTAGATTACATCATGGTCAGACAGAGATTCCGAATGCAGATACTGGATTGTAAGGCGTACCCAGGAGCAGATATAGACTCAGATCACAATATAGTAGTGATGAAGAGTAGGTTGAAGTTCAAGACATTAGTCAGAAAGAATCAATACGCAAAGAAGTGGGATACGGAAGTACTAAGGAATGACGAGATACGTTTGGAGTTCTCTAACCCTATAGATACAGCAATAAGGAATAGCGCAGTAGGCAGTACAGTTGAAGAGGAATGGACATCTCTAAAAAGGGCCATCACAGAAGTTGGGAAGGAAAACATAGGTACAAAGTAGGTAGCTGCGAAGAAACCATGGGTAACAGAAGAAATACTTCAGTTGATTGATGAAAGGAGGAAGTACAAGTGCAGGGAAGCTAAGACGAAATGGCTGCAGGAAAAATGTGAAGACATCCGAAAAGATATGATTGTCGGAAGGACAGACTCAGCATACAGGAAAGTCAAAACAACCTTTGGTGACATTAAAAGCAACGGTGGTAACATTAAGAGTGCAACGGGAATTCCACTGTTAAATGCAGAGGAGAAAGCAGATAGGTGGAAAGAATACATTGAAAGCCTCTATGAGGGTAAAGATTTGTCTGATGTGATAGAAGAAGAAACAGGAGTCGATTTAGAAGAGATAGGCGATCCAGTATTAGAATCGGAATTTAAAAGAGCTTTGGAGGACTTACGGTCAAATAAGGCAGAAGGGATAGATAACATTCCATCAGAATTTCTAAAAATCATTGGGGGAAGTGGCAACAAAACGACTATTCACGTTGGTGTCTAGAATATATGAGTCTGGCGATATACCATCTGACTTTCGGAAAAGCATCATCCACACAATTCCGAAGACGGCAAGAGCTGACAAGTGCGAGAATTATCGCACAATCAGCTTAACAGCTCATGCATCGAAGCTGCTTACAAGAATAATATACAGAAGAATGGAAAAGAAAATTGAGAATGCGCTAGGTGACGATCAGTTTGGCTTTAGGAAAAGTAAAGGGACGAGAGAGGCAATTCTGACGTTACGGCTAATAATGGAAGCAAGGCTAAAGAAAAATCAAGACACTTTCATAGGATTTGTCGACCCGGAAAAAGCGTTCGACAATACAAAATGGTGCAAGTTGTTCGAGATTCTGAAAAAAGTAGGGGTAAGCTATAGGGAGAGACGGGTCATATACAATATGAAAAACAACCAAGAGGGAATAATAAGAGTGGACGATCAAGAACGAAGTGCTCGTATTAAGAAGGGTGTAAGACAAGGCTGTAGCCTTTCACCCCTACTCTTCAATCTGTACATCGAGGAAGCAATGATAGAAATAAAAGAAAGGTTCAGGAGTGGAATCAAAATACAAGGTGAAAAGATATCAATGATACGATTCGCTGATGACATTGCTATCCTGAGTGAAAGTGAAGAAGAATTAAATGATCAGCTGAACGGAATGAACAGTCTAATGAGTACACAGTATGGTTTGAGAGTAAATCGGAGAAAGACGAAGGTAATGAGAAGTAGTAGAAATGAGAACAGCGAGAAACTTAACATCAGGACTGATGGTCACGAAGTCAATGAAGTTAAGGAATTCTGCTACCTAGGCAGTAAAATAACCAATGACAGACGGAGCAAGGAGGACATCAAAAGCAGACTCGCTACGGCATAAAAGGCATTTCTGGCCAAGAGAAGTCTACTAATATCAAATACCGGACTTAATTTGAGGAAGAAATTTCTGATGATGTACGTCTGGGGTACAGCATTGTATGGTAGTGAAACATGGACTGTGGGACAACCGGAACAGAAGAGAATCGAAGCATTTGAGATGTGGTGCTATAGACGAATGTTGAAAATTAGGTGGACTGATAAGGTAAGGAATGAGGAGGTTCTACGCAGAATCTGAGAGGAAAGGAATATGTGGAAAACACAAATAAGGAGAAGGGATAGGATGATAGGACATCTGCTAAGACATGAGGGAATGACTTCCATGGTACTAGAGGGACCTGTAGAGGGCAAAAACTGTAGAGGAAGACAGAGATTGGAATACGTCAAGCAAATAATTGAGGACGTAGGTTGCAAGTGCTACTCGGAGATGAAGAGGTTAGCACAGGAAAGGAATTCGTGGCGGGCCGCATCAAACCAGTCAATAGACTGATGACCAAAAAAAAAAAAAAGGCTACATATTTTAAATATATGTGGTGTATAAATATATAACAGGGAAACATTGTTTTGGATGTAGGCAAAATTTTTAAAACAACAAAAAATCTACAGGTTTTCCGTCAAAACTGATTGCGAGGAAGAAAATGCTATATCGTGCAGCGAAAATGTTTAGTTTTGTTTACCTTCTCACAGACACTTAACTACGATAGCATTTAAACCATTAGACATACCGCATACAACAATTAAACAAAGCATTCGTCATAAACGTAAAACGACAGTACTGCCAAAATAAACAAAAATATCCCATATCGGTCCAAATGTTTATTGGAGCACTGCATAAAAATTTGAAGTAAATCGGTCAACAACTTTTCGAGATTTTTGGTAAGAAAACTAAATGATGACTTCTCTTCATATGCCATATATATTTAAAAATATATAACCTATGTCCATCCGAAAGTCTATTAGTATATCGCGTAAAAGTCTGAACTAAGGTGGTCAATAACTTTTTGAGACGTTTGCTAACAACGTTTTCCTTCATGTATTATACCAGAATGGAAAATGCTCCTATCATAGCACACAAAAAGGCTAATACTTGTGTCCTGTGCAAAGTTAAAGAGGAAAAATAAGGGAACTAGCTTTTAGACTTACCTGGCAGCTTTAAATCAAAACATTTTCACGTATTCGTGCTTTTTTACTTGTTAGTATTCACATAATGTAATACGATGCATCGTGTCAAGTAAGGTAACATGGTACATGATGTCATGTCGTGTAAGAAGACATGAGCCATCACGACATCCAGCATGGCATTTGTCATGTCATGCAATATGACACAACGTGTCGTTAAAGTTTAGGATGCGTACATCCCCACTCAGGGAGACTACCTACTGCACATAGACCCGCACTGTCGGAAGTGGTCTCCTTAGAGAAAAATACAACCCCCTTCTCCCACTCCCCACCCAGAAATCGAAAAATCGTTTTAGCGTCCTCACGGGAAAAAACCCAGTCCCAGAAATTTTATCCTCCGACAAAAACATTTTAAGCTATTTTATATATATATGAAGATGGTATCTGTTTTTTCGGACAGACAGATACAATCTTCATATACAGGGTGAGTCACCTAACGTTACCGCTGGATATATTTCGTAAACCACATCAAATACTGACGAACCGATTCCACAGACCGAACGTGAGGAGAGGGGCTAGTGTAATTGTTTAATACAAACCATACAAAGATGCACGGAAGTATGTTTTTTAACACAAACCTACGTTTTTTTAAATGGAACCCCGTTAGTTTTGTTAGCACATCTGAACATATAAACAAATACGTAATCAGTGCCGTTTGTTGCATTGTAAAATGTTAATTACATCCGGAGATATTGTAACCTAAAGTTGACGCTTGAAAGCTCCGACGTTCAGTTGCGTGTTGTAACAAACAGCTGCAAGATACATCGCGTTTCTACAGAATGATCTGCCAACGTTGCTCGAAAATGTCCCACTGGAAACGCGTCGACGTATGTGGTATTAGCATGATGGTGCACCTGCACATTCCGCAATTAACACTAGGCTGACCCTTGACAGGATGTTCGACGGGCGTTCCATAGGACGTGGAGGACGTATAAATTGGCCAGCCCGTTCTCCTGATCTTACACCTCCGGACTTCTTTCTGCGGGGTACGTTAAAGGAGAATGTGCACCGTGATGTGCCTACAACCCCAGAGGATATGAAACAACGTATTGTGGCAGCCTGCGGCGACATTACACCAGATGCACTGCGGCGTGTACGACATTCATTACGCCAGAGATTTCAATTGTGTGCAGCAAATGATGGCCACCACATTGAACATCTATTGGCCTGACATGTCGGGACACACTCTATTGCACTCCGTAATTGAAAACGGAAACCACGTGTGTACGTGTACCTCACCCCTCATGGTAATGTACATGTGCGTCAGTGAAAAAGACCAATAAAAAGGTGTTGGCATGTGGACGTAATGTGCTGTTCCAGTCTCTTCTGTACCTAAGGTCCATCACCGTCTCCTTTGGATCCCTACGTAATTCGGTGCTCTCCGATACACACGATCGAACAGCGGAGGAGTGGTACTCAAGCGTCAACTTTAGGTTACAATATCTCCGGATGTAATTAACATTTTACAATGCAACAAACGGCACTGATTACGTATTTGTTTATATGTTCAGATGTGCTAACAAAACTAACGGGGTTCCACGTAAAAAAAAACGTAGGTTTGTGTTACAAAACATACTTCCGTGCATTTTTGTATGGTTTGTATTAACCAATTACACTAGCCCCTCTCCTCACGTTCGGTCTGTGGAATCGGTTCGTCAGTATTTGATGTGGTTTACGAAATATATCCAGCGGTAACGTTAGGTGACTCACCCTGTATACATAGTTAAGGCTCACCAGAGACTGGACCATCTTCTTCTGTGCAGATGCACAAACAGTGCCCGAACTCTTACGGGAATAGGCAGTAAAGCTGCGAGTAATGAGCATAATGGCCAGGGGCACCACGAATATAGTGCGGGACCACAAGTTGGGAATGTGGGTCTCACGGGAGGCGTGCCAGAGATAAGTCCCTGCAGTCGCACTTTGCTCTGTGTCCTCGGTGGCTCCGATGGACGCCGGCACGGTAGCTCAGCGTGTTCGGTCAGAGGCCTCAGCTCCCCTCAGTAATAAAAAAAAACTGAGTGAACGGATCAACCAACAACCTGAACGAGTGTCATCGGACGTCCGCCACGAACATAGTCAACGAACAACGTAGAACAACATGAGATTAAAAAAGAAATGGATAGAGCGCCTGCCACGTAAGCAGGAGATCCCAGGTTCGAGTCCCGGTCGGGGTACACATTTTCATCTGTCCCCGTTGACTTATATCAACGCCTGTATGCAGCTAAGGGTATTCATTTCATTATAATTTATTACATATATGTTCTTCAGCCAAATGATATCATATATTGTTTAGTATGTCTGCGAATCTTCTGGATTTTTGGCACAGGATCGGGGACTTTAGCCTATACATTGCAAGATGCAAGTATGCCAACAGCTTGCAGCTAAGAGAGCTCACTCCGCTGCGGAAGTAACGCTACCTCGTAATAAAGGGCGAATATTTCAACATGTTTTGATTGAAGTGCCTTTGAAGCTGCTAGGTCAGTCAAAAAGCCAGTTCCTTTCTTTTACATCCTTCACTCCGCCCAGGACTTTTTTTTTCTATGATTGGAGAGCTTATACTCTGCGGTAATTTTGACATTAGACCGCCATCGCTTTGCGACAGATGTAGATTTTCGTTGACTCATTCGACGGCTAATTCGGTGTAGGCCTTTTATTGTCTTTCGAACTATGTTGCTTATATCGTGGCAACGGATAAAGCTTTCACAAGACAAGAGGACGACCATTAATTACATGCTTTCTTATACCTTCTTACAAAATTTGAGCCGATTGGCACAGGTCTGAAACACAGAAGTGGGCACATAAAAAATTACAAAAAGTGTATTTTTTGCGCTTATAATTCGAGTGAAGCTAGATTTTTTGAAAGCGAGTTTTCAGTTTTATCGTAAGAGCAATTTTTATTTATTTATATGATTCACTTAAACAGTAATTCAGGTAAGAACTAATTTTACGTGCTACATTTAGCTGAACTTTAAACCATCGTACCTCAACAACGGATAAAGATTACTGGATTAAAAAATGTGGTTAGACTTTATCCGTTTATCTACCATCGTGCAAAGTCTGAACCGATTCGTACAAGTTTAAACTATAGAAATGGCGAAAATTTGAACCGCTTCGCATGAAAAACTGTGTCCCAGACGGAGAGTCGAAGTCGGTACCTTTGCCTATCGCGAGACAGTGCTTTACCATCCGAGGTACCGAAGCACAACTCAGGAGAACGCCTCTTCAAAATTTTACTTCCGTCAGTAGCTCGTCTCCTACATTCCAAACTTCCTAAGAGTTCTCCTGCGAAACTTGCAGGACCAGCACTCCTGGGAGAAAGGATATTGCGGAGACGTGGCTTCTAGCACTTGCCCGCGAAAGGCAAAGGGCCCGGTTTCGAGTCTCGGTCCGGCCCAAAGGTTTAATCGGCCAAGAAGTTTCATATGAGCGTGCACTCCGCTAAAGAGTGAAAATCTCATTCTGGAAACATTCCCCAGGCTTGGAGGGACGGGTTCCGAGTTCAAGTCTAGGCTCGTCACGCGGTTTTAATTTGCCAGGAAGTTACATTACACACATCACCGCACACTCCGCTACAGAGAGAAAATAAATTTCATTCTCGATTCGCACAAGTTTGTGGCGCGCTTCAAAAAGCCCCCCAGCCCACCCAAAAAAAAAAAAAAAAAAAAAAAAAAAAAAAAAAAAAAAAAAAACACGTGTGCTACGTTTATCTCGGCTGTAAATCATCATATCCCGACAACGGATAAAGATTACTGGATGAAAAATTTTCCTTTTGACTTCATCCATTTATCTCATTTATCTACCTCCGTGGAAAGTCTGAACCGATTCTAACAATTTCAAAGTACAGGAGTGGCGCGCTTCACTAACCTCTCAGACAAAGGTTTTTTTTTTTTTTTTTTGCACATAAAATTCGAACGGTGCGCGTACAAATTGTGCCATTAGCTGAGCATTAACTTCAGTCCAATTAAAATCTTTTGGAAAAGGAATTATTCGATACGCACAATTTACCAGGGCACCAGCTCCTGTTCGTCGTTCAAACCTTGCTTAATGTGCTGTTACATGAATGTACCGTACATGAAGCTGCAGTAATACAGATGTTAGAGTGGCTATGCAAATGGCCGCTGGTCCTGACTAAATCCAACTTTTACCACATGTTCCTAGATCAAATAGGAACCGAGCACCAAACCCTACCCCCCCCCCCCCCCAAACGCCCTCTAACAATGTACTAGGCGAGGTAACAAGATGTGAACACTGAATAAGTGTTTAATCACGTGAAATTACAAGGCAGGGATTTCGTTACAGGTTTTCAATTTGGCACCCATCCCTCTCAGTCCCCTTGTAGAGTCTATCCATTGCTGATTGTAAGGCTCGCTGAATCGTTTGGGCAGGGGCAGAAGCGATGATCTCAGTGATGCCTAGGTTCAGGTCGTCCAAGTTGCTAGGTTTGCCGGTATAGACAAGATCCTTGACCATGCCCCACAGCCAAACAAACGCATGGCGTCAGGTCGGGTGAAATGGGAGAGAACCACGCCTACCAATCCAATGTTTACCGAACATGTCGTTCAGGTAATGCCGAACCATCTGACTGTAATGGGAGGGGATGCCTTCTTGCGGAAAGTGCCCTCGGTGGTGAACAGCATGCGGTGCGTACTCCTCCATGAACGCGCTGAGCATGGCAAGGTAATTCTCTCCCATGACGGCATGTTCTTCAAAAAATAAGCGTCCAAACACTCCTAGCCGGCCGCGGTGGTCTAGCGGTTCTAGGCGCTCAGTCCGGAACCGCGCGACCGCTACGGTCGCAGGTTCGAATCCTGCCTCGGGCATGGATGTGTGTGATGTCCTTAGGTTAGTTAGGTTTAAGTAGTTCTAAGTTCTGGGGGACTGATGACCACAGATGTTTAGTTCCATAGTGCTCAGAGCCATTTGAACCATTTGAGCCAAACACTCCTAATTTGCTCACTGCCCACCAAACGTCCACCTTAGAGGAATTCTCTCGAAATTGCAGGTATTGCTCTGACGCCCAGATGACACAGTTCTGCCTGTTAACACGATCGCTGATATGGAATGTTGCTTCGTCGAAAAAGATGAACGGAACGTCAGGCTCCATGTCCTCTATTTCCAAGATAATTTGTGCGGCACTCAGACGTGCTTGCTCGTCTGCGTTTGTGAGCTGCTGCACAAACTCCAAATGGTACGGCTTCATTCCTAAACCGCGGTGCAAAATTCTAAACTCTGGCCTTTCAGAAATGTTAGTCTCTAGAGAAAGCTGCGAGAGGACGTGGTTGGGCTGGCCACCGTCGCTCCCTGGACGAGGATGACATCCTCTTCAGTTCCGGCAGGTCTCTTTCCACCGCTGTTTCCTTTGCAGTCGTCTTGAACGGACCCCATCTATACAAAACTTTTCGTAGATCCTACCAACTGTCACGCGAAATAGTGCATCCCGTCCGATCCAGGTCTTGAATTTTCGTCCCACGATGCTTGTGGACTGAAAGAACATCCAAGCAGCTATCTTCTTTCGTTCTTCATTGAAATATTGGGACGCAATGGTTTAATCTGTGAAAAGAAAAACAAAAAAGAGAACACTCATTTAACGTTAACGTCTTTTGCTTCACTCTGTATAGTAATGTATTATATAAATAAAGTCTACTTCCGTCCGAATGCTTATTAGAGTATGACGTAAAAATTTGAAGTAAACTAGTCAAAAGCTTTTCCAAGTTTTTCGTAACAATGTTAAACAACAACTTATAGTATTATACACACCACAGCAACCACACGAGTTACATAAAAGTAAAATACTAAGTTAAAGAGCGTAACGTACTGAAGAGCCGGCCGGTGTGGCCGTGCGGTTCTAAGCGCTACAGTTTGGAACCGAGCGACCGCTACGGTCGCAGGTTCGAATTCTGCCTCGGGCATGGATGTGTGTGATGTCCTTAGGTTAGTTAGGTTTAAGTAGTTCTGAGTTCTAGGCGACTGATGACCTCAGAAGTTAAGTCGCATAGAGCTCAGAGCCATTTGAACCGTACTGAAGAATTTGATACCACGTTTGTGGAAAGAATGTAAAGAGTATTTAACATTAAAAGTAAATGTTTAACTAAACGACCTATTAAGATGACAAAGTTCTCAGATCGAAGAGCTCATCTACAGAGGTAGGGCAACTCGGGGCGGAACGGGGTACTCAATGTTTAACAATTTCTATAAAGTAAGGGGGAGCACAAGGAAACACTTCTTAAAGTGATAAAAAAACACCTTGTTGTGTATCTTAATGTACGTTATTTTAAAATCACTTAAAACAATACATTTTGCATTTTTTACCATTTTTCAAAGAAAGTCTTGCATATTTCCCGTTCCGCCCCACCCACGGGGTAGAATGGGATAAGGGTATTTTTTGTTAAATTATTGCATAAACGTTGAATTTGAATTACGAATATCGTATTAAACTATGACAAAATATTGTATAACAGGCAATTCAGACTAAGGAATGTATAATTTAAACAATTAAAAAGTCATTCTTTAAAATAAGAAAATATTTTAATGTCATTCTGAAAAATGTACAATGGTTAGTAGCCACCAAACCACTAACTACCAGCCCTTTCGACAATAGTCACAAATCAGTGTTTCCTCTCCACCTTCCCTGTCTGTGCCAGCACATGAATTGTGTGCCCACTCTGGCATGCGAGCCAGCCCTCATTAGAAACGGCGTACAAGTCCCCACAGTAAAGACACTCAGCATCCTCTCTCTCTGATTCTCTCTTGTCTATCATCTTCTTCCTTTCATTTTTGTTAAGGTCTTTGATGTCCTTTGTTTTGGTTTTTTTGGGTGTACAGTTTGATATTTTTACCCTAAGTTGCATTGCACCTGACGTCTCTGTCCTGACATTGTTCATATTTGTGCACGCTCCGCCTTTCTGTAGGCCTACTTTACGTGCGACAGCATTCTGCAGTTCCTTCTTATACGGAGAATCTGTTAATACGACGGTTTTTCCTTTTCGTCTTGTAGTCCGCCGAGTAATTTGAGCCGGCCGAAGTGGCCGTGCGGTTAAAGGCGCTGCAGTCTGGAACCGCAAGACCGCTACGGTCGCAGGTTCGAATCCTGCCTCGGGCATGGATGTTTGTGATGTCCTTAGGTTAGTTAGGTTTAACTAGTTCTAAGTTCTAGGGGACTAATGACCTCAGCAGTTGAGTCCCATAGTGCTCAGAGCCATTTGAACCATTTTTGAGTAATTTGACAGATTAGTGGGATTGGAATGACAGCCTCGGGCGATATGTGGAAAGCTGAGTTGTTCGTCGAACATAGCTGCTTGGGAGAGTCTGGCAACCATCAACATCCAGGCTGGGTTTGCTTTCTACTTGCATCAAAACATGACGGGGCAGAACGGGACACTGTCCCATTCTGCCCCGTCCCGTTCCCCCCAAAGAGCACTTTTGAGGTTAACGGCTTTTATGGAGTGTAATAACTGACGTATTTAAACGCATTAAATAACTGAAGTATAACAAATGCCATGCACTTTAAGGGAATGTGTCATTTTTTGGTATACAATTAACATATACATTGTATACCAAAAAAAATGACAAATGGTATACAATACATTAGTTATGTGATCTACCCATCTAATCTTCAGCATTCTTCTGTAGCACCACATTTCGAAAGCTTCTATTCTCTATCTATACTCGATGTTAATTGTAAATAGCCTTTCGCTCCCCGTATTTTACCCCTGCCACCTTAAGAATTTGAAAGAGAGTATTCCAATCAACATTGTCAAAAGCTTTGTCTAAGTCTACAAATGTTAGAAACGTAGGTTTGCCTTTCCTTAATCTTTCTTCTAAGATAAGTCGTCAGGTCAGTATTGCCTCACGTGTTCCAGTATTTCTATTTACAATTTGTACAGAAACCAGATGGCAGTTATAAGAGTCGAGGGACATGAAAGGGAAGCAGTGGTTGGGAAGGGAGTAAGACAGGGCTGTAGCCTCTCCCCGGTGTTATTCAATCTGTATATTGAGCAAGCAGTAAAGGAAACAAAAGAAAAATTCGGAGTAGGTATTAAAATCCATGGAGAAGAAATAAAAACTTTGAGGTTCGCCGATGACATTGTAATTCTGTCAGAGACAGCAAAGGACTTGGAAGAGCAGTTGAACGGAATGGACAGTGTCTTGAAGGGAGGATATAGGATGAACATCAACAAAAGCAAAACGAGTATAATGGAATGCAGTCGAATTAAGTCGGGTGATGTTGAGGGTATTAGATTAGGAAAAGAGACACTTAAAATAGTAAAGGAGTTTTGCTATTTGGGGAGCAAAATAACTGATGATGGTCGAAGTAGAGAGGGCATAAAATGTAGACTGGCAATGGCAAGGAAAGCGTTTCTGAAGAAGAGAAATTTGTTAACATCGAGTATAGATTTAAGTGTCAGGAAGTCATTTCTGAAAGTATTTGTATGGAGTGTAGCCATGTATGGAAGTGAAACATGGACGGTAAATAGTTTGGACAAGAAGAGAATAGAAGCTTTCGAAATGTGGTGCTACAGAAGAATGCTGAAGATTAGATGGGTAGATCACATAACTAATGAGGAAGTATTGAATAGGATTGGGGAGAAGAGAAGATTGTGGCACAACTTGACCAGTAGAAGGGATCGGTTGGTAGGACATGTTCTGAGGCATCAAGGGATCACCAATTTAGTATTGGAGGGCAGCATACAGGGTAAAAATCGTAGGGGGAGACCAAGAGATGAATACACTAAACAGATTCAGAAGGATGTAGGTTGCAGTAGGTACTGGGAGATGAAGAAGCTTGCACAGGATAGAGTAGCATGGAGAGCTGCATCAAACCAGTCTCAGGACTGAAGACCACAACAACAACAACAACAATTAACATTAACAGTTTACCTGGCGTTGAAATTCACCAAACGTTAGAACAACGCAAGTGGTAACGTGACGGACAACAATTCACTTAGATCTCGCACTGCAAACTAAATCAGAATGGCTGCCCTCACTTCCCTTCCATTCGGACAAATAGTTACATGTCCACACAACAGGTTGCGACACTGTCCACTCTAGAAAAAGAGCAACTTCCCATTGTGCCCTGCTATCCCGTTCTGCCCTGAGGCCCCCTACCTATTTTTGTTGACATCATATGTAGCGGCTATTTAAGCCACTCATGCTCTAATCTAAAACAAGTTTAAGCGCGTAAGGATATGAAAATGGGTGAAAAATACAAATTTTCAGTTTTGAGTATGTCCTATAGAGTAATATTTTCTGAATCGAATGGCGGGTTATACATATATATTTGATTATTTTTCCGCCTGTAAAGTTGATTGAAAGAAGACCATGCACTGTAACGACGCTCCCTTCAGATATCGTCAAACTGTGGGGAGGACTGAATTTGCCCAAATTTCCACGTTGGCAGCAGTGCATTGCACAGTGTTGGTACCACGGAGAGAGCCTTCAGTAGTCTATTAAGTCATTATCCTTGTTCTGTTGTACTTACATGAATACTACTGTACAGTTGCAGTACAGCAGTAGTTCGGATGTGTCTTCTTGCGTTTATTACACAGTACGCCTAGGATACGCTTTTTTAATAGCAACCAACGCCATTCTGGCATCAGACACAGCGCACAATGTTCAACAGTGTCACCAGAACAGCAGCCCAATCAATCTGAGTGCGCCAACATCTCACAAATATCGTCCTGAGTGCATCAAATAGAAAAAATTGAGTTACATGACATCAGTATTTGTGACAGTGATAATGTGTGTGTTTTGGTAGATTTAAACATACTGAGTAATCTCATCACGAGTAGTGTTAAGTGAAAATACTGTGACATGACAAAACGTGAGGAAAATAGTGAGGATGCAAATGCTATAAGAAGTTTTGCAGCTAAGCTGAGTTTGAATAGGTATACTCTGCCAAGAGAATAAATCTTGTATGATATCAAAATTCATTCAGGGGAAGAAGGTTTTTGGATTAAATCTCAGGTTAGCACATGATATATAGTGCATAGGAAAGGGTCATAGAGGAGCTAGAACATTTGCTGCTTTGAGGAATATACCAGCGCCTCCTCCCAAGTTTTATTCATAAATAGCTCGATATTAAGCAATTATACAGGGTGTTACAAAAAGGTATGGTCAGACTTTCAGGAAACATTCCTCACACACAAATAAAGAAAAGATGTTATGTAGACATGTGTCCGGAAACGCTTAATTTCCATGTTAGAGCTCATTTTAGTTTCGTCAGTATGTACTGTACTTCCTCGATTCACCGCCAGTTGGCCCAATTGAAGGAAGGTAATGTTGACTTCTGTGCTTGTGTTGACATGTGACTCATTGCTCTACAGTACTAGCATCAAGCACATCAGTACGTAGCATCGACCGGTTAGTGTTCATCACGAACGTGGCTTTGCAGTCAGTGCAATGTTTACAAATGCGGAGTTGGCAGATGCCCATTTGATGTATGGATTAGCAGGGGGCAATAGCCGTGGCGCGGTACGTTTGTATCGAGACAGATTTCCAGAACGAAGGTGTCCCGACAGGAAGACGTTCGAAGCAATTGATCGGCGTCTTAGGGAGCACGGAACATTCCAGCCTATGACTCGCGACCGGGGAAGACCTAGAACGACGAGGACACCTGCAACGGACGAGGCAATTCTTCGTGCAGTTGACGATAACCCTAATGTCAGCGTCAGAGAAGTTGCTGCTGTACAAGGTAACGTTGACCCCGTCACTGTATGCAGAGTGATATGGGAGAACCAGTTGTTTCCGTACCATGTACAGCGTGTGCAGGCACTATCAGCAGCCGATTGGCCTCCACGGATACACTTCTGCGAATGCTTCATCCGACAATGTGTCAATCCTCATTTCAGTGCAAATGTTCTCTTTACGGATGAGGCTTCATTCCATCGTGATGAAATTGTAAATTTTCACAATCAACATGTGTTTGCTGACGAGAATCCGCACGCAATTTTGCAATCACGTCATCAACACAGATTTTCTGTGAACGTTTGGGCAGTCATTGTTGGTGATGTCTTGATTGGGCCCCATGTTCTTCCACCTACGCTCAATGGAGCACGTTATCACGATTTCATACGGGATACTCTATCTGTGCTGCTAAAACATGTGCCTTTACAAGTACGACACAACACGCTCTCCTGACCTCAACCCTCTTGACTTTCATTTATGGGGGCATTTGAAAGCTCTTGTCTACGCAACCCCGGTACCAAATGTAGAGACTCTTCGTGCTCGTATTGTGGACGGCTGTGATACAATACGCTATTCTCCAGGGCTGCATCAGCGCATCAGAGATTCCATGCGATGGAGGGTGGATGCATGTATCCTCGCTAACGGAGGACATTATGAAAATTTCGTGTAACAAAGTGTTTGAAGTCACGCTGGTACGTTCTGTTCCTGTGTGTTTCCATTCCATGATTAATGTGGTTTGAAGAGAAGTAATAAAATGAGCTCTAACATGAAAAGTAAGCGTTTCCGGACACATACCCACATAACATATTTTCTTTCTTTGTGTGTGAGGAATGTTTCCTGAAAGTTTGGCCGTACCTTTTTGTAACACCGTGTATACAGCCGCTCGCTCACAGAAAGATCCGCACCTAAAGACTGGAAAATTGCTCAAGTCACACCAATACCCAAGAAGAGAAATAGGATTAATTCGGTGAATTACAGGCCCACATCACTAACGTCGATTTCCAGTAGGGTTTTGGATCATATACTGTATTCGAACATTATGAAGTACCTCGAAGGAAACGATTTATTGACACATAGTCAGGACGGATTCAGAAAATATCGTTCTTGCGAAACACAACTAGCTCTTTGTACTCATGAAGTAATGAGTGTATCGACAGGGGATGTCAGACTGACGCCATATTTTTAGATTTCCAGGAGGCTTTCGACACCGTTCCTCATAAGCGTCTTCTAACCAAACTAAGTGCCTATGGAGTATCGCCTCAGTTGTGCAACTGGATTCGTGATTTCCTGTGAGAAAGGTCACAGTTCGTAGTAATAGACGGAAAGTCATCGATTAAAACAAAAGTAATATCCGGCGTTCCCCAAGGAAGTGTTATAGGCTTTCTATTGTTCCTGATCTACATTAACGATATAGGAGACAATCTGAGCAGCCCTATTAGATTGTTTGCAGATGATGCCGTCATTTACCGTCTTGTAAAGTCATCAGGTGACCAAAATGAATTGGAAAATGATTTAGATAAGATATCTGTATGGTGCGAAAAGTGGGAATTGACCCTGAATAAAGAAAAGTGAGAAGTTATTCACATGAATACTAAAAGAAATCCGCTAAATTTCGATTACGCGATAAGTAAAAGCAATTCTTAAGGCTGTAAATTCAACTAAATACTTAGGGATTAGAATTAAAAATGCTCTAAATTGTAACGCTCACATAGATATTGTTGTGGGTAGAGCAAACCAAAGACTGCGATTCATCGACAGAACACTTAGAAGGTGCAACAGGTCTTCTAAAGAGACTGCTTACACCACGCTTGTCCGCCCTATTCTGGAGTACTGCTGTGCGGTGTGGGACCCGCATCAGGTGGGACTGACGGATGACATCGAAAAAGTAGAAAGAAGGGTAGCTCGTTTTGTATTATCGCGAAATAGGGGAGATAGTGTCACAGACATATACGTGAATTGGAGTGGCAATCATTAAAACAAAGGTGTTTTTATTTGCGACGGGATCTTCTCATGAAATTTCAATCACCAGTTTTCTCCTCCGATTGCGAAAACATTCTGTTTGTACCCACCTACATACGGAGAAATGATCATCACAATAAAATAAGAAAAAATCAGGGCTCGCACAGAAAAATTGAAGTGCTCGTTTTTCCCGCGCGCCTTTCGAGAGTGGAACGGTAGAGAGACAGCTTGAAGGCGGTTCATTGAACCCTCTGCCAGGCACTTTATTGTGAATAGCAGAGTAATGACGTAGATACAGATGCAGAAAACGGTGTTGCCCTACATGATCTGAAAGATGTTATAAAATAGCTGCAGAGAAGTGCATTTCTGCTAGTTGTCAGGTGTAAAGATATTTTGTGAATTGAAGCCCATCTGATAAGTGTACTTAAAACTGTGAAGGATCTAGTGGAGGCATGAAAGTGAGTGGATTAGAGAACATATTCTTGCGGTCAGAAGAGTCACGTGGGCTTCAGTATACAAAATATCTAAGTATACAAAATATGTTTCCTGAAAGTAAGAGACAGTGTAAATATTGAAAAACTTGGATGTGTAGGTCATGCGCAAAAGAGGCTGGAAACTAGACTGCGAAAACTGCGACAAAGGCTATCAGAGAAGGAACTACCAGACGGGATAACCATCAAAGGAAAGCGATGGCTAACATCTGGTGAAAGACACTGAGGCGGATCTCTTTTTACCCGGCGTAATGCAACTACTCGAGGTGGGATGGACTTGACGAGTCACTGAAAGTCCCCTGCAGAAATATCGAGCCATAATGTCTCTGTGTCCCTCCATGTGAGCGAAAATGTTGTCACTGCGGGATTTGGTGCACGAACTGATCTCTTGATTGTGTCTCATAAATGTGCAATAGGATTCATGTCGAGCGATCTGGGTGACTAAATCATTCGCTGGAATGGTCTCCAGAATCTTCCTCAGACCAGTCGCTGACAGTTGTGGTCCGGTGACATGGCACATTGTCATCTATAATAAATTCCTTCGTTGTTTGGGCACATGAAGTCCATGAATGGCTGCAAATGGTCTCCGAGGAGCCGAACATAACCATTTCCAATGAATGATCGGTTCAGTTGGAGCAGAGGACCCAGTCTGTTCCATGTAAAAGTAACCTATATCATTATGGAGCCACAGCCAGCTGGTACAGTGCCATATTGACAAGTTAGGCCCACGGCTTCGTGGGGTCTGCGCCACTCTCGAATCCTACTATTCCTGGAGAGGCGCCGCAAGTCATGTCGTGCTGTTAGCAGAGGCACTCGCATCGGTCGTCTGCTGCAGTAGCCCATTAAAGCCAAGTATTTGCCGCACTGTCCCAGTAGATATGTTCGTCATACGTACCACATTGATTTCTGCCGTTATTTCCTGCAGCATTGCTTGTCTGTTAGCACTTACAACCCCACGCGAACGCCGCTGCTCTCGGTCGTTAAGTGAAGGCCGTCGGCCACTGCATTGGCCGTTGTTGAGAAGTAATGCCTGAAATCTGGTATCGAAACGTCCCTGTAGAAAAATTTTAAATGGCTGGGCTTAAACTGACACACAATATTTTTTATCGCAACGCGATCTGACTTTCAAAAATCCCTACAAAAGAATGGTCCTGACTAACAATAACCTATACCTTTCACAAATCACTTACCTCACAAAAATCTTCGTTACTCGAACTATTGCAATACAGTGTCGCCAATACTGCCAGCTAAATAAAAGATTCAAACTACTGAAGGCACTAACGACTGATAGGCATAGTTAGCAAATGAAAGATTTTGATGGAGAACAAACAATCTATTTACCTTAATAGTGTTCAAAAGTCATAATATATATTATCAGTTCATGACATCCAGTCTTACAATTTTACTGTCTCTGATGGACACAAGTCCAGATGGTCCGCTCTCAAAACTCTGCCATTTCTCTCCCCACATCCACCACTGCTGGCGGCTCACCTCCAACTGCGCAACGCTACGCGCTGTTAACATCCAGCTGCCCAACACTACAATAGCAAACAACGATGCAAACCAGCCACAGACTGCACACGGCACAGTCAGTGATTTTCGTACAGAGCACTACGTGGCGTTACCAACATAAAAACCTAAACAGCCTACCTTCAGTATTTCGGCGCACTCTTGACACTGTGGACCTCGGAATACTGAATTAACCAACGATTTCCGAAATCGCATATTCCATGCGTCTAGCTTCTGCTACCATTCGACGTTCAGAGTCTGTTAATTTCCGTTGTATAGCCATGCGTGTCGGACACCTTTTCAAGTGAATCACCTGAGTGCCGATGACACCTCCGCCAATGCACTGTGCTTTTATACCTTGTCTATGCGATACTGCAGCCATCTGTATACGTGCATACTGCTCTGCCATGGCTCCCAGTAACGCGTGGTACCTCAGTGTAGACAGACGTCAGACATATTGCGGCATGGCAGTAAAAGGTAATACTGGAGTTCTGAAAAAGATGAAGGATACAGTGTGAGCTACTTGTTCCGTGAGTTTTCTACAGAGGAGAAGCCACTATTTGCATTGTTTCTAAAAGCTTTTAGATTGTTCATGTGGATACCAGAGACAAATTTCTGGAGGAGATAACATTTAACAACATGATCATTCCATACCAGCAGCTGTGCAGTCGGATGTGACCAACGCCGACGACAACGAATAGCTACACTACTGGCCATTAAAATTGCTACAGCAAGAAGAAATGCAAATGATAAACAGGTATTCATTGGGAAAATATATTATACTAGAACTGACATGTGATAACATTTTCACGTAATTTGGGTGCATAGATCCTGAGAAATCAGTACCCAGAACAACCACCTCTGCCCGTAATAACGGCCTTCATACGCCTGCGCATTAGATTAGATTAGATTTAGATTAGATTTACTTTCATTCCAATTGATCCGTAGTGAGGAGGTCCTCCAGGATGTGGAACATGTCAGAAAAACAACAATACATGACAAATATTTAAACTAAAACAAATAAGCTAATGTACCATTCCACAGGTCCCAAGTGGAATGATCGTCATTTTTTAATGAACACTAAGAGTCATTTTACAAATACTATTGCACTGAATTTAAAATAAAAAAGTTTTATATTTATTTATAAGGTAAGAAACATGTAATACAACTACTGTAATACTTATTTACTATGAACACATTACTGCACTGAAATGGTGCAGAAGTTAGATTATACTTACACACACACACACACACACACACACACACACACACACACACACACACAAATTTTCAGTGAACACATTACTGCACTGAAATTGTGCAGAAGTTATGTTGTACTTATATACAAATCAGTTGGTTTTCCTCAGAAATTCATCAATGGAGTAGAAGGAGTTGGCCACCAATAAATCCTTTAGGCTTCTCTTAAACTGAATTTCATTGGTTGTTAAGCTTTTTATGGCTGCTGGCAAGTTATTGAAAATGTGTGTTCCTGAATAATGCACACCTTTTTGTACAAGACTAAGTGACTTTAAATCCTTGTGAAGATTATTCTTATTTCTAGTATTGATTCCATGAATTGAGCTGTTGGTTTGAAAAAGTGATATATTTTTAATGACAAATTTCATTAAGGAATAAATATATTGGGAAGCTGTAGTTAGTATCCCTAGTTCCCTAAACAGGCTTCTGCAGGATGTTCTTGAGTTCACACCACATATAATTCTTACTGCACGTTTTTGTGCCCGGAAAACTTTAGCTTGGCTTGATGAATTACCCCAGAAAATAATCCCATATGACATTATGGAATGAAAGTAAGCATAGTATGCCAGCTTTTTCATTTTTATATCCCCTATGTCTGACAAAATTCGCATTGCAAACAGAGATTTGTTAAGACGCTTCAGCAGTTCTGTGGTGTGCTCCTCCCAGTTGAATTTATTATCAAGCTGTAATCCCAAGAATTTAACACCGTCCACTTCTTCTATCTTCTTGTCATCATATGTTAGACATATACTCTTGGGACACCCCTTACAAGTTCTGAACTGCATGTAGTGTGTTTTTTCAAAGTTTAGTGACAAAGAATTGGCTAGGAACCAGTGATTAATGTCTACAAATATTTTATTGGCTGATCTTTCTAAGACTACACTTGATTTGCTATTTATTGCAATGTTTGTATCATCAGCAAACAAAACAAACTTGGCATCTGGTAATGTTACTGATGAAAGGTCATTGATATACACAAGAAAAAGTAAGGGCCCCAAAATGGAACCTTGTGGGACCCCACATGTAATTAGTTCCCAGTTGGATGATGCCTGATAGCTTGATACATGTCTCTTTCCTAATAACACCCTTTGTTTCCTGCCAGAGATATAAGATTTGAACCATTTTGCAGCATTTCCTGTTACACTATAATATTCTAGTTTACTTAAAAGGATATTGTGATTTACACAGTCAAATGCCTTTGACAGATCACAAAATATACCAGTTGCCTGCAATTTTTCGTCTAATGAATTAAGTACATTTTCACTGTAAGTGTAGATAGCCTTCTCAATATCAGAACCTTTTAGAAATCCAAACTGTGACTTTGACAGTATGTTATTTGAGATAAGATGGTTATAAAGACGACTGTACATTACTTTTTCGAAAATTTTTGAGAATGCTGGCAACAGTGAAATTGGACGGAAATTTGATGCTATTTCTTTATCTCCCTTCTTAAACAGTGGCTTAACTTCAGCATATTTCAGCCATTCGGGAAATATTCCACTGATAAACGACTGGTTACACAGATAGCTTAATATGTTACTTAGCTCAGAATCACATTCTTTAATTAACTTTGTTGATATTTCATCATACCCACTAGATGTTTTTGATTTTAAAGATTTTATGATGGACATTATTTCTGTTGGGGTAGTGAGGGTCAAATTCATATTATGGAAGTTACTTGAAATGTCTGGTCTAAGGTAATCCATAGCAGCATCTACCGAACCTGACAACCCCATCTTTTCAGTAACAGTTATAAAATGTTTGTTAAAAAGTTCTGCAACACTATACACATCTGTCACCAATGCATCATTTACTCTTAATGCTATTTGTTCCTCTTCATGTCTGGTTCTACCGGTCTCCTCCTTCACTATATCCCATATTGTCTTTATTTTGTTATCTGATATGACTATCTTTTCCTTGTAATATATTTGCTTTGACATCCGTATTACAGTCTTTAATATTTTGCAGTATTTCTTATAATGTGCTATAGCATCAACATTGGAAATGTTTCGGATTGACAGATACAGTTTTCTTTTTGTTTTACAAGATACCCCTATTCCTCGAGTAATCCATGGCTTCTTTGTAGACTTTGCTCTAACCTTGGTAAGTTTTGGGGGAAAGCAGTGTTCAAATAAGGTAAGCACTTTATTAGCAAAAATGTTATATTTTTCATTCATGCCATGAGCACTGTAAACATCAGTCCAGTGAATGTCTCTGAGGAGTGTCCTAAAATAATCAATTTTTGGCTTACTGATTACCCTCTTGAGCTCAGATTTAACAGATTTTATATCCTGTTCAGTATTAACATTTAACAGAAGGAACTGCATGTCATGGTCTGAGAGGCCATTGACTATTGGTTTTGTAATATAATTTTGTTCATTTGACTTTTCTATAAAGATATTATCAATGGCTGTTTGTGAGCAAGTGGTTATCCTAGTGGGGAACTTTACTGTGGGAATTAAGTTGAATGATAGTGTTACTAACTCAAATAGGTTCTTATTGGGAGAGTCTTTAATGAAATCTACATTGAAATCACCAGCAACCACTATTTCTTTGTTTTTGGTTGTTAAATGGGCCAGTACAGCTTCAAGGTGGTTTACAAACAGATTAAAGTTACCTGCAGGTGCTCGATATACACTTAATATTATGAAAGATTTTTTGTGAAAATCTAATTCTGTTGCACATGCTTCCATATGCTGTTCTAGGCAAAATTTATGAATGTCTATGTTCTTAAATTTATGACAGTTCCTGATGAATGTGGCAACTCCTCCTTTCTCCATTTCTGATCTACAATAGTGAGATGCTAACCTAAACCCTGTAACACTTAAAAGTTCTATACCAGTGGTCACATGATGTTCAGAGAGGCAGATTATGTCAGCTGGGTTTGAAGACTCTAATTCATCTATGCAGATAGTTAATTCATTAATTTTATTTCTCAGTCATTGAGTCAAACAGAGCTTGGATGGCGTGTACAGGTACAGCTGCCCATGCAGCTTCAACACGATACCACAGTTCGTCAAGAGTAGTGACTGGTGTATTGTGACGAGCCAGTTGCTCGGCCACCATTGACCAGACGTTTTCAATTGGTGAGAGATATGGAGAATGAGCTAGCCAGCGCAGCAGTCGAACATTTTCTGTATCCAGAAAGGCCCGTACAGGACCTGCAACATGCGGTCGTGCATTGTCCAGCTGAAATGTAGGGTTTCGAAGGGATCGAATGAAGGGTAGAGCCACGGGTCGTAACACATCTGAAATGTAACGTCCACTGTTCAAAGAGCCGTCAATGCGAACAAGAGGTGACCGAGACGTGTAACCAATTGCACCCCATACTACACTCTTCCAATGTGGGTTCACCGCGATGTCGCCAAACACGGATGCGACCATCATGATGCTGTAAAGAGAACCTGGATTCGTGCACCCAGGTTCGTCGTTGAGTACACCATCGCAGGCGCTCCTGTCTGTGATGCAGCGTCAAGGGTAACCGCAGCCAGGGTCTCCGAGCTGATAGTCAATGTTGCTGCAAAACGTCGTCGAACTGTTCGTGCAGATGGTTGTTGTCTTGCAAACGTTCCCATCTGTTGACTCAGGGATCGAGACGTGGCTGCACGATCCGTTACAGCCATGCGGATAAGATGCCTGTCATCTCGACTGCTAATGATACGAGGCCGTTGGGATCCAGCACGGCGTTCGCTATTACCCTCCTGAACCCACCGATTCCATATTCTGCTAACAGTCATTGGATGTCGACCAAAGCGAGCAGCAATGTCGCGATACGATAAACCGCAATCGCGATAGGCTAAAATCCAACCTTTATCAAAGTCGGAAACGTGATTGAACGCACTTCTCCTCCTTACACGAGGCATCAGAACAACGTTTTACCAGGCAACGTCGATCAACTGCTGTTTGTGTATGAGAAATCGGTTGGAAACTTTCCTCATGTCAGGACGTTGTAGGTGTCGCCACCGGCGCCTATCTTGTGCGAATGCACTGAAAAGCTAATCGTTTATTGCATATCACAGCATCTTCTTCCTGTCGGTTAAATTTCGCGTCTGTAGCACGTCATCTTCGTGGTGTAGCAACTTTAATGGCCAGTAGTGTAAAAACAGTAACCGTAGTCGCATTTCTGTTCCAAATGGCGGCACATATGCACGAACCATTCTTTCTTTACTTCATTAAAATTTCACCAACACGTCGCAATATCGTTGGCGGCTCACTACATTGTCTGGCACGCTACTTGAAAAGTATTTAACAATGTATACCGATACAATTTCAATTAAACAGCTTAACAAATACTTTAAGAAAGACAGATTTGCTACAATGTGTCTTCAGCATGCATGGTTGTCGGCCCCTGAGCAATGTTGGAGGGACAAGTCCGTGAATCCTAATTATTACTTTACCGCCTTCCAGAGTGCATTGCCAGATATAAAGGCTCTTGGCCCTGTACCATTGCTTTAATACCTCTCATTCTGTACCCCTAAAGATTGATCCGACTGTTCGTGTCATGGTCCATTATTGAGACAGGTTCTGTACCAAGCGAGCTGGTCGTTGGGTCAAGATGGTCGCATTTGGAAACCTTCGGGAAGGGATTATCAGGTCCAGCATTTGCCTTATGTAAGTAGGCTGTTTATGTTTTCTCTATGTAAGTAGGCTGTTTATGTTTTCTCTATGTAAGTAGGCTGTTTATGTTTTCTCTATGTAAGTAGGCTGTTTAGGTTTTTTTATGGTAACGCCACCTCTGTATGAAAATCACTGGCTGTGCTGTGTGCAGTCTGTGGCTGCTTTGCATTGTTGTAATACTCGCCATTGTAGTGTTAGGCAGCTGGCTGTGAACAGCGCGTAGCGTTGCGCAGTTGGAGGTGAGCCGCCAGCAGTGGTGGATGTGGGGAGAGAGATGGCGGAGTTTTGAAATTTGTCATGAACTGCTATATTTATATATGATGATATCAAGGTAAATACATAGTTTGTTCTCTATTAATATCTTTCATTTGCTAACTATCCCTATCAGTAGTTAGTGCCTTCCATAGTTTGAATCTTTTATTTATCTGGCAGTAGTGGCGCTCGCTGTATTGCAGTAGCTTGAGCAGCGAAGATTTTTGTGAGGTAAGTGATTTGTGAAAGGTATAGTTTAATGTTAGTCAGGGCCATTCTTTTGTAGGGAATTTTGAAAGTCAGATTGCGTTGCGCTAACAAAATATTGTGTGTCAGTTTAAGCGCAGACTTGTATAAATTGTTCAAAGGGGACGTTTCATATGTCGACCCTTAGCCGAGGATACCTCACTGGAATCTTCTGATTTTTTGTTGTAGTTTGTGTAATTAGTGTAGATTTTGTTTATTGCTAGCGCGTAATTGTAGAGAAAATCTCCTTTGTAGTTGCAGTCTTTCATTGTTGTACAGTAAAACAGTTGTGGCATGCATATAGATTTGCACCAAGTATTTCGCAGCTACGCTTGCAATTAACTAGATATTATTTTCAGTGCTATGTTAACGTGTTCTCCTATTTTTGCTATTCAAATTGTGCTTTTCTGTGTTATCGTGTGAAATATTGTGACAATTATGGCGTGTGAAAAGCGTAATACTAGGCTCCAAAGTAAACTGAGAAATGACAGTGAAGACGAAAGCAGTGTGTTAGCGCCGCAGAGTAATGAATTAACTAATGTTCAAAGTAGTAATTTGGTAATTGCGCATAGGGAAATGGAGCAGGCGGCAAACAATGGTGTAGACAGTGAAACAGGTAGTGAACAGGGAAGCGTTATCGATCGATTGGTCGGCAACAGCTCGCCTCAGGAATCGGGAATGACAGAACACAATATTGCAAATACTGCAGACTCAGGTTTTGGGTTCTCACCGTTTTCTGAAATGAGTCAAGACACATTTTCCGCTTGTCAAAATGTGAATGTTGCCGGTGCAACTTCACTGCCGAAAAGCACTGAGGAGCATGTTTCAGACACCAGTGCATTGTTATTACAATTAATGCAACAAATGGGACAAAAGCTTGAAAAGTTAGACACAATGGAACAACACCAGAGACAAACACAGCAACAGTTAGACACAGTGGAACAAAATCTCAAAAAGTTAGACACAGTGGAACAAAATCTAAAAAAGTTAGACACAATGGAACAAAATCAGAGACAAACACAGCAACAGTTAGACACACTGGAACAAAATCAGAGACAAACACAGCAACAGCTTCAAAAGTTAGACTCATTGGAACAAACTCTTGAACAAACGCGTGAAGATTTAACTACTGAGTTACATAACATTGAATCGAAATGTCAAAAAGTCTGTAATGACGTAAAAACTCAAATTTGTGAGCATTTTCAACCTATTTTTTCGCGGCATGAAAAGGCATTACAGAATCACGAAGCAGCCATAAAAAAACTGCAAATTATTGTTCATGAAAATCATGAGACCTTGCAAGCTAAATTTGACTCAGTTGCATCTACCGATTCGGTTACGCAACTTGCAAAAACTCAGGAAAACTTAAAGAACACAGTAGATTCGATTTCAACACAAATGGACACTCTGAAACTTGGTTCAGAAAAACACATTGAGGAAATGTGTTCACTATCGGAGAAAGTAGCCGAACTTTCGGATCAGTTCACTAACTTATCTACGAAGGTAGATGATAATCTGAACGACACAAAACCGGTAGTCTTTAATGACACAGAAGAGTGCGAACAAATTAGGAAATTCAAACAAAATCAGAATCAAATTAATACGCAACACCAAAGAGAAATCCGGGAAGTACAAGATCAGCTGACTCAGATAATACAAGAATTACGTATTTCAGAGGCCACTCGCGCTCCAATACGGGAAGAGGGACTTAGAAATACGGAACAACCACAAAATAATAACACAGGACACTTCGAAAGTTATGAAAGAAATTGGCAAGGTGCACCGAATTTTGAAATGGAACCGCCGAAACGACGTAACAATGACCGATATGCGACTCGCCGACATGATGACTTTGACTATAAGCTGTTCATTACTACACGTAAATTCAAAACATTTAAGAATTCTGCCAACGACATTCATCCACAAGCGTGGCTCCATCAATTCTGTCATTGTTTTCCTCCCAACTGGTCATTAGAACACAGATTAGAATTTATTTGTGGCTACTTGGAGAATGAACCAGCTGTAAGAATGCGATCGGTAATTCACGATTGCCACAGTGAAAGAGAGTTTTACCATGCCTTCCTCTCAGCATATTGGTCTCAAGCCACACAAGACCGTGTAAAACATAGCATCATGATGATGAAACACTTTGAACAATCTGAATTTTCCAGTCTTGTCAAATATTTTGAAGACATGTTGCATAAGAATCAGTATCTTTCAAACCCATACAGCCCCTCAGAACTCATCCGCATTTGCTTAATCAAACTGCCTGAACATTTACGACATATTATTTTGGCAGGACGTTGCAAAGACGACATTGAAGCATTTCAGGGACTTTTACAAGAATTAGAAATTGACACTGACAATCGCGGAACGCGAAACCGGGAAAACAATCACTACAGGTCACATCCGTCACAATTCCGTGACGACAGAAGTAATAACTGGACACGACAAGGCTATTCTCACAACACAAATCGTGACCAAAACAGACACCACCCTTATGACAACCGCTGGCAGAATAATAGTTACAGAGAAAGATCGCATTTCCGTAGAAATGAATATGACAGAGATAACCATAGAAACAGACAATATGGTAACCAGAACTGTTATTATCAAGGGAGACAGAATAATTTCAGACGCAACGGTCCAGCGCGCAGTTACGATTCAGGGAGAAATTCTCCACCACGTGACGGACAAGGAAGAAACTACGGAATCTACCGACATGACGACAGACGATATATTCGTAACGACAGACCTGAATTGCATCAGAACTGGCGGGATTCAAACAGGGCAGGGCCTTCTCGTCAGAATGAATTTGTAGAAGTTAGATCTCCTAATCCCAATAACGGCGCGCGCCAACAAAGAGACAGACAATGACTCGCACAGCAGGCAGCCGCGTGCGCCCGCTGGCTCCAAGAAAAATAACATAAGACGCTAGCCTTGAGAAAAATTTTAGCATTCTTTACCGATGTATACAACATGATAATTGCTTTGAAGTTGAAACTCTGCGTACTAGGAAGAGTAAAGGTTTACACCACATTTCACATGTAAAACCATTTATTGAAAGATAATCTGCTTTTTAACTTAGTCTTTGCCATAAAATTTTTCGCTTCACATTACTAATATGCATTGTCAGACTTAGAATCTGTTAACATACAACAGTGTTTGAAGTTAAATATCCAATCAAGAACCAAGAGAACTTACTTAAACAGAAATGACGAATGCATTGTTATAGTGAACAGACGTCACAGTGTTATTGTGTGTGTACATTCTTGCTTGTTAGTTGCACGATTATGGAACGACTATAAGGCTTACATACTTAGAACATTTACCAGTACTGCTAATGAGATTTTAATGCAACATTTTGGTTTACTTGAAAATATATTCTGGATTTAAAGTACTTTCAGTGAGATACCAGATGGCACAGTGGTTAGTTTATGTGACAGCTACACGATTTTATCACGACGCTACTAATGAGTGACAATTTACAATGTTGCTTTTGCAGTGTTTCTGTTTTATATCTGCACAGTTTTTCTGAATTCTTCTGGAAAGTAAAACATGTTTTAGTAGTAACTTTTGTGGTATAGCTACAATGAGACAGCCTTTTCTGTAGCACAACAATACGTTACAGCACAGTACTTTCTTCATCACAACAATAAGCGTAATAACTAAGTTATCTATACGCAAAGCATTTCACTTTTGTGTATCATGAGGTAAGTACATTGACTTCTGCAGAACTTAGCTTTCGGAGGACAATAACTACGACACTTCCCAGAGATTATCTTACAGCAAGACGCACATTTAGCGCTACAGGACACGTATTTGAGTGATTAATTTTGTACTTAAAACATTTATTTTTACAGATTTTTGAATTACAAAGAAAGTTTTCCGTGATACATTTCATTCCATTGCTGTAATCTGTGACACCTAAGGGTATAATTACATTAAACCTCAGGGGGGTACACGCCTACTTTGTGTACCATGTGTTTGGCAAGCACAAGGAGCCCTAGCTAATATGGTATTTGCTTATACAACTTTACACATCGGTACCATATTTCTCTAACACAAATTACACAGCTATCTGATCATTTAACTGAGAGAGACAAACTTTTTTATTACGTCAGTGACACATGTTTACGCAATTACACCGTTGGATTACTTCACACTTACGAAATTGTATTTTGTCTGTACTTTGTGAACTGTTCATATTTTTTTGGAACCATTGTGATACTATGAGAGCTTTGAATGATGTATTTGGTATGAGATCATGATTTTTAAAGTACGTTTGAGGAAGATGACAATTTTGACATGAGCAGAGAATTTTTTTTATGGTTTGAAATTATTGCAGAAAGCTATGACTTTTTTGAGATTTGACTGAGGTGTTATGATGTTATTTTTACGACGACGATGTGTATTATGCTGCTGAGGTATGTTTATGATTAATAGGCTGAGGCTATATGAGTTATTTGATTATGCTTTATATTTATAATGACGAAATATTGACGAGTGTCGATGGATACGTATATGTGTAATAAGGTAAGGAGTAATGAATAGTGGGTAGGGACTCTGATTTATGAAAAGGATGTTGGAAACCAAGAAACGTACTTTAAGAGTTATGAAATGTGTGTAAATGCGTGAATGTATCACAATGCCGGCGAAAATTTTTTGGACAACGTTATATTCATAGGATTTTCTTTCTACAGATTTGCAACGCTAATTCTTGACCTGTGAAATATTTTTATGTGAGACTGTCACTGTAGCGGAAACTGGTGTCGTAAATATTTCCGTAAGAAAGTTAAGTGACCACCTGCACGTAATGCGTCGTGGGCACGCAGCTGTGTCAAACACCTGGAGAACAAGCCATTAGGGTGTGCCTTTCCGGAAGCACAGGTAGAAAAAAAAAAGAAAAAAAGGCAGGCCTTTATCCTCGCCATTGGCATTCCTTTAGAGAAAATATTGCAAATGCGACACCCTCATTACTTCCATTAACCTTGCTATTGACATTCCTTTGTAAAAAGCATCGCAAATATTACACGCTCATTACCTGAAAACATATGATTACTCGTACTTTGTGCTAATTGCTGCAATGCTTATGAATTAATGGGAAATATTCGTACATCTGCACACCTGATTATGACAAGTGTCTTTCTATGAGAGTTGAGAGCTGCTGACTTACGAAATGCCACATGACTATTGAATGATATTTTTATGCTTTGCTTTTCGCAGTTGCTTATTTCACTTGATATCTGGTTTCCAGCTGTGTTGCAGCATTGCTTTTATAAAATAAAATGCATTTGCTAATGTGAACACTTCCTGTCAACAGATCTATTAAATAATCATTTTATGATCCACATTCTTTAAAAAAAGGAGCACTTGGAAAGGAAAGAACAATAAGAAGGAACTAGTAACAGTAACACATAATTTTCTTTTCAAGTACATGGTAATATTTCTTTTTACAATCAGTTGTTGTGGTGCACCACTTTAATTACATAGATATTAAGATGTGAATATACATTTCCCTTATCTGCATTGTTGTTTTTACTGTAATATTTTTTCTGCTTGAGCTTTGTCATGTATAGATATAAGTTTTATATTTTTTATATTTTTTATATTTGCTGCTGCTGTTTGCCAGGCATAGTGTTACTCAATTTTAAATTGTGTTACTCTGTTAAGCTAATTTTACTACTGACTTATTTTTCTTGCTACTGTACATTGGCTCATATTAGTTGTAATGTTGCATTGCTTGGTAATTTATATTTACTGTAGCTTGCTTTGCAATTTTCCATTTTTTTGCATTGCTGTTTGTGTTAATTTGTTATGTGCTGCTGCATTGCCTCGTCCCTTAGTTTAGTATCTGAGCTCAGTAGATTTAAGTTAGCTTAAGAGGAGACTATATAAGAAACTAACTATTATAAATTTATAAGAAATGCATTGAGAAGCTATCAGAAAATGGTCTGGCAAAATAAAAAGGATACTGTACAGTGGAGAAAAACTATTATTGACAGAGGATGTGAACAGAATACAGAAAGCAGAGAGAAAAACTATTTTTGACAGAGGATGTGAACGAAATACAGAAGGCAGGCTTAGATAGGACTTTTGGGAATAATGATGAATGAAGGGAGATCTCCAAGAAGCAAAGAAAGTTTTGTTTGCAAAATACTGCAATGAAACAAACCCTGTCCTTTCCTTTTGTGTTATCCCACTATGTGTTTGGGTACCCTTGTGTATATATGTTCTTCCTGTCTTTTATATGTTTACCTCATCAGACTTTTGTTGTAGAATTTTTCTCATACTCAGCTACATGAACTATGATGAGGAATACTGTTATCCTCAAATATAATTTGCGTTAATAATATGTTATTTACTTTGTAAAGATGTTAGACATTATTAATTCTGTTTTGTTTTAATGCTCATGTGTAAAGTTGATGTTTCAAAAGTTATTCTGATCTTTTATGTATTTACTTATGTCATAATTCCTGTAACACTGATGTATATGTTTATTTCTATTCTTTTGTAAAGCCCCTATTACTACAAACGTTATCTGTATTATTATGTTTTTAATGATGTGTTTTGTACCTTTGTTATTGTATTCTTATGTTATAAAATTGTAATTGTCACCAGTTCATGATATTATTAACTTGTTAGTTACATTTCACTGCACACGTTTCTGTTGGTCATAGTATATGGACAATATGTGAGAAGTAGGGACTGATAGTGTTTGCACGTGTGTTAATGATTCAGCAAGGGACTGGATAACAGCATTGCTGGATCTAAGGACAATTCCAGAAACTTTGTGAGTGCACAAGTGGTGGTTTATGGACTTGCTATATTATCCGCAAGACTCTTCAATGGTGATTGTGCACCTGCACAGTCACAACAGATGGCTGTTGGCTATCTCTACAAGGACTACAGTGGGTCTACATCTTTGACGATCCATCAATACCATTATTTCTACAAGGACTGCAGTGGGTCTGCACCTCTGGTGGCCCACCAATACCGTAATCTCTACCAGGACTGCAGTGGGTCTGCTCTGTGATGACCTACCTACCAATACTCTTCAAAATTTCGACTGACTCTGCTGTGAGTTTGCTCTGTTGTGACCCAATACTTGTCTGCATGTCGAGAGTCAGCACTGTCTTTCCGTTGGAAGGACAACACTACTTCCTCAAGACTGCGTGGAAATCCACTACTTCCGTGTGCATTTTCTTCTACTGCTCAGACTTTGAGAAAAACACTGTATTTTACCGTAATGAATGATCAGGACTGTCTTTATGGACTGTGACAAAATTTTAGATTTTGACCAACGTTGTATCAATAAGTGTGTGCATTTGATATCTTTGTTATTGTAATTATGAAAAATTTTTTCAAATCTGTATTGGGCACTGCCCAAACCAATTTGTAAAATTTTTTGTGGGGAGCATGGGGGCTATGTAAGTAGGCTGTTTATGTTTTCTCTATGTAAGTAGGCTGTTTATGTTTTCTCTATGTAAGTAGGCTGTTTATGTTTTCTCTATGTAAGTAGGCTGTTTAGGTTTTTTTATGGTAACGCCACCTCTGTATGAAAATCACTGGCTGTGCTGTGTGCAGTCTGTGGCTGCTTTGCATTGTTGTAATACTCGCCATTGTAGTGTTAGGCAGCTGGCTGTGAACAGCGCGTAGTGTTGCGCAGCTGGAGGTGAGCCGCCAGCAGTGGTGGATGTGGGGAGAGAGATGGCGGAGTTTTGAAATTTGTCATGAACTGCTATATTTATATATGATGATATCAAGGTAAATACATAGTTTGTTCTCTATTAATATCTTTCATTTGCTAACTATCCCTATCAGTAGTTAGTGCCTTCCATAGTTTGAATCTTTTATTTATCTGGCAGTAGTGGCGCTCGCTGTATTGCAGTAGCTTGAGCAGCGAAGATTTTTGTGAGGTAAGTGATTTGTGAAAGGTATAGTTTAATGTTAGTCAGGGCCATTCTTTTGTAGGGAATTTTGAAAGTCAGATTGCGTTGCGCTAACAAAATATTGTGTGTCAGTTTAAGTACAGTCGTGTATAAATTTTTCAAAGGGGAAGTTTCACTTACAACAAAGGTAATCATCCCGACAGCAGTGGCCGAGCGAGGTGGCGCAGTGGTTAGCACACTGGACCCGCATTCAGGAGGAGGATGGTTCAAATTCGCGTCCAACTATCCTGATTTAGGCTTTTCGCGGTTTCCGCAAATCGTTCAAGCAAATGCCGGAATGCTTCCTATGAAAGGATAAGGGCGATTTCCTTCTCCACCTCTGGAACATCCGAGCTTGTGCTTCGTCTGTAATACGTTGTTGTTGTACCTACTCCAACCTACATCCTTCTGAATCTGCTTAGCGTATTCATCTCTTGGTCTCCCTCTACGATTTTTACCCTCCGCGCTGCCCTCTAGTACTAAATTGGTGATCCCTCGATGTCTCAGAACACGTCCTACCAACCGATCCCTTCTTCTAGTGAAGTTGTGTCACAAGCTCCTCTTCTCCCCAGTTCTATTCAATACCTCCTCATTACTTATGTGATCTACCCATCTAATCTTCAGCATTCTTCTGTAGCACCACATTTCGAAAGCTTCGATTCTCTTCTTGTCTAAACTATTTATCGTCCACGCTTCACTTCAATACATGGCTATACTCCATACAAATACTTTCAGAAACGACTTCCTGACGCTTAAATCTATACTCGATGTTAACAAATTTTTCTTCTTCAGAAACGATTTCCATCCTATTGCCAGTCTACATTTTATATCCTCTCTACTTCGACCATCATCAGTTATTTTGCTCCCCAAATAGCAAAACTCATTTACTACTATAAGTGTCTCATCTCCTAATCTAATTCTCTCAGCATCACCCGACTACATTCCATTATCCTCGTTTTGCTTTTGTTGATGTTCGTCTTATATCCTCCTTTCAAGACACTTTCCATTCCGTTCAACTGCTCTTCCAAGTCCTTTGCTGTCTCTGACAGAATTACAATATCATCGGCAAACCTCAAAGTTTTAATTTCTTCTCCATGGATTTTAATATCTACTCCGAACTTTTCTTTTGTTTCCTTTACTGCTTGCTCAATATACAGATTGAATAGCATCGGGGATAGGCTACAAACCTGTCTCACTTCCTTCCCAATCACTGCTTCCCTTTCATACCCCTCGACTCTTATAACTGCCATTGGTTTCTGTACAAATTGTAAATAGCCTTTCGCTCCCTGTATTTTACCCCTGCCACCTTCAGAATTTGAAAGAGAGTATTCCAATCAAGAGTGTCAAAAGCTTTCTCTAAGTCTAGAAATGCTAGAAACGTACGTTTGCCTTTCCTTAATCTTTCTTCTGTAATAGGGAGACGTTAAGCCCGCGTCTGCCTCCCTTCTCTCCGTAAATATTGACCAGGACCGGCCTATGAAAACTATTTTTAAGTTAATTCAGCGATGTATGTCCCACACAAAAAATATGTAAGCATAGTATCCATATAGGTACAAGTAACTGCTTCTTTGTGTATTCAGATTAAAGTCGATGACTTTGCTCGACATGTGCAGTGTATCTGTGTCACGATGGGTTCGAAAGTCCGTTACACTGTATAAAATTATAAGAGTCGTATTCCTTGAGTCTGAGTGGGAATGATTTCTGAAGTTTGGAAATAAATTAAGGATGTTCATTTTATTTGAACGCCACATAATGAACTGTCTTGACTACACAAAATATTATGCTTTTACAGAGTATACAGGGTGTTTGTGGAGGAAAGGTCAATATTTTAAACAGTAATAGTATAAGTAACTATGAACAAAAATGCCATACGAACTTAGATCCGCAAATGCTTCGTTAGGGAGGTATGGGTTTTGAAAAGAACTTTAATTCTGCAAAATTCATGTGCACAACTTGCACGAATACGCAATAAAACTGGACCGTTACGTGATTTTCTCGCAAACAATGCACGGGTACATGCCATGTTTACGCTATGCAACCTACCACTTATAATGGTCATGTGACGAACGCAGTACGTAGTACAAGCACCCGCTGTTTGCGCAGTTGTGCCACAGGCGATTTCTGACTTTACGATTACCTGATCGCAGGGTGTTCATCAAAGTATTTAGCACTTTATGTGCAACAGGCTCTCCTCCAAGTAGAGATTTTTCGTCCGAGCGTGCACGTCAACAAACTTTGCAATAACAGGAAGAAATGATCAAGAGCTGAGCGAAGTCCCAGTACGAGCATACGAAGAATGTCCCTGTGTATGAATGTCCCACAGACAGGTGTATGGGAAACATTTCATGCGGAAAACCTGTACCCATTTCACATACAGCGATTCTAAAATCTCCACGTTGGCAACAATGCCCAACGACTTCAATTCTGTCACTGGATAATACTCGTTCGCTTCCATACATACTATTCACTGACGAAGCCCAGTTTTCACGACATGGAATACACAACACGCGCAATAACCATCGGTGGTCACGGGAGAATTCACACGCTTCAATGAATACCAATTTCCAAGTTCGTTTTGCCATAAATGTTTGGCGCGGCGTGATCGGTAACCTTTTGGTAGGTCCATTTATTACCAATCAGCGATTGACGGGAGAGAGGAGCCTGCATTTTTTGGAAAATTCATTTGTGGAACTACTGGAAGACGTTCGTTTAGCCAAGCGAACTGGAATGTACTTTCAACATGACGGTGCCCCTCCACATGTTACCTTACGTGCGAGGAACCATCTCAACCGCACCTACCCTAATCACTGGATTGGCCGTAGCGATAATAACCTGGACTCCAACATCACCTGACCTTTTACACCTTTAGATTTCTGTTTATGGGGTTGGATGAAATTAGAGGTGCACAAAGTGGAGGTAAACACACGAGATGAACTGCTTCGTCGCATCGTGGACGCCGCTGAGTTGATTAGGAACCAACCACAGACAACTGAACAAGCAGCACAACATCTTCTCGCTGAAGCGCGAAAGTGCATTGACGTTCATGGTAGAATATTCGAACCTCTTCTGTGAATTTTACATCGTCTGTACGATAAGTGTTAAAGGCATTTGTCAAAGACGTGGTACGTCTTTTTCAACTGAATACATGTAACATGCATGTTGTAATGCATTATGTACTAAATGCATAGTAAATAAACGTTATGTAAACATGTGTAACATAACTGTACTTCTCTGTAACATTGTTTTCAAGAAAATCACCTTGCGGTCCAGCTGTACTGCGGATACGTTCACTTTGTGCACATCAATTTTGCAGAATTAAAGTTTCTTTCAAAATCGATACCTCCCTAACGCAGCATTTGCAGACCTACGTTCATATAACATATTTTGTTCATCATTACTTGTACTATCACTGTGTAAAATATTGACCTTACCTCCCCAAACACCCTGTATATTAAAAATATTGTTACCTAGTGTCGACCAGTGATCCATGAACCACACTGCAATGTGGTGGCATATCTGCCTTAACGCTGCAGGTAGCTGTGCAATAGGTACAGCCACATCGACTGATAGCTCTGGAGAGGCTACACCATCATACTATATTTGATCGAAAGTATCCTGACACCCGTATTCAATGCGGAACTGACCCTAGACAACACGAGAGGCAGGAGTATTGTGTTGTCAGTAGAGATGCAGTAACAGCAGAGAGCGTTGGTTAAGAGACCAGGACTTGGAACGCGGACCATTCACTGGATGTCATGTGATTAACAAAGCCATCAGGGACATTACACGCCTTCTAAAGCTGGCCAAGTCGTCTGTTAGTGATGTGCCTGTCAAGTGAAAACGCGAAGCGACAGCCACAACTAAATCTAGATCAGGCAGACCTCATGCAGTGACGAACGAGCACCGTCAAGCATTGCGGAGGGTGGTTGTAAAAAAATAGCATGAAATCAGCGAAAGGAATCGCTCGTGAGTTCCATAGTGCTACCTGCACTCCAGCTGGAACAGTGTGTCTGCCTAGGGAGTTAGAAAGAACGGGACACAATTGTTGAGCAGCTCCTCATAAGCCACACATTTCTCCAGTCAACGCTAAGCGACGCTTGAGGTGGTGTAAACGGCGACGCTGCTGAAAAGCAGATGGGTGGAAACGACTGATTTGGAGCAGCGTCTCTGAGGCAACGGTTTCTGGACATCAGGAACCTTGAAATGGATTGGCTTGTCCAGAGTCCCGACCTTATTCAAATGTGACACCTTTGGGATGAGACAGCATGTAGATTTCGCGACGGGCCCTAGCGTCCAACATCACTACTTTCTATGGTTTCGGGTCTTGAGGAAGAATGGGCTGCCATTCCTCCACAGAAATTCAGACACCACCCAAGTTCAAGTCTTCATAAAGGAGAGGTGTGGACACACACCATATTAATTTCTACTAATAGCTGTTGTAAGGTGTAAGCTTCGCCGGCGATGGGCGAGGCATGGCAGAATCTCTGACCAGAGAGTAGTTTATTGTTAGTTGTTGCTTGTCGCGAGTCTGCGCGAGTCGACAGTAGAAGTCTGTCTGCGCTAGTCTGCGCGAGTCTGCAGTAGTAGTCAGTCGGATACAGTAGTAGTCGGTCGGCTCTAGTAGCGAGTGGACAGTATTAGTCTGCGGGAGTCGGCATGCGTCGGCGGTGTGCTCTGCTCGCGACTCTGGTCAGGACTCTGGACGATGAGTGTTGTTGTAGAAGGTAAAGAAGCAGCGTTGCGCATAATTAATAATGTATGTTAATTGTAATTTAATTTGTTCAAAAAAAATGCCCCAATAATAATTTTTACAATATAAAGTAACCTTTTTTTTAAAGAAAAATATTCATTTCAATTTAAAGAATTTTTCCAATGCATTATCATTGCTTCCAAGAACCCAAAAAAAAATTTACGCCAGCATTGCACGAAGCTGTGTCGAAGAATGTACACATAAGAACAGATATATAATTGCAGTTTTATTGAGGTAAGAATTTTTGCTTGTTTTATTCAGAATACAGGGCCGAAGGTCAGCGCTGCTGTCCTTATAAAATTTACCAGATATTATTATTTCTGTTAGGAGGTTACATTTCGTTCATGGTTCATTATTTAATTAATATTATTGTGTGGTTTATGGTCAATTACCATTTCTTTTAATTCTGTGGGGAGTTTACGCTTGGCTCCATTTTCTTATTTTCATTTAACAAAATTTCGTGTGGAGAGGTTACACTGTCCAAATATTTTTGGTGAGATAGTGTACTATTACTGGAGAGTAAGTACTTTTCAGTAGTTGCAGGGGCGATGGTCTGGATTATTGATTGATCTGGGCTTGTAACGTTTCCCAATATGGTCGTACAATGTTCGTAATGCACACAGCTCAAAGAAAAGAGGAAACTACAGTCGTTTTCTTTTCCTGGAAGACTCGCGATTCTGCTGTATGTTTTCGTGATGATACCATCTTCCTCGATAAAATATTCTGAGGTTAAAACAGTGCCCCATTGGATCTCCGGGCGGGACTAGTCAGGAGGATGCTGTCATCAGAAAAATACAAATCAGTCGAATGGGACGGAAATCAGTAGATGTGGCGTATATGTACAGACAAACAAATGATTACAGTTTCAGAAAAATTGGATGATTTTTCCAAAGTTTCACGAATTAGCAAGTCAGCAACGCGTTCGTCCACGTCTGGTTCTTATGCAAGCAGTTATTCTGCTTGGCACTGATTCACAGAGTTGTTGGATGTTCTCCTGAGGGATATCGTGCCGAATTCTGTCCAATTGGTGCATCGGATTCTTAAAAATACGAGCACGTCGAGGGACCCTGCCCGTAATGGTCCAAACATTCTCAAATGGGGAGAGATCTGGCGACCTTGCGGACCAAGATATGATTTGACAAATACCAAAGCAAACAGTAGGAACTCTGGCCGTTTGCAGGTGGGCAAAACGTAAGCACAGAATCACTTGCCGTGAAGGACAACAAAATTAAGCTGTAAGAGCGCCGCGGATGACAATAATGGGGTCCTGCTATGAAAGGAAATGACACCCCAGAGTCCGCAGCTCGTGGTCGTGCGGTAGCGTTCTCGCTTCCCACGCCCGGGTTCCCGGGTTCGATTCCCGGCGGGGTCAGGGATTTTCTCTGCCTCGTGATGACTGGGTGTTGTGTGATGTCCTTAGGTTAGTTAGGTTTAATTAGTTCTAAGTTCTAGGGTACTGATGACCATAGATGTTAAGTCCCATAGTGCTCAGAGCCATTTGAACCATTTGACACCCCAGACAGTCACTCTTCGGTGCTTCTCCAGACACGTTTTCGCTGGTTATCGGCGCTCAGTTCGAAGATGACTCACCACCGAAGACAATTTTACTTGTGTCAATGAGTGACCAACAAGACGTGTGTGGAGACTTCCCAGACAATGATGGGATAACAGTCTGACTGCCACCTGCTACACGGCCTGGCAACCAGAGGTGGTGGTCAGGGGCGCCATCTCATTTCATAGCAGGTCCCCTTTGTTTGCCATCTCCGGCACCCTTACAGCACAGCAGTACGTCGACGACATTGTACGCCCTGTTCTGTTGCCCTTCGCGGCAGGCCATCCTGGGTTCACAGTTCAGCAAGATAATGGTTGCCCGCACACGGCTAGAGTCTCTACTGCCTGTCTTCGTACATACGAAACCTTACCTTGGTCAGCAAAAAAGTCGCCGGATATCTCCCCAGCTGAGAACGATTGGAGCAGCATGGCCAGGTCCCTCCAACCAGTCCTGGGCTTTGACGATCTAATGCGCCAGCCGGTCAGAATTTGACAGGACATCTCTCAGGATGTCCTCCAACAACTCTTTCAACCAATGCCAAGCAGAATGACTGCTTGCATAAGGGCCAGAGGTCAACCAACGCGTTATTGACTTGCTCAGTTTGTGAAGCTCTTTCCCTTGAATAGAGCATTCAGTTTTTCTGAAATTGTTATCGTTTGTATGTATAGGCGCCTCACATATACCGATTTCCGTCCCAGTCGGATAATTCCTTTGTGGAGCGCCTTTTTTTGTTTCAGAGTGTACGTACTTCTTGAATTTGAACAAGTTTAACTACATCAATGTTCGATGAAGAATCACCCTTGCAGCTTGCGTATTACTCTATATTACGGCTGACTGAATAAGAAATCGTTATCTGAGAAGCACTGTACACATTTTCGTAATTGTGAAGAACGCAATCGTAGACGAAAGGAGTAAGTCAGTGCCGCTCAGCAGATATATACGGGGGTTGCAACTTAAATAGTGGCAACTATTTATTCACAACCGATACAAAAGAGTTACATGTTTGCACCTGTTACTGTCCTTCAAAGTAGTCACCAGCGCTGTGCATAATTCGTTGCCAGTGATGTGGAAGCCATACAATACCGTTAACAGAGCATGTTCTGTTGATGGTGCAAATGGAGCGGTCTGCTGCCTGTCAAATCTCTGGACCAGTTCTGAAGCGAATGCCACGAAGCGACAACTGAAACTCCAATCCAACGAGTGGCGTCATTATGGGTCGCTGTGAAAGTCAAAAGTGCGTCAGAGCCCCAGTATGGTGAAACTTATGCAGATTCTCGTGTAGACTGTGATGGTATTATCTTAACTCATTACGTTCCTCCACGGTAGACCATCAACGCACAGTATTACTGTTCATTTTTGGAGCTTCGCCTGCGACCAGCTTTGCGAAAGAAGCGTTTGATACAGTTCGCCACAGTCGTTTAATGAACAAATTAAGAGCATATGGATTATCAGACCAATTGTGTGCTTGGATTGAAGAGTTCCTCGATAACAGAACGCAGCATGTCATTCTCAATGGAGAGAAGTCTTCTGAAGTAAGAGTGATTTCAGGTGTGCCGCAGGGGAGTGTCGTAGGACCGTTGCTATTCACAATATACATAAATGACCTTGTGGATGACATCGGAAGTTCACTGAGGCTTTTTGCGGATGATGCTGTATTATATCGATAGTTTGTAACAATGGAAAATTGTACTGAAATGCAGGAGGATTTGCAACGAATAGACGCATGGTGCAGGGAATAGCAATTGAATCTCAATATAGAAAAGTGTAATGTGTTGCGAAGAGATAGAAAGAAAGATCCTTAACCATTAGGTACAATATAGCACGTCATCAATAGGAAGCAGTCAATTCCATAAATTATCTGGGAGTAGACATTACCGAACTATCAGTTTAACAAGTCACAGCTGCAAAATACTAACGCGAATTCTTTACAGACGAATGGAAAAACTGGTAGAAGCGGACCTCGGGGAAGATCAGTTTGGATTCCGTAGAAATGTTGGAACACGTGAGGCAATACTAACCTTACGACTTATCTTAGAATAAAGATTAAGAAAAGGCAAACCTACGATTCTAGCATTTGTAGACTTAGAGAAAGCTTTTGACAATGTTAACTGGAATACTCTCTTTCAAATCCTGAAGGTGGCAGGGGTAAAATACAGGGAGCGAAAGGCTATTTACAATTTGTACAGAAACCAGATGGCAGTTATAAGAGTCGAGGGGCATGAAAGGGAAGCAGTGGTTGGGAAGGGAGTGAGACAGGGTTGTAGCCTCTCCCCGATGTTATACAATCTGTATATTGAGCAAGCAGTAAAGGAAACAAAAGAAAAATTCGGAGTAGGTATTAAAATTCATGGAGAAGAAATAAACACTTTTGTGACATTGTAATTCTGTCAGAGACAACAAAGGACGTGGAAGAGCAGTTGAACGGAATGGACAGTGTCTTGAAACGAGGATATAAGATGAACATCAACAAAAGCAAAACGAGGATAATGGAATGTAGTCAAATTAAATCGGGTGATGCTGAGGGAATTAGATTAGGAAATGAGACACTCAAAGTAGTAAAGGAGTTTTGCTATTTGGGGAGCAAAATAACTGATGATGGTCGAAGTAGTGAGGATATAAAATGTAGACTCGCAATGGCAACGAAAGCATTTCTGAATAAGGGAAATTTGCTAACATCGAGTATAGATTTAAGTATCAGGAAGTCGTTTCTGAAAGTATTTGTGTGGAGTGTGGCCATGTATGGAAGTGAAACATGGACGATAAATAGTTTGGACAAGAAGAGAATAGAAGCTTTCGAAATGTGGTGCTACAGAAGAATGCTGAAGATGAGATGGGTAGATCACATAACTAATGAGGAGGTATTGAATAGAATTGGGGAAAAGAGGAGTTTGTGGCACAACTTGACAAAAAGAAGGGACCGGTTGGTAGGACATGTTTTGAGGCATCAAGGGATCACAAATTTGCCATTGGAGGGCAGCGTGGAGGGTAAAAATCGTAGAGGGAGCCCAAGAGATGAATACACTAAGCAGATTCAGAAGGATGTAGGTTGCAGTAAGTACTGGGAGATGAAGAAGCTTGCACAGGATAGAGTAACATGGAGAGCTGCATCAAACCAGTCTCAGGACTGAAGACCACAACAACATTAGGAGTGATTTAAAATGGAATGACCATATAAAATTAATCGTCGGTAAAGCTGATGCCAGACTGAGAGTCATTGGAAGGATCCTAAGTAAATACAGTCCGAAAACAAAGGAAGTAGGTTACAGTACAGTTGTTCGCCCACTGCTTGAATACTGCTCACCGGTGTGGGATCCGCACCAGATAGGGTTGATAGAAGAGATAGAGAAGATCCAGCGGAGAGCAACGCGCTTCGTTACAGGATTATTTAGTAATCGCGAAAGCGTTACGGAGATGATAGATAAACTCCAGTGGAAGACTCTGCAAGAGAGACGCTCAGTAGCACGGTACGGGCTTTTGTTGAAGTTTCGAGGACATACCATCACCGAGGAGTCAAGCAGTATATTGCTCCCTCCTACGTATATCTCGCGAAGAGACCATAATGATAAAATCTGAGAGATTAGAGCCCACACACAGGCATACCGAGAATCTTTCTTTCCACGAACAATACGAGACCGGAATAGAAGGGAGAACCGATAGAGGTACTCATGGTACCCTCCACCACACGCCGTCATGTGGCTTGCGGAGTATGGATGTAGATGTAGACACTTTCTGCGCAACCCACCCATCATTTTGCACGACAATGCGCGGGCGCATACAGCCCAATCTGTGGCTGCTCTGTTCGGTCGATGGGACTCTCAAGGACTAATACCATCCACCATACTGCCCGGACTTAAGTCCTTGTGACTTTGATTTAATTTCGAAGATGAAGGAACCACTTCGTGGCATTCGCTTCAGAACTGTTGCAGAGATTCGACAGGCAGTAGACCGCTCCATTCGCACCATCAACAGAACAGGCTCTGCTAACGGTATACTACGCCTTCCACATCGCTGGAAACGGGTTCTACACAACGCTGGTGACTACTTTGAAGGACAGTAACAGGTGCAAACGTGTAACTCTTTTGTATCGGTTGTGAATAAAGAGCTACCACTATTTAAGTTCCAACCCTCTCAATTCAGTTAGTGGTAGGTTTGTCTCTCCTTTACTGTTGCTAACCTGCAGTTATGAATGGTCACTTACAATGCAGCACTTGCTAGCAGCGTGTGTAGGGGTAAACAGGATGTTGCGGCCTGTAAGCGATACCAGATGTTGGTAGTCTTTCTGCAGGTCCACTGGCGTCTCACTAAAAGAGAGCGGGCGGGCGCCATCTCTGCTGACATCGGAAGAGCAACAGTGACCGGGCGCTTCGTCTGTCTCTGCAGTGAGCACTCACTCTTCCTCACGTGTGTCGTCCATATTTCGAAACCGATGTTCCCAGCGGGCACTGCCGTCTCAGTGGACAGTTGCCAACCTATCATTATTAACCTAAGATGCCGGTCCTATCCTCTGTCACCCCCTCGAGGCTTTATTTATTTATTTGAAAAACAGTCATGTAAGCTTTTCTGCTATTATTGACAAAAATATTGAAATGCAGCAACGTATTCCGTGCAATAAAGTGCTCACTGCAAACAGTATGAAATCCAGAAAAAAAATTACAATTTTCGGTTAAATAAAGCTATGTGGACTGGTTGTTAATCGTGTTTGGGTAGCTCAGTTGGTAGAGCACTTGCCGCGAAAGGGAAAGGTCCCGAGTTCGAGTCTCCGTCCGGCAGATAGGTTTAATCTGCCAGGAAGTTTCATATCAACGCGCACTCCGCTGCAGAATGAAAATTTCAGTCTGGAAGTTATTTGGGAAAGACGTCAATTCCTGTAACGTGAAGAAACTTGCTTCAAACATTTGCGAGTGGGTTCGTTACATTACTGTCTCAATCAACAGAAGCAGTGGTCGATGTGTCATATGAACCGCATTTCGAATTACTGATAACGAGAAACCTCGTATAATGCTATTGTTCGCAAAATTATTGAGCACTATTTGTACACGGAGAAGACTTCCTCCGGTATGTAGAATAACTTGTTGAGGTAAAGAAGCTGCAATTGGCAAAGATGACAGACGTACGTGCAGACAGAGTATCGTATTTTGTTTCGAATGTCACACATGAAACGACAACAACGTAACTTTTTCATTGATTCACATAGGTAGACAAAATTGTAAACTATATCCGAAGTACTGCAAGAGACAGAAATAGTTACGCAAATACGTTCGAGTCAGATTCGATGTGCTCTTGTTCTACACAGAAATATATTGGTAGTCGTAGGGCAAGTACTCAAGCTTCCGCGAGAAATTACTTTGATTCTGGGAAGAACGAAGACGGAAGAGGAGAAGGATTTACAAGCCAAAATAACAAAATGACTGTTTATTAAAAACTGGCTTTTCTTGCTAATACCTTCGAGAAACTCAAAAAATGTAGTCCCAGCTTGCATTGCAAAGAAATATGATGAATATTGTAACAGCAAAATGTATAATTTCCAGGTTTGTTCAGCAAATCTGCACTTTCAAGGCGCCGTGTCTTTCACGACACCGATATTACACAGCGGGCCTCCACACGTTCGGTATTTATTTTCAGTAATATATTAGCCCTCCAATATACTGAAGTCACCATCACGCAGGAAGTACTTATGTCAGTATTTTCATTTGGAAACGCGGTTTGAAGAAGCTAAGATGTCTAATAACGATTATGCGTTTTTTGATATTTTGTTAACTAATTCTGTCAAAAAAACAACAAATGAAAAACTAGATATGTTGCGATGATACAGGGCTTCTTCCTATATAAGTTTCACAGCAATGGCGTGTGATAAATGTCCACCCTAGTTTATTGATTGCAGGTATTACGTAAAAAAAGCAATGTTTATATGTATGATGTTTATCTTTTTCGAGAACTACAAAAGCATTTATTTGTTTTTTTTCTATTTTCATGAGGGGCACAGATGATAAGTGGTAGAGGAAGGAATCTTCAACCTTATACTAAACGTTAATGTCGCCGGACGTCACGTTCAAAGAGCCGACGACCGCGTTCAAGAAGACGCAGCAAGCTTCCCTTAGATGCTATAGCGTATATTAATTAAACATTTTAAAACAGGTCGAAAACGAAAACTGAAATATTGTTCAGTTCTTACTAAGATCTGTTTCAGTTCAGTTTTATGACAGTCACACTTGCTAACACATGTATGTTAAATTACTCACGTGGCAGCGGTCTGTGTATAGTGTTCCGAGATAACACGGATTGGGTCTTCGGGAAAGAAGATAAAAGTTATTGGAGAAGATATAGAATCCAATTTATTTGCACTGAGAAGATCATGAAAAAGAGTGATTTTGTTCTGAATGGAAATTTAAAATCTGTTATGAAGGGGAAGTGCTATTTCATCTCTGATTTAGCAACCTCACGAAAACTAATTATAAACTGTAAATGATGAAATATTTGGAAAGAATCGGAACTTCTTAAGGTAAATCAATGAGAAGTAATCAGATTTAGTGGAGCGATTACGGATTACGCAAATAATAATTTCACATACTTGAGAATCTGAATACGTGAGCCAGAGGTAATTCCACTCGCTGTCTTGGTGTTAACAATAATCTTTGGTCAGCATAGTAACCGAAATAGACTGATAAAAAGAATCTTTGATTCAACTCACGTAATTGCATTTGGAAGGTAACTTTTTGAAGTACAAGTACTATTCAGTGCTTACAATTCAACTGCTGGAGCAGAAAATAACATTTTTAAATAATAATCTTGTCAATCATCGAATTGCGATTTCTGAAAAGAAGGTAGCGAACTTTATAGTTTCGCAACAGAGCTACGAAGATATGCTCGGCCAGAAGAATGACATAAGCTACTGTTCCGTAGCGTCTGTGTAAAGAGATTGCGATGTGGCCACGCCTGAGAAAGTATCTCAGTGGCGTTCAGTGTGACAGGACGCCAGTAATATCTGAAAGCGAATGGACGAGAAAAAAAAGGACACTCTTAATGCTAATATGTTCAGTGAAATCTAATGTTTCTGGCCGCTTATGGAAAATTATTAATGATGTCACTGGACAGAATAGGGAATGAAAACTTGGAATCAGAGAGAAAACTGCTGTTCAAAAATGGCTATGAGTAACTGAAATTTCTAGCAACAGAGAGGTCAGTTGAGTGACGTTTATGAGTGTTTAATATCAGCTAACGGCAGCAGTATAAGTGTCATGGCAACCAGCAAATCAGTTATATCTCTCGTTCAACAATATTTCTAATTAATAACATAAAATAAAAAATAAATCTTTCCTGTTTTGTGATTTTTATTTTCTATGGCGAGAAGATCAATGCTACTGCAGATTAATATGCAAATAAAAACAAATAGATATACAAGTCTTAAAAGTTCAAATTTGTATTTTGATCATCATGTTACTATGTTTTGCTACAGCTGATTGACCAAATCGTATTTTACAGAATGATTTATCAGTTATTGTATAAATGTTCGAAGTTGAAGCAGTTTTCCGCAGCTTCAACGAGGAACATTGATTTAATTCGATACACTAGTACACAGTTTTAATATTTAAAATGAAATCAGTGTCCAAGAGAATCATCTATAAACGTTATTCCCATTTGTCACTGCAAACTTACGCTACCTAAAAAGTTTGTATGAAAATAATAATAGTCTGAGGAACTAGGTTTTTATTCGAATGAGTGGTGTCTGCTCTTTCAGACATGTCGAAAGACCAGACACCAGTCATTCATATAATCGACTCGCCTCTGTGTGCAATGAATCCACTACTGTCAGTGCGAGTGCACATTTACGTCGACCTCCAGCGGGGATCTAAAATTAGAGAGCATAGAGATCATGGACGCGAACCGCAGATAGGTAGCGCTATGTGAATATGTGAGTCGCCTGGGAGCGTACGGAGATAATCCGCGCATGTACGATAAACAGTTAGTTCCGTGTGGCGCAGTGCTTAACACAACTGCGCAGTAAGCACGATATCCCGGCTTCGAGTCCCGGTCCGGCACGCATTTTCATTCGGCGCCGCTGATTCCGCAGGTGCAACTGATATCATTAGTCCTCCAAAGCTCTTTTAAATTCCGATTCTAATACTGGATCCCCTATCTCTTCTAAATCGACTCCTGTTTCTTCTTCTATCACATCAGACAAATCTTCACCCTCATAGAGGCTTTTAATGTATTCTTTCCACCTATCTGCTCTCTCCTCTGCATTTAACAGTGGAATTCCCGTTGCACTCTTAATGTTACCACCGTTGCTTTTAATGTCACCAAAGGTTGTTTTGACTTTCCTGTATGCTGAGTCTGTCCTTCCGACAATCATATCTATTTCGATGTCTTCACATTTTTCCTGCAGCCATTTCGTCTTAGCTTCCCTGCACTTCCTGTTTATTTCATTGGTCAGCGACTTGTATTTATGTGTTCCTGATTTTCCCGGAACATGTTTGTACTTCCTCCTTTCATCAATCAACTGAAGTATTTCTTCTGTTACCCATGGTTTCTTCGCAGCTACCTTCTTTGTACCTATGTTTTCCTTCCCAACTTCTGTGATGGCCCTTTTTAGAAATGTCCATTCCTCTTCAACTGTACTGCCTACTGCGCTATTCCTTATTGCTGTATCTATAGCGTTAGAGAACTTCAAACGTATCTCGTCATTCCTTAGTACTTCCGTATCCCACTTCTTTGTGTATTGATTCTTCCTGACTAATGTCTTGAACTTCAACCTACTCTTCATCACTACTATATTGTGATCTGAGTCTATATCTGCTCCTGGGTACGCCTTACAATCCAGTATCTGATTTCGGAATCTCTGTCTGACCATGATGTAATCTAATTGAAATCTTCCCGTATCTCCCGGCCTTTTCCAAGTATACCTCCTCCTCTTGTGATTCTTGAACAGGGTATTCGCTATTACTAGCTGAAACTTGTTACAGAACTCAATTAGTCTTTCTCCTCTTTCATTCCTTGTCCCAAGCTCATATCCTCCAGTAACCCTTTCTTCTACTCCTTCCCCTACAACTGCATTCCAGTCGCCCATGACTATTAGACTTTCGTCCCCCTTTACATACTGCATTGCCCTTTCAATATCCTCATACACTTTCTCTATCTGTTCATCTTCAGCTTGCGACGTCGGCATGTATACCTGAACTATCGTTGTCGGTGTTGGTCTGCTGTCGATTCTGATTAGAACAACCCGGTCACTGAACTGTTCACAGTAACACACCCACTGCCCTACCTTCCTATACATAACGAATCCTACACCTGTTATACCATTTTCTGCTGCTGTTGACACTACCCGATACTCATCTGACCAGAAATCCTTGTCTTCCTTCCACTTCACTTCACTGACCCCTACTATACCTAGATTGAGCCTTTCCATTTCCCATTTCAGATTTTCTAGTTTCCCTACCACGTTCAAGCTTCTGACATTCCACGCCCCGACTCGTAGAACGTTATCCTTTCGTTGATTATTCAATCTTTTTCTCATGGTAACCTCCCCCTTGGCAGTCCCCTCCCGGAGATCCGAATGGGGGACTATTCCGGAATCTTTTGCCAATGGAGAGATCATCATGACACTTCTTCAATTACAGGCCACATGTCCTGTGGATACACGTTACGTGTCTTTAATGCAGTGGTTTCCATTGCCTTCTGCATCCTCATGTCGTTGATCATTGCTGATTCTTCCGCCTTTAGGGGCAATTTCCCACCCCTAGGACAAGAGAGTGCCCTGAACCTCTATCCGCTCCTCCTCCCTCTTTGACAAGGCCGTTGGCAGAATGAGGCTGACTTCTTTTGCCGGAAGTCTTCGGCTGCCAGTGCTGATTATTTATCAAAATTTAGGCAGTGGCGGGGATCGAACCCGGGACCGAAAACGTTTTTTATTATGAATCAAAGACGCTACCCCTAGACCACTGGGTCCCATTACAGGGATGTTATTGTTGTGTAACCACTCCGTCACAGGCCGTGCGATATGAACAGGTGCTCGATCGTGTTGAAAGACGCAGTTGCCATCCCTGAATTGCTCTTCAACACTGGGAAGTAAGAAGGTCCTTAAAACATCAATGTAGGCCTGTGCTGTGATGGTGCCACGCAAAACAACAAGGGGTGCAAGCCCACTCCAAGCCCACACCACAACACCACCGCCTCCGAATTTTACTGTTGACACTACACACGCTGGCAGATGACGTTCACCGGGCATTCGCCATACCCACACCCTGCCTTCGGATCGCCACATTGTGTACCGTGATTCCTCTCTCCACACAACGTTTCTCCACCGTTTAATCGTTCAATGTTTACGCTCCTTACACCAAGCGAGGCGTCGTTTGGCATTTACTGGCGTGATGTGTGGGTTATGAGCAGCCGCTCGACCATGAAATTCAAGTTTCCACACTCCCGCTTAACTGTCACAGTACTTGCAGTCGATCCTGATGCAGTTTGGAATTCCTGTGTGATGGTCTGGGTAGAAGTCTGCCTATTACACATTACGACCCTCTTCAACTATCCGCGGTCTCTGTTAGTCAACAGACGAGGTCGGCCTCTACGCTTTTGTGCTGTGCGTGTCCCTTCTCGTTTCCACTTCACTATCACATCGGAAAGAGTGGACCTAGGGGATGTTTAGGAGTGTGGAAATGACACAAGTGACACCCAATCACCTGACCACGTTAGAAGTCCCATTCTGCTCTCTCACGATGTCTATTGACTACTGAGGTCGCTGATATGGAGTACCTGGCAGGCAGTAGGTGGCAGCACAATGCAGCTAATGTGAAAATGTATTTTTTGGGGGGGTCTCCGGATACTTTTGATCACATAGCGTATGTACTGGTATTTCAGGAATATTCTGAGGCCAAACAACGTTTTTTGCGTTTGTATAGACTAGAAAACATGAACTTTTATTTGAAACTTTGCATTTTTCGTGTTAAACTCCCATATGTTCCTGCTCTTGTGTCGGGAGCAAAGTAAGCATAGGATTTATGTTTCGGCTAGCGCGACGTTCAAGCAGATCTTGATCGATGGAGAAAGGGAAAAGTGCAGGGGGAGAGCAAGGGGAGGGTACAGGATACCGATCCCTTCGGTCCAGCTAAATCTTTCCATGAACCGATTGTGACCACAAATTCCGATGAACGTGAATCTCCATGTCCGCGTATTTCCGGACACCGAAACTGACGACGTTTAGGTGTGCCCAGCGGCAACAATGATGCTGGACACAAACAATGGAAAACTTTCGTTGATTGATTATGTATGTCAGCTCTTGTAATTAGAAATAAATCCTATAGGCAACTATTTTTCTGTTTTGGAGAATCGTTAAGAAAGTTCTACGACCATTTTCAATGAATGAAATAATATTTTAAATAGTAAAATTCGAGCTAAAATACAATTTCTTAAATTCCACTAAGAAAATACGCTGAAGACACATTTTGATGGTACAATGGCAAGGTAGTTTGGTCATCATTATCGGAAAAGCCTAGGACCATAAGTCTTACAAATCCTACTGGTGTGACGCAATTCTGTGTTGCACCTACTGTAACTCTGATATTGTATTAAATTTAGTTTCCCATTTCAACAGCAGTCTCGAATGTTTGCTATTTTCAACTTCGAGTTGCGATTTTGTTAGAAATCATAACCTCGTAAAAACAAAAAAGTTCGAGTCACAACGTTCATGGTAACTTCACTGGAATGACTGACGTCTTGGTGTGTAACTCCGTTCCATACATGTAGTATAGCAGCTATATTCTAGGATTTTTATTGTATGACAATCTTTATTGTCATTTTGTTGGCTTTTTGCTCCCAACGCAAATAATAAAAAGCTTCTGAGGAACCTGCCAGCAGGGACCCACCCGCTCCTGGCGGATATCTTCAACCAGGTCCTTTGCTCTGGGGTCTACCCCTCTGTGTGGAAATAAACGGAGGTGGTGGTCATCCGCAAGGCGAACAAGGACCCACGTGGGGCCGCCAACTACAGACCCATCAGCCTGCTACCTGCACTCTCCAAGGTGTCTGAGCACCTCTACGCCAGGCACCTGCTTCGCCACGTGACTTAAACGGCTGGTGGGAGAGGCCATGCACGCCCTGGAGACTCAGGAATTCCTTGGGGCGGTATTCCTTGACATCTCCAGGGCATTTGACTCTGTGTTGCACGACACCCTCATGTATAAACTTTCTGTGCACAGGGTGCCGACGTCGCACGGGTTCCTACTCTGGTCATATCTGGCTGACAGGACGTTCCACGTCCAGCTGGGCGATGGAACATAAACACACTGACCCGTACATGGTGGGGTGCCCTCTGCTCTACTCCATATTCACCACCCACGCTCCGCACGTGGCGCCAGTGAAGCTGGCACTGTACGCCGACAACACTGCGCTATTCGTATGGAGCATGAAGGTGGTCCAGATGCACAGTCTTCTCCAGTGCGGATGCGAGGCCCTTGGTGCATGGTCGACCAAGTGGCACCTCACACAAAACGGGGCGAAGAGTCAGGTAGTAGTGTTCTCATCAAGACTACTGCCACTTATCTTCCGCCCGTTACCATCGTGGGAAGCCCTGTCCCATGGAGTAAGACTGGCCGCTACCTGGGAGTCATCCTCGACCAGAAGATGACCTGGAAGCCGCATATCGAGGACGTAAGGGGGAGAGCAGTTGGGCGCCTACGCGTTCTGTATCCTCTACTCAACCCATCGTCTACTCTGCCTCCCCACCACGGAATTACGCTCTATCTGGCATTGGTACGTCCAGTGCTGGAATACGCGTCCATTGTGTGGGGCAAAGCAGTCGATACACACATCGACAAACTACAGAGTGTGCACAACCGGGCGCTCAAGCTCGCTCTGCGCCTGCCGAGGCTATACGAGGTGCATTCAAGTTCTAAGGCCTCCGATTTTTTTTCTAATTAACTACTCGCCCGAAATCGATGAGACTGGCGTTACTTCTCGACGTAATCGCCCTGCAGACGTACACATTTTTCACAACGCTGACGCCATGATTCCATGGCAGCGGCGAAGGCTTCTTTAGGAGTCTGTTTTCACCACTGGAAAATCGCCTAGGCAATAGCAGCACGGCTGGTGAATGTGCGGCCACAGAGAGTGTCTTTCATTGTTGCAAAAAGCCAAAAGTCAGTAGGAGCCAGGTCAGGTGAGTAGGGAGCATGAGGAATCACTTCAAAGTTGTTATCACGAAGAAACTGTTGCGTAACGTTAGCTCGATGTGCGGGTGCGTTGTCTCGGTGAAACTGCACACCCACAGCCCTTCCCGGACGTTTTTGTTGCAGTGCAGGAAGGAATTCGTTCTTCAAAACATTTTCGTAGGATGCATCTGTTACCGTAGTGCCCTTTCGAACGCAATGGGTAAGGATTACGCCCTCGCTGTCCCAGAACATGGACACCATCATTTTTTCAGCACTGGCAGTTACCCGAAATTTTTTTGGTGGCGGTGAATCTGTGTGCTTCCATTGAGCTGACTGGCGCTTTGTTTCTGGATTGAAAAATGGCATCCACGTCTCATCCATTGTCACAACCAACGAAAAGAAAGTCCCATTCATGCTGTCGTTGCGCGTCAACATTGCTGGGCAACATGTCACACGGGCAGCCGTGTGGTCGTCCGTCAGCATTCGTGGCACCCATCTGGATAACACTTTTCGCATTTTCAGGTCGTCATGCAGGATTGTGTGCACAGAACCCACAGAAATGCCAACTCTGGAGGCGATCTGTTCAACAGTCATTCGGCGATGCCCCAAAACAATTCTCTCCACTTTCTCGATCGTGTCGTCAGACCAGCTTGTGCGAGCCCGAGGTTGTTTCGGTTTGTTGTCACACAATGTTCTGCCTTCATTAAACTGTCGCACCCACGAACGCACTTTCGACACATCCATAACTCCATCACCACATGTCTCCTTCAACTGTTGATGAATTTCAACTGGTTTCACACCACGCAAATTCAGAAAACGAATGATTGCACGCTGTTGAAGTAAGGAAAACGTCGCCATTTTAAGTATTTAAAACAGTTCTCATTCTCACCGCTGGCGGTAAAATTCCATCTGCCGTACGGTGCTGCCATCTCTGGGACGTATTGACAATGAACGCGGCCTCATTTTTAAACAATGCGCATGTTTCTATCTCTTTCCAGTCCGGGGAAAAAAAAATCGGAGGCCTTAGAACTTGAATGCACCTCGTACTCCACTGCTCTACTTGATGAGCAGACAGGCATCCCCCTCCTCTGCGTAAGATGCAGGCAGTCAGCGCGAGTATTCTACGAGCGGGCCGAATGGTCCGATAGCAGGCTCATCACGGACTTGGGCCAGCCTATTCACGACAGGCCAACCACACGTTGGCCTGACCTGCTGCGGGAGTAAAATCCCGTAACAGAGCCAGGACACCCCCCACCAGAAACCCACCTCAGGCCAATTCAGACCGAGAGGATCATACCCCAAGCCAAGAGGAAATGCAGTAATAGCAACGAATGCTGAACCCCCCCCCCCCCCTCCCGACGAGGCAGGGCACTCGTACGGACAAGTGAGTGAGTGAGTGGGTGACCCTGGCAGCTGTTGCTGCCACCTCAGCCTCCCGTGAAGGGGGCAGCAGAAGACAACACGCCTGCACCAGAAAACTTGCTCGTGAGGGCATGCCTGCAGACCAGCGCATCGATCCCCCCCAGGAGAAAAACGTGCAAAGGAGAAGCCACATCGGCGGGAAGCGGCACGAGTGGCAAGACACCAGCCAGCACCCACAACCCAGCTGCACCCACCCACAGCACTGTGTACACAGTGCACGAAGGAGAGCAGGCTGCAGTAGCCTCCAGACTCTCTGCACTGATCGAAAACATCTTGCACCCGGCCGAGGCAGTGCTAAGGCGCTCCCAACGCCGTACGCGCCGGGAGCAAAAAAAATAGGTCTGTAATGGGCCGCCACAGCTGACTGCCACGCAGGCACCATAGAAGAGAAAAATCCTGAGGAGGCCAACGTGAAGACAGCAAGACGACGAGAAGAAAACACCACACAGCATTCCACAGTAGATCTGGAGGCAAAGTGGTGTGCCCCTGATGAAGCCTGGAAGTCACGTCGCGTCACCCTTCCTGCTGCTGCACAACTTTGTCACACCAGTAGTTTAACATTTGTCTATGGTCAAAGAAGACCCATCACGGCTCACTGATGCTACATCCTGTTTTACGATCCCAGAGCGGTTGTACTAGACTCCGAAAAACATGATTTTGCTGTATTGTATGCAGGAGTGGCTCCTGTATAGGTTTTTCAGGTTTGCGCTACCCCCAAGGAATAATTTTGTTGAGCTGTGTTTGCTCTCTGAGCATTCTATACTAGTGGTGAAGTAGCACGCTGCTTATCTCTTTTGAAATGCCCGGGCTCCAAACGCCAAAAGCGGCAGGGTTGTACGGAATGTGCCAACGGCGACAGCGGGTTGCACTGTGGCTGCGAACGCGAACTTGGGTGTCTCAGAGGGGGTGCGGGGTGGAGGGGCAACGCTTGGCAACAATTTACTCGTACGCGGGCCTTGTGTGTATAAACACCTCACCCGTCCCACCCTGCCAGCCGCAGGGAGAGGGCCCGAACTGCTCTGAAGGGAAACGGAACTATCGGATCTTCGAACCAAGCGGCATTCTCGCGCCACCTTGCCAGTTCAGGTGTAGGTGCGAGTGAACTAACTATTTCCTGTGCGTCCTGTTATTTATTTTAGCGCATGCTACAGTGAATTTTGAGGCTCAAGTGACAAGTAAATACATGAAATAATGAATCAGGTAATTCCATTGCTCTCTGAACCCTTCAGTTCACGGAAGTTTGGGGAAAAATTAGAAATCAAGAGGCTAGGTAGACCAACTCCTGCTTTAACAATTTCGCAGACCGTTAAAACGAAAAGTCGCCAATTGAATAGGAAACTTAACTCTGAATTGTACAACATGCGTGAATGGGTGTGTGGTTGTGACATGAAAAATGCCTTATTTTATTTTCCTTGTTTATTATTTGGAGGACATCTTTCATAGTCTAAACACGGAGTCTGTCACATTCAACATCTCCATGACAAAATTAGAAAACACAAACTTTCTTCAGTCCATGAAAGTAACGTTTTGAATATGCCAAGTCTAGGCAATGTAAATATAGCTACGCAATTAAACAATGGGTACAGAAGGTCCGTGGCATTACAGAACCAAAAAGTTACCGATAGTAGGTACATGTTGAATCTAATTATTAACTGTATTCGTTTCTGTGGTGCGTTGGAACTTGCCCTTAGAGGACATGAAGAGACTGAATCATCTTCCAGTCCTGGTGTTTTTCGTTCCTTGATTAATTTTAGTGCAGAATTAGATTCGGTATTAAAATCGGATTTAGACAAAGCTACAGTTTTCAAAGGAACCTCAAAAACCATCCCGAATGAACTCCTCCAGTGCATGCTTCAAGTCTGCCAAGAGAAAATTAGAAAGGAAATTAAGGGTGCTGAGTTTTTGACGTAATAGCTGACGAAAGCAGTGACGTAGCCTGTGTTTACCAGATGGTTGTAGTATAAAGGTACATCATTAATGGAAACCAGTTGAAAGATTTTGGGACTTCATAGCACCAGAAAAGCATGATGCCGAGTCTTTGGCAACGTCCATCATCGAACAGATAAATAATCATTTGGAGAATTGTCCGCATAAGCTAATAGCGCAAACATATGATGGTGCAGCAGTCATCAGTGATTCGTCACGTGTGTGCAGGCTCTTGTTAAGGAAAAGTTTCCCAATGCTTCATACATTCATTGTTACGCCCAGCAGTTGAATCTGATTATGCTTAAAGCCTCTTCCATTAATAAATACGTGCGAATATTCTTCACTAAACTTCAGGGACTTTGCAGCTTCTCTTCAGCATCTCCTCAAAAAACAGAAGTTCTCGACGAAACAGTACGAAAAGGACTGCCACGTTCAGTGCCTACTCGTTGGAATTTCAGTCGAGGAGCGTCAATACCGTTTTCGAATATGGAAAGATATTATCACGTGCATGAATAATATGAGCCAGGGGGAAAAACTGTGTAATGAGAACACGATCAGATTTGAGCTGTTGACTTAGAAACATTTTTAGGCGATTTACTTTATCAACCAAGTCAGTGTCATCCACAAAAACAACTCTTTCTCAAAAAAGGTACACCATTTGCCACACTTCCCCAATCAAGTTGTTTGCTAACAGTTAAACAATTGAACACAGTTAAATCATCGGATGCCTCATCCATTTGCTTACGTAATCACTACAAACAGAATAAAAAGCATTTACATCTTTTCTCAACACATTACCAAGGTCGTCATTGTCACATTTAGAGACGGGATCTCTTCTTTCAGCGGAACGAAGTTATTTTTAGCATTAGCTTGCAGTCTTGACACAGTATCATTCAGGACAGAATACACTCAACTAAAATCTTATTTTCACCTTCAATGCGCAATATTTGTTTTTGCAGGTAACTGGAAACACTGTGAAGAAACCATAGATACCATTCAGCCAGAGAACTTTCCAGGAAAAGCCTAATTGTGATAGGGACTTTATTTTCAGATATGAAGAAAGATTTAAGAACCTCGAACATTTGCAAATTTCAAAAAAATGGTTCAAATGTCTGTGAGCACTATGGGACTTAACATCTTTGGCCATCAGTCCCGTAGAACTTAGAACTACTTAAACCTAACTAACCTAAGGACATCACACACATCCATGCCCGAGGCAGGATTCGAAGCTGCGACCGTAGCGGTCACGCGGTTCCAGACTGAAGCGCCTAGAACCGCACGGCCACACCGGCCGGCTTTTGCAAATTTCTTTCAGTTGCAAGCATAAGTGATAGGCGCCTTGTCTTACTACGAGAAAGTATTGTCTTATTTTCAGTTCCTACAAAATTACAAAATTCAACCATGTTTCGTGCTCTCACAGTATAAATTGAAAAATCAAGCAATACTTTCTGGACAAATATTTTAACATCCATCTTCATAATGTCTGAAGGAATTCTACCAGGATAATGTATAACATGCCATGAACAGCAACTTCCTAAAATGTTGTCCCCAATTCTTTCTTCGGTTTACTGAACGCATTGTAGGAACCAGATCGTTCTAGTCCCCCAAAGTTTACATTGGCGTTATCTTTGCAGTTTCAACATACTTTCGTGACGGATTGTTTTTCTGAAGTAGTTTCAGTATACACTTGACTGCAGTGTCTAGCATGGAAGTCAAAAAATCTGTTTTTTCTTCTTTTTTTAATGTTTTATAAATTTGCCATCGGGGGCCGAAATAGAGCATTAAAAACCGTGTGGACGTGTGATTTGATAATGCTATGTTAAATTCGTTGACATGCACTCCATTTAATTTAAGACGTTGACCACACCATGTGTAGCTGGGTTTGAAATGTTGCACTAACATAATTTTAATGTGGTGTAAGCGCTCACAGTGACAAAACCCACATAAGGGCCGCATTTATTTTTTTATTTTACGTACGTACTTCACATCCGAAATAGTAATTTACTGCGTTATATGACAGCAATATCAAGTGAAATTTATATTTTTACGTTTGTTACATGAATCATACTAAATACTAGTGTATACACGCGCAACAGCCGTGGTAGTGAGAAAGCATTATTAATGGTTTAAATAATGAAAGCCGCATCAGTTACTTGTTTTTTCATGCTTATCACAACGCGTTTTGAGAATTTATCCTCATTTTCAAGTGTATTTCTTTACGTCAATATTTTTTGTGATGTCTGCATGCATGACCATCTGTATCTCTTGCACTGTTATTGTCACTTTGAGGTTACGCTACAGTGCAAGAGAAGCAGGTGATATCTATTTCAATAAATTCACTTGAAAATGAGAAAAAATTCTGGAAAAGTGCTGTGCTCAGCGTGAAAATGTCACACTGGAGCAGTGTGACATTACGTAAATCATAAATGACACAGTTGCAGGCTTTCCGAAACCACGGAGATGATGAACGAAATGACATCATTAAGGATGCCATCAGCAGTTTATTCCTCCAAACAGATATCTCAAATATAATTATGATGCCACATGCTTACAATGTTTTACTGTGATCCAAGTAACAGACGTGTGTAACATTTTTATGCGTGTTAGTTTTTTATTTTATTTTTTGTTGCTTTCCAAAGCTGCTATAACTTATGGTATTGCACGTACCGCCTGGTAGGTCGGAAATACCAAAGGAAGTGAGATTAGCTAATAGCTAACTTATGGAAAAAGTGGTTCTTTCAAAATTAATACAGCGTACGCATCAAAATTACTTCCCTCAGTGGATTCACGGCTGATGTGGGCCTGTATATACTGAATATTGAAAGTCTAATGATAAGATTAGCACGAACGGTCACAGGTTTGTTTGACGCGTGGGAGAGCGCAACGCAGATGCTGGAAAACTTGAACTGGCAAATGGTTGAAGACAGACGCCATCCATCCCGGGGAAGCCCCCTCAAAAAGTTTCAAGAAGCAGTTTTAAGTGAGGAATCTAGAAATATAATAGACCCCCTACGTGTCGCTGAGGTAAGGACCTCAAAGGCAAGATTAAAGTAATTACAGCACGCCTAGAGTTAAGTCATTCTTCCCGCACTGCATACATGGCTGGAACAGGAGGAGCCCCTGATAACTCGTACAGTGGGGGAAGTACTCTCTGTCACGAACTTCACGGACGAAGACTACATTCGCTTTAGAGGTGGTAAGCGGATTTCAACTATGGTGGCAATGAAAATAAAAGCGAGTACTTACGTTGTGTACTGACAGATACCAAAAGCAATAATAAGAAACGATTGTCAGCAATAAGGAGTGCCAACCGCCACGCTGTATAATGATTTCTTGGTTTATCAAAACGTCCACAAAAACATGTGTATTTTATGTGTCCGAGTGGTAGCTAAATATGATTTTTCTTTCTTCATTTTAAAACTAGAAATTTAAAGACATTTCAGTTTAAGGTTTAGTTAAGAGCGACATCTGTGGCTATTCTATTTTGCGCCGTATCTTCTCTCCCGTATGCCAACCCATCTACGTTTCAGGAATATTTCATTCTACTTCAAAAATATAGAAGATAGATACCAGAAGAGTGAATCTTTGAATCATGCCATAAGGCGTACTCATTAGGCCCACTTGAATCCTGTGATAAACAAAAGACCTAACTTGGGACTCTGGAGAACTTTTAGTTTTACTCTCTTAAAAAAGTTCATTTGATAACACATACTTAGCAAAGAAATGAGAGAAAACTGTCAAGATCTGTGTGACTACACAAGTTGTCTTCCACTGGCTGGGTTCAGTAGCAAACTAAGGAACCATGGACCTTGCCGTTGGTGGGGAGGCTTGCATGCCTCAGCGATACAGATGGCCGTACCGTAGGTGCAACCACATCGGAGGGGTATCTGTTGAGAGGCCAGACAATCGTGTAGTTCCTGAAGAGGGGCAGCAGCCTTTTCAGTAGATACAGGGGCAACAGTCTGGATGATTGACTGATCTGGACTTGTAACACTAACCAAAACGGCCTTGCTGTGCTGGTACTGCGAACGGCTGAAAGCAAGGGGAAAGTAGGAAAAGGGAGAGAAGGAAGCATAGTAGGTGAATATGGATTGGGGGTAAGAAATTAAAGAGGAAGCCGCCTGGTAGAATTTTGCACAGAGCATAACTTAATCATAGCTAACACTTGGTTAAAGAATCATGAGAGAAGGTTGTATACATGGAAGAACCCTGGAGATACTAAAAGGTATCAGATAAATTAAATAATGGTAAGACAGAGATTTAGGAATCAGGTTTTAAATTGTAAGACATTTCCAGGGGCAGATGTGCACTCTGACCACAATCTATTGGTTGTGAACTGTAGATTAAAACTGAAGAAACTGCAAAAAGGTGGGAATTTAAGGAGATGGGACCTGGATAAACTGAAAGAACCAGAGGTTGTACAGAGTTTCAGGGACAGCATAAGGGAACAATTGACAGGAATGGGGGAAAGAAATACAGTAGAAGACGAATGGGTAGCTCTGAGGGATGAAGTAGTGAAGGCAGCAGAGGATCAAGTACGTAAAAAGAGGAGGGCTAATAGAAATCCTTGGGTAACAGAAGAAATATTGAATTTAATTTATGAAAGGAGAAAATATAAAAATGCAGTAAATGAAGCAGGCAAAAAGGAATACAAACTAATCAAAAATGAGATCGACAGTAAGTGCAAAATGGCTAAGCAGGGATGGCTAGAGGACTAATGTAAGGATGTAGAGGCTTATCTCACTAGGGGTAAGATACACTCCTGGAAATTGAAATAAGAACACCGTGAATTCATTGTCCCAGGAAGGGGAAACTTTATTGACACATTCCTGGGGTCAGATACATCACATGATCACACTGACAGAACCACAGGCACATAGACACAGGCAACAGAGCATGCACAATGTCGGCACTAGTACAGTGTATATCCACCTTTCGCAGCAATGCAGGCTGCTATTCTCCCATGGAGACGATCGTAGAGATGCTGGATGTAGTCCTGTGGAACGGCTTGCCATGCCATTTCCACCTGGCGCCTCAGTTGGACCAGCGTTCGTGCTGGACGTGCAGACCGCGTGAGACGACGCTTCATCCAGTCGCAAACATGCTCAATGGGGGACAGATCCGGAGATCTTGCTGGCCAGGGTAGTTGACTTACACCTTCTAGAGCACGTTGGGTGGCACGGGATACATGCGGATGTGCATTGTCCTGTTGGAACAGCAAGTTCCCTTGCCGGTCTAGGAATGGTAGAACGATGGGTTCGATGACGGTTTGGATGTACCGTGCACTATTCAGTGTCCCCTCGACGATCACCAGTGGTGTACGGCCAGTGTAGGAGATCGCTCCCCACACCATGAAGCCGGGTGTTGGCCCTGTGTGCCTCGGTCGTATGCAGTCCTGATTGTGGCGCTCACCTGCACGGCGCCAAACACGCATACGACCATCATTGGCACCAAGGCAGAAGCGACTCTCATCGCTGAAGATGACACGTCTCCATTCGTCCCTCCATTCACGCCTGTCGCGACACCACTGGAGGCGGGCTGCACGATGTTGGGGCGTGAGCGGAAGACGGCCTAACGGTGTGCGGGACCGTAGCCCAGCTTCATGGAGACGGTTGCGAATGGTCCTCGCCGATACCCCAGGAGCAACAGTGTCCCTAATTTGCTGGGAAGTGGCGGTGCGGTCCCCTACGGCACTGCGTAGGATCCTACGGTCTTGGCGTGCATCCGTGCGTCGCTGCGGTCCGGCCCCAGGTCGACGGGCACGTGCACCTTCCGCCGACCACTGGCGACAACATCGATGTACTCTGGAGACCTCACGCCCCACGTGTTGAGCAATTCGGCGGTACGTCCACCCGGCCTCCCGCATGCCCACTATACGCCCTCGCTCAAAGTCCGTCAACTGCACATACGGTTCACGTCCACGCTGTCGCGGCATGCTACCAGTGTCAAAGACTGCGATGGAGCTCCGTATGCCACGGCAAACTGGCTGACACTGACGGCGGCGGTGCACAAATGCTGCGCAGCTAGCGCCATTCGACGGCCTACACCGCAGTTCCTGGTGTGTCCGCTGTGCCGTGCGTGTGATCATTGCTTGTACAGCCCTCTCGCAGTGTCCGGAGCAAGTATGGTGGGTCTGACACACCTGTGTCAATGTGTTCTTTTTTCCATTTCCAGGAGTGTAGATACTGCCTACAGGAAAATTAAAGAGACCTTTGGAGAGAAGAGAACCACTTGTATGAATATCAAGAGCTCAGATGGAAACCCAGTTTTAAGCAGAGAAGGGAAGGCGGAAAGGTGGAAGGAGTAAATAGAGGGTTTATACAAGGGCGATGTACTTGACGACAATATTATGGAAATGGAAGAGGATGTAGATGAACACGAAATGGGAGATAAGATACTGCGTGAAGATTTTGACAGAGCACTGAAAGACCTGAGTCGAAACAAGGCCCCGGGAGTAGACAACATTTCATTAGAACTACTGACGGCCTTGGGAGAGCCAGTCATGACAAAACTCTACCATCTGGTGAGCAAGATGTATGAGACAGGCGAAATACCCTCAGACTTCAAGAAGAATATAATAATTCCAATCCCAAAGAAAGCAGGTGTTGACAGATATGAAAATTACCGAACTATCAGTTTAATAAGTCACAGTAGCAAAATACTAACGCGAATTCTTTACAGACGAATGGAAAAACTGGTAGAAGCGGACCTCGGGGAAGATCAGTTTGGATTCCGTAGAAATGTTGGAACACGTGAGGCATTACTAACCTTACGACTTATTTTAGAAGAAAGATTAAGGAAAGGCAAACCTATGTTTCTAGCATTTGTAGACTTAGAGAAGGCTTTTGACAATGTTAACTGTAATACTCTCTTTCAAATTCTGAAGGTGGCAGGGGTCAAATACAAGGAGCGTAAGGCTATTTACAATTCGTACAGAAACCATATGGCAGTTGTAAGAGTCGAGGGACATGAAAGGGAAGCAGTGGTTGGGAAGGGAGTGAGACAGGGTTGTAGCCTCTCCCCGATGTTATTCAATCTGTATATTGAGCAAGCAGTAAAGGAAACAAAAGAAAAATTCGGAGTAGGTATTAAAATTCATGGATAAGAAATAAAAACTTTGAGGTTCACCGATGACATTGTAATTCTGTCAGAGACAGCAAAGGACTTGGAAGAGCAGTTGAACGGAATGGACAGTGTCTTGAAAGGAGGATATAAGATGAACATCAACAAAAGAAAAACGAGGATAATGGAATGTAGTCAAATTAAATCAGGTGATGCTGAGGGAATTAGATTAGGAAATGAGACGCTTAAAGTGGTAAAGGAGTTTTGCTATTTAGGGAGTAAAATAACTGATGATGGTCGAAGTAGAGGGGCTATAAAATGTAGACTGGCAATGGCAAGGAAATCGTTTGTGAAGAAGAGAAATTTATTAACATCGAGTATAGATTTAAGTGTCAGGAAGTCGTTTCTGAAAGTATTTGTATGGAGTGTAGCCATATATGGAAGTGAAACATGGACCTTAAATAGTTTGGACAAGAAGAGAATAGAAGCTTTCGAAATGTGGTGCTACAGAAGAATGCTGAAGATTAGATGGGTAGATCACATAACTAATGAGGAGGTATTGAATAGAATTGGGGAGAAGAGGAGTTTGTGGCACAACTTGACAAAAAGAAGGGACCGGTTGGTAGGACATGTTTTGAGGCATCAAGGGATCACAAATTTAGCATTGGAGGGCAGCATACAGGGTAAAAATCGTAAAGGGAGACCAAGAGATGAATACACTAAGCGGATTCAGAAGGATGTAAGTTGCAGTAAGTACTGGGAGATGAAGAAGCTTGCACAGGATAGAGTAGCATGGAGAGCTGCATCAAACCAGTCTCAGGACTGAAGACCACAACAACAACAACAGTTCGAAAGACGGTGCAGTCTAAGACAGTATAAAAGAACAACGTCTCTCGTGATCAAGTAATTTGTTAGGCCATCTTTAGGTGCAGTTAAGTGGCGTAGAATAAGCCAAAGGAACCAACAATCGCTACGAGAAGTCATCAAAAAACGATAGCGTTTCTAGCTATAGAATATTTTTGACTTACAGCGTTTGAGATTGAAATACCCATTAGTCTATGCTTCTATCAGACTACAACCTGACGCATGAATGCATGTAGATTCACTTCAGCAAGAAAACCTCTTCTGAAAAAGATAAATACGTTAACCTCTGAAATTAATTTAAATGTTATGAGGTCCTTCTTAGAAGTATTTTTATGGAATGTTGCCTCAAATGGATGTGAACTGTGGTTGGTAAACACCAGAAATAAGGGTAGAATAACAGCTGCTGAAAAGCTGCGTTACGTAAGAATGCTGAAGATTATGTAGATAGATCTGGTAACTAAGAATAGTGAATTTATTGGAGAGAATAGAGCTCTAATGTGCAACTTAAATAAAACAAAGTTGACTGAACACAACCTGAGGCAAAGAGGATTATTTAATCTGGCTATAAAGGGAAGAGAGAGAGAGTACACTGGATAGACTACTGCAGATAACATGATTGCAGTCGGGTGCGTTAATAACAACAGCAGTGTCCCATTACGGACAAGAAGATGCGAAGAAATTTATACGAAGTATTTCTGGGTAAACCACGGAGAATTTAAATATGGGTCCTTTCACTCCCATTCGCTCTTAATCGAGCCTAACATAGAGACAATAGCGCCACCTCACTCGGTTAAATTGCAGTGATGTGGCGAACCGTTTTATTTTCAACGCCAGTTACTCGCTGAAGCGTACCGTAACCGTATAGTTGCATCATCCTGTTTCACACGCGTCGTTCTGCACACTCAGGTCTTTGCAAATACTTCTGTAGGTGAAAGGAACGCAGAAAATCCAAGGTCGTGTTCGACGCACTGCAATCGTCGCTCGAGTTCAGACTTTACGCGGCTACGCAGCCGCGGCACGTCAATACCTGCACTCATAGATCTCGTTTTTCTGTCGGGGAATGTGTGCGTCGAGCGTGCGCCCGTGTGTGTGTGTGTGTGTGTGTGTGTGTGTCGGTTGCGTTATGGAATTCGACTGGCGACACCTCAGCGGCACGTTGCCGGGGACTTTACCAGGAGACGCGTGAGTCACCCGGGCCATCCGTTTAAGCACCGGCTGACGCACTGCCTCTGCGCAACTAGGAAAGCGACATGCGAGCGCCTGTCTTCATGGTCGGAAACTGTGTGAGGTGTGTATAAAATAGTCGTATGTGACAGTGCGTTGTGAGCGACAAAAATTGTTATTGTCGCTGTTATCCATATATGAGTGAGTGAGAGAGAGAGAGAGAGATGACTATCAGTTTGGCTTTAGGAAAGGTAAAGGCAACAGAAAGGCAATTCTGACGTTGCTGTTGATAACGAAAGCAAGACTAAAGGAAAATCAAGGCACGTTCATAGGATTTGGCGACCTGGAAAAAGCTTTCGACAATGTAAAATCGCGCAAGAAATTCAGAGAAACATAGAGGTAAGCTTTAGGGAGAGACGGTAATACACAAATATGTACAAGAGCCAAGGAGGAAAATGTTAAGAGTGGACGGCGAAAAACGAAGTGGTCCGATTAAAAAGGATGTAAGACAGGGGTGCAGTCTATAGCCCCTAGTGTTCAATATGTACTCTGAAGAACCAATGATGGATCTAAAAGAAAGACTCACGAGTGGAATAAAAATTCGAGGTGCAAAGATATTAATGATACGATTCGCTGATGACATCGGTACTCCTAAAGAAAGTGAAGAATAATTACATGATTTGCTGAATGGAATGGACAGTCTAATGAATAAAAAATATGGATTGAGAGTCAATCGAAGAAAGGCGAAAGTAATGAGGAATAGTAGAAATGAGAACAGCGAGAAACTTAACATCAGGATTTATAGTCACGAAGTAGATGAAGTTAAGCAACTCTGCTACCTAGTAAGCAAAACAACCAATGACGGATGGAGCAAGGAAGACATCAAAAGGCAAACTACCACTGGCGAAAAGGTCCCGGCCAAGAGAAGTCTGCTAGTTTCCAACATTGGCCTTAATTTTAGGAAGACATTTCTGAGAATGTACATTTGGAGCACAGCATTTTAGGGTTGTGAAACATGGTCTGTGGGAAAACCGGAACAGAAGAGAACTGAAGCATTTGAGATGTGGAGCTACAGACGAATGTTGAAAAGTTGGTGGACTGATAAGTTAAAGAATGAGGACGTGCTGCGCAGAGTCTGAGAGGAACGGAATATGTGGAAAACACGGACAAGGAGAAGGGACAGGATGATAGGACATCTGTAAGACATCAGGGAATGCCGCGCGGAGTAGCCGCCCGGTCTCAGGCGCCTTGCCAGTGTTCGCGCGGCTTTCCCCCGTCAGAGGTTCGCGTCCTCCCTGGGGCATGGACGTGTGTGTTGTCCTTAGCGTAAGTTAGATCAAATAGTATGTAAGCCTAGGAACGGATGACCTCAGCAGTTTGGTCCCATAGGAGCTTACCACCACCCCATTAGGGAAAGACTTCCATGATACTAGATGGAGCAGTAGGGGGCAAAAACTGTAGGGGAAAAGAGAGATTGGAATTCATCCAGCAAATAATTGAGGACGTAGGTTGCAAGGGCTACTCTGAGGTGAAGAGGTTGGCACAGCACAGGAATTTGTGGCGGGCCGCATCAAACAAGTCAGAAGACTGATGACTATCGATGTTACACGTCTCCTTCTAAACCACAAGACCGATTTCAATCAAAGTTGATATACTGTCTGGAAAGAATTGCTGTGGGGGTAATAACCACCTACTTACCAAAAGGGTGGAGTTTGGGTAAAAAGGAAAAGTTGCCCTCTGCATGCGAATATCAATACTTCAGACATCCAATATTTGAGAATGGTAGCGTTTAGTGACTTACAACAAACTTTATACATGATTTCAAACCTTTACAAAACTTGTTCTTGTGTGTGTGTGTGTGTGTGTGTGTGTGTCTGTGTGTGTGTGTGTCCTCCACAAAATGATGAAAGGAAAAACGTGTTTACACGTACCACATTTTCGCTCTTCATGCAGTAAGACTCACTTCCATACGTGGCTATACTCCCTACAAATACGTTCAGAAAAGACTTGCTGACACTTAAATCTGGACTCGATATTAACAAATTTCTCTTCTTCAGGACCGCTTTACTTGCCATTGCCTGTCTACATTTTATATCCTCTCTGCTTCGACCATCATCAGTTATTTTGCTTCACAAATAGCAAAACTCCTTTACTACTTTAAGTGTCTCATTTCCTAATCTAATTCCCTCAGCATCACCCAATTTAATTTAATTACATTCCATTATCCTTGTTTTGCTTTTGTTGATGTTAATCTTATATCCTCCTTTCAAGACACTGTCCATTCCGTTCAGCTGCTCTTCTAGGTATTTTACTGTCTCTGACAGAATTTATAATGTCATCAGCAAACCTCAGAGTTTCTATTTCTTCTCCACGGATTTTAATTCCTACTCCAAACTTTTCTTTTGTTTCCGTTACTACTTGCTCAATATACAGATTGAATAACATCGAGGATAGGCTACAAACCTGTCTCACTCCCTTCCCAACCACTACTTCCCTATCTTGCCCCTCGACTCTTGTAACTGCCATCTGGTTTCTGTACAAATTGTAAATAGCCTTTCGCTCCCTGTATTTAACCCTCGCCACCTTCAGAATTTGAAAGAGAACATTCCAGTCAACATTGTAAAAAGCATCGTCAAAAGCTTTTCTAAGTCTACAAATGCTAGAAACGTAGTGTAAAGGATGAGCCAGACATTAGGCTCAAATGTGTGTGAAATCTTATGGGACTTAACTGCTAAGGTCATCAGTCCCTAAGCTTACACACTACTTAACCTAAATTATCCTAAGGACAAACACACACATCCATGCCCGAGGGAGGACTCGAACCTCCGCCGGGACCAGCCGCACAGTCCATGACTGCAGCGCCTAGACCACTCGGCTAATCCCGCACGGCCAGACATTAGGCGATTTTACTTTATTATATGAGCCTCCAACCGGTAACTTCATTTTTCCATTGCGGCCAAGCCACGGCCGGCGGTGTTAGCTGCCTGTAAATTCTTTCGTCCCACGGTCTAGTAACAGGAAGTCAGCACCGAGGAAGAGCACCTTGATCACGTGCCTCCCTCATGTGCTTACGAGGTAACGCCGCCCCAGGCGTCGCTTAGCAGGCAACGCTCTGGAAAGTTCCATGCCGCCCGCACGGTTTGCTCGGTCCTGACCAATCAGGGCGGAGGAAGCCGCGTGGTGCGTCGAACATACCCGGCCGCCCGTCACCGAGCCCGCTCTCTTGTATTCTTGCTCACCAGCGAGTCGGATGCGCGCCCTGTAGCATCGAACATCTCCCGCTTCTCCCGGTGCTGCGGCACTGTGGACTTAGTTTTGGCAGATACAATTTTCGGTAGCTTCGCGAACAATGTTCGCCAGATGATAAGCTCTGGCTCACCCTAACTTCCCTAGGCCTATGTATCCCCTTTCAACATGCTTTAGCCAATAAATGGCCTTTCTCTACAAATTACCCTATTATTCCACAACGCCCACCGCCTGCCCATACCCCCATCCTGTACAGTACGTTTGCCTTTCCTACCTTCTAAAATAATTCGTAGGGCAGTATTGCTTCACGTGTTCCGGAATACAAACTGATCTTCCCTGATGTCAGCTTCAACCAGTTATTCCATTTGTCTGTAAAGAATTCGTGTTAATATTTTGCAGTCGTGACTTATTAAACTGATAGTTCGATAATTTTCACACCTGTTAACACCTGCTTTCTTTGGGACTGGAATTACTACATTCTTCTTGAAGTCTGAGGGAATTTCGCCTGTCTCATACATCTTGCTCACCAGATGGTAGAATTTTGTCAGGGCTGGCTCACCCAAGGCTATCAGTAGTTCTAATTGAATATTGTCTACCCCCGGGGCCTTGTTTTGACTTAGGTCTTTCAGTGCTCTGTCAAATTCTTCAAGCAGTATCATATCTCCCATTTCATCATCATCTTCGTCCTCTTCCATTTCCATAATATTGCTTACAAGTACATCGTCCTTGTATAGAACCTCTGTATACTCCTTCCACCATTCAGTATTCCCTTCTTTGTTTAGGGCTGGGTTTCCATCTGAGCTCTTGATATTCATACAAGTGATTCTCTTTTCTCCAAAGGTTTCTTTAAATTTCCTGTAGGCAGTATCTATCTAACCCCTAGTGATATATGCCTCTGCATCCTTAAATTTGTCTTCTAGCCATCCCTGATTAGCCATTCTGCACTTCCTGTCTATCTCATATTTGAGACATTTGTATTCCTTTTTGCCTGTTTCATTTACTGCGTTTTTATATTTTCTCCTTTCATCAATTAAATTCAATATTTCTTCTGTTACCCAAGGATTTCTACAAGCCCTCGTCTTTTTACCTACTTGATCCTCTGCTGCCTTCACTACTTCATCTCTCAAAACTACCCATTCTTCTTCTACTGTATTTCTTTCCCCCGTTCTTGTCAATTGTTCCCTTATGCTCTCCCTGAAACTCTGTACAACCTTTGGTTTAGTCAGTTTATGCAGATCCCATTTCCTTAAATTCTCACCTTTTTGCAGTTTCTTCAGTTTTAATCTACAGTTCATAACAAATAGATTGTGGTCAGAGTCCATATCTGCAGCTGGAAACGTCTTACAATTTAAAACCTGGTTCCTAAATCTCTGTCTTACCATTATATAATCTATCTGAAATCTCCCAGTATCTCCACGCCTCTTGCACGTATACAACCTTCTTTCATGGTTCTTAAACCAAGTGTTTAATTTCTTTTATCTCATCATACATTCCGTCAATCTCTTCATTATCTGCGGAGCTATTTGACGTATAAACATTTACTTCTGTGGTACGCGTGGGCTTCGTGTCTATCTTGGCTACGATAATGCGTTCACAATGCTGTTTGTAGTAGCTTACCCGCGCTCCTATTTTTTTTTAATTCGTTATTAAACATAATCCTGCATTACCCCTATTTGATTTTGTATTCACCTGAACAGAAGTCTTGATCCTCCTACCAACGAACTTCACTAATTCCTACTATATCAACTTCAACGTATCCATTCCCCTTTTTAAATTTTCTAACCTACCTACCTGATTAAGGGATCTGACATTTCACGCTCCGATGCTTAGGACGCCAGGTTTGTTTCTCCTGATAATGACGTCCTCCCGAGCAATCCCCGCCCGGGAATACGAATGGGGGACCATTTTACCGCCGGCCAGAGTGGCCGAGCGGTTCTAGGCGCGTCAGTCTGGAACCGCGCGACCGCCACGGTCGCAGGTTGGAATCCTGCCTCGGGCATGGATGTGTGTGGTGTTCTTAGGTTAGTTAGGATTAAGTAGTTCTGAGTTCTAGGGGACTGATGACCTCAAATGTTAAGTCCCGTAGTGCTCAGAGCCATTTGAACCCTTTGAACTGTTTTACCTCCAGAGTATTTTGCCCAAGAGGACGCCATCATCATTTAACCATACTGTAAAGCTGCATGTCCTCGGGAAAATTTACGGCTGTAGTTTCTCCTTGCTTTCAGCCGTCCGCAGTACCAGCACAGCAAGGGCGTTTTGGTTAATCTTACAAGGCCAGATCAATCAATAATCCAGACTGTTACTACCCCAGCAACTACTGAAAAGACTGCTGCCCCCTTTCAGGAGGGCTAGCCCGCGCGGCGGGATGTTATTGTCGTGTAACCACTCCGCCACAGGCCGTGCATTATGGACAGGTGCTCGATCGTGTTGAAAGATGCAATCGCCATCACCGAATTACTCTTGAACACTGGAAAGCAAGAAGGTGCTTAAAGCATCAGTGTAGGCCTGAGCCGTTATAGTGCCACGCAAAGCAACAAGGGGTGCAACCACCTCCACGAAAACCACGATCACACTATAACACCACCCCCTCCGAATTTTACTGTTGGCACTACACACGCTACAGATGATGTTCACTGGGCATTCGCCATACCCACATCCTGCCATCGGATCGCCACATTGTGTACCGTGATTCGTCACTCCACACAACGTTTTTCACTGTTCATTCGTCCAATGTTTACGCTCCTTACACCAAATGAGGCGTCGTTTCGCATTTATCGGCGTGATGTGTGGCTTATAAGCAGCCGCTCGACCATGAAATCCAAGTTTTCTCACCTCCCGCCTAACTGTCATAGTACTTGCAGTGGATCCTGATGCATTTTGGAATTCCTGTGTGATGGTCGGGATAGATGTCTGCCTATTACACGTTACGTCCATCTTCAAATATCTGCGGTCTCTGTCAGTCAACAGACGAGGTCGGCCTGTACGCTTTTGTGTTGTACGTGTCCCTTCAAGTTTCCACTTCACTATCACATCGGAAACAGTGGACCTAGGGATGTTTAGGAGTGTGGAAATGACACAAGTGACACCCAATCACCTGACCACATTAGAAGTCCGTGAGTTCCGCGGAGCGCCGCGTTCTGCTCTCTCACGACGTCTAATGACTACTGAGGTCACTGATATGGAGTACCTGGTAGTAGGTGGCAGCAGAATGCACCTAATGTGAAAAACGTATGTTGGTGGGGGTGTCCACATAGTGTATGTGGAATCAAAAGAGAGGGGTGGAAGGAGGACATGGAAGAGAAACTGGAGGAGGAGATGGACCCAGAGACGAGCAGGAGGAGAGAGAGAGAGAGTGGGGTTGGAGAGGGTGGACAGAGAGGGTGAGTGGAGTAGATGGAAAGAGAGGGGGTGAAGGAGGAGATAGGAAAGAAAGATATGGAGTAATGAAAGATTGGATTAAGTACACACCTGTGCAACGCAGGGTACTCTCAGATCAGTTCAGAACTTCGATTACTACAAGCTAAATATTAATACTAACATTAGTCGCTACAATACAGAGTGTACATAAAGTCCGGGAACACTTTCAATTAGTTATTGCACAAGAACCGAACATTGTACAGATATCATACATACGTCATTTCGAAGAAAAAACCTGAAAGTTTTTTTTTCTCATGTATGCCGCCATAGCACAATCTGGTAATTTACCGACAGTCAGCGCTAGTCGCAAAAATGGCGATTTCAAGTGGGGAACGAGCTTTCTGTGTGTTATAGTTCGACGAAAACAAGTGTGCTACAGCTGTTCAACGAATGTTTAGAACCAAGTACGGCAAGTAGCCACCAACGAAGACACATTAAAGATCTGGTGTATGTACCGGCTCTACCACGTGATGTAGCAGAGCTCCGGGAGAGAATATGGGAAGCGACTGCCACAGTCGACGATGCCATGCTAGGACGGGTAAGGAAAGAATTCGATTACGGTATTCACGTCTACCGGGTCACTCATGGTTCGGATATCGAATGTCTGTAAAAAAAACTTTCAGAGTTTCTCTTCCAAATGCAATATGTATGACATCTGTTCAATGGTTAGTTCCTGTGCAATAAATAACTGAAAGTGTTTCCGGACTTCATGTACACCCTGTATTTTTGACTGTGCTGTGCGCTCTATCAAAAAATTAGCCAATCCTGAGAATATTCAGGTATGTGTCACGTTTCTTCTTATTTGAAAGAGTTTCTCTAATGTCCTGCCTCTCCACCGCTAAGGAAGCAGACCAAAAGAGTGTCGCCTGTATTATCTGCGTGGCAGAGAGTTCCAAAGAGTGTCGCCTGTATTATCTGCGTGGCAGAGAGTTCCAAAGAGTGTCGCCTGTATTATCTGCGTGGCAGAGAGTTCCAAAGAGTGTCGCCTGTATTATCTGCGTGGCAGAGAGTTCCAAAGAGTGTCGCCTGTATCATCTGCGTGGCAGAGAGTTCCAAAGAGTGTCGCCTGTATCATCTGCGTGGCAGAGAGTTCCGCTTTCGGCGCTGCTGTGACACCGGCACCAGGGGTGGAGGCAAACGCTCTCGCTGTGCAGACGGCCGCTGGTCCACCACGGGAAACAGGTACCCGCCCCGGCTGAAACCTTCGTTACACCGACATGAGAATACAACGGTTACCTCGATTATCTAGCCTTGGCCTTGGATTTAGTGTCTAATTCGCTGTGAGTTGTTATGGATGACGATTCCGGCTCTGTTCGACGATATTGATTTGAGCTGATAGTGCTTGCAATCACAACATTCGCTCTTAACTGTCTTTTCGGCCGTTGACTTAGCGTCGATTCTGGTTTCCACGCCCTACATGCAAAGTTTGTGTCAGGCTTCAAAACAAAAGTTTCTTTTAGGATTCTCTTGTTTGTAATACACTAGTGGCCATTAAAATTGCTACACCAAGAAGAAATGCAGATGATAAAAGGGTATTCACTAGACAAATATATTATACTAGAACTGACATGTGATTACATTTTTATGTAATTTCGGTGCATACATCCTGAGAAATCAGTACCCAGAACAACCACCTCTGGCCGTGATAACGGCCTTGATACGCCCGGGCATTGAGTCAAACAGAGCTTGGATGCCGTGTACAGCTTCAACACGATACCACAGTTCATCAAGAGTAGTGACTGGCGTATTGTGACGAGCCAGTTGCTCGGCCACCATTGACTAGACGTTTTCAATTGGTGAGACATCTGGAGAATGTGCTGGCCAGGGCAGCAGTTGAACATTTTCTGTATCCGAAAGGCCCGTACAGGACCTGCAACATGCGGTCGTGCATTATCCTGCTGAAATGTAAGGTTTCACAGGGATCGAATGAAGGGTAGAGCCACGGGTCGTAACAGATCTCAAATGTAACGTCCACTGTTCAAAGCCCCGTCACTGCGAACAAGAGGTGACCGAGACGTGTAACCAGTGGCACCCCATACCATCACGCCGGGTGATACGCCAGTATGGCGTTGACCAATACACGCTTCCAATGTGCGTTCACCGCGATATCGCCAAATACGGATGCTGTAAACACGACGTGGATTCATCCGAAAAAATGACGTTTTACCATTCGTGCACCCAGGTTCGTCGTTGAGTACACCATCGCAGTCGCTCCTGTCTGTGATGCAGCGTCAAGGGTAACCGCAGCCACGGTCTCCGAGCTGCTGCAAACGTCGTCGAACTGGTCGTGCAGATGGTTGTTGTCTCGCAAACGTCCCCATCTGTTGACTCAGGGATCGAGACATGGCTGCACGATCTGTTACAGCCATACGGATAAGATGCCTGTCATCTCAACTGCTAGTGATACGAGGCCGTTGGGATCCAGCACGGCGTTCCGTATTACCCTCCTGAACCCACCGATTCCATATTCTGCCGACAGTCATTGGATCTCGACCAATGCGAGCAGCAATGTCGCGATTCGATAAATTGCAATCGCGATAGGCTACAATCCGACCTTTATCAAAGTCGGAAACGTGATGGTACACATTCCTCCTCCTTACACGAGGCATCACAACAACTTTTCACCAGGCAACGCTGGTCAACTGCTGTTTGTGTATGAGAAATCGGTTGGAAACTTTCCTCATGTCAGCACGCTGTAGGTGTCGCCACCGGCGCCAACCTTGTGTGAATGCTCTGAAAGGCTGATCATTTGCATATCACAGCATCTTCTTCCTGTCGGTTAAATTTCGCGTCTGTAGCACGTCATCTTCGTGGTGTAGCAATTTTAGTGGCCAGTAGTGTAGATTCTGATTAACCAAAGTTATAAATCGTTCGCTGATACAAAATACAATAAGTTTCACCGAAACAGATAACACTGTCTACTGAAAACGCATTGCAATAATTGGTTGCCCAAAACATGGTAATGAAAACAAGAGTGGTAGAATTTGAAATATAATGTCGCAGTCACAAGAAGATATAATGTGTGACAAAAGTGGAGTGAAGACAAGAACAGGGAAAATGGGATAAGATTTCTTCTTGAAACTAGGAAGGAAACAGCCAAACTGAACTGCAATACTAACAAGGAACCCCTTGAATGCGAAGTCGCAAAAGGCCAATGATCCTTACGGCATTTCACACCTCACGTATCGTCTACCATTCCACCACAATATTGGCTGTGAGTGGCAACAGGGGATAGGACTGGAGGCATCCAGTGGCGATTGCACCATGAGATGAACGAGCGTAGTTGGTCCGCTTAATCGACGAGTAAAATCTGTAGATATGTGATAAGTTCCTATGGGACCAAATTGCTGAGGTCATCGGTCCCTAGGCTTACGCATTCCTTAATCTAACTTGGACTAACTTACGCTAAGGACCACACACACCCATGCACGAGAGAGGACTCGAACCTCCGACGGGGGCAGCCGTGCGAAACGTGTCAAGCCTCCCTGGACCGCGCGGCTACCTCTCGCTGCTTCACGAGTAACTGACAACAGAGCTACAGTGCCAGCGGTGCTGATACAAAGCAGAGCAACGGCAACAATAAACTAAGCATCATTGCATTGTATCTACAACAACAGTTGCCAAAGTTCACATTTCGTCAGAAAGGAACCCAAGGAAATTCGCAGGGTGAGAAAGAAGTGGCAGAAGAAATACTAGCGTTTCTGCAAGATGAGTCAGTGGAATGTGTGGTGTCGTATACGCTCGACTGTGCGGAAAATGTACATGAGGAGTACAGTGATGACGATACGTGGCTAACAAGTGAAAATGATATTAAACCAGGTGTCTAGCCATGTAGCTCATCATCCTTGTCTCTCTACCCCATCGTTCAGTAAAGGATTTGTTTTCAACTCCGATTAATCTGGATTTGAAGAGGGAAAGCATATGACAGGAACCGTGCAAATTAGAGGTACCAAGCGAGTCGTATCAAGGTGAACTAACATTTATGCCTTCACGTATTCGTATACAATTATGCTGACAGTTAATCTGGATGGTAAATATTCCGGAAAGTTATTTCTTGTGCTGCGAGAAGTTGGAGGTGCTCTGCCTCGTACGATTCTTTCTCGTGTGCGTGGTATCGCAAGGACAGTAGCTAATATTAAACGGTTACCTTCTCCGTTGTTATCTTTTTTCTCACTCAATATATGTAAGAGCGTGCCAATTGCGTGTGTGCCAAAGCTTCTCATATACACGCTGCTTACCCGCTTGGTCCAATGCTCGGAGGGATTCACTGAAAGGGGACCGGCCCGAAGCTAGTGTCTGATTGATTAGGTGATTGTCATATTGAGATTTCGCTACGGATAACGCGGGGAGTGCTCAGCAACCAAATGGGCAAGTAGCTACTTACCACGCTCTAACATGATATATATTCTCTGTCCTTAATTTTTACTCCCGCCAGATTATCATGACTTCAATTTAGTACTACCATTCTTCTCTGCACAGGATGGCGGTGTTATAATCAGTAACTGAATCCATGAAATTAAATACACATGACGTTTTGTTATAATTTACGCAGAAACTTTACAAATGTTATAACCATCCTTTTTTACTCACTACTTAAGCCATCTCGCAATTGCAATTAACAAAGCAAAGACGAATAAATTCTATCTTATTTAGCATTGAAAGTGCCCATATTATCAGAAATCTATTCAACACTGTCTCGCACTGAGGGTGCTTACACTATTAGAAATCTGGTCTCGTTTTTAATATTACGCATAGGGAAATGGTTGCTGCGTATGTAGTCCGTCTGCTTGGACAGCGATTGAAATTCGCACGCCATCTTGTTACTTGGACCGAATCGTTATTAACGGATGAACCGCGGTTCGGCTCCTCAATGGTCACTCTCTCCATTGCTTCTCAGCACCGTTCCCTTAGTCAAAATTACAGCGAATACTCTTGGCGGGAAAACGGGGGAACAAAGCAGACACAAAACATCTCTCGTATACATAAAAAAATGTCTTAAAAATAAAACATCCTATAAAATTTGGCACACGCAAATTAACAGTTTACAGCACACGCAAGCACACTCACCTTAACTATTTTCAAGAAGACATTTCTCAGTTTACTTATTCTGATCAACACTAAACTGACACACAATATTTTTAACGCAACGCAATCTGGCTTTTGATAATCCCTACAAAAGAATATCCCTGACCAACAATAACCTATGCTTCATGAATCACTTACCTCGGCAAAATCTTCGTTACTCGAACTACTGCAATACAGCGAGCGCCAATACTGCCAGACAAATAAAAGGTTCTAACTACTGAAGAATTTTAATAGAGAGCAGACAATGTATTTACCTTAATAGTGTTCAAAAGTCATTATATATATGTATATATATATATATATATATATATATATATATATATGTGTGTGTGTGTGTGTGTGTGTGTGTGTGTGTGTGTGTGTGTGTGTGTGTGTGTGTGTGTGTGTATGTATATAAAGACTTTTGAACACTATTAAGGTAAATACATTGTTGTTCTCTATTAAAATTATATCTGTATACGAATGGAAGAACGGGAAAGATCAGTTTGGATTCCGTAGAAATATTGGAACACGTGAGGCTGATCCTACGACTTATCTTAGATTTGTACACTTAGAGAAAGCTTTTGACAGTGTTGACTGGAATACTCTCTTTCAAATTCAGGGAGCGAAAGACTATTTACAATTTGTACAGAAACCAGATGGCAGCTATAAGAGTCGAGGGGCATGAAAGGGAAGCAGTGGTTGGGAAAGGAGTGAGACAGGGTTGTAAGGGTTGTAGCCTCTCCCCCATGTTATTCAATCTGTATATTGAGCAAGCAATAAAGGAAACAAAAGAAAAATTCGGAGTAGGTATTAAAATCCATAGAGAAGAAATAAAAACTTTAAGGTTCGCCGATGACATTGTAATTCTGTCAGAGACAGAAAAATACCTAGAAGAGCAGTTGAACGGAATGGACAGTGTCTTGAAAGGAGGATATAAGATGAACATCAACAAAAGCAAAACGAGGATAATGGAATGTAGTCGAGTTAACTCGGGTGATGCTGAGGGAATTAGATTAGGGAATGAGACACTTAATATAGTAAAGGAGTTTTGCTATTTGGGGAGCAAAATAACTGATGATGGTCGAAGTAGAGAGGATATAAAATGTAGACTGGCAATGGCAAGGAAAGCGTTTCTGAAGAAGAGAAATTTGTTATCATCGAGTATAAATTTAAGTGTCAGGAAGTCGTTTCTGAAAGTATTTGTATGGAGTGTAGCCATGTATGGAAGTGAAACATGGACGATAAACAGTTCGGACAAGAAGAGAATAGAAGCTTTCGAAATGTGGTGCTACAGAAGAATGCTGAAGATTAGATGAGTAGATCACATAACTAATGAGGAGGTATTGAATAGAATTGGGGAGGAGTTTGTGGCACAACTTGACTAGAAGAGGCATCAAGGGATCACCAATTTAGTATTGGAGGGCGGCGTGGAGGGTAAAAATCGTAGAGGGAGACCAAGGGATGAATACACCAAGCAGATTCAGAAGGATGTAGGCTGCAGTACGTACTGGGAGATGAAGCAGCTTGCACAGGATAGAGTAGCATGGAGAGCTGCAGCAAACCAGTTTCAGTACTGGAGACAACAACAACATATACACTCCTGGAAATTGAAATAAGAACACCGTGAATTCATTGTCCCAGGAAGGGGAAACTTTATTGACACATTCCTGGGGTCAGATACATCACATGATCACACTGACAGAACCACAGGCACACAGACACAGGCAACAGAGCATGCACAATGTCGGCACTAGTACAGTGTATATCCACCTTTCGCAGCAATGCAGGCTGCTATTCTCCCATGGAGACGATCGTAGAGATGCTGGATGTAGTCCTGTAGAACCGCTTGCCATGCCATTTCCACCTGGCGCCTCAGTTGGACCAGCGTTCGTGCTGGACGTGCAGACCGCGTGAGACGACGCTTCATCCAGTCCCAAACATGCTCAATGGGGGACAGATCCGGAGATCTTGCTGGCCAGGGTAGTTGACTTACACCTTCTAGAGCACGTTGGGTGGCACGGGATACATGCGGACGTGCATTGTCCTGTTGGAACAGCAAGTTCCCTTGCCGGTCTAGGAATGGTAGAACGATGGGTTCGATGACGGTTTGGATGTACCGTGCACTATTCAGTGTCCCCTCGACGATCACCAGTGGTGTACGGCCAGTGTAGGAGATCGCTCCCCACACCATGATGCCGGGTGTTGGCCCTGTGTGCCTCGGTCGTATGCAGTCCTGATTGTGGCGCTCACCTGCACGGCGCCAAACACGCATACGACCATCATTGGCACCAAGGCAGAAGCGACTCTCATCGCTGAAGACGACACGTCTCCATTCGTCCCTCCATTCACGCCTGTCGCGACACCACTGGAGGCGGGCTGCACGATGTTGGGGCGTGAGCGGAAGACGGCCTAACGGTGTGCGGGACCGTAGCCCAGCTTCATGGAGACGGTTGCGAATGGTCCTCGCCGATACCCCAGGTGCAACAGTGTCCCTAATTTGCTGGGAAGTGGCGGTGCGGTCCCCTACGGCACTGCGTGGGATCCTACGGTCTTGGCGTGCATCCGTGCGTCGCTGCGGTCCGGTCCCAGGTCGACGGGCACGTGCACCTTCCGCCGACCACTGGCGACAACATCGATGTACTGTGGAGACCTCACGCCCCACGTGTTGAGCAATTCGGCGGTACGTCCACCCGGCCTCCTGCATGCCCACTATACGCCCTCGCTCAAAGTTCGTCAGCTGCACATACGGTTCACGTCCACGCTGTCGCGGCATGCTACCAGTGTTAAAGACTGCGATGGAGCTCCGTATGCCACGGCAAACTGGCTGACACTGACGGCGGCGGTGCACAAATGCTGCGCAGCTAGCGCCATTCGACGGCCAACACCGCGGTTCCTGGTGTGTCCGCTGTGCCGTGCGTGTGATCATTGCTTGTACAGCCCTCTCGCAGTGTCCGGAGCAAGTATGGTGGGTCTGACACACCGGTGTCAATGTGTTCTTTTTTCCATTTCCAGGAGTGTATATCCAACAGAAATTTCCCTTTTATGATAGACACACGTCCAGATCGTCCTCTCATATTAACATGTCAAAACTCTGGCATCTCTCTCCCCACATCCACCACTGCTGGCGGCTCACCTCCAACTGCACATCGCTACGCGCTGTTCACATCCAACTGCCCAACACTACACTAGTGAATATTCATTCCAACAATGAGTCCACCCAGCCACAGACTGCACACAGCGCAGTCAGCGACTTTCATACAGAGCGCTACGTGGCGTCACCAGCTTAAAAACCTAAACAGCTTACTTACAACACCCACAAGCTATTATTTACCAATTACTTAGGACGTGGAGCATCGTCTAGGTTGCTGCTTGCAAATGGGCTTTAGTCATGAATCAAGAGATCCGTGCACAAAATTTATGAATTTGCTAAAAAAAATTACGTCACACACTTAGAGCCTTAAGTAACTCACACGAAACACACGCATGTTCTAGCAGGTTTCACACGGAATCATCGTCTAAATTTCTCATCAGAAGTTACGACCACGGGTTAAGCTAACTTGGCGGGGTGAGGTCCCATGTTACGTTAGCAAGACCAGTTAGAAATTTTAAAAGCACAAAACGCTACTGCTAAAAATGGAACTGTATGATTTTTGTTACTATTGCTGCTCTCGTGTGCTGAAGGCACTGACTGATTGCATTACTATATATGGGTTATGTGAGCCCCCCATGCTCACATCGGGAAAAAAAAATCGTAACTGAAAATTCTAATTTTTACAGGCAAAATTTCTCAAAAAAAAGTGAATGGCCGTAACTTCCATCCTGAAAAAGAGATGATTAATAACAATATAATAAATTATACCTCATCCCAGAAAGAATTTGGCGGCAAAGATGGAGATCGCCCTCGATTCCGTCGGCTCAGTTCTGCAGCTTCCCCCAGAGTGACCCTGTCATGGCGGCCCTCTCCGGCCATTCTCCTCCGCCCAGGAGGGGAGGGGAACCTGTTACCAACCCCGAACTACCCCTGGCAAACAGGTGCACCACCGCTGCCTTTACCCCAAATTTATGTTGGCACTCACCAACCTACAGTGACCACATCTAGGCCTTGCCACTACTGGCAAACTCTTAATACAAATTCAAAGTTAATTAATCCAAGGCAACGTAGAGGGATCAAGGAAAGGAAGTGCATTCATGTAATTAAGGATTAAATAAACAGGTTGTCCATTTCTTCACTCGAGTTATAACATTTCTTAAATCTGGATAAAATGATGAAAGTATCTGAAACATCTATAGTATTCAATATAATGCGACGGAACAAGCTAATTATAATGAGATGTAACAAGCTGTTCCCTCTCAATACTTACGTCACAGCAAGCAAGGGTGGGAGAACGGGCGTGAGAGAACTATGTATGTTATGAGCACTGCTATTGGCCAATAGCTGGTCGAAATAATTTCGTTTCGCTTGATTTCTGGTCTATATATAAAATCATACTCCTTTAGGTAAACTATCCCATCTCACTGGAACCACTGTACAAATTCAACCTCTGGATGTTTTTTCCCTACCTATAAAACATGATCGCTACGCCCTAGGGGATAGCCAGTTCCACGATAAGCTACACGACATAGTTGCGCATTCGGTTGCATGCCGTCACATTCCGTCAGCTCTCACCCAGTTACACCAATATGATGCTACATGCATTCTTTAAGAGTGGGTACCTAGCTGAACGCCCTGTGTGGTTTGTAACACCCAAGGATCTCGATGGTGCGAACCTTTGTGATCACTGTGGAGCGCCATTTTTCATTCGGTGTTCATGTTGTCAGCTAATTGTTGGTTTTGAACATTTCTTGAATATCAACGACGTCCATTTTGTGAACTGTAATACACATAGGGAACATCCCATAGAGGGTTCATCTCTGCACATCCTGGACACTCATTTTCTGTCGCTCTCCTGATACATATGGTGAGTAATTAGCAGCTCATATTTCTCCTGTCATAATTGCTAACACACCACCTTCAAATGAGCCTTACTAAAAATTGAACTTGCGACTTCGCACTCACGGGGTTCTTTGTAAGTGTCACTTTCCCCTTTTCCCGTTCCATCCACCAAACGTTAGTGGGAAGAACAATTGCTGGTAAGGGTCTGGCTGAACATCTCGCCCTTGCTGAATAAACCTGTAACGAAACGCGCTGCGCGTCTTTACTCCGTTTCTGTGTTACTCCTGTCTGATATGGATCCCAGACTGAGGAACAATATTCAATTTGAAGCGCCCTGCTGAACCTGCAGGACAAGACAGGTAGTCAAAATTGAGGAAAGGGGCCAAAATAAGTGGCTGTCTGTTACACTCGAACATACAACTTTATTTATTTGACCAAACATTACAAGAGGGGGCAAGATTACTTTAATTTAAAATCGGCTGAAAGCCAATAACTTAAAACTCAAACCAAAATCAGAAATTTAAAAGGCAGAAGGCCTTATCTTAAATCAGTTCTTTCCATAAGGCTGAAGGCCCAAACAATCTGACACCTTAAGAGCAAACAATTTTAATTTAAAAATCGGCTGAAGGTCCACCACTTAAGACTCAAATCAAAATAAATTTGTAGAGGGCCAAAGGCCTTTCCTTAAAACGGTTCTTTAGTTAGGCTGAAGGCCCAAACAATCTGACACCTCAAGAGCAAAACAACTGTAATTCAAAATCAGCTGAAGGCCCATCACTTAAGACTCAACAAAATCAACAAAAGTTCTTTAAATTAGGTTGAAGGCCCAAACAATCTTACGCGTTAAGGGCAAAACAACCTTAATTTAAAAATCAGCGAGAAGTCATACAAATACAAACAACAAGAACAAATAAGAAAAGGCAGTACACCCAACGGCGCTCAGAAGTATGCGAGGCCGGCCTGGAATTCAAACACCGACGCTTGCTTAGGTGAGACAGACAGTCGGCCCAACCATTCTCGATCCGACGACAACCCAACCGACAGACAGTCACCGGACCCACAAACAAGATAACTTCCGCTCCAGCCGACCAACACACAACAGGGAGTTCAAGGGAACGACGTAGAAAGTATTGGCGCCCACAATCAATTACATATTGAGCTGTCAAACTACACACCATGCTGGACAGCGACAACACAAAGAGGAAAATACACTGCCTGAATTTACGGCAATGGCCATGGCAGGTAACCGGAACGTTAACGGCCACAATGTAGAAGATTCTGCTGGTGATCTTCAGTTGAAAATAACCGAATACAGTTAAACTCCACCGGAGGGTGGCTAAAATTTGCCAACTTGAAAACACACGTTGTTGCTCGCGGAAATGTCCCAACAGCCGACAATGAAATCCAAACGACACAATGTGGACAGTCGTGACTTGCTGGTAGTTTAAGTCAAAACTCAACTTTCGTGTCCAGGATCGGTGAGCCACGGACCTCGTAGCAATGGGAAGAGCACCGCACACTCCGACCGCGCGTGGACGCCGCCAACGGCCCCAGCCAAACTTCGCGCCGCGGAGATTTCCTCGCTGCTCCACGCCAACCGACCGACTGGTCCCACACTGCACAGCTGGAAACTGTAAGCGCCAGGACAAAGAAGGTACAAGGTGCGAATATCGATACACAAGGCTGCTGCCACTCGCGGAGAGAGAAGGTAACAGCCTAATCGCGATAACCGCAGAATAGCAACCAAGGTTTAATCCACCGCCTAACAGCCAGCCACGGCTCACAAGTGTTTGTCAAACGAGAATTTTGTAAGGTACCTCCTCTGTGGGTGGGCTAAACTTCTTGATTCTTCAAAAGAATCTCAATCTGGCATCTGTCTTACGTGGCCATTTGACATTCAAAGAAAGCTGAATGCTTTCAAGAATCTTATCACCACAAAATTCAAATGCTGATGAAACAGCGACGGAAACTGCAACTCAGTTTAAAATAAAAATATTGACTAGGAATTTCCAGTTGGGATAAAAATAACGTAAAGACTACCACAGTTTCATCACCTAGTATGAGAGGAATGACAAATCTGGGGAAATATCTCGTGTTGTAGTGAGGTAAACACTGTCTTACTTTACAGATATCTTTCCTCCTGAAACTGGTGTTTGACATTAGATCATTAACGTCGGTAAGGTTTCCTTGCCCATGTTAATTTTTCGCCCATCTCTTTCAAAAATTTTACGCATATTTATTCCCTAAGTAGCAGATATTTCATCACAGATATTGTGGCTACCACAAACCCGACACTATCGCTTCCGTTGCCTCAAACGAATTATCATTGTTGTAGCTCCTACTTCTCTTTGTCGCTTTCTTTCTCTCCCTGTGCGCGAGTAGTGACTCTAATGGTTCTGCCACCTCTCCTTGTCTTTTACCAGGAAGTTCACTTTTTCTGGCGAAGTGCAGTTTCGACCTTCTACTCAGTTGCATCTTCTGTAAGTGTCTCATTTCTTTTGTATTTCTCTTTTATATTTCTCATTTCTGTTTACGCATGTTTGTGGTATACCCTCATGGCCTTTTTGGCAATCAATCTTGACGGTCTTAAAAAGGAAAACTTGTCCATCGAGAAGCTTCTCATATAACTTCATTTATTCAACGGATAGTCCCTATACCTTTATCGTCATCTGGTGAATGTAAGCAGTCATGCTGGACTGTTAGGGAGGGCCATTTTTATAACATATAGAGAAGCATTAAACGTTATAAGCACAGGTACTGCTTGTTTACAATTTGTTTTTCAAGTACATATATTTTGATGCACCACCGGCACAAAATAAATATTCTACAATGAAACTGGTAGATACTTCAACGCTATGTTATTCCCCGTATGCTATAAACGCTTTCACCTCAGTTTTAGTTATGCTTTCTTGCGGACGATTTTTCTGTACCAACATTTCAAGTACTGCTTTCCCCAGCATTTTGAATATCGCCTTAATCTTATGTGCCACCTTGGGTCAGATCTTTAGTCTGACTAAGTGGGTTGGCTGATATATTAAATACAAATGGAACTTTTGTCGGGGTTAAAGCCAGGCCCGAAAAATAACAACAGACGGGGTACAACGAGGCTTTTCCTCTCATATAGGTTGACTCTTACTTAGGAGATTACAGCAACCAGACGCTTTTAACAATGCTTGGTTCAAATGGTTCTGAGCACTATGGGACTTAACTTCTAAGACCATCAGTCCCCTAGAACTTCCAACTACTTAAACCCAACTAACCTAAGGACATCACACACATTAATGCCCGAGGCAGGATTCGAACCTGCGACCGTAAAGGTCGCTCGGTTCCAGGCTGTAGCGCCTAGAACCGCTCGGCCACCCCGGCCGGCTTTTACAATGCTATTTATTTAAACAGCGCCTTTAGCGGTTTCAAACCGACAGGTTCATCTTCAGATGGCTAGTTCAAGTTTTACATTAGATTTCGCCTTTTGTTTCCCCAACTGACGAAATTTCCTTGGTGTGGTGGTGCCGATGAAGAATCCGCACCATTATGTTCCAGTGCAGGCTGCTTATCATCTTGCCGCAGCGAAAACTGTACAGTGCACTTTTTTGTGTCTAAATATGCACTTAATGTAAAGCACCACTCACACACACTAAGAAGTTTCATCACATGTGATTTTTCATCGGCACCAACACCCTAAGGAAGTTTCTTCAATTGGAGAAACAAAAGGCGAAATCTAATGTAAAACATGAACTAGCCGTCTGAAGATGAACCTGTCGATTCGAAACCGCTAACGGCGCTGTTTAAATAAAAAAACAGCATTGTAAAAAGTGTCTGGTTGCTGTAATCTTCTATGTAAGAGTCAACCTATATTTTGAACACAGCCACGGGCTCCAAATGTCGGTTTTTGACAAAATAGCATATTCCTATCATTTCAGCTGTAATTCCTATATAAATGACATGAAACCATAAAAAAATCTGCCAGTGTGATACAATGATATATTAATCGTGAATACATTCCAGTATACAAAAGATCGAAATTCCTTTGAACGAACGAAGTATTAAACAAACATCTGAAGAAGACAGAAATCGCAATATATAGAAATGGTGGGGCTAGCCTCTAGTCAAGAGGCTATGCCGCCCATTGTATTTCAATGTGAAAAATCACAAGCATTCGCGGAAAGCAAACCTTTTTCGTTCTTTTGCACCCACACACAAACACTGGCACTTAGCGCTTAGGCGATGCCTTTGACACTTGTTACTGGTTGTTTTATATCTTCCTCGGACCGTGAAGCACTTGGCTTTTTCCTTTTGTGTGTAAGGGCCAGCTGAAAAGAAACCAAGAGGAGGTGTTTCTCGAATCTCGCAGTAAAACGTCAATTAAAACATATAGTTTCACTGGGCGGAAATAGTCGCAGGTGTTCGGGGCGAAATAACCCCATATGCAGACAGTTCGAACGACGAGGTAGATCTGGCCTTTGTGGAAGAAGCCAGCAATATTTGTTGACACACACGCTGCGATAATTGTGTTCTTATACAAGTAACAATAAGAGTTTAAAATTTCACGCTTTTGTGTGTGATAGACGTTAATTCGTTAGGTTGTATTCTTTAACTATGGCAATAATCTGTCACAATTCGCTTACCTCTATAGGTTGTTCTCCTGTCCTGTCAATAATGTAACAGAACACACATTTACTACAACCACGTGCGGCGACACAGAGATTCTGGCACACATTGAAGGCGAAACGAGCTTCACTCTGTGAGGAACTAGTGCACTATCGCAACATTTCTTACTTCAGACGTATTAGCCCCGCTGTACCCTACATTCTTTATGGTGTCAGTACTACTTGAGTACCTTTCGTTGATTTGCTACGCTAACGGAGATGGTTTAACGGAAGAGACAAAGCAGATTAAAAGGAGAGATGCGCGTTTCGTCAGAGGTTTGTTTAGTCACGGGAATGGTTAACAGCTGTCGACCGCAGAGAAACTTACCATAGAGTTTCCAGGGTCCATGTGCCAATATGAGTTGTATATCATTACTTCCTTGATCTTATATATCGGCTAATAATCACGAGGCTTCAATTGTGGAACTTCTGGGGTGTATGGATAGGTACTCGCTAATCGTCCTCGCGGAATTTGCGCGAATGAAACAGATTGGGACGTACAGTCTTGATGAGAAAAAACAACGAAGTGTGGTTTCTACCGAACAACAATGTAGCTCACTTTCTGTGTTTTTGTTTGACTGTAAAATACAATTGTGAAAGCAGAAAGCAAGAACTCACTTGTACGCACAACTCCAGTCTAATGTGCTCATTTTGTCTAGTAAAGACCCTACCTACCTATCCTAGTGTCACAAGAAATGTGTTGTGAAATGGATCCAGTACTTCAATCATCTATAAAGCGAGCTACAGCAGCCAAAGCATAGCGCATATTAACCATAAAATGTGTGTTGACAAACAAACATTAAATAAAATTAAAAAATACTCCACAACTTTCTGAAAAAATTAAATGTTAATAGGCGATACTAAAAGTCGTAACACCTGGCATTCAACGGAAAGCTTGAATACGAAATAGTAATCGAACCCTAGTGAATGCTTGTCAGAGAATCTGTTTCACTCCCACATCTCGGAAGAAGTGTTCACTGCATTAGACTACCAGACCATGCGTTTATTTCACTAAAGACTGCTGGAACTGCTCTGCTACGTACAGTATTATCTTCCGCATAAGGGTCATAAAACAAGATAAGAGAATTCCCGACGCATAAAAAGTCGGCGTGGAAGCTTCTTTCTCCAGCTCCCTCTATTTTTTTACAATCTCTCCGACCAGTATTTGCCAAGATCGAAGAAAGCAGACAGTTCATTCCACAAAGCACCTTTTGCAATTTATTCGATGATGGAAATTTAACTCAGGTGGTACCTTTCTGCAAATAGTGAATACATCGTGACGTAGGTACAGGTTTTTCGTGGTAACGATAATCCTCAGCTAGCTGGCAGCAATGGGGATTTGACGACCCGCCTACGTCGATGTCATTAGAGACCGAGCGCGAACTCGGTTGGTGAAAGATACGGAAGCAGATCGGCCGCGTACTTTTCTAACGAACCATCCCCACCTAACTGGTTTAGAGAAATCACGGAAAACCAAAATTTAGATAATCTAACTGGTTTTGCACCAGTAATCGAACAGAACGCCACTATTTCACTAAATGTCTCTAAGGCATCACTTGGACGCTCTGCCTTCAGTCAAGCCACTCTACACACTAGAATGATCTGTGTCCTTACGCTAAGCCAAGTTTCGCCAACATCGATAAGTATATCTTATTGTATTCCTGCAGAAAGCTAAACTACAGGAGCTCAAACGCAGTGTTATTAAAAATCCATGTAGAAAGCGTCTGAACAGTGAAAGGGTGTAATGCAGATATATGCAGTAAATTTCTCGCCTAGTGCCACTGAAATGTAACTTTTCGTAGTATAACTACAAAGTTTGTGGCCGAAAAGTAATCACAAATCAATGCATCACGGCTGACAATGTCTTACTATAGCCAATAGTCTCGTTTCTTTTGTGTCAGGCTAGGACATTCAATTGTAGAGTATTAGAGCAGGCAAGATGTACTAACACCACAGCCGTATTTTCTATCAGAGTGAGTCCCGTGACGGGTCTACGGTGGCTGGCAAATAAAGTGGAAGCACCCGGAAGATATGGTCGGATGTCAAGTATCTTCTTGCACGTAAACACCATTGGCAGGTACGTAAATGATTAGAGTTGCAATTCTTCTGTGACAGGTAGAATGGCTGTCAGACCGCTGTAGTGTTGTTCGTGTTTAGAGTTTTCACCAGACCTGGTAGGGTATATAATGTGCGTGAACAGCGTCAGATGGTGGGTGATCACTGTAAAGAACACAGAGATGCCTCGTACTCGTGTGAGGCAGCTTTATCAGCACCTGGCACGGTTTGAAATGGGCCTCCTTATGGGTTCCCATTTGGCCGAATCTCCAGGTTTATGGGGCATTCGGACGTGACAGTGACCCAATGTTGGATGGCATGGAAACGTGAGATGGGGCATGCGAATCGCCAAGACTTGAGTCCATCACATCTGACCACCACAAACGAGGAGCGCCGTATTGTGCAACAGTGACCCCTTCATATCTGCGCCTGCTAGGGGAGAATAAGTACTGGACTCCCTGCAACGTTCAGTGTTGTCCCGCAACATTGGTTGGAGACTAGCAGCAGCAGGATTACGGAATTTTCGTCCTATGCTAGGTTGCTGTTGACCCGACGACCGGGAAACGTGAACTGCTGATGAATGGCGTCGCACTTGTCCAGCGATGAATCGCGGCTCTGATCTGGTGCGGATGGCGACTGTCTGTGAGTACGACGGCGACCTAGGGAGAGGTCCCATTCTTATAGTGTCTTGGAGAGTCATAGTGGTATTACTCTTGGCGTTATGTTGTAGGAAGTAATCGCGCGTGAGTTTGGCTGGTAGTCATTAAGGGAACTGTGCCAGCACAACGGTACGTCCCGGACATCTTGTGTCCTCGCCTGTCACCTCTCAAGCGACAATATCAGGGTCCCATTGTTCAACAGGGCATGCTCGACCACACATGGCACGAGTCTGTACGAACTGTTGTTGAGGTACCCACAGATCTCTCCCTGACAGAGCATGTGTGTGCGACCAACTCGGGCGTCAAGTCCGTCGCTGTGACAGTATCCAGGATACGAAGGATCAGTTAAAACAGCTGTGAGCTATTTTGCCCCTCACAACCTGATTAGTGCATGCATCCAGATCAGAGGAGGCGCAACGCCTTACAGATAAATGGGCAGATGTTGCCAAGTTGTTTGTAAATTTGACTCGCTTTTGTAATCACTGAAATAACAACAGATACCTTCTAGACCTGTAAAGTTTCATTTTGTTTCTTCCTCTCTTTCTGGGAGGATTCACCTCGTTTTCCAGACAGAGTATATTAATTCAAAGAGCTATTTGTTGTAGGCCCCACAAGTGCTGGCAATCCGTCACAGATTTTTACTCATTATGTGTCCAGTGGTCCACAGTTAATGTTCTAAGTGAAAACAACAGTGGTATTATCAACCCTTATATCGCTTATATAGGAATTAAAAATTTATTAATAGAAACCTAGAGCACACTTTGAGAATCATGCATCGTTTGCATGTATGACTTGGCAGAAAATGCTAAGAAATTTTGGTCTTATGTCAAAGCGGTAGGTGGATAAAAACAAAATGTCCAGACACTCTGTGACCAAAATGGTACTGAAACAGACTAAAGGACGAAATACTAAATGTATTTTTCCAAAGCTGTTTCACAGAGGAAGACTGCATTGTAGTTCCTTCTCTAGATTGTCGCACAGATGACAAAATGATAGATATCGAAATAGATGACAGAGGGATAGAAAAACAATTAAAGTCTCTCAAAAGAGGAAAGCCCGCTGGACCTGATGGGATACCAGTTCGATTTGTAAGTAGGCTGTTTAGGTTTTCATGTTGGTAACGCCACGTAGCGCTCTGTGTGAATATCACTGACTGTGTGCAGTCTGTGGCTGATTGCCATTGTTGGAATATCCGCTATTGTAGTGTTTTGATGACTTTTGAATATTATTAAGGTAAATACATTGTTTGTTCTCTATCAAAATCTTTCATTTGCTAACTATGCCTATCAGTAGTTAGTGCCTTCAGTAGTTAGAATCTTTTATTTAGCTGGAAGTATTGGCGCTCGCTGTATTGCAGTAGTTCGAGGAACGAAGATTTTTGTGAGGTAAGTGATTCATGAAAGGTATAGGTTATTGCTAGTCAAGGCCATTCTTTTGTAGGGATTATTGAAAATCAGATTGCGTTGCGCTAAAAATATTAAGTGTCAGTAGTGTTGATCAGAATAAGTAAAGAGAGAAATGTCTGAGTGCGTTCAGTTTTGCTCAGCTGTTTGGAAATCAAATAACGTAAGGAGTTTACCAGCACAGTCATTTATAATTTTTCTAAGGGGAGGTTTCAGATTTTACACAGACTACGCAAAGCAACTTGCCCCCCTTCTTGCTGAGGTGTACCGTAGGTCTCTAGAAGAGCGTAGCGCTCCAAAAGATTGGAAAAGGGCACAGGTCATCCTCGTTTTCAAGAAGGGACGTCGAACAGATGTGCAGAACTATAGACCTATATCTCTAACGTCGATCAGTTGTAGAATTTTGGAGCACGTATTATGTTCGAGTAGGCCTATAATGACTTTTCTGGAGACTAGAAATCTACTCTGTAGGAATCAGCACGGGTTTCGAAAAAGACGATCGTGTGAAACCCAGCTCGCGCTATTCGTCCACGAGACTCACAAGGGAAGGCCTCAGACACGGCCAACCGATTCGGCTCAAATTTGGCAGGTCGCTTGTATACAGCTTAAAACGAAGGACTCTAAGATATTTTGGGTCAACACCCACGCAATTTTGAGAAAATCGCCCCTAAAGCTTATGACGAGCAATCGCCCCAAAATGGAAGGGATCGATAGATAATTGTAAATAGAGCATTTTTCTTCATCAGGTATGGGGCCCGCAAACGCAAACTTTTCCAGAAATGGAGGAAAGAAACTTTTACAACTGTCGCTTCTGTACCCACATGGTAAACGTTTTTCGTTGACAATTGTACTAAAATGCAGGAGGATCTGCAATGAATTGACGCATGGTGTGCAGGGAATGGCAATTGAATCTGAATGTAGACAAGTGTAATGTGCTGCGATTACATAGAAAGAAAGATCCTTTATCATTTAGCTACAATAAAGCAGGTCAGCAACTGGAAGCAGTTAATTCCATAAATTATCTGGGAGTAGGCATTAGGAGTGATTTAAAATGGAATGATCATATAAAGTTGATCGTCGGTAAAGCAGATACCAGACTGAGATCCATTGGAAGAATCCTAAGGAAATTCAGTCCGAAAACAAAGGAAGTAGGTTAAAGTACACTTGTTCGCCCACTGTTTGAATACTGCTCACCGGTGTGGGATCCGTACCAGATAGGGTTGATAGAAGATATAGAGAAGATCCAACGGAGAGCAGCGCGCTTCGTTACAGGATCCTTTAGTAATCGGGAAAGCGTTAGGGAGATGATAGATAAACTCCAGTGGAAGACTCTGCAGGAGAGACGCTCAGTAGCTCGGTACGGGCTTTTATTGAAGTTTCGAGAACATACCTTCACCGAGGGGTCAAGCAGTAAATTGCTCCCTCCTATGTATATCTCGCGAAGAGACGATGAGGATAAAATCAGGGAGACTAGAGCCCACACAGAGGCATACGGACAATCTTTCTTTCCAAGAACAATACGAGACTGGAATAGAAAGGAGAACCGATAGAGGTACTCAAGGTACCCTCCGCCACACACCGTCAAGTGGCTTGCGGAGTATGGATGTAGATGTAGATATGACGAAGAATTTGCGTTGCACTTGAAGCACGGAGGTTCTTAACGTTACGATGCGGTCCTTCTGTTGTTCAGAAGCCACTGATATTACGAGTGGTACATACATCGCTGTCATTGATCCTTGGATAAATGGAAGAACGTTTTCTTGAGTGATGAATAATGCTCTAACGTGGTAGTCATGGAAGTGTCTCTTCATTTAGTCTGTGTATTGTTGCAAAAATCGTATTCAGTGGTAATGGTGCGATGGTCTCGGGCTGAATTTCCGCGTTTGGACTCAAAACAGCAGTTTCGGTCAATGGGCACAGCACAAGAAACGAAATCGGAACTACGCCAAGCTATACCGACTTCGCAGAGCCCATCTACCTCCGTCTGCTGAGTTTCACGAAGCACTGTCGAAGTCCATATATGTATCACTACAAGATCCACAACTTAGAAACCCGAAGCAGCTACAATAGCAGAAGACAGAATCCGCTCCTCCAGTCGCCCATTTATTCGGTCTAAACTCCACACTTGATTGAAATGTAGCTCTTTGAAGTGGCAGAAGAAAATTACACGCACATTTAGCTGACATTTTCGGTCAGTTCAATTGAGTTGTTTATGCACGTGCATAGCTCGCTATCTTCGCGTACGGATTTGAAGGGATGTAGAAGTATGGAATGAAGATTACACGCCTTGGCATACTATGCGTCGAGCAGCGGTGCAGACAATAGACGACAAATTAGGGAAGTTTCATTTAATTTATTGACTCTTGTTGCACAAGCTACGCAATCAGTTTCTTATTACGTTAGTGGAACGTTTGGTGACTACAACAAATTGTATAAGACCACACATAGAACGTAGTAGCTGATACCAAATCATAATAAAACAGCATGGTGATCAGCAGCAAATACAATTCTTTTAGACTGTCGAAAAAAGGTTAAAGAAGAGTACAAATACAGAAATTTGTTCTAGAATGATACTAGGACATTATACGTGTAGATTACACTCTCTTGAGAAGTCCGCAATTGTTTTATAAGATGTTCCATCCACAATAGCATTTGTTTATTGTTTTATTTATTTCTTCACATCTGCACGATAGAATGGGGGTTGTTCAAATGCTAGACATTAAATGCTCAGCCTTCTAAACTGACGTTGACCATTTATTTTAAGTAAGCTGCATAGAATCTCTCATTCATATTAAAATTATAAGAAATTATTGATCTTTTTATTTCGATAGTGGTCTCGTTGACTTCTGTGAAATTTGATGCTGGTCTTGGTCCCTTTTTCTGATACGAAAGAAAAATTAACCGGTGGAGGAATCGTGTTATTCGGGTGGCTTCTAATCATTATTCAATGAAATAAAGTTTCTGAATTTCGAAGCAAAATGTTCAAATGTGTGTGAAATCTTATGGGACTTAACTGCTAAGGTCATCAGTCCCTAAGCTTACAGACTACTTAACCTAAATTATCCTAAGGACAAACACACACACCCATGCGCGAGGGAGGACTCGAATCTCCGCCGGGAACAGCCGCACAGTCCATGACTGCAGCGCCTGAGACCGCTCGGCTAATCCCGAGCGGCAATTTCGAAACAACTATATTCACTAATATTTACACGCATTGAGCTACTAACAAACGATACTTCTGCCTTCGGCAATATTGCAAAACAGTTTCATTTACAACGTCTATATATAGAAGAAATAATCACCGACAATGAAAGTGAGGAATAGGAGTGCGGTTAAAATTAACAGGGAAAGAATATCAATGACAAGATTCACTGATGACATTGCTGTCCTCAGTGGAAATGGAGAAAGAGTTACAGGGCCCATTGAACGAAGTAATTAGTATGCTGAGAACAGAAAATGGAGTGAGGGTAAAGCGTAGACTAAAGTAACGAGTAGTGGCAGAAATGTGACTAGCAACAGTTTTAATATCAAAATTGGGGACTGCGGAGTAGACGAAGTTAAGGAATTAATCTGCCTAGGAAGCAACATAGCACGCGAGATGCAAAGCAAGGAGGACGTAAATAACGGACTTGCACAGGTAAAAGAGGGACTTTCTGGTCAAAAGAAAAACGTGCTAGTCTCGAACACAGACCTTAATTTGAAGAAATAAATTTCTGAGGAAGTACATTTGACAACAGCATTGAATGGAAATGAATCACGGAGTGAAGGATAACAGAAAAGAATCGCAAGAGATTTGGAGCTATGCAACGATGTTCATAGGTGAACTGAGAAAAAATGAGTTGGTTCTCCACAAAATATGTGACTAGAGGAACAGCTGCAAACTTTCACAGTACGAAGGGTCTGGGCAGTTTGACATGCGTTAAGACATTAAGCAATAATGTTCATGACAGCTGAGGCACGTGCAGAGGATAGAGATTATTGGGGGAGACAGAATTTGAACTATGTCCAAGAAATATTTAAGAGCGTTAGATGTAAGTCTATTTCGAAGTGAAGAGGTTGGTACACGAGATGAGTTCGTCGTGGGTCGTATCAAAAAGTCAGATGAATGATGACCCAAAAAAGGTTCTAGAAACATGATGAAAGTACACTGCAGTTTCTTTTACTTGCTGATGAAACATTCTCAAGGTGCTTTCTGCATGTCATTAGGAGGCAGAGATCAGTATGTTAATGAACTGCGTAAAAAAGAAGCCAGCATTTGTGAGTCTTGGGTAGTAGGCTGCACCCATGATGGGCCGTACTGAACCTGGTATCTAATAGCAGTAAGTCTGATAGCCACGCAGGCACTCACAACCTCCCTAAAGAAGCCTAAGTGTCTTGCGTCTTGTGTACAAGTAACTTGTAATACGAGGTGCATTCAAGTTCTAAGGCCTCCGATTTTTTTTCTAATTAACTACTCACCCGAAATCGATGAAACTGGCGTTACTTCTCGACGTAATCGCCCTGCAGACGTACACATTTTTCACAACGCTGACGCCATGATTCCATGGCAGCGGCGAAAGCTTCTTTAGGAGTCTGTTTTGACCACTGGAAAATCGCTGAGGCAATAGCAGCACGGCTGGTGAATGTGCGGCCACGGAGAGTGTCTTTCATTGTTGGAAAAAGCCAAAAGTCACTAGGAGCCACATCAGGTGAGTAGGGAGCATGAGGAATTACTTCAAAGTTGTTATCACGAAGAAACTGTTGCGTAACGTCAGATCGATGTGCGGGTGCGTTGTCTTGGTGAAACAGCACACGCGCAGCCCTTCCCGGACGTTTTTGTTGCAGTGCAGGAAGGAATTTGTTCTTCAAAACATTTTCGTAGGATGCACCTGTTACCGTAGTGCCCTTTGGAACGCAATGGGTAAGAATTACGCCCTCGCTGTCCCAGAACATGGACACCATCATTTTTTCAGCACTGGCAGTTACCCGAAATTTTTTTGGTGGCGGTGAATCTGTGTGCCTCCATTGAGCTGACTGGCGCTTTGTTTCTGGATTGAAAAATGGCATCCACGTCTCATCCATCGTCACAACCGACGAAAAGAAAGTCCCATTCATGCTAGTATTGCACGTCAACATTGCTCGGCAACATGTCACACGGGCAGCCGTGTGGTCGTCCGTCAGCATTCGTGGCACCCACCTCGATGACACTTTTCGCATTTTCAGGTCGTCATGCAGGATTGTGTGCACAGAACCCACAGAAATGCCAACTCTGGAGGCGATCTGTTCAACAGTCATTCGGCGATCCCCCAGAACAATTCTCTCCACTTTCTCGATCACGTCGTCAGACCGGCTTGTGCGAGCCCGAGGTTGTTTCGTTTTGTTGTCACACGATGTTCTGCCTTCATTAAACTGTCGCACCCACGAACGCACTTTCGACACATCCATAACTCCATCACCACATGTCTCCTTCAACTGTCGATGAATTTCAACTGGTTTCACACCACGCAAATTCAGAAAACGAATGATTGCACGTTGTTCACGTAAGGAAAAGGTCGCCATTTTAAGTATTTAAAACAGTTCTCATTCTCGCCACTGGCGGTAAAATTCCATCTGCTGTACAGTGCTGCCATCTCTGGGACGTATTGACAATGAACGCGGCCTCATTTTGAAACAATGCGCATGTTTCTATCTCTTTCCAGTCTGGAGAAAAAAATCGGAGGCCTTAGAACTTGAATGCACCTCGTATAGTAGTAGCCACATATTTTTCTTTTCACGTCAAGTTTTTGGGCTCACAATCGAACTTATTGTAAGCAGCTTTTGAATTGTACCTCATATAGTAGTAGCCACATATTTTTCTCTTCACGTCAAGTTTTTAGGCTCACGGTCGAACTTATTGTAAGCAGCTTTTGAATTGTACTCACTTGTAACGCAACCTGCCAAAAAGTGTTGCCGCTGACAGCACTCTAGATTAATGCTACGGTTACCAATGTCTCTCTCAGAATTCCAATTCTCACAAGACTTCGAATTACACCTTTATTCTAAAATACAGGTTGTTCTGGGAGGAATATTCGGACATATGACAGGATCGATCAATCGAAGCAAAAAGGTGTAGTAAACACGGGCTGTAAAAGGTATAACTTAAGAGCTACGGCACCTTCTTCATCAATGATACTGTGAAACAAATTTCTTCTACTGCAAGCTCTTTGCTTTGCAAGATCGTAGCTTTTCATATTTTGCCAGAAGGAAGCATGGACCAAAACAAGAAAAAATTGTCTAGTAAACACGGACTCTAAAAAGGCATACCTTAAGCGTTCTGAGCACAGAAGAGACCTGTTGTACAGCAACAGAAACTGCCAAGTGCACATAGCTTGTAACCTCTCCACAACAACTTTAATAAATGACAATATTATTTATGAATGCTAATGGACATTGCGCTAAGTGTAACCTCTCCACTGAAATTTTAAAGACAGAAATAATAAATGAATGAGAGCCAAACGTAACCTCCCTAGCAATTAAATTTAATGACAATAAAAAATGAGAATCGCAATCTGACCCAAGTATAAGTTCCTCACGAAAATAATGAAAGTCAATTCAGTGATAAGAAAATCTCAGTGATAATGATAATTCAATTAAACCGAAATATCGGTCTTTGGCCCTGTGCAAAAATCAGAATTAAATTCTTACCTCATTGTAACTGCTAGTCAAATTTCTGCTCTTATTCTTGCGCACGGCTTGGAGGAACTGCATTGCAAATAATAATATTCTTTTTTTTTGTAATTTAACTGAAACTTTTCTTTAAGTGAAGTGGAACGAAATCGTTAGTTCAATTAAATAAATTTTTTTTGTAAAATTGCTTTTGAAATCAAAATTATTATTGGGGCACTTGTTCAAAATTAATTACAATAAATAAACTTTACATTATCTGATGGTTACCTACATTAACAATATACCTCATTCAGCATCTTGACCAGAATGCCATGTCGACGCTCGCCGACTGCGTCCCGCTCGCGACCGTGACAGGACTAGACCACTACTGCCGACAGGCTACATCACACAACCGCACTGGGCTGCTACTACCGACAGAGTGCACTGGCCTACTGCAACTCGCGTACTCCACGACGACTACTACTGTACTGCTCTACATGACGACTACTAGCGTACTGCTGGACGCAACTGAACTGAGCTACTGCTATCGACAGACTGAACTGCATGACGACTACTAGCGAACTGCTCGCAACACTCGCGAGGTCAAGCGCAGACTAACCACGATAATAGGCTCTCTGGTCAAAGATTTTAACGTGCCTCACCATCGCTGCTACGTTACATACGTGTTTCATAACCCTCCACTGGGGGGGGGGGGGGGGCAAAAATTTGGCAGCGATGGTGAGTCATTTGGACTTGCCATCGCAAGAAATTTTTACAATTTACAGTATATTCAAATTTAGTACATAAATTAAATGTTGTGCACACGCACTAAGTACAAAATATATCAGACAAAGACAGGATGTGAGTACAAAACATAGTAGTAAATCAGAAAACTGTATATACAAATTATTTGACAGAAAACAAAGTGCACACGCACTGAAAAAATTCTTTAGCATATTCAGAACAAATAAACAGACTGGCAAAAAAAATCATGTTGACAAGTGACATAAGTGTACTCGCACTGGAGTTCAGCAAATCTAAAATGTATAACCCATGAACATAAATGATGTTAGCAAAAAAATGATTTTCACTATGTGACAAGAATTAGGATAGGAAAGGGAAGGATTGCATCATGGTTGTAGCACTTTAGATTGCACACAGCTGTTCTGAAAGTCCATATCTTTCCACAGAAGTATAACACCAAGTGACACAATTTGAAGTTCTTTTCCCATCAGAATTTATCAGTGTAGCCAAGACACTGAACTGTCGTAGTAATGTTCCATGTTCTCATTTTGGCAGTACACTAGGTACACCAAACAGTGGGACCATAATAACGTCTTCATCGCTCACGGTGGTGGACAGCATGTCGTGTCAACACCACGCTCTTACAAGGCACACCAACGTAGAATTAGTGCAAAACCAAATATAGTGCTCCATGATCACTAGGATAAACAGGACAAATGGACATTGCAGTAATTCAGGGTAGTTAGCTCATGAGGTGAAGGACATTAAGTCACATAATATTGACAATTACAGTCTTCAGTAGTAGTTTGCGGCATTCATAGCCCAGTTATTGAACATTTCTGTACCAAGTATGTAGTATTACAGAAAAATGTTCATTAATTGTTTTACATAGAATCAGTAGCCTTCTTTTCCTAGTTACAAAGCATTATTAAATAATCGCATTCTTTTCCAGTTACAAAGTATAGCATAGTTAATTAATCATTTGTCATTTCAATATAGTATAATCATTAGCCTTCTCCTAATTACAAAGCATTATTAAACAGTCGCATTCTTTTCCAGTTACAAAGCATAATTAAGAATCATTAGCCTTCTTCTAATTACAAAGCATAGCATCATTTGTCATTTCAATATAGTAAGAATCATATTCTTTTCCAGTTACAAAGCATAATTAAGAATCATTAGCCTTCTTCTAATTACAAAGCATTATTAAACAATCACATTCTTTCCCAATTATAAAGCATACCATAATTAATTAATCATTTGTCATTCCAATAGTAATAATCATTAGCTTTTTCCTAATTACAAAGCATTATGAAACAATCGCATTCTTTTCCAGTTACAAAGTATGGCATAGTTAATTAATCATTTGTCATTCCAATATAGTAAGAATCATTAGCCTTCTTCTAATTACAAAGCATTATGAAACAATCACATTCTTTTCCAGTTACAAAGTATCAACATTGAAAACAAGAGCTAATTAATGGCATAATTAACAACATAATTCATTGGGTGACATTAATTATTGGCACTCAGTGGCCAGCAAGTATTGAATAGAATAAAACATTGTTCATCATGCACTATTATTCAAATCATTACGAAGTCATTATTAAAAATCAGTTAATTACAGTCATAGCATTAATAATCATGCCCATTATAAGTAGTCTCATTACAATAAACAGTGGCAGTTATTAGCCAGTTACAAAGCATTATTTTATATATATATATGTTTTTTTTGTATCATTAAGAAGTCATTACTGAAGTGACATACTATTCAGAGCTAATTAGTATTATTCAGAATTATCATAAACTAGTGACATTATGTGGGACTGGTAATACCTCTTTTAGCAATGCATTGCGTTGGGATGGATAATTAAATTGCTGAGGCATAACACTATTTGCTTTTGACCTATTGCTGCAAATGAGGATAGGTAACGTCATTCGTCATGAGTCAGCTGTAGCAACGTTATGTAGCAAGGTAGTATATGTGATCACATTTATAAATGATAAACACAAATGGGTAAAAAATAAAAAAGCAAGTACTAGAGCAGGTATAATAAGTAACAGGTTTAGTAAGTATCATGAAAAGCTTCTCCTGAAAAAAATACAAAATGGATTATTGACCTGAAAGAAGAAACGCACACTATGCTGAAAAGTAGTGAACCTCGAATTAACAGGTAGTGAAATGTGTATAAAAATGTGTTCCATAGCTGTCCTTTCCAAAACTTTCCATCACCCTACTATGCAATATAACACCTGCTGTCAAAACAAACTGCAACAAATACTTAAATAACTACATAGCCTAAATATATAACTTCAACATTATCCTCATCTGTAAAGAAAAAACTTCATTATTCATTATCCATATTATCATAACTTCATTATTATCATCACCTGTAAAGAAAAACTTCATTATTCATAATAGCATATTCTTCATCATTATTCATCAGCATTCATTATCATCTGCAAAAAATCACTTCATTACTCATTATACAACTATTCCTTATCTCTAGCATATTTCATCACTAAAACTAAGATGTGTAGTTCTGTCTGACAGCCTGCATCAATAACCTTGTATTCTGAAAGAAAAAATTAGTTAAGACTGCTATTCTACGATGAGTATAGTATATTCTTGTTAATGCTTGTTAATCCTGATCCATTTACTCTTCCTCATAAAGTTATTGCATCTTCTATCGTTTATTCCGTAGGTGAAATTCCCATTTCTGTTGGATTTATTTCTTACACGCATCATTTCTTTCTGAAATTGATGAACAAAGATTAATGTCTTGCATTTAAATCATATACCCACTAAATAATGACTGGTTAATGGTGACACAATTAAGCATACAGCATAACATGACAGAAAACGTAATATGTCAAAAACATTGACAGTGTTCAGATGCAAAAATGTACACAGAATAATACAATGCAGCAACAAAAAATGTAAAACAGTCACGATCTTGAGGTGTCATAGGGCAACAAAAATGTCAAAGTCAACTGCTGTGTTATACAGTAACTATTTCACAGTGCATATAAACAAAACATGAAAACAATCGTACATAAGAAAGGAAAAATGTGACGTTCATTGTGTTCAGTTTCTATGTGGTGTAGTTAATAGACTTTAATGGAGAAAAGTGTAACGAAATTAACATGTCATTAGATAACATTGCATAATTATTCATAAAATACGTAAGTGTCTCTGGAAAAAATGTGCACAGTCAGATGTGTGACGACAAGAAAAGCGACCTGCTAACCTTACCTTGCCGGGCGCTTGCCAAGAAAAAATACGATAATCATCAGTAATTAGTCATGTGAATATAATTGCATAAGTAAATGGCATCATAGCATGTTACATCATAAAGTGGTTTCACTCAATAAACGGTTTAATGTTTGAGATATGGTGATTGCCTTTCGATTTTCTGGTTCTCAAAGTTTCGACGTGTACAACATTGGGGTGAGGGATGCTGCGAATCCGATATGGACCTGCGTATAAAAGTTCAAATTTACTGCACTTACCTTTTAATTTGCTGGATAAATAGTGTGTACGCACTAATATCTTCTGTCCAACGTGAAAGTCGCGGCGTGTACAAACCTGTTTTTGCTGTCTTCTCCGGCGCTCTGCGGCACGTTTGATGTTGTTCAGCGCAATGTCAATTATTTCGTTGTGTCTTAGTCGACGACATTTAGGGAAGTTTACTAATTCTTTAATTTTGTTTGGTGGTTCAACGTTTTTCAATATAACAGACGGAGATAGCATAGTGGATTCATTTGGAATGGAATTAATTACATCTTGGAATGAGAGTATGTGTGTATCCCAATCAATATGTCTTTTGTGGCAGTATATTCGGCACAGCTTACCAATTTCTTTCATTAACCGTTCACAAGGGTTCGAAGAAGCATGGTACTTGGATATATAAATCGGAGAAATGTTTCTAGCTCGTAACATGCGTGTCCATACGCCACATCGAAATTGTGATCCATTGTCAGAAATTACTTTCATCACATGCCCTACATGAAATAGAAAATGTTTTACAAATGCTTTCGAAACAGTTTTAGCAGTAGCTTTGCGTAATGGAGTGAAAGTAACAAATTTTGAAGTGAGCTCAACAGCGACAAAGATGTAGCAAAAACCTCTGTTAGTTCTCGGAATAGGACCAAAAATGTCTACTGCGGCCATATGTCTTAATTTAACAGGTATAATGGGATATAAAGGAGGAATATGTGAAGTGGTGTCTGATTTAGCTTTCTGGCAAATTTTACAAGACGCTAAAACTCGTCGTATACGTTTTTCCATGTTGGTAAAATAACAGTTCTGTCTCAGTATAAGAAAACATTTTCGTGCTCCGTAATGTGCGTAACTTAAATGAGTGTACCATATTAATTTGTTAACCAGTTCGTCAGGAATGCATAATAACCAATTGTTGCTGTCAGGATGAGAGCGGCGAAACAGAATGTCATTGCGTACAGTGTAATGGTTTCTAATCGTAACATTACTCTTATCTTCCCAAAGGTGTTTAATTTCTTTCCACACGTTGTCTTTGTTTTGTTCTTGTGCTATGTCCTGTAATGACGATGAAATAAAGTTTTCAAATGCAACTTGCTGAATGTACATGACACTGAAATTTGTTTTGCAGAAGTTGATTGCTACGTCTTGCTGATTGTTGCCGAGAGAACGCGATAGTGCGTCTGCTATAACATTTTGTGTGCCGGGAATGTGGACAATCGTAAAATTAAATTATTGTAAATATAGTTTCCATCTACTTAACCTGTCGTGAGTAAATTTAGCTGAAAGCAAAAATTGTATAGCTCTATGGTCTGTGTAAACGGTGGTATGTCTGCCATAAAGAAAGTGCCGAAATCTCGTAAAAGCCCATACAACACATAATGTTTCAAGTTCTGTAACAGAATAATTTCGTTCAGCAGGTGACAGAATGCGACTTGCAAATGCGATGTTTTTAATTACTATTGAACCATCTTCTTCAATTTCCTGGAAAATATGTACGCCTAAAGCGGTGTTGGAACTGTCAGTGGCAATGGAAAAATTTCTAGTAAGGTCTGGGTGCGATAAAAGTGGTGCATTCAACAGAGCATGTTTCAGGTTCATAAATTCAGAGTGTGCTTGCTTATCCCAAGACCAAATAGTGTTTTTACCTGTTAATTGGCATAATCTGGGTGTGTCTAAAGCAGAGTGATGAATAAATTTGCGAAAAAAGTTAATTAAGCCCAAAAAACTGCGTAGTTGTTTCTTCGTCGTGGGAATAGAAATGTCACGTAGAGCTTGAAGTTTTTCCGGATCAGGTGCAATGCCTTCTGCTGAAATTACGTGTGCAAGAAATTTTATAGAAGTTTTGCCAAAGTGTGATTTACTAAGATTAACTGTGAGTCCTTGTGCATGGAAAGTTTGTAACAGACGTTCTAAAATCACCAGTTAGCTTCTGCGATAAGAATATCGTCTACGTACGTCGTAATTCTGTCTTTAAGTTCTGTCGGAAGTATTGTGTTCAAACCGCGAATAAAAGCTGCAGAAGAAATAGTTAAGCCGAACGGTAATTTGCAAAATTGATAACAGTCGCCGAAACAAAGAAAAGCTGTATATTTTCTACAATTCGGATGAAGTTGAATTTGCCAAAATCCCGATTTCAAATCTAGTGTAGAATAAATAGCTGTACCGTGAAATTTCTGTAAAAGTTCCTCTAGTGTCTGTGGTCGATCTTTTCATTAATAATAATGTCATTAATGTGACGTGAATCAAGTACAAGGTGAAGTGACCCATCTTTTTTCTTGACAATATGTAGCGGGTTTATGTACGGACTAACTGCTGGTTCTATAATTCCTTGGTCGAGCATATCCTGCAATTCTTTTTTAACTTGTTCTCTATGAATATACGGAATAGGTTAATGCTTAGCTTTAAATGTATCGTGCTGTTTGACTTGAAATTCATACATAAATCCGGACATAGTACCAGGAATGTTGTCAAAAACTGGAGCTTGCTGTAAAAGAATTTTGTGTAATTGCATTCGATCGTCGTCTGTAGTTGCACTGCTCTCTTTAACCTTATCAGAAATCATCTGTATAACGTCGTAGTCAGCTTCGTCTGGAGTATTATAGTTGTGTACGTACGTATCCGTGAACAATGTGGGATTACAGTCTATGTTATGTGACGCGGACATGACCTCTGTGCGATTAATTGTTTGCTCTTCCGCAGATAGTGAGTGCTGAAATTCTATAGCAAATTGTATATTTTCATCCTTCACCATTAAATAAGAATTCTGAAAATCAATAACTGCGTCGTGTTGTACCAGAAAATTCGTACCTAAAATTACGTCTGTTGTCAATAAAGGAACAATCCAAAAATTTGAGTGGAAAGTATGACCTCCAATACAAAATGATAAATGCGTCTGTAATTTAACGTCTACACCTTTACTCGATACTGTTCCCTTCACTTTGGTTTTGCCTAAAGGTAATGTCGGATAAGTATTCTCTTTGTTACACTCGTTAAAAGTCTCCTCATTTATTACTGATATAGGTGATCCGGAATCAATTACTGCTGAGAATTTTGATGAACCAATTTTAATTTCGATGACAGGATGTGAAATAGTTTTGTGAACAAATGGTCTTTCCTGCAAAAGAGTGTCTCTGATATCGTCAAAAGTAATTACATTTTCGTGAACAACATTTTGCGTGTCTGAAGTAGTGCTTGTATTATTGGAAGATGCGATCTGTACAGTATCTAGTCAGATTCTATCTGACGTGTTATTATTATTAGGAGGATGCTGTGGCATTTCTACTATTTGAACTGTCCTATTACTTCTTCCAGACGTGTTACGCTCTGGATGGTACCTACTGTCGGGTTCATTCATGAGAATATGTTCTTGCGTATAATTTTGCTGTTGGTGAGACCGACTGTTATTATATGTACGCTGATAATTGTGCTCATCGTTTTTACGTCTGTCGTGAAAGTCATTCCTATACGGTGCATTGCGATAGGAATTGAAATACTGTCTTCTTTGTACAAAGTTGTTTCCTTGCTGCCGTGCGTTACTATTTATTGGATCTGGGACTATACGTGCACGCGGCTGAACATTAAAGCCTGGTTGACCTTGTGCATTACATTGTTGGTTACGTATGCTAACCGGTTGACTTTCATGCTGCTGCGGTGGAAAACTTCTATTGTTACCGAAATGTGGTTCCTGTTGCTGATGATTTTGACGATATTGATAATCAGAATTCTGTCTGTGATTTAAGTTCTGGTAGTTGCCGTTCCTAAAGCGTCTGTTACTTTTTCTATTGAAATTATGTCCCTGTTCATAATTACTGTAAGTTTGTTGACCTTGGTTATTATACGCAAAGTTTTTGTTTACAAAAGAATAATCAGATTGCTGTACTTCTAAAAGCTGTAAAAGATCTCTGAATGCTGAAATGTTTTCCTTTTGCTGACCCGTTAGAAGTGACACTCGTAATGACCGTGGTAATTTAGAGATGCATAATTGTATAAGTGCGGATTCACTGTACGGTTCACTTAGGTACTGGTTTTGTTGCACCATGTGCTCAAAAAATTGCGTCACACTGGGAAAATTTGAGTTCTCGTAATTTGGCAAACTAATTAACTGATCTTTAATTCCGCGCTGTGTCGTCTTCGACCAGTACGCTGATAGAAAAGCATTCTGAAATTCCTCTACCGAGTAACACTGTCTCGCGATCGGTCTCATACGAGATGCCGGTTCGCCTTCCAAAAAACTGCAAATAAATTCAAGTTTGTGTGTTACAGGCCAAGTCGGTGGAAGAGCAAAGCTAAACTGTTGTATCCAATCCAGTGGGTGAATCTGTGTTCGGTCGTTTTTAAACACTTTAAACTTTCTCACTGACAGAAAATGTTTGTAATCAAAATTATCGTCTCTGAGTGATGGAACAGGTTCAGGATTGTGAGAGAATCTGTTGAACTGTGGTTGTTCGGAATCAAAGTCCCGTACTCTCTGTAGATTACCCAAATTATACGCGTTGCGCGAGTCTGACAGATGTTCGCAAAGTGGCGTCTGCTGTGATGTGTTATTAACTGAAATACTTTTCATTTCTGTTACTTCTTGTTGTAAACTCGATAATTTTCTATGCAACGTGTTATTAGACGAATCGATCTCATTAATTGTCTGCTGTAAATTTTGAAATTCAGGTGTTTGGTTAAATGAAATCGGTGCAGTATCGTCTGATTTATTATCATTATTACTTTCAATAGCATCAATACGACTGGCTAATTCATCATATTTTTCAGTCAGTATTTTTGCCTGTTCATCGGTTTTAGAATCGGACGCACTAATCTGTTTTTGCAACTTACGCGTAGTTTCGCTCAGTTTTTGAACATCAGCTTTGACGACATCGCAGTCCTGTGTTAGTTCTAATTGTTCGACTCTGTCGGTCACTGTTTGAATATTTACTGTGTGTGTATCTGTTTTTGATTTAAGATCAGAAATTTCATCCCGTAATTCCGCGTTCAACTGTTCTATGGTATTAATTTTGTCGGACACTGTAGTAATATTATTGTCTACATACGTCTTCGCTTTAGCGAACATTTTACGTTTGTCCTGTTGTCTTTGTGCAGTGATTGTTTCCATGACTTGTCGTTTTACTTTGTTTTGATCTTGAATAAATTTGCGGAAACGCGTATCACTGTTTTGTATGTGCTGATTAAAGCGCTCGTTAATCTGAGTGTTCTGCTGTTCGAATTTCGCGTCTATCTTTGCGTCCACTGTGCGCGAAAGTTCTACCGTCATTGCTTTAAACTCGTCCCGTAATTGTGTAGCTTTTTCAGAGCATTGTTTAGCGACTCCGCTAATTTCGTCTCTGAGTGTTTCTGTTGCGGCAACTCGCGTACTCCACGACGACTACTACTGTACTGCTCTACATGACGACTACTAGCGTACTGCTGGACGCAACTGAACTGAGCTACTGCTATCGACAGACTGAACTGCATGACGACAACTAGCGAACTGCTCGCAACACTCGCGCGGTCAAGCGCAGACTAACCACGATAATAGGCTCTCTGGTCAAAGATTTTAACGTGCCTCACCATCGCTGCTACGTTACATACGTGTTTCAAGCTCATAAGGTCTGCATTTTAGAGCTCTTGTTCATTACTCAATTTTTTTCTTTTCTTTGGTCCATAGCACCTCTTCCCGAAATATGGAAAGTAAAGAGCTTGCTGTAAAAGAGATTTGTCTCACGTTATCGAAAGATGAATTAGTCTTCATAGCTCCTAAGGTATATCTTTTAGAGCTCACTTTTACTGCACTCTTTTGCTTCGGATCATCGCCGCTGCCAAACCCCCGAATATTGACCATTCCTCCTGGGACACTCTGCATAGAAATGAACAAGATGATAATTATCTCTTTGTATATATATATATGAATTATGTGTTTATAATTTCAAATCAAGTAGATTCGTAAATTTTAAAAGAATTAACAGGTTAGTTAATTTTAGTATTTTACCCATCCTCAGCAACTGCAGTCGTATGAAACGAAATAATAAGCAACCAGTTGCATAATAGAAATTTTTAGTTGGTGGTTTCGGGCACTCAGTACCCTTCTTCAGAAGACTGTAGCTATTGCATTATTTGCGAATGTCAGCAATAGGATGCACACAGCAAAATACCGTGGTGTGTACAGACACTATGAAATACACCAGCAGTAGGACAAAAGGTGCAGCAGCAAGTGTGACTGATTCTGGTACATGCAGGACGTGGTCATAGTTAATTGGAAGCACATATACCAGTAGTCTGAAGAACAGAGCAGAATGCCGTACCAGCTTAAAGGTTTTTTGGATAGAAAGGAAAACAAACAGGGCAAATTTGCATTTAGTTTATGGCAGATAAGGAAGATGGGATGGAGGAGTTATCATCTGATTAGGACTGTCGTTGAGATAAATAGCAGTACTGCTAGGTGTAGATCGATTCATTGCAGGAGGATCTGCTGAGAAGTTATTCCAGGTTGGTGGGTCGGTAGGGTGAGGTCTGCGAGGATAGTTTGTCAGCTTTAGGCATGACTTCGGATACTCTCCTCTGCTCTGGGTTATAACCTGTGTAAAAGATTATGATACTGCAAATGACGGCAAGAGTCTCGTGGTAGACTCTGGGAGACTGAGACGACGGTATGTAGAGAAATAATGAGACCAGCTGCACTGTTCCCGGTTCCCATCATACCACCGAAGTCAAGCGCTGTCGGGCTGGGCTAGCACTTGGATGGGTGACCAACCAGTCTGCCGACCGCTGTCGGCAAGCGGGCTGCACTCAGCCCTTGTGATGCAAACTGAAGAGCTAGTTGATTGAGAAGTAACGCCTGCGGCCTCGTAACCTGACATACGGCCGGGAGAGTGGTGTGCTGACCACACATGCTGTTCGCAGCCCGTGGTCCGGTGGCTAGCATTGCTGCCTCCGGAACATGGGGTCCAAGGTTCGATTCCCGGCCGAGTTGGGGATTTTCTCTGCCCAGGGACTGGGTGTTTGTGTTCTCCTCATCATCATCATCATTCGTGACAGTGGCTAGACTGGACTGTGAAAAAAAGTGGACTGTGTAAAAAATTGAGACTTTGTACGGGCGCCTCACCAACCAAACATCATCATCATCATCATCATCATGATGACGACATGCCCCTCCATCTCCGCAACCAGTGACATCTGTGGGCTGGGGATGGCACGGCGACTAGTCGGTACAGGCGAAATGGTTCAAATGGCTCTGAGCACTATGGGACTTAACATCAGAGGTCATCTGTGCCCTAGAACTTAGAACTACTTAAACCTAACTAACCTAAGGACATCACACACATCCATGCCCGAGGCAGGATTCGAACCTGCGACCGTAGCGGTCTCGCGGTTCCAGACTGCAGCGCCAGAACCGCGCGGCCACTTCGGCCGGCTACAGGCGAAACACCCTCAGACTTCAAGAAGAATATAACAACTCCAATCCCAAAGAAAGCAGGTGTTGACAGATGTGAAAATCACCGAACTATCAGTTTAATAAGTCACAGCTGCAAAATACTAACACGAATTCTTTACAGACGAATGGAAAAACTAGTAGAAGCTGACCTAGGGGTAGATCAGTTTGGATTCCGTAGAAATACTCGAACACGTGAGGCAATACTGACCCTACGACTTATCTTAGAAAATAGATTAAGGAAAGGCAAACCTACGTTTCTAGCATTTGTAGACTTAGAGAAAGCTTTTGACAATGTTGACTGGAATACTCTCTTTCAAATTCTATAGGTGGCAGGGGTAAAATACAGGGAGCGAAAGGCTATTTACAATTTGTAATGAAACCAGATGGCAGCTATAAGAGTCGAGGGGCATGAAAGGGAAGCAGCGGATGGGAAGGGAGTGAGACAGGGTTGTAGCCTGTCCCCGATGTTATTCAATCTGTGTATTGAGCAAGCAGTGAATGAAACAAAACAAAAATTCGGAGTAGGTATTAAAATCCATGGAGAAAAAATAAAAGCTTTGAGGTTCGCCGATGACATTGTAATTCTGTCAGAGACAGCAAAGGACTTGGAAGAGCAGTTGAACGGAGTGGATAGTGTCTTGAAAGGAGGATATAAGATGAACATCAACAAAAGCAAAACGAGGATAATGGAATGTAGTCGAATTAAATCGGGTGATGCTAAGGGAATTAGATTAGGAAATGAGACACTTAAAGTAGTAAAGGATTTTTGCTATTTGGGGAGCAAAATAACTGATGATGGTCGAAGTAGAGAGGATATAAAATGTAGACTGGCAATGGCAAGGAAAGTCTTTCTGAAGAAGAGAAATTTGTTAACATCGAGTATAGATTTAAGTGTCAGGAAGTCGTTTCTGAAAGTATTTGTATGGAGTGTAGCCATGCATGGAAGTGAAACGTGGACGATAAATAGTTTGGACAAGAAGAGAATAGAAGCTTTCGAAATGTGGTGCTACAGAAGAATCCTGAAGATTAGATGGGTAGATCACGTAACTAATGAGGAGGTGTTGAATAGGATTGGGGAGAAGAGAAGTTTGTGGCACAACTTGACCAGAAGAAGGGATCGGTTGGTAAGACATGTTCTGAGGCATGAAGGGATCACAAATTTAGTATTGGAGGGCAGCGTGGAGGGCAAAAATGGTAGAGGGAGACCAAGAGATGAATACACTAAGCAGATTCAGAAGGATGTAGGTTGCAGTAGGTACTGGGAGATGAAGAAGCTTGCACAGGATAGAGTAGCATGGAGAGCTGCATCAAACCAGTCTCAGGACTGAAGACCACAACAACAACAATTGCAATGTTTCAATTCTTACCGAGTATTTATCTCATATTTTCAGTTTTTATTGGTGTTTTTAGTCCAGTTCATCAAGTACTGTGAAATTACTGCAATTTTGGCACGAGAGGTGAGATACCTATTTGTACATTCATAGATATTTATATTCAGTTGGTAATCAAAGTTGGGGTCGTATAAGATGGTGCAAGTTTTTACTTCGAGAGAACGTAATTTGCTTGACTTGGGCGAGGTTGCCGAGGAGGGGGTCTATTCTTGTCTAGGGTGGGATGTGGGGTGGGGTGCCTATATAGTGACTTTCAGTAGTTTCTTCGGCTTATAAGTGTTCCATTTAATGCATATTATGTACCAGTCCCAGAGCCGTTTGCTTGTAAGGAATTCCAGTCATATCACTGCAGCCTTAGTGGCGTGTGAAAGCGTCTAATTCACGAGTACAGAAGACTTTTTTATGAAGAGGGTGCGATTCCTGGAGAAGGACAAGTGTATGTCGAGTGAGGGTGGGACGATCGTAGTAAATGGTCGAAAAGGGATATGGCTGTTTAATGGATTTGTGATAGTTTGTTATAGGATGTCAGCCTTCTGCTGTATGTCAATTGGATTCCGGAGCTTAGAACTGTGGTCTTTAATTTGGGCTTAGCTATGGCCTCAGTAGGCATCCCAGTCTACATTACGACGTGCATTCAAGTTCTAAGGCCTCCGACTTTTTTCTAATTAACTACTCACCCGAAATCGATGAAACTGGCGTTACTTCTCGACGTAATCGCCCTGCAGACGTACACATTTTTCACAACGCTGACGCCTTGATTCTATGGCAGCGGCGAAAGCTTCTTTAGGAGTCTGTTTTGACCACTGGAAAATCGCTGAGGCAATAGCAGCACGGCTGGTGAATGTGCGGCCACAGAGAGTGTCTTTCATTGTTGGAAAAAGCCAAAAGTCACTAGGAGCCAGGTCAGGTGAGTAGGGTGCACGAGGAACCACTTCAAAGTTGTTATCACGAAGAAACTGTTGCGTAACGTTACCTCGATGTGCGGGTGCGTTGTCTTGGTGAAACAGCACACGCGCAGCCCTTCCCGGACGTTTTTGTTGCAGTGCAGGAAGGAATTTATTCTTCAAAACATTTTCGTAGGATGCACCTGTTACCGTAGTGCCCTTTGGAACGCGATTGGTAAGGATTACGCCCTCGCTGTCCCAGAACATGGACACCATCATTTTTTCAGCACTGGCGGTTACCCGAAATTTTTTTGGTGGCGGTGAATCTGTGTGCTTCCATTGAGCTGACTGGCGCTTTGTTTCTGGATTGAAAAATGGCATCCACGTCTCATCCATTGTCACAACCGACGAAAAGAAAGTCCCATTCATGCTGTCGTTGCGCGTCAACATTGCTTGGCAACTTGCCACACGGGCAGCCGTGTGGTCGTCCGTCAGCATTCGTGGCACCCACCTGGATGACACTTTTCGCATTTTCAGGTGGTCATGCAGGATTGTGTGCACAGAAGCCACAGAAATGCCAACTCTGGAGGCGATCTGTTCAACAGTCATTCGGCGATCCCCCAAAACAATTCTCTCCACTTTCTCGATCATGTCGTCAGACCGGCTTGTGCGAGCCCGAGGTTGTTTCGGTTTGTTGTCACACAATGTTCTGCCTTCATTAAACTGTCGCATCCACGAACGCACTTTCGACACATCCATAACTCCTTCACCACATGTCTCCTTCAACTGTCGATGAATTTCAGTTGGTTTCACACTACGCAAATTCAGAAAACGAATGATTGGACGCTGTTCAAGTAAGGAAAAGTCGCCATTTTAAGTATTTAAAACAGTTCTCTTTCTCGCCGCTGGCGGTAAAATTCCATCTGCCTTACGGTGCTGCCATCTCTGGAACGTATTGACAATGAACGCGGCCTCATTTTAAAACAATGCGCATGTTTCTATCTCTTTCCAGTCCAGAGAAAAAAAATCGCAGGCCTTAGAACTTGAATGCACCTCGTAGAATAAACTTGAATTTGTCAGGGTGGATAGATGAGTGAAGGCTGGATTTTCTTTGTGAGTAACGGGAAATTTGGAGAAGAACTGGTAACTGGCTGGATCTGGACTTCAGCTTTGGAGGAGTGTGTGGACGTTGCAGTTTGATGGTGTGGGTAGTGAATTGTTTAGTGGAACGAAAGTAATAGATGACCTGGAAAATAACTCTGTTTGCCTTTCGAAAAGTTAGGACAGGTAGTTTGGATGACAGAATCAAACAAGTTTTGCAGTCGCGAGAGAAGGAAGTGAGCTTGGTTTTGAAAGTATGTGACATGTGTCAGAACCAAAAAGAGTGCGGACGACAAGTGATATCTGCTACAGGATGTGGGGTTTTCAAAATGGGTGATTTCTATGGAGGACTATAGTGGTGAAAACAAGTGAATTCTCGGTATGGAGTGGCTTATCTGCAGCGTGTATGGGGACAGTGAGTTCTGGTTTTGGAGGCTGTTCTGGCGTGTACAAACAGGAGTAGGTTTAACGTGGCTGTTAGTATGTGTTACAGGTTCGTGGTGATATGATGCCACGACACTCTTTGTAAAGGTGGTAGTTTTCTGTCCTGAAGGCGAATAAGAAGACTGCATAGTTTTCGGTGAGGTGGTCATTATGTTTTAGACAACACTAACATTGATAAGCTTGCCATACTGTCTTTGAAGGTCCTACTTGGTGTCTTCAAAAGCATACCATGGATTCATTTATTGTCAGCACTCTTACAAAAGGTAATGTGTTGTTATTAAAGGTGTGTCGAACTTTCTGGGCATTGATCTCTGTTGACAAATTTGTTTCAATTTCAGTTTCTCACTCCTCTGTATGAACGCCTTTGCCCATTGTTGTTAATGTGGTAAGTCAGCTTATGGGTTGTGGTTGTTTTGGTGGGGGTCTGCTCAGGGGGACTGGGATATTATTCTTAATAGCACTGTCATCTCTGGTTTTCAGTATTATGGAGGTTCTGTGTAGAGGATTTGCAATGACTGAGTATGTATTTTGTGTGACTTGCGAGTGCTTGAGAATTAAAGACTTCTCGCCCATATCTGCTCAGCAGAAGGGAGGATGAATATGGCTGGGCTGTTTAGTGATAATTTCAGTCTGCATGTCATCTGAGTCTGGTGGCTCAGGCTGGTCGCTTTCTCATTTTTGCTGAATCTATTGTGTTTCTTTGATGTTATTTTGGGTGGATGGGTACCTGTGAGATGTCCTTCTGGTATTGTAATTATGTACATCATTGTCCCCTTCGAACTGCAGTGGAGTAATCACAACAAAACTTGATCAGGGAATAAGTATATTGGGAAGCAGTAGTCACAGTGCCTAACTCCTTAAACTGATGTCTGTAAGGCGAACGTAGGTGCTCACCACGTATTACTCTTACAGCACGTGTTTGAGCAATGGAGACTTTCTTTCTTAAAGACGAATCACACCAGAACATTACTCCATATGACATTATTGAATTTAAATATCCAAAATATGTCAGCTTAATGATTTGTCTCTCCCCAAGAATTGCAGTTGTTCTTTGTGCAAACATGGCTGTACTATTTATTATTTCCTCACTATGTGTTACACCTATCATTGGTGTAGTGCCACAAGGTGTACAGAACTGAATATGTTGTCTCTTTTACAATCGAAGGCAAAAGCATTCGCAAAAAACCAGTCAATGATACTTTTAAGAACATTGTTTACAATTTCCTCTGTTTCTGTATGTGTGCGTGGATTACTTGCAATACTCATCATATCTGCAAAAATAATTAATTCCTTTCTTGTATATTATATGGAAGATCATTTACATATATGAGAAAATCTAGTGGACCTAAGATTGAGCCTTGGGGAACCGATAACTGATTTCTTCCCATTCAGAATAATGTCCCCAGACAACACTGGCTAAATTTCTAAACACAACTTCCTGCCTTTTTTTTGGTTAGATATGACATTATCCACTGGTTGTTTATACCATCAGCCCCATAAAACTTCAATTTATCTAGGAGAAACTTCCTGGCAGATTAAAACTGTGTGAGAGGCCGAGACTCGAACTCGGGACCTTTGCCTGCAGGAGAGCTACTGTAAAGTTTGGAAGGTAGGAGACGAGGTACTGGCAGAAGTAAAGCTGTGAGTACCGGGCGTGAGTCGTGCTTCGGTAGCTCAGATGGTAGAGCACTTTCCCGCAAAAGGGAAAGGTCCCGAGTTCGAGTCTCGGTCGGGCACACAGTTTTAACGTGCCAGGAAGTTTCATCCGATACCAGGTTCGAAGTTCGGTAGTATTTAGGATGACAATCAAGTCTATGGAGGATGGTTAGTTTTTGTCACAAGATATGCAAAAGATTACTCAAGGTTGCTCGTGTTCACAGTGGACGCAAGCTGGTCATTCATATTTTTACACCTCTGCCAGTGGCATTTACACTACTGGCCATTAAAATTGCTACACCACGAAGATGACATGCTACAGACGCGAAATTTAACCGACAGGGAGAAGGTGCTGTCATATGCAAGTGATTAGCTTTTCAGAGCATTCACACAAGGTTGGCGCCGGTGGCGACAAATACAACGTGATGACATGAGGAAAGTTTCTAACCGGTTTCTCGTACACAAATAGCAGTTGACCGGCGTTGCCTGGTGAAACGTTGTTGTGATGCCTCGTGTAAGGAGGAGAAATGCGTCCCATCACGCTTCCGACTTTGATAAAGGTCGGATTGTAGCCTATCGCGATTGCGGTTTATCGTACATCGACATTGCTGCTCGTGTTGGTCGAGATCCAATGACTGTTAGCAGAATATGGAATCGGTGGGTTCAGGAGGGTAATACGGAACGCCGTGCTGGATCCCAACGGTCTCGTATCACTAGCAGTCGAGATGACAGGCATCTTATCCACATGGCTGTAATGGATCGTGCAGCCACGTCTCGATCCCTGAGTCAACAGATGCGGACGTTTGCAAGACAACAACCATCTGCAGGAACAGTTCGACGACGTTTGCAGCAGCATGGACTATTAGCTCGGAGACCGTGGCTGCGGTTACCCTTGACGCTGCAACATAGACAGGAGCGCCTGCGGTTGTGTACTCAACGACGAACCTGGGAGCACGAAAGCAAAACGTCATTTTTTCGGATGAATCCAGGTTCTGTTTACAGCATCATGATGGTCGCATCCGTGTTTGGCGACATCGCGGTGAAAGCACATTGGAAGCGTGTATTCGTGATCGCCATACTGGCGTATCACCCGGCATGATGGAATGGGGTGCCACTGGTTACACGTCTCGGTCACCTCCTGTTCGCATTGACGGCACTTTGAACAGTGGACGTTACATTTCAGATGTGTTATGACCCGTGGCTCTACCCTTCATTCGATTCCTGCGAAACCCTACATTTCAGCAGGATAATGCACGACCGCATGTTGCAGGTCCTGTACGGGCCTTTCTGGAAACAGAAAATGTTCGACTGATGCCCTGGCCAGCACATTCTCCAGATTTCCCACCAATTTAAAACGTCTGGTCTACGGTGGCCGAGCAACTGGCTCGTGACAATACGCCAGTCACTACTGTTGATGAACTGTGGTATCGTGTTGAAGCTGCATGGGCACCTGTACCTGTACACGCCATCCAAGCTCTGTTTGACTCCATGCCTTGGCGTATGAAGGCCGTTATTACGGCCAGAGGTGGTTGTTCTGGGTACTGATTTCTCAGGATCTATGCTCCCAAACTGCGTGAAAATGTAATCACATGTCAGTTCTAGTATAATATATTCGTCCAATGAATACCCGTTTATCATCTGCATTTCTTCTCGGTATAGCAATTTTAATGGCCTTTAGCTGCGACGTGTTGTCGGCTGTATTGCTGCCCTCGTCGTGTGTAAATCCTATAAAAAGTTGATCAAGATCCTTACTGATTTTATCAGCTGAACGTGCCCTACGTTTCTCGTTTGGCGAGAAAACATGCACTCATGCCGAGTCTGGAAAATATGGAAATATACACGCACAGAGATGGAGCAGCTTGTATGCTTCAATGCCCCCTCAGTTCTCGGAGGAACAATAAACTACGTGGCTGTTTCGCTTCTCTGCTGTTGGAGCTCAACGACTCTTTAGCTAATTTCTAGCTGAATGTCAGCCAAAGTGGACGAAGTGTCCACACAAAATTCCTCATTTGGCGTTGTTCCGAACGTGATGGGCCCCGCCCTACACCTGACACTGGTTCAGAGGAGAGTCCCCAAAGTTTTAGGTATTCTGTCTTTCGTAGCAAACTGTCCCCAGCCTGTGTCCATTTGTGCTTCACGTCACGGCTTTTTAGACCAATGGAAGCATTCCTTTCATCTCGTGGAAACTACCCCGCCAATCGCGAAGGGCGTACCTTCAAACTGCGCTGTAATCTCGCCACTTCTAATCTTTCCAAGTTTTTTTCAGGCAATCGGACAGCTCCTGAGGCCTAAACGTTACATGTCTACATCACGAGAGCACCACAGACCTTTCACATGGTCAGAAAATGCGACTCTATTTAACTACATATCAGACCTGTTGGTATCCATCTGGAAATTCCCCAATGCAATTACATCCTCGCAACATAAGCCTGACGTCTACCCACAAAAAACGCGAAATATAATAGTCATGTAGAACATAACATTTAACAGTTGAAGTCCCATAGTTTTGTCAGCGTTGTCTTACTAGTTGTAAAGCCATGCAAACAATTCGTAATGTCCCTGCTGACAGGAGCTGCATTCACTTTCACTAATAATTCCACTGAGGAAAGAATTCATGGTAAAATTGGTGCTCAAATCAAGTACAGTCGGGACGAGAGCGATAAGAGCATATATGGTAGCCAAACATTATGCTGACTCCGTAACTGATTGGAGGAGGAAGATAAATCAATGATACTTGAGACAACCAAAGAATTGGTTTGTTTATATCCTGTAAAGCACATGTGAGATGGCATTTTGAAAATACGGGACTTCCCTCGGCGGTCCGCGCCCGCCAGACGCGGCTGCCACGGTCCTCCCTGGCCGTAGGTGTTCCCACTGCCGTCCGCGCCCGGCTCGGCCGCTCTCTGGGGTGCGCCCGTCCCATCTTGTGTAGTGTCTGGTGCTCTGCATCCTAGCCGTCTCCTTGGTCTCCACTTCTGTTTCTTGCTGGGCGCTCCGTAACTGGTCCGCGCCGCGTCGAGTCTTTCATTGGCGGTCCGCGCCCGCCAGGCCCGGCTCCCACGGTCGCCTCTGGTGTTCCCAACGCCGTCCGCGCCCGGTGAGGCCGTCCTCTGGGCTCGTGGTCGTCATCTGAGATCTGTCGAAACTGGTCTGTCATGTCTGGTGTTCTGTGTCACTGCTGTTTCCTCGGTTTCCACTTCTGTCTCTTGCTGGGCGCTCCATAATTGGTCTGCACACGGTCTAGTGTTCAGTTTCCGGTCCGCGCCCACCATGAGCGGCTCCAGTGGTTCCCTCTGATCGTTGGTGTTCCGACCGATATCCGCGCCCGACTTGGACGTCTAGGGTCGTGGTCGTCATCTCAGGAGTGTCAGGACAAATGTATAGTGTCTGGTGTTCTGTCTTGTGGCTGTTTTCAGATCAGAGGGAACCATTGGAGCCGCACCTGGCGGGTGCGGACCGGAAACAGAACACTCGGCCGTGCGCGGACCAATTATGGAGTGTCCAGCAAGAGATGGAAGTGGAAACCGAGGAAACAGCAATGAGACAGAACACCAGACATACAGACCAGTTTTGACAGACCACAGATGACGACTACGACCCCAGAGGACGGCCGCACTGGGAGCGAGCAGGGTCCTCAACACCAGCGACCAAATTGCACTGCACTGCACTTATCCAAACAAACCTACCCTACCTCATGTTGGGGCAGGTTCAGAGTTGTTCGCTATTCCTCCTTTTCAAATGGTTCAAATGGCTCTGAGCACTATCGGACTTAACATCTGAGGTCATCAGGCCCCTATAACTTAGAACTACTTAAACCTAACTAACCTAAGTACATCACACGCATCCATGCCCGACGCAGGATTCGAACCTGTGACTGTAGCAGTTGCAGAGTTACAGACTGAAGTGCCACAGTGGCGGGCGCCTGCTTTTCCTGTCATGTCACGATGATAGCCTCTCGTTCTGGATTGCCCTAGGGTGGCGTCCTGACTCTGTTACGAGATGTTACTCCCGTAACTGGTGAGGCCAATGAATTGCCCAGGTCCAGGATGAGCCTGTCGTTAGACCGTTCAGCCCATTCGTAAAAGGCTCGCATCGAATGTCTGAATCGGTCGCGGAGTAGTGGAATGTCTGTCTGCTCGTGCAGACAAGCAGTGGAGTGGAGCCTCGGCAGGGGCAGAGTGAGCTTGAGGTCTCGGTGCTGCACCCTCTGCAGTTTGTTGATGTGGGCATCGGCTGCTTTACCCCACACCACGGCCACGTATTCCGGCTGTGGGCGTACCAGCACCAGATATAGCGTAATGCCACAGTGAGGAGGCAGTGCTGACAACTGGTTGAGCAGAGGTTACAGGACACATAGGTGCCCAATCGCACTGCTCCTACCATCCTCTATGTGAGGCTTCCAGGTCAGCTTCGGGTCAAGGGTGACCCCCAGGTAGTGGCCAATCTTGCTCCATGAGGCTTCCCACGATGGAGACAGGCTTGAGGCGCCACTCGGTCGACCGTGCACCGAGGGCCTCGCAGCCACGCTGGAGAAAATTATGCATCTCCACCACCTTCATGCCCCGCATGAACAGCGCAATGTCGTCAGCGTATAGTGCCAACTTCACTGGCGCCACCCGCGGGGAGTCGGCAGTGAAGACAGAGTACAGCAGAGGGCCAAGAACGGACCCCTGCGGCACTCAAGCACCTATAGGGCGATGAATAGAAGTTTCATCATCCAGCCGGACGTGGAACGTCCTGTCAGCCAGATAGGAGCGAAGTAGGACCCCGTGGGACGTCGGGACGCCATGCACAAAAAGTTTGTGCACGAGGCCGTCGTGTCACACGGAGTCAAAGGCCCTGGAGACGTCTAGGAATACCGCTTCGAGGAATTTCCGAGTCTCCAGTGCGCGTATGACCTCTCCACCAGCTGCATCAGCTGGTGTGCAGTGTAATGGCCGCTCCTAAAGCCGACCTGCTCGTCCAGGATGATGCTCTCGGCTGTCACGAGGTGAAGTAGGCACCTGGCATATAGGTGCTCAAACACCTCGGAGAGTGATGGAGGCAGATTATGGAGTGCCCAACAAGAGACAGAAGTGGAAACCGAGGAAACAGCAATTATACTGAACACCAGACATTACAGACCAGCTTTGACAGACCTGAGATGACGACTACGACCTCAGAGGACGGCTGCACCAGGAGCGCAGAGGGAACACCCGATGCGGCGCGGACCGACTAGGAGCGCCCAGCACCTTACAGACGTAAAAACTGCACTCGATCCGCCCAAGGGCCATTCTCGGGTTGGACCTGAAGAATACAGCGAGTTACGCCGTCGAAATATCGTGCCAGAGCGACGCGAACATCCGGCAGAAGTCTCGTTTTTTCAGAATGTTAACAGATCGCCGAGAGAGACTGAAGAATTACTCATGGGAGATGTTGCCTGTTGGCAAAGTTTGCGCCATTCTGAAAATTTAACATAACTAGAAAACACAAATTATGTTTTCCAGAGTTATGTTTGTAATTACAACAAGTCTTGGGTGGTAATAATTCTTCACAACCCCCACAGTACTACAAATAAATGATTAAAAGTGCGTACCATCTGGTGATATAGGTACTAGGCAATTTGAAATTGGTCATGGCACGTTAAAAATTGAGCCATCACGAAAGATGGCTGGTTGCAATTATTTTGGAAGATGTTTATTGATCACAGTTGCAGCGATCTGTGTCCATAATGAATGAAACTAATATTGTATTTTTCTTTATTGTTTTATTCGCCATAAGTATTTGTTGCTTTCCAGATTATGTTAAATCAGTAAGTGGCTCGAAACAGCATATCCAGACACTACGGGATGATGATGGCATTGAAACAGAGGATGACACGCGTAAAGCTGAAATACTAAACACCTTTTTCCAAAGCTGTTTCACAAAGGAAGACCGCACTGCAGTTCCTTCTCTAAATCCTCGCACAAACGAAAAAATGGCTGACATCGAAATAAGTGTCCAAGGAACAGAAAAGCAACTGGAATCACTCAACAGAGGAAAGTCCACTGGACCTGACGGGATACCAATTCGATTCTACACAGAGTACGCGAAAGAACTTGCCCCCCTTCTAACAGCCGTGTACTGCAAGTCTCTAGAGGAACGGAGGGTTCCAAATGATTGGAAAAGAGCACAGATAGTCCCAGTCTTCAAGAAGGGTCGTCGAGCAGATGCGCAAAACTAGAGACCTATATCTCTTACGTCGATCTCTTGTAGAATTTTAGAACATGTTTTTTGCTCGCGTATCATGTCATTTCTGGAAACCCAGAATCTACTATGTAGGAATCAACATGGATTCCGGAAACAGCGATCGTGTGAGACCCAACTCGCTTTATTTGTTCATGAGACCCAGAAAATATTAGATACAGGCTCCCAGGTAGATGCTATTTTCCTTGACTTCCGGAAGGCGCTCGATACAGTTCCGCACTGTCGCCTGATAAACAAAGTAAGAGCCTACGGAATATCAGACCAGCTGTGTGGCTGGATTGAAGAGTTTTTAGCAAACAGAACACAGCATGTTGTTATCAATGGAGAGAAGTCTACAGACGTTAAAGTAACCTCTGGCGTGCCACAGGGGAGTGTTATGGGACCATTGCTTTTCACAATATATATAAATGACTTAGTAGATAGTGTCGGAAGTTTCATGCGGCTTTTCGCGGATGATGCTGTAGTATACAGAGAAGTTGCAGCATTAGAAAATTGTAGCGAAATGCAGGAAGATCTGCAGCGGATAGGCACTTGGTGCAGGGAGTGGCAACTGACCCTTAACATAGACAAATGTAATGTATTGCGAATACATAGAAAGAAGGATCCTTTATTGTATGATTATATGATAGCGGAACAAACACTGGTAGCAGTTACTTCTGTAAAATATCTGGGAGTATGCGTGCGGAACGATTTGAAGTGGAATGATCATATAAAATTAATTGTTGGTAAGGCGGGTACCAGATTGAGATTCATTGGGAGAGTCCTTAGAAAATGTAGTCCATCAACAAAGGAGGTGGCTTACAAAGCACTCGTTCGGCCTATACTTGAGTATTGCTCATCAGTGTGGGATCCGTACCAGATCGGGTTGACGGAGGAGATAGAAAAGATCCAAAGAAGAGCGGCGCGTTTCGTCACAGGGTTATTTGGTAACCGTGATAGCGTTACGGAGATGTTTAACAAACTCAAGTGGCAGACTCTGCAAGAGAGGCGCTCTGCATCGCGGTGTAGCTTGCTCGCCAGGTTTCGAGAGGGTGCGTTTCTGGAGGAGGTATCGAATATATTGCTTCCCCCTACTTATACCTCCCGAGGAGATCACGAATGTAAAATTAGAGAGATTAGAGCGCGCACGGAGGCTTTCAGACAGTCGTTCTTCCTGCGAACCATACGCGACTGGAACAGGAAAGGGAGGTAATGACAGTGGCACGTAAAGTGCCCTCCGCCACACACCGTTGGGTTGCTTGCGGAGTATCAATGTAGATGTAGATGTAGATTACAATACCATATATTTCTGTATAATAATTGTAATGTCTGTCACTATTATATTCGTATTGGATTAATGGAACTTAATTTGAACCGTCCAAGTTTCATTTCTTGTTTCTGGTACACTTTGTGAACTGTCAAAATTAGTTCTGAACCATTTGCCTCAAGAACTACTATATGTAGCGAAATCTTGTTAAAATGTGTTGGGTAAGAACCGGAATATGAACCCACAGATCAGTCTAAGATATTTTTCCAGCCGACCGAAGTGGACGAGCGCTTCTATGCGCTACAGTCTGGAACCGCGCGACCGCTGTGGTCCCAGGTTCGAGTCATGCCTCAGGCATGGATGTGTGTGATGTCCTTAGGTTAGTTAGGTTTACGTAGTTCTAAGTTCTAGGGGACTGATGACCTCAGAAGTTAAGTCCCATAGTGCTCAGAGCTATTTGATATTTTTCCATCACTAACCAATTGGTTCACCTCTTTCAATGTTCGTTAAACTGTGGGTTTCTCTGTGTAATGTCTGGGTACCTGCGTAAGGTCGGAGGAAGACAACGACATACCACCTCCAATAGTACCATATCTAGTAAAGTTCTGTGCTGTTTAAACCAACCTTGAGGTTCATGACAGGTTACCCTTACAATTAATTTAAAATTCCGTAAACACACGTACATTTTTATTGGTAAAACATTGGTCACCACAAGTGTCCAGATTTTATGTAATTACATTTTTGTTTCTTTATACATAGTTATTAGAAAAAACTAAAAGTCGAGGAATTACACTGAAAATACCATTATTTCAAACTTAAATTATATACTTTTATAAATTTTGAAGCATAATACATATTTCACAATATACCACATCATTTTATTTACTTTAATATTGAAACTTCCTGGCACATTAAAACTGTGTGGCGGACCGAGACTCGAACTTGGGGCCTTTGGCTTTTGTGAGCAAGTGCTCTACCATCTGACCTATCCAAGCATGACTCACGACCAGGCCTCACAGCTTTAGTTCTGCCAGTACCTCGTCTCCTACCTTCCAGGCTTCACAGAAGCTCTTCCATGAACCTTGCAGAACAAGCAGTGCTGAAAGAAAGGATATTGCGGAGTCATGGCTTAGCCACAGCCTGGGGGATGTTTCCAAAATGAGATTTTCACTCTGCAGTGGAGTGTGCACTGATACGAAACATCCTGGCAGATTAAAACAGTGTGCTGGACCGAGACGCCAACTATTTTAATATTATTTTAGGTCCCATACATTTTCGTTACATAGCAAGAAAAGAAAAGAAAATATTGTTGTGTTTCTCTTACTGTCATGAATCCCATTACACTCAAAGCTACATTGCGCAAGTTCGATGCAGACAACAATGACTCGTTTTAAATGTTTTCTTTTCTTGTTCGCAAACTCTTCCCAGCGCATAACAGTCAGTTGGAGGTAAGTCCTGAGGCTCAGCATTCGTTCACTGTGTACTGGCTTGAAGACGCTAATGTTCCTGAGCTGGACACTGGTAACCACCACGAGTCCCCTGTCGCTGCAGACTCAGGGCAAGCTTCAGCGACCACTCTGCGGCGCGGTGGTGGAGTGTTGTGTGTCACAAGGAATGGGGTTCTTGACTTGAGCGCCCAGGTCGTAAGATTGGTAAAAACCTCTATAAGAAGAACCCTCAATCTTAAGGCATGTTGCGCGCTGATGATATTAATAGCTGTTGAAGTGGAACGGTCATTACCGGGCAACTTCTGGGGAACTTGCCATTCCTCATTGTATGAAGTTTGGCTAAGCACGTGGGGCTATGTCTAGGTTGACTTTTATTCCCGAGCTACCCGTGGGAAAGAGATGGATCCTTCGAAATTTTCTCTTCCAACTTCCAGCAGAATGGGTGGCCGCTGGTAGGTACTAATACTCAATCAAATAAGAATGATCGTGTAGCTACTCCTCCAGACTCAAGCATACTTAAAAATTCTAGTGCAGAATGCGTACTGCTGATCAGAGGGTGATTTTAATCGTTAACAGGAAAGAGGGAAGTTTTGAAAAAGTGTCACCTTTTTACATTCACAAGAGTTTTGTGGGTATTGTATGTAGAGTCTTGTACCATTGGAAACAAGGGAGAGGATGTTGTTATGAGCAGCCGCTATCCTCTTTCTACAACACAAATGCACACGTGAATAGCACGGATCTTTATTTACATGAACAGATAGCTGCCACTAAACTTTAACAGAGTCCTTGTGTTGTGGTAGAAGCTGCATGTGAAGTATAAGTCCCGCTATAAACACTACCCCAGTCGCTACATACTGTTGTAGCATAAGCCCGCTCTGTGGGTAGAGTGACAGACGCTAAACTGGAAGTGTGAGACAGTGAAGCCAGTGACTGAGCGACTGAAGCCCTGTGGTCAGTGGTTGAGAGGGCGTTGCCAGCGTGTTGCTTGCAAGTCTGTCTTTGGTCCCTCTCATGATCCAGCATCTACTATCGATCCTCGTGCTACAGCTTTGCCGACTGGTGTGCTGGCGACAACTTACGACAGCACAGTGTAGGTACATTAAAATCTGTTAAGTGCTTGCAGGATGGTATATTGTTGGTCGAAACCTCAAGTTGGACGAAAGCTCGAGCTCTCAATAAGGAACAAACTTGCAGAAGGCCAAAACCCTTGGGGAAATACAACCTTAAACTACAGCAAAGATATTGTGGCATGCAGTGGCCTCGTGTACATTCGCAAAGAAGACCTGAATGTTGAGTCAGTCTCAGAAGGCACTGTAGACATGCATAATATCATGGAAACGGTGGGAGGTGATCTGATCAAATCCGACTCGTTCATCCTCACTTTCAATGGCACGAAACTCCCAGGGCATATTTATATAGGTTTTCTTCAGTTAATCGTGCGGCCTTATGTCCACAACCCAATGCGCTGTTTTAAATTCCAGTCCTTGGATGTAAGGGAGAAGCCACTTGTGGCAAATTTGGTAAGGCTGTCCACACAGGAGTCGGATGTTCATCGCCTCCAAAGTGTGTCTGGGACTAACCCTGCTGTATCTTCGCTGAAGAACGGAAGATACAGGACATTAAAATTACAGAATGGATCCCTATGGCGAGGCCAAAAATCTTCATAGCCCCTACGTTCGCTACTTCCTTTGCTTCAGTTGTTAAACAGTCAGTTTAGAAAACCAGTGCTGATACAGAAAATGATGTTTTTAGTCTTGGCACTAGTGCCTGCGTTTGTCAGTGCACTTGTGCTGCAACAGTTACTCTGAAGACTGCACTTTCTCCCAGAACATCAGACACTGCGCAGCTCTCTGCTCCTTCAGAAGCCCAATTTGGTGAGTTCTCCAGCCTTGCCACTACCACTGGCACGGTTGAGGCCCAAATCTTCTTACCCAGGACAAAATCAAAGGTCAAGTGTCCACCACCAACAGAATCAGAGAGCAAAGTCTGACGATGTCGATGTCACCCTATCTGACATCTCTCTTGATTCTTCTGTAGAGCTAATGGACATCTTTGTCAGACTGGGGCAGTCATCTAGCTCCAAGACTGAGCCTACATCCTTTACAGGCTCGATTGCCTGGTGAAAAGACAGGGTGAAAGTGCAACCTCCTTCATAGATGGTGCCCATATTACAGTGGAACACTAACAGGTTCAGGCCACATGTGGAGGAACTGAAACTTCTGGCACAGGCACAACCCCTGTGCTCTTGTTTACAGGGAACACATTGGAAATACATTTATGGCCCACTGCTATGAGGCTATACCCTCCATTGAAAAGTGGAGCTGACTGGGGAAAGAGCCAAGGGAGGTGTTGCTGTGTTTGTCAATAACACACACCACTCCTCTGCTCCCTGCTTGGTCACTGACCTACAAGCAGCAGCCATTGCAGCTCATGTGGGTCAGATGATCACTATCCGCTCCCTGTACTTACCTCTGCAGGAAGCGATAGACTTTGAGACTTGTAGTTCTCATTGAACAACTCCTCAACCTGTCTCTCCTATTGGGTGATTTCAGTGCTCATAATGTACCCCCCCCATGAACCATGCACCTTGCCGTTGGTGGGGAGGCTTGCATGCCTCAGCGATACAGATAGCCGTACCGTAGGTGCAACTACAACGGAGGGGTATCTGTTGAGAGGCCAGACAAACATGTGGTTCCTGAACAGGGGCAGCAGCCTTTTCAGTAGTTGCAGGGCAACAGTCTGGATGATTGACTGATCTGGCCTTGTAACATTAACCAAAACGGCCTTGCTGTGCTGGTACTGCGAACGGCTGAAAGCAAGGGGAAACTACAGCCGTAATTTTTCCCGAGGGCATGCAGCTTTACTGTATGATTAAATGATGATGGCGTCCCCTTGGGTAAAATATTCCGGAGGTAAAATAGTCCCCCATTTGGATCTCCGGGCGGGGACTACTCAGGAGGACGTCGTTATCAGGAGAAAGAAAACTGGTGTTCTACGGATCGGAGCGTGGAATGTCAGATCCCTTAATCGGGCAGGTAGGTTAGAAAATTTAAAAAGGGAAATGGATAGGTTAAAGTTAGATATAGTCAGAATTAGTGAAGTACGGTGGCAGGAGGAACAAGACTTTTGGTCTGGTGATTACAGGGTTATAAATACAAAATCAAATAGGGGTAATGCAGGAGTAGGTTTAATAATGAATAAAAAAAATAGGAGTCCGGGTTAGCTACTACAAACAGCATAGTGAACGCATTATTGTGGCCAAGATAAAGTCCACGCCCACTACAGTAGTACAAGTTTATATGCCAACTAGCTCTGCAGATGATGAAGAAATAGATGAAATGTATGACGAGATAAAAGAAATTATTCAGGTAGTGAAGGGAGACGAAAATTTAATAGTCATGGGTGACTGGAATTCGTCAGTAGGAAAAGGGAGAGAAGGAAACATAGTAGGTGAATATGGATTGGGGGTAAGAAATGAAAGAGGAAGCCGCCTTGTAGAATTTTGCACAGAGCATAACTTAATCATAACTAACACTTCGTTCAAGAATCATAAAAGGAGGTTGTATACCTGGAAGAATCCTGGAGATACTAAAAGGTATCACATAGATTATATAATGGTAAGACAGAGATTTAGGGACCAGGTTTTAAATTGTAAGACATTTCCAGGGGCAGATGTGGATTCTAACCACAATCTATTGGTTATGAACTGCAGATTGAAACTGAAGAAACTGCAAAAAGGTGGGAATTTAAGGAGATGGGTCTTGGATAAACTGAAAGAACCAGAGGTTGTAGAGAGTTTCAGGGAGAGCATAAGGGAACAATTGACAGGAATGGGGGAAAGAAATACAGTAGGAGAGGAATGGGTAGCTCTGAGGGATGAAGTAGTGAAGGCAGCAGACGATCAAGTAGGTAAAAAGACGAGGGCTAATAGAAATCCTTGGGTAACAGGAGAAATATTGAATTTAATTGATGAAAGGAGAAAATATAAAAATGCAGTAAGTGAAGCAGGCAAAAAGGAATACAAACGTCTCAAAAATGAGATCGACAGGAAGTGCAAAATGGCTAAGCAGGGATGGCTAGAGGACAAATGTAACGATGTAGAGGCTTGTCTCACTAGGGGTAAGATAGATACTGCCTACAGGAAAATTAAAGAGACCTTTGGAGAGAAGAGAACCACTTGTATGAACATCAAGAGCTCAGATCGAAACCCAGTTCTAAGCAAAGAAGGGAAGGCAGAAAGGTGGAAGGAGTATATAGAGGGTTTATACAAGGGCGATGTACTTGAGGACAATATTATGGAAATGGAAGAGGATGTAGATGAAGACGAAATGGGAGATAAGATACTGCGTGAAGAGTTTGACAGAGCACTGAAAGATCTGAGTCCAAACAAGGCCCCGGGAGTAGACAACATTCCATTAGAACTACTGATGGCCTTGGGAGAGCCAGTCCTGACAAAACTCTACCATCTGGTGAGCAAGATGTATGAGACAGGCGAAATACCCTCAGACTTCAAGAAGAATATAATAATTCCAATCCCAAAGAAAGCAGGTGTTGACAGATGTGAAAATTACCGAACTATCAGTTTAATAAGTCACAGCTGCAAAATGCTAACGCGAATTCTTTACAGACGAATGGAAAAACTGGTAGAAGCGGACCTCGGGGAAGATCAGTTTGGATTCCGTAGAAATGTTGGAACACGTGAGGCAATACTGACCTTACGACTTATCTTAGAAGAAAGATTAAGGAAAGGCAAACCTACGTTTCTAGCATTTGTAGAGTTAGAGAAAGCTTTTGACAATGTTAACTGGAATACTCTCTTTCAAATTCTGAAGGTGGCAGGGGTAAAATGCAGGGAGCGAAAGGCTGTTTACAATTTGTACAGGAACCAGATGGCAGTTATAAGAGTCGAGGGACATGAAAGGGAAGAAGTGGTTGGGAAAGGAGTGAGACAGGGTTGTAGCCTCTCCCCGATGTTATTCAATCTGTATATTGAGCAAGCAGTAAAGGAAACAAAAGAAAAATTCGGAGTAGGTATTAAAATTCATGGAGAAGTAGTAAAAACTTTGAGGTTCGCCGATGACATTGTAATTCTGTCAGAGACAGCAAAGGACTTGGAAGAGCTGTTGAACGGAATGGACAGTGTCTTGAAAGGAGGATATAAGATGAACATCAACAAAAGCAAAACGAGGATAATGGAATGTCGTCAAATTAAATCGGGTGATCCTGAGGGAATTAGATTAGGAAATGAGGCACTTAAAGTAGTAAAGGAGTTTTGCTATTTAGGGAGTATAATAACTGATGATGGTCGAAGTAGAGAGGATATAAAATGTAGACTGGCAATGGCCAGGAAATCGTTTCTGAAGAAGAAAAATTTGTTAACATCGAGTATAGATGTCAGTGTCAGGAAGTCGTTTCTGAAAGTATTTGTATGGAGTGTAGCCATGTATGGAAGTGAAACATGGACGATAAATAGTTTGGACAAGAAGAGTATAGAAGCTTTCAAAATGTGGTGCTGCAGAAGAATGCTGAGGATTAGATGGGCAGATCACATAACTAATGTGGAGGTATTGAATAGAATTGGGGAGAAGTGGAGTTTGTGGCACAACTTGACAAGAAGGAGGGATCGGTTGGTAGGACATGTCCTGAGGCATCAAGGGATCACCAATTTAGTATTGGAGGGCAGCGTGGAGGGTAAAAATCGTAGAGGGAGACCAAGAGATGAATACACTAAGCAGATTCAGAAGGATGTAGGTTGCAGTAGGTACTGGGAGATGAAGAAGCTTGCACAGGATAGAGTAGCATGGAGAGCTTCATCAAACCAGTCTCAGGACTGAAGACCACAACAACAACAATGTACCATGTGGCTGGAACTATACTTACCTCAGAGTTCGAGTCTTGGAGAAGCTCATGATAGCTGTCCATCCCCAACAAAGGCAGACCCACTCATTTTCAGCCACAAACCTCTCTTTCTGCTTTTCTGCCCTTACAGATTGAGCACAGTGGGAAGAAACTGATGACCTTTATTCCAGTGACCACTTCCCACAGTGGATCCACCTAAAGGATTGAGGATTAGTGTAACAGAAGCCACAGAAGTGTATGGTCAGCAGGGCTAACTGGACGCTATTCAGCCAACTTACTGGTTTTGAACACGCGAGGGATCCATCACGCACTGACTTATCCACCCCTGTGTCTTCAGATCATCTTAGGGGGCAACCTGTACCATGGTGGACTGATGAGTGCGGGTCAAAAACCTGGGAGAGTTGTGTGGCTCTTCATCAGTTTAAATACTGCCCGACAGCAGACAACCTCAGAGCGTTCCCGGTTGCGAGAGCGAAAGCTCGATGCGTAATGAAGGAGAGGAAGGAAAGGTCATGGCAAGCGTTCGTGGACACACTCATCCGTTCCAGTTGTTTTACAGTAGTGTGGGAAGCCACCCAGAAGATTTCTGGTAAGCAGTCTTTAGCTACAGCAACAGTTGTGAAACAGGGGTGTCCCCAGACAACGCCCAGAAACATCGCAGAGCATTGTGGGGCGACCACAGCCAGTGGCAGCCGAGGTCTGGCATTTCGCTGCTACCGTGCGACTGCGGAGAGGGGCAAGCTGGACTTCAGATCCCACTACTCTGAGTCTTACAACTAGCCTTTCTCCATGCAGGAGCTGGAATCGGCGGTGTCTCAGGTTGGTGATGCTGCACCCGATCACGACCGCACCCAGTAAGGCCTCGGCAGCCTGAGACGTTGATCATGTGTGTACGAGTAGAACGAGTGTGTGTTATCTAATTCAGAAGAAGGCCTTCTGGCCGAAAGCTTACTTGTTTAACAGGTTTTTTTTTGTGCTACCTGTCTGTGACTCTTCATCTCCACTGTTTGATGACTAGCAATCTATCCTTGCCGTAATATTGTCACGTTGTTTAGAGAAGGGTTAAAAATAGCTTCAAAGCTTGACATGACTTCATCTTTTGAGAGAATGAGTAATGTGAACATTGCTTAAATTCAAATGACTGAAGTAGGACAAGAGAAAGCTGTACATTTTCCTGAAATAATCACTCTATCAAGTGGGATGACTAGTTTAAAGATGGAACACATATGGCGTGCTACAAAAGACGGAATTCAGAACACTCCAGCCCCTAAATTCTGTTTGGGAGCCGTGACAACTTGTAAAATAGAAACCGTCCTAGAAGAACTGGAAAAGATGGAAACCCTATAAATCTGTGGAACAGGACGAAGAAACCCAAAATAAACTTCACCTATGATGTGTCTCCCAATTTTACAGTGAAACTTGAACGAATTCAGAACCAGTGTGACCAAACATTCTTGGTACAGGCAAGACCCCTTTGCAAATGTTTCAGTGCCACCGTCCGAGAAGAAATATTCGTCGGTCGGTCGGTAAAAATGCCTACACACGTCCAACTTGTCGGTCGGTCGGTCGGTTGGAGCGTAAATAAATGTCGTGTGACTAGGGCCTCCCATCGGGTAGACCGTTCGCCGGGTGCATCTCTTTCGATTTGACGCTGCTTTGGCGACTTGCGCGTCGATGGGGATAAAATGACGATGATCAGGACAACATAACACCAAGTCCCTGAGAGGAGAAAATCTCCGACCCAGCTGGGAATCGAACCGGGGCCCTTAAGCTTGACATTCTGCCGCGCTGACTACTCAGCTACCGGGGGCGGACGGTTGGAGCATGTGTAGCGCTCTTTAGGAGAGCTTAAGAGAGTTGGTACCGTCTGGAACGAATGCCTGCATACCACTTAATGTTAGGTTCGATTTGCCTTTTCTTTTTTCTCCTAAGCGAACACCTTCAGATACTGAACTGCATCACATTCAGGTAGCCTCGTTTCTGCCAACCAGTTCTGCAGCGGAGTAACGGAAAACAAAGGAACAGACGGAACTGAAAGAAGTATGAAAACCTGCAATCTGCCATTGAACGTGACAGAGGAGGACGCAAAAAATAAACAAATCTTCGACAGAGCCACGGGAAAAAAAGAAAGCTGCTGAGAATAGCTCTAACTGCCGTCATGTGTGAGGATTTGTATAGGACTGTTGCACGCCGCAGCCGGCGTGCCCTGGGGGTGGGGGCTCCGCGCTGGCAACAGGTGTGTGACGCAACGAGCCGCGGCAGCCGTGACGTCACGAGGTCCCCGCCACCGGCTCTGCGGCCGCCGCTAGGGCCCAGTGTTCGTCCGACAGCGTCGCAGGCCAGTCAGTGCCCCGAGCGCGCCGTCACGCCGACAAAGGTAGGCACGTTTACTGTCTGTCACTCCTGGCCACCGCCCAGTGAAATCTCTAGCCTAGTCGGTGTATTCTCGCTTGCTTTACTCGTCTGCGGGCGAACCCGTCGTATAACGAATCCCTATTGTGCAACTAGCGGCAACAGCATGGCACGGTTAATGTCTTGTCTTAATCGTACACGCGACGTCGGCGCATTCTGTTTACGCCGAGCAAAGGAAGCACAGATTCCGTCAGTCCCTCCAAAAATCAAACGTTGGGATTCCCAGAGTGGGTTATTCTCTACGTTCTGGTATTACGGTGCGTATTTGCATTGTTTGGAACGGGGTGAATGGTTGCCTTTTAGATATTTACCACCAATGAGAGTAGTTTCTCACCTTTTTTTATTGAAGTCTGCGTATTTCTTGGCAGAAATTTGTGGTGGTAATAATTACTTCTTGCCGTTATGGACGTGTAGCAGTGTTTTCGTGTCGGAGCGGTTGAGCACTTGCGTCTTACGTCATAACTATGGATTCAAAAAGTCACCGGCTTCTCTCACTAAACTGGACAATAAATAAAGCTTGAAACTTTCTGGCAGATTAAAACTGTGTGCCGGACCGAGACTCGAACTCGGGACCTTTGCCTTTCGCGGGCAAGTGCTCTACCAACTGAGCTACCCAAGCTTGGCTTGCCCGCGAAAGGCAAAGGTCCCAAGTTCGAGTCTCGGTCCGGCACACAGTTTTAATCGGCCAGAAAGTTTCATATCGGCGCACACTCCGCTCTAGAGCGAAAATTTTATTCTAGAATAAAACATGAGTTACCTTCGTTCAACGCCGGAGTCTGAAAGCGTTATTCATCGTCAAGACTGGATGTGACTATAAAACCAGGCAAGTTTTCGTGTGTGCGAGTGATGTTAGGCAACTGGTAAACAATTATATGTATGGTAGCTTTTAACGATTGTCGACTTGGGTTGTAGCCCACTCTTCAGTTCTTGTTAGGACCACGAGTTTTCTGTGCGCCCCATTGCGCTTCTCTAGAGTAAAGACAGAGCTTTCGTATTTTATCTGCAATGTACGTCAGTAATTGCGGTTCAATATAAGTTTGCTTGGAAATATTAAGTGACCAGCATTATCCATCTAAAGTGGAATCTTGGGGGGGGTAGCTGTACTGTTAGGCCGCTCGCTTGCAGCTCACCGGATCTTGTAACAGCCGTATGTAGCCTATAGTGTGTGCTGTTCGCCTACTTTCTCCAGAAAATTCTCCTGGTACTTCTTGCTGACTGCAGGCAGGAACAGTGGGCGCTGTATTGCCACAGACTCGGCGGGAAAAAGTCGTTGGTGCGGCCCTACAAGTGCCGCGGCCTGGTATTTTAGCGGAACTCTATAGCGTTCACACGTGTGCTGTGCGCCCAGCGGAGAAAGGGAAGAGAGAGTGCATGCTAAGCGGCAGCGGAACGGAATGCAGTGATTTATCCCGCCGTTTCCCAGCGGGCTGCAAACCACGCGCTGTCCGTGTTTCTGGCTTTCTTATTCGCGGTTGGAGTTCGTTCTCACTTCAGGTCCGCAGTATTTCAGTACGGCGGCTAATTTCATGACTGCTCCTTACTGAAATGCCCACAGGTGTAAACTGACTCTTGTAGAGGATCTTACAAGGAACAGATAGTTTTGCAAGATAGTGAATGTTGTTCAGATGGCGGCACATACGTAACGATTATTGAAAGTGCTAGTATGAAGCGTCAGTTAAATTGCTGTATACATCTATTTCATGCTACCGTAATCGTGCACTCATGACGACTTTTTCGTGTTTAGTAGTTCTCTAAGTGTGGCTGCAGTTAACTAAGCTAATGTTTCTCCTTCTGCTGTTGACATAGGCAGCCAACAATATTTACATTCATTTCTGAAGGCCCTCTTCTGGAGAAGCGGCTATTTAGCGGGCAAACATTGAACTGTGCTAAGAAAGGCAAATTTATAGTTCACACGATGAATACGGAGAAAATTTTAGGTTTCAGCAAGTGACGATTGAATTTGTACTGGAAAAGGGGGGAGGGGGGGGGTCTCCGTAGAATATCGAGGAAGAGTGCTGGAATTCAGTGGAAAGTAGCAGTCAGTTACGTAGTTTATTCAGATAAAACTAAACTTACGTGTAGGACCAACTTCGACTTTAACTTTCGATTTAAGTTCACCGAGAGCAAATGTCTCTTCCTCAGTGACGAATGTTCAGGGAATGAATTCCATTCAAAAATAAAAAATGCAACTGAAAGGTTATAAAGTAAATCCCATGCAAGCAATATTGGAAAGATATGCTTAGTCCCTACAAAGACTACTCATCGAATAATTTACTATGCGTAAGACACATTAAAGTTGCAGTAAAAGAGTATAGTGGGCGCGAAACATTGTATTTCTCAAATGAGGCCGTATGTTACATAGATGGCGTCTGAGAGTTTTTCATTTTTCTGTTGTCGATCGTAGGTTTTGTGTGTAATATTAAATTGTTCCGACTGGTGGCATAGATCGTGTTTAGTGTTTATATGGGTCTAACGGAGGTGGCGAACAATTGAGAGGAGCGGTGTTTCGGATTGTTTTGTTTACTACACCAATGCGTTTTCATGGGATGAGGGTGGCATATTGAACTGTAGTGTAGCCCAAAGGCATAAGTTACATTTGAATGTGACGGATTGGTTGAGAGTTGGAGCCAACGAATTATGACCAATTTTTTTATGTACTGTAACTTGCACGTTTTCACTTTTTGTTTTTGGTCCATCCATACTTTTCCGTTGTGGTCTGATATTTTCAAATTTTGAATGTTTGAAGATAACAGTATCATTTCCAGCTAAAAATTCCTTATACTTGTGGACGTTTCGTTAGTTTGTCGGATTTTATTTTGCTAATGTTCTCATTTGAGTGACGTCATCCACTGTTGGTGTAATACAGGCCTTACGAAACTAAGTCCTTCGACAAATCTTTTCTAAAATCATGCAGAGAATTGCAAGACGGTGTGCTGCTTGATACTTTAGTATATAAGCTTGTTTCGGCTTTATTGCCTTGGTCAGTACTTGTTTTGGCGTAATGGACACGTGAACTTTGAGTAGACCATTATTGCTGTCGTGCTTGGATGCAGTAGTTTATCAGCAACGTTTTAAAGTTGTTCGATAATTTACTGTCGCGCGTATGTTTCTGTATCTGATAGTCGTAGAAATTAGTGTTTGACAACTGGGACCATGTTCTTATTAAAAATTTGCATTCCAGTACAGTCAGATTTATAAAACTTCTTTTATAAAAGGACATTTGACAATGTTTTAGTGTAATGCGGGCCTGAGACTCGTATCTCCATATTTCCTTCAGTCTGGGCGGGGCCCACGTTGACTAATCCCGTCTGTCACATATAAACTCATAAACATTTGGTGCGTTAAAAAAGCAGATTTATGAAGTCGTGGCTAAACAGGCATTATTCCACGATTCTGAACCTCGCTTTCTATTGATCGAAAAACTAATTTTCTTGCGGAATATATTGTGGTGTCTATTACTGACATAATGTTGTGGGATCAGCAGTTAGTTTTAAGCATATTTTCTATTTCGAAATTAGCCCGTATCGACATCGGATCTACAGATTTCGATCTTCCACAGTGTCACATGTAAGAGGGAAATGAACATTAAGAGGGTGCTGGACCTTTCAGATGAAAGCAATCAGCATTCCAAAATTTGATTGTAACAACGGTGATCGGTACAGATTTATGACCATGTTCGGAGATATGACGGGATACAGATGCTTCAGAATGTAAACAAATGATCAAATTCAAAAAATGTAATTGTACTGCCAACAATAGAATTTCCGGCGGTCACGAGCCAGTGCATTTGTCCTCCACTTGTCAAAAGCTTGCCACAGATTACAGGAAATTATTCTGCAGTTTCCTAGTAAATACCTGTTTTGTATGGATATAGTAAAGAGTAAAAAAGGGTATATAGCACTCCCTCCTTCCACCCTTGCATAGTTAATATACAGCAATATCATCTTCGGAGATCTATTGTGTAACACATTTTAAAAATTTGACGCGCAGTTTCTGCGCTAAGTGCGGAGTTACTAGCTTTGAGCCGTGGGTATGCTGCATATCCGTTTCGGAACGTAATCAGAGGGATGACGTACCACACTCTAGCCATTGATCTGCTAGCCACATGCGAACCGCCGCAAAAGTGCAACGAACGGTACACGAATAACCCGATATTCCTCTTCCACCCGCGTTTGGAGAGGTGAAGGGAGGACTGAATTTGCCTCAACCAAGAGATTTTAATGTGAAAACGCAGACTGACTGACACCCCACGCATTTGCTACACCTCCCTGTGGGCTACGTCACACTTCGAAGACCACTGCAGCACTCCTGGAACCCTCTCCCCCCCCCCCCCCCCCCCATCTCCGGTTATTGCCTCGTAGTAATTAACCACAAACTATTAATCCCTTATTTAAAGTGAGCTGCCATCTGGCGCGCGCTTCATGAAAATAATGTTCTTAACTCCCCAGGCAACTCCACAACACTCCTCCACCGATGATTGTCTCCTGTAGATATCGAGAGCACTTTACTGACCACATTTGTGGTCCTATTGTTTTGTTGTAGGGACACAAGCATTGCCTGCAAGCGATCATGCTACTGTTAAAAAATTAACGTAAGACAAACCGTTACAGATGGAGTATTACTTGCCGTTTGTTACTGGTTTCCCCTCAGCTATCTAGAGCATCTTCAGATTTTCATCACCCTGATGGCCACACGTCAAAAGTTTAGAGCTCTGCGTTCGACACCGTTGTCACACTTGACGAGTCATCAGGTGATCAATATCTGAAGATCCTAATTTGCAATGTAGCTAACAACAAAAATAGCGAGTAATACTTCGCATGGCTTTTTTATAATTCGTTGAACGTTCGCCGTCCAGTATAACAGCTATTCTATTAGTCGTACACTGCTACATATTCTGTATTATAGTGTGTTGCTAACTGCAAAACCTTGTGCGAAAAAAGCGGGCACAACAACAACACTCGTCACAGGTGGTCCCATGTTTCTTCTGGTGGAAAGCGTGTTCAGTTCAGTATCCCACAACAGACGTGCACTACATATATAATTTAGTACAGCCGTGTTACTCTTATAAATATGCATAATCTTGATCTCTTTCTAGTCGTCGGTCGTTCTCTGGCGTGAAAGATTGTCGATAACTGGGCAAGGCAATGTGTTAATTTTACAGTATTCATGTTAAACTAGTTTTGTTTCGCGACGACGACGACGAGGTTGTTAGTTTTAAAGTCGCCCGCTTGTGGATTTGTGTGGAGGTCAAGCTGTGGTAGGGTGTTTATTCGTGAATGCATTTAGCAGTACGCACTGTTGTGGCCCTGAAGAATTATCTGAATCGGTTGGCCGCTTCATCAGCAGCTTGATAAGAGCTGAACTTTCGTGACACACATTTGCCTTTCGCAGTGTTAATATCTGGCCTGACGGACTGGTTCATCTGTAATGTGCCACTCGTCTGCCCCAGTAAAACAGTTCCTTTCGGAAGCAGTCTAGTGAAATATTTTATTGATCAGTAAATTTCTTGGTCTTCACGGGATTATTGTGGAAGTCAAAAGTTGTGGTAGTGCAATGGATTGCACTCCCTGGATCATCTAAAACAAACAGGCTGTTCCTTGATCAGTATCCTGCCACATTGCTCTTCGTAGCTCATGCAGTTTGTCAGCAGCCAGTCGCAAACTGAGCGTGGGGAAAAATAATTCCTGAGTCATCACGAACCGCCGCCTCCGTTATTTCGTCCTTATGCAAAGTCGTAAAGCTCCTTACTGGTTGTGCAATATCCAGCAGAGGTAAGCACCGTAAGTGGTGCACGCTGTTAGAATGCCATTCTGTGTCTGATGCCTCTCTACACAGCTCTGGTAGCAAGAGCGTCCTGTTGATTCACACCTGCCACAGTAGGACTGAAGCACACGAGGCTAAATCTGCCGTTTGTAACGTCACTCGTGACAAGGGCTGTTGGTAAAATATCGATATTTCTTCCAAAAAATATCGATATGAACATTGGCGATATTTCCCCCAATATATCAATGTAAAAAGGCAATATCGAGAACCGAATATTTTTATTTTACATTTTTTTCAAAATTTCCGCAAAATATTTGAACTTCTTTTAAGATTGTTGTAGGGCATAATTTTGCTTTAACTGTGTGGAGTCTTACTACTCTCTGAGTTTTCATCACGTCCGGTCTTTCTCTTTGACTGTGTGAAGCAAGTATGTGTGGCACAAAAGAACTACTCCGATTGCACTAGAGGGTGCGGGGTGAATGCAATATTTCCGATGTGAATATACGGCACTCCAGTTGTGTTAAACAATTTTCACACAGACATTCTTCAAAAACGCTAGCTGAAAATGAATAATGGTCGTTGCGGTGGTGGGAGACGTGTGAGGGGGAAATGCTGACGTAATCGGCGCCCGGCGCTACCAACGAATTGCAACGTTTAGCGTCACCGGTCGATTTTGACAAGTACTAGGGCGCTGACGTTTGCAGAAATGAGAGAAGGAAGTCGACATGAAGTGTTCCGCAGAAATCCGATATTTGACGAAACCGAACGGTGGACCCATCACACTTTTATAATGCCAGCTGCATGCATTTACCATTGCTAGTAATTATTGCAAAGCGTGAACATGCATCGTTTTTAATTCTTGCTGTAAGGGGGATAGGTAAACTCCTAGCTTGTTGATTTACAGAATAATAGTAAATCAATGCTTAAATGTGCAGCCGATATTTTTATAGCCATTTACGTAGATATATCGACAATTTTTTCGATATATCGAGAGCAGATTCAGATATCTCATTAAATATCGATATATCGCGTTTTTGTTATTTTGTGTCTTACTCCCGACAACGAAGTAATTACCAGCCCGAAAGGAAACGAGCAGAAAGTGGTACCTGACGTTCCCCAAGGAAATGCTACAGGCTCTGTTCAGTTTCTAATCTGTATAAATTATTTAGGAGACAATTTGGCAACCCTCTGTCTGCTTGCAGGTGATGCTGTCTGTCGTCCAGTAAAGTCATGATAACATAAAACCAATTTCAAAATAATTTAGACAAGTGGCACTAATTAATAAAAACAGATGATCGACATGAGTAGCAAAAAGTCTGTTTATTTTGGTTACATGATGAATCGCCCAAATCTAAAGGCTGCCAGTTCAACTCAGAAACACAGGGATTGCAATTACTAACAACTTAAATTGGAACGGTCACTCAATGTTGTGGGAAAGGCGAACCAAAGACTGCGTTTTATTGGCAGAACACTGAGATAGTCCAACAGCTACAATATAGAGGCTGCCTACGTTACGCTTGTCCGTCCTCTGTTAGACTATTGCTGTGCGGTAAGGAATCCTTGCAGGATAGGATTGGAGGACATCGAAAAAGTTCAAAGAAGGGTAGTTGGTCTTGTGTTATGGCTAAATAGGGGAGAGTCACGGGTGGATGCGTGAGTTGGGATGGCAATCGTTGAAACGAAGGCGTTTTTCGTTGTTTCTAGTTTTTTCACGAAATTTGTCAACATTCTGCTACGAATGTGAAAATATTTTTACTTACATCTACATAGGGAAAAATGACCAGCATGGTAGTAGTAAGACAATAAATGAAATGTATTAAAGCTGTGAATACAATTAATCATCAGTTGTGTAAGGGAACAACAATGAAAATTTGTGCCGGAACGGGACATGAACCCGGATTTCCCACTTTTTCGTGAGCGGCCGCCTTACCACTTGGGTTATCCGTGCACGACCCACGGCGAGACCCCCAAATTTCCACACGTCGGCTGTAGTCGCTGCAGTGCCTGTTCTTGCATCGTTCTTCTTAACACAGGCACTGGGATACTTCTACATACATACTCTGCAAACCACCGTGAGGCGCGTGGCAGAGGGTACATCCCATTGTACCAGTTATTAGGGTTTCTTTCAGTTCAATTCGCGTATGGAGAGCGGGAAGCATGATTGGTTGAAGGCCTCTGTGCGTGCAGTAATTATTCTATGTGAGCGACACGTAAGGAGGATTTAGTGTATTCCTAGAGTACATTTAAAGCCAGTTCTTGAAACTTTACTACCAGACTTTCTCGAGATAGTTTACGTCTGTCTTCAAGAGTCTCCCACTTCAGTTCCTCCAGCATCTCTGTAACACTGTACCACGAATTATACAAACCTGTGACCATTGGTGCTGCCCTTCTCTATGTGTATATGTTCAATATCCCCCCGTCAGTCCTCTCTGATATCGGTCCCACACACTTGAGCCATACTCTGGGATGGGTCGCACGAGTGATATGTAATCAATCTCCTTTGTAGACTGGGCGCACTGCCCCAGTATTCTACCAATAAACAGACGTCTTAACACCTGCGTTACCAACGACCGAACCTTTATTATTCCATTTCGTACCCCTACAAAGTGTTACCCAGGTATTAGTGTGAGTTGGCGGATTCCAACAGTGGCTCGCCGACCAACAGTCATATACAGTAGCAAACTGACAAATCGGAGCTCGCACGGAAAGATTAGTGTTCGTTTTTCCCCCACATGCTATTCGGGACTGGAACGCTAGAGAAACAGTCGTGGTCAGACGGATCCTCTGTCAACCACGCTGAGCAGTTATGTAGATGTAGAATTAATTTCCACATAATATGGCGAATAACCTCGGTGACAGTTTATCGTATTCTTGGGAGCAGCTGAACGTACTATGTTGACAAAGATAATCCTGCTGCAGTCTCTAAAAATGGAGTAGGTAGATACGGCACGTAACCTGGGTGCGCCAGACCTCGTACGCCCTTTTGGAGTGGCAGTCGGGGGAGCAGGATGGGAAAGGGCCACGTGGGAAGTAGGCGCTTATGATCGCTGTCAGATCGTAACACTAGTCCACCGTGTCAAGGCTGTGCGGTAAGTAGTGTGCTTAGATTCGGGTAAAACTACCCCGTTTCCCGTCTGGTGTTATGGACAACATATTGACAGATCAGTGGGTATTGTCTGCAGTGAACTAAATTCTATAGTGGACAGCAACTGGCGACCTGTCATACTATCCAGAACCAGCTGGTTACGAGCTGCATACGCCAACGGCCCACATATTACACCGTCCGACAAAGAAACCAAGGACTTACATAACATTCGGATGCCAATGTCACTTCGTACACACACCATCGGCGGGTGGGTGAATGATTAGTTGCACTTCTGTCAGATACGACCACCAAGGTGAATTAGTGCTGTTGTTGGTACCACTCATGGTAGGGTATATGAGGCGTGAATAGCGTCAGATGGTGAATGATAACAGTGAAATACAAAATGGCTATTCCTCATATCATAGCGTTATTAACATCTGGGAGGTTTACAGGAGCATCATTCTGGGTCTCCGTTTGGCCAACTGGTCGAATCGTACAATACGAGGCCAGTCCCAAAAATTCCGTAAGTTAGTCCATAAAATTTTTCTACGCTTTTATTTACTGTGAATTGCCTCCTTAGAAATACTCTCCTCCACAATTGATAAACAGTCACCACAGCAGTTTCCGCTTCCGTAACCAGTCTTGGTACGTCTGTTGGATCGCACAAAGCGCCGTCTTCGAATTTCTTGAATCCCGTCTATAGTTACAAATCTTCGTTTCGACGGGGTTTTCAACTTTGAAAATGAAGTCCGCAGGGGCCAGGTCTGAAGAGTACAGAGGATGGGCACGAATTCATGATGAACTAATTCTTCAAAGAAAACTATGAGGTCAGCTTTGACATTTGACATGATCAGACGAGCTTTTGTTGGTCTTTAAGAGCCTTCCCTAACCCACTATGAAGATTGAAACTTGATCTCATTATAACCGTAGGCCCACGTCTCACCATCAGTTATGATTATCTAAGAAACATCTCGTTCTCATTTACCCGATCAAAAAGTTCTTCACAGCCATGGGACGAAATTGGCGGCAACATGATGCATCCCAATATGGTGTCACTATTTCATGAAATAATCCAACTGAAGTGTCAGATTCTTCTGCAGTCTCCCGGACAGTCTGTCTTAGATTAGCGCACACAGTTTCGTTGATGTTCCTGACACGAGCGTCGTCGGCACACCGAAGGGCTTCCTGAAAGGGGGTCATCTTTAACTTCCATCCGGCGATTTCTGAACTGTAAACCATTTGTAACACCGAGTACGGATGAAGCAGCCATCACCATAGGCTTCCTGCATCATTTGGTGTGTCTCCGTAAACGTTTTCTTGATGTAAATAAGTTTTTTTTTTTTTTGTCATCAGTCTACTGACTGGTTTGATACGGCCCGCCACGAATTCCTTTCCTGTGCTAACCTCTTCATCTCAGAGTAGCACTTGCAACCTACGTCCTCAATCTCTGTCTTCCTCTACAGTTTTTGACCTCTACAGCTCCCTCTAGTACCATGGAAGTCATTCCCTCATGTCTTAGCAGATGCCCTATCATCCTGTCCCTTCTCCTTATCAGTGTTTTCCACATATTCCTTTCCTCTCCGATTCTGCGTAGAACCTCCTCATTCCTTACCTTATCACTCCACCTAATTTTCAACATTCGTCTATAGCACCACATCTCAAATGATTCGATTCTCTTCTGTTCCGGTTTTCTCACAGTCCATGTTTCACTACCATACAATGCTGTACTCCAGACGTACATCCTCAGAAATTTCTTCCTCAAATTAAGGCCGGTATTTGATATTAGTAGACTTCTCTTGGCCACAAATGCCTTTTTTGCCATAGCGAGTCTGCTTTTGATGTCCTCCTTGCTCCGTCCGTCATTGGTTATTTTACTGCCTAGGTAGCAGAATTCCTTAACTTCATTGACTTCGTGACCATCAATCCTGATGTTAAGTTTCTCGTTGTTCTCATTTCTACTACTTCTCATTACCTCCGTCTTTCTCCGATTTACTCTCAAACCATACTGTGTACTCATTAGACTGTTCATTCCGTTCAGTAGATCATTTAGTTCTTCTTCACTTTCACTCAGGATAGCAATGTCATCAGCGAATCGTATCATTGATATCCTTTCACCTTGTATTTTAATTCCACTCCTCAACCTCTCTTTTATTTCCATCATTGCTTCCTCGATGTACAGATTGAAGAGTAGGGGCGAAAGGCTACAGCCTTGTCTTACACCCTTCTTAATACGAGCACTTCGTTCCTGATCGTCCACTCTTATTATTCCCTCTTGGTTGTTGTACATATTGTATATGACCCGTCTCTCCCTATAGCTTACCCCTACTTTTTTCAGAATCTCGAACAGCTTGCACCATTTTATATTGTCGAACGCTTTTTCCAGGTCGACAAATCCTATGAAAAGTCTTGATTTTTCTTTAGCCTTGCTTCGATTATTAGCCGTAACGTCAGAATTGCCTCTCTCGTCCCTTTACTTTTCCTAAAGCCAAACTGATCGTCACCTAGCGCATTCTCAATTTTCTTTTCCATTCTTCTGTATATTATTCTCGTAAGCAGCTTCGATGCATGAGCTGTTAAGCTGATTGTGCGATAATTCTCGCACTTGTCAGCTATTGCCGTCTTCGGAATTATGTGGATGATGCTTTTCCGAAAGTCAGATGGTATATCGCCTGACTCATATATTCTACACAGCAACGTGAATAGTCGTTTTGTTGTCACTTCCCCCAATGATTTTAGAAATTTTGATGGAATGTTATCTATCCCTTCTGCCTCATTTGACCGTAAGTCCTCCAAAGCTTTTTTAAATTCCGATTATAATACTGGATCCCCTATCTCTTCTAAATCGACTGCTTTTTCTTCTATCACATCCGCCAAATCTTCACCCTCATAGAGGCTTTCAATGTATTCTTACCACCTATCTGCTCTCTCCTCTGCATTTAACAGTGGAATTCCCGTTGCACTCTTAATGTTACCACCGTTGCTTTTAATGTCACCAAAGGTTGTTTTGACTTTCCTGTATGCTGAGTCTGTCCTTCCGACAATCATATCCTTTTCGATGTCTTCACATTTTTCCTGCAGTCATTTCGTCTTAGCTTCCCTGCACTTCCTATTTATTTCATTCCTCAGCGACTTGTATTTCTGTATTCCTGATTTTCCCGGAACATGTTTGTACTTCCTCCTTTCATCAATCAACTGAAGTGTTTCTTCTGTTACCCATGGTTTCTTCGCAGCTACCTTCTTTGTACTTACGTTTTCCTTCCCAACTTCTGTGATGGCCCTTTTTAGAGATGTTCATTCCTCTTCAACTGTACTGCCTACTGCGCTATTCCTTATTGCTGTATCTTTAGCGTTAGAGAACTTCAAGCGTATCTCGCCATTCCTTAGTACTTCCGTATCCCACTTCTTTGCGTATTGATTCTTCCTGACTAATGTCTTGAACTTCAGCCTACTCTTCATCACTACTATATTGTGATATCAGTCTATATCTGCTCCTGGGTATGCCTTACAGTCCAGTATCTGATTTCGGAATCTCTGTCTGACCATGATGTAATCTAATTGAAATCTTCCCGTATCTCCCGGCCTTTTCCAAGTATACTTCCTCCTCTTGTGATTCTTGAACAGTGTATTCGCTATTACTAGCTGAAACTTGTTACAGAACTCAATTAGTCTTTCTCCTCTTTCATTCCTTATCCCAAGCCCATATTCTCCTGTAACCTTTTCTTCTACTCCTTCCCCTACAACTGCATTCCAGTCGCCCATGACTACTAGACTTTCGTCCCCCTTTACATACTGCATTACCCTTTCAATATCCTCATACACTTTCTCTATCTGTTCATCTTCAGCTTGCGACGTCGGTATGTATACCTGAACTATCATTGTCGGTGTTGGTCTGCTGTCGATTCTGATTAGAACAACCCGGTCACTGAACTGTTCACAGTAACACACCCTCTGCCCTACCTTCCTATTCATAACGAATCCTACACCTGTTATACCATTTTCTGCTGCTGTTGATATTACCCGATACTCATCTGACCAGAAATCCTTGTTATCCTTCCACTTCACTTCACTGACCCCTACTATATCTAGATTGAGCCTTTGCATTTCCCTTTTCAGATTTTCTAGTTTCCCTACCACGTTCAAGCTTCTGACATTCTACGCCCCGACTCGTAGAACGTTATCCTTTCGTTGATTATTCAATCTTTTTGCCATGGTAACCTCCCCCTTGGCAGTTATACAAAACTGCAACCAGTCACTTTTTTGAATAATTGTTTTATTGCATGAACCGCTTTTCGAGCCTTTTCAGGTTCATCTTCAGATGGTTTCAGGAAGTTAAATCATTATTGCTAGCATAATGCTGGGTGCTGGCTCTATGACAAAAAAATGGAACACACTTTAATGTATCGCCATGACTATAGCTTATGTGTCGATATGGAAGTAAATTAATATAGTTTGTGTGGGAGTGTGTGGGAGTGTGTGTAGTGATATAACAACTTGAAAACAGAATGCAGGCAGACGGATGGACACTAACCGAAAAAAAGCCGCCCATAGTGTCGCAGTAAGTAAACTATACATTAAAGTGTGTTCCATCTTTTTGTCATAGAGCCAGAACCCAGAATTATGCTAGCAATAGTGATGTAAATTCCTGAAACAATCTCAAGATGAACCTGAAAAGGTTCGAAAACCGGTTCATGCAATAAAACATAATTAAAAAAGTGACTGGTTGCAGTTTTGTGTAACTCATTTCCGTTCAGTATAGTCACGGTTCTAAAATATCCATAGTGGATATGCATAATCTGTTGCAACCACGCCAGGTTTTCTTGATTTTCACGCAAAATTTAATGCGGATGCGTTCCTCCGCTAACTCTCCCATCTCGAAATTGGCAAACTGTGTGACACAATGTGCTACTCAATACAGTAACTGAACAGTAACCAACAGACATAAATCTATGAAACTTCCGGCAGTTACACATTAAACACACCGAGCGAGGTGGCGCAGTGGTTAGCATACTGGACTTGCATTCGGGAGGACGACGGTTCAATCCCGTCTCCGGCCATCCTGATTTAGGTTTTCCGTGATTTCCCTAAATCGCTTCAGGTAAGTGCCGGGATGGTTCCTTTGAAAGGGCACGGCCGATTTCCTTCCCCATCCTTCCCTCACCCGAGCTTGCGCTCCGTCTCTAATGACCTCGTTGTCGACGGGACGTTAACCTCTAATATCCTCCTCCATTAAACACAGGCGTGTGCAGGGATGCCAACCGCATTTTGCTCCGACACACCATTGGCGCGAAATCACGAATGTTTGGGAATTTTTTTGGAGACACCTCGTACATAAATTTTTGACTGATTGGCCCGATGTTGGACTGTGTGAGAACGCGAGGGCAGTCGTGCTCCTCGAGGTTGCGGTCGGCCACGAGGGAGGATCGCCGAACCGTGCACCGAGCCATTTGCACCGCTTCACGCCCACGTCTGCCATCCGACAAGTGAGACACTCCCTGCACCATTGGTCGCAGACTAGCGGCGGCCGTACTGTAGAGATGGGGGATCCGTTCCTGAACTAATTCATAGAGTTGAATCTTTCAAAGGAGTGAACAATCAGTGATTCAGAAAAAAAGAACTGTAGCTCCAAACGTTTCCCACAGCAGAGAGAGAAAGATAGAGAGAAAGAGAGAGAGAGAGAGAGAGAGAGAGAGAGACACGGACGGAGCATATCAGCGGCGCCTCTGCTGGTCAGAGCACACTACACGCCACACAACACAGCCATCGCCGGCCTCTGCCCTGCTTCTGCCTTGGCTGCCTGCATTGTGCAGTGCCCTATTGGCTTTTGTGTTTCACATATGCCGTGCCCTCTCTGTGCTTCCTCTGCCCTGTGCAGTGTCTGGCGCACCTCAGCATAGCACTCCGTCGGTGATCGTTTCAGTCGCACGTCCTGCCCTCTGGGCAGTTGATGCGAGCAACAGGACAGAGAGCCTCCTAGCGGAGAACATAAGAACTACTTGCAACAACCTGCTCGCAAGAGAACGGACGATTTGTCTCACAAGAGAACCTCCCCATCGCACCCCACTCAGAATTAGTTATAAGTTGGTACAGTGGATAGGCCTTGAAAAATTGAACACAGATCAATCGAGAAAACAGGAAGAAGTTGCGTGGAACTATGAAAAAATAAGCAAAATATACAAACTGAGTAGTCCATGTGTAAGATAGGCAACATCCAGGTGAATGTAAACTCGCGAGTGCCGTGGTCCCGTGGTTAGCGTGTGCAGCTGCGGGTCGATAGGTCCTAGGTTCAAGACTTCCCTTGGGAGAAAATTTTAATTTTTTATTTTCAGACAATTATCAAAGTTCAGGCACTCACATATAATCAACTTCGCTCTCCAAAATTCCAGGACATGTTCAGATTTGCTTGGACATACGCAGGTCTACACACGGAAAACTTTGAAAACGTTAAATACATATGTTTTGACAGAGCACAGACAAAACTGTGCGACTGTGGAACTGTTGCATTCATTTGTTGCAGTTTATGTAACAAACTCTTATGTTTTCACACTTTTTTGGGAGTGATTATCACATCCACAAGAAAACCTAAAATGGGCAAGGTAGAAGAATTTTTTACCCATTCACCAAGTGTACAAGTTAAGTGGGTCGACAACATATTCCTGTCATGTGACGCACATGCCGTCACCAGTGTCGTATAGAATATATCAGACGTGTTTTCCTGTGGAGGAATCGGTTGACCTATGACCTTGCAATCAAATGTTTTCGGTTTCCATTGGACAGGCACGTCCTTTCGGCTACTAATCGCACGGTTTTGCGGTGCGGTCGCAAAACACACACTAAACTTATTACACTGAGCAGAGACGTCAATGAACGAACGGACAGATCATAACTTCGCAAAAATAAAGAAAGTAAACTTTTCAGTCTAGGGAAGATTTGAACCAAGAACCTCTCGTTCCGCAGTTGCTCACGCTAACCACGGGACCACGGCGCTCCAGAACTCGGACTCTCCTAGATGTTGCCTATCTTGGACATGGACTACTTAGTTTGTATATTTTGCTTAGTTTTTTCATAGTTCCACACAACTTCTTCCTGTTTTCTCGATTGATCTGTGTTCAGTTTTTCAAGGCCTATCTACTGCGCCAACTTATAACTAAATCTGAGGGGGGTGCGATGGGGAGGTTCCCTTGTCAGAGCGGGTGGCTGGTGGCCGCTCACCGCTCCCCCCGCCCTCGGAACTCGCCCGCTCAACGCTTACCCCACCGTTCTCGACTCTAGCCAGAACGTTGAGCAAAGCAACTCAGGTGTCACTCTGGTCTCTGCGGTCTTAGCTCACGCAGTAATACAGCTCGCGGCTCGACCTGCTCGACTCAGCGGCTCTGCATCGGAGTTCGTCTCTACTGGATATTGTTCTTCGTACTAATACCAATATGTACATTACATAATTATGTTATGTATACATCATTTGTTTTTATTTTATTTTTATTTGTTTAAACTGATCAGATTAGGTTCCTGACGGCTCCTCTTACTATAGGATTTTTTATTATGGTCACTCGAATTTACACTTTAATTACGAGCGAACCGATAAACGTATAGCAAAAGTGATACATCAATATTTTCCTTGTTTTATTCTGCGGAAGGCTATATGCAGCAATTTGGTCTTACAGTCAAATTTATATATTTTTTTCTTATTGTAGTACGGATTTTGCGATTTTAGGCGTCTTCGGAAGGAAATGTTCACTTTAAAAATATATGGCTTGCGATGTATTTGTACGAGGTTAATGAAATTTTAATACATTATAGCCAAATATATTGTTAATGTAAATCCCAAATTACAACATTTTCCGATCACCCAAAAAACCACGATAGTGCAAAATAAATCAATAATCAAAAACTTTGTCATATCGTGGAAATTTCAATAAACAATACAAAATTCTTACTCATTATCTGTGTTACTTCAAAATAGGATCAAATAAGATCAAAATACAGGTGTAGTACTGGAATAAACCAAGTTCAAAGGGCAATGTGCCTTCCATTTATTTTCTGTTGTGAATGAGTGGTGAGTCATGAAAAAGAGCTAGTTCATTTCAGGGAGTGAACAGTTCTGATCCGATCTCTGAAAAGAACAGTTTTGTCCATCTCTACCGTACTGTGGATCTACCGTCGCGTGCGAAGGCCGCCGTTAACACGACAAAAACGGCTCTTTGCAATGGCGCCGTGACCGTGAAGTGTGGGCTGCTGGTGAAAAGCGCTGCACTGTCTTCAGTGATGAGTCCTGGTTCTGCACTACCTCAGATGACCAACGTTGGCAAATATGAGAACGATCTTCAAACGTTTCGGAGCGGCACAGTGGTGTTACCCCTGTGGTCGTGGTGTAGAGAACCGTCGCGTACTACCTCAGGTTACATGTCTGAGTCAACTGACGGCAACAGGAAAATTTGAATCACTCGGAGAAAGCTGACGGAGTAAATAAAAGTAAAAAGATAGATATGGGAAGAGATCGATAATTTCTAGCTTCTTATGTAGTGGCCAAAAATGTTATCTCAGCACCAATTTGTATTACGCGGAAATTGGGAACCCTGTTTCCTAGGTGTCAGAATTGATTAAAATGTCACTGACTGTAGAACTTTCAGGGGTGCGCAGTATTCGTAATACCACCATGATGACTGACCGAGGTGGCACAGTGGTTAGCACACTGGACTCGCATTCTAGAGGACGACGGTTCAAACACGCGTTCAACCGTCCTGATTTAGGTTTTCCGTGATTTCCCTAAATCGCTTCCGGCAAATGCCGGGATGGTTCCTTTGAAAGACCACAGCCGACTTCCCATCCCTTCCCACTTTCGATGGAACCGATGAGCTTTCTGTTTGGTCCCCTTCTCCAAATCAACCAACCGACATGATGGCCTACGTTGATAGCTTTAGTTTCTAGTTAAACATGTAGCAGGAGTGCTTTCCTAGACTAGGATTGTAGTGTTTTCTTTCCTTACAGTTCATTAACATTCTGCAAACACAATGAACTTCTCTTACGTGAAGAGGATAACAAATACATTAAATGTTAATCATTATATCCATATTATTAAATTCTTAACGTTGCTGATAATTAGGAATCATAATTGTCTTTGCATGCGATCCGGGATTATTCTGTTATCTGCCTGGAATGATGAAGGGAAATCATTGAAGACTAACCAGGCAGGCTGCTCAAATAAGACCCAAGTGTCAACAGCGACAATAGTTGAATGGAGGGACCGACGGCCTTTGTAGCGTGGTCCCTTCAACCCCCACAAACCAACGAACGAACCAGTTAAATGGAGCTTAGGTGTTCGCGCATAGCAGTAGATTACGGGAAAAGGCCTTTCCTTCGGAATGAAAATATGAAGCTTGTTATTGACTCTGTTCATCCGTTGCGGAAGTCTGTCGAAAATGTAGTGACACACACTAACCTGAACGTACCTTAATGTGTCTTCTGCAATGTGTTCGTTGAATCTCTGCGGTTGTTTGAAACAAGGGCATGTTAAAAGAATCCGATATTTAGATGTACCAGAGCACAGTGCAAAATAACTGTAGTAGTAAATCGTTCGTCCAGTACGTTCATCCCGTTTTGCGTCCCCCTGCGGTCGAATAAGTTCGCCGAACAATAAAACTACCGTTGATTCCGCGGGACTTTACAGCTGGCGGGACTCCGCTACTCCAATTCATCGCAGCAGATTCAGGTCAGTGAGGCTTGTAAATAGTAAGTGCACTTTGTGTGAGCGACGGAGGTTCATATAAGTGAAAACGGCATATAAATTCTGTTTCTCTAAGTCTCTCGTCTATGGGGTCGATAGATTAAAATGTAGGAGAGGAACATGTTTTGTGAAATTAATTTCTTTAAATTGTTCTGTCGGTTCGCGGCTACACCATAAGCATGAAAAGGATGACTAGTATATTAAACCGGCCGAGATCAGTAATGTCGCGAAGAGCGCCGCTCCGAACCTAAATCCCTTGCGTTAGCTAATGGTGATACTGACACACTCCCTGAAGATTTGGATCGAATAAGGAAAAGTATTAATTGCGCTCGATTAAGCTAGCTTCCAAAGTTGCCCAGTAACTAAACCAGAATTATATGAAGCACTGACGAGAAATGTCTACCACACAGAGGAACAAATCTCTTGTGTACGTCTGATATGAATATTGTGAGTTTTCATGCCGAAGCAATTTGAATTTTCTGAAACAGCCGAGAACTTTATATATAGGACCATTAAGGGTTGTCCTAACCTGTTCCATCAAATATTTGTAATTGGTGGGGTAAATTAACACCACTATTTCCCATTGGTATTGTTTTTTGCCCGCAAACTAAAAAACAAAATACATACTTAAGACTTACATATTAGGGACGGTATAGCCACCATTGTTGTGCCCCCCCCCTCATCTTTTTCTTTCTCCTCTCCATCATAGCTTCGAATTTTACCATTCTATTTCTCTTCCTCTAACCTATCTACCTCTTCTATCTCTCTTTCACCCCATTCCATCGTCTTATGTCTCTGCTTGATGAGAATAACTCACAAGCTGCAAGAATATAACGAGAAAATTCCCAACTAGCAATAGGACTGACACTCATAAAAGAAAAATATGTTTACTTTCATATACACAGTCATTATTATTATTATTATTATTATTATTATAATCATTATTAACATTATTTTTATTATTCTTGATTGTTATAATTATTTTTGATTGTTATAATTATCATTGTACTACTTTTATAATCTCTCTTTTTTTTAACATTAATACTGTATAACATGTTATATGTCCTAATTTTCTGTAGACACTGAAATTTGTTGAATCTGAGTATGCCTGGTTAGGTGTAAGAGAGGGCCTGAAGGCCCTAATCTTGCCAGGTAAAATAAATGCATAAAAAAATAAATAAATAAATAAATAAATAAATAATGATGCGTTGTCCCGAATTGCAAATAACACCAATCTGCTGATGAATTCTTCTCGGGCTATCAGCCAGAAGATGATGGGTACGAAACTCACTCATTGAAACGTTGCGACAAGACAACGCCACCACTTGGCTGATAACCCGAGGAGAATTCATCAGTAGAATACGCCGAAAAAGACTGTAATCTCATAGAACACCACTCTGGACATTATATACGTTGAATCTGCGATGGCAGTTTACCAGGCTATTGCTTGTTTGGCCCCAAACAAATACAGAGTGAAACTTCCTGGCAGATTAAAACTGTGTGCCCGACCGAGACTCGAGCTCGGGACCTTTGCCTTTCGCGGGCAAGTGCTCTACCATCTGAGCTACCGAAGCAAGACTCACGCCCGGTACTCAGAGCTTTACTTCTGCCACTACCTCGTCTCCTACCTTCCAAACTTTACAGAATATTGGAAGGTAGGAGACGAGGTACTGGCAGAAGTAAAGCTGTGAGTACCGGGCGTGAGTCTTGCTTCGGTAGCTCAGTTGGTTACAGCACTTGCCAGCGAAAGGCAAAGGTCCCGAGTTCGAGTCTCGGTCGGGCACACAGTTTTAATCTACCAGGAAGTTTCATATCAGCGCACACTCCGCTGCAGAGTGAAAATCTTATTCTAAATACAGAGTGTTTCAGAGTTTCTCAGACAGACATAGTGAATAATGATTAAATCATTGGGACTATCAAATGATTTTAAATCACAGGAATCTGAAATCGGAAGACTTCTGAAGCTTTGTTTGGACTGCCCCCTGACGAAATAGGAGACCGTTTCGTCGAAGACCCAATGTCCCGCAAACCTCATAACTTCTATTTACTTCATGCCTACACTGTCGTCGATAGCGACTTCCGCCCATTACGTGGGCCGAACTTAGTACTAGTTCCATTCTAAACTGAGTGCTCGATTTTGCTCTTCTCATCCCGACACTCCATTTGGGAAATATACATTTTTTCTGTTGAGTGGTTTGATGCTGCTCACCACGAATTCCTCTGCTGTTCCAACCTCATTTCGGAGGTGCACTTGCAGCCTACGTCCTCAAATATTTGCTGCATGTATTCCAATCTCTGTCTTCCTCTACAGTTCCCTCTGATATCACGGAGGTGATTACCTGATATCTTAACAGATGCTCTATCCTCCTGTCTCTTCTCTTTTCCACATATTCTTTTCCTCCCAGATTCTCCTTACCTTATCAGTCCACTAATTTTCGACGTTCGTCTGTAGCACATCATGTAAAGAGCAACACCGTACACTACGGAAAAATGCGATGGCAACTAATGGGGATCAAGACATTCGTTGTCGAATAAATACGGTAGCAGCTACTAGGACTCCAGACGTCAGTTTCGTGATGAATTCTTACTCAGCCGTCCAGGATATCTGGATGATGCGACTGTGCAGACCCGCTGGTGACCAGTTCGCTCCGGTCTGCGGTCCCCGCCGCAGAGTTGAGACGCACCTGCCCTGCAGCTGACGCTGCACGCACGCACGCACGCACGCACTCAGTGTCTGGACTGGAGGTCCCCACGCCCGCTGTGGCGGCGGCCCGGCGCCGAGCGTTTTAAGCCACTTAAAGGCGGCGGCCGATGCCGTCTTTGGAGCTGCAGTGAGTCTTCACTGAGAAACTCGACCGTTACCTGACACTTTCTGGCAGTGGATGTTAGACCGCAATTAGTTCTTGTGGAACGATGCTCGGATTTCGTGCAGTAAAGGGAAGCTAAAAGGTTAGCAGTGCCAAACACTCGCCTTGGTTTGTTTGGTTTTGGGGGAGAGGACCAAACAGCGAGGTCATCGGTCCCATCGGATTAGGGAAGGATGGGGAACGCAGTCAACCGTGTCCTTTCAAAAGAACCATCCCGGCGTTTGCCTCAAGCGATTTAAGGAAATCACAGAAAACCTAAATCAGGGCGGCCAGACGCGGGTTTGAACCGTCGTCTCGCTCGATCTCGCCAATGTTGATTCGTTCTTAATACACTAGCAAAGATCTCTGCGTAGTCACTTTGTGGTAAGGTTGGAAATGACGACCAGCACAATTTTGTTCAGCGTTGAGCGAATGATAAAATCATTGCGGACAAAATGTTTAGGTCTGCCAGGGGAATGACGCCAATACCGTGTAACATTGCCCCTAGCCTTGGTAATTGGCTCAAATCGGCGAGGAAGACAGTCTACAACTTCAAGTTGCCACACCCATTTGGTTAGATCCTGCAGAGTTACCATTGCGGGGACGTTGACTGCTACGTACCACTCTGTGTTCTAAACGGTCCCAGACATTTTCCGCGGGCTTATAATGGGATGATTCAGTAGACCAGTCTTGGTGCCGTAAGGTGCTTGACGGTTCGAGACCAGGAACATATGCGTGCAAACCTCTGTGTACGGCTATCGTTATTTTCGAAGACAGGAATGTCCACAGTATTATCGTAACGATCCATAGGAAAGTACGCCTTGACATTGAGATTGTTGGTACAGACATTATGGTTCATGAATCCCGCACACCTCACTGGGCCTTTAACGTCTGGAAAAGGAGGCAGAATCGTGATTTATGGGAGCATACTACACACTCTCCAGACTGCTGCTGTCTAATTCGTGTTGTTTAGGCCATTAAAGGCACGCAGCTTTATGTGCGCTGTGAACAACGGCCGTTTGTGATGTACCAGATTTCAAAGGTCCATTGCATGCAGTTCCTTTTGCTCTGTTCACTTAGAAACTGGTTAAGAATGACTTGCTTTCAGTGACAGCAGCAGTAATTCCTTTTGGGTTAGAAAGAGATCGTCATTGACAACACGTGACATAGACAGAACGTATCAAAGAAATTGCTCGTAGCTGACCTTTGAAGATGACCAGAACACAGGATCAGATGGGCGGACTGAATTAATCCAGAGGAAGGAATGACGACTTAAGAGAGAAATGAACGGTGCTGGTGCCAACAAAGTAGTCGTCACAAACCTGATCACCAATAGCGTCTTGGTGAACACACTAATAGCCCAACCCCTGTCTCTATCCGCTGTCCACACGTAGATAACGCGGCAACTTTCTAAATACTGTTAAGTGTACTGATTTCGTCTGCGAAATGCGTCCAAATAGAATCGGAATAACGCGACATGTATGGATGAAAACGATGAATTCTAGAGCCATTTAATGCACAGTGCGCTACGTTCATTCTCGGTAACACTCTTACGTATTTTTTATTCACAGATAGGTCCGCAAACAGGATTATTTTTCGAGGGGGGGGGGGAGGAGAGAATCTGAAAGCTAATTTTACCTAGTGAGACTTTTATAACATAAATTCGATTAAGTCTTTTAATAGATCACAGAACTGATTCTGTTTTCATTCCCTTTAAATGGACCAAACGTTATTAACAGCCCAAATCTCCGCAAAATTACTATACAAATATTAATTTAGTGGTGTTACTAAAGTATCAATCTGACATAGTACGCAGTAGGAAAAAAAACTCCGAAAAGATCACAACGAAACTGTCAGAAGGCTACAAAGGAAATTCAAAATCATTCACTATTATTTCTTCATGCAAGGCATCTATTTACTCACAAATTCTCAAACAAAGATAGTAACCTTGAGTCTCTTCTGTTCCGAATTATCCTAGACACACCCATGTTGCACCTGCATTTTTCCTTGTATGGCCGGCCCTTGTGTGATCTATTTCCCGCAATACGGAAATCTTTACCCAAAACTAGGTTTAATTATGTTACGAAACTCTTCGTCTACTTTGCTTTACAAGAGTTGAAGCCTCATACAGTTTCATGAATATTCCTCTGCCGTTTTTCATCAATTTCTTAACACCTGAAACTCCTTTACCTTGACTTTTCCATGACAAAGAATGAATAATATGAAGAAAGCATTCTGGTACTAGAAAATTTCCATTGGTATCTAGAAAAAGTCCAAATACTTCGGGGAGGGGGCCACGGTCCCCTGCCATCCATCCCCTCCCCCCCCTCCCCTCCCCCGCGTGCAGGCCTGTCCAGAGAGGATAACATGGAAAAGACCTGGTACTACTTTACCTGTGTCGAGCGCACGAATAGTTCCATCTGCTTCTCTAAAACAACACAGCACAGCCACTAAACACTGTATAACATTATTGCCCCGCTGCTTAACCTTGAACGGCACGTTGAGATAGGTTGTATGACAACCCAAAGGCGCGTGGATTGTCATAACTGTCTAAGATATTAGATAACCGTCTGTCAGTAATTCCCTCTGCACAATCAGCAACTGTTTTTTTTTTAATTTCTGAAGCTAAAGTACCCCCGTAATGCCTTCATTAAAATTGCAGACAAGGGACAAAGAAACCATATATCTCTTCGCTGGGTCAGTAATAGTAACTTTCTGTTCTTAGTATTGTCAGAATCATTCAGGGACGAGGGTAGGTTCACAAATGGCGTACTCGTTTTGCGGATAATATCCCCTATTTCCATAATAAGTGACGTTTACGGACTGAATGACACGTCTCCCTCTGCCGACATCAGCGTCGGTGGGATGTTTAATCCTAACCGTTTGCAGTAAATTCGAGACTATCTGTAGAACCAATCAGTGAATTACTCGTGTGTATGTGTGTGTGTGTGTGTGTGTGTGTGTGTGTGTGTGTGTGTGAGAGAGAGAGAGAGAGAGAGAGAGAGAGAGAGAGAGAGAGAGAGAGAGCAGAGAGGGGGGAGTGACTCCCATTGCACTCGGGGTCTCTTTGGAATAATTTCTTCAGCGCGGGGATAACATTGTTTACTGCCCCATTCCTGTGAAAATCAAAGCTTTTGTATTAATCAAGGCTTTTGTATTAATTGTTAATATAAGAGAATGTCAGTGACCAGCTGAATAAGGCATCTGCCTGAAATAATTTAAGGTCCAATGAAATTTAGATATAAAATGATTATTTGGACTTTTACTAGATACCAAGGCAAATTTTCTAGTACCAGAATGCTTTCTTCATATTATTCATTCTTTTTTATGGCAAAATGAAGGTAAAGGAGTCTCTGGTGTTAAGAAATTGATGAAACACGGCAGAAGAATATTCATGAAACTGTATGAGAATACTGTGAATACTATCAGTTCACGCTTTCCTACTGATAGTGCACCCCTTCATGGAACATGAGTATTTTAAGACTACAGAGAGCTAAGTGGTTTAGGTTGGACACCAGATGAATATTACATTGGGATGTACTACTAACTTCCTGTATTTTTCAGAATTTTTTCACAACATCTACGTTACTATGAGATTTTGGCGTTGTTTCACTTTCTATCCGATGGACAGCAACTCTTCGTGCAGTATTGATCACTTACTGGGGCTGATAGTAAGCAAGAAAGTAAGTAGGTTTGATAGCTAAGTTGAAGGTACGAAAGTAGATTTTCCATAGTTTCAAAAGAAAATGATCTGTGTTAAAATTCTCTAAATGCAGTGTCTCACTCTCAGACAAGCCCTTGCTACTATTTGTTAGGCACACGCGATCTATACTTCTACTTCAGTCATCTGTGGGAAGCATAATATAATGGCAGGAGCGTAGCTCCTGTTGCAAAATTTACCAGTCATTGGTTTTAAAGGTCTCAGTTGGGAGACTTCCGTTAAATGTAGAAATTGCTTCACTATTTAAATGTTAATGTAGCGGGGCGTCATTTCCAGTACATGCTGTTACGCAGCTATTTCTGAATACAGAAATATCTTCCAGGCACTAATGCTAATATGGTATGACGGAACATTGGCCAAATTTTTTTGTGTCTTTGGAAAATGGGCGACACTCAAATACTCTACAAAAAATTGGCAACATTTCACTTAATCTTCACCACCAGATAGTGATTGAATACATACAAAATAGAGATATGTCTGCGTGGCACAAACTAATATATCCAAAAAGTAATTACAAGGCATGTTTTTCGGCACTGATCGGGTCCAGAGGTCCGCTATTGCCCCAGCAATGCAGTCTGAGACAAGGGAGTACCTTGAATAACGTCAACTCTCTCCATTTACGGTCGCTGTTGAATGACTCATCCCTTGTTGCAGGTATACGGATCTTCCTTCAGATATCAGAACATTTGGCACTGCTGAATTTATGTTCACACAATAACGAAAATGTAAAATTGTGCCCAGGGGAGCTACGATCAGGGAGGAGCAGGAGATTCTACAGCTGTGTGAAATGTTTGATTTCCTTTCCTAGTTACAGCTAAACTTTCCCACTGTGCGGGTAATCCAGGCAGCAAGCCTTCGGCGCCGTTCCCAAAGAAGTGATGCAACCACACTGGTGATCTGTTATCTTCAGGGTTCTCTCTCGTCATTATTCGGCTGCTGAGAGATTTTTAATGGAAGGTCGTTAGTAACTCGTTAGGTTTTTCTGGTGTGAATCAGTCTTACGCTAAAGCTCATGAGAATATGCCTGAACTCGCACGCAGTGCGATGAAAGATATCGATGGGTTTCAACTTTGACATTCCTAGTAGTTCTTTACCACAGTCGATGGAAAGCTTTTCTTTCTCGTGTGATTCACTCTGATTGAAAGTGATACATAAATGATCAAATTTCGTCGAATTCGTCCCTGAATGAACAGAAATTCGTACTTTTGAATATTATAAAGAGAATCATTTGGAACGTTTGTGTCCCGAAAGGAACGTTCTTGTGTCCTCAAGTTGAATCTCTGAAAAGCAAATGCGTGTCGTTTGTATATGGATCTTATCAACAAGAATACAGTTAAAAGTTATTAGGTGGGTTTTGTTTGGTCAGCATGAGGACAACGCTCGTGAGACTTATTTGCATTATCATTGTTCCTGCGAAATAGTCAGCGGCCAGAGATGCTTTTTGTTTGAACTTCATTTTTACTTCACTGAATAAAAGGTTTGTCAACTAAATATGAATTGTTTATAATTTTTGGTGACTTACATAATGAAGACATGAAAAATTTAACCCTCCGGTGGGCGACGCTTCCATACTTCCATGAGTGGGCGCGTTGCGACTTTTGTACCTCAGTTATACATTTTTAACCTAAGGAAAAATAATCATCGCATCAGTAATAAATATGTAAAATGTATAAATTTCTTTTTCTGTAATTTCAGCACTTGGTTTTGGACCTGGTAAAAATTTTAGAATGTCGTTGGCCTTGGGTTTAGGAGACGAAGGAAGCGGTTCACTTATCCAAATAGTTTATCTTTTCCTACGTAAAATCGGTAATCATCTGTTGTCTCCCCTCTTCAACCAGGTGGTCATCTGTTTCCTCTTTTGATCGTTCGGAGTCTCTGCTGTGGTTTTCTTCAATAACTTGCTTTTCCGACTCAGATTCACATCAGTCTGAGAATTCTTGTAATTATTCTGACAACTCTCGCAGTACTTTCTTATAGACTTCAGGACGTAAAATTAGACGGTGCCTGTCAAATGCCTTTTCCCAATTTCCACGCTTTTATGAGACCTAATGAAACACATGGTTTTTACAATAATATATTGTAACAAATCAATATCCAAGACTGTAAAAAGTAATGAAAATTGCATATGGGAACTTTGATTCGATTCGAATATTCATTATATATTAATAGAAAAGAAAGATTGGCTTGAGGCGAAAGAAAAACAAAAATATTGAAAATACTTACATCACAAGGCGCGTAGCGGCAAACACACCGCAAACGCAACACTCAAGTTTCAAACAATAGCTACTAAACTGCTGAAAGCATGAATAGCACAAATGTAGTAAGTGATGACATCCGTCGAGAACAAATACGTATCTGGACGTGGACGCAACTGTAACGCTCTCTCTAATACTAACAGGAAACTAAATCTTGCGGCTATCTGCCGCAGGCGCGCCCACCGAAGGGTTAAGGCGCGACAGTTGGCTCTTGAAACGGTAATTCCAGCAGTGCAAGAGACTTGTAAACATGCCTTTTTTCTGAGAAAAGTGTTTGTCACACACATTAACCGACCATGTGATGCCACGGGTTTTCATAATCGAATGAATTTAGTACCGCCAAGAGGCACCATAGCGAACACAATCGAAAACAGGAGAAATCAGTAGTGACAATCGCTGATTGCATCAGTTTCAAAATGTCAGTAAAAGCAATGGTTGATAGTTAATTAAGACGCTCTATCAGCGAAGACCTCGCTCAGTCCTGACGTTTTGGTAAATCGGCTAGCATGCACGTGTGATTTAACTTGTATGATCATCAGCTTCGTGACCGTTCGTGGCTGGCTCTCTCAAACACTGTTCATCTACAGAGGACATCACCTAATCGTCACTTACCTTGGAAATGGAGTAGTTGGAGATTCGTGCCTTCAGTGAAGCGTAGTTCCATGTACGGCATCGAAGTCAAATATCCAGCAGACCTAACTAATGTAGGCCACAGATTCCCAGCACACACAGCCCGTTGAAATCCTTAGGCAACGTCATAGTGTTAGATTAGTCTACCGTCTCTCTTAAAAAGCTCGAACAGTAACTACAAGAAAAAAATAGTCGGATTATTACTTTAAAAGGACACCACAGGATCATAATGCTGGTGCCTGCACTGTGAACACCTTGTGAAAACGCTGGAGAGGTTTCCTATCTTTTTGGGGCATTGGAACTCCCAGCAACGACAGTCATGTCAGCCAGCCATTACTGTGGCTGAGTGGCGCCCACAAAGCAATCGCCTGATCAGAGTGAGTGGTACCAAGGTGAACGTTTGGCACTCGACATGTTGCTAACTGGCCAGTCTTCTGCCTCTCTCTTCTAGAAATAGTTGTCTCGGTTCCTGTTTCTGCCTTCCCGCCTTTCCCGACCCCCTGGGAGGAGGGCCAGGCCAGCTAGCTCAGGGAAAAACCCTTTCTGCGGCTCCTGGTCTGTACCAAGACTGACGGGGAGACTTTTGACGCCACCCATACATATTTAACATATTGAGCACATGTTTGATAAAGCTAAATCCTTAAGTGAGAGGAGATCTGGCTCCCTCCTTATAAAGACAACTCCAGCCAGTCGGGCTCCCTCCACACCTATGACCACTTAAGAGACATCCCAGTGACTATGACTCCTCACAAGTCTCTCAATATGGTACAGGTTGTAATTTTCCACAGCGACCTTCTCCAGTCTGATGATGAACTTGTGGCTAATCTGGAACAAAGTGGCGTTCATTTCCAGAGGCCCTAAGAACAATTGTCGAGACACTGTCACTTTCATCCTGATCTTTGTAGGGGATACCCTGCCCGAGGTAAAGGTGATGGTATACAGATGCGACATCAAAACATTCATTCCACCGATCATGCATTGCTTTTGTTGCCTCAAGTTCAGCCACACGTCCTTGCGATAAGGTGCCACTCCTATCTGTGGTGACTGGCCTCCCTCTTCATGCAGAGTGCCCTTTCACCCCACTGCCTAAGTGTGTAAACTGCTCTGGTCTACATTCTCTCTGGTCACCAGTGTCCAGTGTATACAAAGGAAAAAAGAATCAAGGACATAGAGATCTTTGACCATCTCAGCTACTTTGAGGCCAGGAAGAAGTCTGACAGGTGTAACCTTGTGAATCTCTCATCTACCTCTGCCTCAGTTACATCTTCCCCTCCTCCCTCTCCTCCTTACTCCCATCCTCCCCCCTTCCCTTTCCTCCTCCTCTTAGCTCCCATCTCTTCCCCTCCAGGAACCGCTCCCCCTCCTCCTCACCCAGAGAAGAAATCCTCTTCTCTGGCTCTTGCTAGGAATGGGGCTACCTCTTGAAACACTCCTTCCTAGCGTTCTCAAGATAGGAAGCATGCAACCTCGGGTTGGGCAGAGTGCCCATGTTCAGAGGGCCTCAAACCTGCTCACTCTGTCCAACCCAGACATACCTGCGCCTATGCCCTTACTGATAATCACCTCCCTCCTCCTTCCCACTGAGGGAGAAAGAGCAACAGTGGAAGTCAAAGGACGATTCTTCCCAGGCGCCATGGCGTGTTTCGCTCCCTCCTTTCTCCAAACCAGACTTAGTTTTTATGGATGTCACCCTATCACCATCAGTGACAACCACTGGCACGGTGACATGACCCCCCCCCCCCCCCCTCGGCTTCTTTATGTACAACGTGAACACTCATCTGATGATAATCCAGTGAAATTGCAACAGATATTACTGTCACCTACTGGAAATACATTTTGTTTTCTCGTATTCTGCATTTTGTCTTGCACCTCAAAAAATTCACTTCCTTTCTGGCCACTCTCCAGCGTTTCATGGTAATTGCGCGTTCTGTCGGAACTGTGCCGTCCTTGAGATAGCATCTGGAGGGGTCTGCACTTTGGTTTGGACTGATGCCATTAGTGACTAGATCCCCATTCATACCAACCTGGAAGCAATAGTGCTAAAACTGTGAACGACACTAGCAATCACCATTTGCAATGTCAAACTCTCTCAGGTAGGCCAGTTCCTTATGTTGAACTGTCTTCCGTAATACAGCAACTCCTATCCCTGTATCTCCTCCTTCGAGACTTCAGTCCACACCATGCTCTGTGGGGGAGTGCTACTTCGATGGGTAGAAATCCTCTGACAAACTGATTACACACAGATTTGTCTCCTCAATGACAGTACCCCTAGCCACTTGAGTGCTACTCGCGGCTCTTCTTCTGCTTTGGATCTCCCCTCCTCTCGTCGCAAACATGATCTTTGTGGCAGTGACCATGAGACCTGGTACCAAGGAAGGCAGGATTGGGTTAAGATGTGGACGGGGCAGTAATCAATTACTGTTGGTTAATTTCTTTTTCAATCATGCATACTTTACTTGGAAACAACAACAAATAAAAGGTGACAGTAAATTAACAAGTGCTCCACGGCTGAAGGCCTTAATGACAACAAATTCAAAACTCTTTCTCGGCTGAGGGCCCCAATAGTGATAATTTAAAAACTGTTTCACGGCTGAAGGCCTGAATAGCAACCTTAAGAACCAGTTAAAGTACTTCAACCTGCAATTACAGTTATTAAAATATTTTTGAAAGAACAATCATCAAAATCTCACTGCTAGAATACAATTGTCTAATTAAAATTTTAAGACGAGTAACACCCACGGCTGAAGGCCTTAATGACAACAAATTCAACTTCTTTATCGGCTGAAGGCCCCAGTAGTAATAATTTAAAAACTGTTTCAGAGTCTGAAAGCCTGAATAGCAATCTTTTAAGAACCAGTTAAACATCTTCAAACTAAGTTTCACGTGAGTTCCCGAGGCCCACCGCACGGCGTCCATAGAGACGAGGCGTTCGCCGGACCTTACGTCTTGGTGGTGACTTAGTATCTATGTACCGCATTTTTAAAATGTGACTACTCATACTGAGGCGGTTTTAGTTTTATGTCTAGACCCTCGTAGACATATTATAGAATCAGGTTTATCTTCTGAAGAAGACTCAATTACTTGGGCTGAAACATAGGTAAAAGTTGGTTTCATTACCGCAATCGAGGCTAATAGTTTCTTATATATTAGATTATCACGATTGCTGACTGGGTTGCGATGTTGAAAGTACTAAAATTTAGACCACTATTTTGGAGACCTACCTTATCGCTTTTCGGTGTCTCCATGTTTATGCTCGCTACCTTATTAAGTACAATAAAAAGGAATGCTGAGAGTGCTGTTTCCTCCCTGGGGATGTATGCCTCATCTCAGGTTTGGTCCAAGCTCCACAGCCATCTAGGCTGCCAGCGACAATTAACTGCCAAGGGCCTTAAAGGCTGTTCTGTGTACTGATCCATCGGTTCTTGCAGGATACCTCGCAACACGCTTTGTGACACCATCGGCGTCCTCATCCTATCCAGCTACCTTTCTCTGACAGAAACGAGGAGTTGCAGAAATCCACTCTCTGTTTAAACCCCCACAGATCTGAAGCCTATAATGAACCCTGTACTGTGAGAATTCATGCAGGCTCTTTACCTCTTCACACGACACAACCCCCTGGCCCAGATTCCATCCACAACCAGATGATCCAGCACTTGGACATTACCTGGGGACATCTACTAAGGGTTTTCAACTGCATTTGGCTCATGGGTGTCTCATCCTCGCAATGGCGAGATAGCATAGTTATCCCTGTCCTTTAGCCTGGGAAGGACCCAACGCCTCTTGACAGCTACCACCCAATTAACCTGACCAACGTACTTTGAAAATCGCTCGAGACGACGGTTACCTCCCAATTATATTGAGTACTCGAATCTCTGGGCCTTTGATCGCCATTTCAGAGTGGCTTTTGGGAAGGACGATCTACAACCGACCATTTACTCTGGTTAGAAGGAGCAAACAGGCTTTTTCTAAACGGTGACACCGTGTTGCAATCTTCTTTGACCTACATAGGGCATATGACATAGCTTGGTGCTGTCACAGTTACCCTCCATGAATGGGACTTTCACTGCCCCCTTCTGATCTTTATCCCACTGGCTCTTCTGGGTTCGAGGTGACACCTCCCTTGGCACCCATCAGACCCAGGAGAATGGTACCCCACAGGGTTCTGTGTTGTCACTCATCACCACAATGGGCTTCTAAGCTCTGTTGGGCCTCTGCTTACCCCAGCATTGTATGTCGGCGATTTTTTGCACCTGGTACCGCTCTGACTCGATAGCATCTGCTGAACGCCAGGTTCAAGGTGCTATATCATGGGCCTCTGCGTGGGCCCTTTCCCGTGGCTTTGTTTTCTCCCTCCAAAATGCTGGTTATGCATTTTTGCCATCGACCCACAGTCCACCCCAATCCAGAACTTCACCTAGGCAACCAGCGCCTAGATGCTGTAGCAAAGCCCCATTTCTTGGGCCTTCTTTGTGATAAAAAGTTGATGTGGCTGCCCCATTTTCACCACCCAAAGATTACCTGCATACAGGAGCTTAATGCTCTGCACCTCCTGCATATCTTGGAGTGCAGACACTGCTAGTATTCTTCATATTTATAGCACTCTGGTTTTGTCCAGTGTAGATTACGGTTTTCTGGTTTTACTCTGCGGCTCCTTCCACTTTGAAACTACTTGATCCTGTTCATCATTATAGGGTGCATCTGGCTATCGATGCTGGTTACATTAACCCTGTCAAGTCCTTGCAGGAGTGGAGATTCCCCCTCTATAAATACGATGGAGCTAACTCTTGGTTTCTTATGCAATTGCCATTGGACGATTCCCTGACCATCCTTTGTACTGTCCTCTTTGCAAACAAGAGAGGTCTCCCTCCTGATACCCCCCTCCCCCCTTGGGTGGGGTTGTCTTTTTTCTCTCTGCTATCCATGACCTTCTCTCTGCCCTTTGCCATTCCACCTGCTCAGTTGTCTTTCTCTGGGTCCTAAGTCATGTGGGCATCCCATGTAACGAACAGGCTGACCGACTAGAGGCAGATGTTTGCCACCATTCCCTTTCATGATTAAGGGCGCAGATATGTGGGTTCACATCAAATCTCCCTTTACCCAAAAGTTTAATGAAATCTGGTGCGCTACTGTGCTCAATAATAAACTCCCCACAATCAAGGAGTCTATTGCAGTTTGACGCTCTTCCTTCCGCTCCTCTCAGAAAGAGTCCACTGTCTTATGCTGTCTGTGCATCGATCATTCTAGGCTCACCCATTGTTTCCTCTTGTGTAACCAGCCACCCCCATGATGTGGCTGTGAAGCCAGACTGATGGGATCACATAATGTTGGAATGTCCCCTTCTTTTGGGCTTTCTTGCTAAGTATAGCCTTTTAGGTTCTTTGTCTTTAATATTAGCAGACGATTCACCGATAGTTGAACTGTTTCTCAGTTTTGTATGTGAACGTGGTTTTTTATGTTCAGCTATAAGGTTTTGCTTTACTCCTGAAGCAGGTGAAAGGTGGTCGTTGTTGGGACCTCTTTCTGAGTCTGGGTCCAATGACTATGCCCCCTTGCAAAGAACGCTTTTTTATTTTATGGCTTCTACTGTGTGCGGTCGTAATTTCCTCGCTTTATACTTTGACCCCTCTGACTGGATAGACCAGCTTTCTGCGGACACTTCTACCTAACATATGTAACTTTTGAATTGTGGGACTGATGACCTCACCAGTTTAGTCCCCACAAGGGCTCAATCAATCATTATCTGCTGACAATTATGTATTTTCCATACGCTAAATGATAACCTGTGAAGTATTAGCTTACGTATGCAATATTTCACTTGGAAATTAGGGTCTTAAGCTAGTTAGAATACGGACAGAGATACCAGATCTATATATGTTGTAGATAGGTTCACTTATAATTCATCTTTTCCCGGTGAATGGCTTTAGATGCGGACCTCTATGGTTGCCGACTCTGCTGGTGTTACTTACTACAGGCGTGCTCTGTGCAACGTGCTGAGATGTATCGACTGTAGAGATTACGGCGTTCCAAGAAGAGGAGGGGAATCACCCACAGCAATGCAGCACGCAACCAGCTACTCAGAAGCTGCCGTTGCTGCATGCACGCCCGTCTCCTGCTTTTGGAGACGTTGTGCAACACGCGGGACCATCGTGTGTACCTTGTGTTGCCACGGCGTTGTCTTGCGACCTTGGGCTAGCTGCGTTAAAGAATGGCGTGTCAGGCCGAAATTGCCTGCTTTATTCTATACGTACGAGTTGCAATGGGGAAACGCGTATCATGCACAGTCTTCCCAGAGTAATATCTTCAGTAACGCAGTGATCCTCTCGAACTAATGACTATCAATTTTAGAGACGAAACTTCCTGGCAGTTTATAAGCTGTGTGCCGGACCGAGACTCGAACTCGGGACCTTTGCCTTTCGCAGGCAAGTGCTCTACAATCAAGCGCGACTCACGCCCCGTCCTCACAGCTTTATTTCTGCCAGTACCTCGTCTCCTACCTTCCAAACTTTACAGAAGCGCTCTTGCGAAACTTGCAAAACTAGCACGACTGGAAGAAAGGATATTGCGGAGACATGGCTTTGCAACAGCCTGGGGATGGTCTCCAGAATGAAATTTTCACTGTGCAGCGGAGTGTGCGCTGATATGAAACTTTCTGGCAGATTAAAACTGTATGCGGGACCGAGACTCTGATTCGGGAGCCTTGCCTTTCGTGTAAGTTTCATATCAGAGCATACTCCGCTGCAGAGTGGAAATGTCGTTCTGGAGACATCCCCCGGGGTGTTGCAAAGCGATGTCTCCGCAGTATCCTTTCTTCCAGGAGTGTTAGTTCTGCAGGTTTCGCAGAAGAGCTCCTGTGAAATTTGGAAGGTAGGAGACGAGGTACTGGCGGAAGTAAAGCTGTGAGGACGGGTCGTGAGTCTTGCTGGGGTAGCTCAGTTGGTAGAGCACTTGCCCGCGAAAGGCGAAGGTCCCGAGTTCGAGTCTCGGTCGGGCACAGTTTTAATCCGCCAAGAAGTTTCATATCAGCGCAGACTCCGCTGCAGAGCGGAAATTTCATTCTTGAATTTTAGAGATGTTAACGAAAGCTGAGTAGTATTGAGAGGGAATTTGTAAAAGCTGTCCGTGTTTTCAGTATACGAAATGTTATATGTAGAATTCTGTGCGGATGAGAGAGAGATGCTATCAACTTCCGCAAGCCCCTTATCCGCATTCGTAGGTGTTTTACAAAACACCACTGCTATGACAGTACAGTAGCATGAATATTTGTCTGATGAATTCCGCATTTTACTTTGAAGTTTTGCTGTGAATTAACAACGGGACGTATTTAAATGTCAGTCATACCAAATTTAAACTCATTTCTCTCTGGACTTCAGTGTCACAATATTTTTGTTCCTCACGCACGTTCAAGGCATCTTGCTAGAGAAAATTCTTTTTTAAATACAGAGTGCTATAGTTTAACTGAATGTGTTCACACTGCTGCTTAGCCAGCTGTATGCATCATAGGATGCTGAAATATCTCTGGTATGTTCATAGATTAGTGGAGTACGCTGAAAAGTCCTAGTTATGTTCATTGATATGCTGAAAAGCAATTCAAATTTCCCGTCACCAGGTGAAAATACGGCGCTGTAGGCAGTCAGAATGTGAAATGTTTCCTGTTTTGACACCAGTATCCTGTTTCATTTGGCGACGCGTGTTGACTTCTTTCGTGAAGTTGCCGTTAGTGTAAAGGGTTAAGAAGGTTGTTTTCCACACGAAACGCAATAGTTACGTAGAAAAAAGATCGTGTCCTGCTGGTAATGCTGTTTCATGAGAATGGGCAGTAATAGCACCGCCGCATTGTAAGAATATCGCCGACGAAAACGGCTGCGAAGAGGCCCCATTCCAATAAAATGGCTAAAGAATATGGTAGAGAAATTTTAAGAAAGAGACGAGTCGGTTGGTGCATCAGGGAGGGGCCGGCGGCCCATTCCCATGGCGGTTGTGTATGGAGTTGCTGACCGGGCCTCAGATTCTGCAGCCAGAACTCGAGCTGTTGAAGTAAGTCTCGTCCCTGCTCAACGGTTCAACAGATGTTGGGTTCAGTTTACTCTGGCATCCCTACAAGATTCAGAATGTGCACCAAATGAAGCCCCAAGATAGGGTACAATGCCGTGACTTTGCCCTTCGTTTATCGGCACGTACGGAAATGACGTATGCCTGGGGGACATTCTTTGGACGGACAAGGCCGATTTTACTGTGAACAGTGCTTGAATGCACAGAACTGTCTCATTGCGGTTCTACTCCGTCACATGTTGAGCACCAACGTCCACTGCACTCGGCTTATCTGACTGCATGGTGCGGTCTCACAAGCTCCTTCATTCTCGGTCCGTTTTTCTTGGAAGAGATGAGAGCTCGCGAAACTGATAGGTGTACAGTGACAAGTGCAAGTTATAAGGACCTCCTTGTGCAACACGTGATTCGAGCTTCGTAAGAATGCAACTGTATCCACACCACTTTTTTCGTGCAACATGGGACGACACCTCATGTCCCTTGCTGGGTGAAAGATTTGCTTGGAGAAATCTTCGGTGACGACCGGATTGTCTGTATGCGGTTCCAAGATGTGGGGCCCGGATCCCCTCACTTAAATTCACGTGACTTCCGGTTGTACCGAGCGAGGTGGCGCAGTGGTCAGCGCACTGGACTCGCATTCGGGAGGACGACGGTTCAAACCCGGGTCCGACCATCCTAGTTTGTTTTCCGCGGTTTCCTTAAATCGCTTTAGGTAAATTCCGGGATGGTTCCTTTGAAAGGGCACAGCCGACTTCCTTCCGCACTCTTCCCTAATACGATGGGACCGATGACCTCGCTGTTTCGTCGCCTCCCCCAAATCAACGAGGAGACTTGTAACTTGGCCACATCCTTTTATAAACGTTTCAGAACCACCATTGTGTTTCTGATCGTTCCTCCCCTTTCCCTGCTCTCACACCACATTACGACTGCTTACAGCGCAATATTTTCACCTAGCTGCAGAAAGCGGAAATATTTTTCTTGAGCATTCTCCGCCAACGCGCCGATTATTGTACATTGCTATCATTAAGATTGATCTCATTTATTGTTCGGTCACAGTTGTACGTTTTTAATTACTGTAGATTACATATTTGGATGATCATTAGATCTTCAGATCTAAGTAGCGTCGGCAACCGATCTTGTCTATACAGAACCACGTGTCAGAGAAATCTGATATGGCGTTCTGAGTAGACAAGACTGGTTGCTGACTCAACTATGTCGATCTGATGATGACCGAGACTGATCGAAACATGTAATCTAATTAAAATTGTGTAAATGAGACGGAACAATAAATGAGTTATCTTAATTATGTAAACAGTTGCTGAATCTCTGAGGACGATTATGTCGTCTGTTGTGATACCTATGTTGTTTCAGCACCCTGCGATGTATGTGGCCCGCTCTGAATCACTCGGAACGCTCCGTTTATTTCCACCCAGTATTCAACGAACCAACGTCGTAATTTACATTTCATAGAATAAGCTCATGGGCATAGATCACAGTAACATTTTAATACAATATAGTCTGCCATATTCCTCAGAGTCTACAGATTGCAACATTTTCTCGTAATTACTGAACTGAATTTCGTGAAATTCTCAGCAGAACATTTGGTAGTTGGAAGTGAAATGAAGTCATCAGTTGTCACATGTTGCACATCGTTAAATGTTAATCACATGGTTCATTTACCAAATGCGTGTTTATTCACCGAAATGTTAAATCATGGCAATGTGGCACAAGTCTTACTGTGACGACTGCGTTTTGTACTTCTAAGTATACCTATCAGAAACGCTGATAAAACCACCGGTTTTGTAGCGAACGACGAGTAGAGCGTGCTCCACAGATTGCAAGTAATGTCAGGTCGCCGTGATGCAAATCGATAGGTGCGCGTGAAGCGGTCGTAGGCAGTACATTAAGGGCGGCAACAGGCTGCCGCTCAACCTGGGCCTCGCAGACATTCTCAGCATGCCCGCAGACGATATATTCATGTGTCGGTGATTCGTGCAATTTCATTCACCGAGTGCTAGTAACACATTTTGATGCATATCATGTAAGACGACACTGTCCTTCAACTTTGAACCAAAAAGTGGACGCACTGAGGTCACAGGTCATGGGACACCACCTAATATCGTGTCGGACCTCCTTTTGCCGGCGTAGTGCAGCAACTAGACGTGGCATGAACAAGTCGATGGAAGTCGCCTGCAGAAATATTGACCCATGCTACCTCTATAGCCGTTCATACTCGCGAAAGCGTTGCCGGTGCAGGATTTCGTGCACACGCTGATCTGTCGATTATGTCCCAAATCGGGCGATCTGGGTGTACAAATTATTAGTTCGGGCTCTCTATAATGTTCTCCAAACCAATCGCGAACAATTGACCCGATGACATGGCACATTGCTCTCTATAAAAAATCCATCATTGTTTGGCAACATGAAGTACACGAAAGGCTGCGAATCATCCCAAGCAGCCAACCGTAACCATTTGAAGTAAATGATCGGTTCAGTTGGACCAGATGACACGGTCCATTCCATGAAAACAGAGCCCACGCCATTATTGAGCTACCATGAGCTTGCACAGTGCCTTGTGGACAACGTGGGCTTATGGCTTCGTGAGTTCTGCGCCGTACTCGAACCCTACAACCAGTTCTTATCAACTCATGTGACCAGGCCACAGTTTCCAGTCGTCCAGGGTCCAGCCTGTATGGCCACGAGCACATGAGGTGTGCAGTAGGCGATGCCACTCTGTTAGTTAAGGCATTGACGTCGGCCGTCTGCTGCACGTAGCCCACTAACGCCAAATTTCGCCGCACTGCGCTAACGGAAGCGTCCGTGATACGTCCCGCATTCATTTCCGCGGTTATTTCACGCTGTTGCGCTTGTCTCTTGGCAATGACACGCAAACGCCGCTGCTCTCTGTTTTTAAGTGAAGGCCATCGGCCACTTCGTTGTCCGTGGCGAAATGTAATGCCTGTAATTTGGTACTCTCGGCACACTCTTGACACTGTGGATTTCTGAATACTGATCCCCTAACAATTTCCGAAATGGCATGTCCTATGAGTCTAAGAACTGTTTTTTTTTTTTTTTTTTTTTTTTTTTTTTTTTTTTTTTTTTTTTTTCCTTCAGTCTTCTGACCGCCACGAATGCCTCTCTTGTGCCAGCCTCGTCATCTCAGAGTAGCACTTGCAACCTACGTTCTCAATTACTCGCAGGGTGTATTCCAATCTCTGTCTTCCTCTACAGTTTTTGCCCTCTACAGCTTCCTCTGGTACCATGGAAGTCATTCCCTCATGTGTTAACAGATGTCCTATATCCTGGCCTTTCTCCTTATCAGTGTTTCCCACATATTCCTTTCCGCTCCTGTCCAGGTTTCGAGAGGGTGCGTTTCTGGATGAGGTATCAAATATATTGTTTCCCCCTACTTATACCACCCGAGGAGATCACAAGTGTAAAATTAGAGAGATTCGAGCGCGCACGGAGGCGTTCCGGCAGTCATTCTTCCCGCGAACCATACGCGACTGGAACAGGAAAGGGAGGTAATGACAGTGGCACGTAAAGAGCCCTCCGCCACACACCGTTGGGTGGCTTGCGGAGTATAAATGCTAGATTTAGATTCTAGCCAAACCACCTCATTCCTTACCTTATCAGTCAACCTAATTTTCAACTTTCGTTTGTAGCACTAATCTCAATACTTAGATTCTCTTCCGTTCTGATTTTCCCACAGTCCGTTTCACTGCCATACAATGCTGTACTCCAGACGTACATTCTCAGAAATTTCTTCCTCAAATTAAGGCCTATGTTTCATACTAGTAGACTTCTCTTGGCTAGGAATGCCCTTTTTGCCACACCTAGTCTCCTTTTGATGTCCTCCTTGCTCCGTCCGTCATTGGTTATTTTTCTGCGTAGGTAGCAGAATTAGTTAACTTCACCTACTTCGTGACCATCAATCCCGATAAGTTTCTCGCTGTACTCATTTCTACTGCTTCTCATTACCTTCGTCTTTCTTTGATTTACTCTGTCTATACTCTGTACTCATTAGACTGTTCATTCCATTCAGCAGATCATGTAATTCTTCTCCACTTCCACTCAGGATAGCAATGTCATCAGCGAATCGTATCATTGACGTCCTTTCACCTCGAATTCTACTCCTGAACCTTTCGTTTATTTTCAGCAGTGTTTTTTCGATGTACCGATTGAACAGTAGGGGCGAAAGACTACATCCCTGTCTTACACCGTTTTTAATCCGAGCGCTTCGTTCTTGGTCGTTCACACTTAGATCCTCTAGGGTCTTGTACATATAGCATATTACCCGTCGCTCCCTGTAGCTTACCACTATTTTTCTCAGAATTTGGAACATACTGCACCATTTTAAATTGTTGAAACCTTATTTCCAGGTCGACCAATCCTAAGAATGTCTCGATTTTTCTTTAGTCTCGCTTCCACTATCAACCGCAACGTCAGAATTGCATCTCTGGTGCCTCTTCCTTTCCCAAAGCGAAACTGATCGGCCTCTAATAAATCCTCAGTTTTCTTTTCCATTCTTCTGTGTACTATTCTTGTCAGCAACTTGGATGCGTGAGCTGTTACGCTCATTGTGCAATGACTATTGCACTTGTCAGCTCTTGCAGTTTTCAGAATTGTGTGGATGATATTCTTCCGAAAGTCAGATGGTACATCACCAGAGCCGGTCGAAGTGGCCGTGCGGTTAAAGGCGCTGCAGTCTCGAACCGCAAGACCGCTACGGTCGCAGGTTCTAATCCTGCCTCGGGCATGGATGTTTGTGATGTCCTTAGTTAGGTTTAACTAGTTCTAAGTTCTAGGGGACTAATGACCTCAGCAGTTGAGTCCCATAGTGCTCAGAGCCACATCACCAGACTCATATTCTACACACCAACGTGAATAGTCGTTTTGTTGCCACTTCCCCCAATGATTTTAGAAATTCTGATGGAATGTTATCTATCTGTTCTGCCTTATTTGATCTCACGTCCTCCAAAGCTCTCTTAAATTCTGATTCTAATACATCCACCCCTCTCTTCTGTCATATCACACAAACCTTCCGCGTCATACAGGCCTTCAGTGTACTCTTTCCACCTATTTGCGCTCTCTCTCTCTCTCTCTCTCTCTCTCTCTCTCTCTCTGCATTTATCAAGGGAATTGCCGTTGCACTCTTAATGTTACCATAATATCTGCTTTTAATTACACGGAAGGTTGTTTTGACTTTCCTATATTCTGAATCCTCCCGACTATCATGTCTTTTTCGATTTCTTCACAATTTTCATGCAGCCATTTAGTCTTAGCTTCCCTGTACTTCCGTACTACCTATTTATTTTATTCCTCAGCGACTTGTATTTCTGTATTCCTGAGTTTCTCGTAACATTTTTGCACTTCCTCGTTTCATCGATCAACTTAGGTATTTCTTCTGCACCCATTGTTACTACGATTCCGCGCAGTCTATTAATTGTCATCGTGCGGCCATCATCACAACGGAAAGCTTATCACACGGATCCTCTGGGAACAAATGACAGCTATAACAATGCACTGCCTGTTTATGCTTTGTGTTCGGCATACTACCGCCACTTGTACATATCGCTATGCCATGACTTTCGTTGCCCCATTGTATTATTCCGGACATCCGCAGCATCTGTACAAAGCTGTAGTTGGTGCATCCTTTTTGGAAGCTCTGAGCGTTACGCCTTAACAACGCAAATATACGGCTTTGCAAAACTGATTACGTTCCGTCGCTGTAAACACTAAATTTTTGAGACTACAATATACATGGCAGTTACATCGAAATGCCCTTATTTTCAGTTTGTTCCCGACACATAATTAAATTTTATTTCCTTCTTAAAAATGTTTTCAGTTAAGTTTTGAAAAAAACGATCACGTACCAAAAAGCTCTTTCACGAGAGCCGCTATGGTGACACGAATGTCTGCGTTCAACATCCATCCGGGTCCTCTGCAACGTGTCTGGAGCGATGGTGCTTCCACCATCCTAGTACGGAGGTCTTGAAGGTCCCGCGCTGCCGTGGCGAAGACCCTGACCATCGTGTAAATCCACTGGTGTGATGTCAGGAGAAAGCCAATTCGTGGGTCCATCACGTCCAATCCAGTCTCCTGGAAATGTTAAATTCAGAATTGTCAGAGCATCCAACGGCCTGTGAGGTGGAGCACCATTTCGTTGAAACCAAAGTACATCATCTCTAGCTGCGTCATTCCTGTGACTGTCTCCTCAGCAGACGCAGTTTTCTTGCATGTGAGGCCACACCACACATTCACTTTCGGACTATCACGCACCTTTTCGTGATTCAAAGGGCTGGGTTTAAGCGGTCGCTTAGGGCACCAAGCTGAAACCCCGATGGAGGCGCCCTTAGTGCAAAATTTTTAAGCCATGTGTATCGTAATTAGTAGCGAAAACAGACCATTTCCACGCCCAGTGGATTTAGATGCATTTTCAAGGGTCTTATCAAGAGCCGAAGTAACGGCAAGTAATGTATAAGGAAGGGAAGGAAAACGTTGAGGAGGAGGAGGGGGGGGTTGTTGCGTCAAATATGTCGTTTGTATGGAAAAATGCACTCGAACCGGTCTTGCTGTTACTGGGTATGGCCGCCGTTCTTGTCGTCGGGCTTTACGGCCTGTGGACCTGCACCTTTTATGAATACGCAACGCATTTTTAAGGATCATTTGAATAGTTTCACTGACATCTGAAGTTCCGTGAATTCTGACGAATTGGTTTCCTAGCACTTGGTTGGCATGCTAGGCAGACATTCTCACTTAACCCTAGGACGCCCAAGCTTTTTTTTCTAACTTTGATGCCTAAGGGGAGGGTTTGGCGAGCCCACAGCTATTAAATAAGTTTACTGACGGAAAAATTACAACTTTCAAAATGGTTTATGTATTTTAACTAAGGCATCGGTTTATAAATGTTGTTAATTGTTATAAATATTGGATTGAGTGAATAAAAATTGACATATTACAATACAAAATACAGATGTGTTCACATACAATAGACTACTCTTGAGTCCTCAACTTCAAGGCAAGAGACACACTTCAGTTTTTTCTGAATGTGTTACACACATGTTTGTGTTTTGCTTTACTTAGATTGTTGTACTTCTGCTTCTTTGTTTTAGCTTCTGTTACACAAATATGGCACCTACCTCTCCTTGCCACAATACCCTTGTAAACTGGCCGACCCATTAGGTCTGACCAAAGACCGTGTACACTGACAGAATTGTCCCTATTTACCCCCATAAGTATCAGGATTCCTATGAAGGCATACAATTCTTTCTCATTAGTCAAAGTAACATTTCGCCTAAGTGCCTCTTAATTTGAATGTGTTACTGTAACATCCACGATGTCAGGTGTAAGAAGTAACTTGAAGGCTTCTCCAGGTGAATGGCAAACACCAGCTGGAGTTACTCCTGCCTGCTCTCTTACTATATTAGCAACAGACCTCCGAGGAATTCTAGGCTATGTGGTTACGTACCTTCTTCCAGATTTGCCCACAATAACATCCTGATGGTCACTGCCTGAAGCTGCGCTGTCTTCATCTTCTCTAACATCCACTTCACTTTCCCGATCTGAATCGTACTCCATAACACCATCCTCATACTCATTTTCACTCCTCAGGTCAGAATCTTCAGCTAAAATTTCATTCAGACCTCTTTCTAAAGACGAGTCACGTATTCTTTTAGTCATTTCTAAGTCTAGGTGTGAACAGTACGGAACTGCACTGACTCACTGCAAGTTTACAAGATAAATAACAGCTGACTGACATCAACAATCACTTCCTCTGAAAGTAAACCGATTGTTGTGAATATCAAGAATACCAACCAACAAGAAACTAACTTGCATTGTTGTAGAGATGAGTAATACGAAATCCTACTAAGGGAAATTTTCTATAGCGTGGAAGCCTAAGGGGGGGGGGGGGGGGGGTTGTTGGACCCACAATAAGTTAATTTATTTTTCTTTCAAAGTAGGAATTTTCTATAAAATATATTGACACTAACGTTTCATAAAATAGCCAACAAACAATAACTCAAAGGGAATATGTAGTATGAAAGTTACTTGGGCAAAAGCAGGGGACACAAAAAAATTGTGGGTTCAACGAACCCCCACCTCCTCCTTAGGCGTCCTAGGGTTAATCTTAAGGCACACGCTGACCTCTGCGTGACTCTTCAGAACGCTGCCAAGTGTCCAGGAACTGCCTATGCCGTGTTTTTATCCTCATGGCGTCTGGTGCTACGCTCATGTAAACACAAAGAAACTGTCTTTGCACCATAACAATGGATTTAAACACTGCGCACCAAAGCGCGGTTTGTGCCTTCTGAAATGACGCCATTTTCGCTTGGACGGACAACAATGAAAACGCCTCAAACGTTGACAAATTAAGCTGCAACTTTAGGTCCTCCTGCACACAACGGACAATTCAGACCTGAAACAGATTTACTATTTTTAAACTGCTTCAGAAAATGACATTTCGGTGTAGAGACCCTGTAAAATTTCCTGGAAATAGATAACAGGACTCTAAACTAGTTTCTCCATAACTTCCTGTTTCTCGCCAGTTTCCGATTTTGTGCTGCGATGGGCGTTAGCGGTAACAACTGAAACTGGAAATGTACTACAGAGAGCGTTGAGTATGACGGCCGGGCCAAATAAAGGAAGTGGTTAGGAAGCAAATGAAATTAAGCCTGTGTAACTTTTGGCAACTGAGTACACTCGCACCTCAAGACACTGAGAATTGGTACTGAGATATTTCGGGTTTCCCCCAATCAGAAGTAAAATTGTCCTCATCCCGAAGGTTGGTCTGAACTCCAAAGTGCTTTAGGTAGGTATACTCGTGTAGATGGTGTTGAGATTCTAGAGAATGTTAGGACGCTGACGGGAGGGTTGCGTCACGTGACTCACCTACCGCAGCCAAGTCGTTGTCACCTGATGCTGACCTGTTCTCACTGTGATTACTCGTGTTGTAGCCGACTTCCTGCCTTTACGGCTTCCTAATCTTACACTGCTTGTGTTTTGTTTTCGTGACGCGCTGTGTAGGCTGCAAGAGTGCTTTCGTTTCCTGTGAGTGTTATCTCGTGAGGGTGCCCATAACCAACAGGGGAAATATTAATGTTCTACGATACGTGAACAAAGGAATAGCGTACGTTGTGCATAAATAACAGAGGAGCTAATGAAAACCTTTCATTGTGGAAACTGCTTAATCAGTAAAGTAAACCCTATTGAAGTTGATTTTTATGATGTAATGACGTTCAGGGTGAATAGAACTTATTACAGCATACCTTCCGACTGTGATTTAAGACTAGACTTCGTCCTGTATTTGTTTTTTACTGCATAAAGGTGCTGTTCGTACTGTCCTTGAAACAAGTGGTTCCTGTTGCCTCTTATCACGCGTTTGATACGTGTTGGAGTTTTCGTATGGAAAAATGAGTATGTGCGTCTAAGAATAGATGAAATTGTGAAACATACAGTGGTTATCACCTCAGTTTGACCTGTCTAGCGAAGAATCGGAACATACTGTTGTATCAAAGTTAAATGTGAACTTTGAGAAAGAGAAAGGTGCCACAGAAATATAATAAAAATGAGGACAAGCGTAATACAGACAGAGCGAAAGACACAGGTGGACAATGCCCGCTAGAAGAGACTGGTATTACCGGAGAGGGTAAACAATTGTTGGGCAGTATGTCGAAACTGCAGGTAGTACGTGCGAAATGATTTCTTACGAAATGGGGTGTTATTACTGAACATTTGGGTTAAAACTCCTTGGTAGCCTGAACGAAATTTCTGCCACGATTTTACTATTTGTAGTGTAAACATATAAGTTACGTGAATTACATTAACCTACGCCATTGAATTCTCCATGCTACATATGTTTTAGCATGAACTGAGAAATTGATCACTTATTAAATTTTCTCTCTTTACAGATTTTAGAGAGATCCCGCTCGAACTGAAACCGCTGCACGTAAGTATCTTTTACTCATATTTCACGCTGTTAAATTTCTAAGATAATTCTTCTCGGCATATTAAAAAAAATAGACGTCTGATAAACTTTACTGGTTTTGGATCGCTATATGACCACCTCTATATGCCGCAAATGTGTGTGTGCCGCTGTCCCAATTGGTTAACTTAGAACTGGACGAAAAGACCTGAGCTCTACAAAGGGCCACAGCTAGCACAGGAAAGGTTCAGTTAATGAAAGGACTAGGCCACAATTCTCAGACATGATTGGCTTTATTACAATATAACTCTGAGCAAGTTTGATTCCTTGGTACTTCATTAAAAAAAAAATGCGAAATATACATACAGAATCATTGCTCTACCAGACTTGATCTTAAGCCAGGGTAGACAAACATCAGCTCGTTTAGCATTAAACTTTTAGGCAAGCTGTTAAAATAATAAGACTAAAATATATTTTACCAAGTAGTAATATTCAAACAAACACTATCAAAGCGATCAGTATCCAATAAGCCTGGTACTTCAGGTAGAAAAATAACAAAATAACTAGGCCAGAGTATAACCTTAGACCTTATTCTAAGCTGGCGTCTACCAATAAGCCGACGGTTTAAAAAAAAACGCAGAGCATAAAATTTTAAGACAGTTTCTCATAAAAACATTACTCTAAATATAGGAACCTCTAAAATCAAAGTTGACAAGTGAATGACTTTAAGAGTTAACTTCCACAATAGTTCAACACAGGATCATTAAACAAACTCGTGGTTTTAAAATTAAGCCACCACTAAGGCAACTACAGATGCACCAAGAGATAATGGTTGCAATTGCAAGCGTATACTCAAAGCAGGAGTACACAGCTTTCCCTTCATTACACATGAACTGCCGCTCTTGATACGAGCCCTTTTACTCTCCAACAATCAACACGCCTCCTCAGGCAGGTCGTTGTACACACGGGAGAGAACACAAAGTAACAACACAAGCTTCTAAAACACACAAACAGATGGTGTTAATTCAACAAACCTCAAACACACCTTCATACGTGTTTCAGGAATACAGGCCCGACAATAATGACAATTTAAACTATGGCCTGGAAAACGTCAAGCAACCAGTTGGTCCAGTAGGTAAAATAAAAAAAAATTTAACCACACTTGATAAATCATCAAAATACGGGGATTTCACTACTAAGGAAATCGCTGAGGACTGACGGTTGGCAATAGCCATAGCACAGATTGAAGCAGCTGACGAGAATTTCGAATGAGGCAACAAGAGGCAGCAATACATAAAATCACGTTGTTACCACAGTTCATAGGCTGAAATTTTGCTCACAAAAAAAAATCCATGCTTCCAATGCCGTCGTGAGCAGAAACAAGGCTGTCCACTCAGTCCCAACAACCAATGAACGTCAGAATCGCTAACGCCAGCAGTAAGTCTCAGTTCTACGGCTTTTACTGTCGCTCAGCGTGCTTCCAAACACAGTGCATGCACCTCCTAGCGGCTCCGTGTTCACTCTCTCTCTGTGCCTCGCCTCAGGCGCGCTCTATATAGGCAAACTTTACGCCAGACGCGATCGATAACCGCTAGGTCGATGTGCACGCATCACTATCTTAGGATAGAGGACGAGAAATCTGAAAAATGCTGGGATTTTGCACAAAGAACTAAATTCAACAATGTGCCCTGCCCTCCAGCGTAGCGAATGAAAGATGCAGGGAAAGCTATAAATTGTGTATGAGCGTGTCAGAATGCCATTGGACTCGCTAGACATAAATCCTGGCGATTTTTACTACCAAGACTACGAAAAATGGACGTGTTTTCTGGTGAGGAAATTATGAATCGAAAATAACTCTCACGAAGACATTGTGCAGCAATGTCTGTCCAACTGCGGTGGCCACCCGATTGCGGAAAACTTGCTGTTTTATTGCACAGCCTTCATTCGTAGATGTAGCACAGCGATTTCCCTCGTGATATGCATTAGCTGTTAGAAGAGGTGAGGCTCAATTTATACAGCGGCTCATTCAACCCACAAAGAAGCATTGTGGTAGAGCCAAATTTGCAATATGAGACACCATTAACGTCACGGGAAAGCATACTACCTTCGATATGCAGCCATACAACTTGAATGTCTACTGCAAACTGCTCAACTTTGCTGCAAAGTAATGTTCTGTTGGTTGACGACTGGGCTGAAAGGAAAATTTGCAGGTCCTCGTCCACTTGCTGTTCTATCGAACACTAGACCAAAAATGAGCTATTGGGATACTGTGTACAAAATACCAATACTTTCAATATGAGCAGGTTCCTCATGAAAGAAAACTGGATTACGGGACACAGATATAAACTGGATCTTGGTATTGTTTGCATAATACTGGAGTTCTCTGGTGCCCTATGCAATGAGTACAATTCACTTTTTGCAAGGCGTTTCAGTGAAACTCAGAATTCCGGACCACCACAGTAACGATCGCTGTCATGATACAGATTAGTGAACTGATTGTTTTACAACACATTTTGTGAGACTTCCGGCCATTACGAACGCTTCTAGAACCTTCCAGTACGCACTCTGGCACTCGTGTTAGGCGCCATTATGCCAATAAGTACCGACAAAGAATACATGCGCTGCTTCATCTTGTATGAACTTAATGTTCATTCGTTGAGACTTGATGACGGATGCGATATTTTAAATGGATCATTTGTCTTACCTCACTGGAAGCGCATACTTTTATAGTTCCGAATATTCCCCAAATTAATCTCTGGACTAAGAATTATTTGTATAGAAATCACTTAGCCTACACTAGCCCACTTACTGCTTGTTAAAATATTTTTAACTTGGGTAAGTTCCTCCATCGTCGAAATTACCGTTTTCTGTAATGGGTAATAATAAAAACAAAATTTTACGATTAAATATATTCGCGTCTACATTACAAAAGTCAGGGAGTTAGAAATACGTTGGGTAGAAAACTTAATTTACGCATTACAGTTGCGGCGAAAGTTTCCACTGTCAACGGAATGAAAATTCCGTGGATCAATAGACGATACTGAGCAGTCGCTACGCAGAGCTGTGACTTGAAATTCAGGCAACGAGAAACGGACACAGTCAGTCATCTATATGGAACAGTCCGTTACTGCTCTATTCATATACACTGGCATCCCACACGTCACTATCTGTCTACAATGGCATCGCTACCCTCCACTGCCCGTCTAGGTATATCTAGCCAGAATGATCTACGGTAAAACAAGCGCATACATCGTCTAACGATGAAGACTCAACAGAACTTGATTTGGTGAATAATTGTTACTCACGAAAGATAGTTAGTTACCAAACCTTATTCGATGTAATTGTATCCATATTTTGCAGCTTAAAACGTGACTGTATTCAAAACATTGGAAGTATGAACTTTTTCGTGTTTTATTAACTACACGTTGCATTTCGGATCCTGTGGGTCCATCGTCAGGTGTAATTTGTCTTATACATGTTTTATTTCTTCTTCTGAATGAGATGAAATGCATATTCCTGTCACGAAAATGTTTAATGTTAGGTTATGAATTTCGTAAGCGGAAAATATGTGCAAAATAGTGGAAAACGAACTGTGTAAACTTACATCATCCAAGGAAAGCATTTGTAACGTTTTAGTACCGGCAGACATTCTTTTCTCTGTCGTCTTAGTACATGTAGTTACTCGATTTGGTTTTTCTCGATCATCTACATCAGAAGCAACCAGCTACTACCGGTGATTGCAGAATAGAAATGAATTTGTAGGCGACACTTGAACATGTAATATTCTTAAGGTAAGCAACTGCCGCTAGAATCAGCAAGAAAAAAGTTACCGATATAGTACAGCGCAGTTCTTCTTAGGAGAGAATCTATTGCAACATTTTAGCATATATGTAGAGGCATTCGTGCGATTACAGTGTCCCAAACATTGCCGCTGAAAGAGGACTCGCGTACTGAAATACCTAAACGCGGAAGATGACGCAAACTTTTCGACGAAATACGACGACGACGAATGTGACTCGCGAGTTCGCATTGCTAAGTTGCGCATAGCGGAAGTGAAGCGTCGGAGGAAACGAAACCTGATCTGCGGTTTAGGAAAACTCCTGGGAACTTGGATTACGCAAGGGTAGTTGTGTGAAGAAATAGCTCTAAAACTGTCAGTGAAGTCTCTGAGACGTGCATAATTTAATAAAGCCTGATTGCGGAGTACTATAGTTTCCCAGAAGCGTCGAAATTTAGCGCACATCTCTAGCGGTCACTGATGTCCTTAGGGGAGACAAATGACATTTAAAACTACAAACCGTGTGACATGGAGACAGTAGGAATTTTTCCGTTCTGTCCCGGAAAGACCTAAAATTTTTTAAAAAAGCGTGTCACGTCTGAATGAACCCACATGGATTAAAGGTTAGGAGTTATAGAAATTTCCTTGTAAAAAAAATGCACCACACCTGCAGTTTAGCTTATCACGTTGCTTTCAGGTGACTATTGCTTCGACGCTGGAAAACAATTGCTCTCGCTGCCACACAAGCAGATCCAGCACAAAATTGTAAGTTGGAGAGCTTAGACGGCTGGGGTAAGAAGCTCAGGGCACTTCCACGGTAAAATGAAGAAACTGTAGACAGTATTGCTTTCCCCACAGGACTTTCGCAAGTCCGAGAGGCAACGCTAGGCAGACGTGCGATCAAGTACGCCAGTGATGGACGAATGCTGCCCAAGTTAGCAACACTGGAGGTTTCCGCCACTTCAGAAATACCGTTGCGTCAGCCCTTGGGTCTGTTGCCAGCGGAGTTTGGACTGTTTTTGTAAGTGATCTCGGACACGCTTTATCTTTCTGTTGCGAAGAGTAACGACAGTACTCGCGAATTTGTTTTACCTGCGTAAGCTGTGTGTCGATCCGGACTGCAGTCGCGTCTTTTACAAACGTCCATTGTCTGAGAAGAGCGTTTCGTTTACCGTATAATCTAAAAATGAAAAATAAATAAAAATGTAAGTCTAACGAAACTGCCAAGAACGCTTTGTGAAATTCACGTAAACACTTTTGGTAATAAAATGCGTCAGTTAAAAAAAAATAAATTAGTTCGTTCCACAATCTTAGATTGGTTTTGACGATACCCAATGATCTTCAAATCAATACGGAATATCGGATGGATCATTTTTTCTGGAACACTTTTTCTGTCGCCCCCCCCCCTCCTCCCAACCTGACTGCCCCAGTAATGAGGTAAACTCTGCCAGAAATGATTGCATGGCTAATTAAGTTACCATCAGGATGAACGCTCCCATATTGTTTTGAAACTAGTGAACAGTGAAATGTATCGGCTTTTGCCCTCAGTTCTGTATCCAGGTCCCACAGCTGCTGACGCGTAAGATGGGTTCTAAAGACTGTGTAATTAAAACAGTTATTTCTTAGGTAACAATGACGTAAAGAGCTAGTGTGTGTAACCCTGGTCCGATCTAAGAGTGATAGACGGCCCTAATCTGGTCTGGTTTAATAAATAAATTAACGGGCATGCACGGATTCTGTTCAGCCACGCGGGCGTCAGATAGTACTTATGAAACTTCCTGGCAGATTAAAACTGTGTGCCCGACCTAGACTCGAACTCGGGACCTTTGCCTTTCGCGGACAAGTGCTCTACCATCTGAGCTACCGAAGCACGACTCACGCCCGGTCTTCACAGCTTTACTTCTGCCAGTATCTCGTTTCCTACCATCCAAACTTTACAGAAGCTTTAATATCAGCGCACACTCCGCTGCAGAGTGAATATCTCATTCTGAGTACTTACTTACATTTTTACTTGGGATTATATCTTTGTTACTGTTTTGTTTCTGCATTGTTGTTAACGTTTACAGGTTGTGTGCTCAATCCCCTAGCGTATATGTAATTTTATTTAGACTGTCATATGATGTGTTTTATTGAGTTCTTGCCTACGGCATACCAGTTTTTCATGAAGCGTTTCTTAACAGTTGTCTCAGTTGCAGAACATAGATTTGGCGACGAGTTTCGAACAAACTGGTTAATTCTCAGGCTTGACCTACTGGGGCTGCACTGACATTGCGCGATGTTAATAACGAACGTTACAATGGTAATACATACTTTACAGAGTAATTGTAGACGAATGTCACAATCAACAGGTGCCTACGTAGCAAGTTAGAAATTTTGACTTGCTAAGTAGGCACACGTCGATTGCGACACTCATCTATGATTACTGTGTAAATCATGTACTGTCCTTGTTACAAGACCAGGCACTGACAGTGCAGCCTCACGTTATGCTTGAGAATGAAGCAGTTGGTCCGAAAATAGTCATCAAACGTATGCAGCTCAACTGTGACTAAAAAGACTTGCACCAGGCGACCGGTCTACTCGACGGGAGGTCCTAGCCACACATTTCATTTCATGATGGATTTGATAATAAACGCCTCATGAAATACTAAAGGATGTTGGTCCTGTATCAGCAAAATGTTGAACTGAAAAATACCTGTTGCGTACTGTCACAATATTACTATCCAGAAGTTTGCTTTTTCTTTCTGTTGGGTACCATCTTTACCGTGTCAGTTTCAAAAGTATACTTTCCAAAGCATAAAAAAATTATTTTGCTATTCGAGTATATAATTCGTGAATTGGGCCATATCACTCCTTACGTATAAGCAATCATGTCAGTATCTCTGGGCATTACGCTTTCATCTAGCGGCGGTTATGGTTTCCTTATACTTGCCATGGTATTACAATCTACTTCGCATCCAGTCTGCACCCCGCCTACGTGTTCTGAAATCATCGTAATACTGTGCCGTTTTACGACAATTGTTGTATTTAGGTTGTAAGTACTTTGTTGTTAAATATATCCGCTCGCTTTCACGTTACACATTTGATTTCTGTCCTTCGCTTATTCCACAGAATGTGAAGACGATTACTGAAACTCATAATACCTAATAAGAATTGCGATGAAGACTTGCTTCTGGTTTGCTCCAAAGGGGTAATCTCGTGCAGCAACTGCCAGACGCCTGGTGTAAGCGCGACCGCATTAATGAATATTTCAACGAATTCCGTTGAATGTACGATGGTGGTGATGTATGTCGTCCCACCCCCGACAACAGTGGCACAGAACGGTCGCAGAGCTTGAAGTTTCGAAACGAGACAAGCCTACCGACATCAGCTCATGACTCTGTAGTTGCTGCGAAGCTTCTAAGAACATTGTTAGTCATTCAGTGAGTCCCATAAATTCCCCTGTGCTTCAGCACAGGAAATAATTTTCGAGGAAAGAATATCGTTTCGACACAGCACCACTTCTACGAAAAAGCTAGTTGTTACGAAGTAACCCCAACAGAAAGCCTGCCAACGAACTGACGTGGCGGTATGAAAAGTTTTTTGACCCTCAACACCGTGCTGGTTTCCACTAGTACAGTGTAAGAAAAGTTTCCCAAGAGGAAACGTGTTGTCTGTTTAGTTCTAGTTAATTTGCGCTAATATCAGTACAAAATGATAGTTTCTAGTTAGAGCACATTACCAACTTCACGCTATTATCTTTTAGGTGTAGACGAGTGTGTAGTTTTCCCTAAAGTAGATCGTTCTTTGGAAAAGATACGACGAAGTGTACTCGTACTAATGAATGCAATAAACTCCTTGAATGAGTCCGCTGTCATGATGAATTTTTTTAAAAAAGTCCTTTCATTTATGTTTCGGCTATTACGATCTGCAACGATAATTACATAAGAGGACAAATGTTGTACATACATTAATAGTCAAAAGAAGTAAAAATTTACCAACCAAACCTTAGAACTAGTCACATAAAGATTGTCAGTGGCTATGTGAAGAGTCAACTGCCAACTGCTAGCATTTTTGTGAGCTTCAGCTGAGAGGTGACATTAGTGAGGAATACGCTCTTTTCGCATTTGAGATCAAATAAATGACAGAGCATGTTGAGCTACAAACAGCGAGATAATTATAAAACAGTGTAAATGGACATGATACACTCCTGGAAATGGAAAAAAGAACACATTGACACCGGTGTGTCAGACCCACCATACTTGCTCCGGACACTGCGAGAGGGCTGTACAAGCAATGATCACACGCACGGCACAGCGGACACACCAGGAACCGCGGTGTTGGCCGTCGAATGGCGCTAGCTGCGCAGCATTTGTGCACCGCCGCCGTCAGTGTCTGCCAGTTTGCCGTGGCATACGGAGCTCCATCGCAGTCTTTAACACTGGTAGCATGCCGCGACAGCGTGGACGTGAACCGTATGTGCAGTTGGCGGACTTTGAGCGAGGGCGTATAGTGGGCATGCGGGAGGCCGGGTGGACGTACCGCCGAATTGCTCAACACGTGGGGCGTGAGGTCTCCACAGTACATCGATGTTGTCGCCAGTGGTCGGCGGAAGGTGCACGTGCCTGTCGACCTGGGACCGGACCGCAGCGACGCACGGATGCACGCCAAGACCGTAGGATCCTACGCAGTGCCGTAGGGGACCGCACCGCCACTTCCCAGCAAATTAGGGACGCTGTTGCTCCTGGGGTATCGGCGAGGACCATTCGCAACCGTCTCCATGAAGCTGGGCTACGGTCCCGCACACCGTTAGGCCGTCTTCCGCTCACGCCCCAACATCGTGCAGCCCGCCTCCAGTGGTGTCGCGACAGGCGTGAATGGAGGGACCAACGGAGACGTGTCGTCTTCAGCGATGAGAGTCGCTTCTGCCTTGGTGCCAATGATGGTCGTATGCGTGTTTGGCGCCGTGCAGGTGAGCGCCACAATCAGGACTGCATACGACCGAGGCACACAGGGCCAACACCCGGCATCATGGTGTGGGGAGCGATCTCCTACACCGGCCGTACACCACTGGTGATCGTCGAGGGGACACTGAATAGTGCACGGTACATCCAAACCGTCATCGAACCCATCGTTCTACCATTCCTAGACCGGCAAGGGAACTTGTTGTTCCAACAGGACAATGCACGTCCGCATGTATCCCGTGCCACCCAACGTGCTCTAGAAGGTGTGCGTCAACTACCCTGGCCAGCAAGATCTCCGGATCTGTCCCCCATTGAGCATGTTTGGGACTGGATGAAGCGTCGTCTCACGCGGTCTGCACGTCCAGCACGAACGCTGGTCCAACTGAGGCGCCAGGTGGAAATGGCATGGCAAGCCGTTCCACAGGACTACATCCAGCATCTCTACGATCGTCTCCATGGGAGAATAGCAGCCTGCGTTGCTACGAAAGGTGGATATACACTGTACTAGTGCCGACATTGTGCATGCTCTGTTGCCTGTGTGTATGTGCCTGTGGTTCTGTCAGTGTGATCATGTGATGTATCTGACCCCAGGAATGTGTCAATAAAGTTTCCCCTTCCTGAGACAATGAATTCACGGTGTTCTTATTTCAATTTCCAGGAGTGTATTTGATTGGCTGCTGATGATGCCATCATCCCTACATAAGCGAGAAACCGTAGCAGCCCCAGCAGTCAGTGAACTCCTGACGATGATGGCGGAGCTGGTCATCGAAAGCTCGAGGGTTTCATTCGAACTGATGCGGCTTGAAAACCGAGAACGTTTTATTCAAATGTACTGTCTGTCCGTATGACCCGACATTAAAAAACTGCAGATAAACTTCAATACGTTTTCATACATTTCTTCACATTGTTACGCACCAAAATGTTAAAGATCCGTATTAAATTGTTCATACTATTTTATTTGGCTGATTGCAGTATGGACACAAGAGGGTGACATTTCGAAAACCTGTTTATTACATTTTCCAGACAATGTATGTTTTCTTGTCATTGCTTTCTGCACACGGATTAAAGCGTGCACTTTTAGTAGATTTTCTTGTTGCCGCTGACTGACAAATTTGCCACATTTTCCGAATTTTGAATGCATCAGATGATTCTCAGAGAACCTACTGCTCTTGGTAAACGCTTGCTTGATGCATTGTGTTCCGCGAGCAGACTTTCAAAGTTTCTCTAAGAATGTTGTGCCTTCAGTATTTATCTCCGTTATTTAATTTTGAAGCACTGTACAAATACTACTTAAAAAGAACATTTTACGTCACTTGTTGTACTGATTGTTACCTGGTAACACATGGAGTGCTCTCGGTGGTATTCGAAGCTCATAGCAGGCCATTCTACATGCCCGTTTCTAGGAAGAAAGACCATAAACTATTTTGTACAGGTTGTGGATTGTTGTCGCACCATCAGAACACTTGCCTTCAGAAGCATTAATTCCATAATTTTCAAACTTACAAAGTTTTCCTTCATCTGTTGTTATTTACTGATTCTTCCAACCCAACATTAATGAGCTAATGGGCATGGTGGCACAGTTCGAACAGACACAATAAATATTCGGAATTGAGAAATGGTAAACAATGTTTCGGAAAAAGCAAAAAGAAGCACAGTGTTGTAAGTCGGGACGTCTTGTTCGTACAGATTAAGTTGTAACGATAAAAATATTTATTACTATACAGCATAAGACAAAACTGGAAAGTATTTGACCGGGCAGTATAGTCTGAGGTGATCACGACCAAATGGCCAAACTAACTAAATTTTTTAAAATCTTTTTGCGCGTGTTGCTTATGCATTTTCGGAATCACCAATTTCGTAAAGTTAATTTGATTTTTTTAAATGATGAGCAACGAAATTTATAAAAATTTCGGGGCGTATAGACCAGAACAGACAGCGAGGTTAAAGCGACGGAACAAGTACTATAGTTTGTGTGTTTGCTCACCCTGAAATCGGCTAAGGTATACGCCCAAAATATCAGTTTATGTGGCTGCACTCCCGAAATGGATCAAGCCCTTGGCGATCCCTGCGTAACAAGCGTAGGTGCAGTCAAGAGTCAAATGTTTTCGGGTCGAGAAATCCTGCATCGCCCAGGCTGCCTTAATTCGTGGCAGTGGATATTGACTCTGAGTAACAGTAGCGGCACACGGGTACTGGCAGTGTGGCGGGTTCGTTATATTTAAAACGCTTCAGAAATAATCATGGAGAAACTTAACTGGTTTTTTTTACACTCGACATTACAGGAGCTGTATATCGTAGGGGGAGTTTGAAAAAATCCGTTATGAAAAGATACTTGGAAAATAATGAAAATGTTATGTTTTGCTTTCTCTCGCAGTAATTGTAAGAGAGAACGAGAGAGAACGGCACAAATTTTAGACTTTTTCCGATGGCTACCGAGCAGAGCCACGAAGGCAGGACAACTAAAACAGAATGCATATAGTTTTCTTACACTGGTCACGAGTACATAAATTTCACTATCTGGCCTGCTGACACCGACTCGAGGCCAGACATATACTGATACAGCAAGTCTTAAATAAGTTATTTTGTTCAGTAACCAGAAACGCATTGAAGATAATGTTATGGAACTTCGTGCGTCATTGAAAACATATCTGCTCAAGAATTTCAATGTCTATTGAGTCTTGGCTATCTCTTTATCTAAGTTCTGAGCTAAAATTTATGCATCTTCAAGTAATAATGGAGTCAGTGCAGATAGATGATGTAGATGAAGATTGTTTGCATGAGGAACTTTGTTGTGCAAAGCATGTCTAGAGAAGGAAATGCAAACAGAAGGTGTGTTAGTATTCCCTGTATCCTGAGAGCCAAAAATGTTCAGGTTCCCAACTTGCTGAAAGTAGTTGGATTTGTATTAAGCATCTTGGTTCAAATGCTGAGGCAGAAAGAATTTTTTCCCTAATGAACCATAAATGGACAGAGGTGCGCAAGAAATGTACCACCGTGCTTATAAAAGCAGAGCTGCGAGTAGCAGTAAATTTTAACTGTAGAGAATTATTTACGAATGGGAAATCTAATGATTCTTTGGAAAAAGAAGCAATGTCTGTAAATAGACACAATCAGCAATGTAAAATGAGACAGGTATGGACATTTTAAATACAGGGTGGTCCATTGATAGTGACCGGGCCAAATGTCTCACGAAATAAGCGTCAAACGAAAAAACTACAAAGAAGGAAACTTGTCTAGCTTGAAGGGGGAAACCATATGGCGCTATGGTTGGCCCGCCAGATGGCGCTGCCATAGGTCAAACGGATGTCAACTGCGTTTTTTAAAATAGGAATCACAATTTTTTATTACATATTCGTGTAGTACGTAAAGAAATATGAATGTTTTAGTAGGACCACTTTTTTGCGCTTTGTGATAGATAGCGCTGTAATAGTCACAAACGTACAAGTACGTGGTGTCACGTAACTTTCCGCCAGTGCGGACGGTATTTACTTCGTGATACATTACCCGTGTTAAAATCGACCGTTCAGCAATTGCGGAAAAGGTCGATATCGTGTTGATGTATGGCTGTTGTGATCAAAATGCCCAACCGGTGTGTGCTATGTATGCTGCTCGGTATCCTGGACATCATCCAAGTGTCGGACCGTTCGCCGGATAGTTACGTTATTTAAGGAAACAGGAAGTGTTGAGCAACATGTGAAACGTCAACCACGACCTGCAACAAATGATGCCCAAGTAGGTGTTTTAGCTGCTGTCGCGGCTAATCCGCACATCAGTAGCAGACAAATTGCGCGAGAAGCAGGAATCTCAAAAACGGCGGTGTTGAGAATGCTACATCAACATCGATTGCACCCGTACCATATTTCTATGCACCAGGAATTGCATGGCAATTCTGCAGTTCTGCCACGGGGTACATGAGAAATTACGGGACGATGACAGATTTTTTGCACGCGTCCTATTTAGCGACGAAGCGTCATTCACCAACTGCGGTAACGTAAAACGCCATAATATGCACTATTGGGCAACGGAAAATCCACGATGGCTGCGACAAGTGGAACATCAGCGACCTTGGCGGGTTAATGTATGGTGCGTCATTATGGGAGGAAGGATAATTGGCCCCCATTTTATCGATGGCAATCTAAATGGTGCAATGTTTGCTGATTTCCTACGTAATGTTCTACCGAAGTTACTACAAGATGTTTCACTGCATGACAGAATGGCGATGTACTTCCAACATGGATATCCGCCACATAGCTCGCGTGTGGTTGAAGCGGTACTGAAAAGCATATTTCATGACAGGTGGATTGGTCGTCGAAGCACCATACCATGGCCTGCAGGTTCACCGAATCTGACGCCCCCGGAATTGCTTTCTGTGGGGAAAGTTGAAGGCTATTTGCTATCGTGATCCACCGACAACGCCTGACAACATGCGTCAGCGCATTGTGAATGCATGTGCGAACATTACGGAAGGCGAACTATTCGCTGTTGAGAGGAATGTCGTTACACGTGTTGCCAAATGCATTGAGGTTGACGGACATCATTTTGTGCATTTATTGCATTAGTGTGGTATTTACAGGTACCCACGCTGTTGCATGCGTTCTCAGAAACAAGTTTACAAAGGTACATGTATGAGATTGGAACAACCGGAATGACATTTTCAAACGTACCTACGTTCTGTATTTTAATTTAGAAAACTTACCTGTTACCAACTGTTCGTCTAAAATTGTGAGCCATGTGTTTGTATTAGAGCGCCATCTATCACAAAGCGAAAGAAGTGGTCCAAGTAAAACATTCATATTTCTTTACGTTGAAAGGTGGCTACACTGAGTCACAGCGCCAGAGATTGCGCCAAAGAGTATTATTCCGCCGCATCCACTGGCAGTTGTAGTTCAGTTGTTGTCGTGGGTAGTTGTAGTTCAGAGGTTGCTGTGGGAAGTACTTGTTGAGAGGATATAGAGAGCACTACTAGTTCAGAGCATGTCGTGTGCAGTTATTGTTCTGTTGGCCGAGAGAGTTGATACTGTTCGGTTGGTGTAATGTATATATAGAAGATGTTGTAATGATCAGTGTATATTTTTCGTCAATATATATGGAGGTAACAAAACAATTTTTTTTATTACAAATTTCCTAAATACCAATGCCTCTTGGTCACAGGTTCAGTCAACAAAGCATCTGGCTCGTGTTCATGTATTAGACTTGTAATTCTGGTTTCTATGTGCAATTATAGTATTTCTGGTTTTTTAATTAGTTCATTGGAAATGGTGTTTAAAATATCTCGTCGTATAGAGGAACAACCGTGCTAGATACGTGTACGTTGAGTCACACTTCCACACACAGAACAGTTACACTTGTGCTTTGTTGTTTCGTACCTTTTATAGTTGCAGGGGACTTAATTAATCAATTGTGTTAACGGAAATTTCCTTTCATTCTTTACTGTTATTTTATGCAGTGAGCTTGCGTACTAATACTAGTCAGGACCAACCAGTTACGAGACTTCGTAACCGGACACACAGCTACTAAAATTAAAATTTTTCAAAAATGGTTCAAATGGCTCTGAGCACTATGGGACTCAACTTCTGAGGTCATTAGTCCCCTAGAACTTAGAACTAATTAAACCTAACTAACCTAAGGACATCACACACATCCATGCCCGAGGCAGGATTCGAACCTGCGACCGTAGCGGTCTCGCGGTTCCAGACTGCAGAGCCTAGAACCGCACGGCCACTTCGGCCGGCATTAAAATTATTGCATTCATTTTATAATGAAGCCCCCATGCAACGTACTACACAAATATGTAGTAAAGAAATGGAGGTTTCTATTTAAAAAACGGAGTTGATATCCGTTTGACCTATGGCAGCGCCATCTAGCGGGCCAACCATAGCGCCATCTGGTTTCCCCCTTCAAGGTAGACAAGTTTCGTTCTTTGTTTTTTCGTTTGACGCTTAGTTCGTTAGACATTTGGCCCTGTCACGATCAATGAACCCCCTCCCACTGTATATTTTTTTTGTAGAAAATATTTGAATTGTATATTCTGTAGGCTTCCTCCTCGATCCCGTATTTTGTCTGTAAAAAGTTGGCAACCCTAGTGACTGTCCAGTTGCCCTTGATCCATGGCTTTCCGGACACAAGTCTGTGTTGGCTGCATCACGTGAACTGCAATGCTCGGAGTAAGTGGGACGCTAGCAGCAGGTAGGTGTGTTCCGGTGTACAGTACGGCGTGGCAGACGAGGCAAACTTTCACCGCGTCCCGCGCCCTGGCAACGCGCGCACATTCCGCCAACCGGCGCGGCAGCAGGCAGGAGGCAGAAGGCTTGCCGTGGCTGCGGCGCCGGCGGTGTTGCCGTCCCTGGCGCAGGCGCGGCCGCAGCTGCGAGGCGAAGCTCAGAGCCTGGCGTGTTCTGCTCTGCTGTGCTGTGGCGTGGGCGGCGGCCCGTGAAGGGCCGGGCCCGGCCGCCATGGGAAGGCCGGCCACGCCTTCCCACAACCTGACACTGCCCCGCCGCTCACCTCTCCCAGCAACACTCGCCCATAGTGAGGTCTCCCGGAGAGGACAGCCTCCTCCGAGCCAACCAGCGTGGATTTCGAAAATAATACATCGTGTGAAACTAAGTTCGCACTTTTCTCACACGATCTCCTGAAAGCCGGGGTCAAGGAAGTCAGGTTGATGCAGTATTTCTCGTTTTTCTCGTTTTCCGAAAAATATTCGACTCACAGGGCAAACTCTCCCCCCCCCCTCCCCCCCTCTGATTTAGCAGTAAGAGGGCCCAGTGTACAGCCTGTCAAAAACGGAACACAGATGAAGCGTGAAAACAGGGAGGTGGTGTTTTGAACTGTGGTAACAGTAGCAAAATAGAGACGGTGAACGGGACGGTCCAAGGACAAGAAGCGCAATGTAGAGCAGCGACGTCACGGTTAAGTGGTCACCGTGTTGGACTGCCAACCTAGCGAGCCCTATCCAAACCTCTCTCGTGCCAATTTTTTTTTTTGTTTTTTTGTTTTTTTGCGCTGTTCGCTGCATTAGGATTAGTGTCTGTGCCGTGGTGTAACGTCCGTTTGCAACAGCTCCGACAGTTGATTCCGCACAATTGCTCTATCAGTAGCAGCCAAAAGGAAGTGCCCTTCGAATGGGAACCTCAAACGTTTGGTGACAAGGCTAACCGAATCCTCAGACGCAAAACGTCTTGTGTGTCATACGCGGCATTGGTGACAGTACGTGTGTCGTATGATAGGAATCTGTTATCGATGCACCTGATTTGTACGCCTGATGAGATACGCCTGCTTGACCGACTTGGGTGTGCATGAATGTGATGACTCCCAAGGAAATGATGAAAACATAGTAGTTTGCCACCTAAGCTGCAACAAATGAACACAAGTTTTTACAAAAACACGGTTTCTCTGTGCTCTGTCAAAACGTATGTTTTTAACGTTTTTGAAGTTGCATTCCGTTTCGGAAGTTCTCACTCCTGGACTCCTTTGTTGTGACATAGTTCACACCTGTTTGTTTTCGTTTCTGAGAGACATGTATCTCGCTTGCTCTCACTATTCAACACATTCTTGCACGATTCATATTCTTTAACCAATGCTTAGTATGACAACTGCCAAAACTAGCGAACCAACGTTTCAGCGACTGGACAGTTCATAACGTTGCGAAAAAAAGTTTTGACCACGGCTCGTCTCGTTTACAGAAAAACAGCGTGGCCAATTGACTGCGATTCCCCGACTGCTCAGTTTCTCTACGTATTGCACTTAATAAGCTTGGATCTTTCACTGCTTTCATTCTGCTTTTTTTCCCCACAGTTCTGTATATCTTCCTGTTTTCATGCTTGATCTTTGTTTATATTTTGACGGGCCATTTTACCACTAAATCTGAGTTGTCCTGGTCAGTACACCTACTCCGTTTATTGTCAAAAGTTCGATCATATGGGGTATCAGACGAAACATGACACCACTGACTTTTCTTGGTGGGGAGAACGTAGCATGTTACCTTGGATGTCATCGACAGATATAGAAATAACTTCGTGTGTACCCCAGGGGAGTGTCTTGGGTCCCTTGCTGTATATTGATGATTTATTATTATTATTATTATTAATTCCTTTAACTCCTTATGTGGAGCAAAGATCTGCCACAAAGGATCGCCATATTGTTCTGTCTTCTGCTAGTATCTTCATTTCTTCCCATCCTACTCCTTGCAGATGGCCTTCTGCTCCAACTGACCGTCTCCACGTCATTTTGGGCCTGCCTCGTCTCCGTCGTCCTTGCGGGATCCAGTCAAGTGCTTCTCTCGCAATATGTTCATTTGGGCTTCTAAGAGTATGTCCTAACCATCTGCATTTCTTGCTTCTGATTTGCAGCTGAATTTGCTTCAGTTTTCTTTCCCAGAGAGTTTCGTTAGGGATGACATTTGGCCACCGTATCCCCAGGATGTCCCTCTGGCATCTGTTGTTGAATCTCTGCAGCTTGTGGGTTAATGATACTGTCGACAATACTACTGGTAACGTCAGTTTCCCGCTGATGATCCAGTTATCTACAACGCAGTACAGTCTGGGCATATCTGTACAAATATCGTCAGACCTTGATAGTATTTAGTGGTTCAATGATTGGCATCTTGCTTTAAATGTTCAAAACTATAAAATTGTGCAGTTCAAAAAACGAAAAAGTGTCCTATGAATATATTACTGAGTCACAGCTGGAAACTGTAAATTCATACAAACACTTGGGTGTAAGGCTTAGTCGGGACGTGAAGTGGAACGATCACATCGGTTCAGTCACGGGTAAGGATGTTAGCAGACTTCTGTTTATTGGCAGAATACTACGGAAGTGCAAATCGGTCTAAAAAGACCGCTTACAAATCATCGAACGGCCCATCCTAGAATATTTCGAAGGTGTGTGGGACCCGTACCAAATAGGACCAGCAGGGTATATTGGACGCATACACAAAAGATCAGCACAAATAGTTGCAGGTTTGATCAGCGCGAGTGTGTCACCGAGGTGTCGAAACTGAACTGGCGGACTCTTCAAAAGAGGCGGCAACAGTCCCGAGAAATACTGTTTCTAGAATCAGCTTTAACTGACTCTTAGGAATATTCCCCAATCCCCTACATATTGCTCCCATAGAAATCGTGAAGATAAGGTTACATTAATTAAAGCACGCACCGAGGCATTTAAACAACCAATTTTCCCATGCTCCACACGTGAATGGAACGGAAGAAAGTTCTGTTAACTTGTACAGTGGGACGTGCCCTCTGCCATGCACTTCAGAGATTCGCAGGGTTTAGATGTACTGACGGAACGGAGACGGTGTCCGCACAACTGAATGACCTTACGTTAACAATGTCTTTATTTACACCTAGTTTCATCAGATGAGCTGCTAGGCAGCTCGAAACAGTTTATGGTTTACTGAAATACATCTATTTAAAAAGACGACTGGTTTTGGTAATTGGTAAAAACCCGTACCTAAGTTTCCCCTGGCGTACTGTAATCCATGCTATGCTGCATCAGGCGACAGATATTACCATAGGTGTCCGCAAGGGGAGGGGTAAGGGGTGGTTGCAGAAGGGCACTACCAGCAGCAGACACCCCTCACGCCCCCTTCCCCGACCGTTGAATCTAGAGTACAGAGATTTTCTTACATTCAGTGGATACACACACATTCTCTGAGATATAACAGGTAGTGCCGCCTATAAAATTTTGTTCTCTCGAAACCGTATCGCTGAAAACTTCTGGGTTTTTCTTAAATCTGCATTATGTAAAACACCATTTCTTTTTATTCACCCAAGCATGTTTCCAAACTTGTTATCTTGTGTGGGTTCAGTTTATTTGTGCAAAGTACAAACTTTAATAAACGTTGTATTATACTTTACAGAAATAAACCCACAGTCTCTCGAAACTGTATCGCTCAAAACTTCTGGGTTTTTCTTAAATCTGAATTATGTAAAACACCATTTCTTTTTATTCCCCCAAGCATGTTTCCAAACATCTTACCTTGTGTGAGTTCAGTTTATTTCTGCAAAGTATAATACAAACTTTAATAAACGTTTTATTATACTTTACAGAAATAAATTGAACCCACAGGAGAGGAATCATAGGTTTCGAAACATGTCCGGGTGAATTAAAAACTTTTGCATGGAATGGAATTTTTTTTTAAAAAAAGAACAAATTTTAAGTCGCAAAAACACGGAAAAACCTTAAGAGGAGCTGCCAACCTCAGCAATATGATTAACTCGTGTATATCAAAATGGTAGTTCTAGTGTTCAGAGTCAATATTCATTCTAGGTTACCAGTTTTGTTATCGTCCTTGGCAGGCAGGACTTCGTCGTTGAGACGGCGCGTTGAGTCAGTCGGGCCCGCATGAAACCCGCTACCGTTGTTGCGGTACGCAGGTCAGCCGGGCCTGAGAACTTACAGGAAAATACCCGTTCGGGTCCTTATGTCGCTCAAAAACACCACAAAATAAAACGTGTACCATTTGCAGACACATGCTGAACGATACCGTCCTTCCCATACTAATGTAACTCGTCCGTTACAGCGTAACAGATATTGCATAAGGCTTACGTTAACGATTTGATGGTCCCTAATTATTTCTTTGAACTAGCGTTCACTGTCCAACTTTCCCTTAATTACGCTGGATTTATTAGTTTCCTACAGTCAGCTCTTTTCGGTCTGTCAGTTAAGTGATAACCAGCCTAACCAAGGTTAAGTAACGTCACGTAACTCCATATTAATGCTAATACTCACATTCGTCCAGCTAGCAAGTTTCATTGCAGTTAAAATGTTTTTTCTCCCAGTCTTTGATCACACTCTCAGTTGTTTTGACGATGACCGGTTTCAGCCCGTAATGACCATCCTCAGATCTTTTCTACACCATGTCCTAAAGTGATAAGGCCATAATGACATCGTAAAAACATACAATCAGCACAGCATCGTAACATAGACCTAAAATAAGGTGTAGAACAGGCCACATGGTCCACACAGTCATTATAGCAACTGGCTACTCATTTACATAACGAAAAAGCAATGGGTCTGGTATTGACACCTACTCATTGATTTTGAAGCTGCATATGATAGTGCGAACAGGGGGAGATTACGTAGTACCTTGAGAGAAACGGGAATTTCTGACCAACTATTCGGACTGGTAACGATAACAAAAAGTGAGATTCAGAGTAGGGGATCGAGGAATACTATGAGTAGCTGAATATTCATGTTGGTGTACGCCAAGGGAAGACTGCAGACGAGTTGCCAGAGAGCTTAAACGGACATACTGACAGAACGTCACAATAAAGTTTATTTCCTTCGTTTGCAGTTATTGTTGAATTATTCATACCGATTCATACTGAATCATGAAGTTACTTGCTTTTTACCTTCACCAGGCTTCTCTTCAATAATCTATTCGCCGTTACAACATTGTGTTGGAAGCCCATGTGCTGTGTACGGGATAATCTTCCACAAAATAGTGCAACGTATTCGCCTACATTGATGTACAGCGTCACAGGAGGTCAGAGGGCAGTAGGAGGGGCGTTTATTACATTCAAACAAGAAAACATCTTAGTAATTATCAGATTTTTAAGGTGGAACAGCTTAAATACTTGGAATAGAACGTCACCCACAACGGAAAAACCTCGCATAAAATTAAACGACTGAAGCATCTAATAGTTTACTTTGTTTTCGGCACTGGTCTTGTTTCACTAAACTAATCACATCTAAAAGATAAGACAGTGCACACGGACGCATCAGAATTTTGGCCATTAACGGTTAGTGATACCATGATATTGGCCGTCCTTCAGAGAAAGCTAATACACAGAGTATTAGTTGCCTGAATTAGAGTAGGAAGTTGGAGAAAACGTGTACCAATGACTACGTAACCTCTGTAAAGATCCACCTATCAGAACAGTAAAGTCAGAAAGACTAATATCAACCGGGCATCCAGGAAGGATGGCTGGTACAGAGGGAGTGCGGGGGATATTAGCTGCAAATTACAAAGAATGATGATGCAGCTGACAGAAAACCAGCTGCCTAGATGGCCTTGAAAACTCACTCTGGGATACAGGAATTTGTAAATACAGCAGCTTTAATAAAAAAATGTTAATATAAAGTAATTAACTCGGACTAAAAAAATTTCTTCTAGCCCCTTACTGGTTCCTACCTCCATTCGGGGAGTCCTGAAAATTTACGCTTGTATATTTTTAATAGCTACGGCAATATTTGTAAGTTTTATAACTGACAACATGGGAGGCATGCAACACACAATTGATGCGTGAATAGTTAACTTCCTAAGTGTTGTTTATTGAATACACCCCAGGTTTTTTCGTTATAAATCTCAAAAGCTTTGTCATGGCTATTAAAAATTCAGAAGCACAGATTCTCAGAACTGTTGTATGGTGTTAGGAATCTGTTTGGAGGTAGGAGAGATTATTTTATCTTTCTAGACAGATTTAAAAACGCGTTATATTAAATTATTTTTATTTAAATATTTTCTGTATTTTAGTGTTGTGAAATTTGCAGCCAAGCCACTCGGTATAGAAATCTGAAATTTGCAGCGGCTGTTTCTTACAGTATAGGTCACTTAAGAAGGGATTTTTTCGATATTCCACCACTAACGGGGTGAAATAGAAGCTGAAAGGCTTTTTGAAAATGTCACTATTAATGCAATTTTTATATTAAAACATTTTACAACTAGAGCTGTGAAGAGTAGTATTAGAGTTCTAGATAGATGTGTTAGGGGATGAAAGTTTCGATGTAAATATCACCCCAAAAACTGAAATGGCAGGATTAACAGAGTTTAGACTCTAGCTGCCAGATTCGCTCTTCGGTTAAAAGTAAATTCGGGAAAGACCATGCTTCTATGGCCTTAATTAGCGTGCAAAGTTTAGATAACGGTGTAGTTCATGAACAACGTAAAAATTCAATTAAGGGAAGATAAAAAAATGGGTACAGACCATAAAGTCAACAAGAGTGAAACAGCTGGCGTTAATCTAGTTATTCATATAAATACTAGCTGTTCACCTGCAGTATTCACTCACTCTCTCTCTCTCTCTCTCTCTCTCTCTCTCTCTCTCTCTCTCTCTCTCACACACACACACACACACACACACACACACACACACACACACCCTCCTCCTCATCCGTGCCCATCTGCTTGCATACTGCCAGGAATGCACTCAGAGATACCACCTACGCAACACACCCATCCTGCAGGGCAGCCCAGATGTTTGTGTTACCAACCTTTCTTTTACCGCCCTCAACCCCTACCGAGCAAACCGACAAGAAAGCGAGTTAATATTGCATTTCCATCCAGTTCTGAGAGCTATGTTCAAAATTTCAAGTATCTAGCTCACTGGGATCTTAGTTAAAAATCAATTGCAATATTTTTACTGAACAGTGACCTAATAAAAAGTGTTAAAAATTAGGACAGCTGGCGGAAAATCGTTGACGGGACGAAGATTCACAACGGATGGAGGGGGAGGAGGAGACATCTGAAAATGGGAGCACATTTCTCAAGACGCGTAGAAGTTGAAAAGAATCTTTAGTGGTACCCTTTCAGTATGAAAGCAATGTTCAGTGCGATGTGACTGTAAACCCGTCCTAATGGTGTACGGAAAGCCTAGATGTACGCCGGGGGACTCTAGTGTGACGAGATCAAGGCCTCGTTGCCGTCACAGCCCAGATAGCCGCCTGCGTTACTCGCGTTTGGGGTCGAGGTCATGCTTCGAGGCAAACAGGAGTCGGCATAAGGTTTCTCCTTTCTCCCAAACGTATTGAGACTGGTCAGTGGAACTACAAAGCAGATTAGCCAGCTTTCTATAGGTCTGTCATACAAGTACCTGACTAGGGTGCGCCGCATTGTATTCAAAGTCTGTTCTTGAAGTTGCTGTTGCTTGCGATCTTCGCCCGAGTGGATTACAGGTTGCACAACCGATTTAACGATTGCGTGGGACCCGCATCATCGATGAACTGCCTGATACATATTCAGTGAAATGCACTCATATATTTTTTAAATTTAGTTTGTCTACATATGTGTTAATGGAAGACCATACAGTGCAAGTTTTCACGGCCGGTACTTGCGTCCTTTGTGAATTTTGTTTTGTGAGCTTTAAGCTGCAGTCAAAGAAATATTTCTGTGCCTAACATTTCGCCATCTAACGGTGGAGACTCGGATAGGAGCTTCGAACTTCAACAATCTCGGCAATCCGAACTGTTAACACGTGTCCCAGCGTTTCCAAGAGCATATAAAATCCCTTTGCGCATGCTGTCAAGTTTACATGGCAACAACAAGGAGAGACATTAACACCCTGCTGAATTAATACGAGCAACGGAAAAAATTCGGTTTATACAAGCTTGCCCTGTGTTTTGTGTCCCTTCACAATAAGTAAAATTTTTGTTCTTTGGGGCCCTACAGTGCGAAAAATGACGACGATACCCAGTTACACTGCTCTTTTTGAGTTTTATTGCGGAAACTACTATGAGGGAATTTCGGTTTAATGTCAGTGTCGTATGTTCTGTAAATGAAATACGTTAATAGGCGATGGTCTATTTTGAACTGTAGCTGTGATCGCCAAGGTGTTGTACATTGAACTGGTGTTTTTACCTCGCGTCTAGTCCGCCTCCGTAGCGCAGCCTTAGTGTTACCGCTTACTACGCAAGGGGGGCCCGGGTTCGATTTCCGGCAGGGGACTGGGTGTCGTGTGTCTATCATTTTCATCATCACTGACACGCAAGTCACCGATGTGACGTCAACTAAAAGGACTCGCAATATAGCGGCCAGACCCCGAAGGGAATATACCAGCCAATAAATGCCATACGATCATTTCATTTCACCTTACGTGTAATATTGCTGTCATCGTTGGAATTCTTATTTACACTTCCACTTTCGTTGTAGATATGCTGTTATATCTGATTTTTAGATATACATTAGTAAGTGTTTGTGCGTTATTTTCACTCTTGACATATTGGATAACAGTGGATGAGCGACATAACATGCTCACATAGTTTCCACTAGAAGTAGGTGATGTTTGGAAAATGGATTGTTTTGATTCTGTTATGGTTTATGACGTTTACTTGGTGTTATAGCTTGTTGTATGATTATTACACTGTTACGACGGATGTTATTAGTATCTCTGGTTTATTTTGGCCGTTTTTGCGTTTTATAAGGAGTTATTTTGAGCATTTGAGTATCTTCATTTCCATAAGGTGTTAATGATTGGCCCCCTTTTGAGTAATATAAAGGATTTCCAGTGCAAAACGGAGCAATCCTTTAAGGAACAGATACAGTATATTGACATGCACACAATAATGTTCTAATTTACTGAACGAACAAACTGACCTCATACACAAATACCGATATATTGAAAGCTTTGATATTATAAAGCAGGAAAATGAGTTAAACAAACAAACCAGAGATACTAACACATTTTCATAGTTATAACATAAACACAGAACAACAAAGATACACACCAAGTAAACATCAGACCATAAAACGAAAAACACCGTCAGAACAGGTTTGAAGGCCCAACGGTACCTATAGCGCCCGCGATGTCATCCTCAGCAGTCACTTTATGATACGGAGGAGCATGTGGTCAGCACACCGCTCTCCCAGCCATTGTGTTTTCGTGGCCTACCATCACAAAATTATTACGTAAAAATAAAATACAAATAAGGCTCAACACAAACCAGAGGTGCTTTCAGGTGAACCTAAGAAGATACTCAAAATGTAACAGATTTTCCAGATACCACCTGCTTCTAGTGGTAACTTTGTAAACATGTAATATCACTGATCCAATGTCAGCCAAGCCGCCAAGAGGAAAAATAACGCAAAAAACTAACCTATATCTAAAAATCAGATACAACAGTAAGTCTACAACGGACGTCGAAGTAATGTCTAAAGACACATTCCAAGAAAGACAGCACATGGCAACATCGATATTACACGTACGGTAAAAACACCAATCTAATGTTTAATAACATTACGATCACAGTTACAGCTTAGAATAGAGAGACTATAGTAATGTATTTACAGGACACGTGACGATGGGAATATGCCGAAATGAGCTCATTTTGATGTATGCTATAAAACTCACAAGCAGCAGTGTAACTGGTTTATCGTTATCGTAATTAGAAAATTGTTTACCCGCTGAAGGCGCTACTCTCAGTATCGTCTAGAATCTCTAGATCGTGGAAGCGACCGCTGTATCGATTGGACCTCGGGTTCTGTTTTGACGGCCTGTGTGCGGTTTCCAGGTGGCTACCCGCACTCACCTGGCCACTGATGGGCTGAATAAGCGTTTCCGCCTCAATTACGCCTTACACAGATAAGAATAATGTGAAAAAAGACGTCTACAATAAGACAATTACACGTAGATCGATTTCAACTTTCATACATTCACCTCAAGATTTAATCATATTGTTAAAAACAAAACACGCACAGAACGCAATTCATACTAAATAAAGGGACACATCCGTATCGAGTATTCAGAACGAACAACATACTCTCGCAAATGCTGTAGGGACGTACAGTTTCCGGTCATTTACTTGTAGTTGGACTAACACAGTATAAACATTCATTCAGCTTACCTTATACGAATAAGAAGCCCCTTTATCATAAATTGAAAATATTTCTCGCCCACTATCTGCTTAGACTTCTGGTTCCCAAGCTTGCTGAGACCCTTACCCCTGAGTGCAATAATCAGACGTTAGCTACTCCCCCCCCCCCCCCCCCCTCTTTGCACTATCAAAATTAGCGTTCAACTAAACTTTAGAATAAAACAGCATTGTCTTTGAACACTTCTGTTTTTAAGATTCTGAATCATTATTACTGATTTTGTATGTGTTTTTATTAAGCCAACTAAAGCCATTGAGACAAATAGTACTGCTGTTTCTAACAACCACTTCTACACACTGTTGAAGCAGTTCTCAGTGAATTGCGAGTGTTACCTGCAATTCCTCCTCAGAAAAGAAAGCTAAGTATCCATATGAGTGGCGGATACAGAAAAACCTCAAGGGAGAGGACGTTAAAGATACCTTGAGCTGCCTTTACTTCCACTGTAATAAAAAAAAGTCACATGCAAAGTTTAAGAAAGTTGTATTTAAAATGATCATACACACATGCAAAAATGCCACATTATGATATAAAACAGTTAAAATTGATTCTCTCCCTTAAATGGCGACTTCTATGCGCCTATTTTTCCTGGAAGATCGGTTAATTACATCGTCAATAGGACAATCAGTGTCAGGGTGAGTGTTCAACAGAGCTAAGCCATTAAGTCCATCTTCCTGCATTGTCGACCTCAGCCATGTCTCTGTACGCTGCAGTGTCGAAAAACTTCTTCCTTCTGTAGCAATAGATGCAGGTAGACAAGCAAATATTTTGTGCAGAGTGTGCAAAGCAGCATAGCCAGATCTAGGACAGACAGACGACACTTGCATAACCGAATCACTATCATTAAGGGCGTTTATGCCCATTTGCTTGTATTGAAGAATCTCTGCCATTAGTCTAGTTAATAAGAATAACGTATCGAGATCACTAGAAAGACCGTAGGTATGTGTTAGCAATCTGTGCGAGACAGAAACGTATAAAATACGATGACGCGGTCGCGCGTGCTACATAGGAAAGTACGAGGTGCATTCAAGTTCTAAGGCCTCCGATTTTTTTTTTCTCCGGACTGGAAAGAGATAGAAACATGCGCATTGTTTAAAAATGAGGCCGCGTTCATTGTCAATACGTCCCAGAGATGGCAGCACCGTACGGCAGATGGAATTTTACCGCCAGCGGCGAGAATGGGAACTGTTTTAAATACTTAAAATGGCGACGTTTTTCTTACTTGAACAGCGTGCAATCATTCGTTTTCTGAATTGGCGTGGTGTGAAACCAATTGAAATTCGACAGTTGAAGGAGACATGTGGTGAGGGAGTTACGGATGTGTCGAAAGTGCGTTCGGGGGTGCGACAGTTTAATGAAGGCAGAACATCGTGTGACAACAAACCGAAACAACCTAGGGCTCGCACAAGCCGGTCTGACGACATGATCGAGAAAGTGGAGAGAATTGTTTTGGGGGATCGCCGAATGACTGTTCCACAGATCGCCTCCAGAGTTGGCATTTCTGTGGGTTCTGTGCACACAATCCTGCATGACTACCTGAAAATGCGAAAAAGTGTCATCCAGGTGGGTGCCACAAATGCTGACGGATGACCACACGGCTGCCCGTGTGGCATGTTGCCGAGCAAAGTTGACACGCAACGACAGCACGAATGGGACTTTCTTTTCGTCAGTTGTGACAATGGATGAGACGTGGATGCCATTTTTCAATCCAGAAACAAAGCGACAGTCAGCTCAATGGAAACACACAGATTTACCGCCACCAAAAAATTTCGGGTAACCGCCAGTGCCGAAAAAATGATGGCGTCCATGTTCTGGGACAGCGAGGGCGTAATCCTTACCCATTGCGTACCAGAGGGCACTACGGTGACATGTGCATCCTACGAAAATGTTTTGAAGAACAAATTCCTTCCTGCACTCCAACAAAAACTTCCGGGAAGGGCTGTGCGTGTGCTGTTTCACCAAGACAACGCACCCGCACATCGAGCTAACGTTACGCAACAGTTTCTTTGTGATAACAACTTTGAAGTGATTCCTCATGCTCCCTACTCACCTGACCTGGCTCCTAGTGACTTTTGGCTTTTTCCAACAATGAAAGACACTCTCCGTGGCTGCACATTCACCAACCGTGCTGCTATTGCCTCAGCGATTTTCCAGTGGTCAAAACAGACTCCTAAAGAAGCCTTCGCCGCTGCCATGGAATCATGGGGTCAGCGTTGTGAAAAATGTGTACGTCTGCAGGGCGATTACATCGAGAAGTAACGCCAGTTTCATCGATTTCGGGTGAGTAGTTAATTAGAAAAAAAATCAGAGGCCTTAGAACTTGAATGCACCTCGTACCACTACTCGACAACTCGGTCCAGTCTAGTCGACGTGGGGGCTGACTGGAGGGGAGGGGGGGGGCCGCGCACCCCCAACCCCCCCCCCCCCCCCCTTTATGTGTCCGCCACTGACCCATGCTGAGTGTAGACTTCGTCTGTACCACTCAGACCTAGCGACAATCCCATTTAAAATCAAGAGTCAAACGGTGTCTGTTACATGCAATTACGTGTTTAAGCAGCCCCTGACACTACTCCAATCTACAAGCGTTAAATTACTGAAATTGTGAGAAGTGTACACATCTTTCAGCACACATCTATTGCGAATTCCTGTAGAATACTCACCTATTAATAGAAACGTCTGACTTGGCAGCAGTGTAATACCTAACTGCCATCTTTGCACAGCTGTTACGTATGCACGTCCTCTAACGTAAGATCTTTTGTTTCGCTTCCGGCTCTCGAAGCATGTCGTTCTCTGGTATGCTGCCGATTCCTTGCTGAAGTACACTGACAAAAAAAAGGAAAGTCTCGGCGCCTAAAAGCAATTAATGCAAAGTAATGAATTTTAGGAAATACATTTGTCTAGGTAAATGGAAATGGATAGGTTAAAGTTATAGTGGGAATTAGCGCAGTTCGGTGGCACCAGGAATGGGACTTATGGTCAGGTGAATTTGAGGTTACAAATATAGAATTACATAGGGGTAATGCAGGAGCAGGTTTAATAACGAATAATAAAATAGGAATGCGGGTAAGCTGCCATGAACAGATTATCGTAGCCAAGATCGACACGATGCCCTCGCCCACGACAGCAATAACAGTTTATGCCAACTAGCTCCGCAGATGAAGACATTGAAGAAATGTATGATGGGATGAAAAAAATCAGGTGGTTAGGCAAGACAAAAATTTGTGATGGACTGGAATTCGATAGTAGGAAAAAGAAAACGAAAAATGGTAGGTGAATCTGGACTGGGGGAAAGGGATAGAAAGTGGAAGCCATCTGGTAGAATTTTGCACAAAGCACAGTTTAACTATCGCTGACCCGTGGTAAGAATCATGAAAGAAGGCTGTATACGTGGAAAAGACCGGGAGACATCGGAAGATTTCAGATTACATAATGGTAAGACAGATTTCGGAACCATATTTTAAATTGTAAGATATTTCTGGGGGCAGCTGTGGACTCTGAACACAATTTATGGACTGTAGATTAAAACAGAAGAAATCGCAAGAAAGGTAGGAAATTAAGGAGACCAGACTAGAGCAGGGGAAAATGAATGTAACACACAGCGCATTCATAGGAAATCAACTACTGTACAGGTACACTATTGATGACAAACAGCTGGAGACAGCGTGTGCCGTAAAATATCCAGGCTCAACTGTCCAGAGCGACCTCAAATGGAATGACCATATAAAATAGTGGGGAAAGCAGACAAAAGACTAAGATTCATCGGAAGAATCTTAAGGAAATGTGACTCATCCACGAAAGAAGTGGCTTATAAGGCGCTTGTTCGCCTTACTCTTGAGTATTGTTCATCTATCTGGGATCCCTATGAGGTAGGACTGATAGAGGAGAGAAGATTCAACGAAGAGCGGCGAGTTTCACCACGGTATCGTTTGCTGAACTCCACCGGCAGATGTTACAAGAGACGTTGTGTATCACGGAGAGATTTACTACTGAAATTTCGGGACAGCACTTGTCAGGAGTAGTAGGACAACGTATTACTTCCCCCCACATACATCTCGCGTATTGGCCACGTGGAGAAAATGCCCTCCGGGAAACTTGGTTCCCGGCAATGTGGACCCCTGCCCTCTACGGCTATAAGGGATATTACAGAAACTGTAGCGACCATAATTGTGTGACAGGTGGAGTTTGCGTCTGTCCTGAACTCGGTATGCAGTGAACCTGTGCTCCTTCAAGCCCCTCTTGAAGCTGTGGTCGTCAGGATAAGGACGACAGAGGAAATAACTGCTTGCAACGTATATCTCCCTCCAGATGGTGCAGTACCCCTGAACGTATTGGCTGCACTGATTGATCAACTCCCTAAACCTTTCCTACTTTTGGGAGATTTTAACGCGCATAACCCCCATGTGGGGTGGCGCCTTGCTTACTGGCCGAGGTAGGGAGATGGCAAATTTACTATCACAACTCGAACTCTCGACAATGTCGGTATTGGATCTTAAGCAAAAAAGTTTGACGATCACTGTTCCATGTGTAATGGAGAACAGGCGCATGTACTGTTGACGAGACATCAAACGCGTCAGTACGGTCCAAGATTCATAGGTCAAGCAGAGCCTTCACTTCGGCTTCAAACATCCCCTGACCTCAACAGACAAAAATAAACCAACCTGCTAGACAGACCTTACATGGGAATTATGCCGTCCAAGGATCTTACACCACAAGACTTACCCGATCAATCCTCACCTCTGTGCAGCCCCGGTAGACGGTCTTAATATGCCAAGAAGCTTAAATCAGCGCACATTCCATTGCAGAATAAAAATTCATTCTGGAAACGATCATATATTAGCCACTGAGCATGTACTGATGTTCACTCAAGGTGGTACACCTGTTTCGAGCTTATTCGAATACGTTTTTCTTAAAATGTAATTTGCATATAATTACTTATTGATCTATGAGGTACTGGGAATGCAACCAAACCATTTCTCTTGAGATCTTTCGGCTGTGAATCGCCAAGCCATCTTAAGACTGAACTATTCGACACTGTCTGTTTAATGGAGTCTAGCAAGGAAAGATTGCATCCCTTGGGGAGAAACAAATCTGTAATCTTTGCAAGCACCTCAGGTCTGCTAGCAACAGGAGTAATTTGAGCGGCAATAGGTCTAACAACTAATGAGGAAATAGGATTGCGATTAGGCTGCAGTGAACAGTATAGTGGACGTATGATCATAGCCAAAATATACACGAGCCCAACACTCGCCGCTTGAAAAACGTGATATCGTCAAGAGCTGCTGATAAATATTCTTTCTTCAGCAACCAGTTTCTGTCCAAGGTCCATCATCGTGTTCATAAGGCATTTACATCGTGCTAGGCGGTGTTCAATGAACGGCGTCAAATAATAAAAGCCATGAATTCCTCACTGTTGTCATATATAATAATACATTGCATCCTCAGTTATAAAAATGTGCCACACAGTGCACTGATCCATATTATATACAACAGTCGGCATTAACGTTACGTAGGCATCGTATACATTGCAATATTCACGAATTCGTGATTTTATTATTTAACGCAGCTGACCGTCAGGATGAATAAACGTCACGACTCATGTATAGCTTCCAACACAACGTTGTAACGGCGAATAGAATGTTGAAGAGGAGCCTGGTGAAGGTAAAAAGAAAGTAACTTAATGATTCAGTATGAATCGGTATGAATATAATTCAACAATAACTGCAAACGAAGTAAACAAACTTGGTTTTGACGTTCTGTCGGTATGTCCGTTTCAGCTCTCTGGCAACTCGTCGTGTTAATGGTTTTGTACAGTAACACACGTCGTGGAGCGTACTCATATCGGGCCCTTTACTTCGAAAATAGTACGAAAGTCCATTTGTAGTGTGTAATTGTGCAGCTGCTAACGTGATTCTCCGAGATTGGGCGGCAGGTCGCTCAGCCTTAATTGCCTCCCAATTACGCTCTCAGCTAAACAATAACGTATAATGGGTTCACCTATCAGCCAGGCGCAACGAACAGCTGTGAAAACAGGTATTTTCTGTCACCCTTCATAGACAGAGATTTCTGACAAAATGAGATCGCAAAATTTGTGGTTATTTTAGTAAAGGTCTGTGTATTAATGTAGCAGCCTGGCGCGTTTGAATGCGACTGCCGCCACATGAGGAGAAACACGGAAAGCAGTGTCACCAGATGAAGTGTAAATACGCGCCGTCCCAAAATGAGAAAATAGTTTATCAGCGCCGGCGTGAGATAAGATGTGAACCATTTTGTAGCATTTCCTGTTACACCATAATATTCTAATTTACTTAACATGATATTGTGATTTACACAGTCAAATGCCTTTGACAGATCACAAAATATACCAGTTGCCTGCAGTTTTTTGTCTAACGAATTAAGCACATTTTCACTGTAAGTGTAAATCCGAACTGTGACTGACAGTATGTTATTTGAAATAAGATGGTTGTAAAGCTAGTTGTACATTAGCTTTTCTAAAATTTTTGAGAATGCTGACAAAAGCGAAACTGGATGGAAATTCGACGCTATTTCCTTATCTCCCTTCTTAAAGAGTGGCTTAACTTCAGCATATTTCAACCATTCAGGAAATATTCCATTGATAAATGACTGGTTACACAGATAGCGTAATATGTCACAGAACTCAGAATCACATTCTTAAATTAACTTTGTTAATATTTCATGATACCCTCTAGATGTTTTTGGTTTTAAAGATTTTATGATGGACATTACTTCTGCTGTGGTAGTCAGGGTCAAATTCATATTATGGAACTTACTTGAAATGTCTGGTCTGAGATATCCCATAGAAGCATCTACAGAACCTGACAACCCCATCTTTTCAGCAACAGTTACAAATAGTTTGTTAAAAAGTTCTGCAACACACTACACATGTCACCATGTAGCATTTACTCTTAATGCTATTTGCTCCTCTTCATGTCTGCTTCTACTATATCCAATGTTGTCTCTCTTTTGCCATCTGATATGACTATCTTTTCCTTGTAATATATTTGCTTTGATGTCCGTATTACAGTCTTTAATATTTTCCAGTACTTCTTGTAATGTGCTATAGCATCAGCATCAGAACTGTTTCAGATTGACAGATACAGTTTTCTTTTTATTTTACAAGATACCCCTATTCCTTGAGTAATCCATGGCTTCTTTGTAGAATTTGCTCTAACCTTGGTTAGTTTTGGGGAAAATAGTGTTCAAATAAGATAAGCACTTTATTAGCAAAAGTGTTGCCATTTTCATTCATACCATGAGCACTGTAAACATCACTCCAGTGAAGGTCTCTGAGGAGTATCCTAAAATAATAAATTTTTGGCTTATTGATTACCCTCTTGAACTCAGATTTAACAGATTCTATATCCTGTTCAGAATTAACATTTAAGAGAAGGAACTGCATGTTATGATCTGAGAGGCCATTGACTATCGATTTTGTAATATAATTTTGTTCAATGTAATTATCCATAAAGATATTATCAATGGCTGTTTGTGAGCAATTGGCTACCCTAACTGGGAACTTTACAGTGGGAATTAAGTTGAATGATAGTGTTACTAACTCAAACAAGTCCTTATTGAGAGAGTTTTAAGGAGATCTACGTTGAAATCACCTGCAACCATTATTTCTTTGTTTTTGGTTCTTAATTGGGCCAGTACAGCTTCATGTTGGTTTATGGACACGCTAAAGTTACCTGCAGGTGCTCGATATACACTTGATAGTGTGAAAGATTTTTTTATGAAATTCTTATTCTGTTGCACATGCTTCCATATGCTCTTCTCTGAAAAAAATTTATTAATGTCTGTGTTCTTAAATTTGACAGTTCCTAACGACTGTGAAAATTCCTCCTTTCTCCATTTCTGCTCTACAAAAGTGAGATGCTAAGCTAAATTCTGTAACATGTAAAAGTTCTATGCCAGTGGTCACATGGCGTTCAGAGAGGCAGATTGTCAGGTGGGTTTGAGGGCTCTATGCAGATAATTGATTCATTAATTTTATTTCTCAGTCCGTGAATATTTTGATGCAATAAAGATAGCTAACATTTCACATTGACTGAGCTAAAATTGAGCAGAGTTGAAATTTCTGCTGATTGTTGAAACTTCTTAACCAGCAGCTGTTTATGCTGATGTAATAAGCTAGAATTATGTTTTTTTTCGTTCTTTCTCAAACTGAAGGTTTGTCTCAATCCTAACCTCTCTTAAAACTTGGTTTCTTTCTACCCTCCTGACACTAAAAATGAGGCTTTTCTGAACCCTATAACCACTGGTATTTTATCACTCATGACAGTGCCTTCCCACTTTAACTGTCCTATTTTCCTAGCCAGTTTACCCTTCCCTTTGCTGTTGAGGTGAAGGCCATGCCTAGTATAATCCCACCTACTGAGAGAATCAACAGGAACCACACGAATATGTGACCCTGCACCCGACGTAAGCAGCCGTTCCAACTACAAATTAACTCTCCTGACAAGAGTTCAAATGAGCTTGGTCATGGCGCCCAAGAACAGATACAAACTGAACATTAGTATGCTTCGATGCTGATGCAATCTTTGCCAGGCTACACTATGTACTGTGCCCAGTATCTCTATCAATACTATTACCTGACCCACCCACTATAACTACAGTGTTCCTTAGTGAAATCTTTGCAAAATGATCTTAAATCCTGTGTCACCTGCTCCAGACCAGCACTAGGTTTAAAAAAAAATTGATGACCTGGTGTTCTGATCGTAATTCAACATACAAAAGCTGGCCAACACCTCTTCCGTGGGAACTACCTAACAATAACACTTTCTTTCTCTTTACTGATTTCCCTACATTCTTACTTTTCAATTTGCTGCTGCAAGTTTGTTGTGGCCTGTCTATACCTTCAACTGCTTGAGGCTCACCAGCTTCTAACTGAAGCAACAGGTCAAATCTATTTTCCACATTCACCACGAAGGTGTCAGACAAAGTTCTGGGCCTGTTCCGCCTGTTGCCACTTCCCACCTCTCTTTACCCTTCTCCCTCCTTAACCTGTCAAGACCTCCCCTGGCCTTGTCTAACTCAGCCTGAAGGGCGGCAATTTTCCCCTCCTGTTCTAGTATCTTCCTACCTCGACTACATAGCCTACAAAACCACTGATGAGTCTCATTTACTTCCCCTACTCCCACGCTACTGCAGTCACCCACATCGAAAAAAGTACAGCACCTGTCACACCAAAGCCCCGACCTGACAGTTCTACAAAAAGTCAAGCACTTTTCACTCATGATAAAAGTAATAGTTTATTAAGAAGAAGTCAGTGAAATTACGAAAATACGATTCCACAAATTTGGCCTATACGCAGCTGTATGTAAACAAAAACAGTGCAAAATTTCTGAAACAACTTACTTTACGCTACTTTCAGGAAATGTGAGTTAAATAGTGAAGAGGTACGCTACAGTTAAATCGCTGGAGAGTGCAAAGTACAATTAAACGAAATTCTATAGATTTGCTGCGGCAAAACGTAAACAGAAAATACGACTATAACTCGAGTGTACGATCTTAAAGCGTTTTCTGCTATATTACGTAAAGAAAAATGAAACCTTTAATGGTACGCTTAAAGAACACACTAATACACCTATTTACCACGTAATCAGTACTAAATTGAATGTTATAATCTAAAATGACTTATCTTTATGAGAACACCAAAACTGGCGCTAGTCGCTTGACTGCAGGGCTGCTTCGTCTCAAGTTCTATTTATGGCTTATCGGTTTGTAATTAGAATGTTACTACGGTATCTCAATGTCCGACCTTTGAAATGCTATCCATTCGCAGATTAAACCGGAGTCACTGTCATTAGAGCTACTATATTCAAAGATCCAGATCCAACAGCTGGACAGGTGTCTTTCATACTCCGTATACTGGTGATCCCAAAAGACCTACCCACTCATTTTAAGCAACTTCAACTCTCAATCAAGGTTTCGTTTGTCTTGCGAGTAAACAAGGTTCAAAGTCAGAGGGTGTAGGGAAGAAAGTAGGGGGGGGGGGAGAGAGAGAGAGAGAGAGAGAGAGAGAGAGAGAGAGAGAGAGAGAGAGAGAGAGAGAGAGGGGGGGGGGGGAGGTAGGTTTGAAATGGACATGAGGAGGAGGAGATGAATAGATCGGTGAAGCGATGATGCACAGAGGGGGGGGGGGGGATGATATGCTGAGAAGCATTTTAGGTTTTGCTGTTGTGTTATGCAGTAAAATTGCTTTGCTGTGGACTCGAACAGTATTCTCCAGGATGTATCTGCTGCTGTCTGCCAACCAACACAGCGGTTAGTAAATTCATTTAACAGCAGTAGGCGAGCTGTATTAAATTGTTAGATTCGGTGCTTCTGTGGCATAAGTAACTCTATGTAAGCTCGTTTTTACGCATAAACTGCAGTTTTTCAACTGCTCCAGGCAAAACCAAAGTTGTCCTCACCGGGAACGGATGCACGTATTCTCCTAAGCACCCTGCGAAGGAAGTCTCGGCAATAAATTTTTATCGCACTCAAAAGTACAGCCCACCGAACATAAAATCATGCCTGAAAAGAAAACGGCGGTAGTATATTGAGGAACACGTGGCTGTTTGACTTACCCGTTCCTAACGACAACTAGGAATTGGCGCCTATCCAAGAACTGGCAGGCAGTTGTGCGTCGGTGCAAGAATAAACAGAACGCCCTGAGCGTGCAGTGGAATGATGTGGCGCAATCACCTCGGCCGTCGCATCGAGTACTTTCTTGGAATCACCTTGGCCGTAGGTGTCACTTTGCCCGCTTACTTGTTTTTCCTAGACTTAAACAGCGGCAGAGCGATCGTCGCTGTACGACAAATCGTCATACATCTTCCGTACAAGGCTAGTCCTCTTGCCAGCTATTGACAAGGCTTAAACGGCGCACAGTGTGGCACGGCGATCAAAAAATTTCTACGTGTTTGCGTAAACAGAATGAACTACAGCTCGAAAATCTGTGCTAAGAACTTGATAACGTATCCAAAGTGTAGAGCACACGACGATCCATACATAAAACGTGAAATTAGTTCCAGAATGAATTGGTGCTTAGTTTGGAAAGTGCTTAGGTTGGACCCAAGACAAATGAAAAGCCGTGACCCGGTCACGTGACTCTCCATTTTAGTTGGTAAGAGCTGGTGTGCGCAGCCACCACGAAGCAAGTTGTCAACAAGGCACACCATAATGGCGTGGGCGGTTTTTACGTGGACTGGGTCCTCTGCTACAACCAGGGTGCGATTTCTGCTTTTACCAGTGGGGGGGATGTCCTAGGGGGTTAGTATAATTATGTTACTAGCTTGGACCGTGGCGTTACCCATGGTTAAACAGTTATATATAAATAGATGTTAATGCCGAAACTCACTATTAATTCGTATGCACTATCAGAAAAGCCATCCCTTGTTATATCTTTAAAAGTACATTATAGGTGAAGCTTATTTACAAAATCATCTACATACAGGTATACGAGGGGAATGCAAAAAGTAAAGGTACATTTGTGAAAAGCTGTACTAATTCTGATGACTGATGATAGAAAACTGAAACATGCGTTAATTTTCTACGTAACATCCCTCGACTTCAGTGCAGTTTTCCCGACGTTTTAAGAGTTTTTTTATTTTATCAGAAAATACGTTTATCGGTTCCATCTGTAACCAACCGACCAGCAATGGCGTCTTCATCACTTTTAAATTTTCATCCCTGTAGTGCTTCCGTTAAGGGCCCAAGCATGTGAAAATCGCTTGGAGCCATGTCTGGACTGTATGGTGGATGTTCCAGCACCTCGAATCTCAACCCCTTTATTGCGTCGGCTGTCCGTTTGGCAGAATGTGGGCGAGCGTTATCTTGCTGCAGGATGACGCCTCTTCACAGTTTTCCACGACGTTTGGATTTGATTGCAGGTTTTAGTTTCGTACGCAACACATCACATCCACCATATAATACAGACCTGGCACTAAAGCCTCATTTACGCTGGGTTGACGTCTTGCGACATTGTGGCACGCTACGGAAATGTGGCATGCGTCGTCTTGTCATTTAGAACTAAATGTTTTGAAATGCTTGCCTACTACATAACAGTTTTTCAAAATTAATAAGCAAACATATTAGTAGTATTAATAGTAAGGCTGTATTAAAAACTTTCAGTGTTCGGCTCGACAAATTTAATTATATGTAAAATTTTACTCCAGTGATTGGGAAATAAACATCCCAGGTTGGGATGCATAAACTAAAACCTGAGGAAGGGATGGTCTGATGCAGAGGGGGGGAAATCCCCCCCATCCCCCCCCCCCCTGCAAATAGCACACTGGCTCCAACTGAACCGATCGTTGACTGGAAATGGTATGTTCGGCTACTTGCAACCATTAGTGGACTTTATGTTCCCAAACAAAGACGGAATTTTTATGGATGGCAGTGTGCCATGTCGCCAGGCCACAATCGTTCACGATTAATGTGAGGAATATTCTGGGCAATTCGAGCCACCCAAATCGCCCGACATGAATTCCATCAAACATTAATTAAGAGGTCAGTTCGTGCATAAAATCCTGCGCTGACGACGCTTTAGCAATAGTGAACGGCTAGAGGGAGCAAGGCGCAGTATTTCTGCAGGGGTCTTCCAAAGACTTGAGTCCATGCCGCGTCCAGTTGCTCCACCACGCCAGTTAAAAGGAGGTCCGACATGTAATTAAAGTGCAGCTACCTGGAGTCCATTGCGGCCTGTAATTATAGCATGGCAGCGAAACTTGGTAGATATTCTAATGCACTGGGAAAAATTAATTCAAATTTTTTGCCACCAGGTGCAAATCTGGAGCTGTACAGCTACTCGTTGACATCTCTGGTGCTCATACTGAACAAATTGTGTATGCGACTGTTAATAATACCAGCATTATGCTTTTCTCACTTGTTTGACATCATCTCCCCATATCCTGTTGCTAACCCATTATTGTGTGTGTATGTGTGTATGTATGTGTGTGTGTGTGTGTGTGTGTGTGTGTGTGTGTGTGTGTGTGTGTGTGTGTGTGTGTGTGTGTGTAAAAAATAACTTGACAAGGTTGAAGAAGCAATCACACCGAAACATACAACAAAACAGAGCGAAGCGATAACTCTGACGGAAAACACGCACATACGCGGTATATATAGAGTTGGTTTAGTCTTTGGAATGTCTCTGTTGTTTGTATGTTGCGCAACAGAACCAGCCGTATTTTCCTCCTTAAGAGAGGAGACTATAAGGTGTATTCGGAGCGGTTATTACTAGTGGTTCCCATGTTGCCTGATACGATATTTACAGCGTGAATCCGAACACCAACAAAATGTTGGTTCTTCCAGGATATTTTGAGTACTCGGTACAAGGGAACTGCGGTCTCCTGTGCCACGTTACCAAGTAACAGCATTTTTTTTTTACTTATTGCCCCCTCCATTTACCTTTATATCTGTATTGCGCTGAAAATAAGCGCACAACAGTGCAAATGTCGACAGCATGCGCTGGGCGTCTTCTTTGGAAATAAACTCGCAGTACTTAACCGCTGACAGTGAAGGCCACTTCACTCTTAGCTCTCATTTAATACTGTTCGGGGATAACGGGGCGCACATAACTACACTGTTACTCGGTAACGAATCAGTGGAGTCCACGAATACCTCATACCAACACACTCCAAATATATCTCTGTACAACCTTCGAAATTCGGTCGGTAGGGAACGGCGGTATCAGGTTCTAGTGCCAAGTTTTTTTTTCTTTTTAATGTCGTATAGCGAAGTCGCTGGAATTGTTTAAGAAAACAGTGGTCCCGTTGCACACACGTGTAACCAGTGTACGTCGGTTCGCCGTGTCCACTTGATAAGCTCAAATGAAAACGGTAGCATTGCCGTATATATTCACTATACCAATACAGGTTAAATTAGCTACCTGTTTCAGTTTTTAATATATCTTCTTTTACATTCCTGAAGTACTACCCACCTCCTTTACTGGCAGTTCGCTTTTCTGAATATTATTATTAATTTTATTAGTTTTCATAGTCTTACTCTTTAGTTTTTATAGTTCGAACTGTTCAGTTGTTCTACTGTATCAAGCACATTCTAAAAACCTTCTGACTTCAAAGGCCATTTTCTGTTAAATTATAGCTGCTTAGTAGTATATAGTTAGGAATAAAGCACACAAGACTGATTAAACATTCAGACCCAGAATTCTCGCTCTTGAAATACTCTTAAAGTTACGCATCATTTGGGTGAGCGGGAAGAACTCGAATTAAGGTACAATAGCCGGGTTTGTAATTGCCATTGTCGCTACTTATTGCGCGTTAGCGTGTATTATCGAATGCATTTTTTGTACCGAGGCACGTGTGAAGGCCAGGAAAATATGTGTTGTAAATATGTTTCGTTAATGCAAGGAAAAGCTAAATATATTTGTAGAAGCAAAAGCTTCTCGCCAGGCAGTGCCAAACATTTTGCTTCGACCGCGCAGGAGTCCTCTAGAGGTGTCCCCGTCCACAGATGAGTCAGCCAGCACCCTGCAGAGACGTCGTCGACCTGGATAAAGACCTTGATGAGCGGGCAGATCTCTGTAATGGCGCCGGCAGCAGTTTTTGCGCCCAGCCGGTGTTCTCACAGCTGCTGAGTAACTGGCAGAGTCAGCCGGGCACACGCCGCGGCAGTCCCCGGCTATTTATACTCGCCTGCGAGTGGCTTTACCAGATTCTGCTGGCACACTTCAAACCACTACTAGCCTATCCACTCGCAGTCCAACTACCATTTTGTTATATCCCTAGATCTGTTGGTAGCAACTAGCTTTTGACAAACTGTTGTTTTTTGGGAAGACCAAGTGTGATCCAATCAAGTTGTCACTCCTACGTGTTGTGTACACTCTGGAGCAGCACACCTGAAATTGCTCTTATTGCAAAATACACACAGCACGGGGTACAGTATAACAAAGTGGCTAGGTGGCATGCGATGCCGACACGTGGAAACAGTGTATACAGGGTGACCCAAAAGTTCGTTTACTTTTGAAAATTTACTAATTCACGGAATAACGTGGGTAGAGAGGTAAAAATTCACACACATACGTAAAAGACATGGGATTTTATTGAAAGCAAAAGAGTGCAAAAACTGGCAAACAGATCGCACTGGGCAGCAACACGCCAGCGACGGCGCATTATATTTAGTGGGAGAGGGAGTCAGATCATTCCCAGCCTAGCTCATAAGCACCTGCTGGAAGCTACGACTTTTATGCAGGATGGCGCTCCGCCCCATGTTGTTAGGCGTGTGAAAGATCTCTGGCGCACTTCATTTGGTGAGGATTGCGTGCAAAGCTGCCATGTGTGGTCCCCCAGGTCCCCGTGTGGTTATTGGTTGAGGGGTTACCCGAAATCGAAAGCCAATATCCTACAGCAACATTGTCCCTGGAATAAAAATATTGTTGTTGAACGACGGCAGACATGTTGAGTATTTCTTACACAGAACATAGTCTTTGCTAAAAATTAACTGGTATGCCAGTTACTTCTGTTGTATCACGTGAAGCGCCATCTATTGTTTATTTTGCGCACTTTCCAGTTTCAATAAGCCTCATGCCATTTCAAGCATGCGCGACAGTTTTAATCTTCTACCTACATTATTCCGGACTCTTCGGTCACCCTGTACGTAACTATATGCAACAACAGGAAGGGGACTACATTCGTCAGAGAAAGAGAACTAAAATCACTGTGACATAATCGAACTAATTCTTCCACTGAGAAAGATGTCTACTTATGGCATATGACATCATTTGATGTCATTGCTCGAAGAGTGTGGGCCCAACCGACACTTCATCTGAGTATATTTTTGTAGGAAAATTATCACACGATTTCTGACAATCACTGCGGCACTGGAAATTTTTCCAAGTGTGTTACTCATTGGGCGACTCCACTTCCTGCTCGACACGAAGACCGATTTAGCTCCATCACCGAGCGAGGTGGCGCAGTGGTTAGCACATTGGACTCGCATTCGGGAGGACGACGGTTCAATCCCGTCTCCAGCCATCCTGATTTAGGTTTTCCGTGATTTCCCTAAATCGTTTCAGGCAAATGCCGGGATGGTTCCTTTGAAAGGGCACGGCCGATTTCCTTCCCCATTCTTCCCTAACCCGAGCTTGCGCTCCGTCTCTAATGACCTTGTTGTCGACGGGACGTTAAACACCACTAACCTAACCTTTGTTTTCCCGCTTCTTATTTAGACAAATTATGCGGTTGGTCTCTACTATAAGCTACAACCAGTTCCTTCCACTATCCTTTCTTTCCAGACATGTTCCAATTCCCTTAAAAATGCGACCTCTCTGCTTAAATGAAAAGAGCTGCATCGAAGTCGAACCGTGAATGTCTCTGTTGACTCTCCTGGCACTAAAACGCATGTGATAGATAATAACCCAAATTATTTTCATTTAGGCTCATGCGTTTATCTGCAGTAACATTCTTTAATGCAGTAAATGATCTTTCTACATTGCAAGAAGTGACAGATGCATCCTTGGATGAGGAAATTAGGAAAAGTGCAAAGTTGAATAATCTGATTCTCTGCATTATCGGCATCAAATATTGTCCTAGCTTCTCTCATTAACAGAGATCTCTTTTCCAATAGCCCTGTCGGTAAAAATGTTTCAAAAATTCGCACTCGTCCACTCCTGATCACTTCTATACCTCAAATCCAGATTGAAAGAATAATAATGTAAAATGACCTTGGAAGGTGAAGGGAGATAAGGGCATGACTATTTCTTAGTGGTTTGCCAAAATACAGCACTCCCGAATAACGAGATTAGGCTATAGTTCTGCTAGGTGAAAACTAAGAAATCATTGTCGAATAAAACGGGTTATCGTTCTTTGTATAAACTTTCATAATAATGAAAACATGTGAACTTTTTAACGTCCTTCTTGACAGAAAGGACTGAACAAAATCTTGGCTATGTCTTTGTAAGAAGGACAAACATTGTAAAGTGCAGCCTTAAGACACGTACGTGGAAATAAACCAAAGCAACTACCAGCTAAATATTAAATCCTCCAAAGTGCACGATTGACGGAAAACCAGATGTTCCGTCGTTGCTACCAGCGGCGACTACAGGCAGCCAGAACAGATAGTCTCTGAAGAGATTGTCCGCGCGCAGCCATGTGACCGTGAGCTGTGACCCAGAGAAGAGACCTCTCCCAATGTTAGCTCTCCGTTCTTGACACAAATACATCTGTCTAGCGACCTCATTGCGGCGTGTGCGTTCCTAGAGAAGGAACTTAATTTTTAACGAATATACAGCACATTTCGTAATGTCTTTCCTTTAGAGTAGGAAATAGGGTATTCCGTAACCGCTTCTAGGTTCTCTTGTACAACTGAAACAAGCATATGTTGAAAAAGTGCTATTTGTGACCCAGAAAGGCATAGTAGGGAAAAAACTGATCCAGCAGTTTACCGGTCGTTTTTCGCATAAAAAGTTTCTATAAAGTTCAGCTGGTGAAGAGCCGTCAAATGAAATGAAAGCAAATGCCATCATTCCTCGTCCAGATTAAGTGTTGCAGTATTAGTGAGTTCGGACGCTGCAGAATGATCGGTCTTCGGGAAACAGGTTTGATTCTCCGTAACATGACGCCATCGAATGGCGATATGAAATGAAATGAGCGTGTGGCATTGTTGGCCGAGAGGCCCTATGCGGGGAAGTTCGGCCGCCGTATTGCAAGTCCTTTTTAGTTGACGCCACTTCGACGACTTGCGTGCGTCAATGATGATGAAGAATCCACAACAGCCAGTCATCACGAGGTAGAGAAAATCCCTGACCTCGCCGGGAATCGAACCCGGGACCCCGTGCGCGGGAAGCGAGACCGCTACCGCAAGACCACGAGCTGCGAGCAATGGCGATATGACAGTAATGTAATGTAGGAGCGAGGGTACACAGGTGTGGGGGAGGGGGCTATTGGCCGGGCTAGAAGTGTAGGCAACGACGAACTACTGTAGGATCAGGCAAAATGACAGTGGTACTCGGCAATCGCAGGCAGCTGTATTTATGGCCGTGGCGTTCCGTTCAGCTTAAAACAGTATTGGCCCGACATTGGAGCATTTCAGTGGATGTGGACCTGTTGCGCAGATGATTCGAAGCCGTGTGATGCGAGCATTTTTGATGTTCGAGTCGAGGCGCACAGTTCTGTCACTTTATACCATCTTGGAAAATGTCCCGAAGCAAGTAGGTTCATGCTGAGCAGTGTGTGCTACTATTGCGATATCGTCTCAATCGTACTGACCTCAGTCTGAACATACATTGCTATTACAGGCTGGTTTTAGAGCACCAGGTACTGTTCTCCGTTCTTGGCAATTCCAGTTACTGTATTTCAGTAGACTGTCCAGCTATGTATAACGACTAATGAGCAAGACTTCTTCGAAGAACTACGGGCGCTAATGGGTTGACGGTCGCGTGTCAGGTTGGTAACTTACAAAGTTTCTCCAATCCTATTGATGCTTTGTGCTCTCGTACACAAACAACATAGAGAGACTCTCCAGAAACATTGTATCCTTTAATCAACTTCAAAGTTTAGAGTTCTGGCTAAGGTACGTAGGCTCACTGTTCTGGTAACTTGCCATAGATCACGAAAAGTTTTGCAATTTTTTAAAAAAGTTTTCCCTTCCGGGTTGAAATTGGCCCATAGAGTAATAGTTGACTACGGAAAAAGATTTTGGGTTAGATGTAACACTTGCTTTGCTACCTGTCAGACATGCTATATTATTGAGTAAATGATCAGAAATTTTTGTTGGTGCATATTGAACTCCTTTAAGCCATTGACGGTTTCAGTAATGTGTAATGGCCATTTTTCCTCTAGTGTTGTAGCTATACGCATCACGATTCCTCTCAAACTATGTTGGATTATTTATGACGAATTTCGTTAGTGGATGTATGTGTAGTGACAACGCAGTGAAAATGTCCAACTCTTCGAAAAGGTACCTACACGACAACTGCGAGTGAACACATTTCCTACCTCTCACATTTGTGCAGTCAATGCTGAGTTACTCCAGAAAATTATTCCATAAGACACTGCGTGGATATAAGAAAATGTCAGGTGGCTGATTCATTTGTTTCCGAGACTAGCAATTACACGAAGAGCAAAAAGCAGCCGACCTTAATTATTTGAGATGTTTAGTAATGTGCTTCTTCCATTAAGTTTTCGTCAATATGTGCATACACAAATTGTTGCATTCTACTGTTTACTGACTCCTCCTCATGTGCTGCATCGACTGAAGAAATTAGCGAAATAACGGGCTAACCCCCAAATGTAGAAGATTCGAGATAAGGGTTGCTATTGGTTTGTTACTGGGTACGGGACCTACCAAAATTGGTGAGACCAAGGTCAGTTCTGATAGTTTCCGTGCCGAGCAACAGATGGCAGAACTTTTCTAAGCTTTCACATTTGACGGTTAGTCTGTTTTTCCGCGTTTGTCTTCTATTGTTAGTATGATTCTACTTGTACAGAACTGACCGTAGTGTTTTCTTCAAAATTTAGAGAGTCCTTTTTCAGATAAGCACTTGATAATTATTTGAAAAACAACGTTAACAATCACATCGGTACTTTTCTCTCTAATGAATTTATAAAACCACCAACCCTCTGATTCAAATATAGCTTGTATATTGACCTTCTGTACAGAACACCAGGTATAGAAAGTAAGTGCGTTTTTTTTCCATAGAAACGGAGATGCCAACTTTGTGCTAAAACTGCCTCACATCCCAAGAGAGATCTTTAGAGGTACGGTATAACAATGCTACAAGACGCGGTGGGAACTGCATAACTGAACCAATGAATTTTTTGAAAGATTTCATGGTGCCTTCAGCTGCCATTATCTGTATTTGATATACAATTGTACAATTTTGACCTTAAGTCATCTTGAAGTATTTTATGGACGTTCCTTTAATAATTTTTTCATAAAGCGGGGCCACAGTCATTTCTTTAAAGTCAGTACCGCCATTAGACTGTTGTTTATTTACAGTGCTACATTTACACTACCATGATTTCGGCTTCAAAGTGTCATTATCAAGTGTTTTAAATGTTATAAATTGGAGTCAAGATGGTGTATGCAGTAATGAAACAAAGCAGTAGGCTCTGCCAGAAATATCGACTCTTAGACAACGTGTCTAATAGTGTATTTTAATACGACACTATGCCATCTTAGGTAATTTATAACACTTAAAACACTTGATAATGGCACTTTGAAGCCGAAATCATGATTGTGTAAGTGAAACACTGTAAATAAACAAATCTAATGGCGGTACTGACTTTAAAGAAAAAGTTTCTTTAATTACTCGATGCTAACTACTACTCACAAGTAATGTGCCCCTAAAATAGCGAAAAGTTATTTCTAGTATGTATTGTGAAAATTACATGCAGTCATAAGAACAAGGAAGTACATGACATAATACACAACTAAACAGAAGTCCATAAAATACTTCAAAATGGCCTAAGGCCGAAACTGTACAATCGTACAGAGAGAGAATGGCAGCTGAAGGCAACACGAAATGTTTCAAAAAATTCATAGCAGCTGTAGACTCTGTCGCAACGAAGATTGTTGAACCATTGAGTTCAGCGTGATACACTGGGAGATAGCTTATTGGACGACGAGAACTTTGTAGCTTTTTAATTTATCGAATGACCCTCGTGCTTACACGAAGAGCATGGGAAAAATGTCACCATTGAACTTCGTGTTAGTCCAAGTCTTCACCCTCGAATGAGACATTCTTCCAATTGTGTGTGACTTGGCAAAGACCATGGGTGTAAAAGTCCGCTTTGTGGTTGTTAATGGAACGTTCCCCCCTAAAAGCGCCTCGGCATTCTGAAAATGCCTGCCATGAAATGGTTTTTCATCCGAGGGCAGAGGAAGAAGCAGCTGGCTGCCATGTCAGTAGAATAGTGGGAAAGACAAAATTTGATTGCCCAGGGCTGCACGTGCCTGACTTTGTCCGTTACCTCGTCCGGAGATTTAAGTGGTACTCCCCTGTCACGGTTAGCTCCCGTATGAGCTTGTCAGCAGGACACAACAATCTCAAAAGATACTCACCACTAGCTTCCTTCGGTGGTTAAGCGTTCAGCCTTTTCGTCGGTCGTGAATCCACATAACGGCTTGCTATGCTTACTTTGTCTGAGGGTCGAACTCAGACAAGCAGCACTCGACCATGATGGTTGGGCAGGTAAGGAAGTGACCTGGATGGACCTTACAGTTGCAACGGTTCCGCCGCTGCCTCGATTCGACAGATGAGTGCGCCTCCGTAGCGTTGTTGTAGCGTTTCCGCCTACCACGCAGGGTGCCCGGTTTCGATTCCCGATAAAGGACTGGGTGTTGTGTGTCATCATTGACTCGCAGGTCGCCGAAGTGGTGTGAACTAAAAAAGGACTTGCAATACGGCGGCCGAATTCCACCAAATAGGGCCTCCCGGCCAGCAATGCCATACGATCATTTCCATTTTTTTTTTATTGTGAGTGCTCGCCGCTCCCAGCTGGTGATGACCTTCGATATGTTCGCAGTGTGGTGCAACATGTTCAGACCTGCCGTGGCTGGTCGGCTTTCCTCACCATAGCCTCAACCGTACTCGAATGCGAAGGGTCTTCCACTTGTGTTGCGATCCACGATTCTTCACAAAGGAATGGTCTGCCACTTCTCTGTCGGTCATTCAGACATGTTTATCCGCAACGGGACCGCGCGCTACTCCTAACCGCTGTGTCCTAATAATGGTGCGTTCTCGCCGCACACTTTCGCAAGTTAGTGCGGATTGTTGCAGCGTTCTGCTTAAAGTGCAGAAAACGAATTACTTCACAATGCTCCACTTTCCAAACGGCTGTGCGACATGGTGAGACTCCTATAGCCGTGCGTTACGGTAGTGGGGCGTCGGAATTCAATGCATACCAAGACTGTAGACTTGCGCCAGCAAACAAAATAAAATTACGTAAATTTATTTTTTCGATGTGATAAACTTAGAGTATTCCTTGCACAATGATCACGAATGGTAAAAATGTAAATAAGATAAAAAGTGGCTGTTAGTAAAAATTCATGTAATGTTTCTCTCCATGAACGTTGGAGGGCCTTGTACTGGAGCTCTCTTCGCGCCTGCGTGGACCCACTAAACTGAGGCAGCAGCCTCAATATGCTGTGCGACTTCCTGAGCTGGCCCGTGGGAGCACACACAATTAGCCGCCATGACCTCACTCCCACAATTGCGCTTAGCACCCGCCACAACTGTTGTTGACTTGCCGTCGTCCCGCCCAATCTTCCCACACCACTACCAAGATTCTGGCCACTTGCCCCTACTGGATTATTCGTGATTCTCTCTCTCTCTCTCTCTCTCTCTCTCACACACACACACACACACACACACACACACACACACACACACACACGCACATAGCTTCTCGACATCTAGACCTTTGTTACATCTGTACAGTGCCAGAGCTCCAACGCCCCTAACGTCGGTGGAATCTCCGGGAAATTGACAAGCTCGCTGCAGTTAATTACTCTCCTGACGTAGCCTTGCTGCTGTCACAATACTGGAAACTGCGCTTCACAGAAATCTATAAACGTTCTGTCAAATCCGCATCCTTGTTGTACACCATGAGTGCCGCACAATTATATTACATGCCATAAATCCCCTGATAATTTGGGGTGGTGGTTACAATCCAAAAGATAGAGATGGGAGGAGCATTTCTAGGAGTTGTTAAATCGTAAAGACAACCAAGAGGAACGGGTGATGAATGTTCCAGAGGAATTCGGAGCAGATCAAGATGTAAATCTGCAGTGTCCTAGAAAGGGCGAAATTAGGAGTGCTTTGAGAAGCCTAAAAAAATGCAAAGTCTCCAGGCCTAGACAACATAGCACCGGAGCTTTTCAAAACCAATTTCGAAAGTATCTTTAAAACGCTTCATCCCTTCCTGAAGCGTATTTGGCTCGGAGATAAATCCCCAAAGGAATGGAAAATTAGATTGTTGGTAAAGACCCCAGAACGGGAAATTTTTGTCCACTATAACTGCATAGCTGTCAGTGAGTGCACAGTAAGGTCCTCACCAGAGTTGTTTAAAACTAGATTAAAAATTCAGTTGAAAAGAACAGACCGGTATTCGGTCACAGCAGTTGCTGATCTTATTAATCTCTTAGAACAGAAGTTGAAAATACCGATTCAGTTGTAAGGGTCTTCTTAGTTTGAACACGACCGGTTTCGGGCTCGTATATGCCCAATATCAAGTGGTGTTCTGAAAACTAACAAGAGACCGGAGCTAATAAGTTTTTACACGCAGCAGTACTCATAAAAAAGCAAAAAAGTTCCATATAACATTTTAGAAAACAGCGGTCAGGGTATGTGCGGTAAAACCGAAGTCAGTGGCAGAGTGACACCAGACGATACCACGCACGACTGCCTGGGTTCAAAATATACAACGAGCACCGGGAAACTTAACACTTCGTTCTGTGGCCCGGAGCGTCGACGGTGGAACAGTACAGGTCGGGGTGTATCACCAGCGAGCACAGAGCGCGGAGAAGGGGAAGAAAACTGACAAACCAGAGTGGCAAAAGTACTGCCATCTGTTGATAGGAAGGAGAACGCGACGCCAACTAGCCCGGCCGTTCACAGTTTGAATTAATGATTTACATTCAAAATGAAAATGAAAACGATTACATAGAAAGTTACATGAAAAGGGTTAAAAGTACATTATGAGTGTTAAAGGACTTATTGAGCAGGGACAGTACAGAATTGCAATAAAACTAGCTAGAAGACGGAGAAATAAAATTGGTGTATAGACCGTAAAAAATGAAAAATTCTCCTTTTCCACGAGTGGCGTGCAAGTCCAGCTGTTAATTGGCGTAGTAGATCTCGACAGTGTGAGCTGTAAGGTGGTGCTACCTTCCACTTTGTTCAGTAGCGAGATGCTTTTTAATAGGAGTGGCACATGTGTGGGTTCTTTTAGCTCACGAGTCATGTGCTTTTCCATGTCGCCAACGTATCCCCACGAAATTAAAAACTCCCCTGTTCAATATGTACCTTTACCACTCACAATGTACTTTTAACGCGTTTAATGTAAGTTCGTGTGTGATGGTTTTTATTTTCATTTCGAATGTAAATCACTAATTCAAATTGTGAAAGGCCGGGCTGGTTGGACCCGCGTTCTCCTTCCCATCAACAGATGGCAGTACTTTCGCGACTTGGGTTTAGCAGTTTGCTTCTACTCTTCGCGTACGCTACTCTGTGCTCGGCTCTCGTGGTCGCAGCAGGAAGTGTTGTTCGTTGAATATTTCTCTACCCCCGAGTCGTCCGTAGTACTGTCTGGTGTCACTTTGCCGTTGACTTGGATTATACCGCATCTAGTCCGACAGCTGGTTTCTAAAACGCTGTATGGAATTTGTTTTGCTTTTTGTGTGTGCTACTGCTTATAAAAACTATTATTAGCTCCGGTTTCTTGTTTATTTTCAGTATAACACGGGCATATGAGCACGAAATCAGTCGTGTTCTAAACAAAAAGAACCTTACAACTGAAGCGGTATTTGCATCGTCTATTTAGCTCAGTTCACGATGTTCCTCAGACAGGATTGTTTGTAACTCTCTTAAGGCCATATTAGAGCAAAGCAAAGAATTCCAGGCAACCATGTAACTGGCGTTCATTCATTCTGGAAAGGCCTTCTATTCTGTGAAACAAAGTGCTGTGGTAGGTGTTGTGGAAGTATGATGTACTAATCAACAACAAAGGTCTATAGGATGGCTACAAATGTTGTGTGTTCCACAAGGGAAATCTCTCACACCCAACAGAGGTAACCACAGAAGTCTCTTCCTACTTGCCCTTGACTCAGTTAACTCAGAGCGGCCAGGAGAAGAGTACTGTGGGAAATTCGTGAACGTCTGGAAGATTTGGATTTATCAGAAGACATAGTTTTATAGCTCAAAGGCTGACAGACATAGAAGCTAAAGCAAAATCGTAGAAAAAGCAGAGGGCTGCACTCAAGATGTGAAACAAAGGGTGAGGCCATTCTGAGACGGGGGTTCGGCAGAGCTTCCACATTTGCAGCGTTCGTGGAGACTATTCGCGGCAATCATCTGACCAGATACAGCTTGCTGATGTTCTCATTCACGAGGACCGACTCAGGACGACTCGGCAGTCAGCGCTGAAGCTGTCAATCTGCAAAAGAAGTGTGCGTGCAGTCAATAACCCAGGTGACTGGCCTCCCAAGTTTGAGGACTTCGGAATACATCACTAAACAGGGTTGAAAAGCGTTACACCATCCACCCTACACTCGTGACCTACCTCCAGATTGGAATTTGTTTGACCCATTAAAGAACGCCATTCGTGGAAGATGTTTCGAGTATTACGAAGAGGTGAGAGCACAGTGACCAAATGGTTTCGTGACCAGAACAATGTGGTACCGATTAGGGTTACCAAATGTCCGGGTTTGTCCAGATTCCCCTCGTATATTAACTGTTTCAACCCCCGGTTGGAAATTTATAAAACTGTAAAAAAACTTCCAATTCTTGGACTTCAATGTCAAGTTGTTCTATGACGTCAGTTTAACTGGCGGACTGATAGTGGAAGTGGGTGTAAATTGGGAAAGATGAAAGCAGGTTGGCAACGCTTCAGGCAATCGTTGACTATCATGGCACGCGACTTGATCTTCAGCTCCACACCTCCAGAGTAGCGTACAGTGCGTAGAGTTGGCCGTGGTCTTCGCCACGTCATTAATATTAGCTGTTGTGATGGTAGAGAATGTTAAGAATATGCTTAAAGGTAACTGTAAATGCAAATTTAGGGAAATTACCTGAATGAATTTCTTTGAGAAGGAAGAAGTGTATGACAGAACGCGTGCTGTGCAGTTAAGTCTCAAATATAAATAAATTACGTGCAAGAAAAATGAATGCAGAGCTTGCAGCTTTGTGTCCATGCGTTACACGCAGCTTATTACTAGTCTCGTCTTAAGATAAGCAATTGGAAAGAATTGCTGAGTTCTTCCAGCAAACCTACAGTAAAAGTGATATGAAGGTAGCACCAGCTGAGGCAGCATGTGAATTTCATACAGTAAAGCACCATCAGTTTTAGCTCCACGAACTGTACTAACAAACTGGTTGTAAAGGCTTTCGATGGTTCCAGAATGGCTGAAAAGTGATTACATTATCAAATTAGACTAGATTAGCAAATGCATGAGGCAGTACGATGAATATATTACACAGGCTAACTATTAGCAAAGAACTTGCTCGGCAGGGAGTGGGAGATGCTGTAGCCTGTTTGAGAAATAGAAACGTTCTTGCTGAGGACAGTGAACTGTATGAAGAAAATCACCAAAATTGTTTGTAACATTTATAGAGAAAGCTATAATTGATAGATGGCGTGATTTTTAATGAACAATCGTTTCGAAGACGAATATTCAGTAATTTTGGAAATGCTTTCTTTTATCGATCTCTGCCCACAATGCAGCTGCGGGAAAGTAAGTTTCCTTATCTATATACAGTGCATTGATGAAAGGAAGCCTTCCTGTACAATGTGTGAAGAATGTGTTGATCGTCAATAACAAATATAAAGATCTCGCTCGTTCTCAATACTGAACATAAGATCCAAGAAAGAGTTACTTAAAAAAGGTTATTGGAAGCGAGAGAAAAATGCTTTTCTGAAAACGTAAGCTATTGTGGTTCACCTGAAGATTGTAATATCCCCCGTTTTTTTTGTTTGGAAATACAGTAGTAGGGCATACAGGCCTTGGCTCGCTGGTGGGAGGCAATAGAATGGGGAGGAGATTACATGAAAAAAAGGCGAATCAGTATAATCGAACCTAGTAGTTCGTTCGGCGCATCTGCGTAACCTGACATTAAACGACAAAGCGGAATCATTACAGTTAGACAAAGGCTCCGAGTCATATTTGGTTGTATAAATTCAAGCAGATTTCCTACTCTAACAACTTTGAACATGAAACTTCCTGGCAGATGTGGAAACTTTGAACATCAAATACGCCGGTTATACTACCAAACATAAATTCCAAACCTGTACGTAATTCATCTAAACACTTATCTTTCATATGCTGCTCTTCTGAATCCCAGAGAGGAACGAAGGTTGTACGCCATCCTGAAATGTCCAACAAATAATACAAGCGTGGTGGTAATAAACACCTCAAATGCAAACAAAATTCATTGGAACATTTACAATGCCAATGTCGCTTCTCTTTTGATAACTTGTGTTCTTTGGTTTCCAAATAAATAATTGTTGTGAAAAAATGTGGTGCATTTCTTTTTGGGTGCTTCCCGTACATGCTGAAATAAGCATGGTCAACATAGCCGAGAGGACGCGTGAAGTTACGCCCACGATGAGTTCTTAATAAATGGTACATGGACTTAGTTGGACTGCTCTGTTAAAGGAACTGTAGTGATCACAATATTTTGGTTCCTTGCTACATAACAGGAAGTGTGCTAATGACGCGGTACCAAGTTTACATAGTTAATTTTAAAACTGTGCCTGAGAGAGGGAGATAACAGATACACAGCATGGCACACATTTGGTTATGCAAGGCTCTTGGTCGCGTGTTGCAGAGCATTTTGTATGATGACCGTGTTTTGGGACAGGAAGTGAGAGCGAGAGCATTAAGTTCAAACTCGGTTGAGGAGACAGTCGCAGGCCTCGAGCAATATCGACCTTACCAGAAAACTTAACATAAAAAAATTGTTGATCCTGTAGGAGTAGGTGCCTGTATACAAGATCAGCTGGGCTGGTAACACGGAATGAGCCAGTGCAGGAGATTCACCAAAGAATGGCCAGTGGTTTTCATAGAGCGAGGTACCATTTATAGATGGAAAGTGGCGGTAAGAGACGTGTCTTGCGTTACCGAGACGGCTGTCTACGCTGCAGTCTTAAGTTCCAGCGTGGAGGTAATCTCTGCGTGCTTAGCAAAGCTCTGGCGCAATTCTTCCTCGTATTTCTTCCACACTCGATCGAATACGGTAAATTTCTCATCTACCACATGCACTCGAAGCCATTATGAACATACGCAGTTTTACCAGGATTTTTGTGTTCTTAAATTAGATGGGGGCGTTCAGAAAGTAATGTTACTTTTTTTCTCGGCTAATTTTGCTTGAAAAAATGCGACATCGTGGAACAGTTCCGCTCCAGCCCATGAAGTACTGACAGGTGGCGGCGCCATGCGTAACATACAAAATGGCGTCTGTAAAGGAAGTGAGATCCAAGCAGAGAGCTATGACTAGAGTGACCAGACAAAATTGTTTAAAGAGGAGGACAAACAGCTTCAAAAAGGAGGGCAAAGGAAGAAAAGAGAGGACACATCAAACGGGTCAGCTGCAGATGAGGATACCACCCGTCAACTTTGGACAAGTCACGTGACTGCCGCGAATTACCGGTAAAACTAATAGTTAATTGTTAGTGGTGGTCAGGTGGTGATTCCCAGAACAATGTTTTTTTATTTTAAATTTAAAAAAAATTTTGGTGACAGTGTGGCATCAATTGTTTTTATATTTAGTTTAGTTTTAAGATTTAACGAAGACGGCTGCCTGAACGCCACTCTTGATCGGCTACTTTCATGTGACTCATCTGCAGTATTCCCCATCAAACATACGTTCAGTTTTAATAAATGTGTTTATTATTTATAGACATAACGTACATACATTCTTTCGCGTAGAATCCATTGATCTGTACCTAAAATGATGTCTAACATTATGGAATGCTAATGCTCCTTCTCCAGCAAGAACTCTGTGGCTTATAGCAGAAGTAGATTGTTGTTACTGAAATAATACCTGTATCCTAGACATTGAACTGGAAGCCTGAAGGTTTTCTTTTATGCTTCTGAGTGGCAATGTGATGTTAAAGATCTTGGCCACCTGTGCAAGAAATTGTAACATTTCAGTGACAAAGCAACTTGCATTTCGTTTTATAGCGTTCAGGCAGCCAATAAGCTTGCTTGTTCCTGCCGGGAATTAAAACTAGTTGTCAGTTGTTACTGATGGTCCGGTGGTAGTAATATAAAAAATTAAAAACATTGATTGTGGTGACTGTGTGGCGTCAATTGTTTTGTTATGTCAACAACACGGAATTGTTTACAAAGTGAAAAACGCAGAACCATTCACCTCCCTTCATTCGACGCACCGCTACCAACATCTACAATTCAAGCCGCAGCTGACGACATGTAAACTGCACTTTAACCTTCCGAATACAAATAAATTGAATGACTATGAAACAGTGAAATAAAACCGTGAAAGTTAATTTGTCGAGTTCTTTCTTACCTTTATTGGCCACTGAGACGTACGTTCCAGCTTCATATATCTTACATTCCGCTTCAAATTCATTTCCCCCTTTCTTGAAAGCCGGATATTTGCAGGAAAGAACATCAGAAAATGTACACTTTCGTTTAGGCATAGCCAAATATTTTACGTAACTCACTCGGTTAAAAATTACACTCGCAAATCCAACGTGCACTACAGGAACCCAAGCCAATACAAAGCGAAGATACGAGACGAAAATATTAAATAATCGATATTTGCATTCGCTTATAGGTCGATCAACGATAACATCGCCGATCCTTGTGCCACCTACCGACACCGCCTTCGTGCGTGTTTATCACTAAGGCTGTGCCAATAGTTGAAGTATTTAAGAAAAGGGCTACAGAACGGGACGAATTGTGAATTTGTATTACACGCAACTTTGCGAAAAAGCCGGACACTGTAAAAATCCGCCCGGACCCCAGACAAAGAGCTAAACAGGAGGTCATGCTCGGATTAATCCGGACGTCTGGTCACCCTAGCTATGACTGAGTACTTTTGGCGGAAAACCAGAGCATCGCAGGTATTAGTTAGTAGTGGCTTGCAGAATGTCTACGGAGGCCTGGCAGTAAGAAAAAGCACGGAGAGTCTTTGAACGAGGCGAGGCGGCTGTCATCGGAACCACCGGCCAGACGTCCCACGTGCCTGCCGACAGCACACACCTGTCACTCTTACAGTATTGAGACAGCAGACGGATAGAAGCCGACCAAGCAGAAGCCGTCCACGGGCTATATAAGGCCACAACAGCAGCAGTGAAAAAAGTTGCTCCCGACGATGACAATGGAGGCTATCGTCGAAAGCTAAAAATTTTATCCCGAACTGACGCAACAAGAAAACTGAGAATGTTGTACATGTTTCATGCATAACGTTTGCGGCATATTATTTTGCTGAATTCCGTTTGGTCACGATTTGTGTGTCAGAGATACCGCGAGGGAATATAGTTAGTAAGCGCTGCATGTTGGTTTTTGTGCCCAGCACGTACTGCCGGCTGTGCTTACACCAAACACAGTCAACGAAGTGAAACATTGTACTTGCATTCCAAAATTCAGGGTGTACACACAGCGCCGCTATCATTTCAAAAGGTCATAACTTCTAAATTAAGAGAGATAGCATCGTGGTTTGTTTGCAGAACGTGTAGCATCTCTTTTTTGCCCCTATTGTGGCAGAATTTAAACGCTTGCCCCTCTCGTCGCTTTTAGAACACCAAGGCGATATTAGAGTTCTGCCCATGTACGAGTAAGCACTTCACAACTGTTCTCGGTGCTTCACTGACTTGAAGGAAGGGTAGCGGTGTCGTTGACTGATTTTGTGTCAACGCGATACTTAACGTAAGTCCACATAAAGGATTAAAATGGCGGGACAGGGGAAGAGCGCGGCGGCCATACGATGGAACCATCACGACCCCTCCACCTCTCAGGAAATGTCACTCTGCACATACCGCGCATTTACATTCCAATATGGCGGTGCACCATCAAGTTGGGAGGTGATGGACCGCTGCAGCTCTTCGACGTGTAGTAGCAGAAACTGTTCGGGCATGCCCGTGTAAAAAAAAAAAAAAAAAAACCGGTTTTTCTGCGAAGAAAAATGGGCCCCCATCATCCTATCATGAATTAGGCCGGTATTACACTATCAAATTTCTTTGTCAAAGATTTGATCAAAGATGTGATCCAATATTCCGTCCAATATATTTGACAAAGATCTTTGACGGAGCGCTAGAAGGGGTATTACACTGTCATCAAATTTTTCGTCAAAGTTAAAGATGGCTGACAACAACTTGTTATTAACCGCAGCAGTTCTACGTACTCCAATTGCATTGTGTGCACATGCAGAAAAGAAGTGGGGGGGGGGGGGGGGGGAATGGAACCATACATACCAGGTTGACAGTCTTAAAAGTCCTGGGATTAAAACTTGATAATAAATTCAGTTGGCAGGAGCACACCACAGAACTGCAGAAAGGCCTTAACAAATCTGTATTTGCAATTCGAGTGTTAGCAGACATAGGCAACATAAAAATCAAAAAGCTTGCATACTTTCATTCCATAATGTCATATGGGATAATATTTTGGGGGTAAATCTTGAAGTCAAACAAAAGTTTTCAAGGTCCAAAAGCGTGTAATACGTATTATTTGTGGAGTAAATTCACGGACCTCCTGCAGAAACCTCTTCAAAGAACTGGGTATACTAACTACTGCCACTCAGTATATTTACTTCTTAATGAAATTTGTAATAAATAATATCTCTTTTTTTCCAACAAACAACTCAGTTCATACATACAATACCAGGAACAAAAATGATCTGCACAAGGACTTAAAAGCACTTACTTTAGTTCAAAAAGGGGTCCATTACTCAGGAACACTCATCTTCAATAATTTGCCAGCAAACATAAAAAATTTAGTTAGAAATAAAGATCAGTTTAAAAGGAGCCTGAAAGACTTACTACTTGCCAACTCTTTCTACTCATTTGGCGAAATTTTTAATAGAAACAAATGATGTATTGTATTTATTCATACTATTAGTATTGTTATTTCAGCTTAAAAAAATCGACATGTTCCACATCCACGAGGATCTCCTCAGCACGGATCTATGGAACGAAAAACTAATCTAATCTGGGTGAAGCCGGGGGTTTTACGACGACACGATAAAAGCATTCAACAAAACTTGTTACGTGAGCTTACAGTGGAAGACGTCAAGTCGTACATCAATTACTTAAGAATGGATGAGCATACATTTCTGTATGTGCTCAATGAAGTGTATCCTCTTATCACAAAGCACAATATTCACTTAAGAACTGCTACATCTTCAGAAGACAGGCTCACTATAACACTACAGGAGAGGGTTATGTTAGGTTAGGTCACGTTAGGTCTGCAATCTTCTTAATCTATTTTTGTATTCAGCGTGCCTCACGTTGTAAAGCGCCTCATCAGCTTCAGACATCTCTATTATTTTAGTAGTTGTCGGCAAACACCAATTGTATTTACCGGCAATGCTTATAAAAACACTACAGACGACAGAATGCAGCGATGCTAGCGCTCCACGTGGTAACATGTCACATTGCAGTGAACAGAAGACAAGCGGTTTCTTTGATCAAATATACAGCGAGGCCCTAGATTTGATCAAATATTGGACGACATTTGACAAAGTCCCTATTACACTATCAAATCTCTTTGACAAAGATATTGGACAAAGAAATTTGATAGTGTAATACCGGCCTTAGGCCACACCAAACACCCGGTGTCGGGCTGTCACGAATGCGTTAGTGTATGTTGTGGATTTTCGGAGACCTAAATCCTAATGTTGTGGCAACTATCATTTGCAGAAACTTGGACCGTCACTTCATCTGAACACGCACTTCTTCAGATGGTAGTTGTCGGTATCTCTGGAGCCCAGCACGGAACACGCGACTGCTTACCGCAGAAGACGATTGTTTGGCTGCAAAGCTCGTGCCATTTGTACTCCGTACGCAAAACGAGGTAACTACATACGTAACACTTTATGGGCAGTTTTTCTTGTTTGTGCAGTTGGGCGATGCACAGCGCGTTGACTTCTGGTAGCTGCGTTGGAATGGAGCTTGCACTCCAACACGTGCTTGAGACACGGAGGAAGGCCCGTGCACAGTTTTTGAACCGCATCTGTATGCTTGTTCGTACCCGTGGTGCCCTCCCATACTGGCGCTGAATTCCACATTGCAGTTTTCCTACATTTGGGTTATACATACGAGACGCGTTGCTCCTTCTCTTGGTCCGTCGCCAGTTTCAGCCAGAACCCCAATAAAACACAAAGGAAAACAAAAATAGAGAGCTCCTAAAAGTTTTACAGTAAACGACGATTATTTAATAGTTTCCAAGCTGACGATTCACTTCATGGACACCGTGCCTGGCTCTCAACGATTTATTAGGGGATTAAGCACTATAAATCATGTCGCCGGGACATTCCTGTAAATCTGCCATTTGATGGCCATATAGAGCGAAACCCGTTGTGACTTAATAGATAAACCTAAAATATGGCGGCCGCGGTGGTCTAGCGGTTCTAGGCACTCAGTCCGGAACCGCGCGACTGCTACGGTCGCAGGTTCGAATCCTGCCTCGGGCATGGATGTTTCTGATGTCCTTAGGTTAGTTAAGTTTACGTAGTTCTAAGTTCTAGGGGACTGATGACCACAGATGTAAAGTCCCATAGTGCTCAGAGCCATTTGAACCAACCTAAAATAACGAATACGGTATAGATTACGTTGGGGAACTGATGATACGTTTTATCCAACGTTCATCCCTAGTGACAGACGTACGGAGTGTTTATAGTGTCCGTGTGTTTTGTTACTGGGGCACAACGGCCTTTTACGTGGATCACACGTGTTAAAGGTCGTAAACAAATGCGTGGCTGTCCCAGTGACCTTGCCAGCTGAACTTGGCTTCTGTCACGAATGGGCGTCGCCCGCCAGATAATCATTTATGAGAGGCGCTGCACGTGACACGCTTAACGGAAAAGCAGACACTCTGCTGATTAATTCTTTACTTGAACATCTGGCTGTACCTGTGATTCACTGACCAACTATCCAACCAACTGATGTTTACATACGAGGTTCACAGATTGTTTCTTGACGACAAAAGAACCAACAGGATGTAAAATATATTTGTCTCTACATTGGCCTGAACGAGAGCCTCTACAGACACACATTATCGAAGTGTTTGATGTGTTACAGTTGGACGCAAGTTCCGTAAACAGTGCCGAAGATTAACTATGCGGTACCTGATTTGGTTATAAAGGGATCAAAGCATTGGTGGTCATTAGACAGCCACAGACTCGAGCCTTTCTGATGCATCACGTTTTCAAACAATACGCTAGTATGTTTTCCTTTCTCTACCCAGCTTCCATCACGTCGTTGCGTCGATGGTGCCTTACGTATTAGAATCCTGCAAAGAACTTCCTTGGTCGTTCTAGTACCTATTCACCTGACTACGTGGCCCGCCCATTCCATTTTCAGTACTTACGGCCCTTCGACCATCTCGTCCCATGCTAAGACGACTGCACACAAAAAGTAGCACAGTGCAGATAGGGATTATATGTTACAGGTTGTAACCTCCGCCCTCACTTATCGACCTTAATGACAGTGAAAAATTAAACCGCGTGTACCTAATGGAAACTTGGGAAAAGCAATCGTCACCGAAGTTAATCTGTCGGTAAAGAGGGAGGAAAGGGTTACATCTAAATCAAAGGAAAAATGCAAATGAAACTGGTGGAAATTAATTTTGAAAAGGGGTAAAGTTAATAAAGAAAGTAAATGTGCGGCCGTTACGTTAACAATTAACTAGCGGTAATTAGATATTTGAGATTTGGGGGAATTACGGTCGCCAGTCCTAAGGACAATTACTATAGTAGCTGAAAAAGAAAGGTTGTCACACATATAATTAGCACTAGAAGCGTGGCAACTGAAGGTTGACACGTGTAGTGTGAAAACTGAAATTTTGTCAGAAGTAATAAATTTCGCTACACTCTGACTTAATTTAGCAAAAGAATTAATAAAACAGGAAAATCGAAAGTTAATTTAGTGACTGAAGTTAATAGTGAGCTTTGTTTCTGAAGCATATCAAAATTCAGTAAAATACGGTTAGTTTTGGGCTACCTCAACAATCATTTCAAAAGCTACTTCAATCTACGCAATTTAGAAATAAGAGATTTAACTTTGAACTTGAATTAAATGATTCTGAACAATTAACAATAGTAAAATTTAGTACGTACCAAGCTGAGCTGCAGTCACAGGTAAGCTAAAATACGGTAACAAAAACTCGCACTCTTAATTTGTGCTTGTGCAACCTAAATATTGTAGCCAGCTATGAATACATTAACTGAACTTTGAAATTAAAGCAGTGAAGTAGAATAATATTGCTTTAATGCTGGCGTTTGAATTTCAACGACACTCGGGTTCATTCCGGAAAAGGAAGGGACCCTGCTTGGTAATGCAATTAGGACAATGAGCAACAAAGGTTCGTGGTACGTTGCTGTAATTTAGTGAGAAAAATTTAACAGTTTGAAAAGCTGAGGTCTGCCATAAAGTTCTAAAACTTTGCGTGCTACCAGTCTTCCTTGTTGGTTGATTGAAGGTTTGAAGTCGTCGATCGAGGAGGTGGCGACAGTCACTCATTGTCGGCCGTCGCTGTTGCAGAAGCTGGATGTTGGCGCGCCTTCTTCTCGACACGGTCACCAGGCGAAACGGGCTCTTGATGTGCGCCAGCTAATGCTTCCCGTCCGCGACACCGTGTCAGAAACTATCATAGCAAGTCGAGCGCAATTACATGCTGCCAGACCCCGATAGCGCGGCAACTCGCGGGAGCGTCAAACACAACACACCTGCTCCACTGCACCACCCCAGCCAGACCCTCTCTCTGCCCGCGCTCCACGCGACAGAGTTAACACTATACCAAAGATCCTAAACACTTTGGTTCTCTACACGACCTATCGATGTATTCGTTCGATAGCAAAGTTTTCCCTAGGCAAGACCCAGCGTAAAATACAAATAATATTTAAAAAACAAACCAATTATACATCGACATAAATAAATAAATATATATATATATATATATATATATATATATATATATATATATATAGTAAAACAATTACAATATATAAAGACACAGAAATGTCATACCTTGAGGTAACAAAACAAGGAAAAATCTATAGTAAAATAGATGGAAATAGGAGGATATGCATTCCGGCGTTACAATGTTTCCTGCAGACAATTCTGCAGTGTACGGTTAACAAGTGTAGCACGGTGTGCGAGTGGAGTGGGGTGGCAACTTCACAAGCACTCCTGAAATACGCGAGACCGTGAGACTTTTGTGGACTTAACATTTAAATTGCACACAGATAAACCGTCAAATTCTGGGGTATTTGGATCAGATGCAAAGCCGCCTCCAACCGTGTTGAAATGGTGCCAATTTGGCCAGAACTTCGACGTCCCCTTTGACCACCAGCTTGGGGCGCGTCCCTCTTGTCTGTTACCTCCTGGAGTTACCTTTCGGCTATTGCTCCGGCAGCTTAACTTCAAGCTACCTGCCACTTTACTGATGAGCGTGATCCCTTCAGCCCCTTGGCTTCGTGCACTGGCCCGTGTTCACCTTGGACTTAATTCGCTTCCTAAGGGAACTACTCCAGATTCGATCTACCGCTGTAAGTTTCTCGACCTTCGTACAGAACTTAGCGATAGTACCTCTATGTACACTCGTGGCTATCAAACTGACCGTAGTCGGGTGGGCCATCGCCAATAACACCGACGATTTTCGGTATCTGCTTCCGGAACACTGTTCAGTATTTACGGCAGAACTCTTCGCCCTGTATCGGGACCCGCAATACATCCGGCGACACAGGCTTTTGAAATGTGCCGTCCTTGAGAGCCCGTGTACTGTACACAATGTATTCCTTAGTGCAACGGGTCCAACAGAGCTTCCACTTGCTCGCTCCTGATGGAACCACTGTGCTGACACAGGTTCCAGGTCACGTCGGTCTGACGGAAAACGCAGCCGCTGACACTGCTGGCGAGGCCGCGGTGCTCCTACCTCGGCTCGCTAGTTCTTACATTACTTCCGGTAATCTCATTGTTGGCGTCTGTCAGCGGGTGTTGTCACTTTGGCATCACCACTGGTCTTCATAGGAACAACGTCCGGGGAATTAAACTTCTGGCAGCGGCTTGGCCGACCTCCTCTCGCCCTCAAGTCGCGGGATCATTTTAGCTAGGTTGCGCATTGGGCACTGTCGTTTTAGCCATCGCCGTTTAAGTAGAGATCCTCCACCAATTTGTACTCATTGTCATCAACCTTTCACAGTTCATTTCCTAACCGAATGCCCTTTTTTAACCACTTACGTTCTAACGTATGTTTGCCGTCTGAGTTATCGGCCGTTCTAGCGAACGACGTCCGGGCCGTCGTATTGGCTGTGTGCCAGTAGGCCATTCTCTTAAAGGTAATTCATAGTGTTCGAACATAATATATTTTCTAAGATCCTACTGCGTATCGACCTTAATGATATGGACCTCTACTTTAGTGCATTATTCCTGCTACCTTACTTCAATATTGGTGTGATCTGTACAACTTCCCAGTATTTTGGTACGGATCTTTCGTGTAGCGAGCGGTTGTATGTGTTTGTGATACCGCTGAAGTTGCCTCATCTGTCGGAGTCTCAAAGGTAACATACTACGTTCTCCGTAATGTTGTTGTTGTTGTTGTTGTTGTTGTGGTCTTCAGTCCTGAGACTGGTTTGATGCAGCTCTCCATGCTACTCTATCCTGTGCCAGCTTCTTCATCTCCCAGTACCTACTGCAACCTACATCCTTCTGAATCTGCTTAGTGTATTCATCTCTTGGTCTCCCTCTGCGATTTTTACCCTCCACGCTGCCCTCCAATACTAAATTGGTGATCCCTTGATGCCTCAGAGCATGTCCTACCAACCGATCCCTTCTTCTTGTCAAGTTGTGCCACAAACTCCTCTTCTCCCCAATGCTATTCAGTACTTCCTCATTAGTTATGTGATCTACCCACCTAATCTTCAGCATTCTTCTGTAGCACCACATTTCGAAAGCTTCTATTCTCTTCTTGTCCAAACTATTTATCGTCCATGTCTCACTTCCATACATGGCTACACTCCATACAAATACTTTCAGAAACGACTTCCTGGCACTTAAATCTATACTCGATGTTAACAAACTTCTCTTCTTCAGAAACACTTTCCTTGCTATTGCCAGTCTACATTTTATATCCTCACCGACCATCATCAGTTATTTTCCTCCCCAAATAGCAAAACTCCTTTACTTCTTTAAATGTCTCATTTCCTAATCTAATTCCCTCAGCATCACCCGACTTAATTCGACTACATTCCATTATCCTCGTTTTGCTTTTGTTGTTGTTCATCTTATATCCTCCTTTCAAGACACTGTCCATTCCATTCAACTGCTCTTACAAGTCCTTTGCTGTCTCTGACACAATTACAATGTCATCGGCGAACCTCAAAGTTTTTATTTCTTCTCCATGGATTTTAATTCCTACTCCGAATGTTTCTTTTGTTTCCTTTACTGCTTGCTCAATATACAAATTGAATAACATCGGGGATAGGCTACAACCTTGTCTCACTCCCTTCCCAACAACTGCTTCCCTTCCACGTCCCTCGACTCTTATAACTGCCATCTGGTTTCTGTACAAATTGTAAATAGCCTTTCGCTCCCTGTATTTTACCCCTGCCACCTTTAGAATTTGAAAGAGAGTATTCCAGTCATTTAATCATACAGTAAAGCTGCATGCCCTCGGGAAAAATTACGGCCGTAGTTTCCCCTTGCTTTCAGCCGTTCGCAGTACCAGCACAGCAAGGCCGTTTTGGTTATTGTTACAAGGCCAGGTCAGTCAATCATCCAGACTGTTGCCCCTGCAACTACTGAAAAGGCTGCTGCCCCTCTTCAGGAACCACACGTTTGTCTGGCCTCTCAACAGATACCCCTCCGTTGTGGTTGCACCTACGGTACGGCTATCTGTATCGCTGAGGCACGCAAGCCTCCCCACCAACGGCAAGGTCCGTTAATAAGAAATCAATTTTATCACGTAACTGGTTTGATACCGTGCATGATCGTACATTCGTTGAAAAAGAGCTGGTGTGGTACATACTCAAACGGGCGACACCGCAGTGCCTCGTCGGAACCTCGGAGTGTGGATGGGTCAGCAACCGTGGGCGGTCCAATCCTATCGACCGCGCAGGGTTCGGTGACCCACGGCAAAACACGTTTTGGCGCCGCCGCTGCCGTGTTTACGCGGCGCGGCCACTTCGCCGTTTCCTTGGCGACACCTGTTAGCCGCCGTCTGTTGTGTTCGGACACCCCGGTCGCTGCGGATAAGTGTGCAGTCTCTGCAGTCAGGCCGTGTTCTGTACGTGTGCCACTGTACCAATCTTTCGTCTTAACAATTTACAAAGGATGAGATTTTTCCTCTGCAGCGGAGTGTGCGCTGACATGAAACTTCCTGGCAGATAAAAACTGTGTACCAGGCCGAGACTCGAACTCGGGACCTTTGCCTTTCGCGGGCAAGTGCTTTACCATCTGAGCTACCGAAGCACGACTCACGCCCGGCCCTCACACCTTTACTTCTGCCAGTATCTCGTCACCTACCTTCCAAACTTTACAGAAGCTCTCCAACGAACCTTGCAGAAGTAGCACTCCTGAAAGTAAGGATACTGCGGAGACATGGCTTAGCCACAGCCTGGTAGCTTCGGTAGCTCAGATGGTAGAGCACTTGCCCGCGAAAGGCAGTCCCGAGTTCGAGTCTCGGTCGGGCAGACAGTTTTAATCTGCCAGGAAGTTTCAATTTACAAAGGCTTGCCTTACACACTAGACGCAAAATATTACGGCATGCTGACGTATTTGACTGCTAATGCTGCATTGCATTCTCCACATTTTTCGTCTGTGATGATCGCTTATTTAGATCTGTTTTTCATTTCAGAATTCACTATAATCTGCGACAGATGTCTCTTCGATCATTGTTTCGCCTATGATTGGTACTGACAAATCTTTATGCCGCTGCAACTCTTTGATATCCTTGCGCAAAGCGTGTGCTGTCTGCAGGCATTAGCCTTTCAGATTGTCATGGCCCAATCCATTGAAGAGGGACTCTTAGCAGCTAGTACGAAGGGTGGGGGGGGGGGGGCGCTTTAGACAGTTACACATTTCGCTCCACGCTAAGACCGTGCGCAACAAGTGGCGTATTAGCAGAAGAGTGAATAAGCCCCAGATTTCCTGCAGACACAGTTCCAAGCAATTGTTCACCAAAGTTAAAGTACGCAGGACAGTAAGATCTTTATAGGCGAAACATACAAAGCGCACATACTCATCGTGAAATTCTGACGCTATATTGGACATAATGCAATGTTTTCTAGCTGTAGTAAAAAGGTGCCAACAGATGTGGGCGATGCTGATCAGGAAGGAAGGCCATCGACATCTACTAGATACAACAATATCCAGACAATCGAGCCACTGGTTCGCAAACTTCCCAGCCATGAGGACGATCACGCAGCGACTCTTGAACTTCAGCATCACCAATCAGTGGATTTCTGAGAACAATTACGACTTGCACAATGTTCCGACAACGTCGACGGCGCCTCGGAGGCTGCGTCACTATCAAGAGTAGTGAAGAATCAATAAGTTATCCTGCAATGATAATGTGTAACTTAGTTTTCGAAGACCCCTCTTCGCGACACCAGTGGACGAAACCTAGAATTTCCATCACTATAAGTTTGCATCCCTACGAGATGGAAGGCAAGAGGAAGGTTCCATATTCCTAGAAAGCATTTGACTCAGTGCCCCACCAGAAATCGTTGGTGAAGGTCCGAGCGTACAGTTTTGGTTCACAGACACGAGTGGCTCGAAGTTTTTTTCTAAGTAATAGAACCCAGTATGTGGTCCTCGACGGCGAATGTTCATCAGAGACAAGGGTATCATCAGGAGTGTCCCAGGATCACGTGAAAGGACAACTTTCACTCTCTGTACACAAATGACCGGACTGGCAGAGTAAGAAGTAATTCACGACTGTTCGCTGATGATACTTTCACTTAAAGGAAGGGTTCATCGTTGATTGACTTGTAGGACGATACAAGGTGACTTAGACAAAATTTCTAGTTGGTGTGGTGAATGACAGCTTGCTCTAAAAGTAGGAAAACGTACAGAGGAGATTAGATTCTTTATTTCGTTCGTCTCAGGTGCATTGATAAATTCTGCTGTAATGTGTTACCGGTGCTGGGTTGACACGCCCATTCTCAAACCACACACCTAAAATTACAAAGTGCATGCCTTACATGAAAGTGTACAAACAGTATGTATGTCCGTATTAGAGGTAGTTATATTCTCATAGACATACCTTGCTATTAATGACAATTATTCATACAATATGGTGCCAATGGCACGAACAACTTCTGTACAGCCAAATGTACAGTGTGCAACAATACCCTCATTAATCTTAGCTTAGCCGCGCGGAGTGGCCGCGAGGTTTGAGGCGCCATGTCATGGACTGCGCGGCCCCTACCGCCGGAGGTTAGAGTCCTTCGTCGGGCATGGGTGTGTGTTGTTCTTAGTATAAATTAAAGTAGGTTTAAGTAGTGTGTAATTCTAGGGACCGATGACCTGAGCAGTTTGCTCCCTTAAGACCTCACACACATTTGAATTTTTTTTATCTTAGCCCATGTTTACGTTGCGGACAGATTCAACCAGACTGTCAAATACTACCTACAGTAATAAACAGGGCACCTTTGTAGGTGTGACCCTCATACAGTACGTACCCGCATGCGCATATGGCTGCCTATTAGTTTTCTATGGCGCTGGCGCAACCGTTTTTATTATTAAGTTATTTAAAAGTAATGAAATATCAAATCTACGTTATGGAAAATGTTGAAAATTTTGTTTCACAAAATAAAGTAGCATCCACATGAAAATCTGTTTCATATTACTGGAAATGTTAACGTTTTTTATACGAAACAACAAAACGTTCAAAGGGAACGCACAAAGCTACGAAGCGATGGCGTAACACGCCTCCCTATATACAACCTTGTATTTTTCTAGCGTCGAAAGCTTAGAATTTTATCCGAATTTGACGCGGAAAGCGAACCGAGAAATTTTTATGCAAGGACTCCTTCGCGAATAACTTAGTAGCCAAACGGTGAAATTTGTCCAGGTTACGAATGTAGTCGGTCGGAAAGTTGTATAGAGAGCGGTTGTCCTGTCAGTGGGGTCACGCATACTTGCGTGCGTGAATATGTGGGAAATGTTTCTCTAATGTGGCAAATCATCCGCTACCTCTTCATGTGGCGTGAGCACCACTGGATTCTCTCCCCAATATGCGCAATCAGTTTGTCTTTTTGTAACTTGTCACTTCTGTTCCACACGCCAATCGCAACCATCAGTTCCGACGTAACGTACGTTTGGGGTGTACGCATGAGACTATACAGCTTCGTAAGGGCGTGGATCTATTTACACTCTGTTGCACCATACGGCAACGTGCTCTCAAATGATCGATTGTCAGAACTTGTCACGTTGTTAACACGTAATGACAAACGAGAATTCAGGTCCAGATCGCCCATGCTGTGCTCCGCATGTGCAATTTAGCCCAAGACGATGTGTATTACCTGTCCTACGCCATTTTCCCAACTCGACTTCTCAACGATGTTGGCAGACAACTGTGACGTCAAATTATGCTCGCCAAAATAGACCCGTTACTCGGTATTACCGTGTGCATAACAGGATGGGGTGCCGTTATGATCGGGAACGCTCGCCAAAGCTCTGCCGCTTGCTGATGGTAGCCATCTTAGTTGCAAGACTGGAGTTGTATCACCCTGAAAAAATCCAGCCTTTAGGAGGAAGAAAGAACAGTGTGCAGTAAACCAAACAGGGCTAATTGTAACTTAAAAATGGGAACACTAGGACTGCCGCTAGTTTTGGACATCGGTAGCGACATTGCCATTTTGTCAGATGTGGCTTTTGGTGGATTGTTGTGAACGGGCAAGGTTCCCTCTCTTATACCCACCGAACGGCATCCGTTTGCCTGCATTACGTCACGAGACGGTGTTTCTCCTCTGTCTTTCCCTCGTCAGGTGCACGCTTCCGTGCATTGCTAAGTGCGTACTCGATGTCGCTATTGAAGTTCTTTTCGCGAAGTCTAATTTCAACAGCTTCTTTTACCAGAATGCCGGCATTTCGAAGCGTAAGCAATTATACCAGTTAACAGGTTGTTGTCTGCCACCGCTGATTTGTCCAAATGCCTACATTTAAGGTGACTTCGACGCTCAGCACTACGGCCGACAACGGTCCGTTTAGACTGGCCCAAATAATTTGTGTCACAGCCGCAAGCAATGTTACAAACTGCCGGCAGTCTGAGGCCCATCAACGGGTGGCCGGAAGATTGATGTCAATCGTTGCGTATTTACGACTCCACCTACCTTCCTTGTTGTTGCACCGCTACGCCGTTCAAACAAGCAAAGAGGAACATCACTCTGCGCCAACTTCAGGGGGCTGCCTGGAGAGTACATGAGTGCGCTTTGAGTCGCGACTATAAATTGTCTCTTGCAAAATCACAAGTTGTGCATTTTTTGCGGTGTACTTGCATCCAGAAATTTATCTTGGTGGCCAGTTACTTGAAGTCGTTGAAACTTTTCAATTCATCGGTATTTTATTTGCCAACAAGATAACTTGGCTGCCACATGTCCGCCAGCTTGCAACTTGCATGAAAAAGCTGAATGCTTTCCGTTTTTTAGTAACATCTCGTGGGACGCGGGCCGCATAGTTCTTCTGAGACTTTACAAAGTGCTGATTTTATCTCGCTGGAACTGTGGATGTTGCCTATACTGAGCTTGCTGGAGCCTGTTCACCACAATGGCGTACGGTTGGCAATGGGGATTCTTCCGTGCGAGCCCTGTTAAGAGCCTCCTGGCAGAAGCCGCTGTCCCATCACTGCAGCTTAGATGAGAGCGGTTTCTGGCTAATCATGCAAACAGAATCTGTCAGATGACTACTGTATCATGTCACTCAACTCCGTTCCACAACCAAAAGTTTCGCGCAACACCAGAAACTGGGTAGACCCGTTGGGGTTCGACTCGATACTCTACTGAAGGACCTCCAACAGCCTCCAGCAGTCCTTGTTCCTAGGACTCCCTCTCGACAGCCACCCTGGTCTGTACCCTGTCCTGTGATACATATGGACCTCTTTTGTGGCCCCAAAAATGTCACTGATCCTTCTCAGACACCTGTTTCGTTCCATCCTCCACGATTATTTTAATTCAGTGTGCATCTACACGGATCAAAAGTCAAGGACAGGATCGGTTACACTTTTGCACATGCAAAGCACTCGCTGCCGAGCGCCTCCAGTGGATACACTGCAGAGCTGGTTGCCATATCTCAGGCTTAGCGGTACGTCAGATTCCTCGCCTGATTTGTAGCGACTGCACGAGTTGCTGAAAAGGCAAATCCTTCTGCTGCCCCAAAAATCCTTCTGCTGCCCCAAAAATCCTTCTGCTGCCCCAAAAATCCTTCTGCTGCCCCAAAAATCCTTCTGCTGCCCCAAAAATCCTTCTGCTGCCCCAAAAATCCTTCTGCTGCCCCAAAAATCCTTCTGCTGCCCCAAAAATCCTTCTGCTGCCCCAAAAATCCTTCTGCTGCCCCAAAAATCCTTCTGCTGCCCCAAAAATCCTTCTGCTGCCCCAAAAATCCTTCTGCTGCCCCAAAAATCCTTCTGCTGCCCCAAAAATCCTTCTGCTGCCCCAAAAATCCTTCTGCTGCCCCAAAAATCCTTCTGCTGCCCCAAAAATCCTTCTGCTGCCCCAAAAATCCTTCTGCTGCCCCAAAAATCCTTCTGCTGCCCCAAAAATCCTTCTGCTGCCCCAAAAATCCTTCTGCTGCCCCAAAAATCCTTCTGCTGCCCCAAAAATCCTTCTGCTGCCCCAAAAATCCTTCTGCTGCCCCAAAAATCCTTCTGCTGCCCCAAAAATCCTTCTGCTGCCCCAAAAATCCTTCTGCTGCCCCAAAAATCCTTCTGCTGCCCCAAAAATCCTTCTGCTGCCCCAAAAATCCTTCTGCTGCCCCAAAAATCCTTCTGCTGCCCCAAAAATCCTTCTGCTGCCCCAAAAATCCTTCTGCTGCCCCAAAAATCCTTCTGCTGCCCCAAAAATCCTTCTGCTGCCCCAAAAATCCTTCTGCTGCCCCAAAAATCCTTCTGCTGCCCCAAAAATCCTTCTGCTGCCCCAAAAATCCTTCTGCTGCCCCAAAAATCCTTCTGCTGCCCCAAAAATCCTTCTGCTGCCCCAAAAATCCTTCTGCTGCCCCAAAAATCTTTCTGCTGCCCCAAAAATCTTTCGGTCGCCAACACCCAAGACACAATGGTTGACCTCTACAGCTCGGGAAAGGCAGCGAACTTCATCTGGACACGAAGCCGCATAGGCAGTCCAGGAAATGAACTTGTCAACCGTCTAGCTAAAGACGCCGAACGGGACTTGACGTCGGAATACCTGGCCCAGACTGACGATCACAACTTCGACGCAATGTTTAGAGATTCTGGGAATAGGAATGGCAGGCTACTACGACCCAAAACAAGAGCAGTTAAGAAGTCCTACATCTACAGGACTACTCTGCAATTCACAATTAAGTGCTTGGCAGAGGGTTCATCGAACCACAATCATACTATCTCTCTACCGTTCTACTCCCGAACAGCGCGCGGGAAAAACGAACACCTAAACCTTTCTGTTCGAGCTCTGATTTCTCTTATTTTATTTTGATGATCATTCCTACCTATGTAGGTTGGGCTCAACAAAATATTTTCGCATTCTGAAGAGAAAGTTGGTGACTGAAATTTCGTAAATAGATCTCGCCGCGACGAAAAACGTCTTTGCTTTAATGACTTCCATCCCAATTCGCGTATCATATCTGCCACACACTCTCCCCTATTACGTGATAATACAAAACGAGCTGCCCTTTCTTGCACCCTTTCGATGTTCTCAGTCAATCCCACCTGGTAAGGATCCCACACCGCACAGCAATATTCTAACAGAGGACGAATGAGTGTAGTGTAAGCTGTCTCTTTAGTGGACTTGTTGCATCTTCTAAGTTTCCTGCCAATGTAACGCAACCTTTGGCTCGCCTTCCCCACAATATTATCTATGTGGCCTTTCCAACTGAAGTTGTTCGTAATTTCAACACCCAGGTACTTAGTTGAATTGACAGCCTTGAGAATTGTACTATGTATCGAGTAATCGAATTCCAACGGATTTCTTTTGGAACTCATGTGGATCACCTCACACTTTTCGTTATTTAGCGTCAACTGCCACCTGCCACCTGCCAAACCATACAGCAATCTTTTCTAAATCGCTTTGCAACTGATACTGGTCTTCGGATGACGGTAAATTACAGCATCATCTGCGAACAACCTAAGAGAACTGCTCAGATTGTCACCCAGGTCATTTATATAGATCAGGAACAGCAGAGGTCCCAGGACGCTTCCCTGGGGAACACCTGACATCACTTCAGTTTTACTCGATGATTTGCCGTCTATTACTACGAACTGCGACCTTCCTGAAAGGAAATCACGAATCGAGTCGCACAACTGAGACGATACCCCATAGGCCCGCAGCTTGATTAGAAGTCGCTTGTGAGGAACGGTGTCAAAAGCTTTCCGGAAATCTAGAAATACGGAATCAACTTGAGATCCCCTGTCGGCAGCGGCCATTACTTCGTGCGAATAAAGAGCTAGCTGCGTTGCACGAGAACGATGTTTTCTGAAACCATGCTGTTTACGTATCAATAGATCGTTCCCTTCGAGGTGATTCATAATGTTTGAATACAGTATGTGCTCCAAAACTCTACTGCAAACCGACGTCAATGATACAGGTTTGTAGTTCGATGGATTACTCCTACTACCCTTCTTAAACACTGGTGCGACCTGCGCAGTTTTCCAATCTGTAGGTGCAGATCTATCGGTGAGCGAGCGGTTGTATATGATTGCTAAGTAGGGAGCTATTGTATCAGCGTAATCTGAAAGGAACCTAATCGGTATACAATCTGGACCTCAAGACTTGCCCGTATCAAGCGATTTGAGTTGCTTCGCAACCCCTAAGGTATCTACTTCTAAGAAAGTCATGCTAGCAGCTGTTCGTGTTTCAAATTCTGGAATATTCCATTTGTCTTCCCTGGTGAAGGAATTTCGGAAAACTGCGTTCAATAACTCTGCTTTAGCGGCACAGTCGTCGGTAACAGTACCATCGGCACTGCGCAGCGAAGGTATTGACTGCGTCTTGCCGCTTGTCTACTTTACACACGACCAGAATTTCTTCGGATTTTCTACCAAATTTCGAGACAATGTTTCGTTGTGGAACCTATTAAAGGCATATCGCATTGAAGTCCGTGCCAAATTTCGGGCGTCTGTAAATTTTAGCCAATCTTCGGGATTTCGCGTTCTTCTGAACTTCGCATGCTTTTTCCGTTGCCTCTGCAACAGCGTTCGGACCTGTTTTGTGTACCACGGGGGATCAGTTCCATCTCTTACAAATTTATGAGGTATGAATCTCTCAATTGCTGTTGCTACTATATCTTTGAATTTGAGCCACATCTCGTCTACATTTGCATAGTCAGTTCGGTAGGAATGGAGATTGTCTCTTAGGAAGGCTTCTAGTGACACTTTATCCGCTTTTCTAAATAAAATTGTTTTGCGTTTGTTTCTGGTGGATTTGGAAGAAACTGTATTGAGCCTAGCTACAACGACCTTGTGATCACTAATCCGTGTATCAGTCATGATGCTCTCTATCAGCTCTGGATTGTTTGTGGCTAAGAGGTCAAGTATGTTTTCGCAACCATTTACAATTCGCGTGGGTTCGTGGACTAACTGCTCGAAGTAATTTTCGGAGAAAGCATTTAGGAGAATCTCGGAAGACGTTTTCTGCCTACCACCGGTTTTGAACAAGTATTTTTGCCAACATATCGAGGGAAGGTTGAAGTCCCCACCAACTATAATCGTATGAGAGGGGTATTTATTTGTTACGAGACTCAAATTTTCTCTGAACTGTTCAGCAACTATGTCATCGGAGTCTGTGGGTCGGTAGAAGGAGCCAATTATTAACTTAGTTCGACTGTTAAGTATAAACTCCACCCATACCAATTCGCACGGAGTATCTACTTCGACTTCACTACAAGATAAACCACTACTGACAGACACACACACTCCACCAATTCTGCCTAATCTATCTTTCCTTAACACCGTCTGAGACTTCATAAAAATTTCTGCAGAACTTATTTCAGGCTTTAGCCAGCTTTCTGTACCTATAACGATTTCAGCTTCTGTGCTTTCTATTAGCGCTTGTGCTTTCTATTAGCGCTTGAAGCTCAGGGACTTTCCCAGCACAACTACAACAATTTACAACTACAATTCCGACTGTTCCTTGATCCAAGCACGTCCTGTATTTGCGATGCACCCTTTGAGATTGCAGCCCACCCCGTACTTTCCCGAGGCCTCCTAACCTAAAGAACCGCCCAGTCCACGCCACACAGCCTCCGCTACCCGTGTAGCCGCCAGCTGAGTGTAGTGAACTCCTGACCTATTCAGCGGAACCCGAAACCCCACCACCCCATGGCGCAAGTCGAGGAATCTGCAGCCAACACGGTCGCAAAACCGTCTGAGCCTCTGATTCGGACCCTCCACCCGGCTCTGCACCAAAGGTCCGCAGTCGGTTCTGTCAACGATGCTGCAGATGGTGAGCTCTGCCTTCATCTCGTAAGCGAGACCGGCAGCCTTCACTAAATCAGATAGCCGCTGGAATCCAGAGAGAATTTCCTCAGATCCAAAGCGACACACGCCATTAGTGCCGACATGTGCCACCACCTGCAGCTGGCTACACCCTGTGCTCTTCATGGCATCCGGAAGGACCCTTTCCACATCAGGAATGACTCCGCCCCGAATGCACAAGGAAGTCACACTGGATTTCTTCCCCTCCTTAGCCGCCATATCCCTAAGGGGCCCCATTACGTGCCTAACATTGGAGCTCCCAACTACGACACTTAAGGTGTGGCGTACATCTTTCTAGGCCTGCCACCGTGTTGTGCCGACTGCGCATTGGCCACACGACTCACCAACTAATTCCTTGAGCGTCTTCGTCACTGCGACTGCGTCAGTCCACTGACGGCACATCACGTTCTCGCGTGCGCCCCGCTGGCCGAGCTGCGCCGCGCCCTCAGCTTGCCTGTCTCACTGCCTCAGGTGCTTCTGGACGAAGGGACAGCTTCTGCCAAAGTGTTGAATTTCCTGTGGAAACCCGATTTTACAATAAACTATAATACTCCTCCACTTTCAGTGTTTATGGGTGGTTGTGGGGGGGGGGGGGGGAGGGGGCGGGAGACACTCCCCCTGCAATGGGAACTCCCCCCCCCCAAAAAAATCACCGCAGGTTACTTTCTCCGCCCCCTCGCCTTTAGACCCTCTTGTGCACGACGCTGCCTCGGTTATCTCAGCTTTCTTTCACCTATCGTGTTAAGACTGCCCTCACGCCACTTTCAAACTCTTTGACTTGATTATATTGTTGGAACGGCCAAGTCCCCACGTTTCACTTCTTTAACTTTTTGCGTGTTTCATGAAATGGAGGGACTGATGAGCCAGTGGTTTTGTCCCATTAAATAAATATCATCATACAATATCCATGCCCAAAGAACGTCATACTACAAGCAGTGTACGAGATCCTTTTTACCGCCGTTCAGTTTAGAACTGACGATATATTGTGCCAACACTTGAGTACCAGTAGGAGTGAGTCAGTGGTGCAGGTTTACAGTGACTACTACCAGGTTTATAGCGGCGACATCTGGGTCACTGCAAGCTGTAGATAAGAAGCGCAGCACTGCGGGTGTGCCGTTTCCTCCCACGTACACGGGACACCTGTACGACACATACTTCGGGCGAAAAGTTCGCTGAAAAGCCCTGCTAGATGTAAATCGAATGGAAAAAGGCATTGCACGCACGAGAAATTTCTAGTAATTTTAGCTGATTACTATGTAAGGCGGAAGAGCCCAGCTTTCATATGTTACTCTTTATCATGAAACGCGTCTTACTCAGGGTGTGCCAGAAGTGCCTGACGGTTTTGAAAATAAAACAATAATGCAGAGGAAAGTGTAAATATTTATTTTTTGCTAAAGATACATATTCTTTTTTGTGGAGTGTTAGTGCGTATCGGTAATTAATGAAAATAACATTGGGTAATGTGTCCACACGCACACACACACACACACACACACACACACACACACATTATGAAGGCTAACGCCTACTTGATGCAATCACCCGTCATTGTCTTTTCGTTTTAGTTCCACATAGCGGCATCCTATCCTCTTCTCGATGTCTTCCAAGTACTTCATCCTATGCCTTCCTCTTACTTTCTTTCCCAGAACTTTCCCTTCGAGAATATTGATGACGGTGTTGTCTGACATGATAAAGTTTCTCTTTTTACCATTTCCTTCAATAATCTTCTCTCTTCGTTGGCTTCCCTTGCGATCTAAAAGTTTTACTTTCCGTCCAACTCGTTCTTGTCATTTTCCACCTTATTCACTTTTCAGGAGCTTAAAGTCTATTCCTTTCCAACCTACCCACAGTCCAAGTTGCCCTTCCAAAAAGCAGTGTACTTCACGGAAAGGATCTGTATTCATATCTTTCTCTTAGTCATGAATGCCTGCTTTGCCAATGCTGGCGTTCAGATCCGTCAAGCGTCTACTGTCCTCTGTGATTGGCGAGCTAGCAAATTTGTTTCACCTGGTCAGTTCTGACGATAATTTTAATATTGGTTTTAATTCCTCCCATACTTCTCCGTGCTACCATTACGTTTGTTTTTTCCCCGTTTGTTCACTTGTAGTTTCCATAGTGATAGGACTCGCAACATAGTTCTGTTTCGGAGTGTGCAACTATCACGATATCATTAGCTCCTTTTAGAATCTTGGCCTCTTCCTCTATGCTACGGGTTTATTTTTGTGCTTTGACTCTAATACAGTTGAGTAATTATTCTTCTGTGCTCCCAGTTTAATCCTATTCTTTCCTAGTTCTAAAGAGAAGCATTCCGTTTACATTGTCAACAGCTTTCTCTAAGTTACTAAAGGTAAGGTTAAGTTCTTCTATTCACATCCTCCCTTCTTTCCAATAACATGTGCAAGGCCAAAATTGATTCTCTTGTTCCTCTGCTTCCTCTAGATCTAAATTGGTCTTCCCCATTACACTTACCTAATTTTCACGTGGACAACATCTGCCACACCAGGTTAACTCATAGTTTTCTTTTATGTAACGAGCCCCCCGCCCCCCGCCCCCCACACACACATTGTGGTTGTGGAGCCTTTGTTTACAGTAGTTAATAACTTGGTGGAATGCCCTCTCCTTTTGGCCTTCATGCTAAGTGGGGACTGCAGGAGTAATTGCCTCTGATATTGGCGGACATTTCACGTATGGTTGAACTGGTCCTCAATTTTCTCTGTGAAAGTGGTTTTCATTCTCAGTTACAAGGTTTTAATCTACCCCCGTAGCAGGGGTAGGTTGGTTGGGGGTGGGGTGTCCACCGCTGTATACTAGATCTGGGGATTCCCCGACCAGGAAACTTTCATCCCTCTTTTGCTCTGTTTTGATCAGATGTTTCCCTCGTTTCTGCAGCAATCAGTTTTCTGTTCTGGGTATCCAACTTTGAATAGCAGGGTCTCTCGATTGTAATGGACCAGGGGTAGGACAACTGTGGTCGACGTTCCCTGTCGCGTGCAGCGCTCCAGCAACACCCACCTGCTGGCTTCCCTATTTCTTTCATCTTGCTGTTTTTATTGATGCTACAAAATACGTCCATTAAATTTTTAGCCTTCTCGCTTTTACTGTTGCTTACTAAAACAGAAAACCTTGGCGGTGGATGTCCCCACTTCCGGATGCGCCATTCTTGGATCGAGGAACTAATGACCTCATTGTTAGGTTTCTTACCTCCACCTCAATTCAGTCAATCAATCAGCTTACCTAATTTTCCTTTCACCCTGATTTTGACTGTCAGTCAGTATTTTGGAGGTGTGTGATACCATTGCTAGTGTTCCGTAATTGATGCATTCAACTTCCTTTCCTACTGTATGTATGGCAATGGTTTCGCATTGTGCGAAGTCTTGTAGCATGATTGCTCTTTTGTAGCAGTGCCCACCATGTGGAAAAACAGAATAATGTAGCCGCAACATGCCATTCGGAATCTCCGGAATCCACAACGAATTCGATCTTCTAGCTCGGCGATACTGGCTGGGCACTACTTGTTAACTTCATGTTTTGGTCACTATTGGGTCGGACGAACGAGCAGACCAGTTGTCCCCAAAGCAATAAATGATTCGCCGTGGTAACATTTCATTCAGGACTTCCATGGAAAGACCTGAAGTATGGGATGTCGCTCCATCTTGCCGGAACCGTAGGTGACTGTGGAGATTGACATCATTCGCAGAAATGTTTGGAACTTGGCTGTGAAGCGTTCAGAACTTGTTACAGTAATACCTTAATTTCCAAAAGAATACGAACCGACAATGCGCTCGGAAGGAATGCCACATAATGCTGCCACTTTCGCACTAAGCATAGGACGCTGCACCGATTCACACTGGTTGTGCGCGGCCCAGAACCATCAGTTCTGTTTACGTACACAGCCAATTGGAAATGGGGCCTTATCTGGCATTGGTAGCCTGTTCATCTTATTCCTTCCAGTGGACAACTTGCATCTTGTGTGCATGGGGAGTGAAGATCTTTGTTCAGGATGCGGCGAACGCTGGTATCCGCCATCTGCACTGCAATAGAATAGTGCACTAGTGACTAGTCACCACACACAGCAAAATGCCTCTTCCGTGTTGACTGATCAAGGAATACATCATAAAACTGAACATAAAATGTTTGTTTGCATGGCCATCTTATGCAGCAGCTGTCATCAATTATTATTTTTTACTTACAGTAAGCCCAAGAAGGAAAAAACCAATAGTAACTGAACAGAATGCTTCCTGGTGCTCATATCTTCAGCTTTACCAAGTTTAGGTCATGACCTCATTATACATCAAAGCAAGTTACATCAATTCGACAACCCTGTAAAACATAAAGATCACATTGGCGTAGTTGGTTGCAACAAAGGCATCGTGGAGAAATTTAATGAACTGTACTTCGACGTGAACCAGGCTGCAATTAAAGTCACTAATCTACGTTTCGGGAGAAAGTTTTCACGCGAAATGAAAGGTTGAAAATTCTGTCCTCAATTAATATATTCTGAAACTTAGGTGAACAAGTATCACTCATTCGGGAGGACGACGGTTCAATCCCGTCTCCGGCCATCCTGATTTAGGTTTCCGTGATTTCCCTAAATCGCTTCAGGCAAATGCCGGGATGGTTCCTTTGAATGGGCACGGCCGATTTCCTTCCCCATCCTTCCCTCACCCGAGCTTGCGCTCCGTCTCTAATGACCTCGTTGTCGACGGGACGTTAAACACTAATCTCCTCCTCCTCCTCCTCCTCCTCCTCCAAGTATCACTGCCAAGCCCGTGCTAGTCTTAACACAGTCACTCACAATCCCTTTCACTCACGTTAGCAAGTTTATGGTGTTGCATTTTCCGAAAACGCAATAGCTACAAAAATACTGATTGTTTTTGATTGAGAATGCTCGCCAAATATTAAGTCTGTCGGTACCAAATGCAGTCACAGTTTTTAGCCACTGGCCTGCTCAATACGCCACATGGAATATGTCCTTTCTCGTCACAAAATTCACTTAAAAATCCCGAAATTTCTACACGCCCACTTTACCACACTTTTGATGTATGAAACACTGCTAGATCCGGCAACTTATCGTTTCCATCGGAACTACTACTACACACGTCCGAACTGTTTCATGGGTAGGCTCCGACTCCTGCTGTAGAATACTCTGTCGTGCCGACCAGCAGAGAAAGCCGCCCGAAGAATACTGCTTTACCATTGGTCAGTTTACTCAACAGCCAATAGCAAAACAACATTCTCCCGCGTCAGTCCGCGCTTTTCACCAATAACCAATCGCAAAATAGTAAACCTAACGACTGCACGTTTTTCCAACGTAATTATCTAATATGCTGAAGTTATGCTTATTCATAAAGTTATTTACTATTGTTATTTATACCTTATTTTACAAATCTATTCTACAAAAATCCCCTTCGTCCATATCCATACTACTACGAAATGTTCCCACGCTAAATCCCACTGCATAACTCGTTAAACAGTTATCTTCATATTAACCTTAAACCACACTCACGCATCATTCATACTGCTAAAACACATTTATAACATTTTACATACACAAAAAGATACAACATTTTATGAAAATACTAGAACAGTTTATGAAAAACATTCTATTACTTCAGTGCACTCTAGTGGGCACAATCGAAACTAAAATCAGTCCCCCTATCCAATACTGTCTTCTGTCGGCTGATACATAAACTACGTGCGCGTCCAGTCTCGCGTCACCATCTGTCACTGTCCAGCTCTGAGAGACATCTCCCACTTAACCGCCTCCAAGGCAGGATCGGTATACGGCGCTACGCCTCAGTTTTACACACAGTACGCAGAGTCGGTGTGCCCAGCTCGTCAGCCCGTCCTGTTTCTACGGTAGAGCGGTCGACCTCCTGCCAGCCGGAACGCCTGCTTTCCCCTATCGTGGGTCGAGATCAAGGATAGTGAGTCACGTTCCAAGCTCACCAGGCCTTGTGACTCAGGCGCCACAAGCAGACAGAAGCCTCTGTCACGCGGTGGGCGTGAATTAGGTCAGTTAACCTGAGCGATCCGCCACAGGGTGCCTAGCTACTACACTGCCTGTACTAAATCGTTTCTGGTCTTTCACTTCACACTTGGACCAGAAGCGGCCCATAATCCCGCTAAGTACAATGCAGGGAAATACACTGGTAAAAAAACAATCAAGAAAAATAGTAAACAATTCATCTTACTTCTGGACATAGTCTGCTTTGAGAGATCAGACCCAGTGGTCTTCTAGCTTCTCCATTGGAAAAATAGGTTCTGTCAGACTCTGCAAAATACTGAATGAGATTTTCACTCTGCAGCGGAGTGTGCGCTGATATGAAACTTCCTGGCAGATTAAAACTGTGCGCCCGACCGAGACTCGAACTCGGGACCTTTGCCTTTCGCAGGCAAGTGCTCTACCATCTGCCAGGAAGTTTCATATCAGCGCAGACTCCACTGCAGAGTGAAAATCTCATTCTGGAAACATCCCCCAGGCTGTGGCTAAGCCATGTCTCCGCAATCTTTCTTTCAGGAGTGCTAGTTCTGCAAGGTTCGCAGGAGAGCTTCGGTAAAGTTTGGAATGTAGGAGGCGAAGTACTGGCAGAAGTAAAGCTGTGAGTACCGGGCGTGAGTCGTGCTTCGGTAGCTCAGATGGTAGAGCACTTGCCCGCGAAAGGCAAAGTCCCGAGTTCGAGTCTCGGTCGGGCACACAGTTTTAATCTGCCAGGAAGTTTCATATCTGCAAAATACTCGTTGACAACTATCACTTCTTCATTTGATGAGAATATCTTCCCAGCAACCTACGTAAGTTATAGAACAGGAAGAAGTCACTTGGGGCTAAGACTAGTAGAATAGTGCGGATGAGGTACCAATTCAAAGTCCGGTTCATGCAATTTCATTGTTGCTACAGCTAATGTGTGGGATGGCGCGTTATCCTGGAGAAAGAACATTTGTTTTACTGCCAACTGTGGTCTATCAGCCAATTCAAGTTCTATACGTTCAACAATAAAGCATAATAGGGCCTAGTTATGACTCTGCCTTTTTCTAGGCAATCTGTGGGGATATTCCTTGATAATCCAAGAGAGACAGTCGCCACCATCTTACCAGCTGACAAAATTGCCTTTGTCTTCCCTCAGCTTTTGTCCGTGTTCTGACTCTGGTGTGTAATGATGGATCCAGGTTTCATCAGCAATCACAAATCGGCGCAAAACGTCTTGAGATTAAACATAGCCAGACACTGCGTTGAAATATTGTGCAGGATGCGCTTTTGGAGAACTGAGCACCTGCGGCACCCAACTCGCATGTAGCTTTTTCATAGCCAATTCTCCGTGGAGGATATTATGCACTCGCTCAGTTGAGGTGCCTATCATCACACGAAAGGTGGGTTTGACACAGTGACAATAATTCGTGCAGTGGCAATAATTTCGGCGCAAACTATGCATAACGGATTACTTTTCCGAAAACTGGCGCTTGCAGTTGATCATGAACCAAAATACGCTACAGGAATTTCACCAAAAACAATTCCAAATTTTCTAATTCTTTAATTCAGTCACCTGACATACAACTCGTAGACAAATCAGAACAACATTATATAAATATACTCTGAAAAACATTAGTGTAGTAATCTTCTCACAGACATGGGTGCATAAATGATAAACAAAAAAATAAAAGTAGTATTGAGGTTTCGAACACGGAACGCAAAAGCGTGAAGCTGCGACGATGTCTACTGTACCACCACTTCGGTTGAACTATTTACTCGCTAAATGGCGCATACGAGGGGTGCCCAAAAAAGAACCGGAAAAACAATGCCGTGGGCGGAGCTTGTGTAGTACGCATTTCTGCCACTAGGCGTGTGTAGCGCAACTCATAGCCAGTTCATTGCCGCCTGTGTTGTCTATCTGGTTTGCTCTGTTCCTCTGCAGTGATTGTTTTTGCTAGCGCCGTTTCGTTCTTGTTCAGTTTTTAATGATGGCAAGTTTAAGTGAACAACGTGAAGCTGTGAAATTTTGCTTTCTACTAGGTAAAAACGCTGCTGAATCTGTTTAATGTTAAAAACAGCTTACCAAGATGGCGCAGTGGTAAAAAACCCGTGTAGGAGTGGTTTGCTAGATTTAAAAAATTGCGACATTTCGGTTTATGACAGACCTTGTTCTGCACGTCCATGAAGTGCCCGAATGGACGAAAATATTGAAAAAGTTAGAGCGCTTGTGCTTACAGACCGCCAACAGACAGTTGATGAACTGTGAGATTAATTGCTTATTTCGCAGCTCGGTTCAGCGAATTTTAACGGAAGATCTCGGAATGAAAACGGTTGCTGCCGAATTTTTCTAGTCATAATGCTTTGTAACCATAGCAACAATCATGCCAATGGAAGACGTCGTCGTCACCCCATCCAAAAAAAGGTCAAATCAAACATCAAAACAATGCTGATTTACTGTTTTCATGCTAAAGGTATTCTTCATTCAGAGCTTGTTCCCCCTAGGTCAGACTGTCAATCAAATCTTTTATTTGGAATTTTAAGAAGATTGCACAACAGTGTTAGTCAAAGACCCGATTTGTGGCAGACAGGAGACTGGTTCTTCCACCACGACAACGCACCTGCACACAGTCATCTCTGTTAGACCATTTTTGGCTCAAAATGACATGGTTCAGCTGCCCCACGCACATCTGGCTCCGTGCTACTTTTTATTTCGGCGCATGAAAAGGGGCGTGAAAGGACAGCTATTTGGGGTCTAGTGTAGCAGGGGATACAACCCGTCGGCTTTGAACAATGTCACAAGTCGCCAGAGAGCATTTATTACAAAGATGAAAGAGCTGAGGAGAATGTTGAGAAACAAAGGAATGCGAGAGAGATAAACTTCATTTCACATATGTAAGGGCCAGTAGTATTTTCACGTTAACGATATCGCGTGTTTGTATCTTAGTATTTCTCCGCAAAATACAATGGAAAGAAATGAATGAAATTACTAGCAAAGAATACCTCACGTTACATGTATGTCAGTTGTATCTCGAAAGTCTTTCGAACTGTATTGCTTAAGTGCAGTACGGGATACAAGTTCAGCGTACGTCGATTTCTTAGTTTCAACTAGCATTGCTGTCCTGTTGTTCACTTGAACTATGTATCCCCTGCTTCACTAAACCGCAAATGAAACACCGGATACAAATTAAAAGCTCATCCGAAGTGTGTTGCCTAAGTACAGTCCGGCATACGAGTTTGTCGTAAGGCGATTTCTTCGTTTTCACTAGCATTACTGTCCTGTTCTTCGCCTGAACGATGTATCCTCCGCTTCAGTAAACCCCTAAGTGGAACACGGGATACAAATTGTAGATGTGCTGTTTATTTCGTCTCCGCTATTACTAACAGTCTTTTCTTACGTACATATCAGTATTACTGATGACAGAAGGACCTACGTATGTAATATATGTATACCAGACTTCCATTGACCTCGATATATGTACACTGGCAACGAATAGGTGGAAATACACGTACGTTACATTTGCAACCTGTTTCATTTTATATGTTTTGATTGTTTATTTAATCTTTGCGTTTCACTTGTTGAAAGAGAACTGCACATTGATCTTGTCAAAAGCCGAGAAGCGATTCTTCTTAGTATTGTAGCTCCCTTCAGTAGCTGATAAGTGTTTTATGGCTTTTTTTAAAAAAAAATCTCACGAGATAGAATAAACTGATCCTACTTCATTAAGCAATCAATAAAAAAAACTAAACTAAAACATAACAGCAAAAGCGAAAATGGTAAACTGAAAATAGAATAGATTACGAAGTCTTTTGCTGTTATGTTTTAGTTTAGTTTTTTTATTGATTGCTTAATGAAGTAGGATCAGTTTATTCTATCTCGTGAGATTTTTTTGAAAGCCACAAAACACTTATCAGCTACTGAAGCATCTGTATCTTAGGATCAGTTTATTCTATCTTGTGAGATTTTTTAAAAAAGCCAAAAAACACGTATCAGCTACTGAAGCATATTGGTGGAATAAGAAAGTGAAATATGGCAAAATAGTGAAATATAGATAAATTATCGCTTTTAGATTCACATTCAATTATTTTAATGATAGCGCTTATTAGAACACAGAACTGCTTTATTATCTATGCCTCGAAGTGAAGACATTACTATCTATGACTAAGGAATGACGTCATTGTTCAAAGCCGACGGGTTGTATCCCCTGCTTCACTAGACCCGCTATTTTGCAACATTGAAGAAGTCGAGAAAAAAAGAGGTAAGAGCTGTCAGCCATTTCTAAAGATGACTACAAAAAATGTTTCTAAAACAGGAAGCTCCAGTGGGACAGATGTAGTAGTTGGAATGGAGAGTATTTTGAAGGGGATAAGGTTTTGTAAAAAATTTAAAAATATGTAGCTTTTAAAAAATCCGCTTTTTTGAGTACCCCTCGTTAAGTGCCACGAAAACTTTGACCGTCGTTTTCCCAGAAACGGTCGAGTATCTACGGATAAGCCGAAATACGGGTTCACTTACTTTGACCCACTGAGAGTGTTACTGAGAAATCACGTTATGGCACTTGCCGTATTGTCCTCGTGAGCCAAACGGGAGGTGAAAGAATAGGGCAACATGCGTCTGAGAAAAACATTGAACTACAAGAACCGGTGAGTATGTGATAACTGTATTGGGAGCTACCTGTAAACCGCATCCCACAACTGGAACGAACCGCCAGCCATTCCAGAGACACATTCAATGCAAACGAATGCGGACATTGCGTAAAATCGCGGCTATGAACGTAACAACAGTTATCAAAACGGCTTTTCTAGTAACTTCCACTTAAAAATACAGTTTAAGCTCTGTAACAAACATTGTAAGACATGCAATGTTTTTCACATTTCTAAATTTGCGAAAAGCTTTGGTAATACCTCAAATATTATTCTCCCAAAATTACTTCCTTTTGCGAAAAAGTAATTGGTCACTGGAACAGGAATGTCTTCGAATGGTCGCTATATGCCGAGAAACCTCTTTGCCACTTCCTATGCATGATTAGCGTACTGAGATCAAAATCGTGTTCTCCTCTTGGTATAATGAACCATGAACAAACGAACAGAGGAAGATTTTCCTAGTCTTTTTCCATCGATATATGCCAAAGGATCCGTCGAGATTGTTTTGCGACTATAGCGAAGGTTTCTTGTACTGTGCTTCTGTTATACAGGCTTGTCAGAAACTGTCTGAAAAGTTTGTAAGGGTATTGCAAGGTTGGTTGTGCTGAGAAATAACTGTTAAGAAAAACATTCGAGCGTTGCCCTGTTCCAGAGTTAATCAGCATTCTAGTTGACCCGTCAGGTGGTCGCGCGCACATTCAAGCGGCCCGTAAGACGCGGTGACGCCAAACGTGCTTCTTGCTTCGGTTTCCTAAAACCGCACTTGAGCGATACAAAATACGGGCATGGGATGGTAGTAAGGATCGAACCCGACCTAAGGGCTGAACAGTCTCGTGCGCTATGAGAACAGGCACTAAATGCATCTGACAAGGCACTTCAACTTGCGTGAGCAACGGTCTGATTAGCCAACTTCAGTATTAGCTAATTAACTCGGAAACAGCGCAACGTATCGAATTTTATCATCAGTTGGGAGCACAACCTACGCTACAACACCCTTACAAGCTTTTCAGTCTGTTTCTGACTAACGTGTATATTCATTACTTAGCTACAGTATCGGTCGCTCTCTTTGTGTGACGCGTTGTACAAAGTGTTTACAAATATCTGTAATAAACGCAAGGGATATATTTCTAGGATACGGACAAGACAAAACGATGGAATGCATTCAGTTAGCTGGCAACAATGTGCAGGCATTGCACAGTTAGGTACAATCTATTCCTACCGCTACTTACTGCGGTGACAAATTCGTTGTGATGGCAGCTGCACCACCTCGCGTCTCCCGCCCGCCATAGGTAGCAGGGAGAAGGCACTGGTGGCCATTCGCCTGTAACAGCGCGCGGTGTAAAAGACGCGTCGCTTCTGCAAGGCCAGGGAGCGGTGAAAGGTGCCCCCAAGGCAAGCACGACGTGTCTCTGCGAAATCCTGCGCGTTAGTGAAATCAAGGAATGAACGGCGGAGGATATGTTTCATTGTGCTACGTATTTCTACCCGTTCCGTTCATGGGAGGAAAAATTGAAGTGTGTCAGCTTACATGCACCTTTGCTATCCGTTGCTAGCGTGCGTTTGAACAGAGGGAGCGTAAGGATATTAGTAAATTCCGCTTTGAAGACCCATGCTTCGTCTTTTCTAACTTGGTTTTCGAGAGATAAGTTCTTGCTCTCTTTCAATTTAGATGTTGTCAAATTGTTCTTCTAGGAGACATAAAACAAATTATTCCTGCTGCCTTTCTTTAAATACGAAGATTGTCACTTATCTAACTTGTTATGGATATCATATTTCAGCAGTATTTAAATACATGCTGTAGCGACTGTATATGACTTTCGTAGACTGACGGACCTTATCCAGTTTCCTATCGAAGAAATTACCTATTTGATTTAGTTAAAACTGAGCCGATGAGATTATTCCAAATTGCATCCTCGCGCATTGTTCCTGCAGTTTTCAAAGCAAATAAACTTTTCACGTTCAGTCTTCGCTCAACTGTGGCATTGCAGTGCCGGTTTCAAAATGTCATGAACAGGTATGAAATGACACTCTTTCCCTCGGTACTGATTTCGAGACGACGTTTGTAATTGTTCAGCTCATTTTCAGAATGAAATTGCTTACTTACTCAATGTGCTGATGTGGTTATTCGGTTGCTTGAGGAACACACACAAATGAGCCAACTGCGGAATAGAGGTCATAAACAAAAATTGAACGAGAGATTGTGTTGACAGCATTGATAGACAGTGAGAAAAGGAGCGGACTTTGCATTAATGTCAAACTTTTGTACCAATGATACGTCGATGAATTCTATCTATATCTTAAAAAGTACTAGTCCTAAGAATAGAATTTCTACTAACCTTCCTTCATTGTCAAGGAATGAGTGGAAAATTGTCTTAAACGGAACCTAACTTGATAAATAAATACATTATGAATAATTTATCACGCTTAAAGGTAGACCTACCCAAATAATTTTTTTTAAAAAATGTGATAGATCTCTTCATAATGCTAAATGAAAATCTAAATTGGGCAGACAACTGTAACAAAGTGCAGGAAAGCTCTTGCTAAATGTAGATCTAAATTTGAGAGAGAAATTTCTTCACATACCAAACAGGAGTTGGTAGAGTTCCAATTCAGACTATTGCGATGTTGTAAGACAGGGTACGAATACTGAACACACCCATAAGATTACAGCTATACATAAATGCCTGTCTATAAATGCAGATATGAGACACTGTAGAGGTTACCTGACAACATTAGTATTTGTTACCCTCAGTCAGCTTACACGAGACCAGAAAACATTTCAACATGTTTACTCTTCGTTGGTTTCGTAGTGCTCAAGACCTCTCTTCAAACTTCAAGTACTGATCGTGATTCCGTAAATAATAAAACAGGTGAAGCATCAACGCCTTGCCTGTACTTCAGCCTAATTAAATTATTCTTGTTTCCATTGCCGTTTTTGTCACGTGTCTAAAACAAAGCTGAGAGATCCAAAACCAAGTGGAGTTCAAGAGGTGGTTGCATCTTTCCCTTTATTGGCGTAGATTCTATTTTAGTATATTCCTGCAGTTTACTACGTCACAAACGAGCGACAATATGTTCCAGTCCTATAATCTTTCTCAGCTTTTCTGATTGCTGTCGCGTCCTTTTTATTCTTCTCTTCTGTTTCCATTATTTTCTTGCTCCTTCTGTTAAAATTCCCCTATTAATCACCCTTTCTCATTCCACTTGATTCTTGATCTAGGTTCTTTCGTACTGTATCAATGCTCATGTTGGTAAATCACTGCACACTGGTGACAGAATTGTTATATTTACGACAAATCACTAACGCAGACGTAAATAAGACTGTAGTTGTAATAATTTACTGTAACAAAAATTTCATGATCACTAATGCTGTGCTGGTGCCAGCTATGGCTCATTTCAACCTTATATGCCATTGAGGCTTGTCACTGACCTAGAGCTTATTCCACGAGCTTTCTTTCCTCAATCCAAATGCTGCGTATGTTCTATGATTTTGGTTGTTGCCCATAAAGTCTTCGCTTTACACACCACGTTTCATGTTGTCAGGTGAAATCCAAACGTCTCCCATTTCTGAGAAACTTGGCTTCCTTGGCCTCTCTGTAAAAAAAAAAAAAAAAAAAAAAAAAAAAAAAAAAAACCAGATCCGGATAAACGTCTGATTTCATTGTTGTGTCCTATGTAAGAAATCTTTCTTTCACAAAAGGAGTCTTTATTCAAATGTGTGATGCGACGAGTCTATTTAAGAGCTCAGTCATGCGTTTTTTTTTACCTATATTCCCTTAAGTGATTTTCTAGTAACATTTGTTGACCATGTTTCCCTTGCTCGACTTAATTCTTCTTGTGTGAAGACCCTCAGCAACCCTGCAGCAACGTAAACGTTGTTAAACAAAATACCCTAAAAGACGAATTTGGGACAGCTCCACCGAACAAAGAAAGTAAATTCCACTTTAAAAAGCTGTTTATAATGGGAAACATTTTTGTTGTCATCACAGGCGTCGAAAGAAACACACGAGCTGTATTTGTTTTTACCCACGATCTACATAATGCGGAACAGAAATTTAAAGTATCTACTGAAATACCAGAGGATATTCGCTTGACTCCTCTTGAGATAAAGTCCCGTGTATCACTTTCTACGTAATCGGATTTCCGAACAAAAAAAAGAATGTCGGAAACAATTTTTGCTGGTGCATCTACATGCTAAGGCCTGAATCTGTTTTGCCAACATGATTTTCGGTTTTCTTTGCAATCTTTGTTTCGCATAAACGGCTTCTGGAAATAAACTACTGCAGTATTCGGTTTAGCTGGCATTTTGGCTGTTCCCTTCACATTACAAAATGGCTAAGGTCTTAGCAGCCCAGTATTTCTCCTCCTTCATAGCAAAAAATTACTTCGTTCATATTAGCGGACGTTTTAAAAAGCAAGTAGAAGCCCGACAACCCAAGCAAGTCTCCAGAATGTGTTCAAATGATTCAAATGGCTCTGAGCACTATGGGACTCAACACCTGACGTCATCAGTCCCCTAGAACTTAGAACTACTTAAACCTAACCAACCTAAGGGCATCACACACATCGATTGCCCGAGGCAGGATTCGAACCTACGACCGTAGCAGCAGCGCGGTTTCGCACTGAGGCACCTAGAGCCGCTCGGCCACAGCGGCCGGCCAAGAATGTGTCAGCGTATTCATAGGAGATACCGTAGGTCTCTAGAAGAGCGTAGCGTTCCAAAGGATTGGAAAAGGGCACAGGTCATCCCCGTTTTCAAGAAGGGACGTCGAACAGATGTGCAGAACTATAGACCTATATCTCTAACGTCGATCAGTTGCAGAATTTTGGAACACCTATTATGTTCGAGTATAATGACTAAAAATCTACTCTGTAGGAACCAGCATGGGTTTCGAAAAAGACGGTCGTGTGAAACCCAGCTCGCGCTATTCGTCCACGAGACTCAGGGGGCCATAGACACGGGTTCACAGGTAGATGCCGTGTTTCTTGAATTCCGCAAGGCGTTCGGTACAGTTCCCCACAGTCGTTTAATGAACAAAGTAAGAGCATATGGACTATCAGACCAGTTGTGTGATTGGATTGAAGAGTTCCTAGATAACAGAAAGCAGCATGTCATTCTCAATGGACAGAAGTCTTCCGAAGTAAGAGTGATTTCAGGTGTGCTGCAGGGGAGTATCGTAGGACCGTTGCTATCACAATATACATAAATGACCTTGTGGATGACATCGGAAGTTCACTGAGGCTTTTTGCGGATGATGCTGTAGTATATCGAGAGGTTGTAACAATGGAAAATTGTACTGAAATGCAGGAGGATCTGCAGTGAATTGACGCATGATGCAGGAAATGGCAATTGAATCTCAATGTAGACAAGTGTAATGTGCTGCGAATACATAGAAAGATAGATCCCTTATCATTTAGCTACAAAATAGGTCAGCAACTGGAAGCAGTTAATTCCATAAATTATCTGGGGGTACACATTAGGAGTGATTCAAAATGGAATTATCATATAAAGTTGATCGTTGGTAAAGTAGATGCCAGACTGAGATTCATTGGAAGAATCCTAAGGAAATGCAATCCGAAAACAAAGGAAGTAGGTTACAGTACGCTTGTTCGCCCACTGCTTGAATATTGCTCACCAGTGTGGGATCCGTACCAGATAGGGTTGATAGTAGAGATAGAGAAGATCCAACGGAGAGCAGCGCGCTTCGTTACAGGATCATTTAGTACTCGCGAAAGCGTTACGGAGATGATAGATCAACTCCAGTGGAAGACTGTTCAGGAGAGGCGCTCAGTAGCTCGGTACGGGCTTTTCTTGAAGTTTCGAGAACATACCTTCACCGAGGAGTCAAGCAGTATATTGCTCCCTCCTACGTATATCTTGCGAAGAGACCACGAGGATAAAATCAGAGAGATTAGAGCCCACACAGAAGCATACCGAAATCCTTCTTTCCACGAACAATACCAGACTGGAATAGAAGGGAGAACCGATAGAGGTACTCAAGGTACCCTCCGCCACACACCGTCAGGTGGCTTGCGGAGTATGGATGTAGATGTAGATAGTGGAAGACGAAACCCGTCCGGATCGGATATTGGAGTGTTTTCATGACTTTTGAGAAGCGGTACGTTATTGGGAAATCTGTTCACAAAAACTGCATTGGGAAGACCCATGTTAACGTAATGACTGCATCGTAAACCGCTATACGCTCTCTTTTTCTAGTGATCTCGGTGCTATAGCTTCTCTGCTTGCGCCGCTGCCGAAGTGGTTGAGCGGGTATTGCGCATGCGCAGACGACTAAGAACAATAATCTCGGAGAGCGCCAGAGGCGGCTTCGCTTTCTCTGCAAGAATGTGCTTCGCTGCGTGGCTCTCACTTTCATCGGTCGTTAAAATTCGATCGTCCAGCAGGCTGCTTGGAACATACTCGATTCGCTTAGAAGTTATTCTCATAGCGCATCCGCCAGAGGGGAGTTATTAACTTATCTGGTCAGTCTTAACCGTAATTAGCTTCACCCTTTGTTGCAAGAACTATGAAAACCACACAAATTTCAATTTTTCATGGACAAGCAGTAAATAACAAAAGTTATTTTTTCTAGGAATTTTATTTTTGTAACATTTTACGAAGGTGAAGGTGCTACTTCATGAAGCTACTGGCCCTCCAGTGGTTTGCCGACCAACAGTTTTCAGTACAGCACTTTTCCTACATAAGAAATCCAAAGGTTTAGAACGCACTAAGATTACAAATCATTGGGCATAGGAAGGCAGTTACAGTTATTAACTGAAGAGCAGCAAAAATATTTTTATTGCAGCAGATAAATACTCCACAAAGCAAACATTTTAAGTTTGGCCCATATTGAACCTTTCAATTGCTACCTACATCAAACCTTCAGCCCCGGATCTACGATATTTCTGAACTGGGGCAAAAACTTGATAGTGGCACCTCCCCACCCCTCAAGCATTTCAGATAGAACGTCAAAAATTAATTTTTTTTAAAAAGTGTTCATTATGTAGCGCACATCCTTTTGAAAAAACATACATATAAAACCAACATGTTGAGTAAATGGAAGATACGTGGTCTGGTCTTACGTGAGCCGAAGTGCAGTCCCACGCCTCTTCACACAGCATTGTTCTATCGCATGTCGCCGTATTTCGCTTTGTGTATATTTTGTAACGGAAACCATCAAACGTAAATTCAAGACACTGGAAATTAAAATTCTGTGATGCCTCTCCTGCTTCCAGTCTGCCGGTTTGACATTCTAACCCCTCTTAAAAAAACTCTCAATTAATGGGTGGGATTATTTGCGACCAGGAGAATAATAAATCTTCAGAAAGTTTGCGCTCTTTATTGCCTATTACCTAATAACTTTCTCTTTTGCGTGACATCAAATCAAATAGAGGAAACACGAAACCAGTAGAGACAAGCAAGACAGTACACATTCTCTGTCCTTAGGTAACAGTGGTTTTTTCCTTTTTTTCACCCCTCTCTCTTGCTACAGTTTTTACACGGCTTGCTTTCCTTTCTGTGAAAGAATCTATTAGCTCATCAAAGTTCGTCAAACGTTTTGCTACATGAAAAATGTCGTCGTCTAATATTGAAAAAGGTGTTAAGACTAATTGTACCCAAGACTGGTGAGGTTTCTGGATTTGATTATGTCAGTTTTGTCACTATTCACGAAATATGCATTTCTATAATTGCACCATTTCTAACACGCCAAATAAGCGAAACTGTTGTGGTAGAAAATGGTCGTTTTTATCTACCTCGTTTACATATAAAACCGATACAATATAGTGCACGAGATAACAATATCAGATGCCTATAGACCTACTAAAAGCAAAAAGTTTCTTGTTAGCAAATAGTTTCACGTTTCATTCTTACGCTCCAGTTTCTCAAGCATGAAACGGATAAATAGTGCAGTATTTTTATATAAATTAGAAGTCATATTCTTCTATATAACTTGTTTGATGTCTCCGTTTCCTCTCCTTCCATGTTCTAACAATCAACCTTGTCGTCGCGAAGTAGTGTAAAAACATTCTCCGGTTAACTTACTTAACCCTCCCAGAATCACCATTTTAGTAATCCCAAGTTTATACTCCAGTTAGTCGTTACTGTGTGTTCATACAACGCGTTTTCCGCGCTATTCCGAAAATAGAACTTAAGCAGCTGCTAACCGGGTGACTATCGGGCAAAAATTTTGCCAAAATTTCATTTTCGTGGATACACAGAGAAGCTAATACGTAGTCTTTCTTACCTGTTAGTTATTTCCACTGTGGTAATCTGAATCTATGGATTTCGCTCGTAATTATAACAACGCTTATCATTGGCACACCCAGGAAAAAGCGATTGGCATTCATTCATTCGTTAAGGTTTATTCAGCTTGTCTCGTATAGCCCCGTCCCCGTTTGTCTGCGGGAAAGTTTTTTTTATTTCTAGATGCGACGGGGATTACGCTAGCACACACATCACATAGGCGTACACTATGCACGCATTCAAAAATGAACTTAAGATTCGTTCAGAAATCAACTTCGAATGTGTTCAAAAATATTCAAAAACCAACAGGGATGCATTTCAAAATCATATGAACAATCGATAGACCGACGTGCGCTGGATGCTAGGCCCTTTGTGAAACGAGATTCTTTTTCTTAGAGAATATGAATTTGGGCAGATACCCCAGTTTGCCCCCACGCCCGATCCGGGCCTGCAAACCTTTCCTCTTTTTCGCATATATTGATTTTGGAAGCAATTGTGTGTGTGGATGGTGTGTATGTCTCTTTTTACTAATGAAGGCCGTGGCTGAAAGCTTTATGTAAGTATGTTTTAATTGTGTGTCTGCAACTTAATGTTTCTTCTTCACAGTAAGTAGCTATCTGTCTTGTACTACATTCTAGACTGCGACTTTGGCCACCAGTAGGAAGCTGCAGTTGATGATGCCACATTTTTGTATTCCCTCTAATACATAGTTGATTTGTTTGTATTTGGGACAAAATTTGGAAACGCATGGGTTGCTTTGGTGGACATCTACATCTATACTCCTCAAAACAGTGTCAAGCGCATGGCATATGCATTTTCCATTGTGCTACTTATTAGGGTTTCTTTCCATTCCTTTTGCATATGGAGTGTGAGAAAAAAAGACAGCTTGAATGCGTTGGTGCATACTAAAATTAAACTAATATAATATGTACTAGACCATAGTCGATTCCTAGATTAATCATTTGACACTAGTTCTTGAAACTTCTTCAGAAGACTTTCTTGAGATACTGTATCGTCATCTACTATTTTGTTTTTCAGCATTTCAGTGATGCTCTATAGTAGTTCAAACCAACAATCATATTCATGCTGCAATAGTTGTGACAATTTCTTCTGTGGGATTGATTACCCTATCTTCATGGGTACAATATGAATTGAACAATAACCAGTGTATGAACCATCCTGCAACTAGAAGTCTAAACATCGCATGCATCATCAGATCATTATGTAATTTCTCCACGTTTGTTTGCTCCATTGGCTCCTAAATAAATGTACCCCTCCCCTTTCCTCACATCTCTTCTCAAAGCATTTCTACACCAGTACTATTCAACACACACTGAATCCTTACACTATAAATTACTTTTGTCACGCCTATGTAGCAAGCATGTAAATATGGAATAAACTGTTGTAACTGATTCAGAATAAACTACTGATTGCTTCTCACCAGATATCAAAATCCCTAAAGATCTCAGTGTAAGTCACACCATTTTGAAATCCCATTACAGATGAAAACTGAAATGAACTAGTCAGGCCTACTGGTTTCTGTGGGCAATGCTCTTCTTTGTGTTATTCTTAAAGCACGTATTCACAAGTTGCCTAACTTATCTCTGCTAGCACTTCCTTCTGTCTGTCTCAGAAGCTCTCCTGCATACCTTGTTGGCCCAGAACTCCTGTAGGAGAGTGTAGTGTAGAAATAGTTCTAAACTTCCAGAATATTTTCAGATTGAATCTTGCGCATTGCAGCAAAGTTTACTGGTATGCTATTAAAAGGTAGGATGGCACAGTGATGAATAGAAGCTGCAAGACAAGTTAGTGGTGATTGAAAGGCTGTCAGGGTATAGACTGCAAATAAGTAGGACTCAGTTTGGAGTCCTAGATTGGAAACAATTTTGCTGTCACATGTATAACAAATTTTGTGTGATTACATGCTGCATCTGTTTATAAAATGAGATATCTGATCTGAGAGAAGCCCCAAGGTAAACAAATAAACAAAAGTTAATGCATTACAGTAAGACATTTCCTACCATATAAAGTAGTTGCAACTAATTTCTGTTTTTTTCCTTCGCAGATCTAAAGAACAATGGGCTTCGGCAGGGAGATGGATGGCTGTGGCCAATGTATGAAGTACAGCATGTTTGTGGCTAACTTCATAATATTTGTAAGTAAATGTGAAGTTTCATTCTTAATTTCAATTCTGATTTGATGCCATAATTTGATGTTCCCAAAATGTTTAGTAGTTCTCAGAAGCTCTCCTGCATACCTTGTTGGCCCAGAACTCCTGTAGGAGAGTGTAGTGTAGAAATAGTTCTAAACTTCCAGAATATTTACTGATAAAATTTGAGAACATTCAAGCATGTTGAACATTGGAAATATTTGCTTAAAAGTTTCATGCTAGATGTGGAAGTTACAGAAGCAAAAGGAAAAAGTGATAAGCATCTACCCAATGACAGATTGGATGAGTATCTCTTTGGACTATCTTTTAGTTAAAGCACAGTAACTACAAAACAGTTAAGTTTAGATCCTAAGTGTTACTCATTTTGCAGCCAACTCCTACCAACCAAGCTATACTGGCATGACTTGAAAGTTGACTCGAGGCTTAAATTTACCTGTAGTTCAGTTACGTTCCCAAAGTGTGTCCACTCAGATAAGTAATAAACTAAGATTTGTAACTATGTTTTATAGCCCAGAGAAATATACCAATGTCTGTACTGACAATTTTTCATTGGTGCGAAATATTCTTGTATTTTAATGAGAAGTTTATGTGTAGGTGAAACTGCTTACTCATATAGTATTTTAAGGTTCAGTTGTGGGAGAACTAAGTCAGTTATACATCGCCGAGCTGATAAAAATAATCACTAGATTACATTTCAAAGCTGGCAAACATTTTAAAACATAGTGGCAGATGGATGTTTCAGTTGCATGCAACATTATTATTAGATGCCAACCTCCTTTTGACTGAAATCTGAAAAATTTTTGTATTGCATTAGAAGCTATTAGTATTGTAATTAAATGAATATAGAATACCTGCAGCAAACGTAATGGGTAAAAAAATAGTAGCATGAATTCTATAAGTAAATAATAAATAAAATAGAGTGCAGTTGTTGGAAATCTATAAGATAGTTGGTACATCATCTACTGGTATATAAATAAACTAGTTAGACTACCAGATGAATTTATTTGAGTTATCTTCCCACCAATGAAATGTTCTCTAGAGCTTTGGAAGGAGGTTGCATGACAGATATCTAAACTTTCAAAAACTTTATCATTTTCTAATTTCATTAGGTAATACATAACACATTGATTATTTGAAGTTCAATTTTCAAGAAATGAATGAAAGTAAGTACTAAAAATTCAGGGCATTTTTACACCACTGGAAAGCCTTGGGAGGAGTGGGAACAATTTAATCCCTCAATATCAAACACTGGAAAATCCAGGATGGAATGTAAAAATATTATGAAAAGAAAAGTTGCCAATCACCATATAGTGGAGATGCTGAGTTGCAGATAGGACAACAAAAACACTGCTTTCGGCCAACAAGGCCTTTGTCAAACAAACAAACACACACACACACACACACACACACACACACACACACACACACACACACACACCACAGACCAACTGTGACCTTCTATTTTTCAGAGGATGTGTGCTTGCATAGGCAGAGTTGGAACGGAAAGTATGATAATTCATATACTTCTGAAACAAACCATTGTTATCTGGAGGGGTGAAAAGTAAGAAGCTGATTTAGAGGGGGGGATGGTTAGGGAGTTGCGATGGAAAGGAGTAAGTGAAGCGCAGAAAATATTTAGACCAGGGAAATAGGGGAGACAATAAATATGTAGATAGTTATTACCAGGACAATTCAGAAAGTTTCCTTCTTTTAGTGGAAAGAAGGGTGATGGGTCATAAGAGAACTAAATAAAATAAATTTTGAAACAGCCATTTAAGTTGACAGTTTTGTTCAGAAGCAATCTCTGCCAGTGATGTCATTGTTCTTGGCAACTTTTGGTTCGTAGTAATAGAAGTAGTGAAAAACTTGTTCATAGCCAGTTAAGATTGTGTAGAACTGCAGTAAATTGACATACAACATGGCAGCTTTCGCAATTGGCTCTGTCTCAAAGTAGAATGTAAATCGATGAATTGTGTGACAGACCTGGAGGTAACAATGACACAAAGGTTAACAAAGATATTGTATAGGTTGGGAGATATCCCTTGCCATGTGCTCCTATGCTACTAATAGTAACTTTCACCAACCAGTTGCAGTGAAATGTTCCCTTTGAGTGGAAGGACTGCAAAGAGAGCAGGATCCGGTGAAGTAAAAAAGGTTTTGATGTTAAATAACATAAGTATTGGTAAGTGATTAGAAATCGTGTTCAGTCACTCAGTGACCATAATGGCACCAAACTGGAAGATAAAAGACGGCCAAAATACTGAATTTGGGCTTTCAAAATTGTTTCAGTATGGAAGATGCTAATATGGTCCGTCCTGCCTTTCAGTAGTTGTACAAATGTTGAAATGACAAATATTGAGAACTTAACACAGAATAGAAAAGCAACGAAAACTGCCTAGTAGTGGAAAGACATTAGGCCCAGATGAGATACCTGTAAGAGTCTTCAAAGATTACGTGAAAGAACTTGTTCCCCTTCTAACAGCAGTTCATCGTAGAACACTGCAGCAACAAAGGATAGCTAGTGACTCAAAAAACTCCAGGTCATTCCAGTTTTCATGAAGTCTTAGGACAGATGCATGTGATTATAGGCCTATATCATTGACATAAAACTGTTGTAGAAGTTATGGAACCTGTTTTATGCTCTAGTATTAAGCTTTTATAGAACAAAAATCTCCTCTATAAAAATAAACATGGATTCTGCCAAGTGAAAATTTGCGAAACTCAGCTTGCTCTGCTCACCCACGAGATTTATAGTGATGGAGACAATGATGCTCAGTTGGTGCTGTGTTCCTAGACTTCAGGAAGGCCTTTGACATGGTCACACACTGCCATTTAGTGTAAAGATCTTCAAGTATTAAACCAGATTTGCAAGTGGTTTCAAAACTTCCTTGCAAATAGAACTCAACACATTGCTGTTAATGGAACAAAATCAACTGATGTAATTTCAGAATACCCAAAGAAAGTGTGATTGGACCTTTACTGTTTACAATGTATGTAAATGATCAAGTAGAAACTGTTGGAACCTCTTTGAGTGTTTGCAGATGATTTGGTTGTCTATAAGAAAGCAGCAATGCCAGAAAATAGTAACAATTTGCAGAGTGCTCTCCAGAGAATTGATGAATGGTGCAGGCTCCGGCAGTTGACCCTGGACGTAAATAAATGTAACATATTGTGCATACATAGGAAAAGAAATCCACAACTGTACAACTACATTATTGATGATAGTGCTGGAAACACTATCAATCATAAAATATCTATGAGTAACTATGCAGAGTGACCCAAGAGGAAACATACAGTAGGAAAAGCAGATGCCAGACTGAGATTCATAGGCAGAATCCTAAGGTAATGTAACTCATTCATGAAAGAAGTGGCTTACAAGGTACTTGTTCAACCAGTTTTTGATTACTGTTTATCATGCTGGGACTCTTACCAGGTAGGACTGACAAGAGGTAGAGATCATCAAACAGGGAGGGGCAGACTCCATCATATGGTTGTTGGGTTGGCACAAGTGTGTTACAGATGGGCTCAATAGAATCCAGTGGCAGAGGCTACAAAAGAGGCATGTGCATAACTGAGAGGTTTACTATTGAAATTTCAAGAAAGTATAACCGGGAAGAGTCGGACAACATATTGCTTCCTCCCACATATTTCACAAAATGACTAAGATGAGAGAATTTGAGAGATGGAGGCTAATACAGAGGCTTGCTGGCAATAATTCTTCCCTCAAGCGATTTGCGAATGGAATAAGTGAGGGGGAGCAGTTAGTGATACCAGATACACCCTCCACCATACACTGTCAGGTGGCCTGGTACATGATGTTAAATAGTACAACTCCATAGTGGAACAGCTCACCACATTCTCTGGCAGAGGTTCATCATGCACTGGAACGAGGAATATTTTGACAAAAATTCTTCCAAACCATCCCAGTAATATTCCACTTTTCATCTAACTGGATTGGTATGTTATTTTTGATTTGTGGATATTTTAAATTTTGTTCCTAACATTTGCTAGTATTATTTTATACCCCAGAACTCTAGAAAGGGATGCGTATTATATATGGAAATTGTTATTTTTAGAATTCTAGTTGTTACAAACTAAACCCCAAATATGCTCCTATTGTTAATCATAAATATCAGGGAATACATAGTCATGTGTAAGTGTAAGAATCCGTGGGCCCTGAAAAGGCTTTCACAAAATATTTGGTTGTCAAACTTGCACAATATTCTTATTGATGCTTCAGTAAATTTAATACTTTCTTGACCTTAGCTGCATTGACTCAGAAGATTATGCCATAGGGCAGAACAGAATATAACGATTAGAAATACCATCTACTGGTTCACACATTGGACAGAGCTGAGTGTTTTGCTTAATTTATCCACATGCTTGGTGGTTCCTCATTTTAGTATCTATCTGAATATTTAGGAACTTCGCATTCATTGTCTAACCACTGGTCTCTCTTTCTGGTACCATTAAGGCATTTTGATTCCTTTAGAATCACATGACAGGAGACGTATCCACTATTCTCTGATGGAAACATGAATTTTTGAATAGTTTTCTAGTTTCACAGGTAAAAACATTTGTTGGCTAGGATCAGAAATGGACAAAGGACCAAACCTTATGGGACACCTTATTTAATGTTTGCCCACTAAAAATTCTCTCATTCAGGGTGTGGGTGCGTGCTCATGCCAGTTACCAATGCCAGGAGAGATTATACAAATTATATATGAAACAAATGGCTTGAAATCGTATTACTAATGGTCTATCGTGGAAACTTAATTCACTTACAAAAATGGATGGAGGTAATGGGAATATCACTCAAGCTGCAATGACATAATACTGAAGTAATAGTTCAAAGTGCTGAACTCTGTAATAATCAATATGTCATGATTAATGAAAATTTGTGCCTGGCTGGGACTTGCCAGCATTACTTCACTGGTCTCATTTCTTGTCATTAATTTCATCCCCACTACTTTTCATCAATTTTGTTAGTAAATTCAGTTTGACTGAGGTATGTCCCTTGAGGCAGAATATGCAGTGATTGCCTATCGTGTGTTTTCATGCTAGTCCTATTCAGCTGTGTTCATTCAGAAGTAATGGGATGAAACAGTGACAAGGTGATTCTAGAGTACCTGGAAGGAGCCTAATGGTAGAAGTTTATTGTTTGCAAAAAAATTGGAAATTTGGGACCGAGTCAGTTTCACGCAAATTTTCATTAGTTACGATATACTCATTGCAGAGTGTGTATGAAGTTAGTCACTGTCACGTTGAACAGACCAGTCCGGTGTCTGGAACCCTTCGCACACTGTGAAGACTTTATCAGTAGATAAGAGTGAATAACAGATGAAATAAAAATGCAGTCTAACAAAATGAAACTATACTATCATGGCTGTTAAATTTGTCATGCCAGCTGTCAATTATCCAACATTTTAAACTGTGATGATGACTGAAATGGTGCAGTGATAATGAAAATGAGGTGATCACTAACATATTTTGAGGCTCAATATCTTTGTTTGCATTATTGGCCTGGAAATGGTTAACTGGAACCTCCTTTTGAATTGTGTGAATGTGACAGAATTAAGTCACCTGTGAATCAGTCCTTAAATTTTAAATGTTGGTGACTGGCCACAGTTGCTAACTGCATAGTTTTCTGTGGAAGGCAGTTAAACTGCACAGTGAAAAATTATATATATATATATATAACTACAAAATACAACAGGTTGCAATTTTTTCTGATCAATAGAAATTACAGATTTTTACATTTACTGCCCATATGTTAATAATGAAATATGTGAAAGTGATAAATTTCAAGGCTACTTTATTGGCTCTAGTACTTAAAGCTGAAAATATTCTGATCACTGGAGATGCTAAACATGCCAGTAACAGGCCTTTCCTCAATAGAATTCTTACACAATCGGTAACATTTTTGGTTGATACCTAGATTTGAACATTTGACACTCATTTTTAAATTAATGTGTAGCAAACAACAGGAGCTCCAACATGGGAAAAGTAAAACAGCAGCAGATTTAATATTCTAACTTTAACTTGCAGATAACATTAGTAGTTTAAGGAGTTACTTACAACAGGCACCTATCTAACAGTGCTTAGAGACATGGACACAGTGTTTCTCCAGTTTCACACACTCTCTAGGTTCTGACACAAAGGTACTGTGGTGCCAACAAACTTGAGAAATTTTCCTCAAACACGGTTTCTCTCCATTTGCACAACAGTTTCATGAGAATGTCCATTGTCTTCCAAAGATTCATTTTGAAAATAAATTCTGCTTAGTTTCATATTCTGCTGCTAAATGAGACAGTAAAGAGGCAGTGAAATACTGAATTGTATTAGGCTTAATTGCAACATGTAGTATACTAGCTCTTCAATCGAAGAAAGTTACATTCCTTGCTAACGTGTAACAGGTTAATTGCAAAAGTTGGCATAATGAAAATACACTCCTGGAAATGGAAAAAAAGAACACATTGACACCGGTGTGTCAGACCCACCATACTTGCTTCGGACACTGCGAGAGGGCTGTACAAGCAATGATCACACGCACGGCACAGCGGACACACCAGGAACCGCGGTGTTGGCCGTCGAATGGCGCTAGCTGCGCAGCATTTGTGCACCGCCGCCGTCAGTGTCAGCCAGTTTGCCGTGGCATACGGAGCTCCATCGCAGTCTTTAACACTGGTAGCATGCCGCGACAGCGTGGACGTGAACCGTATGTGCAGTTGACGGGCTTTGAGCGAGGGCGTATAGTGGGCATGCGGGAGGCCAGGTGGACGTACCGCCGAATTGCTCAACACGTGGGGCGTGAGGTCTCCACAGTACATCGATGTTGTCGCCAGTGGTCAGCGGAAGGTGCACGTGCCCGTCGACCTGGGACCGGACTGCAGCGACGCACAGATGCACGCCAAGACCATAGGATTCTACGCAGTGCCGTAGGGGACCGTGTTTGGCGCCGTGCAGGTGAGCGCCACAATCAGGACTGCATACGACCGAGGCACACAGGGCCAACACCCGGCATCATGGTGTGGGGAGCGATCTCCTACACTGGCCGTACACCACTGGTGATCGTCGAAGGGACACTGAATAGTGCACGGTACATCCAAACCGTCATCGAAGCCATCGTTCTACCATTCCTAGACCGGCAAGGGAACTTGCTGTTCCAACAGGACAATGCACGTCCGCATGTATCCCGTGCCACCCAACGTGCTCTAGAAGGTGTAAGTCAACTACCCTGGCCAGCAAGATCTCCGGATCTGTCCCCCATTGAGCATGTTTGGGACTGGATGAAGCGTCGTCTCACGCGGTCTGCACGTCCAGCCTGAACGCTGGTCCAACTGAGGCGCCAGGTGGAAATGGCATGGCGAGCCGTTCCACAGGACTACATCCAGCATCTCTACGATCGTCTCCATGGGAGAATAGCAGCCTGCATTGCTGCAAAAGGTGGATATACACTGTACTAGTGCCGACATTGTGCATGCTCTGTTGCCTGTGTCTATGTGCCTGTGGTTCTGTCAGTGTGATCATGTGATGTATCTGACCCCAGGAATGTGTCAATAAAGTTTCCCCTTCCTGGGACAATGAATTCACGGTGTTCTTATTTCAATTTCCAGGAGTGTATTTGAGAAAGTTGCAGGGTTTATTTGGCCAGTTTATATGTTTTATTCTTGTCTCTTCCCAGATTGGTGGTCTGGTTGTTTTGGGAATTGGAATATGGACACTAGTTGACAAATCCTATGTTAATGAGCTTCTTGGAACTGATTTGTTCATGGGAGCTGTCTATATACTAATAGTAACTGGTGCTATTGTGTCCTTAATAGCATTTCTTGGCTGTCTCGGAGCGGTAAAGGAAGTCCGTTGCATGTTGCTCATGGTATGTCATTTTATTAAAATTATTATTTTTGCATAAATTTGTGTGTTACCAATTTATTTTTCTTTCTATGACTGGGAACTAAAGGCTATCATTTTTAGCTAATTCTGTTAATCTTTTCAGTACTTCATTATAGTGTTCCTGATATTCATTACAATGCTTATTGGAGGAATTCTAGGATATGTTTTCCGTGAAAAAGTTAAAACTACAATGTACAAAGAAATGGAAAGTTCAATTAGGAGGTACCATGAGAATCCAGAAGTGCAAAGGGCATGGGACAACACTCAAATTAATGTAAGTATTGTAACATTTGTAGATGTCTGTTGGTTTCTTTAGTATGTATCTATGTGGTTCTTAATTTGTTCACTTTACTGTAAAACAGTAGTAGTAATTTGTAGCAGGGGAGAAATCACTGACACACAGTGTGGTTTCCATTAATGCAATGACAGAACTGCCCTCTTAATAACAAAAGAATGTCAAGTATTTTGCATGCCACTGGTGCACTCAATCAAGAATTTAAAGGATTCTTCCCCCCCCCCCCCCTCCCCACACACACACACACACACACACACACACACACAAAACCTCTTTTTCTTGTATTTTGATATTGATGACGTTTCCTCAGCTATCTGTAGTAGCATGTGTGAAGTTTAAAAACTTTAATTCTGACGGTTGCTCCTAAAAATTGAATTTCCTTTGATCTTGGATCAACAGTTACTATGAATTTGTGAATGACTCACACTGCCCAAAACTTGGCATAGTGACAGTAAAATTATTGTTGTTGTTACTGTCAGTGTGCCATTTTCAAGTATTTAACATGAAATAATTGCAGACCACATGGAATCCTTCCGGGAGTTGTAATATTTCCTTTTGTTTGTCTAAAACAGTAGTTAAACAATATGCAGTCACTACACAGGGACAGATTAATCCTTAAGATCACCAAACATAATTTTTTCACATGTAGGCACCAATTCCACCTTATTTGTATGTCACTTTCTGCCATCTTCTAGAATAATCATCTAAGACAATTACGTTCAAGTCAAAGGAATACTTACTGTAGTGTGCAAAAATCTGACAGGTTCCCAAGCAGAGACCAGTTACAATGTTGGTCTCTTCCAATGGTCAGCTCACCTTGCCCCCCCCCCCCCCCCCCAGTCAGATTGCATAAACTCGGTTGTGGGTGACACACATGATGTGGTCACAAATGCAGCTGGTACTGCTATTCCCGTTCCTACAGGCCCTTTCTGCCACTGACTGGTACCATAGTGGACCAAAGAATTAGCAACAGCTATTTCAGGTCAGTCAACAGGCATGTCTCAAATGACATCCATCACAGTCCACCCTCCTAATTTTTAAGCGGCTTCATGCTCTGGCTCACTACCTAATTAAACACAGTAAGAAGGAATGTCAGGAATGCTAAATCTTCTCGTTGGGAGCACCACCTCCCTTCATCCAGGTGTGGGTCAAGCTCTGGAGTCCACTGAACTGCCAAAGATGGAAAAACTGTTTGTCTCTCTTCTTTCATGGTAGTGTTTGTACTCGTGCATTGGTTCATGCTGAACTGTTTGCAAGAGCTTCAGTATCCTTCCACCCTCCTCCCTCCCTGGGGCTCAACATTCATTTGCTGAATACAGGCTTGCTAACCCCAGGTTCCTGAACTGGGGGCTAGGGACTGCTATGCACTGCCAGCCAACTGGTACCATAAGCTTCAGGCATGCTTCAGTGACCACCGTGTGGTGCGGTGGTGGAATGTTGTGTGTTGGGGCCTCGGCTTCACTGCTTGGGCCATGAGAAAGGTACACACCCCTATAAGAAGCCCCTTGTCCTCAGTGTACTATGTGCTGATAAGGTGAATGGCTGTTGAAGTAAGTCTCTAGTGGGCAACCTCTGTGGCACCTGTTGCCCCCCTCCCCCAGTTGTATGACTTGCTCAGGCATGCAGGACTCTGCATGGGTTGACGTTTGTTTCCCTGGCATCTCATGATAAATTCGAACCAGAAATTATTCAGAAGCTGCTGGTGATAGGCTTACAACCTAAGCCACATACTGCTGCCCACCATCAGAAGCCTTCTAAGCCATCCCCTCAACCCAAGCAATCAACTCCTCCCATAAATAAGGAAAAAGTCCCTCAAAAAGTCAATGTGGCATCTAAACTTTTGGATCAGTGAGTGCTGTCCCTGTCAGATGAAGACTTTACTTCTGAGGATTTGGTTTCCCACTTGGAGGAACAAGAACCAGGCATTAGCTAACATTCCCCCGACCTCCAGGATAAATCACTTCCTTTGAGGGAGAAAGACAAGACCAACCATTGCTAATCAATGGCTCCCACCAGGATGTCTGTGTTGCAGTGGACTTTGAATGAATTCTGATAACATTTGGAAGAATTACAGCTCCTGGTCCAGGAGAAACCATACTGCATCTGCTTACAAGAAACTTATTTTAAAGTCACAGACACACCTGCATTAAGGGGTTAGCACCCCCCACAGGAAAGAACAGTATTACTAGAGACAGGCTTAAGGTGGACTGGCTTGATAACAGATGCCATCTAAATACAATCAACCATCGTGGCATCCATTTGGCCACTAGCGCCTTCTACACTAGCTCATTTGAGAGTCTGTATGTAGAAACTGCTGAACTACTGCTGCAATACGAACACGGTGTTCTCCTCAGCAGATACACGTTTGTCTGCTATGTCTGGTCACCCTCCTGTGTGTCTTTCTTCAATGACTCCTTCGACTGCCAGTATGGGGCGTACCATTCTTCTATGTTACCTCCTGGAGTTGGCTTTCGGCTATTGCTCTGGCAGCTTAACTTCACACTCCCTGCCACTTTCCCAGTGGGTGCAAACCTTTCACCACTTTGGCTTTATGCTGTGGCCCATGTTCATCTCGGACTTCATTCGCTTCCTAAGGACACTACTCCAAACTTGCACTATCGCCATAAGTTTCTCGAACTTAGCCCAGAAATTCACAATAGTACCTTTCTGTACACTGATGGCTCTCGGACTGACTGTGGTGTCGAGTGCGCCTTTGTCATTGACACTCACGATTTTTGGTGTCTGCTTCTGGAACACTGCTAAGTATTTACGGTGGAGCTCTTTGCCCTGTATCAGGCCTCGCAGTACGTCTAGTGACACAGGCTTTTCAATTGTCATTTGCTCTGGCTCTGTGCCCTTCAGAGCCTCTGTGTGCTGTACACTGTCCCTCCCTTAGAGCAACAGATCCAGGAAAGCTTTCACTTGCTCACTCTTTATGGAACCACTGTGATGTTCGTGGGTTCCTGGTCACGTTGGTGTAAAAGGGGAAACGAGGCCGCTGACACTGCTGCCAAGACTGCAGTCCTCATATCTTGGCACGCTACTTCTTCCATTCCTTTCAATGATCTGTGTTGCCACCTGACAGCAGACTGTCATTTTGACATCACCACATCATTTTAGCTAGGCTGTATATTGGGCATCATCTTTTTAGATATCGCCATTTGATAAGTGGTGATCCCCCACCACTTTGTGTTCATTGTCATCAGACTTTGACAGTTCACCATTTCCTGATGAAATGCCATTTTTTTTAACCATTTACACTTTAATTTACATTTGGCGTGTGAGTTATTGGCCGTTTTAGTGAACAACGCACGGGCTGTTGACTGTGTTTTACTTTTTACTTGTCACAGCAATATGATGGATATTCCCCTCAGTTCAGAAACTCCCTTGTCTCTGGAGTGTATTTTATGGATCTTTCTCCAAGAGGAAGTCCCTGGTTTTAGGTGTATTTCCTTCTGTCAACTGGGCTTAATGTGTAGTTGCTTTTTAACCCCTTTTACCTCCTTTTTCGTGTTTGTGTTCTACGGTTATAACATGGGTGTGTATGACCTTAGTTGTTTTTGTGCCCTAAAACAAAACAAAACAAACAAATGGCCACACAGGCAGTTGCTATGACTGTTCTAGTGCCATTTAAAATCACAGTGTATTCTTTGTATCTTCCAACTCATGCTCCTTTGGATGCAGACGCATTGACACAATGCTTCCAGGCACTCCCACACACATTCCTCCTTGTGGGGAGGACTTCAACGCACACAATTTGCTGTGGGGCATGGCCAACACTTGTTTCAGGGGTCACACTGAGTGAGTCATATATTATGAGAATATCTGCCTTTTGAACTTGCGTCAGATGACACACTTTTCCACAGCTATAGGGTCTTTTTCACCCAGTGACCTTTGTTTTTGCTCCCTATTTACTGCAGGCTTGGTTCAGTGGGAAGTGGCTACAGATCTACATTCTAGTGACCACTTTCCAATATGGACGTCTACTGACTCGGATGGTGGAAAACAGGAGACCACGAAGATGAACAATTCAAAGGCCAAATTGGCTGCACTGCAATTGACAGGCTATTTTTGAACAAAAAGGAGACAGTGGCCCACATCACTTGTGAGATCCAACAGGCTGTCACAGCCCATCCCCTGGTCTAGCAACCACCTCAGAAGATGGCCTGTACCTTGGTGGAACGACAGCTGTCACATGGCCATCAGAGCCAGACAAACAGCTCTGGAGAACTTCAAATACTATCCAATTACAGAAAGCCTTCATGCCTTCAGATCTGAGAGAGCACGTGCAAGGCAAGTGATAAAAGAACAGAAGAGAGATTTCTGGAGAGAATTCATGACTTCAGTTAACCAGTCCACTTCCACTGTGCAAATTTGGATATCAATAAGGTGGATTTCAGGCAAGGCCAGTACATGTTCTGTTACAGTCTTGTCGAATAATGGGATCATAGTGGGAGCACCTGAAGATAGGTATCAGGTTTTAGCTGAATACTTTCTTACAATTAGTGCATCATCCAGACAAGCTCCTGCCTTTCAGGTGTTCCATAGGACTGCAGAGATGAGGAAGCTCCTTCCCTGCTCATATAATGAGGAAGTTTACAACCTTCCATTCTCCATGTGGGAAGTGGAATCAGTTCTGCCTGCAGCCAGACACGCTGCTGCTGGACCTGATGATTCATTATGCCATGCTCAGTCATCTGTGCTCTAAAACGAAACAGCAGCTTCTCTCTTGTTTCAGTCAGATCTGGTTTGATGGACAGTGTCCCATGACTTGGAAGGAGGCAGTATTAATTCCATTATGGAAACCAAGCAAGGACTGTAGTGCCCCCAACAGTTACCAGAGTGTAACCCTTACTGGTTGTATGTGTAAGACTCTTGAAAGCATGGTCAACCACCACCTTGTCGGGTTGCTCAAATCCCATGGCCACCTGAGATGCTCCCACTGTGGTTTCAGGTGCTACCGTTCCACTCTTGAAAGCTTAATACTGCTGGAGATGGCAATAGAGCAGTCTTTCTTATAGTAGAACCATTTGGTTTGTGCATTTTCTGACCCTGGAAAAGTTTGATACTACTTTAAGGTAAATTCAGCGACTTACCCTTTTGGCTCGTCAGGCACTGAAAATCTGTCACCTCAATCATTAGCATTTAATGCAGTGGTACAACCAAACTTTGAATGGCTGTTCAGGAATCAGCCCCATGCAACCAAGCCATTTGGGATACGTGCTGCTGTCTGTCTTCAGGATCTAGATCTGTCAGACCTCCGAATACACAGCCAGGGACAGAACATGTTGCTGCCTTGGTGTCTTCAGAGGTCCAAAGTGGTTTTAAGCTTGACATTATACAAGAAAACTTGTACTCCAGATCACATTTTCATAACTTTTTCTTCCATTTTAAGTATGTTTCACAGTTTTATCATTGTTTATATGGTTTGATCCCAGGAAGAGACTGTTCTCTGTTGTACTGCTGATTTCCTTGACAGGATATGTCTTCTGGAACAATTTACGAATTATGATGTGGAGTTGTATGGCCTTATGATGGCACTGGAGAGGAGTTGCAGACATCACGGTACAAGGTTTCTTGTCTGTTCTGACTCCCTTAGTGCACTACAAACAGTTCGTTAAGCTTCACACTTGCTTTCTGCATTGCCCTTCAGGCAACCTGTTTCCCAGCAATGCGGACCCCTGCCCTTCACAGCTATAGGGGATATTACAAGAACCGTAGCGACTATAATAGTGTGTCATGTTGAGTTAGTGTCTGTCCCGAACTCGGTATGCAGTGAACCTGTGTCCCTTCGAACCCCTCTTGAAGCTGTGGCTGTCAGGATTAGGACAATGCAGGAAATAACTGTCTGCAATGTATATCTTCCTCCAGATGGTGCAGTACCCCTGAGCACATTGGCTGAACTGATTCATCAGCTCCCTAAACCTTTCCTCCTTTTGCGAGATTTTAATGCCCATAACCCCTTGTGGGTGGCACTGTGCTCACTAGCAAAGGTAGAGATGTTGGAACTTTCCTGTCTCAACTTGACCCCTGCCTCTTAAATGCTGGGTCCCCCACACATTTCAATATGGCTCATGGCACTTACTCGGCCATTGATTTATCCCTCTGCAGCCCAGGACTTCTCCCATCTGTCCACTGGAGAGCCCACGATGACTTGTGTGGTAGTAACCACTTTCCCATCTTCCTGACGCTACCACAGCGCCATTCCCCCATACGTCTACCAAGATGGTCTTTAAACAAGGCAGACTGGGAAGCTTTCACCGCTGCTGTCGCCACTGAATCTCCTCCACACGGTACCATCGATGTGGTGGTCGAGCAGGTCACTAGAACGATCGTTTCTGCGGCAGAAAACATGATCCCTTGTTCTCTAGGGCGCCCCCAGCAAAATTGAGGACCTTCGTCAGCTTATACAAAGACGGAAACAGACGTGTTGGGAGAGGTACGTCACGACCATTGGGTGCCGCACGTCACCTTCCCAAGCCTGGCAGAAGATCAGCTGTGTTTGTGAGTACCAAACCCCGACAGGTGTTACTGGCACTAACATAAATGGCGTGTTATCTACCAATGCAAACCCAAGTGCTGAGCACTTTGCTCGAGCATCTGCGTCAGAGAATTATCCCCCAGCATTTCGCACCCTCAAATGACGGATGGAAAGGAAAGGCCTCTCGTTCACTGAATGTCACAGTGAACCCTATAATGCTCCATTTACAGAGTGGGAGCTCCTCAATGTCCTTGCACATTGCCCCGACACAGCTCCTGGGCCAGATCAGATACACAGTCAGATGATAAAACACATCTTGTCCGACTACAAGCGACATCTCCTCATCGTCTTCAACTGAATCTAGTGTGATGGCATCTTTCAATCGCAATGGTGGGGGAGCACCATCATTCCAGTTCTCAAACCTGGTTAAAACCCAATTGATATGGATAGCTATTGGCCCATCAGCCTCACCAACGTTCTTTGTAAGGTGTTAGAATGTATGGTAAGTTGGTGGCTGTTGGCTCCATGCCAGGGCAGTTTCCGCCATGACTGCTCTACCATTGATAATCTAGTTTCCCTTGAGTGTGCCATCTTAACAGCCTTTTCCAGATGCCAACACCTGGTTGCTGTCTTTTTTTATTTACAAACATCTTAAGACACGATCTAGCGACGTCATATCCTTGCCATATGAGTGGGGTCTCTGGGGCCCATTCCAGATTTTTATCCAAAATTTCCTACTGCTCCATACTTTCTGTGTCAAAGTTGGTGCCTCCCATAGCCCCCCCCCCCATATTCAGGAGAATTTCAGTGGTCTTTAACGGTTTAGCAGCAGCTGTTGAGCTGTCTATCTCACCTTCTCTGTATGCAGACAACTCCTACATTTTGTACTGCTCCTCCAGAACTGGTGTTGTTGAGTGGCACCTGCAGGCAGCCATCCCCAAGGCCCAGCCATGGGCTCTTGCCCATGGCTTCATTTTCATCTGCGAAGTCGTGTGTCATGCACGTCTGATGGCATCATACCGTTCATCCGAAACCTGAACTTTACCTTAATGGTGAGCCACTTACTGTAGTGGAGACATATTGATCATTAGGACTGGTTTTTGATGCCTGATTGATGTGGCTGCCTCATCTTCTTCAGCTGAAGAGGAAGTGCTGGCAACAGACCTCAGCATTGCGTGTACTCGACCCAGTGCACCACTGTGGCATTCACCTAGCGATGGGAGCTTTTAGAACGGGTCCGGTGAGCAGTGTCCTGGTGGAGGCCGGAATCCTCCATTGCAGATCCAACATGCACAACTGCCCACCAGTTACATTGCACACATTCGTAGTCCTCCTGAGCATCCTAATTACCATCTCATTTTTCCATCCGCGGCTGTTCGTCTCCCGCATAGGTGCCCCAGGTCAGGGATAACGATTGCGGTTCACGTGGGACCCCTTCTGTCTGAACTGGAGTCCTTACCTTTACCACCTCCCATCCAGCTCCATCTGCATACACCTCTGTGGTGTACACCTAAGGCGCAGTTTCGTCTGGACCATTTGCACGACACTAAGGACTCAGTTACTCCTGCCACTATCCACTGTCGCTTCCTCTCGATTCTTGACATGTTCTGGAGCTCTGAAGGGGTTTACAGTGACGGCTCGATGGCTGATGGTCATGTTGGCTTTGGCTTTGTCCATAGAGGCCATTTTGAACAGCTTTCATTGCCCAATGGCTGCATTATATTCACTGCAGAGCTGGTGACCATCTCTCGTGCACTTCAGTATATCCGTTCGTGCCCTCGGGGAATCATTTCTTCTGTGTACTGACTCCTTGAGCAGCCTACAAGCTGTCGACCAGTGCTACCCTCGCCATCCTTTGGTAGCGTCCATCCAGTAGTCCATCTATGCCCTCGACCAGTTCTGTCGTTCAGTGGCGTTTGTGTGGACCCCAGGACACGTTGGCATCACAGGCAACGAACTTGCCGACAGGCTGAACAAACGGGCTATGCGGAAACTGCTTCTGGAGATGGGCATCTCTGAATCTGACCTGCGTTCTGACTTAAACCGTAGGGCATAACAGTACACACAACAAACTGTGTGTCATGAAAGAGACTATGAATGTCTGGAAGACTTCCATGCGGGCCTCTCACAGGGAATCAGTTGTCATCTGCCAGCTCCGCACTGGCCATACTCGAGTGACCCACAGTTACCTCCTGCTCCGTGAAGACCCGCCTGAGTGTCGGTGCGGTGCCCAGTGGCCCATACTCTGGTGCACTGTCCCGCATTGACTGCCCAGTGATGAAATCTTGGATTACCGGAGTCGTTGTTGCTAATTTTATCTGACAACGCCTCATCAACTGATTTAGTTTTATGCTTTATTCGTGAGGGTGGGTTTTATCATTTGATTTAAGTTTTCACGAATGTCCTTTGTCCCTCTATGTCCTCAACCCTAGTGCTTCTAGGATGGATGTTTTAATGTGTTCTAGAGTGGCTGGCTTCTTCTTTTTTATTCTCATGGTCAGCCAGCCATGGTAATCTGCTCTGTTGTTTTAATCTCTTCATCCCGTTTCTTGTGTTTCTGTGGTTTTCTTGTCCCCTTTTGTCCATTTACATGTTTGTTGCCCTTCATTGTTCTTGTGATTTTTCCCTTTTAATCTGTTTTGAATTGTCAGTCTCTTTTGTTTTATTATCTCACTTGTGGCATTCTTTTATTCAGAACAAGGGACTGATGTCTTCGTAGCTTGTAGTTCGGTCCCTTTCGCTCTCTTTTAAACCAACCAACCAAACCATACGTGGTGCGGGATGTACTTTTGTCATTGACAATAAAAATTTTCAGTACCAGCTCCTAGAACAGTGTTCAGTTTTTACTGTAGAGCTTTCTGCCCTCTGTTAGGCCACCCATCACATCTGCTGACATGCTTCTCAATTGTGTATAACGTTCAGATTCACTTAGTGCCCTCCAGTGCCTCTATGTGCTGTACACATACCACCCATTAGTGCAACAAACCTAAGAATGCCTCCACTCACTCACTCACTCACTCACTCACTCACTGATGATGGAGCCAACATGATGTTCATGTGGCTCTCTGATCATTTTGGAGTGTTAGGGAATGCTGCCGCCAATGCTGCAGCTGATTACCCAGGTCTTTTAGCTATTCTGTCCCTTCAGATGACCTGTGTGTTGCTGCACGTAAGAACATTTGTGTCCCTTTGGCACGAACACTGGTATTTTCTATATGAGAACAAACTCTGGGAAATTAAACTGTCCAACAGCTTGGCCAACTTCCTCTCACCCCTCGTCATGAGGTAATTTTAGCTAGGCAGTGTACTGGGCACTATTGTTTCAGTGGCAGTCATTTAAGTGGAGACTCCACACCACTCTGTGCTTACTGCAACCAACCCTTGACAGTGTACCATTTTCTGGCCCAGTGCCAATTTTATAACTGTTTATATTTTAATGTATGTTTGCCATCCAAATTACCAGATATTTTAGTAGATCCAGCATCAGCTATAGTTAGTGTTCTACTTTTTATTCATTATAGTAATATGGCGTAGGAATTTTCATTTTTAACCATATAAGCAAACCCCCTCTTCCACCCTGCCCCCCCTTCTCCCCCACCACACCCACTACCCCCACCACCACCACCACCACCACCACCACCACCACCACCACACCACACCACACCACACCCGTTACCCCCCCCCCCCCCCACCCCCACTCCCCCCTCAGAGTGGAAGTGCTCGTTTTTTGCTATCCTTCTACTCCAATTGATTAAGCATTGAGTATTGTAGATTTCAAATTAATTTGGTAATTGACCATTTTTAGTTATGACATTGGTGCTTATGACCTCAGTTTTGCATTATAAAGCAACAACAAAACCAAACTGGCCTTTGGGTGGGATTACCTGTTGTGATGCACATTTAGGCACTCTGCTGGGACCTCCACCTGACCTGCTTAGAATGTGCTCGGTGTTTTCTTGCACCCACACCTTCATACCCTCCTTCCACTTTTTTAGCACCCAGACCATAAAGTAGGACAGATCTATTTCAGGTCCAAAACTTTGTTACATCCGTGACATATCAGCATTTGTTCCATTCAGTTCTTAAGGTGTATCAGGATGCTACTGTCATTTACATCATTTACACTGACAGCTCTAAAACTAGTCAGGAACAACACTGGTTGCTCGGAATACCTAGTACCAGGTGCTTCAGAGTGAATATTGAGGTTTTTCAAACTGAATATTGGGGATGAAAATCTTTTTAGCATTTATCACATTTGTGACAGCACTTGTCCATCGCCACTAATGTACTGACATTATTATTTATCTTTCCTGATTTTGCTAATGTCAGTCCAACTGCTGTCCACTATGTTTTTAGCCTTCTCACTTTAATTATTACGAATCTCCTGGCTAGAAGCTGTTCTTTGCTATGTAACTGTCTTAGCCCTTAACAAAGGTGGTGGGGGTGGGGCCGGGGGCCAGGCGAGGTGTGTTGGATGAGGACCTGGTCTCTCTTGCCACATTTGAGCCCTGGGAGACCCCTAATCTGCTATGACCTATGAGCTGGCTCAACCTCACATACTTCTAGCTCTGTTTAAATTACTTCTCAGCTTGGACATAAATATTGCTGCTAGAGCCTCAATTTTGCCACCTCTACATACTACTACAATCTGATTAAATTTCTGCCAGACATCACTAACAGCAGGTGACTGTCTTGACCAAGAGACCCTTAATCAACAAATCCTTCATATAGCAACAACATTTTAATCTACTCAGAGTGAGATATGGCAGATCTTTTAATCCCATAAATACAGGCATGTATTATTTCACTGGTTACAAATGATTATAGTATTTTTGCAACTGAGTTGAAACAGTGTAATGCAATGCAGTGCAGTCAAGTGACAGAATCTAACTTCTGAGCATAAAATATATTAACACACACAATCTCTTTTGCAGCTGAAATGTTGCGGAATCCAAGACCACAGCAGCTGGGGAGATGAACTACCAAACAGTTGCTGCAAAGTAAAGACAAGTGTAAGTATCAGTATTTCAGCAAAAATCTCCCTATTGCAGTAGTCTGAAATAAGGAATAAAGTTACATAAGAAATTTATAGGGAGATACTTTAGTCATTACAATTGCCACAACTGTGAAAGCAGAGATGTAAGAGGGTGTGAAAGAATGTATTCTGCAAAGATATACTGCATTAAACATAAGCTTTGTACTGCATGTAGTTTATAATCATCTGTTGAGTTTGCAAGAATAACTCAGTAAATCAATGTGCTGGCGAAAAAGTTGTCAGTGTTCTGTATTAATCTGTTGGTCAGTTCATTAGGAGGCAGTGTATTATGGCCTGTTAAGGAGGAATCGTAAATGTTCTGCAGGAAGTCAAAAACATTGTTCCAATGTTCTTGCAGTTAAATTTCAATGTTTGTTTCATTGAAATGCAAACTGGCATATTATCATTCTAAACAGGCATTAAAAAGTAATGCTGTGAGTTATGGAAACACAAAAATTGTAAGTAAAGATAATGTGTAAAATAATTATTAGGTTTCTGTCCACAATAAACCTACCAACGCATTGTTTGGCAAACCAATTAATTATTTAAGTATTAAGATAGTGTCCTGAAAAAGTATGTGTAAAGACAGTAGTTGGAATGAATCACTGTTACTGTTAAAAGCATTACGAAGCTTATGGTGTCTCAACCCCTCCCCCCCCCCCCCCCTCCCCCCATCAACCATATGTTTGATAGCAAGCCATATATGGATAAAGTTACAATGGCATATCCCATTTTCTCTCATGAATTTCTCCAGCAAGTGGAACGTAACTTAGAATTTTATGTCCAAAGAAACACTGAAGAGTATTGTGGGTTCCTTTAAAGCAGTTGGTGGATGCCTTTGCAATTATACTTCCCTTAGTAAAATGAAAAAATAAGGTAAGACTACACAGTAGCAAATATCATCTGAGAGTATCCAACATAATTAAAGCAAAACAGTGATTACATGGAATTTAAGTTCTCCATTGTTGCCAGAAAAAATAAATTTAAGATTTCTTTAATTTAAAGTATGTTCATATTTTAACCCAAATGCTGCTATGAGTGACTACATTTAGGCCAAATTATCGTGGCATGTCATGGGCAAGCTACTTACATGAAAACATGATAACCTTGTGCAAAAAGCTCAAATGGAATGTAGCTCTTAGACTTGTTGATTCCTGTTCAAATAATCTTCTGACAGTGAGTAGAAACTGTTCTATGCTAAGTAGAAACTATTCTATATTGAGAACAAAAATGGATAGGAAATTAGATTTAGCAAATGAGTACCATTACTCATTTACCTAACTCTGGCCGCCTCAAATATCCTGGAACAATAAATAGTTATTCAAAAATGGTTTTCACCAGCACGAATGTACGGCAGTGGCTTAGGGAACCAAATACTGTGCAAAATTTTAAAATGTAAACAAATACTATTTTCAACACAAACTTGTGTATTTTTAAATGGGCACCCACTATTTCGTATGCAATCAATAGCATGAAAAATCACAAAAATAATGGCGTTGGTTGCATCGCAATACATCAATTAAATAATTGTGAAGCAAAGTTGACACTTGAAATAAATGAAGCGCACAGCTAGTGCAAGTCCTGAGACTCGAGCATGCACCTCACACTGCCTGTGTCGGGCTCACACAATGGGAAGGTATGCACAATCCACAAAAATAAACAAGTAACATGTCCAACGCAAAGTTACTTTTTTCGATTTGTAAATTATATGTGTTCTAACTAAATGGGAACTAGAGCTACAATTAGAGATACACACTTGAATTCACTCAGCTAAACACATTTACTAGTGACCTGTCATCCACAGAAACTGTATTGTTGGGACCATGCTGGCCATTGCACAGTACCTCCCCACCCCATCCACCTATTTGGAAACGTCGCACATAGAACGTCTCTGGCAACTTTTGCACTGTGTGCGGGACATCCATCATGTTGGAACCACATTGATAGATGAGTTTCCAATCCTAGATCCTCGATGAGGAGTGTTAGTGTGTGTTGAAGAAATGATGCATATCACTGTCCATTCGATGTTCCACGGTAAAAATAGGGACCTGCAATATAGTTAGCAATGATACCGCACCAAACATTAACACCCCACTGTCATTGATGAGCGACTTGGCGAACCCAGTGGGGATTTTGCAAGGACCAGTAGTGCATGTTCTGCAGATTCGTATTACCATGATTTGTAAATGAAGCCTCATCTGTAAACAGCGTATTGCTTAGTGATACTGGATTACCTTGCAGCTGCGGAAGTGCAAAACGACAGAACGCAATGCGGAATTCAAAGTCATTCCTGTACAGTTCTCGGTGTAGTGAGATATGGAACGGATAAAACAGATGCCAATGCAAGATTCTGCACACACTACTGTGGCTTATTCCTACACCTCGTGCAATTTCTTGTACGCCCACCTGTGGATTGTCCACTACAGCAGCTAGAATAGCAATTTCGTTTCCATTGCCAGTCGCTGGCATTGTACATAGACATTTTGTTGGAGTCCAGCTTCCTATTTCCACGAGTGTCTTGGTGTCTCGCAGATGTTGCCAATGGCTCGACGTGACTGACACTGCTGATCTGGGTAGCGTTCAGCATACAGTGTCACAGCTGCAGTGGCATTTCTGTGACATTCGCCATAAATTAAAATAATGTCTAGTTTTTCTTCATTGCTGAAGACCAACATATCGACTAGATGATTGCAAATGTAACAAGCCACTAGAAAACAGGTTTTAATGTGGCAGCGTGTGTGAATTACGTTACAGTATGAGAGCAGTTCAGCAGACCAGATTAGGAGACACTTCTTCACTGAAGGTAGAGCGTGCCGTGGTGATTCTGGTATGTTTACGGCAGTATGCAGGTGGCAGTGCAGGCAACCCTTGCTCTGAGCACGGTACTACATGCGGTGATGCCATTGCTATCCTGTACAAGCTACATACTTCAGAACTTATGAGGTTTAGAAACGTGAAACCCATTGTGTTACCACTAACTGTACCTCTAGTTGTCATTTCACAACAATAAACATTGTGCGTAGGATATCCACATTCTGATATTGGATTATTTGGCACATTATAAGAAGTGGACCAGTTCAAGTAAGGTACAGCTCAAGAAGGGGTAAACTATACCCCTTTAGGAGTGCCATCAATGAAATATGGGCCATGATGCGTTGACATACAATACCACACCATACATTAACACTCCACTGGCCTTCACATTGGCTGGATTTGGCTGATCCACACCCACATCCTCTGCGAGGATCCACCCCGCCGTTGGTGTGATGCTCGTTTCACAATGGCACGCATCCTACTGGACTGCCCTAATGTGGCCACCATACAGCAAATCCTTTAGGTTGCTGATATGCTACCTGTGGTGTTAGTGGACAGTGCTAAAGTGGATTATTTGGTCTACGTTTTCCCTGTGATGGTGGTTTTTACTCAGTGTTACGTGGAACACATTAGCATTGTTAGCTGCTTGAGGGACTGGATGGAAGTCCCAGTGCCTGCTGCAACCCAAGGACCCACGGCTAACCGAGCACTATTTAGCACAGTAGTCTGGCCTGGGTCCTGCCTTTCCCTCCTTGTTCTTTTGTATCTGTAACTGACTGACAGCCTCTTTGTCACTGTTCTCTTGAGAATTTATCTTGCCCACGTAGCACGATGCTCTCGGTTGGAATGTCATGTGGTACCCTGCTCCTTGCCACTGTGCATTGCCCCACAACCTGCCTTCACACTTCTCTTGGATAAAAAATGGTTGTTTTGTTTACTAGTTCTACTTTAGTTAGCAATATTTTAGCTTTGCATGACTCGTAAGTCTTCAAATTCTACTGTAAGACATACTTTAAAGTCTGCATATGGGGAAGCAGTTGATGATTTGGATGCAAAATGTGAAAATCAGATCAGCAATTTCATTATCAAGCGATCCCAAAATGTAACAATATTTTGTCATCTCATTGGTAATATTTGTGGTAATGAATGGGGACACCACTTGCAAAAACCACATATTTACTTTTTTTACCAGAAAGGTGGCATTTTCACTACCACATGCGATATTCCTTACTGGTATTGTTCATTGAGGAATTTTCAATTTAAAAAAACCTATTTAAATCAGCACAGTAAAACCAAAATGATTTTAGTGATTCTTGTGTATTCACTAACATGTTATCACCACCAGTGCGACTATAGTTATGTTTTAACGAAATAATCAATTTTTGAAAATATAAGTACCTGGATACAAAAAAATAGAGGGTGAAACTGGAACTGTGATAAATGGCTCCTGTACTAAAGTGGAACATAAATGGGTTCAGGACTCATTTGGAGGAACTGAAACTCCTGACACAAGCATGCTCCCTGTCCTTGAGTTTACAGGAAACACATTTCAAAGCCACCTGACCTATGGGGCTATACCCTCCACCAAAAGAATTACCTGACTGGAGAAACTGCCAAGGGAGGGGTTGTTGTGTCTGTCAGTCATGCACACCACTTCCCTCTCTCCTTCCTTGCTTACTTACCTACAAGCAGTAGCTGTTGCTGTTCATGTGGTTCAGAAGATGACTATCTGTTTCCTGTTGTTACCTCCACAGAACATGATAGACTCTGATGCTGTTGCAGGCCTTATTGCAAAAATTCCCCGCCTGTTTCTCCTACTGCACGATTTCAATGCCCATAATGTATTATGGAGCTTGAACTAAAATTGTCCCATGGGTCAAAGTCTTTAAGAAACTCGTGTCTTTCGAGCTGTGCATCCTCGATACGGGCAGCCCCACTCATTTTTTGACTGCTGCTGGCTTGTCCTTGGCTACTGATATCTCTCTCTGCTCTCCAGCCCTTGCCAATTCAGCACAATGAGAAGCAACTGATGATCTTCATTCCACTGATCACTTTCCACAGTGAATCCACCTACTGGATGAAGGATTGCTGTAACAGAAGCCACCAAAATGGATTCTGTTAAGCCAGCTGGCTGTGTTCAACACTGTGGCAGCATCCAGGAATGAATGGACCGCACTACACGAGTAATTCATCATGCCACTGACATATCCATCCCTAAGTCTTCATCTTAGGAGGAGACCCGTACCATGGTGGGCTGATGAGTGCCATTCAGCAAGCCAGGGCAGGCATGTGGCTCTTAAGTGCTGTAAACACCTCCCAACGGCAGAGAGCCTCACAGCCTTTCGGGCTGCGAGAGCCGAGGCACGACGTGTAATGAATGAGAGCGAGGAGAGGTCATGGCAAGAATTTGTTGACCCTCTCAACCATTCCGCTTTTGTAAAAAGTTTGGGAAGCCATCCAGAGGTTTCTGATAAACATTCTTTCACCAACACCAACAGTGCTGAAAAAGGGATGTCACCAAACACCACCCAGAGACATTGTTCAGACAATGGCAGAGCATTTTGCAGCAACTACTGCCAGATTTCCAGCCAGGATACGGCAGTTTGCCGCTACTGGGTGACTGCAGCAAGGGGCTAATTGGACTTCAGATCCCAGTTTGAGTCTTACAATTACCCTTTCTCCACGCAGGAGCTAAATCGGCACTGTCTGAGATTCATGATACTGCACTCGGTCATGGCTGCATCCAGTAATGTATGGCCTTGGCAGCCAGACACAGTGGTCATCTGTGCATAAGTTGAATTTGCACGAACACGAGTATGTTGTCTGATTCAAAAGGCTTTCTGGGTGAAAAAGCGGCATAAGCAGCACCCTTCCCTGGAGCACCTCGTAGCCTTTAAACGACTCCGTGCCCGCGTTTGCTACCTTATCAAACAACGGGAGGAGGGTTGTTGGGAGAGATGCATCTCTACCATTGGGTGCCACACATCACCTGCCCAAGTCTGGGCAAAGATCAAACGTCTTTTTGGGTACCAGGCCCCAACAGCTGTCACCCAGTGTTACCATACATGACGAGTTATGTACCGACGCTAACACAAATGCTGAGCACTCTGCTCGAGCCTCTGCATCAGAGAATTAGCCTCCCAGCCTTTCGCACTTACAAACGGCGGCTGGAAGGGAACATCCTCTCATTCACTACACACTGCAGTGAATCCTACAATGCCCCATTTACAGAGTGGGAGCTCCCCAGTGTCCTTGCACATTGCCCCAACACACCTCCTGGGCCTGATCGCATCCACAGCCAGATGATTAAACGTATCTCATCTGACTACATGCGACATCTTTTCGTCATATTCAGCCGGATCTTTCCATCGCAATGGCGGGAGAGCACCATCATTCCGGTGCTCAGACCCAATAAAAACCCGCTTGATGTGGATAGCTATAGGTCCATCAGCCTCACCAACATTCTTTGTAAGTGCTGTCAGTCTCACCTTCTCTGTATGCAGATGACTGCATTTCGTACTGCTCCTCCAGTACTGGAGTCACGTGGCCTACTGGCTCCATGTCAGGGCAGCTTCTGTCAGGGTTGCTCTACCACTCGTAATCTTATGTCCCTCGAGTCTGCCATCTGAACAGGCTTGTCCAGACATCGACATCTGGTTGCCATCTTTTTTACTTACGTAAAGCATACGCCACGACCTGGCGACATCATATGCTTGCCACATTGTACGATTGGGGTCTCCGGGTCCCGCTCTCGAATTGTACGATTGGGGTCTCCGGGTCCCGCTCTCGATTTTTATCCAAAACTTCCCATCGCTCCATACTTTCCATGTCCAAGTCGGACCTCCCATAGTACACCCCCCCCCCCCCTCCCCCTCCTCCTGTATTCAGGAGAATGGCATTCCGCAGGGCTCCATATTGAGTGTCTCCCTGTTTTTAGTGGCTATTAACGGTCTAGCAGCGGCTGTAGGGCCATCGGTTTCCTCTGTATGCAGATGACTCTGCATTTCGTACTGCTCCACCAGGACTAGTGTTTCTGAGTGGCGCCTATAGGGAGCCATCCACAAGGCACAGTCATGCGATCTAGCCCACGGCTTCCAGTTTTCAACTGCCAAGTCGTATGTGCTGCATTTCTGTCAGCGTTGCACCAATCATCCAGAACCAGAACTTTACATTCATGATAATCACTCACTGTAGTGGAGACATATCGATTCTTAGGATTGGTCTTTGACACTTGATCAAAATGGCTTCCTCATCTTCGTCAGCTGAAGCGGAAGTGCTGGCAGCACCTCAATGCCCTCCACTGCCTGAGCAACACCACCTGGGGTGCAGATAGCTTTACTCTGCTGCTGCTCTCAATCTTGCCTTGGCTATGAGAGTCTGACTATGGTTTGGTGGTGCCCTCAGTGTTGCCTGTGCTTGACCCAGTGCTCTACTGTGGAGTTTGTCTAGTGACGGGAACTTTTAGAACGAGTCCGGTGACCAGTGTCCTTGTGGAGGCCAGAGTCCATCCACTGCAGAACCGGCGTATACAACTGCTCGCCAGTTATGTTGTGCACATTTGTAGTTATCCTGAGCATCCGAATTACCGTCTCTTTTCCCCAACCACAACAGTTCTACTCCCGCATTGGCGGCACAGGTCAGGGCTTAAGATTGCAGTTCACGTGCGGTCCCTTCTGTCTGAACTGGAGTCCTTCCCAATACCACCTCTCCTCTAGGTCCATTGACGTACACCTAGGCCGCAGATTCTTCTGGAGCTTTCGCATGGCCCTAAGGACTCCTTTAACCCTGCGGCTCTCCACTACCACTTCGTCTCGATTCTGGACATGTACTGGGGCCACGAAGTGGTTTATACTGATGGCTCGATGGCTGATGATCACGTAGGCTTTGCATATGTTTGTGGAGGACATTTTGAACAGCACTCCTTGCCAGATGGCTGCAGTGTTTTCACTGCAGAGCTGGCGGCCGTATCTCATGCTTTTGAGCACATCCGCTCATGTCCTGGTGAGTCATTTCTCCTGTGTACTGTCTTCTTGAGCAGCATACAAGGTATTGACCAGTGCTACCCTCACCCTCCTTTGGTAGTGTCCAGTCAGGAGTCCTGGAATGGTCCTGTTTTTCAGTGGTGTTTATGTGGACCCCAGGACACATCAGAAGCCCAGGCAATGAAAATGCCGACAGGCTATGCAGAAACCTCTTCTGGAGATGGGCATCTCTGAAACTGACCTGCGTTCTGTCTTATGCTGCAGGATTTTTCAGCTGTGGGTTACGGAATGGCATAACAGTACACACAACAAACTTTGTGTCATTAAGGATGTAACCTCCGCATGACACAGTACTCGTTAAAGCCTGTACTATGGTAAGTGAGCGGGGTTCACCTTATGAGAAAGGATTTTCGTATAGATATCGACTACGTGTACCTGAATGGTGGCAAATCAGACTTACACCCACTCTGTAATAATAATGATCCCTCAAGTAAGTGCGAAATGCAATTACACGTCAAGATGGACCAAAAGCAACCCTGAAAATGCCACCAATTTGTTAATAATACGGTCGCCAGCCTAATTAGGCATTAACTGAGTTTCTTCCCTGTACAAGATGGTATATATTCATGCAAAACAAGTAGTAACACTGCATAATATAGTAGAATTTTAGAACCAGAAAATCTATTGAACTGATAGTTTTACATTCTGTACTGATATGTAAAAACCATGAATACATAACACTACACTATAATGCATACTACAAAACTTTATACTGTCTGTTAATCTGATTAAAATTGGGCATAGGTTACCCTAGAAATAGCACTTTCGAGCCACACACAAAATGTCAATTTTGATAAAGATAAAAACTGATAAATTTTGTCTTTTACATTGACTTTAACTTTTGCTGTTCAAACCAATTTAGAACACCTCAAAATTCAAATGAATAAGAGGGGGGTGGGGGGACCCTGAAACTGTTAAGATTACTGAATTTATTATGCGTTCAAGATTTCCAGTATGTAAGTTACTACGCTTTTCATCTTATTTACTGCTCATATAAATAATTTTATATTTGTCTCGAAATAAACTTCATTACTATATCAATATTAAAGTTATCTTTCAACTTTGTTAGACTTTCGTTATTCATTTACTGGTTCATTAACGAAACATTTCTTTAAACACCATTGTAACATAGCTAGGTCTGCAAATAATTATTATGAACACAAATTTTAAATTTTCTTTTGGGACACTCAGATTGCACAATATTTGGAAAGGACCCTGTCTAGGTTAGTTGTGAGGATAATTAAATTTAGGTTATTATTGCAGAGTTCACTCTCTGATCCATACGAATACAGTACTAAAAGTTTCAACCTGCTAGTATCGATGCGGCGGTTGGCGAGATGACGAGGCACAGAGCACACATACAACCACAGCTATGGCTCTTGACGTATCGGCACTTTAATTCTTCTTAGTGTAGCAACATCTTTCCATTTAGCGCCTATGGAATTTTGCCATGCTGTGTGGGCGTTGGAATGGCATACCCGAGGCTCAGTGAAGCTATGTCTTCCAGGAGAGCCTCCTCGTACCAGAAGGTGTTGCTCAAACCAATGCCAAACTCGAACTACTACTGAAGCCCGTTGTGCCATGCGGTGCGCCCGTGCGCATTTTCCCGCGCTCGCCTGCCATCCACATTTTACCGCTCCCTTACTGACCTGGTATTCACCCGAGGTTTTGCATTCTACATATCCTAACACATTGCCTACGTGTGGACCAGATGCACAGTTACAATTTTTAAACATCTTACAACAGTTTGAACATTTGCTACAGTTCAATTCTATTACAATATTGCTTGATATTTGACATAAACATTAATATTCCCATTGAGACTTATTTACAGTTTTCTTAAAATAAAAACATGAAACAAAAAAAAGAAATGAAATCAGAACATCAATTACACAAGTTTATCGAAAAATCAGAAGAAAAAAAAATTACTTATATGTACAATAGTACAGCGTCATTGTTGTTACAAGGAGACTACAAATGTGTGGAAGTCTTCCATGCGGTCCTCTCACAGGGAATCAATTGTCCTCTGGCAGGTCCACATTGGCCATATGTGACTAACGCATGGTTACAACTTTCCTATCACCTTTGGTGCCTCAGCAGCAGTTTTAGTTTTGAGTTTTATTCGTGAGAGTGGGTTTTATATTTGATCTAAATTTTAGCACTTGTCCTTTGTCCCTCTGTGTCCTCCACCCTAGTGCTTTTAGGGTGGAGGTTTCAATGCGTTGCAGAGTGGCTGGCTTCTCCTTTTTATTCTAGTGGTGAGCCAGCCATGATAATCTGCTCTCTTATTTTGATCTCTTCTACATGTTTCTTGGGTGTCTCTGTGGTTTTCTTGTCAAATTTTGTCCATCCATTTTAGTGTTTGTTGCCCTTCTGTCATTCTTGTGGTTTTCTCCTCTCTCTCTCTCTCTCTCTCTCTCTCTCTCTCTCTCTCTCTCTCACACACACACACACACACACACACACACACACACACACACACACACACACAGTGTGAGTGAGTGAGAGAGTGTGTGTGTGTGTGTGTGTGTGTGTGTGTGTGTGTGTGTGTGTGTGTGTGTGAGAGTGAGTGAGTGTGAGTGTTCGCTGCTGTGCATTGACTGTAGAATCGTTGACAATGAAATGGTCTCAGGACAACATTGTGGCGAAAAGGGTAGGCACAGGCCTTCCAGAAGGGCCGTACCACGAGATGACCGTGGGTTCTTAAACTGGAGCTAACATGGAGACAAAAGGCAACAGTTGAAGTCTGGGCAGATGTTACAGGCAGTTCCAGCACAAACTGTTGGTAACTGATTACTGAAAGCTAGTGGAAATCTCAAGTTGTCATGTTTCGTTTACTGATGACTGCTTACCGTAGACGAGAGGGTCTCGCATGGTGTAGAACCAAAGTCGCCTGGCACTTTTAGTGGCATTCTGTGGAATCTGGCGATAAGTTTCACTTTTGTTTGTGGTGGACACAATAATTCTGAAGTATCTGCAGATGACCTGGTGAATAGTCACATGAAGCAGCTGTTCTCAACACCCGTACTTCTCCAACTTGTGGAATTGTGTTGTGCTAAGTTGTTGGATATGATGACAAAACTGATTTGGTAATTGTCAAAAGTAGGCTGAATGTTCATCACTATATGGAAAGAATGGTAACCTTGTTGTTATACTCTTACTGATCAGTGTACCAGATGTCGTATTTCAGCAGATTAATGCAAGATCCCATATTGCAGTTCACATCATACATGCCTTCTAAAATATGAAAATGCTTGACTGACCTCGTAAGTCCCCTGCTTTTGTCACCCATATAAGATGTGTGGGATGTGATGGGAAAATATATACTTTCATACAAGCTTGCACACAGCAGTGTTCATGAAATGACACAGCATGCCATTCAGGGATAGCAAGAAATTCCTCAAGATATTTGGAGGCTATTTGCTGTCAAGCAACAGTGAATACAAGAGTGTATTCATATTAATGGGGTCACCTTATATGGATATTGTGGTATTCTCCGGTGTTGGCGACTAATTTTTCCGTCGCCTGTAATTATTTGATATTATTTAATTCACCTTTTTATTGCTTTGTGACCCTGTATTCTAAAAAGCTCAGCCTTCTTCAGATTCAGCAAATGTACAACTGTGTAAATGACAATATTATGAAAAGGAGAGATTGCTAATCACCATATGGCGGAGATACTAAGTTGCAGATAGGCACAAGACGACTACTATCAAACAAGTAAGCTTTCAGCCAAAAGGTCATAATTCTGAATGAGACAACGTACACATGCATTCACACAAATGCAGCTCTAGCTGCCGAGACCAGACTGCATAAATAAACAAGACACTTCTCCAATCAATGTGATGCATATTCTAGCAATATTATACAATTCGTGATGAACATTATTCCTTGACCCTCAGTCTCAATGTAAATGTTAAGTTCACGTATCAAAATACAAGAGAATATTATTATTATGAAAAGGATAGATTTCTTCTCACCATAGAGCTGCAGACAGGAATGTAAGTAAATAAATCTTAAGCTGTTTGGTTATCAAATTCCCTTTGCGATTTACAACTATATTATGGTATTATTTCTTTCCAAATTGGAATAATCAAAGAAAAAAAGCACATATTCCCTTTATTACATCAGTGTGAGATAACATTGACGGGGAATTACTTAACTGTTGCTACACGTTATACTTAGTCATAAATCCTTTTAAGTAAGTCAGGGTAAGCAATTAGCTTGACCAATTATATTAAGCCAATTTCCCCTAAGAATCTTTTTATAAAATTTGACATGAGTTGTAGTGTATTCCAAGGAAAACAAAATCCCTTGTTACCAAAGGAAGTAGCAATAATTGTCACTACTGTTCAGTAGCAATTCATACAAACCTCACCAGATTGTCATTCAGTAAATTAAATATACAAATCCATTGCAAATTATACTAAGGCACACAAGCAAGAATATGCATCCATCATGTCATTAGATCGAAACAGTTGTTACATTTGACCACGATATACAGTTGATATTTCGTTCCCTCCAGCAGCATATATGCTGTGAAAGATTTAGAACAAGAAGGGAGTTAAACTGTGATGCAACTAGCAACAACGATAACTGGAAAAGGATAGATGACTAATCACGGTACAGATAACATGGTAAGTTGCTGCAGATGAGCACAAAGAAAAGACTGCTACGCATTTAACTGTAGATAAAAACCTTCAGAAAACACACAAAAAACACATGTGCATGTGTGCGCACAACATTACCAGCACTACACTTGGTCATTGCTGACATTAAAATAAAGACAATGCCTCCACCAGGAAAAGGTGCACTCGGCTTCAAAAGTTCCTGAAACCAACAATATGTAAGGAGTAATATTATATTATTTACTATGTCATAACACCAATCAGAATAGTAATCCTTCCAGTCCCCACAAAGTTTGACAAAATATTGAACAGAAGCTTCTTGCGTAACAGTTTCCATTTGTCAGTGAGTAACAAATGTGATCCACAAGGCTCCTGACACATCAGTCTTTGGGCAATCTCGGACAGTAGCTTGTCCCTTGGTCGAATGAGTGCTGCTTTGTGGTCACAAACAGAAACAATGAAAGATAAAATGCAGACCGACAATGAACGACCTGACTTCTGGCTTTTTATGGTGAAAGCAAGACCAGTTAATTAGGAAAGTAATAAAAAAGTCAGATAAAGTTCCTGAACTTGATTAACTGAGAGTTCCAATAAAGCACGGAGAGCTATCAGGGAAATTTCAAACGCACGCTCCAGGTTTCCAATGTTAAGTCATGCTAGCACAAGGGAGCCTACACACAAGCACTGTAGACCTTGTTTGGGCAACGGCAGAACATTACACATATGTGACTGTTGCAACTGCTGTGGAGTCAGCTTTCTGCTACCCCAGTGCCCTCGGGTAAGAGTAAGTGAAATTTCATTTCCGACAAGTCCCACCAATTTCTTAAAGTTAGTTGACGCACTGTCAGCAGCAGTTGTTACTAGTACTGTGATGATATTCAGTACAGTGCAAGACACTGTAATAGCCATTTTAAGAGACAGGACAGTCTTCACATTCTTGAAGGAAGAAAACCCTTGTACGCATTGTGAAGTTGGGGATAAGACAATACCTGAAACTTCCTGGCAGATTAAAACTGTGTGCCTGACCGAGACTCGAACTCGGGACCTTTGCCTTTCGCGGTCAAGTGCTCTACCAACTGAGCTACCGAAGCACGACTCACGGCCGGTACTCACAGCTTTACTTCTGCCAGTACCTCGTCTCCTACCTCCTCCTAGAGCACTTGCCTGCGAAAGGCAAAGGTCCCGAGTTCGAGTCTCGGTTGGGCACACAGTTTTAATCTGCCAGGAAGTTTCATATCAGCGCACACTCCGCTGCAGAGTGAAAATCTCATTCTGGAAACATCCCCCAGGCTGTGGGTAAGCCATGTCTCCACAATATCCTTTCTTTCAGGAGTGCTAGTTCTGCAAGGTTCGCAGGAGAGCTTCTGTAAAGTTTGGAAGGTAGGAGACGAGATACTGGCAGAAGTAAAGCTGTGAGTACTGGCAGTGAGTCGTGCTTCGGTAGCTCAGTTGGTAGAGCACTTGCCCGCGAAAGGCAAAGGTCCAGAGTTCGAGTCTCGGTCGGGCACACAGTCTTAATCTGCCAGGAAGTTTCATATCGGCGCACACTCCGCTGCAGAGTGAAAATCTCATTCTGAAGACAATACCTGACTGCAAATGTGCAGCTGAGGGTGCCTGCATATGACACATAGTGGCCCAATTTGCCATTCACCTACATATTATCTTGCTGCTGAGGCACATCATGTCAGTGGGAGTGAAATTGGCTGCAAGTAAGTGGTTGTAGTCAGTCAAGCCATCAACCCCCCATGGCACACCACCTTCTGGCCACTGAGGAAACAGCATCTCGGGATAGGTTGCCATCTTAAGATACACAGGTTTCTTCTCTAGCAGAGGGTCCACCATTGTGTGGGTATCTGTGGTATACAAATATTTGAACAGTAAATTTTAACTGAAAGTGTATCAGGAAACGTGTGTAGCAACAGGTTTACCTGCTGATTTGCATTAAATTTCAATTGTGTGTGAAGCATTCTGGGTGATATTCCAGTCGTCATCTCCTAAGTTAGTGTTTTACACTCATTTGAGCATTTTTATTGTAACACTATATTTAAGAGACAAGTGTTAGCAATTTTAGTGCAGGAAAACAAGACGAGACATTCTATATTTTTAAGACACGTGCTCACTATTTCTACTTCTACTACTACAAGATAACGTGTATCAAAAAAAGATTTCCAGCATATGTTAATTTTTTTGTCAACTACTTTTGATTTCTGCCCCCAAAGTTCTTGTTTCAAAAGTCAACATTTTTGTATATTTTTAGTCATTAATGTCTTGTGACACAAACTTGACCCTCAGTTTAGTACTAACGATGACATTTAGAAACTCAAGAATGAATAAATCAGGAACATAATTTCCTTGTGAATATTTTGCTCACAGGAATAAAGCAAACTTAAGAAATTATTTGTCCTGTCAGAGAGAAAGTAACAATAGTAGTGTACTGAAAAATGTTAATAGTGCCTTCTTCAACAACTCTTCCTAAATCACTAATGAATCCTTGAGAAGGGAGGAGCATAATCAGCATTGCACATCTCTTAAGTATCCAGTAAAATTGTGTGTGGATGAGTCTTACCTTTGTATTTAAAGTACCATATGCTGTGTGGCCTAAGTGGTATCTAAAAGTAATGTAATTACATCTGTGTTTACTTTTAGACTTTCTGCAACCCATGGGAATCTGGCTGCCTTGAAAAAGCTGAAAAATTTGTGCAAGATCATGCAACTGTGATTGGTGGTGCTGGTATAGGTGTAGCATGCATCATGGTGAGTAGTGGTAAATTTGTTTGCCAGTAGTGGAGCAACATTAAAACATTTTCTAAACAAAATGAAATTGTTGAAGTGTTTTGGGTAACAAAACAAAGTATTATGGTTAAATCAAACAATGGAAATTCCAGGTTGGAACATGAACACTGTAGGAGGAGATAGTACTACTTACTGTAAAAGATGACCTGTTAAGACACTTGTACAAAAGCTTTCAGCCACAGCCTTCATCAGAAGAAGAAATGGAAACACATGCACATATGCCATCTTAGGCAGTTTGGTCTGAGGTGTAGGAGTTCAGTGGGAGGGTGTCACTACTTAATGGAAGCTCCAATGCTAGGTGTCTTGCGTAAACCCTGAGGGAAACAGTGCCCAGGGCCAGAAAGAATTCTAATGTGCATTCAGTATGTCTCCTGTAGGACCTCATCTGAGATGTGAAGGCAGCCCTGCCTGTGGCTATTGAGGGTGCAGGGAACAGTAGTCATGTAAGCAACAAGGACACCAGTCGCTTGTGTTTTCCTTCATTTCCTACAGGTGCCTTGTGGAGATGGAGACTGCTGGTCTTGGTTGCAAGATGCAAGTTGAGCTCATAGTTTGCAGCATTGTACCCAGAGCCAATTGGGGTCCTTTGGTTTGGAGTCAAGTGGAGGGTCACGGTGGGAGATTTCTGGATCTGCATTATGGGTGGAGAGTTGTAAGACTTCCTTTCATAGATTAGGGGTGCACTAAACGAAGAAACAGTTGCTCAGGTAGCAGGGTACTTGCAGAGGGCATACGAGTCTTTTTGGCTAAGCGGTTGTTTAAGGTCCTCCGAACACTCACCATTAGATATGCAGAAAGCAAAATCAGGTTGTGTATGGAGTGCAGGTACTTAGACTCTCAAAATTTTAACTGTAATTTGTCAAAGTATTTGTAGCACTCAAATTATTCTCAGAACTGAGAGCTGGCTGAAACCCTGAGGAGGAGGGGAGGGGTGGGTGTTCATTGTTTGTTGACAAAAATATTGTCTCCAATGAGATTGATTTTCAGTGTGACAGTGGACACCAGTAGCAGACCTAGGTGAACTTAAGCTAATTGTCAGATTCTGCCATAATAGTTTTAGAATCATTTAAGGAAATTTTACAAACAGTAGTGCTGAAATACCCAGATCATCTATCATTAGTTGGAGGTGACTTTAATTTATAGAGTATAGACTGGGATGTCTATGGATTCACTGCAGGTGGTATGGGCAGACAGCCTTGTGAAGTAAGTTTTTACACATTTTCTGAAAACATCCTTGAACAATTAAACAACCCACACACAATGAAAATATTCTAGACCTTGTAGCTAGAAACAGGCGTGACTTTATCGAGAGTTGATACAGAAACTGGGATTAGTGATCATGTCATCATAGTGACAGTAGTTACTATAGTTAATAAAACCATCGCGAGGGCAAGGAGAGTATTTATACTAGAAAAAAAGCAGGTACACAGTTGTTAGCATCCCACTTGGACAAAAAATGGACATCATTTAGCTTCAATATGGTGGACATAAAGGAATTATGGGCAAAATTTAAACTGATTGTAATTCGCACCCTGGAGATGTTTGTGCCAAGTAAGTTGATTGAGGATGAACCTTCGGTTAAAAAAAAAAAATAATGTGCAAAAGTTGACAGCCAAAAGTTAAAAGAAATTCATGTGACAATAAGATGATCAATATATCAGTACTTAGATGCTCACAAACTTCTGAACAGTAATCAACATGGCTTTCGCTCGGGCCACACCACGTAACAGCTATCGGTGCCTATACTGAAGAGATTGTCAGGAATCTTGACACTAAAAAATGTGTAGTGGGAATTAACTAAGATCTATCTAAAGCTTTCGATACAGTAAATCGCCTAATTCTGTTAAACAAGATGGAGGCAACAGGTGTAAGGGCAGTTGTGAGGCAATGGTTTCTATCTTACCTTAAAGATAGAATTCAAGTGGTAGAAATAGAACAGAAAACCAAGCAGTTTTCAGACGCAAAGAAATTGGAAATAGATGTCCCACAAGGCAGTGTTCTTGGTCCATTATTATTCTTGCTTTATATAAGTGGCATAAAAATCCAAATATTTCTACGAAAATAATGTTTGCAGATGACACGAGCATAACTATAAGTGGTGATAAAAAAAATCATTAACCACCACAAGTGACTGTCCTGAAATATATACAACAATGGCTAACGAGTTAACACTTAATCTAAGTAAAACAAATTATATACAGTATGGCAAAGCAACCCAAGATATGGACCTCCAGTTAAAACTAATTGATATGAGATAGTGTGCAATCCACAAACTTTTTGGGCATTCACATTGATCAAAACTTAAGCTGGGAAGACCATCTCAAGTATTTATCCCACAGGCTCAATTCGGCATGTTTTGCATTGAGGATATTATCTAGAGTATGCAGCACAGACTGTACTAGACTAGTGTATTTTGCTTACTTTCAGTCCATAGTGTTTTGCAGCATAGTGTTCTGAGGTAAAACTAAATCAATCTTAATAGATATCTTCAAATTTCAGAAAAGAGCTATACGAATCATAACACACAATCCTCCAAGAACTCATTGTAGGCCCCTTTTCAAACAACTACAAATACAATACCATCACTGTATATATTTAAAAGCATTCTATGTACAAGAGCACATATGAAAAATCTACGTACAAATGAGGTCTGCCACAATTATAATACTAGAAGTCATAAGAATTTGTATGTAGAAATGGTAAGGACAACACAAACCCAAAAGCATGTAAGTTATTTCGGAATAAAACTTTACAATGCTCTGCAGTGTACATAAAGGAAATAGTAGATGAAGTAAAACTTACGACTGAGCTTAAAAATTACCTTCTAAGCAAAACTTTCTGTGACACAGATGAATGCTTTGATTGTGTGTAAATTTATTGCCAAAAATTTTAATTTATATGTCTAAATTATACTTTTAAAAATGCCTTGAAAGTGATATTCCATTATTATGTTTGTAGTACTTGTATGATAACTTTGTTGTGACAATTCCTACATCATGTAAATGATGCACAGGAAGATAATAAAATGAAAATATGCGAAGCACATATCTACTTCAATCATACCTTAGGGAAAGATCCTGCCGAGAACCTGAGAAAATTCTGATGATACATAAAATCACTAAGCAGATTGAAGACTTCTATCCACTCAATTGTTGACCAGTCTGAGGTGCAAATAGAAAACAGCAAAAATAAAACTGCAGTTTTAAAGTTCAGATTTAACAAATCATTCACAAAGGAGAATTGTACAAATTGTCATTTGACAGTTGTACATGCTCCCACAAGGACGGCATGGAAATAAGCATCTGTGGCACAGAGAAGTAGATGAGAGTTCAAAACAAATAAGTCACAAAGTGCAGATGGAATCCCAATTCAGTTTTCAGAGAGTACTCAGTGGCATTGCCCCTTACTTAGCCGGCATTTATCCTTTGAAATTCTTTTGCCCATTGCAAAAAGTCTCCAGTAAGTGGGAAAAAAGTGCATATGACTCTTGTATATAAGAAAGGTAAAAGAACAGACCTGCATGATTACAGACCAATATCCTGGATATTTGTGTGCTGCAGAATTCTTGAAAGCATTCAGAGTCTGAATGTAATACAGTTGGTTCAGACAGAAAAGCTTCTGCTCAAATTTAGAAAGCATCACTTTGTGAAGCTCATCTTGCCATTTCCTCAGGATATCCTGCAAACCATGGATGGACAGCAGTAGGCTGATTCCATATGCCCATATTTTGGGAAAGTGTTTGACAAGGGGCCCGCAGCAGGCTGTTGATCAAAGTCTGAGCATACAGTTTAGGTTTCTAGATATTTGAGTGGCTTGAAGACTTTTGAAGTAAAAGAACCCAATACATTGTGCTCGATGGTGAGTGTTGATCAGAGACAAAGGTATCGTCGGGAGTGCCCCAGGGAAGTGCTGTAGGACTACTTGTCATCTATCTACATCAGTGATCTGATGACCAGGGTGAACAACAATTTACTGTGTTTGCTGATGGTGCTGTGGTGTTTGGGATGGTGTTATTAAGTGACTGTTGGATGACAAGTGATGAACTGGACAAAATTTGTAGTGGTTATGAATGGGAGCTTGCTCTAAATATAGAAAAATATAATTTAATGCAGGCGAGTAGGAAAAGCATTCCTGTAATACAGCATTAGTAAGGTGCTGCTTGACAGCCAAATTGGATAAATATCTAGGTATGATGTAGCAATACAATATGACATGGAACAAGCATATTAAGTTTGTAGTAGGGAAGCTTTGTTTTATTAGGAGAATTTTGGGGAAGTGTTGGTCACTCATAAAGGAGACAGTGTATATGATGCTGGTGTGACCTATTCTTTAGTAGTTGGTGTTTGGCATCCCCACCAGTCAGATTAAAGGAAGACATCAAAGCAGTTTGGAGGTATGCTGCTAGATTTGTTATCAGTAGGTTTGATCAGCTTGCAAGTATTCCAGAGATGTCTCTTGAACTCTAATAGAAAACCCTATAAGGAAGACAATGCTCTCCTAGTGAGGCACTAGTGCAGAAATTTAGAGAATCAACATTTGAGGCCTACTGAAATAGGAGTCTACTGCTGCCAAAGTACATTTTGTGTAAGAACCATGAAAATAAGATGGAAAAATTGAGTTCGTAGACACTTTGAGACAGTCACTTCTCCCTCGCTCTGTCTGTGAATGGAACAGGAAAGGAAATGACTAGTAATAGTAAATAGCACCATCTGCCATACACTGTACAGTGTCTTGTGGAGTATGAATGTAAATGTAGATACTGAACAAGTATTAAATTTCTTGTTAAGAAATGCACCTCAGATGCACCTCCCAGCAGCTGCTTGCCACTTAGGCCTTGAACCAGCCTGAATGAACAGATAAAGAAAGTTGTGCCAATAAGAAAGATGCGTGAGACCTTTTTTCCTCATGAGCTTTAAAAAGCCATGTTTCATGTCTTTCTAAAATATTATGGGATGGTTCAAATATGACTAATTAAATCTATTGTGGATGTTTCTAAATAAGTTTTTCAAACCTATTAAGGAAAGAATTGAGCATCATGTTTAAAGTACATTACAAGACAACTGAATTTGGTATTAACTGTGGAAAAGTTACAACAATTTTACTGAATCTCTGCAGCTGAGAAAAGTTTCTGAACTGTAAATACTAACATCAAATGTAATAAAAATAAACTGTAGTTACAACAATTATTTGATGGAGATTGCATTAACTGGCTGTGTTGCCAGAATTTGAGGATCAGATTGTACATAATCTGAAATAATATTCTGACATAAACAGCAGCTTATCATATTAGCTTCAAGAATGTAGTATTAGCACATGCTATATAATTAAGAGTATCTCTAGTGTTGGAGTTACTGCACACATTCTATAAATGTAAACAATAGGATAAATTTGTCCTGTAGCTGCCTAATGAAAATTTCTTTTTCAGTTGCTGGGGATGATTTTCTCATGTGCACTGTTTATGATGATTGAATAAAACCCCACTTCTAAATCAGTGTTCATGATTGGAACACAGATGTGTGTTGTGTAAAGGGAGTTTAATTAAATCGGAGAACTTAACCAGAGAGTGTGTTCCTGTAAATATCTGTAGCTACGAATGCTACAGAAAAGAAAATGTAAAGGATGTTTAACTTCATGCCAGACATGAAATTTATAGTGGAATTGTCATCTGTTAAGAAAAAGTGATGGTTTTACAAGACAGTGAAGTGTCCTGTAAGCTTAAGACCAGTGATTTTCATCTTAATATAAACAACACGCACAAATTTAAATATTGCTTTGTACATATTCATATATATATGAATTGTGGACTGCTGTAGTGTGTCAGTATTAATCTCTGTATACAAAATATGGCTTTTCATACTACTTTACACCAACATTCCTTTATGAATCTGTGTTTAGAAATATTCTACAAGAATTTAATTTATTGTTAAAAATGTTAATTATACTGGCAGTATGCTCTTGCCAGTTTGCAGTTACTTTAATTCTCTTTAACTCTATTGTCTGCACATCATCACACTCATTTTCTAGATATTTAGAATAATTCTTGTGTAAAATCATTATTATTTCATTTTGCAAGACGGTAACTATTACCCACATTCATTATGTGGTATAGGAAAGCATCAACCTTACTTACTCTTCATCTTATGTCAGTGGCAAAACATATTTTGTTATTGGCACATTGTCTATAAGGAGCTATTACCTATTAGTTGAATTTTCACTTTAGAAAGTGAACATTCTGTTTGTGAAGTGGATTATTTTGCTAGTGCTTCACTACGGCAAAAATAGAAAGCATGGGTGATAGCACGGATAGTAAAGCACAATGTCACATTTGATTTCTCAGTAACTGTACTCTCTCTCTCTCTCTCTCTCTCTCTCTGTGTGTGTGTGTGTGTGTGTGTGTGTGTGTGTGTGTGTGTGTGTGTGTGTGTGTGTGTGTAAACAAAATGTTATGGTGTCAACCCATTTCCTTAAAAAATGTTCTTTGTACCTGATGCTCTTGTCAGTAAAATGTAAGTGAAAGTTTTTGTTCAGGCATGTTAAGTTTTTCTTTCTTACATAGTAGTAGTAGTGAAGAACATGCTTAAAGTGAACTTTCTGTAGTTGATAAAATGTTAAAATGAAATGTGCTGCAAATTCAACATAACAATGAAGAGTTTTTTATTTTATTGAGTACTGACCACTGTATCATATGAAGAACACCCATTAACTAGACACCTGTGTTAAATTTTTGTACTGATGTAACAGTCGAAGAGAGTGCATTTTAAATAAAGGAAAATGTGTGAAAATATGTAATATACAAATAAAGAAATTAATATTTAAAAAATTCCTTATTCCTATTAATATTCATTTATTTATTTTATCCATCTTTCAGCATTGACATGCAATTGATGTAGTCAGAAGAATTACAGCTATTTGTACATTATGTTTTACGTAACAAAACATTACATGGTAAAAATATAACAGTGTTGTACCCTGTTAGCTTATAGCTGCCTCTACACCCATACCTATACATACATTTACATGATTACTCTGCAATTCACATTTAAGTGCTCGGCAGTATGCCTCAATTTATCGATAAATTGTCATCTTTACAACTATTCTGAAATTCCTCTATACTATAGAAAGTATTTTCCTTCATCCACACTTTGGTTTTAGTTTTGAAAATATCCAGGGAAACCAATTGAGCCTGTATGGGTAAAGTGTTGAATAATTTTATGCCTATGTATTCATAGCTAGATTGGGTTTTCTTAAGCCTAGTTGTGGGTATATCAATCTTATTTGTTTGTTGAGTATTGTGTTGATGAACAGATTTCCTTATAGTGTAGCAGTTTAAGTTTTCTTTTATGTTTAATAGGCAACAATATATGCAAAGAGATGGGACTGTGAGAATGTTGAAGTGCTTAAAATAAGGTCTACATGAGGTCTTGTCAGTGAATCCAGTTACCGCATAAAAGAATGCCATATTGAAGATGGCAGTGAAAGAAGGCGAGGTATGAATGAAGTAATAAATCTTGTGTAACACATAATCTGTATGTGTGTCCCATGTTAATTCCAAGTCAATGTGTATTCCTTGTAGTTTAACAGATGATAACTCAATGTTGCTGTTTGATAGACTGAAGATTATCTTGACAGGCTTTTCATGGTTCATAGTTAACTCATTAGCTTTAAACCAGATGTTAGATATTTTGAGACATTCTTCACTTTCCTCCTTAAATTTGTTTATATCCTTTCTGGAATTAGCTTATGTTGTGTCATCAGCATAGAGGATAGATTTACAGGGTAAGTTACTCGGAAAGTCATTTACAAATAATATAAATAGTAGTGAGCCCTGAGGAACACCTCGTTTTATACTTACTCTGTGACTTTTGGCTGTTATGCTTTACAATTTATTTTCTATTGCTGAGGTATGATTCAATTAGTGAGAGTTCAAAGTGTTTGTGAAGGAATCAAAGTCAATATGATAACAGAATACTGAACATGGGCTATAAAGTTTTTCTCCATTCTTAGTGAGATACCAAAATAAACTAATCTTGTTTGTGAGAACAGCACATTGATGGAAGTAATAAGTTAACATTGGAAGCTTTTTTATGGGGTGGCATCCCGTAGAGTTATTTAATAACTTTGTCACAATGACTGCAGTACAAGAAGCAAGTAGCATCAGAAATGGAGTATGGTTAATAATAATACATTATATAACAGCTAAAATAAAAATTAGTTTTTATTTATTTATTCATTCATTCATTTCTAGAGAAATTTCTTTCAAATAAATGAATTATGTATGATAAAAGGAATGGAAGGAACGTATCGCTCACAACAGAAATGAAAGAGGGGTGTTCTAACAACTTAAAGTGTGAGTGTGGATCTGGGTTACATCAGTTTATTCCCTCAAACCACCTTCCACTTCTTTATGACGTGACTTACTTGGAACTTGTAGCCACTCATCTTTACTGGATAGCCGGCTGCCAGAAACCCTCTTGACTACTTCTCCATCAAATAATGCTAGGTGCAGTGATTTTTAGATTCTTGCTACTTATGAAATAAGTAGACATACAAATTTTACTTTTCGTCAATTAACGATGTATTTGACCTCGATACACAATAAAACTCTCACTTTCCACATAAATATGTAACTTCCTGTATGTCTCTTGTACAGCCGAACATCAGAAAGAAATTGAGTTACAGTTGAAAGAAAGTTCACTTGGATACCATAACTTTTAACATGAATCAGAAAATAAGTCTTGTCTATAGCAAGTTTACATCAAGAGTTCGTTTTCAACTGTCCTTGTTTTAATAACAATAGTCAGTGACACAATAAGCATAGAGCTGCATATAAACTCCATGGTTCTTCCTTACACACTCACTAAAACCCCTATGGATTGCCCGACAAGTACTCGTCAGTGCCGTTTGTCCGCCATGTCTACTTTCTTCCGTGACTGATTGTAAACCTACACACACACACACACACACACACACACACACACACACACACACACACACACACACACACACACACAGTAGTTAGGATTCTACTATCCGACACTCATGTGTTCGAGACAGTAGAAGGCTGAGTGGTTCTAGAATTTACACAGAAATTCTTGAATCACTACAGTCTCTGATGGTACAACTTTCAGATTATGTTGTTGAATTCACAAACTAGAAATGCATTATGTTGTTTACAAATATACTCCATCCTCATTAGCTGTGTTATTGGTCAACCTGATTATTTATTGGTAATAACAATTTTTACTGGATGAATTTTTTAGTAGAGTAAAAACAATTTAGTAAATATACTTAGACTTGTTTCAAATTACATACTACTCCTGTCTTTTGACATCTTGTGGCAGAACATTATATAGCTTGACTCCATTGTAAACACATTGGTTTGGTCTTAAGTCTATTCTACATGGTAACAAAATCATATGAAAGTGAGTATAAAGAAAATGAAGGTATAATTTGAAAACTCAATAAAGAAAATGCTATTTTCAGAGTCTCCAATGCCAGTAAATTGTCGTCTCCAGATTGTGACCCTCAACCAAAGATGTTTCATGTCAGCTCATAGATATAATTTTAACTTCCCTCCTCCTGTGAAACTGAAGTTAGATTACTATGACTGAATAATATCTAGTAACTTGAATGGAAACTTTGGGGCAAGAGAAATCCCTTCTCCAAAATTTTTAAATTATCTTCCGTTCTCCCAGGTATAAAACTAATTATTCCAAATGGAATAAAATATCTGTGGCTCTGCAGAATTCTGGCGATCATAGACTCTGAAAACTCTTAAAATAATCAGATGCAGAATCGTACACCATGGGGAAGCAGTCTTGGTGCTATGACATACTTACTCTGCGGCATGAGGATCAGTGTCCAAGTTGCACATCAATTTCAATAAAGTCCAGAATTTAATATATTAAATTAAACATAAATGACCATGGTGCAGGGTCTACTGATTTCCCAGGATACGAAGTTCCCTACAATTACAACACACCAAACAATGTTCTGAGGCACAAACAAGGGAGAGGTTAAAACAACCAAAGAATTGAACATACCTTTTCCATTCATGAAATTATAATTTTACATATACGATTTTCCTTGCTACATTTCAGTACACATCTTCCTCTTGAACGAGATGAAATGTTATCATAATTCATCAAATTACATTCGGTGTTCAAAATGGAGGATTACGACGACACCGCTAATTAAAATTCCACTGTGATCCTACTCCTGAAACAATCAGAAGTTAGTCCATTGTACACGTAATGTTTCACATTCTATTCACAGAGTTTTTGTATCATGAGCCACCGATAATCTGTCACTCGAAGTCGTAATGAGTCTTTGAGCCATATAAATCACTTACCCGATTAAACATAAACATTTGTGCTACATGAAAAAATGTAATAGAAGCAAAATGATATACTACATGACGTGCTCACTGACAGGCCATTCAGATGATGAACATCGAAGGGATTCCAATTGAAGCAGTGGAAACTTAATATTTTCATGGTGTAAATAATAGTGGCATGAAAATTCCCTGGTAAAACACAAGGGAACAACTTTGCTTGTAAACTAGTATGTTAATTGTCACAAGCATGTTCTAATAAAGAAAAGAATTGGAACACACAAAATAATCCTTAGATTATTGTCCAAATTTTTATGGGTGCTGTCAAGTTACTGAAAATAAACATTGGCAATTATTAGAAAACCCCCTGAAAAAAGTAATTACTTTCACATCTTTATGCAGACCACCTTACCCTCAGTACTGAATCTGTGAAGTGATCTGCTGGTGTGATTTATGGGAAATCTCATTAAGAAAAAATGAGGTATTAATCAGTATACTAAAATCACTGAAAGTCTGTAGGACTATCTGAACTCTCATAGTAAATAATTTGCTATGTGCTTGTGGATGACGAAAACTATAGCTCAACTACAGAAGCAGCATTAAAATTTGACATTGCATCGCCTTACGGAATGAAAGCAAGCAAATTTTTAAGCCTGCTTTTTATTTACTTTGTCACCTAAGTATGACAATATGCCACAGTAAATGAATAAATCTAGCAGTATTGTCAGACTTAGGTGACAAGTTAACTGTTATTTATTAATGTAATTGGATGGATAAAAAACCCTACTCAACGCAATTATTGTAACTGGAGAATGTTAGGAGACAGTTATCATTGTTAAAAAAGGAGATAAAGGCAACCATCAGAGTTTGAGGTATTTAAAATGCTTCAAATGGCTCTAAGCACTGTGGGACTTAACATCGGAGGTCATCAGTCCCCTAGAACTACTTAAACCTAACTAACCTAAGGACATCACACACATCCATGCCCGAGGCAGGATTCGAACCTGCGACCTTAGCAGTCGCGCGGTTCCGGACTGAAGTGCCAAGAACCGCTCAGCTACCACGGCCGGCTTGAGGTATTTACTTGCTGGACACAACATACAATACATGCACTAGAACAGTGCACAGTACATTTATTTGTCAGAATAAATGAGTCTTCATAGATGAAGGTTAGGGGCACATGGCATATTTTGATGAAATCTGTTTTTTTTAAAAAAAAGGAAAATAACACACAGTTTAACTGAGAGCCACACAGCATTTATTCACTTAGAGAAGTATTCTATAATCTTAAGGAAAAACTAATATGTAGGGAAACACACACTGCTGGCATTAAAATTGCATTGGAGCTTGTGTTAGTGGATGTGAATGAATGAATGAATGAATGAATACATACCAGGCAGGATAGAAAAGAACAAAATTTTAATTACTGTGGTTACACAGTATAATAGGAAGAGAAAATGATTAAATTTGTAGGTCATTTTGTTGTCTATAGGATGTGCAATTTACTACACAGAACTGCCACGCCTGGGCAATAACAGGTTGAGCATAGTGTTGAACTGAGACTGGATGACAAACAAGACTGTCATTCCATGCTGTTTCAACTCCAAGCCAGAATTTATCAATCATTGTGGCTGACTTGGGGTGGCATGCCAACCTATGAGGAGATATATTCACTGCGTGAGACACCTGGAGACTGTGCTGACTGGAGCAACCCACGAGAGCAACCCACGAATATCATCAGTATCAAGGTAGGTTAAGCCATCATGGGCAATATACAATGTTTGATTACCCTGTTGAAAGGTAACATTAAGAGGATCACAAAGGTAGGGCACAGCAACCAACCTGATAATTTGCAATAATATTTCATACAACTACTGATTGTCAAATCATGTCACAAGCAGAGATGGAGCACAATGATAAAAATGGTAGAGATTCTGTGTGGTAATGTTGTTCTCAGGAGTCAAGTAATGTGGGAGCTTAAAGAGAGACATACACAAGACTACAATATAAGTGGACAATGACTGGAGGTTTGGATCAAGCTGGAGAGTGTGCATGGATAGGCAAAACGGTTAAGGTGACCACTTGCAATAGGCAGGAAATCTGCGCTCGAGTTCCACTCCGGCACAGGTTTTTATCTGTGTCAGTTGGATACTAAATCTACACCCATTGCAGCTGCCATGAAATTTGCATTCCATGACTAATTTGCAATAATATTGGAATGAAGTTGTCAACATGCCTAGCAGAGGACCACTTGCATGTTCTCAAAAATGGCTTGCACACTGTGATCTGACAGTTGTTTCTGCGATGACCACTGACAGAAATGTATGTCATGAGGTTTGCTATGCCAGCCAAATTATCACCTACTTGGCTTCGATTACTGTATTTTGGTTCTGTGTTGTTATTGTACTACAACTCAAGTCCTACAGAACACATGGAACAGTATGTGACAAACGTCTGAATTTTGTTAAAAAAATGCTTGAATGGTATTAAGTAGGAACATGTGGTCTCCAACAAATCATTATCAAATAATTGTATTTCCTGCAAGTATAAATGGAAACCCATGAAATGGTGCTTGAAAGTATGCCCCTCTGGATTTTTTTTCTACTGACTGTCTAATGTGGCTTCATCATGAGAAAGAATCAGAAAACTTTATTCATGATACAGTCACTGTTCAATGAATCCTGTCCTGTGATTAATCTGGTTACCAGATGATGATGATGATGATGATGATGATGATGATGATGATGATGATGATGATGATGATGATTTCCTCTTGGATCAGCTGGTGTAAACATGGACCTCTTCACTACAATGGCTGGAACAACAATATGTCACTGAGTGGTTTGTGATGATTGTTGTAGTCACCTTTTTGAACAACTGCTTTAATGAAACAGAATTCTATGCCAACAGTAACAAAAGAGAACACTTTCTGCATGAACATTGGTGAATTACTCATACTTTCTTTTGTAAATTTTTGTTACCTATTCCTGTGTATGTGGTATAACGGAGATCAAAACATAGTGAGCAGTTAATTCATTTGCAATATCAAAATCTGTGACTTGATTCTGAAATACTACACAACTACCCAATCAATATATCACTGAGTAATTAGCCATGAGTTCCTTCTACCAAACTACTTTGCAAATGTCCCTAAACAACTTCAGTGGAATCTGTAAGTAGATTTAACATCCACAAATATATATATATATATATATATATATATATATATATATATATATATATATATAAAAAACAAAGATGAGGTGACTTACCGAACAAAAGCGCTGGCAGGTCGATAGACACACAAACAAACACAAACATACACACAAAATTCAAGCTTTCGCAACAAACTGTTGCCTCATCAGGAAAGAGGGAAGGAGAGGGGAAGACGAAAGGAAGTGGGTTTTAAGGGAGAGGGTAAGGAGTCATTCCAATCCCGGGAGCGGAAAGACTTACCTTAGGGGGAAAAAAGGACAGGTATACACTCGCACACACGCACATATCCATCCACACATACAGACACAAGCAGACATATTTAAATATGGTATAATATTGGTATTTAAATATGTCTGCTTGTGTCTGTATGTGTGGATGGATATGTGCGTGTGTGCGAGTGTATACCTGTCCTTTTTTCCCCCTAAGGTAAGTCTTTCCGCTCCCGGGATTGGAATGACTCCTTACCCTCTCCCTTAAAACCCACTTCCTTTCGTCTTCCCCTCTCCTTCCCTCTTTCCTGATGAGGCAACAGTTTGTTGCGAAAGCTTGAATTTTGTGTGTATGTTTGTGTTTGTTTGTGTGTCTATCGACCTGCCAGCGCTTTTGTTCGGTAAGTCACCTCATCTTTGTTTTTATATATAATTTTTCCCACGTGGAATGTTTCCTTCCATTATATATATATATATATATATATATATATATATATATATATATATATATATTGTTCTCTATTAGTCCACTAATTCCACTGCAAAGAGACATATTGTTTTCTATTCATTACCACAGTTTCACAAATACCATCACGTACACTCTGAGGTATAGAACAGTCACGTTATACATTAAAAAAAGGCAGAAGCAATTGCTGTGGGCATAAGTAGTTATAAATAGTGCTCATGCTCTCATATTGTTTATTATGGGAATTACAAAGATATTAATAATATGAAATAGGATAGATTGTTATCACAAAGAGCACATGTTAAGTGACAGACAGGCACATTGAAAGAAGAGTCTTAAATATTATCAACTATAATATAATCCACCAGAGAAGGACCACCTTAATTCCACGCGCACGCACGCACATGGCAGGGGCCAGGGGAAGGGGGATGGGGATGGGGGCATGGCGGGGAGGGGGGGGGGGGGGGGTGCAGAGGGGTTTTGACTGCTGCTCGTCCCCCAAAATGAAAATTATATTTCCCACTATGGTCCTTGCCCAATCTAGAAATATCCTTGTCCGTCCCTATTCCATCAATGCTCCCAACCCCCTGCATTCCTTGGCTCATATCCTTACAATAGACCTCATTCCAAATGTATACTCAGAGATTAGGTATTGAATTGGAAGTCATATCCATGAACAGATGTATATGCAGATCTCAATTCAGTAATGATGTGTAAACTGAAGATTTAGAAAATCGGATGGAGGAATTAGTGTGTAAACGAGTGTGCTACTGAAGAACAGAAGTTTCCAAAGCAGCTCCAGCAGAAGCAGCTACATACTACGCAACTGCATCATTAACAAGGGGGGGGGGGGGGGGAGGGAAAAAAAAAAAAAAAAAAAGCGCCTGATGTGCCAGCAGCCAACGACCTTTCATCAGTATTGGCCCCTCCTCAGTCTTCAACAGTGAAAGACTTTTCACCATCATCAGCAGTAACAGAAGCAAACAGAAGCAGCACAAGAACCAGGAAACTTACAACTCTGCAGGATTTTTGGAACCCGGCCTCAGTTACAAGACTAACATAAGGCAGATACCTTCAGATATGCCAACTTCCAAGTCTAACTGGCAACAGACTCACCTCCACTGTCATCAACAGAAGAAGAACCGTGCCACCAGCTCATCTAAAGGATTTTTTAGCATCAGGTCTAAAGGGAAGGATGCCACCAAGATATGTGAAAACAAATGCCTAACAGCGTTTCACCAAAACATTCAAGCCATAAAGAACAAAGCACAACAGCTAGAAGTAGAATTGGAAACTTTTGATAGCCAAATTTTGTGTTTCACTGAACACTGGTGCAAAGGAAAGGAAACTGAACACATTGCATTAGCCTCATATGACCGTGCATGTTACTATAGCAGAATCTCAATGAATGGTGGAGGTTCATGAATCTATGTAAAAAAAGATATGTCATTCAAAGTTAGATATGATCTTTTAGATCTGGGTGAGGACAAACATTTTGAACTTTCCGCTGTTGAAATAATAGGACCTGGCATAACAAAAAAAAAATTACTCATATTTTGTGTGTACCGCTCTCCCAGTGGAGACATTGATATATTCTTCTCAAAACTGAATCAAAGCTTAGACAAGGTTTCTGGACCAAAAGCAAATGTAATTATCTGTGGTGACTTAAACATTAATGTCATGAAGCCCGATAAGGCTAGCCACATATATGTGAATATTCTAAGCTGTTATGGAATATCCTCCCTTGTTCATTGTCCAACTAGAATAATGAAAGAATCTTCCTCATCTATAGATCATGCAGCTACAAATATTGATAGTAAAAACTGTCATATTGTTGTCCCAAACCTGGGCCTATCAGACCACCTCTGCCAGATCTTAAAAACTAACATTCATGTAGAAACTCATAAACTGTGTACATACAAAAGAATGTTTTCCAAATCCGCCCTGTATGAGTTTAAATCCCAGCTACAATATGAAGATTGGGGGGAAATCTATGCAGAAACTAATGCAAATCGGAAATTTATCAAGTTCATGTCAATTTTTAAAATCAGATTTGAAGAGATGTTTCCCAAAACTCTTTATCAAATTAAAACTACAAAGAGAAATCAATGGGTGACTACAGGTATCAAAAAATCCTCAGAAACTCTTAGATATCTCAGCTCCATAAAAAATAATCAATCTAACCCAGAAGTTCTGCAATTCTACAAAAAGTACAGGAAAATATACAGAAAGGTGCTGCTAGCCGCAAAAAAAACTTTCAAACAACAAAATATTACTTCAAGCTGAAAACAGGAGCAAAGCAGCCTGGAACATCGTCAAACAGGAAACATCTAACTCTGTTTTTAAAATGTGAATTGAGGTCCTTGTTAGCAAAGATGTACCAGTAGGTAACCCTAAAAAATTAGCTTATTTTGTAAACTCATATTTCAGTAGTATTGCAAAAAAATTACAGCAGAAATTTCCAGATATGTATGATTTACCGACTCGGAACCAGCCAGCAAACTCAATGGTGCTCTTGCCAACTACAGACAGGGAAGTGGCACAAGTAGTACACCAACTAAAAACTAAAACTTCAGTAGGACTTGATGAAATCGCAGTCTGCGTAATTAAAGAATGTATAGACTCCATAAAGGGCCCATTAACAGACATAATAAATGAATCTTTTGAATCTGGATACTGTCCGGAGTACCTAAAACAAGCAAAAGTTATACCTATCCTTAAAAATGGAGATGTGGAAAATGTAGAGAACTACAGGCCAATTTCTATACTGTCTATCATTTCTAAAATAATAGAAATACTAGTCAAAAAGAGACTGCTAAATTACCTGAATAAATATAACCTTATTTCCAATGACTAATTTGGTTTTAGGCCCAGAAAAGGCACACAATCTGCTATAGCACAGTTCACTAAAGTAATTTTAGAAGCACTGGACAAAGGTGGAAATGTAAGTGGTATCTTTTTAGACTTGTCAAAGGCCTTTGATACAGTTGACCACAAAATCTTACTTCATAAATTAGAGCAAATAGGAATAAGAGGTGTGACAAAGAAGTGGTTCAAATCATACTTGGAAAACAGAGTTCAACGAGTTGAGATATCACAAGTTTCAAACAATTTCCTTGTAAAACACCTGTCTGACTCAGAACATGTGAATATAGGCGTCCCACAGGGAAGTGTATTAGGCCCAATATTGTTTCTTATACAGGGTGTTACAAAAAAGGTATGGCCAAACTTTCAAGAAACATTCCTCACACACAAATAAAGAAAAGATATTATGTGGACACGTGTCCGGAAACGCTTAATTCCCATGTTACAGCTCATTTTAGTTTCGTCAGTATGTACTGTACTTCCTCGATTCACCACCAGTTGGCCCAATTGAAGGAAGGTAATGTTGACTTTGGTGCTTGTGTTGACATGCGACTCATTGCTCTACAGTACTAGCATCAAGCACATCAGTACGTAGCATCAACAAGTTAGTGTTCATCACGAACGTGGTTTTGCAGTCAGTGCAATGTTTACAAATGCGGAGTTGGCACATGCCCATTTGATGTATGGATTAGCACGCGGCAATAGTCGTGGCGCGGTACGTTCGTATCGAGACAGATTTCCAGAACGAAGGTGTCCCAACAGGAAGACATTGAAGCAATTGATCGGTGTCTTAGGGAGCACGGAACATTCCAGCATACGACTCGTGACTGGGGAAGACCTAGAACGATGAGGACACCTGCAATGGACAAGGCAATTCTTTGTGCAGTTGACGATAACCCTAATGTCAGCGTCAGAGAAGTTGCTGCTGTACAAGGTAACGTTGAACACGTCACCGTATGGAGAGTGCTACGGGTGAACCAGTTGTTTCCGTACCATGTACAGCGTGTGCAGGCATTATCAGCAGCTGATTGGCCTCCACGGGTACACTTCTGCGAATGGTTCATCCAACAATGTGTCAATCCTCATTTCAGTGCAAATGTTCTCTTTACAGACGAGGCTTCATTCCAACGTGATCAAATTGTAAATTTTCACAATCAACATGTGTGGGCTGACGAGAATCCGCATCTCTTCGGGCTCGTATTGTGGATGGCTGTGATACAATACGCCATTCTCCAGGGCTGTATCAGCACAACAGGGATTCCATGTGACGGAGGGTGGATGCATGTATCCTCACTAACGGAGGACATTTTGAACATTTCCTGTAACAAAGTGTTTGAAGTCACGCTGGTACATTCTGTTGCTGCGTGTTTCCATTCCATGATTAATGTGATTTGAAGAGAAGTAATAAAATGAGCTCTAACATGGAAAGTAAGCATTTCGGGACACATGTCCACATAACATATTTTCTTTCTTTGTGTGTGAGGAATGTTTCCTCAAAGTTTGGCCGTACCTTTTTGTAACACCCTCTATACATTAACGACTTCCAACAAAGTATCGGACATGGAGAAAAAATACTTCTTGCTGATGACAGCAACATAGTAATAACAGGTGAAAATCCAAAGCAACTGTCAGAAAGAGCAAACGAGGCTCTCAATGATGTCCACAACTGGTCATTAAAAAATAAAGTAACCCTAAATGTAAAGAAAACTAACTATATTAACTTCCAATTGAACAAAAAACACAATGCCACTAGAATAAAAGTTAATAATAATGAATTAGAATGTGTAACAAGTACCAAATTCTTAGGGATGAATGTAGACAGCCAATTGAAATGGACAAACCGTGTCAACATTTTGGCAAAGAAATTATATGCTCTTAGAATCCTTGCACCGGTATGCAATAATGCCTGTCTTAAAATAACATATTACGGATATCTACACTCAGTCCTCAGCTAAGGGATCATGTTTTGGGGAACAACTGCCAGTAACATACAAACTGTGTTCAAAGTACAAAAAAGAGCCATAAGGATAATAACAAACAGCAACTACAGGGCCCACTGTCTAGAATTATTTAGAAAACTAGGCATTCTAACTGTTTCTTGTGAGTATATCTTTCAGAACATAATGTTCATTAAGAAAAATCTCAACATGTATAACACAAACAGCCTAATACATGACCATGAAACAAGATCTTGTCACCACCTCCATCTAGATAGAAATAACAAGGCAAAGACGCAAAAAAGTATATTTTATAATGGGATAAAACTGTATAACAAATTACCACAGGAAATTAAAGAAATAAATGAGCCCCTCATTTTCAGACAAAAGCTTAAAACCTTCTTAGTAAGTAAAAGTTGTTATACTGTAAAAGAATATTTAACATAGATATAGATTATTAGCAACATATGACATTATCACCAAAATATGATGTAATTATAAATGTGTGTATGACTAGTTATAAAAACTACACAAAATATGAGAAATCTGTTTCAATGTAAATGCGTGCTCATGTATTATAAACTGACGACATCCATACAATATTTATTGTTCCTCGGATGAATAAATAAATAAATAAAAGAACAGAGGAATGGTGAGGTGCATCTGCAGGGAATTTGAATGTATTTCTTAAGCACTTAGATTCTTTATTATCCATACTGTACTCAAAGTCCAAGAACTTGATAATTACTGGTGACTTTAATGTTGATTTCCTAAATGAGAGCAATAGTAAAGCTGATTTAGTACATTTAATGGAGTCTTATAATCTGATGGCAATAGTAGATTTCCCAACTAGGATTACTGTTAACAGTAAAAGTCTGATAGATAATATATTTATAGATAAGTCTAAATGCAATGAGATCACTGTACATCCAATCCTTGGCCTTTCTGATCATGGTGGTCAATTGCTTAGGCTCAATTACATCAGTGTATGCAACAGTTCCAAGCATTCTTGGAAATCTTTTAGGATAATAAATGAACAGGGCCTTAAAAAATTCAATGATAGCCTAAAAGAGATAGACTGGAGCCGAGTTTATAGGGAAACAGATATAAACAAAAAGTACAATTCATTTTTAAATGAATTCTTGTCTGTATTTGAGTCCATCTTTCCCAAAAAAGTAGTTAGAAATAGTCATATAGGCAATGCCAAGAAGTCTTGGATCACTACAGGGATAATAACATCGTGTAGAACAAAGAGGATGTTATACAGTTCTCTCAGGACTTGTAATGATCCAAAGAAACAACAACACTACAAACTTTACTGTAGCATTCTCAAGAAGGTTATAAATAAATCTAAAAGTATGTGCATAAAATCAGAAATTGAAAGCTCAGAAAATAAAATTAAAACTATATGGAATGTAATAAAGAGGGAAACTGGCAGGACAACAGGGAACATGTCTCAGGTAGAGATTAATACAGGGGACAGTATCATAAAGAAACCTGAGTTGGTTGCAGAAATATTTAATAACCATTTTTTGAGAGCAGCAGAGAAGACAGGCTGTAATGGTTCTATGGAAGAATCATTGTCCCTCCTACAGAAAGCTATTAGCAACAGAATCCCACAGTTATCCTTACCTCCAGTTACTGTAAGCGAAGTCATAAGAGTAATTAGATCATTAAAAAATAAAAATTCTGCTGGTGTGGACAATATTTCTAGTAAAATACTGAAACACTGTTATAAATTTGTTAGTCCCGTCTTATGCAACATATACAATGCATCCCTACAAGATGGGATTGTCCCTGACAGACTTAAGTTGGCTGTAGTGATTCCTCTCTTTAAAAAAGGGGATAAAAGCATTGTTACAAACTATCGCCCAATATCCCTATTAACTACCTTCTCGAAAATTCTAGAAAAACTCATGCACAGGAGGATTGTAGACCATCTCAACTTCCACAGTATCTTAAGCAAAAATCAGTTTGGGTTTCGTGCCGGTCTTTGTACTGAACAGGCAATATTCTCTTTCAGCAACCAAGTTTTGGAAGCCATTAACAAAAAAATGTCTCCAGTGGGTATTTTTTGTGATCTTACGAAAGCCTTTGACTGTGTAAACCACCAAATTCTTTGGAAAAAGGCAGAATACTATGGTTTAGGTGGTACTGTTGGCTTGTGGCTACAATCATATCTACATGATCGGAAGCAGACTGTAATGCTAAATGGCTCTTCTGGAGAACCTGCCTCGTCTGAATGGGGCGCGATAACGTGTGGTGTGCCTCAAGGCTCCGTTTTGGGCCCACTGCTTTTCCTCATCTTTATTAATGATCTTCCTCTTTGTTCTGAGACAAACAGCAAATTTACCCTGTTTGCCGATGATACCACAATTCTAATTGACCATTTGATTGATCATGATCTTGAAAAAACTACAAATACTGTTTTTAATGACATCTTAAATTGGTTCTCCTCAAATGGTCTCTCGCTCAATGCAGATAAAACTCATTATATGAGGTTCCATACATCACAAAGTAATCCCGATGAAATTAACATAAAATGTAGAGATCAACCAATACAGAAAGTTGAAGACACAAAATTCCTGGGTGCTTACATAGACAGTAAATGTAATTGGTCAGTTCACATTCTTCATCTATGTAAAAAACTTAGCTCGGCAACATTTGCATTACGGGTAATTTCTTCAGTGGCTGAAGTTGACACTATTAAGGTTGCCTACTTTGGCTACTTCCACTCATTGATGTCATATGCTATCATATTTTGGGGGAACCAACCACTTGCAAAAAGAATTTTCACCATCCAAAAAAAAGCAATCAGAATAATGTGTGGGGTCCATCAAAGACACTCTTGCAGGCACTTGTTTCGGAAGATAGGTATCCTAACAACTGCCTCACAGTATATTTTTTCCTTGCTGACCTTTGTGTGCAAAAATTATTCCATCTACCAAGACAACAGTAAATTCCATGGTTATAACACCAGAAACAAAAACTATCTACATTTAGAAATGAAACGTCTCACTCTGGTACAAAAAGGAGTTTACTACTCCAGCATTAAGCTGTTCAATGCTCTACCACTACATATCAAATGTGTTCATACAGAACTGCCAAAATTTAAACAAGTTCTCAAAGATTACCTGACAGAGAAATCTTATTATACTGTGGATGAATACTTGAAAGAAAATGTATACCATCACTAAACTTATTGTGTCTAGAAGTAGTTCAATTGATTTTATTGTGCATTTGGGCATTAGCGCACTTTTTGTAACAACAGATTGGCTGTACATGTATTTACTCTTGTAGGCCTAATATCTGATTTAACTTTGTGCTCTTATCTTTAATCTTTATTTGAAACTCCTTTTTCTGTCAAATGGTAGTTATGTTATCTAGCTGACATTGTATCTGTTACTGTATTTATAGTATGTCTTACTTAAACTATGTACAATTTGCCATTGAATTGCCCTTGTATTTATTGTAAGTTTAAATTGAAACCTGTACAATTTGACACGTTCCATATCCTTGTGATTGACTCACTAACTGGATCTACGGAACAAGAAATAAATAAATAAATAAATAAATAAATAAATAAATGCAGTTCTCTTAGGCTGTGGGTAGGTAATGTGATAATGAATACCACAATGGGCAATTCAGTTGAAGGGGAATTGAACTGAGACTGGATGACAAATAAGACTGTCATTCCATGCTGTTTCAACTCAAAGCCAGAGTTTAAGTACAATGAAGGTAAAAGAAGAAATACTTAATTTGATTGACGCAAGAAGGAAGTGCAAAAATGTTCAGGAAAAAAAAGGAATACACAAAAGAGAAAATAGGAAGTGCAGAGAAGCCAAGGTGAAATGGCTACAGCCAAAATGTAAAGAAATTGAAAAAGAAATAGTCACACAAAGGATTAATTCCGAAAAAAAAACCACCCAAACCTTCAGTGGAATTAGAATTAAAAGCATCAACATTAATAGTGCAAGAGTCATTTCACTCGTAAATTCAGATCCAGTAATAGTCATAGTTTAACAGAGAACTGGAAGACTCACAATCAAGGAAGGCATAAAGCATAGGTAACATTCCTTCAAAATTTCTAAAATGTTGGGAAGTAGCAGTCAAATGATTTACAAAGTTCCAACATATTGGACGGTAGGACCAGCAACTTTGGTATGAGGTATGTTTATTTTCTCCAATACCCGTCACAGTTGCGATAAGTCATCTTTTTGTGGAGAATAGTTCCAACCATCACGCCCATTCTCAAATAATAGCCTTAAATGTAAGTGTAATTGTACAGTCCACCAATGTACATATGAGTAACAAATGTTCACGTTCATCGTTAAAAATCATTACGTGAATACAAAATGTTAGACTCCATATGAATATTTAAAGTGGTTTCTTTCCAATTGAACATGACCTTCATTTGTTTTGGAGGAAACTGTATTATATAACTGTATGAAGTCTAACATTTTATATTCATGTAATGTTTTCTAATGATGAATAAAATTGGTGGACTGTCTCATTAGACTTACATTTAAGACTGTGGTTTGAAAATGGACATAAGGTCGGAAACTAGTTGCATGGATATATACCATGAGACTTTTAGGAAAATATCATCCGCACAACCCCAAAATAGCAAAAGCAGATGAGTGGGAGAATCAATGCACAATCAACTAACAACTTGTGCATCAAAGATACAAACATGAATACTATACAGACAAATGAAAAAAATGATCTGTTAAATGACAAGCAGTTTGGCTTTATGAAAGATAGGCATCAGAGAGACAGTTCTGTCATAACACTTGATAAAGGATGCAAAAAATTTTCTTAAAAAAATAATAAAGACATGTTCTTAGAATTTGTCAACTTAAAGCATTTGATAGTGTAAAATGGGGAGGATGTTCGAAAATATCACACAATAGATGTAAGCTATAAGGAGATATAGGTGAAATACAATATGCACAAAAACCAAAGGGGAAAAGATTGGAAGAAAAAAAAAAGGTGCTCAGGTTAGCTAGGGTGTAAGACAGGGATGTATTCTTTTGTCCCTGTTGTTCAAGCTTTATATCAAAGAAGCAATGACAGAAATAAAATAAAAGTTCAGTATCGCAATTAACATTCTGGGTGAATGGATATCAGTGATAAGATTTGCTGGTGACAGAGCTATTTTCTGTGAAAGTGAGGATGAATTGCAGGACCTGTTAAATGGAATGAACAATCTAATGAACACACACTATGGAGTAAATTGAAGAAAGATGAAAGTAATGCATACCAGAAATTAGATTAGCAATAAACTTAGCATGAAAACTGTGGTCCATAAAGTAGACAAAGTGAAGGAATTCTGCTACCTTTGAAGCAGAATAACACATGGTGGATAGTGAAAGGAGGACATAAGGAGCAGACAAAGGTGCCCAAATGATAATTTGTACCTGGGGGCACAACTTGACTAGAAGAAGGGACCAGTTGGTAGGACAAGTTCTGAGGCATCAAGGGATCACCAACTTAGTATTGGAGGGCAGTGTGGAGGGTAAAAATCATAGAGGGAGACCAAGAGATGAATACACTATGCAGATTCAGAAGGATGTAGGATGAGTAGGTACTGGGAGATGAAGAAGCTTGCACAGGATAGAGTAGCATGGAGAGCTGCATCAAACCAGTCTCTGGACTGAAGACGACGACAACGGGTGGTGAGGTGGAATATTTTTAATATATTGGAAGATGAATGATGACTTTTAAATAGCCATAAAAAAATTTGTTCCAACCCTGTTAAAAACCTGCATAATAGTGACTTTTAAAACATTTTCTTGAAAGAAAAACATCATACTACACTAATCTTTATCCTTTCACTGAGAGGAGAGGTGGGAGAGGGAGAGAGACTATGCCCTCCTTGCAACCTGGTATGGGTGCCCTTGGACCAGGCTAGTACAAGTAAAGTTGGCATTTCACCAAAAGAAGTCAAGTAGTATCAGACATAGGCCTCAATTTGAGGAAGACATTTCTGAGAGGCCACATGAATGGCCACTGCTGATTGTGGCACAGAGATTGCTGGACTGCACAATTACTCAGCGTAGCATCCAATGACAGCTTCACAACCTATGCTATCTGGACTCTTCCCTGCAACATACCTTTCGATGCCTTAACCCCCCGGTCTCAACATCTGCTAGTCTCTGCCCCCCTTTGCCTCTATCTCCATCCCTGCTGCCACTACTACATCATATACACCTATTGTCTCCCCGTAACCCCTACCCCTCCCCCATCCCCAAACCAGCACACCTGAATGGTCCACTTCTGACAAAAATGTTTCCAATAAATAAGCTCTGGATATCTGACATCGCTTTATGGCCAAACAAAACTTCTGTGGTATCCCAAACTGCAAGCTACTTCAAAGATAGCAAAATGATAATTATTTTTAATGAGATCCCACTTCTATTGTACTATGATCCTGTGTGATTTCCCTGATACAGAAATTACAGGCAGTCACAATTTTTCAATGTGACCAAGCAGTTCCCTATTACAAAATTGTTGAGGCTTTCATAGCCATTTGTTGATGTATTGCCTCTTCGCTTTTGTATCAGGATCTTTTGTCAGCTGTCACTCTGCGGATGTACGACAAAAAAATCGTAACTGACTTTTATTCTTCTGACTTGTTTCTTTGCCATTTGTTAGGTTTCAGCACACTTCTTATACACACATCAAAACAAGTTTTGCATCACGTCAGTTCCGAGAGTTTCGGAACTTATACAGAAAATTGGAATAGAGATCAACATAATCATTTCCGCCCTTTTTATTGCTCATGAAAAACACACTTTGTATGTTGTACCACCATACAACAAGACATTCAGAGGTGGTTATCATTTTGGTATCTTTGAAGTAGCTTGGAGTTTGGGATACCAGAGAAGTTTTGTTTGGCCATAAAGCGATTTCAGATATCCAGAGGTTATTTATTGGAAACAGTTTTGTCAGGAGTGGACCATGGAGGTGTGCTGGTTTGGGGAGGGGGTGGGGATGGGGGAGGGGTAGGGGTGACGGGTACACACCGATACCTCTAGTACCCAGTAGCACGTCCTCTTCCATTGATGCATGCCTGTATTCGTCATGACATACTATTTACAAGTTCATCAAGGCACTGTTGGTCCAGATTGTCCCACTCCGTAATGGCGATGATCCCTCAGAGTGGTTTCACTTCATCCATAAATAGTCCTTTTCAATCTATCCCAGGCAAGTTTGATAGGGTTCATGTCTGGAGAACATACTGACCACTCTACTCGAGCAGTGTCGTTATCCTGAAGGAAGCCGTTCACAAGATGTGCATGATGGGGGCGCGAATTGTCATCCATGAACACCATCGCCTCACCAATATGCTACTGATATGGTTGCACTACCGGTCGGAGGATGGCATTCACATATCGTACGGCCATTACGGCGCCTTCCGCGACCACCAGCTGTGTGCATTGCCCCCACATAATGCCACCCCAAAACAGCAGGGTACCACCACCTTGCTGCACACGCTGGACAGTGTGTCTAAGGCATTCAGCCTGACCTGGTAGTCTCCAAACACGTCTCTGACAATTGTCTGGTTGAAGGTATATGCGACACTCATCAGTGAAGAGAACGTGATGCCAATCCAAAGTGGTCCATTTGGCATGTTGCTGGGCCCATCTGTACCACTCTTCATGGTGTTGTTGCAAAGATGAACCTCACCGTGGACATCGGGAGTGAAGGTTGCGCATCATGTAGCCTGTTGCACACGGTTTGAGACGTAACATGACGTCCTGTGGCTGCACGAAAAGCATTATTCAACATGGTGGCATTGCTGTCAGGGTTCCTCCGGGCCATAATACGTAGGTAGCGGTCATCCACTGCAGTAGTAGCCCTCGGGCAGCCTGAGCGAGGCGTGTCATTGACAGTTCCTTTCTCTCTGTATCTCCTCCATGTCCGAAAAACATTGCTTTGGTTCACTCTGAGATACCTGGACACTTCCTCTATCGAGAGACCTTCCTGGCACAAAGCAACAATGCTGACACAATCAAACTGCGATATTGACCTTCTAGGCACAGACAACACGAGTTGTGTACCTCTGTCCTGGTGGAATGACCGGAAGTGATCTACTGTTGGACCCCCTCCGTCTAATAGGCACTGCTCGTGCATGGTTGTTTACATCTTTTGGGCAGGTTTAGTGACATCTTTGAACAGTCAAAGGGACTGTGTCTGTGATACAATATCTACAGTCAACGCCTATCTTCAGGAGTTCTGGGAACCGGGATGATGCAAAACTTTTTTTGATGTGCGTACAGTTGGTGGAGTACCCATTGTACCCCAGGAGACAGTCCAGCTGTTGTGTCTCACACCTGTGGTGCTGCAGCTCATACATTCATCTGAAGCTGTCGTAGAGTGATGTGTAAACCTACATCTACCTAGCCAGTGAATGATATTGCAATCTTCAAGCTATATAGAAGTTTCATAGTTATGAGAATGAAAGTGTTCAGAGGTTTCTTTGGGTATTTTTGCACGTAATAAGTGGGTGGAGAGCTGCTGTGTCTCCAAAGTGGGGTGGTGATCGAGGTAGCTCCACGAGATGAAGTACCTATGTGGGTGCTTATGCACATTCCATACATCTCTGTCCCAGGTTGGAATAGTGTGACACGTCCAGGATAAATCCCTGCAGAATAACAATACTGAGAGAGATGTACGCAGAAACAGTAATAGTAAACATGATATTCATTGATTTTACAGTTTTATGTCAGAGCATGAGAAGTCAGCTTGTGTGATGCTCCCTATGTTGTAAAGTTTTGAATAGAAGAAGTTGTTATATTTTATAGAACAATGATATATGGAGACTGTTACAGGAGAATCTCTATTTATTAATAAAAATTCCATATATCATGAAGCATTTCAATTCCAGCATACTGAAGACTACAACAGTAACAGCATCTGATAATCTGCACCATCATGCAGAAAATAGTGTTATTTCAGCTACAGAAAGTTAAAACCACCAGAAGTCAAGAAACACACGTCTGAGAATATACACATACAGATATACACGGGGAACATCACATAGTTAATTATGAGCATATTAATCACACCTCGTTTCTGCGTTGGATGATGATTTGGACGTCCCTGCAAGTATCAGTCCACGTGTGTCAGTTTCTGGTACACACTGTGGCCCAGATTCTCACTATTCCTCGTAACCAGCACATCCCCACAGTGAATTTAATGATGGCATGGAGTCTGTTCAGATGCCTTAGGAAGTCACTGAGCTGTTCCTCAGCATGCCTTCACATGATGAAGGTAATACTGATACTTGTACCACGCCTTATGTTTACAAGATACCAAATCAAGTGCCTGTCTTTCAAAATACTCCACGAATTAACTGGCAACCAGTAGACTAAGTGAACCACCCATGGGACTGACTTCCGGCTATTCACAGCAATCACCACTGCACTTCTCTATTGCTGCAATGGTGTTCTAAGCCCTCTGGAAACACATACATTTAGGCTATGACAGTGTTTGCTTGCCTATCGTGTTCTGATGTTAATCCTTCTGGGTCATATTTTCTCAGAGATGTGCACCTGTTATTGTGTATGATTGCCCTTATGTGACCTTCACTAACATCTTGATAAAGCTAAATTAGGCTTTCCAATGTGTTTATGTTTTGCAGGTCAAATGGGTGGGGATTGGAGGGAGGGAAAAGGGGAAGTGGAAAGTGAAGGGCATCATTCGTGTTTCACGGGCAGCCAGAGCTATGTTTATTGAAATTCACAGTACAAAAACAAATCACGAAATGGTATAGTACATTATGAAAGAGATCACATTGTTTCAATTAGTATCAGAGTGAGGACTGAATCAAATGGTAGTGAGAATCTAGATCCTTCGTGCAGACATGAGACTGAGCATGTTTCAATCCACCACTTATTTCTTACAAAAAATATGAATAGTTCAACTATTAATGAAATAATATTCATTATTTAGGAAACAGTAGTTCCTTTGCTGGGTTTTGCATGAGTTTAATGTCAGTTTAGTATTCATATCAGAAAATCTGTCACTTCAACCAGAAATCTCAAACTTTATCACACATTGTTTCCCGACAATAAATGGGAACAAAACCTACTGCAAACTAAGTAAAAGAAACTAAAGAGAATGTTAAGTGTTTATACTTCAACTTTCTATAGCTACAAATGAAATTTATAAAGACAGTCAGGTGAATGAAATTACACATGGATCCATCTGTTGTACTTTTCCACAGCTTAATTGCAATCTGTGTCTATGGATTCAGATTCATGATTATTTATCCAAATGTCGTACTACAAAATGCCTCCTAAGATGATCTTTGTGTCTAGCTTTGTAAGGACAAACAGGGCAAGAAAATTGTCGTTCTTTACCACATTCAAAAACAGTATGCCGGTAAAGGCTTCTGTAGTGAAGATATGTTTTACCACATGCAGTGCACACGTAGTGATGATCTCCCACTAATGCATCACCTGAAATCACAGAATAATTTTCAGTGTTTCACAATGCATTACACGACTCACACATAAGCACTTACATAAATGCAACACTATTCATATATTTTTATAATTAACAACACATTAATAAAAAATGAGTAAAAAGTATGTTATCTCTCAAAGCCAATGCTCTCTTCAGATCCCTGAAATCTTTTACAAAGGAGATACTTTAAGACACCTAGTAATTACATAGATCACAGATCAAATGTCTGCACAAATCACAGAAATTTCAAGAGAATGTTATCGGTCTGTGCGCAACAGTGCACTGTACCAATATACAGATTGTTTCATAATGAATATAAGGGTTTTAAGCCTTTGTTGCATTTATGACATTCGACTTACAGTTATAAATAATACATGTATTCAAAGAGCACTCAAATGGTTTTGTTTGTATAACTGCATGCAAAAGGAAGACTACAAAGTGAGCAAGAGTGACTGAAGGATGTGTTGAACAAGTGAGAGTATTTCATGGGCAGCTGCAAGAAATCAGTTTGGAAGGCTAGTCGTCAATTAGCAGTTCCAGTGATGTATGTGTGCAGACTTTTAAAGAAATGCTTACAACTACATCCTTATTGTTTGCAGTTGTTACAAGCTCTAAAGCCTACAGACTAAGGTTTACATGCCAACCTTACAAATGAATTGTTGCCCATGTCGATGAAAATTTTTCGGAATCATGTCATCTTCTGTGATGAATCAACATTTGATCTGAGTGGAAATGTGAAAACATACACACACACGCAAACAAAATGTTTGCATCTAGGGGTCAGCAAATCCCCAAGAGATGGTACAGTAGCAACGAGACTCCCTTAAATTGAATTTTTTAGCCTGTCTCCTGGCAGAAAGTTTATTGGCTTTTCTTTTTTTGTGGAGCAATTGTAACTGGTGTTTCTTATCTTGATCTGCTAGACCTGTGACTCTTTGCTCAACTGGAAGAAGCCGAACCACAGCAGCAAGATGGTGCACTGTCTCACTGGCATAACTCAGTACACAATTTGTTAAACGATACTGTAACTGATTGCTGGATTGGCAGCAAGAGGCCAAATGATGAAGCTTGTTTTGCATGACCTCCACATTCACACACAATCTGATGCAAAGTGGTTTTTATCTTCAGGGTTTTGTAAAAGGACCATGTGTATGTGCCCCCACTACCTACTTCTCTGTGGGTATTACGTGGTGTGGAACCGTAATGACACACTTTTGCGGTTGAATCAACATTTATTTTACCACTGAACAAAGCGAATACAAGAGAAGCCGTTGAACATGACATGCAGCAAGACACAGACAAAGTGAACTAAAGTCAAAGAACATCGGTTCAAAGACATGGTACTTCACACATGTCATCGACAGTTCCTGTCTCTCTGTATCGCCTCCATGTTGGACGCGATTGAACTGCAGTATAGATCGTCTATGCATGGTTGAACTACAGACAACACGAGCCGTGTACCTCCTTACTGGTGGAATGACAGACCCCCTCCATCTAATAGGCACTGCTAATGCATGTTTGTTTACATCTTTTGGTGGGTTCTGTGACATCTCTGGACAGTCAAAGGGACTGTGTCTGTGATACAATATCCACAATCAACCTCTATTTTCAGGAGTTCTGGGAACCGGAGTGATGCAGAACTTTTTTTGATGTGTAGTTAAAGTTCAGGGAAGGTTAAAAAAAGAGAAAAATGGGGTTTGCTGATGACAATTTGTAATTTTGTCAAAGACAGCAAGGGACTTGGAAGTGCAGTGGACAATTGAATGAAATGGACAGTGTCTTGAAAGGGGGGTAAAAGATGAGCATCAACAAAAGAAAAACAAGGATAACAGAATGCAGTCAAGTTAAATCAGGTGAGGCTGAGGGATTAGGGAACAAGACATTAAACACAGTTGATGAATTTTGCTATTTGGGCAGTAAAATAACTGAGGATGGTCAAAGTTGGGAGGGTATAAAATATAGACTGACAACGGCAAGAAAAGCATTTCTGAAGAAAAGAAAGTTGTTAACATCAAGTATAGGTTAAGTGTCAGGAAGCCCTTTCTGACAAGTACTTGTGTGGAATGTAGCCATGTATTGATGTGAAATATGGGTGATAAACAGTTTAGACAAGGAGAGAATAGAAGCTTTTGAAACAGGGTGCTATAGAAGAATGCTGAAGATTAGATGGGTAGATCATGTAACTAATGAGGAGGTACTGAATAGAACTGGAAGGCAACTTAACTAAGAGAAGGGATTTATTGACAGGACACATTCGGAGACATTAATTGATCACCAGTTTACTACTGGAGGGAAGTGTGGGGGATTAAAATTGTGGAAGGAGACCAAGAGATAAAAAAAGTAAGCAGGTTCAAATGGATGGAGGTTGCAGTAGTTATTCAGAGATGGAGAGGCTTGCACAGGATACAGTATTATGCAGACTTACATCAAACCAGCCTTGAGACATAATACCACCACCAACACCACCACCACCACCACCACCACCACAACCACAACAACAACAACAACAACATTTAATAATAATAATAATAATAATAATAATAATAATATTTATTCAACATCGAATAATAAAATACAATCCCTAGAAATAATACAGTTTCAGGACATCATACAGATTATTCTTCTGAATACGTCAGTTTATAAATTACAAACTAAAGATTTGTTTGTATTAATAAATTTTACATTTTGATGGATTTTGCATTTGGTAGTATACAATCACGATATTACAAATATTGTTTTTATCAACATTATATTGTTGTAGGTTACTTAAAACTACGAGCTTGACATACTTATGAAGCACTTTTCATACAGATATAATACTCGTCTAGGGAATAAAAAGGGTTTTCAATTAGAATTCTTTTTAGCTGATCTTTTAATTTGTTAGTAGGAAGGGTTGTGAGACTTTTTGGTAGGGCATTGGCTAGCTTCAGCCCAGCATGAAGTGCATTTTTTTAATATAAAGCTGTTCTGTGGCTATTTACATGGTATCTGAACTTTTGCCTTGTATCATACTGGTGCAGGTCACAGTTAAATTTGGATTTATTGTTTTCACAAGCAATATAACCTTCAATATGTATATACCTATAATGGTAAGCACACCTAATTTTGGGAACAGATTCCGACATGATTCTCAAGGTTTGGCACCACAAATAATTCTGATAACTTTTTTCTGTAGTATTAATAATGTACTTAGGTTGGCTTGAGTTGTTGCACCCCATATTTCAACAGCATAGTTTAAGTTTGATGAGAATAGGGCATGATAAGCAGTTTTTAGTACACACACGTCCTTACAATATTTGCTAATCATATTTATAGCAAACACATTCTTTGACAGCTTCATGCTAAGGTATCAATATGCATGTCCCATTTGAGGCTGTCCTCGATTGTAATTCCCAAGAACTTTGTCCATTTTTCCTTTTTTACAATGTCATTTCCTATGAATAATTTCATGTCAGATTCTATTTGTTTCCTTGTCTTAAATTCCATCATTGCAGTCTTTGAAGCACTTACATTTAGATGGCTTTCATTAGTTACACTGTTGCACTGTACCTCCAGACTCTCATAGTCTTTACACACTATTAGCTGGCTCTGAGCACTATGGGACTCAACTGCTGAGGTCATTAGTCCCCTAGAACTTAGAACTAGTTAAACCTAACTAACCTAAGGACATCACACACATCCATGCCCGAGGCAGGATTCGAACCTGCGACCGTAGCGGTCTCGCGGTTCCAGACTGCAGCGCCAGAACCACGCGGCCACTTCGGCCGGCTTACACACTATTGATGTGTCATCCGCATACAATATTTTTGTACAGTTAGGAGAACAATACTGTATATCATTAACATAAATCAAGAAAAGAAGGGGTCCCAAGACAGAACCTTGAGGCACTCCATATTTGATATCAGTAATTTTAGATTTGTAAGACCCACTGTTTGTTTTAAGCAAGACAAATTGTTTTCTATTGCTCATATGTGATTTTATTAGCTCATAGCCAGTTCCTCTGATACACAGGTTCCACAGCTTGTCAAGTAATATGGTGATGTTGACACAATCAAAAGCTTTTTCTAGATCAAGGAACACTCCAGTTACATACTACTTGTTCTCTATGGCCGTTATTATTTTGTCTATTAATTGTGCTGCTGCTACTGATGTTGACTTGTTTTTCATAAAGCCATTCTGATTTTCAAATATTAAATTGTGTTGACTCAGGAATGTCATTAGTCTAGTATAAATAACTTTCTCAACTACCTTTGAAAATGCAGGTAAGATTGAGATGGGGCGGTAGTTTTCACCTTTCTTGTAAATCGGGGTTACTTGTGCTGTCTTTAGACTATCTGGGAAACAACCTGATGCAATTTATAAGGTTCTGTGGGACCATGCAATCCAAACCTACTTGGTCAAGGAACAAGTCAGTACATAGTTACAGAATGCTGATGAGAAAACATGTGAACAAGAGAATCAATAAAACATGAAAAAATTGTGAGAGTTTACAAGTGGATAACACATTAAATGCTGCAAGGAACTCCTGTACAGTATATGAGTGTACCTCATGGAAACATATCAACTCTGCTTTGAACGTCTGGAGTTTATCATTCAATTGGTTCAGTCCTGCTGGAAGCTTATTGAAAATTTCCATATAATGCTTAAGGTCGGGTTACCCAAGTGCTTTTCATTTTTCCATTTGGTGTTCATTGAATGAATTTTGCAGTTTCTTCTGAATGTATCAGTATTGTCAATAACAAATTCCATAAACATATGTACATGGCTGACAGTGTTAGAATTTTGAGACATCTGAAAAACAGCCTACAAAAATTTTGAGAACTGACACCACAGATTAATCTGACCAGCATATTCTAGGCTAAGTTGGTGATGCACAAAAAAATGTCCTCAAAAAATACATCTTGCAAGATAATATACTGAAAGTAATCAAATAAAACATGCCTTCATGTCTCAGCATCAGAAGTTGTGGAGATTATTCTTGTAGTGAAGAAAGCTGCATTCAGTTTCTGCACAAGGTTTTGAACATCATACTTCCAAGAAAGCTTTCCATCTACCATTAGTCCTAAGAATTTAAAAAGGCCAACTTTATTGACTGATCACCTTGGGGGCAGTATAATTTCACTTTTACAACATCGAAGCGGCAGCCAATTGAGAAATTGCACCAGCCTATTCCGCCATATATTATTATTATTCATTTTCATAGGAGTTCTGTTTAAGAAACTGTATGTACTGCATTTTGTTACAGATGAGTGTTAATCTGTTTCTGAAAACCATATCCTGATGATACCAACTACCCTATTAGCTACATCATTTATGTTACATTTCATGTCTTTCACAATAACACTTGTGTCGTCTGTAAGGAGAAAAAGTTTTGAGTCATCTGTCATTTTGATGGAAAATAACTGATATACACTATCAAGAAAAGCAAAGGATTCAGAATATAACCCTGTGACATCATCCACTTAACATTATCTCAGTGAGATTAAAAACTGGAGTACAACCTTCTGCCCCATACTTTCCAGATATGGTGTGAACCATTTTTGAGCTTTTTGCTTAATTCCATGATTGTCCACAGAATCAAGACCTTTTGTCCTCAACCTATCATTTAGTCCCGCTAGTGTATCACATACAAAAGAATAAGTTGTCTTTTCTGTGCCTACTCATTTCCTGAAGCCAAACTGTGAGTTTGACAGCAAATTGTGTGTACCGAGACGTGTTGCTGCTCTCCTACACATTGCTTCTCAAAACCTTTACAAAAAGAATCTGGTAGCAAAAACATCAAAAGTGGTTTACTGAGTATTTCAGTCTGTCTGGAACAACAGAGTGTACCTGAAAGACTCACTGCACAGGTGACTAAGTACAGAAGTAGTATAAGGGCACTGATCTTCATAATCCTACTTGAACTTATGTCACGCCAATTGGAGTCTTTACTCTTTAGTGATTTAATAACTGATTCAGTTTCATTTTTGCTTATTTCCTGCAACAGTATGTGATGTAGTTGTGTTGTAGCATCAACTTGCAAGAGCACTGCACATTTACCTGTAGCAAAAAAAAACTTTTGATTCAAACTCATGACTACTGACAGGAAGTGATTATCAAATATTTTGTTCAACTCTGATGGATCACTAACACTTTCATTCTCACACAAGAGAGGTTTAATGTGTTGAGCAACCACATTCTGCCCTCATATCTTTTTCACAACTGATCACATAGTTTTAATTTTGTCCTGAGAGCTTTTCATTCCCTAGTGTTATGCACTGTTTTAGTCTGTTTGATGACATTCTTCAACACTTTACAGTATTCTCTGTAGTGAAATTCTGTAGCCAGTCTGTATGTTCTTCATATTATGATACAACTCACATTTGTTCCTACATGATATTCTAATGCCATTAGTTATCCAAATTGGCTGATTATTAGTACTGCATATCTGCCTCAGTATTTTAATGGGAAGACCTATCAATGAATGTGATAAAGGTTCGAAGAAATGTATTATATTTGTCATTCAAGCTGACTGTATTGTTGACTTATTGTCAAGTTTGCCCTTCAAGATTGGCTTTAAATGTCCACCTTGCAAGTGCTCTTGTATCAAATCTCTAGTTTACTACTGTGGGACATGAAAAGTATGAAGTTATCCAAATGAGCACTAAAAGGAATCTGTTAAATTTCAGTTACACAATAAATCATACAAATCTAAAAGCAGTGGATTCAGCTAAATGACTAGGAATTACAATTATTAACTACTTAAATTGGAACAATCACATAGATAATGTTGTGGGGATGGTGATCCAAAACTCTGTTTTATTGGCAGAACACTCAGAAGATACAAGTCTACTAAAAAGACTTCTTTATGACCACCTGTCCTCTTATGGAGTATTGCTGCACAATGTGGGATCACATAAGATAGGATTGATGGAGGACATCAAAAAAGTTCAAAGAAGTGCAGCTCATATTGTACTATTGTAAAGTAGGGGCACAGTGTCACTGATATGATATGAGTTGGGATGGCAATCTTTAAAACAAAGGTATTTTTGTGGTCGAAGAATCACTTTACAGAATATCCATCACCACTTTATTCTCCAAATGTGAAAGTGCCCACCTACATAGGCAGAAATGATCATTGATCTACAATCTAGATAAATATGGGACTGAGGACAACACTCTGAAATGGCTTACATCATACCTGCAGAACAGAAAAGTGAATTATTCTTCTAAATGGCGTCCAGTATCACAAGGTGTGGCTCAAGGCTCCATTTCAGAGTTAATCCTGTTCCTATTCTACATAGATACCTTACCTGTAAGTATAAATTCCCTGTCAGTCATGTTCAAAGACAATACTTTCACCTTAACTGAAGCTGATAATTTAGAAAAAATTGCAAGGTCTATTGTGAAAGTAGTTGATACCCTAGGAAACTGGCTCCCGTTAACTGAGTTGAAACTAAACAGTGCAAAAAGCCACATGATACACTTCAAAATGAAACATTCATAATGTGTGGGACTTACAATATGACATATCAATCAACTTGTTGAGTAAGAATATTATGAAAAGGATAGTTGCTACTCTCCATATAGCAGAGATGCTGAGCCACAGATATGCACAACAAAAAGACTGTCAGAAAGTAAGCTTTCAGCCAACTAGGTCTTTGTCAGAAATAGACAGCACACACACACACACACACACACACACACACAAATACAACTCATACTCACATGACCACAGTCTCTGGCTGCAGGGGTCAGACTGTGAGCAGCATGTGTCTATGAGTTGCATCTGTGTGAGTGTGTTGCATCTGTGTGAGTGTGTTGTCTATTTCCGTCGAGGGCCTAGTTGGCTGAAAGCTCACGTTCTGATGGTCTTTTTGTTGTTCCTATCTGCAGCTCAGCACCTCCTCTATATGGTGTCAGCAACTATCCTTTTCATAATATTGTCATATTCCACTTGGATTTTCCACTGTTTAACTTATGGAATAAGTTGAGATGATCAGATTCCTTGAACTAAATGTGGACAAAAAGTTAAGCTGAAATACACATACTGACTTGCTATCAAAAAAATTATGCAGTTTTTTTTGTTTTCAATGCAAATAATAGTGAATTCTACTCAAGTGAGTGCAGAAAAATAGTACAGCTATTTTGAATTTGTCATTAACTATGGTATAATTTTCAGGAGGAGTTCAAATAGTGTATCTTGAATACTAAAACTGCGGAAGAAAAATGGACAGGTGCATGTATACTGCACAGCAAAAAAGGTCTTGACACTCATTATTTAAAAAACTACAAATCCTAACTGTTCTGCATAAATTTATAAAATTATAATCTTTCAACACAGCAGGCAAAAATTGCTTGAGGACAATCTTTTAGCCGCACATACAAGATGAAACACAAAGAGAATTTTGTACTACCCAAACACCAGTTAAAATTATACACACGTACTCCACAGTAGATGGTGATCTGAAAGGGGTCACAGAGACAAGATTAGACTACTTACAGAACACACAGGGGCTTAGGGCAAGCATTCTTCCTGTGACCCATGCATGATGGAACTGGAGAACACCCTAATAATTAGTTCAATGAAATGTGCACTCTGCCTTGTAATTCAAAGTGGTTTGTAGAGTATAGATGTAGATGCAAATCAAAATATATAATAAATTAATGTGAAACATACTTAATATAAAGCCAGAAATTCTAATAATGAGACTACAGCAGATCCTGTGAGATAAATACTACCGTTCAGCAGAAGAATTCATGGAGGTTGAAATGACAATTTGAGCAAGAAGTAATTTAGTATTAGATCTCTTTTTACCACATACAAAAATTGTATTACATTTAGGATGCTGTTATTAACACCCTTCTCTCTTCTCTTTAATGCAGCCTCGGAGAGAATTGTCAGGAAACTCAAACTACTACTTTCTCAGATCCCCCAAAGGAATACAGTTAAGGTTTTAGTGTACGCAGATAATATTTTATTCACTGGAAAAGTGAAATAGAGATTAGAGAGTTATTTTTGGAGCTTGTAGAAGCAGACTCAAGCTTGGCTTAAAAGCAAACAATCAGAAAAGAAAATACATGATAGTTCAAAGAAGTAGAGATGAACAAGACAATTGATTACATCTAGTAATTGGCAAACATTAATTCAAATGTGTCAAATAGTCCAAATTTCTGGGTGCAATGACAGACAAACAAAATCAGACAATCAGAAGTGAAAATGAAACTGCAAATGCTAATAGAGCCTACTACTCCATACAAAAGCTTCTAAGATTTCTGAACTACTAAGCTCCAGCATCAATGAACCCTCTGCCAATAGCTGGTCTACACCCATACACCTTACACCCAAGAAAGACGGGTCCTGGCGCATGTACGGAGACTACCGTCGACTAAACACACGAACAATTATGGACATCTACCCCATAGCCGACTTTACCAGTTCCCTCGCATGTGCGCCCACGTTCTCTGTCATTGATTGCAAACGGGCCTACCACCAAATCCCCATGGCACATGAAGATATCGAGAAGACAGCAGTCACCACCCCGATCGGGTTATTTCAGTTTCGATTCATGCCCTTCGGTCTGAAAAACGCAACCCAGACCTGGCAACGCTTCATCAACGAAGTGCTGTTCGAGCTAAAATTCTGCTTTGCACATCTTGATGACATTCTTGTGTTCAGCTCCTCCGTCGAGGACAACATACGACATGTGCAAACTGTTATGAACACACTCGCGGCAGCAGGCATCGAGACCAACCAGGACAAACATCAACCTGCTGTCACTTTTCTTGGTTTTCGGGTCTCTGCCGACGGCATTTCACCACCCCGTGAGAAAGTACAAACAATGCTAAACCTACCCAGACCTTCGTCATTCAAAGAGCTCCGGCCCTTTCTGGGGACAGTTAATTATTACCGCCGACATCTACCTCGTGCTGCGGAGATTCAGGTTCCACTGGCGGACGCCTTGGAAGGCACCAACACTTCTGGATCTAGGCCCGTTCCATGGACCCTTGCTATGACTGACTCTTTCATTGCCCTCAAAAATCTTCTTGCCGAGGCCTGCACCATCGCGCATCCTCATACCAATGCGCAGTTTTTCATCACCACAGACAAGAGCAATATTGCCATCGGCGCGGTCCTTAGCCAGACAATCGACGGCCAAACTTCGTCTCTGCAGTTCTTTTCGCGCAAGCTCAGCAATGCACAACGGAAATATTCCACATTTGACAGGGAGTTCTCGTGGTCTATGAAGCGATCAAGCATATTAAGACTGACGCTGAGGGATGCCCTTTCTATATTTTAACAGACCACAAACCCCTGGCTGCGGCCATTAAAAACCCGCCAGCTGACCCGCCTCCTCGCCGCTTCAGATACATGGACTTCATATCTCAGTTCACCACCAATGTCAGACACATAAAGGGTGCTGACAATATAGTTGCTGATTTCCTTTCACGAGTCAACGCCGCCCATTCGCTGTTAGATCTCTCTGAACTGCCTAACCTCCAACAAAACCTGATTTCAGACTCTACCTCTTCACTACACTTCGTCTGCACCACCTTCCCTGGCATTTCTGGTGAGATCTGATGCGACGACAGTACGGGCACATTACGCCCCCTCATCCCAACCACGCTCCGTCGAGCTGTCTTCAACGCATTGCATAATTTAGCCCACCCTGGTGTTCGTGCGTCTGCCCACCTCGTAGCGGAGCACTTTGTGTGGAGAAATGTCAACAAGGCCTGCCAGCAATGGGCACGCTCCTGCGTCGCGTGCCAATGCTGCAAAGTACGCGAGCACACTTCAGCCCCCCTCGGCACCTTTTCGATCCCTCCTGGGCATTTCCAGCATATTCACATTGACATTGTCGGCCCTCTCCCCCCTCTAACGGCTTTCGTTATGTTCTCTCGTCTATCGACCGAACAACTTGCTGGGTCGAGGCTGTCCCGCTCCCTAATATTACGGCAGAAACTATTGCTCGAGCTTTCGTCAAGTAATGGGCATTGTGTTTCGGATGTCCAGCTATTATCATGACTGACCAGGGCAGACAATTTGAGTTGGCCTTGTTCAACGAGATTTGTAACATTTGCGGCACCCGGCGCATCCATACCACAGCATATCACCCGCAAAGTAACGGGCTAGTCGAGTGCTGGCACTGCACTTTCAAGGCGGCTCTTCGATGCCACAACTCTCTATGGACGGAGGTCCTTCTCCTTGTGCTACTCAGCATTCGTGCGATCTATAAGGAAGACCTCAAAGGCACAATAGCGAAGTTTGTATACGAGCAGAACATTGTTCTTCCTGGCGAACTTGTGAGCCCTTCCGCTTCTCTCCCTCAGTCTGACTTACCTTCCTTCGTGGACCGCGTCTAACGCCACTTCACCAACCTCCATATCCCTCTGCCTGCCAGACACTCCCGCCCTAAGGTTCACGTCCTAAAATCTCTGGACAATTGCAAATACGTCATGCTCCGAGATGACAATGTCCGTGCTCCCCTCCAACCTCCATATACCGGCCCGTACCGAGTTCTCCGGCACTCAGCCAACACCTATGACATCCAGATGAAAGATTCAGCTGTTACAGTCTCTCTCAACAGACTTAAGCCTGCTCATGTCGAGCCCGCTTCTACCCCCCCTTCAGGCCACAACCACGCCACTCACTGTCATGGCTCACAACGCTCCGACCACTCCCTCCATGTCGGACTTGCACACTCGATCGAGTGACTTCCAGCTCCAATCGTCGAACTCTTCTCCGACCTCGGCCTGTTTTCCGGTCTCACACACTCCATTGAGTGACCACATGCTCCCCACGTCGATCTTACCTACAATCACGCCCTCGCCACCGGGCCCTTCACCGGTCCCTTAGACCTCTCCCCCGTCGCATGCCTCGCCCTGTCGAGGTTTCTCACCCCCCCCCCCCCCCCCCCCGCCCCCCATCTTGAACGTGCCCTCGCTCGAGGTGTTTGTACTTGTCTCCCTGGACATAATCCACGACATTTCTATAATAATATGCTATGACACACTGTTTGTCGTGTGTTTCCCTTCGTCCGGTGCTCATGACACAACCTCCGCCATTCCATGCCACCTGGTCAAATGTGTTCCGCTCTCGTCGTCGCTCTGTTCCACTCGCAAACTGCTGGCCTCCCTGTCGCTGCATGACCATGACTTCCAGGTTCGGTGGCCGAACCTTCCTTCACGACATCTACCGACACAGCTCCCCGACGACGCTGTCGAGCTGACCGTGGTCCGGCTCCTGTGGACCGCCCCTGCCGACGTCATAGACACCGCCCGCCCCCCCCCCCCCCGGCCTATCAAGAGTACTCCGTACTGACGGGGGGGGGGGGGGGGGGGGGGGGGTATGTGGTGGCACCAATGAGGTCGACACCAGGATCGATCTGAATATCGTCTTTGAACTAAATTAAGATTATCTTTGAGCAAAACTGCCATGTTAGTTCTTTGTAAGCCTTTGATGTGTTTAGGTGAATAAACGAACTACTGCAAAATGGGAGGGTTGTTTGGTGTAATCGATCCGAACTTCTCTCTCAGATAGAAATTTCAGACAGAGTAACACTAGGCACTTCTACTAAGTTTTCAAAGAAGAAATAATAGGGTACAAGTCAGCAAGCCATCACTTCAGAGATTCAACAGGGAAAATGATTACCAACAACAAAGGACATTGTTAGTCACTGGTAAAATACTTCAAAGATCTTCTAAACTGGTAGACACCAACAACAAAGAACATTGGTAGTCATCAGTAAAATACTTCAAAAATCTTCTAAACTGGTAGAAACTAACACAATGACTAATTTTCAGACAGCCTCAAAAGGAAAACCACCTCAAGAACCAGTGTCATTGCATCAAATTGAATGATACATTGGTCAGCTGAAAAACAACAGAGCACTTGGTGAAAATAGGGTGTTAACTGAGATGTGGAAACCAGGAGGGAAGTGGGCAGCCAAAATCATTTATGAGGTTATTAAAGATTGCAGGGTGAAAGGAAGAATACCGGATGACTGGCGACAAGCCACAATCCATACACCACATTAAGAAGGAAGACAGGACAAACACCAACAATTACCAACACAATTCTGTACATACAGTCACTCACAAGAATTATATCCAAAGCACTACTGATAAGATATATGAACAACACACAGAAACATGAAAACATTTGACAAATTTAAATATTTGGGAGAATGGATACAATTAAATGGGTAGATAACAACACAAGTAAGAAATGCTAAAACAAAATCAAACATCAGTATTATTCCAAATAAAAATTATGTACTATGCAACAGTACTTAAACTGACAAATTGTAAGTAATGTGTGCACAAGCAGGCCCCTTAACAGGGAACTGGTCAGTAAATCAAGTATCAATCCTGATGTATTGAGAGATTCTAATTTAAACACCCATGAACTGCAACTTTAAATCTGTATTGAAAGATAAATTCTGTATATTCCACCAAAATATCATGAGCCTTAGAGGAAAATTGGAGCTTTTGGGTCTCATGTTAAATGAAAACCAACCTCATATATTGTGCTTTACGGAAAACCATGTAAGGTCTGCCATGCTGATGCCCCATCTGGAAGGTTATGTTTTAGCTGGTAGTTACTGTAGATCAAACAGAGAGAAAAGTGGACCTGTAATTTATGTCAAGGAGTGTATACCACATAAATCACTTGACTTAAGTATGTATTGTGAAGATTTTAATTTTGAAGCATGTGGATCTGAAATTTTTGCTGATAATAAGCCTATTATAGTGGTAACAGTTTACAGGGCTCCTGCAGGGAAACTCTGTATTTTCGTAAAACAGCTTGAATCAGTTTTGGTAAAAATATATTCAAAGGCTAAGCAGTTAGTCATTATGAGTGACTTTAATGTAAGCTTCCTTACAGGCAACACCAGTAGAAGCGAATTGGAATATTTATTGGAAACCTTTAATTTAACTCCAATAGTTCAATTTCCTACCCGAGTGATAGACACCAGTGTACGCCTTATTGACAACATCTTTATTGATAAGTTTAGTAGTAGCCTTAGTACTGTATGTCAAATTCTTAATGGTCTTTCAGACCATGACGGGTAGTTGCTAACTCTTAATGACTTATGTTCTGGCATTAAAAAATATAAACCAGTTTTTAGGTCCTTCAGAACAATCAATGTGGACACTTTAGAAAATTTCAATCAGCTCTTGCAGCAGACTGACTGGAGCCCAATGTACAAAGAAAAAATAGTTAATATTAAATTCAACCAATTCACAGATGAATTCGTGTCCCTCTCTGAAGCAGTATTTCACAAGAAAACTATTAAAATTAGCCCCCAGAACTGCAAAATCAAACCCTGGATTACAAAAGGGATAAAAATTTCATGTAATACAAAAAAATGGTTATTGTATGTCACAAAGATGTTCTGAAGATCCTGCAATAAAAGAACACTACAGATTATACTGTAAAATCCTAAAAGGAATTATAATGTGCTCTAAAACCTTACATATTAAAAGTGAAATAGACAACTCTAACAACAAAATAAAAACCATTTGGAATGTCATCAAAAGGGAGCTGGGAAAAAAAGAGGAGAGTGTATCTAGCATAGAAATGAGAAAGTGTGGTAATTTAATTAAAGAAATGAATGCAATTGCAACAGTCTTAAATGAGCACTTTCTAATGGCTTCTGAGAAAACTGGCTGTAGAGGTTCATTCAACGAGGCTATGGACCTTCTGAAAGGATCTGGTCTGTGCAAAAATAATCAAATGCTCATAGTCCCAGTTACAGTCAGTGAAGTGAAAAGGATCATCACTAAAATGCAAACCAAAATGTCATCTGGCTTTGATAATATCTCCACTAAGGTACTTATCATTGTCATAATGCCATTTGTGTAATAATTTGCCATATATTTAATGCATCCCTTCGACAAGATATTGTCCCTGATAGGATGAAGTATGCCGATGTGAAACCACTGTTCAAGAAGGGGGAAAAAACTGATGCTTCTAACTACCACCCTATATCCCTTTTAACATGCTTCTCCAAAGTTCTCAAGAAACAGGTGCATGGGAGAATTGTAGAACACCTGAATTTCCACAAGGCTCTTAGTCAATGCCAATTTGGTTTCCAATCTGGCCTGTCAACTGATGATGCTATATTCTCCTTTACTAATAATGTTCTAGAAGCACTGAACAATAAATTGGCTTCAGTTGGTATTTTTTTGCTACTTAACCAAAGCCTTTGACTGTGTGAGCCATGAAATCCCCCTTTCAAAAGCAGCCTATTATGGTTTAACTGACACAGTGGGAATGTGGCTCAGATCATACCTGACTGACAGATAGCAGAGGGTATTGCTGAATCATGAATATGGCTCAATAGCTTCCACTGGCTGGGGAACAGTTAGTGTAGGTGTGCCACAAGGTTCGGTGCTTGGCTCTTTGCTCTTTCTTATTTTTATTAATGACCTTCCTCACTGTTCTAAGGCTACCATCAAATTTACTCTTTTCGCAGATGATACATACCTTGTAATTGAAAAAACACCTGAAAATGATATTGCATCATCTGCCAACTTGGTGTTCCATGATCTCCATAAGTGGTTCAGATGCAATAGCGTAAATGTAAAAAATAAAAAAAAAAACATTTCACACATTTCCATGGGTCTCACAAAGTTCAGGATGACATAAGTCTAAGCTGTAATGATCAACATAGACACGAAGGTTATTCAACAAAAGTTTTAGGCCTCCACATTGACAATAAATTAAATTGGTCATGCCATTTTTGGACTTGAGAAAAAGACTTAGTTCAGCAACTTATGCTCTACGTATTATAGCAACAACTGCTAACAGTGATGCTGTTAAGGCTGTGATTTCCATTCATTGTTATCCTATGGCTTGATATTCTGGGGTAACCAACCAATGCCAAATACAGTATTTGTAACTCAGAAAAGACCAATTCGAATTATAAGTGGAGTTAACAGGAATCATTCATGCAGAAATCTTTTTAAAAGACACAAAATATTAACAATGAAATCACAATATATCCTATCCCTTATGTGCTTTTCAGCTAAGAACCTACACATGTACAAAAGCAATACTTCTTATCATGATATGATACAAGAACAAAACATGACTTTCATGTTGACAGAAAAAACTAGAGTCTGATACAAAAGGGAGTATACTACGCAAGCATAAAGGTGTTTAATGCACGCCCGTCTGACATAAAAAATCTTACCAGTGAAATGCCAAAATTTAAGAGTAAATTGAAGGAATTTCTGGAAAAAGCGTTTTACGCTCTTAATCAATTCTTTAATGTAATATTGTAATTCAGATGTAATACTTTACTTGTAATATTTGCTATTGCCACTTTGTAACTTAATACATCCTACACCAGTGTGGGAATTCATGTTCAGGCAATTGGCACTATCAAATTCCTGCTAATGTATAGTTTGTAATATGGAAAATTGTAATTTATCATTTTATACCTCTGTTTTACCATAGAAAATGCTTAAGACTGTAACTATTAACATACTTTGTTTCTTATACACCAATTGCAATTTACATTTGTAAGCACATATCCCCCCCACCCCCATGAACCATGGACCTTGCCGTTGGTGTGGAGGCTTGCGTGCCTCAGCGATACATATAACCGTAATGTAGGTGCAACCACAACGGAGGGGCTATCTACTGAGAGGCCAGAGAAATGTGTGGTTCCTGAAGATGGGCAGCAGCCTTTTCAGTAGTTGCAGGGACAACAGTCTGGATGATTGACTAATCTGGCCTTGTAACACTAACCAAAACAGCCTTGCTGTGCTGGTACTGCAAACGGCTGAAAGCAAGGGGAAACTACAGCCGTAACTTTTCCCAAGGGCATGCAGCTTTACTGTATGATTAAATGATGATGGCATCCTCTTGAGTAAAATATTCCGGAGGTAAAATAGTCCCCCATTCGGACCTACGGGTGGGGACTACTCAAGAGGACGTCATTATCAGGAGAAAGAAAACTGGCGTTCCATGGATCGGAGCGTGGAATGTCAGATCCCTTAATCGGACAGGTAGGTTAGAAAATTTAAAAAGGGAAATGGTTAGGTTAAAGTTAGATATAGGAGGAATTAGTGAAGTTCGGTGGCAGGAGGAACAAGACTTTTGGTCATTGAATACAGGGTTATAAATACAAAATCAAATAGGAGTAATGCAGGAGTAGATTTAATAATGAATAAAAAAGTAGGAGTGCGGGTAAGCTACTACAAACAGCATAGTGAACGCATTATTGTGGTCAAGATAGACACGAAGCCCATGCCTACTACAGTAGTACAAGTTTATATGCCAACTAGCTCTGCAGATGATGAATAAATTGATGAAATGTATGATGAGATAAAAGAAATTATTCAGGTAGTGAAGGGAGACGAAAATTTAATAGTCATGGGTGACTGGAATTCGATAGTAGGAATAGGGAGAGAAGGAAACATAGTAGGTGAATATGGATTGGGGGTAAGAATTTTGCATGGAGCATAACTTAACCACAGCTAACACTTGGTTCAAGAATCATAAAAGAAGGTTGTATACATGGAAGCAGCCTGGAGATACTAGAAGGTATCAGATAGATTATACACTCCTGGAAATGGAAAAAAGAACACATTGACACCGGTGTGTCAGACCCACCATACTTGCTCCGGACACTGCGAGAGGGCTGTACAAGCAATGATCACACGCACGGCACAGCGGACACACCAAGAACCGCGGTGTTGACCGTCGAATGGCACTAGCTGCGCAGCATTTGTGCACCGTCGCCGTCAGTGTCAGCCAGTTTGCCGTGGCATACGGAGCTCCATCGCAGTCTTTAACACTGGTAGCATGCCGCGACAGCGTGGACGTGAACCGTATGTGCAGTTGACGGACTTTGAGCGAGGGCGTATAGTGGGCATGCGGGAGGCCGGGTGGACGTACCGCCGAATTGCTCAACACGTGGGGCGTGAGGTCTCCACAGTACATCGATGTTGTCGCCAGTGGTCGGCGGGAGGTGCACGTGCCCGTCGACCTGGGACCGGACCGCAGCGACGCACGGATGCATGCCAAGACCGTAGGATCCTACGCAGTGCCGTAGGGGACCGCACCGCCACTTCCCAGCAAATTAGGGACACTGTTGCTCCTGGGGTATCGGCGAGGACCATTCGCAACCGTCTCCATGAAGCTGGGCTACGGTCCCGCACACCGTTAGGCCGTCTTCCGCTCACGCCCCAATATCGTGCAGCCCGCCTCCAGTGGTGTCGCGACAGGCGTGAATGGAGGGACGAATGGAGACGTGTCATCTCCAGCGATGAGAGTCGCTTCTGCCTTGGTGCCAATGATGGTTGTATGCGTGTTTGGCGCCGTGCAGGTGAGCGCCACAATCAGGACTGCATACGACCGAGGCACACAGGGCCAACACCCGGCATCATGGTGTGGGGAGCGATCTCCTACACTGGCCGTACACCACTGGTGATCGTCGAGGGGACACTGAATAGTGCACGGTACATCCAAACCGTCATCGAACCCATCGTTCTACCATTCCTAGACTGGCAAGCGAACTTGCTGTTCCAACAGGACAATGCACGTCCGCATGTATCCCGTGCCACCCAACGTGCTCTAGAAGGTGTAAGTCAACTACCCTGGCCAGCAAGATCTCCGGATCTGTCCCCCATTGAGCATGTTTGGGACTGGATGAAGCGTCGTCTCACGCGGTCTGCACATCCAGCACGAACGCTGGTCCAACTGAGGCGCCAGGTGGAAATGGCATGGCAAGCCGTTCCACAGGACTACATCCAGCATCTCTACGATCGTCTCCATGGGAGAATAGCAGCCTGCATTGCTGCGAAAGGTGGATATACACTGTACTAGTGCCGACATTGTGCATGCTCTGTTGCCTGTGTCTATGTGCCTGTGGTTCTGTCAGTGTGATCATGTGATGTATCTGACCCCAGGAATGTGTCAATAAAGTTTCCCCTTCCTGGGACAATGAATTCACGGTGTTCTTATTTCAATTTCCAGGAGTGTATAATGGTAAGACAGAGATTTAGGAACCAGGTTTTAAATTGTAAGACATTTCCAGGGGCAGATGTGGACTCTGACCACAATCTATTGGTTATGAACTGTAGATTAAAACTGAAGAAACTGCAAAAAGGTGGGAATTTAAGTAGATGGGACCTGGATAAACTGACTAAACCAGAGGTTGTAGAGAGTTTCAGGGAGAGCATAAGGGAACAATTCGCAGGAATGGGGGAAAGAAATACAGTAGAAGAAGAATGGGTAGCTTTGAGGAACGAAGTAGTGAAGGCAGCAGAGGATCAAGTAGGTAAACAGACAAGGGCTAGTAGAAATCCTTGGGTAACAGAAGGAATATTGAATTTAATTGATGAAACGAGAAAATATAAAAATGCAGTAATGAAGCAGGCAAAAAGGAATACAAACGTCTCAAAAATGAGATCGACAGGAAGTGCAAAATGGCTAAGCAGGGATGGCTAGAGGACAAATGTAAGGATGTAGAGGGTTATCTCACTAGAGGTAAGATAGATACTGCCTACAGGAAAATTAAAGAGACCTTTGGAGAAAAGAGAACCACTTGTATGAATATCAAGAGCTCAGATGGAAACCCAGTTCTAAGAAAAGAAGGGAAAGCAGAAAGATGAAAGGAGTATATAGAGGGTCTATACAAGGGCGATGTACTTGAGGACAATATTATAGAAATGGAAGAGGATGTAGATGAAGATGAAATGGGAGATACGATACTGCACGAAGAGTTTGACAGTGATGTGGTGGTCCACATCAAACCCACCAACAAGCAACAGTATCTCCATTATGACAGCTGCCACCCATTCCACATCAAACGGTCCCTTCCCTACAGCCTAGGTCTTCGTGGCAAACGAATCTGCTCCAGTCCGGAATCCCTGAACCATTACACCAACAACCTGAAAACAGCTTTCGCATCCCGCAACTACCCTCCCGACCTGGTGCAGAAGCAAATAACCAGAGCCACTTCCTCATCCCTTCAAACCCAGAACCTCCCACAGAAGAACCCCAAAAGTGCCCCACTTGTGACAGGATACTTTCCGGGACTGGATCAGACTCTGAATGAGGCTCTCCAGCAGGGATACGACTTCCTCAAATCCTGCCCTGAAATGAGATCCATCCTTCATGAAATCCTCCCCACTCCACCAAGAGTGTCTTTCCGCCGTCCACCTAACCTTCGTAACCTCTTAGTTCATCCCTATGAAATCCCCAAACCACCTTCCCTACCCTCTGGCTCTTACCCTTGTAACCGCTCCAGTTGTAAAACCTGTCCCATGCACCCTCCCACCACCACCTACTCCAGTCCTGTAACCCGGAAGGTGTACACGATCAAAGGCAGAGCCACGTGTGAAAGCACCCACCTGATTTACCAACTGACCTGCCTACACTGTGAAGCTTTCTATGTGGGAATGACCAGCAACAAACTGTCCATTCGCATGAATGGACACAGGCAGACAGTGTTTGTTGGTAATGAGGATCACCCTGTGGCTAAACATGCCTTGGTGCACGGCCAGCACATCTTGGGGTTATCTGGATACTTCCCACTAACACCAAACTGTCAGAACTCCGGAGATGGGAACTTGCCCTTCAGTATATCCTCTCTTCTCGTTATCCGCCAGGCCTCAACCTCCGCTAATTTCAAGTTGCCGCCACTCATACCTCACCTGTCTTTCACAACATCTTTGCCTCTTTACTTCCACCTCGACTGACATCTCTGCCCAAACTCTTTGCCTTTACAAATGTCTGCTTGTGTCTGTGTATGTGCGGATGGATATGTGTGTGTGTGCGAGTGTATACCTGTCCTTTTTTCCCCCTAAGGAAAGTCTTTCCGCTCCCGGGATTGGAATGACTCCTTACCCTCTCCCTTAAAACCCACATCCTTTCGTCTTTCCCTCTCCTTCCCTCTTTCCTGATGAAGCAACCGTTTGTCGCGAAAGCTTGAATTTTGTGTGTATGTTTGTGATATATATAAAAACAAAGATGATGAGACTTATCAAACAAAAGTGCTGGCAGGTCGATAGACACACAAACATACACACAAAATTCAAGCTTTCGCAACAAACGGTTGCTTCATCAGGAAAGAGGGAAGGAGAGGGAAAGACGAAAGGATGTGGGTTTTAAGGGAGAGGGTAAGGAGTCATTCCAATCCCAGGAGTGGAAAGACTACTTACCTTAGGGGAAAAAAGGGCAGGTATACACTCGCACACACACAGATATCCATCCGCACATACACAGACAAAAAAAAAAAAAAAAAAAAAAAAAAAAAATATATATATATATATATATATGTGTGTGTGTGTGTGTGTGTGTGTGTGTGTGTGTGTGTGTGTGTGTGTGTGTCGATGGATATGTGTGTGTGTGCGCGAGTGTATACCCGTCCTTTTTTCCCCCTAAGGTAAGTCTTTCCGCTCCCGGGATTGGAATGACTCCTTACCCTCTCCCTTAAAACACACATCCTTTCGTCTTTCCCTCTTTCCTGATGAGGCAACAGTTTGTTGCGAAAGCTTGAATTTTGTGTGTGTGTTTCTGTTTGTTTGTGTGTCTGTCGACCTGCCAGCACTTTCATTTGGTAAGTCACATCATCTTTGTTTTTAGATATATATTTCCTACGTGGAATGTTTCCCTCTATTATAACCACGTATATATATATATATATATATATATATATATATATATATATATATATATATATATATATATATATAAAAAAACCAGATAGATGCCTCTTGCTATCTAAAGCAAACCTGCACAAATCTAGAGACATAATTGAGTAGTTTCATCAAGACAACATACACTGAGTGTAGACATTAAAATCCATGTACTAACTGAAGCTATACAAAAAGCCCAATGCAAAATGCAAACAAAAAATCCATAAATTCCTTATCAGTTATGTTTGCAGACAATTCTCTCTTTTAATTGAAGCTGTTGATTTAGGAAAAAATCCAAGCTCTATTATGAATGTACCCTAGCAAACTGATTTGAATTAAATCAATGGTTGAAACTGAACACTACAAAATCCATATGACACATTTCAAACTAAATATTCAGAATGAGTGGAACTTAGAATACAAAGTAACAATCAACTTACAGAAGAAATTGACATCATCAAATTCCTTGGACTAAATGTGGGCAAGTTAAACTAGAATACACATACCGACTTCCTATCGAATAAATTGTGCAGTTTTTGTTTGCAATGCAAATTGTACTGACATGGATACACAAAAATTGCATTTTGAATCTGATAATAGGTACGGTAGAGAGTACAGTTTTCTGGGGAAGTTCAAATAGTATATCTCAAATACTAAACTGCAGAAGAAAATAGTCAGATACAAGTGTACCACAGAAGAAAAAGAATGTCATTCAGCCATTATTTCAAAAACTAAAAATGCTAAATGTTCTGTGTACATTACCAAAATTATAATCTTTGTACACAGCAGACAATAATTATTTGATGACAATCACACACACACAACACGACACACAAAGAGAATTTTATGCTGCAAACATAGCAATTGAAATTACAGACGAAGACTCCACAGATCATGGGAATTCCACTGGGATTGCAAGGGCAACATTAGACTAATTACAGCACACACAAGAGCATTCGAGTAATAATTCTTCCTGCAAACCATACATGAATGGAATGGGAGAAAGCCCTAACAACTGGTACAATGAAATGTACTCGCTCCCCTGTACTTCACAGAGGTTTTCTGAGTATAGATGAAAACATACAGGGTAATTCAAAACTCCTATTACAGGCTTCTAGGGGCTGTCAAGGAGACTTAGTAGATGAAGTTCTGATGAAGAACACATGTCCAGAAATGCCGTTTGTATACAAAATAAGTTTGAATATTGGATCACTTTCAAATCCCCCACCTCACAGAATGCACACAAGCTGAGACAGATGTTTCATTGTCAGTCCCTGTTGTAATTATGACATGACACAAGACCTTTGTCTGACTACAACAATTGGTGAGAAATCTGAATGTTTGAAACTAGGAGGATTGGTTGTGGTGCTCCACGAACAAACATCACTCTTGACTTTGAAGATAATATCCTTCATTACATGGAAGAGAAAATGAGGACAAGTATTTGAAACATGCCCATGTCATGTGCTCCTGCAGCACACAAGTCAGAGCACATTATCTCCACTGTGTGGATTCCATAAAGGTGGGAGATTTGAAAGTGATCCAATCCTCAAACTGATTTTAAATTGAAACAGTACATTTCCCCAGGTGGGTGCAAACCAAAACTTCGTCTAACAAGGGAAGGCCGCTAATGGTGAAATTCAGATCCGATTCATACTGCGCATAATAAAAGCTCATGGCCAGAGGTGTAATGTGACAAAGCACCAAGATGCACTTCTTAGCCGTTGTCGAGAAAATCGACAGTTAAAAGAAATCATTGCGGTGAAATACTCCCTACGATTAATAATTTTCTACAGCGTCGTGGCGCAGTGGTAAGCGCTCGGGTTCTTAATCCAAAGGTCGCCGGATCGAATCTCGCGCCATGTATTTTTTTTTTTTTTTAGTATTTGTTTTTTGTAATTCACACACACACACACATATATATATATATATATATATATATATATATATATATATATATATATATATATATATATATATATATATATATTAAATTCCCGGCAATCAGTTGCAACAATTATGCATATAATAAGTTGTTGAAATTCGTTTGTCTTGAAAAAACTGGCGACTTCGAACATAATTATGTTTTCCGCAAACAAAGTTGTATTTCACAAATGTTATTAATTGTCTTCATAATGTTAACCATGTATAGTTAACGGAAGACGTAGAAACGATATTCCGAAACGAATAAGTATAGCGTAAGTCAAACGTTCGAATTAGAAGAGAGACCCCACAAACACAAATTTGCTGTGGCAGATATGAAATATAAACTCCGTTACTCGCTCGTTACACTTGAAGGACAGATGCTGAATGGGCCGAAACGAGCCACCTTATAACAGCGTAGTTGCCTGCTAACTTCGAAAGAAGGTAGATGCGGCCCCTAGCGCAACTTATAACATCGTCGAAAATCAGTGCGGACATGAGAGCTTTGGTACACCCTGTTAAACAAACGGAAAAATGGAGGCGGTACAATTGGAGAGTGACCCACCTTCACCAACATGCATAAGCAATTCATTAATAGTGTATATATATATTTTTTTGAATTACAAAAAACTAATAAAAAAATTGCATGGCACGAGATTCGATCCGGCAACCTTCGGATTACGAACCCGAACGCTTACCGCTGCGCCACGACACTGTAGAATATACTTAATCGTAGAGAGTATTTCACCGCAACGGTTTCTTTTAACTGTCGATTTTCTCGACAACGGCTGAGAAGTGCATCTTGGTGCTTTGCCACATTACATCTCTGGCCATGAGTTTTTATTACACGCAGTATGAATCTAATCTGAATTTCACAATTGGCGGCCTCCCCTTGTAAGTCCTCATTGCAACCCCTAGAACTCTGTAATACAAATTTTGAATCTTCCTGTATAATAAATTAATGGGCAAAAAAATTCTTAATATGAAGCCACAGATTACAAAATTTCACATTCTGTAGGAGAATTCATGGAGCATGAAATGATAATTTCAGCTAAGATTAAATAGTATCACACCTAACAACAGAAACTCCAAGTTGGAATATCAACATATAAGGAAAAGATAGATTGCCACTTACCATAAAGGTGACACGTTAAGTTGCAGGACAGGCACAACAAAATGACGTTTACATGTTAGCTTTCGCCAGAAAAGGGAACACACGCACACACACTCATTAACACAAACAAGCACACTCACTTCACGCACATGACCACCATTTCTGGCAGTTCGGACCAGAATGTGTGTGTGTTTTTTGTTGTTGTTGCTGCTGTTGTAGAGATGATGGTCTTCAGTCTGAAGACTGGTTTCATGCAGCTCTCCATGCTACTCTACCCTGTGTAAGCCTCATCATCTCCAATAACTGCTGCAAGTTCCATTCTTCTGATTCTGCTTACTGCTACTCTTGCTCTCCCTCTACCATTTTATCCACTACACTCTCCCCCCTCCCCTTCCAATAATAAAGTGGTCATCTCTCAATGTCTCAGAATGTGTCCTATCAACCAATTCCATCTTCTAGTCAGGACATGCCATAAATTTCTTCTCTCCCCAATTCTATTCAATATTCCCTCATTAGTTATATGATATACACACACAGTCTTCAGCATTCTTCTGTAGTGCCACATTTCAAAAGCCTCCATTCTCTTCTTGTCTAAACTGTTTATTGTCCACGTTTGACTTCCATACGTTGCTACACTCCACACAAATACATTCAGAAAAGACTGTTAACAAATTTCTCTTCTTCAGAAATGCTTTTTTTATCATTGCCACTCTACATTTTATACTCTCTCTACTCTGGCCATCATCAGTTATTTTGCTGCCCAAATAACAAAACTCATCTACTACTTTAAGTGTCTCATTTCCTAATCTAATACCCTCAAGCATTACATAATTTAATTCAACTGCATTCCATTATTGTTGCTTTGCTTTTGTTGATGTTCATCTTATAACCTCCTTTCAAACCACTGTCCATTATGTTCAGCTCCTCAGTCCTTTGCTGTCTCTGACAGAATTACAAAGCCACCAGCAAACCTGAAAGTGTATATTTCTCCTCCCTGAAATTTAATTCTGGCTCCAAATTTTTCTTTGCCTTCTATATCCATATCTACATCTGCATCTACATGGATATCCTTCAAATCACACTTAAGTGCCTGGCAGAGGGTTCATCAAACCACCTTCACAATATTTCTCTATTATTCCAACCACGAACAGAGCGCGGAAAAAACGAACACCTATATCTTTGTGTGCGAGCTATGATTTCCATTATTTTATTGCAATTGTCATTTCTCCCTTCCTTTATTGTTTGCTCGATGTACAGATTGAATAACATCAGTGATAAGCTACAACCCTCTCTCGCTCCTTTCTCAACTACTGCTTCACTTTCACGTTCCTCAAATCTTATGGCTGCCATCTATTTCTGTTCAAGTTACAAATAGCCTTTCACTGCCTATATTTTACACCTGCTACCTTCCGGAATTTCAAAGAGAGTATTCTAGTCAACATTATAAAAAGCTTTCTCTAAGTCTACAAATGCTATAAACATAGGTTTGCCTTTCCTTAAACTATCTTCTAAGAAAAGTCGCAGAGTCAGTATTGCCTGATGTGTTCTTATATTTCTCCAGAATCCAAACTGATCGCCCCCGAGGTCAGCTTCTATCTTAACATGACAGGTGTCCGATATGAACATCTCCCAACATACAACAACTATATTTTTTCATGTGTTTTGCAGAATGGGTACAGTACAGGAGGTATCTCTCCATGGTCTAACGTCATATATTGAGTCTGACTTATTCAATATTGTGAGAAAATTAAATATGTCTCAATTTCAAAAACTGCATATACAAAAGTTAATTCCTTCTTTTTTCTGCAAGGATGCATATATTTTGCTACTTTTAGTAATACATATATTTTAGAAAAATAATGTTTTCAATTTTACTGAAGATCATATAAACTATGATTTTCAAGTTATGTAATAGTGTCATGAAAATGAAAAGGTATTGACAAATATTCAGGAATTATGTTTTATGACCTCTCATTATGTTGCTGTCCACAACCAATAAAAAACATGAAATGGTTTACAAGATTTATTGCTGTGAAAGTAGACACAATGCACCTAGCAATTTACACTATAATATTTAATTATATTTTATGACCTCTCATTATGTTGCTGTCCATAACCAATAAAACATGAAATGGTTTACAAGATTTACTGCTATGAAAGTAGACACAATGCACACAGCAATTTACACTGTAATAATTAAGCAATACATTAAAGTGATAACTGATTATGCAATACATAATTTTCCTACTAATGTACAAGCTCTAGAATGTTAATGTATGTATTTTTAATTTGGCATTGTTAACTGACATCTTTTTTTGTGTACAAATGACCTGATTTTCCAATATTACACCATGTCACTTGTCAAACCTCTGAATAAATATCTAATACAATTGAATCAATGATTCTGAATGGCTTTTAGTCGCTAAATGAGCAAAATTGGGTTATGTCACTTAATATGATATACATATTCAAATACACATTTTCATATAGAAGAACAGAAGTCCATGGAATCTCTATGAAATTTATCACTGAGCAAATGCTATAATTATTTTGAAATAAAGGCAAGCCACTGACATATGTCAAACAAAGGTAAACATTGCCCCTCTGGTCGGAAATACACAACTATTAATGACTTGATTACCATTAAACTGAAGGTTCATTGTTTTTTAGGGTACTGTTTGTAGTACTCATTTCTATATGGATGCTTACAATATTGTCAGATATTAACATTGTATTGAAATAATGTTTTCAAATAGTGTTACTGAAACTGTCTCTTCAATAGTGTCTAATGATTTGTCGCAGGAAAGAAAGAGTGATTTGAAGACATAAGTCATATAAATACCCTATTATTAACAGGGCTAAGCTTCAAGGTGAACCACAAATATCCTATTCAGGTTCAACAGTTTGTGACAGAAGCTCAAACTTTTCAACAAACATACCCCTGGAACACCTTCAAAATATATAATGAGGATGCTTGTACAGCAATCCTCATTAAAATCAACAAATTCAGAAGTAAAACCAAACAATGGAAAATCCGGGATGGATGGAATAATGACAATACTGTGAAAAGTACGAGGTGGGATCCAAAATTTTCGGGACTGGTGCTGCCATCTGGAAAGTAGGAGTAGTACATCTTTGCACTGCTAAGTGGCGAGAGCTGCATATCTGATGAGTCAGTGTGTGGAGTGGCATTCAGCTGAGAGGACATGTTGTGTGTCCACAGTGATTTCTGCAATACTCTGTGTTTGGTGTGTGGTGATTTTAAGATGGATCCGCGAACAGAACAGTGCACATGTATAAATTTCTGCACGAATCTTGGAGAAAGTGCTACGGAGACCCTTGCAATGATTCAACAAGTGTTTGGGGGACAGAGCATGAGCCATACAAGTGTGTTTGAGTGGCATGCTCAGTTCAGGGCCGGCCGTACAGAAGTCGGAGATGATGCCAACACTGGAAGGCCCGTTAGCCGCACATTGTTGCCAAACTTCGACAATTGGTTCGTACGGTTCGACGTCGAACCATTCAAGACCTTGTGGATGAAGTTAGTATTGTTTATGGGACATGTCAATTAATGTTGACTGATGAATTGAGCATGCACCGTGTCACCACAAAATTTGTGCCAGGGATCCTGACTGCCGATCAGAAGGCACAGCGTGTTGAAGTGTACACGGACCTTTGTCAGACCGCATTTGATGATCCTACCTTCTTGTCACGGGTTACCACCAGCGACGAGAGCCGGATTTACGGTTATGACCCAGAGACAAAGCAACAATCGTCCCAGTGGAAGAGCCCGCGCTCTCCAAGACCCAAAAAAGTGAGACAGGTGAAGAGCAAAGTGAAGAGCACGATCATCGTTTTCTTTGACACCAAGGAAATTGTGCACAAAGAATTTGTCCCACCCGAACAAACAGTGAATTCTGCGCACTACTGTGACATTTTGTGACGGTTCTGTAAAAACGTGCGGCGATGACAGCCCGAACTTTGGCGTCAAGGGAACTGGCTGCTGCATTACGACAACGTGCCCTGTCACACACCCTTGCTCACCATGACCTTTTTGGCAAAAAACAACATGGCGGTTGTATCCCACTCATTAGATTTGGCACCTTGCAACTTCACACTATTCCCATAACTGAAACTGAAAGGCCGTCAGTTCGACACTCTAGAGAGGATTCAAGAAGCATTGATGGCGGTGATAAACACCCTCAAAGAACAGGACTTCCAGAAAACGTCTGACCAGTGGCAGAAGCGCTGGGACTGGTGTGTACGTGCGGATGGGAACTACTTCGAGAGTGATGGTGACCATTAGTCCAAAGGTAAGGTTTTCAACGGATGGCAGCATCAGTCCCGAAAATTTTGGATAGCACGTCGTATAGATGGCTACTCAACTCACCACATAGTGGAAATGTTGAGCTGGAGACAGGTACAAGAAAAAGACTGTTAAATAAGTAATAAGCTTTTGGTCAAAAGGCCTTCTTCTGAATTAGACCACAAGTGTGCGCACGCGCACCAACACACACACACACACACACACACACACACACACACACACACACACGCACAATTGCAACCCACACACGACCAGCAAATGCAGCTCATTTGTGTGGGAGTTGTGTTTGCATGAATGTGTGTGTATGTCTACGTAACCTAATTCAGAAGGAAGCCTTTTGGCTGAAAGCTTACTTATTTAACAGTCTTTCTGTTGTGCCTATCTGCAACTTAGCACCTTCACTATATGATGAGTAGCTATCTATCCTTTTCATAATACTGTCAAATTAGGGAGTAAAAATAGCAATGCCTATCTTCATGCTTTGGTTCAATGAGTATCATTTAAAAGACAAAAGCCAAACTAAGAAGAAGAGTCAATACCCAGAACATTTTCAGTAATTTACTGTACCAAGAAAGATGTTACAAAAGTTCAAAGGTGTAACAAAGTTTTGCATTCACCTTGCAGTATCAAAAGAAGTGCAAAGACTAACATCAGTATTGAAAGTTGTAGATGTACCTAACAACAGACGAGTGGAACAATGTAAATTATAGAACTACAGCTACACCTGCAGAAGTATGAGAACAAGTAGCTCAGCATTTATAATCATCTGAAGTTATGACAGCACATTATTCAAATGGGACATTCAAGAACACAAACATGAGAATCATCCACACACATTCCAAACAACTACATTCAGAATCAAACCTGTCACATCAGGCTTATTATAACTATTTTATGAACACTGTTTCTTGAGATTTGATTGGTTCATGTTTGCACTAAATGCAAGAAGTTGAAAAGTGGTTGTGTAAGTCTGATTTATAAAAAGAAATACCCATTCTATAGCACTGTATGGCAATGGAGTTCCAAAAGAAATGTGGATGCCATTTCAAATTTATAATTATTATATGTTTGAACACGACAGCTTGATTCCAGGTGTTGTAAAAACTTGAGACTTCAGCAACAGGCTAAAAGACTTCAGACTCACCTCCTTAGCAGGAAGAGTAACATCCCTAGCAAGATAGAAATGCTACGGTGATGAAACCTCAGTGATATGACTACAAAGTAGATACACCATTAAAGCTCCTGCAGTATGCCCGCGATGAGTACATGACATTCTACAGAAACATCATTAAATGGAAAACTGTTGAATGAATGAACCATATTAACCTTATTAAATAGAAGGTATGTTGTCAGAGATTTATTATAGCTGGAAGAGTCACTTCTTATACAGTTAATGTATTATTCAGTGTGGTTATGATGAAACTTGTACTGTTTAAAGCTAAGTTAAGTGGGTAAAATTACAAATTTAAGCTGTTTAAAATGAGCATTATTTAAAATACTACTAATAGTGTGATGATGTTGTATGTTTGGTGCTCTGCAGCTTGTAAGTACTTGTTAAAAGATATATTACTGTTCACCATGAGCTGATTGTACAAATATTTCATGGCCGGACTGGGATGCGGGTATATAGTAGGGAAGCTGGTTATCGATGAAATTACCAGTCTATGGTTACACTGGTTCTTTTAATCTCCAGTTTAACTCCAGTGTCAAAACCGCTCATAATAAATGGCTCTTGAAAAAAAAAAAAAAGAAACAACTATTTTTTTTCTATTACTTCAAATAATAAAGTAGGACCTTGAGCAAAATTCTAATGAAAGTGAAGGAGTAGGAATCACAACTGATTTAGGATTCAGACTGCAGCAGAAATTGGTCTCATGACTCCTGCAAAGGTGAAGGAGATGGGCATGACAACAGCGTGAGTCGGAAGTCACAAACTGATGATTTCCCTGCATCGTCACTTTTGGATGGTGTCAATTTGTCACCCTGAAACAACCATAGAATGAAGGGTTCAGTTATTGTCCCGAGTTTATAGCACATCAATGAAATTGTAGGTACATCAATCAAAATTAACTTCTCTTCCGAGGTTCATTGTGGATGTTATCACCTTTCCTGCTGTTGCAAGTTTGTTGGGTCATCCTGTTTTTAATATTTTAAAGCAAATGGAGCAATGTACTTCAGTGCTACCGCACTTTGTAGAGTAGTTCCAAACTTGGGATAGAAACTTCCGCAATACAACTGACGTGCAAGGACAGCACTGAGAAAATACTTTATGGAGCAGGTAGGAGGTAGTCTTGCACACTACATGTAGTCTTGCACCATCTTGGGCCATGCCACATGGCAGCTGGTGCATTACTGTCTCTGCAATGCTGTACTGATTCTCATGTCATGTGCTTGCTGCTAGTTTCTTAAGGCAATGGGAATTTTACAAATAAACATTACTCACTCATTTAAAAAATGTTTTATTTAAAAACCAAAAATTTTAGCACTGCTGCTATGGCAAATTGATGAGCCAGTTTTTGCCACAGTTATTAGCAAAAATGAAAGAAAAGAACTGTCATAACCATGATCGAACAAATACTGAAAAATACTGATTATTCAGAACTACGGTATCAATTTTAACCAGTCAGTTTTTTCCACCACTAACATATAGACTATCAACAGGAGTGTACATTTTGTACGTCTGTATCAAATAACGTGTGTCAAGTATGTAATCTTTCTGATGTCAAAATAGATGTGGATCTCTTAGTACACACAGTTGTGTGCACGTGTTATAGCTGTTTTCATCCTGTGACAGTAGTGTCCAACATGAGCAACTATTACGGTTGTTTAGTATTTGGTGGCTATAAAATGTACACACAACAACCTGTGTACCACAAAGATCCATATCAATTTTAACATCACAAAGATTTCACACTTGACACACACATCATTTGGTATCCAACACTTACAGTATATGTCACTGGTGATGTGCTATATGCCCAAACACTTGTCTGGCAATTACATATTTTCACATTCAGGTCACGATGTACTGCAAGAAGCCTTTTTTATAAAACAGGTGTACTTATCAGTTTCCTGTATTGTTTTTTTTTTTCTCCACAGCAATTTGACGAATGTACTGATTCATTGTTACCTCTCGGCAGTTTCCTAAGGGTGCTGCAAAAAATCTTTTTTGTGAATCTGAAAATAATGTGATAATGTTTGCCAGATATCTGTATTCTATGGCAAATTCAAATACAGGGTGGTGCACGATAAGTCACCCGAATGAATTTTGATACTACAAATATACTATCAGGGTAATAGCTTTCATATTGTGCACTCAACTCCATACAATTCACTGAAATTACACCAGATGTCATAGCGCGTTCATCGGTTCTGTCGTGAGTCTGCCATTTAAGTTTGCCGCAATGGCGGACAAAGGATGGTTGACCTTCGCACAAAAGACGAAGATGGTGTTACTGTTCACAGTGACAAACAGCGTTGCACTGACACAGAGAAGGTTGCGTGCTCATTTCGGCACACAGTGGGTTCGCAGTCCACACACAATACGCAGATTACATCAAAAATTTGAAGGTACTGGATCTGTTTTGGAGTGTCAGCAGCCACATGCACATAACGTACGTTCGCCGCAAAACACTGAAGCAGTCTGAGTGGCTCTGACTCGTAGTCCAAGTAAATCAACAAGAAGGGCCAGTGCCGAGGTGGGAATTTTACGCCAATCTGTACACAGAATTATTCTATCTGACCTTCATCTCTATCCGTAAAAGATGACGGTGGCGCATAAGATTACTGCGAGAGATAATGAGCGGATACTGCTGTCTTCGAGGTGGGCAATCTAGCGAGACCGACAGGCAGTGCTACACAACCCACGGTTTCCTGACGAAGCTTATTTTTACGTGAACGGTGCTGTGAACAAACAGGAGGTTCGATTTGGGGCACGTGAACCTCCAAGAATAATCCATATGAAAGACACCAACGGGGAGAAAGTGTACATGTGGGTTGCGATGTCAATCCACGAAATCAGCAGTTCATTCTTCTTCGCTGCTACAGCAACCGGTGAATGCTATTTCCACACGCTGCAAAAGCAGTTCTTTCCTCAGTTCATGGCCTCGTGTCTTCCATTGCAGACACAATGGTTCATGTCGTAGCGTGTATGTGTGAGAGTTCAACTTTAGAGGAGAAACGACTTTGTACTTCTAGTACTGTTCTTTGTTATGCCTGTCTGACACTCAACACATCTTCTACGTGATGAGTAGCAATGTTTTTAAACTAAGAAGAAGGGGGGGGGGGGTGTTGTCTGATTTCTCAGCAACACAGAATGTGCATATATGAACAATAAAGATATGTGCAACAACATTTCTTCAATCTGAGTGGCATTAGATGCACAGATGCCAATTTATTAATAATATAACTGAAATGAAGACACACACTCTTCTCTGGTCAGTTTGAGTAACACAGAATCATGTCCAACACATGATGTTATGTTTAACAATTACTTTTGTTCAGATGTGCAAAGCAGACGACTAATTCAATCTCCACCAGGTTATTATGCCAGCCATTTCTTCTCGAAAATATTTTTCCTTGAATTTATAAAGAAGGAACTAACACAGCTTGACATTACAAGAAATACACTGACACACAGAACGATACATTTTTCACAGCTTTCTGTTACATGTATTAAAAAAATTGCACAAACTCACTATATTAATTCTCCTAAAATCATTTACACTATTTAACTGTTATCCAGCTGTGTGGATGAAAGGTGAACTTTACGCTGATGTCGCATTAAAATGTGATTCCGAAGTGTACCCCTTTGCTTTGCTCTGTATGGACATTTAGGACAAGCAAACTGTGGTTCTTTGCCACATTCAAATGCAGTGTGCCGATAAAGACTGCTGTAGTAACGATATGATTTACCACAGACATTGCATGGATAGTGACCTGGTTGTATCCAGTGGTTTCTTGCATATGCAGTGCCTGGAAAAAAGGGCAGATCAGCTATTAACGACAAACAATATGGTATGGATTACTGTTTCTTGCTTAATTATTAGAATCATGAAGTGAACAAGACATGACTATGAATTTGGGACTCACGAGAAAAATGAAATTAACATCTAGTAACTATGATAATCAAGTATTACGAGGCATTTACTGAATAAAATTACATAACTTCAACACTGTGAGTGCCAGCTAAATTTGTACATGAAACCAGGTACAAAAACATTCACCAAAAATATAAGCTGCTTATAAAGATAGTGCCTGCCAGATACGAATGTTGCACATTAAGTAAGTGTCATATGACAGCTTTATTATTTATATACTGAGAATAAAGCAATTATTTTTTACAAAAAGTATATTACTAACAGTAGTAACAGTAACACATTTTATTGAGAAGATACAGAGTGAATATAATTGAAATGAAAAATTTAAAAAATGTAAACTAGTTGCAAACTACAGCATGCACACACTTCATTCAACATGTAAACATAACTACAGATATTCAGATTTAGGGTATGACATATTTGACATGCCTGCCATCATTGGCGATGATGTAGCGCAGATGAATACCAAAATTTTGCATGACCCGCTGAAGTGCTGGGACATCGATGCTGTCGATGACCTCCTGAACGGCTGTTTACAGCTCAGCAATGGTTTTGGGGTTATTGCTGTACACCGTGTCTTTAACATAGCCTCACAAAAAGGAGTCACCTGTGATCAGATCCAGAAAATATGGCAGCCAATCGATGCCCATGCCAGTATGCTCTTGCCACCCCTGAGCCAGAATGCAGCCCCCAACGTGTTCCTCCAGCACATCAAACACTCTCCTGCTTCGATGGGGTTGAGGACCGTCTTGCATGAACCACATCTTGTTGAAATCAGGGCCACTTTTGGATAATGGGGATATAATCATCTTCCAAAATGTTCAGGTAGTTTTGAGTAGCAACTGTGCCACCAAGGAATATTGTACCAATTATTCTCTGACTGGACATTGCGCATCACGCAGTCCCCCCCCAATGTGCCAATTTTGCTTATTGATGAACCCATCCACAGGAAAGTGGGCTTTGCCACTAAACCAACGTACTAATTCCCCTGCCTCACAGCCAACCATGCAGTTTGAACATCTTAATGAAAACCGTACACAAGTTATGATGATTTTGTTTTGTATAGTTCAATAATTGTCACCCTGTATCAAGATATCTTGAAACATAATCCTCTATATAGAGCCAATGATTATTTGCAAACTGTGTATCAATGGTCTGACTGAAGACATATCTTCTTTTGAGTGCATTGCTACCTTTATTGGTATCATCGTCTCAATGGGATGGGGGGAGGTGGGGGGGGGGGGGGGGGGGATGAATTCAAATGAGGATTTGATAATAACTATCCATCTTAACTGTCCTCCAAGTGACTGACATCACTTTCCAATCTATGACAATTTTTTTATCAGAAAGCTACAGGTTTTACAGCTGATGCAGATCTTACAAGTAAACACTCATGTTGATCACTGACAACACAATTGATAAATTTATACCACTCAAATTTGTTCATGTTAGCAAAGCCTACAGCACTCAACTTGTACTAATTATTAACCATTTCATGAGAAAATTAAAACCATTCACAACTGATTGAAAGACAATACTAAAGATTCCCCTACCCCTTTCTTGGTAAAGTTTCTCGCCAGCCAAATAAATTTATTAATTAAAGGGTATGAATCACTTAGCATCTTTTGGCATCAAAACTCTCATTTTGGACGTGGTAGTGAGGGCTTTACAAGAGCTGCATCATATGAATCTCATAAATTTCTCTTGTTATACAACTTGAACCATTCTGGAGTGAATAATGTCATGTCAATCTCAGAAAACATTCTTTCTCAAGATAATGACATGTAAGGCTCCTTCACTTCAGAGACATATTTAATACACAATTATCTTTGGAGTAACAAAAGTTTTACAACATTAAAGATGATAACAGTCTGCCAAGCACTGACAGAAAATTCAGTTAATGTTAAAAAGTTTTATATATTAAACATGTTTAGCATTTTATGGAATCAAAATGTAGATGAATTGTGGGGTTGTGTTGACACGTTATAAGTAACAACAGGCAAATTTCTATGGAGCTGTTGCCATTAAAACAGTATCAAAAAGATAAAACTGAAATGACAATATATTCAATGCAACAGTAGTAATAACTTTTCAGCAGTTGGTTTAGTACCACCTGCACATGATATTGATAAATTCAATACACTTAGTTGGTAGAGAGGGCTCATTGTGCATTGCAATGACTCTGGCAATGTGTAATCTTGTCTGCAATGGATAACATATGGCAAAATATCATTATTGTTACAAGTTATGGATGAATTTTTGGCTGAGATGAGAACATGATGGGTTCAACAAGATGATACTTGCAGGAGGGTATGTGTGATGCAGGATAGAGAAATGAGTGGCCTGAAATTGATGATGATCTGGAGTTTGGCAGTAAAAAGTGAGAAAAGGAAAGATGGTGGCATGGGTGGGTATTTAATTCCTGCTATGTTTCTAGAATGAATTAAGTATTTTAGTTTTGTGAAACAATACACTGAATCTTATTCACAAGCATTTGTCAAACACAGCTAGGGTGTTAAGCTTTCAACTGATTTCCTCCATAATAATGTGGTGCAGTGGGAGATAAAATTGATTCCACATAGCTCAGTAAGTCTCCATTTATTATTGATTGTTTATTTATTTTCGTGTTCTATAGATCCTTGATGCGAGTGTATCGTTACGGTGTAGAACGTATCAGATTATTACAATAACAACCATATTTAAATGGTCAAGAGGCTTACAAACTAAATCATATATAAACAGATACATGAGGTTAAAGTGTTTAAATAATGACACAGATAATAGTAGTAATAATCATTACATAAACAAATTATAAGTCTTACATTCTAATACATATAAAAAGCACTCCGTCATCAATTGATACATTCTGAGTTATTATGTGAATGGTTAAAATTAAACACATTGTATTAATTTTTAAACACTGTCAAAAAATTCCTGTGAAGAATAGAAAGAACTAATCAAGAGATAAAGTTTCAACTGTTCTTTGAATCTAGTTATATCCTCAATGACTGATTTAACATGAATGGAAGTTTATTGTATACTTTTATGCTTGAATAATGCACTCCTTTCTGTACCAAGCTTAGATTTTTTTTATATTTTTATGAAGATCATGTTTACTTCTTGTATCATGATCATGGTATTGACCGTTTGTTTTTGTAAATTCTATGATTATTGTTCACAAAGCACACAAGCGAAAAAATGTACCATGGTGAGGATATCGAGCTGTTTGAATAAGTTTCTGCAAAAGCATCTCGGGTGCACTCTAGCCATAATTCTGATGACTGTTTTCTGTGCAATAAAGACTTTGTTTGCTCGTGACTGGTTACCCCAAAATATGATGCCATATGTCCTAAGCGAATGGAAGTATCCTAGGTTGTTGTTGTTGTGGTCTTCAGTCCAGAGAATGGTTTGATGCAGCTTTCCATGCTACTCTATCCTGTGCAAGCTGCTTCATCTCCCCGTACCTACTGCAACCTACATCCTTCTGAATCTTGTTTAGTATGATTTTTACCCTCTGCGCTGCCCTCCAATACTAAACTGGCGATGCCTTGATGCCTCAGAATATGCCCTACCAACCGATCCCTTCTTCTAGTCAAGTTGTGCCACAAATTTCTCTTCTCTCCAATTCTATTCAATACTTCCTCATTAGTTATGTGATCTACCCATCTAATCTTCAGCATTCTTCTGTAGCACCACATTTCGAAAGCTTCTATTCTCTTCTTGTCCAAACTATTTATCGTCCATGTTTCACTTCCATACATGGCTACACTCCATACAAGTACTTTCAGAAACGACTTCCTGACACTTAAATCTATACTCGATGTTAACAAATTTCTCTTCTTCAGAAACGTTTTCCTTGCCATTGCCAGTCTATATTTTGTATCCTCTCTACTTCGACCATCATCAGTTATTTTGCTCCCCAAATAGCAAAACTCATTTACTACTTTAAGAGTCTCATTTTCTAATCTAATACCCTCAGCATCACCCGATTTAATTCGACTACATTCTATTATCCTCGTTTTGCTTTTGTTGATGTTCATCTTATATCCTCCTTTCAAGACAATGCTTTAATTATTTCCAAGTCACGAACAGATGAAACTGAGCAACTGTAGGACTAGTTATTCTGAGCAAGAAAATACTACAGTCTCACTGTGTCAAGCTGATGATGAAATTACACCGAATGCTTAGAATATTTAGAGGAAAGTACACAATGCTTTTAACTGGATTGCCAGAAAGGTGCTTACACAGACTCAATGCTAGTAACTGAATATGTCTGGAAGGAGACAATGCTATTTTTCAACTGATGCGCAAATGGCTTTTTAAAAAATATTGGCTCATAGAGGCCAGCATTATTAATTTATGTTGGACGTAGAACACACATTTCAATTAAACTGATCTGGGTAGCTCAGGAACATAATGTTGCCAGAACGAAGATGTCATCTCACACTATCCATATTTTACAACTCCTGTATTTTTTATTGCTACATACATCTTTCAATAACACAACTCACTTGACATTGGCAATAATGGAACTACTGAAGTAAACGTGAATTTTCTGTGTGACTTTAATGTTCATCGACAAGTACAGACACCTCAAATCAGACTAACACAGCTTATGTGAAGTACAAACCGAAATGGATGAGCCCGTTACTACATCTACATATTCTGCAAGCCACTGTGAAGTGGATCCTAAGTATTGCACCACATACAAGGGTTTCCTCCTGTTCTAATTACACATTGAGTATGAGAGGAATGGCTGCTCAATTACCTCTCTGTGCACTGTAATTAGACCAATCTTGTCTTTGCAGACCCTTCAGGAATAGGACCTTGGGGCTGAGGTGTGTCTCTAGATTCTTCACTTAACCCAATAAGTTCATATCTAAATACCCTAATGGTTGCTGTGAAATCAGATTTAATAAATCTGAAATATAATTGATTATATGAATATAATAGAGGGAAACATTCCACGTGGGAAAAATATATCTAAAAACAAAGATGATGTAACTTACCAAACGAAAGCGCTGGCAGGTTGATAGACACACACACACACACACACACACACACACACACACACACACACAAAATTTAAGCTTTCGCAACCCACGGTTGCTTCATCAGGAAAGAGGGAAGGAGAGGGAAAGATGAAAGGGTGCGGGTTTTCAGGGAGAGGGTAAGGAGTCATTCCCATCCCGGGAGCGGAGACTTACCTTAGGGGGAAAAAAGGACAGGTATACACACGCGCACACACACACACACACACACACATATCCATCCGCGCATATACAGACACAAGCAGACATTTGTAAAGGCAAAGAGTTTGGGCAGAGATGTCAGTCAAGGGGGAAGTACAGAGGCAAAGATGTTGTTGAATGACAGGTGAGGTATGAGCGGCGACAACTTGAAATTAGCGGAGGTTGAGGCCTGGTGGGTAACGGGAAGAGAGGATATACTGAAGGGCAAGTTCCCATCTCCGGAGTTCTGATAGGTTGGTGTTAGTGGGAAGTATCCAGATAACCTGGACAGTGTAAAAAAATCTGCTCCCCGGGCAGCAGCAGGAGAAAACACACACACACACACACACACACACACACACACACACACACACACACACAAAAGGTTTTACTTGCGCAAGCTCACAGAGCCAGTGACTCCTCCTTCCAGCAGAAGGGCTGAAGGTGAAGGAAGAGTGGTGAAGGAAACATACTGGAGAGGTTTAGGAAAAGGGATAGAGTTTGGAAGAGTCAGCTTTGGGTCAGGGGAGATTCACCAAACAGAATGAGAAGGAAACATTGGTTGTTCAAGAATCAGTGTTTCCTTCTCACCCGTCCAGTAAGTCTCCCCTGATCCGGGGTCCTGGATGACTTCTACACATTCTATCCCTTTTCCTAAACCTCTCTAGTCTTTTCCCTTCACACATCTTACGCCCCCTTCAATCCTTCTGCCAGAAGAGGGGGCCACTGACTACAAAATCTTGCACACACAAAATCGTTTTTTATGTGTGTGTTCTCCTGCTGCCACTTGGTGAGTAGATTTTTTTTTTATCTATCCAATTACATTTCACATCAGCTAGCACGATTGTTGGGTATGGTAGAGCTCAAAACAGCAAAGTCCCCATGAGAGCCAAACAAAGCACTTTGGTGAACAACAAAATAAGACTATTTAAAACCAACAAAGAAGATAAAAGAATGTCTCAGACGGGCAAGGGAGAAAAGGGATCCACCTGCAGTGTCAGGAATAAGATGTATACCGTGTACATGCAGAAAAGTCTATGCTGGAATGACTGGATGATCAGTCCGTGCCAGGATCACCGAACATAAGCAGCATTGCAGGCTGGGGCAGGTGGAGTAATCAGTCACTGTGGAGTGTGCACCGTGTGAGACCCAGTACGTAGAAAAATTTGCTGATACAGAAGTTCTTGCTGTAGAGAAGAGCTATCACATCCACTTGTTCATAGCAGCTGTAGAAATACAGCATAGCTTCAGCAAGAAAAAAGAAAGCCTCTAGGTGAACGAATCCACGGTTCCCGTGCTGCAGTGAATGGCTGTTGCAGGCAGCAATGGGAGAACCACAACGGAAATAAACACAGAAAAGCCCTCGGACATTGGCGTGCCAAGTACATATTATCTGCGGCCGCAAGTTCGACTCCAGTCCACCGAGAGCAGTGGAAGGTGAAGCTTTGACAATGCAAGCCACTTGTGCTGGTGAAGTGTCAGAAAAATTAATCAAACAATGTCGGTTGAAGAAAACAAGACAGAAGCCAACAGGCAGTTTGTCACCCTGTTGCCGCAAAATTAGATTTAGCACATATCGGCTAGTACGTTTGTTATACATATCAGACAGTATGATTGTTGGGTATGGTAGATCTCAAAACAGTTATCTGAATGTAGAGCAACACAACATTTTTAGTGTCATATGCTTTCACGTTTTGAGAAGCATGCAACACACATTTTTGTGAAATATTTTTTCTCCTCAGTTGGGGCATTACAAAATGAACAGAGTTCTCAGGTAGCTGTGAACTCTTTAATATGTGCTGTATAACATTGGCCCTGAAGAGGTAAGAGGTTTTTTCTTTCCATGTGACACACAAAGTCTGTGCTTCTTTTTACAATGCATTTAAGAGCAATTTTTTTGTTAGATATTGATCTCCATGCATTCGTATAGCAAAGGGTGCATTTTTGAGCTGAGCTTGTCGCATAATCTTATAGCAATTGCAAGCGACTACAACTCGTCGTTTGATACCATTGGGTTGATATCCGTTCTTGAAATTTTTTTTAAATAGATTATCATAGGGTAATTGGCATCTACCTTCAAGCATCTACCAATTTAAGTCACTCAGGATTTCTGTGACAGTCTCCACAGAGGCAAACAAACCTGTGAACATTCGATTTCTGTGACAGTCTCCAGAGAGGCAAACAAACCTGTGAACATGCATGCTGCTCATGTTTGTACACATTTAATATCCCCAGTTGGTTGGTTGGTTTGGGGAAGAGACCAAACAGCGAGGTCATCAGTCTCATCGGATTAGGGAAGGACGGGGAAGGAAGTCGGCCGTGCCCTTGAAGAGGAACCATCCCGGCATTTGCCTGGAGCGATTTAGGGAAATCACGGAAAACCTAAATCAGGATGGCCGGACGCGGGATTGAACCGTCGTCCTCCCGAATGCGAGTCCAGTGTGCTAACCACTGCGCCACCTCGCTCGGTAATATCCCCAGTTATTCCTATATGGTATATATCTCACATACTTGAGCAATATTCTAAATTGTGATGCACAAGTGTTTTATAAGCAATCTCCACTTTAGACTGACAGCATTTTCTCTGTATTCTCTCAACGAACCAAAGTCTGCACCCTGCTTTTGCTATGACTAAGCTTATGTGATCATTCCATTTAATACGCTCACCAAGTATTACACTCAGATATTTGTAAGAGTTGACTGATTCCAACTATGACTCACTAACAGAGTAGTCACCTTTTTGCATTTTGTGACAATCTTTGCACCACTTTCAAATCTTATAAATATTGGATACTTGTGCACCTTTCTTCAGACAGTACTCCCTTACAAACAACTGCACCTTTTGCAAAAGAGTGAGTTTACCAATAACATTGTCCACCAGGTCACTGATATAGAACACAAACAGCAAAGATCTCAGTTCACCTCTCTGGACCACACTTGATGTTACTTCTACTTCTGTCGACAACTCCATGCAAGACAATATTCTGGATTCTTCAAACCAGGAAATCAGTGCACCCACAAATTTTGTTTGATGTCCCATACAGTCGTACTCTTGTTAATAAACCGACTCAAATGCTTTTTGAAAGTCAAGTAATGCCGCATCCATCTGACTACCTTGATCGTAGTTTTCTCGATCTCATGTGAGGAAAGTGCAAGTTGGGTTTAGTATGACCACTGTTTTCAGGCTCGATGCTGTTTGGCATGGAGAAGATCATTCTGTCTGAGATATCTTGCACTCTTTCACAAAAACTTTGAAACTTGCACTATATGAGGAGTATATTCAGAAACATGCGAAAAGCAAAATAAGAAACAAAATATGTGAAAAACAAAAGAAGAAATATGCATTACTGAAAGTTAACATATCCCTAGAGAGGCTTTAGGAGTACCGACATTTCATACATCGGCCGAGCAGATACAGAAGTAAAAGCAAGTTATATGCTTTATCGGTGCCCTTCGCCTCGGGCGGTATACTTCACCTGCAGGGTGACACTATCCTGCGAGATACATCAAATGCAAATCTCCGGTGAGACAGCCCATGCACCTGGACCACAGCCTACCAGTGCTAACACTCAGACCAATATGACAGGCACAAACAAAGAGATACAGCTCTCAATGAAGAAGCCCTTGTATTTGATCCCTCACATGCTGACACAAAGTTCATGCAGAACACTCTCACGCACAACACAAAAACACTAATGTCTGATACAAAACATATTCCAGCACTGAACATGGAGACTCTAAATCCAGACATTGCATTGAAATAGTCACACATCAATGACTCGGCGAATTAGAGCCTACAGGCATGTAACAAACAGCACAGAGGCATATCATAAGAAACAGTCATTCAAAGAATGAATCACTTCCCTCTGACTGGAAAAACAGACCAAATGGCAATTAGGGTGAAAAAAAAAAGCCATAATGACTAATATTAATGCCTACTTCAGGCTCTGGCACTCTAACTGACAGCAGAAGCCACAAGATAAACACGCTACTTGATGAATTATACTTAATCACTGTGAACAAAGAGGGGCTACTGCTAACATATAATTGTAGAGTCCTGAGACTGGTTTGATGCAGCTCTCCATGCTACTCTATCCTGTGCAAGATTCTTCATCTCCCAGTACCTACTGCAACCTACATCCTTCTGAATCTGCTTAGTGTATTCATCTCTTGGTCTCCCTCTAAGATTTTTACCCTCCACGCTGCCCTCCAATGCTAAATTTGTGATCCCTTGATGCCTCAGAACATGTCCTACCAACCGGTCCCTTCTTCTTGTCAAGTTGTGCCACAAACTCCTCTTCTCCCCAATTCTATTCAATACCTCCTCATTAGTTATGTGATCTACCCATCTAATCTTCAGCATTCTTCTGTAGAACCACATTTGAAAAGCTTCTATTCTCTTCTTGTCCAAACTATTTATCATCCATGTTTCACTTCCATGCATGGCTACACTCCATACAAGTACTTTCAGAAACGACTTCCTGACACTTAAATCTACACTCGATGTTAAAAAATTTCTCTTCTTCAGAAACGTTTTCCTTGCCATTGCTAGTCTACATTTTATATCCTCTCTACTTCGACCATCATCAGTTACTTTGCTCCCCAAATAGCAAAACTCCTTTACTACTTTAACTATCTCATATCCTAATCTAATTCCCTCAGCATCACCCGACTTAATTCGACTACATTCCATCATCCTCATTTTGCTTTTGTTGATGTTCATCTTATATCCTCCTTTCAAGACACTGTCCATTCCGTTCAACTGCTCTTCCATGTCCTTTGCTGTCTCTGACAGAATTACAATGTCATCAGCGAACCTCAAAGTTTTTATTTCTTCTCCATGGATTTTAATACCTACTCCAAATGTTTCTTTTGTTTCCTTTATTGCTTGCTCGACCAAAGAAAAATGTGAGAAATACTATCAAATACGACACTAAGTGACCACAATGCAATGCACATAATCGGTAGACACAGATGGACACATAATAAAAGACAGATTGATGCCTCCCGCTACCTAGAGCAAACTTGCCCAAATTTAGAGACAGAATTGAGCAGTTTCATCACGGCAACGTACATGGAAGCGTAGAGTTCAAAATTCATGTACTTACTGATGCTATACAAAAAGCCCAAGATGTAATGCTATGGACCAATGCCACATGTAAACAAAAAATCCCAGGGGGCAGAGACTTAAAAGACGTGAGACAAATATTAACTGCACTGAAAAGAATTAACTGCAAGAGACAGAGAAATCAGACTAGAACAATATGGGAACAGTAAGGCAAGAGACCAGATACCTTCACTGACCAGGAGAAAAACAATATTAGTCTGACGATATACCGACACAATATCCAGGGGTTTCCTACGAACTGTTGAGCAATTGGATAAGAACTACGCACACACACACACACACACACACACACACACACACACACACACACACACACACACACAGACACACAGTGCCAGCATGACGATGCAGTGATGGTGAACAGAAGAATATATGTAGTTTAAACTTCTGCTTGATGATGACCAACAAACTGACTCTCAAGAACACAAGTGTCTGTGCTTAGAGCTGATCAGGGAACACACAAGAGGGATTGTGACCTGCTCCTTTGCAAACGAAGAGGTTACACTTGCAATTGCTACACTAAAACATAAAAAAATCATACAGACCTGATGGTATCTATGCTGAAACCCAAAGGTATCACCAAAGACAACCCCATACTTAATGAAGTAATAAATGGAGCCTTACAACTGGGACAGGTGCATGCAGCTTGGAAAACTGAGAGCACAGTTATACTTAAGAAATCTGTAGATAATATTAACTCAGACCCAAATGTCAATATGCCTTTTAAATACCCTAGTTAAGGCTCAGGAACAGCTCCTGTGCATCCTACAGGCACACATGGGAATTCCTACACCTTAATCCAAATCAGTCCAACTTTAGGAAAAACAAATTGATAGAGGACATGATAAATCAGCTCCAATGAATTATTCAAAACTCTAACTGAAAATATGCAATTGCTATAATGATCGACATTGTGAGCGTCTTCTGTAATAGGCTATAAATGACGCTGATATATTTAAAAGCAAATAACTAGTTATATTGGAGTATATATTGGCCAGAAATTATCATTTAATGAATGTATCGGAGAGATGACAGGAAAAGCAAGAAAACTGTTTCACAAAATAGTCAGAATTAGATTACATTAGCTTAGATTAGATTCAGTTTTCGTTCCATCGACCCAAAAAATGAGATGATTCTCGTGGGTGTGGAACATGTCAGAAAGAATAACATAAAACGTTTGAATATAATACTTACTACCCTGATCATCTGTCACAAGATTGTCGAAACATGTGAATACAATGCAGCTAATATTTACAGAATTAACACGCTGTCAGAATGAAACATCGTTATGCACTATTAATAAATTTATCGTACACAAAATACCTAATCTTTGACATGGTGTCAAAACTGAAAACTAACAGGCATTTTTATTTAAGCTGGCTTAACAGTCTCTGTTAAGATATTCATCTATAGAGTAGGAGGAGTTGCCAATCAAAAAGTCTTTCTAACTCTGTTTAAACTGTGCTTTATCTGAAACCAAGTTTTTAATGGTTGCTGGCAATTTATTGAAAATGTGTGTTCCTGAATATTGGACCCCTTTTTGGACCAAGGTAAGTGCTTTTGGGTCTTTATGAACATTGTTCTTATTCCTAGTATTAATACCATGTATTAGCACTGATGAATACCAACTGCCGTTACAAACACTAATGTATTACTGTGTGCAGCCAGCACATGGGAATGCTGTCTTCGTCTCTTGACCAGCACCACAACTGTTAGAAGGGGACAGAGGGGGCACCCTATTACATCTTTCAGGGGTTTCCAGGCCTACAACAGGGGATGCACTACAAGTGGTGCTCAGAATATCTTTGGAAAAATAAATGGCATTCCACTTAAGGAGATCAGTGACTGACTCATTATAAAGTTCTATATTTTTTAACAATCTCTTTTTTTATGACACAATTATAATTGTGTTGCGACAATGATAAAAAAAATTGTGCCCAAAGACTTGCACGGGTAAGGGACACACAAAACTGTACACTAGAATAAGTGGGATACGATATTGACAATGCAATGTTGGAACTCCAAAAATAAAAAAGCTTATATTAAGACTTTCAACCAAGTAAAAATAATTTTATTAGTTCAACCTTGATTCAAGCAAACTGCAATCAAATAGCATGAGGATCAATGCCACCCACTGATATGACCCACGTTTATATCAATTGCATATTACTTAACTCACAAGAAATATAGTAAAAATATATTTACTTGCCTTGAGGTCTTAATACAAGCTTTTGTTTATTTTATCCTATTGTAGCCTCTACAGATGGCAACTGTGAGCAAAAAACCGTTATGACTGTGTTATGAAAAGTTATTATGTCATAAACAAACAGAACTTTACAGGGAATATTTCCTTGTTTAATGCTGTTAAAAATTTAATAAACTAATTTGCCCCACATATCTGGTACCTCTTGAGGCAGAATGGAAGAGGCCTGGTTGATGTCAAGTGCTTTGTCCTGCATAAAGAGTTGAATAATGCAGGAAACAAAACTCTAGGGAATACATATGGTTGATTTGATAAGGGCCCTAAAAGGTATCTCTCATAAACACTTGAGAGTGCAAATCTTCTAAAATCTTAAATCATTTTTCATTGGTCCAAATTACTCTGACCTAGACCAGACTAGTGCACTTGTTCACTCTGACTATGTACCCAAAACTCTCAAGGTACAAACAAAGTGGCATCTCTAGATGCCTTTCAAAACCTGTAAGCTAACTCCTTTGACTCCATACTCATAGCTTCCCATTACCTTTAATTTCAAAGATGCAGCTCCTTCAATGCAGTAAGTCTGGCTTTCCTAAAGGGAGGAAAATTTGAATTTTACACCTTGTTGATGATTAGCTGGAGAACAAGCTCAGGTTGGGGAAGCATGAGGAAGAAAATTAGTGTCCTTTCCACAGAAACTATCATTGCATTGGTATTCTTGTCATGTTTGATGCCGAATATGAAATCAACTGACATCAACTTGTAGCTTATTATGTAAAGAACACAAAAACAATTTTATATAGCATTTACTGTCTTAGCATGTGAAGTGCCTTTGTGAACAAGTCAAAATAGTGTGTTCGCACCTGGAGAAGACACGACACATGTGCTTACACAACACAACATCTATCACAGTTCTGTCTACACTATACTTACTATGAACTAGTCAGTCTTGTAATGATGCATACATAAGAGCATCAGCTCCATGTAAATCTAAGTTTCAAGTCATATAACATTCAATGAATTCTCTCTGTTGTGTCCTGGAACACACTTATCAATGTAACCCACATCAAAATTTACATATATTCTGTCTGCCAGAATGCCCATAAAAATATACGTGGTAAGTAGTCTTTGTATTTAACTCAGTGTGGACAGTGGAAGATGTAAATTCTGATTCTTTCCTTCTGAAATTCACATGTTGATAAAGGTTGCTGCAACATAAATAAGATTTACTGCAAGCACTACATGTATAGCACCCTAGCACACGTACTTTTCTCAATGGCACTTTATTAATGCAGAATCTGAAAATACAGTATTATCTTGGTTTCTTGCAAAAGACTATGTGCCACTTACAATTAATTCTTACAGAGGCATTTCAATACAGTATTAAAAGCTTTTTAATATGAAAACAGAAAACAAAAAAGGACACAGTGTAGGATCATTTTTACATTATAACAGTGTAGGATCATTTTTACATTATACAACAAAGATAATCAGGTCTGTTGGTCTGCAACATTTTTCCTTCTTTTCAACATACCTGAAAGACTTTGCACACCATGAATTTAAAATCTTAATACAATAAAACACACTTACTTAAAGATTTCCATGCTACTGATATGTCAAATTTTTCTGCACAAAATTCCTGAATGTATTCTAGGATTGCTGCAAAAGATTGTGGTAGTGTTATATTTGCCAAAGCAGATTCCACAAGCATTTTGGGTAAGTCAGCCAATTATTTTGTTCTACAATTACAGGATGCTGTTGGTCTTTACATACCAGTCTAGTATGCTAATTATACAGGATGTGACAGTCTTGAATTGTTTTCCACTTTCCAATAATATCTAGGCTGAAAATGGACAAGCAGTAAATACTGATCAGGTTGGAAGCCAAAACTGTAGCTTTTGAGAATTTCTCTAAGAATTGAGCCTCAACCCAGCATCTTGAAAATAAAGATTATACAGAAATAGAGAAAATGGCAACTATTTTCTTTTTATAAAAAAGGTACTTAGGCAAAAAGTAAAACATGTCGCAAATATGTAGAAGGGGGGGAAATGTAAAACAGAGATCAGCAACATTTTGAGAACGCCAGAGTTTCAGGTAAGTAATAACCCAGTAAATGATAGAATATTCTGAACTAAGCAAAACTATTCAGAAATATCTAAGAGAGAATGCGAGGATGTAGGGAGGAAGTCTGATATGAAAAACAAATGAAGATCATAAGAGTAAGAAGAAAACAAAACAGACGCTTGTGTTGAGTAGACTTCACATTTCAACAGTTAAGAAGTCAGATCACATCATGACTAAACATGTACAAGTATTTTAGGATCTGACTAAGTATTTTTACAGCCTAAGACATTAATCAGACACACAAACAATTAAAGAAAACAACCATATTCTTAAAGTATTATTAATAAATAATGGAAGGAGTAACGGTAACAGCTATCACACAGAGGCGCCGAGTGGTCAGTAGGCACATAAACAAGGCTGAAAACATTGCTTAGCCTTCAAACATGACCTTCATCAAGTTACAGAGTACAGAATGTGTGCATACATCCCCCTCCCCCCCCCCCCACACACACATATATACATTTTAAATGTGCCCAACACTTTTCTAGCCAACTCACTGTGCCGGCACTACAGCTTGACTGGCCGCAACACTGTAGCTGAACAAGTGACCATTATTCTTTACGAGTTAGCTCTGAAGGAGGACACTGTGCGAAAGCTCAGAAGCATTTTCAGTCTTGTTTACGTGTCTATTGATCACCCAATCCCTCAACTATAGGGCGAGTAACATTTGCTCCAGTTATTTATATTCCACCAAGGATTTTCCATTATCACATAAAAGCAATATTAGATGAGTAAAGCTACACAGTGTAGTTACATCTACATACACTGCAAACTACTGTGCAATGTGTTGCAGACTGCAGACAATTCTTCACACCAATAACGAAAACTTTCATATTACATTAACATACTGAGTGACAGAAAAATGATTAGCTATATGGCTCTGTACATACCCACATCTAATATTTTATTCTCATTAACCCAAAACAAAATATACAATGATGGCACCAGAAAAGTTATACAGTACTCCTCGAAAACAAGTTTTCTAAATTCACCCAAAAAAAAATTCCTATTTAAGGTCCCCTCGCATCTCTCTTATAGTTTCAAACAGACTGCTTGACCTGTTACAAGATCCTCACAGCACAGCTCTAAATGCTGGAGTAGTACTCAAGAATTGTTTTCCTAGCATCTGATATTTGATTTCATTTGCAAAAGCTTTACACTTCACCAAAACCCTTCCCACTAACCTAACTCTTTCTTTTGCCATCCAAACTACAGATTTCCATGTTCTAAGCATCTCATCCAACTTCTTAATGTTATCCCTAAATATCTGAACAACACAGTGTGCTCCAGGTGCTCACCACTAATTTTGTAACTGGATATTATTGGATTCTTTCTCTTTGTTCTGGGCATTATCATATAATTATCCGCATTTAAAACAAGTTGGTGTTCATTACAACAAGTGAACATTTTTGTCATAATCTTTTTGCATTTGCTTCCTATCATCCAACCTCAATATTTTTCAGTAGGCAACAGCATCATCAAAGAACATTATAGTGCTACTGATGCTATATGATATATTATTTGCCAGAAGCAATTTAGGGCAATCACGGGAAACCTAAATCAGCATGGTCCTCCCGAATGTAAGTCCAGTGTGTTTACCACTGCACCACCTTGCTCGGTAAAGATAACCTGTATTATGGTATATTGAGGTGTAACAGATCAATTTGGCTTAAACTGATTTGTTAAACCTTGGTCTTTCAAGCCAACAAATGATGTCTGAGGTTTTTAAAAGGAATTTTCTAGTTAACTTAGAAGATGTTTGCGACCCGCCATCTGTGTGCCAAATTTCAGGTCACAGTATATCTGTGACACACGGTGGTGAACATGGATATTGTGGTGAATTGAGGAACTTGTTGCAGCAGGCGATTTCTCCATCCACTGACATCCCATTGAGGGGATACACACTGGTCTATGGAATCCCCAGGAGTTGGAGACAGGGCAGTTGACATCTCCGTGAAGTGAAATCAGTCATGGCTTGACAGCTTTGGTGTACAAGAGATGTTGTTACTGCATCTAGCCTGAATTTTTAAAAACAATGAACACATTGTAAGAGGAGTTTAAGATATGTACTGTAAAGAAGAAGATTTCAAGATCACTGAGTAGTAGCTGGTTTTATAAAAAGTGTACAACTTTGCTTCCGCTGTTTGCCGATAGGTGGCGACAACGGTAAGTAGCGGTCGAAGGATACAGATCGCAGACGTCAGGCAGTTAGCTTGGACCTCATTCAAACATTAGCCGATTTGTGTCTGCATCATAAAGTTGTCCTTGATTGAAAATGTCAGTTTACGAGCCTAATTCTCGTCATTTGTGGAGGGAGGGGGTTACTGTTTTGTTTTAATATGAAGAAAACAGCAGCTGAGTCTCATTGAATGCTCTCAAGTATGTATGGTAAGGATGCTATTAATGAAAGAATGTGTCGTAAGTGGTTTCAACACTTCAAGAACAGTGATTTGAACGTCGTAGACAGCATAGTGGTGGAAGAGAGAATGTTTTTGAAGATGCAGAATAGGAGACATTGCGGAGTGAAGACTCGTGTCAAACTCAAGAAGAATTGGCACGATTAATGGGAGTGACACAGCAAGCCATATCAAAATGTCTCGAGGCTATGAGCATGATTCAGAAAGAAGGAACTTGTGTCCTGTGAGAGCTGAAACCAAGAGACGTTGAACGGCGTTTGTGTATTTGTGAATAGTTGCTTCAGAGGCAAAAACAGAAGGGATTTCTGATTCACATTGTGACTGGGGACGAAAAATGGGTTCATTAAGATAATCCTAAATGCAAAAAATCATGAGGATATCCCGGTCTTGCTTCCATGTCAACGGCCAAACCGAATATTCACGGCTCCAAGATCATACTCTGCATTTGGTGGGGCCATCTCGACGACGTGTACTATGAGGTGTTAAAACCAAGTGAAACAATCACAGGTGCTCGTTATCGAACGCAATTAATGCATCTGAGCAGAGCATTAAAAGACGAATGGCCGCAATACAGCGAGAGGCATGATAAAGTGATTTTGCAGCACGACAATGGTCAACCCCACGTTCCAAAAGAGGTCAAAACGTACTTGGAAACGTTAAAATTGGAAGTCCTACCCCACCCGCCATATTCTCCAGACATTGCTCCCTCTGACTATTACCTGTTAAGATCAATGGCACATGGCCTGGCTGACCAACACTTCCGATCTCATGAAGAAGTCACAAATTGGATCAATTCGTGGATTGCTTCGAAAGATGAACAATTTTTTCGACGCAGGATTCGTACACTGCCCGAAAGATGGGAGGAAATATGGCCAGCAATGAAAAATACTTTGAATGATACATGTGTAACCAATTTGTTTCATTAAAGCCTCAAATGTTGGAGAAAAAATGGTGGAACCAAAGTTGTGCACCTCGTAGTAACCTTTAAGGCTGACAAAGGCATCACAATAGAGGGAAAGGTTTCTGAAACCAAGATACCTGGACAACGATTACTTCTGCAAATGGTTTTCAAGTGCAAGAAGATAAAATAGATTGCCCTTGACAACCATAAACTATACATGCAAACAGACAATTACAGATGTACGTCACATAACAATCTTGGTTAAAAGATGGTATCTACTGTTAGTTCTCTCTATCAGTTTCTCTGTTTGTGCAAGAGTGTAGTTGTCTGTTCTCACATTTTCTGAATGGTACCATTAAACCAATGTGGATCTTCACCATCTTTTATTACTTTACTTGGTATGCATTAATGTAAGACTGATTTATGATTTCCGAGCTCTAACCAACTCCCAGTTCCTATCATGACTGCTTCCTAGGAAAAAAATGAGTTCTGAGACTATGCCATGAATCCTCTGGCAGTTAACAACAAATATTACATGATTTTTACTCTTCAAATTAGCCATTAGTTCGTTGAAGTACCTGGTTTACCTGAAGTTACTTTTTCCACTGGAGATCTTAGCTTCTTTCGCCTAACTTTTAAAAAATACGTCTACAGTCCACATGTGCTCTGCTGGCTGATTGGCAATTTCCAGTGCCTATTGCACACTTGACCTATCCAAGGTGACTTTACAATTCTCCACAGAGTAATTCAAGTTGAGGAGTCTTCTGCTGAGCTCATCACAGAAGCAAGTCTCTGGTTTAGACACTCCACTCGACTCTAGAACACGAACAATCCTGCTGAAAACTGACAGCTGAGCTGAGACCTACGAGTGAGCTAGCTATCTTGTTGCTTCCACTAGCCTGCAGAAAATAGTCTCAGATTCCTAATGTCTCCCAGTATCCGCAAAGATAATCCATTTGTAATATGTCAGTATCACCATCTCATCTACTGACATCAACTGTGCCATCATGAGTGATAACCTGCAGCCTACTGCAAATGTACTCTAACCAAATCTCAGGATGGCCTCCTCCATGTGGTGGACTATTTCTCCCAGGGTACACACCAAATGCCCATTTCACTTGTTCCCCTCTTATGATGCCATCATGATCCTGATGCATAAACTGATTACAGCCCCCCTCCCTCTTCTCCTCTGTGGTGGATTGAACCTTGACAGAGGAGAGACTACTATTAGAGCTGGGAAGTCAGGTCCACTCACTGTCTCATTATCTGTGGAAGACACCACCTCAAATCCATCCACGGTAAATAAAACTGCTATCCTATGTCTCTCAGTATCTGCAAAGATAATGTATTTGTAATATGTCAGTATCACCATCTCATCATGCTTTGAGATGAAGATGAATGATGACATTCATGTGATTGCTATTTAATTTGAGCTTACAAATAAAGTTCTAACTTATTTGGATTATTTATTAGTTGGCAAATGTTGAACATTTCCATTTCTCACATTTATGTGGCCAGATCTTTATGTTAATATGGGACACACAGCTGTCAGATAAGTAGGTATCAGCCATCCTAAGTCCAAGCAAATATTCAACCATTTCTTTATGGCTATCTGTTGCAGTACAAAGACGTCTTCTGTTATGTTATTGAGCGGTGTTTCACAGCTTCTTTCAAACTCCTTTGCCCATTTTGCAATGATTCATAACAGTACGGCTGTTGTGCATTTCATGTAACAACCATGAAAACAAGGTCAGAGAAATTAGGGCTCATACACAGGGATGCAGACGGTCATTTTTCCCTTGCTCCATTTGTGAGTGGAACAGGAAAAGAAATGACTAGCAGTGATGCAAGGTGCACTCTGCAACACACTGTATGGTGGCTCGTGGAGTATGTAACAGACGTAGATGTGCAAACGCCTGCTGAATCCCTAGAAAATTTAACTTGCATATTTTCCAAGTTGGACTTACAACACTGTGCGTATTCTCTTTTTCTGATTTAAAAGTTTGTGTCTATCATCAACACAAACCTCATTAACCTCATTCTATGTGCTTCTTATACACTGAAATAGTACAAATAACCATAAATTGTAACATAAATGCAATCACAGAACTCTTTTATAACAAACTAAGTTCGTAATTTGTGATGCATCAATGAGATGAACATTTTCTACGAGTTTTGTCAATCACGATGTATTCCCATTTTCAAATGCAACTATTCATGATGGCAAACACCTCATACAACAACAATGTAATGAGTTGCACTTCAAAATGGGAACAAATTCCTAAAATGTGCCTGCTATGCATGAAAAAACTAACTGGTGTAGTATTATGTACACCATTAATGACACAGATGCAGGCTTAAAAAAACATTGATTATGATGAATGAAATTATTTTTTTTGGAAGCTTTAGATTTTCACCTACATACAGTGTCACTATTTGTGACACTGGTAGAAAATGACTGTTTGTTTGATATGCCACAATCTATGAACTGTGTTTTTTTATAAAGACTTCCATGATTGCATTTAATTATATTACTCCACTGTAACTGAAACACTTAGAATGAGGTTTATGTTGATGTCAGTCTCAAAAATTGTTACATCAGGAAAAGAGAATATACATAATAATTTCTACTTAGAAAATACGCAAGTTAAATTTTCAAGAAATTGCAGGAGGCTTGTGATGTCACAGCTCTATTGTTCTGCATCACTACAAAATGGGTGATGGGAGTTCAAAAATGACTGGGGAACATCTACTCAATAGCACAACATACGATATCTTTGTACTGCAACTGATATGGTCATGCCAATGCTATCACATCGTTGAAAATAGTTGTTTAGCACTCTAAGGTACTAATTTGAGGAATGGAAATAAATGAGTCATACACAGTCAACATTTCACTGCAAAAACTTCAATACTTTAATGTGATTTCTTTGCACAAGTTGTGTGTATTGAACAATACATCAATTTTCCCACATTTGTGGCCTTTCTGCTCTTTCAAATCAATGTGTGTGTGTGTGTGTTACAATTTATTCATTTAAACTTCCTATGGCACATACACATATGTCGCAAAAGATTGCATTCTCGTTTTGCAGCATATGGGCACTCAGGGCAATAGTATGCTGTCTCCACACGACATTCCACTTTACTGTCTCTGGGAGTTTGAGAATCTTTGGCAGTTCTAGACACTGAACCCTGTGATAACCTTGGCAAATTTGTGGGAAGAACACAAGGCACCTGTGACACTGGAATGAGTGTGTGTGATTCAGTCAAGTGTACATATGGTATGTGAGACATATGAGGTTGGCTAGAAATACCAGTAGTCTCTGTACAAACAGGTTGTGGCTGGTTACTTAATCCAGTGGATGTAGTATACAAAGGTTGTGGCAAAGAGGAGTTGCTTGGCAAGTCAGCAGACTGTCCAAGTGGAGGCTGTAGCACAGTAAAGTACCACAGCTTTCCAGCACCTGAAAAACACAGAAAAGATTAACAGAGCATCATGTATACTGTCTTTCAAAATCAGTAACCTTTTTATAATTACTTTGAAGCAAATTACTGCCTCATGGACCGAGAACATGTCCCTAACAATGCAAGAGTTTGGTGATAATATAACAACTAGTACAATATTATTCTATAAAAGCAATACACAAATTGTGTCAGGAAATCCAAATTATAAACATGTTTTACATATAATTATATATTAATCGTACATAGAAACTCACATTACACAATTCAAAATCATGCTTTATAAGCCATAATCTTATATAATAGTCAAAAAGCACACTTCACACTGTCATTTTGCAGAATGCAGCAGATCCTGCTGGAAATGCTGCCTGTGTAAGACAAAGATGGTATAGATTTAGGTGCTACCTCATTATGTTCATCACTTACCCGATTTACAGTTGGTTGACAGCTGAACATGCAGCTGATACATTTCATTATAGCTATTCTGGCGAAAAGTTACTTTGAGGAGGACTAGATCAGATGACACACTTCCAGGGCCCTGAGATTATGTCAGCCCTATGAACCAAAATCAAAGCACCCCATCATATTGAGCCAGATGGTGACAAGTACCAGCCTGAAGATACAAATCAGCACGAGCTGTCTTCCTATAAATGGCATGTCCCAACATTAAACTTCCTCCTGAACAAAACATCAAGGAAAGGATGGAGATCATCTTTTCCCACCTCTATAGTGACGCAAACATTCAAATGGATTAAATTCAAATGTTATAGAAAGCTATTGAACAACATTGCCTTTGTACCAGAAATCCTATAGGATGTAACAACACACAGCTTTTGGTGCCACTTCCAGCTAATGAGATAGTGTTATTGGGGAATTAGACAGTGTTACTGGGGAATTTAATTGTTGGTCAGTAAAGCCCCACCTATCACGGGTTTAAATATCCCTGCAGTATGTTCTCCTGCTTTGAAAATGAAGGGATGTTCACCTGTTGGAATACTGGTGGTTGTCAGAGATGTTTCCTGGCTGCAGTCCCATAAAGTATGTATATATAGTCTCCTTTCCTACTGTAAAAATCAAAATTTTAAGGCTCATCAACAAGAATCTCTATCTTAAGTGCTTCAAATACACTGACATAGTGTAAGTTATCCAAAAATATAAGAAATGCAATCATGGATCTCTTTATAGTAAAATCAAGTTTGTAATTTGTGACATATCAAACCGCAAGCGTATTTAATAGTGATGCCAGTCACGAAAAGTAATACACTTCATAAGTGCAAGACCAAAATCGCCCAGTTACCAGAGAAAGGTGTGGCCAAAAAGTATAAGCTTTTGCAATGATAATACAATATTAATCAGCCCTCTCAGGTACTAATCTGAAGATGGGAAACACCCCAAATAGTACCACAGTAATAATTCGATGAACACTTTATTACACAAACTTCAGAAATTTTAATGTAATTTCTTTGCATGAGTTATGCAAACTTAGCAGTACGTAAATTTTATCACATTTGTGGCTTTTTTTCTTTCTTTCTTTCTTTCTGTGTCATATGCCGCACGCATATGTGACAGTTTACTCATTTTAACTTCCTATGGCACATACACATGCCAGCTTAAAATTTCTCTTTCCATTTTGTAGCATGTGGACACTCAGGACAATAGTATATTGTCTCTTTGTAACATTGCATTCTAATTTCTCTTCCCCCAAGTTCCAGACTGTTTGTATGTTCTGAACAATGAACACCGGGATAGCCGTGGCAACTTTGTGGGAAGAGCACAAGGCATTGTGACTTTGGACTGAGCGTATATGATTCTGTCAACTGAACATATGATACTTGAAATGCAGGAGATTGCTTACAGTCTCCAGCAGTCTCTATACAAGCAGGCTGTGGCTGCCTACAATGCAGTGGACTTTGTGTACAGAGGTTGTGTCAAAGAAGAGTCACTAGGCATTTCAGCAGGCTGTCCATGGGAAGTCTGCAGCGTGGCAGAGTTGCATAACTTTCCAGCATCTGAAAAACGAGGAAAACATTAACAGGGCATCATGCACACCATCTTTGAAAATCAGTAACCTCTTTTACAGACAGTATGGTATGCAAGTGAAGTCAGAGCTGCAAGAAACTTACACGCCTAGCGCACCACGAAGAGCTGCCGCCGGATGGTGAGTGGCAGCTCTCCAACCTCGGCACACAGACTGTGTATGGGGCTGGTCATGTACGCATCTGCTCCCCGAGACACGTGGCAAAGGCACTTTATGATATTTAGTGCCTTCTGAGTTCTGGCTTTCAGGTCTCTCAGGTATGGGAACCATGACAGTTCGAAGTAAAAAATGATGTCTAGAAACTTCACTGAGTTTTTCAAATGTAGAATGATGTCCTTCATACGCAAGTCAGGTAAATTAAAAGTATGAAAGGAACTTATCTGCAGAAAACTGAGAATACGTCTTTGCAACCCACTCCTCTAACCTCCGCACTGTAAGTTGCAACTGATGAGTCACCGTTGCAATTCTGGACGAGGAACAGAAAAAAGCAAAATCGCCCACAAATAAAGAGAACTGTACAGGATTCCTTACTGTAGACCTGATGTATGGCCATGGCAAAGAGGGTAACACTTAAAACACTGCCTTGAGGAATATCACTGTCTTACTCAAAACAATCCAACTGCAAGTCTCTAATTCGGGACGTAAAAAAAGGACTTAGACAGAAAGGACCGTATGAAGATGGGTAGGAAGCCTCCAAAGCCCCATTGACTGAGTTGCATGAGAATACTGTGTCTCCAAGTAGTGTCATAAACCTTAATGATAAAAAGAATATACCGAGACAGTGATGTTTACACACGAAAGGCCTCTAGTACGATCAGTTTGTCAACAATGACCGAAGTCGCCGGAATCCACACTGAGAGCAGCTAAGGAGTTGCCTGGTATCTATCAACCAGACCAAACAACAATTAACCACTTGCTCCAAAGACTTTCCTACACAGTTCGTCAAGGTGACACTCCAGCAACTACTGGGACATGTGCAGTCCTTCCCTTGCTTGAGGAGAGATATCAGAATTGCCTCTCTCCACGAGTTGGGGAAGTTGTCCGTCTGCCAAATAAGATTAAAACATTTGAGGAGGATTCCCTCTGATGCTGCCGGGAAATGTCTAAGCTTGCAGTACCGCTACTGGTTGTGACCAGGTGCAGTATCAAGAGTCTCAGACAGCGCCAATTCAAGCTCCTACATGGAGAAAGAGTGGTTGCAAGACACAGAACGTGGGATCTGAAGTCCAACTTGCCCCTCTCTGCAGTTGCACAGCAGCAGCGGAACACCAGATCCTTGTTGACATTGGCTTTAGTTGTTGCAAAATGCTCTGCCATCATCTGAGCAACGTCTCTGAGCACTGTTTGGAGACAACCCTATTTCAGCATTGCTGCTATTGGTTAACAATTGTGTTCACCGGAAATCCTCTGGATGACTTCAAATACTTTTGTAGAACAAGTAGGTCAATTGATAGAGACCAGGCACCCTTGCCATGAATTTTTCTTGCTCTCCTTAACAACACATTGAGCCTTGGCTCTCACGAAAGATCATATCAGAATCTAGGAGTGTAGAGGGATAGTGTCAAATAGCATGGCAAAACTTTTATTTGAGTCTAGATCCTCGCAATTCTAAGTGAAACATTTTCTTACTTCAGGCCATTAAGTCTAAAATCTTTTGTTTCCTCGTTAAAAACAAACAAAATGTCAACCTGATTCAACTAGCTGAGAGAAGAAAAATGTAGCCCCAATCCCACCCTCAACAACACTCAAACTGGATTATGAAAGTGCTGAACATACTAATTCACAGTTCATTTTATGTAAATCCTTCTCAGAGTGAACAAGTTACACTGAAAATAATTTAGACCATAAGTTAATGTGATCAATGTTTATGTAGCATCAAGTATTATTTGAAGCAATTTATCAACAAACACATGTTACACAAATAAAATAACATACTTAACACCAGTTATAAGCGTATTTCGTTGCTATCATATACGCACCACTTAAAAAATTATGGAATGTATGTTTGCTAAATAAACCAGTCCAGTCCATCTGGCATTTTCTATCCACCAACTCAGCCACATGCAAAATGAATGAGTCATTACATCCCAGATTTTAATTTTTAACTTCATGCCATGGAAAGAAGAAAAGAAATCAAACCAAACAGGAATGCTGTTTAACTTCTTGCTCTAAAAAGATGAAATTAAGTGCATAAATTATGATTAAAAAAAACTGAATAAATGTACATAATGCACTTCACTTTAATAACCATCCAAAACAGAACATCAGGCACATTTACTTTTAAGACTCCAACAACAAAAGATAGTTCAAGCATACAAGATTTCAATTATTTTAATTTTTATTTAGTACTATAGAACATACACAATTCTGTACTTTTCATTTCTAATTATGAAGTCGTTCTACCAAGAACTAATGGAATATCAGTTAACATAATCAAACATTATTTTAGAGTCTATTTCTGATGAACACTTAAGGTTTATCCTTATCATGAATCACACTAAATAATATACAAATAAAATCAGATCTGCCTTTCACAGGAGCTTAATATTAACAGCATTTTTGTAACTGTGACAGAAAAAAGAAACTGAATGTCGTAAACAAAACTAGAAACAGTACGCAATAAAATTTGAAAATGATGTCACATCACAACTTATAATTTAGTGAGTGTTCTATGGCTAATTTTGTGTATAAGCTGTTTTGAACATGGGCCTACAGTCAAAGGCCAGTATGCTTAGCAATTATGTGCTGCTGCAGATTACTTTTTTGTTTAGACCGATGTGGGCAATACGGACAGCTAAACTGCGGCTTTTTATCACACTCTAATTTCACATGTCTATTGAGAGTTTTCTTCTGCATGTAAGATTTTCCACACTTTGTGCATTCAAATCTGCGAGTATATGGAGACTTAGATCCTGCAGTTTGTGTCCATGGATCACGAAAACACATTTGAGACAGCAGGAGGTCTGAAATATACATATACAAAGTAAGTAGATTTTCTGGCACAATTAAGAAATAATTCAGTTCTCTATGCTATAAATATTTTGCCAGCAGTCATGAAAATTTTTACACTTCACAGCTTGTCACCTTTTTATGCATCAACATTGAAAATTAGCTATCTCAATCACCTCAAATAAGTGTGACAAACAAATCTGTTCTGTAAAATTCTCTCTGGAACAGGAGATACATTGTGTAAAGGGGCATGTTCGTTACATGACTAAATTATAACAGCATCTTCTCCATCCAGATCTCTTTTAAAGAGTTACTACAGATATGTACTCAAAAGCTGGCTTTTTATACTATATAATTTTTAGTTGCAATATGTTTCCTAACCTTGCTGACACACACAATTACTTTACAATCTAGAGCTTACTGTAACCACTTCTCACCTATCCTCACACTGTTATCATCTTCTGATAATATGATATTCTGTCACAATCATCACACTCAACATCGTACGAAATGCATTTTTAATGGAAAAGCACATATTAAAGATTGCTTAATCTTCCTCAACAAACAAATTTTGCTCTGGGTATGAAATGCTTTATCTTCAACAATCAAGTGAACATTAACTCTGACATGTCTGTAACAAAGTGGACAAATCTTTTCAATAAGCTATGACAATGCATATAACATTTTTAAATTAGATTTACTAATTATATGACTGCACGCCATTATTTCACCATAAACTTACAGAATCATCACTCACATACTTTATGACAATCTTAACAGGCATGGGGAGTGGTGAAAGTATCACAAAAGATTCCATACACATTATAAGAGTAAAATGTCCACACAAATACTTCCTAATAGGACTCAGCAGTTTATGAAAAGGTAAACACTCACTATGAAAGATTCTGAACAATTAAACTTATGTACCAGATCTTGACTGAAATGTGTATCCTTGCCTTTTGTGAGCCACGTTCTCCCAGAATGTTTATACAGACAGAAAATGCATGACCTCTGTACACTGTACAAATCATCTAGGCGTCACATTTTCAGAGAAAATTATACCAGTTCAAAACAAAGATTGATTCACTGGGATAGTCAGCAAATGTGGGCTGCGCCTCCTGGAATCTCATTAACAAATAGCATAAATCATGTATGAACACAGAAGGGGAAGAAATAAATACAGACATGAAGGTCAACTGACACAAGATCAAAAAACTGTAACATTCTTAACAAGCATTTTGTTTTCCCGAGTGGCACCATAATTCCAGACACAGATCCAACACAATACACTGCAATACAACAGGTAACTGATCTGAATTTGAGGAAGTAAAGGAATGAGATAAGCAAGATAGCTCTATTTCCTCAAAAAATTAAACACTCAAATGGTTGGAATGGCCTTTCCATCTCAGCAGTTAAAAAATGCATTAATGTTGTGGTTAAACTAATTGGATATAGCAATCAACTGTAGCATCAAAAATGCAGCAAATGCACTGAAAAGGAACACTCAGACAAATTCATAAAAAAGGTCAAAGGAGGAAATATCAAATTACAGACCAATATCATTGAGTCCTACATGCTGGCACTGCTTAGTGTCTTTTTTTTCCTCAAATAAAAAAAATAGATTTCAAAAAAGATCACAATACCACAACAGCTGTCACAGAATTTCTGCACAAAGTCTATAGCTATGCATATGAAGAAAAGAATATTGTGGGCATATTTATAGACCTCTCAAAGGCTTTTGGTCTGGACAAGCAAGCACTTCTCCTGCAGAAACTGAAGGCATGCAATATCACATAAATATCTCTTGAACTTCTGTCTACATACTCAGAATGCCATAAACACATATATAAATTACCAAGGTGGCAAACCAAAAATTAACATTCAGTGACAACAAACGGCAACGTAAGGCATGCCACAGGGATCAATATTGGGACTATTTCTTTTTCTTGTATATGTAAATGATTTTTGTACAAGTTTCCTATTCCCATATAATTACTTAACACTGATGACATCTCTCTGCTGTTTTATGGTTACAATGATCATGAGTGACTAAATATTTTAGTGACCTAGGCCTAAAAGTGAGTACCACAACATCACAGTTCCTGGAGTTCAAAGCAGGTAGATATGTACGAAATATTTGTGGAATTTCATGTACTGACAATCAAGACTGTAAATTTCTTGGTCTGCACTCAGATGGCAATCTTTGATAGAAAAACCATATTAACTTTGTATGCAGAAAAATAAGTGTACTGTAACTGCTTAGCCAAAAGTCTGACATTGTATGTAATAAAATCCTGAAAACGGTGTACTATAGGACAATTTTCTGATTTGTTAAGTTCACTAATCTAGTTACAGAATAGAGATGTGGGGTTAGGCTGATACATGGTCTGGGATACAGGGACACCTGTTGCAATGCTCTTATCAAAAATAAATATCTCACTGTATACTCGAGTGTGTGGGTGTGTCTGTGTGTTTTGACAGGGTGATAGATCCAAATGTTATGATGTACATAATCATAACACAAGAAATGAGCATAGTTAATACAGACAAGGAATAAAGTTTAAAGCAACAGAACACAGTGTACATATCTGTGGTTTCAATGTGGTACAACAAACTGCCAGACTCCATAAGAGCACATACTGAGGATCCATTTAAAACAAAATTAAAATATTTTCTTGCATATAAATGTCTGTAGTCACTGAAAGAACTCTAAGCTGCAGTGTGTATTAACATTCGTAACTAGTTATGTTGTGTATTAACATTTGTACACAAATGTGATACATACTATTTCTTTGTAAACAACATGATATTTGCAAAAGTCATCATTACACACAAAAATAAAAATAAGCACCAAGTTCAGAAGGCACAGCACACAGTTTCAGTTTGTTAAGAAAGAAGCACTGGCAGACAGAAGATGTGAGGCACTGCAAGACACACCTCTGGATATTATTATACTGTGTAGACCCTGTGAAAGACAGGTGTCCAGGTCCGGTCTCAGACCAGCACCAAGTTTCAATCTGTTGGGAAGCTTTGAAATTCTACTTGTTTACTCACCCATTCAGTACACCAGCATTTTGCAAATTATCTTGAAAGTGTATTATATATAAGACACATCTTATCAACTATCATGATGAGAAACTTATGAGCTGAACTGCCACATCATGATGGATGACATTACAATCTGAGTATAGAATAAAAGTGCCAAATGTCACTCGGGACATCTAAACTCCAAATTAAGAAACACTGATGAAGAAACAACAAATGCACCAAACTGATGCAGAAAACATGAGATTATAAATAATTTAATAATTTTCTTCTGTCAAAATCAGCTCTCTAACTTCACAAATGATGTACAAGTTGTATAAATGAAAATGTATTGGGGGGAGGGACTATGAGTGACTTTTGTTTGTTAAGTATTCAGTGATGACTCTCAATGTGAAAAATTTAAGGTGTTGATAACATTTGTATTAAAAGATAGATAGAGATAGAGAGAGAGAGAGAGAGAGAGAGAGAGAGAGAGAGAGAGAACCCACACACAGCTTGCCCAAGCAAGTCCCATTTCCCTTAAACAGCACCATAATACAGCACAGTACTGCTCTCACATACTAATGCTTTCCGTGACCACATTATAGCCACTTTACTTTTGAAACTACATCTTTTATATCTCTTGAAAATAAAGACGGATACAGCAACTTATTCCAAATATTATTCTGAAATGAGTTACAGGCCATTTAAACAGTTTCACCACTGCCACATATACATATAACTGACTTTTTATTTCAAATGATTCCACAGTTTGACAATATATGGCACGTAAACACTTGTTTTTTTCCCCAATTATCATGAAAGGGTATTAGGTTACATGTGACATTAGAAGTATAACCTGTTTATATTAACAGGGCTTAATTGTACATCAATCAAGTGAAACTGAAATATGTGACTGTTGCGCATTGCTATACCAGTTTACTTAGATGGAAAGGAATGTTGGAGTTTACAGTTTTGTCAACATGATCACTGGTCAACTGGATTACCTGAGTCTGAACATAGCGAGAGGTGGCTTGGGAAAGAAATCAAATGTGGAGGGAAAAAAAACATATCATACAAAACTTAAATATTGATTACTTGATACTTTTAATTCCTCTCATGTGAAATTTGAGATGCACTAGATATTCATGTGCTTGCAAACAAATCTTCAGGCAGAAAACTGGTTATGACATGGACCTTGGAACAGGGTTTCGCTCACTCTCTCTAGCAACTGATTCCCATGTACTCAATTGATTTAGAGATTTCAGATGGGTTGGAGAGAGCACGCCTGTTGCCACAGTCAATGGAATAGCTTGGCACATTATATGACTGGCGCACTGTCAGACCTGCTATTGGAAATCCGCATGACATGTGAAGACAGGACGGACATGATGCATGATATCATATTTTATTGCACCACTATCAGGTTGAGGAAGCACTGTGTTTTTACACTACACAATGTCAAGGACGTACCACAAATATCTCAACACACAGAAAAATGTAATGGCTCAAGACAAATACAAGGGGCAACAATGTGTTGTTGACAGGGGTTGCCACTGAATTGGCATAGCCGATAACATGGGCCACAGTGCAGTTATTCGCTCAGCAATTCAATACCAGACAACAGTAATTGGTGAGAAACCGTACCATCCAGAACCACATAGCTGTGGGTGTTCCAACAGATGCTTAACATTTACAAACCTTGGCACAACAACTAAGTAAGTTCCAGAAATTCTACAGGGCACATAGATTGGAATGGGCAAAGGAAAACAGCCACTGGAGGCATGAAGCATAGAAAAGACCATGTAGACAGTGGAATTGTGGGACAGGTTCATAAATGTCAAGTACAAAGTGCTTAGAAACCACACGAGCTGATGCACCTTGACCGCCATGCAGGTTCACCTTTCAGGCAGATGACGGGGGTATTTTTGTGAGAGTAGTGATTACACAGGAGTAAAAGAGGGCTTGATACATCTGCTAATGTATTTCACTGACAAATGACACAGCACTTTGCTATCTGACCTGCAAAAACATTTGTCTACTTACAGAACCATTTTGGTGACTTACACTTTCAGCAAGCGAGTGCTCCGTTCTAACACTCCACGATTGTGAGAGATTAGTTTTAAGAAACCCTCCATGGATATGAGGGTACTTGTGTGTCCCCTTACTTTAACAGACCTTACTTCTGTGGAGAATATTCTAGGATGCCATCATGTGATATGTCTGTGACTTGTAGACGGCAGTTGAATGGTTTTGGAATCAAGATGACTACCCATGGCTGTCAGTCTTTCACAGAGTCCGCAACATAATATGTCGTGGATCCATTAAGACAAAAGGGAGGGGTAGTTAACAGCTATGTCTAATTTAATTGCTCTTGAGTGTTTATGTTCCACAGATCTGATAGCATCCGCTATAGAATATTTCATCAAAACAGATGAAAATTTGTGCCAGACTGGGACTCATTTCGGCTATCCGAGCACACTTTCAGGAACAGCCCAAATCTCCATTTGTCTCGGGTCTACTCTCCCTTGTGCTCACACTATGTTACCACGATTCCCGCTCAGGGTGAGACACTGTTTTCTCTCGTCATTGTCTTGCCATGGCAAAATAGTGCAGCCAGCAACAGACCTGGCACATTCATCTGTTCTTAAATATTCTACAGCTTATTTGGAAATATAACTACAATTTGCAAGTTCAATCTTATCAAATCCAACTGTCAATCAGGAACGCAGTGTCTCAGACACTGCGCTGCGGTACCGTGTTTTTGCCTGCAACCATCAGAGCTTAACAACTGACAACCTGCAAGAGCTCCATTAGCTGTCAGGGATCTTCTGTTGCTGCCTCTGCTATACCAGAATAACAAAGTAATTGACAGTTACTTGTTTACTGCCAGCTACCACAGCAACAACAAATCGGAGCACAAGTTTGGTTGCAGCATCTGTTCTGTGCACAGTTGTCATATTGTTCTGCTAACTGCCACCTAGCAGTAAGTTGCAGACAATGATCACGGTACATAATTGTTGTGATTTATTCTGACAACATTTGTTTCTCGTGCAGTATGTTTCTTTTCCAGAATGCAGTACGCAAGCTGTGAAATGGCTTAGGAAAGTGATAAGGCTGCTGTGATCCTGCAAAGTGAACTCAATAGTGGACATTTAGAGGGAATGTATGAACCTACTCAATGCACATCCACACAGCCGCTGCTACCAAAACCATACTGCAACTGTGTGTAACGGCAAATCAACATCTCCCCCTTCCTTGCTCAACTGCCAATCTCTTTGTTATTCTGATTCAGGTATATTGGTAAAAGTGCGGCGGTGCATCATGCCTCTTTGTGTCAGGAGGACATTCTACGAAAGGAATGGGATGTTCTGGAGAACGTAATATGCTGCTACATTCACAATGTTTAGGACAATGATAGGTTCCCAGGTGATCAACAACTCAAAGCCCTGTTGCAAGAACTACACAAGTCCATAGCAAAAATGCAAAAACAAACTTGGACTCTAGTTACAGGGATCACTTGTTTGAAATCTTTAAAACAAATTGTGTTCATTAATATGGCATGTTTTGACTGACTTGTTAGAAAAGGACATATTGCACTGATTAATTTCGGATCAAAATCACAAAGGGATGGAATGGCTGGTCAGTCTGCCATCAGAAGTTGCAATTCCTATTTCTGCCAATAGCACATTTAGAATAGAAAGCAGAGGAGATGCTGAATTGCACACAGGCACAACAAAAAGACTGGTATAAATATGAGCTTTTGGCCAAAAGACCACCTACTAATGTAGAAAACATACATACACTCATCAAGCCACAACTCACACACATATGACCACCGTCTCTGGTCACCAAGGCTGGATAGCAAAACACTATAAGTTGTCAGAAGTAGGGGTTTATAGTTAGTCCACTGATATATATTGTCAGTTTCAATTTAGAGATGATGGAAGGTACAGAATGATTAAATGCAGGTCTGCAACTGAAAAAAATAATGAAATTAAGAAACAGAAATATAGAGAGAGAATGGTGGGGGGGACACTTGAAAAGTCTGAATGCTATGCCTACGGACCAGGAAAAAGGAGAGGTAAGACAATAGATGAGAAAGTAAGTTCCCATTTCCATGGTTCACTAATTAGTACTGGGTAAGACGACACAAATGGTTCTCATTGTATAATAAAGTCTCACAGGTATTTTGAATCATACTGAAGAGTATGCTCGCCAAACTGATTCTTGGTGGTCCCACGATAAACCTTTCTTCTGCATTCATTGATGCATTGGTCCAATTCAGTGAAGTTGTTGCTCTGTAAATAGCCATGCAGTGAACACAGTTTGTTGCTCTGTAAATAACCATGCAGTGAACACATTCAACTGGTGAACAACATGGATGGTTTCACATGTGTTTAAATATTCCAGTATTTATCAGCTTTGGGGTTGGAGTAAGAGGCAGTTTTCCCAGTTGTAATGATTCTGGGATAGGAACTGTGGAGTAGGGATAATGGTGTGGGAATGTGAGATAAACAAAGTTTATTGTGAAGGATCGGAAAATGAAGAAAGAGGAGTGGGGATGTGGAAAGGATACTAAGGAGAGAGGATCACATCTGAGAGTTTAACTTGAAAAAAGTTATATCCCGTGTGCAGTATACGAGGTATTCAAGGCCTGGGCTGTGCTGGGTGACATAGCAGGCCCTACAAGGGTTAGAGGGTCAAAGGAGGAGACTGCCCAGGAGATTTATTTGTGGTTAAGATCTGTATGGTATTTGCGCAAGAAGGAAGGTGAGAGATATAGACGTTCACAATTTTGGTGTTGGAGTGAACAGGTTTACCACAGATGACTAGACTGTAGAGTAGGGAGTAGTTGACATGTCTTGAATGTCATACTAACAAAGACCATATAAAATGTACATTATTTTTTGTATTAAAGCCACATGATGTTAATAGTAGCCCTTTGTATAGCATGAACAAAAACAAACTCATGTTGCCACATAGCTCTCATTTTATTAAACAAATAGTCAATCATTTCAAAATATATTTTAATCAAATACTCTGTAAGATATATAACAGTCAAATGTTATAAAGATACAAATTACCATAAATTAAAGTTATAAGTGGTTTCATCTCATTGCTATAACTTACTGTTTTACTCTGATTTTCCTGAACTAACTTCATTTCTTGAGATGTTTTTCATAGAAATCTGTGTCTCCTATCGCAATATACTTCATCATATCTTCATATTTAGCTTACTTGACAAGTAAAAGCATAGTACAGTATACAGTAACTCCTCCCGAAATCCGAGATGCACTATTTTTCTTGCTCTTGCAGTATATATTTCTTTCAAGGGTAAAAGCACAGATAAAACAGTTGTTTGTTGACCATTTCTTACCTTAAAAATGTATTTCCCATCACAAGTGCACTGCTCAACTTTATACCGTGAAATTTTAATAGCATTTGGATTAGTCTTCATAGGAGTGAAATAGTCTTTATAGTTCTTGAACATGTTCACATCACTAGAACAACCGTAAAAAATTTAGATGATTTCATGACTACAGAATACCATTTCTCGCGAATATAAAATCTGCTGTGAACTGTTTGTCACTTCAACAATATCAGAATTATGATCACAAGGTAGAATTAAGTGACCTCATTCAGGAAAATAAAGTATTAATTTTTTAAAACAATCAATCTATGGAGGCACAGCCGGTTTAAGACCCAATTGACACCAACCATTGTTTGGGATGCTTGGGGGCGCCAAGCGGAGATGGGTGCTAGAGGAATTGCAACTGAAAGATTTCTATACAGTTTGTATTACAATTATTAGTGGCCGTTTGGGGCATCGACCAAGAGCAAGATTTGTGTACAGCTTGAATCACAATTAGTAGTGAAAACTGACTTAGCTGAAAGTGTATGAGGGAGAAACAAGTGGTGGGGGGGGGGGGGGGGGGGGGGAAGGGGGACAAATGATAAGTTTCTTGTGCGGAAAAACATTTTCAAAGAGGTCCTGTATGCAAGGGTATACGGTTAATGTACAGTAACTCTATTTTTATTTGGTGAAGCAAAAAATAACAAAAAATCAGATTCTGAAAAGCACAAAAAGAGTGAAAGGAGGACACAAAATTTATCTGACATCTGGTAGTTCATCCTCCATTATAAATCCCCTCCGCCACCAAATTGTTCAACTGTGTATGTGAAAAAATTATGCAGACTTCATTTAATGATTATGTTACAAGTTATGAAAGTGCACATCATAACCATAATTTCTTAAGAAGTCGTCGTTTTTTAAGATACAACTGCACAAGCAAAAAGATCTTACACATTCTTTCCAATTACAATCACTTTTCCAGAACACCTGTATCAAAATATTGCAGCAATACAAGAAATGGCAGAGGATACCACAATTTTAATGTTTCATATGTTTTTTAAGAAAGTGTCTCTTCACATCATGTTTCTGTTTTGATTTGTACGAACATAAGGAACAACTGAATAGTGGTTCTTTTCCACATTCTAATCTAAGATGTCGACTGAGAGAACCTTTATGCTGATACCAATTTCCACACTGACAACACTGGAAATGGAGAAAAGCTTGACGAGACTTCAAAATGTTTAATTCTGTAGAACGGAATGGTAGTTGTTCCAAATGATGTATGGTATCTGGAAAGAATAAAAACCAAATATTTGTTTTAACTGAAAACACAGTTAATACACTTTTATTTATTTAATTTGGTCCATCATCTGAATACATAAGGTTTCAATCTATAATAGCCTTATAATTGAATGCCGAAACTTTTCAGTTGGACAGCTATGCTTGAAGTAACATACATTCAGGACCACAATGGAGTGTAATTTACACATTCAAAAAAACTACACATTTAACTTTTGTCACACTAAATGTAAGCAAAATTACAACAAACATCAATACATACTGCTAAATACTTTTCTGTCATTCGTACAATAAACCATTTTTATCATCACATTACTACACCCTGAGAAATTTAGCATGTCTTTACTGTCATAGATGTAATAAAAAGATCTTAAAAAATTGTGATCTGTTTAAAAAATAATGAATATTTAAGCCAATCTGTCTTTTACTTCATTCTCTCTTGTCGAAGAATTTCAAGATGTATTTTTTTAAATTTGGTTTTACACATGATATTCACAAGTGAGGACACAAACATGTTCACAGGGACGATAAATGTAGGGTGAATTCTAAATCTTTCTTGGGTAGTGGTAGGGCGAACAGAACAAAATTTGCGTGCTGTAAATTAGCATGAAAAATTACTGTAGATAAGACACATCAAAAACACATATTTATTATAAATGTTAGCAACACAACAATGACAGTAATATTAAACAGCTCTAGTGACTGTTAACTGTTATCAACAAATAATGGCAGTTGTTAAATTTTCACCAAAAATTTGAAGACTTTTTCTCACATATTATTTATTAAATATGCAACATGAGATATAAAAAACATTAATCACCTAAATTCCTCATATACAAGTAGTTAACTATGAAACATTCTCTATAACAATCAATTACAATTTATAATGAAATGACGAGAAGCAATCACTCACCTTGTAGAATGTGCATCAATTAGCCTATATGTACATACACAAGAATTTGAAAATTATGGTTCAGGTTTCAAGCTTATACTCTTTTGCAGTCACAGGATTGGGAGAATGTGTGCATGCATTTTTTTCTGTTTAGGACCAGAAATTTCAAGATGGGTCAAGATTCATCAATGCTTTTTTATATATTTACCTACTTGCCTGGACTTCCTTTGTGATGCGAATAGTTGTCTGTCTCCAAGCCATTATTTTATCTTCTGTTCACGATATTTTAATGACAATGAACAAGTAGATTGTACAGCATTTTTTGTACAGCTATGAGTTATGAGTTCTCACTGAAGCTGTGTAGACTGTCTGTGCAACACTAAGTTATCTGATGATGGAAAAAGAAGCCGAAAGCCAGTTCATAATGAACTAGTAAATATTATTGTGGAACATCAATATGTTGCATTCAAGTTATTAACTTGTGATAAATGTTGATTGCCCACTTGTCAGATGACTGTGGAAAATGTAAACACTAACCTCCAAAAATGTCGCCTCTCTCAAAAACAAAAGAGTTCAACCCAATGGTAAATGAAGTATTTAGTTTTTCCATTTCATGCATAGCACCTGAAAATGGTTACTAAGTCCAACATAACCATCAACAAATGAATTTAAAATGTATTAAGCAACCTATGAAACCCTGTACATTCAACTTAACAAAAATTTTAAACAATGAAAACTGTAAATGAAATGTATCAATTTAAGAAAAAAATAGTAACATGTAATAACGAAAACAATAATGAGATTCTCCTATGCTGAATAAAATGATAATTACTTGTTAGTCTTAGATACAGTAGAGATAGAAATTGAAACACACAGTTTTGATAATGCTTAATGAAAAAAAAAAGACAGAGATAATAAATTACAGAACATCAGTACTCACATATCCACCAATGTTATATGAGACTGTATATTGTTGTAGCAACTACAAAAAATGTAAGTATGGTAAATGAGCGTATCTTAAGTTATCTACACAGAGTTTACAACCAAAAGTTACATTTTCTGACGACAGTGTGTGTGTGTGTGTGTGAGAGAGAGAGAGAGAGAGAGAGAGAGAGAGAGAGAGAGAGAGAGAGACAAATTTACGTACTCTTCTGGAAGCATATGCAGATTTTCAGCTCATACATTAAGTAATCACCTTTTCACCTAACGAAGGAAGTTGTTTTCCACATAATGCTTACTGAATGTATAAACCAATTAGTTGATTTTTTTATTATTTACTGATAACATTCACAGCACAAACATTGTTAAATTTCATGATTAACTTCTTACTAATTTAACTGTTAAAAATCCAAGTGCTGTATTTACGTCCTTACAGGAGACTGTCCACATACAAAACATTTACCTGATTAAACCTGCAATACTAAATATCAATGTAGCTTAATTATACTAACAATTATGGCATTCTTTACTAAATAAGACCCTTCAGAAAATAAACAGTCCTAATACATTTTAGCAAGATTTTCCTACTTACAGATGTCAGAACCACAAATAAAATATTTTTTCCGTGTTTGACCTGAACACAATTTGAAGCCAGGTATTAGAAAATACTTAATATGTGGAATATCCACTTTATTACTTAATTCATACCAATGTTAGGTCCTTTATATCAGGGGACCAGTAGGGGATATTTCCACACACATCCAGCAGCACTGGAAGTGATGCTACTGCTTTATCTCTGTGCCTGCTTCACTGATGATGCTTCATGGAGAGCAATAAATTACAGGTGAAACAGACCTGATGAACCACAGATTTCATGAATAGAGAACAGATGCTGCACACGAAGTGGAGTAACTTGTTTTAAACAATTGTATTAGTGAAAGTGCGTCTGTGCTAACAACAGGCTACCACATAATTACAGCACCCCTTTTTAATATAGATCAACATTATGTAGCATATTTTCAATAACTGAGTATAAAAGAGATGATGATGATGATATTTAATTCTATTTACAGCCCACAGAACCAAGAACAGGACAATAATTCTTGAAAACGAAAACTTCAACAATAAAACAACAAATTTGAGTAGTCAAACCACATTAAAAAATAATCGCTACACAACATATACATGATGTGTATGACATATTTACCACATTAGTGTTTTTCATATCTTAGTAATTTTCACTGTTTTACTCTTGTTAAATAAGACTCAAAACAAGCAAACAAAAAACTTAAGGAAGTTCGCTGACAATAACAGGACTGCATTTAGCATCAGTACACAAATATCATGAAACAAGTGTGATATATGAGTAAATTACAAAAACTTCAAAGAAAATAAAATAAAAGTATTTGTCTAAAATGTACAAAAACTTAAACACACATGCAACACTAGAAGCACCATAAACTGGAGTACCATTCTCTAGTGTATGACACTACCCAGTTAAACATGAACATAACTAATCTGGTACACAGTGTTAATCTGCAGGAAGTACCACATTAGTTTTAAGTGAACTGCGTAATGGGTATATATCACTAGTTTCTTTTAACTAGTTGAGCTACTGTAAAACAGAACTGAACAGTTCGTTTCACCAACTAAGATATTAAGAATATCAAAACTAATATATATGTATAAAAATGTTTTTAGTATAAATATGCAGGCATTATGGTGGTTCTCAATTTGAATAACTGGGGCATCAGACCAAACTTTTTTTTAAACTAAATATGAGTTACGAACAAAAAGCAAGCATTTTCAGAATGGATTGCCCAGTTGCCTGAGACAAGTGGGTTCTGTGAACACACAGTCAGTCATAGCTTGTGCTACTCTAGAGGGTAATTGGAAGGCAGCAACAAATCAACAACTTGCTTCCAGCAGCTAGATATCTGTGCCACACAATCAAACAGTTTGCTTTTTGTCAAAAGTTTTCATTTAGTTATATAGAATAATGTAGCATAATTCCCAAAATGATTTTATTCAAAATGTCCTACAGTAGTTCAACTGCTTAAGAAAACTGATGATATATGCCAGTACACAACAGGGAGAATGGCTTATGCAGTATTTCCTAAGAGATTAACACACTGTACCACATCAGACTTGAAGTCAGAATCTTGCTTTTTATTGGCATGCCCTTACTGAGTCATTTCATGGAACTGGGTGTACTGCCGGTTGTCTGCATCTTCCCAAATCAGGTATTTCCAGCAGCTGTAAACGAATGCAAAGAAGCCAAGTTACGACGTCGAAATATTGTGTTGGGAAGAGGCAGATCACCAGCAGTACACCTGATTCCATGAGATGACACTGAATCATTGGAAAGTCTAAGAAATTAGAATGCTCTTACTAACTGAGCTATGAAGGTATGAATCATGACCCACGCTCACAGCTTCAGCTTCAGTTCTTCCATTACCTCTCTCTTCCTTTTCAAGTTTCTAACAAGCTCTAACACTTTGCAGGACATTCACTTCTGGAAGGAAGGACCTCTTTTACCAGGAGTGCTAATCTTGAAAGGCATGCAGGAGACCTGTGAAGTTCAGAATGATGGAGAGAAGTCCTGGCAAAGTTGAAGGATGGGTTTTGAGTGATACCTGGATAGTTATGCTCAGATCTACATCTGCTTATATACTCTGCAAGCCACCATATGGTGATTGGCGGAGGGTACCTTGTACCACTAATAGTCATTTCCTTACCTGTTCCACTCGCATACAGAGCACGGGAAAAACCGAATGTCTATATGTCTCTGTAAGAGCCTTAATTTCTCTTATCTTATATTTGTGGCCCTTACATGAAATGTATGTAGGTGGCAGTACAACTGTTCTGCAGTGAGCTTCAAATTCTGGTTCTCTAAATTTTCCCAATAATGTTTCATGAAAAGATCTTCGTCTTCCCTCCAGGAATTCCCTTTGAGTTCACAAAGTATCTCCATACTACTTGTGTGCTGATCAAATCTACTGGTAACAATTGTAGTGGCTCGCTTCAGAATTCCATTGGTATGCCCAGAAACCACAAAAAGAAACTTCCCAGTTTCAAGTCATTGTCTGTCACACAGTTTTAATCTCCTGGGAAGAGCCAAAACAATGCACATGCCACTGCCGTAACAAAGATTCATTCTGTAACTGAAGGGGTATTTTTGCAAACATGAGACCTACAAATTAATGACCATTAGTGATGCTACACAACAAAATTCAAAGAACTGCAGAAATTCATTAATTTAACCAAACAATAAACTGACAGTCTATTCCAATTGCATTCACAGGTAAGAGATATGTAGTGGCCCTCCTCACGTCTATAGTTTATGTACGATATGTGTACATAATATGCAATAAAATACTTACTATCTTGTCCACAAAACATTAAAGATTATTCCAAGTGCATTACATATGGATCAAATGTAGATTTCAGGCTATTCTTCAGATCAATTATCTTACATAAACATTTGCTAGTTTCATCAACTAACAGTCAAACCGTCACCTTTGAATAAAACCAAGACCTAGAGCTGTACTACTGACCAGTATCCCCATGACCAATATCTAAAACTGAAACATACAAACAAAAATATTCCAGATGCAATCTACATAATATATGTAACAACACTTCAAACAATAAACCAATGGCTCAGTTTTTTCACTAGACCCAATCAACTCGGAATCATGACAGCTTTCCCGCAAAAATGGGTTCACAATTTGGCTGGTGCCATAACGTTAAGCAATGAAAATGTTTGTACAACACATCTACTGAAACAAGTTAGAGAGCACAGTTTTATATCCTTGCTAAAGGTACCATCCTTAAGCAACAAACTCAGAAACCTGGATAACAATTGTACAATGAAAAGTTTCAACAATCACAAGCTGATTTAAGCTTCGCATGAACTCATTTAGATTTGGAGTAATTTTAAGGACGTGTACTTGAGTAAATGTTTCATTCAATGTAATTATCGCCGCCCACTCTCGGTGGTCATCATTTGGAATAAATGCAGCAAGTTTCATTCATTTTCCTCGTTAAATTTCGATACGATAATCACATGTCCCAAAAACATTGCGCTTGTTACAACTTAAAATTTCGATACGATACTCACATGTTCCAAAACAAATTGTGCAGTTGTGTGTACAACTGTAGCTGCTTCTATTAAATTTCTACTTACATCACACATTTTTATTGGCATTTACCATCAAAACACTCTTATCTCGTATTATTATTCTATAACTGCTAGCATCCCTACTGAACACTCTTACACCGGGATTTTTTTCTTTCATCATGCTTCCAAACTACACAATTGTTTCAAACAATTCACTCTAAACAATCATAAAAACATCAACAACAAATACCACTTACCATGTGATGTTAGGTTCTCACAGTACATGTCAGATTGTAGACAATGGATATCGAGTGGTACATCAAGACTTAGCAAAAAGAGTTTTCATTTTATTTATCGGCTACTCACTATGACACTAAAAGACTCACTCTTGTCCATCGCTTTATTTAGATGTTACACAAGTGTAAGCAAATTCAAATACACATTACTATACAAGATGAAACAACCAACACTTCGTTTCTGAAAGAAAATGGTCTCATCAAGTCTTTCCGTTCATCACGCAATAATAAAAAAATCATTTAATTGAGACGGCCGTAAGAACTCTGACGAAAATTTCGAAAAGAGAATGGACACATTAGTAGACTCTGAACTTACTATAAAAACTGTCAAACCAGCGACAAACAAAATAAAGTAAATAAATGGGTTCACTACAAAGACGTTGTACCAAATTACAATGACTATTCTTAATATAATGCATCAACAACACTATAAATAATTTTGTGCAAAACTGCAGCAAATAAAATTTATGTATGTTTCGCCGGTTAGTCCTTCAAAGATAAACATGGGCAGCTTTGGAGTTCTATATATTTTATTCATTCAAACAAAAACAAAACTCCTTGATTCAAAACTACATAGCAGTATAAACAAACGGCTACAAACAAACAAAGTTAAGAAACATCTGACAGTATACACGCTGCCAGTGCCAACCTATCAATACAAAAATACGCAGCTTACGAGTAGTACCAATCTACCTCCTTGATAGTACCGGATGAAGAGAAATTTATTAACAGTAACATAGCAAAACTGATAATCGTGGGGTGAGGTAGCTTGTGGGAAGGTGAACTACATGTGTCAGATTGCTTGATTGTAGCCTAATTTAAATTTACAAAAAATAAATACGGATTAGTAACTCTTAAAATGCTCTCTTCGGAAATACTTATAAGGGCCCGTCCACACGCAACGATGTCTGCGCACATCACATCTGCGCAGACAGATCGTTGCGTGTGGACAGAAGATCTGCACCAACCTGAGGTGTGTGCAAAACTGGAAGTTGGAGTTGGAGGTTTGAGCGAAACCTCTCAAATCTGTGGGTTCAAACCACATGTGCGCAGACAAGTTGGAGCGTGTGGACAGGAGATCGCCGCAAATCTGGCGCTAAACCACTGTTTGCTCAGTCTAGTGTTTGTATTTGTGCGCACAGGGCATTAAAATGGCTGATAGTCATCAGTGTTCTCGAGAGTTTGTAAGTGAATTCATTGAAATATATAGAAACCACCCATGTTTGTGGAAGATTAAAGTAAAGAATATAGTGACAGAGACCAAAAGACAGCAGCATACAATGCTCTAATTGAAAAATTGCGGGTATTATTTCACTCAACTCTTGTTTCGATATTGCAGTTGAAAATTCAAAATCCCTGTAGCTCCTTCCTGTTGCTAGGAATCTTAATGTTACCGCAAGCCGTTCATGAGGAGAAATTGCCCTTCTCTATACAAGTATTTTTTCTCATAATATGATGGGTTACAAGCTTTAAGAGAGAATTATAAATTCCGACATCCATCCGCAAATAATTTCGCCAGTCGTTAGGTTCGCCCTGCAACTCTCGCAGTAAATTTACGTGAGAAAACTGCTTTCGCTTTAGCAGCCACTGTCTACACCATTTTGACCGCTTTCTCTGTTTCCTGCGGTTGGTCTGGATGTTTTTTGCAACACAAGTTGCGAACACAGACCACAACAGAACTTCCTCCATTTCTATGTTTCAAAATAACTGAATTAAGTTTTTGACGTTTACGGGGAGTGTAGTCGCTTGCCACTGATATTTCTTTTCTATACCGACAGATGGCGGGCGAGTAGTAGATTGGGGTTTGTGTCGTGTGAACACACAACATTTGCAGCGATCTTTTGCGTGTACAGACATCTGCGCCGATGTCTGCGCAGACAGATCGTTGCGTCTGGACCGGGCTTAACAGCAAGCGAAAACACACCTGACAACTCTGTATAACAGACGGCACAACATGACATACAGGTAGTCACTATATTAGAGGGGACGTTGTGCTGATAAACAATAAGTGTCAAGAAAAAAAATTGGCTATGTTGCTCCGTTTCTGAGTTATTTAAGATTGAAGTTAGCCAATCGGATTTCTGCGCCCCGACAAATTCAAGCACTTGCACGCTCTAAAATGTGATTAGATTAGATTAGATTAGATTAATACTAGTTCCATGAATCATGAATACGATATTTCGTAATGATGTGGAACGAGTCGAATTTTCCAATACATGACATAATTAGGTTAATTTAACAACATACTTAAGTTAATATAACAACTTTATTTTTTGTGTTTTTTGTTTTTCTTTATTTTTTTTATTTTTTTTAATATTTTTTTTTCTTAATTTATATCTAAAAATTCCTCTATGGAATAGAAGGAGTTGTCATTCAGAAATTCTTTTAATTTCTTCTTAAATACTTGTTGGTTATCTGTCAGACTTTTGATACTATTTGGTAAGTGACCAAAGACTTTAGTGCCAGTATAATTCACCCCTTTCTGTGCCAAAGTTAGATTTAATCTTGAATAGTGAAGATCGTCCTTTCTCCTGGTATTGTAGTTATGCACACTGCTATTACTTTTGAATTGGGTTTGGTTGTTAATAACAAATTTCATAAGAGAGTATATATACTGAGAAGCTACTGTGAATATCCCTAGATCCTTAAATAAATGTCTGCAGGATGATCTTGGGTGGACTCCAGCTATTATTCTGATTACACGCTTTTGTGCAATAAATACTTTATTCCTCAGTGATGAATTACCCCAAAATATGATGCCATATGAAAGCAATGAGTGAAAATAGGCGTAGTAAGCTAATTTACTAAGATGTTTATCACCAAAATTTGCAATGACCCTTATTGCATAAGTAGCTGAACTCAAACGTTTCAGCAGATCATCAGTGTGTTTCTTCCATTTTAATCTCTCGTCAATGGACATACCTAAAAATTTGGAATATTCTACCTTAGCTATATGCTTCTGATTAAGGTCTATATTTATTAATGGCATCATACCATTCACTGTACGGAACTGTATGTACTGTGTCTTATCAAAATTCAGTGAGAGTCCGTTTACAAGGAACCACTTAGTAATTTTCTGAAACACAGTATTGACAATTTCACCAGTTAATTCTTGTTTCTCAGGTGTGATTACTATACTTGTATCATCAGCAAAGAGAACTAACTTTGCCTCTTCATGAATATAGAATGGCAAGTCATTAATATATAATAACACACAGGCCGTGAGTTACCACTTGTTTAAATGCTCATTACCAGCTGAGAAGTGCCTCTTTGGGAAGTGACAAATTTAAGCTACGTGAGCAAAAGCCACGTTTCTCCGGATTGATGAGACTAAACGAAGAGCAAGTTGGGCGACAATGTCTCTGGCAAGTTGCTTGAATTTGCGGTCGCGGCGACCTGATTGGCTAACGTCAATGCTAAAGGACTATGAAACGGCGGAACGTATCGCATTTTTCTTAACAATTACTGCACACCACAACTTCCCCTGCAACACGCTTACAAGCTTTTCAGACTGTTTCTGCCCACCCTCACCCTGCATGTTGCGATGTGTCGTCTATTGTATAGGGTTGTTAGGTGTGGTGTGTTTGCTTGCTGTATTAAGTATCTCTGAAGAGAACATTAACAGTTACTAATCCATATTTAACTTTTATAAATTTAAATTAGGCTACAATCATACAGTCTCACTCACGAAGTTCACCCTACCCACTTTTTCCCGGAAAAACAGGTGATAGTGGCAGCGAACTGTCGAGTTGTTATTGTTGTACCAAGCTGAGGACTGCTTGCGGAATGTACGAAGCAATCGGAATGCACACACACAAAAAATAAAACCAGAAGCTATGCAGAGAGTTGATGCTAAGTTTGGTAGAGTACTGACAAAGATGCATAGAAAGGAGAAAAGGTTGGTGGTCTTAGCTTGCTTCTTAATTATGAGCATCCTTTTAACATGGCGGCAGCTAGTGATAATTTCAGTGAGGCTAGCGATTAGATTAGATTAGATTTACTTTCATTCCAATTGATCCGTAGTCAGGAGGTCCTCCAGGATGTGGAACATGTCAGAAAAACAACAATACATGACAAATATTTACAACTAAAACAAATAAGCTAATGTACGATTCCAGAGGTCCCAACGTAATTTGAATCGCGCGCCAAAAACAAGACAACCAATCAGAGACTGTGCTCGACATCTATTGAGCTGCCCAGAGAGCATCCCAGAGTGCCCCAGAGAGCATCCCAGAGTGCCCCAGAGAGCTAAAACACCAAGAAGAATCGCTTCTCGGCTTTTGGCAAGATCAATGTGTAGTATTTTTGGCCCTTAAAATGGCCGTTTATTCAGAACTGCTTTCAATGATTATATAAAGTACGATCACCCACAATGCGACAATCTTCCAAAGAAGAAGGACCACTAGCCTTCACCCATAAGTGAATACTGGAATCAGAATTTATCTTACAACGTCTACAACAAGACAAAGACAAACTCCCGTGCGGTAAAAAGTAGGAACCCTCACTAGCAATAATAATCTCAGAAACAGGTATAGTACGGTAAGCTAAGATTTCCCGGGTTTCAAAGGATTCCAAACCGGCTCTTCCTGCATTGTTACAAGCAACGAACGCTACAGTTAGCCATCCGTTACCCAAACTGGAAGAAGAAGAAACTTTCATTAAAGAAAAATTTAACCTCACACCACAAAATAAAGTAGTTCCATGAATAAGAACAAATTGAGTAGTTTTACCAACTCCTCTTATTTCGTTCTTTTTGCCCTTCGCAGAAGATATCGAAGCACCAAGTGTGCCGTCCACATTGACAAGTGATTTGTAAACCAGCATTCGCCGGCGACGACGAAAACAACGTTTACGCATCATTGTAAGAAGCAGTGCCTCAGTGGCTATTCACTCAACCCGAGTGAATGCGCTAGACAGAACAGTGTGCTATTTATAGCATCAGTCCTGGCACACGCAGCGGATGTGGACTCTTATCAGCTTACACAATCGCACCGGAAGTGAATTTTCAAGCAACACGCTCCTAGTAATACTAGGTAGCGTGTTGCTCCAACGTAATTTGAATCGCGCGCCAAACACAAGACAACCAATCATTTTTTAATGAACACTGTATGAAAGTAATTTTACAAATACTAATGCACTGAATTTAAAATAAAAAAGTTTTTTATTTATTTATAAGGTAATAAACATGTAATACAACTACTATAATACTTATTTACAATGAACACATTACTGCACTGAAATTGCGCAGAAGTTATATTCAGTTGGTTTTACTGAGAAATTCATCAATGGAGTAGGAGGAGTTGGCCACCAATAAATCCTTTAGGCTTCTCAAAACTGAATTTTAATCGGTTGTTAAGCTTTTTATGACTGCTGGCAAGTTATTGAAAATGTGTATTCCTGAATAATGCACACCTTTTTGTACAAGACTAAGTGACCTTAAATCATTGTGAAGATTATTCTTATTTCTAACATTGATTCCATAAATTGAGCAGTTGGTTTGAAAAAGTGATATATTTTTAATGACAAATTTTATTAAAGAATAAATATATTGGGAAGCAGTAGTTAGTATCCCTAGTTCCCTAAACAGGCTTCTGCAGAATGTTCTTGAGTTCACACCACATATAACTCTTACTGCACGTTTTTGTGCCCGGAAAACTTTAGCTTGGCTTGATGAATTACCCCAAAACATAATCCCATATGACATTATGGAATGAAAGTAAGCATAGTATGCCAGCTTTTTCATTTTTATATCCCCTATGTCTGACGAAATTCGCATTGCAAACAGAGATTTGTTAAGACGCTTCAGCAATTCTGTGGTGTGCTCCTCCCAGTTGAATTTATTATCAAGCTGTAATCCCAAGAATTTAACACTGTCCACTTCTTCTATCTTCTTGTCATCGTATGTTAGGCATATACTCGTGGGACACCCCTTACAAGTTCTGAACTGCATGTTGTGTGTTTTTTCAAAGTTTAGTGACAAAGAATTGGCTAGGAACCAGTGATTAATGTCCACAAATATTTTATTGGCTGATCTTTCTAAGACTACGCTTGATTTGCTATTTATTGCAATGTTTGTATCATCGGCAAACAAAACAAACTTGGCATCTGGCAATGTTACTGATGAAAGGTCATTGATATACACAAAAAAAGTAAGGGCCCCAAAATGGAACCTTGTGGAACCCCACATGTAATTAGTTCCCAGTTGGATGATGCCTGATAGCTTGATACATGTCTCTTTCCTAATAACACCCTTTGTTTCCTGCCAGAGATATAAGATTTGAACCATTTTGCAGCATTTCCTGTTACACTATAATACTCTAATTTACTTAAAAGGGTATTGTGATTTACACAGTCAAATGCCTTTGACAGATCACAAAATATACCAGTTGACTGCAATTTTTTGTCTAATGAATTAAGCACATTTTCACTGTAAGTGTAGATAGCCTTCTCAATATCAGAACCTTTTAGAAATCCAAACTGTGACTTTGACAGTATGTTATTTGAGATAAGATGGTTATAAAGCCGACTGTACATTACTTTTTCGAACATTTTTGAGAATGCTGGCAACAGTGAAATTGGACGGAAATTTGATGCTATTTCTTTATCTCCCTTCTTAAACAGTGGCTTAACTTCAGCATATTTCAGCCATTCAGGAAATATTCCACTGATAAATGACTGGTTACACAGATAGCTTAATATGTTACTTAGCTCAGAATCACATTCTTTAATTAACTTTGTTGATATTTCATCATACCCACTAGATGTTTTTGATTTTAAAGATTTTATGGTGGACATTATTTCTGTTGGGGTAGTGAGGGTCAAATTCATACTATGGAAGTTGCTTGAAATTTCTGGTCTGAGGTATTCCATAGCAGCATCTACCGAACCTGACAACCCAATCTTTTCAGTAACAGTTATAAAATGTTTATTAAAAAGTTGTGCAACACTATACACATCTGTCACCAATGTATCATTTGCTCTTAATGCTATTTGTTCCTCTTCATGTCTGATTCTACCGGTCTCCTCCTTCACTATATCCCATATTGTCTTTATTTTGTTATCTGATATGACTATCTTTTCCTTATAATATATTTGCTTTGACATCCATATTACAGTCTTTAATATTTTGTAGTATTTTTTGTAACGTGCTATAGCAACAGCATCGGAACTGTTTCGGATTGACAGATACAGTTTTCTTTTTGTTTTACAAGATACCCCTATTCCTCGAGTAATCCATGGCTTCTTTTGTAGACTTTGCTCTAACCTTGGTAAGTTTTGGGGGAAAACAGTGTTCGAATAAGGTAAGCACTTTATTAGCAAAAGTGTTATATTTTTCATTCATGCCATGAGCACTGTAAACATCAGTCCAGAGAATGTCTCTGAAGAGTGTCCTAAAATAATCAATTTTTGGCTTATTGATTACCCTCTTGAGCTCAGATTTAACAGATTTTATATCCTGTTCAGTATTAACATTTAACAGAAGCAACTGAATGTCATGGTCTGAGAGGCCATTGACTATTGGTTTTGTAATATAATTTTGTTCATTGGACTTTTCTATAAAGATATTATCAATGGCTGTTTGTGAGCAAGTGACTACCCCAGTGGGGAACTTTACAGTGGTAATTAAGTTGAATGATAGTGTTACTAACTCAAAGAAGTTCTTATTGGGAGAGTCTTTAAGGAAATCTACATTGAAATCACCAGCAACCACTATTTCTTTGTTTTTGGTTGTTAAATGGGCCAGTCCAGCTTCAAGGTGGTTTACAAACAGATTGGGGTTACCTGCAGGTGCTCGATATACACTTAATATTATGAAGGATTTTTTGTGAAATTCTAATTCTGTTGCACATGCTTCCATATGCTGTTCTAGGCAAAATTTATGAATGTCTGTGTTCTTAAATTTATGACAGTTCCTAATGAATGTGGCAACTCCTCCTTTCTCCATTTCTGATCTACAAAAGTGAGATGCTAACCTAAACCCTGTAATACTTAAAAGTTCTATACCAGTGGTCACATGATGTTCAGAGAGGCAGATTATGTCAGCTGGGTTTGAAGACTCTAATTCATCTATGCAGATAGTTAATTCATTAATTTTATTTCTCAGTCCTCGAACATTTAGATGCAATAAAGATAGCTGACATTTCACATTGACTGAGTTAAAATTTGCTAGAGTTATAATATCTGCGGACTGCTGAAAATTCTTAACCAACAGCTGTTTATGCTGATGTAATAAGCTGGAATTACGTTTCTTGATTTCTTTCTCAAACTGAAGGTTTGTCTCAGTTCTAACCTCTCTTAAAATTTGCTTTCATTCTGTCCTCCCTACCCTAAAAAAGGGTCTTTTCTGAACCCTATAACCACTGGTATTTTACCACTCATGACAGTGCCTCCCCCCTTTAACTTTCCTGCTATTTCCTCAGCCAATTTACCCTTCCCCTTCCTGTGGAGGTGAAGGCCATGCCTAGTATAATCCCACCTACTGAGAGAATCAACAGGAACCACACCAATGTGTGACCCTGCACCCGACATAAGCAGCCATTCCAGCTCCAAATTAACTCTCTTGACAGAAGAGCTCAAATGAGGTCGGTCATGGCGCCCAAGAACAGATACAAACTCAACACTAGTATGCTGATGCAATCTTCGACAGGTCACACTCTATACTGTACCCAGGATCTGTGTCAATACTATTACCTGCCCCACCCACTATAACCACGGTGTCTTCCTTAGTGAAATCTTTGCAAAGTGATCCTAAATCCTCTGTCACCTGCTCCAGACCAGCACTAGGTTTAAAAAAATTGGTGACCTGGTATTCTGATCCTAGTTCATCCTGTAAAAGTTGGCCAACATCTCTTCCAGCGAAACAACGCTGTTAAACAGTAAAAAATGGAAAAAGCGCAAGAAAACAGTGAAGAATGGCGTATTGTGCGTAATATGTAACAGAACGTATCACTTTAGTTGTGGCGGTTTTGACCTTTCCGTGAAAGATAACTGCTTCGTAACGAGTAACTGGAAATGTAAAAAGTATTACTTCGTAACAATAGCGAAAAATGTGAACACTAAAACTTGTGAATGTAAATGTAAACTACCTTCTTTAGCTCAATATTTAATCAGTGAAAATGAATATCTCAAGAGAGAAGAAGGCCTAAGTGATGTACAGATCAGAGTAGACGACTTGGAACAGTCAAGGGCCGACAAAGTGACCAAATAAAATAAAAACACATTAATTATGGCACGTAGTGAAACATTTTGTTAAACTGACACATACCAATTTATTACGAAATATCGTACTCATGATTTGTGGGCCCAGTATTAATCTAACCTAACCGACTAAACAACCAGGAAAACAAAGTAAATTAGAACAATGCAATCTGTTGCAAGTGTATTCAGACAACAAACAAGAGAATATTGCGATTCAAACATAAAAACAGCGACAAATAGAGAACATTTTAATCCAAGTGTTAAAACAGAAACTAATAGTGTGAAGTAAACAATCACCAGTACAATGCATCATTCTCGCCGAATCGCTTGGGCAAACGTATTGGAGAAGCTGTAGAAAGCTCCACTAAGTGGACTGTTGTAAGTACATATACCACTAAGGCTGATGTATACGAGAATCCAAATGTTATTGATAATCCTTATAAATGTGCTTACCCCTCGAAAGAAAATTGGCTACAAGAAAAAGTGAAGACTTAGCCTACCAGAACGTCTCAAACGAACATAATACAAAAATGACAGTAAGTGTCTGGTAAGTTTTCACAGTCAAGGCGATACGATAGTGAATTATTACCAACCGCGTTACATTCTGTACACACCATTTTGTTTCCACTTAGTACAGTACATTGCGTCCGTTTGATACAACAGCAGAGAGCGTACTAACTATGGCTCCAGAAGACAGCATATACATCGTACGCCAGCAATATTATTGTTCAGAGTCCCCACAGAGACCCCCCCCCCACCCCCCACTTGATGTGTGAAGCAAGTGTGGAGCCACCGCTATCACTGTAATGAATGACTGCTGACAGTTGTGTGGGTTCATAATCACTGAGGGTCAAGGGAGGTGTCGTGATCAACCAAACACCGAGGTGGGAGCTGGCGCCTCGTCATCCACTGTCGTCGGCCATTGTGTGGATGACGCCAGTCTTTCAGAAAACATGGGCGGCGACGACGTAACTGGTGTGGAGTCGGTGGAGAAATCTCCCACGGTCCACACCGACTTCAAAAGGTTGATGGCCGCTGTTGTCACTTTGCTGTTGACCTCGATTCGGAAGGTGTTGTCGTTGCAGCTGATGACTCGATATGGGCTTTTGTAGGGGTGTGTGAGTGCAGGTCAGATCGTGTCGTCACACAGCTTGACGTCGTGGCAAGCACGTTGTGCATGCAGGTAGGCGGTGCTTTGTGGGGCCGTGGTGGTGGAATGGCGATGTACCCTTTCTTCTCGATTTAGTAGTTCCGGTAATAGTTGCTAGTCGTCCTCCGTGGGTGCCGTGAAAACGTCAGCTGGTAGTTGCAGTGTCTCTCCACAAAAGTTGGCCAACGCGGCAAGTAACGCCTGTAAATTGTCTTCTGCAGTGATGTGCAACCCTAGCAAGACTCAAGGGAGCACATCTGCTCATTCACCGCCATGTCACATGAGTGCTGCTTTCATTTTTCTGTACCACCTCTCGATCAGACCATTATTCTGCAGGTAGCACACTGCCATATGCCAGCGGTCAATGCTCCACGTGTTGCATAATGCTTCAAACAGGAAGGCCTCACACTGTTGTCCTTGGTCCGTCGTTATCGTGAGTTGGTAGTCGAACCAGGTGATTCGTGTACGCACAAACGCTGTGGCTGTGGCTTCCGACATCATATCAGTCACTGGTGTCGCCTCAACCCATTGTGTCACACAGTCAGTTATGGAGAGGATGCATTTTCCTCCCGGCGTTCCAGTGAAAGCCCAACGAGGTCCAAATGAATGTGACAGAATCTTCCTCACAGAACTGTGAAGAGTCCTAGTGGCGGTTTGTTGACAGCCATTGCATGTGCATGTTCATACATTGTAGTTGCTTTTAACGTTTGGCCATATGAAGCAGTCAGTGACATGGTTCGTTGTGGGCTGAATACCTTGTGATATTCGCTATATTTGGCTTCATTAAAACAGCAAATAGTTAATACTTTCAGCCAGAAGGCAAATACTTGTTTATAAAGAATGATTAATTTATAATAAGGCGTCGCATAGCAACGGTGGAATTTCCTAAATAATGTAATTCGCCGTCTTTGGGCGGCAACATAAACAGTAGAATACGGATGGATGTGCGATCCTTCACTATTTTGTTCGCTGGAGAACAAATGAAGCCTTAAGTGCTAAACACTTGTACTGCTTCTCTTAAGTAAGACGGACTGATCAAATTTTTTACTAAATAAATAAAAACGTGTTCCGTCTAAGTTTGAGTGAAGTGTAAAAAAAGAAGAACTGTTATAATTTATCGTGACGACGCACGGGCGACTCAAAAGGACAATGGCTATATAAAAGAGCGCTCAATGGACATGAAACAGACATAAAAATCTACCGTCATTGTAGTACTAAAATTAATGTAGATATATGTTTTAGTTATAATAAATATTTGTTCTGGAAATACTGAATCATTTAGCACTGCTCATTCCTATCATCTCCTCGGTTTTATTTTCATTTTAATTATGCATTTTGCTAAGATTACAGACGCCAAGATCAGCAGTCCAATGTGCGTGTTACATTGACAAAAAGAAAATTGTTTTATCGTCTTCTTGCATCAGCTTTAATATTGAATTTCCCTTTTGTGTGATGTTACAGTTGAACTTTCTGGCCCCTTAGGAAATTGTTTTGTCATGACAATAACTTCACGACTGGGTACGATCGTGTCTACGATCATGAAGTAATTAGAAAGACGATAATCACACATAACTGCAAGTAAAGACTATTCACATTTCATAATGCAATAATTTAAGACAATGGTCGATCCATGATTCTTACGCCAATTGTGACTGATAAAACAGTAAGCGAAATCTCAAATTCCAACTTTTCCATTGAATAGCAACATCACTTTTATTTTGTTACATCACACCCTGTATGGGAGAGATTGTGCAATGACTGAAAAGTGGCTTCGCAAAAGGATGCTGGAACCAGTGGCTGTAGTTTTCCAAGTGAAGTATCACAGAGCAGAGCTGCATCTATCTCTGGTACCTAACATTGTTCAGTATTCAAACTGGTCAACACATCAGAAGCGACCACGGTAGTCGACGGATCCAGTGTCTGTTCCCATGCCATTGGAGACAGTCTAGCTGAAGTGATATGGCACTAACCCGTGAAAGGTTGTTGTTGTTGTTGTCTTCAGTCCTGAGACTGGTTTGATGCAGCTCGCCATGCTACTCTATCCTGTGCAAGATTCTTCATCTCCCAATACTTACTGCAACCTACATCCTTCTGAATCTGCTTAGTGTATTCATCTCTCGGTCTCCCTCTACGATTTTTACCCTCCACGCTGCCCTCCAATGCTAAATTTCTGATCCCCTCATGCCTCAGAATATGTCCTACCAACTGGTCCCTTCTTCTTGTCAAGATGTGCCACAAACTCCTCTTCTCCCCAATTCTATTCAATACCTCCTCATTAGTTATGTGATCTACCCATCTAATCTTCAGCATTCTTCTGTAGCACCACATTTCGAATGCTTCTATTCTCTTCTTGTCTAAACTATTTATTGTCCATGTTTCACTTCCATACATGGCTACACTCCATACATACTTTCAGAAACGACTTCCTGGCACTTAAATCCATACTCCTCCTTTCAAGACGCTATCCATTCCGTTCAATTGCTCTTCCAAGTCCTTTGCTGTCTCTGACAGAATTACAATATCATCGGCGAACCTCAACATTTTTATTTCTTCTCCATGAATTTTAATACCTACTCCGAATTGTTCTTTTGTTTCCTTTACTGCTTGCTCAATATACAGATTGAATAACATCAAGGAGAGGCTACAACCCTGTCTCACTCCCTTCCCAACTACTGCTTCCCTTTCATGCCCCTCGACTCTTATAACTGCCATCTGGTTTCTGTACAAATTGTAAATAGCCTTTCGCTCCCTGTATTTTACCCCTGCCATCTTTAGAATTTGAAAGAGAGTATTCCAGTCAACATTATCGAAAGCTTTCTCTAAGTCTACAAATGCTAGAAACGTAGGTTTACTTTCCTTAATTTATTTTGATTTATTTTGATAAGTCGTAGGGTTAGTATTGCCTCACATGTTCCAACATTTCTGCGGAATCCAAACTGATCTCCCCCGAGGATGGCCTCTACCAGTTTTTCCATTCGTCTCTAAAGAATTTTCGTTAGTATTTTGCAGCAGTGACTTATTAAACTGATAGTTCGGTAATTTTCACATTTGTCAACACCTGCTTTCTTTGGGATTGGGATTATTATATTCTTCTTGAAGTCTGAGGGTATTTCACCTGTCTCATACATCTTGCTCACCAGATGGTAGAGTTTTCTCAGGACTGGCTCTCCCAAGGCTATCAGTAGTCCCAATGGATTGTTGTCTATTCCCAGGGCCTTGTTTCGACTCAGGTCTTTCAGTGCTCTGTCAAACTCTTCACGCAGCATCATATCGCCCATTTCATCTTCGTCTACATCCTCTTCAATTTTCATAACATTGTCCTCAAGTACATCGCCCTTGTATTGACCCTCTATATACTCCTTCCACCTTTCTGCTTTCCCTTCTTTGCTTAGAACTGGGTTTCCATCTGAGCTCTTGATATTCATACAAGTGGCTCTCTTTTCTCCAAAGGTCTCTTTAATTTTCCTGTAGGCAGGATCTATCTTACCCCTAGTGAGATAAGCCTCTACCTCCTTACATTTGTCCTCTAGCCATCCCTCTTTAGCCATTTTGCACTTCCTGTCAATCTCATTTTTGAGACGTTTGTATTTCTTTTTGCCTGCTTCATTTACTGCGTTTTTATATTTTCTCCTTTCATCAACTAAATTCAATATTTCTTCCGTTACCCAAGGATTTCTACTAGCCCTTGTGTTTTTACCTACTTGATCCTCTGCCGCCTTCACTACTTCATCCCTCAGAGCTACCCATTCTTCTTCTACTGTATTTCTTTCCCCCATTCCTGTCAATTGTTGCCTTATGCTCTTTCTGAAATTCTGTACAACCTCTGGTTTAGTCAGTTTATCCAGGTCCCATCTCCTTAAATTCCCACCTTTTTGCAGTTTCTTCAGTTTTAATCTACAGTTCATAACAAATATATTGTGGTCAGAGTCCACATCTGCCCCTGGAAATGTCTTACAATTTAAAACCTGGTTCCTAAATCTCTGTCTAACCACTATATAATCTATCTGATACCTTCTAGTATCTCCAGGCTATGATTAAGTTATGCTCTGTGCAAAATTCTACCAGACGACTTCCTCTTTCATTTCTCTCACCCAATACATATTCACCCACTATATTTCCTTCTCTCCCTTCTCCTACTCTCGAATTCCAGTCACCAACGACTATTAAATTTTCGTCTCTTTTATCTCATCATACATTTCTTCAATTTCTTCATCATCTGCAGAGCCAGTTGGCATGTTAACTTGTACTACAGTAGTACGCATGGGCTTCGTGTCTATCTTAGCCACAATAATGCATTCACTATGCTGTTTGTAGTAGTTTATACGCACTCGTATTTTTTATTCATTACTAAACCTACTCCTGCATTACCCCTATTTGATTTTGTATTTATAACCCTGTATTCACCTGACCAAAGGTCTTGTACCTCCTGCCACCGAACTTCACTAATTCCCTCAATATCTAACTTTAACCTATCCATTTCCCTTTTTAAATTTTCTAACCTACCTGCCCGATTAAGGGATCTGACATTCCACGCTCCGATCCGTAGAACGCCAGTTTTCTTTCTCCTGATAACGACGTCCTCCTGAGTAGTCCCCCCCCCCCCGGAGATCCGAATGTGGGACTATTTTACCTCCGGAATATTTTACCCAAGAGGACGCCATCATCATTTAACCATACAGTAAAGCTACATGCCCTCGGGAAAAATTACGGCTGTAGTTTCCCCTTGCTTTCAGCCGTTCACAGTACCAGCACAGCAAGGCCGTTTTGGTTAGTGTTACAAGGCCAGATCAGTCAATCATCTAGACTGTTGCCCCTGCAACTACTGAAAAGCCTGCTGCCCCTCTTCAGGGACCACACGTTTGTCTGGCCTCTCAACAGATACCCCTCCGTGTGATTGCACCTACGGTATGGCCATCTGTATCGCTGAGGCACGCAAGCCCCCCCACCAACGGCAAGGTCCATGGTTCATGGTGGTAGGTAGTTTGCCAGAATGTTATCCGTTCCCCTTAAGTACCAGATGTCCATAGTAAATTGAGACATATATAGTCCAAGTATCTAAAATGTCTTGGAGTAGCTCATGTTGATGGATGTCGAATTGCATCCATGACTGGTTTATGGTCTGTGAATATCACAATTGCTCGCCTGTCAATATCTTCATTGAAATTGTGGATGGCTTTGTAGAGCGTGAAAAGTTCTCGGTCAAATCTGGAATACTACATATGGGCTTTTGAGAGATTTTTGAAAAAATAACAAGAGCATTTGCACCTGCTCGTCGATGGTTTGTTGGAGTACTGCGGCCAGCTGCAGTGACTCGGTTCTAGGAGCTTCAGTCCAGAACCGCGCGAATTCTAAGGTCGCAGGTTCGAATCCTGCCTCAGGCATGGATGTGTGTGATGTCCTTAGGTTGGTTAGGTTTAAGTAGTTCTAAGTTCTAGGGGACTGATGACCTCAGATCTTAAGTCACATAGTGCTCAGAGCCATTTAAGCCATTTGGAATACTGCCCCTATTGTCACTTTGCTGGCATCGGTAGTGACTGTAAGAAGAGCGCATGACACTGGATGGGCTAAAGCCACTGCTAAAAACTGAAAATGTAAAAGCCACTTGCTTGTCTTCAGTCCACGTCATCTGGCGATGTCGATGTTTGTTTAGTCCTTTTAATGCATCAGTGAGGGGAGCCTGTATGTCCACTGCATGTGGGATGCTTCTTCAATAAAGGTTTAAGATGCCAAGGTATTGCCAAAGATTGTCAAATGTTTGTGATCCTGAAAGATTTTATGCAATGGCCAACAAGATGACCGTTGGACATATTCCTGAAGTGGAGAAGGTGTATCCTAGAAATGTGACTTGTTTCTGTCGAAGCTGTAGTTTGTTCTTGGTGATTTTGATCCCTGCTTCATGTAGGGAGCCGAGAACTTGTTTGAGGTGTCTACCATGCGCTTCATTGTCTTTGGAGAACACTAATATATCGCCTATGTAGGTATAGCACACTGCTGATAAAATGTTTACAGGTCTCTGCGGCGTTTTTGAGCCCATATGGCATTACCAAGAACTCGAACAAACTGAAAGGCGTGATGATGGCAGTTTTTTGAATATTATCCAGGTGCATGGGAATCTGGTAATATGCTTTCTTGCATACAGTGATGGAAAACACAGCAGCCCCTGCTAGTTTGTGGGTAAGGTCTTGAATCGTCGGCAGTGGGTAGAAATCGTGCACAGTTCGTGCATTCAATGTATGATAATCACTGCATGCGTGGACCGATCCGTCTTTCTCTGGAACCACTTTTATTTGCGAGGCCCATAGGCTGTCAGATTGTAAAAGCACACCACATGAAATCATTTGATCAACTGCTTCTATTGAAGAGTTGAGTTTTTGAGGTTCTATGTGCCTTGTGTCATATCACAGGTCCCAGTGTAATGACAACCCTATGGACCACTCCATTCCTTTCCATATAGCACACGAATACTCTGCTGAGGGACACCGGTGCAGGCTGTGGTTGCATGTGGGGCATAGTGCAAAGTACGTACCTGTGTCGACTTGTCTGCCCAGTCTGGCTATGGGAGTGGTTCTGGTGTGGCTGACGAGGAAACTGTGGATCCCATAGATTGACGTGTGCGTTACTGTTTTAATGCCTCGATTGTGGTGTAGGTCATGTTGAGCTCCTGCGTAAGTGACTGAAATTGTTGGCGCAATGAGCGGTTTTCTTCATGTGAATACAGGAGCTGTAAATTGTTTGTAGTCAGCTAGCATTAGTGGTACATTCTGAAGTTGTAGTATCAGTATCTGAGGTCCTGAAGATGGTGTGTGTGTTGTTGTGATACAATGCAGATCTTTGCAAGTCAGGGGAAAGTCTGAAGTGTTGCAAGAAGTCCTACCTGAGAACTGGTTGCATGACATCAGCTATGTAGAAAGTTCACGCACGTTGTACTCCATCAGCGAAAGTCGCTGTTCCGGTTGCATTGCCACATACCCATATAGTAACGTCACTGGTGTCCAACCAGTGCAGAAGTTATGAGGTGGATCACACAGAGGCAAGGTGCTGGAGGAGTAAACTGACATCAGACCCTGTGCAAGTCAGGAAGCAGAGTCGTCTGTGATGTCTGTGACGAAACTGCGTCCACTTCCTGTCGGGGTGATAGTGGCCAGAAGGCGATTTATTGTGGCGTGGCGAGCTAGTGCACATAGTCCTGCAGGCCAGCAGCGTTTCGCTGCTGGTGCAGAGATCAGTATTTTTGTGCCTTATCACCAAATGTATGGTGATACCAGCAAGCAGCGTTGGCGTTGTCCGATTTGGCCACGATTGTGACGGCTGAATGTCGATAGTGCTGTTGTGGTTCAGACGTCATGCTGCAGTGAGATGTGGTGCACCAATGTTGCAGTGTGGCGTGTTGTTGTGGGGTGGTCCATCGTCGTGGCGGTTGTCCTGACACATGAGGGCACATATTCTGTCGGCCAGTGGCAGACTGTCTTCCGTCAGTTCCTGCTCATGGACTGTCAGTGTTGTCTGGACTGCAGTCAACATCTTTGCATGCCAGATAGTCCACAACATGCGATCGTTGATGACCACCATGTCTGTCAAGTGCCGGATGCGTCGCCACAACTGTGACGGAATGTCGCCATCAAGGCACTCCTCCTATAGCTTTAGATGTAGTTGTTGTTCCTGTGGGCGTGAAAATCTTCTCAGAATCGCTCGTTTCTCCATCTCACATTTGTTGGAGGCTGGTGGTCACAGGATGACATCACTAGCTAGTTTGGCATGCTCGTCTAAGTGACATAGCACAGCAATGAATTTTTCTGAATCGTCTGTAATGTCTCGACGTGCGAAAAAACATTCAGCTGAAGTAAACCATAACATCGTGTCATCCATGTGGAACAGCGGGAGCTTAATGATCAACCTGGTGATGGGCATGGCGTGCTGACAGCTTCTGTGCACATTGCATGTTGTTGTGTGCAGTTGCTATGCTTTCTGCCGAATGGCGACTGTGGTGGTAATGGCAACACGGCACTGTGATTGTTTGCCTGTTGCTGTTGGTCTGTCTCGATACCGAATGCCTCTGAGGTGAGTCCATGGAAGCTTGGTGTTGGGTCCTGCCCAGTTGTCGCTTATTGGGTGTCTAAAAGATGCTGCGTTCTTGGAATGCTATACTACAATTCAAGCAAATAACATTAATAGTTTTTATTGCAATAAAGAAGATAGATAATACTTAACTTTGAATTTACATGGTGTCGCAAGTGATGGGCAACATGTGACAAGTAATGTTCTTTGCCACAGACAGTGCCCATCTAAACAATTGACACGGACCACTAGTAACTGCAGTCGTAGCACTCTCTGCTACGCCAGGTCATGTGCTGGGCTAATACTGTCCAGTTGAGTCTGGCAGGGGTGGTGCTTATGTTCTCTTCTTGCAGAGGACGCTTCTGTCGTGGCGCAGTCCTTGTGAGTGGGCTATTGGCTTATGTCACCTAACCACCTCCTCTGCTCTTTCTCTCATCGTCTCCGTGCTGGCACTTGTAGATACGGTGGAACACTTGGGATGCAGGACAATCCGCACGGTTGACTGGTGAAATTATGCCGTTGAAGTCGGCACTAGTGGTAGTATCCGTCGAAAGGAGGCCAGTTGACTATGTGGGGGTAGAAGACCATTGCTGTTGTTGTGTGGTCCGCATTGGCAACATGGTGGTCGGTCGAGGTGCGGTTTCTCACATGAAATTTTCAGTACAGTGAGGGAACTGCGTTGGGGCATACATATAGCACTGATGTAGTGTTCCTATTGTCGGACCTATAGAGTAACTATTGTTGCAAGTCGTCAGTATCGAAATACAGGATACACTCGTAATTTGAAGTTGATCAAAATTTTCACTCTTTTCATTATGTCAGTAGTCACTGTAGCTTCTCACATCCATGGAGATCGCAAAGTTGTATGTCGAATATTCGGAGCGGACGTGGATGCTTATGATCACAGATGCGTTTCACGATTCAAGGTCACCAATGTGATAAGTTATCACAGTTCCTACGATATGATAGTGAATTATTACCAATCTCTTAGTACAATACGTAGCATCCGTTTCGTACGAAAGCACAGAGCATACTAACTATGAAACTTCCTGGCCGGACCGAGACTCGAACTAGCAACCTTTGTGACTCCAGAAGAGAGCATATACATCGTCCATCAAGGATATTATTGTTCAGAGTCCCCACGAGTGTTATAGGCACTGGTAAAGAACGATATGGTTTGTGGAGAGAAGAAGGCCTGGCTCCATTTGAGCAGAGTAAAAACTAGCACAAAACAGCCGAAAATGTAACTACTTTCTTGGAAAAGCGTTTCCCAGACCACAAGAACTTTGTAGTTGAGAAAGTAAGCACGAGGTGTTGACTATGAACTAAAGGATAAATTAATGAATCCTTCTGCATGGCCTAAAAACGTAGTAATAAGGCGGTTTTTATTCTAGGGGAAGCACAGCTCTCCAATTAAATAATTATTCCAGAAGAAAATGCAAACATCCAGAACAAAACTGAACATTCCAACCTTGTATGTGGATCAAGTGAAACAAGATATTGTGTGCATCGCTGAACACTGGCTAGCTGAGCAGGAAGAGGATTATTATAGACAAGTGGAGTAGCTTGAAATAATAAGTGCATGGTATGGCAAAACAGCCACTTCTGGTGGGATATCTGTCTATCCTGACAAAAGTCTTTGTGTCTGGGAAGTTGCATTAAAACTGTGTGATGTACTCGTAAATATTGCTGTCTTGTCCATGTGCCACGCACCTAGTGGCGACTTTGATAATGTTCTCACCTGAATAGACAGCTGTTTGTGCTACCTAATGCGTTTGAATTCAAAAATTGTGATGTATGATGACTTTAACATCCATTTCGGAGAAGGCAGCACTAACGAGAAAACATTCGAGTACTTGAAGAGTAGCTATGGATTGTAGTATGTGGATAACCATGAACCAACTACACACATAAAAAAAGTTTTGCATCACCACAGTTCCGAGAGTTCCAGAACCTGTACAGAAAATTGGATTATAGATCGATATAAACATCATTTCCGCCCGTTTTATTGCTCATGAAAACCACACATTGCATGTTGTACCACCATACAGCGAGACCTTCAGAGGTGGTGCTCCAGATTGCTGTACACACCAGTAACTCTAATACCCAGTAGCACATCCTCTTGCATTGATGCATGCTTGCATTCGTCGTGATATACTACCCACAAGTTTCTCAGGGCACTGTTGGTCCAGATTGTCCCAGTCAACGGAGATTCGCCATAGATCCCTCACAGTGGTTGATGCATCGCGTTGTCCATAAACAGCCCTTTTCAATCTATCCCAGGCATATTCGATAGGGTTCATGTCTGGAGAACACGCTGGCCACTCTAGTCGAGCGATGTCGTTATCCTGAAGGAAGTCATTCACAAGATGTCCACGATGTGGACGTGAATTGTCGTCCATGAAGACGAGAGCCGCGCCAATATGCGACAGATATGGTTGCAGTATCGGTCGGAGGATGGCATTCACGTATCGTACAGCCGTTATGGGGCCTTCCATGACCACCAGCGGCGTACGTCGGCCCCACATAATGCCACCCCAAAACAGCAGGGAACCTCCACCTTGCTGCATTCGCTGGACAGCGTGTGTAAGGCGTTAAGATGACCGGGTTGCCTCCAAACACGTCTCCGACGATTGTCTGGTTGAAGGCATACGTGACACTCATCAGTGAAGAGAACATGATGCCAATCCTGAGCGGTCCATTCGACATGTTGTTGGTTCCATCTGTACCGTGCAGCATGGTGTCGGGGTTTCAAAGATGGACCTCGCCATGGACGTCGCGAGCGAAGTTGCGCATTATGCAGCACATTGCGCACAGTTTGAGTCGTAACACGACGTCCTGTGGCTGCACGAAAAGCGTTATTCGACATGGCTCCTCCGAGTCATAATCCGTAGGCAGCGGTCATCCACAGCGGTAGTAGCCCTTGGGCGGCCTGGGCGAGGTATGTCATCGACAGTTCCTGTCTCTCTGTATCTTCTCCACGTCCGAACAGCATCGCTTTGGTTTACTCTGAGACACCTGGACACTTCCCTTGTTGAGAGCGCTTCCTGGCGCAAAATAATAATGCGGACGCGATCGTACAGCGATATTGACCGTCTAGGCATGGTTAAACCACAGACAACACGAGCTGTGTACCTCCTTCCTGGTGGAATGACTGGAACTGATCGGTTGTCGGACCCCCTGTGTAATAGACGCTGGTTGCTTAGATCTTTGGGCAGGCTTAGTAACATCTCTGAACAGTCAGACGGACTGTGCCAGTTGATGCGTCGCGTTGTCCATAAACAGCCCTTTTCAATCTACCCCAGGCATATTCAATAGGGTTCATGTCTGGAGAACGCGCTGGCCACTCTAGTCGAGCGATGTCGTTATCCTGAAGGAAGTCATTCACAAGATGTCCACATCCACAATCAACGTCTATTTTCAGGAGTTCTGGGAATTGGGATGATGCAAACCTTTTTTGGTATGTGTATTAATAGTAAAAGAAATGAGAAATAACTACGTAAGGCTCTGGAATGAATCTCCTGCTGCCAAAACGAAGAATAACAGCATGGTTGGTTGGCTGTAATTGCTTTCCTGATGTTCGTTCTTTTTTTAAAATAAAGTGTGTTACCATATTTGCCAGAAATTCAAAGTCGATAGAGGATATCAGAGTGAAATTATAGAAACTGAGCCGCCTTCAATATTGATCTCCTGTGGTAAATTATTCTCTCGAGTTCTTCTATAGATTGTTTTCGTCCACCAACGATGGTGACTGCTATCATTTTGTTCATGTGAACACACACACACACACACACACACACACACACACAAATATATATATATATATATATATATATATATATATATATATATATATACATATATATATAATATATATATATAATATATATATAATAAAGCAGTACCCACCACATACCGTTACAATTTCCTCATCTCTAGGCATAACATAGTAGACGAAGCGAAAACAATATGACAAACAACTTGGAGACAATGTGAACACACTACAACAATGTTTTTTTACCATTTTGGACAGAAACAGAGACAAGAAACAAAGTCAGAAACATATTGCAAAATATTACATGAAACCTGTTTTCAACAGGAACATTTTTTCTGTGGCACTGTGTACGCAAGTTCCATTTGAGGCTTCACATAAAAAAATCGTAAGTGTAAGGCCATTGTTCCCCCAATGAGCCATGCATCTTGCCGTTGGTGGGGTGCCTTACATGCCACAACGATACAGGTAGCCGAATCGTAGGTACATCCACAATGCAGGGGTATCTGTTGAGAGGCGAGAAAAACATGTGATTCCTGAAGAGCAGAAGCAGCCTTTTCAGTGTACAATTGGCTGGTCTGGCCTTATAACATCAAACCTAGCTGTACAGGTACTGCGAATGGCTGAAAAGTAGGGGAATGTACAGCCATAATTCTTTCAGAGGACGAGCAGCTCTACTATATGGCTAAATGATGATTGCATCATCCTGGGTAAAATATTCTGTAGGTAAAAATGTCCCCCATTTCGGATCTACGGCAGGAGACTACTTAGGAGGCTACTGTCAGTAAGAGAAACAGAACTGGCATTCTACAGACCAGAGTGTCGAACATTAGATCCGTAATCAGGCAAGTGGGTTAGAAAAATTAGAAAGGGAGATGGATAGGCTGAAGTTAGATATAATGGGAATTAGTGAATTTCAGTGGCGAAAGGAATGGGCCAGGTGAATACCAGGTTGTAAATACAAAGGCAAATAGGGATAATGCAGGAGTTGGTTTAATAATGTAGAAGGATAAAGGAATATAGTTAAGCTACTACAAACAGCATTGTGAACACATTATCGTATCCAAGAAAGACACGAAGCTCATACCTACAACAGTAATATACGTTTATTTGCCACTAGCTCTGCAGAGGATGAAGAGATTGAAGAAATGTATGACGAGATAAAAGAAATTATTCGGATAGTTAACAGAGAAGAAGATTTAATTGTGATGGGGGACTGGAATTCGGTAGTAGGAGAATGAAGAGAAGGAAAAATAGTATGTGAATGTGGACTGGGGGAAAGAAATGAAAGAGGAAGTAGCCTGGAGGAATTTTGCGGAGAGCATAATTTAATCAACCTTAACACTTGGTTTAAGAATCATTACAAAAGGCAGTATATGTGAAAGAGACCTGGAGACATGGTTTAAGAATCATTAAAAAAAGGCAGTATATGTGAAAGAGACCTGGAGACAATGGAAGGTTTCAGACTGACTGTATAATGGTTAGACAGATACAATTACTACGAAGCTGCTTGCGGTGATGTGTTGGGGGTGTGTGTGCTGAGATGGTGGAGAGGGTGGAGGAGACGCTGTGTAATCGGGCCAGTGAGAGCAGTCCTGCTGCTGCAGCCCTGACCTACTTGCCAGAGGGAGTGTCGCTGGTGGATGCCAGTGCTGGGCTGGTGTGCTGGCAGTGGTGGTGACTTATGATGTGGCGAACTAGCGGCACCCTTGCTGGCGAAGTACGCCGTACCAGACCCCGCCAAGATGTTATAGGCTTCTCTGCTCCAGTATTCGAGCCACACTGTACTGCGGAAATTGTTCCGTTGAGGCAGTCGCTGTAGAAGAGAGAAAGAATAATGAACACAATTAAGTGCTACCTTCTAGGCATCGCCTGCTGCTGCTGGTTCAAGGAAAGAAAGATCACTGATTATTTCTAATCATACGAGGTTCGACAATAAAGTAATGAGACTGATTTTCTTTGCAAGATGTGGCAACCGTGCAGGCTTCCGTAGGCACAATACCTTTGACCTTGGTCTATAAGCTGCTTCTAGTCCAAGCGGCACCTCGATGCAAGAGCTCAGTCGTGAGTTGTGCTTTTACGAAGTCTTTCTAAAATTTCTTTGTAGTAATATTGGTTAACTGTTTGTCCAAGAGGAACCCACTCTTTATGAACAATTCCCTTGGAATCATAGACGCACAGAAGCATGCATTTCACTTTTGACTTTGACGTGTGAGCTTTTTTTGGTCTGGGTGATCCCTTTGAGCACCATTGCGAACTTTGGCGTTTTGTCTCTGGATCGTACTGAAAAAAACAACTTTCGTCATGGAAGTGGAACGGTATGCCACTTCTTTTTGCGTTAATTGGATGAAAACGCCACGACAACTGACGGTAGGCTTCAGATGGCTTTTGGGGAGTAGGTTATGTCAAGAGCTCAAGTTTTTTGTTGGCATAAAATGTTTAGTGAAGGCAGAACGAATGTTGAAGATGAAGACCGCAGTGGACGACCATCAATCTCACGGACAGATTTCAACTTGGCCAGGGTGTGTGAATTCGTACAGTCTCAGCAAAGATTATCCGTGAAAATGATTGCAGAAGATAACATCAAACGAGAAACGGTTCGTCTAATAATAACTGATGAATTCAGTATGAGAAAGATTTGTGCAGAAGTGGTCCTCAAAAATATCACACCACAACAGCGAGAAACACGAAAAAATGTGGCAGTCAATCTGTTAGAGCAATCGGAAATCAATCCAGAATTGTAGACCCATGTCATCATTGCTGATGAAAGTTGGTTTTTTCAGTACGATCCAGAGACAAAACGCAAAAGTTCGCAATGGTGCTCAGAGGGATCACCCAGACCAAAAAAAGCTCACATGTCAAAGTCAAAAGTGAAATGCATGCTTGTGTGCGTCTATGATTCCAAGGGAATTGTTCATAAAGAGTGGGTTCCTCTTGGACAAACAGTTAACCAATATTACTACAAAGAAATTTTAGAAAGACTTCGTAAAAGAGTTCTTCGTGTCCGTGTCAACATAGCTGATAATTGGATTCTGCATCACGATAATGCGCCATGCCATACTGCTCTGTCACTACAGCAATTTTTAACCTCAAAACAAATTTCAGTACTGCCACAGCCACCTTATTCACCAGATATCGCTCCGTGCGACTTTTTTCTGTTTGCAAGAGTCAAAACGGCAGCCAAGGGACACCATTTTCAAACAACACAAGATGTCCAAAAAGCTGTGACGAGGGTCTTGGAGGATATTACAGAAGATTAGTTCCAGAAATATTACCATCAATGGCAGAAGCGCTGGAAAAAGTATGTGCAATGAGAAGGGAACTAATTTGAAGGAGACAACACTAAACTTGACTAAAACGGTAAGCAACATTTTTTTCACATCAGTCTCATTACTTTATTCTCACACCTCGTATTTTGCTCTAGCTCCTTGGCATCTGCTCATGACAAAAAACCTCTCTCTCAATCTCCTCCACCCACTAGAGCATTTCATCCTCACCTGAACCACTGTGGATTCTTCGATCCAGCCTCCCCTGTATTGCGTACAACATTGTGATCTAATAATAAAAACATGCATACACAAAAACTTCGGAAAATAAAAATATTTTTTTAGAATATGTGCTTACATGAGATCTGAAGTGGCACATACCCCTTCCTGTTCCCCTTCATCGTCTGTCAGGAAATCATCTACAACAAAGATATGGACCAGACTATGCATATGATGAAATTTAATTACGTATACACAGTACTATGAAGATGAAAAGAATTAATGGATATATACACTGAAAAAATACGAAATTCCTAGTGAAAAGAGGAGAAGTAACGTTTTATCGATTTTGATCCTCGAAATCATCTTCAACAACAACAACAACGACAACATAATACCGAAACGATGAAATATTTATGAAGAAACTACGTGTATACGACATATATTGCAACAATACGAAATTCTTAGTGAAAAAGTAATATTTATTGATTTGGGTCCCTCGAAATCATCAATAATAACCTGAGACTCGTTTTGTCACAACATATTATGTATTCGATGAAAAATATGTATCCTGTTTACGATGATACTGCAGCTCCTTCCGTTCCTGCTACTGCTGCTGCTGGTGCAGCTTCTACCATTGCTGTTGCTGCTGCTGTTGTTGCTGTTGCAGCAGCTGTTGTCTCTACGACTCCTCTATTACTCGCTGTATATATGCTGAAACAATAATACATGTATTCAATACGAATTTCTTAGCGAAAGAGAGGTACAGTTATCGATTGTAATCCCCTCGAAATCATCTACAGACTCGCTTGTCACATCAGTAGTACAAAGATGGAATATATACTAACAATGCTGCTGATGCTGTTGCACCATGGCATTCATTTCATCCACGATTTGGTGGTGGTGGATATGCACTGAAACAATATCAAGAAATGTATTCAATACTACGAAATTCTTAGTGGAAGAGAAAAGTTACAGTCACCGGTCTGAGTCTGTACTTACCACGTTATTCTCCATCTTGCCGTTTGCCGCCACTGGCACTACCAATGATGCTTGATGCCACTGGACGCTTCACGTTTGACGAACCAAACTAAAGATTAACACACGTGCGAGAACAAGGCAATCGACATCACACTATGGTGGCTGACGACAGAATGAGGGTGACTTTTTTTTTTTTTTTACACTTTTCATTCTCTGCCCAGAGGGGACAGAGCGGGCTGTTTTAGGGCTTGCTATTTGCCCTTTTCAGCCATGGGTTTGTACATTTTTTTTTAAACAATTTTTACATTTGTCTTGCTACATAGTGCAAGTTTCCTTTTGGTCTTTAACAATTACAAAGATCTTTAGATATTTTAACATTTACTGTGGGATTTTAACAATTTCAATGATATTTTAACAAATAAAATGAGATTTGGACAACTACAATAATATTTTATCAATTTCAGTGATATTTTAACAATTTGGTTAATATTACATTACAGTTTCGTTTTTCATCAGTTTATTTTACAATTCATTTATTCGTAGTCGTTAATAGTTTGTAATTACAGATATCTTATTATATGGGCAACTGCTTATTCTACTATACATATGCATTGTTTTGTATTTCTTATTTAGTGTACAGAGCGAGGGAGGGGGAGTAGAGGGAGTTGGGTTAGGTGTATTTTGGTGGTTCTTTGTGGGCCATGTTCTTGTGTGTTTGGTGGTGTTTGTGTTTTATGCTTGAGTCCTTTCGTCTAGGTGTGGGGGGATGGTGGTGTTTGCTGTTAGTGGTGCTAGGATTGGGGCGAGATCAGGGTACATCTTAGCTGTGTTGTGGGCGATTGTGTGGGTGGGTGTTGTGTATTTGTATTTGGGTTTCCTTTTTGTTCTGTGGTTGACTGTGATTAGGTCCTCCATGTCCGATCTTTTGTTTAGGATATGATTTCCGTATCTGGCTCTCATTTTGGCTAATCTGGTTTGTAGTGGTTCCATTCTGGTTGTCTCATATACTTCATTGCTTGGTATCAGAAACGGCAGCCTTGCTATACTTCGTATTAGTCTGCGTTCTGTGCTGTACAGTCTTTTTGCAATCGGTGCATGTATGCCTCTCAGGGGGGCTGCAGCATACTCTAGAACTGGACGAATGAAGGTTTTGTAGGTATGTAGTGCCGTTTGAGTGTTGCAGCCATGGAAGCGTCCTTGCACTTGTCGTATTAGGTTTTGTCTGAGTCTGGTTTTGTTAAGGAGGTACGTCAGGTGGGTTTCCCAGTTGAGATGCTTGTCTAGGTATACTTCGAGGTATCTAGCTGTGTCGTTTAGTTGTAGGGGGCTGTTCCAGAGGGTTAGTCGGATGTCATGTTCGTTCTGTTGTTTCTTTTTTGTTAAGTGTCTGTGTCTGAAGAGGACTGTCTGTGTCTTGGTTGGGTTAGGTCGTATCCTCCAATTTGCCATCCAGGTTTCTAGGCGGTGGAGGTATGTGGTCGTTTTTCGTTGCAGTGTCGTTGTGCGTAGTTCCGTACACCAGTAAGCCGTGTCGTCTGCGTATAGTCCCATTTCTTCGTGGGGAGTCGTTACGGTAGGTATGTGAGCAGTGTAAAGTGTGTACAGTAGTGGGGACAAGGTGCCACCTTGAGGGACGACAGCTTGTGGGGTAAAGGCTTCTGACACCTGATTTGCGACGTGAACCCTGCAGGTCCGGTTGGAGATATAAGATTGGATAATCCTGACTACTTTGGTTGGGATGCCTATGCTGATTAGTTTGAACAGCAGGCCCTGGTGCCATAGTTTGTCGAAGGCCCGTTCTATGTCCAGGAACACTGCGAGTGTGCAGTGTCCCTGGTTGAACCCTTTGGTGATGCTGTCTGTCAGTTTAAGGAGGGGGTCATTGGTCGAGTGGTTGTGTCTGAATCCTGTTTGTTTGAGGGGGAGTAGGTTTTTCGTCTCGACATAAGTCCTTATGCGGTCCGTTATTATCCGTTCGTATGTTTTCCCTATCACGTCCAGTAGGGATATTGGTCTGTATGATTTTGGGTCTGTCCTAGGTTTGTCAGGTTTAGGTATCATGATAGTCTTGCTTGTCTTCCAGTTTGTTGGTATTGTCTCATTGTGTAGGCAGTAATTAAAGATAAGGGATAGGATGGGAATTATGACGTGGAGGTGGGCTTTTTGTAGGTGAATACGTCTAATTTCATTCTGTCTGGGGGCGGAGTTGCGTCCTGAGAAGATTGCGTTTTCTATTTCTATGTCTGTGATGTCTTTGGTGAGGGCCTGCTGTTCTTCGGTTTCAGTTGTTGGGGCGTTTATCAGGGTTCCTAGTTGTGTGTCTACATGTCGTCTGAATATGTCATCAAATCTGTTGTCGTTCGGGAATGAGTATACGTCTTGTAGTGTTTGTTTAAAGGCTGTTGCTTGCTCGAGGGGGTCTGTTGAAGGTTCATTGTTTACTGTCAGGGTGTTGGCGTGTGTCTGGCGTTGCCCTGTGAGTGTTTTGAAACTCTTCCAGAACTTGCCCCCACTCCTGTAGTCCAGTTTGCTGCATGTGTCGTCCCATTGTCGTTGTCTGTGTTGAGATATTAGTCTTTTAATTCTGGCGTTTATTCTGTTCCATTGTCTTTTTAGGTCTGGATTGTCGTCTCGTCTCATCTGTCTCTGTAGTCGTTTTTTCTGTCGTATTAGTTCTAGTGCTGCTTCTGGGATGGTGGGTTTCCAGTTTTCTACTACTTTGGTGGGGATTGCTTCCTGGACCGCTTTGGTGATAGCCGTTTCAAGTTTGTTGGTGACCAGATGTAAGTCGTCTTCATCAGTGATTGTTATGGGAATGGATAGCTCACGGTTGATAGTGTCCTGGTATTTTTCCCAGTTTGCTCTATTGTACTGGCTTATTGTTCTTCTGTGGGGATGGGATGGAGGGGGGAGGTTGGCGGATGTGGAAAAGAGGATGGGTAGGTGGTCGCTGGTAATGGAGTCTCCAAATCGGGGTAGGTGGAGTGAGTTGTGTAAGTCGGGGCTGTGTAGGATGTGGTCTGGGGCTGAGATACCTTGGGTCCTATGAAAGTAGGTTCATTTAGTGGAAGTCGAAGGGTCGGGTCTGTGGTCAGAAGGTCAAATAGTCTGGGTCCGTTTCCATTGTCTACTCTGTCGCCAAGTCTGTGGTGTCTGGCATTAAAGTCTCCTACTAAGATAGATCGAGGAAGTGAAGTAAAGTACTGGATGAACTGGACCTGTAGCGCAGTCCCTGGGGGGTTATACATGCACGCTATTTTGAGTGTTCGCCTGTTGTTGTCTTTTATCTCAACCGCGATGGCTTCCGTGTTGTCAAAAGCAGCAGGAAGGGTGACCTCTTTCGCCGCAATAGCGTTGCTGACGTAGATAGCCACCCCTCCTCTGCCGTCCTACCTGTCTTTCCTGAATGTATTTTATTTTGGGACATCGCATTTGGTCCCGTCTTTGGGCGATGTTTCGGCGAAAGCAGCGACGTGTATGTTTTCTTGGTGGAGCATGTGCATTAGTATGGGGCGTTTGGGTTTAATTCCTTTCGTGTTTGCGAAAAGGAGGTTCAGGTGATTTACTTCACTGGCTTCGTCCATGTTAAGGGAGGGGGGTAAGATGGGCGGGTGGGTGCGGTGTACTTTCCTACTTCCTTGTGTGTGTTTGTGTTTCGCGCTGGTTGTGGTGTCGTGGGTCTTGCGGTGGGGCGGGGGAGGGTGAGTGGGGTCGTGGTGTGTGGTCGTGTTGTGGGTGCCACTGTGTTTGCAGTTCTGGGTCCCAGCGGTCTGTTATTGTTATGTGGAGTGAGTTTCTCGCTTGTGTGGCGAACATGCCCTTCTGGAGGATTTGCTTGGAGGCTCTGTCTATGGATCTTTTAACTTCTTCACGGCGGTCTTGAAATAAATCCAGCAAGACCGTAGTGAGGAGTCTGATGAGGTCGTCCTTCAGTACTACCTCTTCTGGGAAAATTTCTTCTGCTGGGAGGGGCGCTGGGCCATCAATTGTTTTGATGGGGGCCGTGGTTTCACTGCTGGAGGCCTTTTTTGGGCGCTGGGGGCACTTGTAGGACAGTGCCGAGTGTTCTCCGCCGCAGTTGGAGCACTGTTGCCTCTCCATTTGTTTGCACTGGGAGAGGCTGTGGGCGCCTGCACATCGCGCGCGTTTCACTTGTTCAGTGCATGTGGCTGTTGTGTGGCTGAATGTGAGGCACTTCCCGCACTGTGCCGGTTGTGGAGGGGAGTCGTGTGGGGGTTCTGCGGCTCTTCTTTTGTAGTCTATCACCGCGCCTTCCGCCAGCATTTTGTCCACTGTTTGCGGGTCGTGCGTGATGACCCTGTATTTTTCAGTTGGGGCGTTATTTGCCTTTGAGGTGATTCTCCACGCAGTCTTTACTTGCAGGCCCTGATCGCGGAGTTGTTGGATGACTGAGTCATCTTTGGTGTTTACCGGGATTTTTTTGTGGACGGCACTTAGGGATGGTTCTGGTTTGCGTCTGACTGTACCCCTTCCGTCGCGGGGTTTTTGTGGTCGCACTTCTGCCTCTGGGTAGCCGGACTCGCGTATCTTTCTGCGTATTTCGGTTTCTATATTTTCCATTTTAATGTCTAGGAAGGCCTTGTTGCCCTTGGTTCTGTGGTCCCTGGTTACGGTAAGCTGTTTAATATTGTCTTTGATCTCCTGCCTGAGAAACCTGCGAAAGAGGGAAGCTAGATCTGGTTGCGTGCATTCTGCTGGAAGCCGCGTAATGACATACGTGGTGACATGAAAGTTGCTGAGGGGTTCAGAGTAACTGTTGGGGCTGCTTCGTCCCGACGAGGTCGTACTGGAAGGGGAGTGTGGTCTGTAGCTTCCGTCAGGCGAGTCGCCGTTGTCAAGGGGCGGTGCTGGTGGGAGGGGGGGTTGGCCATGGTTCTTCCGGTTGTCCATAGCTGTTTTGTCAGTAGTATGGTCGTACAAAGGAGTGCTGTTTTCGCGCTTGGTTGGCAACTTGCTTGCTTCCGCCGTATTGGCTTCCACTTCGCCTGAAGGTATCCGCGTTTCCACAGCCCTATATACACGTGCGCGGGTATCCGTGCGTTGCCGCGGGCCCTGGCATGGATAAGTCCCTATTTAATGGGGGGGGGGGGGGGACAGATCTGATCTGTCGTACGACACTGGGTGTGTAAGGCACGACACTTTGCTGACTACCAGTTACGATAGGTGACGACAAATTTTGCTTCTTTCGAGCAGTGCCGTAGGCGACACTGTCAGGACAATACTTCCGTTTGTTTTCTTTCCCAGCACAGGAAGTGGTAATGCTGGTGGTGAGACTCTGCAGGCGATGATCTCGGAGCCGTGACTCTGCAGGCGATGATCTCGATGCCGTGAGGTCTTCCTTCACCGCTGGCTGGCCTGCGCTGCTGCTTTGGCGCGGTCTGAAGATCTCGATGGCTGCCGCTGACGCTGCTGCAGACTACCGCTCTGGCCGGCTGCTCCGCGGCGACTGGGGGTGCGGTGACTTTATATATCCTCTGCCCTCTACACCCACCCACTTTCCACAGAGGACCAATAGGAACGCAGTATCACCCCACCAGCAGATGAATACTGGTCCGAACGTACTGGACAGGTCAGTGGCGGTACGAGCACGCTGGACAAGCCGGTGCTGGTCTGCAAGCACTGCCTGCGTCCTGCTGGTTGTGGGTTTTTGCCGTATAACAAAACCGACTCTGAGATTAAATGTAGGTAATTCTCTCGCCGTTTCGAGATAACTATACGATCAGCTTTCCATGTATCTAGGGTTGCCATAATTTTCTATCTGACAAACTGGGACATCCCTCTAAAACTGACTAAAAATGGACAGAATTTGCGAAGGAGGAATTGGGACAAAGTGGGCTATTTCTCTTAAGCTTAAAAAAGTGAAACATTGGAGCAAATGCCGCTTTTGGTTGGGAACAGTTGCAGCTATACCAAAAATAACGGAACTTTGAAATATCAATGTGTATTTATTTGACAGTTTCACAGTTGATGTTGGTTTTGTTAGCCCAAAGTCACAATTTTTTTGCGGCTTAGTCCGCAGCTCGTGGTCGTGCGGTAGCGTTCTCGCTTCCCGCGCCCGGGTTCCCGGATTCGATTCCCGGCGGGGTCAGGGATTTTCTCTGCCTCGTGATGACTGGGTGTTGTGTGATGTCCTTAGGTTAGTTAGATTTAAGTAGTTCTAAGTTCTAGGAACTGATGACCATAGATGTTAAGTCCCATAGTGCTCAGAACCATTTGAAGCATTTTTTGCGGCTTCGGAAACATTAAAAAGTTGGTGTGAAAGTATAGTTCTCTGATTTCAAAAACCTGATGATGTTTAACAGTATGACAGCACAATGCTAATTTCGCTGCTGTTACTAATTGACCCTGTTTGAATGAATTTGAAACAAAGTAATTGCCCATTTTCTAAAGTGCTTCCAGAGAGCACGTCTCTTTTGTTGCTTTAAATTATCTAAGTGATCCTTAATGTCTGCTTCTCCCCCATCCGCAATAATATCATAACTCTTAAAATTATGCATCCTGCTTCATTGTCATAACTCCCTCATTTTATTAAGAACCATTAATCTCAATATTTTTCTTGGAATGAACATATCCTCTTCGACATTTTGAGTTCACTTGAAGCAACCAAACACCTTAATAACAAATTAACTGCGATACGACTCAGAGAACCAGAGAACAACGTTGCTGCACAGCTTAAACTAAAGTGAGGTAGGGGACATTGATGGTGGTGCATCAGTCTGACATCGCACATTCGAGTAATAGTGCTTAAAGCAGGGCTCATACTTTGAAGTGAGTTCAACCCTTTTAAACACGTCAGGTGGCAAATAAAATCTGTGTGATATATATCACATAGTAATGCCACAAGTAGTGTGGGGAATATGTAGTCATCAAAAGTGTTCACGTGGCGACGACTCTTAATCAGTGTCATATATACATCCGAGAGCGCATTACTCACGTTCCTTGATTTCATCCGCCGAAACTCGTTGTAAGCAGTAATATTCTCTTTTCCCAGCGAATCCGTGGTCCTCAAGGCTCATTGTCGTAACATTTTGAGGAAGTAAGAGCTCTAGAATATTTTTTCGAATGTGAGGGGACAGCTCTGTTCTTGAATAAGCAGAGTTGCGCAGTCACTATCCCCCTTTAATAGCGACGACCAAGCATGACCGTACTTTGTACAGTACACTCACTACCACTCCTCAGGTTCACTATTAGACTTACGGCATTAACTTATTCATAGACATCCTGCACACACTTGAAGTTGAATAACTGAATGACAATGGATTCTTAGTGATCATTCACTTACATACAGCTGATGCGCTGAAAGGGAGAAGCAGAAATCTATTGCACCCTTGGAATAAAGCATTCTTTGCATTCAAGCGTATAGCAGATATCTACATAACATGGTATTCCTTTTTGAAAAACTAAGCGCCCGCATATACATGTTGTAGGATCTAAACAGGTGTGTATCATTGAGTCGCCGTTTCTCGCACACGTAACAAACAAAATCTTTGAATGACGCTCCAACCAGCTTTTTTGTATTTTTGTAACAAACTCAATTTGCCAGCTGCAACAACAGACCCATCTCGCGGTGATCCTCCTCCTGCTCCAAAGTGTTAAACAGGTATGACGCTTAGCAACGGGAACTTAAAATGTGCTTAGACTCGATACGGATCAGTTTTGCGGGTTCTCCACCCATCTACTTGGCCCCCAAAAATTAACTCCGACGGACGTTCTCTTGTATATATTGCACCCTCAATGATTTCTTAGTCAGGGAGAATTTGTATCATCTGGATGGTAGGTGGATCTAAAGTAGCTTTGCATGGAATGTACTGACTTCGAAAACACATTTCCAAAAGTGTGTATGTCTGTATCAACATATCACAAAAACAGATGGATAACAGCAGGTCTTAAGAAGTTATCCCAAACACTTAAACACCTCAGTTACATGAAAAAGACTCGCAATGATCCAGATTTCTTAAATTTCTATCATAGATACAAAAAGGTCTATAGGAAGGTACTGATTGCTGCAAAAAAGTCATTTAATGACAAAAAATATATAATGCACAGGATAAAAGCAAAGCAGTCTGGGATGTTATAAAAAAAGGAAACTGGAAGAGGCAAACGAATGCAGAATAACATACTGCTAAGGGAGGGGGATAAGGCAATAAATGATGCACAACAGTTAGCAAACTATGTAAACGAGCATTCTTCAAGTACTGCAGACAAGTTACAGCAAAAATTCCCCAAAACTAATATGTTGTTGTTGTTGTTGTGGTCTTCAGTCCAAAGACTAGTTTGATGCAGTTCTCCATGGTACTCTCTCCTGTGCAAACTTCTTCAGCTCCCAGTACCTAATGCAACCTACAGCCTTTTGAATCTTCATCTCCCTCTACGAATTTTACCCTCCAAGCTGCCCTCAAATACTAAATTGATGATCCCTTGATTCCTCAGAATATGTCCTGCCAACAGATTCCTTCTTCTAGTCAAGTTGTGAGACAAATTTCTCTTCTCCCCAATTCTATTCAATACCTCCTCATTAGTTATGTGATCTATCCATCTAATCTTCAACATTCTTCTCTAGCACCACATTTCGTAAGCTTCTATCCTCTTCTTGTCTAAACTGTTTATCGTCCACGTTTCACTTCCATACATGGCTACACTCCATACAAATACTTTCAGAAAAGACTTCCTGACACTCAAAACTATACTCGATCTTAACAAATTTCTCTTCTTCAGAAAAGCTTTCCTTGCCACTGCCAGTCTACATGGTATATTCTCTCTACTTCGACCATCATCAGTTATTTTGCTCCCCAAATAGCAAAAGTCCTTTACTACTTCAAGCGTGTCACATCCTAATCTAATTCCCGCAGCATCACCCGATTTAATTCGACTACATTCCATTATCCTCGTTTTGCTTTTGTTGATGTTCATCTTATATCCTCCTTTCAAGACAATGTCCATTCCGATCAACTGCTCTTCCAGGTTCTTTGCTGTCTCTGACAGAATTACAATGTCATCGGCGAACCTAAAATTTTTATTTCTTCTCCATGGATTTTAATTCGTACTCCGAATTTTTCTTTTGCTTCCTTTACTGCTTGCTCAATATACAGATTGAATAACATTGTGGATAGGCTGCAACCCTGTCTCACTCACTTCCCAACCACTGCTTCCCTTTCATGCCCCTCGACTCAAAATTGCCAAAAACTTTCTCTAAGTCTACAAATGCTAGAAACGTAGGTTTGCCTTTTCTTACTCTTTCTTCTAAGATATGTCGTAGGGTCAGTATTGCCTCACGAGTTCCAACATTTCTACAGAATCCAAACTGATCTGCCGTGAGGTGGCTTCTATCAGTTTTTCCATTCGTCTGTAAAGGATTCGTGTTAGTATTTTGCAGCCGTGGCTTATTAAACTGATAGTTCGGTAATTTTCACATCTGTCAACACCTGCTTTCTTTGGGATTGGGGTTATTATATTTTCTTGAAGTCTGTGGGTACTTCGCCTGTCTCATACGTCTTGCTCACCAGATGGTAGAGTTTTGTCAGGACTGGCTCTCCCAAGGCTATCAGTAGTTCTAATAGAATGTTGTCTGCTCCCAGGGCCTTGTTTTGACTTAGATCTTTAAGTGCTCTGTCAAACTCTTCACACAGTATCATATCTCCCATTTCATCTTCATCTACATCCTCTCCCATTTCCATAATGTTGTCCTCAAGAACATTGCCCTTGTATAGACCCTCTATATACTCCTTCTACCTTTCTGCTTTCCCTTCATTGCTTAGAACTGGGTTTCTATCTGAGCTCTTGATATTCATGCAAGTGGTTCTCTTTTCTCCAAAGGTCTCTTTAATTTTCCTGTATGCAGTATCAGTCTTACCCGTATTGATATATGCCTCTGCATCCTTACATTTGTCCTCTAGCCATCCCTGCTTAGCCGTTTTGCACTTCCCGTCGACCTCATTTTTGAGACGTTTGTATTCCTTTTTGCCTGCTTCATTTACTGCTTTTTATATTTTCTCATTTCATCAATTAAATTCAATATCTCTTCTGTTACCCAAAGATTTCTATTAGCCCTCGTGTTTCTATCTACTTGATCCTCTGCTGCCTTCATTATTTCATCTCTCAAAGCTACCCATTCTTCTTCTACTGTATTTCTTTCCCCCATCCTTGTCAATCGTTCCCTAATGCTCTTCCTGAAACTCTCTACAACCTGTGGTTCTGTCAGTTTATCCAGGTCCCATCTACTTAAATTCCCACCTTTTTGCAGTTGCTTCAGTTTTAATGTACAGTTCATAACCAATAGATTGTGGTCAGTGTCCACATCTGCCCCTGGAAACGTCTTTCAATTTAAAACGTGCTTCCTAAATCTCTGTCTTACCATTATATAATCTATCTGAAATCTTTCAGTATTTCCAGGCTTCTTCCATGTATACAACCTTCTTTTATGATTCTTGAACCAAGTATTAGCTATGATTAAGTTATGCTCTGTGCAAAATTCTACCAGGCAATTTCCTCTTTCATTCCTTAACCCATTTCATATTCCCCTCCTACGTTTCCTTGTCTTCCTTTTCCTACTACCGAATCCCAGTCACCGATGACTATTAAATTTTCGTCGCCCATCACTATCTGAATAATTTCTTTTATCTCATCATACATTTCATCAATCTCTTCGTCATCTGCAGAGCTAGTTGCCATATAAACTTGTACTACTGTGGTAGGCGTGGGCTTCGTAACTATCTTGGCTACAATAATGCGTTCACTATGCTGTTTGTTCAAAATGGCTCTGAGCACTATGCAACTTAACTGCTGAGGTCATCAGTCGCCTAGAACGTAGAACTAATTAAACCTAACTAACCTAAGGACATCACACACATCCATGCCTGAGGCAGGATTCGAACCTGCGACTGTAGCGGTCGCTCGGCTCCAGACTGTAGCGCCTAGAACCACACGGCCACTCCGGCCGGGATGCTGTTTGTAGTAGCTTACCCGCATTCCTATTTTTTATTAATTTTTAAGCCTACTCCTGCATTACCCCTATTTGATTTTGTATTTATAGCCCTGTATTCACCTGACCAGAAGTCTTGTTCCTCCCGCCACCGAACTTCACTAATTTCCACTATATCTAACTTTAACCTACCCATTTCCCTTTTTAAATTTTCTAATCAACCTGTCCAATTAAGGGATCTGACATTCCATTCTGCAATCTGTAAAACGCCACTTTTCTTTCTCCTGATAATGATGTCCTGTTGAGTAGTCCCCACCCGGAGATCCGAATGGGGGACTATTTTACCTCAGGAATATTTTACCCAAGAGGACGCCATCAGTAAGGCTGCATGCCCTCAGGAAAAATTACGGCTGTAGTTTCCCCTTGCTTTCAGCCGTTTGCAGTACCAGCACAGCAAGGCCGTTTTGGTTAGTGTTACAAGGCTACATCAGTCAATCATCCAGACTGTTGCCCCTGCAACTACTGAAAAGGCTACTGCACCTCTTCAGGAACCACACGTTATTCTGGCCTCTCAACAGATACCCCTCCGTTGTGGCTGCACCTATGGTACAGCTATCTGTATCACTGAGGCACACAAGCAGAAAACTAATATAACACCTGTAAATAATGTTGTACTAAATACAATGATTTTGCTTCCAACCACAGAGAATGAAGTCAATAAAACTGTCCAAGAATTAAAAATAAAAAGTCAGTAGGCTTAGATGAAGTACCAATGTGTGTACCAAAACAATGCATAGCGATTTTACAAGGCCCCTTAACAAATATAATAAATGAATCCTTCATATCAGGGACATTTTCAGAGCAGTTAAAACAGGCAAGAGTTGTATCTTTGCTTAAGAAAGGTAATACAGAAGACATAGAAAATTACCAGCCCATTTCCCTGCTGTCAGAATTCTCAAAAATAATAGAAGCAATTATGAAAGACAGATTAATGAATTATCTGAATAAATACAAGCTTTTAAAAGAATCACAGTTTGATTTCCCAAGTGGCAAAAATATGGAGTCAGCCATAGTAAAGTTAAAAAAAGTTGTACTTGATGCTGTTGATAAAGATGAGTGTGTCACAGGTATATTTTTGGATCTTTCTAAGGCGTTTGATACAGTCGACCACAAGATTCTATCAAATAAATTAGAAGCATTAGGAATAAGAGGGGTACAAAGAGTAGAGATAACATATACTTCAAATAGATCTAAACATTTAGTAAAACTCTTATCAAAATCAAAACGCATTAATATAGGGGTTCCGCAAGGTAGCATATTAGGTCCAATACTCTTCCTGACATACATCAATGACTTTCCCTGTAGTGTTACTCATGGTGAAAAACTCCTCTTCGTTGATGATAGCAATATTATAGCCATTGAGAAAACATGAGAACTCCTTGCTGAGAAAGCAAACAAAACTCTCAAGGAAGTTAATGATTGGTCAATAAGTAATAAAGTGACATTGAACATAAAGAAAACTAATACCATGAATTTCCGTTTCAAGAGGAAAAACGACAATGTTAAATTAAATGTAGATGGCACCTCTATAGACTGTGTAACAAATGCAAAATTTCTAGGAATGAATAGTGATTCCCAGTTAAAGTGGTGTGAAAACACAAAGGTACTTGCAAACAGAATGTCATCAGCATGTTATGCCTTTAGAAACCTATCATCAGTCAGTAACATGCAGTGTCTTTTAGTTACATATTATTCACATGTACTCTCAATTCTTAGCTATGGAATTCTTTTTTGGGGAACAAATGCACAAAATATGAACACAATTTTCAAACTCCAGAAAAGAGCCATAAGAATAATAACCAAAAAAACTAGTCGAGCTCATTGTAAAGATCTGGTCAAAACATTGGGGATTTTAACTGCTCCATGTGAATATATTTAGCAGCAGTTGTACATGTCAAAAACAACATTGGTAATTACTGCTCAAACAGTTCTGTCCATAACCATGCAACAAGAGATAGACTAAACTTACATTTACCAAGAAAAAATTAACATAAAACTCAAAACAGCATTTGCTACCAAGGAATAAAACTGTACAATAAGATATCAAAAGAGATTAAAGAAATTGCAAAAATACACTTATTTAAAAAGGCAGATGAAAAGTACCTATTATGCGGTACATTTTATACATTGAAGGATTACTTAGATAAAACAGAGTAGGAGTATGATAAAAATGCTATACACATAAATAATAATAATGATTATAAAACTTCCAACATTCCACATAACACCTTCACTCTATATTTTTTTTCCTTTCTAGAAATACTTACCCCCAAGCTATGCATTGCACAATACTAACACCTCTTCCTCTTTCTGAGCTTAACATCTCACTCATTATGGAGGGATGCTGACTCAGTTTTTCAGGATAGAAAATGGGACGCTGTGGTGCAGAAAATGGCCTAGAGATCACCAGTGTCTGTGTGTATGTGTGCATGTGTGTGTGTGTGTGTGTGTGTGTGTGTGTGTGTGTGTGTGTGTGTGTGTGTTTGTGTGTGTAGTGAGTGAACTGTTATGAAACAATGTGTGTATAGTGTGTGCAGTGACTGATAGTGAGATATTAGTGAACACTTTGGCATTACATTATTTAATAAGTTATTTGTAAGAAAAAGTATTGTATACCAGGGGTAAATCTAATGATTGTCTCTAACTGGAAGTCTGTAAATATACGTATATACGAATTAGCTTATTTTAAATTGGTCTAAACTTGTAAATACTTTGACATATCCTTGCAAAAAGATATCTACGGATGAATAAAACTGCTACTACTACTACACAAACCACGACTTGGAGGTCTGAATATATATATGAGATGCCACCATGTGTTGGCTGGATTCACAAGTGTCAAAAATACGAAAATGTTTCGTGAATTGGCAAAATAAAAAGAGATTCTAGGGAATTTTTTAATAGTAATTACATCCTTTATTCATCGAGAAATATGTGATGGCGGGACGCTTTTTTGCTGCTGGTCAGTGCAAATCCGACACTCTGCTGGTGCGATGTGGATGTATCATTTTTTTTATACACCTATAAATGAGAGTCAGTTATGCTGCTTGAACGTAAAGGTACTATGGCTTATGTTTTGTCCTATCATCAGACGTTCATGGGAAGTAATCAGGCAACTATTAATGTAAAAAATTATGTCTGTGTAGCCGTAAGGGGAGGATGGATTTGACATGGTGAATTGTGAGTTCGACTGGTTGAGGAGTGTATCTGAACGTAAGGAGTGATAGATTCATTTTGTAAAGAGCTGGACAATAAACAATGTGAGGGTTCAACTGGATCTGCTATAGTGTACAAACAGGATGGGCAATATGGCTATAACAAAATGGATACACTGAACGTCCCCTCATCAGCTCCACTAAGCAGATTCTCACTCCCTCTTTGTTGCACTATCGACTGTGGTGTTGATTATAATACACCAAAAAAGATATTATCAATGGCTGTTTGTGAGCAATTGGCTACCCTAGTGGGGAACTTTACAGTGGGAATTAAGTTGAATGATAGTGTTACTAACTCAAATAAGTACTTATTGGGAGAGTCTTTAAGGAAATCTACACTGAAATCACCAGCAACCACTATTTCTTTGTTATTGGTTGTTAAATGGGCCAGTACAGCTTCCAGGTGGTTTAAAAACAGATTAAAGTTACCTGCAGGTGCTCGATATACACTTAATATTATGAAGGATTTTTTGTGAAATTCTACTTCTGTTGCACATGCTTCCATATGCTGTTCTAGGCAAGATTTATGAATGTCTATGTTCTTAAATTTATGACATTGCTCCTTTCTCCATTTCTGATCTACAAAAGTGAGATGCTAACCTAAACCCTGTAACGCCTAAAAGTTCTATACCAGTGTTCACATGATGTTGAGAGAGGCAGATTATGTCAGCTGGGTTTGAAGACTCTAATTCATCTATGCAGATAATTAATTCAGTAATTTTATTTCTCAGTCCTCGAATATTTTGATGCAATAAAGATGTGCAAATAAAATGGCATTGTCTGAATGCAAGAGAGGTATAGATACGACATGGAAAATTTCAACACATGGATAGCCTTAATAACCCTCCATTGTTTGCTGAAAATTCGTCACATGGTCACTCGAGGTGATGACAAGTGTCATCCACAAAGCAAGCGGTCTAATTGTATATTTTGAACAGTCTTTATCGCTAATTTTATGACTTTTTATTAAATCTAAGTATAATACTGTATAACACAGTATAATATATTCTAACGTCTGAAACAATTTGAGCAATAATTCAATAAAGTTAATTTCAAAATAACAATTTTACATCTGTTTTCAATGTAAGCATTGAGGTGTGTGTAACAATGCAACTAGTTATCAAAAGAACATGAAAACGCTTATTTTAAAACAATGACCTAAATAACAAGCATATACATATAGTAATTCATTGAAAAAGTGCAAACAAAATTTAAATAAAGAACACATTATTTGACAATACAATTTACACATGTCTTTCAGATGATCTACATATGTCCAGTTGTTGCATGTAGTGCACCATCTACGGGTTGTTTTATTTCGCGCTCTTCCACATATATAACACCTTCCACATGATCCAGTTGATTTTTCTGGCTGTTCCACAATTTCTTGAATGCCTGACAGTAATTGAGCCCTCCTCCGAATTTGACATGGAAGACTTTCAGTAAGGGCACGTCATTCTCTTTGAGGCTTTATTCGTTGCCAGCTGATTTTTTCTATAAAATCAACCCTTTTTACAACCTGATTTGAAGCCACGCATAAAGCATTTATGGCTTCAATGTTCAAAATATTGTAAAACAATACCATAGGCCACCTTCTTGTATTATGTGACACATTGCTCTTCTGACAAAGCTGATCGAAAAGATCTACCCCCTTTTGAAATGTTATAGAAAAAAATCATTTGGTTTATTTTGTTCCCGTGTTGAACGACCAAAAGCGTCATTGAAATGCGTGCTTGACAACACCAGCACTGCTATATTCTTCACTGGACAGTATGAGACCAATGTACAATCCTAATGAAATCCAAAGGTAGATTATTTTGGCTCCTTTTCTCTTTGTGGTAGAAATTCTTTTGGCACTTTTCTCTTGTTTTTTTCGTACCATTCTAACGTATGTCAGTTTCTTCGCCTGAAGGTTCTGACTAAAGACAAACTGGTAAACCAGTTGTCACCAGTAATATTAAAGCTTGTAGCTTGTACTGGTTCGACCATTCGAAGAACAATATCTTCAGCTGAATTACTGGTATTACATGGTCCCTCTGGTTGTTTACTGTCGTACGGTTCTAAATTCAAAGTGTAAGCTGTTTTCACACCAACCAAAGCAAACACTTTTAACCCATACTTGGCAGGTTTGCTAGGACGATATTGCATGAATGGACAGTTTACTCTAAATGCTAAAAGCTGTTCGTCAGCAGTTAAGATATTCACTAGGTGAAAAATATTTTTGGCGATTGTTCATGAATAGTTCAGGTACCTCTCTGATAGCAGCCAACTTGTTAATCTCTCTGCGAACACCTCTGTTACAGATATTATCAAACCTCAGACATCTCAACAGAAACCATAATCAGTTTTCACTTACGCATAAATAAGTCTGTTTCCCTTTGAGTTACCCCACAGTTTCGATATACTATTCCTAGAACATCTCAAAGATCCACACAGATATAACAAACCAATGAAAGCTTTTATCTCTATCGCATCTGTTTCTTTAGCATCCTTTCGATAGAGAAGTTACCATGAACTTCATTGATGTATATATTAGTGCAGGTTGCGATAATGCTTATTATGTTTTCATCCAAAAACAAATTCAGAATTTCTATTTCTGTCTTTTTTAAGCAATCTTGATTTTTTGGTCCAGGCAAAAGCGTAATAATATTAGAACATCTGCTTCTAACATTGTTATGATATTTATTTTTCCTCCATTTAGTTATTCCATCCTTCCCTAAAAACATGCATCCTTTTGAGTTAGGTCTTCCTGTGATATTCATCATTTTTTGACACTTCTTGTTCTGTTCCTGAATCATGACCACTTTCATGAACACACTCTTCAGTCTCTGAGTTGGCGCTATCGCTGTGAGCACCTTCACCATTCATGTCATTCAATCATTCCAGCCATAGATTAGGATCTCTACTAAACTTTGTCCGAGGTTTTCTTGCCTTTGACACTTCTTCCACAGTCTAAAAATAAATAGAATACTAGGTAACACGGAAGGTATCTGCAATCAGTTTCAATACGCCTCAGTTTACGCACATGAAAGATCGATTGAATCTAGGGGAGCAATAAAGTAATATACACTTAACTTTGTTTCAGATTGTGGCAGCAGATCTCTCGCGGATGACCAGTGTCCTCCAGACTATAATAATGTTTCATAAACAATGTATCTTTCGTAACTGAAAGCCGCAACGCTGGATTAGCCGAGCGGTCTCAGGCGCTGCAGTCATGGCCTGTGCAGTTGGTCCCGGCGGAGGTTCGAGTCCTCCCTCGGGCATGAATGTGTTTGTTTGTCCTTAGGATAATTTAGGATAAGTAGTGTGTAAGCTTAGGGAGTGATGACCTTAGCAGTTAAGTCCCATAAGATTTCACACACATTTGAACATTTTCGTAACTGAAAGTCAACCATGACTGGAGCTAACAGCCGGAGAGTTAACAGCAAAGTACTGAAAATGGCGTGTACTCAATCCAGGCCTTTCAGAAAAAATTGAGCGGCAATGTCATGTTGATGACGGGTGTCAACGGAGGCTTGGGTACGAGAGAATTTTACGCGGAAAATTATGTGCACTATAGATACTGAAATTTCAATGTGAGATTCGTTCCAGTACCACAGCTGTAAAGAGGAGACATTTCCGGTACATCGCAGCAGTAATCGTAACAAAAATGGCTCTGAGCACTACGGGACTCAACTGCTGAGGTCATTAGTCCCCTAGAACTTAGAACTAGTTAAACCTAACTAACCTAAGGACATCACGAACATCCATGCCCGAGGCAGGATTCGAACCTGCGACCGTAGCGGTCTTGCGGTTCCAGACTGCAGCGCCTTTAACCGCACGGCCACTTCGGCCGGCAGTAATCGTAACATTTAATTGTAATTACACTGATACTGCAGTGACGTTATTGAATTCTCAAACCTATGTGAGTTTAGTATTGACGCCAGTCACAGGGAAGTTGATCAGTTATAACAAACAGAACATTGTGCTTTTGGGACAATTTACGGTATTCTCTTACAAGTCAGTGTTTTGTTCCATTATTTTTGGTGGTTGCTAAAGCCAGTCTTGAGAACTTGCCAGGGTGGATGCAACTAAGGCATTTGGATTTTCTGTCAGCGATGCAGTTCACCTTGTGTCCAATCAGGTACCGTAGTCTCAAATGGAAACACCGTATGAGGCGTTTTCGGAAGATACAGGGTGTGGTAAGAATTTTTATGTTCACATTTCTTTGAAACCCACGGCTCGACCTCGTTTTTGTCGTGCGCATCCTATTCGTGCCACCCTGAAAGATCAGGTGAAAGCAGAACTGGATACACTTAAATCTCTAGGGATGGTGCAACCTTTTATGGTCAGTGAATGGTTGTCTACACTGGATGTACTTCGGAAGCTGTCGCGGAAACTTCGCCCCTGTGGCGACTTCAGTACTACTGTCAACATTCAGTTGATCGTGGATATGTATCCTCAACCACGCCAGGAGGAACTGTTGGCGAAAATATCGAGTGGCCGGTACTTTTCTAAAATTGGTTTGTCTGATGTGTATCTACAGGTTCCCTTGGATGAAGAGTCTCGGCGAGTTCTGGTTCTGAATACTCCGTTTGGTTTCCGTTAATATTTATGTCTTCCTTTCGATGTGGCTAGCGCCCCAACTATTTTCCAACGATTTTTGGAGCAACTGATCATGCCTCTCCGGGGATGAGTTAATTATGTGGATGATATTGTTGTTCAGCCTTCCATTGTTTATTTGGGGTTCCAGGTCTTGTGGAATGGGGTTCACCCTCTGCCAGACAACATCTCTGCTGTTTCGTCTTTGCTTCGCCCTCGTCCACTAAGGAACATCAGGCCTTCCTAGGGAGGATAGCCTACTACCACAAATTACTTGGGGGGCGGCCACATTGGCTCACCCGCTGGATGCCTTTTTACGCAAGTATGTACATATCTGCTATAGCCCAGACTGCGAACGTGCTTTTCAAATGTCGAAATCCAAACTACTCTCGATTCCCTGTTTAGTTACGTTCTCTCCAGACCCGCATACAGTTTTGGCGACTGGCACTTCACAGTACGGCTTCGGCGTGGTCCCAGCCCACCGATATGCTGATGTTTCTGAATGACCTGTTGTTTTCGCCTCTAAACCTCTCACTCCGGCCCAGCAGCATCATACACTACTGGGCTGGTTCAGTGAGTGATGACGTCATTGCGAGGCTTCAAGCCAAATGATTTAAGAAACTCATAGTCCCCAAGTGTTATCACTTAATGGTTTGGCAGCGAAGTGATGTGCTGTGGATTGCGTGCTCTGGTTTCATACCATATACCAATCCTGCCTTAGATGTAATCGTACAGTGACTTCCTCACCTAATTATTCTCATTCACAGTAGGTAACTCCGTAAAGTCCAATGCCTGAACTGTCACTAGAGGGTATATTGCATTGGTGGTAGTCTCAACAATCTTATCCCTAGTTTCAACTGAGGGGAAGAATCCATAAATAGTATGAATCAGACTGTCTTTGAGATAGGAGTTCGTTGCAATGTTGCATTCGACTCGGTTTGTGCTAGGATCCTTCTTCTAAACCGATCAGTTTTGTGAAACCCAATAGCCGCCCTATTGAACCTTTTTGGTTAATGTCGATCGTTGCATTCATAGTCCTTATTTCAGAATTAAGTGTACTGATGTTTGCACGTAGCTTAATACCTTTTCCAGACTGTTTTAAGAATTCGTTTAAACCGTCGATAGCGTATGCTCCAGGTTTTATTCCCACAATGAATTTTTCATCTACATCTACATATACGTGATTACACTGCTATTCACAATAATGGGCCTGGCAAATGGTTCAAGAAGTTTAAAGCTCTTCCTTATATATTCTTCTTCTTCTACTACTACTACAACTTTTTTTTCTTTGTAAACGCCAAGAGAAACATGATGCACACATGTCTACAAAGGTATGTGTTAAAGACCTGATAGCGCCGAAAACTGTAGAACACACGTCTTTCTGCTAGTGAAGTTTCGGTGTAATTCTTCTGTCGGCTGCAGCTCACCAAATGGGTGAAATAGAAGACGGCATTTGCATTTTTCATATGACACCTAGTGGGTGCCAGAACCTCCAGCAACGTCTAAATTCACAGTGCCACGTTCAACAGTTTTCCACGTAGTCATCGGTAATGTATCCCACATAAACACTCCATGTTAGAATGTTGAAATTTTTTCTAAGAAACTTAACTAGATCAGTATTCGTGAGTGCCCGATCAGGTAGGACTGATAATGGGCTTTTTTTTAAAATTTAGGAATAGACCAAACCCTTTGCTTTATGGTTTCAAGTACTTTTCCAATGGCTGCAGCTTCCATCATGCGGTTATACCTTACTGGTTCTTGTAACTACACTTTGGAGTTTTGCGCGTTCTTGACTGTTCGAGCAATAGTTGCCACCAGATGTCTGAGGTATTGGTAGAGCTCGGGGTGCTTTAACCGATCCTCTTCTTCTTCTTCTTCCCGCCCCCTTCTGCTTCAGAGCTTTTGTAGCGGCATACACGGCTGTCAGGATTCAGTTCTTCAAAGATCTTTGCTTTCCACTCTTATTCTTTTTCTTTGGTGCACAACGTGCAGCATTCGTAACTCGCGTGAAATTCATCACTTCTAAACCCAACTTAATTTTTCCACGCATGGTTTTATAAACTGCAAATACTGCAATGTGATGACCTATACCTACTTTCTTTCTTCTGCGTATCGCCTTAGACGCATCAGTTAAAATCGTGTATGCAATGTGACGACTTGGGACGTCTTTATTTGAAGCTTATGCAATGTATTGTTCCATACACGCTTCGTCGAGCAGATTAATCCCCTTATCACCTCGAGCCAAGCGTTTTTAAGCCTTGTTCCAGGACCACAGTAGTTATATTTCGGAATGTGCAATTCCATTGCCAGTTTGTCTAGAATACCACCACTTCCTCTACCGCGTCTCCTAGCGTGCACGTTATGCTACTGCAGTGTTGTGGACTGTGCACCCCATTGTATAGCAAATCGTTAACATCAAACTAACTGTTTTGTGCTGCAGGAAAACCAAGCCATTTGACTAGCGCTCTATTTTCTCGGCGGCTTATGACTCTCTCCACGAGAAACACATCATATTCTGAGCATTTCTGCAGCTGTTTGGTGTAGAAGCAACCTTCAATTTATTCACCTTTACTATCTGTCAAGATATAAGTTCTGCATTCGTTCTGTGCACCTTTGAAACTGTAAGTATCTCTGCTGATCAGTTTGGCAGGTATGATTTCTCAAGTGCTGTCTTGTGATTTCAGATATGTACCAAATCACCTACATTAAATTTCTGTTCCCATGGATCCAGCATTTTAATGCGATAGCACACCGTATCCATAAGTCCATTATCATGAACATCGATGGTCTCATTGTTATTGTGCTATGTTTGATTCGATTATACTGTGCAATTACTTCTGGGAGGATATCGATCCATTTGTATGAGCTGCGAAGATTAAAAAGCATCCATATCTGACGTTTTATTGCGTTGATCAGACGTTCCACGATACTCGTCTTTAGGAGGGAGAATTTTGGGTAGTGATGTATTCTGTACTGCTGCATCATACTCTTGAAATACCTGTTGTAAAACTCTTCACCATGATTGGTTTAGAGGTTGTTCGGGCATCGATTCGTCCTTGTCTGCAACAAATGCTCACACACACCAGCGACATTTTCCCCTTCTTTTTTTTTTTTTTTAAACGGGTAACGCCCAGGCAAATTTGGAGTACGTATCAATAACCATTAAAATATATTTGAACCCATTATTCTAATGTGAATATTCCTACATATCTACAAGATCAACCTGCCATAAGTCATCCAAACCTTTAATCGTAACATGCCTACAAGGGTATGTTTTGTGTGCTGGTTTGTACAGTTCTCGAACTACCGTCTCCATAATTTTTCGAAGATACCTCTTTACATCTACATCTACATGGTTACTATGCAATTCACACTTAAGTGCCTGGCAGAGGGTTCATCTCCAAGCTCGGAAATTACTGAAACAGCCCCATTCGAGTGAGCTGTATTACCTGCAGCAGCTGATGCCAAGATCAGATGTAGTCGATTCATTCACTCGTAGGCCACCGTCATAATATACATCCCTAGGATTCGATTGTTTACAGCTTTATGCTCAATATCAATACCATCATCACTGCTGCTGTTCTTGTTTTCACCGTCGAGTAATGGTTTTATAATGGTTTTTTATTTCTTGTTACTCTGTCTTTTTACGATTTTGTGTAATTTCGAATCCATGTACAAGCAATGTTCTGTCTATGTATACCCATTCTCTCAGGTTGAGAGGCAGACAGGCGCGAGAATTTTTCCATGGTGCAGTGCATATTGATGTAATCAGCTCTCTTATCAGGCTGTATATACAGAAACTCTTGAAAGTTTCGCCTATACCTACCATCATTCAGTTTTCCTGTTTCATCGATAGCGAGAAACCCAAAACGTGAATGATTCCAGCAATCAGCAGATATCTTTCCAGACTCATTGAATGACATGTCAGTTGCTACATGTGCTTGGTAAATGTGTTTTAAATTCAGATTATCTTCTTTGAAGGCTGTAATGAAGTTTTCATTATCTCTAACCAACGGTTTTGGGATTCTGGAATACGTTTGGCTTAGATAAAATACTTCTGCACTTACATGACGACCGAAACAGAAATATTTTCGAATTTACTCTTGGCTTTCTGCAGCAACATCGTTAAATACGAACATTATTTTTCAGTTGAAACAGTGTTTTTGAAAATACATACATGTTCAAATCAGACTCCACCCACATGTGTTAGCAGCGTCATGAGAACATTAATCTTGTCACAGTTGGATGGACCAACAATAATTGCTCGTATATTATCAGGAAGAAGTTTTCCATTCTTTTTCTTCTTCAGGTCTTCTTTTACATCTTCAAAGGACTGGTAATCTGCAACGAAGTCCTTCTGATGGTGATGTTTCATCCACCCTACCACTATGCTACGTACTAACAAGTAGTGAGTATATACAGAAAGACACACACACACACACACACACACACACACACACACACATACACACACACACATACTTGTAAGGACGGTAATAATATGTGTAGCTACTATAGCTCCATCACTTAACCAACTGAGCTGCATTGGGCACACAGAGGATTCTGCTACATATATATGTAGACACTCATCAAAAGTAACTTCATCATTCAGTTTGACAACAACTGGTGGTGAGGTTTTTTAGGCAACTGTCTGCTGCTCCATGATTGTAGGTGCAGCATTGTAAATAATGATATTAATAAATATAACACTTACTATAATGAGAGAGGTATGAAATAAAACACAAACACAGTTTGAGACTATATACACATGTTATTTATTTAAATATCCTATATTGGATGTAGTATTTTGAAAACACTGTCAGATTATTTCTTTATCTTCTATTCATCCGTGCAATATTTCCCAAATGAAGCTTTTTGATATTCACTAAATTTCGCTCGTATCTCTTTCCAATTGATAGGCACCTCACAATACTCTGGTTTTCGCATGCACATTTAACCTGTTTCTCTTTCGGCTCTGCATTCATGCAGAAACAAAGGTACTGATCCAAATGATCAATATGTACACTATGCAAAAGTAGAAAGTTTACATCATCATTGAATGTGGGATCTGTGCTTGGCAACCAATGACTCAGTCTCTCCAGTGCAATGTGTAGTGCAATATCCACATGAAATAAATTCATAACTGAAATAAACTAGATAAACATACTTGTCACCCAATTTCACACATACTGCAGAGTCATCATATACTGTTGTAATAGACAGTGTCACACCAGTAAGGCGAATTTTGGGTGGGGTATGAGCTGGATAATACTCTGTGGTCATCTGCTGATTGATGTAATGCTCTGCACAACATGTTTGTCCTACTTAAACTTAGAAATAGTCACTTTATGTTCCACTAGAAGTTAAATTATATGTAGAACTAAAAAGCATGGGCACACTTGATATTTTCTTATCCACAGCATCTGCAATCTGTTCCTGTACTACCACAGGGACGTACTGCTGTGACACGTCGTATGTTGGTGACCAGTACTGTCCTCCATTTTGTTGTTTAGGACCACCAGCAGCACTCGAGGCAGTGGCAACAGATCACGCTCCTCATCGCCCAAATCGATGAGTGGGACAGGCAGTATGTGATGATAAAATTAAATTCAAATTGCAATGTCTAAAAGGTTTGTTTATTTAAAACAGTGTCAAGGAAAATTGACAGTGTAAATTGATCGATCTTGTACAAAAGATTAGTGTTCAGGAAACCTCAGTAACTATTTCAATAAGCACAAGTGTAACATCTGTGATAAATGATCATTGGAAGGAGAGAGAATGTTGTGAAAATTAATAATTTTATCAAGAATAAAATATAAAAATGAATGTAAATTATAAATGTACTGGCTGTAGCACTCTAAGGGTATTGGAACATGTAATTCAGTTAAAGCAAATGAAATCATAAAGGCAGGAAAACGACTATGGTTTTTCGACTGCTAGTTGGATAACCTTGATGTGAGCACTGCAAAGGAGGAAAGAATGGAAAACCAGGGAGTTCAAGTCGAGCCTTGACAGTGTATGTATCGTGGCATGCCATTTCTGGCGATGTGATCGTTAAGCAGTAACAATTAGGAGTGAAAGTACTTAATATTTGGTGTGGCAGTGCTTTATATCCCACTTGAAAATGTCTCCCGCAGACGGGTACAAAACGTCGGCTTTTCTAATGAAATCCCTTCTACCACGGCATAATAGCCTGGAATATTTTATTATTTGTGACAATTCTGGCTATGAAAGTTTACATTTTAAAAGTAGTTTATAGTTTCTGAAGGCGTCTCCAGTTTATTTTGTGCAGAAAGCAAGAATATCCAACTTATTTTATATGACGAAATATGGATCCGATGATGAAGCAAGTTAATATGGCTACTCCAGGTGGGTAGTAGTTATTAATTAATTCCATCAATGGAGACGTGAAGAGTCTACAAATTTTGATACAGTAAGCCCCAACTTCAACACTGATATGACTGCAACGAACCACACAAGAGTTTTCATATTAACAGTCTGTAGCAGTGTATCAGAATGTTACAATCAACACCATGGTTTGTTAAGGTTCTAATACAGTTTTTTAAAAGTATTTTTTGGCATCATTGTTCAAAAGTCATATACTAGTCCAAAGTTCCCTGTCCATTTTGTTAAATGGAAATTTTGTGTCACTCAGTATGGCTAAAAGATCGTAGTGATCGGTGTTATGACATTCTTGCAATGTTATATAAAAGTAACTTCCAATAATAATTGTTTACTCTCAAATTGAAGAGACCAGAAGTGTAGTCGCTTTGATATATCATAGTAAAGTTATTTTACTGAGATTTCGTAGTTTTAAATTTGCTTTATGAGAATATTAATATTATTTACTCAATCAAAGTAAAGATTGCACCCATTAAGTCATGTAAGAATATCTGACTCTGCTTCCATCTTGTTTCCAAGTAATGCTATTGCCACAAAAGTCGTTAAAGTAAATTTACTTCAGGCACTTTTAAAGGTAAACTGAAGTAAAGTATTGAAATTGCTCCTTCAGAGCTGGCAACCAAAACAATGTTCATAGATGTAAATTTCTTTCAGTGGGTATGTTGTATGGTAAGGCTACATAGCTGCAAGCTGTTTGCTACAGGGGTGTGGATAAAATCAAATCTAGGTACGCCACATAAAGTTTTGTGTGTATAATAACTTGTGTGGCGTACCAGTCCTGAAAATCGAACCCCATTATCCACTCTAATAATAGTACTCTATTAAGTAACACATGTCAAAATTTGTGTTAGAGATTGTTGTTAATGTTGATAATAACAGTATTATGTTGTGCAGTTGTAATGAAAATGCTCTACTGTGCAAACTGAAAGCTGAATTTTTCTGAGTGACACATAGTCAGAGCAGGAGGGATGAAGGTTCTTCTGTTTTATAGGGCAGTCCTGGCATGTAGCACTACATGAGTAGGGATCCCATAAATCCAAAGGCTAAACAGATTCCCTTTCTGTAGTGTGGCCAACACTACTGAACGATACATTTTATTACTTTCATGTTAAGCAATATTAGTGAATCATCCAGCTAAATATTGTCACGTTCATAGCTAAAAAAGCATTCATTTCCCTGCTATGTAACATTAAAAACGGTTCGATTACATGCGATTCGGACATTTGAAATACAAAGGCGAATCAGTCACACATGGCATTGGCGGATTTGATTACAAGTAACAGCTTCTTGTCCTGCTCCAGCATGTGGGCAATTTGTGCTACAGGATCCCAAGTGGTCACTACAGGTTCGAACATGCTGCAGGTTGTTGCTGGTGCTGCAGGTCCAATAGTCAGTGCAGGACTCGAAAAGATATCAACTGAAGTTGCTGCTGGTCTGGATGCAGCAGAGGTCAACATGTATGTGCTCGCACTTGCAGGCCTCAATCGGTTGGAGGCTACTGCTGCACTAGATAAAAGAAGCGTGACATACCGACCAAGACAGGAAACAATTAATAATAATGCTAACTATGGACAAGAATGTACTTAAATATACAATATTACACACTTCTTACAAAATACTTACATCAATCCCATCCTGCATTCCAACACAGACTGAGTTCTTTTCATGCCAATTTCCCGATGGGGTAGGGCAGGAGGAGGGGAGGGGAGTGGTGTGGAGTTAGTTTAGTGGAGGTAGCCCAATTGAGCTGTTTTCCTTCCAAAATTTGAACTTCCCGCCATGGCGTCAGTGTAAAATTACCACAAATATGGCCGCTATCTTGAATACGCCACATTGAATAAATTTGGCAACAATGCAGTGTGCAGTCTTGCACTCTTTGTCCCACTACTCTTACATTCTTCTCAAAGGTATAATGTGTCAGTAGTATCTAAACATACAGATCAAGCTAGAACTAGTTCATTGCATTTTTAAAACGTTGTAATGATACATTAGCATTGTGCTGATGTGTTTTGTGGTAGATCCATGCTATATCATAAAACCAATTTAATGTCAAAGTGTCTGATTTCATTCTTTGACTCATAAATCATAGTAATCAAAGTAATTCAGCCAATAAGATAACTCCCATTTTAATTGGCCATTGTCATTGCACTGTGAAAGTGGCTGATGTCATCTTTTTGGGTTATAGATCAGAATAATTCGGACTGCTATCCCGTCTACACCTAGTGGAGGTTGGGAAGGAGGGAGGGGAGTGTAGGAGGGAGGTGGTGGCTTGAAAGAACAGAGTTTGTTTGCATTATGGTCATAAATTCCACTTGCATAAACAAAACTTTAGAGTAACTGTGCATGGTTTGTTTAAACAAGGATCAAAGAATGGGATATCCATTTTAATTAAAGAAATGGCCATTTTGTTTACATTTGCGATGTTGTTATTTACATTAGGTGCTCAGCCAAGTAAGCAGTTTGTTTTGTAAGACGTCATGGTCTCCTGGCCTTCATTGCTTACATATTCCGCCCTCACAATCTTATTCCGCACATCAAGACACTTCATTCGAATCCAAACTAGATAAGATAAAGTCAATGTTGTATGATTTCATGTAAACGATATGCAAATAACAAGTGCGCACCGGGATTGAAATACTCGAGGCTGGTGTACACACATACATTCCAGACACGACGGTCACAGGAGCTTTTAGTTCGACAGAGGCAGACCACACACCAGGAGGTCGGTCCCTTCAGAGGACGAGTCAACGTCCGCCGCCCGTGGAGCAGACAGCGTGTGCCCGAGTGAAAGGGGGAACGACCCTGTGTTCGGCTTAAAAGCATATTCCATTACATTGTGTGGGAGCATCCAACCTACACATTCTTTACACACAGCACGCAGTTTCAGAGATTTTCACAGGGAGACAGCAAACGCCAAACGCTGATACTACAGATTTCCAGATTGGTCGCCTTAAACGAAACGTCATTCTCCCGATTTAGAAGAGCAATGTTCATTGGCAGACGTTATTTCTGACGTCTTGAGCTGAAGGAATAATGGAAGAGACCGAAAGATGTACCCATTCACATCTGGCGTGGAGAGGCGCCATTCCGTTGTCGCTCATGGAGCGAGGAACAAGTCTCTCCTCAGTACTTTACTGGGAGAGCACCTCTGTTGAGAGCGAATCAAAGTGCGACTCTATATTGAGTCCTTGCGATTAAGCGTTGTTCACTGTGTTGGCTGACACACTTATTGTGCGGTGTGAATGGACAGAGTTATAGTTAAACGCCTGTGAGCTAATTTTTGCGTGGCATCGTGGTGGACTGCTTATCTGACCGGTGTACCACGCCAATAGTTAGACTAGGGGCGAATAGGAATTCTTAACTTCATCAAGGCGTAGGGAGAGTTTGATTGGTGTAGGTCAATCCAGATAGAACGAGAGTTATCTTATTTGTCAGCAGTGAGCAGAGCAGACAGCAGTCATCGCAGCTTACGGTATTGTGCGCTACAGCTATTCGAGCCCCATATTTCCTCCACAACAGTACACTTCACTGCATTTCACACCCGACAGCCTCGACCGTACCTAGCAACATTCTAAATAATGATTATTCAAGTTGAGTAGGCGCGCCTGTCAGCCATTCATCCAAGTCAATAACAATCTTAAACTTTGTATAGAAATTTCATTAGCGAATCCTACCCTTGAGAGGCAACTTCACATTCCGAAAAGAACCAGGATATGATTTGTTCAATTCATAACTAAAAGTGCCATTGTGATTTCTCAGAATTTTTGCAAAATAAATAATAATTTTCGTTATTTTCATGTTTTTCTTAAACTAACTAGCACTACTCCAGTACCCAAGTATCCCACCGAGGGAGGTGGCGCAGCGGTTAGCACACTGGTCTCGCATTCGGGAGGACGACGATTCAATCCCGCGTCCGGCCATCCTGATTTAGGTTTTCCGTGATTTCCCTAAATCCCTCGAGGCAAGTGCCGGGATGGTTCCTTTGAAAGGGCACGGCCGACTTTCTTCTCCAGCCTTACCTAATCCGATGAGATCGATGACCTCGCTGTCTGGTCTCCTTCACCAAACAACCCAACCCAACCCAAGTATCCCACTAGTTACGTAAGAAATTTTGTGAATTTTTGTGTCATTTCCTTACAGCAGACGACGCCAGAAGATATTTATTGCTGAAAGTTTTTCAGGCATTTCTCTTTAGAACGTTAGGAGTGTCTGTCTGACTTCCGTAGTAGTGTGGGGGTGGAAATTGCATGTTGCAGGAGGCACAGGGTTAAGGGTACATCTCAGATTAATCCGTTGCGCAGAATAACAGAACAGCAGATCATCCCCACCACCACAGAGCTTACATAACGGAAAGGGTAAATGACGTCATTGTTTACATAAGCATACCGATGGGTTCCCTGTGCCAGGTCGTCCCCCACTACTCTGTCTTGTTCTCTTCTGCATTGACACCATGGACATATGCATTACTGTCTGTTCCACTTCATATTGATGTAAGTTAGTGTTTAATATTAACTAGAATCTTTCTCATATCTTCAAAGTATTCACCAAGCACCTAGAGAGGTACTGTGCACTAAAAAGCTTGTACTCGTCTGCCGATAGCGGTTTCTTCATAAACCAAACTGCATTATCTAAACTATTCAATTCCGATTTTGATATGAAATTGACATGTATTTTATGTTGTGATACCTGCATTCCTCGTGCTGTCAGTCTGAACACAATTAAGTTCACATCTTATTTAGTGAAACAGGAAAGTGAATGTGTTTCGTGTAAGATGAAATGTATCTGTAGGAGTTCAATCATTCTTCATGGACTTCTCCTCCAAGCATAAGAAACCACTTCTTGGAATGGTCAAAGCATCATGCTGCTGGACGACTGTGCGGACCTCATCACTGTTCTCGAAAGTCGCTGAAGCAGAAGGTTTGTGCCAGAGCATTCCTGGCAAATGATTCGTTCATCTTTTTCGGCTGAAGCGTTTCTGGTGTAGTCATATAATGATTTCTTCACTGTGAAAGTCGACGAGACGATTGCTATGGTCCACATTTCTCAACTCGAGATGATCTAATATCCGACCGTCACTGGAAGATAAATGGCGTTCCTTGATGTCTCTACAATTTTACATTTGGACTGACTGGAGGGAATGTTCAATAGATTGTACGAATAAATTTTTCATTGGGAATGAATTTATCAGAATATTGCACTCCATGTGAATTCTTCTAACTGGTAAGTATAACTACTGCACGAAATGAATAAAAATTTATGTGGATCAGTATCTAGAATTTGATCCTTCGAGAATCCTGGTAGTGATCCCACTGAATTTTGTTTTATAAAATGTGTTAGTTTCTCAGTCATTCTTGTTTGAGTTCACTTGTAGTTCTAAATCTGGAATTACCTGTTTTAAATATTCGTTTAAGTCATCAGTGTCGTTTGTGTTGTGGAATTCTTGCACAACTTTACCAGTTACCAGATGTAGGTTGAAGTTTGGTGTTGTGATATCAAGAATAATGTACTATGTTTCTAAACTGATCAATGCAAACCTCCAACCTGCTTCGCTTAATACGATTGGTGAACAGTAATTCACACTTAGTCCTGATGATCTGTATTTTAAAGTCAAAGTGTATATCATCACTCCTCAAGGTCAACTGATGAACAGCTATGGGTCACTTGTTTTTATATTTTCTTTTTTGTAACTGACAGGATAAGCGTGAGACATGGGTTTCCATAGGGATACATATTGAACTTTTGGTAGCGTAGATCATTGTTGAAAATGTGGTTACTAGTAAAGTTGTGGTCTAATTCTTCCATCAGCTGTAATTTACTGAAAGACTCAAAGTAGAAACGTTATTTCAGATTCTTTTTCTGACATCTGCCAACCATCAATTTCCAGATTCTCTTTTAATGTTACATATACAAGTCCACATTCATTAGATAGTATTGATAGATAGATCATTAGATAGTATTGGATAGTGTAATCTGTAAACACTCCATGAAGTTTTAGTAAGGACAGCTTTTTGGCGAATTTAAGAAGATCGATATTTGTAAGTGGTATTTCAGGCGTATAGGTGGTATATATTTTTTTTAATGAACAGTCTGAGCCCCTTCCTGTCGAATTTTCATAGAGTCCTTTCCCAGTAACCCCAGATTCCATGAATCTGTCATGTCCCTGCACTTCTTCAAACTAAAAAACCAATTGCTGAAAGTCTTGCCAAGACTGGAATTATGAAAGAAATTATTCCATCTGAAGTGCTAGGCACTCGTAGGACTGTAGACGCTCTATCAGTGTTCCTTCTGAACGTCTTTTAGCTGCCACCAACGGTAACTAAATGCATTTTTGTGCATCCTGATGTGTTCGTCCTCCTCTTCTTAGTCTTCAGCAGACGACGAGTGTCATTCATGACTCGACTGAAATTTAGCCCATACCTAATTTAAGTTTTTTGCCCATTTCTTTATCAACTAAAAGTGAGATAATGTGCTGGCCAATACCAACATCTCTTCTTGCACCTATCTCCTTGGTTCGACTGGCTTAAAACCATCCTCCAGTGCGACATCCTCTGAGATTCATATTTACTGCATACATAATATCATGCTGTCAGCAGGCCTCATATAAAAGGTTCACATGATTCGTTCTTGAAGCTAGGTTACTGGTCTGTAGTAGGAATATGTAGGAATGTGAAGTTTTATAGGTAACTTGTTGTGAATACCACTACCTCTGCACTTGCACTTTTCATATTGTGCAGATTATATTACGATGCTGTTTGAAGATTGTGTGCCTTATTACATAGCAAACCACTGGCACCAACAAAAGTGTTGCGTGATGAAGCTAAACCATGCCGTTTAACAATAGTTCCCCTCCCCCCCATCACCTTATGAGACGTTCTTCGAGAAAGATGTCTAGTTAACTGTCTGCCTGTAATTCTTCCATATTAAAAATAATAGGAATTTCTCTATCACTGCTGTTCTTTAGGAAGTATATTCTAGGGTTTGTCTGTTGCACTTCAGAAACTGTAAATATCTCCATCGATCAATTTGATAGGTATAATTTCTCAAATGCTGTCTTGTGTTTTGAAATATGTACTAAATCACATAAGTTAAATTGCATTGGTCTAACATTATAATACGACTGTAAATGGCATTAGCAAGGTCATTATCAAGAACATCAATTGATTTCATTTTTATTGTCCAGAGAGCAGTCCACTTATGAATGTCAACTATTTGTGTGGAAGATATCAGTTGATTTACAAGAACCATGAAGGTTAAAACACATCCATGTCCATGCCTTTATTATTTGCTACAAACGGTCCACCATACTTAAAATTTAATCTGAGAGAATATCTAATGGTGGTGTGTTCCATATTGCCCCATTATCATCATGAAGTATTTCTTATAGAACTCGCCACTACGGTCTAATTGAAGATTGTCTGGGACATGATTTGTTCCTGTCTGCAGCAACTGATCAAACACCTGTGTAACTGCCTTCCCCTTCTTTGTTTTCACAATTATGTATCAATAACTATTAAAATATATTTGAAAACCTTATTCTCCCATGAATGTTGTCTCATATCTACAAGATTCATCTGTCATTAACTGTCCAAACCTCAAAATGTCACTTGCCTATGTGGGAACGTAATGCATTCTGGTTTATGGAGCTATTGAACAACTGTCTCCATAGTTTTTCGATGAAACCTCTTTCTCTAACTACTGAAAGTATACGAATGATTTTATTGGAACGTGCTGTATTCCCAGCTGCAGATAATGCTGTGAGCAGCAGTAATCATTCAACTACTTAGTTAAGTTGGTCATAGTAGATGTGCTGGGGCAACCGATTGTTAATTTTCTTAGTCTGAATGTCAACAACGTCTGATAATGCATGTTTAATTATGTTTTCAAACGGTTGCAACATTTTGTTCCTGTTCATTGGCTTTCCTATATACTTCTGCAATATGTAATATCTGACCAAACATTTCTATATCAGTGAAATTTGATTTTGTTTTCACATGTACAATGCCTGAATAACTTATGGGAATGCAGCTGTGTGACGCCTTCGAAAATTGCCTATATTTCGACAGGTGAACACCCTGTCATTTTCGAAGCACTAATGCAGTAAAGAAGCTCTGTCCAAGGGAATTTGAAATCTTTTTATGTAGAGCATATGTCATAGAGGTCAGGCTGCTGCATTGCTGTAACTTATGTGGACAATTTTATACCTTTTAGTGATAATATGTAGAGTTTCTCGGTTTTTAAGAATATTAGTTTCACAAAACGAGGCACCCTTTGAAATCTTCTATCACTGATCTCTGCTGCATTCTTAGATAAACTTGTAGATTGAGCGCCCAGCATTTGTTGTTCTATTGTCTACTTACTTTGTACATCCTATATGACTACCACTGTAATGTTTAATGAAATCACTAATAGTATCTTTTTCTTTAGTCTTCAAGAGTAGTTCAGAAGATTGTGTGACAAGACTGAATCTGTCTCACAGTGACTGGTCTCCTTCCAAATGCTCTAACTTCAGCTTTCACAGTTTCTCTTGAATAGCCTTACATGTTTATCCAATTTTATGTGTTACTGATATGTTGTTATAGTGTTCAGGAAAGGAGGAAGACTCAGTGAAGCAGAGAACGTCAGATGCAATGGAAAACCACTGAAGAGGATTATCAATTTGAAATATCTAGGCATCACAATCCAAACAACGGGAAAAAGTTTCAGACTATACAGCTATGGACCTGTTTAGGCAAAAAGATACTACCTGTTCTGACGTATGGTTTAGAATCAGTGGGAGAATACGTCACATACAGACATCTGGAAGAATTGGAGTGAGTAAAGACTAGATGCCTGAAGAGAATTTTAGGAGTCCTGCAGAACTCAAGATTGAGGCTAGTGTAGAAGCTTATCAGGGAGATCTTCCTGATACAAGATCTAAGATGCAAGCTCATATTCCCAGCTAGCCGACTTCAAACAGCTTCTGCAAGATCTGCATGAGAAGAAAAAAAACATAACGGAGGACTTCTATGCAACGTCTGCTATGCAACACAGGACCTGGATGGAAGCATATCATGAAATGTGTAAGTAGGCTGTTTAGGTTCTTATATTGGTAACGCCGCCGCCACGTAGCGCTCTCTGTATGAAAATGACTGGCTGTGCTGTGTGCAGTCTGTGGCTAGTTTGCATTGTTGTCTGCCATTGTAGTGTTGGGCAGCTGGATGTGAACAGCGCATAGCGTTGCGCAGTTGGAGGTGAGCCGCCAGCAGTGGTGGATGTGGGGAGAGAGATGGCGGAGTTTTGAAATTTGTAATACTGGATGGCATGAACTGCTACATATATTATGATTATTAAGGTAAATACATTGTTTGTTCTCTATTAAAATCTTTCATTTGCCTACTATCCCTATCAGTACTTAGTGCCTTCAGTAGTTTGAATCTTTTATTTAGCTGGCAGTAGAGGCGCTTGCTGTATTGCAGTAGTTCGAGTAATGAAGATTTTTGTGAGGTAAGTGATTTGTGAAAGGTATAGGTTAATGTTAGTCAGGGCCATTCTTTTGTAGGGATTTTTGAAAGTCAGATTGCGTTGCACTAAAAATATTCTGTGTCAGTTTAAGCAAAGTCTTGTATAATTTTTCAAAGGGGACGTTTCATATGTCGACCCTTAGCCGAGGATACCTCACTGGAATCTTGTGATTTTTTCTTGTAGTTTGTGTAATTAGTGTAGATTTTGTTTATTGCTAGCGCGTAATTGTAGAGAGAATCTCCTTTATAGTTGCAGCCTTTCATTGTTGTACAGTAAAACAGTTGTGGCATGCATGTAGATTTGCACCAAGTATTTCGCAGCTGCGCTTCCAATTAACGAGATATTATTTTCAGTACTATGTTTATGTGTTCTCTTATTGTTGCTCTTCAAATTGTGTTTTTCTGTGTTATCGTGTGAAATATTGTGACAAAAATGGCGTGTGAAAAACGCAATACTAGGCTCAAAAGTAAACTGAGGAATGACAGTGAAGACGAAAGCAGTGTGTTAGCGCCACCGAGTAATGAATTAACTAATGTTCAAAGTAGTAATTTGGTAATTGTACATAGGGAAATGGAGCGGGCTGCAAACAATGGTGTAGACAGTGAAACAATTAGTGAACAGGGAAGCATTATCGATCGATCGGTCGGCAACAGCTTGCCTCAGGAATCCGAAATGACAGGACACAATCTTGCAAATACTGTAGATTCAGGTTTTGCGTCCTCACCCTTTTCTCAAATAAGTCAAGACACATTTTCAGCTTTTCAAACTGCGAATATTGCCGGTTCAAATGCATTGCCAAATAGCACTGAGAAACATATTTCAGACACCAGTGCATTGTTATTACAATTAATGCAACAAATGGGACAAAAGCTTCAAAAGTTAGACACAATGGAACAAAATCAGAGACAAACACAGCAAAAGCTTCAAACGTTAGACACAATGGAACAAAATCTTCAAAAGTTAGAGACAATGGAACAACACCAGAGACAAACACAGCAACAGTTAGACACAATGGAACAAAATCTTCAAAAGTTAGACACCATGCTTGAACAAACACGTGAAGATTTAACTACTGAGATACATAACATCGAATCGAAATGTCAAAAAGTCTGTAATGACGTAAAAACACAAATTTGTGAGCATTTCCAACTTATTTTTTCGCATCATGAAAATGCATTACAGAATCACGAAGCAGCCATAAAAGAACTGCAAACTATTGTTCATGAAAATCACGACACCTTGCAACCTAAAATTGACTCAGTTGCATCTACCGATTCGGTTACGCAACTTGCAAAAACTCAAGAAAACTTAAAGGACACAAGATCAGTTGGCACAAGTAATACAAAAGTTACATATTTCAGAGGACACTCGCGCTCCAACACGGGAAGAGGGACTTAGAAATACGGAACAACCACAAAATAACACAGGACACTTCGGAAATTATGAAATAAATTGGCAAGGCGCACCGAATTTTGAGATGGAACCGCCGAAACGACGTAACAATGACCGACATGTGACTCGCCGACATGATGATTTTGACTATAAGCTGTTCATTACTACACGTAAATTTAAAATATTTAAGAATTCTGGCAACGACATTCATCCACAAGCATGGCTCCATCAATTCTCTCATTGTTTTCCTCCCAACTGGTCGTTAGAGCACAGATTAGAATTTATGTGTGGCTACTGAGAGAATGAACCAGCTGAAAGAATGCGATCGGTCATTCACGATTGTCACAGTGACGGAGAATTTTACCAAGTGTTCCTCTCAGCATATTGGTCTCAAGCTACACAAGACCGAGTAAAACATAGCATCATGATGATGAAACACTTTGAACAATCTGAATTTTCCAGTCTTGTCAAATATTTTGAAGACATGTTGCACAAGAATCAGTACCTGTCAAACCCATACAGCCCCTCAGAACTCATCCGCATTTGCTTAATCAAATTACCTGAACATTTACGACATATTATTTTAGCAGGACGTTGCAAAGACGACATTGAAGCTTTTCAGGGACTGTTACAAGAACTAGAAATTGACACAGGCAGTTGCGGGATGCGAAAACAGGAGCACAACAATTACAGGTCACATCCGTCGCAATTCCGCGATGACAGAAATAATAACTGGACGCGACAAGGCTATTCTCACAACACAAATCGTGACCAAAACAGACACCACCCTTATGACAACCGTTGGCAGAGTAGTAATAATTACAGGGAAAGATCACCTCTCAGCGGTAATGACTATCACAGAGACAATCAGAGAAACAGACAATATGGGAACCAAAACAATTATTATTACGGGAGACAGAATAACTTTAGACGCAACGGTCCAGCGCGCAGTTACGATTCAGGGAGAAATTCTCCACCACTTAACCGACAAGAAAGAAACTACAGGAACTACCGACATAACGACAGACGATATGATCGTAACGACAGACCTGAATTTCATGAGAACTGGCGGGATTTAAAAAGGGCAGGGGCCTCTCGGCAAGGTGGATTTGTAGAAGTTAGGTCTCCAAACCCCAATAACGACGCGCGCCAACAAAGGAACAGACAATGACTCGCACCGCAGGCAGCCGCGTGCGCCAGCTGACTCAGTGAAAAATAACATAGACGCTAACCTTGAGAAAAATTTTAGCATTCCTCACCGACGTATACCGCACGATAATTGCATTCAAGTTGATACTCTGAGTACCATGAAGAGTAAAGGATTGCAACACATTTCACATGTAAAACCGTTTATTGAGAGATAATGTGTTTTTTTAACTTAGTCTTTGCTATAAAATTTTTCACTTTACATTACTAGTATGCTTTGTCAGGCTTAGAATCTGTTATCATGCAACAATGTTTGAAGTTAAATATCCAGTCAAGAACCAAGAGAACTTATTTACACAGAAATTACGAATTCATTGTTATTGTGAACAGACGACACAGTGTTATTGTGTGTGTACATTCTTGCTTGTTAGTTGTACGATTACGTAACGTCTATAAACCTCACATACTTAGGACATATACTGGTACTGCTAATGAGATTTTAATGCAACATTTTGGTTTACTTGAAGATACATTCTGGATTTAAAGTACTTTCTGTGAGATACCAGATGACACAGTGGTTAGTTTATGTGACAGCTACACGATTTTATCACGACGCTACTAATGAGTGACCATTTACAATGTTGCTTTTACGGTGTTTCTGTTTTATATCTGCACAGTTTTTCTGTATTATTCTAGAAAGTAAAACATGTTTTAGTAGTAACTTTTGTGGTATAGCTACAATGAGACAGCCTTTTCCGTAGCCCAACAATACGTTATATTATAGTACTTTCTTGATCATGGTAATGTACGTAATAACTACGATATCTGTACACAAAGCATTTCACTTTTGCTTATGATGAGGTAAGTACATTGGCTTCTCCAGAACTTAGCTTTCGGAGGACAATAACTACGACACTTCCACAGAGATTATCTTACAGCAAGACGCACATTTAGCGCTACAGGACACGTATTTGAGTGATTAATTTTGCACTTAAATCATTTATTTTTAAAGATATTTGAAGTACAATGATACAAAGGTTTTCTGTGATACATTTCATTCCATTGCTGTAATCTGTAACACCTGAGGGTATAATTACATTAATCCTCAGGGGGGTACACGCTTACTTTGTGTACCATGTGTGTGGCAAGCACAAGGAGCCCTAGCTAATATGGTATTTGCTTACACAACTTTACACATCGGTACCATATTTCCCTAACACATAATTACACAGCTATCTTATCATTTAACTGAGAGAGACAAACTTTTTTACTACGGCAGTGACAGATGTTTACGTAATTACACCGTTGGATAACTTCACACTTACAAAATTGTATTTTGTCTGTACTTTGTGAACTGTTCATATTTTTTCAGACCCATTGTGATATTATGAGAACTTTGAATGATATATTTGGTATGGGATCATGATTTTTAAAGTATGTTTGAGGTAGATGACACTACTGAAATGAGCAGAGAATTTTCTTTAGGTTTTGAAATTATTGGAGGAAGCTACGACGATTTTGAGAGTTGACTGAGGTGTTATGATGTTATTATTACGACGATGATGTGTATTATGCTAGTGAGGTATGTTTATAATTAATAGGCTGATGCTATATGAGTTATTTGATTATGCTATGTATCTGTTATGATGAAATATTGAAGAAGTGTCGACGAATAAGGTAAGGAATAATGAGTAGTGGTTAGGGACTCTGGTTTGTGAAAAAGGATGTTGGAAACCAAGAATCGTACTTTAAGAGTTATGAAATGTGTGTAAATGCGTGAATGTATCACAATGCCGGCGAAAATTTTATGGACACTGTTGTATTCATAAGATTTTGTTTCTACACATTTACAACGCAAATTCTCGACCCGTGAAATTTTGTATATGAGACTGTCACTGTAGCGGAAACTGCTGTCATAAATATTCCGGTAAGAAAGCCAAGTGACCTTGACATAATGCGTCTTGAGCGGCCAGCTGTGTCAGACACCTGGAGAAAAAGCCATTAGTGTGTGCCTTTTCAGAGGCACAGGTGGAGAAAACAAAAAGAAAGAGGCCATTATCCTCACTATTGACATTCCTTTGTAGAAAGCATCGCAAATACTACACGCTCATTACTTGGAAATATATCGTACTTCCTGGTATTTACTGAAATGCCTAATGAAATGACGAGAAATAGTTTATGTCTACACCCCTGATTATGACTACTGTCTTTCTAGATGAGAGATTTTTTTACTACTTATGAAATGTCACATGACTATTGAATGATATTTTTATGCTTTGCTTTTCATAATTGCTTATTTCATTTGATATCTGTTTTCCAGCTGTGTTGCAGCATTGGTTTTATAAAATACTCTTAAATGCATCTGCTAATGTGAACACTTTCTGTCAACATATCTATTAAATAATTATTTTCTGATCCACATTCTTCGAAAAAGGAGCTCTTGGAATGGAAAGAACAATAAGAAGGGACTAATAACAGTAACTGCATATATAATTTTCTTTTCAACTACTTGGTACTTTTTTTTGTAGAATAACTTCTTGTGGTGTACCACTTTAATTACATAGACATTAAGATGTGAATATACATTTCCCTTATCTGCATTGTTGTCTTTAGTGTAATATTTTTTTTGCTTGAGCTTTGTCATGTTTAGATATAAGTTATTACATTTGCTGCAGCTGTTTGCCAGGCATAATGTTACTGAATTTGACTTTGTATTACGCTGTTAAGCCAGTTTTACTACGGATTTATTTTTCTTGTTTGCTGCACAGTGCCCCATATTAGTTGTAATATTGCAATTGCTTTGCCAATGTGAATTTTTTTGTCATTGCTGTTTGTGTTAATTATTTTGTGCTGCTGCATTGCCTCGTCCCTTAGTTTAGCATCTGAGCTCAGTAGATTTAAGTTAGCTTAAGATGGGGTAGGCCATATAAGAGAACAAGTTGTGATGAATTGGAAGAAATACATTGAGAAGCTATAAGAAAATGGTTTGGCCAAAACAGTATTTTGAAAGAGGATATGAACCAAAAAAGTAGGGTTTAGGGACAACAGGTTTCGGTAGGATTTTCTTGGAAATAAATGATGAAGTAAGATAATGGAAAAGAAGTAATGAGATAAGAAATATGTGAACATATAAATACAGAAAGCATGCTTGAATAGGATTTTTTTGGTGGAAACAAATGTTGAAATAAGACGAAAGATCTATGGAATGAAGTTTTGGGTTGGACTGCAGTACCAAATGTTACACTGAAAACAAACCCTGTCCCTTCCTTTTGTGTTATCCCTCTATGTGTTTGTGTACCCTTGTGTATTTGTTTTCTTCCTGTATCTGTGTAGTTTCATAGAATTTTTTCTTCTTCTAATACCAAGCTACATTCACTATGATGAGGAATACTGTTATCCTCAAATATAATTGGCATTAATAATATGTTATTTACCTTGTAAATATGCTTAGACATTATTTATTCTGTTTTGTTTTAATGCTTATGTGTAAAGTTGATGTTTCAAAAGTTATTCTGATCTTTTATGTATTTACTTATCTCATAATTCCTGTAACACTGATGTATATGTTATTTCGATTCTTTTGTAAAACCTGTACTACAAATGTTATCTGTATTGTTTTGTACCTTTGTAATTGTGTTCTTATGTTATAAAATTGTAATTGACACCAGTTCATCATATTATTAACTTGTAAGTTGCATTTCACTGCACACGTTTCTGTTGGTCATACTATATGGACAATATGTGAGAAGTAGGGACTGTTAGTGTTTGCACGTGTGTTAATAATTCAGCAAGGGACTGGTTAACAGCATTGCTGGTTCTAAGGACAATTAGAAAAAAAAACTTTGTGAGTGCACAAGTGGTAGTTTATGGACTTGCTATATTATCCGCAAGACTCTTCAATGGTGACTGTGCACCTGAACTGTCAAACAGATGGCTGCTGGCCATCTCTACAAGGACTACAGTGGGTCTGCATCTCTGATGGCCCACCAATATCATTATTTCTACAAGGACTCTAGTGGATCTGCAGCTCTGGTGTCCCACCAATAACATAATCTCTACCAGGACTACAGTGGTCTGAAAAATTTTAACAAATATGTATTGCCCAGTGCCCAAAACAATTTGTAAAATTTTTTGTGGGGAGCGTGGGGCTATGTAAGTAGGCTGTTTAGGTTCTTATAATGGTAACGCCGCCGCCACGTAGCGCTCTCTGTATGAAAATGACTGGCTGTGCTGTGTGCAGTCTGTGGCTAGTTTGCATTGTTGTCTGCCATTCTAGTGTTGGGCAGCTGGATGTGAATAGCGCATAGCGTTGCACAGTTGGAGGTGAGCCACCAGCAGTGGTGGATGTGGGGAGAGAGATGGCGGAGTTTTGAAATTTGTAATACTGGATGGCATGAACTGCTATATATATTATGATTATTAAGGTGAATACATTGTTTGTTCTCTATTAAAATCTTTCATTTGCTAACTATGCCTATCAGTAGTTAGTGTCTTCAGTAGTTTGAATCTTTTATTTAGCTGGCAGTAGAGGCGCTCGCTGTATTGCAGTAGTTCGAGTAATGAAGATTTTTGTGAGGTAAGTGATTTGTGAAAGGTATAGGTTAATGTTAGTCAGGGCCATTCTTTTGTAGGGATTTTTGAAAGTCAGATTGCGTTGCGTTAAAAATATTGTGTGTCAGTTTAAGCACAGTCTTGTACAATTTTTCAAAGGGAACGTTTCAAATGCAACGTGTGACGACGAGACTGGTAACCCATGGTTTTCACCACAAGGTATGTTGCAACAAATTATTTCACAAACCAAATGACGAGCGTGTCTGTAAGTTGTGCTTGAAATTTTGTGATCGATACCATATTATCAAATGCAGGAATAGACAGAAATTCATCGTAGCTTACAGCAAAGACAAGTAATGTGAATGTAATGTACTGTGAATATAATCCTTTGCGTGGCATGTGTGCGTTTCCAACCAATAAAATAAAATTTACTAAGTAGACTTTGGTACAATATACATTTTATGTACACACCAGTTTACCTACATCAACTCTTGTAGTTAACTCGTTTGCCTTCTTTTCAATTAAATCAACCCTAGAGTTAACTCATTGATTAACCTCAAAATGTTGAGAATAATTATTTAATTACCTAATACTTATGCTGAGTCTTCAAGTATAGTGGTATGGCGCCTGAAATTTCATGTCAACGTAAAGTCGAATGTTCTGTCTTCCCTATACAGACTAATTGTGGATGGATGTACCCACAAACTTGTTCTTTGGGTAAACTATGGTGATGTGGTTACCCTGTTGTTTCACTACATATACGCCCATCGTCTTTTAAAAAACTACCTGAAAGTTCCACTGGCATCGATAATCATTCAAGTGCCTCATTTTATTGGTAACATAGATGCTGTAGTACTGTGAACGATGCCAGTAATCTTTGCATAAAGTTTTCAATTCACTGAATGTCATGTCAGTTCCTTCATGCACCTGGTAACTGTGTTTTAAATTCATATTATCTGGTTTGAAGGCAATAATAAGGTTCAAATTATCTCTTGATGGTTGCTTTGGGATCCTAGAATTTGTGTGACTTAGAAGACATCAACAAATACTTTTATCAAAGCCAAAATAGTAGTGTTTCGGTATTTGATCCTGGTTTTCCACCGCAACATTATTGAATATGAATACTGTATTAGGGTTTACTTCTTCAGGCAGCGTGAAATCGTTACTTTGAGTGAAAGTATTACTCATAATACCGCAATGCCTGACAGTATTCCCTCAAGGAGATGTTATTTGAGTTGGAACAGTGTTACTGAAAATATGTACACATTCCCTGAGTGAACACTACCTGGATGCAATAGCAGGAACAAGAAAACATTCCTCTACCCTCCATCAGATGGACTAACAGTGATACTGTCCAGCAGTAGTGATCTGTTTTTCTAAAGTATTCACAGATCAGTCAGTTACAATGAAATCCACGTGATGAGGATGTTTAATCCTTTAGCTCTTGTTGAATACTATATAACTACAACATCAGGGAAAAAATACAAATGTTCTTCACATTTCATTTATTTTTACTGATAGCTGGGTATGTACAGATACTCAATGCAGTTCTACATCTGTATGAAGTGTTATAAACATATACATAGTTCTGGGTATTGATGTGCAAGATGCGAATTATTGAGCCACATCTTCTTCAATGAGATTGGAAGTTTGCTGTGACATTTCCTATAAACTTCCTTACAGTATTTCGTAAAGGCTAAAAGCGGAACTTGGCCAGCTCAGTATATGGTTGAGTGCTAGCTGTATGTCGGTTCTGCCATACATTAAATTCCTGGAGCTATGTTCTTTCATGTGAGTCGATCCCGTTTTGTTAAATAGTTGTGATTGCTAGTGAGAAGTCGCCCACATTGATCTTATGATCTCCCAGTAATACTGTAGGTTACGTTTGAGTATTTCGAGTAAACATGCCTGCAATTGCGATTCCTTTATCACACAGCCAATGCAACTCTATAGGGGATCACATGACAGTAACACGAGTTTCAAAAATCGCTGCTAGCTTCAATTCATGAGTGGAGAACATTCAGACACTGACACATTTTCTTGCACTAAACTTCAGGATGAGAGACGTATTGAAAATGGGAATGTACTCCTCCCGAGACATATTTGTCAGGGGATAATCTACAACATCATCTGCAAATAACAAAATAAAATGAGTTAAATCATTCAGCACACTCATACACTTAAAAACATTGATGATACTTACAGCATGTCAATTGTTTAAGTTGAGCCTGGCATTTCATGGCGGCGATGTTAACTCGTCGATCGCATATTGCTAACTGAAATCATTACATATTGGCAGTTTCGCAATATAGCGTGGATACCTTCGCGAAAAAAATTTTGATCAGTGTATTGCAGTTATCTGTGGGGGGAACTCAATGTTTCAATCTCTGCTTGGATAGAAGATCTGATCTGCTGCATGAATTTATATGGAACGCACCTACTACCACAATTCTGTGTGGGACCCATTAAAACTGCTGCAACTACATCTAAATCAATTATTATTTGACGAATCGTCCTGCCCTGATTGCACCCAAATTTATCCATTGTGTAGAGTAACTTGAAAGTAGCTCTTCAGATTCCTGATGAGTGGATTTTAGTGGGTCCGCTATAAACAACTCTGCAGGCTCCTACAGGACTGAGTGCTTTCTACCTCAGGGGAAAAAATACGTTTATCCCTTCTAAGTGGTTTATCATGTCACTGAAAGTAAGGCATCTGTATATAGTAGTTTGGTTACCACCTGTAGGATGAAGAAAAATTTTTACATATCCTAAGTCGATTGTTGGAAATAGTTGGCAGATTTCCTAGAGGCAGTGGCAAAACCGTCTGCATTTTGGCTATAAATAGCAAACCTTCAAAGTGTGTTTTCGAGTTGGAATGCGCTTCAGCTATCATTTGGCTGGGAGAAAATACCATTGTCTAATGGCACGAACAACACGTCGGTCTGGACCTGCAGCAGGAAAACTCTTTTGTCTTGGCTATGAACAGCAACCTCTGCAGGTTTTAACATTCCTGGGAGAAACTATCTTTTGTCTCAACTATGAACGGAATAAAATTGGTTTGATCACACGCAATCAGCTGGCTGTACAGTGTTTGTGGCTCTGGACTGGAGTGCAAATCTATACATTTTATTCGATCAATTTTTGTTCTACTAATTCATGGTTAACTTCAGTGTCGGACTCGTGTTCGTTATCACATTTGTTCACAAAATACACGGTGGGATATGAATAGTGTACAGTGACATGGGGTTCTGGGTTTGCTCTGTCATACGGTACCTCTCCAGTGTGGCAATCAGGCTGATAGAAAATCTTTGGTCCTTCACAAAGAAATGGCACTTACCTGTACCTATTTGAGTTTTGTAGGTTCGAAATGTGTCCATACCTATCAAGCAGTTGACTGTAAGTTTGTCTACTATTAAAAAATTACACTGCACAGAACTTTTTTCAATGTTCACGGTGATAAGAGCTTGGTGTTTTACTAATTTGGTTTTGCCGCCTGTAGCGGTTTGTACTTTGCAGTTTTGCACTGGCATAACAGGAAATTTATTCCGTTCTTTTAATTCAGTGAAAAATGCTTCAGACATTAGATTAGTCGTGGACCCTGTATCAAGTATTAACTGTGTGTCTATACCAAAAATGTTCACTCTTATTACTGCTTGCACTTGTTCTTCCAGTGTATTTTTCGCCGATTTTAGTTAATGTTGGTGTAGGTCGTCCTTTATGTCTCCTTGTTCATTGAATCGTACGAAACATGTTTGCAAATCTGATTTGCGCCCATCGCTTATAAGGTCTATAGTATGGGGCTCAACTACGACCGATTCGGGTTTTCCTGCGGTGGAGTCTGATCTACTTCGGTTCACGGTACAACTTCTGTCAGTTGTACTGTGTGATTGTTTCTACAGTGTTTATCATTTCCAGTTCGCAACATGCATTCTCGTGTGTTCATATGGCTGTTGTGAAATGTTGCCGCATTGTGGTTTTGCTGCGCAAAGGTTGGCTGCGGTACGGCGTGTTGTATGTTATTGTTATTGCCGCGCGCCGGCCACTGATACGGCTGACTGTATTCATTTACACGCGGTGCATAATTTTGAGAGGAGGGATTGAAATTAGCATGTGGATGGTAATCGTTCCTATTATATGGAAAGTTTTGTTTAAAACTCTTGTTCCTACCACTTCCATTCCTGTATCCATTACCACGATTAATGTATCCTTGCAGTTGTGCGTACCTGATTTGCTGCGTGTTCGTGTCTGTCTTTTTGTATTGACCATTCAAGTTATGTTGTTGTGGTGTTTGCCTGTCGGACGCCCTATTTGTTACTACTTTCTCTTCATATATTAGGTCGATTGAATCTAAAATGGATAGGAAATATTCTCTGTCGTGCTCAGGTGCAATAATTAATTTTTCACGAATGTGTGATGGCAAACGACTTTTTAAAATTTTTACAACATCCACATGAGAAATAGGATTCGTCCAATAACGTGTTTTGTTGAGATATTTCTCAAAATATCTTCGCAAGCTACCATATTTGGAATTAAAAGGGGCGGGGTTAAAAACCTCTCGCCTAAGTCTCTCCTGTAAGGCCTCTGACCAGTTATTTGCCAAGAAATGCCCGTTCACATTGTAAATATGTGCCACAACGCTCAGCTACCTCGGTCGCCCACAAAAGTACATCGCCTTACGTGTACCCAACAACAAACCTATTCTTTTGTGCTTCCATCTAATTTCTAGGAAACAAATGTCGAAAAACATTAATAGGTACAACAGGATTCATCTTCTTACCTTCACTCATAAACGTTGGAAATTGATGGTGTCTTAATAGACCTTCGTCGACGAATATAGTGGACAAGCTGTTTGCATTTTCTGCTGTGTTTACATAGCTGTCGTAATTATTTACAATTCTCGTAGGTAATGGTTCTGGTGTTATGCCCTGTATACTTACACTATGCGTTCTGTCATTACTACTGGCATTGTTTGTAGGGTTTGCAGTTATCTGTGTGCATACATTACTTTGGTTTGCTGTGGCTGGCACTTTGTTTATGTGTACAACTGGTGTCTGTATCAGTTTCACCTAAGTAGTTGTGTATCCTGTGCTCTGTAGCTTGCAAATTGGTGTTCACTTTGTCGATACTGTCATTTTCCTTTTGTTGAATAACCATTTCAACTACATCATTGATTAATTTACATTCCTTCACTATCTTTTCCGCTGCAGTACTGGGTTTGTCTAAAGTACCTGCTTCAGCTTGTGAAATTACGTCAGATAAATTTTCATTAATTTTGTCTCTTTCCTTTTTGGCACAGATTGATTCGATTTCAAGTGATGCTACTTTTAAAGTGAGTTCATCAATAGCTATTGGTATATTTTCGTAATCTTAGTGCAGTTTGTTCATTACGGCAGAGATGTTCTTTACTGTGGAAGTTAACTGCGTTTGTGTAGCATCCAGGTTTGTGTGTGTGTCTTTAATCGCTTTTATTTGTTGCTCTGCTGTATCATTCTGCTCGTTAAGAGTGTCTAATTTCTGTTTTATTTCCGTAATGTCATTGTTTACTTCGGAAAGTACATCTTGCTTTAGCTGCTTTTCCATGTCTTTAAATTTTACTTTCATTTCCTCGTAAAAATTCTGTTGTGTGACTGTATCCTGGAAATCTTTTAAAACTTGTTTTTGCTCTTGTTTTATGTTGTTTATGTCTTGTGTGACTATGGTAAGGTTTTGCGACAAACTGTCAAATTTTGTAATTATGTCTGCACGCAAATTGGTGTTTGTATTTTTTATTTCTGTGCTCAAGCTATCGAGTTTTTGAAGTATAGCGCCATGTGCCCTGTTTTGGTTGCTAAATAATGTACTTTCAAAGTGTCGTCAAAAATCATGTTATCTTTGCTTTCTATACTTCCCTGTGCGAGCAGAATGTTGCACGCGGGGACACAGTACGTGATGTAGTTTGATATATTGTCATCAGCATATCATCAAAGTTAGAGCTCTGTGAAAGTTCACCACCACTTGTTACTTCGGTTATGTTCATCTCTGAACTACTCATTACTTCTGAGTGTGGAAGTCATGGCGTTGGTATTTGAGATGTAATGTCTTGCAGTTTTACGCCATCTCGAGTTTTCGCCATTGTCAGCAATAATGAAAACTGATTTTTGTACCATTTTGCTTGAATATTGAAATTAAAATTTTTGGTAAACAGAAAATTGAAATATAGTATTTTTGTGCATTTATACTTAATGATTTACGTGTCGTCAAGCGTTATTTAGCTACTTTTATGACGCACAAAATGTTGTGAAACAGAAACTTTAAACTTTTATCTCGCTACTCCTTACGTAAAATTTCTGAAAAATTCACTACAATGCATTTAGTAAATGAAATTAAGGAAAGGTACTTCTAATTATTACGCAGGAGACGCTACCAAGCATAGCGAAGCAAGTGGTTGCGTAGCGGTCCTACCTTTGCTGCGATGAAACAAACAGCGTATTTCCAAAATTTTCCGCAAATTCCGGTTTCTTTTTCCTTCATTTTTGAATTGGTTTTCTCCACAATAAAAAAAGATTAATAGAAATCAATTACTTTCAATTAATGCCCAAATTTTGGATTTTTTGGTTTCTCTCCTTTGAGTCTGTTTAAACTTGAACTTATTTCCATGTAGTCGAGACCTACACACTCCTGTTAAGTGCTTCTTCTTCCGACGCCGCAAAACTTATCATTCTTGACCGTGTAGGTAATGTAATTTTCATTTATCTCGCTTCTTCCTTATGTACAGGCTGCACTCGTGGCATGACGTTTATGTACTGCACGGAAGATAACTGAATAGCTTCTTGGTTTTGTTCCAATAGTAATTATTATTCAGACAATACAAATGGCTAACACACACATCTTACAAAAAATACGTCTTCTCCACTATAGAACTAAAGACAGAGTCTCTCTATTAATTGACAAAAAAATTGAATGAGGTTTCCCTCATTTGTTACCTCCTTCCGTCACAGTAAAATACATCTTTTGCTGACGCTTACACCGTTCGCGCTAATGTTTTTTGTCGGTTCTTTTCTTACATACCAATACATTGGGTATAGCTGGGCATGGGGAAGCAGTGTTAGAATGCCAGCGGTAGGTTGGGGAAGCGACAAAGTGGCTTATAGTGTGACATCAAGTGTGCTTCGGTACTGTTGGGTCAGTCCACAAAGGTGACAGCAGTAGTGCTGTGGCAGTGGGTGCCTATACTGCTTAGTAAAGCCCAAGCCAGCAGTCTGTGGACAGCAACAGGGCAGCTAGTGAGTTGTGGCGTGTGACACTGTGGTGCACTGCCTGACGTACCGGAGAACTGTGATGCAGCAGTCGTTTGGCTCAGCTTGTTGTCCCAGCTCTGTCCTGCTGCTGGTGGACATTGCAACTGACATATTTGGAGACTGAAGAACAGGCTATTCATAGCATGGTTTTTGTTTAAGTACAGACACGACTGTTGCTGTCCTATCCCAGTAGTTGTTTAGGCATAGTGCAAGTCAACTTAAACTTAGGGAGGGTGAACTGTAATGACAACAAATGAGGACAACTAATGATTTTTCGGATGTTCCAATATTTTAAACTTAGGACCAGGCTTAACGTAAGTAACCTAGCACCATTCGCATCTTCTGGTGCACCATCTTATTTTTTTGTTTCACAACAGCAGGATAATGCCCCATCTTGAATATTTTGAATTTCCTGTCACTTTACACTTAGAACAGCTGCCATACTTCAACAGTGACATTATATAGTAGGGGCAGAAATGTCTGTAGTGAAGTTTGGCTATTTTTGAATTTCTCATCATTTTTGAATTTCTCAACATTTTTTTGTATTTCCAAACAATTTTTTGAATTTCGCGCCATATAATACGTAGAGCAATTATCATATGTCAGAGCGTTGGGTACGTCGTGACCTTGGGAGACAGTACCCCTCATTCCAGAACTGTGATACTGAGGGGGGAGAGGGGCAGTGCCCTATGTGCCAGAACTGGGGAATGCAGTTCAAACTTCGCTGCTGTTCCCTAATATAATTTCGTAAATAAGTATAAATTTGCGGATATGATTCTGAGAAAGACACTGAACTCTTTTAGCTGCTACACTCACATACAATCCTATATACTTTTACTCCAGAAACGAATTTTTAATCATTACTATGTGCTAAAAATATTTGGCCATGGGGGACTTTTTTTCACATTTTGTATAACCAACAGATTAAACTCTAACATCATATATATATCATACTTTTCAAATAGTGTTGGCATATCACATATACATTATGACAAATTTTAAATACAAAATTTTTTTATAAATTTAGATGGCTGAATAATAGTGTTATAAATTCTCTTAAAATTTGACTTTTGCTATGCTTAGCAGGACTGTATCCTGATATTTTCTGTCACGTCTTACCATTATGAACAGAATTTTGAGCTACATGAAATGTATCTGCAGCTGCAAATATGGACTACCGTCAGCTTTATAACAAAATGATAACAATGAAAATTTGTGCCAGACCAGGACTCGAACCTGTATCTCCGGCTTATCGCAAGTTGTCGCCTTACCATTTGGTTATCCAAGCACGACTTACAGCCAGATTCAAACTTCCATATGTCGTCAGCCATGTGTCTACAACTTGTACTAGTACATCCATTATGTATATTCCCATACAGCAAAGACATTTTACTTGAAAGTCGCTCCCTGGGTAATACGATATATCCACATTATGATGCAAAGTTCCAAAGGAACAGACACTGTGGCCACTACAGCCGCCATGAAATGTATTTGCAGTTGGGAATACGGACTACCATCAGCTGTGTAACTGAATGACGACAAAGGAAATTTGTGCCGTACTGAGTCTCGAACCTGGATTTTCTGTTTATCACGAGCAATTGCCTTAACGACTTCGTTTATCCAAGGAAGCTTCCTGTCTAGGCCAAATTCCCACATTTTGCTCACTACAGACGTAGAGTTCCCTGTCCATTATCCTCATTGCTCCCACACACATTTTATTCCCACAAAGGATCGACCGAACATTGCATCCGCTCTGAATGTATCACTGTTTTGCCATCAAGGCACATAAATTTATGCTGTGTGATTATAGTTAATGTGCAGATACTTGTGGATGTCCAGTGTGGGCTGTAATTATCGTATGGCAGCATGCCCAAAGGAAGAATGCATTGTAATCCGGAATGACACAGGCACAGCAATATCATATTCCCCCCAGACACTGGGCAAGCAACTTTCGAATAAAATATCTCCCATGTTCAGAAATATACATAATGGATGTACGAATACAGGTTGTAGACACATGGTTCAGACGAAGTTTGGGTCTGGCTGTGAGTTGTGTTCGGATACCCAAATGGTAAGGCAACTGTTCGCGAAAAGCGGGAAATCCGAGTTCCAGTCCAGCTTCGAAACAAATTTTCATCGTCGTGATTTAGCTATATAGCTGATGGTAATTATATTTTCACAATGGTTGTGGCCGTTGCAGTGCCTGTTCCTTTGGACATGCATGCATGTTCAAAGGAACTTTGCATCGTAACAGAATAATACAGGCACTGCACTAATTCTCACTGCACTGCAGGATGTGGGCATGATCATAAACGAAGGTAAATCGCCATTGTGGAAAACCAAAGTGATTTTCCTTAGACACATCCTAAATGTCACAGGGAAAACTAACCTCAGAACGAACATATCAAGTTTATCATCTCTGCAGAATTACCATCACCTATGATGCTGTTTAGGCATTGTACATTTTTATCGGCGTCTTCTATCACAGGCGGCAGCAATATATGCCCTCCTCACTGACACTCCTGATGTGCCACATACACTAAGGGGAAGAATGTTAGAGTTGACTGACAAAATGCAAGAAGGATTCAAACTAGCCAAAGACTGCCTCACAAAAGCGACCACTTTGGCTCATCCACTACCAGATATATGGCTCACTATCCCAACCGATGCTAGCGATTCAGCCATCGGAGCAGTGTAACAAGTCGTGGTGGGTGAGCACTTTGCTTCTTCTAAAAATATTCTCGAGACCTCAAAGTCAAAATGATTCATTTTCGACCGTGAATTACTCGCTATCTGTGAGACAGTCAAATATTTTAGAGATAATATTGAAGGAAGACATGTCGTTAACTATGAGGATCACAAGACACTTACAGACACCATTTGGGACCCATCAAAAGACATTACTCCTCGTTGCTAAAGTCATCTCGATCTTATCCAGCAATACACAGCACACATCCATCATCTACATGACACCAAGAACATAGTCGCAGACTATCTGTCACAGATAAAGTTGTTTCTCTACAACTAGGTCATGACAAACTAATAGAAGAGCAAAACCATTACATGACCACTGTGGACTTACTTAGCAGTGATTCCACCAATCTCCACCTAGAATGCGGAAAATCCCTGGAATTAATGGAAAAATTTGGAAATTTGTGGTAAGATTTTATGGGACCAAACTGCTGAGGTCATCGGTCCCTAAGCTTACACACTTCTTAATCTAACTTAAACTAACTTAAGCTAAGGACAACACACACACCCATGCCCAAGGGAGGGCTCAAACCTCCAATGGAGGTAGCCACGCGAACCCTGACAAGACGCCTAAGACCGTATGGCTACCCAGCGCAGCTGGAATAAGTGTCCAAATACTATGTGATGTGTGTCAGAACAAAATTCGGCCTGTAGTCCCCACATCTAAGCGCTGCACAATTTCGAACAATATCGAAGCCTCATGCTCCTAGGGGTTACGCCAACAGTATGGCTCAGCACTGAACAGATTAGATTAGATTAATACTTGTTCCATAGCTCATGAATACGACACTTCATAATGATGTGGAACGTGTCAGGTTAATAAAAGATGTCTGTACAAGATATTAAATTACACAAAATATTGCATGACACTAATGTTTAAGTTGGTTTTTTTCCCTCCCTTAATTTATATCTAAAAATTCAGCCAATCAGTAGAAGGAGTTGTCATCTAGAAATTCTTTTAATTTATTTTTAATGTTGGTTGGCTATCTGTCAGGCTTTTGATGCTGTTTGGCAGGTGACCAAAGACTTTTGTGGCAGCATAATTTACCCCTTTCTGTGCCAAAGTCAGATTTAACCCTGCATAGTGAAGATCATCCCTTCTCCTGGTGTTATAGCTATGCACACTGCTGTTACTTTTGAACTGGGTTGGATTATTGACAACAAATTTCATAAGTGAATATATATACTGTGAGGTTACTGTGAGGATCCCTAGATCCTTAAATAGATGTCTGCAGGATGACCGTGGGTGGGCACCAGCACTTATTCTGATTATACGTTTTTGAGCAATGAATACTTTTCTACTCAACGATGAATTACCCCAGAATATGATGCCGTACGAAAGCAGTGAATGAAAGTAGGCATAGTAAGCTAATTTACTGAGATTCTTATCACTAAAATTTGCAATAACCCTAATAGCATACGTAGCTGAACTCAGATGTTTCAGCAGACCATCAATGTGTTGCTTCCAGTTTAACCTCTCATCAATGGACACACCTAAAAATTTTGAAAATTCTACCTTAGCTACAGACTTCTGTTGAAAGTCTATATTTATTACTGGAGTTGAGCCATTTACTGTACAGAACTGTATATACTGTGTTTTATCAAAATTTAAAGAGAGTTCGTTTGCTGAGAACCACTTAATAATTTTGCGAAAAACATCATTTACAATTACATCACTTAGTTCTTGGTTTTTGGATGTTATTACTATACTTGTATCATCAGCAAAAAGAACTAACTTTGCGTCTTCATCAATATTGAATGGTAAGTCATTAATGTATATCAAGAACAGTAATGGACCTAAGACCGAACCCTGTGGGACCCCGTACTTGATAGCCCCCCCCAGTTTGAGGAATCAGCTGATGTTTTAACATTACATGAACCACTTATTTCAACATTTCACTTGGCCGAACATTAAAAACGACTGTTGAGCCTGAACAAAAACTTGTTTGGCATGAAAGCACAGCAAAGTTGATTATCATCCACAACCTCAACTAAGACGCTTTGATGTACCATATGCACGTTTTCGATACTTGCTTAAACCTTGTCGGCGCCCTCCCAGAATTGAAAGGTTACAGATACTTTCTATAATTGTTGATGGAATTTCTCCTTGGCAGGGACCAGTCTCAATTAAAGACATTACAGCAAAGTCAAGAGCTCATGCGTTAATTGATGCTTGAATAGTCAAATTTGCCTATCCTGAAACGATAACGACAGGCCAGGGAAGACAATTTGAGTCCGCTCTGTTTGAGACATTCCACATCCTCTGTGACATAACGCGCAATTCTATGACCATATACCATCTTCAGAGTAACAGTCTTGTGGAGCTGTGGCACAGGATCCTGAGAGCTGCACATATGTCCCATGGAGGATTGTGGACAGAAACATTGCCATGGCTGTTATTAGGTGTTAGTACAGCTTTCAAGGAAGACCTGCATGAAATACTAGCAGAAATCTTGTAAGATGAATCACTCACACTCGTGGCACAGTTCGTTCTACTGACCCAGCCCCTTGAACCAGCAGACTTGCCAGCGTTGGTCCAACGAGTGAAGAGCCATATTAACCAAACGCAGGTCCCATCACCTATCTCGCATACTAATCCGAGAGTTTTCATGCACAAGGCACTGAGTAATTATGAATTCATAATAGTATGAGACGATGCAATCTGGCCAGCTAATGGCTATCTTACCCAGGACTGTATGAAGTTTTAAAACGCGACACTCACACATTCGAAATTTTACTGAATGGAAGAGCAGCGACACTCTCATTGAGACACCTGAAACCAGCGTGGATACTGCGCAAACACACAGCTATATGCGACACATAACCAGAAGAAATGGACAATTGCTCTGTGGATCCATTTGTCATCAAACTTGACATGAGAGACTTTGATCTAGGGAACATGCGTGTGAAATTTGTAGACAATGATCTGATGGTGGACGCCTGCCATGACAATCGTTTATCTGATAATGGAACAATAGCATGACAATTCACACACACATATCAGTTACCTATGTACGTCGATTATGCCAATATATCTTCGCATTTGTCAGCAATTGGAGTACACACTATTAAAGCCCCAAGGGAACCGCAACATCTACCATTACAAGCAAATTCAGAATCTCTTACCATCCCAGTTGCCCCATCCTCTGCTGCCAACCGCGACAACCGAATCTTGGTACTGTCGCCCCTGACCTCCTCAACATTTAGCACTGTATCCTCTGCTCGTGTATAACACCAGTGCTGCAGGGCAGTCCAACACGAGAAACAGTCCAACCATGTCCTGATTTGCAGCCAAGTATGGCATGATCATGACTGGTCACTTTCTTGACAGACACAGAGAAACAGTCCTGCTGTGTCCTGCTCAGCATCTGACCATTAAATGGCTGGTCAATTGCATCTGCACATGAACCACTTGCTCATTGACGTCCATGAACCACCGCTATCCTTAGTGCTTCGAGCTAAGGGGTTGGGGGGGGGGGGGAGAAGACCTCTTTGGGTAATGCCCCTGACTAGAGAATACATTCAGCCAGTTCAGTTGAGGACATCGTACGTCAGGTTACAAGCAATATGGCAGCACTATCATATCAATGCATCACCTCCGCTATTGGTGCAATCCCCCCACCTAATAGGGAAAGCTATTACAAAGTCTTATTGTGCACTACTTTGAGGAAGCAAGTTATTTAATTAAATGTTTATAACGTCATGTCTCCTGAACTATAGTCCGCATGCTTAGCTGAGTGGTAAAGTGCTTGCCTACCATATTGTGGGCCCAGTTTCGATTCCTGGCCAGTTTCGAGATTTTCTCCACTTGTGGACTGGCTGTTGTGTTGTCCTAATCATGATTTCATCTTCATCACTGACACACAAGTCGCCCAATGTGACATTGACTGAAATAAGATTTGCAAACAGCAGCCGAACTTCCCCGGATGGGACCTCCCGGCCAACAATACCACATGCTCATTTCATTTTTCCTCAACTATGTGTCGTACAACGAAATAATTTTGCAAGAACATCCAATAGTATATGTGAATAATGCCTGCAAACTGTGTTGAGAATAGGGTTGGTAGTAAGGAAGTAATAAATTAAAATGTGATGTCTGAAGCTGAAATTTTACTGCATGAACAGCAATATTGTAGTAAGCGACAAACTTTTTTCCTTTCGTCGTTTTGAGGGGTGTGTCAGTGAGAAAAAGTTTCGAAAAGGTTTTAAATTATGTGTAAAGTCTTCTGGATGTCATTAAGTCCACTCTGTCTCAAATACTAGATGAATAAAGTCTAGATATTTGCGTGTTGTCAGTTACACTCCCTTAAGACAAACACAGTTTCTAAAAGCTGTAATATTTGTCTTGTTGTGTTAAACTTATAACATAAGATTACATCTCTTTCAGTTTTTAAATTCAGTCAATAATTACACAAAGTATGGAAAAAAATTTTGTTGCCCCTGGGAGCCATTAAATAGGAAACCTACAACTGGTATTGTGTTCTGGGATAGAGATTCAGTAACACAGATAATATATTCGTAACAACAAATACTTAGAACCACAGAATGTAATGTGTCATTAACTTTCAAAAATGATTGTGAAAATTGATGAAGATAACATATTTTGAAAACAAGTTTTGATGAAAAAGGTAGAATTTTAGAAGTGGCGACAATCTGTGTGGGCACCTAGCAAATACAGGTAAAAACCACCATGAAACGCCATGGAGGTTCGCTCACTGTCTGTCGAGTGTCCGGGCATCGGAAACCAACAGGCAGACTGTGTCTGTGGTCTCTGTGGTATGGCATGTGAACAGGTCCTTGCTCTCTGCATATTGAGACCTAAGAAATTCCTATCGACTATTCCCACTTAAGACAGTGCCTGCTGACTTATGGCTTTGAACCCCACTACCTTCAGACTATAATGAGATGAATCATGCACACTAATGTGTCTGCGGAAGGCAGTGCAGGAAGAATGTCCAGGTATAAAATGCATATGAAGTTTATTGTAAAACAAACAAAGAATCTTCTCTGATAGAAATTAGTCTGTAACACATCTGAAAACAAGTCAAGTCTTGAATACTGAAACAACAACAATAATATCTGAACCCTCAATGCCTGAAAGTGTCAAAGTAAATTAACAGTTCCAAAATTCAATGTCAATACACTAAACATACCGCAATCCAAATCCTGAAGGCATGTGCAAGAGTCAAATTCCCAAGAAAACAAGCAAAACCTAAAGTCCAGAAGGGACTCACGAAATCTTGTCCAGTGTACTGCAGATGAAAAATAAAGATAAATATTACAAAGTCCAATTTATTGCTTGTCAAAGGACCGATGGCCATATCTCTACGGTGTAGAGGCCATGAACGGTGTAGGTCTGTAGATAGCAGCTCCTAGAGGCAAAAGGCAGCGATGGTATCATCATAGTGGTGGCTCCATTGTGAGATCCTGACTGTGGGAATGCTTTCGAAATTGGCACCTGCTATAGGAAACTCACCCAGAGTGATCTGCCGGAGAATAGCCCAGGTGCCGGCCTAAATACTGTGCAGGCAGCAGGATACTGCAGGTACTATGTTCGGTCACATGACCCACAGAGGAGAGAAGGTGTGTGGGGCCAGTGACTTCTTGCAGTGCTTCAGTTGACAACTACTGGTGGAGTGTGGTCATCTCTTGTCTGTCGTCTGAAGAGTTGCCCCTTGCGAGGTCCATTCCCACATAACCCATCTGTGGTGTTGGTTGCTGGCTGAGTAGGCATAAGTCCTCGACACAGCACACACCAAACCCAGTATTACTGTTAGTCAGTGCCACAAATCTTTCATACTCTTCCACAGACGTCTAAGATGAGGATTCCTCTGTAGGTGACATTATATGCATGAGACATTTAACAACTCCTGAAATGCCTCCTTTCTAACCTGGAGTGCTTCACATTACTCGGAAATAAATATGGAGTTCAGGCACATGTATATGACGTGAAAATCATCCTTGCTGATGAAGCACATCTTTGTCTCATGTATCAACTCACACAGGAATATGAAGAAGATAGTGATGCCATCTTCAATGCCCAATAATGAGTCCTTCTAAAGGTGTTTTGTGAACAAGCCATGCACCAAGGCTGTTTCGACTATGCTCAGAAGTTTCACTGAAAGGCCCTTACGTATCCTCCATACAGTCCTGACCTCTCCCCACGCGATTTCTGTATGTTTGGAGTCCTGAAGAAAGGCATTTGTAGACATAAATTTGCTACAGACAAAAAGGTGCACAGCTGGGTACAATCATAGTTCCACAGACAACCTCAAATATGAGCGTCTTCATGTTTTCGTGGCGTGAAGTCTGTTCCATAAAATTTCGGGGGTGCAGCCGCATAAATTCGTTTCTTCTTCTAATATTTCAGCTAAATACCGTCCAGCCATCTTCAGAGTGAGCTGAGGTGACAAACCATGGAATCCGGCAATTTTTGTAATTAAATCACAAAGACATCGCGACGGTACAGCTCTCCATGACACATTGATATCACCATGTGGATCGACTGCGCAGCCATGGATTTAATTTCCATGCATATGTTACACCGCTTTGCCGCCTACCAACGTCTCTGGCGCCTTGTGTATCTTTGGCCGCATACGCAGTGGTTTGGTCCTCGAGTTTAAAAGGACAGAGCAAGTGCTGGAGCATTAGTCACCTTGGCTCACTCTGAAGATGGCTGGATGGTGTACAGCAGAAATATTATAAGAAGAAACTGAGTTTATGCGGCTGCACGCCCGAAATTTTATGGAACAACCTCAAATATTATTCCATAAAGGAATTGTCCATCTTGTCTCACAGTGGGATAAATGTACGCGACCAGCCATTAAAATTGCTACACCACGAAGATGACGTGATACAGACGCGAAATTAAACCGACAGGAAGAAGATGCTGTGATATGCAAATGATTAGCTTTTCAGAGCATTCACACAAGGTTGGTGCCGGAGGGCGACACCTACAACGTGCTGACATAAGGAAAGTCTCTAACCGATGTCTCATACACAAACAGCAGTTGACCGGCGCTGCCTGGTGAAACGTTGTTGTGATGCCTCGTGTAAGGAGGAGAAATGCGTACCATCACGTTTCCGACTTTGATAAAGGTCGGATTGTAGCCTATTGCGATTGCGGTTTATCGTATCGCGACATTGCTGCTCGCGTTGGTCGAGATCCAATGACTGTTAGCAGAATATGGAATCGGTGGGTTCAGGAGGGTAATACGGAACGCCTTGTTGGAACCCCTACGGCGTCGTATCACTAGCAGTTGAGATAACAGGCATCTTATCCGCATGGCTATAACGGATCGTGCAGTCACATCTTGATCCCTGAGTCAACGAATGGGGACGTTTGCAAGGCAACAACCATCTGCATGAACAGTTCGACGACGTTTGCAGCAGCATGGACTATCAGCTCAGAGACCATGGCTGCGGTTATCCTTGACGCTGCATCACAGACAGGAGCGCCTGCGATGGTGTACTCAACGACAAACCTGGGTGCACGAATGGCAAAATGTCATTTTTTCGGATGAATCCAGGTTCTGTTTACAGCATCATGATGGTCGCATCCGTGTTTTTACGACATCACGGTGAACACACATTGGAAGCGTGTAATCGTCATCGCCATACTGGTGTATCACCCGGCGTGATGGTATGTGGTGCCATTGGTTACACGTCTCGGTCACCTCCTGTTCGCATTGACGGCACTTTCAACAGTGGACCTTACATTTCAGATGTGTTACGACCCGTGGCTCTACCCTTCATTCGATCACTGCGAAACGCTACATTTCAGCAGGTTAATGCACGACCGCATGTTGCAGGTCCTGTACGGGCCTTTCTGGATACAGAAAATGTTCGACTGCTGCCCTGGCCAGCATTTTCTCCAGATCTCTCACCAACTGAAAACGTCTGGTCAATGGTGACCGAGCAACTGGCTCGTCACAATACGCGTCACTGATCATGATGAACTGTGGTATCGTGTTGAAGCTGCATGGGCAGCTGTACCTGTACACCCCATCCAAGCTCTGTTTGACTCAATGCCCAGGCGTATCAAGCCCGTTACTATGGCCAGAGGTGCTTGTTCTGGGTACTGATTTCTCAGGACCTATGCACCCAAATTGCGTGAAAATGTAATCACATGTCAGTTCTAGTATAATATATTTCTCCAATGAATACCCATGTATTATCTGCATTTCTTCTTGCTGTAGCAGTATTAATGGCCAGTAGTGTATTAACAGTTATGTCGATTATTTTTGAAATAATAAACAGTTTAATTACCTTTTTCATGTATTTCTTTTCATTTCACTGTCTCTTATATTTTAATTGGTTCAATTATGCTGATTTAAAATTTGAAATATACGAAATACCTAATTGTTCTCATTACTTACGTGCATTGTAGCTGTAATTACTTTATCAATGTATCACCGTTACTTTACAATCTTTTTTAATGTAATAATCAAATAAATTAACATCATTTTCTCTAGATCACACTATCTGTGCTCCAACGAACTTTACAGTAGATTTTATCAAGCAGCTTATGTGACAGATTACATATACACTGGCATTTCATTAATCATACTTTACTAACTCTATAAGAACTTTAAATGCACTTTAATAAAATTGCGAAGTGCTTTGCATATGTTACTGTAGCCATCAGTAGTATAGCTGTGCTGTTTCTAGTGCACATAATGCCACCAACCACCTCCCCCTTCTTCCTCTAGTGTTCTCAAGGTCAAGGTCATCCTTCCCATTCCTCTTTCCATTCTTCTGGAACAGAGGGCTCTCAAGCTCACCTTCCCCCCCCCCCTCCACCATTCTGTAACAAAGGACATTACTCAGGAGGTCACCACTCTCCCTCCATTTTTCATAGGACACCACTACCCTCTCGCCCTGGAGATCTACTACAAAATAAACGTGTCCATGGCTACAACACAATATATAATATCCACGTGTCTCATCCTAGTACAGTATTATATCAGTAAAGTGTTACACAGATAACAGCGAATTATTGTAAATACAACGTTTGACCAGAAAACAGACGATATTAATTAGCATATTTCAACAAGCGATGTCACTGTCAGGTGTGTGAGCTTAGAGAGGCTCTCTTTGTGGGCTCCCGTTATGGTTGGGGATGTTGTGACATTTAGTCACAGTTTCTGCCTCCCCTTAAAAACATTTTCCCTTGCAAAGTCCAGGCAAAACCGTGTGCAGCAGTGAATCTTTGGAAAATCCTTGTCTAATAACTTAAATTTACTTAACTACTCTTTGGGCTCTAGAGTACCTATTTTTAAAAGCATGACAATTTTACCCATTTTATTGGATGTGGTTCTTGGAAAAAGAATTAAATCGATGGACCTTACAAATTGCTACATTCAAATATGGCTCTTGCCAGTACGTTCACTATACATACAGGGTGAATCGCCTAAAACTTCCACTACAAATATTGAGGAAATGGAAACTGATATGAATGTGCGGTTTTCCAGAATGGATTAGTAGTCAGAAGCTCGTATTGTAGCCAATAAACAGATTGTAATAATACTTACAAAGCGTATTTATTGCACAAATGTATACTTTTTTAAAATGAAACAATGCCTATTGACATTAACAAGACATAAGGTTCAGGTCTATGTAATATCGCTAAGTGAGTCTGAAAGGTAACTCTGGTGGGACTATTTAAATGATTGAGAATGAAGGCAAAATTTATTTTCCCAAAATCGACATAAATTATGCTAAACAAGTTATTGATTGAATACTGTAAACAACTAACAGGTGATTTAAGACTATATTGGGTGGATCCTGGGTGGCAGAGACAGTTAATCTAGGTGAACAGTGAGTCAAGTACCCTGGCCCTAAAAATGTGAATAATGCAAGCTGAACTGATCTGAGGTTGAGCAGAGTTTGATTGATCAAATCTACTGAAGTTTCTCTACATAGGTGCAGCTGCGAGCTAGTGGCGATTGAGATCTGTACTCCCTGACAATGCCGGAGCAGCAGTACGTTACCCTGTTTACTTCGTACGGCGATGTAACTTGCAGTTAGCGAGATGTGTGCAGAGGAGGTTCAAATGGTTCAAATGGCTCTGAGCACTGTGGGACTCAACTGCTGAGGTCATTAGTCCCCTAGAACTTAGAACTAGTTAAACCTAACTAACCTAAGGACATCACAAACATCCATGCCCGAGGCAGGATTCGAACCTGCGACCGTAGCGGTCTTGCGGTTCCAGACTGCAGCGCCTTTAACCGCACGGCCACTTCGGCCGGCTGCAGAGGAGGTGAGACGTGAAGGCGGCACCTATGGATCCATCGCGGCCACCAAAGGAATGCAAAAATCTCACCGTCTAGCGGTCAGGCAGACAGATCGCAATTTACTCTCTACCAGAGCCCTGAAGTCACAGTAGATTTGAGTGTGTGACACACCTGTTCACTAGCCATACCAATGACCAATTTGGCTCACTTATACAACAGAGCGCACAAGGATACCAAACGTTAAGAAACCAAAAACGAATAAGTGTGACCTTGGCAAACGAGTAGTCTGAGACATTTGAAGTCACACTGTCAGTACTGTAAGAACTTCACCACAGGCTCCCCCAGTCTGAACTCCTCGCAAGCGAAGTCAGTCTCAGGACAGGTCCCAATTACCAACCACAAGTGACAGAGCTTCGACTAGCAGTGCTTACCAGATAAATGTCCTGCACCTGAGTGCTTCCCAACTCTCAAGAAAAAATTCCGTTTTCCCTCAAAGTGCACGAACGCCACCGCCTTCACTCCATCTTCAACCAATCACAGGGCTCCAGAGACGCTATATCTCCACTCCCACACGACAGCACAAACTCATGTCGAACCAGGGCAGGAGTTAAGAAACCTGCATCTCTGAAAAAAAAAACGCCAGTTACTGGCTTTTTTAAGTTTACGCAAAGGGGGAAGGGATGATTTTTTTCTAAAGTTGTGCCCCTTCCCAAGCCAACAAGCGAACAGATACAATCTCAAAGATGTTTATCAAAAGCGCCTGCGCCTTGGAGCCTGTTAGTCCTAGCTATGAGGTTTCTCAGGCCCTGGATTTTTCTTATACAACTGAGGCAGCCAAGGAAGTGGTTCGCTGGCCTATTTGCACTATCAGTGAACGAGAAAACGTCTGAATTTTTATTACACGTGGTTCTGGACATAATGCCCAGTGTACGACTCCAGTGTGTAGATGCGTTCCTTTAGACCATCGCCCGAGCCTAGGCTTCTAATGGTGCCGCGGAAGGTAGTGCGGCATTGTTCTGCTGGAGTCCTGTCTCAATGAGCGGCTGCCCTGTTGCCCTGTATAGCTGTGGGCCTGTCTGGCAAGAGGTACTAAGGACTGGGCTCACTGCCAACTGCTTTCAACTCCCAACAAGCCGTTTCTACAAGCTAAGAATCATAAAAATACCTCATGCTTTTAGCGCCCTAGCAGGCTCCATCATCTGCTCAGGCCATTAACTTCCTAGAGTCTCGCTCAAGGTGTGTCAGCTTGTAATAAAATCCTTAATTATTTTGCATATGCGAAAAATATGTGAGAGTTACTTGTCCTCTCTCAGGTCTGATGTTCCTATTTAGTTCCTTGTTGATCAGCCTGGTGTGGCTGTTGAAGATAGTAAAACGAAAACTGAAGTTTAAATTTCACATTCAATAAATCGTTAACACAGGAGAATTGTGCAAACATACCATGATTTGACCATCAGACAGACTCCCATATGGATGACATAGTAATATTTATTTATTTCTTATTTATTTACACATCAAGTCCCACAGGACCATATTGAGGAGCAAATCTCCTAGGTCGTGGAAAGTATCAGTACATGAAATTACAACATAAAAGTAACACTAGATAAAAATAAAATGTTTATGAACCCAGAAAAAGTCAAGCCATAAGTTTAAGCAAACACAGTCAACAATGTAATGCAAGAATCAGCTTAATTTTTAAGGAACTCCTCAACAAAGAGAAGGAGTGACCTATGAGGAAACTCTTCAGTTTCGATTAGAAAGCGTGTGGATTACTGCTAAGATTTTAGAATTCTTGTGGTACCTTATTGAAAATGGATGCAGCAGTATACTGCTCACCTTTCTGCACAAGAGTAAAGGAGGTCCTATAGAAATGCAGGTTGGAGTTCTGCCGAGTATTAACAGAGTAAAAGACACTTATTCTCGGGAATAAGCTAATATTGTTAACAAAAAATGGTAGTAAGGAATACATATTGAGAGGACAATGTCAAATACCCAGACTAGTGAACTGGGGTCAACAAGAGGATCGTTAACTTACACCACTTATTGCCTGAACCACCCGTTTCTGAGCGAAAAATATCCTTTTAGAATGGGAAGAGTTACCCCAAATATAATCCCATATGACAAAGCAAATGATAAGAAGCAAAGTAGACTATTTTTCGTGTCGAAAATGGCAGAATTAAGTCTTTGAACAAGACCCTGGACATGGGCTTTCCACGACAGTTTACTATCTATCTGAACACACAGAAATCTGAACTGTTCAGTTTCACTAATAATATGCCCATTCTGTGAAATTAAAACGTCGGATTTTGTTGAATTGTGTGTTAGAAACTGTAAAAACTGAGTCTTATTGTGATTTAGCGTTAGTTTATTTTCTTCAACCCATGAACTTAGAACATGGTCTGCACTATTTGAAAAAGAGCCAATGTTGCACACAACATCCTTCACTAGCAAGCTAGTGTCATCAGCAAAGAGAAATATTTTAGAGGTACCTGTGATACTAGATGGGTCAACAGAAACATCCGATCTCGCGCGTCGGCTTTGACCCGTGACGTAAGGGTGTTGTGGTGTGTGACGTCATTACGGCGCGGAGTTTGGTTTGTGAGTGTGGCGTGTTTGTAGATGTTGCCTCGTTGACGTTACCTTAGTAGGAGTTTTAGGGCCTGTAATATATAGTTTACCTTTTTACTGTACTTTTTGTTTTAACGTCGTCTATGAGGCTTTTATCAGTTTGCCATTAGATTGTTCAATCTTTATGGTCTATATGTTTTGTCGCTACTCGTTATGTCTAATGAATCAATATTGTTTTTTTCTTTTTTTTTTTATTTGTTTCTTTTTTTTATCTTTTGATTGACCTACACATTGATCTGTAGCGTAGCCCTGAATACGAGGTTAGGTTGGGAGTTTTTTTTTGGCGGGGGGGTCAGGGGGGGGGGCGCAGCCCCCCCCCCCTGCCTGGCCTTGAGTACCACTTGTTTATTACTATCTTTGTTTGCTATCAATGTTAGCAGATTGTTCTTGTGAAACCTTTGTGTGTGTTGTTTTTCTATGTGTTTTCGTCTTTGTGATACGTATGCAACGTTTCTATATCCGCCATATTGGAATTGTCGTTTCCGCTATATTTGTGACGTCATGGGTCAAAGCCGACGGGTTAGATCGGATGCTTCCGTATTTCCTACTAGATGGCATTTCATTTATATAATTAGGAAAATCAGTGCCACCAACACTAATCCCTGGGGCATTTCCCATTTGACCGAACCCCACTCAGACCCCACATCACAGCCATTCTCAACACTGTGAATAATGACCTATTGCTGTCTGTTGTTAAAGAGGTGAACCAATTGTGAGCTAAGCCCTTTATTCTGTAATGGTACAACTTCTGAGCAATATTTTGTGGTCAACATGATCAGATGCCTTAGTTAAATCCCCCATGAACCATGGACCTTGCCGTTGGTGGGGAGGCTTCCGTGCCTCAGCGATACAGATGGCCGTACCGTAGGTGCAACCACAATGGAGGGGTATCTGTTGAGAGGCCAGACAAACATGTGGTTCCTGAAGAGGGGAGGCAGCCTTTTCAGTAGTTGCAGGGGCAACAGTCTGGATGATTGACTGATCTGGCCTTGTAACATTAACCAAAACGGCCTTGCTGTGCTGGTACTGCGAATGGCTGAAAGCAAGGGGAAACTACAGTCGTAATTTTTCCCGAGGACATGCAGCTTTACTGTATGATTAAATGATGATGGCGTCCTCTTGGGTAAAATATTCCGGAGGTAAAATAGTTCCCCATTTGGATCTCAGGGCGGGGACTACTCAAGAGGACGTCGTTATCAGGAGAAAGAAAACTGGCATTCTACGGATCAGAGCGTGGAATGTCAGATCCCTTAATCGGGCAGGTAGGTTAGAAAATTTAAAAAGGGAAATGGATAGGTTAAAGTTAGATATAGTGGGAATTAGTGAAGTTCGGTGGCAGGAGGAACAAGACTACTAGTCAGGTGACTACAGGGTTATAAATACAAAATCAAATAGGGGTAATGCAGGAGTAGGTTTAATAATGAATAAAAAAATAGGAGTGCGGGTTAGCTACTATCAACAGCATAGTGAACGCATTATTGTGGCCAAGATAGACACGAAGCCCATGCCTACTACAGTAGTGCAAGTTTATATGCCAAATAGCTCTGCAGATGATGAAGAAATTGATGAAATGTATGATGAGATAAAAGAAATTATTCAGGTAGTGAAGGGAGACGAAAATTTAATAGTCATGGATGACTGGAATTCAAGAGTAGGAAAAGGGAGAGAAGGAATCATAGTGGGTGAATATGGATTGGAAGAGAGAAATGAAAGAGGAAGCCATCTGTTAGAATTTTGCACAGAGCATAACTTAATCATAGCTAACACTTGGTTCAAGAATCATAAAAGAAGGTTGTATACATGGAAGAATCCTGGAGATACTACAAGGTATCAGATAGATTATATAATGGTAAGACAGAGATTTAGGAGGCAGGTTTTAAATTGTAAGACATTTACAGGGACAGATGTGGACTCTGACCACAATCTACTGGTTATGAACTGCAGATTGTAACTGAAGAAACTGCAAAAAGGTGGGAATTTAAGGAGATGGGACCTGGATAAACTGAAAGAACCAGAGGTTGTAGAGAGTTTCAGGGGGAGCATAAGGGAACAATTGACAGGAATGGGGGAAAGAAATACAGTAGAAGAAGAATGGGTAGCTCTGAGGGATGAAGTAGTGAAGGCAGCAGAGGATCAAGTAGGTAAAAAGACGAGGGCTAATAGAAATCCTTGGGTAACAGAAGAAATATTGAATTTAGTTGATGAAAGGAGAAAATATAAAAATGCAGTAAATGAAGCAGGCAAAAAGGAATACAAACGTCTCAAAAATGAGATCGACAGGAAGTGCAACATGGCTAAGCAGGGATGGCTAGAGGACAAATGTAAGGATGTAGAGGCTTGTCTCACTAGGGGTAAGATAGATACTGCCTACAGGAAAATTAAAGAGACCTTTGGAGAAAAGAGAACCACTTGTATGAATATCAAGAGCTCAGATGGCAACCCAGTTCTAAGCAAAGAAGGGAAGGCAGAAAGGTGGAAGGAGTATATAGAGGGTTTTTACAAAGGCGATGTACTTGAGGACAATATTATGGAAATGGAAGAGGATGTAGATGAAGATGAAATGGGAGATAAGGTACTGCGTGAAGAGTTTGACAGAGCACTGAAAGACCTGAGTCGAAACAAGGCCCCGGGAGTAGACAACATTCCATTAGAACTACTGATGGCCTTGGGAGAGCCAGTCATGACAAAACTCTACCATCTGGTGAGCAAGATGTATGAGACAGGCGAAATACCCACAGACTTCAAGAAGAATATAATAATTCCAATCCCAAAGAAAGCAGGTGTTGACAGATGTGAAATTTACCGAACTATTAGTTTAATAAGTCACAGCTGCAAAATACTAACACGAATTCTTTACAGACGAATGGAAAAACTGGTAGAAGCGGACCTCGGGGAAGATCAGTTTGGATTCCGTAGAAATGTTGGAACACGTGAGGCAATACTAACCTTACGACTTATCTTAGAAGAAAGATTAAGAAAAGGCAAACCTACGTTTCTAGCATTTGTAGACTTAGAGAGAGCATTTGACAACGTTAACTGGAATACTCTCTTTCAAATTCTGAAGGTGGCAGGGGTAAAATACAAGGAGCGAAAGGCTATTTGCAATTTGTACATCAACCAGATGGAGTTATAAGAGTCGAGGGGCATGAAAGGGAAGCAGTGATTGGGAAGGGAGTGAGACAGGGTTGTAGCCTCTCCCGGATGTTATTCAATCTGTATACTAAGCAAGCAGTAAAGGAAACAAAAGAAAAATTCGGAGTAGGTATTAAAATTCATGGAGAAGAAATAAAAACTTTGAGGTTCGCCGATGACATTGTAATTCTGTCAGAGACAGCAAAGGACTTGGAAGAGCAGTTGAACGGAATGGACAGTGTCTTGAAAGGAGGATATAAGATGAACATCAACAAAAGCAAAACGAGGATAATGGAATGTAGTCAAATTAAATCGGGTGATGCTGAGGGCATTAGATTAGGAAATGAGACACTTAAAATAGTAAAGGAGTTTTGCTATTTGGGGAGCAAAATAACTGATGATGGTCGAAGTAGAGAGGATATAAAATGTAGACTGGCAATGGCAAGGAAAGTGTTTCTGAAGAAGAGAAATTTGTTATCATCGAGTATAGATTTAAGTGTCAGGAAGTCGTTTCTGAAAGTATTTGTATGGAGTGTAGCCATGTATGGAAGTGAAACATGGACGATAAATAGTTTGGACAAGAAGAGAATAGAAGCTTTCGAAATGTGGTGCTACAGAAGAATGCTGAAGATAAGGTGGGTAGATAACGTAACTAATGAGGAGGTATTGAATAGGATTGGAGAGAAGAGAAGTTTGTGGCACAACTTGACTAGAAGAAGGGATCGGTTGGTAGGACATGTTTTGAGGCATCAAGGGATCACAAATTTAGCATTGGAGGGCAGCGTGGAGGGTAAAAATCGTAGAGAGAGACCAAGAGATCAATACACTAAGCAGATTCAGAAGGATGTAGGTTGCAGTAGGTACTGGGAGATGAAGAAGCTTGCACAGGATAGAGTAGCATGGAGAGCTGCATCAAACCAGTCTCAGGACTGAAGACCACAACAACAACAGTTAAATCAAAATATATGTCTAGCGTTCGAAACCTTTTGTTTAATCTAACCATTACAATATGCATCCCTGGTGTAGAGAAGCAACTGAAAGATTTGAAAGCAGATAAATCACCAGGTCTCGATGGAATCTCTTTTCGTTAATCTGTTGCCTAACACAAAGTCCAAAGTGTCTGGAAAAAACTGCAGGTGACTCCATTATGTAAGAAAAGTAAAAGAATGGACCTGCAAAATTACAGAAAAATATCTCTAACTTTGGTTTCCTGCATAATCATAGAACATGTTCTCAGTTTGAATACCTTAACTTTCTTGAGTCTCAGAAGCTTATGTCAACGAATCAGCATGGTTTTAGAAAGCATTGTTCATGTGAAACTGAGCTTGCCCACTCCTCACATGATATACTGTGAACTATGGATGAAGGGCAATAGGCAGATTTCATATTTCTAAATTTCCAGACAGCATTTTACATGGTGCCGCATTGCTGTTAATGAGGGTACGAGCATATGGAGTAAGTTCACATATATGTGAGTAGCTCGAAGACTTTTTAAGCATAGAATCCAGTATGTTGTCCTCAGCTGCGAGTGTTCATCAGAGACAACAGTATCGTCAGGAGTGCCCCCGGGGAGCTAGATAGAATCACTGTTGTTCTATATAAAAATAAATGATTTGGCGGACAGTGTGGGCAGCAATCTGCGGTTGTTTTCTGTCAATCTTGTGGTGTATGATAAGGTGTTGAGCTTGACTGACTGCAGAAACATACAAGACGACTTAGCCAAAATTTTTAGTTGGTGTGATGAATGACAGTTACCTCTAAATGTGGGAAAATGTAGGTTAATGCAGATAAGTAGGAGGAACATTTCTGTAATGTTCGGATACAGTATGATTAGTGTCCTGCTTGACACAGTCAAGTCGTTTTAATGTCAGGGTATAACGTTGCAAAGCAGTATGAAGTGGAACGAGCATGTGTGAACTGCGGTAAGGAAGGTGAATGGTGAACTTCGGTTCATTAGGAAAGAGTGGTTCGTCTGTAAAGGAGACTGTATATGGGTCGCTAGTGAGACTATTCTTGAGTACTGCTCGAATGTTTGGAAGCTGTACCAGGTCGGATTGAAGGAAGACATCGAAGCAACTCAGAGGTGCTCTGCTAGATTTGTTACCAGTTCGAGCAACATGCACGTGTTGTGTAAGTGTTACAGAGATGTTTCAGGAACTCAGATGGGAATCTCTTGAGCGAATACGACGTTTTTTTCGAGAAACACTACTGAGAAAATTTAGAGAACAGGCATCACTATTGGGAAAATTTAGAGAACAGGCATTTGAAGCAAACTGCCACATGATTCTACTGTTACCAACATACATTGCCTGTAAGGACGACGAAGATAAGATGTGAAAAATTAGGGCCCTTTTGGACGCATATAGACAGTATTTTTTTCCTCACGCAATTTGTGAGTGGAACAGGAGAGGAAATGACTAGTAGTGGTACAGGGTACCGACAGCCATGCATCCACCGTACGGTGGCTTATGCAGTGTCTATGTAGATGTAGATGTAACAAACTAAAAGTGGGTTAAATTGGAACGTCAATGGAGCTTATTGGAGGGATCTAATGCGAGTCCAAATTCACTGACATAGTAAAAAGTTTTGTAAAAACTAGACATGATAGTCTTAATGCGATTCCCGCGATCGTTCTTTAACTAAAAATATGGCATTTCAGTCTTTGATATTTTTTATCTTCAATGACCGGTTTCAGGCTAGCTGCCATCTTCAGATCTGTTAGACAAAGTTAAAAATATAATTAAGAAGAGAGATACATTTACTGATAGAAGTATCTTAGTTTACAAAAAGAAGAAATTTTGGAATGTATTAAATGCCAACGTACCTTATATTGCAGTTGCAGAGTAACTTGTCAGTGCAGAACTATCAGTTCACTGTCACAACTAAAGTAAATATTAATCTGTTAAAAGCTTATATCGCAGTTTTGGAGAAACCCGATTGGAAACAGTAGAAAGTGCACATTACCTATAAGAACTGTGCATATGTTATTTTTTCATTGTACGTATTAATGGCAAATACACTATTTAATAAAACAATTTTTAAAGTAATAACGTATAAATAATCTTTTTTGAGTGGACCATGAACCAAAATAATTTACACCAATACATTTTTTTTTATAAAGAAACTTAAAAAAATAATAAAAATATAGATATTCTTTTGAAAATGTGCGTTTCCCCTTCTTTGTATTGATTGGTGGTGGAGAGGGTTTCCGTACATCAGAATGTATACAATGCCAGTACGCTGAGGGGCGTTCCGCTGCAGCTTGTTCTTACTGGAGCGTGCTGTTGCATTCAAGAGTAAGTCTAAAACAGGTCTTTAAAAATCTCATAATAACTTCTGTGCACAAAATCACTTTGCTCATTAAGTAGTAGGTCTGGGTTTTTTCTTTGATTAGCGTATATTTCAATCTCTTTGAGCACATTAAGACAGAGACTTTTTGGAGATTTATGTAGCATCTCCATTTGTTCATTTGTATTACACACTTCAAGTTTACTATCTTTTAAATACGCTCCAAATGCTGTCTGATAGCTATGACTGCTATGTTCCCTGTATCGAATTTCAAAATTCCGCCCTGTCTGTCCTATATAGTAACTGTCACATTCAGCACATTTGATCTTGTATACTCCGGAATTGTATTTCATTTGTTTTGTGATTGCTGGTTTATGTCTTAGTCTACGTGACATTTGCCCTTCATTCTGGAATGCCACAGCGATGTTTTTCGGAAAGCATTTAGCAATTCTTTCCAACACACGCCCTTTGTATGTCATGGTGACAAACTTCTTCTTAACTTTAATTTTCCTACAATCATTATTGATACCCGCGATTTGTTTTTGATCCTGTTAAACATACGTGTAACATCTTGTGTCCTGTATCCTGCTGCTACTTGCTTAATAATACCTAGTTCTTTCTGTGACTCATCTTCCTTTAGTGGCAATCTCAGGGCTGTGTTGCACATTGCATGAAAGTAGGCTCTTTTATGCTGTGCCGGGTGGTGCAACGTCGCTTCTATGATGTTGTTGGAACAAGTGTGTTTCCTATAGACGCCGAAAACGTGCCTACCTCCCTCCTTTCTGACTGTCAAATCTAAATAGTTAATCGCCCCATTGTTCTCCATTTCTAGCGTGAATTGAATTTTTGGATGCTGCTCGTTTAAAACTTTAGTCATTTCCTCTACTTCTTCTTTTTTCCCTTTGAATAATAAAATAGCGTCGTCAACATACCGTCTGTAATATTAACTTCTCCTTAATTTCTGGAAAAGACCAGAAAACTTTGTTCTCAAAGTCATTCATAAAAATTTCAGCTAAAATGCCTGATAGACTGTTTCCCCTTGCTAAACCTACATCTTGAATAAAAATCTTATCGTTAAAGATGAAACTATTAAAACTCAATGTGAACTCTATCATATCCACGAGTTCAACGATTTCACCCATGCTCATTGACCTATTTTTTATCAGGTTTTTCCAGAACGCAGCATTAGCAGAATTACGCAGGCGCTGGCCGCGTGTGGCGCGGTTGCGTTAGCCAACTCATCGAGAACCTTCTAATAAACACGCCGCCGCGTAACCGGAGGATTCAGCAGCGGCCTGCACTATTTAAGGGCATCAGAGGTGGGCATCGGCATTCGGTTCGACCGATTGGGCGTTCGGTCGCTGTCACGTCGTCGTCAACAGTGTCGCTGTCTCTGAGGACCGGCCGGCGGAGGTCATTGCCCGCTCCTGCACCGGCGACTCCCGGCGTCATCACGAGCCACTGCGTCTGCAGGGGGTGAGCTGGGCCGTGCCTCGTGCTGCTAACCTCCTACCGCCTGTGCAGCCCCCGACCGAGCGCGGCGTCGCGTTCCCCGGACTGCGTGCATCAGCACGTCTCCACCACGACACGAGCGGTGGGGCTGAGCTACCGGAAAATGTATTGGGAGAACCAACAATAAAGAGGAAGACTGCTCAAAACAGCCACCTCCTTCTACCCAGCCACACCCTACAACTCCGACCACGTCACCCACTCTGCTCATCCTATTACAATCTTTACTAATCTAGCTTTTTCACTTGGAGTGATTAAAAATTGTATTGCTTCCACCCTAGCTTTTAAATCTGTCTGAAACTTCTTTGTTAGATCTTTTTTGACTTCTTTAATTCCATTTTCTTGAAAAAACTGCATTGTCTTAGCTACATAATCTTTTTCGTAAATCACAACTGAGGTACTGCCCTTATCTGACTTAATCACAATTACATTGTTAGAATTCAGTTTTAAGTTAATTTCTTTCACTAACCTCAGCTCACTATATTTACCGTTACGTAATGTTTTCTGGCATTCAATTGCCTCTTTGGCATTGGTGGCGATACATGTCTCCTGGAATTTAGTTAACTTAGCGTCCCTACATGCTACCTCCACTTCTGCGATCATTCTCTTAATGTCTCGATCTTGCAAATTCATGCGTGGATTATGGTTAAGCCCCTTATCTAAAAGCTTCTGCTCTTCATTAGAAAAGACAATATGTGTTAGGTTAACGGTTGTGTCATAAAATATATGTACACACTGCCCTTTATGTTTCCCTTTCTGCATTTGCTGTTGCTCTACACAGATTAGTAATTTTCTTATTATGTCTCTTGATGATTTCATCCCTGTGTAACTGAATCCTTGCATCAATCTCATATTCAACTTGTGTAAATTGCAGTGGCCACAATAGGTTACCTAACTTCATATGAAAATCGAACGCTAGCTTATTGAAATTGTCTTTCTCGATGTACCCTGATTTGATCTCCTGTCTTATCCATGACTGTTCTGCTCTCCTCTTGTCTTTCTCGATGTACCCTGATTTGATCTCCTGTCTTATCCATGGCTGTTCTACTCTCCTCTAAACTTTTCTGGCTGAGATACTGCTATCATTTATCTTCACCCTTGCATACTTCGGTACAACACTTAATTGCAAACAGTTCTTATTTGAATGTATTTTTAAATTAACTTTCATAATATTAAGCTTAGCTTTAAAAAATGTTTTCACATCTCCCACAGCCTGACTAGGCACAAGTTCATATAAAGTAGACATGATTGTCTTAATGGTATTTCCGTGATCGTTCTTTAAATAAAAATATGGCATTTCAGTCTTTGATCGCTATTTTTTATTTTCAATGACCGGTTTCAGGCTAGCTGCCCATCTTCAGATCTATTAGGCAAAGTTAAAAATATAATTAACAAGAGAGTTACATTTACTAATAGAAATATCTTAGTTTACAAAAACAAGAAATTTTGGAATGTATTAAATGCGAACATACCATATATTGCAGTTGCAGAGTAACTTGTCAGTACAGAACTATCGGTTTGCTGCCATAACTAAAGTAAATTTTAATCTGTTAAAAGCTTATATTGCAGTTTTGGAGAAACCTGATTGGAAACAGTAAAAAGTGCACTCTACCTACAAGAATTGTGCATATGTTATGTTTTCACTGTGCATATTAATGGCAAATATACTTTTTAATAAAACAATTTTTAGAGTAATAATGTATGAATAATCTTTTACAAGTAGACCATGAACCGATATAATTTACACTAATATAAAATGTTTATAAAGAAACTTAAAAATATAATTAAAATGTAGATATTCTTTTGAAAATGTGTGTTTCATCTTCTTTGTATTGATTGGTGGTGGAGAGGGTTTCCCTACATCATAATGTATACAATGCCATGCAAAGTCCTCTTCCGCCACGCCCAATTCACCTCGCCGCCAGTACGCTGAGGGCTGTTCCGCTGCAGCTGACCACTCTGCTTTATTCATTGAACTATCAAAAATCAACAAAGACATTCCTAGTAACAGAAGCTTTATTAAAAAGAAACTTCAATGAAAAAAATTTAACTAGATTGAATGGCTTTATACCGCTGTATTTCAAGTAGTAGTAACTATGACAAATTTTAAGCAGTGTTCTTGGGGTGTTTAATGAAGCTTTTCCACTTAGAACCACAAGTAACAAAATCACCAGGAAAGTTAAATGGTATAAAAATTTCTAGTGCTAGGAAGAGGCAACTACATAATGAACTGAAATATAATAAAAATAAGTATTTTACTGAATATGTTAGATGTTATAAAGCTACCTTCAAAAAAGTTGTGAAAGCAGCCAAGCAAATGGCAAACAATAAGTCAATTCACAACATAAAAGTAAAACAAAGGGAGTGTGTTCTGTTGTCGAAACAGAGTTAGGTGTTAGAATTAATAGAAATGAAATATCTAGGATTGAAGTAAATTATAGCCTTATTGTAAACCCATATCAAATATCGGAGTGTTTAAATGAATTCTTCATAAATGTGGCATGTCAGATGTTGATATAGTAGAGTATCAGTGTAAAGTGCCTCAAGGCTTCATTTTGGGGCCAATCTTGTTCCTATTCTATGTAAGTGACTGATCCACAAATTTCAATTGCCCATCAGTTCTGTTTGCAGACGATACTTCCGTTTTAATTGAATATGTTGATGCAGAAAAAATTCCAAGTTTCATTGTGAGCACACTGGATACCCTAGAAAACTGGTTCCAGTTAAATGGGTTGAAACTGAACATTACAAAAACTCATATAGTACATTTCCAAACCAAACACTCAAAATGTGCAGAGCTTAAAATACAACACAGTAATCAACTTATGGAAGAAGTTGACACTGTGAAATTCCTAGGACCAAATGTGTACAAGAACTTGAACTGGAACACACTTATTGACTCCTTATCAAATAAACTAAGCAGTTTTTTATTTGAAATGCAGATATTTGCAAATTCTGCTGACATGAGTACACGAAAAATAGCATACCATAATTATTTTGAATCCGTCATAAGGTATGGTTTAATTTTCTGGGGAAGTTCAAGTAGAGTATCTTGTATACTGAAACTTCAGGAACAATATCAGATATGTGTGTACCACACAGAAAACAGAATCTTGTCACCCATTATTTTGACAACAGCAATTCCTAACTCTACCTTCTATATAAATTTATGAAATTATTATCTTCCTACGCAGCAGGCAAAAATTACTTGAGGAAAATCATTTTCACAACACATACAACACAAGAAAAAAATAATTTAATGCTTCCCACACACAAATTGAAATTATATGAACAGGCTCCACACTATATGAGGTTGACAGTTTTGTAACACTTCTATCACTAAATGTAACTGGGTTTTCTCTTTTGATGCTAGTCAGTTGTCAGGATGAGCATTACTGTAAAGGGCATTTGATTGTAAAGCATTATGTCAGAGTGAAAATACTAAATAAATTACTTTTTCTCTCTTAACAACATGTGGGCAGGGTGGGTTCTTCCTTGGCTCGGGGATGAGGTAGAGTGAAACAGCATTTTTACATGTTGTTTGTTGTTGTGGTCTTCAGTCCTGAGACTGGTTTGATGCAGCTCTCCATGCTACTCTATCCTGTGGAAGCTTCTTCATCTCCCAGTACTTACTGCAACCTGCGTCCTTCTGAATCTGCTTAGTGTATTCATCTCTTGGTCTCCCTCTATGATTTTTACCCTCCACACTGCCCTCCAATGCTAAATTTGTGATCCCTTGATGCCTCAGAACATGTCCTACCAACCGCTCCCTTCTCCTTGTCAAGTTGTGCCACAAACTCCTCTTCTCCCCCAATTCTATTCAATACCTCCTCATTAGTTATGTGATCTACCCATCTAATCTTCAGCATTCTTCTGTAGCACCACATTTCGAAAGCTTCTATTTTCTTCTTGTTCAAACTATTTATTGTCCACGTTTCACTTCCATACATGGCTACACTCCATACAAATACTTTCAGAAACGACTTCCTGACACTTAAATCTATACTCGATGTTAACAAATTTCTCTTCTTCAGAAACGCTTTCCTTGCCATTGCCAGTCTACATTTTATATCCTCTCTACTTCGACCATCGTCATTTATTTTGATCCCCAAATAGCAAAACTGCTTTACTACTTTAAGCGTCTCATTTCCTAATCTAATTCCCTCATCATCACCCGACTTAATTCGACTACATTCCATTATCCTCGTTTTGCTTTTGTTGATGTTCATCTTATATCCTCCTTTCAAGACACTGTCCATTCCGTTCAACTGCTCTTCCAAGTCCTTTGCTGTCTCTGACAGAATTACATTGTCATTGGCGAACCTCAAAGTTTTTATTTCTTCTCCATGGATTTTAATACCTACTCCGAATTTTTCTTTTGTTTCCTTTACTGCTTGCTCAATATACAGATTGAATAACATCGGGGAGAAGCTACAACCCTGTCTCACTCCTTTCCCAACCGCTGCTTCCCTTTCATGTCCCTCAACTCTTATAACTGCCATCTGGTTTCTGTACAAATTGTAAATAGCCTTTTGCTCCCTGTATTTTACCACTCCCACCTGTAGAATTTGAAAGAGAGTATTCAGGTCAACATTGTCAAAAGCTTTCTATAAGTCTACAAATGCTAGAAATGTAGGTTTGCCTTTCCTTAATCTTTCTTCTAAGATAAGTCGTAAGGTCAGTATTGCCTCATGTGTTCCAATATTTCTACGGAATCCAAACTGATCTTCCCCAAGGTTGGCTTCTACTAGTTTTTTCATTCGTCTGTAAAGAATTCGTGTTAGTATTTTGCAGCTGCGGCTTATTAAACTGATTGTTCGGTAATTTTCACATCTGTCAACACCTGCTTTCCTTGGGATTGGAATTATTATATTCTTCTTGAGGTCTGAGGGTATTTCGCCTGTCTCATACATCTTGCTCACCAGATGGTAGAGTCTTGTCAGGACTGGCTCTCCCAATGCCGTCGGTAGTTCTAATGGAATGTTGTCTACTCCCGGGGCCTAAGATAACATTTATTGAAAGTTTTGTACAACTGTATCTTACTGGACGTTCTGGCTCAGAGAGCGGGAGCTGTGTCGTTTGTGAAGCCTTCTGCTGCGGCAGCGGCGGCATCTGATTACGCCTGGCGCTGTGTATCTCGTATCGCCGTCTCGCCCAGTTGACTGGAGACGTGCCTCGTGCGGTGGCCCGTAATTATTGAGAGCGAAGTCGTGCATCGGATGGTGATACCTTGGATGTGGCGTCCCAGTGTTTCTCTTCTCTAAGCGGCCACGTGTGTTGTGCGTCGGCCAGCAGAGCGGCGCGGTGGTGGAAGGCCAGTGTCCCGGATTGGAACAACGGACTCCCGCTTGCCGGTCTTCGGCTGTCAGATCTTCATCCCAGCTCACCGGTGACTGCTGATGTCAGGCCGTCTCCTTCCCATCCTCACGAGTCACCGTGGTACGAAAAAATCAAACACCTTCTGACTTCTGTCTTCTGGCGGCGAGGCTGCTGCTTGCTATTCCATTACAGCGGTGGACTTGGTGCGTCTGTGTATGATGTAGTCTCTTCTTGCATGACGGTCTTCAGCACCGAAACTGACTGAAAACTACTGCTACTCTTCTCTTCTTCCTTCGTCTGTCGGGCCCACTGCGTCTCGCGTATTTATTCACTTCAGGTTACTGGAGGTGAACGACTTCACGGTCATTGCCTTTTCTGTCATGTTGAAAAGCTTCTCGAAGAATCTTCTTAACGTCGGTCATTGGCTCTCGGAATGTAGGTGAGGGCCTTTGCTCACATGTGACAACTGAGAAACACATGAGCCGGTAGGGCGATGCCCTGACGGCTGAATCGACAGCGTCCGCTTATGTGGGGAGGGCGATGGCTTCTGAACTTGCTGACTTCACGGTCATTGTCTCTTCTGCTCTGCTGCTCTGCCCGCTGTTTGCCAGTGTGTAATTCTTCTAAGCTAAACTAAGTTTTTCATTTATTTTCAAATTTCTATTTCACTTTGATTTCACTAATTTATTTAGCTATCTTAAGTACCACTCAACAACACATAACAAATTAATGAGCAATAATATATTTAGTATTAAGCCAGAGATCCTAAAAATAAAGCTACATCAGATTCTGGGGGAGAAATGGTACTAATCGATAGATGAATTTTTAGAAGATGACATAATAATTTGAGCTGCAGTAATTTAGTGGAAGATTTTTAGATACTATTTTTGTTATTCTTATTATTATTATTTCTGCCCTTTGTGTATATGAAACAAAATTGTATTATTATTATGCTGTATGTAAACAGCAGCTTCGTATGTTTACAATAAATGTTACCAAACTATTGACGTGGCTCCTGTATCCGAATCAAATGATTTTGATTATGTATATTATGAGACTAATAAACCACAATTCACAATTCACAAAGCCGTTTACGAGATGCATCATTGTGAAAAGTTTCCACGCCGACACTTGTTTGTGACATTTAACATGTGTAGTTGCTAGGTATGATGTTGTATTTGCTTAGAGTGTGCTTGGGTGTTCCTTGAGTGCAGTGGGACATGTTAGTCAGTTAGTGTGTGACAGTCCAAGCAGTAAGTCGTGAGCAGACTATGGGATTTGCCAACACAGAAAAAGCCGACGTGCATTAGGTTTATGGACAGTATGGTGTCAGTGGCAAGATATCCCAATAGATGTCAACCATCTCGACAGTTATTTATCACCCTCTTCAACTAGTTACATGAAAGTGGTAGTGCAACACCTAGACAACATAACAGAAGAAAACAAGTGATGACAGAAAAGAGGAAAAATAATGTTCTTGCTGCTGTTGCAGTTGATCCACATATTAGCTCCCACAGAATTGCATAAGAAAGTGGCATGAGTTTGGAACTGTTATATGAATTCTCTGTCAACAAAGGTACCATCTCTGTAACATGTCTCTCGATCAAGTGCATGGAAACGATTTTGTGAATCATGTTTACTCCTGTATGTGTGCATTAAGATAGGCTACTCCAGGTGTATCATGTATTTTATTTAGTGATGAAGCCACATTTACCAATCATGGCCAGATAAACCACCGAAACATGCACTATTCGTCTGTTGACAATCCCCGTTGACTTCCTCAGCTGGAACATCAGCATCCATGGGGTGGGGACGTGTGGTGTGGGCTAGTGAAACGTCTTGTCTTAGGCCTGTGTTTCATAGAAGGAACACTGAACATGCAGTGTACTGCAGCCTGCTAGCAGACCGTCTTCCTTGGATGCTAGAAACTTTCGTCTAGAAGGAACCTGCGATGCCATCATGGTGGCTGTCCAGCCCATAGTGCATGAAGTACTGCAGCATGTCTTCTTTAATTGTTTCCAAGGTTGGACGCAGAAGACCAGTTTCTTGGCGGCTGTAGACTTTTTTCTGTGGGGAAAGCTGAATGACTGTTTACAAGGGCATAACAACAACGCCTGATGATACGCAGTGGCGTCTTACTGCAGCCTGTTCAGACATCCACACTGAAATGCTAGCATGTGTGCAGCAGTCGTTCCATACCAGACTGGAAGCTTGTATTGCCAGTGCCAGTGGTAATTTTCAACACAACCTGTGATGATCAGTTGTCTCGTTATTGGTCAAAATCCACATAACTAGCGGATGCACTTCTGTTGTTCTTTTGTGTGCGCTATCACAGTTATTGTACAAGAGTCAGTGTGGGAACTTTTCAAAATACAATATCTTGTAAACGACTCACACTTTTGAATCCTGCAACAAAACCACTGATATTCTAATTTGCCCTACTTTTAGTCTGTTTGTGTCTCTAGGCACTGTTCCATTTAAAAAAGTGTATGTTTGCACAAAAATACACTTTCTAAATACTATTAAAATATATTATAAGCTAAAAATACGAGCCTTTGAATACCATTCCATTTTGTGAAGACCGCACCTCAGTAGCACCTACTATTTCCTCAATATTTGCGGTGCAAGTTTTAGATGATTCACACCGTATACTCCCCCATATATATATATATATATATATATATATATATGTGTGTGTGTGTGTGTGTGTGTGTGTGTGTGTGTGTGTGTGTGTGTATTTTGCGCTCATCACTGCCTTTGCAATACATTGTACTGCCCACACAAACCAAGCTGATACTAGGTGCAGTGACTAGTATCTAAATGAAATCATGCTTGCTTTTTGACTATACAGTTATTTATTTGTACGACCAACTATTGCCATTTTGGCCGTGTGTCTATTATAAAGTGAGGATAATGGCGCTTTAGTATATATCAAAACCTTAATGGAAGCGACCGCAAATGCAAAATGCAACTAACTTAATTAAAATCAAAACGAACCTGCCTTACTCAACAATAAATCACCCTTTTCGACCTTAAACACGTTTAATACAAAAATTCTCGCATAACTGAATCATTTAAAATTGAGGCTATGTCAAAAATGTCCCCTGTGTACGACTTTGAGCGTTGAATAGCTATAACCACAGTCTAACATGGTACACTGTCCTATAACTGGCTATCGTGCTGGCTATAACTCGAATCATGTATCGATTAATCAGAAGACTGTCAGAAAATTTTAGCATGTACACATCTCTGGCTTTGTTTATGTAAACTGCGTCAGTTGTCAAAAGCGTAGTAGGTGTTGTGTTGTGTGTATGGAGATACTGAGTTGGATGCGTTATCATCGAAGAGCATGTGAAGACGTTTATTGTTGTTGTCACTGAAAGAAAATTGCTCAGAAAATGTCTCATGTACAGTATTTGGATGAATTAATTAGAGAATATCTCGTGTTTAGAGGATTCAGCAGCACATTAAAAGCCTTTGACTCTGATCTGAAGATCGAAAAGGATAAAGGTTTTCGGGTAAGAGGTGTTTTCATATCATGCTTCTTCAGTTCCTCAGGAAATGTTTCTCAACTCGTGTTATAGCCGTGTTGTAATTCATAGGTCCGGGTAGTAACTATTTTGTATATAAATTTTGCTGGAATAACTTGTGGTGAACTATCAGTCTGACCAGCGGAACGCACTTTCAAGTTTTATAAAATGCCATTGTAATTGTCAAAATTAACGTAAATAATTCGTATTTTCCATAAATACTGTGCATTGTGTAGTGTGATCTCATTTTTCACTTATTTCTATGACATAAATGGCCCGTAGGTTTTTTTTATATCACCAGTAAGTTTAATAAAAGAATACATTGACCGATGTAAGCTGTATTGTGCTTTATTAAAATCGTGCTATTAGCTAATGTCGGCCGTGAGGCGTTATGAAGCACATTTGCTATCTCATTTATTACATATCGTGCTCATCGCATTCTTTTATGTCGCATATATAAAACCAGCAGCTGTACTCCATCGAAAATGTGGTGGTTGCCGTAGAAATTTGAAAGAGGGGGTGTTCTGTGTAGACTGTAAGTTATGGTTTCATTGGGGCGAATGTAGCGGCGAGGAAACGAGGGTAGAAAATGAGGCTCTTCCATGGCAATGTAGGTTATGTAGAAAGGACAAAAAAATCGCTGAACAGGAGGCAAAAATTTGTGCCCTTAAGGCTGAATTAGAAAACGCAAACTTGGAAGTAGACCTATCTAGGCTAAGGGAGGAAAAAGACACTGGGAAAAGGTAGCAAGCAAAGGGCGAAAAAGGGAAACACTTGAAAAAACTCCAGAAATTCAATTACTAAATCAGTTTGGCATGCTATCTGAAGTGGAGGAAGGGCCTCATCCAGATGTAGTTGAAACTAGGTTGAAGCAGAATATTACCTTAAAGAAAAAAGACAGGTCAGGATCGAACGAGAATAGGAAAAGAACAATGCTGCTTTTAGTCAGCAGTCATGGGAGGTGTGTGGGCCAGCAGATTCAGGAGAAATTAGGTGTAGGGTACCAGGTCACAATTTTTGTGAAACCAAGTGCTAGTCTTAGCCAGGTGACAGAAAACTTAGGTCAGCTATGCAGGAACTTTGAGAAGAAAGTTCACGTAATTGCAGTTGGGGGAGCAGGAAACAGCCTGGCTATGAATCCAAGATACAGTTTTAGGAGTGACCTGGATAAAATAGGAGCAGAAACTGAGCACACAAATGTGGGGTTTGTGGAGGTCTTTGAGCGCCATGATCAGCCCTGGATGAACACTGCTGTAAGGCATGTTAACACTGAGCTGAACAGGATGCTCCAGACTCTGGCAAAATCTCACATAAGTGTTGTTCCAGTAAATGCTATTGGTAAGTGGGGATACGCTACACACGGCCTGCACCTGAATAGGATGGGGGAAAATAAGTTAGCTTCTCTATTTGCAGAAACTGTAAGGGGGTCCACAGTCACAAGGGGTGATCCCTGTTGTTAATGGGACCAGGCAGACATGTTTTTTAGGTGTGTGGGGCTCATAGTCACACATCTTGTAGGCATCTTTTTAAAAAATTGGGAATTCTTACAACAGCCTCACAGTGCATTTACTCACTAAAGAAATTTGTTCTCGACAACATGGAGCAGTTTAAAAACAACAGTGACATTCATGATTATAATACCAGAAAAAAGAAAGACTTACACTACCCTTTACTCAACCTATCTTTGGCACAGAAAGGGGTAAAATATGCTGTTATAAAAAAGTTTGACAAATTACCAGATGAAATAAAATGTCTGACAGACAGCTGTAATAGCTTCAAAAATAAATTGAAATCATATCTCTTTGACAACTCCTTCTATACCGTAGATGAATTCTTGAATAGGAATAAATAAATCTAAAAATATAGCATATGCATTTTGTACCATTTAAGGGAATGGGGTAAATAATAGAAATATTAACCAAATAACTAGCATGTGGTTTTATATATGTGACATAAAAGAAAGTGATAAGCGTGATATGTAATACATGACATAGCAGTCGTGCTTAATAATGACTCATGGCCGAAATTAGCTAATAGTGCATTTTTAATAAAGCACAGTAAAGCTTACAACGGACAATATATTCTTTTGTTAAACACCTAGAGGCCGTGGATCCCCATGGAAGCAAAATGTACATGTCAAGTTGCTTCAGTTTGGGTGCAGGAGGAAAGTTTTGAGACATTACTGCTGTTTATACCCTCAACAGCAGTATTCTACTGTATTGTGGCTACAACAACATTTTCTATGACATCCCAAACCGTGTCAGTGACTCATCTAAATGTATTGTAACTGTGTATCTGATCAGGCTTGGGTCTTGGATTTTTGCTTTTGTAGCACAAGCGCGAGACCCAATTCACAAATTTAGTCTGCCAATGGTCCTTTGCTACAGTTCAAAATTATATTCTGACACTCCAATTTAGCTGCAGTACTAGTGCCTCTGGGACAGACGAAGGAATGGAGAGTATTCTATACAATACCTAGTTTGTCATTGGTCACTATTCACTCTAATTAGACGATTTAGTCCTGCAGCTCGATAGCAGAGTCTGTGCATAACTAGCAACCATAGGAGAAAAGCAGCAGCAAATTTTTACAGCGAATCATGCTGCAATGTGTGCTTAAATGGCTATTTGTTGTGCTTTAGACACAAAAGATAAACATTGAGAGTTTGAAACACAGTTTTGGAGAGAGTTACACTTTCTCTGGTGATTCACTGTCAGTTTGCACTTAAGTTCATTTTTGTTTTGTTCTGTTTTCAATGGTCAACCCAGTTGATAATATGTGTGTGTGTGTGTGTGTGTGTGTGTGTGTGTGTGTGTGTGTGTGAGAGAGAGAGAGAGAGAGAGAGAGAGAGAGAGAGAGAATGAGCGAGTGACTGAAAGCGTCTGGTTTGACCCATCGGCTTTGACCCACGATGTCGTCAAGATGGCGACCACCGTTACTACCAGCATGTACAATCTATATTCCTATTCTGCCAACCACCATGAAATGCATGGCAGAGGGTACATCCCACTGTACCAGTTACTAGGTTTTCTTTCTGTTCCATTCACATATGGAGCATGGGGAGAATGATTATTTGAATGCCTCTGTGCATGCAGTAATTATTCTAATCTTACCCTGTGTGAGCAATTTGTAGGAGGTTGTAGTGTTGTCCCAGAGTAATCATTTAAAGCCAGTTCATGAAACTTTAAAAGATTTTCTCGGCATGCTTTACCATCTGGTGAGCAAGATGTATGAGACAGGCGAAATACTCACAGACTTCAAGAAGAATATAATAATTCCAATCCCAAAGAAAGCAGGTGTTGACAGATGTGAAAATTACTGAACTATCAGTTTAATAAGTCACAGCTGCAAAACACTAACGTGAATTATTTACAGACGAATGGAAAAACTGGTAGAAGCCAACCTCGGGGAAAATCAGTTTGGATTCCGTAGAAATGTTGGAACATGTGAGGCAATACTAACCTTACGACTTATCTTAGAAGAAAGATTAAGAAAAGGCAAACCTACATTTTTAGCATTTGTAGACTTATAGAAAGCTTTTGACAATGTTAATTGGAATACTCTCTTTCAAATTCTGAAAGTGGCAGGGGTAAAATACAAGGAGCGAAAGGCTATTTACAATTTGTACAGAAACCAGATGGCAGTTATAAGAGTCGAGGGGCATGAAAGGGAAGCAGTGGCTGGGAAAGGAGTGAGACAGGGTTGTAGCCTCTCCCCGATGTTATTCAATCTGTGTATTGAGCAAGCAGTAAAGGAAACAAAAAAAAAATTCGGAGTAGGTATTAAAATTCATGGAGAAGAAGTAAAAACTTTGAGGTTCACCGATGACATTGTAATTCTGTCAGAGACAGCAAAGGACTTGGAAGAGCAGTTGAACGGAATGGACAGTGTCTTGAAAGGAGGATATAAGATGAACATCAACAAAAGCAAAATGAGAATAATGGAATGTAGTCAAATTAAATCGGGTGATGCTGAGGGGATTAGATTAGGAAATGAGACACTTAAAGTAGTAAAGGAGTTTTGCTATTTAGGGAGTAAAATAACTGATGATGGTCGAAGTAGAGAGGATATAAAATGTAGACTGGCAATGGCAAGGAAATCGTTTCTGAAGAAGAGAAATTTGTTAACATCGAGTATAGATTTAAGTGTCAGGAAGTCGTTTCTGAAAGTATTTGTATGGAGTGTAGCCATGTGTGGAAGTGAAACATGGACGATAAATAGTTTTGACAGGAAGAGAATAGAAGCTTTCGAAATGTGGTGCTACAGAAGAATGCTGAAGATAAGGTGGGTAGATCACGTAACTAATGAGGAGGTATTGGGAAATACGGAAGCGTCCGATCCCATCTGTCTGCTTTGACCCATGACGTCACAAATATGGCGGAAACAAAAACAAACACACCCTTCCCACAAGAAGCCTAATGACACTAACGGGACAAGCGCGGGAAATGGGGTGTTCTGGGTGGGGGGCAAACTAAATATAAATAAATTTAGACGCCTTGCGTAGCTACAACGTGTAAGTGAAGACAGCCATGCATGAATACCCACCCACCTCCCCAGGGGTCGTAAACCCTGCAACCCATAGAAGATAAAGATGCTTCGGTAGCTGATTAGTGTTTTTTGTCTTTTTTTTAAAAAAAAATCTCACGGGATAGAAAGAACAGATCGGAAAGATAAATATAATAAACTAAAACAGAAATTCGAGGAAACAGATAATTAAAGTAAGTAATAAGTGTTTTTAAATTAAAAAAAAATCTCACGAGATAGAACGAACAGATCAGAAAAGTAAATAAAATAAGATAAAACAGAACTGGAGACAGCCACACTCAAACCAAACTCCGCGCCGTCATGACGTCACACACGACAACACCCTTACATCACGGGTCAAAGCCGACGCATTGGATCGGACGCTTCTGTCGACCCAGGTATTGAAGAGGATTGGGGAGAAGAGACGTTTGTGGCACAACTTGACTAGAAGAAGGGATCGGTTGGTAGGACATGTTTTGAGGCATCAAGGGATCACAAATTTAGCATTGGAGGGCAGCGTGGAGGGTAAAAATCGTAGAGGGAGACCAAGAGATGAATACACCAAGCAGATTCAGAAGGATATAGGTTGCAGTAGGTACTGGGAGATGAAGAAGCTTGCACAGGATAGAGTAGCATGGAGAGCTGCATCAAACCAGTCTCAGGACTGAAGACCACAACAACAACAACAACTACTACTTTACGTCTGTCTTCAAGAGTCTTCCAGTTCAGTTCCTTCTACTGAAGGAACTGAACTGTGACACTGTCCCATGGATTAAACAATTCTGTGATCATTCGTGCTGCCCTTCTCTGTATACATTCAATGTCTACTGTCAGTCCTATCTGGTACGGGTCCCACATATTGAACAGTGTTCTAGAACTGGTTGCATGATGATTTGTAGACTGATTGCACTTACCCAGTATTCTACCAATAAACTGAAGTCTATCACCTGCTTTACTCACAACTGAACCTATCTGATCATTCCATTTCATATACTTACAAAGTGTTACACCCAGGTTATTGTATGAGTTGGTGAATCCGGCAGTGACTCATTGATATTATAGTCATAGGATACTACGTTTTCTCATTTTGTGAAGTGCACAGTTTTACATTTCTGAACATTTAGAGCAAGTTGCCTATCTCTGCACCACTTTGAAATGTTATTAAGATCTGACTGAATATTTATGCAGCTTCTTTCAGATAGTACTACATTATAGACAACTGCATCATCTGCAAAACCTGATTTTACTATTGATATGTCTGCAGGATCACTAATGTACAACATGAACAGCAAGGGTTCCAGTACACTTCCCTGGGGCACACTCGAAGTTACTTCTACACCTGACGATGACTCTCTATCCAAGATAACATGCCATGTCCTCCCTACCAAAAAGTCCTCAATCCAGTCACAAATTTCACTTGATACCCCATATGACAATACTTTTGACAATTAGCAAGGTACTAAGTCAATTGCTTTTTGGAAATCAAGAAATACTGCATCTACCTGGTTGCCGTGATCCAAAGCTTTCAGTAAGTTATGTGAGAAAAGTCTGACTTGAATTTCACATGATCAATGGTTTTGAAATCCATGCTGGGTGGCATTGAGTAGGTCATTCTGTTCAAGATACCTCCTTATATTTGAGCTCAGAATATGTTTTGAGATTCTACAACAAATCGATGTCAAGGATATTGGACAGTAGTTTTGTAGATCACTTCTACTACCCTTCTTGGAGACAGGTGTGACCTGTGTCTTTTTCCAAGTACTGGGCACGGTTTTTTGTTCGAGGGATCTATGATAGATTATAGTTAGAAGAGGAGCTAACTCAGACACAGATTCAGTATAGAATGTGACAGGGATTCCATCAGGACCTGGAGCTTTGTTCAGTTTTAACGATTTCAGGTGTTTCTCAACACCACTGACACTAATACTTATGTCATCCATCTTTTCAGTGGTATGGGGATTAAATGGGGGCAATTCTCCAGAGTTTCCTGTGTAAAGGAACATTTGAAAATGAAGTTGAGCATTTTAGCTTTTGCATTGTTACTCTCAATTTCAGTTCCTGTCTCATTCACTAGGGACTGGACTCTTAACTTTGGTGCCACTAACAGCCTTTACATACAACCAGAATTTCCTTGGATTTTGTGGAATATCATTTGCCAATATTCTGCTATGGTAGTCATTAAAGGCATCACACATTGCTCTCTTGACAGCCAAATGCATTTCATTCAGCATCTCTCTGTCTATAGTCCTGCACCTTGTTTTACACCTATTATGCAGTAATCTCTGTTTCTTTAGAGTGACTGTTTACCATTGAAGTTCCCTCCATTATGAACTCATCTACTGGGTACATATATATCCAGTGCATGGTCAACTATTCTTTTAAACTTGAGCCACAGTTCCTCTACAAGCTCCTGACCTGAAAGTTTCAAGTTCCTCATTGAGATAGGACATTACTGATTTTTTTATCTAGTTTACTGAACATATATATATTTCTGCTTGTTTTGTTGTTATTTGTACTTTACTAATCATTGTTGCCACGGCCGCGTCATGGTCACTGATACCAGTTTCGATGTTGAAATTCTCAAAGAGCGCAGGTCTGTTTGTTGCCATCAGATCCAACATATTTCCATCATGAGTGTTGTTTCTAACTATGTGTTCTAGGTAGATTTCTGAGAAGGCATTTAGTAAAGTTTCACAAGATGTCTTATTGTGCCCAACACTAACAAAACTCTAATTTTGCCAATTAATTGTAGATTTGTTGGATGGTTAAAGTCTCCACTGATAATGACAGTATGGTTGGGGAACTTACGTACGAGTGAACTGAGGTTTTCTCTAAAGTTTTCGGTTACATCAGGAGATGAGTCTGGTGGGTGACAGAAGGATCCAATTATCATGTTATGCCCTTGCCCAAACAATCTCACATGCAGCTTCAATTTCTATCTCAGTGGATAAACCCTGTTTGCCCATTCTTTCAATATACACTTAAATTTTCCATGAAAATCTCACTGGTCTCAAATCCAGGTTTCAACCAGCTTTCTGCACCTAGTATTATACACTATGTGATCAAAAGTATCCGGACACCTGGCTGAAAATGACTTATAAGTTCGTGGCGCCCTCCATTGCTAATGCTGGAATTCAGTATGTTGTTGGCCCACCCTTAGCCTTGATGACAGCTTCCACTCACACAGGCATAAATTCAATCAGGTGCTGGGTTCTTGGGAAATGGCAGCCGATTCTTCATGGAGTGCTGCACTGAGGAGAGGTATCGATGTTGGTCGGTGAGGCCTGGCACGAAGTCAGCGTTCCAAAACATCCCAAAGGTGTTCCATAGGATTCAGGTCGGGACTCTGTGCAGGCCAGTCCATTATGGGGATGTTATTATCATGTAACCAATGTGCCACACACCCTGCATTATGAACAGGTTCTTGTTTGTGTTGAAAGGTGCGATCACCATCCCCAAATTGCTCTTCAACAGTGGGAAGCAAGAAGGTGCTTAAAACATCAGTGTAGGCCTGTGCTGTGATAGTGTCATGCAAACCAACAAGGTGTGCAAGCCCCCTCCATGAAAAACCCGACCACACCATAACACCATCACCACCACCTCCGAATTTTACTGTTGGCACTACACACACTACCAGATGACATTCCCTGGGTATTCGCCATGCCCACACCCTGCCATCTGATCGCTACAGTCTGTAACATGATTTGTCACTCCACACAATGTTTTTCCACTGTTCAATCGTCCAATGTTTACGCTCCTTACACAAAGCGAGGCATTGTTTGGCATTTACCAGTGTGATGTGTGGCTTATGAGTAGTCGCTTGACCATGAAATCCAAGTTTTCTCACCTCCCACCTAACTGTTGTAGTACTTGCAGTGGATCCTGATACAGTTTGGAATTCCTGTGTGATGGTCTGGATAGATGTCTGCCTATTACACATCACGTCCGTCTTCAACTGTCGGCGGTCTCTGTCAGTCAACAGACGAGGTCAGCCTGTACGCTTTTGTGCTGTACGTGTCCCTTCACATTCCCGCTTTACTATCGTATTGGAAACAGTGGACCTAGGGATGTTTAGGAGTGTGGAAATCTTGCGTACAGACGTATGACACAAGTGACACCCAATCACCTGACCATGTTTGAAGTTGGTGAGTTCTGCAGAGTGCCCCATTCTGCTCTCTCACGATGTCTAATGACTACTGAGGTCACTGATATGGAGTACCGGGCAGAAGGTGGCAGCAAAATGGACCTAATATGAAAAGCGTGTGTTTTTGGGGGTGTCCGGATACTTTTGATCACATAGTGTACGAGCTCCACAATATGTCCACCCTAACATCACTACATACACACACTTAACAAAAATAAAAACTACACAAGAATATTTCACTCCAGCAGTATAAAGAAACTAACAGAACAATTGTGGGAAGGTAGGGAGTTTAAGGTGAGGACAAGCTCAATACATGACAGTGCGAAAAACAGCACCTTCCTAAACAAATATTAGCCACAAAATCAATCACAAAATATACTCATCATACGACATAACACTACAAACATGAAAATCACAGGAATTGTACATTCTGCTTTACCTATATAGCCCAAAGTAAACCCTCCATACCAAAAAACCAACACACACAACTGTGAAACACGGTATCACAAAATTCCTATCACCTATATAGCTCAACCAAAGCCCACAATACCAAAAAACCAATAAATGCAACTTAAAAAGGTGGCATCACAGAATTTTCTTCACCTATATTGCTCAAAGAAAGGCCTCAATACCAAAAACTGACACGTGCAGCTCCAAAAAGGTGATATCGCAAAATTCCATTCACCTATGTAGCTCAAACGCAGTGAAAAATACCAAAACATCACACACAAATCAAAAACCCAAAACTGACAGATTCACTTAACCAATTAACAAATGAAAGAAAAAACTGTACTCCAAAACGAGCAAACCATAACTAATGCATTAACAATCAAATCACACACAAATTTATTTACCAGCTAAAACCACCAAAAAATAGAGCTATGTTGACCATTCCCCCCACATGCTGCTCCACACACACCCACAATCAGAACAGAATACTCTAAACAAACCCAAACCCCACCCTTTTTAATCAACCCCAAACAACCCAACACCCAGCACCAAGCCAGTCCCCAGAAAATGAAGAAACTCCTCAAAGACGTCAAGACGAATGACAACAAAAATGATATTTAAGTAAACCAATTTATCAGATTATCCATCTAGCTCTCTTGAACTAGGCTCCCTGACTCGGAAACTTTCATCTCTGCTGTCACCGTTGAATCTCCTCCACGTGGTAACATCGCTGTGATGGTTGAGCAGGTGACTACAACAGTTGTTTCTGTGGCAGAAAATGTGATCCCTTACTCTTTAGGGTGCCCAAGGCAAAAAGCATTCCCTTGGTGGTCGCCGGAAGTCGCTGAAGCAATTAAGGAGCGTCAGCGATCTCTACAGCAGCATAAGTGGCACCCGTCCCTGGAGCACCTCATGGCCTTTAAATGGCTCCATGCTCGCATTCGCCAACTTTTCAAACAACGGAAGCAGGAGTGTTGGGAGAGATACGTCGACCATAATGTGCCATATGTCACCTTCCCAAGTTTTGGCAAAGATCAAATGTCTTTTCGGGCACCATCATATGTTCAACAAACACCTGTGGTAGATACCCCAAAAAAGAAGTTCAATCTGTGAAAAGTGTTCAAAGGCAAGTCAAGAGAAACATTATTTCCAGCTATGTATGTTATACATAATGACCCTGGTGGTAAAAACATAAGAAATTTTTGATTATGTGTAAGTGTATTTCTCTCTCTCTCTCTCTCTCTCTCTCTCTCTCTCTCTCTCTGTCGGGTCAAGGGGAGCATCCATTTCCATTCATCTGCTTTGATCCATGACGTAAGTGTGTTGTGTTTTGTGACTTCATTGTGGGGCTGTGTTTTTGATTTGGGTGGTGTTTGTAGATGGTGTGTTGTTGCTTTTGGTAATGTGGTCATGTTTGAAGATGTTTGTGTTTTGTGCCATACTTGGTCTTTGTGTGACTTTGTGTAATCATTCTGTGGAGTTGTTGCTGGAAAAGTGTGCTGTGTTTCCAGTGATTTACATTGATTTATTGATTTGGGGCCTTATGCTTTTGTGTTTCTGTTAGGTATTGTGTGTTTTGTATGGACCAAAATGTAACAGTGTTTTTTGTTAGAGATAGATATTATATAATGGTTTTTGCAGGAGTTCTGCTTGTTTGCTGACTGTGTGTGGTGTTGTGTGTAATGAGAGTATGAAGTTACTTAGGAGCCCAGCTACTCACACCAGGGACCTGTATATATGGCAGTGTCACTGTGACAATATTTGTCAATCTTTCTGACGGGGAACCTGGTTCATGAGGCCTAGTTTTCCCATAAGAGGAGTGGTATTGATTATTGGGTGAGTTGGGGTTGGTTAAACAGGGTGGGGACTGGGAGGTTGGGGTTGTTTGGAGGATTTTGCTCTGTTCGTTTGTTCATGTGTGTGTGTGGGGGGGGGGGGGGGGTTGGTTGGTTGATAAGTAATTTTTTTTCTTCATTTGGTTTTTAATGCATTACTTATGTTTGCTTCCTATATATTTTAATTGCTCAGGTGACCCTGGGGTTTTTTGGATTTTTGATTTGTGTTTGGTTTTTCATATTGTTGGCTTCATTTGAGCTAGTTGACTCTTACACCCACCCATCTATGAAAGCTTGGGAGGTTAATCTTCTGGAACTGTTGGTACATTAAGATACAGCGGCCAACAGTAACAGGCTACATGCATTCCTAAATGTAGTTGTTGCCTTGAAAAGGGAAAAAGAAACTTCTGAGTAGTTTGTTCTGTATTTAGCATGTATTTGTAGCAGTGGCTGTGTGAACTGCACGTCTGCGAAGTATCCTCAGAATGGAATCCTCCTTATAGGAATATCAGTAATCAAATGAGCAGGACAGCTCCTTAAGTGCCAAACACTGGGTGACTATCCAGTTGTTGTTTAATAACACTGTACACTTAATTTCAGTAAAGAGGTTGTGTCATGTCATTATACAACAAATATTGGCACTAAGAAATTAAAACATGAATGGTCTTATGATTATGTAATGGAAGGGTAAAAAATCATGAAACTACTAAATGGTGAGGCTGAGAAAACTGCTGTATTTTATTATGATGTTTGATTGCCTACTTTTTTAGAGCAAGGCAAGCTTCCTGCATTTGCATGTTGTCCATACTGTCATTGTTTTAAGAACCTATGATATGGGTGCACTGCACTAGTTTGAAAGGGACAAGTTTCATGTGTCAAATTTGGAAAACCAACCCTTAATGCATTTGCCGTATGTTCACCCCAAACATCTGTGTCAATTACTCTACCAACGTCACTTCTTGCAGTCCATTGGTTCCACATATTTGACACCACCAATGTGTGTGAACCTACTGATTTTATCTTTTTGTCATTAATTCAACATTTGTCATTCAGTTAAAGTCTTTTATGTTATTAAGCTGCATCATGTTCTTCAGTTTTCAACATTGTGAAGAGTCTTCCAGGAACTTCTTCTTCAGGAATATTCTTATTTTTCCAGCTGGCTGAACACCACCCAAAACCAGAATTGCCTTTATTTATGAACGACTGTTTTTCTATTCTTATTTTGAAGAGATGGAATTGTTGAGTAAAATTCTTCAGGCTACTATTGGTGGGCATTCATCATTGATGAAAAAAATTGTTGGAGCACTGTCGTAAGTTGCATTAGGAAGTGTCCTTTATTTATTGATGGTGACTAGTTTTGGACTTGCATACATTCTCACAATTGACAGAATACAGTTATGTATGCATGTGTGGACAACCATAGCATATAATCTAAATGGTAAAGTATCTATACCAACATACATTCATACATATCTCTATTAATCACTTACGAAGAGGAATGGTTTGAGAACGGACGAAAGTCCAAAACTAGTCACCACCAATAAATAAATAAGACTTCTTAATGCAACTAAAGACCATTTCCCCTGCTTCACCTCCGGAATATTGGAGATCTCTAAATTTGTCATTGTGTTGGTTGTGATAACATAGTAAGAGAGGAAGGGGGTTAGGAGGGGGGCAGAGGTGTGTTTACTGGAATGTTACTGTTGTATTTCTGAGGTGGTTTGCTTATAGTTTTATTCCTGTTCAACCATAGCTGCCACACTCTTATACTTACAGCTGCAGGATAAGGAGCCAGGCATAGAAAACGTCTCCGATAAAATATCTTGCATATGACACTGGAATCTAAATGTGTTCAGCATTGATTTTGGGGGAATTGAGACTCTTATCACAGGAAAAACCACAGTGCTAGGGCCTTCAATAGATAAATCTAAGAGATTCCGACACCCATGTATTAATGGGTCGCACCCTTCACAGAAAGACAAATTCGATGGTGAGAGAGTTAAATGCCATGTGTGTACATTTACTCACAATTAATAGGATTCATCACATTTCTCCCTCAGCAAGTCTTAAAAGCAATTGTTGTCACAGTGCACATGCTATGCAATCCAATTATTTCAACTTTTCTTCCCTGTGTGTGCCTCCTAATGATGAATTAATCTTCAAGACTAGGTGAGATGACAAAGTGACCGAGACCCTCCAGCGATCAGTCCCACAGCTCTTTTGTGGTATGTGTGGGGCACGCATGGGGCCCCGAGCTATTGCAGGCTGTCTTCTCTCCTGGGCAGCATTCTCTTTCCTGTATCCACTCCTTCCCTGGCCCTCTTTCTCCCTTGGTGTTTCCTCTTGTGATGACCCATCTATTCCCTAGTTTCTGCTCTTTCTTTTCACTCTCCCGATTTCCAATTTTGTTTGCTTTTTCTCATCGCCTTTGAGGTTTGACCCCTGTTTCTTTCTGAATTCTGTTTCCAAAGTGTGAGCCATTTCGGGAAGAACTCTCTGCCTAGTTTCTCCGGCATGGGTTTCTCCCGTCCCTACACCCCCAACCTTCCCCCTTCCTTACCACCTGTAGCCCACCTACTGTCGTCCCCCCCCCCCCCCCCCTCCTCCTCCACACTAGGTCACCAGCACGTGTAACCAGTCCGTGTGGTGTTGTTGTTATGCACCCTTCTGGCTGAGCCCCCTGAGTACACAGAGAACATACTTCTGGTTCCTGAGCTGTCACTGCCTTGTGTATGCCTAGGAGTGACCCTGATTGAGAGGAAGGGGGGCAACACCCCCTGGGATGTCAGTGTATGTGTGTTGCTCGCCTTTTTGGTGCATAGAGACTCACGGCAATGGCGGCCGTGCGCAGCAGCCCTTGCTGCAGCTGGATGGTGCCCAAGGGGTGGGCCCCTGATCACAGTGGGGTGGTACCAGGGCAGATGCTCTGCCCCTGAAGTATGCTAGGCTCCATATTTCTGACCGCTCTTCCTTGGCTGTCTCTTTGACAGGAACGGTTCTCTCCCTGCTCCTGCTTTTGCTTCCTCAGCTTTCCCCTCCCTGGCCACTCTCTGGCACGAAATCCTTTCCCTGTTACTTGATTTGTTTCAAGACTGACAGAGGGGACTTTTGCAGTTACCAAACCACTCTTTTTTTTTTTTGTAAAACATACCAAAGATAAGTTTAGTGAAAGTGACTCACTTAGCAAGATGCAATCTGGTTGCCTACTGATTAAAACCTCTAGTCATTTGGCTTCCCTTTGTAAATATGACCCAGGCATTGTTTTCCAAAGGGAGCTTCAATCTGACATGAAACTCAGGACTAATGGTATGCCATGGCATTTGTTTCATCTGGTGAGTCCAGAGAACTCCTAAGGACAATCATTTCGATACCAGTGCTTTTGTCCTGGCTTTTGAGGGTGATACCCTTCCAAAAGAAGTAAAAGCAATCCCACATGCTGTACAGTGGCTTGTGGATTATTTTTGTAGAGGTACACGTAGAATGGTTTGCTGGTTTGATTTGAATCCCTCTATCCCACCTCCCATGCACTGTTCCTGGTGCTTCAGGTTTGGTCACACATCTTCATGATGTGAGGCGAATCCTATTTGTGGCAACCTCTCCATGTGAGGAGTCCTTGCATCAAGTGCTTGGAATGTTCCAGCCCACATTCTGCTCGCTTGCCGGATTACAATCTATAAAAAGGAAATGAAGTTTAAGAAATTCAAAACTCTTAACTATCTACCCACTCTGAAGTCTGACAGAAATTTGACCATTTCCACCCGGTACCTTTAATG